>NC_087367.1:40595435-45395435 GCF_030014295.1 Loxodonta africana | reverse complement strand
TGAGATGTTTCAACAAAAGGATACAGTGCTGTAAGTGCCCACTCATCTATGCCAAGAAATTAGGAAGACAGCTACCTGGCCAACTGACCAAAAGAGATTCATATTTGTACCTATTCCAAAGAAAGGTGATCCAACAGAATGCGGTAATTATTGAACAATATCATTAAAATCACCAACCAAATCTGTTGCCATTGAGTCAATTCCAACTCATAGTGACCCTATAGGACAGAGTAGAACTGCCCCATGGGGTTTCCAAGGAGTGCCCTGTGGATTCAATCTGTTGACCTTTTGGTTAGCAGCCACAGATCTTAACCACCAGGTTTTCCATTAATATCACAGGAAGTAAAATTTTGCCGAAGATTACTCAAAAGCAGCTATAGCAGCACATGGACAGTAAACTGCCAGAAATTCAAGCTGGATTCAGAAGAGGATGTAGAGCCAGGGATATCATTGCTGATGTCAGATGGATCTTGGGTGAAAACAGAATACCAGAAAGACCTTTACCTGTGTTTTATTGACTATGCGAAGACATTCGACTCTGTGGATCAAGACAAAATTATGGATAACATTATGAAGAATGGGAAATCCAGAACACTTCATTGTAGTCACAGGCAGTCATTTGAACGGAACAAGGTGATACTGCATGGTTTAAAGTCAGGAAAGGTGTATGTTATGGCTGTACTCTCTCACCATATTTATTCAATCTGTATGCTGAGCAAATAATCTGAGAAGCTGGACTACATGAAGAAGAACGAGCATCAGGATTGGAGTGTGTTGTGTAGATGACGCCACCTTGCTTGCTGAAAGTGAAGAGAACTTGAAGCACTTACTGAGGAAGATCAAAGACCACAGCCTTCAGTATGGATTACAACATAAAGAAAACAAAAATCCTTACAACTGGACCAATAAGCAACATCATGCTAAACGGAGAAAATATTGAAGCTGTCAATGACTTCACTTTACTTGAATCCACAATCAGCACTCATGGAAGCAGCATTCAAGAAATCAAAAAGATGCATTGCATTGGGCAAATCTGCTGCAAAAGACCTCTCTTAAAGTGTTAAAAAAAAAAAAAATGTCACCTTGAAGACAAAGGTGCACCTGACCCAAGCCATGGCCTCATATGCATGTGAAAGCTGGACAATGAACAAGGAAAATCAAAGAATTGGTGCCTTTAAGTTATGGTTTTGGCAAAGAATATTGGATATACTATGGACTGCCAAAAGAATGAACAAATCTGTCTCGGAAGAAGTACAGCCAGAATGCTCCTTAGAAGCAAGGATGGCGAAACTAAGTCTCACATACTTTGGACATGTTATCAGGAGGGACCAGTCCCTGGAGAAGGACATCATGCTTGGTAAAGTAAAGGGTCAGTGAAAAAGAGGAAGACTTTCCATGAGATGGACTGACACAGTAGCTGCAACAATGATTGTGAGGATTGCACTGGATCGGTCAGTGTTTGCACATAGGGTCGATTCATGGTGATGAATTGAAACTGACTCAATGGCACCTAATAACAACAGCAATGCAGTTCTGCTAGTTATGCTAGAATATAACGACGAGATAACTAGAAATTTTTTATGTATTTGGAAATTAATGAACACATTCCTAAATAACCAATGTGTTAAATAATCATAATGGAGATTAGAAAATAGTTTGAACTAAAAATAATAAAAACAGTAAAGAGCAAAACTCATGGGATGCAGCCAAAGCAAGATTTAGAAGAAATATAGAGTGCAATGCATTGATTAGAAAAGAAGAAAGACTGAAAATTAACAAAGGTATTGAACGTAGAAAAACTGTGAAATAAATAAATATGGGAGCCAGTGTGAGGAAAAGTGGGGCCCAACTGAGATAGAGCCAAAGGGGAAGGGAAAGGAGGCACAAAGAGAGTGGGTCTGTGGAACTTGAGGTTGATTGAATGAGCGGGGAGAGGATTTTCACAGTAATCCCAACAACACTACATACTCAGTTCCACATTCATGTTCTTAGAAGACTCTGATCAAAATCATTAACTTTACAATGTACAACTTGTACCTTTGCATGGAGTCAAATTTCCCATTTTATACTTGTTCCTTGGCTCCAGCTGTGTGGTCTTGATGGCCCTACACACATTCCTTCTACCAGGGGATCAAAAACTTTCTCATCGCCATCACTGCTACTGCTACCACCACCACCACCCTCACCCGCCTCCACTCCTAGAACCTGCTCCCCTGTTTCATCAACATTGTCACCTCTACTATCACCATTAACCATTACCACTATTATTTCTACAAATCACCCCTCCACCACCCTCACCACCCTCAGGACCACTAGCACCATCATGACACCACCACCATTACCATCATCACCAAAATGCCCATCGTCACTACCATCTGTTGAATGCTTGATGGGGAGCACTTTCCAAACATTGCCTCATTTAGCTTTTCTCTGCTATTTCGTCTATTCTCAAAGTCTCTACCTTGTCTTGGTCCAGATCCGTGACGGGAAGCCTCTGCATGTCCCTTGCCGCCAAGAGTAAGAAACCTCCAAAATTATTTAGCTCCTCTTCCCCTTATATATGACAAGTTGCCTATTTGATTAGATTGAAATGCAAAACAACTGCTCTCACTGGTTTCTTTACAAATCAACACACCCAAAAGAACCAGAGCCAGCCATTCTTTATATTTCAATTAGTAACAATCATTAACTCATCACACATTTTGAGCCGGAGTCTTGCCCAAAGAATAAATTGTTTTTAACCAGTTAATAAAAGGCTTTCTTGACCTACCTGGCTCCCGCTGTGAAGGGCCCATCTCAATGCCTTTGGTAAAGAAGGAAACACTCCTGAGTGCCCTTGTGAGGGTGGAAGGGATTTCCACAGTCTTCATGGAGGCTGAATCAAGGGCCCTAGGGAAAACCAACAAAACCCACTGCCACGGAGTCCATCCCAACTCATAGCGACTCTATGGGGCAGAGTAGAACTGCCCCACAGAGTTTCCAAGGCTGTGCATCTTTATGGTAGCAGACTGCCACATTTTTCGCCCTTGGACCAGCTGGTGGTTTCAAACCACTGACATTTCAAGTGCTTAATCACTGCACCACCAGGGCTTCATGGGGAAAACCAGTGGGAGGGAATTTCAGAGCTCTCCACCTTTTTTTTCCACCTTAGCCGTTCAGATGCTGTTTCCAGGAACTGGGTCAGTTCCTTCAAGTCCTGTTTACACTGGAATTCACATTCACATGGGATAATGTGGTTATGTGAAGTTAGGTAGACTGGCTGCAAGCTAATGTGTTGTTATAGCATGGCCTTGGCCCTCCCCTCCCTCCATAGGTTATCACTCTGATTTGTGTATTATGTCTTCTGTTATGCAACTTGATCTTTTCACATTCTGCTATGCATTGGTAATCTTTCCATTTCAGTGGTCTTATCAAACTTTTAAATTTCAACCAATCAGGTGGGAGTATAGTAGTATCTCATTGTGGCGATTACTAATGAGTTTGAACACTTTTTTGTCTGTTTATTGTTCATTTGGATATCCTTTTTTAAGTGCTCATTCACTGCTTTTGCTTATTTTTCTGTTATTTGTCTGCCTTATGTTGTCGTTGTTAGTTGTTGTTGAGTTGGCTCTGACTCATAGCAACCTTATCTATGTTGCTACTGTTAGGTGCCCTCGAGTCAGTTCCGACTCATAAGGACCCTATAGTACAGCAGAAGAAAATGTTGCCTGGTCCTGTGCTATCTTCATGATCATTGCTGTGTTTGAGACCATTGTTCCGACCACTGTGTCAATTCATCTTACCAAGAGCCTCCCTCACCTTTGCCAACCCTCCACTTTACCAAACATGATGTCCTTTTCTAGCAATTGGTCTTTCCTGACTATATGTCCAAAGTAACTGAACCGAACTCTTGTCATACCAGCTTCTAAGGAGCATTCGGTTGCATATCTTCTGTTAAAAGAAACTGAACCAATAATAAAATTAATCTATTAAAAAAAAAATCTATTAGATGAGGTTTATTTGGACAGAAGATTTGAGATTTGGGTACCACCAAACCACATGTGGAAACGTATTCCACTGAGTATCAGCAGTGATTGGCTTATATTGACAAAATGAGGAAGCAAAAGAAGCTTATTTCTAATGGACTTATACAATATACTATTGAAATGTTAAATTGGTAAATGTTGTGTTATATACACTTTTACAAAATTTTTTTTAAAAAGCCTATTGTACATTTTGATTGGGAATACATGAATCTAGAGATTGAATTCCAGAGAAAGGACACCCTTTTCATGTGAGTTTTCTAGTCAGTGAACATGGTGTAGCCTTCCATTCCTTTTTATCATTTTCTCTAGATAGATCTTGCACATCTTTTGCTAGATTTTTTCCTAGGTGCTTGATATTTGTCCATGTTATTGTAAGTGTATCATCTTTTAAAATTTAATTTTCTGACTGTTGCTAGTATATAGAAATATAATTAATTTCTCAACGATAGCTTTATTGAGGTGTAATTTATATACCAAAAAATTTTACTCATATAAGGTATATGATTTGATGATATTTAGTCTAAGCAACGAAAGGGAAGGGGATCCCTTGCCCTGGAGTCATCAAGCATTTGGAGGGGGAAGAAACGAGAACATCTGGTGTATCTTATGTCCCACCAAGGGTCACAAGACTTGATAGCCCCATTCTAGTCCCACCAGTCTATGATTCTAGGGCCTCCCTGGGCCTTAGCCACAGGCTACTGCTTCTCTGGGCTGGCTCAGGCAAGGGCAAGTACACCCTGATGCTAAGCTGAAATTGACCTCCCTATACAGGGCTCACGAGAACAGAGCTCAAGCCCCCCGGGGCCACAGAGAGCCAATCCACTTCTCCGCCAGGAGCCAGCCACGGGCACTCCAGAGGAACTCACACAGCAGCTTAAAGGAGAGCATGGGTTAGGTCCCAAGTATCCCTTGTGGCCAGCAAATGTGAAAATATTCTCATTACCAGCACTTTGGGTTGCTGGGCCTGCAGCTGAGGCCCTGTCACTTTGGGAGAGGGATGGAGATGAGATCTTTCTCTGCACTATCCCACCAGGCCTGGCCCCACCTCCTCAGGAAGCCTTACTGACATGCCTGTCCAGGCACCTGGTCTACCTCTCAGGCAAAGCCTGGCAAGTGTCTCTCTCACACCTTATCTCTTTTGTGTTGTAGCAATAAAACCTTCGATAATGTGCATGTAGTGTTTTGTGGCTCACCAAGGCCTTCCCCATCATTTGGCTCCTGGACTGCCAGGGCCCAGTGCCTGGCCCTAGCTTTGTTTGACATCAGTTTTGCTTGAAGATTCGGGAGGAAGGAAAAGTTGAGTAATGTCACATTTTTATGTTAAACACAGAATGAATATGAAGTAAAAGGCAAATGTTCTTGCACTTAGATAAAGAGGAGACTGAGAATTTCTCACATGTTGCCTGATTAGGGTCCGTGCCCTGGAGCAGTCGAGCAGACAGAGACAGAAAGTTTACTTAGAAGGTGACGGGAAGTCTGGCAGCAATGCAGGCTGTCTTTATGGAGTCCCAAAAGGCAATTTCACATTAACCCAAACAGAGCTTATATATTGCTGTTGCAAGGGGTACGAAGCCCGTAGTCCGCAGATGGCATGGCCAAGTGAGTTATTCATTACAAGAGACTCTACCAGACTAAAGAGATACATGCTGGACATCCTCCTTATCAGGCTAAAGATACACATGCCAGACATCTGGGCTCTAATCTTCATGTGGGGGGTTGTAAGTCACAGGTGGCTGGACAGAACAAAACAAAGTCATTGACAAAAGTATGCAGAAAGGAGAAGACAGGCAGAAAAAAACTTACAGGTTCATCACGGTATTACGTCAAGCTCTCAACCACCCATTTTGAAAAGGAGAAAACATATTGTGGAGTATTAGGCTCACACATGCTTGCTAGTGTGAAATCAAATTTATATTAAAAATAAATATTTTACTGTTATTTAAAGAGGGCTTTTCTTATCCACAAATGTAAAAATTCCTGACCCAAAATTAATCCATCAAAGTTTTTTTTTTTTTTTTTTTTTCTCACCCAAAATGGCTGTTCCAAAGAGCAAACCACAATCAAACTGTTAACCTAGGATTAAATAAGAAAGACTCAGGGCTTCTTTAATTTGAGTTTCTGCAGTCTCTGGACTGCAAGTGAGATGAGGGGTGAGCCTTTCATGAAGTTACCTTTTTTATATTAACTCAGTGACCATTAAGTACTTCATCACCATGAAAACCTGTACTCTTTAAGCAAATGTTTAGGTCTCTGCATATTCTCCATTCTCTAGAAGCAGATTCCTTTTGCATGAGGGAGCATTTCTCTAATTTGCAAATTGTTTATTAAATCATAGAGCAAGAAAATATTGTGTTATTCTTTTGAATTAATACATGATTATATTTTTAACACTAGGGACCCTTAGGAGCACACCTCCATGTCCTCAGTGTTCACTCCATTCGGTTCTTGGGCTACTGTTAAGACACCATCACACTGAATCCTATCAATAGCCTACAAAATCAGCACCACTCTATCCACTCTCCCAATAAAGACATTTGGGGTGCCACAGGATTTGCCCAAAGACACAGAGCTATCAGGGAGTCATGGTCAGTCTATCTGCCTGGCAGTCCAGCCTCTTTCCAGCCAAGTGGGCCCCACCATGGCCGGTCTCTCACCCATTTTGGGAGCTGTCACATCCACCATCCTGTCTAAGGTCTCATCCCCAGGTTAAGATTGGACCATGGCAGTGCCAAGGTGTAGCAAGAAGACCAAAAGTTTCCCATGTCCGTTAGCCCTCCCTGTTCACCCCAAATAAAAATGATCATATGTGACAATGGAGATTTTTACATCCTTGTGTAAGTTGTATGTTATTTGTGGTCCCCCCAAAAGGTATGTTCAAGTCCTAACCCACAGTACCTGTGAATGCAACCTTATTTGGAAATACCATCTTTGCGGATGTAATTAGATGAAATATTGGAGTGGGGTAGGCCTTAATCCGATATAACTGTTGTCCTCATGAGAACAGGAGAAGAGACAGGAGACAGACACAGAGGGGAGATGGCCACGTGAAGACAGAGGCAGAGTTATGTTGCTACAAGCCAAGTGACACCTGGGGCTACTAGAAACTGGAAGAGAGAAGGAAGGACCTTCCCCTAAAGTCTTCAGAAAGAGTGTGGCCCTGTTGACACCCTAAATTTGGACTTCTAGGCTCCAGAATTTTGAGAGAATAATTTCCTGTCATTTTAAGACATGCAGTTTGTGGCACTTTGTTACAGCAGCCTGAGGAAACCAATATAGTATTAATCAAAACACCTTTTGAAAAGTGACTATTTTCATCCACCTATGGTGGTCTTCAATCAGAGCCCCTGGGTAGTGCAACAGTAAAAGCACTCAGATGCTAACCAAACTATTAGAGGTTCAAGTCCACCCAAAGACAACTTGGAAAAAAGCCTACTGATTTACTTCTAAGAAATCAGCCAATGAAACCTATGGAGCACAATTCTACTCTGACACGCATGGGGTTGCCATGAGCTGTAATCAACTTGAGGGCAACTGCTACTCGCACTGGTCAATAAAAGGAAGAACGGTGTGCCTGCCATGGAAGCCCAGCTTCAAGACAATCATCAGCACCTCTCCACCCAGAATACTCCCAGAATACTGCCCCTGACATTCTGGCACAGACATGGGTGGGATCATTCTTTTTTTTTTTTTTTTTGTCCTCAGAGTAGTGCATACTTTTTAGTGGTATTATTACCCATTGTAATTAATCCACCCCTTACTTCGAACAAGTGGGACTACAGAGGTATGAAACAGCACTCAAAAACTGAGATGTTTGGCATAACTAAAATGGCTGACACAGGTCTGAATCAGACTCCATCTTGTTTTAAATCCCTGGTGCTGATTGTAAAGTATGAGCACCACTTCCAGGTAAACAATTCTTGTCTTACAAACTAATGTGGTTATGCTTGCTTGACTATGATTCCAGGATTTTTGTGCAGATGGTTCTCAGAAAAAAAGCTTGCTCTCAGGAAGGATGCATTTGAAAATAGATTAACTGATACAAAGAAAGGTCTGTTTGTGGATGCAGTCATGCTAGACTTCTTGTACAAAAACCCTGCATTCCTTTGTGAATATTGGAACACTTTGTAATTTTACTCAGAGCTGCCCAACTTGAGTTGTATTTCTCAATAAAACTCTATCATTCCTCTTCATACAGAGTTACTGTCACTTTTAACTTTTAACATCTCTGGTGTCAGAAGTGGGGAGTTCAAAGGTGCATTATCTTCTGTGACCTCCGAGACAACAAGCACTCAGGCTCCAGTACCAGCTGAGGTGCTTAGGCTCTCCACCTCCATGGATTCTGAGGAGTTGTCTTAAGGCAAAAAAAAAAAAAAAAAGGCAAATAACCTCACAAATCTGACCTCTGTTCTTTGCATTTGTAGCTCTTTGAGTTTTACTGTTGGATTTGTTTTTGTGCTTGCAAGTAAGTAGTTTGTACTATCTCTTTGAAAAATGGGAAATGCAAAGTCTGATGTAGGAGACCTTAAAAATCACATAAGGTTCTTGACAAAAGACATATGACTAAAGTAGGGTCTATGGATATAATCCATTTTGTGTGAGAGTTTGTTAAAAGTTACTTAATTCTTATGAAAAGTTCCAGGAAAAAGCGAGAGTACACGCTGAAACTCATTATTTCCCCAACCCAGGAGAGGAATGTTCCATGAAGGGTACTTGATCTTGATCAACAAGAAGGCTGATGCTCCCAGAAGGGAATGGCTTGCAGCTGCCTTGTGACCACCCTGTGAACCTGTTGCACCATCACAGTTGCTAAGGAGTAACTAATCAACAAAACTCTTTAAACTAATCATGTAAACCCACATATGTTATGGTCACGAACGACTGTTAAGATCCCACTTTGAATGTCACGCCTTTGACGATGCTGTATCAGTGAAACAATGCAGAATTTTTTCTTAATTTTACTTCCTTCTGTAATAGTATATTAGAGACTCCATAACTGTGATTCAGTGGATTCTGTTTGTCTTTGTGCCTGATGCATGCTCACAGTTCCCTCATTGGAGTGATTTTTTTTTTTTTTTTGTCTTAGGTTAATAAGGAAACTCTGCTGGTGTAGTGGCTAAGAGCTATGGCTGTTAACCAAAAGGTTGGCATTCAAATCCACCAGGCGCTCCCTGGAAACCCTATGGGGCAGTTCTACCATGTCTTTTAAGTTGCTGTGAGTTGGAATCGACTTGATGGCAATGGGTTTGGTAAAGCTTTTTTTTTTTAAGCTTAATAAAGGTCTCTTTGATTGGAATGTGCTCTTTCTTGTCTGCATAACATTAATAAAGAGTGTTCAGAGAATGAGTGGCCACTTTGGGGTTCATTCAAACTTTCTACATTATTTTTTTTGCGTAGTAAATTAGAAAATTGAGGCTCCCAAATCAAACAACTTCAATAGGATGCCTATTTTGATTGGCATTTCGAGGTGTCTAAGAGACATCAGGATAGTAAAATTGCCTTCCTGCAGGGCATTGTTTCTAAATCGACTAATCAAAACAAAGAATTATGGGACCAAAATCCTTCTTCTACATCTTCTGTTCCACTTCTGGCTGTTGCTCTTGTGTATCCTTCTCTGCTCTCTTATTCCTCTGACAACACACACTGTCTGAAGTCTCCCTCTTTCCTAAAACACCAACCGATAAACCTTTGCCTGAGATGCCCTTTAAAATCCATCTGGTCTGAAGGGTCAAGACCTTCCCCATATTACTTTTGCCCTTTGAATGCAGTCAGAACAGTGTAGTGCTGCAAAGGATTTTCTGAAACTGCATGAAAATCCTTATAAATTTGAAGAATTTAAGATTCTTATTGAGGATTATCAGGCTGGACAACCCTGATTTGTATCAATTAGTGCATATGATAACTGGGCCTGGGGAAGCCCAATTATGTCTGGAGAAAGCTGAGCGGAAGGACTGTAGAGGCAGTTGGCCTTTAAATATAGATAAAACAATAACCAAACTGTTGGAAGACTCTCAGGCCATGTGCAAAAGGTTGTTGGAGAAAATCCCCAGAACATTTCCTCCACTAATTGATTGGATAAAAATTCACTCTTGCAAACAAAGATTAGCGTGTTTATGATTACCAGACCAAGTTACCCCCAAAATTTTCCAAACACTCTGAGCTTATTTTATCAGCCCCAGGCACTACTGGAGCTTTTAATGTTATTTTTATATCTGGCCTCAGGCCTGAACTTTCAGCCTTAGTAAAGAGACATTTACTGAACTGGGAGACAGTTCCTATTGTCAAGCTAACTAATCTGGCCTACAAACTTTCTCAGACTTTAGAAGCTGAAAGCTTTCTAAGGGTAATAAGTCTATGGCCCTCCAGTTGCAACAGATACAGTCTCCCAGACAAAAGAAAAACACAAAACGTTCCAATTGTACTAAAGCTGGCACCTATCACTATTGCAGAAAACTTAGCCACTGGAAAAATGAGTGCTACTAATTAAAAAGTAAGCAGAAAACTCAACAGATGTTCTTCAATCTTATCTGGGATGAAGGAGCCCTGGGGGCAACACAGAGAATTTTCCCATGGTGGCAATCAACTCACAAGAGGAAGCTATAATGTACATTAATGGAGAACCTTCCAATTTTTAATTCATACCAGAGCCATCCTGCCTGGCATTAACTCCCTTGTTTACAAAAGCCCCTGACCTGGAATACAAAAACCTCTAAATTAGTGGCGGGGTTACTAACCAGGAACAAACATTAATTGAGTCCCAGCCTGTTCTGATATCCCTTGGTCCCACCAAAGATTTACATCCATTTTTGGTGGGTTTCAAATGGTGGGGCCATGGTCTCCTAGGTTTCAAAGTAGGATCTTTGCCAATTTTGTCCTGAACTGCAGGGCTGTTGTTGCCAGGGGAATGGGATTACCACTCAAAGCAGAGGGGGAAGAAGAATAGGGCCTGCGGAGGCCAAGTCTCTCACTGCTCAGAGAGACCTGAAGAATGGGGCTGACCAAAGCCAAAGGAACAGAGTTCCCATCCCAGTGGGCATGGAAGGTGGAGCTTAAGCCCATGGCCAATGGGTCTCCACCCAGAATTCAGACAGAATGGACAACACTCAGAGTCTGGAGGGTAGAGCCTTTGCCTAGATGATTTAGCTAATGTAATTTGTTTTGCTAGGTTTTGGAGTTTCTTGGTGCCTGTTATCCCTTCTTTCCATTTGTAATGGAAATATCTACCTTGTGCCTGTTCTACCACTGTACTTTGAAAGCAAATAACATATTCTAGATTTCACAGTTTCACAGATGAAGATCAATTTTGCAGAAGGTGAGGTTTTGGACTTGGAGTCAGTTTAAGACTCTTGAGATATGCTGGGGAGAATGTGGCAAGAACATGAATTTGTGGCAAGAACATGAATGGGGGGGGCCTAAGGGTAGAATGGAGCCTTGGTGGCACAGTGTTTGAGCTTGGCTGCCAACCAAGGTTGGCGGTTTGGATCCACCAGCCACTCCTTGGAAACCCTGTGGGGCAGTTCTACTCTGTCCTATAGGGTCACTAGGAGTCAGAATCAACTTGATGGCAATGAGCTTTTTTCTGGCAACGGTAGAATGTTATGAACTGAGTTGTGTCCCCCCATAATATGTGTCAACTTGGCTAGGCCATGATTCCCAGTATTGTGTGGCTGTCCTCAATTTTGTGATCTGATATAATTATCTTCCATTTTGTGATATGTTGTAAATCCTAGCTCTATGCCTGTTGTTATGGTCCCATTTGGGAGTGAGTTGTTTATTATATTAATGAGGTAGGATTAGGGTTGGATATGTCTAGAGTCACTGCCTTACTAGAAGGTGTGACTCAAGTCACCACTCTTACCTCAGTCACCACCCTTACCACCCTTATTCAACTCATGCCCTTACTTGAGTCACACATTTAATCTTACAAGAGATAAAAGGAGAGAGAAACAAGCAGGGAGAGGGACCTCAATACCACCAAGAAGAGACAGGAGAAAAGCATGTACTTTTGACCTGGGGTCCCAGAACTCAGAACATCCTAGAACCAGGAGACAGAGAGAGAACTGTAAAACAGGAGATGGTACAAGATAGTAAGAGCGGCAGCAGCAGAACCACGAGACCAGTGCAAGATGGCATAGGAACCAACTCACAGAGCAAAAGAGAGGAGAGAGCTGGATGCCTTCAGGAAAGAGGCTTCCTAGTGGTGTGAGGTGCCTCTGGGCACTTATCGGGAGAGCAAAAGAGCTTTGTAACACTTGCCAGAGCAGGGCAGAAGTTAGGCTGAGGGTCAGGGGGTCCAAGGGGCCAAGGGCCAGAGACAGGACTGTCCGTGGACACAGCTGAGAAGAGGCCGTCCTGATTGACACAGAACCTCCTCCAGAGCCAACAAAAAGAAAGTCTTTCTTGTAAGCCGGTGCTCTGAATTCAGACTTCTATGCTCCTAAATTGTGAGAAAATGAATTTCTGTTTGTTAAAGCCATCTATCTGTGGTATTTGTTATAACAACACTCAATACCTAAGACAGTATTTGCTTTTGCCTGGTAAAACCAACAATTTACTGGACTGTAATGCCCCAAGTATCTACTGAGCCACCTACTTATTTTTCTCAGGTTTTCAAATGCTGATTTAAAGGCTTTACAATTTATAAATGAAACTGCATTACTACAGTTATGTTGATGATATGTTTGTCTGCTCAGTCTCCCAGCAAGCTTGCCTTGAAGACAGTATAGTCTTATTAAAATATCTGGCTGCTGGCAGACATAAGGTTTTGAAAAAAAATTACAATTGGCCCAGCCTCCTGTTAAATATTTAGGCCACTTAATTTCTGCATGACTCAAAATGAGAAGAAACAGCTGCAAACATTCATTAATAATCAGAATGTGGAATGTACAAACAATGAATCAAGGAAAATTGGAAGTTGTCAAAAATGAACACTTGAAGATAGATATC
Organism: Loxodonta africana; assembly: GCF_030014295.1. Taxonomy (NCBI): domain Eukaryota; kingdom Metazoa; phylum Chordata; class Mammalia; order Proboscidea; family Elephantidae; genus Loxodonta; species Loxodonta africana. The sequence continues at coordinate 45,382,467 of NC_087367.1, read as the reverse complement.
CTAGGCACTAGTGAGCTGAAATGGACTGGTATTGGCCATTTCAAATCAGATAGTCATATGGTCTACTATACTGAATCACAAATTGAAGAAGAATGACACTGAATTCATTGTCAAAAAGAACATTTCAAGATCGATCCTAAAGTACAACACTGTTGGTGATAGGATAATGTCCGTGTGCTTACAAAAAAGACCAGTTAATACGAATATTATTCAAATTTACACATCAACCACTAATGCAAAAGATGAAGAAATTGAAGATTTTTACCAACTTCTGCAGTCTGAAATTGATTAAACATGTAATCAAGATGCATTGATAATTACTGGTGATTGGGATGCAAAAGTTGGAAGTTGGAAAATATGGGCTTGGTGATAGAACCGACGTTGTTGATCGCATAGTAGAATATTGCAAGACCAACGGCCTATTCATTGCAAACACTTTTTCAACAACATTAAATACCGACTATGCACATGGACCTCACTAGATGGAATACACAGGAATCAAATCAACTACATCTGTGGAAAGAGAAAATGGAGAAGCTCACTATCACCAGCCAGAACAAGGCCAGGGGAGACTGCAGAACAGACCATCAGTTGCTTATGTGCAAGTTCAAGTTGAAGCTAAAGAAAATTAAAACAAGTCCAGGAGAGCCAAAGTACGACCTTGAATATTTTCCATCTGGATTTCGTGACCATCTCAAGAACAGACTTATGCATTGAACACTAATGACCAAAGACAAGATCAGTTGTGGGATGACATCAAGGTCATCAAACATGAAGAAAGTAAAAGGTCATTAAAAGACAGGAAAGAAAGAAAAGACCAAAATGGATGTCAGAAAAAGACTCTGAAACTTGCTTTTGAACACAGAGTAGCTAAATGGAATGGAAGAAAAGATAAAGTAAAAGAACTGAAGATTTTAAATGGTGGCTTGAGAAAGACCTGGAGTTGGAAAACCAAAAGGTAAGAACACTCTCTGCATTTCTCAAGCTGAAAGAGCTGAAGAAAAACCTCAAGCCTTGAGTTGCAATATTGAAGGATTCTATGGGGAAAATGTTGAATGACATAGGACGCACCTTGCTTGCTGAAAGTGAAGAAGACTTGAAGCACTTACTGATGAAGATGAAAGACCACAGCCTTCCCTATGGATTACTACTCAACATAAAGAAAACAAAAATCCTCAGAACTGGGCCAATAAGCAACATCATGATAAAAGGAGAAAGGATTGAAGTTGTCAAGGATTTCATTTTACTTGGACCCACAATCAACCCCCATGGAAGCAGCAGTCACGAAATCAAATGATGCATTGCACTGGGCAAATCTGCTGCAAAAGACCTCTTTAAAGTGTTGAAAAGCAAAGATGCCACCTTGAGGACTAAGGTGAGCCTGACCCAAGCCATGGTGTTTTCAATTGCCTCATATGCATGCGAAAACTGGACAATGAGTAAGAAAGACTGAAGAAGAACTGACGCCTTTGAATTGTGGTTTTGGAAAGAATATTGATGTCATGGATTGAATTGTGTGCCCCCAAAATATGTGTCAACTTGGTTAGGCCATGATCCCCAGTATCGGGTGGCTGCCCTCCATTTTGTGTTTGTAATTTTAATGTTAAAGAAGATTAGGGTGGGATTTTAACACCACCCTTATCCAAGTCACTTCCTTGATCCAATGTAAAGGGAGTTTCCCTGGGGTGTGGTCTGCACCACTTTTTATCTCTCTAGAGATAAAAAGGAAAGGGAAGTGAGCAGAGAGGGGGGACCTCATACCACCAAAAAAGAAGCACCAGGAGCTCAGCACGTTCTTTAGACCCAGAGTTCCTGCACGAAGAAAGTTCCTAGTCCAGGGGAAGATTGACGAGAAAGACCTTCCTCCAGAGCCAACAGAAAGAGAAAGCCTTCCCCTGGCAGTGATGCCCTGAATTTGGACTTCTAGCCTACTAGACTGTGAGAAAATAAATCTTTCTTTGTTGAAGCCACCCACTTGTGGTATTTGGCTAGCGCTAGATGACTAAGACAATTGAATATACCACAGACTGCCAAAAGAATGAGCAAATCTGTCCTGGAAGAAGTACAGCCAGAATGCTCCTTAGAAGCAAGGACGGTGAAACTACTTCTCATATACTTTGGACAGGTCATCAAGACAGATCAGTCCCTGGAGAACGACATCATGCTTGGTAGAGGGTCAGTGAAAAAGAGGAAGATACTCAAAGATAAGGTTTGACACAGTGTCTGCAACAGGCTCAGGCATAACAATGATTTTGAGGATGGCTCAGGACCTGGTAGCATTTTGCTCTGTTGTGCATAGGGTCACTATGAGTCAGAGCCAATTTGATGGCACCTAAAAACAACAACAGGAAGCATCAAAAGAAGATAGAAGGAATACAGAGTCACTGTACCAAAAAGAATTGGTGGACATCCAATCATTTCAGGAAATAGCGTAAGATCAAGAACCGATGATATCGATAAAAGTCCAAGCTGCACTGAAGGCATTGGTGAAAAACAAGGCTCCAGGAACTGACAGAATACCAATTGAAATGTTTCAACAAATGGATTCAATACTCACTCTTCCATGCCAAGAAATTTGGAAGACAGCTCCCTGGCCAAATGACTAGAAGGGATTCATATCTGCCCATTACAAAGAAAGGCAATCCAACAGAATGTGGAAATTACAGAACAACATTATTAAGATCTCACGCAAGTAAAAGTTTGCTGAAGATAATTAAAAAATGGTTGCAGCAGTATATTGACAGGGAACTGCCAGATATTCAAGCCAGATTCAGAAGAGAATGTGGAATGAGGGATATCATTGCTGATGTCAGATGGATCTTGTTTGAAAGCACAGAACACTAGAAGGATGTTTACTTGTGTTCTATTGACTATGCAGAGACATTCAACTGTGTGGGTCATAACAAATTATGGTTAACATTGCTTGCAAAGAATGGGAATTCCAGAACACTTAATTGTGCTTGTGTGGAATCTGTACATAGACCAAGAGGCAGTTAGTTATTTGAACAGAACAAGGGGATACTGCGTGGTTTAAAATCAGGAAATGTGTGAGTCGGGGTTGCATCCTTTCACCATGCTTATTGTGTCTGAGAAGCTGGACTGTTTGAAGAAGAATGTGGTGTCAGGAATGGAGGAAGATTCATTAACAACCTGTAATATGCAGATGACACAACCTTACTTGCTGAAACTGAAGAGGACTTGAAGCACTTACTGATGAAGATCAAAGTCTACACCCTTCGGTATGGATTACACCTCAACTTAAAGAAAATAAAAATCCTCACAACCAGACCAATAAGCAACGTCATGGTAAACGGAGAAAGGATTGAAGTTGTCAACTATTTACTTTTACTTGGATTCACAATCCACTCCCATAGAAGCAGTAGTCAAGAAATCAAACAACGTATTACATTGGGCAAATCTGCTGCAAAAGACATTAAGTTAAACACATTAACTTAAAAACACATTAAGTTAAAAAAAACACATTAAGTTAAACAGCAAAGATGTCATTTGAGGACTAAGGTGTGCCTGACATAAGCCATGGTATTTTCAATTGCCTCACATGCATATGAAAGCTGAACAATGAATAAGAAAGACCAAAAATGTAGCTTTTTACACCGGGTAGAAGACTTTCCTTGTCATAATTCCACTGACGCTTTTGTAGCAAAGAAACTTCTTGAAAACATCATACTCACCTGGGGAGCACCAAAAATTCTTTGCAGTGATTGGGGAACTCATCTCACTGGTCAAGTTATTCACAAACTATTCCAACTTTTTCCCATTTATCAAAGATCACATTGCTTTTATCATCCCAGTCTTCTGGTCTAGTAGGAAGAACTAGTGTAATAATAAAAACCCAACTAGCAACTTTGTGAAATCTTAAATTTACCTTGGACTTCCTTCCCTCGGTTCTTTTAAATTTGAGATCCACAGGAGACCCATGATCTTTCCCTGTGTTGCCTGCACTGACCCTAGCATTGTACAACCTGACCTACTGAAATACTGTCAATCATTAATGCAATATTCTAAGAAATATCTTTCACAGGTTAGAGAATCATTTGATGGCAAGAAATTAAACACCCAGAATCCACCTAACATTGTCCCTGGGCAATATGTATATTGGAAGAGACATCAATTAAAGGACTCATTGGAACCTCACTGGGAGGAACTCTACTTAGTTCTCCTCACCAACCCATGTGTGACGAAGCTGGGAAGAGATAAACCCTAGATCCATTCGTCACAACTTAAAAGGGCTAAGACACCTCTTTGGACTTGTCAGCCCTCTGGAGATCTGAAAATTACATTTAAATTCCTTTTTCAGAAGCAGACAACCATGGAAGTAGATAGCTCATTTCAAGACCACGGAACAAGACCTCAAGTATGTAACTGAATTTTATGGACTTTGCTTTGTGACTATAGCTTATTTTTATTGTATACCTGTGGTCTTATTTCCTGGTAGTTTTAGTCTCTATGAAAGCCCATGTAAGTCTTATTCTTTTCTTCCTAAAAGTTTCTTCTAACTCTCATAGAGAGAACGCATTTGTTAAATTAGCCCGATCAGTAGCTAGTGCCAGTAATTTGACCGAATGTTGCATCTGTCATCCCTCTCCACAGTCTGTGCATGAAAATCCAGATCTATTAGTGTTTTCCATATTAAATGACAGTCTTGTACCCAATGCTACTGTTAACTTCAACCTCACCATTAAACAGACTATGATGCCCACCTGAATTGCAGACTCAACCTGAGGCACCATGCTTTAATTTAACCCAAATTTTAAGCAATTATTGCTCTGAAGCTGCTTGGGACCTTTCTGATTGCTAAAATGATTTCTAATCTCACATCACAGATCCCCTAGAATCTGAGAAATTGTCCATACAGTGAATTTAATAGCGTGCTTGAGAGGATGAACTTTGGAACTGGTTAAAGTTGGAACAATTGTCCACCTGTAGTAATTCTTTGGTAGAAGATTGGCTTGAGAAGGCCAATCAAACCATCACCATTCCACGTAATACTACCAGAAACAATGATTTGTGCCCCTTATGGGAATGTATTTTTATATGGAAGATCAGGTTATCCTGCAATAAAAGAACTTACTTCAAATACTCATCCTTATGCCTAAACATTACCTTGCTTAGATGTTTGGAACATAATGGGTCTATACAACTTAGGGACTTCAGGAATCTCCTTAGATAACCACACCTATAATGAAAGTAAACACTGGGCTAATGATATAAAAATCCTTGCTCGGAATAAGAGAGACTCTATGTGACAAGATAATCCAGTAGCTGATAAACCTGGGATGGGATGGGTAGTCCTCTGAGCACTCTTACCCAACGATGGTATTCCCCAGCTTGAAAGATTGCAGTGTGATGAATTGCTTTTGTGTGGACTTTCTCACCATGGTCTTGTAACTCCCACCAAGTGATTGGGTGGTACCATGCTAATAAGGTATATGAAACCCTAATGAGGGGATTGGTCAGTGTTGCCATTCTGCTAAGCTTAAAATAAGCCACCCCAGAGGCAAGACATGGGGGAATTTCACCACCACCAAGGAAGAAGGGCCAAGAGTGGAGCGCATCTTTTGAATCCCAGATTCCTGTGCTGAAAAGCTCTTGGAACAAGGAGACCAAGAGAGGGAGAGCTGTAACGCTGAAGATGGAGAGAAGTGGTGGCAGAGAAATGTCAGCAGAACCAGGAGGCTGACAGGAGAAGGCATGGTGGGCTTCCTGGCCCACAGAGTGGGAAAGCTGAGTTCCTTCAGGCTGAAGATTACTGGTGGAGTGGGGTGCCTCTGGGCACTTATTGGTAGAGCTAAAAAAGCTTTGTAACACATACCAAGCAGAGGATGAGGGCCAGAGAATCGTGCCTGTGGGCACAGCTGAGAAGAGGCTGTCCTGATTAAAGAGCTGTATCCTGAGCTTTCCTGAACCTAAATTGTAACCTGTTATTTCTGATAAACTACGTAATTGTGAGTATTGTCTGTGAGCACTGTGTGGCCATTGCAATGAATTATCAAACTCAGCAGAGAAGTAGAGAGTGCCATGGGAGGGATGGTTGGTTTCAGAATTGGTAAAGATGGCAGAGAGAGGAGGCATGTCTCCACCTCATAGGAATCAGCCTTGGGCTGTTATCTTGATTCTCCTTCCCTCTTGTGAAGTCAGAGGAAGTCAGACGCTACCACCATACCATTTTTACAAAGATCTATTTGCAATTTATCTTCTACAAAGGGCTCAATTGCTGATTATATTGCAGATGGAGTAGTAGCCCAACAGAAATCTTTAGAATCCCCTGTTAAGGTAATAATAGATGATATAACGGTTCTTGATTTCCTCCTAGTGCAACAAGGAGGAGTCTGCCATTGCTAACACCTCCTGCTGCACTTGGATAAATACCACAGAAGAAGTAGAACAAGATATTTTTAAAAATTTACCTGAAACCTACTTGGCTACATTTAATACCTCCTTTTTTTTTTTTTTTTTATGCAAGAGTCTCCATTTTTTAGACATTTTTAGTTGGCTACTCAATTGTATTTGTTCCTGGTTGTGCTTTATCCTACAAATTTTGGATTAACCATCTTCATTGATGTAATAATTACTACCAAAAAAAAAAAAAAAAACCCAAACCCAGTGCCTTTGAGTCGATTCTGACTCATAGCGATGCTATAAAAAAAAAAGGTCTTGTTAAATGTTGTATGAAATGCCTATCTAATGCTGTTATCAAACTTCAGCCCCTCTGCTATGCAGAGAATTATGTATCTCGAAAAAACTAAGCCCTTAAAGGAGAGTAACTTCACACTTTGAGCTAGTCTTTTAGGGTGTCGAGTCATTCCTTCAAATGTGGCCTCACTCCACACATATCCAACTAGCAAATCACAAAAGCAGAGTGTCTGGGCTATGACATGGTAAAGAAGTGGGTGAAGAATCCAACCTATGAAAAAGATCAATCCAATGAAAAAGTCCACGCAGAAGAAAACTCTCATAATGGTGATTAAAGAATCGTCATGAAGAATCTTGATCAAAAGGGGGAAGTGTGAAAGGGCACTCTAAAACTGAGGCACTTGGCATAATTAAAATGGCTAACACAGATCTGGATCAGATTCCATTTTGTTTTAAACCCCTGCTGCTGCTTGTAAAGTATGAGCATCACTTTCAGGTAAATAAGTCTTCTTTTGCAAACAAATGAGGTTATGCTTACTTGACTTATGATTCCAGGATTTGTGTGCAGATTGTTCTCAGAAAAAAATGCTTGCCCTCAGGAAGAATGTGTTTGAAAAATAGATTAACAGATATGAAGGAAGGTCTGTTTGCGGCTACATTCACACTAGCCTTCTTGTATAAAAACCCAGCATTCTTTTGTGAACGTCAGAGCACTTTGTAATTTTACTCAGTGCTGCTCAAGTTGTATTCCTCAATAAAACTCTGTCATTTATCTCCATACAGAATTAGTATTGCTTACACTTTTGGCAGAGGGTACAAACAGAAAACTTAATTACTCACTTTAATCTTCCTCATTTTTCTGGTTCTTTCCGTGCCCTTAGATGGAATCTCCAGCAGTCCCCATGGCTTTTTTTGGTAACCATTGAATAATAAAGTCATTTCTAGTCTCAAGAAATCTATAATTAAGATGATCTGTATCCTATTGCTGTCAAGTTGATTCCAACTCATAGTGACCCTATAGGACAGAGTAGAACTGCCCTATAGGGTTTTCAAGCAGCAGGTGGTGGATTCAAACTGCTGACCTTTCGGTTAGCAGTCAAGCTCTTAACCACTGCACCACCAGGGCTCCAATTAAGATGACCAGTCTGGTGCAATAATCAAAACTCCAACCACTGTTAAAGGTTGTCCTCTTCCCTGCCAGAGCCTCTTCAGCCTGGGAGCCTACAATGGGCATAGGTCATGGTTGGCTTCTTCTCTCTTTATTGTCAGCTTCTTTTACTGTGCCTGGCAAGTTGTGGGGCTCTAGAAGTGTTTCACCATACCTATTTAATCTGTATGCTGAACAAATAATACGAGAAGCTGGACTATATGAAGAAGAACAGGGCTTCAGGATTGGAGGAAGATTCATTAACAACCTGCATTATGCAGATGGCACAACCTTGCTTGCTGAAAGTGAAGAGGACTTGAAGCACTTACTAATGAAGATCAAAGATCACAGCCTTCAGTATGGATTGCACCTCAACATAAAGAAAACAAAAATCCTCACAACTGGACCAATGAGCAATATCATGATAAACGGAGAAAGGATTGAAGTTGTCAAGGATTTCATTTGACTTGGATCCACAATCAACAGCCACGGAAGCAGCAGTCAAGAAATCAAAAGACACATTGCATTGGGCAAATCTGCTGCAAAGGACCTCTTCAAAGTGTTGAAGAACAAAGATGTCACCCTGAAGACTAAGGTGTGCCTGACCCAAGCCATGGTATTTTCGATCACATCATATGCACGTGAAAGCTGGAGAATGAATAAGGAAGACCAAAGAAGAGTTGACGCCTTTGAATTGTGGTGTTGGAGAAGAATACTGAATATACCAGGGACTGCCAAAAGAATGAACAAATCTGTCTTGGAAGAAGTACAACCAGAATGCTCCTTAGAAGCAAGGATGGTGAGACTGCGTCTTACATACTTTGGACATGTTGTCAGGAGGGATCAATCCCTGGAGAAGGACATCATGCTTGGCAGAGTACAGGGTCAGCAGAAAAGAGGAAGACCCTCAACAAGGTGGATTTACACGGTGGCTGCAACAACGAGCTCAAGCATAACAACAATCGTAAGGATGGCGCAGGAGCAGGCAGTGTTTCATTCTGTTGTGCATAGGGTCACTATGAGTCGGAACCAACTCAACGGCACCTAACAACAACAACAACAGAAGTGTTTATAGAATGGGTTCTCTGAGCCTCAGTTTCATGATCTGTATCATAGAGGTATTACTTTCTGAACTGCTAAATAAAATAAAGGGATAAAGTGACAGAGCACATCATTCTCTAAATGTGTGAGAATTGCAGTGTGCCTCCAGAACTTTGCACACAGTGCTCTCTCTGGCCAAAAGACTCCTCTCCAAGGCCCTTTCCCTGGCCAACTACTTTACTGTTCCTCAAAACTCACATCCTGGAAAGCCTTCCTGAGTCCTCATGCCAAGTCTGGAGCCCCTTTCCAGCTTCCCTCTCAGGGAGCCTGACCACACTGTGCTTATACTTTCTTGTCATCCTGCAGGATATACCACCCCATTCCTTTCAGAAGTATGTTTGTTGAATAATAAAGGAAGGATGAAAGGAGAGAGGAAGAGAAGGGAAGAAAGAAAGGAGGAAGACAGGGAGTGTGAAGGTATCTATTTCCTTAATCAACCAGTGATATTACAAATAAATTTAACTCCTGACAGATATTATGCAAAAGTAAAAAAAAAAAAAAAGAAAGATCCTTCTCGTTATGTTTCACCATATTTCCCTGATTTCTGGTAGGGCTATCTCTTTTGACATGTTTGTTTGACCATTTGTATGCCCTCTTCTGTAAATTTTCTCTTTATCTCTTTTGCTCATTTTTTTTTTTCTATCAGTTTGTTTCTTATTGATCTATAGTGCTTTACATAGTAAGGAAACTAATTTTTGCCTCATCATATGTATAACAAATATTTCCTCCCAGTCTGTAATTTATGTCTTAACTTAGTTAAAAAAAAAAAAAAAAAGCATTTTGTACCATAAGATTGTTTAATGTACGGGAGCCAGTTTATCTCTTTTCCCTTAAGGCTTTTGCACTTGCGTCTTAACAAGTCTATAAATTATTCTAATACATTTACATTTTTAATTGCTAACTTGGCGTTTAATCCATCTAACACTAATTTTTGAGAAAGTTGTAAGATAAGTTTCTAACTTTTTCCTCAAATAAGGTTTCCAACACTGATTTTTTACTAGTATTTTCCATCTTAAAAACTCCCATTCAAATCATCTTCATCTTTTCACATGTAAATGTGTCAATTTGTGACCCCTCTTCTGTTCCAGTGATATATTTTTCAGTCCCTTAGTAATCCACTGACCCCTCCATCACCATCTTTTTCAAAATTTTCTTGGCTATTTTTGTACACTTTCTCTTCCACATAAATTTTAGACTCAGATTGAAGAGTTCATTTTCAAAATCCTTGCTTATAATTGCCTTGAATGTATTCATTGATTTGGGAAGAACTGACATGTTTATCATTTGAGATCTTTGCATCTAGGAACATCCAGCCATTTATTCAGGGCTGCTTTTGAGGTCCTTCTATAATGTTTGATTGGTTTTCATGTTAAGTCTTGCACATTTGGCAACTCGTTTATATTTCTATATGCATTGTATGGTGGTTTTCAAAGCTACTTTTATAGAATTCTTCAAAAAAGAGTACCCTGATTGGTTTTTTTTTTGGAAGGTTAGTGATTTTGGTAAGTTGCTCTTTGCCATATCTCTTTCCTTATTTTCTTCTTTTGCTTATTTGGTTTTAATTAGTTCTCATGGTTTGTCAGTCGAATCTTCTGCACTTTTTAGGTAGATTATGAAACCGTTTGTAAACAGTTACAAGTTAGCTTCCCCCCACACCTATATTTATATATCTTATTTCTTGTTCATGTCTTACTTCATTGTCATTGTTGTTATTAATTACCTTCAAGTCAATTCTGACTCATGGCAACCCCATGTATGCAGAGTAGAATTGCTTTAGAGGGTTTTCAGGGCTATGACTGCTCAGAAGCAGATCACTACGCCTGTCATCTGAGGTACCTCTAGGTGGGTTTGAACTGCCAATCTTTCAGCTAGTAGTTGAGCGCTTAACCATTTGTGTCACCCAATCCATTGCCGTCAAGTTGATTCCAACTCATGGTGAACTAGGGACCCCTATTTCACTGTAGACCAAGTAATAATCCAGTATGGAACAGTAGAGATGGTGCCCAGAATCCTTGCCATGTCCTGGGTTTAGTGGGGGTGTTTTTAATGTTCTTATTAAGCATGTTTGCAGTTGATTTCTGATAGATATTCTTTAGCAAATGTCTTAGTTATCTAGTGCTGGTATAACAGATATACCACAAGTAGGCAGCTTTAATACACAGAAACTTATCTCACAATTTAGGAGATTAGAAGTCAAATTCAGGGCACCAGCTCTAGGGGAAGGCTCTCGCTCTCTGTAGGCTCTGGCGGAAGGTTGTTGTTCCTTGGTTCCTTGACTATTTTCATGTGGTGTAGCATCTATCTTCCCACACCTCTGCTTCTCACTTGGTTGTTTAATCTTTTTTATATCTCAAAAGAGACTGACTTAAAATACACCTTACACTAATACTATCCATTAACATAACAAAGAATACCCATTTCCAAATGGGATTGTAATCACAGGTATAGGGGTTAGGGATTACAACACATATTTTGGAGGGACAAATTTCAATCCATAACAAGTTAAATATTTTTCTATTTCTAGTTTCCTGAGAATCTGAATTTGTCAAATAATGTTTTTAGCATTCATTGACGCAATCATATGATTTTCTGAATCAATCTGGTAATGTGGTGAGTTACATAAACACATGTTCTAATGTTGAAGCAAGTGTGCGTTTAAACTCTTCTTGGTTATATTATATTGATCTTTTCAAAGAACCAGCTTTTAATTGTATTGATTTTCTCTATTGTTTTTCTGTTTTTCACTTTGTCAGTTTCTCCTCTAATTTTTATTATTTTCTTTCCTGTTTTAGGCTTAATTTTCTTTTCTTTTTACAGTTTCTTAATGGGGAAGATCTCCCACGTGTCTGTCTGTTTGTCGTACTGAGGGGGCTTGTGTGTTGCTGTGATGCTGGAAACCACACCTCTGGTATTCAGATACCAGCAGGGCCACCCATGGAGGACAGGTTTCAGCTGAGCTTCCAGACTAAGACAGACTAGGAAGAAGGACCCGGCAGTCTACTTCTGAAAAGCATTAGCCAGTGAGAACCTTATGAATAGCAGCAGAACGCTGTCTGATATAGCGCTAGAAGATGAGCCCCCCAGGTGGGAAGGCACTCAAAAGACGACTGGGGAAGAGCTGCCTCCTCAAAGAAGAGTAGACATTAATGACGTGGATGGAGTAAAGCTTTCGGGACCTTCATTTGCTGATGTGGCATGACTTAAAATGAGAAAAAACAGCTGCAAACATCCATTAATAATCGGAACCTGGAATGTACGAAGTATGGATCTAGGAAAATTGTAAATCATCAAAAATGAAATGGAACGCATAAGTATCGATATCCTAGGCATTAGTGAGCTGAAATGAACAGGTATTGGCCATTTTGAGTCAGACAACCACATAGTCTACTATGCTGGGAATGACAACTTGAAGAAGAATGGTGTTGCATTCATTGTCAAAAAGAACATTTCAGGATCTATCCTGAAGTACAATGCTGTCAGTGATAGGATAATATCCATACGCCTACAAGGAAGACCAGTTAATACGGCTATTATTCAAATTTACGCACCAACCACTAAGGCCAAAGATGAAGAAATAGAAGATTTTTATCAGCTGCTGCAGTCTGAAATTGATCAAACATGCAATCAAGATGCATTGATAATTACTGCCGATTGGAATGCGAAAGTTGGAAACAAAGAAGAAGGATCAGTAGTTGGAAAATATGGCCTTGGTGATAGAAACAATTCTGGAGACCGAATGATAGAATTTTACAAGACCAACAACGTCTTCATTGCAAATCCCTTCTCTCACCAACATAAACGGCGACTATACACATGGACCTCACCAGATGGAACATACAGAAATCAAATTGACTACATCTGTGGAAAAAGACAATGGAAAAGCTCAATATCATCAGTCAGAACAAGGCCAGGGGCTGACTGTGGAACAGACCATCAATTGCTCATACGCAAGTTCAAGCTGAAACTGAAGAAACTCAGAGCAAGTCCACGAGAGCCAAAATATGACCTTGAGTATATCCTACCTGAATTTAGACACCACCTCAAGAACAGATTTGATGCATTGAACACTAGTGACCGAAGACCAGACGAGTTGTGGAATGACATCAAGGACATCATCCATGAAGAAAGCAAGAGGTCACTGAAAAGACAGAAAAGAAAGAAAAGACCAAGATGGATGTCAGAGGAGACTCTGAAACTTGCTCTTGAGTGTGGAGCAGCTAAAGCAAAAGGAAAAATTGATGAAGTAAAAGAACTGAACAGAAGATTTCAAAGGGCCTCTCGAAAAGACAAAGTAAAGTATTATAACGACAGTGCAAAGAGCTGGAGATGGAAAACCAAAAGGGAAGAACATGCTTGGCGTTTCTCAAGCTGAAAGAACTGAAGAAAAAATTCAAGCCTTGAGTTGCAATAGTGAAGGATTTCATGGAGAAAATATTAAATGATGCAGGAAGCATCAAAAGAAGATGGAAGGAATACACAGAGTCATTATACCAAAAAGAATTAGTTGATATTCAACCATTTCAAGAGATGGTATATGATCAGGAACCGATTGTACTGAAGGAAGAAGTCCAAGCTGCTCTGAAGGCATTGGCGAAAAACAAGGCTCCAGGAATTGATGGAATATCAATTGAGATGTTTCAACAAACAGATGTAGCGCTGGAGGTGCTCACTTGTCTATGCCAAGAAATATGGAAGACAGCTTTCTGGCCAACTGACTGGAAGAGATCCATATTTATGCCTATTCCCAAGAAAGGTGATCCAACCGAATGTGGAAATTACAGAACAATATCATCAGTACCACACGCAAGCAAAATTTTGCTGAAGATCATTCGAAAATGGCTGCAGCAGTATATCGACAGGGAAGTGCCAGAAATTCAGGCTGGTTTCAGGAGAGGACGTGGAACCAGGGATATCATTGCTGATGTCAGATGGATCCTGGCTGAAAGCAGAGAATACCAGAAGGATGTTTACCTGTGTTTTACTGACTATGTAAAGGCATTTGACTGTGTGGATCATAACAAACTATGGATAACACTGAGAAGAATGGGAATTCCAGAACACTTAATTGTGCTCATGAGGAGCCTTTACATAGATCAAGAGGCAGTTGTTCGGATAGAACAAGGGGATACTGATTGGTTTAAAGTCAGGAAAGGTGTGTGTCAGGGTTGTATTCTTCCACCATACCTATTTAATCTGTATGCTGAAAAAATAATATGAGAAGCTGGACTATATAAAGAAGAATGGGGCATAAGGATTGGAGGAAGACTCAATAACAACCTGCATTATGCAGATGGCACAACCTTGCTTGCTGAAAGTGAAGAGGACTTGAAGCACTTACTAATGAAGATCAAAGATCACAGCCTTTAGAATGGACTGCATCTTAACATAAAGAAAACAAAAATCCTCACAACTGGACCAATGAGCAACATCATGATAAATGGATAAAAGATTGAAGTTGTCAAGGATTTCATTTGACTTGGATCCACAATCAACAGCCATGGAAGCAGCAGGCAAGAAATCAAAAGACACATTGCATTGGGCAAATCTGCTGCAAAGGACCTCTTCAAAGTGTTGAAGAACAAAGATGTCACCCTGAAGACTAAGGTGCGCCTGACCCAAGCCATGGTATTTTCGATCACATCATATGCATGTGAAAGCTGGAGAATGAATAAGGAAGACCAAAGAAGAGTTGACGCCTTTGAATTGTGGTGTTGGAGAAGAATATTGAATATACCAGGGACTGCCAAAAGAATGAACAAATCTGTCTTGGAAGAAGTACAACCAGAATGCTCCTTAGAAGCAAGGATGGTGAGACTGCGTCTTACATACTTTGGACATGTTGTCAGGAGGGATCAATCCCTGGAGAAGGACATCATGCTTGGCAGAGTACAGGGTCAGTGGGAAAGAGGAAGACCCTCAACGAGGTGGATTGACACAGTGGCTGCAACAATGAGCTCAAGCATAACAACGATTGTAAGGATGGCGCAGGACTGGGCAGTGTTTCGTTCTGTCGTGCATAGGGCCGCTATGAGTTGGAACTGACTCGGTGGCACCTAACAACAACAACAATGGGGAAGATTGGGTTACTAATTTTAGTGCATTTTTCTTTTCTAATATATGCATTCAATGCTATAGCATTGCTTTAAGCACTGCTTTAGGGGAAAAATAAATGGTATTTTTATTTAGTGAAAAATATTTTTAAATTTCTCTTGAGACTTCTTCTTTGGCCCATGGGTTATTTAGAAACATGTTGTTTAATTCGCAATTATTTCGAAATTTTCCAGCTAGCTTTCTGTTACTGATCTCTAGTTCAATTCCATCGTGGTCTGAGAACGTAGTTTGTGTGATCTCTAATCTTTTAAATTTGGCAAGGTGTGTTTTATGGTCCAGAATATGGTCTATCTTGGTGAATGTTTCATTTGCTAACATACTGTCTTATTCTTTACTGCTGGATTTGGTAATACTTATTCAGGATACTTGCATGTTCATTCACAATTCAGAGTGAGTGGTAGTATCACTGTCTGATTTGGTATTGTGGATAAGCCAGCCTCTGAAATGAGCCGAGTTCAACATGGCACTATAGACAGAAGCACCATGCCATCCCTTGGCAGCAAAGACCTGAAAAACTAAGTAAAACAAATACAAACATCAATCCTGGAACTCTAAGCATCAAATGAAGGGATAAAGAAGTAGATCAAGCACCGAGTGGAAGAAGAAACTGACAGAGAACAAAGAAAAAGGAAAGCTACAAAGTGAAAGTCTCCTGCCAGCTGATGTGGAACAGCTTTGGCATCTTGGAGAACAGCCAGGAACGAGCCCAGACAGGGAGTACAGGCAGGCAACTTCATGGAGCTCCCAACAGGAGACAGAGCACCCAGTAACCAGAGGTACATGTTTTTCCACTCCTCATGCTAATGCCCTGTATGCTCCTCCACTGCTTTATAAAGGGACACAGTCACTCAGCCACAGAGACAGCTGGGGCCACCCCACCCCCACCAGCTGGTTCCCTCAGTGCCACATTTTTTTGTTGTTGTTGTTTTGTTTCTTCTCTCTCTTTCTCTTCCTTCATTCTTTTCTCCTGCCACCTAGCCCCATGTGCTGCCTCTACTCCCTTTCAGTGGGCTGTACCACACCACTTGGGTAGAGAGCCACCAGCACACAGCCTCCCAGGGTCTGCCCCACCCCACCCGCCAGCTCCCACCATGCTGTTATTTTTTTGGTTTTGTTTCTTTCTCTTCTTTCTTCCTTCCATCTAGCTCTGCACATCACGTCCTTTCCCTTCACTCCTGCCTCTCTGCACAACCCACCAAGTGTTGCATTCTCGAGTGACACCTATGCAAACCTCTGGATTCCACCCTGTGCTATCTCCCAGCATTGCTCTGCCAGGTGCCAGGTCCAGAAGAACCAGTAGACCCCCAGACCCTATCCTCTGCTGCATGCTGGCCTCACCCTACTGAGCGCTGTACCTCCAAGCAGAACTAGTGCAGATCTTCAGACCCCCCGATGCTGCCCTGTGCCACATCTCAGCCCTGCCCCACTTAGTACTGTGCCCCTGAGCAGTACCGGCTTGGACCTCTGGACTCCTGGCCTCTGGTTTGCCCCACTCAGGCCCTGCCCCGCTGAACACTGCATCCCTGAGCAGCACTGGTGTGGACCACAGGACCCCCAGACCTCAACCTGTACTGCCCCCAGCCACAACCAGCCAAGTGTCATGCCCCTGAACGGGACCAGCAAGAACTCCTGGATCCTCAGACTCTGCCTTGCACTGCCCCAGCCCAACGCCATCAAGTGTCATGCAAGTGGGATCAGAGCAGACCCCCAGATTCTGCCCTGCCATGCTTCCCTCTGACCCTCCCCACTGGCTCCAGTTTGTACTGAAAACAACCCATCTCTGTCCCTCCCCCACTGGACCTGCCTTGATTCAACACAGCTTCAACATAGATTGGCCCTGCCAACCTGGACAAGGTGGTGAGAACTACCATGCCCACAGACAAGAAAGCAATGAAACACGCCCAGTCTGGCTGCCCAAACATAACCAAATAAAACAAAAAAGCAAGATGAAACAAACAAACCTACAATCAATAAATGAAGAAAATACTTCCTGAATGTTTCGGAGACAGCAGACAATATCAAAATATATTAAAAAAAAAAAAACAGAACAGGATGGCTCTGGGGAGTGACAAAAATAAAACACCAGATGACCTTTCAGTAGAAGAAAAGTCACTGGAACTACCTTATGGGGAATTCAAAAGTCCAATATTCAGGACTCTGAAGAGATTAAGAAAGAGATGAAGGAAAACACAGACTGAACTAAGGCAAAGATAGACAAAATCATGGAAAATGCAGAAAAAATCAGAAACAACACAGACAAAGCAATGGAAGAATTCAGGAAAATAATACAAGACAAAAATGTCAAAATAAATAAGCAATTAGAAATCATACAAAACAGCAATTAGAAATTCAAAAGATAATAAAATTTCAGAAATGAACAACAGAATAGAAGGTTTTAGGAGTAAATTGGAAACAATGAAAGACAACATCAGCAAAATTGAAGACTAATCCATGGATACCACCTTGTTTGAGGAAAAACCAGAGAAAAGAATGAAGAAAACAAGAATACGTGGGATACAATCAAGAGCAAAAACTTGCATGTTATCAGAGTTCCAGAATGAAGGGGAAATGGAAAACACGGAGAGGATCATTGGAGATTTGCTGAGAGAAAACTTCTGTAAAATCATGAAAGATGAAAAGTTGACCATCCAAGAAGCTCAAGGAACCCGATATAGGATAAAGAAACTCACAAAGACATAAAACTACACTCTCCAAAACCAAAGACAAAGAATCCTGAGAGCAGGTTGAGAAAAATGGAAAGTCACATAGAAAGCGGAAACAAGTCTAAGCTCTAATTACTTGACAGAAACTATGCAGTCAAGAAGGCAATGGGATGGCATATATAAAACTTTGAAAGAAAAAAATTGCCAATCAAGAATACTGTATCTTGCAGAACTCTCACTCAAATATGATGGCGAAATTAGGACATTTTCAGATAAACAGAAATTAAGAGAATGTGTAAAAACAAAACCAAACTTACAAGAATTATTAAAGAGATTCCTTTGGTTAGAGAACCAACAACATCCAACATTCTAGGAAATAAGACAGCATCAACCAGGTACCATCCTAGGTAACGAACTCTCAAGTATTAAAAAAAACTAAAAGATTTTTGACATGGAAACAGAGATGTTAATCTTATAGAATTTTTTTTTTAATGACATTATGTAATGATTAAAGGGAGAATCCACTATGATGACACAGCCATAATAAATATCTATGCACCCAACAACAGGGCTCCAAAATACATAAAACAAACTCAAACAACACTGAAAAGAGAAGTTGACAGTTCCACAATAATAGTAGGAGATTTCAACACATCACTCTCGGTTAAGGATAGAACATCTAGAAGGAAACTCACCAAAGACAAGGAAGGTCTAAAGGTCACAATCAACAAACTTGACCTCATAAATATATATAGAATACTCAACCCAACAGTAGCAAAGTATACATTCTTTTCCAGTGCACGTGGAATGTTCTCCAGAGTAGAATGCTTCTTAGGTCACAAAGCAACCCTCGAAAAAGTCCAAAACACAGAGATAATACAAAGCATCTTCTCTGTTCACAGTGCCATAAAAGTAGAACTTAATAACAGGAATAGAAAGGAAAAAAATTCAAATACTTGGAAACACGTGTAACAGGAGAAATCAAAGTTGGAATAAAAAAAGTCTTGTAATCTAATAAGAATGAAAACATACCATGCCAAAATCTGTGGGACAGAGCAAAGGTCAGAGGTCATTGTATAGCAATAGATGTAAAAGAAGAAAGGGACAAAAATCAAAATGTTAGCTTTACAACTCAAACAAATAGAGAAAAGCAAAAGAAGCCCACACCCACCAGAAGAATGAAAACAACAAGGATCAGAGCAGAAATAAATGAAATAGGAACTAGAAAAACAATAGAAAGACTCAACAGAACCAAAAGTTGGTTCTTTGAAAAGATCAACAAAATTGACAAACTATTGGCCAAATTGACAAAAGGAAACAGGAGAGGAAGCAAATAATCTAATAAGAAATGAGATGGGTGACATTACAACAGACCCAACTGAAATAAAAAGGATCATAACAGAGTACTATGAAAAACTGTTACTCCAAGAAATTTGAAAACCTAGAGGAAATGGACAAATTTCTAGAAACACACTACCTACATAAACTAACACAAACTGAGGTAGAAAAACTAAACATACCCATAACAAGAGAAGGGATTGAAAGGGTAATTAAAAAAAAAAAAATGCCCAACAAAAAAAAAGTCCTGGCCTAGATGGCTTCACTGGAGAATTCTACCAAACATTCAGAGAAGAGTTTGCACCAATACTACTCAAACTATCTCAGAACCAAAAACAAGGAGGGGATGCTTCCAAATTTATTCTATGAAGCCAGCATAACCTTGCTACCAAAACCAGGCAAAGACACCACAAAAAAAGAAAATTACAGACCATTATCTCTCATGAATATAGATGCAAAAATTCTCAACAAAATTCTAGCCATTATAATTCAGCATCCTATTAAAAACAAAACAAAACTCTACAACCAAGTTGGATTCATGCCAGGTATTCAAGGATGTTTCAACATTAGAAAGTCAGTCAGTGTAATTCACCACATAAATAAAACAAAAGAAACAAATCACATGATCATCACAATCGACACAGAAAAGGCATGGGATAAAGTCCAACACCCATTTCTGATAAAAACTCCCAATAAAATAGGATTAGAAGGGAAATTCCTCAACAAAATAAAGGGAATCTATGATGACACAGTGGTTAAGAGATCAGGCTGATAATCTAAAGGTCAGCAGTTCAAATCTACCAGCTGCTCCTTGTAAACTCTATGGGGCAGTTCTACCCTGACCTTCCTATAGGGTCACTATGAGTTGGAATCTACCTGACGGCAACAGGTTTGGTTTTTGATTTTCTTATAAAAAACAAACAGCCAACATCATTCTTGACAGAGAAAGAGGCTGAAAACATTCCCCATGAGAACAGGAACAAGACAAGAATGTCCTTTATCACTACTCATATTTAACATTGTGCTAGAAGTCCTAGCTTCTGGAATAAAGCAAGGGAAAAAAATAAAGGGTGTCCCAATCGGAAAGAAAGAAAGAAAACCATTCCTAGTCACAGGATGATACGATACTGTAAAAACAGCTTGGAGGCAGTGTCTGACCACCTCTACCTTCCCAAGGGGAAAGGAGAAGCAAGATCAACAGCCCAAGGTGAATTCCTATGAGGCAGAGGTCAAACATGCCTCCTCTCTTCACTATCTTTACCAACTCTGACATCAGTCACTGCACCATCTGCTTCTGGATCTCTCCGTCCTTGGTAGTGGTGGGCTCCTCTCTGCTCTGGAATTGGCTATCTTTTAAAGCAAAACTGACACAATTCCCTTGGATTACCCTATCACACAGTCTCCCTGCCTCCCCCACCACCTGAGTGGGAGTTCCAAGACCACGGCTAGAAAGGCCACACAAAAATAATCAGTAATCAGTCACACCGCAGGCCATCCCCTGGCTTTTCTAGCCATAGTTATTTCATATTTGGAAGATAGCTTCCCCCTCCCAATCATTTTACCAGTCCAAAACAGTCATTAACAATTAGTCAATAGGATAAAGAGTCCACAGGGTGAGGTTACTCAGGTACCAGCCATTCAGATTTGCTGCAGGTGTTCATCTGACTTGGTCAGGTTTTCCAAAAGTCATCTCAGTTTCACCCTTTCTGGCCTCTAATAAAATTAACTGAGAGAAGATTATTCCCTTGCTCTGAGCCTTACGAGGTATCAACACAAACAAAAACTTTAAGAGACTTTAAGTTCAGTCATTGTACTCTAATCCAGCAGTGCCTCCCTCTTTGTCCACTCTTATGCTTACAGCTTCTACAATCACAATTAACCCCGTGTTTAATCTTATCAACATCTCCCATCCCCTCTTCCTCAAACCCATCAGTAAAAGAAATTTATTCAGTGGAAATCCTCCCTGGTCCCCCTCATTTAATGTAAGCACACCCACGAAAGGTGTAAGCCAGCCGCTTCATGCCTTTATCACCCCCGTTTTAGATAAAAAAAAAAAAAGCCAGTGGTTAAATTGCTTGTCCCTATCAAACCAGTATTCTGAGGAGACAAACACGTTTTCTGGTCTTGAAGAATCTTCAGTTTTTGTTGAAACTTTGAGTAAGCAAAGTGCAGTCCAGAGCCAGCCATCAAATTGCAGCCATCTATACCAGCTCACAGTGTCAAACATCTTTCTCTTCATTCAATCGGGTTCTGATCAGCTTATCCCTAGCCAGCCAAGCTAGGTCACAATGGGTCACAGCCTCAGGACCAAGAGTTCGCACACACCTCCTAGCACTTCAGACAGCCCCTTCACATACTCTAGACCCCTTGGGCTAGGTCAAAGAGTTCCATCTGTAAACTTCAGGAGTCTAACAACTCCTTTTACTTCTGACCAGCCAGCCCTTCCTCTCTCCCTCTCTCATCTTTAGCTCCTGTCGGCTGGGCGAACATGTCCAAACTCAGCCCATCTCTTTATTGCTGCATTTCCCCACTTCTACTCATTGAGTAGAACAAGGTGGTCACCACGAGTAAGCAGACCAAGCTGTCTGCTCACCAGCTCCCTTTACCTTCCAGTCCTGGAAGAGAATTCCTCCTGATAAAAAATGATAGGCACTGACTTTTCCTGTCTTGATGCATCCAAAAGCAAACTGCTTGCTTGAAATTCAAAAAGTAAAACAGTCACTTTTTTCTGTAAGTTCTTCCTTCAAATGCAAATCACCCCTTCTCTCAACAGTTCCGGGTGGTTCTGCACATCTTTTCAAACAAAAATCTGGGTAAGGATTTCAACCTAAGCCCCCACTCTCTACACAGGGCTACTGCACTCAAACCAGCAGCTGGTGTTTCCCTTGGGCAAAGCCTAGTTCCCCTTTCAGCATATCCAGTCAAGGACTGGGCGAAGGCAGAGTTACACACTCACTATAGTCTATAATACCCAATGTTCATTTCTAGCAAACATTTAGGTCTGCTTTACAACATTAGGTGAGAGAAACAGTCAGTATCCATAGTACATTCAGATAAATGCATAATCCTAAACACATAACCCTTTTAAAACATTCCAGCTTAGTCTTCTCTACACATTAATTATCCTCCCATTCATGTGCATATGGCCTTGAGCCTCTGGATGGGTGGGGCCAGGGTCACCCTATCAATCATCCTGCTCATCAGGCCTGGCTTGGGCTCCAGGCCACTCCAGGTGGAGCTTTTCTGCCTTCAGCTGCAGCATAATCTTACCTGGCCTGACTTTGGCCCTAGGCCTCTCCAGGTGCAGTTTTTTAGCCTTTACAGGTAACAACCACCAGAGTAACCATCTAAGAATGAAGTTTCACTTCCCTAGCCCCTTTGTTCTTACAAGTCCCATGCTTTCATGAGTCTGGAGCCATTGCAAAGGATCCCATTTCTGATGCCAACTGTAAAAACAGTTTGGGGTAGTGTCTGACCTCCTCTATCTTCCCAAGGAGGAAGGAAAATCAAGATCAACAGCCCAAAGCTGATTCCTATGAGGCAGAAGTCAAACATGCCTCCTCTCCCCACCGTCTACCAACTCGGACACCAACCACCGCACAATCTCCTGCTGCTGTGTCTCTCCTGACTTTGTTGTGGTGGGTTCCTCCTCTCTGATCTGGAATTGGCTCTCTTTTAAGGGCAAAACTGACCAATCCCCTTGGATTACCCTATCACACAGTCCTACCCCACCATCACCTGGGTGGGAGTTAAAAGACCATGGCTAGAAAGGCCACGCAAAAATTATCAATTAGTAACCAATCACACCACAGATACTACACATGGAGAACTCAAAAGATTCCACAAGAAAACTATTGGAACTAATAGAAAGATTCAGCAGAGTAGCAGGGTACAAGATCAACATACAAAAATCAGTTGGATTCCTATACAGCAATAAAAAGAACTACAAAAAGGAAATCAGGAAGGCAATACTATTTATAACAGCTCCTAAAAAAAAAAAAAAAGGAATAAATCTAACCAAGGATGTAAAAAACCTATAAAAAGAAAAATGCAAAACACTACTGCAAGGTACCTACATAAATGGAAAAAACATACCATGCTCTTGGATAGGTAGGCTCAACATTGTAAAAATGTCAGTTCTACCCAAAGCAATCTACAAATGCAATGCAATTCCAATCTAAATACCAACGGCATTCTTTAATGAGATGGAGAAACTAATCATTAATTTTATATGGAAAGGAAATAGGCCCCAGATAAATAAGGCATTATTGAAGAAGAACAAAGTAGGAGGCCACACACCACCTGACCTACTACACAGCTACGGTAGTCAAAACAGCCTGCTACTGTTACAACGACAGACACGTTGATCAACAGAACAGTATCGAGAAACAAATGCAAATCCATCTACTTATGGCCAACTGATTTTGACAAAGGCCCACAGTGTATTAAATGGGTAAAAGACAGTCTTTTTAACAAATGGTGTTCACAAAATTGGATGCCCATCTGTAAAAAAAAAAAAAAAGAAAGAAAGAGGACCCATACCTCTCACCATACACAAAAACTAATTTAAAATGGATCAAAGACCTAAATATAGAACCAAAAACTATAAAGATCATGGAAGAAAAAATTATGGTCAATGCTATGGGCCCTAATACATGGCACAAATAGAATACAAACCATGACTAACAATACACAAACACCAGAAGATAAGTTAGATAACTGGGATCTTCTAAAAATTAAACACTTATGCTCACCAAAAGACTTCACCAAAAGAGTAAAAAGGGAACCTACAGACTGGGTAAAAAATTTTGGCTATGACATACCTGACAAAGATCTAATCTCTAAAATCTACTCCTATAGATTTTAGAGATTAGATTTCACCCCAACATTACTGGCATGAATAAAAACAAAACAAAACAAAATAACAAATGTTGGAGAGGTTGTGGGGAGATTGGAAGTCCTATGCACTTCTGGTAGGAATGCAAAACAGTACAACCATTTTGGAAAATGATATGGTGCTTCCTTAAAAAGCTAGAAATAGAAATATCATATGAACCAGCAATCCCACTCCTAGGAATACATCCTAGCGAAATAAGAGCCGTCACATGAATAGACATATGCAGCATTATTCACAATAGCAAAAAGATGGAAACAACCTAAGTGACCATCAACAGATGCATGGATAAACAAACTATGGTACATACACACAATGGAGTACTATACAACATAAAGAACAATGATGAATCTGCAAGACATCTTACAACACGGATGAATCTGGACAGCATCGTGATGAGTGAAATAAGTCAATCACAGTAGGACAAATATTGTATGAGACCACTATTGTAAAAACTCCTGAGAAGGTTTACACACAGAAAGAAAAAACCTTTGATGGTTACAAGGGAAGGGAGTGATGGGGAGGGAAAAACACTAACTAGACAGTAGATAAGTGGTAACTTTGGTGAAGGGTAAGACAATTCACAATACTAGGGAAGTCAGCACAACTTGACAAAGGCAAAGTCATATAAGTTTCATAGATACATCCAAACTCTCAGAGGGACCGAATTACTGGGCTGAGGGCTGGTGACCGTGGTCTTGGGGGACATCTAGCTCAATCAGCATAACATAGTTTATGAGGAAAATGTTCTATATTCTAATTTGGTGAGTAGCGTCTGGGCTCTTAAAAGCTTTTGAGTGGCCACCTAAGATACATCTACTGGTCCCACCTCATTTGGAGCAAGGGAGAATGAAGAAAACCAAAGACACAAGATAAAGATTAGTCCAAAGGACTAATGGATCACAACTACCACAGCCTCCACTAGACTGAGTCCAGCACAACTAAATGGTGCCCAGCTATCGCCCCTCCTCTGCTCTGACAGGGATCACGATATAGGGTCCTGGACAGAGTGGAAGAAAAATGCAGAACAAAATTCTAACTCACACAAAAAGGCCAGACTTACTGGTCTGATGGAGACTGCAGAAACCCCGAAAGCATGGCTCCTGAACACCCTTTTAACTCAGTACCGAAGTCACTCCTGAGGTTCACCCTTCAGCCAAAGATTTGACAGCTTATAAAACAAACAATAACACACATAGTTCAACCATGTATACAAGACTAAATTGGCACACCAGCCCAAAAGCAAAGACAGAAGGCAGGAAGGGACAGGAAAACTAGAGGAATGGAAACAGGAAACCCGAGGTCAAGAAGAAGAGAGTGTTGACACGTCACGGGGTTGGCAACCAATGCCACAAAACAATTTATATATTAATTGTTCAATAAAAAATTAATGTGCTCTGTAAACTTTCACCTAAGTACAAAAAAAAAGATTACAGCACCCCCCCCCCCCAAAAAAATTAACTGAGTAGCTTTCCATCTTTCTCTGTGCTCTAGAACCATTTAAAGAACAGGAGAATCTGCCCTTTGTGGGGCAGTTCTATTCTGTCCTACAGGGTTGCTATGAGCTGGAATCAACTACACAGCAATAGGTTTTTGAACATTAGGTAGAACTTGCCTGAAAATATCTGAACATAGTGCCTTTTTTAAAAGCAGACATTTGATTGCCTCTTATTTCTTCTATAAATTATCTGTCTATTCTGGTTTTCCATTTCTTGAGTTAATTTCAGCATGTACATTTTCCATAAAAAACAAAACACTTTTTGTCTAAATTTTCAAATTTATTGGTATAAAGTTGTACATAGTAGTCTCCTATAATTTTTAATCTCTTTTGTATTTATGGTACTATCTGCTTTTTCATTGTTAAAGTTAACCTCTGTGTTTATCTTCATCAAAGACCGGTCTATTTTTATTGGCCTTTTCACTTAATCCACTTTTAGTTTTATCGATCATCTCTAATGGTTATTGCTTGTTGTTTCCTATTACATTGTTCCTTCTTTTAATCTTTATTAATTTGCTTCTTATTTTTTTTCTTTAAACTTATTTTGCTGTTGTTTTTCTAGATTTTTAGGTTGAAACTTGCAGAAGACTGCATTTTCAAAAATAAAACAAAGTGGCAACAGTATCTCCCACTCCACATAATTTTATTACAATATGACTTTGGCTTTCTTCCCATTGAGAGGTGGGATTTTTTCCTCCTCACTTTGGACCTATGTGGGCCTGTGGTTATGGCAGAAGTGATGCTATGTGACTTCTGAAGGTAGATCATAAGAGGTAATACAAAACAAGCAGTCTAGAATAATGAAGGAACAGTACAAGAATGTCTAGGCCAAAAACGTATGCATGATCTTAGAAAAAAAAATTACTTTATTAATGTTCTTCATGTTATAAAAGTAAAAACTGTCTGATTCTCTTGAAAATTTATTCTTGAAACCAGCCACCATGCCATGAGGAACCTCAACCAGCCTGTGACGAAGCCCATGTGGAGAGGAACTGAGGTCCCCAACACATTACTCTGACTGAGTTCTGAGCCAAGAGCTAACATGAACTTGCCAGCCATGTGAGCCACCCTGACAGTAGATCCTCCAGCCCAGGTGAACTGCCCCAGTTGTTGTCACATGAAACAGAGACACACTGTCTCTGCTGACCCCTGCCCAAATCCTACATCAGATTCATGAACAAATCAATTGTTGTTAAAGGCACGATGTTTTGAAGTGGCTTGTTATACAATATAAATAACTGGAATAAAAGTTTAGCATTTGTTTTATTACCATTTTCCTTGTTTTCTTTAAGGTTATAAGTGTCCTCTTTTATCACCATTCCATGATTTAATATAGGATATTTTAATTTTTTTCTTGTATTTTTGTTGATTTCCTCTTTAATTCACAAGCTACTTAGGAGGTAGTTCCTTCTTCTCCCTGCCAGTTATTTTGGCTTTCTGTTGATAACTTCCAATTTTATAGCATTTAATCAGTGAATGTGACCAGTATAAATTCCTCATGATTTCATTTGTGGCCTGATATACAGCCTATATTTGTGACTGTTCCATGTGTTTTTGAAAAGAAAGTGTCTTCTTATTACATGATCAAACTTGTAAATTGTATCATTCAAATCATCTAAATGTTTCCTTTTTTTCCCCTTAATCTGTCGATTTTTTGAGAAACATGTATTAATGTCTTCCATTAAGGCAAGCTTGTCATTTACTCCCTACACTTCTGTCAGTTTTTTCTTGTCTATATTTGAAACGTAGATTGTCAGGTACAAAAAATTAACCTTCTCCATACCTTTATGTGATTTTCATCTTGAAAACCATTTTATCTAAGATCTTAATGTTGCTATACATGCCATTTATTAGCATTGACCAATATATATATATTTTCACACTAGTCTTCCTGTGTTGTTTTTAGCTATGTCTTCTATGTACAGCATATAGCTGGATTTCTTTATTTTTAAACCAAGCTGACATTTTGTACCTTTAACATGTAAATTTAATTCATATTTACCTTGATTACTGTTATGCTTGGTCTTATTCCAACCAATTTATTTTACATTTTCTATTCACTATTTTTTTTTTTTTTTATGTTTCATTTTATCCTTTGCCTTTTGTTGAATTGATCAAACTTTCTTTAGGTAAACAGAGAAATACGCAGAGACATAGAGGTTAAGGTAAGCCTTTAAAAAAAAAAAATGGGCAATACTAGCACAAGATTTCTCAACACTGGCTGTGTATTTTAATTTCCTGGGGAACTTTTAAAGGATATCCATGCCTGAACTCACCTCTGAAGATTCTGATCTAATCCTCTGGGTTGAAGCTTGGCCATTGATCTTTCTTTCTTTTTTTATTTTTTGTTTTTTTAAGTTTGACAGTTCTTTTAAGTTTACATTGGTTCTCAAACTTGGCAGTACATTGGAATTACCTGGGAAACTTAAAAAATACTGACTCCTGAGATTCATATTTAATTGTTCTGGAGTGTGCCCAGGGCATTTTCAGTTTTAAAAAACTCAGAGTTTTTTTATCCTAATAATGTCCAGTGAAGTTTGACAACCACCGTACTAAAGCAATTGTTCTCAAGATCTGGTCCCAGAATCACAGCATCACCAGCACCTGGTAACTGAATAGAAATGTAAATTATCAGCCCCACCCCAGACCTACTGAATCAGAAACTCTGGGGGTAGAGTAGGGCCCAGTAGTCTATGTCTTAAGCCCAAGGGGCTTCTGATGCTCTCTTAAGCTTGAGGATCACTGATCTAATAGAGAGGGAAAAAGCAAAATGCTTGAGAAAGCAAGAGGGAGTGAGATGTGGAGAACAAGTAGATGGATTGGCCTCTATAGGACGAAGGATATCTTCCTATTGTAACAGGAGAAATTACAACAGCAGTGATGAATACAGATATAGATGAGTTTGTAGATCTGATGGTAGAAAATAAGTTTCTGATGTCTTCCACTCTCTCAAGAATAATAAGGTGAGGTTGAAAGTGAGAAGGGAGGAGAGTTGTGAGGAAAGTTTGGAGGAAGAGAAGATATAAAATGCAGTGAAATTGCCTGACAAAATTTGGAGTCAGCTGTCTTGAATTAAAAGTGAAATCAGCATCCCAGGCACGTAATTTTCTCCATGATGTTAATCTGCTCATGCTGGTATAGAGAAGGCAGTCAGTTGGGCTTGCCAGGGTTTGGATTTTGCCTGGTGAGTATTTATAACTGATGGAGACATGAGTATTTGCAGTGGAGTGAATATTGTAATGGGCTAAAGTTAATCAAGGTGGGCAGAAAAGATGATAAGAGAAGCCTAAATTGATAATGAAAAGCGGTGGGATCGTATATGACAGAGTAGAACTGCCCCATAGGGTTTCCAAGGAGCACCTGCTGGATTTGAACTGCTGACCTTTTGGTTAGCAGCTGAGCTCTTAACCGCTACACCACACGCTACCAGGGCTCCTTGAGAAGGGTAATGTGGAAAAGGCCAGACACAACCAAGTGCAAGTTAAAGTCACTGCAAAAGGAGTTACATCCTCATTGAAAGGAGGGGCTAAAAAAAAATAATCAACCCCTGGCAAAAGAGGCAAGGAAACTTGTCTGTTCTGGCCTGGGCTCTGGTGGTCGCGAAGCCTCCCCTGAGAATTCATAATCCCAGGCCAGTAGCCACGTGGGTTGGAGTTTGAATTTATACCAACCACGTGGTCTTTGTCCATGGACGTTACCTGCTGATAATTATCATTAAAAGTGGTATTGAGTTGGTTAAATGCAAAACCTATCTGGAGGCATATGATAAACAAACCAACCCTCATGGAGGCATTTGATAAACAAACCAGGCAGAACATGAGGTCACAATGCAAACTTCCGGATCGCAGGATTGAACGTGCAGCAGAACAGCCACAGCTGAGAAAGGAATTAATGAACCTGGAGGAGGCTGAGGAGAAACTACCCAGGATGATGTGCAGAAAGGGAGACATTAAGGAGAAGTTAAGAGACATGGATGACAGAACAGGAAGGTGCATTACTATCCTTCAGAAATGTTTCTTTCTTTCTTTTCTTTTTTTTTTTTTTTTATGTTTAGGGTTTAATTAACCCGATAATAAACTGGTCCTGTACCCACTGCTTGGCATTTTCTCCCAGACAACAAGAAGTGAATCAATGCTTCCTGTGGCAAGTACACTTGTTTAAAAAATATAATTTTCTTGGGACTTCAGAAACAATTTCAACAAGGCCACTTCCTGGTATCCTGTACCTTAGATCATAGTGTGTTTATAACGAAGAAACTGTGTACTTTCTAATTTCACTGCCAAAAAAAAAAAAAAATCAAGGAACCTAATTCCTTGGGTGGGAAGGTCTTTCATCATAAAGCCTCCTCGGCAGTTGCCGGTGCCCCCTTTCATGGCGGGCCAGCCAATGGTGTTAACTCTTTAGAATGACATTCTAGATGTTTGTGCTGGTGAATTAGAGCAGGGATTTGGTGATAGAAACTCTATGGGGCAGTTCTACTCTATCCTATAGGGTCGCTATGAGTCGGAATTGACTCGACGGCACTGAGTTTTTCCTGGGTTTATCTAGGTCATGGACCATTTCCTCAGTGGCTCAAGGCCATAGGTGGCAACCCAACCTAAACAGCCACTCTATGGTCTTGGGTTTGGGTTGTGGCAGTCAGGGGCATTGGGAAAGTTGTCACCACTACTAGAAGAGGAACTCTGGGGACTTTGCATGGATCATGTACACACATAAACATAGGTTGAGTGACTAAATGAACATCATGAGCCAGACACTGTGGAACGCTGTGGGAAAAACACCTCATCAGTGAGGTTCACATAAATGTTCCCCATGCATGGCCGTCTCATCCCATAGTGCAACATTAGGGATTAATTACCCACCCCCCTTCTTCCTCCCTTCCTCTCTGGAGTGTGAGTGCGTGTGTCTTAGAATCCAGCCCAGTCTTTGGCTTACAATTCTCTGAGCCTTTTGAATACATTGAATACAGTAACACCTCTTGGAATAATGAATTCCATATGTATATGTTTCTCAGTGGAAAGTGGTAGGATTACTCTTTTTTTGGTCAGTAAATTTACCTTCTTTCTCCAAGAAATCATTCTATTTAATAAACCCTGAATGCCAGAGGGAGTTGCAGAGGAGGGATGGAATAGTCCTTTCTTTGCTTGGGGAGCTTACAATGTAATGGAGGAATACATGAAGCCCCCATGAAACACCAAAAAGTACACTCATCTTTGACATCCACACAGTTCCACACATTCATACTTGTTGGAGGGAAACATTTTTCTCATGACAAGTTTTCAGAATGTTGACAAGTTTTCAGAATGTTTGAAATAAACGCTTGTGTGATTTTCAAAAAAAGGAAATATAAGGTAAGTCTGGCAGCCAGTGTAACCCTGGGAAGAACATGGGGCAGGAGGGCCAAACAGGATGTTTTTGCCAAAGTCTGGGGAAGCAGCAGAGGGAAAGGAGGTGCTGGCCCCAGCGGGGTGAGGGGTGGGTACTGAGGAGAACTTGTCAGAAACCTGAGGTCCTGCCTAGGTGACTCAGAGATAGGAGCCCTGGTAGCGCGGTTGTTAAGCACTCAGCTGATAACCGAAAGGTTGGCAGTTAGATCCTACCAACTGCTCCACAGATGCAAGATGGGGCAGTCCACTTCTATAAAGATTTACAGCCTTGGGAACCCTACGTGGTAGTTTTACTCTGTCCTATGGAGTCACTGTGTGTCAGAATCGACTCGACAGCAATGGGACTCAGAAAGAACCACACAGAGGGATTGAAGGTAACTCCTGTGCGGGCGTGGTGGAGGACTGTATAGGGAAGGGGGAGGATGAGTTAATGGTTGGCCACACTGGTGTTGAGATGGGTGTGTGGCTGATACCCAGGTGGGGATGTCCAGGAAGAGATATTCAGTGGGACTGGACCCAAGACCCAGGTGTGGGGGCACCAGGCACAGAGCAGGTATTTGAGCAAAAGTATCACCAAGGGACAAAGCATGCAGGGAAAAAAGAAGAGGACTGTGATAGGGAGCTTTGGAACCCCCACATTTTGGATAATGGGAGAGAGAGAGAAGCCTGTGCAAGACTTGAGAGGAAGATAAGACCCAGGAGAGGAGTGTAGAGGGAAGAGAGGGTTTCAACGAGGGTGCTGTGGTTAGCGGAGCCAGGAGGATGAGGGCTGAGAAAAGCCCACTGAATCTGGTAGCTGTGGGGGTCTTGGGACCTGCAGAGGGAGCATCCCCACAAAGTAAGGACACTGGTCCTGGGTCAAGGCGTTCTGACACCCCAAGTAACCTGAGGGGTGAACGAGGAGTGGTTGGGCCCTCAGCTCTTCCAGGCAAAGGGACACTGAGTGGAGGGTAGAGGGAAGGCACAGGCCCACTAACGTGAAGCTACAAGGGAAAGAGGCTGAGGACGGAGAGGTATGGAAGACCATAAATAGAATGATGTCTTGGGAAATCAGGGAGGGAAGGGATAGGAATGTTGAAAGGGGATGAGAAAGGTCTGAAATAGAGGAGGGGTGTCCCTGGAGCCCAGGAGGACGTCCTTGAGAGAGAGCACTACTTACTAGTACTTGGACAGGAGAGGGCCAAGGTGGAGGGGAGGGGAGAGTCAGAAGAGCTTGAGGGATAGAGGTGAGGATGAAAGGCACAGGTAGAGCCAGGGGAAAGAGGGAGCATGAAGGGGGACAACGAAGCCAGTCTGTGGGATACCAGCTGCACAGGCCATAGCAGTCAACCTGGAAAAATGAACAGTGGAGCTTCTGAGAGGGCCCCAGGCCCAGGCCGCTGCTCAGAAAATGAGCCACAGCTATGCAGGGGCCAGCGCTCCTTTTTCCTGAGCCCTGGGAACCTTGAGGTCTACAGCGGACCACCCCACTAGTGGTGGGCTTCTCTTCTGGGAATACCCCAACCCCTCTTTCTGTCAAGTCTAACCTCTGCAGCCTTGATTTATTTCCTGAAGCTTCCTCCCCTCATCTGCAGCTTTTAGGGGGGAGGTGATGCCTCCCATACAATTCCTTCTGGAATCTCTGCCCAGCCAGTGGGGCCTCCAGCTGTTCTGGAGAGTGAAGCTATATACCATACTTGGCCACTATGAGGACCGGACAGACCCTTGGTGGGTAGGACTCCTTATCACAGGGTGAGAAGTGGCTGGAGTGCAAGAGGCTGGAGAGGAGCCCGTGATGAAGCGGCTGCAGTCGCCCAGGCAGCAGTGGTGCAAGGAGGCTCAGCCAGAGGAGTGGTGTTAGAGTGAAGAGCAGTGGGGGACACAGGGACATATTCTAATAGTAGTTTGATTATGAGGGTGAGAGAGAGGAACCAATGCTATTCCCTCACACCCAATGGCACAGAATGTCATCATCTGAACGGGAGACTTCTGAATAAGAAATGTACTAGGTGAGCATGTGACATCCCAGAGTGTGTTTTCTCTAAGCCTGGGAAACTTCAGGGAAGAGAGCAGATGTCTGTATTCCTGAGGGGGTGGGGGATCTGAATGACTGGATGGGAGCGTGAGAGGGGCCACACCTCGGGTCCAGTCTCTGCAGGGACTTCCCTGAGAGATTCAGGGCCAAAGACTCAGAGCCCAGCTCTGGGGAGGTTGTGGGAGGTCCAGTCTCGTAGGACCACCTCAGCAGCACCCCTCCTCCCTCAGCCTTTCTCCCAGCGCCTCCCCTGACCAAGGCAGTTTGAGATTGCAGGCCTGGCCAGGCCCCCTCGCCATCCTGAGAAGAGAAATCCCCCTTGATCTAATGGGATACAGCTTTCCACAAGATGAACATTTTTTTCGTTTCATCTCTGGGAAATGGGAGTATTTGTTTTCCAAGAAAGGATACAGAGGACTGGATTTTGCGAGATGAAGTTTTAATAAAAATAGAGGGAGGGGGCAGAGGGAAGAAGGCTGCCACAGTGGTTTCCTTACTCCTGGGATGAGGCTGAGCTCTGGGGTGTGTACAAAGCTGCAGTCACTCCCAGAGGCCAGGGTGCTCTGAGTCGCTAGGTTTAGATGGGTATGGGGAGAAGATTGAGGTTCAGAGATGTGCAGTCTTTTACCACACTGTTGGGGCCAATTAGAAAACCAAGCTCAAGGACAGAAGTAGTGATCCTCAGACAAATAGATGGCCTTGCATGTCCAGGTACCACAGAAACCCTAACAGCACCCCCCCTCACAGATGGTGGCTCACACAGTTCCTCCCTAGAGCAGGGGGCTACTACCTCTTCAGGGGTCACCCTGGCTCTCTGGAGATGTCGGATGCCCTTCTCACATGCTCAGGATCCGCATGTTTAGTAGGCCCATGAGGAAGGCTTTCTGGGGCTGGAACCACAGCTTCAGAGCCTCTTCTTTCCCACACATCGTGCCATGACTTGCTGGTTACGTGTCCCAAGTCTACCCTCCACCCACCCTCACCCCAGACTGTGAAGGCAGGGACAGTCTCTTCACCTCTCCATTCCTGGGCTCGGCAGAACTTTCTATTTTTTCTAGTTGAATGAGCAGACTAATGACCGAAACCCTCAACCAGATGATCAAATCCCTTCTGTGAGGTATAAACCTACAGTTCTTGAGTGGTGAGAAGAAACAGCCACTTGCAATTCCCTAAAAACTCCTTCTACACTCAAGGGCTGGCAAGAAGATAAAGCAATGATTGGGCTGTATTCCTTCCCCTGCCTCAGCCTGAACTGAGCAATGGGAACAGCTGGTCCTGCTTTTTCTATTCCCCTGCACAAGACTTGATCAGAGCTTCACAGCCTGACCTGACCTGACCACAGGCTGAGTATTATCAGGTGTGAAAAGACTAAATGAGCCACACCCATCAGATTGTCTCTTGGGAAATATCAAAGAAATGTCCTGTTAGGAGCAGAAACTGCAACTGAAAGACTATGATATGTAGTGAGTTTAGAAAGACCTAAAATGGCCTATGTAAGTAAGCTTAAGTTACAACCTATAAATAAGGAAGTCAGCTGGTAGCTAGACAGAAACAAAGACAGAACTTTTAAAGAAGCTGGGGATCAAGAACCTCTTGGAGGAAATGACATGTGATCTAGTTTTTGCAGGTAAGGAGTCAGCTAGACTGATGGAAAGCGGGGTATGGTGGGACATTATAGGAAGAGGAAAGAACACATGTGAAAGCACAAAGGGCTGAGTGTAACAATGACTGATTTAGTATGGCTGGTAGCGAGGAAGGTGGCTGTGAGGGAGAGAGCCAGGGGACAGACGGAGAAGGGTGATGTGTGCTAAGGTAGGAAGTCTGACCACTGTGCAAGGCACACCAAACATACTTTGTGACCACTTCCACTCTAGAAACCTCTACCTCACCATATCAACCTCCCAAGTCCATGGCTCCACCAGAGGTCACGTCATCTCCCAGAACTAAGCCACCTCTGGACTCAAACTCCAAATCCTACCTTACCACAATCCACCAACTCCTATTCCAGTTGCTTTCTCCCTTTGTCCCACATCTATTCTGCAAGCTACTAGACTCAAGGCTGCCAGACTCTCAATCCATTTTCTACAGACCTATTCTGGCCTAACTACCTGCACAGCAGGAACCCATGGCTGGCCACTGAACTCTCACCACCTCCCTAACCTATATTGGGCTGTTGCCCTCGCTCCTGTCCAGGAAAACCCCAATCCTGGATCAGCCCCACAGTCTGCCTTCTCTCCTGTGGTAGACTGCCAGCCAGTGTCCCAAGACTATCTCTTCTCCCATAGTAATGAAGTTTAGTGGGGAACAAGGATGCCCAGTACACCCATTTCCCAGTCTTCCTTCCAGCTAGGTGCCTAAGTTCTTGCCAATGCAATTTGAGCAGAAATGATGGGTGCAACTTCTCTGTCACTTGTGTAAAAGCGAATTAGTTGCTTTCCACTTTTGCTCGTATTACATTCCAGCAGCCGCAGTGCTGACGTGGTGGAGCTGTTTTGGCCATGCTGCTACATTAGCACTGCCTTGGGGTGGCAGAACAAAATGGAAGGGACCTGGGACTCTGATTCTGAAAAATGAGCCACCCCACCAGCCTGTGCCACTTTCCTTCTTTTGAACTCTAATGTGAGAGAGAAATAAGCTTCCATCTTATTTAACTCACTCTTCGTTATAGCAGATTCTGTTGTGTGCTGTCCAATCAATTCCAACTCATAGCAACCCTAAGGACAGAGTTGAACTGCCCCATAGGGTTTCTAAGGCCGTAGAAGCCCTGGTGGTGTAGTGGTTAAGAGTTTGGCTGTTAACCGAAAGGTTGGTAGTTCAAATCCATCAGCTGCTCCTTGGAAACTTTATGGGGCAGTACTACTCTGTCCTATAGGGTCAACTAGGAGTTGGAATTGACTTTATGGCAATAGTTTTTTTAATTAATTTTTATTGTGCTTTAAAGTTTATAAGCCAAGTCAGTCTTTCATACAAAAATGTATACACACCTTGCTATACACTCTTAATTGCTCTCCCCCTAATGAGACAGCACACTCCTTCCGTCCACTCTCTCTCCTCGTGTCCATTCAGGCAGCTTCTGGCCCCCTCTGCCCTCTCATCTCCCCTCCAGACAGGAGGTGCCAACACAGTCTTATGTGTCTCGTTCTTCACCAGAATCATTTTCCATCCCACATTCCAGTCCAATCTCTGTCTGAAGAGTTGGTTCCTGTCTTGGGACATTATAGAAGATCTGGGGACCATGACCACCGGGGGCCTTCTAGTCCCAGTCTGACCATTAAGTCTGGTCTTTTTACAAGAATTTGGGATCTGCATCCCACTGCTCTCCTGCTCCCTCAGGGGTTCTCTGTTGTATTCCCTGTCAGGGCAGTCATCAGTTGTGGCCAGGCACCATCTAGTTCTTCTGGGTTCAGGCTGATATAGTCTCTGGTTTCTGTGGTCCTTTCTGTCTCTTAGGCTCATAATTACCTTGTGTCTTTGGTGTTCTTCATTCTTCCTTGCTCCAGGTGGGTTGAGACCAATTGATACATCTTAGATGGCTGCTTGCTAGTGTTTAAGACCCCAGACACAACTCTCCAAAGTGGGATACAGAATGTTTTCTTAATAGATTTTATTATGCCAATTGACTTAGATGTCCCCTGAAACTGTGGTCCCCAAACCCCCACCCCTGCTATGCTGGCTTTCAAAGTTTTCAGTTCATTCAGGAAACTTCTTTGCTTTTGGTTTAGTCCAGTTGTGTTGACCTCTCCTGTACTGTGTGTTGTCTTTCCCTTCACCTAAAAT
Source organism: Loxodonta africana (assembly GCF_030014295.1). Lineage (NCBI taxonomy): Eukaryota > Metazoa > Chordata > Mammalia > Proboscidea > Elephantidae > Loxodonta > Loxodonta africana. Next base: position 45,345,883 of record NC_087367.1, on the reverse strand, counting down.
AAGATCTTATCTACTAATTAGTGAAAACCCCTCTCCCTTCCTCCCTGGCAATAAGTTTTTAACGGGAATCTTTACAGACGCAGACTGCCACATCGTTCTCCCACAGAAAGGCTGGTGGGTTCTTAGCAGCCGAGTGCTTAACTGCTGTGCCACCAGGGCTCCTATAGCAGATTTGACTACAGCCAAATTCATGGAGAAAAATCTCATAACCATTCAATACAGTACCACTATAAATCCTTGTCTCTAAACTCACCTGAGTCCCACCTTCACTTATTTTTGGTCAGTTTCCTTTCACATTTCCCTCAGTAAAGGCTTCAAACTCTTATGATGCTCATTATGCCCCTATCCAGCCTCTCATGCTCATCAACAACACGGTCTCTTATGTCATAAAAAGTGTGAGATGGCCAGGTGGGATCCTCTCCTCATGCTGCCCATGCCTGCAATCCTTCCAAGCACAATTGTGTAATGTCCTTTTTGTGCTCTGGTCAGACAGACACCCTGGATTAAAATCCCAACTCCACGATTTACTACCTGTGCGATTTAGCTCGACCTCCATTTCCTCAACTGCCAAACGGAGATGCTAACATCACTACACTGCTGTGAAGATGAGAAAAGACAAATAATTAGCACACTGCGGCTGAGAAAGCAGTGACCACCTGCCGCTAAACGTTGCTAAAACAAATGTTACCACATCATTACCTGATAAAAACGCTTTATTGAACCTCTATCACCTACCAAACAGGTCCTAAACTTCTCAATACATTAGGCCATCTCCTGAGTCTTTTCCCTTGCCATTTTCTGCTTTGAACACTCTGCTTCAAACTGCCCACAGATTAAAAAATAAAAACTTTTACTCATTCAATGGATTCATATTAAATGCCCGCTCTTGGAGCGTCAGTGATTGTGTTGTTGTTATTGTTAGGAGCTGTGGAGTTGGTTCTTACTCACAGGGACCTCCATGTACAACAGAACTAAATACTGCTGGTCCTGCTCCATCCTCACAATCGTTGCTGTACTTGAGCCCATCATTGCAGCCACTGCGTCAATCCATCTTGTGTCAGTGATTACCCCAATAAATTAACTATTCTTCCTGAAGAAGAAAACACCTCCTAAAAACAGACAAACTGAGAAAAAGTCTATTTTGTCTTGTGTCTGGGAAGTGATAGTGAATTTGGCTCCTTATTTGTAAAATAAAAGGGTTAGGTTACTTTGCTTCCAGCCCTAAAATGTGATGCTGTGCTGACCAATGTGAGCTGTAGGGGAAAAAAAAAATCTACTTTTAAATCTTATAACATTTGGCTTAAATGCATTTAAAACACCACATCCTGTGGAAAGGGAACGAGGTTGCTCTGAGAGGGGCATCTGATGCATGAAGGGCCCAACAAAGGGCACTAGAGAACGGAAAGCGGCCACCATGGCCCAGAGGAAGGAGAGGGGGAGCCCCTCAGTGTGGAGCCAGTCCCAGGTTTCCACAAAGCCCGGCGGTGCCAGACTGCAGCCTCCTGTCTCTTCCCTTTCCTGCCTTACCAGAAGAGGCAAGAAGGGCCCTTGGGAGTACTTACTAGAACAACAGTCTGCTTAGCTGACTGCGAATGCTTGTCAGGTCAAATAAAGCTGCCCGTCTCCTTCCAGCTAAGTCAACGGTGGGTCGTTCTGGGGTTAAAAAAAAAGGTAAAGGCCAGAGGGACACTGACTAGAAGAGGCAATATAAAACCTAGCATAGGTTTATCGAGACATTGTACCTCTTGGCAAAGAGATTAAAGTTAAGGCAAACCTATCCTGGTCTGAAAAAAGTCAAAAAAAACAACAAAAAACACCACTGCTGTCAAGCTGATTCCAACTCACAGCAAGCCCATGTGCTAGAGCAGAACTGCTCCATATGGTTTTCCTCACTGTAATCTTAATGGAAGCAGACTGCCAGTCCTCTTTACCACAGTACAACTGGGTGGGTTAGAACTGCCAACCTTCAAGCTAATAGTTGAAAACAAGCCATTTGTGTCACCTAGGGACTGTAAACATAGGCTATAAATCTTTACTGAAGCACACTGCCACATCTTTCTCCCCCAGGGCTGACGGTGGGTTCGAACGGCCAACCTTTCAATCAGCAGCTGACCACTTAACCACCGTGCCACCAGGGCTCTTAAGTCAGGGCTAGGAAACCCCTATTTAGAATATTAACTTCAGTTCCTTTCTAAAGCCAGGAGCCTTGGCCAGTTCCTCTTGGAGTTCACCAGAGTCTCCAGCATAGTTTCCTGAGTTAAGCAGAAAACTTCTGAGGTGTTCTTTGGATGTATGTTAAGTGATGTAGTAAAACATGGAACCAAATAGTTATTAGTTCAAAAATTAACAAACTTTATGCCAATGCATAATATTGTCTAAATAAATATTAAATTGTCTAATAAATTATCAGACTATCTGTAATTATTTATTAACAGTAAATAATTTAAGCTCTTTTAATAAAAATTTTTACAGAGACGTATATATATATATATATAGATAGATAGCCAACTTACCTCCAAAGGCCTAGGTAGTCAGACCATGAAGCCAGAGCAAAGGCCAAACACTGAGAATGTAAATATCCCTTTTAGCCCACAACTATAAAGTGGTGGCAGAACTATGGACTAGAGGGAAATAGCAGGTTCAGAGGCCAAAATAACAGCAACCACAATGAAATAGCAAGGTTTTATGGATAAAGACTTAGAGGCTAAAAGGTTAGGTAGTCATCTCTACCAGGCTTTCTCCTCAAATAATGGTGGTACCCACAAACCTAAAAACAAGCTTATGGGGCACTCCCTCCATTCATTAAGACATGACTATCACTGCACTTCCCTTCACACTGGCCAGAACTTTTGAAGCATTTATATTACTGAAGGAGGCCAGATAGCAGTCCATTACCCCATTTCTGCACAGAACTGGACATTGCCAGTTGTCACCAACACTATGCCTCCCTCCTTCTTTACCAGTGGAAGCCGATTTCGTTCAGGGTGAGAATGTGCTCAACTAAAACCTCAATTTCCTCCACTGTTCAACTGATAAACAAAACGTATTATATCCATACAAAACCAACACCAAACCAAACCCAGTGTCGTTGAGTTGATTCCGACTCATAGCAACCCTATAGGACAGGGTAGAACTGCCCCCTAGTTTCCAAGGAGTGGCTGGTGGATTCGAACTACCAACCCTTTGATTAGCAGCCATAGCACTTAACCACTATGCCACCAGGGTTTCCCTATATCCATACAGTTGAATATTATTCAGTACGATTGTTAAGGCTGTGTGTCAACTCGGCTGGGCCATAATTCTCAGCGGTTTGGCAGCTATTATATAGTTTGGCAGGCATGTAATGATGTAATCACCTCTGTGATGAGATCTGATATAGTGTGATCACCTCCATGATGGGTTTTGCTGTGAGCAGCCATCACCTGAAAGGGAGTTTCCTGGGGGGTGTGGCCTGCATCCCACATATGCGGACTTTCTGGCAAAGCTCACTGGCTTTTGCTCTGCTCTGGATCCTGCATTCAGCTTGTCAGCATCTGACCTCCAGTTCTTGAGACTTGAGCCAGCAGCCTGCCATCTTACCTGCCAATTTTGTATTCGTTGCCTTTGCAGTCATGAGCCAGTGGCTTGCCATCTGACCTGTGGATCTTGGGTTCATCAACCCTTGCAGCTGAGTCAGGAGAAGCCTCCAGCCTGACTCCTGAGCCCTGACCCATGGACTTGGGACTTGCCGGCCTCTACAACCCAGTAGGCCATTTCCTTGAGATAAATCTCTCTCTCTCTCTACACACACACACACACACACGCACATACATACACATGCTTGGCTGGTTTTGCTTCTCTAGAGAACCCAGCCTAAGGCATTTGGTAGTAAGAAGGAATGAAGTACTGATATATACTACAACATGGACAAACCTTGAAAACATTATGCTAAGTGAAAGACGCCAGTGACAACCACATATTGTATGACTCCATTTATATGAAATGTCCTCAACGGGGAAATCTAGAGACAGAGAGTAGATCAGCGGTTTTCTAAAGCTGGGGAAGAAATAGGTAATGGGTAAAGGGTTTCTTCTTGGGGTAATGAAAATCCTCTAAATTTGATTTTTATGATGACTGTACAACTCTATGAACCACTACAAATCACTGAATTGTGCATTTTAAATGGGTGGTATGTGATTTACACCTCAATAAAGCTACTAACAAATAACTAATACCTAAATTTCCTGGAATGCTCAAAAGCTACAAGTAGCCATTTGATACATTTTGGTCAATAAGAAGTTGGTGCAAGTATACTGATAAAGTTAGTATGTAGTATCCTGATAAAAAGGACTCAACTGACTTACAGCTTTTGCCCTTTACCCTTCTTTCATCTTCCTACCTAGAACAAAGTCTAGGCCTTGGGGGTCCACAAGGACAAAAGTTGTATGCTAAAGATGTTGTTGTCATAGAGACCGTATATGACAGAGTTGAACTGCTCCATAGGTTTCCCCAGGCTGTAGTCTTTATGGAAGTAGATTGCTAGGTCTTTACTCCCACAGAACTGCTGACCTTTTGGTTAGCAGCTGAGTGCTTAACCACTGCGGCACCAGGGCTCCTATGATAGCAGAGCATAGAAAAGGGAGGAGGCTGGGAAATGAATGATATCCTGGGGTCTCTGCACCAGCCCTGGTTCATCTATATCTAGATTTGTTGTAGAAGAAATACAAACCAAATGTATTTGGTTAGATGATCGTTGTGAGTTTCTGTTATCTGCAGCCAAATACTACTCCTAATGATGAACGCTCACCTAATATCTGCCTGTGCTTATTCTTGGAGCTGAACAGGCAAAAGGCCAAGAAGTAAACTCAGAAGGATGCAGATAGGTTGATTCCGGATGTAACCTTCAAGCACCATGGAGGCAGTGTTAATTTCTTAAGGAACAGTACTCTCAGGGAGATACAGACTCAGAGGTTTAGTTTACTTATTTATAAAATGTACGTAATCAATACACTTATATACTATGATCACGTATCCCAGAAAATTAGATCCAATGCTATTCTGAAATATTAAGAAAAATGAATGTATGAACAAAAATATTAACGTAACAAGCAAATGTTTCTATTTTACTTTTCTAGCCACCCAAAACTAAATTGCCTCTTTTTTTTTTATCATACGCGGTGGGAGTGAGGAGCATAAGAAAATAACACCTGGAAAACAATCTTCCACTAAAGTCATAAATCACTTGATTTGGGATAATTATTTTCATGTATAACTCCAAATAAAGTTGGCCTTGTACGCAGTATGAAATAAGAGTTTGCAATCACGCTAACTACTCCTGTGACCAAAGAAAATTAAAAGGATGAAAGGGGGGTGGGGGTGGGCATGCCTTAAGCCAGGACTGAGGCTCGAATATGGTCTTCCCTGACAACCTGTCTTTTCATTTCATGTTTTATTGCTATGTATTACATGGAACTTAAATTCTTCAAATCTGAATATAAATATGATGACAGTATTTTAAATATAAGTTATGCTTTCAAGGAATTAGACGACTTATTTTTTAAAAAAGCCACTCTACTTGCTTTCTTATGCAAATTTAGATACTTTTATACATTCACTCATTAAATATTCAACCCTACCATATGCCAATTGCTATTTAAGCAACGGAAATACAGACTCTCAAAGGAAATTAGTCAAGTAGTAAAAATAACCCCCCTCCTACCTTTGTCAGAGTGTACGTCCAGGGAAGAAGGCTGAAATGCAACTACAAGGCCTGGGGGAAGGGGAAAGGTGACAGAGGATTCTTCTGGGCAACCAGGCAAACTGGAGTGGAGCATGGCATTCTAGGAGGAGCAACAGCACACACCAAAAAAAAAAAAAAAAAAAAAAAGGGACATCGGAGACGCCACCATATGCTCAGGTGAAAGTGGAGGAACGCACAGCATGCATGTGAAGTTCCAATCTCTACCCTAAAGGTTTTGGGAAATGGCTGGAGCTCTAAGCAGGGCACAGGTGTTCAGTATTAGGAAGTATTACTTTGGCAACAGGAGGATGAATGAGAAGGGCCAAACCTGGAGGCCAGATGAGTGGCTACTGAGGCAATCCAGGCAAGAGAGAATGATGGCCAGGAGCTAGGAACAGGGTCTGAAGTCGTAGTGGAGCCAACTCAACAGAAGCAGATTTTCATATACTGGCAACGCAGTGTGATGGATCGATTTTACATGGCCTTTCTCCCCATGGTCTTGTAACTCCCACCCAAGTGACTGGGTGGGACTATGCAAATAAGGTAATTATGGCCTACCAAGGGGATTGGTTGCTTGCTTGCTGAAAGTGAAGACGAAACGGTCATAGCCTTCAGTATGGATTACTCCTCAACAAAAAGAAAACAAAAATCCTGACAACTGGACCAACATCATGAAAAACAGTGAAAACACTGAGGTTGTCAAGAATTTCATCGTACTTGGATCCACAATAAACACCTATGGAAGCAGCAGTCAAGAAACAAAAATATGCTTGCAATGGGCAAATCGGCTGCAAAAGACCTCTTTAAAGTGTTGAAAGGTAAAGATGTCACCTTGAGGACTAAGGTGCACCTAACCCAAAGCCACGGTGTTTTCAATCGCCTTGTACGCATGTGAAAGCTGGACAAAGAATAAGGAAGACGGAAGAAGAATTGATGTCTTTGAACTGTGGTGTTGGCAAAGAATACGGAATGTACCATGGACTGCCAAAAGAACCAACAAATCTGTCTTGGAAGAAATACAACCAGAATGCTCATTAGAAGCAAGGATGGCAAGACTACATGTCAAATACTTTGGACATGTTATCAGGAGGGACCAGTCCCTGGAGAAGGACATCATACTTGGTGGAATAGAAGGTCAGTGAAAAAGGGCAAGACCCTCAATGAGATGGGCTGACACAGTGGCTGCAACAATGGACTCAAGCATGGTAACAATTGTGAGGGTGGCGTAGGACTAGGTGCTGTTTTGTTCTGTTGTGCATAGGGTTGCTATGAGTCGGAACTGACTTGACAGCACCTAACAACAAGTGGATTCGTCAGTTTTGTCATTCTACTAGGCTTAAAATGAGCCACCCCAGAGACAGAAAGAGAGGATCTCACCACCACCAAGGAAGAAGAGCCAGGAGTGGAGCATGTGCCTGAGAGAGAGAGAGAAAGCTGTAACACTGAAGATGGTGAGAAGCACTGGCAGGGAAAGAGCAGCAGAAGACACTGGCAGGAGATGGCGCAGTGGGCTTTCTGGCCCACGAACAAGAAAGCTGAGGGCCTTTGGGCAGGAGGCTTGCTGGTGGAGTAGGGTGCCTCTGGGCACTTGGTGGAGCTAGGTTTGCCGACCCATGGAGCTACAGCTGAGTGCCTCCTGAGGCTTACTGGCAGAGTGGGGTGCCTCTGGGCACTTATTAGCAGAGCTAAAAGAGCTTTGCAGCACTTGCCTGAGCAGGACAGAGGCCAAATGCCAGAAAGTGGCATGCCTGGAGGTACAGCTGAGAAGAGGCTGTCCTGATCAAAGAACTGTATCCTGAGCCTTCCTGAACTTGAACTGTAGCCTGCTACTTCCCTAATAAACCCCATAACCTTGAGTGCTGTCTGTGAGTACTGTGTGGCCATTGCAATGAATTATCCAACTCAGCAGAGAAGTAGGGAAGAACACTTAGTGTCAGAACTGGAAAGAGGGTAGAGAGACGACCATGTCTGATCTCCATCTCACAGGAATCAGCCTTGGGCTGTTGATCTTGATTCTCCTTCCCCTCTTGTGAAGTTAGAGGAGGTCAGATGCCTCCCCCATGCCATTTTTACAGGGAATGTTTAAAATTTTGTGTATCACCTCCTTCTCCCTTGTCACCGCCCCCCACCAGTAAAAACATAACCATTTCAAAAGGACTGGGGGTCAAAGCAAAGCAACTTTCGTGCTTGTTGGCCAAAATGACAAAGAGGGGTGGCCCATATCCTAAAGAATTTTTCTCACTGCCCACTGGGTAATTCCCACTAGTCTGTGAAACATTTTCTGGCTCTGTATCTTCCATCTGGAAACAAACACGGTCCCCTCCCTATACCCCTATTCCCCAAACCCAAAGAAACTTCTCTGAATGCTCCTAGTTACAACTCTATTTCCCTTCACAGCAAAACTTCAACAGCACTGACTACACCGGTCTCCGCCTTTTATTCATGCTGCCACTTGCTCCGATCCCCACTGCTACTGTTAGTATCTCCACGTCACCAAACCCCACGGAGACTTCTCTCTCCATCTTGAAACACTTAGCTCCCTAGGCTTCCATAGCACCTGATTTCCCTATTTTTGGTGTTGCTTTTTCCTACTATAGTGGCTTCTTCTAAGTCTCTGCTAGCTCCTCTTCCTCCACTAGACCACTAGATGTTGGAGTGCTCAGGACTTAGTCCTAGAACCTGTTGTCCATCTACACTCTGAGCTCATTCAGTACCACGGCTGTACGTGTCTTCTCTGTTACATATATACATATACCTTGATGAGCTCAGCTGAGCTCCCCTACCTATTAGAAATCTCACTTAGATGATTGACTGGCATCTCAAACATAGCCTACATCAAATTACTGATTCTCCCTGCCTGAGCAAAATCTTGTTCCTCTTCTAGTTTTTCCCATCTCAGTATTTAGTTTGGCCATACAACCAAATGCTCAAACTAACTAGTCATTCTTGATCACTTCCTTTCTTTCACCACTCTACTCCCCAACATCCAACAGGACTCATTTGTTACCTTCAGAAATATATCTTTGATCTGCTTCTCTCCATTTACACAAGAGCTCTTGCCCATGCTGGTCCCCCTACCATCTTTTGTTTCATGGACTACTGCAACAGCTTCTTTAAGAGTTCATTACTTCCAACCTTGCCTCCCTATAACACATTCTTCATAAATAGTTGACACAATTTTTATAAATGACAAATCAAATCATGTCAATTCCTTATTTGAAAAATCTTGAATGGATTTCTATTGTATTTAGAACAACATATAAATGTTTCCCATGGCTTACAAGGCTTTGCTACCTAGTTCCTGGGTCTCCCTGACCTCATCTGGTACCACTCTCTTCCCTAACTACATTCTGGCCTCCTTGCTCTTTTTCCTGCTTTTAGATTTTTGCAATTTTGTCCCCTCTGCCTGGGTCTTCTCATGGCTGCCTTCTTCTTGTCATTCAGGCCTCAGGTCAAATGCCCCCTGCTCAGAGAGGCCTAACCATGGTATCTAAAGTTATTTTATCATACCAAAAAAACCAAACCCAGTGCCGTCGAGTCGATTCCGACTCATAGCCACCCTACAGGACAGAGTAGAACTGCCCTGTAGAGTTTCAGAGGAGCGCCTGGCAGATTTGCAGCTGTATCACTTAACCACTACGCCACCAGGGTTTCCTATTTTATCATAGCACTTAAAATCTTATTCATATTAATTACTGCTTCACCTAACTAGAATGTAAAACCCAGGAAAGAGGTCCCTAATCTGTCTTGGTCACTACATGTTCTGAAAGTGAGGCACACAGTGGGTACTCAGAAGTACATGGCGAATGAATAACACAATCCCCCCAGCTTCTACAAATAAAAATTGCTTCCAATAGGGATGTTACAAGAAAAGACAATACAATGGAGCTCTAGATCACTAGAGCTAGTTTATAATATCATGTCGGAATTTTCTGATTTGCTTCTTTCTCATAATCATGTATTTTTTGCAAAACCTTTTCAATAATAGTCACGATCGATGACAAAACCATCAGAAGGAGACCAGTCATAGAAATCTTATAACTGCTCTTTCCTTCCCATGTCAATGATTTACAGTAGCTCAGCAAAAAAAATCTATTTAAATTCTTAAACCACCTACTAAGTCAAATACATAGACATAAAACAAAAGAGCTTAGGAACACAAAAAGATAAGGTGAAAGTTACATTTTCCCAGCAAACCCAGACAAACTCTTCAGAAAAACCAAACCCACTGCTGTCAAGTTGATTCCAAGTCATTGTGACCCCATAAGACAGAGCAGAACTGCCCCATAGGGTTTTCAGGGAGCAGCTGGTAGATTCAAACTGCTGACCTTTGGTTAGCAGCCAAACACTTAACCACTGTGCCACCTGGGCTCCAGACCACCTCTTAAAAAACTAAAAACCTGTTGCCGTGAAGTCGATTCTGACTCATAGTGACCCTACAGGACAGAGTAGAACTGCCATAGGGTTTCCAAGGAGTGTCTGCTGGACTCGAACTGCCAACCTCTTGGTTAGCAGCTGTAGCTCTTAACCACTACGCCACCAGGGTTTCCAGACCACCTCTTACTACTTGCTAATTTGGGACAGAAATCAGAAGTCAGTACTTTTTCTTTTTAACTAATCCTGTACATAGCACTGTAACTTCTAAACAATGCACTCACCTGAACACAAAGAATTCACTGAATGTTGGAAGGTATGCTGGAGCTGGTTCATTCTATGTGCCTAATACACACTAAGCGCTAAATAAATCTGACTGAATGCCTTCCAAGAAAGCAAAACACGAGCAAAACATCTGTAACTTACAAACTGTTCAAAACATTTGTGTGTGTGTGTTTGCCCAGCCATTCAGGGGTCTGAGTAGTTCATTAACCAAGGAATGAGTATTAATAACAAATGGTACAGAGAAAACTCATGCTCTTGGTCTGCTCAAGGTAGGACATGTGAGATGCTGATAAGAAAAGTTTTTTAAAAAACAGAGAAACTCTCTGGCTGCCACACCTACTCCCTTATTACACCTCTGAGGACGGGAGTAGAGATGGACACCTGCAGCCTACTTATTCCGGAGGCCCATTCGGCCCAGTCCTAGGCCAACTAAAACTGAGCATAAATACATACATACATTTTATTTAATGGCTCAGTATCATAGTAAATCCTTTATATCAGTAACTCCAAGTTTTTATTATAACCTGAAGGCAGAATAGAGTCAGCCGTAATTGTCAGGGCTTTGAAGTGTGAGCTGAAACACTCATGAAATAAAACATGAATGTCTAGTTTCTGCATATTCAAGGACTTACCACACACAACAACCAATTGTTCCCTATGAACAATATTTTCGATACTGTTATAATATAAAACAAATTCTTTAATTTTTCAAGTGTTTTAAAAAACAAATTTTATACTTAAGCTAGCCTTGAAAATAAGCACAAAATTTACCAGTTTCCATTTTTTTACCCATAACAACTCAAGCACCCACTCGGTGCACAGCACTATTCTAGGTGCAAGTAAGGGACCCTTAACCTTAGAGATATGACTTTGCTTTCTGGAACTGTATTATCTCCTTTTCCAGAGAGTAAAAATAGATCAAATTGCCACTGTTACTACTGACCTGCTCCAAACCCACTTCTGGCTCGTGGAAAAGCTAATTTCTGACCAGTTTAAGATGTAATGAACCCAGATCCTGCTTTCCCCAATATGAAAAAAGGAGAACTCCATATTATTAAGAAAATAAAAAATAAACCACTTTCCGTACAAGAGCAGTCTGTTTCTAGTAAGAATTATAAAAATTTAATTCGAGCTTTTCTATAAGTTTTCTTCCTCCAATATTGCCTTTTCTCGTACTAGACAAACCAAATATCTTTTTATGCTGCTTTTCCTTTCCTAAGTACTGCATCGTGAAGACAAGCCATTTCTAGGACTGGTGATTAAAAAAAAAAAAAACTTTAAAGGTGACACTCAATTACCTTGATGAAGTCAAAAAATAAAAAGCAGTTGGCACTGAAGTAGCTATTTCAAATGTGTTTAAAAAATTTTTTAAACTGTTTATTTATTTTGTAAGAATGTACCTATAGTCCAAAATAACTATGTTTTAAAAATCTTTTGACCAAAAGAAAATTACAAAAAACTTTCAGTTCAACCTAATAAAAGTGACATCTAGAAAATATTCCACATTATTAAGTCTGTGTTAAAAAGTTCAGATCCTAAAGTAATCCTAAGGCGTGGTGTTCTGGAAGACAAGTGTGCTTCTGCTGGCGCTGTGTTATACACCAAGTGTCCCTGACTGGCTCCAAATGACCTCCGACAGGCATGTCCCTGCTGATGGTGTGGGACTGTGACAGGAGAGTCAGACATAGGCTCCCAGGGCTGCATGGAACTCTGTGAGACACTGTACCAGCTGCTGGAACTTGGGCCTCTCCTCTGGATCTAAGGCCCAGCAACAGGCCATCACAGCAAATCTGCAGAGTGACAAAAATAAAAACTTTGACTAGTCAGAATATATTGCTGCTGATCTTTTTGGTCATTTACTTTTTTCTGTCTAAATATAGGCATGGAGAAGGTGAGAAATTAAAAATCAATCAATTTTGCTATCTGTTGGCAGTTCTGGAAAAGATAAAATGAGTTATCTGGATTATATATGTGGATTTCAATTCTCCATGAGACCTATACCAAAACATATCCCAGCAAACACTTAAAACATAATAAAAAATAATGAGCTGTATTATCCTGTATTTCAGTTCTCAGAGTAAGAACTTGGAAGAAGGAGGGAGACTTCTGCTTCCAAGTTCTAAGAACCCTGGATCCACAGTAAACTCAGTGCAAAAGCTGCTACCTCACCATGGCACAGAAACCTTCTGGAGGCTCTGGGACCGAGACCACACTCAACTTGCATGCAGCTACCCCTAGATAGCCCCAGTCTCACTATATGGGAAGATCAGCCAGGTGATCAAAGCGGGAAGCCACTGTCTCCCTCACTAGCCCAGAACGTCTGCCTTATATATCAATTGTCACCAATTGGCAAGGTAAGAAGACAATGAGAAAGGCTTTTTTAAAAATAACTATTTCCTTAAGTCTGTATAATCAAAAGTCATATCCTCAATCTACATAAAATAACTTACACAGTTTTCAGTTTCCTCACCGTATACACTAGTCTCTAAGATTAAACTGAGCACTATAAATTTAAGATACAGGAAGTCCTGATGTCACTTGCATGAAGGAATTAATGAGCCTACCTGACTTTGTAGTTCTCTAAAAACCAAACCCATTGCCATCGAGTTGATTCCTTTTCTACAAGAGTCTAATTCATATCCAAAGACTCATTATTCTCAAAAGGGAAGGCCGTATTTGAATACTAAAACCTGCTCTTCTTTTTCCCCTGTGTAGTAGATGGAATGAAACCCAGGTCATCAAACTCATTCAAACTCACAATTCATCTGGACAGTTGATTGGCTGAGCTATTCGGTAGCCGTCTTTCAGGTATGCAGCCATTTCAAAAGGGTCGATGTCCACGTACGGCGTCTGGCCCAGCGTCATGAGCTCCCATAGTGTCACTCCGAAGGCCCACTGAGAAAAACAGCAGCAGCAGAGTAAGGGCACACTTAAAACAGCTGTCAGTGTGCTGTCGCCTGTGGCTGGCTAAGGGTCTAAAATATCTCAAACCTTTAAGGAAAGGAAAATATTTTCTACAAAAATAAGTTTTACCGTGGTCTCAGGGACATTCAGCTCAATTGGCATAACATAGTTTATAAAGAAAATGTTCTATATCCTACATTGGTGAGTAGTGTCTGGGGTCTTAAAAGCTTGTGAGCTGCCATCTAAGATATATCTACCAGTCCCACGATGTATGGAGCAAGGGATAATGAAGAAAACCAAAGACACAAGGGACAGATAAGTCCAAAGGACTAATGAACCACAAGTACCACAGCCTCCAAAAGACTGAGTCCAGCACAACTAGATGGTGCCCAGCTACCACCATCAACTGCTCTGAGAGGGATCACAAAGGAGGATCCTGGACAGAGGGGAAGAAAAATGTAGAACAAAATTTAAACTTGCAAAAAAAGACCAGACTTACTGGTCTGACAGAAACTGGAGAAACCCTCAGAGTATGGCTCCCGGACACCCTTTTAACCCAGTACTGAAGTCATTCCCGAGGCTCACCCTTCATCCAAAGATTAGACAGGCTCATAAAACTAACAATAATACGATATACATTGTAGCTCAACCATGTATATGAGACTAAATGGGCACACAAGCCCAGGAGCAAGGACGACAGGGCAGAAGGGGACAGGAAAGCTGGATGATGGAAATGGGGAACCCAAAGTCAAAAAGGGGAGAGTGTTGACATGTCACGGGGCTGGCAATATGAAACAAAATAATACGTGTATTAACTGTTTAATGAGAAACTAATTTGCTCTGTAAACCTTTATCTAAGGCACAATAGAGAGCTGTGATATGTATAAAAGCATTAAATACAATTTGAAATTAAAAAACAAATAATAGTAAGTTTTGTTTTTTCATGCTCAGTTAGTTTCTCTTGCTGGGACAGAAAAGATAGCACTGCAATAAAGGGATCCTTTCCTGTAAATACTAGTACTGTGTATTTTAAGGTAATTACATCTGTTGGAAGAAATAGCTGATTACAAGCCCTACCACATGAAACCATTAACTATATCAAGGGTTTTCCTAAAATGAAAAGTTGTAATTTTAAATACTGTAGCTTTTCTGCATAACTGAGAAGTGGAAAACGAACATAACTTTAGCTTAACTAGGGAGAAAAGCATACTGAATTAGTGACACATAAAAAAAATATTTTTTTAATAAATTATTTAAAATACAAAAAAATCAAAGATTTTTACTATACTCAAATAATTTAAATTAACAACTTAAAGTATCCTTAAAAAATGTCCTTCCACTACATAATGATAAAAGGGACAACTGATCAGGAAGATATAACCATATTAAATATTTATGCACCCAATGACAGGGCTGCAAGATACATAAATCAAATTTTAACAAAACTGAAAAGTGAGACAGACACCTCCACAATTATAGTAGGAGACTTCAACACACCACTTTCGGAGAAGGACAGGACATCCAGTTAGAAGCTCAATAGAGACACAAAAGACCTAATTACAACAATCAACCAACTTGACCTCATTGACTTATACAGAACTCTCCACGCAACTGCTGCAAAGTATACTTTTTTTTCTAGCGCACACGGAACATTCTCTAGAATAGACCACATATTAGGTCATAAAACAAACCTTTGCAGAATCCAAAACATCGAAATACTACAAAGCATCTTCTCAGACCACAAGGCAATAAAACTAGAAATCAATAACAGAAAAACTAGGGAAAAGAAATCAAATACTTGGAAACTGAACAATACCCTCCTGAAAAAAGACTCGGTTATAGAAGACATCAAGGAGGGAATAAGGAAATTCATAGAATGCAACAAGAATGAAAATACTTCCTATCAAAACCTCTGGGACACAGCAAAAGCAGTGCTCAGAGGCCAATTTATATCAATAAATGCACACATACAAAAAGAAAAAAGAGCCAAAATCAGAGAACTGTCCCTACAACTTGAACAAATAGAAAGTGAGCAACAAAAGAATCCATCAGGCACCAGAAGAAAACAAGTAATAAAAATTAGAGCTGAACTAAATGAATTAGAGAACAGAAAAACAATTGAAAGAATTAACAAAGCCAAAAGCTGGTTCTTTGAAAAACTTAACAAAATCGATAAACCATTGGCTAGACTGACTAAAGAAATACAGGAAAGGAAACAAATAACCCGAATAAGAAACGAGAAGGACCACATCACAACAGAACCAACTGAAATTAAAAGAATCATATCAGATTAGTACGAAAAATTGTATTCTAACAAATTTGCAAACCTAGAAGAAATGGATGAATTCCTGGAAAAACACTACCTACCTAAACTAACACAATCAGAAGTAGAACAACTAAATAGACCCATAACAAAAAAAGAGATTGAAACGGTAATCAAAAAACTCCCAACAAAAAAAAGCCCTGGCCCGGACGGCTTCACTGCAGAGTTCTACCAAACTTTCAGAGAAGAGATAACACCACTACTACTAAAGGTATTTCAAGCATAGAAAATGACGGAATACTGCCCAACTCATTCTATGAAGCCACCATCTCCCTGATACCAAAACCAGGTAAAGACACCACAAAAAAAGAAAATTACAGACCTATATCCCTCATGAACATAGATGCAAAAATCCTCAACAAAATTCTAGCCAATAGAATTCAACAACATATCAAAAAAATAATTCACCACGACCAAGTGGGATTTATACCGGGTATGCAAGGATGGTTTAATATCAGAAAAACCATTAATGTAATCCACCATATAAATAAAACAAAAGACAAAAACCACATGATCTTATCAATTGATGCAGAAAAGGCATTTGACAAAGTCCAACACCCAGTCATGATAAAAACTCTCACCAAAATAGGAATTGAAGGAAAATTGCTCAACATAATAAAGGGCATCTATGCAAAGCCAACAGCCAACATCACTCTAAATGGAGAGAGCCTGAAAGCACTTCCCTTGGGAACCAGAACCAGACAAGGATGCCCTTTATCACCACTCTTATTCAACATTGTGCTAGAAGTCCTAGCCAGAGCAATTAGGCTAGACAAAGAAATAAAGGGCATCCGGATTGGCAAGGAGGAAGTAAAATTATCTCTATTTGCAGATGACATGATGTTATACGCAGAAAACCCCAAGGAATCCTCCAGAAAACTACTGAAACTAATAGAAGAGTTTGGCAGAGTCTCAGGTTATAAGATAAACATACAAAAATCACTTGGATTCCTCTACAACAACAAAAAGAACATTGAAGAGGAAATCACCAAATCAATACCATTCACAGTAGTCCCCAAGAAGATAAAATACTTGGGAATAAATCTTACCAAGGATGTAAAAGACCTATACAAAGAAAACTACAAAGCTCCACTACAAGAAATTAAAAAGGTCCTATTTAAGTGGAAAAACATACCTTGCTCATGGATAGGAAGACTTAACATAGTAAAAATGTCTATTCTACCAAAAGCCATCTATACATACAATGCACTTCCGATCCAAATTCCAATGCCATTTTTTAAGGCGATAGAGAAACAAATCACCAACTTCATATGGAAGGGAAAGAAGCCTCGGATAAGCAAAGCATTACTGAAAAAGAAGAAGTAAGTGGGAGGCCTCACTCTACCTGATTTCAGAACCTATTATACAGCCACAGTAGTCAAAACAGCCTGGTACTGGTACAACAACAGACACATAGACCAATGGAACAGAACTGAGAACCCAGATATAAATCCATCCACATATGAGCAGCTGATATTTGACAAAGGCCCAGTGTCAGTTAATTGGGGAAAAGATAGTCTTTTTAACAAATGGTGCTGGCATAACTGGATATCCATTTGCAAAAAAATGAAACAGGACCCATACCTCACACCATGCACAAAAACTAACTCCAAGTGGATCAAAGACCTAAACACAAAGACTAAAACGATAAAGATCCTGGAAGAAAAAATAGGGACAAGCTTAGGAGCCCTAATACAAGGCATAAACAGAATACAAAACATTACCAAAAATGACGAAGAGAAACCAGATAACTGGGAGCTCCTAAAAATCAAACACCTATGCTCATCTAAAGACTTCACCAAAAGAGTTAAAAGACCACTACAGACTGGGAAAGAATTTTCAGCTATGACATCTCCAACCAGCGCCTGATCTCTAAAATCTATATGATTCTGTCAAAACTCAACGAAAAAGACAAACAACCCAATCAAGAAGTGGGCAAAGGATATGAACACGCACTTCACTAAAGAAGATATTCAGGCAGCTAACAGATACATGAGAAAATGCTCTCGATCATTAGCCATTAGAGAAATGCAAATTAAAACTACGATGAGATTCCATCTCACTCCAACAAGGCTGGCAGTAATCCAAAAAACACAAAATAATAAATGTTGGAGAGGCTGCGGAGAGATTGGAACTCTTATATACTGCTGGTGGGAATGTAAAATGGTACAACCACTTTGGAAATCTATCTGGCGTTATCTTAAACAGTTAAAAATAGAACTACCATACAACCCAGAAATCCCACTCCTCGGAATATACCCTAGAGAAATAAGAGCATTCACGTGAACAGATATATGCACACCCGTGTTTATTGCAGCTCTGTTTACAATAGCAAAAAGCTGGAAGCAACCAAGGTGTCCATCAACGGATGAATGGGTAAATAAATTGTGGTATATTCACACAATGGAATACTACGCGTCGATAAAGAACAATGACGAATCTATGAAACATTTCGTAATATGGAGGAACCTGGAAGGCATTATGCTGAGCGAAATTAGTCAGAGGCAAAAGGACAGATATTGTATAAGACCACTATTATAAGATCTTGAGAAATAGTATAAACTGAGAAGAACACATACTTTTGTGGTTATGAGGGGGGGAGGGAGGGAGGGTGGGAGAGGGTTTTTCACTGATTAATTAGTAGCTAAGAACTGCTTTAGGTGAAGGGAAGGACAATACTCAATACATGGAAGGTCAGCTCAACTGGACTGGACCAAAAGCAAAGAAGTTTCCGGGATAAAATGAATGCTTCAAAGGTCAGCGGAGCAAGGGCGGGGGTTTGGGGACCATGGTTTAAGGGGACTTCTAAGTCAATTGGCAAAATAATTCTATTATGAAAACATTCTGCATCCCACTTTGAAATGTGGCGTCTGTGGTCTTAAATGCTAACAAGCTGCCAACTAAGATGCATCAATTGGTCTCAACCCACCTGGAGCAAAGGAGAATGAAGAACACCAAGGTCACACGACAACTAAGAGCCCAAGAGACAGAAAGGGCCACATGAAGCAGACACCTACATCATCCTGAGACTAGAAGAACTAGTTGGTGCCCGGCCATAATCGATGACTGCCCTGACAGGGAGCACAACAGATGAACCCCTGAGGGAGCAGGAGATCAGTGGGATGCAGACACCAAATTCTCATAAAAAGACCAGACTTAATGGTCTGACTGAGACTAGAGGAATCCCAGCGGTCATGGTCCCCAAACCTTCTGTTGGCACAGGACAGGAACCATTCCCGAAGACAACTCATCAGACATGAAAGGGACTGGACAGTGGGTAGGACAGAGATGCTGATGAAGAGTGAGCTAATTATATCAGGTGGACTCTTGAGACTGTGTTGGCATCTCCTGTCTGGAGCGGGGATGGGAAGATAGAGAGAGTTGGAAGCTGGCAAAATTGTCACAAAAGTAGAGACTGAGAGGGCTGACTCATTAGGGGGAGAGCAAGTGGGAGTACGGAGTAAGGTGTATATAAACTTATATGTGACAGTCTGACTTGATTTGTAAACGTTCACTTGAAGCTCAATAAAAGTTAATAAAAAAAAAAAAAGTCCTTCCAACCTTGCTTGAGCAAAAGATCAGGTTTTCTTAAGGTCACTATGTGAACTATTGGGAGGAGCACGAATCCTAAATAGTTGCAACAGTGTACAGTGTCTACTTGTGGTCCAACCAGGGCTCCCCATGGGCCAGCCCTGGCTGCAATGGCTTCCAAGAAGTGTGTGGAAGGCAGGCAGTGTGTCAACACAAAGGTGCTGCCGCATGTCTGGACTCCCACTGATCTGCTGCCACATGTGAGCCCCAAGGCCAGAACAGCTGAAGCAGGATGAGGAGGAGGAAGGAAACTAATCCTGTGTACCCCAGTATCATGTTAATGAGTGCCTATAAGTTCTAGGCATTCTTCATTCTTTATCTCATTTAATTTTCACAACAAACCTGTGAGAATCATCGGTAGCCTCATTTTATAGGTGAGGAAACTGACGTTCAGGGAAGTAATCCACCTCAAAATACATTTCTAATGAGAAAAAAAAATTCAAAAACAAGTTTGTCTGCTTACAAAATCTAAAGCAATGCTTTAAATTTTAGGTATTAAAAATGACATTTTTGCTTTTCAATAATAACAAAATCCAGAAATACTCTCTAAAAATAAACAATAGCTCTAACACTTATCAGAATCTATGCAAACCAGAAAGTAATATATTTTAAAATGTTAAAAAAAAAAACCCTGTTAATGGAAAAGAACATATTGAGCCTAAATAAGCTTTAAAAATGAAGGCAAAATACAGTCGTTCCGAAAAAGCTGAGAGACCACATTACCAACGGACCTGTACTGCAAGACACGTTAAAGGAGTTCCTCATGTAGAAAGAAAATGACGCCAGATAGAAACATATTTACACAACTAATGAAGAGTACTGAAAAAATATGGGTAGCTATTAAAGATACTTTTTCTCATTGTTAAACTTCCTTACTAGGTTAGTAAGCAAAAACAGTAACAATGTTTTGTGGATTTTATAAAATACGGAGTAGTAATGTGTTTGCCCACAATAGCATAAAAGACGGAAAGGTCGAAATGGACACAGTCTGCTGCAAGGCACTTACATTACACATGAAGTAATATAACATTACTTCAAAGTGGAAGGTATGTAGCATAAGCTCTAGAGCAGATTTTTCAACCTCCTACTGACATCATGGGCCAGATCATTCTTTGCTGTTGGGAGCTGCCCTGTGCAGTGTTCGATGTTTAGCAGCATTCCTGGCCTCTACACACTAGATGCCGGTAGCACATGCACCCATACACACATACACACCCCAGTTGTGAAAACAAAAAATGTCTCCAGACATTGCCAAATGTCCACTGGGGGCAAAAGTGCCCCCAATCGAGAACCACTCAATTAGACTGATCACAAAATGAAAAGATTTAGATTACCACCATCAGGAATGAAAGAAGTTCTATCACTACATATCCTACCAAACCAAAACCAAACCTGTTGCCATTAAGTCGATTCTGACTCATAGCGACCCTATAGGACAGAGAACTGCCCCATAGAGTTTCCAAAGGAGCACCTGGTGGGTTCAAATTAGCAGCCATAGCTCTTAACCACTATGCCACCAGGGTTTCTGCAGATCCTACTGCCATCAGAAAATATTATGAACGTTATGCCAATAAAATCAATAACTTAGATGAAATGAAATTCCTTGAAAGACACAAATTACCAAAATGGAAACAAGAATAAGATAGCTCTACATCTATTTTTAATAGCCCTATGTCTATTAAAGAAGCTGACTTCGTAATGAAAAATCTTTCCAAGTCCCAACAGCTTTACTTAGGAATTCTATCAAACCTGAAAGAAAAAACAGTGCCAATCATGCACAAACTTTTTCAGAAAAGAGAGACGAGGAGGGAACATTTTCTAACTCATTTTGAGGCCAGCATTACCCTAAGCACAAAAACCAAGGGTGCATTCAGCCATTTGGGAACAAATATCCTTTTCATTAACAATGAACATTAAGTGGGGTCTGTGCTTTGGAGGGAGGAGAGAGGCACGGACAGGTGGAGATGGATGTATAGTCTCCAGAGAGATTCACAGCCTATTGGAATCACTGGTTTATGGAGAACATTCTACTCTGTTCAAGAATGGAAAAGTGGTTTCAAATTAATAAAAGTTACAGGAGGTGACTGTTCACATCCAGGTATTTGCCTATTATAAAATTTTGCTCTAAACGAACTTTTAATAATAATAATAGTGATTAGTAAATATAATACTTGATGTTTTGGTTTTTTTTTAAAAATGGTGTCCAATTTCCAGAGATGGTAATTCACAGCACAGACAGAAGAGAGTCCAAAGAGGTGAAACTGGTTAGAAGCCTGTTCCCATTCCCTCTTTCTGAGATGAGATGGCCTATTCTTATTCACTGGTTATGGCAGCAGCTGTGGGAAGAAATAATCAATTCAAATTAGATTTTGGAGAAAGAACAGTGAGAATTGGTAACAGGTGGATACCACCACTTTGTACAAAAGGAATAACCCCATCCATGGACAAGGGAGATATAACAACATCTGACTGTAAGGAAATTTTGACAGTAGTGTTGTTGGTATCTAAGATGTGAAGCTGTACCTGGGTATCAAAACAATGGAGTCCTTGGGTGCAAATGGTTAACACACTTTGCTGCTAACTGAAAGGCTGGAGGTTCAAGTCCACCCAGATGTGCCCTGGAAGAAAATCCTGGTGATCTACTTCCAAAAAAACTAGCCATTGAAAACCCGATGGAGCACAGTTCTACTCTGACACACATAGGGTTGCCATGAGCTGGAATCAACTCAATGGCAACTGGTTTTTATTATAATAGTACACTAGCACCTGAAATAATACAGACATAAGGTGACTTTAAAAAATTACTCCTTTAACACTGTTTTGTCCACATTATCACTAAGCATTCGCCATTATCATTAAGCATTCAGCGTAGCACACATTGCAACACTGATAAACACCACATAAAAAGAACAATCACGCCAACGCACACCCTGCAGTTTCACTTCCTTAAAAGCCAACAAAAGTGATTAATTACATGTTGGCTCACCAACCCTTAAAAAAAAAACCCAAGACTAAATGGCACAATGATGATTTGTGGAAAACTTGCTCTCTAGTCTTCTGATAACTAAACCTTTTGAAACTTAGATGGACTTATTCTATAATTTCCTTTTGTTTGACGTCTTTGGAAAGAGGGCAGTAAGGAGGTCAAGCTGTTTTTTCCAGAGTTTTATGGCATGCTGCTGCTGCTTCCATTTAAAGAACATTTAGAGAATAACAGTGTTTCTCTATTCATCTTATTCCTGTTCCCCCAACCCGTGCTCTTTCATAGCTTCTTAATATATAGTACGTAAAACGTATTTTTTCAGTAACAACACATACTGATGCAGTTTGTCGAAAAGTACATTAGTGAATTTTTTTTCTTTTTAACTTAGTGTTAACTAAAGTTGGGGCTACTGAATTAAGAGATTTCCATTCTGTTGCTTCAGGAAATTATAATAAAAGCCTGGCCTGTTATCAACACAAAAATTTTTATTTTAAAAGTTTAAAGAGAGAACCCCTAAGGTAGCAGGAGAACAGTGGGATGCAGACACCAAATTCTCATAAAAAGACCAGACTTAATGGTCTGACTGAGACTAGAAGAATCCCAGCGGTCATGGTCCCCAAACCTTCTGTTGGCTCAGGACAGGAACCATTCCCCAAGGCAAATCATCAGACATGGAAGGGACTGGACAACGGGTTGGAGAGAGATGCTGATGGGCAGTGAGCTACTTGTATCAGGTGGACACTTGAGACTGTGTTGGTATCTCCTGTCTAGAGGGGAGATGGGAGGGTAGAGGGGGTTAGAAACTGGCAAAATGGTCACGAAACGAGAGACTGGAAGGAGGGAGTGGGCTGACTCATTAGTTGGAGAGTAAATGGGAGTATGTAGTAAGGTGTATATAAGTTTATATGTGAGAGACTGACTTGATTTGTAAACTTTCACTTAAAGCACAATAAAAATTATTAAAAAAATTTTTAAAGAACTTTATACTTCAGTATATTATATAAAAAATACTGATGATAAAAGAATTCTTTCCAATTCTAAATTATCTCATCTGACCCCACTGAAAGTATAATCTGAAGTTCTATGCCTAAGCCTTTCTGTTAATACGAGAAACCTAAAATCCCTTTCTCACACACTAACATGGGCTCAGAGCAATAAAATGCGTTAATGTAATTCATCAGGTCAAGTGCTTTCAAAGCTTGACTAATGATAAAAGGAGCCCCAGTGGTGCAATGGTTAAGTGCTGGGCTACTAACTGAAAGGTTGGCAGTTCAAAACCACCAGCTACTCTGGGAGAAAAGACCTGGCAATCTGCTCCCATAAGGATTACAGCCTTGGAAACCCTATGGGGTAGTTCTACTCTGTCTTTTAGGGTCGCTGTGAGTCAGAATTGACTCAATGGCACACAATAACGATAAGAATCATCTGGGATGCTTGTTAAAAATACAGGTCCCTGGTCCCAGCCTATTGATTCTGAAACTTGGAACTCAGTATTTTTAACAAGAGTCCCAGCTGGGTCTTAAAATCCAGGAAGTTTAGAAACTTGCCTATAATGTGTCAGCAATGATGGTTAAATATCAAGGACAGTTTTTATTTATTTTTTATTGTAGTATGGCTGACATACAATAAAGTGCATATAACATGTTCAGTTTGACAGGTTTTGACATATTCATATACTCCTCAAACTTCTACCACAATTATGATAATGAACATATTTACCACCTGCAAAAGGTTCCTCCTGCTGTAATCCCTCCCTCCTACCCCTCTCTGCCACCACTCCTAACATGCCAAGGCAGCCACCAATCTGTCTTCTGCCACTATAGATCAGTTTGCATTTTATATAAATGGAACTACAAAAGCCATATTTTTTCTGCCTAGTTTTTCTCACTCAGCATTACTATTCTGAGATTCATCCATGAAGTAACATGTACTAACAATTCCTTCCTTTTTATTCTTGAACAGTAAGTAGTATATAGTTGTTATAGATTGAATTATGTTCCCCCAAAATATGTGTTGTAAATCCTAACCCCAATACCTGCAGATGTAATCCATTTGGGAATAGGGTTTTCTTTGTTATGTTAATGAAGCCATATCAGCCAGTGTAGGCTGTGTCTCAAGCCTAACACTTTGGAGACACAGCAAGAGCAGATAAGGCTCAAAAGCAAGGAAGCAGGAATGGGGGAAAGATAAATGACACCTAGAGATCTTAAAGGAATGCAGAGAAAGCTAAAAAAGCTGAGACAAGGTTTTTCCCCCAGAGCAGAGAGACAGCCCTCCACTATAGAGCTTATGTCCTGAATTAAGACTTGTAGCCTCCTAAACTCTAAGAAAATAAATTTCTGTCTTAAACCCACTGGGGGCATTTCTGTTACAGCAGCACTAAAAAGCTGAGGCAATAGCACACAGCAGTACATAGTTGAATCCTAAATATTTACATCCGTCCATCAGTTTGTTACCTGTTCACCTGCGGATGGACGTTTGGATTGTTTCCAGGATTGGTTTAAAAATGAAGTTGCTATGAACATCCATGTAAAGTATGTGCAAGGGCATATGATTTCAGTTATAGAGCAGAGGAATGACTGGACCATATAGTATGTATGTTTAACTTTCTAAGAAATTGCCAAACTGTTTTACGAAGTAGTTATACCCTTTTACAATCCCACCAGCAGTGAATGAGAGCTCCAGTTCCTCCATATCCTAACACTTGGCATGGTCAGTGTTTTCAATTTTAACCTATAGAAACCCTACGGGCAGTTCTACTCTGTCCTCTAGGGTCACTATGAGTTGGAATCAACTCAAAGGCAATGGGTTTCATTTGGTTTTAATGGAGCTCTGGTGGCGCAGTGGTTAAGGGCCTGCTGTCTTTGGTTGGGTTTCTATAAAAGTAAAACCAGTAAAGCATATAAATATACATATATAGAGATTTATATCAAAGAAATGGCTCACGCAATTATAGGGGCTGGAATGTCCCAAATCCATGGATTAACATAAAGGCTTCTCCTGATTCACGGAGCCGCCGGGGCTGGCAAACCCAGGACAGACAGGAGGTCAGAGGAACAGGAAGCAGCCACAGGATTCAGAGTGAGCAAAAACCCAGAACTTCTGCTTATATTCAGATGCAGGCCACACCCCCAAAGACACTCCCTTTCAACTGACTGGCTACTCACAGCAGATCCCATCACGGGAGTGGTCACATATAAACACTAAGAATCATACCTCAGCCAAGTTGACACACAATCTTAACCATCACAGCCGCTAACCAAAAGGTCAGCGGTTTGAATCCATCAGCTGCTCCTTGGAAACCCTATGGGGCAGTTCTGCTCTGTCCTATTGGGTTGCTATGAGTTGGAACCAACTTGATGGCAATGGGTTTGGGTTTTTTTTTTTTTAATGGGTATGTAACGGTATTTCATTGTGGTTTTGATTTCTATTTCCCTAAAAATGATCTTAACCATACTTTTGTGTGCTTATTATTTACCATTTCATATCTTCATTGATGAAGTGTCAAAATATTTTATCTACTTTTATATTGGCTTTTTTATTATTAAGATTGAAAGTTCTTTACATGTTCTGCATATATGTCATTTAACAAATATATGATTTACAAATATTCTCTCCCGGTATGACTTGTCTTTTCCATATCTTAACAGTGTATTCAGAAGAGTGCAATTTTTAAATTTTTATAAAGTCCAACTTGTTCTTTTATGGATCTTGATTTGGTGTCTTATCCAGGAAATCTTTGCTTAACCCAAAGTCCCAAAGATTTTCCCATGTATTCTTCTAGAAGTTTTATAGGTTGAGATTTTAAATTTAGGTCTATGGTCCATTTCCGAGTTAATTTTTGCATATGGGGCAAGGTATGGATCAAAGTTCTTTTTTTTTTTTTAACAGGGTATCTGTCTTAGCTATCTACTACTGCTATAACAGAAATACCACAAGGGCATGGCTTTAACAAAGGGAAATTTATTCTCTCAAACTCTAGGAGGCTAGAAGTCTAAATTCAGGGTCAGCACCAGAGGAAGGGTTTTTCTTCTTTCTGTTGGCTCTGGGGGAAGGTCCTCTTCATCAATCCTCTCCTGGACTAAGAGCTTCTCAGCACAGGGACTCCAAGTCCAAAGGACTTGCTCCCCTCCTGATTCTTCATTCTTGGGGGTATGAGGTCCCTCTCCTCTTCTCTGCTGGCTTCTCTCTTTTATATCTCAGAAGAGACTGACTTGAGATATAACCTAATCCTGTAGGTTGAGTTCTGCATCATTAACTGCCTCTAACCCTGCCTTATTAACATCATAGAGGTAGATTTATTAATACATAGGAAAATCACGTCAGATGACAAAATGATGGACAATCACACAATACTGAGAATCATGGCCTTGCCAAGCTGACACACATTTTTGGGGCATACGATTCAATCCACAACAATATTCAACTGCTCCAGGATCATTTGTTTAAAAAGATAATCTTTTTCCACTGAATTGCCTTTGCACCTTTGTCAAAAATCAGTGTGTGTATGTCTATTTTTAGACACGGTATTCTGTTCCATTGATCTACTGGTCCACCTTAACACCAATGTCTTGATTCCTGTAAACACAGGCCTGGAACAGACAGCATTGGATCTTTAACTTTGATCTTTTTCAAAGCTATTTGGCTATTCTAGGTTATTTCCATTTCCACATGAATTTTAGACTCAGTCTGTCAAATTATAACAACAACAAAGCAGCCCTCTGGGATTTTCATTAGGATCGTGTTTCATCTACAGAACAACCTGGGAGAAAGAACACCTTAGCAATATTAAGTCTTCTGACCAATGAACAAGGCATACCTTCTTTCCCTCTGTGATATTTTGTAGTTTTCACTGTACAGTCCTGCCACATTTTTGTTAGATTCATTCCTAAGAATTTAATATTTTTGATGCTATTATAAATGACATTTATAAAATTTTTTTTCCAACTTTCATTCCCAGTATACAGAAATTGATTTGTACATTCACCTTGTATCCTGCAACCTTTCTAAACCTGCTTATTAGTTCCAGTAGCTTTTTTGTATATTACATTAGATTTTTTACATAGATGATCATATGATCTCTAAATAAATTTCACTTTTTCCTATTTTTACTTTCCTTTTATTTCCTTTTCTTCCCTCAGTGCATCAGCTAGAACCTTGAGTACAATGTTGAATAGAAGTGGTGAGAGTGAGCATCCTTGTCTTATTCCTGATCTTGTTGTTAGCTGCTGTCTGGTTGGCCCCCCCACGCACAATGAAACTAACTGCTGCCAGGTCCTACACCATCCCCCTGATCAGATGCAGATCAGGCCGGTTTCTGATCTCAGGTAAAAAGGATCCAGTCTTTCACCATTTACTATGATGTTAGCTACAGGTTTTTTGTAGATGCCCTTTATCAGATTAAGAAAGTTCTTTTCTATTCCTGGATTGCTGGGAATTTCTATTAGGAATGGATTTTGGATTTTTTTTTTTAAATGCTTTTTCTGCATCTACTGAGATGATTCTGTTTTTTCTTTTTTTTTTTTTTCATCCTGTAAATAAAATGAATTGCATTGCTTGATTCTCTTATGTTAAACATTATATTCTTGGAATAAAGCCCATGTGGTCATAAAACTCTCTTTTTAAAAATATATTGTTAAATTTTATTTGCTCAACTTTTGTTTAGAATTTTGGAATCTATTATCATGACTGATAATGATCTGTATTTTTTTTTCTCTTGATCTCTTTGGTGGTGTTTCAGAATAATGCTGACCTCTTAAAACAAACTGAGATGTTATTATCACCTCAGTTTTTTGGAAGAGATTGTATAGAATTGGTATTTCTTCCATAAATGTTTGGCGGTATTCATGAGTAGCCTACAGTTTACTCTGGACCTAGAGTTTTCTTTTGGGTTTATAACAAAAATTCAATTTCTTTAATAGACACAGGACTATTCAGATTATTTGTTTCTTTTACAGTGAGCTCTGAAAGGAAGGTCTTCCAAAGAATTTGTAAATTTCACCTAAGTTTTTTTTTTTTTTTAATTTACAGGGAAAAAGTTGTTGATAATATTCTATAATTTAATATCTGTGGAATCTGTAATGATGTCACCCCTCTCATTCATGGTGCTCTTATTTTGTCTTCTCTCTTTTTGTCCTGATGAGTCTGTCTAGAAATTTATCAATGTTAGTAATCTTCTCAAAGAGCTTTTCTTCTGTTGTTTTCTGTTTTATATTTCATTGACTTTGGCTTTGACCTTTATTATTTTCTTTCATGTATTTACATGGGAGTTTAATTTACTCTTCTCGTTTCTGTTTTTTTTCTTTCAATTGTAGTTTAGATGAAAGTTTACAGAGCAAATGAGTTTCTCATGGAACAATTAATATGCATTGCTTTGTGACACTGGTTGTCAACCCCTCAATGTGTCAACTCTTCCCTTCGTGACCCGGGGATTTTCTATTCCCAATTTTCCGGCTTTCCTGTCCCCTCCTGTCTTCTCATCCTTACCTCTGGGCTGGTGCGCCCATTTTATCTCGTATACATGGTTGAGTTAGGTGTGTTATTGTTTTGTCCTATACGCCCATTTAATCTTTGGCTAAAGGGTGAACCTCAGGAGTCACTTCAGTACTTAGTTAACAGCGTTTCCAGGGGCCAGACTCTCAGGGTTTCTCCAGTCTCCATCAGATGAGTAAGCCTGGTCTTTTTCTGTGAGTTTGAATTTTGTTCTATATTTTTGTCCCACTCTGTCTGGGACCCTCTATTGTGATCCCTGTCAGAGCAGTCAGAGGTGGTAGCTGGGCACCATCTAGTTGTACTGGACTCAGTCTGGTGGATGCTATGGTAGTTATGGTCCATGAATCTTTTAGACTAATCTTTCCCTTATGTCTTTGGTTTTCTTCATTCTCTCCTACTCCAGACAGGTGGGGACCAGTAGACATATCTCAGATGTCTGCTGACAAGCTTTTAATATCCCAAACGCTACTCACCAAAGTGGGATGTAGAACGTTTTCCTTATAAACTATGTCATGCCACTGAGCTAGATGTCCCCTGAGACCAAGGTCTCCAGCCGTCAGCCCAGTAATTTGGTCCCTCAGCAAGTCTGGATGTGTCTATGAAGCTTCTATGACTTTGCCTTGGTCAAAGTTGTGCTGGCTTCCCAGGTATTGTGTACTGTTTTATCCTTCACCAAATTTACCATTTATCTGTGGTCTAGTTAGTGTTTTTCCCTCTCCACCACTCCCTTCCCTCGTGGCCATCAAAGATTGTTTCTTTCTGTGTGTAAAACTTTTCATGAGATTTTATAATAGTGGTCTCATACAGCGTTTGTCCTTTTGTGATTGGCCTATTTCACTCAGCACAATGCCCTCCAGATTCAGCCATGTTGTGAGATGTCTAGCAGATTCATCACTGTTCCTTATCATTGCACAGTATTACATTGTATGTATGTCTCATAGTTTGTTCACCCATCCATCTGCTGATGGGCACTTATCCTTTGCTATTGTGAATAATGCTGCAATGAACATGGGTGTACATATGCCTATTCTTGTGATGGCTCTTACTTCTCTAGGATATGTTCCTAGGAGTGGGACTGCTAGATTGTATGGTATTTCTATTTCTAGCTTTTTAAGTAAGTGCCACATTGTTTTCCAAAATCGTTGTATCATTTTGCATTTCCACCAGCAGTGTGTAAGAGTTCCAACCTCCCCGCAGCCTCTCCAACACGTTATTTTCTGTTTTTGTGATTCATGCCAGTAATGTCAGAGTGGGATGGTATCTCATTATATAGTTTTGATTCGCATTTCTCTAATGACTAGTGATGGCAAGCTGTTCCTCATGTGTCTGTTAGCCACCTGAATGTCTTCTTTGGTAAAGGGTCCATTCATATCCTTTGCCCATTTTTTAACTGGATTTTTTTTGTTGTTGTTGTAAAGGTGTTGGATTTTCTTATTGATTTTAAAGATTAGACCCTTGACGGATATGACATAGCCAAAAATTTTTTCCCAGACTGCAAGTTCTCTTATTACTCTTTTGGTGAAGTCTTTTAATAAGTGAAGTATTTAATTTTTAGAATGTCCCAGTTATCTAGCATATCTTCTGGTGTTTGTGTATTGTTAGCTATGGTTTGTATCCTATTGATGCTGTATATTAGGGCCTCTAGCGTTGACCTTATTTTTTCTTACATGATCTTTATAGTTTCCGGTTTTATATTTAGGTCTTTGATCCGTTTTGAATTAGTTTTTGTATATGGTGTGAGGCATGGGTCCTGTTTCATTTTTTTTACAGATGGACATTCAGTTTTGCAAGCACCATTTGTTAAAAAGACTGTCTTTTCCCCACTTAATGGACTTTGGGCCTTTGTCCAACATCAGGTGATTGTAGGTGGATGGATTTACATCTGTGTTCTTGATTCTGTTCCAATGGTCAACGCGTCTTTTGCTGTAACAGTACCAGGCTGTTCTAACGTAGCTGTATAAGTTCGGAGGTCAGGTAGTGCGAGGCCTCCTACTTTGTTCTCCTTTTTCAATAATGCTTTACTTATCTGGACCCTTTCCTTTCCATATAATTAGTTTTTCCATCTCATTAAAGAATGCTATTGGTATTTTGACTTGGACTGCACTGTATTTGTAAGTTATTTTGGGTAGAACTGGCAGTTTCACACTGTTGAATCTACCTATCCATGAGCATGGTATGTTTTTCCATTTATGTAGATCGTTTGGTTTTTTGCAGTGCTATCTTGTAGTTTTATTTGTTTAGGTCCTTTACATCTCTAGTTAGATTTACTCCTAAATATTTTGGATTTTTTTAGGGGCTATTATAAATAACATTGCTTTCCTCATTTCCCTTTTGTAGTTCAATTTATTGATGTATAGGAACAGAACTGGTTTTTGTATACTGATCTTGTATCCTGCTACTCTGCTGAATCTATTAGTTCCAGTAGTTCTCCTGTGCAGTCTTTTTGGTTCTTCTCTATGTATAGCGTCATATCATCTATGAATATGGATAGTTTTACTTCTTTCTTACCAATGTGGAGGAATTTTCCTTCTATTCCTCTTATATTGAGAGTTTGTATCAGGAATGGGTGTTGGACTTTGGTGAATGCCTTTTCTGTGTTGACTGAGATGATCATGTAATTCGTGTTTTCTGTTTATGTGGTAGATTACATTAATTAATTTTCTAATGCTGAACTACCCTTGTGTACCTGGAGTGAATCCCATTTGGTCACAGCATACTTTTTTTTTTTTTTTTAATACTTATATAATACTGAATTCTATTGGCTAGAATTTTGTTAAGAATTTTTACACCTATATTCATGAGAGGTATTGGTCTCCTAATTTTCTTTTTTTGTGGTGTCTTTACCTGGTTTCAGTATCATGGTTATGCTGGCTTCAAAGGATGAATTTGGAAGTATCCCTTCCTTTTCTATGTTCTGAAATTTGAGCAGTCCTGGTGTGAGGTCTTCCGAATGTTTGAAAGAACTCTCCAGTGAAGCCAATGGGGCCACGACTTTTTTTTTTTTTAAATTACCTTTTCAATCTCTTCTCTTCTTACCCATCTGTTCAGATTCTCTACCTCAGTTTGTGTTAGTTTAGGTAGGTAGTGAATTCCAGGAATCTGTCCGTTTCCTCTAGGTTTTCAAATTTGTTGGAGTATAGTTTTTTATAGTACTCCATTATGATCCTTTTTATTTCAGTTTAGCCTGTGGTAATGCCCTCCCCCTCCATTTCATTTCTTCTTTGGGTTACTTGCTCCCTCTTCTGGTTTTCAGTTTGGCCAATGGTTAGTCAATTTTGTTGATCATATCAGAGAACCGACTTTTGGTTTTTTGATTCTTCCTACTGTTTTTATTTTTGATTGTGCTTTAAATGAAAGCTTACAATCAAGTCAGTCTCTCATACATAAATTTATATACACCTTGGTATATACTCCGAGTTGCTCTCCCCCTAAAGAGACAACACACTGCTCCTCTCCAGCCGGTATTCCCTGTGACCACTCAGCCAGCTCTTGTTCCCCTCTGCCTTCTCATCTCTCCTTCAGACAGGAGATGCCCACATTGTCTCATGTGTCTACTTGAGTCAAGAAGCTCACTCCTCACCATATTCACATTCTGTCTTATAGTCCATTCCAATCCCTGTCTGAAGACTTGGCTTTGGGAATAGGTCCAGACGTGGGCTAACAGAAGGTCTGGGGATTGTGACCTCTGGGGTCCTTCTAGTCTCAGTCAGACCATTAAGTCTGGTCTTTTTACAAGAATCTGAGGTCTGCATCCCGTTGTTACGCTCCACCAGGGATTCTCCACTGTGTCCCCTGACATGGCCGTCACTGGTTGTAGCTGGGCTCCATCTAGTTCTTCTTGTCTCAGGCTAATGTACTCTCTGATTTATGTGGCCCTTTCTGTCTCCTGGGTTCATAATTACCTGGTGTCTTTGGTGTTATTCATTCTCCTTTGCTCCAGGTAGACTGAGACCAATTGATGCATCTTAGATGGCCACTTGCTACCGCTGAAGACCCAAGATGCCACTAACCATAGTGGGATGCAGAATGTTTTCTTAATACACATTGTTATGCCAAGTGACCTAGATGTCCCCTGAAACCATGCTCCCCAGACCCTCGCCCCTGCTACTCTGGCCTTCAAAGCATTCAGCTGTATTCAGGAAACGTCTCTGCTTTTGCTTTAGTACAGTTGTACTGACCTCTACTGTACTCTGTGTTGTCTTTCCCTTCACCTAAAATAGCTCTTGTCTATTATCTAATTAGTGAATACCACTTTCCCTCCGTCCCTCCCCACCCTCGAAACCATCAAAGAATATTTTCTTCTGTGCTTAAAATACTTCTAGAGTTCTTATAATTTTTTTTGGGTTTTTAGAGTTCCTATAATAGTGGTCTCATATGATATTTGTCCTTTTGCAACTGATTAATTTCACTCCGCATAATGCCTTCTGGATTCCTCCATGTTATGTTTCACAGATTCATTATTGTTGCATGGTATTCCACTGTGTAAATATACCATAATTTATCCATCCATCAATGGGCACCTTGGTTGCTTCCATCTTTTTGCCATTGTAAAGAGCGCTGCAATGAACATGGGTGTGCATATATCTGTTTGTGTAAAGGCTCTTATTTCTCTAGGATATATTTCAAGGACTGGGATTGCTGGATCGTATGGTAGTTCTATTTCTAGCTTTTTAAGGAAGTGTTAAATTGATTTCCAAAGTGGTTATACCATTTTACAATCCCACCAGCAGTGTATAAGTGTTCTAGTCTCTCCACAACCTCTCTAACATTTATTATTTTGTGTTTTTTGGATTAATGCCAGACTTGTTGGCTTGATATCATATCTCATTGTAGTCTTGATTTGCATTTCTCTAATGGCTAATGATCGTGAGCATTTCTTCATGTATCTGTTAGCTCCCTGAACGTCTTTTTTGGTGAAGTGCCTGTTCATACCCTCTGCCCATTTTTTAATTGGGCTATTTCTCTTTTTGTTGTTCAGTTTTTGCAATATCAAGTAGATATCAGAGATAAGATGCTGCTTGGAAATGTCACAGTTAAAAACTTTTTCCCAGTCTGTAGGTAATCTTTTTACTCTATTGGTGAAGTCTTTGGATGAGTGTAACTGTTTGATTTTTAGCAGCTCCCAGCTATCTAGTTTCTCTTCTGGTATTTGTGCATGGTTAGTAATCTTCTGTATACTATTTGTGCCATGTATTAGGGCTCCTAGTGTTGTCTCTATTTTTTCTTCCATGATCTTTATCGTTTTAGATTTTATATTTAGGTCTTTGATCCATTTTGAGTTAGTTTTTGTGCATGGTATGAGGTCCAGTTATGTGAACACCATTTGTTAAAGAAACTGTCTTTTCCCCATTTAATGGACTTTGGGCCTTTGTCAAATGTCATCTTCTCATATGTGGATAGGCTTATGTTTGGATTCTCAATTCTGTTCCACTGGCATATGTATCTGTGGTTGTACGAGTACCAGGCTGTCTTGACTACTGTGGCAGTATAACAGTTTCTAAAATCAGGTAGTGTGAGGTCTCCCACTTTGTTCCTCTTTTTCAGTAAAGCTTTACTCATCTGAGGCCACTTCCCCTTCCATATGAAGTCGGTGATTTGTTTCTCCATCTTATTTAAAAAAGTTGGAATTTGAATCAGAATTGCATCATATTTATAGATCATTTTCAGTAGAACAGACATTTTTGCAACGTTGAGTCTTCCTATCCACGAGCAAGGTATGGTTTTCCACTTATGTAGGTCTCTTTTGGTTTCTCGCAGTAGTGTCTTGTAGTTTTCTTTGTATAGGTCTTTTATGTCTCTGGTAAGATTTATTCCTAAGTATTTTATCTTCTTGGGGGCTGTTGTAAATGGTATCAATTTGGTGATTTCCTCTTAGATGTTCTCGTTGTTGCTGTAGAAGAATCCAACTGATTTTTGTATGTTTATCTTGTATCCTGATACTCTCCTGAACTCTTCTATTAGTTTCAGTAGTTTTCTTGAGGATTCGTTAGGGTTATCTGTGTCTAACGTCATGTGTTTTATTGACTATGCAAAGGCATTCGACTATGGATCATAACAAACTATGGATAACACTGCGAAGAATGGGAATTCCAGAACACTTAATTGTGCTCATGAGGAAGCTTTACATAGATCAAGAGGCAGCTGTTCGGATAGAACAAGGGGATACTGAGTGGTTTAAAGTCAGGAAAGGTGTGCATCAGGGTTGTATTCTTTCACCATACCTGTTTAATCCGTATGGTGAACAAATAATACGAGAAGCTGGACTATATGAAGAAGAACGGGGCATCAGGATTGGAGGAAGACTCATTAACAACCTGCATTATGCAGATGGCACAACCTTGCTTGCTGAAAGTGAAGAGGACTTGAAGCACTTACGAGTGAAGATCAAAGACCACAGCCTTCAGTATGGATTACACCTCGACATAAAGAAAACAAAAATCCTCACGACTGGACCAATGAGCAACATCAGGATAAATGGAGAAAGGACTGAAGTTGTCAAGGATTTCATTTTACTTAGATCCACAATCAACAGCCATGGAAGCAGGAGTCAAGAAATCAAAAGATGCATTGCGTTGGGCAAATCTGCTGCAAAGGACCTCTTCAAAGTGTCGAAGAGCAAAGATGTCTCCCTGAAGACTAAGGTGCGCCTGACCCAAGCCATGGTATTTTCAATCGCATCATACGCATGCGAAAGCTGGACAATGAATAAGGAAGACCGAAGAAGAGCTGACGCCTTTGAATTGTGGTGTTGGTAAAGAATATTGAATATACCATGGACTGCCAAAAGAACAAGCAAATCTGTCTTGGAAGAAGTGCAGCCCGAATGCTCCTTAGAGGCAAGGATGGCGAGACTGCGTCTTACATACTTTGGACATGTTGTCAGGAGGGATCAGTCCCTGGAGAAGGACATCATGCTTGGCAGAGTACAGGGTCAGCGGAAAAGAGGAAGACCCTCAATGAGGTGGATTGACACAGTGGCTGCAAGCATGACAATGATTGTAAGGATGGCACAGGACCGGGCAGTGTTTCGTTCTGTTGTGCATAGGGTCGGTATGAGTCAGAACTGACTCAACGGCACCTAACAACAACAAATGTCATGTCATCTGCAAACAGAAATACTTTTACTTTTTCCTTATCAATTTCAATTCCCTTTATATCTTTATTTAGCCTAATTGCTCTGGCTAGGACTGCCAGTACAATGTTGAAGAGTGGTGATAAAGGGCATCCTTGTCTGGTACCCGTTCTAAAGGGGAATGCTTTCAGACTCTCTCCATTTAGGATGATATTGGCTGACGGGTTTGTATAAATGCCCTTTATTATGTTGAAGAATTTTCCTTCTATTCCTATCTTTCTGAGAGTTTTTATCATGAATCGGTGTTGAATTCTGTCAAATGCCTTTTCTCCATCAATTGATAAGATCATGTGGTTCTTGTCTTTTGTTTTATTTCTATGACTACATTAATTGTTTTTCTAACGTTGAACCATCCCCCTGCATACCTAGTATGAATCCCACTTGGTCATGGTGAATTATTTTTTTAACATGTTGTTCAATTCTATCAGGTAGAATTTTGTTGAGGATTTTTGCAACTAAGCTCATGAGGGATATAGGTCTGTAATTTTCTTTTTCTGTGGTGTAAAAAAAAAAAATTTTTTTTTCTTTTTAACCTGGTTTTGGTATCATGGATATGCTGGCTTCCTAGAATGAGTTTGGAAGTATTCCATCCTTTTCTATGCTCTGAAATACCTTTAGTAGTAGTGATGTTAACTCTTCTCTGAAAGTTTGGTTGAACCCTGCAATGAAGCTGTCCAGGCCAGGGCTTTTTTTTTGTTGGGAGTTTTAAAATTACCTTTTCGATTTCTTGTTTTGTTATGGGTTTATTTAGTTGTTCTACCTCTGTGTTAGTTTATCTAGGTAGATTGTTTCTAGAAGTTCATCCATTTCTTCTAGGTTTTCAAATCTGTTAGAGTACAGTTTTTTCATAGTAATCTGATATGAGTCTTTTAATTTCAGTTAGGTCTGTTGTGATACTGCCCATCTCATTTCTTATTCGGATTATTTGCTTCCTCTCCTGTTTTTCTTTTGTCAGGTTGGCCAATGGTTCTCAATTTTGTTAATCTTTTCAAAGAACCAGCTTTTCGTCTTGTTAATTCTCTCAACTGTTTTTCTGTTTTCTATTTCATTTAGTTCTGCTCTAATTTTTATTATTTGCTTTCTTCTGGTGCCTGAAGGTTTCTTTTGTTGCTCTCTATTCGTTCAAGTTGTAGGGATAATTCTTTGGTTTTGGCCCTTCTTTTTGGATGTGTGCATTTATTGCTATAAATTGATCTCTGAGCACTGCTTTTGCTGTGTCCCAAAGGTTCTGATAGGAAGTGTTTTTCATTCTCATTGGATTCTACGAATTTCTTTATTCCGTCCTTAATGTCTTCTATAATCCAGTCTTTCTGAGCAGGGTATTGTTCAGTTTCCAAGTGTTTGATTTCTTTTCCCTGCTTTTTCTGTTATTGATTTCTACTTTTATGGCCTTATGGTCAGAGAAGATGCTTTGTAATATTTCAGTGTTTTGGATTCTGCTAAGACTTGCTTTATGACCTAATATGTGGTCTATTCTAGAGAATGTTCCATGTGCACTGCTGTTGGTTGGAGTGTTCTGTTTATGTCTATGAGGTCAAGTTGGTTGACTGTGGCATTTACATCTTCCATGTCCTTATTAAGCTTCCTCTGGATGTTCTGTTCTTCACCAAAAGTAGTGTATTGAAGTTTCCTACTATTATTGTGGAGCTATCTCACTTTTCAATGCTGTTAGAGTGTACGTATCTTGAAGCCCTGTTGTTTGGTGTACAAATATTTAATATGGTTATATCCTCCTGGTATATTGTCTCTTTAATCATAATTCAGTGTCCTTCTTTATCCTTTGTAGTGGATTTAACTTTAAAGTCTATGTTGTCAGAAATTAATATTGCCACTCCTGCTTTTTGACTGTTTGCTTGATATATTTTCCATCCTTTGAGCTTTAGTTTGTGTCTTGAAGTCTAAGGTGTGTCTCTTGTAGGCAGCACGTACAGATTGTGCTTTTTTTTTTTTTTTTAATCCATTCGGCCAGTCTCTGTCTCTTTACTGGTGCATTTAGTCCATTTACATTCAGTGTGATTACGGATAGGTTGAGTTTAGTGCTGTCATTTTGATTTTGTGTGTGTGTGTTGTTGACAGTTTCTTTTTTCCACTTAATTTTTTGTGCTGAGTAGTTTTTCTTTATATAGAAAGATGTATGACTACATCTTTTAGTCCCTCTTTATTGATTTAATGTTGTCATCTTTTGCATAATGACATTGCTGTTTCCTGTTTTGAGCATTTCTTATCTTGATTTATTTTTGTGATTTCCCTATCTGGGTTGTTATCTGGTTGCTCTGTCCTGTGTTCTAGTCTTGGGTTGTTATCTGATATTATTGATTTTCTAACCAGAAAACTCCCTTTAGTATTTCTTGTAGTTTTGGTTTTGTTTTTACAAATTTTCTAAACTTCTGTTTATCTGGAAATGTCCTAATTTCACCTTCATATTTGAGAGACAGTTCTGCTGCATATGTGATCCTTGGCTGGCATTTTTTTTCCTTCAGTGCTTTATAGAAGGGATCCCATTGCCTTCTTGCCTACATGGTTTCTGCCGAGTAATCCAAGCTTATTCTTACTGACTCTCCTTTGTAGGTGACTTTTCGTTTATCCTGAGCTGCTCTTAAAATTCTCTCTTTATCTTTGGTTTTGGCAAGTTTGATTATGTCTGGGTGACTTTCTTTTGAAGATGTATCTTATTTGGGGTTCAATGAGCATCTTGGATAGATATCATCTCATCTTTCATGATATCAGGGAAGTTTTCTGTTAACAAATATTCCACAATTCTCTCTGGATTTTCTGTTATCCCTTCCTGTTCTGGTACTCCAATCACTTGTAGGTTATTTCTCTTGATAGAGTCTCATGTGATTCTTAGGTTCTTGAATAACCTTCCTAATTTCCTCAACCACTTTATCTGTGTGTTCCTTGCCTTGTTCCACGTTTTGCCTGATCTCCTTCCTCATCTCTTGAAGAGTACTGTATATTCATTTTTTGTATTCTACCTCTGGTAATTCTGCAAGATTCCTTGATTCTTTGTTTTGAGAGCTTGTTGAAGCAATCATGATCTGCTTCTTTATGTGATTTGATACTGACTGTTGTCTCAGAGGCATCTATAAGTTACTGTATTAATTTCATATTTGCTTACTGTATCCTAGCTTCTTGCTTTGCTTTGTTTTGATATGCCCAAAGAGGCTCCTTGAGTAAGCTAGCTTATTTTTGCCTTTGAAGCTCTAACGTCCTGTCACCAGATGGCTAGAGCTGTTACTAGGCAAGTCAGCCTAGGAGTCCATTCACTTTCCTTGTATGGATTCAGGTCAGGTGTCCAGGTAGTCAGTCACCAAGTGTGTGATGCAGGCTCTGTCTTACACTCTTAGAGGGGCAGAGGTGATTGGTGTAGGCACAGGTATCTGGTTGCAGCAGGGGGTCACGCTCTGAACAAGGCAGGGGGCTGACAACCATCCCAAGTGTCTGTGAGGAAAACGTGTCCGTGTTCCCTACAGTGCACAGGTTGGCAGGTTCTGCAGCCAGACCATGGGCACCCAATGCTTTTGGCTGTAAGGACCTGGAGGCACCACTCAGCCTTGGCCCCCCGTCGTGGGTGGCTAGGTGACATGTGTGCAGCCACCAGTCCTCAGGCCCCTGATGTGGGTAGGTGAGTATCCTGTTTAATAGGCAAAACACCAAAAGCCTGCCTCTCCACCATACAGCTGAACTAGCATAAGTCAGATCTCAGGTACGTACACTGGTTACAGTCTGCCAACAAGGACCTAAGCTCCTGAAATGCGCTCACACAGGTCAATGCAGGGGTGAAAGGTTTTCAAAATCGGTGGAGC
This sequence comes from Loxodonta africana, assembly GCF_030014295.1. Classification (NCBI taxonomy): domain Eukaryota; kingdom Metazoa; phylum Chordata; class Mammalia; order Proboscidea; family Elephantidae; genus Loxodonta; species Loxodonta africana. The sequence continues at coordinate 45,306,274 of NC_087367.1, read as the reverse complement.
ATTTGTGACTGTTCTCTCCTGAGCTCCCCAGCTTAGGGGAGCTGGCAGATTACCATTTCCCCCAATTATTTATTCCTTATCCAAGGCCAGGAAAATGGCTCAGGGTGCATAGCAGGACCTATCTCAGGTCCAGGGAAACCGACAGTCACTGAAGCTGGCTTAGGGGCTGCGGGCATGGTAAAAATAGATGCAAGTACTTAGCTTTTGCTGAGAGCACTATTCTTCTCTGATTTCAGAGGTGTGAGTAGACTGTGCAGCTTGCTGTCTCTCCCTGAGGAGAATTTGCGTCCCAAAGGCTGCCAGCCCACCGTGGTCATGCCAGGGTATTGTGCCTGAGGGGCGCCGGTCCCTGCCAAGTCAGGTCTGGCAACTCCTTGCTGGTTCTGAACCGTCTCTCCATCTCCCTGCCACGCAGTCCAATTTCCTAACTTTGCCTTTGATGTTCAGGGCTTCTAGCTTGTCACATATATAATTGTTTTGCTTGTTTTAGGGGTCTTTATTGTAAGAGGGATCACCAGAAATGTCTGACTACTCCACCATCTTTGCCCCACCTCTCTATTGTTTTTCTATTATCTATTTCATTTATTTTTGCTCTGATCTTTACTTTTTCTTCTGGTGGCTGTGGGCTCCTTTCCCGTTGTCTTTCTCTTGAATAGTCCCCATCTCTGGGATCAAACATTTATTGATTCAACAACCACTTTTATGAAATTGATGTTCAACTTCTAATATCCTGCTCCTATCTCTTTCCAGAATCCCATTCCACCCACCCGCTTCCCATCTCCACCTTAATATCACACCAGCATCCTGAATTCAATATGTCCCAAATCAAATCAACCATATTTTCTCAAAACCAGATATTCCACCTATTGACCTAAATTGTATCAATGGTTGCATCCCCACAGTACTTTACTCCAACAGTACCAAAAAAAAAAAAAAAAAAATAGTACGAGAAAAAATTGAAGATCAGAGAAAGCACTGGAGCTGTTAGAAACGTGGGTGCTGGGTAGAAAGCAGAGCAGACATCTATGCGATATCTCCAGTAGATAGTTAATGGTGGGAAAGCTGCCTCATGCTATACAGGTAAATTAATAAACCATTTACCCGTAAGTAAAAGCTGCTGCCAATAGGACAGATAGGATCTCTGAAGTGGAGTCTGTGGGGTGAGACAAGGAGAACTGAGGATTCAGCACAGAAACAGAAGAGGCTATGGGGCTGTTCAGGATTCTTTTACACAGTCAACTACATAGTTCTCCAGGGACAAGATTAACACTGCTGACAGTAACGTTCTTAAATGATCCAAAAGGCATATTTATGTACATCAACTTCAAATCAGTACCTATGGAGCATCTACTAAAGGAAAATAAGTCAGGCAGAGACACCATTTCCCATTTGGGGAACAAAAAGACGTGTGCATAAAAATATAAGGCAGAGTGTGACAGTTGCCATTAGGTAGGTACAAGATTCTCTGGGATACAAAGAAGACCAAATTAAAGGTGTGTGAAAGTACCTAGTATGTTTGGACCCAGTTTGGCTGAAATGTAGAATATATGCAAGTGTACAGTGGAAAATATGAAGCTCTAAAGCATAGAGTAAAGAACAGAGGCTCTGAAAATCAGGGGAGGGAGTCTGGATCTTTATCAACTTTCTCTGATAAACTACTTTGAAGATCAAAATATCATGGAATAATAACCATAACTGAAACATACATCTACAAGATTATGTTACCCTAAAAAAGCAATATTGTTTAAATTTTAAGATCCAACATAATTATATTGTTATTGGTTGCCACTGAGTCGATTCTGACTCACAGCAACCCATGTGTGCAGACCACAACTGCTCCATACAGTTTTCAAGGCTGTGACCTCTCAGAGGCAGACAGCCAGGACTGTCTTCTGAGGCATCACTAGGTGGGCCTGAACATAAACCTTTGGACCAGTAGTAGAGCACTTAACAGTTTGACTCAAAAAAAACTCTTAATATTCCTCCAGATTTATAACTGCAGCAACATATTTTTATTCCAACTAAACAAATATACCCCTGTGCAATGACTGTACATAGCATGTATTGACTGCATCAGGCATCAAATTTAGCTTGTGCTGCAAACTCAACTTCAGAAAAGCTGCCATCTTTAGACAGAGCGTCATACACTTCTGCTATGAATTTAACCAAGAATCTGTGATTAGGAAAGGGAGGGGGGTCAATACTGGATGGCTCTCAGGCCATCCATCCACTGTAACAGAAGCAATGTTAGGTATTGCTCCATTAGAACATGGGGCTATCTGAAGGGGATAGTAAACAGAATGATAAGAACAAAGGCCTAAAGGAATGGGAAGAAAGGAGATGTCCACAGGCTGTCTTGAGGAAGATATTCATTCTGAGGGAGAGAACAAACACAGAAGATATGCTCAGGGCAATGAGAGATCAAAGAACAGCAACTGCTCATCTTTGAAAATACATGAACTGTTCTTAAAGTAAATCCAATTATTCCTCATTCCCAGAAAATGTAAGTATTAAGATAATACTATTAAATAAAATTAAACAATATCTTCTTATTGTCAGTAATACAAAATCTTAAATCTAAGTTTATTTCTTAAAGATCAATGTCTGAAATGATCCTTTCACTTAAGATTTTTCTTAATGTCTTTTTATTAACTCCTTTTAATGTGAATTTAATGTTTAAATAGTAGGTCTAAAATTGTTGATGTGTAAAACCTACAATCATAATGCAAACAAATAACTACTGGGCATCTAAGCATTACTCTAAAATGGGTAATGAAGACATAACATAAAGTATGAAGGTTTCTATACTTTAAAAAACAGTAAATTTCCTCTCATAATAACTGTAGATTTCTCTTTGATACCACAGTGGGTCAGAAGTCCACTCTTCATGAGTGTATTACAAATGTGAGGCTCACCTGCTCAAGCTCGGCTTAGGGCACATCAATGACCTTCCACAGCACTGGGCAAAGAGGAATAATAAGCAGCACTCTGCTGCAGATGCAATCTCTGGATACTACAGATTTCCTTGCATCTTCTAGGTAATCTTTAACGTTCACAAAATATATAATGTAAAAGGAGAAGGAATTACATTTTGATTTGCCCTGTCCCCTAAGAACTGTTCACATACCTTAAAAAGGATCTCTTCATTGCCATAAACCACACGAATGAGATTAGCATGAAAGTCATTTCCTTCATTTGTTTTTCCTAAGAAAATGTATTTTAAATACGATGTAATGCCATAAAGACAAGAAAACCACCATGAATGAGATTCCTAACTGTGAATTCCTAATTTCATTTAGTCAAACAGAAGGCAGTCTCTTAACAGCAGAATTACGTTAGCAACTATAGTTAGCTAAATAATTCAAAGAAGATATAAATCAAATCTATTCTGAAATAAAAGAAAAGTCAGTCACAAAAAAATGTATGGTTGTATCCACATCTGATTAAAACAGAATAAAAACAATATTCAGAAATTCTCAAGAATGCCCATGATGTCATATCTTGGAATAATATTAGAAACAGATTTATGACTAGTCAAATCTAGTTGTGCATGTTTCCTTCAGCAGTTAAAAGTTGAGATTAACATTACAGAAGTCTAAACACATTGAAATACTGAACCCTTCCAGTCAAAAGTTGTTAAAACAACCCAAAGACACAATGTATTATTTAAGATGGAAAGCATTAATGTACTTCTAAACAAATCACATAAAATTATTAATTATAAAGAAACACAAAAAAAGTTTAACATCTTTTAAAGAACAGAGAAAACGCTCCTTTCAATTTGTTGGATGTTATATTTACAACCTAAAATATGTAGAGTGACTCTGGTGGGAGTGGGGGCTACATCACTCGTTCCACATGTGACTCTGCATGAAGTTTTTCAGCCTAAAAACAGGCATGTAGTTTTAAACTCCAACTGCAACCATATGGAAAAGTGATCACAAAGCATGATGATAATGTGCATATGTTTTCAGTCCAAATATTAAAAAGCAATCTTGAACGTTTTTGTTTTAATATACTTTAAGAAATCTAACTCCCATGACAGTCAGTTTGTTGTACTATGGGGTCTTGCGTGTTGCTGTGATGATGGAAATTATTCGACCAGTATTCAAACACCAGCAGGGTCACCCACAGCACACAAGTTTCAGCTGAGCTTCCAGACTAAGACAGACTAGGAAGAAGGACCCAGTGGTCTACTTCTGAAAAGAATTAGCCAGTGAAAACCTTATGAACAGCAGTGCATCGTCATCTGATATAGTTCTGGAAAAGAACTGAAAGAAAAAACTCAAGCTTCCGGTTGTAATATTGAAGGCTGCTACATAGGGTGGTTATGAGTCGGAATCGACTCCATGGCAATGGGTTTGGTTTTTTGGTTTCATGGAGAAAATATTAAACGATGCAGGAAACATCAAAAAAAGATGGAAAGAATACATAGAGTCATTATACCAAAAAGAATTAGTTGATATTCAACCATTTCAGGAGGTAGCATATGATCAGGAACTGATGGTACTGAAGGAAGAAGTCCGAGCTGCACTGAATGCATTCGCAAAAAACAAGGCTCTAGGAATAGATGGAATATCAACTGAAATGTTTCAATAAATGGATGCAGCACTGAAAATGCTCACTCATCTATGCCAAGAAATCTGGAAGAAAGCTTCCTGGCCAACTGACTGGAAGAGATCTGTATTTATGCCTATTCCCAAGAAAGGTGATCCAAATGAATGTGGAAATTATCAAACAGTATCATTAACATCACATGCAAGTAAAATTTTGCTGAAGATCATTCAAAAGCGGCTGCAGCAGTATATCGACAATGAACTGCCAGAAATTCAAGCTGGATTCAGAAGAGGAAATGGAACAAGGGATATCATTGCTGATGTCAGATGGATCCTGGCTGAAAGCAGAGAATACCAGAAAGATGTTTACCTAATGTTTTACTGACTATGCAAAGGCATTTGACTGTGTAGATAATAACAAATTATGGATAACATTTTGAAGAATGTGAATTTCAGAACACTTAATTGTACTCATGAAGAGCCTATACTTAAATCAAGAGACAGTCATTTGAACAGAATGAGGGGATACTACATGGTTTAAAGTCAGGAAAGGCGTGCATCAGGATTGTATCCTTTCTCCAAACCTATTCAATCTGTATGCTGAGTAAATAAACTGAGAAGCTGGACTATATGAGGAAGAAGAGGGCATCAAGATTGGAGGAAGACTCATTAACAACCTGTGATATGCAGATGACACAATCTTGTTTGCTGAAAGTGAAGAGGACTTGAAACAGTGATGAAGATCAAAGACCACAGCCTTCAGTATGAGTTACACCTCAACTTAAAGAAAACAAAAATCCTCACAATTGAAACAATAAGCCATATCATGATAAACGGAGAAAAGATTGAAGTTGTCAAGGATTTCATTTTACTTGGGCCCACAATCAACACTCATGGAAGCAGCAGTCAAGAAATCAAATGATGCATTGCACTGGGCAAATCTGCTGCAAAAGACATCTTTAAAGTGTTGAAAAGCAAAGCTGTCACCTTGAAGACTAAGGTGCGCCAGACCGAAGCTATGGTTTTTTCAATGGCCTCATATACACATGACAGCTGGATGGTGAATAAGGATGATCAAAGAAGAATTGATGCCTTTGGACTGTGGTGTTGGCGAAGAATACTGAATATACCATGGACCGCCAAAAGAATGAACATATCTGTCTTGGAAGAAGTACGACCAGAATGTTCCTTAGAAGCAACGATGGCGAGATTACATCTCACATACTTTGGACATGTTATTGGGGGGACCAGTCCCTGAAGAAGGGCATCATGTTTCGTAAAGTTGAGGGCCAGTGAAAAAGAGGAAGACTCTGATGGAAAGGGACTGACACGGTGGCTGCAGCAATGGGCTTAAGCATAACAATGATCGTGAAGATGGTGCAGGACCGGAAGGTGTTTCATTCTGTTGTGCACACGGTCACCATAAGTTGGAATCAACTCAAGGGTACCTAACAACTACAAGTCAAAAAATATCAATCCCACCACACTGAAAGATGGGATTTTACACTAACAGTTACATATCGTAGTCACAGGATTGGAAGGGTGCTCCTATTCCTATCAATCTCAATCTCAATTACTGAAGCCAAAAGATATTTAAAGGATATATAATTTAAAAAAAAGAAAGAAAATGAATTTATAAAAACCTAAAACAGAAACGTTAAGCATTTTAGGAGTTAACCATGTTAAATATAATCACTGGGTATCCTAACCATCACATCCGGGTATGGCGCTGAAGAATCTGAATCACATAAACGTTTCACGTAAGTTTATACCAAGACATATTGAAAGTAATTATGATTTTAAAGTAATTCTTCCATTAAGTTGCTCACCATTAAGTTCATGGTGATTTTTTAAAATAAAACCATCAAGTGATCAAGCAGCAATAAGACATCTGGTATGACTGCATTCTGACACAAGGCAGATTCTTACATAAAACATGCGAACTCTTGGAAAATTAAAAAAAAAAAAATCATAACCATAAAAAAAAAACTAAGTACAATTCTGAAATGTCCTGCTTAACTATATCATATACCCTCAAAATGAAACTTACCAGCTAACATATTCAGTTGAAGAGATGCTGATAACATTACTTAGAGATGTACCTGCCAGGCGCTCCTTGAAAACTCTATGGGGCAGTTCTACTCTGTCCTATAGGGTCGCTATGAATCGGAATTGACTCGATGGCACTGGGTTTGGTTTTTGGTTTATTATTAATTCTAGTCTCATTGGTTGAAAGTGTATCATGTAATTTAATTTTTACTCTGGAGTTCCTGGAAAATATCATAAATGTTATAACATATAGCTCCTATCACAGGTTAAGTACATACAACGGTCAACTTTGCAGATGTTAAACTCACACACACGTACCCATGTATGCACACAACGACATTATTTATGTAATGCTATGGATAGAGCTTCAAGATGTATTTTTCAAGTGAGAAAAGCAACATCTGAACATATATAGTATGCCAGCATTTGTGTATATGAGGGAGAAAAATGAGGATAGGTATAAGTACTTGCTTATATATGCACTCATTATCTCTGGAAGGACACATCTGGAAGTGATAATAATGATTACCTTGGGTACTGCTGTGGACTGAATTGTGTCCCCCAAAAATGTATGTCAACTTGGCTAGGCCACGAGTCCCAGTATTTTGTGGCTGTCTACCATTTTGTGATCTGATATGATTATCCCATATATTATAAATTCTAACCTCTATGATGTTACATGAGCCAGGATTAGAGGCAGTTATGTTAATGAGACAGAACTCAATCTACAGGATTAAATTGTATTTTCAGTCAAATTTTTTTTCGAGATATAAAAAAATCAAGCAGAGAGGAGTGGGACCTCGTGCCACCAAAAAAGAAGTGCCAGGAGTGGAGTGTACCCTTTGGACTTGGGGCCCCTGTGCCAAGAAGCTCGTAGGCCAGGGGAAGGTTGATGACAAGGACCTTCCCCCAGAGCCGACAGAGAGAGAAAACCTTTCCCTGGAGCTGGTACCCTGAATTTGGACTTCTAGTCTCCTGAACTGTGAGAAAATAAATTTCTGCTTGTTAAAGCCATTCACTTGCAGTATTTCTGTTTATAGCTGCACTAGAGAACAAAGACAGGTAGCTAGAGAACAGGACCTGGATGAAAACTTTCTGCATCTTGAATTTTTGAACCATGTGAATGTAATACCTACATTGACATATGCAATACAAGCAAACAGCACTACTGGACATCCTGCATCCTCCTCTACAATATTAGCTATCAATACTCCTTCTTCTAAGAGGATAATCTCTAATCTCTTGAAGTTATATCTACAATTTATATGAAATAGTTGATTGTCATCTGAGGAGTATCTTATATTTCATGCCCACAAACTACTTTTATATTCACCATAACTGCCACCTCATTCTGGCTAAGGCAGCTATTATAACCATATTATGTTTCGATAAGTAACAAATCACAAATTTTCAAAATAAACCACTAAAAAAAATCTTAACATTCCAAAAAGATGAGTGAATTCACTTTTTAAATCAACTATGGAATGAGATTTTCAAAGTAAAAACACTGAGGAAAGTTTACTTTTCTACATTCAACCATGTTCAGATACACGCTTTTCTATTTAAAGGGGCGGATTTGAAAACTACACAGGCATAATTCAACTAATATATTTTAGAACTATGTTCTAAAACCAAAGTTAAATGTCTTTTCCCTCCATGGAAGCAGCTTTGCTTAATGTAGAAACTGGTAGAAGAATTCCGGTTACAATTCAGAAATTCTGAATAAAGACTTGGCAGCTCTAAAAACAAGAGCTTCATCAAAGAGCGCAACTGCTCCTTACTGTCAACATAGCGGCTGTTTGCTGGCCGGAAATCAAACCCTTCTTTCCTTTTATATATTATTTGAGAGGAATCAAAATCAAAAACAAAAAAGCAACTCCTCCCTCCCCAAAACACCCAAGTTTTCTTTAAACTCAAACCAAACCCGCTGCCATTGAGTCAACTCCAATTCCTATTGAACCTATAGGATAGAGCAGAACTGCCCCACAGGACTCCCATGGAGAGGCTAGGGGGTTTGAAATGCTTACCTTTCGGTTGGCAACTGAACACTTAACTACTACACTACCAGGTCTCCTTAAGTTCTCTTTTGCAAACCATTAAAACTGTGTAAGTTGCTTTGCATGTATTGCTTTAACTGGAATTTTAACTCCTAGACATTAATGTTAGAGATAGGAGTTTTATTATTAAAGTTTTTGAGAAAAAAAAAGAGGGAGGAAAATAGGCTTAACTGCCTACTGTTATACAAACTGAACCTTTAGAGGTCGGCATCTAGAAGACTGGACCACCTCCACTGCCCATCCCCTAGTACGCACCATGAATCTGGCTGAGAAAGGCTGTGGGCAACAGGAAGCAGTTTTCTGTCTCACTATTAACCTCTGCAGCTGCTCCATGGAGCAACTAACATCCCTTCCCAGTATCACTCGTACTCATGCTACCCATCTGAAAAGTGTCAGATAAGCTTTTCTTCCCCCCAGACAGCAGTTGATATAAATTATGCTAAAATAAAGTATCTTGAAGATACCCCCATGAGAGACCTTAATTACAGAAAAAAATCTTAAAAAATACATAATTGTTCATTCACATCAAGTGAACATTTTATTAAGATACCTGGAGTAATACATCAAATAACAACCTAGCTTATGGAAAAAAAAAATTAACTATATAATAGCCTATAGTTAGATTTTTTTCCCTTATCAAATTATTCTCATTTCAAGAACTTTAAATTGGATTATCTGTTTTTCGTAAGTAAGTCTCAGGTAATTTCAATTACTGAGTAGAGTGGACTGAATGGTGGCCCCAAAGCCACGTCCATGTCCTAACATCCAGGATCTATGACCATTACCTTATAGGGCAAAAGATATGATTAAGTTAACGATTTTGAGAAGATGAGTTTATCCTGGATTTTCTACCACTTACCAGTTGTCTGGAGTCAATTCCAACTCATGGCAACCCCATATAATCACATGTATCCTTAAAAGAGAGTGACAGAATTTTGATAGAAGGATGGACACACACAGGAGATGACATGAAGACAGGGCAGGGCAGGTGATAAAGACACAAGCCAAGGAATGCAGACAGCTACCAGGAACTGCAAGAGGGAAGGCAAGTTTCTCCCCTAGAGCCTCCCAAGCAAGCATGGCCCTGCTTATCCCCTGATTTCAGACTTCTTGCCTCTAGAACAGTCAGAGAGTAATTTCTGTTGTTTTAACCCACCAAGATGGTGGTGATTTGTTACAGCAGTCACAGGAAACTAGTACACTGAGGAAAAGAGTATACTAAAATAGTAATCCTCAAAGCATGTATATTAAGAACATGCCCAATTATTCTATGTGTAACACTGACAGACATCATCAAATGACCACAAAAGAGGAACCTTCTGAGCTGAAGTTTAACCTATTCTCTAACGTTCAGTTACAATGATACAGAGTTCAAAGGCAAAAGATATGAAAAGAAATTAAGCTTTATCTTCCAAATCAGACTAAAAAGTCAGGTGACAGAAATTATGAGCAATTAAACACACATGCAAGATATCCACAAGGAGCTATGACTTTTGAAACGTGCACCACGCAGTATAAAAAATTCACCACAAAGTATACGGGATCCAAATATACCACCAGGCCAAGTAGGCAGAACTACCCAGAAACTGGCAAGAGGGAAAAAGCGATGTGTGGAGAATTATAAAATACACAGGCCATAATACTAAAACAAAAACAAAACCTGTTGCCATTGAGTCGATTCTGACTCACAGTGACCCTACAGGACAGAACAGAACTGCCCCATAGGGTTTTCAAGACACAGCTGATCTTTTGCTTAGCAGCCAAGCTCTTAACCACTGCACCACCAGGGCTCCAGGCCATAATACTAGGAAGACATTTTTGAAAAGAGGAAAATAAATCTTTATGATCTGGCAACCACTTGGCTATTCTGAGACTTAGACAAGAAGAGAAAAATAGTCAAATACTGTAATCTCCCAAAGCCTCAAAAGCATCATCTTTAAAACTGGGATAACGGGGCCTACTGCACAGTGTTAACAGTGCAGGGTAACTGTCAGCATGAAAAGAGGTCACACGTAGTGCTGGCCCATGAGCTGGGTCACAGCTTCTCTCCATAAACTGGCTACTGGGAGCTTATCATACTTGCTTTCTGGATGAAAAATTTCAAGGACAGTTACTAGATGCCAAAAACAAAAAACCATTTTAAAACAGAAAGCCTTTTCTCCGTTCAGTTGATATCAGGGGTCCCAGCACTTACCACATCGCTGGCACTGGAGAACTCATTATTAACAAGACTTTCAAGAGCCATCCACCGAACTGGTCTGTTTTCATTGTCCCCCAGACAATGATAGTCCATGGGGAACAAGTCTCTGGAGAGGGCATTGTCTGTAATCTTAACTTGAAGTGTATCATCAATGCTGAAAAGACATGAACAATAAATGTAATCAGAGTATTAAAAAGTATAGAACACAAGTTACCCTTGAATACAGCACGATTCCCTGAAAAGAACCCCAAATCCAGGGAGCACTAAACATCACTCAACAATGAAGAGCTCATGGCACCTACACACAGTTCCTAGCAGCCAGGTCTTTGTGGATGACTTCCCTTCTGGCCAGATAGCTCATTCCGCAGGCAATCTGAATGGCCATGTGTACCAGGTCTTGTTGAGAAATTGCCTGTGGAAAACACAAGGTGACAATGTTTACAGTTCACGCAAAAATTACGATGACTGCTACTTACTTTATCCCACATTCCTACTCCATAGAAAAATACTTCCTTACATCTACACATTGATTTTTAAAAAACTACTTCTTGACCAAGAATATGTTCCCATAACTTCCTATACTTGTATCTACCACAGCCCTGTCATTCTGTAACATAATATACCATTTACTTGACTGTCTCCTCTTATCCGCTAGGTGTGTTATCTCCCCCAGCATCCAGCGCATGTAGTAGCTGCTCAATAAATATTGGTTCAGTGAATGTTGAATTCTCAAGATAATATTTCAAATGCTTATTAGTGAATAACTTGTTCTTTTCTTTTAAAACAGTAGTTCTTATTATGAGAGAGCCCCCTGGGGACCATTTTCAAATTAATACACGTCTACAGCTCTCTCCACTGGATGCACGCCGGTATTGTGGGCTGAGGAATGCAACTCTTCCCCAGGTGACCGTAGCCTCAGACCACTTGTCCGGAAGCCCAGCTTTCACCCTGTCAGTATACAAAGCATATCATACATGCTAAGCCAAACACTCGATGCGTGCTCTCTGAATGTATTTTCTCCTGGCAACTACGATAAGTACATTATTATAAATCCTACAATCAATTTAATGGGGCTGTAAGATACAGCTAGCAACAAAACACCCACTGGGATTTACTACCATTACCATCATAAAAGCATCTGGAAGCTGACCAAATGCTTCACAGCTATGTGCACAAGCAGTGATGGCAGAGAACCTCTTAGACGCCTGCAGCCTCACAGCCAAGCATATTAAGAATATACCCAATTATCCCCTACAATCAAGACCTCTAGTCATTACCAGTTTTTGGTACAATATGTATCACATGGCTCTGTAAAGTCTCTTTCCTAGAAGGAAGATCTAGTTCAAGCGCCTTCAAAGAGTTATTAGGAAAATGACTGAGATGATATTATAGAGGGCTTGAGGGGTGATTATGAAGAAACACAACTAAAATATAAGGAAAAACTTCAGAATTTGCAACATGTAAGCTTCAAGACAGCAATCATAAACCATCTTCATTTGCTTGCCTCTAAACCAATAGGTTACAAGCATCTTCTGGTTCCTTTTTGCAGGCCTTTAAATAGTTCATATATTAGAATGTTAACATCTACTTTAAAAGATATTATCAGAATTTACAGGTAAATTGGTATTTGGGCAAATTTTTCTCACCTGAGGATTATTGGCCTCTACTAATTTGCACTGCCGTAAGAACAATTTAAGATTCCCCCAATTCATGTAAGGCAATATCACCATGGGCTTTTCTCCTTCTTCTATACACACATGCGTAATAGGAAGAAGATTTCTATGAAATAATAAGAAATCAGAAGAAAGACAAGTGAAACTTAAAACCTCAGGGGCTTATTTACAATAAAAAAGTAATAAAGATACCCTAAAACAAAACAAACCCAAACATATTTAAAAACTTAATTATTATTAAAAATGCAAAGTCATATATACTCTATAATTTAAACCAGACTTTAAGGTTCCCCATATATGTACCTTCCTGATAAAGAAAAGTTATGAACTCAAAGTTGTTGCCTATGGACTGAATTCTCTGAAGACACACACTGGCCACACTAAATCTTACTCCAAAAGGTAACTGAAGGCACTAAGAGGTAACTTGACCACAATCTTGTTACGACAAAATCCCATTTATTCCATTATCAGACTTAAAAACAAAACAAAAACAAGGCCCCAATCAAGACCGTGGACAAGAATACGATCATCAGAAATGTCTCTAAGAGGCTGAAATTGCCACAAAAGCCAAGAAGTCTTTAGCTGCTCACATGGGATTTAGAATCAGATTTCTGAATGCTAGATTTGCCTTTTACAATCTGTATGACCATCTCTTTCTTGGTCTTAGTTTCCATAACTATAACATGGAGCTCTGACAAACTGTAAAAGCCCGCTACGATATACAGAAGTTAAGCACACAGTAGACAATCTCTCTTCTATTTCAACGAGTGGCAAAGCTGAGAGCTCCCCTCCTGATATGCACGGGTTATACTAACACAGGGAAAGCACTGACCCTTACGAGCTACAAAATGAGGACACACATGAGGGATCAGTAAACCTGTAAGAGGTAACTTCTCTGTAAGGCTTCTGCTTGCATCAGGAGCCCCACTTAACAGGCAAGGAAATCCATGCAGAGAGAGGTTACGTAATCTGCCAAGGACTAACATGGTCATTCCCTCCCAGGGAGGCAAGACTTACAGCAGGTTTACATTCAGGTTTAACCTGAATATACCATGATATCAGGAATAATATAAAGAGTTGCCCATTTCTTCAACTCCAAAAGATTAATTATTTCTCTGTTCCTTTCCTCGTGACTGAAATTCATTTAGCAGGTGTCTTAGTTATCTCGTTCTGGTATAACAGAAATACCACAAGTGGATGGCTTTAGCAGGTATTTATTCTCTCACAGTCTAGGAGGCTAGAAGTCTGAACTCAGGGTGCCAGCTCCAAGGGACATCTTTCTTCCTCTGCCAGTTCTGGGGGAAGGTCCTTGTCATCAATCTTCCCCTGATCCAGGAGCTTCTCAGCACAGGGACCCTGAGTCCAAAGGACGTACTCACTTCCAGCTCATTTCTTGGTGGTATGAGGTCCCCATGTCTCTGCTCACTCTTCTCTCTCATATCTCAACAGAGACTGACTTAAGACACAACCTAATCCTGTAGACTGAGTCCTGCCTCATTAAAATAAATGCCTCTAATCCTGCCTCACTAACATCAGAGGCAGGATTTATAACACATAGGAAAAATCACATCAGGTGACAAAATGGATAATCATACAATACTGGGAAACATGGACTAGTCAAGTTGACACACATTTTTGGGGGGACACAATTCAAAGCATAACAGCAGGATTACAGGCATTTTATCCAGGCACAATGAGTTTGCTGTATGAGATCAAATTGTCTATTCTATCACCTGAGGATTAAATATCCTCTGGGAGAGGTTAAGAAGCTGCATGAAACTGTTTCAAAGTACAAAGGACTGCTCTTCATTCTGCCCGTTTTATAAAGGAAAGGAGGGTAGAAAGGAAGGCCTGTGATCTATAAGAAGAACAAATAAGAGCAGAAGGAGGTGCTGTAGAGGAAGAAAAATGTAGGGGAAGGGCAGGTTCTGTGGCGGCGTGAAACAAGAACTGCACCCAATTCTCGGTCTTGCTGAGTGCCCTTGCAGGTAAGAGCTGTGAAGCATTCAGCTAAGAAGTGCCCACCATCAGGCCAATGGAAGCCTCAAACTACAAGTAGCCATAGCTCAATAGAATATGCTGATAAAAATCAATTCTCATAATTAAAATAGATTGGCATTAGTTTTAACTTGAAATAAAAATTAATTATTCTCACAAATGCCAATGGGAAAAAAGAATGAAAAGAAAGGATTTCAAAATGCTTTAAAACATTTCAACACCATTATAATCCTTAATCACAGAATGATAAAACACGCAGTAAACATGCTGAATTACATACCACAGCCAGTATAAGAAGTTATGTAACATAACCTGAAACCAGGTGTCATTTCTTGGTGAGTATATTGTGTTTGCTTGATAAATTTCATATCATTTCTAAAGATTGTGATTTTGTTTTTATCCCTCATGCCTGGCAGAGTCCCCAGCACAAACAGGCACTTAATAAATTAGAATGACAGAATGAACAAATGCAGACACACAGCCATGAACAGGCTAAACATTACAGGTCAAAAAGAAATGTGTTGTAGGCCTTGGACCCCTTAAAAATGAAAAGGACTGCCACAGTGAAGGAATGTAAAGGACTGCCACAGTGAATGAATGCAAAGAACATTATACTTTCTACACATTGACATGTTTTGCTCAGTGTAAACCAGGAGTCCTGGTGTTATTTTAGTGCCAGGAAGAACAATTAAACCTGACCAAGCAATAATCTACCTCTAGAAGACTGTCCCCAAACAATGAATGTCCAGTATGTTATTCCATCCCAACGCCTGAGGGTACCCTGGGGCTGCTAATCCATCCTGGTTAAGATACTGGAAAACCCAACAGCTTAAAGCTACATGAGAGAATGACTGCAAATGCTTGCTCTGAACATTTTTCACCCCAAGTATCTTTCAAAGGCTACAGTGGATATAAAACTGCTTCTTCGGAATATCTCAGCTTTGCCCATGTTTATCCCTATAGCCCATTTCTGGTGCAGAAGTAGGGCAGACCTTTCACCAGGCTAAGAATACTGGCTAGGTATCCAAGTACAGTTACCATTACATACCAGTACTAAAAACTTTTGCCTCTTCTCTCTAGAGTCAGCATAACAGAACATCAAGCACGCCAGACACTGACAAAAAGGACGTTTCCAATTGATCATGACCCAATTCTTATCAAAAAGCCCAGAGGAAATAAAATGAATTTCTTTGAAAAATAGTCTAACGGATGAGTCATCTATCCAGTCCTCTCCAAATCATGAGCTCTATTCGTGACTAAATCAGGCCAATGTAAGGCAACTTTCTTGAATCACATGATTTTCTTTGTTTTCAAAGGGACATCTTCACCATCCCTCACTATTGTTCATTCATTTTTTTCAAAGGTCCCTGTAGGAATAACTTGTTTTTTTTTTTTTTTTAATTATTTTTATTAAGCTTTAAGTGAACATTTACAAATCAAGTCAGTCTGTCATATATAAGCTTATATACACCTTACTCCATACTCCCACTTACTCTCCCCCTAATGAGTCAGCCCTTCCAGTCTCTCCTTTCGTGACAATTTTGCCAGTTTCTAACCCTCTCTACCCTCCCATCTCCCCTCCAGACAGGAGATGCCAACACAGTCTCAAGTGTCCACCTGATACAAATAGCTCACTCCTCGTCAGCATCTCTCTCCAACCCATTGTCCAGTCCCTTCCATGTCTGATGAGTTGTCTTCGGGAATGGTTCCTGTCCTGAGCCAACAGAAGGTTTGGGGACCATGACCGCTGGGATTCCTCTAGTCTCAGTCAGACCATTAAGTCTGGTCTTTTTGTGAGAATTTGGGGTCTGCATCCCTCTGTTCTCCTGCTCCCTCAGGGGTTCTCTGTTGTGCTCCCTGTCAGGGCAGGCATCGGTTGTGGCTGGGCACCATCTAGTTCTTCCGGTCTCAGGATGATGTAGGTCTCTGGTTCATGTGGCCCTTTCTGTCTCTTGGGCTCGTAGTTATCGTGTGACCTTGGTGTTCTTTATTCTCGTTTGATCCTGGTGGGTTGAGACCAATTGATGCATCTTAGATGGCCGCTTGTTAGCATTTAAGACCCCACACGCCACATTACAAAATGGGATGCAGAATGTTTTCATAATAGAATTATTTTGCCAATTGACTTAGAAGTCCCCTTAAGCCATAGTTCCCAAACCCCCGACCTTGCTCCACTGACCTTTGAAGCATTCAGTTTATCCCAGAAACTTCTTTGCTTTTGGTCCAGTTAACTTGGCTTTTTTATTGTCAATGAAATTTACTAAAAAAATATCTGTTCATTATACTCATCAATGTTCCCAGCATGTAATAAACCAAATGAAACATCTGCCTTGAAGTTTCAAACTAGGAAAACTCTCCCTACCCCCATTTTAGTTATCTAGTGCTGCTATTAATGGGAATACCACAAGTGAGTGGCTTTAACAAACAGAAATTTATTTTTTCACAGTTTAGGAGACTAGAAGTCCAAATTCAGGGTGCTAGCTCTAGGGGAAGCTTTCTCTGTTGGCTCTGGAGGAAGGTGTCTCTTTTGAGCTTCTGCTCCTGGGCGATCTTCATGTGGCTTGGCATCTCTCCCATCTCTGTTTCTTTTGTTTGTTTCACCTCTTTTATGTCTCAAAAGAGAGTGACTTAAATTACATCCTGTATTAATCCAGTCTGATTAATATAACAAAGACAACCCATTCCCAAATGGGATTATAACCATATGCACAGAGGTTAGGATTTACAATTTTTTTTTTTTTGGCGGGGGGACACAATTCAATCCGTAGCATTCCAAAATTCATGCCCTTCCCACATACAAAACACATTCACCCCATTACATCATCCCAAAAGTCTTAAACTCCAAGTCCAAAATCTCATCTTTTGAATCATCTAAATCAAATATGGGTGAGACTTCAGGCATATTCCATCCTGGGGCAAAATTCCTCTTCATCTGTGAACCTGTGAAATCTAGATTATAAGTTATCTGTTTTCAAAGTACAATGGTGGAACACACACTAGGTAGATATTTCCATTTCAAATGGGAGAAGTTTGAGGAAAAGAAGGGATAATGGGCACCAAGCAAATCCAAAACCCAGCACAACAAATTATATTAGCTCACAAGGCTTGAAAATAATCCTTTCTTCTCTGAGAACATGTGGGCAATGGCCCCACCCTCCAGACTCTGGGTGTCGGCCACAACCTCTGGATTCCAGGTGGAGACCCCTAGCCTTGGGCTTTAGCTGCACCTTCCAGGCCCTCTGGAATGGCAATATGCTCCCTCAGCTAAAAGTGGCCCCATTCTCCTAGTTCATCTGAGTGGCAACTCCATCCCTTGTCCATCTGCCCTTTGGGCCTGGCAGCCCTGCTGCCTCTGCCATTTGGCAGCGGCCCCATCCCCTGGCACACCTTAAAGGCAACCCCATACTCTGGAACTGAACAGAGTTGGTAAAGATTTGACTCTTTGAAACCTAAGAGGCTGTGGCTCCACCATTTGAAACTGAGAAGGCCCTGCTTTCTGTGCTCCTTGCAACAGTTCTGCTGATCTCCAAGCTGCTACAGGAATGGTCCTTTTCTTTTCTTAGAGGACAACAGATGTAGCTCCTTTGGCCTGTTTTCTGCCTGCAGAATTCCAAGATGCAGCGTTCTTTCCTTTCATTCTTTCTCTGTCCCCTTCAGTCTAAGTTGATGGGTTTTCTGCTTTGGTAGTTGGTTAGATCCACCAGTCACTGGCGTAATCTCTTTAACAAAATATTGTGTAGACACATACTTCAACATTCTAGAACACGTGTCCTTAGTTTGTACAACAGAATTTTCCAAATCTTTTTCTGTTTTCATTTTGCACAGTTCGTTTTAAAGTCCATCTTTTTTTCTCACATTTTACTATAAGCAGAAGAAACTATGCAGCCCCTTTAAGATTCTGCTTCGAAATCTCATCAGCCAAATATCCAAGTTCATCACTTACAAGCTCTACCTTCCACCAAACATTTGAAAATAATTCAAACAAGTTCTTTGCCACTGCATTAAAAGCACTGCCCTTCCTCCACTGTCCAATCACATGTTCATCGTGTTCTTTTACTCTCACCAAAAGCATGTTTCCAGCAAATTCTGCTGCTCCTGCCATATATATTCTCTAAGATGACAGAGATTTTCTCTATAGCTCTCCTCGCTTCTTTCTGAGCCCTCAGCAGAGCTGCCTTTGACATCCGTAATTCTACCAACAGTCTCTTCAAAGCAATCTAGGCTTTTACTATTTGGCACCTAAAACTCTTCCAGCCTCTACTCATTACCCAATTCCAAAACCACTTCTACATTTTAGACATTTGTTAGAGCAGCACCCCACTCCTGGTACCAAATTTTTAGCTATCTAGTGCTCCTATAACAGAAATACCACAAGTGATTGGTTTTAACAAACAGAAATTCATTTTCTCACAGTTTCAGGAGGCCAGAAGTCCAAATTCAAGGTGCTGGCTCTAGAGGAAAGCTTTCCCCCTCATCAGCTCTGGAGAAAACCCTTTATTTCTTTTGAGCTTCTGCTCCTGGGAAACCCTTATGTGGCTTGGCATCTCTCTTCCCCCATCTCTGCTTCTATGGCTTGCTTGTTTAATCTTTTATATCTCGAAAGGGATTGCCTTAAGACATACCCTACACTAATCCAGTCACATTAACATAACAAAGAACCTATCCCCAAAGGGGATTATAGCCATAGGCATAGAGGTTAGAATTTACAATATTTTTTTTTGGGGGGGCACAATTCAAACCATAACACACCCCAAGGAACAACTATGTTTCTTTCCTTTCTGGTACTGAGATTTATCAACTTTTAATGTTTTCTTCAACCTCTGTTGCCTAGAAGTTGAGAGTTGGTCTATGTTCAACGACAGCAAAAACATTTGGATTTACCATTGGCTTACTAGTTTTCTTTTCTACCACCACACTCCTAAAACACACCTTTCATTTTCATTTTATTGATCTTACTGTAGTTGCCTGCCTTTTAGGCCCTCAAATTCTTTTGAATATAAATGAAAATACAAATAAAATTTGAAAAATAAGTAAAAGTTCTTTATTACTCTTGTCTTTGGTGTTCTATATGTTGAAAATTTTCATTAAAATAATTGTTTTAATGTTTGTATATACGGGAATCCATTTTTTAAAAAAAGGAAATATGCACATAAATATCCATAAACTATTTCTAGAAAGCTTAGCTATGGTAATCCACATGTGGGCTTACACACTGCCCTTTGTTTTCTTCTTTGTATTTTTCTATGTTTTAAAATTTTATGCAACGAACATGTATTTCACTTTTATATTAAGGAAAAAAAATTAAACTATTCCAAGATGCTTTCGATTCAGAACTCATCACAATGTTCTTAAAATAAGAATGCAGCATAAAATGTTACCATGGTCTCCCCTCTTACCTGTGATGAAGACCTCGTAGCTTACAACTTTCAGTGAGCATCATTGTCACCTGAATTTCAGAAGCTTGATCTACATAAAGAAAAGATATTGTCATGATTGATAACACTATATAAACCTGTTGCCATAGAGTTGATTCTGACTCATAACAACCTCGTAGGACACAGTAAAACTGACCCATAGGATTTCCAAGACTGTAATCTTACAGAAGCAGACTGCCGCATCTTTCTCCTGAGGAGCAGCTGCAGGGTTTGAACCTTTCAGTTTGCAGCTGAGCACTTTACCCACTGCACCACCAGGGCTCCTTTAATACTATATATGTGACATTAATATTTTCTGCTATAAGCAAATAATTATCTTGGACTATATGGCAAATTTCCTTCATAAATTACAGAGTGGTAAATCTAAAAAAGGTTTAGCCTAAAGTTCCACTTCAAAAGAATCTCACCGAATAGGTCAACTTTAACAGAAGTCATTAAGAAAAAATTTGACTATATAAAAATTAGAATTTCAGTAAAATTCCATATAGAAAGTAGAGAAAGCAATAACAGATTGTAAAAATGTCTGCAACAAATACAGCACATGAAGGGCTACATAATTTCTTTTCTTGATGTAACTTCTCCTTCTTCAAAGGGCTTGAATAAACCAATAAGGAAAAAATTTTTTAAAAAGAGGAGAGGCAGGATCAAGATGGTAGAATAGTCAAACACTTCGTGTTGTCCCTCTTACAACAAACACTTCAAAAAACAAGTGAATCGGATATACATGACAATCTAGGAAACTGAAGCATCAAAGACAAAGCTGAAGAATAGGACTGAGCAACAGGTGGAAGGAGAGTAGATTGAAAAACAGTGGAAACAAGCAATTACAGATTGCCGGTGCCCTGGTAGCTGAATCTGCACGGCGCACACAGACTGAGGCAAGCAGCAGCATCCCAAGCTGAAACCCACCCCCATGTGGTGCAGCTTAACAACAGTGAATCTGCAAACACCTCTCCAAAACCAAACAGGAGCGATGCCAGACGTGCAAACCAAAAACCAAACCAAACTTGTTGTCTAGTTGATTCTGACTCACAGTGACCCTACAGGACGGAGCAGAACTATCCCTACAGGGTTTCTAAGGAATGGCTGGTGGATTTGACCTGCCGACCTTTTGGTTAGCAGCTGAACTCTTAACCACTACGCCACCAGGGCTCCAGACCTGCGAAAGCTATGGGCAAGCTCCAAACCCACCACACATGCACCATAACCCTTTCTCCATCAGAGCTCCATTGCCAAGGACCTCTCCCTTCTCCTCATCCATCCTCCTCCCTGGTCTGACACCAGTCCAGCAGCATTCAATGCTGCCACACCCCCTAAACCACAAACTCACTGCCTGGTCCAGGGGCACTTGCCCTTTTGCCCAGTCACTGGCGTAGGGGGTCCACAGACTTGCAGCGCCCCTCACTCTGCGGATCACTCACACCAGTGTCTTGCTGGTTGACCCCGCATAGCGTGCCCTTTTGACAAAATGGGCAGGGCTTCCAGCATAAGCCCATTTTAACCTACAGCAGCCAAGTGGGAACTGCAGATCTGTGGCATTTGTCACCAGCCTGACCTCTTAGAAGGAGCCTCACCCACTGACAGCAGGGTCCAGAGGACTGACAGTACCACCCACTCCACCTAGCCTCCTACAACAGGTGCCTGAGAATGAGTAGCACTCCCTAATCCCCAACCAACGGCAGCGGACACCCAAGGACTGGTTGCACTACCCCTCCCCCAACTATACACACTAGCAGACAGGCACACCCTCCATCTGGAAAACCTGGGGGCAGCTGACAGCTCCCTGCCTTACCTCCCAGGTCACCACCCTACTGCAACTGGAGACCTGTCTCTGCTCCTAACAACCCAACACAGCCCTGCCTGCTTAGGACTGTTAGTGAAAGTCTCCATACCACATACTTGGTGACTGACAACCTGGGCACCTGTGCCACAATCAGCCAGTAAGCGGCGAAGCACACATACAACACCCAACCCAACGACCAGGGAGAACACTCCCTGCACCCATGGCCAGGTGACCAGCAGGACCGATTCATCACCCCACCAAAAACGTCTCCTACATCTTCAGCAGCCCCACAAGAACAGTGAACAGACTCCGGGCTCACACACTTAGTGGCTACTACGACCATCTGGAGACAGAAGGAGAGAGCTTCGACAAGGCCAGATGAACAACCAGAGTAGCACACATGCTCAGGCTACTTGGACATCAAAACATAACAAAAATTCAGGACGTGTAAACAAAAATACAATAAATAAATAAATATATTAATTTATTGATGCCTCTGAGACAACAGTCAATATCATATCACCTAAATAAGCAGGACAAGATGGCTCTAGCAAGCGACCAAAATAAAGAACCAGAAAACATTCTGGGGGAAGATATGACAATGGAACTACCTGATAAAGAATTCAAAAGACTAATATACAGGGCTTTCCAAGAGATTAAGGAGATCAGGCAAAACACAGATTAAACCAAGGAATGCATAAAGGAATAGAAGAATTCAGGAAAATAATACAAGAACAAAATGACAAATAGGTTGCTAGAAACCATACCAAAAAAACAAAACTAGAAACCCAAAAGATTAACAATAAAATGTCAGAATTAGACAACTCATTAGAAGGTCACAGGAGCAGAACTGAGACGACGGAAGTCAGAATTAATGAGACTGAAGGTAAATCACCTGATACCAATTTGTTCGAGGAAAGATCAGAAAAAAGAATGAAGAAAGCCTAAGAATTATGTGGGAAACTATCAACAGGAAAAACCTACCAGTGATCCAAGTGTCAGAACAGGGGGAATAACAGAAACCACAGAGAGATATCTATCTAAGAAGCTCAATGAACCCCATACAGGACAGACCCCAAGAGAAAGTCACCAAGACATATAATCAAACTTGCCAAAACCAAAGACAAGGAAAGAATCCTGAGAGTGGCTAGGAATAAATGAAAAGTCACCTACAAAAGAGAACCAGTGAGACTAGGCTCTGATTACACAGCAGAAACCACGCAGGATGACACATATAAAGCCCTGAAGGAAAAAAAATTGCCTGCCAAGAAAGACACACAACAAAACTATTTCTCAAACACAATGGTGAAATTAGGTCATTTCCAGATTAACAGAAATTAATAGACAGACCAAAACTACAAGAAATATTAAAGGGAGTCCTCCAGTTAGAGAACCAACAACATCAGACAACAATCCAAGATGAGGACACAGGACAGTTCAACAAGATACCAACTCAGATATGGAATTCACAAAAACAAAACAAAGTTAAAAGGCTGAAAATAGGAAACCAGAGATGTCAATACGCCAACAACAACAATGTCAAAACAAAAAAAGAGGAAATAAGCAGTGTAGTCTTGGAACTTCCATATGGAGAGGAAGTCAAGGCAATATCAAGAAATAAAAGGCTGGTTTATGCTTAGAAAAATAAAGGTAAATTTCAACGTAACCACAAAGGAAGCTAACAAACCTACCCATTAAAATAAAAAAGAAGAAAAGGTAAGTGGAAAAACATAACCTTGCTCATTGTAAAATGTAACATAGTAAAAATGTCTATCCTACCCAAAGTGATCTATACATACAATGCAATCCCCATCCAAATACCAATGACATTTTTTAATTAGATAGAGAAACAAGTCACCAACTTCATATGGAAAGGAAAAAGGCCCTGAAAAGATAAAGCATTGCTAAAAAAGAAAAACAAAGTGGGAGACCTCACACTACCTGATTTTAGAACATATTATACCGCCACAGTAGTCAAAACAGCCTGGCACTGATACAACAACAGATACATACACCAATGGAACAGAATGGAGAATTCAGACATAAATCCATCCACATATGAGCAGCTGATATTTGACAAAGGCCCAAAGTCCATTAAATGTGGAAAGGACAGTCTCTTTAACAAATGGTGCTGGCATAACTGGATATCCACCTGCAAAGAAATGAAAACAAGACCCATACCTCACATCATGCACAAAAACTAACTCAAAATGGATCAAAGACCTAAATGTAAAATCTAAAACGATAAAGATCATGGAAGAAAAAATAGGGACAATGCTAGGAGTCCTAATACATGGCATAAATAGTGTACACAACATTACTAACAATGCACAAACACTAGAAGAGAAACTAGATAACGGGGAGCTCCTAAAAAATCAAACACTTAATGTTTACCTGAAGACTTAATGCTTATCCAAACACTTAATGCTTATCCAAAGATTACCTACAGACTGGGAAAAAGTTTTTAGCTATGACATTTCCAATCAGTGTCTAATCTCCAAAATCTATATGATACTGCATAAACTCAACAACAAAAAGACAAATAATCCAATTAAAAAATGGGCAAAAGATATGTACAGGCACTTCAACAAAGAAGACATTCAGGTGGCTAACAGATACATGAGGAAATGCTCACGATCATTAGCCATTAGAGAAATGCAAATCAAAACTACAATGAGATTCCATCTCACCCCAACAAGGCTGACATTAATCCAAAAAACACAAAATAATAAATGTTGGAGAGGTTGTGGAGAGACTGGAACACTTAGACACTGCTGGTGGGAATGTAAAATGGAAATCGATTTGGCACTTCCTTAAAAAGCTAGAAATAGGACTACCATACAATTCAGCAATCCCATTCCTTGGAATATATCCTAGAGAAATAAGAGCCTTCACCCAAACAGATATATGCACACCCACGTTCACTGTAGCACTGTTTATAATAGCAAAAATACGGAAGCAACAGAGGTGCCCATCGATGGATGAATAGATAAATTATGGTATATTCACATAATGGAATAGTGCGCAACAATTAAGAACAACAATGAATCTGTGAAACATCTCATATAACATGGAGGAATCTGGAAGGCATTACGCTGAGTGAAATCAGTCAGTTGCCAAAGGACAAATATTGTATGAGACTACTATTAAAAGAACTCAAGAAAAAGTTTAAACAGAGAAGAAAATATCCTTTAAGGGTTATGAGGGTGGAGATGGAGGCAGAGGGGTATTCACTAATTAGATAGTAGACAAGAACTCTTTTAGGTGAAGGGAAAGATAACACACAATACAGGAGAGGTCAGCACAACTAAACTAAAAGCAAAGACGTTTCCTGTACAACCAAATGCTTTGAAGGCCACAGTAGCAGGGACAGGGGTCTGGGGACCAAGGTTTCAGGGGAAATCTAGGTCAACTGGCATAACAAAATGCATTAAGAAAACGTTCTGCATCCCATTTTGGTAAGTGGCGTCTGGGGTCTTCAGTGTTAGCAAGTGGCCATTTAAGGTGCATCAATTGGTGTCAACCCACCTGGACAAAAGGAGATTGAAGAACACCAAAAACATAAGGTAAAGATGAGCCCAAGAGACAGAAAGGGCCACATAAACCAAGGACTACATCAGCCTGAGACCAGAAGAACTAGATGGTGCCAAGCTACCACCGATGACTGTCCTGACAGGGAACAAAACAGAGAATCCTTGATGGAGCAGAAGAACAGTGAGATACATACCTCAAATTCTCGTAAAAAGACCAGACCTAGTGGTCTGACTGAGGCTAGAGGGACCCCAGGGATCATGGTCCCTGGACCCTTTGTTAGCCCAAGACTGGAACCATTCCCGAAGCCAACTCTTCAGACAGGGATTGGACTAAACTATAAGACAGGAAATAATACTGGTGAGGAGTGAGCTTCTTGGCTCAAGCAGACACGAGACTATGCGGGCAACTCTTGCCTCGAGGCAACATGAGAAGGCAGGGGGGGACAGGTGCTAGGTGAATGGACACAGGGAATACAGGGTGGAGAGGAAGATTGTGATGTCTCATTAGGGGGAGAGCAGCTAGGAGTACATAGCAAGGTGGGTATTAATTTTTGTATGAGAGACTGGCTTGACTTGTAAACTTTCACTTAAAGCACAATAAATTTAAAAAAAAAGTTAAGAAAAAGAAGAAAACCATAAAGACTCCGCAAACACACAATCAACAATAATGAAAGACATGAAAAGAAAATCCATAAACAAAAAGAACTCAGCACAGAAAATTTAGCAGAACAAAGAAACTATCAACATCACACACATGCACACAAAAATACAATAGAATGACAGCAGTAAACTCACACTTATCAATAATTACACTGAATGTAAATGGCCTAAATGAACCAGAAAAGAGACAGGAGTGGCAGTATGGACAAAAAAACATGATCCATATATATGCTGTCTATAAAAAGACAGAGCTTAGATACAAAACTCAAAGGCAGGAAAAAAATTTATCAAGCAAACAATTACCAAAAAAGAGCAGGAGTGGTAATATTAATCTCCAATAAAACAGGCTTAAAGCAAAATCCATCATGAAGGATAAGAAGCACAATAAATAATGATTAAAGGATCAATACACCAAGAGGTCATAACAATAGTGAATACATATGCATCCAATGACAGGGCTCCAAAATACATAAAACAAACTTTAACAGCATTGAAAAGAGAAATAGTCCCACAATAATAGCAGGAGACTTTAACGCACCACTTTCAGTGAAAGACAGAACATTTAGAAAGAAACTCATTGAAGACACAGAAGATCTAAATGCCACAATCCACCAACTAGATCTCACAGATGTATACAGAATAAAAACAAAAAACACCCAAAAGCAACAAAGTATACATTCTTTTCTAACGCACATGAAACATTCTTCACAATAGACCACATTTTAGGTGACAAAGCAAGACTTAACAAAATCCAAAACATCGAAATAATACAAAGCACCTTCTCTGATCATAATGCCATCAAAGTAGAAATCAGTAACAGAAACAGCAAGGAAAACAATCAAATATGTGGGAACTGAACAGCACCTTGCTTAAAAACTACTGAGTAATAAAAGAAATCAAGATGGAATAAAAAATTCAAAGAATCAAATAAGAATGAAAACTCATCTTACCAAAACCTCTGGGACACAGCAAAAGCAGTGTTTAGGGGTCAACTGATAGCAATAAACGAACACATCAAAAAGAAACAGCCAAAATCAAAACATTAGCCCTGCAACTTAAACAAATAGAAATGTAACCCTAATACCTCGCAACATGTTTTCTCCTTTCCAAAACGGGCGATTGAGAGCTTGACATAACTAATGCCATGATGATACTCTAAGTAACCTGTAAGTTTGTTCGTTTTTATTGTGCTTTAAGTGAAAGTTTACAGTTCAAGGTAGTTTCTCATACAAAAATTTATACACACATAGTTATGTGGCCTTAGTTGTTCTCCCTAAAATGTGACAGCACACTCCTCCTCCTGTGTCCATTCAACCAGCTCCTGTCCCTTTTTGCCTTCTCATCTCACCTCTGGACAGGAGCTGCCCATTTAGTCCCATGTAACTACTTGAGCTAAGAAGCATTCTCTCCACAACTATCATTTTATGTCTTATAGTCCAGTCTAATCTTTGTCTGAAGAGTTGGCTTCGGGGATGGTTTCAGTTCTGGGCTAACAGAGAGTCTGGGGGCCATGTCTTCCAGGGTCCCTCCAATCTCAGCCAAACCATTAAGTCTGCTCTTTTTACTAGAATTTGAGTTCTGCACCTTACTTTTCTCCTGCTCCATCACGGACTCTCTGTTGTGTCTGTAAATTTTCTTTTAACTGTACCAGCTGCACTGGTCTCTTTCCCAAGGGCTGTGGGACCTCCTCGGCTTTTGTGGCCTTGGTCTCCCTCTTGGGAGATGGCCTTCAGCCTGCAAGACAGCAGCTAGTAAGGCTGCCTGGCGCTTTTGGTCTGTAACTTTCTTTCTTGCTCCTTATCTCGATCAGAATAAACTTGGCAGGCCAGTTCTACTAGCCTAGAGATTTCTATGCAAGATTTTTTTGCCTATTACAAACATAAAGATTAGAGTCCAGATGTCCAGCACGTGTATCTTTAGTTTAATAAAGAATTTTTTTGTAGTTGTTTTATGATATATACAACCGTCTGTGGGCTACGTGCTTGAAAACTCTAGGCAATCCTTGCCAAAATAATAGATAAGCTCTGATGTAGAAATTGCTTGTTGCGACTTCATAAAGACAGCCTGCACCGCTGCCAGACTTCCCGATGGTGTCACCTCCTAATAAACTTTCTCTCTCTTTCTGACTTGGAGTACGTTTCATTGGTTTGACTGTTCCAGGACACAGACCCTCGTCAGGTAGCAGAAAGACAACAGTAAAATAAGCCCTCGGGTACCAAAAGAAAGGAAATAATAAAAATTAGAGCAAATGAAATAGAGAACAGAAAAACAATAGAAGGAAATCAACACGATCAAAAGTTGGTTCTTTGAAAAGGTCAACAAAATCGACAAACCACTGACCAGGCTGAAAAAAGAAAAACAGGAGAGGAAGCAAATCACCCGAATAAGAAATGTGACAGGTGATATTACAACAGACGCAACTGAAATAAAAAGGGTCATAACAGGACATGATGAAAAATTGTACCCCAACAAATTTGAAAACCGAGAGGAAATTGACAAATTTCTAGAAACACACTACCTACCTAAAGTAACATAAACTGAGGTAGAAAAACTAAACAGATCCATAACAAAAGAGGAGACTGAAGAGATAATAAAAAAAAAGACCACCCAACAGTAACAAAAAAACTCCCTGGCCTGGAGGGCTTCACTGGAGAATTCTACCAAACTTTCAGAGAAGAGCTAACACCAATATGACTCAAGCTATTTCAGAGCACAGAAAAAGAAGAAATACTCCCAAACTCATTCTATGAAGCCAGCATAACCCTGATACCAAAGGCAGGCAAAGACACCACAAAAAAAAAAAAAAAAAAAAAAAAGCTACAAACCAATAACCCTCATGGACATAGACACAAAAATTCTCAAAAGTCTAGCCAATGAAATTCAGCATCATATCAAAAAAATAATACATCACGACCAAGTGGGATTCATACCACGTATGCAGGGATGGTTCAACATTAGAAGATTTATCAGTGTAATCCACCACATAAATAAAAGAATCACACGATCATATTAATCAACACAGAAAAGGCATTTGACAAAGTCTCCAATGCCCATTCCTGATAAAAAACTCTCAGCAAAATAGGAGCAGAAGGGAAATTCCTCAGCGTAATAAAGGCCATTTATACAAAACCAACAGCCAACCAATTCTAAATGGACAGGCTGAAAGCAAACCCCTTAAGAACAGGAACCAGATGTCAAATGGCATAATAAAGAAAATAAAATGGTCTATATCCCACTGGATGAGTAGCATCTGGGATCGTAAAAGCTTGCGAGTGGTCACCCAAGACACATCTATTGGTCCTATCCCATCTGGAACCAAAGACAAAATATTAGCCCAAAGGACTAAAGGACCACATGAACCAGAGACTCCACCAGCCCGAGACTAGAAGAACTAGATGGTGCCTGGCTACCACCAACAACCACTCTGACTGCGATCACAACATAAAGTCCCAGACAGGATAGGACAAAAATGTAGAACAGAATCCAAATTCATGAAAAAAGACCAGACTTAATGGTCTGACAGAAACTGGAGGAAGCCCCAGGTCTATCGACCCCCGTCACTGCTAACTCAGAACTGCAATCACTCCCGAAGTCCACTTTTCAGACAAAGACTAGACGGTCATATAAAACAAAAAATAACACACGTGGGAAACATGCTTTTTAGTTTAATCAAATATACAAGACCAAATGGGCAGTTCCTGTCCAAAAGCGAGACAAGAATCAGGAAGACAGGAACTGGACAAATGGACACGAGGAAACAGGGTAGAAAGGCGGAACATGCTACCACATTGTGGGGATTGTAACCAGCGTCACAAAACAATATGTGTATAAATTTTTGGATGAGAAATTAACTTGAGCTGTAAACTTTCATTTAAAGCAAGATAAAATTTAAAATAAAGAGGTAAGGGATGTAAGTAAATATGTAGTTTACTAAGAAAAGAAACAAAAATGACCAAAGCATTTGCAAAATCCACAAGGATTTAACAAAATTACAAAATGACTGATTCTCAGCCTTGTTCCAAAGTAAAGAAATGCAAATGAAATCAGGAGATACCATTTTCCCCTGTCAGATTAGATGCCTGGAAAAATTCAACTACCTGCCAGTTTGGGTAAGAGTGTGAGGGAACAAATCCATCAAGAGCAACTTGCACGGGGATGGGGCGGGGAGGGGGGGGGAGGGGGGAGGGAGGGCGGAAGGCAGTACAAATTAGTACAGCCTTTCAGGACAATTGAGTAATATCTAACAAATTTTTAAAATGCACATACCCTTTGCCTCATCAATTCCACTGCTAAGACTCTACCCGATGGGTATTTTCATAATGTAACCAAACCAAACCAAAAACCAAACCCATTACCGGCAAGTCAATTCCAACTCATAGCGACCCTATGGGACACAGTAGAATTACCCCATAGGGTTTCCAAAGAGCAGCTGGTGGATTCGAACTGCCGACCTTTTGGTTAGCATCCGAGTTCTTAACCACTGTGCCACCAGGGCTCCATATAATGTAGCAAAGACCTTTAATTGTAACAGCAAAACTCAACCAAAGAGTCCATTAACAGAACCAAAAAATACCAAACCCATTGCCGTTGATTCCCACTCATAGTGACCTTGTAGGACAGAGCAGAATTGCCCCATAGGGTTTCCAAGGCTATACATCTTTACAGAAGCTTACTGTTACATCTTTCTCCCTCAGGGCAGCTAGTGGGTTCCAATCACTGACCTTTTGCTTGGCAACTGAGCGCTTTAGCCACTGCACCATCAAAGCAAAACTCAAACTAATCAAAGAGTTCATCAATAGAGAAGTAGCTAAATTGGCACATGAGAATACTATGCAGCTACTTAAAAATACATATATGCTAGATCTATATGTACTGCAAGAGGAGGATCTCCAAGATACACATCAAATTTATGAAGTAGGATGCAAACTCCGTGCTTAGTTTGATCAGTCATGTTTTAAAACTAAAATTATCCAAAAAAGAAAAAAAAAATAGATACATGCAGGTGTGTTTTCCTTCTTACCCAGAGAGGGAATCATTAAGAAGTTGTTCGCGGTGGTTACTTTTAGGGGTAAGAGGATTTATGTTTTGTGCCTTTCTGTCCTGTTTATACTTTCGAACCTTACAAAAGTACAACGAGAAAAAAATAACCACAAGGGTTCTGACTGGATATTATGGCCCACTTACTGTTTTCTTCTTTTTACCTATTTGTAGTTAAGAACTAATAATTAATAAAAGAACAAGTCAGCTAAAATTGGCTTTTAGTTCAAGGTTTTGAAACAAAAACATAATAATACAATTTACCAATATCTTTAATCTTCGCTTCCAAAAGAATCTTTCAGCTATTAAATATTTGCATAAATCCATAAGGATTCATCATTGCACAGGGGCCACTATCTTAATAAAAAAGTATAGAGAAATTTCTCCACTGTTTCAAAGGAATATTTCCATTAAGCGAATAGTATGCTTCAATTAATTTTCACTATAAAAGCAAAAAAAAATTTTTTTTATAAAAGCAAAGATGAGTTTTAATGTTTTAAAAATGATTTTCAGATTGTAAAACAAAATTGAGTGTAATGTATCCTTAAAAGCATTTTTAATAGAAATGAATTGACAATAATTTTGATATCAACAGTAAAAACGGTAATAACTTATGAAGCTTCTGACCAATGTCATGGGGGGGGGAGATATTAAGATTGGCAAAGCCAAGATCCACATCTCAGCCCCACCTAGTAAAACCCTGAACCAACAATAAAACCCAGTACTCTGAACTCTGGCACTATGACATGGCATGCCACACTCACCCCTTAAAAGTTGTGCTCTCAAAGCTGAGAAAGCTCAAATTTCATTTACTTCCAAGTCTAACCAAATCACTCCTCTCACTCCCTCTCCCATTACTTGCTCTTAGTGTCCCCTTTTCAGACAACTTTTTCTGTTTAAGACCTTTGTAGGAGTCTAAAATGGGAGGACAAAACACCAAGGACTGGAGGCATTTCATGCCTCTTTGGAAAAGGTGCTTCACCCCAATGTCTGCTGGAATAAACTCTAGCTGTCTAAAAATTGTTTAAAATGTGGGAATATTTAATAAATGGCAGAATGTGCCTTTATTACTCTTCTGTAACCTAAATTTTCATAACATAAGCAGGGGGCTGCTAGAATCTTTTTTTGCATTGGAAACTAGTAATATTTAAAAGTCCCCAGCCAATTAGTAAGAGTGTCTTCTCCACAACTGGTAGGGAAATCAGTGTATACCAAAAGGTAATTTCAGGATGTCATTTTATATATAATATATTCAAGTTTTAACTTTGATAAGCATGTTCTATTAAGAAAGGGACACCTCAGTTAGATGGTGATCTATGAAAGCTTTCAACTGGAGAAAAAAATAATTTTCTCTAGTTAATAAGAAAAATTCACTTTCCTAAGTTCCTTTCCTTGTCTAGTCCTAGTCTTTTAAATCGTGAAAGGTCTACTTTCAAGATGTATACATTGGGAAGGATATCATAAAATAACTTACATTCTGAAAATTGCAAGGAAGTACAAAATGATTTAAAGAACCAAACACTTCTATATTTCTAAAACTGTACAAAATTTAGCGCCTATAAAAGAAAATAAGAATTTAATACCAATAACCTCATACTGATTCACTTATTTTATGGAATTCAATTTCACAATATTTTAAAGTATGAAACTTAGATTTTTATTTTCAATGTCTGCAAATTTATACAGAATATCCATTAAGTCTCTGTAAAAAATTACGAATTTTTTAAAATGCCAAACTCTAATTCTCTATGTCTAAAGGCAAAAGACAATAATGTTTCCAAAAAACTTATTTTTCTGTGTTTTTAAACCTCCCTTCTAATCACATAGTATGTAACAATGCATATAGAGTCATCAAAAAAGTCTGTCAGCTCTGTGTAGCTTCAATGTAAAAAAAAAAAAAATTTTCCAAAGGATAAATCTAAGAGACAATCATATGGAGTAATCTCTCTAATAATTTTGAGGCAAGTACATTATAGTGTAGTCACCGCACTTTCTCTTGGTCTCCATACCTTGCCTAAGGACTCACTGTGCTTTCTCTTGCTTCCGTCCAGCTCGGCGAGAACATTATAATTCCAGCAGTAAGGAGTGGAAACAGCTAAATGACTACAATTCAAGTATACACGGAAAGAGGAATCTTATCTTGTGAAACAGTCCTGGTATCCGCATTGTGTTTTCTTATCAACAGTATTTCCTTTTTTCCTCCCCTCCAACCCTAAATCAACCCAAAGCAGTACAGAAACCTCTTCTGTTAAGTCAAGATTCATTCAGAACAAATTTTAGCCCAGTTCTAAATTGACCACACAAGATTTATGACCCCAGAAATATTAGAATTAAGGGGAAAATATTTCCTTTAAAAAAAATATGGAAGGGGGAGGAAAAGTTAGTTTGTGGTTTTATTAAATTTATGGTTCAAATTTTACATTTACAAAAAGTAATAGGTAAGGCTAGACAAAGAAATAAAGGTCATCTGGATTGGCAAGGAAGAAGTAAAATTATCTCTATTTGCAGATGACATGATCTTATACACAGAAAACCCTAAGGAATCCTCCAGAAAACTACTGAAACTAATAGAAGAGTTCGGCAGAGTCTCAGGTTACAAGATAAACATACAAAAATCACTTGGATTCCTCTACATCAACAAAAAGAACATCGAAGAGGAAATCACCAAATCAATACCATTCACAGTAGCCCCCAAGAAGATAAAATACTTAGGAATAAATCTTACCAAAGATGTAAAAGACCTATACAAAGAAAACTACAAAGTACTAGTGCAAGAAACTAAAAGGGACCTACATAAGTGGAAAAACATACTTTGCTCATGGATAGGAAGACTTAACATAATAAAAATGTCTATTCCACCAAAAGCCATCTATACATACAATGCACTTCTGATCCAAATTCCAATGACATTTTTTAATGTGATGGAGAAACAAATCACCAACTTCACATGGAAGGGAAAGAAGCCCCAGATAAGTAAAGCATTACTGAAAAAGAAGAAGAAAGTGGGAGGCCTCACTCTACTTGATTTTAGAACATATTATACAGCCACAGTAGTCAAAACAGCCTGGTACTGGTACAACAACAGGCACATAGACCAGTGGAACAGGATTGAGAACCCAGATATAAATCCATCCACATATGAGCGGCTGATATTTGACAAAGGACCGGTGTCAGTTAATTGGGGAAAAGATAGTCTTTTTAACAAATGGTGCTGGCATAACTGGATATCCATTTGCAAAAAAATGAAACAGGACCCATACCTCACACCATGCACAAAAACTAACTCCAAGTGGATCAAAGACCTAAACATAAAGACTAAAACGATAAAGATCATGGGAGAAAAAATAGCGACAACGTTAGGAGCCCTAATACAAGGCATAAAGAGAATACAAAACGTTACCAAAAATGATGAAGAGAAACTGGGAGCTCCTAAAAATCAAACACCTATGCTCATCTAAAGACTTCACCAAAAGAGTAAAAAGACCACCTACAGACTGGGAAAAAATTTTCAGCTATGACATCTCTGACCAGCGCCTGATCTCTAAAATCTACATGATTCTGTCAAAACTCAACGAAAAAGACAAACAACCCAATCAAGAAGTGGGCAAAGGATATGAACACGCACTTCACTAAAGAAGATATTCAGGCAGCTAACAGATACATGAGAAAATGCTCTCGATCATTAGCCATTAGAGAAATGCAAATTAAAACTACGATGAGATTCCATCTCACTCCAACAAGGCTGGCAGTAATCCAAAAAACACAAAATAATAAATGTTGGAGAGGCTGCGGAGAGATTGGAACTCTTATACACTGCTGGTGGGAATGTAAAATGGTACAACCACTTTGGAAATCTATCTGGCATTTTCTTAAAAAGTTAGAAATAGAACTACCATACAACCCAGAAATCCCGCTCCTCGGAATATACCCTAGAGAAATAAGAGCCTTTACACGAACAGATATATGCACACCCATGTTTACTGCAGCACTGTTTACAATAGCAAAAAGCTGGAAGCAACCAAGGTGTCCATCAACAGATGAATGGTTAAATAAATTATGGTATATTCACACAATGGAATACTACGCATCGATAAAGAACAGTGAGGAATCTGTGAAACATTTCATAACATGGAGGAACCTGGAAGGCATTATGCTGAGTGAAATTAGTCACATGCAAAATGACAAATATTGTATAAGACCACTATCATAAGATCTTGAGAAACAGTAAAAACTGAGAACACATTCTTTTGTGGTTACGAGAGGGGGGAGGGAGGGAGGGTGGGAGAGGATTATTTACTGATTAGATAGTAGATAAGAACTACTTTAGGTGAAGGGAAGGACAATACTCAATACAGAGAAGGTCAGCTCAACTGGACTGGACCAAAAAGAAGTTTCCGGGATAAACTGAATGCTTCAAAGGTCAGCGGAGCAAGGGCGGGGGTTTGGGGACTATGGCTTAAGGGGACTTCTAAGTCAATTGGCAAAATAAATTCTATCAAGAAAACATTCTGCATCCCACTTTGAAGGGTGGCGTCTGGGGTCTTAAATGCTAACAAGCGGCCATCTAAGATGCATCAATTGATCTCAACCCACCTGGATCAAAGGAGAATGAAGAGCACCAAGGTCACATGATAACTATGAGCCCAAGAGACAGAAAGGGCCACATGAACTAGAGACTTACATCATCCTGAGACCAGAAGAACTAGATGGTGCCCGGCCACAACCGATGCCTGCCCTGACAGGGAGCACAACAGAGAACCCCTGAGGGAGCAGGAGAACAGAGGGATGCAGACCCCAAATTCTCATAAAGAGACCAGACTTGATGGTCTGACTGAGACTAGAGGAATCCCAGCGGTCATGGTCCCCAAACCTTCTGTTGGCTCAGGACAGGAACCATTCCCGAAGACAACTCATCAGACATGGAAGGGACTGGACAATGGGTTGGAGAGAGATGCTGATGAAGAGTGAGCTACTTGTATCAGGTGGACACTTGAGACTGTGTTGGCATCTCCTGTCTGGAGGGGAGATGGGAGGGTAGAGAGGGTTAGAAACTGGCAAAACGGTCACGAAAGGAGAGACTGGAAGGGCTGACTCATTAGGGGGAGAGTAAATGGGAGTATGGAGTAAGGTGTATATAAGCTTATGTGTGACAGACTGACTTGATTTGTAGGCTTTCACTTAAAGCACAATAAAAATTATTAAAAAAAAAAAAAAAGTAATAGGTAAAATATCTTCCAAAAGTGGCCAAAAACCAAGTAGGACCTAACTTAATATTAGCCTTTAAAAGTGTTTCAGGGGCTGGCAAGGGGGAGAGTGAACAAAATGCATACTGAGAGATACAGAAGTTAAATCATTTGTCTAGAAAAGAGAAAATGGCATGTGTGTGTCTGTTGCATGCTTAAACAGGCAATTTTGCTAAATGAGTTCCCCAAAAAGTTTTTGTTAGACTCACACACCCCTGCCTTTTAGAAACAGTAAGTATAAATTCTTCATATTCTCCAGGAATTCATTTAAGGAAATTCAGAAACACAGTTCTTGTAAATTAACTTTGTAAACTCCATGAAATGTTGTCATTTCCAGTCAAAAAACTGAATTTAATTTTTCTTTCAATTTCCAGATTCAAGATGCTAAGTTTGCTTTTCAGAAATAAGTATCTTCTTGTCATCCCAACCTACATCAGACCTGTGAGGCATTGAGCACCCTATAGATCATCATACTTTTCTTTCTCTCAAGATGAGTGAATAAAGACTTAACTGAAGATTATTTGTTTTTGCAAATATCAATTAGAAATAATAAAATTCTAATATTTTAAAAGGTCTAATTGTCCAGTACTAGAGAATAAGGCACATATAAAAAAAAATCCTAACATATTTTGATAGGGAATCTCTAATGGATATGAATCAATAAATGAAAATTTGGCATCAAATTTCAAAAGATGATCCAAAAGGAGAGTATGTGAAAATATAAATTAGTGCTACCTTTTAGAGAACAATATGACAATATCTATCAATATTTTAAATGGGCCAGCAGTTCCAACTATGGATATACCTGCAAAAGGATACCAAGAAATATAAACATATAATAAATGTAAATATACATACATATAAATATAATACATATATATACACACACACATACATTTATACACACACACAATAAGGATAATTTAACTAGAAGTCTCCATGATATCTAATAAATGCTTGATTTATCAGACTTTATTTTCTATACCTAATGAGAATAACTGAAATTTTCTAAAGAATTGGCCTAAATTAGTTCAAAGGTCTGGCACAC
Organism: Loxodonta africana; assembly: GCF_030014295.1. Classification (NCBI taxonomy): domain Eukaryota; kingdom Metazoa; phylum Chordata; class Mammalia; order Proboscidea; family Elephantidae; genus Loxodonta; species Loxodonta africana. The sequence goes on along the minus strand of NC_087367.1, from coordinate 45,269,002 downwards.
ACACTGAGAATTTGACACACAATCTCGCTGGCCTGCGCCACCTTAGCAGGAAAGCATTACAGACACAACATAAAGGTAAAAGCCTACCTTTAACTGTTTTCACAAATGTTTGTTTTTCTTTATTTGGATCTTTTTCATCTAGTAAAATCCCATGGAAAATACGTCCAAAAGTACCTAGGAAAAAAATTAAAGAGATCGTAAAATTATAAAACTTTCTGGTACAACATAACTTAAACATAACAAGGGCATATGTGATAAACAACACTACTCTAGACCTAGTATAAAAAAGTCCAAATCCTTGGTTTTTAATGATGATGGCTAGAAGTTTTTTGTTGCTGTGAAATGTCTTAACTTGCTCTGAGAAATACCTTATCTAAACTATATAAGGAAACCCTGGTGGCGTAGTGGTTAAGGGCTACAGCTGCTAGCCAAAGGGTCGGCAGTTCGAATCCACCAGGCGCTCCTTGGAAACTCTATGGGGCAGTTCTACTCTGTCCTACAGGGTCGCTATGAGTCGGAATGGAGTAGACGGCACTGGGTTTATCCAAACTAATTATATGAGAATTCTTTCTGTATTATCCTAAATAAACTAGTGATAGAGCCAGGAGCACTGGAGCTCAGTAACGGGGTATCTGAGTTTCTAGGATTATCCCTGAGCAATGGTGAAAGAAGAAAAATGAACTCTTCTCTCTGTTGTTGCAGAGCTTTAAAGGGTAGCTTTAAGAGAAAGGCAAAGGGCACAAGTCCAAGATTCAGACAATCCTGGGTTCCGATCCTGGCTCTACTACTCACTACTTATAGGGTCTCAGGCAAGCTGTTTAGCCTCTCAGGTCAGCTTCCACATTGGCAATACGTGTTCCTAAACCTTATATAGTAGGAAGAGAAGCTATGACATTTTGGGGGGAAAAGTAGCTAAACGTGAACTATGAAAATCCTTACTGGTATTATTTTGTAATGGCTAATAGAACGCTCCCTAATGAGCAGATGATCATTGAAAATTAATCTCATTTTACCATTTTTTTCTCAATGGAAACTTCTTCCTTTCCTTCACAATTTAAAAGACATGCTTGCAAAAAGTAAATATCTTTAAACACTCTAGTCAGAGCTACGTATCCTGACAATCTGAGTGAAAAAATGCTCATAACTATCAGCTCTCCAAATGAACTGGACCACTTAAAAAAAAAATGTTAATTGGCCACTGTGTTTTCTTTTCTGTAATCAACAGAATTTTAAAATAAACTACTCTGGGCCTGAAAATACAGCATAACTCATGTCCATCCAAAACATTCCAAACTGAATCATGGCAGGAGTAAAAAAGTAATTCTCTATTTAACGATTTAGAGAGTTCCATGAAATATTTTATTAATTTCCATTCTCTTCTTTCAGCTTCCCCTCAATCAATACCCTGAAACTCAAAAAAGAAAGCAAGGACCAAAGGGAAAAGGAAAAGAAGGGTACTAATATTTACTGAACACCTATTATGTGTGAGTGCACTTAATATACAGCATTTCATTCGATCTTGATAACTAATCTAAGAGCAGACATTATAGTCCAAATTCACACAAGAGGAAACCAGAACTTGAAGACGAGACATTTAGCGATTTCTCCAAGGTCACACAAACAATAAATCACGGGATTGGGATTTGAACTTGGGTCCAACTCCAAAACCCATGCAATGCTCCTGTTAAAACTCCCACACTGTCGGAGGGAAAATGACTTAGAATATTTCAAAGAGACTTGCTGGGTAGTGATAAGCTTAACTAAAAACTAAACATAATATGTACTTTAAAGCTAACAAACGCTAATATATATGCTTTTATATACTTGAAAGTTAAGAACTATGCCAAAGCTGTGTTAAGGCAAATTAAAGATCTAAAGAAAAGAAAAATAAAAATCAGTTTTGTAAATGAAATAAACTGTGCAGTGTTTTCCACAAGCAGGATCTTATCTTCTATCCTTATCTTAGAACAGACACAATAAGAGATGAAATTCTTAAAAATATTTCAAACAAAAAAATTTTTATAGAGTGGTAACATTATTAAATCTTCCTTGAAAAACTAATTTTGGGATAATACCTTCTTGGAGTACATCTTTTAGGGTTATCCTCTCCCTGGATATTGCTATATCCTTCACCTTGGCTTTGGCCTCCAAAAGAGTGACACTTCTCAGGTCGTTCTTCTCTATCCGCAAGGTAGGATAACCTGAGGAGCCAACAAAGCCAAACCAAGCAATATAAATACCCTTATTATGGCATCAGAGTCAACTATTCAATTAGAACCTCATGGCTTAAGTCACACAAATAAATGAATGGGGGATCATAAAAGGGAAAAGGCATTTACATGACTAAGGAGAGCTACCTATGAAGTTCATACTAATATTTTAAAGAAACACTCTCCAGCCTCCCACGATCTTACCTCAAAACATTAAAATGAGGAGTTAAAATGAGAAATCCTAAAAAATAATATTATAATTACAAACAGCTCAACTGGCTTTCAGCCAACTATTATGAAATTTAATTAAATCCCTCTTATGGGCAGTTCTTCAAAAAGATTGTCTAATATAATCTCATAACAATACAATTTTTCTAATGAAGAGATATTTGAAAAACACTAACTTTTCTAACAAAATATATGGCACTGTTTTTTCCCCCTTGCTCTTGTGTGTCTTTTGTTATTGAATGCTGAACACTTAGGGTAGAAGAACAGTAGAAAATAGGGCAAACAGTGTTCACACCCAGAAATGAGGACACCTCTTCTGACAAGTTGTCAGTGTTGGGGGTTAAGTCATTCTAGTCAGTAGCTGGGCTGAGTTCGGGTTTTGCTGCTGTTAGTTATATTTAGCACACCAGACTTCAAACTTCTCCAGTTGTGGACTGCTGCTACCCTGTGGAGCCTGGTGAGGAAGGCTTTTTCTCAACGTTTGTACTGCACCTTCAGCTTTCAGAAGTCCTTGCCTTCAGTACCCTTAAGGGGTCCTGCCCCCAGGCTCTTGCCTCTCTCCCCAGGGTAGATTGCTGCTGCTTGTTCCTCAGTGTGAAGTTCACGGTGAGGACAGGGGTTTCTCAGTTATCCTGGGCAAGCCCTATGCACCTGGATCTCAGGGATGAGTCCTTCTCAGTATTCATGTCCCCCTCCTCTGAGCCCACAGCTGTCAAACTCTGCCTTGTATCTATCGGAAATCTTGGTGGGAGAGTGTTTCCACATTGGTAGCAGATCACTCTGGACGCAACTAGTTACAGAAGCCACTGACAAGCGCGTATGCTATATTGGAGGCATGAAGAAACGTCACCACTGCAGGCTCTGTACTCTGCAAAATCACATTCTTAGAAGTCCTTTGATCTGTAAACTTCTCATCCAGAATCGGGACTTAAAAATAGATCTGTGCTTCAAAAGAGCTGCTGTTGGAGACTGGCAGGTGGTAAGCGAGGCACAGTCTGTTTGCGTGTTCAAAAGACACCAACCTGTGTGTCAAAAATATAACAATTATACCTAAAGACACTACGTACTTAGAGAATGTACCTAAGACCCATTAAGAAATGTTTCATTCTCAAACAATAAAAATTTCTTTATTCCTGTTATTCATGGATCTTTTTCACCCAGTGACAAAAGGTACCTAAGAATATGCTTGCAAATGGAAAAAATAGGGGACAACTTTCTTCCACTTTCATTTGTGAGTGAATTTTTATTGTCAATGTGGAAACATAAGTAATTAATATAAGTAAAAATGTTTTAGTGATCAATGTTCACCAGTTCAACTTTACAACAACTGTAAATTAATCTGTTTAAGATTTCTGGAAATGCCAAGATTTGAATTTTTTAAAAATAAGCAAATTTCTTCTTAACGATAACAAAAAAACTATAAATAAATGCATTTGCATTGAGTTTTTAAAAAGCAGTTTGTTTTTCGCACGTACAATAAATGAATTATCTCCTTACGGTAATATTTACCACTGAAAACAAGTAAATTTCTTATTGATGGCAACTAAAAATTTTTTTAAGAAATAAACGTGTTTCCATCAACTTTTTAAAAACAGGTTTTTTCGCATATATATTAATTGAATTACCTACTTTCTTAAGATCATATCCACAATCAAGAATAGACTCTAATTGGCAAAGCTTGGCATCCAAAAATTAAAAGCAACGACGTACCTTTTCTGAACAGTCTAAACTCCTTTCATATCTATCATAAAAATCCCTGATGACAGAGATAAATATGTTTTTTCTTTTGTTGGTGGTAATGGTAGTTGCTGTTATGATGTCTCTTAAATTTCTTTTAATCTGAAGTGTTCCCTCCTTCCCTTTTCTTTCTGTCACCACCTTGCTGAAGAAACTGGGTCAATTAACCGGCATAAAGTCTGGTACCAACTTCTTTGAGTATCATTTAACATATTCCTCTATCCCCTGTATTTCCTGTAAACTGCAAGTCTGTTCTACAGCTTTGATTAATTCAAGTTAACATTTGGGGGGCGGGGGGGTACGCAAGAATACTTCATGGATGGTTCATCATATCCAGGGCTACAAAATATCTAATTGTACCACTTTCAGCGATGTTAAGTTTCATCAGTGGATTCAGGTGATGACAGCTTGATTCTTTCACTGTGGATTTCCCCGTTACCTTTTCTTTTTAGGGCTTTAATCATTGATGGTCTTTTCCTGAACAAAATATTTTATTGTTGTTGTTGGTACGTGCCGTTGAGTCGGTTCCAACTCATAGTGACCCTATGTACAACAGAACGAGAACCACTGTCTGGTCCCGGGCCATCCTCATAATCATTGCTATGTTTGAGCCCATTATTGCAGCCAGTGTGTCAATCCATCTCACTGGGGGTCTTCCTCTTTTTTGCTGACCCTCTACTTTACCAAGCACAATGTCCTTCTCCAGGGACTGGTCCCTCCTGATGAGATGTCCAAAGTATGTGAGACACAATGTCATCATTCTTGCTTCTAAGGAGCATTCTGGTTTTGCTTCTTCCAAGACGGATTTGTGCATTCTTTTGGCAGTCCAAGGGTATAGTCAATATTCTTCGTCAACACTATAATTCAAAGGCGTCATTTCTTCTTTGGTCTTCCTTATTCACTGCCAGCTTCGCATACATGTAAGGTGACTGAAAACACCATGGCTTGGGTCAGGCACACCTTAGAAAAATTCCCTAAATATCGTATGACACTACTTACATGAAATATCTAGAATAGGCTCATGTGTAGAGACTAAAGCTTATTAGTGGTTACCAGGAACGGGAGGGGAGAGGAAAGGGGAGTCATTGTTTAGGAAGCACTGAACATCTGTTAATGATGATAGAAAATTTGGCAACAGATACTGGTGATGGTTACACATGATTAATGTAATGAGCGTCACTGAACTATGTAAGTAAACAATGTTGAATTGGCAATTGTTGTGTTATATATATTTTTACCACAATAAAAGAGGGAAGGAGGAAAAAAGAAAGAAGAAATATTTTCCCGCATCAACTAGGACTATCTTGTTATCTGAAACGTAGTTCATATTGATAATTGTCAGAATAAGCTATTATCAGTGCCTTAGTCACCTCTGATAATGATCAAATTTTTAAAAAGTTATCATTATAAACTTGTGAATGTTTGTACACTTTATGTTTCAATCCGTTGTAGCCCTTATTCGTTTTGATGTTCAAATTATTCCATTGCTGGCCAGTGGGAACTCTTTAAGGCTTTGGCAGCTTCCTAGATTTCTGGCTCAGTAACATGCTAGGTTTACCTTGTGCATTTCCTGCTCCAGACCTGGCATCAGCATTTCTCCAAGGAATCCTGGTTCTTTTTAATGGGAACCAGTACTGACAGACCACATAGGGCATTATATGGAGGGCAGATAGTCATAATCTTATTTTAGTAAAGACTAAAAGCTAGCCCAGGGAAGGTAAGTCACTTGCCTAAGAAAACCTAATTAATCAATGGCACCACTGACTCCAGCCCTGACTTAGGCTCTCTGGCCCACTGTTTATCCTGATGATTATCTTGTTTCTTATTTTTATGGTAATGATTCCTCATTATGTCTAAATTATACCCTAAGAATGATTATTTTCCTCCTAAATATCTACATGTTACAGCTTGTGTAAACTTTACTCAAAATCCTGTCCAAAAAAGGAAATCAGATCCTATGCTCTGAACTCTCCAACGGTACCTAGCTTCTCATCATCGTTAGAAAACAATGTAAAGTCTTTACCGTGACCCACAAGACCATGAAAAAAATTCATTAAACTCCAGTCTCTGTTTGTATACAGCTCAATGGCTTGTTTCATTTAACTACCTGAAAGCTTCCCTTCCGAATTTCTATAGAAGTGGTTCAGTAGCCCTTTTAAAATTAATCTATGGAACTCTCCCCAAGTCAAGACTAATTGTAGCAATTTATATTATTTTTTAATCTCTCGATTTTATAATGTCTCATTCCATACCCTAGAAAACAAAAGTCGAAGATCAAGCCTATGTTTGCACATATTAGATACTAGGTACACAGTATGATGCACGTGGCCCACAATATACTGGCCGTGCAGGACCACCGACAGACTGTGGTCTGCTGAACACAGACAGCTTCAGTAAATCAGCTTTAGAATTAAATTAACTCTTACTGGTGATGGGAGTTGCATTGTTGGGCGTGTCGGCTCTCAGATACTGAGTCGTCTGGGTGGATGGCTGAGACAGCCCTTGGGAACTACTGCTGGCACTGATGCTACAAACAATTTTTAAGAGAAAAGTATTTGGCAAGTTAGTTTTAATGAAAAATTTCTTTTTTATACATACAAAATATATATACCCATTTTAACCAGCCTAAAATCCTGACAGAGTTATAATAATGCATGGCCTCCCCATCACAAACGTTTCATATTGTAGAGTTCTATCTTTTCTTTCCTTTCCTTTCTATCTCCAGAGGCATCAAGCAGGTTCCTTTTATCAAAGGCATCCAGAAATGTAGGCACTAGTCCTAAGAAACCACAGCTAGCAGGCCTGAGCCTCACACAACCATTTGTTAGGGAACAATGCATCATTTCTTAGGAAAAGTGTCCATGCTACTTCAACTAGATTACTTTTAGAAAAGACAGAAGACTATCAAATCAAATTGAATGTGCCAACACGCACAAAGCTTGGCAAGGGGTATTGCATCATATTCAAGTTTGTTTAATCACATACACTTTGCTTCTTCTACTTCTCCAAATCCACCCTTTTTAGAATTTATGGAACTTCTCAGAAATCTGTAGTACTTGAGGCATTCTAATTCATCATATATTTTAAATAATACAGGAGACCCAGAAGATGGTAGTAGGTTCAAATCACTGCTAACCCTGTGTTCAAGATTACTACAAATTAATGCCTCTCAACGTGTACTTCTGTGTCTTCAATGGTAACAACCTTGCCTTTTTCACTCAAGTCATCCTTGGGAACATTCCATCCTCACTGCCCCAGCCGTTGTAATTTTTCAGCAGTGGAGAAGTGAAACAGAGAAATTCAGCATCAAAAGTGAAATCAGATGGCAGGATACAATCCCCTTCAGGATAGGTGTTACATTCCTCCCTTAGCTACATCATCAGTATAGCTTAATCAGTGGCTGCCATCTTTTCTAAATATGCAAAGTTTTTTTTAACTGACTTTTTTCCACATGATAGTACTGCATTTTGTAAATGATTGAGAAAACATATAACGACAAAAGGCTGTGATATAGACAGCAACACTTATATATGAATTTGAATGTTACCAATTTCAAGAGTCTACACACACATTCGAAAAATATATATAGCATCCCAGGCAATGAGCACTATAAGTCCCTATGTAGCCCTTTATCCCTAATAATACAATCTATTACTGTAATTAAAATAGTTCTGAAAGGTCATAGTAATAATTATAATAGCAACTTCCTGCAACAAACATTTGGAAAATACTGCTTATATGCAAGCCGCTCTGAAGATTCATGTTTGCCTGATAAAATGCCCTCCTGCGTGTCTTCCCTTAAGACCTCATTATCATTTTAGGTTACCTACTTCTTCCTGTGTCTACAGTGAGCCCTGTCTCCCCAACAACTTTGCCTGAAGATGCTTTTCAGTTCACAGAGAATATAACAAGGACTCATCAGTCTGTCATCTAGCAAGAGTTCTGGAAAATCATTTAAGGCTGGAGGTTATTCAGGAACTGATCTACATAAGTCTACATAAATGGTGGGCATGGGACAATATGGTGAAGAAATGAAGAGCTTAAACCTTAAAATCAAAACTACCAGCACCATTTACGAGCTGTGTGACTGACTAGGGAAAACTATTTAACCTTTCTGGAGTCTCAGATTCCTCACAGACAGAATGAGCATAACACACAGAAACTTGTGAGAGCCTGAACTAACTTGTTTTTCTGGTTCTCACAAGTTTTCTGCCTTTGACAGGGTGCAATCTTACCACTTTTCTATCACTCTTCACTAGGAAAACATTCTAGTTTTCCTTCTCTAACAGGTTTCCACCTTACAGAGTTTCCCCCTTTCGTAGGTTTTACTGCAGCACCTCCTGAGAAAGTTGCTAAAAGGATTACATGACAAAATATAAGTAAAGCATTTAGCACATTGTCTGGTCTCAGTATAGATTTATAAATTACTATTCCTATTCTTTTTTATTATGACTGTTATGATACATCTCTAACCTCAGAAAGATGAGCCATAGGGCAGCTGTTTTTGTAGTTTTGACCACCACTCAAAGATCAGACTAGAAAGCAAAATTGTTAGAGAAGTCCAGGGTTCAATAAAGAAGGGGAAGAAAAGCGTTACCATCTTCAAAGAGGGTAGAAATAAAGGACTTTAGTTTACTGACTCCAAGAATGGGATTATGAAAACCCACCTCTCAGGATTTTTTAAGGCTCAAATTATATGACATATATGAAAGTGCTACTTAAATATTACTTGAAAGGAACATACGCTAACAGATGAATTAAAAAAATCACAACTCAAATTAATTACAAGCAGTTACTGATTACAAACAAGTTCCATTCCTAAATTTGTCTTTAAGTCAAATCTGTACGTATGTCAGAACAGTTAGGTACAGTTTGCAGTTCGTATCTAACGTCCCCCATGCGTCCGTCAGTTTGTCGTACTGTGGGAGCTTGTGTGTTGCTGTGATGCTGGAAGCTATGTCACCAGTATTCAAATATCAGCAGAGTCACCCATGATGGACAGGTTTCAGCTGAGCTTCCAGACTAAGACAGACTAGGAAGAAGGACCTAGCGGTCTACTTTTGAAAAGAATCAGCCAGTAAAAACCTTACAAACAGCAGTGGAACACTATCTGATAGAGTGCCAGAAGATGAGCCCCTCAGATTGGAAGGCACTCAAAAGACGACTGGGGAAGCGCTGCCTCCTCAAAGTAGAGTCGACCCTAATGATGTGGATGGAGTCAAGCATGCGGGACCTTCATTTGCTGATGTGGCATGACACAAAATGAGAAGTAACTGCTACAAACATCCATTAAAAACTGGAACCTAGAATGTATGAAGTATGAATCTAGAAAAATTAGAAGTCGTCAGAAATGAAATGGAACACATAAAGACTGATATCCTAGGTATTAGTGAGCTAAAGTGGACTGGTATCGATCATTTTGAATCGGACAATCATATAGTCTACTATGCCGGGAATGACAACTTGAAGAGGAATGGCATTGCACTCATTATCAAAAAGAACATTTCAAGACCTATTCTGAAATACAATGCTGTCAGTGATAGGATAATACTCATACACCTACACGGAAGACCAGTTAATACGACTATTATTCAAATTTATGCACCAACCACTAAGGCCAAAGATGAAGAAATTGAAGATTTTTACCCACTTCTGCAATTTGAAACTGACTGAAAATGCAATCAGGATGCACCGATAATTACTAGTGATTGGAATGTGAAAGTTGGAAACAAGGAAGGATTGGGAGTTGAAAAATATGGCCTTGGGGATAGAAATGATGCCAGAGATCACATAATTGAATTTTGCAAGACCAACAACTTCTTCACTGCAGATACCTTTTTTCAACAACATAAACAGCAACTATACATGTGGACCTTGCCAGACGGAATACACAGTAATCAAATTGAATACGTCCGTGGAAAGAGACGATGGAAAAGCTCAAGATCATCAGTCAGAACAAGGCCAGGGGCTGACTGTGGATCAGACCATCAATTACTCATATGCAAGTTCAAATTGAAACTGAAGAAAATTAGAACAAGTTGATGAGAGCCAAAGTATGAACTTGAGTATATCCTATGTGAATTTAGAGACCATCTCAAGAATAGATTTGACACATTGAACACTAATGACTCAAGACCAGATAGGTTGTAGAGTGACATCAAGGACATCATACATGAAGAAAGCAAGAGGTCATTAAAAATACAGGTGAGAAAGAAAAGACCTAATTGGATGTCAGAAGAGACTCTGAAACTTGCTCTTGAATGTCGAGTAGCTAAAGCAAAAGGAAAAAATGATGAATTAAAAGAGCTGTACAGAAGATTTCAAAGGGCCGCTCAAGAAGACAAAGTATTATGATGATATGTGCAAAGACCTGGAGATGGAAAACCAAAAGGTAAGAACACACGCAGCATCTCTCAAGCTGAAAGAACTGAAGAAAAAATTCAAGCTTCAAGTTGCAATAACGAAGGATTCTATGGGGAAAATACTGAACAATGCAGGAAGCATCAAAAAGAAGATGGAAGGAATACACAGAGTCAAGATAACAAAAAGAACTGGTTGCTGTCCAACCATTTCAGGAGGTAACACACGATCAGGAACTGATGGTACTGAGGGAAGAAGTCCAAGCTACAACGGAGGCCCTGGTGAAAAACAAGGCTCCGGGAATTGAAGGAGTATCAACTGAGATATTTCAACAAACGGAGGCAGCGCTGGAAGTGCTCACTCATCTATGCCAAGAAATTTGGAAGACAGCTATCTGGCCAACTGACTGGAAGCAATCCATATTTATGTCTAGGCCCAAGAACGGCAATTCAACTGAATGCAGAAATTATTGAACAATAATATTAGTATCATATCCAAGCAAAATTTTGCTGAAGATCATTCAAAAGCAGTTGCAGCACTATATCGACAGGGAACTGCCAGAAATTCAAGGCAGATTTAAAAGAGGACTTGGAACTGGGGATATCATTGCTGATGTCAGATGGATTCTGGCTGAAAGCAGAAAATCCCAGAAGGATGTTTACCTGTGTTTTACTGACTATGCTAAGGCATTCGACTGTGTGGATCATAACAAATTATGGGTAACATTGTGGAGAACGGGAATTCCAGAACACTTAATTGTGCTCATGAGGAATCTGTACGTGGATCAAGAGGCAGTCGTTTGAACAGAACAAGGGGATACTGCATGGTTTAAAGTGACAAAAGGTATACATCAGGGTTATATCCTTTCACTATGCCTATTCAATCCATATGCTAAGCAAATAATTCAAGAAGCTGGACTCTAAGAAGAAGAACAGGGCATCAGGATTGGAGGAAGACTCATTAACAACCTGCATTATGCAGATGACACAACCTTGCCTGCTGCAAGTGAAGAGGACTTGAAGCACTTACTGATGAAGATCAAGGGCCACACCTTTCAGTACGGATTACACCTCAACATATAGAAAACAAAAATCCTCACAACTGGTCCAATAAGAAACAACATGATAAACGGAGAAAACACTGAGGTTGTCAAGGATTTCATTTAAGAAATCAAAAGACACACTGCATAGGGTAAATAGGCTCCAAAAGACCACTTTAAAGTACTGAAAAGCAAAGATGTCACCTTGAGGACTAAGGTGTGCCTGACCCAAAACATGGCGTTTTCAATCACCTCATATGCCTGTGAAAGCCGAACAAAGAATAAGGAAAACCGAAGAATTGATGCCTTTGAATTGTGGTGTTGGCGAAGAATACTGAATATACCATAGACTGCCAAAAGAATGAACAAATCTGCCTTGGAAGAAGTACAACCAGAATGCTCCTTAGAAACAAGGATGGCGAGTCTACGTCTCACATACTTTGGACATGTTATCAGGTGGGATCAGTCCCTGAAGAAGGACATCACGTTTGGTAAAGTGAGGGTCAGCAAAAACAGAGAAAGACCCTCAACAAGATGGACTGACACAGTGGCTGCAACAATGGGCTCAAGCATAGCAACAACTGTGAGGATGGCACAGGACTGGGCAGTGTTTCATTCTGCTGTGCATAGAGTCGCTATGAGTTGGAACCGACTCAACAGCACCTAACAACAAACAACAGCAGCATCTAACGTCAGTAAGTCAACTGTTTGTGTCAGTATACAGTATGTAGTAGTGGGGCTGTGGTTAAGAGCTTGGCTGCTAGCCAAAATGTCGGTTGTTCGAATTCACCAGCTGCTCCTTGGGAACCCTATGGGGCAGTTCTACTCTGACCTATAGGGTGGCTATGAGTCAGAATCAGCTCGAGAGCAAAGGATTTGGGTTTTTCTTTTTTTCATACCTTAAAAAACATTAAAGAAATACTTCCAGATACACGAAAACATTTTTAACTTAACAATACAGCAATAATAATAATGTTTTGATGTACATTGCAAAATAATGCCTGTTTGTTATTAGGAACCAACGTATAAGTACCTTGAATTTTTAATATACAGACAACCTCAGAGAGATTGCAGGTTCAGTTCCAGACTACCACAATAAATACCACAATAAAGCGAGTTGCATGAATTTTTTGGTTCCCCAGTGCATATAAAAGTTATGTTTACACAATACTGTAGTCTGTAAAGGGCCCTGGTGGTGCCATGGTTAAGAGCTTGGCTGCTAACAAAAAAGGTTGCAGTTCAAATCCACCAGCCACTCCTTGGAAGCCCCATGGTGCAATTCTATTCTCTCCTACAGGGTCACTATCAGCCAATCAATTTGATGGCAACAGGATTTTGATTTGGTAAGTCTATTAAATGTGCAATGGCATAATGTCTAAAAAAAAAAATGTACATACCTTAATTAAAAAATATATTATTCCTAAAAAAATGCTAACCATCATCTGAACCTTCAACGAGTCATAATCCTTTTGCTGGTGGTGGGTCTGGCCTTGATGTTGATGGCTGCTGACCAATCAGGGTGCTGGTTGCTGAAGGGTGGGGTGGCTACGGCAATTTCTTAAAATAACACAACAATGAAATTAGCATCCACTGACTCTTCCTTCCACAAAAGATTTCTCTGTAGCATGTGACACTGTTTGACAGCATTTTACCCATGGTAGAACTTCTTTCAAAATTGAAGTCAATCCTTTCAGACCTTGCTGCTGCTTTATCAACCAAGTTTATGTAATATTCTAAAGCCTTTGTCATTTCAACAATGTTCACGGCATCTTCACCAGGCGCACACTCCATCTCAAGAAACAACTTTCTTTGCTCATCCGTAAGAGGCAATTCCTCATCCATTACAGTTTTATCATGAGGCTGCTGCAATCCATCATATCTTCAGGTTTTACTCCTAAGTCTATTTATCTTGCTATTTCCACCACATCTGCAGTTACTTCCGCCGCTAAAGTCTTGAGCCCCTTGAAGTCATCCACGAGGGTTGGAATCAACTCCTTCCAAACCCCTGTTAATGCTGTTATTTTTACTTCCGTGAATCACAAATGTTTTTAATGGCATCTAGAATGGTGAATCCTTTCCAGAAGGTTTTCAATTTACTTTGCCCAGATCCATCGAAGGAATCACTATCTATAGCAGCTATAGCCTTACAAAATGTATTTCATAATTAATAAGACTTGAAAGCCGAAGTTACACCTTGATCCACGGGCTGCAGAATGGATGTTGTGTTAGCAGGCATGAAAACAAAATTAATTTCTTTGTATATTTCCATCACAGTCCTTGGGTGACCAGGTGCATTGTCAATGAGCAGTAATGTTTTGAAACGAATCTTTTTTTCTGAGCAGTAGGTCTCAACAGTGGGCTTAAACAATTCAGTAACCATGTTGTAAACAGATGTGCAGCCATCCAGCTTTGTTGTTCCATTTATAGAACAAAGGCAGAGTAGATTTAGCATAATTCTTAAGGGCTCTAGGATTTTTGAAATGGCAAGTGAGCACTGGCTTCAACTTAAAGTCACCAGCTACATTAGCCCCTAACAAGAGAGTGAGTCTGTCCTCTGAAGCCAGGCATTGACTTCTCCTCTCTAGCTATGAAAGTCCTAGATGGCATCTTCCCCCAATATAAGGCTGTTTCGCCTACATTGTTCAGTTGTTTAGTATAGCCACCTTCATCAATTCTCTTAGCTAGATCTTCTGGATAACTTGCTGCAGCTTCTACACCCGCACTTGGTACTTCACCTTGCACTTTTATGTTATAGAAACAGATTTTTTCCTTAAATCTCATGAACAAACCTCTGCTGGCTTCAAACTTTTCTTCTGAAGCTTCCTCACCTTTTTCAGCCTTCACCGAATTGAAGAGAATTAGGGCTTTGCTCTGGATTAGGCTCTGGCTTAAGGAAATGCTGTGGCTGGTTTGCTCTTCTACCCAGACCACTAAAATTTTCTCCATATCAGCAATAAGGCTGTTTCATTTTCTTACCATGTGTGTGCTCACTGAGTACCACTTTTAATTTCCTTCAAGAACTTTTCCTTTTCAGTTACAACTTGGCTAACTGGTGCAAGCAGCCTAGCTTTTGGCCTATCTCGGCTTTCAATATGCCTTTCTCACTAAGCTTAATCATTCCTAACGTTTGATTTAAAGTGAGAGACGAATGACTTTTTCATTCACTTGAACACTTGGAGGAACACTTGGAGGCCACTGTAGGGTGATTAACTGTCCTAATTTCAATATTGTCGTGCCTCAGGAAATCGGGAGGCCCAAGGAGAGTGAGAGAGAAGGGGGAACGGCTGGTCAGTGGAGCAGCAAGAACACACACAACATCTATCAGTTAAATTCACCATCTTATATGGATACGGCTCATGGTGCCCCAAAACATTACAATAAATCCACTGCCATCAAGTCAATTCCAACTCATAGCAACCCTATAGGACAGAGTTGAACAGCCCCACAGAGATTCCAAGGGGTGGCTGGTGAATTCAAACTACCAACCTTTTGGTTAGAGCCGAGCTCTTAACCACTGCGCCATCATGGCTCTCCAAAAAAAAAAAAAAAATTACAATAGTAACATCAAAGATCACTGATCACAGATCACCATAACAGAAAATAATGATAATGAAAAAGTTCAAAAAACTGCAAGAATTACTAAAATGTGACAAAGACAAGAAGCGAATGCTGTTAGAAAAATGGTGCCGACAGACTTGCTAGACGCGGTATTGCCGCAAACCTTCAATTTGTTCAAAAACACAGTATCTGTGAAGGGCAATAAATTGAAGCGCAATAAAACAAGATATGCCTGTATAAAGTTTTATGGGACTGGTTCTTAATTACGGATTGTACTTAAGTCAGACATTCATAATCCGGGGACTGCCTGTACTAGTCATTGTGTTTCTCTCCAGCAACTGAACAGCAGGTGGCACTCTTGTACCACCTCAAAAATCTTGAAAATTTGTGGGCACACAAAGTTACTATGGGTACATCTGTGTCAATTTTTCACTCATTCAACAGATATTTAGGGGTCCCTTTATAAGGAGCAAAGGAAACCCTTTGGCGTAGTGGTTAAATGCTATGGCTGCTAACCAAAGGGTCGGCAGTTTGAATCTGCCAGGTGCTCCTTGGAAGCAAAGGATACCCTTTGGCGTAGTGGTTAAATGCTATGGCTGCTAACCAAAGGGTCGGCAGTTTGAATCTGCCAGGTGCTCCTTGGAGACTCTATGGGGCAGTTCTACTCTGTCCTGTAGGGTTGCTACGAGTCGGAATTGACTCGACGGCACTGGGTTTGGTTTTTGGTTTATAAGGAGCAAAGCATATGCTAAGTGGTCAGAACAAACTTTCTTTGGAAGCAGAGAGGCTGCCAGTGACCTGCCCCTCATATGTACTAAACTAGGTACCTAAGCAACTACATCACAGGAGGTAGAAAATGAGATCAAAGGTACATTTGCTGGCACTTAATAGTTTAAACCCAGTCTAAATAAATTATCTCATTCGATTTCTATAAGCAAGTAAGATTAGCTATGGAGCTTTTTTTAACCCTGCTTTTAGGATGAAGTTAGGACTTCAGGGTCCCTGACCTAAAAGAGCCTTCATTCTAGCTAAAAGCATCAGACAAGTTTACAAAAAAGTATTGCAGAAAGGAAAAATACAACAATTGCTCCTCAGAAAAGGGACACGGAAAGGAGGGGTAATGGATGCTTGTGAGGCTTAGAAAGGACTTCATGAGGGAGATGGCAATGGAGTTGGACTTGGAAGAACGGACTGGAGAAAACTAAGAGGAGTCCTGTGGGTAAAGGTGAAGCACGAACAAAAGTCCTGAAGGGCCAAGTGTGGGGCAAAAGTACGGAATGATTAACCATTTGACTGCAGCGTAACGAAGGATACAGTTAGAAAGAGAAAAAAGGTTTAAAGAGTATGGGAGACATGTCTCCACATAAGAAGGGCTTTGAAGGTCATATCATGAAGCTGGGAATATTTTTAATCAGCAATTGGGAATCACTGAGGAAGAAAATGAGAACTGTGTGCTGGGAAAATAAATCTGTCAATCATTTCACCTTTACCTTTCAAACCCATCCTGGCTACCATGTCTTTCTCCTGGTCTCTGACTCACCCAGGCTGGGACAAGTACCTTGTGTGTTCCCACACTGTACTATACATATCACAGACAACAAATCTGCAAACTTTAGTAATTATGTGTTAATGTCAAAGATTAAATCTTTGAAGCCATGAATGTATACCATTAATTTTTTTATTCCTAGCCCTTAGCATAATACCCAACCCAGTTTATCTTAAATGGGTGTACATCAGAATCATGCAGAAAGCTTTAAGGAAAATACTGATACCCAAATACCACCAAAGGTCAATTATATCAAAATCTCTGGAAAGTGGGATCCAAGTGCTGACATGTTATAAAAGCTGCCACCATGACTCTAACGTGCAGCTAGGCTAAAAACCACTCTTTTAACTCACAGCAGGTATTCAATAAATGTTTACTGGCTGGCTGGCTGGCTGGAGAATGACAGAGGGAGGAACCTGGAGACAAAAAAGGGGCTATTTAAAAAGCCAGTACTAGTCTGGAAACCCCGGCGGTATAGTGGATAAGAGCTATGGCTGCTAACCAAAAGGTTGGCTGTTCAAATCCACCAGGTGCTCCTTGGAAACTCTGTGGGGCAGTTCTACTCTGTCCTATAGGGTCACTACGAGTCAGAATCGACTCAATGGCAGTGGGTTTTGGGAGTCGAAGTCTAGAACGGAGTCATGTCAAAGGGATGGAAAACATAACTTTATCTCTACTTCTCACCAACTGTAATAAACCGTAATTTCTGGCTTCACAAATTAAAAAATATATATACAGATAACAGAGACACACAAACCAGCAATTAGGAAATCTTATTCTTCCTTTGGTCTGATCATCCTCCCTCTTTCCCCTTCACCAGTGTGCACCTGTGTGCATGGGCATGTATAGACCCCCATGTATATGCAAATAACTGCTTTTATTTTTCCTTTCCTCAAATATGTACAATACCTGTCATCCAGTTCAATCCTTTTCATACTATGAAGGTGCAAAACAGCTAATATTATTGCTACAAGAAATATTACTGCACAGCAAACCCCTACACTGATATAAAACACACGTGTAGAAGTGGTTGGAGTGGCATGTACAGGATCATCTGCAATAAAAAGGAAAAGCAGGTTAAGCCTTTTAGGCAAAGATCATCAATTGTTTTGTGACTCAAAACACACAATGAGTATCATTTTCTCTTAAAAAAAATTTTCAATTGCATGTGCTTAGTCTTTGACAAGAGACTGAGCAGCTACTGGTAGTAGTGTTAGTGTTAAGTTCACATAAATTTTCTGGGTTTTTTACTGTAGTTTTAAAAAATGCTTTTAATCAAACTTTTGGTCAATGACGCTAATAGTCACTCAGAAGTACTATACACAAAATAAACCACCTATAGCAGTGGTGTCCAACGGAACTTTCTGCAGTGATAGAAGTGGTCTATCATGTGCTATTCAACACAGTAGCCACTAGCCACTGTGGCTATTAGGCCTTAAAATGCAGCTACTACAAATGAGGACCTGAAGTTTTAATTTTATTTCATTTAAAGTTAAAATTAGCCACATGTGGCTAGTAGTTACCACATGTAAAGAGAAAGAGGAGCTCTATAGGTTCTTCATGAATCCTCAACAACAATGCCTGGATTAGAGCGATCCCGCATCTTTTCACTGCCAAGGATCACTGGCTCACAACAGAGGAATCCACAAGTTAAAAAAAAAAAAAACTTTTTTTAAATCTTTTTTGAGAATAACCAAAATTACTTTACCTGTTTTTAAACATGAGAGCAGAAAAACAAGACTCTATTCATTAAATGAAATAACATGCAGCCTTACATTATTCAGAAAAGGGAGACAAAGAAAAAAGCTCCAGCAATAGTGAAAATAACTCAATGACAGAGACACACACGCAGAGGCAAACTGAGAAAGAGACACAAAGAAACACAAGATCTGATTGAGCAGAGCAGAAGACATACAATCAGAGAAAGAATTGGTATGACTGGAAATTCAAGAAGGCTTTGGTGACGAGTGCTCACATCATGAATTTACTGATTATTCATCATTCGACAATGGTTTGTTAGCTCATGCTCTGTACCAGGTCCTAGCCTTGATGCTGGGGATTTAGCAGTGAAAGTCACAGGCACTGCCGCTATGCACTGCCATGTATGCATGTGTGTAGGGGAGTGTAGGAAACATACAGCAAATACATGCACAAATAAAAATAATAGCAGCCAGCTGCTGCTTCTACCCAGGTCATTCTCCCCTGACCCCCAGATCTTCACCAGACTTGCCCCCAACCCCAATTCATGCAGGTCTCTCTCCAGGGTCACCTCCTCAGAGAGGCCTTCCCTGATTACCTGTCTAAACAGCCTCTCCTCATACCATTACTTTCCATTCCTTCACCTACTTTATTTTTCACCACCACACTTCTCCCCATCTGACCCGCTGTATATTCACACGTGCTTTGTTTTTTGTCTGCCTCCTGCCACTGCTCCTTGAGACCTGTTCTCAGCATCCTCGGCATCTGGAATACGGTAGTGCCTGGTGCATCCATAAGAAGCACTCAAATATTTGTGGCATGATAAGTGAATAAACAAATTAGCAAATAAATGAACGAAAAATAATCAGCGATAAGCGCTACCCAGCTATTTAAAAGAAAATGAGGAGCTAGAGAAAAAACAAGCAGCAACGGTGAAACCTGTGAGAGCCGGAACTCGGAGGGATCGCCTTGTTTTTCCGAGTCTTTTAAGTTTTCTGCCTTTGTCAGAGTGCAGCCTTGTCACTTTTCTATCGCTTGTTTTGGTGGAAAATATTTCAGTTTTCCTTCTCTGACAGGTTTCCACCTTACACAGGTTCCAGCTTTCATAGATTTTACTGTACTTTTCTTTTTTTTTTTTTTTAAATTGAAAGGTCAGGGCAGACCTCTGTAAGAAGGAATTATTTCAGCTGAGATCTGAATGACAAGGATGTGGGGCGAGCGCATTCCTACCTGAAGGACCACACAGTACAAAGAACCTATGGTAGGAATGAGCCTGGCATGCTCAAGTATCAGAAAAGAGCTACTGTATTGGGGCTGGAGTACAGCGGAAGAGAAGGAGAGCAGTCTGAAATGAGGCTGGAGAATCAGGCAGGGTCAGATCAAGCAGAGTTTTAAAATACAGGGTAAGTGAACATTTTCAAAAGACAAGTTTCCTTTGCTTAGAATAAGACCCAAGGAATTTGGGTTTTATCCTAATTGGGATGAGAAATCATTGCAAGGTTTCAAGCAAAAGAAGGATGTACATAATCACGCTTAGGGGGAAAAAAAAGGTTACTATAGATGCTGTGTGAAGGAAGCTGTGTAGGGTAGCAAAAGTAGAAACAGAATAAGCTAGAAAGTTACTGCTGTAGTCTAAGAAAGAGATTAGCAGTGGTTTGGACAAAAGTGTTGGAGTGAAGATGATAAGTAAACGGATTTGAAGGCAAAGTAGTTAACAGGCCTTGTTAATGAATTACATTGGGGTAAAAGAAAACGAGGAATCAAAGTTTTGGCTTAAGAGATTAGGTGGATAATGGCACCTTTACAAAGAAAAAAAGCTGATTGCGGAAAGAGAAAAATCAAGTTCTATTGTATCAAAATTAAATTTGAAGGATCCGGTATACATCAGGAAACCCTGGTGGCGTTGTGGTAAAGAGCTACAGCTGCTAACCAAAAAGGTCCTTGGAAACTGTATGGGTCAATTCTACTCTGTCCTATAGGGTCACTATGAGTCGGAATCGACTCGACAGCAACAGGTTTAGTATACATCATGTGGAGATGTCAAACAGTTAAATGTATAAGACTGGTGTTCTGAGAAGTGGTTAGGACAAAAGAAAATAGCTTTCAAACACCTGAAGTTAAGAGAATAAGGCTGCTTTCCAAAATTAAGCTTCGAATCAAAACAATATACCAGAACAGATTAATGTAAAGAGACTGAACGGCTTCTAGGACAGCTAGACTTGACTGTGGCTTGAATAAAGGCATTACTTTTTTTTAAGAATGAGCCCTGGTGGCACAGTGGTTAAGAGCTCAGTTGCTAACCAAAAGGTCGGCAGTTCGAGTCCACCCGCTGCTCCTTGGAAACCCTATGGGGCACTTCTACCGTGTCCTGTAGAGTCACTATGAGTCAGAACTGATTCAGTGGCGATGGTTTTTTGTTTTTGTTTTTTTGTATACCATGGGAGAGCTGTTTAGTCTTGGGAGGGCAGAAAAGGAAAAGTCCCAGAGGCAAATGCTGATAGTCCCCATTCAAGCACTCTCCAAGGCAGAGAAGATATCACCCTGTGGGGCAGACTCCAAATGTACCCTGCTCTATTACCTCCGAATTCCAGGCTTATGTATATACACTGTTCCCACTACGTTGTGATTACTACCGACTGCCTTGCCCATCTCCCTTACTACATTATAACCCCTTGAGGGCAGGGTCTGTTTTGCTCACATTTTAATCCTCTGCCTCAAGTCATACCACCTGGCACATCATAGGCTCTCAATAAATTCTGGATGGGTGGATAGCTAGGAAAAGAGAAATAAGTAGACAGACGCTAAGAGTATGCAATACTACTGCTCTTAATGGGAAATAATGTCCTAGGATAAGAGAAATGGGTAGAATTTTTAAAGTAAGCTTTGAGAGCAGTGTTTTTTTTTTTTTTCCTTTCTTTTCAGAGATAGATCCAAATGAGCTATTCTAAAAAGGAGGCAATGTCTCATCACATTATTTTACCTTCAGAAAAGGTCTACCTTGGAACAACTCTACCTCCTGAAATGATGAAACAGGAACACATGGCAGCACCTATGAACTACTTTTGCTAAAAGGTTTGGTCCTGAATCTAACCAAGTGTGAAATCAAACTGCCAGTTTATAGGAGAGAGAAAAATATGTTAAATGACACCACAAGGATGCAGCCAGCCTAATGCAGAATGTAGGAAATGCTATGGGACAAATGACCCAATTTCTTCAATAAATAAGTGACATTAATAAAAGGATAGATTAAGATAAAATATACATCAACCCAATACAGTAGCACAGACTTTATCTGGATCCTTTTTTCTTTATTTAGGAGAAGAAAACTATAAGACATTTTGAGATAACCAGATAAATATGAACTTAGACTAGAAAGGAATTATTAATTGTTATATGTGATAAAAAAAAAATGTGATAGGTATAATAAAAGATGAATAGGTGTTGGGCAATTTTAAAAGCAATCAACTGCTAACCAAAAGGTGGGCAGTTCAAAACCACCAGTGGCTCCATGGGAGAAAGATGTGGCAGTCTGCTTCTGTAGAGACTGATAGCCTTGGAAACCCTGTGGGGTCACTATGAGTAGAAATCAACTTAACGGCAGTGGGTTTTGGTTTTTTTTTTTGAGATCCACGCTGAAATATTTATGAAATGATATGATGCCTGGGACATGCTTTAAAATACTCCACCTCACCTCCAACCCAAAACCTATTATCAACGAGTCGATTCTGACTCACAGCGACCCTAGAGGGCAGCAGAGAACTGCCCCATAGCGTTTCCTAGGAGCGGCTGATGGATTTGAACTGTTGACCTTTTGGTTAGCAGCCGAGCTCGCAACCACTGTATCACCAGGGCCCCCAAAGAGAGAGAATCAATGAAACAAGATTGGTAAAATGTTGATCATTACTGAAGCTGAATAATGGGCACATTGGGGTACAGCAGAGCATTCTTTCTACCTCTGTATGCTTGAAAAGTCAAAAACAAACAAAAATATTTTTAAGTCTACTTCCATGAAGAGAATTTAGTAACTTTTTAAAATACTGCCATTAAATCTCAGGAAGAACAAAACTCAGAGACGTGTGCATGTCAGAAAAGGAAAACAGCAGCTATGTTATAGTATCTAAATACAGCTATTACCAAAAAATAAAAATCTACGTTGAGTTTCTGCTCTGCAGGTTTAAATAACATCATATCTTTAAGTTTGCACTTTCACCTGGATAAAACTAGCTGAGAGTTAGTTCCAGGCCACAAGACAGATTTCCTAACCATCTGCTAGTAGATAAAAATCCTGTGCATATTTCATATTCATACTTCAAGATAAGTAGAAAAGATGTGATATAAATTTTTGTTCATGAAAGTTTTTCAGATCAGCTGTTACGAAATATGCATTTTACTTCTTGAAATACTCAATATTCTAATACTTTCATATAACCTATAAAGCAATCGACAAAATATCAGTGAAATAAATAGCATGGCATCATTTATCATTTGGCAAACTGGAAACCACAAGAGCCTCCAGGCTTTGTGCAACTGTGTTCATGAGCAACCAGTCACGTTTCACCACTGAGAACAGAGTAAGATCACACAGCGACACTTACAAATAGTTCTGCTAGTGTTTTTATCCAAGGCTGAAGTTTTCACTTCTTCAAATTCTGGATTAAAGAGGAGACAAAGGATCCTTTAGAAATTCTAGTTTCTTTTCAGCGAAAATCCTTAAATACTGTAATTACGTTTTGTGCATTTTCTCTAACATAGGTTTGTGTTAGTTTGGAACACTGCCTGAACGATGTAAAAAAGTTTTTGTTGCAAGATAATACAGCTACGTTACCATTCTGGTAATCACCACTACAATCACGACTCAACAGTCTATATCAGCATTAACCAAAGGGTATTAGCTTACAGCTGCTCCATTAAAAAGGGTTTCTGTGGTCCCAGAAGTCTGAGAAAACGCACCGACTACGTTGTTTGTTTGGAGGTTCACAGTACAAATTAGCAGACTGTAAACGCTCTCAGGAGTTCTAGGGTAACAAAACTTGTCTCATCTATTAATCCCCACACTCATATGATAAAGGAACCTTTTCTTGCTGGTAACACCAATTTACATTCCAGTGCAGATATATCTTCAGTTGCAGACAGTGTACCTACCTCTAAGCACATTCCTTCTAACTTAAAATTCTTTAAATGTAGTGGGCTAGAAAACCAGACTAATAAATACATTAGGATCATATATTAAAGGGTCATAAATATTTAATGGAAGACTCAGGTGGCCAGAAGTATGACCACCAAATAAACATGATGGTAACTCTATTAAACTTAAGTATAAAACAGTATAGAAGGTAACACCAATAGAATTTTAGTGTAAATTTCTGCCTACGTATTTATGAAAACTAAGAAGGTATGGGATCGTTCTGGATATTAGCACCGGAGGAATCCATAGACCACACTATGTCTGGCCACCATTCTGCCATTAAACATTAACAGATAAAGCATCATGTCTCTGGGGATCAGGAACTAGGTGTTCTACACTCTCACTGACCGGCTATATAGGCTTGGGTGGCCACTCAAGGGCTCAGTCTTCTCGCATCAACTATATGATGAGCTGGTTGGACTAGAGAATCTCTAAGGTCCCTCTGGCTTTAAAATTACACGAAAGCAGGTATATACCAGGATACACTATAACCGGGAATTATATCAAAACACGAAAGCTTGTCGTTGCAGACAGCCCATCAAGTTGATTCTGACTCAGGGTAATCCCATGTGACAGAGAATTGTCCACAGGGTTTTCTTGGCTGTAATCTTTACGGAAGGAGATCGTCAGGTCTTCCTCCCACGGAGCCACTGGGTGGGTTCGAACTGCCAAACTTTCAGTTAGCTGCCTATTGTTTAACCATTGTACACCAGGGCTCCTTAGCTAACTTAATTTTTAAAATGCCTATTCTAACGCAGTATAGCTTCTTTACTGGCAAGTGTCTGGACATTAGTCATTATTACTCACTTGCTGGACTCATGTATTTTCACAATATTCATTAATAATTGCAATAAGGAAATCTGGTGAAAGACAGTTTAACAAAGAGGCTAAGAGCATGATTTTGCATCCCAGATGCACCACTTGGCTTTCTGACCTTTGCAAGTTAGTCAGATTCTCCAAGCCTCAGTTCCCTCATCTGAAAATGGAGATAATGAGACAACCTATCGCCTAGGCTTGATGTAAGGATTAAATGGGTTTAATGCATGCAAGGCCCTTAGAACATATTAAGCACCCAACCGGTTTAGGGTTTTTTTCCTACATTAGATACTAACCAGCTCTACCTTTGTGAACTTATAATTCAGGTTATTTTACCTCTCAGGAGGTAAAAAGAGGAGGTTTAAGGAGAACTCTGAATTTCTTTGATACATTACCCAATATGCTGGAATACTTTCATATCCACTGTAATTTCTTGAGTAACAAATAATCCAAAACCAAAAACTACCAATATTTATTAAGTGTCTACACACGGCATTCCAAGCATTATGCTATATTCAATTAATCTTTAAAAAACAACAACTCTGAAGCAAGGAATATGCCCATTTTACAGATGGAAAATTTGAGATTTACGGAGATTAAGTAACTTGCCCCAACATCCTGCAAAGAGCAGAGATGGTTATTACCACCCAGGCCTACCTGGCCCCATGGCCATGCTCTTGCATGAAGGTTAATTTTATAAAGGAAATGCAGTTAACACTCAGTTACTCAGGGACCCCTATCAGACTTGCCTAATTTTTTCACCTCTTCAGCTACTGGTACATTTCACATTCCTAATGGAAGACATCCGAGCAATTCTGGTAACAGATTTTAAGAAAGCAGGAACTGAGTGGGGCGTGTGTGAGATTCACGGCTACAAGCTACCTGGTGATTAGAAATTTCATCTGATAGTGCTTTTTCTTTTCTCATTTGAAACTGCAATCAAGATCTGATTATAATTAAATCTATAAAAAGACAACAAAATCTAATTGTGATCTTCTCACATCTCTGTGTAAAACACATATTTTGATAAATAAATTCCTTACTTTTGTAGCACATTTTCCTTCGTTTAAAATTTAAGACTGTAAAATTTTTCGAAGAATTTACTGTCAAGTTGAGCTGCATTAGTATCATAACCTCAGAATCTACTTTGCCAGTGCAGGACAGCTCGACCCGAAACACTGTTTAAAAAAAGAATAAAAAAAATTTGTTTAATATTCTAAAAATAAACATTAATGGACAAAATAGTTCTATTAAATATTTTAGAATCATTTGATTCACTCCCGCTGTATTAAAACTAAAAACATATTTACATAAAATAACTAAACAGAAAATTTCACAGAATTTATCTTCAGATTATCACAACTTCAGACATTATTCCATTCATTACAGTGTACAGAAACTAAAGGACAAATCAAGACAAATATGAAGAGTTAATTTTTAATATTTGCTCATGATTTTTGATATATCACTTCGCCTCCCAAGTCCTGCTATTGTAATTCCCTAAAACTACAGAATCATAAGGCAAACCTGCTTACCTTACCAGCCACTTGAGTGACAGTAAGAACAAAAATTACTTGGCAAAAAGGAAAGACAGTTCACTACCAAAATACAATTACCTTATATTGCTCATAACAAGGAGGTTAAATAGAAACCTGTAAGCAAATTTAATAAATTCTCAACTATGAATACAAAAACAATGCTTTCCTAAACAGAAACTGGGTTTGCCAATTTCTGTGGGGATGGGGTAACAGACCTTGTTGTGGTGGTGGTTGCTGAATTGATTCTGACTCACAGTGACTCTAATATGATGGAGTAGAGCTGCCCCATAGGGTTTCCTAGGCTGTAATCATTACAGGAGCAGATCACCAGGTCTTTTCTTCCACAGGACAGCTGGTGAGTTTGAACCCTGAACTCTGGATTAGGAGCCTAGCGCTTAACTATTGTGCCACCAGGGCTCCTTAACAGACCTTAAAAAACCCACTGCCGTTGAGTTGATCTGGACTCACAGAGATCTTATAGGACAGAGTAGAGCTGCCCCACAGGGCACATTATACACATTTTTTCAATCTTTTGGTTTCAGATTCTCTTTCTACAAATTTAGAATAAATCATTCTATCACCTGTATGAGCATGTGCGAGATATGGACATTTCTGAATTTCTTTACTGACCCATAAAAATTAACCACACTTCCTATACTTTCTTAAAGCTTAGATTAATGCGTGTCACTAATAACACTATATGAAACCTCCCAAAAAAGTTCCAGAACAACCATTGTGGCTTATACTTTCAATTTTTAAAAATATCCATTTTCTCAAAATCTTATTTCTTCAAGAACCTTGTTCAAAAGATTAGTTTTAAAAGTAGTCATACTGGTGCAATTATGGCACTTAATTCACTTACTGAGACATGTACTGAGTACCTACCCCTCCCAGTTACCATGCTAGGCACTAAGCGTCTATCTTCCAGTTGCCGTTTAATCGATCCTGACTTCATGGTAACCCCATGTGTATCAGAGTAGAACTGTGCTCCAAAGGGTTTTCAATGACTGGTTTTTTTTCGAAGTGGACTGCAAGGCAGGCTCAAACTTTCAACCTTTCAGTTAGCATCTAAGCGTGTTAACCATTTGCACCACCCAGCGACTCCTGGCACTAAGGTTACAGAGTAAAAAAAGACAGCTCCTGTTCTCCGAGTGGTCACACCCTAATAGGGCAAGACAAACACAAAGAATTACAAGATAATATCACCAGTTCTAAAAGTTAAATTCAAGGAAGGCTGGTGGTTTGAGTCCACTCAGAGGCACCTCCAAAGAAAAAGGCCTGGCTATCTATTTCCGAAAAATCAGCCCCTGAAAACCCTATAGAGCACAGTTCTATTGACACACACGGAATGCCATGAGTTGAAGTCGGCTCAACGGCAACCGGCCGGGGTATGGGGCAGCAAGAACAGAAAGAGTTATCAATTGGAGGGCAAGAAGGAGACAGGAAAAGGGCAGTAGCGATTTTGAGTCTTGCAGAACAAGCAGGATGAGTGGGAGTTCACAAGCAGAAAAAAGCGAAAATGGTTCCAAATATAGAGAGCAGTGTGCAAAAGTATGTGCAAAAGTTTGGATATGAGAACTGCATGTAGTATGGAACTGCTGGGACACTGACGGACCAGGCAAGCGCAATGAGAAGGTCAGAAAGGCAGGAGGATAGACGGTAAAGGAGCTAGTACACAGGCTAGAGAATCTAGAATGTATTTAGTTGACAGGGGCAGAGAGCACTGGCAGGCTTGACACGGTCAAATATGTGTGTGCAGTGCTCATCCAGGCCAAGTGTGGGGATTAATCAAAGGGGAACAAAACCAGACACAAGGACCCGTATGAAGGCCAGTGCAAGCAGTGCAGAAACGGAGACATGGAGGAACTGAGCACAGGCAGTTCTAGTGGGGATGGAGAAGAGGGAATGGTTTAAGAACATGGTACTAATAATTAGCATTTACAAAAATTAATTTCCAAAGTACTTATATATCTATGGAAACCCTGGTGGCATAGCGGTGGACACATCTATACCTATTAAGTAAGACACACTGCACATCAGTAGTTAAAACATTCTTTTTGTGGTATGGGGAACACAGTTGGGAGCGGTATGTTAACCTTCCCTTTGAAGACTCCACACTCACCTGATAAAGTTCGCGGAACTTCCCCCTGAACAGAAATGTTGACCTGGGGCATGTCCATAGCCACAAAATTGTCTACTTGAAACCCCAGCTTATACTCAACCTGTAAAATGAAGAGAAATAAACTGGGTCCGTGGCAACAGAAAGAACACTAACAGCTTGACTTATTAGATCATTAATTAATGAATAAGCCCTATATGCAAATAATCCAGCCATTAAAAAAAAAATCCAAATTGCCACAACAATCCTAGAAATTTTCAATTGGATAAAAAGTCAATCCAGCGAGCCAGCTCAATTTTACGTAAAGTACCACCACTCTGCTGTGAAACCTCCAAGTTAGGATGTGGAAATCCTGCTGAGGGCTGGACAGCCACATATGAAGAACCAAGGACTTGAAACTTGTCATTTACTGACAATGACTGGTCATCCATGTCTTCTCTGGTTGATAAAAGTCAAGCTCTCAGAGCCTCCACGGGGCTGGTGGGTGAAGGTCAGTTCTGCAGACCCACTTGGTTCCAAAGCACAAATTTCTTACAGAACATCTAAGCCACATCTTCTACGCCAGTTTTCACCATTAACAAAGTTTGTTTACATTTGGGTCTCTACCTAACCCCTGGGTCTATTTCTCAAGAGATTCAGAATCCAGAAAGGAAAAGAAGTAACCAACATGACAGCTTTAAAACACCAATATTATCTATCAATACCTGCCCAACCCAATGTGGCTTAATAGGACCAATCTGCATCAATAAATATAGCCCTGTTGCTACAAAGAGATGTTCATGGAAGAAGCAACTCAAATTGCAAAGCAATAGCTGAAATTCAGAATGGCTGCACCTTCGAGACCTTGCATGAGGCCTCATATTTAAAGTCACTCTTTGTCTTGCCCACAGGATCTTGATAAGCATAGTACCACTCTTCCATTTAGTAGCCACAGGTCAGCTTTGGTGGAGAGCTAGGATTGGCAGAGGCACAGGGCAGTGGTTTGAGAAAGGAGTGGGAGGGAAGAGGTTCAAGAAACCATTCTTTAAGAAGTTTAACTAGGAAGACTAAGACAGGCAGTAGCTGAGATGGGGAAAGAGGGGAAGAAGACCAAATCACAGGTTTTTTTTTTTTTTTCCTTTCCTTTTTTTTTTAAATGGGAGAGATTTAAATGTGTTTATATACTAATGGCAAAAGCCAATGAAACAGGATAGATTAAAGATAAAAGAATATCATCGAAGACTAAGAGGGAAAGATGGCCTCGACCACCAGCTGAGCAGGGGTATTACCCGTGAATAAGAAGGGTTCAACTCAGTGAGTTTAGTTCCCCCTCTGGGTTTCTCCTTTCATACTCTATGTGCAAGTCCTTGTGCTAAACACTATACAGGTGTGCAGCTAAGTTAGGTACACAAACAACTGTTAAAGACCGTATTTGCTAAGTGCCACATTCACAACAGATAAAGGCTTGCTCTAAGACATCAGTGGAAACCCTGGTGGGGTACTGGTTAAGTGCTACGGCTGTTAACCAAAAGGTCGGCACTTTGAATTCGCCAGGCGCTCCTTGGAAACTCTATGGGGCAGTTCTACTCTGTCCTATAGGCTCACTATGAGTCAGAATCAACTTGACGACAGTGGGCTTTTTTTTTTTTTTTTTTTTTTTGGTTTTAAGACATCAGTGACAAAAAAAACCTGCTGCCATCAAAGTCGGTTCCAACTCAGTGACTTAGTGGTACCTTAATGGGGATGAATTCACTCCCACCTTAAAAAAACCAAGTGCCGTGAAGTTGATTTCCACTCAGGGCGAGTCCCATATGTATCAGAGTAGAACTGTGCTCCATAGGGTTTTCAATGGCTGATTTTTGGAAGCAGTTGGCCAGGACTTTCTTCTGAGGCACTTGGGTGGACTTGAACTGCTGACCTTTCAGTTAGCAGCCAAACGTGTTAGCTAGCTATTTGCACCATCTAGGGACCTATTTTTTTAGGGACCTTTTTAGTACTCTCATCTTAGAATGCCACTATACCATCACTACCACCAGGGGGTACTAGAGAACTACAACCAAGAAGCTTCGTCTGGGAATGAGCAGGGGGTTCTTAATAATACTCAATTGATTAGCATTGAAAGAATGCACTCACTACCCACATGCATGCTATCTCTCAACAGGACAATACTTGAAGGGAAAGTCCACAAAAGAAATTAGCACAATCAGCAGGAACTGAGTTTGGAACCAAGCTATTCACAACAGCGTGTGACCCTTAGTAAATTATTAACTTTTCTGAGCTTTTAGTTTTTGTAAAATGAAGATAACATAACATGTTATGAGGATCAAATATGATACAACACACCTGTCAGCCTAGCACAGGTCCCTTCCGATAAATGCAAACCCCAATAGCATCAAGGTCATTCCAGAGCAACGACCCTATTGCCCCGACACACATCCCCATAATCACCAGCCCACTGCCAACCCCTGTGATTCTGACATGAGCCCCTTTCAGGGCCCTCCCAAGAACACTGTTGCAGCCCTTCTGTTTTGTCCCCCACCTCAGGAACCCCGCTCTTCTAAACAGACTTCCACACTCTCACTTTCTTCACAAAGGTCTTCCCCGCCTTCTCCCCCAACCTGGCTTTCCTCAGAAGTCATCTAATCATCCCTTCCCCTGCCTATCCTTCAGTTCCTACAACACCTGACCCTCAGGGCCTGGAGAGTAAGCAGTCAGCATGCTTTCAGAACTGTAAGATCCTTTCCAAATGTCCCTTCTTCATGCAAAATCCCCTACACTCTGAAACTCACAACTTTCGCCCATACTGGCTATTTCTCATTCCATCAACATCAAAGACAGCGCTTTGCATAGGCCTTGGCTTGTCTCCTGCCGTCTTCCTGGTGGCTTCAATATTCAGTATTCTCTATCCCTACACACAGTTAAGAACTGCTTCATAACCAAAACAAATGCAAAAATTCCACCACTACCTCTGACCTCCCACCTCTGTGATTCTTACAAAACCACCAGTTTCCACTAGTTCAATTCAACCAACATCTATGAGGCACTACTAGGAGCCAAGGACTGTTCACTGCAGGGATGCGATGGCCAATTAAGCCACTTGGCTCCTTTCCAAGGCCAGCTATGACCACCTGATTTCACTTTTACCTACTACCCAGTCTGTGCCCCCCAAAAGTCATTATTGACAGTTATATCAGCACCCTCAACTCTTTGCCTTCCTCCTGTGCATCCTTGGAGGTCAGCCCAGCCTCCTGATGGCCACCTGCTCTGCTCCTGTGGTCTAGCACTGTTAGAGGAAATCACATCCTGGAAGAGATGGATGCTCTTGTACAATGATGACCCCAATCTAAAGCGAGGCCCTTAGTCCTGCTCAGCAATTCCTTCCTCACCGACCCTCCTTCTCACTAGTCTTCTCACTCCAGTCTTCACAGGACCTCATCCTTCACCATTCGATGCCCTCCCCACCTCCTCCCTTTCAGACAATGTTCTTGTACCTTTTGGCTAGCAAATGTGAACTTCCTTTACTACCTTTCCTTTAAAGGACCAGGCATATCTGTCACAGCATCCATCCTTTGTACTCCAGTTCCAAGGAAAGGCCCATTCCACTCTCCAAATGACAAATTCTACTATACTACACTAGATTCTAGCCCATTTCACCATGGACTTTGTATCCGTGGGATCAGCTGCTCGCTCTCTCTCTCCCATATGTCCAATTACCTATTAGACACATCCACCTAGTGATGTTATGGCCCTCAAATTTAACAGATTCAACGCCAAACTGATTATCTTTCTCCAAACTTGCTCTGCCTCCTTTGTTTTAGGTCTCAGTTATTGGTGAAGTCATCTACCCAATTTTCCAGAACAGACACCTAGGAATTATCCCAAACTCCTTCCTCCCCTCACATCGAATGACTAATAAAACCAAAAAGACAAACCTACTGTCATCGAGTTGACTTCGACTTATAGTGGCCCGAAAGGACAGAGTAGAACTGCCCCATAGGGTTTCCAAGGAGTGGCTGTGGATTCAAACTGCCGACCCTCTGGTTAGCAGCTGTAGCTCTTAACCACTGCACCACCAGGGCTCCTAAATGACTTATTAATACTGGAAATTTTACCTCAGAAGGTCTCTGCTCACTAAATACCACTGTCCCAGTCCAGGCCCTTTAGTTCTCCCACTGGCTGCCATTAATAGCATCCCTATACTCTCCCTACCTCCAGTCTCACCCCATTCAGCCCATCTCTGCTCCCTCCTTGTAGCCACAGTTATCTTCCTAGAAGCAAAACGAAAATGAAACCCTGCCCAGTTGATTCCGACTCACAACGAACAGAAGGAACAGAGTAGAACTGCTTCGTGGGATTTCCAAGAAGCGACTGGTGGACTCAAACCACAGACCTTTCGGTTACCAGTCAAGCTCTCAACCACTGCGCCGCCCGGGCTCTTCCTAGAAGCCAAAGCAGCTTAAAAATCTCTAAGTGGCTGCCGTTTGTCAAGAGAACTACTTTTTTTTTTTTTTTTTAATAACTTTTATTAAGCTTCAAGTGAACGTTTACAAATCCAATCAGTCTGTCACATATAAGTTTACATACATATCACTCCCTACTCCCACTTACTCTCCCCGTCTTGAGTCAGCCCTTTCAGTCTCTCCTTTCTTGACAATTTTGCCGGCTTCCCTCTCTCTCTATCCTCCCATCCCCCCTCCAGACAAGAGTTGCCAACACAATCTCAAGTGTCCACCTGATATAATTAGCTCACTCTTCATCAGCATCTCTCTCCCACCCGCTGACCAGTCCCTTTCATTTCTGATGAGTTGTCTTCGGGGATGGTTCCTGTCCTGTGTCAACTGAAGGTCTGGGGAGCATGGCCGCCGGGATTCCTCCAGTCTCAGTCAGACCATTAAGTTTGGTCTTCTTATGAGAATTTGGGGTCTGCATCCCACTGATCTCCTGCTCCCTCAGGGGTCCTCTGCTGTGCTCCCTGTCAGGGCAGTCATCGATTGTGGCCGGGCACCAACTAGTTCTTCTGGTCTCAGGATGATGTAGGTCTCTGGTTCATGTGGCCCTTTCTGTCTCTTGGGCTCTTAGTTGTCATGTGGCCTTGGTGTTCTTCATTTTCCTTTGCTCCAGGTGGGTTCAGACCAATTGATGCATCTTAGATGGCTGCTTGTTAGCATTTAAGACCCCAGACGCCACATTTCAAAGTGGGATGCAGAATGATTTCATAATAGAATTATTTTGCCAATTGACTTAGAAGTCCCCGCAAACCATGTTCCCCAGACCCCCGCGCTTGCTCTGCTGACCTTTGAAGCATTCATTTTATCCCGGAAACTTCTTTGCTTTTGGTCCAGTCCAATTGAGCTGATCTTCCATGTATTGAGTGTTGTCTTTCCCTTCACCTAAAGCAGTTCTTATCTACTGATTAATCAATAAAAAAACCCTCTCCCACCCTCCCTCCCTCCCCCCCTCGTAACCACAAAAGTATGTGTTCTTCTCAGGTTTACTATTTCTCAAGATCTTATAATAGTGGTCTTATACAATATTTGTCCTTTTGCCTCTGACTCATTTCGCTCAGCATAATGCCTTCCAGGTTCCTCCATGTTATGAAATGTTTCAGAGATTCGTCACTGTTCTTTATCGATGCGTAGTATTCCATTGTGTGAATATACCACAATTTATTTACCCATTCATCCGTTGATGGACACCTTGGTTGCTTCCAACTTTTTGCTATTGTAAACAGAGCTGCAATAAACATGGGTGTGCATATATCTGTTTGTATGAAGGCTCTTGTATCTCTAGGATATATTCCTAGGAGTGGGATTTCTGGGTTGTATGGTAGTTCTATTTCTAACTGTTTAAGATAACGCCAGATAGATTTCCAAAGTGGTTGTACCATTTTACATTCCCACCAGCAGTGTATGAGAGTTCCAATCTCTCCGCAGCCTCTCCAACATTTATTATTTTGTGTTTTTTGGATTAATGCCAGCCTTGCTGGTGTGAGATGGAATCTCATCGTAGTTTTAATTTGCATTTCTCTAATGGCTAATGATCGAGAGCATTTTCTCATGTATCTGTTGGCTGCCTGAATATCTTCTTTAGAGAAATGTGTGTTCATATCCTTTGCCCACTTCTTGATTGGGTTGTTTGTCTTTTTGTGGTTGAGTTTGGACAGAATCATGTAGATTTTAGAGATCAGGCGCTGGTCGGAGATGTCATAGCTGAAAATTCTTTCCCAATCTGTAGGTGGTCTTTTTACTCTTTTGGTGAAGTCTTTAGATGAGCATAGGTGTTTGATTTTTAGGAGCTCCCAGTTATCAGGTTTCTCTTCATCATTTTTGGTAATGTTTTGTATTCTGTTTATACCTTGTATTAGGGCTCCTAGGGTTGTCCCAATTTTTTCTTCCATGATCTTTATCGTTTTAGTCTTTATGTTTAGGTCTTTGATCCACTTGGAGTTAGTTCTTGTGCATGGTGTGAGGTATGGGTCCTGTTTCATTTTTTTGCAAATGGATATCCAGTTATGCCAGCACCATTTGTTAAAAAGTCTATCTTTTCCCCAGTTAATTGACACTGGTCCTTTGTCAAATATCAGCTGCTCATACATGGATGGATCTATGTCTGGGTTCTCAATTCTGTTCCATTGGTCTATGTGTCTGTTGTTGTACCAATACCAGGCTGTTTTGACTACTGTGGCTGTATAATAGGTTCTGAAGTCGGGTAAGGTGAGGCCTCCCACTTTCTTCTTGTTTTTCAGTAGTGCTTTGCTTATCCGGGGCTTCTTTCCCTTCCATATGAAATTGGTGATTTGTTTCTCTATCCCCTTAAAATATGACATTGGAATTTGGATCGGAAGTGCGTTAAATGTATAGATGGCTTTTGGTAGAATAGACATTTTTACTATGTTAAGTCTTCCTATCCATGAGCAAGGTATGTTTTTCCACTTAAGTATGTCCTTTTGAATTTCTTGTAGTAGAGCTTTGTAGTTTTCTTTGTATAGGTCTTTTACATCCTTGGTAAGATTTATTCCTAAGTATCTTATCTTCTTGGGGACTACTGTGAATGGTATTGATTTGGTTATTTCCTCTTCGGTGTTCTTTTTGTTGATGTAGAGGAATCCAAGTGATTTTTGTATGTTTATTTTATAACCTGAGACTCTGCCAAACTCTTCTATTAGTTTCAGTAGTTTTCTGGAGGATTCCTTAGGGTTTTCTGTGTATATAATCATGTCATCTGCAAATAGTGATAACTTTACTTCTTCCTTGCCAATCCGGATACCTTTTATTTCTTTGTCTAGCCTGATTGCCCTGGCTAAGACTTCCAACACGATGTTGAATAAGAGCGGTGATAAAGGGCATCCTTGTCTGGTTCCCGTTCTCAAGGGAAATGCTTTCAGGTTCTCTCCATTTAGAGTGATATTGGCTCTTGGCTTTGCATAGATGCCCTTTATTATGTTGAGGAATTTTCCTTCAATTCCTATTTTGGTAAGAGTTTTTATCATGAATGGGTGTTGGACTTTGTCAAATGCCTTTTCTGCATCAATTGATAAGATCATGTGGTTTTTGTCTTTTGTTTTATTTATGTGATGGATTACATTAATGGTTTTTCTGATATTAAACCAGCCTTGCATACTTGGTATAAATCCCACTTGATCAGGGTGAATTATTTTTTTGATGTGTCGTTGGATTCTATTGGCTAGAATTTTGTTGAGGATTTTTGCATCAATGTTCATGAGGGATATAGGTCTATAATTTTCTTTTTTTGTAATGTCTTTACCTGGTTTTGGTATCAGGGAGATGGTGGCTTCATAGAATGAGTTGGGTAGTATTCCGTCATTTTCTATGCTTTGGAATACCTTTAGTAGTAGTGGTGTTAACTCTTCTCTGAAAATTTGGTAGAACTCTGCAGTGAAGCCGTCCGGGCCAGGACTTTTTTTTGTTGGGAGTTTTTTGATTACCGTTTCAATCTCTTTTTTTGTTATGGGTCTATTTAGTTGTTCTACTTCTGAATGTGTTAGTTTAGGTAGGTAGTGTTTTTCCAGGAATTCATCCATTTCTTCTAGGTTTGCAAATTTGTTAGAGTACAATTTTTCATAATAATCTGAAATGATTCTTTTAATTTCATTTGGTTCTGTTGTGATGTGGTCCTTCTCATTTCTTATTCGGGTTATTTGTTTCCTTTCCTGTATTTCTTTAGTCAGTCTAGCCAATGGTTTATCAATTTTGTGAATTTTTTCAAAGAACCAGCTTTTGGCTTTGTTAATTCTTTCGATTGTTTTTCTGTTCTCTAATTCATTTAGTTCAGCTCTAATTTTTATTATTTGTTTTCTTCTGGTGCCTGATGGATTCTTTTGTTGCTCACTTTCTATTTGTTCAAGTTGTAGGGACAGTTCTCTGATTTTGGCTCTTTCTTCTTTTTGTATGTGTGCATTTATTGATATAAATTGGCCTCTGAGCACTGCTTTTGCTGTGTCCCAGAGGTTTTGATAGGAAGTATTTTCATTCTCGTTGCTTTCTATGAATTTCCTTATTCCCTCCTTGATGTCTTCTATAACCCAGTCTTTTTTCAGGAGGGTATTGTTCATTTTCCAAGTATTTGATTTCTTTTCCCTCGTTTTTCTGTTATTGATCTCTAGTTTTATTGCCTTGTGGTCTGAGAAGATGCTTTGTAATATTTCGATGTTTTGGACTCTGCAAAGGTTTGTTTTATGACCTAATATGTGGTCTATTCTAGAGAATGTTCCATGTGCGCTGGAAAAAAAAGTATATTTTGCAGCAGTTGGGTGGAGAGTTCTGTATAAGTCAATGAGGTCAAGTTGGTTGATTGTTGTAATTAGATCTTCCGTGTCTCTATTGAGCTTCTTACTGGATGTCCTGTCCTTCTCCGAAAGTGGTGTGTTGAAGTCTCCTACTATAATTGTGGAGGTATCTATCTCGCTTTTCAGTTCTGTTAAAATTTGATTTATGTATCTTGCAGCCCTGTCATTGGGTGCGTAAATACTTAATATGGTTATGTCTTCCTGATCAATTGTCCCTTTTATCATTATATAGTGTCCTTCTTTATCCTTTGTGGTGGATTTAAGTCTAAAGTCTATTTTGTCAGAAATTAATATTGCTACTCCTCTTCTTTTTTGCTTATTGTTTGCTTGATATACTTTTTTCCATCCTTTGAGTTTTAGTTTGTTTGTGTCTCTAAGTCTAAGGTGTGTCTCTTGTAGGCAGCATATAGATGGATCGTGTTTCTTTATCCAGTCTGTGACTCTCTGTCTCTTTATTGGTGCATTTAGTCCATTTACATTCAGGGTAATTATAGATAAATAAGTTTTTAGTGCTGTCATTTTGATGCCTTTTTATGTGTGTTGTTGACAATTTCATTTTTCCACATACTTTTTTGTGCTGAGGCGTTTTTCTTAGTAAATTGTGAGATCCTCATTTTCATAGTGTTTGACTTTATGTTAGTTGAGTCGTTACGTTTTTCTTGGTTTTTGTCTTGAGTTATGGAGTTGTTATACCTTTTTGTGGTTACCTCATTATATACCCCTATTTTTCTAAGTAAAAACCTAACTTGTATTGTTCTATATCGCCTTGTATCACTCTCCATATGGCAGTTCAATGCCTCCTGTATTTAGTCCCTCTTTTTGATTATTGTGATCTTTTACCTATTGACTTCCATGATTCCCTGTTATGTGTATTTTTTTTTTAATTAATCTTAATTTGTTTGTTTTTGTGATTTCCCTATTTGAGTTGATATCAGGACGTTCTGTTTTGTGACCTTGTGTTGTGCTGATATCTGATATTATTGGTTCTCTGACCAAACAATATCCTTTAGTATTTCTTGTAGCTTTGGTTTGGTTTTTGCAAATTCTCTAAACTTGTGTTTGTCTGTAAATATCTTAATTTCGCCTTCATATTTCAGAGAGAGTTTTGCTGGATATATGATCCTTGGTTGGCAGTTTTTCTCCTTCAGTGTTCTGTATATGTCGTCCCATTCCCTTCTTGCCTGCATGGTTTCTGCTGAGTAGTCAGAACATATTCTTATTGATTCTCCCTTGAAGGAAACCTTTCTTTTCTCCCTGGCTGCTTTTAAAATTTTCTGTTTATCTTTGGTTTTGGTGAGTTTGATGATAATATGTCTAGGTGTTTTTCTTTTTGTATCAATCTTAAATGGGGTTCGATGAGCATCTTGGATAGATATCCTTTCGTCTTTCATGATGTCAGGGAAGTTTTCTGTCAGGAGTTCTTCAACTATTTTCTCTGTGTTTTCTGTCCCCTCTCCCTGTTCTGGGACTCCAATCACCCGCAGGTTATCCTTCTTGATAGAGTCCCACATGATTCTTAGGGTTTCTTCATTTTTTTTAATTCTTTTATCTGATTTTTTTTCAGCTATGTTGGTGTTGATTCCCTGGTCCTCCAGATGTCCCAGTCTGCATTCTAATTGCTCGAGTCTGCTCCTCTGACTTCCTAGTGTGTTGTCTAATTCTGTTATTTTATTGTTAATCTTTTGGATTTCTATATGTTGTCTCTCTATAGATTCTTGCAACTTATTAATTTTTCCAGTATGTTCTTGAATAATCTTTTTGAGTTCTTCAACAGTTTTATCAGTGTGTTCCTTGGCTTTTTCTGCAGATATCCTAATTTCATTTGTGATATCATTAAGCATTCTGTAAATTAGTTTTTTATATTCTGTATCTGATAATTCCAAAATTGTATCTTCATTTGGAAAAGATTTTGATTCTTTTGTTTGGGGGGTTGGAGAAGCTGTCACGGTCTGCTTCTTTAAGTGGTTTGATATGGATTGTTGTCTCCGAGCCATCACTGGGAAACTAGATTTTCCAGAAAATCCGCTAAAAAAAACTGCGATCAGATCCCTATCAGAGTTCTCCCTCTGGCTCAGGCTATTCAGATGTTAATGAAGCCGCCTGGGGAGGGTGCGGGAGGGAACAGAGAGATAGGAGAGTAGCACCTCAGAATATAGCCAGAGTTGCTTGTCTTGCTTGGAATGACTGTTATATCTGAGATTCCCGCGGGCGCGTTGCCTATGTGTGCTGACTGTGTGGAGATTGCCCCCAGGGGGTCTGGCCTGCTGGAGTCACGGTCAGATCCTCCGCTTCCAGCCCCACGCCCAGCGTCAAGGCTCCCCTACTGGGACGGTGCACTCTCAACTCCAAAATCAGTCGCTGCCTCCCGGGGACTTCTCTTCCCTCCAGCCGCGTGGCCGTGCCGCCCCCTTGAACCAGGTAGGCCCCCTCCCGGGGTTAGTTCAGATGGGTGGAGTAGCTCCCCGTGCTTGTGCCGCGACCGAGTGTCCCGGCTGGAACGCTGTTCTCCCCACTCCAATACCAGTCGCTGCCTCCCGGGGACTTCTCCTACCGGCTGCGTCCCACGCCGCCCGCGCGACCCGGCTGGTCCCCTTCCCGGGGTTAGTTCAGGGGGTGGAGCAACTCTCCGTGTTTATGGCGTACCTGCGTGCAGTCCAAATCCCTGCAAAACGGTTCCCCGGCTCGGATGCTGCTCTTTCTGCTCCAAGATCAGTCACTGCCTCCCGGGGATTTCTCCTACCGGCTGCGTCCCACGCCGCCCGTGGAACCGGCTGGTCCCCCTCCCGGGGTTAGTTCAGGGGGGTGGAGCAGGTCTCTGTGCTTGTGCCGTACCTGACTGGTACGCTGGCTCCAGGCTCTGGAAACAATCGCTGCTTCCCCGTAATAGTTCGTTCTCCGTCTCTAAATCTGTGTTTGTTGTTCAGGGTTCGTAGATTGTTATGTATGTGATCAATTCACTTGTTTTTCCGTGTCTTTGTTGTAAGAGGGATCCGAGGTAACGTCTGCCTAGTTCGCCATCTTGGCTCCGCCCCCGAGAACTAATTACTTTTATAGATCATTATTATTATATATTATTATACCTGACCTCAACCTATCATTTCAGGTCATCTCTCTTTATTTCCCCCATTTCTTCCTCTAGTCCTGATATCCTAAACTCATGTTTCTATGCTCAGGACTTGCTGTGACTATTCCTTTACACAATCCCTTGATTCTTCCTTCTTTTTTCCCCCTGGCAAACTTCTATTCATCCTTCAAGATCCAAATCAACCATCCCCATTTCAAGGAAGCTATCCCAGGTGGTCCAGGCAGATCTGGCTGTCCCCACCTCAGTGTTCTTGTCTTTTCACTCCCATCTCAGCGAGCGCACTAAGACCATGGTATCGCACCTCATCTGTTAACAGTGCCTCCCCCCGCCCCACCAAACTGAGCAAATCCATGGCAAATACCATGGGCAACATCTCTTCCTTTTACGTGCTCAGCACCTAGCATGGCAAAGACCTCTGAATGAATGTATGAATCTACGAGTGAATGCATGCTCAAAACCAAGATATAACCATAAAATTAATAAGCTGACTTTCTGATGGTGACTCATAAACTGGCTCTGAGAACAATGGTAAATAAGAGTGCCTGCCTGGAGAGCCAGGGATATTCACATTTCTCCTACAACAAACCGAAGAGCCAAAACTGCCTAGCCCTACACGGCCCGCAGCGGCAGAGCTGACCAGGGAGCAGAAGCCCTAGGAAGGCAGAGAGACATAAGGAAGGGGGTGGGGAGTCTGTATACAATGGGCTGAAGGGCCCTAGCTGCAGTGCTGTGGGGAGGAGAGACAAGACTAGCAGCCAAGTATTTGCATGGCAAGAGGGAGATGAGACGGGTGAAACGAGGAAAATGAGCTTGTGAGTGGAGCCAGGTAGAGCTGGGTGCGTGGGGAGAAGTGATGAAGTGGCTGATTAAGAAGCTTGAGAAGGCAAACCCTGTGGCCATAACAGCAGTCAGGAGGAATAAGAAGTACAAAAGTATGGAAGCCTACCCTTTTTGAGGGACTATATAAATGTGTGTGAGGCATTCACAAGGCAGTCCCTTCTCCCTCTGCAGTCTTTAAGATAAAAATTTTAGAACTGCCGTTTCTGGGATCAGAGAAAAAATAACAAATTATTAAAGCCCAAGTTTCTCTACTTTGGCATGTATTGATCTATAAAGAATCTCACTTGCCAATCACTCCTTCAAGAAACAAATCTGTTCAAAAACTAACACTTACCATCTACTAGAAACCAAGGAAATCTGAACAGCAGTTGTTTACCAAAAATAGAATGAGCCAAAATACTTCAGAAAAGGAACTAGAGAAAATATAAATATTTGAATAAGCTAAAAAATAAACATTTTTGGTAATCTGCCCTTACTTGGAAACAAATTGCAACTGCAAATAGCCAGCTGATGAGTTAAGCCATTTCCTTCTGGAACATGGACAGTACGGATTTAAAATGAATACTCGCCTGCAGCCAAATAGCTTTTAAACTTCTCTGAAATTACCAGAAGCACTAACTTTCTCAGAGAAACCTCACTCTGCAGGAGACACAAGCAGGCTGCGACCCCAGAGGCTGCTGTAGGAACCCTAGACAAATTCCCCGTAGCGCCTTCTGACAATGATGAATTCCTGAAACCAGAGAACAGCTACGGGGTTGGGACGGGGGGGTGGGAATCCTGCTACATTTTCTTATATTTTTGCCTGTCAGCTATCTATCTATTGATACTTAATAGATGCAACTGCATGTTTTTTCTGGATATGGAAGAATGTTCCAGAATACAGAAGAAACTAATTATCTGTAAAAACCACCCAGTCGTCTCTGCCTTTTTGAGTGTGCGGCCTTGTGAAAGAGAACCGGTACCAGAGTTCTCATTCCATCTCAAAATGCAATTAACACGATGGTATTTAATGACCACTCACTAAGGCATGTGTGACATACATGTCAAGAATAAGACACAGCCTCAGCCTTTGAGGAGACGACAATTTATTTGAGAAGACAAAACAGAATCATGTAAACACTGGAGAACAACACTATTAACAGGAGTTTTGATGTGTAAAAACTAATGCTAAAATATCTACAATGTTGAACTAAAATACCAGGGAGCCTGAGGGTCTTTGGAAGCAAATATTTTATCTTCTGGCAAAATCTTAAAAAACAAGAGCCGAGACTTTCTGACTAAGAGTTAGAGCTGGGAGTCATGGGTCTCATCTAAAGGTTGACTGCATCCCTGAGACAACACGACCAGATGAAGAACCCTTTGCCCACATCTACCCTGCCCCTTATGTGGCCTTTCCAGTTTGGGTCACCTCTGCTTCCTGCCTCCTCTGGCCCTACTATTACCTTAAGCGAGTCTCTTCCCAAACTGGCTCTTAGTTTCCTCTCTTAGAAACTCATCAATAAACCAAAGCGCAAACACACACGATGATATATAACACAGCCGTGTGAGGGGAAAAGGGGCCTTAACTGTCGCACCACCCGGGCTCCTTCCGATATGCAGACACACACACACACACGCAGCCCTGGTGACGCAATGGTTAAGAGCTTGGCTGTTAACCAAAAGGTCGGCAGCTCAAACTCACCAGCTGCTCCTTGGAAACCCTCTGTGGCAGTTCTATTCTGTCCTATAGGGTTGCTATGAGTCAGAATGGACTCAACAGCAACGAGTCTGGTTTGGTTTATACACACACATGTGTAGGAATATATACATACTGCATAAAATATATATACATGCTTATATATACAGGCTATTTCTAGAAGGAGAGACAAGAATTAGGTAATAGTGGTTGCCTCAGGGAAGGGTAACTAGGTGGCTGGATTGCTGGGAGATGATACTAGAATGGTATAAGGAACCTACACCCTTTATGGTTTTTAAATTTTATACCATGTGTATATACTCCTACTCAAAAGATTAACTTTTAAAATAAATGAACTTGAATTAATCAACTATTCTAAAATCTCCAGAGAGACTGGTTATCCAGCACAGGTCTAACCTCTTACATTGAAAGGGAACCTGCTACCCTCCACGACAGCACTTGCTGAAAAGGGAAACCTAATTCCAAATTCAGATGCTAACACTAGTACACCCTCTCCTCACTTATTGACATAGGCTCCAAAGACCAGGTCATTATGTGAAAATTGGTGTTACACAAAAATGGAGGACTTCTTTTTTTTTTGTTTTCAGACTATCCATTTGTCTGATTTTTTTTTTTTTTTAAGAAAATATGATCACGGAAAACATATCCACTAAGATCTACTG
Source organism: Loxodonta africana (assembly GCF_030014295.1). Classification (NCBI taxonomy): domain Eukaryota; kingdom Metazoa; phylum Chordata; class Mammalia; order Proboscidea; family Elephantidae; genus Loxodonta; species Loxodonta africana. Next base: position 45,225,900 of record NC_087367.1, on the reverse strand, counting down.
ATGTGCACATAACTGTGACGAGTCCAGTTATGGATTATTCTTCTTCAGAGGAAGCTTGAAGAAGACAAAGCTGGACAAAGCCAGACTGCGTGACTGGAAGGCCCACGGTTTAACCACTTCACCTTCCTCCTGTGCTGGGTCAGAGAGCTTCCCTTGCAGACCCACCTCCAGGACTCCACTCTTGTAGACCCTGAGTTCATCCCAGAGCCTGTTCTGCCCTCAGGGCCTGGTGAGTCACTGAGGCTCTGGGCCTCCTGTAGAGGGCGCTGGGAGCCTGGCCACACACCCAGCCCCAACAAGGCAGAGGCTTTAGGCCCAGGTTCAGTTCACTTTTGAATGTTATTAAGCTCTCATGTATTTCTTCCAAACATCCTACATTTCTTCCAAACACCCTCTCCAATGCCTCTTTCTTTCCTCCCTTTCCACCCCACAGCAATTTTTAGCTGCAGGGCCCCAAGCCACATAGGAGCTGGGACCCAGAACAGGAGCCCACTGGCTCAGTGCTGCCTGCGCACCCCTTGGAGGCTGTGGCACGGAGCAGGCTGGCCCTGAGCAGCGGGTGGATGCTACATCCCTGCCAACAGGAGGGAGCAGAGGGCATGAGGCAGTGCAGCCCAGCTTCCTGGAGGCCACCCAGAGACCCTCCTCAAGGAGGGGATGCTCTGCAGCCTTTGCTGCCTTGCCCAGCGCCTTGTTAACGTGCAAAATAATCGAACAGTAGGTTTTTTACTATTGTCGTAAATGCAAAATGTCAGCTAATGAGATAGCAGATAAGTGAGAAATGGGTGCAGTTGGAAGCGTGACGAGGAACACAATTTTTTTAATATAGTCTCAAATTATCTTCCCACAAATTGCTTATTGTTACAAAATGAAAACTTTACAGTGGTGAACTTAGTGAGCTAGTTAACATCACCAGTAAGGGGATAAACTGTCACCAGGTACACTTAGAAGGACAGCACTTCTGTGGTATTACTGCCGAGGAGACATTCTTGAGTCTAATCATTAGGAAACCTTCAACAACTCAAAGTGAGGGACAGTCTACAAAATAACTGGCCTGTAAGCTTCAAAAAGGGAGCCCTGGTGGCACAATGGTTAAATCCTCAGCTGCTTACCAAAAGGTTGGCAGTTTGAATCCACCCAGGGTCTCTGGGGATAAAGATCTGACAATCTGCTTCCATAAAGATTACAGCCAAGAAAACCCTGTGGGCAGTTCTACTCGTCACATGGGGTTTCTATGAGTCAGAATCGCCTCAACGGTACACAACAACATATTTATATAATAATTTTTACTTATCTGACAAATAACAAAGAAATACACCCAAAATATTTAGGGTTAAGGGGCAAAGAGAAAAAATAAGCACTCTTATTCACTTTGTAAGGCATGTGTTGATTGGTTGGTACTATTTTGGAAGAAGGAAGCGAGAACAATTTGGCAATAACTATCAAAATTTTAAACATGCACACTCTTTGATCCAGCCATATAGACTCCTTAGTGATATTTCACTATTCAGAAATAATCCTACAAATGCACAAAAATTTCTAAACAAAGGTATTCTTAACATCTGTGTATATATATACATACGCATGTATCTATACATACATATATACACACATACATACATATAGACAAATACATATATGTCTATATACTTTTTGCTTTTATATTCAACAATAACAAGGTAGAAACCGCAACAAAAGATGAACTACCATCAGTTTTCATCACCCTCTTACCATAGCTTTTGTCTGCGAAATGAAGTGAAGGCACCTGTGTGTAACAGTGAAAGGAAGCACTGTCTGAAATAATAAAATGCTATTAAAAATCTACATGTCCATCAATGGGGGACTGGATAAGTAACACTACTTCATATATCCATACAATATTATATTATAATGCCATTAAAAAGAATTTCTGTAATGTCTGAATTTTCCCAACATATTGTTTCTGTAATGTCTAGATTTTCCCAACCTGTCATTTTCTAAGCAGAAAAAAATAAAGACATGGAAATTTGTATTAAAGTTGTCAGATCTAAACAACTTGCAACGAACACCTAGCCAGACACCGCTTTAGAACACTTAAAGCAAAAAAAAAAAAAAAAAAAAAATTTTTTTTTACTTGTTTTTAGCAGCAAGACTATTTTTAATTCCCAATAAAATCCTACTCAGAAGCCTATGTATAAAGTATGTACAAAGTTAAAAAGAAGTTGGTTGCCGGGGACAGGGGGGTCCTAGCTTGGCCTCCCACTCTGACTTAGGACAAAATCCATCACATTCAAGGAATTTAGGCAGTCAGACGAAATGTGAAGAATTCAGAAACATAGGGTTCTTAAGCGTTTGGTTTTTAGCCCCTTACAGTTAAAGAAGCTTCGCCACAGTATGCTCAGGTTGCCTGTGTCTGCTGTACCCACTTTTCAGTATTTCTCCATAAATGGGAGAACTATATACATTGTATCAAACGTGTTTAAAACAACTCTCTCACTAACCCCTCTCCCACCTCATATCACTTCTTCACCGTAACAGCACAGTCAGTATCTCTGTGGGGCTGTTCCCTTCTCAAACTCAATCTGCATCTCTGTTTGAAAAGCCTGGAAGGATATAAGTGCCTAAATCATGGCCACCCTCATTTTAAAGGGTTTGAGAAACTTGAAAGGAATAGGCTAAAGATTTAAAATATAAACCTGAAAAGACTGTGCTATTACAGTCCCCCACTCCCTGACCCTTTTGTACAGGTGGCAGCCCACTCCTCACATCAGCCCTTGCTTGCCTTCGTCTCTGGGGCCTGTGTGACCCTGTCCTGGTGTCTGTGCTTAACCACTCTCTTACCTTGGACTTTGCATGCCAAGTGAAGTGCAGAAAATTTGTCTCACTGGGTACTAACAGGTTAAAGGAGAGAGCATAATGACTAATGAGGTCGTTTCTCACATAATAAAGTTCGGCATCAAGACCTAGAAAAAAAAAATAGGAGAAAAGGTGAGAAGGAAAAGAAATAAACAACTAAAATACTCTCAGTATTTTAGTAAACTCATTATCCATCAGTATTCTGAAACTGATACTACAGTGAAGATGACAGTGATACACAAACCGACATCACGAACAGCTCTCCCATGTGCTGGCTTAGGAAGCCGGATCAACAGTAGGTCTCAGCATCAACAAAGATGAAGAAACTGGGACTCAAAACAATTAAGTTACTACCCTGCTAAAATCTGACGGCCACTCTGTCTTCTGAGTGCCCATTTGATACCCTTCCTCCTGGATAGCACTTCTCATGGTAACTTTTACCAAAAAAAAAAAAAATGCCCTTTCTCCCCCCCCCCCCCCAAAAATTGATGTGGATTTAGGGAGAGAGGCTCAACATAGAAGGGAGAAGGGCACCTTGGCTGAAACCTAAGTTTGAGCCCAGGCCTCAGGCCCACAGCCAAATAGGACCTCTGCTTCCTCCGTCAGCACGATGTCCTTGGCACTGAGACAACATCTACCACGCTACAGTCTGCAGCAGCTGCCGTGCGTGCACTTGCCCTCTTCCCTGCCTAGACCACAAGGTGAGGAACACTGTACTTCTCATCACGTCCCTTGGACCTAGTTCCCTGCACAAAGGAGATACTCAATAAAACCCAGACCCGTTGAGTCGATTCCAACTCAGAATGACCCTCCAGGGCAGAGAACTGCTCCATAGGGTTTCCTAGGCTATAATCTTTACTGAAGCAGGCTGCCATATCTTTCTCCCACAGAGCTGCTGGTGGGTTCGAATTGCCGACCTTTCAGACACTTGTTAAACCAAAGCTGGTGCTGCAGATGAAACAAAATATCGAAAAGCCTGAGAAATGCTGAAAAAGTGAATCTTAAATTTCACTCATTTCCATACCATTTTCTCCACCAGGGCCACATCCAACCTCCAACACATACCACATTCTCCAATTTTGTCATACTCTTCTATTCTACCTGTATTTAATGTTTTTCTTTAAAATCAATATATCTTTTCAAAGCAAAAAAGATTTTTTTTTTAATTTTTATTGTGTTTTAAGTGAAAGTTTACAAACCAAGTCAGTCTCTCATACAAAAGCTTATACACACCTTGCTATATACTCCTAGCTGCTCTCCCGCTAATGAGACAGCACACTCCTTCCCTCCACTCTCTACTTTCACATCCATTCGGCCAACTTCTGACCCCCTCTGCCCTCTTATATCCTCTCCGGACAGGAGCTGCCCCCATAGTCTCATGTGCCTACTTGATCCAAGAATTTCACTCCTCACCAGTATCATTTTCTATCCCATAGTCCAGTCCAATCCCTGTCTGAACAGTTGGCTTTGGGAATGGTTCCTGTCTTGGGCTAAAAGAAGGTCTGGGGAACATGGCCTCCGGGGTACTTCTAGTCTCAGTCAGACCATTAAGTCTGATCTTTTTACGAGAATTTGGGGTCTGCATCCCACTGCTCTCCTGCTCCCTCTGGGGTTCTCCGCTGTGTTCCCTGTCAGGGCAGTCATCTGTTGTAGCCGGGTACCATCTAGTTCTTCTGGTCTCAGGCTGATGTAGTCTCTAGTTTATGTGGCCCTTTCTGTCTTTTGGTAAAGCAAAAATTTTAAGGATAAACTTAATCACTAGCTTAAGTGGAAAATCTGTAGCTATTGTGACAAACTAGAAGGTAATCATAAAATCAATTAAAAGGAAAACAAAAACATTACTAAATTCTACCTAAATATTGCTGCCCTCCAAGACAATGAGCTTGAGCCCCCTGCCCCAGTTCATTGTTTTCAAAAAGGAAGGAGTATTAGCTAGTATTTGAGAGAGATAAAGAAAAGATCAAACAGATTTTCTCTCATGATAACCAGAAAGAATTGAAAGAAAACAGGAAACAACTTTCTAACTGATTTAAAAAAAAAATTTTTTTTTTTTTTTTTTAATAGTAGTGCCGAATCTATGTATTCTAAATGTTGAAAGGGGGGAAAAAAGGTACAAGGGAGACCAACTGTAAAATCTCACAACCATTTATTGATTTCAGAACATTTACTGATCCTGCATTACAGGTCTGAAACATGATATACAAAGAGGTCAAGATGGGATGTCATACTTCCTAAGGAAACAAGACACAGAAACAACTTTACTAAGAAATTTTTCCAACAGAATAAGTTTTCTCATTTCTGGGCTGGATCTGATATAATCATTAATTCAGAATGAGATCTAAGGCTTACATAGGGGAAAGCTGCTGCACTGGCTAGGTGGCACTATTTTATTTATCCTGTAACTAGATGGGAAAACCTGGTGGTGTAGTGTTAAGAATTAAAGCTGCTAATCACAAGGTTGGCAGTTCAAATCTGCCAGATGCTCCTTGGAAGCTCTATGGGGCAGTTCTACTCTGTCCTATAGGGTCACTATGAGTCAGAATCGCCCCAACACCAACAGGTTTGGTTTTTTTTTTTTTATCATAACCAGTTGACATGGAGTCAATTCCAACTCATGATGATTCCATGTGTGTCAGATTAGAATTGTGCTCCACAGGGTTTTCAATGACTGATTTTTTGGAGGTAAATCATCAGGTCTTTCTTACAAGGAATCTCTGGGTAGATTCAAATTCAAACCTCCAGCTTTTGGGTTAGCAGCCAAGTACAACACTGTCTGCACCACCCAGGAACTCCATTTATCCTACAGCCAAAAACCTATTGTCACTGAGTCAATTCCAACTCCTACAACCCTAAAGGACAGAGTAGAATTGCCCCATAGGGTTTCCAAGACTGTAAGTCTTCACAAACGCAGACTGCCACATCTTTCTTCTGCAGAGTGGCTGTTGAGTTCAAACCACCAACCTCTGACTATCAGCCAAGCACTTTAACCACTGTGCCACCAGAGCCCCTTCATTTATCCTGTAGAGGATACCAAATGCAATAGGAGAAAGTTAGTAGCCTCCTGTAAATGGCTCCCCCTACAAGCAGGAAACTGTGAAAAGGGATAAGAGGACAAAAGCGAGAAAGAAGAAGAAGAAAAAAGGGGAAGAAAGAAAGAGAAATGGGGCAAGGCGGTAGGGGAAAGGTAGGGGGGAAATGCAACAAGAAGATGGGCACAAAGGAAACGTATCAGCAATCACAATAACTGTAAATAGTTTAAGTTCGCTTGTTTAAAAAAAAAATCTGAGTCTTAGCTCAGATGCTGTTTACAAGAGACACACCTAGAACAAAATTTTAAAATATATGCAAAGTAAGTGGAAAAATTAAAAGCAGGTGATATACTGACATCAGACAAAGCAGAACTCAAGGTAAAAGTGTGACACAGGACTAAGAAGGATTGCATATAAACAAAAACCACAAGAAAACATAACTGTGCAATAAACAAACGAGCTTCAAAGTATAGACAGAAAAAATCAAGAAGAAACAGACCAATCCATAATCACCGTTGAAACTAATATCCTCTCAGGGTGAAAAGCAATCAAACAGATAAAAATTTAGTATATACATAGATGATTTGAGTAACATAATTATGGTACACGAAAGAGTATGGGGACAAGTGGAATGAACATGAATAACAGCACACATTAAAAAATAAGATTCTAACCAGAAATCATACAAGCCACCTTCTGTGATCAAAATACCATAATAAAGAAATTAACTATAATGATAAAGCCAGAAGATGACTTTCGAAAAGATTAATATAATAGTTAAATCTGATCAAGAAAAAGGAAAAAATACAAATTGTCAGTGTCAGGAATGAAAAAGAGAACATTATCACAGATCCTACAGATATCAAAAAGACTATTATGAACAACTTTATGATGATAAATTCAACAACTTAGACAAAATTGAAAAAAATCCTTGAAAAACACAATTTACCAAATTAACACAAGAAAAAAACAGAAATTCTGACTAATAAAAAACCTTCCCCCCAAAAAAACTCCAGCTCCAGAAGGCTTCATTAGTGAACTCTTTCAAACATTTAGGAGAATGTGATACTAATTTTATATAAACTCAGAAAATGTCAAAGAGAACACTTCCCAACTTATGACATCAGCAGCATATGGATACCAAAGCCTGATGAAAACATTATAAGAAAAGATTACAGACCAATAACCCTCATGAACATAGACACAGGCATTGTCCACAAAAGATTAGCAAATTGAATCCAGCAATATATAAAAAGGATAATATATCATGACCAATTGTATATGAAAGATTAAAAAAAAAAAAAAAAACCCAGTGCCATCGAGTCGATTCCGACTCATAGTGACCCTATAGGACAGAGTCGAACTGCCCCACAGAGTTTCCAAGGAGCCCCTAGCGGATTCGAACTGCTGACCCTTTGGTTAACAGCTGTAGCACTTAAACACTATGCCACCAGGGTTTCCTATATGAAAGATTAGCCTTTAAAAATCAATATAATTCACCACAATAACAGAATAAAGAATAAAAGCCATATGATCATTTCAGTGGATGCAGAAAAAGCACTGGGCAAAATTCAAAGCCCCTTAATGATTTAGAAAACTGTCAGCAAACTAGGAATAGACAGAAAAATTCCTCAGTCTGCTAAAGGGTATCTACAAAAACCCTACTAGCATCATACCAAGGGTGAATTTTCCTAAGATCAGAAACAAGGCAAGTATGCCCACTCTCACCATTTCTATCCAACCTTGGCAGGTCCTGGCCAATGCATTCAGACAAGAACAAGACATAAAAAGCATAAAGATTGCAAAGGATGAAGTAAAACTATCATTATTCACAGATGACATGATTGTGTGTGTAGAAACACTAAGAAATCTATGGAAATACTACTAAAACCGGTAAGTAAATTCAGCAAAATCTTAGATTACAAGGTCAATATACAAAAATTAATTGTATGTTTATATATTAGCAATAAATGCAATAAGTAAGATTTTAAAACAAATACTATAATGTTAAAACTAAGGATATGTGAGGCCGCTACACTGAAAACCACAAAACATAGCTGAGAAAAAAATTAGAGAAGACTTAAAGGAGTGAGGAGATAGATATACCATGCTTAGATAAGCCTTAATACTGCTAAGATGTCAAGTCTTCCCAAATTGATCTATAGATTCAATGTATTTCTAACAAAATCTCCACCAATTTCTTAAAGAAATAAACAAATTGATTTTAAAATGTAATTAAAATGCCTAAACAATCATGAAAATAATGTTGGAAAACTCATATTACCTGATTTTACAACGTATGGAAAAAACGTACTGATATAAGAATGGACATATCAATGGAACAGAATAGATTTGAAAAAATATGACCAAAAATATAAAGCCAATGGAATTTTAACAAAGGCACTAGGCAGTTCAATAGAAAAGTATTTTCAATAAGTGGTGCTAAGACAACTGGTAAATGTATAGAAAAGAAAAAACCTTGGCCTCTATCTTATACAGCAAACAAAAAATGATTTGAGATAAATTATAGACTGAAATGTAAAAGCTGTAACTACAAGGCTTCTAGAAGAAAATGTAGGTGAATATCCTTGTGACCTGGGATAAGTAAACACATCTTTGCTTACCAAAAAAAAAAAAGCCCAGAAAGAAAACAATTGGTCTTATTAAAAAAAAAAAAAAAAAACCTCTGATCCTCAAAAGAAATTGTTAGGAAAATGAAATTCAAGTCATAAATTGGAAGCAAATATTCACAACATACATCTAATAAAGGACCTGTTTCTAGAATATAAAAAGAACTCTTACAATCCAAAAGTAAAAAGAAAACCCAGTTAAATAAGATAGGCAAAAGATGTGAGAATACATTTTACAAGATATATAAATAGCCAATAAGCATGTGGAAAGGTGATAAACATAGTCATCAGGGAGATACAAATTAAAACCACAATGTAATACCATGCCATCCGAGAGAATGACTAATATTAAATGTTGGCAAGGATAAGGAACAACTGCAACTCTCACACATTGCTGGGAGTATAAACAAGTTCAACTCTTTGGAAAATTGGCAATTTCTTATAAGCTAAATGCACACCTACTCTATGACCTAGCAATTCCACTTCTAGGTAATTATCCAAAAGAAATGAAAACACACGTCACAAAAAAGGACTTGTACATGAATGTCACAACAGCCTTATTCATAATAGCCAAAACTGGAAACAACACAAAGGTCCATCAACAGAAGAATGGATAACTAACTGTGATACATTCATACAATGGAATACTACTGAGCAATGAAAATTAACTGGTGAGACTTTGTAACAACGACTAATCTCAGACAAATATTGACTGAAATAAGCCAGACACAAAACAGTACCAAAAAAAACCAAACCCATTGCCGTTGAGTCGATCCCGACTCATGGAGACCCTATAGGTCAGAATAGAACTGCCCCGTAGAGTTTCCAAGGAGCGCCCGGTGGATTCGAACTGCCAACCTTTTGGTTAGAGGTGGTAGTAGCACTTAGCCACTATGCCACCAGGGTTTCCAAAGCCTACAGCACCCAGTATCCCCAGGCGGTCTCCCATCCAAGTACTAACCAAGCCCAACCCTGCTTAGCTCCCGAGGTCAGACGAGATTGGGCACGTTCAGGGTCATATGGCCGTAGACCATACCAAAAGAGTACATACTATATAATCCCAATTATATGATGTTCTAGAACACACAAAAATAATCTATGGTGATAAAAATCAAATCACTGGTTGCCTGAAAGGAGAGGCCAGAGGATACTGGTGAACTGACTACAAAGAAGCACAAGGGAACTTCCAGGGATGATGAAAACATGCTATAACTCCAAAGGAGTGGTAATTACATAAGTGTATATATTTTTCCAAAGGAGTCCTGGTGGCACAATGGTTAAGCACTTGGCTGCTAACAAAAGGTCGGTGATTTGAACCCACCAGCTGATTCGTGGGAGAAAAGACCAGGCGATCTGTTCCCGTAAAGATTACAGCCTAGTACTATATAATGATTAAAGGGACGATCCATCGTGAAGGCTTAACCATAATAAACATCTACACGCCCAATGGCAGGGCTCCAAAATACATTAAAAAAAAAAAAAACTCTAACACCACTAAAAAGAGAAATTGACAGATCCACAATAATAATAGGACACGTCAACACACCACTCTCAGTAAAGAACGGAACATCTAGAAAGAAACTCAACAAACATACAGAAGAGCTAAAGAGCACCATCAGCCAACTTAGCCTCACAGACATGTATACAACACTCCACCTAACAGCTGCAAAGTACACATTCTTTTCCAACGCATATGGAACATTCTCCAGAATACACAACATCTTAGGCCGCAGAACAACCCTCAACAAAATCCAAAACAGTGAGGTAATACAAAGTATCTTCTCTGACCACAACGCCATCAAAGTAGAAATTAACAATAGGAAAAATAAGGAAAAAAAATCAATTACATGGAAACTGAGTAACACCCTGCTTAAAAACTACCGGGAAATAAAGAAATCAAAGATGGAATCAAAAAATCCCTGGAATCAAATGAGAATGAAAACACATCATAACAAAATCTTTGGGACACAGCAAAGGCAGTCCTCAGAAGTCAATTTATAGCAATAGATGTGCACATCAAAAATGAAGAAAGGGACAAAATCAAAACTTTGGCTACACAACTTGAACGATCAGAGAACCACAAAAGAAGCCCACAGCCATCAGAAGAAAGGAAATAATAAAGATCAGAGCACAAATAAACGAAACAGAGAATAGAAAAACAATAGAGAAGAATCACCAAAACCAAAAGTCAGTTCTTTGAAAGGATCAACAAAATCGACACACCACTTGCCAAAATGACAGAGAAAAAATAGGAGAGGATGCAAATAACCCAAATAAGAAATGAAATGGGGGACATTGCAACAGACCCACCTGAAATAAAAAGGATCATAACAGAGTATTATGAAAAAATATAACAAATTTGAAAACATAGAGGAAATGGACAAATTTCTAGAGACAAACTACCTACCCAAACTAACACAACATGATGTCGAAAAATCTGAAGAGACCCAAAAACAAGCCCTGGCCCAGATGGCTTCACTGCAGAATTCTACCAAACATTCAGAGAAGAGCTTACACCAGTACTACTCAAACTATTTCAGAACATAGGGAATGAAGCGATACCTCCTAATTCATTTATGAAGCCAGCATAACCCTGATACCCAAACCAGGCAAATACGCCACAAAAAAAGAAAATACAGACAAATACCTCTCATGAGTACAGATGCAAAAATTCTCAACAAAATCCTAGCCAACAGAATTCGGCATCATATCGAAAAAATAATACACCACAACCAAGTAGGATTCACACCAGGTATGCAAGGACAACTGAACATTTGAAAAATCAATCAATGTAATCCACCACATGAATAAAGGAAAGAAAACAATCATCATCATCTCAATCAACACAGAAAAAAGAATCGACAGAGTCCAACACCCATTCCTAATAAAAACTCTCAATAAAATATGTATAGACAGGAAATCTCTCAACATAATAACGGGTCTCTATGCAAACCAATGGCCAACATCATTCTTAATGAAGAGAGGATGAAAACATTCCCCTTGAGAACAGGAACAAGACAAGGATACCCTCTATCACCACTCCTATTTAACACTGTCTTTGAAGTCCTAGCTAGAGCAATAAGGCAAGAAACAGACATAAGGCACATCCAAATTGGTAATGAAGTTAAACTGTCTCTCTTTGTGGATGATATGATACTATACATAGAAAACCCAAAAGACTCCACAGGAGAACTACTGGAACTAATAGAAAGATTCAGCAGAGTAGCAGAAGACAAGGTAAACATACAAAAATCAGTTTGATTCCTATACACCAAAATAAAGAACAATGAAAAAGGAATCTGGAAAACTATACCATTTATAGTAGCCTGTAAAAAATACAATCCTGGGAATATATCTAACCAGGTATGTAAAAGACCCATACAAACAAAACCACAAAACACTACTACAAGAACCCAAGAGATCTACATAAACGGAAAACATACCATGCTCATGGATAGGTAGACTCAACATCATGAAAATGACAATTCTGCCCTAAGCGATTTATAAATACAACAAAATAATGATCCAAATACCAACAACATTCTTTAAAGAAATGGAAAAACTTATCATTAACTTTATATGGAAAGGGAAGAAGCCCTGGATAAGTAAAAAAAAAAAAAAGTAAAGCACTACTGAAAAAGAAGAATGAAGTATGAGGACTCACACTGCCTGACCTCAGAACCCACTATACAGCTACAGTAGTCAAAACAGCCTGGTACTAGTACAATGACAGATACACTGACCAATGGAACTGAATTGAGAGCCCAGATGTAAATCCATCCACCTATGGTCACCTGATCTTTGACAAGGACCCAAAGTCCATCAAATGGGGAAAAGACAGTCTTTTGAACAAATGGTGCTGGCAAAACTGGATGTCCATCTGCAAAAAAAAAAAAAAATGAAACAGGACCCATACCTCACACCATATGCAAAAACTAACTTGAAATAGATCGAAGACCTAAATATAAAGCCAAAAACTATGAAGTTCATAGAAGAAAAAACAGGATCAATGCTAGAGGCCCTAATACACAGCATTAACAGGATACAAACTATAACCAACGACACACAAGCTCCAGAGGATAAGCTCGATAACTGGGATCTTCTAAAAATTAAACACGCTCATCAAAAGACTTCACCAAAAGAGTAAAAAGAGAACCTACGGACTGGGAAAAAAATTTCGGCTATTACAAATCAGACAAAAATCTAATCTCTAAAATCTACAAGAAAATCCAACACCTCTACAACAAAAAGACAAAAGAATTCAATTAAAAAATGGGCAAAATAAATGAACAGGCACTTCACCAAAGAAGACATTCAAGTGGCCAACAAACACATGAGGGAATGCTCACAATCTCTAGCTATTAGAGAAATGCAAATCAAAACCACAATGAGATACCATCTCACCCTGGCACTACTGGCACGAATCAATAAAACAGGAAATAACAAATGCTAGAAGGCTGTGGGGAGACTGGAACTCTTATGCACTGCTGGTGGGAATGTAAAATGATACAACCATTTTGGAAAAGGATATTGCACTTCCTTAGAAAGCTAGAAACAGAAGTACCATATGATCCAGCAATCCCACTCCTAGGAATATATACTAGAGAAATAAGAGTCGTCACATGAATAGACATACGCACACCCATGTTCACTGCAGCATTGTTCAAAACAGCAAAAAGATGGAAACAACCCAGATGCCCATCAACAGATGGACGGATAAACTGTGGTACCCCATGGAGTGTTACACAACAATAAAAAACAACAATGAATCAGTGAAGCATCTCATAACATGGAGGAATCTAGAGGGCATTATCCTGAGTGAAATAAGTCAATCTCAAAAGGACAAATATTGTATGAGACCACTAGTGTAAAAACACATGAAAAGGTTTACATACAAAAAGAAACAATCTTTGATGGTTATGAGGGAGGGAAGGGATGGGGATGGAAAAACACTTAATAGACAATAGGTAAGTGGAAACTTTGGTGAAAACAGCACACAATACTGTGAAAGCCAGCGCAACCTGTACAAGGCAAGGTCATGGTAGCTCCATAGATACATCCAAACTCCCTGAAGGGCTGAATTTCTGGGCTGAGGGCTGTGGGGACCATGTTCTCCGGGAACATCTAGCTCATTTGGCATAGCATAGTTCGTAAAGAATATGTTCTACATTCTACTTTGGTGAGTAGCACCTGGGGTCTTAACAGCCTGTGAGCAGCCGTCTAGGGTACTCCACTGGTCTCACTCCTTCATGAGCAAGGAAGAATGAAGAAAACTAAAGGTACAAGGGAAAAATTGGTCCAAAGGACTCATGAACCACATGTTCCACAGCCTCCACTAGACTGAGTCCAGTAAAACTAGATGGTGCCCAGCTAACACCACTGACTGCTCTGACAGCGATCACAATATAGGGTCCTGGACAGAGCTGGGAAAAATGCAGAACAAAATTCTAACTCAAAAGGAAAGACCAGGCTTCCTGACCTGACAGAGACTGGAGAAACTCTGAGAGTATGGCCCCCAGACACCCTTTCAGATCAGTAATGAGGTCACTCCTGAGGTTCACCGTTCAGCCAAAGATTGAACAGACCCATGGAACAAAATGAGACTAAAGGGGGGCACCAGCCCTGGGGCAGGGGCTCAAAGGCAGGAGGGAACAGGAAAGCTAGTAATAAGAACCCAGGGTTGAGAAGGGAGAGTACTGACATATCGTGGGGTTGTTAACCAAATCATAGAACAGTGTGTGTACTAACTGTTCGATGAGAAACTAGCTTGTTCTGTAAACCTTCATCTAAAGTACAATAAAAAGAAAAAAGAAATCAAAGGACATATTCATTGGGCAAATCTGCTCAAAAGACCTCTTTAAAGTGCTAAAAAACAAAGATGTCACTTCAAGTACTAAGGTGCACCTGACCCAAGCCACCATATTTTCAACAGTCTCATATGCATGTGGAAAGCTAGGCAATGAACAAGGAGGACCGAAGAAGAATTGATGCCTTTCAATCATGGTGTTGGCGAAGAATACTGAATAAACTATGGACTGCCAAAAGAATGACTAAATCTGTGTTGGAAGAAGCACAGCCACAATGCTCCTTAGAAGCAAAGATGGTGAGACTTCATGTCATGTACTTTGGATATGTTATCAGGAGGGACCAGTTCCTGGAGAAGGACATCATGCTTGGTAATGTAGAGTGTCAGCGAAAAAGGGGAAGACCCTCAATGAGATGGAGTGACACAGAGCTGCAACAATGGGCGCAAGGTTAACAATGACTGTGAGGATGGCACATGGCCAGTCAGCTTTTTGTTCTCTTATCCATAGGGGTCCCTTTGAGTCAGAATCGACTCAATGGCACCTAACAACAAACCACTGACAAGAGAAAACTGGGTTTCAGTGAAGCGTAAGAGATACAGAAGCACTATGAAAACTGTCAAAGGAGCCCTCAGAACAAAACTGGGTCTCCACAGGGGCCAGCAGAAAAGAAGATGAAGCAGGCCAAGTAGAGTGAGTGGAGAGTGGAGACAGGCTCTGCCGGAGGGCAGACGCGAACGATGGACAGCCAAACACTGAAGAAGTAACATTTTATCATTAAAATATATGTTTTTTTCTATTCTAACTTAGGATGAAAAACACTTCAGTTGTTCAATTACATTACCCATGTCTAAACTTCTCACTGCCAATTCTAGCAAAGTAAGAATATTACTCTCTTAGAAAAAATGACATGTTCATAATTTTATTTTTAAACAACTCAAATGCCAAGCTTAAAAACCAAAGTTATTAGTGCAAAACTATCAACATTCATCAAGAAAAATTCATTTTTCCCTAACAATCTTAAGTTCAAACTGAATTCAAGATCTGTATTCTACATGACCTGGCCTGTCTAGCTCAAGTTCAAATTTAATAGTTCAAGTATTTTTTTCCAAGTGATTTTAAAAGTTAACTATTGGTTTTCCAATGTCACAACACTGGTTGATTAGTGTCAAATCAGTAATTCATATCCCTTTAAAAACAGATACTTTCGTAGCACTTAACAAAATACATTTCAGGGAATTTTCACATTTGTCTTCCCCACTACCTTGCACATCTCATGTGCAGATCTGGAGTTTTAGCGTATTTGAAGCTACTCGAATTTTAGATGCATGAATGGATGGTTGTTGACAAAAATCAACTACATCAAAGATAGGTTTTTAAGGGAGATGGTATTTTAAAGAAAAAGTCAGGAATTCTTTAAGGCGACAACAACAAAAAACAGTGTCATGAAGACGGAATACAGAGTTCACAGTTCTGACTTCTCTTGGCTTTGCTACTAACTAGCCAATTCCTTCGCCAAATTCTCCAAGTCATCAATTTTCTCAACAAAAGACCAGATGACATTAGTGTCTCTCCTCAGCAGCAAAATTTATTATCCTTTTCAAGTATGAATTATTTTCCATTTGTAATTTTTTTTTTTTCATTAATGGAATGCATGCTGAATCATTGAATGTGTCTGAATTGCTGGAAGGTAATACGAATTTTGAATAATAATATGTAGGAACACATATGCCCCTCTGCACTATGGGAGTAGGATTATGTGCAATTAAGTGGGACACGTACATCCCTCTTGACTCCAGATGGTGGAATGAGAAACACAACTTCCAAATAACACACAGGATGTGGAAATATACTTACAAAGCTTATCTCACTGTAAAAAGCCAAAAGAGACAAAAGTTTTTGCACAATCACACCTCCAAGATGTACCACCACTCTGCAAAAACAGTAATTTGCAGCACATGCCGTTTCTTCAGTTCCAAACAATTAAACAGGTCCTCATCTAGCAGCAGCACACATTAAAAATGGGAAAGCTACCTCCCGAGAAAACTGAGAGGCAGAAACTATATGTGGGCGACCATATATTCCATTACTCATGAAAGGGCTATTCTATGATATCATCCATGGTTTCCAAATGTCAGCCAAAACTCTACTACTCTATGATGTAATTCATGGTTTCCAAATGCCTGTCAAAACTGAACTATACAACATGGTGCCTGTCTTAGGCTGGCTCTCTAGAGAAGCAAAACCAGTAAAGTGTATAAATATATATATATCGAGAGAGAGAGAGGTTTATATCAAGGCAACGGCTCACGTGGTTGTAGAGGCTGTAATGTGCCAAGTCTGTAGGTGAGGAAAGAGGCTTCTCCTGATTCACACAGCCACAGACGCAAACCCAAGATTGGCAGGCTGGAGGGCAGGGCTATTACTCACAGGCTGTGAAGATCAATGAATCCCAAGATTGGCAGGCAAGACCACAGGTAAACTGCTAGCTCACATACCAGGAACCAGAGGTCAGAGGAACAGGAGCCAGCTGCAGGATCCAGAATGAGCAAAAGTCCTGCCTGAACGTCTGCCCACACTTGATACATATCACACGAACAAGGAAACTCCCCTTCAACTGATAGGCTATTCACAGCAGATCCCATCATGGGGGTGATCACATATCAAATCTCAACAGGGAAGTAAGCATAACATTATACGACTGCAGAAACACTGAGTATCATGGCCCCGCCAAGTTGACACACAACCATCACAGCACCCTGGAAAGATACATCATGCTGTCCCTTTGCCGCAAAGACCTGACTAAGTAAAACGGATACAAATGTCACTCCTGGAATATGAAGGGATAAAGAGCCAATCAAACACCAAATCACAGAAGAAACTGAAGGAAAACAGAGAATGAGGAGAATATGGAGTGGAGGTCCCCTGCCAACCATGACACAGCATGGCAGTCTCGGGGCACAGCCACCAACAATATGGACAGGGAGTACGGGAAGGCAATTTCACAGCGCTCCAAACAGGAGACACAGCACCCAGTAACGAGAGAAATGTGCCTTTCCACCCCAACCCTTCTATCCCATATGCCACCCAGACCTTTTCCCAACGGGCCATGCTGTACCACCCAGCTACACAACTACCAGCCCACCACCAGCCAGGTCCACCCCACCCCCACCCATCAGCTCCTGACACATGATTTTTTTTTTCTTTTCCTTTTCTTTCTCCATCCCACCTAGCTCGGTATGCCACCTCTACCCCTTCCCATCAGGACTTGCCATACCACCATGGGTAGAAAGTTACCAGTCCACCACTACCCCAGGTCTCACCCACCCCCATCCGCTGGCTCCCACCACATAATTTTTTATTATGTTTCCCCTTTCCTCCTTTTCTCTCTCCCTCCCACCTAGACCCATATACCACCTCTACCCCTTCTCACCAGGCCATAGTACACCACTGTGGCTAGAGAGTCACCGGCCTACAGCCACCCCAGGTCCACCTCTCCCCAACCCACAAACTCCTGCCATGCCATTTTTTTTTTTGCCTTTCTTTCTGTTCTCCCTCCCACCGAGTCTCATACACCACCTCCCCCGTCCCACCCGCCCTAACCAAGCCACCACTGCTACAGTGTCCCCAGCTCAGGCTCACCACCACACCAGGCCTGCACTGCCCCTTCTCGCCCACCTCTTGACCACCTGCTGAATAGTGGAAAATGAGTCCATACCATTCCTCCTCTGAAACCCTCACATATCTGGCGAGGGGCTGTGAATGCTCCCACACCACGGGACCAACATCAGAAAGCTGACAGAACCCATCCAGTCTGCCCTCAGCTATCACACCAAACCAATGTACCACAAAGCAGGCCTGCCCTGTCTACTGCTGCCCTGCCGACCTGGACAAGGTAGTGAGAGCTATCATGCTCACAGACAAGCAAGCGGCAAAGCACGCCTGGCCCACCTGCTCGACACATCAAAACAAAGAAGTAGGATGAAATAAATGAACACTCAATAAAGAAAGAAAATAATATCTTAATTTCTTGGAGACTGCAGACAATATCAAATATATAAAAAAGCAAGACAAGATGGCACCAGAGTAAGGCCAAAAATAAAGAATCAGATGACCTTTTGGTAGAAAAAAAGGCAGTGGAACTACCTGATATGGAATTCAAATGACTAACATTTAGGGCTCTCCAAGATATTAGGAAAGAGATCAAGGATAACACAGACAAAACCAAGGAACAAATAGAGAAAATCATGGAAAGCAACAACAAAAACATAGCCAAAATCAAGGAAAACACAGACAAAGCAATAGGAGAATTCAGGAAAAGAATACAGGGACAAAAAGTCAAAATAAATAAAACGATTAGAAATCATGCAAAAACAGCAACTAGAAATCCAAAATAAACAACAAAATTTCAGAAATGGACAGCTCAATAGGTCTTAGGAGCAAATTTGAAACAAAGTAAGACAGAATTAATAAGATTGAAGACAAATCCATGGATGCTGATTTGAGGAAAAATCAGAGAAAACAATGAAGAAAACCTAAGAAATACGCAGGACACAATCAAGAGCGAAAATACATGTGATAGGAGTTCCAGAAATGGGGGAAAAAATGGAAAACACAGAGAAGACTGTTGAAGATTTGTGGGCAGAAAACTTCCCGAATATGATGGAAGATGAACAACTACTATCCAAGAAGCTCAACAAACCCAATATAAGACAGACCCCGAAAGAAAGTCACCAAGATATATCATAACCACATTTACCAAAAACACAAAGAAAGAATCCTGAGAGTAGCTCAAGTAAAATAAAAAGTCACTTACAAAGGGGAAACAATAATACTAAATTCTAATTTCTCAGCAGAAACTAATCAGGTAAGAAAGTAATGAGATAACGTATATAAAACCTTGAAAGAAAAAAAACTGCCAATCGAGAATAATACATCCTCTCTCTCAAATACATTTCTAGATAAACAGGAGTTAAGGGAATTCATAAAAACCAAACTTATCAAAAATATTAAAAGGAGTCCTTTGGTTAGAGAAACGACATCAGACAACAACCAGCCAAAATATTAAAAGGAGTCCTTTGGTTAGAGAAACGACGTCAGACAACAACCAGCCAGTCTAGGACACAGGACAGCATTAGACAGATACCAACCTAGATAAAGAGCTCTCAATAATAAAACAAAGCTAAAAGACTTAAAGTGGGAGACCAGAAATGTCAACCTGTAAATGACAACATCAAAACAATAAAAACGGGACTAAACGGTATACATACAGAACTTTCAAATGGGGAGGAAGTCAAGGTTACCCAGTAATGAAAGACTGGTTCAAATTTAGGAAGATAAGGGTAAATTTCAAGGTAACCACAAAGAAAATTAACAAACCTATTCATCAGAATTAAAAAAAAAAACAAAAGCATAAAGTCTCAGCATACACAAAATCTATAACAAGGAAAGAAAATTTAAACAAAAGGAACTCAGCACAGGAAAATAACAGGAACAAAGAAACCATCAGCACCAAAAAAAATATCACAACAAGATGTCAGCAATAAACACATACCTATCAATAATCACTCTGAATGTAAATGGCTTAAACGCCCCTGTAAAGAGAGAGACAGTGGTGAAATAAATAAGAAAACATGACCCACAAACATGCTGTCTACGAGAGATATAACTTAGACACAGAGATATAAATATACTAAAATCAAAGGATGGAAAAAAATATATCAAGGACAGTAACCAAAAAAGGGCAGGAATGATAACACTAATCCCAGACAAAATAGAATTTTAAGACAAAATCAACCATAAAAGACAATGAAAAACATTATATAATGATTAAAGGGACAATCCATCAAGAAGACATAAACTTAATAAATATCTATGCACCCAATGACAAGCCTCCAAAATACATAAAACAAGCTCTAACAGCACTGAAAAGACAAACGCACAGTTTCACAATAACAGGAGGAAACTTCAACATGCCACTCTTGGTAAAGGACCAGAATATCTAGAAAGAACTCAACGAAGTTACAGCTCTTAAGGCCAAAATCAACAAACTGGGCCTCACAGACATATACAGAACACTCCACCCAACACCAGCAAACTACACAGCCTTTTCCAAAGTACACTGAATGTTTCCAGAATAGACCACATTTTAGGCCACAAAACAACCCTCAATAAAACCCAAAATATCAAAAATAATACAAAGCATTCCCCTCTGATCACAATGCCATAAAAACAGAAGTCAATTAACAGGATGAGCAAGAAAAAAAAATCAGATACATGGAAATTAAATGATACACTGCTTAAAAACAACTGGTTAACAGAAGAAATCAAAGAGAGAATTAAATGAGAATGTAAACACATCATACCAAAACCTCTGGGACACAGCAAAGGCCCTGCTCAAAGGTCAGTGTATAGCAATAACTACACACATCCAAAAAGAACAGATGTATATTGTTTACTGAGAAGCTAGTTTGCTCTGTAAACCTTCATCTACAGTACAATAAAAAATAGTAAAATTTCAAAAAAAAAAAAAAAAAGGATGGGCCCAAATCAAAACATTAACCCTACAACTCAAACAAAAAGAAAGAGAACAGCAAAACAGCCCACCACAACCACCAGAAGAAAGTAAATAATAAAGATCAGAGTGGAAATAAATGAAATAGAGAATAGAAAAACAACAGAAAGAATGAACAAGACCAAAAGTTAGTTCTTCGAAAAGACCAATAAAATCGACAAACCATTGGCTAAATTGACAAAATAAAAACAGGAGAGGAAGCAAATAATCCAAATAAGAAATGAGACAGGGGACATTACAAAAATCCCAAATGAAAATAAACAGGATCATGACCAAATACTATAAAAAAGTACTCCAACAAATTTGAGAACTAGAAGAAATGGACGAATTTCTAGAAACACACAACCTACCTCAACTAACACAAGCTGAGACAGAAAATCTGAACAGATCCATAACAAGGGAAGAGATTGAAGGCGTAACTTGAAAAAAAAACCTCCCAACAACAACAAAAAAACCCTGGCCTGGATGGCTTAAATGGTGAATTTTACCAAACATTCAGAGACAGGCTCACACCAGTGCTACTCAAACTTTTCAGAGCATAGAAAAGAAATACTCCCAAATTCATTCTATGAAGCCAGCATAACCCTGATACCAAAGACAGGAAAAGACATCACGAAAAAAGAAAACTGCAGATCAGTATCTCTTATGACTATAGATGCAAAACTCCTCAACAAAATTCTAGCCAATAGAATTCAGCATCATATATAAAAACTAATACACCATGACCAAGTGGGATTCCTACCAGGTATGTAAGGATATCCAACATTAGAAAACCAATCAATGTAATCCATCACATAAATAGAACAAAAGAATCACATGATCATCTCAATCAATGCAGAAAAGGCATTTATAAAGTCCAACACCCATTCCTGACTAAAACTCTGAAAAAAAAAAAAAATTTTTTTTTTTTTGGGAATTGAATTGACTTAACAGCAACAGGTTCCATACTAAACCAACAGCCAACATCATTCTCAATGGAGAGAAGCTGAAAACACTACCCCTGAGAACAGGAACAAGACAAGGACACTCTTTATCATGACTCCTATTTAACACTGTGCTGGAAGTCCTAGCTAGAGCAATAAGGCAAGAAAAAGAAATAAAGGGCATCCAAATCGGAAAGGAAGAAGTCAAACTATCCCTGTTCACAGATGGCATGATCCTATAGATAGAGAACCTCAAAGATTCCACAAGAGAACTACTAGAACTAATAGAAAGATTCAGCAGACTAGCAGGATACAACATCAACACAGACAAATCAACTAGATTCCTAGACACCAATAAATAGAACTACAACAGGGAAATCAGGGAAGCAATATTAATCACTAACTAAATAATAGACAAGTGTTAACTTCGATGAAAGGAAAGACAACACACACTATAGAGGAAGTCATCACAATTTGACCAAAGCAAAGTTATAGAGGCTTCGTAGACACATCCAAACACCCTGAGGGGCTGAGGGCTGGGGACCATGGTGTCAGGGGACATCTAGGTCAATTGGCATAACATAGTTCACAGAGAGAATGTTCTACATCAATGTCTGGGGTCTTAAACGCTTGCAAGCAGCCACTTAAAATACATTTATGGTCCTATCACATTTGGAGCAAAGGAGAATGAAGAAAACCAAGCACAATAAAATAGCAGTCTAAAGGACTAATGGACCACATGAACCACAGCCTCCAGCAGCCTGAGCCCAGAACAACTAGATGGTGCCCAGCTACCGCCACCAACTGCTCTGACAAGGATCATAACAGCAGGTTCCAGACAGAGCAGGAGAAAAATGTAGAACAAAATTCAAATTCACAAAAAAAAAAAAAGACCAGACTTACTGGCTGACAGACTGGAGGAACCCCCAAGACTATGGCGCTTGGCCATCCTAACTCAGAACTAAGGCCACTCCCGAAGTCCACCGTCCAGCCAAAGATTAGACAGGATTATAAAATAAACGGAGCCCTAGTGGTGCAGTGGTTAAGAGCCTGGCTGCTAACCAAAAGGTCTGCAGTTAGAATCCACCAGCCACTCCTTGGAAGCCCTATGGAACAGTTCTACTCTGTCCTACAGGGTTGCTATGTGTCGGAATCAACTTAACAGCAATGCATTTTTGATAAAATAATAACACATGTGAGGAAAGTGCTTCTTAGTTCCAGTATAAGAGACCAAATGGGGAACACCTGCCCAAAAGCAAAGACAACAGTAAGGAATAGGAAACCTGGACAAAATGTCACAGGTAACGCAGGGTATAAAGGGAAAGGGGGAGAGTGCTGACACATTGTAGGGATCACAATCAATATCACAAAACAATCTGCATATAAATTTCTGAATGAGAAACTAAAAAAAAAAGACAAGTATAAAATTCAAAATAATCTAAGGTTCTGAGGACGGTCTGGTATATAAATCATTAATTAAATAAAAAAGCCAAAATCACTTAATAATTATTAAATCACTGGATACGCTGTATTTTAATTGATGCTAAAAGAAATAAAGATGACAATTTTCAAAATCTTTAGAATCTAAATAATTGTTTCTTTTCCTATTTGTTTCCTTTAAATATACTGTAAGAGCCCAGGCTGCTAACCAAAAGGTTGGCGGTTAAATCCACCAGCCACTCCTTGGAAATCCTATAGGGAGGTTCTACTCTGTCCTGTAGAGTCACTATGAGTTGGAATTGACACGACAGCAACAGGTTTGGTTTTCTAATAATTGCTGAAAATCTTGAAATAGAATTTTTTGTAAAAATGGAGCTCTTATTTCAAATTTTCTTAATTTATGGAAGCTAACAAACTGATATAGTCACAATGAAATAATGGTTTATTCATCAGAACCTAATGTAGCTACAGTGAGATTATACCAAAAAAATTACCTGCCAACCTAATATTTAACTACTTCATAAGGCAAGGAAACAAATGTTAGATGGCTAAAAGAGGCATTCTTTCTTCATAATTAAAAAAGAAAAAGCATATAAATCTTTAATTCTCATACCTGTTCAAACAATAACCTTGTTGATTAAGATTTTTCATGTAATTCTCTGCCACATTCAGCATTTTCCTCTTATATTTCTCCTGCAACCTTAAGTGTCTTGTTACAACTGGGTTGATCATGTTTACACACATACACACAAAGTATAAGGCTCAGAGAGAGCTTTTAAGGGAAAAGAAGATACACACGATCAACAACAGAAGACAATATAAATATATCCTCACTCTCCACCTCCTCGGCTATCTCCTCATCTACTACATAAGACTAGCCTTCTCTAAGCAAAGGCAGGTGGGTCCACCTTTTTGGTCCCTGAGGTGCTTAGGGGTCAACGTCAAGAAGAGGTGGAAGGGAATGTCCTGAACCTCCCAAGAAAAAGCCAGGCAACAACAGCAGTCACTGAGCACCTTTCCTAATTTCCTGCTTTAGGAAGAAAACATGGTATATGTCCAATATCAAAGCAGCCAGTGAAAAACAATCCAGTGGAGTGGCTATTAATTACTACTGTCTTCATGGGCTAGGCTACAGGTTGCAAAGATCCACTTACTAAGTCTTCCCTCCTTCATCCTCCAAAGATTTCTGTTTGACCACCTAATTTTCATTGTAATTCTTTGATCCCTGAACACGGAAACCCAAAGCTATCCATCACAAAGCCATGCTCAGGTCTGCCTTGCTAGCACCTGGGATATCATCTTCAGGAAAATCTGTGTGGAATAAAGGGGAGGTATGGTCAATTCTGATTTCAAATGGATATCTGCTTCACTGTCACATTCCCCATCTGATCTATACTATAGTACATGGATAAGGAATTACAAAGTGAACTAGACACTAAAATATAGAATCCACGAACAAGAATTCATGTCCAATGAATATATATCACATAAAATAAATTCAAAGAAGAATTCCCCCAAAGACGTGATTTGTAACCACAACTGCAAAGATGTTAAAGGTGCTTCCCAAATC
This sequence comes from Loxodonta africana, assembly GCF_030014295.1. Lineage (NCBI taxonomy): Eukaryota > Metazoa > Chordata > Mammalia > Proboscidea > Elephantidae > Loxodonta > Loxodonta africana. Next base: position 45,201,095 of record NC_087367.1, on the reverse strand, counting down.
CTATCCAAGGATAAAAACTAACAGAAACAAAACCCATCATCTCTAGTGCTACAACATAAAATACGAAGCGTGCTCTGCCGCAGTGCCAGAATGTTCCAGCATTTGGTAAAAAGACACTCTGGAAAATAACTTGTCATTGGTTCCTGTCCTGTCTAAAGAAGCAAATTATCTGACCAGGTCAAGTATTTTGTAGGTACAGCCCTATGGTAGAGATGGCATAATTTACTCACAGTTTGACATCATCATCCCTTAATATTATTCGACTTCTTTATATCAACACAGTATTCATTTACTAATAAGTATAATATATTTTGCTGGCCTTCCTGGTAGGTTTCCTAAGCAGAAGCCAGTCGCTCAACCTAATTCTTCCAGTATGCTCGAGCGTCTGATAAACACGTTAGCTTCTTGTAAGTCTGGTTTGCATAAGTCAAGTTCTCAAAACTGCAACAATGACTGCTCCTAGCAGAAGTACACTTTCTTCCTCAGTCAGCCTTAGAGGCCAGTACTAACTTAGAATTAGCTGTTATGTCCTGGGACTCAAAGCACGAGAACTCACAAACATCATCTCTCCTTGCCAGCAACAGGATCATTGCAAAGCACCTACTTTAAGTCCAGTTTCAAAACTATCTGAATTCTTTGCGCAGGCAATTCACTTAGCTCTCTGTTAGAAGTTCGTTCCCTGATGGCTGTTGTTTTTGTTAGGTGTCATGGAGTCGAATCCAACTCATGGTGGCCCCATGTGACAGGCAGAACTGCCCCACAGGGTTTTCTTGGTTGCAATCTTTACGGAAGCAGATTGCCAGGTCATTCTCTTACGCCACCGGGTGGGTTCAAATCACCAACCTTTTAGCTAGCAATCAAGAGCGTGACTGTTTGCACCACTTTATTTTATTCACCAAAATATATCCTAAGCCCTAAAATAAGGCCTGGTATTCAGGCAGTCCCCATTCTACAGATGAGTTCTGTCCCTAAATCTGTCTTTAAGTCAAATTTGTATATAAGTCAGAACAGCTAAGTATAGTTCATATTTAACATCAGTTAGTCAAATGTTTGTCTTGTTGTTGTTAGGTGCTGTCAGGTTGACTTCAACTCATAGGACTGCCCCATAGGGTTTCCAAGGAGCGGCTGGTGGATCTGAACTGCTGAACCTTTGGTCAGTGGTGGCGTTCCCAACCACTACATCACCAGGGCTTACTCTACAGCATATAGTGTACTTTTCTATGCATAAAAAACATTAAAGAAACACTTCCAGATACACTAAAACATCTTTAGCAAAGTAGCGCCTGTTTGTTATTACGAACCATTGTATGTACCTTGAATTTTTAATATAATAGGCTTTACAGGGGGGATGGTTCATAACTACAGGTTGTACGTAAGTCAAACATTTGTAACCTGGGGACTGCCTGTACACGCAGTAAGTAATTGCTCAATGAGTGAGTGTATGAGTAATTATTGCTACTGAAGGCAATGAATCAACCAGATAGTATCTAAATGATCTCCCTAATATCCTGTGATTACAGTTTTTATCAAAAACTCACATTCGCTTATATGCAAATCATCACCTTGACTAAAGTAACTTGTTTTGAGAATTATGTACCATCCATGTTCATGTAAATTACAGCATCCCTGGTGGCATAATGGTTAAGAGCTTGGCTGCTAACCAAAAGGTTGGCAGTTCAAGTCCACCAGCCACTCCTTGGAAACGCTATGGAGCAGTTCTACTCTGTCCCATAGGGTTGCTATGAGTCGAAATCGACTCGATGGCAATGTGTTTTGTTTTGTTTTTTAACAGACGGTAACAGCAATTCTGTTGTACATTAAAAAATGTTTCATCTTACATATGAGGAACCAACACCAAGATACATTAATTACTTGCCTATCCACATACAGCTAAGGGGTATGCAATTAAAATTCAAATACACAGGATCCAACCCTAAACCTCTGCCACACCTCCACTGCATACCCACACGGGTACATATGTGCATGCACACACACACAAACCTTATTTTCTTCTTTAAATTAGACTAAGGTTTCTCCTTTAACAAATAACGTAGAGAGGGAAGATGTAAACTATCAAAAATACATTGCTCAGTCATTTCCACTTCTGGACAAGATGGAACAACAGGGACCAAATGAACCCTCTCATCTGAAAGAACCAAAGAACAGACAAAAATATATGAAACAACTGTTATTACGACACTAAACATCAGGCAAATAACAACAGTGAACCCCAAGAGATGGAAAACTAACCAGGTGAGCTTAATGATTGTGGCACAGGGAGGGGAGTAGAAGAGACAAAGTGGAGAGTCCAGGAATATAAAGGCAGCTAGAGTACACAGGAGAAAGTATTAGAGAGGGGAGAGCTGCACAAGTTTCTGAGATCTGCAGAGGGTTTCCCTTGAATATTCAGCTGACTACTGATTTTTTTTTACTGATCAGAGTATGCGTATAAGGAAACTCCACAAGGCCAGAGGAAGAACCACCTATCTAAAAGGGTAAGAGGTAACAGTGCCCAGCACTCCTATAGGGTCCAGAATATCACCTGTTCCCATCAGCCAGACTGGAAAACCTCATGATTCATGGATGAAAGTAGTAGGAAATAATTATCCCTACCTTAAGCACTGCTCTTGTCCCAACAAATCTTAAAAGCAAAACTTGAAAGTATCAAACTATTTCCAAGTAATTTAACTGCATCCCAGAACAAAACCCAAGAGTATTTATAGGAATGCCAAAATATCCAGCACCCAACAAGGTAAAATTCCCAATGCCTGGCATCCAGTCAAAAATTACCAAGCATGCAAAGAAATAAGAAAATACAACACATATACATACGTACGAGGAGATAAATCTATTGTAACTAACCCAGAACACAGATGTTAGAATTAGCAGACAAGGACATTAAAACAATTATTAGAATTGTTTTCTGTATGTTGAAAATGGAAATGAGAATGACCCAAATCAAATTTCCAGAGAGTGAAAACTACAATGTGTGAAATAAAAAATACACTGGATGGAATTAACAGCAGACCGCATTTAGGAAGTAAGATTAGAAGTTGTATTTTCCAACTTTCAATTAATGGAAAATGGCTTTTGCCAGAATCTTTCTTGAATACTTCCCATCTTTCCACTGCAGTGGACCAACAATCCATTGAGAGAATGCTATGTGCCAAGCCCTGAACTGGTCTCAGTGCAGTAAGGGAAAGACAGAATGTGATATGTACGGTGACACAGATTTGCTTACACAAAGTATGGAGCTATGGAAGCCAAGATGGGAGGCATCTTTTTCACGGCAGAGAGGTGAGCACAGTGGGACAGAGATACTGACTTGGGAAAATTAGGCAACTTGAAAGAAAATAAGCTATCAGAAATTTATTTAAACTTCTATTCATAAATAGAAGTTCAATCTAATTTCTCTTTTTCATAATAACCTAGTAGGCAATGAGAACGATGACCCCAGTAAGGCACAAGATAGTGAATCCAAAAAAGAATAGAGAGGTATGTTTCATTCAGTATTCATTTATTCAACTTTTATTGAACACCTACTACATGACAGGCACTGTTTTAGGTACTGAAGACATTAAAATGGAAAAAACGAAGTCTCTAAAAAGAACTAACCTTCCTATATGGAAAGACAAGACAAATAACCCAGAGGTATCAGATGCTATAACGAAAATAAAACAAGGTGATGGACTAGAGAGGCATTGGGAGTCAGAAACACGGAGGGAAGGCTCTCTGAGGAAGTGACATTTAAGTTGAGATCTAGAAGACATGACTGCTCCAGCCACGTGAAAATCTCAGAAAAGCACGCTAGGTGAAGCAATCATCTAAAAAGCAAATCCTAGGGTGAGAAAGAATTACAATGGCTGTAACAATGGGCTCAAGCATTACAACGATTGTGAGGATGGCGCAGGACTGGGCAGTGTTTCATTCTATTGTACATAGGGTTGCTATCTAAGTCAGAACCGACTCCAGGGCACCTAAACAGCAACAAGGTGAGAAAGAGCTTGGCACCAGAGGAATGAAATAGGTGGTATGGCAGGTGACAGGGATAAGAGAGGATCCAGATGGCAGGCAAAAGTCTCTACATACACATTTATTTAAAAACCTGGAAAATCTGAACAGCCTAGGCATTTGTTATTTATGAATTATTGTTCATTTCTTAGGTTTGATAATGATTATCTTAAGTTTTTTAAGAGCCCCTATCTTTTAGACACATCTGTTGTTAAGTACCATGGAGTTCTGACTCATAGCAACCCTAGGTTTAACAGGATGAAACACTGCCCAGTCCTTTGCCATCGTTACAATTGTTGCTACTTTTGAGCCCACTGTTGCAGGCACTGTGTCACTCCACCTTGTTGAGGGTCTTCCTCTCTTTCACTGACCCTCTAGTTTACCAAACGTGATGTCCTTCTCCAGGGACTGGTCACTCCCGATAACAAGTCCAAAGTATGTGAAACGAAATCTCACCATCCTCACTTCTGAAGAGCATTCTGGCTGTACTTCTTCCAAGACAGACCTGTTCATTCCTCTGGCAGTCCATGATATATTTAATATTCTTCACCAACATCATAATTCAAAGACATCAATTCTTCAGTCTTCCTTATTCATTGTCCAGCTTTTGCATGCATATGAGGGGACTGAAAATACCATGGCTTGGGTTAGACACTGAAATACTATGATGTCTGGGTTTGCTTCAAAATAATCAGAGTGGAAGGGGTAAGCGTATGCAGGTGTTTAAATGAAACAAGGATTGGCCGTGAACTGACAATTGCTGAAGTTGGATGGTGGGTAAATATGGTGGTCCATTAGATGATTCTGTCTAATGTTTGAAATTTTATACAATAAATATGTTTTTAAAAGCATACTTGTTTAAGATATTGAGGGAAGGGTATTTAGAAATATAAATGCCCCCTTCATGGGATTTTTCAACTCTTCTGTATGATACTGTGGTAAATACATGACAACATGCATTTTTTAAAACCAATATAACTTCACAGCACAAGGCGAACTTTAATGTACGCAATTTTTTTCCCAAATAATTCAGGGAATCCCAAGATACAACACAGAATGTGATAAATAACCCCCTTCCAGAATCATCTTATCTAGAATTCTGATGCACTCCTAAGATTTCATCAGGGGTCCCTGCAAGGCCACAAAAGTCTAAGAGCCCTGACACAGTATGCAAAACCTAGGATGTATGAGTATCCATGCCTCAGTCTAAGGAAATGGCCTAAGGCTTTCATAAAAAAAAGGCTGAGAACCACTGACATTTCTTCTTGCCAGAAACTTCCTCGCTGAAAACTGAATTGCTACTGTTCTTAGCCTAATGGCAATATTTCACTGCCATTATATGGCTTTCCTGAAAAGGACATCATCACAAGCAAATAATAAACACCACTAGAGAATTTTACAACTCCGAAAACTATGACAGGCACCAAAAAAAAAAAAAAAAAAGGAAAGGTGGCAAATTATGTCTAGGTCCCTTTTACAGTATCGCCTTTTTACAATACTAGATTTCCATTAATCTAAAGTGAACCATTGTTTTATGCGCCACTAAGAAAGAAAAAAAAAAGCTGTCAATTAACTGATGGCTCACCATTGATTTTAAGATGATTCAATTTCAGAGATGTTCAAATGCAGAAAAACCGTACGCCTTATAAACAATGAAACGTGACACTCGTAAGTTCATTTAGCTGGGCTGCATCTCAGAACTACTACACAAATTGCTCAAGATAGGTGTAGGAACCTGTGTTTTTGTTTAAATTCTTCAGATGATTCTGGTTAAATAAAGATTAAGTAAACTGCTAAGAGAAAGCATGGGCTTTGGAGCCACAGAGCTCCACACACTGTGACCCCCAGCAAATTCTGTCATTTCCCAGAGCCTGTTTTTTTCTGTAAAAATAGTCAATGCCTCCTACTTCCTATGGTTGATAAAATAAAAGACAGCACATGTGAACTACATGGCTTATAACAAGAGGTGTTAGTCCTCCTTCTTTTCCCTAAACTACAGGTGACCTATAACTAGAGATCTGTGTGCTGTCTATTCTAACTTAAATTTTATGTAAGAACAAGAATAGAACCTGTGAAATTATTCTTCAGAAACAGTCCAGCACTGTCATTTGCTAGCACAGTAAAAACAATCATTCAATAAACATTTATTATTTAATTCAGCAATATACACACATTACCAGATTTCCTGTCCCCTCCTGCCTTCTCGTCCCTGTGCTTGAGCTGGTGTGCACATTTAGTCTTGTTTTGCTTTATGGGTCTGTCTAATCTTTGGCTGAAGGGCGAACTTTAGGAGTGACTTCAGTACTGAGCTAAAACAGTGGCCAGGGGCCATACTCTCGGGTTTCTTCAGTCTGTCAGATCAGTAAGTCTGGTCTTTTTTTGTGACTCTGAATTTTGTTCTACATTTTTCTCCAGTTCTGTCTGGGACCTTCTATCGTGATTCCTGTCAGAGCAGTTGGTGACGGTAGCCAGGCATCATCTAGTTGTGCTGGACTCAGCCTGGTGGAGGCTGTGACAGTTGTGGTCCACTACACATGTGTTTTGACACATAACATTTTAAAGGATCCTACACAAATGAAAACTTTTAATAAAATGTAACATTCTGATCAGATGATAACATACCTGAGTTACATCAACAAAAGTAACATCCAAAAAAGCATACATTTAAATCAGAGCAGCCAATAGCTCTGTTTCATGTCCAAGTTTTTTGTTCATTTTAGTATAGCTGGCAGTTTTTTTTTTCAGAACACTAGGATAACTGCATCAAAATCCCAAAATAATGGTGTGGGACTGCTTAACCTAGGGTGCTCAAATAAATATCCATGTTATAACTGTTTCTAAAGCTACTCCTAAAACCCAAACATCATTTTAGGCAGCACCTTCGGAACTGATTAGTCAACGCAGGATGTGACTCACAGGGGACAGGTTTAGCCATAATTGGATAGAGTTCTGCCACATGTGCAGCATGAAGGTAAAAACTCAAACCCACAATTGTGCAATGCCTCAGCCTTGCTCTCCCAATGAGGAACACATGGATGTAAATTCAAGCTGCGGCAATACCACCAACCCCACCGGAAACTCCTAGAGTAAGGGTTTGATGCTGAATGCTAACACTGCCTCCACCAGTACCTTACCCCCTCAGGAACTGGCCACTGTGGCAGGTTGTGCTAGTTAGAGAGGGCACCCTCTCCACCCTCACCACCAAGCACTTGCTCTGAGATTTAAGAAGAAAGAGAACTGCTGCTGGGAGGGGAGGAAAACACAGCTCATCTCATTTTCCTTTTTTTCAACATCTTCTCCCAAAAAGAAAGGCTCCTTCGGTTCAGCTGCCCAAATATGAGACCCTGAATTCTTCTGTGATTCCTCCCTTTTCTTTAACCCTCAAGCCTAAGTCTTCTCCAAACTACCTACAAATTCCTCACAAAACCATCTCACCCCTAACTACCCTAGTTGATCCCTCTGTAGCCTGACTCTCTATCCCATTTTTCAAACCCATCTTTTTAGTCTCCAAGCCACCCCTTCCAGTGGAGCAAGTTATCTTTTCTATAACCCCTCCTGTCCTAAAATTTTCAACAGCTCTTCATTATCTATAAAATAAAATTTGAATTCCTAATCCAACCTCAATCTACCTCCCCCACTTTACATTCTGTCACTCTCTGGATTTGCCAAATTTTCTCATCTCAGTCACATTTTTTTTTTTTCTTTTCAGCCACATTAGACTTTTCCTACTCCCTGATTTCACACACATCTGCGTCTATACTTTTATGCCTTTGTGCACCCTATTTTCTCTGCCTTGATAAACTTCTCTTTTTTTCTGTCTTTCAAACTCATCCTCCAAGAAGAGGCTCAAGGGAGGCAGAGCCAAGATGGCAGAGTAATCAAATCCTTCCGGTGATCCCTCATACAACAAAGACCCCAAAAAACATGTAAAACGATTATATATATGACAAGCCAGGAGCCTTGAACATCAAAAGCAAAGTTAGGGAATCAGATTAGTGGCCATGAGCCTCCAGACCTGACTGCGAGGGAACCCTCAGGCACAATTCCCTGGAACAACCACAGCAGGGCTGGTGATAGCATTCAGGACGCAGTTTCCTCTCAGGAAGACGGCAAGCTGCACAGTCTACTCACACCTCCAGAAACAGAGAAGAACAGCCCTTTTGGCAAAAGCTAACTACTTGCGTTTATTTTACTGTACCCCCAGTCCCCAAGCTGCCATCAGTGGCTGTTGATTTCCCAGGGCCTGAGATAGGTCCTGCTGTGTGCCCTGAGCCATTCTCCTAGCCTTGGCGAAGGAATAAATTAACAATTCAGGGAAAAGATAATCTGCCGGCTCCACTAAGCTGGGGAGCTCAGGACAGAAGTAGCTCCTCTCAAGGCACAAATGGCCAACAGACTTTGAATACCTTTCACCCCTACATAGACCTGTAAGGGCCCTTTTCAGGAAAATAGGCCCTTGCTGGCAGACTGCAATGGTGTATGTGGTTGAGATCTGAATCCTACTGTTTCACCTGTGCGGTGGAAAGGTGGGTTTTTGATATTTGACACTGCTTTGCCTATAAAACATGGTCCTCACCTACCCACATCAGGGACCTGAGGACTGGTGGCTCCACCCACGTCACTTAGCCACCTGTGACAGGGGTCCAAAGATAAGTGGTACCTCCCAGTGCTTAAAATCAAAAGCATTCAGTGCCCATGGTCCAGCTGCAGAACCCACCCACCTGTGCACTCTAGGAAACAGGGAAGTGCTTTCCTCACACACTTGGGGGACACCTGTCAGCCCCCTGCCTTGATCAGAGCTTGACCCCTACTGCAACCAGATACCTGTGCCGATACCAATCACCCCTACCACTCTAAGACTGTAGGACAGAGCCTATACCACATACTTGATGACCAACTACCTGGACACCTGAGCTGAATCCATACTAGAAAAGTGAATGGACTCCTAGGCTCGTATGTCTGGTAATAGCTCTAGCCATCTGGTGACAAAACATTAGAGCTTCAAAGACAAAAATAATCAAGCTAGCTCACTCAAGCAGCCTATTTGGGCATATCAAAACAAAACAAAGCAAGAAGCCAGAATACCGTAGGCAAACATAAAATAAATAGATACGATAACTTATAGATGGCATGGAGACAACAGTCAATATCAAATACATAAAGAAGCAGACCACAATCACTTTGACAAGCTCTCAAAACAAAGATTCAAGGAATCTTCCATATGAAGATGTCTTCCTGGAACTACCAGATGTAGAATACAAAAGATTAATATACAGAACTCCGTTGCTATTCATAAGATTTTCACTGGCTAATGCTTTTCAGAAGTAGACTGCCAGGCCCTGCTTCCCAGTCTGTCTTAGTCTGGAAGCGCAGCTGAAACTTGTCCTCCATGGGTGACCTTGCTGGTATCTGAATACCGGTGGCATAGCTTCCGGCACCACAGCAACACACAAGCCCCCACAGTACGAAAAACTCACAGACACGTGGCGGGGACAGTTGTTCGGACAGACCAAGGGGATACTGATTGGTTTAAAGTCAGGAAAGGAGTGCGTCAGGGTTGTATTCTTTCACCATACCTATTCAATCTGTATGCTGAGCAAACAATACGAGAAGCTGGACTATATGAAGAAGAACGGGGCATCAGGATTGGAGGAAGACTCATTAACAGCCTGCGTTATGCAGATGACACAACCTGGCTTGCTGAAAGTGAAGAAGACTTGAAGCACCTACTAATGAAGATCAAAGACCACAGCCTTCAGTATGGATTGCACCTCAACATAAAGAAAACAAAAATCCTCACAACTGGACGAATGAGCAAAAAAAGCAACATCATGATAAACAGTGAAAAGATTGAAGTTGTCAAGGATTTCATTTTACTTGGATCCACAATCAACAGCCATGGAAGCAGCAAACAAGAAATCAAAGGACGCACTGCATTGGGCAAATCTGCTGCAAAGGACCTCTTTAAAGTGTTGAAAAGCAAACATGTTACCTTGAAGACTAAGATGCGCCTGACCTAAGCCATGGTATTTTCAATCACATCATATGCATGTGAAAGCTGGACAATGAATAAGGAAGACCAAAGAAGAACTGACGCCTTCGAATTGTGGTGTTGGCGAAGAATATTGAATATACCATAGACTGCCAAAAGAATGAACAAATCTGTCTTAGAAGAAGTACAGCCAGAATACTCCTTAGAGGCAAGGATGGCGAGACTGCATCTTACGTACTTTGCACTTGTTGTCAGGAGGGATCAGTACCCAGAGAAGGACATCGTGGTTGGCAGAGTACAGGGTCAGCGGAAAAGAGGAAGACCCTCAACAAGGTGGATTGACACAGTGGCTGCGACAACAAGCTCAAGCATAATAACGATTGTAAGAATGGCACAGGACCAGGCAGTGTTTTGTTCTGTTGTGCATAGGGTCGCTATGAGTCAAAACTGACTCGACGGCACCTAGCGACAACAACGATATACAGAACTCTTCAAGAGATCAGGAAGGAGATCAGGCAAAATGCAAACAAGCCAAGTAACAAAAGGCAGTTGAAGAAATTAAAAAGGTTATTCAAGAACATAATGAAAAATGTAATAGGCTGCAAGAATCCATACAAAGACAGCAATCTGAAATTCAGATTAACAATAAAATTGCAGAATTAGACAACAGAAAAGAAAGAGGAGCAGAATTGAGAAAGTAGAAGTCAGAATAGTGAGAATGAAGACAAAACACTTGGCAACAATATATTCAAAGAAATATCAGATAAAAGAATTTTAAAAAATGAAGAAACCTTATGAATCACATGGGACTCTATCAAGAGAAATAACCCACAAGTGATTAGAGTACCAGAACAAGGAGGGATAACCGAAAATACAAAAAAGTATTGAAGATTTCTTGGGAGGAAACTCCCCTGATATCATGAAAGATGAGAAGATGTCTATCCAAGATGCTCACTGAAACCCACATAAGGTAGATCTCAAAAGAGAGTCACCAAGACATATTATAATCAAACTTGCCAAAACCAAAGATAAAGACAGGATTTTAAGAATGACTAGGGATAAACAAAAAGTCACCTACAAAGGAGAGTCAGTAAGAATAAGCTCAGATTACTCGGCAGAAACCATGCAGGCAAGAAGGCAATGGGATGACTTATATAAAGCCTGGAAGGAAAAAAATTCCTACCCAATAATCATATATCCAGTAAAACTGTCTCTCAAATATGAAGGTGAAATTAGGACATTTCCAGATAAACTGAAGTTTAGGGAATTTGTAAAAACCAAACCAAAACTACAAGAACTACTAAAAGGTGATCTCTGGTTAGAAAATCAATAATATCAGACAACAACCAAAGGCTGGAACACAGGACAGAGCAATCAGATATTAACCCAAAAAAAAAAAAAAAATTTTTTTTTTACCCAGATAGGGAAATCACAAAAATAAATCAAGATTTAAAAAACGCTCAAAATAGGGAAAGTGATGTCATTATGTAAAAGATGACAACACTAAAACAACAAAGAGGAACTAAAAAAACGTAGCCATACATCTTTCATATAGAGAGGAAGTTAAGGCAATATAAAGAAATCAAAGTTATGTTTAAACTTAGAAAAATAGAGGTAAATATTAAGGTAACCACAAAGGAGACTAACAATCCTATGCATCAAAATAAAATACAAGGGAAACATAAAGACTCAGCAAAAACAAAGTCAACAACAACGAATAAGTGGAAAAGACGATACATCAACTACTCAGCGCAAAAAATTAAGTGAGAAAAAGAAACTGTCAACAACACACAAAAAAGACATCGAAATGACAGCACTAAACTTCTACCAATCCATAATTACGCTGAATGTAAATGGACTAAATGCACCAATAAAGAGACAGAGAGTGGTGCAATGGATAAAAAAACAAGATCCGTCTATATGCTGCCTAAAGGAGACACACCTTAGATTTAAACACACAAATAAGCTGAAACTCAAAGCATGGAAAAAAATATATCAAGCAAACAACAATCAAAAAAAAGCAGAAGTGGCAAGATTAATTTCTGACAAAATAAACTTTAAAGTTAAATCTACCACAAAGGACAAGGAAGGACACTATATAATGATTAAAGTGACAATATACCAGGAGAATATAAACATATTAAATATTAACACACCCAAAGACAGGGCTTCAAGATACATAAAAAAAATTCTAACAGCACTGAAAAGTGAGATAGACACCTCCACCATAAAGTAGGAAACTTCCATACACCACTTTCAGTGAAGGACAGAACATCCAGAAAGAAGCTTTAAAAAGACACTGAAGATCACAAACTCCACAATCAACCAACGTGACCTCAGAGATATACACAGAACACTCCACTCAACATCAGCCCAAGTATACTTTCTTTTCCAATGCACATGGAACATTCTCTACAACAAACCACCTATATAGGTCATAAAGCGAGCCTTAACCATAAAGCCATAAAAGTAGAAATCAATAATAGAAAAAGCAAGAACACGAAATCAAATATCTGGAAACTGAACAATACCCTGCTCAAAAAAATGACTGGGTTATAGAAGAAATTAAGGATGGAACAAAGAAATTTCATGGAATCCAATGAGAATGAAAACACTTCCTATCAGAACCTTTGAACATAGCTAAAGCAGTGCTCATAGATCAATTTATAGCAATAAATGCACACATACAAAAAGAAGAAAGGGCCAAAATCAAAGAATTATCCCTACAACTTCAATAAATAGAAAGAGAACAACAAAAGAAATCCTCAGGCACCAGAAGAAAGCAAATAATAAAAATTACAGTAGAATTAAATGAAATAGAAAACAGAAAAACAATTGAAAGAATTAACAAGACCAAAAGCTGGTTCTTTGAAAAAATTAACAAAATTGATAAACCACTGGCCAAACTGACAAAAGAAAAACAGGAGCGGAAGCAAACAGCCAGAATAAGAAATGAGATAGGTGATAACACAACACACCCAACTGAAATTAAAAGAATCATATCACAATATTATGAAAAATTGTAGTCTAACAAATTTGAAAACCTAGAGGAAATGGATGAACTTCTAGAAACATACTACCTACCTAAACTAACACAAACCGAGGTAGAACTAAATAAACCCATAACAAAAAAAGAGATTGAAAAGGTAATTAAAAACCTCCCAACAACAACAACAAAAAACGCCCTGGCCCAGATGGCTTCCCTGGAGAGTTCTATCAAACTTTCAGAGAAGAGTTAACACATTACTACTAAAGGTATTTCAGAGCACAGGAAAGGACAGAATACTCCCAAACTCATTCTATGAAGCCAGCATATCCCTGACATCACAAAACAAGAAAATTACAGACCTATATCCCTCATGAACTTAGATGCAAAAATCCTCAACAAAACTCTAGCCAAAAGAATTCAACAATGTAACAAAAAAAAATCCACCATAACCAAGTGAGATTCATACCAGGTATACAGGGATGGTTCAACATTAGAAAAACAATGTAATCCATTATAAAAATAAAACAAAAGACAACACCCACATGATTTTATCAATTGATGCAGAAAAGGCATCTGACAATGTCCAGACCCATTCATGATAAAAACTCTCAGCAAAATACGAATAGAGGGGAAATTCCTCAACATAATAAAGGGCATTTATACAAAGCCAACAGCCAACATCATCCTAAATGGAGAGAGTCTGAAAGCATTCCCCTTGAGAACCGTAACCAGTCAAGGATGCCCTTTATCACCACTCTTATTCAACATTGTTCTGGAGGTCCTAGCCAGAGCAATTAGGCTAGATAAGGAAATAAAGGGCATCTAGATTGGTAATGAAGAAGTAGAAGTATCTCTATTTGCAGATGACATGATCTTATACACAGAAAACCCTAAAGAATCCTAAAGAAAACTACTGAAACTAATACAAGAGTTCAGCAGAATTTCAGGATACAAGATAAACATACAAAAATCAGTTCGATTGCTCTAAACCAACAAAAAGAACATCGAAGAGGAAATCATCAAATCAATAACATTTACAGTAGTCCCAAAGAAGATAAAATACTGAGAAATAAATCTAACCAGAGACGTAAAAGACCTATACAAAGAAAACTACAAGACACTACTACAAGAAACCAAAAGAGACCTACCTAAGTGGAAAAACATACCTTGTTCATGGATAGGATGACTCAACATTGTAAAAATGTCTATTCTACCAAAAGCAATCTACAGATAACGATGCAATTCCGATCCAAATCCCGACACTTTTTTAATGAGATGGAGAAACAAATCACCAACTTCATATGGAAGGGCAAGAGACCCTGGGTAAGCAAAGCATTACTGAAAAAGAAGAACAAAGTAGGAGGCCTCAAACTACCTTATTTTAGAACGTATTATACTGCCACAGTAGTCAAAACAGCCTGGTACTGGTACAACAATACAAACACAGACCAATGGAACAGAATTGAGAATACAGACATAAATCCATCCACATATGAGCAGCTGATATTTCACAAAGGCCCAAAGTCAGTTAATTGGGGAAAAGACAGTCTTTTTAACAAATGGTGCTGGCATAACTGGATATCCATTTGCAAAAAAAAAGAAACAAGACCCACCTCACACCATGCACAAAAACGAACTCAAAATGGATCAAAGACCTAAATATGAAATCTAAAACGACAAAGATCATGGACGAAAAAATAGGACAACGCTAGGAGTCCTAACACATGGCATAAAAAGTATACAAAACATTACTGAAAATGCAGAAGAAAAACCAGGTAACTGGGAGCTCCTAAAATCAAACACCTATGCTCATCCAAAGCCTTCACCAAAAGATAAAAAAGACCACCTACAGACTGGGAAAAAGTTTTAGCTTTGACATTTCTGATCAGCGTCTGATCTCTAAAATAACCCAATTAAAAAAACAGGCAAAGGATATGAACAGACACCTCACCAAAGAAGACAGTGAGGCAACTAATAGATACATGAGGAAAGGCTCACGATCATTAGCCCTTAAAAAAAACCCTATTGCCCTTGAATCGATTCCGACTTAGCCAGTACAGAAATGCAAATCAAAACTACAATGAGATACCATCTCCCTCCAACAAGGCTGGCATTAATCCAAAACACACAAAATAATAAATGTTGGAGAGGTTGTGGAGAGACTGGGACACTTAAGACACTGCTGGTGGGAATGTCAAATGGTACAACCGCTTTGGAAATCAATTTGGCACTTCCTTAAAAAGCCAGAATAAAACTACCATACAAGCCAGCAATCCCACTCCTTGGAATGTATCCTAGTGAAATAAGAGCCTTTACACGAACAGATATATGCACACCCATGTTCACTGCAGCACTGTTTACAATAGCGAAAAGATGGAAGCAACCAAGGTGCCCATCAATGGATGAATAGATAAATAAATTACGGTATATTCACACAATGGAATACTACACATCGAAAAAGAACAATGACGAATGCGTGAAACATCTCATAACATGGAGGAATCTAGAAGGCATTATGCTGAGTGAAATTAGTCAGTTGCAAAAGGACAAATATTGTATGATACTAGTATCATAAGAACTCAAGAAATAGTTTAAACTGAGAAAAAAAAATTCTTTGATGGTTACAAGGGTGGGGAGTAGGGAGAGGGGTATTCACTAATTAGACAGTAGACATGAACTATTTTAGGTGAGGGGAAAGACAACAATATAGGCGAGGTCAGCACAACTGGACTAAAACAAAGGCAAAGAAGTTTCCTGAATAAACTGAACACTTTGAAAGCCAGAGTAGCAGGGACTGGGGTCTGGGGACCATGGTTTCAAGGGACATCTAGGTCAACTGGCATAATAAAATCTATTAAGAAAACATTCTGCATACCACTTTGGTGAGTGGCATCTGAGGTCTTCAACGCTAGCAACTGGCCATCTAAGATGCATCAATTGGTCTCAAACCACCTGGTGCAAAGGACAATGAAGAACACCAAAGACACAAAGTAATTATGAGCCCAAGCAACAGAAAAAGCCACATAAATCAGAGACTACATCATCCTGAGACCAGAAGAACTAGATGGAGCCTGGCTACAACACATGACTGCCCTGACAGGGAACATAACAGAGAATTCCCAATGAAGCAGGAGTGTACTGGGATGCAGACCTCAAATTCTCATCAAAAGACCAGACTTCATGGTCTAATTGAGACTAGAAGGACCCTGGATGTTATGGTCCCCAGACCTTCTGTTAGCCCAAGACTGGTACCATTTCCAAAACTCTTCAGCCTGATGAGGAGTGAGCTTCTTAGCTCAAGTAGACACATGAGACCATGTGGGCAGCTCCTGTCTAGAGGGGAGATGAGAAGGCAGAAGGGGACAGAAGCTGGGTGAATGGACACAGGAATACAGGGTGGAGAGAAGGAATGTGCTGTCTCATTAGAGGGAGAGAAACTAGGAGTATATAACTAAAACCAAACCAAACCCAGTGCCATTGAGTCGATTCCGACTCATAGTGACCCTGTAGGATAGAGCAGAACTGCCCCACAGAGTTTCCAAGGAGTGTCTGGCGGATTCAAACTGCTGACCCTTTGGTTAGCAGCCATAGCACTTAACCACTACGCCACCAGGGCTTCCAGGGGTATATAGCAAGGTGTATATGTATTTTTGTATGAGAGACTGACTTGATATGTAAACTTTCACTTAAAGTATAATAAAAAAAAAAAGGCTCAAATGTCTCTTTTTCTGGGATGCTTTCCCTAAACTCTCCAAGCTTCTCTTTCCTTCCCACCCAAGTCAAAAGTAATCACCTCTAGTTACATAAAATTAGTAACGTAACTCTTACCTTAGTGTTATAGTCATAGACATGAGTTGATTTCCCCTACAAGGTTCTGAGTTCCACAAGAAGGGAACCTATCAATTTGGAATTGCCACTTTCTCCTTGGAAACTCTATGGGGCAGTTCTACTCTGTCCTATAGGGTCGCTATGAGTGGGAATCGACTAGACGGCACTGGGTTTTTTGACCACACTATATGGCACCTGACTTGGCTTCAAAATTTTTTACTGGATTAATTTGGGAAGCAATGATCTCAACTAGCATGCCTGATCTGAAATAATGAAATGACAATAAGGCTTAACTCTTCCTGAGGGTATTTATTTTAAAGCAGAAGCAAGTTATCCAAACTCAATTTCTAATAAGAGGGAGAATCTATTCTCATAAATTCCCCTGGCCCCTAGAGATTCCATAACCACCACCACCATGATCAGTTTATACCATATCCCCCACCCACCAGCATCTTATTCCCAAAGCTTGGGCACTGCCCAGCCACAAACCACTTTCACAAGCTCTGGACTTCCACAGAGTTCAATGCTATTGAAATTATCAATTAGATAGAGAACACGAGTGGATGCAGATAATAACCAAGACCACAAATAAGCACATGTGGTGGCAGGCTTGCAGACTGCACTCCTGGAGTACTTCGGTTAATCACGGCTCCTCCAAGGCTGACACAGAGGCATTATGGACTCCAGACTCAGGCAGGGCTGCGTCAAGACCTGGCCTTCTACTCACTGTCCAAAGGGCCCCAAATCAGGGTCCAAATTAGTAAAATGGGGATGGATGTCAACATTGTAGCCTGTTAAGAAGAGTAAACAGAAGCAATGAAACAGGACCTGGGGAGGCAGGGCAGCCACAGAAATTAAAAGCTTCTGGAGCTTTTGAAGGAGTCCCTGGGTAGCTCTAATGGTTAAGAGGTTGGCTACTAACCAAAAGGCTGGCAATTCGAAGCTATTCAGAGGTACCTCAGAAGAAAGTCCTGGTAATCTGCTTCCAAAAGGTCACAGCCCTGAAAACCCTATGGAGCAGTCCTACTGACACACAGAATCAGCTCCTCAGCAGCGGGTTTGGTTTTTTGTTTTTTACCGGGAGGGGGAAGCTTTTGGAGTCTTCCTGATAGGTGGACTTGCCATCCGGAGTCCCATCAGGTTGCCATCTCCACCTAGAAGTTGGGCTAGTGACATACCTGTTCCCAATACGCATTTTCTTATCTGTAAAACAGAAATAACAGAACCTACCTAACACAAGGATTACCTTTGTGCCTGACACAGGAAAAAGACTGCCACACAGCAGCAGCACTCTAAAACTGTCTACTATTACTATGACCACGACTAGGAGTCTTCTTAATACTGTTATTACAGAAAACTGCCACATGTCAGCAGTTCTCCAATAGTTACAACCCAATCTTGACTGTCATTTACACATTGTGGAAAAACAAGCCTTTATTCCCATTCCATCCCAAAACTCCTCTAAAATGACATCACAAAGACATTAAACCATTTATCAAGCAGAAAAGGAAAGAAGACAACAACAGATCACATATTTCAACAAACTTTTACAAGGCAAGAAGCAGTCAGAGCAGAACACAGGTCACTGCCCACCCCGCAGAACTAGAGAGGGTCAGCCTTGGAAAAACCAAGGGCCACCAAAGGCTGGCCTGACGCTCAAATCTAACAAGAAGGAGCCACTGAAAGGGTGTACTCAAAGCAACTGGACTCCAGGTCCAACAGGAGACCTAAAGTTTTTCCTGAGAAAAAACTGAACCAAGGATCAGGTGGACACTTGAGACTATGCTGGCATCTCCTGTCTAGACAGGAGATGAGAGGGTAGCGGGGGTTAGAGGCTGGCGGGATGGACAAGAAAAGAGAGAGCAGAGGGAGGGTGCGGGCTGTCTCACTGGGGGAGAGCAGTTGGGAATACCTAGCAAGGTGTATATGGGTTTTTGTGTGAGAGACTGACTTGATTTGTAAACTTTTACTTAAAGCACAATTAAAAAAAAAAAAAAAGACTTCACCAAAAGAGTAAAAAGAGAACCTACAGACTGGGAAAAAAATTTTGGCTATTACAAATTGGACAAAGGTCTACTCTCTAAACTGTACAAGAAAATCCAAGACCTCTACAACAAAAAGACAAATAAAGCAATTAAAAAATGGACAAAGGAAAAGAACAGACAATTCAGCAAAAAAAAAAACATTTGAGCGACCAACAGACACATAAGGAAATGCTCACAGTCTCTAGCCATCGGAGAAATGCAAATCAAAACTTTCACTTAAAGCACAATAAAAACTTAAAAAAAAAAAACTGAACCAAGGAGGCAGGAGAACTGGCAACAGGGGAAATCAGAGTCAACTGCTTGAATAGTGGCACGTTCCATCCCCATCCAATGAGGTAATAAAAACTCTAGCAGCCAGTGTGTTAACCAGCACACCAGAGGCAGGCGATTGGAGGTTTCTTCTCTGCAGACACTGACTACCCCCAAAGAAGATGTAAAGGGCCTGATATTTGGGGTAGACCTCCCAATGAAAAGTCCACAAAGTCACTCTAAGGGAAGTCACTAGCTTCCATCCACAATCAACTTTCATCACCTTATTCTTAAGTATAGAAAGTCAAGAATCACTGGATCTTTTTGATCAAAACAAGCACAAAAAAGGATCCTCAAATGAACAGGCACACTGGACAATGCAGGAGAAATTTCAAAATATTGGAAAAATACACACACATTTATTCTAGAGATAAGCAAAATTATTACATACATAAAATAAGATGCTATGAAATGGAAACAGTGAACAAAAATAGGTTCTAAAATATAAAAACATGACAACTAAAATTTTTTAAATGAAAGACTGGAAGAAGCTGAAAAACATCCCCCTCCCCCCAAAATACAAAGAAATAAATGACAGGTGAGATAATCCAAACATCAATCCCAGGAGATTCAATAACCAAACCAATAGAAGTTTCAGAAAGAATAGAGGTAGGAAATTATTAAAGAAATAACTGGAATTTCTGGAAACTGAATGATATGAGTTTCTTGACTGAATGAGCCGACTAAATCAGGAAAAAGAAAAAAAAAAAGACATATAAAACTTCAAAAACCAGAGAAAACGAAAGTACTGCTGTTGTTGTTAGCTGCTATTGAGTCAACCCTTCTAGAAAGAAGGACCCGGCAGTCTACTTCTGAAAAGCATTAGCCAGTGAAAACCTCACGAATAGCAGCAGAACACTGTCTGATATAGCGCTGGGAGATGAGCCCCCCAGATTGGAAGGCACTCAAAAGATGACTGGGGAAGAGCTGCCTCCTCAAACTATAGTCAGCCTTAATGATGTGGATGGAGTCAAGCTTTCGGGACCTTCATTTCCTCATGTGGCACAACTCAAAACATGAAAAAACAGCTACAAACATCCATCAATAATCGAAACATGGAATGTACGAAGTATGAACCTAGGAAAATTGAAAATCGTCAAAAATGAAATGGAACGCATAAACATCAATATCCTAGGCATTAGTGAGCTGAAAAGGACTGGTATTGGCCATTTGGATTGGACAATCATGCAGTCTACTATGCCAGGTATGACAACCTGAAGAGGAATGGTATTGCATTCACTGTCAAAAAGAACATTTCAAGATCTATCCTGAAGTACAACACTGTCAGTGATAGGATAATATCCATACGCCTACAACGAAGACCAGCTAATAAGACTATTATTCAAGTTTACAGAACAACCACTGAGGCCAAAGATGAAGAAAGTGAAGATTTTTAACAGCTTCTGCAGTCTGAAATTGATCAAACATGCAATCAGGATGCACTGAAAATTACTGGTGATTGGAATGTGAAAGTTGTAAACAAGGAAGAAGGATGGGTAGTTCGAAAAATGGCCTTGGTGACAGAAACAATGCCGGAGATCGAATGATAGAATTTGGCAAGACCAACGACCTCTCCAATGCAAATACCTTTTTTCACCAACATAAACAGCAACTATCTATACACATGGACCTCACCAGATGGAACACACAGGAATCAAATCCACTACATCTGTGGAAAGAAACAATGGAAAAGCTCAATATCATCACTCAGAACAGTGCCGGGGCCAACAACAGAACAGACCACCAATTGCTCATATACAAGTTCAAGCTGAAACTGAAGAAAATCAGAGCAAGTCCATGACAGCCAAAATACGATCCTGAGTACATCCCACCCGAATTTAGAGACCATCTCAAGAATAGATTTGATGCGTTGAACACTAAGGACTGAAGATCGGATGAGTTGTTCAAGGACATCATACATGAAGAAAGCCAAGAGGTCACTGAAAAGACAGGAAAGAAATAAAAGACCAAGATGGATGTCAGGGAAGACTCTGAAACTTGCTCTCTAACATCGAGAGCTAAAGCAAAAAGAAAAAATGATGAAGTAAAAGAACTGAACAGTAGATTTCGAGCGGGGGCTCAAGAAGACAAGTATCATAATGACATGTGTAAAGAGCTGGAGATAGAGGTCCAAGAGGGAAGAACACGCGCAGCGATACTCAAGCTGAAAGAACTGAGGAAAAAGTTCAAGCCTCAAATTGCAATAGTGAAGGATTCTACGGGGAAAACATTAAACGACGCAGGAAGCATCGAAAGAAGATGGAAGGGATACAGAGTCATTATACCAAAAAGAATTTGTCAATGTTCAACCATTTCAAGAGGTAGCATATGATCTGGAACCCACAGTACTGAAGGAAGAAGTCCAAGCTGCACTGAAGACACTGGGGAAAAACAAGGCTCCAGGAACTGACAAAATATCAATTGAGAAGTTTCAACAAACGGATGCAGCGCTGGAGGTGCTCACTCGTCTATGCCAAGAAATATGGAAGGCAGCTTCCTGGCCAACTGACTGGAAGAGATCCATATTTATGCCTATTCCCAAGAAAGGTGATCCAAAGAATGCGGAAATTATCAAACAATATCATTAATATCACGCAAGCAAAATTTTGCTGAAGATCATTCAAAAGCAGCTGCAGCAGTATATCAAAAGAGAACTGCCAGAAATTCAGGCCAGTTTCAGAAGAGGACGTGGAACCAGGGATATCACTGCTGATGTCAGATGGATCCTGGCCGAAAGCAGAGAATACCAGAAGGATGTTTACCTGTGTGGATCGTAACAAATTATGGATACCATTGTGAAGAATGGAAATTCCAGAACACTTAATTGTGCTCATGAGAAACCTGTACATAGATCCAAGAGGCAGTTGCTTGGGCAGAACAAAGGATACTGATCGGTTTAAAGTCAGGAAAGGTGTGCATCAGGGTTGTATCCTTTTACCATACCTATTCAATCCGTAAGCTGAGCAAATAATCGGAGAAGCTGGACTACATGAAGAAGAACAGGGCATCAGGATTGGTGGAAGACTCATTAACAACTTGCGTTATGCAGACGACACAACCTTGCTTGCTGAAAGTGAAGAGGGCTTGAAGTGCTTACTGATGAAGATCAAAGACCACAGCCTTTAGTATGGATTACACCTCAACATAAAGAAAACAAACATCCTCACAGCTGGATGAATAAGCAACATCATGACATGGAAAAGAGATTGGCATTGTCAACAATTTCATTTTACTTGTTGATCCACAAACAACATCCCTGGAAGCAGCAGTCAAGAAATCAAAAGATGCACTGCACTGGGCAAATCTGCTGCAAAGGTCAGTGCCTGATCTCTAAAATCTATGTGATACTGCAAAAACTCAACTACAAAAAGACAAATAACCCGATTAAAAAATGGGCAAAAGATATGAAGAGACACCTCACTAAAGAAGACATTTGGGTAGCTAACATAACCCACCCACTGCCGTCGAGTCGATTCCGACTCATAGCGACCCTATAGGACAGGGTAGAACTGCCCCATAGAGTTTCCAAGGAGCGCCTGGCAGATTCAAACTGCCAACCTCTTGGTTAGCAGCCATAGCACTTAACCACTACACCACGAGGGTTTCCAGCTAACAGATATATGAGGAAATGTTCACGATCATTAGCCATTAGAGAAATGCAGATCAAAACTACAATGAGATTTCATCTCACTCCAACAACACTGGCATTAATCCAAAAAACACAAAATAATAAATGTTGGAGAGGCTGTGGAGAGACTGGAACACTTATACACTGCTGGTGGGAATGTCAAATGATACGACCGCTTTGGAAATCGATTTGGCGCTTCCTTAAAAAGCTAGAAATAGAACTACCATCCAAAACCAAAAACCAAATCCAGTGCCGTCAAGTTGATTCCGACTCTTAGCGACCCTACAGGACAGAGTAGAACTGCCCCACAGAGTTTCCAAGGAACACCTGGTAGATTCAAACTGCCGACCCTTTGGTTAGCAGCCGTTGCACTTAACCACTACACCACCAGGGTTTCCCAGAACTACCATACGATTGAGCAATCCCACTCCTTGGAAAATATCCTAGAGAAATAAGAGCCTTTACACAAACAGATAGATGCACACCCATGGTTACTGCAGCACTGTTTACAATAGCAAAAAGATGGAAGCAACCAAGGTGCCCATCAACAGATGAATAGATAAATAAATTATGGTATAGTCACACAATGGAATACTACGCATCAATAAAGAACAATGAGGAATCTGTGAAACATTTCATAAATGGAGGAACCTGGAAGGCATTATGCTAAGTGAAATTAGTCGGTTGCAAAGGGACAAATATTGTATAAGACCACTATTGTAAGAACTTGAGAAACAATTTAAACTCAGAAAAAAACATTCTTTTGTGGTTACAAGAGGGGGGAGGGTGGGAGTGAGGGTGGAAGGGGGCATTCGCTAATTAGATAGTAGATACGAACTACTTTAGGTGAAGGGAAAGACAGCACACAATACAGGCGAAGTCAGCACAATTGGACTAAACCAAAAGCAAAGAAGTTTCCTGAATAAACTGAATGCTTCAAAGACCGGTGTAGCAGGGAAAGGGGTCTGGGGACCATGCTTTCAGGGGACATCTAAGTCAACTGGCATAATAAAATCTATTAAGAAAACATTCTGCACCCCGCTTTGAAGAGTGGCGTCTAGGGTCTTAAACGCTAGCAAGCAGCCATCTAAGATGCATCAATTGGTCTCAACTTACCTGGAGCAAAGGAGAATGAAGAACACCAAGGACACAAGGCAATTACAAGCCCAAGAGACAGAAAGGACCATATGAACCAGAGACTACATCATCCTGAGACCGGAAGAACTAGATAGTGCCCGGCTACAACCGATGACTGCCCTGACAGGGAACACAACAGAGAAGCCCTGAGGGAGCAGGAAAGCAGTGGGATGCAGACCCCAAATTCTCAAAAAAGGCCAGACTTAATGGTCTGACTAAGACTGGAAGGACCCCGATGGTCATGGGCCCAGACCTTCTGTTGGCCCAGAACAGGAACCATTCCCGAAGCCAACTCTTCAGACATGGACTGGACTGGACAATGGGTTGGAGAGGGATGCTGGTAAGGAGTGAGCTTCTTGGATCAGGTGGACACTTCAGACTATGTCTGCATCTCCTGCCTGGAGGGGAGATGAGAGGGTAGAGGGGGTTAGAAGCTGGTGATATGGACACAAAAAGAGAGAGTAGAGGGAGAGAGCAGGCTGTGTCACCAGGGGAAGAGTAATTGGGGGTGTGTAGCAAGGTGTATATGGGTTTTTGTGTGAGAGACTGACTTGATTTGTAAACTTTCACTTAAAGCACAATAAAAATTATTTAAACAAAAAAAATCTGCTGCAAAGGACCTCTTTAAAGTGTCGAAAAGCAAACATGTTACCTTGAAGACTAAGGTGGGCCTGACCCAAGCCACGGTATTTTCAATCGAATCATATGCATACGAAAGCTGGACAATGAATAAGGAAGACTAAAGAAGAACTGACGCCTTTGAATTGTGGCATTGGCAAAGAATATTGAATATACCATGGACTGCCAAAAAAATGAACAAATCTGTCTTGGAAGAAGTACAACCAGGATGCTCCTTAAAAGCAAGAACGGCAAGACTACATCTTACATACTTTGGACATGTTGTCAGGAGGGATCAGTTCCCGGAGAAGGACATCATGCTTGGTAAAGTACAGGGTCAGCGGAAAAAAGGAAGACCCTCAATGTGGTGGATTGACACAGTGGCTGCAACAATGGGCTCAGGCATAAGGGTGGTGCAGGACTGGGCAGTGTTTCATTCTGTTGTGCACAGGGTCACTCTCAGTCCGAACTGACTCAACAGCATCTAACAACAACAACACTGAGTCAACCCAGACTCATGCCAACCCCATGCACAACAGGATCATCCCATTGTACTCTACAGGGTTTTCACTGGCTGATTTTTTGGCAGTAGATCACCAGGCCTTTCTTCCTAGTCTATCTTAGTCTGGAAGCTCCTCTGAAGGCTGTTCAGGATCACTGCAACACACAAGCGTCCACTGGCAGACGACTGGTGGTTGTGTCTGAGGTGCATCTGTTGAGAACTGAATCCAGGTTACCCATGTGATAAGGGAGAATTCGATCGCTAAACTACCACTGCCCACCGAAAGGGTCCTAAGCTTCAAATGAACTAACAAAAATGAATCAGAACAGCTTTGGATTTTTCATCAGAAACCCTTAAAGCCAGAAAACAGTGTGAAAATGTCATCAAAATTGTGAGAAAAAATTATTTTCAACTTAATATTCTAAATCCAGCCAAACCATCTGTAGAGTCTGAGAATAGGATAGATACCTTCAGACATGCAAGACCTTAATAATTTATCTACCATTCCACTCCTTCTTAGGAAGCTACCGAGGACATAGTTTAGCAAAATGAAGAAGCAAACCAAGAAAACGGAAGATAGGAGATCAGGAAACAATCTCCGAGACAGGAGAAAAATGACATAAATTTCGGAACAAATAACGCTACTGTCCAGGTTAGGGCAAAAGGATGGGAGGGAGGCTCCAGTGGGGAGTCTCCATGAGGAAACCAAGTGGAACTGACAGATAATTTGATCTGTTTGAGCACCTGGAAAAAAATATGGAAAGAGAGTTATAACACATCTATCTGTTGGACTACTGAGAGAATATAGCCGTAAATGCATGGAAAACTAAAAAAAAAAAAAACTTAAAGGTAATTATTTACTCTGGGAAAAAGAGAAAATATACAGGAAAGGTAACCTAACCATAGGTTACTGTCTAATTCAGAAGTGAACAATAAATATGTACATAACAATATAAACATCGCCTGTGTTACCAAAAATTGACATGTAACTATACACGAGAGAAACGGGTACAAGTTCAATTATTTTACTAGGAAGTCAAATGATTACATTGATTTAGAAATATGAAAGTAAAAAAAAAAAAAAATAGTTGAAACAGTATCTGTCTCTGGAAAGAGCTTGGCAGATAAAAAGGCCAAAGGCAGGAAACTGCTCCTTTTCGTTTCAAGCCTCACAGCACTATTCGGTGTTTTTTTAATACTATGCTTTTTTTTTTTATGCTTAAGTATTAATTTGATTAAAACAACAACTTACTATCACGGGCAATCAGCTCACTTTATGAGGCTGTTGCTGTCAATTTCACGTATAAGTTTCTGGCTTGGAATTTCAAATGTGTTTTCTTGTACAAACACTTTAAAATGGTTAGTTTCCCAAACCAGCTTTCAGAAGGCATTTAACCTATGATGGTACAGAAATATGGTACAAAAGTGCTATTTCAAGTGCTCTTTTTCAACACTGTAACAATTTCTGTGGGGAACGGAATTTTGAGAATTCAGGATGTCTGATACACATCTCAGCCCTGTTCACTTGCTCCTGCCCAACCAGGGCCAGCCAAGGAATACTTTAAAGGTAGAACGTACAGGGGAGATGGGAAACGATGGAAGGAGAGAACCCGGATCTAGGAGGAGGGACAGACAGTCAAGAGACGCATCCTTAACAAGTCAAGTCTATCTGCATTAGGGAAAATAATGCTAGAGGTCCCTCATGCCTTAGGGGTTGGAGATGATCCTCTCTCCCCTCCCTCCAACCAGTGGCAACCCTAGAGGGGTGGGGGGGGGGTGGGGGTGCAGACCATACCAGGTGACACTGTCAGAGGGGTGACACCAAAATGACTGTCTATAAAATTTTTGTGCAGTGTTTCAGCAGAAATTTATTTTCTATGAAGACATCCCTGTTGGGTAGTTAGTTAGAACAACACAACGAAACCATTTTTTGAAAGCCCAGCTTACATGTATCAATATACCCACAAGGGTAAAACTCTATGCTAATTTACTTTTTGAACTTTCTGATGTGCTCAGCTCAGAGCTGACATTGTTACCCAATTACAACGATGCTTCAAACCATCTGGTTTCACCTGCGCTCCTGCTCTTCATTGCTGCCAGTGTTTCCATAGTTGCTGATTTTGTCAAATTTTCTGGTGTTTCAGCTACAATATTGTGGTAAACTTTTTTTGTAAACCTATACCAATAACTTTTTTGAGAATGAAGTAGCAATTAAAGGAAAAGAAGGAGTAACATACAGGAATTATGATTTAGGAGTAACAATACAAAAAACATTACTAAGGATTCTGTATGGTCTGGTGCAGAAGGTCAATGGGGGGTGGACACCATGAGTTACTACCACACTGGGTGACGCTAACCAAAGCGAAGCCACTGCTTAGTGAAGCCCTTCCTGGGTATAAACTAAACTAAAAAAAAAAAAAACTAGATGGTCATAAATCAAAGGCTTCTTCTGCTAGGAATACCGCTAAGAAAGTCAGTTCTCAGTCTGCCTTTGAATAAGGTAACAGATGTATCATTTCGAGCAATAATTAGCAATTTCTTTCCCACCATGTCATAATCAAACTTCCACATACACAATATTTTCAATTCGTTCAATAAAAAGTTGATTGTCATCTATGTCAACACTAAGTTTGACTTCTAAAAAAGATTATGAAATAGGCTACCTCGAGCAAAAACCAAAAACCAAACCCAGTGCCATCGAGTCAATTTCAACTCATAGCAACCCTATAGGACAGAGTAGAACTACCTTGAGCAAGTTACTTTAAAGCCTTGCTTTCCTCATCTCTAAAATGGAACGATGAAGCCTGCCCCATTGGGTCACAGAAAAATTAGAGGAAATAACACATGGAAAGCACTCAGGGCCAGGTTCTACTTTGCCATACAGGGTCGCTAGGAGTCAGAATGGAATCCAGGCACACAACACGAACAACACTGCAGGTAATTAGTGTCAGTCCCTATGGGTCCCCTGTGCCCCACCCCCACTCCTGGCTGGAGAGGGAAGAGAAATACATGTAAACAAAGTCACAAATTATATAAGGGCTTTTAACCAAAAGAGCTTTACAAAACCATACATACTACATTTTTTAAAATTATGTGTGATGTGAGGCGATTTATAAGCATTCATTATGTTTTAAGTACTAAGCCAATTTGCAGTTTTAAAATTCAGCTAATAGACTAAAAAGAGAAGAACTGCACGACACTACAAAACACAGCATTCTTCTTTGGTAAAAGAACACAAAGCTATATATGTAAAAATGTCTAAACAGTCTGCTAAAAGCAATTCCATTTCAACATCGGGTCAATCTCAACAGGCCTCGAGAAAGTCCTTTAAGTTAAAAAAAAAAAGACTGACATAATGGATACTTAAGAATGATTCCTTTCCCCTCAAACACGCAGATGTACCATTACCTGAACTGAAATAAAGGAATCACGATAATATACAAAAGAAAGAGAATTTCGAGGTATCTGCAATTACCAAAAACTTCCCTTTGGGGGCCATTTCAGTCAGACCTTCCTCTCAGGGGTCATTTCCGGAATCCCCAAAGTTCCAACATGAAGACACCATTATTTTTTAAATCTTTCCCCAAATGACAACGCTAATTACGAAGAACCACCAACCGACTCAAAGGCACGTCTCCTGTCCTTTCAAGGTATTCAAATTAGGCGAATGGCCCCGAAATACCCCAACACATTCAAGACAAAAGTCAGAAAGGTACCGAAGAAGCTAAAAGGTTGGCTACCTATGAATTCACTGTTTACAAACAGGCTTATCCGTCCCAAGATTTAGAGGCTGCCACGAGTATTAGGTGTCTTTATAACCTCTCTCCCTTTTTTTTTTTAAGTGTGATAACCGGAAAAGTATGAGCACAGTAGCGCGGCCTCTGCTGGGCATCAAAATTACAGTCAAGAGTTGCAAGTTCAGCCTAAAATGTTTTCATCTACCCAAAGCTCAGGGCCCTAGAGTGACACGCACAAGGACGGGTCCACGGAAACCCGCGCGCACGGGGGAAGAGCTGGCTGGGCGCGTGAGTGCGGGGAGTGAAGACGGGCTGGAGAGGCTGCCCGGGGCGCCAAAGGCCTGGATCGGCAGCTCCTCGCGGCAGCCGGGGGTTCCCCGCGGCGCCAGGCAGCCAGCCGAAGGCGGGAGGACC
The DNA here is from genome assembly GCF_030014295.1 of Loxodonta africana. Classification (NCBI taxonomy): domain Eukaryota; kingdom Metazoa; phylum Chordata; class Mammalia; order Proboscidea; family Elephantidae; genus Loxodonta; species Loxodonta africana. The sequence continues at coordinate 45,171,885 of NC_087367.1, read as the reverse complement.
GCGGCGGAGCCAGGGCGGGAGCCGGGCAGGGCCACACCTCCCCGCCAGCACAGCAGGCCAGGCCGGAGCGCGCGCGACCGGGGCGCAGGCGACAGGGGGATCGCTCGGCTCCAGGGCGCGCAGGCCGGAAGCAGCGCGGGCCCGCCCCGGCCCGACGCGGCCCGACGCGGCCCGCCCCGCCCCGCCGCCCCGGCCCGGCCGCCTCACTCACCGATCAGCCGGCGCACCTCGTCCTCGCTCAGGTAGAGGCTCACGCTGGGCCCCGCGGCCGAGGGCGTGAGCGCAGGCGGCCGCGGGGCCGGGGCGGCGGCGGGCGCGGGCAGCAGCGGCAGCAGCGCAAGCAGGAGCAGCAGCGGCGGCGGCGGGGCCCTCAGGCCGCGGGTCCCCGGGAGGCGGCCCCGGCCCGGCGGCCCCAGCCGCGCTCTCCCGCGCATGGCCGCCACCGCCGCCGCCGCGGAGGAGAAGTGTCGGCCACCGGCTGCGCCGCCGCCGCCCACCCCCGGCCCCGAGCCCCTCACCCCTCACAGCCCCGAGCCGGGGGCGGCCGCCCAGCTCATCGCGCCGCCGGCCCGTGGCAGCTGGCCGCCGCTTCAGACCGCCGGAGCGCGCCGCCGCCGCCGCCGCCTCCAGGGCGGCATCGTCCACGGCGGGGCTCTCGTCCGCGGGAGCGCGCGCGCGCCGCCGCCGCCCTCGAGAGCGCGCACGCACCCACGCACGGCTCCTCCGGGAGGGCGGAGGCGGTGGGGCCGAGGCAGTGGGGCCTCGCCGGCAGCGGTGCTGTGATGTTAAAGTGCCTTCTGGGGGAAGGGGGTCTCTGGCCGCCCTCTCTAAAAGTGCCCGTCCCCGCCCCACGTTGTCACTGTGGCTTGTGTTTGCTTGTCTATTGTCTCTGCTTTCCTGACAAAGAGTCCAGAAAGGCTGCGGGGTGGACTCCCAACATGCACGGAAATGCCTGGATGCTACGCTCTGGTTGGAAAAAGGCGTGCTTTTCTGTTTTGTCAGAAAATGAAGACAAATAGAAATCTCCTTTTATCCCACTACTCGGGTATCAACGTTTAACATGTCCGTGTCTTTTCTGATGAATATATGCTATACATTTCCAAAAAGATCTTACTCAGCAAACTTTAGTAACCTTATTTTTACGCGTTACTCATTTTTATTTTTCAGAACCCTTCTGCGTCACTATAATAAACCTGCATCTGGTGGTGTTAACCTGTGCTCCGTGCCTGCCTTCGACGGCCTCCCAATCATCTGAACTTGTGCACGCTTTCTCTATCTGTGTATTTGTGTGTGTCCGTATCTGTTCCTGTGTATCTCTGTGTCCGTGTCAGTGTGTGCTTGCCATTTTGTGTCTGGGTGTGTATACTAGAGCACATACGTAGAAGTGGTTGTAAATTTTATCATTTATCCTAGGGAGTCCCTGTCCCCAAAAGAGGTTAAGAATCACAGATACACCTAGTCTTTTTTTAAAAGGCGCAGAGAGAGCCAGTGCACTGACTTCACGCCTCATGTTGGATTTATGTGAGATGCTCACCATCGTGGGCAAACTTGCTCCGGGGGCCCCCTTTCCGTGACACTTCCAACTGTTCCTGCCCAGCCAGGGTCACCTTGCCACTGTGGGCAGGCCCCAGCCTGTCCCCAGGCCGCTTGCTCGGCCCTCGCTTAGGTGGCTTAGTTGCTGCGGGGCCAGGCCCGACTCCAGCCGCAGTTGCTCCCCTCATGTGGGCGGGCGGTGAGGCCCTAGAAGGCGCTAGGGAATAGTAGGGAAAGAGAAGCCCATAAGCCGGAAGTCCTGGAACTTGATTTTTCTGTTTTAGTGACAGGGATGGATTCGATTTAGAGATGAGTGGCCTCCATTTGTCCAGCTTCAGCCCGGGGACACTGTTTCCATCATCCTGCCGGAAAAGGCTGAGGACTGAGAAGCACTCCATTAGAGAGCATTAAAAACCACAAAAGCCAGCAAAAATAACTTCCATTTAGGCAACCACTGCCACCTATGAAGCCAGGGCTCTGTTAGGAAAGGCTTTGGGCTGGGAACATGCTTTGTGAACAGAGTTCTCAATTCTGACAGGAGGCATTTTTTAAAGGATGGCATAGTATTCCCTGGAAACCCTGCTGGTGTAGTGGTTAAGTGCTATGACTGCTAACCAAAGGCCGGCAGTTTGAATCCACCGTGCGCTTCTTGGAAACCCTATGGGGCAGTTTTATTTATTTATTTTTTTTATAGGGTCAGTATGAGTTGGAATCGACTTCTCGGTAATGGGTACAGAACTGCCTACACTTTCTAAAATGTTTGCCTTACGTAAGGAAGCGCCTGTTTTTTAGGGGTTCTTTTTTTTTTTTTTTACTACTTCTTAATCTCCTTTTGTGAGTGACTTCTTGAGGCAGTCTGTGATGTAAACACAGCACAGAGCTGCCAATTAGGCTTGGGTCCTGGCACTTATTGTGTGGCCTCGGGAAAAATCATCTAAAATCCCTGAGCCTGGGTTTCCTCATTCATAAAAAGGGAGTGTCTCACAGGGCTTTTTACAGGATTTAATCAGAGAGATATAAGCAAAAGACCTAGCAAGACAATGGGTAGGTGTCACACCCATTGTTATTATTGTTATGATGAATCCCATCCCTTTAATGACCACTTCCTGTGAAAGTTTCATCACCCATTTCCAGCACCCATTACCTCAAAACGGTTCAAACCGGGTGCCCTCAAGGACATCAATCAAGAGTACCTTGCCTGGCCCAGGGCCAGATCTCAATAAACATTCGTGCCTTTCAGTAAACAAATGTTTACAGTATGCCTACTGCATACCAGGTATGCTAAGCCTTGGGGACAGCAGTGACCAAGGTGACCCTTGAAGATTTTTATTTAAAATGTTTATTGCATGTTTTCATCAGTGGTATGTAGAAAAAGTCAGTGGTGTTCAAAGTGTGGCTCCAGGGCCAGCAGCATCAGTTTTCACGTAAAGAAATGCAAACTCCTGGACCCCACCCCAGAATTATAGGATTAACAATCTGTGTTGCCACAGGCCCTGCAGGTAGAGGTGGTGAAAATTGTTAACACTCCACTGCTGACCTAAAGGTTAGCGGTTCACACCCCCCCAGCAGTACCACAGAAGAGAGGCCTGCTTCCATTAAGAGTATAGCCAAGAAAACTCTGCGGAGCAATTCCACTCAGTAACACACAGGGTCACCATGAGCTGGAATCGACAACAATGGGTTTTGGTTTGGCAGTTGCTGGCTAACACGGCAGGGTCATCTCTCTCACTACCGTCTCTTCTTTGGGTTATGGGAGCAGCCGGCTCATCGGCTTCTCTGCTTTAGCCCTTACTTCTTCAGTCTTTCTCAACACAGTAGCTAGGGTCATCTTGTTAAACTTCAGTCGATCATATCACACTCTGGCTCTGAAATGTCCAGCGGCTCCCCAATTCATCTAGAATAAAAGCCTAAATCCTTACAAGGTGTCAAGGCAGTTCGACTCTCCCTCTGCTCACTCAGCTCCAGCCACAATGGTTTCCTTGCTGTTCTTCGAACACACCAGACACAACCCTGCTTCAGGGCCTGCACACTAGCTATTTTCTCTGCCTGGAATCCTCTTCCCTCTGACATTTACATGGCTTTATTTCTCACCTCATTCAAATCTATATCCAAATGTTAACTTTTAAGTAGGATCGAAGTCGTAAGCTTCCCAATACTCTAAAAACCCACAGAGAAGGTACTTGTTCCCAGTCTCTTCTTTCCTGTCTCTGCAGGGTGCTTGGTCTCAGACAAAGGCCTCCCCAGAGCCCCAAGCCCATCTCTGGAGAGGGACCCTCCTCCCCCTCTGATCACCAAGGTGTGGGTGGCAGCATTTGAAATTTCCCAAAAAGCCTCAGTGTGAAAATGCCGGGAGACTGCCCTGGGTCTCCTGAGGTTTCCTTGCCTAGGGGAAACGAAGGCCACAGTCACCACCACTCTCCACATTCCGCACCCCCCCCCCCCGGTTTTGTTTGTCACCGTGGTTGATCTTAAATTTCTGAAGATTCAGAAAATACCATCATTAGAACTTGTCGCTTCACTACTCCCAAAAAATCCCAGCCTTAGGCTTGAGCTGCCACGGGGTGGGTGGCTGGGTGGCTGGGAGGAAGAACTGGGGCCACAGAGGAACCAAGTGCATCATCCCGGGCGGGGGTGGAGTGGGGTTGAGGATGCCGGGATAACGGAGATGACAGGGTGACCCAAGTGTGGAGTCTGGCACCAGCTCATCAGAGTACCAGCTCATGCCCACAAGGGTAGACACAGTCCACCCCAGAGCTCCCCAGCCCTGAGAACAGCTTCCCAACACCAACCACACCCACTCATCTGGGGAAGAGGGGCTGGGAAGGGGGTGGCTCTAAGTTCTGAAAAATTTTCAAAAAGGAGTTGGGAACAGTGATCCTGGGTACACTACAATAGAGCAGTTTAGTTTTGTAAAACTTCTCCCTCCATAGGTAATACAGTAAATCACTTGTACCGTAGAAGAGTGAAGCAGCCCGGAAGTATACCTAGTAAAGTGTAAACATCCCCATCGCACACCCTCGTCTCTAGCCCCACACCCCAACTTTTGTATGTTCTCATAACCCTTTCTCTAGACACCTACCTACATGTACATGTATTTAGGAACACAGTTATGTGTGGGGTTTTTGTTTTGTGTCTTTTTAAATTATTATTACAGAAATGGGATCATACAAAAACTATTGGCTCACCCTAAATGCATTGCCGTGTATCACAGGGTTTTCTTGGCCGTAATCTTTATGGAAACAGATGACCAAGCCTTTCTATGAGTGGCAAGTTACTATGAGTGGTGGGGTCCATGGGTGGTGCAAACAGTTAATGGGATAGGCTGATAATGGGAAGGTTGGAGGTTTGAGTTCACCCAGAGGCACTTCAGCAGAAAGGACATGATCTACTTGGAAAAAAATCAACCACTGGAGACCCTGTGGAGCACAGTTCTGCTCTGACACGCGTGGGGTCACCATGAATTGGAATTGATTTGATGACAACTGGCTTAATACCAGGTTATTCATTTTATTTTTGACAGTCTGCTGAAAGAAAATATTTTCCCGTTGTTTAATCTACATTACACTTATTTCTAATGAGACCGCGCACATTTTGCCTGTTTTTCCGTAGGGTCATTTGTCTTCATGTTGGTTTGTAGATATTTTCTTTTGCTGTATCCTTTGTCATTTACCTTTGCTTAGGATGCCCTTTGCTGAATTGAACTTTTGGATTTTTATTTTAGATAAATCTGACAATCTTTACCTTTATGTCTCCTGCTTTTATTGTCTTGCTCAGAGGACCCAATAATTAACAATTTCTGTATTTTTCATAGGTGTTTATAAAATTTCATTTTAAAATTATTAGCTGTTTACTCCATCTGGAATTTAGGTTTATGGATGGCATATGTCAACAATTTTATTTTTTCCATATGTAGCCATTTGTCCCAAACACTGTTTATTATATTTATTGAGTATTGAACTTTAGTAGATGTATCCAGCTTCCAACAAAACAAAAACTTTAGCATGCTTTCACTTTCCTCTTCCCTTAAATACTCTTCCGTGTTGAGATCTTCTAGTCTACACTGTCTAGTACAGCATCCACTAGCCACATATGGCTACCGAGCACTTGAAATTGGCTAGTCGGAACTGAGATGTGCTGTGTATAATACATACCCCAGAATTTGAAGACTTAGTATGAAAAAAGTACGTAAAATATTGCATTAATAAAGCTTTATACTGATTACATGTTGAAATGATGATAGTTTACACATATTAGGTTAAATATTCTGCTGCTAATCATAAGGTTTTCACTGGCTAATTCTTTTCAAAAGTAGACCACGGGTCCTTCTTCCTAGTCTGTCTTACTCTAGAAACTCAGCTGAAACTCATCTGCTTGGGTGACCCTCCTGGTATTCAAATACCAGTGGCATAGCTTCCAGCATCACAGCAATGTACAACCCCCACGCTACGACAAACTGATAAATGTGTGGTGGATATAGTGCCAGAAGCTGAGCCCTCGGAAGGCACTCAAAATACGACTGGGGAAGAGCGCCTCCTCAAAGTAGCGTTGACCTTAATGATGTGGATGGAGTCAAGCTTTCAGGACCTTCCTTTGCTGATGTGGCACAACTCAAAATGAGAGGAAACAGCTGCAAACATCCATTAATAATCAGAACCTGGGATGTACAAAGTATGAATCTAGGAAAATTAAAAATCATCAAAAATAAAATGAAATGCATAAAGATTGATATCCTAGGTGTTTGTGAGCTGAAATGGACCGGTATTGGTCATTTTGAATCAGACAATCATTTGGTCTACTATGCCGGGAATGACAACTTGAAGAGGGATGGCACTGCATTCATCGTCAAAAAGAACATTTCCAGATCTATCCTGAGGTACAATGCTGACAGTGATCGGATAATTTCCGTACACATACAAGAAAGACAAGTTAATATTATTATTCAAATTTATGCACCAACCACTAAGGCCAAAAATGAAGAAACTGAAGATTTTTACCAACTTCTGCAATCTGAAATTGTACATTCAGTCAGGATGCACTGATAATTCTTGGTGATTGGAATGCGAAAGTTGAAAACGAAGGATCGGTAGTTGGAAAATATGGCCTTGGTGATAGAAAGGATGCCAGAGATCACATGATAGAATTTTGCAAGACCAACGACTTCTTCATTGCAAATACCTGTTTTCACCAACATAAACGGCAACTATACACGTGAACCTTGCCAGATGGAATACACAGGAATCAAATCAACTGTATCTGTGGAAAGAGATGATGGAAATGTGCAATATCATCACCAGAACAAGGCTAGGGGCTGACTGCGGATCAGACCATCAATTACTCTCATGCAAGTTCAAGTTGAAACTGAAAAAATTAGAACAAGTCCACAAGAGCTAAAATACCACCTTTAGTATAAAAAAAAAACCCACCTGAATTTAGAGACCATCTCAAGAATAGATTTGACACATTGAACACTAATGACCAAAGACCAGACGAGTTGTGCCACGACATCAAGGACATATACAAGAAGAAAACAAGACATCATTAAAAATACAGGGGAGGAGAGGCGGGGCCAAGATGGCGGACTAGGTGGACGCTACCGCGGATCCCTCTTGCAACAAAGACTCGGAAAAACAAGTGAATCGATCACATACATAACAGTCTACGAACCCTGAACAACAAACACAGATTTAGAGACGGAGAACGAACAAATACGGGGAGGCAGCGATTGTTTTCAGAGCCTGGAGCCAGTGTACCAGTCAGTGGATTTTCTGGAAAAACTAGTTTCCCAGTGATGGCTCGGAGACAGCAGTCCATATCAAACCACATAAAGAAGCAGACCATGACAGCTTCTCCAACCCCCCAAACAAAAGAATCAAAATCTTTACCAAATGAAGATACAATCCTGGAATTATCAGATACAGAATATAAAAAACTAATTTACAGAATGCTTCAAGACATCACAAATGAAATAAGGCAAACTGCAGAAAAAGCCAAGGAACACACCGATAAAACTGTTGAAGAACTCAAAAAGATTATTCAAGAACATAGTGGAAAAATTAATAAGTTGCAAGAATCCTTAGACAGACACCATGTAGAAATCCAAAAGATTAACAATAAAATTACAGAACTAGACAATGCAATAGGAAGTCAGAGGAGCAGACTCGAGCAATTAGAATGCAGACTGGGACATCTGGAGGACCAGGGAATTAACACCAACATAGCTGGAAAAAAATCAGATAAAAGAATTAAAAAAAAATGAAGAAACCCTAAGAATCATGTGGGACTCTATCAAGAAGGATAACTTGCGAGTGATTGGAGTCCCAGAACAGGGAGAGGGGACAGAAAACACAGAGAAAATAGTTGAAGAACTCCTGACACAAAACTTCCCCGACATCATGAAAGACGAAAGGATATCTATCCAAGATGCTCATCGAACCCCATTTAAGACTGATCCAAAAAGAAAAACACCAAGACATATTATCATCAAACTCGCCAAAACCAAAGATAAAGAGAAAATTTTAAAAGCAGCCAGGGAGAAAAGAAAGGTCTCCTTCAAGGGACAATCAATAAGAATAAGTTCAGACTACTCAGCAGAAACCATGCAGGCAAGAAGGGAATGGGACGACATATACAGAACACTGAAGGAGAAAAACTGCCAGCCAAGGATCATATATCCAGCAAAACTCTCTCTGAAATATGAAGGCGAAATTAAGATATTTACAGATAAACACAAGTTTAGAGAATTTGCAAAAACCAAACCAAAGCTACAAGAAATACTAAAGGATATTGTTTGGTCAGAAACCAATAATATCAGATACCAGCACAATACAAGGTCACAAAACTGAATGTCCTGATATCAACTCAAATAGGGAAATCACAAAAACAAACAAATTAAGATTAATTTAAAAAATAAATAAATAATACACATAACAGGGAATCATGGAAGTCAATAGGTAAAAGATCACAATAATCAAAAAGAGGGACTAAATACAGGAGGCATTGAACTGCCAGATGGAGAGTGATACAAGGCGATATAGAACAATACAAGTTAGGTTTTTACTTAGAAAAATAGGGGTAAATAAAAAGGTAACCACAAAAAGGTATAACAACTCCATAACTCAAGATAAAAGCCAAGAAAAACGTAACGACTCAACTAACATAAAGTCAAACACTATGAAAATGAGGATCTCACAATTTACTAAGAAAAACGTCTCAGCACAAAAAAGTATGTGGAAAAATGAAATTGCCAACAACACACATGAAAAGGCATCAAAATGACAACACTAAAAACTTATTTATCTATAATTACGCTGAAGGTAAATGGACTAAATGCACCAATAAAGAGACAGAGAGTCACGGACTGGATAAAGAAACACGATCCATCTATATGCTGCCTACAAGAGACTCACCTTAGACTTAGAGACACAAACAAACTAAAACTCAAAGGATGGAAAAAAATATATCAAGCAAACAATAAGCAAAAAAGAAGAGGAGTAGCAATATTAATTTCTGACAAAATAGACTTTAGACTTAAATCCACCACAAAGGATAAAGAAGGACACTACATAATGATAAAAGGGACAATTGATCAGGAAGACATAACCATATTAAATATTTATGCACCCAATGACAGGGCTGCAAGATACATAAATCAAATTTTAACAGAATTGAAAAGTGAGATAGACACCTCCACAATTATAGTAGGAGACTTCAACACACCACTTTCGGAGAAGGACAGGACATCCAGTAAGAAGCTCAATAGAGACATGGAAGACCTACTTAAAACAATCAACCAACTTGACCTCATTGACTTACACAGAACTCTCCACCCAACTGCTGCAAAGTATACTTTTTTTTCTAGCGCACATGGAACATTCTCTAGAATAGACCACATATTAGGTCATAAAACAAACCTTTGCAGAGTCCAAAACATCGAAATATTACAAAGCATCTTCTCAGACCACAAGGCAATAAAACTAGAAATCAATAACAGAAAAACTAGGGAAAAGAAATCAAATACTTGGAAACTGAACAATACCCTCCTGAAAAAAGACTGGGTTATAGAAGACATCAAGGAGGGAATAAGGAAATTCATAGAATGCAATGAGAATGAAAATACTTCCTATCAAAACCTCTGGGACACAGCAAAAGCAGTGCTCAGAGGCCAATTTATATCGATAAATGCACACATACAAAAAGAAGAAAGAGCCAAAAGCAGAGAACTGTCCCTACAACTTGAACAAATAGAAAGTGAGCAACAAAAGAATCCATCAGGCACCAGAAGAAAACAAATAATAAAAATTAGAGCTGAACTAAATGAATTAGAGGACAGAAAAACAATTCAAAGAATTAACAAAGCCAAAAGCTGGTTCTTTGAATAAATTAACAAAATCGATAAACCATTGGCTAGACTGACTAAAGAAATACAGGAAAGGAAACAAATAACCTGAATAAGAAACGAGAAGGACCACATCACAACAGAACCAAATGAAATTAAAAGAATCATTTCAGATTATTATGAAAAATTGTACTCTAACAAATTTGCAAACCTAGAAGAAATGGATGAATTCCTGGAAAAACACTACCTACCTAAACTAACACATTCAGAAATAGAACAACTAAATAGACCCATAACAAAAAAAGAGATTAAAACGGTAATCAAAAAACTTCCAACAAAAAAAAGCCCTGGCCCGGACGGCTTCACTGCAGAGTTCTACCAAACTTTCAGAGAAGAGTTAACACCACTACTACCGAAGGTATTTCAAAGCATAGAAAATGACGGAATACTACCCAACTCATTCTATGAAGCCACCATCTCCCTGATACCAAAACCAGGTAAAGACATTACAAAAAAAGAAAATTATAGACCTATATCCCTCATGAACATAGATGCAAAAATCCTCAACAAAATTCTAGCCAATAGAATCCAACAACACATCAAAGAAATAATTCACCCTGATCAAGTGGGATTTATACCAGGTATGCAAGGCTGGTTTAATATCAGAAAAACCATTAATGTAATCCATCACATAAATAAAACAAAAGACAAAAACCACATGATCTTATCAATTGATGCAGAAAAGGCATTTGACAAAGTCCAACACCCATTCATGATAAAAACTGTTACCAAAATAGGAATTGAAGGAAAATTCCTCAACATAATAAAGGGCATCTATACAAAGCCAACAGCCAATATCACTCTAAATGGAGAGAACCTGAAAGCATTTCCCTTGAGAACGGGAACCAAACAAGGATGCCCTTTATCACCGCTCTTATTCAACATCGTACTTGAAGTCCTAGCCAGGGCAATTAGGCTAGACAAAGAAATAAAGGGTATCCGGATTGGCAAGGAGGAAGTAAAGTTATCTCTATTTGCAGATGACATGATCTTATACACAGAAAACCCTAAGGAATCCTCCAGAAAACTACTGAAACTAATAGAAGAGTTTGGCAGAGTCTCAGGTTATAAGATAAACATACAAAAATCACTTGGATTCCTCTACATCAACAAAAAGAACACCGAAGAGGAAATAACCAAATCAATACCATTCACAGTAGCCCCCAAGAAGATAAAATACTTAGGAATAAATCTTACCAAGGATGTAGAAGACCTATACGAAGAAAATTACAAAGCTCTACTACAAGAAATTCAAAAGGACATACTTAAGTGGAAAAACATACCTTGCTCATGGATAGGAAGACTTAACATAGTAAAAATGTCTATTCTACCAAAAGCCATCTATACATATAACGCACTTCCGATCCAAATTCCAATGTCATATTTTAAGGGGATAGAGAAACAAATCACCAATTTCATATGGAAGGGAAAGAAACCCCGGATAAGCAAAGCATTACTGAAAAAGAAGAAGAAAGTGGGAGGCCTCACTCTACCTGATTTCAGAACCTATTATACAGCCATAGTAGTCAAAACAGCCTGGTACTGGTACAACAACAGGCACATAGACCAATGGAACAGAATTGAGAACCCAGATATAAATCCTTCCACGTATCAGCAGCTGATATTTGACAAAGGCCCAGTGTCAGTTAATTGGGGAAAAGATAGTCTTTTTAACAAATGGTGCTGGCATAACTGGATACCCATTTGCAAAAGAATGAAACAGGACCCATACCTCACACCATGCACAAAAACTAACTCCAAGTGGATCAAAGACCTAAACATAAAGACTAAAACGATAAAGATCATGGAAGAAAAAATAGGGACAACCCTAGGAGCCCTAATACAAGGCATAAACAGAATACAAAACATTACCAAAAATGATGAAGAGAAACCCGATAACTGGGAGCTCCTAAAAATCAAACACCTATGCTCATCTAAAGACTTCACCAAAAGAGTAAAAAGACCACCTACAGACTGGGAAAGAATTTTCAGCTATGACATCTGAGACCAGCGCCTGATCTCCAAAATCTACATGATTCTGTCAAAACTCAACCACAAAAAGACAAACAACCCAATCAAGAAGTGGGCAAAGGATATGAACACACATTTCACTAAAGAAGATATTCAGGCAGCCAACAGATACATGAGAAAATGCTCTCGATCATTAGCCATTAGAGAAATGCAAATTAAAACTAAGATGAGATTCCATCTCACACCAACAAGGCTGGCATTAATCCAAAAAACACAAAATAATAAATGTTGGAGAGGCTGCGGAGAGATTGGAACTCTCATACACTGCTGGTGGGAATGTAAAATGGTACAACCACTTTGGAAATCTATCTGGCGTTATCTTAAACAGTTAGAAATAGAACTACCATACAACCCAGAAATCCCACTCCTTGGAATATACCCTAGAGATACAAGAGCCTTCACACAAACAGATATATGCACACCCGTGTTTATTGCAGCTCTGTTTACGATAGCAAAAAGCTGGAAGCAACCAAGGTGTCCATCAACGGATGAATGGGTAAATAAATTGTGGTATATTCACACAATGGAGTACTACGCATCAATAAAGAACAGTGACGAATCTGTGAAACGTTTCATAACATGGAGGAACCTGGAAGGCATTATGCTGAGCGAAATTAGTCGGGGGCAAAAGGACAAATTTTGTATAAGACCACTATTATAAGATCTTGAGAAATAGTAAAAAAAATAATAATAATAATACAGGGGAGAAAGAAAAGACCTAACTGGATGTCAGAAGAGACTCTGAAACTTGCTTTTGAATGTTGAGTGGCTAGAGCAAAAGGAAAATACACTGAATTAAAAGAGCTGAAGAGAGTATTTCAAAGGGCTGGTCAAGAAGACAAAGTAAAGTATTATGACGACATGTGCAAAGACCTGGAGATAGAAAACCAAAAGGGAAGAACATGCTCAGCATTTCTCAAGCTGAAAGACCTGATGAAAAAGTTCAAGCCTCGAGTAGCAATACTGAAGGATTCTACAGGGAAAATATTAAATGGCGCAGGAAGCATCAAAAGGAGTTGGAAGGAATACACAGAGTCACTATACCAGAAAGAATTGGTGGACATTCACCCATTTCAGGAGGTAACATATGATCAGGAACTGATGGTGCTGAAGGAAGAAGTCCAAGCTGCACTGAAGACATTGGCAAAAAACAAGGCTCTGGGAATTGACAGAATACCAACTGAGATGTTTCAACAAACGGATGCAGCTCTGGAAGTGCTCATTCCTCTGTGCCAAGAAATTGGAAGACAACTGCCTGGCCAGCCGACTGGAAGAGATCTGTATTTATGCCTATTCCCAAGAAAGGTGATCCAACTGAAAGTGAAAATTATCGAACAATATCATTAATATCACATGCAAGCAAAATTTTGCTGAAAATCATTCAAAAGAGGCTGCAGCAGAAATTCAAGCCAGATTTTGAAGAGGACACGGAACCAGGGATATCATTGCTGATGTCAGATGGATCCTTGGTGAAAGCAGAGAATACCAGAAATAACTATGCCAGGCATTCTACTGTGTGGATCATAAAAAATTATGGACAACATTGCAGAGAATGGGAATTCCTGAACACTGAATTGTGCTCATGAGGAATCTGTAAATGGACCAAGAGGCAGTCATTCGAACAGAACAAGGGGATACTGCATGGTTTTAAGGTCAGGAAAGGTGTGAGCCAGGGTTGTGTCTTTTCACCATACCTATTTAACCTGTATGCTGAGCAAATAATCTGAGAAGCTGGACTATATGAAGAAGAACAGGGCATCAGGATTGGAGCAAGACTCATTAACAATGTGTGATATGCAGATGACACAACCTTCCTTGCTGAAGGTGAAGAGGACTTGAAGCACTTACCGATGAAGATCAAAGACCACAGCCTTCAGTATGGATTGCACCCCAACATAAAGAAAACAAAAATCCTCACAACTGGACCAATAAGCAACATCATGATAAACGGAGAAAAGATTGAAGTTGTCAAGGATTTCATTTTATTTGGATCCACAGTCAACACCCATGGAAGAAGCAGTCAAGAAATCAAAAGACACATTGCGTTGGGCAAAGACCTCTTTAAAGTGTTAAAAAGCAAAGATGTCACCTTGAGGACTCAGGTGCACCTGACCTAAGCCGTGGTGTTTTCGATTGCCTCATAAGCATGCAAAAGCTGGACAGCAAATAAGGAAGGCTGAAGAAAAATTGATGACTTCGAATTGTGCTGTTGATTAAGAATATTGAATATACCAAAAGATCGAACAAATCTGTCTTGAAAGAAGTCAGAATGCTCCTTAAAAGCAAGGGTGGCGAGACTACGTCTCACATACTTTGGACATGTTGTCAGGAGGGATCAGTCCCTGGAGAAGGACATCATGCTTGGTAAAGTAGAGGGTCAGCAAAAAAGAGGAAGACCCCCAACGACATGGATTGGCACAGTGGTTGCAACAATGGACTCAAACATAACAACAATTGTAAGGATGGCACAGGACCAGGCAGTGTTTCGTCCTATTGTGCATAGTGCCAACTCCACGGCACCTAACAACAACAACAACGATTAGGTTAAATGAAATATATTATTAAAGTTTATTTCACCTGTTTCTTTTTACCTTTTTTAACATGGCTACTAGAAAATTACATATATGACTCACATCCTTTTTCTAGTGGGCAGTGGTGGTCTAGATATTAGCTACAGATTGTTCAGCCTTTCATTTCACAAGAATTGTATTTTTCATAGCACTTTAAATAATTGACTAATTGCATGAGCTACAGTAACTACAACTAACATAGGCAGGTAATCCTTTGAGAAGATATAACATAGGAGGTGATCTTTGCTGCAGACGTTTTGTTTTTTTAACCACAAGTCTTAAAGTTGAATTGTTTGGATTAGAAATTCAAAATTTCAGTCAGCCCAAGATGAAAAAGAAATTTTACAAAAAATGGTCATACCATCAAAGTAAAGTTTATGTTGGCTTTTCAAGCATATGAAACATTCCTATAGCCCATTTATTGTCTTGGGCTGTTCACTATCCTGCGAGGGAGGTGGGAGTCTTTAAGTCTGAAAGAAGTGAGCATATCGCAAAAGATGGAGTTGAGTTGTCACCTGGACCATGGGATGGAGATGCACAAGGAGTTAGCAATCTAGGGCCAAAGGGAAGGGACTTTTTTGGTCTGAGGGGTTCTAAGAATCTCAAAAGTGGATGCTCATGCATGTGGCAGACACAAGTGGTCCCTTGAAATCTATTCTTCCCTTTGTCCCTAATCATAGAGTTTATGCTGTGCAAATTTCCCAGCCTGCCTTGTAGTTCGCTAAGATCTTGCCAGTAGAATATTAGCAAAAGTGATATGAGCAACTTCTGCCTCACTTGCTTAAGAATAAATTGTCTTCCTTGGATCTGATCTCTTTTCTCCCTTTCTGTAGGTATAGCAGTGACTCGACTGTGAAGATGAGAGCTGTGCTTTAAGGAAGGTGGAGCAACATAGTAGATTAACCAAGAAGCCTGCATGACCATGTGGAGAAGAACCTACTCATCAGCCTTGACAGGCTACACTGCAGAAGAGAAATAAACTTCTATCTCACTAAAGCCATTTGGGGGCCTCTTTGTTATAATATGGCTTAGTTTTAACCTAATTCAATGTATTTACTCTCGCTAGTCAGAAGTCAGGTACACTGGAAAACCTAGGTGATATTCTTTAAAATTTTGAGGAAATTTCCACAATTGAAGATGTGGTATAACTAATCAGGGGGTGACATCATTGTATTAGTTTCCTATTGCTGCTGTAACACGTTATCACAAATTTAGCAGCCTAAAACAACAAAAATTTATTATTTTACAGTTCTGCAGTTCAGAAGTCCAAAATGGATCTCACTGGGCTAAAATCAAGGTGTTGGCGGGGCTGTACTCCTCTGGGAGGCTCTAGGGGAGAATTCCTTTTCTTGCCTTTTCCAGCTTCTAGAAGTTAGCCGCATTCCTTGCCTCATGGCACCTTTCTTCTTCTTCAAAGCCAGCAGCATAGCATCTTCAAGTCTCTTTCTGACACTGATCTGATGGTCTTCTCTACCTTTTTCACTTATAAGGACCTTTGTGATTATATTGGGCCCACCCAGGCAATCCAGGATAATCTCCCACATTCAAGGTCAGTTGATTAGCAACTGTCATAAGCTGGGTTCTCTGGGGAAGCAAAACCAGTAAAGCATATAGATACCCCAAGTCTACGGGTCAGGATAGAGGCTTCTCCTATTCACATAGCACCAGGGGCTGGAGAACCCAAGATTGGTAGGTTGGAGAGCAGGGCTCTTGCTCAGAGACTGTGAAGATTGATAAATCCCAAGCTTGAAAGACAAGACCGCAGGTAAGCTGCTAGCTAAGTCCCAAGAACCAAAGGTCAGATGAACAGGAGCCAGCTGCAGGATCCAGAAAGAGAAAATGCCCCCACGCCCTGCCAGAACATCTGCCCACACTTGATGCAGGCCACATTCTCAAGGAAACTCCCCTTAACTACTCACAGCAGATCCCATCAGTTGGATTCCTATATACCAATAAAGAGAATGACAAAAAGGAAAACAATACCATTTACAATAGCCACTAAAAAAATAATTGGGAGTAAACCTAACCAGGGATGTAAAAGACCTATACAAACTACAAAACTCTGCTGCAGGAAACCAAAAGACATCTACATAAATGGAAAAACATACCATGCTCATGGGTAGGTAGACTCAACACTGTGAAAATGACAGTTCTACTCAAAGCAATTTACAAATACAATGCAATACCGATCCAAATACCAAAAACATCTTTTAAAGACATGGAAAAACTTATTGTTAACTTTATATGGAAAGGGAAGAAACCCCGGATAAGTAAACCACTATTGAAGATGAAGAATAAAGTAGGAGGACTCACACTATCTGACCTCAGAACCTATATACAGCTACGGTAGTGAAAACAACCTGGTACTGGTACAACGACAGATACATTGACCAATGGAACAGAATTGAGAACCCGGATGTAAATCCATCCACCTATGGTTGCCTGATCTTTGACAAGGGCCCAAAGCCCATCAAAGGGGGAGAAGACAGTCTTTGTAACAAATGGTGCTGCAGAACGTGATGTCCATCTGCAAAAAACTGAAACAGAACCCATACCTCACACCATATACAAAAACTAATTCAAAATGGATCAAAGACCTAAAAATAAAGCCAAAACCCATGAAGTTCATAGAAGGAAAAATAGGTTCAAAGCTAGAGGCATTAACAGGGTACAAACCACAACCAACAACACACAAGCTCCAGAGGATAAGCTAGATAACTGGGATCTTCTAAAAATTAAACACGCTCATAAAAAGACTTCACCTAAAGAGTAGAAAGAGAACCTACAGACTGGGGGAAAAAGTTTGGCTATTACAAATCAGACAAAGGTCTAATTCCTAAAATCTACAAGAAAATCCAATACCTCTACAATAAAAAGACAATCCAATTAAAAAATGGGCAAAGGAAATGGACAGACACTTCACCAAAGAAGACATTCAAGCAGCCAAAAGGCACATGAGGAAATGCTCACAATCTCTAGCCATTAAAGAATTGCAAAATCAAAACCACAATACCATCTCAACCCAGCATTACTGGCACAAATCAATAAAACAGGAAATAACAAATGTTGGAGAGGCTGTGGGGAGATTGAAACTCTTATGCAACTGCTGGTGGGAATTCAAAATGATACAACCATTTTGGAAAACAACATTAGAGCTTCCTTAGAAAGCTAGAAATAGAAATATCATATGATCCAGCAATCCCACCCCTAGGAATGTATCCTAGAGGAATTAGCGTCGTCCTATGAATAGAATGAATAGAATAGTTCGTTGTGGCATTGTTTACAATAGCAAAAAGATGGAAACAGCCTAGATGTCCATCAGTGGAAGAATGGATAAGCAAACCGTGGTACATACACACGATGGGGTATTACACAACGATAAAGAACGACGATGAATCTGAAACATCTCATAATACGGATGAATCTGGATGGCGTTATGCTGAGTGAAATAAGTCAATCACAAAAGGACAAATATTGTATGAGACCACCACTGTAAAAACTCATGAAAAGGTTTACATACAAAAAGAAACAATCTTTGATGGTTATGAGGGAAGGGAGGGGTGGGGATGGAAAAACACTTAATATACAATAGTTACTTGAAAACATTGGTGAAGGGTAAGACAGTGCACAATACTGAGGAAGCCAGCACAACCTGTACAAGGCAAGGTCATGGTAGCTCCACAGGTACATCCAAACTCCCTGAAGGGCTGAATTTCTGGGCTGAGGGCTGTGGGGATCATGGTCTTGGGGAACATCTAGCTCAATTGGCATAAAATAGTTTAAAAAGAATATGTTCTACGTTCATCTTTGGTGAGTAGTGTCTGGGATCTTAAAAGCCTGTGAGCAGCCATCTGGGATACTCCACTGGTCTCACCCCTTCGGGAGCGAGGAAGAATGAAGAAAACTAAAGATGCAAGGGAAAGTTTAGTCCAAAGGACTAATGGACCAAATCTACCATTGGCCTCCACCAGACTGAGTCCGGTAAAAATAGATAGTGCCCAGCTACTACCATTGACAGCTCTGACAGGGATCACAATAGAGGGTCCAGGAAAGAGCTAGAAAAAAATGTAGAACAAAATCCTCACTCAAAAAGAGAGACCAGTCTTGCTGGCTTGACAGAGACTGGAGAAACCCCCCAGACACACTTTCAGCTCAGTAATGAGGCCAATCCTGAGGTTCACCCTTCAGCCAAAGATTGAACACCTCCATGGAACAAAAGGGGACTAAAGGGGAGCACCAGCCCTGGGGCAGGTAATGGAAGGCAGGAGGGAACAGGCAAGCTGGTAATAGGGAACACGAGGTTGAGAAAGGAGAATGGTGACACGTCATGGGATTGTTGACCAATGTCATAGAGCAATGGGTGTACTAACTGTTTGATGAGAAACTAGTTTCTTCTGTAAACCTTCATCTAAAGTACAATAAAAAAAAGAAAAGAAGGTGCTTATGGTTCACCAAGGGGATTGGACAGCTTGCTGCTGGTGCAAGTAGGGTTCATGGCCCTTGTGGAGGTGGGACCATGCAGCCCTTGTGGAATTATGACCACGCAGATAGGGCGTGTGGAACCCTGAGGAGGGGATTGGTCAGTTTTGGCATCCTGCTAAGCTTAAAAGGAGACTCGGAGAGGTGGAGAGAGGACCTGTGACACGGAAAACAGTAGGAGATGGTGGCACAGCAGTAGCAAGAGCAATAGCAGGGCAGACACAGCAGGAATCAGGAGACCAGCGGGAAATGGCTGTGGTGTGGGGCTTGCTGACCCATGGAGCCAGTGGCTTTGTAATACTTCCCCAGACAGGGCAGAGGGAAGGCCAAGAGCCCGAGTGGTCGAGGGCCAAAAAGAGGCCTGTCTGCAGGCACGGCTGAGAATCTGTCCTGGTTGAAAAACTGTATCCTGAGTCATTTCTGTTCCCAAGTTGCAGCCTGTTACTTTCCTAATAAGCTACTTAACTGTAAGTACAGTTCATAAGTTCTCTGAGACATTGCAGTGAATCATGGAACCCAAAGACCAGAGGGAAAGTACTAAGGGGAGGGTGAGTAGCTGATGTTAGAGATGATGGAGTGGTACTAGCAGTTTGGAAAAGTTCGACATTTGGGACGTCTTTAATTCTGCCTCGTAGGAACCAGCTTTGTGCCTATAAAATAAATTATTCATTTAGGTTAACTTTCATCACTTGGTTAAGATGTTGTCTGACATTTCCTCAGCATAAAATTGCTATTTTTCCCAACTACATCAGCCTGAGACCGGAAGAACTAGATGGTGCCCAGCTACAACTGATGACTGCCCTGACAGGGAACACAACAGAGAATCCCTGATGGAGCAGGAGAACAGTGGGATGCAGACCTCAAATTCTCACAAAAAGACCAGACTTAATGGTGTGACTGAGACTGGAGGGACCTCAGAGGTCACGGCCCCGGACCCTCTCTTAGCCCAAGATTGGAACCATTCCTGAAGCCAACTCTTCAGACAGGGATTGGACTGGAATATAAGAAAGAAAATGATACTGGTGAGGCGTGAGCTTCTTGGCTCAAGTAGACACATGAGACTACATGGGCAGCTCCTGTCTGGAGGCGAGATGAGAAGGCAGAGGGGGACAGGAGCCGGTTGAATGGACATGGTGAATACAGGGGGGAGAGGAGGAGTGTGCTGTCACATTAGGGGGAGAGCAGCTAGGGTTACATAGCAAACTGTTTGTGCATTTTTGTGTGAGAGTCTGACTGATTTGCAAACTGTTACATAAAGCACAATTTTAAAAAATTACTCTTTTTCCCTTTGTAACTAATAAGGAATTTGTGGGGAAATATTTTGAGATTATGTCAGTCTTTTCCTCATCAAAATTTTATCCACTAGTTTTATCCTCTGTTGACAACTTTCTAACTTGACCATTCCTTCTATATTTAATTGGCATTGAACCATAAGGGAAGCCATTCCTTTTTCTCCCATTTATTTGTTTTTTCATTTATTTAGATCATAGATTCTTATTCAGTGGATTATAGTTCATTACCATCATTTATATTTTTGTCAAATTGTCTCATATTTAGCCAGTAGGCTGCTCCTTCAGCTGGTCCTGTGTCCTCTTGATGGAGTCCCTGAGTGGTACAAAGGGTTAAGCACTTGACTACCAGCCAAAAAGTTGGCAGTTTGAACGCAACCAGAGGCATCTCAGGAGACAGGCCTGGTGATCTGCTGGAGAACAGTCACAGCCTTGAAAGCCCATGGTGTTAATTGTGGATCCAAGTAAAACGAAATCCCGACAACTTCAATCTTTTCTTCATTTGTCTTGATGTTATTTATTGGTCCAGTTGTGAGGATTTTTTGTTTTCTTTATGTTGAGGTGCAATCCATACTGAAGGCTGTGGTCTTTGATCTTCATCGGTAAGTGCTTCAAGTCCTCTTCACTTTGAGCAAGCCAGGTTGTGTCACCTGCACATCGCAGGTTGTTAATGAGTCTCCCTCCAATCATGATGCCAAGTTCTTCTTCATATAGGCCAGTTTCTCAGATTATTTGCTCAGCATGCAGATTGAATAAATATGGTGAAAGGATACAACCCTGACACACACCTTTCCTGATTTTAAACCACAAAGTATCCTCTTGTTTTTTTCGAATGGCTACCTCTTTACCTCTTGGTCTATATACGGGTTCTTCATGAGCACAATTAAATGTTTGGAAATTCCCATTCTTCACAATGTTATCCATAACTTGTTAGGATGCACACAGTCAAATGCATAGTCAATAAAAACACTTGTAAACATCTTTCTGGTATTCTCCTCTTTCAGGCAAGATCCATCTGACATCACCAAGGTCTTGTTTCATGACATCTTCTGAATCCAGCTTGAACCTCTGGCAGGTCCCTGTCGATGTGCTGAAATAGCTTTTGAGTGATCTTTAGCAAAATTTTATTTATGTGTGATATTAATGGTATTCTTCAATAATTTCCTCATTCTGTTGAATCACCTTTCTTTGGAATGGGCACAAATACGGATCTCTTCCAATCAGTTGACCAGGTGACTGTCTTCCAAATTTCTTTGTACAGGCAAGTGAGCACCTCCAGTGCTGCATTCTTTTGTTGAAACATCTCAGTTGGTATTCTGTCAATTCCTGGAGCCTTGTTTTTTTTCAGTGCGGTGTCTGGGGTTTTCAGTGCAGCTTGGACTTCTTCCTTCAGCACCATCGGTTCTTGATCATACGCTACCTCCTAAAAAGGTTGAACGTCAACCAATTCTTTTTTGTGCAGTGATTCTGTGTATTCTTTCCATCTTCTTTTGATGCTTCTGAGTAGTTCAATATTTTCCCCGTAGATTTTTTTCACTATTGCAACTCGAGGCTTGAATTTTTCTTCTGTTTTTTCAGCTTGAGAAATGCTGAGTGTGTTCTTCCCTTTTGGGTTTCTAACTTCAGGTCTTTTCACTTTTCATTATAATACTTTACTTTTTCTTCTGGAGCCACCCTTTGAAATCTTCTGTTCAGCTCTTTTAATTCATCATTTTTTGTTTTTGCTTTAGCAACTAGACATTGAAAAGCAAGTTTCAGAGTCTCTCCTGACATCCACTTTGGTCTTTTCTTTCTTCCCTGTATTTTTAATGACCTCTTGCTTTCTTCATGTATGATGTCCTTGATGCAATTCCACAGCTCACCTGGTCTTCAGTCATTAGCATTCAATGCATCAAATATATTCTTGAGAGGGTCTCTAAATTCAGGTGGTATAACCAAAATACTCAAGGTCTTATTTTGGCTCTCATATACTTGCTCTAATTTTCTTTAGCTTCAACTTGAACTTGGATATGAACATTTGATAGTCTATTCTGCGGTTGGCCCCTGGCCTTGTTGTGACAGATGATACTGAGATTCTCCATTGTCTCTTTCCACAGATGTAGTTGATTTGATTCCTGTGAATTCCATCTGGCAAGGTCCATGTGTATAGTTGCCATTTATGTGGTTGAAAAAGGATATTTGCAATAAAGAAGTCATTGGTCTAGCAAATTCTATTATGTGATCTCTGGCATTGTTTCTATCACCAAGGCTGAATTTTCCAGCTGCTGATCCTTCTTCTTTGTTCACAACTTTCACAGTCCAATCACCAGTAATTACCAATGCATCTTGACTGCATGTTTGATCCATTTCAGACTGCAGATGTTGGTAAAAATCTTCAATTTCCTCATCTTTGGCATTAGTAGTTTGTGCATAAATTTGTACAAGGTATTAAGTTGTCTTCCTTGTTGGCATATGGATATTATCCTATTACTGACAGCTTTGTACTTCAGAATAGATCTCGAAATGTTCTTTTTCATGATGAATGAGACACCATTCCTCTTTAATTTGTCATTCCCAGCATAGTAGGCCTTATGATTATCCTAT
Organism: Loxodonta africana; assembly: GCF_030014295.1. Taxonomy (NCBI): domain Eukaryota; kingdom Metazoa; phylum Chordata; class Mammalia; order Proboscidea; family Elephantidae; genus Loxodonta; species Loxodonta africana. The sequence goes on along the minus strand of NC_087367.1, from coordinate 45,149,005 downwards.
TGAAAATGGCCAATACCAGTCCATTTCAGCTCACTAATGCCTAGGATATCGATGTTTATGCTTTCCATTTCATTTTTGACAACTTTCAGTTTTCCTAGATTCATACTTCATACATTGTGTTCCAGTTATTAACGGACGTTTGCAGCTGTTTCTTCTCATTTTGAGTCGTGCCACATCAGCAAATGAAGGTCCCAAAAGTTTTACTCCATCCACATCATTAAGCTCAAGTCTGCTTTGAGGAGGCAGCTCTTCCCCAGTCATATTTTGGGTGCCTTTTTTTGAGGGGCTTGTCTTCTGGCACTACACCAGACAGTGTTCTGCTGCTGTTCATAAGGTTTTCACTGGCCAATATTTTTCAGTAGTAGACCATCAGGTCCTACTTCCTAGTCTGTCCTAGCCTAGAAGCTCCAGTGAAACCTGTCCACCATAGGTGATCCTGCTGGTATTTGAAATTTTAGTGGCATAGCTTCCAGCATCACAGCACCACCACAATAAGCAAGCCACCAAAGCACGACAAACTGACAGACGCATCCAGTTTATGCCTACTGGGGTATAATTGTTTCTAGGCTTTTTCAGGAGGCAGAACAATGGAATAGATGTATGTATGTATGCGTATATATATACATATGCATCTTTAAAATCCATGAGTTCATACCATACCCTTGGTTCCAATTCCATACCACAGAGTTTATCCTATCTTTTCCCATTTCTTATTGATAGCTCCCTTCTCCGATAGTAAAAATCTTGATACCCATTACCCATTATACTTTGTGTATTTGCTCAATCCTTCCAGACTCTGTCCTGCTGCTGAAAGCCTAGCCCCAAGATAAACAAATCTCTACCTTCATCTTAAGGGCATACCAGCCAAAAGCTCTGCCTCCATGATGGAGAAGGGGATGAAGGAAAGGCCAATTAGAAAGCTGGGCCCCTGATATGTCATTCCCCACTTCTTGGGCACACTAGCCAAAAAGTCAGTCAGTCACTCACTTTTAACCTACGTCTAGTATATTGTTCAGCACATCTCTTTCATTTGAAAATTTTCCACAAATGATTTTAATTTCCATATTGCTTTTCTAAGGCAGTTTGTTCTTGTTTTTAGTAATAATAACAAAATAGTAATAATATCTAACATTTATTGTTCGCGTTTTATTGGCTAGGTACCAAGGTAAATGCTTTTACACAGATGATCTCATTTATTTTTCAAAGTGATCCTATGAGCTTACAAAACCCATTGCCAGAGTCAATTCTGACTCATAGGGATCCTACAGGACAGAGTAGAACTGCCCCACACTGTTTCCAAGGAGCTGCTGGTAGATTGAAACTGCCAACATTTTGGTTAGCTGTGGAACTCTTAACCACTGTGCCACCAGGGCTCCCCTATGAGATTGGTATTTAAATCCTCATTTTACAGATTAAGAAGCTGAGGCACAGATTAGGTAACTTGCCCAGTTTTATACATCTAGAAAGTGGTAGAATGAGGAATTGATTCCAGTCAGTTTGATTTCTGATTCCGTTTTTAGCCATTCTGAAAAAATTGATTATACATTGTCATGGATTGAATTGTTTCTCCCCAAAATATCTGTCAACTTGGTTAGCTCATGGTTCCTACTGCTATATAATTGTCTACTACTTAGTCATCTGATGTGTTGTAAATCCCATTACTATGACGTTAATGAGATGGATTAGTGGCCTTCATATTGATGAGATCTACGAGATTAGATAGTGTCTTAAGCCAATCTCTTTTGAGATATAAAAGAAAGAAGTGAGCAGAGAGACATGGGGGAACCTCATACTGTTACCAAACCGGGAAAGGTGGATCCTTGTCCAGTGCGCTCAGACTTTCCAATTATCAGGACACTGGTCTTTAAGAGAAAGTAACATTATTGCAATGCACAGAGCAAGGAGGTTGGAGGAGGTTTCTCAGATCCAGCTCACCAAGCCACAGGGAAGCAGAGGCTATATGTGATTTGGGCAGCAAGATGCTGGCCACACAGGTGTTCTGAGGAGGGAAAACTCTAGAAACCAGCCAGGAAACAAGAGGTGACTGGTTCTTGCTGGACCTCTTGCTTTGAAATAGGGCCTGGGTGATGATTTCCCTTCTGATTCCTTTCTCCTGTTGCTGTGTCCTCTCTTGAGGTCAATTAGCAGTCACAGCTGGCCCTTCTGCACATGCAGGGCAGGCCAAATCTGATTTGGGCTAGTTTAAAGACTTACGGAAATTTGCTGGCATTAGTAGGATCAGGTTACAATTCCTCCAAGAAAGCAGTGCTGGGAGCCCTTTGGACCTGAGGTTTCTGCGCTTAGATACTCCCAGACCAAGGGAAGATTAAGGACAAGGACCTTCCTCCAGAGCCAACAGAGAGAAAAAAGCCTTCCCCTGGAGCTGACACCCTGAATTTGGACTTGTAGCCTACTAGGCTGTGAGAGAATAAACTCTTTGTTAAAGCCATCCACTTGTGGTATTTCTGTTACAGCAGCACTAGATGACTAAGACGTACATATTTAAACTCTTCTTCTCAGTGCTCTCTTAACTTTTTTTTCTCAGAGATCAGCCCTTCTGCTAGTAGAGTTTGCTGTTCTCTTTTAGGATATTGATTTTCCTCAGGTATTTCCTGATTCTTGACTGCCTGCTCCCCTGGGTGTGTGAACTCATTTTGATCTTTGAGGATGCAGGTTCTGGTGACGGGAGTGTACCGCTGGTGAGTATGGAGAGCCTCTCCTAGCTTATCTTTCGGTTTTAGGTCTCCCTGCCTGTCCTGGTGATTACTTGCTACTGGACATCACTCTGCTTCTCTGGTCCCAGTGTCCAGTCACTGCTTTATCCCGGGGGAAAACACCATTGCTAACCCCACTCAGTACAAGAGGAGCAGAGAGAGCATCCCCGCAGCCAGGTTGCTCCAAATTAAATATCCTGATGGTCACCCCAGGATACTTTCTTGCTCCTTGGGTCTATTGACTCTGAGCTTGAAGCTGTTCCAGGCTCCCTCTCACCTCCAAAGCACAACTTTCTTGGGGGTATTTTAGGCTGTGGTTTTCTCTGATCTTCTTTCTTTGTTAATTGATATCATCTGCTCTCTGTGGTTCAGGGATTTCTTAATTTTTCTGGTCAATTCATAAGAAATAAAACATTTCTGTATGACAAAACCACCATAAACAAAGTAAAAAAGTAAAAGACAAACTGGGGAAAACGCTTTACAATTCTTACTACAGTCAGAGAACTGTGGTATAGGAAGAATACTTGCCAGCTGATATAAAACACACACACACATATTTACAATTCAACAACAACACAAATAGGTAAAAAAATGGGAAGTTCACAGAAAAATACAGATAGTTTGAAAATATATTTATCATGGATTGAATTGTGTCCCCCCAAAATATTTGTCAACTTGGCTAGGTCATGATTCCCAGCATTATATGATTGTCTACCATTTTGTTAGCTGATGTGATTTCCTTAAGCGTTATAAATCCTAACACTACGATGTAATGAGACGGATTAGTGGCAGTTATATTGATGAAATCTACAAGATTAGACAGTGTTTTACGCCAATCTCTTTTGAGATATAAAAGAGTGAAGCGAGCAGAGAGACTGGGGACCTCATACCACCAAGAAAGCAGTGCCAGGAGCAGAGCGTGTCCTTTGGCCCTGAAGTTCTTGTGCTGAGATGCTCCCAGACCAAGGGAAGACTGATGACAAGGACCTTCCTCCAGAGCCCACAGGAGAGAAAATCTTCCCCTGGAGTTGGCACCCTGAATTCGGACTTCTAGCTTACTGCACTGTGAGAGAATAAACTTCTCTTTGTTAAAGCCATCCACTTGTGGTATTTCTGTTATAGCAGCACTAGGTAACCAAGACAATATTGAAATACTTAACCTCTGTCATGATAAGATAAATGCAAACTTACACTACACTGAGATCCTACACTTTAGCCTATTAGATTGGCAAGCCTCTGAAAGTGTGATAACACAAGGCATTGTCCATGTTGTGAAGAAACAAGCGCTCTCATACATAGTTGATGGGCCTGAAAATTACTGGAGTCTCAAAAGCAGACACTGTGGAGATTATTTATCAAGTTTACAAATGCGCATACTCTTTGACCCAGCAGTTCTACTTCTAAGACTTTAGGAAAAGATATTTGCACAACTAGGAAATTAAATGTGTACAAAGTTATTCATTGCATCACTTTGTAGTAGCAAATAATTAGAAAATAACCTACCTGCTCGTCAATAAGATAATGCTTAAAGAAACTCATTTAAAAAAAAAAAATTGTCAAGTCCATCGCAACTCATAGTGACACTTAGTGACCCTACAGGACAGAGTAGAATTGCCCCATAGGGATTCCAAGGCTGTAATCTTCACAGAAGCAGACTGCCACATATTTTTCCTAAGAGTGGCTGGTGGGTTCAAACTGCTGACATTTCAGTTAGTAGCCAATTGCTTAACCAATGTACCACCAGGGCTCCTTCAATGGTTCTATAGTTATGGTAAGTCCACGTAGCTATGTAGCTGTAAAGAAAATTGAGAAAGCTATCCTTATATACTGATATGGAACCATCTAAATTCTATATATGTAAGACCAAGTGCAGAGCAACGTGTGGAGCATGCTACCATTTGCACAAAAAAAAAAAAAAAGGGAGCAAGGGAATATAAATTATGTGCTTGTATTTTAAAAATGGAAGAACACGCTTGACATTGCTCAAGCTGAAAGAACTGAAGAAAAAATTCAAGTCTTGTGTTGCAATATTGAAGGTTTCTATGTGTCAACTTGGCTAGGCCATGACTCCAAGTATTGTGTTGTTGTCCATCATTTTGTGATCTGATGTGATTTTTCTTTGTGTTGTAAATCTTAATCTCAGCCTGTGGTTAATGAGGCAAGATTAGGTTATGTTAAAGAGGATTAGGGTGGGATGTAATACCCTTACTCAGGTCATAGCCCTGATTCATATAAGGAGAGTTTTCCTGGGGTGTGGCCTGCATCACCTTTTATCTTACAAGAGATAAAAGGAGAGAGGATCAGCAGAGAGATAGGGACCTCATACCACCAAGAAAGAAGTGCGAGGAGTGGAATGTGTCCTTTGGACCTGGGAATCCTGTGCTGAGAAGCTCCTAGACTGGGGGAAGATTGATGACAGAACCCACAGAGAGAAAAAGCCTTCCCCTGGAGCTGGAGAACTGAATTCGGAATTCTAGCCTCCTAGACTGTGAGAGAATAAATTTCTGTTTGTAAAATCCATCTCCTTGTGGTACTTCTATCATAGCAGCAGAAGATAACTAAGACATATGCAAAAAATTGAATGATTTGGGGAGCATCAAAAGAAGATGGAAAGAATACACAGAATCACTGTACCAAAAAGAATTGGTTGATGTTCAACCATTTCAGGAGGTAGCATATGATCAAGAACAGATGGTACTGAAGGAAGAAGTCCAAGCTGCACTGAAGGGATGGCAAAAACAAGGCTCCAGGAATTGACAGAATACCAACTGAGATGTTTCAACAAAATGATGCAGCACTAGAGGTGCTCACGTGCCTATGCAAAAAAGTTTGGAAGACAGCTACCTGGCCAATTGATTGGAAGAGAAACATATTTGTGCCCATTCCGAAGAAAGGTGATTCAACAGAATGAGGAAATTATTGAAGAATATTATTAATATCACACACAAATAAAATTTTGCTAAAGATCACTCAAAAGCTATTTCAGCACATCGACAGGGACCTGCCAGAGGTTCAAGCTGGATTCAGAAGATGTTATGAAACAAGACCTTGGTGATGTCAGATGAATCTTGCCTGAAAGAGGAGAATACCAGAAAGATGTTTACAAGTGTTTTTATTGACTATGCTAAGGCATTTGACTGTGTGCATCCTAACAAGTTATGGATAACATTGTGAAGAATGGGAATTTGCGAACACTTAATTGTGCTCATGAAGAACCCATATATAGACCAAGAGGTAGTCATCTGAAAAAAAACAAGAGGATACTTTGTGGTTTAAAATCAGGAAAGGTGTGTGTCAGGATAGTATCCTTTCACCATATTTATTCAATCTGTATGCTGAGCAAACCATCTGAGAAACTGGCCTATATGAAGAAGAACTTGGCATCATGATCGGAGGAAGACTCATTAACAACCTGTGATGTGCAGGTGACACAACCTGGCTTGCTGAAAATGAAGAGGACTTGAAGCACTTACTGATGACGATCAAAGACCAATGTAAAGAAAACAAAAATCCTCACAACTGGACCAATAAATAACAACAAGACAAATGGAGAAAAGATTGAAGTTGTCAGGATTTCATTTTTCTTGGATCCACAATCAAAGCCCATGGAAGCAGCAATCAAGAAATCAAATGGCATATTGCACTGGGCAAATCTGCTGCAAAAGACCCCTTTAAAGTGTTAAAAAGCAAGATGTTACCTTGAAAACTAAGGCACACCTGACCCAAGCCATGGCATTTTCAATCACCTCACATGCATATAAAAGCTGAACAATGAATAAGGAAGACCAAGAAAGAACTGATGCCTTTGAATTACGGTGTTGGCAGAGAATACTGAATATTGAATATACCGTCGACTGCCAGAAGAATGAACAAATCTGTCTTGGAAGAAGTACAGCCAGAATGCTCCTTAGAAGCAAGAATGGAGACACTACTTCTCACATCTTTGGACATGTTATCAGGAAGGACCAATCCCTGGAGAAGGACATCGTGCTTGGTAAAGTACAGGGTCAGTGAAAAAGAATACCCTCAATGAGATGAATTGACACAGTGGTTACAACAATGAACTCAAAACATGGTAATGGTTGTGAGGATGGTGCAGGACCAGGCAGTATTTCCTTCTGTTATGCATAGGGTTGCTATGAGTCCTCGATGGCACCTAAAATAACATAAGCACTCAGCTCATCGGAAACACTGTAAGCAATAGCTGCAGTATTATTGCCATGGTGATCATAACACTTAAAGGAAAGCTGTAGCACTCTTTGAAATTTAATTATCATTTAAATGTAATTGGTTTGAAACCCTCCTTTGTCCTCAATCCAGTATACCCCATCTCCAAAATGCCTGTGTGCCCCTAGGGTCTGCAGGCTCCAATTTCATCTGTTCGGAACTCCCAGTGTCACCAGAGCACCCTCTCGTATCTGCTCTCAGTGTCCTGTTCCTTACATTTCCAGGTGGAACAGAGCCCCTTTCCTCCATTTGCGGGATCACGGGAGGCAGCAATTATGAAGTAAATTTTTATTAAAATGCAGAGTACAAGGGAGTAGGATTTAGGAGCAAGGGAGTCAGGGCAGAATGGGAGGAGTTATAGAGCAGCACACAACAGCCCAAATCTAATTTGCCCAGAGGACATATTAGATACCTCTAATGTTGATATGAAGGAACGCTCATGGCACAATGGTTGACCAACCTAGCAGCTCCACGGAAGAATGACCTGAGGATCTGCTTCTGTAAAGACTGCCTAGAAAACCCTATGGGACAGTTCTACTCTGTCACATGTGGGCACTATGAGTTGAAAATTGACTCGACGGCACCCAACAACAACCTTGACATGAGAGCCCCATTTCTACCATTGCATAATTCCGAGATGGTGAGATGGTATCCCTCCCATTCCTAAGGCTTTTCCTCAGTTCTCTTTCTAGACCTAACAATCCCCCCAAATCCACATTTATTTCTTCTGCTGAGGAGTTTACCTCTTTGTTTTATATTCCAAACTGTTCACCTTCTGCATCCATTCAGGTGTTTTGCCAAACGAAGAGCCTTATGCTCATGAGGAATGCATGCCTTAGGGGAAGATGCAGCTGCAGTATGTTATGATTTGAAATATTAGCTTTTCCCTCCTCACTGTTATGATTATAATTATTAGTGAAACACGCTGAGGAGAGACGTGACACAGTCAGACAACCAGTTTAGATGGATCACTTTGGTGAACATTTAGAGGATGGATTGGAGGGAAAATGATAAAAACAGGCTGGGACACCAGGCACGACTTTTACAACAGACCACGTGAGAGAGGATTGGAGCTGAACAGACAGGACGGGGTAGTGGGGATGGGAAGAAGGGGCCTATGTAAGATGCATTTATAGGCCAGTATCAGTATCAATAGGCTTGATGATTGATTGAATAAGGTGGGATGGCGGGCAGTAAGAGGCAGGGAACCGAGGATGACTCCCAAGTGTTTGGTCTGGGAACAGGTGATAAGAGCAATATTGATGCTACCCCTCCCACCTTTCCTACTCCTCTTCCTGTTGCTGCTAACAAGAAAGGTCATTCACTGAGAATATATAGAACACCAGCCACTCTGATGAGAGCTTGACATGTATCATGATATTGAACGAGATTATTTAATCCTATAAGGAATGTATTATCACCCAATCTTCCAGATTCCAAATAAAAAAACAGAGACGCTCAGTAACTTTCCCAAGTTTTCACAAATAGCAAATAGCACTTTTTATAAGTTGAAATTCTGAAATAGTAATGTCAGTTTGGGACTTGCCGGGTTTGAGGTCCCTGTGGAATGTTCTGATAGAAATGTCCTGCCAACAGACGGAAATCCAGATCTGAGCTCAGCAGAGAAAACTGGGCTACAGGTGGCAGTGGAATTAGTATGAGATATATCAGTGAAGCTTATGTAGAGCAAGAAGAAAAGAGGACTGAGATGAAAATTTAGGGACATCAACATTTAAGGGATAGCAGAAGAAAAGAAACCACAGAAAAGAAGAAATGAGAAAAGATGTAGAGAACCAGAAGAGTAGGGGTGCAGTAGAAAAAAAGGAGTATGTCAGGGAGGCTATGGCCAATTATGCTGAATGCCACCAGAAGGCCAGCCAAGAACTGAGATGTGCCCACTTGATCTGGTGGCCAACAGGGCATTGGTGAGGGAGACTCAGTGGCTCAGTGGAGGCAGACAACTGACTCAAAGTTCGAAGTAGAAAGGGAAGGCAAGGATGTAGAGACAATGAGTACAGAAGATGTTTTCAAGAAGCCTTGAAGAGACTTGGAAAGATAGAATAATATCTAAAGAGAGGTTAAGAAGCAAGAGAGGATTTTTTCTTTTAAAGTGGAAAAATCTAATACATTTCTAAGCTGAAAGGAACATACCAAAACAGTGAGAGGTCAAAGATACAAAGAACAAGGGAAGGTAACTGATGGGGTGATGCACAAAGAAGCGGGAAGGGACAGGACTGAAGGTCACAGTGGCTGATGTGGCCTGTGTGGTGGGAGGAACACTTCTGGCAGGTTCAGAAACAGAACTTATTATAGTGCCAGGCTCAGAGTTTGCTGAAGACGGTGGTCAGGATGAGTTTAAATATAGACATCTTCCTGGAGGAGGGAAAACAGGGGAGGAAGTTAAGGCAATGCACATTTGGTTGTTCCTATTTTCTCTGAAATATGAAGAAAGGTCATTTCTGTGATAAAGTGTTAAGGAGTAGGGTAGAGTTGGCAACTTGATAAGAAGGTTGAATGTATGCAGTTGCTGGTGAGGGGCACAGGAGATGATGTTGAACAGGGACTTTTGAATTCCTGGCCATTGTTGAGGGTGTGGCTGACATTGTTAAGGGAAGTCTCTGAGGTAATACCAGTTTGTGTGTTGAAAAAGGGGAGAAGATGGCTGTGGAATAATTCACATCTGGATACAGGTCCAAGGCAGTAGAAGGAAAAAGGAGCAAGGTTGTAGAAGATTTGTAAAGTGATACATCACATCATCTAGCTTAGGTTGTTCCCAAGTGAACCCCCAAAAAACCAAACCAAACCTGTTGCCTTCGAGTGATTCTGACTCATAGCGATTCTATAGGACAGAGTATAACTGCCTCATAGGGTTTCCAAGGAGTGGCTGGTGGATTTGAACTGCTGACCTCTTGATTAGCAGCTGAACAGTTAACCACTGGCACCACCAGGGCTCCAAGTGAACCCAGGAGAGGCTAAAACAGAACGAGACACTTCTGCTTAAAGATGGCAGATTGAGCACAAGCTTTTATCTCTGCTGTATCCCCAAACACTACCAAGATGACAGGAAAGAGATATTTTTAAGTGTGTAAATCCAAATGGCAATGACAAAGGAAATGGCAGTAGAGATAATAGTAACTGCATTTTGAAAGCTGAAGGCAGACGAACAATGGTAATTGACTTAACTAAAGGCTATGCCAGGAATTAGAGGCACGAGGTATCTCTGAATGTAGGAGTGTAGGAAGGGCTATGGATAGAGGCTGAGGTGAAAATCTCTAAGAAGCGTATAGGTTCCCGTGTTCTCTCCCAAACGTGAGCACACTACTAACCATTTCTTATCTGGAAGAGGTAAAATACACATCTTTGGATTGGTGGGCATCAGGCACCAATGAGAGCTAAGCTGAAATACCATGCTAAAAGTAGGAGTCTTAAGTGAAAGTCTAGGTATTAGAGAGACATCCTCCCCTCCCCCCACTGCTACAGTTAGTTCTCAGGGTGCTGGCAGCCAGGCATGAGATTGAAAGATTTTTCTTCAGGGAATCTGAAAAATCCAGGAGAAAATACCTAATAATTACATTTGGTGTTCCCCTTCCTTTATTGAGCCCTGGTGATGCAGTGGTTAAGCGCTTGGTTACTAACCAAAAGGTTAGGTGTCCAACCCCACCAGCTGCACTGCAGGACAAAGATGTGGCAGCCTGCTTTTGTAAAGCTTTACAGCCTTGGAAACCCTATGGGGCAGTTCTACTCTGTGCTACAGGGTCTCTATGAGTTAAAATTGACTCAAAGGCGACGGTTTTTTGGTTTAAAGGTGACCAATCAACAAGCCCCACCCACTCAGAATTTTAGCACTGCGTACTTATATATGAAAGGAAAGCCAAAAATCACCAGATAGTAAAGGCAAAGACCAAAGCAAATAGAAAAACTATATCGATATAAACAGAGATAATGCAGAGAGAAGAAAATACTTAAAATATGGTTGGTAACATTCCTAGAGATATTAGAGATAATATGGGATCCATGCAACATGAACAGATCACTGTTTAAAAAAAAAAGGACAGGAAACAAAAGGTGCTCTTAAAAAACAAATTATGACAATAAAAATGAAAAACTGAATAGAAAAGTTGAAATATAAAGTTGAAGAAATCTCCCAGAAGGTAGAAGAAAAATTTAGAGATAGAGGAGAGGAAAGACTAGAGGCTAGATAAGGGGATCAATCAAGGATGTGTGTTATTCAAATAACAGGAGATCCAGAAAGATAGCATAAAATTTCCCAGGACTGAAGAACATGGTTCTTTAGACTGAAACGGGCTACTAAATGTCTAGCCAAATGGGTGAAAACAGACCTTATCAAATCAGGTCATTGTGACATTTCAAAACAGTGGGGCAAATATCCTAAAAAATAGGTTTCATTCTCAACAGTAATACTGAGAACTATAAGACAATGAAGCAGTATGGAAGGTGAAGATGAACTCTTTTTCAAGGCTCCCCCACACACTAACTCCCTCTTCCTCTACCAATATTTAGATTTACATTAAAATACTAGTCACAGGTAAGCCATGTAGTATCCTATAATTACTTTTTTTTCTTGAACGATTTTTTGATCTCTAAGTCAATGCCTTTGGAGACTTTGCTCCCAGAACCCTCTATCTAGCCCTCTGGGCTGGTAACTGTCTTTACTGTAAAATCAGTAGATAATATCTAAACCTAAAAAACCAAGGGGTAGCAACTGGATCCCATTCTTTAGCAATGTAGAGGAAAATATCAACTCAGCTAAAGGAGTAAATTGCAAATAGGAAGAGACGGCAGGAGAGGTGGCCAGAAGACTGCTGCTTTCTTTATGTCTTAGAGAATTATTTGGCTGTTTAAGCTATGTGTATATATAACTTCAATAAAAATAAAAATTCAAGTGAAAGATTAGGATGGGAGAAGCAGTGATCAATTTGAATATGATGAAGGGGGTCCTGCCCCTCCATGACTTGAGAAGTCTGGTGGACTTTTTCCAGCTACGTTAACTTGGCAAAAACCCATGTAAATTATGAGACAGGATAAAACATGTAGTATTAATTTGCAGCAGACTAATAGCTGAAACATCAAATGGTATGTTTACTCCCCTCGGCCACCCCAAATGGCCTGCTAACAACGAGGATAGCAAATTTCTTAGCTTATCCTTTCAAAGAAGCTCTGTTCTCTGGTAGATGAGAGGCAAAACAGCCTGAAAAGTATGCACAGACTTGGAAGGCTGGTTTCCACTGTGGGGTGTGTGTGTGTGTGTGTGTGTGTGTCTGTGTGTCTGTGTATATGTCTGTGTCTGTGTATCCACCCCTTCCACTTACGTAAAAATAGCTTTCTGCTTTGTGCTGGAGGGGAAGAGAGACAGAGAAGACAAAGTTGTAGGGAAAGAATAGAGTGATAACATCATGCTACAACATGAGCCCTATGTGAGGAGAAAGGAGAAGAAAAAAGGGAGTGTTGCCCTGGGAGGGGCAGGGGGTATCTAAGGGAAAGGAGACTTAGGGGCTCAGTTTCCCAGGGGCAATTGCCCACTTGAGTCTTGTTTCACCTTCTAGTAAGGATAAGCAAGCAGGATGGCTGCATGGATTTAGACATGAGGGGCCCCCAGTTTTTCACAGTAGCATGGAGGGCTTCTGTGAGCTCACAGTGAGCCACAAGTTAACTGGGAGTGAGAGCCAAGCTGGCCTGGTGGGCTGAGAGACAGCCACCCGCTGGTAGGAGGAGTCTGGCCCTACTCCAGAAGTCAGGGAGAGGCAAGACTGGGCTCTGTGGGATGAAACAGACCGTGCCACTAGCCAGAGCTGCCTCAGCTGTCATCTCTGAGACAGTGCAGACCACAGGGCATCAGTAGCTGACAGCAACATGTGTCCGGGAAGCACAGGAGACCCAGAAGGGGACTCACTTCTCCCTCCCCATGGAGATTATGCTCAGATTATGTCGGCCAGGGAGGACTGTGGAGGAAGTGGAGATGGAGCTCTGAGCTCCAATTTGACAATTACTCCAAATTTGGCTGAGAAGTTAAGGGGTGAAACTGCATACAAAAGGATCAGATTGTCCTTCAGGGGCCGGTCCAGAGACACAAGTTCAGAAATTAAGGCCAGTTCTAGAAATAAATAAGGTTCTGTTTTTGCACACCTGAGTTTTATGACTGGCCATAGCTAGGTGTTATTTCTGTTGAACTTGTTAATATCGTGACCTGAGAGGACACAGAGGGTCAAAAACCTAGTAGTCATAATCATTTAAGAGCTACAGTGTGTTGTGTTCTTACAAAGGGCCAAGTGCTTTCTACCCAGAACAGCACCCAATACTCATGCGCCCAGTGATACAGCCCCATCGTGACACAGGTGAAGGAGCTATGATTTAAACAGGTGAAGTAACTTGACTAAAATAGGTAGTATCATTAATAACAGAGCCAATCTGCCTTGAGTCTAAAACCTGTGCTGACACTGAAGCATGACATGTCCAAATTGTGTTTAGCCAGAGCGTGGTTTTCTAGAAATCAGCTAGTGTCTGGACATCAGTGAATGAACACACATGCTCACTTTCTGGGGGGTCTGCTAGTGCTCCAGAAAGGTGGTATGGAAAGCAGGCCAAAGGTGTGGGCCGGCAGCCAGCTGAAATCCCTGATGAGCAGGTAGGTGCTCTAACCTGTTCACAGGAGCAGAGGCAAGTATGGAGCAAGAACCCTGAAAGTCTTCAAGCATGAGACACGCTTTTTTCCTAAAGTGATTTTGAAACAGTTGATTTACTGAATTTCTTAACTTTGGAATGTGTTCAATTCATTTCTGTTAAGTGAGGTGTTCAGCTCAAGGTCTTTAAACTTGTGCCAAAGTGCTGTCGATTCAGATTACAAAATATCATAACATTAAAAGCTCTCTGTTTTGGCAAGATTCATCAAGCCCTGTGCATTTTCCTATTCTTTCACATCTGTCCTCTGTCTCCTTTCTTGAGTCCTTATATTGGCTCAAGCCTTTATCACATCCAGCCCAGACCCCTGCAACAGCTTCATCCATTCTGTAACCGCAGATTGAGCACTACTCTGACTTAGAAACCAGACTCAGTGCTGGGGACTACAGATGAGTAAAGTTTGGTTCCTGTTCTCGAGGAGCTCCCAGACTCAGCTCCTAGGCTGCAGAGAAGATGAGCACTTGTGTCACAAACTGCCACAGCCCACCTAACATTCCTTCTTCTAAAGTAATAAAATTACTGTTCTCTGTGGCTGTCCACCTGGGCTGCATTTCCCCAGCCACCCTCGGACTTAGCTGAGGCTATGTGACCAAGTTCTTGCCAAAGGGATATGAGAAGTGATGTGTGCCACTCCAGGTCTGGAACATCAGGCCTGCTTCCTCCACACTCTCTTTCCTCTTCTAGGCTGACTGATCTGGTGGTGACCAATTTTCTACCATGCAGTTGATGACATTGCCCAAGGGGATAGCAAAAAAATGACTTAGAAGGACCTGAGTCTGAATGACCACAAGGGAGAGAAAAGTAAGCATTTACATAATTTAAACCACTGTATTTGGGAGACTCTTTGTTATAGATACTTACCTTGACCCCAAATGTAACAGGAATGTTAAAAAAAAAAGAGTAATCCAAAATATTCCTGGTACTATGATAAAACTGAGAAAAATCAGTTCAGGGAGAGAAGAAGGTAGGAAAATGGAAGAAAGAGGAAGAGGCTGTGTGGTGGAGAGCACCCTGGAGCTGATTCTTGAAAGATGAGTGTTTTCAACAAACTCTACTCGCATTTCTTAACTAACCATCATTCTTTTGGTTTGCCATTTTTGTCCATGTCCCTTCTTTCACATATATTCTTCCTCATCCCTTCTCTCCTCCTCTTAAAGCCTACTCATCCTTTGAGACTCAGATTAAATCTCACTTTCTCTGGGGAATCCTACCCTGACCAGTTCCCAGAATTGATGTTTTCCTTCTCCAAATTCCTAGAATACTTAGTCTGTATTATTTATTGAGTGCACAGGTTCTCTATCAACATTTGGCATTTTTGGTAGCCCCACCAGCATCTGAATTTGGTTCTAGGGCTCCCCAAGAGTATGGGTTATCTATTGCTTTGCAACAAATCCACCCTTAAAGTTAATGGCTTAAAACAATTTTTATTGTTCACAGTTCTGGGGGTTGCCTGGGCTCAGCTGGATAGTTCTCCTTTAGGGACTAGCATACTGTCAGATAGCAGCTGGGGCTGGAGTCAGCTGAAGACTTGACTGGGCTAAATATCCAAGATGACTGTCTCACATGGGTGCCAGTGGATACTGGAGTGGCCTGGGAGCTCAGCTGGTCCTATCAACTAGAGTGTCTACATTTGACCTCTCCATGTGGCTTGGGCTTCTCACAGAATTATGGCTGAATTTCAAGAATGAATGTCTGAGAGGGCTGTGCCAAAGCTGCAAGGCCTTATGATCTAGCTTCGAAAGCCCTAGAACATTATTTTCACCACATTCATTGGTCAAGTAAGTCACTAAGTTCAGCCCAGTTTCAAAGGGAAGGGAATTAGATGCCACGTTTGATGTGAGAAGTAACAGACACATACAGGGAGACAAGGAATTGATGATGGTCATCTCTGGAGACTAGCTACCATACTGTGTAAGCATGGGGATCTGGAGTTATATAGTAGCCCCCAAATCAAAACAAGTGACCATCCTGTATTTTCTCATCTCTAAGTCAGAGCCCCAGGGAGATAGTGCTTCCCTCTTCTCCCTGAGTCAGTGAGTAGAACTCTATGTTGTTCTGTCATTAACCTGGGAATGGGAGGTATATTCAAATGCACGGTTATTCACTAAAACCTGGATGGCTCAGGGCTTGTGAGGCAAGATCATCCCATGAAAAGATGGGAGAGATAATGATGAGTAAATGTCTCTGAACTGTGCATAAAGTTTTCTGCTCATCTCTGTTTCATCTGAAAATCACTTAGCACCTACCCTTACTCAACTAATAAAGGGGTTAAGGTCCAGGGTTGGAGCAGAATGAAAACTGGGAAAGGACTGCACGACACTAAACTTGGAGGAAGGCTTTACTTAACAGCTTAGCCACCTTTCTGAGTCAGGCTTGGAACCCAGCACGGCCTGTCTCCTGTACAGCCTTTGGCTACAGGAAGAGACCATTCCCCAAACTACCACTAGCGACACTGGCCTTTAAACTCTATGGTAAGTGGAATAATGCCCTGCCCAAAGGTGTCCATGTCCCAATCCCTGGGACTTATGAATACGTTACATTACATGGCAAGTGTGCCCAATGTGATAAAAAGCCTGCAGAAACAAACCAGACTAGCTGCTGTCGAGCCAGCTCTGACTCGTGGCAACCCCGTGCATGTCTGAGCGAAACTGCTCCACGGGGTTGTCAAGGCTGTGACCTTCTGGAAGCAGATCGCCAGGACTTTCTTCCAAGATGCCTCTGGGGGGGGTTGAACCACCAAACTTTCAGCTAGTAGTTGAGTGCTTAATCATTTGTACTATCGAGGGACTTTTAATGTAATCAAAGGGGTTATTCCTAATCTTTTGAACCAACAAATATCAAAGAGAACTTGATACCTGGTGCTGTGGGTTTATAATTCAAAACCGGTAATAAGTTTCCTTACCTCTCAGCGCACGGGACATTGTTGGCTCAGTGGCAGAATTCTCACCTTCCATGTTGGAGACCAGGATTTGATTCCCAGTCAATGCACCCCGTGCACAGCCACTACCCCTCTGTCAGTGGAGGTGTGGGTGTTGCTATGATGCCGAATAGGTTCCAGACTAAGACAAACTAGGGAAAAAGATTTGGTGATCCACTTCTAAAAATCAGCCAGTGACAACCCTATGGATACAGTCCCTACCCAATCATGGGGTGGTACAGGACAGGGCAATTTTTGTTCAGTGGTGCGTGGGGGAGACCGACTTGAAAGCAGCCAACTACTTTTCAGAGCAGGCAGTTGTGCTGTAAAGCTAGTTGGAAATGAACAGACAAGAAAAGTGAAGCTGGTAGCTTTCAACAATGTTTATTTTTCCCGCCTCTCTCCACCTGTCTTTACCAGAGAGCACAGGCTAGGATGGGGAAGGGAAGGGAGAAGGGCTGACATCCCTGCCGTTTCTCAGTTTTTTCACCATTGGTGAGGGAAAGAACCCCCCAGGTGATCAAAGGGCTGGAAGCCACCTGGGCCAGTTCTGGTTCGGCTCTTGCGGGATGAGGGGATTACAGGGCACTGTTCACAAAATTCTGAGGTGGAAGCTGTTCCCGGGGCTGCTCCATCTCAGAGCGGCCTGCTCCAAGGTTTGTCTGCTCAGTTAGGGCACTCCTATGTGAGTGGTGGTAGCCAGAAGCCTGAATCCTCAGTGTCACCTGTCAGACACTTTGCTCACTATGGGTTCAATTTTCCTCCCCCCTCACTTTGTTTAAATTAGGGTTCCTTGTATAGGGTCACTATGAATTGGAATCAACTCAATGGCGATGGGTTTGGTTTTTTGTTGTTGTTGTTGAAGGAGGAGCCTTGGTGGTAGAGTGGTTAAGAACTTGGCTGCTAACTGAAAGGTCGGCAGTTTGTATCTACCAGCTGCTCCTTGGAAACCCTATGGGGCAGTTCTTCTCTGTCCTATAGGGTCACTATGAGTTGGAATCAACTCGATGGTAATGTGTTTGGTTGTTGTAGAGGATGAGTCTTACTTCACAAAAACCCAACCCTCATTTGGAGTTCTTGTTTCGGATCCAATGTTTTTAGCTAATGCCCTCCTCTGCCATTGTCTTAGCTGATTTAAAAATAAGAAAAAAGCGTGTAAAATATTTTAAAAAATCACTTCCTCTGTTATAATATTCACACACAGCAATCCAAACTCATGAACTTAATCTCCATAACCTTCTTAAATCGGAGCTGGACTCAATACAAAAAGTAGTACACAGACGGGAAGGGGGAGTGTGTATTATGGCCGAACGTGCTTCTTCTGAGCCATCTCCGTCTTCCTTATCCTTGGAAAATTGTTCAAACAAGTTATCAAGCTCACTGTTTCCATTTAGTCTCCCAATCTGGTTTCCATCTCCCCACTTAATGGAAATTGGTCTCCAAGAAACTGTTACCATACCCAATGGTTAGTTCTCTATTTTTGGCTTACTTTACTTCTCAGTAGCATTTCACCCTATTCTTCTGGGAACACCCCCGTTTTCCTCCTGATTCACTGGTGGCTCCTTCTTAGCTTCATTTGCTAATTTCTCCTTCTCATCTGACCTTGAAATGTCAGCAGTCCCCAGAACTCAGGCTTGAGCTCTCTTCATTTTTCTTAGGTCGATTTCTTAGTTCCTTTTTTTTTTTACTTTTTCCAGTCATTTGTGTGTTGAAATCAAATCATTTATATGTAGGATTTCCTACATATTTTCTGTATTTCTTGTAAACTCATAGTTAGAGATTTGACTAAATTCAAGTTCTGTATATTTATATATACATTTTAGCAATAACACTTCATAGATAGTGTTGGCGCTTCTGAATGCATCACATCAGAAGGCATATAAAGTCTCTTCCTTTTTGTGTTATGAAGATTGAGCAGTGGATGAAATGACCTGATACGGGCTGAGGAGAGATGGGCGCTGATACCAGTGAAGCAGGACGGATTGTTAGCTGTTAGTGCCCAGTGATGGGACTATGTTCAATATGTTATTCTCTGTAGTTTTTATATGTTTGAAATTGTCCATAATGAAAACTTCAAAAAATGTTAATTAAAAATTAAGTTGTTTGAAAATGAAGATTGATTACTAAGTTCAGGTGTTGTCAGCTTGTACATCCATTCATTATAAAGTTTCCCATTACCTTTTCACCTAACAGTTTTCATAGTCATTGATAATTATTACTTACATTCATTATTTCATTGATTAATATTCATTATTGTGTGTCGTTGAGTTGATTTCAGCTCCTGGTGACCCTATATGACAGAGTAGAACTGCCCCATATGGTTTCCAAGGTTGTAATTTTTAGGGAAACAGATTGCCACACCTTTCTTCCATGGAGAGGGTTCAAACTGCTTACCTTTCGGATGGCAGCTGAGCACTTAATCACTGTGCCACCAGGACTCACTCCTTTTAGTTAGTATAAATGGGTACTATTCTAACCCACCTTTCATTCCTTATATTAGCTCCCTGTTGCTTCATAATAAATTACCCCAAAACTTAACAGCTTAAAACAACAAACATTTATTATATCACAGTTTCTGTGGGTCAGGAATCCGAGAGTGGCTTAGCAGGGTGGTTCTGGTTCGGGGTTGGTCATGACATTGCAATCAGTCTGTTGATTGGTGCTATAATCATTTGAGGCTGGAGAATCTGCCTCCAAGCTTACTTACATGGTTGTTGGAGGGCCTCAGTTTCTCACTGGTTCTTGTCTAGATATCTTAGCACCTCTCCACATGAACCTCTCCATAAGGACCTGAGTGTCTCACAACTTGGCAGATAGAGAGAGAGAGGGAACAAAATGGAAGCCAAAGTCTTGTGTAGCCTGGTCTCAGAGGTGACAAGCCATCGTTTCCGCTATGTGCTGTTGGTCACATAGACCAACCCCAGTTCCACGTAGGAAAGTATTACACAGGATGTGAATACCAGTAGGTGGGGTCATTGGGGCCATCTTGGAGACTGGCTACTATAATTCTTTTGCATTTGTTAGCTGGAAATATATAATGATTTCTTCTATAAAACATTTCTTCAGCAACTACTAAGTTATCCTGAAATCCAGTATACGGGAGAGGCAAAAGAAGTGTTGATTCTTTCCTGTTATT
The DNA here is from genome assembly GCF_030014295.1 of Loxodonta africana. Lineage (NCBI taxonomy): Eukaryota > Metazoa > Chordata > Mammalia > Proboscidea > Elephantidae > Loxodonta > Loxodonta africana. The sequence continues at coordinate 45,129,315 of NC_087367.1, read as the reverse complement.
TTTTTATTTTCCACTATTCAAAATAAACAGTGGATCCCCTACATCCTCCTAGATGACAAATGAAGTATTTTTCATATCCTTATGCAGTCATAGATTTAATATGTGCATTGTGTTTCCATCAAGTACATGTATACATCATGATTTTCATAGACATTTTATTGTTGCTGTTTGCTTGTTTGTTCTTGATGCTACACTTGTTTCATCTTTGGCCAGTGGGAAATCCTTCAGTTTAGTTGCTATGTCCTTTTGGCCCAAGCTTGGTAGTCCTTGATAGCTTCGTTATTTCTGGTACCACAAGACATTCCAGGCTTATATTGTATATTTCCTGTCCTAGCCATTTCTCTAAAGAGCCCTGATTCATTTTAATTTTTGGTTTATCCTTCCATTTTTTCTTAGAAAATATAATACAAGCAAATATGCGTATGTATGCATATTCATGTTTTCTATGCTTCCTTCTTAAATTAAAGGTAACATACTATATACTCTTCTACATGTTGCTTTTTTTCATCTATCAATATAGCCCAGAGACTATTTCATAGCAGTATAGTGTTTTTTATCTTCACTCTTTACAGATGCAGAGTATTCCTTTGTGTGGATGTACACAGTCCCTAATAATGGACATTTGAGTTGTTTCAACAATGGCATTTTAAAACGAAGAATTATGTGACAAATATGATCTGAGGGTAATCAACTTAATGAAGGTCAGTTATTCAAACCAATGTACATTACTCTGGGGTTTTATGTGATGTATCCTATTCCATTTATTCTTGAAATGGAAGGGAGACAGAGTCCCTAGCTGATCTTATTTTTTAGGTAGGGAAATTGAGGTGCAAAGAGATTGCGTTCCCTGAAATACTCTGAGTTTTCTTTACCCCTATATCTCATAACTACTTTTGCAATAAAATTCATGTTAGTGACTAGAAAAGTATATTAGAATTCTCTATTATATTAGCAGTAAGCTACCCTTCTGTACTCCACCAACAAAAAATCAAAGTGATTTTTTGTTCTTTGTAATGAACTACCTGGTCACCATGCACTTCTTGGGTTCATCCCCTACCCCGTACTTACTTTAAAATATTTTGTTGGGAACTATAGCTACGCAGCCTTCTTAATGTATTTGGTAATACAAAGCACATTATTAGTCTGTAATATAAAACCCCAAACCACTCATAGACAACTTGAGAAAAAGAAAACCTTATGAATTGTGAAACAAAGGCACGTACCCTAAGCCCCTACCCTCTCGACCAACCCTGAACCCTGTGGATGTTACACCCAAAAACAAAGAAGGATTTTAATAGCTGGTATCCATTCTATTTTCTTTGATGGCTAGATGACTGGGACAGGGGTTGACCAGATGAGTTGTTCCCAGCCCTGTCCTTTCATCAGAAATGGGGGAGGCAGGGGTTGATAGAGAAAATTCCAGTTCCCATGCCCATCCTCACATGACCTAAGATACCTTTGGATAAACTTTATTTTTATATATTTGGCTTAAGGAATTATAGACAGTCGTATACTTGGTTTGAACTCAGAACAAAACAAACAAGCTGAAAAAAAAAACACATAGCTTTTAAATAGATTTCATTTGGGTTATATGTCTAAGTATTCAGGAATAAAATTATAGAAGACAAATGAGAAGACAGTAGAATCAAATATTGATCAAGCTTCTGGACAGGAAATGTATTTCTACGCTTTGAAGTGAAAACAGAAAAGAAAGAAAGAAAAGAAAAAAGAAACTACAAAGGAAAAGACTGATGGATTTGAGTAAATAAAAATTTAAAACTTCTGCACTACAACAAAAACAATGAAAATAAAATAACCAAAATAAAAAGGCTAAGAGAGCAGAATGGGGGTGGTAAGCAGAGGTTCTAAGATGCTGTTACCACAGACAGAAGACTAACATCTTTTTTAAAGAAAGAACTTATAAAAATTGGTTAAAAAAATTAAGGCTTCGATAAATAAATAAACAAACATCTGTGCTGGCAAATCACTCAAGTGGAAACATTGCTATAAACAAATGTGGCAAAGGATTAAAGCCTGTGGTAATCCCAGAAATAAATATGAATTAAAACAAGGAGTGGGTATGATTTTCATTCATCGTAACGGCAAAATTTTAAACAGTTGTAATTCCTAATTCCTGGTGATAATGCACGGAAATGGTATTCTCATTACAAAAAAAAAAAAAAAAAAAGCCTCCGTGAAGTCAGTTCCAACTCGTGGTGACCTCATTCTGTCAGAGCAGAACTATGCTCTGTAGGGTATTCAATGGCTGATTTTTCGAAAGTAGATCATCAGACCTTTTTTCCTAGGTGCCTCTGGGTGGACTAGAACTTCCAATCTGTCAGTTAACAGCCAAGTTTGCAAACCACCTGGAGACTTCAGTATTGTCATAGATGATGCTTATCTACTGCGCAAATTTTGGAACACAATTTGTCAACTTGAATTAAGAGCCATAAAAACATTTTTATACTTTGACCCAGTTATCTTACTTCTGGGAAGTTATTCTAAAGAAATAATCTAAAAGAAGGAAGAAACTCTTCTAGATGACGTCTATTGAGTGCTACTGATGTCTCAGGGGGTTCTGAATGGCCTAACCCTGGGTCTACAAGGCTCCTAGTGAGTGACATTAAGGACACTCTTCTCCAGAAGTATGTGTTTGCATCAGTTCATGAGCATGGCAGCTTTGGGATTTTGGTTAAAGAATGAGTAAGAGGTCCCTAGGGAGGACCATGGTGGATGAGAAAGTTGAGTCTCTGCTACCCCAGGACTGACTGCCTCAACTACTTGTGAGCCTTTACAGGAAAAGCTGAAGGAGCAAAACTAATGAAGGAAATAATTGGGGCTGATCTGGGTACGGTTGACCTGAGATGGGAGCTGAGGCCACATGAGTGGATAATGGCCCAGATCTGACAATATTGACTGGTATCTGTGATCCCAGCTATAATCACAGACTGGTGAAACTGGGGAGTTCAAATTATATTTACAGTAATGAAAAATTAGAAATAGTCCAAGTATCTAATCATAAGTTATGGAACGTGCAATTAATGAAAAGTCATACAAACATCAAGTTGAAAATATTGCTCACCAGTATTCTCAGGTCTCCTGTTCTTCCTGGACACCTTTAAAAGTCACTTTGAGGACTAAGGTGCACCTGACCCAAACCCTGGTATTTTCAATCGCCTCATATCCGTATGAAAACAGGGCAATGAATAAGGAAGATCGAAGAATTTATACAATTGAATTATGATGCTGGTGAAAACTATTGAATATACCATGGATTGCCAGAAGAATGAAAAGTCTGTCTGTCTTGGAAGGAATACAACCAGAATACTCCTTAGGAGCAACGATGGCGAGACTTTGTTTCACATACTTTGGGCATGTTATCAGGAGGGATCGGTCCCTGAAGAAGGACATCATGCTTGGTAAAGTAGAGGGTCAGTGAAAGAGAGGAAGACCCTCAACAAGATGGATTGACATAGTGGCTGCAACTATGGGCTGAAACATACCAACGATTGTGAAGATGGTGCAGGACCGGCCTTTTTTTCGTTCTGTTGTACACAGGATTGCTATGAATCAGAACCAACTCCATGCTGCCTAATGACAGTAACAACATGTCCCATGCAATATTTGTGACATATTTATACTAACAAAGTGTTTGTTCTTTATTTGAGCTTCAAATTTAACTGAATGTCCTGTACTTTATCTGGCAACCCCTACAAATGGAGAAAGATTGTAGGGCATAGGAAAGCAAAAGATGAAGATGGCTCAGGCCAGGGAGAGGAATGGTAGGTGGTGGGCAGTGGTTGGATTCTGGCTATAGGAGACATCTGTATAGTCTGTCATGTCTCTCTCTCTCTCATCTCATAGTTCTTTTATATGAACTAGTTTGATTCATTTTGCAACGAAAAACTCCCTGACCAGAAGCAGAGGAGAGGGGGTGGTGGTGAGGGGGGAAATAATTGGAGAGGATGTGGGTAGGGCTTCCTGGCTTCCTGTGGGAAGGATGTGGGTTTTACCACAAGTTTCATATCGTTTTAGAGAGTCCACGAAAATAGGATAAATCCTTAAAAAGTTAGAAATCAGACAATGATCAGGTGACAGCCTCTCTTCCCTGCTTAGGGACATGGCAATCAGTCCCCAGGAAGTGGCAGGAAGAGCTTTGTCTGTGACACTTCTTTCGTGCTACCTTCCCGTTTAACTTGGTGCCAGCTGACATCTCTTGGCTGAAGGAAGAGTAGGAGAGACCTGTTGAAGGGAAAATAGCCAGAACGTTGACTTTTAATTGTGTCTTTGACTGTATTCAGATTTTTTGTTCTGAGCCAATATGCTGAAAATTCTGAGAGGACATGGACAAAATCCCATAAATTGTTAGAGGGAAGGAAGTGAGCTTCTGCAACAGTGTGCTAAGTACCAGACATTACCATCACCTTTTCGTGGATGAGGAACTGGCACAGAAAAGAATCGTGACCTCCTCAGGGTCATTTTGCAGAACTTATATGATTTCCCATCATTATCACTTGTTTGATGCAACAAAAATCACTTCAGTGCTAATGACCTGAGAACCTGAAAGGAGAGGACAAGGCAGATGTACAGTTTTTCTTCCACTGGCCCTGGGTTTGTAGTTGGCCAAGACGATTTGCCAAGCCACAGTCCTACAAAGGGATTGGGCAGTTTACTACACAAATAAGGTATGTAAAACCCTTGTAAGGACTGGACAGTTTACTATGCAAAGAGAATGCATAAAACCCTTGTGGAAATTCATCTATTACTCTGCAAATTAGGTGGCTGGGGCCTACTGAGGGGATTGGTCAGTTTTGGGTCTTGGTGGAAGAATTAGGTTTATAAAATGGCTAATCCCACAGAGGTTGAGGGCTGAGTCTCACTACCATCAAGAACCTGGAGTGGAGGGCATCCTTTGGACCCAGGCTAACTGTGCTGAGAAACTCCTAGACCCAGGGGACAGAGAGAGTGCAGCATTGGAGATGATGTAAGATGGAGCAAGATGGCACAAACTGGCCATAGCAATATGAGTGGCAAGAACCAGGAGACCAGCATGAGACGACTGTGGTGGGCTTTCCAGACCATGAAGCAAGAAGGCTGCAGTGGGCTTGCAAACACACGGAGTAAGAGAGTTGAATGCCTTCAGGCAGGAGGCTTGCTGGCAGAGTGGAGTGTCTCCAGATACTTGTCAACGAAGCTAAAGAGCTGTGACACCTTCCTGAGCAAGGCAAAAGCCAGGCCTGAGCAGGGCCAGTGGCAGAGACCAAGAACGAGATCTACCTACAGTCACGACCAAAAAGAAGCTGAGAGCTGTCTTGGTTGGAAGCTGTCCGAACTAAAGAACTGTATCCTGGAGGCAGAGCCAAGACAGTGGAATAGCCAGATGCTTCCTGCCATCCCTTTTACAACAAAGACTCGAAAAAACAAGTGAAACTATTATATTTATGACAAGCTAGGAGCCTTGAACATCAAAGGCAAAGTTAGAAAATGGACTGAGAGGAAGGGTGAGGGAGAGATGGTTCAGAAGTGGAGAGAAGTTACCAGACCTGAATTGCTGGGATCCGTCGGGCATTATTCCTGGGAGTGGCTGCAGTGGGCTGATAGTAGCATTTGGCCACAGTTTCCTCAAGGAGAAGCAGCCAGCTGCACAGCCTACACACACCTCCAGAATCAGAGAAGAATGGTACTCTTGGCAAAAGCTAAGTACTTGTGTATATTTTAACACGCCGCCAGCACCCAAGCGTGTTGCAGTGGCTATTGATTTCCCTGGGCCTGAGATAGGCCCTACTGAGCAGCCGGAGCCTAGTAGGGATAAACTCACAACTGGGGGAAAAGATAATTTGCCAGCTCCACTAACCGGGGGAGCTTAGGACAGAAGCAGCTCCTGTCCAAATATAAATGGTCCATGGACTTTGAATACCTTTTCCCCCCTGCATGGACCTGTGTGGGCCTATTTCAGGAGAATAGGCCCTTGTTGGCAGACTGCAACCGTTTCAGCTGTGCGGCGGAGAGGTGGGTGTTTGATATTTGACATCCCTTTGCCTACTAAACAGGGTCCTCACCTACCCACATCAGGGGCATAAGGACTGGTGGCTCCACTCGGGTAACCCAGCCACCCGCAACAGGGGTCCAAGGATAACTGGTACCTCCCAGTCCTTACTACCAAAAGGATTGGGTGCCCATGGTCCATCTGCAGAACCCACCCACCTGTACAGTCTAGGGAACAGGGACACACTTTCTACATAGACACTCGGGGGATGGTTTTCAGCCCTCTGCCTTATTCAGAGCGTGACCCCTTGCTGCAGCCAGATGCCAGTACCTACACCAGTCACCACTGCCCCTCTAATACTGTAGGACAGAGCCTGTACCACACACATGATGATCAGCTACCTGGACACCTGAGCTGAATTCATACAAGAAAAGTGAATGGACTTCTGGACTGATATACCTGATAACAGCTCTAGCCATCTGGTGACAGGACGTCAGCACTTCAAAGGTGTAAATAAGCTAGCTCACTCGAGCAACCCATTTGGGCATATCAAAACAACACAAAGCAAGAAGCTAGGCTACAATAAGCAAACTTTAAATAAACTAATACAATAACTTATAGATGGCTTGGAGACAACAGTCAATATCAAGTCACATAATGAAACAGACTATGATCGCCTTAATAAGCTCTCAAAACAAAGATTCAATGGATCTTCTGATGAAGGTGTCTTCCTGGAATTACTGGATGCAGAATTCAAGAGATTAATATACAGAACTCTTCAAGACATCAGGAACAAAATTAGGAAGGAGACCAGGCAATATGCAGAGCAAGCCAAGGAACACACAGATAAAGTAGTTGAAGAAATTAAAAAGGTTATTCAAGAACATAATGAAAAATTTGATAAGCTGCAAGAATCCATAAAGAGACAGCAATCAGAAATTCAGAAGAGTAATAATAAAATTACACAATTAGATAATAGAAAGTCAGAGGAGCAGAATTGAGCAAGTAGAAGGCAGAATTGGTAAACTCGAAGATAAAGCACTTGGCACCAATATATTTGAAGAAAAATCAGATGAAAGAATTTTAAACAGTGAAGAAATCTTAAGAATCATGTGGGACTCTATCAAGAGAAATAACCTACAAGTGACTGGAATACCAGAACAGGGAGGGACAACAGAAAATACAGAGAGAATTGTTGACAATTTGTTGGCAGAAAACTTCCCTGATATTGTGATAGATGAGAAGATATCTTTCCAAGATGCTCATCAAACTTCACATACGGTAGATTTTAAAAGAAAGTCGCCAAGACATATTATAATCAAACTTGCCAAAACCAAAGATAAAGAGAGAATTTTAAGAGCAGCTAGGGATAAATGAAAAGTCACCTACAAAGGAGAGTCAATAAGAATAGCTCGGACTACTCGGCAGAAACTATGTAGGCAAGAAGGCAATGGGGTGACTTAAATAAACCATTGAAGGAAAAAATTTCCAGCCAAGAATCATATATCCAGCAGAACTGTCTCTTAGATATGAAGGTGAAATTAGGACATTTCCAGATAAACACAAGTTTAGGGAATTTGTAAAAACCTAACCAAAACTACAAGAAATACTTAAAGGAGTTCTCTGGTTAGAAGATCAATAATATCAGGTATCAACCCAAGACTAGAACACTGGGCAGAGCAATCAGAGCTCAATCCAGACAGGGAAATCACAAAAATAAATCAAGATTAAAAAATGCACAAAACAGGGGAACAGTGATGTTATTATGTAAAAGAAGAAAATATTAAAACAATAAAGAGGGACTAAGAAATGTAGTCATAGATCTTTCATATCGAGAGGAAGACAAGGCGATATAAAGAAATAAAAGTTAGTTTTAAACTTAGAAAAATAGGGTAAATATTAAGGTAACCACAAAGGAGACTATCCTACTCATCAAAATAAAATGTAAGAGAAAAAATAGAGACTCAGCAGAAACAACACCAACAACGAATAAAAGATAAACTACTTAGCACAAAAAATTAACTGAGAAAAAGAAACTGTCAAAACATACAAAAAAAAAAAGACATCAAAATGGCAGCACTAAACTCATCCATAATTCTGATGAATGTAAATGGACTAAATACACCAATAAAGAGACAGAGAGTGCCAGAATGGATAAAAAAACATGATCTGTCTATATGCTGCCTACAAGTGACACACTTCAGACTTGGAGACACAAACAAACAGAAACTTAAAGGATGGGAAAAAACATATCAAGCAAATAAAAATCAAAAAAGAGCAGGAGTGGCAGTATTAATTTCTGACAAAATAGACTTTAAAGTTAAATCCACCACAAAGGATAAGGAAGGATACTATATAATGATTAACGGGACAATATACCAGGAGGATATAACCATATTAAATATTTATGTACCCAATGACAGGGCTGAAAGATACAGAAAACACACTGTAACACCATTGAAAAGTGAGATGGACAGCTCCACAATAATAGTAGGAGACTTCAACACACCACTTTCGGTGAAGGACAGGACATCCAGAAAGAAGCTCAATAAAGACATGGAAGAGCCAAATGCCACGATCAACCAACTTGACCTCATAGACATATACAGAACACTCCACCCAACAGCAACCAAGTATAGTTTCTTTTCCAATGCACATGGAATGTTCTGTAGAATGGACCACATATTAGGTCATAACACAAGCCTTAACAGAATCCAAAACATCGAAATATTACAAAGCACCTTCTCGACCATAAGGCTGTATAAGTAGAAATCAATAACAGAAAAAGCAGGGAAAAGAAGTCGAACACTTGGAAACTGAACAATACCCTACTCAAAAATGACTGGGTTATAGAGGACATTAAGGATGGAATAAAGACATTCATAGAATCCAGTGAGAATGAAAACACTTCCTACCAGAACCTTTGGGACACAGCAAAAGCACTGCTCAGAGGTTAATTCATATCAATAAATGCACATATCCAAAAAGAAAAAAGGGCCAAAATCAAAGAATTATCCCTACAGCTTGAACAAATAGAAAGAGAGCAACAAAAGAAACCCTCAGGCACCAGACGAAAGCAAATAATAAAAATTAGAGCAGAACTAAATGAAAGAGAAAACAGAAAAACAATTGAAAGAATTAACAAGACCAAAAGCTGGTTCTTCAAAAAAATCAACAAAATTGATAAACCATTGACCAAACTGACAAAAGAAAAACAGGAGAGGAAGCAAATAACGAGAATAAGAAATGAGATGGGCGATACTACAACAGATGCAACTGAAATCAAAAGAATCATATTATAGTACTACGAAAAACTGTACTCTAACAAATTTGAAAACCTAGAAGAAATGGATGGATCCCTAGAAACACACTGCCTACCTAAACTAACACAGAGGTAGAACAACTAAACAGACCCATCACAAAAGAAGAGATTGTAAAGGTAATCAAAAAGCTCCCCCCACCCTCCAAAAAAGCCCTGGTCCGGATGGCTTCACTGCAGAGTTGTACCAAACTTTCAGAGAAGAGTTAACACCACTACTGCTAAAGGTATTTCAGAGCATCGAAAAAGACAGAATACTCTCAAACTCATTCTATGAAGCCACCATATCCCTGATACCAAAAGCAGGTAAAGACTCCACAAAAAAAGAAAATTACAGACCTATATTCCTCATGAATTTAGATGCAAAAATCCTCAACAAAATTCTAGCCAAAAGAATTCAACAACGTATCCAAAAAATAATTCACCATGACCAAGAGGGTTTCATACCATGAATGCAGGGATGGTTCAACATTAGAAAAACAATTATTGTAATCCATCATATAAATAAAACAAAAGACAAGAATCACATGATTTTATCAACTGATGCAGAAAAGGCATTTGACAAAGTTCAACACACATTCATGATAAAAACTCTCAGCAAAATAGGAATAGAAAGAAAATTCCTCAATGTAATAAAGGGCATTTACACAACGCCAACAGCCAACATCATCCTAAATGGAGAGAGTCTAAAAGCATTCCACTTCAGATCAGGAACCAGAAAAGATGCCCTTTATTACTACTCTTATTCAACATTGTGCTAGAGATCCTAGCCAGAGCAATTAGGCTAGATAAAGAAATAACGGGCATCCAGATTGGTAAGGAAGAAGTAAAAGTATCTGTATTTGCAGATGACATGATCTGATACACAGAAAACCCTAAAGAATCCTCCAGAAAACTACTGAAGCTAATACAAGAGTTCAGGAGAATTTCAGGATACAAGATAAACATACAAAAATCAGTTGGATTCCTCTATACCAACAAAAAGAACGTAGAGGAGGAAATCACCAAATCGATATCATTTATGGTAGCCCCAAGAAGGCAAAATACTTAGGAATAAATCTTACCAGGGATGTAAAGAAAACTACAAGACACTACCGCAAGAAAGCAAAAGAGATCTACATAACTGGAAAAACATACCTTGGTCGTGGATAGGAAGGCTTAACGTTGTAAAAACGTCTGTTCTACCAAAAGCAATATACAGATACAATGCAATTCCATTCCAAATTCCGATGACATTTTTTAATGAGTTGTAGAAACAAATCACCAAATTTATTTGAAAGGGAAAGAGTCCCCGGATAAGTAAAGCGTTACTGAAAAAGAATAACAAAGTGGGAGGCCTCACTCTACCTGATTTTAGAACCTATCGTACCACCACGGTAGTGAAAACAGCCTGGTACTGCTACGACAACAGATACATAGACCAATGGAACAGAATTGAGAATACAGACATAAATCCATCCACATATGAGCAACTGATATTTGACAAAGGCCCAAAGTCAGTTAAATGGGGAAAAGGCAGTCTCTTTAACAAATGGTGCTGGCATAACTGCAAAAAAGTGAAACAATACCCGTACCTCACACCATGCACAAAAACTAACTCAAAATGGATCAAAGACCTAAATATAAAATCTAAAATGATAAAGATCATGGAAGAAAAAATAGGGACAACACCCGGAGCCCTAATACATGGCATAAACAGTATACAAAACATTACTAACAATGCAGAAGAGAAACCAGATAACTGGGAGCTCCTAAAAATTGAACACCTATGCTCATCCAAAGACTTCGACAAAAGAATAAGATTACTTACGGACTGGGAAGAAGTTTTTAGCTACGACATTTCTGATCAGCCTCTGATCCTAAAATCTACATGATACTGCGAAAACTCAACTGCAAAAAGACAAATAACCCAATTAAAAAATGGGCAAAGGATATGAAGAGGCACTTTACGAAAGAGGACATTCAGACTGCTAACAGATACATGAGGAAATGTTCACAATCATTAGTTATTAGAGAAATGCATATCAAAACTACAATGAGATTCCATCTCACACCAACAAGGCTGGCATTAATCCAAAAAACACAAAACAATAAATGTTGGAGAGGTTGTGGAGAGACTGGCACAGTTATACACTGCTGGTGGGAATGTCAAATGGTACAACCACTTTGGAAATCGATTTGACGCTTAAAAAAACTAGAAATAGAATTACCGTACTATCCAGCAATCCCATTCCTTGGAATATATTCTAGAGAAATAAGAGCCTTTACACGAACAGATATATGCACACCCATGTTCATTGCAGCACTGTTTACAATAGCAAAACGATGGAAGCAACCAAGGTGCCCATCAATGGATGAATGGATAAATAAATTATGGTATATTCACACAATGGAATATCATGCATCGATAAAGAACAAAGATGAATCCATGAAACATTTTATAATGTGGAGGAACCTGGAAGGCATGATGCTGAGTCAGTTGCAAAAGGACAAATATTGTAGAAGACCGCTATTATAATAACTGGACAAATAGTTTAAACAGAGAAGAAAATATTCTTTGATGGTTACAAGAGTGGGGAGGGAGGGAGGGATAGAGGTTTTCACTAATTAGATACCCAAAAACCCAATGCCATATAAGAATTATTTTAGGTGAAGTGAAAGACAACACACAACACAGGCAAGGTCAGCATAACTGGACTAAACCAAAAGCAGTTTCCTGAATAAACTGAATGCTTCGAAGACCTGGGTAGCAGGGGTGGGAATTGGGGACCATGGTTTCAAGGGACATCTAAGTCAATTGGTATAATAAAAGCCATTAAGAAAACATTCTGCATCCCACTTTGGAGAGTGGCTAGCAAGTGGCCATCTAAGATGCATAAAAGGGCCTCAACCTATCTAGAGCAAAGGAGAATGAAGAGCACCAAAGACACAAGGTAATTACAAGCCCAAGAGACAGAAAGGATCATATAAACCAGAGACCAGAAGAGCTAGATGGTGCCCGGCCACAACCGATGACTGCCCTGACAGGGAACACAACAGAGAGCCCTGAGGGAGCAGGAGAGCAGTGGGATGTAGACCCCAAATTCTCATAAAAAGGCCAGACTTAATGGTCTGACTGAGACTAGAAGGACCCCGGAGGCCATGGTCCCCAAACCTTCTGATAACCCAAGACAGGAGCTGTTCCCAAAGCCAACTCTTCAGACAGGGTTTGGACTTGTTTTATGGAATAGAAAATGGTACTGGTGAAGAATGAGGTTCTTGGATCAAGTAGACACATGAGACTATGTTGGCATCTCCTGTCTGGAGGGGAGATGAGAGAGAGTAGAGGGGGTCAGAAGCTGGCTGAATGGATGTGAAAATGGAGTGGAGGGAAGGAGAGTGCCGTCTCATTAGGGGGAAAGCAATTAGGAGTATATGAGGAGGTGTATATAAATTTTTGTATGAGAGACTGACTTGATTTGTAAACTTAAAGCATAAAAATTAAAAAAAAAAACAACCGGTGGGTTTGGTTTTTGTGTGTTGTGTTGTTGTTAGGTACTGTTAAGTTGGTTCCAACTCATATTGGCCCCATGCACCGCAGAATGAAACACTACCTGGTCCTGTGCCGTCATCACAATCGTTATACTTGAGCCCATTGTGGTGGCCATCATGTCAATCCATCTCATTGAGAGTCTTCCTCTTTTTCGCTGAACCTCTACTTTATAAGCATGGTGTCTTTCTCCAGGGACTGATTCCTCCTGATAACAAGTCCAAAGTATGTGAGATGAAGTCTCACCATACTCGCATCTAAGGAGCATTCTGGCTGTACTTCTAAGAGATATATCCATTCTTTTGGCAGTCCGTGGTATACTCAATATTCTTCACCAACACCATAATTCAAAAGCTTCAATTCTTCTTCATTCTTCCTTATTCATCGTCCAGCTTTCATATGCATATGAGATGACTGAAAGCACCATGGCTTGGATTAGGTGTACCTTGGTCTTCAAGGTGACATCTTTGCTTTTTAACACTTTAAAGAGGCCTTTTTGCATCAGATTTGCCCAATGCAATGCATCTTTTGAATTCTTGACTGCTGCTTCTATGGGTGTTGATTGTGGATCCAAGTAAAATGAAGCCCTTGACAACTCCAATCTTTTCCCTGTTTATCATGATATTGCCAATTGGTCCAGATGTGAGGATTTTTGTTTTCTTTATGTTGAAGTGTAATCCATACTGAAGGTTGTAAGTCTTTGATCTCCATCAGCAAGTACTTCAAGTCCTCTTCACTTTCAGTAAGCAAGGTTATGTCATATGCACATTGAAGGTTGTTAATGAGTCTTCCTCCAATCCAGATGCCAAATTCTTCTTCATACAGTCCAGCTTCTCAGATTATTTTCTTAGCATACAGATTTAATAAGTATGGTGAAAGGATACTACCCTGATGCACACCTTTCCTGACTTTAAACCATGCAGTATCCCCTTGTTCTATTCAAACTACTGCCTCTTGATCTATGTACAGTTTCCTCATGAGCACAATTAAGTGTTCCAGAATTCCCATTCCTTGCAATGTTATCCATAATTTGTTAAGATCCACATAGTCAAATGCTTTTGCATAGTCAATAAAACACAGGTAAACATCTTTCTGTTATTCTTTTCTTTTAGCCGAGATCTATCTGACTCAGCAATCATATCCCTTATTCCATGTGATCTTCTGAATCTGGCTTGAATTTCTGGCAGTTTCCTGTCCATGCACTGCTGCAATAGCTTTTGAATGATGTTCAGCAGAATTTTGCTTGCATGTGATATTAATGGTCCATTGTTTGATAATTTATGCAGTCTGTTGGATCATCTTTCTTTGGAATGGGCACAGATAAGGATCTCTTCCAGTCAGTCTTCCAAATTTCTTGATAAAAAGAAGTGAGCACCTCCCGTGCTGCATCTGTTTGTTTAAACATGTCAATTGGTATTCCGTCAATTCCTGGAGCTTTGTTTTTCACCGATGCCTTCAGTACGTCTTGGACTTATTCCTTCAGTACCATCGGTTCTTGACCATACATCACCTCCTGATACGGTTGAACTTAGACCAATTCCCTCTGCTAAAGTGACTCTGTGTATTCCTTCCATCTTCTTTTGATGCTTCCTGAATTGTTCAGTATTTTGGCCATAGAATCTTTCACTACTGCAACTCGAGGCTTTAATTTTTCCTTCAGTTTTTTCAGCTTGAAAAACGCCTACTGAGTTCTTCACTTTTGGTGTTCTAATTCCAGGTGTTTTCACATGTCATTATAATACTTTATCTTCTTGAACCACCCTTTGAAACCTTCTGTTCAGCTCTTTTACTTCATCATTTCTTCCATTTGCTTTAGCTACTTGACATTCAAGAGCTAGTTTCAGAGTCTCTTCTGACATCCATTTTGGTTTTTTTTAATGACCTCTTGCTTTCTTCATGTGTGATGTCCTTGATGTCATTCAACAACTCATCTGGTCTTCAGTCATTAATGTTCAGTGCTTCAAATCTATTCTTGAGATAGTCTTTAAATTCAGGTGGATATACTCAAGGTTGTACTTTAGCTCTTGAGGAGCTGTTCTAATTTTCTTCAGTTTCAACTTGAACCTGCATATGAGCAATTGATGGTCCATTCCACAGTTGGCCCCTAGCCTTGTTCTGACTGATGACGTTGAGCTTCTCCATTATCTCTTTCCACAGATGTAGTCGATTGGATTCCTGTGCATTCCATTTGGCGAGGTCTGTGTGTATAATTGCTGTGTATGTTGTTGAAAAAAGCTATTTGCAATGAAGAAGTCACACTATCGCTGGTATCATTTCTATCACCAAGGCCATATTTTCCAACTACCGTTCCTTCTTCTTTGTTTCCAACTTTCACATTCCAGTCATGAATAATTTTTAGTGCATCCTGATTGTATGTTGGATTTATTTCAGACTGCAGAAGTTGGTAAAGATCTTCAATTTTTTCATCTTTGGCAGTTGATGTGTAAATTTGAATAATAGTCCTATTAAGTGGTCTTCCTTGTAGGCATATAGATATTATCCTATCACTGACAGCATTGCACTTCAGGATAGATCTTGAAATATGATTTCTGATGATGAATGCAATGCCATTCATCTCCAGTTTGTCATTCCTGGCACAGCAGGCCATAGGATTGTCTGATTGAAAATGGCCAATACCAGTCCATTTCAGCTCACTGATGCCTAGGATATCTATTTTTATGCATTCCATTTCATTTTTGTTGATTTCCAATTTTCCTAGATTCATACTTTGTACATCCCAGGTTCTGATTATTAATGGATGTTTGCAGCTGTTTCTTCTCATTTTGAGTCATGCCACATCAGCAAATGAAGGTCCCGAAAACTTTATTCCATCCACGTCATTAAGGTTGACTCTATTTTGAGGAGGCAGCTCTCCCCCATTCATCTTTTGAGTGCCTTCCAACCTGGGGGGCTCATCTCCCAGCACTGTATCAGACAATGTTCTGCTGCTATTCATAAGGTTTTCACTGGCTAATGCTTTTCAGAAGTAGACTGCCGGGTCCTTCTTCCTAGTCTGTCTTAGTCTGAGAGCTCAGCTGAAGCCTGTCCTCCATGGGTGACCCTGTTGGTATTTGAATACTGGTGACATAGCTTCCAGCATCACAGCAACATGCAAGCCCCCACAGTATGACAAATTGACAGATGCATCAGTTTATTTATACATACTGTCACTGCTGTCCCTGCTATCACTCAAACTGCTTCTCTGAAACTGGTTGTGGTTGAAATGAGTGACCAGAGGACGGGAGACTGAGGGTAGAAGAGTCAGGGAAGGTTTCCTGGGGAGGAGATGCCTAAGCTGAGTGTAGAAATGTGACAAGTCAGCCAAGAAACCAAGGGTTAGGGAACTAAGGGATGGAGTGTTGGGAAGCGGAAGCAGAAAGGAGGGTATTTCAGACAGAGTACGCTTTGGATCAGAGGGTAGCAGGCTTTCAAATGAGCACACCCCATTCACATTTCATATTTTGTAGATTGTACATGAATATGTATTTCACTTTTACTGGAACAGTGGAAATGTTGCATAAAATTAACTTTTTGATATGTGTATATCGTACCAATGTTCTCTACCTTCAACTTACTTATTATTAAAGGACTGAAACTTAAAGGAACTATGGGTTGCCGTATCTTTCCTTTTCTTTCTAGGTCATTATTCTCAAAGTAAGAGGTTTGCTAACTCAGAAAGTAACACAAGTAAGAAAGGATATGATAGGGTTTCCTGGTCCTTGTGTTTCTTAAATCAACATTACCTTCTTTCTGTGTTTGAAACAAGTTCTGGTTCAAATGGAAATCATGGTCTCTCAGGGATGTCAGCGCCCCTGCTTATTCAGTCATAGACATAACACATGTACCTTGTGCTTGCTTTGAATCTTGGTGAACTCGCCCACTCATCGTGGGGCCACTGGAATTCTATGCTCCTGGGGTGTTGCAAATGAGGCGTCAAGAAACTGGGAACACGCACATTGCTCATCCTCCATTGTCCTACTGGGCTTCACTTATAAAACACAAATTCAAAGATAAGATTAATTAAAAATTCAAAATGGCAATAGCGGAGCATTAAATCAAGCATGGGGCAGACCCTTTTGAGTGCAGACTTGAGTACAAGGTCAGCATGTTATGGAAAGCTACATAGCAGGCATTGCTGATGCGAAATGAGAACGGGGCTGCAAGGATCAATGGAGGACATGGATACTGCCTGTATCGCTTCTGCTCATGCATGTGTTCCATTGCCCCATTGGACATCGTTTACAAAATATAAGTTCAAACATGAAATTGTTAAGAGTTTCCAGGCCATGACAGTACACCAAGTGTGGGCCCTTCTGAGCATGGCGTTCTCTGCAGTAGCACAGGTCCAACGTCTCTGAAGCTGGCCCTGCATGCTGGTGTCTTCTACCGGAGTGGTCAAGTACCTGTATCAGGACCCTTTCTGACCAACCCTGGGCCTCTGCCTGTCTACAGGCCCTCTCAGCAACTGAGACAGAGACTGCTGGTATCCCTCCGTATGAATCTTCCCCTTCTTCCAATTAACACTCAATTTACAGCCAAGGATTACACATTCCCACCTCTTTTGTAGCTAGGTAGAGACAACCAATCACGGGGAAGGCACAGGAGCAGGCAATATTTCATTCCTTTGCACATGGGGTCACCATGAGTTTGGGGCCAACATGTTGGCAGCTAACATCAACATAGCCAACTGACTAGGTTTTGACCAACGGATTTAAATGGAATAGTGAGTGCAGTTTCTGGGAAGAGTTCTTAAAAGGAGAGGGGGGAGGGAGATGGGGGTGGAAGGGTGGCTGCCCACCTCTGCTTTCCTCCTCCTATTGGCTGGACGTCATGGACATAGATAACCTGGACCATGCGTATGAGGGCCACACCTAGAAATGGCAGAAAGGAAAGATTGTCTCTCACCCTTTATCAACCCTGATGGCAAGCTCTGGGCTTTTACGTGAAAGAATAGATCTGTCTGTGTTCTAAGCCAGTAAAGTATGTGTTTTAAGCTATTATAAAGCCAAACCTAATCCTATTGGATATAGTACCTTTGTGGTATTCCCTTACCTGGGACACGAGAAATTTTTAATCCCCTGCAGGCCACTTGGGGGCCATGGGGAGCCAGGAATGGGACCTCTGGCTCATATGTTCAGTGCCTCTGACAGTGGCCACTAAGTCATTTTCTGCACTGTGTCTGAAGCGTGCTGATGTGGAATTTCTTTTAGAGCAGGAATCTGCAAACTATGGCCTAAGGCCAACCGCCTGTTCTCATAAATAAGTTGTATTGGAACACAGCCATGCTCGTTCATTTGCACACTGTCTATAGCTGCTTTTGAGCTACGACAGCAGATCTGAGTAATGGAGCCTGCAAGCTTCAAATACGTTTTCATTATCTGTCCTTTTTAGAACAAGTTTGCTGTCCCCATCTAACCCCACGGATCTAACTTCCAACCTCTTTTTTTCTCTAACAATCCCTCAAGCCAGAAGGGTCAGGCTTTCCCAAGGGTATGCTGGTAGATATTTAACAACTGGCTCTCTGGGAGGGGAAAAAAGTCCTAATTTATAGCATTTGCCCGTATCTGTGATGCAAATAGGAGCCCTGGTGTGGTAGTGGTTAAAGCGCTCTGCCGCCAACCAAAAAACATTGGCAATTTGAACCCACCAGCAGCTTCGCAGGAGAAAGATGTGCCAGTCTGCTGCCCTATGGGGCAGTTCTACTCTGTCCTATAGGGTCGCTATGAGTCGGAATCAACTCAATGGCATGGGTGATGCAAACGCTCCCACTGTGGCTGACTTCAAGTGGACTGTGACGTCACCGAATGCAGACTTGGGAGGAGATGCAGATAATGGGCTCTAAGGAGCATTTAGAGATGCGGAGTGCCTTTACTTTGGGCCTGAGCTCTTCCCAATTTTACATTTAATAGAAGCTTAAAATCTAATCAAACTGGCCTGGCTTTCAATATACTAATTGGAGCTAAAGGAATTTAGCTCCCAGCTTTCAGCATTATTTTCCCCTTTGCTTGGTTGAGGTTTGTAATATTTACAGTCTATTCTATTCATTCCATGTTTTGCTTATAGGTTGATTCTAAAATATGAAACCCATATGAATAACATCTATGCTATTATAATTGTATGAATATTATTTGCTGCATCATCAAGTGGTATGACTGGAGCTCTTAAGAAGAATACAGCCTTAGATGATGACACACCTATAGGTCAAAGGACCTTGTCCCAGGCATCAAAGTCCAAAGTAGTATTTGTTAATTTTTTCCGTGTTTATATTTCTTCTCACACTCAGCTTCCATTAAAAAAAAATGACTTATTCTTTCCTGAATTATTGTTTGATGGTCTTATTTAAACATCTTCTTGAGTAATTTCTTCATGTGAGGTGCATGAGTGGTCAATTTTCTGACTCCCTGCATTTTAACAAATATCATTATGTTGTCCTCACGTTGGGTGTGATTTTGGCTGTGTTAAAAATAATCAAAACACAAAGAAATTAAAATGTAAGGTTTATTCTGAAGAGAGATCATCTTGGTTTTTTTTAAAAACAAGGGGCTCAAAGTAGTTTAGTTACAATTGCTAAAAAAAATCTTTGAAGTAGCTGAAAACAATAATATAATTGTTGATTGTTTTATGATTTAATAAACAATTTGCAAGTTGGGGAAGTGTTTGCATCCCTGCAAAAAGAGAAAACGCTCTCAAGGATTGGAGATTTTACAAAAGCTTAAATACATTTGTGCTTAATAGATACAAGTTTCCATGAAGACAAGGCACTCAGTTGTTATTGAGTTAGTGCAAAAGTAACTCCTGAAAATGTGGGCTTTTACCCGTCTGTAGCTACGAGACCTCCTGAAATTAAAATTAAGGAAGCACACAGTCTTTTTTATTAAATCACGAGGTAATGGATTTGTTATTGGTGATCCTTTTCTAGCCAGAAAAGACAAATTTACAACACCGTTGAGCAGGTCAAAAAAACAAGTCAAGGCTTTTGCGGTTTGGGTCAGGCTTTCACAGTTAATTTTTGGGCTTATGGGTAAGAGAACCCCCTTAAAATCAAAGTATAATCGCTTTATTAATTTTTTTCACATGTGATTACAGAATCTCAGGTTCAAATAATTTTACTTCAGAATTGGAAGACATTGCTCCTTGTCTTGTAGCATCTAACTGTTGTGAAACCTGGTAAAAGGGTGAATACCATTTCTTCATATGTAGCATGGTTTTTTCTTTCTGAAAGCTTTATCCTTACAAGTTATAAAATTTTACCCAAAATATGTAATTGTGATATTTCTTTATTCATCCTCATTGGCCTTCATGATACCTTTAAACAACACGAAACCAAAACAAAACGTTTATTAGGCTTACTACCAAAAAGTATTACGAAGAAAACAAAAATAGTCCATAAGACTACGACCATAATACTGGTGAAACAATTCTGTGCAATATAAAATGAAAAGTACAGCTGTACTCAGTCCCGACTACAGTCCTTCTCCCCGAAGATCTTCAAATGCACTGGGTCGTTGGGTATCCATCCAGGAAAAAAATGTTTATGTTGCATATAGTAGTCTTTTTTTTTTTTTTTTAAAGAATATAGAAGGAATCACATTCCACTTATATCCTGGGGACCACCACCCCTTATTCCACCGCATGGACGTTCTGTACCTGATTTAAGTGGTACCAGTTTTATGCCACTACAAACAATGCTGCCACACACATCCGTGAATAATGACAGAAACCCTGACAAACTTTAATGAATACATGCAAGGAATAAATTCCAGAAGTGACATGGCTGGAGTAAAAAAGTAATGACATTTACATTTTTGATCATTTTTGCCAATTTGCCCTGTTAGAAAATTGCGTTCTCATTAACAGATTGTCAGCCCCTGGTTCCCTCGCCATTAACCTTGTGTATTATCAAGCTTTCACATTGCCAATCTGACGGGTGAAAACACGCGTGGTTTAATGTGTATTTCTTTAACAGTATGTGTGTTCAGGGTTGTTTCCTATGTTTGTTAGTCATCTGCATTCTTTCCATCACATGTGCTTGACCTCAGTGAATTCTTGTCTGATGATCTGTGTTTCTTTTTGCCCAAGGAAAATGTCCTTTGGCTACTTCCTCAATTATCTCTGCCTCTGTCCCTGGGTCCAGACATCTGGATCTGTCTTCCACCTCATTTTATTTTTATGCCGTATTTTCCATCTGTTGGTGGTTTCACTCTGCTTTAAAGGAGATTTTTTTCAAAACTATCTCCAAGACACTTATCTTGCTTTTTTAAAACTGTAAAATACTATTCTAAAGAATCAAATTAGTACACTAGGGTTGTTTTATAAGTAAAATATGGCTTTATATGGTTTATATGATAAATATGGAGCCCTTGTAGTGTAGTAGTTAAGAGCTCAGCTGCTAACCAAATGTCAGCAGTTCAAATCCACCAGCCGCTCCTTGGAAATCCTATGGGGCAGTTCTGCTCTGTCCTGTAAGGTTGCTGTAAGTCGGAACCGACTTGACGGCACCCAACAACAACAACAACGATAAAATATGGTCTATAGTGAAAATATCACTGCCTCACAATTTCTTATTCATGCTACCCTTCTCCAAACTGTTCAGCAAACTTTTCTGATCTTTGCTTCCACGTTCCCCAACGCTAGGTACTAGCTTTTGCCTTGCAATTATAGAAGATGAAGATTTAGCGCTAATACCACCTCCGTGTCTCCACTGCTGTTCTTTCCATTCTCTTGAGATAGTTATGTTCTAACTTTTTGTTAAATTATTATTTACTTCTTTTGGATACATAAGTTAATGAAGTTCGTGGCTGAGTCAATGAATTCATTGTGACTTTGTTTATTTTTCTGGAGTTGATAATTAAAAAAAAATTTTTTTTTTTTGCTTGCTTTTATGTGTACCTTTAACTAAAGCCTTCTACCCTGTTGCCATTGAGTTGATTCCAGCTCCTGACTCCATAGGGTTTTCTTGGCTGTAATCTTTATGGAAGCAGATTGCCAGGCCTTCCTTCTGCAGTGCTGCCGGGTGAATTCAAACTGTCAGCCTTTAAGTTAGTAGTCTAGGGCAAATCGTGTGTGCCACCCAAGAACCTCTTGACCCTCCAAAACAAATTATAAAACACCTTTGAATCCTATTTTCCACGAGGAAAATATTGGATTGGTTTTCAGTTTTCCCTGGAGGCAAATCCTCTGAAGCCCTTCTTTCTTTGTTCTGGAGTGGTCATCCTCTAGGCTTGCTGTGCTGTCCTGGGACCATCCCTCTCTGGTGTTGGATCCCCCTTGTCCTGGACCTGAAGTCTTCCTCTTTCTTGGATTATCCCCGCATTATTGTGGAGCACACCTCTAATGTGTTATTGAGCAGGGTTCATGGGAAATAGCAATTTTTTAGATTTTAGGTATTAAAAGATATGTTTATTCTACTCTCATTCTTGATTGATAGCGAAGGTGGAGTGAAGTGGGTGAGAGAGAAGAAGGGTCCTGAGAGAAGAAAGCCATGAGCAGGGGGAAGTTTCAACCTGGGCAGAAGCCTCTCCCTCCTCAGCACCTATCCTTCCCTATGCACTATGAGCTCAGGGTATCTTTCAGAGCTATTAAGATGAATATCTGTAAGTCAGAGGTTTCTAATTTAGGGGTGGTGTGTAGGGGAAGGAAAAGAGCCCTGGTGGTGCAGTGGTTAAGCATGCAGCTGTTAACTGAAAGGTTGGCCACTCCACGGGAGAGAGATGTGGCGGTCTGCTTCTGGAAACCCAGTGGGAACCCGACGGAGCAGTCCTACTCTGCCCTATAGGGTTACTATGAGTCTGAATTGTCTCCATGGCAATTTTAGGTGGGGTGCGTAACAAATGGTATATGCATTTGATCTTTCAGTTCATCTGGGCAAATGTGTAAATTTCCTGAATTATTGAAGGACCAAGGGTTATATCAGGGTGCTACTCAGGGTAACAGATCCTGTATACCTCTTGTGGGCCATCACCCTCCCTCTTTCTCCCTCACCAGACCCAGGCAAGGCCTGCAGCCCCTGCTGTGGGTGACGATGGGAAAGCTGCGGGAACACTCACAGACTACTAATTTTGAACCTAGTTGGAGGACGTCTCAGTGATGGGGCAGACGTGATGGCAGAGAGCTCCCCTCACACCTCGCTCTGGCTTCATCTGGACTATGTCGGCCCACGCACATTCCAGAGAGCTGAGTGGGGATGTGGCTCTGGCAGGCCACCTGGGCAGGAGACTCCTAACTCTGCCTGGGCCTAGGCTTTGTGCACATTCAGTTGTTCTGTCATGGTGGCTGCAGGGAAGGCAACTATTAGTCTAGACCAGCTCTCGCCCCCCCATGGTCAGAACACTGCATGTAGTTTACCACTTAACTCTGTTTGAAAGTGTCTCATGATAGGTGTTTGTTCAATTTTGTTAACCCTGCCTAGCACATCGTATGTATTCAATAAGTAATGGTTTTATGCATTAATAAACTCCTGTCCTTTCTCAGAGTTTAGGTCTGCAGCAAGATTGAAGGAATGAGTGACCATGGCTTCCCCTTTCTTTCTGTTCCTCCCCTGGGAGGTGGTGCACTGAGGTTTCCCCCAGAGCACTCTGTCTTTCTCGTGCACACACATACACACCAGTGCACACGCACGTACACACACACACAGACTCATGCTCACCATACTTGTCCGAACACGGTCACTGCTCAGCAGCATCTGTCAGTGCAGGAACAGAAGAGTTTCTGTTCTGAATCTCCCACTCTCCCTCCAGCACTGTGGCCAGAGATATTTGCCAGGTGCTTTTTGATGTCTAATTCAAACATCATGATGATCATCATAGTTACCACCTGTCTTAGTCATCTGGTGCTGCTATAACAGAAATACCACAAGTGGATGGCTTTAACAAAGAGAAATTTATTTCCCTACAGTAAAGTAGGCTAAAAGTCGAAACTCAGGGAGTCAGCTCCAGGGGAAGGCTTTCTCTCTCTGGCGGCTCTGGAGGAAAGTCTTTGTCCTTAATCTTCCCCTAGTCAAGGAGCTTCTCAGGCGCAGGGTCTGTGGGTCCAAAGGACATGCTCTGCTCCCAGCACTCCTTTCTTGGTGAGATGAGGTCCCCCTGTCTCTCTGCTTGCTTCTATCTTTTATGTCTCAAGAGATTGCCTCAAGACACATTTCGGTCCTGCAGGTTGAGTCCTGCCTCACTAACACAACTGCTGCCCATCCTCCCCATTAACATCATTGAGGCAGGATTTACAACATACAGGAAAATCACACAGTACCAGGAATCATGGCCCAGCCAAATGATACACACATTTTGGGGGGACATCATTCAATCCATGACACCACCTAAGCATAAGTTCTTCCTATGTGCTAGGCTTTACTGCCTTTTTTTTTTAATTTGTTGTTGTTGAGAATATATGTAGCAAAACACACACCAACTCTATTTTCTACATGTACCGTTTAGTGACACTGATTACGTTCTTTGAGTAATGCAATGATTCTCATTGTTTACTGCGTTTCGTTCACTACCTCATTTACACCTAGCAACTGCTCTAAAAGCAGACCTGATTATTCCCATTTGAATGGTGAGGACGCTAAGACTCAAAGAAGTTAATTTTCCTGGGATCGCACAGCCAAGCCTACATTTTAACCCAGATGTTTCCTACGCCTGCCTGTGCAAACTGCCGTGCCACCACGCTTGAACCTTACAGTGAGGCTCAGTAAATGTTAAAGTAGGAGGGAAGCTGAGGTTCCAGCGCACGGAGCGTCTGAGCCACCAGAGGCCGCTGTTTCCCCACGCTCGGGCCAGGAACGTGGCCGCTGTTCTCCACAGATACCAGGAGTACAGCGTAGCCTTATGAGCCCAAAGGAGCCCCCCAAACTCTCTTGACCTACCTCGCCTTACAAAGCCCACAGCACAGCCTTCAGCCCCTCTCCTCCCAAAGCGGCACAAGGGAGCATGGGGGAGGTTAGTGGCAGATGGCAGAGTAGAAGCTGAACCGAACACGTATTTGTAATTCAATTCTGCTCGGTCAGAATTTCTTGATTTCTGCACCTGCCTGGTTTTCAGGGGTGTGACTAACTGCTGGGTCCCCTTCCTGAGAAAGGGTCCCCTTCCTGAGAAAGGGTCCCCTTCCTGAGAAAGGGTCCCCTTCCTGAGAAAGGGTCCCCTTCCTGAGAAAGGGTCCCCTTCCTGAGAAAGGGTCCCCTTCCTGAGAAAGGGTCCCCTTCCTGAGAAAGGGTCCCCTTCCTGAGAAAGGGTCCCCTTCCTGAGAAAGGGTCCCCTTCCTGAGAAAGGGTCCCCTTCCTGAGAAAGGGTCCCCTTCCTGAGAAAGAAGGCTTTGGTTGGCTTTCAGAGATGTGGGCACCTGGGTGGAGGATCCTGGTTAGGTCCACCAAAAAACCCGTTGCGGTTGAGTCGATTCCGACTCATAGCGACCCTACAGGACAGAGTAGAACTGCCCCATACGGTTTCCAGGGAGTGCCTGGTGGATTTAAACCACTGGCCTTTTGGTTAGCAGCCGTAGCTCTTAACCACTATGCTACCAGGGTTTCCCCTGGTTAGGTCAGTGGTCTCCAAGTTGGGGTATGTAAGATGATCTGTTGGGGATACAGAAAGAAAATAATAGAACTTTTATTTATGTGTTTATATTTTTTAATCTAACAGTAAGAACAAAACGTAGCTTCACTAATATTTGATATCCAGATTGGTGTTGGCTTCCTTGGTAGGATGTGTGTCAATCAGTGTTGAGTGAGCAATGTCCGTGTGGCGCCTGAGGGAAGAGTGAGGCGCCACAACAGGAATGGGGCCTGTTACAGCTTACGCGTCCATGGTGAGCTGGGCTTATGTAGCACATTACATAATTTAATTAAAGAAATCCTCACAGAACAGAAAGCAGCCTGCAAAGAAACCTAGGTTGGAAAGTAATACTAATGATTCCTCCACAAGCGAACAACAGAAAGGTGGCAGAGCTGTCACTTCCATACCTGCTATGAGCTCTTAGCTGTGTTATGACATTAAACCAAGCTAGTTTTTAGTTTAAACAGGTCTGACGAGATGCCAGACTCCCAAATTCAAACCTGTCAAAAGGATTTGAAATTATATCTATTAACGTTTACAAGGAGCCTTGCTATAGTAGCAAAAATAGCTGTGGTTTGATATCAATAATAGTTAGTGATAGCAGTACCGGTTTATGGTATATGAGAGGTGCAAGGTCAAATATGCTTGGCTGTTGAGGCACAGATCAAAAGAGCTTGGCCATCACTGGTGTATACCACTGACAACAGTTCAGTGTCCCTGTCCTTATAATTCTTTGAGTTTACTTTGGGCCAAGGGCCTAAGCTTTTGGGTTGTATGAAGATTGTTGCTGACATGGCTCAATTGTCAGACACTAGGACTGTGACCCTTTGGGACTTCGGTTCAGATTTCAGCTGAGGTATTTTAAATCAGGTGGCTTTTGATTGGTTGTTTTTGGTTGGCTTCATGACTGTCCAATTCCTGTAAGAGAAAGGAGGAGAAGACGAGGAGGAGGAGTGGCAGGCTCTCGTTGCATGGCACTCTGTGGTACTTGCTAGAGTGTGTCTACTTTGTGGGACTCTGGGGCAGCTCAACTCTGTCCTATAGGGTCACTATGAGCCCAAATCGACTCAACGGCAGTGGGTTTGGGTTTTTTTTTTTTTTTTTTTTGGTATTAGTTCTTATCAAAGTGTGATCCAAAGACCAACGGCATCAAAATTTCTTCAGATGATTTTTGAACATACAGATTCCTGGCATCCCCTTGAGACTTCCTGACTCAGAGTCTATGAGAAGACCCAGGAAAACGTATTTTAAACAAGCTCCCATCTCCCCCAACACAAGGTGATTTCTAACATGGCCCTATATAATAATTTTGAAAACTCTAGTTTTTCAAAGAGTTTGTTATCTCAATTCATTTTTCTTAATAAGGGATAGGTAGGTCCTGGTAGCCTTCTACTCATTTTAAGCAGAAGGATGGAGTAGGACTCAGAGAAGTTCGGCAACTCACCTAAGTGCTCAGCAGATGGGGTCTAGACCTCCCAGGCTTCGGATATGGAGCCCTCCCTGCCCAGCTCTGCTGCACAAACGGACACACAGGGACTGTGGGGAGTGAGACGGTGCTCAACACATCAGTGAGGAGGGCCCTGGCTTGGAGGAACTCCATGGGGAAGGAGCTGAGTTTCTGGAGCAAATTCATCCCTGAAACCAGACCTCTGCTTGGACCCTGTGAGAAGTCACAATTCCACTCTACTTCAGAAAGTGACCTCAAAACTCAAGGCTTAAAAGTTGGCCAACCTAACTACACGACAGACAAAATCCACGAAGGCTCTTTAGCAAAAAATCAACACAATGGCACACTGGCAACAGCATACTTAAGATGACTCTAGAGTAGAGATGGGAGTTAGAGGCCCCTCCTCCTGGCGCAGCTCCCTCCTGCCCCACTCCTCCTGGCCAGTTCCAACTCCTTCAGGGCTCTGACGGTGAATGGCCCTTTCTAGAATGCCCATCCTGCCCACACTCCACCTCAGCACCTCTCCTCAGTCCTCTGTCTACCTCTATTTTATCACTTACCACACTGCATTGCAATGACCAGGTTGGGTATCTGTCTCCCTCTGTGGACAATGAGACTCTTGGAAGCAGGCCTGGGTTCAAAAAATGTTTCTAAAATGAATAAGCCTATTATTGGGAATTTTCTTGTATCTGACGTAGTCATCACCGTCTCAAGCACCCCATGGAGATGAAGTCCTGGTGCTACCATCGAATGAATTGCCAGGGTAGCATGAAACATCTAGAATGTCCATTTTCTGTGTCATGAAGAAGAAGCAGCCCTCAAGACAGGGCTGCAACCTTAAACTAGTGCCACATTGTCACTCTGGGCTTGCCTACTTCCAGACTTTGCCAAGAACGAAGGGAAGCTCTGCCAGGTAGGAAGGAGCCGCTTTGTTTTCCTCCTCAGAGGTTAAGAAACCAATCAAGCCAGGTAAACCAGCCATGGAACCCTACCTTGAACCCAGCTCTCCTGATTCCGCTACCCTTTCCCGCAGCTGAGGCATCGGCCAATGAGAGTTTGGCTCTGCTTTCCCACCCTTTCTGGCAATGTGCAATTGGTAAGCAATGGTGGTAGCAATGCAAATTCCACACATGCCTTGGTTCATTGCTGCATCCCCAGGTGTCACTCTCCACAGGTGAGTCCTTACTAGGTCTGTGGGCTGATAAATATGCAAGTTTCTATACGCAAACAACGTTAGGCTGTAGCTCCTTTCCCACTAAGATACATATCAACGGGCTGGGGAAATGGGCTTTCGCAGTACTGTCCAAAACTCCGAGTGACTAGCTGTCTGGGCAGACAAGCTGCCATTCCCTCATGCAGGGAGTTAAGTGCATACCCCACACTCGTCTCCCTCAGTTCCCTAGGGGTGGAAGTGGCTTCAACAGGTGCAGGCCGGTCCTCGCTGTAGGTTAAGAGTAATTTTGCTTACTGGGTGCTCTGACTGTGACTGGGTGTGTGTATGTGTGTGGGTGCATGTGAGCTGAGTGGTGTCTATACCATGTGGAGACCCCAGCCCAGTGGTTTTCCACTTTCTTGGAAATAACGAGCCTTAACTCCCATCAGCAATAAGGATACTTACTACAGGGTAGCGGTGCTTTTTCTGGTGGAGATTTACATACAGACGTACTTGGCCCATTTTCTCTGTTCTCAACCTAGGGTCACAGGGCTGAGGGACCGACTGTATTTCCTTCCCCTAAGCCCTCAATAGAGCAGCAGCAGAAGTCACCACGGGCACTGGGTGCCTGCCAGTGCGAGGCCGACAGCTCATTCATATCCAGGTCTCTGGCCCTGAAGATGCCTGTGGGGAGCAGGTGACACGCAAGGTGGGAGATTCCTGAAGAGGGAAGGACCTGCCTGTGAAGAGGCCCAGAGTGCCGGAGCGTTAGAGACACCCAGGGCCCGCTCCGGGTCCCTGGGTGCAGGATGAGAAGCCTGGAGTGGTAGGGCCCGTGGGTTTGGAATTTTGTCATTAGGGCTCTGGGGGGGTCACTGAAGGTTTTTATCTGATTTGACTGTTAGCAAAAAACAACAGTGGAGAGGTGCTGCCGAGAGCGAAGTCACCAAAGGCTCCCCGGAACGCTAACACAGTGACAGGAGGCTGGAAGCCTCCCCGGGTAGAGGAAGGCCGCTCGCGCCGCGAGGGGAGCCCGCACCCACGCGGGGAGGGTCCGGGCGCATCCGGGAGGGGGCTGGGGCGGGGCCTGGCTGCACCCCGGCCGCTCGCGCCGCGAGGGGAGGCCGCACCCACGCGGGGAGGGTCCGGGCGCATCCGGGAGGGGCCTGGGGCGGGGCCTGGCTGCACCCGGCCGCGTCGCGAGGGGGAGCCCGCACCCACGCGGGGAGGGTCCGGGCGCATCCGGGAGGGGCCTGGGGCGGGGCCTGGCTGCACCCGGCCGCGCCGCGAGGGGGAGCCCGCACCCACGCGGGGAGGGTCCGGGCGCATCCGGGAGGGGCCTGGGGCGGGGCCTGGCTGCACCCCGGCCGCTCGCGCCGCGAGGGGAGGCCGCACCCACGCGGGGAGGGTCCGGGCGCATCCGGGAGGGGCCTGGGGCGGGGCCTGGCTGCACCCGGCCGCGTCGCGAGGAATGCGGCCTTTGCCTCGTCCCTGCCCGCATTCCGACCGGTACTGGAATGTGAACAGGGTGTTCACAGCACGCCCGGACGCTCAAGTTCGTTTCCCTCCCGTCGGAGAACGCCAGGCAGCGGCTCCAGGGAGGTCCCCCTGTCTGTCACCGCACGGACCCCGCCGCACGTCAGGGCGCTGAGGGGCTGTCAGGCCAGTGGGGACTCGCACAAGCACCCCCCTCGCCCCCAGCCGGGGTATTTGAGACCAGTCATAGTTTAGAAAGGGAGAACAACAACAACAACAAAAACCCTATTGCGGTGGAGTCGATTTCGACTCAGCTACCCTATAGGTCTATAGGTCTGGGTAGAACTGCCCCATAGCATTTCCAAGGCTGTAAATCTTTAGGGATGCAGACTGCCACACATGGCTGGTGAGTTCAAACCTCCGACCTTTCGGTTAGCAGCCAAGGACACAACCACTGGGCCACCAGGGCTCATTTAGAAAAGGAGGGAAACCAAAAATTAGTCTGTTCAGGCCCTGAGAAACCCGGGCCCATAGCTGGAAAGGGAGGCAGGATATAGCCCCCCTCCCCACCAGCCTCAAGTGACACAGGGATCAGACCCTAAGATTTGCCCATTTTTGGGGGCAGAGGGCCTGGAAACCCTGGTGGTGTAGTGGTTAAGTGCTATGGCTGCTAACCAAAGGGCCAGCAGTTCGAATCTGCCAGGCGCTCCTTGGAAACTCTATGGGGCAGTTCTACTCTGTCCTATAGGGTCGCTATGAGCTGGAATTGGCTCAACGGCACTGGGTTTGGTTTGGTTTTTTTTTAGGCTGGAGGGCAAGGCCTGGAAAGAGAACAGGGAAGACAGATGATCCCGCTTGGGATTAGATGCGTTCTGATGCCCCTCTCCACCTAGTGACTGAATACCCAGGAGTAAGCATTTAATTCATTTAACAGATCTTTACTGAACCCTGGCTCTGGGCCAGGCACTGAGCTAAATTCTGGGGGCACAGGAGTGAGCCAGGCATTCTCTGTACTAGGGACTCAATTCAGATCCTGGAGACAGTCACTCAAATACCCAGGGAGAGCCAGGAAGCCCAGGATGCTGGGGCACAGGTTTGAGGGACCAACCGTATTTCCTTCCCCTAAGCCCTCAATAGAGCAGCAGCAGAAGTCACCATGGGCACTGGGTGACTGCCAGTGTGAGGCCGACAGCTCATTCATACCTAGGTCTCTGGCCCCGAAGATGGCTGTGGGGAGGAGGTGACACGCAAGGTGGGAGATTACTGAAGAGGGAAGGACCTGCCTGTGAAGAGGCCCAGAGTGCCAGAGCATTAGAGACAACCAAGGCCTGCTCCGGGTCCTAACCCAGACTGGGAGTAGAGATCTAGTAGGGCTTCCTGGGGGAAGCAGCAAAGTGACCTGAAAGGCCAGTAGGAGTTAGCTCAAAAGAAGGGGGAAGATGGTTGTACTTAGAGGGAACCTTGTCTACTTTTTAGAGGCTGAGGGGAAAGCATGTGATCGGAGCACCCCCACGATACACCTCCCCTCAGCAGAGCCTGGCTCTGCCCTCCCCACAGGTACCCACCAGGCAGTCAGCTGTATCACAGCAAGGGGCTTGCAGCAAGGATCAGGGTGTCCACCTCAGTTGTCCCCATGATGTTGGTTTGTTTATGGGCCTCCCATTCTGCAGGAGGTACAGTAGTGGGCCTGTGGGGAGTGTAAGGCGTGCTGCTTTGGGAATATTTTAAGGACTGAGAGATAAGTCCCTTAAAGCATCTGGCATGGTGCCTAGCACCTAGTAGGTGCTCAGTAAACACTGGCTGGTCTTCCAATACCTTGCCTGATTCACTGTTTCTCTTCCTCTTCGAGGTAGCAATGTCTGCTTCTGAAAAGGCAGCTGCCCAGCCTTCATCCTTGAGGAGATTGAGATTGAGGCTAAAGGGCCACAGAACTTCCTGTCTTTTGCCCCTGCATGGTGGGGGGGGGGGGTGTGTGTGCAGGAGATAAGACTGGTGGGGTTGGGGCCATCGTGAAAGTCCTGGAACACATCCAGGGCACCACCTGGTGCTGCAGGTGATGGGAACCATAGCAGGATTTGGAACAGAAGGTCTCGCTTGGAGGATGTGCCAGGATGGGCCATGGGCTGAGGACAGGATGAATGAAGCAAGAGGGTCAGGGCCAGCAGGGATGGGCTTGGGCAATAGTCCAGGAAGGAGTGATAAGAGCTGAGCGGGGGAAGGGGGTGGGGGGCAGGGGGTGGGGAGGTTGGGGGGGGGACAGAAAGCCTAGTTGAGCGATAAGAGACAGAGGAGGTAGAGGAGACCAGACCCTTTAGCCGATTGGCTGCCAGGTGGGGCCAGGGCTCCTAATCTACTGCTAGATCCTGCCCTGGAATGGGTTAGTTGGATTGGTGCATGGAAAGGGAAGGGAGGCGCACAGGGGATCATAGCCTCTGTGTGTCCCAAATGTCCCTGAGTGATGGGATGGGAATGCTTACATCCAGAAATTCCTTTTTGGGCCCTCCCTCCCTGGAATGCACTGGGACTTAAATTCTTGTGTATAGAGGAAAAGTGCAGGCCCTGGAATGGCCTGTCTGGCATTGTTCCTTTGCAAACACAGGAAGATGGGTTTCCTTTAGTTTTGTGGGGCTGACATCTGAATCCGGACCCCTCCCCCAGCCTTTGGGAATTGGGGGAGGGAAGCAGAGGTCTTGGCAGTCGATGGAAAATAAACACCTCTGTTCCCCTGACTTATTTCAATTCTTATAATTTCCTTTCTTGGATTCTGGCCTTGTTATTTTAAAATTCCACACATTGGTTAGGGTTGGAAAAAATCCCTTGTTGCCATTGCTGTGGAGACGCGGCTCTACACTGGGGGCACAGAGCCCGGTGCTCCAGAAGTGGCTTGGCCAGCGGGCCTGCAGCCCAGGCTCTGAGTGTACTCCTGAGTCAGCCTGTGTGAGGAATGCTCTCGGGGCTGGGTGTGTGTGCTTCTGCGTGAGCGTGTCCTAGCCCCACAGCAGGGACGTGGCAGTATTTTGGTTCCAGCAGTCTGGGCCGGGTCCAGGCCAGAGTAGTGATGGTTCTGTCAGGAAATGGTGGAGACCTCCAAAGGAGGGTCAGGTGGGCCTGGGCAGCGCTTGCACTGAGAGGACACCCCCAGCCCTCCAGAGAGCTGTCTTGAACTCTGTGGTGCACACACGGGTGGTGTGCTTCCTATCCAGCATGGCTTCTGCCTCCCCCTCCGCTGCTGGCACTCGCCCTCTCTCACTGCATGGAACATGTGCAAAGATTTAGCTGTAAGAATGATCAATGTAGTATTTCCTTCCTTGCCAGTTCATTCATTCATTTACTCATTCAACAAATATTTATTGAGTACCTACCAGGTACAGTGAAAGAAAGGCTTGGTGATCTGCTTCTATAAAGATCACACCCTAGAAAACCCCGTAGAGCTCAGTTCTACCATGTAACTCATAGGGTCACCATGAATCAAAATAAACTCAATGG
Source organism: Loxodonta africana (assembly GCF_030014295.1). Lineage (NCBI taxonomy): Eukaryota > Metazoa > Chordata > Mammalia > Proboscidea > Elephantidae > Loxodonta > Loxodonta africana. The sequence continues at coordinate 45,096,374 of NC_087367.1, read as the reverse complement.
CAATGAGAAACAGGTGCCAGGCGCTATGCTGGGTGCTGGAAATACAGAGATGAAAACGCTGGAAAAAGTGGAAACAACCTAAGGCGACCCTGACGATTGGTGGCATGAAGTGTGATTATCTATATGACACAGGGCTGGGACTAGGGGGAAGCGAGTGAGGGACTTGCCTTGGATGCGGCATATATATGGGGGCTCCAAAAACCTCCATAATCAAGGTAAATGATATTTAATGCAATATTTTAAAAAATAAAAATTAATCATGGTGAACAAAACATCAAAATTTAAAAATGAAGACAGGATCAGTGCCATGTTGGGCCACAACGGGAGCTGAGAGGAAAGAAATAACCACTAATGCTGATTCAATCTTCGGAGCTGAATACTGCAGTGACAGACTGTCAGGCTAGCATCGAAATATGTCACGGAAACTTGCTTATGGACATAGAGAGAGACTCATGGCATATTGTTTAGTGAGAAAAAAAGGAGATTACAAGGCTGTGTATAAAGTATGGTCCTATTAAAAGTACATCTAAAAGCAGTTGCCGTTGACAAAATTCTGACTCCTGGCGACCCCACGTGTTTCAGAGTAGAACTGCCCTCTGTAGAGTTTTCATGGCTGTCGTCTTTTGAAAGCAGATCATCAGGCCTTTCTTCTGAGGTGCCTCTTGGAAGGTTTGAACCTCCAACCTTTGGGTTAGTAGTCGGGCACTTAACTGTTCACCGTAGGAGCACACACTGAGATGGTAGCAGCTCTTCCTTGGAAATTAATGGTTATCTCATTACCTTCTTTTTGTTTATCTATATTTCTTGACTATTTTAGCAGTGAACATGTAACATTTCTGTAATTTTCCTGAAGGTGTTTTAGAAACAAGAGAATCTGTGGCAGCGGCGTGGCTGGGGCTGGTGTCCCCAGTGCGGTGACTCATGGTCCGCCCCCACTTGGACCTCCCCTGTACCGGAACAGACAGAATCTTTAATAATATTTTTTGTACCAATATTACTCGTAAATCATAATTCCCCTTTACCACTAAAGGTAATAGCGATAGTGGTGACATAAACACCCAGCAAAGTTAAACCGCACCTTTAAACTCCAACGTCGCACACTCAGCCTAAACGTGTTCACATCTACATGGTTGCATGCGGTTAAAGTGAAAATTCAATAAAAAGACAACAGAAGTAGAAGTAAGAACATTTAAGAACTACATCAAAACTATGTTCCTTTTAACGTTAAACTTTACCATTACGCGAGATACATTAATGGATTAATACAGACGCGCACGGAAATGGATTCATAAATGAGATAATACCGTAAACATAAACAGGAACAAATACACAAGCGTTTCAGCACTTAGTGAACATCTTGACTAAATCAGAACTTTCTTTTCCTGGCCTTCAAAGCTGTGAACTTGGGAATGATTTCATCGAAATCAATGCCTTTCGCCAGCTCACTTTTTAATTAGTCACTATTTTTTAAATGCATAATTCAAACTTAAACCCTGAAAAGTGTATTAAAGTCAGGTATGTATTTGCAAGACAGTGATGTTTTTAAAAGAAAAGTTTGAAAAAAGACTAAAAATTTTTAAAAAACTAAATTTAAGATTTATGTTTCTAAATATGTATCAAGAAATACAGCATTTCCCCCACTTCATGTTTTAAACTGTCAATTTCTCTATTAGTTATCACAGTGTTATATAATTAGTAATTGTTATACATGTAGGTTTATTATCAATTTTAGTCATAGAATAACATGTGATAAATATAGTTGTAAATTGCTTAAATGTAATAATTCTTAGATTATAGGAATACTAACAACAAATTGTTTTGTAAATTTTTTCTGCATCAAATTACAACATTATTAGTTACAGCATTGTCAGTAACTGAGCAGAAGCCTTTTTGATTTTTCTCCTTCTTTTTCTTTAATTACTACTTCGTTCTCAAAAAAAGATATTGATATTGGTTCACAGATACTAATTACCACAATATTGTAGCTAAAACACCAGAAAATTTTGGACGATCAGTGACTATAAAAACACCAAGAGAAAAAACAGCTGCAAGCATCCATTAATAATCGGAACCCAGAATGTACGAAGTATGAATGTTGGAAAATTGGAAATCATCAAAAATGAAATGAAACACGTAAACATTGATATCCTAGGCATTAAAATTTTTTTTGTTTTTGTTTTTGTTTTTTAGTGAACTGAAAAAGGAGTGGTATTTGCCATTTTGAACTGGACAATCATATGGTCTACTTGGAAAACCTGGTGGTGTAGTGGTTAAGAGCTATGTCTGCTAACCAAAAGGTCGGCAGTTCAAATCCACCAGGCACTCCTTGGAAACCCTATGGGGGCAGCTCTACTCTGTCCTATAGGGTCACTATGAGTTGGAATTGACTGGACAGCAGTGGGTTTGGGTTTTTTTGATATTACGGTCTACTATGCTGGGAATGACAACTTGAAGAGGAATGGTGCAGCATCCATCATCAAAAAGAACATTTCAAGATCTATTCTGAAGTATAACGCTGCCAGTGATAGGATAATATCCATACGCTTACAAGGAAGACCAGTTAATACAACCATTATTCAAATTTATGCACCAACCACTCAGGCCAAAGATGAAGAAACTGAAGTTTTTTACTAACTTCTGCTGCCTGAAATTGATCAAACATGTAATCAGGATGCATTGATAATTACTGGTGATTGGAATGTGAAAGTTGGAAACAAAGAAGAAGGATCGATATTTGGAAAATATGGCCTCTGTGATGGACATGATGCCAGAGATTGTGTGATTGAATTTTGCAAGACCAACAACTTCTTCATTGCAAATACCTTTTTTCACCAACATAAATGGCGACTATACACACGGTAACCCTGGTGGTGCAGTGGTTAAGTGCTGCAGCTGCTAACCAAGAGGTCGGCAGTTCAAGCCCACCAGGAGTTCCTTGGAAACTCTATAGGGCAGTTCTACTCTGTCCTATAGGGTCGCTATGAGTCGGAATCGACGGCGGTGGGTTTGGTTTGGTTTGGTATACACATGGACCTCGCCAGACGGATTACACAGGAATCAATCAAATTGACTACATCTGTGGAAAGAGACAATGGAAAAGCTCAATATCATCAGTCAGAACAAGTGCAGAGGCCAACTGCAGATCAGACCATCGGTTGCTCATATGCGAGTTTAAGTGGAAACTGAAGAAAATTACAAGCCCACAAGAGCCAAAGTATATCTCACCTGAATTTAGAGACCATCTCAAGAATAGTTTTGACGCACTGAACACCTAACGACCGAAGATCACACTTGTTGTGGAATGACATCAAGGTCATCATACATGAAGAAAGCAAGAAGTCTTTAACAAGACAGGAAGGAAAGAAAAGACCAAAATGGATGTCAGAAGAGACTCTGAAACTTGCTCTTGAACATCAAGTAGCCAAAGCAAAAGGAAGAAATGATGAGGTAAAAGAACCGAACAGATTTCAAAGGGAGGCTCAAGAGGACAAAGTATTTATAATGACTTGTGAAAAGACCTGGAGAAAGAAAACCAAAAGGGAAGAACACACTAGGCATTTCTCAAGCTGAACGAACTCAAAAAAAAATTCAAGCCTTGAGTTGCAGTAGTGAAAGGTTCTATGGAGAAAAATATTAAATGATGCAGGAAGCATCAAAAGAAGATGAAAGGTCCTGACGGTAATTAGTATTCTAAACAAATTATTTACATTTATAATTGCTCTCAGAAGTATGTAGTTTTCAGTGTAGAGGGTTAGCCTGTCTTGCTAAATTTATTACTATTTTATACTATACAAATTTAATTGCTCTTTCATTGTTATTTTTATTTTCCAGTTGTTTGCTACAGGTATATAGAAATAAAATAACATTTTGTACTTTGACCTTTTATCCTGAAATCTTGCTAAATTCAGTTAGATTCCACAGGCCTTTGTTGATACCATAGGATTTTCTATGTAAACAATTATGTTGCCTCCAAATAAAGACAGTTTTACTTCCCCTTTCGGAAAAAAAAGGAAGATGAAAGGAATACACGGAATCATTCATTATACCAAAAAGAATTGGTTGACGTTCAACCATTTCAAGAGGTAGCATATAATTAGGAAGTGACGGTACTGAAGAAAGAAATCCAAGCTGCACTGAAGGCCATGGTGAAAAATAAGGCTGCAGGAATTGATGGAGTATCAATTAAGATGTTTCAACTGTTTGTTGATGCAGGACTGGAGGTGCTCACTCATCTATGCGAAGAAATTTGGAATACAGCTACCTGGACAACTGACTGGAAAAGATCCATGTTTATGCCTATTCCCAAGACAGGTGATCCAACAAAATGCGGAAGTTATCAAACAGTATCATTAATATCACACGCAAGTAAGACTTTGCTGAAGATCATTCAAAAGTGGCTGAAGCAGTATATCGACAGGGAACTGCTAGAAATTCAGGCTGGATTCAGGCTGGTTTCAGAAGAGGTTGTGGAACCAGGGACATCATTGCTGATGTCAGATGGATCCTGGCTGAAAGCAGAGAACACCAGAAGGATGTTTACCTGTGTCTTATTGACTGTGCAAAGGCATTTGACTGTGTGGATCATAACAAATTATAGATAACATTGGGAAGAATGTGAATTCCAGAACACTTAATTGTACTGGTGAGGAACATGTACGTAGATCAAGAGGCAGTTGTTCGGACAGAACAAGGGGAAACTGTGCGGTTTAAAGTCAGGAAAGGTGTGTATCAGGGTTATATCATTTCACCATACCTCTTCAGTAATCCGAGAAGCTGGACTATATGAAGAAGAACACGGCATTAGGATTGGTGGAAGACTCCTTAACAACCTGTGTTATCCAGATGACAGAACCTTGTTTGCTGAAAATGAAGAGGACTTGAAGCACTTACTGATGGAGATCAGAGACTTACAGCTTTCAGTAGGGATTGCACCTCAACATAGAGAAACCAAAAATCCTCTCAACTGGACCAATAAGCAACATCATGATAAATGGAGAAAAGATTGACGTCAAGGATTTCATTTTACTTGGATCCACAATCAAAGCCCATGAAAGCAGCAGTGTTGAAAAAACGTTGAAAAGCAATGATGTCACCTTGAAAGCTAAGGTGCTCCTGACCCAAGCCATGGTATTTTCAATCTTATCATATGCATGTGAAAGCTGGACAATGAATAAGGAAGACCGAAGAAGAATTGACGCCTTTGAATTGTGGCGTTGGCGAAGAATATTGAATATACCATGGACTGCCAAAAGAACGAACAAATCTGTCGTGGAAGAGGTACAACCAGAATGCTCCTTAGAAGCCAGGATGGCAGGGCTACTATGTCTTACATACTTTGGACATGTTATCAGGAAAGATCAGTCCTTGGAGAAGGTCATCATGCTTCGTGAAGTACAAGGTCAAAGAAAAAGAGGAAGACCCTCAACAAGATGGATCAACACAACGGCTAAAGCAATGGGCTCAAGCATAACGACAATTGTGGGCATGGTGCAGGACCGGGCAATGTTTCGTTCTGTTGTATGTGGGGTTGCTGTGAGTCGGAACCGACTCGACGGCACCTAACAACAACATAAAAACACCAGCAGCAACAAAAACAACAGTGTGAGCTTGTAGCACTTGCAGATAAAACCATGTGATTTGAAGTGTCATTGTAATTGAGTAATAAGGACAATTCTGACCTGAATGCATCAGAAGGTTCAAAAAGTAAATTAGCATAGAGTTTGTCTTGTGGGTATATTGATATATGTAAGCTGGGCTTCTGAAAAATGTTTTTTGATAACTAACTACAGGGTTTTTTAAATAAAAAAATAATAAATTTCTGCTGAAACACTGCACAAAAATTTTAGAGACAGTCATTTTCGTGTCACCCCTTCAGACGGTGTCACCTGGTACAACCTGCACCACCCGCATTCCCCTGGTGATACCACTGATTTGTGGCAGAGCATGCTAGCCTGTACAATGCAGTTAATTGTGGACTCTCAGACCTCCGAGGGACCTGAGGCCTCCCCAAATCAGCCTCCTTCTCAATAGTGGCATGGGGGCAGGCCCAGGATTGCCATCCCCACTTTATAGATGAGAAAACTGAAGCGCGCCCATTGGTAACTGTCGTTTGAATGCAGGTCTGTCCTATTCAGGACCCACATCACCCCACAGAATGGCATGCTAGCTCTCTTGCTTCCCAGCTTCTTCCACCATAAACCTTCTAGTATCTCATCTTTCTGGCCCAGCTCTCCAAAGCCCATCTCTTCTACTGATGCTTTCCTCAACCAAGAGCAGAACTGTCAGAAGAAAACCTACAAGAAATGTCTAGGTAGATATGCCTGGTCCCTGTCTGGGCCCTCTGCAAGTGAAAAGTGGTCTTGTGAGTGAAAAATGGAGGAAGGGAGGGATTCTGGTTAGAAATGTTATGTTTTTCTCTCTGGCACAGACACACCCTGCAGACTGGCATGAATCATAAATAATTCCCTAAAGCCCCCATCTGCCTGGAAATGCCTGCTGGTGTTTCCCACAGTTCAGAAGCCATCATCCCCGCATGCCAGCAGCCTTACCTATTCCCCACCCAGCCACAAACCTCATGACCCATTCCTTGGGGAGGGCAGGGAGGCGAGAGTGGGCCCAAGGCAGGGGCTCCACCTCTGCCCACCTCTGGAACCTCCAGCCACTTCGGGATTTTGCTCACACAAGGCTCAGAGCTGAATCCTCCCAAGTGCCCTCTCTGTGACTTGGTAGGCCTAATATCTGAAGCATGATGCGTGAGGGGCCAGACTCCAGCTCACCCTTAGCAATGTGTGGCCTCAGCTTGTCTACTGAATGCCAAGAAACAAACTTGCCCTGAGTTCTAAGTGTGGGTGTGGCAAATCGTATTTTCCAAAGATGATTGCAGAAGGAGGAATACTCACATACATGGTTAATGAAAACGTGCAGTTTTATAGCCTTTTTTGGGAAATCAATCTGGAACACTGATTAAAATTATATATATATGTTACATATATTATATATCTATATATATTATAATTTATGTAAATTATATGTATATAAGTATATTTCGACAAGCAATCCATTCCTTGTCATTGATCTCCAAACATATGCAGGAGACAATGTGAATTATTTCCATACATTCAAAGTGTCCAGAAGTCGGCACTGAAGTGCACGCCCATCATAGAGAAATGGCCATATAAGCGGTGGGGCATCCATATCTACGAATGTTATGCAGCCATTAAAAAGGATAAAATAGAGATATGGCAGTAATCCATTTTCATTAGATATCGAAGAGTAAGAAAAGCAAGATGCAGAAGAGGGTACACAATATTTAGGTAAAACAATGACTTAAAACCTATGTGTGGTTGTATGTATACATACATGCTATGTTGGTTTGGGTCCTCCAAGAAGTAGTCCCCAGGATGGGATTAGATTTACAAGGCACTTTTGGGGGAAACAAGGGAAAAGGAGCTGGCAGAAGCTGGGACAGCATCGGGCTCAAGTTCGGGTCTAAACCGCGCAGAGGAGAGAGAGAGGGAAGGAAGGAAAGTTAGGCAGGAAGGGTCTTAGATTACAGTGCAGTTCTAAGAAAGTTCTGGGAAAGCTGATGAGGAGTCTCGAACCACAGTCGCCAGTTAATAGAGTGCTGTGTCCCAGGAATGAGCCTGTCTTAGGGGCCCTGACTGGCTCACGCACTGACTTGGGGAGCGTGGCCTCAGTGAGACACCACAGGCAGAGGTCTGAGAGGTGCATTCTCATGGCTCCACATAATCACACATGTGGATATAGGAATCCCTGGGTGGTGCAGACTGTTAAGTACTCAACTAGTAACTGAAAGGACGGCAGTTTGAACCCACTCAGAGGCACCACAGCCTTGAAAACAAACAGCTCTGCTCTGCACACATGGTGTTACCATGAGTCGGACTCAACTGTATGATATGGAAACATATAAACGAAGCTGTTTCCTAGGAGAGGAGGGGAGACGCCTGCAGGAAGGAGGAGAAAAGATTGCGCTAATACTCCTAAAACCCCAGACTCACATATCCAACTGCCTGTAATATCTCAGGATTCATTTCAATTTTAACATGTTAAGAAATGAATTCCTGAGTTTACTCCCATCCACTGACCAAACCCTGTTCCTCCTGCAGCCATCCCTGCTTCAGTCAATGTCATCTCTCTATCTCAACAAATCCTGTTGATTCTATCTTCAAAATGTATTCATAATCAACCACTTCTCCCTCCCTCCGCTACTCCCACCCTGGGCCAAGCCACCTTCTGAATGACTCCACTAGCCTCTGGTCTGGTCTCCCTGCTCCCAGCCTGGCCCCCACAATTTGTTCTCTGCAAAAAGCGGGTGTGATCCTGTTAAAATGTAAGTTGAGTAACATCACTTCTCTGCTCAGACTCCAGAACCCCATCCATGGCATCAATGGCCTGATAGCACTTTGACAGAGTGGCATCCCCTTCCTCCTCAGCTTCCTCATCTCTCATTACCTTCTCCTTGCTCACTGCACTCCAGCCATCTAGCCCCCTGGCTCAACCTTGGGCAAGGAGAGCAGACTCCTGCTCCAGGTCTTTGCCCTGCTCCTCCTACAGCAGGGCACGCCGTGGCACAGTTATTCTGGGATATCTCTCCTGGATTGGGTGCCTGCTTCCTAGAGCTCATGTATTATTTTTTTTTCTTGGTTCACTCCCTCCAGAGCTACTTGAGAAAGGATAAATGAGAAACATATCTTTTTTTTGTATTTGAATTTCTGATTCACAGTTTGACCAAATACAGAATACTAGGGTAAAAATTTCTCCCTGTCTATTGAAGGCATTGTTCCATTGTCTTCTAGTTAATAGTATTGCTGGTGAGAAATCAGATGTAGCTCTGACTCTTGTTTCTCTATAACCCATTGCCATCAAGTTGATCCCGAATCCAGAGGCCCTGTAGGACAGAGTAGAACTGCCTCATAAGGTTTCCAAGGAGTGCCTAGGCTGGTGGATTCAAACTGTTGATTTTTGTTCAGCAGCTGAGCTCTTAACCACTACACCACCAGGGCTGTTTCTCCATAGATGGTTTGTTTTCTTCCTGCTGAAGTCTTTATAGTCTTGTCTTTATGCCAGGCATTCTGAAATGTCAATGTCTCATGGTAGATCTTTCCTCATTTATTGTACCAGGTATTAGTAGACACTTAGATCATGTCCTGCGGTTCTGGGAAATTTTCTTGTAATATTTTTACATGTACTTTCCTCACCTTCATTTTCTATGTACTTTCTTTCAGCATTGGGCCTTCTGATTGAACCTCTGATGTTCTCGTCTTTTCTCTCCTGTCTTTTTACTTTTTATTCTTCTCTCTGGGTGGTTTTTCTCATTGCCAAATCTTTCTATTAAATATTATCCGTTTTTATTTTAGAATCACATTTTTATTTTCTAAGAGTTTTTCATTCTCTGTCTTTAAAAAATATCATCTTGTTCTAATTTGGTGGAAGCAATTTCTCACCTCTCTGAAGATATTACTGTTTTTTCTTGAAGTTTTCTTTTAATGCGTACACTGCCTGTTGACTGCTTTTGTTGTGTCCTGTTTTTTGTGTTGAGAGTTTTCTCAAATGACTGGTGATTCCACGTATCTGTTCATATTTCAAGAGGGTCTGAGAAAATCTAACTGGAACCTTTGTGTGCATGAGTGGAGCTTTGCTTCACTTGAGGGTAAGGGGAGAACCCAGGCCTTTGTCTGGAAGCCCCAGATGTCAGTTTCTCTGAGTCTTTTCTCTGAGGCCATCCAGCTTCTTCTGAGATTCCTACTACAATCTCCTGTCCCAGGTGGGTGGGTGGGGTCACCATGTGCCTGGCTGGCAGTGGTGGTGATGGAAGGGCTAGAGGCAAGTGGTTGGTGAGTTTACCACTCACTCACATGTTAACTCTCACCTAACCTGCCTGTTTTCAGTGCTGAGTCCCTCTGCCCTCTGTGATGCCCGGTGTCCCTAGATCTGGAGTTCCTCAGGTTTAACGTCTCTTCAGAGCAAACCTCCAGTCTCCACTGAGTGAGGGTGAGTGAGCCTGTTGCTCAGTTTCAGAGGGGACCAGGGGTCTAACTGCTGTGTTTGCAGACTTTGAGCCTGGCCTCTGCTTTCCACTCCAGCCCTGTCTGCAGTGCCTGGATCTCATGTTCCTGAGCCTTCTGGGCTCTCCTGCATGAATGGGCATCCCCCTCTGGACTGGCACTCTGCATTCGGCTTGCCCATCTGTCACTTGCATTTCCTCTTCTAAAAACGCACTGCGTCTTTTATCTGTTAGTTTCTTCTCCCTCCTCCCTGCCATCTAAGTGTCTTTGTGGGATTGTATACGTATAGAGAGAGAGAGAGAGAGGAAGCCTTGGTGGCACAATGGTTAAGCACTTCGCTGCTAACCTAAAGGTCAGGTTCAAACCCACCAAGCAGCTCTGAGGGGGAAAGGACCCGGTGATCTGCTCCTGCAAAGATTACAGCCTAGAAAACCCTATGGGGCAGTTCTACTGTATCTCTAGGGTCGTTATGAGTTGGAATTGACTTGATGTGTGTGTGTGTGTGTGTATGGTATATGTATGATTTTGCAATGTGCTTTTTTCATTCAATGCTATGTCATGGAAATCATTCCACGCCAGCATATTTAGGTAAATCCGTTGCCTGGGTTTATTTAGCTATCCCCTTATCATGTAGACCTTAAGTGCCTTTCTGAATTTTCACCACTGAAAACAAGGTTCCTGAGAACTCTCTGTGCATCCTCAGAGGGACTGGCATTCTGTGCCCCCTGCTGTCTGCCGTGAACCTCGACCTTCGCTGACCCTGCCACTCACAGGTAGTCAGATACTTCAACACCGGGTTTCTGCTAGAGAGATCTGGCAAGGAGTCTCAGGGGACAGCTCGCGCCTGTCCCCTTCCCAGGGAATGGTTTACAGGAGGCTGAGGGAACCTGGCTTCTGCGCCAATCAGCCCATCGAGTGCTCCTCACTGAGTCACTCTTATTATCGCCACTTTTCTAGGGAGGAGACCTCGAGACAGTGCCCAGGGCAACACAGTGAGTCACAGATGAGGCTCCCATCCCATCTCCCCCCACCCTCGAGCCTTGGTTCCCAGGCCTGAGTTCCCAGGCAGCCTACCACAGTAAGTCCCAGGGAGGGGCGGTTCAGGCTTCAGGAGGGCACGGCAGCCTGGCCGAGGAGGTCTTAAATGGAATTTATTTATTTTTTGAATAAGTAAAGTATCCACAAACAAACAAAACCGAAAACCACTAGCTGCCATCGAGTCAATTCTGACTCACGGCAACCCCGTGTGTTACAAAGCAGAACTCCTCTGTAGCGTCTCCTTAGCTGTAATCTTTAAGAAGCAGATCACCAGGCCTTGCTTCTGGGCACCACTGGCTGGGTTGAAACTGCCAACCTTATGTCAGTAGTCAAGTGCAAACCATTTTCACCACTCAGGGACCTCAAAATAGCTATAAAACCAAAAACCCAAACCTGTGGCCTTTGAGTTGATTCCAACTCATAGTGACCCTATAGGGCAGAGTAGAACTAACGGCCCCATAGGGTTTCTAATAGATTCTTTGAACTCCTGGATTCAAATACTGTGAAAATTCCCCCTCCTGCTCCTGTCACCCAGCCTCGCAGCTCCTTCTTTAGAGGCCACCAGTGCTAGTTTCCTGCTGTGTCCTTCAAGAGCTGTTTTAATGGGGGGAAACAGGATAAATACGCTTATGGTCCCACAGTTCTTTAACATGAAGTCTTCAGCAGGTGTGTTTTGGAATCCGGAACTCATAGATTTTAGCAAGGTAGTGTGTATATTTTATGCTTCACTCCTAGCAGAATTTGGAGCAGTGCCCTGTGACAAAACATGCTCACATTGCTGTACGAAGTAGGATCAATAAAGCCACAATTAGCCTTAGGTCAGTTCAGTTCAAGTTTTCCTGACAAATATGTTTGTGCTAAATTTATTAATTTTTTTTTGGTTTTTCAGAGATTTCTGAATATCAGATTTGTGAATGAGGGAATATGGACTTGTGTTTATAGTTGTTGTTGTTGTTGTTAGGTGCCGTTGAATTGTTTTTGACTCGTAGTGACCCTATGTACAAAAGAATGAAACACTGCCATCCTCACAATCATTACTATGCTTGAGCCCACCATTGCAGCCACTGCGTGAATCCATCTCCTTGGGGTTCTTGCTCTCTTTCTCTGATCCTCAACTTTACCAAGTGTGGAGTCCTTCTCCAGGGACTGGTTCCTTCTATTGTATGTGTTTATAGTACCCTCACTATTTAAAAACTTAAGGTAGCATTCTACACATACTTGATCAGTGCTAAAGAGCTCCTTCACTCATCTGTGTTTTGCTTTGTTTTTATCTGTGTGGTGTTCCATTACACACATGTGCCATAATTAATTTAGCCTGCTTGTGGATGTTTGAATTGTTTCCAATCTTCTCCTCAATTGCATTGAAGCTACAGTGAATAACACTGCACACTCATTTAGCGCGTGTGCAAGCATATCTGTAGGATAAATTCCTAGCTGTGGGATTGTTGGGTCAATTAATAATAAAGTAGTTAATATTCACATGGCATTTTCTAAAAGCCAGCATCGTTGTAAGTGCTTTACAATAATTAATGTATTTTAATCCTCTCAATAATCTCAAGAGGTGAGTACTACTATCTGGCCGTTTTACTTATGGGAAAACTGAGGCACAGAGAAGTTAAATGACTTACAGTGCTGGCATTCAAACCAGCTTGTGCTTTCAACTGTTACACCCCACTGCCTTTCAAAAGCTGTGGGACTTTGTAACTTACAGAGATACTGCCCGGTTGTCCTGCTCACGGGTTACCAACTCACATTCCCATTAGCAGCGCCTGAGTGAGCTTGCTTCCCCACGCCCTTGCCAACGCCGTGTTGAGTTAAACTTTTTGGTCTTTGCCAATCTGATAGGCGAAAATTGTATGTCAGCGTAGTCTTTACTTGAGTTTCTTTTCGTAGGAGACAGGTTGACCATCTTTTCATCTGTAGCTCATTTGTATTTCTTTTTCTATAAATTGTGCATTCGTATCTTTTGTTCATTTTTCTGTTTGGTTATGTCTGTGGTTTGTGGAGATTTTTTTATGTTTCAGGAAGATTAGCCCTTGGTGATTTACATGAATTCTCCCAGGCAGTCATTCGTCTTTTCTGTTTGTTTGTTGGTGGGTTTGGGACAGAGATTGTGAAGAGGAAGTTCCTGGGTGGTGCAAATGGTTAACGTACTTGGGTGCTAACTGAAAGGTTGGAGGTTCAAGCCTCCCCAGGAGTGCCTTGGGAGAAAGCCCTGGTGATCTACTGCCAACCCATCAGCCGTCGCAAACCCTGCGCAGCACAGTTCTGGTCTGACACGTGGAATCGCCGTGAGCCGTCCCAAACCCTGCGGAGCACACATGTGGAATCGTCACGAGCTGGAGCTGGCTTGGTGTCAACTGGTTTAGTGTGAGGAGATGAGCCAAGGTAGAAGGCTTCAGTGTTAGCAGGAAGTGGACAAAGGGAGAGCCCACAACCGCTCCCTGGACAGGCACCCTCTGCCTACTGAGGTGGGAGAAAAGGAAGGTGAGGGAAAGAGTGCACCTGCCCTCTTTTGGAGATAGGGCACAGGGTCAAACACACCGGGTGTGGCTCACTGAGACCCGGGGCCTGGGTAAGGGAGAGGGGAGCTCCACGGCATACACACAAATGGGATGCTCAGACCTCTTCTGAGAGAAAACTGCCCATTTGTAGGGAGTGTGGTCAGCTGACAGCCTACAGCTGTTGGCTCCTGAAGGGCCCACTCTGCTTTCATAGCAAGCTCATGCTCTTCCTGAGGGGCCCCGGCCAACGATTGAGCAAGGTGATGGCACAAGGGCCCAGGCATTTCCGCCCCTCACAGGACCCCTCTGACCTGCTGTCTTTGCCCAAGTTCCTGTTGGACTGACAGAAACTTCCTCAGGTCTGCATCAAAGCCTAATGGCTCCGATGGTGCCTTGTCCTCTTTCTTTCCCAGGTGTTACAGCCACTCCCCCAATAAATCATTTCACATTCCTAAATCCATCTCAGCATGGAAAGCACAAGCAGCCCAGACTCCTAAAATCTTTAGGTACAAATTGAAATTTAAAAAATCAAAAAGCCATTCTTATGTTAAAAAGAAAAATCACTGAAATATATTTCATTTTGTTTGAGTCTTAAGTTTTTTTTGTTTTTTTTTTTTTTAATTTCTCTGATGGTGGTGACTATAAAGATCTTGGATATAAAGTAAAAACTTTGGCCTGTGTGCAAAGGCAGCTGAGGGTGGCCCTGCCAACCCCTGGGGAGATTCTGATCTCTCCTCAGAGGCTGAAGGAGTGGTGTGGAGCAGCTGGCCCGGGCCTGGCCTAGGACCTCTGAAAGGATCTCTTGGGTAAGATATCTGGGAGCACCTTCAATGCTGGCCTCGCGTATGAGGGCACACCGCACAGAGTATGGAGTTCAGAAACACCTTCACCAGTAGCTGCAGGAAGATCAGATTGCCCAGCCCTCGTTTCCTTCCTTCTTTCTGGCCCAAGCACCTCTCCCTGGTCCTGTCTTAGTGTCCTGACTAGTTCCCTCCCTTTGCATGTTTCCTGACTGAAATGATTACACCACTTCTCGGTCTTAAGCTTTGGGCGGCAAAACTTTGAGTCTATCCTGCTTTGCCTGTGACTCAGGGCTCTTCATATCCTGGCCCTGGCCCTCCTTTTCTATCTCTTTTTAGCCACCCCCACGCTTTACACCCAAAGCTTCACACTCACGGGACTAATTGCCATTCTAAGAACCCAGTGGGCACTATGTCCCTCTGTACCCATCACGGTGAGTCTCTGCCTCAAACACCCTTCTCTGTTTCTCTCCCTTCCTCAAGGCCCAGCTGATGGGTCAGCTTCTCAGATGTGATTTTGTGTGTGTCTGTGTGTTGAGGGGGGAGATTAGATAAAAATGTGTGTTCAGTATGCCATGTTCACGTCTCTTTAAGAGACTGCATTAAATACTTGAAATGCCTTTCGTTAGAAAATACGGCTTCCTGCCCTCTCTCCCTTCCACCCGCCGTAGATCTGCCGTGTCTTTGAGGATGTTCAGTGCAGAGACTAAGGGGTGGGGTATATGGGTTACACATACATTCCTAGGAGACAGCCTAATAGGCATTTCTTGGCCATTCCTCCTGCAGCCGTTCTCACCCTCAGCTGCCCACCCCCGTTCCTACCATCTATGACCCCATGACCACAATCACTGATGAACAGCAAAACCACCAACTTGTGTCAGACATTCTTTCGACTCTCTCAAGATTGCTTGAAATGTTAAAACGCATTAGAATACAAGTCATCCAGAAAACACTTACGGAGCATATAATATGGACAATGAGTGGTGTCAGGGAAGTGGTGGGTAAAGAGAAAAAGTAATATACAGCACAGCCCCTGCCCCGTGGGAGCAGACTGCCCAGTTTGTGGACAAGGCAAATACCTGCCAACGGATGGCTGTGAGTGGCACAGGTCCTAGTGACAGGGAACCTCAGAGGAAGGTGCTCGCCTCTTTGGGGCTGCCACTGGGAGGTGAGAGTGAGATGGTTCTGAAGAATGGCAGGGATTTGGAGAGACTAGAGAAGTGGGGAGGGCCTCTAGGGAGAAGGTGCCTAGATGAATCACTCAGGAAGGGCCCTACTTATTTTGTTTGATGAGCCTGGGGTACATCAGATAGCTCTTTAAAGCACTGAGTCTCAACCCTGGCTGCATACTTTAATTACCTGGGAAGCTTTACCAAATACAGATACCTGGGTCCCACCTCCAAAGAGTTTGATTTAATTGGCCTGGGGAGCGGCCTGGGCACTGGGATTTGTAAAAGTTCTGCAGGCGAGGTCTGATGTACAGCCAGGGACGAGAACCTGGGTTTTACAGGAAGTTCAGGCAGGGTAAGAGCTCTCAGCCTGTCAGCCCTTCAGCACACACACCTGTTGGGCTCTTACACTTCTAAGGCATGCCTCTCATTCCCTCCTCCTGGAATGTGGCCACCCCAGGGAGAGGCCCTGGGCCTCTCTTAAGTCCCTCTCACACACCTGGCATTGAGTTCCCCAGGAGGATTGCTCTGCCAGTTTCATATCCAAGCAGCCACAGGTAGCCAAACAAGCCGCAAGGTGCTTCACTTTTCCTCTGCCATCAATGCCTCTCTTCTGGTGCCTTCCAAAAGCTTTGAAGGAAGCAGTGGAGGAGACCCCTGTTGCCCAGTTATGGCCACCTGGAGGGCGGGGTCTCCCAGGACAAAGCCTTTCCAGTAGGCCTCAGGATGAGCTTCCTGAGGGCACAACGATGCACACACTGGCCTGCTGGGGGCCTGAGTGCTGGCCACAGAGATGACACCAGAAATGGACTTTCTCTCCCTGCATTTCCTGGCAATGAACAGAATCTAAATAAAGTCCAACTTGGTTTTTGAGGCTATCTCCACTGAGTGGCCTCAGGAATACCATTCTTTATTTGAAGGGGTTCTGTAGCTGTGGAGTCGTGGTTGTTGGCCACTAGCCAGTGAGCCCGATGGCAAAAGTCACAGGTTTGACCCCAGCCTTAAGGAGGCCACTAGGCTACTTCCTTTTTGACAGCACAGCAGGGTGTCAAATCGACCTCAGAAAAGGGTCTACAGGGTTGATGTGATTTTCTGAAAAGGAAGGTTGGCACACTCTGGGGCTGACTATCAAGGCAGAAAATGAAATGCCCTGGGCTCTCAAGACTTTTTATTTAGTCATTTATTGAAAAATAACTTTATTGCTTTGTTTTGAAATGATATGTGTTCTTTATTAAAGGAGAAAAAAATGCAAACGGCAAATTATTCAGAAGAAGCTGAAAGCCCACTGCCCAGAGAAAGCCACTCATTAACGCTTGGTGAGTACCTGCAAAGCCCGGTGGGGGCTGGGTGTGCTTCTCCGGGCAGGGAGGGGATGGGTAGAACGACCTTTAAAAGCAGGCTCAGTCCTGCACTTGCATAAGCAGCACAATGACTCTCTCTTCAAATAGCCCCCGTGGACACTTCCCACCACCCTGCCTTCTTGGAAGAACATCCAACATGTCCCAAGCCGGCACCCGTCCAAGGAGTGAAGATGCCGAGGCGGTGGCTCATCTTTTTCCCTCTGCTCTGAGAGAGGCCTCAGAGCAGTCATCTCGGTTGCTTCACAGCCTTCTAACTATGCCAGGAATTCAAACCATTTCCCATGGGACCATCAGCCATGAAGCAATTCTGAGCACAGCCTCCTCAAATATCTGCTTTGCAAACAGATAAAACAGAGAAGCATCCTGAAAATGTGCTCTCTGGCCATTCACCTTAGGCGGTTGGGGCTGTCTGCTTGCCTATCAGGAGTGCTTCTCCTTCCAGGGTCCATCTGGCAGCAGCTGGGGAGCCAGCTTGGGAGGTGGCCATGCTTTCTCTTCACGGGTAGGCATGGAACAAAAGACTCTTTTGAGGGGGACTTTCAAGGGGATTGGGGACCAAGCGATGCCGTGGTCCCTTTGCAAGAATCTAGCTCCCCTCCCGGTGCTGGTATCCTCCCTGACCTGGGGTCATTTGAGTGGCCTTTGCTCCTGAGATGACTGGGCACGGGGCTGCTTTCACCAGCAGCAAGACTCCACCTTGACCCAGCTTTTGGCCTTCCCAGTTGATTTTGTGGCCTGGTTGGGGTGGGGGGGGGGCAGTGACAGGGGCAAGTCCATGGCCTGACCAAGGGAGAGGGAGTGGCCAGAGGACATAGCTTTCTGAGTTGACTTCCGAATGTCTTGTCACACTGTGCAGGCACCATCAGGCCCAGTGACCTACATAGCCTTCCAGATGTCGGGCAGGTGGGAGCCCTGACTCACTCCAGAGGAGTGGGGGTGGGAGGATTTATAATCTGGAGATGTTGAAACCACCTAAACGTTCAGTGATGGCTGAGCGAATCATGAGAATGTCCACAGAGTGGAATATTATGTAAAAGGGGTTATTATAAAGACTATTTGACAACATTACAAACGTTCACGATACAAAGTTAAGTGAGCAAAAGGAAGATACGCTTTTGTGTGTGTGTGCGTGCGCGCACGAACAGGAGGAGATTGGAGGGGGGCTTAAAAAAATAATAGTGCTTTTTATGCTACAGTGGTGGGACTATGGACCTTATTTTTTTAAAAAAAGAAATCAGTGTTTTAAAGTCAAACATCTGGACTAATAGCTTAATTCTATTTCTGACTGGAAATGACCTTGGCAGGTAGCTTAATGCCCCTGAGACTGATTCCTCGTCTGTGAAATGGGTGCAGTAATTCCTATTTCAAAAGATTCTCGTGAAGATAAATCAGATAGTGCAAGTTTATTTCCTCCTTTTTTACTTTCCTTTCTTCCTCTTTCTCTCCCTCCCTCTCCCCCCTGCATATTTTCCCCTAATGTGACCCAATCCAGTTTCCCACAAAGGATTCCACAACCGACCAACCACCGACCGAGTCATCCTTGGTCTGCTTAAATCTCTCTCGCTCTAGTCAAAGTGCCTTTGCCTCCTTGTGTCCCAAGCTCTGGATGAAGAGGGGAGCTCATGACCACAGTCCAGGTTGCCACTAGCAATTGGAGGCTTGTCACAGCCTACCTTTCGAAGCAGCAGCAGTGATGTGCACCTCCAGCCCCCAAGCAAGGTCACAAAGCCCTTAAAGGTTGAAGCAGGGGCTGTGGGATCCAGTCCAGCCGATGCCACGACACTGAGCCAGCCCTTCTCCCAGGCTTTCTGGGGTTCAGGACCTCTTATCTCTAGCAAGATGGACAGTTCCCAAAGCCTGGGTCAGGTGCTTCTGGTGGGCAAAGAGGTGATTTCCAGTTCAAGTGGATAAAAACTTCTCATTTTAAGACTGTAGCATTTTCATGTATATTAGGGGAAAAGAAGGTAAGTAGCTATAATGATACAACAAAAGTGATATAAAAAAGTTAAAGAATGAGTTATTATAAAGGGAAATATTAAGTAAATAAGAGTCGAGGTGGTACCTGATAGAAACAAGCATCAGGAAGGAGGCAGGGGAATGACTGACGCTGGGGGGACACAATCCTACACACTTGTCTCCTCCACCTAGTTCTCTCTTAGCCTCCGTCTCTTCCGGTGTCTGTTCCCCATCACCTCTCAATCCCAAGAAAGGTCTTGGGAAACTCTGACAGTTTCATCCTCAGGTCCCACACCCTTCACTTTAACCACTGTGCTTAGGGAAAAGTCCAGTCTACCCCTTGGCAAGGCCTCACGGGTCTTCTAGGATGGGACCCTGCCTGCCTTGTCAGACTCCCTGTCACCCCTGTTCTCTTCTCATCTTGGATTCCTGCACCCTGGACTTCCAAACCCAGTTTGCTGGCTGGGCCTGAATCTTGACATGGGCTGTCTCTTCTTGTGATGTCCTTCCCCCTTGTCTATCTGAAGGACCCGTTCAACCTTCACAACCTTTTCAGGGATCTCTTTCCTCTGTGAAACTGTCCCCATCTCTTTGCAAAGGATTATTGCTTGTACCTCAGAGCCTCCTGCCTGCTTGCTGACACCGAGGTGGTTTCGGAAGACTGGGACATGTCTTATTTAGTTCCAGGTCCGGGAAACTTGTACAGTAGTAGGTACCTGACAGGCCTCAATACTAATGGGCATATAATAATTATAGCTACTGTTTATGAAGTGCTTTTTGTGCAGTATATCACTCCATCAATGAAACTATTGACACACCCATTTTGGACATGAGGAGACCGAGGCTCAGAGAAGGTAACTCATTTACCAACAGCAGAAAGTGGAGAAATCACGACCCTGGCTGCCTGACTTGTGTTACATCCGTAACCACTCCTTCTCCTGCGGTACAGAGCTGCCTCCACAGAACTTGCACCAGATGGGCCCTGGCCCTGCTCTGGTCAGGGTACCTCTTCCAGCCATCAGGTGTGGTGGAGGCCTCAGGCCCGGCTGCAGAGCGCAGCTCCTCAGGCCACCATTTCAAAGTCACACAGGGAAGCAAGAACACAAAGAAATACAATTGAGTCAGAGGCCTTGTGATATTTCTGGCCTTTTTTGAATTCTGGGAAGACAAAAAAAAAAAAGGCTATACTATTCCAAGTATGTCAAGATAATAAGGAATTCTTTACTGTTTACGTGCAAAAATCTCTGGCAGCTAGCACCTGCAAGCAAGAGTCTAGGAACCTGTGAGACCCAGATGCCCAGGGCTGGGGCCCTCAGACTCCAGAGCAGGGCAGCTGGAATAAGACGGGCTGAAGTGAGATGGGAAAGGCCCCTGACCGACCATCGAACATAGTCGCAGCCCCAGTGTTTCCTGCAGGCTGAATTTGGTTCCTGTCCCTGGAATGTCAGCAGGCCCCTCCTGCTGTGGAAAAGGAAGTGAACCGGCTGCCTCCCTCTGGGCCTCTGCTCTCCAGGCCCCAGCACCCTTTTACTTTTCCTCATTCCTCAGCAACCCTCTCATCCAATGAGGGGCCCCCTGCAGGCTCAGAGCTGTGCAGAGCACATTGGGTTATGCAAGACAAGCTGCTTTTCCTTGAAACCTACTAAGTATAAGGGCCAACTGTGTTCACCTTGTCCCTGGGTGGTGCAAACAGTAACACCCTCAGCTGCTAACCGGAAGGCTGGAGGTTCAAGTCTACCCAGGTGTGCCCTGGAAGAAAGGCCGGGTGATCTACTTCCCAAAAAATCAGCCATTGAAAACTCTATGGAGCACGGTTCTACTCTGACACATGTGGGGTTGCCTTGAGCTGGGGTTGACTCAACAGCCGCTGGTTGGTTGGTTAGTGCTCCCCTCAGTTAGGGCAAATAGTTCGAAACCAATAAAGTGGAAGAGACTGAGATGAGAGATAATGGCATGTTTTGGGGGGACAGTAGATAGCAATGGATTGAAGATTCTCTTTCTCTGGAGAGCTATTCATTTATACAATTCCAAACACCTGAATGGAAAATGGAAAAGAGTGACCAATTAGTAATATCCATATATTTATATATCCATGGATTCAGTCAACAAATGTTAATTAATTCATTAAATGCATGCCCTGGGGCTGAATACACTGCCAGATGCTGACAATTTGGAAGTATCAGGAATGTCTAGAGTGATGTTTCTCACTTGGGGGTGAGTGCAGGAGAATCACATACGCATGCAGGGCACTCCCCCAGGCCCTCTCCCCGTCGGGACCCCTGGGGTAGGGCTGGGCATGAAGACTTTGAATAGTTCCCTGTGATTTGGACATGAATCTCTGGTCCAGGTACAATGGTCAGATTAGAGACATGTTTATCCAGGTTACGCATGATCACTAATTTAAAGGTTGGCAGTTCGAATCCACCCAGTAGCACCATGGAAGAAAGGCCTGGCAATCTGCTTCCGTAAAAATCACAGACAAGAATACCCTGTGGAGCGGTTCTACTCTCCAACACATGGACTCAGCATGAGTCAGAATGGACTTTGAGTTTTTTTTTTTTTTCACCCCCAATTCTATCTCCCTGGGAAGGTATGGACATACTCTCTGCTTAGATTCATTTATTTATGCATTCATCCATCCATCCAATTGGTATTTATTGAGCTCCTGCCCTGTGCCATGCCCCATGCCAGGTGTGGGGTTACTGACTGCCCTGCCCTCCTGGAGCTGTCACAGGAATGAAGTCAGGTCATGCTGCCCTGCATCCCTCCCCTGCAGTGCTCCCCATGGTGCTCTCACAAAGGCCAGAGTCCTTGCAGTAAACCAGTGCCGAGGCCAGACACCAGGCCCTGTATGACCTGTGCCCAGCACTTCCCTACCTCCGCTCTGCTCCCTTAGCCTGGCTGCTCTTGCTGCTGTAGTACTCCTCCCCAGAGGCCCTCCTGCTAACTCTGTTGAAGGCTATCATCTGCCCCCAGCTCTCCTTTGCCTGCCCTTCTGCTTCTGTTTTCCCTAGCGCTTACCACCTTCTGACATTTTCTGTGATTTTCTTCTTCGTATTTATTTATTTACTGTCATCTGCCTGGCCCCTCCTGTCCCATGGAATTTAAGCACCACAAGGGAAAGGATCTCTTGCCTTGTTTACTGATGTTGCCCAAGCATCTAGAATCGTGCCTGGCATCTAGTGGGTGTTCACCCAATATTTGTTGAATCAATTAAGCACATAATAACACAGATAAGTGTAAAATTACTAATGCAGTAAGTGCTGGCTAGAGAGAATGAGTACAATTTACTCTGAGCACCTCCCAGCTTGACAACTTTTTAATTTGCTTTTGTTATTCTTTGAAACTTTATTCAGTGTTGGCAATTATACTGTGTGCTCAGGACCGTTTCTTTCTATTTTTGTTATTGTTGTGTTTCTTCCATGGCTGGGCCCTCAGAAGAGGAGAACATGCTGAGGACAGATGAGAAGGCCCTCTGAGCCTGGCAGTGTACACACTGACCCTCTGTGTCCGTGGCCCAGGCCCCCTCTTACACGTCCCTGAGTGCGGGCTACAGGTAACTGTGTTGGTGGCCAGTCACGTATTCAGTCAGCATGAGTCACTGACCTGCTCAGAAGGCTGAGATAATGGGATTCTAGAACAATTGTAAAAATACCTAACATGCCAGAAAGGAATCAGACAGCAGATTCACGAGGTTCTAAGGATTCTGACCCTTCAGGGAAGCCAAGAAAGAGAGAGTTCCAAGGAAAGAGTGTTTCAGCAGGTTAGGCATGGGACCTGGTGACCTTGGAGAGCAGCTCTTGTGGCTGCCATGAGCTGACGCCAGTAACCCTTCCCCAGAATCCCAGGAGAGAGTATGAAAGCACCTCTCCAAGTCAGAAGGACAACCACATCAAAGGATTAACCAAGGATATGACACTTGGAGCCCTGGAGGCAGGCAGCCTTGCCCTAGCACAGCACAGAGGGCAGAGAGGATGGCACCTTTAGCCCCGCCATCGAGATTCTTAAATGTTCCAAGGACGGGGTAGGGGTAGCAGGTCATTGCAGTCTAAGGCCTTCAGTCCGTAAGGTCTTGCATTCTTCTGTCTCCACCCTCCCTTCCCAGATAGCTTTTGACATCTGATATTGTGAATGAGACAAGTGTCCAGAATCCTGGTCAGGGTGGCTACGATGGCCAGTCCTTGGCCTGGTTGATGTACCTCCTTCCCAGAAAGCCAGGGATGGGCTCCAGGAAAGCCAGGATGGAGAACAGTCTGTGCAAAGAGAGGGGGCCATCCTGTGCTCTCTGGAGCAGGGAGCCACCCACCAGCCATTGCTCAGCACCTCAGAGCAGCCACCTGTCTTTTTTTTTTTTTTTTAATTGTGCTTTAGGTGAAAGTTTACAGCTCAAGTTAATTTCTCATTCAAAAATTTATACACGTATTGTTTTGTGACTTTAGTTGCAATCCCCACAATGTGATGGCACACTCTCTCTTTCCACCCTGAGTTCCCTATGTCCATTCGACCAGTTCCTGTCCCTTCCTATGTTCTCATCCTGCTTTTGGACAGGAGCTGCCCATTTGGTCTCATATATCTGATTGAACTGGGAAGCACATTCCTCATGTATACTATTTTTTGTTTTATAATCTTATCTTTGTCTGGGCTTCGGGAATGGTTTCAGTTCTGGGTTAACTGTGTCTGGGAGCCATAGTCTTTTTACATGAATTTGAGTTCTGTTCTACATTTTTCTCCTGCTCTGTCTGGGCCTCTCTGTAGTGTTCCCTGTCAGGGTGATCACTGGTGGTAGCTGGGTACCATCTAGTTCTTCTGGTCTCAGGCTGGTGGAGTTTCTGAACATTTGGTCCTTTAGTCCTTCGGGCTGGTATTTTCCTTGTGTCTGTGGTGTTCTTCATTCTCCTTTGCTCCAAGTGGGATGGAACCAAATGATGTATCTTAAATGGATGCTCATAAGCTTTTAAGACCCCAAATGCCACTCACCAAACTGGGAAGTACAGCATTTTCTTTCTAAATTATATTATGCTGATTTACCTAGATGTCCCCCGAAATTATGGTCCCCAGGCCCTAGCTCCAGCTACTATGTCCCTCAAAGTGTTTGGATATGTCCAGGAAACTTCTTTGATTTTGCTTTGGTCCAGTTGTGCTGACTTCCCCTGTATTGTGTGTTGTCCTTTCCTTCACTGAAGTTGATCCTTATTGACTACCTAGTTAGTGACTTCCTCTCCCCCTCCTTCCCCACCCTTATAACCATCAAAGAATGCTTTCTTCTGCATTTAAACCTTTTCTTGAGTTCCTATAATAGTGGTTCATACAATATTTGTCCTTTTGTGACTGACTTATTTCACTCAGCATAATGCCCTCCTGGAAACCCTGGTGGCACAGTGGTTAGGTGCTATGGCTGCTAACCAAGAGGTCGGCAGTTCGAATCTGCCAGGTGCTCCTTGGAAACTCCATGAGGCAATTCTACTCTGTCCTATAGGGTCACTACGAGTTGGAATCAACTTGACAGCAGTGGGTTTGGTTTAATGCCCTCCAGATTCATCCGTGTTGTGAGATGTTTTGCAGATTCATCATTGTTCTTTATCGTTGGGTAGTATTCCATTGTGTTTATGTGCCATAATTTGTTTATCCGTTTGTCTGTTGATGGGTATTTAGGTTGTTCCCATCTTTTTGCTATTATGTAATACTGCTGCAATGAACATGGGTATGCATATGTCTATTCGTGTGACAGCTCTCATTTCTCTTGGGTATATTCCTAGGGGTGGGGTTGCTGGATCATATGATATTTCTATTTCTAGCTCTTTAAGGAAGAGCCATATCATTTTCTAAAGTGGTTGTACCATTTCACATTCCCACCACCACCCTTCTTTAAATGCCCTGGGAGCAGTGCCTGGTGAGCAGGAAGGTGGCAGGTGCAGATGGTTCAGCTGAGGAGTCTGCAGTGAGCAGAAGAACACAAGAAAGAGCCCAGAAGAAGATTCTCAGGTAGAGGAGTGTGAGGTCATCTGTACAGTCGTGGAGGGGAGCAATGCTGACACAGACACCAGATCAAGAAGGCTATATGAAGGAGGCCGAGATAGGAGGTGGCATGGACTGGGTCAGAGCTGGGACACTCCAGCAGAAGTGAGACAGGAGGTTGCAGGCAGTGGCTGAGATCACAGTTTCACAGAGAGGAAGGAATGCCCAGAATCCCTTCTGCTGGGAATGAATCCTGGGTGGACTTGCTTGTGGATCTGATCAAGTCACTCCTCTCTCAATATCTTCTCTGGTTCTGATGCCCCCAGGTTCCAAGCCCAAATCCTTTAACCAGCCTCCAAGGCCTCTACCACTGGTACTAGTTCCATTTCATGGCTTCCCCAAGCCTCGGCCCGCATGGCCCTTGAGCTTCCCATGACTGCCGCTTCTTCCTTCAAGCCTTTGCTCTTGCCCTTTGCTCTTCTCCCACCCAACCCTCATGATAACATGCCACCACTTCCTGGAAGTCTTCCCCACACATGTGGTGCCCTTGTGACCTGTACTGTCTGGGAGTGTCCTTTCTGAACCACAGGCACATTAACACAGATGATCTGAGGCCTCAGGCAATATGCGCAGAAATCAGAAGTCTTGGGGGAAGACTGCAGGTCAGGGCAGCTCATCCTCTTCTGCCCAAACTTATGCAAAACCTCTAATTAAAAACCAAAAATCCAAACTGATTTCACCGCCTGTCGAGTAGATTCATACTCATAGCGACCCTATAGGACAGAGTAGAACTGCCCCGTTGGGTTTCGTAGGCTGTAATCTTCACGGAAGCAGATGGCCATATCTTTCTCCTGCAGAGCGGCTGGTGGGTTCGAACTGCCAACCTTTCGGTTAGCAGCTGAGTGCTGAAACACTGTGCCTCCTTAAATTAAAAACTAGCCCTTCCAAATGCAAGGGGGGAAAAAAAAACAGCACGAAAGCGAATACACAAACAACACAGAGCAGGAAGGCTCCCAAAGTCCAGCCTCTGACCCGATAGTCCAGAGCTGTGGGCCCTGGAGTGTGCACCTCTGAAAACACCAGCTCCAACAGGGATAAATGCTTTCTACCCCCTTTCACCCTTTCATAGCATTAAGGCTCTGAAAAGTCCTGCAGTAAAGTGCCTGTTTTATCTTATTTAACCCAGCACTTCCCAAGTTTATGTTCCAGGGAATCGTTGTGTACATGTGCATGATACCTATTAATAAACCCGCAGGCCTGGATTTGATGCCTTCTGTATACCTGACATGCTACATGACTTCTGGCAAGTTCTTTGGGCTCTCTGAACGCCATACTCATGTGGCTGATGAGTGTGAAGCCCAGGTTGGCCGGGGGTCCCAGGCGGAGAGAATAACTAATGTAGGACACTCCTGTGATTCTAACTGTGCAGTTATTTTCTAGGACTCATGGGGGAGAAGAAGACATGAGCACTCTGGGGAGCATTATCCTAGGAAGCATGTCCAGGAGCTCTGGTAGGAAGTATTCTTCTCTACCCACTCCATGGCCATCTGACCAAAGAGCCTTCTAGGCAGCAGGTATCTCCTGGGGTCCATGTTGCCCTGGCCACCCACTCCTCAGGCCCGTCTTGTACCACTTGGTCCTCCACTCTCTAGTCACAAAGACCTCCTGCCCGTCCTTCCCCTGTACCTTGCTCTCACTCACCTTCTGTTCTCACTCCCCTTCTTGACCTGGCCAACTCAGCCTCCAGGCTTCAGCTGAGATCTCTTCCCATGAGGCCTTTTGGGTTCCCCAGATCAGGGTCTCTTGTGTTCCTGTAGAACCTCTATGTCTTCCTTCCTAAGCATCTGCCCCACATCTCGTTAGTTTTGTTTCATCTGCCTCCAGCAAGTTTGAGCTCCGTGAAGGCAGGGCTACTGCACTGTCCATGTCTAGCCTGATGTTCCAGGAGGTGTTGACAATAAGGGTTGAGCATATGATTCCTGTTCCTTCCCCCCCGCCGGCCCCCAACCTGTTCCTGGCAGCCTGCTCCCTCCCTTCTCCTGTGGGGACCTGTAGACTGCACCATCCTGCCGCTGCTGAAAGTGATGAATCACCAGCCCCCAAATCAGCCCCACATGGGAAAATTCTCCCTCCCAGAAGCAATGCCGGGGGGCCTGTGTCATAGAGGGAGTGCTGCAGACTGCAACTTGGCCTCGTCACTGAGAGAGTAAGTGAGGGGTGCTGGGGTGTCTGTGTAAGGGGGCTGGGGCTGGGAATTCCCTTCTCCATGCATCTCGGCTCTTCCAGACAAGACCTGAGCCAGGCAACACAGAAGGCTGGTGAAGTGGCCCCCAACTGGGGCGTGTCCTGGGGATCTGGGCCTCCCTGGTGGATGCTGAGCTAGGCAATGGCAGGGGCTAGGGAGGGTGGTGCTCCGAGGCATAGCACAGCCCAGCCTGCCTGACAGGAAATGGGGGAAGGGGATGCCATGGGTAGCTGGTGAGGAGCCAAGGCCCAGGGTGGACCCCCTCCTTAAGCCTGAAGTGGGAGGCTGGCAGCAGCACTAACCAGCCCAACAAGAAGCCAGGGCTGGGAGGGAGGATCAGGTCGAGTGGGGATGGCCCAGTGCCTTGAAAAGCCAATGGGCTTCTTAAGAGGACTGTGTCCTGGGTGAGGCTTGATCACACTTCCTTCCATGCCCAGGTATACTGGTCCTGGGAAAGCCTGGGAATCAACATGCCTGCCCCTGACCTTTTGGTCACAAAGAAATACCACTTCACACAGCACTATGGGCCTTGGGGTAGTAGGTGGGCAGACAGGGTGAGTCTGCAACTTCCTGAAATGCAAAAGTAACTGTACCACTCCCTGCTTCAAACCCTTCCCTGGCATCCTATTGGCAATTGGGACAGCATTCAGCTCTGGCCGCCCCACAAGGCCCTCTGTGATCTGGCCTTGGCTTTCCTCTCCAGTTTCACTCTCCACCTGATAAATCACTTTCCATTTCCCTCTGCCCCACGAGCGCTTGGCCATAGTACTCAAAGGCTATTCTTGAGCCCTGCTAAGTCCTGCTCATGCTCCACTTGCTGCTCTAGGGGGAGTAGTGATGGCCCCCTTGCAGATGGGAAGCTCTTCCCTGCAGCCTCACAGCTCCCCCCTCCCCTGTCGGCCTTGAGTGCACTGCTGAGTGGTCCCAGATGCCGTCCACTTCAGGGAGTCACTGAGGACTCCAGGATCGCAGTCTCTCCTCACTGATTCCCTTTCAGCCTGCAGGCCTGCAGTGTGGCCAGTGGTCAGAGAACAGGTCCACCTTGCTCTGCCCAGCCCTCCTAGTATGAGTCTTGGTCTCCCTGCTTCTGGGAGATTCGCTGAGCCTAGATGTGGGTACTTGATCATCGTGGACACTACAGAGATATCCAGGCCAGGGCTGAAATCTTCTCTGTTGCTTCTGGCAGGGCTCCTGTATGAAAGCCCAGGCCCCTGTGTCCCTTTTCTCCACCCTTTGCCTCATTGCCCCTGGGTTCCTGTCCCTACCACAAAGCCATCATTTCCCTGAATCTCTGTCCTCTTGGCTGGGACACCCCAGGTTGAGCAGTTGGATCTGACTTGTCCCTCTCCCCTCCCTGAGCTTGTCGCAGATTTAGATCTCCTGATCAAAGCTTGCTGCATGTCCTGTCACCCTTTTCTGAGGTCCTGTCCCTCTACAGTCCCTGGGACCATCCTAGTCCTGCCTCTTGCTGCTAGCTCTCCCTAGGTCTGTGCGGTCACTTGTTCAGTAACCACCCCTGCTTCCTGCCTCCTTTCCACGCCAGGCCTAGGCCGGAGCTGAGGGTGTCGGGCGAACAAGACAGACCCTGTTCTCAGGGCTCTTACAGCCTGGTGGGTGAACAGTTTACAAAACCATGTTGCCCGTTATTGCAGAAGACTATGCAAGGTGCCTCGGAAGTCAGGTGGGCAAACGGGTTCTACCTGGCAGAGTGGCCTTTGCAGACTCTGGCTGTTTGACTTCTGCCTTTTACCTGCTTACACTATCTCCTCCAATGGCCTCTATGATGCTCATTGCTCTCTGACAACAGCTTTGGGTACATGCATCCACATAGTCCCTTTGTCTTGAGCGGACTCCCTGCTCACGTGTTCTCATTATGGGCTCCACAGAGCTGCCCTCTGGGCTGCCCCTGGATTGAGAGTTCCACTTGCACAGTGCCTGTCACTTAGGGACTGCTTGGGGAAATAAAAGCTCTGGCACCTAGGCGAGGGCAAGCCCTCTGGTCCTGTGCAGCTAAGGGGCTTCCATGGAGATTCTCCCCTTCTAAAGTCTCTGCCTCCTTCCCATCTGAACCAAAGGGCTCACTTGTTATTTTTGTTGTGTTTTAAGTTGTGAGTAGATGTGTTTGTTTTGCCAGGGCAGCCTGCTCCCAGCATGGTCAGCTTTGAGCCACTCTCAGGGAAGCAGAAGGCATGAGACCTACAGGGAAGCCAACTCCCCATGTGACTTCTGCCAGTGCCTGCTGCTGAGTGGGGCAGCCAGGATGTGCAGAGGTGCTAGTCTGCCCTTCATCGTTCCAGTAACAGGGCCCAGGTATGAGGACCCTTGAGGAGGCCGAGCTTGTCTGCATGACTGAGCTCCCACGGCTCAGAGTGAAGGCCATGAGTAAAAACTGGGTAACTACCCCAACATTGTGTGAGCATTCCTGCCAGCTCCTGTACCTCATCTGGTGCACCTCCTCCTACAGGATGGCCCTGGATGGACCCAGATCCTAGCAGCTGCTCACTCTCATTGTTCATGCTGTTGATCCTGGTCCACCAGGCCTGTCTGATCTGACCTGCCTTCTCTGCTACCCAAGCTCCAGCCCTAGAAAATGCCTCTGTTCCCCAGCAGGACTGTGAGGATTCCCAACCCGTGCCTTTGCACAAGCTGTTAATGCTCTGTCTAAAACATCCTCCATACCTCTTGCCACCGCCAGAGAGACCTTCACAGGCCCAAGGCCCAGGGTAGGCTCCTCCTCCCTTGAGGCCTTGGCGGACTCCCCTAAGCAAAGTAGACCATTCCTGCATTATACTATGACTGTGGCAGCCCCCACTGCACTGTCTGTTGTCTTCTCTGCCATCTATATTAGACTATGTCCTCCCAGAGGAAAAGGTCCAGGTCTTCCTTGATTGTACTTTGAGGGCTTGGCAGATGAAATGTTCAGTGAACATTGAACAGATCAACTGTCTTAGTCAAATTCCTTTGGTTACATGTCTAGGCAAAAGGAAATTTCTTTGGAAAAAGTGTCATAGCTGCAGGAAGAGTAGGGATGTGGAGGCATTTAGAGATAGCTGGAACCAAGGACTGACACACCACCGGGATTCGCTTACATCTTCTGCTCCCGTTCTACTTCCTCCCTGTGGCAGGGACATTTCTCAGACATGCAGACAAGTTCCCAGACCCATAAGGGAACTAAGCCACCTTTTTACATCCTCACTATTAAAAAATTCCAGGGAAGAACACTGATTGGCCCAACTTGAACTAGTTGTCCACCCCTGGACAAACTACTATGAGCAGGATATCTAAGATGAGACATGTTCCCATTCAAAACACCCTTGGAGAAGGGTGAAGAGGAGCCCCTAGGAGAGAGGTTGCTGCTCTGGACAGACAAAACAACTTTGAGCATTACATGAATGATGGACATTTCATGAGTTACACATGGTCTTACAAATGACAGTACAATTTCTGGATCGTTTACAAATACATTATCTCAATTCTTACAAAATCCCTGTGAGCCCACATTTCTCAGATGAGGAAACAGGCTCAAAGTCACACAGTGAATCCACGAAGCCAGAACTCCACCTCCACACAGTATAGTAGATGTATGCCCTTGGAGGCTTTCCTCCCACATAGATGTGGTCAGCTAGACCTATCTTGTGCAGTCACTGGAGAAAAGTGCAAATGTTCACCTGTAAGGGAGGAAAGAGGAGACTCTGCCAAGCGTTAACTCCAAGCTCATTTCCACATTAACCTTTTTTGAAAATCTCCTCTTGCCTCAATCAGCACTATACATCAGGAACATATCTGATTCTTTCGGGATTTGAGATTGTGCCGTCCTTCCTTTAGGGTTAGATTGTGATCCCCAGCAATGATTATCTGAGCTTGTGACTAGAGCCCTAAGGTCCCAGCATATGGGGTCATTATCCAGAGCCAGACATGATGACAGGTCCCTTGACCTGGAATTTAGAAGACAGGTAGACAGCTCCATTTCATCCTCTACCTCCCCATTCCCAATATACACACCCCAGGAATTTGCCGCCTTCACCTATGCCTTTATTCTAACATGTGGCACTTGCCCCAGTGTGTTAGGGTCAGCTGCGCCACTTGCTTCTCAAAAGCAAGTCCTGGATCTGTTCATTCCATTCTTCCAGAATGAGGCCTATGATCGATTGCTTGTGAAGATGGCTGCACCAATTCCTCCCATCCCTGTGTGCATGCCCCTTTGCAATGTGACTCTTCTGCTTCTTCCATGATGAGGTGGAGTCTATTTCCCACCTCTTGAATTTAGGCTTGCCTGTGACTTGTTTAACCACCAGAATGCCACAGCCTTGTCCTCAAGAGTTCTTGTAGCCTTTGCTCTTGTTCTCTTAGAATCTGCCAAGCGGAAATGTGAATATGCCTGGGCTAACCTGCTCAAGCATGAGAAACCACATGGAGTAGACGAGTCCCATCCCAGCTGAGGCTCACTAGACTGACTACAGCCAGCACCAATTGTCAGATGGAATGAGGCCGTTTTGGACTTTCCAGACCCAGTTGAGCCACCAGAAGACTGCAGCCATGGAATGACCATAGGTGAGGCTAGCGGAAGAATCTCTCACCTGAGCCCAGCTCAAATTGCTGACTCATAGAATTGAGAGCAAATAAAACCGTTGTTGTTTTAAGCAGCTAGGTTTTGAAGTGGTCTGTTACACAGTAATAGATAATAGGTATAGGGCAGTTCCTAGTTTGAAAGATTTGCCCAGAGGCTGTTAACTGGCTGAATGGATAAACCGAGAAGCTGAGAGGCATTAACTCACCCTTCTGGTGCCTCTCCCCTGTATTGGTTGCAGTTACTATGCAGCTAGGTCACCATTTCCTGGGGTTCAGAAACCCGTGTTTTCCGTCTAGCCCCTTGGAGTATGGTTCCAGGTCTGCACTCAGGAACCTAACTTCCAGTACAGTGCTCATGGTTTTCTTTGAAATGAAGATGTGTATGAGTCACACACACACACGCACGCACGCACTCAAGTAGTTTGTGGACTTTTATATATGCTATCTGGTAAACAGGAGATCCTGGGTTCAAATCCCAGCGGTGCCTAGGCCCTTCAAAGTGATATATTATGGACACCCTGGTGATGTAGCGGTTAAGTCCTATGGCTGCTAACCAAAAGGTCCACAGTTTGAATCCACCAGGTACTCCTTGGAGACTCTACGGGGCAGCTCTACTCTGTCCTATAGGGTTGCTATGAGTCAGAATCGACTTCACGGTGGTGGGTTTGGTTTTTTGTTTTGGCATATATGCTTAGAAAATATAGCAAAGTAAAAAGAAGAAAAGACAAATTACCATAACTTTATCTTCCAGAAATAGCCACTATCAACATTTCATTGGCAAATCCTTGTCTTTTCATCTACATAAATATTGACATATGTGTGTGTATAATTTTTCAAAATGTATGTTCTGTCCTATGTTTTCCACTTAATAATATGCCATGGACATTTTTCCATGTCAACGAATGTGGCTGTATTTATGTATTTATTGAGTACTCTGGATGTGTCATGCACTTTACCCAAGGCCAGGCATGCAGTGACGACAAGCTAGTGCGTTCGCAGTCTCCGTCCTTGTGAAGCTTACAGCCTAGCAGGGGACACAGACATCAAGCAAATACTTACACAAACACCTTTTTAATTTTTTGTTTTGAGACCTTTTTAGACTTACAGAAAGACTGCAAAAATAATGCAAAGTTCTCATATACCCTTTACCCAGCTTCCCCTGATGTTAACATTTCACATAACTATATTGTAATGATCAAAACTAAGAAATTAACATTGGTAGAATACTATTAACTAAACTACAGACTTTCTTTTCCACCACTGTCCTTTTTCTGTTCCAGAATCTAATCCAGGTTACCACGTGGCATTTAGTTGTCCTGTCTCCTTGTTGTTTAGGTGCCATCGAGTTGGTCCCAACTCGTAGCGATGTACAACAGAATGAAATGCTGCCTGGTCCTGCCCCACCCTCACAATCATTGCTGTATTTGAGCCCATTGTTGCAGGCACTGTGTCAATCCATCTCATTGAGGGTCTTCCTCTTTTTTGCTGACCCTCTACTTTACCAAGTATGATCTCCTTCTCCAGGGACTGGTCTCTCCTGATAACATGTACAAAGTGTGTGAGACGAAGTCTTGCCATCCTTGCTTCTAAGGAGCATTCTGGCTATACTTCTTCCGAGATAAATTTGTTCATTCTTCTGGCAGTCCATGGTATATTCAATGTTTTTTGCCAGTACCATAGTTCAAAGGCATCAATTCTTCTTCATTCTTCCTTATTCATGGTCCAGCTTTTGCATGCACGTGAGGTGACAGAAAATACCATGGCCTAGGTCAGGCACACCTTAGTCCTCAAGGTAACATCTTTGCTTCTTTAACACTTCGTTACTGCTTGGTTATTTTATAGAATGTCCCTCAATTTGGGTTTGTCTGTGTGTTCTCAAGATTAAACTGAAGATATATCACAAAGGTGGAGAGTTTTACAAGGATCCAATGACAACATAAAACGGGGTGAACTAATTCAGCCTGAGGTAGTCAGGGAAATCTTCCATGAAGAGGTGACTTTTAAACGATTCCTAAAGGATCAAAAGTAATTAGCAGGGCAAAGGGTTGAGAGTGAAGGGGAGAATGTTCCAGGCACAGACAACACCATTTGCAAGAGTTACACTAACAGCCTATAGGGACTGGCAGGAAGTTTCATGAGTGACTCTGTCCAGGCAGAAACCTTGGCCACCTGGAGGGGCTTCCTCGTTTGAAGGAGGCAGCTGCTTCAACTTAATTCAGCCAATGTGGTCCCAAGTAGAAATAAGGGTCTAGTATTTCCAGAGTTTCTAGTGTTCAAGAGAAGCTGGAAAACCAGATTTTTGACCCATAAGCCTTTCAATCTTTTAATACCAGTAAATAATTACTACATTCTCCTTAAAAGGTAAATAAAACCTGTGAGCTGCCAATTTTTTTTACCTGTTGCTGAATGAACCATTATTTATCTCCTATGGTGGGACCTTAAGGTTATTTTCAATGGTTCACTGTTGTAAACAATGTTGTAATCAAAGTCCTTGTACAGATAACCTTGAGATCTTGTCTAGCTACGAAAGTGTGCTCCAGACAGTTACTTGTCAATTGGCACATCCTGTGGCCTTTTCAGGCTCTGCTCTCCTTCACCCTCCACTGGCCCTCACATTCCCCTAATGCCAGTTTTCTCTCTACTTTTCCAACTGCTCTTTTTCAACTTCCTTTAAAATCTCAGTCAACTCTGGTGTAGTTACCCTGGAATCCACATTATTAGTAAGGTGTCTGTGAGGTGATCTGGGATGTGGACCCACAGAAAGTGCTCAGCTCTCACCTGGATTGAGGGGCACAGCTGTACCTGGTCTTGGGAGCTCTTCAGTCCAAAGCCCCAGCCCACCCTAGCTAAGCTGCTGAGCTGCTTTCCAGAAGGGAGGGGGCCAAGGCCAGCTCTGCAAGATCACTGATTACTAAAAGGGCAACAAATACATTCCTGGTGGATTCACTGATAAGACTGGTATGGAAAAGATAAGGAGCTAGAGGCCTGAAGCCAGGACCTGGAGAAGAATTCCTACTTGATTAAGAGAGAGGGACCTGGGATCCACTCTTAAGAGTTGATGGGCAGGGGCTATACCCAGCTTTCTTCCAATGGAGCCTCCTTGTTCTGTTGCCTTTGTGTTGGTCTGGACTGTCTTTACAGTAGGAGACAAAAGTCAGCCTGACACATGGTGGGGAGGCAGAGGGGGCGGGATGAAGGACAACTTTCCTTGCTCCTAAAGCTCCCTGGTGGCATAATGGTTAAGAGCTACAGCTGCTAACCAAAAGGTTGGCAGTTCGAATCCACCAGGCGCTCCTTGGAAACACTATGGGGCGGTTCTACTCTGCCCTGTAGGGTCACTGTGAGTCAGAATCGACTCGACCGCAACAGGTTTGGTTTAAAGCTCCTATTCAGGGAGCCAAGAAAAGGCTTTTTATTTATGCTTCCCTTGAAGAAACCCTCTCCTGTGTCCAGGTAGGATGTGAGGGTGGTGTCCTCCTGGCCACTCCTGGGGAACATCCCATGCTCTTCTGGGATTTAGATTGGCCCAAGTAGCACTCACTTGGGGAGACTGACCAGATGTTAAAAATATAAGTAAAATGAAGCTACAAGAGAGTCTGGTAGTCAGTGGGCCATCTTCCAAAATAATAACATCTTCTTTATTGAATACTTACTCTATGCAAGGCATCATGCTCATGCTAAGGGGTCTTCATACATTATTTCATTTCATTCTCATACTCTGGTTTTGGAATGAGAAACCTGAGGCTCAGAGAGCTTAAGCAACTTTTCCAGAAGTTATATTAAGGCCAGGCCTGTCAGTGGCCACAGGCTTGTTTGTCACAGGTTCCAGAAATCCCTGTCTCACCCACAGCTATCCACAACATGCTCACTCACTTGTCTTATGTTTGCTTAGGGGCCTTGGAGCACATGTGACCTCCTGAGACCTTGCCATGAACCCCAGGCTGAGGGAGCTGCTTATGGAAGGAGAGCCCCTAGCCCCCATAAGCCTCTACCTTCTGGGTCTGTGCCTTGAGGAGGGACACCAAGCCACCGAATGTCCCCCCCCCCCCCAGCAAACGCTGCATTCTGAGCCTGGGTCTTTCGTAACCTCCCCTGCCTCTGTGGTATACATGGGTTATACATACTCAGACACTTGTGGTAATATAATGGTCATTATTGCTAACTTACCTCTTTGGAAGTGCAGGAGATCCTGTGTTTTATGTTGCTGTTGTTGTTAGGTGCCATCAGGTCGGTTCCAACCCATAGTGACCCTAAGTACAACAGAACAAAACACTGCCCAGTCCTGCACCATCCTCACAATTGCTGTTATGCTTGAGCCCATTGTTGCAGCCACTGGGTCAATCCATCTTGTTGAGGGTCTTCCTCTTTTTTGCTGGCCCTCTACTTTACCAAGCATGATGTCCTCCTCCAGAGACTGATCCCTCCTGATAACACCTCCAAAGTATCTCCCCATCCTTGCCTCTAAGGAGTGTTCTGGTTGTACTTCTTCAAGACAGACTTGTTCTTTTAACAGTCTATGGTATAGTCAATATTCTTTGCCAACACCGCAGTTCAAAGGTGTCAATCCTTCTTTGGTCTTCCTTATTCATTGTCCAGCCTTCACATGCGTATGAGATGATTGAAAACACCATGGCTTGGGTCTGGCGCACCTTAATCTTCAAGGCGACATATTTGCTTTCCCACACTTTGAAGAGGCCTTTTGCAGCAGATTTGCCTAATGCAATGTGTGTTTTGATTTCTTGACTGCTGCTTCCATGGGTGTTGATTATGGATCCAACTAAAATGAAATCCTTGACAACTTCAATCTTTTCTCTATTTATCATGATGTTGCTTATTGGTCCAGTTGGAAGGATTTTTGTTTTCTTTTTATGTTGAGGTATAAGCCACAATGGAGGTTGTGGTCTTTGATCTTCATCAGTAAGTGCTTATAAGTCCTCTTCACTTTCAGTAAGCAAGGTTGTGTCATTTGCATATCTCAGGTTGTTAATGAGTCTTCCTCGAATCCTGATGCCCCATGTTTTATAAAAACCCAGTGCCGTCGAGTCGATCACATTTTATAGGTTCACTTTTTCATTCATTTGCTGAGGCTCACCGAGCACTCTGTACCTGGTATTGCCAGATGGGCTGGGGATACTATGGCAGTGAGCAGGGCAGGTGTAGCCCCTGCCTTCCTGGGCCTACATTCTCATGGGGAACATTCTCTGTGAAATATTAACAAATCGAATCCAGTAACATATAAAAAGGATTATACACCATGACCAAGAGGCATATATCCCAGGAATACAAGGTTGGTTTAACATCTAGAAATCAAGCAACATAATACACGCTATTAATAGAAGATAGGAGAAAAACTATATTTTAATAGACCCAGAAAAAGCACTTGAGAAAATCTATCTCGTTTCATGATTTAAAAAAAAAAAAAAAACTCATCAAACTAGGAATAGTAGCATTCCTCTATGTGATAAAAGGTGTCTGTAAAAAACTCACAGCTGGCATCATACTTGATGGTGAAAAACTGGATGCTTTCCCCCTAAGATCAGGAACAAGACAAGGATGCTCATTTTTGCCACATCTATTCAACATTGTACTAAAGGTTCTAGCTGGAATATTTAGGCAAGAGAATGAAATAAAAAATATCCACACTAGAGAGGAAAAAGCAAAACCATTCTGTTTACAGTTGACATCATCTTGTATGTAGAAAGTCCTAGAGAATCCACCAAGAAAAAAAAAAAAACCTACTAGAATTCATAATAAACAAGTTGAGTAAGGTGGAAAGACACAAGATTAACATATAAAAAAATCAATTTCATTTCTATACACTAGCAATGAGCAATCTGAAACTGAACTCATGAAAACAATTCCGTTTACAATAGCATCAAAAAGATTAAAATACTAAGAATAAATTTAACAAAAAAAGTGCATGACTTGTCCATTGAAAATCGTGCTGTATTGTGAACAGTCAAGAAAATGGATGAACGGCAGCTTGGACAGGCTGCATTGTCAGGGAGGAATAGACAGGTCCAGCAAGGCTTCCTGACTCCGTGCCTCAGCCAGGCCAGCATGCAGAGTCCCAGAGCTCTGTGCCCTTTTGCCCTTTGCCTGGTTCTGCCTGTCTTTAGCGTCATTTTGCCTCCTTTAGGTAGAGGATTAGGTAGGGATTAACAGCCCTGCAATTAATGTCTGTATTTCAAGTTGTATAGGTGATGGGAACTCAGGGGTACAAAGTCCAAAGCGGCCTCTCATTTTGAGAAAAGCAATTCTTCAGACCTTGGACACAGGCTGTGACTTGGAGTGTAGGTTACCTCCTGCTTCTGATAAAAACGCAGGTTTTAGATTTGCAGAGTGTTTGTGAAGAGGGTATAGAGAGTTCCTGTATACCCTACACCCAGTTTCCCCTACCATTAACATCTTACAATACCAAAAAACCAACCCGTTCACCATGGCGTTGATTCCGACTCATAGCAAACCTACAGAACAGAGTAGAACTGCTCCACAGGGTTTCAAGGAGCAGCTGGTGGATTCGAACTGTGGACCTTTTTGGCTAGCAGCCCTAGCTCTTTACCGCTGTACCACCAGGGCTCCCAAGTATGGTTCATTTGTCATAATTTGAACCTACAAACCAATATCGATGAACCAATACTGATACGTTATTATTAACTGAAGTTCATACTTTATTCAGATTTCCTCAATTTTTCCCTGATGCCCTTTTTTATTCCAGGATCCTGTCCGGGATGTCACATTACACTTGGCTGTCCGGTCTCCTTAGGCTCCTCTTGGCTGTGACAGTTTCAAATGCAAGTTTTAGCTTTAATCAGGGCTTTTTGGACAGGTTCATTCTGGTTTGAACCCCTGCTGAGAATTCGCATTTCTAGCAATTTCCCAGGATGTTATATATAAGAATCACCTGGGGGATCTTGTTAAAATGTAGATTTTGATTCGGTATATCTGGCACGGAAATGCAAATTCTCAGCGGGAAACTCGTTAGAAGTGCAAATTCTCCGCAGGGGTTTGAACCAGAACACACGGGAACACGGGGATGTAGAAAGAGTTTGAGCTCTGGAGTCAGACAGGCCTTGACTCAAATGCTAGTTATGCCCTTACTAGCTGGAGAGACCCAGAGTAATTTATTTCAGTCCTCTGAGCCTCAGTTTCCTCATCTGTAAAACGGGGGCAATACTACCTAATTCGCAGGACTGAATCCTGGAAGATAGTAAATGAGGAATACCTGGCACAATACCTAGCACACAGTTGTGCTCAACAATAGCAATATTAATAACGTGTCCACTTGCCCCACATGCCTTTCCAGTGTTGCAGCCCCTCTTAAATTACTGCCCTCTTCCTTTGAGTCTGCACTGCCCCAGGCAAGAGCCCTTGCCACCGACACACCCTCACCAGTACTGCACAGGCCTGACAGAACACCTATTTAACATCTGCTGCCCCACAACAGCTGGGTTTTTCCCAAGCCTTTTCCAGTCAACCTTAGGTTCCGGCATGTGTGTCAGTGCTTTTCCGTCACAGTGACCTAGTTGTAAGGAATGCACAGGACTGTCTCCTGGCCTTTAGGCTGTACTTGGGAGGTCAGAGCATACTCTTGTCCAGACCTGACCCCACCCCAGCTTCACTGTCCTAAAGGCCTGCTGGGGGAGGGGGTGAGCTCTGGAGCCTGCTGTTTGCTCCTTCGGTTGGTGGGGCCTCCTGAACACATGAGTAAACTTAAAACAACTTCTGGAAAAGTTCCTTAAGCTCTCTGAGCCTCAGGTTTCTCGTTCCAAAACCAGAGCATGTGAATGAAATGAAATAATGTATGAAGACCCCTTAGCATGAGCATGATGCCTTGCATAGAGTAAGTATTCAATAAAGAAGATGTTATTATTTTGGAAGATGGCCCACTGACTACCAGACTCTCTTGTAGCTTCATTTTATTTATATTTTGAGTAAACTTTGTCCCATCCTCCTGTCTGCCACTCACTGCAGGTGTTTGCTCTGAGTAGAAACTCTCCTGAGGTGTGGGAGAAGGAGCGAATCCATACACAGGTGTGCATGTCTGGGACAACGTATTTGGTGTGGGTATGGATGGTGCAGACCTGCAAGAGTATATGTCTGCGGGTGCATGTGTGTGTGTGTGTGTGCAAGTATACGTGACCATATGATGTACCTGGGAGTTTATGTACCTGGATACTTGTGAGCAGGCCCGCATGTGGCTGAGCCCATGAGTGTATTTCATGTTTGTGTGTATACGTGTAGTGTGGAAGTATGTGTATGAGGCTGGGTGTGCTTGTGCAGGTATGGAAGTGTGTTCAGTGGAGGAGGGGGTCTTCACCTTGCCACATGTCCCCTAAGCCCCGGTACCCTGGGTTCAGATGCAGGAACAAATCAGGTAAATGGAACCTTCCTGATAGTCATGGCCCAGACACCTGTGAGGACACAGAGATGGGGCCCAAAATATCTCC
Source organism: Loxodonta africana (assembly GCF_030014295.1). NCBI lineage: Eukaryota > Metazoa > Chordata > Mammalia > Proboscidea > Elephantidae > Loxodonta > Loxodonta africana. The sequence continues at coordinate 45,056,302 of NC_087367.1, read as the reverse complement.
CGGGCCAGAAACACCTCTTCTGTCCAAAGGTAGAGGTAGATGCACTGAGCACTGCAAGCAACTCCTTCTTCCCAAGCTGATGGTCTGTGTTTAGTTTTCCCAGTGCCCCTCCTCTCAGGGGTTGAGATCTGGGTCATCAAGGAAGGAGGTTCTGAAAGGAGAGAGACCAGGTAGAGGGTAGCTGTGCTCCCGCCTAGGATGCCAGTGGCTCTAGGGAGGCCCTGCCCAGGCTTCCAGATGCTGCTTAGAGCTCTGAGGGGAGATGGCTCACCTTAGGCCCGCCCCAGGGTGAAAGAACCACCTCTGGGAGTTGCAGGTCCTGCAGTGCTCAGGAGGATTACCCCTGGAGCGTCTCCTGCCCAGGAGTCTCCATTTCATTCCCTGTGAAGGTGTTCCTTCCAATCCTACCCCCTCAAGGAGGCTTCGACCAGTGACAGTCCAAGTTGGTAAAAACCTCTTTGCTTCTATTAAAGCTTCTGATAGGAATGTTCCTCCCTCAGATACATGCATGGCTCACGCCCTCACCTCTTTCAAGTCTTTGCTGAAATATCACCTTCTCAATGACCACTGCTGTGGACCTCCCACTCCTGCCACCTTGTTTTAAATTCCTGGTCTCTCTTCCCCTCCCCTGTTTTCCCCCAAAGCTCTTCTCATCTCACAAAGTGTGGTCCATGGAGCAGGGCCATGAGAGGAGGTAAGTATAGAAATTGAGAGCCAGCATTTAGAAACTTCGGTACTATAGCATCTGTAGATACAATAGAATTTATAGCAATTTGACATTGCCCAGAAATTCAAATTAGGATTGGACAAAAATAAACTGGCTTTCCCCACAGAGTCTGATACCAGGAGGACATCAGGTGGGAGGGCAGTGAAGACTCAACCACACTGCACCTGGCCAAATCCCCTGCTCCCTGGGGCTGAGGCCTTGATGAACCAGCTTAGGGCTACAGGAAGGAGGGGCAGGCCTCGGGCCCAGGCCTTTGACAACACTGCCTAGACTTGAGGGACTCTTTCTCATGCCTGCCCTGTGGACTGAGGAGCAAGAGGAACAGGGGCTGGAAGACAAATTCTTCCATTCCACAGAGGGCGTCACCAACTTCCTTCCTCTCTTGAGTTGGTGCTTCTGCTCCCAGGTAGAAAGGGAAGGAAGGTTGGCACCTGGTGATTGCATGGAGACTGAGTAGGCTGTCCTTTCATCCCTGCCTTGTTAGTGGGGCCCCTGCCCCCTACCCCTGCTTGGTTCTGATCACAGCCTTTTGTTCGGAGCCCCTATGAGTTGTTCTTGTGACTCAAGTAAGTAAGGCACGGCTGGGAGCTTCTGCCCTGATAAAAAGTGTTCTGCCCCTACCCCACCTGGCCCACTCCCAGGGGGAGCCCAGGGTTGGCAAGGCCAGGCAGAAGCAGCTCTCCTGGGAGTGGGGGGTGCTCTGGTTCTGCCTGCTGTTCCCACGGCTGGGTCTGGCCCCAGCCCACGTGGCTGGCAGCGCCTGGGCCTGATTCATGGGCCAGCCATCTGGCAGGGCCAGTTCTGGGCTCACACACCCACGGCCAAGGCCCGTCGTTCTTCTCCACCTTGGCCCAAGCCCTCAGGCTGAGCTTCTCCTTCTCTGACCTGAATATTCCACCCATAGGATGCCTTTTGTCCTTCCCCATCTCCAATGAATGGTGGGGGTCTGGCCAAGGAGGAGGGGCACTGGCCGTTTCTCCAAAACGTCCTAAAAGACTACTATCTGGGTGTTGTTCTGGGTCACATGTGATTCCAGCAAGGGGACAAGGAACAAACTTCGGCATAACTGGAAAAGTCAATTATACCTTCCTTACCTGCTCCCTCTCACCTGCTCCCTCTCATTCAAGCAGAGCCACAAGCTAACGTCTGCTAACCACCTTCCCTCAGTTGCATGCCCCACTACTCTCCTTTCTCCTGGTCCTGTCGGGGCATAAAGGAAGCTGGAGAGGAGAGGTTTTCAGGAGGAAGTGATCCTCAAGCTCAATTTTGATTGATTGATTTTGAGTTAAGCAGGCAGAGAGAGGAGAGAACTAAGAAAGGCGTTCCAGATAAAAGGAATGGCATGAGCAAAGGTGTGGGGTTAAGAGAGACCACAGGGCACTCAGAACCATCCATCCAGGAGGTTGGTAGACTTTGGAACTGAAGACGCAGACAGGGGCCAGTTCTTGTCATGAATAGTCATTCGTCCAACACTTATGAACGTCCCTTTACTTCGCTCGGTGTGGAGTATAAAAATAAAGTAAATATTAGGAGCATAAAGGTGTTTGGACACATTCCTTACCTTATTCATCACTGTATCCCCAGTGCCTGCCACAATGCTGGGCACATAGCAGGTGCTCAATAAACATCTGTAATACGAATGAATCCTTGAATGCAGAGATGGCATGGCTACTTACACAGAAATGGAATGAAGTAAAGAGAAATCAGCTATGCTGAGGCAGAGAACGCAAACGTTAGAGAACACCCCCTGGGGAGGAGGCCTGTTGTTCATTCTTTTAAATTAAAGAAGGTTCATGTTGTTTTTCGGGTGAACCTTAGCTGTTTTTTTTTTAGCTGTGGCTGGTGCATTTATTCACTTGCTAGTTGAGATTCCGGGATTTTTGCTGCTGATGCAACATACCGTAGGATTTCCATAGAACGTTGTGTTGAGTAAGCAAAGGCTGCAGAGCAGAGAGTGGGCAGGGCCTCCTGGAGCTAGAAAGAAGGCCAAGTTAGTGCAAGAAGAGGCAAACCTGTGCAGGGAAATGTCCACATTGTTGCCCAATCACACCTGGAATGTGTCCCCAGGTATGAGACTTTGGACTTGCAAGAGGTATTCATCTAAGGACAGCTCATGGCATTTGGCCAGCTTAGAATTGAAAGCTGATAGGCTCTCACAGTAGAGGACAGTAAGTCCCTACTACAAGTGAGTGAGCTCCCGAGGGTACTGTGAGCTGACTGTCAGATATGCTCTTCACCCTCTGGCTAGGGGCTGGAGGCAGTGTCGTTACTAGTGTTGGTGTCACCCGGTGCGGTAACTAATGGTGTCACCTCTCCTGTGCTAATTAGCACAATATTATAGCTAAAACATCAGAAAATTTGACAAAATCAGTGACTATAAAAGTGTAGGTAGTAACAGCGTGTGCTTGTAGTGCGTGCAGACGAAAGCACGTGATTCGAAGCATCGTCGTAATTGGGTAATAACGACAGCTCTGATCGGAGGTTCAAAAAGCAAATTAGCGTAGAGTTTTAGCCTTGTAGGTACATTGATACATGCAAGCTGGGCTTATGAAAAATGTTTTTGTTGTTGTAACTAACTACAGGGATATTTTTATAAAAAATAATAAATTTCTGATGAAATACTGCACAAACATTTTATGGAGAGTTATTTTGGTGTCACCTGCTCTGACAGTGTTGCCCTGTGTGGCTGGAATCCCCCACACCCTCTTAGTGATGTCACTGGCTTGCTTGGTGGTTGATAACAGGGTGTAGACATGTGCCAATCACAGGGCTGGTCCTTAGGAAGCTGGTCAGCCCTATTGTCCGTGCTCTGTGGTGACACCCCCCAGACTCCAGGGCCCCCTTGCTGTTGGCACCTGTGCATCCGGGAGGTGGTTGAGCTATACTGGGTACCCAGAAGCAGGTACTCCATCTGCAGATTCATTGCTTTCTAGGTCCCATCCTCACCCAGGAGAGAGAATCATGAGCCTGAGTCCTGGGCACCTCCCAAAGCTTCATCTTTGGGGAGACACAACACCAAAAGCCCAGACTTACACAGATTTACTGTGAAACTAATGAAGCTTGTGCCTTGGGCACTCACTTGAACAGGCCCCTTCCTAGACTCTGGATCTAATTTTGTATTTACCATTTCACTTTTTTTCTTGAAGAGGATCCCCAAAATATATCAGCTTCATATCCATCAAAAGTGGACTCACCCTTGCCAATGCTCTTTGACTCTAAAATCCTGAGCAGACGGTGGGCACCTTGATGACCAGGGCTCATAGGCCTCCTTTCCAAGTCTCAGGCCAAGACCTCCACCATAGCAGCTTCAGGGGTAAGAGGGTTGTTGTTGTTGTTGGTTGCCATGAAGTTGGTTCCTACTCATGGCCACCCCATGTAGAACTGTGCTCCATAGAGTTTTCTTGGCTGTAATCTTAATGGAAGCAGATTGCCAGTTCTTATTTTCACTGTACCACCGGGTGGGTCTGAACCACTGTCATTTAGGTTAGCAGTTCGAGAGCAAACTGAGGGTTCCAATTCAGAGCAGACAATGGCCTCACGGCAGCCCAGGTGAGGTGGGTGGAAGATGCTGCCAGGCCCGGCGTGGGTGGAAGGAGACTGGCCATTATGGAAAGTTAAGTGTCATACTGGGAGATAGGAGCTGGACAAGAGTGAATGCACCAGATCAAATCACACTTCTAATTGTGTCCGCGTGGCCCACTGGTGGGGCATTTGTTGATGATTGACCGCTGGCCTAAAATGGATGCTGTGATATAAGATACCATTGGGTTGTACACCTGACAAGGGTATGTGAATTACAGCACAACAGAAACAAACAAGGATGCTGAGAGCTCAGTTGCTCTGATGCCTTTCACATGTGTTGGATCCAGGCCTGGCAGGTCTAGGAAGCGTGGTGCTGGATTTTCAGGGCTGCCTCCTGAAGGCTTGCTCACACAGAGCCTGGGCTGTTCAGGGGAGGACTGTGTCCCTGCCTGGTCCTTTCTTGTCCTGGGAGGCAAGACAGTGGCCTTGCAAACAGGTTCCCTGTCCGGCTGGGGCCCTTAGAGGCTTCAACCATCTTTGGGCTAGTTAACCAGTTGCCATCAAGTTGATTCTAACGCATGGTGACTCCATGTGTGACAGAGTAGAACTGTGCTCCATAAAGTTTTCAATGGCTGATTTTTCAGAAGTAGATTGCCAAGCCTTTCTTCAAATGTGCCTCTGGGTGGGTCCAGACCACCAATCTTTTGGTTAGCAGCTGAGTGCTTAATCATTTGCACCACAAAGAGACTCCTATCTCTGAGCTACTGGGCCCCAGTTTACTGCCCTGAGTTTGTGCATTTTCTCTAAACTGTCCAAGCCGGCACATGCTGGAGCTGAGGGGAGGAGTTAATGATTAATTGGGAGGTGAAGGAGATGGGGGAGGCTGGGACAGTGGCTCACAGGCTGCCCTTCCACCCTCTGGGGCAATGTGAGCTGTACACCTAGCTGTGTTGGTAGAGGCCCTGGGTGGGGGCAGGGCAGGCAGGGCAGGGCTGCCCCCTTGAAGAGGAACTTGGCCTCTAAAGGGCCCAGAAGAGCCACATGGAAGCCAGGGACACACCTCTTGTGGCCCAAGCCCCTACTGCCTTCACAGGTGCCTGAGCACATGGGGTAAACACCCCCCTCCCCAGGCCCTGTCTCTCCCCCCAGTTCTGGAGCTTCGTAAGGTCAAATTTCAAAGCTCACTGAGAAGTGGCTCCTCAGACCTGCTGGTGACCATGTGGCTGGTGGTAGCCTCAGTGCCCTGCAGGGGCACCAGCTGGGAGAAACTGGTACCCTCACACCTTTTCTCTGGGACCTGTGCTCAGGACACACGTGCACAAACACACATGCATGTGCACTAGCTAGGCGCACTTTATCTCCCTGGTCTCTGCTGAGAAATAAAGTGAATTTTGACAGATAGCTCTGGCAGGAGGGCGCAGATACTTTGAAAGCTCCTGGCTGGTGGTGCTGTGGGTGGGATGGTGCTCTGTAAGGACTGATTGCTTCCAGTCTGAACTGCCCCCACAGGGCTCTTCCTGGGGCAGGTGGAGATGAACGAGAACCTCTTTGCCAAGCTGTTCTTTGGTAGCCTCTGCCACAGGCACTACCATTTTGTTTTGGGTGCTAAATCCTAGCAAACCTACAGTGGGCTGGTAAAGGCCAAGGGAGAGCAGAGGGAGACAGGGTGCAGGAGCTCCTGGTTCAGGCCACCTCGGGAGACTAGGCCTGCATCTCAGGAAATCATTCTGATCTGTACAGCAGAAACCCCAACCCAGGGTGTGGTGGGATGCTGCCCAGCTGACAGGAGGCAGGCTGGAGAGGCCTGGGGTGGAGGTGTGACCAGGACGTGGTGGTTGTTCCCTCTTCCTTGGGCTGTGGGGCCCACTACCTTCTGCAGAGTTGTGAGAAAAGTCCTTGGATGTTCTAAATTCTTTCACTTGTTTGGTTCCATTCTTGCGGGCAAGTAGGCTAGCTCAGGAAGTCACGTTCTCTAGGATCCTAGCTTGGTTACTCATTAACATGGCTGTCGAGTCCCTGCACCTGCTCTGAAGATACTTCACCTACAGCTCATGGTGGTAACTGTTCCTGTCCCAAGCCCCATAGCCTTGCCCGGCTGCCGTCTCTCTGACTGCCAGCCTCACACACTAATTAAGGAGCCTAGGTGTGCTGACATGCCACCTACGGAGGCTCAGGCAGGTACTTTGTTTCTGATAATGGGACACGCAAGATTGAGAATGGTTTTCTCTTTCATGAATTGGAGCAAGATTCTTTCCTGAGCATCAGGAGAGAGGGGTGGCGCTATAGCAAGGGCAAGAGGTGGTATCCAGGAACGTGCCACACACGTGAACACACTCAGGCCTGGTGCGGGTCCCTCACATGGTCCAGACACAGACTCTGTGTGTTCCAGGTGGTGAGGAGGGGTAGGCCTAGGGGGATGATAAAGCCACCCTTGGACACGTACTCCTACTGTGCAGTAACCATAGCATATGGCCAAATAAAGCCAGTTAGGACAGAGCTACCTGGGGAGGCTGCCCATCTGTTAGACACCCCCAGCCTGTGAGAAATGTTCCCTGTCAAGTGGAAAGAAAGCCAACCATGCCCCCATTCCAATTCTCTCCTTGATGCAGCCTCAAAAAATTCCTCAGACTTGACTTGGGTCCTTGGAGAGATTATCCTGCGTGCCATCCTGGGGTTGCCATGAGTCAGAATCAGCTCGAGACTGGATGGCAGTAGGTTCCATCCTCACCTTGTAGAGAAGGATCAGCCAGCCTTGCCTGCAGGTGGCCCACAGTCAGACATGGAAGCCAGCACCCTTCATTCCTCATGTACGAGCAGCGGCAGTGACTCTGAGCTGGCTGCTGTTCTAGAGCCAAGGAGCACAGGAGACAGGGCGAGGAATGAAGGGACAGTTCAGTGCTGAGAGTGGTCAGAGACGATGATGTGGGTGGCCCCCAGGTCCTCATTCCCTTCCCTTTTCCTCCCTACCTCTCAGTGACAAGTCTCTTACCCATGCAGAGACACCACTTTCAATTATTATTTTTTTATTAAAATACTGTTATACCCAATGGAATGCGGCAGCAATCCTGGTACAGGGTGGCATAACAAAACAGCCAAGTTTACATTTTAAATATTTATGATAACTTAAACATACACGTCATGGTCTTTGGCAGAAAACGTTCACAGCACAAAAAAATACTTTAAAAAGAAATACCAAATATTAATCCAAAATATATTAAGTTGTTGTGTTTTTTTTCCTTTCACAATATTTTTTTGCCTTTTTTTCTCTTTTTTTGCTTTGTAAACAATGCACATGAACCAAATGTACTGTTCAGCTTTAAGAGGGTAGGGATTTTAAAAAATATGCAATTGTCCAGCAAATGCAAATGTTTAAAAAGGAAACTTGAGGAACCATGAGAATAAAACAACACATACAGAACCTAAAAACAGTAAAGGAAAAACAAAAAACAGAGATTCAAGAAGAACTAAAAACAGTCAAGACAAACTGCTAAAACCCACCAATTGCTTCTGGGGCTAAATTGGGGGACTTTTTAAGACCAAAAGTCAAAGTCCGCTGCTGCTGGCAGGCTGCCAAGTGGGGCGCTTCACACTAAGTCCAATGTTTCTGGCCCTGCTTCAGGGCTCAAGGGTAGCTTGAGGACCCAGCCTCATGGGTGCCATTTTGTGATGGGGGCCCCATTCTCTGACGACTATTTGAGTCATATCTTGTAGCTCAATTAGTTTTCAACAGCATCGCTCCCTCTCCCAAGCCCTCCAGGTGGGAACAGAGACACTTAAGAGAACAAGGCTACTTCTCCAGTTTTCTCAGAGAGCACTGGTGTTGGGGAGGGTCACCCAAGCCCACACGTGGGCATGGCAGATGTCCATGTGTGATGGCTCATTTCTTCTGGCTCAAGGTTCATAAGCAAACCAACAGGATGTCTCAGGGACAGGAGCTGTGGAGCCATTTTAAGAGGCTGGCAATGGAGATCCCATGGACATTTAATGCAGGGCTCAAGATGGAGGAAAAGATAGCCAGTATCCCATGAGTCAACCAGCATCAAAATCCATGGCCAAGAATTTGAGGAGAAATAACTGGGGAGGCCAGTCAGAAGTTACAGGGGTTGTGGCAGCAAGGACAGGGGAACACAGCCCAAGGGCACCAGATCTGAATCAGCATGCTTCCATCTTCTGTTCCACAAGAAAGGGATTATATATAAACTGCACAGCATCTCCCAGTCCATTTAAAAGGCCCCTAACCCACACCAAGTGAGGGAGTGAGGCTGTAGCTTCTGCAGGAATAACGCCCTCAACCGTTCCCAAAAGATTCAAGATTCGGTGATCCCAAGGAGGCAGTGAGGAGCTGAGGAGCAGATGAAGTTGGCTGGGATCACACTTAGCCAGAGGGAAACATCATGGCTGACTTGATTATCAGAGTAGCCCACCTGTTGTCCATGGGCAGCCTGCCTTGGAACTCAGTCCTCCAAACCAACATACCCCTTCCCTTCCCACCCGAGGGCCAACTGGGGGATCAGAGAGGGCTCCACTCCGTTCTGGGCTTCCAGTTGCTCCCCAGCAACAAGCCTTGGGCAGCAGGCGAAAGCTGAATCCTCATTCTCCAAGGGCACGGGAGGAATGTGGGGCTAAGAAGCAGGGTCTTCTGGGATGCTGGTACTCATAGCTCCCCTCCCCCATGGCACTCCTTCCTGAGCTCATGGGACCAGACGGTTGATGGAAATGAGTGCCTGGTTGGGGAAAGTGGGGAAGTGGTTGGAGGAGCCGCCAGAATGGCCGAGAGTGACAGATGCTGAGGAGGACAGGAAATGGTTCAGAGTCCCCAAGGCGCAACCTCTTTCAGATCAGTATCTCCACCATGTCCGACAAGTCCTGGACTCTGGATGTAGCTACAGAGTCTGAGGAGAGACAAGAACACAGGCACATGCCAGCCAGTGTCACCAGCTGCTTTTGTAAAAATCCTGGTACCTTTTTAAGATAGGTCCTTTAAACTCACCAATTTTTCCTGCCTCAGCTGCCCAGGTCCCCAGGTCCCCCTAACTTGGCCAACCAAGTAATATATTCTGCTGCCCCACAGCCTAGACTACCAACCTCCAATGTGGAAGACTCATTTGTTTATAACTTTAGACTAGAGGGAGCGATGGAGAGCCCTGAGGGAGGGAGGCTGCAGAATTCTTTTCATGCCTGTGGTTTTCTGAGCTCCTGAGGCACAGGCAAATATGCAAAGGCTAATGTGAAAAGGGGAGCAAAAAAATAAAAGGCATCTTCTCAAATTTCTTCTTCCCAGACTCTTTTTAAACAAAGTCTTCTAACTTGAGTACACCATCAGGATTAACTAGCCAAGCTCTATTATTTTAGATATTTAGGTTGGCAATTAAATGCTATATGTAAGGAAGACTACGAAAGAGGAGATAAAGTCTTCCCATCTGGTAGCTTTATTTCTGAACTTTGGATCTGTCTCTAACCAGGGTCCTCAATTCCTCCATTCATACATTCAACTGGCCTTCACATGCATATTGAGGTAGGCAGATACCTTACTCTCCCCTCAGCCATACAGGGCTCCCTATGAAATGTGAAGCCATGAGCAGGAGGGGTCTGGGAAGAAAGGACCTTGGTGTCCCGGTTCACATCTCACAGTCCCCCCAGCCAGGGTGTGACACTTACCCAGTGAGGCTGTCCTCTGGCCACTGATGCACCCCAAAAGGCTGTCTGGCTCCAGTGCCAGACAGGCAGAGGTGCTGTCTGGTGGGCTGTCAGTCTGGGTGCTCCCATCTTTGCTCCCGTGTTTGGCATGCGCAGGGAGGGGGGCTGTGGCCCCTGGCTCCTCTGCAGCGGCCCTGTCTGCTGTAGAGGCAGAATAGAAGGTTGATGGTTACTGATCCCCACAAGACAAGGCTCCAATGAAGAACACTCTGAGTGTACTGTACGTATTGGGGACACAATGTGTCATTCTTGATTTGCAAGCACTTTGATTAAAGGACACAATGTGGTGTGGGTCATTCTTGATTTGCAAGCACTTTGATTAAAGACCAATCACTTATACATGTTTTCAAATGCAAATAACTCTCATTAGATTGGTTTCCAAATGTTTTGAGTAGAGGAACCCTTCTTTGTAAATTAAATACTAAAACCAGCAGTGTTTCTAGAATTTCCGTGGCATTTGCTTTTAGAAGAAGGATCAGTAGGGGTTTGTCTAGAAGGCGCATCTGCACAGGAATCTCTGTTTTGGCTTAGATTATGTGGCTAGGCCAGAAGGTGATGAAATTTATGAAAATGGGGTGGCGCCTACAGGTCCCCTCTTCGCATATGCTGGACAGTTGTGGGCTATATGGTCACTGAAGCCAGAGTATAAGCTGGTTCGCCTAGAAGAGGGGTCAGGAAGCCCTGGCTTCCATGAGCCTCAGTTCTGGGAAGAAAGGTGTGGTAATTTGTGTTCAGGTCTGAGAGCAACTGCCCAGCTACAGTACCCACCAGCCTCCTCTTACCTGCAGCCAGGCGGGCAGGGGCATCCACCTGCCGCTCACTAGAGGACAGCCCTTGCCAGCCCTGGGTTCCTGTCGCTGCAGCTGCGAAGATGGATGGCACAGACTTAGCTGGCCGCAGGGAGCCCTGGGGGGCCTTGCCAGGGTCTTTCCTGGAGCGTTGCTGAAGAACCTTGATCACAGCGTCCTTCTCCAGGATCTGGGCATGAAGCACCTTTAATCTGAGGGATGAGACTTCATCAGACTCCAGCAAGCAGGTAAGGCCCAGCAGCTTCCACCCTCCTCAAGGAGAGTTGAAGAGAAAGCTGTCCTTACATCCAGGCTGGACCTCTTGCCCTTGCAGCAAGGCCAGGAGCAGGCCTTCAGAAATGTCATCACAACTCTGGCACTGCGTGCTCTCAGAGCCCAGGCTGACAACCACAGAGCATGGGGCGCTGGGGCCCTTTTATACCAGCAAAGACATTTCATCAAGGGCTGGCTTATAAACTCATTTGATAATGGCAATGGCACAGCCCTGGTCCTAGAGAGCAAAGCCCCAGAGCTGTCTGACCATCGAATGAGCTCAGTTCATGTGTGTGTGCTTTTGAATTAGAGTAGATCAAATGGAAGTCACATAAGGACCCAGATTTTTGTTTTTGGAGAGAAAATACTAACTGCTCCCAAGTCAGGAATGTCATCCATATCCCTTCTGGGATGGCACAGTGTGGACTCAGTAGGAAAGTCTTTCTGATTTACATGGGGAAGGGGTAGGCAGGTAGGAGCCCAGAGACTTGAATGTCATCCAACACCTTAACACCCAGTTTCCTGGGCTGAACAAGGACTTGGCTGGTGTTACAGGAAACAGCATGTGTACATTTGCTCTGGAGTGCCAAACACCGGTCTGCTCAGACGCAGGAGGGAATGTTGACCTTTTAGGGAGAGGGGTCTATTTATCAGGGACTAAGGACAGGGACTGAACGTAGCCATGCCCTCCTCCCCACCTAGGCAGCCCGGCCTGGTCTGTAATGCCGAACCTGCTCTCCATCTCCTGGTGCCTGTGGCTGCCAGCAAGCAGGCCCTCGTTGAAGCTGCTGCTGGGCGAGGGCTGGGGGGAGTGTCGGATGAGGGTGGTGTCGCGCTGGGCAGCAGCTGTGGCAGCTGCATCCATGGCAAACTGCCTCATGGCCCGTTCCTCCAGGTACTTCTGCTCCCACTTGGTCATATCAGCCTCCAGGGCCAGGATCTGCTCCTCCTTCTCCCGCAGTTGCTCTGACAGCCTCAGGGCACTGAGCTCTGCAGTCCCACCACTGCCACTGCTACTGCTGACGGTGCCAGCCTGTCTCTGCAGAGCAAGGAGCACTGTGGTCAAGGGTGGAGGCTGGGCTGTGGTGACCCCTGGTCCTCACACACATGTGAGGGCTCTCACTTATACATGCATTTGTTCAGTGATGGCACTCACTCCCCCTCACCTGGCTTGCACCCAGAGACAGAGGGAATGACAAGGGGTTTCCACTCCCCACACCCTGCCCTGAATCCTCTGGCTAAAGGTAAAGGAACACTCAGGTCTGCCTTTGCATTAAAAAAACCCAAAAAACCCACCCCCTCAAAAACAAACAAACAAAAACAAAACCTAAACCCACTGCTGTCACACTGATCTCAACTCATGATGGCTCCATGTGTTACAGAGTAGAACTCTTCCATAGGGTGTGCTTGGCTGTAATCTTTACAGAAGCAGTCCTCTAGGCCTTTCTTCCGTGGTACCTCTGGGTGGGTTTGAACCTCCAACCTTTAGGTTGAGTGCAAACCGTTTGTACCATCCAAGGACCTTTGCATAGGTGACCTTATAATTATCCTCTAAGTTGGGAAAGTACCAGGCAAACCAGGAGACTGCTATCCTACCTGTATGGGAAGGGAGTGGAGACAGAACTCTATCTGGTTTGCAAACAGCAAGAGTTGTTTACTCAGAAGTCCCAAGTAAGGATAAAGATTTAGGATCACGGCGACCATCTTCCCTCCTGATCTTGGGGAGGCATATAAGAGCTGGCTAGGCTTCTAGATTAAGGTTCCATTGAATTTCAACCTGGCATCATTATTTCTGATCTATTTTCTCTAGAGACCAAGGACTCCATCCCTGCTTCTGGCTGAGTTCCCCGAGGCTAGACACAAGCCAAGGGGCAGAGTCTCTACTAAGACTGGTGGGTGGGAGAGGGCCTGCAGAAAGGGTGAAACAGAAATCACTCTTGCTTTCCAAGGGAGCCACGGCCTGGATCTGAGGAGGGGCTTCCAGGGGCCTTAGAATTGGCTTCCAATTCTCGAGCCCGAGAAGACGATGAGAACTGGCATCCTTAGACGCTGCTCCTAGCTCTGCCACCTCTACAGGTCTTCCTGGCTCACCTGCTGCGCACGCAGAGCCTTGAGTTCCTGCTCCAGACGCGTCCGCAGACGCAGCTCCAGCAGTTCACGCTTCTCGCAGGCAGCTTGCAGTTGCCCGAGTGCCTGCTGCAGCCGTTCCACCTTCTCCACGTAGGCCTGCTTCTTGCGCAGTTCCTCCTCGGCTCGTGCCGCCCGGCCCTGTGCACTGCTCAGGGCCTGCTCCAGCAGCTCGGCGCGACGCCGCTGGTCCTCAGTGGCCCCACGCAGCAGTGCCATCTCCCGCTCCAGCTTCTCCTGCTCTTGCTGCTGCTCATAACCTGCAGGAAGAAAGAGCAGGCTGGTCATCCTCCAAGCAATAATAGTTACAGTAACCACCTGGCTGGCCCCACTGAGTGCCCACCATGTGCCAGGCATGACTGCACGATTGCATCTCATCCTAGGAGTTAGGTAACCTCATTTTACAGATGAGGAGATCAAGGCTCACATTAAGTCACAAGTAAATGGCAGAGCCTGACCAGGGCCCTTGCTGTAAGAACGGAGCTACTCTGGCTCTCTACTGGGGTGGGGACTTGCCATGGGACAGCCCCAAACACCACCCACTTTTGCCAGGTCTCACCATTTCAAAAACATGTTCATAATTTCCTTTGAGCCTCATGATAACACTAGAGACTCTCCAGGTAGGAACTGTGATGCTCATTTACAGATGAGAAAATGGAAGGTGAGACAGACTGACATGGTCATTGTTTAAGTGGGAGAATGAAGGAAGGAGAAGACAACCATCATCTGCTGAACCATGAGCCAGACATTTACACATCTTATTTCCTTAAGTCCTCTAGTAACAGCCCCTCAAGGTAGGATTTGTGACCCCCACCTTATAGAGGAGGAAGCAGGAGGTGAACGGTGACGCCAAGGTGGGAACCCAGGCTGCCTGGCTCCAAAGGTCCAGGCTGCTGCTGGCTGTGGTGTGAGGTCCTCACATCTATAAGTCTCTTGAAATTGACTCCAGGGCTCATTCTGCAGGCCCCGGCCTCCCCCATTTAGTGCCACATTTCCTTCTTAGTTACCCAGTGCTGCTAGAACAGAAATACCACAAGTGGGTAGCTTTAACAGGGACCTCACACCACCAAGAAAGAAAAGCTGGGAGGAAGCACATCCTTTGGATCTGGGGTCCCTGCGCTGAGAAGACCCAGGGGAAGACTGATGACCAGGGCTTTCCCCCAGAGCCAACAGAGAGAAAAAGCCTTCCCTTGGAGCTGGCACCCTGAATTCAGACTTCTAGCCTCCTGAACTGTGAGAGAATACATTTCTGTTTGTTAAACCCATCTACTTGAGGTATTTCTGTTATAGCAGCACTAGGCAACTAAGACAGAATTTGGCACCGGAGAGTTGGGTGATGCTCTAACAGAGACCTGCAAGGTGGAAATTGTTTTGGAATTGAGTAATGGGTAGAGGTTGGGAGAGTTTTAAAGTGCCTAACAGTAAAAGTCTAGATTGTCTTAAAGAGGCTGTTGATGGAATTACGGACATCAAGGTCAATTCTGGTGAGGACTTAGAAGGAAGTGAGGTGAGCTATAACACCAGAGCCGACAAAGAAAGAAAGTCTTCCCCCAGAGCTGGCACCCTGAATTCCAACTTCTAGCCTCCAAAACTTTAAGAGAATAAAATCCTCTTTGCTAAAGCCACCCACTTGTGGTATTTCAGTTATAGCTGTGCTAACTGAGATGCGGCCAACCTGGCAGGTGGTGATGAAGAAACACAACCTAGGCAGTCCGGTGAAAAGGGCTACAGTTCGAAGATTTGTCTGACTGTGTCTCAGGTTTCAGCTCAACTGACCTTTAAATCATCTTGTTGATTGCCCAGGGCACTCTGCTCAGAGACCTTCTCCATACAGCTGGGACAAACAAGGCCCAAGCCAGACTACCAAGTCCTCCAGCTGATGCTCTAGGCTTACGCCTGTCCCTTGGGAGTTCCAGGCTGCTTTCTTGACCCCCACTGACGAATGTGTCAGCTGTCCACCCTGCTGCAGAGCTGGAGGGGGACAGGGCCGCAGGGCCTGTCTGATGAACCCAAAGGAACTGTCTTTAGAGCAGTGCTATCCAGTGGGATTTTCTGCTATAACAGAAATGCTCTATACGATGCCTTCTAACGCAGTTACCACGAGGCACATGCCATCTCTGAGCCCTTGATGTGCGGCTAGCGTGAATGACTGAGGAACTAGAATTTTAATCTTTGGGCCACAAGTGGCTAAGTGACTACTTACAGGACAGTACGTCTCTAAGTCTCCAAGTTCTGGGAGAGAAGAGAAGGCTTGGGACTCTGGGATGCATAAGGGAGGATCATTTACTCAGGGTCCAGGGGCAGGAGAGGGAGGACTCAGGCAACCCAGATCACTCTGGATTTTTAAAGGCTAGACCCAGGCAAGCTTCATTCTTTGGCATGGAGAGAAAAGGTGGGAAGCCCAATAATACTGAAATGGAGCTGGACTCAGAGTTTGGACTCAGAGATGATGATCCCCCCCTCCTGTGTGGCTCACAGAACACGACAGGTTACAGTCTGCTCATAGCCTCTATCTCATCCCAGCCTCTGCAAGGCAGGAAGGGGAGGGATTACTGCTGTCCCATCTCAGAGCCAGTGGCCCTGAAGCTCAGGGAAGAAGAAACGTGCCCATAGGGAGAGAGCTAGCAGAGCCAGAGCAGAACTCAAGGCAGGTCCCCAGAGGGGGCAGCGCTGGGGCCCTATGGCTTGCCAAGATGGCATTGGTGATAATGGCCACACTTTGGTGCCAGTGCTGACTGACCCCCAGAAAAAAGTGAGGTCCACTGGAATCATCTTCCCTGAGAATCTTGCGATTTCCTGGCAGCCCTTTGAGATGTCTATAAAGGAGGAAGTAAGAGGGGCTTGGGTTTCCTCAGCCCTTGTTGGGGCAGAGGGGCCTGTGGAGCCAGTATTCTGCTTCCAGCAGCTTCCTGCCACCTTCCACAACCACAGTGTGTCCTCTGAGGCCTCGGCTGGGGCTGGGAGGCTCTGGGTCATTCCCTGGTAAAACCATGGACCTCTGGATCTTGAGAGGCAAGGTCCTCAGCAAAAAAAAAAAAAAAAAACCAACTCCCAGGCTGGAGTAGGAGAGGAAGGCCAGAGAGTGGGAGAGGGGACTATGGGTGGGCTAGAAGGCAGGAAGAGGTGGAGGGAACAGCAGGCTGCTGGCTTGTTTTAGGACCTTTCTTTTTCTCCCCCATGGTTTAAAATAAAAGTTTTATTATTTTTTTTATTGTGCATTAGGTGAAAGTTTACAGAGCAAATTAGACTTTCAGGACCTTGTACCTTCAGAAAGTATGGTTCCCCACTGCTGTGTTTGTCTCCCTTTGTGATCACTGTCCTTCCCCCTAAAGCTAGGGGCCAAAGGTTGCAGAGGGAGCGGCGGGGACGGGGACAGGGAGGGGGTGGCCAGAACGGAACAGCGAACAGCCCAGGCTCTGGAATGCCAGGCATCCAGGTCACCCGCGGCTGCGAGATTAAGGCCCCAGCCAGGAGCCAAGAACAGCCTGGCGCTCGCTCCCCAGGGAGCGGAAACGCCTCCAGCCCGCCTCCCCCTCTCCTCTCCTCTCCTGGGCAGGCTCCCAGAAACCCGCCCCATTCCTTCCTTTCTTCACAGACCCAGGGCCCAAAAGTCGGCCCTCCTCCACAGAACACTCTCCTGAAGACCCTAAACCATGGCCACCTCACTGAACCCACCCAGTACAGCCTAGCCTACCTCCTACTGTGTCATCGTTGCTGGGTTCTGCTGAGTCTATTGTGACTTAAAGACCCCATGTGACAGAGGAGAACTGACCCATAGTGTTTCCTAGGCTGTAATCTTTACTGGAGCTGATCGCCAGGTCTTTCACCCTCCGACTGGGTGGGTTCCAACTGCCAACCTTTTTGTTAGCAGCCCAGTCCTTAACCATTGAGCAACCAGGGCTCCCCAAATCAGCTCCTTCAATCTGTGCTGTGTGCCCCCTTCCCTGCCCTGGGCTTGGAGCCCCCGATTCAGAGTAGGCCCTGTCGGGGCCCTGAGCCTTCCTTGAAGGAGGAAGGTAGTGCCCCAGGCAGAGTTCAGTCCCCAAGTTGCTTCTCCAATTCTGGACACCCTCACTATCCATTCCCCTAACAGCAGGTTTCCTTGACATCCTCCTTTCTCACCCAGATACTGACCACCCCAATTCTACTTTACTGTAGATACCTCAAATATCACCGCAGCACAAGTAGTAATAACCAACTGCTTCTCTTTCTCTTCTGATTGTTAAAGTTCTCCTGCCCTCTTTGGCTTTCTCGCCGCAGTTCTACTCAAGCCATTGAGCTTCTTCTTCACCTCTTGTGGCCTGCCCTCCACCCCTGCAATTCCTATAGAGCCTCTCTCTCAGGCCACTGGGAGCTTCCTAACCACCAGCCTCTAGGGGCCTGTGTCTGGAGAACCCTGCCTCTTTTTCAGTCATTCTCTCTTCCTTGATCTCCCTGCCATGGCGGCTTTCTGGGCCTGGTCCCACCTTTTGTTCAATACATGCCAGGTGCTTAACACAATTCTGCTAAATGAACAAATGAATGAATGAATGGACTAGTCAATGAACTCATCCACTCGTCAGAGAGGCTTTGACCACCCTCTTGAGGGAAACACCTCCCAAGCCGCTTCTTCAGACTGGACTACATGGTTAAGCTCCAGGAACCTATGTTCGGTTGTCTACAGACACCCCCACTTGGTCACCTTGCTATGGCCCCAGTTCTACTACGCTCTCCAGCTTCTCACATTTCTGTTGGGTCCCCCAAACTTTCTGTTCCTTATAACTCCCTGGGAAACTTAGACTCATCTTTTCCTTCACCTCACCTGTCTCCAAGCCTATTCTTTATCTTGCCCACTCCACCTCTGCTTTTCAGTTATACTGATTCCAACCAGGTACACTGATGGCCAGCACCACACAGCTCAGCAAATCACTGCTCCTCTGCTGCCCCTCTTGTATCACTTGATCTCCCCAATCAACACAGAAGTAGATCTTATTCTTCTCTAGGAGCCAACATCTTCTCCCAGTCCAGTTCAGTCCAGTGCAGGGCACATAGTAAGCATTCAGTAAACCTGTGCTTAAAAGCACTGCTTTGGCAAGATGGAGGGACAATCTTCCCTATCCAGAGGGGCCGCTGTGGTGTCCCCACCCACATACCCACCAGGCTTCTGAGTGGGACCTGTACTCACTCTGAGCAAGCAGCTTGGCCACCATGTCCTGACTGCCTGCCTGGGCTTCCTGTGTCTTGCTTGCCAGGCGGCGGTTTGCAGATTCCAATCTCTCTGTTCTCAATGAAAAGAAGATGTTTTAGTATCAGGGAAGCTACCTGCCTGGGGTCCTGTCTGTGGGGCTATACCCTCTAAGCTGGGGCTGGGCTCAGAGGGAAGCACTGGGGCTCAGCTGGGGGCTGAGTGAGGAGGGAGCATTGTCCGTCAAGGGCCACCATCTGGACCATATCAGCAGGAGCTCCAAGAGGGGTTCCAAGGTCCAAAACACAAGGAGTCTGTCTGGCCCCTTTTGAGACAGTTTGCACTTATTTTTGCAGAGGACAGAGATTCTGAATTTTCCCTGGGAACAGAGGGACCAAGCCCTCCACAGACACCCCTCCTGCCATTTGGCTTACGGCTCTTACCTCTAAGATCCCGGTTGAAGTCCTGCAGCCTCCTCATCTCACTGTCCATCTTGTTCCGCATGGTCTTCTCCAGTGCCTCACGCTTGGAGGAGGCTCTTGTCAGGCTCTCGTGGGCCTCAGAGAGCCGCTGGATTTCGCTTTCCAGCTGCAAGAGGCAGACAGCAGAGCTGAAAGGAGAGCTCCCTGGGGGGTATGCAGCAACCGAGGCCCTCCCCAGCAGCTCAGGCTGACCTGCCAGTCTCCATCAGAAACAGGGGCAGATGGGAGTATAGAAAGCAGGAGCAGCAAGTCCAGGTCTATAGAGGGCTTGTAGCCTCCTGAGTTAAACTACATTGCTGGGACCAGCAAGCAAGGGCCATAAGCACCAAATGCTCACTAGACTCAGGGCCTCCACGATGACTAAATACAGCTTTCCTGTGCTCAGCATCCAGAAAAGAGCATTTTAAACTTCTGTCCAGCCTCTACTGAGAAACTGGACCACAGTGTGCAGGAGTGGGCACAAAAAGACTCCAGCCATGTTCTGGAGGATCTGATCCATTTTGGATACTACTAGAGAGCCAGACGAAGGCCAAAGACTACCTGCTAAGGCTGAACCTTGATATATAGCCAGTAAACCTTCAGTGGACCAGGCAGTGTTTCGTTCTGTTGTACACAGGGTTGCTATGAGTCAGAATCTACTTGACAGCACCTGACAACAACGAACCTTCACTAAAGCGGGGGTCACCAGACCCCATCCTAAGCCCACCTCTGCCTGGAGTATTTGCTCCTTCAGCCATTGCCATCCACCCCAGGGGCCAGCCTGGCCCTGGCTGTCCCTCCCACTTGGCTGCCAGCAGGTTCCACACGTGCTCCTAGCTGGCTCTGCAATTTCAACAAGTCACTCGTTTTTTTTTTTTCCTTCCCAAGAGGAGGGGTTTTCTTCTTTTTGGCCAGGGCTGTGCTGGAACAGGCTTGCTGTTGTGTGGGGGACACAAAGGGCCCTCTGTGGGGAGGTGTCTGCGGGAGGGGGTGTGTGCAGGGCAAGGGTGCGAGTGTGCAGGGAGCTGGTGAATGGGCTCTTTCTAACCACCACTGGCCAGCAACTGCTCATGCTCCAGGCCTGCTCTGCTGGCCTCCCGGCTGCTCCTCAGCTGTCCGGAGGGTACACGAGGGGAAGGGGGGCAGGCAGCGAGGGCAGAGGGACATGTAAAAGCTCAGCCAGACACAAGTTTTCAGGCTCCTCTGTCTGCCCTTGTACTACCCACTCCCCAGTCAGCCCCTTGGGGCTCCTTCCTGCCCCCTGCCCCGCTGAGGCCCCAGCAGGGTGTACCTTCTCAATGCAGCCAGACTTCTCCGCCAAGTTCCCCAGCTCCCTCTGCAGCCTCTCATTGTCTCTCTGTAGCCTGGCATTCTCCCTCAGCACAGCCTCCATCTGGACCAGGTGGGCACTGCCCGAGGTGGCCGAGGAGCCCTGGGCACTTGCTGGCCCCTCCATTCCAGGTGGACTGAGGGAACTCAGGGGTCCATGGCCAAGAGCAGCTGGGTGTGGGGGCAGGGGGTGCTCTTGGGGCTGCTGCATGTACTGGTACTGCTGCTGGTGCTGCTGCTGTTGGAGGAATACAGGGGGCACCTGGGCCTGCAGGATCCTGGGAAACAGAAGAGACGGTGCTCAGAGGCTGCACAGATGCTCATGGCTTCTAGCCCAGAGGGCCCCCGAGTTGGCAGGCTGGGAAGACAAGCAGACTCAGTCTCCCCACAGTGCTAGGTAGCAAGCAGTGGGGAAGACCTTTTCCAAATGGAATCTACCCAAGATCTTCAAAGGCCAGGGGCAGGGCTGGAGGGCATTAATGCCAAGATGCTTGTTTCATGCCCAGTGTCACTGAGGCCAAGGCCTTTGGCCTGCACAGTTCTGGGCTTCCTAAGCAACCAGTGCTGAATAAAGGATCTTAAAAAATGCACACTCGACCCTCTCATTGGATAAGAGGCTCTTTTTGGGTCTGGAAGCCATATCAGTCGTTTCTGAGTCCCTAGCCTTCCAGGCCCCTGGACTACTCGATGGCTGGGTCCCAGTAGTTACCCCATGTCTGTCACAAGCTACCAGTTTTAGTCCTTACACTGTGCTTGTCAGTATAGCATGCTCAAGTTTTCTCCCTCCTATTTTGGGTTCTGCCACCCACTCAGATACATTTTTAGAAGACTCTGGTTAAGGTTAGCACGGCAAGCCAGATGCTGGAGTAACAGTCTGAGCTCTAGAGTCTGACAAATATGAATTCAAATCCTGGCTCCAGCTGCTTAAGCTTGGGCAGGTGCCTCGGCCCCACAGGGTCAGCATTCCTCTGTAAATCACGAGGGTTAAGTCTGCAGCCCCATAGGTGCATGCAAGGGCTACATAAGGCCTGGCAGAGGGTTGGGCACAGAACAGGCACTCAAATCATGGCGGCCCCACCTCCACCTCTCCTAGTGCTGACCTCAGTTTACTCTCAGTTTTAAAAATAAATGTGACCCAAGCACTGGACCGTCTTGGAGTAGGGGCAGCCTCTGGATACTGCAATAACCTGAGTTCAGAGGACAATGTTCTACTGGCTTCTAGAGCTGGTGTAATTATCACCCTCAAGGCCCGGTGTCATAGAAAGGAGGAAAGGGCAAGAAGTATGGGGAGTCAGAGTGTCTTTCTGAGGCCTAGCATCTCCAACTGTAAAAGAACAAACTGTCCCAGCTTCATAAAGAATTCCCAGGATCCGGAAACTTCATGAAAATTTAATTCCATTTCTGAGTCCATCACCTCAGCCATCATGGCCACCCTACCCCTCCCATCTCCACAGCCCATGGCTTCCCTGCTCCTCTTAGGGTTCTAGGCTAAAAGAAGAGAAGGCCCTGCCTCCAGCTCCCAACAAATACTCCTCATCTGACCAGCCAAAAGGAGAGGCTAAGCAGATGTATTTCTCTTACTACCTAAAGCTGGGCCTCCAGTGAGGGCTAGACAGAGGGTCCCCACTGGAATGTCCAAACTCTTCCTTCACTGCTAAATGTGGCCATTCTTGGGGGTGCCTCAAGAACTTGCTCCCCCTGCACAGGACCAGGCAGACACAGCTGGCATTCTTTGGGGATGACTTAGCTCAAGAAAGAATAGAGTCTCCTTTCCCTTCACACTTGCTTTCCCTTCTCTTTGTCCTCCTGAAAACAGTCTACTTCCTTTCCACGACATTATCTTTTCCTGACAGGGTTCAATAAGGCTGATCCAAAAGAAGAAACCACAGCTCAGCTTCCGAAACCCTTCCTGACAGAGCCCTGAGAAGGGAGATAAGGTGGGGAGTCTGGGGGGTGGAGGGTGGAGGAAAACCATGAGGCTCCAACCTCTGGTTCCTCCATTCCAACACCATTGCATCACTCATTTCTCGAGAGCAAGGAAAGGCCCAGCGGTGGGAAAGTGGGTGACTAAACGACGACTCGGCAGGCATGAAGAGACTTTGACCTTGGGCCACAAGAGGAAGGGAGTCTACAAATCAGGCCCTTCTGGTGGGGATTCCTGGACGCCTGTGGGGGTTGCTCCAGCATGACAGGCACTGTGTCAGCACCTCTGAAGAAGGTACCTGGGCCAGGTGAGAAGCCTGGGCGCAGCCTCATTTCTAGGGATCCACATATTTGCAAACTATCTGAGCTTCCTGCCTCTCCCCTGGTTTCTCTGCTTCCATTCTTGCCCCTTACAATCCATTCTCCACATGCAACCAGAGGGACTTTTTCTAAAAGTAAAGCAAATCAATATCCTCCAACAGCTCCCCTCCACACTCAAACTTTGAGTCCCCTCTCGGCTCAGCAGCCTCCACAAAAAAGGGGGCTCACTTGGACCCAGAATCTCTCCTATAATGGGCTCCAGGCACATGAGGCATGAGAAATGGTGAAAGGAAATGGTGGAGAAACAAGGCAGCTGCTGCCCTGGTATAGAATGGGGAGAGGTCTCTAAGGAAGCCATTTGGTCCTTCCTGTCTCCAGTTAGGAATGCCTTCCAATAATCACAGAAAACAAGCTGTCTACCATTTTCTTAAAAACCTCCAGGGAAGGAGGCCCTACTGCTTAACTTGGAAACGGTTTGGCAATGATTCCCAACCCTCATCCTTAGGAAGTTCTCTCTGAAATCTAACCCTTAACCCCCTGCTGTAATCCATGTCCTTTGGGAGCCCTAGTTACTTGAATGCTATGCATACCAAGCTAAGCAGACAATGGTGCCTCTCTGAAGTAAGGCAAGGGATGCCATTAACTTGCTGTGCCCAGGCTTCTTAACCTGTCGTGTGACCTTGGCTGAGTCGCTCTGTCCTCCAGGCATCAGCTCCTGGATCTGCAGAAGGAGGGGGTTAGATCTGGCAGCCTCTAGGGCTGGTGGGGGTGGAATGGGATCTTGCCAGCCCTGACACAAGGTGTGATCCTGAGGCTCTATGCCCTGGGAGAGCCACACAGGAAGACAGCCAAGAGTTGGCGCTAAAAGACCATAATAGGGGGCAGTTACCTGACTTCAGCATGCTGGAAGTGTGGGTTGCCACGGGTGCGATGCCGCGGGTCAGGGACAGCTGTGATGGTCTCATGAGCTAGCACAACATGTGGGTATTGAGGTGGGGGTCCGCGGCTCTCCGGGCCCTCAGCAGGGGGGACCCTGGATGGGAGGCCCTGCTGGCTGCGGGCCAGCTGCGGGAAGCTGTGGGAGGAGCTCATGTGGGTAGGGGCCCGGGCGCCATTCCTCTCCAGGGACAGCTGCATGAGCCGCTCACTCAGGGAGCGTACATGCCCGTGCCTCAGCTCCCGAAGGGCCTCGTCCTGCTGCTGACCGCCTCCTGTGGCCCTGCGTGGCTCCCGGTCCCCAATGTGTGGCCGGGGTCCCACCTGTTGGGCCGCATAGTACTGTGAGTGGGCTTTGGCTTCCTCATAGGTGGGCAGCTCCTCGCCCTTGCTGGGCTGTGGGCACAGCCGGTACAGGGTATTCTCTGCCAGATGGGCCTCGCTACCCTGGTGCTCCTGGCCCTGGGGCTCTTGCCGCGTGGCCTGCTGCAGCACCTGACTGTCCTCAGGTGCCAGGATCTCCAGGGAGGCTTGGGGGCTCCCTGTGCCTCCAGCCCCACCCCGCAGGGCCTGCTGCTGGATGGCCAGCAGTGTGCGTGTCTCGGTCAGGTTGCCATAGCGCAGCTGCTCCTGGATGAGGCGGTGCAGGACTGTCCCCGAGGAGTCTTCTAGCGTCCTCATTCTTCCTTGGCTTGCACACACCTGCCTGGAGAATGGCCAGCAGCACCTGGGCCCAGAGCACCTGAGAGGAGAGAGAGAACAATGAGTGGGAGCACGTGGGCAAGGGGAGGACTTTCCATTACAGCCTGGTCCAACCATAATAATATTCACAAAGACTTACTACAACTAGAGGAAGACAACAGCAGCCCAGAAGGTCATCAATCAGCAATCACAGCCCCTGCAGATGAGTGATTCAAGGGCAGGCCCATGGGGACCAGCTCAGATCTAGCCAGATCTACCCCAAAGGAAGCATGTCTGAGCCCTGGCTTCGGCACAGCCAACCCACTACCCTTTACCCCCTGAGCCTACTACCCACCTCCCTTGCTTTCCCCTGAACCAGCGAGCTCCCTGGAGGGCAGACCCTGGGCTCTGTTTAATCAAGGGCTGTTGACAGAATGAACTCAGGGCTCCCTGTCATGGGATGACCTTGGCAGTCACTCTGCTAGTACACAGGAAGAAGAAAATGCATCTAAAGTGGTGGATAAGGGATGAAAGACGGGAGGGTGCAGTAGGACAATGTGTGAGTTGAGGCAAAAAGATCCTACCCATCAAGGTGAGTGGGTTAGCCACATAGTCTCTGTGTGCCGACAGTAACTGCGTGGGTACTCCAGGAAAATGAAAGGAGGGGCATGATGCCTTCAGCCCTATGATCACCTCTCCCCGCTTTCCCCCAACCTTGCTATTTGGAAAAGCCCCTGCGGGCCCTCTAGGCATACAGGAGATGGGCACTCAGCATCTTTTGTAACATCAGTAACACCTACTTGAGCCAACTGGAGGAGCGAAGGGGGAAATTGGGAGGCCTTGGGTTGCAGGGACCCCGGGGGTTGTGAGCCCAAAGTGCAGGGAGAGGAGTATCCAAAGAAGGTGTTGTTCCCTTCTAAGACTGGGCATCTCACTGGCTCATGCCCTGGAAGGCTGCCCACCTGCCCGGCCTCCTTTCCACAGCCTCCTCCAACACAAACCTTCAAACCAGAATTCAGGCAAAACCAAACAAAACCCACACCTCCACAGGTCTTGGGGGGGCGGGGAGCAGGAGGAATGCAGCCCTCCTCTGGCACAAAGCTAGCCCCAGGGCCCTTCCTCAGTTTGGTCTTGGCATGTGGACAGAACAGCCATTCCCAGTCCACTCTCTCCTCCCCAGGACTCCACCAGCCCCGGGCGGGGGGGTGAGGCAGGAGGGCACCCCGTCCTCAACCTTTCTGGTACCCATTCCGTGTCCCCCCCCGCCCCCCGAGTAGAGATGCAAGACCCCGGGGTTTTCAGCGACGAAAAGAGCAAACAGGCCAATTTGCCCTGGAGTTTCATCATCTTTAGGGCATTTCCTAAGTTAATCACTGTCTGGGCTGTCTCCGGCTGAGGAAGGCGGGGGGTGGGGGTGGGGGGGCGGCAGAATCCTCCTCCCGACGGATTCCAGGCCCCCAACACTATGCTAGAGAGCAGAGCACACTCCTGGGGCTTCTCATCCTTGAGTTTACGCCTGTCAGGCCGCCGGCTGCACATCCTTTCCCATACCAAAGGGCTGAGCCCTTACTAAAATCTGCGCCCCCAACCCCAGCCTCTGCTGCGCTAGCGCTCCCTGCTCTCTAAACTCACCCACCCAGCCACCCCTTTTCTAAGCAGGAACGCATCTCTGGCCTTAGCCTGGGCTCACGCTCGCCCTACCCCTATTCCCAACTGACCATAAGCACTCGGTGGCCACCGGTGCGCCAGGAGGAAGCGGGCGAGCGCAGCTCAAGGCCTGAAGAGGTCTTTAAGCGTCCGGGGTTCGCCTCTCCCCCTTCCGAGCCCTCTTTGTTTTCCGAATACTCTAGCGCTGACGTCACCGGGCTGGACTGCAGGCTGCATTCTTTCTACGTGAGAGCCGGTTAGTGGCTCCAGAGAGGATTTTCCAAGGAAGACAAAGACGAATTCTTGGGCTAGCTGGGGGCAAAGACACCTGTAACCCCCCTACCTAACCAAACCAACCCCCAAGGCCCTGCAACTTGAACTCGAAGCGGCGACTCCAGCCCTGTTCCGCGCCACGATGCCCGAACGGAGACCCAAAACACCGACCCTGATCTCCCTAGAGGCTGCACCCTCCCCAAGCGCAGGGGACCGGCGCAATTCGAGATACCCGGGCGCAAGGCGCGTTGTCACCTGGGCGGAAAGGCCCTTTCCCGGCTTTGCCGGCGCCTCGAAAGTGCGCACTGCGCCTTGAGGACGCTCAATCGGCGGGGCTCCGGCTCCCGGAAAAGGCCGGGTTGCGCCAAGGCTCGGCCTTCGGCTGGGTCGCGTCTTTGCTGGCCTTGCGCGCTCCCCGGAGCGCCAAGCGGCCTTCCTTACCCTTGAGGCCCGTGGGTGCCCCGCGCAGTCGCAACCGACGGCCCGGCCTGGCTCTGCTCGACTCAGCTCGGCGGCGGAGGTGTGCACCCAGCAGTGGCGCCGACGCTCTGGCTGCTCTGGCCTCAACGCGCAGCCCCAGGGTCGGCCCGCGCCGGAGGCGGCTGCTATGCCAGGAATGTGAGCGTTTCAGGTTCCCCCTCGGGATCAAAGAGAACCACAAATAACCTCGCAGCCCGCCGCCCTCCTCCGCCCTTCGCCTCCTCCCGTTCGCTCCTCTCGGCCCCCGCCTTCCTCCGGGGAGGCGGTCCTGCGGGCCGGGCGTCCGGCGGCAGCTGAGCTCCCCGCCTGGGCAGCCCAGGGGCCTCGTGGCTGCCCTTTTCCGTCGAAGCTGCTGGGGCCGATTTTTCTCCCAGTTCTGGACCCCGTACCGCCCCCGTTCTCCCCTTCTTCTCATTCCTTCACCCCTAAATCCTTTGGCAGAACAATACGGAGGGACTCCCGCCTCCCGGCATTGCTGCAGGAGGGGACGACAGCGCAGCTTGTGCGTGTGAAGCAGCAGGGAGGCCTAGATCGGCCTGGCCTGGACCATACCCCAGGCGAAGAAATGACTTTGCTTTCTGCGACTGAGCCTGGTCCCTAACCCCCACTGCTTTCACGCCCAGCGGCAACCTTTGAATTGCACTTTTATTGTTTACAGACACCTTCAACAGCTCTTTTAGGACCCGTATTTTTTGGATCCACAGGAAATGTCAGTCTGGGTTGAAAAATCTTGTGGTTAATTTGACCCACCTAACCAACTGAATTGGAAACCCTGGTGGCATAGTAGTTAGGTGCTATGGCTGCTAACCAAAAGGTCAGCAGTTCAACTCCACCGTGCGCTCCTTGAAAACTATGAGGCTATACTTCTCTGTCCTATAGGGTCGCTATGAGTTGGAATCGACGGCAATGGGTTTTGATTTTAACGAACTGAATGGGGCCCTGGTGGTGCAGTGGTTAAGTGTTTGGTTGGTAACCAAAAGACCGGCAGTTCGAATCCACCAGCAGCTCCTTGGAAACCCTATGGGGCCGTTCTACTTGGTCCTGTAGGGTCAGTATGAGTCGGAATCAAGTCGGAAACAATGGATTTTGTTTGTTTGTTTTGGTAACCAACTGAGTGGAGCTCTGCTGGCCTGGTGGTTAAGAGCTTGGCAGGTAACCAAAATGTCGGCAGTTCGAATCCACCAGTCGCTCCTTGAAAACTCTGTGGGGCAGTTCTACCCCGTCGCTGTGAGTCAGAATCAACTCCAAGGCAGTGGGTTTGGGGTTTGTTTGTTTGTTCTTGGCAATCAGCTGAATTGCAACCCAAAAGGTCGGCAGTTGGAATCCACCAGCTGCTCCTTGGAAACCCTATGGGGCAGGCCTACTCTGTTCTATTGGGTCGCTATGAGTCGGAATTGAAGCGACTACAATGAGTTTTTTTGGAACCGACTGAATTGGGGCCCTGGTAGCGCCTAAGTGCATGGCTGCTAACCAAAAGGCTGGCAATTCGGATCTAGCAGCCACTCCTTGGAAACCCTATGGGGCAGTTCTACTCTGTCCTATAGGGTCGCTGAGTCGGAATTGACTCGACCGCGCAGGGTTTTTTGTAACTAACTGAGTCACCCGCCGCAGTGAGCCACCACCTGCTTTTCCCGCAGCAGCTCCGTTCAGATCTCACGGACACCCTCTGAGGGAGTTCTGTTATCATCCCAGTGTTATAAATGTGGAAACCAAGCCTCAGAACGGTTAAGTAGCTTGCTCACGGTAACAGAGTAAACGATGAAGCCAGGTAACCAGGCCTACCCAGTTTCTCCTTCTCAAAACTCTTCCGTGACCCCCAGAGTCAGGGCTCCCTAGATGGACAGGGCAGGCTCTGGGAGCACTCCCTTTCTCCACTTGCCTCCTCCCTGTTTTGCCTCTTCTTCACCTCATCCCTCACCGCTGCCAACCAGGGCCCCCCTATGTCTGAGTTCCTCCATGGGGAATCCCTTCATCTACCCCAGGGCTCTTCCTCCTCCTAGCCTGCCATATGCTTATGCTGACCCATCTGTGACTATGGTAATCCCTTACCTTCTTTGCAAACCTTTTCCGACACACCTCCCCACCCCCTCCTTCCCCTCCTGTCCCCACAGACCTGCCCACCTGGGGCAACTCAACACATCCACCTGGGGGACTGTCCTCTGTCCATCAGGATGGTCAGCACTGACTTTCATCCTTGGCTGCTCTCCCCACCACCTTCCCTCCCCGGAGCATGGAGTTTGCGAGTCCCAGAGCCTCTGGAGGGGGCCGGAGACAAGAAAACTTTGCAACCTTGGAAAGCTATTTATTAGCTAGAGATATTATTGATTTTTTTTTAAATAAAGCTCTCGCAAAAAGTGTGTGTGTGTGAGTGCACGTGGTTTAGTTGGAAACCAAATATTGCATTTCGAATAGGGATTGGATTTGAGATGAATGAGAACACGAGCCATACGTGCCAAGCTGAGGGACATTGGACCACATGAGAACTTCCTCACAGAGAGAAGCTCTGGCCAATGTGCCACCGTCCCAACTAGATACAAAAATGAAAAGGAAGAGAGAAGAGGTCCCAGGCTGCCTTACCCTGAGCGTGGACAGTGTTCTTCTTGGAAACACTTGGTGGAGATGTGAGAGTCAGTATGTGTGAGCATGTGAATCCTGAGGTTGCAAAATTTGGGGAAAAGCCACATGATACAATGTTTCAGGGGCATTTGTAGAGTCACCTGACACAATACCTCACAAACATTCTTGAGATGGTTGCAGAAAGGTGCCAGCTCAAGGCAGCTAGAGTAAGGAGGTATGTCTTAGAGTGGCCAAGCCTACTGCGGGCAATGAGCGGGCCCCTGTAACTGCTCACCTCTGTGTCCCTGGGCCCAGGAGGCATGGGGAGGGCCTGGCGACCAGAGCAACAGACAGGGAATAAACCAAAAAAAAACCAAACCAGTTGCCATCAAGTCAATTCCAGCTCATTTGGTTAGCAGCTGAAGGACTTAACCACTGCATCACCAAGGTTTCCAGAGGGGAAGTAGGGTTTCTGAAACCTGCATGGGAAATTTACACTCAGTTTTTTTCTTCTTCTTTCTCCTCCTCTCTGCAAGAGGGATGGAGAGCAGGGCCTCCCCAGGCAGGGCAGAGACCCCAGTGGATTAAGCTTTCCTGAGCTGGCAGCCACACCTGGCTCTGCAGGGCCGTTTGGTGAGAAGGTGACCATAGCTCAGATGTGCTGGAGGCAGGCATGCACAGGTGGGCACTAGTATAGAAATCTTTGCTCATAGCAGAGGAAGAGAGGCTTGCCACTGCCCCCGTGTCTAATACCTGGTGAGCCAGAACTTCCCTCCAAGCACTGTCTCTCTCAGATACACCTTGTCCCCCTCTTTCTAACATTCCCCCCAACAGGTAAAGATTCTTCCCAGATGACAGTGTGGCTGACTGGGTCTGGAGTCATGCCCAGGAAAGATGCAGATGTGACCCAGTTCTCAGAGTGAGCCAGGCTTGAGTACAGCTTGCAGGGGTGTGGCTGGATTGTAGGTGTGTACGGGGCCTAGCCAGGGAAGCAGGAGCCCACACCCGCGTCCCGCCTCGTCCTGGGCCTGGGCCTGGGCCTGGGCCTGTGATATGGCCTGAGTCTGGCCCTGCAGCTGCGTCCGGCTGCACCCAATGGGAATATGAAAGCCAGTGCTTAGCTGGACTCTAGCAGGCCCTCCCATGGAACTAGGAAGAGAATGGTCCAATTCCCAAATGGTCAGTTGGTGGAGAAGGGGCTTAGGCCCAGGTGGCAACATCAAAGAAGGACTCGGCCAATTGTGAAATTCCCTCTCTAGCCTCTGCGGGACGCTTCCTTTGGCAGGTTATGGGAAACAGGAAGCCCACCCGAATCTGAGGCAGGGAACAAATTCATAGGAAGAGCCTGGCTATTGGAAGTTTCAGTGCAACTACCTCCAAAAGCAGAAGGAAAACGAACTGGGGGTCTCCTGTTTTGTCTTCCGGCAAGCCCTAGTCCACCACCCCCCACACCCGTTTTCTGAACCCTCTGCCTTTAGGTTTCTTTCCAAGCCTTTTCCTTCTACCACCACCCCCTTCCACTCCCAGGCATCAGGCCTGGACTCTGCATCAGGGGCAGACTGCCTCACACGGTCTGTGTCTTCAGGGGTTAATTCCTCCTGAGTTGGAACATTTGTGAAATTGGGCCTCATCATAGTTGTGGTAACAGGGCCCTAGAAAAAGAAGGAACCCTGACTTTCCAAAATGCGCCTGCTCCTTGGCCCCTGGCCTTCCTCTGGGGTCCTTTGCCTCTGCTGCTCCTGTAGGCCCAGGGCTGGGATGACTCCTGCAAGTGGTGAGGACTGACACTGGGGAGGAAGCTCTGACCATCGCCCCATTTCCACTCCAATCTCTGGGGTCACCCATTGCCCAAAACCCCCACAGTTCCCAGTCCTACACAGAAGATGGGTCTAATGGACATGGGGGAATAAATGGATACTTTGGAGGAGTACAGCCTTCAGTTTATTCTTGGCTGGGTAGCCATCAGAAGGGGGTGGGGGTGGGGGTGGGGACCTAGGGACTGGCATCCTTGGGGCAGTGAAAGTGGGAAGATCATTTTGAAGTATCAACTTAACCCCAGACGCCTGTCTTCTCTGCAAAGCTACCTGTACTGAGTGGTCCTGGACTGGTGGACATGCTGTTGCTGCCTGGAAAGACCCTCTGGCTCTTGGTGAGAGATGGCAGGAATACTGATGGGGGTGGGGGGCAGGGGGAGGAAGATGGGAGTCTGGGTTTGCAGGGCTCCTTGTAGAAAACACCCAGGACAGATTTCTGTGGCTGCTGGGGCAGGATCAGTGTGATAGAAAAGCGCCCACTAGTGACCCTCATCTCCAGCTGGAGGGATCAGCTCCACCCAGAGCTCCCAAGGTGGGCTTTGTATCCCTGGTGGGAGGGAAGATGTTTGGGAGAGGGTTCCATCCAGGGAATGGGATCTCCCAGAGCCCTCTGAGGATGGACTAATAGCTCCAGTTGTGTTAACTGAGCTTTCTTCTCATTTTGGCCTCTCTTGGATTCTCATATAGTCTTTAGAGAAATGCTGCCTTTAATACACACTTACATAGCTCATATTGAGAAAACATCTTGCATTCACTTACACGATCACCCTTTCATGCATCTATTCTCTCGCATTGTTGTGAGTTCAACTGCGTCACTCAAAAAAGATATGTTGAAACCTTAACCCCCAGTACCAGAGGAAGGCCAGGGGCCAAGGAGCAGGCGCATTTTGGAAAGTCAGGGTTCCTTCTTTTTCTAGGGCCCTGTTACCACAACTATGATGAGGCCCAATTTCACAAATGTTCCAACTCAGGAGGAATATGACCTTAGTTGGAAATAGGTCCTTTGCAGATGTCATCAGGTTAAGATGAGGTCATGCCTGACTAGAGTGAACTCTTATCCAATGACTGGTGTATTTATAAGAAGAGGCAAATTCGGACACAGACACACAGGGGAGAAGGTCATTTGAAGATAAGGCAGATATCGGAGTAATGCGTCTACAAGCCAAGGAATGCTGAGGATCGCCTGCAAGCATCGGAAGCTAGAAGAGGCAAGCATGACCCTGCTGACACCCTGGAGTCTTCAGAGGAAGCGTGATTCTGCAGACACCTTGATTTCAAACTCCTAGCCTCCAGAACTGGGAGAGTATAACGTTCTGTTGTTTTAAGGCACCTAACGTGTGGTACTTGGTTACAACAGCCCCAGGAAACGAATACACATGTATTTTATGTTTTCCTTCAACAAATATTTCCCGGGTACCCGCTCTGAGATAGGTCCTGTGAATCGAAGGAGGTTTCCATTCTTGGAGAGCTCACAGGCCCCTGGGTGCACAGGAAAAACAGGCAAGTATACTTCAGAGCGCAGAGTTCCACCTTGAAGGAAGGGAGCATGGGCCCATGGAGGGATTCATGGCAGACTTCCTGCAGGAGGTGTTTCTCAAGGTCAGTGCTGAAGGCCAAGTTGGGCTGTCATGTGTCTGCCGTAGGCTGCGATCTGGAAACAGGAAACCAAGCACAGACTCCTTTGGTTTTCTAAAACAGAAACAGGTTTTGTTGAGCCATTCTTGGTTGGCTACTCACTTCCAGCCACCCATATCTCCTTCCCAGGAGTAATCTTGGAAAGTAGAGATTACGAAGGGGCACAAGGAAACTTTTAGGGGTAGTGGATACGTTCACTCTCTTGATTGTGGAGTATACATATGTCAAACTTACGAAATTGTGTACTGTAAATAGGTATAGTTTACTATATGTCAATTATACCTCAATAAAAAAAGTTAAAAAGTCAAATAGTACTACAAGGCCTATAATATAAAAAAAAACAGTTGCCTGTTCTATTTTCTCCCTACTGAGTGCACTCAAAAGAGAAATCCATTTTCAA
Organism: Loxodonta africana; assembly: GCF_030014295.1. NCBI lineage: Eukaryota > Metazoa > Chordata > Mammalia > Proboscidea > Elephantidae > Loxodonta > Loxodonta africana. The sequence continues at coordinate 45,023,548 of NC_087367.1, read as the reverse complement.
CTCTTTTAGATGTTCTGTTATTTATACCTACATTTCAAAAATAGAAAAAAATTGTTCTGTTTCATGGTGTTCTTGTTGTATTATCTATCTACTGTCTACTATAAAAGATTAGGATTTAGCTCTTTTACACACAACACCACACACACACACGCACACACACACACACTTTTTGTCCCCCATCCTCTTAATATGGTTACATGACATTTCTTGGTTAAATTACTATTTGGTGTTTATATTACTGTGACTATGTGAATATTATTAATAGCTGGCTCACATAATTTGCCACGATTACATTTCCCTTCTTATACAACTGTTTTTATTGGAGTTAAATAGTTTTTATTTGCTTGGTTTTCTATGTCTTTAGTACTAATTTATGCCCGAATGGACAGAACAAACCCGTTAAACCAAACCCGTTGCTGTCGAGTCGATTCTGACTCACAATGATCCTATAGGACAGAGTGGAACTGTCCATAGAGTTTCCAAGGAGCTGGTAGATTCAAACTGCCAACCTTTTTGTTAGCAGCCATAACTCGCCATAGCTCTTAACCACTATAACTCTAAAATCTCATTCAAAAACTGTAGACCCATTGGTATTCTACGAGGTCCATTTTGGTCTTGATGGCATCCCTCCTGGAGAATTGGGACAGGTTGCTGTCTGGTCCCACCAAACAGCTTTCATCTTGAGATCTCCCTTCATCTTTATTGTAGGCCTTCCCTCACTTCTTTTCTGTTTGATCCCCTGTTTCCTGGATTCCTTGTCTTCCTCTTACTGGGATTACTCTTACAGAAGCTTCCTCAGAATGGATCTGTGGGAGGCAAATGTTTTGAAACCCTGCATGTTTGAAAATGCCTTTATTCTGCCCTTATACACTGTATGCCCAATAGCCACAACAATGGGTTTAAACATATTAAAGACCTGGCGCAGGACTAGGCAACATTTTATTCTGTTATTACATAAGATTGCCATGAATTGGAGCTGACTTGACAGCAACTAATAACAATAGCAATATGCACAGATGGTAGTTGGCTGGGTATAAAATTCTAGGTTAGAAATAATTTTCCCTTTGCATTTTGAGTTTCTTCATTGACTTCTCGCTTCCAATGTTGCTATTGAGAAAAATGATATAGTTCTGATTGCTGATTCCTGGCTATAAAATGTTTTTTCTCTCTCGGGAAGCTTTTAGGGTTTTCTCTGATATCCTGAAAATTCCCAGTGATGTGCCTTGATATGTTTTTGTCCTTTATGCTGGGCCCTTCAATCTGTCACCTCCTGTCCCTCAGCTCTGGGAAATTTGCTCATATAATTTTTTTTGTTGTTACTTTTCTCCAATTTATCTGTTCTCTTTTGGAACTCCAGTTATTTGGATGTTAGAACTCCTCAAAACAATTCTTTAATTTTTAAGTCTTTTTTTGCCATTATCTTTTATGTTTCTGAGAAAATTTCTCCAATTTGTACTTCAACCCTTTCATACTTTTGCTACCTTTTTTTTTTTTTTTTTTAATTTTCCAGAGCTGTTTCTTGTGTGGAGCTTCTTTTCATAGCATTGTCTTGTTTTGTAAATCAGCTCTCTTTGATTATCTCTCTGAGAGTATTATTGTCATTAACATTGGTTTTCTCTTTCCAGTCCCCATGTTATCTCTGTTTCCTTGGAGCACATTTTTTTTTCTGTTCGTTTTGGTCTCTGTTTTATCGTAGTTAAGGCTTCTCTCAAATGATTTGGATTCTTGGCTCCTTGGTCGGATTTAAGAGTAAGGCATTTAAAGCTGATGGAAGCCCTGTGTGGGGCAGAGCTAGTTTCTTGGTGAGTATCACAGAAAAGCTATGGGGTAGGGTTCTGGCCCTGATGTTGGGCACCCAAAATAGCAGAACATGGAGGCCATTACCCTTGGGCTGGTCAGTTTCCCAGTAAAGTGCCCTCTGACTCTTCTGCCTGGAGGCTGGAAGTCTAATTACCTGTATTTTAGGAGCAGAACAAGGAATGGAAGCTGAAGGGGAAGAGTGGGAGTGAGCTCTGTATGCCAGGACCCCTCTGTACCACCACCACCTTCAGTTTCTCCAGAAGGGAACTCTGGATTTGGTGGGTGGTGGAGAAGGAGGTGGTGTGGGGTAAGAAGCTGATTTTCTCTTTTTGTGGTGATGGAGGGCATCTGGGGTGTGCTCCTCTTTAGAAGGTTTTTAACCAATCTTCCTGTTTTTAGCCACACCTTTACCCTTAGAGAGCCTGGTACCTCTACCTGCTAAAGGCTGTACTTTCTGAGACTGTTTCCTCCTTCTCCCAAATACTTAACAGTGGGGAAAAAGCTAAAACCTCCTCTATTTCCTTCCTAGTTTCCAGAATGTTATTGTTACCACACTCCCGCTCTCTCCTCTCCTGCCTTCCTTTGCTGAGGGGTTAGGCTTTTTCTTAAATCTCTTTCCTTTCATGACAGGGTCTGTGGCAGGAGCCACGGTGAAGGTGCTCTTCTCTTCTCCAGGTATAGCTGACTAGGCCTCTTTTGTCATTTTTCTCACCAAGGTGCTCATTCCAGGCCTTGTCAGGACTGATGTGGGCACTTGGGGCCGGAAGTTGGTGAGCTCACGGTTGCTCAGCTGGTTCTACGAATTCAGGGCTTGCTTTCCATGCTGTGGGCTGGGTTCCCACACATCTGACAAGGATAAGCTCCAGGGCATGGGGGTGGGGACTTCTATGAAGGCAGCACTCTGGGTAGTGGTATAGTACTCTGCTACTCTGGGGGCTACAGCTAAGACTTTGGGAAGAAAGATTTGAGGCTTGGGGTTTTCAAAGCCGGGGGGCTGAGCCCGCATTTCTAAGACGTACACGATACCCCCTCCCAGACATCACCTTCTTTTCACCAAGCCTGGTTACCCAGGGGAAGGCTGGCGCAGAGCTGCCTTTCTCCCCAGTCTCACCCTCTCCTCTTGGTGCATTCACAGAAAGTCCCTGGTCTTTTGGTTCTTTTGGAAAGTTGTTTCTTTAGGCAGGGTTGGGGCTGGAGAGTCTCTTTGGAAACATGAAAATGCCTGACTTATTTTGTGCAGAGGCTCTTAGGACATTTTGTGTAGGTGTTGGTTTTGTAGGGTGCTCTGTGAAACCTGTGCTCAAATGTGCTAGGGAGACTCCATAAATAACATTCCTCCCTTATAGGTTTGCAATGGTACCAACTGGTATGAAGAGTCTGAAAATTCCTGTGGGAAAGAGACCATATATTGTGTTTAAGGCACCCACATAAGTGAGCACAGGCTCACAGGCTGAAAGACATGAGACTGATCTCAAACAGATATAAGGCAATCATCGTTGTAGAAAATAAGATGGCTCCAGAGTTGGAGACTGGTGAATAATGCAGTCCATATTTCGTCTTTGGCTAAACTCTGTTGGAGGCCAGGCTGGTCTGAGTTGCTGGATCTGCTTTTTCAGACCCTTTGACAGGCCCTCCGCCAACCCCAGCCCAAATCCAAAGTAGCTGGTGCTGTAGGAGACACGGAATCCAGCACTTGGACGAAGGGGTTGACCCTAGAGAGTTTTTCTTTCATGGCCAGAGGTCAGGTAACCAGCCTGGGTAGGGATAGGAGGCCAGGGAGAGGCAGGGATCAGGGAGTCGGTCAGATCAGTTATTATTCTTTTTGGACAAGACCATATCTGCATTTTTAGTAAGATATAATTAATTATAAAATATATAAAATTGGGCCATTTTAGCGTCCAGTTTAATGATGTTTGGTAGTTGTAGCCACCACAACAATAAAGGGAAAGAACATTTCCATCTCCTTAAAGAGTTTCCTTATATCTGTTTGCAGTCAATCCCCTCCTTTGACCCTCAGCCCCAGGTAACCACTGATTTGTTTTCTGTCACTCCAGTTTTGCCTTTTCTAGAATTTTATGTAAATAGAACCTTTAATCATGCAATATGTAGTCTTTTTTATATAGTTTGATTTTTTTTTATTGTGCTTTAGATGAAGATTTAGAGAGTAAAATAGCTTTCTCATGAAACAACTAATACACATATTGTTTTGTTGACATTGGTTGCCAACCCCTCGACGTGTCAACACTCTCCCCTTCTCCACCTTTGGTACCCCATTTCCATTCATCTAGCTTTCCCGTCTCCTCCTGCCTTCTTGTCCTTGCATCTGGGATGGTGTGCCCATTTAGTCTCGTATACATGATTGAACTACGTATATTATTTTTTGTTTTATGGGCCTGTCTAATCTTTGGCTGAAGGGTGAACCCCAGGTGTGACTTCAGTACTGAGTTAAAAGGGTGTCTGGGGTTATAGTTGGATTTCTTTAACTTAGCATTATTCTTTCTAAATTCAATGAAGTTGCTGCCTCTGTTAGTATTCCATACCTTTTTTTAATGCACTTTTTAAAAAAATAATTTTTATTGAGCTTTAACCGAATGTTTACAAATCAAGTCAGTCTGTCACATATAAGCTTATATACACCTTACTCCATACTCCCACTTAATCTCCCCCTAATGAGTCAGCCCTTCCAGTCTCTCCTTTCATGACAATTTTGCCAGTTTCTAACCCTCTCTACCCTCCTATCTTCCCTCCAGACAGGAGATGCCAACACAGTCTCAAGTGTCCACCTGATACAAGTAGCTCACTCTTCATCAGCATCTCTCTCCTACACATTGTCCAGTCCCTTCCATGTCTGATGAGTTGTCTTCGGGAATGGTTCCTGTCCTGGGCCAACAGAAGGTCTGGGGACCATGACCACCAGGATTCCTCTAGTTTCAGTCAGACCATTAAGTCTGGTCTTTTTATGAGAATTTGGGGTCTGCATCCCACTGATCTCCTGCTCCCTCAGGGGTTCTCTGTTGTGCTCCCTATCAGGGCAGTCATTGGTTGTGGCCAGGCACCATCTAGTTCTTCTGGTCTCAGGATGATGTTTAAGTCTCTGGTTCCTGTGGCCCTTTCTGTTTCTTGGGCTCATAGTTATCATGTGACCTTGGTGTTCTTCATTCTCCTTTGATCCAGGTGGGTTGAGACCAACTGATGCATCTTACATGGCCACTTGTTAGCATTTAAGACCCCAGATGCCACATTTCAAAGTGGGATGCAGAATGTTTTCATGATAGAATTATTTTGCCAATTGACTTAGAAGTTCCCTTAAGCCATAGTTCCCAGACCTCCACCCTTGCTCCGCTGGCCTTTGAAGCATTAAGTTTATCCCAGAAACTTCTTTGCTTTTGGTGCAGTCCAGTTGAGCTGACCTTCCGTGTATTGAGTATTGTCCTTCCCTTCACCTAAAGTAGTTCTTATCTACTAACTAATCAGTAAATAACCCTCTCCCACCCTCCCTCCCTCCCCCCTCGTAACCACAAAAGTATGTGTTCTTCTCAGTTTATACTATTTCTCAAGATCTTATAATAGTGGTCTTATACAATATTTCTCATTTTGCCTCTAATTTCGCTCAGCATAATGCCTTCCAGGTTCCTCCATGTTGTGAAATGTTTCACAGATTCCTCACTGTTCTTTATCGATGCGTAGTATTCCATTGTGTGGATATACCATAATTTATTTACCCATTCATCCGTTGACGGACATCTTGGTTGCTTCCAGCTTTTTGCTATTGTAAACAGAGCTGCAATAAACATGGGTGTGCATATATCTGTTCGTGTAAAGGCTCTTATTTCTCTAGGGTATATTCCGAGGAGTGGGATTTCTGGGTTGTATGGTAGTTCTATTTCTAACTGTTTAAGAAAACGCCAGATAGATTTCCAAAGTGGTTGTACCATTTTACATTCCCACCAGCAGTGTATAAGAGTCCCAATCTCTCCTCAGCCTCTCCAACATTTATTATTTTGTGTTTTTTGGATTAATGCCAGCCTTGTTGGAGTGAGATGGAATCTCATCGTAGTTTTAATTTGCAATTTCTCTAATGGCTAATGATCGAGAACATTTTCTCATGTATCTGTTAGCTGCCTGGATATCTTCTTTAGTGAAGTGCCTGTTCATATCCTTTGCCCACTTTTTGATTGGGTTGTTTGTCTTTTTGTGGTTGAGATTTAACAGAATCATATAGATTTTAGAGATCAGGCGCTGGTCAGAGATGTCATAGCTGAAAATTTTTTCCCAATCTGTAGGTGATCTTTTCACTCTTTTGGTGAAGTCTTTAGATGAGCATAGGTGTTTGATTTTTAGGAGCTCCCAGTTATCTGGTTTCTCTTCGTCATTTTTGGTAATGTTTTGTATTCGGTTTATGCCTCCTAACGTTGTCCCTATTTTTTCTTCCATGATCTTTATCGTTTTAGTCTTTATGTTTAGGTCTTTGATCTACTTGGAGTTAGTTTTTGTGCATGGTATGAGGTATGGGTCCTGTTTCATTTTTTTGCAAATGGATATCCAGTATGCCAGCACCATTTGTTAAAGAGACTATCTTTTCCCCAATTAAAGTGACACTGGGCCTTTGTCAAATGGCTGCTCATATGTGGATGGATTTATATCTGGGTTCTCAATTCTGTTCCACTGGTATATGTGCCTGTTGTTGTACCAGTACCAGGCTGTTTTGACTACTGTGGCTGTATAATAGGTTCTAAAATCAGGTAGAGTGAGGCCTCCCACTTTCTTCTTCTTTTTCAGTAATGCTTTACTTATCTAAGGCTTCTTTCCCTTCTATACGAAGTTGGTGATTTGTTTCTCCATCACATTAAAAAATGTCATTGGAATTTGGATCGGAAGTGCATTGTATGTATAGATGGCTTTTGGTAGAGTAGACATTTTTACTATGTTCAGTCTTCCTATCCATGAGCAAGGTATGTTTTTCCACTTAAGTAGGTCCTTTTTAGTTTCTTGTAGTAGTACTTTGTAGTTTTCTTTATATAGGTCTTTTACATCTTTGGTAAGATTTATTCCTAGGTATTTTATCTTCTTGGGGGCTACTGTGAATGGTATTGATTTGGTGATTTCCTCTTCGATGCTGTTTTTGTTGATGTAGAGGAATCCAAGTGATTTTTGTATGTTTATCTTATAACCTGAGACTCTGCCAAACTCTTCTATTAGTTTCAATAGTTTTCTGGAGGATTCCTTAGGGTTTTCTGTGTATAAGATCATGTCATCTGCAAATAGAGATAATTTTACTTCTTCCTTGCCAATCCCGATGCCCTTTATTTCTTTGTCTAGCCTGATTGCTCTGGCTAGGACCTCTAGCACAATGTTGAATAAGAGCGGTGATAAAGGGCATCCTTGTCTGGTTCCCGTTCTCAAGGGAAATGCTTTCAGGTTCTCTCCATTTAGAGTGATGTTGGCTGTTGGCTTTGTATAGATGCCCTTTATTAATTCCATACCTTTTTACTGCTGAGTTGTATTCCGTAGTATGGAGGTTCCATCATTTGTTCGTCCTCTCACCAGTGATGAATAGTTGGGTGGTTTTCAGGTTTTGATTATCATAAATAAAGCTACTATGAATATTCTCATTCAGGTCTTTGTGTGGACGTATATTTTTACTCGTTTCATTTATTTCAAACAAATAGCTAGTACTGGAATTGCTGAGTATGCATAAAGTATATGCTTAACTTTATAAGAAGAATTGTTTTCCAAAGCAGCTGTACCATTTTATATTTTCACTAGTAATACATGAGAATTCCAGTTCCTCCACATCCCCCAACACTTGATAGATAATGTCAGTCTTTTTCATTTTAGCCGTTCTAGTGGGTATGTAATGGTCTCTCACCATGGTTTTAATGGACGACTCTCTGAGGACTTGGGTTGAGAGTCTTTTCATCCGCTTATTGTCATTTCAGTATCTTTTTAGATAAAGTATCTCCTCAAATGTTTTGCCCATTTTAAAAGTTGTGTTGTTTTTTTTCTTTTTATTGAATTGAAAGACTTTTTTGTAAATTCCAGATACAAACTCTGTCAGATACATATTTTGCAAATATTTTCTTCCTGTCTGTGGCTTGTCTTTTCTTTTGATTTAGAGATGGACCACTTACTCTCTGGGTGACCTTGGACAATTACTTAACTTCTCTAAGCTTCAGTTTTCTCAGAAGTAAAGTAAGAATAAAAATGGTACCTAACCACAAATTTCTTGTGAGAATTAATTCTTAACAGGATATTGCCTAGGACACAGTGGGCGGTTGTTTGCACAAGGCACGGGCAGTGCCATAAAGGGCAGAAGCTTGGCCATGAGTGGTAGCTTAGTACCAGGCTGCAAAATTGGTGTGGGCCTAGTGGAGCTCGGTGGGCTCCATCTGGGATGTGGTGGGATACTCTAGGCCAATGGGTGGTAAATATTTTCTCACAGATGCCTGATGTTTTTGGAAAGTTTTTACTCCTTAGCACGTTTCTAAGTTAACATTTAAATTTTTTCTTAGAAGTTTAAACAGTTCCAAATGATGTAATTTTCAATAAAAATGGACTTTAGAAGTCAGACTGTTCAGTTGCTCATTTAAGTGTATCATATGGAATCTAAATACCATTGCAATTTGATATTCATGCATTAGGAATAAATACATCAATGAGCCTTTTTTTCCCTTACTTTTTCCAATTAAAAAAATTTTTTAATTGATTTTTTGTTGTTGTTGTTGAGAATATACACAGCAGAACATACACCAATTCAACAGTTTCTACAAGTACAATTCAGTCACACTGATTACATTCTTCAAGTTGTACAACCGTTCTCACCTTCCTTTCTGAGTTGTTCCTCCCCCTAAGATTGCTATCTAATCTTTCAAGTTGCAGTGGTCAATTTGATCCTATATAGAGAGATCTTGAAAGAGCACAATGCTCAAGGCAGACACTTTTTACTAGTTAAAGTAAACTACGGCTTGGTTTTCAGAAGTTTCCAGGGGCTATTTTTGGTTTAAGGTGTAAAGATTATTTCAGGGCAATAGTTTCGAGGGTTCATCCATCCTCTATGGCTCTAGAAAATCTGAGTTCCATGAGAATCTGAAATTCTGTTCTGCATTTTCCCTCTTTTGAGTAGGATTCTTCTATAAAATCTTTGATCAAAATTCAACAAGCACTTTTTCAAAAGAATCAGAAATTCTAGTTAGCTCCTTTTCTCACTGAAATTGCGTTTCCATTCTCTTCTTCCAATAGAATATTCTACTCTTGAAATACATCTTTATGCTAGAAAGCCTTGTATTGATTCCTCAATACAATTCTCATTAATAAAAATGTAAATTAAAAATTTAAACATTTAAAAATATTCTGTGATTTTAAGTTTCTAGGAATTAAATTTTTTATTCTGGAAAGTGATACAAGGCGATATAGAACAATACAAGTTAGGTTTTTACTTAGAAAAATAGGGGTAAATAATAAGGTAACCACAAAAAGGTATAACAACTCTATAACTCAAGATAAAAACCAAGAAAAACGTAATGACTCAACTAACATAAAGTCAAGCACTATGAAAATGAGGATCTCACAATTTACTAAGAAAAACGCCTCAGCACAAAAAAGTATGTGGAAAAATGAAATTGTCAACAACACACATAAAAAGGCATCAAAATGACAGCACTAAAAACTTATTTATCTATAATCACCCTGAATGTAAATGGACTAAATGCACCAATAAAGAGACAGAGAGTCACAGACTGGATAAAGAAACACGATCCATCTATATGCTGCCTACAAGAGACACACCTTAGACTTAGAGACACAAACAAACTAAAACTCAAAGGATGGAAAAAAGTATATCAAGCAAACAATAAGCAAAAAAGAAGAGGAGTAGCAATATTAATTTCTGACAAAATAGACTTTAGACTTAAATCCACCACAAAGGATAAAGAAGGACACTACATAATGATAAAAGGGACAATTGATCAGGAAGACATAACCATATTAAATATTTACGCACCCAATGACAGGGCGGCAAGATACATAAATCAAATTTTAACAGACTTGAAAAGTGAGATAGATACCTCCACAATTATAGTAGGAGACTTCAACACACCACTTTCGGAGAAGGACAGGACATCCAGTAAGAAGCTCAACAGAGACACGGAAGATCTAATTACAACAATCAACCAACTTGACCTCATTGACTTATACAGAACTCTCCACCCAACTGCTGCAAAATATACTTTTTTTTCTAGTGCACATGGAACATTCTCTAGAATAGACCACATATTAGGTCATAAAACAAACCTTTGCAGAGTCCAAAACATCGAAATATTACAAAGCATCTTCTCAGACCACAAGGCAATAAAACTAGAGATCAATAACAGAAAAACTAGGGAAAAGAAATCAAATACTTGGAAAATGAACAACACCCTTCTGAAAAAAGACTGGGTTATAGAAGACATCAAGGAGGGAATAAGGAAATTCATAGAAAGCAACGAGAATGAAAATACTTCCTATCAAAACCTCTGGGACACAGCAAAAGCAGTGCTCAGAGGCCAATTTATATCAATAAATGCACACATACAAAAAGAAGAAAGAGCCAAAATCAGAGAACTGTCCCTACAACTTGAACAAATAGAAAGTGAGCAACAAAAGAATCCATCAGGCACCAGAAGAAAACAAATAATAAAAATTAGAGCTGAACTAAATGAATTAGAGAACAGAAAAAAAATCAAAAGAATTAACAAAGCCAAAAACTGGTTCTTTGAAAAAATTAACAAAATTGATAAACCATTGGCTAGACTGACTAAAGAAATACAGGAAAGGAAACAAATAACCCGAATAAGAAATGAGAAGGACCACATCACAACAGAACCAAATGAAATTAAAAGAATCATTTCAGATTGTTATGAAAAATTGTACTCTAACAAATTTGAAAACCTAGAAGAAATGGATGAATTCCTGGAAAAACACTACCTACCTAAACTAACACATTCAGAAGTAGAACAACTAAATAGACCCATAACAAAAAAAGAGATTGAAACGGTAATCAAAAAACTCCCAACAAAAAAAAGCCCTGGCCCGGACGGCTTCACTGCAGAGTTCTACCAAACTTTCAGAGAAGAGTTAGCACCACTACTACTAAAGGTATTCCAAAGCATAGAAAATGACGGAATACTACCCAACTCATTCTATGAAGCCACCATCTCCCTGATACCAAAACCAGGTAAAGACATTACAAAAAAAGAAAATTATAGACCTATATCCCTCATGAACATTGATGCAAGAATCCTCAACAAAATTCTAGCCAATAGAATCCAACAACACATCAAAAAAATAATTCACCCTGATCAAGTGGGATTTATACCAGGTATGCAAGGCTGGTTTAACATCAGAAAAACCATTAATGTAATCCATCACATAAATAAAACAAAAGACAAAAACCACATGATCTTATCAATTGATGCAGAAAAGGCATTTGACAAAGTCCAACACCCATTTATGATAAAAACTCTTACCAAAATAGGAATTGAAGGAAAATTCCTCAACATAATAAAGGGCATCTATGCAAAGCCAACAGCCAATATCACTCTAAATGGAGAGAACCTGAAAGCATTTCCCTTGAGAACGGGAACCAGACAAGGATGCCCTTTATCACCGCTCTTATTCAACATTGTGTTGGAAGTCTTAGCCAGGGCAATTAGGCTAGACAAAGAAATAAAAGGTATCCGGATTGGCAAGGAAGAAGTAAAGTTATCACTATTCGCAGATGACATGATTATATACACAGAAAACCCTAAGGAATCCTCCAGAAAACTACTGAAACTGATAGAAGACTTTGGCAGAGTCTCAGGTTATAAAATAAACATACAAAAATCACTTGGATTCCTCTACATCAACAAAAACAGCATCGAAGAGGAAATCACCAAATCAATACCATTCACAGTAGCCCCCAAGAAGATAAGATACTTAGGAATAAATCTTACCAAGGATGTAAAAGACCTATACAAAGAAAACTACAAAGCTCTACTACAAGAAATTCAAAAGGACATACTTAAGTGGAAAAACATACCCTGCTCATGGATAGGAAGACTTAACATAGTAAAAATGTCTATTCTACCAAAAGCCATCTATACATTTAACGCACTTCCGATCCAAACTCCAATGTCATATTTTAAGGGGATAGAGAAACAAATCACCAATTTCATATGGAAGGGAAAGAACCCCTGGATAAGCAAAGCATTACTGAAAAAGAAGAAGAAAGTGGGAGGCCTCACCTTACCTGACTTCAGAACCTATCATACAGCCACAGTAGTCAAAACAGCCTGGTATTGGTACAACAACAGACACATAGACCAATGGAACAGAATTGAGAACCCAGACATAGATCCATCCACGTATGAGCAGCTGATATTTGACAAAGGACCAGTGTCAATTAACTGGGGAAAAGATAGCCTTTTTAACAAATGGTGCTGGCATAACTGGATATCCCTTTGCAAAAAAATGAAACAGGACCCATACCTCACACCATGCACAAAAACTAACTCCAAGTGGATCAAAGACCTAAACATAAAGACTAAAACGATAAAGATCATGGAAGAAAAAATTGGGACAACCCTAGGAGCCCTAATACAAGGTATAAACAGAATACAAAACATTACCAAAAATGATGAAGAGAAACCCGATAACTGGGAGCTCCTAAAAATCAAACACCTATGCTCATCTAAAGACTTCACCAAAAGAGTAAAAAGACCACCTACAGATTGGGAAAGAATTTTCAGCTATGACATCTCCGACCAGCGCCTGATCTCTAAAATCTACATGATTCTGTCAAAACTCAACCACAAAAAGACAAACAACCCAACCAAGAAGTGGGCAAAGGATATGAACACACATTTCACTAAAGAAGATATTCAGGCAGCCAACAGATACATGAGAAAATGCTCTCGATCATTAGCCATTAGAGAAATGCAAATTAAAACTACGATGAGATTCCATCTCACACCAGCAAGGCTGGCATTAATGCAAAAAACACAGAATAATAAATGTTGGAGAGGCTGAGGAGAGATTGGAACTCTCATACACTGCTGGTGGGAATGTAAAATGGTACAACCACTTTGGAAATCTATCTGACGTTATCTTAAACAGTTAGAAATAGAACTACCATACAACCCAGAAATCCCACTCCTAGGAATATACCCTAGAGATACAAGAGCCTTCATACAAACAGATATATGCACACCCATGTTTATTGCAGCTCTGTTTACAATAGCAAAAAGTTGGAAGCAACCAAGGTGTCCATCAACGGATGAATGGTCAAATAAATTGTGGTATATTCACACAATGAAATACTACGCATCGATAAAGAACAGTGAGGAATCTGTGAAACATTTCATAACATGGAGGAACCTGGAAGGCATTATGCTGAGCGAAATGAGTCAGAGGCAAAAGGACAAATATTGTATAAGACCACTATTATAAGATCTTGAGAAATAGTAAACCTGAGAAGAACACATACTTTTGTGGTTACGAGGGGGGGAGGGAGGCAGGGTGGGAGAGGGTTTTTTATTGATTAATCAGTAGATAAGAACTGCTTTAGGTGAAGGGAAAGACAACACTCAATACATGGAAGGTCAGCTCAATTGGACTGGACCAAAAGCAAAGAAGTTTCCGGGATAAAATGAATGCTTCAGAGGTCAGCGGAGCAAGCGCGGGGGTCTGGGGAACATGGTTTGCGGGGACTTCTAAGTCAATTGGCAAAATAATTCTATTATGAAATCATTCTGCATCCCACTTTGAAATGTGGCGTCTGGGGTCTTAAAGGCTAACAAGCGGCCATCTAAGATGCAGCAATTGGTCTCAACCCACCTGGAGCAAAGGAAAATGAAGAACACCAAGGCCACACGACAACTAAGAGCCCAAGAGACAGAAAGGGCCACATGAACCAGAGACCTATATCATCCTGAGACCAGAAGAACTAGTTGGTGCCCGGCCACAATCGATGACTGCCCTGACAGGGAGCACAGCAGTGGACCCCTGAGGGAGCAGGAGATCAGTGGGATGCAGACCCCAAATTCTCATAAAAAGACCAAACTTAATGGTGTGACTGAGACTGGAGGAATCCCGGCGGCCATGCTCTCCAGACCTTCTGTTGACACAGGACAGGAACCATCCCCGAAGACAACTCATCAGAAATGAAAGGGACTGGTCAGCGGGTGGGAGAGAGACGCTGATGAAGAGTGAGCTAATTAAATCAGGTGGACACTTGAGATTGTGTTGGCAACTCTTGTCTGGAGGGGGGATGGGAGGATAGAGAGAGAGGGAAGCAGGCAAAATTGTCGAGAAAGGAGAGACTGAAAGGGCTGACTCAAGAGGGGGAGAGCAAGTGGGAGTAGGGAGTGAGATGTATGTAAACTTATATGTGACAGACTGATTGGATTTGTAAACGTTCACTTGAAGCTTAATAAAAGTTACTAAAAAAAAAAATTTAAACATTTAAAAATATTCTGTGATTTTAAGTTTCTAGGAATTAAATTTTTTATTCTGGTTTAAATTATTAGTACACAATTGATGAAAACACAGAACATGTAACACATTTTGGCAAATAATTATTAAGGAAAATAACATTTTTTTTCTCTTTTATTGAACTTTAGATGAAGGTTTACAGAACTAGTTTCTCACCAGTTAGTACACACATTGTTGTATGACATTTGTTAACAATCCCATGACATGTCAACACTCTCCCTTCTCAACTCTGAATTCCCTATTACCAGCATTTCTTTTTCCTCCTGCCTTCCAGTCCCTGCCCCAGGGCTGATGCGCCCCTTTGGTCCTGTTTTGTTCCATGTGCCTGTTCAATCTTTGGCTGGAGGTTGAACCTCAGGAGTAGCCTCATTACTGAGCTGAAAGGGTTTCCAGGGACCATACTCTCAGGGTTTCTCCAGCCTCTGTCAGGCCAGCAAGTCTGGTCTTTCTTTTTGAGTTATAATTTTGTTGTACATTTTTCCCCAGCTCTGTCCAGAACCCTCTACCGTGATCCCTGTCAGAGCAGTCAGTGGTGGTAGCCAGGCACCATCTCGTTATACTTGACTCAGTCTGCTGGAGGCCATGGTAGATATGGTCCATTAGTCCTTTGGACTAATCTTTCGCTTGTGTCTTTAGTTTTCTTCATTCTTTATTGCTTCTGAAGGGGTGAGACCAGTGAGACCAGATGGCCACTCACAGGCTTTTAAGACCCCAGATGCGATTCACCAAATTAGAATATAGAACACATTTTCTTTATAAACTATGTTATGCCATTGAGCTAGATGTTCCCTGAGACCATGGTCCCCACAGCCCTCAGCCCAGCAATTCAGTCTCTTAGGGAGTTTGGATGTGTCAATGGAGCTACCGTAGCCTTGCCTTGTACAGGTTGTGCTGGCTTCCCCAGTATTGTGTACTGTCTTACTCTTCACCAAAATTACTGCTTATCTATTGTCTATTAAGTGTTTTTCCAACCCTACCCCTTGTATGTAAACCTTTTCATGAGTTTTTACAGTCGTGGCCTCATACAATATTTGTCCTTTTGTGATTGACTTATTTCATTTTTTTTTTGAATGTCCTGTGCTGAGTTCCTTTTGTTTGTGGATTTCTTTCTGTTTCTTTGTTTTTGTAGATTTTGTTTTTATTGAGACTTTATGTTTTTTGTCTTTATTTTGATGAGTAGACTTGTTAACTTTCTTTGTGGTTACCTTGAAATTTACCCTTATCTTCCTAGGTTTGAACCAGTCTATTAGTACTTGGTATCGCTTTGCCTTCTTCTCCATTGGAGTTCTATACCTATACCGTTTATTCCCTCTTTTATTGTTCTGATGTTGTTGTCATTTACAGATTAACCTCTCTGGTTCCCTGTTGCAATTCTTTTGGTTTTCGATAGTCCTTGAGAGTTCATTTCCTACGTTGGTATCTGGCTGGTACAATCTTGCATGCTAGATTCAGGCTGTGGTCTGATGTTTGTTCTCAGATTGAAGGACTCCTTTTAATAATTCTTGTAAGTTTGGTTTGGTTTTTACACATTCCCTTAATTTATGTTTATCTGGAAATGTCTTAACTTCACCAACATATTTGAATGAAAGTTTTGCAGGATATATTATTCTTGGTTGGCAACTTTTTTCTTTCAAGGTTTTATGTCTGTCATCCCATTGCCTTCTCACCTGCGTGGTTTCTACCGAATAATCAGAGCTTAGTCTTGTTGTTTCTCCTCTGTATGTGACTTTTTGTTTTTCTTAAGCGGCTCTCAGGGTTTTTTCTTTGTCTTTGGTTTTAGCAAGTGTGATTATGATATGCCTTGGTGTTTTTCTTTTGGAGTCAATCCTAATGTGGTTCATTGAGCTTCTTGGATGGTCAGCTTTTCATCATTGATGATATTAGCAAAGTTTTCTGTCAGCAATTCTTCAATGATCCTCTCTGTGTTTACCATTTTCTCTCCCTTTTCTGGAACTCTGATCACTCACTTTTGCTTTTGATTATATCTCACATAATTCTCAGAGTTTCTTCATTTTTCTTCATTCTTTTTTCTGATTTTTCCTCAGAGTTGTATCTAAGTGTTTGTCTTCAATTTTGTTGATTCTCTCTTCCATCGTTTCAACCTGCTCCTCAGTCCTTCTACGACATTGTCCATTTCTGAAATCTTGTTGTTTATCTTTTAGATTTCTAACTGGTGTTTCTGTAAGATTTCTAGTTGTGAATTTATTTTGGCATTTTGTTCCTGTATTACTTTCCTAAACTGTTCCATCTTTTTGTCTGTATTTTCCATGAATTTGTCTGCCTTTTCCTTAAATTTGTCTATTTTTTCCTCATTTTTGTCTGCTTTTTGCTTCAACTCTTGGATTACTCTGAATATTAGAGATTTGAGTCCCCTGTCGGGTAATTCTAGTGCCTTTTCTTCTACTGGAAAGTCATCTGCTTCTACTATTGCCTGCCCCCTTCAACCTATTCTCTACCCTGCATCTGGAGAAACATGACTTACATTTTGCTGCTCCAGAGTCTACTCTTGCCTACACAGTCCCTCTACCCCTCCCACCTCATCTACATCTGCCCTCTCCTTTGCTCCTTTGCTCACTGTACTCCAGCTTTTGGTGCCTCAAACCTGCCAAAATACTTCCTGTCTCAGAGTCTTTGCACGTGCACTACCTGGAACACTCTGGCTCCACGTTTTCACATGGTGAGTTCCTTTTCTTTTTTCATGTCTGATCTCAGATGTCTCCCCCCCCACCCCCCGAGAGGCTTTCCCTGACCACCCAATTTAAAAACAGCACCCCCCCATTACTCTCTGGCACATCACTCTTCTTATTTTCCTGACAACAGTAAGTTACTTTATTACTACTAAAAACACATGCGGTCTCCATGAGTTGGAATGGACCCCAAGGGGAACTAACAACAATGACAATATTTTATTTGTTTTATTTTTTTTATTCTTGGTCTCCCCCCAGTGGAATGTAAACTCAGTGGTGGAGGGGCTTTGTCTTTCTTCACTACTTTATGCCCAGTGCAAGGCACATAGTAGTTGATTTATAAATATTTATTTGACCAATAAATATGAAGAATAAGGGGAAAGAGGAAAAAAGAATGGGAAGAAAGGAAGAAAATGGAGGGAGGAATGAAAGACTAGAAAGGAAAAAATGGACAGAGGGGAGAGAGAGAAAGTGTATATCACAGTGGTTAAGAGCTAGGGTTTCTGGGTCAGTTAAACTTGGTATATAATCTTGAGTGTGTGGCCACTTATTCTGCCTCAGTTTCCTCCTTTGTGAAATGGATTTCCCTCACAGGCTTGTTGGGAGGATTAAATGAGGTAATGCATGTAAAGTGCCAGCACAGCACCTGGCACTTCAGAAACTTAAATGGGAAGGAGGGAAAAGGGAGGGAACATTGTGTCTCTTTTTCAGTGCACTGATGTGGGAATTCCCTCGCTCTCATTTCTCTCCCCTGCTATTTAGAAAAGTGGAGCCCTGAGACAGCATCTGAAATCCAGGGTAAGCACTGACCAGATGTCTCCACGTCCTGTGCCCCTGTGGGGTCCAGTTCCTGTCCCTGTCCTGATGGCTGAGCTGTCCTGTTTACGGGAAGGCTGAGGAGTCAGGACTCCATCTGTGTTTCCCCAGGGGAGCTAATATCCCCACACATTCCAGGCCCCCTCCCTTTGGGTCTGGCGGCCATCAAGGGGCTGCCAAGAAAGCATCTGTCCCACAACCTCATTTCCATGAGGAACAATGGCCGAGGGAGGAAGGTCCAGGGACAGCAGTCGTCCGGTGGGGGAGGGGAGTGGGGATGGGAGGAGGGGCAGAGCCCCTAGTCTCTGCAGCTGCAAAGTCCTTAATGCTGGGGGCCTGACCCATTGTCCCCCTGCACCTGCAGCTGCCGCCGGCCCCCTGGACCCATAGAGCCCCTCCTGATGCCACAGTCAGAGGAGGAGAGAAATGTTCAGCCAGGGCTTCCTAGAGGGGCCAAATAATCCTTCTGCTCTGTTCGCTTCTGAACTGGCAAAGTTCCCTCCAGCCCTTGCTATTTACCCTTCATGTTGGCCTGATTGGCAGTCCTTTGAGATGGGAGGGGGTGGGTTTGTAAGGTGCTGAGGACATGAACTTGGGAAAGCCTCCTCCTGCTCTGTTTCTGAACTTTGCCACCTTGGGCAAAAAGATCAGCCTTAGTCTCACTCATCTTACGTAAAACCAACATAATAATAGAATCTACCTCATACATAGGGTTGTCGTGAGCATGAATGAAGCCATCTAACTAAAGTGCTCTTAGCACACGCCTGGCATCCAGAACATGCTCAAGAATTGTCCTCTGCACAGAGAGCAGTTCTTTAAATCCTCATCTCTTAACCGCCTTGTAGGAGGACCCCCTTTCTCCTCTCTAAGTACAAGGACAGTTCTAAACAAGCAACAAACATTTGCAACCAAAACCTCTCATGAGGACAAGTTGTCCTCCAGAATCTCTCCTGTTGCTCTGGCATGAGCTGATGGAAACTTTTTCCCCAAGTCATTTGTCTCCTGCCCACTGTCTTTGGGTCTTTTATTAAACATCACCTTTCAGTATGACCTTTCCTGACCACCTTATTTAAATCGCAATTTACCCCATTCCCTGTTCCCCATTCTCCGTTTTTTTCCCCATCAACTTATTACCATTGTATGTACTATTTATTTCACTTATTTGTTTATTGTTTGTCT
This sequence comes from Loxodonta africana, assembly GCF_030014295.1. Classification (NCBI taxonomy): domain Eukaryota; kingdom Metazoa; phylum Chordata; class Mammalia; order Proboscidea; family Elephantidae; genus Loxodonta; species Loxodonta africana. The sequence continues at coordinate 45,004,556 of NC_087367.1, read as the reverse complement.
TCCCCACTAGACTGTTATCTGTGTAGATTTTTGTCTGTTTTGTTCATTGCTGTATCCCCAGTGGCTAAAACAGTGTTTGGCCCATAGTTAAGTGCTCTAAGAATATTTGTTGAATGAATGAATTTAATACGTGGACATTTGTTTTTGCCATGGGAAGATCTATATTGTTTTATGATTGGCGGCTGCCTACAGGAAACACCTTTTCCCCCCAAATTCATTAAAGTTGCTTATAAAGTACTGTAGCGATATCACTCTGGGTACGGGAGATGAATGTGCCTGAGGCTGGGTTCTAATGGATAAAACTTATCCTGTGATCTGACTGGTCCAAGTAGCCTCTTCTGTTGAAGTGAAATCACACCATGCTCAGTATAGATATATGTGCTACATAACACCCCTAAAAAAAAAAAAAAACCCAATGCCCTCGAGTCGATTCTGACTCATAGCAACTCTATAGAACAGAGTAGAACTGCCCCATAGGGTTTCCAAATCTGTACTCTTTATGGAAGCAGACTGCCACATTTTTCTCCCACAGAGCAGCTGGTGGGCTCAAACCACCAACCTTTTGGTTAGCAGCCGAGTGCTTAAGCATTGCATCACCAGGGCTTCTTGCTATACAACCCAGTGATTTTAATTTGGCTAAGGTTAGTATCTGATAATCAGTGAGTTTTATAGACATAATGTCAAATTTTGTGTATCAGGGATTGTGTTTGGCCGTGACTAAAAGACACCTTACGATAAATGGCTTAATCTTAAACAAGTTAGGGATTTATTTTTCTTTCACAAGGCATTAAATCTGGAGGCAGGTAATCTAGAGTTCTTATGGCAGCTCCACAGCGTGTTCAGTATTCCAGCCTCTGTCTTTCTGCTTCTCCTCGTTTTTGACCATAGCTTCTGGATTCAAATAGCCTCATGACAGCTCTAGCCATTGAGTCAGCCTTCTAAGTAGTAAGAAAGGAGAAGAGGGGCAGGGTGCATGCTCCCTGGGTCAACATCATTAAAAAAAAAAAAATGCAATCTGACAATATTTAGTCCATTTATATTTAATGAAATTGATAATATACTTAGGTTCAAATCTACCATCTTACTATTCTTTTCTTTATAATTAATTTTTTGTTGTTGCTTAGAATATACACAGCAAAATATAAACCAATTCAACAATTCCTACATGTACAATTCAGTAACATTGACTACATTCTTCAAGTTGTGTAACCATTCTCACCCTTCTTTTGTGAATTGTTCTTCCCCCAATAAAATAAACTCACTGCCCCCTAAGTTTCCTATCTAATCTTTTGAGTTGCTGTTGTCAGTTTGATCCCATACAGATAGTTCTTAAAAGAGCACAATGCTCAAGGCAGACATTCTTTACTGGTTAAGCTAAATTATTATTATCTCAGGGCAATAGTTGCAGATTATTTTTTAGCCTCTGGCTCTAGAAAGTCTGGATTCCACGGAAATTTGAAATTCTGCTCTGCATTTTCTCCACTTTGATCAGGATTCTTCTATAGAATCTTTGATCAAAGCTTTCAGTAATGGTAGCCAGGCACCATCCAGTTCTTCTGGTCTCATGACAAAGGAGACAATTGTTCATGGAGGCAATTAGACACACATTTAATTTCTCCCTCCTATTCCTGACTCTCCTTCTTCCTTTGTTGCTTCAGCTGAACAGACCCATTGTACCTTGAATACCTGTTTGCAAGATTTTAAGACTCCAGGTGCTACCAATGAACAGGTAAATACTTTAGAACACAGTGTTAGGCCAACTGTTTGGAATTCCATGAAACCAAGACCCTAAATCTCTAAAACAAGAAACCAAAACCCATGAGGTGTTTGGTTGTACATAAGCAGCGTTAGCAGCTGCTCTTTTGTTCTTGTTGTTATAAATATATCTAACACACAACTTTTGCCAATTCAACTTTTTGCAGGTGTACAACTTATTGACAGCAATTACACTAGTTAGCTGGGCAACTCTACCCTTAATCAATACAATTTTTCCATCACCATAAACCAAAACTTAGTGCTCCATAAGCAATAACTCCCCCCACCCATTTCCTTCTCCCTCCCACTCCCGGGATCCACTAGCCCCTCCTTGGAAACCCTATGGGACAGTTCTACTCTGTCCTACCGGGTTGCTATGTGTCAGAATAGACTTGACAGCTGTGGGTTTGGTTTTTGTTTTTTTTCCTCACCCCTGGTAACCACTAATAACTATTCGTTTTTTATTTGTTTTACGTTCCTTTTTTTTCCTTTCTTGCTTTGTTTTGGATTAAGTATTTTTTTGTTATTTCATCTCATTTAGCTTATTATTTAAATATATTCTTTTTCTATTCTTTTAGTGGTTACCCTAGAGATTACAATATGCACCCTTGACTTATTAAAGTCTAATATGAATTAATACTTTATCATTTTTATGACAATGTAAATATTTTAGAACACTTAAACTCCATTTACACCTCTCCCAATTTTTTTGCTTTTGTTGTCATGCATTTTAATTCCATATGTATTTTAAACTTCACAAGACGTTTTTATTATTCTCCTGTATATTGTCAATATGCATTTATATTTTACCCATATATTTACCTTTTTCATTCCTTTCCACACTTTCCTGCATTCTCATGCTTCCGTTTGGAGTCACTGTCCTTCTGCTCTACACCTGTTTCATTAATGTGGGTTTGCTGGTGACACAGCTCCTCATTTTTGTTTGTTGGGCAATGTTTTTGTTTCACCTTTTCTCTCTGTCTAGGGAGAAGCAAGGAACTCTTGGAGGCCCAGGTGGGGCACTATGAAGACCTACACAGTCTTCCCAGATAACATGGGCTGGCTGAAAGGTTCATATCCTCTTTCTTGTGTGTGAAAGACATCAAATAAAGCCAGTGTTTGACAGAAATCAGAAGCAGTCATTTGATTCTGACTTGGGCCAAAGGTCTGGTCACATTTCTGAAGGGAACTGATCTTGGGACCTGTTCTCACAAATAGTATTCTCCATTGGGCAGCCCCAGCATCACAGCCTCAGTGTTCACTCTTACCGCAGGGCTGTGGGAAAGGATAATTGCTGAGTCTATCAAAACCTCCACTGCATCCCCTGCTCAATAGAATAACTTTATCACACCTACATTCTTCACAGGGCAGCTCAAAAATCATTTTGTAAACTGCTCTTCCATTGAATTCCTCAGATAAGCCTGTGGCCTGTATAGATGGAAATAAGTGGTCGTCAGTGGCCCCGTTTCCAACCATTTCTTCCTCTTCTTCTTATTATTGTGGTAAAATATATAACACAAAAAATTTGCTGTTTCAGTCAGTCTTAAGTGTATAATTCAGTGACATTAATTAATTACATTCATCGTACCGTGCAACTGTCACCACCATCCCTTTCCAAAAAAAAAAGGTTATTGCCCCAAGGAGAAATTCAGTTGCTGCTGTTGTTGGGTGCTGTTGAGTAGGGACCCCATGTGACAGAGTAGAACTGCCCATAGGGTTTTTTATTGGCTTTAATCTTTATGGAAGCAGGTCACCAGGTCTTTCTTCAATAGAGTCACTGGGTGGGTTCAAACTGCTTACTTTCGGTTAGAGGCTGAGCACTTAACCATTGTGCCACCAGGGCTCCTTAGAAACCCTCTATCCCTAATCAATAACTTCCCATTTCCTCCTTCCCCTACCACCTGGTAACCACTGCTAAGTTTTTGTCTCTATATATTTTGTGTTCTAGATACTTCATATACAGCATTTATCCTTTTGAGGCTGACTTCTTTCACTTAACACAATGTTTCCAAGTTTCATCTATATCATAGTGTTTATCAGATCCAACCATATCTTGACAGCTAGAGTGGCTCTGTCTTAGACCCTGAGGGGGTCTGGCCAAGTGTCAGTTGGTGGCCTCAAGGGTCCTGGAGCGAATCAGACAGGTCAAGTCTTCTCCAGATGGCATCCCTCTGGCATGGCATCCCCGTCATCCAGTTCCTACATCCTACACTCCAAGTCAAGCAGGAAAGCCATATCAGGGCAGACGGTGGGACAAGGAGGCATCAAGTAACTTTCTTCCTCATCTGAAAACCATAGAAATCCCTGCCTTCTAAGGTGAGTAGCTGTCTATATCGGAGATATAAGCAACAAAAAAACAGAAACACAACTTACGGCTGTCTCGTCTATCTTTGGCACTCTGTGGAAGCAGGAGGAAAGTTGGGAGGCATTTCTGGTGGGGTGCTTGTATTTAGTTATTTTCCTATAGGATGAAAAGAGAAGCCAAGGGCCTTTCCTTCTCTAAACTTTATTTTGTCAAACAAAACAAAAACTCATTCCACGTTATTTTGTCTGCCTGGAACACTCTTCCCCCAGATAGCCCATGACTCACTCCATCACCTCTTGCAGGCCTCTGCTCAAATGCCACCTTCTCAGGGAGGCCTTTCCTGACCACCCTATTTAAAACTACAACCACCATCACCTCCACCTGCTGCACCCTGGCACTTCCCCATTCTCCTTTCTACTTTATTTTTCTCTGCATCATCTGACATGTTGTATTGTTCTTACATATTTGTTTATCTATTGTCTACCTCCCCTCACTAGACTGTCAGCTCCATGAGGGCAGAGATTTGTGCATGTTTTGTGCTCTGCTATGTCCTCAGTGCCAAGAATAGTGCTTGGCACATAGTTGGTGCATGAGTTATTTATTGCATCATAACAAACTATCCCAAAACTTAATGGTTTAAAACAACAACAACATGTATTATCTCACAGTTACTGTGGGTTAGGAATCTGGATGTGGCTTACCAGGGTCCTCTGGCTCAGCATCTCTCACGAGGCTGGAGTCGAGTCGTTGGCTGAGGCTGTGGTGTCACCTGAAGACTTGAATGGGGAAAAATCTGATTCCAAGCTCACGTTGTTGTTAGTAAGATTCAGTTTCTTGCAGGCTATTGGATTGAGGACTTCAGTTCCTTGCTGGCTGCTGGCCAGAGGCTGCCCTCAGTTTCTTGCCATGTGGGCTTCTTCATAGGGGAGCTCACAACATGGCAGCCAACTTCATCAGAGGGAGCAAGTGAGAAGAACCACAAAAAAAGTGCAGGCAAGACAGAAATCACTGTCTTTTGTAACCTAATCTTCAAGTCCCATCCCATCACTTGTGCCATATTCTATTCATTAGAAGTCCAGCCCATACTCAACAGTGTGAGTAACAGGAGGCGGTAATCACTGGGAGCCATTTTGGAAGCTGCCTACCATAGTTGACTTTCAGTTAATGTTTAGGGAATGGATGAATGAATGAACTTGGAGGGATAAAGAAGAAGAATAGCGACACAGCAGTTTGCTGTTGTTAAGAAATGGTCTCCTTAGTGCACTGGAAAGTCAAAGGACATGGGCATTTAGGAGCTTGCACTTCCCACTCATCATATGCTTCATTTTCAAGATTGTCTAGCCTCTATTCTGACTCTACCCTCTGCATCTACACACAAATGATTGCCTGCATGTGGAAGTACAATTCATTCTTCAGAGAGATGAAAAAACTGACAAGCATACGTATTAGGCTCAGAGGTTTGAAAATTGTTTTCAGAGCAGGGCTTCAAACTGGTTCATTCTAGTTCAAACCCCTGCTGAAAATTTGTATTTCAGCCCCAGATATACTGAATTAGAATCTACATTTTAATAAGAGCCCCAGGTGATTCTTCTGTATAATACATTTTGAGAAGGGCTGCTCTGCTAGTGGTTCTCAGAATTGTTATCTAACAAGAAGCATTAGCATCGCCTGGGAACTTGTTAGAAATGCAAATTTCTAACCGGTTCTGGTTCAAACCATGTTTCAGAGGAAAGGCTGGGGGAATTTTTTAATTTTGGCAAAAGTACATTTTTTCCCACTTGCACAACTCAAATAAATCTGAACACTCCCATGCTGGAGTTTTCCATACCATTTCCATTGCTCAGATTGGAGAGGGGGAAATTTGGACAAAGCAAAGCCTTGTTTTGAAGGAGAAATGAGCTGCATCTGTGACATACCTTTTGTGTGCTCAGCATGAGCTCCCATTTCAGAGATACAGACACAGGAGACAGCTGGAGGGATCAGACCAACAGTCAAGAGATAACAGTGCAACCTGGAAGACAGCAGTGCCTCAGTTATGAGCTCAGATGTGGCAGGCGTTCCACCTCCTCTGTAACCCCCATACCACCTTGGTGTCCCCTGAGTCCTCACGTGTGCTGTGACCACCTCTGCCTGAGACCCTGGCTGCAGAGGGCAGGCAAAACTGGGATTTTATTTTTCTAGCACCCATCCCTGGCCCCCCAAATTGTCAAGGAGAAAGGCTAGCAGTGGTGTTTTAGAGGCTCCAGGACTGCATAAAATATGCTTCATTTTTCTCAGAAAATGAACTATTTCTTTCCTCTGATAGTCTCATGTGGTGCCCAGAAGCCTCTGGATTTCCTGCAGTTTAGATGAAGAATTCCAGCTATTCCAGCCGTAATTTTCACGTGCATAGCTCCAGGCAACAGACCTTGATCATCTGGGGTGCAGCCTGGGGGTGTGAAGGGAGCTCAGGCTCTCCAGCCCTAGAGAGCTGGTAAGGTTCTGACTCCACTGCTGATCCCCCGTGTACTCTTGGGTATTTCTTAAATAGAGTTTTATTGAGACATCACTGACATAAAGTAAACTACACTTAATAATTTGTTAAGTTTTGACATGATGTATACACCCATGAAACCATAACCACAATCAACATAGTGACCATACCCATCACTCTCAAAAGTTTCCTCGTGCCCCTTTGGAATTCCTGCCTTCCAACCCTCCCTCACCGTGCCCTGTCCCCAGGCAATCACTGATCTGCGTTCTGTCCCTATAGATTACTTTGTGTTTTCTCAACTTTTCTATGAATGGAATCATCCAGTATATACTCTTTTGTCTGGCTTCATTCATGTAGCATAACTTCCCTGAGAGTCATTCATGTTGTCATGTGTATCAGTAGTCCATTCCTTCTTAATGTTGAGTAGTATTCCATTGTATGAATTTGTCACAATTTGCTTATCCATTCATCTTTTATTTTATTTTATTTTATTGTGCTTTAGGTGAAAGTTTACAGCTCAAGTTAATTTCTCATTCAAGAATTTATACACCTATTGTTTTGTGACGTTGGTTGCAATCCCCACAATGTGACAGCATGCTTCTCCTTTCCACCCCAGGTTCTCTGTGTCAGTTCATCCAGTTCCAGTCCCTTCCTGCCTTCTTATCCTGCTTCTGGACAGGAGCTGCCCATTTGGTCTTGTATATTTGATTGAACCAAGAAGCATGTTCCTCATGTGTATTAATTTTTTGTTTTATTGGCTTGTCTAATCTTTGTCTGAAAAGTGGGCTTTAGGAATGTTTACTAAGTCTTTCCAGTATTTATTTTTCTCTTTCAGTATATACTAACGCAATAAATTATGTTGAATGGCATTCCTGATATTTACACTTGGAAAAAAAAGTTCTACTTGGTTAAAATGTATTATTTCTTTGATATTTTTCTAGACTTACTTGCCGCTTAATTTATTTAATTTTTAGTAACAAGTATTTATGGACAGTTTACTGTGTTGTGGGCATTATTAGGAGTCACAGCAGTGGACAAAACACACAATCCTTGCCCTCAAGTCGAATGCCTCACCTTTTAGCAGGCTGTTAAAAAAGATACAATAGCTTTGGATACCCATACCTCACTCCATGCACAAAAACTAACTCAAAATGGATCAAAGTCCTAAAAATAAAATCTAAAATAATAAAGATCATGGAATTAAAAATAGGGACAATGCTAGGAGCCCTAATACATGGCATAAACAGTATACAAAACATTATTAACAATGCAGAAGAGAAACTAGATAGCTCGGAGATGCTAAAAATCAAACACCTATGCTCATCCAAAGACTTCACCAAAAGAGTCAAAAGTTTACTTACAGACTGGGAAAAAGTTTTTAGCTATGACATTTCTGATCAGCGTCTGATCTCTAAAACCTACATGATACTGCAAAACTCAACTACAAAAAGACAAATAATCCAATTAAAAAATGGACAAGGGATATGAACAGGCACTTCACTAAAGATAACATTCAGGTAGCTTACATGAGGAAATGCTCATGATCATTAACCATTAGAGAAATGCAAATCAAAACTACAATGAGATTCCATCTCGCTCCAACAAGGCTGGCATTAATCCAAAAAACACAAAATAATAAATGTTGGAGAGGTTGTGGAGAGACTGCAACACTTATACACTGCTGGTGGGAATGTAAAATGGTATAACCACTTTGGAAATGGATTTGGCTCTTCTTTAAAAATCTAGAAATAGAACTACCATACAATCCAGCAATCCCACTCCTTGGAATATATCCTAGAGAAGTAAGACCCTTTACAGGAACAGATATATGCACACCCATGTTCATTGCAGCACTGTTTACAATAGCAAAAAGCTGGAAGCAACCAAGGTGCCCATCAGTGGATGAATAGATAAATAAATTATGGTATAGTCACACAATGGAATACTATGCACCTGCCACCCCCACCCTGCTCCTGCTATGCTGGTTTTAGAAGCGTTTGGTTTATTCACTTAATAACAAAAAAAAGATACAGTGACTTTCAACGACAAACCATTTATTTCTTGCTCATAGGTCTATGGGTCACTGTAGGTTGTCTGAGCTTGTATTTAACATTCTAGTGTACATTTTAAAACGTTTTATTGAAGGATATCACACTTAGAGAAAAGGGCACAAATCATATGTGAGGAGCTCAAATAATTATGTAACCATCACTCAGTTCAAGATATAGAATATTTCTATTATTTGTTAATATTTTATTTAGCAATCCTGTGTTTATACTAAAAAGTAAAATTTGACACCAGAAAAATAAAAGAATCGCATGCCCATTTCAATCAAAGCAGAGAAGGCATTCAACAAAGGCCAACACCGATTCCTAATAAAACTCTCAATAAAACAAGTATAGAAGGGAAATTTCTCAATATAATAAAGGGCATCTATACAAACCAACAGCCAACATCATTCTTAGTGGAGAGAGGCTGAAAACATCCCCTGTGAGAACAGGAACAAGACAAGGATGCCCTTTATCAAAGATCAGTTGTCTGTATATGTGTGAGTCTATTTCTGGATTCTTTATTCTGTTCTATTGATTTATTTATTTATCTTTATAGCAATACTATGTTGTTTCGATAACACTAGCTTTATAGTAAGTCTTAAAATCCGTTGTTATTATTTCTCCAATGCTGTTCCTCTTTTCCAGGATTGTTCTGGGTACTCTAGGTCCTCTGCAGTTCCATATCAACTTTAAAATCAGCTTCTCAGTTAAAAACAAAACAAAAACCTTCCAGGCTTGTGATCAGGATTGCTTTGAATCTATAGCTCTTGGGTGTTTACTTCATTTCTTCCCTGAACTTCAACTTCCTCCTCTGTAATGTGGGAGGTTTTTATGGGCTGGTACATGTAAAACTTTAGACACAGTGTCTACAGCATGGTAGAGACTAAAAAAAAAAAATTAATTAATTCTTTATACCTTGCCATGTGACAAAATCTTACATCTTTTACCCCTAACCTTCCGTGTAGATTTCTCTCTGTCAGTTTTGGAAATTCCACCGATCATGTCCTGGTCAACAGCGTGTGTGACTTTTTCTCCCTCTCTTTTCAGTGGCCTCAAAAGCAATGTTTCCAGGCTCTGCATTCATTCAATCACCAAAACCAAAATCTGGGCTTAAGTTCAAGTCATTATGCCGCTGGACTTCCACAACCATGATTTTCTAACTGGATTCCTCAACTCTCCAGAGTTATCCAAGCCACAGTTAGGAATGTGTTCATTTGCAAGTAACAGAGAATTTGGTTAATGGTGACTTAAACAATCGGGGTTTATTTTACTTACATAACAAAAAACTGGAAGTAGGCAGGTGCTGGTGTTGGTTCAGCTGGCTAACAATGTGGCCAAGACCAAAGAGCTTCTCTTTTTCTGCTCTGCCACCCTTAGCTTCATGGTTTTCATCTTTGGGTTTGTTTCGTCATGGCCACAAAATGGCTGCCATGGCTTTAGACGCCACAACCACATTAAGGTAGGAAGAGGAGTGTGAGAAGAGTAAAACAGCACCCACAAAGCCTACAGTTTTGAAGAAGTTTGGTGCGCTGGAAGGGATCAGACTGCCCTGATCTCAAGCTCGGAGAGAGTGGAGGGAGAGAAGGAATGAGATACTGTAGGCAGGGGCCAGCAGAGGAGGGCTTCAGAGGCCACACTAAGGAGTTTAGATTTTAAGAGCCATGTAGAGCTATTGAAGAGTTTTTAGCATGGTAAAGATGTGATCTGATTTAAGTTTTCAAACCGTCACTCTGACTGTTTATCCAACCATTCATTCAACCACTATTTATTGAGTGCCAGGCAATGTTCTAAGCACCAAGAATAGAAATACAGTAGTGAACAAAACTGAGAAAAATTCCTGTCCTAATGGATGACCAACCATCTGGATTGCCTGGGAATGAAGGATTTCCCAGGACATGATAATTTCAGTGTTAAAACAATCACTGTCCTGGGCAAACTGGGACAATCACCAAATATGGAGCATACGTTTTCTTCAGTAGAGAAAGAAAATGCTACTGTGTGCCATTGAGTCATTCCAACTCATAGTGACCCTATAGGACACAGCAGAGCTACCCCACAGAGGAGTCCTGGTAGTTAAGCACTTGACTGCTCAACGAAAGGTCAGGGGTTCGAACCTATCAGCTGCTCCAAGGGAGGAAGATGTGGCAATTTGCTTCTGTAAAGATTACAACCTTGGAAATCCTATGGGGCAGTTCTACTCTGTCCTATAAGGTTGCTATGAGTTGGAATTGACTGACTGCAATGTGTTGTTTTGTTTTGTTTTTTTAATCTTTTATGGAAGCAGATCACCAATCTGTTTTTTCATGGAGCAGGTGCTGGGTTTGAACCTCCAACATTTTGGTTAGCAGCCGAGTGCTTAGCCACCATATCACCAGGGCTCCTTAGGGACAAAAAAATAAGCAAAATAAATAGGTGAATTGTATCATATATTTGATAGTGTTAAGACGGGAATCTGAAAGTTTGGGTCAGGGGTGATGTTTTAGATAAGGTGACAAGGGGAAATTTTCCTGAGAAAGAAAAGCAAGGGCACTAGCAGTGCAGATGTTTGGGGGAAAGAGCATTCCAGGAAGAAGGAACAGCAAATGTGAAGGACCTGAGGCCAGTGTTTGCCTGATGGTGTTTGCAGAGCAGTAAGAAGGGCGGTGTGGCTGGAGAAGAATGTGTGAGGGCCAGAGTACTCTCTGAATGCAGTCATGTGGGGAAGTGAAGGGCATGCTATGTAGGACTGCATACGTCTTTCGAGGGCTTTGGATTTTCTCTGAGATGGAAGCCATCAGAAGCTTGGAAAGAAGAGTGACATGATCTGACCTACAGCCTATGAGTGTCATTCTGCTGTGACAAAGACTGAAGAGCGCAGTAGCAGAAGCAGGGAGAGCAGTTATGAAGCTATAGCAGTTGTCCAGGTGAGAGATGCTGGGAGCTTGGACCAGGGAGTGGCACATTTCGGAAGCAGCATCATGCTGATGGTTTGTATGTAGTGGGGGGGGGGGGGCGGGATGAGAAAGTGGGTCAAAGGCAATCCTCCAGCTCAGCCGTGAGCAAGAGGATAAAAGGAGCAACCACTACTGAGATCAGCTTTGGGGTGTGGACTGGGAACCAAGAGTTCCGTCTGGAGAAGTATGTGAGATGTGCAAGTGGAGATGGGGGTGGGGGGAGGATTGTGGGAACTAATGGTAGTTGGCATTTAGGGGACAGGTGTGGGCTGGAATGTAAGTTAAGGAGCCCTTAGCAAATGTGTGGTATTCAAGGCTGTGAAGGATGAGTGTTATCATCTAGGAAGGGAATGTATAGAGATGAGATTGAACTATTGCTCCCAGTTATTCACTTCCCAGTAAAACATACCTTTGCCACCATTTCATGGTGGTAGAGTGTGTATTACTCCATTTGACTTTGGACTTGGCCATGTGACTTATTTTGGCCAATGGTTGTTGGCAGATGTTATGCTTGTGCAGTGTGGCTTGGCACCTTATGCTTCTGCCATCACCAGAAAAGCATACTCTAGGGTGCTGGGTCCCTCTAGCCTAGCCCTGAATAAGACACGTGGAACAAAGCTGCCCTAGCCACTCTCAAGAGCTACAACCTCAAGTGGAGTTGCCCCAGCTGACCCACAAATGCTGAGTAAGAAAGAAATGCTTATTGTTGCATGCATTTTGTGGTTATTTGTTACAAAGCATAACCTGACCGACATCTTCCTTCAGCCTCTCGTTTCCCTTTTGCTCTTAACTCCAGCTCTCCTCCACATTATAACAACCTATTATCTTCCACCTTCCAAACCTTTCCTTTGCTCACCCAAGATCTACACATCCTAGTCCCTCAGACCTTTCTAGCCTGAGTTATGGGGAATGAGAACAGTGATTTGTCTCTACTAGTGATAACCTGGAGTGCACAATGCTTTAGCAGGCCTAGAACATTTTTATGCACATTTGCATTTGGCCCAAACAACCTCATGTGGTAGGTATTCTTACTTCTGTTTTACTGAAGAGGCAGCACCGTAGCTGGAGGCAAGACACGAGCCCAGCAGCCAAGATGAAAGCTGAGGCCTTCTCCCAGACAAGCAGGAACAGAAAATCAAATACTGTCATTCTGGGAACAGGGCAGAAGGATACTTGTTTTTCACTGAATAACCTTTTGTTCCTTCTGAATTCTGTACCATGTACGTGTGTTTTACACACACACACACACAGAGCCCAGGAGTAATCAGTGATATTAGCACATCTAAAGAAAGAGAAGGAAACTCTGGTGGCGTAGTGGTTAAGAGTTCGGCTACTAACAAAAAGGTCAGCAGTTCGAATCTACCAGGCGCTCCTTGAAAACCATATGGGGCAGTTCTACTCTGCCCAATAGGGTCGCTATAAGTCAGAATTGACTCCACGGCAACGGGTTTTTGAAAACAAAGCAAGAGGTCATTAAAGAGACAGGAAAGAAAGAAAAGATCAGAATGGATGTCAGAAGAGACTCTGACTCTAAGTTCAGACTTGCTCTTGAACTTAGAGCAGCTAAAGTGAAAGGAAGAAATGATGAAGTAAAAGAGCTGAAAGGAAGATTTCGAGAAGACAAAGTAAAGTATTACAAGGAAATGTGCAAAGACCTGGAGCTAGAAAACCAAAAGCGAAGAACACACTTGGCATTTTTCTAGATGAAAGAACTGAAGAAAAAATTCAAGCCTCAAGTTACATTTTTGAAGGATTCTATGTCACCTTGAAGACTAAGGTGCACCTGACCCAAGCCACGGTATTTTCAATGGCATCATATGCATGTGAAAGCTGGAAAATGAATAAGAAAGACCAAAGAAGAATTGATACCTTTGAATTGTGCTGTTGGTGAAGAATATTGAATATACCATGGACTGCCAAAAGAACGAACAAATCTGTCTTGGAAGAAGTACAATCAGGATGCTCCTTGGAAGCAAGGATGGTAAGACTACGTCTTACATGCTTCGGACAAGCTGTCAGAAAGGATCAGTCCCTGGAGAAGGACATAATGCTTGGTAAAGTACAGGGTCAGTGGAAAAGAGGAAGACGCTCAACGAGGTGGATTGACAGTGGCTGCAAGAATGGGCTCAAGCATAACAACAATTGTACGGATGGCGCAGGACCAGAAGTGTTTTGTTTTGTTGTGCAGGGGCGCTATGAGTAGGAACCGACTCGACGGCTACTAGCAACAACAAAATGGGTAAAATAATGAACGATGAAGAAAGCATCAAAAGAAGATGGAAGAAATATACAGAGTCACTGTACCAAAAAGCAGGTCGACATTCAACCATTTCAGGAGGTAGCATATGATCAAGAATTGATGGTATTGAAGGAGGAAGTCCAAGTTGCACTGAAGGCATTGGCAAAAAAACAATGCTCCAGGAATTGACAGAATACCAACTGAGATATTCCAACAGGCAGATGCAGCACTGAAGGTACTCCACTCACCTATGCCATGAAATCTGGAGGACAGCTACCTGGTCAACCGACTGGAAGAGATCCATATTTGACCCCATTCCAAAGAAAGGTGATCTAACATAATGCAGGAGTTATTGAACACTATCATCAATCTTACGGGCAAATAAAATTTTGCTGAAGATAATTCAAAAACGGTTTCAGCAGTACATTGACAGGGAGCTGCCAGAAATTCAAGCGGGATTCAGAAGAGGAAGTGGAACAAGGGGGAATTATTGCTGAAATCAGAGAACTTCAGAAACATGGTTCATCTGTTTTTATTGACTATATAAAGGCGTTCGATTGTGTGGATCATAACAAATTATGGACAACTTGGTGAGAATGGAAATTCCAGAACACTTAATTGTTCTCATATGGAACCTGTACATAGACCAAGGGGTACCTTATGCTTTGAACAGAACAAGGGAATACTGCATGGTTTAAAATCAGGAAAGGTGTGTGTCAGGGTTATATCCTTTCACCATACTTATTCAGTCTGTACACTAGGAAAATAATCTGAGAAGCTGGACTATATGAAGAAGAACAGGGCATCAGGATTGGAGGAAGACTCATTAGCAACCTGAGATGTGCAGATGCCACAACCTTGCTTGCTGAAAGTGAAGAGGACTTGAAGCACTTACTGATGGAGATCAAAGACTACAGCCTTCCTTATGGACAACCCAGTAAAGAAAACAAAAATCCTCACAACTGGACCAGTAAGCAACATCGTGATAAATGGAGAAAATACTGAAGTTGTCAAGGACTTAATTTCACTTGGATCCACAATCAACACCCATGGAAGCAGCGATCAAGAAGTCAAATGACGTATTGCATTGGGCAAATCTGCTCAAAAGACCTCTTTAAAGTGTTAAAAAGACACCATGCTTGGTGAGGTAGAGGGTCAGTGAAAAGGAGAAAGACCCTTAATGAGATGGATTGACATAGTGGCTACAACAATGGGCTCAAACACAGCAATGATTGTGAGGATGGTGTAGGACCGGGCAGTGTTTCGTTCTGTTGTACACTCCATAACACCTAACAACAACAAAGAATCAGTCTGTGAATCGAAGGGGATGGGGAATGGCATTCAGAATAGCACATCTGATCTGTTGTTCCCAGCTCTGTCCAAGAAGGGAGACCTCAGGGTGAGTATCGCTGCACGACTTCTCCACTTCCCGTTCTGATTTCATCCCACAGGCTTTCTTCAGATGGAGAATTATGGGCTGGAAGCGCTGAAGGTTCTAGAAGAGCAGAGTCTCACTGTGGACTCACACTCTGCCTGGTGTTTTGTGAATTTCCTTGTAGGGTCTGGGTGGGGAACCTTTGGAGTGGCAGCACCTCTGCTCCCTGGCAGCAGGGTCAAGGGCCTGAGCAGGAGCCCTGAGCCAGGCAACCTCACTGAGGTGTTAGCCTGGAGAGTCCCCACCTGAGAGGCCAGCTCCAAGTCTTGCCCCTTGAGTCCTGACACCCCTCTTTGCCCAGAAATGCCTGTTAGTAATAGCATCCCAAATTGAGTGTGGATGCCTTTGGTTTTAAACCCATAGGGAAGAAAAAGTCCACATTTGTGGGCCTTTGGTGAAGCTTCCCGTCCCCTGGCTTTTGTTTTTTTCATCTATAAGGAGATGATGTGCTTTTTTTGTTTTAGTGTGTGTCAGGTGTGTGTGTGTGTGTGTGTGTGTGTGTGTGTATGAAGGGGGTGGTGAGATTCTCAAACTGGGGCCGGGGAGGTATCTAGTGGAGGATGGTGGATTAGAATCTTTGGGGGACAAGGCTGTACTTGGAAAAAGCAAGCTCGCGGTGACCGTCGCTTTGTTTCGTTTTCTTTGTGGCAGGAATATATTAAAGCATTGAAAACGTTTGGTAACATTAAGGAAGGATGTGAGATATTAAACAAAAATGGGCAACTAAGACTGGTTGGTTTTTTAAGACTGGTTGGTGGTAACCGAAAGGGCCGCTTTCGCGGTCGCAGAGAAGAGAAACTCTTCCGTTAGCCCAGCATCCCAAGGGGCCAGGCCAGCTGGGGTAAATCCGGAGGAACAGGAGCGCAGACAAAGCCAGCATCTGCATTTGAAACGGGCTCCAGAGGCTCTTCGGGGAGGCCTAGGGCGGGCGGGCGGGCGGGCTCGCTCCTCCGGTTAAATTACACCCCAGAAAGCCCAAGCAGGAGGATCCGGCTCAGATTGCAGACCCCGGGCCTCCGGGTCCAGAAAAGGGCCCCCAAGTCCAGAAAAGGGCCCCCAAATAAACTCTGAGCGAAAAAGGTAAGGGCGGGGGAGCAGGCGGATGCCCCCAGGCTGAGGTATATTTTGCTCAAGGTCACCTCCAAACGGCATTGGAATAAACCCTCCTTGTTTGCCTCTCGCCCGGCCTAAACCCCGGGTCCCCTTGGGTGTCGTCCAGGACGCCAGGCGCGGCTGCTTACAATGGCGCTCAGACGACAGATGGCTGGTGAGGAGGGTGGGGTGGGGACGGCTGGGCAGGTGTGCGGAGGAGACGCGCGGCCCCGAGCAGGACCCAGGCCTCCCGTGCATAGATTTGCAGCCCACCCGGCTGCAGACGGCGGCCGCTGAGCTGCGCCAACAATAAGCGGATTCTCTCAAGCCGACTGAACCCCTGGGCTCGGCCACGTGCCAGCCAGGGAGAGCGGCCCATTGTGTGTGCAGGCCCTGAGCATGTGTGCGGGGCCAAAGCCGCATGTGCGCTTGGGCACACACACAGACGGACCCGTTCACACTCAACACATGCGCCCACGGGGCTCTGAAGCAGGGAGTCCTTGAAAAGGGGCACAGTGGCTTTCTCCACTGGCACACAAGCTGATTTCAGAAAGTAGTGGAGTTTAATTTTGAATGATGAGTTCAATATCATAAGCCACTCAGACCTGGACGTCTCAGGGGTTATTGGAAACGCCAGCAGGCCAGAGACAGAGTACCCCAAATCAGAGCTGGGAGAACAGCAGCCTGGCCCACGGGCCCCCAAGTGGGTGGATTACTGAGCCTCAGTTCTCTCCTTGAAGAGGACACCTCCACTGTGACCCCTCAGCTGTCAGGGTTCACAGCTACCACCACCATCAGTTGCCTCGAGCCAGTTTTGACTCAGGCCACCCCGTGTGTGTCATAGTACAACTGTGCTCCACAGGGTTTTCAATGGCTGATTTTTCAGAAGTAGATCATCAGGCCTTTCTTCCCAGGCACCTCTGGGTGAATTTGAACCTCCGACCTTTAGATTAGCAGCCCGGTGTGTTAACTCTTTGTACCACCCAGGGACTCCCAGGCTTTAGCGACTACAGTTATAAGTTCCATTCCCTGCCCATGTCTGAAACTGGCAAGGCAGATGACCTGAAAGCTGCCCTCTCTAACCACCCTTTCAGGTCTGAAACTTTCCTGAGGCCAGGGAGGCATTTTTGTGAGCCCCCAGCTAAATGGAATGTTTAATTGTTAGGGGAATCATACCAGTCCTCAAGAAACATTGAATAATTGAGCAAGTCCTTTTTAAAGGGAGGCAGGACCCACCAGTATGATGTGCCAGTATCCCTTTGTTGTTGAAGAGCTAATGACAACCTGAATGACCTGAGACCATGAATGTTCAAGAGTTTTGTGTGTGTGTATCTGTAACTTTGTGAGGGGTAAGTGTGCCAGCTCTCTAGAAGGTGCCACACTGACCTATCCACCTGCCACCCCCATACTGCGTTGATAGGTAGTAATGTACACTACACAACAAAAGAAATTTGTGAGGCTCTTATTCTGGAAGCAATTCCCCTCTGTAGTGAAGGCAGACTGGGCTCCCAGGCACTCACTAGCCCAGATCCCTCTGTGGAGGGAGTGCCCTGTGAGAGGAAGCCTGTATGATGGTCACAAACCCTGCCCTACCTTTCTCCGTCAGTGTCAAGATTTTGCATCCTGGTTGCTGTCACCCAACTGAATTATTTCTAAACATGATAGTCTCTGCCTCCTTGCTTTCTTTAATTTTCTGTCTCCATGTGATTCCCTAACTAAACAGTTCATTAGATAAGTTGAAGGGGAAAATGGTCACTACTGAGGCTGAGATAAGTAGCATAAAAAATCAAGGTCAGGAAATGGTTTAAGCACAGAACAAAAATATAGAGAAGAAAATAAGGGGAAAGATCGTTTAGGAATGTAGATCTAATGATCTAACATATGCATAACAGGACTTTCAAAAGAAGAAAAAGGAATAGATGAAAGAAATAATGAACATAATAGAAAAACATTGACCTGAGCTGAAGAAAGACTTGAGTCTTCAGACTGAAAGAACTTTCTGAGTTTCAGGTAGCATTGATTAGAAAGTACCTGGGATTATATCTGAACTCTAAGGAAAAAGAGAAAAAAGTTATGAGGTCCAGCCAATTACCTACAAAGAGAAAAGATTCAGCTTGGCATTAGATTTCCTATCTAGTACTAGAAGCCAGTGAAATAGAATCGATAGGACAATACCTGACCAAGCTACTCACCTGTTATGGAAAAAAGAAAGATATTTGAGGCTAACCCATTTGATAAATGCATTCAAGAGAAGATGCTTCACACACATAAATGAGCCAGGAGAGAATGGAATGGAAAAGCAGAATAAAACTTTCAAACTAACAAGGGGAAAGCAAAAACCAGCAAAAATAAGGATAAACAAAAAGAAAGAGGGAAGCGATTACATAATAAACATAAAGTCAGTTTGTCCTACTGTGGTGGCTTGTGTGTTGCTGTGATCCTGGAAGATATGCCACTGATATTTCAAATACCAGCAGAGTCACCCATGGTGGACAAGTTTCAGTGGACTTTTCAGACTGACAGACTAGGAAGAAGGGCCTGGCAGTCTATTTCTGAAAAAAATTGGCCAGTGAAAACCTTAGGAATAGCAGTGGAATATTGTCTGATAGAGGGCCAGCAGATGAGCCCCTCAGGCTGGAAGGCACTCCAGATATGACTGGGGAAGAGCTGCCTCCTCAAAGTAGAGTCAACCTGAATGACATGGATGGAGTAATGCTTTTGGAACCTTCATTTGCTGATGTGGCACTACTCGAAATGAAAAGAAACAGTTGCGATCATCCATTAATAATCAGAACGTGAAACGTACGAAGTATGAATCTAGGAAGATTGGAATGGGACCCATAAAGATCGATGTCCTATATATTAGTGAGCTGAAATGAACTAGTGTTGGCCATTTTGAATCAGACAACCCTATGGTCTACTATGCTGGAATGACACATTGGAGAGGAATGGTGTTCCATTCATTGTCAAAAAGAACATTTCAAGATCTATCCTGAAGTACAATGCTGTCAGAGATAGGATAATATCCATATGCCTACAAGTGACAGCAGGTAATATGACTATTATTTAAATTTATGCACCAGCCACTAATGTCAGAAGTGAAGAAAGTAAAGATTTTTACCAACTTCTGCAGTCTGAAATTGATCAAACACACAATCAAGATGCATTGACAATTACTGGTGATTGGAATTCGAAAGATGGAAATGAAGGATTGGTAGTTGGAAAACATGGCCTTGGTAATAGAAACAACTCCAGAGATCACATGATAGAATTTCACAAGACCAACTGCTTCTTCATTGTAAATACCTTTTTTTCAACAACATAAATGGTGGCTATACACATGGACCTTGCCATATAGGATACACAGGAATCAAACAGACTACATCTGTGGAAAGAGATGATGGAGAAGCTCTATTTCATCAGTCAGAGCAAGACCGGGGACCGACTGCAGAACACACCCCCGATTGCTCACATGCAAGTTCAAGTTGAAGCTGGAGGAAATTAAAACAAGTCCACGAGAGCCAAAGTACTACTTGAGTATATGTATCTCACCTGAATTTAGAGACCATCCCAAGAATAGATTTGACATATTGAACATTAATGACTGAAGACCAGATGAGTTGTGGGTTGACAACAAAAACATTATACATGAAGAAAGCAAAAGGTCAAAAAGACAGGAAAGAAAGAAAACACCAAAATGGATATCAGAAGGGACTCTGAAACTTGTTCTTGAACATAGGGCAGCTAAAGTGAATGGAAGAAATGATGAAATAAAAGAGCTGGACAGAAGATTTCAAAGGGTGGCTCAAGAAGACAAAGTATTATAATGAAATGTACAAAGACCTGGAGTTAGAAAACTGCAAGGGAAGAACACACTTGGCATTTCTCAAGCTGAAAGAACTGAAGAAAAAATTCAAGCCTCAAGTTGCAATATTAGATTCAGAGAAAATAGAGCCCTGGTGGCCCAGTGGTTAAGAGCTTGAATCCACCAGTCACTCCTTGGAAACCCTATGGGACAGTTCTACTCCGTGCTGCTGTTGTTGTTGTTAGGTGCCATCGAGTGGGTTCCAACTCATAGCAACATTATGCACAACAGAGCGAAACAGTGCCCGGTCCCGTGCCATCCTCACAATTGTTGCTATACTTGAGCCCACTGTTGCAGTCATGGTGTCAGTCCATCTTGTTGAGGGTCTTTTTCACTGACCCTCTATTTCACCAAGCATGATGCCTTTCTCCAGAGACTGATCACTCCTAATAGTATATCCAAAGTATGCAACACATAGCGTCGCTATCCTTACTTCTAAGGAGCATTCTGGCTGCACTTCTTCCAAGACAGACTTGTTCATTCTTTTGGCAGTCCATGGTGTATTCAATATTCTTCATCAACACCATAATTCAAAGACGTCAATTCTTCTTTGGTCTTCCTTATTCATTGTCCAGCTTTCTCATGCATTTAGTCCTCGAGGTGACGTCTTTGCTTTTCAACAGTTTAAAGAGGTCTTTTGCAGCAGATTTGCCCAGTGCAATGCGTCTTTTGATTTCTTGACTGCTGCTTCCATGGGTGTTGATTGTGAATCCAAGTAAAATGAAATCCTTGACAACCTCATCTTCTCTGCCCTATAGGGTTGCTGTGAGTCAGAGTTGATTTGATGGCAACGGATTTCTGGTTTATGGGCAAAATATTGAACAATGCAGGAAGCATCAAAAGAAGGTGGAAAGAATACAAAGAGTCACTATACCAAAAAGAAACGGTTGACGTTCAACCATTTCAGGAGATAACATATGATCAAGAACCAATGCTATTGACGGAAGAAGTCCAAGTTGCACTGAAGGCACTGGCAAAAAACAAGGCTCCGGGAGTTGACGGAATACCAATTGAGATGTTTCAACAAAAGGATGCAGTACTGGAGGCGCTCATTCATCTATGCCAAGAAATTTGGAAGATAGCTACCTGGCCAACTGACTGGAAGAGATCCAGATTTGTGCCCATTCCAAAGAAAGGTGATCCAACAGAATGTGGGATCCAACAATATCATTATTATCACACACAAGTAAAATTTTATTGAAGATATTCCAAAAACGGTTGCAGCAGTACATTGATAGGGAACTCCAGAATTTCATGCTGGATTCAGAAAAGGGAAGTGAATGAGGGATATCATTGCTGATGTGAGATGGATCTTGGCTAAAAGCAGAGAATACCAGAAAGGTGTTTACCCGTGTTTTATCGACTATGCAAAGGCATTCGACTGTGTGGATCATAACAAACAATGGATAACACTGTGGAGAATGGGAATCCTAGGACACTTTTTAATTGTGCTCACGCAGAGATTGTACATAAACCAAGAGGCAGTTGTTTGAACAGAACGAAGGGATGCTGCATGGTTTAAAATCAGGAAATGTGTGGATCAGAGTTGTATCCTTTCACCATACTTACTCAATCTGAATGCTGAGCAAATACTCCAAGAAGCTGGGCTATATGAAGAAGAACATGGCATCAGGATTGGAGGAAGACTCATTAAAACCTGCGTTATGCAGATGCCACAACCTTAATTGCTGAAAGTGAAGAAGAAGACCTGAAGCACTTACTGATGAAGATCAAAGACTGCAGCTTTCAGTGTGGATTACACTTCAACATAAAGAAAACAAAAATTCTCACAACTGGACCAATAAGCAACATCATGATAAATGGAGAAAAGATTGACATTGTCGAGGATTTCATCTTACTTGGATCTACAGTCAATGTCCACGGAAGCAGTAGTCAAGAAATCAAATGACGCATTGCATTGGACAAATCTGCTGCAAAACCTCTTTAAAGTGCTAAAAAGCAAAGCTGTGAGTTTGAGGACTAAGGTGCACCTGACCCAAGCCATGGTATTTTCAATCACCACCTCACATGCATGTGAAAGCTGGACAACGAATGAGGAAGACCAAAGAAGAATTGATGCTTTTGAATTATGATGTTGGCAAAGAATAGTGAATATACTGTGGACTGCCAGAAGAACGAAGGTCTATCTTGGAAGAAGTACAGCCAGAATGCTCCTCAGAAGCAAAGATGGTGAGACTTTGTCTTATGCACATTGGACTTGTTACCAGGAGGTACCAGTCCCTGGAGAAGGACATCATGCTTGGTAAAGTAAAGGGTCAGTGAAAAAGAGGAAGATCCTCAAGGAGATGGATTAACACAGTGGCTGCAACCGTGGACTCAAACATAGCAAGAATTGTGAGGATGGCGTGGGACCAGGCAGTGTTTTGTTCTGTTGTACATAGGATTGCTATGAGTTGGAGCTGACTCAACAGCACCTAACAACAGGAACACAACAGGTTGGAAGGTAGACTTCTAAGTAATTCCATAATTATTTTAAATGTTATTGGACTGAGCAGAGACACACTCTCCAATTGTTGTTGTTGTTTTTAAAAGCCGTGTGATGTTTATAAGAAACACCTAAAACAATTCAATAAGAGTGTCAATAAAGAGGTACAACAACAATAACAAGGAAAAGGCAGAAAGAACGTGTAAGTGATAATATTAATATCAGACAAGCTGGAATTTAAGGTTAATTGCCTAAATAGAATAAGGGGAGAATTTGTGAGACCAATAAGGCATAATACATGTAAACTTGTATGCAACAAACAGCACTGCAGCCAAACTGATAAAGCAAAGGGTATTAGAAATACAAGGAGAACTTGATGAATTTGATTAAAATACAGTTGTGGAGACTTTAGTAAACATTCTCAGAGCTAAATGGATAATATAGAAAAAAAAAACTCATAATGCAATTGTCAAAAAATTATCCAAAACATGGGAATAAGGTAGAAGTTTGGGCATCAGGTCTTTTTAAGGTCATATGGGACACAGAGCCACCCAAATATTATTTAATTATTTAGGGAAATATACTTTAGTCAACTTACTCTTTGCTATTGATTAAAGGTCCCAGACATACTATGGTTACATGTTAACTTGTAGATTTTTGTCCAGTAAATTTGCAAATAATTTCTGTCTTGTTGAAAAGGTAACTCCAAAGTTTATGATTTTTTGCCTTGTAGGACATTAGCCAATTTTGTATCTAACCTGGCAATCTTATTCTAACCAAAACCCAAAAAATCAAACCTCTTGCTGTCGAGTCTATTCTGACTCATAGCGACCCTATAGAACTGAGTAGAACTGCCCCATAGGGTTCCCAAGGAGTGGCTGGTGGATTGGAGCTGCTGACCTTTTGGTTAGCAGCTGAGCTCTTTAACCAATGCACCACCAGGGCTCCATCTTATTCTAACACTCCTTTTTAAATTTCCTGTGGATATCCAGTTCTCAAATTTACTTGAACCGTATTACCATTTTGCTAGTTACCTCATTAGCTAATAAGTTCAACAAAATCTCTTTAACTTTTATTTATTTTATTGTTGTTGAGAGTCTATGCAGCAAAACATACACCAATTCAATAGTTTCTGCATGTACCATTTAGTGGCTTGATTACAGTTTTTGAGTTGTGCAACCATTCTTCCCCTCCTTTTTTGAGTTGTTCCTCTCCCATTAACATAAATTCATTGCGCCCTAAGATTCCTATCTAATCTTTCGTGTTGCTGTTAACAATTTGATCCCATGTAGATAATTCTTAAAAGTGCGTGATGCTCAAGGCAGACATTTTTATTTTATTTTTTTAATAATTAAGGTAAACTGTTGTTTGGTTTTAAGAAAACTTGAACAAAATCTTTGTTTTAAAGTTTTAATCTGATGTTTTAAAACATCAGTCACACTTTTTGAAAATCAAAGTTTAAAACATTACTCACACTTTTTGAAAATTATTCTTCTCCACATAAAGGAATCAACTGATACATTTGATGATCTCAATTTACTAGTTGTATAGAATCTTCTTTTCTTGAGTAATGAATATCCATGTTCATGGAACAATTGCAAAAACCCATCATGTACATGATGCCAAATAAATCCTTAACAAATTTTAATAAATGATGGTTTTACAGACCACACTCTCTGATCATAACCCAGTGAAATCAGTTATAAATAATTAAAAGACAATCAAAAAATCTAATCTGCTGGAAAATTAAGAAATGTGCTCTTTGAAAACCTTTGGATGTAAAAGATAAAATGTTATATCACAAACTGTCTAGAAAATAATGACCTATTTAAAATTTCCAAAATTGACCCTAGAAGTTGAAAACTTGAAAAGACCAATTACTGTAATTGATTAGAAATATGATAAATGAGTTATCATTGAAAAGCACCAGGACCAGATGGGCTAATAGTTGTTTCTTCTGAGTTTAAAAGAAAATTAGACTGTAGAATAAAACAGAATGTTTCGTTTACTAAAGCTAGCTCTATTCCTGAGGCTCTGCTGCAGTATGCTGCATACAAGTTAAAATAAAATTAAAAAAAAAAAAAAGCAACCCCAGAATTGCACTGGCTTTCAACACAGATCTTAGGTCTCTGAGTCAGCTATAGATTGACTCGGCTTGGCTAGACTCGGCTTCAGGGTACAAGGTGAGGTTAGTTCTACTCCACATGTCTCCTCATTCTGGGACCAGTGGCTACCTGGGAAATGGTCTTCTCAAGGAAAATAACATTGCAAGAAGCCAAGCCAACCATGACTGAAAGTGACATATGTTGTGTTTGCTCACATTTCACTGGTCAAAGCAAGTTACATGGCCCAAAGTCAGTGGGGTGGAACATGAATGAAGCCATAGCAAATGCAGGGAGGAATAGAAGAACTGTGAACATATAACGTTATTTACTAACCAGTATAACTTGAATGTCAAATTTTTCTTTTCCTTTTTTTTTTTTAATTGTGCTTTAGATGAAGGTTTACAGAGCAAATTAGTTTCCCAGTAAATAATTAATACACATATTGTTTCGTGACATTGGTTGCCAACCCCATGACATGCCAACACTCTCCCCTTCTCGACCTTGGGTTCCCCATTATCAATTTTCCTGTCCCCTCCTGCCTTCTCGTCCTTGCCCCTGAACTAGTGTGCCCATTTATACTTGTTTTTATTTTAATGGCCTGTCTAATCTTTGGCTGAAAGGTGAACCTCAGGAGTGACCTCAGTACTAAGTTAAAGGGTGTCTATGGGCCTTACTCTCAGGATTTCTCCAGTCTCTGTCAGACAAGTAAGTCTGGTCTCTTTTTGTGAGTTAGAATCTTGTTCTACATTTTTCTCCGGCTCTGTCCAGGACCCTCTACTGTGATATCTGGTGGTAGCTGGGACCATCTAATTGTACCGGACTCAGTCAGGTGGAGGCTGTGGTAGATGTGGTCTATTAGTCCTTTGGACTATTCTCTCACTTCTATCTTTGGTTTTCTTCATTCTCCCTTGCTCCTGGAGGGGCGAAAACAGTGGAGTATCTTAGACGGCCACCCACAGGCTTTTAAGACACGAGATGCTACTTACCAAAGTAGAATGTAGAACCTTTTTTTATAAACTGTTTAATGCCTATTGAGCTAGATGTTCCCCAAGACCATGGTTCCCACATCGTCGGCCCGTTAATTCAGTCCCTCAGGGAGTTTAGATGTGTCTATGGAGCTTCCATGTCTTCGCCTTGTACAAGCTGTGCTGGCTTTCCCAGTATTGTGTACTGTTTTACCCTTCACCAAAGTTACCACTTATCTGTTGTCTATTTAGTGCTTTTCCATCCTCACCCCTCCCCTCTGACAGGTATTGTTGAATGAATAAAGCAAAATGCAGGACAGTGTGTACAACACTATGATGGCTAATATTATGTGTCAACTTGGCTACCCCCACGTGTCTGTCAGTTTGTCGTACTGTGGGGGCTTGTGTGTTGCTGTGATGCTGGAAGCTATGCCACTGTTATTCAGATACTAGCAGGGTCACCCATGGAGGACAGGTTTCAGCTGAGCTTCCAGACTAAGACAGACTAGGAAGAAGGACCCAGCAGTCTACTTCTGAAAAGCATTAGCCAGTGAAAACCTTATGAGTGGCAGCGGAACACTGTCTGATATAGTGCTGGAAGATGAGCCCCCCAGGTTGGAAGGCATTCAAAAGATGACTGGGGAAGAGCTGCCTCCTCAAAGTAGAGTCGACCTCAATGACGTGGATGGAGTAAAGCTTTCGGGACCTTCATTTGCTGATGTGGCATGACTCAAAATGAGAAGAAACAGCTGCAAACATCCATTAATAATCGGAACCTGGAATGTACAAAGTATGACTCTAGAAAAATTGGAAATTTGTCAAAAATGAAATGGAACATATAAACATGGATATCCTAGGCATTAGTGAACTGAAATGGACTGGTATTGGCCATTTTGAATCAGACAATCATATAGTCTACTATATGACAACTTGAAGAGGAATGGTGTTACATTCATCGTCAAAAAGAACGTTTCAAGATCTATCCAGAAGTACAACACTGTCAGTGATAGGATAATATCCATACGCCTACAAGGAAGACCAGTTAATACGACTATTATTCAAATTTATGCACCAACCACTAGAGCCAAAGATGAAGAGAAGATTTTTATCAGCTGCTGCAGGCTGAAATTGATCAAACATGCAATCAAGATGCGTTGATAATTACTGGCGATTGGAATCTGAAAGTTGGAAACAAAGAAGGATCAGTAGTTGGAAAATACGGCCTTGGTGATAGGAACAATGCTGGAGATTGAATGATAGAATTTTGCAAGACCAAAGACTTCTTCATTGCAAATACCTTCTTTCACCAACGCAAATGGCGACTATACACATGGACCTCACTAGATGGAATACACAGAAATCAAATTGACTACATCAAATTGACGATGGAAAAGCTCAATATCATCAACAAGAACAAGGCCAGGGGCCAACTGTGGAACAGACCGTCAATTGCTCATATGCAAGTTCAAGCTGAAACTGAAGAAAATCAGAGCAAGTCCACAGAGCCAAAATATGACCTTGAGTATATCCCACCTGAATTTAGAGACCATCGGAAGATTAGATTTGATGCATTGAACACTAGAGACCAAAGACCAGACGATTTATGGAATGACATCAGGGACATCATCCATGAAGAAAGCAAGAGGTCACTGAAAAGACAGGAAAGAAAGAAAAGACCAAGATGGATGTCAGAGGAGACCCTGAAACTTGCTCTTGAACATCAAGCAGCTAAAGCAAAAGAAAGAATTGATGAAGTAAAAGAACTGAACAGAAGATTTCAAAGGGCGGCTCGAGAAGACAAAGTAAAGTATTATAATGACATGTGCAATGAGCTGGAGATGGAAAACCAAAAGGGAAGAACACGTTCGGCGTTTCTCAAGCTGAAAGAACTGAAGAGAAAATTCAAGCCTCGAGTTGCAACAGTGAAGGATTCTATGGGGAAAATATTAAACGACGCAGGAAGCATCAAAAGAAGATGGAAGGAATACACAGTCATTATACCAAAAAGAATTAGTCGATGTTCAACCATTTCAAGAGCAGGCATATGATCAGGAACCGACGGTACTGAAGGAATAAATCCAAGCTGCTCTGAAGGCATTGGCAATAAACAAGGCTCCAGGAATTGATGGAATATCAATTGAGATGTTTCAACAAACAGATGCAGCGCAGGAGGTGCTCACTCATCTATGCCAAGAAATATGGAAGGCATCTTCCTGGCCAACTGACTGGAAGAGATCCATATTTATGCCTGTTCCCAAGAAAGGTGATCCAACCGAATGTGGAAATTATAGAACAATATTATTAATATCACACGCCAGCAAAATTTTGCTAAAGATCATTCAAAAACGGCTGCAGCAGTATATCGACAGGGAACTGCCAGAAATTCAGGCCAGCTTCAGAAGAGGACATGGAACCAGGGATATCATTGCTGATGTCAGATAGATCCTGGCTGAAAGCAGAGAATATGAGAAGGATGTTTACCTGTGTTTTATTGACTATGCAAAGGCATTCGACTGTGTGGATCATAACAAATTATGGATAACACTGCGAAGAATGGGAATTCCAGAACACTTAATTGTGCTCATGAGGAACCTGTACATGATCAAGAGGCAGTTGTTCGGACAGAACAAGGGGATGCTTGTTGGTTTAAAGTCAGGAAAGGTGTGCGTCAGGGTTGTAGTCTTTCACCATACCTATTCAATCTGTATGCTAAGCAAATAAGCCAAAAAGCTGGACTGTATGAAGAAGAACGGGGCATCAGGATTGGAGGAAGACTCATTAACAACCTACGTTATGCAGATGACACAACCTTGCTTGCTGAAAGTGAAGAGGACTTGAGGCACTTACTAATGAAGACCAAAGACCACAGCCTTCAGTATGGATTGCACCTCAACATAAAGAACACAAAAATTCTCACAACTGGACCAATGAGCAACAGCATGATAAATGGAGAAAAGGTTGAAGTTGTCCAAGATTTCATTTTACTTGGATCCACAATCAACAGCCATGGAAACAACGGTCAAGAAATCAAAAGGCACCTTGCATTAGGCAAATCTGCTGCAAAGGACCTCTTTAGAGTGTTGAAGAGCAAAAATGTCACCTTGAAGACTAAGCTACACCTGACCCAAGCCATGGTATTTTCAATCGTATCATACGCATGTGAAAGCTGGACAATGAATAAGGAAGACCGGAGAAGAATTGACACCTTTGAATTGTGGTGTTGGAGAAGAAGAATATTGAATATACCATGGACTGCCAAAAGAACGAACAAATCTGTCTTGGAAGAAGTACAACCAGAATGCTCCTTAGAAGCAAGGATGGCGAGACAGCATCTTACATACTTTGGACATGTTGTCAGGAGGGATCAGTACCCAGAGAAGGATGTCGTGGTTGGCAGAGTATAGGGCCAGCGGAAAAGAGGAAGACCCTCAACGAGGTGGATTGACACAGTGGCTGCGACAATGAGCTCAAGCATAACAATGATTGTAAGGATGGCTCAGGACCGGGCAGTGTTTTGTTCTATTGTGCATAGGGTCGCTATGAGTCGGAACTGACTCAACGGCACCTAACAACAACAGCAATTTTGCTAGGCTCTGGTGCTCAGCTGTTCAGTTAAACACTAGTCTAGTTATGAAATAGCTACACGTGATTACATTAGTTGGCCATAAGTAAAGCAGACTATTCTTCATAATGTGGGTGGGCCTCAACCAATCAGTTGAAGGCCATAAGAGGAAAAAAAGAGCTCCCCTAGGGTATATTTTACTTTCAGACTATGAAGAGACATTTTGCCAGAACTCATTGCTGTTCATTCTTCCGGTTATTTGGCCTACAGCTTTTGGACTTGCCAGCTCCCCACAAACATAAGTGAATTCCTTAAAATCGCTCTATTTATTTATTACTGATTCTATTTCTCTAGATTATCCTAAGAAAAAAACGTGATTGCATTTTTGTGAAGGAAAGAGTGCTAAAGTCCCAGTGTATGTGACATTAAAAAAAAATTATTTTATTGTTGTTGAGAATGTACACAGCAAAACACACCAATTCAGCAGTTTCCACGTGTACCGTTTAGTGACATTCATTGCATTCTACGTGTTGTGCAACCATTCCCACCCTCCTTTTCTGAGTTGTTCCTCCCCCGTTAATATAAACTCACTGCTCCCTAAGGTTTCTATCTAATCTTTCAAGTTGCTATTGGCACTTTCATCCCACACAGATTGTTCTTAAAAGGGAATAATGCTCAAGGCAGACATTCTTTGCTAGTTAAGCTAAACTATTCTTTTGTTTTAAAAAGACTTCAGGGGACATTTTTGGTTTCAGTTTTAAAGATTATCTCAGGGCAATAGCTTCAGGGGTTTATCCACCCTCCTTGGCTCCAGAAAGTCTAGAGTCTATGAGAATTTTAAGTTCTGTTCTGCATTTTCCCCTTTTAATCCAGATTCTCCTATAGAATCTTCAATCACCATCCAGTTCTGGTCTCATGGCAAAGAAGGCAGTTGTTCATGGAGCAATTAGCCACACATTCCATATACTCCTCTTGTTCTTGACTCTGCTTCTTCCACTGTTGCTCCAGGCAAATAGAGGCCAACTGTCATGCTTGGAGGGCCACTTGGAAGTGTTTAAGACCTAGGCACTAAGGCACGAACTAGGAAGTAGAACAGAAGCACTACTTACATTATTAGGCCAATTAACTAGGGCATCCCATGAAATCATGACCCTAAACCTCCAAACCAGGGAACCAAATTCCATGAGGCTTTTGGTTGTATATAAGCAGCCTTAGCAGCTACTTGTTTTTTTTTTTTTTTGTCATTGTTGAAATGTATCTATCACATAATTTTTGTAAGTTCAGCTTTTTACAGGTGTACAACTTACTGACAGCAATTACAATAATAGGCTGTGCAAAAAACAAACGTACTCTTAATTAATGAGATTTTTCCATCACTGTTAATGCCTCCTTTCCCTCTCCCTCTTGCCCGGTCCAAAACCAAAAACCAAACCTGTTGCTGCCAAGCTAATTCCAACTCATAGCGACCCTACAGTACAGAGTAGAACTGCCCCATACAGTTTCCAAGGAGTGTCTAGTGGATTCGAACTGCCGACCTTTTGGTTAGCAGCCATAGCTCTTAAGTACTACGTCACCACTAATAAATTTTGGTCTCTATACGATTGCCTTTTCTTGTCTTTTTATATAAGTGAGATTGTACAATATTTGTCCATCTGTGACTGATCTCTTTCACTCAGCGTAATGTCTTCAAGCTCCATCCATAATGTCTTCAAGCATGTACCAAGACTTTGTTTATTCTACTGGTTGAGTAGTATTCCTTGGTACGTATGTACCACATTTTGTCTGTCCATTCATTTAGGTATATGAAATGTTTTTAAAAAGAGAAATAAATAAAACCATTGTGACTTTTCAAACAACAAGTAAAAACCAAAACAAAACCTTCTGATTCCCTGCTAATCGTCAGAGGTGTTTATCTGCACTTAGTTTATTTCTGCTGAGTATCTGGATAGCAAAGCAGTTTAAGTCAGAGTTCACCTGCAGGGTGGATGTTTGCATTGATCATCTCTAATACAATAGCGTTTGTAGGTGCCTTACATTCCTTTGGAAACCCTGGTGGCTTAATGGTTAAGTGTTACAGCTGCTAACCAAAAGGTCAGCAGTTCGAATCCACCAGGCACTCCTTGGAAACTCCATGGGGCAGCTCTGCCCTGTCCTGTAGGGTCACTATGAGTTGAAATCAACTTGATGGCAACAGGTTTTTTTTTTTTTTTTTGGTACTTTCCCTTGGTCTGTTTTCTAATAACTGGGAAGGGTATTACAGACAGGTTTACTGAAAGCACAATTCCTACCCCAATCCCATTTTTTCCCCAATGTTAAAATAGGAAGAAAATGAAAAAAACAAAACCTTAAAAGGAAGCTATATTTTTACTATAAATAGAAAAGCAATTACATTAAAACAGAAGGTAACAAAATAAATAAATAAAACAACATAACAGTACTAAATTCTAGCTCCTATTGCCAACAGATGGCTTGAGCCTAAGGCCTGGTCTCCTGCTCTTTCCATTATAAAGGGAGATTAGAAAGTCTTCAGAGAGGTGTTAAAGGCCTACCGACACCAAACAGAGATTTTTCTCCCTTAGAATATTAAAGGGATAGAAAGATAATTGCAAAAGAACAAATTCTTCATTGCCAGCTTCAATGTCATTTGATGCTCTACTCGTGTGCACCTAAAATCATCTGGTGGCATAGCTCCAGCTCTTGGGGGAAATGCTGATTTAGTCTAATCCTCATTTTTCCAATAGGCAAACCAGCCTCTGGAAAGGTGTGGCACCTTGTGCGAAATCAACCATTCAAATGGTGGTATGTCCTTTCTGCGACACTATGTTGCTCTCCCTGAAGAAGCTAAACTCCCTCTAGACTTTTTAAAGAAGGAGAATCAAGAGAGTAATGTATAGCTCTCTTCTTTGCTGGCCGTGGAAAAGAATTCTTTACTCCTTTCCTTTTACTCATTTAGAAATCACTTTTTATATGAAAGTTAAAATAAATGTTCAAGGATCAGGATGGACTATATAAAGTTCCTTGGAGGAGAAAAATGCCAATCGAGAAACCATTTAAAGTGCTTTGTCTTGTTTCTCAAGCTGGGGAAGGAATTTAAGAATAGAACTCACGGAAGCAAGAGTTCCAAATGGAAGAGAGTGGTGGCGAGGTAATTATGATGTGACTGGGTAATTATGGTTTTCCAGGAAGTACCAAATTATAGGGCAAGTGTCATTTGCATGTTGCTGTCTTTTGGGAAAAATAATACTGGCTTTCTCTTTATCTGGAAAAATCAAGGCCTGACTGGTAGGCATTTGAAAACTGGGCACATCTCAGCACCCTTGGCCAAGGTGAAGGTGACTTTGTTTCAGGATCTCATGGCTGCCTCCTCCTTGCTTCAGCCCCTTGTCATCTGGTCTGAGGTGTGGTGGTCAGCGACTGCCCACCTTCCCTGACCACTCTCTGTGGCACGGTGGTACTATTTACCAGTTCCCTCCCTGCCATCTTTCTAGCTCCAAGAGAGATGAAATGATGAGAAAGTCAACAGTGATGAGGTCATGGAGAACTGGCAGCCGTGAAATAGCAGATTCTCTTTCCCCTCTCCTCTGTACAAAGGCAACTTTCATTCCCTTGGAAAAATCCACCACGGGTGCTCGTGAAGAAACGGTCTTCCCCAGGACTCCTGTTTACTTAGCTCTCGCCTGGGAGGCCAGGTCTGGCTGACATAAATGCCACCCTTTGAGCTACGCTGACCTCAAACTGGCAGGGTGGAGAAATAAGAGTTTGTGTTAGAGGGTCCCACAGGGCAGGCCCATGGAATTTTCCTGCAACCATTCTGACCGAAGCTATGGCAGCTGTTTCACACACAGTTGTTTTGATGTAGAGAGATGTTTTGACTCAGCCTAAAACCTAACCATTAAACTTTAAACTCAAAAAAAAAAAAAAAAAAAAAAATGCCAACTACGCAGACATTCCCATCCTATTCCTGAGCCTCACCCCACTGGGTGGGGTGAGAGTCAGGAATGGAATAAGGGTATGAGAGTCTGTTTTGCACACTGATTAACTGATGATTTTAAGAAAGTAATTTACACTTTGACATAACCTGCCAAAATGGCTAGGTCAAAAGATCCAAGAACATTAGCCCCATGTCAAAAAAATGGCATCGGAGTGGCCCATGAAACACCCAGCTTCTCATCCGGCCCCACCTTTCCCCTTACATATGGCACCCTCTTCTCATATTGCCCGTATGTTAGTTCTTGTCCCAGCGTCAGAGAGAACTCCTTGGGAACAGGCACCATTTCTGAACCTCCAATACTGACAGCTGCTCAGTGCATGCTTATTTGACTGATAAAAGAAAATATGCATGAATTTAGTTGGGACTTTCCCCACCTCCAAAGAAAGAAAGAAAGATATCTAGACTAGTGGTTTCTTCAAACTGCTTGACCACATCTATAATTAAAAAAAAAATTATATTACAATCCAGTATAATATAATGGCACACACACCTGATACAAAATTTTAAAGAAATTAAACTTACATTCTCTATGTGCAATGCACTTTTCTATTCTGTTCTACTGTTTTTTGTTCTATTTCATTTATTCAAATGCTGATCTCAACCATTCAGCTGATTTCATGATCTGCCAGTGGATGGTGACCCAGAACATGAAAGCACTACCTTTTGAGCCTTGTTGGACCCATTCCTGATAGCGCTCAGCAGGGCACCAGCCTCATGTGCCACTGCTCACTCACTTGGGAAGGTGAGGCTCCCTAAAGTTCCAACTTGGGCTTCTGAGCCTGGGCCCATGGCAGACTCCCATTTCTCTCTAGCTCGTCCACTTGCACATGTAGCTAGTGCTCGGTGGGCTTCATGGGGTAGCTGGGTAGAACATGCATTTTGTTTGTTGGGAGCAGCCTTGACTTAACATGGAGCAACACAGAGCTCAGGTATGGTGCATTAGTTAAGGTGCAGTCAGGAAAACAGACACCACATGAGGCATTCCAACAGGGGAATTAATATAGGGAACTGGTAACACAGCCATTGTATGGCTGGCAAAATAAAAAGGAACATGAGCTAATTCATAGATAATGTCTAGCAGTCAAGCAGTTCCCAAGCAGCAGTGTGGTGGCAGCAGCTAGGTTGGCTTGCCACACAGCTGTAGATTTGCCTGGTAAGGAGACAATGAGCCCAGATGGATTTAGGCAGTTCTTACAGCAAAACAGGCAGCATGAGCTTCATGTTTACACTTGTGTGCCTTGTCCCTGAGGTCTCATGGAGCTATGTGGATGTGGACCCAGGTGGATGCTTCACACACAGTGGTTCTATGTCACAGCTGAGAATCCTTGAGTTTAGGAAATTCCCAATCTTATAAGGGGGCTCCCAGCAAACCTGCCCAATCTTTGCCCGAGGGGGATGTATTATCCTGGTCAGGAAACCTACTCCCTGCCACAAAGTGAGACACTATCTCTGGCTTCCAAGGCCGTTTGCTATAAATCTTGAAATATAGTTCTAAACGAAAGCTGTCATGAGGTGTGTAGAATTGTCTCCCAACAGATGATAAGTTCAGGGAGCAGCTGCCACTTCTAGGGCTGGGAAACAAAGAGAAGTTGAGGCTTATCAGAGCTTCGATGTTCAGATTTCAGGTGTGAGGCCCCATGGAGCTGGGATTTAGACCTCTGAAGAAGGGCCCTTACCAGGTCCTACTCAGACCTCTAATGGGGCCACGATGAGGCTAGTTCTAAGAGCACACAGAAAAGCTGCAGGTTGGAACCAAATGCAGCTGTAAGATACCAAAGAGAAGTAGCAAGTCTTGTCTTCCCCTAGCATCGCCTATTAGTGGAATCTAGCAAGAACCAAGCTGGCTAACGGAAGACATAATTTGCAAAGTCTTAATCTCAGCACCAAAAAACAAAATACAGAAAGTTGGATTTGGGGCTGAGAGACAATAACTGAATGAGCAACACAGTCTACTTCTTTGTCTACTGAGCATTGATACACAAAACCTTCTATCAATATTTGAACATCCATCAATGAATGCAACTTTGTATGTCTATATAACAAGATGCAACTCTCCTTCATAAAAACAAAGATGCTCTCACCCTCTAAAACATCCTATCATTATTGTATCCATCTCTGGGCAATAGTCACATTGTCTATCTCTGGGTGATACGAATCATTTCTCTAATTCAGTGATAGTCTCTCCTGATTATTTGGTAATCTAAAACCAAATTTTACAAGTAACTACCAACAGTAGTTGGTAAACAGTGGTTTAAAATCAGGAAAGGTGTGCATTGGAGTTGAATCATTTCACCATGCTTGTTCAATCTGTGTGCCAGCAAATACTCTGAGAAGCTGGACTATACGAAGAACAGGGCATCAGGATTGGAGGAAGGCTCATCAACAATCTGCGATATGCAGATGACACAACCTTGCTTGCTGAAAATGAAGAGGATTTGAAGCACTTACTGATGAAGATCAAAGACTACAGCCTTAAAAAAAAAAAACCCAGTGCCCTCGAGCAGATTACACCTCAATATAAAGAAAACAAAAATCCTCACAACTGGACCAATAAGCAACATCATGATAAACAGAGAAAAGATTGACGATGTCAAGGATTTCATTTTACTTGGATCCACAGTCAACACCCATGGAAACAGCATTCGAGAAATCAAACAATGTATTGTATCGGGCAAATTTGTTGCAAAAGACCTCTTTAAAGAGTTAAAAAGCAAAGATGTCTCTTTGAGGACGAAGGTGCACCTTACCCAAAATCCATTGCCATCGAGTCGATTCCAACTCATAGCAACCCTATAGAATACAGTAGAACTGCCTCAGAGGGTTTTCAAGGAGCAGTTGGTGGATTTGAACTGCCAACTTTTTGGTTAGCAGCTGTAGCTCTCAACCACTTAGCCACACCTGACCCAAGCCATGGTATTTTCAGTTGCCTCAAATGCATGCAAAAGCTTGACAATGAATAAGGAAGGCTAAAGGAGAATTGATGCTGGTGAAGAATATTGACTATACCATGGACTGCCAGAAGAATGAATAAATCTGTCTTGGAAGAAGACCAGCCAGAACGCTCCTTAGATGTGAGGATGGCGAGACCTCGTCTCACGTACTTTGGGCATGTTATTAGGAGGCACCAGTCCCTGGAGAAGTACATCATGCTTAGTAATGTAGAGGGCCAACAAAAAAAGAGGAAGACCCTTAACCAGATGGATTGACACAGTGGCTCAAACATAGCAGTGACTGTGAGGGTTGCACGGGACCAGGCGATGTTTCTCATTCTGTTGTACATAGGGTGGCTATGAGTCATGAGTCAGAATTGACTTGGTAGCAACTAACAACAATTAACAGTAATCCTCACATAAAATGAAAAATGGGAAGGAGAAAGGTTATATGTATATATACATAATATATAAAACCCGTTGCTGTCAAGTCAATTCCAACTCATAGTGACCCTGTGTGTGTGTACACATATATATATGTTAAAGTGGGAATCGACTCCATGACAATGGGTTTATATATTACATGTTGTTGTTGTTAGTATGACAATCTGACAGACAATTGGTGGAGATATATATATATACATATATATATATATATAAACCCAAATCTGTTGCTGTTGAGTCTGAATCATAATGACCCTATAGGACAGAGTAGAAACTTCCCATAGGGTTTCCAAGAAGTGGCTGGTGGATTCTAACTGCCGAACTTCTGGTTAGCAGCAGTAGCACTTAACCGTTATACCACCAGGGCTCCATATTTATATCTCCACCCATTGGTACTGCAAAAGGTAGTCCGGCTGCTCTGCTTCTGTGAAGTTCTATTGTGTAACACCTGGGATCTCCATGAGTCAGAATTAACTTGACACAAGAAGTTTGGTTTTTGGACACGCACACACATGTCCACACGTATAAACATAGCTGCTACAGTCCTCATTTTTGTAGCTGGTCGTGAGGCTATAGTTAATGTCTATGACTTCCTTCCTCTTTGACCCATTTCACCTTATCTTTGTCTTAGCCAGGAACTCCACTGGCTGGAGTTTTTGAGCTGGTGATGTGAACTTGGATGGCCTGAATCCTCAGTAGCAATGACTTTTTTTGGCTGCTGCAATTTTCCATTAACTTTTATTATTGGATATGGACATACTAAGAGAAACCTCTGGGTTCCAGACATAGCCCTCCTTACCACCGTTGTGTAAAAGTAATCCAGATTTCCTCTTGGTAGTTGGATTAATCATCCCAGGCTGAGAGTAACATCTTTTCTGGCCCGCTGGTTCAGTGGCATAAGGATCCTCCAGTGTTCAGGTGGCAGTTCTATCTTCCAGTTCAATGGAACTAGTGTTTATTTATGTCCCCTTGTAGAGGCACTGCCCCCTTGGGGACAGAGACCTCAAAACCAGCAGAGCTCTAAGTTGCTGGTACAGGAAGCAAAAATTCTGAGAGTGGATTGTTAGATAAAATAGTGAGAGAAGTCACTCTCACTTCCAACCCTTGATTCCTAGATCATATATCCCTGCTATGAGAAAAATGGCATGATATATTGGGTGCTGAGTCAAAGCCTGTACTGTATCCTGTAGGACAGAATTCTATCATTCAGGATGCTGCCTACCAATTGGTGCTGCAACTAGTCTTCAGCAGGCCTTTACACTGTTCTTCCAAGACAACTGCTTCTGGACAATGGAGCATGTGGTAAGACCAGTGAAATCCACGGGCACAAGGCAATTGCTGTACTTTTTTTTGTTTTTTAATTGTGATTTAGGTGAAAGTTTACACAGCAAATTAGTTTCTTGTTAAATAGTTAGTACACAAATTGTTTTGTGACATTGGTTGCCAACCCTACGATGTGTCAACACTCTCCCCTTCTCCACTCCAGGTTCCCTGTTTCCATTTGCACAGTTTTCCTGTCCCTTCCCACCTTCTCACCTTTGCTTTTGAGCTGGCATGCCCATTAGTCTCGTATACAGGATTGAACTACGAAGCATGACGCCCATGTGTGTTATTGTTGGCCCTGTCTAATCTTTGGCTGATGGGTGAACCTCAGAAGTGACTTCAGTTAAAAGACCGTCTGTGGGGGCCATACTCTTGGGGTTTCTCCAGTTTCTGTCAGACCAGCAAGCCTGGTCCTTTTTGTGTGTGTGCGTGTGAATTTGAATTTTGTTCTAGGCTGTACTTCCTTTGCTATGAAATGAGTTCCTTTTTATACCCGGGTTCTTAAGGGTGTGATTCTTAAGAGAAGAGTGTAGAAAGAGAAAGGGGTGGGAGTTGTGAGATGGTGCCTGAGTTCCTGCAAGAATCCTGCACCCCTTGGCCCAGTCTTCAAGGTCCTTTTCTCTCCCACACAGGCACTCCTTTCAAGCCCTGGCCACTTTCTCTGAACTAACCAACCTCCTTCCTGCCCTGTTAATATTCTCTGCTCTCCAGACAAGTGTCTTCTGTGCGTCACTGCCCCTGCCTCCATGAGAAGCCCCTTCCCAGGCTTGTTTGGGACTTTCTCCAAGCCAGAACATCATTTCCAATTTCCCAGGACCATCTGAGGGTCTGTGTCCTCTTTCCAGCCACCCAACCTCTCTCTGCCAAGCCTCCACAGCCCTGACTTGTGCTTTCTTTGGGGTCTAGTTTCTGGAAGGCTCAGAACTGCCATTTGGATCTGGGTTACTCCTGGGGCACCTCAATATCTGGTCACCTTGAGAGGGCCATTTATCCCAGGGCAGAGACAGGGCTGGCAGTGTGCTGACTGCCCATGTGGGGCACCTAGGCCTAGTGCTGACCTGTTGGAAACGAGACCCATCTGCCTGGCTGGAGTTTGCCCCCTTGGAGGTTACCTGGCAGAAGATGAATGTCTGGAAGCCAGGGTCAGAGTGGCATCTGGCCCCAGCAAGGGAACTGGGTGTCAGGTTACTGCCCACATCAGATGGCAGCAGCTCACCTTCCTCTGTGTGAGCCTCAGGACCTTCAGTTCACAGTCCAGGTCACCTAATCCTGAGTCTCCAGTGGAAACCAAGCCTCATGAAGTGGGTCAAAAGGAGGAGGGGTGGGCAGTGCCCACATAGGTGGGAGTGAGAGGTGTGGTCCCCAGGAAGATGTCCTCCCACTGAGCATTCTCACAGGACAGCCTCTCCACACTGTGTAGGGAGCCACTGACTGAGTCCTTAGACGCTAGGCTCTGCTGAGGATTCTGATCCACTAGGAAAAAGAATCAGTTAAGCCCTGTCTTAGGCTGGGTTCTCTAGAGAAGCAAAACCAGTAAAGCATATAAATATAAACAGAGAGAGATTTATGTCAAAGAAACGGCTCATGCAGGGGCTGGTGAACCAAAGATTGGCAGGTCAGACAGCAGGGCTCCACTCACAGGATGTGAAGATCCACGAATCCCAAGATCAGCAGATAAGCTGATAGCTTAAGTCCCAAGAACCGGAGGTCAGATGAACCGGAGGCAGCCACAGGATCCAGAGCGAGCAAAGAGCCAGAATGTCTGCTTATATTTAGATGCAGGCCACACCCCCAAGGATACTCCTTTTCAACTGATTAGCTACTCACAGCAGATCCTGTCACAGGAGTGATCGCACATAAACACTGAGAATCATGGCTCAGCCAAGTTGACACAATCTTAACCATCACAGGCCCATAGGCAGAAAAATAAACCATGTGGGAGGGAAAGGGAGCTTGAGAGAAAATGTAGAACCAAGTCACTTCTAAGATAGACAGCAAAGACAGCCCAACCTTTTCTTTATTTTGGTAATATATATATGTAATAAAACATTTGCCATTTCAACATTTTTTACATGTACAATTCAATGACATTAATTTATTTACCATGTTGTACAAACATCATCACTGTCCATTTCCAAATTATTCCATCATTCCACCATTATTAACAGAAACTCAGTGCCCTCTAGGTAGTGACTGCCCCTTTCCTCCTCCCTTGCACTCCTGTTAACCACTAATAAACTTTGGCCTCTGTATAGTCTCCCATTGCCTCCTATTGCCGTCAAGTCAATTCCCATTCATAGCCATTCTATAGAACAGAGTACAGCTGCCCCCATAGGGTTTCCAAGAAGTGGCTGGTGGATTCTAACTGCTGACCTTTTGGTTAGCAGCCTGAGTTCTTAACCACTGTGCCATCAGGGGTGTATTAGCCTATTTAATATAAATGGAATCATATAATATTTGTCCTTTTGTGACTAACTTATTTCATCAAAGGAGCTCTGGTGGCAGAGTGGTTAAATGCTTGGCTGCTAACAGAAATTTTGGAGGTTTAAACCCACCAGCCGCTCTGTAGGAGAAAGATGTGGCAGTCTGCTTCTGTAAAGATTACAGTCTTGGAAACCCTATGGAGCAGTTCTATTCTTCCTATAGGGTTATTATGAGTTGGAATTGACTTGAGGGCAATGGGTTTGGTTTTTGGTATTTCACTCACCATAATGTTTTCAAGGTTCATCTGTGTGGTAGCATTTATCCTTATGGTTAAAGTACAATCTGTTGTATGTA
Source organism: Loxodonta africana (assembly GCF_030014295.1). NCBI lineage: Eukaryota > Metazoa > Chordata > Mammalia > Proboscidea > Elephantidae > Loxodonta > Loxodonta africana. The sequence goes on along the minus strand of NC_087367.1, from coordinate 44,963,864 downwards.
AATATCACATTTTGTTTATCCATTCATCTGTTGATGGATATATAGGTTGTTTCCATCTTTTGGTGATTATGAATAGTGCTGCAATAAACACTGGTGTACAAATATCTGTTTCCCTGTTTTCAAGTCTTTTGGGTATATACCTAGAAGTGGAATTGCTGGGCCATATGGTAATTTCTCCACCACCCTCTGTCAGTTTGTTGTACTCTAGTAGCTTGCATGTTGCTATGATGCTGGAAGCTATGCCACCAGTATTTCAAATGCCAGCAGGGTCACCCACTGTGGGCAGGTTTCAGTGGAGCTTCCAGACTAAGATTTGGAAGAAAAACCCAGTGATCTACTTCTAAAAATTAGCCAATGAAAACCTTATGCATCACAACAGAACATTGTCCAACTCACTTGCTTTGGACATGCCATCAGGAGAGATCAATCACTAGAGAAGGACATCATGTTTGGTGAAGCAGAGGGATGTTATGGATTGAATTGTGTTCCCCAAAATGTGTGTCAACTTGGCTAGGCCATGAATCCCAGTATTGTGTGATTGTCCACTATTTTGTAATCTGATGTGATTTTCCCATGTGTTGTAAATTCTACCTCCATGATGTTAATGAGGCAGGATTAGAGGCATTTATGTTAATGAGGAGGTAGGGCTCTATAAGATTAGATTGCATCTTGAGTCGATTTCTTTTGAGATATAAAAGAGAGAAGTGAGCAGAGAGACAGGGAGACCTCATATCTTAAGAAAGCAGAGCAAGGAGCATGTGTCCTTTGGTCCTAGGGTCCCTGTGCTGAAAATTTCTGAAACCAGGGGAAGATTGATGACAAAGACCTTCCCCCAGTGCTGACAGGGAGAGAAAGCCTCCTGGAGCTGGCACCCTGAATTTGGACTTCTAGCCTCTTAGACTGTGAGAGAGTAAATTTCTGTTTGTTAAAGGCATCCACTTGTGGTATTTCTTTTATAGTGGCGCTAGATAACTAAGGCAAAATTTGGTACCAGGAGTGGGGTGCTGCTCTAAAAAATACCTAAAATGTGAAGTGGCTTTGAAACTGTGAATGGGTAGAAGCTGGAAGAGTTTTAAATTGCCTGAGAGTAAAAGCCTAAATTTCCTCGAAGAGACTATTGGTGGAATTATAGATGTCAAAGACAATTCTGATGAGGACTCAGAAGGAAGTGAGGAGAGCTGTTAGACTGGGGATGGTGCAGATGGTGCAAAGCAGCAGCAGAAAAAAGACAGCTGCAGAACCAGACCAGTGCAAGACAGCACTGGAGCTGACCCATGGAGCGAGAGAGCAGAGTGCCTTTAGCAGAAGGCTTCCTGGCATAGTGGGGTGCCTCCAAGCACTTATCAGTGGAACTAAAGAGCTTTGGAGCACTTGCCCCAACAGGCAGATGTGGGTGATGAGGCCCGAGGGACCAAGAGGCCAAGGAACCAGGAAGCAGAAGCTAAAGAGACAAGGAACACAGGAAGCAGAACTCCTTCTGTCTCAAGGGGTAGGGCCCTGACCTCTGGGGCCTCAAAGGGTGGAGCCACAGTCTTCTAGATTTCGAAGAGTCAGATCTTCACCAGCTCTCTTCCAGAGTGTGGGGCTGCTGTTCGAGTACCAGCAGGATGGGGACAGATCTGCTGCCAAAAGCCAAGGGGGCAGGGCTGCCATGCCCAAGGGGCAGAAGAACAGGGTCTGCTGGAACAGAGAGGGTGGGATGGCCACTCAGACCTACAAGTTAATTTTGACCAATAGTGATGCTACGGGGCCCCTCAAATTCGAGGGAGCAGAGTTGCAATTTCAGTGGGCCTGGAAGTCAGAGATGAAGCCCAGGGTTGAGGGGCCTCCACCTAGAATCTGGAGAGTGTGGCTAACACCCAGAGTCTGGAGGGCAGGGCCATTGCCTAAATGACCTCAGAGAACAGAAGATTATTTTCAGTGCTTCAGAGCTAATGTAACGTGTTCTGCTGACTTGCCTGGTGCCAGTTATCCCTTTTCCAATTTCTCCCATTTGTAATAGAAATGTCTACCTTGTGTCTGTTCCATCATTGTACCTGGGAGCAGATACCTTGTATTCTAGATTTCATGGATGAAGAGGAATTTTTAGGATTTCGGACTTCAAGTTGATTTAAGACTTTTGCTATGATATGGGGTGAATGTGTTTTATATGTGGCAAGGACATGAATTTTGGGAACTGTTATGGATTGAACTCTGTCCCCCAAAATGTGTGTCAACTTTTCTAGGCCATGAGTCCCAGTATTGTGTGATTGTCCACCATTTTGTCATCAGGTATGATTTTCCTTTATGTTGTAAATCCTACCTCCATGATGTCAATGAGGCAGAATTAAAGGCACTTAAGTTAATGAGGCAGGACTCAATCTACAAGATTATATTGTAACTTGAGTCAATCCTTTTGAGATATAAAAGAGAGAAGCAAGCACAGAGACAGGGGGTCCTCAAACTACTAAGAAAGCAGAGGTAGAAGCATGTTTCCTTTGGACCTGGGGTCCCTGTGCTCACAAGTTCCTAGACCAGGGAAAGATTGATTACAAGGACCTTCCCCCCAGAGCCGACAGAGAGAGAAAGCATTCCCCTGGAGCTGGCACCCTGAATTTGGACTTCTAGCCTTCTAGACTGTGAGAGAATAAATTCTGGTAAAGCCATTCACTTGTGGTATTTCTATTAAAGCAGCACTAGACGACTAAGATAAAAAGCCAACGAGAGTATGGGAGATCCTCAGTGAGACAGATTGGCACAGTAGCTACAATGATGGACTCAAACGTGCTGCCGACTGTGAGGATCATGTAAGCCCAGGAAACAATTCTTTATGTTGTAATAAGATCGCCATGAGTTGGAGTAGACTGGACAGCAGCTGACAACAACAAATACTCTCAAAAACTGTTAGGATGGTGATTTTATTTATCCATCCATTGAACATTTATTTAATGCCAATTATGTGCTGGGCTGCACTCTAGATGCTGGGTACGCAGCAGTGAATAATACCTATAGAGTCTGTTCTCCCAGAACTTACAGTCTATTGGGGGAGAAAATAAGCAAATGAAATGATGTATATATAAGCTAATACTCAGAAGTGGAAAGGGCTGTAAAAAAACATGAAAGAGAGAGAGGACAAGAGTTTGTGGGAGAGCACTTGGTAAATTATAGAGCAACATATGTGTTTGTCTTGTTATATGTTACCAGCCACTTTGTAGGTGCTCAACAAATGCTAATTTCCTTCTCTTCTTGCCTGTTTTTTTTTCCCCCTTCCACAGACAATTCCATGCCCACTGCTATTCTCATAAACCACATATGAGGGCCCTCACCATTCCACTTGGCCATCCCCCAGCTGTGCTGTATGCTTTCCCAGACTCCATCTCTTTAGACCCTGGGCCAAGCCCTGAGAACTCAGCCATAGCAGGGAACAGGACACTTAATGATAATGAGACGTTCAGTATATGGCAGGAGAGAAGGCAAGGAAATGAATGATGCACGTGATGCATCCTGAGGAATATGTCCTTTAGCGCAGGCGGCAGGCCCTTACTCTCTGGGACCTTGTCCTTTCCCTACCCCCTTGGGACTGGGAGCTGCTCCTGAACAGAACTTTCAGTTTAGCAAATCAAGAGATTCTCTGAAAGCAATACCCTGAATATCAAGGATTAAGACTCATTCCCAAATTTATCTGTAATAAGAAAGCATAACATCATTCTTTTATTTTATCCACAAATAGTATAAAAAGCAATTCCAAAATACAGAGCAAAGGGAAAGAAAGAGGGAGGGAGAGAGGGAAGGAAGGATGAAAAGAAGGAAATATATATGTATATTTTAAGGCAAGGAGAGAAAATTTAAGAAGTTCATTATATTTTTTTCTCTTGTAAATATGTATTCTTCCCCACTGTAGTCTCTCAATTAATAGCTCTAGGTATGAGTTGCTTGTCTAGTCTGTTAGAGCTCAAGGTTGGAAATGTCCTTGACTAGGTTTTTTTTAGGGTCTGCTCAGGGTTTCAGAAGTAAAAAAAAAAAAAAAAACCCACTGCTGTCGAGTTAATTCTGACTCATAGCAACTCTATAGGGCAGATTAGAACTGCCCCATAGGGTTTCCAAGGAGCACCTGATGGATTCCAACTGCTGACATTTTGGTTAGCAGCCATGGCTCTTAAACCTAAAATAGCTTCCCTTCTATGGCAAAGCCTCCCTTTCACCCTTTCTTCCTTCTGGAATCCCCATCTCAGGCCCCTTCCCTGGGGCAGGCATCTGGCTTATTTTGTCTGGTCAGCTTCATCTGAGCAAGGCTGGGTGTTGGAGTTGCTGGAGGCCATTTAGGGGTGAGGAGCTGGAGGCCTGGCACTCAGGGAGCTCACAAGGAGCCCACAAAGACAAACCCAGTTCAGCCTTCCACTGCCAATATGACCCAGGCCTCAGTTTCCCTATTTGAAAAATGAGGAGTTGATCTAGATAGCACTCCCCAAACTGTTATCCACATACAGCAACCCCACGAGATGCTCTGGGGACAATAGTACTTCGACCAATAAGATTTGGGGCTGCTGATGCCTCTAGGAGCATCCTGGGAAGCCCCACGTGTTGTGGTCGGCTGTGCTGCACTGCACCCAGACCAGGGTTGCCCACCCTGGCTGGAACACAGAGCCCTTTACTGCGGGTGCCTGCAGTCAGCTCTCTGGGAGAAGCTAGCTATAGATTTCTAAATGCCTTTCTCAGTTAGGGCTGCCTGGGCTACAAGAAAAGCACTGTATGGAAAACACCACCCTAGGGACGGAGGGATGGAGCATCCTCTGACCTGAGACCTGTGGTCATGTTCTTGCTTCCGCTGAGCTGCTCCAGCTGCCGCTGGCGCCTGATTTCTCAGGCTAGTGGTTAACTGGGCAGACCTGTCTGGATGTGCAGCCGCTGTCGCCGCATCCACAGCAATGAGCAAGCAGTGGTTCACTGCCTGCCGCCCCGCACAGGCTGCCTCATTCCGTCTTTCTCACATCCTCTCCCAGTTCTTCCAATTTTCCCCAGAGCAAGTGAGAATCACAGTGAGGCTCAGACTATACTGTGTCTGCCTTGCTTTGGGAGGCCTTTCTGGGTCACAAGTAGGGCCTGAGAGACACCTTCTCACCAGGCTTCTAGAAATGGAAGAGGAGGCAGGACTGTCAGAGCAGGTGGAGTTAGTCTTCGGTTCCTTTCCACCTTTCTTTTGGACCTTCTCCAGCCTATAGCTGCCTCCTAAAAAAAGAGGTGACACATTAGCCAACCTTGGTGAAGGAGAGAAAGTCAACACACAAAGGCCCCAGTGACAGCAACCTGAGGACAGGCTGAGACAGTGGTGGCGAGGGGAAGTGGGAGGAGACAGTGACCTCAGCCCTGGGCTTGTGCGGTGTCAGGGTGAGGAGTGGCTGGCACAGCCAGCAGCAGGCTGCAGGAGGTCTGGCTGGATGTAGACTGAGTCATCTCGGGCCGGCGGAGTCCAGGGCAGTCACCCTTGTGAGTGATGAGCACCTTTAAGGAGAGCAAAGTCACTGATGTGTCTGGAAAGTGAGTCAGGGACCCACAGAATAAAAGTCCTGACATTCCTGGGACATTCCTCTTACTGCCGTGTTCCAATATGTTTTCTCCCTGAAATGGCCTCCAAGGGGTGACGGCATTGCAGTTGATGTTACTATAGCAAAATGGGCTAATATGCATCAGTGTTTCAAAGGGCATGGCTGCAACTTTCTGAACCAAACTCCCTGGGGGGCGGAGGTTCAGAGGTCAATAACCCATCCTCCCTCCCTTCCTCTTCCTTTCCTACTTTCCCTTCGCCTTTTCCCTCCTCTCTGTTCCTCTCTTTCCTTTCTCCCTTTCTCCCTCTCTTCCTCCTTCAATTTTTTATATGTCTTTCAAATATTTGTTGAACATCTACTATGTTCCAGGCACCGTGGACTGGGTGGGGATGCAGGAATGAACAAGACATACATGGTCTCTGCTCTCACACACCCTACAGTTCCGGGCAGGAGGTGGACACTAAACAATTACTCAAATAATTACCTGCAGTGTGCTGTGAACTATGAGTCAACAGTACAGGGAGCTTTGAATGCATGTCATAGGGGTCCTGGTGGGTCTGGAGGGCCAGGGAAGACTTTTTTGAGGAAATTACACTTCAGGCGAGACCTAAAGGATGGAAAGTCCCTGAGGGAATAGTGTTCTAAGCAGAGGGAACACTGGAAGCCAAGAGCTTGACTGCGTTGAGAAACAGTGTGGTCAGTGTGGCCAGAGAGAGGAGAGTGAAAAGGAGGGGCAGCCTCCAGGTCAGCAGGACTTGGGAGGGCACATGGAAGATTTAGGGCTTTAGCCTAAGAGCTGTTCCTAAGCGGAGGAGGGAAGAGGACTGGGTGACCAGGGACCTTGGCAGGGAAGTTGTGAGATCCTGCACCTGGAGCCTTTGGGTTTTGCTTGCCTAGCTTTCAGTCACAGCACACAGCAGTGACTGCCAGAGGGACTCAGGGAGAGGATTGGGGGCTGGGATCCCCTCTGAGAGGCTGACTTTCAGATGTTGGCCTGCCACAGATCCACCATGGGTGACTGTGGGCAGGTGTGTCACCTTACCTTACTGTAAAACGGGTAGATTAAATCTCCATCCAGCATATGGGGAGTTTATAAGGATGAATGATAGCAGTGGCTAGAGGGGAGCTTGTGCTTTTTTAATGGACAGCCCAGGCCCAGAAGGAGGCCCAATCCAATAAGCCCTCCAGTCTGATAAGCCCCGGGATTGTGGAAATATAACAGCTCCTTCATTAAGAGGTAGGTGTCTTACCTAAGGAATCAGAACAATTCCAAAGAAATAATCAAATGGCCCATAGATGCTTTGATAAAACGGAAGGTTCCCAGGCTTTAGAGTCAGAAAGACTCTGGCTTATCTCCTGGATTTATAAGTTACTAGTTATGTGGCTTTGGGCAAGTCACTTAAACGCTCTGTGCCTTGGTTTCCCCATCTGTAATAAGGTGGCAATTGCGCTAAGTTACCCTTACCCAGTTGTTATGAAGTTTGGTGGTGATGGTGTGTGTAAGATGTAAGCAAGAGCAAGAGAAGCCCTCAGTATCCGGTAGAGGTAGGAAACATTCCAAAAAGGAGACGCCTCATCTACCATCAGCGCCCTGCAATAATCCTTCATCAAGTCAAACTTCACTGCTAGCAAGTCCTACCTCCTGTCTAATATACATGTTTCTCTGTACAGTGGCTAGAGCACAACTCCCCTTGATCCACCCTGGGTGGAGTCTGGCAGCTTCTGCTCACTATCACCAGACAGAGGCACCAAGACCACTGGCCACCTACATGACATTCTCCCACTTGTTCCTACAAAAAAGCTCACAGAAGGCACAGAAAATTGTTGTTGTGGCTAGGTGCTGTTGAGTCAGTTCCGACTCACAGTGACCCTACGTATGGCAGAAGGAAACACTGCCCAGTCCTGCGCCATCCTCTCAATCGTTGTTATCCTTGAGCCCATTGTTGCAGCTGCTGTGTCAATCCATCTTGTTGAGGGTCTTTCTCTTTTTTTTTTTGAACTTCTCCTTAATCAAGTACGATGTCCTTCTCCAGGGACTGTTCCCTTCTGATAATATGTATAAAGTGTGTGAGACACAGTCTCACCATCCTTGCTTCTAATAAGCATTATGGTTGTACTTCTTCCAAGACAGATTTGTTTGTTCTTTGGCAGTCCGTGGTATATTCAATATTCTTTGCCAACACCATAATTCAAAGGCATTATGTCTTCTTTGGTCTTTCTTATTAATTGTCTAGGTTTTGCGTGCATATGAGGTGATCGAAAACGCCATGGCTTGGGTCAGGAACACCTTAGTCCTCGAAGTGACATCTTTGCTTTTTAACAGTTTAAAGAGACGTTTTGCAGCAGATTTGCCCAAAATGCAGTGCATCATTTGATTTCTTGACTGCTGCTTCCATAGGCATTGATTGTGGATCCAAGTAAAATGAAATCCTTGACAGCTTCAATATTTTCTCCATTTGTCATATTACTTATTGGTCCAGTGTGAACATTTTTGTTTTCTTTATTTTGAGGTATAATCCATAATGAAGACTGTAGTCTTAGATTGTCATCAGTAAATGCTTCAAGTCCTCTTTGCTTTTAACAAGCAAGGTTGTGTAATCTCAGGTTGTTAATGAGTCTTCCTCCAATCCTGATGCCCTGTTCTTCTTCATATAGTCCAGCTTCTAGGATTATTTGCTTAGCATATAGACTGAATAAGTATGGTGAAAAGATACCACCCTGACACACACCTTTCCTGTGTCAGGGTTGTATCCTCTTGTTCTGTGTGAACAAATGCCTCTTGGTCTATGTACAGGTTCCGCATGAACATAATTAAGAGTTCTGGACTCATAATTAGAAAATTAGAAAAGTAAAACCAATCAATAAAAATATACCCAGAAATGACAGAGGTGATAGAATTGGCAAACAAGGGTGTTAAAACAGTGATTATAAATATGCTAATATAAACAGACATAATGAGAAAAGACATGGAAGATATAAAGAGAATGAATAGAAACTCTAATGCCATTACTAGCAGATTAAATACTGCAGAAGAAAAGACATGTGAATTTGAAGACAAAACAATAGAAAAATCTACAAACTGACAGAGAGGTGGAAAAAAAAAAACATTGAAAAAAATTAATGGTGCCTGTGAGCTATGGAAAAATATCAAGTGGTTGAACATATGTGTAAGAGAGTAAGAGCAGAAAAATACTGAAAGAAATAATGTCTGAAAATTTTCCAAATTTGATAAAAATCCTAAACCCACAAAAGGTCAACTAAACCCAAGAAAGGTAAACACAAATAAGAGAATGTTGAGGCACATAAAAATTACACTGCTAAAACAAAAAAAAAAAGGATAATGAAAAAAATCTTTAGACAAAGAAAAAAAGACACATGATGTAAAGGAAATAAAATGAGAAAAACCATCGATTTATCGTCAGAAACAATGCAGACCTAAGTTGGTATAATGACATTTTTTAAATGTCAAGAGGAAAAACAGGTCAATCTGTAAATCTATGAAAAGTGAAAATACCCTTCAAAAATCAAAGCGAAGATATTTTCAGACAAACAAAAGCTGAGAGAATTCATTGTCAACAGACATACTACAAAAAATATTAAGAGTTTGTCAGGCTAAAGAGAAATGACTGCAATGGAATCTTCGATCTATACAAAGGGATAAAAAGTGCCACAAATAGTAAATAAGTGGGTAAATATGAGTCTTTTCTCCTTTTAAAAAATATTTAAAAGAAAATTGACTGTTCAAAGAAAAAATAATAACAGAATATTCTGGGTTCATAACATGTAAAAGTAAAATGTATGATGACAGCACAAAGGATGGGAGGATTAAAATATATTGTTGTGAGGTCCTATATAATAACCAAAGTGGTAAAAAAAAAAAATTTTTTTAAACATTATTTAAAGGTAGACCGTGATAAGTTAAAGATGCACATTGTAAATCCTATAACCACTAAAGAAACAGAAAACCAGAGAAGTATAACCAAAAAAAACTAAGTGAGGACAAAACAGATTATCAACCGGGTAAAAATACAGACTCAGCTAAATGCTGTCTATAAGGGGCCCACTTTAATTATAAAGACACAGTAAAGCTAAAGATAAAAAGATAAACACACACAGAAAAGGGTGAATCCCAAAAGCATTGTGCTGAGTAAAAGAACCCAGAGATGAAATAGTTCGTACTTTATGATACTATTTACATGAAACTCTCAAAAAGGCAAACTGAATCCATAGCGACAAAAGCAGATTAGTGGTTGCCTGAAGCCACGGGTGGCAGGAGGGGATGAAGCACACAGGGGTCCAATCAGGACCACCTACATAATTTATGGGGTCTCTTGTTCCAAAACCATTAAGAATTTCAAAACAGTGACAGCAGAGGATTAAACCAAGCGCGGGGCCCTTCCGAGCACAGGGCCCTGTGCAATGACACCCATCACCACCTACGAAGCTGGGCCTGAGTACAAGGAAATCTTCTGTGGTAACGAAAATGTTCTATATCTTGATTTTGGTGGTGGTTACATATTTGCATACATTTGTCAAAAGACATCAAACCACAGTTAAAATGGCAAGAGTCCCCTCAGGCCACCGAGGAGAACAAAACTGCAGACAAAGCAGCCAATAATCTGTCGTGTTTTGCTTTCTCCATTAATCTCTGCTAACAATAGCCCTTCAGCCTTCAGGATTCAACCACGCCCTCTCAAGACACCTCCCACAACGTCCTCATCTCCATTCGCTGTTTCCTTACACAGTATCTACCACGGGCATTGTTCAAGGAGCTGGAGATAGAAAAAAAAAAAAGAAAGAAAGCTATTAAAAAACTCATTTCCTGCTATCAAGGAATGAGTAGTCTAGTGCTGCGCTGTGCAGCATAGCAACTGTTGGCTACATGTGGACATTTAAATTTCAATGAAGTTAAAAGATCGGCTCCTCATTCACACTAGCCACATTTCAAGTACTCAGTAGACACATGTAGCTAGTGGCCCCCATATTGGACAGCACAAAACATTTCTATCATTGCAGAAGGTCCTATAGGACAGTGCTGGGTGTGGAAACAGGCAGTGGGAGATACACATAAATACGCTAGTTCCACATTCTCCGGGTTTTAAATACTTGCAGACACCAGTGTTTTGCATTCCATCACCTACAAACCAGAAGCATCCCCCAGTCAGGCGATGTGGACAGGTGGGGCTTGGGGTCCTGCTTGCATGGAGGAGAACAGGGAACCCTTGGAAAGTCTACCTTTTAAAGGTGAGCTCACCATGCCTGTCTGGGCTAAAATGCTCCCAAGAAGCTCTTGCTCAGTCCCTCTCCAGTCAATTGCTATTCCTCAAGTGTTTGTTCTTGTTCCAAGCACCTCCCTAAGAGTATCAGCCCAGACATTCTCAGCCTCTCCTCCTCAGCAACACGTGAGACACCATGCTTGCCCACTGGCGGCAACGACGCATTGTGTCTGAGATTTTCAGGTGGGGCAAGGAAGTAGCTCCAACGACTACAGTAATTTGCTGACCTCGCCACCCCCAAAGACCTGAAAACCCTCTCTCTCCTGCCTTTTCTAATGAGAATAATTTGTTTTAATCCCCCTTCTGATGCGTGAGTACCCACTGCACATGCTTGAAAAAAAGCTGCCAGCCTCTGCTTAAACACCTTCAGTGAGGAGGCGCTCATTACTTTCCACCATAGCCATCACTGGGTAGCATTCTTCTTTTGATGGAATCAGACTGAAGGAGTCTCAGTGGTCCTGGTTTCAACCCTTAAAAGCCATACAGACAAGCCCGATTCCTTCTCCCTTTCACAGGTATGAAAGTCCTACATGAGGCTCCCCAGCCAGAGCCTTACGTTCTCCTAGCTAATAAACCCCTAGCCTGTCCTACTGCCACAGCGTTTATAAGGGAACTGCTTGCAGATGGATGCTCCCAGGGCCCTCTCAGCATCACTGGTCCAGAGCTTCATTTGAGGTCTTCTGTTGCTGATGACACCAACAAAAAAATCGTGCAAAAATTACTTCTGCATCTATGGCAAAACCACTGACAAAGATGCAAGCTGCTCAGGGTTCTGTGCATAAACCCACATGAGGCATTTCCTTTAGGGTTAAGCTCTGATTTTCAGAACTCACTGAACAAATTGGTATGTTTCTTCCTTTATTATAAGCACTCTGTGGTTTTTAGCTATTCGTATGTTTATTCATTTATTTGTTTTGCCTTCTTCATCAGACTGCTCTGAAGTTCAGAGCCAACGACCCTCCCTTCTTCGCAGCCATCCCGCTTCTCTTACCTGATGCTGTGTGCTGAGTGACACTCACACTTCCGTGGCTGTGGCTGTGCTGCTGCAGCTGTTTTGGAAAGCTCAGAAGAGTGGGAAGGCGGAACCTTAATTATGGCGATCCTCCTGGCCCCTCTCCCTCCCACCTCAACCCTCCTTCTCACTGGCCCTTCTTCAGAGGGGACACAGCAGGCGATAGCACTAAGGACCCACCCAACGCAGACAAGAAAGGTAGGTCAGGGAGAGCAACATCACACCCTGGGTTTCTAAAATGGGTTTTGAAAGGAATGGGAGTGGCTTCAAGTGGGCCTAATGGAATGAATCTATTTTTTAAAATTGCCTCCAAAATATTTTAACTATTAGCACTATTTCTGAGTGAATTATCATGTCACTCCAGGAGTATGGCTTTTCCTCTCCCTCTTTGTTAACTGCACATCCCTGAAATGAGTGGAACGGGCCAGGACATTTTTATCTCCCCCCACCCCGGGTGGTACAAACAGTTAAGCACTCAGCTACTAACCAAAAAGTTGACAGTTTGAGTCCACCCAGAGGTGCCTTGGAAGAAAGGCCTGGTAATCTGCTTCTGAAAGATCACAGCCATTGCAAACTCTATGGAGCACAGTCCTGCTCTGACAAACATGGGGTCACCATCACTCAGAATCTACTCAATGGCAATAGGTTTTGTTTTGTTTTTGGTACCTCCTGGGTGGGATATATTCAGGCTTGTACTTTGACTCTTGTGGACTTGTTCTAATTTTCTTCAACTTCAAATTGCATATGATGAATTGACGGTCTATTCCACAGTCAGCCCCTGGCCTCATTCTGACGGATAGTATTGAGCTTTTCCAACATCTCTTTCTACAGATGGAGTTGATTTGAATCCTGTGTATCCTGTCTGGCCAGGTCCACATGTATAGTTGCCATTTATGTTGTTGAGAAAAGGTATTTGCAATGAAGAAGTCATTGGTCTTGCAAAATTCTATCATGCCATCTCCAGCATCATTTCCAGTCACCAAGAGCATATTTTCCTACTGCGAATGCTTCTCCTTTGTTTACAACTTTCCCATTTTAATTACCAGTAATTATCAATGTATCTTGATTGCATGCTTGATCAATTTCAGACTGCAGGTTGCGAGAGGCAGAGCCAAGATGGTGGAATAGACAGACGCTTCTATCGAGCCCTCTTTACAACAAAGACCCAAAAAAACAGGTGAAACGAGTGTTATTTGTGACAAGCTGGGAGCCGTGAGCGTCAAAGGCAAGCTTAGACGACGAACTGAGGGGCAGAGGAAGGAAGAGACCATTCAGAAGCGGAGAGGAGTTACCGGACCTGAATCACGGGGAGCCCTCAGGCACCCTTCCTGGAGCAGCTGCACTGACCGCAGTGGGCTGGTCCTAGCGTTCGGCAGCAGTTTCCTCAGGGAGAAGCAGCCAGCGACGCAGCCCACTCACACCTCCAGAACCTGAGCAGAAGGGCGCTCTTGGCAAAAGCTATGTACTTGCGTATATTTTACCGAGCCCACCGCACCCCCAGGCCAGCTTCAGCGGCCGAATCCCTAGGCCTGAGATAGACCCTGGTGAGCACCTAGAGCCATCCTCTCAGCCTTGGGGAAGGAAAAAATTTCCAACTGGGGGAAAAGATAATTTGCCAGCTCCATTAACTGGGGGAGCTCAGGACAGAAGTGGCTCCTGTCCATGCATAAACCGTCCGTGGACCTTGAGCACCTTTCCCTTCTGCAAGGACCTGTGTGGGCCTATTTCAGGAGAACAGGCCCTTGTTGGCAAACTCCAACCATTTCAGCTGTGTGGTGGAGAGGTGGGTGTTTGATGTTTGACATTGCTTTGCCTATTAAACAAGGTCCTCACCTACCCACAACAGGGACCTAAGGACTTGTGGCTTCACTTGGGTCACCCACCTACCCATGACAGGGGCCCAGGGATAACTGGTACCTCCCAGTCCTTACAACCAAAAGCTTTGGGTGCCCATGGTCCCTCTGCAGAACCCAATCACCAGCATGCTCTAGGGAGCAGAGATGCATTTTCCTCAGAGACACTTGGGGTCGGTTCTCAGCCCCCTGCCTTGTTCAGAGCGTGACCCTCTGCTGCAATCAGAAACAGGTATATTCGCCAATCATCCCTGCCCCACTAAGACTGTAGGACAGAGCCTGTACCACACACTTGATATCAGCTACCTGGAAACCTGAGCTGAATTCATATAAGAAAACTGAATGGACTCCTAGACTGATATACCTGATAACAGCTCTAGCCAGCTGGGGACAGGACACCAGAGCTCCAAAGGTGAAAATAATCAAGCTATCTCACTCAAGCAAGCCATAGGGCTATACCAAAACAAAACCAAGCAAGCAGCTACGACACAGTAAGCAAGCATAAAGTAATACGATAACTTATAGATGGCTCGGAGACAACAGTCAATATCAAGTCACATAAAGAAACAGACCATGATCACCTCAACAGGCTCTCATAACAGAGAATCCAGGGATCTTTTAGATGAAAGTGCGTTCCTGGAATTACCAGATGCAGAATTCAAAAGTTTAATATATAGAGCCCTTCAAGACATCAGGAAGGAAATGAGGCAATACTCAGAACAAGCCAAGGAACACACAGATAAAGCAACTGAAGAAATTAGGAAGATTATTCAGGAACATAACGAAAAGTTTAATAAGCTGGAAAAATCCATAGACAGACAGCAATCAGAAATTCAGAAGATTAACAATAAAATTACAGAATTAGATAACTCAATAGAAAGTCAGAGGAGCAGAATTGAGCAAGTAGAAGCTAGAATTCCTAAACTCGAAGATAAATCACTTGGCACTAAGATATTTGAAGAAAAATCAGATAAAAGAATTAAAAAAAATGAAGAACTCTTAAGAATCATGTGAAACTCTATCAAGAGAAATAACCTATGAGTGACTGGAGTACCAGAACAGGGAGGGATAACAGAAAATACAGAGAGAACTGTTGAAGATTTGTTGGCAGAAAATTTCCCTGATATTGTGAAAGATGAGAAGATATCTATCCAAGATGCTCATCGAACTCCACATAAGGTAGATCTTAAAAGAAAGTCACCAAGACATATTACAATCAAGCTTGCCAAAACCATAGATAAAGAGACAATTGTAAGAGCAGCGAGGGAGAAAAGAAAAGTCACCTACAAAGGAGAGCCAATAAGAATAAACTCGGACTACCCGGCAGAAACCATGCAGGCAAGAAGGCAATGGGATGGCATATCTAAAAAATTGAAGGAAAAAAATTGCCTGCCAAGAATGATATATCCATCAAAACTGTCTCTTAAATATGAAGGTGAAATTAAGACATTTCCAGATAAACACAAGTTGAGGGAATTTGTAAACACCAAACCAAAACTACAAGAAATACTAAAGGGAGTTCTTTGGTTAGAAAATCAATAATATCAGGTATCAACCCAAGACTAGAACACTGGGCAGAGCAACCAGAAGTCAACCCAGACAGGGGAATCCAAAAAAGCAAAGCAAGATTCAAAAAAAAAAGCCCAACACAGGATAACGGCAATGTTATTATATAAAAGAAGACAACATTAAAATAATAAAGAGGGACTAAGAAATGTAATCATACACCTTCCGTATGGTGATGATGTTATGGCAATACAAAGAAATTTCAAACTGCAGGAGTTGGTAAAAATCTTCAATTTCTTCATCTTTGGCATTAGTGGTTGGTGCATAAGTTTGAATAATATTCGTATTAAGTGGTTTCCTTGTAGGTGTATGGATATTGTCCTATTGCTGACAGCACTGTATTTCAGGATAGATCGTGAAATGTTCTTTTTGACGATGAGCACCATGCCATTCCTCTTCAATTTGTCATACCCAGCATAGTAGACCATATGATTATCTGATTCAAAATGGCTAATACCAGTCCATTTCAGCTCCCTAATGCCTAGGATATTGATGTTTATTCATTTCATTTCATTTTTACCATTTCCAACTTTCCTAGATTCATACTTCATGCATTTTACATTTTGATTATTAATGGACGTTTGCAGCTGTTTCTTCACAGTTTGAGTCATGCATTGGTCCTGCTGGTACATTGGTCCTGCTAAAATAGCAGATGAAGTGCTTGGATTAAATCGTACCAGAAATAGAATCACAGATTTCCTCTTCCCCTATCATAGTCGTTGGTCCACACACCAACATCTATTACTTTAGGTGCTAAATCCATTCCAGGACACCAGGATAGGAGAGACCAACCCTGAACTGAAGTGAGCAAAGGGCTAGAATGAGAATACAGGGCTTCCAGGGCTATAAACACACACACACACACACACACACACAAACATGGACATGTAGCTAAGCACATACTCAAAAAACATATTTAAAACACACAAAGAGAGATGCATAAAGGGACTCCAAATCCAGAGACCCCTCAGACACCTTGAGCACATGGTAGTTATTTAACTTTCCTATATCTCCAGTCTCTCTCTCTTTTTTTTAAATTGTACCTTAGATGAAGGTTTACAGAACAAACTAGTTTCTCGTCAAACAGTTAGTGCACACATTGTTCTATGACATTGGTTAACAACCCCATCCGTGACATGTCAACACTCTCCCTTCTCAACCTTGGGTTCCCTGTTACCAGCTTTCCTGTTCCCTCCTGCCTTCCAGTCCCTGTCCCAGGGCTGATGCACCCCTTAGGTCTTGTTTTTTTTCCATGGGCCTGTTCAATGTTTGGCTGAAGGGTGAACCTCAGGAGTGACCTCATTATTGAGCTGAAAGGGTCATACTCTGAGGGTTTCTCCACTCTCTTTCAGGCCAGCAACTCTGGACTTACTTTTTGAGTGAGGATTTTTTTCTACATTTTTATGCAGCTCTGTCCAGGACCCTCTATTGTGGTATCTGTCAGAGCAGTCAGTGGTGGTAGCCAGGTACCATCTAGTTGTACTGGACTCAGTCTGATGGAGGCCATGGTACATGTGTTCCATTAGTCCTTTGGAGTAATCTTTCCCTTGTATAGTTTTTTTCCTTCTCTCATGCTCCCAAAGGGGTGAGACCAGTGGAGTAGCCTAGATGGCCGCTCACAGGCTTTTAAGACCCCAGACGCTACCCACCAAAGTAGAATGTAGAACATATTCTTTATAAACTGTGTTATGCCGGTTGAGCTAGATGTTCCCTGAGACCATGGTCCCCACAGCCCTCAGCCCATTAATTCGGTCCTTCAGGAAATTTGGATATATCTATAGAGCTACCATGACCTTGACTTGTAGGCTGTGCTGGCTTTCCCAGTATTGTGTGCTGTCTTACCCTTCTATTGTCTATTACATGTTTTTCCATCCCTTCCCCTCCCCTTCCTCATAAAAAAAAAAACAAACATCAAAATTGTTTCTTTTTGTATATAAGCCTTTTCATGAGTTTTTACAGTAGTGATCTCATACAATATTTGTCCTTTTGTGATTAACTTATTTCACTCAGCATAATGCACTCCAAACTCATTCATGTTATGAGATACTTCACAGATTCATTGTTGTTCTTTATCATTGTGTAATACTCCATTGTGTGTATGTATCACAGTTTATCCATTCACCTGTTGATGGGAATCTAGGTTGTTTCCATCTTTTTGCTATTGGGAACAATGCTGCAATGAACATGGGTGTGCATATGTCTGTTCATGTGATGACTCTTATTTCTCTAGGATATATTCCTACCAGTGGGATTGCTGAATCATATGCTATTTCTATTTCTAGCTTTCTAAGGAAGTGACATATCATTTTCCAAAATGGTTGTATCATTTTGCATTCCCACCAGCAGTGCATAAGAGTTCCTATTTCCCTGCATCCTCACCAACGTTTGTTATTTCCTGTTTTATTAATTCATGCCAGTAATGCTGGGGCGAGATGGTATCTCATTGCAGTTTTGATTTGCATTTTTGTAATGGCTAGAGCCCATGAGCATTTCCTCATGTGTATCTTGGCCACTGGAGTGTCTTCTTTGATGATGTGTCTGTTCATTTCCTTCGCCAATTTTTTAATTGCATTATTTGTCTTTTTCTTGTAGAGGTCTTGGATTTTCTTGTAGATTTTAGAGATCAGACCTTGGTCTGATTTGTAATAGCCAAAATTTTTCCCTCAGTCCGTAGGTTCTCTTTTTACTCTTTTGGGAAGTTTTTGATGAGCATAAACGTTTAATTTTTAGAAGATCCCAGTTATCTAGCTTATCCTCTGGAGCTTGTGTGTTGTTGGTTGTGGTTTGTATCTTTTTACTGCCGTGTATTAGGGCCTCTAGCATTGATCCTATTTTTAATTCAAGGAACTCCATTTAGATGTTTGAACTATTTTGAGTTAGTTTTTGTATATGATGTGAGGTATGGGTCCTGTTTCATTTTTTGCAGATGGACATCCAGTTTTGCCAGCACCATTTGTTAAAAAGACTGTCTTTTCCCCATTTGGTGGACTTTGGGCCCTTGTCAAAGATCAGGTGACCATAGGTGGATGGATTGACATCAGGGTTCTCAATTTTATTCCACTGGTCAATGTATCTGTCACTGTACCAGTATCAGGCTGTTTTGACTACCATAGCTATATAGTAGGTTCTGAGGTCAGGTAGTGTGAGACCTTCTACTTTTTTCTTCTTCTTCAATAATGCTTTACTTATCCCCGGCCTCTTCCCTTTCCATATAAAGTTAACAATAAGTTTTACCATCTCTTTAAAGAATGTTGTTGGTATTTGGATCGGCATTGCATTGTATTTGTAAATTGCTCTGGGTAGAATTGTCATTTTCACAACCTCGAGTCTACTTATTCATGAACATGGTATATTTTTCCATTTACGTAGATCTCTTTTGGTTTCTTGCAGTAGTGTTTTGTAGTTTTCTTTGTATAGGTCTTGTACCTCCCTGGTTAGATTTATTTCCAAGTATTTTACTTTTTTAGGGGCTATTTTTTATTATAAATGGTATTATTTTCATGATTTCTTTTTCATCGTTCTCTTTATGGTATATAGGAATCCAACTGATTTTTGTATGTTGATCTTGTATCCTGTTACTCTGCTGCATCTTTCTATTAGTTCAGTAGTTTTCTTGTGGAGTCTTTTGAGTTTTCTATGTATAGTATCATATCATCCGCAAATAGGGACAGTTTAACTTCTTTATTACCAATCTGAATGCCCTTTATTTCTGTTTCTTGCCTTATTGCTCTAGCTAGGACTTCCAAGACAATGTAAAATAGGAGTGGTGATAAAGGGCATCCTTGTCTTGTTCCTGTTCTCAAGGGGAAAGGTTTGAGCCTCTCTCCATTAAGAATGATGTTGGCCATTGGTTTTGCATAGATGCCCTTTATTATGTTGAAAATTTTTCCTTCTATACCTATTTTATTGAGAGTTTTTATCAGAAATGGGTGTAGGACTTTGCTGAATGCCTTTTCTGCATCAATTAAGATGATCGTGTGATTCTTTTTATTTCTGTGATATGAATCCTACTTGTTTGTGGTGTATTATTTTTTTGATAGGATGCTGAATTCTATTGGCTAGAATTTTGTTGAGAATTTTTGCATCTATATTCATGAGAGATATTGGTCTGTAATTTTCTTTTTTTCTGGTGTCTTTGCCTCGTTTTGGTATCAGGGTTATGCTGGCTTCATAGAATGAATTCGGAAGTATTGCTTCCTTTTCTGTGTTCCCAAATAGTTTGAGTAGTACTGGTGTAAACTTCCCTGAATGTATGTTAGAATTCTCCAGTAAAGCCATCTGAGCCAGAGCTTTTCTTGTTGGGAGTTTTTTTTTTTTTTTAATTTTTCAATCTCTTCTGTTGTTATGGGTGTGTTCAGATTTTCAGCATCATTTTGTGTTAGTTTGGGTAGGTCCTGTGTTTCTAGAAATTTGTCCATTTCCTCTAGGTTTTCAAATTTGTTCGAGTATAGTTATTCATAATACTGTTATGATCCTTTTTATTTCAGTTGGGTCTGTTGTAATGTCACCTATTTCATTTCTTATTTAGGCTATTTGTGTCCTCTCCTGTTTTTCTTTTGTCAATTTGGCCAGTGGTTTCTCGATTTTGTTGATCCTTTCAAAGAACCAACTTTTGGTTTTCTTGATTCTTTCTATTTGTTTTCTATTCTATATTTCATTTATTTCTGCTCTGATCTTTATTTTTTCCTTTTTTCTGGTGGCTGTGGGCTTCTTTTGCTGTTCTCTTTCTAGTTGTTCAAGTTGTGTAGCTAATGTTTTGGTTTTGTCCCTTCTTTTTTGATGTGTGCATCTATGGCTATAAATTGACCTCTGAGGATAGCCTTTGGTGTGTCTCAAAGGTTTTGGTATGATGTGTTTTCATTGTCATTTGATTCTAGGAATTTTTTGATTCCATCTCTGATTTCTTCTATTACCCAGGGGTTTTTAAAAAAAAAAAAAAAAGTTTTTTTTTAAGCAGGGTATTATTCAGTTTCCATGTAATTGACCTTTTTTCCTTACTCTTCCTGTTGCTAATTTCTACTCAGATGGCATTGTGGTCAGAGAAGATACTTGGTATTATCTCAGTGTTTTAGATTTTGTTGACAGTTGCTCTGTGGCCTAAGATGTGGTGTATTCTGGAGAACGTTCCAAATGCGTTGGAAAAGAATGTGTACTTTGCAACTCCTGGGTGGATTGTTCTATATATGCCCATGAGGTCAAGTTGGCTGATTGTGCTCTTTTGCTCTTCTGTATCTTTGCTGAGTTTCTTTCCAGATGTTCTGTCCTTTACTGAGAGTGGTGTGTTGAAGTCTCCTACTATCACTGTGAAACTGTCAATTTCTCTTTTCAGTGCTGTTAGAGTTTGTTTTATGTATTTTGGAGCCCTGTCATTGGGTGTGCAGATGTTTATTATGGTTAAGTCTTCATAATGGAACCTCCCTTTAATCATTATATAGTGTTCTTCTTTGTCTTTTATGGTGGGTTTTATTTTAAAGTCTACTTTAAAGAGATTAATATTGCCACTCTTGCTCTTTTTTGGTAGTTATCTGCTTGATATATTTTTTCCATCCTTTGATTTTTAATAAAATTACATCTTTGTTTCTAAGGTGTGTCTCTTGTAGACAGCATATTGATGGATCCTTTTTTTTTTTTTAATCCATTCCATCACTCTGTGTCTCTTTATGGGTGCCTTTAGGCCATTTACATTTAGTGTAATTATTGATAGGTGTGACTTTATTGCTGACATTTTGTAGTGCATTTGTTTTGTGGTGCTAACATTTTCTTTGTTCCTCTTACTCTCCTGTGTTGAGTTCCTTTCATTTGTGGATTTCTTTTGTTTTGTGGATTTTGTTTTTACTGAGACTTTATGTTTTTCTTCTTTATTTTGATGAGTAGGTTTGTTAACCTTCTTTGTGGTTACCTTGAGATTTACCCTTATCTTCCTAGGTTTGAACCAGTCTATTATTACCTGGTATCGCCTTGCCTTCCTCTCCATTAGAAAGTTCTATACCTACACTATTCATTTCCTCTTTTATTGTTCTGACATTGTTATCATTTACAGATCAACCTCTCTGTTTCCCTGTTGCAATTCTTTTGGTTTTGGATAGTCCTTGAGAGTTTATTTCCTAGGTTGGTATCCAGCTGGTACAATCTTGTGTCCTAGATTCAGGTGGTAGTCTGATGTTGTTTGTTCTTAGACTGAAGGACTCCCTTTAATAATTCTTGTAAGTTTGGTTTGGCTTTTACATATTCCCTTAATTTCTGTTTATCTGGAAATGTCTTAACTTCACCATCATATTTGAATGGAAGTTTTGCAGGATATGTTATTCGTGGTTGGCAACTTTTTTATTTCAAGGTTTTATGTATGTCATCCCATTGCCTTCTCACCTGCATGGTTTCTGCCGAATAATCAGAGCTAAGTCTTATTGTTTCTCCTCTGTATGTGACTTTTTGTTTTTCTTGAGCTGCTCTCAGGATTTTTCTTTGACTTTGATTTTAGCTAGCGTGCTTATGATATGCCTTGGTGTTTTTCTTTTGGGGTCTATCCTATACGGGGTTCATTGAGCTTCTTGGATGGTCAGTTTTTCATCATTGATGATATTAGGGAAGTTTTCTGTCAGCAATTCTTCAGTAATCCTCTCTGTGTTTTCTGTTTTCTGTTTTCTCTCCCTGTTCTGGAGCTCCGATTACTCCAAATTTTTGCTTTTGATCGTACCCCACATAATTCTCAGGGTTTCTTCATTTTTCTTTGTTCTTTTTTCTGATTTTTCCTCAGAGTCATATCCAAATATTTGTCTTCAGTTTCACTGATCCTGTCTTCCATCATTTCAAACCTGCTCCTCAGCCCTTCTATGACACTCTCCATTTGTGAAATCTTGTTGTTTATCTTTTAGATTTCCAGTGGATGTTTTTGTATGATTTCTAGATGTGAGTTTATTTTGGCATTTTGTTCCTGTATTATTTTCCTGAATTGTTCCATTTTTTGTCTTATTTTCCATGAATTTGTCTGCCTTTTCTTTAAAATTGTCTATTTTTCTCTCATTTTTGTCTGCTTTTTTGCTTCAACTCTTGGATACCTCTGAATATTAGAGATTTGAATTCCCTGTCAGGTAGTTTTAGTGCCTTTTCTTCTACTGGAAAGTCATCTGGTGTTTTATTTTGGATGCCTACTGGAACCATCCTGTCCCTTTTTTTTTTTTTTTTTTAATATGTTTTGATATTGTCTGCTTCAGGACATTCAGTACTTATTTTCTTGGTTTTCTGATTGTAGATTTGTTTGTTTCGTCCTGTTGTTTTTTTTGGGGGGGGGGTTGTTTTATTTTGTTATGTCTGAGCAGGCGGGCTGTGTGTTCTTTGTTGTTTGCTCATCTGTAGTCATGACACTTTTCACCTCCTTGTCCAATGGGCAAGCCCAGTCACTCAGCTATGGTGCAGCAAGGTAGGTCCATCTGAAGGGGAGGAGCTGGGATGGGTTGTTTCTGGCACATATTAGTGCTGATGGGGTGGGCCAGGAATCCGTGCTCGGCAGGTTCCGGTAGGCCATGCCTATGCTGCTTGGAGGTGTGATGTTCAGTGCGTGGTGCAGATAGGCAGGAAAGGGGGGAGGTTGTGAGGTATGGAGCTAATATGTATATGGGGAAGAGGAGAGAGAAACAGGATCCCAAAACAAACAAACAAAAGGAAAAAAAAAGAGTGGAAAGGGAGCTTACCATTGGTGTGGAGAGATGAGAAACTGAGACCTGGAGAAAAACAAAAGGAAAAAAAAAAAACTAGATAAAAATATGGGGGGGAAAAAAAAGAAAGAAAAGCCCCCAGGGGTCCCACCAGTGCAGCTGCAAAAACCAGAAAAGTCTCCCAGGCTGTGCTGTATAGCCTGGCTAGAGGGGTCACACAGCACCAGGTATTCAGGAGATAGGAAAGCAAGTAAGTATAGACAGATGAGAACTGAGAAATGAAGAAAGAGAGAAATGAAAAAAGAAGAAAAGAAATGCCCCCAGGGATCCCACAACAGGGCTGTGCAGATTAGGGGAGTGGCTCCTAAGCTATGCAGTGCAGCTGGCTAGAAGGGGATCCCAAGACAAGAAAAGAAAAAGAAAAACAAACAAAACAAAACAAGCAAAAAAAAAAAAAAAAAAGCCTCAGGGATCCCACCAGTGTGGTGTTACGGGCTGGGGGAGTGGTTTGCCAGTCAAGTGGGGCTTCACAGCCTTTCAAGAAGAAGCAAAGATGGCTCACGGAGCCAGGTGTTCGAGAGAAAGGAGGTGGAGGTGGTGGGAGACATGGAAGAAACCAAGAGATGGAAAGAAGCAACACCAGCTCAGGGACCTGGCCAGTGGGGCAAATCCAAGCAGCCTGGGGTGGAAGCAGTTGCTTGCCTCCCAGCCAAGAGACTGTGGCTGGCGGGAAGCAGAGGTGGCTGAAAGGGGAGAGGAAGAAGGGTTGGAATTAGGAAAGCGTATATATCGTTTGTTACTGTGTGTTCTGTCTCCTGCTGGGGACTTCGTGAAGCTGCTTTCCAGTACTCCCTGTGCGCCAATCTGTGATGTAAGTGGGTGAATCCAAGCATCACAGATACTGCACTTCCCAGCAGGTTGAGCCACTGCAGCTAGCTGGAAAGTTCAGAGGTAGAGCAGTGGGGAGAGGATGGGGGGTGGGAAAGCATGTATTGCTGATTACCGGGTGCTCTATCTCCTGCTGGGAGCTTTTCCATGCCGCCTGTCAGGTGAGCTCCGAAAGGAGTCCAAGATGGTCAATCCGTGCTGCGTTAGCTGATACGGAATCTTGGCACGTATCTCTCATCTCTCTCTCTGTCCTTAGTCAGTTTCTTATTCCATTCAGTGTTTGGCTGTGTTCTTTATCTCTTTATTTGATACTTTAGTTTCCAGGAATGACGTTTGTCTCTGTTTTACTTAGTTTTTCAGGTCTTTGCAGTGGAGGGATGGCATGGTGTTTCTGTCTAGGGCACCATGTTGGCAGGAAGTCTCCTATACCTCTTGTCAGGATCCCTGGTGGTACCGTGGTTAAGTGCTCAGCTGCTAACTGAAAGGTCAGCAGTTTGAACCCACCAGTCACTCTGTGGGAGAAAGATATGGCATACTGTTTCCGTAAAGATTACAGCCTTAGATACCCTATGGGACAGTTCTACTCTGTCCTATAGGGTACTGTGAGTTGGGATTGACTTGATAGCAACAGGTTTGGTTTGGCCTTTTGTCTGTAGAATGGGGATGATAAGAACAGGAATGTTGTAAGGATTCCATGTAACATACTTGGAACAATTCTTGATCCAGAGTGGGCACTCAATTTTTGTTAACTGTGGTTATTATTATGGCTAGAAGCCCTCACAGGGCACAGACATACAGTGGGACACATGCAAGCACAAGTACACCAGACACACACACAATCAGACTCACAGGCACACACATACGCAAATCTGACCACAGGTACAATGTGGTTGCTCACCAAAGAGAAGCCATGTCAAGCTCCTTGCTAGTGATCAGTGTGGCAGGGCTCAAATGGTTTAATCTTGGTCCAATTAGGCCAGTTCTGCTGTAGCCAGGCTGCAGCAAAGAAAATGAAGTTAGTCTGTGAATTCAAGTGAACAGAGTTTTGAAATGGAATATGGAGGGAGCTGAGGAGAGAAGGGAGGATCTGAGGGAGTGACAAGGTATTTGGCCTTAGAGGAGGCAGTACAACAGCAATGAGAGTTCAAAGTAGTCATCTAACCTCTCTTTAAGCTGTCTATTGGCTGGGCCTGCAGCATAGCCACACCTCATTCTCAAAATCCTCAGTAAAATGTTTATTACCAGCCAGTGACTGATGCAACAAGTGTTTGAAGACAATCAAAGAATGGGGTTGTGTTCCACATCTGAGTTCATGCACAGCTGGTCATACTTAGAGCCAATGAATGCAGAATTCAGTGGGAGCGGGAAATTTGAGCCAGCTGACCAGGAGAAAAGGAAGCAATCTGAGGTCGCTCCGAGACAGCATCATGAGATGGGGATGGGAGCCAGCTGCAGGACCATCCCGGTGGCTGACTTCTGGGTTATAAAAGGATCAGAAATATGAGGATGGATGGATGTCCAACTTCTAAAGCAATATCACCACCTGCGAAGGGAGGTAGAAGGGAGGAGGTGCAGGAATTATGCACGCTTTGTCAGAGAAGGCTTTGTGGAGAGTGGGTGTGGGACAGAAGAAAAGCTGTGTGGTCAGCCTGAAAGAGGTGAGGGTTATATCTGGTGGGGGTCCTCTGGGAACTTTCTCTGCAATTCAGCAAGATTTTCTTGTACTCAAGTCTTCGAGTAGCACTTGGACAATTAGTCTCTATCATCTTTCTTGCTAGGAAAAGCTGACCCGCAGCTGCGTTAAGAACGAACGCTGACTCTGGACGTCAGGGAAGGTTAAAGGCAAGGGACCCAGAGCTTTTGAAGAAAAGGTGGCCATCTGGGTGATGCAGGTGCAGGTGGCTGTGGCTGGAAGGTGGCAGATGGTTTGGTTTTATGAAAACAAATTAGGGAACACGAAAGCTGACAGGTGTGCGGGTGCTGGGTCATTGTGAAAGGGGTTAGCCTAGGTGAAACGAATTTTTTTTTTTTTTTTTCTATTTAAACTTGGGCTGAGCACAAGGATTTCATCGCTACTTATTAACTGTCTTTCTAACTTTGCCCGCAAATATGGTTGGAATCTCTTTACGGCCGATTTGTTTGGGAAATAACTCGGGCAATAAAAAGAAGAGGAGAGAGTCAAGGCAAAGCAGACCTCCCATTCATTATCTACAATTCCAAAATGTAAAATAGCACTGAAAATGGTAAGTTAAAAAAAACTTATTTGTCAACAAAACCTGCCCTAAAACCTGTGGCTTTGTTGTCTGTCTTTAGTCCATGCAGTGTGAATATTTGATGCAAAAACTTTGATGGGCTTGACTGTGGAGTACTGCCGAAGACCCCACCGGGGTTTTACATAATATAGGTAATATGCGCTGCGTTACCTTTCTGAATTCCAAAAAGTTCTGAATTCTGAAACACGTCTGGCTCCCAGGGTTTGTAGATGAGTCCCCCCACCTCCAGGCACAGGCAGGGTTTGTTGGTGGTGGGCCTTATCACAGGACATTTAGGTACAAGACAGTAGATGCCCCCATAGAGACGATGCAGCTCTTCCCGTGTGTGCACCCAGGGAGCACCAAAAAGAAAACAAAGCCATAAAAACCTGTTGCCATTGAGTAGATTCTGAGTTATGGTGACCCCATGTTTGTCAGAGTAGGACTGTGCTCCATAGAGTTTGCAATGGCTGTGATCTTTCAGAAGTAGATTACCAGGCCTTTCTTCCAAGGCACCTCTGGGTGGACTCAAACTGTCAACTTTTTGGTTAGTAGCTGAGTGCTTAACTGTTTGTACCACCCGGGGAGGGGGGGGATAAAAATGTCCTGGCCCGTTCCACTCATTTCAGGGATGTGCAGTTAACAAAGAGGGAGAGGAAAAGCCATACTCCTGGAGTGACATGATAATTCACTCAGAAATAGTGCTAATAGTTAAAATATTTTGGAGGCAATTTTAAAAAATAGATTCATTCCATTAGGCCCACTTGAAGCCACTCCCATTCCTTTCAAAACCCATTTTAGAAACCCAGGGTGTGATGTTGCTCTCCCTGACCTACCTTTCTTGTCTGCGTTGGGTGGGTCCTTAGTGCTATCGCCTGCTGTGTCCCCTCTGAAGAAGGGCCAGTGAGAAGGAGGGTTGAGGTGGGAGGGAGAGGGGCCAGGAGGATCGCCATAATTAAGGTTCCGCCTTCCCACTCTTCTGAGCTTTCCAAAACAGCTGCAGCAGCACAGCCACAGCCACGGAAGTGTGAGTGTCACTCAGCACACAGCATCAGGCAAGAGAAGCGGGATGGCTGCGAAGAAGGGAGGGTCGTTGGCTCTGAACTTCAGAGCAGTCTGATGAAGAAGGCAAAACAAATAAATGAATAAACATACGAATAGCTAAAAACCACAGAGTGCTTATAATAAAGGAAGAAACATACCAATTTGTTCAGTGAGTTCTGAAAATCAGAGCTTAACCCTAAAGGAAATGCCTCATGTGGGTTTATGCACAGAACCCTGAGCAGCTTGCATCTTTGTCAGTGGTTTTGCCATAGATGCAGAAGTAATTTTTGCACGATTTTTTTGTTGGTGTCATCAGCAACAGAAGACCTCAAATGAAGCTCTGGACCAGTGATGCTGAGAGGGCCCTGGGAGCATCCATCTGCAAGCAGTTCCCTTATAAACGCTGTGGCAGTAGGACAGGCTAGGGGTTTATTAGCTAGGAGAACGTAAGGCTCTGGCTGGGGAGCCTCATGTAGGACTTTCATACCTGTGAAAGGGAGAAGGAATCGGGCTTGTCTGTATGGCTTTTTTTTTTTTTTAAATAACTTTTATTAAGCTTCAAGTGAACGTTTACAAATCCAATCAGTCTGTCACATATAAGTTTACATACATCTCACTCCCTACTCCCACTTGCTCTCCCCCTCTTGAGTCAGCCCTTTCCGTCTCTCCTTTCTTGACAATTTTGCCGGCTTCCCTCTCTCTCTATCCTCCCATCCCCCCTCCAGACAAGAGTCGCCAACACAATCTCAAGTGTCCACCTGATATAATTAGCTCACTCTTCATCAGTGTCCCTCTCCCACCCGCTGACCAGTCCCTTTCATTTCTGATGAGTTGTCTTCGGGGATGGTTCCTGTCCTGTGTCAACTAAAGGTCTGGGAAGCATGGCCGCCGGGATTCCTCCAGTCTCAGTCAGACCACCAAGTTTGGTCTTTTTATGAGAATTTGGGGTCTGCATCCCACTGATCTCCTGCTCCCTCAGGGGTCCTCTGCTGTGCTGTCAGGGCAGTCATCGATTGCGGCCGGGCACCAACTAGTTCTTCTGGTCTCAGGATGATGTAGGTCTCTGGTTCATGTGGCCCTTTCTGTCTCTTGGGTTCTTAGTTGTCGTGTGGCCTTGGTGTTCTTCATTTTCCTTTGCTCCAAGTGGGTTGAGACCAATTGCTGCATCTTAGATGGCTGCTTGTTAGCATTTAAGACCCCAGACGCCACATTTCAAAGTGGGATGCAGAATGATTTCATAATAGAATTATTTTGCCAATTGACTTAGAAGTCCCCGCAAACCATGTTCCCCAGACCCCCACACTTGCTCCGCTGACCTTTGAAGCATTCATTTTATCCCGGAAACTTCTTTGCTTTTGGTCCAGTCCAATTGAGCTGACCTTCCATGTATTGAGTGTTGTCTTTCCCTTCACCTAAAGCAGTTCTTATCTACTGATTAATCAATAAAAAACCCTCTCCCACCCTCCCTCCCTCCCCTCCTCGTAACCACAAAAGTATGTGTTCTTCTCAGGTTTACTATTTCTCAAGATCTTATAATAGTGGTCTTATACAATATTTGTCCTTTTGCCTCTGACTCATTTCGCTCAGCATAATGCCTTCCAGGTTCCTCCATGTTATGAAATGTTTCAGAGATTCCTCACTGTTCTTTATCGATGCGTAGTATTCCATTGTGTGAATATACCACAATTTATTTACCCATTCATCCGTTGATGGACACCTTGGTTGCTTCCAACTTTTTGCTACTGTAAACAGAGCTGCAATAAACATGGGTGTGCATATATCTGTTTGTATGAAGGCTCTTGTATCTCTAGGGTATATTCCGAGGAGTGGGATTTCTGGGTTGTATGGTAGTTCTATTTCTAACTGTTTAAGATAACACCAGATAGATTTCCAAAGTGGTTGTACCATTTTACATTCCCACCAGCAGTGTATGAGAGTTCCAATCTCTCCGCAGCCTCTCCAACATTTATTATTTTGTGTTTTTTGGATTAATGCCAGCCTTGCTGGTGTGAGATGGAATCTCATCTTAGTTTTAATTTGCATTTCTCTAATGGCTAATGATCGAGAGCATTTTCTCATGTATCTGTTGGCTGCCTGAATATCTTGTTTAGTGAAATGTGTGTTCATATCCTTTGCCCACTTCTTGATTGGGTTGTTTGTCTTTTTGTGGTTGAGTTTTAACAGAATCATGTAGATTTTAGAGGTCAGGCGCTGGTCAGAGATGTCATAGCTGAAAATTCTTTCCCAGTCTGTAGGTGGTCTTTTTACTCTTTTGGTGAAGTCTTTAGATGAGCATAGGTGTTTGATTTTTAGGAGCTCCCAGTTATCGGGTTTCTCTTCATCATTTTTGGTAATGTTTTGTATTCTGTTTATACCTTGTATTAGGGCTCCTAGGGTTGTCCCAATTTTTTCTTCCATGATCTTTATCGTTTTAGTCTTTATGTTTAGGTCTTTGATCCACTTGGAGTTAGTTTTTGTGCATGGTGTGAGGTATGGGTCCTGTTTCATTTTTTTGCAAAGGGATATCCAGTTATGCCAGCACCATTTGTTAAAAAGGCTATCTTTTCCCCAGTTAATTGACACTGGTCCTTTGTCAAATATCAGCTGCTCATACGTGGATGGATCTATGTCTGGGTTCTCAATTCTGTTCCATTAGTCTATGTGTCTGTTGTTGTACCAATACCAGGCTGTTTTGACTACTGTGGCTGTATAATAGATTCTGAAGTCAGGTAAGGTGAGGCCTCCCACTTTCTTCTTCTTTTTCAGTAGTGCTTTGCTTATCCAGGGGTTCTTTCCCTTCCATATGAAATTGGTAATTTGTTTCTCTATCCCCTTAAAATATGACATTGGAATTTGGATAGGAAGTGCGTTAAATGTATAGATGGCTTTTGGTAGAATAGACATTTTTACTATGTTAAGTCTTCCTATCCATGAGCAGGGTATGTTTTTCCACTTAAGTATGTCCTTTTGAATTTCTTGTAGTAGAGCTTTGTAGTTTTCTTTGTATAGGTCTTTTACATCCTTGGTAAGATTTATTCCTAAGTATCTTATCTTCTTGGGGGCTACTGTGAATGGTATTGATTTGGTGATTTCCTCTTCGGTGTTCTTTTTGTTGATGTAGAGGAATCCAAGTGATTTTTGTATGTTTATTTTATAACCTGAGACTCTGCCAAAGTCTTCTATCAGTTTCAGTAGTTTTCTGGAGGATTCCTTAGGGTTTTCTGTGTATATAATCATGTCATCTGCAAATAGTGATAACTTTACTTCTTCCTTGCCAATCCGGATACCATTTATTTCTTTGTCTAGCCTAATTGCCCTGGCTAAGACTTCCAACACGATGTTGAATAAGAGCGGTGATAAAGGGCATCCTTGTCTGGTTCCCGTTCTCAAGGGAAATGCTTTCAGGTTCTCTCCATTTAGAGTGATATTGGCTGTTGGCTTTGCATAGATGCCCTTTATTATGTTGAGGAATTTTCCTTCAATTCCTATTTTGGTAAGAGTTTTTATCATAAATGGGTGTTGGACTTTGTCAAATGCCTTTTCTGCATCAATTGATAAGATCATGTGGTTTTTGTCTTTTGTTTTATTTATGTGATGGATTACATTAATGGTTTTTCTGATATTAAACCAGCCTTGCATACCTGGTATAAATCCCACTTGATCAGGGTGAATTATTTTTTTGATGTGTTGTTGGATTCTATTGGCTAGAATTTTGTTGAGGATTCTTGCATCAATGTTCATGAGGGATATAGGTCTATAATTTTCTTTTTTTGTAATGTCTTTACCTGGTTTTGGTATCAGGGAGATGGTGGCTTCATAGAATGAGTTGGGTAGTATTCCGTCATTTTCTATGCTTTGGAATACCTTTAGTAGTAGTGGTGTTAACTCTTCTCTGAAAGTTTGGTAGAACTCTGCAGTGAAGCCGTCCGGGCCAGGGCTTTTTTTTGTTGGGAGTTTTTTGATTACCGTTTCAATCTCTTTTTTTGTTATGGGTCTATTTAGTTGTTCTACTTCTGAATGTGTTAGTTTAGGTAGGTAGTGTTTTTCCAGGAATTCATCCATTTCTTCTAGGTTTTCAAATTTGTTAGAGTACAATTTTTCATAATAATCTGAAATGATTCTTTTAATTTCATTTGGTTCTGTTGTGATGTGGTCCTTCTCATTTCTTATTCGGGTTATTTGTTTCCTTTCCTGTATTTCTTCAGTCAGTCTAGCCAATGGTTTATCAATTTTGTTAATTTTTTCAAAGAACCAGCTTTTGGCTTTGTTAATTCTTTCAATTGTTTTTCTGTTCTCTAATTCATTTAGTTCAGCTCTAATTTTTATTATTTGTTTTCTTCTGGTGCCTGATGGATTCTTTTGTTGCTCACTTTCTATTTGTTCAAGTTGTAGGGACAGTTCTCTGCTTTTGGCTCTTTCTTCTTTTTGTATGTGTGCATTTATTGATATAAATTGGCCTCTGAGCACTGCTTTTGCTGTGTCCCAGAGGTTTTGATAGGAAGTATTTTCATTCTCGTTGCTTTCTATGAATTTCCTTATTCCCTCCTTAATGTCTTCTATAACCCAGTCTTTTTTCAGAAGGGTGTTGTTCATTTTCCAAGTATTTGATTTCTTTTCCCTAGTTTTTCTGTTATTGATCTCTAGTTTTATTGCCTTGTGGTCTGAGAAGATACTTTGTAATATTTCGATGTTTTGGACTCTGCAAAGGTTTGTTTTATGACCTAATATGTGGTCTATTCTAGAGAATGTTCCATGTGCGCTGGAAAAAAAAGTATATTTTGCAGCAGTTGGGTGGAGAGTTCTGTATAAGTCAATGAGGTCAAGTTGGTTGATTGTTGTAATTAGATCTTCCGTGTCTCTGTTGAGCTTCTTACTGGATGTCCTGTCCTTCTCCGAAAGTGGTGTGTTGAAGTCTCCTACTATAATTGTGGAGGTATCTATCTCGCTTTTCAGTTCTGTTAAAATTTGATTTATGTATCTTGCAGCCCTGTCATTGGGTGCATAAATATTTAATATGGTTATGTCTTCCTGATCAATTGTCCCTTTTATCATTATATAGTGTCCTTCTTTATCCTTTGTGGTGGATTTAAAAGTCTATTTTGTCAGAAATTAATATTGCTACTCCTCTTCTTTTTTGCTTATTGTTTGCTTGATATACTTTTTTCCATCCTTTGAGTTTTAGTTTGTTTGTGTCTCTAAGTCTAAGGTGTGTCTCTTGTAGGCAGCATATAGATGGATCGTGTTTCTTTATCCAGTCTGTGACTCTCTGTCTCTTTATTGGTGCATTTAGTCCATTTACATTCAGGGTGATTATAGATAAATAAGTTTTTAGTGCTGTCATTTTGATGCCTTTTTATGTGTGTTGTTGACAATTTCATTTTTCCACATACTTTTTTGTGCTGAGGCGTTTTTCTTAGTAAATTGTGAGATCCTCATTTTCATAGTGCTTGACTTTATGTTAGTTGAGTCGTTACGTTTTTCTTGGTTTTTATCTTGAGTTATAGAGTTGTTATACCTTTTTGTGGTTACCTTTTTATTTACCCCTATTTTTCTAAGTAAAAACCTAACTTGTATTGTTCTATATCGCCTTGTATCACTCTCCATATGGCAGTTCAATGCCTCCTGTATTTAGTCCCTCTTTTTGATTATTGTGATCTTTTACCTATTGACTTCCATGATTCCCTGTTATGTGTATTTTTTTTTTAATTAATCTTAATTTGTTTTTGTGATTTCCCTATTTGAGTTGATATCAGGACGTTCTATTTTGTGACCTTGTGTTGTGCTGATATCTGATATTATTGGTTCTCTGACCAAACAATATCCTTTAGTATTTCTTGTAGCTTTGGTTTGGTTTTTGCAAATTCTCTAAACTTGTGTTTGTCTGTAAATATCTTAATTTCGCCTTCATATTTCAGAGAGAGTTTTGCTGGATATATGATCCTTGGCTGGCAGTTTTTCTCCTTCAGTGTTCTGTATATGTGGTCCCATTCCCTTCTTGCCTGCATGGTTTCTGCTGAGTAGTCAGAACATATTCTTTCTGATTCTCCCTTGAAGGAAACCTTTCTTTTCTCCCTGGCTGCTTTTAAAATTTTCTGTTTATCTTTGGTTTTGGTGAGTTTGATGATAATATGTCTTGGTGTTTTTCTTTTTGGATCAATCTTAAATGGGGTTCGATGAGCATCTTGGATAGATATCCTTTCGTCTTTCATAATGTCAGGGAAGTTTTCTGTCAGGAGTTCTTCAACTATTTTCTCTGTGTTTTCTGTCCCCCCTCCCTGTTCTGGGACTCCAATCACCCACAGGTTATCCTTCTTGATAGAGTCCCACATAATTCTTAGGGTTTCTTCGTTTTTTTTAATTCTTTTATCTGATTTTTTTTCAGCTATGTTGGTGTCGATTCCCTGGTCCTCCAGATGTCCCAGTCTGCATTCTAATTGCTCAAGTCTGCTCCTCTTAGTTCCTAGTGCGTTGTCTAATTCTGTTATTTTATTGTTAATCTTTTGGATTTCTACATGTTGTCTCTCTATGGATTCTTGCAACTTATTAATTTTTCCAGTATGTTCTTGAATAATCTTTTTGAGTTCTTCAACAGTTTTATCAGTGTGTTCCTTGGCTTTTTCTGCAGTTATCCTAATTTCATTTGTGATATCATTAAGCATTCTGTAAATTAGTTTTTTATATTCTGTATCTGATAATTCCAAGATTGTATCTTCATTTGGGAAAGATTTTGATTCTTTTGTTTGGGGGGTTGGAGAAGCTGTCATGGTCTGCTTCTTTAAGTGGTTTTATATGGATTGTTGTCTCCGGGCCATCACTGGGAAACTAGTTTTTCCAGAAAATCCGCTAAAAAAAAGATGCAGTCAGATCCCTATCAGAGTTCTCCCTCTGGCTCAGGCTATTCAGATGTTAATGAAGCCGCCTGGGGAGGGTGGGGGAGGGAACAGAGAGATAGGAGAGCAGCACCTCAGAATACAGCCAGAGTTGCTTGTCTTGCTTGGAATGACTATTATATCTGAGACTCCCGCGGGGCGCGTTGCCTATGTGTGCTGGCTGTGTGGAGATTGCCCCCGGGGGGTCTGGCCCGCTGGAGTCACGGTCAGATCCTCCGCTTCCAGCCCCATGCCCAGCGTCAAGGCTCCCCTACTGGGACGGTGCACTCTCGACTCCAAAATCAGTCGCTGCCTCCCGGGGACTTCTCGTCCCTCCAGCCGCGTGGCCGTTCTGCCTCCGAGAACCAGTTGGGCCTCCTCCCGGGGTTAGTTCAGATGGGTGGAGCAGGTCCCTGTGCTTGTGCCGTGACCGAGTGTTCCGGCTGGGACGCTGTTCTCCCCGCTCCAATACCAGTCGCTGCCTCCCAGGGACTTCTCCTACCAGCTGTGTCCCACGCCGCCCGCCGCGACCCGGCTGGTCCCCTTCCCAGGGTTAGTTCAGGGGGGTGGAGCAACTCTCCGTGTTTATGCCATACCTGTGTCCAGTCCAAATCCCTGCGGGAAGGTTCCCCGGCTCGGATGCTGCTCTTTCTGCTCCAAGACCAGTCACTGCCTCCCGGGGACTTCTCCTACCGGCTGCGTCCCACGCCGCCTGTGGAACCGGCTGGTCCCCCTCCCGGGGTTAGTTCAGGGGGGTGGGGCAGCTCTCTGTGCTTGTGCCGTACCTGACTGGTACACTGGCTCCAGGCTCTGGAAACAATCGCTGCTTCCCCGTATTAGTTCGTTCTCTGTCTCTAAATCTGTGTTTGTTGTTCAGGGTTCGTAAATTGTTATGTATGTGATCGATTCACTTGTTTTTCCGTGTCTTTGTTGTAAGAGGGATCCGAGGTAGCGTCTGCCTAGTCCGCCATCTTGGCTCCGCCTCTCTGTATGGCTTTTAAGGGTTGAAACCAGGACCACTGAGACTCCTTCAGTCTGATTCCATCAAAAGAAGAATGCTACCCAGTGATGGCTATGGTGGAAAGTAATGAGCGCCTCCTCACTGAAGGTGTTTAAGCAGAGGCTGGCAGCTTTTTTTCAAGCATGTGCAGTGGGTACTCACGCATCAGAAGGGGGATTAAAACAAATTATTCTCATTAGAAAAGGCAGGAGAGAGAGGGTTTTCAGGTCTTTGGGGGTGGCGAGGTCAGCAAATTACTGTAGTCGTTGGAGCTACTTCCTTGCCCCACCTGAAAATCTCAGACACAATGCGTCGTTGCCGCCAGTGGGCAAGCATGGTGTCTCACGTGTTGCTGAGGAGGAGAGGCTGAGAATGTCTGGGCTGATACTCTTAGGGAGGTGCTTGGAACAAGAACAAACACTTGAGGAATAGCAATTGACTGGAGAGGGACTGAGCAAGAGCTTCTTGGGAGTATTTTAGCCCAGACAGGCATGGTGAGCTCACCTTTAAAAGGTAGACTTTCCAAGGGTTCCCTGTTCTCCTCCATGCAAGCAGGACCCCAAGCCCCACCTGTCCACATCGCCTGACTGGGGGATGCTTCTGGTTTGTAGGTGATGGAATGCAAAACACTGGTGTCTGCAAGTATTTAAAACCCGGAGAATGTGGAACTAGCGTATTTATGTGTATCTCCCACTGCCTGTTTCCACACCCAGCACTGTCCTATAGGACCTTCTGCAATGATAGAAATGTTTTGTGCTGTCCAATATGGGGGCCACTAGCTACATGTGTCTACTGAGTACTTGAAATGTGGCTAGTGTGAATGAGGAGCCGACCTTTTAACTTCATTGAAATTTAAATGTCCACATGTAGCCAACAGTTGCTATGCTGCACAGCGCAGCACTAGACTACTCATTCCTTGATAGCAGGAAATGAGTTTTTTAATAGCTTTCTTTCTTTTTTTTTTCCCTATCTCCAGCTCCTTGAACAATGCCCGTGGTAGATACTGTGTAAGGAAACAGCGAATGGAGATGAGGACGTTGTGGGAGGTGTCTTGAGAGGGCGTGGTTGAATCCTGAAGGCTGAAGGGCTATTGTTAGCAGAGATTAATGGAGAAAGCAAAACACGACAGATTATTGGCTGCTTTGTCTGCAGTTTTGTTCTCCTCGGTGGCCTGAGGGGACTCTTGCCATTTTAACTGTGGTTTGATGTCTTTTGACAAATGTATGCAAATATGTAACCACCACCAAAATCAAGATATAGAACATTTTCGTTACCACAGAAGATTTCCTTGTACTCAGGCCCAGCTTCGTAGGTGGTGATGGGTGTCATTGCACAGGGCCCTGTGCTCGGAAGGGCCCCGCGCTTGGTTTAATCCTCTGCTGTCACTGTTTTGAAATTCTTAATGGTTTTGGAACAAGAGACCCCATAAATTATGTAGGTGGTCCTGATTGGACCCCTGTGTGCTTCATCCCCTCCTGCCACCCGTGGCTTCAGGCAACCACTAATCTGCTTTTGTCGCTATGGATTCAGTTTGCCTTTTTGAGAGTTTCATGTAAATAGTATCATAAAGTACGAACTATTTCATCTCTGGGTTCTTTTACTCAGCACAATGCTTTTGGGATTCACCCTTTTCTGTGTGTGTTTATCTTTTTATCTTTAGCTTTACTGTGTCTTTATAATTAAAGTGGGCCCCTTATAGACAGCATTTAGCTGAGTCTGTATTTTTACCCGGTTGATAATCTGTTTTGTCCTCACTTAGTTTTTTTTGGCTATACTTCTCTGGTTTTCTGTTTCTTTAGTGGTTATAGGATTTACAATGTGCATCTTTAACTTATCACGGTCTACCTTTAAATAATGTTTAAAAAATTTTTTTTTTTTTTTACCACTTTGGTTATTATATAGGACCTCACAACAATGCATTTTAGTCCTGTCATCATTTGTACTGTTATACATTTTAATTTTATATGTTATAAACCCACAATATATTGTTATTATTTTTTGTTTGAACAATCAATTACCTTTTAAAATGAGAAAAACTTATTTTACCCACTTACTTACTATTTAAGGCACTTTTCATTCCCTTGTGTAGATCCAGGATTCCACTGCAATAATTTTTCTTCAGCCTGAAAAACTCTCAGTATTTTTTGTAGTATAAGTCTATTGACAATGAATTCTCTCAGCTTTTGCTTGTCTGAAAATATCTTCACTTTGATTTTTGAAGGGTATTTTCACTTTTTATAGAATTACAGGTTTACTTGTTTTGCCTTTCAACATTTAAAAACTGTCATTCTATCACCTTAGGTTTGCATTGTTTCTGATGATAAATTAGTAGTTATTCTCATTTTATTTCCTATATGTCATGTGTCAGAAACCCTGGTGGCATAGTGTTTAAGTGCTACTGCTGCTAACCAAAGGGTCAGCAATTTGAATCTACCAGGCGCTCCTTGGAAACTCTATGGGGCAGTTCTACTCTGTTCTCTAGGGTCACTATGAGTGGAAATTGACTCGACGGTACTGGGTTTGGTTTTTGGTTATGTCACGTGTCGTTTTTCTTTGTCTACTCTTAAGATTTTCTCCTTATCCTTGTTCTTTTTTTAAGCAATGTGGTTAAAAGGTTCTGTGCCTTGACATTGTTTTATTTGTGTTTACCCTTCTTGGTTTAGTCTAGCTTCTGTGGGTTTAGGATTTTTATCAAACTTGGAAGTTTCAGAAGTTATTTTGTTCAGTATTTTCTGCCCTCACTCTATTACACTTGTTCAACCACTTGATATTTTTTCATAGCTCACAGGCTCCATTAACTTTTTTCAATTTTTTTTTTTTTTACCTCTCTCTGTATCAGTTTATAGATCTTTCTATTGTTTTGTCTTCAAAATCACGTGTCTTTTCTTCTGCAATGTTTAATCTGCTGGTAATGCCATCAATAACTTTTTAATTTAAGGTATTTATTTATTTATTTTTTACTGTTTATCCCTAGAGTTTCTATTTGTTCTCTTTCTGTCTTCCATGTCTTTTCTCATTATGTCTATTTATATTAGCATATTTATAATCACTATTTTAATGTCCTTGTTTGCTAATTCCATCATCTCTGTCATTTCTGGGTAGATTTATATTGATTGATTTTATTTTTCTAATTATGAGTCTAATGGGAATTCCCGAACTCTTAGTTGTGTTCATGCAGAACCTATACATAGACCAAGAGACATTTGTTTGAACAGAACAAGGGGATACAACCCTGATGCAGGAAAGGTGTGTGTCAGGGTTGTATCCTTTCACCATATTTATTCGGTTTTTATGCTGAGCGAACAATCTGAGAAGCTGGATTATATGAAGAAGAATGTGGCATCAGAGTTGGAGGAACGCTCATTAACAACCTGAGATATGCAGATGACACAAGCTTGCTTGTTGAAAGCAAAGAGGACTTGAAGCACTTACTGATGAAGACCCAAAACTACAGCCTTCATTATGGATTACACCTCAATGTAAATAAAGGAAACAAAAATCCTCACAACTGGACCAATAAGCAATTTCATGATAAATGGAGAAAATGTGGAAGTTGTAAAGGATTTCAATTTACTTGGATCCACAATCAACACCCATGGAAGCAGCAATCAAGAAACTGAACAATGTAATGCATTGGGCAAATCTGCTGCAAAAGATGTCTTTAAAGTATTAAAAAGCAAAGATGTCACTTTGAGGACTAAAGTGTACCTGACCCAAGCCATGATATTTTCAATTGTCTTATATGCATGTGAAAACTGAACAACGAATAAGGAAGACCAAAGAAGAATTGATGGCTTTGAAGTATGGTGTTGGTGAAGAATATTGAATATACCATGGACTGCCAGAAGAATGAACGAATCTGTCCTGGAAGAAGTACAGCCAGAATGTTCCTTAGAAGTGAGGATGGTGAGACTTTGTCTCACATGCTTTGGATATGTTATCAGGAGGGATCAGTTCTTGGAGAAGGACTTGATGCTTTGTAAAGTAGAGGATCAGCAAAGAAGAGGAAGTCTCTTAATGAAATGGATTGACTTGGTGGCTGCGACAATGGACTCAAACATAACAATGATTGTGAGGATGGCACAGGGCTGGGCAGTGTTTCGTTCTGTTGTCACTGTGAGTTGGAACCAACTTGACAGCACCTAACAACAATTATGAGTCACATGTTCCTGTTTCTTTGTATGTTCAGTGATTTTTTATTGGGTGTTAGGCATTGTGACTGTTAAATTTTTGAGTGGAGGACTTTTGTTTTTTGTCCTTTAGGGAGTATTGGAGTTTGTTTTGGCATGCAGCTAAGGAGCTTAGGATCAGCTCAAGTTTTCCAAGGTTTACTTCTAAGTTTTGTTAGAGCAGGTAGAGGATAACCTTTCCTTTAGGGTAATTTTAGCCCTACTACTTAGGGATGAGGAAACGCTGGTGGTGTAGTGATTAAGTGCTACAGCTGCTAACCAAGAGGTCAGCAATTCGAATCCACCAGGCGCTCCTTGGAAACTCTATGGGGCGGTTCTACTCTGTCCTACAGGGTCACTATGAGTCGGAATCGATTCAGTGGCAGTGGGCTTGGCTTGGGACTTAGGGATAGCCCTTTCAGGGTCCCTACTAAATGCCCTGGGTGTTCAATGAGTTTTCTCCGTTCTGACTGGATTTCTACTCTCTCTCAGCCCTGTGTAAACTCTCGCAATTGTTCGACATACAGATCCCCATACTTCTTTGCCTAGCCTCATGGAGTTTTACCCTAACCATTAGCAGTTTAGTTTTCAGCAATAGATTCAAGGAGGCTTCTGCGAAGATCCCTGGAGCTCTTTCCCTGCATGGCTCTCTCCTTTCCAGCACTCTGCCCCATAAACTGCAGCTGCCTTAGCCTCCTTGAGCCCAACCTCTGTCTGTTCAACTTGGCAAAGCTGCAGTGCTATGCTTGGGTTTCCTCTTCTGTACCACTATCTTGGAAAGTGGGTTCTGGCAGAAAGCCAGGGAAATCACAGGGCTCACTTTGTTTGTTTTCTTTTTTTTCACTTTGTTTCTGACTCTCTTTGTTTATAGTCCTGCACTTCTTGTTGCCCAGTATTTGGAAACAACTGTTCTATATATTTTGTCCAATTTTCTCCTTGTTTTTGGGGTGGACAGTCTGATACCAATTACGCCATCATGGCTGGAAGAGAAAGACGAGTTTTTGAACAGATACCGTTTATAGCTGTGGTGAAATTTTTTCATAGAGCCACATACCAAGGGATTTTAAGAACTGGACCAAGGCTTTGAAGAATCTGAATTCTGGATATTTGGCAGTGGTAACAGAGGCCCAAGGAGCAGGGAAGAGATCTCAAAAGAAAATTTGACAGTTCAGGCTAAAACAATTGGGATATCCAGTGTGTGGACTGGGAATAGAATGAGAAAAGGATTTCAGTATTTTCTATTTAAACATGATTTGCTTCTAATTGAGGCAGAGAACCCAATATGAGATGAATGAGGGCCTTTTCTTCTAAGAAGCTGAGTTGAAATATTGGCTACAAATTGGAATCAAGGAAGCTTTTACAAATCCTGATACTCAGACTGCACCACTGACTAAATAAATCAGTCTCTGGGGTGGACCCAACTATCTGTATTTTTTAAAGCTTCTTGGCTAATTTCAGTGTGTAGCCAAGGTTGAGAACCTCTGCCTTAAGGTGCTCCTCAGCCAGAACGAAGGCTGCACTTAGTTCTCTCTGGGGAGCTGTATCAGGTGCTCTGTGTATCTCAAGTCCTTGCCTCCCCCTTCCTTCCCTGCCCTGGGCATCTTCTCATTCTGTCTCTGTCCTGCTCAGAAAGTGGTCCAGGTGATAGGACAGTGGGCAAGGCTAGGCGGGGTGTGTGGTATGGGTGGTAGAGGAGGATAATACGGACCCAGGAGAGGGGAGGATGGTGGGGGCAGTAAGCAAAGGCTGCAGAGGGCAGGGGAGTCCCCATTGTTCCTTCCCCTCCTCCTGCTCTCACATTCCCTTCTTCTGACCCAAGCTTAAACAAGTCTGGGACTAGTCAACTTGGTTGGTGTCTGTCCAAGGTCTTCTGCCCACACTTCCTGGCCACAATTCTCCTTTGGGTTGATGAAAAGGCCCTGGAAGTCCCTTCCTTCTTATTTACCAAGGAAGTGTAGGCTTGTCTCCTGGGAACAGAATCCACAGGGTATCTGTGTTGTAAAGTGCTGTGGGTCAGACCTCCTGCCCTGCTGCTGACTCCAGAGTGACCTTGGGTCAGTTGCTTCTCTGTGCACCTCATCATTTCTATCTGTAAAATTAGGTGATCTTATTCGTGATTTCTATATGGTCCTCCATCTCCGGCAGTCTGAGAATATGTAGGCTGCCTTGTTTTTCATTGAGGAGGCTCTAGAAGCTGGCTT
This sequence comes from Loxodonta africana, assembly GCF_030014295.1. NCBI lineage: Eukaryota > Metazoa > Chordata > Mammalia > Proboscidea > Elephantidae > Loxodonta > Loxodonta africana. Next base: position 44,922,560 of record NC_087367.1, on the reverse strand, counting down.
GGAGGACTCTCTTCTCCTCAGAGGTATGTGGCATCTAGTGGGTTATCGGAGCTTACCTCTCCCCCTGATTGTGCCCAACTCTGAGGGACAGGCTGGAAATGGAGAAGACTTTGGAAGCTGAGAAGATGGCATGTGGATTGTTGGATGTGTAATGGAGCATGCAGTGGAGCACGATCTTAGCATGGCCTTCTTTTTTTTTTTTTTTTCCTTTAAAGCTGAGAAAAATAACTATTTTGAAAGAGTTATATTGGGGGCAGACTAAACCTTGTTTTGAAAGGGACCACTCAGCACTTCCACTGATGGTTCTGGAGGGGAAATGCCTGCTCTCTCAGTTGAGGAAGTGCTGTGGAGATTGCTGGAGATTAAGTGAGAATGGAGGGTGTGGTGAGAGAACCCTGTCCTTTGAGGATGTCTGGGAGCTGGGCAGAAGCCAGTGCAGCAAAGGACTCTCTAGACAGGGGTGAGCCTGGTGATGTTCTAAGGAGCTTAGAGCAGCAGGGGCAAAGGGAAGGGGCATTCCTGTGGATGGAAGAAGGAGTCAAGGAGAGAGCCAGGTCCCCAGACCGTGCACCACGGCATGCCCTGGCTGGGCTCAGCCACAGCCACCAGCAGGAAGATGCCCTAACAAGGTCACTGGATGGAAAGAGCAGCCGTGCTGGGGCCAAGGATGAGCAAGAAGGCTATCTGGAAGCATCCAAGTTCTGGCTGCAGAGCCCACATGAAATGGCATCTGGAAACCTCCTGGGAGCATCTGGGATGCAGAACTTAGAACCCAGAGACTCTGCACTGAGAGGATGAGGGTTTGGGTAGAAACAAGAAGTGGTCTTTCCTTTGCAACTAAGGGCTACTGAGACTTGGGGCATGAGGGCCTGCTCCTCGCAGCTCTTACCCCACAGCATGCAGAGCTACCACGCAGAAGAGGGCAAAGAGCTGATAACAAGAACAAAATGTGTAGGACTTTCCTTCTGGGTGTGTTTATGGAACTGCTGTTGTGATTATCATCATTGCTAATGATCCACTACAGGAGTGTTTTCATGAAGTGTGGCCTAAGTTACCTTGATCTTTTGTTGACTTCTATATGGTATCCAGGGTACCACCATCCAGGCCTGCTCCTAACATTTGTGGGTAGCAGGACAAGAGTGCAACAGCGGCCCACATACTTAAACATTATAAATCCAGCTAACAATCAAAGTTAAGAGCAGCGTGAATTATTTAAAACTTTAAAATGTTCCTTAGCCACCATATACAACTTCTGTGAATGCAGACTAATCAATGAGAGCTTCCTGAAGCTCAAATTGGAACACAAAGAGAAACAAGAAAATTATATTCTGTTATGCGAGAACCTACTGGATTTTTACTGTCTGAGAGGAAAGGTGGGACAAGTTAATTTGCCTTTATTTTTATTATTCCTTTGAATTTGTCTCTTTTTGATCTACGCACTTCCATGTCCATCTAAGCACACTGTCCATCTCCAATGACACAACCTTCATAGCATTCATTCAGAGTCACCTTTGTTTCGAGGATGTAGAGCAAAAGATCTGGAGAAGGATTTTCCTGGGCCCTAAATAGTATTAATCAAGTGAGTGGATGTTCATTGATATTAGCTGCTGTTGAGTTGGCCCTGACTCATGGCAACACCATCCACAATGGGATCAAACCGTTTCAATCCCTAGGGTTTTCAATGGCTGATGTTTTAGTCTCGAAGCTCCGCTGAAACCTGTTCAGCATCATAGCAACATGCAAGCTCCACGGACAGTCGAGTAGTGGCTGCCCATGAGGTGCATCAGCCAGGAATTGAACTCAGGTCACCTGCATGGAAGGTGCGAATTATACCACTGAGCCACCACTGCCCTCAAAAGCCCAGGCTTCCCTTGAGTAGGTGTTTAAGTTTTGTATTTGTGAGATATAGGGTGCTCAAAAGCATGGGGCCCCTCTTGCTGGGTTTAAGGGTGATACTGCCATTGTCAGCATTCTTTTATTTCATTCCATCTTTGGACATTAGATACAAAGAAATTAGTTAAACATACTTCTTAACTTTGTTTCACGTACTTTGAACATGTTATCAGGAGGGACCAGTCCCTGGAGAAGGACATCATGCCTGATAAAGTAGAAGGTCGGTGAAAAAGAGGAAGACCTTTAACGAGACGGACTGACACAAATGCTGCAAGGATGGGCTCAAACAAAGCAATGATAGTGAGGATGACACAGGATAGGGCAGTATTTCGTTCTGACATAGTGTGGCTATGAGTTGGAACCAACTCGATGCCATCTAACAACAACACGCCTCAGTTTATGACACAATGTAACCTTTGGTCTGCTCAAGCTCCCTTTACCATTGGTTATAAAATTCAGGCTAAGTTTTTGAGAGAGATGTAAGGGGCTATTAAATTAGACCAAATGTTCTACTAAGATAATGGTTCTCATCTGTTTTAAGAAATATGACTTAAACATTCTAGATGGATTCAGCTTAATCTCTTTTGGATTCTTGGTCAGAAACAATTATTGGGCTTTTTCTTTAATAACCTGTTGAGTTAATAACCTATCGAGGATCAGAAGAATCTACACAATTGGGTGTAGATAAGCATTTATAGAGGCGAGTGTCTAGAATTCACATGAGGAGAATATGGGGAACCAAGGAAGAAGAGCTAAACTTGGCTAGGCTGCACCTACGTGAGGAGCATGTGGTACAGCTGGTCCTGCATAACCATCAGTGGCTTGTCCACTGTGTCTGTCTCTGGCAGTCAGTCAGAACCCTTCTGTCTGGCCAGCACTCTCGGAGGGAAACCCACTGACCCTTCAATCCCTATGTTTCCTGCCCCTAGCTGTCCATTCAGCCACTGTAGCTGGCACCCCTAGAACCTGGACAACATTTCTGGTGTCTTCTCTCCTTCCCCATTCTCACTGTCTTCCCTGGAAGCCAAAGTCTTTGCTTATGGAAACTGTCACTCTGGCTGTGATCCATAGCAAGGGAGAATGGAACTGCAAGTGAGAACACTGACATAAGCTTACCTTGTGTGGCAACCATGGAAGTGTGCCCCTCAGGTCTCCTTTCAAAAGGGAACCTGATGAGAGGAGTGTAGTTAGCTGAAAGCCTCCAGCTGCTGTGCCTTTGGGATCTGTGGCTGTGTTTGAGCCAAGAGCACACTCTCCCCAGGCAGGTCCAGCCAATGAGGGTGCATGACAGGGGCACTAGGACCTGACAATTTCTGTCTAATGCAGGACTCCTCTATGGGTAAGCTTTGCTCTAGAACTCCCCATTGGACTGCCCAAGACTTACTTGGGGCTGTACTATTACCGTAGGCTCTTCCTACCTGATCTTCCTTTCTCCCCACTTTCCTTTCACAGGTGCCAGACCTGCATTGCGGTCCAAAGTCTTTCCCTGACTACTCCTTGCTCCTCCTCCCCTTCATCCTTTACAGACATTTCCTCCAATAAATCTCTTGTGCTTCTAACTCCATCTTGGTGTCTGCTTCCTGTATAACCCGAACTGACACAACTTGTGCGGAAGTCTGTGTTAGAAAAACTATGTGTGGTTTTTGAGCTGTTGACAGAGAAGTAGAAAAGTAGTTTGAGGGTAGGATGGGCCAAAAGTTACCTGCTCAGGGCGACTTGGCAACCAGAGCATGGCTTGAGCAGAGAGTGAACTGGATAAAATGTATGGGCCCCTTGGTTTCTGTGCTTTTGTAGATCTAGCCCCTTTTCTGCAAAGACTATGAGGAGCCTGGGATCCAGGTCTGGGGCATAACTCCTTCCTTCGACTACAATTCTACCCCTGCCCCCACTACTTGCAGGACCTCATTGCAGGTGGAGTGCAACAAGGAGGAAACTGGCAGTGAGGGCCTCTTTTCCTTTGGCCAGCTTTCCTACACTAAACTTGTAGCTGTTGCTAATCACTTGTTCAAACTTCTCTTCAATGTCTGTCTTTACCTCTAGAATACAAGCCCTATGAACACAGGGATCATCTCTGTCCTGTTCAGAGTCGATTCCCTAGAACCAAAAGCAGTTTCTGCAAAACATAACGGGTACTCTACAATATTTAATGATGAATAAATAAATGATTGAAGGCAGAGTGGATCATATCTTTATACTTCCAGCAGCTATACAGGCAAGCCAAGAAACAAAAAAGCATCCCAACAATTTAGAATTCTAGCCAAAAATATACCTCCCTTGGCTGCCTTTCTAATGGGTATAGCCCTGTGATGTGTATGTTCACCTTCTCACTCACGAGTGCACCATCCTTTCTCTCTGAGTATCTGTCCCTGCCATGGAGATGCCATTCCTGTATTCAAGAAGATTTTCTTTCTTTTTTTTTTTTTTTTGTTTCTCTGTAGAAAGCCTGTTTCCCCACCCTCTGTGCCCAAACTTCCCCAAGAGGCCAGCTCTGTCTGTGTTGGCTAACATGTTTAGGGTGCCCCAAGATCTTCTGACTCCAGGAAAGCCTGTGAGATGACATTCCAAAGAATACTCCTCCCCTTATTTCATTTAAATAATTACAGGTTGTTCCTCTTGAGGTTCTGAAAGAAGTTCCCCATGGGGCAAAATCCTTTGGGAAGGTGGTTCAAGCTCTGCTTTGGTGATGTGTGCTCATACTTAAAAAGCCATCGCCTGTCAATTATCTCCAGTACTGGGCAAGCCAGCAAGTAGTTATTTGTCAATACCAAGAGGAAAACAATAGCTACACTCAAGTAAGAAGAGTTGAGTTCAACTCAAGACTCATTGAGTTTTCACAGAGTGGAGGAAGTAGGACTCTCTGTCTACTCTTATCTCCACTGGGGACAAAGGGGAGAGAATGGGTTGAAAAAGCAGTAAGCCACACTTGGGCTTTTTTAAAATGTAAGTTCGGGTTGCTCTTGCGGAGTGTGTTGGATGTGCTCACAGAGGGGGATGTACTCTGGATAAAGTCCTTCGTTCCCTTCTTCCTTGGCCATCTCAGAACACTAAAAAAATTAAAGGGCAAGTTACCATACCAGGGATGAGTCCTTTCAACAAAAGAGTCTGTCTGTCTCTGATTTACTCACTTGCTCACTCTCTCTATTTTCCAGAAAACACTGCATAGGAGGAAATGTCTCCAAGATTAAGGTGGGAAAAGAGTATATTCATTCAATCACTCATTCATTTAACAAACGCTCACTACATGTGCATTGTGTGCCAGGAGTTGTTCTAAGAGCTGAGGATATGGCAATGAATAGAACAGACAAGTTCTCTGCTTTCACAGCTTGTGCTTTAATGGAGAAGAGAGGCAATAAGCAAGCAACAAATAGGTGAACAAGACAATTTTTGATAAAGATTAGCTCCAGGAAGACAAATCAGGATATGTAATGAAGATGATGGATTCTCTTTCGGGGAGTAGGGGGAAGGTTGCTAAATTGCATAGGTGATCATGAAAGATCTCACTAAGGAGGTGACATTTAAGCTAATATCTGAACAACCTCAAGGAGCCAACCATACAAAAACCAAGGGTCAATATCCTAAGATGGGAAAGAGCTAGGTATGTTTGCAGAATCAAAAGAAAATCCAAAGTCTTGTGGGAGAGGCTAACATTACATAATCATATAAATACAATTGTTTTAAATGCTCCCCCCCAAAAAAAAAAAAATCCAAGTGACTGAAGTACAATGAGCTAGAGAAATAGAACAAAGTTAGAGAAGTAGACGGAACCAGATTATGGGGTGAAAATAGCCAACCTGTTGTATCAATGAAAACTATTGACTTCATGCTCTTCTCAGTCTCTAGGTACCTAACACCTGGAAACCATGTGCACAGGGATCACTGACTGGTGATGGGCTGTGGGACCTGAGCTGACTTTGGTAACTTCCACAGTCACACATACATACAGTGTTGTTGTTGTTAGGTGCCTTCGCATCAGTTCTGACTTATAGTGACCCTACGTACTACAGAACGAAACACTGGCCCATCCTGCACCACCATCAGGATCATAGCTACGTTTGAGCCCACTGTTACAGCCACAGTGTCAATTCATCATGTCGAAGGTATTCCTCTTTTTTGCTGAGCAAGCATGATGTCCTTCTTCAGGGACTGGTCCCTCTTGAAAACATGTTCAAAATATGTGAGACCAAGTCTTGCCATCCTCACTTCCAAGGAGCACTCTGGCTGCTTTTCTTCCAAGACAGACTTGTTTGTTCTTCTGGCCGTCCAGGTATATTCAATATTTTTTGCCAGCACCCAAAATCTTCATTCCTGCCAAGTTTCTGACTGGTCTCTTCCATATTTTTTTCCCATGTTGGTCACACCAACAGAAGTGGCTTTACAAAGTCACCATTGCAAACCAACTACAGAAATTTCCATTTAAATAATTCATATTATATAGAGGGAAATGCTCAGTTCTCTACACTTTCCAGTGATGCTTCTGACTTCCGCATCAACTCTCCTGTTCAGCAGCATCAGGCTACAGACTGAATCAGACTCAAGGAACTCTCAGTGAAACTTCTCTTTGGTCAAGCCACATTTTGCAGTGTTTTACAGCACTTCCACTTGTTTTCCCTAATGATTGTTTCTTCTCCTGCTTTCTACTAACTATTAGAATAAGATAGCAATGATTGTGAGGATGATGCAGAACCGAGCCGTGTTTTGTTCTGTTGTACATAGGGTGGCTACTCGACAGCACCTAACAACATTAGAGTAAGGAGAGTCATTTGAGATGGGTTCTCTATTCACACTTCTCACCCACTTTAGGAATCTTAGTGCCAACATCGGGCGATCGTTCAACTTTAGCTGGGATATTTCCTCTATGAGGAGTTGACCTCCACATGAAGGACGTAGGTTCCTTTGTTGGACAACTTTAATTATTAGAAAACTTCATCTACCTATTCAATGGACATTTATCTTCCAGGAACATTCACTGACATGATATTTGAAGAGAGTTTTCTTGTAGCCTTAGCATCTTCTCCTTTCCAGGCTAACATAACCATTTCCTCAGCTGTTCTTCCTGGTGATGTTTCCAGTTTCTTCTAAGCCTTCAGATGTGCTTGTACCCATTAGGACTCTTGGTTACAAGTAACTGAAAACCCACACCAAATTGGCTTAAGCCAAAAAGGGTATTTATGGGCTCATGTAACTTAAAAGTTAGGGAATGCTTTAGGACTATCTTCGTCCAGGGGTTAGTTTCTCTCTGTCCTTGGCAGAGCCATTCTTTGTGTTGAGTTTATTCTAATGCCCCACATGGTGGCCCTTGAAACTCCAGGCTTTCATCAATGTTTAAATATTATGCTCTCATTGGCTGGTCCTGAGTTACATTCAAGCTGGTAATGCAGGGGAAGGAATCAAGTGCATCTGGGACAGATGTACCAAACATGAAGGAGAGGTGGTTCCCGAGGGGAAAAATAGGTACAGCTAAAAGAAGAAAAAGTGAATAGATGCTTGCGGACAAAAACAACAGTACTCCAAAGGAACCCAGACTTTCTAGAGCCGTTGAAGGTGGATAAACCCCTGAAACTACCACCCTAAGATAACCAAAAATATCCCTGAAGTCTTAAAACCAAACAGTGGTTTAGCTTAAATAGTAATGAATGTTTGCCTTGAGCCTTGTGCTCTTTTAAGATCTATCAATATGGGATCAAATTGACAGCAGCAACTCAAAGATTAGATAGGTACCTTAGGGAGCACTGAATTTATGCTGATGGGGGAGGAAAAACTCAGAAAAGGTGGGTGGGAATGGTTGCACAATTGGAAGAATGCATTCAATGTGACTGAATTGTACAAGTAGAAACTGTCGAATTGGTGTATGTTTGTTGTGTATTTTCTGAATAACAGCCACAAAAAATAAAATACTAAAAAAAAAAAATTTAGAGGTAACCACTATGTCCCACTTCTTCAGGTCCTATCTCCTGGTACTGTTCCAATTAAAGACCTCAAGTCTCCATCTCAACTCCTCTTTTTTTTCTTTCTGGGATCTATCCTGCCACAATAATACCAAGAATTGTCCAAGGTGTTTCATCCTTCCTTATCGTGAAAGTAGAACCCCTGAGGCCAGAAACTGGGTGTACAGCTGTTGCCTCTGAGGTCAACGGAGACTTCTGTACTGCCAGTGCCGCTGCTGCCCTCACTGCAGAGAGTGTCATATCACGGGTCACAGTGAAAACCTGTCACCAGCTGAGACTGAGCCTCCTACTCAGATGCTGCTTCTGGCAGGTTGGGTTGAAGTCTGATTTCCTCCCTCCTCTGCCTTTCTCCCGCTCCCTGAACCTGGGTGTCACACACATAGCCGAGGGCTTCTCAAGATAGTCTGCCCTGGGCTCCAAGCATTATGTTGGTGGCTTCTTTCATGTCTGGGGGTTTTGAGGATGGAGAGAGAGAATTACTATTGGTGTAGACTGTTTAATGATTCAATTTATTAATCTTCCAAATTATTGAATGATTAAGATCTTATTAACTTTAAATGCTCCATATTTCTCTACACAGTCTCACAATACGTATACAGCTATAAATAAAACTTAACAAATTAAATTTTCTCTGACATTTCCCAATCGATTGAAAATTATTTAATCCCCTAAACATTTGCCATATTCTAAAATTACAAATCCATTATATCAGATTTTCTTAAATGCTTTGATAACGCCCCAAATATCACAGAGATTATAAAACAGATTATTTGACTTATATTAAAACATTTACAAAAATGCTAGTACCTGAATTTATTTGCTATAATTGTTCTTATCCTCATTCTTACTTTGATTCTACTGTCTCATTGAAATTCTCTTCCTAAGGTTTCAGCACACAACAAACACTCAGAGTGGCCAAGATTGTGGGATGTGAGCTGTGAATTCTTGAGCAGAATCAAGGAACGGGCGCCTCAAATCTCACCCCCCGATAATTGAGTTTGTAATTGTGATAATTGAGTTTCACTTAAATTTCCTGGAATTGGAATTGATTTTCATTTTCTGAAGGGAGGTGTCTTTTTCCAGAAATGATAGACTTCTTAAATTTAGCCTACTGGCTTACCGGGTCCACTGCCTTGCCATATGGTACTTTGACTTGGTTAGCGTCCCTTATAGGTGTATCTGCAAGATTAGATCTAAAGGTCCCTCCTTTAAGGACACAGGGGCCCAGTCTCGGCAGTTAGCCTAATCTTGGGGACACTTGGCCCCCGTAAGGACTTGGAACCCACTGCTGAGCTGCTTTGTAACTGATTGCTGTGAGTGGCCACCAAAGCTGGCCGATTTCAGGCCCTCCTTCACGGGCTCACTGTCTGTGTCCTCTCTGACCCTGGTCAGCTTGTCCTTGGTATAGCATCGATGTTTTTCAGTTTTACTTGGCTTAGCCACAGTTTCTGTGTTTATTCTTTTTTTATTTATACTTGAAGTACTTATCCTTACTTTCCAACATTTAATACACACACACGGTTATTTATTTATTTTTTTTTATTAAAACTATCAACTGTGTGTTCATATATCCACTGAACTGTGTGTGCGCATTTATCTATACACACACACACAGTTGATCTTCATTATTCACAGGTTCTGATTTGCAAATTTGCCTGCTCACTAAATTTTATTTGTAACCTCAGAATCAATACTCCTAGCATTCCCGTAGTCATTTTGGGGCGTGTTCAAAGCAGTGAGAAATTCGAGTCACCTGACAGGGACACATTCTCAGCTGTGGTTGAATAAGGTGACACCCTGCTTGCTTGTTTCAGCTCCTATACTGTAGAAAAAGTGTTTTCACAGTCTATTTGGTTTTACAGTTTTTGCATTTTTGTGCTTTTTATTGGTGATTTTACATTCTAAAATGGCCTCCAAGCATAGTGCTGAAGTGCTGTCTTGCGTCCCTAAAGGGAAGTAGGCTGTGATTTGCCTTACGGAGAAAAAAATGTGTGTCTCATCAGCTTCGTCCAGTATGTGTTAGTACTATTGGCCATGAGTTCAATGTTAATGAGTCAAATACAGATTAAATAAAGTTGCTTTAAAAAGAAAAAAAAAAAAAAAAACACTCATAAAACAAACTTATGCATTGGTCGGTTGATGAAAATGTTGTGACCAGAAGCTTATAGGAACCTAACCCTAGCCCTGTAGTACCTCTGGGAGCGATGGTTCAATACCCACGAATTCAGTGTTTGTGGCAACTTTCTAGAACGTACATACCAAGAACAACGAGGCTCAACTTTTGATGCGCAAACTGTCACAGCTCAGCTGCTCCACGTTCTCTCAGCACAGCCTCCCTCGGACAGCCTAGAAAGCACCCTTGCCTGCTGCCAACAGTGAGAGGATGTGCTAGACCCATCCACATTTTTCCTTTTCGTTTTAGTGGAGAATATTATTAGGGACCAAAACCTGGGCACTAGAAGTGCACGAAAGGCTTGGGGGAGGGCAAAAGTGTGGCTGTTGTGTCATTTGGGGGGAAAGATTTTTTTTTAAGGAATGGGTTTGCACTAGTTTTTCCAGTGTCTCATGTCATGCTACTAAATCCTTCTTTTTATAGTTTGTGTTCTCATCAACCAACGCCTTTTTCTACCTTGACAAGTTATAGCTCCTTTGATCCATTCCCCAACCAATGCCACAGGGTGCAAGCCTGTGCCTGGAAAAGCCGGGCCAGGACAGGCTCCAGTATCCCTTATATCACAGACCTTCAGCTCTTTCCTCCTTTGACCTTTTAACTCACTGTAGGATCCCGGCCGTAGGCCCCAGCTCTACCTACTTGTACTTACAGTAGTTTTGCTTCAGGAGGTTCACTATAACTTTCAATTCTGCTTTATTAGAAACCTGCTTTATGGAAATGTCATTTGTTCTTTTAATTATTTGTTAGACTAATATGTGTATCAAAGGTAATTTGGGAAAGTTAGAAGATTACAAAAAGGAAATAAAAACTCCCCAGGGCTCTCGTTCTCTTTGCAGACCACCTGAAACAAAGCATGTTATTGTTGTTAGCTGCTGTCTAGTTGGCCTGACTCATGGTGACCTGATGCACAATGGAACAAAACGCTGCTTAGTCCAGCCCCATGATCAATTGCAGATAGACCCTTGCGATCCATAAGGTTTTAACTGGCTGATTTTCAGAAGTTGATCACCAGGCCTTCCTTCGAGGTGCCTCTGGATGGATTCAAACCAGTAGCTGAGCGCTTAAACAGTTACACCATCCAGTGAGTTTATACACAATCATGGTAAGCACTGTTAGCACTTTTTCTACTTCCTTCTAGCCTCTTTTTTCCTCAGAAATATACATTTCTTTCTTTCTTTTTCAGGGAGAGACGTCATTTATTTATTTATTTACATGGAAAATGGTACGTCTGTATTTCAATTTACATTTCTCTTACGAGAGTGTTTGAGCCTTCTTGAGGCATACATTTGATTTTGCGAAATTAGAACCATAATCCGCATTTCACTTTTTCCCTCTTAACTTTTTACTTTAACTTCACATTAAGTCATGAGCATTTTCTCATATTATCAAATATTCTTGGGACAGAGGAGTTTCTGACAGCTGCATGATATTCTGTCATGGGGATGCACCATAATTTATTGAGTCATTATCCTATTGTTGGCCAAGTAGTTTGAAATCTGGGAAACTGTAGATCATCTCATCTAAGTTTCTCATTTTCCAGATGAGAAAAATACAATCCAAAGAAGTTAGTAATGTGTCCAAACACGGCCAGCCGGTGGGAGGCTCGGCTGGGAGCTGGACCTGGCAGTCCTGAGGCTGGGCTTCTGCTCTTGCTGCCGTCACACACTGCCCCCTGGGCCTCTGTGGGGCACTTTTGGAACCTAACTGTAGGGCACTGCCTACATTCTTGCTAAATTACACTGTGTAATTTGGGGCCCATTATTCCTGGCTGTCAGGATCATTTTTTATCTTCTGTCATACAGCCATTAGGTAATGAGGGACAATGTAGTCAACATAAGAAATTGTGGCTTTTTTCTCTATCAAGATTCATCTCCAAAGTCATCTCTGTGCCAAGGAAGGGGAAACGTTGTCATAACTTTTATCAGATAATTCCAATAGTCACTGGCAATTACAGGGGAGGATGCCAATTAACAGATCCAAGTCCATGTTTCTCAGGAGTCCCCTGGGTTCTGGTACTCTGTGATCAGCATTCCAGCAGGATGCCTGGGCTCTGCCCAAGGGCTAATGCTCAGAGGATGGAAAAGGACTAATTATTGGGTGGGGAAAAGGAGGAAAGGAGGGACTAACATTTGTGGCTGACTCTGTGCTGGGCTAAGGGTACCAGGACATGGGTGAAAGGAGTATTACAAGAAGAGATTTCCTGGAGGGTGGGATCGGTGTGGGCTGGGGGTGAGGGGTGGGGTGGGGGGAAACAGGTAGACCAGATATCCCTTTTACTCAAATTAAGGAATATAGTCTCATTCTGGGGCTGTGTTGTCAAAGTCCAATTAGACATGGAGGAATTCATGATGATATATGAGGTTACTCTTGGAGAACTGTGGCTTATTCTAATTTTTCCTTATCCGAACTTTAAAAATGAGACTTCAACATTAGTGCCTGTCATCACTGGAACTGCTCTTTGAGTCATCTAATATAATTTTTCCAGATGGTGTCATTTTTCACTCCCACCTAAGTTATTTGAAATACAGCCCCTTTACAATGTGTCTTAGGAAATATCATAACTGGGCTTAGTCTGCATCAACATTGTTCATGTATTGCCTTTTAGAAAATGCTTAATATATCTGAATATGATTGGCAGGCACGACCGAATGTGATGATTTCTGTTTATGGATAATGTTAATCCACTGACCATATGGTTGTTTAAGTTTCTAGCACAAATTCCTTTTCCATGATGTTGCAATTCATTCCTGGATTGCTATAGTTGTATAATTTGTCAATGTGGAAAATGGGCTTTGAAATGTAATAGTCCAGAGCTAATATGGAGAGCGGCAAGAGAATTAATTGTGTTTGGAGAAGAGCTGTTTCCATGGAAACTGCATCTTTTGAGAAAGGCCCCTGGGTCCCTGGGCTGCAGTGTGAGTTGTACAGCCAGGTGATACAGCCTGGATTCCAGGCTCAGCTCTCACGTGAATTGCCAGGTGCCATAGACAAGTCCCTTAATCTCTTTGGGACTTGGTGTCCTCATCTGTGAATTGAAAAAGTCAGACTAGTTCAGCGATTATTAGACTTTGGGGTACCAAACCCAGTAATATTTGTTTTTAAGCTTTTATTTTAGAATAAATCTATATTCACAGAAAAGTTGCAAAGATAGTACGGAATATTCCCATATACCCTTCATCCAGCTTCCCCTAATGTTAACATCTTACAGAATCACAGTACAATTGTTATAACTAGGAAATTATCATACTTGCCATATTATTAACCAAACTACATGGTTTGTTTGGATTTCACCAGTTTTTTCATAGTATCCTTTTTCTGTTCCGAAATCTAATCCAAGATACCACATTGCACTTAGTCATCATATCTCCATATTCTCTTCTAACCTGTGGCAGTTTCTCAATCTTTATCATGACCTTGCCAGTTTTAAAGCTCACTGGTCAGATATTTTGTAGACTATCCCAACCAGTGATATATTTTTTTAAAAAGCAAAACAAAATTGAGGGACTAATGTAGGGTTGGAAAACTTCTATTTTGACAAACAAGGTATACCAATGAGGTCTTTGTGTTGCATGTGACATAAAAACTGACCTGACCTTGTCAAACAGAGAATTTATTGGCTCATGTAGCTAAAAAGTCCAGGGGCTTATATGGGTTCAGGACGACATTTGGATCCAGTTCCAACCTGTCTCTTATATCTCTGTCCTCTGAACAGTTGGGTCATTCTCAGATATACATTCACTACATAGTTCCAGCAGCCCACTTGGCTATATCCATCCAGATGTGTGTGTTGGGGGAACAGGGGTAGGATGCTCATCTCTGTTCCAGTTTTCCAACTTACTGGCTGTGATGCAACCATCTGCCACCCCTGAGCCAATCACTATGGCCAGTAGAATGTGAGATTCTAATTTGCTGGGCCCAAGTCTTTACCAACTCTACTGGCTCCACTAGGAGAACATGGACTGAGCGTGAGAATCAAGGTGGACTCCCAGTGGAAAATCAGAGTATAATTTTATCAGAACAAAGATGTAAAAAAGACATATCTCTACTTTATGAGGTTAATAAATTTTTAAAATCTACAATCACCATAATTTTCTAAAAGGAAGAATATTTTAATATCAAACAAAAAGATGAGGACAGTTATCTCCAAGGAGGAACAGTTATCAACCCTACACAGCTACATATTTTTAAAAGATATCTTAATTTTTTTTAGTGGAGAAAATTAAACTAAATAGTTTTAATTTAGGACTGCAAAAGATATTGTACAGGTAATGCTGAATTGCCCGTTTAAAAATTCTCACCTCCTCTGAGCTTACAATGTTAACAGAACCCCAGTTCTTCTCAGGTGTCACTCTCCTCCATTTACTTACATGCTCCAGGAAAGTGACCCTGGCCCCACTCCAGAGGAGAAGGAGATCTTCATTAGTCAAAGGCAATCCTGCTAATTCCTTTTCCATTGCCAAGGTTTGGCTTAGAAACGTATATTTGACTCAATTTTAGTTAATGAAATGCGAGGGGAAGTCTGCCAGGGCTGAAGTGGACCTCTAGGAAAAGTTTCTTGGTTCTCAAAGAGACAGAGAAAAAAGATAATCTTATTTTAGCTTCTAATTTGAAGATAAGTTGCCCACCATCTTGTGACTATGAGAGGAGCCAGCAAACAGCTGAGAATGACACAGAGCCTTAACGATGGACAAGAACTTGAGTTCTTAGTGATGTCCTTTATCTTTTGAACTAACCAACCCTGGAGCTGATGTGTGTTCCAGTTTCCATGACACAGATCTCTTTGTTGAGCTTCTATATTTGACAGCCAAGTTCAAAGTAGAACATGACATAGTCTGGTTCATAGCTTCCATCAGAATTAATGTTGAAAAATAATAGGCATTTTGGCAAAAACAGAAGTGGTACTCTTCAATACACCCCCAATACAATATGGGACATGAGAGCAGTAGCTCCAATGTTTCTGTTTGCTCTTCCCTGTGATGGTTGGAAGAAAACTGTGGGGACAGGCCAGTGAGGGTCAGAAAGGGGTCTGCCGGGTACTCCTCACAAGCAACACATCCAGTACTCACTCAGGTTCCTGCTCACTCAATGAGCACAATCTGGAAGTGGTCCAAAAGGGGCACCTCTGCCTGGAGAACGTTTTCTCATGAGCAATCATTTGGGTACCCTGTGCTGAGATGATCTCATCTAAGACCCCTTTCAACTCAATCAGGCTAGTACTGCATGATGTAATGGAATGGAGGCCACCACACCAAGAAAAGTGGGCCATTTCTCTCAGGGTAATTATCAGTCCATGGTTTCCCATCAAGAAATAATCTTTTCAAGGACCAAAAGAATGACAATGTGGAAGTGCAATGGCTTCCACCTTTAGCTCTCTATACGCCCACTTCTTAATGATGCATGTGAATAGTTTTTGCTTGCAGCTCTAGTTTTTTAAAAGGGAATCCGTTTCTACTCCTTTCTTCCCTCCCATACGTATTTTCTCACGAGCAGATACATACTTATATGAATACTCTTAGAACTCTTGTGGATCCACATATTTTGGGCATGTATGTTATGTAAAGCCATTTATAGGGATTTAATCCATGAATCACAAACGGAAGATTCTCATTAAGAATGGGCAGTGGCTTCTTTAACTTGCATAGTAGTTACGGTATTTGAAGTTGTTGCTGTTGTGTGCCGTTGAGTTGATTCCAACTCATAGGACAAAGTAGAACTATAGGACAAAGTAGAACTGTCACACAGAGCGGCTGGTGGGTTCGAACCACTGACCTTTCGATTAGCAGCTGAGAGCTTGACCACTGTGCCACCAGGGCTTCATATTTGAAGGTAGAAAACCATTTTGTAAGTGAAACTCATAGTTTCACAGCAGATTCCCTATTTTAATATTAAAAATTTGGATATGGTATTAATCTGATAGGATATCAGCACTTTGCTCAGCAAGTTGTCAGAAACATTTGTTGAGAAAATGAATGGCATGCCCCCCCCCCACATTTTTAATAACTGAGTAAGCGAAATTGGGGTTTACAGCATAAGGACTTACAAAGCAGAGCTTTAAGGAAAGGTCAATGATTCCAGGATGAATAGCAAACATTCCTGGTTTGCTAAACGCTGAAACAATTTCAAAATTTCTCGATAGTCATTAAGCCTAAACAGGGCTGGGCACAATCTCGTGTAGATTTGGTATTTTTCAGTGAATGAAATTTTGCCTTTTGCGAACCCATTTTTAGGGGCTTGCTGTTTGTTTTTGGCAACCCACACAAAGTCCTCGGGGCCTGGCCACTGCCTTTGGTGCTGAGAGTCTTACACTTTTCCTCTTGGTCTCAGATTAGTTTTACTGAAACCCTATGTTTATGTGGGTCAAGGCTTCCTTTTTCCTTAAAAACTTTTTTTTTTCCACTTTAAAAACAAACAAACAAACATACAAAAACCACTCTCTCATTTCCAGAAATTCCCCACATTTTTATTTCCTGTTGGCTTATATAGGGCATTTTTTGCTAAAGCAGTTTCAAAATGATTTCTTGAAGCGGCTATAAAGTTATGTAACTTTGCTGATTTAAAACTATCTTCTTTGTTAAATTCTTAACTGTTGAGTTTCTTTCTCTTTTTAGAACAGAGCTTCCTTCATAACTACTGATGGTCATAACGGTGAAACAGGCTAGATTTTACACCGTAATGATCTCACTATAAAAGAATGCCAACCCAGAACACAACAGAGAACCCCTGAGGGAGCAGGAGAGCAGTGGGATGCAGACCCCAAATTCTCGTACAAAGACCAGGCTTAATGGTCTGACTGAGACTAGAAGGACCCGGTGGTCATGGCCCCTAGACCTTCTCTTAGCCCACGACAGGAACCATTCCCAAAGCCAACTCTTCAGACAGGGATTGGACCGGACCATGGGATAGAAAATGAGGTTCTTGGATCAAGTAGACACTTGAGGCTATGTTGGCATCTCCTGTCTGGAGGGGAGATGAGAGGGCAGAGGGGGTTAGAAACTGGTGGAATGGACATGAAAAGAGAGAGTGGAGGGAAGGAGTGGGCTGTCTCATTAGGGGGAGAGCAATTAGGAGCATACAGCAAGGTGTATATAAATTTTTGTATAAGAAACTAACTTGATTTGTAAACTTTCACTAAAGTACAATAAAAATTAAATTAAAAAAAAGAAAAGAATGCCAATCCATTTTTTTTTTCTTTTCTGATGGTGAAGTTTATGACATTCTGTTCTATAGTAGTTGTCATTTTTTGTGTGTGGTAAATGTATATATGTAATAAAACATTTGCCATTTGAACATTAATTACATTCAGCATGTTGTTCAGCCATCACCGTTATGTTTTCACACATTTCCATCACTCTTAACAGAAGCTCAGTGCCCCCTAAGCAATGAATCCTACTTTCCCCCTCCTTTCTACCTGCCGCAGGTAACCATAATCAACTTTGGTCTCCATACTTGCTTATTCTAGATATTTTGTATAGGTGGGGTCAAACAATATTTGTCCTTTTGTGACTGACTTATTTCACTCAGCATAATGTTACCTTCTATTGGTGCAGTAATTAAGAGCTCAGCTGCTAACCAAAAGGTTGGCAGTCCAAATCCACCAGCCACTCCTTGGAAACCCTGTGGGGCAGTTCTACTCTGTCCTATGGTGTCATTATGAGTTGGAACTTGGTTTGGATTCACGCTATTTCACACTAGACCCACTTTTGGGACTCTGAGGCATAGGAGAGACTCATGAGCTCATTCCTGGGCTCCTGGGATATATTGTAAAGAAAAACACCTAGTACCAGGAGCCAGGACACAGCCCCAATTCTGCCCAAATGCAAATTCCTATCAACCCTGTGCCTTGTTTTTCGCCATCTACAAAGCCAAGGGCGGGTAGTGATGTCTTTGTGGTTCTTTCTGTCCTAGGTTCTGATTTCTTTCAGGCATCTAGACAGATGCAGAAATACCACAAACAGGTGGCTTTAACGAAGAGTAATTTATTTTCTCACAGGCTAGTAGGCTACAAGTCCAAATTTATGGCGTCGGCTCCAGGGGAAGTCTTTTTTTCTCTGTTGGCTCTGGAGGAAGATGCTTGTCATCAATCTTTCCTTGGACTTGAAGCTTCTCTGTGCAGGAACCCCGCGTCCAAAGGACACACTCTGCTCCTGGTTCTGCTTTCTTAGTGGTATGAGGTCCTCTACTCTGCTCTCTTCCCTTTCCTTTTATCTCTTGTGAGATAAAAAGTGGTGCAGAACATACCCCTGGGAAACTCCAATGTAAAATTGGATCAGGGATGTGACCTGAGCAAGGGTGTTACTTCCCACCCTAATCCTCTTCAGCAGAATCCAATCCTGCCTCATTAACCACAGGCAGAGATTAGGACTTACAACATATAGGAAAATTATATCAATCACGAAATGGAGGACAACCACACAATACTGGGAATCATGGCCCAACCAAGTTGACACATATTTTTGGGGGACACAGTTCAACCCATGACACAGACTATTCTATTTCTAAACGCCCCAGAGAAGATAATTCTGGAGTCCATAATTTCTTTATTTTTTCTACCTAGTAACTCCATAAAAATTTCTTCCTTCTACCACATAAATCCTTTCCAATTCAATCAAGGTTGTGTCCTTGAAGTGGGGAACATATGTCCATTTCTGCAGTCACATCAAAATTGTCATTTATATGTTAATAATTATGGCGACCAAGGTTTACTGAGAAGAGACGTAAAGCATTCTACATCAGTCGATGCACAAATGTCAACTATTGATGTAGAATGTTTTACTTTTCCTTTTGATAAATGCTGGCCACCGTAATTATTAATTTTTTCTAGAATAAAGATTACAGGTACAATGGCATGGTGCAAAGAGGATGGGCTTGGGGCTGGGGCAGAGGGCCCTTCAGTTTCTGAGGCTCTTGGCTTTCTGAACTTCACTTTCCCACCTGTAAGACAGGAACCTTGGTGCCTGCGTTGCAGGACTGTTGTGAGGGTGAACTGAAATAATGCACTAAAGTCCTCAGTGAACAGTGGCTGTCCTCACAATACATAATCGCACTGCAGCCTATGCCTGCTGTCCCAAGAGCTGGGGTCTGCCTCTACACCGAGTCCCTCAGGGGCACTGGGTCACCTCAAGAGTCCCTGCCATGCCTCGCTATGCCAGGGTGCTGATGCAATCCTTGGAGGAATACAATGGGTGATATAAATCAATGAAAAAATTAAGTGAACACAGAGACTCAGAATGTGGCTTCCTGTGACTCCACTGGGGTTCTGGGCAGGGAGCATGTATTCGGAACCCGGTGGCCCCCTCTCTCTGCCTCCCTCTGTTTCCTGGGTTAATACAAAAAAAAAAAAAAAGAATTTTCCCCGAACTTTCCCATTCCTCCGTGGCCTGGCTGCAAATGCTGAAATTCCATCCCTTGTTTGTTGTCACTTGCGGGCCGTTTCCATGGTAACCCAGATTCCAGACGCTGGCCCAGGGCCCACCACAACCCATCCATCAAAGTCTCCTTGGCAGAGGGAAAACATTCCTCCTCACTGGAGAACGTCAGAGAAGGCGCTCTCCTTCTCCCAGCAGCCCCCACCCACCCCTATTTGTGTGTGTGATTTGGGTGTTCTAGGTGGTTCTGTTCAACATCATTTTGGGGGGTGGGTGAACACAGTATAATAGCTTCCTCCATTTCTCCTCTCCTCATTTGAGCTGAGGAATTACTTTCTTGTATCAAACATTACACCCTTGGCAAACACTCCAGATGGTTCTCATTAAAATTCCAATTCAGTTTTCTTTTTTTCCATTTCCCTTAAACTGCTATCTCAAAAATAAACACCAGGTTGAGGACCCAGAGAGGGGTTGTGAGTATGCCAGCCTCAGTGAATGGAATCTTCTCAGAGCTGCCTGGTGTGACTGTGAAGCAGTCCCCAGCCCCTCTTCTTGCCAATGGCCACCTTTCCCTTCATGGGGCTGCTGTGGGTAGCAGACTTGCTACCCACACTCACCAGGGAGAGTTTGAACACACCTGGGTGGCATGTTTGATGGCAGAGGTGCTCTTGGTCATGGGCTATGCTGCAGAGGGAACTGGTGAGGGGGCTGCCGTTTACCCAAGTTGGTGCTTACCTCTGCAGGTGATTAAAGCTACTGGCCACGTTAGTGAGGAGACACCTGCTCCACCAAGCAGGTGGGAAGGATTGCCAACGCATCTTGGCCATAACTGCAGGTGAGCGAGCCACAGGCTTTGTGCCCACATATGGGAAAATCCACTCACACAGTAAAAGTGCATGTGTCCAAGGATGTGCATTTAACGTATTTTTATTTCCAGCTTCATATTAAGAAAAATTTTAAAAACACAGAAAAGTTGGAAGAATACAAAATCTGTTGCTGTAAAATCAATTCCAACTCATAGCGACCCTATAGGACAGAGTAGGACTATCCCATAGGGTTGGAAGAGTAGTACAGTGAATATATCTCTCCACCTAGATTCAACAAGTGTTACATTTTGTCATATTATTTCTCTCTCTCTAAAATTATGTATAAGTATATTTGTAATTATATAGACATCGACAGGGAACTGCCAGAAATTCAAGCTGGATTCAGAAAAGGATGTGGAACCAGGGATATCATTGCTGATGTCAGGTGGATCCTGGCTGAAAGCGGAGAACACCAGAAAGATGTTTACCTGTGTTTTACTGACTATGCAAAGACAATCAACTGTGTGGATCATAACAAATTATGGATAACATTGCAAAGAGTGGAAATTCCAGAACACTTAGTTGTGTTCATGAGGAACCTGTACATAGATCAAGAGGCAGTCATTTGAACAGAACAAGGGGATACTGAGTGGTTTAAAGTTAGGAAAGTTGTGCGTCAGGGTTGTATCCTTTCGCCATACCTATTCAATCTGTATGCTGAGCAAATAATCCAAGAAGCTGGACTATATGAAGAAGAACGGGGCATCAAGATTTGAAAAAGACTCATTAACAACCTTAGATATGCAGATGATACAACCTTGCTTGCTGAAAGTGAAGAGGACTTGAAGCACTTAGTGAAGAAGAGCAAAGACTACAGCCTTCAGTATGGATTACACCTCAACATAACAAAAACAAAAATCCTCACACCTGGACCAATGAGCAACATCATGACGAAAAAAAACCAAGCCAAACCTGTTGCCATCGAGTCAATTCTGACTCATAGCGACCCTATAGGACAGAGTAGAACTGCCCCATAGGGTTTCCAAGGAGCGCCTGGTAGACTCAAATTGTCAACCTTTTGCTTAACAGCCATAGCTCTTAACCACTATGCCACCAGGGTTTCCAACGTCATGATAAATGGAGAAAAGATTGAAGTTGTCAAGAATTTTATTTAGCTTGGGTCCACAATCAATGCCCATGCAAGCAGCAATCAAGAAATCAAATGATGCATTGCCTTGGGCAAATCTGCTGCAAAAGATCTTTTTAAAGTGTTAAAAATTAAAGACGTCACCTTGAAGACTAAGGTGCGCCTGACCCAAGCCATGGTGTTTTCCATCACCTCATATGCATGCGAAAACTGGGCAATGAATGAGGAAGACTGAAGAAGAATTGACACCTAAATTATCGTGTTTGTGAAGAATATTGAATACGCCATGGACTACCAAAAGATTGAACTAGTCTGTCTTGGAAGAAGTATAGCCAGAATACTCCTTAGAAGCAAGGATGGTGAGACTTCATCTCACATACTTTGGACATGTTATCAGGAGGGATCAGTCCTTGGAGAAGGACATCATCGTTGCTAAAGTAGAGTGTCAATGAAAAAGAGGAAGACCCTCAACAAGATAGATTGACACAGTAGCTACAACAACGGGCTCAAGCAGACCAACGATTATGAGGACGGCATAGGATAGGGCAGTGTTTCGTACTGTTGTGCACAGGGCCATTATGAGTCAGAACCTACTGGGTGGCACCTAACAACAACAACAACATTTCTTTTGCTTAGACATTTGAAAGTTGGAAACTTGCCTCTAACCATAATAACCATTTAATTTTTGTAGCAATTTAAATTATACAATACATAAATAAATTGTTATTGTAAAATATTCAAACACTACAGAAGTTTAGAGAGAATAAACAAAAGCCCTGTACAGGCCCCTCTTCATCCTTTTCCCCTCCCAAGGGTAGCTTGGTTTGTGTCCTTCCTGATCTTTGTCTGTATTTATACAGACATGTGCATGTTTAGGTAGAAATATATACTTTTGTTATACGTGTTTTTAAACAAAAATAAGATCATGCTCTACATGCTGGATTTTTTTTTATCTCAAATGTCTATTTATTCATCATTCTTCATATATATGTATATATATAAAATATACATATAGATATAATATATATTATATATAGAGAGAGTCATGGATTGAATTGTGTCCCCCCAAAATATGTGTCAACTTGGTTAGGCCATGATTCCCAGTATTTGTGTGATTGTCCTTCATTTTGTGATTGTAATTTTATGTTAAAGAGGATTATGGTGGGATTGTAACACCCTTATCCAGGTCACATCCCTGATCCAAAGCAAAGGGAGTTTCCCTGAGGTGTGACCTACACCACCTTTTATCTTTCAAGAGATAAAAGGAAAGGGAAATGAGCAGAGAAAGGGGACCTGGTACCACCAAGAAAGCAGTGCTGGGAGCAAAACATGTCCTTTGGGCCTCGTGTTGGGCCATGGAAAAGCTCCTAGTCCAGGAGAACATTGATGAGAACGCCTACAGAGAGAGAAAGCCTTCACCTGGAGCTGATACCCTGAATTTGGACTTTTAGCTGACTTTACTGTGAAGAAATAAATTTCTCTTTGTTAAAGCCATCCACTTGTGGTATTCTGCTACAGCAGCACATACGTACATATATATATATATATAATTTCTTTTATTTTGTTGTTGTTGAGAATATATACCACAAAATTTACACCAATTCAACAGTTTCTACATGTACAAATCAGTGACGGTGATGACGTTCTTTGAGTTGTGCAGCCATTCTCACCTTCCTTTTCCGAGTTGCTCCTCTCCTATTGACTTAAACTCAACTGTCCCCTAAGGTTCCTATCTAATCTTTCAAGTTGCTGTTGTCAATTTGATCCCAAATAGATAGATCTTAAAAGACCGTAATGCTCAAGGCAGACATTTTTTACTAGTTAAGCTAAACTATTATTTGGTTTTAAGAAGACTTTAGGGATATTTTTGGTTTAAGGTTTAAGGATGATCTCAGGGCAATAGTTTTGGGGTTTCATCCACATCTGGATTTTCTTTTAAGAATTCCTTGTTCTTAAAAGATAGTTTTGCTAAATACACCACACATCAACAGATATTTTCTTCTATACTACAAAGATACTATTCCACTGGCCTCAGGCTTTCACTTTTGCTGTCTAGAAATCTATTACTAGACTGCTCTCTAAGTGATCCATCTTTTCTTTCTGGACACTTCTGGGATTTTTTTTTTTTTGGCCTTTGATGTTCCATGGTATCTATTGCTGCATAAAGAGTCTGAGGGTGGTGCAAACAGTTAATTTGTTCAGCCACTAACCAAAAAGTTGGGGGTTCAAGTCCACCCAGAGGCATCTCGGAAGAAAGGCCTGGTGATCTACTTCCAAAAAATCAGCCACTGAAAGCCGTCTGGAGCCCATTTCTACTCTGACACGCGCGGGACTGCCATGACTGGTTTTTACTGGCTATTGATGAATAGGAGTTCGCACCAAAGCTTAGCGGCTTAAAACAATAAACATTTATCTCACAGTTTCTGTGGGTAAAAATGAGGTTTTGCTATTTGTTTTTCACTTGGAAATATATCTGGGATCTTTCTATATTAGTACTTGGAGTTCTTTGACTGCTGTGGCATATTCAAAAGAATGTTGTAGAATGATTTTCTTAATGAACATCTTAATTTTCTTGATGGACGTTTCAGGTATTTATCATTATTTATTTTGCCATTATTCTCAGCGATGCAGTTAATATCCTTGACACGTGTTTCTTTGAGGACATGTACAAGTATTTCTCTTTGACAGATACTCTGAGGTGGAATTCCTGGGTAGAATGCAATGAACATTTTCCGTTGAGATAGATACTGCCAAACTGCTCTTCAAAATGGTTGTTCCAATATATACAACCACCAAGGTGTATCTAAGAGCCCATTTCCCCACATTCTCGCCAACACCGAATTTTGTGAATTGGTTTAAGTTTTGACATTCTGATGGGTGAAAAGTGATATCTTTGTTGGTTTAATTTGCATCACTTTGCTTATTGGTAAGGTTGATCATTGTGTCAGAGTTCAGCTATAGATAACAGAAGCCACTCTAGGTAGCTCAAGCAGAAAGAGATTTAATATATTGAATTGGGTGCTTAAAATTTTGTCAGGTGGGGTGGGAGAGCAGGTTCTAAGGCTGAGCTTCTAGGACTGACTCTCAGAACACCAGCTCAGAGCTGGCCCACGAAGGGAGCTTCTTTTCTGATGTGACCAGGACCTGGGGACTCAGGAAGCTGTGCCCCACTGCTGACTCCAAGGCCACACTACCTCTTCAGCAATGTGGAAACCAGGAGGCCTCAGCCACACCTCGTCTCTAGGATCACACTGCCTCAGCTGCAAGATGGATGTCTTGCACCCTGTCTACAACATCCTTGAAAGCTGGAGACTGGATCTAGACGTTGAGATCTCTGCTACTGTTGATGCAGGGAAAAACTAAACCAAAACACAGCAATAAGGACTCTCTTAACCCTTTGTGCCAGCTGTCAGTAGATCTTTCGAAAGTACATCTGCTCAGGGGAAGCCAGGCAGGCCACATGCAGAAATCCCAGCTCTAAGAGAGTCTAGAAAATGTAGGCTTCAGCCTTCCAGACTCCAGCCTGCAGTGAAGGTGGCTACAAGGTGGTAGGCATGGAGCTCAACGAATCAATCTGAAATATCTGCCATAGTCATATTTCATGGTTTTTAGCCTTTTGTATCTTTTTTTTTTCCCATGAATTGCTTGATTATACCAATTTCTTGTTTTTCTATTGGTGTTTCTTTTCCCTATTCATTTATAGAAGCTTTATGTATTATTGGAAAATAATCTTTTGCCTGTTATATACATTGTAATTACCATTTATTGCTTGTCTTTTAACTTTATACTTTTATCTTGGAGAAATTTTAAGTTTATCTACTTTTTACTTGCTGGCTCCTGGGTTTTATAGCTTTCTTAAAAAGGCCTTCCATCCCTCAAGGCTGCTAACGTATTCATCCACATTTTTTCTTAACCCTTTCATGATATATATATAGAGAGAGAGAGAGAGAGAGAGAGAGAATGCTTTAGGTGAAAGTTTGCAGAGCAAATTAGTTTCTCATTCAAAAATTGACACACAAATTGTCCCATGGCATTGGTTGCAATCCCTGCAATGTGTCAGCACTGTCTCCTTTCCACCCTGGATTCCTTGTTTCCGTTAGTCCATTTTTCCTGTCCCTTCCTGCCTTCTGATCTTTGCTTTTGGGCAGGTGTTGCCCATTTGGTCTTGTTTAATTTACTGAGCTAAGAAGCATGGTCCTCAGGAGTTTTATTGTTTGTTTTATAGGCCTGTCTAATCTTTGGCTGAAAGGTGACTTTTGGGAGTGGTTTCAGCTGAGTTAGAAGGGTATTTGGGGCCATAATCTTGAGTGTTCCTCCAGTCTCTCTCAGAGCAGCAAGTCTGGTCTTTTTTTGTGAATTTGAATTTTGTTCTATGTTTTTCTTCCTACTCTGTCCAAGATCCTCTATTGTGATTCCTGTCAGAGTGGTTGGTAGTGGTAGCCAGGCACCAGCTAGTCCTTCTGGGCTCAGGTTGGTAGAGGCTGTGGTAGTTGTGGTCCATGAGTCTTTTGGACTAATACTTTCCTTATGTCTTTGGTTTTCTTCATTCTCCTTTGCTCAGGATGGGATGGGACCAATAGGTGTATTTTAGATAGCCATTCACAAGCTTTTAAGATCCCAGATGCTAGTCACCCAAGCAGGATGGATGTAGAACGTTTTCTTTATGAACTATGTTATGCCAGTTGACCTAGATGTCCCCCGAGACTGTGGTCTCCAGCACTCAGCCCCAGTAACTCGGACCCTTAATGTGTTTGGATGTGTCTTGGAAGCTTTTATGAAAAAACTGGAATTGAATCAGAAATGATAGAATATGTCATCACCCTAATACACCTTCCCAAATCCCCTCTCAATTCCTGGATGTCCAAAGTCAAAAGGCCACCTATTCCACAAAGCTTTCCTAAATTCTTTCACCTGGTGGAGGTCTATTCTTCTTCTGACTACCCTCTTCCCTGTCATTATATCTCTTCATCCACCGACCCCATTCATTCATTTGTTCTTTTTCCCAGTCAATATTTATCAAGCATTTATTGTGCCACAGTCACACTGACCACTTTCTTATACTATAGCTCTTTGTAGGATTGTCTTACGTGGTCTACCACACTGCAAGCACAGGCAGAATCCCATCTCTGCTCCAGCTTTACATCTCCCAGAATGCTTTGCACAGAACTGGTGCTCACTGCTCAATGTTAGAGGGGTGAAAGTTACTGAATGCAGACACAAGTTTTAACACACATTCCAAATCTTTGTTCAAAACTAGTAAGGGTATTTTTTTAAACCTAAGAAACCTAAGATTTTCTGATTTTCACAATATCTACATTATTATTTTAAAAAATGTTTTTCAGAAGGATATAAAATAAAATGTGACAATTTCCTCCTTGGCCAGTCTAATCTTCCCCCCAGAGGCAATCACTGCCCGTAGTTTGCTGTCTTTCCTTCAAGTCTCTTAAAAACATGTTTATGTATGCTGTCAAGTTGATTCTAACTAATAGTGACCCCTATAGGACAGAGTAGAACTGCCTCATAGGGTTTCCAAGGCTGTAATCTTGACCCAAGTAGACTGCCATATACTTCTCCCACAGAGTGACTGGGGGGTTCACACCATGGACCTTTCAGTTAGCAGCCAAGCGCTTTAACCACCGTGCCACCAGAGCTCCTTCAGATATACCTCCATGCACGTTAATTATTTTTGAAGTAGGACATATATTGAGTTATATGAAGCAAATGTAAGGATAAAATTATGAATTTATAAAGTAAATTATGATGTTTAATTTAAACGTGTGTAAACAACAATAACAAAAAAGCCTGTTGCTGTGGAGTTGATTCCAACACAGCAACCCTATAAAAAACAGTGTAAAACTGCCCCATAGGGTCTCCAAGGAGCGGGTGGTGAATTTGAACTGCCGACCTTTTGGTTAGTAGCCATAGCTATTAACCACGGTGCCACCAGGGCTCCTTAAATATGTATAGTTCTTTATAATTACAAAACAGTTTTGAACACATTTTACTCATTTCCCTCCCCCAGCCCCGTGGTGTAGGCTCAGAGAAGTTGACAGACAGGCCCCTGGTCCCACAGCAGGTAAGTGGTGGAGCTAGCCAAGTCTTTGGCTCCTAATTCATTGCTATTTCTATTATGCAAGAAAATCCCTGAGGGGATGTAGACCTCCAATTCTAGTAGAAAGACCAGACTTAATGGTCTGACTGAAACTGGAGGGACCCCAGACATCATGGCCCCCAGACTCTCTGTTGGCCCAAAACTAAAACCATTCTCGAAGCCAACTCTTCAGACAAAGATTAGACTGGACTATAAGACATAAAATGATGCTGCTGAGGAATGTGCTTCTTAGCTCAAGTAGACACATGGGGCTATGTGGGCAGCTCCTGTCTAGAGGCAAGATGAGAAGGCAGAGGGGGACAGGGAAATACAGGGTGGAGAAAAGGAGTGTGTTGTCACATTGCAGGGAGAGCAACTAGGGTGTATAAGTGTGTATGTAAGTTTTTATATGAGAAATTGACTTGAACTGTAAACTTTCACTTAAAACACAATTCAAAAAAAAAAAAAGAAAAGAAAATCCCTGAGAATTATTTGGGAATGATTATTTACATAATGAAATTACTCTTTTTTTGATTTCAGAGTGTCAATATAGAATTCCTTTAAAATGCTTATTTTAAATAAATATTTTATTATATTGGAAATAAACAATAGTATATTTATTGGGTGCTTACCATGTGTCTGGAACTGTTCTAAGCACTTTGCTTGCACTGTCTCATTTAACCCTCCCATAAGCCTATCACATAAGCAGTATTATTAGCCCCATTTTTAATGAGGAAACTGAGGTTCAGAAAGGCAAAGAACTTGCTTGGAGACGGGCAGCTGGTGCATTGTTTGGCTGGGTTTCAAACCCATGTCTTTCTGTCTCCAAAGTCTGTATTCTTAGCCACCCTACTTTGCAGCCTATCTACACTTTATTATACATAATTTTAAATAAGTAACTATTACGTAAAACAAAACAAGTTGTGAATCTGAGATGAGTTTACTTTAAAAGTGTTTGCAATATGAAAGAAGAAAGGCAAGTCTAATGCATATAAAGTATTAGACAGCTACTTGAATAAAAGGGAGAAAAAACAGCAAGAAAAGGAGAAATAGGAATATACAGAGAGAGACTGGCTGATTGAGAGAGAGAAGCTGGACAAAGGAGTCGATAGTCGGGGAGGGGAAACAGCTCCAGCCCTCTCCGCTTCTGCCTTGAATCTGTCTGGGATTCTTCAACCCACATAGAACTCCTGGTCCCCATGCCCCTGGAGCCCTTGCTGCCTATACTCATTGGGCCAAGAATTTAAACTCACTAGCACTTAGCCTCCTCACCCAGAGGGCAGCTGTGAGTGGAGAGGAAGGAGTACCTATCAACATCTGCACTGCCCTGAGGGTGGGGCCTGTGACCCAAGAGCCAGGCAGATGTAAGGGCAAGTTCCAATGACAGATTTAAGGGCATCCCCACTAGAAAAGAGGCAGGGATGCTGACCCCTCACTCTTCCTTAAGGAGTTCTGCACAGTTAGACTGTGTGCCAACCTGTTGGCGTGGTGGTGGTGGCCGGGAGACTTCTTGAGACTAATATGACAGGGAGGAAGCATGACAGAGACGGCAAGAGTGGAGGCAAGATCATGGCATGGGCTGAAGAAACCCCTTTTGCCCTTGGGTGCTGGCACCGTGGTACAGGGGATCTGAGTCACCAGGGAAGGCAAGGAATAGCTGGCAAGGGTTTACGCAGCAATCGCCCTCATTTCCTTTCCACTCATTTGGTAGTTTTGAAATTCTCCACCCTTTGCCTGCACCCCACCCCACCACCACCAACTCCAGCTTGTATGTGTGTGTTGATTTGTGTGTATGCATGCACAGTTGGCTGTTGGTAACAACAATATTAGCTAAGAACAAGGAAATTGCAACTTGCTTGCTGTTTTTGACCTACCCAAAAGGATAAACCCAAATAAAAACCCAGGTAGAAACCCTTCATGAACTAATGAGTTAACCATTTTTCCAAGCTCTAGGATTATGCTTTTCACACCTTAATTCAGCCAGAGGCTCTTTTCTGAGGGAATTGCATTGCTATGACCACAGTGATAGAGGTCAAAGGCATATAGTTGTCAGCTAAGTATATTATATATAAATAAAGAGCTGGATGAAATTTAGTCAAGGACATGCCCTGGGATTAGGTGATAATCTTGCTTCAAGTTCTCTTAGTCATCCACAAAACCCATCTTGCTGTACTCCCAGTGTTTCTGTACCTACCCTTTACCCCATGGGTCAGTTAGGCTAGCTTTCTGAAGGCAAGAATGACAGAGGGCTCAGCTGAGCTCAGAAACGATTTCAGCAACTGTGCTGTGAGATCTTGTGAGGAACTGGAAAGCTGTTCCGGACATCACAGCAAGCCTGGTGGTCTGCCCTTAGCAAGTTTCAGCTTTTCTCTTGCCCACTTCTCCTGGGCCTACCTGCTTTTCTGCCAGTTCAAAGGCTGATGTTCACAGTGTCTTGAACTCTCACTCCCAAGGTGAGGGCATTCGAGTGGGTTGGCTTAGTCACTGTCCAACATAGAACCTCTACAGGTGGCTCCTGTAGATTACAGGAATGGTTACGTAATTTACAGGGCCCAGTGAAAAAATGGAAACTAGGGCTTTCGTTTCAAAATCAAGAATTCCAAAGTGGCAACAGCAGAGGGTAACACCAAACACAGGCCCTTCTGAGTGTGTGGCCCTGGGTGGCTGCACAGGTGGAACACCCAGGAAGCTGGCCCTGGCAGGCTCAGGTGCAGAGGCCACGGCCATCACCAGGGCCATGAGGGCCACCCAGATGCCTTTCTAGGCCAGTACCCACCCATCCTGCTACTTTCCACAGGAGCTCACTGATGGGGTGCAATGGGACAAGTAACCAGGGAGCCAATTTAACTGTGGTTAAAGCAGGGCCCAATCAAGAAAATAAGCATTGAAAAAGTCTTTCTAGGGCCTAATGGAGCCCTGGTGGTGCAGTGGTTAAAAGCTTGGCTGCTAACCAGAAGGCTGGCAGTTCGAATCGACCAGCTACTCCTTGGAAACCCTATGGGGCAGTTCTACTCTGCCCTATGGGATCTGTATGAGTCAGAAGCGACTTGATAGCAACAGTTTTTTTTTTTTTTTCCTTTTTTCTTTATTGTACTTTAGATGAAAGTTTGCAGAGCAAATAAGTTTCTTGTTAAACAATTAATACACATATTATTTTGTGACATTGGTTGCCAACCCCACGACATGTCGACACTCTCCCCTTCTCGACCTTGGGTTCCCCATTACCCTCCTACCTTATCACCCTTGCCCCTGAGTTGGTGAGCTCATTTAGTCTCGTTTTGTTCTATGGGCCTGTCCAATCTTTGGCTGAGGGGTGAACCTCAGGAATGACTTCAGTACTGAGTTAAAAGGGGTTTCTCCAGTCTCTGTAAGACCAGTAAGTCTGGCCTTTTTTTGCGAGTTAGAATTTTGTTCTACATTATTCTCCCTGCTCTGTCTGGGAGCCTCTGTTGTGATCTTTGTCAGAGCAGTTGGTGGTGGTAGCCGGGTACCATCTAGTTGTGCTGGACTCAGTCTGGTAAAGGCTGTGGTAGTTGTGGTCCCTTAGTCCTTTGGACTAATCTTTCTCTTGTGTCTTTGGCTTTTTCATTCTCCCTTGATCCAGACAGGGTGAGACCAGCGGAGTATCTTAGATTGCCGCTCACGAGCTTTTAAGACCCCAGATGCTACTCATCAAAGTAGCATGTAGAATATTTTCTTTATAAACTAACAACAGGTTTTTTTTTGTTTTTTTGTTAATGGGAGTCACTGGGTGGTACAAATGGTTAGCATGCTCAGTGGCTAACCAAAAGTTTGGAGGTTCAAGACCACCCAGAGGCGCATTAGAAGAAAGACCTGGCAATCTGTTTCTGAAAAACCAGCCACTGAAAACCCTATGGAGCATAGTTCTACTCTGACACACATGGGGTTGCCCTTAGTAGGAAACTGGTAAAGGGCCTACTGGGTTATTCCAGGATGCTGTTTAAATTATCCAAATTATTTACCAGAAAGAACGGGGAAATAGCTTAAATGAAAGAGCCCTACACCTGACTGAATCTGAGTGCAGGGGGAGAGTTGTCACAGGCTGGCAAATTGCCTGACGCTGGTCATATTTTTCAGTACCTGGAGTTCTAAACTGCCTTTGCCTTGACGTCAATTCCGACTCAGGGCGAACCCACATGTACCCCTCCCCAAAGCACGGGTGATGAACCAGTTTAGGTGAGCTGCCCAGTCCAGGTGCAGCCAGTGAGAATCCGAAGGCCTGACCTTCCTCACACAAAATTCCTCCTGGCACTTTGGGCAACCCAACTCAAAAACTAAACCCGTTGCACTGAGTTGATTTTGACTCACAGCGACCCTATAGGATGGAGTAGAACTGCCCCATAGGGTTTCCAAGACTGTAAATACAGAAGCAAACTGCCTATCTTTCTCCCTTGGAGTGGGTTCGAACCGCCGACCTTTCTGTTAGCGGCTGAGCACTTTAACCCCTGTGCCACCAGGGCAACCCAGATATACAGAATCACTTCCAAGCCAGGCCACATTTATTCTGCATCTTCGGTTTCTGAGTTTATCTAAAATCAGCAGGCGAATCAAACTTTCTGGAAGGAATTGAGCGCCTCCTGCTGGGTACTAAATTGCACTGATACTAAGCTATTACTCAGTAACACCAATATCTGAAAACATACTTTAGGGATTCAACCCTGTGTAACAATCAGTGAAAACAATGACTCATGGTGGCAAAATTGAGTTACATGCATTTGGTAATAGTTTTTTTTTTTTTTTTTTGATTTCTAATACTATGAGCTTTAAAAAAATTCTTATTCCTGTGCATTAAGTAAAAGTTTGCAGAGCAAATTAGTTTCCCATTTGATAGTTTGTACGTAAAGCGTCCCACGGCATTGGTTGTATTCCCTACAGTGTGTCAGCACTCTCCCCATTTCTGTTTTAGTTTCCCTGTTTCCTTTCGTCCTGATTTTCTATCCCTTCCCGCCTTCTCATCTTTGCTTTTGGGCAAATGTTGCCCTTTTGATCTCATATAATTGATTGTTCTAAGGAGCATGTTTATGTAGGATACTATTTTATGGGTATGTCCATGGTTTGGCTGAAAGGTGGTCTCTGGGAATGGCTTCAGTTCCAGTTGAGAAGAATATCATAGGGCCACCATCTTGGGGGAAAAATGGGTTTAACCTTGTGTAAGTACCAATGAAAACAATATGACTCATGGTGGCAAAATTGACTCCTGTTGTTAGGTGCCATCAATTTTGACTCACAGCAAACGGTGTGGCAGACTAGAACTGCCCGCATAGGATTTCGTGGTTGTAATCTTCACGGGAGCAGATCACCAGATCTTTTCTCCTGCAGAGCTGCTGGATGGGTTCAAACTGCCAACGTTTCCATTAGCAGCCGAGTGCTTAACTGTTGCGCATGACTCCTGGGTTCTTATTAAAAATTCTTCTTTCAGTTGTCTCAATTACAGAAACAAAAGAAACATTTCAGAACAGAGTGGTCACAGGAGGTTTTAATGAGGTGGCAACATGGTCCTGGGGTAGGACAGCAATTTTGGGATCAGACTGCCTAGGTTGGAATCCATTTACTATCTGAGTGACTTGGAATAAGTCCTTTCTTAACTTTAACTTGGGACAAGTCATTTAATTTTTTATGATTTTTTTGTGTGGCTATATATATATATATAACATACACTTTGCTATTTTAACCACTTTTAAGTGTACAATTCAGTAGCATCAATTACATTCTCTGTTGTACAACCACCACTACTGTTTCCAAAACTTTCTCACCACTTTGAACAGAAACTTCCCATTAAGCAATAAATCCCCAGCCCCTGGTAACGACTGGTAAACTTTGGTATCTATGCATTTGACTTATTCTGGGTATTTCATAATAGTGGAATCATACAGTATTTTTTTGTGTCTGGCTTATTTTACTTAGCATGTTTTCAAGGTTCATCCATGCTATACCATGTATCAGAAC
The DNA here is from genome assembly GCF_030014295.1 of Loxodonta africana. Lineage (NCBI taxonomy): Eukaryota > Metazoa > Chordata > Mammalia > Proboscidea > Elephantidae > Loxodonta > Loxodonta africana. Next base: position 44,889,173 of record NC_087367.1, on the reverse strand, counting down.
TTCACTCCTTTTTATGGCTAAATAATATTCTATTGTGTATCTATCTCACATTTTGCTTGTCTGTTCATGTGTTGATGGACACTTGGGTTGTCTCCACCTTTTGGCTATTGCCAGTGGTGCTGCTGTAAACACTGGTCTAAAAGTATCTAAGAGTTCTGTTTTCAAGTCTTTTGGGCCTATACCTAGCAATTGCTGAGTCATAAGGTAATTCTGTGTTTAACTTTTTGAGGAACCACCGAACCGTTCACCACAGCAGCTGCACCATTTTATATACATCTCTCGCATGAGAAACCCTCACACTGCGCTTCTAGAAACCCAGCCCAAGCCACATCTTTTATTTTTTCTCTGTAGTATATACTGCAAATGAAGTCATAAATTTGCATGACCAGTGGTTTAATGTTTACCTCTCCTCTACTAAAGGAAGGCTCCACGGAGTCAGAGGCCATCCTTAAATCTTGTTCACCGTGATCTTGTATTCCCAGCACCAGATGTGGTACCCCCCCCAAGAGGAGATGAATACACGTGTTGAACTGGAAAGCTGGCAGGAACCAAGGGGCCACACAGCCTCTCAGCCTGTCTCTGCAGAACTCTCCTAACTTGCGTTGGTACGTGTGGTTGAACAAGTCACCCATAGTAACAGTGTGCGTTCTTTTGTGCCCATCACACTCAAGTCAGGCCTAGATGGAACCATCCCCAAGCCCCAGTTGACAGAATCTGACTGGCCCAGGTTAGCTCACTAATTCCTTATACAATGAGCTGATTCTGGCATTGTATCACAAGTCACCAACTTGGCCAACAGCTTACAGGTATCATACTCTGCTTCAACTGAACAAAGACAACTTTCATATTTTACTAAAAACCAAAACCCATTGCCATCAATCCCAATTCATAACGACTCCATTGGACAGCGCAGAACTGCCTCACAGGGTTTCCAAGCTGTAATCTTTACAGAAGCTGAATGCTACATTTTTCTCCCACGGAGTAGCCGGTAGTTTTGAACCAGACCTTTCAGTTAGCAGCCGAGCACTTAACCACTGTGTCACCAGGACTCTTTTCATATTTTACTAGTTTAGCAATATTCCAGGGAAAAACCCAGCCCACAAACAAGCCTGGACTGATGTGAACATCCACTAACTTCTTTAGATGTTAGTGCCTCGGATATTACATACAACAAATAAGCTGCAGGAAAATCTGTTTCGCTAAAATGTGGAAAAACTGTGGCATTCTAGGAACTTTAATTTTTTTGAAAAGCTATTTTTGTTTTGAAAACCCTGGTGGCGTAGTGGTTAAGTGCTACAGCTGCTAACCAAAGGGTCGGCAGTTCAAATCTGCCAGGCACTCCTTGGAAACTCTATGGGGCAATTCTACTCTGTCCTATAGGGTCGCTATGAGTCGGAATCAATTTGACGGCACTGGGTTTGGTTTAGTTTATTTGTTTTCTCTTGGTATGAAAATTTTTTTTTCAAACATCTTAATTCTCCTTTTTACTTGGTTGTCTTTCTTCAGCTATTGAAGGGACTGGTGCCTTGGGGGTCTTTGTTCTGAAGATGAGTGACTTCTAGGCAGGACACTGACACAGAGGGAGGAGACAAGACCAGAAGTGTCTGGATTACAGGGCAGCTGCTACAACCACGTTTCTGATCGAAACCCTCAGGTCAGCTCCTTTTTTTGTGATGTACCTCTTCCTCCCCAAAGCTAGGGAAACAACAGGGCCAGTAAAAAAAAGGATGGGGAGGAAGAGAGATTTCAATTATTCAGTGTTTTCAGTTTTTCAGTGAGGAATATAGAAGTATAAACTAGGGCCTCTTCCCACAGTTTACAACCTGGAAGGGAACTAGAAAGATATCATTTAACAGAGACAAACGACTCCAGGAGATAACGTACATGCATCTGTTTTTCAAAGTACAAGTTCTTATACAAATACGTAACTAAGTACTGATTCCATGGTGTTCTAGTTATATCTGAACAGGCTTTGAGAAAATAACAAATGCTGTTACTGGATAAAACTAGTGGTCCAACTAGCCAAAGATCTCTTCCAGTGGCACAAAGGAAATTGTAGGGAGATAAGAAGATAACTTTTTAATCTGTACATTTATCCAGCGTTTGAAAATACACAGGGAGCCATAGAAATCACAGTGATCAGTGAATGGGATACCTACATACCCATAACATCCACGAGCTAAGTACATATCCACCCCATCCATGCAGAAGGCTTCTCAAAGTGGGGTTACATGAGAAGTTAATAATTTGCATGTCTGGCTTCCTTTCTCTTTGCCTTTCCCGCTTGTATCTTTAATCACCTAGCATCACAGGTACATGTAAGTAATAAGGAAGCGTTAAGCTCTGACAGGAAGACAAAATCAGAATTAAGGCAACTGTTTAACAATCATGTTCAAATGCAAGCTGGTGAATGAAGAGCTTTATTCTCAAAAAGCCAAATATTCTTGAGAAATCTCAATCACTTTCTCATTCTGGTGAATATTTTCACATTTACTTTGCTTCCACAAACTAAGTGGATATGCATTTTTGAGTGCTGATTTATCGCTAAAAGATATGAGTTAGAAAACTTAAAAAAAAATTTGTACCTATGTATTAAAAAAAAAAACAAAAAACAAAACAAAACAAAAAAACGCATCCATGAAGAAGGAGCCAGGTGTCAGTTTCCGACGGGTGGAACGTTCTCATGGAGGTACTGTAAGGCTAAGTCTGTCCACTTCATTTCTTGTTCTTTAACAGATTCTGTGGTGCCACCATTGTCTTGTTCAGGTTCGGGAAGCTCATTCTGAAATAAAGGACATTCGGGACAATAATATGTTTTGTGTTAACAAACCTCTTAAAACTCAAGAGCACTTAGAATTAACACCTGTGAGTTCTTATGAACAGTAAGCATAATTGATAGAAGTATATTCTTAAAAAAGAGCTAAAATAAAAAGATGTGAAGAAAACATCAGAAGTATTGCTGCAATGTGGCCTGGCCCTTCTACAGTGGGGAACGATGGCTATTATGACATTTATACAGGAGGCAGGAGGATCCAAGCTGGCTCCAGCATTTGCTGGTAACTCTGGCCAAGGTAACCAACCCCTCAGAGCGAACCAAAAAAAAAAAAAAAAAAAAAAAACCACAAAACCCAGTGCCACTGAGTCGATTCTGACTCATAGCAACCCTATAGGACAGAGCAGAACTGCCCCAGTTTCCAAGGAGCACCTGGCAGATTCGAACTGCTGACCCTTTGGTCAGCAGCCATAGCACTTTACTACTACGCCACCAGGGTCCAGAGCCAACATGCCCATATAATATAGGAAGTAGGGACACTAAAATTGTATAGAAACAGCTGAGACTCCCCCTAGTAGTGGAGCTGGGCAACACAAAACAAAGCAAATTACCAATTCATATCCCACCAACAATTTGCTTAAAATGGCAAGCCATGGGCCACACAATCAACTGGAAGTAGAATCTAGGATAGTTTGCTTATATTTTAAATTTATTGCTACCAGAACTCTGCTTTGTACCAGTGTCTCACTGATAGCAATATGCTTCTTTTCAGTTACCTGGATTTAGACATTTTTTAGGGTCAGCATACTATTACTAAATACCCAGACTTAATGCTTTCCCACTGGATTCCAATTTGCAGTACATGAATATTTTTATACTTTAAAATAATGTTTAATACATATGTTTACTTATAACTGTACAAATATATTTGAATCACATCTTGCTCTACAAATTTAAGACTGAGATTCAAACACATTTGTACAAATTAAAAAAAACTATCGTTTATCTTAAAGCAATAATAAACACAAACTTAAAAAAAAGAATAGTTTAGTTTCAATAATTATTTATAGCTTATAAAGCAGAAACAGGTCCTTGGTTAACGAATTATTTAGACGCAGACAACATTGCTTAATTTCATCCTATCTGTGGTTTAAGTTTCCTAAAATAATGTGTCTTTCAATTGGCACTATTTCTTTTGCAATGAATGTCAACATATAAAATTGCATATATTCCTGAAAAACAAAAACAAACATATTATAAACACAATCATCCAATGTTTAAAGCGGTCAGAATTGTTTGCAGCTCCTTCTATCAAAAGTGGAGTCTATTCCACAGTCTTGAGTTTGGACTGGCTGTGTGGCTTGCTCTGGCCAACAGGCTGCAGCTACAGTGCCAGTGTGCCAGTTCCGAGCCTGTCTTTCAAGGCCTGGCAGTTTTTTCCCATGCTGCCCTGGGAACCCTGAGACAGACAGCCATGTGAAGTCTGGGCTGGCGGCTGGATAAGGAGACACTGGACCTAGTTGCCCAATCATCCTAGCCAACGACCTGCGAACTGCCAGACACGCGAGGCCATCCTAGATCACCCAGCCTCCAGCCAACCTTCCAGGGAGGTTTTCCAGAGACCAGGGAAGAGAAGAGTGTTTCAAGAGCCTGTTGGTCGAAATGTAGAAGAGAAGCCAGGTTATCTGCTGAGCATCTTTCAGGGAAGCTAGGGCAGATGCGCATTCCAAGGATGTGAGTCCCTAATGATGGCAACAGACCGACAAACCACAGGTGCGGAAGTGAGAAACACAGCTCATATGCCTCAGACGTGCTGCCGCTGCTGCGTGTTCTTCCCCATCTCACCTGCTAAACTCTGATTATCTGGCTTACCGCTGGCTTTGGTGTGCTGGACTGAGCATGGGTCAGAAGATCTGGGTTCTAGTCCTAACCTGGTACCTAACTGAGCAAGTCACTTCACCTCTCTAAGCCACATTTCTCTCCAAAGAAAAAAGTCGGACTAGATGCTCTCCAGAGGCTTCTAAAGCTAGAGAATTTCACAGGTTTGATTTCTCTGCCCTACTAGCTTATCTGTCCATAAATATCCCGCCTCAACTACGGTCCCCCAGATCATACCCTTAACCGCTCATGCTCAGCACAAAGCATAACCTACCAGAGGTATCGCCACATCCTCATAGGGCAGCTTGTCTTCTCGCCACGCATCGTCAATCAAATCCAAGATCCTTCCATCTCTCTGTACCTCGCTGTCCATTCTCCAGCAGCTTTGATCTTGTCAAATCTGTAAGCCAAATAGATTATTTCCAGTACTAAGACTGCCCAGGCTTTCCGTTTTCTGGTATAACATCACCCTGGGAGAGGCGCACCTTCTAATCTGGGACAGGTGACAGCCAACTTACTTAAAAGACCCAGCACATCCTCAGCTGATGAATGCTTTAAAAGTGTACCCTGGACAGATATAGCATACACGTGGGAGGGGGAGGCAGCGAGGCCAATTTCACAGTGTGTGAAAGGAGGACAACGTATGTGACGGCCTTGTTCGTGAAACCCTGTTGCCATTGAGTCGATTCCAACTCCTGAGGCCACTGCACACCTAAAACGCAGCTTTTCCCTCCTAGCTGCGCATTTACTTTTCCCCAGGGCTTCGAACCAGTTCTTCCCAGTTCAGTCATGGCCAAGGAATTAACGCTGGAAGAGAAACAAATTTTTAAAATTTAGGTGATCCAGAACCATAAGTGGAACAGAAAAAATTATGGGTCAAAGCCCTGGAATGGGAGACTCAGAAGTGGCATAGTGCACCCTTTAAGGAGCCTGATTTGTGAGAATGGGTTATTGCCAGGAATGAGGAGAGTGACACATTCAAAGCAGCATGGTCAGCCACCATCTTTGAGCCAGGCACCACTGCTTCTTACTGCGCAAAATCCGAAGGGCAAGATATTTGGTTGCCATGCAACCCATATGCTGCCTTTGGTTTTCAAGGAGATTAAGTTTCTAACAGGGCTTCGACACCTGTAATTTTTCCTGTCTCCTGGGCCATGACCGAACCAATTCAAAGCCTTGCTTTTCCCTGATTATGAGGCCTTTGATGAGTTCCTGACTCATAACTGCCTGCTAAGTCCCGTGTCCATCCCCTCACAGATTTCCTGCACTACATTTACAAAAGTCTCTGCCTTTGTTGGCGTTTTTAAGATACAAGAGTTAAACGAAAAACTGAACTGAGTTACACATAGTGGCCAAGAGCAGATCTGACACAAATCCTCAAGGCAAGAAGATTTCAGCAGTCGAGCTACCTCCTTTCTTAAAACAGAACCCTGAGCGAGCTCTGAAAAGGGCCTCTCCAGGTGAACGGTGGCAGGACCCCATGCTGCCCCAGTTTCTGCTTCCACGTGGGGTTTCTTCCCTGGATTCTTATCGCCGCTCCCCGTTTAATAATCTGGTTCAAGTGGTCAAGATACTTACTTAGCTCCTTGACCCTGATTCCTCACATTTCCTCCTGAAACTGGTGCAATCTAACTGAAAAGGCTGGGCAGCTTGGTGGGTACCTCTGGGTTCCCAATCTCCAAGTTTAGGCTCTGTCACTTCATCACGGGAACCACTTTACTGTGCTCCTTGCTACAAAGGTGCCATCCTGAAGGCCTGGAGGACACCGGCACCAAAGGCACTCTAGTCACTCTCAGTTTCAGAAACAGCAGAGACTCATAAAAGAATGGTCTTTGGGGGTGGAATCCAGTTCCTTCATACAGGCCTGTACGTAGTCCAAATAGTGTAACTGCACAATAGCCCAAACACTGGGGCAATAATTACACAGGTTGGGGTAGGGCAAGTTTTTTACTCTTGTAAGGATCCAGGCAAAACTGTGAAGCAAAAGGTGCCCAGCTATCTTTGCCACCAGTAAACTAGTTTAGGAAGATCGTAATATTTCACTTAAGAATTACTCCACTATACCGACAATGTCAATCAAGTTGAAAGATCCTGTGTTTAGGAAATTTACACACAAGGCTTTTTCACTTTCGGTTCCAGTTATACCTGTGGAGTTGCTGTCCTCCAAGGGCGCTCCTTTGTCCTGCTACCACTCCCTTTGTCCTTTCTGCTCTGTTCCCTTCCCCCATGCCCCCCTCACTTTTCTCCACTGATTCAAACCTGCAGATTTTTCCAGGCCCACACAGATTTCACCATTCCTAAAATTTTCTGAAATCACTAGAGTTTTAGTTAATTTCTGTTCTTGCTTTTTGTCATTACGATCCACTAACCAAGTCAGGGCAGCATTGTGGCCCACTGATTAAAAAAATATTATCTCCAATTGTTATATATAAATTTGGTTATTAATGACTCTTCGGCATACCTTTCCCCAATTTTGTTTCTATCGCTTTTCACCTGTTCCTCTCTCAAACACCTCCAATCCTGTCACACCTCCCAGCCCTTGCACTTATAGCCGCCCTTTCCCTATCACTAACTCCTACTTTTTTCCCCAATCTGGCACTGGATTCAACACCCCATTCCTGGGGTTAGGTGGCTTCACGATTAATGGACTGGAGAAGTGGGAAGCATCAATATAAGCATGTCTAAGACAAGCGGAAGGTGCCCTGGTGCCACAGTGGTTAAAGTGCTCGGCTGCTAACCCAAAAGTCATTGAAACCAATGACGAACCCACAAGCCACTTAGGGAGAAAAATGTGGCAGTCTGCTCCCTAAAGAAACCCTGGATGCCGAGTAGTGGTTAAGTGCTACGGCTGCTAACCAAAGGGTCGGCACTTCGAATCTGCCAGGCGCTCTTTGGAAACTCTATGGGGCAGCTCTACTCGGTCTTATAGGGTCCTATGAGTCGGAATCGACTCGACGGCAGTGGGTTTGGTTTTGGTCTGCTCCCTAAAGATTACAGCCTTAGAAACTCTATGGGGCAGTTCTACTCTATCCTACAGAATCGCTGTAACTCGGAGCGAACTGGAGGCAGTGGGTTTTTGGTATTAGGACACGGCCACTGTCCCAAGCACTCACCACACTCGACCGAATACACTTGCAATTTACTAAACAAACTTTTCTCTCCCACGCCTTTGTGCCTACACATGTGTTAGCCCTAACGCCTGGGGTGCTCTTTTCTCTCATCTCGGCTAAACCTCCATCTAAAAGATCAGCTCCAGGTAAGCCTCCTGCCGACGGTATTCTCCCAGCCTGAGGAGAGCGCGACGCCCAGCCCTCCGCGGGTCCTAGCGTCTCCCGGCGCATGGAGCGGCCACACTACGGGCTCGTTACGTGTCTTCCCAGAAGGGCGGCGCGCGTTCCCTGAAACACGGACACGTTTTACCCATCTCTGCTTCACGGCCCTGAGAACGTATTTACAGAATCAAGCAGAACGATCTTTCCTTCGCCAGAACCGTCCTCACGGGTCACCACCGTCTACACCCCTGTGCGTGTGGCCGCCCCACAGCCGCGGCTTCCGGCCTGAGGCTGCACAGACCGAATACGGAGGCCGGGAGGGGGTCCTCCGCCGCCCGGACGCGCCTTTTCGCCCCACGAGGCGTGCGGTGCGGGCGGTAACTCCCAGTGAGAGAGGTAAGGTCACCGACTTCGGCCAACGGCAGACGGGGAGGAGACCCAACACAAAGAGCGAAGGCCTCCTCGCCCTCCCCAGACCTGGGCCGGGAGCGCGGGAAGCTCTCCCCAGCACCCAGCCCACCGCGGCCTCGCTTCCGCCGAGCACGCCCCTCTCGCGCGTTCCCGGATGTGGGTGAGCCCATTTGCGCGCGCAGAGGGGAGGTCCTGAAAGGACACTTTCAAGGAAGAGTGAGGGGGGAGTGGGCGGAACGAACGTGCTAACGACAGAGCCGGGACGTAGGGCTGGTGGGGACGCGCGTGCGCGTCCCCGGCCCGAGGTAACGGCGGGAAGGGTCGGGGGCGCGCTCGCGGTACCCCGGTAACCGCCTGTGCGCTTGGCGCAGCGGGTGAGGGGCGGGCTCGTTCGGAGGGCGACCTGGCTGCAGTGGTGCCGCCGGCCGCGGGGCCGCATGGCCTGGTCCCCGCCGCCGCCGCCCGCAAGCCGCCAAGCCCGTCTCGGCGCCCCTCCGCGCCCCGCCCCTCGGCTATGCTGCGCGCTTCCTGCCGACCTGTGAAGGCGGACGTAGCGGCGCCTGGCGCGCGTTCCGGGCCTGCCAGGTGGTCAGCCTTGCTGGAGCCCGGCGGCGGGGAGGGGTGCTTCGGAGAGCAGTCGGGTGGGCGGGCCGCTGGCAGTCCGCTGTTCGTGGCAAAGGCTCCCGCGCGCTCTCCTCCTTACGGTGCTGGTCCCTCAGCACAACCCCTTATCTAGGCTGCTGGATAGGGGCGCATTGACCGGTAAGCAAGGTGCACACGGGTTCACTTGTGTTTACTTCTCTGGAGTGCACAATTTCACCTGGCCCGTAGGTGAATAAGCACAAATTAATAATAAGCACAAGTAAGCCCGTGCGTGCCTTGTTTATTGGACAATCTGTCCCTGCTGCTGGATCTGATTAGAATTTTCTAGGATTGTTGCTGATTTATTGCAGGTAGTACCGGCTCATGAATGGTTGGGTGGTTAACAATTTTAAAAAAGCGAATTCGTTTTAAAAATGCTAATATTTAGTACAGGAAGTACGAGGATGTGGCAAAATGCGGGAAGGACTGAAGTTGGGGAACCCTGAACTGATTGCTCCATGCGTGCAAGTCAGGACTGGGAACCACGTAAGAGTGGGTTAAAAACGGCGATTCCTTAGAAACACTTTAATCCTGAAAATAGAGACAGTAAATCTAGCTCGTGATGGGGTTTTTCTTGTGTCCCTGTAACATCAGGAGAGAAATATAAGGCTATCAGAGACTAGTCTTTTTTTGTAATTAACAGTGCAGTACACTTCCATAAAGTAGTTTCCCCTGAGCACTTAGTTTTTGCGTCTGATTCCCTAAACCGATTTTTAAAGAAAGCTACTTTATTTCTTTAATAAAGCGATATTGTAGATTCCCATATTTGTACAGGTCCTTATAAATGCTCATGTTAGCATTTAGTTTTTATTTCATAGAGATGAAGAAAAAAACAATCCATTTTGGTGGAGTCAATCCCAACTCAGCGACCATATAGGATAGTAGAACTGCCTCACAGTTTCCAAGGAGCTTCAAACTTAAAACCTTTTGGTTAGCAGCTGAGCTCTTAACCACTGTGCCACCAAGGCTGTAGATGAAGAGGAAATCATAATAATGATCATCAACTACACTTTACCTTCAAATATTTACGTTTATACTTAAACCAAAACAAAACAAAAAAATGATCCAGTTCATCCCGACCCATGGCGACCTCATGTGTGTCAGAGTAGAACTGTTCTCTGCAGGATTTTCAATGGTTTATTTTTCAGAAGCAGGTTGCCAGGCCTTTTTTCTGAGGTGCATCTGGATGGACTTGAGCCTCCAAACTTTTGGTTAGCAACCCAGCACATTAACCTTTGCACCACCCAGAGATTCCATACACTTAATAGCTAGAGCTTAATGATACAATAAAAAGTATATCTTTTCTTATTTGGAATACAATACTGTCTTTAATTTTTATCCTGAATTCAGAAGGTTTGAAAAAATTATTCATTCTTATAAATTTCCATTTGTTTCTCAAACTTGCTTGCTGCTTGCCTTTTGACTATGTCATTATCAGAGATAGGTATAATTTTAGAAAAGGCTTTAAACTAAAATGGATTAGAGATTTATAAACATTTGGATTGACACTGCCATTTAAAATGATGTAAATTCAGATGTAAAAAATTTGTGATAAGTATATATATTAATTGTACTGATGCCATTTTCCTCCACTTAAGAGGTAGAAGCCCTTAGCCTTATGGTGCTCACTTATGGTGTAGTGGTGGATATGATGACCATCAGTAGTCCACTCTCTCATTAGATCATTCCTTTTTTTTCCAATGTTGACTTGTTCTGCCAAAGCCAATTATGACATAAGGTTTCAGGAATTGAATTTCTGATTTTTATGTTACTTACGGGTTTTTCCCTCCAAGAACAGAGGTTTCTTTTTTCAGTTTTACAAAACCATGATACTGTCATCACACCTACAAAATTAATAATTCTATAATGTCAATATCCAGGCAGGGTTCAGATTTCACCAACCATCCCATAAATGTCTTTACAGTTCGCTTGTTTGGATGAAAGTCTTGTAAAGATCTACCCACATGTTACATTTGGTTGATATACTTTTTAAGTCTGTTACAATCTTAGTAATTCGCTTTTCTCTTTCCCCTTTTTTCATTGCCATCTAGATTTAGCTGGTTGTAGCTACGTGGTATCCTTTAACTTGTACCTCTGTTATTTCTGCTAAACCATTAGATATAGAACTGCACTGTCCAATATGGTAACCACCAGCCAACTGTGGCTATTTAGATTAATTAAAATTAAAAATTTATTTCATTAGCTGCATTAGCCACATTTTAAGCCCAGTCACCCATAATTTCCGTAATTGCATAAAGCTCTGTTGAAGAGCACTTACCTATAAGCTTGATCATATTCACCCTTGATTTTTTTCTTTTTTTGATGAGTGGGGGCAAGAATATTTTATAGGTGCTGCAGTGTACTTGCTATTGTATCTTTGTCAGGGGGGCAGGTAGTGTCTGAGTGGTCTCTTTTTGTGAACAGTGGGTTCAGGTGTTGTTAGCCCAATCCATTCATCATAAAAGCTCCTATGAGCGGTTCACCTGTTGGTAAAATACTTTTGTGGGTTAGATTTACTGTATCCATTATTGCGGTATTTTCTGTCAAGTTGATTCTGACTCATAGTAATCCTATAGGACAGAGTAGAACTGCCCCATAGGGCTTCCAAGGCTGTAATCTTTACAGAAGCAGACTGCCACATCTTTCTTCCATGGAGTAGTTGGTGGGTTCAAACTGCAGGCCTTTCAGTAAGTAGCCGAGCATTTAACCAACGCACCGCTAGGGCTCCTAATCATTGCATTGTTGTTGTTAGGTGCCATCCAGTCCTTCTAACTCATAGCGACCCTATGTACAACAGAACAAAACACTGTCTGATCCTATTATTATTGCATTAAAAAAAAAACCAAACCTGTTGCCATCGAGTCGATTTCGACTGATGGTGACCCTATAGGACAGGGTACAACTGCCCCATCAGAGTTTCCAGGGAATGCCTGGCGGATTCAAACTGCCGACCTTTTGGTTAGCAGCCATAGCACTTAACCGCTACGCCACCAAATTATTGCATTAGGGTTTGCAAAATGGTGATTTTGCAATTTTTTCATTATTTCTGTATTTATTAGGTGGAAATCTTTTATGAAGGATGACTTTCCCTCATCAGCTATTTGATTATCCTGACATACAGTTTGTATAGGAAAGGTGAGAAAAATGCTTACCTCTTTCCCTCTTTTCAGACTACAGTAATGAGTCGGTGCCCTAGCAACTTCCAAAGGTAACCATGCAGGTTTTTGCTTTTTTTAATTTTTTATCATCATATACTCATAGATTTGAATATATTTTAACTGTTTTGACCTATTGGAATCATTGTTCTTTTCTTTGATAGTCAAATTGTACTATCTTTAACTAGCTGAAGTCCTTTTAAGTTGGCTCTTGTTCTTTTTGACATGACTCCAGTAGTCTCTGATAATTTTCTTGCTTCCTAGTAAAACATATTCCTGGTCATCTATACATTTCTGGCCTCCAAGGAGCCCTGGTTCCTTTTAGGTGGTCATTGGTTCTACAATTTACAGTAGCCAGAGCTAAAAGAGAAGTGTACAGAGTTCACAATGACATTTCCAGTTTAATATGATAGATTTTTTTTTTAAATCATGTGTTTGATTTTATATTTGTATCTTTTTCTCTTGCTGAAAATCTTGGTACCTAATGTCATTAAATATTTCTTTTTTGCCTTATCCTATAATTATGTAATGGTTTCAAATTAACAATACCAATTATTGTTATTATTCATATTCATATAATTCATATAATTATATTATTATTCATATAATTCGCAAGTGGTGTTTAGGATTTCTTTGCAGTTCTTTTTTATCCTTAGTTTGATATGTGCAATAAAATTATTTTATTAAAGGCATATGAAATAATTTAAATGGCAGGCTGCCAACTTGATATTTAGTTGATTCACTTATTTCATTTTGTTTCCAGCCTTTCAGTATTGCTTTTTAAAAATTTTGATTGGTTTTGTTATATGTAAAGCATTAATGTAGCTCCTATAAAACAAACCAAAAAAAAAAAAAAAAACTCTTGCCACCTCGTGGGTTCCAGCTAATGGCAGCCCCCTGTGTTACAGAATAGAACTGTTCCATAGGGTTTTTGTTGCCTGTAATCTGCACGAAAGCAGATTGCAGGGCTTTTCTTCTGTGGTGCTGTTAGGTGGGTTGGACCACCAACCTTTAGGCTAGCAGTCGAGTACATACTGTTTGTGCCATTTGGGGACCTTCCTATAAAACAAGTCCCTGTAAAATAAGGTACATCCAGAGAAGTATAGCTTTCATCCTTGTTGCCTCCACCCCACTTGTTTTCCCTCCTGTGAGTAATCATTTTTAGCAGTTTTAGGCTTATCTTTCCATAAAAAACAAATATACTTAGAAGCAAATATATATAAAAGATAGTACTTACATGTACTCTTGCATCTTGCTTTTTTCACCTGTATGTCTTGCCATTATGTTTTTTAACTGCCACCGAGTCAGTACCTGACTCATGTCCACCCCATGTACAACAGAACGAAACGCTTCTGGGTCCTGTGCCATCCTGTCTTAGTTATCTAGTGCTGCTGTAACAGAAATACCACAGGTGGATGGCTTTAACAAACATACCTTTATTCTCTCACAGTTTAGGAGGCTAAAAGTCCAAAATACGGTTTCGCCTCCAGGGGAAGGCTTTCTTCTCTGTTGGCTCTGGGGGAAGGTCCTTGTCATCAGTCTTCTCCTGGTCTAGGAGCATCTCAGTGCAGGGACCCTGCGTCCAAAGGACGTGCTCCGCTCCTGGCTCTTCTTGCTTAGTGGTAATGGGGTCCCCCTCTTCTCTGCTCACTTCTCTCTTTTATATCTCAAAAGAGGTTGACTCAAGATACAGCCTAATCCTGTAGATTGTGTCCTGCCTCATTAACATCATAGAGGTAGGATTTACAGCACATAGTGTTACCCAGTTAGGGCCCGTGCCCTGGAGCAGTTGAGCCAATGAAATGTACTCCAAGTCAGAAAGAGAGAGAAAGTTTATTAGGAGGTGACACCAATAGGCACTCCAGCAGCAGCACAGCTGTCTTTATGGAGTCTGCACGGTTGGTTGTGATCCATCAGGCTTTCGTTACGTGTAGAGGTCGTTATCCCTCTTTACAGCTTCATAGTACTCCATTGGTAGCGAAATATTCAACCAGTCCTCTGTTAATAGACACTTGTGTTGTCTCCTGCTGCTACAAATAGTGCTGCCGTGAATATCCTTGTGCATATGTCATTTTGTATTTTTGTCACGGTACTTTTGGGATAGATTCCCAGAAGCAGCATTGTTGGATCAAAGGGTAAATGTGTATATTAGTTGCTAGGCATTGCCAAAAGAGCCCTGGTGGTGCAGTGGTGAAGTGCTCTGCTGCTAACCTAAAGGTCAGCAATTCGAACCCACCAGCTGCTCCAGGGGAAGAAGATGTAGCAGCCTGCTTCCGTAAAGATCACAGCCTTGGAAACCCTGTGGGGCAGCTCTACTCCGTCCTACAGGGTCACTATGAGTTGGAATCTACAGCAACGTGTTTTTAGGCATTCCCAAAACCTCCTCTATAGTACTTGTACCATTTTACATTCCTACCCACAAGTTACATCAGAGCCTGTTTTCCCATAACCTGGTCATCAGAGTATATTACTATACTTTTAATTTTTCTTAATCTGATACAGAAGAAAGAGTATCTCAATGTAGCTCCAATTTATCTCTCTCTTACCGTGAACAACATTGAGCATCTTTTCATGTGTTTAAGGTTGTTTCTTTTTTTGTGATCTGCTTGTTCATATTTCTTGACCATTTTTTTCCCTCAATTTTTTATAAGCTCTTTATATATTTGGGTAATTAACCCGTTATGTGTGTTAAAGATTTCAAATACTGTTTTTTATTTGTCTTTTACCTTTGTTTATGGCATTTTTTCCTTGCAAAAGTTAATTTTTATGTACTTAGATGTATCAGTCTTTTCCCTTATTCTTTCTGGATTTTGAAAATTAAAAAAAAATTTTAGTTTTATTGTGAAAAAATCTCTGATAACTTTTCTACTGTTTTTTTCCCTCTTAAGTTTAAATAGGAGCCTTTCTGGGAAATGGTAAATAATATTTATTGTTCATTGGAACAGCCATAGTTTATCAGCTGAAATATATCTGACACATAAGAAAAACCCACTGCTGTCGAGTTGCCTCTGACACATAGCGACATAGTATATACATCTTTGCAATTACTGTGGCGCCAAGGCAAGTAAAGGGACGAAGCACTGTTGTCCTCCTGTAAACTAGACTAAGTAGTTAGCCATCTTCCTTCTTATAGTATGCATTTTCTCATAATTCTGTTCTGAGTTTTTTATTTTATTTTCGTGCTCCATTTTGTGGATAATTTGGTTTGGGGCATATTCTCTGGCTGTTTTTCATGAAGAGGTTGAATTAGAGCTCTGAAGTCTTTTTCTAGTTCTTAAATTACAGTATGTTAATACACTTCAAAATTTCTCCTATTATCAGAATCCTATTTGTATTATTTTTTTCCCTGAAACTTAAAGTGTATTATTCCTGTTCCCCAGACTTCATGAGAAAGTCTGTTTTTCCTTCAACCATGCTATTCCAGAGTCCACTGACTTAAAGCAGCCTTCATTCCAAGGAAAAGTTATAATTAACGGATACTGGTTGGTGACTTGTTCTAACTGCAGAAATGATGAAGGTCGCCTGTACCAGTTGTAGCCATTTAACCACGTTAGCATTTTATGTTCATGGCAGTGAGTAGCAGATTGTAAAATATATTTATTTACTTAAATTTGTATTTAATATTATTGACAAGGAAATCTAACCTTACATAATTATTTGTCACATGGCACAGGCAAAGAAGAAAACAAGGTAACAGTGCATAGAGTTAAGGTCAGGTTGGTTAGGACGGGAATCAGTGGTACAGCCGTGAGGCGCTCAGAGGTCTGCAGAATAACCTGAGTCCTTTGACTCCTTGCTGTTTACTTGATCCTAAGGAATAACACTGATGGGGTTTGGTGGCTACTTAAGGAAATGGTATTTATGAACTCTAGCTGTTGTCCTGGACTGTTACATGTCTATAAAACATTTTTTCCTTTGCTACCTGTATTCTTTTCTTTTTAATTTTTGTCATGGTGAAATATATGTAACAGAACATTTCAACCATTTTTATATGTACAAATAAGTGACATAAACTACATTTACCACTGTCTGTTTCCAAATTTTTCATGAACCTTAACTCTGCACTTCTTCAGCAGTGTCTTCCTTCCCCACTTCTGCCTGTCCCAGGTAACCACTAATGAAACTTGATCTCTATGCGTTGGCCTATTCTGTTTCATCTAAGTGAATGGTATAATATTTGTCCTTTTGTATCTGATTTATCTCACTCAGCATAATGTTTTCTATGTTTAATCCTATAGTAGTATTTATCAGGACTTCGTTTCTCTTTATGACTGAGTAATATTCCATTGTATGGATATAAAATGTTTTACTTATCCATTCATCTGTTGATGGACACTTGGGTTGTTTCTACCCGTTGGCTATTGTGAATAGTGGTACGTGAACATTGGTGTACAGCTACGTATTTACATCCTTGCTTTTAATTCTTTTGGGTATATACCTAGGAGTGGAATTGCTGGGTCAGAGGTATTTCTGTGTTTTAAGATTTTAAGGTACCATCAAACTGTTTTACATAGCAGCTGTGCCATTCTACAGTTCATTCAGCCGTGGATGAGGGTTCCGATTTCTCCACATCCTTGTCAGCACTTGCTACTTTCCTTTTTTTCCCATATAATAACCGTCCTGGTGAGGGTGAAGTGGTGTCTCATTCTGGGTTATTTATATATTTATTTACATTGTAATGTTTAATTTCTTAGCTTAGGTAGTGGGTCAAGTATATTATATTCTTTTTTTTTTAAATAATGTTTTATTTTTGGTAAAATTTTATGCGGCAGATTAGGTTCCCATTTAATAATTTCTCTGCAGTTTGTTTAGTGTCATTGATTACATTTTTCATAACATGTCAACTTTCTAATTATTTCCCTTCAAGTAATCTAGTTTCCCTGCCCCTTTGCCTTCTCATCCTTGTTTTAGAATAAGTGTTGACCATTTGGTCTCACGTAAATGAATTTTTAGATGAAGTTTTGAAAGAGTAGAATACTCTTGGGTGGTATTGTTTATTTTACGAGCCAATCTGTTATACCAATTCATAGAATATTTTCAGTTCAAGGCTAAGGAGTATCTCAGGGAGTCCTCCAGCCTCAACCAGTCCAGAAATTTTGGACTTTTTTAACAATTTGAGTTCTGTTCTACATTTTGCTCCCATTCTATCAGGATCCATCTATTGTGATCAGAACAGTCCGTAGTGGTAGCTGGGCACCACCTAGTTATTTTGGTCTCAGGGTAGATGAGGCCGTGGTGCGTGTAGACTGTTAGTCCTGTAGACTAGTTTCTTCTCTGAGTCTTTGGTTTCCTTCTTTCTCTTTTGCTCTGAATGCATAGGGACCAAAAGTTGTGTCTTAGATGGCTGCTTCCAAGCTTTTTAGACCTCAGATGCTACTCACCAAACTAGGATGTAGAACATAAACTCTATGTCCTATATTGTGCCAATTGAGTGAGTTGTCCCATGAGACTGTGACGTAAGCCTTCGTATTCTGTAAACCAATCCCATGGGGTATTTGGTTAAGATGTGAAGTAGCCGTATTTGTGCCCACTTTGTGCTTTATTGTACATATTTATATATATGGATGCATATAGTTATATACATATATACCTGCATATAGGTATATCTTCATATGCCCACATATATATATATATACACGTACCTATATGCTTGTATGCACATATACATACACATATAACCACATATATTTTTTAGTTGTTGCATATTAAACCCTTTTAGGTATATGATTGCCAAATATTTTCCTGCAATATTAGGTTGTTTCTTCACTTTACTGGTAAAGCCTTTTAATGCACGAAAGTTTTTAATTTTGATGACATCCCATTTGTCTGTTTTATCTTTTGTTACTTGTGTTTTTGATGTTACTTGAAGCATTACTCCCATGTTTTGTTCTAAGAATTATATGGTTCTCATTCTTACACTTAGATCTTTGATCCATTTTGAGTTAATTTTCATATATGGTGTGGATTTGCATGTGGAAATCCAGTTCTTCCAGCACCATTTATTGAAGAGACTCTTCTTTCCCCATTAAATGGACCTAGCACCCTTATTAAAAATCAGTTGAACATAGATATACAGGTTTATTTTTGGATTCTCAATTCTATTTCATTGGTTTATTGTGTATTATTATACTAGTAGTAGACTGTTTTGATTACTGAAGCTTTATAGTATGTCTCGAGATTGGGAAGTGTGAGTTCTACGGTGTTGTTCTTTTTCAAGACGACCTCGGCTATTCAGGCACCCTTGCAATTCCATATAAATTTGAGGATTGGCTTTTCCATTTCTACAAAGAAGGCTGTTGGAATTTTGATAGGGATTGTATTGAATCTATAGATTGCTTTGGGTAGTATTGACATCTTAATGATAATAAGCGTTCTAATCCATGAACACCGAATATTTTTCCATTTATTTAACTCCCATCATTCTTAATGTGCCTCCTTAGAATTGAGGGTGGGTGGTATGAGGTAGGAAACCCTGGTGGCGTAGTGGTTAAGTGCTACGGCTGCTAACCAAAGAGTCGGCAGTTCGAATCCACCAGGTGCTCCTTGGAAACTCTATGGGGCAGTTCTACTCCGTCCTGTAGGGTCGCTATGAGTCGGAATCGACTTGAGGGCACTGAGTTGGGTTAAAAAAAAAAACACATTTCCCCTTTGACTTGTGGGACTCCCAATTTCTTCCTTTCATATTGTAAAAGGGGTCTGTGTCAGCGTCCCTGTCCCTCAGCTAGAAAGCTCCTACCTCCGCCCTGGCCCACCCTTGCATTAGAAACTAGGGTTATCATTCACACGGGGGAGGCTTTATTTAACTTGTTCTACTTTTAGTCTAAATTATATTTTGTTCTAACATTTCTTGAAGTGATAGTCTTTGACTGCTTCTACAGTCATTTTAAGAAGTGCTGCTTTTCCTCACTGTTATTTGTATACTTTCACATTCTTGTCAGTTGGATGTTAGAATTTAAAAATGAATTTTTTCCTGACTGTGATTCTTTTGCTTTCCCAGTTGCCAAAACAAAGGGGATTTGGTGATGGAGGCTTTGTTGGAAGGAATGCAAAATCGGGGACATGGCGGGTAAGTTTGCTTTTAACCCTAAGCTTTTCACTGCAGTTTTAAAAATATATTCTAGTTATGCTTCTGATTATAATGTCCTTTGGGTACAGAAGTGTCTTTAGTACAAGTGTTAAATGCCAAGCTGATCCATGTTCCATGCGTAGACAGCATCTCTCTTTGGGGTGTTTGCCTCATTTTAGCAATGTGAACATGCACACTTGCCTTCAGCCCAGCTTGAGTTCTCTAGTCTGAAAAGGGAAAAGTACAGAGGTTTTCCTGGCATGAAGTCCAAATGCTGAGGGCTTTTATTTTTTTTATTGTGCTTTAAGTGAAAGTTTACAGCTAAAGTTACTTTCTCATACAAAAATTTATACACACATTGTTATGTGACCCTAGCTGCCATCACTATAACGTGACAGCACACTCCTCCTTTCCACCCCAAATTTCCTTGTCCTTATTCAACCAGCTCCTATCCCTTTCTGCCTTCTCATCTTGCCTCTGGACAGGAGCTGCCCATTTAGTCTTGTGTATCTACTTGAAATAAGAATCATACTCTTCACAAGTATTATTTTATATATTATAGTCCAGTCTAACCTTTGAAAAGTTGGCTTCGGAAATGGTTTTAGTTCTGGGTTAACAGGGAGTCCAGAGGTCATGTCTTCTGGGGTTCCTCCAGTCTTAGTCAGACTGTTAAGTCCGATCTTTTTGCTAGAATTTGAGTTCTAGACCCCACTTTTCTCCTTTTTCTCCAATCAGGGACTCTCTGTTGTGTTCCCTGTCAGGGTGGTCATTGGTGGTAGCCGGGTACCATCTAGTTCTTCTGGTCTCAGGATGCTTTTTATTTTAAAAAACATTTAAACCATAGAAGTTTACAGCTCTCTATGGCCATTGCAGGGAACCTCTTTGAATCCAGTACATCTGTGATGCACACCTCTGTTTCCAGGTCCCTCTATACCATGTACTTGCTGCATTATCTGCTATCTCCTGTAACTTGGAAGGACATCAGTAAATTTCCAATATTAAGATAGACTGTAGTAAAATTGTAATAATAAGGTGGGAAGGAATACTTGAAATAAATCTGCCCCAAGAATGGGTTTCTTGAAATAGCTCTTAAAATTATATTATCACTTTTCTGGCAGGTAGCCTGAAAGCTTCTAAGGCTTTTTATTTTGGCTAGATGAGAATAGGACATACAGGCTTGTCTGAACTCTTCCTGAAAGCTTCTCAAACATCTTACGAAAGAGTTAGTTGTTGGTTGTGGAAGCTTCACATCACAAGCCAGACCCAAAATATCAGTCTTGTGTTTGACCAAATGACTTAGTCTTTAGGTTGAGCTTTAAAGAAAACCCACTGCCATCGAGTTAATTCCAACTTATAGTGGCCCTGTAGGACAGGGTAGAATTGTCCTGTAGGGGGTTTCCAATCTTTGTGAATGAAGACTGCCACATCTTTTTCCCGTGGAGTGGCTAGTGGGTTTGAACTGCTGACCTTTAGGTTAGCAGCCGAGCGCTTTAACCACGGCGCCACTAGGGCTACTTTAGGTTGACCATTAGGGAAGATAACATATTCTTTAGAATAAACAATCATCGTAATATGAGTATAAAAAGCAAAAGTCAGAAATCATGTTGTTTGCTTCTGGTAATTTACTTATCGGCATTGTTCCTCTTTAGGTAGGTTTACGTCTTGGTATGTTTTTACAAGTGAAGGATGAAAAGCCACTTGGACGTATGTTCTGTGTTCTTACTGGTCTGTGTTATTTATAGGGGATTTTTGACATCTTGCGAAGCAGAACTACAGGAGCTCATGAAACAGATTGACATAATGGTGGCTCATAAAAAGTCTGAATGGGAAGGTCAGACACGCTCTCTGGAAACTCGCCTGGACGTCCGTGAGCAGGAACTCAAGACTCTTGGGAGTCAGCTGGAGGTGAAACGCAAAGAGGTAAAGCAGCCGCTTCACTCATCTTTTTGATATTTCAACCTTCCTTTTATATTAAGCATGTTTCTTAAAAATTTGTTCAAGAAAACATTCGTATACCAAGTTAGCTTCTGTATTGTCTTTTATTATAGTTCTGATGGTTTCTTTTAGAAGGAAAATTTATTGTGGAAATAGATAAGAATGCTAATATTTATTTCAAGGATCGTATTACCTTGGTTATATATAATACATAGATGATTTCTTTAAGAAAATGGAAAAGGGTGTCCCCCGATCATTGTGTAACTTCATCCTATTACACATCTCTGTTTATTCGCTGAGTTTAGTGAAAGTTGTTTTTGGTTAGTGTAAAAAAAAAAAATAAGCCCAAAGTTCAACAATTTGCCTCTTTTGTTTAGAAAACCCTTTTGAAAGTATTTGTATTTGACCATTGTTAAAAATGAGAGGGAAAGAAAGAAAAGAGAAAAATAAAAATCACTTGCAATCCTACCGCCCATAGATATTGGTGATTTGGGAGAAGAGTTTAATAATACTTGCTGATTGATTTCTCATAATTTATCTGGTACAGTAGGAAGGAGTATACCAAATAATGAAAGAGAAGTAGAAAGCACTTGTAATACTAGAGTTGCCTTTAAATTTCTGCTCTGAATATCCGTCTAAGAAGGATTGGAAAAGTTGTAGGGAAACACTGTCCCAAGCGCCATTGTGATGGGCGTTCTTACCAGCAGGATCACTACTCATTAATGCCCTTATCAGGTTATTCATGTGCACTTCAGTCAGTGGTACACGCTGAGATTATGGTTTTGTCAATAACACTTATCGGAAGTATTTTAGAAATGTTTCAGGTAACAAAGAATAGGGTAGGCTCAATAAAAGTGTTTTTATGCTTTTCAAAAGAATCTCTCAACAGCTGGTCATTTGCACTTTGGATCAAACAGTATATAGTAATATTGGTTGTTCGAATTCAGTTTTCTGGGAATGCCATTTGCCAAACTGGAATTTATTTTAAAATTTGTTTAAAGCTTTTAGAATCTATTACAAAATTCCACCTCATGCAAAGATATAGAAGGTGGTAGAAAAAGTACGTGGAATGATAATCATGTTTGTTTTTTTTAAATTGTGATTTAGCTAGGGTGAGTGCCCCTTTTCTGGTAAAATACTTTAGCTACTACTTCTTTATTTCTCCTAGGACAGAACAAAAGTAGCTCTGGATTGTAAGTTAAAGTGAGAGTAGTTTCTTAGTTAAGAAAATCACTATGTATATAGGTATCTAAGTTGTTCATTTTGTTAGAAACCCACTAAAGAAATTCCTGTGTGTGTGATTATGAGAATATTTAACCACTCCAAGGCCAGGTCTGAACTAATTCCTGTCGCTTAGTTTTGGTGTCAGGGGCATTATTGCCATCACTTTATACCTTAAGGAGAAATTAAGGGATACAAAGGATAGTTTCCACAGTAAGGATTTGAAGATTACAAGTTTGCTCTGGGGACACATAAGAAATTTAGAATTGCAGCTGTCTGATCAATTTGCTGCTTCATTGGTTGGGCTGCTGAAAAGTTGATTATGTTTCTAGAAATAATGTACTTTTACCAAACGCTGGTAATGGAAACCTATTCCACAGTGTTTGTGAAATTGTGTTGCATTAAAACATTTCATTCCAGTGAGGTTTATAACATGTTCATAATCTACTTTGAGCAATACGTGATATAAGAACTAGAAAATAAGGTTTTAAGCTTTTGTCATTTGAAGGGGGAAGGCCTAGAAGCAGTCAGCCCTCTAGTGTAAACAACCAACCAAAAACGTCAAACCAAACCCCCTGAGTAGAACTGTCCTATAGCGTTTCCAAGGCTGTGATCTTTACAGAAGCAGACTGCTGCATCTTTCTCCTGTGGAGCCGCTGGTGGATTCTAACCGCTGACCTTTTTTTTGGTTAGCAGCTGAGCACTTTAACCACTTAGCCACCAGGGCTCCAAACAGTGCTATTCACATGACTGATCTGCGATGAGACAAAGAGCTTGCATTGGAATGTAAATCAGCACTGTGTCTTATCATGGAAAAGTTGTGCAAGAAGCAACTTTGAAAACTATAAATTGTGTGTAAATGTACCAGTTATTTAGCTTTCTTCTGTTATCCATACTGACAGTTTCAAACCTTGACTCTGATTTCTCTACCTAATACCACTCCTTCACTCTAAGCATTTAACCTCTTTTTCCTCCTCCTTTTTTGAAAAAGATTTGAGTGCCTACTATGAGCCAGACCCTGTATATAAATGAAATTAAACATTTTCTTCATGTTCAGTGTTTATGCTTACAACATAGAGTAAAGAAAAGTAGTTCTCCAAGGCTTATAAGGAAAAACAGTAGTCATCTGCCCCACCCCTCTGAACCTAGGGTTCTTGCTTCTCTGAAGCAATAATTTCAGTTGTTAACTGATTGTTTTGATATTCACTCCAAATTTCTAAATAACATGTTGTATTTCTTGATTTTTAATTTTAGGTATTACCCAAAGCCTTGCTACTGTGAAACATGAGGGCTTTTCCCTCTTACATACAATTTTCATTCCCTCATTCTGCCAGGATTGTATATCATAAGATGTTAAATATTTCTCACAGTTGAGTCAGATAATGTAACTATGATCAAACTTATTTCTTGTACAACTTTTTGTTGTCTCAAAATTAATTACTATCTGATTTTTATTTGCCTTTTTTATGTACCTAGCGTTGATTCTTCCTAAATTCTCTGACGCAAGTGTAAGTCTTCTTCATGTTCAGACATATCCAGCTCATCTATCCATTTTCTTTTTTTTCTATAAAGCCACTTTTCCTGTAGCTTGCCGTTTGCAAATATGGGTAGGTTACTCTTTAGGAAGGAGCCCTAGTGATGTAGTGGTTAAAAGCGCTGGGCTGCTAATGGAAAGGTCAGTGTGAGTCATAATTGACTTGATGGCAGTGGGTTAGAATTTTTTTTATATGGTGTTTATAAAGATACAGCAAGGTTGAAAATAAAAGAATATAGCA
The DNA here is from genome assembly GCF_030014295.1 of Loxodonta africana. Classification (NCBI taxonomy): domain Eukaryota; kingdom Metazoa; phylum Chordata; class Mammalia; order Proboscidea; family Elephantidae; genus Loxodonta; species Loxodonta africana. The sequence goes on along the minus strand of NC_087367.1, from coordinate 44,865,045 downwards.
TGCAAACACTTTAAATACAAAGACTGTCGTTCTATTCATAGCAGAAAAAAATACCTGAAGCAAAGAGCATTATGTGTCATAGTGATGAAATACAAAGTTTCAGAATATGTAACTGTAGCAGACATTCTTTGTGTCCTGTATCACATTGCCTTGGCCCTCTAATTTCATTTTAGATACAATAAAATCTGCGAAAGCCAAAACCTATGTAAGGTGGAAAGCTGTCAGAGAAGGAAAACGCAAATATTTTCCACTAAAACGAGTGATAGAAAAGCAATAAGACTGCATCCTGTCAAGGGCAGAAAACTTGCCAGACACAGAAGAATAAGGCAGTCCTGTTTAGCCCCGGCTCTCACAGGTTTCACTACGTTGTTGACAGCTCACTGCACACTGCTAGCATCCCACTGTACTTTGGCTTCTCTTTCTGGAGTTTTGGAAAATGGTTTAGGTGAAACCTGGAAGTCTGGGGAAGTTGACACTCTCCCAGGGCAGCCTTCAAGCAGCGAAGGGGCTGGACTCCCCAAATTCCTATTCCTTTGAGGAACAATCCCAAAACACATCTATTAACATCCATAATGTTTTCACTTTCTTGTTATTTTGACTCTACAACTCCTGTAGTAGGAAAAACTAGGTGTTCGTGAACTAGATGTCGTCTTCGTTAATAGTTAAATTCTCTCTTCTGTTTACTGATCAGTGACTTAATCAATGTAGCATAGAAATAAGTAATATAGTTCATTGAAACCTGAAGCTCTCATTTCTCCTCTTTAGTGTTAATGAGGTTTATTTTCTGGTAGGGTGAATTTTCTACATCATCGCTCTTAGTGTTTTTTCAGAATAGCTTTTCCAGAATATTTTTTACTCTTTGGGGACGGACTTTATTGCCAAGAAAATCTCATGGAGCACTTCTACACTGTAATACGTGGAGTTGCCATGAATCAGAATCAACTTGACAGCAGTGGTTTTGTTTGGGTTTGTGTGTGTGTTTGTGTAGCTATATTGATATCAGACTTACTTTACCTAGCGTGTTTTCAAGGCTTATCCATTTGTTTTTTGCATGTTTTATCAGAACTTCCTTTCTCTTTATGATTGAGTACTTTTCTATCATATGCATATTCTGCATCTTGATCATCTGTTCATTTTTTGATGGATACTTGGGGTTTTTCCACCAACTGTTATGAATTATGCTGCTATGAACATTGGTGTGCTCTCCTTTCATTTCTTTTGGGGATATACCTAGGAGTGGGAATTGCTAGGTCATATGATAATTCTATGTTTAACTTTCTGAGGGACCTCCAAACTTTTTCACAGTGGCTACACTATTTTTCATTCTCACCAGCAGTGCATGAGGGTTCTGATTTCTCCATAGCCTCATTAACACTTATTATCAGCTTTTTGATAATATGCACCCTAAAAACCAAAAAAGCCAAACCCGTTGCCATCGAGTCAATTCCTACTCACAGCCACCTTATAGGACAGAGTAGAACTGCCCCATAGGGATTCCAAAGAGCCCCTGGTGGGTTTGACCTGCCGACCTTTTGGTTAGTAGCTGTAGCTCTTAACCTCTATGCCCACCATCAGGGTTTCCATATATCTCGTTGTAGTTTTGATTTGCATTTCCCTATTTAGTTTTTTTTTTTTTTAATTAACCTTGAATATCTTTTCCTGTGCTTACTGGCCATTTGTATATCTTCTTTGGTGGATGTCTTCAAATCTTTTGCCCGTTTTTTTGTTTTGTCTTTTCGTTGTTGAGTTGTAGAAGTTTTTTATGTATTCTGGATACAAAACCATTATCTTATACATGATTTGCAAATATTTTCTCCCATTCTGTGGGTTTTCTTTTCGTTTAGTAATGTCCTTTGATGGGCAAAAATTTTTAATTTTGATTCAGTCCAGTTTATCAGTTTTTTCTTTCGTTGCTCGTGCTTTTGGTGTTATGTCTAAGAATCCATTGACAAATCCAAGGTCATGAAGATTTACCCTTATCTTCTAAAACTTTTATGGTTTTAGTTCTTATATTTAGGTCATTGACTCATAGGGTTGCTGCATGTCAGAATCGAGTCAACGGCAATGGGTTTTTGATCTGTTTTGAGTTAATTTTTATGTATGGAGTGATGTGGGATCTGACTTTATTCTTTTGCATGTGAATATCCAGTTTTCCCAGTACCATTTATTGAAGAGACTGTTCTTTCCCCGTTGAATGAACTTGGCACTCTTGTTAAAAATCAGTTGGCCATAGATGAATGGTTCTATTTCTGGATTCTGAATTGTATCCATTGGTTTATATTTCTGTGCTTATACCTTTGCCACATTGACTACTGTAGTTGTATAGTAAGTTTTAAAGTTGGGAAGTGTGAGTCCTCCAACTTTGTTACTCTTTTTCCAGATTGTTTTGGCTATTTGGGGGCCTCTTGCAATTCCATGTGAATTTTGGGGATTGGTTTTTTTATTTCTGCAAAGAAGGCTATAGGAATTTTGTTAGAGGTTGGATTGAATCTGTGTATCCCTCTAAACCAAAACCAAACCAAACTTGTTACTCTCAAGTGAGTTCCGACTCATACACCTTATAGGACAGAGGAGAACCGCCCCGTAGCATTTCTAAAGAGGAGCTGGTAGATTCCAACTGCTGACATTTTGGTTAGCAGCTGAGCTCTTAGCCGCTGTGCCACCAGGGCTCCGTATATCCCTGTAGGTAGTATTTAACAGTATTAAGTTTTCCTATCCACCAATACACGATATCTTTCCATTTGTTTAGATCTTTAATTTCTTTCAGCAGTGTTTTGTCATGTTCAGTGTACAAGTCTTTCACCTTCTTGGTTAAATTTATTCTTAGTTATTTTATTCTTTTAGATGCTATTGTAAATTGAATTATTTTCTTAATTTCCTTTTTAGATTGTTTGTTGTAGGTGTATAGAAACACAACTGATCTTGTATGTTGACTTAAATATTTTTTTAAAATTAGAGTTTTATCTTTCCAGTTTTTTTGACTATATTTATCCATTCTTCTAGTTTAAACTTCAGAATCATTTTTCAATAAAAAAAAAAAAACCCTACCAGTATTTTTATTAAATTCCATTTTTTTGTATTTTAAGTTTTATATATACATGTATATATATATGTTTTTATTGTGCTTTAAGTGAAAATTTATAATTCAAGTCTGTTTCTCATGTTGTTGTTAGGTGCTGTCGAGTCAGTTCCGACTCATAGCGACCCTGTGCACAACAGAACGAAACACTGCCCAGTCCTGAGCCATCCTTACAATCGTTGTTATGCTTGAGCTCACTGTTGCAGCCACTGTGTCAATCCACCTCATTGAGGGTCTTCCTCTTTTATGCTGACCCTGTACTCTGCCAAGCATGATGTCCTTCTCCAGGGACTGATCCATCCTGACAACATGTCCAAAGTATGTAAGACACAGTGTCGCCATCCTTGCTTCTAAGGAGCATTCTGGTTGTACTTCTTCCGGGACAGATTTGTTCATTCTTTTGGCAGTCCATAGTATATTCAATATTCTTCGCCAGCACCACAATTCAAAGGCATCAATTCTTCTTCGGTCTTCCTTATTCATTGTCCAGCTTTCACATGCATATGATGTAATTGAAAATACAATGGCTTGGGTCAGGAACACTTAGTCTTCTAGGTGACATCTTTGCCCTTCAACACTTTAAAGAGGTCCTTTGCAGCAGATTTACCCAATGCAATGCATCTTTTGATTTCTTGACTGCTGCTTCTGTGGCTGTTGATTGTGGATATAAATAAGATGAAATCCTTGACAACTTCAATCTTTTCTCCATTTATCATGATGTTGCTTTGAGGATTTTTGTTTTCTTTATGTTGAGGTGCAACCCATACTGAAGGCTGTGGTCTTTGATCTTCATTAGTAAGTGCTTCAAGTCCTCTTCACTTTCAGCAAGCAAGGTTTTGTCATCTGCATAACGCAGGTTGTTAATGAGTCTTCCTTCAGTCCTGATGCCACGTTCTTCTTCATATAGTCCACCATCTCAGATTATTTGCTCAGCATACGATTGAGTAGGTTGGGTGAAAGAATACAACCCTGACGCACACCTTTCCTGACTTTAAACCAATCAGCATCCCTTTGTTCTATCTGAACAACTGCCTCTTGATCTATGTAAAGGTTCCTCACGAGCGCAATTATGTGTTCTGGAATTCCCATTCTTCGCAGTGTTATCCATAATTTGCTATGATCCACACAGTCGAATGCCTTTGCACGGTCAATAAAACACAGGTAAACATCCTTCTGGTATTCTCTGCTTTCAGCTAGTATCCATCTGACATCAGCAATGGTTCCACGTCCTCTTTTGAAACTGGCCTGAATTTCTGGCAGCTCCTTGTCGATATACTGCTGCAGCCGCTTTTGAATGATCTTCAGCAAAATTTTGCTTGCGTGTGATACCAATGATATTGTTCTATAATTTCTGCATTCGGTTGGATCACCTGTCTTGGGAATAGGCATAAATATGGATCTCTTCCAGTCAGTTGGCCAGGAAGCTGTCTTCCATATTTCTTGGCATAGACGAGTGAGCACCTCCAGCGCTGCATCTGTTTGTTGAAACATCTCAATTGATATTCCATCAATTCCTGGAGCCTTGTTTATTGCCAATGCCTTCAGAGCAGCTTGGATTTATTCCTTCAGTACCATCGGTTCCTGATCATATGCCCCCCTCTTGAAATGGTTGAACATCGACTAATTCTTTTTGGTATAATGACTCTGTGTATTCCTTCCATCTTCTTTTGATGCTTCCTGCGTCGTTTAATATTTTCCCCATAGAATCCTTCACGGTTGCAACTCGAGGCTTGGATTTTTGCTTCAGTTCTTTCAGCTTGAGAAACGCCAAGTGTGTTCTTCCCTTTTGGTTTTCCATCTCCAGCTCATTGCACATGTTATTATAATACTTTACTTTGTGTTCTCATGACGTCCTTTGAAATCTTCTGCTCAGTTCTTTTACTTCATCAATTCTTCCTTTTGCTTTAGCTGCTTGACGTTCAAGAGCAAGTTTCAGGGTCTCCTCTGACATCCATCTTGGTCTTTTCTTTCTTTCCTGTCTTTTCAGTGACCTCTTGCTTTCTTCATGGATGATGTCCTTGATGTCATTCCACAACTCGTCTGGTCTTCGGCCACTAGTGTTCAATGCATCAAATCTACTTTTCAGATGGTCTCTAAATTCAGGTGGGATATACTGAAGGTCATATTTTGGCTCTCGTGGACTTGCTCTGATTTTCTTCCATTTCAACTTGAACTTGCATATGAGCAATTGATGGTCTGTTCCACAGTCGGCCCCTGGCCTTGTTCTTGTTGATGATATTGAGCTTTTCCACAGATGTAGTCAATTTGATTTCTGTGCATTCCATCTGGTGAGGTCCATGTATATAGTCGCTGTTTATGTTGGTGAAAGACGGTATTTGCAGTGAAGAAGTCGTTGGTCTTGCAAAATTCTATCATTCAATCTCCAGCATTGTTTCTATCACCAAGGCCATATTTTCCAACTACCAATCCTTCTTCTTTGTTTCCATCTTTTGCATTCCAATCACCAGTAATTATCAATGCATCTTGATTGCATGTTCGATCAATATCAGACTGCAGTGGCTGATAAAAATCTTCTATTTCTTCATCTTTGGCCCTAGTGGTTGGTACGTAAATTTGAATAATAGTTGTATTAACTGGTCTTCCTTGTAGGTATATGGATATTATCCTGTCACTGACAGCGTCGTACTTCAGAATAGATCTTGAAAGGTTTTTTTTGACGATGAATGTAATACCATTCCTCTTCAGGTTGTCATTCCCAGCATGGTAGACTATATGTATGTTTCTTATACAAAAACTTATACACACATTGTTATGTGACCCTAGTTGCTCTCCCTATAATGTGACAGCACACTCCTCCTCTCCACCCTATATTTCCAATGTCCACTCAACAAGCTCCTGTCCGCCTCTGCCTTCTCATCTTGCCTCCAGACAGGAGCTGCCCACTTAGTCTCATGTGTCTACTTGAGCTAAGAAGCAAACTATTCACCAATATCATTTTATGTCTTATTGTCCAGTCTAATCTTTGTCTGAAGAGTTCGCTTTGGGAATGGTTTTAGTTTTGGGTTTACAGAGAGTCCGAGGGCCATGTCCTTTGGGATCCTTCCAGTCTCAGTGAGACCATTAAGTCTGGTCTTTTTACTAGAATTTGAGTTCTGCACCCCACTATTCTCCTGCTCCATCAGGGACTCTCTGTTATGTTCCCTGTCAGGGCAGTCATTGTTGGTAGCCAGGCACCATCTAGTTCTTCTGGTCTCAGGCTGATGGAGTCTCTGGTTCATGTGGCCCTTTTGTCTCTGGGGCTAATATTTCCCTTGTGTCTTTGGTGTTCTTCATTCTTCTTTGTTCCAGGTGGGTTGGGACCAGTTGATGCATCTTAGATGGCCACTTGCTAGCTTTTAAGACCCCAGATGCCTCTCACCAAAGTGGGATGCAGAACATTTTCTTAATAAACTTTGTCATGCCATTTGACCTAGATATCCCCTGAAACCATGGTCCCCAGACCCCTGCCCCTGCTACCCTGTTCCTTAAAGTGTTTGGTTGTATTCAGGAACCTTCTTAGCTTTTGGTTTAGTCCAGTTGTGCTGACTTCCCCTATATTGTGTGTTGTCCTTCCCTTCTTCTAAAATAATTCTTTTCTACTATCTAATTAGTAAATACCGCTCTCCCTCCCTCCCCACCCTGGTAACCATCAAAGAATGTTTTCTTCGGTGTTTAAACCTTTTTCTTGAGTTCTTATAATAGTGGTCTCATACAATATTTGTCCTTCTGTGACTAATTTGACTCAGCATAATGCCTTCCAGATTCATCCATGTTATGAGATGTTTCACAGATTCACTCTTGTTCTTTATCATTGCGTAGTACTCCATTGTGTGAATATACCATAATTTGTTTATCTGTTTGACTGTCGATGGGCACCTAGGTTGTTTCCACATTTTTGCTATTGTGAACAGTGCTGCAGTGAACATGGGTGTGTGTATCTGTTCATGTGAGGGCTCTTATTTCTGTAGGATATATTCCAAGGAGTGGGATTGCTGGATCGTATTGTAGTTGTATTTTAAGTTTTAAGAAAGCGCCAAATCTATTTCCAAAGTGGTTGTACCATTTTACATTCCCACCAGCAGTGTATAAGTATTCCAGACTTTCCACAACCTCTCCAGCATTTATTATTTCGTGTATTTTGGATTAATGCTAGCCTTGTTGGGGTGAGATGGTGTCTCATTTTAGTTTTAATTACATTTGTCTGGTGGCTAATGATTGTGAGCATTTCCTCATGTATCTGGTAGCTGCCTGAATGTCTTTTTTGGTGAAGTGCATGTTCATATCCTTTGCCCATTTTTTAATTGGGTTATTTGTCTTTTTGTTGTTGAGGTTTTCCAGTATCTTACAGATTTTAGAGATTAGACGCTGATCAGATTTGTCGTAGCCAAAAATTTTTTCCCAGTCTGTAGATTGTCTTTTTACCCTTTTGGTGAAGTCTTTGGATGAGCATAAGTCTTTGATTTTTAGGAGCTCCCAGTTATCTAGTTTCTCTTCTGATGTTTGTGCATTGTTAGTAATGTTTCATAAACTGTTGATGCATGTATTAGGGCTCTGAGCATTGCTCCTATATTTTCTTCCATGATCTTTATCATTTTAGATTTTATATTTAGGTCTTTGATCCATTTGGAGTTAGTTTTTGTGCACGGTGTGAGGTTTCATCTTTTTGTAGATGGATATCCAGTTATGCCAGCACCATTTGTTAAAGAGACTTCCTTTCCCTGATTCACAGACTTGGGCCTTTGTCAAATACCAGCTGCTCATAAGTGGATGAATTTATGTCTGGATTCTCAATTCTGTTCCCTTGGTCTGTGTATCTATTGTTGTACCAGTACCAGGCTGTTTTGACTACTGTGGCGGTATGAAAAAAAAAACCAAACCCAGTGCCGTCGAGTCGATTCTGACTCATAGCAACCCTATAGGACAGAGTAGAATTGCCCCATAGAGTTTCCAAGGAGCACCTGGCAGATTTGAACTGCCAACCCTTTGGTTAGCAGATGTAGCACTTAACCACTAAGCTACCAGGGTTTCCTTGTGGCGGTATAACAGGTTCTAAAATCAGGTAGTGTGAGCCCTCCCATTTTTTTTTTCCTTCTTTTTCAGTAATGCTTTCCTTATCTGGGGCCTCTTGCCCTTCCAACTGAAGTGGTGATTTGTTTCTCTGTCTAATTAAAAAATGCCATTGGAATTTGGATCAGAATTGCATTCTTTCTATAGATTGCTTTGAGTAGAATAGGCATTTTCATAATGTGAGTCTTCCTATCCATGAGCAAGGTATATTTTTCCACATATGTAGATCTCTTTTGGTTTCTTGCAGTAGTATCTTGTAGTTTTCTTTGTATAGGTCTTTTATGTCTCCGGTTAGATTTATTCCTAGGTATTTTATCTTCTTGGGGGCTATTGTAAATGGTATTGATTTGGTGATTTCCTTTTCGACGTTGTCTTTGTTAGTGTAGAAGAATCCAACTGATTTTTGTATGTTTGTCTTGTATCCTTATACTTTGCTGAACTCTTTTATTTGTTCCAGTAGTTTTCTTGTGAATTCTTTCAGGTTTTCTGTGTATGAGATCATTTCATCTGCAGATAGAGATACTTCTTCCTTACCAACTTGGATGCCCTTTATTTCTCTTTCTAGCCTAATTGCTCTGGCTAGGACCTCCAGCACAATGTTGAATAAAAGTGGTGATAAAGGGCATCCTTGTCTGGCTCCAGTTTTCAGTGGGAATGCTTTCAGACTGTCTCCGTTTAGGTTGATGTTGGCTTTTGGTTTGTATAAATACCCTTTTTTCTGTTGAGAATTTCCCTTCTATTCCTATTTTGCTGAGAGTTTTTATCATGAATGGGTGTTGGACTTCGTCAAATACCTTTTCTGCGTCAATCGATAAGATCTTGTGGTTCTTGTCTTCTGTTTTATTTATGTGATGGATTACATTGATTGTTTTTCCAATGTTGAACCATCCCTGTATTCCTGGTATGAATCCCACTTGATCATGATGAAATATTTTTTTTGTATGTTGTTGAATTCTATTGGCTGGAAATTTGTTGAGGATTTTTGCATCTAAGTTCATGAGGGATGTTGGTCTAAATTTTCTTTTTTTGTGGTGTCTTTACCTAGTTTTGGTATCAGGATATGCTGGTTTCATAGAATGAATTTGGGAGTATTCCATCCATTTCTATGCTCTGAAATACCTTTAGTAATAGTGGTGTTAACTCTTCTGTGAAAATTAGCAGAATTTTCCAGTAAAGCTGCCAGGGCTTTTTTTTGTTGCCTTTTTAAAAATTACCTTTTCAACCTCTTCTTTTGTTACAGATTTATTTAGTTGTTCTATCTCTGTGTTTAGGTTTTTTACCTCTGTGTTAGTTTAGGTAGGTAGTGTGTTTCTAGGAATTCATCCATTTCTTCTAGGTTTTCAAATTTGTTAGACTACAGTTTTTCATAGTATTCTGTTATGATTCTTTTAATTTCAGTTGAGTGTCCTGTGACATCGCCCATCTCCTTTCTTATTTGGATTATTTGCTTCCTCTCCTGATTTTTTTTTTTTTTTTTGGTCAGTTTGGCCAGTGGCTTATTGATTTTGTTGATCCTTTCGAAGAACTAGCTTTTGGTCTTGTTAACTCTTTCAATTGTTTTTCTGTTCTGTATTTCACTTAATTTGGCTCTAATTTTTATTATTTGCTTTCTCCTGGTGCCCTAGGGCTTCTTTTGCTGCTCTTTCATTTATTTATTTATTATCGTACTTTAGTTGAAGCTTTATGAAACAAACTAGTTTCTCATTGAACAGTTAATACACGTATTGTTTTATGACATTGGTTAACAACCCCACAATATGTCAACACTCTACCTTCCTTTTTTTTTTTTTATTAACTTTTATTAAGCTTCAAGTGAACGTTTACAAATCCAATCAGTCTGTCACATATAAGTTTGCATACATCTTACTCCCTACTCCCACCTGCTCTTCCCCTATTGAGTCAGCCCTTTCAGTCTCTCCTTTCTTGACAATTTTGCCAGCTTCCCTCTCTCTCTATCCTCCCATCCCCCCTCCAGACAAGAGCTGCCAACACACTCTCAAGTGTCCACCTGATATAATTAGCTCACTCTTCATCAGCATCTCTCTCCCACCCGCTGACCAGTCCCTTTCATGTCTGATGAGTTGTCTTCGGGGATGGTTCCTGTCCTGTGCCGACAGAAGGTCTGGGGAGCATGGCCGCCAGGATTCCTCTAGTCTCAGTCAGACCATTAAGTATGGTCTTTTTGTGAGAATTTGGGGTCTGCATTCCACTGATCTCCTGTTCCCTCAGGAGTTCCCTGTTGTGCTCCCTGTCAGGGCAGTCACTGATTGTGGCCGGGCACCAACTAGTTCTTCTGGTCTCAGGATGATGTAGGTCTCTGGTTCGTGTGGCCCTTTCTGTCTCTTGGGCTCCTAGTTGTCGTGTGACCTTGGTGTTCTTCATTTTCCTTTGCTCCAGGTGGGTTGAGACCAATTGATGCATCTTAGATGGCCGCTTGTTAGCCTTTAAGACCCCAGACGCCACATTTCAAAGTGGGATGCAGAATGTTTTCATAATAGAATTATTTTGCCAATTGACATAGAAGTCCCCTCAAACCATGGTCCCCAAACCCCCGCCCTTGCTCCGCTGACCTTTGAAGCATTCATTTTATCCCAGAAACTTCACTCTACCTTCTTGACCTTGGGTTCCATTTTACCAGCTTTCCTGTTCCCTTCTGCCTTCTAGTCCCTTGCCCCTTGGCTGCTGTGCCCCTTTAGTGTTGTTTTATTTTATGGGCCTGTCTGATCTTTGGCTGAAGTGTGAACCTCAAACGTGACTTCATTACTGAGCTAAAAGGGTGTCTGGGGGGCCATACTCTCGGGGTTTCTCCAGTATCTTTCAGACCATTAAGTCTGGACTTTGTGAGTTAGAATTTTGTTCTAAATTTTCCTCCAGCTCTGTCTGGGACCCTCTATTGTGATCCCTGTCAGGCCGTTCTCTTTTTATTTATTCGAGTTGTAGGGTTAATTCTTTGATTTTGGCCCTTTCTTCTTTTTGGATGTGTGCATTTATTGCTATAAATTGACCTCTGACACTGCTTTTGCTGTTTTCCAAAGGTTCTGGTAGGACATGTTTTCATTCTCATTTGATTCTATGAATTTCTTTATTCTGCCCTTAATTTCTTCTATATAACCCAGTGCTTTTTGAGCAAGGTGTTGAGTTTCCATGTATTTGATTTTTTTTTTTTCCTTGCCTTTTCTGTTATTTATTTCTACTGTTATGGCTTTATGGTCAGAAATGATACTTTGTAATATTTCAGTGTTTTGGATTCTGTTAAGGCTTGCTTTATGGCACAATATATCGTCTATTCTGGAGAGTGTTCCATGTGTGTTGGAAAAGAAAGTATACTTGGCTGCTTTTGGGTGGAGTGTTCTGTGTATGTCTGTGAGATGAGTTGGTTGACTGTGGCATTTAGATCATCCGTGTCTTTATTGAGCTTCTTTCTGGATGTTCTGTCCTCCGTCGAAAGTGGTGTGTTGAAGTTTCCTAATATTATTGTGGAGCTGTCTATTTCCCTTTTCAATGCCGTTAGCATTTGTTTTATGTATTTGGGTGTGTACATATTTATTATGGTTATGTCCTCCTGAAGTATTGACACTTTAATCGTTATATAGCATCCTTCCTTATCCTTTGTGGTGGATTTTACTTTAAAAAGTCTTATTTTGTCAGAAATTAATATAATTAATATAGCTGCTCTTGTTCCTTTTGCATCGTTGTTTGCTTGAAATATTTTTTTCCATCCTTCAGGTTTTAGTTTGTTTGTGTCTTTAAGTCTAAGGTGTGTCTCTTGCAGGCAGCATATAGACAGATCGTGTTTTTTATCCATTCTGCCACTCACTGTCTCTTTATTGGTGCATTTAGCCTATTGACATTTGGCGTAATTATTGATAGGTATGAGTTTGTTTTTTTTTTTATGAGTTTAGTGCTGTCAGTTTGACGTCTTTTTTGTGTATTTGTTGTTGACAGTTTCTTTGTTCCACATAATTTTCTGTGCTGAGTTGTTTTTCTTTGTATGTTTTCTTTTCCTCTCTTTTATTGTTGTTGATTTTGTATTTGCTCAGCCTTTACTGTTTTTCTTGTTTTTTATTTTGGTGTGTAGGATTGTTAATTTCCTTTGTGGTTATCTTAATATTTCTCCCTATTTTTCTAAGTTTAACCCAATCTTTTATTTCTCTATCACCTTGACTTCCTCTGTATATGAAAGATGTATGACTACATATTTTAGTCCCTCTTTTTATTTTTATTTTTTATTTTATTGTTTTAACGTTGTCGTCTTTTATATAATGATGTCTCTATTTCCCTGTTTTGAGCATTTTAGCTTTGGTACATTTTTGTGATTTCAGTATCTGGATTTATATCTAGTTGCTCTGTCCCATGTTCTAGTCTCATGTTGTTATCTGATATTTTTTATTTTCTAACTGGAGGACTCTCTTAAGTATTCCTTGTAATTTTGGTTTGATTTTTGTAAATTTCTAAAATTCTGTGTATCTGGAAATGCCTTAATTTTGCCGTCATACTTGAGTGACAGTTTTGCTGGGTATATAATTCTTGACTGGCAGGTTTTATATATGTCATCCTATTGCCCTCTTGACTGCACGGTTTCTGGTGAGTAGACTGAGCTTAGTCTTATTGACTCTCCTTTGTAGATGACTTTTTGTTTATCCCTAGCCACTCTTAAAGTATTCTCTGTATCTTTGGTTTTGGCAAGTTGATAATAATATGTTTTGGTGGCTTTTGCGGGGGGGGATGTACCCTGTGTGGGGTTCAGTGAGCATTTTGGATAGGTAGCTTCTCATTTTCCACGATATCAGGGAAGTTTTCTGCCAACAAATCTTCAACAATTCTCTCTGTATTTTTTGTTGTCCCTCCCTGTTCTGGCACTCCAATTACTTGTAGGTTATTCCACTTGATTGAGCCCCACAGAATTCTTAGGGTTTTCTCATTTTTTTTCAATTGTTTAATTTGAGTTTTTCTCAAAAAAGTTGGCATCAAGTGCTTTTTCTTCAATCTCACTAATTCTGATTTTCATTGCCTCAGTTCTCCTCCCATGACTTCCTGTTGAGTTGTATAATTCTGAAATTTTATTGTCAATCTTCTCGATTTCTGTTTGCTGTCTCTCTATGGATTCTTGCAGCCTATTAAATTTGTCATTATGCTCTTCTCTAATCTTCTTAAGTTCCTCTGTTGCTTTGTCTCTGTGCTGCTTGGCTTGTTCTGCATTTTGCCTGATCTCCTTCCTGATTTCTTGAAGAGTTCTGTATATTAATCTTTTGTATGCTACCTCCAGTAATTCCAGGAAGTTATCTTCATCTGGAAGATTCCTTGATTCTTTGTTTTGGAAGTTTGCTGAAGCTGTCATGGTCTTCCTCTTTATGTAATTTGATAATGACTGTTGTCTCTGAGCCATCAGTAAGTTATTGTATTTATTTATTTCATGTTTGCTTACTGTGTCCTAGCTTCTTCGTTTTGGTATGCTCAAATAGGTTACTTGAGTGAGCTAGTTTGATTAATGGCACCTTTGAAGCTGTAACATCCTGTCACCAGGTGGTGAGTGCTGTTACTAGGTATGTCAGCCCAGGAGTCCATTTGCTTTTCTTGTATGGATTCAGCTCAGGTCCAGGTGGTTGGTCACCAAGTGTGTGGTGCAGGCTCTCACCTACAGTCCTAGACAAGCAGGGGTGATTGATGTAGGCACAGATATCTGTCTACAGTAGGGGGTCATGTGCTGAGCATAGCAGGAAGCTGACCGCCTCCCTGGAGTGTCTGTGAGAAAAGCATGTCCCTGTTCCCTAGAGTGTATAGGTGGATGGGTTTTGTAGCCAGAGTATGGGCACCCAGTGCTGTTGGCTCTGCAGACTGGAAGGCAGCACTTATTCTTGGACCCCTGTCGTGTGTGGCTAGGTGGCATGGGCAGAGCCAGCAGTCCTCAGGCCCCTGATATGGGTAGGTGAGGACCCTACTTAATAGGCAGAGCAGTGTCAAATGTCACAAACCTACCTGTCCACCCTAGAGCTGAAACTGTTGAAGTTAGACCTCAGATATGTACCCTGTTGTACTGTGCTGATGAGGACCTATGCTTTTGAAATGGGCCCAGACAAGTCTGTGCAGGGGTGAAAGGCATTCAGAGTCCATGGATCTCTCTTGCCTATGCCTAGGCAAAGAAGCTGTTTCTGCCCTGAGTTTTGGCATAGGGGAGCCAGCAGATTATTTTTTCCCTGTTTATTAATTTGTTCCCTCCCCAAGGCCAGGAGACTGGCTCAGGGAGTGCAATGGGTCCTACTTCTGGCCCAGAGAATGTGGCTATCACTGAAGCTGGCTTGGGACCTGGTGCAGAGTGGTGAGGAGTCCGGTTAATGGGAGGGAGGTTTTTCCCAAAGGGGTACTTTTTGATCTGCGTGGTAGATTAGACGCATATACTTATCTTTTGCCGATTGAGTGCCACTTATGAATAGGCCCTTCGCTGCTTGGCCTCTCCTGATGTGGAAAATGTGTCCTAAATGCCACTGCTTGCCTCACTGCTGGTGGCAGTCAGTGCTGGCTTGCAGGGGGCCAGTTCCTGCCAGGTCAGGTCTGGCAACTACCTGCTGCTTCTGAACCGCCTTCTCCCCCCCCCCCCCCCGCTCAGTCCGATTCCTCAACTTTGCCTTAGATATTCAGATCTCCTCAATTGTCATATATAATTGATTCATTCGTTTTTTCAGGTCTTTGTTGTTAGAGGGACCACAGGAGTGTCTGAGTACTCTGCCATCTTGGCCCCACCCACAAATTGCATTATTTGTTGTGGTTGAGATACCTGCCTCCTGTTCCCTGTTCTTCATTTCTGGCCCCTGCTTATTATTAATGAATGGAGTTCTAACTTGTTATCAAGAGGTGTAGAGAAATATTGAATGAGGTGAGGGCTAGGTATGAAGTAGCTGTGGCTGATAAGAAACCATTGAAAAACAGGTTAGGATAACTTTCTTACTCTTATGAGTGAGGCTGGTTTCCCTAAAGTAAGGTAAATGGCAAAGCGGGTACAAACCTCCTATTGTCTTTGTCTGGCATTACTATTCTGCACTTTGATTTATTGAAATTATTCTTGAAATCTGGTAGATTTTCGTTGTCTTCTTAGTTTCCAAGGTTCTTAAAACCTTTCACTTCTTTCATGAGGTATTTGATGAAAATGGTTTAGGAGAACAAATCAGACGGTGAGAGCAAGTTCCCACCTCTTTCCTTTTTTTTGGCAGTGTTACGAATTATTAAAGTAACTAGATAATTGACTTCCTGAGGAGTGGGCTATTACTGTATATGAGAGCTTGTGTTTATGGATAAGTTCAAAGGTCATTTCCTATTTTTGTGTTTCAGGGATATTGCTTCAATGCAAATAATGAAAAATGCTACCATTTATCTGCTTTTAGGTTGGAATATTGCGTCAGCAGGTAGAAGAACATGAAAAAGTCAAGCAAGAAATGGCCATGGGGTATAAGCAAGAGTTAATGAAACTACATGAAGAAGTGAGATTTTAATTCTGTTATATGTTTTGTAATTCTGTCTCTTTAACCCTTTGAGAATTTTGTTAATGAGCCATTTTCTTCTTCATAAAGTGGGGAATACATAGTCCTTGGGAGGTTCAGGAGTGAAAATATATTTTTCTGTTAAGTCCAGAAAAAGAATTTTGCTAATTATATGTTAGATGCTATCTGGAACAGGGATTCTCAAATGTGTTTCTTGATTGAGTACCTGAAAGAAATAGAGCTAATTTTGTATAATACTGTAAAATATTTATACCAAAAGCTTATGTTTAAAATTTTAATTTTTGATTTAAATCAGTGGCTGTATTTTAAATAATGGAGGATCCAAAGCTTTAAAACACATTTTATGGTAAAAACCCTAAAAGAAGAAAATTTTATTAACTCAATTTTATTCCTCAGATTGGGAAGAAACTGCTTTTATTTTGTTTTAATTCCAAAGGATTCATCTGCTTATTGAATTCATCTGCTTATTTCAGATGGGCATGGCTCAAGAACTACAGCTCTAAAGGAAAGAGAAAGAGTTTTTATTTGCTGCTTTATTTTGTGTGTGTGTGTGTGTGTGTGTGTAGGTGGGGGAACGTTCGTAAGCTCAAGGCTATTGTAATAAGTTTTGTTTAAAGAATTATTTTTCTTCTACTCATAATATGTCTTTTCTTGTCCTTATTTTCCATGTGTAGTTTTTAGTTTTGTTCTGTATTTTAGTTTGCAAATCTAACATGTTCTCAATCTGTTTTTAATAGTACTATTTAGCAGTTGCTCTGGCTTTATTTATAATTCCAGTTTGTCCCATTACCACTGTTTATAAATTCTTAAATTGTAATTGTAGAAATAACTGTCTCTACAGTTAGGCAGACTGAAGAGAAGCTATGAAAAGCTACAAAAAAAGCATATAAGAGACTCCAGAGGAAACTCCAAAAATCACAGGGAGGATCGGTGTGAAATTGAGAGGTTAACTGGAAAAATTGAGGTATGTTTATAGTAATAAGTTGTTCGTAGTGAGTGTCAGTCTTCATGTAGGAAAATGCTGTTTCTAATAGTGCTACTTCCTAAAACCAATTTTCTACCGTCTCCAGGACTGCCACTGAGCTATTTGAAAGGGGGGTGGTGACCTAGCGTATATCGTATCATCATCTGGCTCCCTGTGCTTACTAGCTATAAGTAATTTTGAACAGGGCAGTCCCACACTTAGAGGGCATTTGGAAATGTATGGAGACATTTTTCCGGTTGTCAGAATGACCAAGAGGTGCAGCTGGCATTTAGGGGACAGGGACCAGGGATACTAAACATGTCTGGGACTGTGCCACCCAAGAAGAATTATCCCAATCAAAATGTCGATATCTTGCCCATTGAGAAACACTGACTGCCACAGGCAGTGTCCTTGTTTTTCTTTATTTTTTAATCATTGTATCTTGAACACCTAATAGGGTATGGGCTTAGTAAATGCTGAAAGTACATGACTTTTTTATACAGAGAGCCCTGATGGCACAGTGATTTAGTGCTCTGCTGCTGGCTGAAAGGTCAGTAGTTCGAACCCACCAGCCACTCCTTGGGAGAAAGACGCGGCAGTCTGCTTCCGTAAAGGTTTACAGCCTTGGAAACCCTATGGGGCAGTTCTACTCTGTCCAGTAGGGTTGCTATGAGTGAGAATGAGCTCCACAGTAACAAGTTGGTCATCTTTTATATCAGATTGTTTATCTTCAATTCCCATTTAGATCTTTTAAGCCATTCACTTCTTTCTGCTGACTTGGTTTTTGTTAAGACTAATTCCGTGATTATTGTGTATATTGATTCTCTGGAGAACTTAAGGGAGGCGTTGAAGTATCACTGCTAAGAGTAAATGAAGTAGCAGCATAAGGCTGTCACCACGCTTTTCAGCTTTTCACGTTGAATCTGTCACTCCCCGCCTCTGTCTACACCAGCATTTCTCCAGTGTGTATACAAATCACCCAGGGTGCTTTTTAGACTCTCAGAGATTCTAATCCTGTACTACGGTGTGGGACATAGGAATCTGCATTTTATCAGCTCTCAAATGAGAAACCGAATTCAACATCTTTGTATGATTACTTAAAATTTTTCTACCCAGGGCAACCCTGTCACCCACAAATGCCAGTATATTTTTACTATCTAGAATCGTAATTTCTGTGTTTAATATTCTTTTACACCTCAGTGTTTTATTTGAAATTATGTTTGAGTAGCTTAGAATCTGAGGTCTGCACAGATAATGCTTCCCCTCTGGCGCTTTTTGGTAATTTGTTTTTTCCCCCGAATCCATCATGTCCTTCTTGTTCCTCATTGCCACTGCCTGACCTCTTTTCTTTCTACCTCAAAAACCCCATGTTTGAATTTCATGTCATCTTCTGATCTCTGAGTCACACCCCGGCCTCACAGATTTTAACTCCCACCTCATTGTCACTCTCTTCAGCATTACTCTTATCACAACCCTCGAGGATTTGAATGTCCACAGGGTTGATGCTTGTAATACCCTGACCTTTGCATTGCTTGGCCTTCTTTCCTCCATAGATATATATATATTTTTTTACTATTTTGTTTTACATATGTATCTATATAGTACTTTACATGAAAGTTTACAGAACAAACTAGTTTCTCATTAAACAGTACGCATGTTGTTTTGTGACATTGGTTAACAACCCCACGCACAACACGTCAACACTCTCCCTTCTCAACCTTGGGTTCCCTGTTACCGCTCTCCTGTCCCTTCCTGCCTTAGTGTCCTTTCCCCTGGGCTGCTGTGCCCCTTTAGTCTTGTTTTGTTTTGTGGGCCTGTCTGGTCTTTGGCTGAAGGGTGAACCTCAGGAGTGACTTCATTACTGAGCTGGAAGGGTGTATGGGGGCCATACTCTCAGGGTTTCTCCAGTCTTTTTGAGGCCAACAAGTCTGGTCTTTTCTTTTTTGAGTTAGAATTTTTTTCTACATTTTTCTCCAGCTCTGTCTGGGACCGTCTTTTGTGATCCCTGTCAGAGCAGTCAGTAGTGGTAGCCTGGCACCATCTAGTTGTACTGGACTTAGTCTGGTGGAACCCGTGATAGATGTGGTCTATTAGTCCTTTGGACTAATTCCCTTGTATCTTCAGTTTTCTTCATTCTTCTTTGCTCCCAAAGGGGAGAAACCAGTGGAGTATCCTAGATGGCCGCTCACAGGCTTTTAAGACCCCAGATGCTACTCACCAAAGTAGAATGTAGAACATTTTCTTTATAAACTATGTTATGCCAGTTGAGTTAGATGTTCCCCGAGACGACATTCCCCACAGCCCTCACCCCGGCAATTCAGTCCCTCAGGGTGTTTGGATGTGTCTATGGACCTTCCATGACCTTGCCTGTACAAGTTGTGCTGCCTTCTCCAGTATTGTATACTGTCTTACCCGTCATCATAGTTACCACTTGTCTATTGTCTATTTAGTGTTTTTCCATCCCCACCCCTCCCCTCACTCGTAACCATCAAGGATCCTTTCTTTTTGTGTGTAAACCTTTTCATGAGTTTTTACAGTAACAGTATCATACAATATTAGTCCTTTTGTGATTGACTTATTTCACTCAGCATAATGCCCTCCAGATTCATCCATGTTACGAGATGCTTCACAGATTCATCGTTGTTCTTTATCATTGTGTAATACTCCATTGTGTGTATGTGCCACAGTTTGTTTATCCATTCGTCTGTTGATGGGCATCTAGGTTGTTTGCATCTTTTTGCTATTGTGAACAATACTGCAGTGAACATGGGTGTGCATATGTCTGTTCGTGTGATGACTCTTACTCCTCTAGGATACATTTCTAGGAGTGGGATTGCTGGATCATATGGTATTTCTATTTCTAGCTTTCTAAGGAAGCACCGTATCGTTTTCCAAAATGGTTGTATCATTTTGCATTCCCACCAGCAGTGCCTAAGAGTTCCGATCTCCCTGCATCCTCGCCAACATTTGTTATTTCCTGTTTTTTTGATTTTTACCAGTAGTGCTGGGGCAGGGGGGCGGGTGGGGAGGTGGGGATGAGATAATGTCTCATTGTGGTTTTGATTTGCATTGTGTCTGTTGACCACTTGGACGTCTTCTTTGGTGATGTGTCTGTTCATTTCTTTTGCCCATTTTTAAACTGGATTATTTGTCTTTTTGTTGTAGAGGTGTTGGATTTTCTTGTAGATTATAGGGATGAGACCTTTGTCTGATTTGTAATAGCCAAAAATTTTTTACCAGTCTGTAGGTTCTATTTTTCCTCTTTAGGTGAAGTCTTTTGATGAGTGTAAGTGCTTAATTTTTAGAAGATCCCAGTTATCTAGCTTATCTTCCGGAGTTTGTGTTGTTGGTTGTGGTTTGTATCCTGTTAATGCCATGTATTAGGGCCTCTAGCATTGATCCTATTTTTAATTCTGTGAACTTCATAGTTTTTGGCCTTATATTTAGGTCTTTGATCCATTTTGAGTTAGTTTTTGTATACGGTGTGAGGTATGGGTCCTGTTTCATTTTTTTTGCAGATGAACATCCAGGTTTGCCAGCATCATTTGTTAAAAAGACTGTCTTTTCCCCATTTGATGAACTTTGGGCCCTTGTCAAAGATCAGGTGACCATAGGTGGATGGATTGACATCTGGGTTCTCAATTCTGTTCCATTGGTCAATATTTCTGTCATTGTACCAGTACCAGGCTGTTTTGACTACTGTAGCTGTATAGTCAGTTCTGAGGTCAGGCAGTGCGAGTCCTCCTACTTTATTCTTCTTCTTCAATAGTGCTTTACTTATCCAGGGCTTCTTCCCTTTCCATATAAAGTTAATGTAAGTTTTCCATCTCTTTAAAGTATGTTGTTGGTATTGGATCGGGATTGCATTGTATTTGTAAATCACTTTGGGTAGAATTGTCATTTCCACAATGTTGAGTCTACTTATCCATGAGCGTGGAATGTTTTTTCCTCCACAGATATTTTGATCTCCTCCCTGTGTCAGCTGCTTATTCCCATTGCCATTCCTTAGTCTTTTCATTGCTAATACTTACAAACCTCTTAGAACCTCATGTTTAAGAATCTCACTTTCTGACTAACATTCTCTATCTTCTCAGCTCACTCCCTCTGGTACCCTGATGCTAAATAATCATTTGACCCCACCAGGAGCTTCAAGCCGTTGATTTCTGCCAAATTTCACTGCTGCAGATTGACCTTATGACCTCACTTATCAACCTTTACCCAGCTTAAATTCCATGGTTAGTCTTCATAATCACTTCCTTACACACCCCTTCAACTCCTGTGCCCCTCTATTTCTTCATCATACTTGATTGGCAGAACCACAACCCTGGTTCAATCCAGCTTTCTGCCCACTTGCTGCCTGCCCTGTGTGACTGAACATGCCTGGAGGAAAACACAAGTATGCCCACTGGCCTTCAGCTATGAGTTGGAGTTGACTTGACGGCACACAACCTCAAATGCTTCCTAATACTGCCCATTATCATATTTCCTCTCATTCTCCCACTTTCTACAATGACTGTTTCATACTTCCTTTTTCCCTCAAACTTTCAACACTTTCCCCACATCCTGACCCTTGGGTGATAATCTTGCTTTCTATTTCACTGAGAAAACAAGCAATGAAAAGAGAACTTTCTCAAACTCCCAACACTATGTCTATCCATCTATCTGCATCTCTACTCACATATACCACCTTCCCTCCTAGGGGAGGTGTCCATGCTTTCTCTTCTACACTACTCAAGATGTTGTTCCAACAATTCTCCTCTCTTTTCTGCATCCTCGTTTTTTTCCATCCAGACTTCTCCCCTCTTAAATGTCCTTTCTTGAATCCATTTCCTTCTCTGACTACTGCCCTATTTTCCTCCTTCATTTTATAACTAAACTCTTTCAGGCATCTATACTTACCTCCAATTCCTTTTCTCCCATTATTTCTTTTGCCCATTCCAATAAAGCTCTTGCCCCCTCACTCTAAAGAAGCTGTTTACATGGAGGTCACCAAGGACTACCACATCACTAAAGTCAGCATTTGTCTGCAGCATTTGACCCAACTGGTCTTTCCCTCCTTCTTAAAACGCTTTCTAGAAAAACCACACTTTCTTGGCTTTCCTCTTACCTTACTAGCCATTCTTTTGCTCCATTCCTTGCTCTACAACCTCTTAACTTTGAAATGCCCTTGGGTCCTGTCATTGGGCCTTTTTTTTCTATTTGTGCTTACCCCGTTGGTGATCTTATTCAGTCTCATAGCTTGAAACACTGTATCTATGTTGATAATTTCCAAATTTATATATCTCGTCTTGACCTCTCCAATACAGACTAATTTCCAACTGCCTGTTTTACATCTACACATGGATGTCTGAAGCTATCTTAAACTTAACATACATAAAAGTCCTGACTTTTTCTTCCCCGTGAGCCCTAGACCTCCCATTCCCATTTCAGTTGATGGTAACTTCATTCTTCAGTATACTCAGGCCTGAAACTTTGGAGCCATCCTTGATTTATCTTTTCTCAACACAATAGCCAGAAGGATTCTGTTATAATGTAACATTACTTAATGTTACTTCTTCTGTAAAAACTTTCCAGTACCTTCTCATAAAAGCCAAAGTAATAGTGACCTACACAGTGTATTGTTGTTGGGTGCCATTGAGTTGATTCTGACTCAAATTGGCAATTTGAACCCACCCAGCAGCTCTGTGGGAGAAAGACGCAGCAATCTGCATCCATAAAGATTATATCCAAGAACTACGGTGCATTCCACTCTGTCACATGGGGCCCCTTCTGATAACATGTCCAAAGATTTGAGACATAGTCTCACCGTCCTCGCTTCTAAGAAGCACTTTGGCTGTACTTCTTCCTAGACAGATTTGTTCGTTCTTCTGGCAGTCCATCCTGTATTCAATATTCTTCACCAACACCATAATTCGAAAGCATGATTCTTCTCTGGTCTTCCTTATTCATTGTCCAGTTTTTGCATGCATGTGAGGTGATTGAAAATACCATGCCTTGGGTCAGGTGCACCTTAGTCCTTAAAGTGACATCTTTGTTTTTAACACTTTAGAGAGGTCTTTTGCAGCAGATTTGCCGAGTGCAATGTGTCGTTTGATTTCTTGAATGTTGTTTCCACCTGATAGTGGATCCAAGTAAAATGACATCCCCGACAGCTTCAATCTTTTCTCTGTTTATCATGATGTTGCTTATTGGTCCAGTTATGAGGATTTTTGTTTGCTTTATGTTGAGGCGTAATCTGTACTGAAGGCTGTAGTCTTTGATCTTCATTAGTAAGTGCTTCAAGTCCTCTTTAACTACAGCATGCAAGGTTGTGTCATCTGTGTATCGAAGGCTATTAATGAGTCTCCCTCCAATCCTGATATGCTGTTCTTCATATAGTTAAGGCATTCGACTATGTGGACCATAACAAATTGTGGATAACATTGCAAAAAATGGGAATTCTGAAACATGTAATTGTGTTCGTGTGGAACTGCTACATAGACCAAAAAGCGGTTGTTCAGACACAATAGGGGGATACTGTGTGGTTTAAAACCGGGCAAGGCGTGCGCCAGGGCTGCATCCTTTCACCATACTTCTTCATAGCAGCCCTTAGGTGGCAGCAAATCTGTGAAAATCAGCACGAGACCAGTATTCAGCATCTGTGTTTTGCTCTTCACCATTAGGGTATTAAATTCAGAAAGACAGATATCCAAGAAGCACAGTATGTAAGGAATTCAGTATCACTCTGCAGTTATATCAGATAAGTGAGTAATGGGATTCCTGCTGTGGAGAAAGGTGCGTGTGTACCCAGGGACATGGAGGGAAATTAAAGTGAATCTGGGAAGCAGTGACAACGAGGAGGATGCACTCATAAGTTAAGTACCTTAATTGTCTCTTCAGGAATTCCGTCAGAAATCACTGGACTGGGAGAAGCAACGCTTGATTTATCAGCAACAGGTATCTTCTCTGGAGGCACAAAGGAAGGCCCTGGCTGAACAATCAGAGATAATTCAGGTGGGTTTAAGACATTTTGAAAGACATTTTGAAAGTAATGAAGGCAGATGGGTTTTGATTGAATCTGAACTACTTTAATGTAACTTCCTGGTGCCAGCCAGTCTCTTGCAGCTTCTCTTTGCTAACCCCTTTCTCTTTCTTATGTAGTAAGCGTCTCTCCTTCTCTACTTAACAGGCTTATCCCCTTCAGCATCTAGACAGATTCAAAACATCTCTTCTCCACACCGCATACCCCACCCCAGCACTACCAGCACCCCCACGCATGCGGGTCTGCGTGCACACACACAGCCACTCACACCCACGCTCTTACCCTTACGCCTGCTTGCTCTTTTGGTTTCTTGTTTCCTCACTGGCTCGCTTATTCTCTCACTCTGCTCTCTATCACTGTTCTACATGCTCATGCTCACTCTCCTACTCTTGATCTCTTGCTTCCTCTTGCTCTCACTTTCCTCTCTCTTTCTCCCCCGTCTCTCTCCCCCTCTCACCCCAGCCCTCATTCTTTCTCTTTCTCCTATTCCATTTCTTCCTGTCTCTGTCATTCAGTCTCTGGCTCTGGCTTTTGCTTTGGCCTCGTGTCCGTGCCTTGCCCTGTCTCTGTGTCTGATAGCTGGGGTGCCTAGGCCAGAGTGGTTCAGCTGGTCTGCCTTTTTGGACACAAATGTTGAGAAATTCACACTGCCTTGCTGTGGGCACTAATTATAGAAACACTATTTTTGTGGGAGCAGACCCTTTCTAGTAGAAACCTTTCTTTTATGAAGAATTACTGGCTTAAAACAAAAACAAAACCTGGACATCTAATTTAGGAATATCCCTTCTTAAAACATATTCACCTTGTTTCCTTTTGCAGTTAAGAACCAAATGCATAAAGGGAAATGAACATAAAGGAAAATGAATGTTCATGGCTTTCCATTATGTGCCGTCTCAGTGCTTCTAGATGCATTTTGCATGTCTTAGCTATTTAATGTCAGGGTAATCTGTCAAGGTTAGTAGTTATCCCACCTTTACAGAATGAGGAAACAGACTGGATAAGTTAGGAGAGCTAGACAGAAGTTGCCTTTTTACAATCTGTACATATTTGTTGCTTTGAGTCTCAATAATGTGTTGGCTTTTGTTTGTACTTTTGAAATATTAGCTGGGTGAAAAGCTACCAAGAATGGCTCTCCTGTGAATGCCAGAGAGGGCCCGCTGCAACCTCAAGGAAGAAAATTATTTTCTAGACTGCTGCAAACGATGCAGCCAGAGCAGACCAATGAAATCCCAGGATGCCTAGGCTAGAGCTTTTCTGAATGCTAAAGCACTTTACAAACAAATAGCTGTAAGATATTATATTTTAATGATAGTCTTCAGATTGGCAAAAAAGCAAACTGAATCATAATTTTCACAGTTCTCAGTTATTATCCATGAAAGTGTGCTTGTTATTGATTACAGATCCATCTTTTAAATTAGTTTAATTAAAACTTCATTATTGATGAAAATAGAATTTTTATTTACCATAATTTTGCTAGGTCTAGAATAAGAAACTTTTGAAAAGTCAACATTTATTTTTCCTACTAGGGGTAGATTTTATTTGAATTACCCTTCTATACTTTAGTTCTTTTATCGTTTAACTAAAAAATATGTTACTTGTAAGTGTATTTCTCCATCTTTCTTCCTTAGCAAACTAGACAAAATTAAATCTTTCTGTGGCTCACTATGTACCAGTGCTGTGTGGTCATCTGTTTTTTAAACTTTTAAGTAAACTTCTGTATGCCTGTTACTCAGCATTAATAACGATTGTTTTGCCAATTTTGTATTATCCCTTCCTCTATTTTTGGCTGTAATATTACAAAGTAAATCATAGGTGTTACCTTATTTCTCAACAAGTAAGGGTTTTTTTTAACATAACTACAGTATACCAGTATCACATTAACAGAATAAATAATAACTTCTTAATATTATTGAATAACTAGTCTTCAAATTTTCTCAATTCTCTACAAAATGTCCTTTTACAGTTGAATGTTCAAGTCAGAATCCAGTTAGGGTTTACGTATTACACTTGGTTGATATATAGGTCATAGTTGAACAATAATGATAGAACATCTGGGAGATTAGGTAAATGGATATAAATATCTCTCCCCATTAAAAAAATTTAATATAAATTTTACTCTTATATTTTTTTAACAACCACAAGTGGAGATCAGGAATAGCTGCTCACTTTTTGCATCTTAAATTTGCTTGAGTTCTTTTCATTTAATCAGTTACTAAAGTGTAATGCATGTTCATTTTAGAAAAATGAGAAAATGCAAGTATGAGAATTAAATAAAATTACCCATAATTCCACCAATTAGAGATCTACCATGGTTAACAATTTGTTGTAAATTTCTTCAGACTTTTTCTGTGATTATTAACAGTGGTCATTACATTCATGTTCATTTGGTAGAAAAAACAGTGTTGATGGGGAGGGAGGAAGGAGTAGTTGGAAACTTTAAAAATTACAAAGAATGGCAAAGTGTTGAAGCTAGGTGATGAATATATATAAAGGATTCATCATCTTATTCTCTTTATATTTGTTCATGTTTGAAAATTTCCATAATACGTAATTTTAAAATGTATAGAGTGACAGGCACTATGTTAATTGCTTTATAATAAAATATTTTACTTCATTTTCTCAACTTTTTAAAGTTCCTTTTTTAATGTAACATATCAGCAAATGTATAATCATCATGATTGCATAGAAGTCCAGTGTGTCACTAAATGTACCATAATTTCTGTAACCAATCCCCTCTTATTGAAATTTTAGTTTTTAAATTTTTCCCTCCTGTAAATAACACTTGAATGAACATCCTTATATAAACATTTTTGACTATCCATTTATTTTCTTGGGAAATGGCTCTAAGTGTAATCAGTGCATCAGGGAAGTTGTACATGCTTAAAGGTTTTAATATATGTATCGCCCAGGTGCTCTCCAAAGATGTCGTATTAGTAGAAACGTTTACCAGCAATATAATGAGAATGCCCATTTCCTCATGCTTTGCCCATTATTTCTTTTAATTTTCCCTACTTTTAGGCTTGTCTTTGCTAGTCTGATAGGTTAAAAAAAAAAAAAAGGTATCTAATTATTTGTTTTAATTTGCATTTCTTTAATAATGAGTAAGGTTGAGCATTTCTCATCGACTTATCACCATTGTCATTCTTTTGTAAATTGCCCATTTATGTCCTTCACTGTATTTTCTTTTTTTTTTTTTTTTCTATTTTGAGTGAGTTCTTCAAGGATTTGGGACGTTAAACCTTTCCTGTTATGTTGCAGTTGTGTTTGTGTGTTTTCTGTTTACCTTAATTTTGATAGTGAATTTCATGGGCATTCAATTGTTTTATACACTGTTATTCATGATTGTTTAGTTATATCATTTTTTCCTTCAGGTTCTCTATCTTTGGTGTCATAGATTAAGGATATTAATCCTTTGCTGTTATGTTGTAGTTGTAAGTATAAGGTCTTACCTAAGCCAAGATTTCTTCTAGTGCTTTATAATTTTTTTTTTATATGTGATCTGGAAATCATTTTGGTGTAAGGTATTTGACAGGAATTTATATGTACTTTTCTAAGTTAGTATTCAGATAATTTATTGACTATTACACAGTTATATTACTAGTGTTATGAGATACTGCCTTGATTATAGTTTTCTAGGAGGCCCTGGAATTAGCTTGAAAGAATTGAGTTTGTGGGGAAATAGCTTATCCCAGTTTTATCGCATATAGCTTTACGGGCTGTATGTAAACCATTAGTACCACTCTTAAAAAAAGGGAAACAGACCTATAGTGACACCATCCACTTGCCCTTAACCCAAGGCAGAGTTCACTCTTGTGGCCTGGGCATTCTTCCTTCAGTTAGTGATGGCTATGTTGCTTGTGTATTTCTTGGTCTGTCACCTGACTGTCTTTGTCATAGGTCCTTATTGTGGCAAAAGCCCAGGGCTTCTCCGGTCATCTAGACATGGATGAGACACCCTGCAGTAAGGCTTCCTTATGAGTAGAACTTGGGCTTCTCAGCATGGATCCCCCTACTCTTGTACCTCAGTGCGGGGCCTGTTCCTCACTGCCCAGGCTCCCACTAGGGTTCCTCAAAAATGGGGGTCTGTGCCTCATTGGCTTATTGGCACCTGAGACCCACTACTTAGAGATATAGGCTTGGTTCAGTTGATTTAATTGCTTCACCAATGTGAGGCAAAGTGTAGTAACATATACTGTAAACTAAAACATTCTAGCTTGTCAGCAAGTACGAGATTCTTACTTTGCTCTCATAGATATACCTGATGCTTGTGCTTCTTTATTCATCTAGCAAGGTGAGATAATCACAAGAAATCCCCTTTCCACATATACTGAGGGAATGAGAAGAGACTTGCATAAATGGAAAGGCAAACTGTCTCTTATGGTCAGGAAGAATCAATAATATAAAGCTATCAGTTCTCCAAAATAACCTACGGATTACAACATAATCTCAGTCAAAATGCCCGTGAAGCCTTACCTAAACCAAGATTAAGATCTATATTAGTTTCCTATATTAGTGGCTTAAAACAACAGAAATGTGTTCTCTAGCAGTCATGGAGGACAGAAGTTTGAAATCAAGGTGTTGGCAGGGACCTGCTCCCTCCGGAGGCAGTAGGGGGAATCAGTTCTTGTTTCTTTTCATTTGTGGTAGCTGCCACATTTTTTGGCTTGTGGCACCTTCAAATCTCTCTCTGCTCCTTCATTTTGCCTTTGTTTCTGCCTGTGTTAAATCTCCTTTTGCCTCTTCCCTATAAGGACACATGTGATGGCATTTAGTATCCACCCGGATAATCCAGGATCTCTCATCTCAAGATTTTTAATCATATCTGCAAAAAAATTACCACATAAGATAACCTTCATGGTTACCAGGGGTTAGGACCTTGTATCTTTGGAGGACACCATTTAACCCATTACAAGATCCACTCTTATTTTCTTCTGATGTTTTATGATTTTTTAAATATATTTGATCTGAAAATTCTTTTGATTATAGGGATCTAAATATATATTTTTTCCCAGCTGATTATCCACATAATTTATTGACTGTTACATTTTGAGAACTTGACAGAATGATACGAAAATTCATTTGGAAGAGTAAATGAGCAATACCAGTCAACATTTCTTAAAAGAAGATAATAAGGATGTTCTATCAAATATTAAAATGTATTATATTAAATACCAGAAAGATGTTTACCTGTGTTTTATTGACTATGCAGTGGCATTCAACTGTGTGGATCATAAAAAATTATGGATAACATTGCAAAGAATGGAAATTACAGAACACTTAATTGTGCTCATGAGAACCCTGTACACAGACCAAGAGACAGTCATTTGAACAGAACAAGGGGATACTGCATGATTTAAAATCAGGAAAGGTGTGTGTCAGGGTTGTATCCTTTCACCAAATTTATTCAGTCTGTATGCTAAGCAAATAATCTGAGAAGCTTGACTATATGAAAAAGAACACGGCATCAGGATTGGAGGAAGACTCATTAACAACCCCAATATGCAGATGACACAGACTTGCTTGCTGAAAGTGAAGAGGACTTAAAGCCCTTACTGATGAAGATCAGAGACTACAGCCTTCAGTACGGATTACGAAATTTCAACATAAACAAAACAAAAATCCGTACAACTGGACCGGTAAGAAACATCATGATTCCACAGTCATCACCCATGAAAACAGCAGTCAGGAACTCAAAATGATGTAGTGCACTGGGCAGATATGCTGCGAAAGACCTCTTTAAAGTCTTAAAAAAAGAAAGATGTCACTTTGAGGACTATGGAAATCCCTGGTGGCATTGTGGTAAAGCACTACAGCTGCTAACCAAAAGGTCATATAGTGACCCTATAGGACAGAGTAGAACTGCCCCATAGGCTTTTCATGGAGCGACTGGTGGGTTTGAACTGCTGACCTTTTGGTTAGCAGCTGAGCTCTCTTCACCGCTCTGCCACCAAGGTTCCTTATATATGTATTTCCTATATTTTATATATATATAAAATGCCACCCCCCCCCCGGCCAATTAAAGAAGTGCTCAGGGAAATCTTGGAGAATATTTAGAACATTTGAAAAAAATTAAAATATTAAGACAACACAAAGTATAAATAGCTTATAAACGAATGGCATGTGAGAAAAGCAGAGGTTGCATTGTTTGTTTTCCTTTTGAAATATATGAGCTACAGGATATTGCTCCAGTTAATTTTAAATCTTCTGTTCATTTATATGTAGTTTTAAAAGTATTATTTTCCAGCCACAATTTATGAAAAAGGGATGATCCTAATTCAAATGTTAATCTGTTGTCTCAGTGGAATATCACAAAGTTAATTGAGTTGGTTCAGACCTACTGTGTCTTATAGTGATATAAACCCAAGAATGACAAGGGATTCTTACTGGGAGCTTTACCCTTAATGGTCTCTTTAAGCTGCTACTTGGTGGAAATGCTTAAGGCTGTGGCCTGCGCTGACGGAATTAAAGTTGACACTGATGGAGAGCTTGGTAAGAGTTGCTGCCTGCAGTGGCCATGGCTTCATACTGGGATCCTTTGGAAAATAGAAATCTCTGTTGCCCTATCACATTGTTCTTAGTAATCTCATATCTGGGAAGGTAATTTTCTTGAAGCATCACAAAGCCAGAGAAAGGCTTGAATTCAACCCTAGTCCCCAATCCCTTCCCTGTTCTCTCTGGTAAACTGTAATTGAACTATACCTTAACTCTGACTGAAACACTGAGTTTACTTGAAGATCACAAGTTCGAATTGAATAGTATTAAAGTATAAAAACAATACTAGTGTCTTGCAATTACGTATTGTCTTTCATCCTGATTGCCCTTTTGGGCTGTGACCGCTGAGCCCCTAGGATCCTTGGAGGTATACTGGGCTGCTGTGCAGGTTAAGCTAGCGTTGGAGGAGGCGCAGGGAGCTGGGCTCCGGCCAGTTCCTCCCTTCCCCCTCACCCAATCTCTGCATTTATTTACTCTGCAGAGGATTCTGTGTAGGAATTCCTCTTGGGGGAAAAAAAATGTTTATATTGTATTTAAAAACTTTGGAGACATTGCATGCCTAGCGTGTGAATCTAAACCTGTGTTGATACCCTTCTCTCATAGTATTCCAGGGATCTGGTAAAATTTGGGGTCTTTATACCAGAATCTTGACCTGTTACTTGTACAAGCATGGTTTGTGTCTTTGCCTCTCTCCTCCTACCCCTTCTCTGGCTTACAGGCATCATTTTGCATCTACTTTATGTGATCATAGCATAAGGATTTTGGCCCTGTATTGTAAAATATTTACATCTTCAGCAGATAGATTTTCTGCAGATATTTCCACTTAAATTTCTGAAATAAAATTATGTGCCTTTGCCTTTAGAATTATTTAGAGTAAGATGTTTATGTCCATCTTCAGTGTATAAAGTACCTGTCTAGATGCTAATTAAAGCTTGTGAAAACTGAAAGGTGGGAGCTAAAGGCCAGTATACCTGGAATGCATACCCTACAAGTCACCTAAGTTTTCAGAAACTATGTACTCAGGTTTACGAGACAGTTGCTAAAGCCGTTTTATTCGTGTGTACCTCAGTAGGTATGTTGTTGAAAGAAACTAATTTGAGAAGTACTATATTTGATTAAATCTTTTAGCTCAAGATGTGTCCAAAAATTGATAACAGAAGCAATCCCTACTTCCTTCTAAACACTGCTTTCCTCAATGAACGACAATCTACAATCCACACCCCCCGCCCCCACTTTAAACAGTATTTTGTGGTCAGTTATCATCTGAATATGTGTGTTTATAATGTGTCTAAAAAGAATGTTAAAACAGAATAATTAACTACATGCAACATGCTCTGGGTTGGGGAGAGAGGAAAATTTGAACTTTAAAATTTAAGAAGTTTAGTGTTTTTTAAAAATTTAATTTCTGAACTTTCATAAAAAGTATACTAATGCATCGTAGTTCTATTTCCTCTATCTTAAATAGGAGATGCCTTCAGTTTTCCTATATGATGACTCATGGTTGCAATTAAACTTCTGCACAAGTAGGTAGAATAATGTAGCTCTCTCTTCAGAAAATGGGCAGCATCTCTTCTCCTGAGAAATCCCTTTACTCTCTCAATTCTTTCTTACCCCTTCTCAAAGTATTTATTGTATATTTTTGGTAAGCTAATGCCTTATGTTTTTATGAAAGTGAAACTCAGTTTTATTTTAGTCTTTCTTATTCATTGTTTTTTCTTTTATCATGTCACTTTCACTTCATGGTAATTTTTGGGTTTCTAGGCTCAGCTTGCCAATCGGAAACAAAAATTAGAGTCTGTGGAGATGTCCAGCCAGTCGGAAATTCAGCACCTTAGCAGTAAGCTGGAGCGGGCCAACGACACCATCTGTGCCAACGAGCTGGAAATAGAGCGTCTCACCATGAAAGTCAATGACTTGGTTGGAACCAATATGACTGTTCTGCAGGAGCAGCGGCGAAAAGAAGAAGAATTGAAAGAATCTGAAAAACTGTTAGAGGTGTGTTTTAAAATGCCATAATTGGGGAAATATGTCCCTGAGTGTTTTAAGAGAGGAGAATAATTAACTTAGAACTAGGGTTTAAAAATCTATGGTTTCTTCCACACTCTGGCTGGTGAATCAAATATTGACAGCCATATCAATGTTATGCCTATTATATAACTTAAATTCTGACTCACTGGCTTCGTTTCTTCATGAAACAGAAAAATTGTAATAATGCTTGTCTTTTTTTCTGAGTATTTTGCAGATTTTACGGGAAGAGAAGAGAGAATTGAAAGCAACTCTTCAGTCTCAAGAAAATTTCATCCGCGAAGCAAGACTTCAAAAGGAGACGCTACAAGCAAAATTAAGGGCAACTGACACTCAGCATGCAATGGAAGTCATGAGGTATGTTAAACCTTAAATATAATTCCTCTTAGCTACTTGGTGGTTTGGCATTGAGCACCACTTTTAATATGCCCGCCCATTCTTAGTTCTGTGTTAGAGCATATTGTGGGTTTCTTTTTTCTACCTTGAACTTTTATAGTATTATAAAAACCTGGTGTGATTAGTTTTTTTTCCTGCCTCTAGTTCGGGTCCTTAGCAGAGACTCCAGTCTTAGAGATCTCTTGGTCAATCCTCACCCTTGGTGAAACTCCAGATGTGAAGGGAACAGTAGTCAGCGTCTCCTGGAAGACCTCTCTTCTTTGATAAAAACCGATTGTGATTGACAGTAGCTTATTATCAGTAACAGCCAGTCTTGAGATAATCCACTAAAAAAAATTCCTAAAACTAATCTTATGGGTATATCTAATTATCGCTATGAGACATTTGTAGTGGAAAGCAATAGAATGAGCTGCGTATGCTCCTTTTGCTTGGTGTAAGTCTGGTGCACACTTATTCTTGCCAGAACTCTCCTTTTCTGTAACTTTCCGGTTTCTTTTGCTCAAGGTATAAAGTGTCAACCAAGTGAGTTTTGTCTTTTTATTTTTCCTTCTGCATGGAAAAACAGATGACAGATCAGAAAGAAGTAAATTGCTGCTGACTTTTTTGAGAAGCGTCATCTCTTGTCTGTTTACTCTCCCAGTGTTCTTTCAGTAAAGCAGGAGACAAACTGAAGAGTTCCAAAGATAAAAGGCCTTCAACAATCACCCTGTATCCTTCCCTAGGTCACTGGAAGAGCCTCAGTCAGAAAGGAGGTGCAACTCTCAAGGGCGGGAGGACTTAGAAAATGTGCTCTCGCAGCTGGATTTCACCCACACTAGTGAGGAACTTCTGCAGGCAGAGGTGACACGTCTTGAAGGCAGGTAGATAATAATAGACAGATTTTAGGAACTTTCAAGTTGTTACAAATGAATATGTGGTCATCATACTGATAAAGTAAACAAATACAATATTGTTATGGATTGACTTGGGTCCCCCTAAAATACCGTATTGGAATCCTCACCTATACCTGCGGATGTCATCCTGTTTGGAAATAGGGTTTTCTTTGTTATGTTAATGAGGCCACTTCAGTGTAGGGTGTTTCTTAAGCCTAACCACTTTTGTTTTTTTTAACTACTTTTGAGATAGAAAAAGAGCAGAATAGGCACAGAGAAAAGCAAGGGCAAAAAGTAGTTGCCAAGAAACTGAGGTCCAGCAGCTGAAAGAGACGAAGATCTTCCCCGAGAGCCAGCAGAGAGACAATCTTCACCTAGAGCTGGTACCCTGAATTCAGACTTCTAGTCTCCTGAACTGTGAAGAAATACGTTTCTGTTTGCTAAAGCCACCCACTTGTGGTATTTCTCTTAACGGCAGCACTAAGAATCTATGACAGTATTCTTAGTGAATAAATACATTTTTTATCTAGCATCCACAAATAGCCTAGTTTCTTTTATCATTAAGAAAATAGAAGCAATTAAAGGAGAATGTCCTGTCTTCCACCACGTCTACTAGCATTTGCCTGTGAATGAATCGATGGACATTCCTAAGACTTAACCCTTGCACTTGTGCGCTGTTCCTGTCCTTAACTCCCCTCTCTTCTCCATCATCCATTTCTTCCTCTCTGCTCAGTCATTCCCACTGGTATAAATCATGCTTTTGGTTAGCGGCCTGAGCTTTTAACCACTGTGCCACCAGGGCTCCACAACACCAATATAGACAGTAAATGTAGACAATATATTTAAGAATTTGGTTTTCAAGCGGAGTAGAGATATGTAGAAGGAACTCGATGGGGGATGTAGGGTCGTAAGTCTGCTCTGACCAAGTTGAATACCTCACTGTTTTTTGTTTTTTAGTTTTCATTATTATTACCTTTTATTATCAGTATCTTTATAAATCCAGCCTTTATTTTCTTTGGGGGTTGGAAGTATTACGTATAAACTTACAGATATATTTTAACATTTATGTAGTACGTATTACTAAACGATAAGATGTACAAAAAAAAAGACGGTTGTTAAGTGTGGTTTGTTGTAACTCAAATACATTGTTGGGGACTACCTGTAATAACTTTTGTTTCACTTTTATCTAGTGCTGTTATTACAGAACTACCACAAGTGGGTAGCTTTAACAGAAATTTATTTCTTACAGTTTAGGAGGCTAGAAGTCTGAATCCAGGATGTGGGCTCTAGGGGAAGGCTTTCTTTGTCAGTTCTGGAGGAAGGGTCTTTTCTCTTCTGAGCTGCTGCTCCTGGGAAATCTTCCTGTGGCTTGACATCTCTTTTCCCCAATCTGTTTGCTTGCTTGCTTGTTTAATCTCCTTTATTTCTCAAAGGGGGGCCCTCGTGGCCCCGTGGTTAAACGTTTGGCTGCTAATCAAAAGGCCAGCAGTTTGAATCCACCAGACACTTCTTAGAAACCCTATGGAGGCAGTTCTACTCTGTCCTGTAGGGTAGCTATAAGTTGGAATCTACTCAATGGCAATGGATTTTATATCTCAAAAGAGATTGACTCAAGATATATATAAAAAAAATTTTTTCTAACCCTTCTTCATTAACATAACAAAGGCAACCCATTCCAAATGGGATTATAACTGTAGGCGTAGAGATTAGGATTTAAAACACATATTTTGGGGGTGCCTTAGTCATTTTTTTTTTTTTTTTTTTTTTCATCTAGTGCTGCTATAACAGAAATACCACGAGTGGATGGCTTTAACAAAGAGAAATTAATTTTCTCACAGTAAAGTAGGCTAAAAGTCCAAATTCAGGGTGTCAGCTCCAGGGGCAGTCTTTCTCTCTCTGTGGGCTCTGGAGGAAGGTCTTTCTCATCAATTTTCCCCTGGACTAGGAGTTTCTCTCTGCAGGAACCCTGGGTCTAAAAGACATGCTGTGCTCCTGGTGCTTCTTTCTTGGTAATATGAGGTCCCCTACTTCCTGCTTGGTTCTCTTTCCTTTTATCTCTTGAGAGATAAAAGGTGGTACAGGCCACACCCTAGGGAAACTCTCTTTACCTTGGATCAGGGAGGTGACCTGATTAAGGATGGTGTTACAATCCCACCCTAATCTCTCAACATAAAATTACAATCACAAAATGGAGGACAACCACACAATACTGGGAATCATGGCCTAACCAAGTTGATCCACATATTTTTTCAGGGGACACAATTCAATCCATGGCAAGGGGACATAATTTAATCCATGACACACACACACTTCTTTTGTTTTATTCCTTTTTCACTTTGGAATACTTCAGATAGTCTTTGTTGTCGTTATTGAGGTATAAGTGAACTCTTCAGGTTGAGTGAAATAAATTAAAGCTTATTCTTTTTGATATTGAAACTAAAACTTAAATTTTTCTTATAGATTTTTTGATCGAGTTTTTAATAATCTTTTACATTATTATTAAGTTTTTTTATTGTAGTAAATATAGCAGTAACCATTTTTAAGTGTACAATGTAACGGCATTAAGTACATTCACATGTTGTATGGCTATGACCACCATCTATTCCCAAAAAGCTTTCATCACATCAAACAGAAATTCTGTACCCATTAAGCAACTCCCCACATTCCCTGGTCCCCAGCTTGGTAACCCCTAATCTACTTTCTGTCTCTATGAAGTTGCCTTTTTAGGTATTTCCTGTAAATGGAACCGTATAATATACCCTTTTGTGTCTGGCTTATTTCACTTAGCATAATGTTTTCAGGGTTCATCCATATCATAGCATGCATCGGAGTTTGATTCCTTTTTATGGCTGAGTAATATTCCATTGTATGTGTATACCACATTTTGTTTATCCATTCATCTGTTGATGGAGACTTAAATTGTTTTTAGCTTTTGGCTTTTGTGAATATGCTGCTATGAATATTGATATACAAATGTCTATTTGAGTCCCTATTTTCAGTTCTTTTGGGTATGTAACTAGAAGTTGAATTGCTGAGACACATGGTAATTTTCCCGTTGGGTTATGGTAATTTTATGTTTAACTTTTTGAGGAACCTCCAAACTGTAGTCCACGGTGCTGCACTGTTTTCCGTTCCAACCAGCAATGCACGAAAGTTCCAAATTCTCCGCATCCTCCCCAACTCTGTGTTTTCTGGTTTTTGGTAATAGCTGCCTCAGTGGCTGTGAAGTGGTGTTTCATAATGGTTTTGTTTTGTATTTCACTAATGATTAATGACTTTGAGCATCTTTTCATGTGTTCATTGGCCATTTATATATCTTCTTTGGAGAATTATCTATTCAAGTCCTTTGCCCGTTTTTTAATTGGGTTGTTTGTCTTTTTGTTGTTGAATTGTATGAGTTCTTTATATATTTTGGATATTAAACCTTTATCAAATATATAATTTGCAAATATTTTCTCTCATCCTGTGGGTTTTCTTTTTCACTTTCTTGATAATATCCTTTGATGCACAAAAGTTTTTAATTTTGATGAAGTCTACTTTATGATACTTTTAGTGTCATATTTAAGACACTATTGCCAAATCTAAGGTCATGATAATTTGCCCCTTTGTTTTCTTCTAAAAGTTCTGTAGTTCTAACTCTTGAATTTAGGTCTTTATTTCATTTGGGTTAATTTTTGAATAGGGTGAATACGGTGATAGGGAGGAGTCTTATTTCATTCTTCTGCACATGGATATCCAGTTTTCCCAGCACCATTTGTTGAAGAGACTTTTCCTTAATGAATGGTCTTGGCATCCTCATCAAAAATCATTTGGCCGTGGATATAGGTTTATTTCTGGGGTGTCAACTCTGTTTCATTGATCTATATGTCTATCTTTATACAAGCACCACACTGTTTTGATCACTGTAGCTTTACGGTAAGTTTTGCAAGTGAGAACTATGAGCCCTTCAACTTTTTTCTTTTTTTTCAACATTATTTTCACTATTCAGGATCCCTTGAAATTCCATATGAATTTTAGGATGAGTTTTAGTAATCTTTAAAAATGTGTATGCCCTCATTAGCCTCTGCAAGTTTGACTCTTTTTTTCTGATTTGTAGTGCTACCTTGGACACCTTAGCCCCTTTAAGCCCACATTTTCCCTTCTGTAGATAAGACAAGATTACCTCTGATTTTTCTTTTCTCTGTAGCTTAGTGTTTGGCACATTGTAAGCCCTTAATAAATATTTAAAAAATGAACATTCTCAGATTTTTATAAATGGGTAAAACTGGAATAAATGGGTAAAAACACCAGTGTTTAGTAATAAAACAATGGCTTGAGCTTTTTTTTTTTTTTTTTGCTTTAAGAGGCAAGTAAATAAAAGTGCCCTTTAGACAACTTATTTGTATTGTTCAGTTTGAACAAAATATTCCCTAAAACAGGAAATGATGGAATTTAAATAATTGTTTTTGTGTTGTATTGCAAAAATGGTATTTTTGAGTGCTAGCTTATCTGGCAAGTTGACTATGTTGACAAATGAGTCTAAATGATTATTAAGCATTCACTGAACTGTATAGAAGCATATAATGCAAGGGCTAAGGGAATGGTGGGCAAGATTGGAAGGCAATAAGAAGTAAAAGACATTAATTTAATAATAGAATTTGCAGTCTGAGAGACAAAATATATACATTAAAGGACCTGACAGCACTTTAAAGTAGCATCTTTTTTTCCCAACTTTTAAAAATTTTTTATTGTGCTTTAAGTGCAAGTTTACAAATCAAGTCAGTCTCTCATACAAAAAAGTTTATATACACCTTGATATCTACTCCTAGTAGTAAAGTAGCATCTTAAATACAGAAAATTATAGAAAATTTCTGCAGTTAAGCTATAAGAGTTGAGAATAATCTGTACTAAAGGCGATAAGGGAATGAGAGTTGAGGTGGTTCTGAAGACGTAAATGTTGATCTGACTCTTAAAAGAGTGTTGAGCATCCATTGCCAGGTGAGACAGGAAGGTGCTCTTGGTCAAGGGGATCATATATGAAGACACAAGCAAGCTCAGGCATAGCAGATAGGCAGACAGTAAAGCTTATCAATTTAGGAGCAGAAAGATTTTACTGCAATAATGAGCAATGAGATGAGAAGGTATGGCACCCGTGAGATTCTTATAGTTAATGAAGGAGACACCAAGGGATGGAAAGTCTTTATAGAAGGTTATTCTGGCAGCTGTGTATTGAATGGAATTATAGATAACTGTGGTGAAGATTGAGACTATGATGGCAGCTCCGGTACAACTAGAGAGAAAAAAATTGGCTAAATTGCTATAATGTTTAGAATTTTATAACCAGTTAAATTTTAAGCAGAAGGAGATAGTATAGGAAAACACAGAAATCAAAAGTATGTCTACTGTGGAATATATCCTAGAGAAATAAGAGCCTTTACATGAACAGATATATGCACGCCCATGTTCATTGCAGCACTGTTTACAATAGCAAAAAGATGGAAGCAACCACGGTGCCCATCAGCAGGTGAATGGATAAATTATGGTATATTCACACAATGGAATACTACGCATCGATAAAGAACAGTGATGAATCTATGAAACATTTCATAACGTGGAGGAATCTGGAAGGCATTATGCTGAGTGAAATTAGTCACTTGCAAAAAGACAAATATTCTATGAGACCACTATTCTAAGACTTGAGAAATAGTTTAAACAGAGAAAAAAATATTCTTTGATGGTTATGAGAGGGGGGAAGGAGGGAAAGGAGTATATACTAATTAGATAGTAGATAAGAACTACTTCAGGTGAAGGGAAAGACAACACACAGTACAGGAGAGGTCAGTACGACTGGAGTAAACCAAAAGCAAAGAAGTTGCCTGAATAAACTGAATGCTTCCAAGGCCAGCGTAGTAGGGATGGGGGTTTGGGGACCATGGTTGCAGGGGACATCTAAGTCAATTCACATAATAAAATCTATTCAGGAACCAGTCTGCATCCCACTTTGGAGGGTGGCATCTGGAGTCTTAAACGCTAGCAAGTGGCCGTCTAAGATGCATCAATTGGTCTCAAACAACCTGGATCAAAGCAGAGTGAAGAACACCAAAGACACAAGGTAATTATGAGCCCAAGAGACAGGGCCACATAAACCAGAGACTGCTTCAGCCTGAGGCCAGAAGAACTAGATGGTGCCCGCTACAACCGATGACTGCCCTGACAGGGAACACAACAGAGAACACCTGAGGGGGCAGGAGATCAGTGGGATGCAGACCCCAAATTCTTGTAAAAAGACCAGACTTAATGGTCTGACTGAGACTAGAAGGACCTTGGTGGTCATGGACCCCAAACCTGTTAGCCCAAGACCCAAACCATTCCCAAAGCCAACTCTTCAGACACGGATTAGACTGGACAATGGGACAGAAAAATGCTGGTGAAGAATGAGCTTCTTGGATCAAGTAGACACATGAGACCATGTTGACCTCTCCTATCTGGAGGGGAGATTAGAGGGCAGAGGGGGTCAGAAGCTGGCCAAATGGACACGAAAAGAGAGAGTGGAGGGAAGGAGTGTGCTGTCTCATTAGGGGGAGAGCAATTAGGAGTATATAGCAAGGTATATATAAATTTTGTATGAGAGACTGACTTGTAAACTTTCATGTAAAAAAAGCACAATAAAAATTAAAGAAACAAAGGATTTTTAAAAGTTTGAGTTGGTTTTAACTGTGGTGATAAGGAAGTTGAAAATGAGTTTTAATTTGGGGTGTGGGGTGACATTTAAGATATCGGTAGGAAATTTCTTGGACATCAAGAGGATAAGTTAGATAATCTATTTGATGGGCTTCAAGGTTTTTGTTTTGTTTAAAATATGTGATTTCATTTTTCTCTTCCAGCTTGGAATCTGTGAGTGCAACATGTAAACAGCTAAGTCAAGAATTAATGGAAAAATATGAAGAATTGAAGAAGATGGAAGGACATAACAATGAGTACAGAGCAGAGATTAAAAAAGTAAAAATCTACATGCCTGGGACTGCAAAGTTATATATATTTATGGACAGAGCTGTGGGTTGGTACATTATGCGGGTAATATTTTTTATAATTTCTGTTGTGCTTTCAGTGAAAGTTTACAAATCAAGTCAGTCTCTCACACAAAAACTTATATACACCTAGCTACATACTCCCAATTACTCTCCCCCTAATGAGACAGCCCGCTCCCTCCCTCCACTCTCTCTTTTCCTGTCCATTTCGCCAGCTTCTAACCCCTTCTACCCTCTCATCTCCCCTCCAGGCAGGAGATGCCAACATAGTCTGAAGTGTCCACCTGATCCAGGAAGCTCACTCCTCACCAGCATCCCTCTCCAAACCATTGTCCAGTCCAATCCATGTCTGAAGAGTTGGCTTCGGGAATGGTTCCTGTCCTGGGCCAACAGAAGGTCTGGGGGCCGTGACCACTGGGGTCCTCCTAGTCTCAGTCAGACCATTAAATCTGGTCTTTTTATGAGAATATGGGGTCTGCATCCCACTGCTCTCCTGTTCTCTGTTGTGTTCCCTGTCAGGGCAGTCATTGAGTTCTTGTAGCCGGGCGCCATCTAGTTCTTCTGGTCTCAGGATGATGTAGTCTCTAGTTCATGTGGCCCTTCTGTCTCTTGGGCACGTAATTACCTTGTGTGCTTGGTATTCTTCATTCTCCTTTGATCCAGGTGGGTTGAGACTCATTGATGCATCTTAGATGGCTGCTTGCTAGCGTTTTAAGACCCCAGACGCCACTCTTCAAAGTGGGATGCAAAATGTTAATAGATTTTATTATGCCAGTTGACTTAGATGTCCCCTGAAACCGTGGTCCCCAAACCCCTGCCCCTGCTACACTGGCCTTTGAAGCATTCAGTTTATTCAGGGACCTTCTTTGCTTTTGGTTTAGTCCAGTTGTGTTGACCTCCCCTGTATTGTGTGTTGTCTTTCTCTTCACCTAAAGTAGTTCTTATCTACTATCTAATTAGTGAATACCCCTCTCCCACCCTTCCTCCCTCCCTCCCCCCTCTTATAACCATAAAAGAATATTTTCTTCTCAGTTTAAACTATTTCTCAAGTTCTTATAATAGTGGTCTTATACAATATTTGTCCTTTTGCAAGTGACTAATTTCACTCAGCATAATGCCTTCCAGGTACCTCCATGTTATGAAATGTTTCACAGATTCCTCACTGTTCTTTATCGATGCGTAGTATTCCATTGTGTGACTATACCATAATTTATCCATTCATCCGTTGATGGTCACCTTGGTTGCTTCCATCGTTTTGCTATTGTAAACAGTGCTGCAGTGAACATGGGTGTGCATATATCTGTTCGTGTAAAGGCTCTTATTTCTCTAGAATATATTCCGAAGAGTGGGATTGCTGGATTGTATGGTAGTTCTATTTCTAGCTTTTTAAGGAAGCGCCAAATAGATTTCGAAAGTGATTGTACCATTTTACATTCCCACCAGCAGTATATAAGTGTTCCAGTCTCTCCACAGCCTCTCCAACATTTATTTTTCTTTGTTTTTTGGATTAATGCCAGCCTTGTTGGAGTGAGATGAAATCTCATCGTAGTTTTGATTTGCATTTCTCTAATGGCTAATGAT
Source organism: Loxodonta africana (assembly GCF_030014295.1). Lineage (NCBI taxonomy): Eukaryota > Metazoa > Chordata > Mammalia > Proboscidea > Elephantidae > Loxodonta > Loxodonta africana. The sequence goes on along the minus strand of NC_087367.1, from coordinate 44,823,048 downwards.
CGTGAGCATTTCCTCATGTATCTGTTAGCTATCTGAATGTCTCCTTTAGTGAAGTGTCTGTTCATATCTTTTGCCCGTTTTTTAATTGGGTTATTTGTCTTTTTGTAGTTGTTTTTGCAGTATTATGTAGGTTTTAGAGATCAGGTGCTGATCAGAAATGTCATAGCTAAAACATTTTTCCCGGTCTGTAGGTAGTCTTTTTACTCTTTTGGTGAAGTCTATGGTTGAGCATAGGTGTTTGATTTTTAGAAGTTCCCAGTTCTCTAGTTTTTCTTCTGCATTCTTAATAATGTTTTCTATACTGTTTATGGAAACGCTGGTGGTGTAGTAGTTAAGTGCTACGGCTGCTAACCAAAGGGTCGGCAGTTCGAATCTGCCAGGCACTCCTTGGAAACTCTATGGGGCAGTTCTACTCTGTCCTATAGGGTCACTATTAGTTGGAATCGACTTGATGGCATTGGGTTTGGTTTGGTTTGGTTTATACTGTTTATGCCATGTATTGGGGCTCCTAACGTTATCCCTATTTTTCTTCTATGATCTTTATCGTTTTAGATTTTATATTTAGGTCTTCGATCCATTTTGAGCGCGTTTTGTGCATGCTGTGAGGTATGGGTCTTGTTTCATTTTTTTGCAGATGGATATCCAGTTAATGCCGGTACCATTTGTTAAAAGGACTGTCTTTTCCCCATTTAACTGTTTTGGGGACTTTGTCAAATATCAACTGCTCATATGTGGATGGATTTATGTATGGATTCTCAGTTCTGTTCCACTGGTCTATGTGTCTGTTCTTGTACCAGTACCAGGCTGTTTAGACTACTGTGGTGGTATAATAGTTTCTAAAGTCACGCAGAGCAAGGCCTCCCACTTTGTTCTTGTTTTTCAGTAATGCTCTACTTATCCGGGGCCTCTTTCCCTTCCATATGAAGTTAGTGATTTGTTTCTCCATCTCATAAAGAACATCGTTGGAATTTGGATTGGAATTGCATTAAATGTATAGATTGCTTTTGGTAGAATAGACATTTTTATAATGTTAAGTCTTCCTATGCATAAGCACGGTATGTTTTTCCATTTACCTTGGTCTCTTTTGGTTTTTTGAAGAAGTGTTTGGTTGTTTTCTTTGTATAAGTCTTTTACATCTCTGGTAGGATTTATTCCTAAGTATTTTATCTTCTTGGGCACTACTATAAATGGTATTGATTTGGCGATTTCCTCTTCGATGTTCTTTTTGTTGGTGTAGAGGAATCCACCTTATTTTTGTATGTTTCTCTTGTATCCCGATACTCTGCTGAACTCTTCTATTAGTTTCAGTAGTTTTCTTGAGGATCCCTTAGTGTTTTCTGTGTATAAGATCATGTCGTCTGCAAATACAGATAACTTTACTTCTTCCTTGCCAATCTGGATACCCTTTATTTCTTTGTCTAGCCTAATTGCTCTGGGTAGGACCTCCAGCACAATGTTGAATAAGAGCAGTGATAAAGGGCATCCTTGTCTGGTCCTGTTCTCAAGGGAAATGCTTTCAGCCTGACTCCATTTAGGATGATGTTGGCTGTTGGCTTCCAACAATAAATGCCTTTTATTATGTTGAGGAGTTTTCCTTCTTTTCCAATTTTGCTGAGAGTTTTTATCATGAATGGGTGTTGAACTTTGTCAGATGCCTTTTCTGCATCAATTGATAAAATTATGTGATTCTTTTGTTTTATTTATATGATGGATTACATTCATTGTTTTTCTAATGTTGAACCATCCCTGCATACCTGGTATGAATCTCACTTGGTCATGGTGAATTACTTTTTTGATATGTTGTTGAATTCTATTGGTTAGAATTTTGTTGAGGATTTTTGCATCTAAGTTCCTGAGGGATATGGGTCTGTAATTTTCTTTTTTTGTGGTGTCTTTACCTAGTTTTGGTATCAGGGATATGCTGGCTTCATAGAATGACTTTGGGAGAGTTCTATCCTTTTCTATGCTCTGGAATACCTTTAGTAGTAGTGGTGTTAACTCTTTTATAAAAATATGGTAGAACTCTGCAGTGAAGCCGTCCGGACCAGGGCTTTTTTTCTTGGGAATTTTTATTACCTTTTCAATGTCTTCTTTTGTTATGGGTCTTTTTAGTTGTTCTACCTCTGTTTGTGTTAGTTTAGATAGGTAGTGTGTTTCTAGGAAATCATCCATTTCTTGTAGGATTTCAAATTTGTTAGAGTACAATTTTTCATAGTAATCTGATATGATTCTTTTAATTTCAGTTGCGTCTGTTGTCATGTCACCCATCTCATTTCTTATTTGGGTTATTTGCTTCGTCTCCTGTTTTTCTTTTGTCAGTTTGGCCAATGTTTTATCAATTTCGTTGATTTTTTCAAAGAACCAGCTTTTGGTCTCGTTAATTCTTTCAATTATTTTCCTGTTTTCTATTTCACTTAGCTCTGCTCTAATTTTTATTATTTGTTTTCTTCTTGTGCCTGAAGGTTTCTTTCGTTGCTCTCTTTCTCTTTGTTCAAGTTGTAGGGATAATTCTTTGATTTTGGCCCTTTCTTCTTTTTGTATGTGTGCATTTATTGATATAAGCTGACCTTTGAGCTCTGCTTTTGCTGTGTCACCAAGTTTCTGTTAGGAAGTGTTTTCATTCTCATTGGATTCTGTGAATTTCTTTATTCCATCCTTAATGTCTTCTATAATCCAGTGTTTTTTGAGCAGGGTTTTGTTCAGTTTCCAAGTGTTTGATTTCTTTTCCCTGATTTTTCTATTATTGATTTCCACTTTTCTGGCCTTGTGGTCAGAGAAAATGCTTTGTAATAGTTCAATGTTTTGGATTCTGCTAAGGCTTGCTTTTATGACCTAATACGTGGCCTATTCTAGAGAATGTTCCATGTGCACTAGAAAAGAAAGTGTACTTGATTGCTGTTGGGTGGAGTGTTCTGTATATGTCTATATGGTCAAGTTGATTGATTGTGACATTTAGATCTTCCATGTCTTTATTGAGCTTCTTTCTGAATGACCTGTCCTTCACCGAAAGTGGTGTTTTGAAGTCTCCTACTATTATTGTGGAGCTGTCTATCTCACTTTTCAATGCTGTTAGAGTTTGTTTTATGTATCCTGCAGCCCTGTCATTGGTTGCAAAAATATTTAATATGGTTATACTGTCTTGATGTATTGTCCCTTTAATCATTATATAGTGTCCTTCCTTATCCTTTCTGATGGATTTAACTTTAAAGTCTATTTTGTCAGAAATTAATATTGCCACTCCTGCTCTTTTTGGATTGTTGTGTGCTTGATATATTTTTTTCAGTCCTTTGAGTTTTAGTTTGTTTGTGTCTCTAAGTCTAAGGTGTGTCTCTTGTAGGCAGCATATAGATGTTTTTTAATCCATTTTGCCACTCTCTGTCTCTTTATTGGTGCATTTAGTCCATTTACATTCAATGGTATAAATTTAGTGCTATCATTTTGATGTCTTTTTTTGTGTGTTGTTGACAGTTTCTTTTTCCCACTTAATTTTATGTGCTGAGTAGATTATCTTTATATATATTGTCCTTTCCTCATATTCGTTGTTGTTGATTTTGTTTCTGCTGAGTCTCTATTTTTTTCTTGTATTTTATTTTGATGAGTAGGGTAGTTTGTCTCCTTTGTGGTTACCTTATTATTTAGCCCTATTTTTCTAAATTTAAACCTAACTTTTATTTCTTTGTATTGCTGTATCTTCGTTTCCGTATGGAAGATCTGTGATTACATTTCTTAGTCCCTCTTTATTGTTTTATTGTTGTCTTCTTTTATATAATAACACTGCTGTTACCCTGTTTTGAGCTTTTTCTTTTTTTAATCTTGCTTTCTTTTTTCGATTTCCCTGTCTGGGTTGACTTCTGATTGCTCTGCCCAGTGTTCTAGCCTTGGGTTGACACCTGATATTATTGATTTTCTAACCAAAGAGCTCCCTTTAGTATTTCTTGTGGTTTTGGTTTGGTTTTCACGAGTTCCCTAAACTTCTGTTTATCTGGACATGTCCTAATTTCACCTTCACATTTAAGAGACAGTTTTGCTGGATATATGATTCTTGGCAGGCAATTTGTTTCCTTCAATTTTTTAAATATGTCATCCCATTGCCTTCTTGCCTGCATGGTTTCTGCCGAGTAGTCTGAGCTTATTCTCATTGGCTCTCCTTTGTAGGTGACTTTTCGTTCATCCCTCACTGCTATTATAATTCTCTCTTTACCTTTGGTTTTGGCAAGTTTGATGATAATATGTCTTAGCAACTTTGTTTTAACATCTATCTTATGTGGAATTCGATGAGCAACTTGGATAGATACCTTCTCACCTTTCACGATATCAGGGAAGTTTTCTGCCAACAAATCTTCAACAATTCTCTCCCTATTTTCTGTTATCCCTCCCTGTTCTGGTACTCCAGTCACTCATAGGTTATTTCTCTTGATAGAGTCCCACATGATTCTTAAGGGTTCTTCATTTTTTTAAATTCTTTTATCTGATTTTTCTTCAAATATATTAGTGCCAAGTGATTTATCTTCAAGTTCTGAAATTCTAGCTTCTACTTGCTCAATTCTGCTCCTCTGATTTTCTGTTGAGTTGTCTACTTCTGTAATTTTATTGTTAATCTTTTGAATTTTTGATTGCTGTCTGTCTATGGATTTTTCCAGCTTATTAAACTTTTTATTATGTTCCTGAATAATGTTTCTAATTTCTTCAGTTGCTTTATCTGTGTGTTCCTTGGCTTGTTCTGCATATTGCCTCATTTCCTTCGTGATGTCTTGAAGGGTTCTGTATATTAAGCTTTTGTATTCTGGCTCTGGTAGTTCCAGAAATACACTTTCATCTGGAAGATCCCTGGATTCTTTGTTTTGAGAGCTTGTTGAGGTGATTGTGTGACTTGATATTGACTGTTGTCTCCGAGCCATCTATAAGTTATTGTATTAGTTTATTTTATGTTTGCTTCCTGTATCTCAGTTTCTTGCTTTGTTTTGATTTGCCCAAATGGGTTGATTGAGCTAGCTTGATTATTTTTGCCTTCGGAGCTCTGATGTCCTGTCCCCAGATGGCAAGAGCTGTTATCAGGTATATGAGCTTGTGAGTCCATTAACTTTTCTTGTGTGGGTCAGCTCAGATGTCCAGGTAGCTGATCATTAAGTGTGTGGTACAGGCTCTGTCTTACAGTCTTAGAGGGACAGGATGATTGGTGTGTGTACTGGTATCTGATTGCAGCAGGATGTCATGCTCAGAACAAGGCAGGTGGCTGAGAACTGACCCCCAAGTGTCTCTGAAGAAAGCACGTCCCTGTTCCCTAGAGCGTGCAGGTGGGTGGGTTCTACAGACGGACTGTGGGCATCCAAAGTTTTTAGTTGTAAGGACTGGGAGGTACCAGTTATCATTGGACCTCTACCGTGGGTGGCTGGTTGACCTGAGTGGAACTACCATTCCTTAGGTCCCTGATGTGGGTAGGGGAGGACTTTGTTTAATAGGCAAACTAATGCCAAACATCAAACACCCACCTCTCCACTGCACAGCTGAAATGGTTGGAGTCTGCCAACAAGGGCCTCTTCTCCCGATATAGGCTCACACAGATCCATACAGAAGGGAAAGGTGCTCAAAGTCCATGGACCGTTCATGCGTGGACCGGAGCCGCTTCAGTCCTGAGCTCCCCTAGTTAGTGGAGCTGGCAAATTATCTTTTCCCCCAAATGCAAATTTTTTCCTTCTCTGAGGCTGGGAGGATGGCTCTAGGCACTCAACAGGGCCTATTTCAGGCCCAGGGAATTCAGCCACTAAAGCCAGCTTGGGGGTGGAGGGGCGTGGTAAAAAATACATAAGTACTTAGCTTTTGCTGAGAGCGCCATTCTTCTCAGGTTCTGGAGGTGTGAGTAGGCTGTGTGTCTGGCTGCTTCTCCCTGAGGAAACTGCAGTCGAACACTAGTACCAGCCCGCCACTGCTCTGGGAATGGTACCTGTGGGCTCTCCGCGATTCAGGTCCGGTAACTCCTCTCCGCTTCTGAATGGTCTCTTCCTCCCCCTGCCCCTCGGTTCATTTTCTCAGCTTGCCTTTGAAGCTCAGGGCTCCCAGTTTGTCACAAATATACTTGTTTCACTTGTTTTTTCAGGTCTTTGTTCAACAGAGGGCTTGGCAGAAGCGTCTGTCTATTCTGCCATCTTGGCTCCGCCTCTGCACTCTGGGGGTCATTTTTAATGAGAGAAAAATGTAGCCCAAAGGACCATTTGATATTCAAGAATGGAAGAACACTTGGAATGGGCTTAGGGAAAATGCCTTCTTTCTTTGGCATCCCCAGAAATGCCATATAGATATTTTCAAGATAATTGAATCCTTGAACTCTCAAACTTTATTTCAAACATTTTTTGGTGAAAAGCTTTCTAAAATATATATGATTAATTAATATTTATTGACTAAAGTTGGTTATGGATGTGTTTTCCTTCTGTGCTATGATGTAGTTATATCCTCATTGGCTATTGAGATATGTAGAGCTGTTTGTCTCTGCATTTATGGACCCCAAATGCTCTATTCACTTGTGTCTTTTATTACTTCTTTCAGATTACTTCTAGCCCTTTTCTTCCTCTTGTCTTTCTATTGTTAATTATCTTCTGTGGACCAGGAAATCATTAAACGAAATTTTTAGATTTGCAACTAAAGAAAGAATGAAGGTTACAGGTGCTGTTTTCTAACCAAGTGTGCATGGGCTTTGATACTAGTCCATAGCATTTGAAGACGCTGTCTCTCTCTGTCTTGAGATCTGATGATGTGATTGTGGTTATAACCACCTGACATTCAGTACAGATATGCAACTTGATAAATTGCTACTTTTCTGCAGATTTAATGTAGGAAAAATTTCACGTCTTGAGGTAAGGTAAAAACATTAACTACTAAAATATTTTTCTATCTAAATGCTTTCTCTTAATTTCTGTTGCTTTCTTTTCTGTTTCTTTGTAGTTGAAAGAACAGATTTTACAGGCTGAACAAACCTACAGTTCTGCACTAGAAGGAATGAAGATGGAAATCTCCCAGCTAACTCGGGAGTTGCATCAGCGAGACATCACTATTGCTTCCACCAAAGGCTCTTCCTCAGACATGGAAAAGCGACTGAGAGCAGAGCTACAGAAGGCAGAAGAGAAAGCAATAGAGCACAAGGTGAAGCTCAATAGATACTCTTTTAATTTGAAGTTTATTTTTGAAGATTGGATTTATTAAAGATATCATTTTCATTATACTTATTCTAGCATATTTTTATTAGATACCTGTTTTGGGCTGAGGGCACACTGATTAATAAGCATTCTAGTGAGGGTTGGTGGGGAAGTGAGAGTAGATACAGACAAATAAAGAGACTGTCTCAGTAGTGTGTGGTGAGGAGCACACAGAGGAGGCCAGATCTAGACCTTACTATTCAGAGGCTTCCCAGAGGGCCTGATGTCTAAGTGAAGACCTGAGGATTCAAAGGGTAGCTGCGAGGAGAGGCAAGACTAGTGTTTCAAAGAAAAAATACTCGCAGAGATCTCTAAGGGAGAATGTGCCATGTTTGCTGGGGGTGAAGCTAGGTTATAGGTGGGACAAGTGGCAAGAGATGAACCTAGAGAGGTAAGCAGGGGCTAGCTTCTGAAGGGCCTGGTCAGCCATATTAAGGGTGTTACTATTATCTCGAGGTCAGTAGCGAATGGCTCTAAGCAAGAGTGAAAGGTCTCTATGGGGATAGTATGGAGAGCAAGCAAAGAGGCAAAGAGAACACTCAGATGTTGTGATAGCAGTAAGATGGTGGCCTGAGCAACAGGCAGGGGAGATAGGAGACTGATGAATTCTAGAGAGATTTGGCTGGTAAAAGTGACTGGACTTTGTATTTGAGTGTACAGGGAAGGTGAGGGAGATAGAGTTAAGGAAAGATGTCACTCAGGATTTAAGCTTGGGCAACTGAGTAGAAAGTGATGCTCTTTAGTGAAATAGAGAAAAGATAGGAAACACATTTGAAGGGAGGATAATGAGTTTGTGTGTTAGTTTCCTAGGGCTGCAATAATAAATTACCACAAATTATATGGTCTAAAATAGCAGAAATGTATTGTCTCACAGTTCTAGAGGCTAGGAGTCTGAATTCAGGGTGTCAGTAGGGCCTTTCTGTCTCTGAAGGCCCTAGGGGAACATCCTCCCTTGTCTCTCCCAGTTTCTGCTAGCTCTAGACATTTCTTGGCTTGTGGCAGCCTAACTACACTCTCTGCCTCTGTCTTCACATGGTCGTATTCCATTTGTGTCTGTCTCTCTGTGTTTCTTCTGTTTTTATGAGGACACAAGTCCTATTGGATTAGGGCCCACTCTATTCCAGTATGGCCTCGTGTTAACTAATAATATCTGAAAGATGCTGTTTCCAAATAAAGTCACATTCACAGGTACCAGAGGGTAGGATTTGAGCATACCTTTTTGGGAACATAAATTAGCTCATAACAGTGTGAAAGGTACACAAAACAGGAAGGTTGGCTTATGAGACATTGGTTTGGCACGTTTGGCTTGAGATAAAGGCTGGGCTTTCATGTGGAAATGTCTAGTCATCAGTTCCACAGAAGACCTGGGGTTCAAGATTAAAATTAAGGTTAGATATCTAGCTGTGAGAGTCCTTGCGTAAAGTTGGCATTTGAAACTCCCTGAGAGACCTAGATTATAATAAGAAAGCATCAAGTATGAAGAGCAGAAACTTGGAACAAGCTTAGGTACTACTCATTCAGGGAAAAAGAGATGGGGGAACGGATCTTCAAAAAGTAGCAGTGAGGGGACCCTCTTGCCGTGGAGTTGATTCTGACTCATAGTGACCCTACAGGACAGAGTAGAGCTGCCCCATAGGGTTTCTAAGGGGTGGCTGGTGGATTCAAACTGCCAAGCTTTTTGTTAGCAGCTGAGCTCTTAACCACTGCGCTACCAGGGCTCCTCAGTGAGGGAAGTAGGGAAGAAACCGGGTAGCTTTCTCTAAGGAAGCAGGAAGTTTTTCAAGCAGGAAGGAATGCTCCAGCAGAAAAGCTAAGGGGAAGGAGGACTAAAGTTTGGTTATTATTATATGAAAGGAGTGCGATTCCACATGATGTTGGAGGTAGAAAGCAAATTACAGGAGGCTGACACAGGAGAGTGGTGAGGGATTTACCAGTGGACTGAAGCGTTGTTCCTTCATGGTCTTAGAATATTTTCAGTCACATGCATGTTAATTCACCTTGACCAAGGACTCTGTTTTTTTGTTTGTTTTGTTTTTATCTTTCTGATAATGATAAATGTGAATGTGACCTTATTTGGAAATAGCATCTTTACAGGTGTAATTTAGTTAACATGAGGTTATTGTTATTATTGTATTGATATTACCGTATGTATCTTATAATATTCATATTATAATAGTGGTATTATTCATGATATCTTTTTATTATAAAGTATAATTATCTTTAAAATAGTTTAGTTTTAGTATTTTTATATATATCAGTAAAGAGTATAACTTAGCTTAATGACAATTATATGTGGAAAATTTTTGTAAGATGCATTTGATTTATTTGTTATATTTATTTGTTCTTTCTGCCCTTCCCCTCCTCAGGAGATTTTGGATCAGCTCGAGTCACTCAAGTTAGAAAACCGTCATCTTTCTGAAACAGTGATGAAATTGGAATTGGGTTTACATGAGGTATGTAAGTAGAAACTTAAATTTTTTGGTTGTCTAAGCCTTTAAAAAGTCACTTTGTAAATATTGATATTGTGGAGAGAGAGGTAAGGTCAAACCAGAAGGAAGTCAAGACAATGGTGGAAGTGAACCAAATAGAACTCTCCACTCCAGCAGTAGGAGGATACTTTTCATATTATGTATGTGATAAAATACAGGGACAGTTTGTGTTCTGAGTCAAGGGAATGTGTATAAAGGACTTGGCATAGTGCCTGCCACCCGGGCTTCGGCACTTGGTAAGCATGTAATAAAGGCTAGATGCTGCTGCTGTTGTTACTAATATTATTCTTGTATACCTTTCACATTGGTGGGGGTTGATTTTTGTCCCCAGAAAGGTATGTTTGAGTTCTACCCCCTGGTACAGTGAATGTGACCTTATTTGGAAATAGCATCTTTACAGATGTAATTAGTTAATATGAGGTTATTGTTATTATTGTATTGATGTTACCTTATGTGTCTTATAATATTCATATTATACTAGTGGTATTATTGTTCATGAAATCTTTTTATTATAAAGTATAATTATCTTTAAAATAATTTAGTTTAGTTATATTTCTACAGGATATGATTCATTTAATCAGATATTACCTAGAGTCTTTTATATTCAAAGCATTGTAGTAGGCACTACAATGGACACAAGGGTGAGTAAGATAGGGTTCCTGCCTTTAAGAGACTTGAAGTAATCTAATAGGGAGGATACGAAGTGTATGTTGTTCATTCTTGCTAGGTGCCGTCGAGTCAGCTCCGACTCACAGCAGCACTGTGTATAACAGAATAAAACACTACCGAGTCCTGCACCATCCTCACAATCATTGCTGTGTTTGAGCCCATCATTGCAGCCACTGTGTCAGTCCATCTCGTTGAGGGTCTTTCTCTTTTTCACTGACCTTCTACTTTACCAAGCATGATGTCCTCCTCTAGGGACTGGTCCCTCTTGATACCGTGTCCAAAGTACGTGAGAAGAAGTCTCGTCATCCTCATTTCTAAGGAGCCATTCTGGCTGTATTTCTTCCAAGACAGATTAGTTCGTTCTTCCAAGACAGATTTGTTCGTTCTTCCGGCAGTCCATGGTATATTCAGTATTCTTCACCAATGCCATAATTCAAAGGCATCAATTCTTCTTCCATCTTCCTTATTCACTGTCCAGCTTTCATATGCGTATGAGGTGATTGAAAATACCATGACTTGGGTCAGGTGCATCTTAGTCCTCAAGATGACACACTCCTATGAAACCAGAGAGAACATGATTAGCTAGTAGTGAGGTGTAGTAACTAGTATATTTTATTATAAAATTTTCATAATTTGGAAAATAACCTATTTATATTCTGACCTATATTTTCTTGATAAAGGTCAAATGCCTGAAGATTGTAGAAATTATTTTTTTCTGTACTTCCAGAGAGTGTATGCCTTCAAAAAGATGTATAGTTATACATTGCCTCCTATTTGCTCCCAAGTAGATCTAACTTCAAAATCTTGATTGTAGATGCTGGATGGAAGAAAATAGAAAAGGTTAGATGAATATTTCAACTAGAAAAAAATACAGGGAACGATTTTTACAATCTTTTGGGAGAATAAGAGTCTTCTAACCATCAGAGAAAACATAGAAGCCATAAAGCATTTTACAACATAAAGAATTTTACAAATTTCGAAGAATTTCTGGATAGCAAGGCTCAAAAAAAGACAGACTGGGGAAAAGCAACCCATAAACAGACAAAAGGTTAATATTGATAATTTCCTACAAAGATAATCCATTAAAAAATAAAAGGCAAATGATATGAAAAGATAATTCATAGAAGTATTAAAAATATCCAATAAACAAGGAAAGCTGTTTTACCACCCTAAAAATCAAAACAAAATACATTTTTTTGGTTAATTGGATTGACAATGGTTTTTAAAAAACAGCAACAATATAGGGAAACAGGCCCTCTCATGCTCTGTCAATGAGAAAGTGAGTTGAGATGGCCTTTCTGGAGTGGAGTTTCACAATATACATCAAAATTGTAAATACATGAAAAAAAAAAAAATACCCTCTAAACTCCTGGGTCAAACGCATTTCTGATTTTGATAGTCATTGCTGAGTAGTTCTCCAGAAAGGTCTTGTCAGTTTACATTCCCAAAGAACCCATCTTACAGGAGCAAATGTATAGAAAATGGTCACTGTGGTATTATTTATAATGTCGAAAATTTTGAAACAAACTGAACATTGATCTGTAGAGGAAAGTTAATTTGTGGCTTTCTGTACTATGAAATATGATGCTCTCATATAAGATGGCGGATGAAAATGTGCATCTAATCTTGCTCCCTCCCCAAATATCTCTAAATTGCTATACCTTTTTTCCCATGGAGTGGCTGGTGGGTTTGAACCACTGACCTTTCGATTAGCAGCTGAGTGCTTTAACCACTGTGTCACCAGGGCTCCTATGAAGTATTACGCTGTCATTTAAGATGGCAGATGAAAACCTGCATCTACTCTTGCACCCTCCCCAAACCCCTCTAAACGTATGATGGAAGGATTTGTTTTAAGCGTAAACCCATAGGGATGGGGAAAGCAGAAGAGACAACAGCTAAACATTTTGTAAGGTGGAAGCGGATGGGTGGGTGGTAAGTGGCTTTATGTGCCCTAGGAAAGCCAGTACTAAATTAGTAGTGGAGAAACCAAGAACCAACCTGATTTCCACCACAGAATCCTCAAAAGGCCCAGGATTTGTTAGCACCCGGCTGAGAGAATCTTATCATAGCCAGTGATTATCTGTTCATATTTAAGAGCTGGGAACTCTCAGGAAGCTCAAGCCAGACTGTGACCAGAGGTTCTCTTCAGCTTCTCTCTCCTGAAACCGCCTTCTAACAGTGGCGGCACTGTCCTTTCCCTACACAGCCAGGTGTGTGCTTGCCATGTTCCCTTTCACATTCATTTATCTGTAATTGTTGTTAATAAACGAATAAAATATTTGATAAAATTTTAAAAGATGGCTGGCAAAGGCAACATTATCTTTTTTAAAAAAAATGTATGTAATGATACCAGGCATCAAACTGGATCAGTCCTCTCAGCAGTTTAGGCTTCCTCGATTTTGAAGTTACACAGCGTGACAATGTTGTATGTGTTATTAAGAATAATTATTAGAAAATGCCCTTTTGTATTTTGCCACCAAGGAAGGTGGAATTAATTTTATAAATGAATGCTTGTGTTAAGGATTTATTCTAATACGTATCCAATTATCTTAATAGTCAAAGCAATAGCTCTGGTAAAATAAATTATTCACCACAGTTAAAAAACCGACTGTAGTTTGCAGTTTAACTCACGTGCCCTGTGAATGTTTTCCTTTGAGATTTTGTCTGTCATTGACAACTTGTCAAAAGATTTTATGACTTACTGTCACTAGTGGTACACAAATAGTTAACAGATATATTTTTAAAGTTTGTTTCTTTTAGGCAAATTCTGTTTGTCAAACCATTCTTGACTAGCTTATCTTCAGAAGATTTTTTACAGAAAAGAACAAGCTAAACATATTCAACTCTAAAGAAGATTACCATAATTTTGCAGAATGTTAATGAAAATATTTTGTCATTAGAAAAAAACAGTCCAGACTACTTTTTTTTTTCAGATACCACATTATCAGAAAACACTAGAATTGATGAGCGGTAAAATTTATGATTATAGAACTAAGACCAGATCAGGATAGTAATTCCCCCCTTGTGCTTGAATGTTGCTTTATCATGTCCTAATTTATTTCACATAGAAGGATCTGTGTCAAAGTTACATAAAAGTGTTAAAGACCCAAGAGTGTTTCTTTCAAAGTCTTCCCTGCCAGCCAACATTCCTTTTCATAACCTCTGCTTGGTTTTCTTCCACTGGTCTTCTGGGCTATTCAGCCTTCTCCGTGAAGACAAATCAGTTCATGCCTGCTATTTTCTTTCTTTTTCCATTTCTGATTCTCACTTGTAGCTTTCCTCTATCCTGGTTCCATCCTTCCTCCAGCTCTTTGGCCATTGGTACATCAAGGAAGCCCACTGTGCTTCTACCTCTCCATTCTGGTTTGCTCTCAGAAGCAGAATGTTTTTACTCTTGTCTGTCACTTGTTTGTTATTTTCTAGAGGACCAAAAACGAATCTTCACTTTTTCCAAGGTAAAGCCATAGATGAACTCTAGATACAACTAAAAAAAAAAAAAAAAAATGAAGCAACCAGCAGTATCACAGATCACAAGTATTCTTGTGCAAATTAAGTGACTCCAGTTATTTATTTATATTTTTTTAATTAGGCAAAAGAGATTTCTCTAGCAGACCTCCAGGAGAATTACATTGAGGCATTAAATAAATTAGTGTCTGAGAATCAGCAACTACAGAAGGAGCTGATGGATACCAGATCTAAGCTGGAACCTTCCACTCAGATGTGCCCCCCCAAAAATGACAGGATTTTTAAAGCAACATATGGCAGAGCTACTGAGTTCAAGAATACAGAGTTCAAGTAAAATTTCTTAAAAGTTTTTTTAAAATGTGTATCATTGTAATGTAGTTCTTATTTCTTTGAGAATAATTTCTGACTTACAGAAATTAAACCCTCATTAAAGAACTCTTCATGTTTAATTCTGAATTATTATGCAGTATGCATAAGTGAAGTTATTATCAGGTTAAAAAATGGGGTGGTGGATTAATTAGCACTTTTATAAAGGTTTACTTTTATATACTCTCGATGTAGGTACTGAAAACACTCTGAACCTTTTCATGCTACCTCCCACCTTCCCAACCCCACTTGACCCATAAGAAAAAGAATTTGGCTTTTTAGAAAAAAATTTCCTTTGTATTTTTATTCAATTAATTATAGACTGTTACCAAAAGAAGTAAGCATTCCATGAAAAAAAACCCCTGGCTTCAGCTCTTACTGTATGGCCTTCATGTTTTCCTACCAAAAGCTGTTGCTGACGCCCTCACCCAACCCCTGATGAGGTTAGGCACCCTTTCTATGTGCCACCATGTGCACAGTACTTCCACTGTCCTAGCACCTGCCATGCACCATCAACCTGGCAGCTAGTGTGCCCTCCCTGCCATATTGTAGGTGCCAGAAGGGCAGGGGCCAGGCAAGAGGGCTGGATATTTGGGGCCTGAATGAGTAAAAGGACACCTGGACTGAGTGGGCTGCTCATTTTGTAAAGTACAGCTTTACTAGTTAGCCTCTTAGTTTATCTTTAATTGGATTTCCTAACCACATTTCTGTTAGAAAAGAGCAAAGTTGCTACAATTTTTGTTTGTTTTGTTTTCTAATCTGCTATCCAGGCCAACCCATGGCCAGCACAGACGGGGTGGAATAAAGACTGAGCACTACAAAGCAGGCCTTCGATCTCCTCCGAGAGGACAAGCGTCGGATAGCTTAGAGCCTGTATCCAGGACCCTCAGCCCCCTGAGTCCTCAAACCAGCCCTGGCAGCTCCACCGTCTCTCTGCCTTCTAACTTTCAGTGTAAAACTGATTCTTTGCCTTCAGCGTTAGATGCAAGTGATGCCAATTTCTCTGACACTGTGTCTGAGAGTATGAATGACCAAGATGAGTTTATATCTTTGGTATGGAGACTTTCTGTCTTACTAGTATATTGAGTTTATTTTATTGGTTTGATTTTTACTGGTTTTTGTTTTGTTTTTTGAGGGGGAGGAAGGTGATTATTTACAGTAGTGTTTTTGTTTGGTTTTGTTTTTTAATTACTGGTTTTCTATCATAAGTACCTTCATCATTCTCGTGTATTTTTGTCTTACGGTTTTGATTGTGAAGACACATGCAACTAGGATCACTTTTCAAAATACATCCTAGTTCTGAAATATAACTTAAGTTATAGGTATTAGTTTGTCTTTAACCCTAACTGGACATTCCCTTCCTGCCTTTTTTTAGAGAGGGTCAATTTTGTACTGGAGTGCTTGGTTCAAGGACTATCTCTGGATTCCAGGATAGTCCTGAGACATAGACAGTGAGGAAGGAGAGAAGGAACTGCGGAAAGGGAAAAGGGGTGGACAGAGGTGGAAGAAGGAAGTGCATCCCTAATGTCCAGAAGGTGACCGGTACTGCGAGACGGGGCCTGACTGCAGAGCCTGCCTTTCGACACTGTGCCGGCCCCTTGTTCCTGCAGCTGCTGTGCAGGAAACCATCCTCTGCCTTCTGTACTGAAGAGCTTGCCCTCAAGACATGCGTTTCCTATCACCAGTGAGGCCTGATACCTGTGCAAGTTCACTGTTACTGCCTTTTTAATGTGCCAATAAGTCCATGGAAAGTTTTTCTTTGCATTTTCAAAGTAAGGAATACACAAGTCTTTATTTCCTTATCTGTAACTATGAAATTCTGAAAGGCTCTTAAAACTAAAACTTTCTTCCTAAGTTTGGCACCAAACCTGACCTGACCTAAACTAAACTGATAATATGTATAGGCTTTCTCCTACTTAGTGTGAATATCCAGGCATTTTTCTTCAGAAATATCAATGTACTTCATTATGGGCTGCTACCTCAGACTCTAGTAGGGTAATGCTGTATGTGGATGGTTATGTCCTGCGTTACCTTTCTAAAATCACAACATGTCTGAATTCTGGGACACAACTTGCCCCAAGGGTTTCAGATAAGGGATTGTGGAATTTTGTAAGAGGGAAGAGTATTGATTTTAACTAGTATCTGGTTTATTGTTGGTGAGTTTTCTGTGCTTTAAAATGAAAGTAACATTCATATTTTTTAAAGTGAGTTTGAAATAACAAACATTAAGTATACTTTCTTCTGGGGTATGGAAGGATATACCAGTGTGAATTGAAATATTGTTCAGACCAATAACTAGTAACCTATGATACTTTACATATAACTTGGATCAGGAAAGGAGAAATTTGTGTTAATTTTTACAGAGAACTTACTGATTTTTTTTTTTTTTTTTTTTTACTACTCTTGTCATTAGTATGGAGCCTGGGTGGTACACATGGTTTGTGTTTGACTGCTAAGTGAAAAGTTGGTGGTTCAGACTCACCCAGTAGCTCCATGGAAGGAGGCCTGGTGACCTGCTTCCATAAAGATTACAGCTAAGAAAACCCTATGGAGCTCAGTTCTCCTCTGCAACACCTGGGGTCACTGTGAGTTGGAACTGACTCTGTGGCAACAGGTTTGATTTTTCTTTTTTTGGCCATTAGGATGAAAACAAAGAAATATATCTTTAGAGGGAAAACTGTGTTTTAAAAAATCACCTTTTAATATTGCTAGTTAGAAAACATCATGAATAGCCTGTCTTAGAAATATAATATTCTACTTACTTGTGTCTGTCCAAATGTGTCTCTCTTCCAGTGTCCCTTGCCTGTGTCCCCCCTTGGTTCAATAGCCACGAGATTTTTGGAAGAGGAGGAGCTGAGATCTCATCATATTCTGGAGCGTCTGGATGCCCACATCGAAGAACTAAAAAGAGAGAGTGAGAAGACAGTGAAACAATTCACAGCTCTGAAGTAGCCTCTTGAAAATCACAAGCTTGGAAATAAAAATAAAACACCAAAGAGTTACTACCTTCTGAAGTCACGGCTCTTTAAAAACTTGAGCATATAAAAATTATAAAGATGCTACATACTAAAGCAATTGTGAAGCAATCTGAAAATTTGATTACCTCTCTTAGTCATTTTCACTGTACTAGTTTATTTGAAGGACTTCTTCCAGCAATAATCTGTAAGAATAAACCTCTTTGCTAGACTTTTCTCTCATATTAATATTTATTATCATAAAGTGATACTTCCTCTTGCTGACTTAAATGTGAATAGCTGTCTACTAATTAAAGATTTTATGACACATATTGGAAATAAAGTAACTACAAGGACTTCCTTTAAAGAAAGTACATAGTTGCAGCGTGGATTTAAGAGTCAGATTGATTGGTACTGGTGCTGCTGGTTTTGCCAGTTATTAAAAAAAAGAGCCATGTGAAATCGGGCTGGTTATTTACTTTCTGGAAACCTTAGGGGAGGATATCACTTATTTTATGAGGATTAAATGGGAATTCCTGGGTTAGGATGACAGGAAAGAACTACTTTGGTATACTAGAGTATAATGTGCCAGGTTGGTCTGGAAATGCGTAATGAGGGCCATTATGAGGAACCTTGACAAGAAGCACACTCTTGCTCATAACTGAAGTATTAGATGGGTGGGCAGAAGGCAGGGGCTGTGTGTTGCCTGAGGAACATCCACAGGGAATTGTCAGGACCTGCGTTGCTGAGGAGATGATCAGACAGGGATTAAAATCTGGATGTCATCAACGTGCAGGAGGCATTTGAAACCATGATAACTGATGAGACTGAGGGGAATGTATCAAGAGAAGAGAATCCTTGAGGTCCTGAGCGATGCCATCTTTTGAGGATCATAGGAAATGGAGTCACAAGGGAGAGATGGTGTGCACTTGCAGACAAAGAAGGCGAAGTGTCGTGTGCGTGCCAGCTCAAGGATGGCTCCTGCCATTCTCCCCTCTCAACTGGACCTTTCCCATCTCCACCACGAAACTGCTCTTCTGTTCTCAGTCATTAGTGACCTGCGTATTGCTGAATTCAATAACTTCTTTACGCTGAACGTAATCACCTCTGAGCATCATTTCACACATTTGGCTTCCTCCTCTCTTGGCTTCCATCATCCCACACTCTCCTGGTCTCTCCCCTCTCTGCTTCCCCACCTCACTGGCCACGCCATCTCATTCTCCTTTGCTGGCTTTCCCTCTTCTAACCTTTGTCAGAGTGCCCGCTAGGGCTTTGACTTGGTTTTTCCTAACTCAATGTACTCGCCCTTGACAATTCCTTCCAATTCCCAAGCTTTAAATGCCATCTATAGACTGATAGGAGCCCTGGTGGTGGTAAAGTGTTCGGCTGCTCCCCTTTTGGTTAGCAGCCTCTGATTGCATTCAGGGTAAAATCCAAATTGCTCTCCACAGCCCACCAGCTCCTCAGCAGTCAGCCCTGCTGCTTCACCTTTCTTTGTTCCAGTCACACCAACTCCTTTATGTTCTTGTTCACAACAATCTTTAACCTTTTAGGCTCTTTGCACTTGCTGTTTGCCCGGCATCACTTTCTCTCACTTTACCCTGTGACTGGCTTTTTCTCCTCTCTCACCTGCACTCCAACGCCTCCTCTTCAAAAAGGCCTTCCCTGACTACCTTACCCCAAACCTGCTCCTCCTAGACTCTCTAGCTCACGGCCCTGAGTTATTTCCTCCATAGTACTCACTACTATGTGAAGTCATTTTGTTACTTGGTTTATGTTCTGTCATCTACCTTTACCAGTAGAATTAAGCTCCATGAGGACATGGACTCATGAGGGTAAGCCCCGTGATGGTATCCAGCACTTAGGAGGTGCTCAGATATTTGGAACCAATGGGTACATGTCCTTCCTCAGATGCACCAGATTCTTCTCTCAGTGCCTCTGTACATGCTGTCCCTGGGGTCTGCCTCGCCTTTCCACACCTACCTGCCCCTAAAACACCACATTCACTTGACTCCTTTATTCTTGCTCAGTGAAGCCTTCCTAAGGAAAGGCTTCTCCTCGTTGCTCGTGTGTGCCCCTCTCAGAACACTGGCCACACTGTGCAGTCCTCTGTACTGCCGTCTCCCCCACTGAAAACCTCGTAAGCAGGGACCAGGCCTGTCTGTATGCTCAGGCAGTGTGCTGCCTAACATAGATGCTACACAAATACTGGATGAATGAAAATCACTGTTATTCTGGTTTTCATTGTACTTTTCTGTAAATGGGGATAATTAATATCTCATGGGGTTGAGAGGATTTACTGAGAATGCATTTCTGAAAGAACTTCGCAGACTCCAAAAGTACGACACCCATGTGGATTGGTATGAGGGAATTTCTGAGTTTCAAAACCCAAGATTCAGCTTAAAAATTTGTAGGCTGCAATCCTGCTTCTGAACTATCCATACCAAAAAACCCCTAAACTCATTTCCTTTGAGTTGACTCCAACTCATAGCTACCCTCTGGGGCATAAGATTTCCCAGGAGCAGCTGGTGGATTCAAACTGCCAACCTTTGGTTAGCACCTGAGCTCTTAGCCACTGTGTCACCAGGGAACTCTCCATAAAAAAACCATAGTATGTGTTAATTAGGAGGAACAATGACAAACTCTGAGGTCACTGGAAATATTTGAGGAATCATGAGGTACTTCAAAATTTATACAGTGTTTTTAAAGTTGAAGTAGTTAATTGATCGCCTAAATTAAATTGATGTCAGAATGTTGTAATTTAAGATTGTGATTTAATCTCTGAACTTCATTTTCCAAAAAGATGTTAATTAAAATGTGTCAAAACTAAGCATGAGTTAGTTTCTTAATACACATTTTACAAAGTGGTTCAGTGGTCAGACTACTCAGATGAAAAGATGAGAGCTCTGTTGTCTGTTTTAGGGTTTGCAAATGATGTTTTGTTAAGTGAGTTACCTCATTCCTCTTGGCCTGAATTCCCAGTGAGTTTTGTTTGAATTCCTATGCAGACTTTAGCTGAAGAAGAAAAAGCTAAGTTCCCACTGTGAGGTGGACACTACCCTCCCAAGGAGCCCTGTTTGAATTCAAGTCGAGGAGGCAGTGGGTGTTGGTGTTTCCGTTTGACAAGGAGGGTTTAGGTGGTTTGCCCAGGGTCCTTTAGCCCAGGCTCTTTCTGGCAGAGAGAAGTGCCCTATTCTAGAAGTAGTGAGCATGGATGGACTCTGGTCAGACGACCTTGTCGGTAAACTGCTCTGCCACTTCTTAGCCGTATGGCCTCGAGCAAGTCTCCATGTCTCAGTTTTCTGATCTGTAAAATGAGGGAAGTAAAAATAATACCTACCTCAAGGGTTTTTGTGAATATTAAATTTTGTAAAGCACTTAAGACAGTGCCTGGCATAGCCCTGTGAAAGCATCTTGTTGAATAGAAAAAATGCTACATCACTCTGTACCTCTTATACCTACTTAACTCCGACTGTACCCTCTCCACGTACACAGACACATAACACCTGGTAAGCTATGGGCGATGGTTATCTGTTTGCAAAACACCCTCTAGTCTAGTACCTACATGCTATTGGCGAGAAGAATAACTATAAAATAAACTTTGTGTCATTGAGAGCATAAGTAGGCTAAGCAAACAGTTGTCAGGTGCAGTATTGAGTGCAGAATGGCAAAGAATAGAAAAAATTGTATTTGTTGGCTCGTCCAGAAATGGCTTGATATAGTGTACAGAAATGCATCCAAAAGAAAAAACAGTATGGGGCAAAGTGAAAAATGCGGGTCATAAAGGTTGACCCACAAACAAACATCATCTAGTTCAATTCGGTTGCTAGAGGTAGGCAGCAGAGTTAACTGAGCTTTCTAGGGGCAAAAGCAGAGAAGAAACCACTATTACAAGCTTTATGGTGGTATCTGCAAGGCCAAAACAGACTGTGTGCAAGAGAAGGACTTTTCCAGAGGGTATGAGTGTGTGGTTGGTAGGAGAGGCCCTGCCACATTTTGATAAATGATCACAGTAAGAGACTGTACCGCCCTGCCTTCTAGTGAGCTGCAGTGTGGGCTGAGGGTTTCAGGCTCAGGTGCGGTTCAGAGGGAGCAGGTCTGAGGTCCCGCACGGGGTGGTGTGGTGCTCTCGTGGCCTGGCTTGATCAAAGAGGGGAACTTAGACTATGTAGAGGAATGGATGGACCACAGGCCTTTCAAGCACTCCTCTATGAGTTGTTTCTTTGCAGTGCAGTTTTGATATATTTGACTAACACAGTTTATTCTCTGTGGGAACTTTGTGTTACCCATTAAGTGCGGGTAAAAGGGTTTTGCCAGGAGCCCTGTGCACAGTAGGGGCTCCTGCTTTCCCTCCAGTGGGAGTATGCTCCTGGTGCTGCCATTTTGGGGCGCAGTTTCCAGGGCTGCTGAGGGCACAGGCAGCAAAGTCCATGCCAATCAGCTAGGCTGAGTTCTTGGCTATGTATGTTGTATGCAGGGGTGTAGGAACACTTGGTACAGGCACTGTAGTTTATGGCCTCTTTCTTACTCAGTGTTTAGAGGACTGTCTACAGAATGTTTTAGAGAGGGTTACAGCTCATTAATGTGGGAATATTGGACGTGTGCCCTAGACTCCTTGGCAAGTCCCTCAATGTCTCTACAAGCATGACTGGGCAAATAGAAAAGCCAGGTACATTACATAAGCCTGCTTTATTTCTTCAGCTATGGAAAACAGATCAGCTGAGACGCCGCGGTTCAACACTAGTTAGGCTCATGCTTTATGGAGCTGCTACTCCTTTGGGGGGCATCCAGTGGGAATTAGCTAATTGCCAGTTTTCAGAGCTGTCCCCATTCCTGAGGCACCGGCTTTAGGAAACAATGAGGGCCTCTCAGTGGGCGATCCCTGGAATTTGTCTTGGCCCTGATTTGTAGTACAAAACAAAATAATCCACTCGTCCCCAAATCCTCCTGGAATCTAAGATACGTATTTCAGATCCTCAGCCTAAAATTAAATACCACAAACCAGGCAAGAAGAGTTATCTACCAATTAGTCCCTTGAATATAGTCCTTGCTCCCAACACCAGCACCTACCCCAAATGTGCAGGCCCCTCCTGTCTGGCCCCCAGAACAGCAGTTAGGGTGGGTGCTCAAGTGGCTTCCCCAGTGATCCCCTCTTCTGGCTGACAGTCCCCTCAGCCCAGTGTGGAAACTTGGCTGCAGCCTATTCATATTAAGTGCGGACCATGAGCAAAGGGTGGGAAAGGTTCTAGATTGTTGGTATGTTCAACCTGCTATTTCCTGTATGAGCAGAGATTTGTAGACTAAGAAGTCCTATTATTTTGCTCCAAAAAACGCTAAGCAATTTCAGTAGCTTCCCAAACTGAGTCATTCCTTAAATCCACATTACTGTTTTCCAGACACTTGTAATTTTTCAAAGTGTTTATAAGAGGTCCTTAGAAAAATGCCAAAAAGCAGTATGGGAAACACTGCATATCAACCCCCAGGGCCCAGTCAGTCCCTGGACTGAGCTGGGCTGCTGCCCCTCCTGTGCTGGCCACGAGCCTTCCCTCGCCTCTCCCAGAGCTTCTGAGCCTGAGGCTCCCAGAGGGTCTTAACGTTTTGTGTGCCATGGACTCCTTTGGCAGAGTGGTGGAGCCTGTGGGTCCTTCTCAGAATAATGACTCCAAATGAATAAAACAAAATATATAGCATTAAAAGGAAATCCACTTATACTGCCATTTAGTTATCAAACTTAAAAAACAAACGTGATATAGTGTTATATGTGCTTCTTTATTAACTCACTACTTATACAGGCCTATAACCTATACTTTTGAAGCAGTGGTGCATGTAAATAATATTTTGAGATGTCTGCAAAAACTACAATGAGAAATGCAAATATCTGTGATTTCTATTGGAATAAAGCTACAGGTACTGCTAACACTAGTGTGCTTTATAGCCTACACTCATAATGGAAGAAAAGCTAAATTTCAGTTAGAGGTAATTGAAAATAAGGATGTAAATTTTTCCTGCCCAAGTTCATGGAGTCCTGAATTCTTTCGTTGGACCCCTTGAGGGTCTTGGACTTCTGGTTAAGAATTTAGAGGCTTAGAGCTTCCTTGTGTTTTACCTCGTATCTGGTCAGTCTGCTTCTCTGTGAACACTCACTTGTTTAGAGGGGGCAGTACTTGCTCTTGGTTTCACCAGAGAGTTTAAGAATGAGATCACAAACCTACTTACCCAGGGAAATTTCTTTTTTTTTTTTGTAATTTATGGAGTACCTTCGGGCATCTCAGAGATCTAGTGCTCTGCAACACCTGCATGTACTCCAAATGTGCAGGCCAATGGGTTATAGGTGGGCCCTGGGGTCTTGGTAGCCCTCAGCATTTGCAGGCAGCCTGGTCAAACCGAGACGGTCAGAGCTCCTCACCTGGGCCTCCTCAGAGGAAATGAGGTTTGACCAATCAGCCCACAGTCCCTGTAGGTGGCAGGCCAAAAAGTGACATTCGGCATCTTGGGCTTGCTGCATGTGACCAAGAGAAGCTTGACCACCCAGACATCTCCTTCGGAAGGCCTCCAGAGGGTGCTGCTGTCCACTGTAGCTAAGGGGCCATGGAGCTGGAGCTGGTATTCTGTGCACCCAGAGAGAATTGTGTGTAGCCCAAGTGCAGCCTTTAGGAGACTGGGAAGGTGGGTGCAGAGAGGCCAGGCAGAGTTCCTGTTGGGTGCAACTCCAGAGGGCAGCCCTCAATCTCTGTCTTTACAAAGCAATAGTCCCTGAATCTTTCTGGAATACAAAGACATGTATTTTGGATCCCTGACCTAAAATTAAATACTGTAATCAAGGCAAAGCATAGTATCTACCAATTCATCAGATAATCCTGTCTATCTGCTGCTGGTGTACCTGTCGCCTGGCATCCTGAGCCAGCTTGAGGGTGACTGCTCTAACAAGGAACACACATTCTCCAAATTAGTGTTTCTCATTATTTTTTAATACTTGATCCAAAAATATTTGATTGGATCTGAAACCCATCCATCATATCAGTAGGAATTTCAATAATAACTTTGCCAACGAAAGAAGAGAAGTAGCAATCAGAGCCTTCATATGCAATTTATACTGTTGTAAACCTTCAAATGGATGCCACAAAAAAAATGATCACCTGCTTTGCAAAGTTTCTCATCAATGCAGGCTAGCAAGAATTTAAAGCCATTGTCACTAAAATCCTCTTGCTCAGGATTTGTGTGTAGCCATTTCAAACATAAAACCTGATATATAATGGTTAAGACAGTGAAAGAAAGCTCAGCTTTCATTAAATTTTTTCAAAAGATTGTATCAAAAATTCTATAAAAATTAAATATCTTAATTATCATCGTAATTACATATTATAGGAAAATATAATGAATCCCCCCCCCAACATAGACATTCTGAAGAATCTCCGGTAGTACAGTGGTTAAGCAATCAGCTGCGGGCCAAAAGGTTGGCGGTTCAAGCCCACCAGCTGCTCTGTGGGAGAAAGATGTGGCAGTCTAGTTCCAGAAAGATCACAGAGTATGGGGCAGCTCTACTCTGGCTATAGGGTCACTTTGATTTGGAATCAACGACAGCAATGGATTTGGTTTTGGTTTTATAGACACTCGGAAATCTTCCGTTTACCTCAGATTGTCTAAGTATTACTATCTGTGTTTTTTATGGGAAGCCCTTTCTAACTATTTGGCCATTAAGTGAGAGGACCTTGGTGGGGAAGGCCTGGTGTGGGTTCCAGACCTTCGTAAGACTTTCCTTCCCTTCCTTTATGCCTCAGCTAACACATTTCTGCAATTTAAATCTATTTGATTAATGGTTAAACATTGTGGGCTCCTCAGATGACAGTTTATCCATGTCTTCATTCATTCATCAACCATTAGTCAAGCAAACCCCTCATCTTAGAAGACTGCGTCCCTGCTATTCCCTGAAGATGTCAGCACAGGTGACACTGTCCCCAGCCCTCTTCATGCCCCAAGAACTTCTGACAAGTGTGTGAGGTGGAACTAGTAATATACCTGTGCCCTTGGCAATATGCTTCAAGACGGCCCCAGTGCCCAGGGTGATGGGGCAGAGTGGATAAGTCAGGAAGCAGAGAGGTAGGGCCGCAAAGTTAGCTCCCCGCTTAGCAGCTGTGTGCCCTTGGGCAGTTTCTTCACAGGCAGAATGTGGCTCACGATCCTTAACTCCACAAGGCTGTCACAGGGCCAGGTGGGATGCAGAGCAGGAAGAGAATTGAAAATGTATAAATCGGGCTTCTAAGGAGCCCTGGTGGCACAATGGTTAAGCATTCAGCTGCTAATTGAAAAATAAGCAATTTGAGCCCACCAGCCTTTCCGAGGGAGAAAAGACCTGGCAATATGTTCTCATAAAAATTACAATTTAGGAAACCCTGTGGGGGAGTTCTACTCTGTCCTATAGGGTCACTATGAGTAGGAATCGACTCAATGGCACACAACAACAAGATGGAACTACAACACCAAAGAAAGAGATGGTAGGAAAGCATCATTGCAGCCAGTGGACCCTGGCAGAGGGGCCTGGAAGATAATGGAAGGGGTGGGGTCTGTGGTGAAGTGGACAGCCACACCATTCAAAAGGGGTGTCTGCAACTCTATTCCATGTGGAGGTGTTCACAGGAGCTTCTGCAAAAAGGTAACCAGTCAGATTTTAATATCAATTTGATTTTTAAATGTTGCCACCAACTAACTTTTTCTATTTTTACACAGCTCAGCCTGTATAATAAAGTTTGCCATCTCTGCCCACATCAGTGTTGGGGCGATGAGGATGACCTGAGGACATGATCCATTACCACAGGGAAGGATCCCATGCGGGGGGTGGAGAGGGCAGTAGGAGAAGAGGCCATTCTCTCTGTCCCTTGGGCTCCGAGGGACACTGAAGCCACAGAAGTTGGCCAGAGGTCATTGTATTCTTTCCATCCTCTGGGGAAAATGAGGCTCATTTTGCAATACAGTGAATCCTGTTAAGAGTTAAAATTATAAAACTTCTGGAAGAAAACGTGGAAGAAAGTCTTTGTGGCCCTGAGTTAGGCAAAGGATTTTTCATTTGTTTCTTAAATGGTGGTATCAATGATTTTTTATTTTCTGCATTGAACAAATGTCAATATTTTAATGTTTGCTGTGTTGGAGAAATATATTTAAAAACAAAATCTGCTCCCAACCCAGAAAACCTCTCCACAAAGGTAGAAGACAAAGAAAATAATTTTATTATTCAATAAGCATTAAACCAGGATGTGATGCATCACAGGCAATCCACTAAAGAGATTGCAAAGACGAAAAGGAATCTTACTCTTTTAAATAGCGAAGTGGTTACAACCCACTCAAGATGTCCTGTCTTTATGGCTGGAGGTGATTTGCAATTTGGAACGGGTGCCACCAGAAGTTATGCTCTTCTCCTCCCAGGAAACTAGATGGGATTCTGAAACACAAAAAGGACTGCCCCCACCCTCTGTATGCCCAAGAACCTCTGATAAGTGTGTGCGGTGGGACTAGTAACATACCTGTGCCCATGTACATGTAACAACATGAATTTTGAGTAAAAGAAGCCAGGCAAAAAAGAATATATTCTACCTGATTCCATTTACGTGAAGCCTGAGAACACACAAAACTAATTTATGGTGATAGATAAAGTCATTGCCTCTGGGTAGGTGGATTTACTGGAGAGTGGCATGAGAGAACTTTCTTGGGTGATGGAAATGTTCTATATCTAAGTTTTGTGTGATCATTACAATTGTTGTAGCTCATCAAACTGAACTCTTAGGACTTTTGCATTTTATATGCAAATTATAACTAAAGACAAAAAAATTAAAAACAAATGCAGAGGTGGGGCCAAGACGGTGGAATAGCCAGATGCTTCCAGCAATCCCTCTTACAACAAAGACCTGAAAAATCAAGTGAAACAATTATATTTATGAAAAGCTAGGAGCCCTGAACATCAAAGGCAAAGTTAGAAAACAGACTGAGTGGCAGGGGGAGAGACAGACTGTTCAGAAGCAGAGAGGAGTTGCCTGAACTGAATGGTTGGGATCCCTGAAGCACCATTCCTGGGAGCTGCTGTGGTGGGCTTGCAGTAGTGTTTGGCCGCAGTTTACTAAGGGAGAAGCAGCCAGCCACACAGCCTACTCACACCTCAGGAACAGGAGATGAATGGTGCTGTCAGCAAAAGCTAAGTACTTGCATATATTTTACCATGCCCCCAGCCCCCAAGTTGGCTTCAGTGACTGTTGATTTTCCTGGGCCTGAGATAGGCCCATTTGAGCACCCTGAGCCATGCTCCTGGCCATGGAGAAGGAATAAATTTATATCAGGGGAAAAAGATAATTTGCCAGCTCCACAAACTGGGGGAGCTCAGGACAGAAGCAGCTCTTGTCTAGGCATAAAAGGTCCATGGACTTTGAATACCTTTCCTACCTGCATGGACCTGTGTGGGCCTATTTAAGGAGAATAGGCCCTTGCTGGCAGACTACAACTGTCTCAGTTGTGCGGTGGTGAGGTGGGTGTTTAATATTTGATGCTGCTTTGCCTATTAAACAGGGTCCTCACCTACCCACATCAGGGGATTAAGGACTGGTGGTTCCATACAGGTCACCCAGCCACCAGCGACAAGGGTCCAAAGATAACTGGTACCTCCCAGCCCTTACAACCAAAAGCATTGGGAGTCCATTCTGCAGAGCCCACCCACCTGTACACTGTAGGGAACAGGGACGTGCTTTCCTCAGAGATACTCAGGGGATGGTTCTTAGCCCTCTGCCTTGTTCAGAGCGTGACACCCTGCTGCAACCAGATACCAGTAGCTACATCAAACACCCCTGCCCCTCTAAGACTTTAGGACAGAGCCTGTACCACACACTTGATGACCAGCTACCTGGACACCTGAGCTGAATCCACACAAGAAAAGTGAATGGACTCATAAGCTCATATACCTGATAACAGCTCTTGCCATCTGGGGACAGGACGTCAGAGCTCCAAAGGCAAAAATAATCAAGCTAGCTCACTCAAGCAACCCATCTGGACAGATCAAAACAAAATAAAGCAAGGACCTAGGATACAGGAAGCAAACATAAAATAAACTAATACAATAACTTATAGCTGGCTTGAAGACAACAGTCAATATCAAACCACATAAAGAAGCAGACCACGATCGCATCAACAAGCTTTCAAAACAGAGAATCAAAGGACCTTCTGGATGAAGGTGCCTTCTTGGAATTACCGGATGCAGAATACAAAAGATTAATATACAGAACTCTTCAAGACATGAGGAAGGAGATCAGGCAATATACAGAACAAGCCAAGGAACACACAGATAAAGCAGTTGAAGAAATTAAAAAGGTTATTCAAGAACATAAGGAAAAATTTAATAAGCTGCAAGAATCCATAGAGAGACAGCAATCAGAAATTCAGAAGATTAACAATAAAATTACAGAATTAGACAACTCAACAGAAAGTCAGAGAAGCAGAGTCGAGCAAGTGGAAGGCAAAATTAGTGACCTTGAAGATAAGGCATTTCGCACCAATAAATTTGAAGAAAAATCAGATAAAAGAATTAAAACAATGAAGAAACCTTAAGAATCACATGGGATCCCATCAAGAGAAATAACCTATGAGGGATTGGAGTACCAGAGCAGGGAGGGATAACAGAAAATACAGAGAGAATTGTTGAAGATTTCTTGAAAGAAAACTTCCCTGATATCATGAAAGATGAGAAGATATCTATCCAAGTTGCTCATCGAACTCCACATAAGGTAGATGTTAAAAGAAAGTCACTAATACATATTATAATCAAACTTGCCAAAACCAAAGATAAAGAATTTTAAGAGCAGATGGGGTAAATGAAAAGTCACCTACAAAGGAGAGCCAATAAAACTAAGCTCGGACTACTTGGAGAAACCATGTAGGCAAAAAGACAATGGGATGACATATTTAAAAAATTGAAGGAAAAAAATTGCCAGCCAAGAATCATAAAACAAAAAACCTAGTGCCATCGAGTCGATTCCGACTCATAACAACCCTATAGGACAGAGTAGAACTGCCCCCAATAGATCCAGCAAAACTGTCTCTTAAATGTGAAGGTGAAATTAGGACATGTCCAGATAAACAGAAGTTTAGGGAATTTGTAAAAACCAAAACAAAACTACAGAAATACTAAAGGGAGTTCTTTGGTTAGAAAACCAATAATATAAGGTATCAACCCAAGACTAGAACACTGGGCAGAGCAATCAGAACTCAACCCAGACAGGGAAATCAAAAAAAGAAAACAAGTTTAAAAAAAAAAAAAAAAACTCAAAACAGGGTAACAGTGATGTTATTATATAAAAGAAGAAACATTAAAACAATAAAGAGAGACTGAGAAATGTAGTCATAGATCTTTCATATGGAGAGGAAGACAAGGCGATGTAAAGAAATAAAAGTTAGGTTTAAACATAGAAAAATAGGAGTAAATACTAAGGTAACCACAAAGGAGACTAACTATCCTACTCATCAAAATAAAATACAGGAAAAAAATAGAAACTCCATAGAAACAAAATCAACAACAATGAATAAGAGGAAAAGACAATATATATATATAAAAAAACTACTCAGCACAAAAAATTAAGTGGGAATAAGAAACTGTCAACAACACAAAAGAAGACATCAAAATGGCAGCACTAAACTCACACCTATCCATAATTACGCTGAATGTTAATGGACTAAATGCACCAATAAAGAGACAGAGAGTGGCAGAATGGATAAAAAAAACCACGATCTGTCTATATGCTGCCTACAAGAGACACACCTTAGACTTACAGACACAAACAAACTAAAACTAAAAGGATGGAAAAAAATACATCAAGCAAACAACAATCAAAAAAGAGCAGGAGTGGCAATATTAATTTCTGACAAAATAGACTTTAAAGTTAAATCCACCACAAAGAATAAGGAAGGACACAATATAATGATTAAAGGGACAATATACCAGGAGGATATAACCATATTAAATATTTATGCACCTAATGACAGGGCTGCAAGATACATAAAACAAACTCTAAGAGCACTGAAAAGTGAGATAGACAGCTCCACAATTGTAGTAGCAGACTTCAACACACCACTTTCGGTGAAGGACAGGACATACAAAAAGAAGCTTAATAAAGACACGGATGATCTCAATCAACCAACTTAACCTTATAGACATAGACACAACACTCCACCCAACAGCAAACAAGTATACTTTCTTTTCTAGTGCACATGGAACATTCTCTAGAATAGACCACATATTAGGTCATAAAGCAAGCATTAGCAGAATCAAAAATATGGAAATATTACAAAGCATCTTCTCTGACCACAAGGACATAAAAGTAAAAAACAGTAAGAGAAAAAGCAGGGAAAAGAAATGAAACACTTGGAAACTGCACAACACCCTGCTCAAAAAAGACTGGGTTATAGAAGACATTAAGGATGGAATAAAGAAATTCATAGAATCCAATGAGAATGAAAACATAGCAAAAGCAGTGTTAAGAGATCAATTTATCTCAATAAATGCACACATAAAAAAAGAAGGGCCAAAATCAAAGAATTATCCCTACAACTTGAACAACTAGAAAGAGAGCAACAAAAGAAACCCCCAGGCACTAGAAGAAAGGAAATAATAAACACTAGAGCAGAACTAAATAAAATAGAAAACAAAAACAATTGAAAGAGTTAACAAGACCAAAAGCTGATTCTTTGAAAAAAATAACAAAATTGATAAACCACTGGCCAAACTAACAAAAGAAAAACAGGAGAGGAAGCAAGTAACCTGAATAAGAAATGAGATGGGTGATATTACAACGGACCCAACTGAAATTAAAAGAATCATATCAGATTACCACCAAAAATTGTACTCTAACATATTTGAAAACTTAGAAGAAACGGATGAATTCCTAGAAACACACTACCTACCTAAACTAACACAAACAGAGGTAGAACAACTAAATAGATCCATAAAAAAAGAAGAGATTGAAAAGGTAATCAAAAAACTCCCAACAAAAAAAAAAGCCGTGGCCCGGACAGCTCCACTGCAGAGTTTTACCAAACTTTCAGAGAAGAGTTAACACCACTACTACTAAAGTATTTCAGAGCACAGAAAAGGACGGAATAATCCTAAACCCATTCCATGAAGCCACAATATCCCTGATACCAAAACCAGGTAAATAAAGACACCACAAAAGAAGAAAATAACAGACCTATAAACTTAGATGCAAAAATCCTCAACAAAATTCTAGCCAAAAGAATTCAACAACATATCAAAAAAATAATTCACCATGACCAAGTGGGATTCATACCAGGTATGCAGGGATGGTTCAACATTAAAAAACAATGAATGTAATCCACCACATAAATAAAACAAAAAACAAGAATCACATGATTTTATCAATCGATGCAGAAATGGCATTTGACAAAGTTCAACACCTATTCATGATAAAAACTTTCAGCAAAATAGGAATAGAGGGAAAATTCCTCTACATAATAAGGGGTGTTTATACAAACCCAACGGCCAACATCATCCTAAATGGAGACAGTCTGAAAGCATTTCCTTTGAGAACAGGAACCCGACAAGGATGTTCTTTATCACCACTCTTACTCAACGTTGTGCTGGAGGTCCTAGCCAGAGCAATTAGGCTAGATAAAGAAATAAGCGCATTCAGATTGGCAAGGAAGAAGTAAAATTATCTCTATTTGCAGATGACATGATCTTATACACAGAAAACCCTAAAGAATCCTCAAGAAAACTACGGAAACTGATGAGGTCAGCAGAGCATCAGGATACAAGATAAACACACAAAAATCAGTTGGATTCGTCTACATCGACAAAAAAGATCATCAAAGAGGCAATCATCAAATCAATACAATTTACGGTAGCCCCCAAGAAGATAAAATACTTAGGAATAAATCTTACCAGAGATGTAAAAGACCTACACATAGAAAACTACAAGACACTACTGCAAGAAACCAAAAGAGACCTACACAAGTGGAAAAAGATACCTTGCTCATGGATAGGAAGACTTAACATTGTAAAAATGTCTATTCTACCAAAAGCCATCCATAGATACAATGCAATTCCAATCCAAATTCCAAAGACATTTTTTAATGAGATGGAGATACAAATCACCAACTTCATACAGAAGGGAAAGAGGCCCTGGATAGGCAAAGCATTACTGAAAAAGAAGACCAAAGTGGGAGGCCTCATGCTACCTGATTTTAGAACCTATTATACAGCCACCAAAACCCAAACCAAACCCAGGGCCGTCAAGCCGATTCCAACTCATAGCGACCCTATACAGCCACAGTAGTCAAAACAGCCTGGTACTGGTACAAGAGATACATAGACCACAGAACAGAATTGAGAATCCAGACATAAATCCATCCACATATGAGCAGCTGATATTTGACAAAGGCCCAAAGTCAGTTAAACGGGGAAAAGACAGTCTGTTTAACAAATGATGCTGGCATAACTGGATATCCATCTGCAAAGAAATGAAACAAGACCCATACCTCACACCATGCACAAAAACTAACTCAAAATGGATCAAAGACCTAAATATAAAATATAAAATGATGAAGATTATGGAAGAAAAGATAGGGACAATGCTAGGGGCCCTAATACACGGAATAAATAGTATACACAACATTACTAAGAATGCAGAAGAGAAACCAGATAACTGGGAGCTCCTAAAAATCAAACACCTATGCTCATCCAAAGACTTCACCAAAAGAGTAAAAACATTACCTGCAGGCGGGGAAAAAGTTTTTAGGTATGACATTTCTGATCAGCACCTGATCTCTAAAATCTACATGATACTGCAAAAACCCAACCACAAAAAGGCAAATAAGCCAATTAAAAAACGTGCAAAAGATATGAACAGACACTTCACTAAAGAAGACATTCAGGTAGCTAACAGGTACGTGAGGAAATGCTCACCATCATTAGCCACTAGAAGTGCAAATCAAAACTACAATGAGATTCCATCTCACTCCAACAAGGCTTGCATTAATCCAAAAAATACAAAATAGTAAATATTGGAGAGGTTGGAACACTTATGCACTGCTGGTGGGAATGTAAAATGGTACAACCACTTTGGAAATCGATTTGGTGCTTCCTTAAAAAACTGGAAATAGAACTACCATATGATCCAGCAATCCCACTCCTTGCAATATATCCTAGAGAAATAAGAGCCTTTACACGAACGGATATATGCACACCCATGTTCATTGTAGCATTGGTTACAATAGCAAAAAGATGGATGCAACCAAGGTGCCCATTCACGGATGACTGGATAAATAAATTATGGCATGTTCACACAATGGAATACTATGCATAAAGAGCAACGATGCATCCGTGAAACATTGTATAACATGGGGGAATCTGGAAGGCATTATGCTGAGTGAAATTTGTCAGTTGCAAAAGGACGAATATTATATGAGACTACTGTTATAAGAACTCAAGAAATAGTTTAAACAAAGAAGAGAATATTCTTTGATGGTTATGAACGGGAGGAGAGAGGGAGGGTGGGAGAGCATTTTCACTAATAGATAGTAGATAAGAAGTATTTTCGGTGAAGGGAAAGACATCAGCACAACTGGACTAAACCAAAAGCAGTTTCCTGAATAAACTGGACACTTCAAAGGCCAGCATAGCGGGGGCAGGGGTTTGGGGACCATGGTTTCAGGGGACATCTAAGTCAATTGGCATAATAAAATCTATTAAGGAAACATCCTGCATTCCACTTTGGAGAGAGGCATCTGGGGTCTTAAATGCTAGCAAGTGGCTATCTAAGATACATCAATTGGTCTCAACCCACCTGGACAAAAGGAGAATGGAGAACAAGAAAGACACAAGGTAATTAGGAGCCCAAGAGGCAGAAAGGGCCACATAAAAAGCAGTGGCTACATTGTCCTGAGACAAGAAGAACTAGATGGTGCCCAGCTACAACTGATGACTGCCCTGACAGGGAATACAACAAAGAACCCCTGAGGGAGCAGGAGAGCAGTGGGATGCAGACCCCAAATCCTCATAAAAAAAACCAGTCTTAATGGCCTGACTGAGACTACAAGGACCCAGGAGGTCATGGTCTCCAGACCTTCTGTCAGCCCAAGACAGGAACCATTCCCAAAGCTAACTCTTCAGACAGGGATTGGGCTGGGCTTTGGGTAGAAAATGATACTGGGGAAGAATGAGCTTCCTGGATCAAGTAGACACATGAGACTATGTTGGCATCTCCTGTCTGAAGGGGAGATGAGAAGGTAGAGGGAGTTAGAAGCTGGTCTTCAGTTTTTAGCACATTTATTATGGTGTGTCTAGGTGTGGTTTTCTCGTATTATATTTCTCATTTATAGAGCCTCATGAATCTCTGGTTTGATGTTTTTCATCTGGTCTATAAAATTTCTGGGCAGTACCTCTTCAAATATTGCTTCTCCCCTACCCTCTCTCTACTTCCAGACTGAGATTCCAGGTAATATTTTTCTCCCCCCATTTTTTTTTTTCCTATCTGGTATTCTAATTTACTAATACTCTTTTCTTTTGTATCTAATCTCTCATTAAACTCACCTATTGCATTAAAAAAATTTTTTTTTACTGTGCTTTAAGTGAAAGTTTACAAACTAAGTCAGACTCTCATACAAAAATTTATATACACTTTGCTATATACTCCTGGTTACTCTCCCGCTAATGAGACAGAACACCCCTTTTCTCCACCCTCTATTTTTGTGTCCAATCAGCCAGCTTCTCTTCCCCTCTGCCTTCTCATCTCCCCTCCAGACAGGAGCTGCCCACATAGTCTCATGTGTCTACTTGATCCAAGAAGCTCATTCTTCCCCAGTATCATTTTCTATCCCATAGTCCAGTCCAACCCCTGTCTGAAGAGTTGGCTTCGGGAATGGTTCCTGTCTTGGGCTAAAAGAAGGTCTGGGGACCGTGACCTCTGGGGTCCTTTTAGCCCCAGTCAGATCATTAAGACTGGTCTTTTTACAAGAATTTGGGGTCTGCATCCCACTGCTCTCCTGCTCCCTCAGGGGTTCTCTGTTGTGTTCCCTGTCAGGGCAGTCATCGGTTGTAGCTGGGCACCATCTAGTTATTCTGGTCTCAAGGTGATGTAGTCTCTGGTTTATGTGGCCTTTTCTGTCTTCTTGGGCTCATAATTTCCTTTTGTCCTTGGTGTTCTTCATTCTCCTTTTGTCCAGGTGGGTTGAGACCAATTGATGCATCTTAGGTGACTACTTGTTAGCGTTTAAGACCCCAGCCACCACTATCCAAAGTGCAGTGCAGAATGTTTTCTCAATAGAGTTTATTACGTCAATTGACCTAGATGTCCCCTGAAACCATGGTCCCCAAACCCTTGCCCCTGCTACACTAGCATTTGAAGCGTTCAGTTTATTCAGGAAACTTCTTTGCTTTTGGTTTAGTCCAGTTGTGCTAACCTTTCCTGTATTGTGTGTTGTCTTTCCCTTCACCTAAAACAGTTCTTGTCTCCTATCTAATTAGTTAATACTCCTCTTCCTCCCTTCCTTCCTCCCCACTCTCGTAACCATCAAAGAATATTTTCTTCTCTGTTTAAACCATTTCTTGAGTTCTTATAATAATGGTCTCATACAATACTTGTTCTTTCGTAACTGACTAATTTCATTCAGCTTAATGCCTTCCAGATTCCTCCATATTATGAAATGTTACACGGATTTATCATTGTTCTTTATGGATGCGTAGTATTGCATTGTGTGAATATACTATAATTTATCCCTTCATCTGTTGATGGTCACCTTGGTTGCTTCCATTTTTTTGCTATTGTAAACAGTGCTGCAATGAACATTGGTATGCATGTATCTGTTCGTGTAAAGGTTCTTATTTCTCTAGGATACATTCCAAGGAGTGGGATTGCTGGATCATATGGTAATTCTATTTCTAGCTTTTTAAAGAAGTGCCAAATCCATTTCCAGGTGGTTGTACCATTTTACATTCCCACCAGCAATATATAAGTGTTCCAGTCTCTTTACAACCTCTACATTTATTATTTTGTATTTTTTGGATTAATGCTAGCCTTGTTGGAGTGAGACGGAATCTCATTGTAGATTTGATTTGCATTTCTTTTTAATGGCTAATGATGGTGAGCATTTCCTCAAGTATCTGTTAGTTACCTGAATGTCTTCTTTAGTGAAGCATCTGTTCATATCCTTTGCCAATTTTTTAATTGGGTTGTCTTTTTGTGGTTGAGTTTTTGCAGTATTACATAGACCTTAGAGATCAGACACTGATCAGAAATGTCATACCTAAAAAAATTTTTCCAGTCTGCAGGTAATGTTTTTACTCTTTTGGTGAAGTCTTTGGGTGAGCATAGGTGTTTGATTTTTAGGAGCTCTCAGCTATCTAGTTTCTTTTCTGGTGTTTGTGCATTGTTAGTAATGTTTTCTGTTCTGTTTATTATACCATATCCTAGGGCTTCTAGCATTGTCCTTACTTTTTCTTCCATGATCCTCATCATTTTAGATTTTATATTAAGTTTTTGATCCATTTTGAGTTAATTTTTGTGCATGGTGTGAGGTCTGGGTCTTGTTTCATTTTTTTGCAGATGGATATCCAGTTATGCCAGCACCATTTGTTAAACAGACTGCCTTTTTCCCATTTAACTGACTTTGGGCCTTTGTCAAATTTCAGCTGCTCGTATGTGGATGGTTTTATGTCTGGATTCTCAATTCTGTTCTGTGGTCTATGTATCTCTTGTACCAGTACCAGGCTGTTTTGACTACTGTGACTGTATAATAGGTTCTAAGAGCAGGTAGTGTAAGGCCTCTCATTTTGTTCTTCTTTTTCAGTAATGCTTTAATTATCCGGGGCCTCTTTCCCTTCCATATGAAGTTGGTGATTAGTTTCTCCAACTCATTAGAAAATGCCATTGGAATTTGCATTGGAATTGCATTGTATCTATAGATCGCTTCTGATAGAATAGACATTTTTATAATGTTAGGTCTTTCTTTCCATGAGTAGGTTATGTTTTTCCACTTACGTAGGTCTCTTTTGATTTCTTGCAGTAGTGTCTTGTAGTTTTCTGTGTATAGGTCTTTTATATCTCTGGTAAGACTTATTCCTAAGTATTTTATCTTCTTTGGGGCTACTGTAAATGGTATTGAATTGGTGATTTTCTCTCCGATGTTCTTTTTGTTGGTATATAGGAATCCAACTGATTTTTGTGTGTTTATCTTGTATCCAGATACCCTGCTGAACTCTTCTATCAGTTTCAGTAGCTTTCTTAAGGATTCTTTGGGGTTTTCTGTGTATAAGTTCATGCCATCTGCAAATAGAGATACTTTTACTTCTTCCTTACCAATGTGGATGCCCTTATTTCTTTATGTAGCCTAATTGCTCTGGCTAGGACCTCCAGCACAATGTCAATTAAGAGTGGTGATAAAGAACATCCTTGTCTAGTTCCCGATCTCAAGGGGAATGCTTTCAGACTGTCTCCATTTAGGATGATATTGGCTGTTGGCTTTGTATAAATGTCCTTTATTATGTTGATGAATTTCCCTTCTGTTCCTATTTTTTTGAAGGTTTTTGTCATGAATGGGTGTTGAACTTTGTCAAATGCCTTTTCTGCATCGATTGATAATATCATGTGATTCTTGTCTTTTGGATTACATTAATTGTATTTCTGATGTTGAACCATCCCTGTACACCTGGTATGAATCCCACTTGGTCATGGTGACTTATTTTTTTGATACTTTGTTGAATGCTTTTGACTAGAATTTTGCTGAGAATTTTTGCATCTAAGTTCATGAGGGATATAGGTCTGTAATTTTCTTTTTTTATGATGTCTTTACCTTGTTTTGGTATCAGAGATATACTGGCTTCATAGAATGAGTTTGAGAGTATTTTGTCCTTTTCTATGCTCTGAAATACCTTACTGGGGTTAACTCTTCTCTGAAAGTTTGGTGGAACTCTGCAGTGAAGCTGTCCGGGCCACGGCTTTTTTTTTGTTGGGAGTTTTTTTGATTACCTTTTCAATCTCTTCTTTTGTTACAAGTTTATTTAGTTGTTTGATGTCTGTGTTAGTTTAGGTAGGTATTGTATTTTAGATATTTATCCAAATCTTCTAGGTTTTCCAATTTGTTAGAGTACAAATTTTTGTAGTAGTCTGATATGATTCTTTTAATTTCAGTTGGGTCTGTTGTAATATCGCCCAACTCATTTCTTATTTGGGTTATTTGCTTCATCTCCTGTTTTTCTTTTGTCAGTTTGGCCAATGGTTTATCAATTTTTTAAATTTTTTCAAAGAACCAGCTTCTGTTCTTGTTAACTCTTTCAATTGTTTTCTGTTCTCTATTTCATTTAATTGCACTCTAAGTTTTATGATTTGCTTTCTTCTAGCACCTGAGGATTTCTTTTATTGCTCTCTATTTCTTCAAGTTGTAGAGATTATTCTTTGATTTTGGCCCTTTCTTCTTTTTGTATGTGTGCATTTATTGCTATAAATTGACCTCTGAGCACTGCTTTCTCTGTGTCCCAAAGGTTCTGATAGGAAGTGTTTTCATTCTCATTGGATTCTATGAATTTCTGTATTCCATCATTAATGCTGTCTATAACGCATTTGTTTTTGAGTAGGGTATTGTTCAGTTTCCAAGTGTTTCATTTCTTTTCCCTGCTTTTTCTGTTATTGTTTTTTACTTTTATGTCCTTGTGGTCAGAGAAGATGCTTTGTAATATTTCCATATTTTTGATTCTGCTAATGCTTGCTTTATGACCTAATATGTGGTCTATTCTAGAGAATGTCCCATGTGTGCTAGAAAAGAAAGTATAATTGGCTGATGTTGGGTGGAGTGTTCTGTATATCACTGCAAGAATCCATAGAGAGAGCAATCAGAAATTCAGAAGATTAACAATAAAATTACAAAATTAGACAACTCGATAGAAGGTCAGAGGGGCAGAATGGAGGAAGTGGAAGGCAGAATTAGTGAGACTGGAGATAAAGCACTTGGCATCCATTTTTTTGAAGAAAAATCAGGTAAAAGAATTCTAAAAAAATGAAGAAACCCTAAGAATCATGTGGAACTCTATTCAGAGAAATAACCTATGAGTGATTGGATACCTGAACAGGGAGGGATAACAGAAAATACAGAGAGAATTTTATATCAAGTTGGTTGATTGTGGCATTTAGATATTCCATGTCTTTACTGAGCTTCTTTCTGGTTTCTTTCTAAACCATTAATTTTCTTCATGTGTCTTTAAACGCTACTTTACAGGTGTCATGGATTGAATTTTGTCCCCCCAAAATATCTGTCAACTTGGCTAGGTCACAATTCCCAGTATTGTGTGATTGTCTACCATTTTGTCATCTGATGTCATTTCTGTATGTGTTGTAAATCCTGTCACTATGATGTAATGAGATAGATTAGTGGAATTTATATTGTTGAGATCTACAAGACTGGATAGTGTCTAAAGCAAGTAGAGAGGCTTGGAGACCTCATACTACCAAGAAAGCAGTGCCAGGAGCAGTGTGTGTCCTTTGGGCCTAGGTCCTTGCATGGAGAAACTCCTTGACCAGGGGAACATTGAGGACAAGGACATTCCTCCAGAGCTGACAGAGAGAAAGTCTTCCCCTAGAGTTAATGCCCTGAATTTGGACTTTTAGCCTAATTTAGTGTGAAGGAATAAATTTGTCTTTGTTAAAGCCAGTCACTTGTGGCATTTCTGTTATAGCAGCACCAGATGACTTAAGACAGCGGGCTATCTTGAATGAGAGATACTCTGTTTCTTTGGGCTTTTCTTCCAAGTCTAAATGTATTGTAGTTTCTTCTACTCAGCTCCCAAAGCCCCTAGACCAGAGCCAGGCTTGGTATTGGCTTCTGTCCTATGAGGGCCTTAGAAGATAATAGATAAATTCACTGAGGACTGGGTAGAGTGGCTCAACCATTCTCATTTAAGGAAGTTATGTATAAGAAAGACCTTTTAACAGGGTGTCCAATAATGGCATGGTTGCTTTATGGAGCAATGAGTTCCTGGTCCCTGGAAGGGTTCTAGGAGTCAGAGTGGCTGAGTGTTGGAGCCAGTAACTCTGTTTTGAATTAATCTGAATCAGTGATTGCTATGGCCTTATGGGGGGCTTGAACCCTTTGGATTCTTCAGGGACCAACACACATATCATTATAAGGATGACGGCAAAGACTATGATGATGGAGGTGATGATAGCTGATAATTAAAAAAAAATCAAACCTGTTGCTGTTGAGTTGATTCTGACTCATGGTGACCCCTTGTATGTCAGAGTAGAACTGTGCTCCATAAGGTTTTTAATGGCTGCTTTTTTGAAGTAGATTATCAGGCCTTTCTTCCAAGGCACCTCGGGGTGGACTCAAACTGTCAGCCTTTTGTTTAGCAGCTGAGCGTGTTAACCATTTCACCACCCACAGACTCAAGCTGACACTGAATACATGTTCTGTGCCCAGGACTGTTCTATTCACTGTATCAGTGTTAACTCATTTTAATCCCCATAAGAAATTTACCTGGTAGGTGCTATAATTATCCCCATTTTACTGATGAGGAAACTAAAACAGGGAGGTTCAGTAACTTGACAAAGGCAGCTGGGAAGTGGCAGAGCTGGGATCAGATGGTCTACTCCAGGGTCTGTGCTCTTAGCCATGACACTATCCTGCCTGCTGTCAAACAAAGCCTAAGTCACACACCTTCACCAGCCTCATGACAGCCAAGCTCTGCAAGGAGGGGTCTTCAACCCCCTGCAGAGCTTCCCCAAGTCAAATCAATGTTTATAGCTGGAAGCTCAAGGCTTTCAATCATACATTAATGGCTCCTAACCATGCAAGACAGCTTTCAGTCACACAGGAACCAGAGGCTGCCTTTCCAGAAAGAAGTCCATTCACTTCTTTCTAAAATGGACTTTTAACACTCTCGTTGAGCTTTAAAAATGTCAAGTGAAGCTTTTACTGACAGAGTGGATTTCCTCCCATGATCAGGGTCACATGTTCCCTGCACTGTTTCTCCTGGGAGATGGGGAAGCGAATGTGATGCTCGTGAAGAGGATGCCGAGGGATTCATGGCGCCCATGTTTGCCCCAGTCCTGGGGACGGGGCCACCCAAACAACATGGGGAGGAGGGGAAAGATGCCAAATGTCTCCAGTGTCTTGGCTGGTATTGGTATACTTATCCAGTATTTTATAATTTTTATAATATAATAAAATGATCGATGTTAACTTTCAAATAGACCTCCTTGGTGTTTGTTGTTGTTGTGTATTGAGTCAACCCCGATTCTTAGAACAGAGCAGAGGAGAACTGCTCCAATCTTTATGGGAAGGAGCTCTGGTCGCGCAGTTGTCAAGTGCTTGGGTGTTAACCAAAGGGTCAGCAGCTGTAACCCATCAGCCTCTCCGAGGGACAAAGATGTGGCAGTCTGCTTCTGTAAAAATTTACAGCCTTGGAAACCCTATGAGGCAGTTCTATCCTGTCCTGTAGGGTCACTGTGAGCTGGAATTGACTCGACGCCAACGGGTTATGGGTTTTAATCTTTACAGAAGCAGATTGCTAGGTCTTTCTCCTGAGGAACCATGGGGTAGGTTCGAAGCACCTGCTTCTGGGTTAGCATCCTAGTGCTTCACCATTGCGCCACCGGGACTTGAATACATACAAATGCACATACATATTGACAGAGCATTCACTTACACTTACGTGACAATTCGTAAAGCCAGAGTCATTTCATTTGAAATAGTCACATCCTCATTTCCCCTTATCACCACCCTTTACCCATATGGGAGCTGCCAGGGCCTCCTCACTTCTAAAATCTGCATTCATCAATTGTTCTTGTCCCTTCATGGTTGTGACTGTGTCTATGTTCTTGTGCCACAAGCCTCTCCACAGTCCTCCCTGCCACATTGGAGTGGGTGTCACTGCTTTGACCCCCACACAGCCAGGGTGGGATGACGGCTGATTCCTTGTATCACGGAGGCAGTCAGCCGTACCCCCGATGGAAACAAAGCAATCTGGGCCCGTGCTCAGGGGTTGTGAGACAGATTGGCCGCCCACACCCTAGTTGTTTCCTGGGGGCAAACACCTCCAGCACTTCCACCAGAGGGCAATTTTTTGCTTTCTGTAAATACACATTTCCCACTGGGGCAAAGGTGCTCACTGCTATGCATATACTTTCTAGTTAGTTGGGAAAAAGAAGGAAATGACTATTTAAGATGTTGTAACTTAATAGCCATTTTGATCAACCCAGAACCCAGTGCTGTCGAACAGTCATGTAAATAACTCAGGGATCTATTGTTTTATTTATTTTTTTAATGAGAAATCAATGTTCACTTATACAATTTTACCGATCATTTATTCTAAATGCAAGGCAATGTTGTAATCATGGAGATGGACGAGCAGACGAGATTGGCTTGGGCTCCTTCCTCCTGGAGCACTTGTGTGATTTAAGAAGGAGTGTTGAGTGGAACCCTGCTGGATCCCAGAGGCAGTCAGGAGGCCCCTGGAGTGTTTCTTGGACATATGGTTGGCAGTGGGCTGGTTGCTGGCTGCTAGGTTGCTAGGAAGCCAATGTTCACATACTGGTCCATCTTCTGCTATTTTGGCCTTAGTCCTGATTTGGCTGACTTGAGGTCAGGATTGGCAAATACATGGCACACACCACCCTTCAATCCAGTGTCTATGGATTTACTAGCTAATCACAACACTCTCACTGAGCCCAGAGGTAACCTCAGAATCCTTCTTAATCTCATGCTCCAGGCAGCAGCTACCAAACAACTGGAGAGCTGGTCATTCTGGTATCTCTCCCCCACCCCAGCTTCTCAGCCCTTTTCTGAGGTTGTGTTTCTCATCTAAGAGGTCTTGCTGAAGTGTGGGGCTAGTCCTGATCCCTGATGGACAGGTAGGGCTTCTCCAGGCTGAGAGGGAGGGAAGGGCACACGTGAGAACATGGTGGTGTGCAGGCTTGTCTGAGATCACATGATTGTTGCATAGGGGCTCTCGTGGAGTGTCTTGCGAGACAAGGTAGGAAAGGCAGCATGAAGCTGGAGCAGAAGACAGCCTCATTCTGTGGGCAGTGGGGAGCTGTTAAGAGGTTTTAAGTAAGAGCTTCACGTGAGCGGATCCTCCATGCCTTAGTGTTGAGAAGGGAGATAGGAGGCAAAGAAGGGAAGGAAGGAAGAAGCTTACTCCATCAAATTAGACCATAGCACCTTATAGGTGTGCCCTTGGAGGGTGCATTCCCCCTGTACAGAGGCAGCAAGATCTGGAGTCCTTCCTGTTACAGATCGAATTGTGTCCTCCAAAAATATATGCTGAAGTCCTAACCACTGTAGCTGTGAATGTGACCCTGTTTGAGAATAGGGTTTTCTTTTATTATGTCAGTGAAGTCACACCTGACTAGGACAGGCCTAAACCTAATCCCTTCTGAGTGGTATCTTATAAAGCGGGGTACAGACACAGGGAGCCACACCACAGGGGGAGACACCATGTGATGATGGAGGCAGATGCACCTATCAGCAGCAAAGGGACACGATGGATTGCTGGCTGTCACCAGAAACTAAGAGAGAGGCCCACAGAAGGACTCAACATGGCTGCGACCCTGATTTGGGCTTTCAGCCTCCAGAACTGTGAGAAAACCAATTTCTGTTCTTTAAAGGCACCTACTTGTGGTACTTTGTTATAGCAGCATTGGGAAACTAAGATGTCTCCCTTGTCCCCTGGACAAACCATCTCATGTATCCTTACCAATAGTTACTGATCCGAGAAGGCTTTGGGGTGTGCTGACCTGCCTATCCCCAGCACCTTCACCCATTTTCTCCTGAATCTTCTGTAGCAGAGCCCCATTAACTCATGTGGCCAACGCAGAGGTGCACTGCTCAATTCCCCTTTAAGAAAGAACTTGCTGTTTGGCTGTCAGGAGTGCAGTTAGCTGAGAGCCTCCAGCCCTAGGGCCTTCAGGGCCTGCCTCAGCTTTTGAACTAGGCCATGCTTTCCCAGGTAGCCCCAACCAATGGCTGAGTACGGTGGGGATTCCAAGGCCTAGACATTTCTGCTCCACTCAGATCTCTTCTAATAGGAAATCTTTTCTCTGGAGCTCCTTGTGGTCTGGCCGAGACTTTGTTGGGGGTTCTCCCTGCCAAACCCTGCTTCTTCCCCCTCTCATCTTTCACAAGGTACCACCCTCCAATACACTGCTTTTGCTCTCCCAATAAAGTGTTTGCATT
The DNA here is from genome assembly GCF_030014295.1 of Loxodonta africana. Lineage (NCBI taxonomy): Eukaryota > Metazoa > Chordata > Mammalia > Proboscidea > Elephantidae > Loxodonta > Loxodonta africana. The sequence continues at coordinate 44,778,711 of NC_087367.1, read as the reverse complement.
CCTAACTTGGTCTCAGCATCTGCTTCTCAGAGGGTCCAACTGAACATGTGATCAATGCTATTGTTGGTTTCAGATGACGACAAAAAGGAAACGGTGAGCCATAGATGTGGATAACCTGGCTTACGACGTGTAGCTTGTTCACGTTCAGGCTGGGCTCTACCTCTGGGCCCTGTCACATTCCCCATCTGGCTGTGGGGCTAACAGTAATGACCCAGGAGTGAAGACCTTGGCACCTCGTCTCTTTAGAGTCCAGGAAAAGTTGAAGACTCTGGACTTCTTTCCTGCCTCCCTACTAAAACCAGTTTTTAATTGAAGATCTATCTTTTCCACCCATGCCTGGCACAAATTACGCCTTCTCCAGAGATGGTGAGCTTCTGGGTACCTTTCACTGAAAGCCTTGTCTTAACACAACCAAATAATCCCATGTTCATATGAGAGACAAACCGTAGAGTGATGGGGTAGGTGAGGGTTCATCTCACCGTAAGAGGCGATCACAACAGTCTGGCTGAGAGAAGATGACAGGGACTGAATGAGGGCAAAGGTTGTAGTAATGGAGCCAAGGCGGGGCTGGGCAAGTAGTAGGTCAGGTATGAGACGTGACTGCAATGGGGCAGAGGTCATCGCAGAGAGAGGAGAGACGGAGTCAACAGTGACCCACCAGAGTTCTGACTCAGGCCCCTGGGTGGATAGGAGTGCATTTACAGAGTCCAGAGTCCAGGAGGAGTTGGAGGCGATTCAGAAGAGAACAATGACTTCAGTTCAGCATCTTTTGGACTCAGAGATGCCTGTGGGACGACCAAGGGAGAACATCTCAGCGGCTGTGTGATTTGAATTTTCGTTAGTTCTGCTAACCAAATCATGGAGAAGCAACATCCTGTCAGGGCTCTTGTTTCCTCTCTGGCCCCTCTGCTGGGCTTTCTCCAGCCTCTTGCCCTAAGGCAAGAGCGGGGCCAGCAGAGTGGTCTGCTCAGCTCCCAGAGCAGGCTCTTAACACAGCAGGGCCCTTCAGATGTTCCAGTACTGACAATCCCAGACCCACCACCTGCCAGCATCTGTTCACAGAGACACAGCATCACAAACTCTGCAGACTGGAAGAGACATTTGAGGTCATTCATTCCAGCCTCGGGTTGACATTTTCCGACCGTTCCAATAATTGAAGTGTTTCTCCTTCTTTTGTGCTGAAGGCTGTTTCTGGTGACTTTCCCTTCATATGTTGTTAAAAACATGGTCCACCTGTGGTCCTCCTGCTTCAGGAGAAGTGTGCTGGGTCCTCTTTTTGTGGCTCTAGCAGTGAGGGACACGGAGAGGCCAGTTCTGGGAACATAAGTTCTTTTTGTCCTTCACACCACAGCTACAAGAATGGTCTCCATGGTGACGGCAGCTTCTCAGAGGTGTCTAGGTTTTCTTTTTCTATATTTCCCTAAATGTCTAAATTATGAATAATCTGTTTAGGTAACCTGCTGGAAAGTTTTCACATGTATGTGAATATCAAGAAATATATACTTACATATTTTTTTAAAAACAGGCTGTTACGCATTTTTTGGTACCTTTTTTTCCTCACCCCAAAAAGAAAAAAAAAGAAGAAATGAGGGTTACCTTAAAAATTTTCAAGTTAAACAAGACTCAATGAAAGAAACAGTGCCTTCATGTTCTTCAAAGGCTTGTGAGCCATAGGAGCGATGGAGCTAACCTAGTTATGCTTCCTTTAATGTGAAATAGCTATTTGCCTGACATCTCATTTGCATCTCACCAGCACATTGAAATGGCTGGGACATTGATTTTTTTCTAGGGCTCCCTTTGAACATGAAAACTTTTTTTTTTCCCTTGTGAGAGCAGCGATAAGAATGAATCGATAATTACATTGTTGGATAAAAATGAATATAAATTTTATTGAAAAACAACACCAGCAACAATGTGGGGGCAAGCATACAGCTCCACAGCCACCGGCCCACACAACTCAAAGCACACATTATGAGAAGTAATCCCATCTTAAGATCTCCAGCCACTTATTCCAAATGAAAAGAAGGTATAGACCTCAGATAAACTGACATGGGACACAGATGCACACCGCCTTTGCCAACTTTGCCAACAGTGAGCCACGTGGTGATACATTAACCCTGTGTTTGCTGTGGGGAAGCCAGTGCATCCCAAGGATTACTTGGTTTGGAGAGAACCTAGTTCTGGTTAGCATGGCTGGTGAGCCTGGCATCCCAAACTCCAGAACACTGGGAATACTTTTCTACTTTTCAAGTCCTTGGAGAAGAGAATTTCACAAACTTCCTTGGCAACTTGTCCCTCCTGCTTAACAACAGGAAATAGCTCTTTCTGTCTAGCCTAAATCCTTCATGCTTCAATTAATCTGTTTACTTCCTTTTAATCTCAGCGGGCTGTGAGGAGTTTGTCTGGATGGGACAATGTAACATATGGGGGACTCGCAGTGATCATAATCAGATTGGAAACGGAGTCTAGCTGCGCTGGTGGCGCTTCTGGAACAAGCTGAAAAGAAGTTTAATTGCGGTTGTGGTAATCCCTCTGTGCCTTGATGCCCTCACCTACCCTGCCCTCTGTACCCTTCTGCCCGTGAGTGGAGGCTGCCGGGCTAGGACTTACAAGTCTTCTGAGCGCAGTGGGAAGGCGGGTGCCAAAAGCTCTCTGAGTTTGATCAGTTTCAATCCTTCATTGGCATGGTAACGACTGTGGTCCAGGCTGTCCCATCCAGTCATGTCCAGCGTTTCTGGGCAAAAGACTCCTAGTTCCTATCATGTTCCACGACTCCCATCACAGCTCGAGCAGGCCACAGCTGTGCTCCGTGTACACACAAGGAAGTGCTGAGAAGTGCGGCCATGCAGCCACGAGAAGCACCCAGTGAATTGAGCATAAGCAACTCAACAGCATTTTTCAAGTTGTGCGTAGAAAGCCGGTGGGTGACAGGTCCTTCCGGCCGCACCGAGGTTCGCAGATCGGCAGCTCCGCACTACGGACACCAGGGGGCGTCCGTGCCATTCCACCGGCCAACCGGGAAACGGGATTTAAATAAAAGACTTCAAAATGCAGACCCCAGATTTCTACCCTGAGCAGCATGCAAGTAAAAATTCATGAGGACTGGATTGCATTTCATGTATTTTCACTTCAGTGGAAAGAAATGCAGGTGGCTTTCTGACTGTGCCTACAGCTGTCTTTACAAAGGGGGTGCCTGGTTAAACTACCAAGGAGGGGCATGCGGAAGCTTGGTGGGGGCTCTGGTTCTTGGGACAGCTCCTTATTTGTTGGGTGGCATCCTCTGCACTCTACAGAATGTGTTGATTAATTTTATGGTTTTTTAAAAGACGCATGGCGCTCTCGACAGCAGTAGCGGTGATGTCCACCGTGGCAGCCAGCTCTGGATCCAGTGAGTGCCATGAGTCATGGAAGACACTTATTATCTTGACGAAACACAGCACATTTCTTTCAGCCCATAAAAACCACAGGCGTGAGAAAAGGCTGCTTGGAGGGGTGCAAACTCCCCTTGTTTCCCTGTGGTGCTGCACACTGAGCTGCTTCTGGGGCCTTTGTGCATTTTCAGGCATGAGTGGCGTGGTGCAGATCAGCCTGGGTGGCAGAGCCTATCAGAGGGCACTGGCCACAGGCCAGGGCAGCTCAGCCCACCAGGGGGATGGTCCTTTTGGCCAATGTCCCCAGCTGTGCAGAGGATGGCATCACTGGGACCTGGCTCTGTGCCAGGTCCATGGTGCGGGGGTGGGGACCTTTGGAGGAAGGACTGCTGGGCGATGATGGGCTGATATGCTAGGAGCCTGAAACTTCAGACAGGCCTGGGGCTGGGAATGGGTCTGGCAGTCCACCTCTCCCAGCTCTGGGATGGCAGGGGCTGGGCCCGCTTGCTTAACCTCCGCAGCCCCAGCATCTAGCACAGTGGCTGGTGCTTATCCAATGCCCACGGACATTTACTGAATACATGAACGTGAGGATGACACAGTGGAGGAGGCTCTGAGAAGGCTGTGGGGAGCCCTGGGGGCCCCAGCCGTAGCTGAGCCTGGGGGCACTGGGAATTACAGCATGAAAAGGAGGGAGGCAGTGCTGACTCTCAGGGGTGGGCACAGAGATAGGAGGGGCTGCTGAGCTGGAGAAGCTATGGGGTTGTCAGGGACTATCCGGAGGCATCTCCGTTTGCAGGGATGGTGTTGCAGTGGCCCTGTGGGCTTCTCTCGTCCTTTCTCTCCATTGCCCTTGCTGAAGCCAGCTTTTCCACTGTTTCCATGGCAATGCTGGCCCCAGGCTCTGCTGTGGGCAGTGGGGCCTTCGCGGGCCTGAGCAAGCAAAGGGCCCTGGACTGTCCCTATAGAAGGGTAGCATGCTGGGGGTCTCTCTCCTTAGAGAAAGGGAGAAAGGGGGATGGGAGAGGCTTTTTCCTCAGGAAAAGCACAAAACAGTTCCCAAGTCGAGATGGCCCCAGCAGTAACTTTGCTGGTAGTGACTCTTCGGGGACAGGCAGAACCCCTTTATCACACAAGCCTCCTTGGCACTGTCACATATGCACTGTTCATGCCTGACCTCCCAGCCAGGCTCCCCGTGAAAGGCACAGGCAGTGGTGCCTGAGGCAGGAGTCCAAGGCAAGGCTCAAGAGGGCCTGGAGGGCTCCCCCACCTCCTTGGACAGAACTGGCTGCTGATTGCTCCTCTAAGGAGCACAGAACCCAAGGTTGCGGGGTTGCTAAGGGTGTCCCTTCCTCCCTTGCCCCCATCCAGGATGCCCATGAGTGGATACTGACTGCTCTTTGCTTTGGAGCCTCACCGTGCCTTTCCTGGTGTCACTTTCCTAGCTCTGAGTAGGGGCTGTGGGAGATGAGCAGCTGCCAGCCAGTGGTGAGTCTGGGAGCTTCCTCTCCACACCTTCTTTTTCTAGGGCTCTTGAAGACCAAGGAGAGTCTAATGCGAAGGCAGGGGGCATGGGGAAGATGGGCAGGTCTGGGAAAAAGTGACAGTCCAATATTCCGTGGGGTCCAGGAGTTGGCCAGAAATACCGTGATGGACTTGAAAGAAGTCGTATGACTCAAGGATGACTCAGCCTTGCAAATCACGTCCCTCTCAGCAGAGAATTCTCACACCATTGTGTGAAAAGCTTTCAGCCTGGGCCTTATCCCTGAGTTCCCACATCAACCCTGTAACAACAACAGTATGAGAAGGGGCCACCTGGGCAGTGGCATACAGTTTACAATACCTTGGATTTACATAGCACCTTTTTCTTCTAAAGGGTCTTTGCCTCTGTCCCTGCGGTCTTTGCCACAAATTTCTTTGTGCAGCCAACAGAAAACAAACAGAGCAGCTCCTGTGGCAGAGCAGGGAGACTGAGGCAGAGGCTTAGAAGTGATTTCATGCAGACTCAGATGTGTCCAGGGCTCTTTTCACTTCCCTGGGGCCCTCCCTGGGCAGGCCTGGCCTTGACTCTCTGGGAGGGTGTGGCAGCGGCTGGGGGTTGGGAGCGCAGCCCCTCACTGGGCGTTCACTTTGTACTTGAGGATGTAGGAATAGAAGTTGTGGTTGGCGTTCTCCAGCACCATGACATAGACTTCTTGGCAGCCTGCTGTGCTGCAGCTGCCCTCCCAGTAGCCCTCGCGGTTCAGGGTCAGGGGCCATGTGTCCTGCCCTTTCACCAGGGCCTTGGCGATACCGTGAAGCTTCAGTTTGAACGGGATGTTCCGGTTGGCAGGAAGCACGCCTGACAGAGGCTCCAGCAGCTCATTGTCCTGCCCCCAGTTGCCAAAGCTCTCTGGGAACATGGGCCAGTTCACCTTGGTGTTGGTGCAGCACAGGAGGTAATTGAAGACAAAGATGTAGTTGCCTGGTTCCTGCCTCTTCTTGACAAAGATCTTGAGGGCAAACTTCCCGGCATGAGGCAGCTGGACTTTCAGCTCTGTCCGCTTCTCCCGGTGCAGCTGGAAGATGTAGCGCCGCTGCATCTCCTCGGTGATAAGGCCATCGTCCCCGTGCAGGGAGGCCAGGATGCTGATGCCCTCATCCACACCGAAGCTGATGGAGCAGCGCCCGTCACTGGTGTGGATGATGGGGTCAGGGTGCGAGGGCTTCAGGATGCCCATCTGCTCCGAGAACCAGCTGGGGCCCACGGGCTGGTGCAGGTCAGCGGGCAGTCGGGCCCCAAAGTCCACAAAGTTGCACTTGAGGGTGTACTCCAGCACCGAGCTGTAGATGTCAGAGCTGCCTTTGGCAAAGATTTGCAGATTGTGGGTGCCCATGGTTGGGGGGTACACTTCCAGCTTCATCCCGTTCTCCCTGAGGCTCAGCAGCCCGTGCTCCTGCTTGCCATTGAGCATGAACATGAAGAGCGTAGGGGTGCAGCTCTCAATGGTGACCGTGGCCCTCCCGTTCACTGTGGGAAGAAAGCCAGGCCAGGTGAGACAGGTCCAAGAGTGCTGGTAACCCTGATTTGTATGTAGTGTGTAGTGCAGTGCCCATTTCCGTGGTGTAAATACTTTCGCTATTACTGTTTTTTTTTTTTAATAGAAAAATTCTTTAGTCAAAACAAGTTTGCATGTTGACACTTACGGCTTAACTAGAAAAAATCTGTCCAAATCCAAATAGATAATGACTGGTTTATACAATATTATAGCAGAGCTCCTTTGAAACCATGAGTTCTAGTTCCATTATAAGACCCTTCAAAAGCAAAAATCAAACTATTGCAATTGAAGAATCAAATTTTTTATCTGAAGATGAAAGCAATTCAGTTTTCCATGATTACCATTACTGATTTAAAGTGACCTCTGACCTCGGCAGCACAACACTGGAAGGGGTCTCAACCCCCTATAGGTGGTTCTTTTCCAGAGAGCTGGAAGACAGGGTCTCAGAGGAATATGTGCCCCAGCTGTAGAAGCACACCCCACCCACTGATTTGCACTAGATGAAAGCTGCCTGGAGGCTTAGCCTGGCTCCAGAGCCCTTGGGGAGAGGGTCAAGGGGCTTATTGTCTGGGTTCCTCAGGTCTTGCTTTCACATTGCTCCTTCTAGCATCTGTTCATTACATTGTCAACAGCTGACAGGTCCACACTTTACCTCAATGTTATAACTGGTTGGAGAGACTTCACTCCTGGAGATAGTTCAGGGGATGGGGTCACTTCCCTGCTCCCTGCCTCCCCCAGCACCCTAATTCTCACAGAGGTGTGTCTTAGCCATGTTTCTGGAATAGACCTTGAAGAGTCAGTATCTACACAGGAGAGGGTGTTGCTCCCTCTGCCACTCCCCTTGACCTGCTGTTTTGTCTTCCTCTGTCTTCATTACTGTTTCTTGGGAACAGGTGGTCAGGTCCCTGGTCTTTACAGCCTCACCCACTTGGACCTTCCTTCCTGCCTGGAAGAACTGCAGGGAGGGGCAGTGGCTTCCCTGTGAGCCTCTCCTCAAATTTCCCTTGAATGCCAATCACCTACCCTAGTCCCAGCCAGCCTCTCCAGCCTCTCACATGAATGAGCACAGAGGAAGGAGAGAATCGTCTGGTCCATGCACCCTGGTAACCTTTCCCCATTCCGGGTCAGATGCTCTTGCTGGGGAGACAGAGCCATGCCCGAACTACAGGATGGTGTCCCTGAGACTTTCCATCGAGTCTGCCAGGAATCCTCTGCCTCCAGGTTGCTCAGCTACTCTACCTAATGCCAGCTCCCAACTCGGGCATAGGAAATCCCCACCCAGGCCAGCAGGGATTATCTTATATGGCCCTTATAGCGGCCCTCTCCCATCTGCCTTCTTCACAGGGATCCTTCATCTCAAAACCTTCCCTACCAACTCCTCGCTCACTTTATATTCCCAAACTACTCAAATGAGTGACCCCTCCCCACTGCCTGTATTTCTTCTTCACCCATTAACTAAAAAAAAAAAAAGTTATTGTTAAGTTGATCCCAACTCATGGTGACCCTACATGTGTCAGAGTAGGACTGTGCTCCACAGGGTTTTCAATGCCTGATTTTTCACAATTAGATCACCAGACCTTTCTTCTGAGGCATGTCTGGGTGGACTCGAACCTCCAACCTTTGGTTTAGCAGCTGATACGTTAACCGTTAACCATTTGCACAACCTAGGGACTCCCTCCACCCGTTACTCTCTGCAATCTGGCTTTTGCTTCCACGCTCCAGAGTCTTCAGTGACTTCCTAATAACCAGATCTCTCAGACCTTGGAGAATCTACACTGCTGGAATCTATGCTGCGTTTCCAGAAGTCCTCCACTCCCTGTGTGTCCATGATACTCTCTAGCCTGCTCCCCCACCTCTCTGACCACATTGCCTGGTTTCCACTGCGACTCATCTCCCCTCTGTTACATTAATTGTAGGGGTTCCTCCTGCTTTAGTGCTGTTTTCTTTGTCTGTATTCTCCACCGCCTTCAGCTGCTTCGTGGCACATGTGTCCCATGGTAACTTCAAAGGCAAGTGGCCAAGAACAACAGGCTCACTGTTCCCTCCTGGTTGAAACCTTCCTTGCCAGTCACTTTCTCTTCTAACTCAGCCCCTCGATTTCTCACAGCCCCTTCCTTCTCCATCTTGCACAGCATTGGTTGTGAGCAGGTCTCTCTTCTACACAGTGAGGTCCAGAAAACCTATGTGATTCACCTTGCGGGGGTGGTTCCCTATCTGCCACCTGCACACAGGAGCCCAAAGGCTCCTGCAAAAAGGCCTACCTGGCCTCTCCTTGCTTGCACCCCTTCTGTGGCTCCCATCAAACTGGAGATTGTGGGGAGGCCTGCCCCCTCTTGCCTTGCCAGAATCAACTCCCTCATCCTTGGGGCCACAGGGCATTCTTTCAGATCCTACAGGGCCTCGCTCGATGCCTCAGGGCACTCACACTTTGTTCCCTCTTTTTCGAATGCTCTTCTCTTCTACCTCTTCCCTGAAATCCTGGATAAGGTCTCAAACCTTAATCTTCTCAGAAGAGGCCGAGTTCCCTGGAAGCCCCTCTCCTAGTCCCTAGATCTCATTTTTCAGGGAACTTATCACCATTGTGATTAGCTGATTATGTAAGCCTTTTTGCGTGATGTCTGTCTTTCCTGCCAGGTTATGGGCTCAGTGGGGACTGGGCCAGGCCTCTCTTGTTTCTTGCCATGCCCTAGAGCCTGGCCCAAGATGGTTCTTGCCAAAGGTGTGTGAAATGACCAGGAAGAGGTGAGGTAAAGGATCGACAACCACTTGGTGTCCCCTGTAGGTGCCCTGTGACTTCTCCTCCTTCCCCACTTGCTCGGCTCGCTCTCCCTGATCTCAGCGGCTTGCCACCGTCTTGTCCTCCTCCTTGCCTTCCCTTTTGCCCACACTTCAGTTTCCCTCTTTTGCTTCCTCCCCAGCCCCATCCTTAACCTAACTACCTACAAAAAAGAAATATCCTTTAAATGTTTATTATGAATATGGAATCAAATATTATGTTACTATAAATTAAGAAATCTGGTGTTCATATGTTTATCTCTTGAAAAGGCCAACTCAACTCAGTGGCATTCGTTTTATGTTGGTTTGGCCTGGTGACAACAGACAGAGCAGGTTCTCCAACTGAAGTGCACACAGGAAACAGATTCTCAAAGTGAACAACCTCAAGCTATTATTTTAGCAGCAGGAGCTGCCAGGCATTTGTGGTTTTAAAAAGTCTGTGAGAGCTTAGCAACTTGGTTAAGGAACTGGGAGGTGGAAGAGCCAAGGCAGCTGGAACTAAACTGGGGCCACCTGTGCTCCCTGCTGCCCCCTCACTCCACAGTGTAGGGTGGGGCTTCCACAGGCCTCTTGTGCTAACAGCCTACATGAGCTCAGGGCCTCTGTCCTGCATGTGCTGAGGTCCCCTGATGGCAGAGACAGTGTGGACAGGCAGTCCTTTGCTGAGGTGTGGGAGGGTGCTCTGCAGCATGCCCAGGTTGTGTGCCCAGCCCTGGACCAGAAGCTGGGGCTCTGGGGATGCATAATACACAGTCCTCTGGGGAAAGCCCAGTGAAGCCCATGACCACAGTTCTGGGTCCCTGGGCCTGGCTCCCAATATGTCTTGGAGTGTGCAGCCACGCAAGACTTCACTGGGGAGGTGGGGTTTGACAGATGTCAGCCCAGGCGAGCCCTGGGGGACAGCTAAACTTGGTGTTCTGCATTGCTCTGCCTCAGGGAAGCTGGCTGGAAAAGGCTGGATCCTGTCTCCAGGAAGAAAGCAGGGAGCTGCAGCAGAGAGGGGTCCAGGGAGGCTGACAGCCAACATGTATCCCATCTGAACTTGGAAGGCTCTTCTTCAGGGCAGCAAGGGAGGGGTGCTGAGGATGCCAGGCCGTACCCTCTGTAGACCCAGCCCTTGTCTAGGGGTTCTGGAGCTCGGAGGCTGGGGACTCTGCTGTGGTCCTCTGCTCTGCTCTCTCTGCCTGGAACACGTCCATCCCCACCTATCTCCCAGGACGCAGCTCAGCAGCCACCTCCCTCAGCCCTCTGAGGTACAGCTGCACCCACTGTCCTGGAAGATCCCTGCCCTCCTTGACTAGCTGGTTAGATCACTAATATACACATACCAGCTCTGCTGGGTCAGTACATTCTCTCTGCCAGGAATTTGGGAGAACATGCATGCTAGTCAGCTTCTGTCGAGCACTTGAACTGGGAGGGTGTGTGGAGCCAGGCTGAGACAGGCCTCTTCTCTGCTGGGTGAGCTGAGAGACTCAGCATCCAGGCCTGGCCCCCATGACAGGCCTTTGGGCTCTAGGGAAATCTGTGGCCATCCAGCGCATCCCCTTCTTGGCTTATGCTGGTGTAAGCAGGGGTTTGCCCTGCAGTGGGACCTACATCCTGCCCTGATAGCCTGGTGGCCTGTACACCCTGGGTACAGGCCTTACACTGGGCTCACAGGTCATGCCTGGGCCCTGGAGGGCAGGCCCTGCTGCCTGCTCCAGCCACCTGCTCTGGGTTACCTGTTCTGATAATGGAGGTCTCCGGGTGGGCACTCAGCATCCCCTTGTTGTAGAATTCACTCTTGTGATACATGCCGTTCTCAAACTGCCTCAGGGACTGAGGAGGTTTTAGCAGTTGCCAGTTCTTGTTGTCTGGGAAATGGTCCTCAATGAACAGTGCAGGGTGGGTGAGGAAGTAGAATTCATTGTAGCTGGAGTGGAGGAAATGCTGGTGAGTAGCCAAGCGGGGTGAGCAGCCACTGCAGAAAACAGGCCTGCCCACCCCTCACCAACTCTGCAGAAGATGACCTGCAGAGAGGCCTCCTTTAAGCTAACATACCCAGAGGAGGGTCCTGCCAACACTCCCAATAGAAAGAGGCACCACATCTGATCTGTGGTAGATGCTTTCAGAAATAGGTGCCAAGACAGGGTCTGAGACCCATTCTAAGAGAAGCCCCCGGCCCACAATTGTGGCCCACTCCGAGCATCCTAGGGTGTCTGGTGGGCAAATGGGCTCTCCCTGCTCTCAAAGCCAAACAGAAATGTGAAGGGAGCAAAGACATAACCGGAACCAGGTGTCAGACAGTGGAATTTTGAGAGGGCAGGGAGAGAAAGTGGCTGAGTCCACTCCCTCCTTCCACCCCCTCCCCTAAGCCTCTCTGCCCAAAGCTCTGTGGTTGGGAGGCCTTCTGTGGCTCCTCCATGTGGGGGGTCAGTCAGTGATGGGGTCAAGATGGAGAATGGGAGGCTCTTTCTGAGATAGAGTGAGGCCTCACTCCGCCCAAGGCAAGCGGTGCTCAGAGCTCACAAAGGGACAGGAGCATGTCTGTGAGTCTGTGAGTCCAGTATGTGTGACTGTGTGTGCACGGGCATGTGGTCGGCTGCTAACCAAAAGGTGGGCAGTTTGAACCCACCAGCTGCTCCTCGGGAGAAAGATGTGGCAGTCTGCTTCCATAAAGACTTACAGCCTTGGAAACCCTATGGGGGCAGTTCTACTGTGTCCTACAGGGTCACCATGAGTCATTGAGTGTTGAGACTTAAACTCCAAGATTTAAATATCAGAGGGAACACTCAAGGCTTTTCTGAATATAAAGGAACCTGAGCTGCTGATGGACACCTTGGTCCATGATGAATGCTGTGACCTTAGGTTAAGGCTGGGGGTGGCCAGAGCATCGGAGGACAGAAATGCCCCAGCCAACTCCGGCACCCCAGCTGCCCTGCCCCACAGTGGCTCACAGTGGCTCTGCCCCACCGACAGCACCCTTCCCACAATGCCATTACCCCTTCCTCAGAGCTGTAATCTGGCCTCACTCTGCTCAGAAAGGAGGAGCCCTGGGGCGGGGGAGCCTTGGAAGAGAATTCCGGCATCCTGCATAGTAATAGTAAATGGGCCCCAGGCCGGAAGGGAGCCTGCAGACAATTAAAGAAGCATGCAGCCCTGCCTTCCTTACATGTGGCCTGTAGGCAAACGCTGGAGGCTTTTAGTGCTTTAGTGGTAGAAGCTATAGGGAGGCCAAAAGGAGATTTAGTTAGTGGAAAGTGAGATGACCAAAAGTTCTGGGTCCCCCCTAAGCTTGTGGAATGGAGTGTGTCTGTAAGGGGGTGGCCAGCAGCCAGGTGGGGGCCACCCTGGCTCTCCCCTTCTCCCCCCAGCCCTTTCCCACCTGCTGCCTCCTTCAGCCTCACGTCCCATCCGTTTCCACTGACTAGATGCCCAGAATAATTGAGACGGGTACTTACAGGAAGGTGAATTTGGAGGTAGTCTTGTCCACCAGGCCGCTGCCCCAGGTGCTGTCCACCAGGTGCCATCTCCCCTCCAGGTACACAGCATTCCAGGCATGGTCGAATTCCCCAGAGAAGCTCTGACCTATCTGGTAGCCAAAGCCCTTGGAGTAGCCAGGCACCGTCATGCACTGCACTCCAGCGATCCTGGGGGCAGGACAGGGCCTGAGAGGTGGCTCCTCTGGGGCCCGCCTCCCATGACTCTGTGTGTGGTCCCAGGCCTCAGGCACCGTCTGCTGTCTATCAGTCTGTCTGTGTCTCTCCTTCTTCCTGTCTCTCACATGCTCACATATAGACAGCCTTGAGGGCTTTTATCCCCAGGGACTGGGGACCAGGGGCCTGCAGTGCTGGCTGGGCCTGCCAAGTGCAGAAAGGCTATGGTCTCCGAGGTCCGCTCCTAACTCGAGACTACAACTCCTTTCTGACATGCTTCTCCCCACAGTTTGCCTGTTGTGCTCTGCGACTAGTTCTTTGGGAGGATAATGGGGGCACAACAGTGAGGATTGCCTCGAGAATATGGGAAGCAGGGAAATGATGTTCTTGGAACACAACCTGCACGTCAGGGTGAGAACAGCTGTTGGAGGAGCCAGAGCAACTGTAAATCTGTAAGTACGTGACTGAGGTATTGGGCCTAGGTGACACGGGTGGGTGTCATGGAAAGGTGCTGGACATAGAGGTCCAGAAGAAACATAAGCCTTACTTCCTGCGCTATCTACTGCTCACGAATAGTCTGGGAACAGAAAGAGGTGTTGTGTCTGCGTGGAGCCGGGGCACAAGAGGGGACCCTAGGTGCAGGCAAGCGAGGGTCTCCAGCCCATGTCAGGATGGCTTGGGTGTGATGCGCAGGTCTGTCTTCTGTGAACCTGGTGCTAGGGCCCCCACAGTGCATACCCCAGAGCACTGAGGTCACTTGCTGACTGCCCTTGCCACATTTTGGAGTCTCCTGAGCTGTCTTGCAGAGAGTGGAAATGCTGAGTAGTCAACCTGACTTTCAGGGTTCCCTTGAATGTGCGTTCCCCAACCGATCACTAATACACTGACACAACTTTCTGGGAGTCTAAATAGTGGGAGGGGGCACTGGTCACAACTGGGGGGGTCACATAAAACTAGGTGTTTGTAGCTGTAACCCCGAGGCCCAGACCTGAACTGCGGACACAGCCCCAAGGCCAAAGCAAGACCCCAGAGAAGCACACAGGCCTCAAATGTGGCCCTCTCCAAGCAGCCTGGGGTGTCCAGTGGTCAGGGTCTCCCCCTGAGAGTCCTTTCTCCTCAGCAACACTGTCCCCTTCAGGGCGGTTACACATGGCAGCTGAGGGGACCAACTGTGCAGACAATTCCACTGCTAGCCTGACCTAGGGACACCCCAAGGTAGCACATCTGAGGCTTTTGTGTGAATTGAAAAAAGGCACTCCTTCCTCAAGACGCCTCCTTTCACTTATGGAAAACTGTTATAATAAAAACACAAATCTATGATATCCAGAATGCACGTGGTGCTGCCTGCACAGACGGCCTGACTCTGCACAGTGCTGACCCTGTGCTCAGCACAGAGGAAACCCTGTCCTGTCTCACAGAGACTGCCCTCTGCTGGCTGGGCCTGGTCTCCATGGAGCAGGTCTGCAGCCTCAGTTGCTAAACAGGGGACCATGGAGCCTCTCAGGTAGTGAGGTAAAATGGCCACGCATTTTACTAGAGGAATTGGGGGAAAATTTCCTCATAAAAATAAGATTTAATTAAAAATTGGCAAGATACTGAGTTAAACAACACATCTACACCTACCTATCATTTGGAGAGTCGATAAGGCAAAATGTGGGGATCAGATGAACAGATTCTAATTTCCTGTCATCGGGCGCTACTTCACGTGCACGTAATGACTGTGTAGGGCCGTGTCTGCCCTAGCCTTCTTCTCCTGCAGAGTCCAGGCCCCTCCTGCTGGGGTTCCTGCCTGAAGTTGGCCCAGGCCTCCTGGGCTCTGTAAGAAATTCCATGAGAACATACCAGCTGGCTCCTGGCCCTTGTGGGAAGGATTTCGGGAGCTTTCTAGAGGAGGTAGTGCCCACACCCTCAAAGACTGGATGAGGAGAAGAGAACTGTGGAAAATTTTAGTAAGATAAGAAATGCTCCCCACACAATGTTAATTGGAAAGAGCATAGAAAACTCTATAATCAGTATGATCTCTATCTACGTGGATGTATATACATTTGTACACATGGAGCATGAGAGACAGAGGGGGAAGGAGAGGATGAGAGAGAGACAGGGCTAAAGTGGCCAACATACGCTGATCTCTTGGTAATGGCATTATGAGTGATTTTCATTTCTTTCTTTAAACTTCTCCATATTTTCTAAAATCTTAATTCCTGTGCACATCAATTCCGAGTAATATGCGGAGGGATAATGGGAGTCCCGGGAACAAGGGCATTTCAAGAATGGCCTCTTTTGCATTATGGTGAACTGACTGAGTGGAGCTGTGGACCTCTGGACAGACTGCCCACTGATGCATGTTTTCTGCTGAGGGCCACCTGGAGTCAGGAAGGAAGAAGAACCATTTACCATCCATATAGCCTTCCAGGGGTTTGGGTAAAATGGAGCAGGCCCTGATGTGGGCAGCAGTGTTGGTCAAATTCTGCCCGAGTGGCCTCCTGGGAGAAGTAGGTGTCATCAAGAGTGTGTGCGGAGGGGCGAGGGCTCTCCTCCCACTGAGTGGGTGGAGGTAAGACCTGAAGAAACAAGTGGAGAGAGGAGTGAGAGGCCCCCCGCTCCTGAGAAGGGCTGGAGGAAAAAGAGAGTGAGTGGCAGGATGTCCACCTGGAGGACTGCAGCTGGAGTGGGGGAAGCTGGCCTGAGCCAGGACATCAGGGCTCTGCTTTCAGCTTTAACAGTCACCTCCGGTGTGACCTTGCCAGGCTCATGGTGGGGCAAATGGGAGACTGGCATTAAATGACCTCTAGAAGTCAAGTCCTCTCTGACATGCAGAGGAGAAGCTAGGAGGGTTGTGGGGAGTGCCTGAGTCAGAACAGAAGTGAAGAATAAACTCAGCTGGAAGCTTATGTTGTGCTTGACGATGATATGAGGGTATCTCATTACCTGGCAGCAATGCGCAAGATTCATTGGACAAAGAAAGTCATAATGTGAAACATTGTTGTTAATAACCCATAATTCTCAGGCAAAATATAGCAATCCATATATGTAAGGTGACGACTGGAACTAGTAGGTGTTCTGTGTCCAGTGGCTGGTTGCTAGTCAGGGTGGCTCATGATCATTTCATTTCATTGAAAGGTCACAGACTATGTACAAAGCACTGTACCAGGCACAAGGGAGTACAATATGATGTGATGTAGTATAATAATTACATATAATATTCCCAAAATAAGGCATAATGCTGCCCTCCAGGCACTCGTAGTCCAGAAGGGGAGCAGACCCCTGAACCTTCCTAAAATGCCAGCGCTACGAGGCACGAGCCCAGGGGAAGGGGAATTAATGTTGCCTGTGCACACTGGGAAGCCATCGATGGAAGAGCAGAGGATGAGAAGCATTTCCATCTCCGGGAGTCCCTGCGTGGCATAAACGGTCAGCTATGAACCAAAAGGTTTGTGGTTCGAGTCTACCCAGAGGTGCCTGTGAAGAAGGCCTGGCGATCTACTTCTGAAAGATCACAGCCATTGAACCCCGTGTGGAGGGCAGCTCTACTCTGACACACATGGGGGCTGACATGAGTTGGAATAGACTGGTCAGTAACTGGTTTGGTTTGTTTTTTAAAGAGCTCTGACCATCATCCTAGGGCCCAAAATATCACACAAGGAGACCTATTTATGACTCCAGGCTGCAGAATCCTGGTTTTTACTTTAGACAGTTTTGACAATCCCAATGCCACCTCCACACCTCGTGGCTGATGTGGATTCCAAGCCATAGGGAGAAAACGCAGGTACAAAACGCCCTGAGCAAGGCCTCTCTGGAGCAGCCTGGAGAACCTGGAGCACCCAGAGAACCTGGGGGGAAGCTTTAGCCCTCTCCCCAGCAGGTGTTGGGGCTCAAGGACCCAACCTGAGAAGCCCTGAGGGGAGGGGCCCTGAGGTCCACACATCACCGCTACATGTGGCCTGATGGAGAAGAAAGGGGCAGAGGTGCAGTGAGGCAGAGGCCACTACCTGGCTGACCCTTAGCGACCCCTGAATGTGCCGCAGCTTCTATGAACATAGTAGCCTTGTTATTTAAACATGTAATTGTGTCTGATTCTGATTACAACCTGTTTGGTGTTGTGTATCCTCAGGTATTAATTGAGTAGCGTGGTGGATCAAGAATGTGATATGCAGAGCTAGATGGTACAGGCCCTCCCATAGCTCCTACCTACACGCACAGCAAGCACGACCACCGGGCCTGAGCAGCGGTGTGGCAGAAGTGTGTGGGGCAGGGGCAGGTTATTCAATAGGCAAGGTAAGCACGGTGTTTGCCTTGCTTACCAGATCACTACAGATTAGTAAGTACAAGGAAGTCTGTGTTCACCTTGCTTACTGGGCCATCTGTCCCTGTCAGGGACTGTAACTTTGAAAAGAGGCTTTGATTCTGTAGGAAGGTGCTGAGAGAGACAGATGCCAGCCATACCTAGAAGCAGAATCTTTGAGGTGGTGAAAAGCTGTGAAATTGTTCCCTACAGATGATCTGGTAAGCAAGGTAAGCACCGTGCTTACCTTGCCTATTGGATAATCTGCCCCTGCTGTGGGGAAGGGCAGGCAGGCCCTGCACACACCGGGCCCTGACCTGAGTGGGCTTCCCCAGCTCTGATCACCTCTCCCAGCATGTCTGAGCCACGCGGGGAAAAAAGGGAGGGAGGGAGGGAGGTAAGGAAGGACTGCAGCTGTAGGAAGACAACCAGGCAAGCTTACTGGGGGATCGGGTTGAAATTACTATGATTTCTATACTGCAGCAGGACAAACATGACTTACGTTTCACCATTTATGTAGGTAATTTCTTGTAAGTGTGAGAGTTCCTTTATGTTCCTGCGATGTGCTCCCCTTCCCCCCTTCTCACACTGCCCTTATGGCAAGGTCAGTGGGGTCAGCCTCCGACTCATGGCGAGCCCCTGCACAGTAGAAGGAAACACTGCCCTGTCCCGTGCCATCCCCATGGTCAGCTGCAGATAAAACTGTTGTGAGCCACAGGATTTTCACTGGCTCATTTTTGGATGGAGATTCCTAGGCCTTTCCTCCTACTCTGTCTTAGTCTGGGAGCTCCTCTGAAACCTGTTCAGCATCATAGCAGCATGCAAGCCCGACAGATGGGTGGTGGCTATGTGTGAGGTGTATTAGCCGGGAACTGGACCCAAGTCTTCCCCATGGAAAGCAAGAATTCTATCACTCAACTACCACTGCCTCCCAGTAATTTATAACCACACTCATAATCTTCACTCCAAGGTCCTGTTTAGAGTGAGATGTAACCTCAGCAACTTCTTCTCTGGCAGGTGAAGATTTAGGGGTTCAGAGAGGGAGGCTGACTTG
This sequence comes from Loxodonta africana, assembly GCF_030014295.1. Classification (NCBI taxonomy): domain Eukaryota; kingdom Metazoa; phylum Chordata; class Mammalia; order Proboscidea; family Elephantidae; genus Loxodonta; species Loxodonta africana. Next base: position 44,760,556 of record NC_087367.1, on the reverse strand, counting down.
GCTGGGGACACACAGCTATTGGCAAAGCAGCAGTAGAAAGCAGTTGTTGGGACACACAGTTCAGGGACTGTGAATTGCACCAGGCCTTTTTAAAATCAAGATGTTGTCTTACTCTACAAACGTCTGGATGGTATATTGGCTCTACAAGATGGTTTACTATTATGATGTAACTCATCTCTGTGAGCACCATCCCTTGGTGTTGCTATAGGGCTGGGGACTTGTCATGGGTTGAACCGTGTCCCCCCAAAATATGTGTCAACTTGGTTAGGCCATGATTCCCAGTTTTATATGGCTTTCCTCCATTTTGTGATTGTAATTTTATGTTAAGAGGACTAGGGTGGAATTGTAACACCACCCTTACTCAGGCCACCTCCCTCAAGACATAAAAGGAAAGGGAAGCAAGCAGAGAGTTGGGGACCTCATACCACCAAGAAAGCAACACCGGGAGCAGAGCGCATCCTTTGGACCTGGGGTCCCTGTGCCTAAGAAGCTCCTTGACTAGGGGCAAGGACCTTCCTCCAGAGCTGACAGAGGGAAAGCCTTCCCCTGGAGCTGATGCCCTGAATTTGGACATGTAACCTGCTAGACTGTGAGAAAACAAATTTCTCTTTGTTTAAGCCATCCACTTGTGATATTTCTGTTATGGCAGCATTAGATAACTAAGACAGGGGTGTTTAGGTGTCCCTTTCAGAGGCCTTCTGTGACAAAGTCAGGTTTGGGGATAATTTAAATAAATCTGCATCTCCCAGGAGGTTTAGAAGGCCACTCCTCATGCTTGGGGGCCTTGGGACCATGGGGGACATTGTGATGACTGGAAGTAGCCACGTAACTACACACATGCCTGCTCTCCTCTGTGACAGCAGGGGGGTGGATGGAAAACCAAGCCGACAGCTGACTGGTGACAACCAGCGCCCTCAGCATCAAAGCGCCTCACTGGTAATAAGCTCCTGGCTTCCTTGCAAGTCTCTTTGGAAAATCTGCTAGCTGGTGGTGTTACAGCATGATGACTGTGGGAGGGGATGCGCTGGAGGCTGGCTCTAAGTGGCAGGCGTCTGGGGAATTAAGCATGGCTCCTGCAGGGGAATTCAGCAGGATCAGTGAAGCCTGTGTGCAATCGAAGCCAAAGGAGAGATAGTTCGTGCTCTCTCCAGCAGAAAGTCAGAATGAACCTGGGCCAGCGGTTATAGTCAATCACCCTAACAACAACAAAAAAAATATTGGTTACTTGGGAAGGAAGATGAAGAAATGAAAGATGTTTCAAAAACACCTGAACTCGCCACCAAAATACTTCATTAAGTCGGTCCTTAATGAGGCCATTGCAGGGTGGTAGAACGGACTGGCAGCAAGTAATGATGGCCACGTGGGTACAACACTTGCTAAGAGTTGTTACCCTGATAAGCAAGTCAGGATAAATTGGCAAGTGTGGATGACACGTCTTTGGTTACTAAGGAATTAGCTAATGAATTTACCAAAGCCTTGGCAGTTGTATTAAAGTTAGGGGAATTAACAAAGTGATGCATGGGCAGGGTTACTGATCTTTAAAGCAAAAGTTAAAAGAATTCAACTGTGAGCTATTGAATGTCGCGGGCAACGTGAGGAACCTTGTACATGGTAACTGCCAAGTTGAAAACTTGACTTTAAATGATGCAAACAAAATGTGGGGATGTGTTTTAATGATCAGCTCTAGGCCAGAATAGGGCCATTGCTAAGCATCTGGACCAGGTTAAAAAGCTGACAGTCCCACTCAAGGCAAGTGTCAATTTTCTGAGTCCATGCGGGCTGGGGTATAGTGTAGGAAAGGTCTGCAGAGCAAAAATACTCCAGTACTCAAGAAAGGCAGGAAAGGTTAAAAAAAACAAACAACAGCAACGAAATCCTAAAGTCAGGTTCGCAAACTCCAAATTGCATGTTCTCATTTAGTCCTACAGCCCTAGGCACTATAGTCCCCGAGGCAAAGATGAGAAAACTGAGGCTCAGAGAGGGTAAAGGCCTTGCCAAGGAAACAAATATAATAAGGACTAGTATGTAGGTCTTTCTGGCTTTAAACCTGGTATTCCTTCTATACCATGAGAAAAAGTTTACATTGGATATCCTATGACTTAAAAAAAAAACCTGAGAGTTTTTGAATTTAAATGAAGATAATACTATCCTGGAAGACATGCTAGGCACAAATGAAGCTGAAAAAATATCGATGGTTATGCCATTATTTAAAAAGAAAAGAGAAGAGGCCCATTTCACACACGTCTGCTAGGAGCAGCCTGCATTTTCCTGTCATTCTGTAAATATCTATTCAGAGCCTACTGTGTGTAGAATACTGAGATAGGTGTCTTGGGAGAGACAGAAAGAGGGGGAGGTGGAAGATGACAAGACCTGATTCTATTAGCGAGCGAAGGGATGAACACAAGTAATGTCCATGTGCATAGAACAAAGTCCAGAAAGAAATATGACAAAAAGGTATCAGTATTTTCTCTAAGTGGTGGGATTTGGGGTAATTTTAAATTTTCTTCTTTTTGCTTCTGTACATTTTATAAATTGTCTATAATGAACTTTTTTTAAACAAGTAAAAAAAGTATTGAATGAAAGACGGTAACACGAAACCAAAAACCCGTTGCCGTCAAGTCTATTCCGACTCCTAGCAACCCCAGGTGACAGAGTAGAACTGCCCCACAGGGTTTCTAAGGCTGTCATCTTCACAGAGGCAGACTGCCACATCTTTCTCCTGGGGAGCAGCTGGTGGTTCCAAATAGCCGACCTTTCGGTTAGCAGCTGAGTGATTAACCACAGCGCTATCAGGTAACACAGGAGCAGGTATATAAGGAGCGCTGACAACACCAAGAGAGGGAAGGGTTGCGGTGCCGTCTTCCAGGGTAGGATCTGGAAGGAGCATCAGGGAGAGGGGAGCAGAGTGAGCATAAGGAGACACTAGTGCAGGCAGTGCTAAAGGATGCAGGTCTGGAAAGCTGGTCGAGATCCGATTTTGGAGGACTCTGCAGGAGAGGGGGGGCTTTTAGTCTCATTCAGGAACCCAGGGCCAGAAAAGCCTGGGGCAGAGGAGCCAATGAGGAGCCAGGCTCCTGGGAGAGGCAGGCGGAGGTGCCTGGGTCTGGAGTTGGGGGGGTGGCCATGGGAACGTGCGGGTGGAGAGGGCTGCCGTGGCGGAAGGGCAGGGTGGTGGCTGGGTAGTGTCCTCCGCACTCTGACTTGCCTTAGTTGCCCCTGTGCTGTGGTCTCAGGGGTAGGCCTTGGAGGTGAGGGAAGGGAAGAGCAGGAGCCAGGGCTGGAGGTTTGGAACAACACCAGGGCAAGATGTGTATCCATGTTTGGGGTTGGCGATGGAGGCTGGGAGGCAGTGCAACGGGGGGCAGGGTGTAGGAGTCAGACTAGGAGGTTATGTGTCCCCCAGGAGCAGGATGCCCTGTGATAATCATGTAGCATTACCTCATCACGACCGCCTGCCTGAGGGCTACACTTGGCTCCACAAGTTCCCACCTGCGGTCCTGGCAGGCTGACCTCTGGTGCCTGAAACAGCCCGCTCCTAGAGGCCTGCAGATACAGTGGGCAGCTGTTCATGGATCCCCTGGAGAGGGGACTCTGGTGGTCTCCAGGGCTGGAAGCCCAGCAAGCCTTAGAGAGAAAGCACAGGAAGCTGCGGGGTCCTCTGTGCTCCTCCAGCCTCGAGTCTGCCTTGAGGGCACCCAGATACAGACAACATCCTCACCAGCACTTGCCCGTTCTCCCGCTCAGGCCAGAGCTGCCGCCTGTCCCAGCAACCTGGCCATTTGTCACTCCCAGGGCACTGAAACCAGAACCCAAAGGCTCACAGAGAAGCTGCTTCCTAGTTATTCAATAGCTTTTCCAACTGCCACATCTTTTCACGTAGGACACTGTTTCCCGAGAGGGCTCCTGCACCAGCCCCAGGGACAGCCTTTCACAGTCCCCTTGACGGTGGCAGCCATCGTCCTCGCATTCCAGGCCTGCCACTCTTGTAACCTTCACTGTGCAGAGATGGAAGAAGGCCGAAAAGGGCCTTTTATAACCAAATTATCTCTGTGCATTCATCTGCCATTATGTTAATGCATCGCGAAGCTCGGCAGACGGTACAAAGTCAATTATGCTGGCTTTGTAAAGGGAGAAATCGACCTTTTCGGGACTCACTTGGATCCCAGAGCAGAGTTTGCAAACCTCCACTTCAGGCCTGGCATGGAGGCAAAGGCAGGCAGTATTTCAGAAGGGGGAAGGGCTGGGGTTGGGGTGGTCAGGCCTCCAGGGACTGGCTTCCTTTCAGGGAATACTTCTCCTACCTGCACATTTTCTCAAAGAGCCCGGCATAGCCATCACAGTTGGTCTTCTGGGTCTGCAGGATGTCGGTAACCTTGAAGGCTTGGCGGTCCTTCTCCTGGGCAGCTATGACATCATACTCTGGAGGATAGAGGAGGGGCTGTGAGGAACAGGGCCCAGGGCATGTGGTCCAGGCTAGGGCAGAGGAGACAGGGGGTCCTGTGTCACTGCCCCACCCCTCCGTGTGCCTTTGTCATCTTTTGGGTCCCCCTTCCTCAAGCCCTGAGAAAACATGATGGGCTGAGTGGAAACAGGGCCCCAGCCCACAGGAAATCTGGGAAATGTCACCTCTTTGCGTAGGTGGTGAGAGAAGGAGTAAGGCCTACTCAGAGCAGGCCACCTGGCTCCTCAGGCCTCTGAGGAGAAGCTGTGGGGGGAAGGAGCCACTACAGCCCTGGGGGTGAAGGTTCTCCACACTTGCCCCACCACACAGCCCTCACAGCTCGGCAAGCAGCTTATCTACCCCTGCTGTGGCCCCCAAGGCCAAGAGGCCTCATGCCAACCCACAGGGGGCACAATGGGCTATGGTTACAGCTTGCCCCAAATGGAGAAAACTGCTCTCCCTCAGTCACTTCCCTAACGAGGGGATGCCAATACTGGGAAGGGGCCATGAAGCCTGTGGTGAGGTCCTGAGGCAGGAGTCACTGTGGCCACTGAGGGCATAAAGTGAGACAGAGAGAGAGAGAGAAAAGAAAGTATGGGGTGGGGGATAGTAAAAGAAATTTTAGTAAACATTGTTTCTGGTTTCCGATCTTGCCTCTTTATAGCCCAGGCTGAGCTGGTGGGGTTGGGGTGGGAGGAGGTGGCCCCTAAGGCTCCACAGTCAGGCCTCCTGCCTATGCCAGGTGCGCTAATTCTTTAAGCTGTGTCCCTAACTGCCAGGCCAAGCCCAAGTAGCAGCAGGCAGGCAGCCCCTGTTGGCCTTTATGTCTCATGGTAAACGCTTGGAGTTTGCCCCTTGACCTGGTTCTTCCTTCCATTCCTTCAGGTTTACAAGACTCTCCAAGGGGCAACATCCCCTTAGCAACCTCCCTTGGGGCTGGGCTTTACCTGGTGAGACTCCCAAGGCTGTCCTGTGGGGAGCCATGGGCAGCCACACAGTTCCAGGTTTCCTGAGTGGCCCTGAGAGCCCTGGCAACTGGGCTGGGGTCAGTGGTAGAAGTGGCTGACGTGGGAACAGGGAGTGGGGCGAGGAGAGCCCACCCTTCCTGGCACTGGCACTTGATTAGACCTCTGGTGTCACAGTAACTTTTCAAGGGCTGTGGCTCCTCCCCAACCAACGGTCACCCTTCTTGGAAATGGCCTTCCACCCTGGATTCTCATCTCTGTGGAGCAGGCTTACGAGGAGGCCAGGAGTGAGGGGAGGCTGCTGCAGTGTGAAGGGCCCCAGCTCTGGCTGCTGGCAGTGGGCAGAGGGCTGAATGAGTGGGATCCCCCCACTCACAGATGTTCCCCTCCCCCCAATTCGATGGAGGCTGTTGGCACATGATGAGCCTTGCTCTCCTTGGCTAGTTTTCGGTCATTTGGCCTAGCTACCTGGAAGCACCTGTCCCCCCATCCTCCTTCTCTCTCCACATACACTGGTGATCAAGTCCCAGAGATACATCCTGGGAACAGGGGCCTGGGGGAGTGGCATCATGGGGTTCTGGAGCCTACCTATGTGGTGGCAGATCCAGATCCAGATGGCACGGACCCTCTCCAGGTCACTGTGGGCCTCCTGAACCAGATCGCTGACCAGCTCGTCCAGGCCACTCTTGACTGTCACCTGGGGAGGGGGAGTGGTGGGCCATGTTAGGGCCTGGAGGAGAGCTGTGGGGGAGTCCAGCGCCTTTCGATCTGCAGCCAGAGCCACTCTCTCTCCAGGAGGAGAAGGAGGGGTGGCCTAAAGGGACAAAGGCTGGGCTGAGGGTGACATGGCAAGGGGCCAGATGGGGTAGGCAAAGGTGGCCAGCTGAATCCCTGGTCCTGGAGCCATCAAATCTATCCTATGTAGATTCTGGGGCCAGCCAGGTGGGCATCCAACTGTAGCAGCCGTGGTCAAGAACAAACTAGCTTTTCTGGAAGGGGCCCTTAGCAGGAGGTGAGGGTGAGGGTGCTGGAAATGCAGCCCTGACCATGTTCAATCTTTCTAGAGCAGCTGGGGATAGTGAGTGCTTAATTCCTGCCACTGGAGCCCATGTCTCCCTTCAGTGCCCACATCTAGGGTACTCCCTTGTCACCTGGAACTGTCCCACCATTCACATCTGATCTCCAGAGTCCCTCCCTCTGACCATCGTCCACCATACTGCTGGCTCTTAGACCTCAAGAAGACCTTTGGTCTCTTCTTTCTTCCAATCTCTCAGCTTTTCTTGGCTTCATTTTCTTGTGTCTACTCAGACTCCATGGTCCTTATCTTTCTTTGCTCCTCAGGACCCAGAACAGCACCCGAAACATTGCAGGCCCACACTACTGCCTGGATGACTCCTGACATAAGCCTGAACTTCAGTTCTGTGGATTCTGGTTCTTTGGTTCCCACCTGGTCCTACCTGGGTCTGGCTTGTTCTGTGGCTAGGTCTCTGGTCTCAACTGGACCTCTAGCATTGCTCTCCTGAGCCTGGTTAGCAGCCAGTTCCATTGCTTTTGGCAGCTGTTACAAAATACTCCACCCTCCTCAGCCTCTGGATACCCTCCTTCCCTCACTCAGCAGATGACCTGGCTTTGGACTCCCAAGAGGCCCAGGCAGGAATGCTGAACCCCACATCCTACCCATCTTTCCTTTCTCTCCTGCTTCAGCCTTTGCAGGGACTGCTCTTTGTCAATCAGTTGCCTCCCTCTCCTGCATCCTCACCTACTCCCTTCCTTTCTGGCTGTCCCATCCTCTCCATCACTCCCAGTGTCTTTTTAGGTACTGCCCATGTCTAGCCTCTTCTTCTTTGCCAAGCTCCTGTGGGGCTTCTCTCCTCTCACTGGCCCTACTTTTCCACCTCTTCTTTGATCCTCAACTTCCTGGGGTCCAGCTGAGGTTTCCAGCCCTCCTCTGAAAGTAAGAAGTAAGAAGCAGCAGAGGTGAGTCTGTCTTCATGTCACTTGACCAGCCTGTGTGGCTCACGCTATTGACCAAGCCTGCCCTCTGGAGCACACTCCTTGGATCCTCCAGACATGGATCCTTCCTGGCCTTATCCCAGCTTCTTTGTTGGCTCCAGACCATTCAGATGCCCTCCCCACCCAGCTCCCTCTCCTTAGACTGACACCCACCCTAAGGTTTCAGTGCTTAGTTAAATCTGATGACTCTCAAATTAGTGTTTCCAGCCCAGACCTGTCCACCAGGTCCAGACTCATCTGTCCAGTTACCCAGTGGTCATTTCTACTGGATATGCTACAGGTACCCAGAACCCATTGTCTTCCAAACAAACAAACTCATCATCTCCCCAGATTTGCTCCTTCTTCTTTGTTCCTCATGGTGAGGGGTTGCCCTGCCCTCCCCCTAGTACTCAATTCAGTAAGCCGGGAGCCCCTCTTCCCCACCTTCCACCTCACTCCGTATACATGAGTGATCAAGTCCTTCACCTCTGCCTCTAGCCCAGTATTGACCTTTTCTCTCTTCTCTGTCCTCAGTGCTGTCACTTAATGCAGGCCAAGCCTTCTCCTGCCAGGACAGCTGTATGTCCCCCAGCTGACACCCCTGACTCTAACTTGACTTTCTTGACCCATGCATTCATTCATCAATTCCTGAGTACCTATTGTGTGCCAGCCACAGAGTGGTGTTTCTAAAATTCTAGATGTTTTCCCTGTTTAACATCCTAAGATGCCTCACCGTGACCTCTAGAGAAGGGTCCAGCTCCTTGGCCCTTCTGATCAGACTCTTGGTGGTAAGGCTTCTGTCTGGCTCCCATGTGTCCCTAGTGCTTCAGCTCTAGCAGCTGCCTCCTCCCCACAGTCAGACATGCCCAGGCCCTGAGGTGTGAAAGTCTGGCAGGCTGCGTCCTCTGGGGCAAGTGTGGCTGTGGTAATAGTGCGTGCCAGCCCTCTGCATCCATGGTTCTCCTCCATCCTGTCCCTCCCCTCCTCCATAGGCTGTGGGATGGCCTGGTCCCGCAGCACAATGCCCAAATGGGCCTGGGGAGGCCTGGGCAGGGCTGGCCAGAGGGTCCTGCCAGCAGGGCTGCTCAAGGGTGTGCCATGTGGGGTGGGAACATCAGGAGCATGAGCGGGGCAGGGGGTAGAATGACCTTTGGTCCTGGGCAAGGGCCTGTTGCTGTGGCCCCCTGTACCCCATCCACACAGTGTGGAAAGGCACTCTCAGGGCTTCTATCCAAGTGACTCGGGATATGTTCAGGAGGGACCTGGGAAAGGGATCTGCTCTGGGTCAGGGAACTCCTAGCCACTTTGGGGGGCTCGTGGCCAGAGAGACTGGGCTCTCGTACCTGTGAGGCATAGGTATCCAGGTCCTCAAACTGCCGCAGGTCCAGGGGCATGGATTTCAGACTGGACCGGTCCCAGGGGTAGGCTGGAAACACAAGGAGGCCTTGATCAGCTGCTGAGACCCACAGAGGAGGCTGCCTGTCCCAGTCCTCACCACCTCTTTGAGGAGCTGTGACTGCCTGATCTTTAACAAAGATTCTCAAAGCCTGATTCCTGAACCACTAGTGCCAAGAACTGTACTAAAGGAGTTCTTTGGTCAAATTAGTTTGAGGTATATGACAACTCCTATAGTTTTCTTGGAGACTCACAGGGAGCATAAGCCTATTTGCAGACTCTGGGAAGTCAGCACTAAAGAAATTGATTTAACATCTGTCTTAGTTATCTAGTGCTGCTATAACAGAAATACCACAAGTGGTGTGGCTTTGACAAACAAATTTATTTTCTCACAGTTTAGGAGGCTAGAAATCTGACTTCAGGGTGCTGGCTCTAGGAGAAGGCTCTCTCCCTCTGTCGGCTGTAGAGGAAGGTCCTTGTCTCTTCTGAGTTTCTGATCCTGGGCAGTGTTTATGTGGCTTGGCATCTCTCTTCTCCTATCTCTGCTTCTTTCCCTTGCTTGTTTAATCTCTTTTATATCTCAGAAGAAATTGACTCAAGGTATACCCTACGCTAAGCATGTCTCATTAACATAACAAAGACAACCCATTCCCAAATGGGATTAGAACCACAGGCATTGAGATTAGGATTTACAATACATTATTTTGGGGGACACAATTCAGTCCATAACATTTCACCCTTTGGCCCCCCAAAAATCATGTCCTTGCCACACACAAAACACATTCATCCCATCACATCATTCCAAAAGTCTTAAATCAACTCCAAGTCCAAATTCCATCCTATGGCAAAACTCTTCTTCATCTGTGAACCTGTAAAATCTAGAATACAAGTTATCTGCTTCCAAAGTACAAAGGTAGAACAGGCACAAGCTAGCCATTTCCATCACAAAAAGGAGAAATTGGATGGAAGGAAGGGATAACAGACATCAAGCAAGTCCGAAACCCAGCAGAACAATTTACACTAGCTCTCAAGCCTTGAAAATAATCCTCTGTTCTCTGAGACCATCTAGACAATGGCCATGACTTCCAGACTCTGGGTGTTGGCTACACCCTCTGGATTTTGGATGGAGGCCCCTTGGCCCTGGGCTTCAGCACTGCATTCCAAGCCCTCTGAATAGGAACTCTGCTCCCTTGGCTTTAGGTAGCCCCATCCTCCTAGCCCATCTGAGTAGTGACCCCACAACCTCAGCCCTGGCAGGCTCTGTTCTTCTGCCCCTTGGCATGGCAGCCCTGCCCCCTCAGCTTTGGATAGCGGCCCCATCTCTCTGGTACACCTTAATTGCAGCACCACATTGAGTTGGTGAAGATCTTACTCTTTGAAACTTAGAAGGCTGTGACCCCACCCTTTTAGATCTAGGAGACCTTGGCCTACCCTTTGAAACAGAGAAGGCTTCTTCCAACAGTTCTGCTGATCACCAAGTTGCTCCAAGAATGGTCCTTTTCTTTTCTTGGAGGATAACAGACAAAGCTCCTTTGGCCTTTTCCTGCCTGTAGAATTCCTTCCTTCTCTGTCCTCTTCAGTCTAAAATGATGAATTTTCTGCTATGGTAATTGGTTAAATCCATCAGTCACAGGCCCAGTCCCTTTAACAAAAGGTTGTGCAGCCACGTCCTTGGTGAACATTCTAGGACACATGTCCTTAGTTTGTACTGTAAAATTTTTGTAGTTTTCTTTTCATTTTGCACAGTTCATTTTTAAATCCATCTCTTTCCTTTCATATTTTACTATAAACAGCAAGGAGAAACCAAATGGCTCCTTTAAGATCTTGCTTAGAAATCTCATCAGCCAGATATCCAAGTTCATCACTCACAAATTGTACCTTCCATCAAACATTTGAGCATAATTCAGACAAGTTCTTTGCCACTGCGTAAAAAGCATTGCCCTTCCTCCATTGTCAAATCGCACGTTCATCATTTTCTTTTAAGGCCTCGCGAGAATCACATTTAATGTCCACATTTCTAGCAACATTTTGTTGCTGGTGCCATATGTATTCTCTAAGCTGACAGAGACTTTCTCTATAGCTCTTCTCACTTCCTTCTGAGCCCTGACCAGAATTGCCTCTGACATCCATAATTCTACTGACAGTCTCTTCAAGGCAGACTGGGCTTTTGCTACTAAGCACCTTCAACTCTTCCAGTCTGTACCCATTACCTAATTCCAAAACCACTGCCACATTTTAGATATCTGTTAGAGTAGCACCCTACTCTCCTAATACCAAATTCTTAGTTGGATAACAGAAATACAACAAGTGGATGGCTTTAACAAATAGGAATTTACTTTCTCAATTTGGGAGTCTAGAAGTCTGAATTTAGGATGCCTGCTCTAGGGGAAGCCTTTCTCTCTCTGTCGGCTCTGGAGAAAGTTCCTTGTCTCTTCTGAACCTCTGCTTCTGGGCAATCTTCATGTGGCTTGGCATCTCTCGTTTCCCATTTCTGCTTCTTTTGCTTGCTTGCTTAATCTCTTTCATATCTCAGAAGAGACTGACTCAAGACATACACCATATTAATCCTCTCATTAACATAACAAAGGCAACCCATTCCCAAATGGGATTATAGCCATGGACATAGAGGTTAGAGTTTATAACACTTTTTTTTGGGGGGGGGGCAAAAGTCACTCCATAATAACATCCATTAACCCAGTAATCCCCAGACATATTTGATGATGGAATCCCCTTTCTCTCCACCATTCAGTTTTATGCAGATTTCCTAGTAAGTTTGCTCTGAATGAGTGCTCTGTGGGAAGGGTTTGAGCAATGCTGCTAGCCCCTGTCAAGCTCAAGAAGGAAGGGTCTGTGCCATGGACATGGTGCCCCAGTGTGGAGGTGCCACAGAGCACCATGGGTGTTGTAGGAGGGCATGGTGCGGCTGGGTGGTCTGGGATCCTGCAAGATGAGGTCATGGTTAGCTGGAGACTGGGGAACCCCAAGAAAGCCAACTGTGGGTGAGGGTGCTCTGGCAACAATCCCCCCAGGTGCTGTGGGAAGGCTCCTAAGAGAAACTGGGACCCAGATACACTCAAGAATGCCCAGTTTTTTTCATAGGAAACCTCACTGCCCAGATTCTGGGCCTTGAGTTCCAGGATGCCAGGACAGAGATATGAGGAGGAAAGAAAACTCAACACTGTGTCTGATGCTGATGCAGGGGTAGCAGCCTCCCAGCTTCCCCACTGAACACAGCACAGCCCTAGTCAGCTCCTGCCAGGGGGCCTGTTGCAGGGCGGACTGACCAATGGTCAGACTAATGGATGAACAGCAATCCCTGTCCCAGCCCAGAGGAAAGCCTGGGCTCTGGCAGAGTCCTTAATTAATGCCTCTTGAGACATGCAGGCCCAAATCAAGGATGCTAAGTATGAGAACAGGGTGGAATGGGAGGTGGGTGGGGCCACAAAGGAACTAATCCCCTGACTCAGTTGGACCTACCCACCTCTCAGCCTCCCATCTCAGGTGCCTTTGGGCCTTGGGTGAGTGAGATGTGCTGGTGGGGCCCCAGGATGTACAGGGACCCTGGGAAGGGTACAGAGATGTGAGGAGGCACCAGCTGGGCTGCACAAGGCCCAGGTTCTTGTCTGGGCCTGATCTTCACCTTGCTGGGAGCCCTTAGACCAGCCACACAGCCTCAGCTGCATATGCGTAAGGCCCCCAGGATAGTGAACAGGAGGGTGGGCTATGTTGATACATCAGCATCACTGCTCTCTGGGAGGGTGCAGGTTGTGGGGGTCCCTCTGTGGGTAAGTGCAGGAAAAGGGGTGTGTAGCTCTGTGCCTGGTGCGGAGGCTGCAGCTGCATCTTTCCTATGTATCCCCAAGGGCTTCCCTGACTGTAAGAGCCCTTTGCCTCCATGTGATAGTCCCAGAGAGATGTGGAGAGAGGGTGGAGATTGTGTCACTTCCAGCCCTGGCCTGAGCTGCTCCATGGCCCTCTTCTGTGCCAGCATTGGTTGTGAGGGCAATGACAGCTTGTTATGAAGCTGGCCCATGTCTGGCCACTAAGGAACTTCAGGCTTCAAGTCAAGTTAACTTCAGGAGCAGGCGGCATGGATTCTCCTGTATTTCTCCACTGCTCCAGGGTCTCTTCCTGCTAGAAACCAGACCTTCTTTCTTCTCAGCCCCAGACTGGATTTGGCACATTCCCCAAGATCACCCTATGCTGCTTGCTTGTTCCCTTACAGCCTCTGGGGTTTTGTCCCTTTGACCTGGATATGCTACAGCCCCTGGGATTTGGTCTCTTTGACCTGAAGTATCTCAATGGGTTCTCACTGTGTCACTTGCTCTGGCACATCTAGGATCTGAGGGGTGCTCCTCTACAGAGCAGGGGCAAAGCATAACGTGGGTGGACAGGTTGTGCAAACCCTACCATGAAGGCTGTGGTCTCACCTAGCAACCTAGCATCCTCTTTATTTCATTTTTTTGCCCCTTCTACAAGTCCTTCCTGGACCACTCCCAATTTTTTTTATGTTATACAATCTTACTTCAGAGCTAGCTTGAAGCCAGCTGGGGTCCTGGCTCTTGCCCAGCCCTCTGGTGCTGGAGCTGTGATTTCTTGATTGGCCATTACTGAGAACACCATTAATCCCTATCCCAAGTGGTCCTGGAGTGCAGCCATTCATCCTTACAGCCAGCCCCTTGGAAGGGGGCAGGGAGACCCTGGCAGGCCTCTGCTGAGCTTCCCCCTTCAATGCCCTCTCTCTCCACAGACTCTGGCTCCTGCTGTTTTCTGACAAGGGCCAACAGGGTGACCTAAGTGGATATGAAGTGAACTCACAGATTTAACAGTCTTCCCCTTATTACAGCTCTGCAAATGAGGTCCCCCCTCCCATTCAGAAGAAGGAAGGCATTTCTAAAATGGGATTGAAAACCCTATTACTAGTTTGACTCTTTCTTGGTTCCATTTTACAATATCTGAACATTAAAAATATCCATAATGATTTATGCCTCATTAAATCTACCCTTTGAGCAGATTATATACGATCCAAATATATGATTTTGTATAAATACATTTAAAATACCAGCAGTACTAATGAAATTGTTCTAATTTTAAAAGAAAACAGTGGGAAAAAGTTCCAAGCTGTACTGAACATTAGATGCCATCTGGTTTATTGAGAGGGAAACTGAGGCCTGGAGAAAGCAAGTAAGGAGCAAAGTCAGGATTTGAACCCAGGCTGTCTCACCTCTCAGTATTTCTTCCTCTGCCCCTGTCTACTTTTACACATGCCTCTGCTTATTTACATGCCTCCTACATTACAGACATTTGGTACTGCATTTTAATTTCACATTCTGTTTTTAATATATTTCCCATATGGGCTATCTTTTTATTAGTAAGTTTTGTGCTCTAGCTTTGGGATGACATCTGGTGTTGTGAGCTATTTTCTCTCCACCTGTGTCCACACCAGACATTGCTAATCAACCACAACACTTTTCCCCTCTGAGTCCTGAGGCAGTCCCAGACTCAGCACAGTGCCTCAGGAAGCCATTACCAGTTGAATGTCTGAGTCCTGAGGCAGACCCAGACTGAGCACAGTGCCCCAGGAAGCCATTACCAGTTGAATGGAGCTATACCATGAAGCTAAATAAATTTGTTGTCCCTTAGGATGACCCTGGAGAAGGTCCTGTAACTTACCGTGGGCATCTTTCCCTCCAGGCTGCCGGGGTCTTGTGTTTCCATTTTTATCGCCTTGTAAACCTACAACATCCCAAACGTCAGGAGTAGAGACACTTCAGAGAAACAGAAACGCAAGCACAGACGATTTTGTGTGGTGGTCCTTGCTTCTGACCCCTCCTCTTCACTCTCTTTACAGTCTTCTTGCTTCTATCCCCACCCTCAAAGTAATTTTTACATCATTCCTTGGGTTGTTTAAAGGCTAACCAAACCAAAACCAAACCAAACCCATTGCCGCGGAGTTGATTCTGACTCATAATGACCTATAGGACAGAATAGAACTGCCCCACAGGGTTTCCAAGGAGTGGCTGGTGGATTTGAACTGCCGACCTTTTGGTTAGCAGCCAAGCTCTTAACCACTGTGCCATCAGAACAACTAAATCCTGTAAATTCAGGGCTGTTAAAGGCAGGATATAGCCAATAGTTATTAGACTTCGTGGGCAAAAGGAAAGGTACGTTTCCTGCAAGGTAAAGGTTTCAAATAAGATACAAAATCTTAAGAACTTTACTACTCTTCTAAGCATCCATTTTTCTGGATGGCTTTAAAAGTAGAGCACATTCTTGCCATCTGGAACAGCCTAGGTATGGGTGGGACCAGGCTGGGAAGATGCGGGTCCCTGAATGACCGGGTGGAATTAGGGTAGGGCTGCCAAGGAAACCACTGTAGGCTGTACATATAACAACAGAAGATTGCAAATATGTATAGGATACTCTGAGAAACATGCCAATTCTTTCATCTCTTGCAGAGCAGCACCTATGTTTTCAGATTAAGTGATGGGGGTTCAAGATAGTAGCTAGCATTTGTTTTATATTTGCTTTATATTCACAATCTCAGTTAACCTCACAATAACCCTATGGGGTGATATAATTATTTTCCTTCTTGTGTATATATATTTTTTTTATAGATGAGGAGATGGAGTACCAAAAAAAAAAAAAATTAAGCCAGCTGTTCAAGGTGAAACTCCAGAGTCTGTCCTCTCAGCTACACTCTAGATCCCACTCCTGAGACCTTGACTGTTGAGGGCTGCAGGACCAGACAGCTTGAGAACCTGTCTTGGCCCACTGAACACAGCTGGAGAGCACTTGGATCTAGGCCATTCTGCAGCCTCCATTCCTTCATCTGCATTTCCCTCAAGGCCGCTGTTCAGCCATGAGATGACAGATGCAGGTAAAGGACCAGAAGGGAGTGGAGGAGACATCATGGTCCTGGGTGTTGGTCTGTGTGCATTGCATTAAAGGCAGCAAAGCACAGTGGTTAAGAGCACAGGCTTCAGCATCAGACTTGAGTTCTAACCCACTTCCTAGCTGGGTGACTTAAAGCAGTTATTACACCTTTCTGAATGTCACTTTGCTGATCTAAAAAATGGGATCATCCTAGTACATGTCAAAGGGTTAAAAAGTTAAAGAATGTAAAGTGCTTAGCACTGTGCATGCTACTTAAATAGGCAGTCAATAAATACCGTATGAAAACAACACTCTTGTCGTGAAATGCATTTTCAGTTAAATGCCATGTGTTACCCATGCCCAATTCCAGAGATTCAAGAACAGAGGTGACTGGGTATGGAGAAAGACAGTTCTCCAGAATGAAACTGTCATCATCAGTCTCTTCAGAGAGTGTAGATCAAGGGAAGGTCGCTCTGGCCCACCCAGATGCCCTCAATCCTTCTAGCCCTCTGCACACCAGCACTCCTGTATGTACGTACGTTTAGCCAAGGAGAACTTCTTGAGCAGCTGGGGCACAGCATCTTGAGGGTGGACCTCCACAGTCAGCTGTGTCCCTGCAAAGGAATAGGAGTGATATTCTCAACTGGATGCTGCCAGGAAAGGCTTCAGTCTCCTGTGACAGCGGTTTGAACAGCAAAACACAATTGGTTTTAGAGGTTTCTTCTGAATATGTAAGCAATTCTTGTTTAAAAGCTAAGCTGAGAGGTTTCAGATCTGGCCAAGTTGATCCACCCTGTTTCTCCCACTGAATGCAACTATAAACTCTGGGCAGAAAGCATGAAACAACTATCTGAGGACTCTGCAAGGTAAATGGTAGAAGGTAGATTGGGAAGAAGACCAGAATTTGAAGTATCATTAAATTGGCAGTGAGTTATCATTCTCCCCTCGCCCGTTGGCATCACCTAGAGTAGACTCAAAGGCAGTCCAAAACCCAGAAGCTCACAATGGGTGTAGATAAAATATGCTCTAAAAGAAGTCCTCTCTTTCTGGCCCAAAAAGTGAGAAAAGGGACCCCTATGGGTCAGAGAGAGTGAGGGTAATCCCATGTTGTTGTTTTTCCTTCTTCTTCATCTTTTGTTGTTGTTGTTCTCTCTCTTGACTCAGCCCACAGAGCACTGGCAAGAGTGAGGTTGCTGGCTTGGTAGGCACTTGAGACTTTGAGGGAGGGTAACTCTTCTCTCTTACCAGAGGAATTATGGTCCCAAGAGTGTGGGGCAAATATGTATTGCTTTCTCTCTCTCTCCCTCTCTGTTCTCTACTGATTGGCCCCATGTGCAGACACAGTTGTGGGGAATGCATGGCAGAGTGGGGAAACTAAAGCCCCAGTTTTGGGGCTGGGGGACAAGGGTGGGGGATGTAATGATGTTGTGAATGAACTCCTGAGCTCACCTCCAAGTTGTGTATGCATGGGTCTCATTACACCAAAGTCTTTGAGAACTAAACCATGGGGCAGACCAGTGCTCACGTCCCAGACTAACCACTGGGTAGCACACTTGCAGGACAGATATGCATAGCACTACAAAGGCTACAATCCAGAATTACTCAGCATAGGAAGACCCAGGAAAGACAACTTGAAAAGGAAAAGATAATCAGCAGATGCCAATCCCATGATGGTACAGATTTTAGCACAAAGACTTCAAATCAGCTATGATAACCATGTTCCAAGAAGTAAGATAAATAGTCTTGAAATAAATGGAATGATAAAAGTATCAGCAAAGAAGTAGAAAATATAAAGAAGAAACAAATGAGAATTTTAGAACTGAAAAAAAAAATTAGCTTAAAATGTTCTCAGGATTTGCTCAATAGCAAAATGGAGATCATACAGTGAACTTGAAGATAGAGCAATAAAAACTATTCAGTATGAATGACAGAGAGAAAAAAATTGAAAAAAAAATAACAGAACTTCAAGGATCTGTGGGACAATACCTAAAGACCTATCACTCATGTCACTGGAACCTCGGAAGGAGAGGAGAAAGAATGTGGTCCAGAAAAAAGAATACTTGATGAAATAATGGTCGAAAACTTTCAAAATTTGGCAAAAGACATACATTTACAGAGTCAAGAAGCTCGGTGAAACCCAAACAGGATAACCCAGACATAAAAGAAATCCAAGCCCAGACACATCACAACCAAACTATTGACGACAAAGAAAAAATCTTGAAAGTAGCCAGTGAGAAGTGATGCATTACATATAGAAAGATTGCTGATTTCTGATCAGAAATTATGGAGACCGGAAGGAAGTGGAACGATATTTTCAAAGTACATTTCAAAGATATGAACTATCAACACAGAACTCCACATCCAGTGAAAATATAACTCAAGAATGAAGGAAAATAAAAACATTCTTAGATAATGTTAAACTGAGAGAATTTGTTACCAGCAGAATTGCTCTAAAAGAAATGTTAAAGTAAGTTCTTCAGATGGAAGATAAATGATACCAGAAGGAAACTTGGAAGAGCAACAAAAATGTTAAATATTTAGGTAAAGATAATACTCTATTCTTCTAATGTAATCAATGTCACTGAATTGTACAGGTAGAAATTGGTATGTTTTGCTGTGTATATTCTCTACAACAACAAAAAATAAAATAAATTATGAAAAAGGAAAACAGTTTATTTTTCTCCTCTTATGCTCTTTAAAATATGAATCATGATTGAAAGTAATAATTACAACATTGTCTGATTGGGTTTTCAATTATGTAAAACATATGGCAATTTACAACATAAAATGAGGAGAGTAAATGTACCTATGTGGCAGTAATGTTTCTTCATTCTAACTTGAAATGTTAATATTAATTATAATTAAACTATAAAAACTTATGCTATGTGTATTAAAATGCATAATAAAAGAGATATAGCAAAAAGTCTAATACATAAATTTAAATGTAATTCTAAAACATAAAAAAAAATAAAGAAGGCAAGAAAGGGGAAGCAGAGAAACAAAACCAACAGAGCAAACAAATAATAAAATAAAAGACCTAAATCTCAACATATGAATAACCTCATAAAATGTAGTCTAAACACACTAATTAAAAAATAGAAATTGTTGGAAAGAGTAAATTAATAAGACCCAACTATATATTGTCTATGAAAATACAACTTTAATTATAATGACAGAGATTTGTTACGTGTTAAAAAAAAAAAAGACAAAAAGAAAGCTGGAGTTGCTATAGTAATATCAGACAAAATAGACTTCAGAGCAAGGAAAATATCAAAGACAGAGGAATATTACATAAAGATAAAAGAGTTAATTCACCAAGAAGATATAATATTCTGAAATATGAATATATTTAACAATAAAAGCTTTAAAATACATGCAGCAAAAACTGATAGAAAAGAAGGAGTGGAAAAATTCACAATTATAGTTGGAGCCTTCAGAACTCCTCTCACAGTAATTGATAGAATTAGGAAGAAGAAAATCAGCAAAGATATTGAAGAATTTAACAACACCATCAACTATCAGGAGCTACTTGACATTTATAGAATACCCTATCCAATATTTTTTTCTATCCAATAACATCAGAATACACATTTGTTTCAATTGCCCGTAGAATATTCACCAAGATGGACCATATCCTGGGTCATAAACAAACCTTCAAAATTTTGAAAAGAATTGAAATCATACAAAGTTATTATCTTATCATAATGGAATTAAACTAGAAGTAAAAAACAGAAAGATAACTGGAAAATATTCAAACACTTAGAAATTAAACAATGTGTTTCTAAATAACCCATGGATCAAAGAAATTTAAAGGAAAATTAGAAAATATTTTTTAACTGAATGAAAACAAAAATGAAGCATGTCAAAGGTGTGGGGTGAAGCTAAAGTCATGTGTAGAGGCAAGTTTATAGCATTAAATGCTTATATTAGAAAAAAAGTCTTCAACTCAACAATTTAAGCTTACACCTAAAGAAGCTAGAGAAAGAATAGAAAGTTAAATCCAAAGCAAGTGGAAGAAAGGAAAGAATAAAGATAACAGATCAGTAAAATTAAAAACAGGGTAACAGTAGAGAATAACGAATGAAACCAAAAATTGCTTTTTTGAGAATATCGGTAAAATTCATAAACCTCTAGCCAGAGAGATCAAGGGGGAAAAAAAAAGAGTGAGAGAGAAACAAAAATTGCCAATATCAGGAATGAAATAAGGAATATCATTACAGACCCCACAGATATTAAAGAAATAATAAAAAAAAATACTACAAACAATTCTACATGTGTAAATTCTACAAATTAGACAAAACAGAACTTTCCTTGGAAGCCACAAATGACCGAAACTGACCCAAGCAGATAGCCTATATATTCCCACAACTACTTTAAAAATTAAATTCATAGGTAAAAACCTTCCCCCAAAATCCAGACCCATATGGTTTCGCTGGCAAGTTCTGACAAACATTTAAAAGGAAATGATATTAATTCTTTAGAAGCTTCTTCAGAAAACAGAAGAGATGTGAACAATTCATAACTAATTTTATGAGGCCAGCATTAATCTGGTATATCCAGACAAAGTCAATATGAGCAAAGAACACTAGACCAATATATCCTCATGAACATGAAACAAAAATCCTCAACAAAATATTATGAAATTAAATCTATTAATATTGTAAAAGAATAATATACCATAACCAAGTGCAGTTTATCTTGGGAATGCAAGGCTGGTTCAATATTTGAACATCAGTTAATGTAATCCACCACATTAACAAATTTAAAAAAATCACATGATCATATCAATTGATGTGGAAAAAGCATTTGACAAAATTTAAAATCCATTCATGACAAAAACTCTCAACAAGCCAGGAATAGAAGACAGCTTCCTTAGCCCAAAAAGAGAACATCTACAAAAGAAAAAAAAAAACCCTCAGTTAATAGCATGTTTAATGTTGAAAAAGAGAACACTTTCCTCTAAGACTGGGAACAAGTTACAGATTTCACTCTCATTGCTCCTTATAAAACATCTGCAATAAACACTCATTGCTCCTAACAGACATCTGCAATAAACACTGTACGGGAAGACTTACCCAGTGCAATAAGGTAAGAAAAAGAAAGAAAAGTAATACAAGGAAAAAATAAAACTGTCCCAATCACAGATGACATGTCTATTTACATAGAAAATTCCAAGAAATCTAAAATAAAAAAGCTTCTAGAACAAATAAGTGAGTTTAGCATGGTCACAGGATACGAGATCAGCACACAAAAAGCAATTCTGTATATTGGCAATGAACAACTGGGAATTGGATTTTAAAAAATGCCATTTCTCATAGCTCCAAAAAACTGAAATACTTAGGTATAAACATTAAAAAAAAAAAAATGCTCAGGAACTGTATGATGAAAACTATAAAATATAATTAAAAAAATCAAAGAAGACTTAAATAAATGGGAAGACATACCATATTCATGAATTAGAAGACTCCATATTGTGAAGATGGCAATTCTCTTCAAATTGATGTATAGATTAAATGCAATTTTAATCAAAATCCTGGAGGAGATTTGTAAATATAAACAAGGTGATTCTAAAATTTACATGGAAAAGCACAGGAACTAGACTAGTCAAATGAATTTTGGAATAAAAAAGTTGAAGGACTCCCACTCTCTGATTTTAAGATGTGTTATAAAGCAATCATGACAGTATGATATTGATGAAGAGACAGACACAAGGGATCAATGGAACGGAATAGAGAGTCAAGAAATAGACTCACACAAATAGGCAAATGGAGATTTTATAAAGATGCAAAGGCAACCATGTTAGAAAATGGGTAAAAGACATGAACAGATATTTCACCGAAAAAGAGATACTGATGGTATATAAGCAAATGGAAAGATGTTGAACATCATTAGCTACTAAGGAAATGCAAATTAAAGCCACAATGAGATATCATTAAACACCTATTAGAAGAGCAATAATAAAAATAGTGATGACACCGTGTGTTGAGAAGGATGCAGAGAAACTGGCTCTCTCACACATTGCTGGTGGGAATGTAAAATGGTACAGCCATTCTAGAAAATAGCTGGACAGTTTCTTATAAAACAAACCATGTACTTACCATATGATCCAACAATTATGCCCTTGGGCATTTATTCCAGAGAAATAAAAACCTATGTTTACATAAAAACACATACACGAATATTTACAGCAGCTCTGTTCATCATTGCCCCTAACTGTAAATAACCTAAATGTCCTCCAGCAGGTGAATGGATAAACAATGTGTGATACATCCTCACCAAGGGATATTTCTCAACAATACAAAGGAACTCTTGATACGACAACAAGGATGAATGCCAAAGACATTAGGCTGCGTGAAAGAAGCCAGTCTCAAAAAGTTACATATTGTATAATTCCATTTATATGACACTTTAGGAAAAGGAAAACAGCAGCAATGGGGAACAATTTCCCAGGAATTAGGAGTGATGGGAAGATGTGACTACAAAGAGGCTATACAAGAGACTTTTTTGTGCTGAAAGAACTGCTCTGGACCATCATGCATCCTGGTGGCGCTTGCATACATCTATGGCTGTGTGAAGACTCACAGAATTGCACACCAAAAAATTCAGTTTTACTGCATGTTGACTTAAAAATAAAATGAAAATACAAACAAAAATACCAACCAAGTAAAAAACCTCAAGCAATTAAAACCAAACAAAAACTTGGTTGATTCAGAAAGACATAAAGTAGAAAGTAAAAATCCCTTTAGAATTTGTTTTTACATTTTAAAATTCAAGCAAGAGTATAGTAAACATGCTTTTGTATTCTGATGTCTTCACTTAAGACTTTACATGTCAGTTAAATATAGCCATATATCATAATTTTAATGGCTGTATGGTGTTCTATCTTATTGGTGGTTTATAATCCATATAAGCAATCCCTTTTTATTGGATATTTATTCCAAATGTTTTGCTATTATAAACAATGATGTGAGGAACAGTCTGATACATGCAGCTTTAAACACTTTTCAAATCAGTTCCTTTGAATAAATTCTTAAATATGAATTAAAGGGTACAGAGATTTTTAAGATTTTAGAGAGTCAAGAAATAGACTCACAAATATGGCAAACTGATTTTTTGCAAAGGTGCAATCCAGAATGTGGCACTGGCCTGGAAGTTCTACCCATCACCATTTCTAACCTCTTCCTTGGATTCGTCTTCTTTATCCCTCAGACAGGGGTTCCACGCTGGAAAACTTTTCCCATGAGAGATTTTATCAGTTTATGGTCCTACCAACAGTTCAAGAGAATGCCCATTTTGTTCATTCTTGCTGTGGTCTGATTGCAAAAATGGTTACGATACTTGGTACTTCCTCCAAGGAGAGGTAAAATCTTTTGTTTCATGCCTTGAATTTGGGTTGGCCTAATGGCTTGGCTTGGCCAATTAGCATGTGATGAAAGTCATATTGTATAAGCTCTGAGCCTAGGCCTCAGCTTTTGCTCTTATTCTTGGGTTTCCAGTCACAACTGCCATGTGAATGAACCCAGGCAAACCTGCTGGTGGATTGAGAGACCACACAGCGTACAGCAGAGCAGTCTCAGGTGAGGCCATCCTAGACCAACTGGTCTCCAATCATCTCCCTTGCTGACCACCAACTCCTGAGCACATCCAGCCAAGATCTGAGATCAGCTGGGTACTGCTCAGACAAGAACGCCCAGCCAATCTACAGCTCACAAGCTAGTCAATGTTTATTATTCTGAGCCACTGAGTTCTGGAGTAGCTTCTAATGCCAAAGGAGCCCTGGTGGTGCAGTGGTCAAGTGCTCTGCTGCTAACTAAAAGGTCAGCAACTGGAACTCACCAGCTGCTCCATGGGAGAAAGATGTAGCAATCTGCTTCTCGAAACCCTTTGGGGCAGTCCTACTCTGTCCTACAGGGTTGCTATGAGTCGGAATCGACTTGACGGCAATGGGTTTGGTTTTACTGTGGTTTTGTAATGCCAAGGAGTCCTTGGGTGGTGCAAATGGTTAACTCCAGAGAAGCAAAGATTGCAGGTTCCAGTCCATCCAGAGGCACCTCAAAAGAAAGGTTTGCTGATCTGCTTTGGAAACATCAGTCACCGGGAACCCTGTGGAGCACAGTTTTGCTCTGACATACATTGTCAATTGCATGTAATAAAAAATAGATAACTGATACACATATTGACATTTGATTTTATTGAGCCTTAAAATTTTTATCAATGAATAATGATACCTCATTGTCATTTGTGTGTTTTTTAAATTTTTTAGTGTAGAATTTTATACATTTATTTGCCATTAAACATTCTTATTTTGTGAATTGCCTATTTTCCTATTGGTATGATGTTTTGTCCTTATTGATTTTGTAAGAAAGCTTTTTTATTAACCCTCAGTCTGTTAAAAGTGTTGGAGTTATTTTTCATAGAGTGACAATACTGACTTGCTTGTGTAGCTTATAATCTTGGTCTGCATGCAAAGAGGGCAATTCTCAAAAGTTGTAAATGATGCAGCGTGTCCTCCAAGGCGTTACTTTGAAGGGGTTAGTATGCATTTGGAAGTGTAGTTTCTATCACGTTCATTGTCAAAGAATATCAGCCTTGTGACTTTAAGATTTTAAATATTCCAGAGTTCGAGGCATAATTCCGTCTCAGCCATATAATTGAAGACTATCGCCACCAACAGCAAATACTTTCCGTGTGTCTTCCCGTGATGAATGAGGCACAGACCTCTTCTCCTTTGCCTTCTCACTTTCTCCATCTGAAGGTGGTTTTCAAAGTGGGTGCCAAGTGGTACTTAGTTGGCTGCAAGATGACTTGTGAAAAAAGAATTTGGGAGCAAGCCCACTCTTTCCCCTCTTGTAGGCCATAATACTCAATGCTCCTGCAGCGAAGAAGTCTCCCTGATCCAGTACTACCCAAACGACTGTCACCATGGAACCCTTTTTGGTGAACACAGTTTGGAAAAGAGTGGACTAGAACAATCTCCACAAGCTTAGAGAAGTTGCAAGACTGAACAACTTGTTGGTTTGGGGCTCAACAACAAACCTCTCTTTACATCCAGATACTTCTAACCACTCCCAATCCAGCCATATCCTGATATCAGAGAATGAGCAAGCTGAAGAACAAAATGCTATTAAAGCCCTTTCAAGGGTGGGCGTTGAGGTACAGTCTCACACTCGGCATGTGGCACTGGCCCAGAAGTTCTACTCATCGCCGTTTCTAATCTCTGCTCTCCTTCCTGAAATTCCTCTTCCTTCTTCTGTCTCAGACAGGGGTGACATCCAACATTCTCCTTGGATCCCACTTCTGGTTCTTTTCCAAAGTGGTACTGCTCATCAGCACCCCCCCCCCACCAAGGAAAACAGCAATGCTCCCAGCCTCCCTGACCTGGTAGGAAGTGTGATTCCTGCTCTCTTTGGCAGGTGTGGGTGTGTAAGGGCACTTGTGAGAGACTTCTTTGGCCCTAGGAGCTGGGCCTGGGCCTGGGCATGCTGTCTCAAGGACAGTAAAAAAAAAAAAACAACAAAAAAAAAAACCCAAACCAAACCCGTTGCCATCGAGTCGATTCTGACTCATAGTGACCCTATAGGACAGAGTAGAACCCCCCCATAGAGCTTCCAAGGAGCGCCTGGTGGATTTGAACTGCCAATCTTTTGGTTAGTACATATAGCACTTAACCACTACACCACCAGGGTTTCCCAAGGGCAGTAGTATTCACATTATAGCCTCATGCTTTCTAAAAGCCTGAAGTGGAGGGAATGTGACCAGTATAACACTCTCCTATAAAACAAGACTCTTCAGTAATTTAAGAAAAATATTAATTTGACCAATCTCCAATAATAAGAATGGAACATGATTTGGAGCAAAATTTAAAATAAGCTCTAACCCTAAGTACAATCAGATACCATTACACTAATCTTGACCCTTAACAGTCACAACTAATCCTAGACGAGGACTTTCCTTGGATTTGAGATTCTTTAGGTCACCCGGCTGTCCCTCTCATGCTACCCTTCCCAGATCTACCAGCTGTCACCCAACAGTGTTCCTGAAGCCGTCGCTTTGACTATTTTAGTAAAAGCTTATTCGTGATTCTTTTCTGCTTATCCTAAGAAGTAGGTCCCAGGCTCTTTTCCTAGATCCCATTGGCTCTGTGTTCCTTCCCTAACCTCTCAGACACAGGAACACATGCAGGCAAGCGTGAGCAGATCCTTGCGTATACCGCCTTGGGCCTGCCTTTTATCAGTCAGGAGGTTTCTTCTACCCGATAGTTTCTCTCCAGGTTCCTTCAGGTTCGAATTGGGATTTGTCTGAAGTCCTAATTTGCTCAGAATACCTAATGCAGGGATGGTAAACAGGACTTCATGCTGCTCATCAACTTGGACTGATTGGAAGCAGCTGCCTGAAGCATCGATCAGTTATCAAAGACTATAGGGTGTGTGTGTGTGTGTGTGTGAGTGTGTGTGTGTGTGAACATACACATGTGTTTGTGTGCATGTGTGTGTGTAGGGGTTGTGGAATTCATGCCAGATAGTTGTCATCATTGACTTAAGGTATTCATTAACTTTTTCTATAACAGGCTGCCATTGTATGAGGGTAAGTCACAAAGTACTGCTACAAAATTACAGAAGCATTTATTAAACAAAAATGTCCAAATTGAAGCTCTTGTTTCTGGACATATCTTCCATTTAGGTATACACACTTTTTTTTTTTTTAATTGTGCTTTAGGTGAAAGGTTACAGCTCAAGTGAATTTCTCATACAAAAATAGGTTTATACACTTCTGAAGGTGGCATTTCTATCTCTCTAACCCTTCCTTCCTCAAAGAATTCTGTGCTCTTCGATTTATACCGCGTGAAAACGGCAGTTTTGGCATCTCAAGGGGCCCAAATCGTGTTCCTTTTAAATGTTTGAGTTTGGGGAACAAAAAGAAGCCTGAATGGGCAAGATCAGGGCTGTAGGGTGGATGGGGGTAAGGTTTCCCAATGAAATTCTCAAAGGACAGCCCTTGCTGCCCTCAAAGAATGAATAGGTGCCTTGTTGCGATGGAAAAACATTCTTCGGCGCAATGCAGTTCTCAATTTTCTTAAAACTTCTTCATAATAAGCCCCTATGATCGTCCTGTATCCTTCAAGAAAATCTATCAAGATTACCCCTTGGGAGTCCCAAAAAGCACTTGACATAACCTTCTGAGTGGTCTTCTCTCTCTTGGCTCATCTTCTAGGCTTTCCCGACCTTCCTTAAAACACTTGATCCATCTAAAAACTGTTGTTTTAAGTTGGGCAACAATCCCATAAACTTGTTCCAAAGCTTCAATGATTTGGGAAGATGTCCACTTGAGTTTTGTTAAAAATTTGATGTTATCCCTGACCTGAAAATTGTTTTTGTCCACGGCACAAAAAGTATCCTTTTTTTTGAAGGTACCCTAATAAGACTAAGACAGGTGTATTAGTGACAGGACTTGTCTGAAGCCATCCACTGGTCACAGAGACATGCTTAAACATGTTCTGTTTGGAACAAACCTGTGCCTGTATGAACTGGAACTCTAGTAGCAATACTCTTTGACTCGCCCTCGTACATTTACAACCTTTATTCCTTGCTTTGGGATTTTTTTCATGCAGTAGCTGAAAGTCAGGAAAATCTCAGCTATAGTATGTGTAATTTTTTTAAATGTCCTTAAGCAGACCTGGGCTAGGTATTCAACAGAAACGTGCTGTAGTTTCTGCCCAGGATGCAGCAGTCAGCCTTAGTTAGGGCAGGAAGCAGTGGGCTGTGACGTCCTGGGAGAAGCATGCTAGGTGGTGAGAGGGAGAGTCCAGTTCTGTAGTGCACTGATGGGGCATCAGCATCACCGGGTACTGCTGAGCCCCACTCAGCACCTCTCATTATGAGATGGCAGCCAAGCATGCCAGAGTTCTGGGCTGAGACAGCTTGGGCACCTGCCGGTGTGTGTGACGAAGCCCTGACCACCCCTGGCTTCCACCGGGCTCTTGAGAACCAGGATGATTCATGATTCCTTAGCGTCCTTCTGTGGAATGGAGCTCCACAGGGATGTCCCAGGCCCAGAAGCTTGACAGTTTGGCCCTAGTGTGTGCAGATGAATGAAGGTTATTCCACAGAGGCTGCATGGGGATAAAGAGTGATGATCTGGAAGGACAGAAGCCCGAACAGAAAACAGACTCCTCAAAAATAACATTTGGGGCCTGAAGCCACGAAGGCTCCCAGTGATCACTCTCCTCTGATTCAACCCCCACACTCATTACAGACGAATGTTTCTAAAGCCCTCTTCCCCATGAAGACCTGAGATTCCAATGATCTTTTCTCGTCTCCTATTTCATAAAGCCTACGATTGAGTGATAAATTGAAGAGGGGGGGAACATTCTGAGAGACAAGTTCTGACTGAAATATTGGATTCTTTGTGGACACCCAGATGCCATCTCATCTAATCCTGTCCGAGCGTGAGGGAACGCACCTGAATCAGCTTCATCAGACTGTTGCCTGCCAAATACGGAGGAGGTGACATGATGGAGTAGTTAAACTCACAAGTCTTGGGAGCACAAAGACGCGGGCTCAACCCCTGGACCTGGTATGTGCTACCTGTTACTTCAGGTACATTATCTAAGCCTCTTGGAACCTCAGTTTCCCCATCTGTAAAATGAGAATAGCCTACAACAAATGGTGGTGGGGATTAAACGAGGTGAGCCACATAAAGGTGGGCACATGCCCAACGTTCTATTCATGGTCATTGTTATTACCGTGATATAAAGATCCTCAGAGAAAGCTTCTCTGGGGGCTGGGGGCTGTCGTGGGTCACAGAACAGAGCCCATAGACTTCAAGGCTCACCAGGTAAATAGGAAAGTAGTACATGGAATTAGGACATTCCTGGCCAGTATTACTTTAAATAAGAGGCACGTGGTCTCAACAAGGCCAAATCTGAATTTCTCGTGTTCTGTCTCCAGCCTGCCCCTCCTACATCTTCCCCATCTCCAACCTTCCCACTGCTCAGCTCCCAAACCTTGATGTCTCTTTCTCTCACACCCCAAATCCACACCACCAGAAAACCTCTCTTTCATCTGGATTATCCCATTGTCTCCTAAGAGATCTTCCTGCCTCCACCTTTGCTCCCTCCTGTTTATTCTCTACCTGTTGGGAGCTGTCATGCCAGCAGCTAGTGGCTTCCAATCATACCCAGTTAGAAGCTGGAATGCTGAGGTGAGCCTCCCAGGCCCTTCACTTCCTCCTCCTGCCCGCTCTGCTCTAGCCACAGTCACCTTCTCCCTGATCCCTGAACATACTCCTGCCTCAGGGCCTTCACACATTGCTACACGGCCTGCTTCCTTACTTAGACATCGCTTCTCAGTGAAGCCTATCTCAACGACTCTATTTTAAATTGCCCCCTGTGGTAGGCTGGGTAATGGTCCCCAAAATATCCACACTTTAATCCCTGGAACCTGTAATGTTACCTAATTTATCTTGAAAGAGACTTTGCAGATGTGATTAAATTAAGGGTTTTGAGATGGGGAGATTATCCTGGATTATCCAGGTGGGGCCTAAATGTAATCACAGTGTTCTGATGAGAGGAAGGCAGAGGGAAATTTGACTACTTATAGGGAGAAGCCAATGTGACAACGGAAGCAGAGATTGTAGTGGCCACCATCCAAGAAATGCCAGAAGCTTCTGGAAGCTGGAAGAGGCAAGGGGCAGATTTGACACTAGAGCTTCCGAAAGAAACCAGCCCTACTGACACTTGATTTGAGCCCGGTGAAACTGATTTCAAACTTCTGGCCTCCAGAACTGTGAGTCAGTTTGTGTTGTTTAAAGACACTGAGTCTGGGGGGTTTGCTACAGCAGCCATGGGACACTGACACCACCCCTGCACACACACACACACGCACGCACCCTATTGTCCTTCCTGCTTCATTTTCTCCTAACCCCTCGGCTGGCACACTTCATTTTACTTGTTAGTATTGTCTGTCTCCCCTCACTGGGGGTCAGCTCGGTGAGGGCAGGAGTCTTGGTCGGTTTTGTTCACTGCTGCATCCCCAGTGCCCACATCAGGGGCTGCTTTTCTCTGGAATGAATGTATCAGTGTCAGTGCAGACTCAGGTCAGGCACCCAGAGAGGGGCAGCTCCTCCCTCCCTGGCCCAGGTTCCCGCAGCAGCCCTGCTGGTAGGGACTGAAATTGTGTCCCCAAAAAATCTGGGTTAGAGTTCTGACCCCTATACTTGTGGATACAAGCCCGTTTGGGAAGCAGGGTCTTCTTTCTTATGTTAATGAGGGCCTATCAGCTGAGGGTATGTTCTAACCCTAATCACAACAGCAACACAGACAGATGAGCAGGCACCAGCAGGGGAGACGGACACTACCTGAGAGCTAGGGAGGCAGATGAAGCCACGTGTGGGAAGGACTGCGGGCGACTAGAAGGTGAACTAGACAAAGCCCTCTCCCCATAGCCAGTGCTCTGAATTCAGGCTTCTCACCTCCTGAACTGTGAGAAAATAAATTTTTTTTTTCTTTAAACCACCCACTCGTGCGTAGTTTTAGAGACAGACATCACTAAGATATCTTCCTGATAAAAGTGCCTGAATAAATACCGAAAATATGTTCTGCTTATCTTATTTGCTTAAATCTTTAAATCTTCAGATCATCAATATAGTTATTTTATTTTTTGCTTTCACATACAAATATATGTTATTTTCATCTTCGGAAGGAATTTTATTTTTCAAAATAGTTTCTGAAAAGAACTATTTGAAAAGTTCATTAATATAATAACATTGACTTATCAATCAATCAATATTCCAATTTAAAAAACACGAGCCCTTGTGGTATTTCTTTTCCAGCAGTACTAGGAAGCTAAGGTGCCTGCACTGCCCTCCCATTCCAGCCCTACAAGGAGCTCTGTCCGGCTCTTAGAAGGCCCCAGGCTGACCCTCCTTCCTGCCATCTGGAAGCCTCACATGCTGGGAGGTGGGCGTGTGAGCAGCTCAGGCGGGAGCCTCTGTTGTGGCAGGAGAGGGGTGTGTGAGGTGAGGCTCTGGTGACTGCCAGCCACCCACCCCCCAACCTGGGATGGGGTGGAGAGCGGGGGAGACAGCAGGGTGCAGACCTGCCGGGGGTGCCAGCGCTGTGACTACAGCACCGCTTCTCAGGTATAAAACGGGGGTAACACCATGACCCCTCATGTGTGGCAACAACTAAATAAGGGGTCGTTAATTCACTTTCCAGGAGCCCTGGTGGTTCAATGGTTAAGTGCTTGACTGATAACCAAAAGGACAGCAGTTTGAACCTACCCAGCAACTCCAGGGGAGAAAAGGCCTGGTGATCTGCTACAGCCTAGGAGACCATATGCGGCAATTCTACTACAGCCTAGGAAACTATGGGGCAGTTCTACTACAGCCTAGGAAGCCCTATGGGGCAGTTCTACTACAGCCTAGGAAGCCCTATGGGGCAGTTCTACTACAGCCTAGGAAGCCCTATGGGGCAGTTCTACTACAGCCTAGGAAACCCTATGGGGCAGCTCTATTCCCTCCTGTAGGGTCGCTGGGAGTTGTAATTGAATTGATGGCACACGACAACAATTCACTGTAGTGAGATATCTTGTATTTTTTTGTGGATAGCCATGTTCCTGGGAAGCCCATTTCAGACGGACAGTAGGTCCCAGGGCTTGTCCTTGTGGGGCTCAGGGCAGGTGGCCAGTCTCGATGGGCCAGCCATGCCACTACTACCATGGGGTTCCTGGGGCCTGCCTTAGAGCCGTATTCCCAGGAATTCTGGCCTAAAGGGTGCTGACCCAGACTGCAAAGAGGGTCCTCCTTCTTGCTGATGAACCGTTGTTCACAGGCCTGTCCTTCACCGCCTGCCAGTGTCTTCCTGGGGCTTGCTAGACTAGCCCAGGTTTCTGAAAGCAGTTTACAGAGAGGTTTAGAATCCTCTAGGACTCCTGTCTCAGGGAGTCCCCTCCCCCCGACCCATTGACGAGATTAGGTAATTTTCTTACAAGTTAGAACATCAGTGTTCAGCCTGTGAGAGTTATCAGACATCAGGCCCCTAGTCTTAAATGCAGAGCAAGAAACCAAGGCAGTGGGGTTGTTGGGGGTCTCTAATGTGCCTCTCCTCCAGCCATCACTGTAGAGCCCTCCTTCTCAACCTTGTCATGCTCTCAGATCCCGCTAACTGTTCCCAAGCAGAGTCAGAATGGCAATACCCTCACCTGCCCTCCCTAAGCAACAGAGCCCACCTGCCAAAGTGAGGATTCCCAAGGAAGGACCTCACTCCCCTTGCTGAGGCAAACACGGCAGTGGGTGTATGCCTGGTAAGGCTAGGCCTCAGAGGACAGGCCAAGGAACAACTCAGGATGAAGGGGATGTGGGCACCACGTCCCAGCAGGGGCTGTGGAAGCAGACCCGTGTGAAGGCTAACGGCTGAGGCCACAGGTGCATCGTACTGCCCTGGCTCTGGCTCCTGCTAACTGTATGATCTCAGACAAGTGACAACTTTTCGGAGCCTCAGTTTCCTCATCTGTAAAAGGAGTACAGTAAGACTATCAGTCGCGTGGGACTGTTGTGAGGCTTAGTGTACCTGAGAATACTGCACGGAAACTGCTGGACACATGGTTAGTGCTCAATAATGTCAGCTACAGTGATGATGATGGTGGTGATGATGACGACAGCAGCAGGCTCCGTGCCTCAAGGACTTTATTTATTGATCCTGTAGTGAGAGCAGACTCTGAGGCCATGTAGCCTCTCACTGTGTCTCCCCTGAGGGGAAAGGGCACTTGCCCCAGGGTCCACAGGGACCCTGTTCCCCACAATCTGTGCTCTGTCCCCAGGCTGCCTCTTGCAGGGGCAGCAGATGCTGGCCTGCAGCCACTGGAGGAGGCATTGAGGGTGGCAGCAAATCCCTTACCTTGATTGTCATAGGCAGTGATGACTTGGGTCTGCTGAGGGTGTTGCTTCTCTGCCAGGTGTCCTATTTAAGGAAGGAAGAGAGGCTGCAGTGACCACTGGGAACACAGTGGAATTTTCTCCAGGCAGAGCAGAGAGCTGTGTGCATCTGTAGGAGAGGCAGCCGAGCACGTCCACAGGCCTGGCCTCAACACACGCACTCATGTGCACATCCGCACAGTGTGCACATGCGTTCACAAGGACACACTGGTGGCAGCCCGTGTGCTCACCCCCTCATGCCTCTCAGCAGGAGCCAGCACAGGCTGGGTTTCTTGTAGAGCAGGCTGGAACACCTGGGAAGTCCCTGACTTTAGTGTCCTCGGGCTCAGTTTCCAAAACACTTTCCCACACACGGGCGTCTCACTGATCATCACACTCTTTCCGTGGAGCAGGCTGGGAGGTTCCTATCCCTATTTTAACAGATGAGGAGCCTGCAGCTTAGACTGGTCAATTTCTTGTCAAAAGCCCCAAAGCCAGGGAAGGTCAGACCTGGGACCTGAGTCCTAGGCCCCCCGACTCCCAGCTCAGCCTCCCTCTGCGTCAAATAGGGGGCAGCCTACCTCCATTTCAGCCTAGGAGTTGGGGCGACTTACAGTTTGGTTCAGTTTCACAAACACTGGCAGGACACTCAACTTGTAGCTCTCTCCACACACTGGGATATTTAGGTCCTGGGACACAGAGTTGTTAGCTGTGGGGTCCGGCTGCTGTAGAGAGATGCCTGGTGCTGCCATGAGCCATGAGGAGAAGCCCACAGACTGACCTGCCCCTCCCATGAGGAGCAGAGCCTTTCCTACTTTCTTCCTTTTCAGCCATGCTGCTGCCGTGGCCTGGTCTTACTGAGGCTGCTCTTGAATCTCTGCCTCAGAGGGGCCAGGGAAGACGGGGGAAGGCCAGGAGTACGGCAGTAGGAGGCTCGCCCAACGCTGCCACCCTGGACTGCCATCCTCTCTGTGGCTACCCGCTGATCTGCTGGAAGGCCGTAGGGCCTGGCCTGGACACAAGCATGCCTCGGGGGCCCCGGCATGAAGAGGTTTCGCTTCAGATGACTCCCTTTATGCATCCAACCAGGTCTGCCACTCAATGCTTCCCTTGCCTGGGCCTAAGCATAAGCCAGTAAGGGTGGGAGGTGGGGCACTGAGCCTGGCTGGGCTTGGGATCCCCCTGGTAGGGTCTTGCTCCCTGGAGAAGCCTGCCTGCGTCAGCCTTCCCCAATGAGCTGGCCCAGCCAGGCCCCTGAGCCCCCTGGGCCGAGGTCAGTTGGCCAATGGCCAGGTCTACTCTGTGTGCCAACTCAGGGTGATTTGGCATGCTGGGCCAGAGCCCCGGGCCAAACTCAGGCGAGGACAGGGAGGCCTCCTCCTGCGGGCACAGCTGGCTGCACCTTCCCTTGGAAACAGGATCTAGGAAGGGAATCCTCAAGGAAGGTGATTGGCTGGCACAGCCACCACAGGGTATTTATAGTCTGGGCTGCAGGATTGGTGTCCCTGTAGCTGTGGGACAGCAGTCCCTTGCTGCTAGGCAGAGTTTGGCCAGGACCAAGGAAAGCAGCCAATCACAGCCGGGAAAGCCCGTTGCTGGGCAAGCTATTGGGGGTAGTAGGGCCCAAACACCTGCTGCTGAGAAAAGTTTGGACTGCTCCAGGCTCCCCCGCCCATCCAGCCCCTGCCAACACCCTAGGCCAAGGAGTGCACAGAACGGCAAGAGGAGAAAACGCACCCTTTGGGATCAGCCCCGTGCTCAGCCTCGTTTGCGCACACTGCACTGCACACGCCGGAAGCCACGTCCTTCTCGGATGAAGGCAGTGGTGACCAGGGCTGGGTAGTCAGCTGGTGACCAGGGCTGGGGGCCTTGGGCACCAGCAAGGCAGAAAAGGTCAGCTTCAATACCTGCGCCCAGAATCTTGCCATCAGAAAACACTGAAAGAAGCTGTTTTAATTTCTGCATGCAGGCAAGTGTGCCATTTGACAAATAAATGGACGTTTCCTCTAAATGACATGTATGGGTGGAGCAATGCAACCGTCACGTTTTCTGGGCTCGGGACCTCTGCAGAGCCTCTCTCAAGCCCTGCATTTACCCAAAACTCTCAGTTTTCGGTATAGTTTGGCAAGAGCTACTTTAATCATCCTCTTTATCAGATGACACGTATTAAGTCCCATTTCATGTCTTTCAGAAGAACCTCGTAATAGTCTTGTCATCGTTACTGTGTCACTTTGTGTTTTCTTGTATTTCTTTTCTAACCTTCCCCCAAACCCAGGAACCCTGAAGATGGCAAAAACAGGTTGAGTTCAGTATATTTCAATCTCTCCTGATATAAAAACAAGCCCAAGAAGCCACAAGATGACTCTCAGACAACTCCAGCAAGGTAAAGGCGAGCTGCAAGAGGGGATGCTTAGGCACACGCTGGCCTGGCACGGGTGCCCTGGATGGGCTGCTGTGTATTTCTGTGGTCGACACATCTCTGGAGGTCTGATTCTTACTATATAATTCCCAGATGCCCGCGGCACAGTTTCTCTAACTTTGGTGTCTGCTCCAGGAAAGCCAAAGCTGCTAAGTCTCCCATTATGCCCTGGTAGTAAGGCTAAGTAGGCCATTGCACCCATGCCCATCAGCCATGCCACAGAGGATGGTTCCCCAGTGGGGGAGGGGTGTGGATGACTCCTACCCATGTGCAGGGTGGGGGATATAGGCAAGTCGCCCCAGGGCATTGATACTCTACTGCAGTGAATGGTGTTATGCTTACAAGCATTTTGACATTGCTCTACAAGGTCAGGGGCTCTTGAATGTCTTGTGCACTGTTTCACCCCCAACAATTAGAACCAGGCCTGGCACAAAGTAAGTACTAGAGATATTTGTTGAGGGAATGAATTTACTTTGAAAACATCATCGCTTCCTTTCGTTCTGTCGGAAAGATGATAGAGCATTGATAGGCCTGTTTGTAGAGGGTCATGGGGTGGTTCCTTCAGAGTTGGCATTTGATGAACCAGTCAACTGATGTGGGGCTCACATAGCCGGGGTCTGACGGAGCCTCCTACTGGGGCTCTGGAGTAGAGGTCTTATTAGGATTCTCACAGGCCTACAGTGAAGTCTCACTGTCCCTGCAGGCTGGGCTGATGAACCTCTGAAGGACACAGAATAAGGCCATTGTAGTCGGCCATCACAGCATTCCCCAAGAGGTCCTGGGCCTGCAAGGTGATGGATGCCTGGCATCAGACAGAATAAGGAGGCTTTGGAAGCTGACTTCACTCAGACCTTATTGCACTAGGGGATCCAGACCAGCAGGAAGCCACAGATTGGCATTTTCCTGGGCTACTGTCCTCTCTGTTCCGAAAATTTTTCAAAAGATGAATGTTCTGCGTGGCATGGAAATCCCCATCTCCCATGGGAACACACCCAAACCTACCATTCCCAACAATGCCAAGCCCTGCCCTGTAGCTCAGCCATGCCAGCACGTAAGTGGGTGCTCGAGCTTATGGCATCACACCCCACCCACAACCTTCAGGAGTGTGGGGGTCCTGCTAACGGAAAACGTTCCAGGGTCACCATGGCCCTACAGGCCTGGCTGAGTCATGAGCAGCCACTGTCTGAGTGATTAGACGTCTAGAGGCCAATCTCAGACAAATGAATAATTGAAACCCAATCCTTCCAGTCATTTTTCAATGTATTGAACTCCAGATGTTGAAAATAAAATAAAGGGAATTTACCATGAAGATCATTTGCTTCTATTTTCTGCCATTTCCGGATTCCATTTCCGACACCTTGGAATCCTGTGAAACAACAAGGATTGGCATGAGACGCTCTGTGGTGGAGAAACCCAGGCAACGTGAGTGATGTGGTGGTTGCAGACCTATTTGGGTTAAGGTAGGCCTGGTGGAACTTGGCTCTCTCAGGATCCAAGAGGGGCTGCAGTATGAATAAGACGCACTTGGGGAATGAATGTAACTCTCAAATTTTAAAAACATTTTCATAACGTTAAAACAGTAGGGACTGGTTATCAGAATTATCTACGGAGAATTTTCTCAATGCAGGAGCTCGTTTTCTACTGCCATGTCCCTACCACATAAATATGAAAACATTATTTTAGAAGACATTTGTCATTCATGTCGCCTAGCTATTTCCGGATGTGGCGAATCCACCACTTTTATTGTCTTGATAGAGAAGGAGGTACAAAGACTGCTTATCCTCATGGGAACTGAAAATGATAGCTCCTGCTTTCCCAGCCTCTCTTGCAGCTACAGCAGATGCATGTGTGGCCTGGATGCACCTGTGCCTGATTTAGCCTTGGGACCTGGTGATGCAACAAGGAAAGGAATGGAAGCTGTCTCTGGCGGTGGGTGGAAGTGGTAGCTGCAAGGTCGAGTCCCTGGCATGAAACTGGTATACATTCTGGCAGTGGTAGCAGCTGCGATAAAGTCAAGTTCCTGGCGTGGAAGAGCATCTAGTGCTTCCTGGGGCAGCACAGGTTTCCTCACCCCCCAACCAGCTCTGCGGCAGTTTAAGCCACTGTTGTCGGAAGCTCAGCCTCCAGTCTGGTTCTCTAGCCCTTTCAACTACTCGGAGACCTCCGATCCCTTGTCTTCTGCAGAGTCCTGCACAGCCAGTGATTGTGGCTTACCAATCAGAACCCTCACTGACACAGTTATGGAGTGGAACGCACAATTTTGGGGATTAAATGCATAAAATCTAAGACTACAAAGCGCTTTCAGGCCTGTTGCAGGCAGCTTTAGGCTACCTCCTCTACTGCCGAGGAACACATCAACTCTCCTCTCTGGTAGGGGATGACGGCTTCCACACACATTTTTGAGAAACACTATTCTAAGGAAAGAGTCCCTGGTGATGCAAACAGTTAACGTGCTTGGCTGCTAGTGGAAAGGTTGGAGGTTTGAGTTTACCCAGAGGCACCTCAGAAGAAAGGCCTGGTGATCCACTTCTGAAAAATCAGCCATTGAAAACCCTATGGCTCAAAAACTGGACGAATGGACATGGGGAACTTGGGGTGGAAAGGGAAAGGGGGAGAGTGCTGACAAAACGTGGGGATTTGCAACCAATGTCACAAAACAATTTGTGTATAAATTTTTGAACGAGAAACTAATTTGTACTATAAACTTTCACCTAAAGTACAATAAATTTTTAAAAATGTGTATATAAAAAAGAAAACCCTATGGAGCACAGCTTTGCTCTGACACACATGCAGTTGCCATGAGTTGGAGTCACTCTGACAGCAGCTGGTTGGCTCTAAGGAAATGGCGTGGAAAATGCTAGAGCTCTACAGGAAAGGAGAGAGAGCGCCCCGTGGCCTTGCAGCCCGAATGCCTAGGAACCCAACCTATCCACGCTTTCTTTGTCCCTCTGACTCCTTTCTAGCCACAAGGCCATAGCAAAAGAGCCACCTGGTTACTTCCCCTCTCAGTCCTCTGCCATGTGGCAATAACTGTGTTTCCCTCTTTTCTAACGTGGAGCTCAGGCCCTCTCCTTTGCACAGCTGAGGAAGGAAGATTGGCTCCCCAGCTGAGGACCTGGAGTGGGGAGGAGGCAGGAGACATCTGGGAGCGGGTGTGGTGTGGACTTGCTTTGGATCTTGTACACCAACAGGAGGCCCTGTCACAAGCTGGTCTTGTTCAGTGTTTTCTCTTGCTCATGCTTTGTCCTGAGGAGCAGGCCTGCAAGCTGGGCTAGCCAGGGGTCTCTTGGACATCGCCATTGCGTAGCAGGCCTTGGAGGCATGCACTCAGCCTTTTCTCTGCTGGGGTGCAGAACTGACTGTGAAGAAGTGACACGGGTCTCTCCACTGTCATAGAGTCTGGGAGAAACCTCCGTCAGGCAAAGATTTGGAGAACAACATCAGCAGAAAGGGTCAGCAAGCAGGGGTCTCTTTCCCTGAGTTGAGTGTGAAGCACATTGTCTGGGGTCATGGGGGTTTTGTGCCAAGCAGCAGGCAGTCCTAGATGTGCTCAGAGGGGAAGTGAGAAGTGTGGCTCTTAGGCTGACTGGGAACTGGGCCTCAGGGGGCCCTCTGGCCTTGCCGCGCATTGGGGGAGCCCTTCTGGACTGTGGTGTGTGTAGCAGCAGCAGCCTCACTTCTATCACAGAGTCGATGGCTTCTGCTAAGTTCTTAACTGTGAAAACCCTGGGAGGGCTATTTCCTCTTCTCCCAGGAGTAGCTCTGGGAACTAAAGAACCAACTAACCAAAACAACTCTGGTCCCCAAATATCTCCCAAGACTGGAGGACCTGTCAACATTCTCAGCCCTCCAGAATGTAGTTCCTTCCCCTGCCTGCCCCCCCAAGAGGTGCCCAGGGGCTCTGGGGGCAGCTCCAGGCTGTGTGGCTGGCAGGCGCAAGGCCATCCGTGGCACCACTGTTTCAGGGAGGCAGGTGTAAGGTGAATGTTTGACATGCATAGGGGCTCTGGGGCTCTGGGGACAGAAGAGCTGGGGGCAGGGGGTGCAATGTAGCAGCAGGAACTCTAAGGAGCGCTAGTGCCAGAGGGGAGGTGGGACTCAGAAGACGTTTTACCCAAGGGGCTGTCAAGCATCGTTCCCAAAGAACTGGAGCACAGTCAGCCTAGTGCACGCTCACACCAGCCTCCATGAGGGCTCTGAAAGCTTCGTCATAGACCCAGGACCCCGAAACTTCTGAGAGCCTTGTCGAAGCCTTCATTATTAGCCATCTATAATCTATTCATTCATATTGTGTCGGGTCCTCTGGAAAGTCCTGCCTTCTGCAATCTCGCTGTTGTTGTTCAGTGCCATTGAGTCAATTCTGACTCGTGGTGACCCCGTGTTACAGAGTAGAACTGCTCCATAGGGTTTTCCTGGCAGTAATCTTTATGGCAGTAGTCTTTTCTTCCATGGTGCTGCTGCGTGGGTTTGAACGACCAACCATCTGGTTGCCGTAATTGCTCTAAACTCTGCCCCCCCACTCCCCAAACCAAGCCCCTTTTCTTCAAGTGGATTCTGATTCATAGTGACCCTACAGGACAGAGTAGAACTGACTTATACAGTTTCGGAGACTGTAATCTTTAAGGAAGCAGACTGCCACCTCTTTTTCCTGTTGAGCATCTGTTGGGTTCGAACCACTGACCTTTCAGTTAGCAACTGAGGGCTTAGCCACTGTGCCACCAGGGCTTCTTCAAATGGCTCTATAGTCACTTCATTTTACCATTTGCCAGAAAGTGTGTAGGACAAGTAAAGCTAGTGGATAAGCTAAAGTGGGAAGAACAGATTTCAATCCTCACTCAACCCAAGCTGGTGTTCCGTTTACACTATGCCTTCTAGGAGCCCTGATGGCACGGTCGTTAAAGTGCTCGGCTGCTAACCAACTGCACCAAGCCGCTCTGTGGGAGAAAGATGTGACAGTCTGCTTCCTAAGAGACTTAAAGCCTTGGGAACCCTATGGGGTCCTACAGGGTCGCTGTTGGAATCATCTCGAGGGCAGTGGGTTATCATAGAAGCCTGGGAGAGAGGCTCAAGAATGGGGAAACTGAGGACACGAATTGTGCGAAGTCACAGGGGAGGTCAGAAACCGGCTTCTCCTCCAACACCCGTTTCCACAGATTGCGCTGGCTCCCCAGTGCCCTTCAGTGCGCCCTGTCGGGGAGCAGGCCTCGCCAAACAGGAGTCAGGCCTGAGGCACAGCCCCCTTCCTCCAGGGCATCTTCAGACCCTGATCTGCACCCTTTCAGGAGTGGCTGAGGAAACAGGCTGGAGTGGGGGGTGACAGAAAGAATGAAAGCACCCTCTGGCCTGCCCAGGAGTTCACCTGGGGCAATCCCCGGACTGCGGGTTGCCACCAGACGCCAGTGCACGGCGCGGGGGCGCAGGTAGCCCTGTAGAGAGGGTGGGTCTTGCTGACCTCGCTCCGGAGCGCGTGAGGCGCCCCCCGGCGGGCGGGTCCTGGGGCAAGGAGGCCGAGGTGCTCGGGTGCCCAGGCCCGGCGCGCATTACCTCCTCGGCGCTGCAGCAGCGCGCCCGGGTCCGCCTGCAGGTCCGAGTGCGTGCCCCGTGCGGCGCGCCGCTTCTCCGAGTGCACGATCAGCAGCATGTCGATGGACACCGAGTTGCTGTCCTTCTTCAGCTCCATGGTGCCGCCTCCCTCCCGGATGGCCCGCCGCGGCCGCTCTCGAGGCTGCCTGCGCTGCAAATGGCCCCGTGCGCCCCGTGCCCTGCGCGGGAGAAGGCGCGGGAGAGGGCGCTCCCCCGCCGCCTGGCCGCTGGGCGCCGCGTTTCGCTGACTCTGCCAAACACGCCATTAGGGCCCGCCCGGGAGGGCGCGACTCTAATGAAGCCGCTACAAGTCACCTTTGAAAGGAAATCCCCGGGCCAAGGCTGACCTGCACCGGAGGCCGCAGCCGACAGAGGCAGCAGGTTCCAGAGGCTCCCTCCCTGCGCCCCTGCCTCCCGCGGGGAGCTGGAAGCGCTGCCTGGTTCCGGAGAGGGCCCGAGGCAGACCCGCTCAGAGAAGCCACAGGCAAATGTAAAAATCTCACAGTGTTGTCAACAGTGAGAGTCCTTTCAGGAAAAGGAAGCACAGCAAGGGAGCTCCAGACTGAATGGCGAGGTGTGGAAATATTGGCCAAGTTTTGGCCTTATATCCAACTCATTACCCAGGTGGGTTGTGGAGGGTGACAGCTCCCTCTATAGGAGGGAGCTGTGTGGGGGTGTTGGGATCAGGAACTCTCCCTGAGTTATGACCCCACCAGATCTTGAAACGTGCCCACTAGGCATTAACCTAACAGTCCACTCCCACCTGTAGGGAAAGTCTTAAAATCTCTGTTCCTTCTAGAACCTGGCTCCTGCCCTGGGGGACAGGGGAGGGATGGGGACAGCAGAGGAGGCTCCAGGCACAGGGAGCACGCCTGCCTACTCCGTTGTCAGGGAGCTGGACCTGGGAGACTGTTCTATTTTTACCCGGGCCAGGCCCGCAGCAGCAGCGTGTTTGGCTGGAGGTCTCAGGAGTGTTTACAGTGTCATCTGCCTGATGACCCTTGGCACCATGAGCCCACCCCGCTGGGGAGCTGTCACCTAACTTAAGACTCCACCGTTAATAAATGACACCCACATGGAGGCCTTTGTTATCAGGACCTCTCCCCTCTTTGGAGTGTAATGAGTCTCACTTGCAGCATGGTCCCTGAAAGCTGCCGCCTTCCCTTTGGAGGTAGCCTCGTATCACACAGGCCTGGGTTCCAATCCCAGCTCCCCACTTGCTGGCTGTGGGACCTTGGACACAGCATTTTCTTGCTGTTAGCATGGAAATAAAAATTCTCATAGGGTGTTGTGATAATTACATGCAGTAAGGTGCCTGGTGCATACTAAGTGGTCTACAAGTGGTAGCTATCGTTCTTACCTCATTTCGAGAGTGAAGGAGCAACCATTATGTGACAAGCAAGTCAGTGATGGAATGGGGGCCATAGCCACACCCTCTGCCTGGGGCTCACTGTTTGGTTTGCTTGCCACCTCACTGCATCACCCCCTTGCCCACTGGGCATCCAATGAAAGGAGAGGTCACCTGCATCCCAGAGTGGAATCCTTCAGGAGCTGAGCCCTTGGAGGGGTGGAGGTGGTTGACTCCCAAGGCCTGCTAAAGCAAGTCCTGCCCTTTCTTCTGTCTGCATGTGTGCGTGCGTGCACACACACACACACACACACACACACAAGGATAGGAGGCTGGCTAAGCCTCGTTGCCTTAAAAAGGGTTGGGGAAGTAAGAACAATGGATTCTGTGAAGCTCCTGAGTCTCAGAGATTGCTTGGGCAGCCCCTGGTCACAGGGTCCCCCACCTGACCTTGGATGGTCTTGCCTAACTCCTTGACGGGCTAGTCGACTGAGGCACAAACACCAGCAGAAGCTCCTGTGCAACACCCCTCCTTGCTGGGTGGGCCTGTGAGGGGACGCCAAGGAAGCTAAGGGCCTCTTACCTGACGTTTGTTTCCTCCCTGCGCCGTCCTCCACCCTCAGTCCCTTGCTGGAGAGTGTCACTCTTAGGAACTTGGCCCACCCTCCCAGAGCTGCGTCTTGGAAAAGAGAGGATGCCTCCTGGGGTGGGCAGTTAGGGGAAAGAGCCAGAGGCATGAACACTGGTGGAGGCCAGCAGCCAGCTGGTGGAGAGGAGTGGGAAAGGAGAGAGTGTGCCAGCCAGAGGTCCACGAGGATGGTCTGCAGGCCGCCTGCCTCTCTAACATGTCTGAAAACAGATCTTTGAAGCAGCATTTCTCAACTTCAGCCGTATTGGCAATTTGGGCCAGATAATTCTTTGTTAAAGAGTGTTGGAAGCACCATGGTTAAGTGCTGGGCTATTAACCTAAGGGTTGGCAGTTTGAACCCACCCAGTGGCTTTGCAGAAGAAAAGACCTGGTAATGTGCTGTAGTAAAAATTACGGCCTAAAAAATCCTATGGGGCAGCTCTACTCTGTCACATGGGGTCACTATGAGTCAGAATCAACAAGACGGCACTCGGTAACAACGAAAACAATAATTCTTTGTTGTGGGGACTGTACTGTGCACTGTACAGTAGCATCCTTGGGATCTACATACTAGGTGCCAGTAGCATCCACTTCACAGCTGTGACAACCTAAAATGTCTCCAAACCCAAAACCCACTGCCCGTTGAGTTGATTATGACTCAGAACGACCCCACAGGGCTTCGGAGACTGCAGTAAATATCGATGGAAGCAGACTGCCACGTTTTCCTCCCGCGGGGCCAGTGGTGCTTCCAAACCGCTAGCTTTTCTGTTAGCAGTTAATCACTCTAACCACTGAGTTGCCAGGGCTCCTAAAATGTCTCCAGACATTCCCAAATGTCCCCTTGGGGAAAATTTGTCCCCCACCCCCACCTTGTTGAGAACATCCATTTGGATATCCTGAAATAGCGGCTGTGTTGCAGTCCAGGCTGCTACTCCTTGCAGCCTGCGGGTCACTCCCTACTCCACCCCCACCCTTGACCTCAGTTGACCCAACTCCATCCCTTTATCCCCACTCTCTGTTCCTGGGTTGAGAGGGAGACACATGGGGGAGGGGATGTGGCTGGGGCATTTAGCTGTATCAGGGAAGGGGAGAGGAAGCAGGAGAGAAGACTGAGATACCTTTCAGGCAGGGATTCTATCTCCCCTGCTCACAGCCATCAGGACAGGGGTTATACCCTCAGCCTGTGGTTTACACCCAGGGCCCACCCTCCATCTATAGACCCATCCCTTCCTCTTTCTGCCAAACCCACACGTGCTGCCATCTCCTCCACTGCCGCCACACACCTGTCCTATCTGCATCTAGGCTTTACTCACCGTATCAGCCCCTCTACCCTGCCACCATCTTGAATGATAGATGATTCAAGGCCCTCTGTATTCTGACCTAACTAGTCTGTGTCCTTGTCCTAGGATCTGGCAAATCATGGGCTGCCTCCATTTCTGTGCAAAGCTTTAATTATTTTAATCCAGGATACCACAAGACAAGAGGGCAGTCAGAATAGCTGTGTTGTTCCTTTTATCCTCTGTCAAAGTTAATGCCCGGGCATGTCCAGTTGTCACCCATAC
Organism: Loxodonta africana; assembly: GCF_030014295.1. NCBI lineage: Eukaryota > Metazoa > Chordata > Mammalia > Proboscidea > Elephantidae > Loxodonta > Loxodonta africana. The sequence continues at coordinate 44,716,436 of NC_087367.1, read as the reverse complement.
CGCTTCCACCCCCTTTGCTTGCAGGTGAGATTTTTCAGTTGTCTGAATGGTTTGGACCCTGAGCTGGCTTGCTGTGGTGAAGACGAGGAGTGGTTCACGGGGCAGGGCTTGCGCCTGGTGGCGGAGGCCCTCAGCAGATGAGTGCCTTCTCACTCCTATTACTACTTCTCCTCAGAAATAGTAGTTCCTCTGGGACCACTAGTCATAACTCTTCTACCTCTCTGAGGATCTCAAGTTTCTCTCTTTTCTATAGAGATGGTAAGGAGCCAATACAAGGAAGGCATTTAGCAGGGATTTGTAGACCTTACATGCTCTTCTGCACTGTTGCAGTAAGGCCGGGGCACACAGAGAGTGGGGTAACTTGGGGCAAGAGCAATAGACAATGTCTTAATTCCCCCAGTTTTTCCTGAAATAAGTCAATCGTTACATGGGGCACCAGACATATAGGAAATTTCCCAGAAACCTTTTGAGAGCTGATGTAGGCTTCTCAAGGTCCCTTGACTAGCTTGACTTGGCTCTCGCCCACTGCTGGTTTTTTTTTTTTTAATTGCTGTTTCCTCTTTCTGGAAACCTCTTTGGACTTCCCTGGCAAATGCAGTCTAACCATCCTTCAAGGCACTTTGCTGATCCTCACCTCCCTGCTGAAGCCTTCCTGGCCTCCCCGGTCCTTGGAGCTCCTGGGGGATGCCAAGTCTGCTTAGGGCCTCTCTTTTAAACTATTCCAATAGTTAATAGGATGTGGACAATCATCCCAGCTCTGGCTTCATACCAGCCAAATTCAGAAAATAAGTCAATTCCCACACCCTGGAGCAGTTATGCCTACAGAAGTATGTTTCCAGACACCGCCTCCTAGCAGGGTGGCCTTGGGCAAGTTACTTAACCTCTCTGAGCCTCAGTTTTCCTGGTCTGTCAAATGGGTAAGGATATTGTTGGGATTAATTGAGATAAAGTACTTAGTGTCGGCTTAGTTATAGCTATGGCAGCTTCCTGTATTACAGACACACTCCTGTCTGGGTCCTGCTCTGAGGAGGGTCTCATGAATGTGGTCAGTGTGGGGTGGGGGTGGGTAGAAGAAACTGGAGGCATCCCTGAACCCCTGTGGCACACAAAGCTGACTTCCTTCCCTGTGTCTCTGCTCTGTGTCACTACGGTACCATCACAGAGGAACTCAATGAGCCATGGAATTCAGTTCATGAAGACCTGACATCAGATTTATGCAGTGTCTGCCTCTTCAGAGGAGTTGTGGCTCAGTACAGTTCACTTTCCTCCCCACCCTCACCCCTCTGCTGCACTCGGTGAACGCTGCATGTGCTTTTCCCTTCTATGGGATATGCCCTCTTGTTAGCTCCATGTTATAGATGAGAAAACTGAGGCTAAGGGAGCCAAGGTGGCCATAGTTAAGTTCCCACAGTTATCTCACAGGTAGTGGGTGGCAGCTTAATCCTGAACACGTCACTCTGTATGACACCCGAACTCTTTGGTGAACCCTCAATATAACCATCACATGCCTAAAAGCTGAAGCTGCCTTGCACCCAGGCCAAGGAGAAGAGCAACCGTCAGCCTGCAGGGGAGATACTCTGAGCAGCCATGGAAAACACACCTTGAGACAAGGCTCTGAAGCCTTGGAAAAATTCTTTGAACTTGAACCCTGAGCTGGGCCTTTGGGGACAGAGTCTCTGTAGCATCAGTGGTGGAAGAACTGGTGGCAGTGGCAGCAGATGAAATTTGGTGGCTGGGAGCATTAAGTAGCCTTTAGGAGCAATGAGGCAGTCCTGCCAGGGAGAAAGAAGGAAACATGAAAGGGCACTTTGTGCTGCAATGAGCTCCATAGCATTCCAGGGAGAAGATGGTTACACTGCACACAGGGCTTTCCCACTCTCTTGGTTTGCTGTGACTAAGTGAAAGGGTAAGCACAGAAGAGGGAGTCCTGTTCTCCTAGAAAAGAGGGTCCAAGGAGGTGGGGGTGACATCTAAACCAAGTCCTAGGGAGCAAGGAGTTGCAGAGAGCCACGAGAGACACGAAAGAAGGGCTTCCCAGGCAGAGGAGGAGCCTCATGGGGCAGGGAGGGTTGCGGAGATGGAGGTGAGAGAGAAGCTGGCCGGTTTCAGGAAGCCAAAGCAGAGCAGTGATGGGAGGAGGGGCCAGAAGGGAGCCAAAGGGAGCCAGGGCCAGTCTGAGGGGAGAACCTCTGTGGGTGGGGCTTCTGCTGGCCATCTGAGCAGCAATGCAGGTTGTTGTCAGCAAGCATGGAAGAGAAAGAGGATTCACAAAGGTGAGGGGCAGATCTGATGGTTACCATGGGCATGAACAAAAGCATTGCTACCAGAGATTGGGCCAGGCAAGGGGCGGGGGGTGGGGGTGGTGGAGGTGGTGGCATGAAAAGATGATCAAATACCAAACACATGTGCTACATAGGAAAAGTGACATTGGGAGTGTGGGGTGGGGTTTCTAGATAAGGTGGGAAGCTGGGCTCAGAGGGAGAGGACAGGCAGGTGCCAGGCACTGTTTGGAGCAGGCAGGTGAGACACAGCACCTCCTTTGCAGCTGAAGGCGAAGAGCCCAGCTCAATCCTCAGACTTCGGTGACCCACTCTACCTGAGCTGGGTCATAGAATTATATAGGGATTCAGTGAAATGAACAGCTTTGCCAAATTCTCCTCTTCTGTAACTGGTGAGGAGTCAATTCTATGAATTCCAGCCTTTGGTGGAAACTGCTTACCATTTATGCCTGATTACCGTGTACCAGGAGCCTGTGGGCTTCATTGAGTATATGCCTGGCTTACTGGGTGGTAAATTTTGCTGGACGACAACACTACGTTTGTTGAGTCTGTTTTCCCATGTTGAAGGATTAGAGGGAACATCTGTGAAACTCCACTTCTATTGCTTTCGCAAGGACCAGACTAGGGCTCTTTGAGAGGAAAGAGCAGGTTAAAAAAAGACCTGGTGATTTACTTCCCAAAATTTAACCAATGAAAACTCTATGGTTCACAACTGAATACTGTCTGATATAGTACTGGAAGATGAGCCCCCTAAGCTGGAAAGCACTCAAAATACACAGTGGCTATAATAATGGACTTAAGCATACCAGTGATCACCAAGATGGCACAGGCCCAGCATGTGAAGTCATTATGAGTCGGAGCCAACTTGAGAGTAACTAGCAACAAGTGAGGTATATAAACCCAGAGGCCTCCGGGGAGGATCTGTGCAGTGGGTGGGCACAGGAGTTTATACCAAAGAATGACCTAGACATCCCAATGCCCTTATGTGCTCTCTGATGGGTGATAGCTTTGAGGAGGCTTCAGCTGGTCCAGTTTGGGGGGATGACACCTGCCTGGCCTGTGGTGGTAGAAGGTACCTCTGGGGGTGGGGAGCAGTCCCAGCATGTACTGCTGCTCCCTGACAGTGGGCATGTGGACTTGGGCTAATGGAGTAGTTTGTCTGCAGGCAGTATCCAGCAATGAGGGCAGGAAGGGCTGCTGGGTGCCGAGGCAGCCTTTGGCTCCTCTGTGGTAAGGATCTTCCACATGTGTAATTCGGAAGCATACCCCTTCTCCTAGATTTTCTATACTAATGGTTGGGAAATGGCCTATTTCTAAAAATGGATTTTCTTTCTTCCATCTCTTCTCTATTAGTGTTCCCAGCAATATATCTTCCTGTAACCCATCTTGTTTTCTGCTTTAGCCAGCTCCTAGAACTTTATGTGGCACCCACTAAACCTTTGCTGAGGAAGTTTGAGTGTTGAAGTATAAGAGGCTGCAGTTGGGGCCTCCAGTCTTGAACTGTGGCTCATTCCGTGGACCCTGCCTTTTCCTGGATGGAAGAGGTTGTACTGACAGACTGGATGCATTCTTTCACTATGCAAGGAATAAAGCTGAATCAATCGCTGTGGAGTCTATTCTGATTCATGGCAACCTCATATGTGTCAAAAAAGAACTGTGACTGATAAGGTTTTCAGTGGCAGATTTTTTGGAAGCAGTTTGCCAGGGCTTTCTTCTAAGTACCTCTGGGTGGACTCGAACCACCAACCTTGCCATTAGCAGCCCGTGTACATTAACCATTTGCACCAGCGGGGACTCCTTGGGAGGAACAGAAAAGGATAATTGATCTGAGAACTTCCCTTCTTCTTCTTCTTCACTTCCCCAGATTGAGTTTGAAGCTGACCATTTGGATACATTGCTCTAAATTGCCCATTTTTTTACCCTAAAAAGCAGGAAACTACCATCGAAAGGTATTTTCTAATTGTAGACAGAATCCATGCTCATTATTGAAAATTTGGAGCTTTGATGGTGCAGTGGTTAAAAGCTATGGCTGCTAGCCAAAAGGTCGGCACTTCAGATCTACCGGGGGCTCCTTGGAAACCCTATGGGGCAGTTCTACCCTGTCCTGTAGGGTCCCTGTGAGTCAGAATTGACTCAACAGCAATAAGTTTTTTTGGTTTAATCTTTGTGGAAGCAGACTGCCACATCTTTCTCCAGCAGAGCAGCTGGTAGATTAAAACCACCGACTTTTTGATTAGCAGCTGAGCACTTAGCCACTGTGTCACCAGGGCTCCTTGTAATAAGTATATACGTATTTAGAATTTAATCTAGGGTCACTTAATGTACGGTTTTGCATCATGATTTTCCCACTCAACACATGAAATGAGAAGATTACCGAAAACTCTTTAAAGCCCAATTTAAAAGGCTATCTGACTGCTTAGGCTATTCTAATGGAAGCAGCAGTCAAGAAATAAAACAACACGTTGCATTGGGCAAATCTGCCGCAAAAGACCTCTTCAAAGTGTTAGAAAGCAGAGATGTCACTCTGAGGACTAAGGTGCACCTGGCCCAAGCCATGATATTTTCAATTGCTTCATATGCATATGAAAGCTGGACAATGAATAAGGAAGACCGAAGAAAGAAGAATCGATGCCTTTGAATTATGGTGTAGGCAAAGAATATTGGATATACCACGGACTGCTGAAAGAACAAATGAATCTGTCTTGAAAACGTGCAGCCAGAACACTCCTTAGAAGCAAGTGTGGCGAGACTTGTTCTCAAGTACTTTGGACATGTTATCAGGAGGGACCAGTCCCTGGAGAAGGACATTATGCTTGGTAAAGTAAAGGGTCAGTGAAAATGAGTAATACCCTCAATGAGCTGGACTGACACAGTGGCTGCAACAACGGGCCCAGTCACAGCGATGGCTGTGAGAGTGGCGCAGGACCGGGCAGTGCTCCGTTTGGTTGTATGCAGGGTCGCTATGACTCGGAATCGACTCAATAGCACTTATTGGGCTTTTGGTTTGTTTTGCACTTTCCACTTTTTATAAATAACGTGATGATAAGTATCTTTGTGTTTATACCTTTGACCACGTATCTGATTATTTCCTTAGAATAGATTCCTGGAAGTGGAATTACTGAGTAAAGGTTATGACTATTTTAAGGCTTGAGATATAAATAATGCCAAATTACTTTCCAGAAAGATTGTGCCTATTTACAATCTCACTAGCTGTGTATGTCACCTTACCATACACCATCACAAGCATCGAGTAGTCATTACGTAAACCACTGAGAGTATGAAAATGGATAAATGGTAACTCATACTAATTTTTATTACCCCTGAGATTGAACATGTTTAAAATATAAATTTCCTTTTTGTGTTTTTTTTTCTCTTTTTGTGATTTTTTTTATTTTTTATTTGTATCCTTTGTTCCATTTTCCTACTGGGATGGCACAATGTTTAAATGTTAGTTGGAGAAAAAAAATATTCCCCCAATCTACCTCAGACCTTTTCTATTTCATACACAAAGTCTATGGTGAAGCCATCTTTATACCTCTGGCCGCTTTAAGCTCTATGAGGGCCAGGCCATGGTCTTACTCATTCCTGACCCACTTCCCCCTCCACTGTGCCTCATATGTGTGTTGTACACAGAGGTGCTCAATAAAAGTTTGAATCAAATTGGACGGAATTAATGCTCCCAGCTAGCTGAGATTTCTCTCTTTAGCCTGGAGGTGTAACTGAGCTTTCCAGAGATCTGTAGCACTTGCTGTTCTGTGTCTTTCTCACAGACCTTCAGAAAATGGAGGAGAAGGAGGTTAAATTCGGACGAGCGATTCTAAAGGCACCTTCCTATTCTGTTGACAGAGCCACCTGGAGCATGAATTTGGGGAGAGCTCAGTTCCAAGAGCTCCCTTCTCACAACTGGACCAATAAGCAACATCATGATAAACGGAGAAAAGAATGAAATCTTCAAGGATTTCATTTCACTTGGATTCACAATCAACACCCATGGAAGCAGCAGTCAAGAAGTCAAAAGACGTATTGCACTGAGCAAATCTGTTGCAAAGGACCTTTTTAAAGTGTTGAAAAGCAAATATGTCATCCTGAAGACTAAGGTGCGCTTGACCCAAGCCATGGTATTTTCAATCGCATCATATGCATGTGAAAGCTGGACAATGAATAAGGAAGACCGAAGAACTGACACCTTTGAATTGCAGTGTTGGCGAAGAATATTGAATATACCGTGGACTGCCAAAAGAACAAACAAACCTGCCTCGGAAGAAGTACTACAAGAACGCTCCTTAGAAGCAAGGATGGTGACGCTGCATCTTACACACTTTGGACATGTTGTCAGGAGGGTTCAGCCCTTGGAGAAGGACGTCACGCTTGGTAAAGTACAGGGTCAGCGGAAAAGAGGAAGACCCTCAACGAGTTGGATTGCAATGAGTGGCTGCAACAGTGGGCTCAAGCCTAACGACAATTGTGAGCATGGTGCAGGACCAGGCAGTGTTTCATTCTATGGTACAGGGGGTCACTATGAGTCGGAACCGACTCGAAGGCACCTAACAACAATAACAACAACAGTTCTGAGACAGCGCTGCTCAGTGCCATTCAGCTACCTTCTCAGCAGATTCCACGAGCCTTGGACTCATTCGTTAAACACAATTTCCGTTTTCGACCTTGCTGCTGTGGCTCTCCCTGATCGACCTGTCAGCCATTCCCTGTCTCAGCATTTCCATCCATGACACCTTCATTGACTTTCCATAGTTTTCTCTCTATAGCTTGTTCAAATCTCATCCTCTTGGATCTAATGGTGTGCAAAGGAGGGAAGCACTACATTCCGAAGTACAGGTAGTTTGAATTCCAGAATCTTAACACTCTATGGTATTCTAGGCCTTTTCCTGTGGATGGAGATGATGAAAATCAATTTGTCTCTCACCACCACTTCCAAAATATCTTGGGCAATGCCAAGAGAGGTATCCAATGGCACATAAAAGCCCATAGAGAGATTACCTCTTCAGTTTTGCCAAGTGTTTATTACCAAGCTTTTGAAATGCCCCTTGCTTATTCCTTATAGTGATTCATAGCAACCCTAGAGGACAGAGTAGAACTGCCCCATAGGGTTTCCAGTGAGCGCCTGGTGGAAATGAACTGCTGACCTTTTGGTTAGAAGCTGTAGCTCTTAACTACTATGCCACATAGGGTTGCTCTGAGTCAAAATCGCAGAATAGGCTCAACAGCAATGGGTTTGGGTTTGGGTTTTGCTTATTTCTTGATCCACCTTCCTCTCCCATGTAAACAAGGAGCCACACACCTAGTTCATGCAGATACGCATTACTTCCATAAACTCACAGAGTTCTCACTATAGCCCAAGGCTGGGCTGATGTGTTTAATACCCATGTTACTGACAAAGAAATAGAGGGTCAAGAAACTCATTCCCACAATTCTCCTAGTGAGTCAACAGTGGCTCCTGGATGGGCCCAGTTCTTACGCCAGCCTAACACACTTGCCATTCTGGAGATTTTAGTGAAAAGGAGAACATTTCCAGGAGCAGACCAAGAGTTAGGCTGCCTGCTTTCATGGCCCAGGGCAGTGCTCCAACTGACACGCGTGCCCTGGGAGAGAGCCCCTTTCCTAGGTGGTGCGAGGTTGTCTAATGAGGTAGTGAGGCAGAACACAGAAAAAGGTTTTGGAATGTCTGAACAAAAACACAAATGGGCTAAGAACAGCCTTTTGATCATTACTGTGGACCCCTGGAGACCGCTGGGAGGATTCTGGTGACCATCTGCCCCTAGTGGGACAGGCCCAGTGGCTTGAATACCAGGGGGCACGAGAAAGCCAGCGTCGGTGCAGTGCAGAATCCAGCCTGGCCTGTCCCTGGGGCAGAGCTTCTAATAGGAACGTGGGTATTTTTAGATTCACGTGTGCAGACACAGGACAGGGCGAGCTGGATGGGAACAGCTAATAAGCCATGGCCCTTATTAAGTTAGGGAGGATAAAATGAGGGGAGGAGAGAGAACCTGGTGGAACTTTTTCACATGCCTCATTTTCAGAGAACTCTCTTTCCATAATTCATGGAGAAAGATTGAGGTCAGGGTGATTATGCATGGCAGCAGTTACCTGAATATGGGGCATGTTGCCAGCCCCCTTCCCGCAGGATCCAGTGCTGCCCTCCGGGTGAGGAGATTGGGCAGGAGGGAGTTTTGGCTTTGGGACTTGGCTATCAAGGCTCCCAGGGAGATTCTCAAAAGTTTCAGATTAGAAGTCAATTCCCAACGTGATCCTCACAGCTACAAGAGAGAGTCAAGTGATATCGTTATTACCCTGATTTTGCAGATGAGGAAATGGACTTTGGGAGAGCCACGGAGACTTGTGTAGGGGCCCGCTGTTGGTAAGTGACAGAGTTGGGATTCAAAGTCTGTCTCCTCAATTAAGGCCAGCCTTTTTTTTTTTTTTTAGTTTCCTAGGGCTGCCATGACAAAGTACCACGAGTTGGGCAGCTTAAAACATCAAAGCTATTCCCTCACAGTTCTGGAGGCCTGAATCCTAAAATCAGGATGTCGGCAAGGTTAACTCCTTTTAAGAGCTCTGAGGGAGAGTCTGTCCTGTGCCTCTCTCCTAGCTTCTGGTGGTTTCCCATAATCCTTTACATTCTACATTCTTTGGCTTGTAGATGCCTCACTACGATCTCTGCTCCCTCTTTACATGGCCATCTTCCCTCTGTGACTGTATCTGTGTCTCTTGTCTTTATAAGAACACCAGTCATATTGGATTAGGGCCCACCGTACTCCAGTATGGTCTCATGTTAACTAATTACATCTGCAAAGATGCTATTTACAAATAAGGTTGCATTCACAGGTATGGGTTAGGACTTGAATGTATCTTTTTGGGGGACACAAATCAACCCATAACAAGGTCTATCATTATTTCCCAGCATACCTTACTTTCCCCTGAAGACAGCCCAGTTGTGTCTCAGAGTCATTATCCATTTATTTAACCCACAGACATTTTTCTATGCCAAGTCTGTTTGTGTCAGGAACTCTATCACTGGAACGGGGCAGTGAGGAAGACAGTTTCTGCTCTCAAAGAGCCCTTGATTCAGTGAGGGCAACATCCAGGTGACTCCCGGCTGAACCTCGGCGTGACCAGTGTGCTAGCTTGCCTTGTGAGGAGAAGCAGGCTGGAAGTGCAGCTGGCGGGGTTGGTGCTGAGTATGAGGACAGTCAAAGCTCTGCTGGTACAGTCACTTTTCAAAGAGTGAGACTGAGGTAGAAGCCAGGGAGGGTAACTGTTGCCCTCAGCCCTTTCTCCTGACCCTTGGCTCTGAGCCTTGTGGGGCTTAGGGCTATGGCACCCACACTGCATGGACTCACTAAGTGAGGGCTTGGCAGAGTTGGAAGGAAGATAGGGCCTGGACTGTGCTGCTGCCAGCCACTCCTTTCCCTGCCCATTCTGTGGTTGGAAAGCATTGAAGACAATTCTTCATTGCTTTCCTGCATCAGCCCAGAGCTAACCACGTGTCTGCCCATCTCTATCCACCATCCATCTGTCCTCTCACATACTCATGTGCCCCACTCTTTCACATCCACCCACTCACTCCGTGTAGCCAACCCATCTATTCACACTCTCATCCATACATCTCCCTTAGCTATTTATTCACCCATCCATCCACATTACATTACTCTTCAATACATCTGCTGAACCCTTCCTTCTGTCTTTTCTGTCTAACATGCTTCATCCAGCCACCCATTCATTTATTCATTTCCTGCCCCATCCAGTTAACAATTCTGTCATTCCATTTATCCAATACACCCACTGTGTTCAGAGCTTGTGCCTGGTGTTGTGGGGACACAGAGAGGAATGACTCTCATTGTCGACTTAGAAAATAGTATGCAGATCAATTTATGAAAGAAATGGAGTTGGAGGGTGTCCCAGAGGAGCAACACATAGACTTTGGCTGGAGAAAAAGAGAGGAAGCTGAGTGAGGATCTATTAAGATGTTAGAGACTCTCCTTCTGGGAAGATAAGAATTGAAGGGAAGGAAGGAAGGATAAGGAAGGGGAAGAGAAGGGGGGGAAAGAAAGAAAAAATGTGTATTGGATACTCATTCTATGCTGGACCCTATGCTAGTTGTTTGCACCAGTCCTAATCATTCCAACAGCCTTTTGAGGTAGATATAGTTACCTGCCTTTTAGTGATGAGGAAACTGAGGCTCAGAGAGGGGATCAGTTCAATGTGAATGAAAGCATGAAGGGCAGGCCTAGGTTGAATACACTTGCTCATGCAGAGCTTCCGAATGAAGTTGGAAGCAAGCAGGTCTAGGACAGTGCTACTTGACAGTGAACTTGTGGACTACATTGCCTGAAGTTGTGAGTGGATAAGAACAGCAAAGTCTATTTGCTCATATAGTGCCCAGTGAGAAGGAGGTTGTGCGGACCTGCACAGCTGTTGGAATCTGATGCCAGGCTATATCTGACATAGAATTGGAGCACCCCTTACTGGCCATACCAGATCGAGGGTCCTCCTGGAAGATTGGTGTCCCTGAGCTTCTCTGCCCAAGACTTATTAGGTACCCTCAGGCCATATCCAAGGAGTGTTTCTTTGGGCATTCACACAACCTGTTCAATGTCTAGCGTTACTTTTCTGGCCTGGGATCTCCTTTGGTGGGGGCTGGGGGCTCATGAAGATCCAGCAAAGGCCCAGAGAGGTGAGGTCAGCTTCACTTCTCATCTGTTAGGTCTTCAGCCAGGGCTCCATGAGCCCCAGACCCGGGCCCTCTGGCACCCAGGGTGTGCACAGTTTTCTGCTGACACTTCATGGCTGGCACTTTCTAGATCCACACCCAGTTCTCACCGCCTGACATTACCAAACTGTCCTCCGGCCATTCTGATGAATCTCTGCAGACCGTTGATTGACAATGTCTGTCCCAAGGCTGGAATATTCCCCGATGGTCAGGTAGGTGGTCCGAACAACCAAGGACCCTAGTGACAGCTCAGGGTGAGAGCCTTGCTTGGGGTGAGGTAGCCCTTCAGTGTTCCAGACAGATGCCTTCTAACAGCTGCAGAGCTTGTGGAGCAGTGGATATGATGGAGGCTGGACGAGGGTGGGCAGTGCTAATTAGAGATTCTAGAATTACACCCCTCTCAGGCATTTGAGCCCTGTTGCTTCCTACACAAGTGTGGGTCTGCTCTTCTCTGAAGTCAGTCTGTCTGTTGAGAACCCCGTTTGGCTCTGCCTACCTGGAGGACAGGGGCTGCAGGTGCCCCGGCATTGGTGCTGGGCCCGGGGGTCAGCCCCAGGCATGCAGAGCCCCAGGGCAGCTGGGAAGGGGGTGTTTGCCCCAGGCCTGCATTACCTCAGCCGTCCTTCCTTCCCGGCTTTCCCCTCTGCGTGGCTGGGGCCCCCCATCTGCCAGCTCAGCTGTCCTCCTTGCTCACGGTGTGATCTCTGCCAGCAAGAGAAGAGGGAAACATGAGCCGGGCCTTCTCCCACTGCATCCTGCCACCCTGCCCTCCCCCCTGCCTCCAGCCAGGAGGGAGAGGGCTGGGGACAGGGAAGAGCAGCGCCCAGGGAGAGCTCTAGGCCCAGCTGCCTCTGGGCTACTTGGAATGGACAAGACTCAAGCCTTCCTTCTGGAGCCAGCATGTAGGGGCTGCTCTGGGCTCCGCCATGCCTGGACATCACCGTTTAGTTGAGTGCGGAAGAACAGCTTCTCCCTTCCCTAAGGCTTTGCCTTCCCCTTAGCTTCCAGGACGGGAGGGCTCCCAGTGGGTATTTTTATTGTCATCCTAAAAAGGCCAAGTAGGAACTAGCGAGGACTTTGGAGGCAGGCTGCTTGGGCTCAGATCCCAGCGTTCCAAGGTGAGTGGAATAACCTTTCAGAGCCTCAGTTTGCTGATCTGGGACCCAGAAGCAATCATGCCCACTGCACAGGATAAGAGGCCAAATGAGCTAATGCAGAGCGTGCACTCAACACACGCTGGACACGTGCTCGTGACTGTTCACAAGCAATACCAAGCCAAGCCCTTAACCGAGGACATAACCACCCATGTCCAACCACTGCTGCTTACCTGAATCTCATGGGGTTCTCTGGCATGTTGGATTGGAGGAGCAAGGGCAGAAATAGCCCCCACACGTGCATCTCACTCTGGGGCAGCAGGTACTATTGTGGTGGTGGCATGTGTATGTGACTGTGTGTTTGTATGTGGGAACTCTGAGAGCAGGGACTGTGTCATTCATCTTCTTTTCTTGGAACAGCCTACTTCCTGGCTCACGATAGGTGTTCCTTTAAAGGAATTTTTCCTCTCTTTTTCTCTGTGGGGTGTGTGTGTGTGTGTGTGTGTGTGTGTGTGTGTATGCATGTGTAACTAGGCTACTTGAACTTTAGATCCTTCACTGGTGTTGTGGGATATTTGAGGAGTCATTTCACTTCTCTGAGCCTTGATTTTCTCATCGGAAAAACAGGTGTAATAATCCCTGCTCTGATGTGTTTTTTCAGGGCCTACCCCAATGCATGGCATGCAGAAGTAAGGCGTCCCTCAACGTCTGTTCCGTTACAGCCATGCCCCGCAGAGACTGTCCTCAGATTGCGTTGGGGTCTGATCCAGAGAAGAAGGTCCACAGGGTCTGGATGCCTCAGAGATCTTTGGGGTTGAATGGTGGGGACATGAGATGGCCTCACGAGACTCTGAGTTTTCTGCGGACAGTGGGGCAGGGCTGGCCCCCTTCTGCCCTATCCTGCAGGGCTGACAAATCAGGCAGGGGGCTTTAGATACTTCAACCAGCCTGGCTTCTTCTCCTCCTTCTGCTGGTATGGGTTGGGGATGGGTGAGAAGCCTGGTGTCCATGGAGGAGGCCTACTTCCCAGAGCTGCCCTGGGCGGGGAAAAAAGCCTAGGGGGGCAAGGCTTCCCTCACAGTTCCCTTGAGGCCGGGCTTCTGGCCCCTGGAGTGGCTATTGCACAAGCAAAGCACGGAGCTTGGCCTCCACAGGGTTATCTGATGCAGGCTGGGCCCCCGGCAGGGCCAGGTCCTGGATCACGGTGGTGACAGTGGCCTGTTTGTGGGAGGAGAGTTCGCACTCCCCAGGTGGTCGCTGAAAAGTCGCCACTGAGAGAGGGCCTACTTAATGACATGTTGCCTCTGGCAAGTCCTGACAGCTGGGCCCAGCCTGGAGAGAGAAGACAGAGAAGGAAGCAGAGAGGAACAGAGAGAGAGAGAGACAGTAACAGAGAGAGACAATGAGAAAAACAGAGAGGGAGGAGGGAAGAGCCACAGAAGACAGAGAGACATATACAGAAGGCAAACAGACCAGGAAAGACAAAGAAAGAGAAAAAGATAGCTAGACATGGAGGAACAGAGAAATAAAGGGATAGAGAGTCAGAGAGAGACAGAAACAGAGAGAGATGAAAGACAAACACATACAGAGATGCTAAAGAGAAACAATCAGAGAGACAGGGGAAGACACAGGAAGAGGGGGAGAGGCAGAGACAGGAGAGACAGAGAGGCAGAGAAACTTCCAGAGGCAGATAAAGAGAGGGGGTGCACACCTGAGGTGACTGGGGTCAGCGTGGAGACAGACAGACAGGCAAAATGCTTCTGGTGGTGCTCATGGCCTCTCTGGCGGAAAGAGAGCCCCCATGAACCAAGATCCTTTCAGCCTCAGCATAGCAGAATCCCCTGGGGGCACATTCAAATTCAGGTGCCTGGGCCCCATCCACAGAGTCAAGTTCACTGGTCAGGGGAAGGCCAGGAATCTACATTTGCAACATTGCTCCCTAGGAGATTCTATTGTAGGGCTCCCACCAACCAGTCAGAAAGGCTCTCAGACCAGGAGAAGCCAGGAGTCGGTCCCTTCTCTCTCATTGTTTCTCTCCCCACAGTGTAGGGCCTCTTGGCAAGCAGGGGTCAGGGCAGGAGGACTCTGAAGGCACTTTCTCCATAGATCCTGAGGCTCCCTACTTTTTTGGTTCATCAGCCAATAACCCCCAGGAAGGGCTGAGGGCCCTCCACTCCCAGTCAGTTAGACTGGGAGGTGCCTTAGAGGCCATGCTCCAGTCCTAGCCATTCTCCAATTGGGGAGGCTCAGTGGCCAGCGCCAGGGCATTAAAGATAATGCGGCTTGTTGATTTATGAAGCTTTTGTTATGCGTCAGACTCTGTGCTGAACATTCTTTCATTGAATTCTATTAAATAGGGTAGGGACCAGCACTGACCCCACCTTACAGGTGAAATAAGACCCAGAGATGGTAAGTAAATAGCCCAGGGCCACACAGCTAGTAAATGGTAGAGCCTGGACCAGAATCCAGGTCTGTCTTACTCTAAAGCCATGCACTTAACCACTACTCTATCCTGCTAGTTCAAAACTACTCCCAACTTCTCTCCTGCTTCTACTAATGGCTCTATTGCCAGATTCCAAGATCCCAAATGCAAGGTTATCTTGGTTCCTCTCCGCTTCCTCCTCACCTAATTAGTTTCCAAAGTCTGCTGATGCCAGCTCCGCAATAGCTCTCATTCATCATCATCTTTTTTCACTTTAATGCCTCTTACCAAATTCAGCCTTCAAACCTCTTGCCCAGACCTAGGCAATAATCTCCCAACTCAATTTTCCCTAAAATTGTTACAATTCTCACTGGAAGTGTGCAAGATGCTTTTAGGTGGCTGTCTTTCCAAGCATAGTCTCTGAGCAGTGCAAATGCTAAACACGCTAACCGAACCGAAAGGTTGGTGATTCAAGTCCACCTAGAGGTGCCTTAGAAAAAAGGCCTGGCAATCTGCTTCTGAAAAATCAGCAATTAAAAACCCTACGAAGCACAGTTCTACTTTGACCCACATGGGGTAGCCATGAGTCAGAATCAACTCTGTGGCAACTGGTTTTTGCTCTTTCCTGGAACCTTAGAAAATATAGCCTGAGACAAATTCACAGGCTAAGACATTAGGAAGGGAAGGGCAGAGGTGGGGATGCAATCTGAGGACAGCAAGAGTGAGGGGGAAATTGCCATGAAGTAGTGAGAAGGGGACACAAATCAGGGGGTACTTTACTGACTGGTCAGTTTTGTGAACCAGAGCCTGTTTTTTGGGCCTATGTGTTGTCTCTGGAAAGGATGTATGGAGCTTCTTCCCTTGCAGCTGTGTGTGTGTTTGAAGGGTCAAGGATTTTATCTATTGGCTCCTTCCTGTCTCTTATTCCTCACTGGCCAAAGTTGACCCCATGACACGTTGATTTCACTGCCTTTGTAGGCTTCTGCTGCGCAGCCGTTGGACATGTTGGATGGGTGTTGGAGCTGTTGGAACACCCACCTGATGGTATGATGGGGGCTCTGCAAAGCCCAGCCCTCGTCCCCGGGAAGGCAGAGAAGGCTGCCAGTGCTAGGAGCTGTGGCAAAGGCACCAGTGGCTGGGCTCTCCTCTGAGCAAGCACTGAGGCCAGGGAGCAGGGAGAGCCAAGCAGATCTGCAGAGGCTCTTAAACTGGGTCTGGTTTGAGAGGGGCATTTTTCTGGTGAGCAAAACAATATGCAGCTAATTAGACAGCATAACATAAATCAGTATGTTCAAGTTTAAATAACATCTAGAAATAAGTAGACTTGACAACATGAAAAACCACAGGGTCGGTGGGACTTGACAATATGAAACTCCCACGGGTCTGCCCCATAGCATTAGCATCAGTGGCACATCCTGAGAGGGGACTCCTTGGCTCCCGGAGCTGGGTGGCTGGTGGCTGGTGTGCTTCATGCCTCAGCCAGCATCTGGTTCTCACTGAGGAAGGACTTGCAAAACAAGGGTGCCATCTCATACGGCACCACAGACCTCTGGCCATAGCCTTCTGCTGGAAGTGCCAGGAACTAGAAGTAGGGCTCATGTGCACCCAGGAACCGGCTCTGTGAAGCTGCACCAGGAAGGGGGAAATTGGGACTTAAATAAACTTGTAAATCCAAGTCTGTACTTTGCGGAATCATGGGATGCTCCAACCTGCTGCTTCTCATGTGAGCCTGGCCAGGTCAGGGGATAGAGGGAGCCGCGAGGCCCACGATTGACCATATGGCCTCTCTGCCTGCAAACCTGTGGACCTTGTCATGAGAATTAAGTCAAGGGCTGGATGAGTGCCATCCTGGGGGCTGGGCCTGTGCCAGAGCAGGGAGCAGACTGGGAGGGGGCATTGTGAGTTCATTGCCTCCTGAACCATCAAGACAAACCAAGAACACATCATGGAGCTGCTGTTAGCAAAACAACCTTTCAGCATCTTCTAAATTGCTTTTCTGTCTGAGTGGTGTCTAGTTTCCTCTCAAGATGAAATCATTTCTGTTTCTTTTAATTCAGGTAGGCTGCCACTCATACCTTGTCCCTTTCCACACAGGTGAATATGCGCCCAGCCTTCCCTTCGGGTTGGTTTCTTCTTATTAAAGCACATCTTATCACCACATTTCTATCAAGAGGCCGCTCTACCAAGTCTCAGGGATAAGCTGGGATTGCATTTATTTTCTTAAGTTAAAAGCATCATATTGGCTCAGTATGGTATCACTGCCCTGTATAGTGGTTATAGACACCTGAGGCTATAAACATCAATTATTTTTTTTGTTTCCTCCCTAAAATTACTGAGCTAGTCCTTTATGTTTCTGTTTGTGAGTGGCCCAAATATTGAGCTCCAATAATCGGGCTATGTGTTTTGATTTGGTTATATCCACCTCTTCCTCTTGAATCCAGGCAAAAGCCCTCCGCACCACACAAGCCTGGTCACAGACTACTTGATCTACCCTTCTTGGGAGGGGGCAGAGTCTGTCCCTCACCAGCTGCTGTTGAGGAAACCTGGCCCTTCTCTCTGACACACTGTCTCCTGAGTCAGCTTTTCACTCCCTTCACCCTCCGTTCTTTTCCATGGTCCTCCGTCCTGACTGACACCTCGTGGAATACACCACACGTGTGTGCTGGCCTGAGTTGGTGCCCATGTGAGCTGGCAGAAGCAGAGATGGCTCTGAGGGTTGCAGTGCTTTGGCCAAGGTCTGGGGTCATTATGGATTGAATTGTGTCCTCCCAAAATATGTGTTGGAGTCCTAAGCCCTATGTCTGTGGATGTAATCCTGTTTGGAAATAAGATTTTGTTATGTTAATTACAGCATACTCGAGTAGGGTGGGTTCTAAATCTAATCACTCCTGAGTTATGAAAAGAGCAGATTAGACACAGAGATATTCACACACAGGGGGAAGACATGCACCATGTGAGGATCACCTACAAGCAAAGGGACCAAGGAATACCTGGGCCTACCTACAAGGAAAGAATCAACATGGCCAAGACTGTGATTTGAACTTTTAGCTTCCAAAACTGAGAAAATAAATTATGTTCTTAAAAGCCACCCACTTGTGGTATTTGTGTCACAGCAGCACTAGGAAACTAAGACAGATGTACTTTGCATACCTGGTCCACAATGGACTCACTAGGACCCCCTCCTTTCAGAATGTTTGCCAGCCTGCACACACCCAGACACACCTGGTACCGTCTTGGGCCTTCTCTCCCAGTAGTATTACCTTCACTCTTGTACCTTCCCCTTCCCACTTCCCTGGCTGCCTTCAGACTAGGTTTTCTTGTCTTCCTGGATCTTGACTTTATGCCCTCTGAGAACGCTTTCTTCCCTTCATAAACTAGCAGGGTGGGCATCTTGTCCTTGAAGTATATGTAGCCAGGGGAAGAAAAGAAGTTACCCCCTGAGCATCAGAAGGACCCTGAGCTTACACCTTTCTTCTAGTTCTTTCCTGGAGCTGCCCTGGCCCCACTTCTGTATAAGCCTTCCCGGCCCTGCCCAGCTGGGGTGGGGGTGGGGGTGGGCGCTCCTCCTAGGTCCAGTGGCTTTAAAACTCACCAGTTCTCTTACCCTTTGGAGCATAGCGTGGCCAAGGCTAGACAGACTAGCCTGAGTTTAAACCCCAGCAAACCCTGGTGGCATAGTGGTTAAGAGCTACAGCTGCTAACCGAAAGGTTGGCAGTTCGAATCCACCAGGCGCTTCTTGAAAACCGTATGGGGCAGTTCTACTCTGTCCTGTAGGGTCACTATGAGTAGGGCTCAAATACGGTCGCTCTGTGTAGGAATCAACTCGATGGCAATGGGTTTGGTCTGGTTTTTTGGTTTTTAACTAATTTCATCTGCGTGGTTTGGACACATTATGTAATATCTCTAAGCTCAGTCTTCTTGTCATTAGAGTGGGGATGAAAATTGTACCTATCTTAGGGCATTATGTGATGAGTCAACAAGGTGATGCAGGTAAACCACTTGGTATAGTACATGGCGTACACGGCACACTGCAAGTGCCCAGTGAGTGCTGGTCCTCGTGACTCTGCTTTGATACCTACACATATGCCTCTCCACTACCTCCACCTCCACCTCCACCACTGCCACCACTGCCACCACTGCCACCACAGCCGTCTTTACCACCTGCAGCACCGTCACCTCCACTACCACCTTTACCACTGTTACTGCCACTGCCACAACCACCGAAAGAATCTGTCCTACCTCTCAGAGACTCTCAGCCCTCAAAGTAGCAAGTAATGCAAGAGGGGCGGACTGGTGCTGCCAAAGGGGTACAGACCACAGATTCAGAGCAGCCATCCTTTCCCTCCTCCCTGTGAGCCTGTTCTTGGGGTTCTGGTCAGACACTCTGCTGGGGAGATGCCCTGGCTTCCCCTTCTCCCCGCTCCTCCAGCACCGACACCTGAGGCCCACATAAGCCGGAGGCTTGGTGCTGCAGTAATGCCCAGGGGGGTCTTGGAGCCACTTTGGTTTTAAGCTGGTTTGTGTTGTACGGCTGCACAGGCTGTTGGTGGCTGCTATCTGTTCGGATTGACCGGCATCTCTGCTACCCTGAGGATTAAATATTTTGCATATCACCAATGCTGCCCAATCTAACTATGACTCGATTTATGTTACTTATTTATTTTCACATATATGCAAACGGAGACATGGGGTGTACATGACTATATAGGGGTGGTTTTTATTTTACTACAAAAATTCAAGGCCCTTAATAATGGCCCAGCCTCAATACTTTTCTTGTGTTTGTGTGTGTGTGCTTTAAGTGCAAGTTTACAGCTCAAGTCAATTTCTCATTCAAAAATTTATACGCATATTGTTTTGTGACATTGGTTGCAATCCCCACAATGTGACAGCACACTCCCCTTTCCCACCCTGGATTCCCTGTGTCCATTTGTCCAGTTCCTGTCCCTTTCTGCCTTCTCATCTTGCTTTTGGGCAGGAGCTGCCTATTTGGTCTCATATATTTGATTGAAATAAGAAGCACATTCCTCACATGTATATTGTTTGTGTTGTAGGCCTGTCTAATCTTTTTTTCTAATCTTTATGGGCTTTGGGAGCAGTTTCAGTTCGCAGTTAACAAAGGGCCATAGTCTTGAGGTTCCTCCAGTCTCTATCAGACCAGCGAATTTGGTCTTTTTTATGAATTTGAATTCCATTCTACATTTTGTCTTCTGTCCAGTATTCTCGGTCGGTGGTGATAGCCACGTACCATCTAGTTCTGGGCTCAGGCTGGTGGAAGCTCCGGTTCATGTGGTCCTTCAGTCCTTTGGGCTAATATTTCCCTTGTGTCTTTGGTTTTCTTCCTTCTCCTTTGCTCTGAACAGAATGGGATCAATAGGTGTGTCTTCAATGGCTGCTTGCAAACTTTTAAGACCCCAGATGCTACTCACCAAAATGGGATGTAGAATATTTTCTTTACGAACTATGTTATACCAATTTACCTAGACTTCCCCCAAGACTATAGTTCTCAGGCTCCAGCCCCAGTAACTCGATTCCTCAAGGTGTTTGGATGTGTCTAGGAAACTTTTATACCTTTGCTTTGGTCAAGTTGTGGTGACTTCCCCTATATTGTGTTTTGTCTTACCCTTCACCAAAGTTGACACTTGTCTACTGTCTAGTTAGTGATTTCCTCTCCCTCTCCCCCCGACTCTCTTAACCATTAAAGAATTTTTTTTTCTGCTTGTAAACCTTTTCTTGAGTTCTTATAATAGTGGTCTCTTACAATACTCGCCCTTTTGTGACTGACTTATTTCACTCAGAATAATGCTTTCTAGATTCATCCATGTTGTGAGATGTTTCTCAGATTCATCATTGTTCTTTAGCGTTTCATAGTATTCCATTGTGTGTATGTACCATAATTTGTTTACTCATTCATCTATTAATGGCCCTGTAAGTTGTTTCCATCTTTTTGCCATTGTGAATAGTGCTGCAATGAACCTGAGTGTGCATATGTCTATTCCTGTGATGGCTCTCATTTTTCTTGGGTATATTCCTAGGAGTGGGATTGCTGGATCGTATGGTATTTTTATTTCTAGCTTTTTAAGGAAGCACCATATCATTTTCCAAAATGGTTGTACCATTTTACATTCCCACCAGCAGTGCATAAGAGTTCCAATCTCCCCACAACCTCTCCAACATTTGTTATTCTGCTTTTTTTGGATTCATGCCAGTGATGTCAGGGTGAGATGGTATCTCACTGAAGTTTTGATTTGCATTTGTCTAACGGCCAGTTATCGCGAGCATTTCCTCACATGTCTGTTAGCCACCCGAATGTCTTCTTTGGTGAAGTGTCTGTTCATATCCTTTGCCCATTTTTTAATTGGACTATTTGTCTTTTAGTTATTGAGTTTATGAATTTGTAGATTTTAGAGATTAGACCCTTGTTGGTATGTTGTAGCCAAAAATTTTTTCCCAGTCTGTTGGCTTTCCTTGTACTCTTTTGGTGAGCACAAGTATTTAATTTTTAGGAGCTCCCAGTTATCTAGTTTCTCTTCTGGTGTTTGTGCATCATTAGTTATGGTTTGTATACTATTTATACCCTGTATTAGGGCCCCTAGCATTGTCCCTGTTTTTTCTTCCATGGTCTTTATTGTTTTAGATTTTGTATTTAGGTCTTTGATCCATTTTGAGTTAGTTTTTGTGTATGGTGTGAGGTATGGATCTTGTTTCATTTTTTTACAGATAGGCATTCAGTTATGCCAGCACCGTTTGTTAAAGAGACTGCCTTTTCCCCCATTTAATGGACTTTGGCTCTTTGTCAAATATTGACTGCTTATATGTGGATGGATTTATGTTTGGGTTCTCAATTTCATTCCATTGGCCTATGCGTCTGTTGTTGTACAAGTTCCAGGCTGTTTTGACTACTGAGGCTGTATAATAGGCTCTAAAATCAGGTAGTATAAGGCCTCCCACTTTGTTCTGCTTCAGTAATGCTTTACTTATCCTGGGCCTCTTCCTTTTCCATATAGAGTTCATGATTTGTTTCTCCATCTCTTTAAGGATGCTGTTGGAATTTGGACTGGGATTGAGTTGTATCTGTAGGTCACTTTGGGTGGTATTGATATTTTCACAATGTTGAGTCTTCCCACCCATGAGCATAGTATGTAGGCCTCTTTTGGTTTCTTGCGGTAGCGTTTTGTATTTTATTTTGTATAATTCTTTCATGTCCCGGGAAGATTTATTCCTAAGTACTTTATCTTCTTGGGGGCTATTGTAAGTGGTATTGGTTTGATGGTTTCCCTTTTAAAGTTCTCTTTTTTGGTGTAGAGGAATCCAACTGATTTTTGTATGCTAATCTTGTATCCTGCAACTTGCTGAAATCTTCTATTAATTCCAGTAGATTTCTTGTGGATTCTTTGGGATTTTCTTTTAAGATCATAGCATCTGCAAATAGGGGTATTTTTACCTCTTCCTTACCAATTTGGATGGGTTGGAGAGGAGCTCAGATCATCAATGTGTCTGTAATATTTTGTTTTCTTTTAAAAAAAAAGAGATCTGAAGCCCACATGGAAAATATGTTAGCCTTTGTTAACTTCTAGTGGCGGGCACATGGATATTTGCTGTGTTATTAACTATACTTTTCTGTGTGTTTGAAATATTTCATAATGAAAATAATAAATGTGAAAAGTAATAAAGCCCTGCATAGTTAGCCTTGTTGGCTGATCTAGCCTCAATTAATGCATCTCTTCCATCCTTCCTTGTCCTCCAGCTCCACTGTGCAAACTCCCATGATAAAACTCCACTCCACGAGGTCAATCACATTCCCAGTCTCAGAATTGCTGGACACCATTAACTCCAGTAGTTTTGACTTGTCCTCCCCTAGAACTGCCTCACCTCTGAGATCTTCTCCAACCATAGCCTCACATTCCCCCTTTACTTGTCTCATGGCCTTATGCAGTTGCTCCTGGACTTCCCAGAGACCTCCAGTCCCAGGTCACCATCCTCCTTGCTGGCAATCAGCTCCTTTTGGCCTCTCTTCCCTGTAAGATTTCCGTGGTCTGAATGGCTATCTCACCAGCTTCCAGGATTTGTTCACATTCCTCCTTCTACCGTACGCACCTGACAAAACCCCAACCCTGGATCAGTGTCGCAACATACCTGGGGAATGTAGCATGGCACGACCCCAAGAGTTAGGACCTGTAGAAGCTTCCCCTCAGCCCTTTTTGTGTATCCTTGATTTCTTCCATCTCCACCCTTCTCTGGGACTTCTCAAACCTTCACCCCTTACCTTCTAAGCCTTCTATTTAATACTCCCTCCCACCACGTGTTTTTGTTTTGTTTTGTTTTTTTTCCCACCACGTGCAGACTTATTCATAGGCATGCCACTCTTTCACTCCTACAGGCGAAGTCTTCCACCTGGTTCCTGGTCCTATCCTATCCTACTATTTTTGCAGCCCATCAGCTATCTACCATTTTCTTGTAAATCAGAGCCCCACAGTTCCTTTGGGGAATGACCTTCTCTCCCTCTAACACCAAGTTTCTCTGGGATTGATCTTATGCCCAGATCCAGGCCTCAGCTAACCAGCAAAACTCACCTTGGCCACAATGATTGGTTCAGGGTGGGACATGAAACCTAATTTGATCAATAAAAACCAGGCCATAACTTTTGTTAGACTGTGGGGGTGAGAAAGAACAGCCATTTTGTGGTGTCAGTAGGTGAGTATGCTCTCCACAAAACACTACCAAACCAAATCCAAAAATGGATAAATGTATAAAAATGATTATATACCATGACCCAGTGGGATTTATCCCAAGAATGCAAGGTTGGTTCAACATAAAAAAAAGCAATCAAATAACATACCATGTTAATAAATAAAGAGCAAACACCACATGATCATCTCAATAGAGACAAAAAAAAAAAAAAAGCATTTGACAAAATCCAACACCTTTTCATGATAAAAACATTCAACACACTAGGAATAGCAGGGAACTTCCTTAGCCTGATAAAGGACATCTATGAAAAACCTACAGCTAACCTCATATTCAATGATAAAATACTGAAAGGAATAAGACAAGGAGGGCCACTCTTGCCATTTATGTTCAGTGCTGTACTGGAGGATCTATCCAGGAAAATTAGGCAAGAAAAATAAATGACAGTCATCCACATTGGAAAGGAGAAGTAAAATTATTTCTATTTGCAGATGACATGATTGTGTATATGGAAAATTCTAAGTAGTCCACCAAAACACCATTAGAGCTAATAAACAAGTTCAGCAAGGTAGCAGGATACAAGATGAATACACAAAAAGCAATTGTATTTTTTAAAAATTTTTTATTATACTTTAAGTGTAAGTTTACAAATCAAGCCAGTCTCTCATACAAAAATTTATACACACCTCGCTATACACCCCTTTTTTTTTCTACTCTGTCCCATAGGGTCGTTGCTCTCCCCCTAATAAGACAGCGCACTCCTTCCCTTCACTCTCTATTTTCGTGTCCATTTGGCCAGCTTCTGAACCCCTCTGAGCTGTCATCTCCCCTCCAGATAGGAGCTGCCGACATAGTCTCATGTGTCTGCTTGATCCAAGAAACTCGCTCTTCACCAGTATTATTTTCTATCACATAGTCCAATCCAGTTCCTGTCTAAAGAGTTGGCTTTGGGAATGGTCCCTGTCTTGGGCTAACAGAAGGTCTGGGGACTATGACCTCCAGGCTAACAGAAGGTCTGGGGACTATGACCTCCAGCGTCCTTCTAGTCTCTGTCAGACCAGTAAGTCTGGCCTTTTTACAAGTTTCCAGTCAGCGTCCCACTGCTCTCCTGCTCCCTCAGGGGTTCTCTGTTCTGTTCCCTGTCAGGGCAGTCATTGGTTGTAACTGGCACCATCTAGTTCTTCTGGCCTCAGGCTGATGTAGTCTCTGGTTTATGTGGCCCTTTCTGTCTCCTGGGCTCGTAATTACCTTGTGTCCTTGATGTTCTTCATTCTCCTTTGCTCCAAGTGGGTTGAGACCAATTGATGAATCTTAGATGGTCACTTGCTAGCGTTTAAGACCCCAGACGCCACTTTCCAAAGTGGGGTGCAAAATGTTTTCTTAACAGATTTTATTATGCCAATTGACTTAGGTGTCCCCTGAAACCATGGTCCCCAGACCCCTGCCTCTGCTACGCTGGCCTTCGAAGCATTCAGTTTATTCAGGAAACTTCCATGCTTTTGGTTTAGTCCAGTTGTGCTGACCTTGCCTGTATTGTGTGCTGTCTTTCCCTTCACCTAAAGTAGTTCTTATCTACTATCTAATTAGTGAAAACCCCTGTCCCTCCCTCCCCACTCTCGTAACTGTCAAAGAATATTTTCTTCTCTGTTTAAACTATTTTTCGAGTTCTTGTAATAGTGGTCTCATACAATAATTGTCCTTTTGCAACTGACTAATTTCATTCAGCATAATGGCTTCCAGGTTCTTCCATGTTATGAAATGTTTCACGGATTCATCATTGTTCTTTATTGATGAATAGTATTCCATTGTATGAATATACCATAATTTATTTATCCATTCATCCGTGATGGGCACCTTGGTTGCTTCCATCTTTTTGCTTTTGTAAACAGTGCTGCAATGAACATGGGTGTGCATGTGTCTGTTCGTGTAAAGGCTCTTATTTCTCTAAGATATATTCCAAGGAGTGGGATTGCTGGATTGTATGGTAGTTCCATTTCTAGTTTAAAAAAAGGAAGTGCCAAATCCATTTCCAAAGTGGTTGTAACCATTTTACATTCCCACCAGGTGTGTATAAGTGTTCCAGTCTCTTCACAACCTTTCCAACATTTATTATTTTGTGTTTTTTGAATTAATGCCAGCCTTGTTGGAGTGAGATGGAATCTCATTGTAGTTTTGATTTGCATTTCTCTAATGGCTAATGATCATGAGCATTTCCTCATGTATCTGTTAGCTACCTGAATGTCTTCTTTAGTGGAGTGTCTTCATATCCTTTGGACATTTTTTAGTTGGGTTATTTGTCTTTTGTAGTTGAGTTTTTGCAGTATCATGTAGGTTTTAGAGATAAGATGCTAATTGTAAATGTCATAGCTAAAAACTTTTCCCCAGTCTGTAGGTAATCTTTTTACTCTTTTGGTGAAGTCTTTTGATGAGCATAGATGTTTGATTTTTAGGAGCTCTCAGTTGTCTAGTTTCTTTTCTGGATTATTAGTAAAGTTTTGTATACTGTTTATGCCATGTGTTAGGGCTCTTAGCATTGTCCGCATTTTTTCTTCTGTTATTTTTATCGTTTTAGATTGTGTATTTAGGTCTTTTATCCATTTTGATTTAGATTTGTGCATGGTATGAGGTATGGGTCTTGTTTCCTTTTTATGCAGTTGGATATCCAGTTATGCCAGCGCCATTTGTTAAAAAGAATGTGTTTTCCCCATTTAACTGACTTTGGGCCTTTGTCAAATATCAGCTGCTCATATGTGGATGGATTTATGTCTGGATTCTGGATTCTGTTCCATTGGTCTATGTATCTGTTGCTGTACCAGTACCAGGCTGTTTTGACTACTGTGGTGATATAATAGGTTCTAAAATCAGGTAGAGTGAGGCCTCCCACTTTCTTCTTCTTTTTCAGTAATTCTTTACTTATCCATTGCCTCTTTCCCTTCCACATGAAGTTGGTGATTAGTTTCTCCATCTCATTAAAAAATGTCACTGGAATTTGGATCAGAATTGCATGGTATCTATAGATTGCTCTTGGTAGACTAGACATTTTTACAATGTTAAGTCTTCCTATCCATGAGCAAGGTATGTTTTTCTACTTATGCAGGTCTTTTTTGGTTTCTTCCAGTAGTGTCTTATAGTTTTCTTTGTATAGGTCTTTTATGTCTCCAGCAAGGTTTATCCCTAAGTATTTTATCTTCTTGGGGGGGGGGGGGCTACTGTAAATGGAGTTGATTTGGTGATTCCTCCTTGATGTTCTTTTTGTTGGTGTTGAGGAATCCAACTAGTTTTTGTGTGTTTATCCTGTATCCTTATACTCTGCTGAACTCTTCTATTAGTTTCAGCAGTTTTCTTGAGGATTCTTTAGGGTTTTCTCTATAGAAGATCATGTTATCTGCAAATAGAGATGCTTTTACTTCTTACTTACCAATCTGGAAGCCCTTTATTTCTTTATCTAGCTTAATTGCTCTGGCTAGGACTTCCAACACCATGTTGAATAAGAGTGATGATAAAGGGCATCCTTGCTTGGTTCCCGATCTCAAGGGGAGTGCTTTCAGACTGTCTCCATTTAGGATGATGGTAGCTGTTGGCTTTGTATAAATGCCATTTATTATGTTGAGGAATTTTCCTTCTATTCCTATTTTGCTGACAGTTTTTATCATGAATTGGTGTTGAACTTTGTCAAATGCCTTTTCTGCATCAATTGATAAGATCATGTGATTCTTGTCTTTTATTTATGTGATGGATTACGTTAATTGTTTTTCTAATGTTGAACCATCCCTGCATACCTGGTATGAATCCCACCTGGTCATGGGGAATTATTTTTTTGATATGTTGTTGAATTCTATTGGCTAGAATTTTGATGAGGATTTTTTGCATCTAAGTTCATGAGGGATATAGGTCTGTAATTTTTTCTTTTTCTTTTTTTTTTTTTGTGGTGTCTTTACCTTGTTTTGGTATCAGGGGTATGCTGGCTTCATAGAATGGGTTTGGGAGTATTCTGTCCTTTTCTATGCTCTGAAATACCTTTAGTCGTAGTGTTAACTCTTCTCTGAAAGTTCAGTAGAACTCTGTAGTGAAGCCGTCTGGGCCAGGGCTTTTTTTTTGTTGGGATCTTTTCGAGTACCTTTTCAATCTCTTCTTTTGTTATGGGTTTATTTAGTTGTTCTAGCCCTGTTTGTGTTGGTTTAGGTAGATAGTAGTGTGTTTCTAGGAATTCATTCATTTCTTCTAGGTTTTCAAATTTGTTAGAGTACAGTTTTTCGTAGTGATCTGTTATGATTCTTTTAATTTCAGCTGGGTCTGTTGTAATATCGCCCATCTCTTTTCTTATTTGGGTTATTTGCTTCCTCTCCTGTTTTTCTTTTGTCAGTTTGGCCAATGGCTTATCAATTTTGTTAATTTTTCCAAAGAACCAGCTTTTGGTCTTCTTAACTCTTCCAATTGTTTTTCCATTTCCTATTTCATTTAATTCTGCTCTGATTTTCATTATTTGCTTTCTTCTGGTGCCTCATAGTTTCTTTTGTTGCTCTCTATTTGTTCAAGTTGTAGGGATAATTCTTTGATTTTGGCCCTTTCTTCTTTTTGGATGTGTGCATTTATTGATATAAGTTCACCTCTGAGTACTGCTTTCACTGTGTCCCAAAGGTTCTGATAGGAAGTGTTTTCATTCTCATTGGATTCTATGAATTTCTTTATTCCGTTCTTGATGTCTTCTATAACCCAGTCATTTTCGAGCAGGGTATTGCTCAGTTTCCAAGTGTTTGATTTCTTTTCCCTGCCTTTTCTGTTGTTGATTTCTACTTTTATGACCTTATTGTCAGAGAAAATGCTTTGTAATATTTTGATGTTTTGGATTCTGCTAAGGGTTGCTTTATGACCTAATATGTGACCTATTCTGGAGAATGTTCTATGTGCAGTAGAAAAGAAAGTATACTTGGCTGCCATTGGGTGGAGTGTTCTGTAAATGTCCATGAGGTAAAGTTGGTTGATTGTGGCATTTAGATCTCCCATGTCTTTATTGAGCTTCTTTCTGCATGTTCTGTCCATCACCAGAAGTGGTGTGTTGAAGACTCCTACTAGTATTGTGGAGCCGTCTATTTCACTTTTCAGTGGTGTTAGAGCTTGTTTTATGTATCTTGCCACCCTGTTATTGGGTGCATAAATATTTAATATGGTTATATCCTCCTGGTATATTGTCCCTTTAATCATTATATAGTGTCCTTCCTTAGTCTTTGTGGTGGATTTAACTTTAATGTTTATTTTGTCAGAAATTAATATTGCCACTCCTGCTCTTTTCTGATTGTTGCTTGCTTGATGTATTTTTTTTCCTATCCTTTGAGTTTTAGTTTGTTTGTGTCTCTGAGTCTAAGGTGTGTCTCTTGTAGGCAGCATATAGAGGGATCGTGTTTTTTTTATCCATTCTGGCACTCTCTATCTCTTTATTGATGCATTTAGTCCATTTACATTCAGGGTAATTATGGATAAGTTTGAGTTTAGTGCTGTCATTTTGATGTCTTTTTTTTTGTGTGTTGTTGACAGTTTCTTATTCCCACTTAATTTT
This sequence comes from Loxodonta africana, assembly GCF_030014295.1. Lineage (NCBI taxonomy): Eukaryota > Metazoa > Chordata > Mammalia > Proboscidea > Elephantidae > Loxodonta > Loxodonta africana. The sequence continues at coordinate 44,687,676 of NC_087367.1, read as the reverse complement.
TTGTGCTGAGTAGTTTATAGATTGTCTTTTCTTCTTATTTGTTGTTGTTGATTTTGTTTCTGTTGAGTCTCTATTTTTTTCCTGTATTTTATTTTGATGAGTAGGATTGTTAGTTTCCTTTGTGGTTACCTTAATATTTACCCCTATTTTTCTAAGTTTAAACCTAACTTTTATTTCTTTATGTCATCTTGTCTTCCTCTCCATATGAAAGATCTATGACTACTTTCTTATTCCCTCTTTATTGTTTTAATGTTGTCTTCTTTTACATAATAACATTGCTGTTTCCCTGTTTTGAGCATTTTATTATCTTCATTTATTTTTGTGATTTCCCTACCTCGGTTGATACCTGATTGCTCTCTCCAGTGTTCTAGTCTTTGGTTGATATCTGATATTATTGATTTTTTTAATCAGAGAACCCCCTTTAGTATTTTCTGTAGCTTTGGTTTGGTTTTTATGAATTCCCTAAACTTCTGTTTGTCTGGAAATGCCCTAATTTCACATTCATGTTTGAGAGACAGTTTTGCTGGATATATGATTCTTGGCTGGCAATTTTTTTTCCTTCAGTGTTTTATATAAGTCATCTCATTGCCTTATTGCCTGCATGGTTTCTGTTGAGTAGTCTGAGCTTGTTCTTATTGACTCTCCATTGTAGGTGACTTTTCGTTTATCCCTAGCTGCTCTTAAAATTCTCTCTTTATCTTTGGTTTTGTCAAGTTTGATTATGTCTTGGTGACTTTCTTTTTAAATCTACCTTATGTGGAGTTTGATGAGCATCATGGATAGATATCTTCGTATCTTTCACAATATCAGGGAAGTTTTCTGTCAACAAATCTTCAACAATTCTCTCTGTATTTTCTGTTATTTCTCTCTGTTCTGGTACTCCAATCACTCATAGGTTATTTCTCTTAATAGAGCCCCATATGATTCTTAGGGTTTCTTCATTTTTTTAAATTCGTTTATCTGATTTTTCTTCAAATATATTGGTGACAAGTGCTTTGTCTTCAATCTCACCAATTCTGCCTTCCACTGTCTCAATTCAGCTCCTCTGACTTTCTATTGAGTTGTCTAATTTTGTAATTTTATTCTTAATCTTCTGAATTTCTGATTGCTCTCTATGGATTCTTACAGCTTATTAAAATTTTCATTATGTTCTTGAATAATCTTTTTAGTTTCTTCAACTGCTTTATCTGTGAGTTCCTTGGCTTGTTCTGCCTATTGCCTGATCTCTTTCCTGATCTTGTTCCTGATGTCTTGGAGAGTTCTGTATGTTAATCTTTTGTATTCTGTGTCCGGTAATTCCAGGAAGGCACCTTCATCCAGAAGATCCCTTGATTGTTTGTTTTGAGAGCTTGTTGAAGTGATCATGGTCTGCTTCTTTATGTGATTTGATATTGACCGTTGTCTCCGAACCATCTATAAGTTACTGTATTAGTTTATTTTATGTTTGCTTATTGTAGCCTCGTTTCTTGCTTTGTTTTGGTTTGATATGCCGAAATAGGTTGCTTGAGCAAACTAGCTTGATTATTTTCACCTTTGCAGCTCTGACATCCTGTTATCAGATGGCTAGAACTGTTATCAGGTGTATTAGCCTAGGAGCTGATTCACTTTTCTTGTATGGATTCATCTCAGGTGTACAGGTAGCTGTTCATCAAGTTTGTGGTACAGGCTCTGTCCTACAGTCTTAGATGGGCAGGGGTGATTGGTGTAGGTACTGACATCTGGTTGCAGCTGGGATCATGCTCTGAAGAAGGCAAGGGGCTGACAACCATCCCCTGAGTGTCTGTGAGGAAAGCATCTACCTGTTCCCTAGAGCGCACAGGTAGGTGGGTTCTTCAGACAGATCATGGGCACCCAATGCTTTTGGTTGTAAGGGCTGGGAGGTGCAAGTTAGCCTTGGGCCTCTGTCGTGGGTGGCTGGGTGACCTAAGTGGAGCCATCAGTTCTTAGGCCTCTGATGTGGGTAGGTGAGGACCCTGTTTAATAGGAAAAGTGGTGTCAAACATCAAACACCCACCTCTCCACCACACAGCTGAAACAGTTGCAGTCTGCCAACAAGGGTCTGTTCTCCTGATATAGGCCCACACAGGTCCACGCAGGGAGGAAACGTATTCAAAGTCCATGGACCACTTATGCCTGGACAGGAGCTGCTTCTGTCCTGAGCTCCCCAGGTTAGCGTAGCTGGCAAATTATCTTTTCCCCCAATTGTGAATTTATTCCTTCTCCAAGGCCAGGAAAATGTCTCAGGGTGCTCAGCTGGCCCTATCACGATATCAGGGAAGTTTTCTGTCAACAAATCTTCAACAATTCTCTCTGTATTTTCTGTTATTTCTCTCTGTTCTGGTACTCCAATCACTCATAGGTTATTTCTCTTAATAGAGAAATAGGAAAATCAACAGCCACTGAAGCCAGCTTGGGGGCAGGAAGTGCTATAAAATATACTCGAGTACTTAGCTTTTGCTGAGAGCGCCATTCTTCTCTGGTTCCAGAGGTGGGAGTAGGGTGTGTGGCCGGCTGTTTCTCCCTGAGGAAACTGCAGGCAAATGCTACTACCAGCCCACTGCAGTCATACCTAGGAATGGTCCCTGAGGGATCTCTGTGATTCAGTTTTGGCAACTCCTCTCTGCTTCTGAATCATCTCTCCTTCCCTTGCCACTCAGTCTGCTAACTTTGCCTTTGATGTTCAGGGCTCCTAGCTTGTCATAAATATAATAGTTTCATTTTTTTTTTTTTGGTCTTTGTTGTAAGAGGGATCACTGGATGTGTCTGGCTACTCTGCCATCTTGGCCCTGCCTCATACAAATTGTATTTCTATATACTAGTAATGAACATTCTAAAAATGAAATCAAGAAAACAATTGCATTTGCAATAGCATCAAAATTAGTAAAATACTTGAGTGTAAACTTACAAAAGAAGGGCAAGACTTGAGACTGAAAACTACAAAATCATTGAAAAGAAATTATATACAGTGAAACCTGTGAGAGTAGGAGCTCAACAAGACTGCCTTGTTTTTCTGGGTTTTGTAAGTTTTCCACCTTTCACAGAGTGCAGTCTTACCACTTTTCTATTTCTTGTTTTAGTGGAAAATATTTGAATTTTCCTTCTCTGACAGGTTCCTTCCTTACACAGTTTCCAGCCTTCACAGGTTTCACTGTATATCATTGAAAGAAATTAACAAAGGCCTAACTAAATGGAAATACATCCTGTATTCATGGATTGGAAGATTTAATATTGTTAAGATGGCAATATTCCTCAGATTGATCTATACATTTATTGCAATACCTATCAAAACTCCAGTTGCCTTTTTTGAAGGAATCAACAAAGTGATTCTAAAATTTATATAGAAATGCAAGGGATCCCAAACAACCAAAACAATCTAGAAAAAGAATAAAGATGAATGCATATTTTTCATTTTCAAAAGTTACTGCAAAGCTACAGTAATGAATATTGTGTAGTCTGGCATATGAACTAACATACAGATCAATGGCATATAAGTTAGAGTTCAGAAATAAACCCATACATCTATGGTTAACTGATTTTCAACAAATATGTCAAGAAAACTAAGTGGGGGAAAGAATAGTGTTTTCAACAAATTTTGTTGAGACAAATGATATCCACGTACAAAAGAATGATGTTGGGCCCCTACTTTACAATGTAAACAAAAATTAACTCCTAAATGTAAAGGCCAAAATTATAAAGCTCTTAAAAAGAAAATATTGGCATAAATCTTTATGGGCTTGGATTAAACAATAACTTCTTAGATACGGCACCTAAACCACAAGCAAACAATGAAAAAAGAGATAAATCGAACTTCCTCAAAATTAAAAATGTTTGTGCTGGTTGCCATGGAAACGATGAAGAAAGTGAAGAGGCAACCCACAGGGTGGGGAAACATTTTCAGATTATATATCTGATAAGCGACTTGTGTCTAGATTTTATAAAAAACTCTTACAACTCAATAATAAAAAGACAACCTATTTAAATAATAAATGGATTAAATAATAAATAATAAATTTATTCAAATAATAAATGGATTAAAAAATCCATTTAAATAATGGATAAATAATTTGAATAGATATTTCTGCAAAGAACGTATACAATGACCTATAAATACAATGACCTATAAGCACATGAAAAAAAGATCAGCATTATCAGTCATTAAGGAAAAGCAAATTAAAACTACAATGAGCTACCACTTCACCCTCACTGTGAAAAAACCCCAAACCTGTTGCCATTGAGTCAATTCTGACTCATCGCGACCCTATAGAACACATTAGAACTGCCCCATGATGTTTCCAAGGAGCACCTGGTGGATTCGAACTGCCAACCTTTTGGTTAGCAGCCATAGCTCTCAACCACTACGCCACCAGGTTTTCCTCACCCTCACTAGGATGTTTACAATAAAAGAAACAGAAAATAATAAGTATTGGTGGTGAGGGTGTAAAGAAATCAGAACCCTCATCCATTGCTGGTGGAAATGTAAAATGGTGCAGCCGTTTGGAAAACAGTTTGGTGGTTCTTCAAAAAGTTAAACATAGAATTACCATATGGTCCAGCAATTCCACTCCTAGGTATATATGCAAGAGAATTGAAAATATACAGTCACACAAAAAAACTTGTACAAAAATGCTCATAGCAGCATTATTCAAAACATCCAAAAGTGAGAACAACAGAACAGTCCATCGACTGATGAATGGATAAACAAAATGTGGTACCAATACCAAACCAAAACCAAAGCGGTTGCCATTGAGTCGATTCCGACTCATAGTGACCCTACAGGACAGAGCAGAACTGCCCCTTAGGGTTTCCAAGGAGCGCCTGATGGATTTGAACTGCTGACCTTTTGGTTAGCAGCCATAGGTCTTAACCACTACACCACTAGGGTTTCTCTATATCCATACAATGGAATGTTATTCAGCCGTGAAAAGGAATGAAGTACCAATACATGCTACAACATGCATGAACCTTGAAAACATTATGCTAAGTGAAAGAAGGCAGGCCGGAAGACCACACACTGTGCGATTACATTTATATGAAAGGTCCAGAATATGCAAATACATAGAGGCAGAAAGCAGCTTAGTTGTTGCCAGGGGTTAAAAAAAAAAAGGGAAAATGGGGAGTGACTGCTAGTGAGTAGGGGTTTTTTTGAGGGGTGATGAAAATGTACTGGAATTAGATAGTGGTGATGGTTACACAAGGTTGTGAATACAGTAAAAACCACAGAAATGTACACTTTAAAAGGGTGAATTTTATGGTACATGAATTATATCTCAATTAAAAAAAGAAGAATGTGAAAAAGGTGAGTCTGTCTGAGAATGGGGTCAACAGTGAGGAATCAGGGATGGGAGAGGGAGAGAGAGAAGCAGGATCCTGTGACACCATTGGAGCCCCGATATCCAGTTGTGCCAGAAATCAGACTCCCTTGGAACGTTGCGGTTACGGAAGCCAACACATTCTCTGCTCTTTAGGTCAGAGTGCATCAGGTTTTCTGTCACTTGTCCTCAAAGGAGCCCAGAAGCACACATGCTCCCTGACCCCCTGGGGAGGCCAAGCCCCTTAGGCAGTGCTGTTTCTCCTGCATCTCCTGGTTGTCTCTAGTGATTTCTTGTTCTGGCTGTTCCCATTTAAAGCCCTTTCAAGGCCCAATTGTTTTCTGCTTTAATTTTTTGTTGATACCATGTGTTTTCATTAACGGAAGCATTCTGAGTCACTGAGTGTGCCTGAGTTTTTCATAGGGAGTATGTTTTTTTTTTCCCTTGCCCCTTCCCACAAGCCTATCCTTAGTCCTTAGTGGTACATATATTGTACCAATAATTCTACCCCAGAGTCCCACCATAGGCCACTGGTACATATGTGTGCCACCTAAAAATTTTCAAAATTTCTACTTTTTGTACCAAAAATTCTCACGTCTCACACAATACCCTGTAAAAACAGTAATTGGCAGCACATGCCCATTTCTCCCATTTCCACAGTTATACAGGCCTCTGCCTGCCAGCAGCATGTACTGTCAGTGGGACGGTGTCTTCCCAATGAACCCCAGAGGCACAAAAAGTGATGTTGTTCTGAAAGGGTTAAAAAGTAATTCTCCCTTGACACAACTTCATATTTTTCTCTGTGCATTTCACTCAAATCTCCCAAAGCGTGGCCCCACTTACTATTTCTGTTTTGCCCCCATCCCTTTACCTCTTAACCCCTCACTACAAGGTTCCTGCCCCACAACACAACGGGCATTCTACTGCCCTCTTGTGGCCAAATCCAGGGGTGAGTCATGGCTTTCTCCTTTTTGGTCCTCTCTGCTCTACTTCTTATGGGTGAACCTTCCCTCCACCTGGGAAGCCGAGTTCTCTGCGTGCCCCTCTGACCTCTGCTCCACAGTTTTGTCAGTGATCTTTGCTTTGTTCGGCCATCCCTAAACTTTTGTATCTTTCCTGACTTTAGGCTAGGCCTCTACTCTTCCTACTCCCTCTCAGTGGGCTACTGCCTCTACTCTCAGGACCTGCAGCTTCATTCCTCACAACTGCACCACTTGCCTGAGCTTCAAGCTTGTCCAGAGGCCAACACAAGTGCTTCCAGTCCCACACCAAACTCATTTTCTTCTCCCCACAAGACCCAGCTCCTCCTCTTTCAGAAGCACCTCGCCCACCCAACTACTCATGCTGGACACCTTGCCTCTTCCCTCTCCCTCTCTTCACACTGTCACCCCATTGCCAAATCATGGGTCTGGGTCACCAGTGTCGCCTCTGAAGTATTCCTGGTATCCATTTCTGTCTTTGTATCCCCATTACCAGGGCCTTCCCTAATGCCAATATTTTCACCAATCTCTTTGCCTCTAGTGTTCTCCCCTCTAATTCCACCTCCAGCTGCACTTGGATTTAAAACACAAGTCTGACTATTCTGCTCCTGCTCACAGCCACAATGGCTCCCTGTCTCCTACAGGATCAAGTTCCAATAGCATCTCCTGGGCCGCCAGGAGCTGGCTCCCACCTGCTTCTCAAATGCACTTTTTACCACCTCCACTCATGCTTACACTCCTCTCTCTAATCCAGAACTGCTTGTGACTGCCACACACTGCACTGCCCTGCTCTCTTTGGGACATAGTGAGTGCCCTTCTATTCCCTGTCTCCCTCCCAAAAATCCCCACTCTTCTTCTAAAGACATCTTCATGGGGATGCCTTCCTGGACGCCCCATTCCACATCCACCTTTTCCTCACCCCCACCAGGCCAAGTCACATGCCCTCCCTTGGGTTTCCACATCTCACTGGGCTTGTCTCTGAGAGACTCTTTATATCATTGCCTACATGGTTTTTATTTGTCTGCATGGCTCCTTCCCTCTGCTGTGTGCTTCTTGAGGGCAACGCTGTGTATTCCTGGTGCCCATCCTAGTGTCCAGCACATACCAGACAATCAATGTTTAATAAGTGAACAGAGTGATCCACAAGGGCTAACGTTTCCTGGCCTACTATGAGCCAGGTGCTACTCTAAGACCTTTTAGTGTATTCATTCATTTAAACCTCACAACGACCTTATGAAGTGGATACCAGAATTGTCCCTATTACAAATGAGGACACTGAGGCACACTGAAGCTACATAACTTGACCAACGTTGCACAGCTGAATTTAAACCCAGGCTGTAGGGGCCTGCCCTATACCCATCACACTGTGCTGCTTCTGCAGCTAGCCCACACCCACAGCTGACTTGTCAGGCACATCCCTGCACTGTGTGTTGGAATATTACCAGTTGGTCCACCTCCTCCACATTGTTCAGGACCTGGCTGAGGCCCCACCTCTACACAGTTGTGCTCAGCCCACCCAGAGCACGTTGGCCTGATAGCAGACAAGACCTTTATGTGTGACATCCATGGAAACAAAGAACATTGCCCCAGAGCTCATTCAGGTCCCAGCACAAATTGTCCTGTAGCCTCACGTAGAGAGCTGGTGGTCTATGGGCCCATCGCACATGGGTCATTAACAAACACCACCACTGTTAGCCATGCCTTTGGAAATGGTATATTTTTGCAGGTGATATGATAGTTTACTCAAAAGGAAAAAGGAACATAACAAGTTATAATAACTTTCACTTATTTAATATAATAACCGTTCACACAATATATCTCATCCCCTCTCCTGTGAAGTGCTCAGGACAGGTTAGCCCCATTTTATTGAAGAGAGTATTGAATGTCAGTGACACTAAGTCACTTGTCCAAGACCCCACAGCTCATTAGGGCCCAGGCTTCTCTGATTCTAAAGTTGCACCTGTTCTTTTCTTGCTGTAAGCCACTAAAGCTGTCTGGTCACAGAGCAGACGCATAGTCAAACGTCACTCAGCTGGTGGTGGCAGAAGCAGCCCTCACACCCAGGTATCTCGGGTCCCCGTCCAGGGTGTTGTGTGCCCACAGTACTGTGGAAGAACACTGCCCTCCATGAAAGGCACCACTGTGCTTCTATTTCACCAAGGTAGTTACACTTTTCTCCTTTAACAACATAAATACTGCCAAGCCTCATTTATTTGCAGATTCCTTGTTTGTGAATTTACCTACTTGCTAAAATTTATTTGTAACCCCCAAATCAATACTCGTGGCACTTCATGGGCATTCTCGGGTCTGGGCAGAGCGGTGAGATGTCTGAGACACCTGACACATGTGTTCCCAGCTGAGGTCAGGCAAGGTGATGCTCTGCCTTCTTGTTGCAGCTCTCATATTGTAAACAAGTGTCCTTTCTGTGGTCTATTTACTGACACTTTTTTCCCCCCATTTTTTTGGTGATTTTACTGTTTAATAGGGTCCACGAGCATAGTGCTAATGTTGCCTAGTGTTCCTAAATGCAAGAAAGCTGTGATGTGCTTTACGGAGAAAATGCATGGGTTGGATAAGCTTTGTTCAGGCATTATAGCCTGTTCGATGTTAATGAATTAACAGTAAATATTAAATGAGGTGTCTTTAACAGAAACACACATAAAACAAAGCTATCTAGCGACTGGTTGACAAAAACTTTGAGATAAGAGACTCACGGAAACCTTACCTTGCATTCCCTCTGTGAGCAATGGTTCAGTATTTGCTAATTCAGTGTTTGTGGTAACTGTGTAGAACATAACTACTATGAATAATAATAGACTGTATCTATCTTAAATCTCTATTTAATCCTGTGGCCACTTATTCATGTTTAGCTTTTCAATATTCCTAGACTTATCAACACTGTCAATTTAGCCAAAACAATGGTTAAATTTAAGTTGATTTCAGTCAGCCTTAGAGGTGTAACCCCAGAAAGCATACCGACTAGGCAAAAATTCTGGACAATAATGTTCATGTCCAGCTTGGCCACTCAGGCCCCAAGTGGTCTTGGGAGAATGGGTATACCTCACTGAGCCTCAGTTTCCTCATCTGCAAGGTGAGCATGGTGAACCACGGGACATTACGGTCCCGTTCAGCTCAAAAATGCCATCGCTTTTTGATGGGAGAGAGAGTGAAGTTTCTGGCTTAGCAATGCTACGAGATATATATATTTCAGATTGGGAGGCTCCAAAGTGCCCCCCCCGCCCCCGCCCCATTTTCCAATCTATTTCCATTGAAAGGCTTAAATAAAAAAGGCCCTTTGGTTCCTTCGCAGGCGGCTTGATGAGGTGAGAACGCAAAGAGATCTAAAGAAGCCGGGAACTGCCAGCTCACGGAGAAGGTGGCAGGAGTTTTACAAGGACTTCAGCGAGTGTCTTTGAAACTTTCTGCTATTCAAGTCTGTTTAGAGCTCTCTTCTGAAGCCTGATGCCTTTCAACTCCAGTGTCTTAATTCTTCCCTCCTGCCCTGGCAGCAGAGCTCAGAGGAGCTTTGCAGGACAGCAGCACTTGTTAGTGAAGCCACAAGACAGGTGGCACTTGGATAGCAGCCTCAGAGCGTGCAGGGGTGGGCCTCAGAGTGGGACAGCTTCAAGGGCTGGGGAAGGCTGAAGGGAAGGGGTGGAGGGGTGGACTCTCTGCATGGCCCTGGCAGCAGGAAGTTCTTGTAAGCGGCCTTCAGATTGTAAGGAAACGGCAGGAAAGCACTCCTTTTGAGGCCGACCCTGGGAAAAGGGAGCTGAAAAGGAGTGGAATGAGTCTTTTGTGCTTGTTCAAATGAGAATGTGTCACTTTGTTCTGTGGCACTTTGTAACCTGTGAAATGAGGGATGGTTACCCTGCACCTTCAGAGATGACCCGTGAGCACGTGGCCAACCAGAAGCCCTGGTTCAAGCATTGACAGAAATGCTAGAAACCGCTAAAGGTCAATTAAGGCAGGGGATCTTAATTTTAGGGCACATGTGGCTGTAGAAAGGCTTCACGGAGTCTATCAGCCCCTCAAAATCACATGCAAACGTGTGATCATTTTTTCCAGGATGGGGCTGTAGCTTTCATTAGATTCTCAGGTGGCCCTGACTCCTAGAGGGTTAAAGCAAAAAGCCGAACCAAACCAAACCTGTTGCTGTCTACTGGGTTCTGAACCCTGGTGACCGCATATGCGCCAGAGTAGAACTGCCCTGTAGGGTTTCCTTGGCTCTGATCTTCACAGAATCAGATCACTCGGTCTTTCTTCTGCAGCACTGCTAGGTGAGTTCGAGCCCCCAGCCTTAGGTTAGTAGTTGAGTGCAATCCATTTTTGTCACCCAGGCACCTGGTTTAGAAGGTTAAGAAGCCCTAAATTGGGGTGAAATACGGTGAATTTAAACCAGAGCCTGCTCAATTGCTTGTCAGCGGGAAGACTGCTACTAGGCAAGGATAGGGACAGTGAAGTTTGGAAAAAGAGGTTTAGCATGAAAATTGTTGGGAGTTTATCTGTTGCTGTGGGGGTGGGCAGGTGGGGGTGGGAGTGAGTGCATCTAGGTGCTGGTGCAAGCTCCTTGCACAGAAACACTTTCCAAGGGGGGGAAGGAAGTTCAAATGAACACGGCTGCAGCCATCGTTGAGTGCATTTTACATATATTATCTTCTTCAGTTTTCCCAATTACTCTGTGAGGTGGGTAGCATGGCCCCATTGTACATGTGAGGAACCTGAGACTCTGAGAAGGTGGAAACTTGCCAAAAGACACCCAGCTAACAAACAAATATTGCTAGGGTAGCAACAACCCAGGCCTGCGGGACCCCTCTGCCTGCCCTCATTATACTTTGTAAGCCAGCTGGAGGCCTCACACCTCCAGATCACCCGGCCCTCTTTATTTTTGTTCTGCTGCCAGCAAGCAGCCTTTTGAGGGCCCAGAGGGTGAGGGTTCTCAGTGGCCACGGGCCATGAGCGACGACATGGTTTGGGGCTGTGGTCTAATCCATGTCCTATTACACCTCATAAACGGTCTTTCTGGGTCATCAATTGGTTTCATTTAAGAGCGTCTCAGGAGAACTGGCCCCCAAATCCTGTTACTTCTCAGTTCCCTGGGGGAATTGAATTCTGGGTCAGCTGGTCGCCCTGAGTACCTTTTAGCTAAAACGGGCGTAATCGAGCAATGAGTCTACAATAGTATTGGAAGAAGTTCATACTAGACATCAAAAACAGCAAACTTACTAATAAATTTAAAAAATGAATTCAATTACTAAAATAAATCTATTAATTTATCTGTGATGTCAAAAGTCGTTAGAGGGCTTCGAGAGGGGACCATGGATTTTATGGGCAAAGCCACCACAGCTCTGTTTTTAAACCTTTCTGCAGATTTCTAAACTGTTGTGTCTCCCTTACCTCTGAAAAGGTTTTCAGATTCCAAGGCTGGATGAGAGAGGCTATCCATGGCTACAGTGGGTACTGCTATTTAAAAGGGGGCTGGGGGAGTGGCATTCAGGCCCAGGAATTAGTAATATCACATCTACATCATGAATGTGGTTCTGTGCTTTGCTAAAGTATGCTGCCTTGTGTGGTTTTTATCACCTGACATTAGATTAAACCTTTTAAAAGTTATATTTTAATGTTTTGACTTCATGTTCTTGAAGAAAATAGTTTTGTATCTAATTCTGTGAGTGTGAAGGTTGCTAAGAGACTGTTCATAGAAGTATACAATTTCAGAGCTGGGAGGGAGCTGGGAGATTCGGTCCAACACCCTCAATTTACTGATGAGGACACATGGACGTGACTTGTTGTTCAAGGTCACATGGCAAGAATATGATGTACATTAGGAATAACTTAGATCTTGTATTGAGGACAAAGAACTAAATAACGTGAGAGAAGGAAAAATCATTCTTTTCTAAGGTTGAGATTGTTTAACCCAAACACCATCAATTTCAAGTGGTAGAAAAACAACTCCAGTGGGTAAGCAAAAATAGAGAACATCTCATTTGCTCATGTAGGTGAAAAGTCCCATGACACTGGCTTCAGACATGGGCCTTAATGATATACACAATCAGGACTCAATTCCCGTTTCTCACTCTGCTGTCTTCTTTCCATGTTTACTTCATTTTCAGCCAAGTTCTACTCACAAGCTGCCAACATGGCCCAGAAGCTCCAAGATGGCTCACATCTTAACAAGTTTAGTTAATAAAGGACTTCCCTCTCAGCTCCTCCCCCACTACCGCCACCTGCTCCATCTCATTGGTTCTGAGTAACTTGATTTGTGTCACTGCCTACACTTAAACCAATTGTTAGCAGACAGATGCAGTATTCTGATTGGCTACATCCGAGGCGTATGCTCGCCCTTGAATCTGGAGTGCAGTTTTATTGTTTTTAGGTGCTGTTGAGTAGGTTCCGACTAACAGCGACTGAATGTGACTGAGTAGAATTGCCCCATAAGTTTTCCTGAGTGTAATCTTTGGGGGTTTTTGTAGCAGATTTGACCTCTTTAAAGTGTTGAAAAGCAAAGATGTCACTAAAGATGAGTACTAAAATACGTCTGACTCAAGCCAGGATATTTTCAGTAGCCTCATATGCATACAAAAGCTGAACAATGAATAAAGAAAACCGAAGAAGAACTGAGGCATTTGAATCATGCTGCTGGTGAAGAATATAGAATATACCATGGACTACCAGAAGAATAAACAAGTCTGTCTCTGAAGAAGTACAGCCAGAGTACTCCTTGGAAGTGAGGATGGAAAGAATTTTTATCATGTATTTTGGACATATTATCAGGAGGGGCCAGTCCCTGGAGAAGGACATTTTGCTTGGTTAGGTAGAGGATCATCGAAAAAGATGAAGATCCTCAATGACATGGATTGACCCAGTGGCTGCAGCAATGGCCTCAAACATAGCAACGATTGTGAGGATGGCACAGGACCAGGGAGTGTTTTGTTCTTTGTACATAGGGTCGCTATGACTCAATGGTGCCTAACAACAACAACAATCTTTACAGGAGTGATCACCAGGCCTTTTCTCCCACATTGCTGCTGGGTGGATTTGAACCAAAATCTTTCAGGCAGCAGCCGACCGCTGACCATTATACACCAGGGCTCAGACCTAACTAAACCACACTGTATCAGAGCCAAAGAAGGTGCTGTTAACAGATCCAGAAGAAATGGCTGCAGGGTAGACAAAACAACAGGTGTGCGCTTTGTTTCATGGCAGTCAATTGCTCTAAGACATTTTTGGTTCTGCTATGGGAGGAGATAAGAGTTGTCTGAGGCCACTAGGAAGGCAAGATAAGAACATCTTTTGGATTGAGGTGAAAGTAGAAAGTTCTTTTTCACTTAGATCAGGAACTAGAAGTAAGCCCCTGGGAGATGATACAAGCTCTTTAGGTTCAAAATGGTCCAGTGACCCTAGATGTGCACCCACATCCTGGGGATCTGTGAGTTCACAAGGTGACTTGTGACCATGGGGTACACATAAGCAGCCAGTTGCATGCTCCCTCAGTGTCCTCTCCCATGCTGGCTCCCTGTCTCTCCCCTGCTCCCGTTCTTCCTCTTCTCTATATAATCTGGGACCATGCTATTCTGGACCAGTTGTAGGAATCCAGCTGCAGGGAACTCTCTGCTTCAACCTTCCTTCTTCACACTTAAGGCTATGGTCAAGTCCCCTCTTTTTTCTTTTTATGATTCTTCATCCAATTAATTCCGTGTGGAGAAATTGCTTTGTTGCTTAAGCGTAGGCTCCCTCTTTAATCCCTTACCTTTTTCTATAGTCCCTTTAAACGCTTGCCTGGTTATCTTGAAAGCCCCTCCCTTATCTCCAGACCTAGTTCCTGCTAGCACAAGACTGCTTTCTTGATCCAAATAATAGAAAACTCTCTCTTATTTAACAAGGGAATTTACCATCCTGCAAAATGGGACGTTGAGAGGTAGGGCCGGCTTGGCTGTGGCACAGTGAAGCCCAAGTCTGGTTTCTCTATGATCCTCATTGGTAGCAGCTTTGTACTCGGGCAGGCTCCCTAATGTTTGCAAGATGGCTGCCTGTGCAACTGGAACAACATGGCCCTGTGTTCATGTTCAGCAAGAAAGTGAGGAAACCTCTTCCACCTACAGGATTAGAGAATGTTCCTTCAGTTCAACTGGACCAACTCAGGTCTCTTGCCCCTCCTTGGACCAATGACAGCCACCAAAGGGATGCCGATTGGATTGGACACTGGTAAGAGGAAAGTGCTTATCATGATAGCTCCAGCAATCAGGACCCTCACTAGAGCTAAGTTCCTCAGAGTCCCATGACCTGAGTGGAGGTGGGCTGTGAAGGCCAACGAAATTAGGATTGCTCTAGGGAGGAGGGAAGAAGGATTCGATGCCTAGTAGACATTATGTTGTGCTTAATTGGGCTATACATGTTTAATGTAGTCTAATGTAAATGTTTTTCTCATTAAGATACACAGTATTTCTGACATAAAACCAAAAAACCAAACCCAGTGCCGTCGAGTCAATTCCGACTCATAGCGACCCTACAGGACAGAGTAGAACTGCCCCAAAGAGTTTCCAAGGAACACCTGGAAGATTCAAACTGCTGACCCTTTGGTTAGCAGCCATAGCACTTAACCACTACGCCACCAGGGTTTCCATTTCCGACATAGTATGGTTTAAATAGACCTTTATGGATTAAACTTACAACCTAAACATCATGTATAAAATTGTTTGGAGAAAATGCATCACCACATTCAAAACCTCTTACTTATGAACGCATATATACCAATTTAAACTATGTTGAGATGAAGCCTTAGAGTAACTAAGAATTTATATGTTTGGGAAATTGTGGTCTCTGTGACCGTTTAAAGAGCTTTGAGTAGCACACAAACACACAGACACACTGAGGAGTTTTTCTGGATGTGTTCGTCCTTCCCCTTGTATGAGAATTCTTGTCTACTTTTATCTTTTGCTCTTTGTCCCGGAGTCTGGGCACAGACACATAGTCTGCGGCTCTCTGTGTACCAGTTACTGCCTGTGTATAGAGGTTCCATCTCTGAGTGTCCATATTTAGCTCTTTCTGAAGAATGTTCCTAGTTTTTGTGGCAGAGAGCTTGGGCAATAAGAAGCCATAGATGACACCAATCCTTGTCTTAGCTGGTGCCTTCCACCTCCTCTGGCTGGAACACTGAACTCAGGTGTTTACCTCTTCTTTCGTTCCACCAGCAGAGTTACTGGGGCCTGGAGAAATGCCCAGGAGGGGATGTAATGTGTGTTGTGGAGAAGAGCAAGAGCTCGTCAGACTGGCTTTGGGTGAATGAGCTTCAGTGTCCTCATACGTAAAGTGGGGACCTTACCCCTAGAGTTCACTTCAGTGTGTTGGCGCTGGCCTTTTGATGTTACCTACCTTACCTCATCTAATTCTCAAACTTGGTGACAGTATACCTAAGAGAAGTGAAAACATGTCCACACAAAAACTCATTCAAGAATATTTATAGCAGCATTATTCATGATAGTCCAAAGGTGGAAACAATACAAATGGCCATCAACTGACAAGCGAATAAACAAAACATGGCATATCTATACAATGGAGTATTATTTGGTCATAAAAAGGAATGGAGAGCTGATACATGATAACATGAAGGAACATTGAAAACAATATGCTAACCGAAAGAAGCCACAGAATGAGTCGCAGATGACCACATATTATATGATTCCGTTCATACAAATTATCTGGAATAGGGAAATCTACAGAGACAGGAAGTAGATTAACTGCTGTTTAGGAATCTGCAGGGGGATGGAGAATTGGGTAAACCCGTTGCATAGAGTCGATACTGACTCATATTGACCCTATATAGGACAGAGTAGAACTGCCTCATAAGATTTCCAAGAAGTGGCTGGTGGATTCGAACTGCAGAACTTTTCGTTAGCAGCCAAGCTTTTAACCACTGCGCCACCAGGGCTCCGGGAATAGGGTGGCTATAGCTAAAAAGTATAGGCTTTCCCTGGAGGGGATGAAAGTGTTCTAAAATTGGCTGTGGTGATGGTTGCACGTATCTATGTATGTGATAAAAACCATTGAATTGTGTACTTTTGATGGGTGAATTGTATGGTATGTGAGTTATGTCTCAATAAAGCTGTTAAAAAAAGATTAATAATAAAAAAACTGTATGACATAGCTATTATCATTTGTACTTTATAGACAAAAAAATGAAGGCTCCAGAAGTTAATTGAGTCACTTAAGGTCAAACACTGAGTGCACGGCAGAGCTGGGGTTGCTGCCCTGGTCTAGCTGGCTCCCGTGTGTGTGCTCTCACACGTACCCTCCTCACAGGCACGGCAGGCTGCTCAGCAAACAGTGCTGGTGCTTCTGCTGTTGCTGCTATGAAAAGCACAGGCCCTGGACAATCCCCAAACTGACAGCCGGCCCTGCACAATCTTGAGTTGGCCATGGTCTCCCTGAAAACTTGTTTATTGGCCTTGTGGTTGTCCAAAGAAAGAGTTGTCTGTCCTCTCTCAATTTCTCAGGCCCTCAGAAGGTAGGCTCGGGTTACTGAGCACATACACCTGTTGTCCTGGGCCGGGAGGGGCTGGAGAGCTCAGGCGACCAAGCACACTTCTGACCTGGGTGGGGGGGTCAGCAGTGTCCTTGGCAGGCTGAGCTGCTGGACCAAGAGTCTTCCAGCAGAGGCGGGGCCGGGCTTCCATAACGAGCAGATGGTGGGGGCCATGGGGGCTGCTCTGGCCTGCCAGTCTTCCTTCATCAACTCCTGGCTCCTACTGTCCATACCAGGCCTAAGCACAGACTCCTTCTGGAGGCCACTCTGCAGCAGGAGCAGAAAGAAGGATGGCTTCCCAATTCAGAAAAATGCAATTAACAGCGGCTGCAAAAGCAATTAATACTAATGAGGCTGCTTCTGTACCAAAACCTAGTCAGAGCTCTTTGTTCACTGTCTCATTTGAGCCTCGCAACATACCTATGGAGTGAAGCACTATCGTGGAAACCAGTTTAGGGGTGAGGAAACCGAGGCTAAACAAGGTGGGATAACTTTCCTGACTCTACACAGCAAGTAACCAGCACAGTATGACTTGAACCAGATACATCTGGCATGGAAATTCATGTGCCTCCCGCAAAGCAAAAAGTTGGCAGAGGGGTCATTTTATTTTGCTTTCCTTCAGTAAACTTCAGCACAATGACAATGTTGGGAAATACGTCAACCATGTGTCAAACACCATGCTGGTGTGCTTTTCATCACCAAGCCTCACAACAGTCCTGCAAACTAAAGCTCAGAGAGGTCAAGTGGCTCACCCCAGGTCACATAGCTCTCTAGTCTTTCAATGCACTAACTTTGGTTGCCCAGAAAAGATGCACCATGGAGAAGTTCTCTAAACACATCAGGACACGCATTTTCTCATACCACCTAGTGTGCCTCCATCATCAAATTCTCAAAGGCTACTAGCTCTTCTCAGCACCTAACATGATTCTCTGGAAAACGTGTGGGGAAACTCTAATGTGGCCAAGCCTGAACAGGCCCAGAAGCGTAAGCAGCAGTGTGGCTGAATGTGCTGCTGGGCACCTCAGGCGCTTAAAGAGCTGAAAGATGCTGCCGTCGTCCTTGTGGCTGGAGGGATTTTCCCCAGAGCCTGTCTCCATTAAGAACAAGTCTTGATCCCCTGACACCCACTGGGATCATTCCCAACAGGCAGGTAGGGCTCAGGCCTTGGACATGTCCCTCCAACTGGGGTCAGGTACGGAGGTTCAGGGGAAGTTGTGCCATTCACATGGACACTGTTGCAAGTGAGAGAACCCCACTCTACCTAACTAAAATAATTTTTTTTAAAGCATTGAAGGGCATGGGGTCACCTATAGACCCTAAAGGGAGTAGAAGAATCAGATCTCAAGAAAAGCAGGAGGCTGAGAGGAGGAGAAAAGTAATGGATATTGCATTTCTGTTTGGGGTGATGGGAAAAAGAAAGAAAGAAAACAGAAAGGCAGCCCAGGACTTTGTGGCAGAACAAGGGGCAGCCTCCTCACCACACTGCCTTCAGGATGGATCAGCCACAGCTGTGGCCTGTCCTCACCTTACTTGGCTCAAGATTCAAATTCCCAACCCACAAAAAGAAAAAGCTATAATAAAAAAAGACCGGCAGTAACAAGTGTTGGAGAGGAAGTGGAGCAACTGGAACCCTCCTACATTGCTGGTAGAAATGTAAAATGGTACAGTTACTTTGGAAAACAATTTGGCAGTTTCTCAAAAAGTTAAACGTAAATGGGCCTTATGTCCTAGCAATTCCCCTTCTATGTATCAACCCAAGAGTACTGAAAACATACGTGTGCACAAACACTTGTACATGGACTCTCAGAGCAGCATTACTCATAATAACCATAAAGTAGAAGCAACCCAATGTCCATCAACTAACGAATGGATAAACAAAATGGGGTATATCATACAACGGAACAGTATTCAACAATAAAAAGGAATTAAGTGCTGACACATGCTACAACGCAGACAAACCTCAAAAATACTATGCTGAGTGAAAGATGCCAAATGCACAAGAACAACTATTATTATGTCATTTAAATGAAATGTCCAGAAAAGGCATCCTACAGAGACAGAAAGTAGATTAGTGGTTGGCTAGGGCTGAGGATGAGAATAAGGAGTATCTGCAAATGGATACGAAGGATCTTTTGGGGGCGATGGAAGTGTTCTAAAATTAGATTGTGACGATGTTTGCAAAACTCTCTGAATTTCCTGAAAATCACAGAATCGCATACAGGTAGTCCCTGACTTACAGTGCGGTTCCATTCCAACAACTCCGTCATAAGTCGGTTGTGACATAAGTGAAATAAAAAAGTGAAATACCTTTTGTTTTTTGTTTTTTTAGTTTTCTTTATTATTGCCTTTTATTATAAGTATCATTATAAATTACGTGCCACAGTATTGTATGTTGTACATATTATTAACAATAAGATGTAAAAAATCAAAACCAAAAGCGAAATGTCAGAAGTGCAGTTCATTGTAACTCAAGTATGTGGTAAGTTGGGGACTACCTGTAATTAAAATTTTAAAATGAATGAACGTTCCAAAACCAACCCATTGCCGTCGAGTTGATTCCTACTCATAGCAACCCTATAGGATAGAGTAGAACTGCCCCATAGAGTTTCCAAGGAGCGCCTGGCGGATTCGAACTGCCGACCTCTTGGTTAGCAGCTATAGCACTTAATCACTACACCACCAGGGTTTCTGAATGAATGTTACAGTATATAAATTATACCTCCATAAAACTACTAAAACATATTTGGATATTCTACAGAGAGCCTGAGTTGACTTATATTCTGCTTCTTAGCGTGGCATCTTACTTATAGGCTCACTAAAAACACCACAAGGAATTGGAGACAACTGGGACATTAAACTATCACCAACAAAAGTGGGAAGAAGGGTTGCTGGGCAGACAGGAATCTCAGATATCTCCCCCAGAAAGTCAGGAGGCTTGGGCCATCATTTTGGCTTCCTCAAGTGTCAGGGTCCCTGGTCGGTAAGCTGATCTCTGCAGCTGAGTTCTCAGTTTCATGGCAACCTCCCCAGCATCCAGATCCTCTTGACAAAGGTCTTCTTCTTCCAGAACTTTAGCTACTAAGGCTGTGATTAGTTTCTGGCATGGAGACCTTGGGAATGGATTCCAAGGACAAGCATTAAGCCACTGAGCTCACAGAGGTGTGGTTTTGCTCTCAAGAGTCAGGTGTTCAGTGATGGCTGGGCATGAGACAGTTATCTCCAGCACATATCCACATGAATCCATGGAACGACTCTGCTCCCATCCGTGCTATCTCCTGCTGCTTTCATTCCTTCCCTCTGTCTCTTTCCCTCTTTCCCTTCTTCACTTATAAAGCATCTAGCACAGCATTTTTCCTTTTCCCTGACTTAACGGCTTCTTTTGGCCTCTTTCTCTACCTGACAACCAAGATAATGAGGAAGGCTGAGCTAGGAGGAAAGAGAAGTAGCGAGACAGAAAAGATATACAGGGGAGAGGCTGTGGAAGTCAGCAGGTCAAAGGACGAGAATGGAAGAGACTTTCAGAAAGCAATTAATTCACGTCAGTGGAAGAGCCCTAGTGCAGGGCTTCTTGAGCTCTGTGGTGAAGGACCTTATGTATCCTTGTAAATAAACATGAAATAAAGGTTTTATTTAACTCGTTAATGAGGGAACCACTAAGATAATACAACTAGTTCAAAGGAGAATTCAAAGAAGAGACATAATTTTAGATCAGGAATATTGAAATGAATGTGCAAATGCGGGCAAGGGAAGTGGGGAAGGGGAGTCAACTGCATGACAGAGTTTTTGCGTGTCTACAGGTAGAAGTTATTTGTCATTACTATCAGTTATCTACAATTTTTAGTATTATAAAATAGCTCAATTGCAAAACAGTTCAAGGCTAGAATCAGATACTCCGGAAGTGTATGCTCTAGGCAATGCACAGTTTTCCCCTGAAGTGCAATTTTTTTTTCTCTACAATACTTTCTCCCTTTCTTTGCTTGGATCTGGTATTTATCCTTTAGGATTCATTGCAGCCATGAAGCACCCTATTTTAAAAATTTCTAATGCATCATGGAATACTTCTGTAAAATACAGTAAAATGAGTTACTACAAAAAATGAAATGAAAGATAGAAGGCATACAAAACATAAGCTCAACTTTAAAAATTATTAGATTCAACAGACATAAACTTCATCTGTCAAGTTGCTATGAAAGTTTCTGGAAACTTCTCTTGATATCTATACTTATCTCAGCACTAAAACTAAAAAACCAAACCTGTTGCTGTAGAGTTGGCTCCAATTCATAGCGATCCTATAGGACAGAGTAGAACTGCCCCACAGGGTCTCCAAGGAATGGCTGGTGATTTGAACTGCCCACCTTTCGGTTAGCAGCCAAATGCTTAACCACAGCTGTCAGTCCTTTCCATGCTGCAGGGGATGAGGGCTCCCTGCTGACCACAACTCTGCAACAGGCAGATGCAGTCATCCGTGCACCATGCTGGGGGCAGGGCAGGAGCAGGCCCTGTGGGCATCGTGTGGTCAGCACCCTTGCCACCTAGCTCTCAGGCCAGGCTCTTCATCTGCTGCACATGAAGCCTTCTTCTCTGAGTACATCTTGCTCAGAGAACTCACTCTTGTTCTCCATCAGTAGAGTAGACGGTAGGTAGAACAGCTCCCCAGAGCCCCTGAGCAGAAGCTATTCACCCTGCTCCTCTCGTTTCTTCCTTCATTCCATCGCCAACAAACATTTCCTGAGCACTTGTCTGTGCCTGGACCTGTGCTGGGTAGAGGGCCACACGAATGTGTGGCTGCGCTCCAGGGCTCCAGACTAGGACAAGAGACAGACGCACAGCCAGCAGTGGCATGGCCTGTGGCTTCTGCAGCACCATTTCTCACTGAACCTACCTTACGGGGTGTGCTGTTGATATGGCCTCATTCCACTCTTCTTTTGAACTTTCAGGCCCCATCTCCATTTTTTTCACTGGGACTCCATTGGATTCTGGTATCCGGCAACCTAGAAATGGGCAGAAACCCTGGTGACGTGGTGGCTGAGTGCTATGGGTGCGAACCAAAAGGTCAGCAGTTTGAATCCGCCAGGCTCTCCTTGGAAACTCTATGGGGTAGTTCTACTCTGTCCTATCGGGTCACTATGAGTCAGAATTGACTCCACGGCAACAGGGGTTTTTAGACAATGAGCAATTTTTTTTTTCTGTCTAATTATCTTAGTTTCCTAGTGCTGCTGTAACATAAATACCACAAGTGGGTGGATTTAAAGAACACAAATTTATTTTCTCACAGTCCTGGAGGCTAAAAAAGCCCAAAGCAGTCTCCACTGTGTGATTCCTTCTTTGTAGGTAGTCCCAGGCGTTCCTTGGCTTCTGGGCTTTTCGACGATCCTCAGATGGCATCTGTCTTCCCTCTGTGTCTGTGTTCATGTCTGTGTCTAATCTGCTCTTCCATAACTCAGAAGTGATTTGGTTTAGGGCATACCTTACGCTGATGTGGGAGTCCCTGGGTAGTACAAGCGTTTAAGCGTGTGGCTCTCAATGGAAACGTTGGCAGTTCAAGTCTGCCCAGAGATGCCTCAGAAGAAATTTCTGGCAATCTACTTCTGAAAAATCAGCCACTGAAAACCCTATGGAGCACAGTTCTATTCTGACACTGTGGGGTCTCCATGAGTCAGAATGGCCTCATTAACGTTAAAAAACAAAACAAAACCCTATTTCAAACAGGATTATACCCACAGGTATAGGGGTTAGAATTCCAACACATATTTTGGGAGGACAAAATTCAGTCCATAACACTTATCCTATATGACAAGTTAGCAGTTCCCAAAGCCTATCAGACAGAGAATCAGGGATTTGTGTTCTCTCTCTCTCTCTGTGTTATGGGATCCATCACATTACGGGGTGAAAGATGGCTGGATTACAGAATGGACACGTGGGGCAATGATGGGAGGAGGGACTGTTCGGTAGGGTCTTGCAAAGATTAATTAGCCAAGCTCTTGACCAGATAACAAAGGGCTCTGAAATACCACAGGCTCCAGGTCAGCTAGCCAGGGCCTGCCTGAGCCATGGAGGTTGGGAGGCAGGGGAGCCCTCTGTGCTCCAGATGTCCCTGCAAAATCAAAAGCTACTAATGGAAATAACCACACGGGCGTGGTTTTTCATGTCCTGATTCTAATCACAAACCTTTCATCCAAGAAGACTATTGGAGGGGAAAGTCCATTTCCTTTTAAACCAAATGTTCCTCACAAAAGCCAAAGGCTTATGGAAAGAACCCACACTGGAAAGCCTTGAACGTAGATTGCTCTGGCTTCCTGAGTGAGAGGTGGAAACACTTGTCATATATTGTGAGATGAGTTTACACAGAGAGAGACCTTTCTTGCTTCCTTGGATCAGAAAGTCCGTCCACAGGAGGACACTGTGGCCCACCTGGCCTTTGTGAGCTGACAGACGTGGATGCTGGCAGGTGAATGTCGTGAACACGTGCATTGGCTGAGGTGGTAGAGCTGGGCAGAGGCATTGTAGGAGGCCCTAGGGCGTCACTGAGCAAAAGAAGGGGTTCTGGCTCCCTTTCAGAGGAAAGCATCTAAGCTGATGCACACATCCTTCTACTTCAGCTCATCTGCGTATAGAACACTTCCTAGAGGACAGAGAAGGGAAGAGGGCAGCAGGCACAATGGCCTGACACGGGGCCAGGCAGCTGAGGTCTCCTCCCTGCTCTGCCACATATAACCTGCGACCACTAATGGCTGATGGTTTGCTCACCTAACTCAGGAAGTTCTCACAACAACCTGGCCATGTGGTCCTAGGGTTATCATCTCCTGGTGTTATAATCTCCATTTTACACTGGTGAAAGCTGAGGATCAGAGAGGTTAAGTAACTTGTCCAGTGTCACATAGCTAGTAAGTGCCTCTGGGCCTTTCATTGCCGCACTGTTCTTCTCCGTTGGCCTCCAGGCATTGCTTTCCTCCTTCTCTGTATCATAGCATAACCACCTGGGCGGACTCTTCTAGAGATTCAGGGGAATCTATCACGTAAGTGCTGGAGACCTGGTGGCGCAGTGGTTAACAGCTTGGTTGCTAACCAAAATGTCAGCAGTTCAAATCCACCGGCTGCTTCTTGGAAACCCTGTGGGGGCAGTTCTACTCTGTCCTATAGGGTCGCTGTGAGTCAGAATTGACTCAACAGCAACAAGTATCATGTAGGTGAAATTTGTGTACCTGGCCACTCCTAATGTACAAAAATTTCCTGGCACAGTCTGACTCCAAGAAGAATATGTGAAAGGCAGGCCTGTCACTGTGGGCCATATTTTATTCACTTCCTAAACATGACTTGGAGTCCCTGGGTGATGCAAATGGCTGCAAACCCAAAGGCTGGATGTTCAAGTCCACCCAGAGGCAACGCGGAAGAATGGTCTGGTGGTCTAATTCCAAAAAGCAGCCATCGAATACCCTATGGAGCACAGTTTTACTCTGACACATGTGGGGTCACCATGAGTTAGAGTCAACTCAAAGGCAACCAGTTTGTAAGCATGACCTGCCTTAGAATCATCACCTCCATCTTCTGTTGCTTATGCGTTCTTTGTCTGGGACAAGCCTTGCGCTGGGGTTAAAATGTCACCCATATAGACACAGCAGGGAATACTGGGTTAACGGCAGTTCTGCAAAACATTTCAGGATTGTTGGCTGACAGCGAGCGTAATAAAAGTCAACATTGCTTGTCAGACTTCAGGACAAGGGAAATGAGGGCCCAGGTACACCTTGTGCTGGTCGGACTATATGACAAGCCTGCATCCAGTTCTCAGTGCCATGTTTTTAAAAAATAACTTTTCTTTCAGTGAATTTGAAGTAGTATATGCGCATTGGAGAATATCCAAGACACGCAGACAAAATACAAAGGAATCGTCACTCAAAATGCTATCATTTAACTATGGCCACCATTCACATGGAAGTGTGGCTTGTGTGTGTGTCTGTGCACGTGCGTGTGTGCCTGAATGTGTGAGTGCAAGCATATAGGTGTGCTCACGTGTGTAACTAGGTGTATTGATTTTTCCTCTTATTTCTCAAAAATAAGAGTTTTATGGTTGTATGATACTTTTTTTTATGATACTCTATCATTAATTAGATATGACATATTTTGTTTGCTGTTTCTGTCATTATTGCATTAAAAACCATCCAGTTTACTCCAACTCATGATGACCCCATGT
Organism: Loxodonta africana; assembly: GCF_030014295.1. Classification (NCBI taxonomy): domain Eukaryota; kingdom Metazoa; phylum Chordata; class Mammalia; order Proboscidea; family Elephantidae; genus Loxodonta; species Loxodonta africana. The sequence continues at coordinate 44,662,677 of NC_087367.1, read as the reverse complement.
GTTTCAGAGTAGAACTGTGCTCCATAGAATTTTCAATGGCTAATTTTTTTTTTTCTTTTTTCTGTTTAATTTTTCAGAAGCAGTTCTCCAGGCCTTTGTTCAGAGGTGATCCTGGGTGGACTCAAACCTCCAATCTTTTGGTTAGTAGCTGAGCACTTAATCGTTTGTACCACCCAAAGACTGCCATTATTGCATATTCTTTCATAATAAGGGCTAATACTTCAGGGAAAAGCCTTAAGAGCAAAAGTTGTGGTCATGTCCTTAGGATGGATTTCTGGAAGTCAGGTTACAGAAGTAAGAGGTGAGAACATTCTTACGTTCCCTGGTATACACTGCTAAAGCAACAGGCCATCTCGATGGGGCTTCGAGACAGGAGAACATTCCAGGAGGGAGTGGCTGGTCTGTTATGGACACCAGCTTCCTTGAGGAGTTGTTGAGAGAACAAGAACCCTTTAACTTTGAAAAGGGTGGTGGTATGAATGCAGCAGCTGTCTTCGAATGTTTGAAAGGCTGTCGTGTGAGAAAGGGAGTGGATTTCTTATGGATGACTCCATACGGTGAAATTAGCACCATGGAAGCATGTGAAGAGGGAGTAGGATCTTGGCTAAACGTAAGGAAGAACTTGAACAAAAAAAGATCAGGCTGGTGTTGGGCAGAGGCTTTGTCTTGACACGGCAGGACAAAACTTGTCAGGGTGATTGGAATGGAGAAGCATACGCTGCTTTACAGACAAAGGCAGCTTTAGACACGTGCCTTTCGGAAAATGTGCACATGGTAGGGTATGTACCCATCAAACCACAGAATCCCATGTTATAGATGGGGCTGGGAGAGAGGTGTGTTCCAGGGAGCTAAATATTCTTATAACATTCCTATTAGTCTTTGAAACTGTATTTTCCAGCACTCGCAATCATACACACACACACGCGCGCGCGCACACACACACACACGCACGGCTAATGGGCCTAAATCTAGTGAGTCTCAACTCAAGGCTACAGATTTACTTCTTTCAGTGATGCCTACAGATTCCCACATCCATGTCACCTGTGTTGAGCTTTTGCGATGTATTCTTATGAATAACCACCATCTGTTTGTAAATTTGTCAGACTGTGGTGGCTTGCGTGTTGCCATGAAGCTAGAAGCTATGCCACTGGTATTTTAAATGTCAGCAGGGTCAACCATGGAGGACAGGTTTCAGTGGAGTTTCTAGACTAAGACAGACTAGGAAGAAAGGCCTGGAGATCTACTTCTGAAAATGAGCCAATGAAAACCTTATGATTCACAAGAAATATTGTCTGATATAGTGCAGGAAGACGAGCCTCCTAAGTTGGAAGACACTCAAAATACACATTGGTCACAACAATGGACTCAAGCATTCCAACTATCGTGGAGATAGTGCAGAAGCAGGCAATGTTGCATTCTGCTCTACATGAGGTCACCATGAGTCAGATGTGACTTGACCACAACTAACAACAACTTATTACTATTAGAACTTTGATTCAATTTTCATTCTCCAGGCGTTTTTATAAAATGATGAGGGCCACCAACAATAAACTATTTAAGCAATCGAGCAAATCAACACTGATTAAGCTGATGGGGCTGGAAGTGGAGCGTCAGCTGGCTGGCAGGCAGGAACATGGAGAGGAACGTGGGTTATCTGCTGATGCACACATGTTTCCACATTCACACAGGGATGTCAATGTGGAAAGCATGAGCATGCAGGCTGGCGAGCTATGCAGATCGCCTGGCAGGGGTTTGCTGTCCTGTGCCATGGTGAGTTTTTGTCCTGCACAGGGTGGGTGCCAGCATGGTGAAGACATAGGCAGATGCCCTGCCAGCCTGGCATCCTGTGGCACTGCCTGGGTGGCAGCCTTTTCTGCCTCACCTTTGCAGCCTTGAACAGCATGTGTTTGAAAACCAGCAAACTGTGTACCTGTGTGGCCATGCCCAGAGATTCGAGAAGCAGCTCTAGGCTGGAGTGGAGATCAGACTCAGGGCCTCAGTGGGATAGCCAAATATAGGTGCTTGGACAGCTAATTCTGGAAAGTTCTTCAGAGCTGGCCCAAAGCTGTGTCTGAGGTAAGAGCTGAGCATTTCCTCTGCCAAGCCAGAGACCAGTAAATGGATACCATTCTCTCCTAGCCCCTCTGGCTCCCAGGGAAAGGAGTTGGGAGGTGCACAAAGGCTGAGGCTGTGATAAGTGTGCAAAGGGGCTGTTCTCCCCATTTTCCACCTCCAGGGTCCATTTCCATAGAGATAGAGTCCAAGGCCAGGAATAACCAGCCAAGATTGCAGTTGCTTGCTGGGAGTTTGCAGCTGCTGCCTGCCAGGTCAAGACTGTTGAGAGGTGGCTTCAAACTGCTGTTAAAGGCACACACTCTGGACAATGGGATGCTAGTTAACTCCAGAACAGAGCCCTGGAGTCAGGCTGCAGATGGAGTAGGGAGCCGGTACGTGGCCTCAGCCTGGGCTCAGCAAGTCCAAGGGGGAGAAGCTCTCTGGGCTGCCCTCATCCACATCTTGTCTCCAGGCAGATGGACACAGCTCTCCTGTCCCACAGCAGCCTCCACCGGTGTCCTCCATGAAAAGGTTGCTGTCTTTGTTTTTGCTAAAGATCATTTATATTTTAACACAAGGATGAACACTTCATTCATTCATCCATCCATCATTTCACGTACCCACTACATTCCAGGCACTGTACTAGGCTCTGGGCAGAACGGGCACAACACCAGCCAGCCCTTCTTTGGCCCATTCTGGGCATGCCTTTCTTCAACACTGATGATTCTTCACTCAAATGTGGCTGTAACTTTGGGAGCCAAAGTGTATAATCACCTTACCACCCTGCGGAGGGTCAGTGAGTGTGCCTGAGGGCTTGGTCAGTGGGCTGGGGCCAGGAGTCAGACTCAGGTAGATGGGGTATTTTCTCTGAAGAGGCCAAGCAGGAAGAATCACACAGGAGTGTGAGCCTCTCTGGACTACAACGTGTATGCTAATCACCACTGGGTCCACAGGGCCTAGCACACCCTGGAAATTGTCGTTAGGCCCCATGGAGTCGATTTTGATTCGTGTGATGGAGTAGAACTGCCCCATAGGGTTTCCAAAGCTGTAATCTTTATGGAAGGAGATTGCCACATCTTTCTCCCACAGAGCGGCTGGGTATGTTCTAACCACCAACCTTCAGTTAGCAGCCAAGCGCTTAACCACGATACCTCCAGGGCTCCTTTTCCCAGGAATTAAGTGTCTAGTAAACAGTTGCTGAATGAATTATTAAAACCCAATCCTTAGACAGTAGCAAGGGCCCAAACAAAAGTCTCTTAGCTGGCTTGTGAGCAGGGGCCTAACTATGGAAAATAGCACCCAGAGCAAATTAGTGTTAAATTGCTGACCCCTCTCTCACAGCTATCAGTGGAAACCGTGATGGCCAATAGAAACCGCTAACTGGTGCCTCGCCTCAAGCAGTGCCCAGGGCACAGGACCTACTGGTTATCACCCACCTACCCCCCACCCCAGTCAGGCCTCTGCATGTGAAGCCCAAGGAAATGGGTAGAGCTGCAAACTGTGGAGGCCTGCAGTGGCCTGGATGTTGGGACAGAGCAGAACTGACAGTGACATGCTGCCCCCAGTGGAGAAGAGGGTGGGGTATCCAGAGTCCCAGGTGGACACACAGGGACTATAGCCTTGGGCAAAACAGGAACCAAAAAGCATTTTGCTCCCCTTCACAGCACAACGTCTATAAAGGTGGTTGAACGGTTCAGGACAGTGTCTCCTCTGTAAACACTTTTTTCTTGGCCTCTGAAACACCAGCCTCTTCTGCTTTCTTGCCCACCTCGCTGGCTGCTCCTACTCCAGCTACCTCGTTGGTTCCTTTCCTCCTCATTAATTGTTGGAAGGTCTCTGACCCGGTACCTCCTCACCCTACATAACTGCTCTTCTGGGTTAACTGATCCCAGCCATGACCTTAAGCATCACATCCATGCCTTGAGACACCCAAATTTCTATCCCCAGCTTTGACTGGGCTGCTGAACTGCTTGACAACCCCATGTGGATCACTAGTAGGCAACTCAATCATGGCATGTCCAAAATAAAGTTTTTTCCTTCTTTGTCCTCTATTGTCATCTCTGTCCTTTTGCCACTAATTTTCTCCACCTCAGAAAATAGCACTAACCTGAAAATAGCACTAGAACCCACCAAATCAAGGCTGGGACCAGGATCAGGCAAGCCAGAGCCTAGAGCACAAAATTTAAGGAGGCACTCACTCTCAGGTACTAACTTTGAACCTGCATGACCAGGAGAGTGAGCACCTCCTTAAATTTTGTTCTCTCTCAGTGCATCACCTACCTCACCCTAACCCCCTATCCTGCACCCAGTTGCTCAAGCCAGATATCTAGAAATTATGTTTAATTCCTCTCATGTTTTCACCGTTTATATTCTGTCCCTCAGGAAGTTCTGTTGACTTTTGTCTCCAAAGCTTCCCAAATTCATCCAGTTCTCTCTACTTCCCTTCCTACCACACTGTCGCCAGTGCTCATCATCTCTCCCCTGAACCTCTTAATGGGTTTTCCCGGTTCCATTCTCGCCATCTTCCAATCTATTCTCCACACAGCAGCCAGAAAATCAATTTTTATTTTAATAAAACTAATATATGGGCATAGTTTAAAAAGACAAGTAGTTCTGTAAGGCTTATGATGAAAAGCAGCAGCTCCTGTCCCATCCCTCCTCAGTCACAATTCATACTTGCTGGACGTGAACACTTCCAAGACAACCGTTTGACAGTTTCCATCATCCTTATACTGCTAACTTTTTAGGTTTTAGTGATTTTCTACTGAATTCTGACCATGGGATTAGAGCACTTATCTCTTTTACCCCCTTCTTCCACCACACTGAAAAACCAGTTGCCACTGAGTCCATTCTGACTCGCGGCAACCCCATGTGTTGTCAGAGTAGAACTGTGCTGCAAAGGGTTTTCAAGGCTAGACCTTTCTTCCAAGGCAGCTCTGGGTGGACTGAGTCTGCCAAACTTTTGGTTAGTAGCCCAGCACACAACAATTTGTACCACCCAGGGACTCCACCACTCATCCTCCCCGTAATATTTTTCCAATATTATTATATCGCAAGTTGGATTAAATCAATAGTCCAAGCGCAGTGGCTTTTTGTGTGGAACAAGGAGGAGTGTGGGAGTCTCACTGTCCCTTATAGTGATCTTCAACCAGTTCTCCTATTTTCAGTCCCACCTGCCCCCTGCTTTCAGGGTAGCCTCCCATTCTTACATTTCCAGCTTCTGCAGCAGAAACCATCTTCCTCCCTGGCTTCCCGCAGCTTTTGCTGGTTGGCTAAGGTGCTTATCCCTTGTCCACCTGCTTTCCTTATTACAACTGTTTGTTGCTGTTTCTTGTCTGCTGTCATCTCCTTTTCTGTTCTTTTTGTCTTTATGTGTTGATTCTGCTTTTACCTCTTTTTTTTTGGTCATTTTGTTGGTGTTTGAGAAGGACATGTGTGCTCAATCCATTATGTTCAACTGGAAGCCAAGGTTGTGCATTCCTGCTCAGCATACAGCACTCAAATTTCAATCCCTTCTTTCTTGAATGATAGAGTAAAACATTATGGATACAGAAAGCATTCAAGATTGAGATGATCTATGCTGATTGGGGTCGCTATGAATCAGAATCAACTCGACGGCACTGGGGGGTGGGGGTATGCCGATTCTAGGGCATAGTATAAAACTTTTAAAAGTTATTGATACGTCCAACTATGCTCACTCAAACATATTAACTGAGCACTGACTGTGTGCTAAACAGTGTGTTAGGTGTTTGGTTTAAAAGGGAAGAAAAAGACAAGATACCTGTTCTCATGGAGATTCATCCTTGGGGGTAGGGGTAGGTAAACAATTACCACAATAAATGGGTAAATTATAGGCTATGTTAGAAGATGATGAGACCTACAGAAAAAAGTAAAGCAGGATAAGGAGGATCTAGTTTGCAGTATGCAATAGGATCAACAGGGAAGGCTTCACTGAGAGGTGCATTTGAGCAAAGACCTGCAGGAGGAAAGGGAGGAAACCATGAGCTATTGGGGGAGAGTGTTCCAGACAGAGGGAACTGCTAATGCAAGTTCCCAGTGTGGGAGCCTACTGGTATGCTCCAGGGACAGCAAGGAGGCCAGTGTCCCAGGAATGAAGTAAGGGAGAGGCAGTGGTAGGAGATGAGGTGAGGGAAATTAGGAAGGGCAGATGCTGTAAGCCCTTATAAGCTCTTGTCAGGACTTTGGGTTTTATCATGAGTGAGATGAGAGCCAAAGGGGTTCTGAACAAGGAGTAAAGCAATCTGATCAGACTGGTAATTTAAAGCTCACTCTGTCTGCTGGAGTGGCTCTGGTAGCGTGTAGATTGTAGGGGCGAGGGGACAAATCAACTTTTTTATAACCCAGGTATGAGATGGCTGCAGTGGAGGTGGTGAGAAGTGGTTGGATACTGTCTAGTATGCACCAATGCTAGGCACAGCAGAATTACCTTAAAGTTTTCAAGTGGAGTATGAGAGAAGAAGAGGAGTCAAGAATGAAATCCAAGATTTTGGGCCTGAGCCTTTTGGCTGCCTGTTTTTGTATGATATGCAAGCTAAAAAACAGTTCATGCAGATAAACATTCATAACCCATTTGATGAGAGGGAATACTAACTTTGAACCCCAAATAAGCAAAACGTTATCTCCCCTAAAAGAATTCCATTCTCCTTTTTCCAAAAACCTAAACCAAACCTGTTGCCATTGAGTCAATTCTGACTGATAGGGACCCTCTAGGACAGAGTAGACTGCCCCATAGAGTTTCCAAGGAGCACCTGGTGAGTTTGAACTGCTGACCTTTTGGTTAGTAGCTGTAGTATTTAACCACTATGCCACTAGGGTTTCTATTCTTATTAGTAGACCTGTATTTAAAAAATTGTGTTCATAAAAAAATTATATTCAAATATTATTGTTATATTTTGACTTTAGTAAAAAAATTGTTTTCTCTTTGTTTAGATAGTATATATAATATATATATATATATAATATATATATATATATAATATAATATATAATAGCCTTCATTTTGCTTCTTGGCATGCAAGATCTAAACTGTTTACTATCTGGCCCTTTGCAGAAAAAAGGTGTGCTGAGCCCTGGTATATCAGTTAGGGTTTGATCAGAGAAACAGCCCCAGTATGAATGATATGGAATAGGGTATGTATTATAGGGATTAGATCTTAGGCAGTTGTGGGAGCTGGGAAGTCTATGGAACGCTGTTGTGTCTGTATCTAGTTAAGGGCCTGATGATGCTAGAGATCAGCAGGGTAGCTTGTGCCTCAATCTACCTTTCACATCTCATGCAAATTTATCTTGTGATCACCCCCAACCTGGTACCAAATGGGGAAGGAATTTTGGGAAAGATAGCTCCAACTTTGCTAAGTTAACACACTGTCTTAGTTATCTAGTTCTGCTATAACAGAAATACCACAGGTGAATGGCTTTAACAAAGAAGAATTTATTCACTCACAATTTAGGAGGCTAGAAGTCTGAATTCAGGGTGCTTCAGGGAAAGGGTTCTCTCTCTGTCGGGTCTGGGGAAGGTGCTTGTCTAACAATCTTTGCCTTGCCTAGGAGCTTTTCAGGGCAGGGACCCCCGGCCCAAAGATGTGCTCCACTCCTGGTTTGTTTTAGTCATCTAGTGCTGCCATAACAGAAATACCACAAGTGGATGGCTTTAACAAAGAGAATTTTCTCACAGTCTAGTAGGTTACAAGTCCAAATTCACGGCATCGGCTCCAGGGGAAGGCTTTCTTCTCTCTGTCGACTCTGGGGGAAGGTCCTTGTCCTCAATCTTCCCATGGTCGAGGATCTTCTCAGGCACAGGGACCCTGGGTCCAAAGGATGCGCTCTGCTCCTGGTGCTGCTTTCTTGGTGGTATGATGTCCCCAACTCTCTTCTAGCTTCCCTTTCCTTTTATCTCTTGAGAGATAAAAGATGGTGCAGACCACGCCCCAGGGAAACTCCCTTTACATTGGTTCAGGGAGGTGACTTTGGTAAGGGTGGTGTTACAATCCCACCCTAATTCTTTTAACCACAGGCAAAGATTATAACACATAGGAAAATCACAAAATGGAGGACAACCACACATGGCCTAACCAAGCTGATACATTTTTGGGCAGACATAATTCAATCCATGACATGAGTCTTCTTGCTTGGTGGTAATGAGGTCCTTCTCCCCTCTATTTGATTCTCTTTTTTATGCCTCCAAAGAGATTGACTCAAGACACAGCCTAATCCTGTAGATTGAGTCCTGCCTCATTAACATCATAGAGGTAGGATTTTCAACACATAGGATAATCACATCAGATCACAAAATGGTGGACAACCACACAATACTGGGAGTCATGGCCTACCCAATTTGATACAGACACCGTATAACTCCCACTGATATTTTGAACCTAGATCTTTATCTTCCACTCAGCATTGGTTCAAATATCCTAAAGGAGAGACAGGTGTGTGTTTGTGGCCAGCCCCTTCCCTCTGGTGAGACTGTCAACTACATTAGGAAGCAGATTTCACGCTTCTTTTCGGCCCACTTCTCAGCCTTCTGTGCTGCCCCAGAGAAAAGCCAGCTTTGTCTTTAGGGTTCCACTGGTTTCCAATCCATTGAGCCAGCCCCAAGTGACCTTGAAGAGTGTTACTTATTTCTCTTTCCCCAGTAAGGGCCCTCTTCCTGGGCCAAGCCCATCATCAACCTATGCCCTGAGTTGATGGGCAAGTGTTCCCAAGGAAGAAAAGAGCCAACAATCATCAGCTCCTGTAGCAAAGGCTCTTCCTCTTCTGAAATTTTAGTTTGTCTAGACCTCATTACTTCCACAAGTCTCTTATGTCTTAAAAAAATAGAAGTTTGTTTTTTTTCTTTCTGAATTTATCCTATTTTTATCTAATGGTTGAACAGAAACATTGGCCTGTCTTGACCGTCTACATCCTACCTAGATGTAAATCTGTTTAGGCCACTCTCTTGCTGAAATTGCAGTTCCCATTGGCCTCTTGATCAAATCTTATCTTACTATGCATGGGTCTCCATGATCTATGCTTACCTGCTCATCTCTGTCACCTACCAACTGACTCTGGCAAAGCCTTGTTACCCATGTTTTCCCAAACACTGTGTCTTAATTTATTATTATTATTATTTTATTATTGAACTTTAGATGAAGGTTTGCAGAACAAACTAGTTTCTCATCAAACAATTAGTATATACATTGTTGTATGAAATTGATTAACAACCCCATGACATGTCAACACTCTCCCTTCTGGGCCCTGGGTTCTCTATTACCAGCTTTCCTGTTCCCTCCTGCCCTCTAGTTCCTGCCCCAGGGCTAGTGCACCCCTTTAGTCCTATTTTGTTCCATGGGCCTGTTCAATTTTTGGCTGAAGAGTGAACCTAAGGAGTGGCCCCATTACTGAGCTGAAAGGGTGTCCAGGGGCCATACTCTCAGTTTCTCCAGTCTCTGTCAGACCAGCAAGTATGGCCTTTCTTTTTGAGTTAGAATCTTGTTGTACATTTTTCTCCAGCTCTGTCCAGGACCCTCTATTGTGATCCCTGTCAGAGTAGTCAGTGGTGGTAGCTGGGCACCATCTAGTTGCACTGGACTCAGTCTGGTGGAGGCCGTGGTAGATGTGGTCCATTAGTCCTTTGGACTAATCTTTCCCTTGTGTCTTTAGTTTTCTTCATTCTTCCTTCCTCCCAAAGGGGTGAGACCAGTGGAGTATCCTAGATGGCCACTCATAGGCCTTTAAGACCCCAGATGCTACTCACCAAAGTAGAATATAGAACTTTTTCTTTATAAACTCTGTTATGCCAATTGAGCTGGATGCTCCCCGAGACCATGGTCCCCACAGCCCTCAGCCCAGCAATTTAGTCCCTCAGGGAGTTTGGATGTGTCTATGGCACTACCATGGCCTTGCCTTGTACAGGTTGTGCTGGCTTTCCCAGTATTGTGTATTGTCTTACCCTTCACCAAAATTACTGCTTATCTTTTGTCTATTAAGTGTTTTTCCATCCCTACCCCTCCCCTCCCTTGTAACCATCAAAGATTGTTTCTTTTTGTATGTAAACCTTTTCGAGAGTTTTCACAATAGTGGTCCATACAATATTTGTCCTTTTGTGACTTACTTATTTCACTCAGCATAATGTCCTGTGCTGACTTCTTTTTGTTTGTGGATTTCTTTTTCATTTCTTTTGTCTTTGTTGTTAATTGAGACTTTATGTTTTTCTTCTTTATTTTGATGAGTAGGTTTGTTAACTTTCTTTGTGATTACCTCAAAATTTACCCTTATCTTCCTAGGTTTGAAGCAGTCAACTATTACTTGGTATTGCCTTGCCTTCCTCTCCATTAGAGAGTTCTATATGTATACTGTTTATTCCCTCTTTTATTGTTCTGATGTTGTTGTCATTTACAGATTAACCTCTCTGGCTCCCTGTTGCAATTCTTTTGGTTTTGGATAGTCCTTGTGAGTTCATTTCCTAGGTTGGTATCTGGCTGGTACACTCTTACCTCCTAGATTCAGGTCGTGATCTGATGTTGTTTGTTCTCCCTTTAATAATTCTTGTAAGTTTGGCTTGGTTTTTATATATTCCCTTAATTTCTGTTTATCTGGAAATGTCCTAATTTCACCATCATATTTGAATGAAAGTTTTGCAGGATATATTATTCCTGGTTGGCAATTTTTTTCTTTCAAGGTTTTATATATGTCATCCCATTGCCTTCTTGCCTGAATGGTTTCTGCCGAATAATCAGAGTTTAGTCTTATTGTTTTTCCTCTGTATGTGACTTTAGTTTTTCTCGAGCTGCTCTCAGGATTTTTTCTTTGTCTTTGGTTTTAGCAAGTGTGATTATGCTACGCCTTGGTGTTTTTCTTGTGGGGTCTATCCTATATGGGGTTCGTTGAGCTTCTTGAATGGTCAGCTTTTCACCATCCATGATATTAGGGAAACTTTCTGTCAGCAACTCTTCAATGATACTCTGTGTTTTCCATTTCCTCTCTCTGTCCTGGAATTTTGATCACTCAGAAATTTTTGCTTTTGATTGTATCCCACATTAATTCTCAGCGTTTCTTCATTTTTCTTCATTCTTTTTTCTGATTTTTTCCTCAGAGTTGTATACAAGTGTTTGTCTTCAATTTCGCTCATTCTGTCTTCCATCATTTCAAACCTGCTCCTCAGCCCTTCTATGACATTTCTGAAATCTTTCTGTTTATCTTTTGGATTTATAATTTTTTTAAAATGATTTCTGGTTGTGGATTTATTTTGGCATTTTGTTCCTGTATTATTTTCCTGAATTGCTCCATTTTTTTTGGTCTGTATTTTCCATGAATTTATCTGCCTTTTCCAAAAATCTGTCTGTTTTTTCCTCATTTTTGTCTGCTTTTGGCTTCAACTCTTGGATTGCTCTGGATATTAGAGATTTGAATTCCCTATCAGGTAGTTCTAGTGCCTTTTCTTCTACTGGAAAGTCATCTGGTGTTTTATTTTGGATGCCTGCTGGAACCATTCGTCCTTTTTTTTTTTGTTTTGTTTAATATGTTTTGATATTGTCTACTGTCTTCAGGACATTCAGTAGTTATTTTCTTCATTTCTCGATGGTAGGTTTGTTTGTTTTGTCCTGCTTTTTTGTTTTATTTGCTTATGTCTGGGCAGGCAGGCTGTGCATTCTTTGTTGTTTGCTCGTCTGTAGTCATGATACTTTTCACCTCCTTGTCCAAAGGGCAGGGCAAGTAATTCAGCTATGGTGCAGCAGGGCAGGTCCAGCTGAAGGGAAGGGGCTGGGATGGGTTGTTTGTGGCATGTACTAGGGCTGACAGGGCGGGCCAGGAATCAGTGCTGGGCAGGTTCCAGTAGGCTGTGCCTGTGCTGCTCAGGGGTGTGATGTTCAGTGCATGGTGCAGGTAGGCAGGAGAGAGGAGAGGTTGTGATGTGTGGAGCTAATGGGGGTGTGGGAAAGAGGAGAGAGAGGAAAGAAAAACAGGAGCCAAGAACGAACAAGCAAACAAAGGAGGGGGGGGAAAGAGATCCTAATGGAGCTTGCCACTGGAGTGGAGAGATGAGAAACTGAGAAATGAATAAAAAAAAAAAAGACAGAAAGAAAAAAAAAAAAAACAGATAAAAATTGGAAAAGAAAAAAAGAAAAGCCCCCAGGAGTCCTGGAATCCCATGGTGGGGCTGCTGAGACCAGGGAAGTGGCTCTCTGGCTGCACAATATAGCCTGGCTAGATGGGGTATAGATGTCACACAGCACCAGGTATTCAGGAGACAGGAAAATAAGTGTAGAGAGATGAGAACTGAGAAATGAAGACAGACAGAAAGGGAAAAGAGAGAGAGAGAGAGAGAGAGAAAAAAGAAGAAAAAAAGAAATGCCCCCAGGGACCCCATCTACGTGGCTGTGCAGATTGGGGGAGTGGCTCCTAAGCCATGCAGTGCAACCTGGCTAAAAGGGGCACCCAAACCGTGAAAAGAAAAAGGAAACAAACAAACAAAACAAAACGGAACAAAGCAAAACCAGGGGAAAAAAGCTCCAGGGATCCCACCAGCGTGGTCTCTAGGGCCCAGGGAGTAGTCTCCCAGTCGAGCGTGGCTTCACAGCCTTTCAAAAAGTAAAGATGGCACACAAAGCCTGGTGTTCCAGAGAAAGGAGGGGGAGGGAAGAAGAAGAAACCAGAAGAGAGGGAAAGAACCCACACCAGCTCAGGGGCCCAGGCAGTGTGGGCAGGGTGAATCCAAGGAGCCTGAGGCCAAAGCAGTTGCCTCCCAGGCAAGAGGCTGCAGCTGGCAGGAAGCAGAGGAGGCCAAAGGGGGGGAGGGAGAAAGGGGGAGGCTAGGAAAGCATATATTGCTTGTTACCAGGTGCTCTGTCTCCTGCTGGGAACTTCGTGAAGCTGATTTCCCGTGCTTCTCGTGCGCTGATCTCTGACATGGGTGGGGTGAATCCAAGCAGCACAGACGCTGCACTTCCCCACCAGCTGAGCCACCACAGCCAGCCTGGAAGCTCGGAGGTAGAGCAGTGGGGAGAGAATGGGGCATGGGAAAGTGTGTTTGGCTGGTTACTGGGTGCTCTGTCTCCTGCTGGGAGTTCCGCAAAGCTGCTTTCCCGTGCTCCCTGTCTGCTGATCCCCGACCGGAGTCCAAAATGGCAGATCCGTGTTGTGTTAGCTGATGGGGCCCTCTGCATGTTTCGCTCCTCGTTCTCCATCCTCCGTCAGTTTCTTATTCCATTCAATGTTGGCTGAGTTCTCTATCTCTTCATTTGGCACTTCAGGTTCCAGGAATGACATTTATCTCTGTTTTAACTTAGTTTTTTGGGTCTTTGCTGTGGAGGAACGGCATGGCACATCTGTTTATGGCGCCATGTTGGCTGGAAATCTGTCTTAGTTTCTTAGTGCTGCTGTAACAGAAATTCCACATGTGGAAGGTTTTAAAGAACAGAAATTTATTTTTTCACAATTCATAAGGCTAGAAGTCCAAACTCAGGGCATTGGCTCTAGGAGAAGACTACTCGTCTCAGCTTCTGTAACCCTGGTGTTTCTCAGTTCCTTGGAGATCTCCCTGTGAAATCTCTTTTCCCACTTGTGCATGTTTCTCTCTAATCTGATCTTTTTATATCTCAAAAGTCATTAGGTATGACTTTTGACCTCATCTACATAACAAAAAAGCCTATACACTGATATGACCTCATCTACATAACAAAAAGCCCTATTCCAAATGGGATTATATCTGCATGTATAGTAGGATTCCAACTCATATTTTGTGGGGACGCAATTCAATTCATACACTCAGTATATCCTCTCAGACCTGAGTGTCTTTGCCTTTTAGAATGTCTTGCCTAAAATGTTCTCCAATTTTCCATCTAATAAACATCTATGAATCATTCAAATTTCAACTCGTCTGCTATATTCTCAGCAGCAGGTTTGAGTGCTCCTTGTTTTGTACTTCCACACTGCTGTGCACTTCCACGTATATTAATTCATGACCTCCCTCTCCAGTCCGTAAGCTCCCTGAGGAGGGACTGGGCTTTGTTCATTTCTGCATCCCAAGTGCCTAGGGTGACACCTAACATCTGGTAGACATGTACACTTGTAGAGGGAGGGAGAATGAAAGGAGGAAGGAATAAGGAAGGAAGCAAAAAGGACAGTCAGAAAGAATTAGACAAAGAAAGAAAAACAGAAAGAGGGAGAGAGAGAAAGAAAATGATAGATGTCCATCTTAGAAGTGAGTTCCAATTTACTCCAGAGGTCATGGCGATAAAGGAATGGTTCCAACCCTAACCCTGCCCACAGAGGACATTTTTACTAGAGGTCTTTCTCCTCTGGAGCCAGGGCTAGCTCACACCTGCTATTTGCAGAAGGACTCTACTTCCAGACATCATAGCGGCTCTTTTATGTGGGCCAAACTGCCATCATGGCCCCTAGCTACTTTATTTGGACCAGCCAGGCAAGCTGAAACTTGTTCATGGGCTGGGAACTTCTGTAAATAGTGTGCGAATCCCAGAATGGAAGGGTTTACTGGAGAACTGGGTCCTGGCAGGGGTTTCTGAGCTCTTTTTGGAGGGATACAGCCTAGGGTCCCTCAGACTCACAGGAGAAGAACTAAATCAACTTGGTTTTCCTTTAACATTCTAAGTCTCATATCCAGTTTCCAAGAATCATTGGTCTCACACAACATCCACAGGGCCTGCTTTTAGTTTTGGAGCCATTTGTATTTAATGCTCCAGCAAACCTGCATCCCTGAAAAATCAAACAAAAAAATTACCTGCCAGGGGCTGTGGCTCTTGCATCCTTTCTGGGTCAACTGTGAGGACTAAATGTGCAGGGCCTCAGTATACCTAGGGCTTATCTATGAGGTTGGTTTCTTTCTCTTCACCTTGGTGAGTGCCTGGCCAGACTCCAGCCCTCTTCCTGGGAGCCAAGTCCCCAGAGCAGGTGGTGGCTGCTCACCTGTGTCTGGGTCTGACCATCAATGGGCAGCTCACACTAGCCACACTTGGGTAGCTGCCGCTGACCCTGACAGGGCGGGTAGGGGTCACTGCTTTGCTAGAAAAAGCTCATGATATAAGTGGAGAGAGGTGTGAATATCTTCTTTCATTATAGTTTTGTTTGAGCTGAAGTTTCCCAATCCAAGTCTGTAGTGCAATGTTTTATATGTGGCCTTGCTGGCCCTGGGTTTGTGGTTCTGCCAAGATGATTTGCTAGGCCAAAATCTTACAAAGGGATTGGTTATTCTGCTATGCAAATAGGGTATGTAAAGCCACCCAATAGGATTAAGTGACCTTGCAGGAATTGGTTGAATACTTTGCAAATTAAGTGACTATGGTCTACCAAGGGGATTGGTTGGTTAGTGGATTGGTCAGTTGGTGGTTCTGGTGGGAGGGTTGTGTCTTGAAATTGAATATAAGAGCCAATCCCAGGGAGGCTGAGGGGGACCTCACTACCATCAAGAAGAACCTGGATTGGAGTACATCTTTGGGTCTGGGGTCCCTGAGCTGAGAACCTCCTAGACACAGGAGAGAGAACTGTAACACTGAAGATGGTGAGAGACACCAAGAAACAGCAGCATCCATAGCAGATCTCAGCAGCACAGAAATGGCACAGCAGCATGAGCAGAAGAAATCAGGAGTCCAGCTCAAGGCAGCTACAGTGGGCTTTTGGGAGGAGAGGCCCAAGGGGGGCCTGGCCTGCGGGCATGGCCGAGAAGGGCTGAAAGCTGTCCTCGTTGGAAGCTGTCCTGATTGACAAAGCTGATTCTGTCTTCTGAGTTGTATCCTGTTACTTCCAAGTGGATCATAGTCCTGAGTTTTAGCCTGTTACTTCCCTAATAACCACATAATCATGAGTATGGTCTCTGAGTTCTATGTGGCCATTGCAATGAATTATCAAATCCAACAGAGAAGTAGAGAGGGCTGGTGTCAGCGATGATGAAAAAGTTGGAGAGTGAAGGTATGTCTGACCTCCATCTCATAGGAACCAGCTTTGTGCTAGTGGTGATTTTCATCCCTCCCCCTGAAATTAGAGGACTTCTGACACTAGTAGATTACAAAGGCCTCACACAACTTGTGTGAAAAATCCAAGACTTAGTAATAAAACCTGAATATTAGAGTTGGAAAAACCAGAGGCCACCAGCCCTAGCCCTCCATTTTACAAATGGGGAGACTCAGAGAGGCTTAGAGAGAATGGGAGGGGAAGCACTAACACAAGGTCACAGGGGAATGGGGGTAGGGCTTCAGGGGTGGTGGGAAGAAGAAATTTTTGCATGTTAATTAGAAATTCCCTAATTTTCCTAGCCCAGCTCTTTCCATCATTTTCTCAAAAATTTGGTATAGCAATGGGAAGCCTTAGGCAAGCTATTGACTTATTTCTTAGAGGCCGAAGGAATGAGGGTAATTGATCTTTCCAGCTCTATAACCTAAAACCAAGCTGTAGTTCCAGATCTTCCTTTATCAATTTTGTTACTTAGAGCAAGTCATTTTACCTATACAAACCTCAGTTTCCTCTCCTACAAATGGGTGTGTTTGTACTCTAAGACCCCAACAGCTATGAGATTCTGAGAGCGGAATAAATGTCTTGGCAGGTAAGGCTAGCTCCAGGGCTGAGCCTGGGGTGAGGAGGCACTTGCAAGACCTGAAAGTTACGGCCTCCTTAAGGCTGCACCCTAGGCACCTCTCCTGCCTCCCTCTGGTCCCTGATCAGCTTTCCCCTGGATGGCTGACATGCTGAAAGTTCATCTTTAAGTCTCAAATTCCTTTATTCACCCAAATGCATTGCATGCTTACTACAGTGTGCCAGGGACTGTGCTAGGCTCAGTCCTACAACGATAAATCCCCCTCCATCCCTGCCTTAAGGAGGAAGGAGGCTTCTTGGGATGGAGGAAGGTACATGAATAGATAATCGTAATATTACATGATGAGTGTGACTGTCAAGATATGCAGAGGCTTTTACACATGTTCGGAGGCAGGACAACCATCCCAGGTCAGGCAAACAAGGGAGGCCTGATTCAAAGCTGAATAGGTCTTAGCCATCAGGGTTCCAAGGAGCTGTGGCCAGAGGGATGGACACTTCTAAGTGAGTGGGCAGCACAAGCAGTTAGAGAAGCAAGAGAAGATAAGGGATGCCTGCCTCTCAGCTTCAGGTGTCTTCCTAAAACTTACTGATATTTCATCTGAATCGGCTCCTAGTTCTGCTGCTACTGCTGCTTCTAGATCTTCCCCCGCAGTGAGAGAGTAGTTTGCAGCAGCTGTTCTGTACAGAACGTACCTTCGGGCTGTGCTGTGAGTGATGCTGAGCAGCGCAGGGCTTCTCAGCAGTAGCAGGATAAATTCACCCCTGGTGAAGAAGACATATTAGTGTACTTTCATTCTTTTCTTTTCCCGGGAGAAGCAAGTAATGATGCTCATTGAGATTAACTAGGATTGATGGCTTTTCAGTCTTCCTTTCACCCTGGCCTTGAGCACTGCTGAGGGCCCTCTGAGATGCTGCTGGTGAGGCCAGGTCCTCTGGGGCATGGAAGGGGCTGCCAGAGAGGGCTGGTAGGGTCCACCTGCTCCACACATGTCATGGGCTTACAGTTCTTCACCGGCTGGGATAAGGCTTGCTTTCCTCAAGCACCATGCCAAAATAAAAATATGTACCCAGGGAGGAAGTGACAGGTAAACCCAGGGCAGCCACTAATCCTAGGATGGCAGATAAGCAGCACTTATGACGCCATCGTCCCCATGGGCTCAGGGAAGACATCGTGAATGAATCCTGGCACTGTTGCCTGCTGGGCTAAACTCTGGCCACAGTTCTTCTCAAACGAGCCTTCTAGGTGGCCCTGACCAATCAATCCCAGTTGGCAGCAGAAACGACATCCATTTGCCATTGGTGCATTAATCAGACATTAATTTGTCAGATGAGTCAGGGATTCCCAACAAGAATCAAGCTTTGCCTGGCAGGGGTCAGGGCCACAGGGGAATGGGTCCCCAAAAGGAGGGTTTTCATTATCTTGATGGCTTATTGGGGGAATGAACAAGAAGTCTGGAGATGCTGGCGGAGGCCCAGTGTGAATTGATAGTGATGAGTGAGTAAGTCAGGCCCCTCCCTGCTGGGGGTGGCCCTCATATTTCCCTGTTCTGCAGGGTCCAGCTGCAGATGTTTAAATTTTCTGGTGAAGAAAGCCTTTGTTTCCACGACCTCTTACAGTCAAAACCTGGTGAATTTAGCAACAGAAAATGCTCTCAGTCTTGAACTCCTATTAATTTGCATTTGGTGAACAGCCAAGATGTTTGCAGTAGACTTTTCATGGTGTACATCGGTAGTTAACGGGTTGTGGTAGTGAAATGTCTGAGAGGGTGAACAGTACTGCTAATCATCTGCTCTGGGGCAAGTCACCTTCCCTCTTTGAGTCTCAGTTTCCTCTTTGGTAAAAGAATGGAATTGGGTCTTACTCTTCTGTGCCCTCTCTCTGCCTCCCGGGGAATCGCAGTGATGCCCCTCACCATGCTGAGGATGGGACTCTTTCTGAGACTGGACAGGACCACCCACAATGTTATGGATTGAACTATGTCCCCCCAAAATATGTGTTGTAAATCCTAATCTCTATGCCTGTGCTAATAATCCCATTTGGGAATGGGTTGTCTTTGTCATGTTAATGAGGCAGGATTAGTGTAGAGTGTATCTTGAGTCAATCTCTTGAGATATAAAAGAGATTAAACAAAGGAGCAAAGGAGAGAAGGGGTAAGATGGATGCCCAGACACACGGAGATCTCCAAGGAATCAGGAAACAGAAGCTGAAGAGACATGGACTTTCCTTCAGAGCCAACAGAGAGAGAAAGCCTTGCCTTAGAGCTGGTGCTCTGAATTCAGACTTCTAGCCTCCTAAACTATGTGAAAATAAATTTTTGTTTGTTAAAGCCATCTACTCGTGCTATTTCTGTTATAGCAGCACTAGATAACTAGGACTCATACTTAGACACCCCATGCCACCATAACTCCTCTGGGAAATTTTCTGCATCTCCAAAAGGCTACAAGTTCCCTCTATTGTTAGATTTCATAAAAGTTCCTGCAGGTTTTGCCACCTCCAGTGCCCTCTGTCTGGGAAGCAGAGTTGAGACCCTTCTCTCTGGGAACCTCCGATATCGATATGCTCATAACTACCCCACCCCTCGCCCCCACACCAGCTCTTTAGCGCTCCCATCCTGGCTCAGGGAATTTACCTGTCGTCTGAGAGCAGGGTGAGGGAAAAGTCTTGTTCTCACCTCCATTTTCTGTCTATGCCATAACTTCAAGTCCTTCCTGTTCTATGGTCTAGCCACTTGAAGGGAGGGGCATGAAAAATATTAGGAAAAACAAAGCAAAACTGCTAATATTCTGAAAAACAGGATATTATATTATATTCTGTTATATTCCCATGGCACCTTGATACACTTCTGTTGTCCTCTTAACACAGAGCTGCTTGTTCTGGTGTCCACATCCCACCCTGGCCTGTGCCCTCTTGGAGGACAGTTACTGCACCTAGCACAGGACCTGGTGAACAGAATTCTTGAATTAACAAATGAACATTTGTGTAGTGCCACACTTCATTATAAATACTATCCCTGTGAAACTTTGTGTCCCTCTTGGGAATAAGGTATCCCTACCAATTTTCAGAGATAACCTGGAGTGTTAGAAAGAATCTCAAAAAGACCTGAAGGCCAGCAGCGCAGTTAGCAGTTATTACCTTTGTGGCCTTGGTCCATTCCTTTAACCCCTCTGATTAAGAAAGCTTGGATATTTAGGATGAACTTGTCATTATTAGAATATAATTGGTGGCCAATCAATGGCAGAGAAGTGAATAATCTGTGATTCCATAACTAGCTGAGATTGGACGTGGGTTTAAACACAGTCCTTTTCGATCCAGATTCAGTTTTCATTCCACCGCACCGCACTGGCTTCACTATAATTCTGAGTGAGAAGGAGGACTGGCAAGAATAGTTGCGGGAACAATTCAGAAATTAGTGTGACGAGTGGGTCTAGGAGGTCTGGGCCTGGGCGGGGAGCTGGGAACCCACGCGCCAGTCCCCCAGCCAACCTGGAACCTTGTCTGAGCAAGACATTCTGCAGCCCAGGATATTCCAAGGGAGTCGGAAAGCCCCAGGGCTGCCTCGAAGTCTCAGGGTTTGCCTCACACTCCTTTAACAGGCCTGCTGTGGGTTGGTCTCAAGGACCCAGGGAGGTTAAGCTGAAGGTTTCAGACACGAGGAAAATGGCTGGTTGAGCTCTCCTTGGAAGTTTTCAAAATCTTCAGTTGTCTGATTTATTCAAATCAAGAGTTTTTCAGCAACTGAGGTGAGGTTACATACTGTTTCCAAAGAGAACAAGTCCACTCTTGACCCAGAGGTCCACAGATTCATTGCTAGAAGCCCACGTGCTGGCGGACACTCTGGGAACAAGTGAAAATCATTCCTAGCTCCAAAAAATTATTTTTTTTTTACAAAAATAACATATATTCACGGTTTAATAATTTAAACAGTACAAGTTGGCTTATGACGAACAACAGTCACCCTCTGCTTCAATCTTTCACAGCCTCGTGGAACCAATCACTAAGTAATCCCTTCGCCTATGTCCTTTGTGTACCTCTGTATCTTTAAATTCCATGATTGCACTTTCCTTTCCTGATTTCCCAGTTTTGGATATTATCTGCTGACTTCTTACTTCAAGATTAGGATTTAGCTCTCTTAACACACACCTACATAGATTTAACATGCACACACATGCATGTACACACACACACACACACACTTTTCTACTCCTCCCTTCTCCCAATCAGTTTATATCACAAGATTTGATTGAATAAATATTCAGTATTTACAATAGTATTACTATAAATATAATTGACAACTAAGTGGCTATTGTTCTACGATCTCATTTCCTTTCTTTAACAACTTACCCTTTTCCGGGAGCGTTGGGAAGTGGGGATAATTGTCTCATTTTTCATTTGCTTAAACTTCATGTCTCTATCATTAAATTTTCCAAACTCTCCTTCCTACACAGTGGGTAATCTATCTGTTTTCTCGGATACATTTTCTTGGGGACGTCCACTCTGGATTCCTCCACCCTTCCTGGTTGCTATCCAGGCCTTCTGCACGTGAAGAGTGCTCATGGTGCTCAGAGGCTGGGTCCACTGAAGGCTGGGCCAGAGCTTCATCACCTCCTCTGAGTAAAGGGTGCAGAGTCCCAGGGCCAGGCTGGGGCTGGGCCAGGTAGTTGCCTGTGAGAGAAAACACCTTCTCCCAAAGACAGTGAAGGTAGGGGAGAGAAAGGCCTTTCAACAATTTGAAATATCATCAATCTGTGGAAGCCACGATTCTGAAGATTATAAAGAAAATGCCTTAGACCAACGGTTCTCAAACTTGAGCATGTACCAGAATCACCTACAGGGCTTCTTAAACTCAAGTTTTGAGTCCTACCCCGGAGATTCTGATTCAGCAGGTCTGGGGTAGGGCCTGAGAATTTGTATTTCTAACAGGTTCACAGGTGCTGCTGATGCTGCTGATATGGGGACCCCAGTTTGGAGAACCACTGTTAGAGGAGGTGGGATAGAGCAAGACCATGAGGGAGAATCACTTGAGAGTGATGTCTTTTTTTTTTTTTAATTTAAAATTTATTAGACATTGTTGTTATGGAAAAAATTCTACATAAAAGTAGAGAAGAGTACAATGAGCCCTCATTTACCCCTCACCCAGCTTCCACATGTACCAACTCAGGTCCCATCTTGTGTCAGCTGATGCCTTTTGAATGCGCTCACTCTCTCTGCCCAACAGTCAACATCACAGGACCTGGTTTCACCTCGGGTTTGCCCCCCAGTGGCCAGAAACAAATACGTCACATTTTTTGGATCCAACTAAATGGAGAGATGACTAAGTCAGGCTGGCTATGAAGAGTTGGGACTAGGCATTTCTTTATCTTTTTTCATTTTTTTATTGTGGTAAATATACAGGTAACAATTTCCATTTTCAACAATCTTCTTATGTATAGTTCAGTGACATTTAATATGTTCATCACATTGTTCAACTACCACCTTTCCTGAATTTCTCTATCACCATTCCTCCGTCACCCTCCAACATTATCCACCCGCATTGTGGTGGGCAGCAGGGGCAGCACCAAACTACCCCTGGTCAACTGCTCGGCTGGACAGCAAAGGCCTCAGGTGTCTGTGAATACCACAGTCTCAGGCTCCAAAGGCTGGTTTTCAGTGAAGGAGACAATTTCCTGGCCAGTCATTCATTCCACCAACTACATTGTGCCCAGTTCTGTGCGGGATACCAGAGAGATTACAATGAATAAGACACTCTTGAATGGCGGCAACAGGCCTGTAAACCGGTGACTATAGGACAACAGGCTAAGTGCCAGGGAAGAAGCACATGTAGAAACAGTTTTGGGAGCACAGAGGAGAATGCCCTATGCCTAGCTGGAAAGGTAAGGCATTCATGGAAGTCTTTCCGAGCTGTTGATGCTGGAGCAAGTCTTCAAGGTTGAAGATGAGCAGCTCTGGCCTCCTCGTTGGTGGGCTTTCCGTTATATCATTCTGATTCTTCTTAGCTCATGGTCCCTTTCCTTTAATCTGTGTGCACTCTCCTTGTGCATTTGTTAGCACACCACAGTCCATCTCCCCTCCACGCAGAGCCCAGCCCATCTGCAGCCCTCCTCATGTGAGCATAGGTAGAGGAGGGATGTTGGGCTGGCATTGTTTAGAGCTGAGAGTGTTCTGGACCTTCAAGTTAAGTGGCAAGGTGTTGGAGGTCAGCCGCTCTGGGATTAAGCATTGTCACAGCTCTCTATCCTGAACTTCCTCACTTATTAATCAGAGTCATTGATGATGAATTGCACTCTTTCAGCATGATGTGTTTCCCCTTGCCCTGTTTTATGTGCAGAATCTGGGTAATTCTGGGATCACCTGCTCTGTGTGAAAGACAGACTATGCATGCAAGGATGGGGTTGATGCCAGGAAGGCTGGGCAGCCAGAGAAAGGGCTTTTCTCTCTCTGGAGCTTGATGGGAAACATAGAGACTTGGGATCCCCTGGTGTACTGCACATCATGACATCAATAAAATCTCCTAAGACATCGGAAGCCATGCTGAGAAAGCCTTTCTCTAGAACCCCACAGGGCCCTGGCCACTTAAAGGCATCCTGGTACCAGTGTCTTACAGGGAGCCCTATGTGGAAGGATGGGGGAAAGCTCACAACTGATGCTCTTCAGATTCCATCTTTGCAAAATGTCTGTGCTTTCCAACCCTCTGATCCACACCCAAGCTCTTTGTTTAAGACCTCTCTTTCCATGACTAGATAAAACCCCAGCAATTTATCATCATCTTCTTATTTAATTAAATTGCTGTCCTCTGTTTAATATTTTCAAGTAAGCTCCTAAAACCAAATCTTACTTATAGATCTAAGCTTTACATTGTAGGTTATTTCTAAGGGTTTGTCATGGGAGCCTATTTTTTTTTAATTACTATTAATCCCCTATAATAAATAACATCAACTCCAACAATGCTACACTAGATACTTTTCCCCTACTCCTGTCTCTTTCCACATTTATTATTGACTCAATTTACACTCCTTTAAATTGGGTTCAATCTGGGTGACAACACTTCCATTTACTGACCAGTCAATTTGAGTTTGTTTTATAAGATTCCATTGATTACTGTGTCCAATTCTCTGGCAGTGCCTGGCAACAGCGCATCCCTTAGAATTTCTTCCAGTCCCTCTGGCTGTATATTTTCATGGAAAAAGTATCTGCAGGTCAGGGCGGGTGAGCCCACAGGTGCTCGTGTTGTCAGGTGTTTTCTGCATTATTCCCAGCAAAGAGCGAGCAGCTGAATCGCTCTGTGGCCGGGCTCTTCCTTATGCCTTAGTCCTCTTGGTATAGTCCCTTCCCTGAAATCCTGCAGGGAAGAGGATGCAAGGGTTGAGAAGGGGATCATTCTCTGGGCATGGAGCAGGTGGGGGAGGGCTCATGTGTATGTGTTATTCATGTCGGGCATACCTTGGATTTCCTAGGATTTCCAGTCTCCCAGCCCCCACTCCCTGGGGGGACACATAGACATGAACCTCCCTCACCCATAAGCTAGAGGTGCAGAGGACACCCGGACTTTGGTGGATTTCTTCCTTTTCCTTAAGCTGAACTCTCTCCTCACTGCTAGAATCATGTGTAACAGCCCTGTGCTTCTCGGCCTTCTCTGCCACTGCTTCCCATTACTTTAAGCCCCTTTCAGCTATCTGGTTGGTTTCTTATGAGAAGGATATGAAGCAAGGCACCCAAATCTTCTCTGCAACACTCCCAAGTGTAAGAGGAGGTGTGTGCAAGACAAATTTGGGATACTGGTCATGTGAGGGAAACCCTGCTGGTGTAGTGGTTAAGAGCTACGGTTGCTAACCCAAAGGTCAGCAGTCTGAATCCACCAGGTGCTCCTTGGAAACTCTGTGAGGCAGGTCTGCTCTGTCCTATAGGGTCGCTATGAGTTGGAAACAACTCGAAGGCAATGGGTTTGGCTTTTTGTTTGGTCAGGTGAGTACACAGTCAAAAGGTGCTGCATGTGTCTGTCTACAGACTTACCAAAGGGCAGCCAGGCTGCCAAATCTGTGCCACACGACACCTCTCCCCTCCTGACCAGGGCTATTTGGACAAGGGGTGGAGATTTGGACTAGGGCTGACCTGTGGTCTGGAGAAGATCATGAACAGGCCCAGTGAGATTCTTCTTCCAGAATATAGAAATGGGACAGTGAAAGGCAAAACTGATCTTATTTTCTTGCAAAAAAAAAAAAAAATCTTGCCTTGAATAATGAGTGATTTACCATTAACAGTGTAAAACAGATGATAATGCCCTGCTGAAGCCTCATTTCAACATCTCCTGGGAAAAAGTGTCTGTGGTTAAGGCAAAGTTGTAAGAAGGAGGCCAGTGACAGAGGGGGAGAGCGAATGTACTTCTAGCTTCAAGGATGATTTAAGAAGAAACACAAAAGGAAAGAATCCTGTTTCCAATAAAAAAAAAAAAAAAAAATTTTTTTTTTTATTGGAACCAATAGAGCCTGAAAAATTCTATGCAGTATGAATTAGAAGGCTGCTTTATGATGAACAGCACCATCCAAACTGAAGTGAAGGCTTCAATATCCAAGCGAGGAGAAAGTCTAGAGGAGGGCACATGTTCCAAGTATATCAGAAGATCTGTTCCAACCCATGAGATTTAAAGACATAGGATAATTGAATTAACAGAATGGGTCACAAAATGTATCAATTATTATTTAATTCTAGATACACGAAGAAGTAGAAATGTGAATGGAATGGAGGGAAAAAACAAAACAAAACAAGATTAAGGTTCAATTGTGAAGACACCAGGCTCGGTGATGTGCACGGCAACACAAAGAGAGATGGTGTGAATGTGTTGTAGGACTAGAAGGGAAAGAAAGATCCCAGAGGAGCCTGAGAGAAAGGTCTAGAGAGGCAGGTATTAGAGGCAGAAGTGAGAACAAGAATGAAGACAATGGAGAATCATTATCCTCCCAAGAGAGATGATCATCTAAGATTCGACTCCCATCCACTGCTCTCTATTGGGCAGGGGTGATAGCTGTAATTCTGCCTCTGCTTGGGTGCTTCCAGAGATAGGGGCCTCTCCCTCCTACTTCCCCACATCTGTCAGTTTGTCATAATGTGATGGCTTATGTGTTGCTGTGATGCTGGTAGCTATGCCACCAGTATTTCAAATACCAGCAGGGTTATCCATGGTGGGCAGGTTTCAGCTGAGCTTCAAGATTAAGAAAGACTAGGAAGAAGGACCTGGCGGTCTACTTCTGAAAAAATAAGCCAGTGAAGACCTTATGTGTAGCAGTAGAATATTGTCTGGAAGTTCGGAAGTTTGGAAGGCACTCAAAAGATGACAAGGGAAGAGCTGCCTCCTCAAAGTAGAGTTGGCCTTAATGATGTGAATGGAGTCAAGCCTTTGGGACCTTCATTTGTTGAAGAGAAGAAACATCTGTAAGCATCCATTGGTAATAGGAATGTGGAATGTACGAAGTATGAATCTAGGAAAATTGGAAGCATCAAAAATGAAATGGAATGAACAAAAATCGATATCCTAGGCATTAGTGAGCTGAAAAGAAGTGGTATTGGACATTTTGAATCGGACAGTCACATGGTCTACTACACCAGGAATGACAAATTGAAGAGGAATGGCATTGCATTCATCATCAAAAAGAACATTTCAAGATCTATCCTGAAGTACAACACTGTCCGTGATAGGATAACATCCATACGCCTAGAAGCATGATCAGTTAATATGACTATTATTCAAATTTATGCACCAAACCTGAATGCTAAAGATGAGGAAACTGAAGATTGTACCAACTTCTGCGGCTGAAATTGATCAAACATGTAATCAAGATGCACTGATAATTACTGTTGATTGGAATGCAAAAGGAGCCCTGGAGGCACAGAAATTAAGAGCTCAGCTGCTAACCAAAATGTCAGCAGATCGAATCCACCAGTTGCTCCTGGGAAACCCGATGGGGGCAGTTCTACTCTGTCCTACTGGGTTGCTATGAGTCGGAGTCAACTTGATGGCAAAGGGTTTGGTTTTTTGTTTGTTTGTTTGGAATGCAAAAGTTGGAAACAAAGAAGAAAGATAGGTTGTTGGAAAATATGGTCTTGGTGATAGATAGAAATGATGCCAGAGATCACATAACAGAATTTTTGCAAGATCAACGACTTCTTCATTCCAAACACCTTTTCTCAATGACATAAACGGTGGCTATACCCATGGACCTCACCAGATGGAATACACAGGAATCAAACTGACTACATCTGTGGAAAGAGACGATGGAAAATTTCAGTATCATCAGTCAGAACATGGCCAGGGGCCAACTGTGGAACAGATCATCGATTGGTCATATGCAAGTTCAAGTTGAAACTGAAGAAAATTAGAACAAGTTCATGAGAGCTAAAGTATGACCGTGAGTATATTCCCCCTGAATTTAGAGACCATCACAAGAATAAGTTTGACTCACTAAACACTAATGACTGAAGACCAGTCTAAATGTGGAATGATTTAAGGACGTCACACATGAAGAAAGGAAGAGGTCATTAAAAAGACAGGAAAGAAAGAAAAGACCAAAATGGATGTCAGAAGAGGCTCTGAAAGTTGCTCTTGAACATAGAGTGGCTAAAGCAAAAGGAAGAAATGATCAAGCAAAAGAGCCAAACAGATTTCAAAGGGCTGCTGGAGAAGACAAAGTACAGCATTATAATAAAATGTGCAAAGACTTGGAAACCAAAAGGGAAGAACACGCTTGGCATTTATCAAGCTAAAAGGACTGAAGAGAAGACTCAAGCTTCAAATTGCAATACTGAAGAATTCTGCAGGGAAAAAATTAAATGACACAGGAAGCATCAAAAGAAGATCGAAGGAACACACAGAGTCATTGTACCAAAAAGAATTGGTTGACGTTCAACCATTTCAAGAGGCAGCATATGATCAAGAGCTGATGGCACTGAAGGAAAAGGTCCAAGCTGCACTCGAAGCACTGGTGAAAAACAAGGCTCCAGGAATGGACAGACTGCCAAGTGAGATGTCTCAACAAACGGATGCAGCACTGAAAGCGCTAATTCATCTATGCCAAGAAATTTGGAAGACAGCTCAACCGATTTGAAGAGATCCATATTTGTGCCCAGTCCAAAGAAAGGTGATCCATCAGAATGCAGAAATTATCCAACGTCATTAATATCACACACAAGTAAAATTTCGCTGAAGATCTTTCAAAAGCCGTTGTCGCAGTACATTGGCAGGGAATTGCCAGAAATTCAAGGCACGTTCAGAAGAGGACATGGAAGGAGGGATATCATCGGTGATGTCAGACGGATCTTGGCTGAAAGCAGAGAATACCAGAAAGATGTTTACCTGTGTTTTATGGACTATGCAAATGCATTTGACTGTGTGGGTCATAACAAATTATGGATAACATTACAAACAAAGAAAATTCCAGAACACTTAATTGTTCTCATGTGGAACCTGTACATAGACCAAGAGGCAGTCATTCAAACAGAACAAGGGAATACTACATGGTTTAAAATTAGAAAGGTGTGTATCAGGGTTGTATCCTTTCACCATACTTAATCAATATGTAGGCTGAGCAAATAATCAGAGAAGCTGAACCATATGAAGAAGAACTTGGCATCAGGATTGGAAGAAGACTCATTAACAACCTGCGATATGCAGATGATACAACCTCGCTTCCTGAAAGCAAGGGGGATTTGAAGCACTTGCTGATGAAGATCAAAGACTACAGTCTTCAGTACGGATTACCCCTTAACAAAAAGAAAACAAAAATCCTCGCAACTGTCCAGTAAGCAACATCATGATAAACGGAGAAAAGGTTGAAATTATCAAGAAGTTTATTTTACTTGTATCCACAATCAATGCCTATGGAAGCAGCAGTCAAGAAGTCAAACAATGTGCTGCATTGGGCAAATCTGCTGCAGAAGACCTCTTTAACGTGTTAAAAAGCAAGTATGTCACTTTAAGGACTAAAGTGCGCCTGACCTAAGCCATGGTGCTTTTAATTGCCTCAAGCATGTGAAAAGCTGGAAGAATTGATGCCTTTGAATTATGGTGTTGGTGAAGAATATTGAATATACCATGGACTGCCAGAAGAATGAACAAATCTGCCTGGAAGAAGTACAGCCAGAATGTTCCTTTGAAGCAGGGATGGCAAAACTTCATCTCACATAGTTTGGACAGGTTATCAGGAGGGACTAGTCCCTGAGAAGAAGATCATGCTTGGCAAAGTTGAGGTTCAACAAAAAAGAGGAAGACCTTCAATGAGATGGACTGACACAGCAGCGGCAACAACGGGCTCAAGCATAACAACAACTGTAAGGATGGTGCAAGGGCAATGTTTTGTGCTGTGGTACATACAGTCGCTATGAGTAAGAACCAACTGGACGGCACCTGACAACCACAACTCTCCTGCTTTCCCAAGGGGTTTTCTTTAACTTTCAGACAGTTTTGTGGAAATCTGGTTTTTTTTCCTGAAAAATTTCTACTCTCTTTCTTCTGGAAATAGCACCCAAGCCATTTTTTTCTTTCGGAGAAACACCACTCCTCTACTCTCAGGCCTTGTGGTTTGGGCAGGGATGAGCCATCTCCCAGCTGTAGTGGTGGGCATGTGATCTAAGCCTGGCCAATCATCATGTTTCATCCTATGGCCATAATGATTGGTTCAAGAATGAGCACATTGTGAGGATTAAATAAAATATGTGCCTGGCATATAGTAGGTGTTCAATAAACGTTAGTTCTCTTATTTATTTTACCCTTGCTGTTTTGGGGCTCATATGTCCAGTCTGTTGATACCAACTTGAGTTTTTATATTGTTGTCAAAGGGCATTAGTCATGCTGCTCAGCTGTGTATCATCTGCAAATTTGATAAAACATGATTCCAACACCTACATCCAAGATGTGGATGAAAACAGCAGAACAGGGCAGAAGCTGATGGTATGCCATGGAAAACAACTTCCAGAACGCCATCGGTTCATTAGTCAGTGCTTTTTGGGCACAGTGGTTCAACAATAAATATACCCAGCTGTCCAGATTTGCTCCTGCCAAACACCCTGCTAAAGCTGAGATGTGTTGTCCGTGGCACTTCCCAATTCTCTCCTCCCTACAGTGGACTGCCGGCCTTGCCCGTCTGTCACTTGTGCTCCTCCCTAATGGTGGAGATTAAATTATTCTCCTCCATTTTTCACCCTTCCCTACACTCACACTCTAGCCATAGCCCTGTTATGACTGGAGTATATTGTCCACCTCTTGCCTTTGGATTTGGCCATGTGATTTGCTTTGGTCAGTGACATGTGGATGGAAATGTCAGTGTGACAGTTCCAAGCCTAGGTCTTAAGAGGCCTCACATGTTTTCTCTCATCATCTTATACCCTGTCAACACCTTAAGAACATGTCTAGGCTATTCCTCTGTTCCAAGGAAGGTGAGAAATGTGTGGAACAAACCTAGACCTCCGGTTCTACAGCATGAAGCAGAGCCTCTCCAGCCAACCCATAGATCCCTGAGAAAAAGTGCTGGTTGTTTCAAGTCAAAAAGTTTTGGGGTGGTGGGATAAACATCATTTTTGGAGCAATACCTGACTGATAAACTGGATGAGACCCATTTGAAGGCTATTTAGGAAAGACTGGAGAGTAGGATGGGACTAGTGCCCTCCTTCCTGCATGGACAGGTGTGACTAGGGGTGGTCCAATCTCCTTAAAGCTGAGACTGTGTGTGAAATAGTGGGAAGAGCTTTGGCGAAGGATGATTTAGGAAGAGCCTAATCCTGGCCCCCACAACCTTGGGCAGGGTCTACCTCTTTCTATCTGTAACACGAGAGCCCCCCACCATGACAGCAGCCCTCTGCCATGTTTCTAGGGTAGAGCACATCTTATGTTATGGCCATATGGAAGATGCATTCCCTCTACAAGATCCAGATTTTGAAAAAAATTCCAAAAGATTATTTTGGGTATATAAGTTACTACAGTAGTTTGCAGCAACCACAACAACCTACGGTACCACAGTAAAAGACTATGAAAAAGATGGTAGGGGCTATTGATGATGTGAAAGTCCAACAACCCTAATGGTTATTTAACCCCGCCCCCGCCCTTTTATTCCCCAAGAAAACAGTGGAGTGAAACTGTTCTTATCTACTAAACCAAAAACCAAACCCATTGTCATCGAGTCAATTCCGACTCATAGCAACCCTATAGGACAGAGTAGAACTGCCCCATAGGGTTTCCAAGGAGCAGCTGGTGGATTCAAACTGCCAACCCTTTGGTTAGCAGCCCAGTGCTTAACCACTGCACCACCACGGCTCCTCTTATGCACTAGTATAAGGTCAACTCACTGGAAAGTGAGGTGAAGCTGCAACTGCAGACCCCTCACTTGCCAGGTCCCTTTCAAGTCCTAGGAGGTATATTAGCAATGTGTTGTCACGATTCTACGTTTTTGTAGAATTTGCCAAGTTGAGGGGTTTTAACTGCAATTGTAAGATCACTGTCACTTTCCATTCCCTCTTCTCTGTCAAACAGGGGCAGGTGAACCAATAAGCAAGGTACACGTGGGCTTACTTGGGTTTACTTACTAATCTGTGGTGTACAGTTTCACATTGTCACGCAACACATTGTTGATCTGTTGAAAAGCAGGTGAAATTGCATACCACAGATTAGCGAGTAAGCACAAGTAAGCCTGTGAGTTCCCTGTTTATTGGGTAATCCGTCCCTGTTGTCAAGTTTCTCTTCGTGTCAGGTGGCATTGGAGTGGCCAAGGACTTTTATGGTATCTGCTAAGACAATTTGAGTTGGGGATGCATTTAGTTTAGGTTTTGTGGAATATATTCCTGTGGTTTGCATCACTCCCAAGAATACATCATTTCTGGCCATGTTGGTATAGGAATGGCTTCCAACGATATTCCTTCTGTCACTCTGGAAATTCAGCATCGTGAAATGAATGTGCCTAGGGCATCCAGCTCCCAAAGTATGCAGGGGGTGCAGGAGAAACAAGACTTGAAATGTGCTAAGCCTGGCAGCAGGTCTGTGGAACAATCTTCCAATTAGGTTTGTAAACTTGTAAGTGATGGATTCAGTTCTCATCAAGGCCTGCCTAGTCAAGTCAGAAGTGCACCTATGCAGGAATATACTCGATAAGGCAGAGCATACATTACAATTGCACTACATAGTATTTTCTTTTTCAGATGGGAATCATGTAAAATAGAACTGATAAGCATTCTTATCCTATAGTCACAGGCCTATAAGCAATATTTCAAATTGCAAGTACAACTGCAACAGCTCATATATGAAAGAAGCTTGATAAGGTTTTCCTAAACTTGACCACAATCCTGAAAGTGCACATGACATTACTGATAGGGAGTGGTGGAGCCGAAATAAACTTTCCTAAACTACAAATAATTAAAAACAGACTTTACTCATTTGATCTAGAGGAAAGAGTAAATTTCTACTTATTGTTTCTAGAGAAAATATTATAAAATCATTGCCATATGGAAACTTAATCAAAGAGTATGCAGCTAAACCCTATAGGAAAAAAAGCAAAGTAAGGCATCCCAGGCAGTGAAGTGTTATATCTCAAAATTATGTTATTTTTCTGGGTTTTTTGATGTGTGTGATATTTTTCATCATTTTGCAATTTGTAATTGTCATCAATCATATTTGTCATCAAATTTGTAATTTGCTGCAATTTCTTTTTTCACTCTAGGTAAATATTCATTTCACATCTAACTTTGTATCTATAATACTGTATTTTTTTTCTTTAAAAAGTCTCTTCAGTAAATGGTGCTGGGAAAATTGGATTTCACATGCAGAGAAATGAAACAGGGTCTATGCCTCACACCAGACACAAAAACAAATTCAAAATGGACTAAGGACCTAAATGTGTAAACCAAAAGCATAAAATCGTTAGAAGAAAAAGTAGGGGCAACGTTGTTAGGTCAGATGTGCACAATGGATTATCTAATATAATAACAAAAGCACAAACAGCAAAAGACAAAATAAATAAATGGGGCCTTATAAAAATTAATATGTTTTGTTCATTAAAAGACTTTACTAAAGAAGTGAAAAGAAAAGCTACCAACTGGGAGAATATCTTTGGAAACTATATATCCAACAAGAATAAAATAACCAAAGTATATATAAAACTTAGACAAACTAACAACAAAAGACAAATATAAAATGGGCAAAGGACTTGAATAGACATTTCACTAAAGAGGACATTCAAGTGGTCACCAAACACATGAATAGATGCTCAGTGTCACTAGCTATCAGAGAGACGTAAATTAAAACCACAACAAGATACCCTTTCACTGCCACTAGAATGGCTAAGATAAACAGAAAATAACAAATGGTGGCAAGGATGCAGGGTAATTGGAACCCTTATCCATTGCTGGTAGGAATGCAAAGTGGTATAGCCCTTGTGGAAAACATTGTGGTGGTTTCCACAGATTCAAAAAGTGACTTGTACACCAATGTTCATTGCAGCACTATTCACAATGGCCAAAAGGTAGAAACAACTTAAATATGCATCACCAGATGAATGGATAAACAAAAGTGGTACATACATACAAATGAAACACTACTCAGTCAGTAGGAGAAATGAAGTCTTAATACATGCTACCGTATGGATGGAGCTTGAAGACATTACGCTGAGTGAAAAAAGCCAATAACAAAAGGACAAATATTATGTGACATCACTTACATAAAAAAGACAAGAAAAGGCAAATGTATAGAGACAAAAGTTTGTCAGGTGTCTTGCAGGGCAGACCGTGATTCTACCACTGAGCCACCGCTGCCCCTACTGAGATAGCTTTTGCCCGGCTCTGACTTACTTTTTAGAAAGTAAACAATTTGTGAGCGTCTGGACTTCGTTGTTGGTGACAGTTACTTGCTACCGGCCTCACAGTGACATCAGTAGACCAAGACACTGTGGTAGAGGCTGGGGTCTGGAGGTGTCTCTAAGGTCCTGTAGGCTTGGGTGCTTTAGTGTCTGCCCTCAGCAACTGGTGTCGGCGCAGGTAATGAAAGACCCTAAAGTGCAGGGGAACAGGACGCTCTCCGTAGCCTGGGCAGGCCGGGGGCTGGAGAAGCAAGAGCCCCAGGGGCCAGAGCCAGAACTGGAGCACAGGATGTGGAAGGGCAGGGGATCGCAGGAGTTAATGCGAAGATGTCTGCAGATCACTCTCAACCACATGAAAGAAAAATACATTATAAATAGCAGGGCCATACGGATTCAAAGGGTAAGTGTATTGACAGCCTTTTTCACTTCCTAAAATTTCTGATGTTCCAAAACAAGATTATTTTGGGAGTACGTCTATTTTAATTCAAAAGAGTCTTCTTTGAACACGTTTCATGGCTAGGGGAGACTGTCTCCTCCTTGTTCTCCTCTAGCTTTTTCCACGGAAACACAGAGCTCTGGTTTCACACACCTCGTGCCGGCCTCGAGCCTTTAAAAACCTTTCAGGGCGCCGCTCGGCTACCGTGCACATTAGCAAAGACCTGGCTTTGGGTCAGGTTTGACACTCTAACCGCCCAGAATCCTCCTTGTTTACCACTTGACAGTGGGCTTCATTTTGAACGAGGAGCTTTGTAACTACCAGCTCCCGAAACTGAACATAGCGACACGCAAACACACACACACATATACACACACATATGCACGCACACACGCATGCTTGGCAAGAATACGTACCCTGACGTTACAGAAGGCTGAGCTGCTCTCTCTCTCTGCTGCACACCAGCCCAGGAGATGCTAAAGGGCTGGCACAGGAAGAAAGCCTGACCTGACTGCAATTGCTGGTCATAAACTGGATTTAGCTTTTTCTAGGGAGGCTCAGGATCCTGGCCGAGGCTGGTCCTGGGCCTTGACAAGCTCGCATTTCTTCCCCCACACGGGACAACTTCTCCCGATCCACAGCCCCAACCTCCAGCGCCAGATGCTGAAGTCAGGCGGGCGGCTCAGATTCCTGGGGCTCCTGTTGCTCTCACCGGGATTAGCACAGGGAGCGGCCGCGGGAGCATGGGGGTAGTGTGGCCTTCTCCTCTTCCAGCCTGGCTGCTGTTATGTCTTTGCAAGCACTTATTTTTTAAAAAGGACTTTTGCTGTCTTGCAGACATGTCTTCTCATGATCTCTTTCTCAGGCTGAAATGGGATAAAATGGTTACAGCAGAAAAAAAAACTAAAGGCTTTGCCGCCATCTTGGATTTCTGCTTAAAACCTGAAGCCCAGTCTGCAAAGGGGAGGGAAGTGGGGCTTGGTGGTTCCAGAATGGCTACGAAGTCACCATTTTAACCAGGAGGGGAGAGGATAAACCCGTCTTTCCCTCAATGCAGGCTACTGTCTAATGAAAATGAATTAAGATTTAACAGTGTTAAATTTTGAGTTCGATTAAGGTGGATGATCTCTTAGTGAAATCTCAGGCCTGGAGACCAGTTGTTTTTGTGCTAAGCAAATGCAAATTGCTGATTCTCCTCACCCACGGATCTGTTTGACTTTGAAAAGGCCTTGTCCTAAAAGCATGGCGGCAGCATTTCAGCAATACCCTACGGTGGGCTAAAGCAGGTGGGCTAAAGAAGGAAAAAGGGCACGTTTTATATAAGGCAAGGGTCAACTATATGTGGAGGCAGGACTGAGGGCAGAATTCTGAAGTGTTATAAATAAGTTCGTTGTTGTGGAGTCAACCCATGCACTTCTTAAATAGAAATACTCATACAGCACTTTAAAAATTCTTCAGATATTTTTGGGTAAAATGCTATGATGTCTAGGATATGCCTAAAATACCTCAGCCTCTAAGAAAAATCAAAAAAGTGTTTGAAGTTGTCAGAGGAC
Source organism: Loxodonta africana (assembly GCF_030014295.1). NCBI lineage: Eukaryota > Metazoa > Chordata > Mammalia > Proboscidea > Elephantidae > Loxodonta > Loxodonta africana. The sequence goes on along the minus strand of NC_087367.1, from coordinate 44,627,262 downwards.
AAACAGATAAAACAAGATTGTCAAAGTATTTATAATTGTTGAAGTTGGGTGTTGGGGGCATGGGGTTCATTGTGCTGCTCTCTCCACTTTCGTGTCTGTTGGAAATTGTCCACCATGCAAATCTACCCCAAACCTCTGAAAAAAATTCCCTAGAGACAATTATGTAAACTATGAAGCAAGGGACAAACAGAGAGATTAAAAATTTAAAAACAGAATGCACATGCAGATATAGAAGAAAAACATCAAAGCCCAAGTGAATATATGGACAGGGAATATAATAAGCAACTGGTAAAAAAAAAAAAAAAAAAAAAAGTATTCATGTCTAATAAATATTTGAAAGTCTGTTTGACCTCACTAAAACAATTACAGAAATTTAAATGAAAGCAGTAGGATGCCTTTTCTCTTCCTGTGAAATGAGCGAAGATTTAAGGAGTGAGAGTTCCCTATGAGTGAGCAAGCACTGGCACGGCCTCTCTGTGAAGCTGCTGCTGGGAGCGCATACTGGGACAACGTTTGAGAAGGCAAATTTGCAATGTGATTTCAACAACCTTAATTTTCTTTCCTACCCGTTGAGCCAGTAATTCCACTTCTAGGAATTTCGCCTAAGGAAATAAGATGTGCTCAGTGATTTGTGTTTTATATATATAGATGACTATGGTGGCGTTATTTAGAGGAGTTAAGACAATTGGAAATCACCCAGATGTCCAATGATAAGCGACTACTTAGGTGATTTTTGGATAATTAATTTGTGCATCTGTTCCACAAAATTGATCAAGATCCCTCTGCATGCCAAGCACTGAGCACGCAGAGGTGAGTAAGTCACAGCTCTTGACTTGAAGGAGTTGACAGGGCGGAGGGGACATGAACAAATAAACAGGTAACAAAGGCCATTTATATGATGGGGTATAAGGAAGATATTAAAAACAGATCATAAGGGATGACTTTGCTAACAGGTAAATGGAGGGTAAAAAATTGCATATATTGTCCCATGTAAAAATATTTATACAACAATATGAAGATTGAGAAGCAATATGCAAAATGTTAATAGCTTTACCTCTGGGTGCTGGGATAATGGGTGATTGTGTTTTTCTTTATCTTGCAAATTTTTCTCTGATAAAAATTTTTAATTTTAATACATTTAAATAGAGTGCAAGAAGGAGAAAGGAAAAACTGTAGTAGGAAAAAATATTCGAGTACATGGTGGCTGAAAATTTTCCAAATTTGATTAAATACAGTGAACACAAGTAAAGGATATTCAGTAAACTGCAACTAGAATAATTTTTAAAAATCCTATGCGTATCATACTCAAACTTCTGAACATAAAACATGAAGAAAAAAATTAAAATCAGGTAGAGATAGGACATAAATATATAAGGAATAGTCAGAGCTGACTTCGCATCAGAGAGTATAAAGACCATAAAAAAATGACATAGGAACAAAAAACAAACAAGCGAAATATGATTTTATAATTAGAAAAAATAAGCATTAAAAAGGTAAGGGTGCTACATTTAATGAAGCCAACCATATGCCATGTAGGTTTCTGGGCACTACACACACACACACACACACACACACACACACACACACACACGACGCACCTGGTCTCATTTAGTCTCACAACTCTAAGAGGTTATTGTTGTTAGCTCCGTAGAATTGATTCTGACTCATGGCGACCCCATGCTTGCAGAGTAGAACTGCTCTATGGGGTTTTTAAGGCTGTGACCTTTTGGAAGCAGATCACCAGGCCTTACTTCTGAGGTGCCTTTGGGCGGGCTCAAACCTCCAGCCTTTTGGCTAGTAGTCAAGCGCTTAACCATTTTGCATCACTCAGGGCCTCCTCTAAAAGGTAGATTTTATTTTCAATTTTTAAAAGTGTTCAACTTTAATTCTTATTTTTGAATAATTTATATATTCCAATCAAAACAATATAAAATGACATATAGTAAAAAATTTCATTCCCACCTCTGCTTCTGAACCACCCTATTTTGTTACTACCATTTCCAAAGCCTCACACCAGATGTAACCATTTTTTATTAAGTTCTGTATTTATTAAGTTCTCGTGTATCGTTTAAGGAGCCTTGGTGATGCAGTAGCTAAATGTTCGGCTGCTAACCAGAAGGTCAGCGGTTCAAACCTTCCGGGCTCTTCGGGAGAAAGATGCGGCAGTCTGCTTCCATAAAGATTACAGCTTTGGGAACCCTGTGGGGCGGTTCTACTCTGTTCTGTCGAGGTGCTATGAGGCAGAATTGACTCGATGGCAATGGGATGGCAATGGGCTTTGTATACTGTTCATGTAAAATAAGCAACTAAAAAATTTGTTGGGGGAATGGCCTGCCTCTACGCCTCCCATCCAGGCTGCCTAAGTAAAGGCCTTAGGCCCAGAACATTCCCCAATAAAGAGGCCAGGAACTGGGTCACTTTCTCTCTCCCAGTTCCTTCTTATCGGAGAAGCCTTCCCCCTGTTCTGGGGACACAGTAACTTTCTCTGTCTCTTCCACATGCACAGGTACCATATGGCACCTGGCCAACCCCACTTCTATATCTATTCTTGGGGGGAGGGAATGGAGTTTCTCGTACTATGGCACGAGAAGGGTGAATGTAGAACATCTGCCATGCACCAGCCACATGCGGGATGAGCCTGCTGGCCACAGGAGACCAGTGCCCAGTAGTGAAGCTGACCTCGTCTGTCTCTTTATGTGAGAAAAGCATCTCCCAAGCACTGATATGTCTTTTGCTGGCAACCGTGCACCCTGCCTTGACAAAATTTTTATATTCCTCCTTTTTTTTTCATACAGAAGGTAGCATGTTAAACATACTGTTACCTATCTTGCTTTTCTCATTAAAATAAAGTCTACCTCTTAGAGTTGCGAGGATTAAAGAACTTCATTCTTTTTTATGCCTACATGGTATTCCACTGTATGGATGTTTTGTAATTTGGCTGATCAATTCCTAGTTCTGCAGCAAACAAAGTTTCCAAATTTTCCCTATTAACTGTAAGACTTCTAAAAGGATTAGATCTAACTCAAAGGCAGAGTTTGCATTTTATTTTCCTATTGTTCTGAATGGTTTCCAAGAGAATAAGATCTGATTCAAAAAGGTTACCTGTGCTAGTAACCTGTAATAGGTTACTTGTATTAGTCCCATCATATATATATATATATATATATATATATATATATTGCAAAGAAATTCAGTGAATTAACCGAAGCCACACAGCTAATAAAGGATTGATCAAGGCCTCCAAAAAGGCCTGTCAGAGTCAGAGCCCAAGATTTTTCTAGTCAGAGCTGGACTGAAAGATAACCATTACAGCTATAACGAAAGAATGTACAGGGAACTGAGAGTTTAGTACAAAATGGTAAATTAGCATCTTATTTATAATTAGTTAGGGGTAGAAGATGAAACAATAGAAACGATAGAGATGAATAATTATGAGCAGGAAAGCCCATAGGTAAGGATTGGGGAGGGTGTGATCAAAGGGTCCAGGAGGACTTCGGCATGATTTTGAGAGAACCATTCCCATTGAAATCAAGGAATTTGGTTGGCTTTTTTTTTTTTTTTTAGCAAGTGACATTCTGAGTGGGCAATTGGTTAGCAGTCTTTTATTGAACTCAGGAAGAAGACAATGCCTGGCCATAATCTTTCAGTTTGGAGTTTTCCTGGTCTGTTCCAGCTTCTGAGACTTGAATCTTGGCTGAAGGGCTGGGTCAAGAAAGAAAGGATTTGCTCTGGAATTGTTGACAATGGGACGGATTTGAGTTCCATGATGTTGGCTCCATTAGTCTGAAAGTTGCATGGCAATAGAATCTTCATTCTCTACATTAGGTATTAGAAAGGCCCAGGGAAGAGTGTTAGCGAGTAAGAGATGAGGAGTCTGGGTGTCCAAATAGGGAGTACACCTTTCTAATTCTTCTCAATTCTATTCATCAGGAAGAGATCAGAAGATTACAAGAAAGAGCCAACTTGCTTCCCTCTACTAGCCAGCATCACAAAGCTGACCTATAGGGTACAGTTGCGAGATAAAATATGAGATGCCTAGTTATATTCGAATCTCGGGTAACCAATGTATAATTTTTTAGTATGTTCTGTGCAATATTTTTTAAATGCTAAATCTGGCAACACTACTGTCTTAGTTATGTAATGCTTCTGTAACAGAAATACCACAAGTGGATGGCTTTAACAAAGAGAAATTTATTTCCTCACAGTAAAGTAGGCTAGAAGTCCAAATTCAGGGCACTGGTTCCAGGAGAAGGCTTTCCCTCCTCGTTGGCTCTGGAAGAAGGTGTTTGTCATCAATCTTCCCCTGGATTAGGAGCTTCTCCATGCAGGAACCCCAGGTCCAAAGGACATGCTCTGCTCTTGGCACTACTTTCTTGGTGATATGAGGTCCCCTGTCTGCTCACTTCTCTCTTTTATATCTCGAAAGAAACTGGCTCAAGATACAGTCCAATCCCGTGGATTAAGTCCTTCCTCACCAACACAACTGCTGCCCTTTACCCTTCATTAACATCATAGAGGCAAAATTTACAACACATAGGAAAATCACATCACATGACAAAATGGTGGACAATCATGCCATACCAGGAATCACCAGATACATTTTTGGGGGACACAAGTCAATCCATGACAACTACCAAAGGGACTCAACTCAGACATTCCTGCTAGCATCCTTTTTTGTTTTGTTTTGTTTCTGCAGCTGTTTACTTAACACAGGTGAAAATATTTCTGGTACAGTGAGGAGGATCTGCCATGCCTTCAGTCCACTTCCATTTTACGGCTACTGGTAAGTCTACTTAGCTATAACCACAGCGTCATTTCCACTTAAAGTATTATCTATTAATCTATCCACTAATATATCAAAGTATCTCTAAACAATTTCTAGATTACAAAAGAAATACATGTTCATTGTAGAAAAAAATGGAGCTCTGGTGGTGCAGTGGTTAAGTGTTCGGCTGCTAACCAAAAGGTCGGCAGTTTGAATCCACCAGCTACCCCTTGGAAACTCTGTGGGGCAGTTCTACTCTGTCCTTTAGGGTCACTATAAGTTGGGATCAACTCAATGGCAAAAAGTTTCAGTAGGAAAAATAGATATAGATAGATATGTGTTTGTGTATACACACACAAAAGTATGTAATAATATATTTAATTTTACAGAAAATATTAAAGTGCAACTGACAGAATTGCTCAACTCCAGATAATTTTTTTTCACAACCAAGAGAAATCAGTTCCTTAAATAAACCTTTCTAAATTTAAAAATAATAATAATAAATAATAGTAAAAGTATGGTAAGAATAAAGCAAAAAATAACATAGGAAATTATTAGATATAAATTTATCAATAATCATAATATAAATGTACCAAACACTGTAGATAAAAGACAGAATTCACAGATTAAATTTAGAAATCCAGATATATTCTACTTGCAAGTGACACCCTAAGCAAAGGGCATGGAAAGGTTGAAAGTAAAATGATGGAAAAAGGTGTTTGCCTTGTAAAATAACCAAAACAAAGCTGATATAGTTATATTACTATCAGATGAAAATTACAAAGAAGACTGAGTTGTAAGAATAAAACATTCCATTCGTTAGAGAGAGGCAATTATTATAAACTTGAATATACCTAAAAACACAGTCTTAATATATATAAAGCAAAATTTGAAGGTCAACAAAGATAAACTGATAAGTACACATCACACTGGGAAATTTTTTTGCTCTCTTAGTAATTAATAGATCAACCAGACAACAAAATTTTAAGGATATTTGAACAATATAATTAACAAACTAGATCCAATGAATGTATGTGTAAATATATATTTGTGTATGCATGTGTATATGTATATATATATATATATATTTCCTTATATAAAGAAATTGAGCATATATATTCTCTCAAGCACACAGGGTCATGTATAAAAACTAACCAAAAAATAGGCTATTAGGTCTCTATACATATCAAAGAGTCAATAACATAGGGACCACATATCTGGTCACAATGCAATTAAGTGAGAAGCAGATAAAAATAATTTTAAAACCCCATACATCTTGAAATTTAAAAACACCTCTAAATAACTCATGGGTCAAAAAAGAAATCAATATGACATTTAAAATACTTAGAATGGAAGAGAGAGTCCATGTCTGAAAAAATAATGGCAGCAACCTGAATCTGTTTAGCTTATCCCTCATAACCAAAAAATAATTAAGTCATAGAGAGAGACTGCGTGTATGAAAATAAAACTGTCCATGACACACACCATCACATAACTCGGAGGCAGAACTACCACAAACTTCAAAATGTCTGTAAGTTGAAAAATAAATGCCATGTTCCAACATAGATCTGTGGGTAGGAGAGTAGAGAAGGGGAAGTTGAAGGGAATCTGTGAAAAGGAAAATCGGGAGAAGAGAGCATAGACAGAGCACAGACCAAATCACCCTAGAAAGAGAAAGTCCAATAATAAGTGTCAAAATACTGAACACAGGTCTAGGACATGGTAATTCACAGCATCAGCCAAAAGGAAGGGCTTGTAAGTGAGCAGGACTGGGAATTGGCAGTCTCACAGAAGATTGCTTCGAGGGGATAATCAGATAAATATAGATGAATAGTGTCCCTTGGAGATGAGGCAATGAAAGGAAAATAGTAAGAGAGGAAAGACACTGATCCTGCAAAGATGCAAGAGAAACAAGATATGCCAAAATTTTCTGCTACCTTCATCATCATACATAAAGGAATTACACTTCACTGGAGTTTTGGTGGTGCATCGGTTAAGAGCTTGGCTGCTAACCAAAAGATTAGCAGTTTGAGTCCACCAGCCTCTCCTTGGAAAACATATCGGGCAGTTCTACTTTGCCCTATAGGGTCACTATGAGTCAGAATCAGGTCGACGGCAACAAGTTTGGGTTTTTTTGTTTTAAACTGACAAAAGTGGGTACTTTTCAACTATGAACCCTATCCACGCAATGCTCAGACATAGGAAAAAACAAATCAAACAAAGTCCATACAAGGCAGGTAAAAAGGAAATAGAAAATGCAAAGCACAGCATTTTAGCTGTAAAAATTTTCCCTTAAAAGCACCCACAAGATAGAAGAAATTGATAACACAGTGTTCCAATCTGAATTAAACACACTTTAAAAAAGCATCTGGAGACTGGAACAACAATAACAACAGCAAACCCACTAACATCAGATTCAAAAACTAAAAACAAAACAAAAAAATGAACAAATCATGAGAAGAAATTCAATGAGAGTTCGCTGAAATCACGGGAGAAATTGATGAAAAATGCAAAATAATTTTCAGAATGAAGACCAAATTAGAAGGTATGAAATATGGAATACATTCAAATGAAAATTTAAAAAGAAACATTAAAGAAAAAAAAAAGACAAATTAATGAAAAATGAGATCATAAAAGAAAATGGTGCTGAGAGAAAGTGATTGAAATGGAAGATAGACAAAGCAGGTTTAGCCTAAATATAACTGGAGTCTCTGAAAAAAGAAAATAAAACACAGAAACAAAACAAATATTTAGAGTTGTATTGAAGAAATAATTGAAAAATTAAATCATCATATAAAAAGAGCCCATCATGTTGTCAAGAACTGTAAAGGGTCTGAGATTTTATTCTACTTATAAGCTAACAAGGTAGCCTGCCTCAGTTTTATGGATGCTGGTAGAAGACATGAAACTCCTAGGTCAGAGACAAAGGTAATTTATTCCTCCCAGCAATAGTAGTACCCAGAGTGTCATCATTATTATAGCTGTTCCCTAAGCCCCACTTGACAGCAGTGAGGTTAGGTTGAGGGTAAGCCCCAATACTCACATGGTGGTATGAAGAGGATGGCACCTGTACATTCAGTGTTACAGGAGAGGAACCCTCACTTTAGGGAACCCAAATCTTTTATAAGGGACAGGAATCACCCCTTCCCTTTTCTCTAAAAGGAGACATTGTCTTTATTATACTGAACAGTAAGCCTATCTTTCCTTTGTTCTGGAAGGAGACACTGTCTCTATCTTCCATGACTGTTTGCAAAAAAAACTCCATTGAAAAAATCTGGAGCAAAGGGCAGTCAGTAGCTCACTCACAATATATACAGAAACATGACAGAACCATGGATAATTGTCTCCCAATACATGTACCTGGAAAATTGACCCAGAATGATAAAATCTGAGACATATACTAGTAAAACTAGTAGACTTTAAAGAGAAAGAAAAATATTCAGGGCCTCTAGGCAAAATGATAAAATAATTAAATGGGTAAGAAAATTAGACTTTCATCACTCTTCTCAGGAACAACATACAAAGGAAGGCAGCAGTGGTATGACATTTCCAAGAAACTCATGGAAAAAAAATGATTGTGAGCCCAGGATTTTATATCTCACTAAGCGTCCTTCAAATTTTAAGAGGATAGAAAACAGTTTTGAATGTGCAAGAACCCAGGGAATGTTGTACATAAACTTCTTCCTAAGGAATCTACTAGAAGATGAGTTTTATTCAAGAAAGAGATAACTGGAAAAACTATGTCAAAGGAATGGATGATGGTGATGTACCGCTATGAAAAAACAAAAGTGGTGAGGTAGGCTGAAAAATACTTCTCCCCTCCAAAAAAAGACATACATTTCTTAATATTGGGAATTTATAAATGTTATGTGGAAAAAAAGTCTTTGCAGAGGTGATAAAATTGGGGAGATAGGGAGAATATACTGGATTATCTAGTTGGGATTTGTAATGGATTGAATTGTGTCCCCCAAAATATATGCCAACTTGGCTAGGCCATGAATCCTAGTGTGGTGTGATAGTCCACCATTTTGTCATCTGATGTGATTTTCTTATGTGTTGTAAATCCTGCCTTTTTGAAGTTAATGAGGCAGGACTCAATCTACAAGATTAAGTTGTGTTTTAAATCAATCTCTTTTGAGATATAAAACAGAAAAGGGAGGAGAGAGACATGGGGGACCTCACACCACCAAGAAACAAGAGCTAGGAGAATCGCACATCCTTTGGACCTGGGGTCCCTGCACTGAGAAGCTCCTCAGCTGCGAAGATTGATAACAAGGACCTTCCTCCAGAGGCGAGAGAGAGAAAGCCGCCTTCTGGAGCTGGCACCCTGAATGGCACCCTGAATTCGGACCTCTAGCCTCCTAGACTGTGAGAGAATAAAGTTCTGTTTGTTAAAGCCATCCATTTGTGGTATTTCTGTTGTAGCAGCACTAGATAGCTAAAAAAAAACAAAGAACAAAAAAATTTTTTTTTGCTTTTTTTTTTTTAGATAGCTAAGGCAGGGCTTAAATGCAACCATAAGTGTTCTTATAAGAGAGAGGCAGAGAGAGATTTGACGTACGTACAGAAACACAGAGAAGACAATGTGAAGATGGAACAGAGGGGAATTGAAGATTTGGGTGATGTGGCCACAAGCCAAGGAATGCCAGCAGCTACTGGACCCTAAAAGTGTAGGAACAGATTCTCCCTCCAGAGAGAGGGTGGCCCTGCTGACACCTTGGTTTCACCTCAGTGGTACAAATTTTGGACTCCTGGCCTCCAGAACTGTGAGAGAATAAATTTCTGTTGTTTTAAGCCACCTAGTTTGTGGTTATTTGTTACAGCAGCAATAGGAAACAAATGAAGTGGTGACATGGATGGTAGAATAAAATACAAATATTACATTTTTAATAAAGTAGAACAAATGCAACTAAAAATGAGAGAAGGGAAAGAAAGGGAAAAGCAGAATAAATCACTTATTAATGGATAAATCAGGAGTTGGCAAACTTTATATAAAAGGCTATATAGTAAATATTTTTGACTTTGTGGGGCATATAGTCTCTGTTGCAATTATTCGCCTCAGTGTTGGTAGTGCAAAAGCAGCGAAAAACGACACATACATGAATGAGTGTTGTCAGATTTTTCCCGTGGACCATAGTATGCCCTGGTATATATAACACATGGAAGTCATAGAATACCATTTAAAACTGACAGTCCAGTCAGTGAAAGTTTAGGAAAAAAAGGGACTTAGAGCCTCATAAAGGGTAAAAATACAAAGATAGACACAAAGAAACCTTCTTAAATATCATAAGAAAAAATTTGAAAGATAGCAAAGGAGATACACCAAATACAGAAACAATAAAAAACAGCATAAAGCACAGTAAATATGTTATTGTTGTTGTTAATTGCTGTGAAATTGACTCCAACCTTACACAACCTTATGTATAACAGAACAAAATGTTGTCTAGTCCTGCACCATCCTCACAATCGTTGCTATGCTTGAGCCCATTGTAGCAGCCACTGTGTCAATCCAATAATATATATAACAAAATAATATAACAGAATTGAGTTAAACATATCAGTCATGTCAATAAATGTGAATTAACTTTATTTGCTTATTAAAAGAAAAAGATTTTTAATTTATCTCATAAAGCAATTTTCTAATTAGCTCTATATACAAGAGATACAGCTAAATTAAAGTGAGTTATAAAAGGCAAAAATAAAGAAAAGAGCAAAAATGATTCAGGCAAATGAAAAATAAAAAAGCAGGGAGTGTGCTCTTGATATCAGGAAAATAGAATTCAGGACAAAAGCATTAAAGGACTCAAAGTAGGCCACTTTTAATGCAAAAAAACCACAATAAAGATATAACAGTTATTAATATCTATGTACTAATGCCACAAGCATCTATATAAAAAAGAAAGTACTGGATATGCAAGGAGAAATAAAGTGAAGCACACAAATAATAGAAAACCTTAACAGAGCATTGTCAGTATAAGACATGTCGCATGGACAAAAAATGAGTAAGAATATAGAAGGTCTGAAAAATAATAAGGTAGATCTTATGGGTATATATATCAAAACTACATTTGATACTGAAGTATATACCTTTTCAAGCTCACATGAGACACTGATAAAATTGATCATATATAAACAAATCATCAGTAAGTTCCATACAGCAGAAATATTACAAACAATGCTTTCTAATCACAATGCAATAAAACTAGAAAATAAAAAACAAAATAAAGAGACCTCCAAGTTGTCAGCTAAAAACCAAACCAAGCCTTATTTTGAACAACTCTAGAGTTAAAAAATAAATAAATAGAAATTGCAGAATTTCTGAAAAGTAATGATAATGGAAAATTACACGTAAATATCTCTGGAGTCCATTTAAAATAGTGAGCAGTAAAAATTCATAGCTTCAACAACTATATTGTTGTTGTTAGCTGTCGTCGAGTCAACTCTGACTAATGGCTGTCTTGTATACAACAGAAAAAAATATTGCCAGCCTTGCACTATCCTCACAATCTTTGGTATGTTTGAGCCCATTGTTGCAGCCACCATGCCAATCCATGTCATGGAAGGTTTCCTTCTTTTTTGCTGACCCTTTACTTTACTAAACATGAAGTCCTTCTCTAGTGATTGAACTTTTCTAATGACATGTCCAAAGTAAGCAAGACAAAGCCTTCTAGGGATCATTCGGACGGTACTTACTCCATGACGAATTTGTTCTTCTGGCAGCCCATGGTGTATCCAATATTCTATACCAACGAAATTAAAAAAAAATTGAAAAACAACTATACCAACAAGAATTAAAAAAATTTACAACCATAACTCACAAAAATTTTCAAAAAGGAATAACAAAATAAGCCAAAAGAAAACATAAAGAGGGAAATTATAAAATAAAGGTAGAATTAATGAACTAGAGAAAAGAAAAATAACAGATTAAATTAATAAATCAAAATACTAGTTCTTTGAAGAAAAGTAACAAAATAAATGACTACCTAATGTAAACAAAAAAAAAAATTTTTTTAATGTAAACAAGAAAAAAGGAAGAAAGTACAAATGTGGAAAATAAAATGACAATGGGGAAATAATTATTGAACAAAAAACTTAAAAAATCATAAGCACCTATACTGCATACAAAAATTAACCCTATTAGAGATATAAAGTTTAAAATTTCCAATTTCTATAGAAGAAATAGATAAAGTCATCAAGAAATTTCCTCACATAATGCACAAGAACCAGATAATTTCACAGGGCAATTCTACCAAGCTTTTAGAGACCAGGTGGTTTTGATACTATATAGTGCTTCAGAGTATAGGAAATGAAGGAAAACCTCCAAGTTTTATTTATGATGCAAGTACAATAAAGATACTTAAACCTGGTAAATATATCATGTAAAATTCTAAATAAAATTTTTAGTAAACAGATGCCAACACACACAAAGAAGCAATAATCCATGATTAAATTGAATTTATTCAAAGAAATGGTTAAATATTAAAACAACTATTCATGTAATTCACCAATTAATAAACCCTTTGGCACTGAGTCAATTCCAACCCATAGCAACCCTATAGAACAAATAAGAACTGCCCCATAGGGTTCCCAAGGCTGTAGTCTTTATGAAAGCAGACTGAAGCAGACTGTCACATCTTTCTCCCGTGGAGCAGCTGGTGGGTTCAAACTGCCACCTTTCATTTAGCAGCTGAGTGCTTAACCACTGCACCAATAAAACCAAACCAAACCTGCTGCCTTTGAGTCGATTCCAACTCATAGTGACCCTATAGGGCAGAGTAGAGCTGCCCTGTAGGGTTTCCAAGGAGTAGCTAGCGGATTCAAACTGCGGTTCTTTTTGGTTAGCAGCTGAGCTCTAAACCAGTACACCACCAGGTCTCCACTGCACCAATAAGCCTAAGGAAAAAATCATATGATTATCTCTATAGATGTTGAAATAGTCTTTGGCAAAATTCAACACCCATTCTTAATAAAAAAAACTCTTGAGAGAACAGGAATAAGTGGACAATTCCTTAACATGATTAACATACATAAACCTCAAATCTTAAAGCCAGAATCTTACTGGATGGGGTAAATCTTGTTAGAGTATTTTCAATATTATTTAACATTGTCCTTGAGTCAATGCAATTAAATAAGAGTATTTAAAAGCATAAAAGTTGAAAAAGAAGAAGTAAAACTATGTCTGCAGCATAAAAAAGGATGGAATACTTCCAAACTCATTCTATGAAGCCAACATAACCCTGATACCAACAGCAGGTAAAGACAGCACACAAAAAAAGAAAATTACAGACCAATATCCCTCATGAACATAGATGAAAAAATCCTCAACAAAATTCTAGCTAGTAGAATTCAACAACCTATCAAAAAAACAATTCACCATGACCAAGTGGGATTCGTACCATGTATGCAGGGATGGTTCGACATTAGAAAAACAATCAATGTAACCCATCACATAAATAAAACAAAAGACAAGCGCCACATGATCTTATCAATTGATGCAGAAAAGGCATTTGACAAAGTCCAACACACATTCATGATAAAAACTCTCAGCACAATAGGAATAGAAGGGAAATTCCTCAACATAATGAAGGCCACTTATACAAAGCCAACAGCCAACATCATCCTAAATGGAGAGAGTCTGAAAGCATTCCCCTTGAGAATGGGAACCAGATGGATGTCCTTTATCACAATTCTTATTCAACATTGTGCTGGAAGTCCTAGCCAGAGCAATTAGGCTAGAAAAAGAAGGAAAGGGCATCCAGATTAGTAAGGAAGAAGTGAAAGTATCTGTATTTGCAGATGATATGATCTCATACACAGAAAGCCCCAAAGAATTCACAAGAAAGCTACTGGAATTAATAGAAGATTTCAGCAAACTATTAGGATTCAAGGTAAACATACAAAAATCAGTTGGACTCCTCTACACTAACAAAGAGAACTTCAAGGAGGAAATCACCAAATCAATACTATTTACAATAGCCCCCCAGAAAATAAAATAAAAAACCAACCAAATGGCACTGGGTAGCCCCCAAGAAAATAAAATACTTAGGACTAAATCTACCAGAGATGTAAAAGAGCTATACAAAGAAAACTACAAGACACTACTGCAAGAAACCAAAAGAGACCTACATAAGTGGAAAAACATACCTTGTTAATGGATAGGAAGACTCAACATTGTGAAAATGCCAATTCTACCCAAAGCAGTCTACAGATACAATGCAATATCGATCCAAATTGTAATGACATTTTTTAATGAGATGGAGAAACAAATCACCAACTCCATATGAAAAGGAAAGAGGCCCTGGATAAGTAAAGCATTAATGAAGAAGAAGAACCAAGTGAGAGGCCTCACACTGCATGATTTTAGAACCTATTATATTGCCAAGGTAATCAAAACAGCCTGGTACTTATACAACAGATACATAGACCAATGAAACAGAATTGAGAATCCAGATATATATTCATCCACCTATGAGCAGCTGATGTTTGACAAAGGCCGAAAGTCTGTTCAATGGGGAAAAAGCAGTCTCTTTAACAAATGGTGCTGGCATAACTGGATTAAAAAAAAAAAAAAAATGAAACAAGACCCAAACCTCACACCATGCACAAAAAATAACTCAAAATGAATCAAAAACCTAAATATAAAATCTAAAATGATAAAGATCATGGAAGAAAAAACAGGGACAATGTTTGGAACCCTAATGCATGGCATAAACAGCATACAAAAAATTACTAACAATGCACAAACCTCAGAATATAAACTAGATAACTGGGAGTTCCTAAAAAGAAAACACCTAAAGACTGGGAAAAAATTTTTTCCTACGACATATCCCATCAGGGTCTAATCACTAAAATTTACAAGATACTGCAAAACCTCAACAACAAAAAGACAAATAACCCAATTAAAAAATGGACAAAGGATATGAACAGGCATTTCACCAAAGAGGACATTCAGGTGGCTAACAGATACATGAGGAAATGCTCACGATCATTAGCCATTAGAGAAATGCAAATCAAAACTACAATGAGATACCATTTCTCACCAGCACAGCTAGCATTAATCCAAAAAAATACAAAATAAATGTTGGAGAGGTTGTGGAGAGACTTGAACACTTTCACACTGCTGGTGGGAATGTAAAATGGTACAGTCACTTTGGAAATCGATTTGGCACTTCCTTAAAAAGCTAGAAATAGAAGTACCATACAATCCAGCAATCCCACTCCTTGGAAAATGTCCTAGAGAAATAAGAGCTGTCACACAAATAGATATATGTGCACCCTTGTTCATTGCAGCACTGTTCACAATAGCAAAAAGATGGAAACAACCTAGGTGCCCATCAACAGACGAATGGATAAACAAATTATGGTATATTCACACAGTGGAATCCTATGTAAAGATTAAGAAAAATGATGAATCCACGAAACATCTCATAACATGGATGAATCTGGAAGGCATTATGCTGAGTGAAATTAGTCGCAGAAGGACAAATATTGTATCAGACCACTATTATAAGAACTCAAGAAAAGGTTTAAACATAGAAGAAAACATTCTTTGATGGTTATGAGGTAGGGAGGGAGGGAGAGGGGTATTCACTAACTAGATAGTAGACAAGAATTATCTTAGGTAAAGGGAAGGACAACATGCAATACAGGGAAAGTCAGCACAACTGGACTAAACTAAAAGCTAAGAAGTCTTCCGAATACAACCAAACACTTTGAGGGACAGAGTAGCAGGGGCGGGGCCTGGGGACCATGGTTTCAGGGGACATCTAGGTCAACTGGCATAACAAAGTTTATGAAGAAAATGTTCTGCATCCCACTCTGGTGAGTGGAGTCTGGGATCTTAAAAGCTAGCGAGTGGCCATATAAGATGCATCAATTGGTCCCAGCCCCCCTGGAGCAAAGGAGAATGAAGAACACCAAAGGCACAAGGAAAATATTAGCCCAGGAGACAGAAAGGGCCACATAAACCAGAGACATCATCAGCCTGAGACCAGAAGAACTAGATGGTGCCTGGCTACCACCAATGGCCGCCCTGACAGGGAACACAATGGAGAGTCCCTGATGGAGCAGGAGAAAAGTGGGGTGCAGAACCCATATTCTAGTAAGGGGACCAGTCTTAATGGTCTGAGTCTGGAGGAACCCTGGAAAACATGGACCCCAGACTGTCTGTTAGCTTAAAACTAAAACCATTGCCGAAGCCAACACTTCAGACAAAGATTAAACTAGACTATAAGACATAAAATGATACTCGTGAAGAGTGTGATTCTTAGCTCAAGTAGATGCATGAGACTAGTTGGACAGCTCCTGCTCAGAGGTGAAAGGAGAAGGCAGAAAGGGACAGAACAGGTTGAATGGATATGGGAAATCTGGGGTGGAAAGAAGGAGTGTGCTATCATATTATAAGGAGAGCAACTAGGGTCACATAACAATGTGTGTATAAATTTTTTTATGAGAAACTAACTTAACTGTAAACTTTTACTTAAAGCGTAAAAAAAAAAAAAACTATCTCAGTGTACACTTACCATAGTATCCAACAATCAGGCTCCTGGGCATTTATTTCAGCCAGAGAAATAAAAATTTATGGCTATATTCATAGCAGCTTTATTTGTAATAGCCCAAAACTGGAAAAAAACAAAATGTCCTTCAATAGGTGAATGGTTAGACAAACTTTAGTATAATCATTGTCATCTTATACTGCTCAGCAATGAAAGGAACAAACTATTAATACACTAAACTTTGATGGACCTCAAGGACATTATGCTGAGTGAAAAAAGCTACTTCAATCACTGTATGATTATATTTAGCATTCTTAAATAGATGAAATCAAAAGTCTTTTGAAAAGACTACTAATATAGGTAAAGCAGACAAGTTTGATTAAAAAAACCCAAAAAGGCACAAATAAATAACAACATTAATGAAACAGAGGAACAACTTCAGACACTGCAGATATTTAAAGTATAATAAGCAAATTTGAAAACGTAGACAAAGTGGTCAATTTCTTGAATAATAGCACCTACCAAAACTGACGCAAGAAGAAATAGCAAACCAAAGTTGTCTAATAATTGAATCAGCAAATTAAAAACCAACTATCAACTAATAAAAACTAAAAATCAAAACTGAGGTCAAGTGATTGTGTAGGGAAGTCTACCAAACTTTTCTATATCAACCGTTCAGGAGAATAGGAGGATACAAAAAGGAATAACCTCCCAAATTATTTTAAGGGACTGATATTACCTTGTGTCTTAGGCTAGGTTCTCTAGTGAAGCATATATATACATATGCATATATATATATGGGAGTCCTGGTGGTGCAGTTTTTAAGAGCTCGGCTGCTAAGCAAAAGGGTGGCAGTTCGAATCCACCTGCTGCTCCTTGGAAACTCTATGAGGCAGTTCCATTCTGTCCTATAGGGTCTCTATGAGTCAGAATCAACTCGATGGCAATGGGTTTGGTTTATATTATAAATATATATATATATAGAGAGAGATATTTCATGGGTCAGGCAACAGGCTGGAGGCTTTTCCTGACTTACATGGTTGCAGGGGTTGACAAACCCAAAATCAGCAGGTTAGATGGTAGGCTGCTGGCTCATGTCCCAAGAACCAGAGGTCAGATGATTACAAGTCAGATGCAGGATTGAGAGAGAGAGAGAGAGAGTGCTTTGCTAGAACATTCGTATATATTGGATGCAGGCCACACCCCCAAGGAAACTCCCCTTACATCAGATCACAAAATGCAGAATAATTACATGATACCGACAACATGGTCTAGCCAAGTTGACACATTACATTAACCATCACATCTTCATACTAAAGCAGACAAGGATAGTACAAAAAGGGAAAATGACAGGCCAATGGTGCTCAAGAATATAGATTAACAAATTTAAACAAAATACTAGAAATCTGAATCCAACAGCGTGTAGAAAAAAATCCATCACGATTAAGTAGTTCTATCCCAGGGATGCATGGCTGACAATGTTATAAAGCAATTCATGAAAGTCACTAGATTAACAAATAAAAAGGGCAAAGAAGCATATGATCATAATCTGTATATTCAAAAAACCTACCAAAAACATACAGAATACATAAGCATGTATGTCTCAAAACTGGTAGTTTCCCAGGGCTGCCATAAGTACCACTAGCTGGGTGGCTTAAAATAACAGAAATGTATTCTCTCCCAGATCTGGAGGCCAGAAGTCTTAAATCAAAGTATGGGCAGAGCCATGCTCACTCTGAAGGCTCTGGAGAGGGTCCTTCCTTGCCTCTTCTAGTTTCTGGTGGTCCCAGGATTTCTTCGTTTATGAAAGCATAGCTCTAATCTAGGCCTCCCGCCCTCACGTGATTGTCTCCCTGTGTTCTTTACCTCTTTTTATAAGGACACCCATCATTTTGGATGGTGAGCTCTGAGTCATATTGGACTGGATACTGACTAAGGCTCACCCTACTTCAGTATGGCCTCATTTTAACTAATTACATCTGCTAAAACTGTATTTCCAAATAAAGTCACATTCATAGGTATTGGGAGTTAGGACTTGATCATATCTCTTTGAGGAATACAAGTTAACCCATAACAAAAACACGTACAGAAAACATCATATAGATTGGTGAATCAGTAGAAACAATGGATTTAAAATCAGGAACGGGAAAAAGATGCTTCCATTGAGTACTTTTATTCAACATTTTACTAGAGGACCTGGCTAGCACAGTAAGACCAGAAGAAGAAAGATAAAATAATTAATTATAAAGGACCAAAAAAAAAAAAAGTTTGAAAATAATGTGATTATCTATAAAGAAAACATTAGAATTAATATGATGATAGTTGTTAGATATAATGTCAATATAGACAAGTTAAATACATCCCTATCTATCAACAATGTATAGGCAGAAAATACAATTTTAAATATACTACTTGCAGTAGCAGTAATAAAAATGTAAGGATTCAAAGAATAAGTCTAAGAACAAATGTTTATGACCTTTATGAAGAAATACTAAACTTTATTGAGAGACATTGAACATTTCCTAAATAAATGAAGCGACATATCACATTCATGAGTAGGAAAACTCAATACCATAAATATCAATTACCTTCAAATTATTCTATAAATTTACATCCCAGACAATGGGATAAGAATGGGACAGGAATAGTCAAGTCAATTTTAAAGAAAAACAAGGGTGGTAATTTGTCCTAGCAAATAAAAAAGCTTCTTAAAAAGTTATAATGATAGAGACAATATGCTATTGGTGGAGGGTTGAACAAATAGACCAATGGAACATATAGCCCAGAAACAGAGCCATACGTATGTGGGAAACTTGTTTTATGACAGAGCTGACATTGTTGATCAATGGTAAGAGAGATTATTTAACTAATGATCCTGGGTCAATTGTTATTTATGGCAAACAAAATAAAATTGAAACTCTAGTTTACAATATAAGCAAAAAACTATTCCAGGTAGATTTAAAACACAATTGTAAAAGCATAACATTAAACATTTTAGAAGAAGGTATAGAGAAAGTTTTATTGCCTTATGGTGGGGAAAGGTTTCTTAAGGAAGACACAAAAAGCACAAAACCTAAAGGGAAAGACTGATGGATTTAACTATATTACAATAAAAATGTACGGTCATAAATATGTATCATACAGAAGCTAATTGATAAGCCAGAAAAGATATTTGTAATACACCCAACAAATGAAGGGTTCCTATCCAGATCATATATAAAGAACTTCTACAAACCAATAACAAAAAGGCGATCTAGTAGAAAAATGAGCACAAGATATAAATAAGTAATTTGCAAAAGAGGAAACCAAATAGACAATAAACATATGAGAAGGTGCTCAGCCTTACTAGTAGTCAAGTCATTCAGTTATCTCTTGTTATCTAACAAACTACCCAAAACTTAGTAGCTTAAAAAAAAAAAACTACTATTTTATGCTTTTCATTAAATTTGTGGGATAGAAATTTGGAAAGGGTCCAGAGGGACAGCTTATCTCTGCTCCACATGATGTCTGCTGGGTCTGGAAATCCAATATGGCCTCTTCACTCACATACCTGGTGCCTTAGCTTGAATGACTAACAGCTGGATGCCAGCTGGAATGGCTTGGTGGGGGCTATATGACTGGGACCTTGGTTTTCACTTTTGGCTAGGTTCCTCGGTTCTCCTCCATGTAGTTGCAGGGCCACTACTTGTCCATGTGGCTCTCCAAGTAGCTTCTCAATGAGGTCTTTCCATGTGTTCTCTCCAGCCGTGTAGCTGGACATCTTACATGATGACTCAGGACTCCCAGGAGCACAAAGGTAGAAGCTGGCCCTGTGTCACTTTTGCCATATTCTATTTATTAAAGCAGATCACAGGGACAACCTGGGTTCAAAGGGAGAAGTGTACATGAGGGCAAGAGTACTGGGAGGTGTGATTCATTGGAGGCCACCAAATTAACAGCCTACCACATCAAAGTGATACAAAATAAAATCGTAATCAGATAAAATTTCATACTCACAAGGTTGGCGAAAATTAAAGAGACTATTTTTTTATTGAGGGTGTGGAACCACTGGAACACTGATGCACCATTGCTGTGAGTATAAATTGGTTCATCACTTTGACAAGCAATTCCAAGTAAAGCTGAAGATATGTCTACCCTATGACTCAGCGGATTTGGCCCCTAAACATGCAAGAAACTCTTATGACACACCAGGAGACCAAGTTCACAGTAGCGTCATTTGTAGTAACAAACACCTGGAAACAATCTACTTGACCACCAAGAGAAAAATTGATACTGTACTTTATAAAATATACAATGATAAATATTAATGAACTAGTTACACACGTCAACAAGGCTGAATCTCACAAGCAGAGTCTTGAATAAGGATATCAATTTTCTGGATATGTGTGTGCAATATGAACATGGAAAACAATACTATGTTTTGTTAAGGGACACAAACATACAAACGAAAATCAAATATGAGACTGATAGGCACAGGCTGTGGCTATGGGGTGGAGGCAGGCCCTCAGGAAGTAGAATAAAAGTTTTACAAAAAATGCACTAATGAAGTAACTGGGGTCATTAGGTGCTTTTTAGCAGCATGTTTCAAGTTTTTTTTTTTTTCAAGTTTTAAACAGTGGCCATGACCTCCTGTTGTGACAGATGAGGAAATTGCCATACTTGCCTTTCTTCCTACCTTCTCTCTCCTTCCAGAAGGGAGAAATAAGAGGCACCTCACAGCTGACAGGTGACCCATTCACCTTTCTCCAGTCTCTTGCAGGTTGCTGTCTCCTGGTCTCAGAGAGAGGTAGAAGACAGTGTCTGATGTACAGATTCCCAAGTTACTCTTTGTGGGTCTTTTATCTTCCCCAGCTTCTGGGTGCTCAGGGTGCACAGCCCAGTGCCCCCTTGCAGAGACTGATGTTTATTTTGGTCCCCCTTTATCTGTTGTTGTGTCTTAGGGAGACACAAATCCTTGTCTTCTTTCCTGTCTTATACCTGGACCTTCTAGCCTTACTCCCCAAAATATGGTCTGCCAACCAGTATCCTGGACATCTCCTGGGAGTCTGTGAGAATTGTAAAGGCGCAGGCCCTACTCTGGACCTACTGAATCAGAATCTTCCCTATAATGAGATCCCCAGGCTATTCATTTGCACGTTAAATTTGAGAAACACTGATTTAGAACCGAAAGCCAGAAATTTGTCTCTGGTCCCACCAAGCTAACTCCTCTACAGCAATGAAGGCCACCTCAGAGAAGAGGCTCAAGCGGGCACATCACAGAGAAAAAAAAAAAGCTCAGTAGTGGAGGGATTGTACACAGTGCATGTATATCTACAAATAATTTAATATTTGACAGCATCTTCCCAGCATACAGAGTTTCTTCCATCTTGTTTTTTGGAGGACATTTGTCAAAGCTCCAGGCTGGTTCCTCTTCGAATGTAACTTGGGAAAGAATGATGGTGGAGGGGTGGGGGGTGTTAGCAGAGGGCATATGTAGCGTGGATAATGATCTATTTGATAAGTTGCACACGTGTGTGCTCCTGGGTCTCCCCTCAGTTTTTGTGGTGTTGTTAGTTGCCATCACGTCAGCTCTGACTCATGGCAACCTTGTGCGTTAACAGAATGAAACATTGACTGGTCCTGCACCATCTTCATGATTATGGGCATCTTTGAGCCCATTGTTACAGCCACTGTGTCAATCCATCTCATTGAGGGCCTCCTTCACCCTCGCGGGCCCTCCACTTTACCAAATATGGTGTCCTTCTCCAGTGATCAGTCCCTCTTGATGATGCATCCTAAGAAGGCAAGTCGAAGTTGTGGAAAATTCTGTGTTTTCAGCTTTTAGAGGTCTCTATTCTGCCTCTCCCTGCTGTCTTTTACCCTTTCTGCAATGTAGGGCCAGGACAATCAAGACCAGACTTTCTGTAGCTTTAACCCAGAGGACACAGCTGTACTGAAGACTTGATTTCTTTAAGCGTTGTTTTCTACCCCCTGTAAAACAAAAATAAGCAAACAAAAACCCAGGAGGTTTACACTTAGTTCTTGGGACTCAGAAGATCTGACAGCTGAGGCTCTGATTCTGTACCCCCAACACTCCCAGCCACAGTTCACAGTTTTGGGGGAGGGGGACACTATTCCCTTTAGCTGGCCTCTTTCTTACACACCTGGCCACAGTCCCCTTCACTGGCTTCCCTCTCTGCCTGCCCCACCCCTGTGGACATTTGAGGTGTGGCTCTGGTCCAAAGGCCTTTGAAGACTGTTGACCCCTTTCAGGTATCAGGTGTGTATTGGCCCCCAACAGCCACATTTACTGTTTGTCTGGCCATTATAGGCCTCAAATTCTTTATCTGTAAAATGGGGATTATCATAGCTTTTGTCATAGTCAAATCCAACAGCTGTGTCCTTTGTGGTTTCTACCTTTGCTCCATGCTTAGAAAAGCCTTCACCACCAAATGATCATAAAAAATATTCACCTATTTTCTTCTCCCAGTTATGTCATGACATTGTGTTTTCATTAAACTGGTTGCATCTATTTTGGTGTGTGGTGTGAGTTTCTTTTTTCTAATTGTCTCAAGGCAATTTATTAAATAGATCATTATTTCCCATGTTGTTTTGGAATGCAGACTTTATCACAAACAAATACTTAATGGGTATTTGTTTCTGTTTCTGGGTTTCTTTGTTCTGTTCTGTGACTCATTTGCTGGGAGACCCTCGTGGGCTCAGCCTCATACCAGCCTTTCTGAGGACATCCTCAGGAAATCTGCGTTTCTGCCCAAGGGAGGCTCACACTTGCCCAGAGAGAGACAAACTAGACACTACAGAGACGAGAGGGGAACAAGCAGCAAGCAGAAGGTGTTGTGTGCATTTGTGTGCACACGCACATGTGCATGTATGTGTGTGTGTACTCCAAAGGGACATGGCGCAATAAGGAATGTGATTGTTTCTACTTAATTTAGATAAAAGGGGGTTTAAGGCATGATCTTCAAATTCCATTCTCTCACCTCTCACCAAGAGAACTCCCACTCACGAGGCAGTCTGGCTCCCTGATTCTCATCCCCTCATCACTTCTCTCTCCTCTACTCCCTCAACTCTTAGGTCTTCTTCCATCAGCCATGCTCCCTCACTCTTGCATCTCTAGCTCCTCCCTCTTCTCTGGTTCTTTCCCACCAAAGCCTAGAGGTCAAGAGGGTCTGGTGTGACTGGTGGGTAGTGACAAGTCAAGAGAGGAAGGAGCATGGTGTTGGATGAGTGGGCTACAGTGGAAAGAGACTAAGAGGTGGATAGGGGCCAGGATTGTGCATTTCCTCCACTAGGCAGCAGGGGTCTTGCAGCAGAGGAATAACGTGGTCACATTGTTTTAGAAAACTCTCTAGCAGCAGTGAGGAAAAGACTAACAGGGCAAGCTCACAGCTGGAGGCAGAAACCTTGCTGCAGGAATCCAAGTGAGAGGTGGGGATTCAGGTCATGCTGTGAGAACAGAGATAAGGGGATGCTGGAGCTCCTGGACCTTTGTGAGTTAGCATACACTCTACATTATGAGCACAGAGTACTACTGGGCCCACTTCATTGAACTGCTGGGTGGACCTGGGTCTTCACCAGGGGTTCATTTACCACCTGGGATATCATAGGATCTGTCATGGATTGAATTATGTCCCCCCCCCACAAATATCTGGCAACTTGGCTAGGCCTGGATTCCCAGTATTGTGTGATTGTCCACCATTTTGTCATCTGATGTGATTTTCTTATGTGTTGTAAATCCTGCCTCTATGATGTTGATGAGGTGGGATTAGTGGCAGTTATGTTAATGAGGCAGGACTCAATTTACAGGATTAGGTTGTGTCTTGAGCCAATGTCTTTTGAGATATGAAAGAGAGAAGCGAGCAGAGAGACATGGGGACCTCATACTACCAAGAAACAAGAGCCAGGAGAATAGTATGTCCTTTGGACCTGGGGTCCCTGTGCTGAGAAGTTCCTCAACTGGGGAAGGTTGATGACAAGGACCTTCCCCCAGAGCTGACAGAAGGAAGCTTTTCCCCTGAGCTGGCACCCTGAATTCAGACTTTAGCCTCCTAGACTGTGAGAGAATAAATTTCTCTTTGCTCAAGCCATCCACTTGTGGTATTTCTGTTATAGCAGCACTAGAGGACTAAGACAGGATCCTTCAGTGTGCAGCAGGATTTCACCTAGTGCATCAGACCAGTTATCACCTTCTACTCGTTCCTGATACCAGCTTGAAAGGGGAGCATATCTGCTTCTAAAGGAACATGACTAAGGCTTCTTCTCTCATGAAAGCAATGTCCTCCCAAACTCTCCCTTCCTCCTGACACTCTTCCATCGAAAATTCCAATACTGGCACAGAAAATTCTCTCTTTTCCAGGGTCCAAGACTTTCTGTGATCAGCTCCTGCAATTTACAGCCTTGCTTCCCATAGCAACCTCTCCCCACCCCCAGAAAAGTATTTGGGTTGGGGACAGAGCCTTGAAGTCATGGCACTCTTTGCAGACCTGTATGTAGACCACTGTGAACTA
This sequence comes from Loxodonta africana, assembly GCF_030014295.1. Lineage (NCBI taxonomy): Eukaryota > Metazoa > Chordata > Mammalia > Proboscidea > Elephantidae > Loxodonta > Loxodonta africana. The sequence continues at coordinate 44,602,495 of NC_087367.1, read as the reverse complement.
CTACTCTACGGTGGGTCCCTGTGGAGTATGATGCTTACACCCCAACCATCCAGCCTCACGTGATGGCCTTCACTGGGCTCACAATCCTAGTGGAAAATAACTAGAGCTGTGTCTATAATTGAGATTCAGATGAGTGGAGAAGTGTTATTGTCCAAACTGATGCCAGGTTGTCAAGTGGTGCATAGGACCCCTAGAAGAAAAAACACTAAACTTGAACACACCCCAACATAGCCTCTTGGCCCGCTGCTGTCAAGTTGATTCCAACTCATAGCGACTCTTGGGGACACCTTAAATTCTTGGGAGGAGGTGGTTATAGGATCAAACTGCAAGAACTCTATCCTTAAGGACTTAAACTATTCTGCTAGGGAGATGGGTGGTGAATTGGGAAGCATCAGTCTACTAGGAGCCCAAGCAACTCTGCAGTGGGACCCCTCCTCCTCCTTCTCCAGAACAGAGCATTGGAAAGGAGGGAGGGAGTGATCAATGGAGGAATGGGGGGCACCAGTCTTCAAGTAGGCACCCTAAGGGTCCATGAACAGGGTGGTAGGCAGGTGGCAGGCACTGAAGGGATAGAGATCTTGGAGTCGTGGTGACAACAATGCAGACATGGCAGGGAATCAGCTGAGCAGGGCCTCCCAGGGCTGCTCTGGTGAAAGCACTGGAATGTGGGAAGCAAGGCTGAGGCTGACAGAAGTAGAAGGATTGGGGTGTGGTCTAGTGAGCTGGATCTGCCCTTCCCATGGCCAGTGGCTCTGATCTGAACAGGAGAGCAGCGAATGGGAGACTTAGACATGTATTTCAGATTCTATGAGACTGCTGACAAATTTCTGATCCCCACTGGACACTGGGTCCAAATTTTGGACAAAGATTATGTCCTTCGTTGACATAAAAAACAGAACTAAGCACAATGGAATACTACGCATCGATAAAGAACAGTGACAAATCTCTGAAACATTTCATAACATGGAGGAACCTGGAAGGCATTATGCTGAGCGAAATTAGTCAGAGGCAAAAGGACAAATATTGTATAAGACCACTATTATAAGATCTTGAGAAATAGTAAACCTGAGAAGAACACATACTTTTGTGGTTACGAGGGGGGGAGGGAGGGAGGGTGGGAGAGGGTTTTTTATTGATTAATCAGTAGATAAGAACTGCTTTAGGTGAAGGGAAAGACAACACTCAATACATGGAAGGTCAGCTCAATTGGACTGGACCAAAAGCAAAGAAGTTTCCGGGATAAAATGAATGCTTCAAAGGTCAGCGGAGCAAGTGCGGGGGTCTGGGGAACATGGTTTGCGGGGACTTCTAAGTCAATTGGCAAAATAATTCTATTATGAAATCATTCTGCATCCCACTTTGAAATGTGGCGTCTGGGGTCTTAAATGCTAACAAGCAGCCATCTAAGATGCAGCAATTGGTCTCAACCCACCTGGAGCAAAGGAAAATGAAGAACACCAAGCCCACATGACAACTAAGAGCCCAAGAGACAGAAAGGGCCACATGAACCAGAGACCTACATCATCCTGAGACCAGAAGAACTAGTTGGTGCCCGGCCACAATCGATGACTGCCCTGACAGGGAGCTCAGCAGAGGACCCCTGAGGGAGCAGGAGATCAGTGGGATGCAGACCCCAAATTCTCATAACAAGACCAAACTTAATGGTCTGACTAAGACTGGAGGAATCCCGGCGGCCATGCTCCCCAGACCTTCAGTTGACACAGGACAGGAACCATCCCCGAAGACAACTCATCAGAAATGAAAGGGACTGGTCAGCGGGTGGGAGAGAGATGCTGATGAAGAGTGAGCTAATTATATCAGGTGGACACTTGAGATTGTGTTGGCAACTCTTGCCTGGAGGGGGGATGGGAGGATAGAGAGAGAGGGAAGCCGGCAAAATTGTCAAGAAAGGAGAGACTGAAAGGGCTGACTCAAGACGGGGAGAGTAAGTGGGAGTAGGGAGTGAGATGTATGTAAACTTATATGTGACAGACTGATTGGATTTGTAAACGTTCACTTGAAGCTTAATAAAAGTTATTATAAAAAAAAAAAAAAAAACAGAACTAAGGCTCTGACCAGGGAGGTGTTACTCACTTATACACTCTGTTTTTCTAATGTAGCTTATCCCCTGTTTCAAACAAAACCAAACCCATTGCCCTCTAGTAGATTCCAACTCATGGTGACCTCATGTGTTACAAAATAGGGCTCCTGCACAGGGTTTTCTTTTCTGTGACTTTTCAGAAGCAGATCATCAGATCTTTTTTCCATGGCACTGTTGGGTGGTTTTCAACCGCCAACCTTTAGGTTAGTAAACTAGTGTAAACTATGTGCGCCACCCAGGGACCCATATTCTCTGTTACTTGGACAGAAATACCAATCTCCTCATCTTTTTTTTTTTTTTTAAACAGCTTTAAAAGCCGAAAACTCAAACCCACTACTGTCGAGTCGATTCTGACTCACTGGGACCCTATAGAACAGAGCACAATGCCCCATATGGTTTCCAAGCCTGTAATCTTTACAGAAGCAGACTGCCACATCTTTCTTCTGCAGCGTGGCTGGTGGGTTCGAACCGCTGACCTTTTGGTTGGCAGCCAAGCACTTAACCACTGTGCCACCAGGGCTCCTTTTAACAGCTTTAAAATCCAAAACCAAACCCACTGCCATCAACTTGATTCTGACTCTTAGTGACCCTATAGAACAGAGTAGAACTGCCGTATAGGGTTTCTAAGGCTGTAATCTTTACAGAAGCAGACTGCCGTATCTTTCTCCTGCAGAGCAGCTAGTAGGTTCGAACTGCTGACCTTTTGGCTGACAGCCAAGCACTTTCACCACTGCACCACCAGGAATCCTTTTAACAGCTGTACTTAGGTATAATTACATACAGTAAATGGCACAGTTTAAAGTCTACAGTTAGATAACATTTTGACGTATGAAATAGTCTCCATGATCAAGATAGTTAATATTTCCATCACCCTAAAAAATTTTCTCCTGCCTCTTTGTTATCCTTCCTTCTTGAATCTCTCCTTCCCCCTCCTCCTGATGATGCTTCCTGGGAACTTTCTTCAAGCAGTAAGCTAGCCAGGCACAGGGCTCAGCTCGTTTGTTTCCTATGGCTCAGGAATCACTTTCTTTGGTGCCTGATACCAAATGTCTTGAGGGCCATTGTTTCATATGTTCTGTCTGGGCTTCTAATTGCTTCAGGTTGGGGGGTGAACCTGAACTCCGTTACTTCATCTTGAATGGAAAAGGAATTCCCATCCCCTCATCTCAGATGATTCTCTGCAACCTGAGCAGAAGATATTGTGTTCTCTCCTTCACTTTAGAAAGTCTGAGGAATGCTGTATCTGATTGTCTTGAGTATCTATTATGTGAGAGAGACTTTCATTCATCCAGTCATCTGACAAATATTTTTGAAAGTGCCCTCTGTGCAGACCTCTCTATTAGGCACTGGGTATACAGAGGTGAACAAGATAGACATTGTTCCTGTCCTCAAAGAAATCACTGTCAAGTGGAGCGCACAGAAGGCTAAACAGGTAATTGCAGTTCATAGGAATGAGAGTCCCATTAGAGGTAACCACAGCGATCTGCAGGAGCGTGCACACACACGGGAGCAAACTCTCTCAGGGCCCTGTGTCACATCCCCTTGGCCCATCTCCAATTTCAGCTGCAGCTGTGATGGAAAGTTCTACGTGAGCTCAGAGGCAAGCTGATGTTTCCCCTTAAGCGCACCTTGCATCTCTCTTTTTCTCTGCCTCAGGCCTTCCCTGGAGCCTTAGGAACCCCTGCCTCCAAACAACAACAACAACAACAACAACAACAAGCCCATTGTCACAGAGATGATTCTAACTCCCAGCAATCCTACAGGACAGAGTAGAACTGTCCAATAGAGTTTCCAAGGCTGTAATCTTTACAGAGGCAGGCTGCCAACATCTTTCTCCTGAGGATGGCTAGGGGGTTCGAACCGCAGCCTTTCAGTTAGCAGCCGAGTGTGCTAACCACTGTATCACCAGGGCTCCTTCCTAGGAACCCAGGCACCTGCAAACAAAAGCAGCTCACTGGAAGTACAGTCTGGAAGTAGGGGAGTAGTTCATGGCCATCTCAACCCTTAATGGGAGACTGAAGCTGTGAATAATGACCCCACTTCCTGTTCTGTGGATGGACAGTTCTGGGGGGCATCCTGTATGCTTCTCAGAGACCCCTGTAGAATGGAACCCCCCATTACCTATTGGTTGATGTTGAGTTGATTCCAACTCATAGAGACCCTGTAGGAAAGAGTAGAATCGTTTCATAGGGTTTCCAAGGAGTGGCTGGTGGATTTGAACTGCTGACATTTTGGTTAGCAGCCGAGCTCTTAACCACTGCGTCACCAGGGCTACCCATTGCATACAGGAGTAGTTATATTGGAATTTCGTCTTTCCTGACATGCTCTCCCCAGATCTTCCCTCCTACTTCCCAGGATCACCTCTCAAATAAATTACCTGTACCCAAGTTCTTGTCACAGGCTCTGTTTTCAGTGAGATTCAAATTAAGACACATACTTATTTATTAATACAATAATCCTGAGATATTAAAAACAAACAAAAAGTCCTTAACAACAGCAACAAACGAAATAAAATTTAGAAAAAAAAAGAGGGAAGAAATGCATTACATCATAATTTATCACCAAAAAACTTGCATTTGAATGGTATTCTTCACTATTCTCCCAGATATAAGCTTATTACGGATAGAGGTAGATCCTGACCTACAGATGAATGATTAAGGGATGAAAAAGGGATACGTGGCTTGTGTAAAGTCATACAGTACGTTTGTAGTGAATGAGAACCCAGGCCTCCATGGTGTTGGCCTGGGGTCTTTTCCGAGGAAGGCTGGGGTACAGTAGGCACTGAGTGCAGTAATAGCTACAGTCCTACCTGAAGCACTTGGCAGGTGGATTTAATTCAACAGATTTCAAAGTAACGATATGTTTGCATTTAGCATTTTCTTCCTTCCAGGTTTATTAATTGGTTAAAAGATAACTTAATGATTCATATTTTATTATAAATGGAGCCTATTGGAGTCAATTCTACCTGTAGTCACCTTCCTTGGGAAACTTGTTTGTACAGCCATTTTTCAGGTAGTTAAAAACCCAGAACTAAAACCATGCCTGAAGCCAACTCTTCAGACAAAGATTAGACAGGACTGTAAGACATAAAGTTATACTTGTGAAAAGTGTGCTTCTTTGTTCAATCAGATACACTAGACCAAATGGGCAGCTCTGGTCCGGAGGTGAGATGAGAAGGCAGAAAGGGATAGGAGCTGATCAAATGGACGTGGGAAATCCGGGGTGGAAAGGAGGAGTGTGCTGTCACATTGTAGGGATAGCAACTAGGGTCACATAACAAGTGTGTATAAATTTTTGTACAAGAAACTAATTTTCACTTAAGACACAATAAAAAAAAAAAGGAAAAAATTTCTTTGAAATTATTTGAAAAACAGTTGTTATACATATAAAATAATATAATCAATACTATTTTTTTTTATTATGGCTATTTGTGAATAAATATTTGAACATTATCTTCATGTAAGTTAAACTGTTATAATTTATACTCTTTTTTTTTTTTAGTAGGAGGCAAGATTCCAACTGATGAAACAATGATTTTTCAGATTGAACTTTATGCTGTGACCAAAGGACCACAGAGCAATGAAACATTTAAGTCTATACCCAGTGCCGTCGAGTCGATTCCAACTCGTAGCGACCCTATAGGACAGAGTAGAACTGCCCCATAGAGTTTCCAAGGAGCGCCTGGTGGATTTGAACTGCCGACCCTTTGGATGTGGACAATGACAGACAACTCTAAAAATGAGATAAATCATTACTTGAAAAAGACGAGAAGCCACGTGACAGGTCATATCAGAATGCAGTTTTAGAAGATATTTTCAAGAAGAATGACCATGATGGTGGTGGCTTCATTTCTCCCAAGGAATACAATATGTATCAACACAATGAATTGTATATTTTTATTTCTACCTTTTCTTAGCTACTTACTGTACTTTTATATACAAAACAAAGTCACTTTTCTCCAAGTCTTGTTGTCTATTTTCCCTTCATCAGAAAATATTTTGATTCCCCTCAATTTTAGTACAATAAATGTGAGGCTGTTTAAAAAAAAAAAAAAAAAAATCCTCTGCATTTAAAAAAAAAAAGAAGCACTATTTTAGAGATAAGACAACTGGATCTTAGAGCTTTTACTAAGGTCACAGGAAAGTGGCAGAGCCAGAATTCAAACACAGGTCATTGTGCCCCAAGTCCATTGTCCTTTCCACCACGCTCCAGTTGCCCCTGGATGCTGTGTCATCAAGAGCAGGGTCCAGGAGAGCTGCAGTGAGTGTGCTGTGAGTCCTCCAGGGCTCAATATCCCCTCAGACTCTGTTTCCCCATTAGTAAAATGAAACAATCATGATGTGTGCTGGTGTGTGTCCAGGGATCTTGGGGACAGTGCTTAAGTCATGGCATTGAATCAGGGGCCACATATGTGCAGGATTCTGGGGGACAAAGGTGCAAACACAGCCTTTTCCTCAAAGTGCTCATAGCCTAGGGAGAGAGTGACAGACTGACAGCTAAGTACAACAGGGATGTAGGCTAGTGAGAAAGAGAAGGGACCAGTGTGCTGTCTGGGTAGAAGGGAAAGGCAGCCCAGCATGAAGGAACATGAGGCAGGGGCCTGAAACAGCCCCTGTTCAGGGAGTCTTTGGCAGTTGGAATTAGCTGAAGCTTGGTGTGCTGGGGAAGAGGTTGGTGGTAAGTGTGGGGAGGAGGAGGCAGGACTCAAAAGACAGCTGAGGAGAGGGGAGGCCGGTGGTTCAGCAGTGGAATTCTTACCTTCCATGTCAGAGACCAGGGTTTGGTTCCTAATCAATGCATCACCTGTCTGTCACCGGAGACTTGTGTGTTGCTATGATGCTGAACAGGTTTCAGTGGTGCTTCCAGACTAAGGCGGACTAGGAAGAAAGCCCTGTTGTCACAAAGGGTCAGATCCACAGTACAAGGGGTTGCCATGACTCAGGGACTGACTCCACAGTCTCTAACAACAAGGTCCTGGATATTCTGCATACTGTGTTAAGGAACCTGGGCCTGGCAGTGGGGTGTCACTGAAGGCTTTTAAGTGGGTCAGTGGTTTCCGACTTTAGCATGCATCAGAATCACCTAGAGAATTTGCTAAAGCATGAGTGGTTGGGCCCACCCTAGAGTTTCTGCATCAGTAGGTCTGCGGAAGGAATTTGACCAGAATGTTCTTTAGAAGCGAGGATGGCCGGGGTTCATCTCGCGTACTTTGGACATGTTATCAGGAAGGACCAGTCCCCGGAGAAAGACATCACGCTAGGTAAAGTAGGGGGTCAGCAAAAAAAAGGAAGACCCTCAACAAGATGGATTGACGCAATGGCTGCAACAGTGGGCTAAAACATAGCAACGATAATGCTTTCTATTATCTGATGATGGTGCAGGACTGGGTCGTGTTTCATTCCATTTTTTATAGGGTCGTTATGAGTTGAATCCAACTCAATGGTGCCTAAGGACAACAGCAACAGGTCTGGGATTTGTCTTGAAAATTTGCATTTCTAAGCAGCTCCCAGGGGATGCTGATCTGGGGGTCTGGGAATCACACTTTGAGAGCCATTGAAGCAAAGAACTCAGATTTTTGCTGGGGAGATGAACCGGAGAGAGAGTAGCTGGGCAGAGAGGTGACTTAGGAGGTTATTGGCTGTTGCCATGATTCAGTGAAGATCTGACAAGGCCTGACCAAGCCTGTGGGGACAGAAGGAGGTGAACGGGAAAGAGAAGAAAGCACAGGACTTCAGTGGTTTGGGGAAAAGATGATATAAAAATCCAAGTGGCTATTATCATTCTTTCAGAATCTCAAGAAAAGGAGTTAGTATGTCCAATCAGGGGAAACCATATAGAATGGCAACAGACACGCCTCCCCCCTTTATTCCTTTCACTTCCCCTCTAGACAGAAAAGCAACAGGAACTGTTCAAAGAAAGGAAAATGCTGAAAGTAAGGTAAAGTGGGTTGATGAAATAAAATGAGAGGCAAGCAGGGAATCCACCACCCATTGGAACCCAGAGGCCAGAACAGCTGGACAGACAGAAGGGTGGGAGGAGGAGGGCAGACAGACCAGAGCTCTCCATCCTGGGCTGTGGTAGCTGTCTCGAGATGGTGATGTCCAGGTGCCCTGTGGTAGGGTCCAGCCTTCCCTGGTTAGTTAAGCTCCTGGGGACCCAGGCTTGGTGTTGGAGGGAGGGGCATTTGTAAGCAATGGCTCCACTTAGCAAAGAACATTTCGCAATCCCACTCACTTCGCCTGACAACTGTCCCTGTAAATAGTGTTGTGCCCTAGGGAAGGAATCATCTGAGCATCCCAAGGCCAAGGTTCCCAGTGTGATCTTTTAGGGGCTCTTTCAGGCATGAGCACATTTATCCAACCCCAGACCAGTGATTATGGTCCCATTTGGGAGTGAGTTGTCTGTTATGTTAATGAGGCAGGATTACAGTGGGACATATCTTGAGTCACTGCCTTCCTAGAGGGTGTGACTCTAGTTACCACCCTTATTCTCATTATATGCTTACTTGAGTCACACCTTTTATCTCACAAGAGATAAAAGGAGAGGTGAGTGGAATGGGGTGAACGACTACCACCAATAAGAAGAGCAAGGAGTGGAGCACATCCTTTGTACATGGAATCCTTGCGCTGAGAACCTCCTAGACTCAGGAGACAGAGAGCTATAGCACTGGAGATGGTGCAAGATGGTAAGAAGCAACTACAAGTGTGGCAGAGAACTGGCAGCAGCACAACCAGGAGACTGGCGAGAGACAGTATGGTGGGCTTCCCAGCCCATGGAGTGAGGCAGCTACTGTGGGTGTGCTGACGCATGAAGCGAGAGAGTTGAGCGCCTTTGGGCCGAGGCTTACTGGTAGAATGGGGTGCCCCTGGGCACTTACTGGCAGAGCTAAAGAGCTTTGTAATACTTGCCCTAGAGGCCGAGGCTGGGCGAGGGGTCAAGGGGCCGAGGGCTGGAGAGAGAGGCCTGCCTACAGGCACGGCTGAGAAGAAGCTGTCCTGATCAAAGAACTGTATCCTGAGTTGTTTCTGATCCTGAATTGTAACCTCCTACTTCCCTACTGGGTTTTTTTTTACTGGGTACTTCCCTAATAAATCCCATAATCGTGAGTATTATGTGAGTTCTGTGTGGCCATTGCAAAGAATTATCGAACCCAGCAGAGAAGCAGAGAGCATTATGGGACAGAGAGCTGCTGTAGGAATTGGTAAAAAGGTTGGAGAGAGGAGGGATGGCTGATCTCCTCACAGGAATCAGCCTTGGGCTGTTGATGGTGATAATGATTTTCTCTCCTTGTGAAGTTTGATGAGGAGGTCTGACACTGCCGCCATGTCGTTTTTACATCATGCCTCAGCCTGACCTTGCTGGAGTCCCCAGGACACCTCGACTGGGGTAGATGTGGGCACAAGATGGCTCCCAGGCTCCAGCTTAGGCAGCTGGACCAATGGTGAGTGGTGGTGCCATCACTGATGGCATTGGGAGTGCATGTGTGCACATGTTGGGGTGGAGGTGGGGGATGAGTCTGTTGGGATCTGTTGGACTTGCAGTGCCTCCTGGATGCCCATTTGGAGATGCCTTGGGGGTTGAGGAGGTCTTTAGGTGGTATAAATGGTTTGTACTTGGCTACTAACCTAAAGGTTGTTGGTTAGAACCCATCCAATGGTGCTTCAGATAAAAGACCTGGCAATTTACTTCCGTTAAGATTATAGCCAAGAAAACCCTATGGAGCACTTCTACTCTGTAACATATGGGGTCGCCATGAGTCAGAAGAGATTCAGCAGAATGGGTTTTGGAGCAGCAAGAGGGGTTAGGCATGTTCACCTGCAACCACAGGGCAAGGTCTTGGCTAGTGTAGGAAGTGGGTCATACCAGCAGCACAGCACATCTTTGTGTCATCATAATTGTTGTTAACTTATTGAGCACTTGTCTTTCCCCAGGCATTGTTCTCATCACTTTCTGTTATTCAATCATCCTGTAAGATTCTATGAAAATCCTCATTGTCCAGATAAGGAAAAAATGCTGGGCTACCTGGACACTTCTTATATCCCATGAACATACAGCTCATTGCTTTTGTTGTCATTTTGTGTTTTCTGGCCAATTCTCTGGGATGACTGGGAGCTCCTTGAGGGCAGGGACTGGTCTTCCATCTCTGCTCCCTTGGGCCTGGCTCAGGGGCCAGCATGCTTGTCCAGGGGTCTGGAGGCTGAATGGACTTCCTGAGATAGTGCTTTACAGTGAGGCAAGGAGAGGTACCAATCAAGAGTGGCACCTAGGGAGCCCCAACATTTAAAAGGCAGGCAGGAAACAAGGAATCTGTAAAAGAGGACCCCCCCCAAAAAAAATTTCTATGAGAGGTAGAAGTGTATCATAGAGAATCCACAAGAGGAGGCATTTTAAAGTTGACCCATCTGTCTTAGTCATCTAGTGCTGCTATAACAGAAATACAAGTGGATGGGTTTAACAAAAAGAAGTTTATTCTCTCACAGTCCAGTAGGCTAGAAGTCCAAATTCAGGGCTCCATCTCCAGGGAAAGGCTTTCTCTCTGTTGGCTTTGGAGGAAGGTCCTTGTCATCAGTCTTCCCTTGGTCTGGGAGCATCTCAGCACAGGAACTTCAGGTCCAAAGGACTCACTCTGCTCCAGGTGCTGCCTTCTTGGTGGTATGAGGTCCCTAAGTCTCCCTGCTCGCTTCTCTCTTTTGTATCTCAAGAGATTGTCTTAAAGACACTATCTAATCTTGTAGACCTCATCAGTATACCTGCCACTAACCCATCTTATTACATCATAGTGATAGGATTTGCAACACATAAGGAAATCACTTCAGAAGATAAAATGGTAGACAATCATACAAGCGGAATCACAACCTAGCCAAGCTGACAGATATTTTTGGTGGACACAATTGAGTCCATGACACCATCCAAACAGCGCATTGCATGGGGACATTGGCTGGAAGTTACTAGGGCAGAGGTCTTCTCAGATGTGACTAGCCCAGTGCCTGAGGTAAGCAGTCAACATGACATTCAGTCCATCTAGCCAAGAAGAGGGGAGCCTGAAGAGGGCGGCTCAGCTGGGCTGGGCCAGATGTCTCCTAGCCTGACTTTCCCTGCTTTGCCTCCTGTCCATGGCCCAGCCACCACCCCCTCCCACACTCCATAACGGGGGTGGCAGCCAGATCCTCTCAGGGAGAATTATTGAAGGGATGGCCGATGATTCAATACATGGATGCCGCATTCATTCATCCCTCTTGGAAAGGATTAATTACAATCATGAAAGGAAGACAGAAAGGATATTCAGCCATGTCCCCCTCCCCCAAGTGGGGAAAGCAGGACAGGGGAGAGGTGCAACCTCACAGGGCCCAGGAATCATAGAAGAAAAGCACCTTATCCAGGAGAAAATTGCAAACGGTCTCATTAATAACATTAAAATTCAGGGCTGACAAGTGAAGGCTCTGCTGTAATTGTCTGTGACCGCATTGGGGGTTGAGCCGTTTGAAGCTGGAGCACCTCCTCCTCCTGCCTCAGCTTGCTGGTGACCTGCTCTACCCCTTGCTGCCCGCCCCCGCTGGGCTCCCTCACTGCCTGGGCACCATGTGGGTCTGGTGGCCAGCAGCCTGGCAGAGCCACAGCTGCTGAGAGGGAAGCGTCTTTTGGGAGTCCAGGCACGAAGTGGGCATGAAGGTCATTAGCGGACAGGGATCTGGGTTTTCACCCTCTTTTCTCTTTCCTCTGTGTGGGTGTCTGTGTGCGTGTGTGGTTACTCAAGCCTGTGATCTTGTAGAATGGTTCTTCTCACTCTCGGTCTGTCTGTCTGGGTCTGTCTGTCAGTAGGTCTCTGGCCATCTTTCTCTTTGCGTCGTCACTGCTCTATTTCCAGTTTCTCTTTCTCTATATTTATCTCAGCTCTCTTTCCCCTTCATTGTCTCGCTGCAGCCAGTGCCTCCCTCCTTAGGGACTTGTCTTTGGCTCCTGGTCCTTCCATCAAGCAGCACGCAGGCTGAAAGTGCCCAAACTTGGTCCTCTCTGACTGACCACGTGCTGCAGATCTTGTGACACTGGGCTGGCTAAGGACCCTCATCCCCACAGACCTCTGGAGTTGGGAAACTGGCCTGAAGGGCAGCAACAGCTCTCAGGGCCAGGGGCTTAGAACCCAGTGTGTGAGCCAGTGCCTCCTGCCTTCCAGAGCTCTCCGCTCAGCGCTGTTGTTCTGGGCATCTATCTGCAGCTGCCACCTTAACGGTCAGGCACAGACCTCAGGCTAGGACTTTGTAGGTCAACTTCCCATTCCAGTCTTATCATGAGCCTTGAAGGTAGACATACGTTTTTGCAAATGAGGAAAAAAAGGCTCAGAGAGGTGGGGTAACTTACCTGAGGACACAGAGCTAGACAGCAATGGCATTCTCTCGGTCCAAGATTGACACTCCTGATCACTTCGCAATGCTGCCTCAGGGGGTGTAGCGTGAGCCATGAATGAATGTAAGCCACATACTACTTGTGCCTGCATATTGTGAGTATAGGTGAGGTTTGATTGTGCACGCGTATGGGGTGGTATGTATGTGTTGCTCATGTGTGTTATAAGATCTGGTTCCTCTTTTGAAGGAGCCTCCTATGGAAATATAAAATGTCCTTTTCAGTCTTTATTGAAAATTGGGCAATATAGCATCCTGGAGCCCAAAGGACTTGCTGGGTGGAAGGTCGCTCCTGGGACAGAGCACATGCCTGCCTGGCTCATCTTGGCTGGCAAGCAGGGAGATGGTGATTGGGGATCGGCCAGGCAGGCCAGGTTGTACTTTAGCCTCAAGGACTCCCTTCCTTGTCCTCCCCTGAGATTGTCTCTGGCTGGGCCCCTGATAGCCATGGGAGCAGTATGGCTCACGCTCAGAGATGCTGGGCTTCCCATTTTAGCTATCAGGATCCTTCTGGGGTTTTGTTTGGTCAATGATGCAGCTCATCTTGTCAAGAGAATGACTGCTTCCTGTTTCCTAATGCCCTAAAGTCTTCAAATGACATTGACCTGAAGCTTCTTGGAGCTTATAGTGATGCTCAAGGCCTCAGAGTGCCTAAACCAAAAAAATCAACTGTTGTACATTGATTCTGATTTTTCGGAAGTAGATTATATAATTATTTATATAATAGATCACCAGGCCTTTATTCCAAGGCACCTCCTGGACTCAAACTGCCAGCCTTCTGATTAGCAGCCAACCTAGTTAACTATGTGCACCACCTGGAGACTCCTCACGATGCCTAGTGATTTTCAAGCTGTATTCTTGAGACTCTCCAGAAGGCACCTCAGTGATTGCTCAGAGCTGCAGTGGAGAAGAGGGTAGTTAAGGGGATGCTCAGAAGATGTGAGGCGGTTTGCTTGCCTTTGACCCAGGAAACTCTGATTTATGTTTTCTACAAATTGGGCTTTCTTGTAAAAGCTCGGTTAGGCCGGCACCCAGACTCCTGCTACTTGTTTATCTTCTTAAAAATGGTGGCAGATGCTCACCATTTTCACTGTGACTCTAAGATAAGGACAGGCAAGCTTTTGGCCCCTCAAAATCCTCCCTCACTGCCCCAGGGGTCAGGAGAGGGGTTATGCAAGGGCTAGAGGGGATGCTGCACGGGCGATGCTGACACGATTTCCTGGATCTCGACTGCCCCTTGGGCTACCTCCTCACCCGTGGATCTTGACCAGGAGGAGCAGGGCCTCCAAGATAGGTGGGTGTGAGTCAGCCTGATCTGTCCTTAGATGAGGCTGGGGTGTGTTGCCTCTGAGAGCTGTATCCAGGCCTTAGAGGGTTTATGAAGGACCCAGTGGGCACAAAGAGGGGGATTTGAGCACTCTTTCTCCACCTGTCTGGTAGCTTCCTCCAAGCTCTGAGCTCTGGAGACCCTGGAGTTCACTGGAGGAGCTGCTGAGTCCTGTCCTCACCCAGAGCTGTCCTCTAGTGGAGAGTCTGTGAATGACACTCCCTCAGATGGTCAGCATGTCTCAATACTCAGAGGGTATCTCCAGGACACCTGGCTGAAGACAAGGTGTGGTATCCACAATATCTTAAACACGGGCACTGGGCTTGGCACAAGGGTAGCTGCAGGGCTCCCATGATGGCTAACTTGGCCACAGGCGGATTTTTGCTGCAAGCAAGAATTTACCTCCACCCTTTTCACTCCCCTGTGCCAGCTGCTTGGGGCTGGGGTCCTCTACACTGCAGAGGGCTTTTCCCCAGCCCGCTCAAGGTGCCTTTTCTGTGTCAGTGGACGAATCTCGCTTCTTTCCCCATCCTTCCTTCAGCCTGGCTCCTTTGTGGGGAGAAGATCTGAAAAGGATCACAGCTTTGGTAACTTTCCCAGATAGCACAGATACCTGTTGCTAAGTATTTGCAAGTTGAACGCTCACCTGGTCCTCTGAGTGTCTGATGCTGAAAGAGCTGTGGGAACTGGTTTGATGCTTTGCGTTTCCCCCAAATGCAATGTTTGGATAAACAGCACATGGAGGTATTAATATTTTGCCTCCAAGTCATGGTGCCAGGGAGATTTCTCCCCTATTTTGGAGACAGGATCACACACACAGTCCGCAGGGTGGCCTGGGCCCCACCGAAGAGTGGGAGAAACTTTAGATCCTGTTGGGAAGCCTGAGCCCAAAGGGTGCACAAAGGAGGCTCCTGACAGCCATTGCTCCTGAGATTTTCATGCAGGGAATTTGTCCAGCCCCAGCAGGAGGCTGTCTGTACCCCCAGGAAAATCTAGAGTACCCCTAGTCTAGACAGCATCTCACAACTGTGCTTCCTAACTTGTACATTCCAGTGCTCCTGAGTTCAAGGTGGGATCAGAGGAGATGATGGCAAAGGCATCTGTGCAGACAGCTGTCCCCAGGGCACCTTTTGTGGACACCTAGGAAGTTCTCATCCATCACTGGACCCTTGGCAAAGTGTTGGTGAGGCCGCTGAACGGTAGAAGGGAGTCCTTACTGACAGCCTTGTGGGAGAAGCAAAGTCCTACTGTGTGCAGAGATGGAGGCTATGATCTGTTGGACAAACTTCGGGGTGACCAGTATGGTGTGAGGTCCTGACAGGCTGGAGGTCCACCTGGAAGAGAGGAGGCTCAGGAGACAGGAGCACATGCTCCATCTGAAAGTCTATCCCTCACCTAGTTCTTCCAGTTCCAGAAGGGAGACCAGAGCTGGTAGGAGAAACATGGGCTCTGAGTGGGCTCAACACCAGAGAGTAGTTTGTAGTGATCCTTGTGGGGCAGGGACCTCATGGGTCCCTGAGTCAGGCAGGAATTTCAGCCCAATGCACCTCAGTGTCACCTAGCTCCCAGGCTCTGTGCTGCTAAGCATAGGCCATGTCTTCCCAGGGAGATATCAAGCATACAGATAGCTTCCCTTATTACCTTTTGCATGAAGGACTGGCTGTTTACCCACAGCTGGTGATGACTCTGGGGACAGGAAGACCTACAGGATGCAGCAGAATTGGCCACATACCCCGGGAAACTGAGTTTGTGGCAGAGCATATATTACTGCCTAGGACAGAATTAGGGTTTGTTAAAGAATAAAGGGAGACTGGATAAGGTAACCAGAAGTGTTTTCCAGAGTCCTTAAAGCTCATCTAGCCCAAATCCCTGTTTCACAGATGAACAAACTAAGGTCCATGAAGAGTTACATAGGCAAACAGTATCAGACTTTGGGCTAGAAAGGGAAGGGGTAGAGGTGGGACTGAGGGCAGCAAAGTTGCAGCCTGGGAGGAAGAAGTGGCATCAAGGTGCCAGAGAGTCCCTAAAATAAGGGTGGCAAACTTCAGTGGCCACCTGTGTCAGCAAGGCCAAGAAGGCTCCCAAAAAGGGGGCTGAGGAGAAAGGTGCCGGATGCGAGACCGTGCCAGTGTCACCCTCTAAGGGAAGTGTGCGGCTAGAGGGGGCAGAGGCCGTGTGGAAGGATGGCAGGAGTAGGTGCTGCAGACATGAAAGACGACCACCCCTCCTTGGAGGGAAGAGAAGGAGAGAAGCAGGGTGATGAATTGAGAGTGGAAAGGTCAAGAGAAGATGATTATTTCTGGCTGAGGAGAACTTGATAGAGTGGTAGGCTTTGGAGAAGGATTCAGAGAAAGGGGGATTTGGGGATGCCAAAGCGAGCAGAAAGGCCAGGGATGGCGGGGGAGACTTGGCACTGGGTGAGTGGAAGGGTTCGATGTGGGGGCTTCAGCCCTGGGCCCAGGTGAGGGGCCAGGAGAGCAGGGAGTGAGTGCCAGGGTCTGAGAGTGAACCTGGATGTGAACATGTGTGCACCTGTCTGACTTTGAGTGCTGAGGGCTAAGCAGAAATAGGGTTGGCTGGGGAAATCGTCCGTTTTCATGCTGCATGAAGAGATGGGATAACCAAAAAAAAAAAAAAAGCTAAAGGCACAGCTTGTCTGTGACAATGCTGTCCCTAATCACAGCTGTTTATGATGGTTATCAACCATTTATGGGCTGTTGTTGTAAAAACATATAAACCAGCTATCAGCTGGAGCCCCTTCACGTCTTGGGGATCTGGATGAGAGTGGCCCAAGCCCACCCCAGGGGCACAGGCTATGAGAGCTCAAAGCCTCCCCTGTCTGGTGGCAGATGTCTGATACCTGCTGTCCATTGTTCTGACACTACGTATGTCATCTGTACAAACAGCCTCTCTGAGTGCTCCCAGGCTCCCAGCTTCTCCCAAGCACCCCTGAGTGGTACAGGCCACCCTGAGGGTTCATTGTGGAAACTGGGTGGGGTTTACATCAGAGCAAAGCAACGACCTCTGTGGACACTGCGGCTGCCTCTTCTCTTAAATTATTCATTGGCCCTCCCTGTGGGCACATTACATCAGCTTTCAACAGGTCCCGGAGTCCCTGGGTAGTGCAAATGGTTAGTGCACTTGGCTCCTAACTGAAGAGTTGGAGGTTCGAGTCCACTCAGAGGTGCCTTTGAAGAAAGGCCTGGTGATCCATTTTAGAAAAATCAGCCACTGAAAACCCTACACAGTTCTACTGTGACACACATGGGGTCACTGTGAGTTGGAATTGACTCCACAGCAAATGGCTCATCCGGTTCCAGACCCATTCACCTCTGTCTCTTCCTCCTCTCTCCCGCCTCCCTTTTAGAGTTTCCTCTGTCTCCAGTCAGATATCTCCTGCCACTGAAGCCTTGACTCCAACAGACATGTATCAAGAAGCTCTTCTATAAAAGGACGGTGTGTTCCGTCAGAAAAGTTTCATTGAATAAATTTTTTACCACCCCGTGTATCTGTCATGTTTCAGGTTGGCTTTATTTTAAGCAGCACTTGAGCACTGCACTGAACTCTGCTCATGCCTGTTGTCTTCTTTACCCCTCACAGGGCCTGGCTGACTTTTTGGGTGTCACGGTCATGTAACCATGACTCCAAAAACAGAGGAGATGATGACTGATGCTTTCTAAGCAGAGAAAAGGCACTGCACCAGGAGCAAGAGCCAGGCCTTTGGCTGAAGCTGTGCCCTGACATGTTGTCCATTGGCAAAGGCCCTGCTCTCCCAGTGCCTCGGTTTCCTCATCTCTAAGGTGAGGCTGGCCTAGTACCCTGACAGGCTATTTTCAGACTGAAGTCTCGTCCCAGGCTTCCCAGCTGCTGGACTGAGCAGTAGCTCCGTGGAGAATGCTGAGTACCCTGCTCACCAGGCCTCCTGACTCTGCTGGGCCCATCTCAGCCTCCTCGGTCACAGCTTGTTCTAATGCAACTACATCCTTGTCCCCTCCACATGGCCCTGCTGGGGCCTCCTGCCCTTGAAGACCACACTGCCCTCCAGGTTGATGTGAGCACATCTTGAGCCAGCCTGGGACCATTCCTCAGCACCATTTCTTTTCTTTCCCTTTGTCACCCAAACTGTGGGCCACCCAGATAACAGCATCTCTATTTCCTCTGATGTGATACCTACACTCAAGCCCAGTGCTGTGAGGTATATATTGTCTTGATACCACAGGGATTTCCCACGCCCCTGGAGGCTCAGCTTCTGCTGAGGGGCTTCCTGGGAGTGGAGCTTAGCTAGAAAGCCTTGGGTCCCTTTCAGACCATGACTGTGTGCCCCTCTCCACGGGATGGGATTCTCACTATTAAGGAGCAGACAAGTGCCCTGTTCATCAATTCACTTATGCAATGATTCCTTCTCTAGTGGGTTGAATGGTGGCTGCCCAAAAGGTATGTTCAAGTCCTCACCCCTAGTACTTATGAATGTGACCTTATTTGGAAAAGAGTCTTGACAGAATTAAGTCAAGGCTCTGAAGATGTCATTCTGGATTAACTGGGGGGGGGGGGGCGGGGGGGCAGGGGGGCATAAATTCAATGACAAATGTCTTTAAAATGGCAGAAGAAGAAATACATAGACACAGAGGAAACACATAAAGACAAAGGAAAGAAGGCCATGTGATGATTGCAGCAGAGACTGGAGTCACGCAGCCCAAACCAAACAACTCCTGGAACCACCAGAAGCTGGAAGAGGCAAGGAAGAATTTGGCACTGCCGACACCTTAATTTTGGACTTCTCACCTCCAGAAACATAAGAGAATACATTTCTGTTGCTGTAAGTCACCCAGTGTGTGGTAATCTGTTACAGTTGCCCCAGGAAACTAATCAACTCCCCAAGTCCTGCCTTTGTGGTAGGCGTTACATTGGCCATGATGAATCAAGACACGTCTCTGTCATTGAGAAGTTTACAGTCTAGAGGTAACCGCAGGATGATTGATTCACTCACTCGATAAATATTTACTGCACATCTACTGTATGCTGGCTGTTGGGGATAGAGTGCTAAGCAAAACAGACCTGGAGCCTCGCCTTGTGGGATTTAGAATCAGAGTTTACAGTGCTGGAGTTACCAAGCCAGGCAGCAAGGAAGTAGTTGCACAATAGAAATATGTATCAGGTGACATAACGATGGCCAGTTCTGCTGGGGGCAGGGCGGGCGCTTGAATTCATTGTTGTGATTGTTCTCAGTAATGGCTGTTGTTGTTAGGTGCCTTCCAGTTGGGCTCATAGTGACCCTATGTACAACAGAACAAAACCCTGCCTGGTCCTGTGCCATCCTCACAATCATTGTTATGTTTGAGCCCATTGTGGTAGCCACTGTGTCAGTCCGTCTTGTTGAGAGTTGTCTTCTTTTTCACTGACCCTCTACTTTCCCAAGCATGATGTTCTTCTCCGGGGACTGGTCTCCTGATAACATGTCCAAAAAATGTAGATAAGTCTCATCATCTTCACTTCTATGGAGCATTCTGGCTGTACGTATTCCAACCCAGATTTATGGTTATTCTGGTAGTCCTTGGTGTGTTCAATATTCTTTGCCAGCACCGTAATTCAGAGGCATAATTCAGCAATGGTGGCAGCTAGAATTGGATTAGCGCTCCGTGGCTCCTCATGTGCTTTCGCCGCATTCACTCATTTAACTGTCCCAACAGCTCCTTGAGGTATGTAGGATGGGCGCTCTCCAATTCACAGGTAAGAAACCTTAGTAAGGCCCAAGTAGCGAAGCAAAGGCCACTTAGTCATTTTACATTGGAAGGTATTTACTGAGCACCTCCTAACCTAGGGCTCCTGAATCTGGCTCTAGGGACCCTTCCAAGTTCCCTCAGATTGGTCATGATCTAAGGGAGCCACTCCGAGTCCGCATCCTTGAACCCTCTCTAAATGCTCATGCCCTGTGAGATCTGGATGAGATCTGTGGGTGCTCAAAATTCATCTCTGTGACCAGCTGAACAATGCTCCCCCCTGACAAAAAAAAAAAAAATCCACATTCTCATCCCTGGAACCTGTGATTATGCTACCTTACATGGTAAAAGGGACTTTGCAGTTGTGGTTAAGTTAAAGATCTTGTGATGGGGAGATTATTCTGGATTGCCTGGGTGGGCCCAATTTAAGAATGGGGGTCCTTGTCAGAGGGATGAAGGAAGGCTAGATACAGAAGATGCTACACTGCTGGCTTTGAAGATAGAGGAAAGGACAACAAGCCAAGGAATGCAGGCAGCCCCTAGAAGCTAAAAAGGACAAGGAAATAGATTCCCTCCCCACCCCTCCCCCGCCAAAAGCCTCCAGAAGGAATGCAGCCCTGAAACTTCTGGCCTCCAGACTGTAAGATAATAAAGTTACGTTTTTAAGCAACTGTTTTAAGAAGGAGCCCTGGGGGCACAGTGGTTAAGCACTTGGCTGCTAACCAAAAAGTTGGTGGTTCAAACCCACCAGCCACTCTGCAGGAGAAAGATGTGGCAATCTGCTCCCGTAAAGATTATAGCCTTGGAAACCGTATGGAGCAGTTCTACTCTGTCCTGTAGGCTTACTATGAGTCATAATTGACTCGACAGCAGTGGATTAAGTGTTTCAAGCCACTAAGTCTGTGGTAGTTTGTTACAGTAACAGCAGGTAACCAATAGAGTCTCTGACCAGGTGGGTTCTTCTGCCCCTTGACAAGAGTAGCCCTTGGAGCATGGGCCCATGACTTTTTAGGTGGCAAGGTCTTCATCTGTCAGCTCGAGATGCTTTTGCATGAAACAGCCCTGCACGGAGGACATAGCTTTGCCTCAGGCATCATCACCCACTTGATTTTCCTGGCAAGGGAAGCCTTGTCCTCACCTCCTGCTGCCTACACAAGGCTATCTAGCACCAGCAACAGGAGATGAATCCAAACAAGCAGGAAACATGTGGAGCCCGACTTGAATTACAACACCTGGATTTTAGAACTCAAAACCAGCAAAGCCTGGCTCGTAAGATGGTGGTGTGGAAAGAACCCTGGTTCAAGGGGTGCTTACGATGGAAGAGAAACGGAGCTATTTCTCTAATGACTTAATTTATATACATATGTAATGGGCAGGGTGGGATGGCAGCTGGCAGCAAGATGTAAGTGTAGAAGACTTCTGGACCAAACCAAAAACTCGTTGCCGTTGAGTCAATTCTGACTCATAGTGACCCTATAGGACGGTAGAACTGCTCCATAGAGCTTCTAAGGAGCGCCTGGTGGATTTGAACTGCCAACCTTTTGGCTGGCAGCTGTAGCTCTTAACCACTTCGCCACCAGGGTTTCTGAAAGAGGAAATACATCCATGATTATTGCACTTGCTATTATGGGTAACAATAATGACAGTTATTGTAATAATAAAGGAGCTCCTGGATGGTGCAAACAGTTAACATGCTAAGCGGCTAAGCTAAAGTTTGGCAGTTCGAGTCCACCCAGAGGCACCTCAGAAGAAAGACCTGGTGATCTACTTCCAAAAAGTCAGCCCTTGAAGACCCTGTGGAGCCCAGCTCTACTCTGATGCACGAGGGCTGGAGCCAACAGAAGGTGTGATGATAAAAGAAGAATGATAACAGGTACCATTTACTGAGTGTTTGCTATGAGCCAGGCATTTTCCTAAACATTTCGCCCATATTTTTCATCTTTGGAACGACCTATGAGCCGTTTGCCTTTATTGTCCCCATTTTGCAGATGGAAAATTGGAACACAGAGAGATTAATTGCCTAAAAAACGGAATTAGAACCCGTGATTAGATTAGTCTAAGGGATCAAATGTAAAAATATTAATTTGCGTCATCATAAATCCCAAAGCACAGTTCCACTCACGGTTTCACCCTGGTGTTCCGAGCGTTAGGAAGGAATCCTTATTTCCATTCTACTGGTGAGGAGACTGAGGTCGAGAGACTGGTCCAAGGACAGGTTAGCACCGCCATCACTACTAAACGTCTATCTGGCATATCTGCAGAAAGCACAGTCCCAGTCTAACGTTAAACCCATTGTCCTCAAGCCAATTCCGACTCAGAGTGAACTTAGAGGACACGGTAGAACTGCCCCTCAGGGCTTCCAAGGAGCTGCTGATGGATTTGAACTACTGACCAGCCGAGAGTTATGGGGGAATAAACATGATAATAGAAAGGCCTAACATTTTTTGAGCACTTACTATGTGCCTACCAGGGATGGTGTTAATCCATTAATATTTTCTCATTCAATTCTTGTATCATTTTCTCATTCAATGCCATGAGGTAGAGACTAGAGAGATTAAGGAACTTATTCAAGGTCACACGGCTATAATAGTCGGTGTCCGAGCCAGAGCTAAGACCTAGGACTCTCTGACAGAAAAGCTAACGTGCCCAGAGAGGCCAGAGTTCAATGCAAACGGCTTCCTCCCCACTTCTCGCAGGCCCCAATGGGCCTCCCTTAGCTTGAAGGGTAACTGCGCAAGGTAATAACGAGAGGCCACACTTGCTCAGTGCTTCAGTGCCCACAAATGCTTTCCCTGAACCACCCTCAGTGAATCCTGTACCAGAATCCTTCCAGGTATTTGAGGTTTTCCTTCTCTGGAATGACTAAACCTGTTGCTCAAAAGGCTGTTGTGAAAATGGCTGAGGGGCCTTTTGAAAGTTAGATGATATGTTCTAAGGCAAAAACACGTCAGGACTGTGTTTGAGGAAGAATCCACAACCAGCTTCCATTGCACCTTGGGCGGATTCTCTGCACATCCACTGTTCTCTTCCGTTTAGATGCTCAAACATCCCAAGCCTGCAACTGTTGGCTGGCCACCAAGCTCTGCCCATTTGTTCTCCCAAAATAGTCCCCTAATTAAATCTTCAGGGCTTTTCATTTTCAAAAACACGAATATGGAAAATGAAGGAGCTGGTGAAGAAAGGCCCTACTGCAGCCCATAGGGGAAGGACAGGCCTGGACACCCTCCAGGCCAAAGTCACTGCCGCAGAGCCCCCTGGACACCGTCCCTGCACAGCCCTTGGGCTGAGCCTTCAGACAGGCAGGCTCTGAGAAAGTATCCCCTAGTGTTATGAATTGGATTGTGTGCCCTCAAAATATGTGTTAGAATTCTAACCCCTATACCTGTGGAGCCCTGGTGGTGCAGCGGTTAAGAGCTTGGCTGCTAACCCAAAAGGTCAGCAGTTTGAATTCACCAGGCACTCCTTGAAAACCCTATGGGGGCAGTTCTACTCTGTCATATAGGGTCACTATGAGTTGGAATCCACAGGATGGCAACAAATACTACCTCTGAATATAGTCCCATTTAGGAATAGGGTTTCCTTTGTTATGCTAATGACCGTACCAGCATAGGGTGTGTCTTAAACCTAATCTCTTCTGAGTTACATTTGTTATAGCAGAAACTAAGATACCTGGTTTCACCTGAAAGCCAGCCTACCTTGCAAAAAAAAAAAAAAATTGTCCGAAAGGTCAAGGGGGAAACTTCTAGCTTTGGCTAAAATGGTCAATAGAGCAGGCATTGCCTCCCTTGGGCAACAAGGGGCAAGAATGCACAGAAGCCTTCCCAGCACTCTGCCCACCGCCCAGCACTGATATTATTGCTTCACATTTGCCTGGGAAATTCAGAACAGAATTGCAAAGAGTGTGTCTTCGTTCTCTCTTTGGGTACGTGTGTGTGTGTGTGTGAATCCCGGAATGTGCATGAGCCCCTCACTTCTTCTCGCATCTGTCCCTAGGTGGAGATGCTGCTGGAGAGGGTTCTCTGCCCTCATGCAAGGACTGACGCTCCCAGCCCTCAAACCTGACAGCAAGCAAATTCTGGTGTATTTTCTTTCCACAGTTTATGCATAATACTAAACTCCCTTTAACTCTCCACCTGCACCTTATTCTTCCTGCAGGAGCAAAACCTTCCAGCTGTTCTTATCCTGAGATTTAAAAGAGACGCCACATTTTGTAGCTTGTTGGGCTGATCAGGAAGTGAGAAACCTTGACGTTGATCCCTTGACTGTACGTAGTTTCTGATGTGTGAGACCAGCAGACGCATCAATGCCACGGCAGGTAAAGGCCCTCCTTATGTGATGATTAATACGGCCATGAAGAGGGGACTAGCTTATAGGCCCCAAACCTGAAAATGTTGGTTGTCCTAAAGGTAGCCCACATGAGCCCAGAGCGGACCTTCCTAGTTACCCCGGGTGGGCTTTGCTGAGAACGAACATTGTACTTTGAGTGGGAGTTCTCCCCTCTACTGTGGAAATGTAGCAGGTAATCTTTCCCTCACACTCCTTTTGGTACAAACACACACAAAAGGGGTTGGGAGCTTCTTCAGTCAAAAGAAAATACCTCTGGCTAAAATTTCAGGACTGGTAAATACCTGGGGACAGGAAGTTCCTCCTGGGGTCACAGAAAGCTCATCATGCAACTCCTAGGGCCTGTGCTAGTGACATTGCTAACTGTGAGTAAGAAGATGGAGTTGGCCAGCCAAATTATAGGCCTGGAATGGTTTCATCATGAATTTTTAAAAGTGATTTACAAAGCTCATTAAAAATTACAGCTTGCCTATAGTTTTGGGCTTGGTTATGATGCTCCACATCTGCCTTTCTTTTATGAAACAGGATTCAGAAAGGCCAGGACTACATAATCTGAGAGGCACAAGAAGATTGATACCTCTAACATTTATTAGTTGTCTACAAGGTCTTAGTACTGTCTTATCTTAATTCTCCAAACAACCCTGCCTTGTAGGTATTTTTATCCCTGCTTTGAGATAACACTGAGAATCAGAGGGCTAAGTTACTTCCCCAGGTTCACCTGGCTAGCTGGGTGTTGGAGAAATGTCAGCCTCAAAGCACATCATCTTTTCAGAATAGTGTATTTCCTCGGGAACAAGTGTCAACATCTAAGACGTTAAAGTTGGTGTCCTTGCCCTGACCTTTTGGCCTGAATTAGGAAAAGTGCTAATTTTTAGTAACACCAGGTTATCAGTGCTCCAGTGAACACCTTTCTGGCTCCAAGTGGCTAATCTGTTTTTAAGGGAGCCTGTCCACTACTCCCTTCTTGGAATATAACCACACAGGGCATGAGTGAATAACTGGGCATAGGAAGTTCCTCTGGGGTCACGGTGACAAAGCACAGTGAAAAGGAAAGCAGGATTGATGGCTCCCCTTTTTGCCTGCAGGGTCAGAAGAGTAGCCCAAGGCTATCTTCCTTTACCTCACAGAATATACTGTTTGCACATGAAGACTCTGAGAGCAAGCTATCCAGAGAAGGGCCATTTACAAGCACAAAACAGAAACGCAGATTCTAGCTGGCCTCCTGTTTCCAGTTTGTCCCAATGGCAGGAGCCTCCCACACTCTTAGTCTTAAAGGGCAGTGAGCACCTGCTGGTGGGATTTCAGGGACAAGCCCCTCAGTTCAGGTTGGAGTTCCTATGTCCAAAGCCTCTTGAGGCCATACTTGCTCAGCTTCACCCTGGACTCCAGCCTCTGGGTCCTTTTATCTTGACTTTATGGAGAGTAGAACCCTGGTGGTGCAGTGGTGAAGAGCTCAGCTGTTAACCAAAAAGTCAGCAATTCAAATCTGCCAGCTGCTCCTTGGAAACCCTATAGGGGCAGTTCTACTCTCTCCTATAGGGTTGCTACGAGTCAGAACCAACTTGACAGATTGGCAGTTTTGGTTATGGGGAGTAGGTTATGACAGGCAGCTCATCCTTGTCTCACTATCTAGAACTAACTTATCTCTTTTTATCCAGGTTTCCCCCATGATTCTGACTGTTGTGTGTCCCACTCCTGTCCTGAAACCCCCTCTGAAGGTCCGAGACACCTGCATCCATTTGGTTGCCATTTCTGTAGCATTTCCATCTCACATCCAGAAACCATGTTTTATTGATCACACAGGGGCAGGGGCTGCTCACATATCCAACCAGTGAACTGAACACCTCCCCATCTCAATGCTTCTTACTGTAGTTGAGGACTTTAATCTTCAGCTCACCTGGCATTCCTTGTTGTCACTTTTCAGTTTAGTCTCCAAATGATTCACCTGATGAAACATCATCCCCCCTCAGCTAAAATCTTTTCATTTGCAGTGACTCCTCCCTCCCTGGAGCTATGGTTTGATAAAGATCAATAATTTGGAGAATAAACTTAGCTTGACGGCTTCCAGGTTACAGCTCCCCAGGGGTGTAAACCATTCCCAAGACTTCTGTCTACTGTACTGTATTTTTACCTAAATAATGCACACTTTCTACCTTTGTTTGCCAACCACCCCCTCCCCAACCCTCAGCTATGGTAATTCTTTTACAGCAACATGTAGAAAAATAATTGGCATAATGGTGCTTATGAAAATACCTCACATGGGGAGGGCACTGTTGGCAAACAAACGTAGAAGGCATACTTGGTTTGCGTAAAAATACAATACTCCTAGCAGCATTCACATATTGGTGACTTTTAGCAATACCAAACCAAAAAACCAAACCCATTGCCATCAAGTTGATTCTGACTCGGCAGCCCTACGTGTTACAGGATAGAACTGCTCCATAGGGTTTTCCTAGCTGAAATCTTTACAGAAACAGGCCGCCAGGCCTTTCTTTCCTGGTGCCTTTGGGTGAGCTTGAACTGCCAGCCCCTAGGTTAGAAGTCCAGCACAAACTGAGCCACCTGGAGACCTTTTAATTAATACCAGAGTCCTATTACCTTCAGAGGAGTCCCTGGGTGGTGCAAAAGTTCTCAGCTGCTAAGCAAAAGGCTGGTGTCCACTCAGAGGCACCTCAGAAGAAAGGCCTGGTGATCTACTTTGGAAAAATTAGCCATTGAAAACCCCGTGGAGCACAATTCTACCTTAAATAACATGAGGTCGCTACAAGTCAGGGTCAACTTGATGGCGACTGGTATACCTTCAGAATACTTCAGTATTCTCACTTGTTATAGAGAAGAATCTGAACGCTCTTTCAAGTTAAAACAGAGAGGTTTATTAAGGGCTTAAAACGATCACAATGGGGTAACTATGTAGCCCATTGAAAAATGGTAGTCCTTGGGCAGATTCATTACACAAGTATTCTTATGGGGTAAAAAGAAGAACCGAACCATAGAACCATAAAAAAAAAAAAAAATAGGGAGGGCAATTTCAGGAAAATCAATGAATATTGTGATAATCACACTCTGATTGGTTACTGGTTGTTAATAGTTTTGCAGGATGCTTAGATGAGGGTCACAAGATACTTACAGGTATTTTGTCTATCTTGCAAAAATACCTTGTTGGCAACAGCACCCAGGCAGCACTCTTCTTGAGTCATGCATCTTGAAGGGTACAGATGTTCACTTGGTTAAGACCCCTCAGGGCAATTGATTTCACATCTTGGTTTTGACCATCAAGGAAAAACATGTTTTTCTCAAAAAACATAGCTGTTAGTCTAGAAATTCAGATTAAAATTAGATAGCTTGGTCAGCATATTGTGCCTCCATCTCACTGCCTGCGCTGTGAGCTTTCTTTTCCTGAGACACACTCCTCTGAGGACTCCTTAAGTAGTAGTGCAGTGGCTCTCAAGCCTGAGTCCACATCAGAGTCACCTGGAGGGCTTATTAAAACCAGATTCCATGGCCCCACCCCCAGAGTTTCTGATTCATCATGTGGGGCCTGAAAATTTGCATTTCCAAGAGGTCCACAGGTGATGCTGATACTGCTGGTCCAGGAATCACACTTTAAGAACCACTGTAGTAGCCTACGGCTACCTATGGTAGCTATGGCTGCTAACCAAAAGGCTCACAGCTTGAATCCACCAGGCACTCCTTGGAACTCTACGGGGCAGTTCTACCCTGTCCTATAGGGTCACTGTAAGTCAGAATCAATGCAGCAGGTTGTATGCATAAGGTATTAATATTTTGTCTAATCTAAATGTAGGGCAATACCTCAGTAAGACAATGGTGTCTCTGGGTGAGCGTGAACCGCCAGCACCTAGGTTAGAAGTCCAGCACAAACTGAGCCTTCTGGAGACCTTTTTATTAATACCGGAGTCTGCATCTGGTATCATACGGCCATCTGGTCTGCATCCCAGCCCTCTCATCTGGCTCCGTCTTGCTACCTGGAGTCCTCTGGGCCCAGTTGTGGGATGAGGCTGGCTGTAGACAAGTGTTCATTGGTGTGACTTCACCTTTTCAACCCCTACTTTGAGAAATAAGCTCACAGGTGCCCAAGTCCAAGGTTATTGACATAAGACTTGCTTTACACAACATGGCCCCTGTTTTAACCACAGGTGGTATCTTCCTTTAGAAGATGGAGGCATACCTGGATGATCAACAATCAGGGGCACCTGATCTGGCCTGAATGTAGAAAGAGGAGAGCCTTCCTGGAGGAGTAGGCACCTGAGTTGGGTGATGGATGATTAAAGGTTAGTTAAGGAAAGATTAGGGGGAAAGATATTCTAGGCAGAAGAAGAGCAAGGATCAGGAGATGTGGGTAGCATCATGTGTGCAGGGGGTGGCATCATGTGTTGTCCCCCCTAGGGACAACACGGAATAAGGCTAGAGTGATAGGAACAAGGCTGGAGGGACCAACATGGGCCTTTTATGCACTTAAGGAACTTGGAATCTTTGGCATCAAATAGACACGGAAGGGTCAGAAACAGGTGGGGAACATGATCAGATCTGTGTGTTGGACAGGTTCCCTGGGTGGCTGTGGTGGGGAGTAGATTAAAGGCAGTGAGCCTGGAGAGGATGTGTAACATCCTACCCCACTATGGGGCATGTTCTTTAGAATTTCCCAAGAACCAGGAATGTGTCCTGAAGTGACTTTGCCTACAGATCTCTATTTCCCAAGCCTGGCTTTAAAGTCACTGGAGCTCTAATCAAGGCAATGAAAGGCTTTAAATGTGGCCAGAGGCGTTTTTTCCTTCTCTTCCTCTTCATTGTGCCAGAAGGTGCTGGAAACCCTTCTGTTTCTCAGTTATTGTTGTCATCTATCCCTAACTCTGGGCTGGTCTAGGAGCTGGAAGCTCTGGGATTCTGTGTGTCCAGGTACCCACTGCTTATAGGGCTAACACTAGAAAGGACTGTCTTCTCCCTGGAAAGCACTACTGAATAGGTGGGTTGGTGTGATAGGTGAAAGACTGAAGATGTCTTCCTGTTATTCAGTCAAACAGTAACCGGGGTTCTGCTGTGGAGGGACTTTGCAGATGCAGTTAAGGTTGCTAATCAACTGGTTTAAAATAGGGCAAGTATCCTAGATTGTGGAGCCCTGGTGTCACCGTGGTTAAGGCAGTTCAAATCCACCAGCCGCTACTTGGAAACTCTATGGGGCAGTTCTACTCTGTCCTATAGGGTTCCTATGAGTTGGAATTGACTCCATGGCAGTGGGTTTTTTGGTTTTTTGGTATCTTAGATTGTAGGAGCCCTGGTGGTACAGTGGTTAAAGCACTCAGCTGCCAACCAAAAGGTCAGCAGTTTGAACCCACTAGCTGATCTATGGGAAAAAGATATGGCAGTCTGCTTCCATAAAGATTTAGAGCCTTGGAAACCCTATGGGGAAGTTCTTCTCTGTCCTATAGGGTTGCTGTGAGTCAGAATCAACTTGACAGGAATGGGTTTGGTGGGTGGGTATCCTAGATTGTCCAGGGTGGGCCCGGTGGGATCCCATGAGTACTTATAAGCAGAAGACAAAGGCAGAAGAGTCAGTCAGCCAGTTGGGATGAGAGAAGGAAGCAGGAGAGAGATTCCAAGAGTGACAAGGATTTGCTCTGCTGTCACTGGCTCTCAAGTGTAGGGGGCACATGCAAGGACTAGAGAACAGTTTCTAGGAGTCAAGGGTGCCCCCAGGCTGACAGCTGGCAAGGAAAATGGGGATCTTAGTTCTACATCAGGAAGAAACTGGATTCTGCCAACAACCTGAATGAGCTTGGAAGCAGATATTCTCCTGTGCCTCTGCTAAGGAATGCAGCCCTGCTGAAGCCTTGATTTCAGCCATGTCCATTGGGCTTCTGACCAGTGAGCTAATAATAAATAGGTATTGTTTTAAGCAGCAAAGTCTGTGGCATCTGTTATGGCAGCAATAGGAAAATACTACAAGTAGTGGGCACACTTTGTTGCCACATGCTTGGTGGGCCAGGATGGACTGTAACAAATGGCCTTTAAGAAATAACTAATTTGCATGTCACCTAATTATTTCCCAACAAGGAGAGAGAGCGTGTGTAAGTGAAGCATCTTTTCAGGTCCTCTCTCTGACCAATACTGTCAAAGATCCCATATATGGAGAGGCTAGTGCTCAAATGTTGTGTTTACTTCTCACTGTAGAGGGGCGTGGGGACATAGACAAAGCAGGAAATAACTAATGGTAGTCTCTGTACAGGGAGCCCTGGTGGCACAATGGTTAAACATTCAGCTGCTAACTGCAAGATCAGAGATTTGAACCCACCAAGTGGCTCCATGGAGAAAAGACCTGGTAATCTGCTCCCATAAAGATTACAGCCTAGGAAACCCTCTGAAGCAGTTCTACTCAGTCACATGGGGTAGTTATGAGTCAGAATTGACTCATGGCACCCAACAACAACAACATTCCACATACAAGTTTGAGAGTTTGGGTGTAGGTACCTGCCCAATTGTAGTGCAGAAACAACTCAAAAAACTAAAACTCTTAATGAGAAATATGACACACAGGGAACATGTCCTTTACACGTATTGACATTATAGCTATATATCTAAGTAAAAAGCATGTTCTTTGGTGACACAGTTTTGCAGTCCCGAGTCTCCATGGGAGAACATTGCAATGTGCATTACATGACCCTAGAAGACATGGGGGCCAGCTTCATGGCATGTGACCTACACAGCCGAATAGGGACCCATGCTCAGAGGGGCCCTCATGAATAGTTTAATGCTTGGCTTCTACCTTCTTGAAATTCTTAGCTTTTGAACTAGGGTCCTGAAAATTATGCAGCCGTCCCTGGAGGGCAGAGATTCATGTCAGGCAGGATAACTGCTTGGGGGGATGAAGGCTCACCATCAGAGCAGCACCTGAGAGAGAGAAAGAGGGAGAGGCCCAAGTGCAGGCAGAGCTGGACCTTGTGGGGTCGGCGGGTCAGGTGCTGAGGCACTGAGGGGCCCTGCTGCCTAGGCTGTGTTCATTCCTGCCGGTTAGTGTTGTAGAGAAAAACTTGAACATTGTTTCAAGTTAAAACAGAGGTTTACACGGCTTCTGAGACAGCACAAGCACGGGACGCAGGCCTGACCCTCGGGGGCAATCTCTACCCAGCCAGCACACACAGCCCCCACCTCGCGCCCCTTGGGAATCTCAGATAAAACAGTCATCCCAAGCAAGATAAGTAACTTTGTCTATATTCCAGGGTGCTATTCTCCCCTGTTTATCTGAACCCTCCTCTTCCCTCCCCAGGGGCTTCACTAACGTTGGAATTTCCTGAGCCAGGGAGTGAACTGCCCTGCGGGTTTTCTTTCTTTCTTTCTTTTTGGTCTTTTCCTAACCCATTCTCCTGGCCTAAGAGAAGCAGCTACAAAAAACCCAGGGACCAAAAATCCTTCCCTAATTGGACTAAAAACACAGAACCAGCTCCAGCCAAGCATATGTGATCCACCGTCTTGGGCTTTCATCCCTACAGGGAACAAGGTGGCTATTATAATGCAAAGGCAATTCTGATAGGGATCTGACTGTAATTGTTTTAGCGGATTACTGGAAAGACAAGTTTCCCAGGTCTGATATCCCTGTGTATTCAACAGAGCCCTCACTGACCCACAAAGGGGAACTTTGGGCTGAAGCTCCACCCAAACCACCTAGCCTCCTGCCATAGGGGTCTAAGGATAGTGACACCTACCAATCTGTAGAGGTACATGCATTGGGTGCCTAAGGTACAGCTGCAGAGCTCACCCACTAAGGTGATTTAGGAATAGAGACACACCTACCTCACTGGCACTTGGGGGAAGCCTGTCAGCATCCTACCCCTCTCCCCGGAGTGTGAACCCCTGCTGCTACTAGAATCTGGTGCACACAACTATCACCACTACTTCTCTAGGTGGATAGGTGACAGTCTGCACCACACACTTGATGACCCAAAATCAGATTCTACTCAAGAATAGTGAATGGACTCTTAGGCTTACATATCTGGTAACAGCCCAAACCAGCTGGTAATAGGACATAAGTAAGTCAAGGGCTACAACAATCAAGATAGCACAATCTAGTAGTCCATCTGCGTATATTGAAAGAAAACAAAACAAGATAAGACTCAGTGAGCAAATATAGAATAAATCACTACAATATCTTAGTGATGGCTCAGAGACAGCAGTCGATATCAAACCACATAAAGAAGCAGACCATGATTGCTTCTACAACCCCCCAAACTAAAGAATCAAAATCTTTCCCAAATGAAGATACGATCCTGGAATTGCCAGATACAGACTATAAAAAACTAATTTACAGAATGCTTCAAGACATCAGGGATGACCTCAGAAATGAAATAAGGCAATCTACAGAAAAAGCCAAGGAACACACTGCTAAAGCAGTTCAAGAACTCAAAAAGATTATTCAAGAACATAGTGGAAAAATTAATAAGTTGCAAGAATCCATAGAGAGACAGCATTCAGAAATCCAAAAGATTAACAATAAAATTGCAGAATTAGACAACACAATAGGAAGTCAGAGGAGCAGACTCGAGCAATTGGAATGCAGAGTGGGAGATCTGGAGGACCAGGGAATTGACACCAATATAGCTGAAAAAAAAAAAAATCACATAAAAGAATTTAAAAAAATGAAGAAACCCTAAGAATCATGTGGGACTCTATCAAGAAGAATAACTTGCGTGTGATTGGAGTCCCAGAACAGGGAGAGATAACAGAAAACACAGAGAGAATAGTTGAAGGTCTGTTGGCAGAAAGCTTCCCTGACATCATGAAAGATGAAAGGATATCTATCCAAGATGCTCATTGAACTCCATTTAAGATTGATCCAAAAAGATAAAACGATCCATATTATCGTAAAACTTGCCAAAACCAAAGATAAAGAGAAAATTTTTAAAAGCAGCCAGGGATAAAAGAAAGGTCTCCTACAAAGGAGAATCAATAAGAATAAGTTCAGACTACTCAGCAGAAACCATGCAGGCAAGAAGGGAATGGGATGACATACATAGAGCACTGAAGGAGAAAACTGCCAGCCAAGGATCATATATCCAGCAAAACTCTCTCTGAAATATGAAGGTGAAATTAAGACATTTATAGATAAACACAAGCTTAGAGAATTTGCAAAAACCAAACCAAAGCTACAAGAAATACTAAAGGAAATTGTTTGGTCACAAAACCAATAATATCAGATACCAGCACAACACAAGGTCACAGAACAGAGCATCCTGATATCAACTCAAGTAAGGAAATCACACAAAAAATTAAGATTAATTTTAAAAAGAAAAAAATGCCCAAAACAGGGAATCATTGAAGTCAATATGTAAAAGATCACAATAATCAAAAAGAGGGACTAAACACAGGTGGCATAGAACTGCCATTTGGAGAGGGATACAAGGCGATACAGGACAATACAAGTTAGGTTTTTACTTAGAAAAATAGGGGCAAATATTAAGGTAACCACAAAGAGGTATAACAACTCCATAACTCAAAACAAAAACCAAGAAAAACATAACAACTCAGCAAACATAAATTCGACTACTACGAAAATGAGGAACACACAATTTACAAAGAAAAACGTCTCAGCACAAAAAAGTAAGTGGAAAAATGCAATTGTCAACAACACACATAAAAAGGCATCAAAATGACAGCACTAAATACATACTTATCTATAATTACACTGAATGTAAATGGACTAAACGCACCAATAAAGAGACAGAGAGTCTCAGACTGGGTAAAGAAACATGATCCGTCTATATGTTGCCTACAAGAGACACACCTTAGACTTAGAGACACAAACAAACTAAAACTCAAAAGATGGAAAAAAATATATCAAGCAAACAATAAGCAAAAAAGAGCAGGAGTAGCAATATTAATTTCTGACAAAATAGACTTTAAACTTAAATTCACCACAAAGGATAAAGAAGAACACTATATAATGATTAAAGGGACAATTGACCAGGAAGATATAACCGTATTAAATATTTATGCACCCAATGACAGGGCTGCAAGATACAGAAAACACACTGTAACACCATTGAAAAGTGAGATGGACAGCTCCACAATTATAGTAGGAGACTTCAACACACCACTTTCAGAGAAGGACAGGACATCCAGTAAGAAGCTCAATAGAGACACGGAAGACCTAATAGCTACAATCAACCAACTTGACCTCATTGACTTATACAGAACACTCCACCCAACTGCTGCAAAGTATACTTTTTTTTTCTAGTGCACATGGAACATTCTCTAGAATAGATGACATATTAGGTCATAAAACAAACCTTTGCAGAATCCAAAACATTGAAATATTACAAAGCATCTTCTCAGGCCATAAGGACATAAAAGTGGAAATCAATAATACCCTGCTGAAAAAAGACTGGGTTATAGAAGACATTAAGGAGGGAATAAAGAAATTCATAGAATGCAACGAGAATGAAAATACTTCCTATCAAAACCTCTGGGACACAGCAAAAGCAGTGCTCAGAGGTTAATTTATATCGATAAATGCACACATACATAAAGAAGAAAGAGCCAAAATCAGAGAACTGTCCTTACAACTTGAACAAATAGAAAGCGAGCAACAAAAGAATCCATCAGGCACCAGAAGAAAACAAATAAAACACAGGTTTATTATAGGTTTAAAACAATTGCAATTCGGGCAATATGTAGCCCATTGAAAATGGAACCAGGTACTTCCAGGCCAGTTTCTTTACACCAGATTTTTTTTTTTTATTGTCCTTTAAGTGAAAGTTTGCAAATCAAGTCAGCCTCTCATATAAAAATTTATATATACTTTTCTATGTACTGGTAGTTTCTATCCCCCTAATGAGACAGCACACTCCTCTTCTCCACCCTGAAATCACCATGTCCATTCAGCCAGCTTCTGTCGCCCTCTGCCTTCTCATCTCCCCTCCAGACAGGAGCGGCCCACATAGTCTCAAGTGTCTCCTTGAGCGAAGAAACACACTCCTCACCACTATCATTTTCTCTCTTATAGCCCAGTCCAATCACTGTCTGAAGAGTTAGCTTTGGGAATGGTTCCAGTCTTGGGCTAACAGAAGGTCTAGGGACCATGATCTCTGGGGTCATTCTAGTCTCAGTCAGATCATTAAGTCTATACTGGTATTCTTAAGGGGAAAAAAGAGGAACCAAACCATAGGGAGGGCAATTACAGAAAAATCAATGAATATTATCATAATCACACTTTGGTTACTGATTATTCATAGTACTGTTAGTGATTACAGATAATTTCACGGGATGCTTACATCATGGACACAAGATACTTACATCATGGACACAAGATGCTTACATGTATTTTCTTTGTCTATCTTGTAAAACACCCACGTGTCTGTCAATTTGTCATACTGTGAGGGCTTGCATGTTGCTGTGATGCTGGAAGCTATGCCACCAGTATTCAAATGCCAGCAGGGTCACTCATGGCAGAGAGGTTTCAATTGAACTTCCAGACTAAAACAGACTAGAAAGAAGGACCTGGTGGTCTACTTCTGAAAAAAATTGGCCAGTGAAAACATTATGAATAGCAGCAGAACCATTGTCTGGTATAGTGCTGGAAGATGAGCCCCTCAGGTTCGAAGGCATTCATAAGATGTCTGGGGAAGAGCTGCCTCCTCAAAGTAGAGTTGACCTTAATGATGTGGATAGAATCAAGCTTTAGGGCCTTTATTTGCTGATGCAACATGACTCAAAATGAGAAGAAACAGCTGCAAACATCCATTAATAATCAAAATGTGGAATGTATGAAGAATGAATCTACTAAAATTGGGAATCATCAAAAATGAAATGGAATGCACAAACATTGATATCTTAGGCATTAGTGAGCTGAAATGGACTGGTATTGGCCATTTGGAAATGGACAAACACATGGTACTATGCCAGGGGTGACAAATTGGAGAGGAATGGCATTGCATTCATTGTCAAAAAAGACATTTCAAGATCTATACACTCTGTATGCTGAGCTAATAATCTGAGAAGCTGGGCTATATGAAGAACATGGTATCAGGAATGGAGGACGACTCATTAACAACCTGTGATATGCAATTGACACACCTTGCTTGCTGAAAGTGAAGAAAACTTGAAACATTTACTGATGAAGATCAAAGGCTACAGCCTTCAGTACGGATTGCACTTCAACATAAAGGAAACAAAATTCTCACAACTGGACCAATAAGCAACATCATGATAAACAGAGAAAAGATTGAAGTTGTCAAGGACTTCATTTTACTTGGATCTGCAATCAACACCCATGGAAGCAGCAGTCAAGAAATAAAACAACGCATTGCATTGGGCAAATCTGCTGCAAGAGACCTCTTTAAAGCATTGAAAAGCAAAGATGTCACCTTGAAGACTAAGGAGTGCCTCACCCAAGCCATGGTGTTTTCAATCATCTCATATGCATGTGAAAGCTGGGCAATGAGTAAGTACAACTGAAGGAGAATTGATGCCTTTGAATTATGGTGTTGGTGAAGAATACTGAATGTACCATGAACTGCCCAAAGAACAAACACTTGTGTCTTGGAAGAAGTACAGTCAGAACGCTACTTAGAAGTAAGAATGGTGAGATGTTGTCTCACATACTTTAGACATGTTGTCAGTAGGGATGAGTCCCTGAAGAAGGACATCAAGCTTGGTAAAGTAGAGGGTCAGTGAAAAAGAGGAAGACCCTCAACAAGATGGATTTACCTAGTGCCTGCAACAATGGGCTCAAGCATAACAACAATTGTGAGCATGGCACAGGACTGGGAAGTGTTTTGTTCTATTGTGCGTGGGGTTGCTATGAGTCAGAACTGACTTGACGGCATCTAACAACAACAGCATCTTGCAAAAATATCTCGTCAATACCCAGACAGCATTCTTTCTGAGGAAGCATACTTTGAGGGTGTAGATGGTTGCTTGGTTAAGATGCATCGGGGCATATGGTATCACATCCTGGTTTTGACCACTGAGGAAAAACATGTTTTTCTCAAAAACATAGCTGTTAGTCTTGAAATCCAAATAAAAATTAGATCGCGTGGTCAGCATATTATACCTCTGTCTCACTGACTGAACTGAAAGTTGTCTTTCTCTGAGACACTTCTCTCCTTTTGATCTAAGATGTCACAGAGCAGGGAGGCAGGGCAAGATGAAGGAATAGACAGACGATTTCGGCGAGCCCTCTTACAAGAAAGACCTGAAAAAAACAGGTGAAACAAGTATATTTATGGCAAGCTAGGAGCCCTGAACATCAAAGGCAAGGTTAGAAAATGAACGGAGGGGAAGGGGGAAGGAGAGACAGTTCAGAATTGGAGAGAAGTTACTGGACCTCAATCACTGGGAGCCCTCAGACACCATTCCTGGGAGTGGCTGCGGTGGCCTGGTACTAACCTTAAGGTGCAGTTTCCTTAGGGAGGAGCAGCCAGCCACCCAGCCTAATCACACCTCTGGAATCAGAGAATAACAGTGCTCTGGGCAAAAGCTAAGTACTTGCATGTTTTACTAAACCCCTCCACTCCTGCTCCCAAACCAGTGTCAGGGGCTGATTTCCCTGGGCCTGAGATAGGCCCTGTTGAGCACCTACAGCCATCCTCCCAGCCTTGGAGAAGAAATAAACATGCAATTGGGGGAAAAGATAATTTGCCACCTCCACTAACCGGGGGAGCTCAGGACAGAAGTGGCTCCTGTCCAGGCATAAACTGTCTATAGACTTTGAGTACTTTCCCTTCTGCATGGACTTGCATGGGCCTATTTCAGGAGAATAGGCCCTTGTTTGCAGACTACAGCTGTCTCAGCTGTGCGTTGGAGAGGTGAGTGTTTGATGTTTGACATTGCTTTCCCTACTTAATGGGGCCCTCACCTACCCACATCAAGGGCCTAAGGATTGGTGGCTCCACTCAGATTGCCCAGCCACTCGTGACAGGGGTTCAAGGATAACTGGTACCTCCCAGTCCTTACAACCAAAAACATTGAGTGCCCATAGTCCATCTGCAGAGCCCACCCACCTGTACACTCTAGGGAAAAGGGACATGCTTTCCTCAGAGACACTTGGGGGATGATTCTCAGCCTTCTGCCTCGTTCAGAGTGTGACCCCCTGATGCAACCAGATATCGGTACCTATACCAATCACCCCTGCCCCTCTAAGACTGTAGGACAGAGCCTGTACCACACACTTCATGATCAGCTACCTGGACACCTGACCTAAATTCATACAAGAAAAGTGAATGGACTTCTAGACTGATATACCTGATAACAGCTCTAGCCATCTGGGG
This sequence comes from Loxodonta africana, assembly GCF_030014295.1. Lineage (NCBI taxonomy): Eukaryota > Metazoa > Chordata > Mammalia > Proboscidea > Elephantidae > Loxodonta > Loxodonta africana. The sequence goes on along the minus strand of NC_087367.1, from coordinate 44,564,333 downwards.
ACGGAACATCAGAGCTCCAAAGGTGAAAATAATCAAGCTAGCTCACTCAAGCAACCCATCTGGGCATATCAAAACAAAACAAAGCAAGAAGCTACAACACAGGAAGCAAACATAAAATAAACTAATACAATAACTTATGGATGGCCCAGAGACAACAGTCAATATGAAGTCACATAAAAAAACAGGGAATGATCATCTCAACAAACTCTTAAAACAAAGAATCAAGGGATCTTCTAGATGAAAGTGCCTTCCTGGAATTACCAGAACCAGAATACAAGAGATTAATATACAGAACCCTTCAAACATCAGGAAGGAAATGAGGCAATATGCAGAACAAGCCAAGGAACACACAGATAAAGCAGTTGAAGAAATTAAAAAGATTATTCAGGAATATAATGAAAAATTTAATAAGCTGGAAAAATCCATAGACAGACAGCAATCAGAAATTCAGAAGATTAACAATAAAATTATAAAAGTAGACAACTCAATAGAAAGTCAGAGGAGCAGAATTGAGCAAGTGGAAGGCAGAATTTCTGAACTTGAAGATAAAGCACTCGGCACTAATATATTTGAAGAAAAATCAGATGAAAGAATTTTTATAAACGAAGAAACCTTAAGAATCGTGTGGGATTCTATCAAGAGAAATTACCTACGAGTGACTGAGTACCAGAACAGGGAGGGATAACAGAAAATACAGAGAGAATTGTTGAAGATTTGTTGGCAGAAAACTTCTCTAATATCGTGAAATGATGAGAAGATATCTATCCAAGATGCTCATCGAATGCCACATAAGGTAGATTTTAAAAAAAAGTCACCAAGACATATTATAATCAAACTTGCCAAAACCAAAGATAAAGACAGAATTTTAAGAATACCTAGGGATAAGCGAAAAGTCACCTACAAAGGAGAGCCAATAAGAAGAAGCTCAGACTACTCGGCAGAAACCGTGCAGGCAAGAAGGCAATGGGATGACTTATATAGAAAATTGAAGGAAAAAAAATTGCCAGCCAAGAATCATATACCACCAAAACTGTCTCTCAAACATAAAGGTGAAATTAGGATATTTCCAGACAAACAGAAGTTTACGGGATTCGTAAAAACCAAACCAAAACCAGAAGAAATACTATTAGAAAATCCATAATATCAGGAATCAAGCCAAGACTAGAGCACCGGGCAGAGCAATCAGACGTCAGTGCAGACGGGGACATCACAAAATAACTCCAGATAAAAAGACACTGGGCACAGGGAAACGGCAGTGTCATTACCTGACAGAGGACCAGAGTAAGACAATAAAGAGGGAACAAGCAGTGTAGTCACAGATCTTTCATATGGAGATGAAGACAAGAAGATACAAAGAAATAAAAGTTAGGTTTAAATTTAGAAATAAGGGGTAAATGATAAGGCAACCACAAAAGAGACAAACTCTCCCACACATCAGAATAAAATACAAAAAAAAAAAAAAATAGAGACTCAGCAGAAACAAAATCAACAACAACAAATATGAGGAAAGGACAATACGTAAAGATAATCTACTCAGCACATAAAATTAAGTGGGAAAAAGAAACTGTCAACAACACACAAAAAAAGACGTAAAAATGATAGCACTAAATTCTTGTTGTTGTTAGGTCCCGTTGAGTTGGTTCCGACTCATAGCGACCCTATGCACAACAGAACGAAGCACTGCCTGGTCCTGTGCCATCCTCACAATCGTAGTTATGCTTGAGCTCATTGTTGCAGCCACTGTGTCAATCCGCCTTGTTGAGGGTCTTCCTCTTTTCCGCTGACCCTGTACCCTGCCAAGCATGATGTCCTTCTCCAGGGACTCATCCCTCCTGACAACATGTCCAAAGTATGTAAGACGCAGTCTCCCCATCCTTGCCTCTAAGGAGCATTCTGGCCGCACTTCCTCCAAGACAGATTTGTTCGTTCTTTTGGCAGTCCCTCGTATATTCAATATTCTTTGCCAACACCACAATTCAAAGGTGTCAACTCTTCTTCGATCTTCCTTATTCATTGTCCAGCTTTCACATGCATATGATGCAATTGAAAATACCATGGCTTGGGTCAGGTGCACCTTAGTCTTCAGGGTGACATCTTTGCTTTTCAACACTTTGAAGAGGTCCTTTGCAGCAGATTTGCCCAATGCAATGCGTCTTTTGATTTCTTGACTGCTGCTTCCATGGCTATTGATTGTGGATCCAAGTAAAATGAAATCCGTGACAGCTTCTATCTTTTCTCCATTTATCATGATGTTGCTCATTGGTCCAGTTGTGAGGATTTTCGTGTTCTTTATGTTGAGGCGTAATCCATACTGAAGGCTATGGTCTTTGGTCTTCATTAGTAGCTGCTTCAAGTCCTCTTCACTTTCAGGAAGCAAGGTTGTGTCATCCGCATAATGCAGGTTGTTAATGAATCTTCCTCCAATCCTGATGCCCCGCTCTTCTTCATATAGTCCAGCTTCTCAGATTATTTCCTCAGCATACAGATTAAATAGGTGTGGTGAAAGAATACAACCCTGACACACACCTTTCCTGACTTTAAACCAATCAGTATCCCCTTGTTCTGTCTGAACAACTGCCTCTTGATCTGTGTAAAGGTTCCTCATGAGCATAATTAAGTGTTCTGGAATTCCCATTCTTTGCAGTGTTATCCATAGTTTATTATTATCCACACAGTTGAATGCCTTTGCATAGTCAATAAAACACAGGTAAACACCCTTCTGGTATTCTCTGCTTTCAGCCAGGATCCATCTGACATCAGCAATGATATCCCTGGTTCAACGTCCTCTTCTGAAACTGGCCTGAATTTCTGGCAGTTCCCTGTTGACATACTGCTGCAGCAGTTTTTGAATGATCTTCAACAAAATTTTGCTTGCGTGTGATATTAATAATATCGTTCTCTAATTTCCACATTCGGTTGGATCACCTTTCTTGGGAATAGGCATAAATATGGATCTCTTCCAGTCAGTTGGCCAGGAAGCTGTCTTCCGTATTTCTTGGCATAGATGAGTGAGCACCTCCTGCGCTGCATCTGTTTGTTGAAACATCTCAGTTGATATTCCATCAATCCCTGGAGCCTTGTTTTTTGCCAATGCCTTCAGAGCAGCTTGGACTTCTTCCTTCAGTACCATCGGTTCCTGATCATATGCCATCTCTTGAAATGGTTGAATATTGACTAATTCTTTTTGGTATAATGACTCTGTGTATTCCTTCCATCTTTTTTTGATGCTTCCTGCGTCATTAATATTTTCCCCATGGAATCCTTCACTATTGCAACTTGAGGCTTGAATTTTTTCTTCAGTTCTTTCAGCTTGAGAAACACTGAGCGTGTTTTCCCCTTTTGGTTTTCCATCTCCAGCACTTTGCACATTTCAATATAATACTTTACTTTGTCTTCTCTAGCCGCCCTTTGAAATCTTCAGTTCTTTTACTTCATCAATTCTTCCTTTTGCTTTAGCTGCTCGGCACTCAAGAGCAAGTTTCAGAGTCTCCTCTGACATCCATCTTGGTCTTTTCTTTCTTTCCTGTGTTTTCAGTGACCTCTTGCTTTCTTCGTGTATAATGTCCTTGATGTCATTCCACAACTTATCTGGTCTTCAGTCACTGGTGTTCAATGCGTCAAATCTATTCTTCAGATGGTCTCTAAATTCAGGTGGGATATACTCAAGGTCATATTTTGGCTCTTGTGGACTTGCTCTGATTTTCTTCAGTTTCATCTTGAACTTGCATAAGAGCAATTGATGGTCTGTTCCACAGTCGGCCCCTGGCCTTGTTCTGACTGATGATATTGAGCTTTTCCGTCGTCTCTTTCCACAGATGTAGTCAATTTGATTTCTGTGTGTTCCATCTGGTGAGGTCCATGTGTATAGTAGCCATTTATGTTGGAGAAAGAAGGTATTTGCAATTAAGAAGTCATTGGTCTTGCAAAATTCTATCTTTCGATCTTGGGCATTGTTTCTATCACCAAGGCCATATTTTCAAACTACTGATCCTTCTTCTTTGTTTCCAACTTTCACATTCCAATCACCAGTAATTATCAATGCATCTTGATTGAACGTTTGATCAATTTTAGACTGCAGCAGCTGATAAAAATCTTCTATTTCTTCATCTTTGGCCCTAGTGGTTGGTGTGTAAATTTGAATAATAGTCGTATTAACTGGTCTTCCTTGTAGGCGTATGGATATTATCATATCACTGACAGCATTGTACTTCAGGGTAGATCTTGAAACATTCTTTTTGACGATGAATGCAACACCATTCCTTTTCAAGTTGTCATTCCCAGCATAGTAGACTATATGATTGTCTGATTCAAAATGGCCAATACCAGTCCATTTCAGCTCACTGATGCCTAGGATATCGATGTTTATGTGTTCCATTTCATTTTTGATGATTTCCAATTTTCCTAGGTTCATACTTCGTACATTCCAGGTTCTGATTATTAATGGATGTTTGCAGCTGTTTCTTCTCATTTTGAGTCATGCTATATCAGCAAATGAAGGTCCCGAAAGCTTACTCCCCCCACGTCATTAAGGTTGACTCTACTTTGAGGAGGCAGCTCTTCCCAGTCATCTTTTGAGTGCCTTCCAACCCAGGGGCTCATCTTCCAGCACTATATCAGACAATGTTCCTCTGGTGTTCATAAGGTTTTCACTGGCTAGTGCTTTTCAGAAGTAGACTGCTGGATCCTTCTTCCTAGTCTTAATCTGGAAGCTCAGCTGAAACCTCTCCTCCTTGGGTGACCCTGCTGGTATCTGAATACTGGTGGCATAGCTTCCAGCATCACAAGCCCCCACAGTACAAGCAACTGACAGACACGTGGGGGACTAAATTCATACCTATCCATAATTACTCTGAATGTAAATGGACTAAATGCACCAATAAAGAGACAGAGAGTGGCAGAATGGATTAAAAAACATGATCCATCTATATGCTGCCTACAAGAGACACATCTTAGACTTAGAGACACAAACAAACTAAAACTCAGAGGATGGAAAAAGTATATCAAGGAAGCAACAATCAAAAAAGAGCAGGAGTGGCAATATTAATTTCTGACAAAATAGACTTTAAAGGTAAATCCGTCATAAAGGATAAAGAAGGACACTATATAATGATTAAAGGGACAATACGCCAAGAAGATATAACCATATTAAATATTTTTTGCAACCAATGACAGGGCTGCAAGATACATAAAACGAACTCTATGAGCATTGAAAAGTGAGATAGACAGCTACAGAATAATAGTAAGAGACTTTAACACATCACTTTCAGTGAAAGACAAGACATCCAGAAAAAGCTCAATAAGACACAGAAGATCTAAATGCCACAATCAACCAACTTGACCACGTAGACATAGCCAGAACACTCCACCCAACAGCAGCCAAATATACTTTCTTTTCTTGTGCACATGGAACATTCTTTAGACTAGACCACATGTTAGGTCATAAAACAAGCCTTAGCGGAATCCAAAACATTGAAATATTACAAAGCATCTCCTCTGACCATAAAGCTGTAAAAGTAGAAATCAACAACAGAAAAACCAGGGAAAAGAAATCAAACACTTGGAAAGTGAGCAATACCCTGCTCAAAAATGACTGGATTATAGAAGACATTAAGGATGGAATAAAAAAATTCATAGAATCCAATGAGAATCAAAACACTTCCTATCAGAACCTTTGGGACACAGTGAAGCAGAGCTCAGAGATCAATTTATATCAATAAATGCACACATACAAAAAGAAGAAAGGGTCAAAATCAAAGAATTATCCCTAAAACTTGAACAAATAGAAAGAGAGCAACAAAAGAAGCCCCCAGACACAAGAAGAAAACAATAAAAATTAGAGCAGAACTAAATGAAACAGAAAAACAAGTGAAAGAATTAAAAAGACCAAAAGGTGGTTCTTTGAAAAAATCAGCAAACTGATAAACATTTGGCCAAACCGACAAAAGAAAAACAGGAGAGGAAGTAAATAACCCAAATAAGAAATGAGATGGGTGATATTACAACAGACCCAACTGAAATTAAAAGAATCATATCAGATTACAATGAAAAATTGTACTGAAACAAATTTGAAAACCTAGAAGAAATGGATGAATTCCTAGAAGCACACCACCTACGTAAGCTAACACAAACAGAGGTAGAACAACTAAATAGACTGATAACAAAAGAAGAGATTGAAAAGGTAATCAAAAACTGCCCCCCAAAAACAGCCCTTGGCCCGGATGGCTTCACTGCAGAGTTCTACCAAACTTTCAGAGAAGAGTTAACACCACTACTACTGAAGGTATTTCAGAGCATAGAAAAGGGTAGAATACTCCCAAACTCATTCTATGAAGCCAGCATATCCCTGATAACAAAACCAGGTAAAGACACCACAAAAAGAAGAAAATTAGAGACCTATATCCCTCGTGAACATAGATGCAAAAACCCTCAACAAAATTATAGCCAATAGAATTCAACAACATAACAAAAAAATAATTCACCATGACCAACTGAGATTCATACCAGGTATGCAAGGATGGTTCAACGTTAGAAAAACAATGAATGTAATCCATCATATAAATAAAACAAAAGACAAGAATCTCATGATTTTATCAATTGATGCAGAAAAGGCATTTGACAAAGTTCAACACCTATTCATGATAAAAACTCTCAGCAAAATAGGAATAAAGGGAAAATTCCTCTACATAATAAAGGTCATTATACAAAGCCAACATCATCCTAAATGGAGAGAGCCTGAAAGCGTTACCTTTTAGATTGGGAACTGGACAAGCATGCCCTTTATCATCACTGTTATTCAGCATCGTGCTGGAGATCCTAGCCAGAGCAATTAGACTAGATAAAGAAATAAAGGGCATCCAGATTGGCAAGGAACAAGTAAAAGTATCTCTATTTGCAGATGACATGATCTTATACACAGAAAACCCTAAGGAATCCTCCAGAAAACTACCAAAACTAGAAGGGTTCAGCAGAATATCTGGATACAAGATAAACATACAAAAATCAATTGGATTCCTCTACACCAACAAAAAGAATATCGAAGAGGAAATCACCAAATGAATACAATTTACAGTAGTCCCCAAGAAGATAAAACTCTTAGGAATAAATCTTACCAGAGATGTAAAAGACTTATACAAAGAAGGCTACAAAACACTTCTGCAAGAAACCAAAAGAGACTTACATTAGTGGAAAAACATACCTAGCTTATGGATAGGAAGGCTTAACATTACTAAAATGTCTATTCTACCAAAAGCCATCTATACATTTAATGCAATTCTGATCCAAATTCCAATGATATTTTTTAATGAGATGGAGAAACAAATCACCAACTTCATATGGAAGGGACAGAGGCCCCAGACAAGTAAAGCATTACTGAAAAAGAACAAAGTGGGAGGCCTCACTCTGATTTTAGAACCCATTATATTGCCACAGTAGTCAAAACAGCCTGGTACTGGTACAACAACAGATACATAGACCAATGGAACAGAAGTGAGAATCCAGACATAAATCCATCCCCATATGAGCAGTTGTTATTTGACAAAGGCCCCAAAACAGTTAAATGGGGAAAAGATAGTCTTTTTAAGAAATAACCCATGTGCTGGCATAACTGGATATCCATCTGCAAAAAAAATGAAACAAGAGTCGTACCTCAGAACATGCACAAAAACGAACTTAAAATGGATCAAAGACCTAAATATAAAATCTACAACGATAAAGATCATGGAAGATAAAATAGGGACAACATCAGGAGCCCTAATACATGGCACGAACAGTATAGAAAACATTATTAACAATGCAGAAGAAAAAGTAGATAATTGGGAGCTCCTAAAAATCAAACACCTATGCTCATCAAAAGACTTCACGAAAAGAGTAAAAAGACTACCTACAGACTGGGACAAAGTTTTTAGCTATGACATTTCCAATCAGTGCCTGATCTCTAAAATCTACATGATACTGCAAAAACTCAACTACAAAAAGACAAATAACCCAATTAAAAAATGAGCAAAAGATATGAACAGGCACTTTCCTAAGGAAGACATTCAGGTAGCTAACAGATACATGAGGAAATGCTCATGATCATTAGCCATTAGAGAAATGCAAATCAAAACTGCAATGAGATTCCATTTCACTCCAACAAAGGCTGGCATTAATTCAAAAAGCACAAAATAATAAATGTTGGAGAGGTTGTGGAGAGACTGGAACACTTATATACTGCTGGAGGGAATGTAAAATGGTACAACCACTTTGGAAATTGATTTGGTGCTTCCTCAGAAAGCTAAAAATAGAACTACCATATGATCCAGCAATCCCACTCCTTGGAATATATCCTAGAGAAATAAGAGCCTTTACATGAACAGATATGCGCACACCCATGTTCATTGCAGAACTGTTTACAATAGCAAAAACATGGAAGCAACCAAGGTGCCCATCAATGGATGAATGGATAAATAAATTACGGTATATTCACACAATGGAATACTAAGCATTGATAAAGAACAGTGATAAATCCGTGAAACATTTCATAACATGGTGGAATCTGGAAGGCATTATCCTGAGTGAAATTAGTCAGTTGCAAAAGGACAAATATTGTATAAGACCGCTATTATAAGAACTTGAGAAATAGTTGAAACAAAGAAGAAAATATTCCTTGATGGTTATGAGAGAGGGGAGGGAGGGAGGGTGGGTGAGAAGTATCCTCTAATTAGATAGTAGATAAGAACTATTTCAGGTGAAGGGAAAGACAACACACAATACAGGCGAGGCCAGCACAACTGGACTAAACCAAAAGCAAAGAAGTTTCCTGAATAAACTGAATGCTTAGAAGGCCAGCGTAGCAGGGGCAGGGGTTTGGGAACCATGGTTTCAGGGGACATCTAAGTCAATTGGCTTAAGAAAACATTTTGCATCTCGCTTTGGAGAGTGGTGTCTGGGGTCTTAAATGCTAGCAAGTGGCCATCTAAGATTTATCGACTGGTCTCAACCCACCTGAACCAAAGGAGAATGAAGAACACCAAGGACACAAGGTAATTATGAGCTCCAAATCCACATAAACCAGAGACTACATCAGCCTGAGAATAGAAGGACTAGATGGTGCCTAGCTACAACTGATGACTGCCATGACAGGAAACACAACAGAGAACCCTCGAGGGAGTAGGAGAGCAGTGGGATTCAGACCCCAAATTCTCATAAAAAGACCAGACTTAATGGTCTGACGGAGACTAGAAAGACCCCAGTGGTCATGGTCCTCAGACTTTCTGTTGGCCCAGGACATGAACCATTCCCAAAGCCAACTCTTCAGACAGGGATTGGACTGGACCATGGGATGGAGAAGGATCCTGGTGAGGAGTGAGTTTCTTGGATCCTGTGGTCACTTGAGACTATGTTGGCATCTCCTGTCTGCAGGGGAGATGAGATGGTGAAGGGGGTTAGAAGCTGGCGGAATGGACACAAAAAGACAGAGTGGAGGGAGGGAGCGGGCTGTCTCATTAGGGGGGAGAGCAATTGGGAGTATGTAGCAAGGTGTATATAAGTTTTTGTGTGAGAGACTAACTTGATTTGTAAACTTTCACTTAACGCATAATAAAAATTATTAAAAAAAAAGATTTCATAGAGCATCTTTTGACCACTGATGAGTCGAGTAGTCTCTCACACGGACACTTTTGCTACTATTGTTTAGTGGTGGCTTGAATCATCAAGCATTTAACACCTCAGAGACCACACCACAATTGTGACTGGGGACCACTGAGTGTTTTCCCTTTATCTTGCCATAGTGGAGCTCTCCTCTTCAGGCCAGACTGACCTCATGTAACCCACAAGGGAGTAACTTGGCATCTGCAAGGTTTTTCCTTGGTTCACCATGCTTTAGAGGGAGACACTCTGGTGGGCCTCAAAAGGGGTAAGGAATGAGGCAACAATGTCAGGCACAATGGATAAGAGGCACAAAGGACTAATTTATTTTTTTTCAGTCCCTCAAGTGGGGTTTCATGAAGGTCATCACTGATTTGGATAGTTTCAATATGTATTATCTTTTTCATGTGCATCACGTTCGTTAAGGTCAAAGTACAAGTGGTTGATTTTGTAACACTTAACAGTATCAATTATGATGAAAATGACCTTTAAAATCATAATTCTAGTGAACAAAATTTTCTTCTAAAAGTGTTTTTTATGTAAAGAGGTCTGCCTCCACAAGGGAAAAACCAGAATGTCAAAACAGGGGATTATAAGCTAAAAATGTAATTTGATAATGGTGAAATGGAAGTTTTGATAAAAAAAAAAGGAAACTTCAAGAAATTTAACAGCTCGTATCTGAAATACCCGATTCATCTAGAAATTTTAAGCTATAGGTATAACTGTCATCATGGAACACAGGACTAATAAGGTATGTGGCCTGTTCGATCAACAATCAGCAGATGTACCAGGAAGCACTAAGTTCTATTAATTACATGGGAAAAAAATATATCAAAACATGAAATAACTTGGAGTTTATGGAGTAAAGCAATTAAAAACAATATAGCAAATAAAACAAATTGAAAGGCAAATAAATTATTGTAAGTAAACTTCATCTATGAGTTCAAATAAAATTTTTTTTTAGTTAGTCCCATGTAGCTAATTCTGGTTGCATGTTATTCTGGATCAACCACAGTCTGTGAACCCATCAGCTTCTGCATAAGAGTTCTGGAAATTATGATTTAGTCTAGGTAGTCCTTTTTCATAAGTCCAATATAGCCTATCTTTTTGTTGAGATATTTTGTTGAAATATTTTAAGCAAATCAGCAAAGTAAAAACTTATCTGCAGATAACAAAACTTAATATAGTCATGATTAATTTATAAAAATGGTACTCTTAAAAGTGAAAGACCTGAGAGAAATTAATTAAAAAGGTTATGCAAAGCCAAATAAAATGAGTTTAGAAAACTTTAGACAGGAGGAGGTGGAGCCAACATGGCACTATAGACAGAAACGCCATGCCATCCCTTTGTAGTAAAGACCCAAAAGACTATGTAAAACAGATACAAATGTCAATCTTGGAACCTTAAGTATCAAATGAAAGAATAAAGAACTCAATCAAGCACTGAATGGAATAAGAAACTGAGAGAATAGAGAACAAGGACAGCTACAGAGTTGAGGTCTCCTACTAGTGAACATGGCAGGATTCACCATTTTGGACTACAGCTGCCAAAGAACATAGACAGGGAGTATAAGAAGGCAACTCCATGGAGCTCCAGCAGGAGAGAGAGCACCTGGTAACCAAGGATATTTGCTTTTCCATGCCCCGTCTCTCTTTCCTCTACACAGCCTCTGTCGCTTTCCAGCAGGCTACAGTTGCTAGGCTGGAGAGACACTAGCTCACTGCTGCCAGAGTCTGCACCGCTCCCACCAGCCAGCCCCTTCAGTGTCATTTTCTTGTTTTTTGGTTTGTATTTTTGTTTGTTTTTTGATTTTTTTTGTTGTTGTTGCTTCTCTCTCTCTCTCCCTTCCTTTCCTTTCTCCCACCCAGTTAGCCCCATGTGTCATCCCCCCATCTTCTTGACTGGCTGTGATTTTTTTGGTTTATTTGCTTTGTTCTTCTTCTTCTTCTTTTTTTTTTTTTTTGGTTCATTTTTGTTTCTTTCTTGATTTTTTTTTTTTTTTTTGCTTCTCTCTTTCTCTCCTTTCCTTCCTTAACTTTCCGCTGCCCAGGTATCTCCATGTGCCATCCCCTCCCCTTCTTCATGGGTTATGATTTTTTGGTTTGTATGCTTTGTTCTTCTTTTTCTTTTTTGTTTGTTTTTTTTATTTTGGGGGGCCTTTTTGTTGCTTATCTCTCTCTCCCTTCCTTCCTTTCCTTTCTCTTACCCCATCACCCTCAGTTTGTGCTGCAAACAACCCCTTCCCACCCGTTCACACCCGCTGGACCCGCATTGCTGCATCATCTGCTAGAGTTTCTGAACTTGAAGATAAATCAGTTGGCACTAAGATATTTGAAGAAAAATCAGACAAAAAAAATTTAAAAACTGAAGAAACCTTAAGAATCATGTGGGACTCTATCAAGAGAAATAACCTATGAGTGATTGGAGTACCAGAACAGGGAGAGATAACAGAGAATACAGAGAAAATTGTTGCAGATTTGTTGGCAGAAAACTTCCCTGATATTTTGAAAGATGAGAAGATATCTATTCAAGATGCTCATCGAGCTCCACATGAGGTAGATCTTAAAAGAAAGTCACCAAGACATATTATAATCAAGCTTACAAAAACCAAAGATAAAGAGATAATTATAAGACCAGCGAGGGATAATAGATAAGTCACCTACAAAGGAGAGCCAAAAAGAATAAGCTTGGAATACTCGGCAGAAACCATGCAGGCAAGAAGGCAATGGGATGACATATTTAAAAAATTGAAGGAAACAAATTGCCTGCCAAGAATCATATATCCATCAAAACTGTCTCTTAAATATGAAGGTGAAATTAAGACATTTCCAGATAAACACAAGTTTAGGGAATGCATAAAAACCAAATCAAAACTACAAGAAATACTAAAGGGAGTTCTTTGGTTAGAAAATCAATAATATCAGGTATTGACCCAAGACTAGTACACTGGGCAGAGCAACCAGAAGTCAACCCAGACGGGGAAATCCAAAAAAACAAAACAAAACAAAACAAAGCAAGATTAAAAAGAAAAGAAAAGAAAAAAAAAAAAGCCCAACACAGGGTAACAGCAATGTTATTATATAAAAGAAGACAGCATTAAAATAATAAAGAGGGACTAAGAAATGTAATCACACACCTTCCATATAGAGAGGAAGATATGGCGATACAAAGAAATAAAAGTTAGTTATAGATTTAGAAAAATGGGGGTAAATACTAAGGTAACCAAAAAGGAGACAAATCATCCTACTCATCAAAATAAACTACAAGGGAAAATACAGACTCAGCAGAAACAAAATCAACAGTAACAAATATGAGGAAAGAACAATACACAAAGAAAATCTACTCAGCACATGAACTCAAGTGGGAAAGAAGCTGTCAACACACAAAAAAAGACATCAAAATGATAGCACTAAATTCATACCTACCCATAATTACCCTGAATGTAAATGCACTGAATGCACCAATAAAGAGACGGAGAGCGGTTGAATGGATTAAAAAACAAGATCCGTCAATATGCTGCCTACAAGAGACACACCTCAGATTTAGAGACAAAAACAAACTAAAACTCAAAGGATGGAAAAAAATATATCAAGTGAACAACAATCAAAAAAGAGCAGGAGTGGCAATATTAATTTCTGACAAAAGAGACTTTAAAGTTAAATCCATCAGAAAGGATAAGGAAGGACACTATATAATGATTAAAGGGACAATACACCAAGAAGATATAACCATATTAAATATTTATGCACCCAGTAACAGGGCTGCGAGATACATAAAACAAACTCTATCAGCATTGGAAGGTGAGATAGACAGCTCCACAATAATAGTAGGAGACTTCAACACACCACTTTTGGTGAAGGACAGGACCTCCAGAAAGAAGCTCAATAAAGACACTGAAGATCTAAATGCCACAATCAACCAACTTGACCTCGTAGACATATACAGCACACTCCACCCAATGGCAACCAACTATACTTTCTTTTCTAATGCACATGGAACATTCTCTAGAAGAGATCACATATTAAGTCATAAAGCAAGCCTTAGCAGAATCAAAACATTGAAATATTACAAAGCATCTTCTCTGACTGTAAGGCCATAAAAGTGGAAATCAATAACAGGAAAAGCAGGGAAAAGAAATCAAACACTTGGAAACTGAACAACACCCTGCTCACAAAAGACTGGATTATAGAAGACATTAAGGATGGAATAAAGAAATTCAGAGAATCCAATGAGAATGAAAACACTTCCTATCAGAACCTTTGGGACACAGCAAAAGTGGTGCTCAGAGGCCAATTTATATCAATAAATGCACACATCCAAAAAGAAGAAAGGATCAAATTCAAAGAACTATCCCTACAACTTGAACAAATAGAAAGAGAGCAGCAAAAGAAACCCACAGGCACCAGAAGAAAGCTAATAATAAAAATTAGGGCTGAACTAAATGAAATAGAAAACAGAAAAACAATTGAAAGAATTAACAAGACCGAGAGCTGATTCTTTGAAAAAATCAACAAAATTGATAAACCACTGGCCAAACCGACAAAAGAAAAACAGGAGAGGAAGCAAACAACTCGAATAAGAAATGAGATGGGCGATATTACAACAGACCCAACTGAAATTAAAAGAATCATATCAGATTACTATGAAAAAATATACTAAAACAAATTTGAAAACCTAGAAGAAATGGATGAATTCCTAGAAACACACTACCTACCTAAACTAACACAGAGGTAGAACAACTAAATAGACACATAACAAAAGAAGAGATTGAAAAGATAATCAAAAAACTCCCAACAAAAAAAAGCCCTGGTCCAGATGGCTTCACTGCAGAGTTCTACCAAACTTTCAGAGAAGAGTTAACACCACTACTAGTAAAGGTATTTCATAGCATAGAAAAGGATGCAATACTACCAAACTCATTCTATGAAGCCACCATATCCCTGATACCAAAACCAGGTAAAGACACCACAAGAAAAGAAAATTATAGACCTATATCCCTCATAAATGTAGATGCAAAAATCCTCAACAAAATTCTAGCCAATAGAATTCAACAACATATCAAAAAAATAATTCACCATGACCAAGTGGGATTCATACCAGGTATGCAGGGATGGTTCAACATTAGAAAAACAATTAATGTAATCCACCACATAAATAAAACAAAAGACAAAAATCGCATGATTTTATCAATTGATGTAGAGAAGGCATTTGACAAAGTTCAACACTCATTCATGATAAAAACTCTCAGCAAAAAGGAATAGAAGGAAAATTTCTCAACATAATAAAGGGCATTTATACAAAGCCAACAGCCAACATCACCCTAAATGGAGAGAGCCTGAAAACATTCCCATTGAGATCGGGAACTAGACAAAAAAAAAAAAATTTTTTTTTTTTTGAATGCCCTTTATTACTACACTTATTCAACATTGTGCTGGAAGTCCTAGCCAGAGCAATTAGCCTAGATAAAGAAATAAAGGGCATCCAGTTTGGCAAGGAAGAAGTCGAAGTATCTCTATTTGCAGATGACATGATCGTATACACAGAAAACCCTAAGGAATCCTCAAGAAAACTACTGAAACTAATAGAAGAGTTCAGCAGAGTATCGGGATACAAGATAAACATACGAAAATCAGTTGGATTCCTCTACACCAACAAAAGGAACATCGAAGAGGAAATCACGAAATCAATGCCATTTACAGTAGCCCCCAAGAAGATAAAATAGTTAGGAATAAATCTTACCAGAGATGTAAAAGACTTATACAAAGAAAACTACAGTACACTTCTGCAAGAAGCCAAAAGAGACTTACGTAAGTGGAAGAACATACCTTGTTCATGGATAGGAAGACTTAACATTATAGAAATGTCTATTCTACCAAAAGCAATCTATACATTTAATGCAATTCTGATCCAAATCCCAATGACATTCTTTAATGAGATGGAGAAACAAATCACCAACTTCATATGGAAGGGAAAGAGGCTCTGGATAAATAAGGCATTACTGAAAAAGAAGAACAAAGTGGGAGGCCTTACTTTACCTGATTTTAGAACCTATTATACTGCCACAGTAGTCAAAACAGCCTGGTACTGGTACTACAACAGATACGTGGACCAATGGAACAGAATTGAGAATCCAGACATAAATCCACCCACATATGAGCAGTTGATATTTGACAAAGGCTCCAAAACAGTTAACTGGGGAAAAGACAGTCTTTTAAACAAATGGTGCTGGCATAACTGGATATCCATCTGCAAAAAAATGAAACAAGACCCATACCTCACTCCATGCACAAAAACGAACTTAAAATGGATCAAAGACCTAAATATAAAATCTAAAACGATAAAGATCATGGAAGAAAAAATAGGAACAACGTTAGGAGCCCTAATACATGGCATAAACAGTATACAAAACATTATAAAGAACGGAGAAGAAAAACTAGATAACTGGGAGCTCCTAAAAATCAAACACTTACGCTCATCCAAAGACTTCACCAAAAGAGTAAAAAGAGTACCTACAGACTGGGAAAAAGTTTTTAGCTATGACATTTCTGATCAGTGCCTGATCTCTAAAATCTACATGATACTGCAAAAAGACAAATAATCCAATTAAAAAATGGGCAAAAGATATGAATAGACACTTCACTAAAGACATCATTCAGGTAGCTACCAGATATATGTGGAAATGTTCACGATCATTAGCTATTAGAGAAATGCAGATCAAAACTACAATGAGATTTCATCTCATTCCAACAAGGCTGGCATTAATCCAAAAAACACAAAATAATAAATGTTGGAGAGATTGTGGAGAGATTGGAACACTTCTACACTGCTGGTGGGAATGTCAAATGGTACAACCACTTTGGAAATTGATTTGGCGCTTCCTTAAAAAGTTAGAAATAGAACTACCATACGATCCAGCAACCCCACTCCTTGGAATATATCCTAGAGAGATAAGAGCCTTTACACGAACAGATATATGCACACCCATGTTTATTGCAGCGCTGTTTACAATAGCAAAAAGATGGAGGCAACCAAGGTGCCCATCAACGGATGAATGGATAAATTATGGTATATTCACACAATGGAACACTACACATCGATAAAGAACAATGAGGAATCCGTGAAACATTTCATAACAGGGAGGTACCTGGAAGGCATTATGCTGAGTGAAATTAGTCACTTACAAAAGGACAAATACTGTATAAGACCACTATTATAAGAACTTGAGAAATAGTTTAAACTGAGAAGAAAACATTCTTTTGTGGTTGCGAGAGGGGCGAGGGAGGGAGAGTGGGAGAGGGGTATTCACTAATCAGATAGTAGATAAGAACTACTTTAGGTGAAGGGAAAGACAGCACACAAAACAGGGGAGGTCAGCACAATTGGACCAAACCAAAAGCAAAGTTTTCTGAATAAACTGAATGCTTCGAGGGCCAGCGTAGCAGGGGCAGGGGAC
This sequence comes from Loxodonta africana, assembly GCF_030014295.1. Classification (NCBI taxonomy): domain Eukaryota; kingdom Metazoa; phylum Chordata; class Mammalia; order Proboscidea; family Elephantidae; genus Loxodonta; species Loxodonta africana. The sequence goes on along the minus strand of NC_087367.1, from coordinate 44,547,255 downwards.
TGGGGACCATGGTTTCAGGGGACATCAAAGTCAATTGGCATAAGAAAATCTATTAAGAAAACGTTCTGCATTCCACTTTGAAGAGTGACATCTGGGGTCTTAAACGGTAGCAAGCAGCCATCTAAGATGCATCAATTGATCTCAACACACCTGGAACAAAGGAGAATGAAGAACACCAAGGACACAAGGTCATTATGAGCCCAAGAGACAGAAAGGGCCACATGAACCAGCGACTACATCATCCTGAGACCAGAAGAACTAGATGGTGCCCGGCTGCAACCGATGGCTGCCCTGACAGGGAACACAACAGAGAACCCCTGAGGGAGCAGGAGAGCAGTGGGATGCAGACCCCAAATTCTCATAAGAGCAGACTTAATGGTCTGACTGAGACTGGAAGGACCCTGGTGGTCACGGCCCCCAGAACTTCTGTTGGCCCAGGGCAGGGACCATTTCTGAAGCCAACTCTTCAGACATGGATTGGACTGGAGAATGGGTTGGAGAGGGATGCTGGTGGGGAGTGAGTTTCTTGGATCAGGTGGGCACTTGAGACTATGTTGGCATCTCCTGCCTGGAGGGGAGATGAGAGGGTGGAGGGGGTTAGAAGCTGGTGAAAAGGACACGAAAAGAGAGAGTGGAGAGGGAGAGCACGCTCTCTCATTAGGGGGAGAGTAATTGGGAGTGTGTAACAAGGTGTATATGGGTTTTTGTGTGAGAGACTGACTTGATTTGTAAACTCGCACTTGAAGCACAATAAAAATTATTTAAAAAAAAAGTGTCACATAATCATCTCATTTGATGCAGATAGGCATTCAACAAAGTCCAACACGAATTCCTGATAAAAACTCACAATAAATTAGTTATAGGAGGAAAATTCCTCAACATAATAAAGAGCATCTATACAAAACCAACATCTGACATCATTCTTAATGGAGACAGGCTGAAAATATTCCCCCTGAGAAGAGGAAGAAGACCTGTTCACCACTCCTATTTCCACACTGAGCTGGAAGTCCTAGCTAGAGTAATAAGGCAAGAAGAAGAAATAAGGGCACTCGAATTTGTAAGGGAGAAGTAAAACTGTCCCTATTTGCAGATGATATGATCCTCTACCCAGAGAAGCCAAAAGACTCCACAAGAAAACTACTGAAACTAATAGAAAGATTCAGCAGGGAATCAGGATACAAGATAAACAAAAAAATCAGTTGGATTCCTATACACCAATAAAGAGAACTACAAAAAGGAATTCGGGAAAACAGTACCATTTATAATAGCCACGAAAAAAAAGTGAAATACTTAGGGATAAATCTAACCAGGTATTTAAAAGACCTATACAAAGAAACACTACTGCAAGAAACCAAAAGAAACCTACATAAACGGAAGAACATACCATGCTCATGGATAGGTAGGCTTAACAGTGTGAAAATGTCAATTGTACTCAAAGTAATCTACAAATACAATGCAATCATGATCCAAATACCAACAGCATTCTTTAAAGAGATGGAAAAACTAATCATTAATATTATATGGAAAGGGAAGAGGGCCCAGGTGAGTAAAGCACTATTGAAGAAGAATAAACTAGGAGTACTCGCAAAGGAGCATGATCAGCCCCTATCTTTGTGTGGGGCACCACTGTTTCCAAAGCTGCTCAAAATCCAATGGGCAAGAGATGTGGTTGCTATGCAACGCATACACTTCCCTTGTTTTCTAAGAGGGAGATTAGATTTCCTGAAGGGCTTCAATCCATAATTTTTCCCCTCAAGTTATGGTTCTGGCTCACCCAAATTTTAGAAATTTGTGTCTGTTCTGGTGTCACTTCCTTGACTATGACTGAACAAGAAAGAACTGGTTTGAAGCCCTGGAGAAATTACAAATTAAAACCACAATGAGATATCACTACACACCTATTGTAATGACTCATATTAAAAGACTGGCCATACCAAATGCTGGCAAGGATATAGGGAAACAGAAACTCCCAAAAACTGCTGGTGGGGATGTAAAAACTTTGAAAAATGATTTGCCAATTTCTTAAAAAATTAAACATACGTCATTTACATGATTCACTTCGGTTATTTTCTCAATGAAAGTATTTATCTACACAAAGACCTGTACATGAATGTTCATGGTAGCTTTATTTGTAATAACTCAAAACTATAACAACCTAATGTCCATCAACAGGTGAATAGATAAAAAAATGGAACACAGGCCAGCAATAAAAAGAATGAACTATTAAAACAAACAAAAACTCTCTAAATACAATGATTAACCTTATTTTCAAAGAACTTCAGATATAATACCTAAAAACCTTGAGACATATTATCATATAGTCAGGATACACCAAGAACATACCAACATTTTTCAGTCTCTAAAGATCTGAATAGTAGTGAAAAACCTCATGGATAAATAACTTGAATTCCCCAGTCAAACTTTTGGCTTTGACGATGTTAAAACAAAAACCAAACCAAACCTGTTGCCTTCAAGTCAATTCCGACTCATAGCGACCCTGTGAGACAGAGTAGAACTGCCCCATAGAGTTTCCAAGGAGCAGCTGGTGGATGCAAACCTCTGACCTTTTGTGTTAGCAGCGAAACGCTTAACCACTAGGCACCACCAGGGCTCCTTGATGATGTTAGATGTAAAAAAAAAAAAAAAGTTGTAACTAAGTTAGCAATTGAAATAGTAAAATGATGGCATAATATTATGTGTTTGCAGTCTAGTATCAGGCATATATTACCAACACATAAATTTTAAATTAAACAAAATTTGTTATTTTTCTTATTTTGACAGTAAGTTTCATATAATTTATAACATCTTAAATAAATCCATTGGGCTTTTTATGAAGTTTCAAAGTTGTCAGAAGTTTATCACAGATTATTGAGAAACAATGCATAAATTAAAGATTTTAAAGGTAAAAACCTTAGTCCCCTCAAAACTATGAGACTTTAGTTCGACGGGTGAATTTGAACTGCTGACCTTTTGATGAGCAGCTGAGCTCTTAACCACTGTTCCACCAGGGCTAGGAACCTTAACTTAATGAGGCTGAACTCTTGTCCCTGAGGCAGACTGTACAAAGTTAACCTTTTAACTTAGTAACTAAGGAAAATTTTGTTATTTTAATTCAATTCTTTGTTTCATATGCTACTTCATATTGAGAGCTTTTAAAATTTTTGTGAATTAACCTACTAAACCTTTAGTTGCAATAAATAAGAACTTATAACCATTTTAAGTAAATTTCTTTTTAAAATTTCTCCTCTAGCTGTTTATTGTTATAAAAATAAGTTAAAGTTTTTTAATTAACAAAATGAATTAATTTTTATCATTTTCTAAAAACACTGAGACTTTTTAATTTTATGAGCGCTTATCATCAAACCAACTAACCCACTGCCTTCTAGTTGATTCTGACTCATAGCAACCCCATAGGACAGAGTAGAACTGCACCGTATGGTTTCCAAGAAGTGGCTGCTGGATTCAAACCGCCGATCTTTTGGTTAGCAGCCAAATGCCCAGCCACTGTGCCGCCAAAAGCAACCAGAAATATAATTTAAATTCAACAATACTATCTAGAGGTAGAAAGCTATTACCTTCTCCTTTGCATGTTTTATAGGATCTGATAAAGAAAAGTTTTGTGAAGAAAGAGTTTTGGAATAACTTAAAGGCCTGGTTGTACCAGCTGAACAAACAGCTTACCTTTTTCAGGGCACTTTTGAATAGACCGTTCTGTAGCCACTGTAGGCTCGGCTAATGGGCTTTCAGACATGCCAAAGCTTAGAAATAAGACAAAAATTACATACATTGATACTATTATTTGTTGAGAACCAGGAAGTACCTGGTAAATCTCATGAAACTAATCAAGGCAGATCTGTAAAACAAACAAAAAAACTATAGACGTTTATCGATAAGGGACATTTACCAATAAACAACTAGGTGGGCTGAGTTTTGGGGGAATAAAAAAGGAAAACAAAGGTCTGTGTACAGCAAGCAATTTCCTATTCTTCTTAAATGTTATAAATTTTTCCTCAAACTGCAGATGGCAATTTGATTTGGATCATTTATTCCCTCCTTCTTTCTTACTTTTCTCATGGTGGGCCAAGGAACTTGGGCTGCCCATTAAACTATTTTGAGAGACAATGGAGTGTTTGAGTGTTTGGAGGCTAGAAGGAGTTGTTTCTAATTAATGACTCTTCCTTTTTGTAGTTTTAATGTTACCAAAGGAAGAAGCTCTGTTAATTCCCCGGAGACTGGTTATGCTGATAGTTGCTGTCCTCCTGTGGGCAGTAGAGAGTCAAATTTGTTCCTGTTCTTTTTAACTTAAAACATTTTCTTCTAAGATGACCTGTTTTTTATAGTAAAAACAAACAACAGATTTGCAGTCTAAAAGATTGTTGGGTTGTATTTGAAGTTGTTGGAGTTGTAAAGCCATAAGCTTATCTGGTTGTACTTGTGAAACTTTTTTGTTTAAATTGCTCCTTTTGTTCATTTTTTAATTTATAAAAAATCCTTTCTTCTAATACTCAGGTTCCTTGTAACTGTTGTAAGTACCGGGAAGGAAAAAATTAGGTGGAAACTAATTTTCTTAAAGTGATTACTAAAGTTTTTAGTTATTTCCAAACATACTCATTTGACAGCATTTAGTGTACTTAAAAAAATCCAGAACAACAACCCTAAACAGCTTAACCTTGAAAACTTTAGTTTTAAAAAACTTAGTTTTTAGCAATCTGGCTTTGAAGCCTTAGTAATTTAGAATCAAGTTTATGGAAAAAGGAATTCTTTCTGAAGGGGTAGAAAGAGGTCCTGCCACTGAAGAGAGCGGAAAGAGGAATTGATTCTAAGCAGCAGAAAGAGAAACTATTGTTAGAAAAACAGAAAGAGTAGTTGCAGTGTTTTAACAAGTTTAAACAAATAGTATTATTTTTTAATGCTAAAATATCAATTAAAATTATTGAAGGCTCAAGCTTGTTTAAAGTTTAGGACTTTCAGACTCAACAAACCCAGCAGGGACTATCAATAATCAACCTTTAATTAATCACACCAACCAACCAATTAACATCTTATTACATTAATCAACTAATGAATCAATTAATAATAGTCCTAGCAGCTTATGGGAGCTGAGAGTATACAAACTCAAAAACTCTCAGGAAAAACAATACTTGATTATTGCTACTAATGAAGATAAAGACATATATGAGCAATAGTTGGGGACATCTCCCCTGGACAAATAAAAGAGAGCAAGCACAAATTCTTGGAGAATTCAAACACAAAAATGAAAAATCCGATCTGAGAGTTTACTTGTTTGTTTGCTGTTTTTGTGGATGAGTCCTTGAAGGTTTTTGAGGATATTAAAATTTGCTCTTAGAGACTGAAAAGGTGCATTAAAAAAAATCTTTGTGCACTTAGAGAAATGAAAATAACTTTTTAGCAAATGATGTCAAAAAGACAAGAAGAATTCAATGTTCACAGAGTGTGGATGGAAGAGATTAGTCAAGATCTATAACAGCCTTCAGGAAAGTACCTCAGTAGCTAGAATGGCTCTCAGGAATTTCCCAGTTTTTTTTTTTTTTTGCTAGAAAAGCAGCAGTTAAGGTCTCTGGTGCCTTCTGACCAAGAAAGAAAAATTGTGTATACTTTAAAAATCAGAAGTTAAAAGAAATTTCAAGTTTCAACTCTGAAAAATTTAGGCATTAGCTCTGAAAACTCAGACTTTAGATTTTAAAATTGTCCTATATACTCAATTCAGCTTAAGTTACTTACAAGGATTCTAGAGACTAATTTAAGTTGACATATTATAAAAAATAAAAACTTTTCCAGAACAAATTTACATTAAGGTTTTCAAAGTAGCTATTAGAAGCTTAGGAACACTAAACAGTTTCTCCAAGACTTAAAAGACTGCAGTAAGAAAAAAAAAAAAAAAAGACTAACAACTGCTAGTCATGGCTTTTGAGACAAGACACACAGAAGCTTGAATATGAATTGAATATGAATGTGCTATCTCAAATAACACACAAGAAAACATATGGGGCAGCTTAATTTATTTTTCTGGCTACAGGGCTAGTTTCTTATTTTAAATATATTCATTTCTTTAATTGGAGAGTGCTTAAAAATGGTCAAAACATTTGAGGAAACAAAACTGGTGCACCACACTTTGGAAGAAAACTTAGGTTTCTTGTCTTGGCTATCTAGTGCTGCTATAACAGAAATACCACAAGTGGATGGCTTTAACAAACAGAAATTTATTCTCTCACGGTGTAGGAAGCTAGAAGTCTGAATTCAGAGTGCCAGCTCCCAGAGAAGTCTTTCTCTGTCAGTTCTGGGAGAAGGTCCTTGTTATCAATCTTTCCCTGGTCTAGGAGCATTTCAGCACAGGGACCCAGGGTCCAAATGATGTGCTCCACTCCCAGGGCTTCTTTCTTGGTGGTATGAGGTCCCTTCCTTCTCTGCTAGATTCTCTCTTCTAAATCTCAAAAGAGATTGACTCAAGATATAACCTAATCCTGTAGATTGTCTTGACTCATTAACATAACTGCCTTTAATACTGTCTCATTAACATCACAGAAGTTACAATTTACAACATATGGGATAATCACATCAGATCGCAAAATAGTGGATAATCATTCAATACTGAAATCATGCCCTAACCAAATTGACATACATTTTGGGGAAACACAATTGAACCCATAACATTTCTCTCGGAAAATTTTATGACAGTGGTTAGTGGTGTTGATCCAAAAATTAAGTTACAACCAGAAACCATTAAAACTGATTTTTATTTCGAAGCTCTTAGATCCTAATTCACTGTGCCAAATCCAAAAACCAAACCCACTGCAGTAGAGTCGATTCCAACTCAGAAAACTAAATTTCCTTTAATGAGTACATACCAGTGGTTAATGGTACTCTCCGTCCTCACTAAGACTACAACCACACGTATGAAAACCACTCTGGAGTCCTTCCACCAAAAATGCAGCTGAGGAAACTTTAATGGGCATTTAGAGAAAAACACAGTGGGTTCACACAGCCGGAACCAAGCTGCAATTGGCCAAAAAGTGAAAAAACTTAACAAACTCATCAACAAACTGGAGAACAAGCTGAAAGTAAAAAGACAAAGAATTGTTAACCAATCTCAGAAGACTTGAAAATACAAAGAAGGTGGAGGTCTTGAACCAAAAAATTTTACCTGGAGATGACTTCCAAGAGCTGAGAAAGCAGAGGGAGCATGCAAAGGGCTGAGATGGGCGAAGGTGTTCCACAGTCCCTACCTGGGGTTGTCTAGTAGGCTAATGGCCTTTGGATTCCATGTCACTGACACCAAAATGTTGTAGAGAAAGACTTGAATCCTGTTTCAAGTTAAAAGAGAGAGGTTTGTTAAGGGTTTAAAACAATTGCAATTGTTTCACTTAAAATGGAACCAGGTAGACCTGGGGCAGTTTTGTTATACAAGTATTCTTAGGGGGTAAAAAGAGGAACCAAACCATAGGAAGGCAGGAAAATCAATGAACATTATAACAATCACTATCTGATTGGTTACTGATTATTAAATGTATAGTTAGTGATTACAGATAGTTTCACAGGATGCTTATATCATGGTCCCAAGAGGCTTACATGTATTTTCTTTGTCTATCTTGCGAAAAAATTCTTGTTTTCAGCAGTATGCAGACAGTACTCTTCCTGAGTATGCATATTTTGAGAGGTGTGGATGATCACTTGGTTAAGACCCCTAGGGGCATATGGTTTCACATCCTGGTTTTGAACACCGAGGAAAGCATGTTTTTCTCAAAAACATAGCTGTTAGTCTAGAATCCAGATTAAAATTAGATAGCATGGTCAGCATATTATGCCTCTGTCTCACCGACCGCACTGAAAGTTCTCTTTTCCTGAGACATTAGTCAGCACCCATCCCACTGACCTCCCAAGCTGCAGGATGGGGCCTCGGGAGCAATAATGTGGCTCCTATAAATTAAAGCAGGTTGGGGAAGGAAGTGAGGCTACGATGGTGACTGGGTCAGTGGGCTGAGAGCTGAGGGGCCTACAGTGGTAGAAGGCAGGCACAAGTGGGACATGGAAGTCAGTGCAGCAGAGTATGGGCTTTGAGGTTAGGCAGATCTTGGTGCTGTCCTCATGTCCACTGCTTACTAGCTTGGAGGCCTTCATCAGGTGGCTTCTTCAGCCTCGATTTCCTCATTCGCAAAATGGGGATAATAGTACCTATCTTGAAGGGTAGCGATGAGGATTGAGTGCAAGAATATACATGAAGCATATGTTATGGCTTGAATTGTGTCCCCCAAGAGGACATGTCAAAGTCTTAACCATTTCACCAGTGAGGATGACCTCATTTGGGAAAATAAGGCTTTTCTTTGCAGATGTCATGAGGTTAACAAAGTCATACCTGAGTAGGTATAGATTAGGTCCTAATCATAACCCCGTCTAAGTGGCACTTAATAAGAGAGAAGGACAGACAGGGAGACGGCCACACACACAGGGGGAAGATGCGAGGATCCCTCTACAAGCCAAGAAACACCTGGGGCTACAGAAGCTGAAAAAGACAAGGATCTTTCCTTAGAGCCAGGAGACAGCCAAACCAAACCCATCGCCGATGAGTCAATTCTGACTTATAGCGACACTATAGAACAGAGTGGAACTGCCCCCGTAGGGTTTCCAAGGAGCGGCTGGTGGATTTGAACTGCTGACCTTTTGGTTAGCACCGAAGCTCTTAACCATTGCGCCACCAGGGCTCCAAGAGAGAGCATAACCCTGCCCATTTCCTTAATTCTGACTTACAACCTCTAGAACTGTGAGACAATAAATTTCTGTCCTTTAACGCCACCCACTTTGTGGTTTTTTTGTCACAGCAGCCCTAGGAAACTAAGACAGCATGTAATCCTAAACGTAGCCCTCAAAAAAAAATTACTCCAAAGTGACACAGGAACGTGCTCATACACACACGCACACATACTCCGAGAGAGCCAGGTGACATTTAAAGGAAGGAGCAGGTTTCAGGGGGAAGGTAGTGGAGAACATCGTTAGAATGCTAGTAATCCAAACTTGCATTGTGAACAAATCACAGAACTGTTTGTACACTTTCAACAAAGCCGGCCCTCAAGTCAGGCCAGGAGGTTATGTCTGGAGACCTGTGCAGTAGAATAGTTTTGGACAGTTCGATAGTGGGGGACAAGTGATGTTAGTTAGGCTCTGATGCTGGCTAGGAAACAGGCAGGAGAACAATGATTGAAAGTTTCATAAGATGAAGGTACTGAGTAGCTTAGTGGTTCTCAAAACACAGTCCCAGACCAGGAGCATCAGCATCACCCGGGAACTTGTAGAAAAGCAAATCCTTGGGTCCCACCCCAGACCTGCTGAATGAGAAAGTTTTGGCATGGGGGGAAGAAACCTGTGCCTTAACAAACCTTCCAGGTGACTCTGATGCACGGCCAAGTTTGAGAACCACCAGTGTAACTCTAGTGGTACAGTGGTTAAGAAATAGACTTCTAACCAAAAGTTTAGGAGTTCAAATCCACTAGCAACTCCTTGGAAACCCCATGGGCAGCTCTACCCTTTTCTACAGGGTCACTATGAGTCAGAACTGACTAGACGGCAATGGGTTTGGCATAACTCTAGCACACTGTCTTAACCTAGAGTGCACTTTAGAATCACCTGGGAACTTTTCAAAATTAGATGCCCAGATCCGATATGAAACCAATTTACTCCATTTCTGGGGCGGGTCCTGGGCATCTGTAATTCTTAACAGCTCCTCCAGTGGCTCTAATGTACAGTGAAAATTGCTGCTCAGGTACCTGGCACATAATATTAGAAGTTTCAAAAATATTTCCTGGATGGCTAGTAGTATATTCTGAAAAATCCTTGATTTTAGTGATTTTCTACCATGGAAGTGATCCCAAAGCCTGACCATATGGAGCCCTTGGCGGGGGGGGGGGGGGGTCTGGGGTAGGGGGACCACACTTCTGGAAGATAGCATCCTTGATTGCGTTATCCTCCCCCTTTTAAAAGCACGTCAAGGATCTGATCTCTAATCTGGTCTTCTTATGTTTTCCACAAGGGGAAGATGTGATGCAGGTACAGGAAGAGGGCCTTCAGCTACTTTTTCCCCCTCTTGCAAATTATCCTGCAGCCCTAGGACATGAGGGGTGTAAATGGGCTCATTTGTGCAAGCTCCTTTCTCATGCCACAGTGCTCTGTCCCTGTCATTTTACTGGCATGCGAAGGCAGCACTTCAAGGCTGCTTTGCTTCTCTAGGGCATGCTTTCTCCATCAAGGTAAGCTGCTAACAAGCGTGTGGTAGGTATGTGTGTTTGCAGTCCAGGTAGCCAGGCTTCTCAAGTGAATGGGAATAGAGAATCAGATTACAGTTCTCAATCCTAGCTGCCCATCGAAATCTCCTGGAGAGATTGGTACCAATTGATACTACAAATTCCTCTCCAGCTCCATTAAATCAGGGTGTTCAATAGTGGAGTTCTCAAATCTATACTCTTAGGAGAATCTCCAGGCAATTCAGATGTAGTTAGTGGATGAGAGCTTGGGAGTCATTGCATGCTAACGTACTCTTTTCACTCAATCATGCCTTTTTTCTAGGAAAAGAATATGTCTTAATGTTGTCAAAAAAAAAAAAAAAAGACTGCGTAAATGACTGCTACATTATTTAGAGTAAAAAATGAAAGAAACGCAAATGCTTAGACGCAGTCACAATTCTTTCTATTTAGCTTCCATTTATTTTCCACTAATCCGATTCTATTCCCAGGATTAAGTGTGCTTCTTATCCTGAAACTCTGACTTCAGAATTTAACTCTCTTCCCCTTGTGATTCTAAGACATGAAGTTAGTTTGTCATCAAATATCATTCACGATGCTTTAGTTTTTTTTCCTCCTTCTTTGTCATAATCACTGGTTAACTCTTATAGTTGATAAGGAGGATGGTGCAGTTTGATCTCCCTAGCCCAGGAATCTTTGCCATTCTTCCTTTTAGACTCCACCTGGTACCTGTCAAATGGCCATGGGAAACATAGTTAAGTAACTGTATCCTCAGGACCACTCCTGGGTCCTCTTCTTGTGCTGTTTCGCTTTAACCACTAATGTTATGAGGCGCCATCAAGTAAGTTCTGACTCATAGTGACACTATGGACAATAGAACAAAACACAGCCCGGTCCTGCGCCATCCTCACAATCATACCCACTAGTACATGTGCTAATTAGCTTCAAAGAATTCTTTTAACTTTCAGCTTGTATTGATGCTATTTTGGAAAACAATTAGATTTATACACCAAAGACTTCTCTCCTGATTACCTTAGCAACCATCTCCAAATCAATGTAAAATTATAAATCTATGTGGACCAGAAGGTAACTGTGAGAACAAATTCGAGCAGAAGCTAAGGAGGGTGGTAGACATCCTTACTTCTTTCCTGGGCACTGAGATTTGGAGCTGGGAAATGTTAAGGCAGGGCTGACTAGCCTCCTTCCGTCATGCCATTCACACCTTGGGTGACTTCCTGAATACAGCCAAGAGAGTTTTTTCTGTCCCCCTATCTCCAGGCACTGTTTTTTGTTTTTTTAATCTCCAGGCTGAGTGGAGATAGATGGAAGACCAAACCAAATACGGTGCTGTTGAGTTGATTCCAACTCACAGTGACCCCACTGGACAGAGTGGAACTGCCCCACAGGGTTTCCAAGGAGTGGCTGGTGGATTTGAACTGTTGACCTTTTGTTTAGCAGCCATAGCTCTCAACCTCTGTGCCACCGGGGCTCCAGACAGATGGAAGGAACTTGTAAAAAAAACACCCATGTCCACCTTCACCTTCGGAAGGCACCAGATGCAGGAGACTTTTTCTCTCCCTTCTAGTTGTCACAGACATTTGAGAAATACTCAGAATATTCTTGTTGTTGTTAGGTTCCATCAAGTCGATTTCAACTCATAGCGACCCCATGTAATAGAGTAGAATTGCCCCATAGGGTTTTTTTGGCTATAATCTTTAGGGCAGCAGATTGCCAGGACTTTCTCCTATGGAGCTGCTGGGTAAATTCAAACTACCAACATTTCTGTTAGCAGCCGAGTACTTAACCATTGTACTACCAGAGCTCCTAGAATATTCTAACTGCCTCATAGGGTTTTCCTGGCTGTTAACTTTATGGAAGCAGATCACCAGGGAGAAAGACCTGGTGATCTGCTTCCATAAAGGTTATAGCCAAGAAAACCATATGGAGTAGTCCTGCTGTGTCACATGGGGTTGCTATGAGTCAAAACAGATAAAATGACATCTAACAACAATAACATCGTGTGCATTATCTGTAGTCCTAAGTTGGAAAAAAAATTGCTAGGAATGAGGAGGTATTTGCAGATGTGTTGGTGAGATCCAATCGCAGACATCTTCATGCTGGAAAGTGGATCCAGTCATCCAGGGTATATGGGGTTTAGTAGACACAGTCATGGTGAGCAGAAGGATTCCAGCCAGGCCTGCCTGAAACATCAATCTTGGCCACCCCATTGTCCTGTCCCCTGGTGGCACTGTAGGCATTGTCGTCTCCCAGTGCCAGGAGAGGAGGTGGATGGGAGAAACCTGACCCTTTAATGCCAGACACCTGGTTCAGCTGATGCAGGCTGGATCCACTTTCCAGACTTGGCTGGTCTCCCCCCCCTGTTTGAGGCAGCATTAAGAAGATTGATTTCTGTTAGCCAGCCATAATGGGAGACTGTAATGGCTGTGAGGGAGACACTTGCCTTGTGGACACCTTGTACAGGTGCCAGTGGCTTCAGGGGAGAGCACTTGACAGGGATCCAGGCAAGGCTTCTCTTTAGTGTCTTGTTTTTCTGTTTTCTCTTCTCCCTTCTCCTTCTCTCTCTCTCTGCCCTCTACTCACTTAACCTCCATTTTCTTTTCCTCTTCAGTTCCCAATTTGCTCCTGCTTGGTCTAGAAATGTCCCATGTGGAAAGGGCACAGAGCCACTCTTGGCTTTGGGATGTGGGTTGGGGGGTGCTGGTCTCACTTGAACACTCCTCACTGCATCCCTGCAGCTGCACACAGAAGGGTGGAGCTTCTGCAGCACTTCTTGGTGGAAGGTTCTCACCTTCCCTCATATAGCATTCCCAGATGGCCACCAGACCCTTTGGGAGGATGCAAGCTTCTTCCTTGTGGAGTTTTACTGCTCCCAAGAGAGCAGAGAATTCAGTCATCACAGAAGCTGGAGGTTGGTTCCATGTTCTCAGAGGCAGTGGGGCAGGAAAGGGTCATAGGCTGGATGGGTGGAAAGCAATCGCAACTGCTACTTCCCTCTCCTCCCCCAACCCAGGTTGCAAGATTCTGCTTCTGTTTGCTGCTACTGGCACTCAGGAGTGGGGTCAACACCTCAGAAAGTCAGGAGAGACAGCCCCAACTTACCGGTGGGCACTCTGTTTGGCTTCTGGCCTGGAGTAGCCAGTCTTTCTTGGAAGAAGCAGAGCACTCTGCATCATGGCGTGGCTGGGAAGGACCTTCAGAGGCCACTCAAACTGTTTCCCTAGCCCAGGCAAAAGGGCACCTGTAGAGGTCAAGTCTATTTTGAGGATTATGTCCCCTGTTATTAGTAGGGAGGGGTGGGGTAAAATCCAAGTGCACCCTACTGTGTTAACTCTGGCCCCAGATGTACCCCTTAAAGAGTCAATCATCCCTATGAACACTTAAAATCGTAACTTCGAGTGAAGATTAAACCAGTTGCTGTTGAGTTGACTTTGACTTATGGTGACCTCAGGTGTATCAGAGTAGAAATGTGCTCCGTAGGGTTTTCAATGGCTAATTTTTCAGAAGTAGATTGCCAGTCCTTCCAAAGTGCCTCTGGGTGGATTGTAACTGCCAACCTTTCAGTTAGTAGCTGCACGCATGTCAAGGATTGAATTGTGTTGCCCAAAAATATGTGTATCAATTTGGCTAGGCCATGATTCTCAGTAGTGTGATTGTCTGCCATTTTGTCATCTGACGTGATTTTCGTAAGTGTTGAAATGCTATCTCCATGATGTTAAAAAAAAAAAAAGATGTTAATGAGGCAGAACAGGTGGCAGCTATGTTAATGAGGCAGGACTCATTCTGTAAGATTGGGTTGTGTCTTGAGCCAATCTCTTTTGAGATACAAAAGAGAGAGGTGAGCAGAGAGATGGTGGGACTTCGTACCACCAAGAAAGCAGCACCAGGAGCAGAGCTCATCCTTTGGACCTGGGGTTCCTGCGTGGAGAAGTTTCTAGCCCAGGGGAAGACTGATGAGAAGGACCTCCCTCAAGAGCCAACCGAATTTGGCCTTCTAGCCTACTGGACTGTGAGAAAATAAATTTCCCTTTGTTAAAGCCATCCACATGTGATATTTCTGTTATAGCAGCACTAAATGACTAAGCACGTTAACCATTTTCATGGAGGCCACCTAAGTGAGACATGCCCATCTCTCCAACCCCATGTCCTACATTTTCAGCTATTTTAACCTTGTTTACTAGGCCCCTGTCCCACTGCCATCCCCACTCCATTTATGGCATCTCTGTTTACACTCCTTTATTAAATGTTATCTTCTCAGAGGTACCCTCCCAAATGTGCTCTTCATCCCACCAACAGTCATCTTCTGTCATAGCAGGGTTTTACTTTCAACATAGCCTTATGATCTTACTTACCGTATTTGTTTGCTTGGTTTTTGTAGGGGAGGGTCTGTTTCTTCCACTAGAATTTAACATCAATGGGAGCAGAGACCCTGTCTATCTTGCTTGCCACCATTGTCCTTTTGCCTAGCCCAGTGCCCAGCATGTGACAGGTATCAGTAAACAGAAGCTGAATAAATAAAAATGCCAGCAGTACCAGGTGAGCCTTACCTTGCCTCTGGGTAGAGGAGTGAAGGAAACAGTTCCCATTTGTATGTCCTGGGGTGTCAGTTATTTATTGATATCTCCCCATGTGGCTGATATTGACTTCCTCACCTTTACCTCCTATTCCCTTCCACCGGATCTCTGGGCAATGCTTTTATCTGCATCCCTGCTCCTCCCCTTGTGCTAAATCACACAGCCAAGAAGTATGACACAAACAATTAACTCTCCAATTTAGCACACAAACTTAAAACTTATTTCTTAACTCAAGGCAACATAATGACATACCAGGATCCTAATGTAACAGAGGGGAAAATTGCTTATTAATCCACAAATACCTTCTAAGGGAGTGACACCTGTAAAATGAAAGACCCTTTTATTCCAATGAATACCTCCATGGGCCCTTATAGGCAGAGGGCCCTGAGGCAGCCAGCAGAGGTTCCTCAGGTGGGGCAGCTGAAGGGCTATTAGGAACAGAAACATGTAATGTTATCTTTGAAATTGTTTGTATTTCTGCACAGTAAATATCTTCTCCATCACTGCTGAGTCCTCAGTGAAGTCTGCCTCATACACAAATGCTACATGAGGACACCGAGTTGGGGGCCAAGTCTGTCTGGATCAATGTAGTGCCTAACAGAGGTATTGCGGAGGTTCACATACTAAACTCATTAAGCAGAAAAAGAAGTTTGGAGTTTAACTGAAAACTCTTGATGTTCATATTGCCTCACCTTTAGCACTCCAGGTACCGTGGCCTGACTTTTGACTGCCAGCCTCTGATCCTTAGGCTTTTTCTGAAGCCTTGAAGGGCTGCCCCACCCATGCCAGCTGGAGGTGCTGTGGAATTGATGCTGCCCAGCCCAGAAACCTTCAACCAATGCTTGGTGAGAATTGGTGTATAAATACCCCAGCTCCTCACCCCTGGATGGGATGACTCTTAAGTGTATTCTATAGTGGCTTCCAGAATTAACCCACAGGACTAACCTCTAGTCACCCACAGTGATAACTGACTTGATGATGAACAATTTATTGGCTTCCTTTCCTTCTTTGTGTCATTTCCCCATTCACCTACCCATGTTTCCTTCACCTTCTGCATTCATGGGCTCCCTAGAGGCAGAGCCTGAGATAAGGGTCTTGTACAAGTTATTTACTGGGGGGACATTCTCAGGGAAAGAGAATGTGTTAGCAAGAACGGGGCATGGGAAGGAGCTGAACAATGACATGTCTTGACTGGAGACTGGCTTCAGTCTGATCCCACGGGAACCCTGGAGCACGAACTGTATCACAGAGTTGCTCCCCACCACTTGAGTCAAGGAGCTGGCCTTTTGAATCCCATTTCAGTTAGATATTTACTGAGGAACTCCAGGAAACCCTGGTGGCGTAGTGGTTGAGAGTTTAGCTGTTAACCAAAAGGTCGGCCGTTTGACTCCACCAGATGATCCTTGAAGACGCTATGGGGCTTTTCTACCCTGTCCTATAGGGTTGCTGTGAGTCAGAATGGACTTGACGGCAATGGGTTTGGCTCTGGGGTTGGAGAATGGGCATATTTCCTTGCTGAGGCAGTGTCTGTTAGCCCAAAGACAACTCTCCAGAGAAGCTGTGAGCTGTTAGGAGACAGCACTCAGAATTGGAGGATGGGTGCACCTGCCAGTAAAGGGGTAGCTCTGAGAACGTGTACCTGTATTCCAAACCCAGTTGCAGACTGGGGTGCCCAAGAGTCCCTTGGAGCTGTGAATGCAACTGCTCTAACTGTGACAGAACTTTCTGGCAGGTACCCAAGAGCATTCAGTATACTTTCCAGATAAACTACCTGTATTCTAATCGTTGTCTCAGAGTCTGATTCTGGAGTTTGAAATGGGAGGCGGATTTATCTAGATCTCTAGGAGAAAAGAGATCTCAGGTCTCTTTATATTATAGTCAAGTTCCCGCTTCTTCATCTCTTTCTGGGGTACTTGAGGGGCTCCAGACAGTGGCTCCTTCCCTCTTCCTCGCTTATCCTGCATGGAGTGGTACCTCTTCTCCTGGAGTGACCCAGCCTCTTTCGTTCAACCTACTCACTCTCCCTGTGACTGAGCTCTGGTGTGGGCCTCTCTGCTGCTTTGCCCCTCCTCTTCCCTGGATCAGGCCTACATGGTGAGCACCAGCAGAATGCCAGCTTTTACCAGCATGTACTGTCTCTTCCTCACAAGCCACCTCCCCACCCGTTAGTCTGTGGGCAGAGATATTGTAGTGGTCTAGGACCAGGTCTCTGACTCACTTCTCCTGCATGGTAGCCTAGCTCAGGGATGCCATGCACCACGCTCACCTCTGTGGGGCTTAGACCAACCCCAGGCCCCATTGAGCCAGGTTCTGCTTCCCATAGTTCCAGATAGCAGCTGGACCTAGGGCAGGGCTGTCAAATAGAAATATACTGCGAGCCACAAATTTTCTAGTAACCACATTAAAAAGGCAAAAAGAAACATGTGAAAATCATTTTAATAACACTGTTTAAATCAACACCTAAAAAAACTATCATTTCAACATACAATCAATATAAAAATAATTAATGAGATATTTGATTTTTTTATAGAAAGTCTTTGAAATCTGGTATTTATTGTATATTGACAGTACATTCCAATTTGGATTAGCCATGTATTATGTTCGCAATAGCCACATGTGGCTAAGGGCTACCATTTTGGACTTCTCAATTCTAGAGTCAATGGTAGTACTAAACATGGCTTTGCTGAAATGGCATGACCATGGAGTCTAGGCTGGATTAGGAGATAAGTGAAGCCAGGAATACCTGATGCTCTTGATAGCCTGGGGCAACTGGGATGAGGTTGAAGACAGAGGTTCATAAGATAAAGGGTAGAAACTTAGAGTGGGGTGTTGGAAACCTGGGAGGTATTAGACCAAGAGGGCAATATCCAGAGTTGGAAGTGATAGAAGTGGCAGTGTCTGATGCTGGTGGCTGTTAAAAGGTGGTGGAGATAGGGGCCATTTGACCGAGGTGCTTGAGGAGCTTTCAGGCCAGTGTTTGTAACCCCTTTGAAACTACCCGTGATACTGGCAGGTAAAAGGGGTAGATGGACAAGCTGCCAAGCCAATGCTGGCTCTGGGGAACTAGGACTGTTTTGTTCAGGTGAAGCAAAATCTAAGCATAAGGTGCTCATCTGTGGCCCAGCTATTAATCATTAGAAAATCCAACCATCCTTAATTCTAATTTTTCGAAAGGAAGATTTCGAGAAGCAACAAACACAAATTTAATCAGGATGCCTTCTATTGCATTATTGAGTCCTCGGTGGAGGTGTTAAAAAAGGCATACATTTCGCATTGACCTCCTTGAAGAGCACTTGTGGATCTTACCATTAATAAGTCACCTTTGGTTCTCACACTCCAATTAGTTGTGTGATCACCTAACAGTATTCTGATCTGGACTGTATTTCTTGTTTTAATGATTAGCATTTTATACCTTAGACTCTTTGTGAAAAGCAAGATAAATTGCCTTTATTTCTTCCCCTTGATCAACCACACACACCACTCCATACA
The DNA here is from genome assembly GCF_030014295.1 of Loxodonta africana. Lineage (NCBI taxonomy): Eukaryota > Metazoa > Chordata > Mammalia > Proboscidea > Elephantidae > Loxodonta > Loxodonta africana. The sequence goes on along the minus strand of NC_087367.1, from coordinate 44,528,927 downwards.
GAAAACGATCAGATTTTTCACTCTTAACAGCCTATTAACTGACTCTTGAGCAAGATATATACTCTCCTAACTTTTTAGATGGGTAAAGCGAGGCCCTGAGCAGCTACTGGACTTACTACAATTGACCCACTTAAAAAAATTAAAAACCCAGAGAGTCTGCTACTTTAGCGTCAGAGCCTGAAGGCAGTGGGGGCCTCCTCAGGATCTCTTCTGATGGAATACATGGAAATGGTGAGTATTGTGGTTTCTGAGCTGCAGTTTTGGTGAGCTTCAATCCTTCAAATGATTGAATCACATAAAGAAGGGTCTTTGTTTTTTTAATTCACTGCTGTATCCCGGATTCTGACACATTGCATGAACTCAGTAAGTAGTTTTGAATGAATACATGAGTTGAATCATCTCTTCCTTCAGTTTTATCCGGTCAAGTCACTTTTGTTTTAAAACATTTTTAAGCTTAATATATATTTTTAAAAATACAGTTTCTCATATAGACTTATTTAAACAGCAAATTCATAACTAACAGTACACATACACCTACAGGAAACACACACACTGTTTTCTCTCATTTGTTCTCCAACTTGCCTTTTCACAGAACGTAATGTCTTGAAGATCTGCTCAAGGTGAGCACAGATGGTTGCACTGTCCTTTTTTGTTTTAATGGTTGCCTAATATTCCACACAGCGGCTAGATCATCGTTTAGTCATTTCCTTAATTGATGGGTTTTAGGATATCTTCACATTTTTGCTATTTTAAATTTGTTGCAATGAACATCTTTGCACATCGTCTCCTTATATGCCTTCCAGATTGTGCTGACGAGTGGAATTACAGTTCATCGTAGAGATGCCCAATTTAAATATTTTAGATACTGCCAAAATGCCCTGTAACTACGACAATTCACACTTTTACAGTCCATTTCTCACATCCTTGTCTGCATTTAATATTAAAAAAAGTCTTTACCAGCCTTTTGGGTGAAAAATTATATCTATTTAACTTTGGGGAGGTAACCTTGCTGTTGAAAATGTATACAAAATAATAACTATAATGTATTTTTTTTATATGTATGTGTGTATAAACCAAAAAAACCAAACTCGTTGCCGTCAAGTCTATTCCAACTCATAGCGACCTTTGTATATATTAATTTTTAAATCGAGTGTGTGTGAGGTATACGCACAAGCACACAGTTTAAAAATTAATAATAAAACAAACACTCATGCACCATGTACCTGTCACCCAGCTGAATATCACGATAACGTAGGAGCCTCTGGTGTGACCCTTCCCAGTCATGCAGCAGTAACTCATTCATTTTTGCTCCTTATATGAATATACAACAATTTATTTTTCTATTCTGATTATTAATGCTTGGGCTTCCTTTTTTTTTTTTTTTCCATTGTGTGTTGAGCATCTATGAGCTTTCTTGCGTGCCTCCTGGTGCACATGTGCCAGGAGGGTGCTAAAGCACACCTAACGGTGAAATTGCTCAGTCTTAGGGTGTAGTGGAGACAGCTAGTTATCTACTGAAATCCACGTTCCCTGTCTCCAAACATGGGTGTCCAGCTGACCACATTCCTTAGCTTACCCTTTAGATGGATGTGACTAAGTGCTCACCAATGGAATGTAAGCAGCTTTGTACTCTGCTACTTTAGGGTCTGAGCATGAAGGCAGCGGGGGTCCTTCTCCATGATCTCTTCTCCCTCTCCACTAGCTGAAGCCCAAATGTGGTGACGCATTTCAACTTTGCAGAAAACGACAGTGTCCTAGATGATGGCAGAGCGATGACTTGGAAAGAATTGAGTGCACCTGAGTGACCAGGAAGATCACAGTTTTCTCCCTTGTCAGGACTGTAAGCTTCGGGACCGATAGATAAGAGGGAAATAAACTTGTTTGTCTTTGAACAATTTTGTTGTTAGTATCTTTATTATGGCAGCCTATATTTGCCCTAATTAATATATAAGAAAGGTTGTGTTAAACTTTACTGGGTGATGCCATATTCTTATCCGGATTGTTTGAACAATTTACACACCCACCAACATTGCACGAAAGCCTTTGCTGTTTCATACCCTACCACCCTAGGATTGTCTCGCGTTACTAGCTTTGCCTTTGCTGTTTCATACCCTACCACCCTAGGATTGTCTCGCGTTACTAGCTTGCCTTTGCTGTTTCATACCCTACCACCCTAGGATTGTCTCGCGTTACTAGCTTTGCCTTTGCTGTTTCATACCCTACCACCCTAGGATTGTCTCGCGTTACTAGCTTGCCTTTGCTGTTTCATACCCTACCACCCTAGGATTGTCTCGCGTTACTAGCTTGCCTTTGCTGTTTCATACCCTACCACCCTAGGATTGTCTCGCGTTACTAGCTTTGCCTTTGCTGTTTCATACCCTACCACCCTAGGATTGTCTCGCGTTACTAGCTTTGCCTTTGCTGTTTCATACCCTACCACCCTAGGATTGTCTCGCGTTACTAGCTTGCCTTTGCTGTTTCATACCCTACCACCCTAGGATTGTCTCGCGTTACTAGCTTTGCCTTTGCTGTTTCATACCCTACCACCCTAGGATTGTCTCGCGTTACTAGCTTGCCTTTGCTGTTTCATACCCTACCACCCTAGGATTGTCTCGCGTTACTAGCTTTGCCTTTGCTGTTTCATACCCTACCACCCTAGGATTGTCTCGCGTTACTAGCTTTGCCTTTGCTGTTTCATACCCTACCACCCTAGGATTGTCTCGCGTTACTAGCTTGCCTTTGCTGTTTCATACCCTACCACCCTAGGATTGTCTCGCGTTACTAGCTTTGCCTTTGCTGTTTCATACCCTACCACCCTAGGATTGTCTCGCGTTACTAGCTTGCCTTTGCTGTTTCATACCCTACCACCCTAGGATTGTCTCGCGTTACTAGCTTTGCCTTTGCTGTTTCATACCCTACCACCCTAGGATTGTCTCGCGTTACTAGCTTTGCCTTTGCTGTTTCATACCCTACCACCCTAGGATTGTCTCGCGTTACTAGCTTTGCCTTTGCTGTTTCATACCCTACCACCCTAGGATTGTCTCGCGTTACTAGCTTTGCCTTTGCTGTTTCATACCCTACCACCCTAGGATTGTCTCGCGTTACTAGCTTTGCCTTTGCTGTTTCATACCCTACCACCCTAGGATTGTCTCGCGTTACTAGCTTTGCCTTTGCTGTTTCATACCCTACCACCCTAGGATTGTCTCGCGTTACTAGCTTGCCTTTGCTGTTTCATACCCTACCACCCTAGGATTGTCTCGCGTTACTAGCTTGCCTTTGCTGTTTCATACCCTACCACCCTAGGATTGTCTCGCGTTACTAGCTTTGCCTTTGCTGTTTCATACCCTACCACCCTAGGATTGTCTCGCGTTACTAGCTTGCCTTTGCTGTTTCATACCCTACCACCCTAGGATTGTCTCGCGTTACTAGCTTGCCTTTGCTGTTTCATACCCTACCACCCTAGGATTGTCTCGCGTTACTAGCTTTGCCTTTGCTGTTTCATACCCTACCACCCTAGGATTGTCTCGCGTTACTAGCTTTGCCTTTGCTGTTTCATACCCTACCACCCTAGGATTGTCTCGCGTTACTAGCTTGCCTTTGCTGTTTCATACCCTACCACCCTAGGATTGTCTCGCGTTACTAGCTTTGCCTTTGCTGTTTCATACCCTACCACCCTAGGATTGTCTCGCGTTACTAGCTTTGCCTTTGCTGTTTCATACCCTACCACCCTAGGATTGTCTCGCGTTACTAGCTTGCCTTTGCTGTTTCATACCCTACCACCCTAGGATTGTCTCGCGTTACTAGCTTTGCCTTTGCTGTTTCATACCCTACCACCCTAGGATTGTCTCGCGTTACTAGCTTTGCCTTTGCTGTTTCATACCCTACCACCCTAGGATTGTCTCGCGTTACTAGCTTTGCCTTTGCTGTTTCATACCCTACCACCCTAGGATTGTCTCGCGTTACTAGCTTGCCTTTGCTGTTTCATACCCTACCACCCTAGGATTGTCTCGCGTTACTAGCTTTGCCTTTGCTGTTTCATACCCTACCACCCTAGGATTGTCTCGCGTTACTAGCTTCGCCTTTGCTGTTTCATACCCTACCACCCTAGGATTGTCTCGCGTTACTAGCTTCGCCTTTGCTGTTTCATACCCTACCACCCTAGGATTGTCTCGCGTTACTAGCTTTGCCTTTGCTGTTTCATACCCTACCACCCTAGGATTGTCTCGCGTTACTAGCTTGCCTTTGCTGTTTCATACCCTACCACCCTAGGATTGTCTCGCGTTACTAGCTTGCCTTTGCTGTTTCATACCCTACCACCCTAGGATTGTCTCGCGTTACTAGCTTCGCCTTTGCTGTTTCATACCCTACCACCCTAGGATTGTCTCGCGTTACTAGCTTCGCCTTTGCTGTTTCATACCCTACCACCCTAGGATTGTCTCGCGTTACTAGCTTGCCTTTGCTGTTTCATACCCTACCACCCTAGGATTGTCTCGCGTTACTAGCTTCGCCTTTGCTGTTTCATACCCTACCACCCTAGGATTGTCTCGCGTTACTAGCTTCGCCTTTGCTGTTTCATACCCTACCACCCTAGGATTGTCTCGCGTTACTAGCTTCGCCTTTGCTGTTTCATACCCTACCACCCTAGGATTGTCTCGCCTTACTAGCTTCGCCTTTGCTGTTTCATACCCTACCACCCTAGGATTGTCTCGCCTTACTAGCTTCGCCTTTGCTGTTTCATACCCTACCACCCTAGGATTGTCTCGCCTTACTAGCTTCGCCTTTGCTGTTTCATACCCTACCACCCTAGGATTGTCTCGCCTTACTAGCTTCGCCTTTGCTGTTTCATACCCTACCACCCTAGGATTGTCTCGCCTTACTAGCTTCGCCTTTGCTGTTTCATACCCTACCACCCTAGGATTGTCTCGCCTTACTAGCTTCGCCTTTGCTGTTTCATACCCTACCACCCTAGGATTGTCTCGCCTTACTAGCTTCGCCTTTGCTGTTTCATACCCTACCACCCTAGGATTGTCTCGCCTTACTAGCTTCGCCTTTGCTGTTTCATACCCTACCACCCTAGGATTGTCTCGCCTTACTAGCTTCGCCTTTGCTGTTTCATACCCTACCACCCTAGGATTGTCTCGCCTTACTAGCTTCGCCTTTGCTGTTTCATACCCTACCACCCTAGGATTGTCTCGCCTTACTAGCTTCGCCTTTGCTGTTTCATACCCTACCACCCTAGGATTGTCTCGCCTTACTAGCTTCGCCTTTGCTGTTTCATACCCTACCACCCTAGGATTGTCTCGCCTTACTAGCTTCGCCTTTGCTGTTTCATACCCTACCACCCTAGGATTGTCTCGCCTTACTAGCTTCGCCTTTGCTGTTTCATACCCTACCACCCTAGGATTGTCTCGCCTTACTAGCTTCGCCTTTGCTGTTTCATACCCTACCACCCTAGGATTGTCTCGCCTTACTAGCTTCGCCTTTGCTGTTTCATACCCTACCACCCTAGGATTGTCTCGCCTTACTAGCTTCGCCTTTGCTGTTTCATACCCTACCACCCTAGGATTGTCTCGCCTTACTAGCTTCGCCTTTGCTGTTTCATACCCTACCACCCTAGGATTGTCTCGCCTTACTAGCTTCGCCTTTGCTGTTTCATACCCTACCACCCTAGGATTGTCTCGCCTTACTAGCTTCGCCTTTGCTGTTTCATACCCTACCACCCTAGGATTGTCTCGCCTTACTAGCTTCGCCTTTGCTGTTTCATACCCTACCACCCTAGGATTGTCTCGCCTTACTAGCTTCGCCTTTGCTGTTTCATACCCTACCACCCTAGGATTGTCTCGCCTTACTAGCTTCGCCTTTGCTGTTTCATACCCTACCACCCTAGGATTGTCTCGCCTTACTAGCTTCGCCTTTGCTGTTTCATACCCTACCACCCTAGGATTGTCTCGCCTTACTAGCTTCGCCTTTGCTGTTTCATACCCTACCACCCTAGGATTGTCTCGCCTTACTAGCTTCGCCTTTGCTGTTTCATACCCTACCACCCTAGGATTGTCTCGCCTTACTAGCTTCGCCTTTGCTGTTTCATACCCTACCACCCTAGGATTGTCTCGCCTTACTAGCTTCGCCTTTGCTGTTTCATACCCTACCACCCTAGGATTGTCTCGCCTTACTAGCTTCGCCTTTGCTGTTTCATACCCTACCACCCTAGGATTGTCTCGCCTTACTAGCTTCGCCTTTGCTGTTTCATACCCTACCACCCTAGGATTGTCTCGCCTTACTAGCTTCGCCTTTGCTGTTTCATACCCTACCACCCTAGGATTGTCTCGCCTTACTAGCTTCGCCTTTGCTGTTTCATACCCTACCACCCTAGGATTGTCTCGCCTTACTAGCTTCGCCTTTGCTGTTTCATACCCTACCACCCTAGGATTGTCTCGCCTTACTAGCTTCGCCTTTGCTGTTTCATACCCTACCACCCTAGGATTGTCTCGCGTTACTAGCTTCGCCTTTGCTGTTTCATACCCTACCACCCTAGGATTGTCTCGCGTTACTAGCTTCGCCTTTGCTGTTTCATACCCTACCACCCTAGGATTGTCTCGCGTTACTAGCTTCGCCTTTGCTGTTTCATACCCTACCACCCTAGGATTGTCTCGCGTTACTAGCTTCGCCTTTGCTGTTTCATACCCTACCACCCTAGGATTGTCTCGCGTTACTAGCTTCGCCTTTGCTGTTTCATACCCTACCACCCTAGGATTGTCTCGCGTTACTAGCTTCGCCTTTGCTGTTTCATACCCTACCACCCTAGGATTGTCTCGCGTTACTAGCTTCGCCTTTGCTGTTTCATACCCTACCACCCTAGGATTGTCTCGCGTTACTAGCTTCGCCTTTGCTGTTTCATACCCTCCCACCCTAGGATTGTCTCGCGTTACTAGCTTCGCCTTTGCTGTTTCATACCCTACCACCCTAGGATTGTCTCGCGTTACTAGCTTCGCCTTTGCTGTTTCATACCCTCCCACCCTAGGATTGTCTCGCGTTACTAGCTTCGCCTTTGCTGTTTCATACCCTCCCACCCTAGGATTGTCTCGCGTTACTAGCTTCGCCTTTGCTGTTTCATACCCTCCCACCCTAGGATTGTCTCGCGTTACTAGCTTCGCCTTTGCTGTTTCATACCCTCCCACCCTAGGATTGTCTCGCGTTACTAGCTTCGCCTTTGCTGTTTCATACCCTCCCACCCTAGGATTGTCTCGCGTTACTAGCTTCGCCTTTGCTGTTTCATACCCTCCCACCCTAGGATTGTCTCGCGTTACTAGCTTCGCCTTTGCTGTTTCATACCCTCCCACCCTAGGATTGTCTCGCGTTACTAGCTTCGCCTTTGCTGTTTCATACCCTCCCACCCTAGGATTGTCTCGCGTTACTAGCTTCGCCTTTGCTGTTTCATACCCTCCCACCCTAGGATTGTCTCGCGTTACTAGCTTCGCCTTTGCTGTTTCATACCCTCCCACCCTAGGATTGTCTCGCGTTACTAGCTTCGCCTTTGCTGTTTCATACCCTCCCACCCTAGGATTGTCTCGCGTTACTAGCTTCGCCTTTGCTGTTTCATACCCTACCACCCTAGGATTGTCTCGCGTTACTAGCTTCGCCTTTGCTGTTTCATACCCTACCACCCTAGGATTGTCTCGCGTTACTAGCTTCGCCTTTGCTGTTTCATACCCTCCCACCCTAGGATTGTCTCGCGTTACTAGCTTCGCCTTTGCTGTTTCATACCCTCCCACCCTAGGATTGTCTCGCGTTACTAGCTTCGCCTTTGCTGTTTCATACCCTCCCACCCTAGGATTGTCTCGCGTTACTAGCTTGCCTTTGCTGTTTCATACCCTCCCACCCTAGGATTGTCTCGCGTTACTAGCTTCGCCTTTGCTGTTTCATACCCTACCACCCTAGGATTGTCTCGCGTTACTAGCTTCGCCTTTGCTGTTTCATACCCTCCCACCCTAGGATTGTCTCGCGTTACTAGCTTTGCCTTTGCTGTTTCATACCCTCCCACCCTAGGATTGTCTCGCGTTACTAGCTTTGCCTTTGCTGTTTCATACCCTACCACCCTAGGATTGTCTCGCGTTACTAGCTTTGCCTTTGCTGTTTCATACCCTCCCACCCTAGGATTGTCTCGCGTTACTAGCTTGCCTTTGCTGTTTCATACCCTCCCACCCTAGGATTGTCTCGCGTTACTAGCTTTGCCTTTGCTGTTTCATACCCTACCACCCTAGGATTGTCTCGCGTTACTAGCTTTGCCTTTGCTGTTTCATACCCTCCCACCCTAGGATTGTCTCGCGTTACTAGCTTGCCTTTGCTGTTTCATACCCTCCCACCCTAGGATTGTCTCGCGTTACTAGCTTGCCTTTGCTGTTTCATACCCTCCCACCCTAGGATTGTCTCGCGTTACTAGCTTTGCCTTTGCTGTTTCATACCCTCCCACCCTAGGATTGTCTCGCGTTACTAGCTTGCCTATCTGGTGGTTGAGAAGCATTATCTCAGTGTCGTTTCCATTTGCATTTCCCTTAGCAAATGAGCTTGAGCATCTTTTCAGATATTGTTGAGATATTGTTTTATACTTCCTTTTATCTGAAATGTCAATTCAAATCATTTGCCCATTTTAAAATATTAGATGCTTTCGGTGTTTGTTTTGCATCAATTTATAGAAGGTTTTTTTAAAAAATATATTCTAGACACTAATAATTTTTTGATTACATAGGTGGCAAATATTTTCTCCCTGTGTGGGCCTTAACTATGTGTATGGTGTCTTTTTGCACCACAGTTTTAAATTTTATGTAGTCAAGTGTACGTTTTCCTTTGTGGTCCATGCTTTTTGTGTCCTGTTTATGAAATCCCTGTCCACCCACCCCACTTCATTATATTCGCCTACGTTTTCTTCTAAAATATTTTTAGTTTTGCTTTTCATAGTTAAGATTTTAATCTGCCTGGAACTGGATATATTTGGTGCAAGAGAAATCTATTTTTTCGAAATGTCTCAGCAGCATTTATTGATTGGTCCATCCTTCCGCCACCACTTTGTAATGCTTCCTTTGACTTTTTTTCCCCCATATATACCCATTGAAAATCCACTGCCGTCAAGTTGATTCTGACACAGGTCCTAAATTCCTACTTCAATCCCATATTATTTTAGTTAACATGGTTTTATAATAAGCTCAGATAGCTGGTAAGCCAAGGCCTTTCATTCTGTTTGTTTTCAAAATTGTCTTGGTTATTTTTGCCTTTCCATGTGAATTTCAGGGTTGAGTTGTCAAATTCTAAAAATTTTATGTTTATTTTTATTGGACTTGTATTGAACTTACAGTAAAAATTGGGGAGAAATGGCATGAGTATTCTTATTCATGAACAGGGTTATCTCCCCAGTTATTTAAATGTTCTTTAATGTTTTATAATTTTTGCCATATAGGCCTACTGTATCTTCCTTTAGATTTGTACCTAGGCACTTTAGAATTTTCTATTGCTAATAAAAATACTATTTTATTAAAAATTACATAGTGTTATTTGTTGTTGGTGTTTAAGAAAGCAATAGGTTTTTATGTACTGACTTTGTAACCAGGAAAATTGCTCATCTCTTATGTTAGAGTTAATGGTTTGTTCATACAGTCCGTCGGAATTTCTATACAGAATCTTACTGTCTGTGACTCATCATGCTTTTCTTTCTTTCTTTCTTTCCTTTTCTTATAACTTTTATTTATTCGTCATGTCTTAGTGTCCTTGCTAGTATCTGCAGTAAAATGTTGAATCGAGGCAAAGATAACAGGCATCTTCTGTTGTTCCCAGAGCTAAAGGAAATGCTTTGGTTGTTTTACCACTAAATAATAATATTTGCTTGGGGGTTTGGTATATACCACGATCCATGATAAAATACCACAACCCTAGCAATGTGAAAACAGTGTCAAATTTTAATCAAATGCTTTATCTGTATCTACTGAGATGATCATATACGTTTTCTCCTTTAATCCATTAATGGGGTGAGTAGTTGTCTTTAAAATTAGACTATTCTTTCAATCTGAGATCAAGCCCATTGGTCAGTTTTTTATATAAGTATATATAGTACATTGCTGGATTTAGTTTGATATTATATTTTATATTTGTGCACATATGGTCCCCTATTTTTCTTTTTTGTACTATTTGTCTCAGGCTTTTTTTTGGTATCAAAGTTATGCCAGTTTCCTAACATGACTTGGATAATATATCCTTGAATGTTTGGAGTTGAACTTACTAACAAAACCATTTGGACTTAATGTTGTTTCTGTTTTGGTGGGTAGACTTTTAAGTACTGATTCAAATTCTTTTATGGCAATACCCAGTGCCATCGAGTCGATTCTGACTCATAGCGATGGCAATGGGTCTATTTAAATATCTTTTGTTTTTCCTTAAACCAGGTTGAGATGCTGTATTTCTTTTTAAGAAAACTTTCTATTTCATCTAAGTTTTTTACAGTACTTTCTAATGTTTTACATTTTGCTCTATCCATATGTATGCCCCCTTTACATCCCTAATAACTGTTTATTTTTGCTTTGTCTCATAATACACCTCACGCCACATCTTGCAACCCAGCTCAATCTCATCAGAAATTTCTATTTTATTTCTTTTTTTTTTCTTCTAAGAGTGAGTTCTGAGAGGTTGTAGTCTTGTTGATAATTTTATTTTTCATTTCTGTAATTTTACGTATTGATCCTTATATTTTGTTTCCTTCTCATGAGTTAGTCTCAGTTTGTCGCTTTTTAAAACTCCATGAGTTAGTTGTTTAACTTATCAGCTTTATTCTATTTTAATATACTTTCTACCATAACTTTCTAAAAGTCTATATAAAGTATATATTTTCCTTTTAAATACCACTTTAGTTGAATACCAAAAGTTTTGAGAGGTAGTATATTTTAATTATCAATGACTTTGAAATATTTGTCAGTTCCCATTATGATTTATTTGACTTATTTAAAATATATTTCAAAATTTCTTTTGTCACTGATTTCTAGTTGAATTGCTTTGAGGTCAGAGAATGTGATCTGTGATGACAAATTATTCATTCTTCGAGACTTGCTGTGTGGCCTGGTAGGTGGTCGATTTTTGCAATTGTTCTACAGTTACTTGAGAATAATGCGTAATCTCTAATAACTGGATATGAGGCTTTAGATACAACTATTAAATTAAGTTGGGTAGTTATGCTGTTCCAATCTTCCCTTGAGTTACCAATTTTCATCTGTTGACCTATAAATAACCAAACGAGGTGTGAAAAAATTTCTCTAGATAGTGATAAATTTCTCCTTGAAATTCTGCACATTTTTCCTTTATATAATCCTTAAGTGTATAGAAATTCAGAATTTATATCTCTTCCTAAAGGAATTATTCCTTTTATTATTATGTAGTAATCCTTGTTACTACTAATGTTTTTCTTAATGTTTACTTTGTTTGATATGAACATAGCTACACCAACTTTTTAAAATTAGCCATTGTCTGGTGGATTTTTCTCTTGTCCCTTTACTTTGAACATATGTGAGTTCTTAAGTTTTGGGTGTGTTTCTTCCAACAGCACATAACTGGATTTTTTTTTCATAACTAACCTGATAATATCTGTCTTTTAAATGGTGAGTTTATTTCATTTACATTTATTGTGATTGCTGATCTATTTGAATTTATTCCTAATTATTATTTTGGGCTTTATGTATACTATGCTTTTCTTATTTTTTTCTCATTTTCTACTTTCCATTGTACTGACTGAGTTTTCATTATTCTTTTTTTCCTAGTGCTTATCTGGAAGTGATAACCATTAGCATTTTAAAGCATGGAGGAGTTAACATCTAAATATATTTAATATCTTTGCCTGCCTTCAGAATGATATGGGTTTTCAGAAAACTTTTAGCCATTTAAATGCATCTTAAATGCTGTTCTTCAGTATTTTAGTGTTATATTTCTTTTAAAAACCCTCAAAGCAGTTCAGATTTACTCCCGTTTACCTGTTCCTTACTCATAGCTGCTTCTTGTGCCTTACTTTGCCTGAGTTCTTTCCCCTTGCTCTGAAATATATTCTTTAGCACATCTCTCAAAGACAGTATTTTGGTGGTAAACTCCCTTAAAAACCCGTATTATTCAAAATGACTTTATTTTGCTGTCAGTCTTGAATAAAAATTTAGGAGAATATAGGAGTCTAGGTTATATATAATTTTAGGTTGACAATTATTTTCATTTTGTATTTATATTTTGATGTTGTGGAGTCTAATTGTAATTTCTTTAGGTAAGTACTTTGTCATTTCTCTCTGATCATTTTTAGGATCCTTTATCTTTGGTGTCCTAAATTTCATTACAATTTTCCTAGTCGTGAATTTATTTTATTTTGCTGTGGACTTTCTAAATCTGTGCACCCTGAATTTGAATAATTTCTGTCTTTCATCAGTTCTGAAAATTTATCTTTCATTTCTCTTTGAATACTGCTTATGCCCCCATTCCTTCAATTATACCCTTTGGAAATATTTTAAAAATTACGATAGCCTTCACTTTGCATCACCCACAGCTCTTAATTTCTCTTAATGTTTTATATCTCTTTACTTTTCTGTGTTGCATTGTGGTAATTTTCTCAGTTATAACTTGCAGTTCAGCACATCTCTCTAATTATATTTAATAACTTGAACGTATCCATTTAGTTTTGAATTTCAATGTCTAATAAAAATTTTTCTTTATTCTTTGTGGTTCTTTCAAATCTACCTGTTCTTTTTTGTGGTGTCTTGTTATTTTATATTTAAGTCTTTCTCTGATAGTTCTATGACAATAGGGGTACAACCCTGTTTGTTTTGTCTGCTGAATTAGACTCATGGTAGATTTATTCATGTGTTATGTGATTTTTGGATTGTGTGTTCATGTATGGCAGGGTTTTATCTTTGGGAATCCTTTATGGTCTTTGTGGAGTGTATATCCCTCTTGGATTTCCTGCATCTAATGTTCTAAGAGTATTATGAATTCAGAGCTAATTTTTTTTTCAATTGATTTCTTGGCTTAGGAGATCTAAGACTATTCAATTAGTATAATTTGAGCTCCAAACCCTTGAGAGGAAAGGCCTATGCTAAGAATTCTAAGGACAGATATTTTCTGTCACACCCTGAGCCCAGGACAAGAGAGGCAAACTTCTTTGTTCTTCTCTGAAGATTGGGTAAACTTTTCTTCTAATTTATTCTTTCAATGAAGGTATAGCAATTTGAAGTCTCAGCTTTATGCAGTGGACTCAGTTCAAACTTACTGTCTTGCATTCTTCCAAAGATTTGTGTCCAATCTGTATATAACCAAAAAAAAAAAAAAAAAAAAAAACCCAAGTCATTGGATATCCAAGACCATGACCAACCCCTACCAATACTGCAGTATAAGCTTCAAGATTTGTTACTCTGATTTTTCAGTACTTGTTGTTTTTAGGCACTCGTGGATACTTCTTGTGAGCTCTGCAATGCATTGAAAAAAGCTATTTTATACATTAGTGTTTTTTTCAAGGTGTATTTTAAGTTTTTTATTATTTATTTATTTGAACTTTAGATGAAGGCTTACAGAACAAACTAGTTTCTCATCAAATAGTCAGTATACACATTGTTGTATGACATTGGTTAACAACCCCATGACATGTCAACACTCCACCTTCTCAAACCCGGGTTCTCTATTACCAGCTTTCCTGTTCCCTCCTGCCCTCCAGTCCCTACCCCAGGGCTGGTGTGCCCCTCCAGTCTTGCTTTGTTCCATGGGCCTGTTCAATCTTTGGCTGAAGGGTGAACCTCAGGAGTGGCCTTATTACTGAGCTGAAAGGGTATATGGGGGCCATACTCTCAGGGTTTCTGTCAGGCCAGCAAGTCTGGTCTTTCTTTTTGAGTTAGAATTTTGTTCTACATTTTTCTCCAGCTCTGTCTGGGACCCTCTATTGTGATCCCTGTCAGAGCAGTCAGTGGTGGTAGCTATTGTGCTGGACTCAGTCTGGTGGAGGCCGTGGTAGATGTGGTTCATTAGTCCTTTGGACTAATCTTTCCCTTGTGTCTTTAGTTTTCTTCATTCTTTATTGGTCCTGAAGGGGTGAGACCAGTCAAGTATCCTAGATGGCTGCTCACAGGCTTTTAAGACCTCAGACACTACTCACCAAAATAGAATGTAGGACATTTTCTTTATACACTCTGCTATGCCAGTTCAGCTAGATGTTCCCTGAGACCATGGTCCCCACAGCTCTCAGCCCAGCATTCGGTCCCTCAGGGAGTTTGACTGTGTCTATGGAGTTACAGTAGCCTTGCCTTGTACAGGTTGTGCTGGCTTCCCCAGTATTGTGTACTGTTTTACCCTTCGCCAAAGTTACCACTTATCTTTTGTCTATTAAGTGTTTTTTCATCTATGCCCCTCCCCTCTCTTGTAACCATTAAATATTGTTTCTTTTTGTACGTAAACCTTTTCATGAGTTTTTATAGCAGTGGTCTCATGCGATAATTGTCTTTTTGTGATTGACTTATTACAGTCAGCATAATGCCCTCCAGATGCATCCATGTTATGAGATGCTTCACAAATTCATCGTTGTTCTTTATCATTGAGTTTATTGGTGTCATTTTGTAGTTTTTTTTTTTTTTGTGTGTGTTGCTAATGTTTTCTTTGTTCCTCTTAGTCTCCTGTGGTGAGTTCCTTTTGTTCATGGATTCCTTTTTCATTTCTTTTGTTTTTATTGAGACTTTGTTTTTCTTCTTTATTTTGATGACTAGGTTTGTTAACTTTCTTTGTGGTTACCTTGAAATTTACCCTCATCTTCCTAGGTTTGAACCAGTTTATTATTACTTGGTATCACCTTTATCACCTTGCATTCCTTTCCATTAGAAAGTTCTATACCTATACCGTTTATTCCCTCTTTTATTGTTCTGGTGTTGTTGTCAATTACAGATTAACCTCTGGGGTTCCCAGTTGCAATTGTTTTGGTTTTGGATAGTCCTTGAGAGTTCCTTTCCTATGTTGATATCTGGCTGGTACAATCTCATGTCCTGGATTCAGGCTGTGGTCTGATGTTGTTTGTTCTCAGACAGAAAGACTCCCTTTGATAATTCTTGTAAGTTTGATTTGGCTTTTACATATTCCCTTAATTTATGTTTATCTGGAAATGTCCTAATTTCACCATCATATTTGAACAAAAGTTTTGCAGGATTTATTATTCTTGGCTGGCAATTTTTTCTCTCAAGGTTTTATGTATGTCGTCCCATTGCCCTCTTGCCTGCATGGTTTCTGCCGAATAGTCAGAGTTCAGTCTTATTGTTTCTCCTCTGTATGTGACTTTTTTGGGGAGTTTTATGTGACTTTTTATTTTTCATTTTTTTTTTTTTTAATTTTTCTAGAGCTGCTCTCAGGTTTTTTTCTTTGTCTTTGGTTTTAGCGAGTGTGATTATGCTGTGCCTTGGTGTTTTTCTTGTGGGGTCTATCCTATATGGGGTTTGTTGAGCTTCTTGGATGGTCAGCTTTTTACCATTCATGATATTAGGGAAGTTTTCTGTCAGCAGTTCTTCAATGATCCTCTCTGTGTTTTCCATTTCCTCTCCTTGTTCTGGAACTCCGATCACTCATGAATTTTTGCTTTTGATTGTATCCCACATAATTCTCAGGGTTTCTTCATTTTTCTTCATTCTTTTTTCTGATTTTTCCTCAGAGTTGTATCCAAGTTGTTGTCTTCAATTTTACTGATTCTTTCATCATTTCAAACATGCTCCTCAGCCCTTCTATGACACTGTCCATTTCTGAAATCTTGTTGTCTTCTGGATTTCTAATGGTTGTTTTTGAATGATTTCTAGTTGCAAATTTATTTTGGCATTTTGTTCCTGTATTATTTTCCTGAATTGTTCCATTTTTTTGTCTGTATTTTCCATGAATTTGTCTGCCTTGTCCAAAAATTTGTCTATTTTTTCCTCACTTTTGCCTGCTTTTTGCTTCAACTCTTGGATTGCTCTGAATATTAGAGATTTGAATTCCCTGTTAGGTAGTTTTAGTGCCTTTTCTTCTACTGGAAAGTCATCTGGTGTCTTATTTTGGACGCCTACTGGACCCATCCTATCCTGTTTTTTAATGCATTTTGATATTGTCTGCTATATTCAGGACATTCAGTAGTTATTCATTTCTTGATTGTAGATTTGTTTGTTCCGTCCTGCTTTTTTTTTTTTTTTTTTTAATTTGGTTATGTCTGAGCAGGTGGGCTGTGCATTCTTTGTTGTTTGCTTGGCTGTAGTCATGATACTTTTCACCTCCTTGCCCAATGGGCAGGGCCAGTCACTCAGCTATGGTGCAGCAGGGAAGGTCCAGCTGAAGGAGAGGGTCTGGAATTGGTTGTTTGTGGCACATACTAGGGCCAACAGGGTGGGCCAGGAATCAATGCTGGGCAGGTTCCATGCCTATGCTACTCAGGGGTGTGATTTTCAGTGTATGGTGCAGGTAGGCAGGAAAGAGGGGGGAGGTTGTGATGTGTGGGGCTACTAGGGGTATGGAAAAGAGGGGAGAGAGGAGAGAAAAACAAGAGCCAAAAACAAACAAGCAAACAAAGAAAGAGAGGGGGGAAAAAAGAGTGCTAAGGGAGCTTGTCATTGGAGTGCAGAGGTGAGAAACCAAAGGGAAAAAGAAGGATAAAATAACTAGATAAAAATTTGGAAAAGAAAAAAGCAAAGAAAAGCCCCGAGGAGTCCCAGAGTCCCACTGGTGGGGCTGCTAAGACTGAGGAAGTAGCTCCCAGGCTGCGCAGTGTAGCATGGCTACAGACGATATAGATGTCACACAGCACCAGGTAATCAGGAGACAGGAAAAGAAGATAAATGTAGAGAGATGAGAACTGAGAAATGAAGACAGACAGAAAGAGAAAAAGAAAGAGAAAAGAAAGAGAAATTCCCCAAGGGATCGTACCTACACGGCTGCGCAGATTGGTGGAGTGGCTCCTAAGCCATGCAGTGCAGCCTGGCTAGAAGGGACTCCCAAGCTGCGAAAAGGAAAAGCAAACAAACAAACAAAACAGAACAAAGCAAAGCAAAGGAAAAAAAAGCCCCAGGGATCCCACCAGTGCGGTGTCGCGGGGTAGGGGAGTGGTTTCCCACCTAAGTGTGGCTTCACAGCCTTTCAAGAAGAAGCAAAGATGGCACATGGAGCCAGGTGTTCCAGAGAAAGGAGGTGGAGGTGGTAGGAGGCACAGAAAAAAACAAAAGAGATGGAAAGAAGCAATACCAGCTCAGAGACCCAGCCAGTGTGGGCAGGGAGAATTTAAGCAGCCTGAGGCCAAGGCATTTGCCTCCCAGCCAAGAGACTGCAGCTGACAGGAAGCAGAGGAGGCCGAAGAGGGTGGGGGGCTAGGAAAGTGTATATTGCTTGTTACTGGGTGCTCTGTCTCCTGCTGGAAACTTCGTGAAGCTGCTTTCCCATACTTCCTGTCTGTTGATCTCTGATGTGGGTGGGATGAATCCAAGCACCACAGATGCTGCACTTCCCAGCCAGCTGAGCCACCACAGCCAGCCAGGAAGCCCAGAGGTAGAGCAGCGGGAAGAGAATGCGGGCTAGGAAAGTGTATATTGCTGGTTACCAGGTGCTCTGTCTCCTGCGGGAGCTCCACAAAGCTGCTTTCCCAGGCTGCCTGTCTGCCGATCCCTGACTGGAATTCAAGATGGCGGATCCGTGCTGCATCAGCTGATGGGGCCTTCTGCACGTATGTCTCCTAGCTCTCTGTCCTCTGTCGGTTTCTTACTCCATTCAGTGCTTGGTTGAGTTCTCTATCTTTTCATTTGGCACGTCATGTTCCAGGAATGATGTTTGTTTCTGTTTTACTTAGTTTTTTTGAGTCTTTGCTGTGGAGGGATGGCATGGTGCTTCTATGGCACTATATTGGCCGGAAGTCTGCACATTACTGTTGCAATAGATGTGTTTAGCAAGAGAATTTTTCAGGTTATTTAGTCTGTATTACCACAAATAAAGTTATTCTTTTCAATTATTTTCCCCTTGTTTTAGGTATAATATGTAATGTTGCTTCTTAGTGAATCAAAGAGTGTTAATATTTTAGTCAAGGTATTAAACTCATTCATACTTGTTATTGGATGTTATTTCTATCATGTCTTCTAAACATATATTGTTTAAATGATTAATTTCCTTGTCTTTAACTTTTTTCTTTTGATTTTCTTTTTAATGAGGCTTATATATTATTTTTCATTGTCTTCTCCATTTTTTTTGGAGTATTTTGGAGTATATGTTAAAATATTGTGAAAACCTTTAACTCTTTAAAACCACTTTAAACCAAGTTTAACCATTTAAAACTAATTTCAGTACTTGTAAGATTCAAGAATAAAATGGCTTCTGAATATGTCCTACATGAACAAAGAATTTCATATACCTTTGCTGCTTATTCCCCCCATTCCCTTCACCTTTGATCTTAATATAATTTAAGCTATTAGATTTAGGTTATTGTAATTAGAATTTTTGCTATATATATATATTTTTATATATATATATATTTTATTGAGACTATTTCTGACATTTTAATTGAATTTAAAAGCAGGTTTGCAAACATTTTGACTTCTAAATTAATTTTATTGCTTGCCACCAAGCCTCATCTCTGTCAACTGGAATTTGTTTTCTAAACTGGTGCAAATTTTCTGAAACCTGAAAATGTAACTAAAAATGTCCATCTGTTGCTTTCATCTTGACTGGACATATATATTTTTTATGTAACAAATCTTTCCTCTATAAACCCTATAGTTTCTGAATTTAGTGTTACGAGGCTAACTTGATATTCTACTGTAGGTAGTCAGTTTCTCCCTCTCCATGTCTGTCAGCGTGTGTGTGTGTCTTTGGATGCATGTAAAATTTCTTTAAAATACACATATGGTTGTCTGGAGGGGTGATGAGAGGGCAGAGGAGGTCAGAAACTGGCTGAATGGACATGAAAAGAGAGAGTGGAGGGAAGGAGTGTGCAGTCTCATTAGGGGCAGAGCAACTAGGAGTAATATAAAAAAATAAATTTTTTTTTATATAGCAACATGTATATAAATTTTTGTATGAGAGACTGACTTGATTTGTAAACTTGTAAAAATTAAAAAAATATATATGCATATGGTTCAAAAACATTACCTAGATGTGACTATCAGGTCTTTATTCAGCTAAGGAAAGTTTTATTCTTTTATAGCTTTATCATTATAGGACATGTGTATGTCTCTTTTATGAACACCAATTTTATATATGTTGGTTCTCCATTTTCTGTGCTCCATATACTTTTGTAATCTCTTAACATGTTTCCTTTTCTGTTCATTTTGTCTGCATTCTTGGACAAATTTTCCAGTTTGTCTTCCACATAATCCACTCAGTGTTCAGCAACAAATCTGCTCTTTCACACTAATGAGGATTTTACTTCTGACACTGAACTGTTGTTTCCTCAAAACCATTGTCTGTCTTTTTCCCCTCCCTTCTTTCATTCTGTTGCCTTTTATTCTTCACCTGTTTTCTCATTATAACGATTTGTTTCTTTTTTATGGAGTTTGTCTTGATGCACACCAAGAAGTTTCCTGAAAATTTCTCTGGACTCTGCAGATCATCATTTTCAGAGGCATGCTCAATGCTCCTTCTCTGGGTGCTTATCCTTTTTTTTTGTTTATCCTGCTTCTTGCACTGCAGTGTTCTAATAAGCCTGAGGCTGTCTTACCTCCCCTTTACTCCTCTTTGAGAAGGGAGAGACACATTAGTTCTCAGTGTTTACTGGTAAAACTGAAAAAACAAAAAACCAAACCCCTTTGCCATCGAGTCAATTCTGACTCATAGTGACTCTAAAGGACAGAGTAGAACTGCCCGTAGGGTTTCCAAGGGCCCCCGGTGGATTCAAACTGCCGACCTTTTGGTTAGCAGCTGTAGCTCTTAACCACTACACCATCAGTGTTTATTGGTAGGCAGGATGAAACGATTAACCTTGGTCTGAATATCTGTCTATTGCATGGTGGTTGAATCTCCTTTTTAGACCTACAGCTGGCAGGCCAGTCAATGCTCACATCCCAGTTCAATTCCCAGTTGCAACAAGCTTCATTGCGTACATATCTGCTCTACTGAGGTACTGTCTTTCTCCAACCACCATCCTGAATCTCTTTGGTGCTTTGACCTATGCGGTGTGGGAAAAAACTACAATAACCAGGCTCCACTGTTCCTGCAGTTACAGCTGTGCCTGCTCCAGCTTCTTGACTGCTCTTCCCCTCCAGAATGTATTGTCTTCATCAACCTATCTACTTGCCCATTGTTTCTCTGATTTTTGGGCTTCTCCTGGATATAAGAAACTCTTGGGGAAGGGAGAAGGAAGACCAGAAAAAACTGCTCTCTGCCTAGTTTGAAGCTGAAGCAACAATGGTGGTAATGAATATTTACTCTAATCTCTAGTTAGTAAAGACCTGAGTGACTGAGTTGGGTATTATCAGAGAGGGAATTATAACGTATCTTCCTATATATATCTCTAAAAGCAGTTTCTCTTTAAAAAAGAGAACTTGGCATATGTCATACATGTGCTTGATAGGTTTTTTTCAATCCAGCTTCATCTGCCTTGTAAGTATGGTCAGTTCTTTCCAGTCCCTGGCAATTAGGTTGTCTGTCAGTGTTCATTCACCTTGTTAGTGTGAGTTTTCATATTTGTCTGTATTTGTGAGGTTTTTTTCTGAGAAATAAAGAGAGGCTACTGTGAATACCTCTAGCCAGAGGCCATTTTGGATGGGAAGTCCCACAATGCATTCAATTCTTTACCTGTCTATCTTCCTAGGGAGACAATTAGATCCTTAAAGGGAGGGGCTGGGTCATAGGCATTACTGGATTCCCCAGCATCTTGTAAGCAACTGGCACAGAATTGCTCGATAAATCTCAGGGAAAAGAAAAGAGGGAGAGAAAGCTTTTTGTTGTTTGTCTATTATCCATGTAAAGTGTTTTAAGTGATTCTTAAAGGATCCTCTGCTCCTCAAAAAAAGAATTGAAGAAAATTTCTTGCATCTCAAGAATATAAATAAAGGTAGTTTGGGTCATGGAGTGTGTAACTAAACCTTTCATTTATGTGGTAAAGTAATATTTAAGAAGGAATGAATGGGATGGGGGCAACTTAATATTTTCTCATGTATAAGACACACATGATCATCTTCAGGGTGGTTACCATTTGTCCACTGTTCACTAATAAGTGGAATGAAGAAAACAGGTTTAAATGACAACAATTGGGATGTAGGTTAGAGATGAGCAGGAACTTCCTCATAGGGTAGCTTTATAATGGGTAGAATTTTCAAGGAACGTAGTACAATTGCTTTCACTAGAAATGCTTATCAATCATTTAGACACAAAACTATTTAGAGGTGGGGGTGAGGGGCTCATTGGTTGCCCTGCAACCTTCCAGCCAGAAGGGCCTATGAGTCTTAGTGAAAGGGTCCAGTCAGTCTTGGGTTTCAGAGAGCCCTCAGCTGCTGGCCTTGCTGGCAAACATCTGTTGGTTTGAAGGAGCAATTTAGTGATATCAGATAGCCAAGTGATTAATCAAGAAAACAAACGAGCATTCGACATCAGAAAAAAAAAAAAAAAAAAAGCCAAGAGGATGCTGTGGGGAAAACAGGCATCCAGGCTTGTAATCCTAAACCAATGGTGCTTTCAGGGATATTTACAAATCATAACCATTGCAACAAAAAGATCAATTTGCTGCACGGCCAAATTAGTATTTAACTTGCTGAAGAAAAGTCAATCTTTTTGGTTATTAGGGAAATTAACAAACAGCCCTAAACTAACAATACTCTTGCCTGAGCTGTCAGCTTGTTTTAGAAATCATCAATGTTGTTTTCCTCACATCCTTTCCAGCTTATGCTCCCTACCCTCACCCCAATCCAACTCTCTCCTCTAAACTCTCTTACTTTTGTCTTTCTTCCTGCTGAAGAACCCTTTCTTAAAATGAAACCTGGTGCCGTAACTGAAGTCAGTAAGTTGTACATCGGCAAAAGGGATGAATGGGCAAATGCTAGGTTGTGCATGGTTTTGCAACAGTAACAAAAAAAGGGGGGGTGCTAGAGATACTGGTACTACTTAGACATAACCAATCATCTCATGTGA
Source organism: Loxodonta africana (assembly GCF_030014295.1). Classification (NCBI taxonomy): domain Eukaryota; kingdom Metazoa; phylum Chordata; class Mammalia; order Proboscidea; family Elephantidae; genus Loxodonta; species Loxodonta africana. The sequence continues at coordinate 44,506,823 of NC_087367.1, read as the reverse complement.
TTAGTTCTCTTGGTTTGGCAGTTTAGGGCCGTGATCTCGTGGGACAATCCAGTCAGTTGGCATAATATAGTTCTTAAAGTTCATGTTCTACCTTCCAGAACGGGGAGGAGCATCTGGGGTCTTAAAAGCTTACCAAGCAGCCCTCTCATGATTCAAGTATTGGTCTTTATTCTTCCGGAACAAAAGAGAAAGAAAGAAACTCAAGAATCAGAAGGAGCTGGACTGCAGGACTAATTGTCTGCATGAACCACCGCCTCCTCCATCTTAAGACCAGAGCTGGATGGTGCCGAGCTATCATTACTGAATGTTCCGATCAGGAACACGATAGATGAATCCTGATAAAAAGGGAGAAAAATGTGCAACAGAACTTCAAATTCTTAAGGAATTTGGACTTACTGGATATAATGAGGTTACAGAAGTCCTTGAGACTATGGCCCTGAGTCACTCTTTAAACTCTGAATTAAAATTATCCCCTGAAGTCACTTTTAAACTAACAATTTAGCCCAAAGAGTAAAGACTATCACCCTTGAATATTACCTTTTTTTTTTTTAATTATATAAGACCAAAAGGTCAACAGCTATTTTAAAGCATAGATGAGAAGGCTGGGGGGCAGGGAGAATAAATAAATGGAAGCAAAACAACTAGAACAGCAATAATGAGAATGTTGACACAATATGAAAAATGTAACCAATGTCACGGATCATTATGTCTAGAGATGGTGGAATGGGAGCATGTTTTGCTGTGTATATTTTCAATAAAACAAAAGAAAAACAAACAACCGCCCCCCCTTCTGATATAGAAAACAAAAATGCTTCTGGAAGAGAGGTAAGGTCTAAAGCCCCGTAACCTTGGTCACTCTCAAATTTCCCCACTTGGGTGGCCCCTGAGAAGGCATCAGAGTATGGTTTTAAAACTCCTGGACCTGGACAGTGGTTCCTAGGCCTCATTATGGAGCAGAATCAATTGGGGGGAAGGAGCTTTAAAATTACATTTGTGGGCCTACCTCATCCCTGTTGATTTAGAATCTTCAGGATCAAGGCTTAGAATTGGCATTTTCAGAGAGCCCAGCCAGCAATTCTTGTATCGTTAGCCTGGCACAGGTTGAAAGACGCTGGAAGTTCTCCTTAGGAACGCCATACTTAGTGGTCCCCAAGAGTCCTCCGAAGTGTGATGTTTGTGGATGAGTAACGATCATTTTATTTCTATGTTCGGTCATATCTGAGATACTCAATATACACAAGATGTAACATGAGACTGTGGGTGAGAAAGACCAGTTGAGAGACACCAAGGTTTCCTGGAAGAAGTGGGGTATGGGCTCGGCCTGAAGGAAGATAATATCTTCATTTGCAGAGACAGAGTAGGAAATTTTATTCAGATCATTTTGGATCTACATGGAAAGCATCCAGCACGGTGTTTGCAGGCAGAAGGTGCTCAATAAACAGAAGTTATTTCCATCATCTCTAACTAGATATGACTCTTTACCTTTGTTTACCTGGTTTATTCTCCAGAGTCCTCCTCACCACCTGACATGCTACATATTGTCTATTTGTTTATTGCCATCCCTCTCCACTGCTCTGTGAGCTCCCTCAGAGCAGGGCCTGTTCACCGTGTCCCACAGCCTAGAACAGGGCCTGCCTGGCTCATAGAAGGCCCTTAATAAACGTGTGTTGAATAAACAGATGAGTGCATGACTAGTCAGCTGCCAGAAAAGGAGAACCTGGGTGTAAGGGTAGGGACAGTGAGGGAGGCTGGCAGAGTCTGGGTTGAGAAAGCAGGTTCTGGGGAACCTGGGGAGAAAGCTGAGTGCCATGCCAGAATGATGGGTCTTCAGCAGACAGTGAGGAGCCACTAGGTTTCTGTGCTGGGAAGAGATAAGATCAAGCTTGGCTTGAGAAAGATTAATTTGTTAGTAAAGTGCAGAGGAATTAGAGAGGTGAGGGGATGGGAGCTGAGAGACTGTCTAGAGACTCCAGTTGTCCAGGAGAAGGCAATGTAAGCTGGAACCAGGACAGGCACATGGGCTTGGGACAAGGGCATCAGGAAAAGGGAACAGCAGAGGGGAACTTTGCTGGATGTGTCTCCCAGGAGACTGGTGTAGTGAAGGAAAAAGAAGAGCCTAAGACTCACTCATGGATCCCATCCATCCATCCATGAGGGTTGTAACTAGAAGCAGGAGAGCAGGTGAAACTGCCAAGGAACAATCCATGGGCTTAGAAGAGTTTCCAAGGACAGAGCTTGGAGTGGGGTGGGGTACTGCTTTTGACAGTTGAGGTAGCAGAGGGGCAGGAAGAAGAAATGGTAAGACAGGTGGGAGAGAACCAGGACCATGGAAGCTGAGGCGAGAGCTTCCAGAAAAGCTGGCTGCTCAGTGGTGTCAGAGGGTGCCGAGTCCAGGAGGACTAAGGATAAGTGGATGTGCGTCACTGCCAAGGGTGATGGCTCCAGAGCAGATGTCATGGCAAGGTGTTGTGGTGGACCACAGGGCGTCTGGCATGGCATGACGGAGGATGATGAGGAAGTGGAGGTCAAGACCGAATCTTCCCTTTGGGCGCTGAGGCAGGGTTGGGTGGAATGTAGGGGAAGAACGAGGCAGTCTGAGTCAGAACACAGGCGACAAAGGAGTTGTAAGAAAGTGGAGACTTGAGTCTGACTGTGGCTGAGGGAAGGGCGACTCAGAGAGAGAGAAACGAAATGTACAGGGTGGGGAACCAGTTTAGAAAATCCTGAAAAATGGGCCAAGGACAGAGAACCCAGAAGATCTGAGTGGGTGGTGAGAGTCTTTATATCTGCCCAGTTTTAACTCATTACCAACCTTGGTGAGGAAGAGGCAGGCTGGCTAGATGTGTGGTAAGTAGGGGGTGACCTGAAGGTTGAGACCATCATTAGGTCTGGGGAGGGGGAGGGCTAGGGCAGTTCTCCAGCATAAATGTTAAAGCCTCAAGTGAGTCTCTGATCTAGAACACTCTGGTGCTCTGCAGAGGCAGGAAAGAGAAAGCAGAGCTGTTGAGCTGAGCCTGGGAATATCGCTCCTACCTCCAATGCCCTTTGCTTGTGTTGCTGCCTTTGCGAGTCCTTGCAGCCCAGCACTCAAGGCCTAGCGCATGTAACCCTGTCACGCCACTGCATTCTCTGCTTTTTTAAATAGCTGGCTGTATGCCAGCTGGAGCCCTGGTGGCTCAGTGGTTAAGCATTCCACTACTAAGCAAAAGGTCCGCAGTTTGAATCCACCAGCTGATCCTTGGAAACCCTATGAAGCAGTTCTACTATGTCTTACAGGATTGCTATGAGTCGAAATTGACTCAACCACAACAGGTTTGGTTTTTCGTTTTCATCTGCCTCCTGGTGTCTCCCACCTGACTCCATCCCCTGGGGTCAGAGCCCTCTGTGGGTGCTCATGGAATGCATTCAGAAGTGAAAACTAAATGCAGCCAGAAATTTCTGGGGAAAAAGAGCAGCAGGGATTGGATAGGAAGCGTATGCAGCGCCCTGTGCACACTGGGGCAGCAGCCGACAGTTTCTCTGAACCGTATTCATTCATTCATGCATTCAACATACATATGCTGAGCACCAGGCACTGTCCGAGGCACTGAGGATTCTGTAGTGAACAAAGCAGATAAGAATCCCAGGAATGGAGACCTTATTCTAATAGGAGACCCACAATAAAAGAAATTGATTAGTAAATACCACACTGTGTTAGAAGGTAAAGTAGTATGGATACGAGGGATGGGGTGTACCAAAAGGGTTATACTTTTACACAGGGTAGTCAGCGTAAGTCTCCCGACAAATTCAATGATTTGAAGCTCACTCAGTCCTGGGTGGGCTGTAACAGCAGTGGACCACAACCCCCTCTTTCAGCAGGCCCACTAGACGGGGCAGGGGGAGGTAGGCCCCGCCATTGCGGTTCTCCGGGAGTACCACAAGGGGGAGCCCACACCCCTCCTAGTGCCTCTAGAGTCCCTGCACAGCCTTGCAAGCAAAAGTTTTTCTTAAACTAACAAAGCCAGTGTAAGGAGGTGCTCGCGTCTGATTGGATGGGGGAATTTTGCAGGTTTGATTCCTTGATTGGACAGGAGGTGTTAGGGGTGGGGAGAGAGCTGATGGTGGGGGATCCCGCTCCCTCCCCCGTCAGTCTGGCCAGCTCCGTCCTTTCGTAGGCTCGGCTGTAGCTCGCAATGTGACACCGGGACGCACACACTCTCGCGCGCTCTCCACAGCTCGCTCTCCCTCGCCCTCTCTCTGTCTCTCACACACACGCACGCACACACCCACCTCTCCCATAAACACACACACACACATGCACACCCACACCCACGCGCGCCCTCACCGCCCCACGCGCGCACACTCCCGCCCACGCCCACGCCGCGCTTGGGGGAGTCCGGTACCCGCGAGAGCGCGAAAGGATACGGAGAAGCCACCCGCGGGGAGCGCAGCGGCGCCCCGGGACGCGGCGCCTTCCCGGCGCGGCCGCCTAGGTTCCCGCTCGGCCTGGGGGCCGCCGGCCGGCAATGGCCCCGGACTACCTCCTGCTGCTCCTCCTGGCAACCGCAGTGGCCGCGATGGAAGGTAACGTGCCCTCCGCTGAGCAAACTGGCGGCTGGTGGTGGCTTCCCCGGGGTCGCCGAGCTCCGCGGCTCGCGGGGCTTCCTGCTGCTTTGCGCTGCTCGCCGCCCAGGACCCGAGGGCAAGGCTGTCCGGGAGGCTCGGACGCGGGCGGGCGCGGGGCGGGGGCGGCACCCGCCGTCGCGCCCAAGGCGGCTGGCTCTCGGTGCCCGCGGCTAGCTCGCGTAGTCCCCCGGCCCCAGCGCCCTGGCAGCCCCGGTCTCCCGCAGCCCAGGTTGGAGCCCGCGGAGCCCGCTGCATTGCGGTGCAGGCTCCTTAGCTCCTGGTGGAGCCGGGCGATGGGGAGGAAGGGGAGCCTCGGGCATTCTCGTCCCTGGAGTGCAGGCGCCTGCCAGCTCCCTTCTTACCCATGGATGCGCTTCAGGGAGCAGTCGTCTGCCACCTCTACCCTTCCGCTTCCCCAGCTCCGGGTCCGCTGGCTCAGAGGGCAAGAGCTGCTCGTGGGAGCCGGAGAAGGTCTGTCCCGGCCCCCCGCAAGTGGCCGCCGGAGAAGAGGGGCTGAGTTGACTGGCCCTACCCTTAAGGGCAGCCTGGTGATCCGGGAGCCTGGGGCGATATATCTTTGCCGGGCTAGTCGGGGTGGGTGGGCACCTTTGTCGCCGCTTGAACCTCGGAACGGGTGTGAGGTGGGGTGGAGTGGGTGGTCGATCTCTGCCCTAACTGTCGGCCTCCTCTGGGCCCGAGAAGCCGACGGGCGGCGGCACCCTCCGCGGTACTTCAGCCAGCCTTGGCTGTGCCTCGGGCTTGTGGCTGGGCAAGCGCGAACCGCGGGCAGCGAGCCTGGCGCAGCGGGGAGCGGGGCCCGGGTTCGGCGGCGCCCGCGAGTCCCCGTGGGAAATCCCTGCCCGCCCCCGCCCGCGCCCCCGCCCCCATCCCTCGCCGCCGAGCGAGCGGCGGCCTCAGCCGCTTCCCGGGAACACAGCTCGGCGGGAGAGCGGAGTTGGAGTTGCCGGAAGGGAAGCGACTTTGGGGGTAATGCTCCGGCCCCGGTCCCCGGTGTCCGGTTCGGGTGGGTGGAACTCCGCGGGGTGGAACCCGCGCTGAAGGGACGCTGCTCCTGGAGCCGGCGCCGCGTTGCGAGCTCCGAGCTCGCCCGGCCAGGCTGCCTGTTCTCCAAGAAAGTGTTAGCAGCTGCTGCTGGAAACTTCCCCAAACCCCATGGTTCGGAGCCTGCGCCCGCTCCGGAAAGCGTTACCCTTCTCCAGGCGAAGCCGGGGACACTCGGAGCCCAGAAGCGCGACTAAGGCTCCCTTGTCTTTTGGCGAAGACCTCCGCCTCTCGCGTTCATTCTGGTGGCGGCGTGGGATGCGGCGTTAATGCCTCCTAGAAAGCTCTCGCTTGCTTTTCTGAAAGTGGCTTTTTTTCTGTTCTGCGCCTCCTGCTGCCCTCTCGGGCTCCTTTTTTTGCGGGGGAGGAGGTGTCGCTTTTTGGAACGTTCAGGGTACTGGAGCCGTGTTGAGCGCGGTCAGCACCCCAGCACAGGGATGCTTCTGTTTGACTTACTCAGGGGCAGGTGCAGGGAGCAGTAGGAAAAGAAAGGAAATTCCAGCGGATATACACACTTAAGCCGGGCAAGAAAATCCATCCAAGTGAATGGACTTTCTAGCGCTGGGATGGTGTCTTGCACGTCAGGGGCTGACTCTGTCCTGCTGATCTTCGGCCCTCCTCTACCCCCAGAGGGGCCCTCAGGGAGCAGATGGGCTTCCTGGGCCAGCAAGGCCCACTGTGCAGAGTCTGGCCTTGGCATCGGGTCCCTATCAACGAAGGAGCGGACATACGTGCAGACGAAATTGTTTGGAAGGCAAGTGTGTGAGGACACACCAGGCTCTGGACGTCAGGGGCTTGCTCCCAAGACCCTTCTTCTTGTCCAGCCAGAGCTGCTTGTCTGCTCTGCCCCAGCTGCCCACAGGTAAGGTTGTGCTGTGGCACAGCCCGGCATCCAGGGTCCTGTCATGCAGGAGCTGGTGCCCTTTCTTCCCACGCAGGCCAGAAAACTTTGCCAGTGGCCAGGCAGAAAGGAGTCTGACTTGCTGGGCTGAAAATCTCTCCAGCAAGGGTTAAAAGAAACGCCACATTCAGCAGAATATTAAAGCAGCCCCATCATCCCTGCTCCATGCACAGGCGAGTCCACACCATTCACTCCTTCCTCTCCTTGAATGAACAGAGGCAGGTTCATTTTCTACTCTCCACACAGGGAGACGCCTTCCCGCCTGCCTGAGTTTGGTTTGTGATGAGTGAGGAATAATTATCAGAAAAGTGGATCAATGAGCTGCCTACACAGACAGCAGATTCTTCCTAGAAGCTGTTGTGGCCAGGGGGTGACTCTCCCTTCTGACTTCAGTCGCTTGTGTGTCTGTCCTTCTGTCTTCTCTGCCCTGGGGGTCTCTGGTGGAATTTCCATGGGACTGTGTCACCCAGGGCAAGCAGCTCCGAGACCAGGCAGGTCCTTAGCTCAGGCCAGAGCAGGGACAAAGGGACAGCGGCATCCACAGACCAGGTGGGGAAATGTGGCCAGAGGAGGAAGCAGGAGCCTCTGCCTGGGTGAAAGAAAGAGGCAAGGGCTTCGGGTTGCTAGGAGGGGATGGAGGCTCTGATTCAGAGGGGAGCAGTCAGGAAGCTGGTTGCGGGTAAGGGAATCCAAACTGAAAGAGCTCACTTTTCCTCCCCTCCTTTCTCCTTTCCTCCCCCCGCCCTTTCCAGCCAGCTCTGCTGTGTGGGGATGGAGTCTGCACTGCAGGGAAGGGGCTCTCTGGGGCATTTTAAGTCTATTTTCTGAGGGGAGAGGGCAGGCTGTGGAGGCAGGATGCTGACAGCCTCTAGCCTTGTGGACACAGCCAGCCCTCATTGCAGGCCTCTGGACAAACGACTGCCTCTTCGAGAGCCAGTGACTTTTCACACTGGGTCTGGGAGCTTGTCGAGACTGGGCTGCTAGTGTCTGAAGGGAAGGCAGCCGCCTGCATTCTCTGAGCTGCCCCTTGGCTTGTGCTCTTCAGGATAGGGCCACCTTCTCCCACTGTGCGTCTGCAGCAGCAGGGGCACATTGGCCTTGCAGCAGATGACCCTGTCTCAGAGTGGGCATTCCTGGACTGAGCACGTTGTTGCTTCTGGGAGACAGCAACTTGGTCATAGCGTCCTCTGCCTTGCCACCTGTACCCACACAATGACTGTACACTGCAGGTGTCCTTAGAATATTGGACACTGGCTGACCGGAGCACCACCGGGAGAGCAAAGTCCTGGACTTGGCACCGTCAAATGTCTACAGGTGTTTGGGTGGTAGGTGTCTCAGGGCTTGACACATAATGGGTCCTCAGTATGCGTTTGCTGCTGCTGAGTACACGACGGAGTTACTGTGCCCCTTGTGGCATACTCCACCTTGAAATACTAGGGCATTTAATTCTATTGTACAAATTTTGGACAGAGTTAAGTCTCTAATTACAGGTCCATGGTAGAAGCCACAACCTGAGCTCATGTGTCTACAACAGGCCACTAGGCTAGGCAGTGATTAGCTTTTTCTGCCTTTTCTGTTAATATTTGCTTGTTGCATGTGTTCTATGTGGGTGCTATGACTGTGCGTTAGCCTATAAGCAGTAGCAGGCACCAAAGATTTAAAAAAAAAAAAAGATGCCTGGGAGAGAAAAGTAAATTTGAGAAGATTTTATCCATTAGCTGATTTTATTTTCTTTGTGGAAAGGTCTCTATTACTCAGTGTTTGTGGAATGATAGTGAGGTAGGGCAATACGATTCTGAATGATAAGTTGGGAAAAGTCTTGGCAGTATAAACAATATCAACTGCAGAGGTCCAGCCCCAGCCCAAACCTTCTGGTTGGTAGAACAGAGCTGCTTGTAGCTGGTGAAGCCCCCCGAGCATAAGGGCGGCCTGCCAAGGCCACACAGAGTCCTGCCTCAGCCCCACTGAGTGGACCTGGGTCTGCAGAAGGCTCATCCCTTTCACACCTTGTTAGCCTGTGCAGACCCAGACCCAGATCTCAGAGGCCCTACCCTGACCCCTTACGAGCATGGCATCTAATTACCAGTATGCGCTTTAGGAAAAGCTCACGAGGCAAAGGCATGATGTGGTCACTTTTTAAAATTCTACCCAGCAAGAAGTAATCTTTGCTAAGGCAAATAGGACCAGACAAGAAAGGTGGTGCTACAATATGTAAGAAAGCACCATGAACCCTTTCTCTGGATCTAGCATGTGGACCCCGTATTTACTGGACACTACCTGTTCTCTAGTTGGTTGAGTTAATTTCATGACCCCAGTGCAGTGGAAGGAGTTGTGGGGTCAGGAATGGAGTCTGGCAATGAGGGTGGACTGGAATCAACATGATGTGAAAGCAGATGGCGGGATCACAAAGCCAGAGTACTCCACCTGGCTTGTTCATCTCCCCTCTATGTGGCTTGTGAAAATCTCCCGGACCACCTGGCCACAGTGTCTTGCTCTGTCCAGTGAGTTATAATGCCTACCTATTCCAGCCTTAGAAACTGGAACAAGTAAGATACACGTCTTGGTGGTCTTAGTGTTCTAGGGCTACCATAACAAAATACCACAAAGTGAATGGCTTTAAAGAACAGAAGTTTATTGTTTCACAGTTGAGGAGGCTAGAAGTCCAAATTCAGGGCATTGGCCATGCTGATTCCTTCTGAGGGCTCTGAGAGAGAAACTGCACCATGTCTCTCTTCTAGCTTCTGGTAGCTTCAATACTTGCTAGTACCCCTTGACATTTCTTGGCATGCCCTGGCTTGTACCTGCCTCCATAGTTACATGGTTGTCCGTCTTCTGTATCTGTTCTCTTTCATAAGATACCACTCAGGTAGGATTAGGACCCGCCCTACTCTTGTGTGACCTGTTAGTAACGTCTTCAAAGCTCATGTTCACAGGTACCAGGGGTTAGGACTTCAGTTTATCTTTTTGAGGGACACAATTCAGTCCATAACAATACTTGATGAGTATGTATTGTGTAATAGTTTAAAAAGAAAGAGAGATGCTAACAAAATCAGAGATACATTTTTATATCGTTAAATTAAAAAGGAATCTTCTATAGCTAATCTCTGAGAGTTCTTGGTAGCACTAATATTTTGGAGGTTAGTGTTTTTCCAGTGTGGACAAAGGGTAGAGGCAATTCTGAAAGCCAAAGGAGGAGAGTTTCATCTTGGGCAGTGGTTTGCAGACTTCAGAAAACCTCCATATAACCTGGGCAACTTGTCATAGATGCCTGGGCCCTAACCATAAAGTTCAGAAGGTCTGGGTAGACCCTAGAAATCTGCATTTTTAATGGGCTTCTCAGAAGATCCTAATGCAGGCGCTTCCTAGCAACACTGCCTGGGCAATCGTTCTAAACTTGACTGCAGTCAGAAGTTCTGGACAGGTCCTTACCCACCCTGTACTTACCAAGTCAGAACGACCTGGGCATCTGTATTTAGCAGGGCACTCAGGCAACTGAAATGCAGGCAGACTGAAATGCAGGCAGCCTGGTACCAGTCTATTTATTTATTTTTTTTACCGAGAATAGCTAACGCTAATACCAGGTGCCTGGTGATGTTCTAGGTGTTTTGCATAAATTAGTTCATTTAATCCTCACAGCTTCGTTACCAGATAGGTATTCTCTTGGTCATCTTGTGCTGCTGTAACAGAAACGCCACAAGTGGATGGCTTTAACAAAGAGAAATTTATTTTCTCACAGTCTAGTAGGCTAAAAGTCCAAATTCAGGTCGCCGTCTCCAGGGGAAGGCTCTCTCTCTGCCGGCTCTGGAGAAAAGTCCTTATCCCCAGTCTTCCCTTGGCCTGGGAGTATATCAGCGCAGGAACCTCAGGTCCAAAGGTTAGGGTTACTTTCTTGGTGGTGTGAGGTTCCCAGCTCTCTGCTTGCTTCCCTTTCCTTTTAAAAAGGTGGTGCAGGCCACACCTCAAGGAAACACCCCTTACATTGGATTAGGGGTGTGATTTAGTGAGGGTGTCACAATCCCATCATAATCCTCTTTAACATAAAATTACAGTCACAAATGGAGGACAGCCACACAGTACTGGGAATCATGGCCCAGCCAAGTGGATACACACATTTTTTGGGGGACATAATTCAATCGATGACAGGTATTATTATTAACACCTCTTTTCCGTTTTTCAGATGAGAAAACTGAGATACAGAGTAGTTAAATAATTTGACTGCTGAAGGTAGTAAGTGGCCAAGCCTGGATTTGAACCCAGGCAGTTGGATTCTGAAGTTTGTGTTCTTAACCACTCCACCTCACTACACCATTTTTGTAGGCTTTGTATGAAGGAAGATTCAGATCAGCCTGAATCCGTGGGTGGGAGTAGTTCTGGTGCTAACTCAGCCTCTGGCCTTTGGCTACTTGCTTGATTACTGAGGATTCCAGGTTTCCGTAGTCGTGGGAGAGGAGATGAACAAAATATTCAGATAATCCCAACTCATCAGATCAAGCAGTGTTCTCCAGGTAGCTCCCTTCCTGTTCCCTCCCACCCCTATCTACACACAGACCCCGGCCTGGAGACCTGCACCACAGCCCGACTTCTGATCACGAGCCCAGAAGGAGGACTGACATCACTGCTTCTCTCCCTGTCCCGGCCAGCAATCCCAAGGGAGAAGTCATCTGCAGACATGGATCCACAAAAGAGATGGGCCTGGGTACCTCGTGCATTCTGGGAGTGGAGGAGTGGAGGGGTGGCATGTGAGGTCCTTACCTGCCCGCACCTGGCCGTCTAGAGCGCACCCCTGCACCTGGATTCCAGGAGTCTGCATTCCTTGGAAGAGCTCCCTTTAGATCTCCCTCTTCTGCACTAGCCACTTAAGCAACCTGCGTATTTCCGTCAGATTTCTGTGATTCCAAATGTGGCGGAGAAACAGAGCACTGGATGTCTGCCCTTAGGAGGGAATTACTGTAATAATAAAGTAACACCTTGGGAGAGATTTCATATTTAAGAGCAAAACTTTGCATGAGAAATTTCTTAGCTCCCTCTGCAGATTCCATTTCACTTGGAGCCCTAGGTGGGGCCCTTGAGTCAGAGTGTTTGACTGCTCTTAGAAGGAGGGTTGAGTGGCCAGGTCAGGGCTACCTGCTTCAGCAGAGATCCCTGGTCCCTGCTGTCTTAGAGAAGCCTCACTGGTTTTTGTCGGTCACTCCCGTCCAGAGTGAGAAAGACGGGAACTCACTTTCCAGGGAGGCCTGGAGGGAACCAAGGCTGGTTCTTCTTTGTGAGTGGAAAGCCATTCTCCATGGACCTAAGGCACAGGAAGTGACCTGATGCACAGTTAACCCTCTCCCTCCCTGTGCCTCACTGTTGTCATTGTTGAATCAGACTGAGGGAGGGGCATGAGAGTGGAGAGAGGTTAGGAGTGTGGCTGGAATAGTAGGAACTTGGGGGTGGGGCTGAACCACTCAGGAGAGGCAGTCCTCCCAGAGAAGGGTTGACAGTTGTAGATGAAGTCCAGTCTGGGGCATGGCAACCACCTGGCTAATTGTGGATACCGAAGTGAGGATGGAAAGTTGGTCGTAAGGTAGAAAGGAACTCAGCCTCCAATGGTAGACCTGGAGAGTGCCTAGGAGCCCTAGTGGTGCAGTGGTTAAGTGCTCAGTTACCAACCAAAAGGTCTTTTCTCAGTGGGAGAAAAGACCTGGAGATTTGTTACCATAAAGATTATAGCCTAGGAAACTCTATGGGCAAGTTCTACGCTGTCACATGGGGTTGCTATGAGTTGGAATCAACTTGACGGTACACAACAGAGTGCCTGGTGGTGGAAATGGTTAATGTGCTCAGCTGCTAACAGAAAGGTTGGAAGTTTGAGTGCACCCATAGGCACCACAGAAGAAAGTCCTGGAAATCTACTTCTGCAGAATCAGCCATTGAAAACCCCAGGGAGCACAGGTCTACTCTGACACACATGGGACCGCCCCAGGGAGCACAGTTCTACTCTGACACACATGGGATCGCCATGAGTCAGCATCAATTCGACGGCAACCTGTTGTAGAGAGTGGCTGTCACTGTAAGAAGTAAAGGTTAGGTGGACGCAAATGGAGAAGGGCCAGGTGTCACCCATGCAGGCCCGAGATTGTGGTGAGTCTGGAGTGGAGAGTGGTGGTTTTGTAGTCAGCAGCTCAGGACCTGATTTTTGGGCATCAGAGATCTCTGCGAGTGGAGTAAGGGTGAGCTTGGCCAACATCAAGAAGGACCCCTTAGCAAAGTGTCTCCACGAGGGAGGACCCTGTTCTAGGGACCCCTCAATGGGCAGCAGCCGATCCAGGCCTGCGCGGGTGGCACTGGAAGCATGGGGCCACAGCTCCCACTGGCACTATGTGGAATTACCTGCCAGCTGCTTCTCAGTGCAGCCAGGTCTTAAACTTGCTTCTAACTTTGTGGATGAGAAGATTTCATTTCCACTGGCTAGGAAAAAGGCACATTTATTTATGCTACTAGCATTCGAGGCAGAAAAACAACTATACACCCACTCATTCCCTCCCCAGCAAACACAGAGTGGTGCTCAGTTCTGTGGGGAGAGTACCCAGAGCTCAAGGCCTGGGGCCCTCACTGTAGTGTCACCACTGATGACTGGAGATTCAGGGTGATCCATTTGCTAAAGGGGAAAAGATGATGAAAGAGAAGACCCTGCTCTCTCCCTCCATGGCTAGCACAGATGATTTTGGGGTCAGGTGAAATCAGAGCACCAGCAGAAAACACCATTAACAGCTACCTAAGAAGCCCATTCTGTCCTCTCGTGGAAGGTTCCCCAGCGTTCTCTGTAGCAGAACTGGGCCAGCGTGGAAACAGATAGGACGGAGACTTCCTGAGAATTACTGGGGCTCATTTTTGCCCACAAATTGCACCTGAGGCCCTGCATCTCCCCTCCCTTCTTCTTGCTTCCTGGCAGCAAGTGACAAAATGACTGATTTGAATTTAACCTCCTTGCTCTGCTTTCCTATCCCCTAGTGGAGGTGTTAATAAGCAGAGAAATGGGCAGAGGTAGGTGGCCAAGAGGGGAGGAGAGAAGCAAAGGGAGCAGGGGCCCAAGGCTATAGCCTGGGCCCAGCCACTACCATCCTGGGATTGATTGTGGGGCTGCTTAAACTTGGCAAGTCAGCAAGGGGTCAGGCTTGTTTCCACAGTCCCCACATGTCCAGAGCAGAGCTGGAGACAAGTTTCAGGGAAGTGAAGAGACTTGCAAGGAAACATACACCCTGGCAGCACTAGAGCCAGGACAAGACTGTGCTGCCATCCACTTTTGAGCATTTACTATGTGCTGGACCCTTTATGAAAACCCTGGTGGCATAGTGGTTAAGTGCTACGGCTGCTAACCAAAAGGTTGGCAGTTCAAATCCACCAGGCGGTCCTTAGAAACTCTACGGGGCAGTTCTTCTCTGTCCTATAGGGTTGCTATGGGTCGGAATCGACTCAATGGCAATGGATTTTTTTTTTTTTTTTTTGGTTTGGTTCCTTTCCATAAGATCCTTGGGTTGTACAAATGGTTTGCTCTTGACTACTAACTGAAAGGTTGGCGGTTCAAACCTGCTTCCATAAAGATTACAGCCCAGAAAAATCTGTGGTGCTCAGTAATACATGGGGTCACCATGAGTTGGAATTGACAGATGGCAACAGGTTTGGTTTTTGGGTTGGTCCTTTTATATTTATTGATCCTCATACCACTAATATCTAAGCATTCTTACTCTAATTTTACAGGTGAGGAAGCTGAGGCTTTGAAAGTTTAAGTTACTGGCTCAGGAGCTGAGATTCAAACTGAAGTTTGTCCAGCTCCCAGACGGCTGACCTCTAGTTCAGTGCCTTTTCCATTTAACATTGCTTATTCAAAAATAAAACCAGGAAGCATTTATTAAGCACCAGGAAGCACTTATTAAGCAACAGCTGTTTGCTCATTGTCCTGTGAGGTTCCCTCAAAGCAGCAGACATTCCCGCTCTGGCCTCTTACACTCCGGCCCCTAAGGCCAGACTCTTCTCTTGCTCTCCGGAGCCGCCCCACCTGTGTCTGCCATTGGATGTGGAAAATGTTTTTTCTTTTCAGTTTGCATTTTCTTTGCCTGTTTGCACATCACCTCTCCCAGGCATCCCCACCAGTTAGCCTCCCACTGTGGTCCTTATTGCTTTTCTTTTCACTACATGTCCATCTGGCTCTCGTCTCTGCTGAGCTGCACTGCTTAGATGGCCGCAGTTTGACGTCTGCTCCGGGATCTCGGTGGTGGGGTGGGTGGGGACCAGGGTCTCTGTGCAGGTCTTCTGGCACTTGCTCCACAGGCCCACCTTCCAAAGGAGGTGCCAGCCGCAGGGGCTCGTTTCTTTGGAGATCTCTCCAGCTCCTTCCCTGTGGGCCTGGCCTTGGCTGCCTTGTGCCTGGGACTATCTTTTTACTTGAGCTCTGGCTGCTCCAGCCCTTCTGGCCAGGTGTAGGCTCCATGACATCAGAGTAGGACACTGGGATTTAATTTTTTTTTTTGGACATGGAAGGATCTGTGGGGAGTTGGAGAGGAGAGAAACCCCACAGCATTCTAGCCTTGCCGGACAGTGGCTGGTACCCCTTGGCGCTGTGACTTTGGAAAGGGCTGAGCAGGAGGACCGGGAGTAATTGCAGGCAGCTTCATCGACAGTGGCAGCAGAGAAAATGCCTTATCTGTGAGAGGCAGCTGGACCCTGCAGTAAATCGTTCTGTTGTTTTCCACTTGCTGTTTTTCCAACACATCAAGATAGGACCTTTGCTCTTGGCTTTCTCTTTGAGGCTGAGGCTGGAGCTGGGTGGTGAGTTGGGGTTGGGGGGAGTGGAGATGGTCTTGTTCCAGGTGGTTTCACATATGCTTCTGCTGCTGAACTCTGTGCTGGCACCCATGGGCCATCTGCGCCTGAGTCACGAGACAGGGAGGGCTGGGTGGGGAAGTGCTCAGCTCTTTTGGCAATGCATCCAAATGGACTGGGGTCGTGGGGCACAGACTGTAAGCTTTGGGGCAAGGAAGAGGGTCTCAGTATCATCAGTATCATAAATTTTGGGCAGGCACCCCAGTGGCTTGTGGCAGGCACTGGTTAGTCCACACTTTGGTGTTTGGTTTCACCCTGGCCACCATGTGTGTGAATCCCTCACTAGCATGTAGCATCTTCGTAGTCTGGCTGCTGCTTCCCTTCCCTCCTCCTGCCTGTACATATGATGTGCCCATATGCATACGTGCTACACAGGTACACACATGCTAGGCATCCACTCATCTCACCCTCTGCTGCCATGTGCCTCTGGGTCTACACCTGCTTGCTCTGCTGGTATTGCACTTCTCGCTTATCTTTTCTTGGCCAATTCTATTCTTCAGAATTTACCACAGAGGTCGCCTCCTCCTAGAAGCCTTCTTACCCCCTCCTCAGGCTGGATTAGGTGACCCTCCAGGCCCCACCACAGCCTTTTATGCCTCCCTCTGTGGGAGCACATCCCACACTAATCTGTCATTGTGTTTATTTGCTGGGTGCCCCACTGCTCTGTGAGCCCCTGGAGGGTGGGACTCTATCTTGCTTGTCATGGTATTCCCAACATCAGTGTGTGGCACATGGGAGGCACTAAGAAATGTGTGTTGAGTTAATGAATAAAAAGAAAGAGCAACAGGATACTTACAAACCTGAAATCATGTCTTGTGTGGTGGTTTAAACCATGTCTGAAAATTCTTTGATTCTCTTTCCATGAGAATGTGGAGTCTGATTCCTCTCCCCTTGAATATGGTTGGCCTTATGACTCACTATAATGAATGGAACATAGCATAAAGGATGCTGAATAGCTTTGGAGGCTAGGTCATAAAAGACAATATGGCTTCTACTTGGCTTTCTCTCTTGGGATGTTCGTCCTTGGAACCCACCTCCATGTTTTGAGGAAGTCCAGGCTACATCGGAGGCCATATATAGATGTTCTGGCCACAGCCCCAGCTGAAGTTCCAGCCCACAGCCAGCATCAAATGCCAGACATTTGAGTGAAGGAGTGTTATTTAAAACCACTAAGATTTGAGTTGATCTGTTATGGAAGAATTAATAACTGAAATATCTTAGAAGTAGTAGAAGAAAAATGGTTTTGAGAAGACCAGAGAAGGGCTTAGGGGAAGGTGGGGGAGGAGATATGATATCTCTTATTCATTCAACATTTAAGAAATATGTGTTAACCTCCTACTGTGTGCCAAGCAGTGTGCACAGTGTTGCAGCCCTTGGAAACTTACATCCTAGTAGAGGACAGACAGTCATCAAAAGATAAATCATGTACAGAAAAATAGTTTATGGTAAGTGCTATAAAGTGAGTAAACAGGATGCTGTGATTGAGAGTGACAGGTGCAGGCTTGGGCAACTTAAAATGGAGAGTGGGCAGGGAAGGCCCCTCTGTGAACTCTTGAAGGGCAGTCATGGCAAGTAGGCATAGCTCTGCTCTGCATGGGAGATAGATTTTGGCTTGATTACAAAATTCTTTCCAGCTTAGCTGAACCAAGACAGAACAGGCTGCCTTGAGGGATAATGCAGCCCCTTCCCTGCATGTCTAGGTGAGGGCTGATGCACTGCCAGACTTGAGAGCCCAAATTATCCAAGAGGCAAATGGGAAATGGGAGTAGAGAGAGAAGACTGTCAGTTTTGCTTAGGAGGCATCAGTTTCATGAGTATTCACTCAGAACACATTTATTGAGCATTTACATGAGAAACACTGTGCTTGGAACTGAAAATATGGAGATAAAGAAGACATAGCCTTTCCTTCAAAGACCTCACTGATTAACAGACTGGTGGGGGAGACAGAGCCACACAAATTACAAGCCTTAACAGGACACATGATTGACTCTGATAGATGTGGTATAATGGTTACAATCAGCTGATAGGAGAAAACAAATGACAGGGCTATACTTCCAGTGGTAAGGGTTTGGGAAAGGGATGTGTGTGTGTGTGTGTGTGTGTGTGTGTGGCGGCAGCGGGGGAGGTGATGGGGTGAGACTCCTTGGAGAATGGGTAGAATTTTGTTAGACAGAAAGGAGATGGGGGTGGATAGCAATGAGACACTGATAGTCATTCCCACTCCCTGCCTCATGAAGGTAGACATCCAGGGCTCTCCATCATGGGCTTTACCTATTTTATTAGCTAAGTCTTTTATTGTAGTGACAGATGTTCCACTCAAACTAGAGAAAAACAAAGGGTGGGAGATGATTACTGGCACTTGTTATTACTGGGCAATTCAGGACTTAGGCTATGATTGGATTCAGGGGCACCAATACTGTCTCGGGAGTCAGGCTCTCTGTTTTAATTCCTTGGTCCCATGTCTATATCAGCCAAGGTCCTGGAAGAATCAGATGACGCTCTCAAAGGGTTAATTGAGGGGAGTTTTTTGAAGAGACTGTTTGTAGAGGGATGAACAGGGTTAAGGGAACCAATAAGGTTGAAGATGCATCCAGAGACTGGCAATAGTGGGAAGCCATAAAACCCCAAGGCCAGAAAGGGCAAGGAGAGGATATGGTACTCTCAGAAGCTGGCAAGAGCTGTAGCTGTGGGAGAGGGGCTCCCTGATAGGAGCTGTGGACAGAGATAGACAAATGAAGCTGCTATGAAAACCATGCACGGGGAATGGGGGAATGGGAGGTGGTTGTTCCCTGAACTCTTTTTCCTCCATGCTCACCATTCCTGCCAGCACTGCCCATGGGGTGAACTCAACAAGAAGGCAGAGGGCATGGAAGTCTGGTTGGTGCAGTTCATAGAGGTCAGTCTCCTGAGGCACAGAAAAGGACAAAGAAGGTGGAGAATGGATTTGAAGGGGCAAATGGAGAATAATGAGCAGAGTTATTTACATTGACTTCATCTTCACACAGGCTTTCCCATGAGATGGCCGTGAGGCTGCTGGTAGCCCCAAGTCACATCCTCCTAGTTTAAAACCTCAGCAGAAAAATTCTCACCCTGAGTATTTCTAGCAAAAACCCTGGAATTTTTTTCTCCTTGGCCTCCCGTACATGGATCCTGAGCCTCTCCATGATCAAGGTTCTGTCATTAGGATGATGGAATGTACCTACTGGCCAGGTCTATGTCACATGGACACCCACTCCTGGAAATGAACTTCCTGGCTTGACTGTAGGAAGGGGCTGATTTTCCCTTCAAATGTCAGGGCACTGTTATCAAAGAAGCAGGAATGGGTGCTAGACAGGCAACAGTTTACAATACCCATTCTGACCTTCCTGTGGTAACTGAATTATGGAACACGAGAGTGTATGCAGTAAAGAACATGGACTCTAGAGGGCAGAAGGAGGTGACTTTGACTGGGATGGGCCTGGCTGAAGGTGTGGGAAAAGCTGGGGAAACTGAAGGTGCTGGAAAATAAAAACCCAGGAGGGAGAGATGGAGGCAGTTGGGTGGACAGCTCCTTTCTTTATGAGAAAAATGTTCCCTATATTCTGGATCATCAAGATCAAACTCAAAGTAGTTAGTAAGCAAGCAGCAGGGGTGTTTGGCCAAAGCCAAAATGGCGTGAAGATTATGGTATCTCAACCTGACTCTGAAGGACAAGGGCTGTTATCTGGAACAAGATAAGAAAACAGTGGGTGAGAAACCATGACTTCTCACGGTAGCTTTCTGAGTTCCAACATAGCTGTTAAACCAAACCAAACCCACTGCCGTGGAGTCAGTTCCAACTCTTAGTGACCCCATAGGGTTTCCAAGGCTGTAAATCTCTACAGAAGCAGACTGCCACCTCTTTCTCCTGTGGAGCTGCTAGTGGTTTAGAAACACTGACCTTTCAGTTAGCAGTCAAGTGATTTATCCATTGCGCCACCAGAAACCCTTAACATAGCTACTAGAGCATCTTAACCTAACCGTTGCATTTAAATTGGATACCCAGTGGAGAGCAAGACTGAAAGAAATGCAAACTCATAGGTACAATGAGATAGCTCATTTTCCTTTATTTTCCACTATTATCAATCACACCTTAATCTCACCTGAAATTTCCATTTTTGCATAAGTAGAATATTCACAGTTTCCTATGTACTTTTCCCTTTGGTTTTGAGACTTGTATAAGATGGCAGATTTTAAAAGTTCTTTGCAGACTTCTTTCTACATACCTTAGATGCCTTTCTCACTTAGAGAGGCATCTAAGATCTGCTTAGAGTTCATCAGAGGAAGACTCCATTTGCCCTTCTGAATTCCCTGCTCTTGGTTCCAACTTCTCTGCACTCCCAGCCAACCAGAAAAAGAACAGTTTTTTTTTTTTTTTAAACACAGTAGCACAATGCCATACCGCTGCTTCTGCATGAAAGCCCCATGGTTTTCTTTTTCCAATCAGAAGAAAGTAATTTTCCTTTCACTCACCTGACTAACTTGTTCAGAGCATCCTCTCCCCACCCCTTTCTCATATCTTGCTGCTAAGTATTTGCCTGTTCATTTGCATCTCAATGGTTCCTTAGCAACTATCCTACCCTCAGGATTAGGTACAAAGCCGCTCTGTGACACAGACTGCCAGGGATACATCGCCCTCTTTTATGGGGCCTGAGTTACCAAACCGAGCCCTGCCCAGACATGAAGCACATTTACTTACGACATCACACTGGTTCTGAATTATAATGCAATTCCTCCCTGCCTTATCTGAGCATGCAGACTTCTAAGCGACCCTTGCGCTAAAATACCCTGAATAATCCATTGGTTCCTGAAAGCTGTCCTCTGACATACACTTTCAGAAAGAGAATCTCATGGATCTCACTATTGAAGGAGACCCCTGTCTTCAGATAGGCGGTGAATGAGGTCCATTTTATGAATCTGGCAGCTGAGGCTCAGAGAGATGAGATAGCCACTCCAACGTTGGGTAGCCGTGGGAATGTGGCAAAGGAGAGACACTGCTGCTTCCAAGTTCTTGCTGCACACTCATGCCACATCCTGGTAAGAGTGACTTCCATTTGCCAGCTACTGTGAGCTTTCGGAGTACATTTAAAGGAAGCTTTTAACATAGGTATATGTCTCTGTTCATCTGAGATCTTATGAAATTTCACTTCTTAACTAACCAGAGCACAAGAGTGATTTCCCAAGAAATATGCCACATATGGGTGTTAGCTTGTTTTTCTGCTTGGCAGTTGACATTCTTTCCATTCATGAGCTTGAAGCCATGGGTAGCATGGAAAAGCCTGTGCATGTGTCTGTGTGTACACACGTGTGTGTGTGTATTTATGCCAGTGACAGAGATAGTGGCACCAGACGATTTAGCAAATTAGAATATTCAGCCTTGAGTAGGCGGTGCTGCTTTTTGCAACAGCACCAGGCCTTTGCCACCAGGGCTCACTGGCATGGAACAGCCTGGCAAAGGGAAGACGCTACTCAGAAAAGGACAGTAAGAATAAAGCTCATTCTATGGCAGGACTGACCTTTGCCACTCCTACTTCACACTGTTATTAAATATCTGGAAAAGACTGAAAGAACAATTACAGTACCGTCATAATGTATAAGCATAAAGCAAGCTGTTCCCAAGGAGGCCATGGCTCAATTGAGCTTGACAAAGCAGGGAACTCAGCTACAGCACTGAATTTCTTCTCCTTTGGAAGTTATCTTCATAACTTAGCATCGGCTGAATACTTTGAATATGCCATGTGCAGCTCTGTCATTATGGGCTCCAGACAGGGACAGAAAGATAAGATGTCGGGGAGGAAGGGAGGCAGAAGTCCTTGGATTTTTACTTGTCTCCCTGCTAGACCTGAGTGTTGGGTCCTGGTTGTAGCCATCTTATTGTTGTTGTTTTTAGGTGTTGCCAAGTTGGTTTTGACCCATAGTGACCATATGTACAACAGAACCAAACACTGCCCTGTCCTGCACCATCCTTACAATCGTTGCTTTGTTTGAGCCCATTGTAGCCACTGTGTCAGTCCATCTTGTTGAGGGCCTTCCTCTTATATGCTGACCCTCTGCTTTACCAAGCATATTGCCCTTCAGGGTCTGGTCCCTCCTCGTAACATGTCCAGAGCACATGAGGTATCATCTTATAGCCTCGATTTAACACCATTTTATAGTCTAGGTTTAAAACAGTGCCTGGGGTCCTGGTTTGAGTTGGCTGAGTTGAGCTGACTTAAAGGCTTCCATAGGAGGGAGAGTGAGTGACTGTCTTTCCCATGAAGGGGAGTCCTGTAAAGGGCACGTGTTGCCGCTGCCTCCTTCACACATGCTCCCAGCAGCTTCCAGCAGGTCACCTGCTTTCCGCCTAGTTCCACCAGATGGGGACCCACAGCAGAGGTAGACCTCCATGTCAGAACTCGATGCTGGGCCTAGGGGCTGGGTCCACAGCATTGCAGCTCTGCTTATCAAGGAATTCTTTCATCTCAACCAGTGTCTCAACCTTATTTTCATCGTCACCCCCATTGTTGTTGTTGTTACTTGCTGTCAAATTGGCTCTGACTCATGATGATCATTTGTACAACAGAATGAAACATTACCTGATCCTGCACCATCCTCGCAGTCTGTGGTATGTTTGAGCCCATTGTTGCAGCCACCATGTCAGTCTATCTTGTGGAGGGTTTCCCTCTTTTTCACTGACCCTCTACTTTACCAAATATGATGTACTTTTCTAGCAATTGATCTTCCTGGGTAATGTGTCCAAAGTAAGCAAGATGAAGTTTTGCCACCCTTGTTTTTTGAGGAGCATCCTGGCTGTCCTTCCTCCAAGACAGATTTGTTTGTTTTTCTGGTATATTTTAGTGTATATTGTCTGGTATATTCAATATTCTTAACCAATACCACAATTAAAATGCGTCACTTCTCCTTTGATCTTCCTCATTGTTACCCTCATTAAAGAGCTTTTTTGGAGAGTTTTTTTCTTAATCACTCCCTCCCATGAAATGATAATACCACAGATACACTGTGTATCTGTTTATATACTAAGGCCCATTGGAGGGCCACAAACCATTGTAATAACTAAGATTTATTTGCCCCTCCCCCCAACAAGCGTTTTCTCCCAGGTGAGAATGCATGATATAAATGAACTAATTCTCGCAGCAACTTGGTTTGCTCTCAGCCAAGTTAGAGCACAGCTTCTCACCGTCTTGTTTTCCATGTAACTTGTACCAAGTGTGGTACCAATCAATCAGAAAGAACTTCTACCTTAGCAGTAGAGGTCCAGGAGAGCCCCTGCTGGCCAGGCATTAGTCACTGGGTCCTGGGGAGACCCAGAGGGATTCAGAGAAGGGCTTGGGCAAAGGGCTATCTCAGAAGCAGAGTGATTTGCCAGTAAGTGTGAAGGTATTTCAGTATTTAACAACAAGCATGGTTGTGGGAGTTTCTAAGTAGTACAATTGGTTAGTGTTTCTGGCTGCTAAATGAAAGGTTGGTTTGAGTCTACCCAGAGGTGCCTTGGAAGAAAGGTCTGGTGACCTACTTCCGAAAAATCAGCTACTGAAAACCCTGCAGAGTGCAGTTCTGCTCTGACCCACATGGGGTGACCATGAGTCAGAATCAACTCAATGGCAGCTGGTTTTATGCCTGTGCCCGTGTGTACTTGCCGAATGTCAGTCCTGACTTCACTGAATGTAGAAATAGCTTTTTGAGTCTAGGTCTTTTTTTTTTTTTTTTTTAACAAAATCAGCTTTACTGAGGCATAATTTACATACAATAAAATTCACCAGTGTTAAGGTTACAATCCCATGTGATTGGACAAATGAATGTAGTTGTGTAGCCACAACTACACACATGATATAGAACATTTCCATTTCCCTAAAAAGTTCCCTCATATTTCTTTGCTCATATTCCTTTCCCAACCACCGGGCCTCTGGCAGCCACTGATACAAGATTTCTGTCTTTTCTAGTAGTTGTTGTTGGGTGTTGTCCATTCGGCCTTTTCTAGAAAAAAAGATCATATAAATGGGATCATATGTTGTGTAGTCTTTTATTGTCTGGCTCTTTTCACTGAGCATAATGCCTTTGAGATCCACCCATGTCGTTATGTGTGTCAATAGTTCCTTCCTTTTTAATGCTGAGTAATATACCATTGTATAGATATACCACAATCGTTTTATCTGTTCAATGGTTGTTCTTTCTAGAATTTGGCTTTTATAAATAAAGCTGCTATGAACATTTGAGTACATGTCTTTGTGTGGACATATGTTTTCACTTCTCTTGAATAAACACCGAAGAGTGGGATTGCTGGGTAATGTAAGTATAAATTTATAAGAAACTGTCAGTCAGTTTTCCAAGGTGGCTGTTTTTCCAGTTGCCGTCAAGCTGATTCTGACTAGTGGTGACCTCGTGTGTGTCAGAGTAGTACTGTGCTACATAGGGTTTTTTTTTTTTTTAATATATATATATAACTTCTGTTATGCTTTAAGTGAAAGTTTACAAATCAAGTCAGTCTCTCACACAAAAACTTATATACACCTTGCTACATACTCTCAGTTACTCTCCCCCTAATGAGACAGCCTGCTCCTTTCCTCCACTCTGTTTTCATGTCCATTTCGCCAGCTTCTAACCCCCTCTACTCTCTCATCTCCCATCCAGGCAGGAGATGCCAACATAGTCTCAAGTGTCCACCTGATCCAAGAAGCTCACTCCTCACCAGCATCCCTCTCCAACCCATTGTCCAGTCCAATCCCTGTCAGAAGAGGTGGCTTTGGAAATGGTTCTTGTCCTGGGCCAACAGAAGGTCTGGGGGCCATGACCACCGGGGTCCTTCTAGTCTCAGTCAGACCATTAAGTCTGGTCTATTTATGAGAATTTGGGGTCTGCATCCCACTGCTCTCCTGCTCCTTCAGGGGTTCCCTGTTGTATTCCCTGTCAGGGCAGCCATCGGTTGTAGCCAGGCACCATCTGGTGCTTCTGGTCTCAGGATGATGTAGTCTCTGGTTCACGTGGCCCTTTCTGTCTCTTGGGCTCGTAATTACCTTGTATCCTTGGTGTTCTTCATTCTCCTTTGATCCAGGTGGGTTAAGACCAATCGATGCATCTTAGATGGCTGCTTGCTAGCGTTTAAGACCCCAGATGCCACTCTTCAAAGTGGGATGCAGAATGTTTTCTTAATAGATTTTATTATGCCAATTGACTTAGATATTCCTTGAAACCATGGTCTCCAAACCCCTGCCACTGCTACGCTGGCCTTTGAAGCATTCAGTTTATTCAGGAAACTTCTTTGCTTTTGTTTTAGTCCAGTTGTGCTGACCTCCCTTGTATTGTGTGTTGTCTTTCCCTTCACCTAAAGTAGTTCTTATCTACTGTCTGATAGTGAATGCCCCTGTCCCACCCCCCTCCTTCCCCCTCTCGTAACCACAATAGAATGTTTTCTTCTCAGTTTAAACTGTTTCTCAAGTTCTTATAATAGTGGTCTTATACAATATTTGTCCTTTTGCAACTGTCTAATTTCACTCAGCATAATGTCTTCCAGTTTCCTCCATGTTATGAAATGTTTCACAGATTCCTCACTGTTCTTTATCGATGTGTAGTATTCCATTGTGTGACTATACCATAATTTATATATCCATTCATCTGTTGATGGGCACCTTGATTGCTTCCATCTTTATGCTATTGTAAGCAGTGCTGCAGTGAACATGGGTGTGCATATATCTGTTCATGTAAAGGCTCTTATTTCTCTAGGATATATCGCAAGGAGTAGGATTGCTGGATCGTATGGTAGTTCTATTTCTAGCTTTTTAAGGAAGCACCAAATCGATTTCCGAAGTGGAAATTCCAAATCAATTCCCACCAGCAATGTATAAGTATTCCAATCTCTCCGCAGTCTCTCCAACATTTATTAATTTTGTGTTTTTTTGATTAATGCCAGCCTTGTTGGAGTGAGATGAAATCTCATTGTAGTTTTGATCTGCATTTCTCTAATGGCTAATGATCGTGAACATTTCCTCATGTTAGCTACCTGAATGTCTTCTTTAGTGAAGTGTCTATTCATATCTTTTGCCCATTTTTTAATTGGGTTACTTGTCTTATTGTAGTTGAGTTTTTGCAATATCATGTAGATTTTAGAGATCATGCGCTGATCGGAAATGTCATAGCTAAAAACTTTTCCCAGTCTGTAGGTAATCTTTTTACTCTTTTGGTGAAGTCTTTGGATGAGCATAGATGTTTGATTTTTAGAAGCTCCCAGTTATCTAGTTTTTCTTCTGCATTGTTAGTAATGTTTTGTATACTGTTTATGCTATTTATTAGGGCTACTAACATTGTCCCTATTTTTTTCTTCCATGATCTTTACTGTTTTAAATTTAGGTCTTTGATCCATTTTGAGCTCGTTTTTGTGCATGGAGTAAGATATGGGTCTTGTTTCATTTTTTTGCAGATGGATATCCGGTTATGCCAGCACCATTTGTTAAAAAAGACTGTGTTTTCCCCAGTTAACTGTTTTGAGGCCTTTTTCAAATATCAACTGCTCATATGTGGATGGATTTATGTCTGGATTCTCAATTCTGTTCCATTGGTCTATGTATCTGTTGTTGTACCAGTACCTGGCTGTTTTGACTACTGTGGCTATAATAGGTTCTAAAATCAGGTAAAGTAAGGCCTCCCACTTTGTTCTTCTTTTTAAGTGATGCCTTGTTTATCTGGCGCTGGGGCCTCTTTCCCTTCCATGTGAAATCGGTGATTTGTTTCTCCATCTCATTAAAGTATGTCATTAGGATTTGGATCGGAATTGCATTAAATGTGTAGATCGCTTTTGGTAGAACAGACATTTTTATAATGTTAAGTCTTCCTATCCACGAGCAAGGTATGTTATTCCACTTATGTAAGTCTCTTTTGGCTTCTTGCAGAAGTGTACTGTAGTTTTCTTTGTATAAGTCTTTTACATCTCTGGTAAGATTTATTCCTAAGTATTTTATCTTTTTGGGGGCTACTACAAATGACATTGATTTGGTGATTTCCTCTTCGATGTTCTTTTTGTTGGTGTAGAGGAATCCAACTGATTTTTGTATGTTTATCTTGTATCCCGATACTCTGCTGAACTCTTCTAAATTTTCCTTCTATTCCTATTTTGCTGAGTTTTTGTCATTAGTGTGTGTTGAACTTTGTCAAATGCCTTTTCTGCATCAGTTGATAAAATCATGTGATTCTTGTCTTTTGTTTTATTTATGTGGTGGGTTACATTAATTGTTTTTCTAATGTTGAACCATCCCTGCATACCTGGTATGAATCCCACTTGGTCATGGTGAATTATTCTTTTGATATGTTGTTGAATTCTATTGGCTAGAATTTTGTTGAGGATTTTTGCATGTAAGTTCATGGGGGATATAGGTCTATAATTGTCTTTTCTTGTGGTGTCTTTACCTGGTTTTGGTATTAGGGATGTTCTGGCTTCATAGAATGAGTTTGGTAGTATTCCGTCCTTTTCTATGCTATGAAATACCTTTACTAGTAGTGGTGTTAACTTTTCTCGAGTTTGGTAGAACTCTGCAGTGAAGCCATCCGGACCAGGGCTTTTTTTTTTGTTGAGAGTTTTTTGATTACCTTTTCAATCTCCTCTTTTGTTATGGGTCTATTTAGTTAGTTTAGATAGGTAGTGTGTATCTAGGAATTCATCCATTTCTTCTAGGTTTTCAAATTTGTTAGAGTACAGTTTTTCATAGTAATCTGATATGATTCTTTTAATTTCAGTTGGGTCTGTTGTAATATCGCCCATCTCATTTCTTATTCGAGTCATTTGCTTCCTCTCCTGTTTTTCTTTTGTCAGTTTGGCCAGTGGTTTATCAATTTTGTTGATTTTTTCAGAAAAACAGCTTTTGGTCTTGTTAATTCTTTCAATTGTTTTCGTGTCTTCTATTTCATTTAGTTCAGCTCTAATTTTTTATTATTTGTTTTCTTCTGGTGCCTGTGGGTTTCTTTTGTTGCTCTCTATTTGTTCAAGTTGTGGGGATAATTCTTTGATTTTGGCCTTTCTTCTTTTTGGATGTGTGCATTTATTCATATAAATTGGCTTCTGAGCACCGCTTGCGCTGTGTCACAAAGGTTCTGATAGGAAGTGTTTTCATTCTCATTAGATTCTCTGAATGTCTTTATTCCATCCTTAATGTCTTCTATAATCCAGTGTTTTTTTGATCAGAGTATTGTTCAGTTTCCAAGTGTTTGATTTCTTTTCCCTGCTTTTCCTGTTATTGATTTCCACTTTTATGGCCTTATGGTCAGAGAAAATGCTTTGTAATATATCAATGTTTTGGATTCTGCTAAGGCTTGCTTTATGAGCTAATATGTGGTCTATTCTAGAGAATGTTCCATAAGCACTAGAAAAGAAAGTATAGTTGGTTGCTGTTGGGTGGAGTGTTGTGTGTATGTCTACGAGGTCAAGTTGGTTGATTGTGGCATTTAGATCTTCCATGTCTTTTTTGAGCTTCTTTCTGGATGTCCTGTCCTTCACCAAAAGTGGTGTGTTGAAGTCTCCTACTATTATTGTAGAGCTGTCTATCTTACTTTCCAATGCTGATAGTTTGTTTTATGTATCTTGCAGCCCTGTCATTGGGTGCATAAATATTTAATATGGTTATATCTTCTTGGTGTATTGTCCTTTTAATCATTATATAGTGTCCTTCCTTAGCCTTTCTGATGGATTGAACTTTAAAGTCTATTTTGTCAGAAATTCATATTGCCACTGCTGCTCTTTTTTGTTTGTTGTTTGCTTGATATGTTTTTTTCCCACCCTTTGAGTTTTAGTTTGTTTGTGTCTCTAAGTCTAAGGTGTGTCTCTTGTAGGCAACATATAGACGGATCTTGTTTTTTAATCCATTCTGACACTCTCTATCTCTTTTTTAGTGCATTTAGTCCAGTTACATTCAGGGTAATTATGGATAGGTAAGAATTTACTGCTATCATTTTAATGTCTTTTTTTGTGTGTTGTTGACAGTTTCTTTTTCCCACTTAATTTTATGTGCTGAGTAGATTATCTTTATATATTGTCCTTTCCTCACATTTGTTGTCATTGATTTTGTTTCTGCTGAGTCTTTATTTTTTTATTGTACTATATTTTGATGAGTAGGATAGTTTGTCTCCTTTGTGGTTACCTTAGTATTTACCCTTATTTTTCGAAATTGAAACCTAACTTTTATTTCTTTGTATCACCATATCTTCCTTTCCATATGGAAGGTCTAGGATTACATTTCTTAGTCCCTCTTTATTATTTTAATGTTGTGTTCTTTTATATAATAACATCACTGTTACTCTGTTTTTAGCTTTTTTTAAATAATCTTGCTTTTGTTTTTTTTTTGGATTTCCCTGTCTGGGTTAACTTCTGGTTGCTCTGCCCAGTGTTCTAGTCTTGAGTCGATACCTGATATTATTGATTTTCTAACCAAAGAACTCCCTTTAGTATTTCTTGTGGTTTTGCTTTGGTTTTTATGAATTCCCAAGCTTGTGTTTATCTGGAAATGTCTTAATTTCACCTTCATATATAAGAGACATTTTTGCTGGATATATGATTCTTGACAGGCAATTTTTTTCCTTCAGTTTTTTAAATATGTCATCCCATTGCCTTCTTGCCTGCATGGTTTCTGCCGAGTATTCCAAGCTTATTCTTTTTGGCTCTCCTTTGTAGGTGACTTTTCGTTTATCCCTCGCTGCTCTTATAATTCTCTCTTTATCTTTCGTTTTGGCAAGTTTGATTATAATATGTCTTGGTGACTTTCTTTTAAGATCTGCCTTATGTGGAGCTCTATGAACAGCTTGGAGAGATATCTTCTCATCTTTCATGATATCAGGGAAGCTTTGTGGCAACAAATCTTCAACAATTCTCTCTGTATTTTCTGTTATCCCTCCCTGCTCTGTTTCTCAAATCACTCGTAGGTTATTTCTCTTGATAGAGTCCCACATGATTCTTAAGTTTTCTTCATTTTTTTCAATTCTTTTATCTGAGCTTTCTTCAGATATATTAGTGCCAAGTGATTTATCTTCAAGTTCAGAATTTCTAGCTTCTACTTGCTCAGTTCTGCTTCTCTGACTTTCTATTGTCTATTTCTGTAATTTTATTGTTAATCTTCTGAATTTCTGATTGCTGTCTATGGATTTTTCCAGCTTATTAAACTTTTCATTATGTTCCTGAATAATCTTTCTAATTTCTTCAATTGCTTTATCTGTGTGTTCCTTGGCTTGTTCTGCGTATTGCCTCTTTTCCTTCCTGATGTCTTGAAGGGTTGTGTATATTAAACTTTTGTACTCTGCATCTGGTAATTCCAGGAACGCACGTTCATCTAGAAGATCCCCGGATTCTTGGTTTTGAGAGCCTGTTGAGGTGATCGTGGTCTGTTTCTTTATGTGACTTGATATTGACTCTTGTCTCTGAGCCATCTATAAGTTATTGTATTAGTTTGTGCTTGTTTACTGTGTCGTAGCTGCTTGCTTTGTTTTGTTTTGGTGTATCCCTATGGGTTGCTTGAGTGAGGTAACCTGATTTTTTTTGCCTTTGGAGCTCTGGGTGTCCTGTCCCCAGCTGGCTAGAGCTGTTATCGGGTATATCAGTCTAGGAGTCCATTCAGTTTGCTTGTATAAATTCAGCTCAGGTTTCCAGGTAGCTGATCACCAAGTGTGTGGTACAGACTGTCCTACAGTCTTAGAGGGGCAGGGGTGATTGGCGTTTATACCGGTATCTGATTGTAGCAGGGCGTTACGCTCTGAACAAGGCAGGGGGCTGAGAACAGACCTCTGAATGTCTCTGAGGAAAGCGCGTCCCTGTTCCCTAGAGCATGCAGGTGGGTTGGTTCTGCAGAGGGACCATGGGCGCCCAAAGTTTTTGGTTGTAAGGACTGGGAGGTACCAGTTATTTTTGGACCCCTGTCATTGGTGGCTGGGTGATCTGAGTGGAGCTACCAGTCCTTAGGTCCCTGATGTGGGTAGGTGAGGACCTTGTTTAATAAGCAAAGCAATGTCAAACATCAAACACCCACCACTCCACCGCACAGCTGAAACGGTTGGAGTCTACCAACAAGGGCCTATTCTCCCGAAATAGGCCCACAGAGGTCCATGCAGAAGGGAAAGGTGCTCAAAGTCCACGGACCATTTATGCCTGGAAAGAGCCACTTCTGTCCTGAGCTCCCCTGGTTAGTGGAGCTAGCAAATTGTCTTTTCTCCCAGCTGCCAATTTTTTCCTTCCCCATGGCCGGGAGGATGGGTCTAGGTGCTGAAGAGTGCCTATCTCAGGCCCAGGGAATTCAGCCACTGAAGCTGGCTTGGGGGTGGGGGACACGGTAAAATATACGCAAGTACTTAGCTTTTGCCGAGAGCGCCTTTGTCCTCTGGTTCTGGAGGTGTGAGTAGTCTGCGTAGCTGGCTGCTTCTCCCTGAGGAAACTGCGGCTGAACGCTAGTACCAGCCTACCACTGCTGCTCTGGGAATGGTGCCTGAGGGTTCTCTGCGATTCAGGTCCGGTAACTCCTCTCCGATTCTGAATGGTCTCTTCCTCTCCCTGCTCCTTAGTTCGTTTTCTAAGCTTGCCTTTGATGCTCAGTGCTCCTAGCTTGTCATAAATATACTTGTTTCACTTGTTTTTTCGGGTCTTTGTTGTAAAGAGGGCTCGCCGGAAGTGTCTGTGTATTCTGCCATCTTGGCTTCACCTCTCCATAGGGTTTTTGATGGACGGTTTTTTGGATGTAGATTGCCAGGCCTTTCTTCTGAGGCTCCTCTGGGTAGACTCAAACCTCTTACCTTTTAGTTAGCAGCTGAATGTTTTAACCCTTTGCACCACCCAGGGACTCCTAATGTGGATGTACCTACCATCTTGCATTCCCAGTAGCAGTGTATGAGAGTCCCAGTTGCTGCATATCCTAACCAAAAGTTGGTAATGTCAGTCTTTTTAAATTTAGGTGTTCTGGTGGGTGTATGCTAGTATCACATTGTAGTTTTCATTTTATTTCCCTAATGACTAAAGAGGAAAAGTGTAGTGGTTAAGAGCTACGGCTGCTAACCAGAAGGTTGGCAGTTCAAATCCACCAGGCACTCCTTGGAAACCCTGTCAGGCAGTTATACTCTGACCTGTTGGGTCGGTATGAGTCAGAACTGACTCAGTGGCTAAGGGTTTTGTTAATGACAAACGATGTGTCTTTCATGTACTTATCACTTTGTTGTATATCTTCTTTGATGAAATGGTGTTTCGATCTTTTGCCCATTTTTTTTTGTTGTTGTTGCTGTGTTGCCTGTTATATTTTCAGCTTGGATGGTTGTTTGGAGGTAACAGAACCCCACGCCCATCCCCAGTACTGTGTGTGATGACTGTGTTGTTGTGTTGTGCTGGGAAGACCATAGACTGATACCTGCCAGGTCTCATTCCTGGTGGGTGGGGTAGGGATGGGGCATGGTCTTCTCTGAAAAAGATGTTTATCAGTTATCAGGGAGGAAGTATATCTCTGGACAGGGACCAGGAACTCAGAAAGTGGGCTCTTGCCATGGGAGAAAACCATAATCCAGGTGATCTGGAATTGTGTTAATAGGTATTTATTTCTTGTGTGTCATGTTAAGTGCTAACCTCGTTTTCACCATACTTCTGAGTATGAAGGAAAAAAGGGATGCTCCCACCCCTAGCAGCTTTGCGGGGGGGTTTTGCCCTCCTGGTGGTGGCAGCAGTAACCGGGTAGAAATCCCCAAGGGCCCTGCCTCTCCAGGGTGTTCTTATTACAGGTGTAGTTTGGTTTTGGGTTTTGTGTTTATGAAGAAAGGTGAGATTCTTCTTCACAGGACCGCAAAGGAAGGGTCGTCTGAAACTGTGCACAGGAGGGCACAACCAGGCTCAGCCCAGAGCTCTCAGGGCTGGGCCCATTC
The DNA here is from genome assembly GCF_030014295.1 of Loxodonta africana. Taxonomy (NCBI): domain Eukaryota; kingdom Metazoa; phylum Chordata; class Mammalia; order Proboscidea; family Elephantidae; genus Loxodonta; species Loxodonta africana. The sequence goes on along the minus strand of NC_087367.1, from coordinate 44,474,515 downwards.
AGTAGGGCACCAAGTGCCCCAGGCTGCTCATCCCTTTCTCCTGGCGGCTCTGACTCCTGGGGGGTTTCCTAGCCTCCCCTGTGCAAGCATCATTCATTCATGGAGAATTTCTTTGGCTTATTTCTCCACTTTAGATGACAGACTTGTGATTCTGTGGGCTTTCCATCACCAGGGATAGTGTATGAGCTTCAGCTACCTTTGCCGTTATTTGCATGATGATGATCAGTGATCACAGTAATCATGGGGGAGGTGACGCACGACAAGGATGCAGAGGCCTGCGGTGGTGTCATCAAGAATTAGTGTGCTCAGCTGGGCCCATGTCACTTCTCACAAGCACCTCTTGTGTTCATGAGCAGAAGAATGTGACTGGGGCTGCATCACTTCTAGTTCTGGGAGGTGCAGGACCCCTCGCTAATCTGAGTCCCCTTGAGAGTCCCACAGAATCCAGCCCAGAGCCTGGCACTGAGTAGGCACTTGGTAGATGATGGAAGGAGGGATGGAGGGATGGATGATGGATGATGGATGGGTGGGTGGGTGGGGGGGAGGATGGATAGAAGGATGGACGGACTGGGTCCTTGTCGTACTGTGTAGTGTCACTCAGGAAGAGGCTGATGCTGGTGTCAACATGATGTAAAACCAGGGGCTCATATCTAACAGTAGCTAGCAGCAGCCTAGGAAACTCTGAAAAGCTAGCTGTGGAGACAAGACTGATACACCTGGTGCTGGGTGGGAGATACCTGAAGATGGTTCAGACAAGGAACCTTCCATTGAAGGGACCTGTTGCAAGGGAAAGCTTACAGTAAGCTGGGCCTTGAACATGTGGAGGTGGAGAGAGGTGGGGGTGCATATTGTATGTGGGAAGTAGCAGGAGCCAAGATATGGTGTCGGAAAAGGAAAGGGCAAGTGCCTGTAATAGCATTACAGTCAGCGAGTGCTCAGTGGTCCAGCCTAGACCCTTGGTGCTGTAGGAGGTCAGAGGATGGAGAGATTAGAGTGGTCTTTTTTTGGTAACCAGCATGGCTTGCTAGAGGAGAGGGTGCCTCTTGACGGAAATGGAGGGTTTGTGCTGATAGAGGAGGCAGGGCACAGGAATTCCCTACCAGTCAAACTTACCCTGGGGTGGGTAACCTTCAGAGAAGCCATATTTCGGTGACACCTGCCCTTCTGTCTTGTAGAGGTGACTTGCTGACTCCAAAAACCTAGGAGGTCTTCCTGTGAGGAGGGCTTAACAGTGTTGCTGTGTTCTGAGCCCCAGGGGTCCAGCTGACACTGCCAACATGGGATTTACCTAGGAGTATAGCACAATGCCTCTTGCAATGGTCTGGACCAACGTTGTACAAGTTGTTGTCTCTGGTCTTACTACCCAATGGCTCAGTGTGTGGTCTGTGAACGGCTTCACCTGGGAGCTTGTTAAAAACCAAATACTCGCTGCCTCGAGTTGATGCTGACTCATAGCGACCCTGTAAGACAGAGTAGAGTGCCCTATAGGGTTTCCAAGGCTGTAATCTTTGTGGAAGCAGACTGCCACGTCTTTTTCCCATGGAGCAGCTAGTGAGCTTGAACCGCTGACCTTTCAGTTAGCAGCTGAAAGCTTATCCACTGTGCCAACAGAGAGCTTGTTAGAAATGCTCAATCTCAGGCCCCCTGACAACTCCTGAATTAGGATCTGCCTTAGGCTCTAAACCTTTGCATGAGGGAGAGGTCTCTTTAAACAATCTAACAAACCTTTCTGAGTACTTCTTAAAGGAACTGTTTCAGATTAAAGAAGATTGAAGAGACATGATAAACCAGCATAACAAATGATCCTTTACTAGATCCTGTAATATACTAGATGCTTTGTATACTGGAGAAACCCTGGTGGCTTAGTGGTTAAGAGCTGCGGCTGCTAACCAAGAGGTCAGCAGTTTGAATCCACCAGGTGCCACTTGGAAACCGTGTGGGGCAGTTCTCTTCTGTCCTATAGGGTCACTATGAGTCAGAACCGACTCGATGGCAACGGGTTTTGGGTTTTTTGTATATTGGAAAAAAATTGCTGTAAAGAGCATTATTTGGAGAACTGACAAAATGGCAATGTGTGCTCCCAAGGCTGGAGTAGAGGGTCTCATTAGATAACAGTATTTCAACAATGTTATATTTTCCAAGTTTGATAACTGTGTTGTAGTTAAGTAAAAAAATATCCTTGTTCTTAGGAAATGAACATTGGAAAATTAATGGGTAAAAAGTTATGATGAATGCAACCTACTTTTAGAGGGTTCAGGGAACAAAATGATTGAATGAAGGATTGATTGAACAAATGAATGAATAAATAAATGGTATATATACGTAGTGTGTGTGTATATATACTATTTATTTATACACATACACTATGTATATACACTATTTATTTACTCATTCGTTTGTTCAATCAATCCTTCATTCACCCTGGTGGCATAGTGGTTAAGTGCTACGGCTGCTAACCAAAGGGTCGGCAGTTGGAATCTGCCAGGCGCTCCTTGAAAACTCTATGGGGCAGTTCTACTCTGTCCTACAGGGTCACTATAGTCGGAATTGACTCGACAGCACTGGGTTTGGTTTTGGTTTTTGGTATACATAGTATGAATGAATACATGAATAGTATGTATATATATATATACATACATACATATATATATATAGTATGTACATACATAATACATAAAACTGTGGAGTCCCTGGGTGGTACGAACGGTCAGCGTGAAAACTCTGTGGAGCACAGTTCTGTCTGACACACATGAGGTCACTATGAATTGGAATTGACTTAATGGCAACTGGTTTAGATATATAAGTAAATATAATATAAACATGTGTATGTGATATAATGTCACATTGTATCATATCGAATATATATGTAGAGGGAGGAAGAACAGAAAAAAGCAATTGGGGCAAATGTTAAATGTGGTGAATCAGGGTAAAGGGTATGTGGAAGTTCTTTGTTCTATTCGTGCAGATTTCTTGGCTGTTTGCTATTAATTCAAAGAAAAACTAAAAAGAAAAAAATATGTATGTCTTACCTAAAAGTTTGATGGATGTTGCAAGTTGCTCTCCAAAAAAGCTGAACCAGTTTACATTCTCACAACACCGTGAGAGGGTTGGTGCAGCTGCTTGGTGCAGCTATTTTTATGCAGCTATTTTGATACCAGGGACTTTTTTGATGGGGTCATGTATCAGATTTGACCTGGGGACATTTTGTTTTTTCCTAATTTATAATGAATATTCTCAAAAGTACAGAAAAGTCAATAGCAAATTTCTATGAACACTCATAACCCACCACCCAGATTCAGCAGTTGTTAATGCTTTGCCATATTTACTATACAGATACACAGATTTGTGGGGTGGGTAAGAACTGAGGCACGGAAAGGCTGGGTAAGTGATGGAGCCACGCAAGTCTGTACACTTGGTACTTGAGGTTTTTCCCCAATTGTCTTTCTCAACAGGTGGATCTGGAATTTTTCTTTTGAAGCAGTTTAGTAAAGTGTTGGAGTCAGACAGACCTGGATTTGAATTCTATCTCTGACCTTGGGAAAACTGCATAACCCTCTGTGCCTCAGTTTCTTCATCTGTACAGTGAGATGGTGCTACTTACTTATGCTCAAAGCACGCACATACCATGGTGGCCATTATTATTGTCATTTTTTCCGTCTCTATTTTCATCTAAAGCAGATCTCCAGGCTTCTCCTCCAGGAGGACTGATCCCCAGATCTTTACCTTGCCTGCCAGTATTATGTTTGGCCCACATATTGCTGGTGTGTGGGTTCTGTCTTCTCTATTCCAGTAGGCCTGGTGGCCCAGTATCCTGAAGGTCTCTGAAAAGTGTTGACACTCAGGAAACACTTCTCGCCCAATTGACTTTTTGCCCATGTCTCTAGGGAGTACTGCACCTGACTCATCACACCCAAGGGGCTCTCTGCTGCCTGCCTTCCAATATTGGAGGACAGGGTCTCACAAGCCCCAGCAGTCACCCCAACCACGTATTCTCTGGCACATGTACTGGGTGATATTCAGTAATCTGTCATTATGTGTCATTACCGAGACCCCAGAACCTCAGGCAGCAGGGCCTCCTGGGTCATAAACCCCCAGGTGAACTTGTCTGGATCAATTCGCAGCATCGCTGGTATAGTGTGGCAAGTTAGATAGCACTAGTCCCTTCCCCACCCCATTTCCAGGATTTCTTCTCATGAGACCAGGTTCCACTTTGTGGGGAAGGGTAGTACAGGGCCAGGGCTAGGGTGAGGCGAGTGAGGTGCTCACCTTGAATGCAAAATTTAAGTGCCAGAAAACTCCATAATCAAGGTAAATAGTATTCTAATTCAATACTTAAAAAATCCTGTCTATAAGCTACAGCCCTCAGGCTGGCTGCCTGTTTTTGTATATAAAAAATAATTTTAAAATAAAATGTTAAATTGGAACAAACATACCATAGGAATGCAAGATGATAATAGGATGAAAAATAGTCTGCAGAGGGGAGGAGGGTATATGGGAATTCTCTGTACTTTCTGCACAGTTTTTCTGTAAACATAAAACTGCTCTGAAAAATGAAGTGTTAAAACTGTTTACTCCCCTCCCTGTGGGCCCAGGAATTGGGAGCCACTGGAGAGGGCACTGGAAACCCTGGTGGTATAGTGGTTAAGTGCTACGGCTGCTAACCAAGGGGTCGGCAGTTCAAATCCACCGGACGCTCCTTGGAAACTCTATGGGGCAGTTCTACTCTGTCCTATAGGGTCTCTATGAGTCAGAATGGACTTGATGGCAGTGGGTTTTTTTTGGTTTGGAGAGGGCATTCACTGGCACTTGTCGTCAATGTAACAATATAAATAATGTTTGCAACTCTAGAGTTAGCACAGCTCTTTCAACCTTATGCCTCCTCTTAAAGTGCCTGACGCCCTGACGCTCCTAGCGTTTGGTTCCCCAGACCACTGGCCAGTGTGGCGTGGGCGGAGGGAGGGGGCATTGAGGCTGGAGGCAGGTATTCATTGTTCATATGGTGCCTGGGGGGTGCTTGTTTCCTCTCCTCATGAAGGAGTGCACGGGGGACTCAGTGGTGCCTGGTCATTCCCTGTCTTAGAGCTGAAGGTCTGAATCACAGAAGGGACATGGGGTTGGGAGTCAGAGAACTGGCTTCACATTCGCCAGGTCAACACCCCAGCCCAGGGCAGGAAGGTACAGTGACAGGCTGGGGGACTCTCTCCTCCCACCACGTTCAGCCAGGCCCTGTGCCTATGCCTCTACCCACCAGGCTCCTGGTCCTCAGGAAGGTGGTGCCTCAAGTACCTCCCCTCATGGCCCATGTAAGGGGTGCTCATCCGCCTGACGTTCCTAAGAGCCATGTAGAGAGGAAGGACATGCAAAGAGAAGGCATATCCAGGGACCAGGAGCTCGCTGCTCTGGTGGTCCTCGTACCCTGTAGTGACTGCAAGGCCATGGCTGTAGAATTCTCTTCTCCGCATCTGCCTCACTACCTTTGACCCTTCACTCAACAGGAAGTGAAAACTGTAGCTGGCTCTTGGATAAAGAGAGCGAAAGTCGCTGGCATTGTGTGTGAGAGCCTGACAGGCCAACAGCTGATGGGGGTGCTCTCTTGGCTTGTGATGGGCGATTTGACCGTGGTGTGTCACTCATACTGCCCGGGCCTGTCACATGGTCCTCTGTGAGCCCCCTGGTCTCCTCTCCCGCAGCACTGTGTTTCTGGGTGAACAGGGAGATGATCAGAGGCTGAGGAACAGAAGCGAACAGGTGGCCTGGCTGCAAACGGGATGGGAGGGGGACGGGGAGGGGAGCAGATTTCATCTTCAAGCTACAGTGGGAAGCTTAGTGGCCAGCTTAGGATTAGAGAGGGAGTTTAAGCAGGATGGGTGAGAGGATAAATATGAGTTATCAGCTACCACCTGTCTGTCAGTTTGTCATAGTCTGGTGGCTTGTGTGTTGCTGTGATGCCGGAAGCTCTGCCACCGGTGTTTCACAAAGCAACAGGATCCCCCAGGTGGCCAGGTTTCAGCACAGCTTCCAAATTAAGGCAGACTAGGAAAAAAGGCCTGGTGATCTACTTCTGAAAATTAGCTAATGAAACCTTATGGATACCAACAGAATATTATCCTATATAGATGGATGATAAGCCTGCTAGACTGGAAGACACTTACGTAGATGGCACAGGATTGGGCAACATTTTGTTCTGTTATACGTAAGGTTGCCACGAGTTGGAGCAGACTGGGTGGCAGCTAACAACAACATAGGCTATCAAACGAATAATGTTTTCAACACAGAGAAATGGAAGTTGAGTAGACATCAACACTCCCGTCTTATCATTTGGGTAGTAAATTGGAGTTTCCTGTTTGGTGTATGTCTCTCCCCTCCCTTTGCCTGGAGGGTGAGGAGCCTGGTGAATCCTTTGTGCCTCACACAGCCTGGCTGCCTTAAGCCTCTCCGCTGGTCAGTCCACTTTTCCTGCAGAAGGTGGAATGATACTCGTTTTGTGGACTCAAGGACCATGTTCCCATCTTCACTTGGCTGCTGCCTAGGTGTGGGCCTTTGTAGTCACCTCCTCTTCCATAAAACGGGAATAATATCCTCTTGTAGGGGCTTCTTTTTTTTTTTTTTTGTAGGGGCTTAGGCATTGAATAATGAAGATAACATACATAGAGCCCCTGGTACAATGCTTATTACGCAGTGGGCACTCAGTAAATCCTTCTTCCCTTCTTCCCTGTGCCCCTCTACCTTCTCCTTCAGGGTAGTAGTGTGGGGGCTCTACTTGGAGAAGCAGGTCTCCATCCTGCACACCCCACCTGCCTCCATGGGCTGCTCAGACGTTGCCCTTGAGCTTTGCTGTGAGGAAGGGGGCTGCCCTTAGAGCTAGCGTTCCCACAGTCAGCTGTCCTCAGGCTGGGTGGCGCCCTGCTGACAGGCAGGCAGGAGCACTGTTACAGCCTCCTTTGGCCTAGGCTTGCCTGCAGAAGCCTGCTCCCCACTTTCAGCTCTGCTGCCTTGCTGGGGTGGAACCCAAATTTGGATTTGGTTTTTGTCAGTAGTATTGTTACAATAGCAGGCCCACGTCTTTTATCCAACAGGATGAAAGTTTATTTCTCACTCATGTCACAGTCCAGCAGGGTCAGTGTGGTCCCTGTCATACAGGGACCCATGTTGATGGGGAAGGTACCCTCTCTCTTGCTTGCCTCAGCCCGGAAGAGACACATCACTTCCTCTTACACTGTCTCGCTGAAGACTCCTCCGTGAGCTGAGATAGGAGTGAGCCCCCGTGCCTGGAAGGGGGCAGAGCTTACAGAGCACAGAGAGGCATCCTTGCTGCAATACCACAGCCTCCCCACAGTCCAGGGCTGGAGGGTAGGTGGGTAAACGCTTCTGTGTCTCCAAGGGGAGGCCTGCTTACCAGCGAGGGCTCATAAAAATCCCTCCTGTCTTAGTTTCCTACTGCTGCTGTAACAGAAATACCACAAGTGGGTGGCTCTAACAAACAGAAATCTATTTTCTCATAGGTTAGGAGACTAGAAGTCTGACTTCATGGCGTGGCTCTAAGGGACGGCTTTCTTTGTCCACCCTGGGGGAAGACACTTAGCTCCTTAACCCTGGCATTCTTCAGTTCCTTGATGATCTCCCCGGAGCATCTATCTTTCCCCCGTTTGTACTTGCTTCTGTCTATGTCTCATCTGCTCTTTTTCTATCTCAAAAGTCATTGGTTTAAAACATACCCTACACTCATACTAACATAACAAAGAAAACCCTATTCCCCAATGGGATTACATCGACAGTTATAGGGGTTAGGATGCCAGCACATATTTTGGGGAGTCACAATTCAATCTATAACGTCTCCCTTTACTTCCCCTCATCTCTCCTTCCAGAGTTTACAGAGCGTCCCTTTTGGGCCAGGAACTGCTGCCTTTATAAGGTGGGAAAAGAGATGCTTAGGATAAATTCTTCAGCCCTTGGAGGCTGGCCTCACTGATCACAGGTGAGAAATTCATCCAGATTATTCCACACAGAGACAAGCAACCAGAATAATTAGGGCCCAAGCGCTGCTCCAAAAGCCGGTTCCTGATGGTGGTTTTTTATTTATTTATGTTTGCTGGGCTCCTGCAGTGCAGCCCACACTGGCTGCCTTCTCTGTTCCTGGAACTCCCCAGGCTTCTTCCGGCCTCGGAACATTTGCATCTGCTGTTTCTGCTGCTGATTAAAAGGAACAAAAATCAGATAAGCTTCAAAAGGGAAAAAAAGATTTAAAAAATTAAGAAAACAGTAGAATTAAGAAGGTATAGAAATAAAAATGACAATCACATGGTAAAAACCAAGGAACTAATTGCTTAAAAGAATTAGTCAATAAAGTAAAAAAAGTTAGGGTAAAGATAAAAGATAGGGATAAAAATAACGGTGAAAAAAGAAAACCCATATGGACAAGGTAAAAATATGAAATTTAGAAACCTACAATACTTGCAGGCTGAATTGTGTAACACAAGAAGAGGGAATTCAGAAGAAAATAAGCACTCCCAAACCATTAGGGGGAGAAGCTGGACTCTGTGACATTCATGAAGGAAGCCTGTCTCTTGTTTTCTGGGGATTTTCAGGGGTAAAAGTTCTAATGCAAACAGAAGTGCATTTCTCTTTAGGAGGGAGTTTCTGAATGGGGATCTTGAAACAGGGAGGCTGGGGTAGCTTGCAATGCCCTGGTATCCAGCCCTTCCCAGTCGCCCTTTTCTCCTCTGGGTTTGGTACAGTTGGGGGAGGGAGGTTGGTGGGTCGGAGCTTGGGGCCACACAATATGGGTTAACAGCAGAGCAGTAGACTTTCCTAGACAGTTATATCCAGGAGGACATTGGTTAAGTGGAAATCAGAATACAGGGTGGAAATGAGGGATGTGGGGCGGCGGGACGAGAAAGGGCCTTGTGCTGTCTGGCGATGAGTGTAGGAATAGATGAGGTGTAGTCTATGAGATGTTTCCCTACTTCCAGAGTTGGGAATGTGTCCAGTGTGTAAAGGAGTGCCTCAGCTGAGAGACACCCACAACTGCCTCCTGCCTGGAACCCCAGCTCCTAGGCCTCACAGCTCCTGGGTCTCCACCCCACATCCCACCATGCAGGAGACTCCAGGGCTGTTCCCTAGGGTGACTCAGCATAGCAGCTGCTGTCCAGACGTGGGCAAACCCACATAGATGGCCTCTAGCCTAGCCCGCCTGGGCCTCTGGCATCTCTAGTCTCCTGATGGTGACCTTCACTCTGACCTCGGCCACAGGTGGGATGAGGTCTTGTAGACTGATCTGTGTGGGCGCGCTGGGTGGTGGGGCACTAACCAACGGATTTTTTTCTTTTTTCATACACTTTGCAAAAGGATTTACTCCCTAAAATCAGGAGCTTGCCCCCACACTTCCCAGGGATGCCAGTGGACCTTATCTAAAGTGGTGTTTAAAGCTGTAGAATATTATTCTGTCCCATTAGTGATCAAGACCACTCCAGCCTCTTCCTGCTTTGCTCTAATCTGTCACCCTGCACCAAAGTGCTTTCCATTTCTACTTTGCCTCAATTTGCAAAGATGACAGGTCTGAGTTATATTAGAGACCCTTTTATTTTAAATAATGCATTTATGCTGTTAAAATATTTTTCCATTCGCCTCTGGGAGAGATTTGTGTCCTCCTCCAAGGTGCTGGAAAGGTGTGCAGGATTTGGGGGAGCAGACTGCAGCTTTGACTTGGTATACATATTGTAGTGGGCCCATCCAGGGATCAGACTTGGCTGATTTCTCATTAAGATCGGCATTCTTGCCCCCGCTTCTGGATAACAGAAGCAGCCCTGAGGCCCTGTAATCTGTTGGGGGCTGGGAGGAACCCGGCCTCTCCTTCCTCCCACTGGGACTACCCAGCACACTCTTTCCTTGCACCCTCCAAGTGCCCAGACACTGGGTTTGAAAGGCTCCACTAGCTTCACCCTGGGCCTGTGGCCTTTCCCATAATTGCTTTTTCTTAAAAGCCCTTAAATCACTCAGAAGAAGGCGTGAACTGGTGTGCATGACTTACCTGCCTTCTTACTGGAGGAAGTAAATTCAGAGGGAAGCTGAAAGAAGGGTGATCTACAAGCCAGGCTCTCCCCAAGGGCAAATTATCAGCTGTGGGGTGTAGGTTGGAGGAATGGAGCAGGGCAGAGCTTGCGCTGAGAAAAAGATGGAGAATGTCACTCTGGACTTGTGAAATGGAAGGCTGGGTGGGTTATTGATTCTTGGCTGAGGAAGGAGCACCTGCCCAGCACTCAGACAGAGCCTGCCCCCAGCATTCAGAGCTGCTGGACGTCTTCTCAGTGAGGCCACCCAAGATAAAATGTAAGTGCACTGGGCTGGTGGGACAGAGATTCTTTTAGGGGCTAAAGGAAGGTCAGGCCCTGGGTCGTGGAGTGCAGAAGGGGTAGGAAGGAAAGATGAAGGAAGGATGCAGGGAAAAAGGGAGGGAGGAGGAGTGGGGATGAATAAAGTCTCTCACTTAGGCCTTTTTGTGTGGAACCACCTGGAAGATACTAGAAGTGGGCAGTGAGGATAGAGAAAGAAGGGAGAGAGGGAGGGAACCAGTGTGGGGCAGTAGAGCTGATGTCACCACAGTCCCCTTGGTAGCTCAGAATTTCCAGCTTCCATCTGCACACCTGGTATCTGCCAGGGTTCATGCTGAAACAGCCACAGAAGCTCTTTAAGTCAAAGCTCTAGGAGTCTTGGGGAAGAGAAGGCCTGCCTGCCTGTCTGTTGAGCACCTGCCTTGTGCCAGGCTCTGTAACAGGTAACTCACCCATACCCCTCACAGTAATTCCAAGGGCTAAGTTATTTCCATTTTGTAGATACAGAAGCTAAGGCCTGAGCATTGCCCATCTTGGCCAAGGTAACACCAGGGCTGCTTCTGGGTGCCAGGTTAGAGTTCTTTCTATTATTCGCATGAGGTAATCAGTGATAAGAAACACAGTGAATACTCAGGAAACTGCTCAGTTTCCCATTGAACATCATATATGTGAAGATCCATGCTGATGTCCTCTGAGGAAATTGTGAATACAAAGAGATTTTATTTCCAGAAGTCAGAGTCTCTGTGATAGCATCAGTTTCCATGGTAACAGGCTATGATGTCACAAGAAGATGCCTGCAACAGCACAGAGTCCAGAAAGCAGAGAAACGGGGAGCCAAGGTGGAGAGCATGTAAGACATGACCTATCAGCACAGGTGCTGAGGACCTTCCATCAGCCTGCCCCCTGCCCAGCATCTGCTGCTGCTGGAGAGGAAACATGCTGACATTTGGAACAAATACATTGGCTTTATAACCCAGTGAATGCTTTAGCTTGCAAACTTACAGAATAATCAAAACAAATACAGTTTCTCTGAGAGTTTTTTTTTTAATGTTTACAAAAAGGGCAACACTTTTTTTTGGAAATCCTAGGGTCATGCAATTGCCTAAGTGGTGGTTAGTATGCCCAGCGTGGTGAGGGTATCAAATTCTGCTGACGTGGCATGTCAGGGTGAAAAGGACAATGGAACAGGGCCAGGTGGGGTCCAGCACTGACAGGAAGTGGGTCCCAGGAAGAATACTGAGAGGCAGAGACCAGTTGAAGATGCTGGGCACAGTGCCAGCAGGTGCACACTGGGCCTGAAGGGTCTGAGCCTGGGGTTCCACAGTGCGCCACATGACAGCATCTTACTAACTCATGAGAGCACTCTTCTAATTGAGTCTAGCCCCAGCCTCGGGATCCTGCTTGTCCCATTGTTCCCTGTTGTTAAAAGCTGTGGGCAATTATATTTTTCAAAGATGGCTACAACATATCACTCAACCCATATGCTCATCAGCAATGTGGCCTTGCCAACCAAACCCATTGCCGTCTGACTTATAATGACCCCATGTGTGTCAGAATAGAACTGAGCTTCGTAAGGTTTTCTTGGCTGTAATTTTATGGAAGTGGATCGCCAGGCCCTTCTTTTGCAGTGTCAGTGGGTGGGTTTGGACTGCCAACCTCTAGGTTAGCAGCCGATCGAAAAGTACTTGCATCATGCTGAGACCTTGCCCAAAGTAGAGTCTAACCCTCCTCTCCTTGAATGTGGACTGGCTTTGGTGACTGGCCTAACCAATAAAATGTGGCAGAAGTAGTTTGGGAACTTTCAAAGCTAGGTCACAGCAGCCTCATCATGTCCATCTGGATCTCATGGAATGCTTGCTCTGGGAACCCAGTTGCCATGTTGTAAGACACCCAAGCCACATGGAGAATCCAGGTATAGGACTCCAGTTGAGAGCCCCAGGTAAGTGCCCACCTGACAGCCAGTGTCAGTGACCAGCCATGCGAGTGGACTCTTTTGGCATCAGACCTAGGTGAGGCCCCAGCCAACATCTGACTATAACCTTGGGAGGAACCCCAAATGAGAACTCTCTAGCTGAGCTTGGTCAACCTATAGAATTGTGAGAGACAATAGAACTTTATTGTCTCAAGCCACAAAGTTTTGAGGGTGATCTGTTACATAGCAATAGATAACAGGAATGCAAGCCATCACTTGTATTTGGCATGCAAGACAAGACCCATGCAGGCCCAGGCTCCAAAGGCAGTGATCACAGTTCTGACATATGACTGACCTTGTGGTGAGCCCTAGGGTATGAGGCCTCAAACCTTCATAACTAGAAGAGGAATGTTGGTGGACTGCCTGTGGGTGAGTCCTGATCTAAAGAAGGTGAGCCAGAAATGTTGGGATCATCTGTCTGTCAACTCCAAAAGCTTGGCAGTGGGTCTGCAGTTTGGCTACATACATGCCTATCAGGCCAGATCTATTGTGGCTCTGATGGGATAGTTTTGAGCCTAAGCATGTAGAACTGTTTATTTTATCCGGTTGGTTTTGGCTGAGCGTTCCAGCAATTGAGATTGGATGAGAGTCTATTGCAGGGTTTCATCCAAGTGGTTGATAAAAATGCCAAAGAGGACAAGCCCTGCGAAGTCCTATAGGAGATGCTGCTGCCATTTAACCCTCTTTGGGCACCATTATTCTGCCAGCTGTGAATCCACCAATTTTTACTTGTCCCAGCCCATAGTTCTCTGTCTGTTCCACTATTTCATCACATGCTTTGCTGAAATATAGATACACCATGACCTAGTGGCTTAGGAAAAATTTCAAGAAGGAAAGGAGATAGGTTTGGTGGGGCTGGTTCTTACTCAACCCATGATGCCTTCAGGAGATTCCATGTGTTTCCTCTGAATATAAATATACTCTAGGCTCCAGCCTTCTACCATGGTTTGCCTTACAGCATGTAGTATTCACTGTCTATCTTTTTCCTCTTTAAGAAAATACTGAGAAGCGGAGCCAAGATGGCGGACTAGGCAGACGCTACCTCGGATCCCTCTTACAGCAAAGACACGGAAAAACAAGTGAATCGATCACATACATAACAATCTACGAACCCTGAACAACAAACACAGATTTAGAGATGGAGAACGAACTAATACGGGGAAGCAGCGATTGTTTCCAGAGCCTGGAGCCAGCGTACCAGTCAGGTACGGCACAAGCACAGAGACCTGCTCCATCCCCCTGAACTAACCCCGGGAGGGACACCAGCCGGTTCCACGGGCGGCGTGGGACACAGCCGGTAGGAGAAGTCCCCGGGAGGCAGTGACTGGTCTTGGAGCAGAAAGAGCAGCATCCGAGCCGGGGAACTGTCCCGCAGGGATTTGGACTGGACGCAGCGGATTTTCTGGAAAAACTAGTTTCCCAGTGATGGCTCGGAGACAACAATCCATATTAAACCACTTAAAGAAGCAGACCGTGACAGCTTCTCCAACCCCCCAAACAAAAGAATCAAAACCTTTCCCAAATGAAGATACAATCTTGGAATTATCAGATACAGAATATAAAAAACTAATTTACAGAATGCTTAATGATATCACAAATGAAATTAGGATAACTGCAGAAAAAGCCAAGGAACACACTGATAAAACTGTCGAAGAACTCAAAAAGATTATTCAAGAACATAGTGGAAAAATTAATAAGTTGCAAGAATCCATAGAGAGACAACATGTAGAAATCCAAAAGATTAACAATAAAATAACAGAATTAGACAACGCACTAGGAAGTCAGAGGAGCAGACTCGAGCAATTAGAATGCAGACTGGGACATCTGGAGGACCAGGGAATCAACACCAACATAGCTGAAAAAAAATCAGATAAAAGAATTAAAAAAAATGAAGAAACCCTAAGAATTATGTGGGACTCTATCAAGAAGGATAACCTGCGGGTGATTGGAGTCCCAGAACAGGGAGGGGGGACAGAAAACACAGAGAAAATAGTTGAAGAACTCCTGACAGAAAACTTCCCTGACATCATGAAAGACGAAAGGATAGCTATCCAAGATGCTCATCGAACCCCATTTAAGATTGATCCAAAAAGAAAAACACCAAGACATATTATCATCAAACTCACCAAAACCAAAGATAAACAGAAAATTTTAAAAGCAGCCAGGGAGAAAAGAAAGGTTTCCTTCAAGGGAGAATCAATAAGAATAAGTTCAGACTACTCAGCAGAAACCATGCAGGCAAGAAGGGAATGGGACGACATATACAGAACACTGAAGGAGAAAAACTGCCAGCCAAGGATCATATATCCAGCAAAACTCTCTCTGAAATATGACGGCGAAATTAAGATATTTACAGACAAACACAAGTTTAGAGAATTTGCAAAAACCAAACCAAAGCTACAAGAAATACTAAAGGATATTGTTTGGTCAGAGAACCAATAATATCAGATATCAGCACAACACAAGGTCACAAAACAGAACGTCCTGATATCAACTCAAATAGGGAAATCACAAAAACAAACAAATTAAGATTAATTAAAAAAAAAATACACATAACAGGGAATCATGGAAGTCAATAGGTAAAAGATCACAATAATCAAAAAGAGGGACTAAATACAGGAGGCATTGAACTGCCATATGGAGAGTGATACAAGGCGATATAGAACAATACAAGTTAGGTTTTTACTTAGAAAAATAGGGGTAAATAATAAGGTAACCACAAAAAGGTATAACAACTCTATAACTCAAGATAAAAACCAAGAAAAACGTAACGACTCAACTAACATAAAGTCAAGCGCTATGAAAATGAGGATCTCACAATTTACTAAGAAAAACGCCTCAGCACAAGAAAATACTGCATATGTCTCTCCCAGTTTCCTACCATCTTTTTCACCCTTTATCATCCCTTGAAGATGCCTTTCTTTGATCATATCTGACTTTTATACTGCATTTACCCCCAGATAGTATCACTCCATAAAGGAGATTGAGGACAATTTCTAGATCCTGAGTTTAGAACCAGGAGCCGTGGTGGTGCAGTGATTAAGAGGTCGGCTGCTAACCAAAAGGTCAGCAGTTTGAATCCACCAGCAGCTCCTTGGAAACCCTATGGGGCAGTTCTACTCTGTCCTATAGGATCGCTATGAATTGGAATCGATTTGACTGCAACGGGTTGGTTTTTTTTTTTAGTTTTATACATTTAGGAAGTTCTTCCTGTTACCTTGTTGATGTCTAGTCTAAATCCATCTGGTACACTGCTGTCTCTTTTCCCATTTCCTTATCCCCTCGTCCTGTAGGGGGAAGACATGGGCTTCTCTTCGGAGTATAGCTTTGCATATAATTGACGATTCTTGCTTTGTCCTTCATCTGCCTTCTTGGGTTCCAGATAAATAACCCCTGGTTCCTGTGTGTTTCTTTGTCGTCCTGTTTTTCAGGGCCTTAATCAGTTTTATTTCATTCTCTACTATAAATGATTTTAAAGCCCGTTGGAAATATAAAGGTTGTCTAAGTAATAAATCATCATTTTGGCGAATGATACCAGGACGTTCAGAGAGATAAAATTAATTACCCCCTTACAGCTATATAGCAGCTTTTCCACAGGGAGTGCAAAGTAGTTTGTAGAGCTCACAGTTAATTCTTGTTCCATTCCTAGGGGAAGAGGGTTGGGGTCATTAATTTATTTTAAAGGGGGAGGCCATGGAGGTATAGGTGCTGTCTTTTTCAGTACCCCCTAACCAGAACGGTACATGGCATGAAAGAGGCCTCAGCTCTCAGCTCTTAACATATGACGCTGTACCCTTGGGGTGGGCTGCGTTTTTGCAACCTGGAAGTCTAATATAATGGGCTTCTGGGGCCAGGATCACTCCCCCAATCAGTGCCCAGGTTAATGGACCTAAAGCACAGATTTCTATGAGCAAATTCATGTCTCAGAATGCTGCAGTATCTCCCACAGCATCAAACACAAAATCCATGGATTCTACCAATATTCAGGGAGCCTGTGCTTTCTCATAATCAGCTAATAAATTGTTATGCCATTTTGTAGATGAGGAAACTGAGGCAGGTGGAACCTAAGTGACTTACTCAAACTCACACAGCTATTATGTGATAGTGCTGGGAAATGAGGCCAAGTTTAGCTGACACCCTAGTCTAATACTTTCATTTTCCTGTAACCTGAATTTACGGCTATGTCCATTGTGATTATTTTAGTTTTGAGTGACAGTAAGCAAAATCAATACACACACACACACACACCATATTGGCCCATGTAATTGAAAGTACAATGTAAATCTGGTTCACTGAATTCGCTGAATGCTGGAATTCACAGAGTGGCATAAGCCTAGGATGCTACTTCCCCTGGGGAGCCAGGACAGGGTGGGGCACTCTAAGGTGCAGATGGAGAATGGGTAGGGGTGAAATTGTAACAAAGGGTGGGGGAAATTACGAAAAGTAGGGTGAGTGGGTACTGGCTGACATCCGCAACAGTTCCCATTAGCATCCTCACTGCTGTCTGGCCAGTGCCCTCACACTTTAGCTGGACTGCCTCTCAGACTCGCCATCCCAATCCCACCAGCGTCCCTTTTTCTGCTCCTGATTTCCACCCTCCCCATCTGAATCCTCCTGTATGCTTTGGCCTATTTCAAACCTCCCTGGACTGAGGAAGTCCTCCTGGCCGTCTGGTCCATGATGTGTGTGTGTGTGGGTGGGGGGTGTGTTCCTCCTTTGTGATTCCCTGCCGTCTCTTATTTGGTACCCCAATGAGGAAAGACATCTGCTTGACACATTGGACAGTTTCCAAGTAAGGAGGTTGTAATCAAATTGGAATGAATATGAAAATTCACATCTTGGTGGCATTTGGGGCTTCTGGTGAAGGATCACTGAAAATCACTGCGGCAAGGAAGGGAGGCAAAACCGACCGCGTATGAGTGGAAGCATAGAAGATCATGGGATCTTAATAGACCCATGATAAACATGAATCTGAGTATAGTGCCCTAATGAGAAGTCTGGTGTAGTCCTCCCAGCCCCCCGAGTGGGATGAAAACAAATGGGATGTTTAGGGCAGGGAGGTTGTCGTCTTGCTCTGTTCCATGTCAGTTGGCACCTTTTAGAGACTAGTCCCCAGTTGGGCCACCACACCTGAAAAAAAATCATGTCAAATCCCAGCATCTGATTCAATCTAGTCATTTTACAGATGAGGGACCTGAGATCCAGAGAGGTTGAATACTTCCCCAGGGTCATACAGGGGGTAAGAGGCATAACTAGAAATAGAAATCCCATCTGGTACCCCCTCTAGAGCTATTTCCAATCTCTGCAGTTGCCCAGGAGGGCTTGGAAAGGCATTTAAGAATGGATAATGGCTCTGTGAAGGAGGTTGGGGATTGCAGGTCATCCCCAGCCAGCAGGAGGCTGAGGGCCATGGGAAAGGTCTAAGGGGTGCCTCTTGAAGACTGCTCAGCACAGACCTGGATGCGTGTGCACACTGAATCGGTTCGATGATGCTTCTCAAGTATGGAAAGTGCCTAGTTAAGAAGGTGTTGAAGAGGTCTGAGCGGCTCAAACTTGAGCTGCCTGGGGTTGGCAGGTTTGGGGCCCTTCCATCACCCAGCTCATACCCTGTTTAGGGAGTACCTACCATCTCCTGGTGCCCCGTCCTCCGAGTCAATGAAGAAGTGTTGCTGTAGAAATGCACTGTTTCTCACACATGATTTGAATAAAAGGAAAGCTCTCATATGGAGTGTGCTATTTTTAAGCAATACTAGTTAAGGAATAAAATTCTGTGGAACACACAATTATATAGCCGTCTTTGTTTAGCAACATACTTCTAATTAACCACAACTAGCATCTATTGAGATGCTGGGCAAGTACGCCCTGCTACAAGCTTGTTTTGGAGGGAAAAAAATTAATTCATGTTCTCAATCCAAACTGTGAGAGAGTCTCCCCTTCAACAACCCAGAGAGGAGGAGAGTGTGGCCTTTAACTCAGAAGGTGAGAGAGTCTGTGGAGCCCTCCTGGGAGTCAGACTCCTTGTCATTCAAGCTGGCCAGTCCACAGAGGCATGAACCAGGAGGAGGACCACTGAGTCACAACCACACCTGATTCACTGCTGCGTCAGAGTCCATCACCTGGAACCAAGCAGGAAGGTCACCTTCCCCAGGTGCTTCTTAAAACTGCTTTACTGGTGGGCTGTCAGGACCTTGGGCTCTGAGAGGGCTTCCTCCCGATACTGAATGCTTCCCTCCTCTGCAAGACCCTCTCTTCAGTCCTTCTTAGCTCTCTGTTTATCTTTTTTTAACTTTTAATTTTGAAATCATTTCAGACCTACAGAAAAGTTATAAGTGTAATACAAAGAATTCCAGTATACTTTTCTCCCGGATTCCTCAAACATTTTACCACATTGCTTTATCATTCTTCTTTCTGCACACATACACATAAGTGACTATTTTCTGAACTATTTGAAAGTAAGTTACAGATATAATATCTCTTTACCCCTAAATGGAAACCCTGGTGGCATAGTGGTTAAGTGCTACAGCTGCTAACCCAAGGGTCAGCAGTTCGAATCCGCCAGGACCTCCTTGGAAACTCTATGGGGCAGTTCTACTCTGTCCTATAGTGTCGCTATGAGTTGGAATCGAGTCGACGGCACTGGGTTTTTTTTTTTTTTTTTTTGGTTTTACCCCTAAATAAATCAGTACTTATTTCCTAAAAGCAAGAAGATTTTCTTACTTACATAGCCACAGTACAAGGAACAAAATCAGGGAATTAACATTGATACAGTACTATTATCATATTATATCTAATATATAGACCTTATTTACATTTTGCTAATTTGCTTACTCATGCCTATATTGCAAAAGAAAAAAAAATCCTGATCCTTTTAATATTTTTCTTTATATTTTTAATTAAAATTTTAATGTTATCAATTTAAATGAACATTAATAAAATGAACCTAAAGGGCTTATAATGAAAAGTAACACTTCTGGGCTTCACCTTGACCCTGTCTCAGTTCTGCTTCTCAGAAATGACTTGTTTTTGTCACATTTCTTTTTTTTCGAGTCATTTTACCCGTATCTGTATATGACATACATATGTAAATATTTCTTGATTTATCAAATTTAGACACCATCTATTGATTTTCATGAATAATAGATTTAAGTTTTAACTCATTTATCATGCCTCTCCAAATACACCATTCCTCCAAATGTCTAAATCTCTACTTCTTATATCATCCACCAGACAATATCTGCTGATTCTCCATTTTGTAGGCAAGGGCATGGCACTCCTTTCACCCATCTACCAACTCATCCCAACTTTGGTCAGCTGTACTTTCACTTTTACATTGTCAAGGTTGATAACATTTATTTTCAGTTCCTTAATCATAACTGTAATTGCCATAATTTGATTATGGATTGATTCTAAAAGTTGAAGATCAGTAAATAGTATTTATGATCTCATACTTATGAAAATCTCATTCACTGCAAGGCCAAACTGCTGTGATTCTACTTTCTTTTCCAAGTTTCTAATACCCTAACTTCTGGGCCATTTAAAATTTAATATTTCTAGCATTCTTTTTATATGCCACCAGTTACTGAAAATAATGCCTTCACTTGGTTTGTTTCGTGTTCGGATGCTGCCTTCCTTGTACTTTTTGTTTTTCCTGGAGTTTTTGGTTTCCTTTTTTTCTTTTTCTTATAATCTATGCTAATATCTTACCAATATTTCCCTGAATACACTCCATTACAATATGTATCCTGGCCCATATCCTCCTCATTTTTTCAAACAGAGACTTTCTTCCTGGAATTTTCCATCCTCATGCTCTGATCTGGGCTGGTTTTTCTGTAGATCTGATGTATACGCTTCTTATCCTTGATCTTATAGGTTAGATTCACTGTGTTCTGGCCCTTTATATTTCCCTTTCATCATTCGTTTCCTTCTTTGACTGCAATACTACCTCAAAAAATTTCTAAGAAAGGGTGCATGGAAAGTAAACTTTGTGTTGCCTGCCTGAAAATGGGAGTTGGGCCCCTGCAGTGTTTCTCCATGACACTTAGTTCTTACATGTTTCCTGTTTTGTGTTCGGGGAGTTCTATGGCTTTATCCCACAGCCATTGTTTGAAATATTTATTTCAAAAATCATTTTCAAAGTTTTGTAAGACCGCCTTGTCTGTTTGCCCTATTTTTTTTTTAATTTAATATCCTGATCTTGCCTTTTTTGCATTCAATATCTTGTTTCTATCTAAGGGTACTAATTAGAGATATTTTAAATGTGGGGTAAGATGAGGGAAGGGCTGAGATACAGCTTATTCCTTGAATCAAGCAAATGTTTGTTTACCTTGGTGTATAACTTACATGTTTAAGGATTCCTCAAATGGCTGGTAGTCCATAGTAAAGAATATGACATAGAAAAGCTGAGACCTTTTCTGGATTATTTCTCAGCTACAACCAGCTCTGGTTCTTGTCAATGGCTTTTTTCATTCTGCTTCAAAAGGAAGCACTTGTCCATCTGTTTTCTTCAAAGAGTTTTATAAAGTCTTTACTTTGTTCTTTGTCGCTATAGGTTTATACCTTTCTGTACCTGAAGAAGGAGGAGAAGACTTTGTATCCCGAGCGTGCTGTTTTCTTAATATTTTGGTTCAGGTTAAGTATGCAGACTCACCAGTTGTTATCATCCTTACCCCTCAGTGTGGAGGAATCCCTTTTCAGCAGTTAGGAGCTAACACAGTGGATGGGGTGGAAAAGGCTTGAGAACACGGTGGAGAAGATTCCTGTGATGAGGGCAACTTTCTTCTCCCAAACCTGAGGCCTCAGGATTCGAAGTTTGGGAATTTCCCATTTGCTTCCATTTCACCCAAGACTCTAAGCAGCCCAAAGAATACAAAACCCCTCCAAAGCTAAAATGGACACCCTGTGCCTCACTCCATTGTGTAGAAAGTAGTCAAGAGAGAGGGACTCATGTGGGGACATTTAGAACCCCATGCTCTAACCAACCCTTGAAGATATAAAAAATGTTCACAAGCTTCTCTTTTAAAAATCTGTGCACCTGCTGAGGTCCTTCCATCCAGCTTAGGGCAGGTGAGTTAAGATTCACAGTTGATTGTGACAGTTCTTGGTCTGATTGAGGGCATGCTGAGCTCCAGGAAGGAAACCTGGGGTATTCTGAGGAAAGAGGGGGAGTTTTGGAGCAGGGGCAAACCTGGGTTTTGGGAAATACTGACCTGGATTTGGTAGTTGCCTGGGCCAAGGGTGGGGAGAGGCTTCAGGCAGGAGAAGGGCTCAAATAAAGACATCACAGTTGCAGTCACTGGAGGAAAGCAGGGGCCTTTCTGGGCAGGGACTATTTATGCTTTTCTCTTCATCTAAAAGGAAATGTAAGTGAGAGAGGGCTCTGGGAGTCCTTGGCAGGCTAATGGGCAAGAGCATGTTCAGTGGACCCTCTTCCCAGTCTGACCCCTCCCTGTGTTTATGCCCCTGACACGTTCTGTTCTCAGAGCAGGTTTGATGATGCCTGTTGGACCTCAGAGCTCTGTAGGGCCTTCCACCCTTGAGAGCCTGGAAGTTGCTGATCCACTCCTGGGTGTTTCATCTCTCCCACCAAGGACAAGGGTATCCAAGCTGGGAAGGTGCTGTAGACTGGGTGAAGAAAGGATAGAAGCCCTGGGTGAGCGAGGACAAGGCTTTGCCAAGTGGAGATGCCAGCAAGGGCTTTGGGATGGGGGTAGGTTAGGCTTTAGACTCCTGGTAGCCTCCATCAGCTCTCCCTCCATTCTTGAAATGAACAATGATTTCCTGCTCTCATGTAACTGCCACAGATATGTAACTTCTTTCATCCCCTATCCAACTAGAGTATTGCCCCTAAACCCTTCTAATAAATTCCAGAGTGATCTCTGGTGAGGAGATGGATCCTAAGAGGGCCCCTCATTATCATATGTGAGATCCAAGGTCTTGCCCAGGCAAATTGCCTCCCAGAGCTCAGATAACACTTTCAGGTGTGGCCTCAGTCTGCCCTGGAGCTTGGGAAAGCAGCTGGGAGACTGGAAAGGGGCCAGCAGACTTCCAGGAGAGCGATGGCCTGCTGAGCTGGACCCTGATCCCCACACATTTCTAGACCTGATGCCATAGCTGGCTGACATAGAAAACAGCAGACACTCTTGGGCCAGGCCTTCCCATCCTTTCCAGCCTCATTTTCTCCAGATTTTCTTCTCCAAGTTTACAACTCACTCAAGAAGTTCCTGCTCCCTTATTCCATTTAAAATCGGCACCACAAGTTTGCATCTGTGCCCCATTTAAAACCAGCAACACAAGTTTGCATATGACCTATCCCACCCTTTCTGAGGCCTCCCCTTCCCCTTCAGCCACCACCAGAATAGTTCCCACAAGTTGCCTCCATCTCCTCAAAGACATTTCCCCTAGGGCTTGGTTGACTTGGGTTTCCTTGCTTTCATAAATGCTGCCTCTACACAAATGGAAAAACATCTTCTACCTTTGCTTCTTCAGGCCTTGTGGCTTGGCCCGGTGCTTTTTTTCCATTTTATAACATTTACCATCCCCCCTACCCCCAGTAGTAAAAGCAATACATGCTTCTGAGATTTCCTAATTTCCCAAAGAGGAGATTCTACCTTCTTCCTTGGTTCAGACTCATTCAGGCAAAACTTACCTGTTCGAATGTTTGTATGATACGTGTAAGAGAATTTGAGGATGTTATTCTGTGGAGGAAATCCTCGTGGCATAGTGGTTAAGAGCTAAGGCTGTTAAGCAAAAGGGTTGGCAGTTTGAATCCACCAGGCCCTCCTTGGAAACTCTATGAGGCAGTTCTGCCCTGTCCTATACGGTTGCTATGAGTCAGAATTGACTCAATAGCAACGGGCTTTTTTCGATTTCGTTACTCTGAGGAAGAAAAATACTGATGCTTTTAGAAAATGTCCAAATGTGCCAGCATATTGTGATAGCAGCACTGGTCAGAGATGTGGCAGGGTAGGGGTACCAGATAAAATACAGGATGCCCAGTTAAATTTGAATTTCAGATAAGCAATGAATAATTTTTAGTGTAAGTATGTCCCAAATATTGCATGGAACATATTTATATTTAAAAAATCATCATTGAAAAAGCTATTTGTTTGCTAAACCTGACTACCTGACATGTGGGACAGAGCTGAGTAGGCTGCAGACAGCCTATGTCTGAGGTAAAGAAGGGCATTTGTGGGAGTAACCGAAGGCTTCCAAGAATGGAGCCAAGTCCAGGCTGAAAGCAAAACAGTGACAGAAAAGAGCTGAGAAGAAACCTAGGCAGGCACAACCAAATTTCCAAACCTTCGAATAAAATGTCTGAGTCATTGCACCACCCTGAGAATTTGCACTGCTGAGCTTGGGCCCTATTCCGTGCTCCAGCTTCGGCCATCTCAGTATCTCCGCCGTGGTTTTCTCCTTGTCCGTGTGCCATCTGTGCTATTATATACCTAATGTTTTTCTTTAGATCAATTTACTTAAAACCTTGAATAAACATATTTAAAAAAGGAAATTGGATTCCACCACTGTCAATGAAAACCCAATCTCACTTAGCACAAATTGAAGGCGACTGTAAACATAAGAGGAGTCCCTTGGTGGTGCTAACATGCTTGGCTGCTCACCAAAGCTTGGTGGTTTGTGTCCACCCAGAGGCACCTCAGAAGAAAAGCCTCATGGCCTACTTCTGCAAAATCAGCCATTGAAATCCGATGAAGCACGGCTCTACTCGGACACACATGGAGTCACCATGAGTCGTAGTTGACTCAACCGTCAATGATTATAAACTTAAAGACAATGAGAATGATATTACTGAACTCTTAACTTTTGGCTCTGAGCTTGAAACCTGCTCTCCATTGTTTAAAAAGTTAGATTACCCAGTGGTAGAGAGGTGATGACACACTAGTCTCCAACTGAAACTTGTTCTTGACTTAATTGGAAGGATCAAAGAAGAGTTGGAAAGGGAGCCACTTTCTGACCCTGTGACATATATAATGAGATTTCTGTGCATTAATGGCTAATGTGATTCTCTTTTTTTTAGAAAGTACTGTTACTGGGTATTGGGTATGCCTCAGCAATGGCCAGTAATGCTGTTTTTTTTTTTTAAGTGCTTAGTAAATGAATTTCTTTTCTCTACGGAGAAGTTTGAATGTTTACAGGTAGGAGTCTGAATTTCTGCAGTGCATGCCCAGGGTGCCCTGATCCCAAGCCCTGTGTGCTCAACCTCAGGGATAATGTCCCAGGGGCCAAGAGCCAACATCAGGCAGAAGCCATGGTGGGGTCCCGTGGAACACTCATTCCTCAGTGAGTGAGTCCACAGTGGCACACCCACCTAGACTGTCCTGTTTGATCCGTTGGTGGCCACATACTGACCCTGTGACCCCTCAGGCTTCCAGTTTGATGGGAAGCACAGCACACAAGAGAAGATGCTGGACGAACTGATATCATTGGGACTGTGTGTAGGCGAGCTGTGTCCCTGACATGCCAGGCAGAACTTGGAACACAGTTTTTTCTGTGGAAACAATGTTCTAAAGGGTGGTTAGGTTTTATGGTATGATTGGTTCAGGATAGTAAACTTTCACTGAACACCTAATATGTTCCAGACACCGTGCTGGGACTGCGAAATATATCAAGCACTGTGTTGAGCTAAATGGAGTTCGGTCTGGAGGGAGAGATGGGCAGATGGCAAACGTGCCGGTCGGGGCAGCATGGTTTGCCTGGTGCCAGGTCTGGAGTGTTCTGGGGAGCAGCAGAGGGTCGAGCCACACTGGAGGGCATTCTGGAGGGCAGCCTGTGAAGCTGAGTCTGGAAGGGTGAGGCAGTTTTTGCCAGGTGGAGGGGGAGGGAAGAAGGGCACGCCCAGCAGAGTGGGCCACCAGCTAAGCAGAGGGATGGAGGGTGAGCCAGAATTGTGTGTGCTGAGGGTCTCCTGTCTGCTCAGTATTTCCTAAAGCATGATGTATATAGGGGGAGTGGGGAGAGGTGAGCCTGGAGGGATGAACAGGATGGTGGAGGCCTCCTGTAGCATGACATACTTAGCGGTGGGGACTCACTGAGGGCTTTTCGTCAAGTTTATGTTGTTTCTTTGGCAATTGTGTGTATGGTGGATAGGTGGCTGCTCAGACAGGGAGAAACTACCAGCTAAGAAACCTGCCGCATCATCCCAGGCAAAGATGAGAAGGCCTGGACCAGAGGGTCTTCTGAGCGCCCTAGAATGCAAGCTCCACGAGGACAGGTATCAAGATCTGTTTCGTTCAGACACATCCCAAATGCCTAAAACCAAACCAGAAAAAAAAAAAAAAAAAAGCAGTTGCTGTTGAGCTGATTCTGACTCAAGGTGACCTTGTGTGTCAAAGTTGAACTATGCTACATGGGCTTCTTTTTTTCTTTTTTTAAAATTTCCGTATACATTTTATTTATTATTTATTTTTTTGTGTTTTAGGTGAAAGTCTACAGAGCAGATTGGTTTCTCATTCAAAAATTTATACATGAGTTGTTTTGCAGCATTGGTTGCAATGCTTGCAGTGTGTCAGCACACCCCCTTTCCACCCTGGGGTTCCTGTTTCCATTTCCAGTTTTCCTGTCCCTTCCTGCCTTCTTGTCTTTGCTTTTGGTCAGGTGTTGCCCATTTGGTCATACTTGATTGATCTAAGGAGCACATTCCTCACGTGTGTTATTGTTTATTTTATGTTGTTGTGTTGTTAGGTGCCATTCAGTTGGTTCTGACTCATGGCAACCCTAGGTACAACAAAACACTGCGTGGTCCTGTGCCATCCTCATGATCGTTGTCATGCGAGCCCATTGTTGGCAGCCACTGTGTTAGTCCATTTTGTTGCGGGTCTTCCTCTTTTTTCCTGACTCTCCACTTTACTGAGCATTATGTCCTTCTCCAGGGACTGGTCCCTCCTAATAACATGTCCAAAGTATGTGAAACGAAGTCTTGTCATCCTTGCTTCTAAGGAGCATTCTGGCTGTACTTCCTCCAAGACAGGTTTGTTAGTTCTTTTGTCAGTCCATGGTATATTCAATATTCTTTGCCAACACCATAATTCAAAGGCATGAGTTCTTCTTCAGTCTTCCTTATTCATTGTCCAGCTTTCACATGCATATGAGGCGATTGAAACCACCATGGCTTGCATCAGGCACACCGTAGTCATTAAAGTGACATCTTTGCTTTTTAGCACTTGAAAGAGGTCTCTTGGAGCAGATTTGCCCAATGCAATGTGTTGTTTGACATCTTGACTGTTGCTTCCATGGGTGTTGATTGTGAATACAACTGAAATGAAATCCTTGACAAGTTCAGTCTTTTCTCCTTTTATTATGATGTTGCTTATTGGTCCAGTTGTGAGGATTTTTGTTTCATAGGCCTGTCTAATCTTTGGCTGGAGAGTGAACTTTGGGAGTGTCTTCAGTTCTGAGTTAGAAGGGTGTCTGGGAGCCCTAGTCTTCAGGGTTCCCCTAGTCTCTGTCAGATTGGTAAGTCTGGTCTTTTTCTTGTGAATTTGAATTTTGTTCTACATTTTTCTCCCACTCTGTGAGCTCTATTGTTATCCCAGTCAGAGTGGTTGGTGGTGATAACTGGGCACCATGTAGTTCTTCTGGCTCAGGCTGGTAGAGGCTGTAGTTCATGTGGTCCATTAGTCCTTTGGATTAATATTTTCCTTCTGTCTTTGGTTTTCTTCATTCTACTTTACTCCAGACTGGATGAATTCAATAGATGTATCTTAGAAGGCTGCTTGACAGCTTCTAAGACCCCAGATGCTACTCACCAAAGTAGGATATAGAACATCTTCTTTGTAAACTATGTTATGCCAGTTTGCCTAGATGTTCCCCAAGACCATGGTCTCCAGCTCTCAGCCCCAATAACTAAGTCCCTCCAAGTGTTTGGATGGCTACACAGGGTTTCCAATGGTTGAGTTTTTTGGAAGTAAATCACTAGGCCTTTCTTCCGAGGTATCTTTAGGTAGACTTGAACCACCAACCTTTCAGTCAGTAGTCAAGAGCTTAACCATTTGGCAAAGAGCAAGTCATAAATACTTGTTGAATGAGAGGGCAGATTGAGGGGGTTTGGCTTTTGGAGATGAAATGGGCATTTGATGCTCTAATCTTGATTCCTAATTGTCCTCTATAATACACTTCTAGAACCCCTCCTCCTGTCCTTCCTCTCCCCCAGCCCCCTGCCCCGTGCAAAACAAACTCCTGACTTATGTGGATGGTCTTTTGGAATGTGATTGCTGGTTGTTTTGGCCTGTCTGCTTTGTGATACACAGCTGGGATGTCATACCTGGGTCTACCCTTGGGTCTTTTCTGATGCACTCTGGTTGGCCAGCCCAAGGTCTTCATCCTTGGTCCTTTGTAAAGACACAAAAGAGTGCTTTGCCAGCTTGTGTCCAATATCATGTTATGTTCAGAACATGTTATCTTCTAGCTTTTTGTTAGGGATGACCCTAAGCCTTCGAGTCTGTTCACAAGGTAAACATCAAGTGGTCTTTGTGGATGCTCTCAGTTTGAGGTTGGCTTGTAATCTGTGAGTTGATGCTCTGGTGAAGGTCTCCTGGCCATTAGGACAGCTTTGGATGTCACCCAGTGGAGGAACATGAGCAGTTACACTTTCAGAATCTGTGATTAATAGACATAATCTCCTCCAGAGCATTAATTTTGGGCATAATCAAAGCCTGCTGAATTATTTCAGTGTCAGACCCTGACAGAGAAGTCAGCCTGGGATTAGCATTTTGATTTAAAGTTCAATGGATGGTATTTATCTTTATTTCTGTCACATACGAGTGATTGACTGTCTGTCTTGGAAAATAAAAACAAATGCTACTTCCCTAGTCAAGTGAACAGGGGGTAATTTAGAGGAGCACTCTCACGGTTGGCTGGTCACGTGGCGTAATGGGTTGGCAGCCTCAGCATCTCTTTCTTGGCTTCCACAAGGTGTCTGGGATTCAGGTTCCTGATTCTGTCGGAAGCCAGGTGTCTGCAGGAGAAGGTGTGTTAACATCTGAGCAGGTCCTGTCATTCTTGACGGCAGTGCCATAGTCAAGCCTTTGCCTGAGGTGCAGATGCTGTTGTGCGTGTTGATGGGTACTCTGGTGAAAAAAAGTCCATCCCAGTGGGGCAGGGGCAGAGCCTGGAGACTCCTATCATTCCCTGAGTTGGACAGCATTTAATGGTGGAAGATTCTGAATTCTCAGCCCATGCTTGCTACTTCCAGCCCCGAAGATGTGTTGGTAGTGAGGAACACAGTAATATATGTGTGAATCTGACATTTATTGATGCTGACAGTGCAGCAGGCATTCACCGTGCTAGTGGTGTTACCTGCGTTGTCTTCAGTCTTGACCACAGCTCTGCTCCCCGGTGTATAGAAAAGGACCTGGAGGCCCAGAGAGGTGAAATGGCAGGAGCCAGGCTTGATTCCAGCCCAGAGCAGCCTGGCTCCAAAGTCTGTTCTTCCAGTTCTGGCACCTGATTACTCAATCCAGGTGCAGACAGACTCTGGAGTTGGGACTGAGAAGACAGACTGCTGAGCTGTAAAGGGAGGGGCCTGACTGAGGTAGACAAGGGGTGGGGAGGCCAGGCAAGGATAGGGGTGTCAGGGTTTCCCCTGCCCCTAGGGTCCCATCCATTCTTGGTCCCATACTGTCCTTTTCATCAGAACCTTGGGA
This sequence comes from Loxodonta africana, assembly GCF_030014295.1. Lineage (NCBI taxonomy): Eukaryota > Metazoa > Chordata > Mammalia > Proboscidea > Elephantidae > Loxodonta > Loxodonta africana. The sequence goes on along the minus strand of NC_087367.1, from coordinate 44,445,560 downwards.
CTCTTGTCTTCCTGCTCCATGGGCTCCTTTGTCACAGGTTGGAGACTTCAGGTGTGGGAGCTGTTTTTGTCCAAACACAGAAGTGACCAGAGTTCTGCCAAGAGTCAGCAAGCTTCTTCATAAACAAGGTTTTGTGAAAGAATAGGCCACAGTCCGCAGTTTGTACCTTCTGTGACTGTTTCATTTGAAGACAAACGTTAATGCAAAAGATGTCGGTGGAGGGGAGAGCTGTCAAGGGGCACCTGGCTGGGCACTGTCACCCCAGTCCTATCTGACCATGGTGGACACCCTGAGCATCTCCTTAGGGTACAACCAGATTGCATTTGTTCTAAGCCTGATTTGGCAACAACAGTCAATTGCAAGGCATGATTTAAACGACCGATTACAGTCAATTTTCACAATTAAAAATTACATTTTAATAACAGATTTAAGTTCCCTGTTTTCATAAATCAGATGCAGTTTTCTGTTTTAAAAGGTTCACTTTAAGAATTCCTTTGTCTGTTTTTAATTTTGCCTTGGAAGAGGCAGTAATCCTTTAGGCATTTCATTTATTAACACACGTGGAGGCAGGTATTTGTAAATTAAAAGGCAAACCATCTCCAACCTAACAGAGATAGGATATACATTTGGTGATTTTTATAAACTGTATTTTATTAGATAAAATATAACAAAAATAACAGTGATTCAAACTGTTTTCTTTGGTTACAACCTCATGTTAATATATTATGAATATTTACATTCAACAAAAGCACATTTGAGCAAAAACATGTACATGCATTGTTAATATTTTAGTTACAAATATGAAACATGGTGTTTAAAAAATAACTGAAATTATAAATTAGCCTAAATTTAATCAAGATAAGAAGCTTAACCTTTTTCATTATGTAGCTACTTTGGCATTTACCTTCTCCTTCCTGTTAATTCTTTGACTGGAGAGGAAATAGGAGCTCTCCTACTTTACCAGTCCTCAGGTGATTAATCCGGAATAAACCTGTCTAAAGAAAGAAGACATTGTTTTTCCATCTATAAAAGGGCCTCTGTTGTTAAAAGTGTGGTTTATCATTTTAATATTCTCATCAGTTTAGGTAAGTGCCATTAACTAGTTGACTTTGATGACATTTTGAAGTTACTCATCAGCAAATACGTATCTCCTGTTATGTTCACTCTTAGCTCTGAAATGTAGAGTTGATATTGAAGATGTGGGATAGCTAGTTGTTCCTGTGGCTGGATGTGTCCCCCAGTCCTGCTGTGGAGAACACTAGCAACAGATGTGTTGGAGCAAATTGGGACCTGTTTGTAAAACTGTTCTTTAAAAGATTAAAATAATCTATTCTCTCAAGCACATATGGTGGTGTAGTGGTTAAGTGCTACTGTTGCTAACTGAAAGGTTGAGAGTTCGAATCCACCAGGTGCTGCTTGGAAACTCTATGGAGCAGCTCTACTCTGTCCTATAGGGTTGCTGTGACTCGGAATCGAGTCAACGGCAATGGGTTTGGTTTTTTGTTTTTTTCAAGCACCCATAACTAAAAGACATATTCTCTTGTCTGTGATTACGAACTTTAGCATATCTTTTTGGCTACCAGAAAGCAAATTAACATTTTAAAAAAGTTATGATTTTTATTGTAAAAAATATATATCACGCAAACTTGCTGCTTCCACCAGACCTAAGTGGACAATTCAGCATTCACCACACTGTGCAATACAGCAGTGCTACCGCTTTCCAAAGGGATGTTTTATCACCTCAAACAGGAACCCAGGACCTCTTCAGCAATATAATTTTTTTCAAACAGATGTTTTAAAACCTGATTTATTCCTAAAGAATCCCTGATTATCATTCCCCTTGGTTTATGTGGATGCAGATGTTGTTTATATAAACTCAACAGTGACCTCCAGATGGTCCCATAGGTTTGGGGTTGATTTGCAGAATGTCCCTGTCTGTCCTGGGAGATGGCAGGGGAGCGGGCATCTATGTCCCCCCAAGCTGGCATTGCTAGAGGGTAGGGCTGGTGGGATGGAGTGTCCCAAGGCTGGTCCCATAGTAGAGGGTGAGGTGGGGCTCTTACCCTGGGGCTTATTTATGCCTTCCTTGCACCTATCTTTAAATATAGCCTTGTCAAAGGATCAAAGTCCCAAAAAAAGCTCTCCTCTGGTTCTAAAAGATGGAGAATTAGCCAATATGAAGTGTATGGTCAGAATCCCAGGGCGTGACTACATCTTCAGCCAAAGCTGAGGAACTCTGTAAAAACACAGGGGGTGAAGGGTTGCAAGGTGGGCAAGAAGCTGTTAATGCTTCTCATATTACAAATCCTTCCTGTGTTGGCTTTGGGAGCTAGGTGTTTGGGGCTGTTTGGTGGAATTTTCAACAGTTCCACAGAAGAAGAAAGTGGAGAACACGATAGCTTGTTGATGCAGTTTCTTTTCTCAGGATGCAGTCTAGATAAGGCAAGCTGCCATACTCACCCACAGAACAAGCACTAGACATTATGCAGCCATATAAAGAGAGGAAACATGCCTGGTGGATCCTAGGAACAAGTTTCTGTAGTGAGGAGGGGGTGAAATCGGTGGGGGGTGGGGGTGGGCAGGAGCAAAGGGGTGAAGAGGAGGGAAATGCAGAAAGTGGTTCTGGGACACTGGAGACAGACTTGACTGTTCCCCAGTGCTGTCTTGGGCCACTTGGAATTGGACTTAATAATCAGTAGGAGTTAGAGGCCATTTCACCAGCTCATCTACAGCTTCTCTGCATCTCTCCTCTGAGCTGGCATCAGATCCCATACTCTTTCCACAAGCCGTGTGCAGCTGAGTTTGAGGACAGAGGCCAACAGGGCTCTCTGATGCCCACTGTTGCCCAGCGCTTACCAATTGCTGCCACTGCCCCTCCACCTCCCTTTGCTATCAAGACCCATGCCTTGTGCATTCTGGACACTACAGAGTGAGCTGAGCCAGACCTAGTTCCTGTCTTGGCCTCGGGGACCTTGCAAGCTATGGCCTGCTTTGATGTCCAACTCTTTGGCAGTGCAGCCAGTGGTGAGAATTCTGGGCTTGGACAGCATGTTAGGGACACGTGGGTTGTCCCAGATAGCTTTTCTACCTATGGGCAGGCCAAGCTTTCTCAGGCCAGGTGATGGAAGGTGAGTCCAGGGCACGTTGTTTGGACAGGATTTAGATTCAGGATTATTAGGGAGGCCTTAGGGGATCATTAGGCGCAGTGGTGGTTCAGTGGTAGACTTCTTACCTTCCGTGGGAATGACCCAGGTTCCATTCCCGGCCAACGCACCTCATGCACACCCATCACCTGTCTGTCAGTGGAGGGTTGTGTTGCTATGATGCTGAACAGGTTTCAGTGGAGCTTCTAGACAAAGAAATACTGGGAAGAAATACTTCTGAAAGTTAACCAGTGAAAACTCTATGGATCACAATGGTCAGATCCGAAACCAATCATTGGGATGGTGTAGGACCGGGAAGTGTTTCATTTCATTGTACGTGGAGTCACCATGAGTCAGGGCTGACGCAATGCAGAAAACAACAGGGAATCATTGGTCTTGGACAGTGTTTCAGCCACTCATGACCCCTCCACTCTCACGCCTGATGGTCAGGCCTCTCATGTGTGGGAATGAAACAGGCCTCCAAGATTCTGGTCTGGGCCCTGCCTTCAGGTGGGGGAAGTTACCATTGGCACAAAGGACAAAGGCTGGGATCAGGGAGAGCAAGAGAAACAGTGTGAAAGATTCAAGTTGGCTGAGGTCTCAGGAGCCTTAAGAGACAATTTAGTCCTCATCTCCTTTTATAGATGAAAAAACTGAGGCCCAGAAAAGTTTGCTGATCTAGCCAGAGTCTCAGCGTGTTAGGAACAGAGCCAGGCCAGAACCTGGCCTCCTGATTTCTGCCCTAGCCTTTTCTGTATCCTCATGACTTTCCTGGTCTTATTTTGGCTCTTAGGGGCATCTCCCACATGTCTCCTTCACAGATTCTCTTGGCAGTTTATGCTAGAATTTTACCACCCTGTTGGCCAATCACTTCTTCCTGGTATCTGTCAGCGATGATGCTCAGATGTTAATGAACATCCTCTTGTGCTATGCTCTAAAGTCGTGGAGAATAATTGCTTAGCACCCTCCTCTAAAAAATCCTTCACTTAATAGAATACCATAATCAATCACATGTAGCCTTTCTTGCTCTTTAAAAATTAATATCTGGAAAATTCATGGTTGTGGCCAGGGCTAAGACATATCATGTGTCTTATAGTTTGATGATGAGACTAAAGCAGCCACCGCCACCTGGTGGCAGTGTACCCTAATTACAAGAGAAGAACTTAAGAAGGGAACTTTCTTGCATGCAACTTTGAAGCTAGAAAATAAGAGCAAGCATTCTAACCTCAGGCAGATTCTAATAACAACAAGAACAAAATAATTACAAGCAGTCTGGAACAATTACATGATTTCTTTCCTACTGTATAAAATATTTATCCATTAATTCAATGTTAATATTTAGGAGAAAGACAGCTAATATTTATGTAGTGCCTGCTGTGTGCCAGGCACTATATTAAATACCTTACGTATGCTACCTCGTTTGATTTTCAATATATAAAAATATTATTTCTATTTTGTAAATGCAGATGGGTTAGCAGACTACCCAAAGCCATACAATCAGGGAATTGCAGGGCTGGGATATGAACCCAATTGTTAGGGCTGAAGATTGTATTTGTCTTTTTCTCTCCACTCCTTACTCTGAGGAGTTCTGTAGCATCAGTGCCCAAAGGGAATCTTTGCCCTTACCGTGCTTGTTATTGACTGGGCCAATTCCCATGTTGTTGATAGAATGCTGGATTTGAGTTTAACCTGAAATTTTGAGCCTGCCTCTGTGCTGTTAGAGGTCTGGCCGTGTTATCAGCCTCTGCGATCAGGTGGGGTAGAAGAGAGTGAGTCCTGGGGAAGGGAATTAGACTGGAGCTAAACCGATTTAGATAAGAAGGCCAAGTGAGTGGGGCATATCTTAGAAAGGCCTGTGCCCTCAGACGCCAATGCACATGGCTGGAGGGTGCCCCACCCTGGCTCCCTCCTGGGTCATGACCTCATGCCATGCTGCCCCTGCACAGGTGTGGGCTGAGTAGGATCACCAGCACAGAAGGCAGCCCCTGAGAGAGACTGGCCCGGGACAGTGTGGGTAATGGGGGATGTGCTCAGAGTCACCTGGCCAGTGTTTTCCATGTTCTTATGCCCCCTGGACACCCTCTGTGATGGTTTATGTTATGTGTCAACTTGGCTAGGCCATGATTCTCAGTATTATGTAATTATCCTCCATTTTGTGATCTGATGTAAGGGAAGTAAGTTCCCTTGGGGGTGTGGCCTGCATCCAGTATATATGGATGTTCTGGCAAAGCTCTCTCTCTCTGTATATATATACACACTTCACTGGTTTTGCTCCTCTAGAGAACCCAGCCTAAGATACCCCTCAAAGAGGGAGTTCGACTTTATAGATGGTGCCTGTTTGTGTGGGGACTGGAAAAAACTTCCAGGCCATTCTGCTGTATGCCCCTGAGGTGCCCTTTGTTGAATAAACATGTCAAAAGTTGATATACTTTTGTCTTTTTGAAGATGAGCTTGGGGTGGGCTAGAATTGAGGCCTCATTAGGGACGCCCGAAGCATCTCACTCAGAGGGCTGGGGAGCGGGGGCAGGCGGGGCTGGCAGTTGTTCTTTGTGGAACAGCACTCATCCCTCTGCCAATGGGTGAGCAATCTCTTCCTCCCACACCCCCTCCACTTGGAGCCGCCATTATTGTCCAAATCTCAGTCCTCCTTGAATCAGTGAGGTGTGTCTGTCTGTCTACCTGTCTCCCCAGGCAGAAGGAGCTACTAGGGCACTGGACCGGATCTTACTTCTCTGGTTTTGCTGTACTGCCTGGCAGAGGACTTTGTCTATACTCCTTAGTGCTTCTGGTTGATTTAAAGCAGGGTCCCTAGGCCCAGATGGCAGCCAGGGACCCAGGATTTTATCGGGTGTGAGGTTGCTGGTGGGGGCCATGTGAACAGGCAAGCTCACACCCTATCTAGCCATACGGAAATTGCCTCATCTGGATTTCACGAGGAAAATTCTCAAGTCTAAATGTTGACAAAAATGCAATTTCTCTGTCCCCTGCCCCCAGCTTTTTTTCGTTTTACATCACTGTATTGGCCAAATAAAATCAACTCAGCTCTCAGATGCATTAAAAACCTCTAAAGCACCACAAATAGCCTATGTATGCCCTCAACATAAAGAAAACAAAAATCCTCACAACTGGACCAATAAGCAACATCTTGATAAATGGAGAAAATATTGAAGTTGTCAGGGATTTCATTTCACTTGGATCCACAATAAATGCCCATCGAAGCAGCAGTCAAGAAATTAAACGACGTATTACCTTGGGCAAATCTGCTGCAAAAGACCTCTTTAAAGTATTAAAAGGCAGAGATGTCACTTTGAGGACTAATGCATGCCTGACCCAAGCCATGGTATTTTCAATTGTCTCATATGCATGGGAAAGCTGTACAATGAATAAAAGATGAAAGAAGAATTGATGCCTTTGAATTATGGTGTTGGCAAAGAATATTGAATATACCATGGACTGCCAAAAGAACGAACAAATCTGTCTTGGAAGAGGTACAGCCAGAATGCTCCTTGGAAGTGAGGATGGAGAGACTTTGTCTCACATACTTTGGGCATGTTACCAGGAAGTATCAGTCCCTGGAGAAGGACATCATGCTTGGTAAAGTGGAGGGTCAGCAAAAAAGAAGACCCTCAATAAGATGAATTGACACAATGGCTGCAACAATGGGCTCAAGCATAGCAACAGTTGTGAGGATGGCACAGGACCAGGCAGTGTCTGTTGTACATAGGATCGCTATGAGTAGGAACTGACTCAAGGGCGCCTAACAACAATGACAGCATGCCCTAATACTTTAAAAATGGTTCTTTAGTGCCCATACCTAGTTAAACAGGCCTTGGCAGTTGAGCTTCTGTCTTTCAAATGAATGAGTGTATAGGTGAGCCCACTTCATAAGAAGGAAAAATTTTATGATGTTGTTTGAGTCAGAACCATAACAATATCAATAAAATTTGTTTTATGAAGTTGGGAGAGCTTTGTAATCTGGAAGTCATTTTACAGAGCATAAAATTAGTACACATTATAAATGCAAGTTCCTGACCGTCCCCTTGGCTTCTTGTTCAGTGACGAATGTAGTGGCTCCCCTCCCTGTAAAAGTCCCATCTGAAACTTCCAGCATAAGGATGGGGTTGGTGGCCTTGGCCTCTAACCACGCTCCTGCTCACCTTCCAGATAGGCCCATTATCATACCAATAATCACCAAGCTGAATCCCAGGAGTTTGTGTCTTAGAAAGGGAATTTTTTTTTTTTTTTTTATTTTAAGGACTCTTTATAGCGTACCCACAATATGCCTGGCATGGGGGATACAGTATAGACACATCATATGTGGTTATTTTTCTCAGGGAGCTCCCATTTTAGCCAAGGGGAGACAGACAATAAACAATTAAAAAAAAAATCAGTAAAGTATCAGATTGTGATCAATGCAGTGAAGCATAGGAACTAGGTGGCAGGATACTGAGCGGCCATTTGTGAGATAAAATAATTGTTAAAATTGTCTAAGCTAGCAATGCAGGTGTTGTTGTTAACTGCTGTGGAGTCGGCCCCTGACACATGATGGCACCGAGCACAATGGACTGAAATGCTGCTCGGTCCTGCCCCATCTCCATGAGCAGTTACAGATTGAACTGTTGTGGTCCATAGGTTTTTATTGGCTGATTTTTGGTAGTAGATTACCAGGCCTTTTTGTCTTAGTCCGGAAGCTCTGCTGAAACCTGTTCAGCATTATAGCAACATGCAAGACTCGACTAGCTGGCAGTTGGCGACTGCACCTGAGGTGCGTTGGCTGGGAATCGAACTGGGTCTCCTGAATGGAGGTGAGAGATCTTCTACTGAACCACCAATAGGACCTGTTTTTCAGAAGGAAAAAACAGATTCAAAGAGGAGACATAACCTGCATAAAGTTACATAAGTGCCAGTCCTGGATTTGAACCCACATTTGGCCAACACTAGATCTGTAAGCCCAGAATCATCTTCCCACCCTCCACCCCCTGCTTTACTGCTTCTTACAGCTCTAGGACACCTCACTTGTTCCAGGAAGAGCAGTTTTTTGAACCTCAATTTTCTGCTCCGTCTCTGGGTTCCTTCACTGAGGCCTACTTTTGGGAAGAGCTCTGTCCTGGGGCCCTAGAGAATGGGTGGAGGTGGGTAGGCAGCAGGAAGTGGCCAGGACTTCTCCAGACACCTGTTAGATGCTCTGCTCTCCCCAGCCATGTTCAAACTCGGGCCAGGAGCCATGGAGGAGTGGGGCTCCCTCCCACCAGCGGCCTTCTTCAACTGTGGTGTCCTGAGGCCTGTGCCATTCCATTGCCTGCAGCCGGAAGAACCTTCTTGAGGCACTGATTAGATTGATTAATTCATTTAATAAAAAAACAAAACAAAATGTCTTTGTAGTTTCCCTTTGGGGAAAAATCAGTCCTGTTTCCTTAGTTTGGCTTTCCATGAGCCTCCTTAATACTGCAACTGACTTTTCCAATCTTACCCCAGGCCCTCAGATCAGACAGCTTGCTCTTCCTGCTTGCGCACATCTTTCCTGCTTGCAGACTTTGGTTTTGCAGTTCTCTCTGCCTGTAGTACCTTTCCCACTGTCTTCATCTCTAAATAGGACTGCACATTCTTAATGGGATGGGTAAAGTGGTTCCTCTTCCATGAAGCACGCTCTGATCCCATCCTTTGTGCTATTAATGTTGTATATATTGCATATACCCATGACTCATCTGTCAGTGTGTCATACTGTGGTAGCTTGCGTGTTGCCATGATGCTGGAAGCTGTGCCACTGGTATTTCAAATACCGGCAGGGTCACCCGTGGTGGATAGGTTTCAGTGGAGCTTCCAGACTAAGACAGACTAGGAAGAAAGGTCTGATGATTTACTTCTTAAAATTAGCCAGTGAAAACCTTATGCATCACAACAGAATATTGTCCAACATAGCACTGAAAAATGAGCCGCCAGATTGGAAAGCACTACACAACGGCTACTACAGTGGACTCAAACGTCTGAGTGATCACAAAGATGCGGCAGGACTGGGCAGTGTTTTGTTCTGTTGTACGTGGGGGTGCCATGAGTCGGAGTCAACTCAGTGGCAACTACCAACGACAACAACAGCATATACTCTTGCATATGTTATAAACCCAACAATACAGTATTCTAGGTATTGCTTTATATCATCTTATGCCTTTTAAAGAAGTTAAAGGAATAAATGAAGAAAAATATATTTACAGAGTCTTTTATATTTACTTGGACATTTACCATTTCCAGCATTTTTTATTTATTTCTGTGATTACAAGTTACCTTCTGGTATCCTCTCCTTTCGGCCTGAATGACATCCTCGAGTATTTTTTTGTAAGACAGTTTTGCTAGCAACACATTCTCTCAGTCTTTTTTTTTAATCTGGGAATGTCTTTATTTTGTCTTCACTTTTGTAGGATAGTATTGCTGGATATAGAGTTCTTGAATGACAGGCTTTTTTGGTTTTGTTTTTTTATTTTAGAATTTTGAATGTTATTCCACTGCTTTCAAGCTTCCATTGTTTCAGATAAGAAGTCAGGAATTCATCACATTAATGCTCCTCGTTATGTGATAAGTTATTTTTCTTTTGCTTCATTCAAATTTTTTTCTTTGTCTTTTGAAAGTTTGACTATGATGTATCTATGTGTGACTCTCTTTGTATTTATCCTATTTGGTGTTTATTGAGCTTCGTGGATGTGTGTAGGTTAATGCTTTTCGTCAAATTCGGAATGTATTAAGCCATTATTTTTCAAATGTCTTTTTTGCTGCCTCTTTTTCTCTCTCCTCTCCCCTTCTCTGGGACTCTCATTGGACATAGATTGGTGTGCTTGATGTTATCCCACAAGTTTCTGAGGTGTTGCTGCTTTTTACTTTAACCTTATTTTCTCTGTTCTTCAGATACAATAGCTTCCATTAATCTGTCTTTCAGTTCATTGATTTTTTTTTTTTCTTTTTCCATTTTGAATCTTCTTTTGAGCTTCTCTAGTGTGTTTTTCATTTCAGTTATTGTACTCTTCAACTACAGAAGTTCCATTTGGTTATTTTTATGATTTCTCTCTTCTTAATGAAAAATCTCTATTTGTCAACTCATTGTTATCATACGTCCCTAATTCTTTAAGCATGGTTTCCCTTAGTTTCTTGAACACTTTTATAATGGCTGCTTTGAAGCGTTTGCATATCCCACACCTGGGGACTCATAGACAGTTTCTATTGACTACTTTTTTTCATGAGTGTGAGTAATAATATTTCTATTACTTTGGAAGTTTCACAATTTTTTTTTTTTGTTCAAAATAGGACATTTTACGTAATATATTGGAGCAACTCTGAATTCCTGTTTTTCTCCCTGAAGTCTGTCGTTGTTGTTACTTTTCTGTTTTCTTAGTAACTTGCCTAGCTAAATTTGTAGACTCTGTCTCCCCTGCTGTGGGTGGCCACTGAAGTGACTGCCCAGTTTTCATTTTTTAATTCCTGTTTTTATGTTCACGTCTTACTTCCTAAGGGTGGGCCTTTTTTGTGTGTAGCTTAGTGGTCTGTCAGTGATTACACAGAGGTTGTTGTGCTCAGGCACCTTGAGCCAGTAAGTCTTCCATTCATGCTGATGGATCTATGTAGGTAGGGGAGCACATTCAGAGTTCAGAAGGTTTTAAAGTCTACTCCAGCTTTGACTTGCCATTGGGCCCTCTCGCTTCTCTCTTTGAGCAGGCATAGCATTAGTGCTGGCCAAGAATGTGTGGGTATTTTGGATCCTCTCTGGTATTCACTGTGTATGTGCATAGCTTCAGCCAGGAATATTCTTGTTCCAACCACGATCATAACCTTGCCTATTGAGTTGTCACTTCTACTGACCATGCTGTTGGACATGGGCACTGCCAGCTGCTCCAGTTCAAGTGAACCCCCTTTAGTCTCCTCTAGCCTGCCCTGTCCTGGCAGAACCTCCATGTTATCAGAGCTAAGAGAGGGGAGGGAGCAGCCCTAGGCCAGAATGCCACAGATTCCCACTATGCCTACCCAAAGTTCAGACTTTGAAACATAAATACTTCTCAGGTTGTTAATGTCTCTGTCCAGTTTCTAAAGTGCTAGAATGGTTGCTATTGTTATTTTTGCCCAGCTTTATAGTTGCTTTTTTATTTGTTATAGTTGCTTTATAAGGAAGAGCATTTGCCAACTTCCTCCCTCTGCTCTGTCCGTTAGGTTGCCTATTTTTCGATGAGGTCACCTTTTTCCCTGAGTGTCGAGCCACTGGAGAGATGGGTTTCCTCCCCTTTTTACCCAAGAACACCATCTGAATCCACTTCAGATTTATCTTTGAGTCCTCGGTGTGTGGCATCGTGCCTGGCACACAGCAGGTGGCTAATAAGTGTTGATCCGTCCATTTGAGCATTTGAGCATTGGATGTGGAGTCACCCAGACCTGGGTTTGGGTCTCCAGTACAATGCCTCATCTTATTGGTCTTCAATTTCTCAACTGTAAAATGTCAAAAATGAAACTCATTTCTTGGGATAGTTCTACGAATTAAATAAGATAAGGTGTAGAAATCATCTAGAACAATGCCTGGCATGGAGTAGTGGTTCATAACTATTAATTTCATTCCTTCCCATAAGATGCAGGATTGCTGAATACAATGTGTTTTGAGTAATCTGGCCCATTTACCCACCCATCTACCTGTCCGTCCATCTACCTATCCATCCATCTTGCCACACGTGCAGAGATAAATAAGACAGGGTAATGCTCTGTAGAAACACAACCTAGGGGAGAAGACAGACACATAAACAAATAATTTACAGTGCTGTGTCCAGGAGCTGTGACGGGCATGAGTACAGGGCTGTGGGTGTAGAGGCCACAGGAGTGACATTTGGGAGGAATCTGGTGTTTGTGACTCTTCACTGTGGCCTCCCTGATCATGTCAAGAAGTCAGGTGGGTAGAGACAAGACCTCTTAGCCACTGTGTGCATCTCACAGAACCCCAAGGTTCAGCCTGACTGGGGCGATCACTCAGCAGACCTCAGGCAGTAGCAGGCATATATGTGCTAACATTGCCTCTTTAGAAGATATAGTTTCATTTTTTCTGGCAAGACATGGATCATTTTTTCCCACTGTTTTGTGCCAAAGCATTCATGCATCGTATTTTTTAGTGGCATCTAGGAGCACTAAGCAAGCTCTCACTCCCCGCCCCCGCTAAAGGAGGTACCTGCCCTTTGCTAGGTGACTGGGACAATCTCCCCACCCCAACACACACACACACACACACACACACACACATTTGGGAGGTGGAGTTGTTTGTGCCCAGGTCAAAGAGAAGGGGTCCTGCGCTCACTTCTGTTCTCATCTGCAGAGGGTCTTCTGATGTGGGCCAGATCCTTGGGAGTGGGGCTGCCAACCTGTGCCCTGGTGTTGGGCTTCCTTGTCTTCTGGGTGGTGTGGCAGCCTTTACACATTGCATCTTCTCAGAGGCCCAGGGGTCAGGAGGATAAGGAGCAGTGGACAGGTTTTCGCTGGGTCTGTTCCTCAGGTCACCGTGGCTGCTGCCACATGTTAAGCCAGCAGCAATTTTTCTTTGCAAATACAGACCCATTTTAGAAGGTGAATATGCAGTGGTGTGGCTGGGCAGAAGCCCATTATGCAGTGGTTCATTGCTTACATGGAGCAATTGGCTAGAACAGGGCTCTAAGGCCCTCTTTGGGGAACTGTTGGTGCAGCCCCACAGAGCCCAGGGTACCCATAACACTGCCTTCCTGATGCCTCCCAACCCCTGCGTTGTTCCCTCCTCATACATTGACGGGAGCCGAGCTAGGGTCTCCTCTCCTGGTTGGGGAACTTTATGGCCCGTATTTACTATTCATTATTGTTTCCAAAGTACATCTTATGTGATGCCTGTTCAGTGATAAAATGGCTCCGCTTCCCCCCGCCCCCCGCCCCATAGAGTTACTTCTGGGGCTGAAATTCGGCCAGGGAACGATCCTCTTATAAAAGTCTTTGTGGCAAGGTAGAAAGGAATGGAAAACCTCGCTCACCTTTGCAGGGGGAGCTTTTGGGAGGAAAGGAGAAGGGGCAGGGCAGGGCAGGTGGGCATGGGCTCTGGTGGAACTCTCTGTGATCCGTTTTGGGAGTTGAAACTGAAACCTCTCTGGGTATTTACCCAGCAGTCACCTGGATGAGAAATGGGCCAGGAGGGTCATGTGATGGGGTCACAGCAAAAACAAAAGAATCCATTTATTATCCTGGCAGGAAATTTGTTCTTTTGGATTCTGTAGCTGCAGACATAATGATTTCATTTCCTTCAGTGGTGGGGAGATTAATAGCCCTTACCCCTGGGCCTGTGTGGGTTGCTGTTTCCTCCATTTCCCTAAGTGTTTTCAACTCCGGGATGTGTTCCTTTCGAGGGGTCAGAAGGTATGTGCCAGTTCATGCTGATTAACAGAACGTGGGCTTCCCTGTGGAAGGCTCCAGGATACCCAAAGGTGACCCAGGTTAAAACACAGACATCATGGAAAAAATCATCCCAGACAGAGAGAGAAGCTGTCCAGGGGAGCCACTGAGAGCTTCCAACGAAAGCAGGCAAAGCTTGGTTCCCCCGCCTGCTTTGGACGAAGCCACTCACCCTGTGGCCGGGAGAGGTGTGCTAGAGGGAGCACTGGCTCCAGAGGGAGACAACTGGGACTAGAGCCAGAGCTGCCACCGCCCTCTGAGCTGCAGGATTTGGGGCAAGGTCCTTGACCTCAGCCAACCAAAACAACCAACTGCCATGGAGGTGACTCCGGCTCATGGCTACCCCGTGTGTGTCAGAGTAGAACTGTGTTCCAGAGGGTTTTCAATGGCTGATTTTATGAAAATAGATTGCCAGGCTTTCTTCTGAGGTGCCTTTTGGTTAGCAGGTGAGCATGTTAACCATTTGCATCACCCAGTGACTCTCACATAACCTCATCAACCCTCAGTTTCTGTATTTGTAGAATGTGGAGATAAGACCTAATTCACCAGGCTGGGGAGAGGATTAAATGAGAGTTATCTCAAAGTGCTTTGAACCAAAGTTTTCTGTGTGAGTGGTGGCCACATATGGCCCTTCTGTGAGCCTTGTTTCAGGCAAAGGATGAGATAAGGTGGGTAGACTAAGGAGTGTCTATCCATGTCTCGGTCTTCAAGATGAGGATGTGAAGAAAGAAAACAGGGAGAATAAACCAGAGGGCCCTCGGTTGGGGTGCTCCTCACAGGAGTGTGACGAGGTGATCCAGGTGCCATTTAAGCTGGTCACAGTATTTCATGGAGCAGACATCTCAGACTGGGAGTCAGGACTTAGTGTTTGCATAAGGATCAGTGTTATGTCAAAAAACATCAGATTGTAACTGTGAAGTTTCCCCAGTTGCCTCTAGACATCACGTGTGCCCTCTCTGGACTGAGATCTAAGGTTCCTCCCACCAAGCCTTGCACACAGTCAGTGCTGAGTGGCTGTAGGTTCATTCAGTACCCTTAATGAAACAAACCATTTGTGTTCTACAGAGATATTTCAATGGCTCAGTTTCCCCTCTGTCTTTACTGTGCCCCAGCCATACATTCATAACAGAGAATAAGGAGTTTCTTATGCTCTGCAGAAAGAGATGTCAGGGTGAATTAAATGAAATGAAATTCCATCACGTTGCCAGGGCTTTGAACACAGGAACACATGGCCAGGAGCCATGGGAACAAGATGGGCCCTTGGGAACAAGATGGGCCCTTGGGAACAAGATGGGGCTCTCGGGAGAGGTTTGTTCTGGGAGTCTTCCTGGAGGCGGGGGCATGTCTTGATGAAACATTGCTAAAAATAAGTTAAATATGGATAACAGAAATTTTAATAAACATTTTACTTTTAATATGTTTATAGTGTTGTTAATTATCTTTCTAAGCGGAGAAGATAGAAATTGTAGCACATCGAACAAAGATTGCTGATTAGGATAATAAAATGGAAATTTTAATCAAGAAGATAACTTTAAGTCAAAGGAGGTTTTTCTCTAGGATGCTGGAGCTTTTGTCTTCATTAAACACCCCATTTATCATCACCATTCCATTCATTGCAAACATTAGATTAATATTGACAATTTAAAATAGAAATAACTTTTTCCTGCCATTATGGTGCTGATATGATGTGGTGCTGGAGACCTTGAGGGAGCCATCACAGACTGTCATGCTTTCCTCTCTGCTGCCATGCGCTGCTGCATTCCACCTACCCCCTCAAGGCCCAGACACTTGGGAGGGAGACCTTCTCCTCCCAGGAAGCTCCTCCAGGACATTTGTTGTCATTCGTTGCTGTCCAGTCAGCTCTGGCTCATGGCCGCCCCATGCACAATAGAAAAATGCTGCCGGGTTCTAGGCCATCTTGATGATCATTAGTAGGCTTGAATCCACTGTTGCGGCCATCATGTAGTGCCTTCCAACCTAGGGAGCTCATCTTCCAGCACTATATTGGACCATGTTCTATTGTGATCTGTTGAGTTTTCATTGGCTGATTTTTGGAAGTAGATTATCAGGCCTTTCTTCCTAGTCTGTCTTAGTCTGGAAGCTCCCCTTGAAACTTGTCCACCATGGATGACCCTGCTGGTATTTGAAATACTGGTGGCAGAGTGTCCAGCATCACAACAACATGGAAGCCACCACAGTTTGAGAAACTGATAGCCCACTAAATTGTATGTGTTCTTCACTGGGAAGCAAAAGATCTCTGATAACTTGAGGCTGTCTCTGCAGTGATGTGTGTCCAGAGGTCACACGCCTTTCTTTTAATCTAAACAAGAGATATTTGTTGAGTATCTGCTATCTGCAGGGTACTACAGAGATGCCAAAAGAGGCACATCCCTGCCCTGTGGAGACCACACATGTGCACCAAGCAGTGGTCGTGAGCCTCGGACAAACAGTGCAGACAGGAGCACTCCAGAGGTTTCCGCCCTGGTTCTCAGAGTGTGGTGCCAGGACCAGCAAGCATGCCTGTGGCTGAGAGCCACTGCCCTTAACATGTGATCCCCAGACTTGAGCATCAGAGTCCTCTGGAGGGCTCACTGTAACAGATTGCTTGATGTCTGCCCAATTGGATTTCTGATTAGTAGCTCTAGGGTGGGGCGTGAAAAATTGTATTTCTAACAAGTTCCCAGAGGATGTTGATGCTGCCAATTTGGAGACTACACTTTGAGACCCTCTGGTTTAGACTGGGGAAGGACTGCTAAGAACAAGGCCAGGAGGACTTCATGGAGGAAGGGTGCTTTCCAGGAGAAGTAGAACCTCATCAGGTAGAGAGGAGGAGGAGTTCCTTGGAGGGTAGAGGGATCAGAGTTGGAAAGGGGAAATTTGGAGGGCAGCTGGTCCTGGGGAGTTGTTGTAATTGGGATGGAGAGGAACCTTCAGGTAGGCCTGGGAGTTGGAGATGGGGCTGGGATGAGAGGGCTGAGTGGCACGGCGGGGGGAGAGGGGGCAGGCGAGGCTGTTGCTGATGGCCATGAGAAATAGGAGGACCCTGAGGGCAGAGCTAGGGGAGCTTGACAGGGTGCCTTCTGAGATACTCCCAGCCTGGACCATGTAAGAAGACCTGTGATCCAGGGCCATCACCCATGTCTGCTACCCTGTTTGAGTTAATTGCTTTTCCCTACTTTGCTGCCTTTGCTCCAGTGGATGGGTGGATGGGGAGGGATGTATCTTCTCCAGCCCTCTTCCACATTGCCACCTGTTGTGGGGAAAAAGACCTCCGTCCTGGGCAGAGGACCACAACCTACCATATGTTGTGTGTGCAGGCCCACCTTTGGGGAGACACTCAGCGTCAGAATGGCCTTAGACTTCTGGGTGCCCTCTGTGGAGTCCTTTGGCTGTGTTGGGGGCCTCTTTCTAATGGGCTGTGCTCTGGGGGCTGGGGAGGGGACAAGGCTACAGATCCTAGCACTGCTGCCTCCTCTTGGAGCCACTTCATTCCTCTACCTTCCCCAGTCCAATCCTCTACGGCTTCTTAAATGTGCTACATCATTTCTCAAAAGGCCCCTTTCTTTCCCTTGATCATAAAATTGCCAAGGAACAATGGCTGTCATTTAAAACAGCAGCATCAAAGCTCCTTCCCCACCAGTTAGTTACTGCCATTGTCATCTCTGTTCCACATCAAAGCAGCCAGGCACTCAGGGGAGAGAGCTGGAGGAGGGCAGCCTCTGCACTTCCCTGTACCTCGCTGATGAGCCTGCCTGCTGGAGGGTTCCTAGACCTGATCTCTGACTGAGACCCTCTCTGAGAAAGAGGGGTCTCCTCCATTTTGGTTCCTAGGAAGCCTGGCCCAGCCTGGGGCCTGAGGGAAATCAGGCTGGGAGGACTACAGTGATGGGGACCCTCAGTCTTCTGTGGGGGTCCCCTGGGCTTGTCCTCTCTGACTGCTCTCAGCCGTAGGTGCGGAGCGGGAGTATGGGGCAGGAAGAAGCCTGTGTCCCAGGCTCAGTGGTGACAAGAGGCTGTGGGTAGACCCAGGGATTACTTAGGTATCCTGGTGCAGGCAGCTCATGCTAGCCCCTGAGGGATTTGGGAATGTGTGCCTGAGCAAGAAGGAACAGTGGACATTCCCTGTCTGACACTGGCAATGATTCTTTTTTTTAAAGTTTTAATTTTTTCCTTCTTTTATTAATGTGTTGTCTTTTCTCCTCACTCCCACTCTCATTCTCACACTCCCATTGGCAGTGATTTTAATGTGTTTAATGTATGTTCATGTTCTTTTTTTTTTTTTAATTGTGCTTTAGATGGTTTACAGAACACATTAGCTTCTTATTAAAAAATTAATACACATATTGTTTTGTAACATTGGTTGCCAACCGCATGATGTGTCAACACTCTCCCCTTCACCTTGGTTTTCCCATTTCCATTCGTCCAGCTTTCCTGCACCCTCCTGCCTTCTTGTCCTTGCCCCTGGGCTAGTGTGCCCATTAACTCTCATATACATGGTTGAGCTATGTGCATTGTTTGTTTTGTATAGGCCTGTCTAACGTTTGGCTCAAGGGTGAACCTCAGGAGTGACCACAGTACTGAGTTAAAAGGGTGTCCAGGGATCATGCTCTCAGGGTTTCTCCAGTTCTGTCAGACCAGTAAGCCTGGTCTTTTATTGTGGGTTTGAATTTTGTTCTACATTTTTCTACAGCTCTGTCCAGGACCCTCTATTGTTATCCCTGTCAGAGCGATTGATAGTGGTAGCTAGCTGGGCAATTTTTTTTTCCCAGTCTGTAGGTTCTCTTTTTACTCTTTTGGTGAAGTCTTTTGATGAGCATAAGTGTTTAATTTTTAGGAGATCCCAGTTATCTAGCTTATCTTCTAGCTGTATTGGACTCAGTCTGGTAGAGGCTATGGTACTTGTGGTCCATTAGTCCTTTGGACTAATCTTTCCCTTGTGTCTTTGGTTTTCTTCATTGTCCCTTGCTCCAGTCAGGTTGGGAGCAGTGGAGTATCTCGGATGGCCGCTCACAAACTTAAAAGACCCCGGACACTACTTTACAAAGTAGAATGTAGAACATTTTATTATTAGTAGTAGTATTGTACTTTAGATGAAGGTTTATAGAACAAAGTAGGTTCTCATTAAACAATTAGTATACATATTGTTTTGTGACATTGGTTACCAACCCCATGACATGTCAACACTCTCTCATCTTGACCTTGGTTTCCCAGTCACCAGCTTTCCTGTTCCCTCCTGCCTCCTAGTCCTTGTCCCTGGGCTGGTGTGCTCATTTAGTCTTGTTTTATGGGCCTGTCTAATTTTTGGCTAAAGGGTGAACCTCAGGAGTAACTGCATTACTGAGCTGAAAGGGTATCCAGGGGCCATACTTTCAGGATTTCTCCAGCCTCTGTCAGGCCAGTAAGTCTGGTCTTTTTTGGTGAGTTTAAATTTTGTTCTACATTTTTGTCCAGTACTGTCTGTGATCCTCTATTGTGATCCCTGTCACAGCAGTCAGTGGTGGTAGCTGGGCACCGTCTTGTTGTACTGGACTCAGTCTGGTGGAGGCTGTGGTACATGTGGCCTTTTAGTCTCTTGGACTAATCTTTCCCTTGTGTCTTTGGTTTTCTTCATTTTCCCTTGCTCCCAACTGGGTGAGACCAGTGGAGTATCTTAGATGGCTGCTCACAAGCTTTTATGACCCTGGATGCTCCTCACCAAAGTAGAATGTAGAACATTTTCTTTATAAACCAAATTATGGCAATTGAGTTAGATGTCCCCTGAGACCATGGTCCCCAGCCTTCAGCCCAATAATTTGGTTCCTCAGGGAGTTTGGGTATATCTATGAATCTTCTATGACTTTGGCTTGGTCAGGTTGTGCTAACTTCCCCCATATTGTGTACTGTCTTACACTTCACTAAAGTTACCACTTATTTATTGTCTGCTTAGTGTTTTTGCCTACCCACAATTCCCCTCCCTTGTAGCCATCAAAGATTATTTCTTCCTGTGTGTAAACCTTTATGAGTTTTTATAATAGTGGTCTCATACAGTATTTGTCTTTTTGTGAGTGATCACAGCATAATGCCCTCTAGATTCATCCATGTTGTGAGATGCTTCACAGATTCATCATTGTTGTTAATCGTTGAGTAGTACTCCATTGTGTGTATGTACCATAGTTTATCCATTCATCTGTTGATGGGCACTTAGGTTGTTTCCATATTTTTGCTGTTGTGAATAATGCAGTAGCGAACATGGGCGTGCATATGTCTATTTGTGTGACAGTTCTTATTTCTCTAGAATATACTCCTGGGAGTGGGATTGCTAGACCATATGGTATTTCTATTTTTAGCTTTTTAAGGAAGCTCCATATTGTTTTCCAAAATGGTTGCACCATTTTGCATCCCCACCAGCAGTGCAGAGGAGTTCCAGTCTCCCTGCAGCCTCTCCAACATTTGTTATTTTCTGTTTCCTGCCAGTGATGTTGGGGTGAGATCGTATCTCATTGTAGTTTTGGTTTGCATTTCTCTAATAGCTAGTGATTGTGGGCATTTCCTCTTGTGCCTGTTAGCTACCTGAATGTCTTCTTTGGTGAAGCGTCTGTTCATATCCTTTGCCCATTGTTTAATTGTATTATTTGTCTTTTTGTTGTAGAGGTGTTAGATTTTCCTGTAGATTTCAGTGATTAGACCTTTCTCAGATATGTCAAAACCAAAATTTTTTTTCCCAGTTTGTAGGTTCTCTTTTTACTCTTTTGATGAAGTCTTTTGATAAGCATAAGTGTTTAATTTTTGGAAGATCTGAGTTATCTAGCTTATCTTCTGGTGTTTGGGTATTGTTGGTTATGGCTTGTATCTTATTTATGCTGTGTATTAGGGCCTCTAGCATTGGCCTTATTTTTTCTTCTATGATCTTTATAGTTTTTCATTGTATATTTCGGCCTTTGATCCATTTTTAATTAGTTTTTGTGTATGGTGTGAGGTATGGGTCCTGTTTCATTTTTTTTACAGATGGACACCCAGTTTTGCTGGCCCCATTTGTTAAAAAGACTATCTTTTCCCCCATTTAATGGACTTTGAGCCTTTGTCAAAGATCAGGTGACCATAGGTGGATGGATTTACACCTGCATTCTCTATTCTGTCCCATTGGTCAGTGTGTCTGTCATTGTACCAGTACCAGGCTATTTTGACTACCGTAGCTGTACAGTAGTGTGAAGTAGTGCGAGGCCTCCTACTTTATTCTTCTTCTTCAATAGTGCTTTACTTATCTGGGTTTCCTTCCTTTCCATATAAAGTTAATGATTGATTTTTCCATCTCGTTAAAGAATGCTGTTGGTATTTAGATCGGGATCACATTGTATTTGTAGATTGCTTTGAGTAGAACTGACTGGCAATGATTCTTGACTCCCAGTCTAATGGGCCATAATCCAACCCACTCTGCCCCCTGGGGAGCTCTTGTGGTTGCTCTGTGGGCATGCAGGAGGCACAGACAGCCACCCATTGCGCAGGGTAAGCTGGAGTAGATCCCTCTGGCCTGTTGGGAGCAAGCCAGGAGGGTGCCTGTCCAGTTCCCTATGGGGACGGCCCTGCATATGTAGCTGGGAGGGAAATGACATCACAATGGGAGGATGGCCTTGACCACCATCCTGGGTCAGGAACTGCCTTTTTCTCATCTTCCCTGTTGGACTGCTGCCCTGTTTCCTTTTGGGCTGAATGTCTGATGTATCTGGGAGGAAGGGTGCTGATTCTGTCCCTTCAGCATCTGGCTGGATTCAGCAAAGAAGGAAAGGGGGGCTGGGGTCCCCAGAACTGGGCGGCAGGCCTTGTGGACGGAGGAACTGAGGTTGCTGGGAGACAGAGCTAAGCAGGGCGTGTGGTATCTCCTAATGGGATGCCAGCTTTTGGGGGACTGGTTTCCAGGGTGGTTCATTTACTGTCTTCCTGGGGAGACTCGTTTCATGGTCCTCGTTTGGGACCCCTTCCACTCATATCCTCACACCCTTTTCCTCAAAGGGCTCCCAACACTCTTCATTTTATTTCCTCATCTCCCTCCCTGTTATCATTTCTGCTTCTGCCTCTTCTCATTTCCCCTCTTCTTCCCTGACTCTCCCACCTCCCTTGTATCTGTTATTTTCTCTCTTTTATCTCTTTCCCTTCCTTTCGTCCCTCCCCCCACTTTCTTCGACCCTTCCCTTCCTTCTCACTGGATCCTTCAGTAGTTACCCTCTTCCTGACGTATTCTCTCTCCTCCCTCCCTGCCTTGTGGATTTATGGGCCACACTCCTAACTTTGTATGAGTTTGCATGGGAAGGCATATGTGGGCAGCCTTGGCTTTTGTGGTTTTGTTCAACAGGCTGTTTACTGCCAGTTCATCATGGGGGCAAAACCATGTACATGTTCCTTGGGTTACACTGACCCATGGGCACTGTGGATGGTATTCACTTCCTGAAAAAAGATCATTTCTTCAGGGCTGAGGTTTGTTTACATGAGAAATCTTACAAAAGAAGGTTTAAATGTTGAATTACCTTTGTTATACAGTTAATGAAGTATGTTGGTCGGAAATCGTAATATGGTGCAAATTCCTGACAGTTTTGGAAAAAAAATACAGTAATTGTTTTCCATTATTTTAGCTAAGACCATACTCAGAGCCGTGCCATTGTTTTTTACCAGTCTTAGTGGCTCAATGTGCTTCCATGGACCTTAGGATGAACCCAAGATCTCTTTCTTCACTTAATGTCTGTTGAAACTCTGCCCAGAGATGGATTTGTGATAGAACCCCAGGGCTACAGGGTTTGTCCAAGTTCAGATTATATACCCTGCCCACCCTCCTGTTCAGCTGACTGGACGTTTAACCCACCTCCTGGGTGTATTCCTACCTATTTTAAGTGGTCACAACAGGAGAGTGCACTGCCATCTGGTGTCATCCACCCTGCCTCCACCTCACTGCTGTCCGCCTCAGTGTTCCCCATCCTTTCAGCTGCCCCACTCCTCTGGCGATCTGCCTGAACCTTAAACCTACAGCTGCAGTGTACCCCACCACTCACGCCCTGGAGAACAGCACTTCCACAGATGGCTCTGTAAATCTGGATGTGTTCCGAAGATGCTATTTGACTTCTGCAGCCCTCTTTTTTTTTCTTGTGTCAAGGCCATATGGAGCTGCGGGAGAGAAGGGAAGAAGGTCAGGCGTTTACTCCCCGGTCCTATATCTCCTTTGAGCACCCTCTTTAGGGTGTTCTAGTAAATCCTTTGTGGTAAAGTGATGAGATTTTGCAGAGGATTTTTGTAGGTGTATCCAACATGACAGACTGCATCAGCCTTACTAGGAGCAGAGCTGAAGACCTGAAAAGCCACACAAAGCAACATCTAGAGAGGGTCAAGCTGCTCGCCTCTGAAACTTTGGATGCAGGTGACTGTGTGTACAGTATGTGGTATGTGTGTGACACACCCAAGCCCTTGGATTATTGACTTGTACAAAGCATGACCAGCTGTCCCTATTTAGCACAGGGATAAGGAAGAAGAAAAAGGTATGAGTGGGGGAGTGCTGGACTGGAGTCAGGAGAGCAGAGCCTGTGCAAACTGCTGTGAGACTGTGGGAGTCACTTTACCACTATGAGCCTCAGGTCCCCATCCATAAAGTTGGGAGGACAGGTTACGTTGCCATGAATGCTCAGTTTCCATCACTGTCGTATCTGAAGAAGAGAGTGGACCTGTGGTGTGAGATTGGAGAATGGGAGAGAGAGAGAAGAAATAGACCAGGCAACCAAGGAGGAAAAGGAAGAAACAGAATAGAAGATAAAAAAGAAGTGAGAAAGAAAGGGCAAAGAAGGAAAAAGGCAGATGCTTACATGGGAGGATGGTGTTGCCAGAGGAAGAAAGAGGAGAAAATTTGTGAGGGGAGGACATTGCATTGGTGGTGCTTCTGTGCAGCTTGCTGGCCCCCAGCCCTCCCTGGTGAGCCCAGTGAAAGCCAGAGGAGGCTGCGGGTGCACCTGAAGACCTCTCCATATCATCTGGTGGGTGTGGGCAGCCTCTCACCATGGAGGGGGAAGTGAAAAGAAATAGCAGACATGAAAATCCACAGATTTTAGCGATGGATTAGCTGTGGGAATTAAGGAAGAGGAAATTGTCAAAATTGGTACCCTCGTTTCTGGCTTTTGCAGTCAATGGATGGTGGTACTGTGTGTTGATATGGGAAAAGCTGGGAGGCTACCATGTTTGGGGGACTTGAGTGTATTGAGTTTGAGACACCTATTAGGCTTCCAAGTAAATGTTGAGAAAGTTATTGGATGTGTGGATCTGGGGCTCAGAGGAGAGGTCTGTGGTAAAGATGGAATACTGGTAGTCACAGGTATGCAGATGATGATTTTCCCAGCAGATGCACCATGGTCCACCAGCATTCCTTGCTCCTTCTCACAGCAGGAGAGAAAAGGGAAGGCTTGGTGAGGAAAATATGAGACATGGTTTCCATACAGGAGTGACATCCCATCTGCGTGCAGTACATCCTTCTCAACCTCCCTGCACCATCCTCTCTGCCCCGCCTCAGGTCTGAGGGCTCGCCTGTTGTGAAGTCCTTCCCATACTCTGCCTCAGACTCACTCCTGTGTTACTCCACGCAATCACTGCCAACTGGCGTGCAAGTAGACACACATGTTCCTCTCCTGCCCTGGAGCTCAGCCTGAGGCTCTCATGCAGAAAAACGGTGTGATCCCTGAGATGGTGGGGATGGGGCTAGCTTAGGGCTCCTGGTGTATGAAGGAGCTGGGATCATTGGGAGAAATTGTGTGATAGGAGTACACATTTCTGGCACACTGTAGGTGCTCAGTGAACATGTGTAGAATGAAAGAATATACAGATGAGTCGGTGACCACACCTTCTTGAGGGCAGAGGCATAAGGAGTCAGCCTGATGACTTAGGAGAATGAGCTGAGCCTGAGCTGGGAGGAGTTGTGATGGAGGAGGAGGTCCCCTGAAAGGTGGTCTGCATCCTTGTCTTGATCCTCTAATGTCTCCCTCTGGATTAAGTCAGACCCACTGTGAACGTGTCCTCATGGTCTCCGCTCATGTGGGATTGTTTTTACAGCACTTCACTCTGGCGAGATGCCATCAGCTGGCACTGAAGAGCTTTATGCGAACAGCCTCGTGAAACTCTCGGCGGTGTTTATTGTGAGGGTGTCGTTGGCAGCGTTCATTGCATTACAGGGTGTCCTCTCTGTGGGGACCCACGGGAGGCATTTGCTTCAGGCCTCCATATCAGGAACAGCCTGGCTTTTCTGGGCAATTGTTTTGTTTATGTCCTATGGACCCCATGACCTTTGTAACTGATCACGTTTTCCTCATCCATTCACAGCTAGGAAACTGTGCTCCAAACGGGTGGCCCTGCCATAGAAAATGCGTTGTTTTAACCTCACCACAGCTCCCATTTGTGTCTTTCCTTTTGGTTTAGCCTTTTCTTTCTCACCTATTTTTTTAGAGCTATTTTTACTGCTTTTTTTCTTATTATAAAACAAATGCAGATTCTCTACAAAAAGTTTAGAAAATATAGAAAAATATAAAGAAGAAAAGTAACAGTTTTAGTCCCCACCCCTCTCTGTATAACAACAGTGTTAAATTTTGATGTCCAACTTATCTTTCTCTTAGCTTTCTTACACACGCATGAGTGGCCAGCACACGTGTGCGTGCACATGCACACACATGCACATATACTCACTTCCACATATGCAATATTTAGGAAAAACTTTGACCACATTATACATACTGGTCGGTAACTTTTTTCATTTAGCAATATATGATATTTTACTTGTATATATGTGTGTATTATATGGAAACCCTGGTGGCGTAGTGGTTAAGTGCTACGGCTGCTAACCAAAGGGTTGGCAGTTTGAATCCGCCAGGTGCTCCTTAGAAACTCTGTGGGGCAGTTCTACTCTGTCCTATAGGGTCACTATATATTATAGTATTTTACATAATCTTTATAACCTTTGTAAGCCACCTTGAATCTTCTAAAATGGAGTGGGTTATAAATAAAATAAAACAGAAGATTTAAGACAGAACACTTCCAAGAAGATTTGCAACCCAGAGCAAGGTTTGCAGCAAAGTCTGAGAAAAGCCTGGTGGTGGGAGCCGGGAACGCTCTGGACTGGGGTGAGTCACCCCTTGGACATTGTTGCCTTGGGTGGGTGGCCTCAGATCCTTGAGGGGATTTCAGCACATTGAGTTCAGTGTTCAAAGGATCCCACAGTCAGACTTAGGAAACTCACCTGTTTAACCTTTAGGCACTAGCTGGGGCAACAGCAAGGTATCAAATGGGGAGAATAGGGAACCCTCTGAATTACCCTGCTGGTTCGTTTGTTTTTTTGGCTTCTTTACTTTTTTTTTTTTTTTTTAAGTCTAACCAAGCTGTTAACAACAGGGTGAAAAGTTAGTATACAAATAATACAACAAATTCAAGCAAAATTATACAAAGTTAGTCTAAAAATGTCATTGGTGAAAATTCATTGTCATTCATGTTCTTGGGAATAAATAACTAGAGAAATGCCATGGCCGGCTCTCCATCCACCTTCAGCTTAACAGTAACGATTATTGGGAGCTGGGTGATGATATTTGCTGGTGTTCTGCAGTGGAGTATTTGTTGTCTTCTTTGTGATGGTGACTTTACCTTGGAACTGTCCTTCGCAAGACAAATGTGATGTATCTCTGTAGAGAGCACTCAGCTGTACCCTGTCAGCATCAAAGTGGCTGTAATAAAGGTGGACAAAACTTGTCCTGACCTGCCCCCACATAGGGCTTTCAGCCATTTCTCACTCCGTGTCTGGCCCGCAGGTCTGTGGGGTTCACTCAGCTGAGCAGAGAGATCAGAGTTGCTTTAAAGCAGACTGGAGGAGACTGTACTGGGGGGGACATTTTAGAAATATCTCCTGTATTAGAGTCCTAGGTCTACTGTAACAAAGTACCACAAACTGGATGGCTTAAAACAACAGAAATTTATTCTCTCCCAGTTTTGGAGGCTAGAATCCAAAATCGAGGTGCGGGCAGGGCCATGCTGTCTCCAGGGAGAATCTGCTCTGTGCCTTTCTCTTAGCTTCTGGTGTTGCTGGCAATCCTTGGCGTTCCTTGGCTTGTAGAAGCATCACTCCAGTCTCTGCCTCTGTTGTCACCTGGTGTTTTCCTTCTTTTTCTCTCTGTGTCTTCTTTTCCTAAAAAGAACACCAATTATATTGGATTAAGAAATC
Source organism: Loxodonta africana (assembly GCF_030014295.1). Lineage (NCBI taxonomy): Eukaryota > Metazoa > Chordata > Mammalia > Proboscidea > Elephantidae > Loxodonta > Loxodonta africana. The sequence continues at coordinate 44,418,794 of NC_087367.1, read as the reverse complement.
ACCTTGCTCCACAGGAGAGCAGTGGGATGCAGACCCTGAATTCTTGTAAAAAGACCAGACTTAATGGTCTGACTGAGACTAGAAGGACCCCAGTGGTCATGGCCCCCAGACCTTCTGTTGGCCAAGGACAGGAACCATTCCCAAAGCCAACTCTTCAGACATGGATTGGACTGGACAATGGGTTGGAGAGGGATGCTGGTGAGGAGTGAGCTTCTTGGATCAGGTGGATGCTTGAGACTATGTTGGCATCTCCTGTCTGGAGGGGAGATGAGAGGGTAGAGGGGGTTAGAAGCTGGTGAAATGGACACGAAAAGAGAGAGTGGAGGGAGAGAGCAGGCTGTCTCATTAGGGGGAGAGCAATTGGGAGTATGTAGCAAGGTGTATATAAGTTTTTGTGTGAGAGACTGACTTGATTTGTAAACTTTCACTTAAAGCACAGTAAAAATTAAAAAAAAAAAATCACCCTGCTCCAGTGTGACCTCATCTTAACTAATTGTATCTGCAATGACCCTATTTCCAAATAAGGTTACATTCTGAGGTTTGGGAAAGGACATGAATTTTGGGGGGACACTGTTCAACCCAGTATACCTCCTGATATATTTTCGTATGTATGTAGCTGTTTTCTTTCCCTATAGTCCTTCCATCAATTGTGTCATGGAGAAGGAGAGGGGAATGTGCCCCAGAGCAGGGAAGAAGGACGCTGTGACCCAAAACAGTTTCCATCCCACTTGAATAACTCATATTACTATCCGTTAACCTCTGCCAAACCCTCTTCATGTGCTTTATGTGTATTCATCGTTCAATCCACAAAACGGCCCTACCAGATGGTACTATTAGGATCATACTCATTTTACAGATGAGGAAATGGAGGAAGAGAGGAGTCAGGTAACTTATTCAAGGTCTTGGGTAGAGCAGGAATTCAAAATCAGGCAGCCTGAGTGTAGACAGCAGCCATAACCACGAGGCTGCAGGCCAGTGCAGGAATACAAACTACAAGGCCCTTCTGTGTCCTGGAGGAAGCAGCAAGAGAGGAAGACAAGGGCGGAGCCGAGTGCCAGTGCTACAGTGCACCACCTCGGAGTAGAGGAAGGTGGCAGGGGTGCCAGAGACTTGGAGACATGGCAGGGAGGCGGTTCATGTATGGTGAGAAGCAGCAGAGGGGACCAGGCCTAGACTGGGCTGCATCAGGGATGGGGGTGGGAGTACACAGGCACCCACAGCAGATGCTAGCATCAAGCCTAGACTAACCAGCTAAGTCCAGCCTCCTCTCAGTGGGCCTGCCTAGTGCTAGGTGTGGGAACAACGGCAGACAACCACATCTCTTGCCCACCATCCCACTCTAAGGATAGCTCAACCTCCCCAGCACCCTGCTCCATCTGAGGGGCTATTGAGCCTGAGCATATCTAAAAAGAGATTCTTTTAAGCTGGAAGAAATGAGTTTTCTTTAATCTTACATCTTATTTTTGTCTGCAGTCAACAGACTGGGGCTGGTGAACAAGTGGATCACATTTTAGATCTGCTTTGTTCAGTGTGTTACCCACTAGCGCATGTGACTGTTGAGCGCTTGAAATGCGGCTGGACCTAGCTGTAAGTGTAAAACACACACTGGGTTGTGAAGCCAGGGTGCAAAAAAGGATGTGAAATATCTCAATAATTTTTATATTAATTACATGTTTAAGTGATAATGTCTTGGACATATTGGGATAAGTAAAATAAATTATTAAAATTAATTTCATCTGTGGTTTTTAAATTTTACTAATGTGGCTACTAAAAAAATTAAAATTATGTATGTGACTCATATTTCTGTTGGAGGGTACTGTTTCAGACAAGAAGGATGGCTATGCTTTTTGCCCATCTCCATGAATTGTGTGAATTTCTATTGCATAATTTTTTTTAAGGTGTATCTAAAAAAGGGTTGTATCCAAGGAAGGGATGTATCCTCCCAGAAGTGGTGGTTAGTCAGGTTATTTTGCTGTGAGAATTGAGAGGCTCCCAAATGACTTGAGAGCCCTTGGCTGGTGTGAACAGTTAATGAACTCGGCTGCTAACCAAAAGGTTGGAGGTTCGAGTCCACACAGAGGTGCCTTGGCGATATGCTTCCAAAAGGTCACAGCTATTGAAAGTCCTATGGAGTGCAGTTCTACTCTGACACACAAAGGGTCACCATGAGTTAGGGCCAACTACAGCAACTGGTTTTTAATGGTCAAATGACTGTGCTAGGGTGTCCTGGCGAGGACCAGATAGCCAGGGGAAGCTGAGTGAGCCAGCCCCAGGAAGGGCAGGAGTGTGGTGAGCTCCACCAGGTGGGCCCCATCAGCCAGCATGCTTCTGAGAGTTTCCTGGTACTTGTCCTCTCTCTGCTTCCCACTGGCCTGTGCTCTCCTCTCCAGGTCTTTTCCCTCCTACACAGTTCCTGCTTTCTCCCAGCCTGCCCGCAGCTCTTCCTCACGCCATCCTTGCAGCCCAGGCTCCCCCTGCTAGCTGCCTCAGACATGCAGAAGTCTTGGTTCATACCCCAGATACAGGCATTCTGGTTGGTGATTTACCTTTCCACACCAGGCTGTATCATGATCCACTGGTCAGCTGGGGATGGCAGTCCTGGGGTCAGTGTTCCCTCTAATCCATTCAGTAGCTACTTCTGTGCAGATGCCAGTTTGGTATGTGCCTCTGAGCAGGAAGCAAGAAAGTTGGGCATGAGGGGCACTATGGCTGACTTGGGGAGGAAGACTAGTCAGGAGACCAGAAATAAGGACTGGCAGTGTCCATCCTAGTGCTGTGCTGGGACCCCAAGTATCTGTCCAGGAGTGATGCCTGGTATCTCCAGGGTGGAGCTGAGGTCTGAGGCCACTGGAGTCTGATGCCACTAAATACCTAAATTCTATCACTAGCTCCCCTTGCACCAGTGGAATAATGTTAATCTCCATGCAACGTGTCTGTAGGGAGAGAGAGTGTACTGGTGAGGCAGCGTAGGTACTTGGAAAGGCCCTAATTTCATTTGAAAGCAACACATTGGCATCTTGTTTATGTATCACTCTTTGTGAACATTGCTAGTGTGAGCCAACGTTCTGGGCCTACTTGTTCAAGGATCTGATCTGAGCTGGGGCTATTTCATTAAGGTCAGTGCCACCTTTGTGGGCCTTCTAGAAGCCACCCAGGGAACCTTGGCTGTAGCATCGCCTCTAACTTTTACAGAACTGTTTTATTATGACAGCTCCTTCTCTTGCTCTCAGTGGCAGACACTGTAATCCCATTGTCATCATCATCATCATCATCATCATCGTCATCTCCAGATTGTCAGTGTAGATTGGGGTGACATGTACTCCTTGCTTGGGGTCCCAGAAGCCTGTCTTATTAATATCATTAGTGCCCACATGGCCCCCTACCTAGTAAGAATCAGTAGCAATGCTTTATGTGTGTCTGTGTGAGCGTTGGGGGTGGCACGTGGGAGGGAGTTCTGGAGCTGCCATAGCCAAGTAATTAAACAGGGAGAGTGTGTCTGATGTCCAGGTAATTACTGCTGAGCATCTGCTAAATACGGGGTTTCGCTGATGGCTGGAGTTGTTAGGCACGGAAGTGATGGTGCGTTTGCACTCAACATGGGAAAGGATGATTTAAAATCTGTTTCCATCAGCAGCCCACAGAGAAGCCCCAGTGTAAACTAAAGAGCCTGGAGTTTATGTAACCTGACCCAAAAATCATTTCCAGAAAAGGGCACGGGAAAGCTTCTATGGCCTGGAAAGGCTGCTAGGAATAGCGGCAGGAAATGATAGACTGTATGTAACATGAAAAAGGACCTCTGAGAGCCAGTTGAATCCACTAATCCAACTGTTGAGGAAACTGAGGCAGCACAGAGAGAAGTGACTCACAGAGTCAGTGGCAGAGCCAGGGCCAGAGCCAGCCGGTTTGACTCCCCACTGGAGCATCCCTAGTGCCACCCCAGCCTGCCTTGGCAGACTCCTTTGGAGGTACTTACTGAAAACACTGGGTCCCCTTCACACCTGGTGAGTGGAAATCCCCGGGGCAGAGCTGCAGGCGATTCTGCTGCAGAGCCACCTCTAGTCCTTATACCACTTCCTTCTTGCCTGCATGGCCACGTGAGCTGAGATAGCTGGGTGAAGGAGAGGAGGGATTAATAGATGTTTCATCTCTGGTTTGGAGGGCATTTTCTTTTTCCCAATGGTAGAAAGCTGTCAAAGGATGGAAAATACCCTAGATTTCTCCCTGGTTTCTAGCACTCTTCTCCCCATCAGTGTCTCTTAACGGTTTTGGTCTCTGGCCCAGTGTCATGGATTGAATCGTGTCCCCCAAAAATGCCTGTCACCTTGGCTAGGTCACGATTCCCTTGTATGACTGTCTGATTGTCTACCATTTTATCTTCTGATGTGATTTCCCGATATGTTGTAAAGCCTATCACTATGATGTAATAAGATGGATTAGGAGCAGTTATATTGATGAGGCCTACAAGATTAGATAGTGTCTTAAGCCAATCTCTTTTGAGATATAAAACAGAGAAGCGAGCAGAGAGACATGGGGACCTCATACCACCAAGAAAGCAGTGCTGGGAGCAGAGTACGTCCTTTGGATGTGAGGTTCCTATGCTGAGATGCTCCCAGACCAAGGGAAGACTGATGACGAGGACCTTCCTCCAGAGCTGACAGAGAGACAAAGCCTTCCCCTGGAGCCGGTGCCCTTCTAGCCTACTGGACTGTGAGAGAATAAAAGCCATCCATTTGTGATATTTCTGTTATAGCAGCCAAGACACCCAGGCATATCTGATGTAGTATCTTCTCTCTCTCCCTCTCTCTCTAATTCTTCCTCCTCAGGTTCTACCATGTGACCATCAAATGATGATGGCCAACCGGCAGAGAAGAGTTCTCAATCATAGCCTTAGGATGATGTTACCAAAGCCAAAAACCAAGCCTGTTGCTGTCCAGTCGATTCTGACTCATGGCAACTCCATGTGTGTAAGAGTAAAACTGTGCTCCATACGGTTTTCAATGGTTGTGATCTTTTGAAAGTAGATACCAGGTCTTTCTTCCAAGACACTACCGAATAGATTTGAATTGCCACCCTTTTGGTTAGTAGCCTAACCGTTTGTGCTCCTTAGGGACTCCTAGGGTTGCTGTCAGTCAGACTTGACTTGACGGTACACAACAACAACAGCGAGGGCGATGTCAACCAGGAGGCTTAGGGACAACTCACCTTGGGCAGCACCTGCCCCCTTCCCCCAACCATTATGGTGGAAATTAACTTGGGGAGTTGTAGGATGTTTCCAGCCTATTCTAGGCCATTCTAGGCAAGGTGTGTAGCGTGTCTGGGTCCTGACCTGGATCTAGTAGTTTCAGATTTAGGATTTCTCAGGGGAGGTTTCAGGGTGCTGTTCTGTGAAGCCTGGCATCCTCCAGTCCCTGGCTGAGACCCTGCTAGTCTTCTGCTTCAGCCTGCACTGACCGGTCACAGGGCTTCAGAGCCTTTTCTCTCTGTGCCTCTGGACCCTGGCGTCCGTCCCCAGTGAGCTTGCCAGCTGTACCATTAGCACTTGGATTTTCTTCCACCTAAGAGCAATCATTCTATTCAATTAATGAAAAATTAATTTTTTAGTTTTCCTTTTTTTCAAATAATGATTTTTATTACAAAATCACTATTTTTTTTTTTTGTGATTCCTTTTCTAATTTATGTCCATGTGCAGCAAATGTTTACAGAGCTGCGATGATAATTTGGTTTCTTGCGCTTGCTTTTTTCCCCTTCTTCATTATACTATACATATTTTCCTTGCTTTACATAATCTTCATAATTTTTTTTATAATTGTGCTTTAGGTGAAACTTGACAGAGTAAATTAGTTTCTAATTCCACAGTTTATACACAGTTGTTTTGTGACATTGGTTGCAGTCCCCATGATGCACCCCCTTCCACACCCAGGGTTCCCTGTTTCCGTCTTTCCTGTCCCTTTCTACCTCCTCATCATTGCACTTGAGCAGGCATTGCCCTTTGGTCTTAGATATCTGATCGCACTAAGAAGCACTTTCCTCACGTGCCTTGTTTGTTTTATAGACCTGTCTAATCTTTGGCTGAAGGGTGAACTGCAGGAGTGGCTTCAGTTTTGAGTTAAAGGAGTTTTGGGGAGCCATGGTCTCTGGGGTTCATCCTGTCTCTGTCAGTCCAGGAAGTCTAGAGTCTTTTTTTTTTTTTTGTGAATTTGAATTTTGTTCTACATTTTTCTTTTGCCCTGTCCAGGACCCTCTATTGTGATCCCTGTCAGACCAGTTCATGGTGGTAGCCATGGCACCATCTAGTTCTTCCGGGGTCAGGCTGAGGGAGGCTGTAGTACTTGTGGTCCATTAGTCCTTTGGGCCAGTATTTTTCTTGTGTCTTTTGTTTTCTTCATTCTCCATTGCTTCAGACAGGATGTGACCAGTAGATGTATCTCAGGTGACTGCTCACAAATCTTTAAGACTCCAGATGCTACTCACCAAAGTTGGATGTAGAACATTGTCTTTGTGAACCTTGTTATGCCAGTTGACCTAGATGACCCCCACAATCATGGTCCCCAGACCTCAGCCCCAGTAACTTATTTCTTCAGGGTGTTTGGATGTGTCTATGAAAGTTCTATGACTGCCTTGGTCAAGTTATGCTGACTTCACCTATATTGTGCACTCTTGCCCTTCACCAACACTTATCTACTGTCTAGTTAATGATTTCTCCTCCCCAGCACTCCCCTTCCTTGTGAACATCAAAGATTGATTCTTTCTGTGTGCAGACCTTTCTTGAGTTTTTATAGTGGTTTTATGCAGCGTTTGTCCATTTGTGATTGACTTATTTCACTCAGCGTAATACCCTTCAGATTCATCCATGTTGTGAGATGTTTCCCAGATTCATCACTGTTCTTTATTGTTGCACAGTATTCCATTGTGTGTATGTACTGTAGTTTGTTTATCCATTCATCTGTTGATGGGCACTTGGGTTGTTTCCATCTTTTTGCTATTGTCAGTAATGCTACAATGAACACGGGTGTGCATTGCTCTTATTTCTCTAGGATGTATTCCTAGGAGTGGGATTGCTACATCATATGGTATTTCTATTCCTAGCTTTTTAAGGAAGCACCATATTGTTTTCCAAAATGGTTGTGCCATTTTGCATCCCACCAGCAGTGCATAAGAGTTACAATCTCCGTGCAGCCTCTGCAACATTTATTGTTTATTTATTTTTTTTTATTGATGCCAGTAATGCCGGGGTGAGATGGTATCTGTCTTAGGCTGGGTTCCCTAGAGTTGCAAAACCAGTAAAGTGTATAAATACGTATATATATATAGATTTATATAAGGGAACGGCTCACACGATTGTAGAGGCTGGAATGTCCCAAGTCCGTGGTTAGGGATAGAGGCTTCTGATTCACATAGCTGCAGGGCTGCTAACCCAAGATTGGCAGGTCAGAGAGCGTGGCTCTTGTTCAGAGGCTGTGAAGATGGATGAATTCCAAGATCAGCAGGCAAGACCACAAGACTTCTCCTGATTCACGTAGCTGCAGGGGCTGGTGAACCCAAGATCAGAGAGCAGGGCTCTTGCTCATAGGCTGTGAAGAGTGATGAATCCCAAGATTGGCAGGTAAGCTGCTAACTCAAGTTTCAAGGAGGCAGCTGCAGGATCCAGAGCAGGCAAAAGCCAGAACTTCTACTTATATTCACATGCAGGCCACATGTCCAAGGAAACTCCTTTTCAGCTGATTGGCTACTCACAGTGGATCCCATCATGAGGATGATCACAGATAAACACTGAGAATCATGGCCCTGCCAAGTTGACACACAACCTTAACTATCACAGTATCTCATTGTAGTTTTGATTTGCATTTCTCTGCTAGCACATGATTGTGAGTATTTCTTCATGTGTCTGTTAGCCACCTGAATGTCTTTTTGGTGAAGTGTCTGTTCATGTCCTTTGCCCATATTTCAATTAGATTATTTGTCTTTTTGTTGCTGAGATGTTACATCTTGTAAATTTTAAGATTAGACCCTTGTCAGATATGTCATAGCCAAAAATGTTTTCCCAGTCTGTAGGTTCTCTTTTTACTCTTTTGGTGAAGTCTTTTGATGAGCCTGTTTTAATTTTTAGGAGCACCCAGTTATCTAGTGTATCTTCAGGCGCTTGTGCATTGTTAGTTATGGTTTGTATCCTATTTATGCAGTATATTAAGGCCCCTAGCATTGTGCCTATTTTTTCTTCCATGATCTTTATAGTTTTATGTTTAGGCCTTTCATCTGTTTTGAATTAGCTTATGTATATGGTGTGAGGTATGGGTCCCATTTCTTTTCTTTTTTTTTTTTAATAGATGGACGTCCAGTTTTGCCAGCACCATTTGTTAAAGAGACTGTCTTTTCCCCATATTACAGACTTTGTGCCTTTCTCAAAGGTCAGCTGACCATAGGTGGATGGATTTAAGCCTGGGTTCTCAATTCTGTTTCATTGGTCAATGTATCTGTTGTTGTATGAGTACCAGGCTATTTTTACTACCATTGCTGTATCGTAGGTTCTGAGGTAAGGTAGTGTGAGGCCTCTTACTTTGTTCTTCTTTTTTAATAATGCTTGACTTATTCAGAAACTCCTTTCCAAATGAAGTTAATGATTAGTTTTTCCATCTCATTAAAGAGTGCTGTAGGTATTTGGATCAAAATTGCATTATATCTGTAGATTGCTTTGGGTAGAATTGACATTTGCACAATGTTGAGTCTTCCTATCCATGAGTATGGTATGTTTTTTCATTTATGTAGGAGGACGCTTTTGGTTTCTTTCAGTAGTGTTTTGTAGTTTTCTTTATATAGGTCTTTTACATCCATGGTTAGATTTATTCCTAAGTATTTTATTTTCTTTTTTGTTGCTGTTAGGTGCTGCTGAGTTGGTTCTGACCCAAAGTGACCATATATATGTACAACAGAACCAAACACTGCCTAGTCCTCACAATCGTTGTTATGCTTGAGCCCATTGTTGCAGCCACTGTGCAGTCCCTCTTGTTGAGGGTCTTCTTCTCTTTTGGTGACCCTCTACTTTATCAAGAATTATGTCCTCCAGGGACTGATCCCTCCTGATAACATGTCTGTAATGGATTGAATTGTGTCCCCCAAAAATATGTATCAACTTGGTTAGGCCGTGTGTGGTTGTCCTCCATTTTGTGATTTTCCTGTGTGTTATAAATCATAATCTCTGCCTGTGGTTAAAAGGATTAGGGTGGGATTGTAGCACCACCCTTACTCAGGTCACCTCCCTGATCCAATGTAAAGGGAGTTTCCCTGGGGTGTGGCCAGGGAAACTTTTTGTCAAGAGATAAAAGGAAAGGGAAGCAAGCAGAGAGTTGGGGTCCTCATACCACCACGAATGCAGCACTGGCAGCAGAGTGCGTCCTTTGGATCCAGGGTCCCTGTGCCGGAGAAGCTCCTTGACCAGGGGAAGACTGAGGACAAGGACCTTTCTCCAGAGCCGACAGAGAGAGAAAGCCTTCCGCTGGAGCCGATGCCCTGAATTTGGACTTTTAGCCAACTTTACTGTGAGGAAATAAATTTCTCTTTGTCAAAGCCATCCACTTGTGGTATTTCTTTTATAGCAGCACTAGATGACTAAGACAGTGTCCAAAGTATGTGAGACATAGTCTTGCCATTCTTGCTTCTAAGAAACATCCTGGCTGTACTTCTTCCAAGAGAGATTTGTTTGTTTTTTTGGCATTTCATGGTATATTCAATATTCTTTGCCAACACCATAGTTCAGAGGTGTCAGTTCTTCTTCAGTCTTATTTATTGCCCAGCTTTCACATGCATATGAGGCAATTAAAAACATCATGGCTTGGGTCAGGCCTTCTTAGTCTTCAAGGTGACATCCGTGGTTTTTAACACTTTATAGAGGAAACCCTGGTGCCGTAGTGGTGTTACAATCCCACCCTGATCCTTTATCAACTGCCTTTTCTGTGTTTATTGAAATGATCATGTGATTTTTCTGTTTATTTATGTGGTGGATTACGTTGATTGATTGTCTAATGTTGAACCATCTTTGCATACCTGGTGTGACTCCCACTTGGTGTGGTGTATTATTTTTTGATATGATGCTGAATTATACTGGCTAGAATTTTGTTGAGTATTTTTGCATCTGTATTAACGAGAGATATTGGTCTGTAATTTTCTTGTATTGTGGTGTCTTTGCTTGGCTTTGATAATCATGGTTATGCTGGCTTCATAGAATGAATTAGAGAGTATTTCTTCCTTTTCTGTGCTCTAAAATAGTTTGAATAGTATTGGTGTCAACTTTTCTCTAAAAGTTTGGTAGAATTCTCCAATGAAGCTGTCAGCTGTCTGGGCCAGGGCTTTTTTTGTTTGGAGTTTTTTTTTTTTTAATTACCTCTTCGATGACTTTTGTTATGGATCTGTTTTGTTTTTCTACCTCAGCTTGTATTAGTTTAGGTAGGTAGTGTGTTTCTAAAAATTTGTCCATTTCCTCTAGGTTTTCAAATTTGTTGGGGCACAATTTTTTGTAGAATTCTGTTATGATCCTTTTTTTCCCAGCTGGATTTGTTGTAATGTTCCCCTTCTCATTTCTTATTTGGGTTATTTGCGTCCTGTCCTGTTTTTCTTTTGTCGGTTTGGTCAATGGTTTGTCAATTTTGTTGATCAAAGAATGAACTTTTTTTGGTCTTGTTGATGCTGTTGTTTTTCTGTGCTCCATTTCATTTATTTCTGCTTTAATCTTCTTCTGGTGGCTGTGGGCTTCTTTTGCTCTTTTCTTTCCATTTGTTTGAGTAGTAGGGCTAACGTTTTGATTTTTGCCCCTTCTTTTTTGAGGCATGTGGTTTTTTTTTTTTTTTTTTTTGCTATAAATTGACCTCTGAGCACTGCCTTTGTTGTATCCCAAAGGTTTTGATATGATGTGTTTTTAATCCTCTTTTGATTCTAGGAATTTTTTAAATTTCCTCTTTGATTTCTTCTATTACCCACTTGTTTTCAAGCAAAGCATTATTCAGTGTCCAGGTATTTGATTTTTTTATCCTTGCTCTTCCTGTTATTGATTTCTACTTTTATGGTGTTGTCATCAGAGAGAATGCTTTGTATTATTTTGGTGTTTGGGATGTTATCGAAGATTGTTTTGTGGCCTAAAACGTGGCCTATCCTGCAGAATGTTCCATGTGCTTTGGAAAAGAATGTTTACTTTGCTGCTGTTGGGTGCAGTGTTCTACATATGTCTATGAGGTCCAGTTGTTCTATTTTGGCCTTCAGATCTTCTGTATCTTTGTTGAGTTTCTTTCTAGATGTTCTGTCCTTTACAGAGAGTGGTGAGTTGAAGCCTCCTACTATTATTGTGGAACTGTCCATTTCTCTTTTCAGTGCTGTTAGAGTTTGTTTTATGTACTTTGTGGCCCTGTCATTGGGTGCGTAGATAATTATTAAGGTTGTCTTCTCGATGAATTGTCCCTTTAACCGTTATATAATGTTCTTCCTTGTCTTTTATTGTTGATTTTGCCTTAAAGTCTATTTTACCTGAGATTAGTATTGCCACTCTGCTCTTTTACGGTTACCATTTGCTTGATATATTTTTCCACCCTTCAATTTTTTTAATCTTTTTTTTAAAATTTATTTATTGTGCTTTAGGTGAAAGTTTACAAATCAAGTCAGTATCTCATACAAAAAGTTATACACACCTTGCTGTGTATTCCTAGCTGCTCTCCTCTTAATGAGACAGCACATTCTTCCTCCCTACCCTGTGTTCCCTGTGTCCACTCAACCAGCTCCTGTCCCCCTCTTCCTTCTCATCTCACCACCAGACAGGAGTTGCCCCCATATTCTGAAGTATCTACTTGAGCCATGAAGCTCACTCCTCACCAGCATCAGTATCTATCTTATAGTCCAGGCCGATCCCTGTCTGTAGAGTTGGCTTCGGGAATGGTTGCAATCTTGGGCTATCAAAGGGTCCAGGGACCATGACCATCAGGGTCCCTCTGGTCTCAGTCAGACCATTAAGCCTGATCTCTTTTACAAGAATGTGAAGTCTGCACCCTACTGTTCTCCTGCTCCATCAGGGATTCTCTGTTGTGTTCCTATCAGGGCAGTGATTGGTGGTAGCTGGGCACCATCTAGTTCTTCTGGTCTCAGGCTGCTGGAATCTCTGGTTTATGTGGCCTCTTCTGTCTCTTGGGCTCATCTTTACCATATGTGTTTGGTGTCCTTCATTCTGCTTTGCTCCAGGTAGGTTGAGACTAATTTATGCATCCTACATGGCTGCTTACTAGTGTTTAAGACCCCAGAAGCCTCTCACCAAAATGGGATGCAGAACATTTTCATAATACACTTTGTTATGCCAGTTGACCTACACGTCCCTTGAAATTATGGCCCCCAGAACCTCGTCCCTGCTACTCTGGCCTTCAAAGCATTTGGTTGTATTCAGGAAACTTCTTTGCTTTTGGCTTAGTCCGGTTGTACTGACTATCTCTGTGTTCTATGTTGCCCTTCCCTTTACCTAAAAAATTTATGTCTATTATGTAGTTAGTGAATATCCCTCACTCTTCAATTTTTAATAAATTTATGTCTTTGTGTCCAAGATGTGTCTCTTGTAGACAGCCCGTTGATGGCTTGTGGTTTTTTTTTTTTTTAATCCATTCTGCCCCTCCCTGTCTCTTTACGAGGAACATTTAAACCATTTGCATTCAGCATGGTTATCAGTACGAATGAGTTTATTGCTGTCATATTGTTGTGCTTTTTCTGTGGTGCTGACGTTTTCTTTGTTCCCCTTACTCTTCTGGGCCGAGTTCCTTTTGTTTGTGGATTTTCTTTTCTTTTGTTATTACAGATCTTGTGTTTACTGAATCTTTATGTTTTTCCCCTTTTTTATTCTGATGAGTAGGTTTGTTAACTTTCTTTGCGGTTGCCTTGAAATTTACCCTTATCTTCCTACGTTTGAATCCTTCTTTTATTACTTGGTGTTGCCTTGACTTCCTCTCCACTTGAATGTTCTATACCTACATTGCTTATTCATCCTTTTATTGTTTTGATGTTGTCATCATTTACAGATTGACGTCTCTGTTTTGGCTTTGTTTTATTACTGAGAGTTCTTTATCCAGGTTGGTATCTAGCTGTTGCTCTCCTGTGTCTTAGACTCCAGTTGTAGTGTCTGATGTTGTTAGTTCTTTAACCAGAGGATTCCCTTTAATATTTCTTATAAGTTTGTTTTGGTTTTTGCAAATTCCCTTAATTTCTGTTTATCTGGAAATGTCATAATTTCACCGTCGTATTTGAGAGAGAGCTTTGCAGTATATATTATTCTTGGTTGGCAGATTTTTCTTTTAAAGTTTTATGTATGTCATCCCACTGCCTTCTTGCTTGCACAGTTTCAAGTAATCAGAGTTTAGCGTTATTGTTTCCCCTTTGTAAGTGATTTTTCTCGAGCTGCTCTCAGGATTCTTTCTTTGCCTTTGGTTTTGGCAAGCGTGATTATGATATGTCTTGGCGGCTTTTTTTAAGGTCTATCCCATATGTGGTTCGTTGGATGGCCATCTTTTCATTTTTCATGATATTTAATAAGTTTTCTGCCATCAAATCTTCAACAGTCTTCTCTGTGTTTTCCATTTTCTCCTCTTGTTCTGGAACGCCAATCACACACAAATTTTTGCTCTTGATTGTGTCCCACATAATTCTTAGGTTTTTTTCTTTCGTTTTTCTGATTTTTTCCTCAGACAAAGTGGTGTTCATGGATTTGTCTTCATTCTCGCTGATTCTGTCTTCCATTGTTTCAGATTTGCTCCTAAAATCTTCTGTTGCATTGTCCATTTCTCAAATTTTGTTGTTTATCTTTTGGATTTCTAGTTACTGTTTTTGTATGATTTCTAATTGTTTATTTGTTTTGATATTTTATTCTTGTATTATTTTCCTGAATTCTCTATTGCTTTGTCTGTGTTTTCCTTGATTTTGGCTATGTTTTCATTGGTTTTTCCTGTGTTTCCTTGATCTGTTTCCTTATTTCTTGGAAAGTACTAAATATTAGTCTTTTGAATTCCATATCAGGGAGTTCCACTGCCTTTTCTTTTACTGGAAGGTCATCTGATTCTTTATTTTAGTCATTTGCTGGAGCCATCTTGTCCTGCTTTTTAATATGTTTTTATATTGCCTGCTGTCTTTAAGACATTAAAATATTATTTTCTTTATTGTTTGTACGTTTGTTTCACCCTGATTTTTTGTTTTTATTTTTGATACATTAGGGTGGGCAGCCCAGATGTGTTTTGCTGCTTGCCTGTCTGTGGGCATGATAGTTCTCACCACCTTGTCCAGGTGGGCAGGGCAGCAACAGGCAGGGAGAGCTGTACACTGGTTTGGTGAGGTGACTGATGACAGACTGGATGGGTACTGTCTGTCCCCTGATGTTGATCTAGCAGTGTGGGAGCTTTCCTAGACCCTTTTCAGATAGGTGGGAGTGTCAGATGGGGAATGGTGCTGGCTTGTTGCCCACCATTCAGCAGCTGGCCAAGTGACGGGAGGGGAGGCAGCACAGGCCCAGTGTGGTGGCTGGCCCAAGGACTGTGTGTTCTCCAGCCATGGTGACATGTCAGGGACCAGTGGGAAGAGGAGGTGGTGTGTGGAGCTAGGTGGGGCCAGGGAGAAATAAGAGGAAATAGAAAAAAAAATGCCAGTGGGTGGGGGCTGGGCAGACCTGGGGCCTGGCAGGAAAGTGGGGAGGTGGCATATGAGGATAGGTTAGAGACAGAAAGAAAGTAAAAGAAAAAAAGAAAAGAAAACAGTAAGTAGGGTGTCGTGGGGACAATGCAAGGCAGACCCAAGGCAGCAGTGGGCCACTGGATCTCCAGTTGCAGCAGCATGGAAGGGTTTGGTGGCTTGAGGGGGAGAATGTGGCATATGAGGCTAAGTCCAAGGGAAAAGGAAGAGGAAGAGAGAGAGAGAAAAAAAACTGACAGTGTGTGGGAGCTGGCAAGTTGGGGCATGGCAGTCCCAAGGGCCAGTTAGAGCAGAGAGGGTATGATATGTAGAGCTAGGTGGGAGGGAGAAAGAAAAGAGAGAAACGAAAGCAAAAAAAAGAATAGTGGCATGACTGGAGCCTGTGGGTGGGGGCAGGGCAGACCCAGGGTGGCCATGGCCTGGTAGGATGGGGTAGAGGTGGTGTATGGGCCTAGGTGGGCTGGAGCAAGAAAAGGAAGAAAGAGAAACAGAAAAGAAAGAAAAAAATGGCATGGGGCTAGGTGGCAGGGAAAGAAAAGGAAGGAAGGGAAAGAGAGGGAAGAGAGGACAAAAAAAATGGTGCTGAGGGAACCAGCCAGTGGGGGTGGGGCAGACCAGGGGTGGTGGCGAGCTGGTGTCTCTCTCACCGAGTGGTATGGCACTGCCCATCAGGAAGAGACGGAGGTGGCTAATGGGGCTAGGTGGGAGGAAGAAAGAAAGGGAAAGAGAGAAAAAAAAGGTTTGGTGGCAGCTGGCTGGTAGGAATAGGGTGAACCTAAGGGCTGGTTGGAAGGGGAGGGATGTGATGTGTGGAACTAGGTGAAACGGAAAAATAAAAGGCAGACAGAAAAGAAAAGGAAAGAAAAATGGTGATGTGGTAGGAGCTGGTGGGTAGAGGCGGGCAGACCCGGGGAGGCTGTGTACTGGTGACTCTAAAGCCGGGAGGTGTGGCATGGCCGGTCGAGAAGGGGTGGAGGAAACACACAGGTCTAGGTGGGCAGGAGAAAGAAAAGGAAGGAAGGGAAAGAGAGAGAGAAAAAAAAAATGGCACTGAAGGCACCTGCCCATGGGACTGGGGCAGAACCAGGGTGGCAGTGAGCTAGTGTCTCTCTTGCTGGGCAGCACGGCATGGCCTGTCAGGAAGGGGCAGAGGCAGCCCGGGGGCTAGTGGGAAAGAGAAGGAAAAGGGAAAAAGAAAAGAAAAAAATGGCACTGAGGGAGTCAGTCAGCAGGAGGGGGGTGGACCCGGGGTGGCAGTGAGCTGGTGTTTCTCCAGTCAAGCGACCGTGGCCTGTTGGGAAGCCGCGGAGGTATCATGCAGGGCAGAAGAGTGAGAGATCGGAAATCATGTTTCTCTGGTTACTGGGTGCTCTGTCTCATGCTGGATGCTCCATAAAGTTGCCTTCCCATACTACCTGTCTGGTGTCATTGCTGACTGTGCTCCAAGATGGCAAAGCTGTACCACTTTAGCTGGCAGGAGACCTCTGCTCTGTAGCTGTCCTTGTTCTCTGTTCTCTGTCAGTTTCCTCTTCCATTTGGTGCTTGATCTAGTTCTGTATCCCTTCGTTTGATGCTTACGGTTCTAGGATTTTTGATGTTTGTATGTTTTACTTAGTTTTTTGGGTCTTTCTGCAGAGGGACAGCATGATGCTTCTGTCTATAGTGCCATGTTTGCTTCACCTCCTCAATCTTCATAATTTTTATTTTCCAGTGGTTGTGTAATAGTCCATCAAGTGGCTGTGCAACATTGCAGTATTTTTTAACTAGTTCCTCTTTTGAGAAACTGGGGATAAATATATTGTGTATCTACTTTTTTCCTACTGGATTCTTTTTTTTTTTTATGACAAGGAAAGAAATTCTGAAGTGGGGTTATTTCTTTTATAGTTATCGAAAGTGCAGAGTTGCATCATATGCACTTTTAAGTGACCAGAATTCAACTCTAACAAAAGAAAAGGAGTATAAACACACAGACTCACACTCAAACACCCTCGCACATGCGCGCGCACACGCACACACTCACTCACTCACTGGGAGACCTGCTGACCCTCAGCCTGCCTCCATCCTCCCATACTGTGAGCCTCTCACCACAATTAGTGTTAAAAACTCTGGTATTAATAACACGTGGTTTTCGTGTTCTCTGGCACCTGAGTGTACGCCAACTGCCTCATCTGGTGCCTAGCCAAAGAAAAGGGCCATCTGTTCCTGGGCCATTCGGAGACGGGGAAAGATGACGTGTTGGTCTCCAGTGCAGTGCCATCCTCAGGTATTTTTACGGGAAGTTTCGACTATATTGTTGTTAGTTGCTTTCAAGTTGATTCTGATCACGGCAACCCCATGTGTGCAGAGTAGAGCTGTTCCAGAGGGTTTTCAAGGTGTGACCTTTTGGAAGCAGATCACCAGGCCTCTCTTCCAAGGATGAATTCTAATAAAGACTTTTAAATTTAAGCCTGGCATGAGAAGTGACTCTACTTAATGTTTTCCAAAAAGGCTGCTTGACATTGTCATGATGAGTGTCACTAGAGCCTCTCACTGGTCATTGTACCTCCACACCCTGGCTCATCCCAAGAATTAATAGGCGAAAAGCAGTTGTTTTGGGTTCATGGTTTAATTTGCATGTATTTACTTCATGTTTTTGTTTGAGTATTTGTGTTTCCCCAAGAAGCACCTGGGTGATGGCCTGGATATGGAGAATGAAGGGAGTGGAAGAGTGCGTGGAAGAGCAGGAACCTTGAGAGGACGTCCAGTGGATGTTGAGCACAAGGTGATGAGGGGCCATTTGGGCGGAAGCTGAGATGAGGGCCTGGAATTCCAGCGAGAGGGCAGGGCCGGTTTTACAAATTGGGAATTTTAGGGATAAAGGGAGTGAGTGTGGTATAGTGAGGTGGGGAGGGGTGCCGGGGCAGTACACACATACAGAGCCACATCAGGGTCCCAGAGGAGCAGAGGGTGACCCTGGGATCAGAAAAATAAGTGGCGAGATGGTGGAGTAGAAACAAACAAACAAACAAAAAAAAAACAGAGAGGGGGAATAATTTCTTTCCAGAGTTGTCGAGTGCCAGGGCATTTAAGATAAGTGCAGTCGAGTGTATCAGATGTGGCCAAGACAACTGGGGGGGAGGGTGACAACTAGGGGGGCGTTTCATGGCACAGTGGGGTGGGATCCACATTAGGAGGGAATAGGTGAGGGGGCATTGAGTTTCCAGGTGTAGATCATTCACCTGAGAGTTTCTCCAACCAAAATTAGAGACTTTGTTTTCAGGATAAGGAGAGCCATACCTGCTTCCAGAAAAGGAAGCTGCCCTGGAAAGAAAGTGCGTGAAATAGTTGGAGAAGGGCTGGAGGAAAAGATGTGGGAAAAGCTGTTTTGTTCTGTTGGGCTGAAAGAATGACTGATCTGTAATAGGGCCCCTGGGCTTCTGGTGAAATTCCATCTTAGGTATTCACTTTGGAGGAGTGAAGAGGAGCCCTCAAAAACCTGATCTTAGCATCCTCCAGATCAGGCCTGGGGTGGAGGTCTCTGCTCCACAAAGATTCTCTGGAACATTCGTCTTGATCTTTGCCCCTGCGCAGGGTCAGTTCCAGACACTTCAGAGCATTATGAGTGAGGGAGAGATGCTGGTAAGCAGGATAGGGTCCTGGGCCTTCCCTGCCTTCCAGGAGCATGTGGTCCACCTGTAGAGGATGGTGGGGCTCATAGGTAAAGCCACCTGGGCAGCTGCAGTGGGGCTGACGTTTGGGAGAAACACTAGACGTACTGGGGAGCTCTTTGAGGGCAGGAGTAATTGGTGCAGTCTGGGATGGGCAAGGAGAAAGGTGAAGCAGTTGGGTTGGTCCCAAAGAGGTTAGGAATATGTACTCCATGGATGTCCCTGAAGCCCTAAACAGACTCACACCTGCCTTAACTGCAGTTCTTCCTCTGGGGATACTGGCCTGTCTGATCATGGATTTAATTTTCTAGAGAAGCTATTATTCTTTCTTTCTAATTTTGTGAGCAGAAAAAAAAAAAGGACAGCCGATTAGAATAAAACTTTAATTAAATTGAAACACCAATTAAAATACATCATCAATTAAAATAAAGCACTAATTAAAATGTGCTTGACAAGCAGCAGCCAGTAAGGCCAGTGGCCTGAAAGTGCCAACTCCTTGGTCATAGGGCAGCTCTGAAGGGCTGCTGGACATGCTGTTGGGATTTGGGGATCAAGGAACTGAAGGCTGGCTTTGAGCCCTAGGCACAGGACATTCTTCTTGCTGAGTTCTCCAGCCCCTCGGAACAGGGCCCACAGCAGGTTCTACTGAAGGCAGGGCTCAGAGCAAGGAGGGCTGCAGCCCAATCTAAAGAGTCACCTTGACTCAGATCCACATGGGTAGTTGTGGGTGCTGTTTTCTATCCCCTTGGCCTGATGGAAAGGAGCCCTGGTGGTGCAGTAGTTAAGCACTCGGCTGTTAACCTGCAGGTCAGTGGTTCGAATCTACCAGTCGCTCCATGGGAGAAAGTTTGTATGCATAAAGGTTACAGCCTTGAAAAGCTCATGGATAGTTCTACTCTGTCCCATAGGGTTCTATGAGTCAGAATTGATTTGACAGGAGTGGGTGGGCATGACGGAACTTGGAGCCTTGCTTGGTGATGTGGCTCTTCTCAGAACCACTCTGCGTGTGTCGCTTTGCTCTAGAATTCCCTGGACAGCAGCTCAGGTGGGTCCTAGTTTCCCGCTGACCTGGCATTCATGGTGTTGTGCCACCTGGGCCCTCCTACCCATCTCCCCTCATCTCCCAGCATGCCTGTTTATACACTGGCCCTCCGTGCAGCCACTCCAGTCGTCCAGCTAATTGGTAAATTACGGGAAGTAAATTACTGTCCCTGGCCATCCCCTCCCAAGGCCCAGTCAGGCCCTTCTTCCTGATGCTCCTATAAATCTGCTGGCCTCTCTGGGCCTGTTTCACATCATAGTGCAATTGTGTCTTTACGCAACCACCTCAGCTCCTTTGTAGAAACAGGGTGCAAGTTAATAAATAGTATTAATTTCTATCTATCTTCTATAGTAGACTGTTTTTTAAGGGTAGTGATCGGCCTTTGTTTTCTTTTTATCATCTGCCTTGATGCACTTTTATAATTAGACATCCACTCAAACACTTACAATTCTATATTTTGCTTTTCAAATGTAGACTTCTATTTTGACAGGAAAAAAGTGTCAGTGTGTGAAAGAGCCCCTCTGGTCTCTGTCCCCAGAGGAGCACTGGGGCCTCGAGGCCCTAACCCGGCTTCCTGCCTACCTGCTACCAGCCCACATCCTGATCAGATGGGTTCTGAGGAGAAAATCAATCGTCTCACACGAGCTTGTCTTTTACCCAGTGCTCTTAAGGGGCAGCAACTGCCACCATGAACAAAAGAAGGAAGCAATTAGGTAAAAGGAGAATCAATATTTGCGTTGGGTTTTTAAAGGCTTAACAGTCTTTCACTATACTTGGTTCCGGGTAATAGTAGCTGTCACTCTAGGGCTCCTGGAGCAAGCCTTTGGAAAGAAACTCAGCATCGATAATGTGCCCTTTCGTCACAGAGCCTGGAAACAGGAGAAAAGGTGTGATGTCCCCAAACACCACCTGCAAAGCATTTTTCCTTCCTTCTAACATTGTGTCTTCTTATCCAACTTCATACTGAAAACAGAGACCAGGAAACCCAGGCTGTCCTGTTGATGTCCTGTTGTGTCCAGCATCACATACCCCACACTGTCCCCCCTCTCCTGCCTCCCAGCCCCAGGGGGTTAAACCAGATAATAAAAGTGGGAAACTTTGGTGCCTTACCTTTGTAGCCTCGCATTTGCTTTCATGAGGGAGGCTGGTGGGGGAGTGGGGCCCAGGGATGGTGTGTGGGAAATTACATCGTCTCTGCTGGTGTCAGGGTGAAGGCTGCCTCGTTGGAAAAATGCTTTGGGAAAAGAAACATATCCTGTCCTCTGTTCTCTTAAGAACAGCAGAGATGATGGCCCAGCTGCACCGAGCCTTGGCACTGCGCCCGTTTAGTCTTTCTTTGCCTCCACCTGCCTCTCTCTGTGCTGCCACTGCAGCTACTTGCTTTTGTGTGAGGTTCCATTCACCTCCTTTCTTTAAATCCCCTGTTCTGTAGGTTCTGAAACATGCTCAGCAACCCTAGTGCCAGGGGAAGGCTCCCAGAGACTTCGGCCTTGTTCCCCAGGGAAGGTTGTTTACTTCAGAAATGGGGCTGGCTTGTTTTCTCCCCTCCAGCTCCTGCTCTCCTTTCCTTGGCTTGTTTGGATGCCTGTGCACACACACTCCTTTTCCTCCCCTTAATGCCCTGCTGCTCTCCTTTCCTTTGGCTTCTCCAGACCTCGTCTCAGGCCACAACTGATGATTCACTCTCCTTCTAGTGTGCTCTTGCTCTTACTGTTTTCTCCAACAGTTCAATTTCTCTACCAACCCACAGCTCAGATTAAAAAAGAAATCAGTGAGCTAGAAGAAGGAAATTAATTATTCGATCTCTTTGAAACCTTTTCCTGCTCCTTCTGAGAATCAAAGTATTGCAGCAGGATGGGGACAGTGTCATCATAGTGGAAAGAAAGGGTAACAGTAGAAGGCACATGGAGGTAATATGTCAGGAGGAAAATGGTTTGTTCATTTCTTCAGCACAGCGGTTGCTTTTGCAATGCCCACCCCCTGCCAGCCTTGGTGGCCATAGGGATGTGGGGACAAGTTCCACACAGGCCTGCCCTCCCCTCCGATCCACTGCCCTGGCAAGGCTCAGAGCCTGGGCCCCTGGACAGGCCTCTGAGAGACCAGGGAACTGAGATGTTATGTGTCAGCGTACTTTCTGGGGAGAGTTGCCGCAGTTTTCCTTAGATTCTTGGAAAGGTTTAAAATCTAAAATACTGACTTGCAAAGGTTTTTGATCATGACCTCCAGTATAAAATACAGACCTTGACTCTGTCTCACACACATGCATGTGTGTCTCTAAGTGTATTTTCTGCATATGTATACTGGAAACAAAAGTTCTCCACTCAATACTTACCCTTTGTACCTAACCTGCAATGCACTGTGGTGTTTTCTATTTTATTCTCCTTGATTCTGTTATAAACTGCTCTGTTTCATTAAAAAATGCTGATTACAACCTACTAAATTGATTTCATGACTCAGTAATGAGCCATAACCTGCACTGTGAAAACACTCACTGATTTAAGGTAAAAATGCTACGAATCAGTGATCTGGGAGCTCTCATAGATCGCTGGTTGAAATATTAAAAAACCAGACCAAACCCATTGCCGTCCAGTCAATTCCGACTCATAGTGACCCTATAGAGCAGAGTAGAACTGCCCCAGAGGGTTTCCAAGGAGCGGCTGGTAGATTTGACTGCCGACCTTTTGGTTAGGAGCTGAGCTCTTAACCACAGTACCACTGGGGCTCTAGTTGGAGTATAAATTAGCACAGTTCTTAACGAGGGCCTTTTGGGAATATCTACTAAATTTACAAATACAGATAGCCATTGACCCTGATGCTCCATTTCTGGGAATTTATCTTACAGATATACTTGTGCAAAATGATGTTCTCAAGATAATTCTTTGCAGCATTGTTTATAATAGCAAAAGATTGGAAACAGCCCAAATGTCTGTCTTTAAGGAGCTGGTTAAATATCTAATGGAATAAACACACAATGGAATACTTTGTTTGTTTGTTTTTTTAAGAAAAAAAGAATGGGAAGCTCTCTATGACTTGACTTAGGAAGATTGCAAAGATACGTTAAGTCAAAGAAGCAAGATGCAAAACAGTGTATGTTACCTTTGGGGTAAAAAGAAGGGAGGGGAATTAGACTCCGTATTCGTATTAGACTGTATCAGGTTGGACTGGTTTCTGTCCAGTCACCTCTGACTCACGGTGACTGTGCTCCATAGGGTTTACAGTGGCTGATTTTTGGGAAGTAGATAGCCAGGCTTTTCTTCTGAGGTGCCTCTGGGAGGACTGGAACTTCTCGCCTTTCAGGTAGCAGCCGAGTGCGTTAGCCGTGTACACCACCCTGGGACTCTGTATTAGGCTGAACCACATGAAATTGCCATTTCTGGAGGTCAAGATGATTGAATATTGGCAATTTCACATGGTTCAACATAACATGTATAAAGGAACGGTGGGTAAGAAACTAAGGTAAGTGGAGATGCACTGGAAGAGACTTCTTAGTGGGACCTGTTACAAATAAGGAATCGCTGAGCTGGTGGTTAATGGGAAAGGAAAGGGGGCCACACTGAGATAAGACAGAATCAAGGGCAACCCTGTGCCAGAGTAGAGGGTGGGAAGGGCAACCCTGAGCCAGAGTAGAGGGTGGGAAGGGCAACCCTGTGCCAGAGTAGAGGGTGGGAAGGGCAACCCTGTGCCAGAGTAGAGGGTGGGAAGGGCAACCCTGTGCCAGAGTAGAGGGTGGGAAGGGCAACCCTGAGCCAGAGTAGAGGGTGGGAAGGGCAACCCTGTGCCAGAGTAGAGGGTGGGAAGGGCAACCCTGTGCCAGAGTAGAGGGTGGGAAGGGCAACCCTGAGCCAGAGTAGAGGGTGGGAAGGGCAACCCTGTGCCAGAGTAGAGGGTGGGAAGGGCAACCCTGTGCCAGAGTAGAGGGTGGGAAGGGCAACCCTGTGCCAGAGTAGAGGGTGGGAAGGGCAACCCTGAGCCAGAGTAGAGGGTGGGAAGGGCAACCCTGTGCCAGAGTAGAGGGTGGGAAGGGCAACCCTGTGCCAGAGTAGAGGGTGGGAAGGGCAACCCTGTGCCAGAGTAGAGGGTGGGAAGGGCAACCCTGTGCCAGAGTAGAGGGTGGGAAGGGCAACCCTGTGCCAGCGTAGAGGGTGGGAAGGGCAACCCTGTGCCAGAGTAGAGGGTGGGAAGGGCAACCCTGTGCCAGCGTAGAGGGTGGGAAGGGCAACCCTGTGCCAGCGTAGAGGGTGGGAAGGGCAACCCTGTGCCAGAGTAGAGGGTGGGAAGGGCAACCCTGTGCCAGAGTAGAGGGTGGGAAGGGCAACCCTGTGCCAGAGTAGAGGGTGGGAAGGGCAACCCTGAGCCAGAGTAGAGGGTGGGAAGGGCAACCCTGTGCCAGAGTAGAGGGTGGGAAGGGCAACCCTGTGCCAGAGTAGAGGGTGGGAAGGGCAACCCTGTGCCAGAGTAGAGGGTGGGAAGGGCAACCCTGTGCCAGAGTAGAGGGTGGGAAGGGCAACCCTGAGCCAGAGTAGAGGGTGGGAAGGGCAACCCTGTGCCAGAGTAGAGGGTGGGAAGGGCAACCCTGTGCCAGAGTAGAGGGTGGGAAGGGCAACCCTGTGCCAGAGTAGAGGGTGGGAAGGGCAACCCTGTGCCAGAGTAGAGGGTGGGAAGGGCAACCCTGTGCCAGCGTAGAGGGTGGGAAGGGCAACCCTGTGCCAGAGTAGAGGGTGGGAAGGGCAACCCTGTGCCAGCGTAGAGGGTGGGAAGGGCAACCCTGTGCCAGCGTAGAGGGTGGGAAGGGCAACCCTGTGCCAGAGTAGAGGGTGGGAAGGGCAACCCTGTGCCAGAGTAGAGGGTGGGAAGGGCAACCCTGTGCCAGAGTAGAGGGTGGGAAGGGCAACCCTGTGCCAGAGTAGAGGGTGGGAAGGGCAACCCTGTGCCAGAGTAGAGGGTGGGAAGGGCAACCCTGTGCCAGAGTAGAGGGTGGGAAGGGCAACCCTGTGCCAGCGTAGAGGGTGGGAAGGGCAACCCTGTGCCAGAGTAGAGGGTGGGAAGGGCAACCCTGTGCCAGAGTAGAGGGTGGGAAGGGCAACCCTGTGCCAGAGTAGAGGGTGGGAAGGGCAACCCTGTGCCAGCGTAGAGGGTGGGAAGGGCAACCCTGTGCCAGCGTAGAGGGTGGGAAGGGCAACCCTGTGCCAGAGTAGAGGGTGGGAAGGGCAACCCTGTGCCAGAGTAGAGGGTGGGAAGGGCAACCCTGTGCCAGAGTAGAGGGTGGGAAGGGCAACCCTGAGCCAGAGTAGAGGGTGGGAAGGGCAACCCTGTGCCAGAGTAGAGGGTGGGAAGGGCAACCCTGTGCCAGAGTAGAGGGTGGGAAGGGCAACCCTGTGCCAGAGTAGAGGGTGGGAAGGGCAACCCTGTGCCAGAGTAGAGGGTGGGAAGGGCAACCCTGTGCCAGCGTAGAGGGTGGGAAGGGCAACCCTGTGCCAGAGTAGAGGGTGGGAAGGGCAACCCTGTGCCAGCGTAGAGGGTGGGAAGGGCAACCCTGTGCCAGCGTAGAGGGTGGGAAGGGCAACCCTGTGCCAGCGTAGAGGGTGGGAAGGGCAACCCTGTGCCAGCGTAGAGGGTGGGAAGGGCAACCCTGTGCCAGCGTAGAGGGTGGGAAGGGCAACCCTGTGCCAGCGTAGAGGGTGGGAAGGGCAACCCTGTGCCAGCGTAGAGGGTGGGAAGGGCAACCCTGTGCCAGCGTAGAGGGTGGGAAGGGCAACCCTGTGCCAGCGTAGAGGGTGGGAAGGGCAACCCTGTGCCAGAGTAGAGGGTGGGAAGGGCAACCCTGTGCCAGCGTAGAGGGTGGGAAGGGCAACCCTGTGCCAGCGTAGAGGGTGGGAAGGGCAACCCTGTGCCAGCGTAGAGGGTGGGAAGGGCAACCCTGTGCCAGCGTAGAGGGTGGGAAGGGCAACCCTGTGCCAGAGTAGAGGGTGGGAAGGGCAACCCTGTGCCAGAGTAGAGGGTGGGAAGGGCAACCCTGAGCCAGAGTAGAGGGTGGGAAGGGCAACCCTGTGCCAGCGTAGAGGGTGGGAAGGGCAACCCTGTGCCAGAGTAGAGGGTGGGAAGGGCAACCCTGTGCCAGAGTAGAGGGTGGGAAGGGCAACCCTGTGCCAGAGTAGAGGGTGGGAAGGGCAACCCTGTGCCAGCGTAGAGGGTGGGAAGGGCAACCCTGTGCCAGCGTAGAGGGTGGGAAGGGCAACCCTGTGCCAGCGTAGAGGGTGGGAAGGGCAACCCTGTGCCAGCGTAGAGGGTGGGAAGGGCAACCCTGTGCCAGCGTAGAGGGTGGGAAGGGCAACCCTGTGCCAGCGTAGAGGGTGGGAAGGGCAACCCTGTGCCAGCGTAGAGGGTGGGAAGGGCAACCCTGTGCCAGCGTAGAGGGTGGGAAGGGCAACCCTGTGCCAGAGTAGAGGGTGGGAAGGGCAACCCTGTGCCAGAGTAGAGGGTGGGAAGGGCAACCCTGTGCCAGCGTAGAGGGTGGGAAGGGCAACCCTGTGCCAGAGTAGAGGGTGGGAAGGGCAACCCTGTGCCAGCGTAGAGGGTGGGAAGGGCAACCCTGTGCCAGAGTAGAGGGTGGGAAGGGCAACCCTGTGCCAGCGTAGAGGGTGGGAAGGGCAACCCTGTGCCAGAGTAGAGGGTGGGAAGGGCAACCCTGTGCCAGCGTAGAGGGTGGGAAGGGCAACCCTGTGCCAGAGTAGAGGGTGGGAAGGGCAACCCTGTGCCAGAGTAGAGGGTGGGAAGGGCAACCCTGTGCCAGCGTAGAGGGTGGGAAGGGCAACCCTGTGCCAGAGTAGAGGGTGGGAAGGGCAACCCTGTGCCAGCGTAGAGGGTGGGAAGGGCAACCCTGTGCCAGAGTAGAGGGTGGGAAGGGCAACCCTGTGCCAGAGTAGAGGGTGGGAAGGGCAACCCTGTGCCAGCGTAGAGGGTGGGAAGGGCAACCCTGTGCCAGAGTAGAGGGTGGGAAGGGCAACCCTGTGCCAGAGTAGAGGGTGGGAAGGGCAACCCTGTGCCAGAGTAGAGGGTGGGAAGGGCAACCCTGTGCCAGAGTAGAGGGTGGGAAGGGCAACCCTGTGCCAGAGTAGAGGGTGGGGAGGGCAACCCTGAACCTGAGTAGAGGGTGGGAGGAGACCCCCTCCCCTGTCCTCGCGTGTGAGTTTCAGGGAAGATCAGACCTACCCAGTGGGCAAGAAGCTGAGACAGAGTGGACCGACCAGAAGTTGCAGCTGCCTCTGTCTCCCTCCTTTTTCTTTTCCTCTTTATAGATAGCATGTGTGGATGGTATGGTGAGAATGATATAGAAGTCTAACTTTTTCAAAAATTTAAATTTTTAATGCATTTGCATGTGGCAAAGAGTCACCCAAGGGATATTCATCACTGTGGGCTGGACCAAACTGGATGGTTTACTCCTCAGAGCTGCCCTTGAGAGGGCCCAGAACTCAGGAAAGCTGCCCACAGTTAGTGCTCCCTTTTCTCATGCCCAGTACCTGCTGCCTGGTGCCCATGCCTGATGGTCAAGCTCTGTGAGGTTCCTAGGGTTATCTGGGAAGGTGCCTGGAGGGGTTGACCATGCTGGGGCTAGCAGGGGGGTAGGGTTGGGGGTAGAGGTAGTAACTTAGCCTGCCCACTCCAAAGTCCACGCTGGTTTTTTCAGGATTCCTGTGCCAAGGAGGATCCCTGGGAGGAAGCTCAGCTAGGCCCTCACAGGGCAGCATTTACCCAGGCACATTACCAGCTTCCAGGCCTTGATCTTAGTGCTGAAGACTTGGAAATTGTTTTCACCAGCACATGAAGGCAGACCCATCTCTCAATGGCAGAGTCACATACCCCAGTCTCCCAGAGGCTCATATGTGGGCCAGGTCCCTTTCGATACCTTAGCCTGGGAGCAGATACCAGGCCCTGTGACCAGCACATACTCTCCAGGCAACTCCAAGTGCCAGAAAACCAGCATGAGCAAAGGTAAGCAGGGAACCTGAGCTGGGCAGGTCGGCTGTGACTGTTGACCACTAGCTTCAGTGTCTCACTACATACCAGTGAACTGACCCCTTCCACTGAGAAGGACAGATGTATGTGAGTATGTGGGGCTGGGTGGGCACAGTCCTGGTGGGGTTTCAGCTTAATTGCTGTTCAGAAGTTTCTCTTTTCACTCTCTGGAGGTGGGTCAGTGTCCAGGGGCGAATTATCCAATTGGCAAGGTAAGCACAGTGCTTACCTTGTTTACTAGATCATCTGTAGTGAACAATTTCACCTTTTTTCACCACATCAAAGACCCTGCTTCTAGGTGTGGCTGGCATCTGTCTGTCTCCCAACCCCACAGCACCTTCCTACGGAATCAAAGCCTCTTTTTAAATTTACAGTCCCTGACAGGAATGGATTACCCAGTAAGCAAGGCAAGCATGGGCTTACTTGTGCTTGCTTCCTGATCTGTAGTGAACCATTTCACGTGGGTTTCACCACGTCGACAATGTCGTGTTCACTACAGAGAATCTGGTGGGTAACCTACTGGGTAATCTGCCCCTGCCAGTCCCCCTTGTGGGGCACATTCCTTCTTTAGCCTTACGGATACCTTTAGTTCATTTCCAGTTGATTCTAGTTGCACAGAGACCTTTATTCTCTCTCCAAAAATACCAAGTATTGACATCTTCCCAAGGTTTTTTTTTTTTTGCCCCTTGGCTGAAGGTGGGGGATGGGGGGAGGGTCTTACTCTCTCTTTCATTTCTGCCTAGTTTTTACTATTGCTGAGATGACAGAATGGCACTTGGACCATGATCCAAGTAAGGGGAGCAGGTGGTCCCAGTGGGGCCCTGTGAAGTTAATCATGAAGTGCAGGATGATGGGATGGAGGCAGGAGCCCAGGCAGGGGCCAGGTAGGAAGCCGCTGCAGGAGCTCCAGTGAGCAGGCCAACAGCTGGGCTGGGAGGAGCAGGCAGGTGAAGGGGAGCGAAAGGGGCAGGTGGCCTTGAGAACAAAGAAGCAACAGGGTTCAGAATCTGACTAGGTATCAGAGGTAAGAAGACAAACCTGGTTCCAGCTTCAAGCTTGGGTGATGGGATGAGTGATGAGGAAGAATTTTGGGGGACAGATAGTTACGTAGTTCAGGTTTGGACATTTCAAATTTCCTTGTAGGTGGGGATGGAGATTCCCACTTTCTCTTTCCCTTGGTTCTTGTTCCCTGCCCCGAGCAGTTAACCGCAAGCTTGAAATTGAGTTCGAGATTTTGGCCTGACCTTTGTAGAAGTGAAACATGGTAACTTGCTGACATGAGGGAATGCAGGAAATCATTTAAGAGACAATACAGAGGAAGAGGAGTCCCTGGTGGTGGAAATGCCAAACATGCCTGATTGCTAACTGAAAGGCTGGAGGTTGGAGTCTGCTGAGAGGTGCCTAGAAAGAAATGCCTGGTGCTTTCCTTCTGAAAAACCAGCCATTGAAAACCCTATGGCACATAGTTCTACTCTGACGCACATGGGGTTGACATGAGTCAGAGTTAAGTCGATGGCAGCTGGTACTGGGTGCAGAGAGGCAGGACATCACCAAAGGCCAAATCCTGAAAGATGGTCGTTTGGGGAGCGCTGGACAGTCTCACTTCTCATTGAGTCCTCTTCTGAGAGTGACGAGATGGGGCCAAGGGGGTATAGGTTGGTCTCCCAGGGCTTTGGAGGGAAATGCTTTGGCTAATGTGTGTTGGAGTCCTCTTTCCATGGGCTTTGGCATGGACAGTCCCCTTCAGCCTGGAGTGGAAAAAGGAGCTGGGGCAGCTGGTGGAGAACTGGAACCAGCAGAGGGTGTACTGAGGACAGTCAGTAAAGGTCTGTCAACATGAAGTTCAGGGAGATTTGAAGGAGGGATGCTGCAGACAGGGAAAGAGACGCGGGTTAGATGAGTCACTGATCGATGAGTTAAGGTTTAATGAAAAAGATACCAAATTATACTTAAGTGCTTATCTTTCTTTGCTTCTTGTTCTTAAATTATGTATCAGATTTTTAAATGTGGACATGATTAATGCTTCTTAAGATCTCCAGCTTAGCTGTTTTAATGAAAAGTTATGTTTTAACTTAAGAAGCATAACTGAGAGGAGACTCGCACCATTTTTCATCCATTAATTACCCATGCATGAAGTTCAGCAGTGTGGACCCTCAGGGTACAGGCAAAGGTACCACTGCCCACTGGGTGGTAATTTACCCTAGTTATGGGAGGCGTCAGGGGCCCTGATGGCGCAGTGGTTTAAGTGCCGGTTCGAACTCCGTGAGAGAAAGATGCAGCAGTCTGCTTCCATAAAGATTTACAGCCTTGGAAAGTCCATGGGGGCAGTTATGCCCTGTCCTATAGGGTCAGCATTGACTCAAAGGCAATGGGTTTTTTTTTTTTTTGGTTTATGGGAGGAGTACTCAGGAGAAAACAAACTGCCTCCCAGTGCTGAAGCTGTAACGTGTTATTAAGGTTACGCCAAATACAGCGGTTCTTACGTTTCTCCAAGAAGGGAAATGGAGGTGGGGGAGAAGGTAACCGTCTCTAGGCGCCCCAGGGAGAATCCAGGGGAAGGGATCTTGGAGGGCTTGAGAAGTGAAATACTGAGTAATGGTTTGACTTGCTCGGTTTGGTAGACATTTACTGAGCAGCTACTAAGTGCCAAATGAGTTATGGTGGCACAATCGTTAAGCCCTCAGCTGCTAACTGAGAGGTTGGTGATTTGAACCCACCCAGCGGCTCCGCAGGAGGAAAGAACTGGTGACCCGCTCCTGTAAAGACTATAGCCTAGGAAGCCCTATGAGGCAGTTCTATTCTCATATAGGGTCACTGTGAGTCAAAACAACTTGATGGCACCTAACAGTAACAACTACGTGCCAGGTTCTGGGGATACAAATAGGAATAAGACACAGTCCTGATTTTAAGTTGTTTATCAAGTAGTAGGGGGAGGGAACACACGCACGGACTGGTAAACAGTTGGCTATAATGCACTCGGGGCCCATGCAATAATAAACATTTGTACAAGGCACAAAAAGGGACCTCCTGATAAGAAAGCAAAGAATCCATGGATCAGGCCTTGCTGGCGTGGGGTGCCTACAGCCATCATGGGCCACTGAGCAGCCATTTGGTGCATTGGGGGTCATGGGCCTCCAGGGTGTGGTGGGTACAAATTCTGCCTCTGCCACTTTGCCACTTTGCCACTTTGCCACTTAAATGTCATGTGGCCTGGGGCAAGCCACTTAACTTTTCTGTGCCTCTGTTTCCTGACAGTGGTACTTACTTCACAGGGTTGTTGGAAGGATTCAAAGTGTTACCTCATAAGGGTTAGCTGTGATTATGATGATGATGACATCTAGAAAGGCAGGACTGGAAGGGAATTCTGAGAGGAGAAAGAGCCAGGCAGGTGGGAAGCTGGCTTACCAGTCAGCCTTCGTTTCTTCTCCTGGTTGACAAGAAAACTGTCCATGTTGGTGGCATACTGTGTGCCCCAAAGTGATTCAGTCAGGATGCTTTCTGTTGCAGGTGATAGAAAGTCCAACTCAGTGTGGCTTAAACAAACAGGCAATTTGTTGACCTTCTCAGTGGAACAAGAAGGCCAAATAGTGCTGTGGATCTGGCTTCTCACTCTCCCTCTGTTGGCTGCTCCCTCTGGCTTGATGCCATTCTTAGCAGGCTGCCTGCATGCCTCACCAAGATGGGTCTTTGTGAGCATCCTGGGACTGTATCCTTCTAGGATGAATTCAGTGAGAAATAATAGCAAGGGTCTTTGTTCTAACATTCCCAGGAAAAGCCCTTAGAAAAGTTCTGGGAGGGTCAAGCCTGTGCTCAACCCTGGGCCACTCAGGAGGTCAGGGGCATGTGGTGCCCTGACTTCATGAGTGCTTGGAGGTCATTCCAGGCTCTTTGTCTAAAATGTACCCTCTATGATAAAAAAAAAAAAAAAATGATGTTTACTCCTGGCTTCTTTTAATGGAGTAAGAATGTAACGCCCCTGTAGCAATTTGTGTGCAGCATCTGCTAGACTTTTCATATTTTGTTTCTGATCTTTTACCTTTGTCTTGCATTACCCAAAGAGTGATAGCACATTTTTTAGCAATTTATATTCCAAAGTTTTCAACTTTGTGTCACAGAAGCAACAGCTCTTTTCACATTCATACTTCATTAGTTTGTTAATATTTAATTAAATTATGTATTTATAATGACAAGTACAGCTGGCAAACAGGTGTGGGGACAAACACGGCAGACTCTGGGTAAGCATTCTGCTCATCTGGGGCCAAGTGTAAGGCTGTTCTTGAGAGATGGCCCAGCAGTGAGCCCTCACAGGGCTGCGGGTATCAGGCTCCTGCATTTACAAAGTAAATTGAGAGAGTAAGGACGGTGGGCAAATCTGGTAATGTCATTTAAGAGCTTCCACTTTCCAGGTTTGCTCCCCAAGGACTGGCATAGATGGGCCAGTTACAGTGGATGTTGCGAGAAAGAGCTGGGCCCATGTCGGGGGAATGAGAGAGACGAGACCCTGATGAGAGCCAACAGGCCAGAGAGAGGTGGAATGACTTCAAATCACATCCAGACCTGGTGTCTGGAGCCTGTGGACATCTGATTTGAGCAAGGAAGATATCCAGGGCAGAGTTTACAGGGGCAGAGTGGGGATGTTCGAAAACACAGCCCCCAGTCTGCCCACTCTAAGTGTGTATCATCGGGGCGTGGGAAAGAGGCAGAGCAAAGCGTGGGTCGCCTGAGCTCACCAACTGGAGCTCCCCTAGGATCACCTGAGGATATTCAGAAGGGGCAGCCCACCAGGAAAGCCAGGAGGGCGCTGACCCCTTTGCCTAGGGAGTCAGGCAGGCAGAATAAATTCCGAGTCCCCCCTGGATCTCAGCAGAAACTGGTATCAGCTGCACTGGGTTAGGACACCTGAACCATAGGTGGAGTAGTCCTCAATAGCCCCATCCATAAAATGGGGACAATAATAGCTACCTCAGATTGTTGAGAGGATTAAATGAAGAACCACCAAGCGCCCAGTACAGAGTAAGTACTTAATTATCAAGTTCCTCATATCCATGTCTCCCCATTTTTCAGCTGTGGAAACTGAGGCTCACAGAAGTCAATATGGCACAGAGTGGCAGAGCAGGATCCAAAGCTTCCTCTTTTCCTCCCAACCCCAGCCTGCTCCATTACACGAAGCAGGCCACCTGCCTCTCTAATGGCTTCTACCCCTCAGTTTCCTGGGATGGGTGGCCACTGTGTCCTTCATCATGGGTTACTGTATGGTCAGGAAGGCCTCAGTTTAACAACGTAACAGAGATTAGAAAAATGCATCACAGAGGGAGGCCATAGAAATACCTAGTTACTGAAACAATATCGGATAATGCCCTTTTAAACCAGCTGCAGCTTAGGGAAGGTGAGGGAGCCGGCTAATGACTACAGCTCAGGGTCTAACGAGGAGGCCATCACTTATTTATAACATTGCTGCTTTCTTGCTTTTATTGCATGCATGCCTGTGGATTTGGGCAGGTGGGTACCTTTCATAACCTGAACAACAAATGAGTCAATTTGGCCGATTTCTCTGGGCTGGGGGAGGGGCTGGGATAGGGAGTGAGGAATTTAGCAGGCGAGGTCCCCAGACACTGGCACTGGGGTGAGGGAGACGAGTGAGCTCTGGAGTTCTTAGCACCCTTTGTTCAAAGGGGATTCAATTTCCAGGGATGAATCAAGCAGATATAGGGTTGTTGGTCTGCCACCTCGCCATTATAATAATGCTGATAATGACCATATTACTTATCTATTAAATGGTCATTATTGTTATTGCTTTGTTTATTGAGTGCACTTTTCTTCCTAGTCCAGGGCACCCTAGGTGATCTTAGCCAATCTCGGGTCCTTGAATACCATCTAGACACTGATGACTCCCAAACTTATCCCCAACCCAGTCTCTCTACTGGCTTTAAATGCAGGAGAATTATGTGTTTAGGGCTGGTGGAGAGACTGGGACATCTCTCCATTGGGGTGTCTAACAGGCTTCTCAGTCATAACATGTCCAGAAAGAAACTGCTCCTCCCCTAGTCTTTAAACTGGTTGCCATCAAATTGAGAGACAGCCCAGCTGACTCATGGTGACCCCATGTGTGTCCGAGTAGAACTGTGCTCCGCAGGGCTTTCAATGGCTGATTTTTTGGAAGTAGATCACCAGGCTTTTCTTCTGAGGTGCCTCTGGATGGACTTGAACTTCCAACCTTTTGGTTAGCAGCTGCGCACGTTAACTGTTTGCACCACCCAGGGACTCCTCCAGTCTTTACACTGCAGTAAATGGCATTATGATCTATCCAGTTGTTCTAGCCCTAAACCAAGAGTCATCATCAATCCCTCCCTTTTCCTCTTGGCCTCATCCAATGTATCCTCACACCCATTGGCTCTTCCTCCAAAGTGCATCCTGGATCTGACAACTTCTCTCCATCATCACCATCTGCTCCTAGCCGCATCATCATCTGTTTCCTAACTTATAGGCATCCCTGCTTTCAGGCTCCTTCTCACCCATTCTAAATCCAAAGATAATGTCTCCCCTTAAAAGCCTCTCAGTGCCGTCTCATCTTATTAAAATGGACAAGCTTTGTGCCCTGGCCCTCAAGTCCCTACGTGCTCTGATCCTTACCCACCTGGGCGACCTCACCCCTTACTCCCTCTTCTGCTGTCAATGCTCTCCAGGCTGCACTGCCCTTCTTTTGGCCCTCTAGAAGACTGCTGTTGCTCCCTCCTCAGGGCCTTTACAGTTGCTCTTCCCTCTACCTGGAAAGGTCTTCACTCAAATCTCACCACGACTGGCTCCTACTTAGCACTCAGGTCCCATAAATGTCAGCTTTGCAGAAAGAGGCCTTCTCTGCCCACCTTAATTAAAATAATACCTTGTAGCTCTTTATCGTATCATTTTACTTTATCATAGATTTAGCACTTGTCATTACCTGAAATTATCTTGCTATTTATTTGTTTACTGATCTAAGGTCTCCATGCACTGGGAGCAAGAGTCTGCACTAGCTCTGCTCTGAACAGGGCCAAGCACCGTGCTTGGGACGATAAATATTTGTTGGCTGAATTCATGACCGAGTGTTTCTCTAATTATAACAATGCCTAGCAAAGTAGGTTTCACTTGCTCTGTTTAACAGGAAGTTTAAGCTCAAAGATATCTTGCCCAAGGTCTTCCAAGCTTGCAAGTACCAGAGATGAAGTTCCATTCCAGTTTTGTCCTTCTCCAGAGCTCTTTCCTCCAAAACCACTCTGCTTTTCCAAGACAGATCCACTGGGTGCTCCTCCCAAAATCAAGAGTGTGGGGATCCCTTGAGAAAGTACTCCTTAGCTGACTCAGTCACCCCTGTAGAGGGAATACTGTGTCTGGACCTGGGGTCTCTGCCATTACCGTCATCATTATCCCAGCAGCTGCAAGTGGGAGGAAACAAGAGTGAGTGTGTGTGTGGCGGGGGAGAGGGGAGCATAAGTAGTGGCTTCCACAAAGCTCTGGGTTATCCTGACAGGGACCACGTCAGTGTGACCCTGGGATGGCCAGCAGCCACCCCATATAGGGGAGATAATACCGTTAATTGCACCAAGCTATTAATGCAACCAAAGGCAATGTCTGAGAAAAGTCCAGAGGTACTACGATGGAGCCATGTGGGTGGCTATTTGATAGCATGAGTTGATGCTGGGTTTCCGTGTGGTGACGCAGGATCTCCCAACCCCTGTGACCTGCACCTTCTCTTG
Organism: Loxodonta africana; assembly: GCF_030014295.1. Taxonomy (NCBI): domain Eukaryota; kingdom Metazoa; phylum Chordata; class Mammalia; order Proboscidea; family Elephantidae; genus Loxodonta; species Loxodonta africana. The sequence goes on along the minus strand of NC_087367.1, from coordinate 44,383,671 downwards.
CTCCCCATGTGGAGAGAGCCCGTTCTGCTACAAAATCCTTAACTTTCTGGTTTCATCCTACCCCTTCGTTTTTCCTCTGGCACCTTATGTTTGTTCTGAGCTTCACCTGATACCTGAGAATAAGGCATGACCTCTCACAACATGTTGCCAAAGGATGGCTGGATTCAGAGTAATGGATTTGTCTCCCCAGGTGGGAACTAATGATTGCACCTACTCAGGGGTCCCCTTACACCTCACAGAGTAGCCTTGCCATGGTTTACCTGGGTCTTGATAAGCATATCTGAAAGATAATCCCATTTGAGGTAGAGGCCTTTTGCTGACAGCGTTTTCTCCCATTGCCTCTTCTATTCCTTATCATTTGGATCTAATATGATTAATCAGACTAAAAGAGTACAGGGACATTCAGCAGAATTTGCCATTTTCATGCAAAGCTGAAAGACATGGCTATTTCACATGTAGCGATTAGACATTTTTATGGCCAACCTATTACATTATACCCCACAGATTTCCAATAAATAAAGCAAAGCTAGAATGGGGGCTGCTAGTTATATTATAATCCAAGTAACAATATCGTGGACAGAGCAGTGCTTTTTTTGACATCTAATTTACTCAATTACATGAGTCATCATGTCATTCCCTGCTTAAGCTCCTTCAATGTCTTTCCATAAATTCAGAATGAAGAATGGATACCTTAGTGGTGCCCACCTCCATCATAGCACACATCACAGAGCACTGTAAGAGAACCTTCTCCCCTGTGCCTCCCCCGCCGGACTGGGAGCCCCAGGAGGCAGGAACCACACCCTGTTTTTCTAGGCCTTCCTTATCTAGGAAAGGATCTGGAATCCAGAGAAAAGCCAGCAGAGATTTGCTGAGTCAATGAATGAATGGTTATCTCAAGGAGCTGTAGACAGGGGTGGGGATGGACTGGGGAACATCTCAGGGACCCAGCATGGCTCACATTTTAACCACAATTCACAATGAGACTTTCTAGGTATTCGACATATCACCTAGAGAGTGCTCTCTCAGCAGAGAGTCTTAAACTAGAGACATTAAATGAGAATTATGACAATTTAACTACACGTGCCATGACAGAGCTTGAGGGAGGACGAGCAAACCCATGCACAAGAGAGAAAAAAAGGGGAGAGGGAGGAGAGAGCAAGAGCTCTTTATGAGAGAATGCCCCAGAGTGAGTGGGGATGGCAATGATTTCTCCTCTGTTTTGGTTCTCTTGTGCCCTTTGCGGCTCTGAGTGATATTAAAGAGTTGTAATTTCAACTGGCCTTAGACTCTAAATTACCCCATCCCTACCCCAAGTAAGAGAAGACTCTTCTGGGGTATATTTGACACATCCAAGTGACCCGGACAGTTTTGGGCTTCATACTAAATTTATCTATATTCTAATAAAAAAATAGCCAACAACAATTGTCTTTTTATCTAGTTTGTATCTTAGCAATAATAGTGCATGTATTTATTGAGGAGAGGTGGCAGTGGGGACTTGTTACATGTTGTTGTCAGTTCATCAGGTTCTGCTCTGAGCTGCCTGTCATGCAACTAGGAGAAGGTCTTCCCTAATTCACTTCAGCTCCCACTCCTGCTTGCTGCCTTCTGGAGAAGCTGGACTTACATGGCAGTACCCATTAACCAATGATCCCTGCCATGTGTTCTGGGCAAGCTGGTGGGGTCAGACTGTGTGTCCTACTCCAGTTCTGAGAAGGAGGGAGTCAGTGTGGGTTTAAGGCAATGTAGGGGTGTCCATTGTGGGTTGAAGAACGGAAATACTTATAGAAGTAAACATGGCGTGTCTCCACTCAGTCTCAGATTCCACATTTGCAGAGTTCCTGTTAGTAGTCTGTCATTGTGTTTGAGACTGGCTGACAGACTTCATGGAGAGGCTGGGAAAGGAGAATGGGGAATCCTTTCCAGAACAACTTTGATAAGAGCAGAAGGCCAGCTATTTCCTTGGGTTGGTTCTGCATTTGAAACTTAGACATCACCATGTCCAGCAGGCAATGTGGAGGGAGGCTGGCTGAGTCTGTGGCCGCAGGGTGAAGCCCTGGGGAGGCAGCCCTGCCCCTAGCTTCTGTAGGAGCAAACATGGCCAGGCCTTCTGATGGCCTTTAATGCAATCTGGAAATTTGGATTTTTATGTGAAATCTTTTTTTTTCTTTAATATTGGCGACAGATTTTTAAAACATTATATACTGCCCCTCTGGCTCCCCCCAGATTCTGCGGGCAGAATTGGAATTGGGTCATTTGATTCCTGGAGGCAGAGGTTGGACCGGATGACCTGGGGTCTTTTCCAGGAGGCTACCTGAGGGCATGTGGTGATTCTCCACTCCTCACTTGAAAGCATGGAAACCAGACCTAGTGTGGAGACATATTGCTCTTTCTTCTTGTTTGAGAATTTCCAGGAGTAATCCCAATGTGTGGGCTGTGTTCATTATAGTAGCTACCACGATGGCTTATTTATAGAGTGTGGGCTCCCACTCCGCCATGGCCCTCAGCTCCTCCCTCCATCTCTTCGTTGATCTGTGTGGCACACTGAGTTTGAATTGTTGCTCCTCCCCACCAAGCTCAGGTCCCTGATCCAGTCTGAGGGGTACAGTTCACTCCCCTCACCCTCCCTAGGGGGTGTCTAACATGAGTAACCAGTGAGTGAGGTTTTTGTGTCACTTTTGGGGTGCTCCCCAGAGCTTGGCTCTTGGCATCCTTAGGAACTTGTCTTCCAAGGCATGGTCCTCCCCTGGTCCTTGCTGGTGCTGAGACAGCATCTCCAGGGGCCAGGTGGGTGGTGTGGAGGCCCCCGCCCCCTTATGCAGGACCAGGAAGCTGGCAGCTCAGCTTGGAGTCTGGGGCACATGGCTCTGCTTGGCACCTGGAGAGAAGCCAGGTTTTGTCTCTGATCTCTTTCCTTTGAATCAGCCAGGAACAGCTGACCTGCCCGCCTAGTATCTCACTAGGGCTTGTGTTGGCGGGCAGAGGGAAGCAGAAGGCCAGCTGGGAGGAGAGTTTGGGCAGATGGAGGCACTGCTGGCAGTGGAGACAGTCACATGTGAGCAGTATGGAGAAGACTTGGTCCCTGGGTCCCCTGCGGACAGCTGGAGCACTTACAGAACTGCAGGGAATGAGGAGCTGGTGGCTGTCAGGGGACCCCAGGGAGCTCAGGCAGCAGGACACTCTAGGCCTGGCCCCACCCCAAGCCTCCATGTGTCACAGTTACAGGGAAGTTGCTCGGCACCTCGGAGCATTAGTTTCCACGTCTATAAATTGTGGATAATAACTACTTCTCAAGGTGGTGATGAACTAATGCTTGTGAGCAGGCTTGAAAAACCATAGATGGCTATACCTAAGTGAGATGATTATTATGTTTACCTATTTTTATTCCACTTCTCAAGCACTTATTTTTCTTCCAGGTCTTTAAAACAAAATTTTTAAAAGACATCCAAAATGGAACAGATCAGGGAAGTGGCCACAGGGCCTCTTTTGAGCCTTCGTCATCTCCTGCTGGGCTGGAGACTGTTGCCTCTGCCCCTGAGTAGCCTCCCAGCAAGCAGCCTCCCTCTGCCCAGCCATCTTCCACGCAGCCTCCAGAGGGAGCTTTCTAAAAATGCACACCTGGCTGTGGCCTCGCCCTGCTTGACAAACTTCATGATTCAGCTTTCACATAAGAGATGTACACTGTGTTCTGTGCTAGGCCAGGAGCAGGGAACGAGAGGATGGGAGGGGCATGGTCCTGGCCTGAGGGGCTTCCAGCCTGGGGTTCCTCAGCCCCTCAGGATGAAAGTCATGGCTCCCAGTCCTCTGGACAGCCCTCTGGCCCCCTCTCCAGCCTCCTCCTCCCTTGTACCTTCCTCACCAATACCCAGTTAAGCTCCCCAGTGCTCATTGCCTGGTGGGGCTCTCATAGACCTCACCCAGGCAGGTGCTGGTCATCCAGTTTACCTGTGCATCTACAAGGTGACTGTTCTTCTTTTATCTTCTTCATGAGCCTTTATGTCCTTCTCTGTTGGGGAGAAATCAACCCAATAGCCAGTCCCACAGCCTAGGGAGCAGGGCCACCCCAAAGCTGTGTTCCTTCCTTCTTCAATGCCTTTCCTTATTCTCCTCTGGCCCTCACACCTCTACAGTCAGCCAGGGCCCCTGTGGTGGTTTACCGAGCTTGCCCATGATATCAACCTCCCTAAAGGTACTAGATCCAGAGACAGGGTCACCATCAGCCGGGAACTAGATCACAAAAAATTATTACCAATAACAGAGAACCTAGGTTTGTGAACAATTTACTTCTTTTACAGATTATAGGGGCTCAGGGCTATTCCTTATAACAATTTCCACTTCATTCACTTGTGTGTGCCTCCCTGGGTGGTAGAGAAGAGGGTGGCACCATCATGGGGCATGTGGGCTGTGTGTTACCTGCTGGCTTTCTCACCCACAGTGCCGTCCCATTACCTGGGGACCCTGGGGAGGCTGTGCCTGCATCACCCGCCGAGGCAAGGAGCCAGGCAAGATCTACGTTCTAGATGTTCCTCTTTTCCTTCACAACAAGAGTCCTCCCTTGCTGAGCCCCCAGTGCTGCCCCGGCTCTGTGGTTGGTTTCCAGTGAAGTGGGGGCAAGTCACACACAGCATTCAGGAGGAGCTGCTGTGGGATGGATGCCCACAACCCAACACTTGTCTCCTGGCCTGGGCCCCCTCTGTGTGGAGATTACCAGCCTTCTCAGTGATGGCGCGTGTACAGAATGTGTTAATTCTTCATACCCGAGCTGAGGGTGGCCTTGGATGCTGAGGCAGAAACTCCCTGGGAGAACCATCTGGCCCCTTTCTCCATTGACCTTTCCAAGGGATGTTTGTATAGCATGAATGAAGAACAAGTTTCAGGCTCTTCTTCAAGTAATTTCTTAAGAAAATGGCTCAGATGAAATTAACTATTCTGAATAATTCATTTTCCTCCTTCAAAACTTAAATTTGCTTTACCCTTAATGAAGAATCAGCCAGATGAGTGGCTGTTATTGAAGTTATTAAAGAACAAAGTGAGGCTGGAAACCCTTTCAGTAAAAAAGTGCATTCTTCCAACTGTGTTGATAGCGAGAACTGACCAAAGAGTATCATTGTCCAGTGCTGGTAAAGACAGTAAATCCATGTGGCCAAAATTCATCAAGGTGGTTGATGTGTGAATGACATAAGTTCGGAAAACGCTGGGCTACACGGTGCTGAAGGTCCCTCCCATTTCCTACGCATCTGTGGTTTGTTGCTCCTAACTGGGCACATTGTCTATCACTATAATCACAGTTATGTTCAGGAAACAAAGTCCTCCCCATCACCAGCTCTCTGGAAGCCAGGGCAAGTTACTGTCTCTGCCATCATTGAGGAAACCCTGGTGGTGTAGTGGTTAAGTGCTACAGCTCCTAACCAAAGGGCCGGCAGTTCGAATCCACCAGGCACTCCTTGGAAACTCTGTGGGGCAGTTCTACTCTGTCCTATAGGGTCGCTATGAGTCAGAATCGACTCGACGGCACTGGGTTTAGTTTTTTTTGGTTACCATCATTGATTCACTTTTTACAAAGTTAAGTGTTTATTTGTAAAAGAAAGTTTGAATCACTATTGTTATTAGCCGCTGTTGAGTCAGCCCCCAACTCGTGATGACCCCATGTACAACGGGATGAAACACTGCCCTGGATTGGACTGATGTGATCCATAGGGCTTTCATTAGCTGGCTTTCAGAAGTAGATCACCAGGCTTTTCTTCCTGGTCTACCTTAGTCTGGAAGCCCCACTAAAACCTGTTCAGCATCATAGCAATACACAAGCCTCCACTGACAGGTGGGTGGTGGCTGTGTGTGAGGTGCATTGGCCAGGAATAGAACCCATGTCTTCAGCATGGAAGGTGAGACTTCTACCACTAAACCATCACTGCCTCTCTTAAATCACTGTAATACAGGGAAAATCAGACACCTATGATAAAAGAAATCTGTCAAAATGGATGAAAAATGATATGAAACTTTAGTTAGAATCTAAAACCTGTTTTCTTGTTTCAACGTGTCAAGTGATAGGTCAGTAGTATTTAATGTGGTGTCTGACACCATCCTAAAATCACTTTGTGTGTCACCAATAGTGCCTGCCCACCCTCTCCCATGAACAGGAAACCCTTACTCTTGCCGGTTTTTTCTCTCTTCCATTTTGCAGAAGGTGTGACTAAGGCTCACACATAGAGTAATATGTCCGAAGTGCTCAGAGGTAGCACTGAATACAGCCCAGTTTTTTTAGGACTGAAACTGTTGGATCACTGCTTAGCCTGGAAAACCAACATCTGATGCAAATTCTAAGCTAAAAGTATATACCAAACAGATTCCATCAAGAAATACAAAGGGTGGCGATTAAATGGGGGAAATTGGTCCCATTTCCTGAGCTTTAGAGGAAGGGAATCTAGTTGGGGCAAAGTTCTGATAGAGATAAGACAGGTCTGCGAAGCTGTAGCAGAATGATTTATTTCAAACCTAACCCTTGTCATCAACACAGGCAAAATCAAATCCAACAGTGATCCATCCTTGAAGAAATTTTTGAGATAATAAAGAAGGCCAGAGAAGTGTTATAAAAGAGGGCATAAAAAGTAAATTTACCTCAGAGGACGACTAAAACTGAAAGAATAAATCATGGAGGCCTTCTCTGAGAGCCCCTGGTTCCTTTTTCTGTGTATCTCCCCCCAGAGCTGGAGTCCAGCAGACCTTCCCTGATGCTGCACTTCACTCTTCTTTCTCAGCTTTTTTCAGCAGTGGGTTTTGCTCAGAGGCTGGAGGGAAACACTCCTTGGGACACCATACGTGGAGGATAGACTCTGTTCCAGCCTGAGCCAGCCAAACAATGAACACAAAACCAAAGGGTGACAGGAACATTGCTGTTCTTCAGCTCTGAGAGGGCTGACTGGAAAACGTGATGAGCTATGCTGGCAGATGGGATGCACAAAGCCCCACTAAAACCTGTTCAGCATCATAGCAATACACAACATAGCAACACCTTCCACCTTCTGTGAAAGGTGTTCCTTCAAGGCACCTTGTTGGCTTTTTTGGATTATGAACAGGCTCCTGAGCCAACATGGAGGCTCAGGGGAGGATGCCTCTAGGGCTAATTTGATTACTCTGCAGAGGGCATCTCCTGGCTGCTGCCTATTGGAAGTAAAGGCTGGTTCTACTCTTTCTTCCTTTGCCCACTCCTGTCACCACTGGTCTGAAAGCTTCCACAGGGCAAGTCTGCTGGGAGTGGCTCCATTCTGTCTACCCAACCAGGTATCCTTTCCTGGAGCCTGTAGTAGTCCTCCACATAGCCAAGAGCTGAACCCAGGTGCTTCTGAGGGAATAGCATTGTGATGTGGGCCTGTCACTAGGGACCACGAGGCCAGACAGCTGGACCCAGGTCACTGTCAGCCAAAATTAATCTTCCTGGGCCACGTGCAGAACCCTAGCCATATGCTTAGGCAAAACAAGGCTGCAGTATATATATAATGTGTATCATTATTGTTGAGCTGAGCTGTGAGGCTGAGTGTCTACAGCCCTTTTAGGCACATGCAACAGTGATGAGAAACCCAGGTGTGTCCTCATACAAAGTCTAGACAGCCTGGAATTGGGCCTAGATCCTTCTTTAAAGAAGGAAAGATGTTATTGCTTTGTCTGTGAGAGGAATGGGTGGTGTGAGAATTACATAGCTAAGGGTCCTAGGGCTTGGGCTGCAGTTAAGAGGAATAAAGGTGTTCCTCACTGGAGCAGCTCCATTTCCACACTTGCCTTGGCAGATCAAGGGTAGCAAAGGGACCCTGGTCAAATACGTTTGAACACTCTGCTGTAGTGCGCGTTCTGGGTAGCCAATGCTTTGCTAGTTGTGGGAGGATCTTTAGTTAGCAGTGGCCCAGAGTCCTTGTACCAATACCTCACTGCTTACAGTGGGAAACAGCATCTCCCAGAAGGCAGAGGCTCCACACCAGAGCGGCAAATAAATGAATAATTGAAAGGCAGGAAGAGCTTTTTAGACAAATCAGCTCCACAACACAGGCCTGGATCTTATTTTTAATCCTTGGAATTCTGACTTTTTAAAAAGAGCTTGACTTGGCAGGCAGGGGAAAAAAGTGTACGAGTGATGGCTGTGAAGTCTGACCATGGCTTGGCACCGTTTCCAGCCCAAGATGACTGAGAAAATGAAAATAAGAGTTCATGGAGGGTTAACAAAGCTTTATTGCAAAAACCAAACAAAGAATTCATGGAATGAAATGATAATGGGGAGCTGTCCAACGCTATTCTTTGGGATGCATCCAAGACTGTAATCAGAGGCAAGCTAATTCAGTACTAATTTCAGGAAAAAAAGATGGGGAAAAAATGGATAATTAGAAAAGAAAATGGAAACACTAGAGGAATTATATAAACATAAATTAAGTCCCAAAATACTCACACAATTAATCACAGCCAGGGGTGAATCAAGCCTCATCCTATCAGGAAGAACTGAATATTTCATAAAGCATACAAAGGAGAGGATGAACTGAGAGGCATATAGAGTAACTTAAAAAAACACTTGTCAGGAATTAACAGCCAAAATGCAAGAGAGAAATAACATCTTCATTAACCAGTGAGGATGAAAAACAGATTCAGAAAATGCAAAAAATGTTCATATTCCTCAAAGCCCAATCTATTTCTATTGAAATTGCAGCTATAACTTTCAAAAATGTTTTTATTTTCCCTCTCTCTGGAACAGAATGATTCATTATATATAAAAAAGAAAAGAGAACAAAGGAAATAATTAAAGCTATAAAAAAAATCTCAATTATGAAGCATCAGAGTCCAAATGACTGTAACACAGAATCACCATGAAGAACCAACTTGAGGAGTGAGCTACTTGGGGTTAGAGGGTAGGTCTACTCTAAAATGACAGAGTCAGCCTTTCTTCAAGAATTAAAAAAAAGGTTGTTGTTGTTATTAGGCTCGGTTGATTTGGTTCTGATTTATAGCGACCCTGTGTACAACAGAATGAAACACTGCCCGGTTCTGCGCCATCCTCACAATCATTGCTTTGTTTGAGCCCATTGTTGCAACCAGTGTGTCAGCTCATCCTGTTGAGGGTCTTCCTCTTTTTCGCTGACCCTCTACCTTACCAAGCGTTACGTCTTTCTTTAGGGACTGGTCCCTGCCAATAACATGTCCAAAGTCACGGGAGATGAAGTCTCACCATTCTCACTTCCAAAGAGCATTGTGGCTGTACTTCTTCCAAGACAGACTGGTTGGTTATTCTAGCAGTTCATGGTGTATTCAGTATTCTTTGACAACACTACAATTCAAAGGTATCAGTTCTTCTTCAGTCTTCCTTATTCATTGTCCAGCTTTCCCATGCATATGAGACAACTGAAAATACCACGGCTTGGGTCAGGCACACCTTTGTACTCAAAGTGACATCTTTGCTTTTTAATACTTTAAAGAGGTCTTTTGCAGCAGATTTGCCTAATGCAATGCCATTTGATTTCTTGACTGCTGCTTCCATGGGCATTGATTGTGGATCCAAGTAAAATGAAATCCTTGACAATGTCAGTATTTTCTCCATTTATCATGGTGTTGCTTACTGGTCCAATTGTGAGGATTTTTGTTTTCTTTATATTGGGGGGTAATCCATCCTGAAGACTGTAGTCTTTGATTTTCATCAGGAAGTGCTTCAAGTCCTCTTCACTTTTAGCAGGCAAGATTGTGTCATCCTGACGTGGATGAATCTGGAGGTCATTATGCTGAGTGAAATAAGCCAATCACAAAAAGAAAAATACTGTATGAGACCACTATTATAAAAACTTATGAAAGGTTTACACATAGGGATAAATAATCTTTGATGGTTACAAGGGAAGGGAGGGGTGGAGAGAGAAGAACACTAACTAGACAATAGATGTTAACTTTGGTGAAGGGTAAAACAGTAAAGTCAGCATACTTCACCAAGGCAAGATCATGAAAGCTTCATAGACACATCCAAACTCCCTGAGGGGCCGAATTACTGGGCTAAGGGCTGGGGACCATGGTCTCAGGGCGTATCTAGCTCAATTGGCATAATAGTTTATAAACAAAATCTTCTACGTTCTGCTTTGATGGTAGTCTCTGGGGTCTTAAAAGCTTGTGAGCAGCCATCTAAGATACTCCACTGGTCCCACCCCATCTGGAGCAAGGGAAAATGAAGAAAACCAAAGACACAAGAGAAAGATTTGTCCAAAGGACTAACGGTCCACAACTACCACAGCCTCCACCAGAATGAGTCTAGCACAACCAGATGGTACCCAGCTACCGCCACTAACTGCTTTGACAAGGATCACAATAAAGGGTTCTGGACAGAGCTGGAGAAAAAATATAGAACAAAATTCAAACTCACAAAAATAGACCAGACTTACTGGTCTGACAAAGGCTGGAGAAACCCCGAGAGTATGGCTTCTGGACACCCTTTTAACTCAGTACTGAAGTCACTCCTGAGGTTCACCTTTCAACCAGTGATTAGACAGACCCATAAAAGGAGACTAAATGGGCACACCAACCCAGGGGCAGCGACAAGAGGGCAGGGGGGGACAGGAAAGTTGGTAATGCGGAATCCCAGGTAGAGAAGGGGAGAGTGTTGACACATTGTGGTGTTGGCAGCCAGTGTCGCAGAACGATATGGGGATTAATTGTTTAATGACAAACTAATTTCTGTAAACGTTCATCTAGAGCACACAGACATACACAAAGATTGTGTCATCTCCATATCGCAGGTTGTTATTGAGTCTCCCATCAGTCCTGATGTCATGTTCTTCTTCATATAGTCCAGCTTCTCGAATTATTTGCTCAGCCTGCAGATTGAATAAGTATGGTGAAACGATACAACCCTGACACACACCTTTCCTGATTTTAAGCCACACAAAATCCCCTTGTTGTGTTCAAATGACAACCTCTTGGTGTATATACAGGTGCTCCATGAGCACAATTAAGTGTTCTGGAATTCCCATTGGTTACAATGTTATCCATAATTTATTATGATCCAGACCTGGAGACCTGGAGAACAATGTGCTGTAAGAATGACATTTCTTCCTCTGGCAATCATGGTTTCTTAAGACTGGAAGGGAATATGCTTGGTTCCCCACTTTGCTCATCCCAGCGTGTGGGCATTCCACTTTAAGAGGGAGAAACAAGCCATTACCTGTTCCAAGGGGCAGAAACTGAAACTTGTCTTAGGAAGAACGGTTCTCAGGAAGAATGAGGGCAGGTGGTTGCCGTGGAGAGGAGACATCTTGGAGGCTGACATGAGAGTCCTTGCATGAAGAGGCTCCCTAAGAGTAGAGTTTACCTGGAGTCTTTCTCTGATTTGGGCATGGGCTGTCCAAAAGTGAAATGCCTTGCCTTGAGGGTAGTGAGCGCTCAATCACAAGCAGAGGTTGCACAATCTCATGGCAGAAATGTTGAGGAGGAGTCAAGTACGGAATTTGAAAGGTTCTGTTTAATTCTTGTATTTATGATTGCAAGCTGGATCAAATGTAAACCCTCCCAGAGAGATCAAGCGATATATTTAAAAGTTTCTGGGGGAGGATGGGGTTCCTGGGTAGCTTTTAACAATTGGTCCTTGTGGTATGAACTCTGAGTTAGCCATCAGAAAATGAAGTCCACTGCTTCACTCTGAAAAAGGAATTGGGGTTGGGGGCTGGGTAGGGGCGTCATTGTGTATACTGAGATTGGACCTTTCTGAGTAACATGTGGTTGCCGTGGAGCCTCTACAGCATCCCCCAGCCAGGCTGAGATGCTCAGAGAGCAGGTGCCGGCCTTTCTTGTGTGGGAGGCGGGGAGGGTGGGCGGCAAAGTAGGGAGAGTAGCCCTTAGGCACCTTATGAGTGCTGGGCTCAGTACTAAGTGTATTTCATGCATCAACTCATGGCAACTCTAGGAATAAGAAATAATTTCCCCCAGTTTAAGAGCCAAAGAAATGTACCTACCATGCTGCTGGTAGGTGGCAGGTGGGGGGCATGGGATTTGAACCCAGGTCCATCCATTCTAAAGCTGGGTTCCCTGCTCTGAGCTGCCTCCTATTTGGGCCTCCATCTAGCAGGCCAGTGATGTCAACATGTCCATGCAGTGTCACAGTGTGAGTTGCCGTTAGCCGAGTCCCACGTATCAGAGGCTGGGCAAAGGCTGCTGAGCCACCTTGCAGCATGTTCAGAGAGTAGTGGTGGTGTAGGGAAGCCAGGGATTTGAATGCCCATTTTTGGGTAGCACACAGCTGGAAGAATTTTGAGTTCATGAGCAATCACAATTCTATTGCTTCATTAAGCCTCAAAGAAGTCTTTTTGTATGCATATGCTTGTTATAAATAAATGAGCACAATCTTTCTTTTAACTCTTTGAAAATACATGCTTGAAGCCAAAGCTGCTCAGATGCTGTTTCTGGAGATCCTGAAGTTCATTTGATCACAAGGGAGTGTTTTCTTACCAGAGAGTAACGTGGGTTTTAATTAGGTGGAGTTCAAAGACTGAGCACCAGACACGATTCTGTTAGTTAAATGAAATATCAAGAATCAGCATAAACAAGCAACAGGATGCGATTTAATAATATCATTTCCTTCTAGAAGACCTGAATGACCCAGACCTTATTTCCTTTGGCTAATTGGAATCTTTGCATTTTAGGAGGCCAAGGTGCAGAGGCACAGTGAAGCACTGGAACTAAAGCCTCTCAGATCCCTCAGTTGTGTGGGTTGAGCTGTGCTCCACCTGTGGGCACCAGGGAAGTGCTTAACCAGTGAGCTGGAATCGAGCAATATACCTCTTTAGACCTGGTCTCGGGAACAACGATCACTCAACCAGCAAGCATTTATTGAATGCTAACTGTGTAAATATAGGCATGCTGGAATTGACATTATTGTGGTTAGGTGCTGTCAAGTCGGTTCTGACTCATAGCAGCCCTATGCACAGCAGAAGGAAACACTGTCCGGTCCTGCACCATCCTCATAATTGTTGCTATGCTTGAGCCCATTGTTGCAGCCACTGTGTCAATTCATCTCATTGAGGGTCTTCCTCTCTTTCACTGACCCTCTACTTTACCAAGCATGATGTCCTTCTCCAGGGACTGATCCCTCCTGACAACATGTCCAGAGTATTCAGCCCTGGAGAGGGACCACAAAGAGACGTGATGATTCCAGTACCCCAGACCTCAGAGGGTGGCTTTATTGACAATTCCTTGAGTAATTCAAGTAAAAAGTTTTGGATTCTAATGGGGCAGAGTTACCTCTGCTTTTTTGAGAATGTAGAGGAAAGCATAATCATGTTAAGGGGAGACATAAACCAAATACCAAACTTGTTGCCATCGAGTTGATGCTGACTCACAGGGACCCTATGGGACAGAGTAGAGCTGCTCCACAGGGTTTCCAAGGAGAAGCTGGTAGATTCGAACTGCCAGCCTTTTTGGTTAGCAGCTGAACTCTTAACCACTTCGCCACCAAAGCTCCAAGGAGAAACATAGAAGATATAAAAAAGATCTAAACTGAACATCTAGAAATGAGAAATACAATCTTTGAGATGGGAAATGCACTGGGTGGAATTAATGGAAGATGAGGCATCGCAGGAGAAAAGATTAGTGATCATGAAGATAGAGTACCAGAAACAATCGAAAATGAAATACAGAAAGAAGAAAGAGTGAGGGATAATGAACAGAACATCAGTGAACTGCTGACATTTAAAAAAACAAAAATATAGCGTGTGTATAATGTAAAAAAACTCAAACAGCAGGCAGAAGCGCCGAATGAAAGTGATAGCCTCTCTCCAGTCTGCATCGCTACCTTTGCCCACATCGGTCACCGCTGGTGACAGTTTCTGGTGATTCAGTCAGAAGAGTAAACCTGACTGTACCCAACAATGTGTAAGGCTGTATTTGAGTGGCCACCCCAGGTTTGAGGACAGCCTAGCCAGGATGTGACAGACAGCGCATCTCTCCAGCTGTCCAGTTGCCGTTGAGTCCACTTGGACCCCGGCAGCCCGTGTGTATTAGAGCAGAACCGTCTTCCACAGGGTTTTCAAGGCCTGACTTTTTGGAAGTAGATCACCGGGAGTTCCTTCTGAGGTGCCTCTGGGTGGACTTGAACCTCCAACCTTTGAGTTAGCAGCTGAGCACATTAACTGTTTATACCACCCAAGGACTATTCTGTTACATAAGGGCTCTCTAACCAAATTTTCTTAAGTGGCCTCCAAGGGACCTTGTGGAATATTAATTGGTATTGTGAGAAGAAGTGTTTATGAAGAAGTTTGGGAAACCAAAGCCAAGCAAGCTTATTTACAGCTGACTTGGCTGAGCTTCAGGTTCCTAGTGAAGCAGAGAATGTGCACTGTTTCCCAGCCTCCTTTGATCAAGGAACCCCTTCAAGGAAGGGTGTCTCTTGTCACTACTGCTCCAGGTCAGCCCTTTGGGGAACACTGCTTTTCAAACAAATGGGATAAGGTGGCTTGACTGAAACCTGACCCTTATCAACAGGGTGGCTGTGTGTGAGCCTGAGGACGGTAGCATGAGACAGCCTGAGCGGTCTGACAAGGACTGGGCTGAGAAAGCAAAACCTGGGCCAAATCCATACACGAAAGTGGTGCCATGAGGAAGTGAGTGCTGACTAAAGAGTTAATTAAAAAAACCGAGAGAAGGTAGTGACTCAGCAGGTGAAGTTAGTTGCAGAACAATAAAATATGAGGTTTGAAGCGTTAGGCTCTGCTTGAGTTCAGTGAAAGCAGGTAGGTCTGGGGGTGCGTTTTCACAAGTGTTACAGTGGCATGAACAGAAAGCATGGGGCCAGACAACCCTGCCACTTATTACCTTCGTGGCCCTGGTGACCTTACTCACCTGTTCTGACCAGCACTATCTTCTGACCCAGGGGGAAAAAGTAAATGACCTATAGCTAGTATTTATTGAACATGTACTGCATCCAGCCACTCTCTGCATGATTGACAGGTAATAACCAATTTATTTCTCACAACATCTCAGAAAGTAAGTACATTTTTATCCTCAGACTTCACAGATGAGAAAATGGAGGCTCAGAGGGGTTAAGTTATTTAGTTAAGGTCACACAGCTTGTAAGTGGCATAGATAAGAATCAAACTCAAGTATGATTTTCTGCCATGGCCACATTGCATGCCATTCTGAAGACAGAAAGAAATAGATCCATGGGACAAATAAAGTGTTCCATAAAATATTAGGGCCTTTTTCCCCTGCAAATATTAATTTTATGAGCATTCAATAAAGGTGTTTCTTGGGTAAGTATTTTACAATAATAAAATAGCAGCTACTATTTCTTGAGCGCTCAGGATGTGGTGGGAACCCTGGGCATGCTGTATCTTACACACACAGCAGCCCTGGATTGGCATCCTGATTATCCCTGTTTAATAGGTGAAAAAATTGAGACAGAGTTTCCCAAAGTCACACAGTTAGTGACTGGTGGAGTCTAGGAGATATCATGACTTCTGTCTGTCAAAGACCAGAGACTTTTAAGGAGTGATTAAAAATCAGGACGATGTTCCCTTCCAATCAGTGAGTTCACCTGGAAGGAAATTGGGACCTAGGAAAAGAAAGTTGAGATACAGAATCATGGGGCAACAGATAAGAGGCAATGTTATCCATTGCTGCAAAGCAAACTACTCCAAAATGTAATGACTTAAAACAATAACTGTTTATTATTTCTCATAATTCTATAGATTGACAAGGTTGTTCCTCTCCCGGTTTCCCCTGGGCTCCCTCATGCAGCTGCATTTAGCTAGAAGGTTGGAAGATCTAAAATGGCTCTATTCTTGTGTCTGGCAATTGGTGCTGGCTGTTTGCTGGGGCACCTCGATTCTCCTGCACATGGCCTCTCATCCCAATAGGCTAGACTGGGCCTCTTCTTAGCAGGGTAGACTCAGAGTTCCAAGAGAGCAAGAGTGGAAGCTGCCAGACCTCTTAAGGTTTAAACTCCAGAATTCACACATAACTCCCACCCATGCTATTGGTAAAATCAAGTCACAAACACAGCCCAGCTTCAAGAGGGTGGGGAAATAAATGTCATCTAATTATGGAAGAAGTGACAAAGTCACATAGCTAAGAGGCACAGACATGGGCAGGCCAGATTCATTGGGGACCATTATTATAACCGTCTACCACATTGGTTTGGAATGAAATGTAGCAAAAAAAAAAAAAAAAAGATATTTGCGTAGAGAAGAACAGGAAATATTTATTTTCCTTTGTCTTTTAATGTTAGCTCAAAGGAAACCAAAATGATTTGTTGTAAATCTAAATAATAAAAAGAAGGTTTTGGGTAGTGATGATAAAGGAAACTCAAGTTTTTGTTGTTTTAACTCTAGTATGATCTGTTTTAAAGTTAATAAAAAGTTGAAGATTAATGAGACCATATCCATGAAAATTTTGAAGCTCCTTGTCAGGAGAAAACTATATCAATATTAGAGTAATCATCAAACAGCTATGAAGATGCCATTTAAGAGAGGACAGGTAATATTTTCCACCTGGAAGAATTATCCTCGGATTTTCTGAGACCTCCCAGTTTGGATTTATGGGATTGTCTTCACCTGTTCCTCTTGGCAAAGGGTAGAGTGAGAACTTTTCCAAGTTAGGGGATTCCCAAATTGCGTTGTGCCAGGAGAAGACATAAACCCCTCTTCCTAGGGAGAGTGGAGCCAGGGGGAGTCTAGAAGGTTCTACCTCTGGTGTGGTCCCTCCCCTTTCCTTGACGACATCCATAAGGGGCAGCTGAGGCAGGCTTAGGTGGGGGAGGAATATCTCCCTGAGGGGCAGCACCCGAGGTTCTACCAGAGGGACAACCAGTCAGAGAACTGGGACCTCCCCATGACTGGGCCAGACTTGCTCTGATGCACAGTTCACTGATACTGAAATCAGGCAGGACCCGATTCCACACTAGCCTGGAAGGTTTCCTCAGTGAGCTCCCAGTCATGAAGGAGGAGGACTTTTCAGGGCATCCTAGACATGGAGGGTAAGGACTTGAGGTAAAGACTACTTTATAGTTTAATGTGGCCTATACCCCTAGACCCTGATGGGGAATGATACACCCTGTCTTCTGTAAATAAATAAAGCATATCTTCTTGAAATGCCAGTTTTACTCAGCATTATAGATTGAATTGTGTCCCCCCAAAATGTGTGTAAACTGGGCTAGGCCACAATTCCCAGTATTATATGGCTGTCCTCCATTTTGTGATCTGACATAATTATCCTGTGTGTTGTAAATCCTAACCTCTATGATGTTAATGAGGTGGGACCCAATCTACAGGATTAGGTTGTATCTTGAGTCAATCGCTTTTGAGATATAAAAGAGAGAAGCAAGCAGAAAGGAGAAGGACCTCATGCCACCAAGAAAGAAGTGCCAGGAGCAGAGCGATTCCTTTGGATCCAGGGTCCCTGCACTGAAAAACTCCTAGACTAGGGGAAGATTGATGACAAGGACTTTCCTCCAGAGCTGACAGAGTAAGAAAGATTTCCTCTAGAACCGGCACCCTGATTTTGAACTTCTAGGCTCCTAGACTGTGAGGTAATAAATTTCTGTTTATTAAAGCCACCCACTTGTGGTACTTCTGTTACAGCAGCACTAGATAGCTAAGACACTCAGTGATATGTAATTTGCTTACACATCAAATGTTTGAGTGGCACCTTGTGCTGGGCACAGGCGAGGCACAGCAGTGAACAAGGTAACAAAGTGTCTCTTCTCTTGGAGTTTAGAGGAATGTTCTAGACTGGTGTATATGTATGGGGAGGGGGGAATGCAAAGGTTCTGGGACCGGAGGCTAGCAGATTACTGTAGCAGAGAAAAGGTCAGTGGGTGGGGGACTGAGAGGGGGCCTGAGGGCTCAGAGGTGAGCTGAGACCCCTTAGGGAGCCATCCATAGCTTATGGTAAGGAATTTAGATTTTCCACTAAGTCCGATGGGGTGCTGTTGAAGAGCTTCAAGCAGGAGCGTGAACAGATATGATTTACATGTTTAAAAGATGCCTCTAACTGTTGAGTAGGGAGACAAGAGAGTAAAATGGAGGGAGGAAGGCCAATGAAGGGGCAGAGACAGGGGGCCAGGCAGATGGCAAATTCTGCATTCATTTCAACAATAAAGCATGAAATCTTCAGAGAAATTTACCCTCATGGTGAGACTCTTTGGGCTGTGGCTCCAGATCCCTAAAACCCGTGTTTACCACTGCCTTATCATAAGAGATACTTGAGTGAAAAACTGTGAGGAGCACTACCGTGGAGAAACTATTGTGTTAGAGCAAGTAGGTAGCCATTTGGAAAAAGAAAGATGGGATGTTTCTAAACTTTATATTTTATCCCATTAATCTGCCACTATATACCAGTATATCACACTCTCTTTACTAGCTATGGCATTAAAAAATATTTTAATATCTGGTAGGGCTGGTTGTCTCTCATGGTTCTTTTTTTAGAGTTTTCCCGACTATTTTTGCTTATTTATTTTATATTAGGAAACCGTGGTGGCATAGTGGTTAAGAGCTTTGGCTCCTAACCAAAAGTTCGGCAGTTCAAATCCACCAGGCGCTTTTTAGAAACCCTATGGGGGCAGTTCTACTCTGACCTATACGGTGGCTAGGAGTTGGAATTGACTCAACGGCAACAAGGTTTTTTTTTTTACATTAAAATGATTTCAAATGTTTCAGACCTACAAAAATATAATGAATGATGCAGCCCTTAAAAAATAGAAAAAGTAATGTGTTATAAGCACCAACATACTTACCACTCAGCTTCTGAAATAAAACCCTACAAATGCAGAGAATATCCTGTCCATCTCTCCTGAGTCCCTGCCCCTCCTCCCTACCAGGAGTGACCTTTGAATTTGGTGTTTTTTATTCCTGCACATTTTATTCACTTTTAGTGCCTGGTTTGTGAACCCAAAGAAAGCATAATGATCTATATGTTTCTAACTTTTATATAAATGGTATTATACTTTATACATTTGTCTGAATCTTGCTTTTTTCCTCCATTCAACATTATGTTTGAACAGTTCCTCCATGTTAAGACATATTGTTCTAGCCCATTACTTCTACAGATGTGTGGTATTTTTTTATATGAAAATACCAAAATTTATTAATTTTCCTGTTGAGCATTTAGGTTATATACAGTTTTCCATTCTTACAAACAATACTTCCATTAACATTCATATATGTGTCTCCTTTGTACATTTCCAAGAATTTCTCTTGGATCTCTTGGGTCTGTACCTAGGAATGGAATTGCTTTTTCGTAAGATACTCACTTGTTCAGCCCCACTAGGTATAGCCAGCTTGTCCTTGGAGTGGTTCTGCCTGTTTGTTTTCCTCTTTCAACTTTAGCATTAGCATCAGTATTTCCAAATGACTATATAAATAAATAATACTTCTAGTAGGTTAAATTTATAGATGCATTTAGGGAGAATTAACATCTTTGTGATGTTTGCAATTCTTATCCAAGAATATGGATGTTACCCTTTTTCTTGTTAAGTATATCTCTCTAGGTAGTTTATTTTTTTTTGGCTGCTATTGTAAATGGAATCTTTATCTTCCATTATATATGCCAGCTGGTTGTTGTTTGTAGTTATAAAAACCAATGTCCATGTGACAAGGAGCTTCAAGCCAAGAGATGCCTGGAGCTACCAGAAGCTGGGGGAGACAAGACGACATCTTCCCTTAACAACCTTTGGAGAGCACATGGCCCTGCCCACATTCTGAATTTGGCCTCCTAGTCTTCAGAACTCTGAGACAATAAATTTCTGTTCTTATAAAAAACAAAACAAAACAAAAATATTACTTTTATGTGCTTCCCTTTTACTGTTTATAGTTGATTGTCAATTGATTCTCTTTGTGTAAATTGTGGTGTATAATCATATTATCTACTGCTATTGACCATTTTTATCTTCCCCTTCCCAATTGATACATCTAATTTCCTTAGGTAATTATTTTGCCTCCTTCCCTACAACAGTGCTAAATAATAGTGGTAAGTGTGAATACTTTGTCTTGATCTTGAATTTTATGGAAAAAAAATTCTAGTGTTTTTACATTAAGTGTTTTGTTTTGAGAAAGATAACCGTTCACCATTGCAAAAAGTATGTATCTATTCTTGTTTTTTTTTTATTAAGACTTTTTTAAAAATCAAGAATGGATGTCAAATATTATTGCCTTTTCAGCATCCATTGAGATGCTCAGATAACGCTTTGAATTTATTAATATGTTTAATTATATTATAGATTTTCTAGTACTGCCTTCTTAGAATAAACGCCTAACTCTCCCCGTCTTCTGTTTACTACGTCAGTGTAGTTACCTCCCAGTTTCCAAGCAGACTCTTTTTCAGAATTGAGTTTACCCAGCCCAGTGCTCTCGAGGAATTGAGTTTATAAGGGAGGTATTTAGATCTGGGAGTGCACTTTTCCAAAGAGATGATGTTTTAAGTGATAAGTATGCTCTTTGCTCGTCCTGGCCTTGAAACTCCTGTCCCTGCTAGGAGTTTGGGCTTGGCAATTTCAACTTCGGCTACCCATCAGTTGTGACGGTTCTTGTGACAGGAACGTAGGTTGAGTTCCATGCTGGGACCCTGTCCAGGAACCCATCCTTCCCAATCTTGACCCAGCTAGGGCATCTTCATCTCTAAAAGGGCAATTGCTTCTAGAGAATTCTTAGGTTGGGCTATGTACTTGCACCAAGGATACCAGTAACAGGTTAACTCTATTTAAGAAGAGGTTTCCCTTTCTATTTGCATGAGAAAAGAGAACTCAGTACACTTGCAGGAGAAAAAGTAAGTGCCCATCAATCACTCCCTAGGTGCCCCTTCTGGAGATCAAAGGGCAGTTTTTTTTTTTTTTAAGTAAAGGGTTTGTAAGTTAGGGGTTTCCAGCAAATGAGATCTCTCTTGGTAGGAGGCTTTTCTTTTTCTTTTTGTTTCTGATGGACAAATTAGGCTCCATTTTTATTTCTTTCTGACTCAAGGCATCTCTCTGTAGGTCTCTATTCTCTTGCTTGCCTTGCCTCCTTTCTTTTTATTCTCCTTTCCCAACTGGCCACCACTCTGCTTCCTCCCACTGTCCTATCTCTTGGTGTGTAATTTGTTTGCAGTCGGGTTGTCTCTTTGATTTAGTGGGCCTCTTCTCTGCAGAATTATAATAAATGGATTGCTTCACTGAGCCCTAGCTAGTTCAACACCATTTGCTGAGACTGGGTCAAGCCCCTTGTAAACAGAGGATGCATACACCCTGCACAGAGGCACGCGCTTGCACGCACTATCGGCCCTCTGCATCTTTTTCCAGCCACATATAATGAAAATTTCAAGTCATCCATCTGAGAACCAATTAAGTTACAAGAACATAGGAAGAGGTGCCCCCAGGACAGTCCCTATCCACATAACGCAGCCCTGTGTGCCGATGGTCTCAGGAGGCTACGGATTGCCTTGATTACAAACTTCATTAGCTGTATAATGATCAAGTTTAGGCCTGTAAAACCTTTTCGTGTTTGCCTTCAGAATGCTCCTAAAGATTGTAAACCTAAACTGTGTTAACTGAAATGAAAAATACACCTCAGTGACTTCTCTTTGCACTAAGAATAAAATAGAAAAACAAGCAAACAAACCATAAATCCAAACAAAGAATAATGCTAACATGGCCTAGGAGGCCCAGCCTATTGTGTCTCTGGCTCCTCAGTCGAGTACAAGCCCACACTCTCCCCTCTCCCCCTTCACAAAAATACTCACAAGAACCTTGCATGTCCTCAGAAGTACCAGACCCCTTTAAGGCCTTTGATGCTGCCCTTGCCTCTGCCTGACACACCCTAACCTGCACCAGCCCCTCTCCTTCATCAGGCCCTTCTCCCCATCCGTCTGGTCTCAGTGTCAAAACTTCTTCCAGGTTATATTCCTGTCTGAGGGAGAAAAGACCTGGTGATTTGCTCCCATAAAGGTTAAAGTCTAGGAAACCCTATGGGACAGTTCTACTGTGTCCTAGAGGGTCGCTGTGCACTGGGATCAACTTGATGGTACACAACAACAACATGTTGACTTGAGCCCTGTTACCTGTTCCACCCACACACTGTCGTCCTCCTCTGTCCACTTAGAGCAATGGTCATGATATGAGTACTTGGGCTACTCCTTGCTGATGTCTTTGTCTCTAAGACCGTGAGCTGCATGAGGGCTGCTGTTATGTTCTTGGCTTTATTCTCAGCCCTAGCAGAGGGCCCAGGGGCAGGTTATCCACGGTGCTTACCTTGCTTACCAGATAATCTGTAGTGAACAATTTCACATTTTTTCACCACATCGAAAATCTGCTTCTAGGCCTGGCTGGCATCTTTCTCTCTCCCAACCCCACAGCACTTTCCTACCTCTTTTCAAATCTACAGTCTCTGACAGGGGCGGATGACCCAGTAAGTAAGGTCATTCATGTCACCACATCTTTGGTGTGGTGAAACCCATGTGAAATTCTTCACTACAGATTAGTAAGCAAATACAGGTAAGCCCATGCTTACTTGTATTTTGGGTTATCTGCCCCTGAGAGGGCCCTACAGAGCTGGTTGTTCCATAGGGATCTCTGGACTGAATTGAATGGAGGACTGAATACAAACAGCAGTGGTATGTCTTTTCGGTAAGTTGTTAGGGGATGTTTGTGCTGCTGTGTGAAGTTTATTTTTCATCCGATTCTGCTGCTTCCCAACCTATTTCTGCTGCCATTATTCCTGTATGCGTGATATGTTCTTTCTCTCTCCCTTCCCACTTGAGTCTGTGCTGGTTTCTCCCCACAAGAGTGGGGGCCTGAGGATAGGGGCTGTGCTTCCTTCAGTATGGGTTCCTGCAGTCAGTGCGGGTGGGGCTCTCTTGATACTGATTGAACTGACTTGGTGATGTCTTCCTGAGACGCCTGGGATGCAGAGACACCTGCCCAGAATCTCCCCTGGTTACCACATCGGAGTTGAGCATAGTGTTGCTGTGGAAATAGGAATGGACTGGTAGTGAGGCATCAGCTTCAGATGGGACCCACCTCACTGTGTGACCATGAGAGTGCCCCAGGGCCTCTGCTTCCTCATCTGAGGCCCTTCTAATTTGAACTTTCTAAAGCAAAAAGGCAAACACTGAAACTTCTGAGTCTAGAAACTTTCCAAGAGTTCACCTAAGCTATTTCCAGCCTCCAAGGAAAGGTAGCACCTGGCACATCCATTTTTCACTCTGAAAGTCTGTGTTCTTTGTGTACATCTTCTCCCTGTCTAGCCACTGTCTATGAAGCCCAAGATGGTTGGTTGCTTGGATTCTTTTCTTGGGTTCTGGCAAATGAAAGAAGGTTCTAGAAGAATGATGGAAAGTTCAGGCAAAGGCTCTGATATGGCAGACCAAGAAGCCTCTGCCCCCAAACTGTCTGTCATGGGCTTTTCACCACTAGCTCCTTAGTTCAATATTTTACGGAAACACAAGTCATACCCATTGCCGTTGATTCCAACTCATAGCGACCCTATAGGACAGAGTAGATGTGCCTCATAGGGTTTCCAAGGCTGTAATCTTTACTGAAGAAGACTGCCACATCTTTCTCCCACGGAGTGGCTCTTGGATTTGAACTGTTGACCTTTTGGTTAGCAGCCAACCTCTTAACCATAGCGCCTTATACTAGGCAAAGAAGACACAATTTCCTCTGCTTCCACCTCGTGGTCACCTCTGATCCCCAGAGGTGCGTCATACAGCCAAGTACTTTGTTCCTGGAAAATGTCCTTTTTGGATGGTTTTATTCCCCGAACTGGTATTTTTCTCCTTAGTTTCTCTTTTCCCTGGGAATGAGGAGCTGCACCGCTGCTAGGGCCTCTGCTTTTCTTGTCTGAGCTCAGTAAATCTCCAACACCTGAGAGGAGTGACAGCCTCCAGCCTTGGGCTTCTGCACTGAGACATACTTTTCGCTCCCTCATGCATAGGCCCATCTTATGTGTTAATAGTTTTTCTCCTCTCCCCTGGAGATTTGCAGTTAAAAAGGTGTTATTTAAAAGAAATTAATGCAAAATGGGAGTCTGTGTGGGGAAGCCCTAGCTCCCTCTGCTTCCTCCCTGCTGCCCCATGGGGCCCCCTTCCTTTCTGCAGCACGGCTCATCCCCCAGGAGTTGACGCCACAGAGTTCAAGACCACCTCTATCTTGGCCTCTCACTCTCCGTTTGCTGGCTCCGTGGATGCTCAGTGAATGAAACACTTGCCCAGTCACAGAAAATTGGGGTCCAGATGGACACAGGGGTGGTCTTGGTGCCCCATGCAGAGGGGCATGTTGGAGAGTGAGTGCCTGTCCTTACAGAGAGAGGGTGAGCTTGGCGAGAATAAATCTGTAACTGTTACCAATGGATTTTTTCCTCAAAGAAAATAAGAAAGCCACAGCTTTGAAGTGGAAATTTTCCAGGCTTAGATGAAGCTGAGAAGTAAAATATGGTGCTAGGCCCTTTTGTGTGCAGATTCAGAATCTGAAAACATGCACTTTCCCCATTAAACATGCTCTACTATCTTTCTAGTACTCATGTAAGCCAAAGTGAAATCACCAAAAGCCATTAGAATGTTAAGAAGGACAGCTTAAGTTTCTCTTCAAGTTCAAACTGCTAGAGAAGGTGGGATGATAATAGAGAAATGTGTCAGATTTATCTTCTGCATTTTGAAAAGAATGGCAGGGGAGGGGGAAGTTTGTACAAATTAAATCCAAATTGAAAGGAACATGGGCCCCTTCATGAGGCTGCCCTTTACCCTTCTTTTTCAGTTACAGAAAAATGTCCCAATTTCTGTAGCCTTTGCCAGACATCTTCAGGGCTGGCCAACAAGGCTTGAGGATATGGTAGGAGTTGGAGAGAAGCAAGATTGGAATGGTTTCTCTAACTCTTTCTCCAAGTTTCTTGCTCTAATATGGCCAGCAGGGAGTGTGGTCTTCCTGGGGCCACTGGTTGTTCACTGCCGTCAAATTGGCTGCAACTCATGGTGACCCCATGCGCAACAGAATGAAATGTTGCCCAGTCCCGTGCCATCTTCAAGATTGTTAATATACTTGAGTCCATTGTAGTGGCCACTGTATTTCAAATGCCTTCCAACCTAGGGGGCTCATCTTCCAGCACTTTTCTCACTAGAGAGATGTGGAAATGGTACACCATGTCAGGTATTACGGCATGCCAAGGCCAGAGTTATAAGCTTTGAGATGTCACACAGACGACCTAAGCCTTCAGGCTGCTCACAGTCCTATAAGCTCTACCATCCCTTCCCTGCAGAATTCATTTCAGAGATGTAGAGTGGGTATTTGGCTTACAGTGATTACATGCTGAGCTTGTTATCCAGCCAGTTCTGTCAGCCTGGGCTCCTTTCCTCCCTCCTGTAACCTGGTGCATTGGATGTGAGTTATCTTAGTAGTAAAAGGATGATCAAGGTACCTACTTCACAGGGAAATTGTGAGGACTCACAGGGCACTGAGAACCACGTCTGGCACATCACACATCATACCAAAACCAGTTGCTGTCCAGTCGGTTCCAACTCACGATGACCTCATGTATGTCAGAGTCAAACTGCTTTGTAGGGTTTTCAGTGGCTGATTTTCCAGTAGATCTCCAGGTCCTTCTTCTGAGGTGCCTCTGGGTGGACTCGAACCTCCAACCTTTTGGTTAGAAGCCAAACACGTTAATGGTTTGCACCATCCAGAGATGGAACATGGTAAGCACTTAATAATAGTTAATCTTGTTGTTGTGGATATTACTGCTGTTCTTATGACATCAGCATTTTCATCTCCACTGACTGTCACTTCTCACCTTTATTCTGGCCAAATGACTTAGTCATTTTTCCTCTGTCCAAGACCTGCTTCTTCACTGATGGCCCCACTGAGCTAGCTAGTTTTCATCATAGATCTTCATGGAGTTAATCTCCTCCATCTCATGTTCTCTGCGTTGAAGTCTCTTGGATGCTTTTCTTATCAGAGGTAGCTCCCTGGGTTAGGCCCAGCACTGTCAGGCTCAGAGTGCAGCCATCATTTGGGCAGACTTACTAGAAAGCACTGTGAGTTTAGCATTGACAGATGTGGGACTCTGAATGCAGAGCTGGCAGGCCTCAGGTCCCTGTCTGTCCTGAGGGCTCCACGGGAGCTCTCTGCTGTCCTGGATTCAAAGGGGCGGAGCTTGGTGATGGGTTAGCCCAGTACTGCAACCTCTTAATGGGGAGTAGGAGAAGAAGCTCAAGGGGTCTCCTTCCTGGTAAACATCACACCCCTCACATGGTGTCTGCCTTGTCATGAGCAGGGCTCTGCAAGAGTGTTGGACATGGGGCCATGAAGGGTGGTGGTGGAAGTCTTGGGCCCATTTGATGAGATGTTGGTTAGTTGTGCCTCTGAGGCTTTTCCTGAGAAGGCCGAGGGCAGATGTACTCCCTGATTCTCTGTCGCAGTCAGATTTAACTCAAGGAGCCCAGGACACACCCCATCCCCACCATATTCCTGAAGGGTGGTTTTCTTCTTGATCAGCCCATCATACTTAGGTTCTGGCAAGTTCGACCCTCTTCTTTGACCTGGGGAGTCCTGAGGGGACCCAGCATCTTTAAGGGAGAGATGTCTCATTTCAGCCCCTCCCCAACCTCAGAAAGCTTCAGGAATCCAGGCCAAGGGCAGAAGAGAAGAGCCAGAGCAGCAGCAGCCCTGCAGGGACAGTGGGGCCACAGCTCGAGTGCAAATCAGCAAAGCAGAAGGGGGTCGGGTCACAAGCAGTTTCCTCAAGATGCCCCTCAGACAACAGGCGGGTCCCATCTTCAGGCACTATCAGTTTCCTTTCTTTGGGATGCTTCCCCCAAGGACCTTTTCCAGGACCATACCTCATCCTGAACTCAGAAGTGGCATTTCCTCTGGGCATTCTTCCCTGGCCATGCAACTGGAGTGCCCCCCGCCCCCCGCCACCTTCTATTTGAACTGTTGACTGATGCATTCAATGGATGATGGATAAATGGTCATTTCTTGCTTTGGGGCCTTTAGTGTTATCACAGACCCTCCTTGGTCTTGGCTTGGCAACCCTGGGATTAGACACAAAAGATTGTTTTCGTTTTGGGCAGCAGCCCGAGTGGGCTGTCTGCACTCCCTCCATGGGGAGAACTGTGTTTCTGCTCTAGCAGCTGGGCCTGAGTGCTGTGATGATGGAAGGAGCTTTAGAGCCTTTTCCACAGGCAGCTTCTCTTCCTTTTGGACCCAAACTGAATGTGGATCATGGTCCAAGGCTGTGCCACTGCCTGTGTCACACCATTAAATATCCACAGGTATTTGTAGCTTGGGGTCTCTCTGATGAATCCTGAGAAGGTATGTCGATGTTATCTCCTGTGCCAGGTGGGCTGCATTGGGATGGCTTTGGGTTGGCTGCCATGAGGAGTGGGGGGCTGCACCATGACTTGGGGGAGGACTGTGCCTGGTCTTCAGCAGAGTCTGTCGGGGTGAGGGGAGAGCAGTGACTGCACATGGGGCAAGTGATCTGTCATGCCCAGCATATCCACTTCATGCCCAACCTGCTAAAAATTATACTTGTACACTCACCACCTCATGACTCTAGGTACCATCCCTGCAAAATGGGCTTCACGAATAGCCCCATTTTCAAATGGGACAGAATAGCTCGATCATGATGGCACTCAGTGTTGATGGCAGGACTAGGAGTAGAAGCCAAGTCTGTGATATTTCCAGCCCAAGCTCCTCTGCCTCCTCCTTTCTGCTGACCCCATTATTTAAACATCTACCGCAGTTAATGGCACTGATTCAGCTTCTCTCTGCGCTTGGTGCTCTCTGCGCTTGGTGGCAGGCCAGCTGTATGCTTCTGACTCCCTGGAGACTCCAGGCAAGTGACTAGAGTCTGTATGCTAGCAGGTGATGTAGGACTCCAGCACAGTCTGTGGTTTGGAAGTGATTTCGTGTTTTCTAGGCACCCATCTGTGGGAGGAGAGCAGTGTCTGTGCGGGTTTGTTTTCTTATTGAGGAAACAACTGCTGCTCAGTGGTGGCAATGTCTGCCCTCTTGCGAGTGTCACTGCATTTCCCAGCTGAGAAGTTCTAGGGCTTCTCAGAAGACAGGATTCGGCCTCCAGGAGAGCTCCGCTTCTAGGCCCTGGAGGTCCTCACTGTTTCCCTCCCTTGTTGGAATGAAAGTGTGTGCAAGGCTGGGTGGGCCGTATATCAGCTAGGGACTTAGGCCAAGGAGGGGACAGACTTCTGATTCTGGGCAGTCCCTAGATAGCCTCAGTGCCCCCCACCATGGTGGTCAGGGAGCAGGAATGGCATGGAGGGCACTGTGCTGGGGCAGCATGGTCTGGAGGATGTTGTGTGCCAGTTCTTTATTGTCCCCCAGCAGTTGAGGTAGATGCCCCTTTATTACCAGTTCCAATCTTCTTAATTTCCCACTGTGCTGGTCAGTGGAGTCAGGAAAAAAAGGAGGGTCATGGCTTCTTTACACCATCAGAGGGGCTCATAGGGCAAGTCCCAGGGGTTAGGAGTAGAAGAGACACCTGGACCTCTGATACATGAAGCTCACCATAGTCCACTTGGTCATTGCCTTCAGCCTGAGGGAAGAGGATCGTGGAATGTTTTTGTGCATGTTCTGTGCAGAGAGCGAGAATGGTCCTAACCGAGGCTGGCCTGGGGTGCTCCTTCACACGTTTCAGTCCATCCTGAGCTCCCACATTGTGCAGCTTGCTGACCCCCCAAAACACCCAGCTCTTGCATGCTTCAGTGCCTTTGCCCTTGCTGTTCGCTCCGCCTAGAATGTCCTTCCATGCTTCTTTGACAAGCACACTCCAGCTTAATCTCCCCTTCCCTTCCCTTCAAGCAGAATATATGCCTTTTCAAGGAAAACACTTATCACATCGTAGAGTTGATTTCTTCCCTTTTTATCAACCACCCAAAGCACACATAGATAATAAACTTACTAGGAAAAAGGCTTCCCAGGTGGGAATACTGCAGGAGGAAATGGCAGGAAGTCACGAACACACCTGGTGGGTTTGCAAGGTGGTGGAGAGACTGATGGACCCAGAGCTTCCATTCCAGGCCAGGAGTGGCAGACATAGGTTGGGGGGCAGGGGAGGGTATCATGGAGGCCATTGGTTTCTAAGCTGATAAACCCATCCTGGGAGAATGGCCTTTGGGGTTAGACCTTGATTGGTATCAGAGTCCCTGGGTGGTGCAAATGGTAAACACACTTGGCTGCTAGCCAAAAGGTTACAAGTTTGCGTCTACCCAGAGGTGCCTTGGAAGAACGGCTTGGTGATCTACTTCTGAAAAATCAGCCGTTCAAAATTAATGGAGCACAGTTCTGATACATGTGGGGTCTCCATGAGTCGGAATCAACACAATGGCAGCTGGTTTTTTGATTAGTATTGGGCCCTAGTTACTGTGTGATCTGAGACTTTTACCTTCTTTGAGCCTCAGTTTCTCCTTCTGTAGAAATGTGATAATAGTACATATCTCATAGGCTTCTGTGGGAATCATGTGCAGTGATGCAGATAAAGCCCATAGTAGCTACTCAGACATGGTGGCTGTAAATGAGATCATCCTGGCTGAGAAGCCAAGAGGCCCTTGGGAAAGGGGATTTTACCTTTTATATCTGTATATCTGCCAGTGGGCTCAGCACAGCGGACTGCTTACTGGCTCCTTTTTGTTTTTTTGGTGAAGAGTTGAATAGAGGTGATACCCTGAGAAGAATTTTGAGTCAGGAAGAGGTAGGGTGAAAGTGGTAGCTAAGGAAGAAGTGGCAGCGGTGTGTGTGCAGGGTGGTTGTTGGTGAGTAGAGGTAGGGAGAAGACAGAGGAAGAGCCTTGAGCCTGAGAAATCAGGATATTTCAAGCACATATCTGAAGTTACATGAA
The DNA here is from genome assembly GCF_030014295.1 of Loxodonta africana. NCBI lineage: Eukaryota > Metazoa > Chordata > Mammalia > Proboscidea > Elephantidae > Loxodonta > Loxodonta africana. Next base: position 44,353,858 of record NC_087367.1, on the reverse strand, counting down.
CAGGGGTCCTCTAAGTTACATGGAGGTCCAATGGGGAGGAAGACTTGGACATGCAGGTGGATGGGTGCATGTGGGAAGGTGTGTGCAGGTGTGTGTGTTTGTGTGCGGGAAAAGGTGCACGCAGGTGGAGGGGTATGAGTGTGTGTGTGTGCATATGTGTGCGTCTGACGGACCAAACACTGACCAATAGACATGTCTCTGTCCTCAAAGAGCTTATATTCGAATGGGGAAGAATGAATTTAATGAAGTCGTTGCTTAAAAGTGGAATGATTAGTTTAATAAACAAGGAGAGCTCATACAAAAAACTAATTCACACTTGGGGGCTGACAGAAGGCATTTTTTTCTTAAGCTTTTATTGTTTAATCTTATTTATCATTATTTTAATGAATATAATTTAATTTTTTATATCGGTAATAAGGTCCATGTTTTTTTTCTTTAATGTAACCATGATACCTTTATCACACTTAGACAAATTAACAATAATTTCTTTAATGTTATCTAATATCCAGTCAGTACCCAAATTTTCCTGTGTCTCTTGAATGTTTTTACGGTTGACTTATTCAAGTCAGGATCCAAACAAGACCCACACTTCACATTTGGTTGACTCGTCTCTCAAGTCTCTTAATCCATAGACCCTCCCTCCCTTCTTATCTTTTCATGTAATGTATTTGTTGAATAAACCAGTCATTTCTCCTTTGGAGTTTCCCACAGTCTGGCTTTTGCTGATTGCCTCCTCGTAGTGTCAGTTAACATGTTTCTCAGTTCCATGGACATCCTTGTACACAAAAAGTTAGACTTAGAGGTTCTAGCAGGCTTGGGTTTGACTCAGTTCCTCCCCAGGCTTTTCATCTTCTGATTTAACAGGTATTAGTGGCCATTGCGTAGACTTGGGGAAGGTGTCTTATTGGTTGCAACATCTGATCTAAAGCCAGCAAGGTGAGAAGTGTCATCCAGGCAGAGGTAGGCTGGTGTTCAAGGCAAAGGAAACCATGGGGGTAAGGGTTGGGAGTAGGAGAGGATGTGTCAGAACTGAGAAAAGTTCTGAGGAGTTGAATGATGGGTGGAAAGAGAGGGACCCCAATGAAAGAGGGCTGGGATGGGAAGCAGAGCTGTAAGCACAGCTTTGGGAATTTGGGCAGGCCTCTTAACCTCTTTAAGCCTTATCTGAAAGGGGACACAATACTGGAGTAACCTCTGAAAGGTGTTGTAGAGATGAAAAGAGATAGTGGCTGTGAAACGTTTATCACCAGCACCTGGCAAATAGAGTCCAGTAGATGGTACTGGTGATCATGATGACAGTGACAAAATAGAGGAATGGGGAAGTGAGCTTGGACTTTTTCCTAAGATCTGTGGGAAGCTGCTGCAAGGTTTGGGGTAAGACAGACATGATCAGATTTGTGTTTTAGGCAGCCTGATCCATCTGCAAAATGGAGAATGAATTGGGAAGGTGCAAGAAAGAGGGGTGAGACAACAGTTAGGGACAGATGCTATTGTCCCGGAGAGAGGTGGCTGTGAAAGTGGGCATGGAGATAAATGGACTTATTGGGAGGAATTCAGAGAGTAAACATAGAAGTGATAGACCAAGGAGGTGAGAAACGGAAGGCAGGAGTCCAGGGAGATGGCTTGAGTGGTTGGCAGCAGGGTAGTACCATCCATTGCGGTAGGGGGTGGTCTTCAAACCTCTAGGGCCCCAGACTGAGCCTGCATCCTAGTGTCTTCAGTGAACATGTGTGTGTATGCTACTTCACTAATATGTTCTGTACATTTTAATATATGCAATAAAATAAAAATTATTTAAAAATCAGATAAAGATGAAATAAACAGTATTTTAAAATATTTTGCTGTGATTAAGATGGCTCCTTAATGTCATTAGCTGGTACAGCAAGGCAAAATATACACTCAGAGAGAGGTTCGTCATTAACCACAGTGGATGTATTATCTATATTTTGAATCGTTTTCTTGATTATTTGGTATCTTGGGCCAATTTCTTGTGAGATCTGATTAGACTCTTATGGTTTTTAGCTCTTAGTGTGGCTGATGAAGAGCTTTTACTAGGGGCAGGGCAAGTGTTAGCAATCTCAGGCTCTGGGGCTTTGTTTATGCTTGAAATATTGGAATGGCTCAACCTTGTGGGTTCTTTTTTTTTCAATATTGTTTTTAATTGTGGTAAAATATACATAACAAAACATTTGCCAAATCAATAATTTTTATATGTATAATTCAGTGGCATTGATTTCAATCTTTATGTTGTGCTACCATTGTCACTATCTTTTTCTGACTTATTCTACCACCATTAATATAACCTCAAAACTAAAAACCAAACCCATCACTGTCAAGTCAGTTTTGACTCATGGCAACCCCATGTGTTACAGAGTAGAACTGAGCCATGGGGTTTTCCTGGCTGTAATATATACAGGAGCTGATCACCAGGCCTTTCTTCCACAGCCCCCTGGGTGGGTTCCAGTCTCCAACCTTTAGGTTAGTACTTAAGCACAAAGCCGTTGAGTCACTCAGGAATAACTTCAGTGCCCCCCTAAACAGTGCCCACCCCTTTTAACTACTAATAAGCTTTGGTTTCTGCATATCTGCCTATTTCATATGAGTCATACAGTATTTGTCCTTTTGTGTCTGACTTATTTCACTCAGCATGATGTTTTCAAGGTTCATTGTATTATGGCATGTATCAGGACTTCATTTTTCTTAACGGATGAGTAGTATTCCATTGCACATCCATACAACATTTTGCTTACCCATTCATCTGTTGATGGGCACTCAGGGTGCTTCCACATTTTGGCTATTGTGACTAGTGCTCTTTGCTTTTTTAAAGCCACTTACTCCATTTTCGTTAGGGATAATATAACGAGATGTCGGCTCTTTGCCAGGCATCTATGAAGTGCAACCCCTCACTCCAAAAATGAATGTAGAGTTAGGGCACCCAGGCCACCCGCCACATGCTGCCCTCCCACACTTCTCTCAGGACACCTCAGAAAATGTACCAGCATGGGACTCCTGACTGTAGCCCAGGTGGAGGGCACCAAGGTCCATCCATGTGTTCAGTATTACTAAACCTTATTTTTTTCTTTTATCTTTATGTATTAAAAAGAAATAGACACATAAAAGGAGAGAAAAGAATCACGTGATCATCTCAATCTATCCAGAAAAGGCATTTGACAAAGTCCAACACCCATTCATGATAAATACTCTCAATAAAATAGGTATAGAAAGAAAATGTGTCAATATAATAAAGGGCATATATGCAAAACCAACAGCCAACATCATTCTTAATGGAGAGAGGCTGAAAACATTTCCCATGAGAAGAGGAAGAAGACAAAGATGCCCTTTATCACCACTCCTATTTAACATTGTATTGGAAGTCCTAGCTAGAGCAATAAGGCAAGAAAAGAAATAAAGGGCATCCACATTGGTAATGAAGAAGTTAAACTGTCCCTATTTGGAGATGATATGATACTATACACAGAAAACCCAAAAGACTCCATGAGAAAATTACTGGAATTAATAGAAAGATTCAGTACAGTAGCAGGATACAAGATAAACATACGAAAATCATTTGGCTTCCTGTACACCAATAAAGAGAACGGTGAAAAGGAAATCAGGAAAACAATACCATTTATAAGAGCCCATAAAAAAAAAAATACTTGGGAATAAATCTAACCAGGGATGTAAAAGACCTATACAAAGAAAACAACAAAGCACTGCTGTAAGAAACCAAAAGAGATCTACATAAATGGGAAAACACAATATGCTCATGGGTAGGTAGACTCAACATTGTGAAAATGACAGTTCTACCCAAAGTGATTTACAAATACAATGTAATCCCGACCCACATACCAACAACATTCTTTAAAGAGGTGGAAAAACTTGTCATTAACTTTATATAGAAAGGGAAGAACCCCCGGAAAAGTAAACACTATTGAAAAAGAAGAATAAAGTAGGGGGACTCGTGGTACCTGACCTCAGAACCTGCCACACAGCTACAGTAGTCAAAACAGCCTGGTACTGGTACATCGACAGATACATTGACCAATGGAACAGAATTGAGAACCCAGAAGTAAATCCATCCACCTGTGGTCACCTGATCTTCGACAAGGACCCAAAGTCCATCAAAGACAGTCTTTTTAATGAATGGTGCTGGCAAAACTGGATGTCCATCTGCAAAAAAATGAACAGAACCCATAGCTTATACCGTATACAAAAGCTAACTCAAAATGGATCAAAGACCTAAATATAAATCCAAAAACTATGAATTTTGTAGAAGAAAAAATAGGATCAACGCTAGAGGCCCTAATACATGGCATTAACGGGATACAAACCACAGCCAACAACACACAAGCTCCAGAGGATAAGCTAGATAACTGGGATCTTCTAAAAATTAAACACTTAACGCTCATCAAACGGCTTCACCAAAAGAGTAAAAAGAGAACCTACAGACTAGGAAAAAAATTTTGGCTATTACAAATCAGACAAAGGTCTAATCTCTAAAATCTACAAGAAAATCCAACACCTTGACAACAAGACAAATAATGCAGTTAAAAAATGGACAAAGGAAATGAACTGACACTTCACCAAAGAAGACATTCAAGCAGCCAACAGACACATGAGGAAATGCTCATGATCTCTAGCCACCAGAGAATTGCAAATCAAAACCACAATGAGGCACCATCGCACCCCAGCATTGCTGGCACGAATCAATAAAACAGGAAATAACAAATGTCGAAGAGACTGCGGGGAGATCGGAACTCTTATGCACTGCTGGTGGGAATGCAAAAGGATTCAACCATTTTGGAAAACAATATGGCACTTCCTTAGAAAGCTACAAATAGAAATACCATGTGATCCAGCAATCCCACTCCTAGGAATATATCCTAGAGAAATAAAAGTCATCACACTAATAGACATATGCACACCCATGTTCATTGCAGCATTGTTCACAATAGCAAAAAGATGGAAAAAACCTAGATGCTCATCAACAGATGAATGGCTAAACTGTGATACATACACACAATGGGCTATTATGCAATGATAAAGAAAAACAATGAATCTGTGAAGCTTCTCATAACATGATGAATCTGAAGTGAAATAAGTCAATCACAAAATGATGAATACTGTATGAGACCACTACTGTAAAAACTCATGAAAAGGTTTACATACAAAAAGAAACAATCTTTGATGGTTACAAGGGAGGGGAGGGGTGGGGATGGAAAAACACTTAATAGACAAGAGGTAAGTGGAAACTTTGGTGAAGGGTAAGACAGTGCACAATACTGGGGAAACCAGCACAACCTGTACAAGGCGAGGTCATGGTAGCTCCATAGACACATACAAACTCCCTGAGGGAGTGAATTACTGGGCTGAGGGCTGTGCAGACCATGATCTCAGGGAACATCTAGCTCAATTGGCATAGCATAGTTTATGGTCTTACCCCTTCGGGAGCAAGGAAGAATGAAGAAAACTAAGGATACAGGAAAAAGATTAGTCCAAAGGACTAAGGGACCACATCTACCATGGCCTCCACCAGACTGAGTCCAGTAAAATTAGATGGTGCCTGGCTACTACCACTGACTGCTCTGAGAGGGATCACAATAGAGGGTCCTGGACAGAGCTGGAGAAAAAAATTTCGAATGGAATTCTAACTCAAAAAGAAAGACCAGATTTGCTGGCCTGACAGAGACTGGAGAAGCCCTGAAAGTATGATCCCTGGACACCCTTTCAGCTCAGTAATGAGGTCACCCCTGAGGTTCACCCTTCAGCTAAAGATTGAACAGGCCCATGGAACAAAACAAGACTAAAGGGACACACCAGCCCTGGGGCAGGGACTGGAAGGCAGGAGGGAACAGGAAAGCTGGTAATAGGGAACCCAGGGTTGAGAAGGGAGAGTGTTGCCATGCTGTGGGGTTGTTAACCAATGTCATAGAACAATGTGTGTACTAACTGTTTGATCAGAAACTAATTTGTTCTGTAAACCTTCATCTACAGTAAAGTAAAAAAAAGTTTTGTCTGCAAAGATGAGATAGAACGACAAAACAAAAAATAATACATGTGAGGCATGTGCTTCTTAGTTCAAGCATATACAGGAGACCAGATGGGCAGCTCCTGTCTGGAGGCAGGATGAGAAGGCAGGATGGGACAGGAACTGGTTGAATGGACACAGGGAACCTGGGGTGGAAAGCGGGAGTATGCTGTCACATTGTGGGGATTGCAACTAATGTCACAAAACAATACATATACACATGTATAAATTTTTGTATAAGAAATTAACTTGAGCTATAAACTTTCACCTAAAGCACAATTTAAAAAAAAAAAGTTTTGTCTGTAAAAAAAAGAAATAGACCCAAGGGACTTGAAAGGAGGGACACAAACATGTACGTGTACACTAATGTTCATTGCAGCGTTATCCTCAATAGCCGAAAGATGGGAACAAACTAAGTGAATGGATAAACAAACTGTGGTATATATGTGTTCTTGTTGTTTTTGGGTGCATTTGAAGAGATTCCAACTCACAGCAACCCTACAGGACAGAGTAGAACTGCCTCTTAGGGTTTCCTAGGCTGTAATCTCTACAGGAGCAGATCACCAGGTCTTTTCTAATGTGGAGCCACTGGTGGGTTAGAACTGCTAACCTGTAGGTTAGCAGCCAAGCTCTTAACTGCTGTGCCACCAGGGCTCCTTGGGTATGTACACACAATAGAATATTACTGAGCCATAAAAAGAAATGAAGTTCTGATACATGCTACAATATAGATGAACCTTGGAAACATTATGCTAAGTGAAATAAGTCAGTCACGAAAGGGCAAGCAGTATGTAATCTCACTTACCTGAAATATCTAGAATAGGCAAATGCAAAGAGACCAAAGTTTATTAATGATACCAGCAGCAGGAGGGAGGAGGGAATGGGAGTTATTGCTGAAGGGGTAATGAGTTTCTGTTTGGGGTGATGAAATCTTTTCAAAATGGATAGTGGTGATGGTAGCACAACATGGTAAACATGGTTAAAGTGGCGAACTTTCTATTGTATAAATTTTACCACGATAAAATGGATGAAAAAGGGGGAAAAAAAAAGACATAGAAATAGAAGTACAAGTACTCTCCTTGGAGCTGTGGGATTGTCTGTGCCAGGCTGAGAAGACCAAGTGCTTGTGGGAGGTGGTTGATGTGGGTGAGGCTCTGGGGTGCTGACTCATGGGCTCTGAGCAGACTGCCTAGGGCTCCAGTCCTTGTACCCCTGAAGCTCAGCGGGTCTGGTCAACTGCTGTTCAAGTAAGTCCCATTGACACTGAAAAGGCAGAGGTGGGTGTGTGGGGGTGGGGGTGGCAGGAGGTTCCAGAGCGTCGTGTCCACCCTCTCCGGCCTCTTCGGCAGTCTGCCCAGGAGAAGCTTACCCCCAGGCCTGGTGCGTGTCGACATGCACATTTAGCAGCATCACCTGTGAATAAAAACAAATTTTCATAGGATCATTGCTGGCCTTTCTGAGAATCACCGTATCGGGAGTTTTGAGGGCTGGAGGTTGGGGGGTGTGGTACCATTCCTCCTCTCACTGCCCACTTATGGACATGGGCTGTGTGCACATGTGCCAGGCTTTATTCTAAGGAGGAGGATGGTTGGACCACTGTGGGACTGAGGGGTGAGGCTGGGTACCCATCAGAGATTAGAATCAGGTAATAAATTAACTCGGTGGAGTCGGAAGGAAGAGATTCTTGGGGTTTAAAACTGTTTGGTGTTCAAAAACTGGATGGTGCCCGGCTACACCCGATGACTGCCCTGACAGGGAACACAAAAGAGAACCCCTGAAGGAGCAGGAGAGCAGTGGGATCCAGACCCCAAATTCTCATAAGACCAGACTTAATGGTCTGACTGAGACTAGAAGGACCCCGGTGGTCTTGGCCCTCAGACCTTCTGTTGGCCCAGGACAGGAACCATTCCTGAAGCCAACTCTTCAGACATGGGTTGGACTGGACAATGGGTTGGAGAGGGATGCTGGTAAGGAGTGAACTTCTTGGATCAGGTGGACACTTGAGACTATGTTGGCATCTCCTGCCTGGAGCGGAGATGAGAGGGTGGAGGGGGTTAGAAGCTGGTGAAGTGGACAGGAAAAGAGAGAGTGGAGGGAGGGAGCAGGCTGTGTCACTAGGGGGAGAGTAATTGGGAGTGTGTAGCAAGGTGTATATGGGTTTTTGTGTGAGAGACTGACTTGATTTGTAAACTTTCACTTAAAGCACAATAAAAATTATTAAAAAAAAAAACTGGTGTTTCGAAGCTAGTTATTCAGTTGCTGCTAATCCTGGGTCCTAATGAATCCACAAGAGACTGATGAGCCCACTCATTACCTCTGTGCTGAGCAGTTCCGCTGCGACCCCACAACAGACAAACGTGCCCATGAAGGAAAAAGATTGGAGGATTATGGCTCTAATTGGTTGCTGCTGTAACATTTTTGATTGAGAGCGTTGAGACAGCTGCTCCGGGAGCTGGCACACTTCTCAGGGGAGGGGTCACTTGGAACGCTTTGAGGAGGATGTGTCCACCTGCCTTTCCCTTGTCCACGTCCCAGGGCTGGAGTGGGGCTGGCTGTAGTGGAGAGGAGCTGCAGAGACAGATAAAGATGCAGGGCCTTTGGATCTCCCAGCCCTGGAACAGAAGCCGACTCCGGATTCAAGAAGGGGCAGCACTCCTGACCAATTAGGAGCTCATACTGCTTGGCACTTTCCTACCCTGGGGGATGATTCCCTCTGGGGCTGGATTCTGCCCTCTGATTATCACAATGTATCGCCTGTTCGGTTTTTCTCCGTTTAACTCCCACACTCATTTTGTGCTTGAATGAGTACAGTGAAACCAGTTTACTTTGCTGTTAATTCTCTGTTCAAAATATTCTCCTCTGTTTAAGGGACTTAGTCCCTTTCATCTTTCTGAGGCGTTTTGTGAAAGAAGGCAGCTGCTGGGGTGGCAGAGAGGAATTCTGAGAGCAGGTGTCAGTCGGGACCAGCAGCGCAGGTCCAGGTGGTCTGTGGGAGTTGAGCATAGCTTCTTCCGGACATTGGTGGGCACCATGGGGTGGGACATGTCCCAGAATCCCATCAGGAGGTGAGCTCACAGTTACTGGGCCTTTATACTTCCCAAGCTAGGGGATGATTTTGACTGGGTGGTGCAGTTAGCACTCAACTAACCTAAAGGTTGGTGGTTTGAACCCACCTAGAGGTGCTACAGAAGAAAGGCCTCACAATCTGCTTCTATAAAGATTACAGCCATGATAACCCTATGGAGCAGCTCTACTCTGTAACAAATGGGGTTGCCATGAGTCAGAATTGACTTCACAGCAGTTTTCCCTTGGTGGTGACCAGGAGCCCTGCTGTGTCCATTCCCCCCCCAGCTGCCCTCTAGGCAATGGGAGTCAGCAAAGCCTTGCCATTTCCCCCAAATTCCTGGACAGCCCTGGCCTGTTTTGTGTCAGTATGTTGCTTTTGGCTTCTCTTCTGAAGCCTCCTTTGCCCATCTGCTAGCTTCACTCCTTCTGCCACCTGGTTTTGCCCTGTTGCATCTTCTCTCGACTGATCTCCATCATGCCTCTGATTGGTGGTTCCCATCTGATCCGAGGGGACTTGTCTCAGAGCCCAGGGCCCATGGTCCTTCTGAACACTCCTGTGGTGATGCGTTTCCATTGATGTGCCAAGTCTACAGGCCCCCAGCCAACAAACACACTAATTATACATGTTCCTCTGCAAATTCATTAGCGTTGATTGAGGCTTGTTTTCCCCATGCATCTCCTGTTTCCCTTCATACACATTAGGAAGGACTCAGAGTCCCTCTTGAACCTGGTTGAAACCAGTTAGCCCAAGGAGATGGCATCATAGACCAGAATTAGGCCAGTTGTCCTCCCTAGGTACACTCTTCTTGGATTGCTTGTGAGTATGAGTTGTGTGTAATTTTGTTTCTGTTCACTGAGTATCCCCAGGGTCCCCGCTGGTGTCTTTGCGGTGTCCTGGAGGTAGTGCAGGCTTCTGTGGAAGTTTGCAGGTGTACTGATAGCTGTGAGGGTATTTTATTATTGTACACTAAAATTAATTGAAAATTACAGGAAAAATTTTAAATATTGCTGAACAAATTCTGTCAGCATGTTAGTCCATGCCAAAGCCCTTGCCTGTCTAGACTGTTGTTGTTGTTAGCTGCCATCAAGTTGGCCCCCTGCTCGTGGTGACCCCATGAACGTTGGAACAAAATGCTACCCTATCCTGCACTATTCCGTCACTGGTTGCAGATATGACCATTGTGATCCATAGGGTTTTTGTTGGCTGATTTTTGGAAATAGATTGTCAGGCCTTTCTTCCTACTCTGTCTCAGTCTGGAAGCTCCACAAGCCTCCACCAGCAGACGAGTGGTGGCTGCACACGAGGTATACTGGCCGGAGTCAAACAGTGGCAGGTGAGAATTCTACCGCAGAACCACCCCTGGACTAGGCGTGGGCAAACTGCAGCTTATTGAGTAATTGCAACAAAGATGTTTATGGCCACCAAAGCTTAAAATATCGGGCCCTTTACAGGAAGTTTGCCAGCCCCTAATATAGACCATTACAGTGCACAGCAGACCAGCTCATGACGGCCAGTGCTGAACCAAAACTCCTCCACAGGGTGGGCCGTTGGGCTGGACCAGATGCTGCCTCAGAACGGGGCTGCTTCCCAGCCAGGATGGTGCTGTCACTCCTAGAGGTCTAGCTCATGCAAGCCTAGCTCCCATTCAGTTGATGACATTAAATCCAGTTTGTGTGATGAGACCTCAAGCAGTGGGACAAATGCCTATCTCTTAATGAAGTCTCCAGAAGATGTGATAATGTCTGTGAAAACATTTTGTAAACTCTAAAGGCTAGACAAGGGCTATTTATAAAAAAGCATAGTCCTTAATTTTTATACAACTGTTTAAAAATAATAAGAGGTAGCATTACCAAAAAAAAAAAAGAAAACCCAAACCCGTTGCCATCGAGTTGATTCTGACTCATAGTGACCCTATAGAACAGAGTAGAACTGCCCCATAGTGTTTCCAAGGAGTGCCTGATGGATTCGAGTCACCGACCTGTTGGTTAGCAGTCGAACTGTTTACCACTGCACCACCAGAAGTCCAAGAGGCAGCACTGATGAGTGATTATTATGGGCCAGGTACTATGCTAAACAAGGATCCCTGGTGGTGCAATGGTTAAGAGTTTGGCTGCTAACTGAAAGGTTGGCTGTTCGAACCCACCCAGCGTCTCTGTGGGAGAAAGACCTGTCGGTCTGCTTCCACAAAGATTACAGCCAAGAAAACCATACAGGGCAGTTATGCTCTGTCACATGGCACTTAGCAACAACAACTGTGCTAAGCGCTTTACAAAAAGCATTTCATCTGATCTTCATATTACCCTGAGAAACAGGTATATCACACCCATGTTACCAGTGAGAAATCTGGGGCTCAGAGAGGCTGGATGGATTGCCCTGTGCCACACTGTCACTAAGTGACAGCCGGATTAGAGACTATGTCTTTAGACTCCAACTCCAGTGTCCTTAGCTGCACCATGTTGACTAGGTAGGGGTCCCTTCTAAAGGAGGCAGGCTTGTGTTTTCCTCTGCTGGTATGCAAAACTTTGCATTATTTTTCTAAAGGAGGGGGCAGATGGGCTCAAGGTGCTTGGTGAGACAAAGAAAACATGGTGCAGTTGTCTCAGGCCATTCTCAGATTTAACACTGAGCTTGGTCTGTTGTGGAGGGACCAGCCAACCAACAAGACGCTGTCAAATCAATGCTGACCCATGGTGACCCCACGTGTGGAAGAGTAGACCATGCTCCGTAGGGTGACCTTTTGGAAACAGATTGCCAGACCTTTCTTCTGAGATGCTTCTGGGTGGATTAGAACTGCCAACCTTCTGGTTAACAGCCCAGCACTTAACCATTTGGGCTACCCAGGGACTCCAATTTGTAGAGTGAAGATCCATGTAATTTTGCTGAGGAGTGAATTTGAGCCACAGGCACCAGGGACTGGCCAGGCAGGGTACAGTTGCTTTGCTCTTTGCCACTTATCATCACATTACAGTAACTCTTCATGAAGTGGGGAAAAGGTGACCCTCACGCCAAGAAACCCAGCCAGTAGTACTGGTGATGGGAATAAAGAGAATAGGCATCTTACAAGAAAGAGTATTCACTTGGCTATACTCCTGAATTTAAGTATTCATAAAAGCCGTGGAATCTGGCCATGGTGCATATCATGAGTTAATTATACCTGGACAGTGAGGAATAAGCGTCCACGTCCATACTGACCTCGCATGCACTGTCCAACGTGTCGCTGCCCTTAAGTTCAGGATATCCTGGTGCAGGGGCTGGGGACTAGCAACCTTCCAGACAGGCCCTTTTCCCGAGGTGCTTCAGGCTGGAGCTGATGACCAGGTTGGGGTCTCATGCCCTCCCTTCCTGGCTGATTTGGTCATTTTCTCTTCACCCGTCCTGGCAGCAGACATTGATCAGCCTGTGCTCCATGTTCAACCCTTACCTGGGCACAGTCCCTACCCTTAGGAAGTAGTGAGCTACACATCCCATCTTCCTTTTTGCAAACCCTCATCTCTCCAGTGCCAAACACAAGGTGTGGGGCTCTCTGCATGAACATGTAGAGGCTTCAATGTGTCAGGAATGAAGGTGCTAATATTCCCAATGGATGCATGGGGCGGAGGCCATGCCAAGCCCTGCGACTCTGCAGCACTGTGAGCTCTGACTGATAGAGGGGTGGGCCCTTTCATTGGCTTTCTCGGCCCCCGGGCTCCAGCTGCGCTGCACAGGGGCCCTAGACCTCACAGTCTCCCCTGCGGGCAGTGGTCAGGGAAAGGGGCTTGTTCCTGTGCCTGTCACTCTGCACTGCATGGAGGGCAATGGGGCTTTTGTGAGTTTCCAAGTGGACCCGCTGGCCCATTGTCCACGCCCCTTCCTCCACAGAACTCCACCAGTGCAGGGAGGACAGGGGCAGTGCTGGGAAGGGACAGATGGATTCCTGGGCAGAGCTGAAAACACCATTCACCCCAGCAGCACCCTGTTAAGCAGCAACAGCAGCACAAAGAGGGAGGAAGAGGAGGGAGTGGGAAACAAGGAGGGAGGAGGCAGAGAAAGAAGGCTTGAGGGGTGGGAAGGGAGGAAGAGTGAGGGGTGGGGAGGTGGAAGGGACAAGGAAGGGAAGGACAAGGAGGAATTGGTGGCACCCACAGCTAGTAAGGGGAACTGCTCTCAGGGGCCCTTCAAGTCCTGGGGATGGAGTCAGAGATAGCAGGAGCGATTTTTCTCCAGGAGAGACCTTAGAGTAATGCTTATGGGATTCATAGGGAACTGACGTTGTTGTTGTTGGCTGCCGTTGAATTGGCCCCCAATTCATGGCCATCCCATACATAATGGATGAAATGCTGTTTAATCCTGTGTCATCCCCGTGATCAGTTGTGGATCGAATCGTTGTGAGTCACAGGGTTTTCACCGGCAGATTGTCAGAAGTAGATCACCAGGCCTTTCTCCCTAATCCATCTTAGTCTGGAAGCTTCTCTGAAACTTGTTCAGCATCATAGCAACATGCAGGTCTCCACTGACGGATGGGTGCATTGACTGGGACTTGAACCTGGGTCTTCCACGTGGAAGGTGAGAATTCTACCGCTGAACCATCACTGCCTCCCAGGGAACTGATTAAAAAAAAAATAAATGCCATCAAGTTAATTCTGACTCATAGCGATCCTATAGGACAGAGTAGAACTGCCCCGTAGGGTTTCCAATGCTGTAAATCTTTAAAGCAGCAGACTGTCACATCTTTCTTCCACAGAATGGCTGGTGTGTTCAAACTGCCAAACTTTTCGTTAGCAGCTGAGTGCTTAACCATTGTGCTACCAGGACTCCTCAAGAGAACTGATAGGGAGATAAAAATAGCCCTGCTGGTGCCATGGGGGCTCCACAGGCAGTTGCTGTGCTCCAGGGACTCATCCACAGAAGCAGGAAGTGACAGTCCCCTTCTGCCCTGTGCTTCTCAGACCATGTAGAGCATGTCAAGCTGAGCAGTGGGTGCTGCACTGTCAAAGAACAGTCAGACAAGGTTGTGGGGGCTGGATGAAGCCCTAATGGAAGCAGGAGTATGGGGACTGGAAAAGAGAAGACTCATGAGTTGCGGGTCAACTTGATGGCAGTTGACAATAAGAAGTGGGAACTATATTCATAAGATGTATACTCTGTATACACAAAGATGCTGTCCTAAGGACTGGGGCATGTGAAGCACAGTGTGGGATTTGTCCAGCCCTCAAAGCTACAAAGCCAAAGCCCTGGTAGCTCTGGGAGTGTGACAGCTCTGGCCCTGGGGGGCTCTAGGTCTCAGCCTTCCCCTGCCCTTTCTTCCCCTCCCTTCCTCTTTCAGTGGGAAGATTGGACGCTCACAGCAAGAGCAGGAGGGGCTCTGTGGTCTTTAGGGTCTGCTTGAAAAAAGAAAAAAAAATTTTTTTTTTTGACCCTAGCTGTGGATGCTGAGTAGGACACCTTTAAGGCCAACAAGGGAGTTTTGCCTGCCGTGTCAAATCCCTCCAGAGACATTTCTGCACAAAGGCATGCACTGCCAGAGTTTTATGAGGCTCATGGGGCGGACATTTATGCTATCGAGACTATTTGGGATCCCAGGAAATGCTGGATGCCAGGAACCAGTCAATGGTATTGATTTGGAAAAACAAATAGAAGTCATCCGAGGGCTCTCTCCAGCTATCTTGGCGATGACAGAGGCCTTAGCAGCATGAGTGACAGGTGGAGCTGGACATGCTTTCCCTGACAAGGAGGTATAGAGTGGCGAGAGGTCCATTCCCGGGGGGGTGGGAGACATTCTTAGAGTCAGAGGAGGCAGCCCTGGAGGGGCTCTGAGCATCACCTCATTGGCCTCCTACAATTGCACAGCTGGGGAGGCAGAATCATGACTCACAGCCAAGAGTGAGCCATTCTGCTGGCAGGCTCCTCTTGGTGACCCCTTTGGGGTCCACCTTTGCTGCTTCATTGGCCTCATTACCACCTGCCCTCCCCTCAGTCCCTGTACGGTTGGCAGTAATCATGTTGTGCAACAGGACAGGGTCAGAGTCTAGGAAGGACAGGCCATGGCTGCTGCTTCAAACAGCTTCGAGTCTGCCCCATGGAGCTGGGAGAAATGATACAAAACAGACTGACCGAGGCCAGCACTGACTGGTGAGATTGTACTGAGTTCCAGGATGGGACAGACTCAGTGACTTGAGTCATCAGGGAGGTCTCTTGGAGGAAGGAAGATTGTCCCTCCACCTTGCATCCACGAGCCTTCCGAACTCATGACCTGATTCATGTACCAGTGACAGGACCACTGGGCAGCTCAGCATCAGTGGATTGTATGTCTATCCCATGAAGAAGTGGGCACTGTTTTCTTGGGGCCTATAGGGAACTAGACCAGGAAGCCATCCAAGAAGGAGACGTGGAACTCAGGGCATGTAGAGCTAGGGTGCCAATGAGGGGTGGGTGGGCTGCATCTTCAGGGGGAGGAGAAGGGCAAAGACTGGAGTGGTTGAGCTGGCTTCCCAGAGGGGGCAAGAGGAGCCATGGCTGGGTCTAAGAATGCTGGAGGGTTTAGGTGGGGTGAACAATCAGGGTGTGATGAGGAAATTTTCTTGGGGAACCTGGGTGGTGAGTCTGGGGGACTACAGTCGGCCAGCCTGGCTCTCTGGAGAGGGGAGGGTGAGCCTTTAAGTGAGACAGTGAGGCAGGGTGTGAGACTGTACTTGTTAGGCTCTTTAGGAGCATGGTGACCCCTGGAACAGCACTGGGAATAGCAGACACTTGGAAGAGGCTGTCAACAGTAAGAGTGTTTAGCTACACGGTGGGAGGGAGCCCTGTGGAGCAACCCTCAGGGAACTCTGCAGCTCTCAAGGCCCCTGGAGACTTGGCAGCGTCAGTCTAGTCACGGGTGTGTCCAGGAGAACACCTTCCTTTTCTTATTGGTTGCCACCTAGTGTGGCACATCCCCCAACCGTTCTACCACAGCCATGCTTCTGAGGCCCCTGGCTCTCCCTGGTGCTGCTGCAGGGGCCCTAGGAACATGGGCCAATGCCAACTGACATCTGAGAGTTACTGGACCTAAGATCAGTCAGGGATATGGGAAAAGGAGGGCCTGGAAGGGAGGGGTGACGGCAGGGTGTCCCCTCTGATTAACAAGCCCAGGTCGCCATTCATCCCAGCCTTCATTAGGGCTGCAGAGAGTCATTTTGCATGGGCAGGTGGGCTGTACTCCCTGCTCTTCTTCAGGGAGATTGATGCTCCCTGGGTGTCCATACCCGCTGAGTGAGAGGCCCATCCCTCATCACACCGTGAGGAGCAGGAGGAAGGTGGGCTCATTATACATGACTCTCATCCATGTATGGATGGCATTGCAAACTCATTGGTCTGTCAGAGTGGCTGGGGCAAGCCGATCTCATCCCCTCAGAATTCTTGGTGCTGGAAGACTAGAAAATGCCAGTTTTCTAAATTTTAATATGTCTCTGGCTTTCCCCACAAAAATCCAAATAGTTGAAGCACTGACAGCAGTGGGTGTCTAGCCAGGCTCACACTACCAGTGCAAGGAGCCTTTGATCTAAATGACATCCCTGAGCCCTGGTCGGATGTGATTCTCTTCTCTCCCTGCTCCGTGCTGATCTCTCTTTGCTGCTGGATTAGGCAGGAAGTATGCCCGTGTGTGTGTGGGCATGGGGGATCTGGGTTATGAGGAGGTGAGGGCCTGGAAGGAGTTCACTGCAGGCCTGGTTCAAGGCGTCTTGCCACCTGATGGCCTGGGATGAGGCCAGGCAGCCCAGTGGCCATGCCTAGACCAGATGACAGCCTCAGAGGCCAGCCTCTTCTGTGCCCTTTGGCATGGTCTGTCCAATTTGGCTTCAGCCTACAGGTGTTTGATACTGGCAAGGTTTGGAGACCTCTTTCCCAGGATGATTGTGTTCATGCAGAGCAGAGCCAGTGACTGGAGCTCCTTAAATACCAGCCTCATATGCTCTGGACATGTACCAGGGCACTGAGAGAAACACTGAACTCCCAAGAAAAGCCCAACACTGCTTTCTGTGCCTCAATGTATGTCTGGGGCAGGGCAAGACCACTGGACTATTTGGGCTCCTTCTTCTTCTTATTAGGTGCCGTTGAGTCAGTTCCAACTCATAGCGACCCTGTGTACAACAGAACGAGACACTGGCCAATCCTGCGCCATCCTCACAATCATTGCTATGTTTGAGCCCGTTGTTGCAGCAACTATGTCAGTCAATCTCATTGAGGGTCGTCCTCTCTTTCACTGACTCTGTACTTTGCCAAGCATGATGTCCTTCTCCAGGGACTGGTCCCTCCTGATAACATGTCCAAAATACATGAGACATGCTTCTAAGGAGCATTCTGGCTGTACTTCCTCCAAGACAGATTTGTTGGCCTTCCCCATTTCATCAGAAAAGGTCCAGGTTCCAGATGGTCTTCAAGAGCAGCCAGCAAAAGAGACATTTCATGTGCTTTTGGCCTGGCCACAGCCCCATGCCAGCATCCCCTATCCATGGTGAATGTGGAGAGTAGCAGTTTACATGATGTGCTCCTGTCCGTGTTTGGAGCAGGGGTTGGTTGGGAAAAATTAGAGTGTGGCTTCTAAAGCAATGAGGCTGAAAGTGTGAGTTTGGAGCCAGACTGCCAGGGCCGGGTGGAGCCAAACCCCAGCCTTCAGGTGGGCTTTTGGGCTGGGGCCTCAGTAGCTGCCAGGGCCGTAGAGTACAGCTTAGGAACTTGGGCCTGTGAGAGAGTCTATTCCCTACACCAGGACCAAACATGGAAATAATGGCTGCTATTTGTGAAACACCTACCACTTGTCAGAGGCTGTAACATTTCACTGAATCCTCACAAATGTCCTGTGAAGTAGACATTATCCTCATTTAATGGATGGCTGAACATGAGCCTTAGGGGTTGAAGTAAGTTGCTCAAGGTCATACAGCTAGAGAGTGGTAGAGCTGGGACTCACACCCAGGCCTGCCTGATACTAGTCTAGTGTGAGCAGGACTTGGCCACGTTGGCATGTGCCTACCTCCTTGTGTGGGGCGCTGCAGGACTTGGTGGAGAGGCTTACAGGAGAGGGGGGTGTTGTCTTCTGTGGGTTACTATTTCAAGCTGTGAGTATCATCAGGGCCGTAGCAGAGACAGATGGCACATTCAAAAAGAGGTGATTGAGGGGAGATTAATGAAGGAACTGTTTACCAAGATTTGTATGGAGTTAAATGAGAGGCAGCAAGGATGAGGAAGCACTGAGGGGCTAGCAATGGCAGGAAACTTTTATCACCCCTAAAAAACCAAAAACCAAACCCAGTACCGTTGAGTCGGTTTCAACTCATAGTGACCCTATAGGACAGAGTAGAACTGCCCCATAGAGTTTCCAAGGAGCGCCTAGTGGATTTGAACTGCTGGCCCTTTGTTTAGCAGCTGTACCACTTAACCAGTAGGCCACCAGGGTTTCCTTATCACCCCTAGGTTCCAAAAATTAGCCAATGAAAACCTTATGAAGCACAACAATAGACGATGAGCCCCATAGGTTGGAAGGCACTACACAAGGGCTGCAACAACGGACTCAGATATTCCAGTGACCAAGAAGATGTGCAGGACTGGGCAGCCTTTCACTGTGTTATACATGAGATCGCCATGAGTCAGAGCCAACTCAACCACAACTAATAACAACAACGAGGCCTAATGGACAAGGGGAGGGAGCCAGATGAGAGCTATAGCTGTAGTGTACCACTACTCCCTGTGACTCAGTAGGGAGGAGCCGGAGGAATATACATCCAACCTCTCACTCCCCACATCCTCCAGTCTCCTACCAGCAAGGGGTACCCAATAGGTGTGGCCCACAGAGACCTGCCTTCTGGACAACAGTGGGTGGAGAAGGCAGGGGGAGTGGGTCTAGAAGGACAAACAGATACTGTTCAGCACCTCTTGGTTACTAGACCGGATGTCTTTGGAGGGCTCACCTGGCTTTCCGTACCCCTGACCTCTCAGCATACGGCCTGAGTATTTGTTAGAGCAGACCCAACAGCCTTATTTTTCAACATCCTAACCCTTCTTCTAAGGAGCCCTGGTGGCTCAGTGGTTAAGCACTGGGCTACTAACCAAAAGGTTGGCAATTTGAATCCACCAGCCACTCCTTGGAAACCCTATGGGGCAGTTCTGCTCTGTCCTGTAGGGTTGCTATGAGTCAGAATTAATTCCACAGCAATGGGTTTGGTTCAATGGCTTAATCCTCCTAAAGCAATTTCCATTCCTTTTTTTTTTAATTGCTGCATAATCATAGAAACCTTTATTAAACAAAAATATCAAAATATGAAGCATTGTTTCTTGACATATTCTCCATCTAGGTCTATACACTTCTGAAGGCAGCGTTTCCGTCTTTCTACTCTAACCCTTCCCCAAAGAATTCTGTGCTCTTGATTAACATGTCAAAATGGCATTTTTGGCATCCTTGAGTGACTCAAATCATGTTCCTTTTAAATGTTCTTTGAGTTTTATGAACAAAAAGAAATCCTGAAGGGGCAAGATCAGGGCTGTAAGGTGGATGGGGTCAGGTTTCCCAATGAAATTCTTGTAGGTCAGCCAGCCCTTGCTACTCTTGAATACTGAGCAGGTGCATTGTCATGATGGAACAAAATTCCTTGGTGCAACTTTCCTGGCCTTTTTCTCATCAATGTAGTTTTCAGTTTTCTCAAAACTTCTTCATAATAAGCCTTGGTGATCGTCCTGTGTCTTTCCAGAAAATCTATTGAGATTACCCCGTTGGAGTCCCCCAAAACAGTTGCTATATCCTTCTCAGTGGTCTTGTCTCTCAGCTCATCTTTGAGGTCTTCCTGACCTTTCCATTCTTATTAGTAAAAAGCACTTGCAAAATAGAAGTATACACGCTGCTCAGCCACCATTGGACCAAGCTAGACCTGGGGATTCAGGTCCTTTTTGGTTTGTTGTCATGTTTCTTAGATACCACCCTAAGAACTTGGAGCCAGGATAGACCATTTGAGTCAGAGAGGAGGAGAACCCTCATAAGCTTCATCGTATGAGTCAGGGCTGGTTTCTTTGGAGACTTATTCCTATCCTTTTCTAGCTACCACATTGACCAGACGATGTCTGCATCCCTGGGAGCTTAGCTTGAAGAACCCTTCAAAGGAGGGAGATCAGAATCTTCTAGAATTGGAGGGAGAAAAATCAAACTTTACAGACTGGAGGGAGGAAAATCAGAGCCATGCCTCTGGGTCTTCCTGCTTGTTCACAGTCAAGGCCCTGTGTGGACCAAGACCAGATCTAGAGCCGTCCCGACTCCTGCAGGCACGTCTCCATGCTGTGAGCAGTCTAAGCTGTGGCTTCTTCCTGCCTGTGATGATTATACCTTGGAAGATGAGAGAAACAGAAGGAGAAGGGCATGGTGGGGAAGACTGTGCTGATCCGTATGTACTTTAAAAGAGCAAATTTCACAGTTTGTATTTATAATTTAAATGTCTGTTCAGACTCAGTCAGTCAGTCATTCAGCAGATGGGTTAGGTTGGCGCATTCAATTTACCCACGCTTATTTCTGTTCTCACCGGCCATTACGACACATCAGTCATTTGAGACTTACGTAATAGTAGCTAGTATTTTACACTTGGCAAAGGCAGTAAGTAAATGTTTGTCAAGTGAATATTCTAAACAAAACACAGAGTGTCTTTCTGGGCATGGTTTCATTGACTCAGGGCGGGTGTAGGTAGGAATGCCTACCTGTGTTACACACGAGGGCTTTGAGACTCAGAGACTTTACCTGATTCGCTCATCAGTTGTGGAGCTGAGGCGTGAACCCAGTCTCCTGAGTATATTAAACGTTTATGTTGTATGAAGTGTATGACTAACTCTGTGGGACACGTAGGTCACAGCTCTGCCCTCTCAGGAGACTTGCAATGTGTTTGAGAAGAAAAGATCCAAACAAATAATTAAACCCAGCCACTCACACAGCATGAGTTATTTAGAGGAAGGAAGACCTCTGTGGGTAGGGCTGGGTAGGGCATGCTCGACATGCAAGTTAGATTTTTTTAGAGAGGAGGGGGGAGACATTCCGAGCAGGAGAAGCTGCTTGAGCAAAAGGGAGGAAATGGGAGAAAGAGTTTCCTTTGGGGAATTGAAGATATGTTTGGAAAAGGTGTGTTTGGATCAGATGGTAAAGAGTCTTGAAGGCTAGAAGTTTGTGGCTTATCTTGGATTTAGTAGAGAGTTGGACGTGATTAAGAAGATACTTTTAGATCAGTTAATTTTCTAAATCTGAATCTTCTAAAATAGCACCATAATAATAAGGAAACGCCTGTAAGCTGACACCCCTAACCCAGGAGCGGTTGTCCCTTTCCTTCTTGTCTTTGTGTTTATGCCCTCTGTTTTACTCAGTTGAAGCATCGCTTCCAGAGTAACACCTGTGGGGCTCACACAGTTCTGTGTCTTCCTTTGAGTTTTATTGCTAACGTTTTGCATGCTGCTACATTGTCTTCATAACGCTCCTGGAGAGTGAATGTGCTATCCTGTACTTTTCCGTCTTCTAATAGCAGGTTGGTTTCAGTTTTTCTTATTCTAAATAATGATGTAATGGACATCTTCAAGATGTTCTTTTCTTTTTGAATTATTTCCTTTGGACAAACTCTTAGGAATAAAATCAACTGAGTGGTCAGAAGGCTTAGCATTTTGAAGGTGTTTTTAGTGTGGTGATACTGCCTTCCTCAAAGCCAAACCATTTGTGTTAGCACCGGAAGATGAGCTTGGCAGCTGCATGGAAAATGGTTCAGATGGGAGCTTATGGCTGAGACACAAATTAAGAGGCAGTTGCTGTGGCCCCAATGTCCAGGGGTGAAGCCTGGACCCAGATAGATTGCTGCACATGGAGAGGAATGTTGTTGTTGTTAGGTACTGCTGAATCTACCCCGACGCACAGCGACCCCACGTGACACACAGCGACCCCACGTGACCAAGTAGAGCTTCCCCATGGAGATTTCCAGACTGTAATCTTTACTGAAGCAGATCAACAGGTATTTCTCCTTCAGAACCACTGGCTGAGTTCGGACCTGCAGCCTTTCAGTTAGCAGCTGAGTACTTAAGCATCGTGCCACCAGGCCTCCTTACACAGCTGTAAAAGATACTGCAAAGAAAGAATCATGGGGCGTGGCAACTGATATAATAAGAGAGTAAGGGAAAGTGAAGAATCAAAACTACATGCCTCTGAGGTTTCACACCTGGGCTCCAGGAAAGGGTGATAGGAAAGTGTGGAAGGGGCCGCTGTGAAGAAGAAGAAAGCTAATGTAGAGAGAAGATTTAGATGGGGGTGGGCGCACGGAAGATGGGGTATGGAAGGTATACTTGGAACTCTTTCTCACTCCCACTTTTTATAGCTGCGCTGGGCCCAGGCACCAGCCAGGCCAGACATCAAGCCCTGAGCCTGGCCAGTGCAATTAACAGCTCATGCTCAACCAGACCCCTTCCCAAACCCAGCGCCGGCAAAACCTCTCTCTCCCTGACCGAAGCAGGCAACTTGAGGCAAATTCAGAGACGTAAGGAGGAGGTTACCGGGAGACCAGCTTGTACCTGCAGGAGAAGGTCTGGGTGTGATGTGAAGTCTGGGCCTAGAAAACATTAGTGCTGGGACCCTGTTGTAAGAGCTGAGGATTCAGAGTGTAGCAAACCACCCAGGAGCCAGGTGGGGGTCATCCAGGACTTCTGTGCCAATAGGACTGGCTTTCCCAGGGAAGATTAGTGGAAAGAACTCCACAAGGCCTCTGCGGTGAGGGTGGGCTGGATGGCAGGTGGCAGGGCCCCTGCGATGGAGCAGTAGCAGGAGGTGATGGAGAAATGGGCAGGGGTCTGGGGTGGGCACAGGAGGATATGACAGTTCCAGTGGGTACCTCAGGGCTCTTAGTACTGAACTCCAGTCTGGGGTCAGCAAGACAATCCCTTGGAAAGGTGGAGAGGCAGTGAGGCTAGCCATGGCTAGGGATGCCCGCTCAGTTCTTGACACCCCAGCACCTTGGACATGGGAAAGGGGGAGACTAATAAATACCCTATTTCTGCCAGTTTGGACTCAATCTTAAGACAGGAATGTGTGTGTGTGTGTAGATCCCTGTGGTTCCATTGGCCAGGAGCTGGGAGAAGGAGGGAGGAGAAAGTACCAGCTGCATGCCAGGATCACACATGTATCACCTTAGTGTTCACAACTGCCCCTCCCTAACATTCAGGAGGGTTGCAGTTGTAGATTTATTTGCGTGGCTACATGATTACTTTCTCTTCCCCCACTTGGCTGCAAGCTCCCGAGGACTGGGGTGTCTGTCTGGTCTCTTCTCTGCCTCTGGTGCCTGCACAGTTCTGTGCGAACTACTCCAAACACCTTTGTTGAATGGATAACCGAGCCCCATTTTAACATGTTTTACAGCCGTCTTCCAAGAATCCCCCGTGAAGGTTGAGGGAGGGAGTTGGGGCTGCCATGTGCCACGTCTGCAGTGGGACAGACCCCCAACTTCTTGCATTTACGTAGCAGGAGCTTGGTTCCTGAAGTGGTGCTGCCTCTAGGTCCCAGGAGCTGTGTGGGCTGCAGAGGGAAGCGGGGACGTGATTGCATGACCTGCACTGTTCCCTCATGTGGAAGGCCCCTGGGCTTGCTCTGTCAAATATGCACGCACGCAGGGTGCTGCTCAGAGCAGGCCTGGAAGATGCTTTTCCATCTGTCTGTATGTGTTGTTCACGATTGTTACCACCACGGAAGGACACCGTAAATATTTTCAGCTGAATGTCTGATTAATGTCTCCCGAAAAGAATGGCGGAGCTCTAAGGAGAGGGTTTATTTATCTCACTTTCACCATGATGGGTATCTAATTTATCCCAAATGTCAATACATCCAAAGGTGCCAATTTAGGCAGAAACAGAAACTGCCTGCAGAGCCAGGCAGCAGCTGCCTCTTCTTCCTTGTGAGAGGCTCAGACCTGGCCCTGCCATCCGGACCCCCAGGTGGATGGCCCCACTTGGTTGGCGGGTGCACCCTGATGGTTTCCACACTGAAGCCTCTCTGGGGGCAAGGGGTCTGTTTCTGGGGAAATGGGGTCTCAGCACTGCTAGGTTTCTCAGACGCCCCATCCATTTCAGCTTCTTGCCAGTCAAGTCAGCTCTTGCCAGAGACCCCTTCTGCCTCCTCTTGTTCCACTCTCCTTACCCTGTCATGTGTTTGGACTAGCTCCCCCTTCTTCCACTTCAACCCATCTTTGCCCCAGCTCTTGTTGCCCTGGGAGCCACTCTACCATCTCCGTTCCAAGAGACCAGGTGGAGATGACTCATTCCTCCCTCCCCACCACTGCCCACCCCTGTCCAGGAGGGCGCAATATGTCCCTTCGCCTGTGGCGACAGGCCCATCGATTGCCCACATACAGAAGGGTTGTGTGTGTTCCTCTGAGTTTTCAGTTTCCTTCTCTTGGGCTGGGCCAGAATAGGATGCCAGGTATGATGTTGATTCTTGTCCTTCCCTGAACTAGACCATGTGCTACTCTAGGGCATGCATCAATTCTCACTCACGGCTATATCCCCAGCATGCATTACTTCCTCTGATCTTTATAACAGGGAAGGAGGTAGAACCCGTCTCATTAGACTCGTCTTTCATAGCTAAGGGAACTGACACTTAAAGCGATTAGGTTATAATAATGCCATATGTTTTATAGTACTTTGTCTCACGAAGTCCCCCAGACGATCCTGTGTGCTAGTGAGCACTGTCTGCATTCTGCAGATGAGGAGGCTGAGGGCAAGAGTGGTTGTATGTACACCAATGTCATTGCAGCACTATTGATAACAGCCAAAAGGTGGAAACAACCTGAGTGCCCATCAACAGAAAAAAGAATAAACAAAATGTGGTAGATATATACAATGGGATATTATCAACCGTAAAGAGAAATGAAACTCTGATACATGCCACAACATGAATGAACCTTGAAAATGCTATTGCTGAGTAAAATAAGTTAGACACAAAAGGACACATTGTATGATGCCACTTACGTGACCAAGTTCATTAGTGGTTACCAGAGGTGAAACAGCGGAGGGAGTGGGGGTTATTGCTGAAGGGGTATGAGTTTGTTTGGGAGGATGAAAAGTTTGGGAAATGGGTAGCGGTTGTGGTTGAACAATGCTGTGAATGTAATTGATGACACTGAATTGTACATTTAAAAATTGTTAAAATGGAAAACTTTTTTGTTACATATATCTACCCTGGGGGGCGGGGGGGGGGGGCGCGGAGAGTGGTTTTATGACGTGAACAAGGTCCTGTCTCCAGCAAGTGGTTGGACAGGTACCAGAGCCCAGTCTGCCATTAGCAGCACTGCCTCTGCCACACTGTGTTCTGGGCTTGTCCCAAAGAACCAGACTCCCTTGGGCAGACAGTAAGTGCTTCTGAGAGGGCAGAGGCCAGGCAGTGGGCGTGAGTCCCAGCGTCCTGCCCCCGCAGGCATCTCGGAATCTGACAGCAGCACATGCCCTTCCAGCTGGTTCGGTCCCCATGCCCCTGCGTGAGAGCAGAAGTGATGGTAAATATTTAATTCTGCCCCCACCATAACTTTCGGCCAGAATTCTCAATATGCTTTATAAATGCAAATGAGTGCTCTCGTTGTCCTCTGGGGAGATGTAAACCTCTTTGAATCACTGTAATTCCGCCCCCACCAGAGTGCAGTGCCTTCATCAGGAGCTCCCTATGCCAGAAAAGAAACGGCCCTTCAGCCTGTCAGGCGGGTGGTTTACGGTTCCGTGGTCTCCCATCTCCACGGTGGACAGGAGGTGGGGGTCCAGAAACGAATTCCTCTTGCTGCAACTTGGGTCCAATAGAGAAAACATTATTCAGAAACAGATTCAATTGAAGCCCTAGAACAGGTGACTATGAATATTATGAAGCCTAAGGTTGCATTTATGGGGTTAACTGAACTAACCTGTCCTTGGAAAGTTTAGGATTGCAAGTTGATTCATCTTTTTGACTCTAGACTCTTATTTACCTTGCTGCCAGTGTCCTCTGCCTGCTCACCCCTGCTGCAGCATGACCATGTGGTCGGAGTGGGGGGAGGCATTATTCTGAGGGCTTTGTGGCTTATTGGCTTTGTGGGCAAGGACTCCCGTGCCCCCCACCCCAAAGCCTCAGCAGAGCTCCTGGAAGCCCGGGTCTGCCTGTGGTATCATGCCGTGGCCAAAGGCTATCAGCTTCAGGGTGGGAGGCTGTGGGGCCTTGGAGAAAGCCGCGCACCTTTTCGTGCTTGCTTCAGGCCCTGATTGCTCCATGGGTTCAGTTGCCCCTGTGTCAGGCTCACCTGGTAGAGGCATTTTAGTAATCATGGAGATGAATTTCTACCAAGCCTCATGGAGTGTCTTTTGAGAAGTGTATTATGTAAATTTGGTGTGTCATTATGATCATTATTAGTGCTGTGAAGTGGAGACGAGGGGGAGAGAAGGGCTGCTCCATGCGGCAACTGCCCTCCCCAGCTATCAGAAGAATCAGAGAAGACAAACTTGAGAAGCCTGCTCTAGTCCTTGCATTCCCTCACATATGCAAGGGGTGCAATTCTCAGTCCAATCCTAAGCTTGAATGGGCAAGAAAATGCAACTTTATTTTAAATCCAGTTGTCATTAAGTTGACTCCAACTCATGGTGATCCCATGTGTGTCAAAGTAGAATTATGCTCTAGAGGGTTTTCAATAGCTAATTTTTCAGGTTTCATGATAAACAGAGAAAATATTGATGATGTCAAGAATTCCATTTTACTTGGATCCACAGTCAACACCCATGGAAACAGCAGTCAAGAAATCAAATTTGCATTGGCAAATCTGCTGCAAAAGACGTCTTTAAAGCATTAAAAAGCAAAGATGTCACTTTGAGGACTAAAGTGCTCCTGACCTAAGCCATGGTATTTTCTGTCACCTTCCAGTGGGTACCGGGTTTTTGTTACATGCTTGTGAAAGCTGGACAATAAATAAGGAAGACTGAAGAAGAATATTCATGAATTATGGTATTGGTGAAGAGTATTGAATATACCATGGACTTGCAGAAGAACGAACAAATCTATTTTGGAAAAGTACAGCCAGAATGCTCCTTAGAAACAAGGATGGAGAGACTTCATTTCACATACTTTGGACATGTCAGAAGACACTAATCCCTGGAGAAGGACATCATGCTTGGGAAAGTAGAGGGTCAGCGAAAAGAGGAAAACCCTCAACAAGACGGACTGACACAGTGGCCGCAACAGTGGGCTCAAGTATAGCAATGATCATGAGGATGGCTCAGATCAGGCAGTGTTTCATTCTGTTGTACACAGGGTTGCTGTGAGTCATAACCGACTTGACGGCACCTAACAACAACAACAACAGTTTTTCAGAAGTAGATCACAGGTGCATGGCGAGAGTAATGAGCACCCGGGGCAATCTCTAATTTGTACCCCCCCCCCCCCCCAGTTTCACGATGAATAGACCTCGATAGCAGTGAAGCCTCAGCAGAAACACCTTCCCCCCTCTTGTTTGGCTGCCTCAGTCAGGCACCTTTCATGTTTGTGGCACCTTGGAATGTCATTCCATGCCTCATCTGGTACCGTCCCCCAGGGCAAGTGTTCCCCTCTGCCACCCACCTCGCTATGCCTCTAGTAGATCGCCAGGCCTTTCTTCCAAGGTGTTTCTGGATGGACTGGAACCTCCAGCCTTCCGGTAGCACCACCCAAGGACTATTTATTTACTTTGTTGTTGTTGTGTGCCATTGAGTTGATTCTGACTCTAGTTTGAGCCCACTTCCACTGTGGTGGCAAATATGTAATCTAAGTTCCAGGCGGGTTACATAATGTCAATTTGTGGAGGAAGATGCCTCACTGGTTCTGTTAGCACTGCCCACACTGACTCCTATTGAGACCCCACTTACCTGGTCTGACCCTTGTTTATTGTTGATGATCACACACTGGGCAACAAGAGCATTGTTGTTTATGCATGCCATCCAATGGATTCTGACTCATAGCAACCCTATAGCATAGGGAACCTCTTTTCTCTACACAGTTCCTCACTTATCACTTCTATTTTCACTCCCTCTGTCCTGTCCTTAGGGCGGTGTTCCTCCCAAAGCTTTGGTTTATACCAGGAGTCCTTCCATTCCTCTAAGGGCCCTGGGTTTTGTGGCTGCGTTCTGCATTCACATCTCTTTCTTGAATCACTGAGCATGGAATGGCTGTTCACGTGGTGGGGTGGGTGGGCAGGGAGAGGGGTTCAGGAGAAAAAGGAAACAGGAGAAATAAAGCAAAACAATACATCGTTTATTTTACTTGCCCTTATTTGTTGAGCACTTACAAAGCAAAGACTGGCTGTGCCTGGCCCTTTGATATGTACCCTGGAGAGACTGGGTGAATAAGATTCTACCACTAGCCGTTGTGTGAATTAGAAAAAGGTACCCTCCGGAACAATTGGGTATCCACATGGAAAAAAAAAAAAAAGGTACTTTAATCAGTGTTTCCCACCGTATGCAAAACTTAATTTAAAATAGATCATAGTCTAAGCATGACAAAAATCTTTGTGACATTGAGTTTGGCAAATATTTCTTAGATATGACACCAGAAGCATGATACATAAGAGAAAAAAAAATTGATAAAATGGACTTCATGAAAATAAAAAAATCTTCTGCTTTTTTAAAGACACTGGTAAGAGAATTAAAAAACAGGTCATAGAATGGGAGAAAATATTTGCAAAGCACATATTCGATAAAGGATGTATATCCAGAATATGTGAAGAGCTCTCAAAACTCAATAATAAGATAACAAACAACCCAATTTAAAAATAGAAGAAAGATTTGAACAGATACTTCACCAAAGAAGATATATGAAGGGCCAATAAGCATGTGAAAAGATGTTCAACATCATTTGTTATTGTTGTTGTTGTTAGGTGCCATTGAATTGGTTCCGACTCATAGCAACCCTATAGGACAGAGTAGAACTGCCCATAGGGTTTCGAAGGAATGGCTGGTGGTTTTGAATTGCCAACCTTTTGGTTAGTAGCCAATCCCTTAACCACTGTGCCACCAAGGCTCCCATTTGTTGTTAGGGAAATGAAAATTAAAACAACAGTAAAGTACCATTCCTAGATATTTACCCAAAAGAAAGGAAAGCATTTATCCATGCAAAGACTTGTATAGGAATGCTCATAGCAGCTTTATTTGTAACAGCCAAAAACTGGAAATGACAGGTAAATAGAAAACAAACTGTGGCATATCTATACAATGGAATACTACCATCAATAAAAGGGAATGAGCTCTTCATATTCATAAGAATGTGGGTGAATCTTAAGATAATTATGGGGAATGAAGGAAACTGGAATTAAAAAAAATAGTACAATACAATTCTATCTTATATGATTTCATTTATTTAAAATTCAAAAAATACCAGCTAATCTATGGTGACAGAAAGCAGATAAGTCCTTGTTTGGGGACAGGGACAGAGTAGGGCCAGGAGCAGAAGAGAGGGAGGGACTACTACAAAGGGGCAAAGAAAACTTTGGGGGGGGGGTGGTGAGAGATGTGTTCATTATCTTGATTGTAGAGATGGCTTAATAGGTTTGAATGTATATCAGAGAAGTCCCTGGGTGGTGCAAACAGTTAACTGGCTCAGTTGCTGACCACAAGATTGGAGATTCCAGTTCACTCCTAGGTACCTTGGAAGAGAGGCCTGGCAGTCTACTTCCAAAAAAATCAGCTATTGAATACCCTATGGAATTATGAACAACTATTTGGCAACAAACTGGATAACCTAGACGAAATGGACAAATTCTCAGAAGCACACAACCTACCCAAACTGACTCAAGAGGAAAGAGAAAGTCTTAACAGACCTATAACAAGTAAAGAGATTGAATCAGTGATCAAAAATCTCTCAACAACAACAAAAAAATCCTGGACCAAATGGCTTCACTAGGGAATTCTACCAAGCATTTAGAGAAAAATTGACGCAAATACTGTTTAAACTCTTCCAAAAGGTAGAGAAGGAAGGAACACTCGCAAATTCATTCTATGAAGTAAACATAACCCTGATACCCAAACCAGATAAAGACACTGCATGAAAGGAAAACTACAGACCAATTATGAATATAGATGCAAAAGTAATCAACAAAATACTAGCAAACAGAATCCAATAGCGTATTGAAAGAGTTATTCACCATGACCAAGTCAGATTTATTCCAGGAATGCAGGGATGGTTCAACATTAGAAAATCAACCAACGTAATACACCACATCAATATAACAGAGGAAAAGAACCACATAATTGCCTCCATGGATGCAGAAAAAGAATTTGATAAAATCCAACACCTTTTCTTGAGGAAAATCCTAAAGAAGATTGGAATAGAAGGAAAATTCCTTAATATGATTCAGGGAATATATGAAAAGCCAACAGCCAACATTATACTTAACGGAGAAAAACTGAGAGCTTTCCCCTTGCAATCAGAAAGAAGACAAGGGTGCCTGCTCTTACCACTTCTATTCAATATTGTAGTAGAAGTCCTAGCCAGAGCAGTAAAACAAGAAAAAGAAATAAAAGGCATACAGATTGGAAAAGCAGAAGTTAAATCATCAAAAAAAAAAAAAAAAATTTTTTTTTAATGGATGATATAATCCTACAAATAGAAAATCCCAAAAAGTCCACAAAAAAATGCCTAGAGCTAATAGATGAATTTAGCAAAGTTGCAGGGTACAAGGTCAGAAAACAAAAATCAGTTGAGTTTCTATACACCAGCAACGAGAAATATGAAAGAGAAATTATGGAAACAATTCCATTTACAGTAGCATCTAAGAGAATAAAATACCTAGGAATAAATCTAACCAGGGATATGAAGGACTTATACAATGAAAACTATAAAATGCTGTTGAAGGAGACTAAAGAAGACTTAAATAAATGGAAAGATCTTCCATGTTCATAGATTGTAAGGCTTAATATTATTAAGATGTCAAGACTACCCAAAGTGATCTATAGATTCAACACAATCCCAACCAAAATTCCAACAGCCTTCTTTACAGAAGTAGTAAAACCAAACCTCAACTTTATGTGGAATGGCAAGAGGCCCCGAATAGCTAAAGCAATATAGAAAGAGAAGAACAAAGTAGGAGGACTCACACATCCTGATTTTAAAACATGCTATACAGCTACAGCAATCAAAACAGCGTGGCACTGGTTGGTTCTGGTATAACAATAGACGCGCAGACCAGTGGAATAGAACCGAGAGTCCAGAAATAAGCCCATACATCAATGGTCAACTGATTTTTGACAAGTCCACCAGGTCTATTCGATCGGGAAAGAAGAGTCTCTGGTATATGGTGCTGGGAAAATTGGATTTCCACATGCAGAAGAATGAAACAGGATCCACGCCTCACACTATGCACAAAAATAAATTCAAAATGGATTAAGGATCTAAATGTGCAAACTAAAACCATAAAATTCTTAGAAGAAAAAGCAGGGCAATGCTGTCAGGCCTTGCTTTTAACAATGGATTATCTGATATAATAACAAAAGCACAAACATCAAAAGACAAAATAAATACATGAACTTCATAAAAATTAAAAGCTTTTGTTCATCTAAGACTTTACCAAAAAAGTAAAAAGACCGGGAGAATATCTTCAGAAACCATACATTCAACAAGAGTCTAATAACCAG
Organism: Loxodonta africana; assembly: GCF_030014295.1. Taxonomy (NCBI): domain Eukaryota; kingdom Metazoa; phylum Chordata; class Mammalia; order Proboscidea; family Elephantidae; genus Loxodonta; species Loxodonta africana. Next base: position 44,322,149 of record NC_087367.1, on the reverse strand, counting down.
AATATATATAAAACTTCAACAACTTAACAATAAAAGACAAATAATCCAGTCATAAAATGGGCAAAGGACTTAAGTAGACATTTCACCAAAGAGGACATTCAAACACATGAAAAGATGCTCAACATCATTAGCCATCAGAGAGATGCAAATCAAAACCACAATGAGATACCATTTCACTCCCACTAGAATGGCTTAGATAGAAAACAAAAACAAAAAAACAGAAAATAACAAATGCTGGTGAGGATGTGGAAAAATTGGAACCCATATCCATTGCTGATGGGAATACAAAATGGTACAGCCGTTGTGGAAAATAGTGTGGCAGTTCCTCAGAAAAACTTAGAACTAGCATATGATCCAGCAATCCCACTCCTAGGTATATACCCAAAAGACTTGAAAGCAGAGACTCAAAAAGAGACTTGTACACCAATGTTCATTGTAGTACTATTCACAATAGCCAAAAGGTGGAAACAACCTAAAGGCCGTCAGCAGATGAATGGGTAAACAAAATGTGGTACATACATGCGATGGCATACTGCTCAGCCAGTAGGAGAAATGAAGTCTTGGTACAGTATGGATGGAGCTGGAAGACATTATGGTGAGTGAATTAAGTCAATCACAAAAGGATAAATATTTTATGACCTCATTTATATAAAAAGACTAGAAAAGGCAAATACATAAGGACCAAAATTTATTAGCAGTTACCAGGGGTGAGAGGGTTAACGGTGGTAGAAACATCACTTTGAAATATTGCTTAAATTAAGGGGAGGGTTACACAGCCTATTATTGTAATTGCTGTCAATAAGTTGTGCACCCGTAAAAAGTTGAACTGACAAAAGCTGTGTGATAGATATATTTATAACAATGGCAAAAAAAGAAAGTAGCTGCTGAAGCTGACTATATACAACCAAAAACTTCATGGGATTTGGTTTCTGGGTTTGGAGGTTTAGGATCATGGTTTCATGGGACATTGCAGTTAATTGGCCTAATAACACGTTTAGTGCCTCTGTTCTACCTCCTAGTTCAGTGTGTAGTGCCTGGGGTCTTACAAGCTTGCAAGCGGCCCTCCAAGGCACAACGATTTGTTTCTATTTGCCTGGAGCAACAGAGAAAGAAGAATAGTCAGAAACAGGAGGAGGAGATGAAATGTGTGACTAATTGCCTCCATGACCAACTGCCTCCTTTGCCATGAGACCAGAAGAACTGGATGGTGCCTGGTTACCATTCACTGAACATTTTGATTGAAGAGTGCATAGAAGGATCGTGATCAAAAGGCGGGTAATGCAGAACAGAATTTCAAACTCTTATGGATTTCAGACTTCCTGGAGCCAAGAAATTTGAGTGAACCCCTGAAAGTATTACCCTGAGATAAACTTTAAACCTTAAACCAAAAATATGCCCTGTAGTCTTAAAACCAAAGAGTAGTTTAGCCTAACTGGTAAAGAATGTCTTGAGCCTTGAGCATTATGCTCTCTTAAGAACTACCTATATGGAATCAAATTGACAACAGCCATTCGAAAGATCAGATAGGAACCTTAGTGGGCAGCGAATGTATGTTAATGCGGGAGGAACAACTCAGAAAAGGAGGGTGAGAACGGTTACACAACTTGAAGACTGTAATCAGTGTCAGTAGATGGTACATGTAGAAACTGTGAATTGGTGTATGTTTTGCTGTATATATTCTCAACAACGACAACAAAATAAAACTATATAAATAAAAAACATCAAAAAAAAAAAAAAGCCTTCTGGAGCACAGTTCTGCTCTGACGCACGTGGGATCACCATGAGTCGAAGTCGACTCTAGGGCAACTGGCATAACTGGCAGATGTATGACAGAACTCATCAAATTGTATGCTTTATGTGCGATTACTGAATGTCTTATAACGCAATAAAACTGTTTAAAAAAACAATGAAACAAACGGAGGCTTTTGGGTTTGCGTACGGAGAGCTCATGGGCAGCCTTTGGAGAGCAGTTTCCGTTGAAAGGTGCAGGCTGGTGGCGGTCCATAATGGACTGATGGGACAAAAAGAAAGAAGAAAAAGGTGCTCTGTTCTCAAGACACTTCACTTCTGTCTCCTAGGAACTCATTATAACGGATATCCAACCTGTGCCCACTGTCTGCTGCCTAGTGATGCTGGAGTGTGCACTGCCCACACGGTGGGCCTCGCTGGCTCCCAGGAACTCACAGCAGCAGAGGCACCTGTCTTGCCCTCTCTGTGGCCATAGGGAGGAGGGAGCCAGGGAGCTGACTGCTGTGTCTAATTACTTTCGACAGTAGGCTGCATGAGCCGGGGTTTAGGATGCACATTTGTGTCTGGTGAAGCCTGTGCCAAAGCTGTAAGAGTCCTGGTCTCGGGGGCAGGCAGTGGATGTGGATTTGGGCCCAGAGGCAAACAGGCAGGAGGGTTGAGTCCCGAGAGAGCAGTTGGGACCAGAGAAATTGATGAGTAGTCATCTAAGGGTGTTAACACTGATGCCTGAAAGGGAGGAAGAGGAGAGTGTGTGGGTGAAAGGAAGACAGGACAGAGGAGGAGACGAAGGAGCAATGTGGGCGTAAAGGAACGGCTGAGGAAGGAATTAAGTTTGGCTACTGGGTCTGCGTGGGCCTGGAAGAGCCTCCAGGGAGGGTGATCCAGTAGAAGCCAGATCTCACGGGGTACGGTGGTGGGTGGGCGGATTGACTCTGTCCCGTACAAGTGACTTGGGGTCATTCAGGGAGAGAGCATTCGACTTAGTGTCAGGAGACCTGAGAGCTGCATCCAACTGTCATGAGCTGTGTGATCCTGGCAGACCTCTTCCCCTCTCTGAGCCTTGGACTCTAAATCTGAGCTCCTTCTAGCACTGACATGTTATTGTTTTATGAATAACTTCACTGACATAAGGGCCACTGTCTCACCAGTTTTTCTCTTTTTGATCCACAGAAACTTTAATGGACACCAGGACAGCTACAGCAGAGCTGGGCTGGACAGCCAATCCAGCGTCAGGGGTGAGTATCAGGCCATTGGTCTTATTGCGTGGTCCTCAGCAAGAGGGCAAGAGCTGGGGCAGAGCTGGGTTAGTAAGCTTAAGGAGTAGAATGTGGGTGTAAATGTTTGTGTCCACTGCTCATACAGGCAGAGGCAGCACCAAGGTCTCAGACCTGACCTGTTCCCGAGTTCCATGACATCAACCATCTCTTGGCACAGTCCTTCCAGGGAGCTGGCCCTTAGGCCACCAGGGCCATGCCTGTATGGGAATGGGGCAGTGCCTGCTCAAAGCCGGGCCAGTAGCCCTGGGGATCTTTGATGCCCACTGGACTGCAGAGAGGGCAAGGGCAAGAGGGTGGGGCTGGCAGTTGGAAGGGCTCAAATCTCTGCCTCTGTTGGGCTAGAAGCCTGATGGGCAGAGTCACTTCTGACATACCCTGAGAGGCCCAAGGCCCAGTGAAGCCGTGTACAGGGAGGGCCACAGGTGGCATCAAATTCCTCCTCTGGCCTCAGCTCCCTGCTCTGGAAAGCCAGCACCTCTGTTTACCAGGAGGAGAAAGATAACTCTTCCAAACATGTGTTCATGTCCCAGCTGAAGCCAGCCCACTCAAAGCTTAACTGGAGAGAGCTCTTCTTCACCTGGAACTTGCCGTAAGACATATTCTTCATTCATTCGTTCAGTGTTCGTGTGGTTGGTCAGGCCCTGAAGATGCAAAGATGGAGCAGTCTTGGGGAGCGCATGGTCCTCTGTGGGGAAAACATGTTAATAAATAGGCTGACGTACATCTTTCTTTGATGCAGTGGAAAGGTCCAGGGCAAGTGTGGGCACAGAAGTGGGAGAAAGCACAGTGGGAGACAAAAAGCCTTTAAAGCCTTCCAACTCATAGCAACCACTATAAGGTATTCGTGAGCTGGTTTTTAGTGGGTCAGTAGCAGTTTGACCGGTGGTAAATGGGGCGTCTGGAAGGACATTCCATAGGAGGACTAGCAGGTATGAAGGGATAGAGTCATGAAAAGATATGAGAGAGGAGCGTCTGTATGTCTGGAACATGGCAGGATATGGACAGTGCTGAGAGACGGGGACCACCATGCTGAGTAAGGAGTTTGGACTTTATCCTGTAGGTAATGGTAGAGGCCTAACTGGGTTAGGAGAGAAGGGGCAGGTAGGTGCAATGCACTGGGCGCTGCTTGAGGCAGGGCAGCAATTAGCAGTTTCTGTTGGCCATCATGGGAACTCTGGTGGTGTAGTGGTTAAGTGCTATGGCTGCTAACCAAAACATTGGCAGTTTGAATCCATCAGGCACTCCTTGGAAACTCTGTGGGGCTGCTCTGCTCTGTCCTATGAGGTCGCTATGAGTCAGAGTTGACGCGATGGCAACGAGTTTGGTTTTTTCTTTATTGGCCATCACAGTTTCCATCCCCAGGTGTGAGAGATCATTTAGCAACTTAACACTAATTACCCTAGGTGCTATTTTCTGTAGTTAAGCCCCTGGTACTGGGGAGAATCCTGAGCAGGAGGAGAAAACGGTCGCATCTGCTGGCAGGAGTGTGGAAAACAGCTGAGAGACAGACATTTAAGAGGCTCTTTCACCTGTCTTGGATGGGTCAGAAGAGTCCAATTAAAACAGGACACTCAGAGGGCAGTTTGAGAGAAGGAGGAAGAATTGGTAGCCTTTGGCACTGGATGGGTGAGGGACAGGAGGCAGGTGGCAATGATGTCTATGTTCCTGGCTTGGGTGATGGGTAAGCTGCAGGATTTGATGACAAAGGGAAAGGGAAGGAGGAGGAGCAAGTGGGCTCTTCATCCCCAGCAAGGAGGTGAAGTTGCCCTGGAGCAGGGTGACCCTGTTGTTGTGTGCGGTTGAGTAGATTCTAACTCATAGCGATACTATAGGACAGAGTAGAACCGTCCCTTAAGGTTTCCTAGGCTGTAATCTTTATGGGAGCAGATCACCAGGTCTTTTCTCCCAGAGAGCCACTGGTGGGCTTAAACTGCCAACCTTTCACTTAGCAGCTGAGCACTTAACCATTGTGCTACCAGGGCCTTTTAGGGTGACCCTAGGCTTCCTCGTCTGCCCCAGACCTTCTCTCTCCATCCCTGTGTTGGGAAACCTCCAACCCAGGGCCGAGCGCCACTCTGCACTCTGAGGAGGATCTCCAGCATGGTGGGGCCACAGCACGTCATAAACAACCCAAAACAGCAGGGTGATTTCCTAACATGCACTTGTTCCGCCTTAGGGATTGTTCTAATTGGGACATTCAGGTCACGGGCTGAGCTGTGACCTCACCTGTGCAAGTTCTCCCCTGGGCTCTCACTTTCACTCTGTCCCAGCATTTGCAAAAATGCACTTTCCCAGGCACAAACATCATGCCTTGGCGCAGGGAGCAAGGCCTAGTACTGAGCTGGTCTTTCCCAAAGCAGGGGGCGGAGCAGGCCAGGGCCTGCAGGCCTTGCTACCCACTCTAAAGAAGATTACATCTTCTTTAGGATCACCGAGGTCAATTAGGGAAAACTTCCCACCCTGATTAGGGACTTTATGCAAGGCCAATGAGGTGGCACCCCATCCAGGTTGACTGAATATTAAGAACTTGCCACTCTTTTATAAATTATGTTATTGTTTGAAGATTGTATGTTTTCACAAGACATTGACATGATTTATGGTTAATTTTTCCCTTGATTTTTGTTTACAACACCTGCCTTCTTTAAACTTCTGATCTTTCCCAAGTAAGATTCTCCTTGAGGGAAACATTCAAAGTCAAGCGATGCCCTTTAGAGACAGCAGCTGGGTGGCTTCGCTCTGCATGCCCTCCCCACTTGTTACCAGCCAGGGCTCGGCTGCCTTTTTCCGAACGATCTTCTTAGGGAGACGTACAACCAGATAGTTTTTCACCTGATGTCCTGAGAAGCTGCCTAGCCTGTGTTCTTGTCTAGAACTTACAGAGACCAGCAAAGGGTCAGGCTGGTCCACAGCCTGGGTTCAGAGGGAGAACTCCATCCCTGGTCTCTTCTCTTTTGCCTTCATCATGGGCAGTTACTTCCAATTATGCAGACACACCGGTGACTCCCAAGTGTGTGTCCCTAGCCTGGGCTCACATATCCCACTGCCCCATCCACATCTTCTGTTGGATGCTCACAGGGACATCATTCTCAGCATGGCCCAAACAGAATTCACCATCTTCTCCCTCCCCTACCTGTGTACATGGGCTTCATCTCCATCTTAGCACACTGTAAAGTCAAGAAACTGGGAGCCATTCTGACTTCTTTACCATCCTTCAGCCCTCAGATCACTTGACCCCTTCTCAAGGACACCTTCCTAGCACCCCTGGCCATGTCAGACTCCCCATCACAGGTCCTAATAGCACTTTTTCAATAGCACTTTTCACAGTTGTAACTTTATACCCCTACATTAAAAAAAAAAAAAATTAGTATTTAATTAATTCGTACCCCACACCTCTGCTGCAGCCACATCATAAGCTCGGTGGTGGCCAGGAGAGTGCATGTTTGTCTCACCATTGGAAACTAGCACCTGGTTCACTACTGGATACATAGTAAGTGCTCAGTGTATATTTGTAGAGTGAATACCTGAGAGTTTCTGATATGGGCGAGTGGGTGAGCGTCAATGCCATTCTTGCAGAATGAGAAGCAGTTTTGGGTGAGAAGAGGCTGAGTTCAATTTTGGACCTGTTAGGTTTGAGGTACCTCTGGGGCAGCCATGGGAGGTGCACCCCCAGCATTTGGACTTACTGGAAATGGACCCAGAAGGCAGTTCACATCAATGGGACAGGACCCCAGGGAGTGGCCACAGCCTCCCAGGGAGAGGAGAGTGTCTGGAGGGAGAAGAGGAGAGAGATTTGCATGGGCCTTTGAGGAAAACCTGTGAAATAGAGAGAGCCTAAAAAGAAGACTGAGTTGGGATGTCCTAGGAGGTAGGAGGACACCAAGAGAGGCTTCTGTCATGGAAGCCAAGGGGTGGGGGAGGGTGTGTCAAGGAAGAAGAGGGGACAGAAGTGCAAATGCTGCAGGATTTGGCTCCAGGGACCCTGTGGGTGACTTACACGGGTGGCTTTCAGAGGCAAACAGGGAAGAATTCAGAAAGCAGAGAGTTGGGGAGTCAGCAGGAGGTGAGGAGGTGGAGACAGCAGTTTGTGGAGGGGAGGAAAGAGACAGAGGTGAGCGGCCAGGCTGTGGAATCATCTGCCTTTCAAGGGGAGGGGATGCTTTTTCTGTTGAAATAGGAGTGCAGAGATAAGGCATCCATACAGGTATTGAAAGTACTCAAGTTGGGTGACAGAAACCATAAAACAGAAAGTCCTCTCAACTACTTTTCGAGATGAGAGGTAGGTAGTGAGAGTGAGGGGTGGGTCTGTGAAGCAGTAGGCCGTAGGAAGGTGGAAAGGTTTGAACTAACTGCCACTGAGTGGTGGAGAGATTTAGAAGGGATATGGCAGGGTACAGGCCTGGTTGTGGCTGAAGGCCGTGTGGCTTTGATGACCCTGATCTGCAGCCTCTGTCACTCCTGACTCTGCCAGCAGGAGGCATGGCAGTGGGATCACCCAGACTTACGGTTGGACAAGAATGGTGGGCCCGAAGGGGTCAGGAACTGACAATATTGGTTAGAGGGGGTTGACGTCCTGTTTCATGGCATCTACCTGTTGCTGTTGCTGTCGAGTCGATTCCGACTCATAGCAACCCTTTAGGACAGAGTAGAACTGCCCCATAGGGTTTCCAATGAGCGCCTGGTGGATTTGAACTGCTGACCTTTTGGTTACCAGCCATAGCTCTTAGCCACTATGCCACCAGGGTTTCCGGCATCTACCCAACAGGAACAAAAGCCAAGCTGGGAGGGCCTGAGACATTGTAACCAAGTACAGGGACCCAGATGCAGGTCACAGCGAGGCTGTAGAACAGGTGTGGTGGATCGGGACAAGAGGGCCTGAGTTTGTGGCCTTGAGTCTGAGCTGGGATTTCAGACACCCAGAGTATTTCTGGGTGATGAAGTGGTCCAGAATGGGGCCAGATGTGTGCTGCTGGTGCAGGGGGCGTGAACCTCATGGTGCTGAGATCAGTCCTGGGTCAGTGAACTACATCTTCTTGAGACCAGTGGGGAGGAGACAAGAGCTTGTGCTCTCTTCCCCAATCTCAGAAAGGAAAAAGGTAAGAGGTTACCTCTCTCCAGTCAGGATCCAATGCATGTGTGCTTAAGATGGAGAAGATGGGCATTGTTCTGGTAGCCTGGGGATCCCCCAGGGAACTGGGTCTACCCAGTCCAGAGGAGGCACCACATTCTACTGGGGGCCCAGCTGGCTCAGCAGTGGCCCCTACGCACAGTGCATGGGGCTCTGAAATGTGGGGCTCCCGGAGAGAGGCCAAGCGACACCTCTTTTATGGGGCTGAGTGTCTTAGTGGCTGTACTTGAGAAATGCTGGGTTTGGAAAAGGGTTGGACCACCCACCTACACATGACTGATAAATCCTTTTCAGTTATATTGCTGGAAAGCCGATCATAATCTTTCATGTCAAAACCAGAAAGCATTTATGGCTGAATTCAAACTGTTGCTTTAAAATCTAATTCCAGCATCTTCCTTTAATTTAATTTAAGGCCTTTAGGTTTTACCTAAATCAGAGGTCTTCCTGGTGAGCAGAGGGAGAAAGTCTCCTAAAGTGACAAATGCCAGGGAGGGGCTGAACTCCCACTGAAGGGCTCTCCTGGGGAACCCTCAGCCTTGGCCTTGGTGACCACCTCATCGGGCTTCAGTTATCTCTCCCAAACCCTTGTGTGCAGCCCTGTCCTGAAAGGCTCCCTGCCCTTCACATCTCTGGACCTGTGGGCAGTTGGGAGAGTTCCGAGAGGCCGCACGAGTAGAATAGTCAGTGCCAGGCCCAGCCACTGCCTGTACTGGGTGAACATCAGCCTTTATAGTTGCACGGTCACCACTCTACTGTCTGCCCCAGTTTCTAGATGCTGTCTGACTCCCACCCCCCACCCTCCTACCCCACTCCCCCATCACCCCCATCACTCTTTTCCTTTTCCCTGCATCAGGCTCTGTCCCTCATGTATCAGATCTGTTCTCATCCCTTCTGAGGAACCCTCCTGGATGCTCCTTCCCACCATGGCTGGGATAGGGACCAGAGGCTTGGTCTTCTCTGCATCTCCAACCCAGGGCCCTGAACTTAGTAGATGATCAAATTAGGTTTATTGTAGCCCAGTGATAAGTTTTTTGTTGGCCTCTCAACACCCATCTGGATGTCAAGACCTTTGGAAAGAGCATAATTAGTGATGCAAATGGAGCCACCTCCTAACATAAGCATAATAAAGGAGACCAGGGAACCCACCAGAAGGCCTTTGTTGCTTTCAAACCTTGCTATATAGTGGCTTAGAAAGGCAAGCCTAGGTCGCTCCATAGCCAAGTTTTTCCAGCTTGCTTTTTGGAAATCTGAGCCCAGAGTTCTTTAACTCTTGAAGAACTTGGATTCTTGCCCTGAATTTGGCATGGGCTCATTGGCTATTTGCATCTGGGCCACTGATGGCCTCTGTGTGTGTTGGCTTCTATGTCTCTGAAACATGTGGCCTAAGTGTAAACATCTCACTGAATTCTTTGCTCAGAGAGCTCTCCATTGGCTTCCGGACTCCGCTCCATTTGTGCTGCCCTTTGGAACTACCTTCACAGCCTGTGACACACTCTGTTGACAGTGTTAACATTGGCAAATCTTTATCATCAGAGGGGGAATTTGACAAAGGTCTGGAGCCAAGGCTAATGAGCCTAGGTTTGTTCTCTGTGTTTGTGTATATATTTAAATATATATATGTATACGTGTGTGTGTATGTATGCAGAGTCTCTGGGTGGCTCAACAGTTAAGTGTTGGGCTACTAACCAGAACGCTGGCAGTTCAATTCCACCCAGAGGTGCCTCAAAAGAAAGGCCTGGCGATTTACTTCTAAAAGGTCGCAGCCACTGAAAACCCTATGGAATGCAGCTCTACTCTGACACACGTGGGGTTGCCATGAATTGGAATTGCGTCACCGGCACCTTTTTTTTTTTTTTTTAAATATATGTGTGTGTTTATGTATGGTGAAGTTAAGCGAGCTGATTTCACCTCTTGCCTCTGTAGGCAGTTCCTAGAATTCTGGAAATATTTTAAAGGATGGGAGGATCATTGGACTAAGTGGAGAGCTTCCTGAGGAGGCCACTTTGAAGGGAACAACACACATTGGAATGTCTGTCTAATAAATTGACTCCCAACAGGAGACACATGTCCACAAGTACAGGCACACTCTCTTGGGCCACCATACACGCCCGCTACTTGGTTCCACATGCAAACCGTCCTGGGCTTCTTTGTAACCTCTGGCTGCTTCCCTCTCACTGTATGTCAGATCCCCTGTCAGGCACCCTCGCCAGCTGCCCACCTCGTGGGAATGAGGAAATCACACTCAGGAGAGAAATCCACTCTCATAACACCCCATCTGTTCCAAAGCCAAGCAAAAGTCGATTGAAATTTATCTGGCCTGATGGGTGAAAACTTTAAGATTTACCAGTTAAGACCCCAGGCTTTGGCATCAAATAAATCGGGCTCACATTTTGGATCTGCTGCTCCCTGGCTGTGTGATCTTGGGCCCACCATTTAGACTCTTTCAGCTCCTGTTTCCTCCTTTGTAGAATGGGGTAAGGATGGTTACTGTGTCATACATGAGACAATGTGTGTAAAAAGCCTTCCTAGTAAATACTCAGGAAAGGCTAGCATATTGCCAACCCTCTGGAAGGCTGAATTCTCTCTTTTCTTCCCTTGATGATTCAGTCATGCTAATTAAGACAGAAAGGACTGGGCTAATTTAGGCAAATCCAAGAGAAATACAGCCCTGGGCAAAATGATTTTGTGAATGACAATTCACCTATATGAATTCCAAAGAATTCATGTTGAATTTCCGAAGAAAGGTGATCCAACAGAATGTAGAAGTTATTGAAAAATATCATTAATATCACACACAAGTAAAATTTTGCTGAAGATCATTCAAAAGCAGTTGCAGCAGCACATCAATGGGAAACTGCCAGAAATTCAAGGTAGATTCAGAAGAGGGCGTGGAATGAGGAATATCATTGTTGATGTCAGATGGATCTTGGCTGAAAACAGAGAATACCAGAAAGATGCTCACCTGTGTTTTATTGACTATGTAAAGGCATTTTTCTGTGTGGATCATAACAAATTATGGATAACATTGTGAAGAATGGGAATTCCAGGACACTTAACTGTGCATAGACCAAGAGGCAGTTGTTTGAGCAGAGCAAGGGGATGCACTGCATGGTTAAAAATCAAGAAAGATGTGTGTCAGGGTTGTATCCTTTCACCATACTTACTCAGTCTCTATGCTGAGCAAATAATCTGAGAAGCTGGACTGCACAAAGAAGAATGTGGCATCAGGATTGGTGGAAGACTCATTAACAACCTGCAATATGTAGATGATACAACCTTGCTTGCTGAAAGTGAAGAGGACTTGGAGTACTTACTGATGAGGCTCAAAGACTACAGCCTTCAGTATGGATTACACCTCAACATAAAGAAAACAAAAATCCTCACAACTGGACCAATAAGCAACATCATGATAAATGGAGAAAAGATTGACGTTGTCAAGGATTTCATTTTACTTGGATTCCACTATCAATGCCCATGGAAGCAGCAGTCAAGAAATCAAATGACGCATTGCATTGGGAAAATCTGCTGCAAAAGGCCTCTTTAAAGCTTTAAAAAGCAAAGATGTCACTTTGAGAACTAAGGTGCACCTGACCGAAGCCTTGGTATTTTCAGTTGCCCCATATGCATATGAAAGCTGGACAATAAATAAGGAAGACTAAAGAAGAGTTGACACCTTTGAATAACGGTTTTGGCAAAGCATGTTGAATATACCATGAAGTGCCAAAAGAACAAACAAGTCTGTCTTGGAAGAAATACAGCCAGAGCGCTCCTTGGAAGTGAGGCTCGCAAGACTTCTCAAGTACTTTGGACATGTTATCGGGAGGGACTAGTCCCTGGAGAAGGACCCCAAATACAGGGTCAGCGAAAAAGAGGAAGACCCTCGACAAGATGGATTGACACAGTGGCTGCAACAATGGGCTCAAACATAACAAAGATTATGCAGGATTGGGCAGTGTTTCGTTCTGTTGTACATAGGGCTGCTGTGAGTCGGAACTGACTTGATGACGCCTAACGACAACATCAACATGAATCCCAGAGCATGCCAGGGGCAGGTGAGCAAAGGGCGGGCTCAGGGGGTTGGTCATCCTTCCCTAAATGGTGCCACTGCGTGGGGAATTGGGTGCTTTTGACCTGATTGCTGATCACTGGGAGTTATTCTCATCCTATGCTTTCATATCAATCAGAACTCTTCGGTGGCTAGTGACAGTAAATAGAAAAGTACAATTCAATTTTGAAGGAAGTATCTTGGCTTGAGTATCTGAATGGTCCAAAGGCTGATGTGGCCTCAAGTGCCGGATTCCCAGAATCTCTTTATCTGTCTCTTCTCTCCTTCTTCCCCACCCCATCTCCTTCTTTGATCTCTCTTCTCATGATGTTGGTTCCATGCTTGGGCTCCTCTTGGTTATAAGATGTGAGCAGCATCTTCAACCCCTACAATCTTTTTAGTTCATGCTTCCTAGGGAAGAGCAAATACCTCCTCCTAGTCCCTGAAACTGAAGCTCTCAAACTAGCTCTGCTTGGGCCTGAGTGGCTTGGCTTATATCCCATGCCTGCCCTGAACCAATGGTTTTATCCAGGAAATGCCCAGTCCTGATTAGCTGACACTGAGGGCCTGTGCTCCACCCCTGTGCTTGTTCAGAGCCTACAGGAAGCCTGGGGACTGAAGGGTAGAAAGTAGTAATTTTCCAGAGGAAATCCGGGATATAGTTACCAGAAGGGTGAACGGGTGCTAGGTAGGGGGAAAAGATGTAACACTCTATGACAGGCTCTAACTGCTTTCAAGCCATGAGCCCACTTATTCTCACAAACACCCCTTTTCCGGACGAGGAAACCAAGGCATAAGCACACTTGCCTGAGTTCACATGGCAACAGCATCGAGGCTGGCATTTAAACTCCTGCAGTCTGGCTTTTGTGCCTACTGCTACGCATACTGTCCTTCCCAATGAAATGCCCACTACAGAGTCCACTGCTGCTTTGCACACCATTCGCAGGGTGGGTTCCAGAAGGAATTCCCAGGCTGAGTTGCTGTGAGCATCTTGAATTCTGCCTTACTATGTAAAAGGTTTTTTCTCACAGTACAAGATACAAGTGCTATCCTCTTTTCCAAGCTGTTACCCAGGAATTAGTACCGCTTTCTTAGCCAGAGAGAGGCTTTGCCTCCCCACTGGTGGGCTGCTGACCCCCCTCATTTTTCCCTCCCCCTCCTCTTCCCTCTTCAGGTAAACCAGGGAGAGAAGTCAGAGCTCCCCACCCTAGGCCTCCTACCCACTCTTTATCTTTTTCTCTCTTTACCAAAAGGCCTGTAATTAGGAAACATTAGCAGGCTCCAAACAGCTTTCATACCTGAAACATCCCCCATAATTGCACTCAGCAGTGCTCTTCCCTGGCTATTAATGTCACTTTTATGAAGCAATGAGGAACAAAACACCCTGAGGCACTTAAAACATTTTTTTATATAATACGTGTCTTTTAGGAATGGAAGTTTAAAATCACCTGCCTGATGGAAACAGTGATAGACAAAAGGCACAGGGGGCCCAGGAGAGCCTGGGAGGCCCGGTCCTTGGGGAGCTGGAAGACAGGTCCATGAGGCTTAAGACACTGTGTGGGGAGAGATGTGATAGCCCAGTGGGCTGGGTTGACAGTGCTGGATGGGTCCCTAGGGGAGGAGAGTTGGTCCAGATGAATGCCAAGGGCACTGTTCTACCTGGCCCCATCATTTATGGTTGCCCTGTCACAGGACAGGGCTTTTATATGAGCCTTTTTTTTTTTAATGGACATGTGTGCATTTAATAGGGAGATGAATGGAATGTTACAGGTGACCAATGTCATTGACTAGAATATTAATTACTACATTGACTGCAGAAGTACACTGGGTATGACTGTGACTGTGTGGGTGTAGGGGTGTGTGTGTGTGTGTATGGATGTGACGGGATGGAGGGGAAAGAGAAAGAGAGAGAGAGCCTTCTCTAGATCATTGCTCTAAAGGACTTTGGGAATTGAGGCAGTCCAGCAGAAATTTACTGTCTGGCAAATTTATTTTCTTGCTTTTGGAAAAGGCTTGCAGACTCATTCATCAGCAGAGCAGCAGATTTTTCCTTCCACGGACTCTGGAGGGAACTCCAGAGGACACTCACCCACATTTCCTCTCCTGGAAACAGGCTTACCCCTCATTTTCCCAGACAGACAGATGTCTCTTCTTTAAAACCCTCCCCTGGAAGGCATTCCCCCGACCCTGTCCCTTGTCCCAACCTTAGACACATTTCTCTAGTTAGTATTTGAGCCTGAGAACCAACTTTTCAATGACAGCTCTTCTCAAATTGAGGCATGACACCCCTCCTCACCTACCTCTGACAGTTGTGGCAGTCCCTTCTTCCCCTCCCTGCCAGCTCGGGGGATATTACAGAGCAAAGGCACAAGTGGCTCTCAGGGCAGTAGAAACAAGGCTCCTGCCACAGGCACCAGGGTGGAGCTAAGGTGGGTCAGCAGGGGCTCATTCTCCTAACAGGCTCCCTCCTAGCTCCCTCACACTGGTTGCCTTGGTGAAGAAGGAGATATGTTATTGGAGAAGAGCAAAGCATGTGGAGGAAGTTGAGGCAGAGTTAAGAGGTCTAGATACAATGGGCAGAAGGAAAACAGATGAAGAAGGGGGGGATCAAGATTGTCAGAAGAAAGATGGTGACCCTGAGCCTAGCCCTCGGAGGGTTGAGGGTGATCTAGTGTCTGAGTCTGTCAACATTCAGGAGGAAGGATGAGAATCAGGAGCAGCCCAAAGCTCTTTTGAGGTGGAGGTCACACATACCTCCACTCTCCAACTTTTTCACCATTTTTGACACCAGCTCCCCCACTCCCCAAGGCACTCTCTACTTCTCTGTTGGGTTCAATAATTTGTTGTAATGGGCACAAAGAACTCATAGTCTGTAGTCACGATTGTGGGGTTTATTAGGGAAGTAACAGGTTATAACTCAGGATCAGGAGCAACTTGGAAGTAGGATACAATTCAGGAGATAGGACACAGTTCGTCAGTCAGGACAGCTTCCAACCAGGACAGTTCTCAGCTCCTTCTATTGCCTACAGACCCTTCTCTTGATGTACCAGCCAACAGTGCTTCTCTTGGTTGTGCCAGCCTGCAGGCCTTCTCTAGGTTGTTTGGCCAAGTGTTACATCTCTTTAGCTTCACTGACAAGTGCCTGGAGGCACCACCCCTCCAGCAAGCCTCCTGCCTGAAGGCACTCAGTTCTGTCTCACTCTGGGGGCTGGCAAGTCCACTGCAGCTGTCTCTCTCTCCATGGGCCAGCAAGCCCACTGCACCATCTCACACCAGTATCCTGGTTCCCGCTGCTCGTACTGCTGCTGCCATTTCTCTGCCACTGAGCTCTTCTGTGCTTGCTGCTGCTTCTTGCCATCTTCAGTGTTACAGCTGTCTCTCTCCTGGGTCTAGGAGATTCTCAGCACAGGGACCCCGGGTCCAAAGGACACGCTCTGCTCCAGGATCTTCTTGATGGCAGTGAAGCCCCCCCTCAACCTCTGTGGGATTGGCCTTTATATTCAGTTTCAAGGCATGACCTTCCTAGCCAGACCACAAACAGACCAATTTTCTTGGTAGACCCACAAATCATTCAATTTGCGTAGTAATCAACCAATTCCTATGAGGTCACTTAATCCTCTTGAGTGGTTTTATGCACCCTATTTGCATAGTATACTGGCCAATCCCTTGCAAGATTGTGGCCCAGCCAGTCACCTTCAGCAGAATTATAAACCCAAGGCCAGAAAGGTAATAGGAGAAACCCACTACACTACAGCAAACTAGTACTTTTGAGAACATGGCAGCCCTTGGTAGGTACCTTTTCCTTTACCATTGCTTATTGCCAAAAGTGTTAGAATAAATTGGCCTAAATCCCACTGTACTCCTAGTAGTATAAAGGAGCAAGCCCAGGCTTTGGAATATGATGTCCTGGGTTCAGTCCCACTTCCTGCTAAATTCTTTAACCTTGCTGAGCCCATTTTCTGCCTCAGTAACATGAGTAATGTAAGATCTTATTTAGTGAGTGGTCAGGAGGATTAAATTGTGTTTGTCTTTTTTTTTTTTTAACTATAAAGCTCAGTGTGATACCACTTGCCCTAGTACTAGTGGTAGTGACGACTCTCATTTGAGGGGCTTAACTTTCAGGAGATGGGAGTGGGAACTGACTGAGAGAAGCCCCTGAGTACAAAATCAGCATTCCAAAGTTTACTGTTAGGTTGTGGTTCTCCCAGGAATAACATCAGAGGGTATATACTGTTATGAATAACAGTGTTATTATTATTAATAATGATAACTGTAAAAAAAAAAAACAAAAACTGTAGTTACCATTAATTAAGTACCAACTGTGTTCCAGGCATTGAACATTCTTTGTATTACCTCACTGAATTCTCACCAGGGACCTGAAAGGTAGGTGGTACTTTCTGCATTTTGCAGAGCAGGCACTGGGGTTCAGAACAATTATTCAAAGTCACAGGACTAGTGCTGCTGAGAACTGGCCCTGGCCCATCTGACCATAAAGCACACTCTTGTCTCTGTAGCTTTGCCCTGAAAGGGCATACAGAAGGGATCCTACAGTCACTGTCCTATATCATTGAGAAACCACAGAATAGGAGGCCAGTGAGGAAAGGCAAATGTTTTCCAGCTTCTTACAAAGGGAAAAGGTATGTTTTAAAAGCCATGGATCAGTGAGTAGTATCACATAGTAGGCACCCGATGAATCATTTTTAAAGCAACCTCTAGGAGGGAGTTGGAGCAGGTGGTTTGTGACACCCTGGTTTGGGGGAAGAGAGCAGCAAGTCCTGGAGGAGCCTGGGGGGCAGGCCCCGCTCACAGAGTGG
The DNA here is from genome assembly GCF_030014295.1 of Loxodonta africana. NCBI lineage: Eukaryota > Metazoa > Chordata > Mammalia > Proboscidea > Elephantidae > Loxodonta > Loxodonta africana. Next base: position 44,305,139 of record NC_087367.1, on the reverse strand, counting down.
ATAAGGTCTGTCCAGGAGTGAGGCCTGGCTAGGATCCAGAGGAGGACACAGGTGGTCTCTGCAGACGCTGGCTCCCTGGTGATGATGGAGGAGCCCTGGTGGGGCAGCTCTCATCCTTGGCAAACGTTCAGTAACTCTCCTTGGGAAGGGAGAGCTGGGGAGAGAGAGATGTGAGTGGGCCTCGGGGGCTGCTTTATCCCATTCAGCGGCCTCTGCAGTGGTTCTGCCGAACCAGCCCCTCCTCCACATGAACTGCCTCTCTACTGATAGAAGTGGGGGTTACAGCTGTGGCACACCTTCATCTCCATACACACTATCTCGCTCTTCACTCTTTCTGGTGGAGACAGGCATGTCTAGCACGTTTGCCAGTGTCTTTGTGGGCTTTCTCAAAGGACAGTCAATACGAAAGATATTGGCGTATAATTGAAATGCACCCTGCTCATCCAGAGCTCTACCATCAGACCAACAGGATCAGTCTATATTTGAATTTAAGTGCAGAAAATTAACTGAGCAGCAACAAGCCAGGGGTGACTCGGGTGGGCAGCACTCAGGTGGTGGTGTCTCGTGTGTACCTGGCCACATCTTCATGGCGGATGAGCAAAGAAGGGAGGTTCAGGAAAAGCCAGCCCAAGCTCAGACATTCAGAGAAGTCCAAGGGCAAGCCTCAGGTGATTGTGACCCCATTGTGCGCTGGAATGGGCTTATTCTGAGAACTGGATTTTTTAAAGGGATGTTGGCAAAACTGAAGCATGTCTAGTGGGGGTGACCAGTGATCATATCATTCAAAGAATGCCTATGGACCTGGAAACCTCAACCCAGAGCTGATCTGAAGCATAGTCCAGGAAACAAAGGAATGAGGTAATTCTCAAAAGACTCTGGAGTCCTCCACAGGCTTCCCAGGGCCAAGCTCCAGCAGTCTCAGTTCCAGGAAGAAATAGTTCTCTGAAGTGGGTCACATGTGGTGGCTATATTCCCACCCAATTGGTGGTGGGGGGCAGGGTAGAAAGGACGGAGGAGTGGTGATGGGGGTCCTCTTCCCAGGGCCAGATTTCCCTCCACTCTGAGAATGGGAAAGAAGCCAAGAGCTCCTTGGAAAAGGCCCAACTGCTTCCTCCCCCATGGCTGGCTCTCTTGTGTCCAGGAAAGCTCCAGCTGGCCAGCTCTGGTGCAGCAGAGCCCTGTGGCAGCTCACATGGCCACGCAAAGTCCAAGCACTGTGAGCTCATGGAATGAGGAGTGCGTTTCCCCAGCCTATAACTCAGCATGATGGCCCATCTTTATGCTGGTCTCTGCTATGCTGTCAGAGCAGAAATCCCTCCACGCCGAAGTGAAACGCCACCAGTCTCTCCTGGGGGTAAGGCGGGCTCTTCCAGCAATGGAGTCCAGGTCTGGGCTGAGCAGTAGCGTTAGGAAGCCGGGTCCTGGGGCCTGCAGCGCCCGCCCCTCCCTTGTTCAACAAGGCCTTGTTGGGCAGCGTTGGAGGACCACATTCAATCGACAGCTTAAGATAATCACATGTGTGAGGCGCTGGGATAATGACAGCTGAATACCCTGCCACCGTTGCCATAGTAACCAGCCAAGCTCTGGTTCCCTCTTTTTTTTTCCCTGTTTTCTGAGCCTCCTTGTTATAGGGCTGGCATGTGGGGTGGGGGATGAGTTTGGGAAATGGGAAGAAGGAGGGAAGGGGGAGGGGAGATCCAAGGAGGGCAGTCCATTATACGCTCTTTAAACACCCCAGCTGGAGGTGTTTTAAATCTCAACAGAAACAGAAACGTTGTCTTAATCCCTAGCTCCCTGCGAATTATTTAAAGGGGTCTTGTCAGAAGGATGAAATTGTCACTGTTGCAGTGTCAACAGCAGCAGCAGCGGTCATAATGGCTGAGGACCCCACTCCAGGCAGGGCCTGTTACGTGGCCCAGGGCTGTGAACAAGGAGTCCCCTCCCAGGCACAAGCCAGCAGTGTTTCTTCTTGTGTCCTGGCAGAACCCTGGGTGTGGAATGTGCCAGGGTGCAGGGGTGTTCCCTCAGCAGTGGGCTCTCTGAGCAGTGACAGGTCCTCACCTGGCCAGAGTGGGCTCACACAAAGTAGTGCCACACCCAGGATTCACCTAGGCCATGCCAGCACCCCAACTTACGCATGCACGTGTGCACACACACACACATGCACGTGAGCACACACATACACGGAGACAGGGCAGACTGGAGAGTCTAGAGCATTCACATCATGGAGGGAGAGCCAACACTTCGAATCAGGAAAAATCAGCGACCTGTGCTCAGAGAGAGGCTCAGCATGTGTCTCTGGAGAGCTAATGCCCACAATAACTGACTCCAGTTGAAGTGCTGTACTTTTCACATGTTATCACCTTTAATCCTTACAACCACCTAGTGGGGTAGGTACTGTTGGCATCCCTGGGCCACAGAGAAGGACAGTGAGGCTCAGTGAGGCTTAAAGACTTGCCCACTGTCACACAGCTGGGTCTGGTTGAGTCCTTGCCCTGTGGACTTAACTCCTGTGCTAAATGAGGGGTCACCATGATCTCTGGTTCTGGGGCAGGCAGGGTTACAGAGTACTTCTTAACCCCGGCCCTTTTTTGAGAAGCACACCATGTCCTTCCTATTGATTCAGACATGCTCCCCTTGGGGACAACATCTCCCACTTCAATATAGCATTTCCTGTACTTCTGCACCAAGTTTGAGACTGCATGGGGAAACAATGAGCTTATGTTTGCCATATTATCTAATTATGTCCCTAACCTTCAGCCCTTTGCACCTGTGCATCCCAAGGAGCGAGCCCTCCTTGCTGTGCATTGGTGGTTAGGGACTTGCTTTGTGCTGCTTCAATATGGAAGCCTTTCCAAGGTGGTGGGCTTTCAAAAGCAGTGCCCACCCATCTCTGGCACACTGTATGGGGCTCTGTGAGGGGGCCTAAGGTCACGAATTAGCGGGGAGGGGGCACTATTGGTATCCTCTCAGCCCAGCACATCTGGGGAGTAAATCAAGTATGTTGGGAGGTGCCCTAGTGCTCCAGGCCCTCGGGGGAGCCATTGAGTAAACGGCTGCCTTGGGTTGGTAGGTGCACTAAATAGTAGATCCCTCAGGGCTTGTAGGAATTTATGCCCCATGGACAGCATTTTACATTTTAATTACCCCTCTAGCTTGTCTAATATCCGAGCTCTTTCAGGCTTGTCTACTGTCTACACAGGAGCTGTGTCCTTGGGGTCCAGGTCGACTGGGGGAAGGCTTGGCTATGTGAACTGTTGCCCTAAAGAGTCTCAGGCCTCCTGTAGGTTCTGAGAGCTGTGCTGCCTGGGCCTCAGTGGGTGTCTCATTCAAAGAGGCAGCCCTCTGCCACTAGGCCTGAAGGTGGGTCTTTACATGTCCCTAGTTGAGCCAGTGCTAGGGAATTTCTGGGATGGTGCCACAAGGCATAGTAACAACAACCATCTGAAATGGAATAGGTTCCCGAGGCAGTGGTTTGTGCCCAAATACAGACTCCTGCATGGGACAAAGCCTGTAAGCTGTGTCAAATTTTGTCACCACTGTTCCAGGGACTGCCTGACTGAGGGAAGAGAACCCGTGCTGAAGCCAGGAGGGGCAAGCTCAGCAGATTCAGGGAAGAGGAGGGCGTGGGCTTCCAGACTGTCCCTCTGTGTCTGTAAGGAGAGGGAGTTCACTCATTCACCCCTTCATTCTGCCAATCCAAGGACAGGATTATTTATCTAAGATGGAGACAATTTCCACACCCTGATGATTCAGCTGGAGGTGGATCCTAAGGTTAATATAATAATAGTGATGATGATGATCATAATAGTAATGATAATAATTAGTTCTCAGTAAAATGGTAGTTATGGCAGGCATAACGCTTGCTGAGTTACTTTCATTATCTTTCAGTCCTTGCAGCACTCTGCAAGGTAAATAGTATTTTGCAGATGAGGAAACTGAAGCCCAGGAAGTTTCCTATGGTTGTAGAGCTGTAACTGGCAGAGATGGGGTCCACCTGACCCCTGGCAACCTCTCTAGCCTCATCTCTTCCCACCGTTCCTTTGCTCTTTGCTTTTCAGCAGCCACTCTGGTCGCCTTTCTTTCTTGGCACACTCCTGCTCTGGAGGGTCTGTGCCTAGAGTGCTAATTCCCCAGGCACCCTCAAGGCGGGCTCCTGTGTGTCATTCAGATCTCTGCTCAGAGAGAGACCTTTCCTGATGACCTTACTGCTCACTGTCCTTCTGTGTCTCCTTAAAAAATTAGTTGCCCTTGAGTCAATTCCAACTCACAGTGACCTCATCTGTGTCAGAGAGCTTCGAATGGCTGATTTTTCAGAAGTAGATCACCAGGCCTTTCTTCTAAGGTGCCTCTAGGTGTATTCGAACCTCCAGCCTTTCAGTTAGCAGCTGAGCGTGTTAAGCCACTCAGGGATGCCTACATGCCCCTTAATAGCATTTAACATTATCTGACTTTATATCGGATCCCCTGGGTCTCCAGGAGAGTCCCTGGGCCTCCATCAGTTCTTTGTTAAGAGAATGAGTTAAGTAGCTGCGTTTGAAAGAAATCAGAATACCTGGGATCTTTTTAGGCTAATAGTGGCTGAACAGCCTATTTCAATTATTTCTATCCCCATCTTAAATGGTGGTGTACAGAGGAAGTGCCCTACCCATGGAGGTTATCCTGATGCAGCACTGTGATGGACCTTGTGCATTCTGGGAGGGGCCTGGCCTGCCTGGGGGAAGTGGCAGCAGTCCAGGGAGGCGCCAACTGTCGAAAATCTTTCCTGAGACTCCGTGCTTGGAGCTGTCTTCAGCCACACATGGTGGAATCAGTTTGCTTCTTTTAACTTCATTTTATAGTTGTTCTTCATTTTTGACTAAAAAATATTGTTTCTTAGCTTGTTCATCATCTGATTCATTTGGCTCCAAATGACCTTTGCCAGTTTCCAAAATTCGAATCCACCCTCAGTCAGAGGCTCTGAAGACGTTTCTAAAAGGTGGTATAGATGGACTGCAGGGTAGACACCCACGACAATGGTTTTGAGGAGGGACAGTTTATATGGATATGAGTCTTGATAACATATTTTACAAAAAAACACACACAGAGTAACCAAAAAAACCAAACCCATTCTCATCGAGTTGATTCCGACTCATAGCAACCCTATACGACAGAGTAGAACTGCCCCTTAGAGTTTCCAAGGAGTGCCTGGTGGATTCGAACTGCCGACCCTTTGGTTAGAAGTCATAGCTCTTAACCGCTACGCCGTCAGGGTTTAAGTAGTCAGTATGCACTACCCAAATGTCTGCAGACACTCTGGACTGCTCTAGCAACAAGACCTGAAAGTGCTGGCTTCTTATAAGCAAGTCTAACCTAGATGTTCAAGGACCTAGAGGTGTCTTTCTCATACATCAAAGTCATGGTTTGAAAGCCTGAACAAGTGCTTTCTAATGGGTGTCATTGTTTTCTTTATTATGCTTATCTCAAGGACAGGTGGTCCATTTACATCAATAATAGTGCCCTTTGGAAAAAAAAATTAATATTCTGTTGGTTGTGCAACACTGATTTGTTTCTTCTTCTCCCAGGGACGGGTTAGTGTGGTGGTTTCTGCAATAAGTCCCCAGCAAAGGACCAGGGGCTGAGGAGGCAGGGAAGTTAAGGAACAGACCAGGACTTCGCAGGTTCACTCACCACCCGGCATTTATTGAGACCTACTACCAATTGCCATCGATTGTCACTTCCCACTCATGGTGACCCCATGTGCTCCATAGGGTTTTCAATGGCTGATTTTTTTGAAGTAGATATCCAGGCCTTTCTTCCAAGGTGCCTCTGTGTGGATTTGAAACTCTAACCTTTCAGTCAGCAGCCTAATGTGTTAACTGTTTGTGCCACCCAGGGACTCCTGTTGAGGCTAAGAGCTGAGAATATGGAGAGATTTCCAACGCAGCCCCAGCTCTCCAGGGGCAGGAGAGTTCAGGAGAATGACTGGAAGACTGAATCCAATGAGAGAGAGAAATCAATGGAGCAAGAAGGGCAGGCTAGTTATGAAGGAGATAGAAGACACAGGATTTGGTGTGTCCCTCTGTGATGGGAAATGGAGAGGGCAGAGTCCAGAGTGCTTTCTAGATTTCTGACATGGGGAACTGAGTGGCTGAGATGCCATCTGTAGATAGATGTGAGACTGCAGAAGGACTGGAGAGAGCAAGATGGTGAGTCTCATGTGTTTACTGGGAGGCATCCAGCAGGCAGCTGTATGTACAAATGTGGGAAGAGGTCAAGGCTGGTGGCATACGCCATGGTGGTTCATGTCATGTGTGGGGGTGAGACCTCCCAGGACAAGAGATGAGAAGGCAGGGGAATGATGGTAGACCCCTGAGAAACCTGTGGATTTCACTGGCCCCAGAAAGAACTGAATAAAATGCTGTCAAGCAATACCAGTATTGCAAAGCCAGATACATGGAATTATTTAACTTGTTGAAACGAACTAATAAATTAGTCAAAACATAATTCCCTGTCCTTAAGGAGCTCACAGGCTGGTAGTGGAGACAGAAGTCACACACAAAGCAATTAAAGGATAGTTCACAACAGCATATTATCAAATGCTAAATTGTGTAGAATAAACTCAATCATGCTTTAAGCATTCAGAAAAATGGTAGCTTAATATAAGTTGGGGAAGGCAAAAAAGGAAATGAAACCTACGCTGCCTTGAAGGAGGGAGCTGCAGAGAAGTAGACTCTGCCAGCTATTGAATATCTCTGGGCCTCAGTTTGCTCATTTGTCAACAAAAGGTCTTGGTCAACCAGATCTATAGTGGCCAAGTCTGCTACTCTCTGATTCTGATGCTGGAGGAGTTCAGATGGTGGAGGGCGGGGGGAAAGGAGAAGGGCACTAAGGGTCAGTCAGAGCATAAACAGCAACAGCAATGGACAGATATGGTATGATCTTGTGTCTTGATGTAAGAGGATATGGCCTGGGCTTGGGTCCTTGCCATCCCCTGTCTCATTTGGTGTCATTACTTTCTGACCAGCTGGTGGCCAGGGTATGAGTCCAGGCATGAGGTAATGTCACCCCTAGCACAGTGGCCGTGGAAATGCTAGAGAGAGGCCAGATAGAAGAAATATTGTTCTGGAAGAAATGGTAGGTCTTGGTGACAAATTAGGTGTGTTGGAGATGGAAGGACCTTTTGGCCTGATAACTTCCTGACTGACCTCTGGGCTGAAATCTCAAGTGATTCTGCAGTAGGGATAAGGAAAGGACATGCCTAGTAGAGGGACAGGCTAAGCAGGGCCACTGAAGTTGCCATGGGCATGCTATTTGTGGATAATTGAGACCACTCTAGCATTGTTACGGTGTTGAAATATAGGCTGGACCAGGTAACACAGTTGTTTGTTTGTTTGTTTTTAAAGCTATATTGAGGTATTATTTATATACCATAAAGTTCACTGATTTCAAGTGTACAGTTCAGTGATTTTTAGTAAATTTAAAGATGTACATCCATCACACAATCCAATTTTAGAACATTTCCAGTACCCCTCAAAAGACCCCATATGCCTATTTGCAGTCACTCCCCTTTCCCAGCCCCAGGCCCAGGCAGGTACTTTTCTGTCTATACGTTTGACTTTTCTGGACACTGGTGTATATGGAATTATACAGTATGTGGTCTTTTGCATCTGGCTTCCTTTACTCAGTATGCTGTCTTTGAGATTCATCCATGTTGTAGCATGTATCAGGATTTCATTTCTTTTTATTTCTGAATAGTATTCAATTGTGTGGATACATTACATTATGTTTATTCATTCACCAGTTGAGGGACATTAACAAAGAGCCCAGTTGAGAGCTCCAAGAAGGGAGGACTACAGTCAGATTGGCACTCCTAAAATAAGGTGCACAAGAAATGTCCTCCAATCTTATTTTCTTTTACTCCAATTATTCCAGACTCTGAGCCCCCATCCCAGTGGATGAGTGAGAATTTCAGCTTTCCACTATGACTGTGCAAAGCTCCCGGATGTCCTACTCAGAACAAATTCTGAGATTGCTGCTACATTGTCTGGAGACCCATGATCCTCTCAGGTCCAGCTGCCTCCAGGTTCCCATGAGGCTCTGGAGGTGGTAGTGGCCGCAGTTAATAGCTTTGTGTACCTGATTTCAAATACATGAAAGTATACCTGAGGGGTTATCCTCAAAGTGGAACTGCTAGGTCAAAGTGTATATGCAGTGTAATTTTGATAAATAAAGCCAAGGTTTCCGTACAAATCAAGCCAGTTTGCCCTTTGGCCAAGCATGTATCAGAATGCTTACCTCCTGCACTCAATACAACGTGTTATCAGCCTTTTGTTTGTTCTTGGGGGTTACCGTGGAGGATGGGGCGGGCATCTTAGTGTGATTAATTCCTATTTTGGTTAAAATGAGTGAGGCTTAGTATCTTTTTATATGTTTAAGAGCTGTATCTGTTTCCTTTTTAGTGAACAGTTATTTGATATCCGTTGCCCAGTTTTCTGTTTTCTTATGGAATCCATTAAACCAAACCTGTTGCCCTGGAGTCAGTTCTGACTCATGGCGATGCCCTGTGTGCTCTGTAGGGTTTTCTTGGTTGTGATCTTAACAGAGGAGGATCACCAGGCCTTACTTCTGTGGTGCTGCTGAGCGGGTTTGACCTGCCAGACTTCAGGTTAGTGTCGCATGCAAACCATCTGCCCAAGTCAGGGGCCGCCTATTGATGTGTAGGTTCTCTTTATACATTAAGGGAAACTAACACTTTGTGATAAGTTACAAATACTTTTTTCTCATCTTTTTTTTTTTTTTTTTTGACTTTGCTTATGGCTGTTTCTGTCATGCTGGTTTTTTAAAAACAAATTTGTGTACAGCTGAATTTATTAATCTGCTCACTTATGGCTTCTGGCTTTCATGTCACAATTAGCATGTATAAATTCACCTGGATTCTTTAACTATTTTTCATGGCTAAATTTTTAGTGTTTAAATCTTTGATTCACTGGGCATTGATCCAGAAGTAAGGTATGAGGTATGGATACAAAGTTATGTTTTTTCCAGATTATTATTTTATTTTATTATTTTTTAATAATTCACCTTTTCTCCACTGATTTGATTTTCCCAACATTTGAAGTGTTGATAGAAACTACTGAATTGACTTATAAAAATGAGTTCACCAGTTTACACTTCCACCAGTAGGCTGGAACAGTACCCTTTTCCCCACATTGTTACCAAGATGCGATATTTTATCTTTTTAATTTATTGTCAATCTGATAAACAAATCGTGGTGTTTTGTTGTTGTTTTCATGGGAGGAGAGAATTACGGGAAGGAACAGAGGAGGCAATGTATCATATGTCTAGAGGTGGGAACTGAGAAGTGACCACTGAATGGAGACTTTCAGGAAAGTAGTGTTGGGTAGGACTGGAGCCAGCACAGGCCTTGTATAAAAGAACTTTGGCCCCTAATAGGAAAGTGGGTGTCTATGGTAATACTCTCCTTTTTTAAAGGAAGGACTGAGGAGAGGTGGAATCAGGATTCCTAAGGACCTGGGAAGCAGTGTTTCTGGGGACACAAGGGGAGCTTAAAGCCTGACTGGAGAACCTGGACTGATGAGTGAAGAAGTGTTCAGGGAACACATGGTTCCCTAGTTCTGGCCAAACTCCCATTCCCCCCTGCCCACCCCCCGCCCCAGCTCAGTAAGGGCTTAGAGTTTCTACCCTAAAATCTCTCTCCAGTCTCCACCAGTTTGGTCTAAGCCCACGTCATCTCTTGCCTGGACTCATCAAACCAGTTGTTGCCAAGTCGACTGTGGCTTGTGAGGACCTCGTATGTGCAGAGTAGAACTGTGCTTCATAGTGTTTTCAAGGCCGTGAACTTTTGGAAGTAGATCACCAGGCCTTTCTTCCAAGGTGTCTACGGGCGGGTTCAGACCACCACCGTTTCTGTTGGTAGTCGAGTGCTCAGCCATTTGTGCCACTCAGGGAACCTTGGACCTCTACGACAGCCCCCCGTTGCTCCTGCACATACATGCCCTCTAATCCATTCTCTACTTTGCATCAGAGAGACCTTTTAAAGTCTTAGATCTGACCACTTGTAATGCTCCTCCCTAGTATTTGACAATGATTTTCAGTTACTCTTGGGATGAGATTAAAAATTCTCAACCTAACCTACCTACCCCTCTGTCTTCATTCCTGCCATCTCTAGTTTTTTATGACTCGTCAGCCATAACAGCTTTGTTCCTTGACTGTGCCAGGCTGTTTCTTCCCACCACAGGGCCATCACCCTTGTTGTTCCTGGGCCTAGATTCTCTTCCCCTCTGCCCCCTCCCAACCCTAGTAGGCACACACTTCTCCTGCCAGCTTCTGTCCATTGTCCCCTATCCACTCATTGGAGGGTCTTCCCTGACACCCCTCTGTGTATCAGGTGCACCCCCTCTCTTGGCCGCCTGTGATTTTTCTCTCACAGCAGTTAGTACAATTGTAATTATTTAGTTATTTTAATAACGGTTTGTTTAATTTCTGCTTCTCTCACTGGATTATAAGCTTCATATTGCTGTATCCCCAGTGGCTAATAGAATGCCTGGCATAAAGCTGGCATTTGGTAACTTTTTTTTTAATGATGAATGAATGAAGTATAAGTATAAAGCAGTGAAACTGATTCCAAGTATCATAAAGAAATACAGTGTTTGTCCCTCCCTCATCTTGAGTTACCCAAATCTTCTCTTTCTTCAGTGGCCCCAATCCTAACTGCCGCTTGCTCCAGAAATCACTTATACCCCCTCTAGCTCACTCAGATCTCGTAGTTTCCCAGTCCCTCTAGCACCCACTGTCAGGAGAAGAATGAAAGAGGGAGAGAAATCAGTGTGAGACTCCATGATGGCCTTTATCCGAACAACAGGCAGTTATTTTCCTTTCTCTCAAATGCTACCCTTTCTCTTTGAATACAGAGCTATATTCCACCTAATTTGCTTTGATCGCTCCCTCAGGAGTGATCATGAAATCAATTGGATTTGTAGACTTTCATGACTAGAGGTCACCCAGTATGATTCCTCATTTTACAGATGAGAAAACTGAGACCCAGAGTGGTTAATGCTAGAAACAATTACCTCTGTTGGGTCTTACAATACCAATCAATGTCATTTTCTAAGATGAATATCCTCAGCCTGATAAGTGTGTAACTCCTCATTCTATTTAAGGACCCACTGGTGGTGACAATCTCAGTGCCAAGGTGAGTCACACGTGATGGGCTTTTGTCCTGCTCCCACGCAAGCTGGACCAGCCTTGGTGGGTCAAGAACTTTGCTGGCATAGGTCCCCACCCTAATGGGGCCACATGCCTCACTTGTGCATTGACAAAGGGGCCCTACATTTGTGATGAGACCTCATACAGCCCAGCAGAAAGAATGGATTGTGAGGCCCGTCATGCTTAAATAATTGCAGAACAGTAGAAGAAACCTACCCTTCACTCAAGAAAATGGGGGCTTTTCGCTACACCTTAAAAGTAACATAGGGGTCGCCTGTGAAAATATTATTCCAAAACAACCATGGGAAGGGAGGGAGGTCTGAGAATTTGATCTAAAATAACCGCCAGTGACTTCTTCCTACTTGCTCTCTGGGTCCAGAAAACCAGGCAAGCAGAACGTAACTTTAACAAACACATTTAAATAGAACATAATGCAGTATTCAAGAAGGAATAAAAAGTGTTTTTTTCTATATCTAGAGAATCAATAAGAAATAAAGCAAAGCTTTACCTGACAGTGTCCAGGGCCCAGGTGAGGACTGACAGCATGAATTTATACTCCACCTGAGTTGCTGAGTCATGACTGCTCTTTTCCAATGGCCCCATGGTGGGACCTGGGAGCAAGGAGGTCCAACAGGCAAGCCACACAAACAGGCACTAGGCAGGCACTGTGTGCTGGGCTGGGGATGTGGAACTGCAGTGGTTCAGCCACAGCCCTCATGGGCTCACTAACTCCTGGGGGCTATTCCACACACTGAGTGTGTCCATATTCTAAAAGTGGTGGACATAGTGGTATAGGAGCACAGGGCATGCACTAAGGAGGGGTATCCAATCCAGCATGAGGAGCATGAATGGGTAATCGAGAGGTTTTCCAGAAGTGGAGTTACTCAACTGAAGAAGAACAGATGGATGAACAGGAGAACAGGCTTGGAGGTGGGAAACAGAGTTGTGGGTTTGGGAAAGTTAAAGCCTTTTGGCATTGCCAAAAAGTAAAGTGGAACAGAGAGAGCTCCTGGCTGATGGACCATGAATGGTGGTTGAGGATTAGGTGTTGGACGGGCTCTAAGGTCCCTCGCCAGGGAGCTCAGAATTTATCTATGACAGAAAATCAGAGTGGTCTACATGCCCTGGAGCTGGTGCAGGTATCTCCTAAGGAGCTCGCTGAGGACTCCAGGCTGGAGAGTGCTGGGGGGAGCTGGAGAGAGAGGGGCTGTGGGTAGATGGCAGTTCATGTGCCACAGTGGCAGGGGCCCAGACAGCAGGAGTAGCCCTGAGGTTGCTTTACAGGCCTAGGTGTGCAGGGCCGTCTCTCCACATGCCTATTTTTTCCTCAGCACCATGCCTGGTCTTAGAATGCCCTGGCACAAATGTGAAGGGTAGCCTTGCCTCTGTTCACCTCCTCCCTGTGCAAGAAGCAACAGCAGCATTTCCCATGCACACATGTTGGCTTTTAGCTTCGTCAGTGAAGAATTATAGTTGATATATTTAAACCCCACACTGTGAACAATAAACAATTGACACAATACAATATTTAGAGAAAGGGGTATAATTTGGTTACCTCTGTAACCACTGCTGAATGGTTAAGGATCTTAATCCATTTTCTCTTTTCCCTTTAGAAAGTTTAATTTCTTCTGCCCCTTGTTTTTTTTCAAGATTAAAATCTCTTGGGAATTCTCTCAGTTCTTGAGATCAGGCGTGGGCAGCTGTCCTCTGAGCTTCTTAACTGTCCCAGCACAAGGAAGAATGACCCAGCGATTCTTCTTTGACCCTTGCCCCAGAGTCGCTCAGTTAAGGAAGTGATACCTTTATGAGCCCCTCTTATTGCTGATTACTGACATAATCTAGAAGTTCTTATTAGTTGAATTTCTTTGGCCATTTGAAGCCCCTCTATTCCTCTCCTCTCTCTCTCCCCTTACAACTACGTAACCGTGGGTGAATTGCAGGATTTCCTTTCATCTGTATATTGGGAATAATAGTACCAACATATCAAAGTTGTTGGGAAGGTTACAGTAGGTAATGTGTTTGAAGAGGCCTCTTTCAATGAATGCGTCACTCCCCTCTTCTTGTAGTCTGCAGAGCTACTAAAAACAGAGTCCCTTTTCCACGGTGAGTCATGATTACCTCCCTTGTAAGAAGCTTTTCTTTACTCCCTAACACCCTCCAACATTCTCCTCCATCACATTTTTTGCTTGAAATTTGCACACAGTGAAGCTCATTTGCTTTGTTAAGAATCTCTCTTAGCAGCCTCTAGTCTTACCAGTTTTATAGTCTGGCTCTTTCAAAGAAAGCAGTGTTATAAAACAAAAGTTTGTGAGAATCTAAGTTGGTTGAGAAGTTCTGAAATGCTTTATATTCATATACTTTTCAGAGATATAAAGGAGTCTCATCACCATAAACAAATGAGGACCAGAGAAGGGGATTTCCACGGTGAAGGTGTTACGTAATTGGACCCTTAATCCAAACTCACCACTGAGAGTAAAGGCTGTGGCACTGAGGAATAAAGCTCTTGCCGTTAAAAGGGGCTGAAGGCTGCAAGTTGTCCCCATGGAGAGGGGAACTGAATATAACGAGCCGTAGTCATAGCACGAGAGTTTTGGGTTTGATGAGGGAAGGCTTTCTAGAATGAAGTTGGTTATAATTTGGAATGAGTTGCAGAGAAGGAGATCTTTAAAAACAAGGTAGGGTTAAACCAAAACCAAACCCACTGTCTTTGAGTCAATTCTGACTCATAGAAACCCTAGAGGACAGGCTAGAACTGTGCCTTAGGGTTTCCAAGGCTTTAAATCTTTACAAAAGCAAACTGCCACATCTTTCTCCAACACAGCATCTAGTGGATTTGAACTTAGCAGCTGAGTGCTTAACCACTGTGTCACCAGGGCTCCTTAAGGTTGGGCTAGATGCGTTAATTTCTCAAGTCAAGCGACTGGACTGGTGAGCTCTTCAGGCCCCCTTCAGCCCAAGGATTATCCTTTGCCCTGCCTCTTTTTGTCTTCTCACTCTCTATTTTGTGTTTTTGCATGTGTGTGGCCTGCTTGGTACAGTGGGAAGAAGTCAGTGGCTACGATGAAAACCTGAACACCATCCGTACCTACCAGGTGTGCAACGTCTTCGAGCCCAACCAAAACAACTGGCTGCTCACCACCTTCATTAACCGTCGAGGGGCTCATCGCATCTACACAGAGATGCGCTTCACTGTGAGAGATTGCAGCAGCCTCCCCAATGTCCCAGGATCCTGCAAAGAGACCTTCAACTTGTACTACTATGAGACTGACTCAGTCATTGCCACCAAGAAGTCAGCCTTCTGGTCTGAGGCCCCCTACCTCAAAGTAGACACCATTGCTGCAGATGAGAGCTTCTCCCAAGTGGACTTTGGGGGAAGATTGATGAAGGTCAACACAGAAGTCAGGAGCTTTGGTCCTCTTACTCGGAATGGTTTTTACCTTGCATTCCAGGATTATGGAGCCTGTATGTCTCTCCTTTCTGTCCGTGTATTCTTCAAAAAGTGTCCCAGCATTGTGCAAAATTTTGCAGTGTTCCCAGAGACCATGACAGGGGCCGAGAGCACATCTCTGGTGATTGCTCGGGGCACATGCATCCCCAACGCAGAGGAAGTAGACGTGCCCATCAAACTCTACTGCAACGGGGATGGGGAGTGGATGGTGCCCATTGGACGCTGCACCTGCAAGCCTGGTTATGAGCCGGAGAACAGCATGGCCTGCAAGGGTAAGCCTGGGGCCTCTGAGGCTTCTGCTCCCTGCCTAATTTGGGTAACACTGAGTCTGCAAGTTTCTCCCACCCTCCAGCTCTGGGTCACACAGGGACAGAAGGAACCTAGTGTTTTATTATAAAGCTTTGGAGAACCTCCATCCCCAGTGCTAGGCCTGATCATTTGCCAATTGTGTCGAACCAGGTTGTCCCTTATTCATGGTGGGAAGACGAGATGGGGACAATTCCGAAGAATGGATAATAACCTAATAACCACTCAGTTATATTTAGTTCTGGGACACACATACACACATACACAGGCACACCCCCAGCATCCTGCATCCAGCCCCAAGCACCTGGGGCATGGAGAATTTGGGTTATCGTGGACAATTCACTCAAGGGTAATTGAGAAGTAGCTGAATTTGGAAAATATTTTCGTTCATTTTAGTCCAACTCCCAGAGCACTAAACTTGGTATTGAACCCATGTGGCTCATTAACTCAAAGCCCTCTGGCTTGGCTATCTCTCTCCAGGGCCTAGATGTCAGACCCTGGGGCAAAGACGGGGCCTGGCTTTACAGTGTATCCCAGAAGGAGATGGTGCTATTGGAATAGGGGTGGGACTGTACCATGAGTTGTATTACCTTTTGCTTCTGAGCAATGCAGAATGATGCAAACTTTCTAGCTTGGGGGTGTCAGAACACTGTGTGTTTAAACTGGTTCTTCTTCACCCTGGAGAGCCCGTGTCCAACACGTGGCAATAAATGTGGTGAACTGACTCCAGGCTCAGTCTGCTCTGGGAGTGAATAGAAGGGCATGGAGAACCCCACAGCTTACTGCATATCTAAGTGGATGGAAGCTTAACTTGGGGGAGGCCAGGCCTGGGAAAGAGAAAAATGTTCTTCTTTCTTACAATTTGCCTTTGGCCTTCAAAGGTTCAGATTTCTTTAGGAACAAGGCTTCCCACATAGATCTCAGAAATGACCACGTTGACCATAACGTGCCACTAGGGTTTTCACCTGTCCTTTGGAGACAACTTGGAACTCGGGGAATGTATTAGCTCCTCCTTTGTGAGCATCGTGCCGGCTGGTCTCCCTGTTAGCATCCCCACACCTGAGCCCTAGACCAGCCTTTGCAAAGCTACTCCTCCACTTACCATGTCCCCAAACACCTGCAGGCACAGCGCCCAGCACGGGATCACTAATGCCCATCAGCTCTGCGATCCTTTGAACTCAGCTAATTGCCTGGGCCGGGGCACTCACATAGCCTTTTTGAGGCCTGCTGAGCGTGGAGAGCTGCGCCTTTGTGTCTTTATTGGATTTCTTCGTTATGGTACCCGTGATGGATGGTGTGGAAACAGAGGAGAGAGAGTGCCAGACCAAGTGATGAATCAAGGCAGACAGTTTTAAAACCAGCCTGGCCTGATCCCACCAAGCTTCTCTTTGTCCCACTGGCTGGGAGTGGGGTGGAAGGAGCCCCCTTTGGCTTGGGGACCACAGCGCCAGGCTGTGTTCTTAAAGGCACAGGTGCAGCAGCGGCCAGGCATACTTGTAGCGGTCATGCTGGTGAGTCTCCTGTTTTCAAAGGGCTGCCATGCCTCACTCGCTGGCCGGGGCACTTTCATTTTTCTCATTATTTCCTGAGCGCAACAGCAGGGACTGGAGCAAGCATTGATTGGTTCTGATTTAATTGGGACTCTGGGAACAGGCTCTCATTTATGTTGGAACTAATTGGGACTTTTATCTTTTGAGGAGGGTTCTGCTGTCTGTGCTGCTTGACAGTCACCTCTTGTGGTTGTCCTGGGAGGGCCTGTGGGGATGAATGTGTAAATCCAAGTTGTTTCTTTCCATTCTCTTTACCCAACCCCAACCCCCTCCTGAGTTTTGGTGGACATTCCTAGTCTAGGAATATTGTGGACATGGCTTGGGTTTGCAAAATGCTCTTTGCAAACTTACTGGGAAGTGGGAGAAGTGGGGAGCCCAGGGCACTGCCACTTGGCCATTCCAGAGGTATAGTGAACCACATTTTGGCAGTGTTTCCCAGAGCCGGAGGTGTCAAGTCAGGTGGCATCATAGGTCCTATGGCTTAGTAGCCTGGCTCAGCTCAGTGCCCTAGATGGACAGAGATCCTCCTTTGTCCCTGTCTTAAGAACTGCAGGCTACTCTCCCCAAATCCTTCGGCCTTGGTTCTGCTGCTAACCATGCCTGATGGTTGAGCCAGACCTCCCCGCTCAGGACCTACAGCAGGCTACCCCACGAAGGTGAGGGGGCCCTCAGACGTAGAAGGGGGCTTTGGGAGGCCCTATACTTTTGGTAGGGGGTGGGAAGTGCATGTGGAAAGGCTTGCGACTGGTCCCTGTGGTGTGTCTTCGTGCGAAGGTACCCACTCATCTGAGTGCTCATGCTGTGCTCTCAGGTGGTACTGTGACCTTTCACAGCAGTTTTGGGGGGGCTCACTATGCAGCCAACTCTTATGAGACCAGGAACACAGGAAATGATGAATGCCAGGCAACTGTGGGTGTGAAGCAGTGAGATCCCTGGTAAGACTTGAGAAGAAGTACGAGCCAGTCTCTCCCAACCCAGCACCGAGAATTGATGCGCCTGAGCCCAGCTGTGCCAAGCCTGGATGGCTCTCTGATTCCCACAGTTGTACTGATCTTTCTGGATACTTGGATCTGGGCATTTGTGTGTGTTGAATCTCTGACGTTTGGGGAAAAAGATCCTTTCTGCTGCCAGGTGTGTGTTATGTTTCTGGAGGGAGAGACTTTCATGCTAGGCAGAGAACTCTGTTCTCTTGACTTTCGTTTTGCATCTGATAAGCCCTTTCCTGTCAAAGTCGTGGTGACCAGCCGCTTGGTTGTGCTGAGGCGCTTGGAGACCAATTAGGAGTGGTCCTGGCCTAGAGCAGCTCTGTTGCTAGGAGAGACAGCGGTGAGAGGAGAAGCGTGGGAGGGAGGACAGAGGAAGCCCTGGGGAGATCTTGCGCAGAGCTTCGGCGTTAGGATGTGCAGTGGTTCATCCTAGGTTTCTAGAGGACTCCTTGGCCTGAGACCTGTTCCCAAAGTATCCTTTGTGGCAGGGATGGATTAACCAGTAAGCATGGTACGAAGCAGCTTAATTGTGTTTACTTACTGTTCTGTAGTGCGCAGTTGCACATGGTTTCTCGTCCATGCATACCTTGTTTATTAGGTGATCCACCCCTGTGTTTCCGCACGTACAGGTTGGATGCATCAGGCAGATTCATAGCAGTCTCCTGACCCCATCAGTGACTCTGACCCCATCATACGTTTGTGAAGTTGTTAATCGCTAGGAAAATGGAACCTCTGCCCCAGCTTGAAGTTTTATGCTCATAATATAGTGGATTAATGAGAAATCACAGCTTTGTCTTTATCCACTCCCTGCTAAGGTTGGCGACTAGGTTGAGTCTCTGTGTTGGCTCCATCAGCCTAACTCTCCCTGTATCAGGGAGGCCAAGAGTTAGCACTTTGCATTCTCTCTCTGTTCTATAGAACCTAAAATACTGCATCAGCTGAGGTTGGACTGGGGGAGGGTAGTGGGGCTAGGACTGACAGTTGCTAGAAGAAACCTGGTGTGGCTAAGCCCTTATCTGTCTGGTAGATGCCTAAGGGCTGTAGTGTCCTATATGGGTGCCCTTGAAGGGGTCCAGGTGTGGGGATGGCCTCTGGGAAGCTGGATTCTAGCTGGAGCAATGTACACATGGGACTTAGACCAGCTTGGACCCTGAGCTCTCTCTGAGGGTCTGGAGTTCTCTACCAGGACATAGTCTTTAGAGCTTCCAGAAGGAGCTACCTCATTGGCAGAGGCTGGGACTCAGGATATGACAGTTCCATACATAATCCTCATTGCCACCCTTCCCTGCCCCTACCTCTGTGGATGTCCAGGCTGGCCTTTGCTCACCACCGTAGAGGTCTCCCTGGGGCCTGCGGCAGTGGTGGCCACAGCACACTGCACTGTCCATGAGTGCTGCAGCACACACTGAGGCTTCATCTCTGGGGCTGTCACTTACTGGGGGATGGAGATGGGTGAAAGGGGAAGAGAAAGTGGATAAGGAATGAAGATGAGGGTGTGCCCAGGTGGAAGAGGTCTAACCTAGAGGCAGAAACCAGCTTTAGTCCTGCCTTGGCTCTGAGCTTACTACGTGGTTTTAGGTAAGTCTTGTTCCATTGACAGCCATGCAGTACTGCTGGAAATCAGGTAGGTTCACGGATATGAGAATGTTCTGTATGCTCTGTAAGCCAAGCAATACCATGTATTGCCAGGGGTCATTGCTCTTAAGTGCTTAAGCTCACTATCTGACTCTGGTTATTAAGGGCATAAGATTCTGGAATAAGATGCAGGTTAGCAGGAGTCTTAAACGCCCAGTCATCACCTTCTGGCATCTCTCCAGGCCCAGCTCCAGGATCTTCAAACAGGAACCAGTGAAATCAGCACATAGGGTGATTTACTTTCCCTCAACAGGTCAGTGGGTCAGTTAACATGAGTTGGAAAGGTGTGGCCCACCCTGAAGCCAGTGGTCTAGGTAGCATGGTCTATGGCAGCTGGAGATCAGGTAGAGAGAAAAGACTCCCCAAGTCTGAGAGAGAAGAATGGCTGTCTGAACCAGGGATTCTTGACTCCAGGTGGGCATCCAAAACCCCAAAAGTTTATCAGATAACAGCCTCAGGCCTTACCCTTCTGAAATTGTGATTGGATAGGTCTGAGGTGGGACCTAGGCATGTGGATTTTTTAAAAGACTGGGGACCCTGGGTGTAAACCACAGGCAGGGCCATCTATGAAGCAGGAGTCCAGAAGAAGGGGCACTCAGAGGAGGTCACTGAAGGCATCGCTGGCCCATGGGACTTGTAGACAGGGTGGACTTGACAGCCTTAGGGGGACAATGGGGGGAGTGTGGGAGAGAGGCCTGTAGGAACAGGGGTAGGGCTGGATGGTCTGAGAACAAGGCCTGTAAGCCAGCAAGAGGGGGACAGCTCAGAGCATTCTTGCACCTTGAGTAGAGGCTGGGGCATGGGAAGGCCACGCAGGAGGACACGGCACCTAAGCTGGCAGGAAGCCCAAAGGGTTCTGGGAAGGGGAAAGTGAAGGCAGACTGTATGGGATTACAGAATAGAGCCACCTTCCCTGCAGCTGACAGCACCAGCTGGGTCACTCAGTAGTGTCCTCAGACACCAGGGGTGACGCTGTTGTCCTGCTCAGGGCCTGCAGGTCAGAGTCAGGACTGAGGGTCCTGGGAGAGTGTGTGGCTGTTCCAGGGGCTTTCAGGTCAGTGAAGCCCATCCCAATGCTGGGCACCAGCAGAGGTTTCACAGCTCTGAAAGAAGAACAGAGCAATGATCGCGCCTCTGGCTGCATGTGTTGTCTCTCCCTGTTCCCGGGGAGCCAGGGCTGCAAACCTGACCCACACTATCTCAGCATCCTCACACGGTTCTTCTCAGGCACTGTCTCAACACCCTCACACCACTCTTATGAAGCTAGACACTCTGCTTCCCTGTGGTCTTCACTCCTCCCCCAACTCCACATGGGGACTTTTTTTCTTTGGTAATTTTTCACCTACATGTAAATTCCTTCATGCCTGAAAACCCAAGGGGCATTCAGCGGTTTCAGCGCCTTTGTCAACTTGAGCAGCTGAGGTGAGCCACTTTATAAGCCTAGGGAAGTGGAGATGGAAAATCTGCAGGATTCGAAGGTTGAGAAAATGTGTCCAATTTAGCTCCTCTTGAAAAAAGCTTTCTAGGGCCTACCTCTATCTCCCTTAGGGTTGCTGGCTGCAGCTCTGGGGTCCTACCTGCCTCCTCATCCTGAGGTACTGAAAGAGAAGGTATGGGGACCCCAAGGATCGTGTGTGTGTGTCTATACATGTGTGACAGGTATGTGCCTGTGTGTATGCATGTGTATCTGAGTACACATGCGAGTATGTGTGTGCCTGTGTGTATGCGTGTGTCTGTGTACATGTGCGAGTATGTGTGTGCCTGTGTGTGTCTGTGCACATGTGCGAGTATGTGTGTGCCTATGTGTATGTGTGTGTGTCTGTGTACATGTGCAAGCATGTGTGTGCCTGTGTGTGTCTGTGTACATGTGTGAGTATGTGTGTGCCTGTATTTGTGTATGTGTGTGTATCTGTGTTTGGGCCTGTGTGTATGTATGTATATGTTTGTGAATGTGTATGTGCACATGTGTATTGTGTGTGTGTGAATTTGTGTATGCATGGGTGTTGTGTATATGTGTGTGTGAAGGTGTGTATGTGTATATGATTGCATGTATGTATGTGTGTGTGTGAAGGTGTGTATGTCTGTATGTGTATGCTCGTATGTGTGCATGTGTGTTTGTATGTGTATGTGTCTGTGTCCTCTGTGCTGGCAGCCACATTCAGGGGCACTGAGGCGCTGTCTCTGTTCTCTTTGGCCCATCAGCAGTTGGCTGGTAAGTGAGAGGCAAGGCCAGAGCCCAGACAGCCTCCCCTCAGGCCCCAGGGAGACCAGCTCTGCTCAGGGCCAGGGGAGGCCAGGGTTATTATCACCACAATGATGTAAGATGAGCTTCATAATAGGATTTCCCAATAGGCTACTTCATTTAGAAACCTCTCGGGCCTCCTCTTCTTCCCACGGCGGCCCTGCCCAGTGCCACCCAGAGAGGCATCAGACGTAATTGGCCGTATGTAATGGGCTGTGACACAGGCATGAGCAACAGCAAATGGAGCTGGAGGGATGCCCCTCTGCAGTGCTGATTGTGGCGGGCCAGGCCGGGATGCCTGGTGCTGGACCCTGCACATGGCATAGGGTGTGGAGGAGGGAATCCTGGGCTCCAAGTTCCCTTGTGTTCTGCACCACCCCTGCTGCACCGCCTTTCTGTGACACAAGCACCCACATTCCACTGGCGTCTACCAAAAAAATCTCGATCCCCCCAGGTCATTGCTAGAGTCACTGAGAATGACTTGGTGATATTCCATACCTCAGAGGTGCCCTGGGTGGAGGTCCACATTTTGCCTCAAGCTTGTTCACCCATGACTTAGAAATATTATTATCAAAGATGATGGTGAAGGTACCATGTGGTTATTACTAACGGAGTGTAGGCCATGGCTTTGTCACTGGGCTAGGAGTCTAGCTGAGGGCCTGCTCTTGTATTTATTTCACCATGATCTGTCCAGAGCTGGGGTGGGAGTGGGGGAATGCTGCAAGACCATCTATTCTGTCTGCCTCCTTTACCCAGAGAAGGTGGCCTGGAGGGTATCTGGGCACCAGTCGGTGAGCCACGGCTAGTTAATGTCAGAGCTGGGACTAGAACTCGGGTCCAGAGAGGGCATCATCTGCTTGCTTCTGAGAGTGGATTTGTTGAAATTAATCATCCTTCAAAACATAACATGTGTTTTCAGGAATATCAGACTTCCCTTTGCTGTTCCCTCAAAAATACTCTCTCTTCTTCTGTCTTTCTATTGTCCCTTGCTTTTTCTTGGGGTCCTGGTGGCTCCCTGGTGCCATGCTCTGTGGTTGTACATTTCTGAGGCAGTACGTGATTCGGTGTCAACTATCACCATCTTGCTTTTAACCCCTCTGGCGGCAGCCCGATGTCCCCAGAGAGCTGTGATGTGCTCACCTGCTGTGGACCATCCAGGTAGTGCAAGGTGTCTCTCAGGGAGACCCCAAGTACCCTAGGGAAGGATGAGGTCTGAGGCTTTGGGTGGTGTCAGCTTATTCTGTGCGACTTGCTTCAGTGGGGAGCTGGGGACTGCAGGAAGCAGGCCTGGGCGTGGTGTCTAATCTGCATCGTCGGCCCCCACAGGCCGAACCCCAGCATGATCAGGGCTGAGGGCACACTCCCTCCCTTCACTCTCTGTCCCCATTTCTCGCTCCAGCTGGACAGCCCCTTTTTGTAGAATGGGAACACAAATATCTGCACAAAGTCCTTTTATGGAGGGGGGATTGGCCACTTTTCAGCATGAAGGGTGGAGAAGAAAAATCCTACTGAATCCACGCCTGCCTGGAGTGCGATTGGATGGCTTCTGTCCTGCGTCCTGGGAGCACTGGTGCTCCGAGTTCTGTTTTTCACTGCTTTTCTTTTTTGAACATTTTATTGTGTTTTAGGCGAAAGTTTACGCAGCAAATTAGTTTCCCATTCAACAATTCACACACAGATTGTTCAGTGACATTGGTTGCTATCCCTGCAATGTGTTGGTACTCTTTCCATTTCCCCCCGTCTTCCCTGTTTCCATCCCTCCAGTTTCCCTGCCCCTCCTTGCCTTCTCATCTTTGCTTTTGGACAAGTGTTGCCCATATGGTCTCATATAGTTGATTGTTCTGAGGAGCACATTCCTCACGAGTGTTATTGGTTATTTTATAGGCCAACCTATTATTTGGCTGAAAGGTGACCTCTGAGAGTATTTTCACTGCTTTTGACAAGCTGTGTTGACAAGGCCCCAGTGCTCCCAGATCTCAGTTCTTCCCTCAGTGAATGGGGCAAAAAAGACTGAAAAGAGCCAGTCCGCGGCTGTTGCACATGGAGACGGAACGGATCGCAGACACTGGCAAATCACCAGGGAGCCAGACTGGTTTTGCAAATCGGGTTTTGAGAGAGATCTTTCTTTGGGAGAGGGCCCTCTGCCTTTAGGTGTCCTATCTACACATCATTTGCTGGCTGAGCTAAGAGCTTGAATACTAGTTACCTGGTAAGGTAGCTGAGCCCCTACTTTTGTTTCAAGGGCCAGTTAATGAGGCAGGGTAGGCGAAGCCGGGCAATGTGGTTTAGTGTCTGCTCTGTGTCTGCTTTGCGTCCCAGGAGTTCTCCCATACATCAGAGAGCATTCCACCTTCCTGTGGGCCCACCCAGCTGCTACAGGACGCCTCTGTGCAGCTGCAGTGTGCTGGGCTCCTCCTCCCCTGTCTGTGTGGCCGGGGAGGGTGGAGGAAGTCAGCTGTGCCACAGCAGGCCCCTGGAGAGGTTGGTGAAGGGAAGGCGCACTGTGAGGAGTCTCAAGAGATCATCCAGGACTCTTGGGATCACAAGACAGAGACTCAGAGCCAGAAAGAGTCAAGCCTACCACAAAGGAGGCTTTTCACTGAGGGCAGGTCCCAGTTGGTGAGAAGGGCTGGATGACGAAACAGGCCTGTTGTTTTCTGGCTTGTCCCAGACCTCTGTTCAGTGTAGTCCACACTGGGAGTGGACCCAGCAGCAGCATACCTTCCAAGTGGAGGCTGGAGTCACTTGGTCTCAGGGTATGGCCTCTGGGGGCTTGCTCTGGTCATCGTCCTAGCAGTTCTGACTTCCCCAGGCCTCACTCAAGTTAGATTCCATTCTCGAAGTCATGTGGGTTCATCCATCCATACTCGTTCATTCTTCAGGTACTTATTGAACACTTACTGGTGTAGGATTTGGGGATAATGTGGTGAAGAGACCCTCATGGCCCCCAACTCTCGGAGGCACATCCTCGAGTTGGGGAGGCAACCAGTTGTTAAACGAGTACCCCAACAATAGGTGCAGGGAAAAGGGGACAAGGGCCAGGGGAAAGGTACCAAGTTCTAGGAGGACTTTTTAGGGGACTCTGGCCCAGCTGGGGAGGGAAGGTGAGCAGAGAAGCCTTCCGCAAGGAACTGAGCTCTGAGGGAGGAGTGAGTGTGAGCTAGACAGAGGGGCAGAGGGGAGAGCATCCCTGGGGAGAGCACAGGAGCCAGTGAGCTGGAGACAGTGAGGCTGACCGTGGGCAGGGACCAGGGGAGTAGGTCAAAGCGCAGGTCCGGAGAGGAGTAAGCTGCTGGGTCAGAGGGATCTTTTGGGCATAGTTAGATTTCTCTTTTTATAATAACACTGTGTGGAAGATTTGAAGGGTTTTAAGTATGGGAGTGATATAATCTGATTAATATTTGTAGAACCCCACTCTAGAGGCTGAATAGACATAGAATGGAGAGGGCAAGGCAGGAGATAGATCAAGTAATAAGGAGCCCTTGGAGGAGGCCAGGGAAGACAGTGAGGTGTGGCCAGCAGGGTCCTCTACAACAGACATGTGACACATGGCAATGTCCAGAGGACTGTGGCCCTGGAGAGCCCAATGGAGCAGAGCACCTCCCAACAAGACAAGGCCCCTAAGGTCCTGCCCACCAGATAACTCCTTATTCATTCTCCCCCAGTGGCCCCAAAGCCTGTTTTTAAACACCTCCAGCGAAGGGACACTCATACTTCCTGAGGCACCTAGATCATCTTGGAGCCCGTCTTCCTTGTATGGAGATGAATCAGGGGCCCACTGCTTCAGACCCTGAGGTGGGTGGAGCTTTTATGCAAATACTCCCTTATTAAAAAATGTTTTCAACAGGTAATGCATGTGAGAAGCAAATCTCCCTCCCACACTGGTCCCTCACTAAGGTAGGGTTACAGTTTCTAAGGTTTTCTTGCAGAGAGGGCCATGCATCTGTACACCCAGAATATAGACATAGCCTTTCCCCACCCACATAGAGCAGACCATACAACATTTGCACCTAGTTTTATTTTTTCTTTCCCACTTAACAATGGGAAGTGACAAGAGTTTTGCTTTATCATATATAAGATCTGCCTTATTCTTACCAGTGATTGTGTAGTGTTCCACTGACTGATGTACTTTATTTGATTTAATCAGTCCCATGTTTATATACAGGAGCAGTGGGGGTTCAGTGGTAGAGTTCTTGCCTTCCAGCAGGAGACCTGGGTTTGACTGCCCACCCATACATGCCCCTCATGCGCAGCTGCTGCTGTCTGTCAGGGCGACTTGTGTGTTACTGCGATGCTGAACAGGTTTCAGTGGAACTTCCAGACTAAGGTGGACTAGGAAGAAAGGCCTGGTGACCTACTTCTGAAAGTCAGCCAGTGAAAACCCTGTGCTTCATAACGGTCCAATCAATAACTGATCACGGAGATGACACAGGACCAGGCAGCATTTTGTTCTCTTGTGCATGGGGTCATCATGAGTCGGGGACCAGCTAACAAAAACATTTGTATACATTTGAGTTTTTCCCGTCTTTTGGTATTTCTGAACAATATTGCAACAAATATCCTTGCATTCATCTCTGCACTCATATGTATGTCTGTGAGACACACTCATCAATTCATTTGTCCCATGACTGTTTACCGAGGGCTTTCTATGTGCCGAGCACTTTCCTTAGGATGAGGAATGCAGCAAATTCCTAGAAGTAAAATTGTGAAATCAGAGTGTATGAATTTTTAATTTTGATAGATATTCCCAAATCCTCCTCCAAAAAAGGCATTCTCTGCCGTTTTTTGTTCCTACAAACGATGTATTAGAGTTTCTCTTTCCTAGACCTTTGCCAACATAATAAAATATCAATCATTTTTATCTTTGCCAATCTGATAGGTGAAAAATGGCATCCCTCTGTAGTTCTAATTTGCATTTGTCTTGCTATGAGGGACGTTGAACATAGCAAAGTTCCATAAATTGTTCTGGAGCTGACACACAGCTTTTCTATGTAACGCATCATTTAATCAGGTGAGTGTGTGTGCTGCAGACAGTTTGGTGCTTGCTCAGTCCGTGACATGACCTGCCCTTCACTGCTCTGTTCCATGCCTCTCCACCCTGCGTCACGCCCTTTGTGTGTTCTTCCCCATCTCTAGCATCAGGGTACTTTGGCCTGTGCCTCAGACCTGTTCATCGTCTCTCAGCGTGACAGATGAGATGCCTGGAGATGGCACCAGGATGAGTGCTGATGTTTGATGTTGAAGAGCCTGCCATTTTGGTGGTCCAGCTTCAGAAATGCCGACCCAGCCTGGTTGTTGGGTAGCACTCCTTGCTCTTTTCCCATCCTCCTTACCTGCCCTCCTGGGCCTGCTCTGGCCTCATGCTTCTCTCAGTTCTTGCCCTTCTGCTCAGTCTGTCCACTCCACATCCCTTCCTTTAACTCTCCTGGTTTTGCTCTGGGGTCTCCTGCTGGCTTTAGCAAACCCTAGTGACTGCCCCTGCCTATAAGACCAGCACCCAGCTCCTCTTCATTTCCTCAGCCCCAACCCTTCCTCACCAGACCTGCTACTTCCTCCCCAGCAGCCTGAATCAATCATGTCCTTGTACTGAGCCAGGTGTCTGTCCCCCAGGCAGGAGCACCTTCCTTCCCACAGCTCTGGTAAAACTCAGGCCCTGCTTCTACCAAAGGGTATTGTCTGCTCGCTGCCTCCACCGGCATCTCTTTTTCACTTTTGTTTTCCACCTCTGTGGTGGCAGCTTTTCCTCTCTGGGGCCATGGTCTCCCTACCTCTCTTACTTGCACCAGCCTGCCTCTCTTCCTCTCCTTCCCTTCCTTCCAAACTTCCTTTTAAAGTAAACCTATTTAGGTTAAAAAGTAAATAAACTTAAAGAAAAATAATAAATTAAAAACCTGGCATGTAGACATGACAAAAAGCAATAAAGATAATATGCAAATAACTTACCTTTGAAAAGAATGCTGACTTGCCTGTTTACCTGACCTAAGAAAACAGCTTACACACTCACTGTTCAGAACAGTCCCACATTTCTTTGTCAGATTATTTTGATGGTTATAACTTGGATGGGAGCAAACTTTTCTGGATTGGCTTCCAGCTTGCATTAAAGTGCTCACACAGCTTGGCTGTTAGTTATTGAGCACTTAGTATGTGCCAGATGCTTGGCCAAATTGCATTATCCCTTAAATCCCTCTGAGGTGTGTACTATTATCATTCTTCATTTTTCAGTTGAAGATACTGAGGCAAGAGAAGCCAAGTAACTTGTACAAGGTCATACAGCGTAAGACTCTAAGGCTTCTCTACCCCCTTTCTCTACTCCCTCTTAGCTGGAGAAGAGCCAAGATTCCCTTGGGTGCATATTTGTAATTTGTGCTGGAATCTGTGATTTCAGTGTTCCATTTGGACTGAGATATAAGCCTTCACTAAGATATCCAAAGAAAAGCCATCAGAGTTTGATCTGCATTTGGAGATTTCATGGAAATTGTTCATTTCCCATTGGCTAGGGATGAGCTGGGAGTCCTGGTGGTATAAAAGGTTAACACGCTCAGCTGCTAACTGGAAGGTTAAAGGTTCAAGTCCACTCAGAGGTACCTCAGACTTGGTGATCTGCTTCCAAAAAATCAGCCTTGAAAACCCTATGGAGCACACTTCTACTCTGACATGGCTCAACTCTCTATGAATTGGAGTCAACTCGATGGCAGTTGGTTTAGGGATGTGCCTGGAGGTTCATGGAGTAACCAGGTTCACTGATGAGAATGAATTGAAGGCACTGTCACAGCACCTGCCACCTTACATGGCCATGCCCAGCTGATACACTCATTTCTTTCCTCCCTGAGCCCCTCATGGGCAGGGGCCATGCTTGAAACCTTTTTGCATCCCTAGTGCCTGCTCTGTGCCATCTGGTAAAACAAAATACAACACATTAAAAAAGAATTGTGGAAGCAGGATATGAGCTGAGGAGAAAGAAAGGCTTTACATTAGGATGTGCAAGAAAACATCCCAATAGCACTAAGTAAAGTAAACTTGGAAGAAGTCAGTCCGAGGTTTCACTGAGGAGGCGTGTATTCATGGGGGTGTGAGAATGGCAGAACAAAATGGAGGAGGGAACCAGCGACGGCCCAAGCCTTGTCTCTCTGTTGTCCAATATGGGGACACATTGTGCACAAACATAACAAGCAAAAACAACAGAATGGTCGCTGCGTCGCAAAACTCTTTTCACTGAAAGTTGGTGCTAATGTCTCAGTTTGACAGAGGACATAAGGTCAGTGAAACGTGTGTATTGCAACTGGAAAATGACAATCTGCTCTTTGCACAAGATGGATAGGGCTTCTCATTGAAATTGTATGGAATATGCAAGAGCCCTGCCAAATCATGAACTTGGCACCAATTTGCCTGTTCTGGGAATTAGGCAATTTCAGGGTTTCTGCCCAGTTTCTGTGTCTGTCACACACATGCCTGCATTGATATGAATGTGGTGATGCTTGTGACTGGGGCTTTTTCTTTTCTCACTGGTTCTGTTTGTCTTCCTCCCTCTGCGTCTTTGGCCAAATGTGTCTCCCTGTTTTCCTTCCCTCCATTTATTCTACTCTCTTGTCTGTCTGCTTTTTGGGCTTGATTCGGAAAGAGAGAATTGGTAGAATTTTAATGAATGGTTCCCTATTTCTATTCATTGTTTTTGTGTTTTCCCCCAGGACACTCCCTAGATGCTAATTGCAATAAAAAGTGAATTCTTTACGTATCATAAAATACAGGAAATCAAATGTTTATCCTTGAAATTAATTGCAAGTGTTGTGATGCTTTTTGTCATCAGAATGATAAAAATATAACCAGAATAAGATCATTAATTAAAAAGAACTGTGGCTTTTGCATATGTGTGTTTGTGTGTTGGTAGAATGCCCTGATTCTCTGTTCTCATTTATTCTTTTCTGGACCGTACGTGGCTTTCTTCAGCTTCTTCAATTTCATTCTTGATTTTTCTTGGCTTAAGAGAAATCTTCCAACCTCTCCTTTCTTTCTAAAATCTTTCATTTTGGCTACTAGTTAAGAATCATTAAGCCAGAGCTGTTCACAGTTGAATTTAACATACCTAAACTTGGAAAAATTTTTTAAAGATTGATTGGTAATAGGACCAATCAGGGTGACACAACCTTGCCGGTAGACAATACCCACTCCCCCCACCCCCCTTTGTGAGTATCTCTACCTACTTACCCTGCTCACTTACCTAAGAATTTCCTTTAATGAAAATTCTGTTATTTGGGAGAGTATCTCATCTTTGGACAGTCTTCAGATTGGTCTTTCCCCTTCCCTCTTTCCCAACTCCCATCAAGGTGTGCTTACTGCCCACTCCTTGCCCACCAAAAAAACCAAACCTGTTGCCATTGAGTTGATTCTGACTCACAGCGACTGTTACAGGATAGAGTAGAACTGCCCCATAGGGTTTCTGGGGAGTGCCTGGTGGATTTGAACTGCTGAAGATCTTGGTTAGCAGCCATAGCGCTTAACCGCTATACCACCAGGGTTTCCCCTTATATCAGTAGAGCCTAAATGTGAATTAACAGTAGCCCCCTGGGACTTTCTGCAGGCCTTGGGGCCATGAATTTGCTACCTAGACAGATGACAGCCATGGCACAGCCGTGGACACTGAATTGGACATTCATGCAGTCAGTTCTTCTTGATCCAGGAGGAGGAGGCAGAGGGGCCTGCCTCTGGACATCCAGGGTTAGTGGCCTCAGCTAAGGCCTCGTCGATCCCCTTCCTACCCTGGTTTCCCCCACTGGCTAGGCCTCTTCAGGCCTTTCCCCCATGGGCTCCTTTCCTGCCTATATCTGCACACTGGCCCTTCCTTTTGGGCCACAAAGGGCTCTGTAGACAGACATTGTGTGCTGTTTGCCAACACTGTGCACAGGCACACAGAAGGGTGAGGGAGAAGCCATCTGGTCTCTCCTTTCACACCGACCTTTGCTTTCTCCCTTTCACGCTTCCCTTCTCTCTTCGTCTTTGAACATGCACACAAAAATAAAAAAGCAGTTGCTAATTAGAGCCAGAGAATGAGAGTGAGCCTGGAAGAGCGGCACAGCAGAGAGGCCAGCCCCGTGCACGCCAGCCGGCATTTAAGAGCCAGCGAGGAAGGGACAGGGAGAGGGCCCCTGAGGGAGCTTGAGAGGTATATTTTCACAAAATAAGCAACAAAGCTTCTTCAGAATGGCAAAGAGGGGCTTTTTCTTAACCTTCCCTCATAAAAGGGGAGGAAACAGAAGAAATGACAGGGAGTTTTTTGTACACTCCCACTGTGGCCTTCCACCTACCCTAGCTCTTCTTATCTTTTTCACTCCCTCAATAGCCCAGTAAACAATAGTGGCCTATTTGGAGGACTTTTAAGTGTATCCTTTTATTGATAATTTATTCTGGTGAGGGGGAGCAGGGAAATCAAGGCTGTCTCTTCCCAGGCAGGGCTGGCTGAGAGGGGAGGCTCCCATGCCTGAGCAGCTGAGTCAGCAGGAAGTACCAGCTTGGAAAAAAACCCTGACAAATCAAAACTCACTTTCAGAGTTTTCTTTTTCACTCTTACCCTATTCTTGTTTCACCAGCTCTGTTTTAGAGCTCTCTTTTTTCACTCTATCCTGTTCTTGGTTCATTCAGAGATTTATTTTCCTGTTTGCAGCCCATGTCATTATGTCCCCCAAGAGCAAGTTCTGGCTGCCTGATGCATGATTGGAGAAACAGCAGCCAGTCTTAGGACAGGGCACACTCGGACCCTGAGCTCTTCAAACCCACTTTACACTCACAGAAGTTTCCAGACACCACAGCAGCCAGGCACGACAGTTCTGCCATGGTTTAGAACAGAGCAGCCTGTGGTGATTCATTCAGCCAAGCTCCTTCTGGAGGCCTGGAGTACTCAGAACAGCTGGCTCTGGAGATCTGTCAGTCAGGAGGAGGGAGGGCAACCTGGGTCATTGGGTCTCTTTCTCAAGATACATTTTCTCCAGGCATAAGGTGAATGGACTGAAGACCCAGATATATAAAGATTCTGAAATGAGTGCCCTGTGCATTGAAGATATGAGGTAATTTTTTGATTTCTTGTGAGTGTAAATAAACAAAAATGAAAACAGTGGAAGTCTCATCATGATGCACATTGACACTAACTTGTTAGGGAGGAAGAAAAGGAAATAGAGCCAGGGAAGAAAGGGTTATAATTAGTTCATTCCCTTGCGCTGGTGGCTGTTTAAGGTGATGGCTGCACATAAGAAGAGAGAATGGGTCTTGTTGTAGAAATCACCGGATTCTGTCATTAAGTCTGTATTAGCTTCCTAGGGCTGCTGTAACAAAACACCTCAAATTGGGTGGCTTATAAGACCAGAAATTTATTGTTTCACAGTTTGGGATGCTAGGAGTCTGAAATCAGGGTTTTGGCCATGTTGGTTCCTTCTGAAGGCTCAGACAGAAACCATTCCATGCCTTTTTCCTAGCTTCTTGGAGGGCAGTGTGCTCCCTGGCTTGCAGGTGCAGCATCACATGGCTGTCCTTTCTTTGTCTCCCTGTCTCTATTTTTCTTCTTTTTTATGAGAACACTTGTCGTATAGGATTAGGACTCATACTACTCCAGTATGACCTCATGATAACCTAACCGATAACCTTTTCAAAGACCATATTTTCAAACAAGTCACGTTTGTAAGTAATGGGGGCTGAGACTTTAACATATCTTTTTGGGGGACACAATTCAATTCATAATAATGTTTCTAAACAAAAGACCACAAAATTAACTTTTCGAGAGTCCTCACTCAGTGGACCTGTCTCTAACACATAGGTGATGGCACCTGTGCCTTCCTAGAATCTCAGGGCAGCCCATCTTAGCCCTGCCTGAGAACCCCTCAAGCAAACTAAACCGTGAATTCATGTACCATTCAACTAACCAGGGAGAAATTTTTTTTTGTTGTTGTTGTTTAAGAAAATAGCTGTAGATACATAGTTATTAAGAGCTGCTGGCAGTAAAGCTTGGATTGTACAGTTCTGGCTCCATGTTTATTCACAGAGTGACTTCTCTGGACCTCGGGATTGCTCTCTGTTCAATGGTGAGGTAATAACCCTGAGCTCAGGTTTGCTGTGAAGACTATGAGAATCTGTATGTATACACTTTAGTGAAGATAATGGCATATGTAAGGTTTTAAAAAAGGATGTTTATATTATCAATATTTTTATTATTAAACAAGTCACAGGTAATTTTCCATTTATATTTGGTGCTAGCTCTCTTGAAACATATGAGAATAATGAAAAGAATATGGTAAATGTACAGAGATCCAGTAAATATTAAGAAGGCTTAGATGACATGATCTAAAAATATTTCAAAGTAGAGTCTCTGAAGATAGTGGAAGCCACCATCTACTTGTAAATGGATATGAATTTGTCTAGTTATGCTATTGCCTGATTAAATTATTTTTTTAATTAATTTTTTTTGTGACTTTAAATTTCATTTTTGAAATTGTATAGACTATTTGATTCCTTTTGCTGGATAGTTCTATGAATTTTAACAATTGTATACATTTGTGTAATCACGTCATAATCACGATACAGAAGAGCTTCATCACCTGAAACAGGGATAGCACTGGCCATCAGTGGTCCTCACAGGAGTCCCTGGGTAGTGCAAACAGTAAATGTACTTGGCTGGGAACCGAAATGTTGGAGGTTTGAGTCCACCCAGAGATTCCTCAGAAGAAAGCCGTTAGCCATTGAAAACCCTATGGAGCACAGTTCTCCTCTGACATGCATGGGATTGCCGTAAGTTAGAGTCAACTTCACTCTCCATTCCTATTGAGAGATAGTAATAATGGAATCATACAGTATGTCAGCCTTTTGAAACTGACTTCATTCACTCAGCATAATGCTTTTGAGATTCGTCGAAGTTGTTGTGTGTATCAATAATTTGTTCCTTTTTAATGCTGAGTAGGAGTCCATCGTAAGGATATACCATGGTTTGTTTATCCATTCACTTGTTGAAGAACATTTGGATTGTTTCCAAATTCTGGTGATTCTGAATAGAGTTTCTATAAACATTGATGTACAGGTTTTTGTGTAGACATAAATTTTCATGGCTATAGGGTCAATACAGGAAACCCTGGTAGCATAGTGGTTAAGTGCTACGGCTGCTAACCAAAGGGTCAGCAGTTCAAATCCACCAGGTGCTCCTTGGAAACTCTATGGGGCAGTTCTACTCTGTCCTATAGGGTCGCTATGAGTCAGAATCGACTTGTTGGCACTGGGTTTTAGTTTGGTTTAGGGTTAATACCCAAGAGAAGAATTGCTAGGTCATATGGAAATTGTCCCTCACATGCTTGTCAGTTTGTCGTATTGTGGGGGCTTGCATGTTGCTGTGATGCTGGAAGCTATGCCATTGGCATTCTGATACCAGCAGGGTCACCCATTGAGGACAGGTTTCAGCTGAGCTTCCAGACTAAGACAGACTAGGAAGAAGGACCTGGCAGCCTACTTCTGAAAAGCATTAGCCAGTGAAAACCTTATGAATAGCAGTGGAATATTGTCTGATATAATACTGGAAGATGAGTCCCCGAGGTTGGAAGGCACTCAAAAGATGACTGGGGAAGAGCTGCCTCCTCAAAGTAGAGTTGACTTTAATGACGTGGATGGAGTAAAGCTTTCAGGACCTTCATTTTCTGGTGTGGCGTGACTCAAAATGAGAAGAAACAGCCCCAAACATCCATTAATAATTGGAACCTGGAATGTACAAAGTATGAATCTAGGAAAATTGGAAATCGTCAAAAATGAAATGGAACACATAACATCGATATCCTAGGCATTAGGGAGCTGAAATGGACTGGTACTGGTGATTTTAAATCAGACAATCATATAGTCTACTATGCTGGGAATGATAACTTGAAGAGGAGTGGTGTTGCATTCATCGTCAGAAAGAACATTTCAAGATCTATCCTGAAGTGTACAACGCTGTCAGTGATAGGATAATATCCACATACCTACAAGGAAAACCAGTTAATATGACTATTATTCAAATTTATGCACCAACCACTAGGGCCAAAGATGAAGAAATAGATTTTTATCAGCTGCTGCAGTCTGAAATTGATTGAACGTGCAGTCAAGATGCATTGACAATTACTGGCGATTGAAATGCAAAAGTTGGAAACAAAGAAGAAGGACCAGTAGTTGGAAAATATGGCCTTGGTGATACAAACAATGCTGGAGATCGAATGATAGAATTTTGCAAGACCAACGACTTCTTCATTGCAAATACCTTCTTTCACCAACATAAACAGTGACTATACACATGGACCTCGCCAGATGGAACACACAGAAATCAAATTGATTACATCTGTGGAAAGATGATGGAAAAGCTCAATATCATCAGTCAGAACAAGGCCAGGGGCTGACTGTGGAACAGACCATCAATTGCTCATATGCAAGTTCAAGCTGAAACTGAAGAAAATCAGAGCAAGTCCATGAGAGCCAATACATGAATTTGAGTACATCCCACCTGAATTTAGAGACCATATGAAGAATAGATTTGAGGCATTGAACACTAGTGACCAAAGACCAGATGAGTTGTGGAATGACATCAAGGACATCATACATGAAGAAAGCAAGAGGTCATTGAAAAGACAGGAAAGAAAGAAAAGACCAAGATGGATGTCAGAGGAGACTCTGAAACTTGCTCTTGAACATCGAGCAGCTAAAGCAAAAGGAAAATTGATGAAGGAAAAGAACTGAACAGAAGATTTCAAAGGACGGCTCGAGAAGACAGGATTATAATGACATGTGCAAAGAGGTAGAGATGGAAAACCAAAAGGGAAGAACATGCTCGGTGTTTCTCAAGCCGAAAGAACTGAAGAAAAAATTCAAGCCTGGAGTGGCAATAGTGAAGGATTCCATGGGGAAAATATTAAACGACGCAGGAAACATCAAAAGAAGATGGAAGGAATACACAGAGTCGTTATACCAAAAAGAATTAGTCGATGTCCAACCATTTCAAGAGGTGGCATATGATCAGGAACCGATGGTACTGAAGGAAGAAGTCCAAGCTGCTCTGAAGGCATTGGCGAAAAACAAGGCTCCAGGAATTGATGGAATATCAATTGAGATGTTTCAACAAACATATGCAGCACTGGAGGTGCTCACTCGTCTATGCCAAGAAATATGGAAGACAGCTTCCTGGCCAACTGACTGGAAGACATCCATATTTATGCCTATTCCCAAGAAAGGTGATCCAACCGAATGTGGAAATTATAGAAAAATATCATTAATATGACATGCAAGCAAAATTTTGCTGAAGATCATTTAAAAATGGCTGCAGCAGTATATCAACAGGAAGCTGCCAGAAATTCAGGCCGGTTTCAGAAGAGGACGTGGAACCAGGGATATCATTGCTGATGTCAAATGGATCCTGGCTGAAAGCAGAGAATACCAGAAGGATGTTTACCTGTGTTTTATTGACTATGCAAAGGCATTCGACTGTGTGGATCATAACAAATTATGGATAACATTGGGAAGAATGGGAATTCCAGAACACTTAATTGTGCCCATGAGGAACCTTTACATAGATCAAGAGGCAGTTGTTCGGACAGAACAAGGGGATACTGATTGGTTTAAAGTCAGGAAAGGTGTGTGTCAGGGTTGCATTCTTTCACCATACCTATTCAATCTGTATGCTGAAAAAATAATATGAGAAGCTGGACTATATGAAGAAGAACGGGGCATCAGGATTGGAGGAAGACTCATTAACAACTTGTGTTATGCAAATGACACAACCTTGCTTGCTGAAAGTGAAGAGGACTTGAAGCACTTAGTAATGAAGATGAAAGACCACAGCTTTCAGTATGGATTGCACCTCAACATAAAGAAAGCAAAAATCCTCAAAACTGGACCAATAAGTAACATCATGATAATTGGAGAAAAGATTGAAGTTGTTAAGGATTTCATTTTACTTGGATCCACAATCAACAGCCATGGAGACAGCAGTTAAGAAATCAAAAGACGCATCGCATTGGGTAAATATGTTGCAAAGGACCTCTTTAAAGTGTTGAAGAGCAAAAATGTCACTTTGAAGACTAAGGTGTGCCTGACCCAAGCCCTGGTATTTTCAATCACATCATATGCATGTGAAAGCTGGACAATGAATAAGGAAGACTGAAGAAAAATTGATGCCTTTGAATTGTGGTGTTGGATATACCATGGACTGTCAAAAGAACGAACAAATCTGTCTTAGAAGAAGTACAACCAGAATGCTTCTTAGAAGCAAGGATGGCGAGACTGCATCTTACATACTTTGGACATGTTGTCAGGAGGGATGAGTCCCTGGAGAAGGACATCGTATTTGGCAGAGTACAGGGTCAGTGGATAAGAGGAAGACCCTCAACGAGGTGGATTGACACGGTGGCTGCAACAATGAGCTCAGGCATAGCAACGGCTGTGAGGATGGCTCAGGACGGGGCAGTGTTTCGTCCTGTTGTGCATAGGATCACTATGAGTCGGAACCGAGTCGACAGCAGCTAACAACAACAACAACACAGAAAGTGTATGTTTAACTGCCAGACTGATTTCCAGAGTGTCTGTTCCATTTTGCATTCCCATGAGCAATGTGTAAGAATTTCAGTTGTTACTGGGTGTCTTAGTTACCCAGTGCTGATATAACAGAAATACCACAGGTGGGTGCCTTCGAAGAACAGAAATATATTTTCTCACAGTTCAGGAGGCTAGATGTCTGAATTCAGACTGCCAGCTATGGGGGAAAGCTCTCTCTCTGCTGGCTCTGGCAAAAGATCCTTGTCTCATTCAGCTTCTGTGTTCCTTGGTTCCCTGCCGGGAGATCTTCTCCCATTTCTGCTTCCTTCCGTGTCTAATCTGCTCTTTTTATAACTCAGAATGATTAGGTTTAGGACAGAGCCTACACTGATGTGGCCTCATTAACTAACAAAGAAAACCCTATTTCCAAATAGGATTACATTTACACATATAGGGATTAGGATTCCAACACGTATTTGGGGGGTGGGGGCGCAATTCAATCTATCACACTGCATCTGCACCAGCACTTTGTATTGTCAGTACTTCAGCTGTTGAGTGTCTTTCATGTGCTTATTTCCCATCCATTTATCCTCTTTGATAAAGTGTTTGTTCAAAATTCTTACCCAATTTGTATTAGATTGTTTATTTCCTTACTGTTGAGTTTTGAGAGGTTTTTTTTGTATATTTTGGATACACATTCTTTGTTGAATATGTGATTTGCAGATATTTTCTTTCAGTTTGTAACTTGTATCTTCATTCTCTTAACAGTGTCTCACACACATACAAAAAAAATGTAAAATTTTGGTATCCAATTTCTCTCTTTTTTAAAATTTCTTCAATCAATTATTATTAATTTTTTTTCTATTGATCCAGCTTATGGATATGCATTCAGTGTCATATCTAAG
Organism: Loxodonta africana; assembly: GCF_030014295.1. Lineage (NCBI taxonomy): Eukaryota > Metazoa > Chordata > Mammalia > Proboscidea > Elephantidae > Loxodonta > Loxodonta africana. The sequence continues at coordinate 44,267,343 of NC_087367.1, read as the reverse complement.
AATTTTTTGCTTAACCCCAGGTTACAAAGATTTTCTCCTCACTAGCGAATCTGTCAGGCACTCCTCGGAAACCCTGTGGGGCAGTTCTACTCTGTCCTGCAGGGTTGCTATGAGTCAGAATTGATTCGAGGGCAGTGGGTTTAGTGGGTTTGATCCTCACTAGAAGGTAGGCTACGTGAGGGAGGGGATATCGAGTGTGTGTGGTGAGGGGAGGGAGTGTACTTGGTCAGTGGTATATCCTCAGCACTCAAAAAGTATTTGACGAACCAAGAGGTTGGGGCCCCTGTGGGCATGTGGCTGCAGGGAGAAAAGGCCCAGGGGCAGCTGGTGCCCCTAAACTCCAAGAGTGATCTGTCTTTAAAAGTCCGAGTTTTGTCTCCCTGCCTCGCATGTTCATCAGGCAAAACAGGTTTGTCAGTGTTAACACTCAGGAGCTCTTCTCACCCTCCTGGCTACCAGGAGGGTTTGAGGCTAATAAGAACTTAAACAATTAAAGCATTTTCACTGTTAGTCTTTGTTCCTTTATTTGTTCCAGTATTTGTTCCTTGAAATTTAAGCTTTATCCCTTTCTTACCCTCATATGCCTTGAAAGGAAGAAAGTGCTCTAATACCCTGGGAAAATTAACTTAAATTCTTATCAGCCCTCAGTCCTGGGCATTTAGAAGTGACTCAGGTGAGGTGGTTGGCAGGGAGCATGCAGAGGAAGCTGTTGAGGAGGCAAAGTCGGCTGGAATGGAGGCTTTCAACTGGCTCATAGTGTTTCCATTCCAGCTATGAGGCTTAACTTATCAACTGTGAGGCCAGTGGAATCCAAGATGCAAATAGTGCAAAGATGTGGAGAGACCAGAAGAAAAGGGGGCAGATTAAATAAACTGGGGGCTTAGAGGGTTCCTGTCCCTGGCAGATGGAGCCCTGCATGCTGCCCCTATCCTTGTGCTGCTGAGTCCATTTCAACTCATAGTGACCCATGGACAAAGTAGAACTGCCCCATCGGAGTTTCTAGGCTTAAATCGTTTTGGGAAGAGATCATCATGTCTTTCTCTTGTGGAGCCACTGGTGGGTTCAAACCACCAATCTTTCGGTTAGCAACTGAGTGCTTAACTGTTGTGCTACCAGGGATCCTTGCCCCTACCCTGGAGTCCAGCTCACAATCCTCATCAGTGGCATCCTTCTGCCTTAGACCTTTCCAGTAGCAGAGAGAGTGGATGCATGACATCTGTCTCCCTGGGTTCTGCTCCAGAATTTCTCTATAGGAAGGGGTTGGGAGCGACAATGTGGTTGGACGGGTAGGGAGGGGGCCAAGTGGACACTTGTAGGCTGCCTTTGCACAGCAAACGCTCTGTTCTTAGAGTGAACGTTAACTTCGAGAAGTTGGGGGCATTGATGGGCAGAGGATAGGAGGACTGACCCTGAGTTTTTTGGGACCTGCCTGGTGAGGGATGGGGAAACATTTGTGTAGGGAGGTGGTTATCCCCTTCCCTCTATGCAGAGGAGTCAGCTCCCCAGGTCCCACCCCGTCCCACCCTGGTCCCCTGCAGGTCCAGAACATGCTGTCAAGCAGCCTCTGTTCAGCAGCCCTGCTCCTTGATTATCTTCTGAATAGCTAAGGCTCCTGTCCTGTTTGGAATCTGATCTCACACCGTGTTTTTTCCCAGGAAAGCAAACCCGCATCTCTTATTCCCAGCTTGTTTCCACCACCGGATGGACCAAGTTAGCTAATTTCACCTTTTGATAAATTCGTTTCATTTCAGTGGGAGGAGCTGCTGATTGTGAGTCGTCAGAGCTACCAGGGTGGGTTAACCCCATTCTTAATAGTTCTTAAATTATACTTTTATGAAGACACCCATTGACACTTGTAATAATTTACAGAAAGGAAACCCAAGCACAGCTGGTTGAAATGTCTTCCTTTTTCTTTTCTTTTTTAAAAAAGTGTTACTAGCTGAAACAGGCCTTAATTACAGGTCAGACGCAGAAACTAGCAGGGGTGGCCCTTCTTCCTCCCCCACAATAAAACCTAAAACCCAAACCTGCTGCCATCCAGTCGATTCCAACTCATGGCGACCCTATGTGTTATAGGGTGGAACTGCTCTATAGGGTTTTCTTATCTGTGATCTTACGGAAGTAGATCACTAGGCTTTTCTTCTGTGGTGCAGCTGGGTGGATTTGAACCACCAATCGTTTGGCTAGTAGCTGAGCACAAACCATTTACTCCACCCTTCTTCTTCAGTGCCTGAAAATTGCCTCTCCCCTCTGTGGACCACTTCTCATGGCCATGTCTGCCTTCCATGGCTCCTTTGGAGGAAGACCTGCTCCGTGAGAGATAGCCTGCCCTCACCCGTGCTCCTGTCCTTCCTCCTCATTCGGTGCATCCTTGCTATGAGCCAGCCTTGTGTCTTCTGCTCCTTAGCTGTACAGACAGAGCCTGAGTCTCTTCTAAGAGAAGTTGATAGATGGATATTTTAAGAAGCAATGTCAGAACAGGGTTACAAAAATTGTGGTATGATTTAAATAGATAAATGCTTTTAACACTAAAAGGAGTGCTATAGAGCTGCTCTTGGGATGGAGGGCATCCCCCCCGACCCACCCTGCCTTTGTCCTTCCTGCTAGAGACCTGACCAATTGCAGTGGGCTCTAACCAACCCTCCCCCAGCACTCTAGCTTCACCCTCCTGTCTCCAGTTTCATCTTCCGAAAGCCCAGTCTGAGCCAGCCACCTCTCTGCTCAAGAACTCTTGGGTCAGCATTCAAGGGTGCACACATAACACACAAACACCATAGGCCCCACAACCAGCTTATTAAGAATGTAGACCCTACGGCCAGATTGCCTGGGTTTAAACCCTGCTACCACTATGGGTGAGTTACTTAATCTCTCTGTGCCTCAGTTTCCTCAGCTGTAAAATAGGCATAATGGTAACCTACTTCCTAGGATGGTCATGCAAATGAAATGAACTAACATTTGTAAAGTGCTTAGAACCCTGCTGGCTTTTAGAGAGCGTTTACTATAAATTAGCTGTTGTTATTATTTTTCTAACCCTTACACGTAGCATCACCCCCTACCTTTTCAACTCCACGAGTTAAAACTTTAAATCATATTATCCCTTCAAAATATCTCCTTCTACTATAGAGAGTTTTTGCTTTCCGGCTCAATTTGCCAACTGGACATAGTAATTGCCTTTTTTGTTTGTACCTGCCTCTTAGCACACTGCCTTTTTCCTCCCCTATGCCTGTCCTCTTTGCTCCTCATCCCCCAAGTGCCCAAGGCAGACTGCAAGTTCCTGAAGGGGGTCAGCGGCCCCATGCTGTTCCTTCATTCCCGGCTTCACGCACCGTTTCCCTGTTTTCTGCACGGTGACAGTGAGGTGTCTCCTCGCTGGTAGAGCTACCTCTGCTTTTCACTCCTCGCCGTCTCTCCTACTCCTTCCCTCCTTGTCTCCTCTCTTCTCCTTAGCCACGGCCTGTCTCTCTCTGTTTCTCTCTTTTCTCCCTCCCCTCTCTCCATCTCTCTTTTGAGTCTCCTTGCATCCCTGACCTCCCCCACCTCTCTCTTAATGAGAACTTTCACACGTCATATTGATTTGGAGTTTTCAAAAGCCAGCATTGATTTTTCTGGGGGACTTTTCATGATCTTATTTTAAAATGTAAGAAGAAGGCTTTTTCAAAAGCTGTTGACTTTGTTCTATTGAGTTAGGAGTCAATGTTGGAAACTCCTCCAGAGATTCAGAGAGCTCGGGGACCTGAGATTGCCGCATCTAATGAGTGGGGGGTAAGACTGCCCTCCCTTTCACAGTCCTGGGCCTGGTGGCCAAGCAGCCTTGGGTGGGTGGAGGCCCCACACACTGGCCTGGATTTGAGGTTCAGGCTAAAGAACATGTGCAGAAGGTGAGCAAAGATAAAGCAAGAACATGGCAGGCCATAAAGGAGGTAGGACAGACTTGGGGAGAAGGCCAGTGGTGGAAATTTGCCAGTAGGCCACACTTCCTGTCACTCTGGCTTCAGAGACAATTTCCTGGGACCCAGTCCCTGGGCTCATCTTTACCCCCATGCAGCACATGCAGTGTGCTGAGCCCTGTGCTGAGGGCTTTGCATGCACCATCTCATTTAATCCTTCTGATAACCTCAGGTCATGGTAATGTCTTGCTTTATGGGTACAAAAATATTATAGGGCTAGATTAAAGTTAGTAAAGGTCAGTGGATTTTTTTCAGCTATTTGTAAAGATGGGATAATAGAAAGATCTGAGAGGGCAGAGTAAGGAGGAGAAAGGCAATACCTTGCCTACTGGAGAGAGGCTGTATGTGTGTATGTACATCTGTGTGCATGAGAGGGGTAGAGAGAGACTTGTTAAAGATGGCATTAAATCTTTTTTTAAGACTGAAGCAGGATATATATATATATATATATATATGTATGTATACATATGTTTGTATATGTATACCCATACACACATATCTGTGTTGAAAGTTGGAAACAAAGAAGAAGGATCAGTAGTTGGAAAATGCTGGAGATTGTATGATAGAATTTTGCAAGACCAACTACTTATCCATTGCAAACACCTTTTTTAACAATACAAATGGCGACTATACACATGGACCTCACTGGATGGAATACAGAGGAATCAAATCGACTATATCTGTCGAAAGAGGTGATGGAGAACCTAATTATCATTAGTCAGAACAAGGCTAGAGGCTTACTGAAGAACACACCATCAATTGCTCATATGTAAGTTCAAGTTGAAGCTGAAGAAAATTAAAACAAGTCAATGAGAGCCAAAATATGACCTTGAGTATATCCTACCTGAATTTAGAGACCATCTCAAGAGTAGATTTGATGCACTGAACACTAATGACTGAAGACCACACGAGGGATGTATAAAGACCAGATGTGGGATGATATCAAGGACATCATCCATGAGGAAAGCAAAGGCCATTAAAAAAACAGGAAAGAAAGACCAAAGCAGATGTCAAATGTGGGAAAAGTATCGCCCAGCGGTGAAAACCATTAGCTCGTGGAATAGTGCCAGGTGGGGAGAGCGAAGCATCAGTCCTGCGATGACAGGGAAACTTTGGCCTTGCAAACTTTCTAATATTGCCTACATTGTGTTGCAGAACAATTGACCTTATTTGTCTTAGATTATCCTTGTCCTCTTTTCACCTGGCTAACGTCTACTCATTTTTTTGGATCTCAGCTTATGTGTCACTTTCTCCAGAAGTCACCCCATCTCCTCTTCTGTATGCCCATAACACCCATCATAGTCCAGGCATTTTTTCTTTAATGCCATACATACTTTTCTGAACAACTTTGTGTTCCGTAAAATTGTACTCTAAAATAACAGAGCTTATGGGAAACAAAAAGGTTTAACACTAATGGAAATTTGTAACCAAAGTACTAACAAAAACAATTCTAATGAAAATAGCAGAGGGCCAATAGTGGTTCAATGATAAAATTCTCGCCTTCTATGCAGGAGACCCAAATTTGATACTGAACAGGTTTCAGTTGAGCTTGCAGACTAAGATGGACTAGGAAGAAAGGCCTGGAGATCTACTTCTAAAAAAATCAGCCAGTGAAAGCCCTGTGAATCACAACAATTTGATCCCATTGTGCATGGGGTTGCCGTGAATTGGAGGCTGACTCGGCAGTAGCTAACAACAACAACAAATGAAAATAGCAGCTCAGATAAATCTCTTCCGGCATTTGCGCCCAGCCTCACAGTAGGTTTGTTGTTGGCTACTAACTGAAAGATTGGTGGTCTGATTCCACCCAGTGGCGCCATGGAAGAAAGGCTTGACGATATGCTTCTGTAAGACTCTAGCCAAGAAAACCCTATGGAGTGCAGTTCAACTTTGAAACACATGGAGTCACCATGAATCACAATCAACTCAGTGGCAATGAGTTGGGTGCTTTGGGGCCTTAACTGCTTTCTCCTTTGAAATGTAGGTCCTGGAGGGTATTCACTTCTAGTTGAAATCCAGGTTTTATCAGGATGAAATGTCTTTGTTGCTTCTTCATCTGTATCCCACCTTCATAGCTTACAGAGTGGAGGAGGAGAGGTGCTTGAAGCTGTTCAGCCAGTCGCAGCTCACACTAAAGGAAGCCCTTGTGTAGAATTTCAGCTTGGGCTTCACACTCCATGAGGCGCTGTTGCAGTGAGTGGGCTTGGATGCAGAGGGGAATGATGCCTCAGAAAATCCCCAGTTCCAGGTTGTTTTCTTTCTGTAAATGTGTACTGTGAAGTGGAGTGGGAGGGGGCGGACCTATAGGAAATTTATCCTTCCCGAGAATGGACCCCTGCATCCTACAGTACTTTAATACCACCTCCAAAGCCCACAACATGGTGGGCCCCCAAATACCTGTTCCCTCAGGTTCATGCTTTGGCTTCAAGAAAAATAGCAAGACCCAGAATATTTCTGGGAGACCCTCCTTCAGTGACCAGGACATCCTCTTTTGTCCTTCCTCTTGTGTCTTACTATCACCCTGCCTACACTTCATCTTCCCCCGGGTCGAGGTCCACCCGGGAGCCCCCTTTTGCTTCTGGTGGTGAAATGTCTGGTTTTTCTTTGTGTAGTGCACATTCTCTGTAGCTCTCTCTGTTTGCCTCCCCTCAGCCTTCTCAGTTTCCTCTCCCTCTCACCCTCATCATTGGAAGGATGGATTTTTTATTCTCCCAAGATGCCTCTGTGACTCCAGAGCATAGACCTGATCCCAGTGGATGTTAGGAACTGCCCTGAGCCCTTTGTTCACAGTGGAAGAAACAGAGCCTCTGGCCTCCCCAGGGCTGGGCTGGTGGGACAGTTCCCCCTGTGGAGGAAGAAACAAAAAGAGACCCCTGCCTGGTGTCTTCCTCATCCTGTTTTTCTTCCCAGTGTCCAGGCCTGTGGGGAGAATCCTCAGACAGAGCGTAATTGATCCTGGAGGAGCCTGGCGTCTCCAGCACACTCACCCATTGGCTTTTGGCTGAATTAGGCCCCCTCTGAGGATGCAGGGGGCTGCTTATGGAGCCTCAAAAATCAGAAGGCCAACCTTTCCTCTCCACTCCGGTAGCATTCCCCCAAGCCATTGAATTACTAAGTTCTATCCATTTTACTGCAGAACATCTCTTGAATCTTCCTTTCCTTCCATTACCCCACCATGGCCCACTGTGTTGGGCCATCTCTGGTCTCCCTAGCTCCTGTCCTGGCCCCTCAGTGCATCTTCCACACAGCTGCGCTTTCCTGAAAAGTAAAGCTGATCCTGCCAGCCATCTGCAAGACTCTTCTGTAGGTCCCTTCATTACTCCCAGGATAAAGTTTGAACCCCTCAACTTAGGTCCAGGAAATTTAGTAATCTGGCCCCTGCCTACCTCTCTAGACTCATCTCCTATGGCTCCCACTTTAAGCTTTTGACTACACAGGGCTAAGAGGTTCCCAGAATTGGGCCTGGTCTTTTATGTTCCCATGTCTCTTACACACTCATTCCTCTTCCTGGGTTTCCATCTCTTTTATCTCAATTTATACAACTCCAGGTATGCTCCATTGACTCCTTACTAAGCCTTCCCTGCCTCCCAAAGGCATGCTTCTGTGCCGCTGATGCTTTGTGAGCATCCACCCTGGTGGCTTTTGTCATGCTGTGTAGGCAAAACCTGTTTCCTTGCCTGAGTCCAGTACAACTAGATGGTACCTGGCTACCACCACTGACTGCTCTGACAGAGATCATAGTAAAGGGTCCCAGGCAGAGCTACAGAAAAATGTAAAACAAAATTCTAACTCACAAAGAAAGACCAGACTTACTGGCCTGACAGACTGGAGACACCCTGAGAGTATGGCCCCCCGGACACCCTTTTAGTTCAGTAGTGAAGTCACTCCAGAGGTTTACCCTTCAGCCAGAGATTAGACAGGCCCATAAAACAAAATGAGACTAAAGGGGCACACAGCCCAGCGGCAAGAACTAGAAGGCAGGCGGGGATAGGAAAGCTGGTAATAGGGAACCCAAGGTTGAGAAGGGAGAATGTTGACATGTTGTGGATTTGTTAACCAATGTCATAGAACAATGTGTGTACTAACTGTTTCATGAGAAACTAGTTCTGTAAACCTTCATCTAAAGTACAATTAAAAAAAAAAACAAAAAACTGTTCCCTTGCCTGGTGCTCCCAGGAGACCGTGAGCTCCCTGAGGGCAGAATGGTCTTCAGTTCACTTCTGTGGAGCCAGCACCTGGCACAGTGCAGGTATTCAGAGGGACTCATTAAGCATGTGTTGAATAAATGGATAGGAGAGTGGTGTGGGAGCAACCCCATGATGGGAGAGGTGGTGGTCATTGCTGCCACCTGGCTTCAGAGGAGTAAACTAGAACACCAGCCTTCTAGGGTTTCCTCCTCCAGGGTACTGTCCCCATGGAGGGAGGGGCTGGGAGCCTTGCCCTGGCATCTGGAGGTCAGGCAAGCACTGAGGATTTCTGGCCCCATAATATGGCTTATCAAAGAAAACGGAATCGAAGTGTTGAAAGATTTTTCTTTAGGGAAAGAAATATTCTCAACTTATGTTTAGAATGGTAGTTATCTTCTACCTTGTGATTTGACTGACAGAAGAAGTGTATTTAAGCTATTTTTAACCTGGTATCTCAGGGAGAAAAAACCTAGCAATTAGATCTTTGAAAGCTATTGTGTAATTTAAAAACTTTAGTAAAGGAGCATGTTTAAAGAAAAAAAAAAAAAAAACTAATAACCAGATTGATGTGTTTCAGTTCTCTTTGTAACTTTAGATTTTTGTTCGAAAGGAATCCATTGTCTTCAGAAAGGGCAATCAATGGTGTATGTGTGTGCATGCGTGTGTGTGTGTGTGCAAGCAACTTACTCCGTTCTCCATAAATAGCTTAAGATTATGTTCTTCTCTTCAAGAAAATGTTCTAGAAAGAGCCTCTTTCATCTGTTAACAACAACGAGTGTTTGTACAGGGCTTGGCAGGCTGTACTTTCCCATTTATTCTTGAACAATCTTATGAGGAGGTTATTACTGTGATCATTATTATTCCTCTTTGTAGAAGGAAAGAATGGAAACAAGAATGGTTGAATGACTACCTCAAGACCAGCTAGTCAGTGCATGGTTATAGGTGGCGTTTGAACAGTTGCTCTCTCCCTAAACCATATACGTAATCATCGTACCTTTGATGCCTGAATGCAAGTTATTTGGAATAGCCTCAGATTGCACTGCTGGAAACCTAACTAGTAGGGTTTTCAGTTACTTATTATGGTGTAAAAGCCCAATCATTTTTATTATGCTTGCTGTAGAGGAGGAATTTGGACGGGACACAACATGGGTGGGTTGACTGTGTTCCATGATGTCTGGGTTCTCAGCTGGGAGTTGTTTTTTTTTTTTTTTTTTTTATTGTGCTTTAAGTGAAAGTTTACAAATCAAGTCAGTTTCTCATACAACTATATATATACACCTTGCTATGTACTCCTAGTTGCTCTCCCTCTAATGAGACAGCACAGTCCTTCCCTCCACTCTCTATTTTCATGTCCATTTGACCAGCTTCTGACCCCCTCTGCCCTCTCATCTCCTCTCCAGACAGGAGCTGCCCATATAGTCTCATGTGTCTACTTGACCCAAGAAGCCCACTCCTCACCAGTATCATTTTCTGTCCCATTGTCCAGTCCAGTCCCTGTCTGAAGATTTTGCTTTGGGAATGGTTCCTGTCTTGAGCTAACAGAAGGTCTGGGGACCATGACCTCCCAGGTCCTTCTAGTCTCAGTCAGACAATTAAGTCTGGTCTTTTTACTAGAATTTGAGGTCCGCATCCCACTGCTCTCCTGCTGCCTCAGGGATTCTCTGTTGTGTTCCCTGTCATGGCAGTCATCGGTTGTAGCCGGGCACCATCTAATTCTTTTGGTCTCAGGCTGATGTAGTCTCTGGTTTATGTGGCCCTTTCTGTTTCTTGGGCTCATAATTACTTTGTCTTTGGTGTTCTTCATTCTCCTTTGCTCCAGGGGGGTTGAGACCAATTGCTGCGTCTTAAATGGCCCCTTGCTAGCATTTAAGACCCCAGATGCCACTCTCCAAAGCGGGGTTCAGCTGGGAGTTTTGAATGGCTGGAGTCTGGAATCATCTAGAAACTTCTTCACTCACATGTCTGGCACCCGGGCTGGGATGATTAGACGGCAGAACTCAGCTGAAACTATTGACTGGAGCCCTTACGCATTTTTTTGTCATGTGACTTGAGCGTCCTCATAGCATGGCGGCCTCAGGGTAATTGGACTTCTTAGTCGGTGGTTCAAAGTTTGAAGAGAGAGATGTTCTAGTGAAGAAGGCAGAAGCTACATGTCTCAGACATGACATATCATCACTTCTGCCATACTGTATTGGTCAAAGAAGTCACAAGTACACCCAGATTCAAGGGGAGGGGACACAGATCCCACCCCAATGAGAGGGCTGTCAACAATGCTGCATCTTTAAAAAACCAAAATACGTTATTTCTCTTCTGACTCAATTGCTTTACGTTTATTCCTAACTGCAGGAAGGGGGATGAACAAGATGACCTCTAGAGAGACTAGTTAGCATAAATAATTTAGATTTCTCCATTCAGTGAGAATACCAGCCAAACCAAACCCAGCATCCAGTCGGTTTCAACTCATAGTGACCCTGTCAGACAGAGTAGAACTGCCCCATAGGGTTTTTTTTTAATCTTTACAGAAGCAGACTGCCACATCTTTTTCCCTTAGAGCGGCTGGTGGGTTTGCACTGTCAACCTTTTGGTTGGCAGCAGAGCGTTTAACCACTGCACCATCAGGGCTCCTTAATGAGAACACAGGCCTTCCAAATCATCCCAGTGAGTTCTCACTGGCAGTACCAGGTTAGAGAAGAGGTGGCCCTTGCCATCTCACTGGGAATAAACACACAGGTCTCCATTATCTGGCACCACAATAAGCCAGGGGCTAAAGTGGTAAGTGATTTGAGGATTCTCTACCTTCTGCTCATAAGCCATAACACTGTATCACCTTGGATGGGAGTAAAGAGATTGAAAACCTCTTTGAGAGAGGACAGGCCTAAGACACAGCTTCCTGGGAATTCAGAGTACTTTATCCATGAGTTCTAAGGGTTCCTGTTTTTCAAGGCTGGACCAGGTTGATGAGCACAGGAAAGGTAGGCTATCAGAACTTGGAGGGTCACCTTGCTTTGGCCCCTGTTGTGCCAAGCCACCACTGTTATAAAGGGGTCTCCTGGAATGTATGTTGACCAGCTACTTTATTGTTGGTAGTCAGAGCTGGGCCTGAGGTGACCCCAAATGATCTTTTGTACCTCGTTTCCCACGTTACCCCTTTCACCAGCACTCCAGCCATGCTAGATTGTCATTAGATTTTCACAAACCATTGTGCCTGAACTATCAGCATAAATTAGGTTGTGTTATGTAACAAACACTCCTCAACTCTTAGTGCCTTAAAACAACACAGGTTTGTTTCTCCCTCCCATTGCGTGTTCATCATAGTTGGCAGGGGGTTTTATTGCATTTCACTGACAGTCATCTGGGGAGGGGAAGGGAACTCTGGAAGGTCTTGCATTGGCAATAAAATACCCTGGCTCAGAAGTGACGTGTATCACTTCTACTTACAATTCATTGGCCAGGACTAGTCTCGCGGCCCCACCCAGCCTCAAAAGGGCCAGGAAATTCAATGTCACCATGTGCCTGGGTCATACAGAGCTGGAAAAAAAGGCAAACTGCACTGACTACCACATGACTACCAATGTGCCCTCTGGAAATCAGTTACCTTTGCCCTCTTTTTAGAATGCTCTTTTCTTCTCCACGTTTTCATTCATGCATGTGCGCCTGCCTGCCTGCGTCCATCCATTCAACCGTCTACCTGTCAAATGTTCCGTATGCCGTATTGATGTGGCTGTATATGCTAAGCATATGGAGATGGAAAGGTTCTCTGGAGAAGCCCATAGCCTTACTGGAGTTGTTCAAAATCTATTAAACTTTTTCAAGCTGTAGCTTGCCCTCTCCGTGAGGGCAGCCCTTATTAATGGATCCTTCCCCCACGATATGATGGTTAAACATAATAATAACTATTATTAGTAATTATTGAGCCCTTACATTAAGTAACTTTGCTCAAAGTTCAGTTTAACCCTCCCTGCAGCTTTGAGTGGTAGGCTATATTATCCCCCACTTAAAAATGAGTAAATTTAGCCTCATAGAGGTTGCTTGTCCAAGTTCACACAGCTCCCAGTGGCTGAGTTGAGCTCTCAATGTGGGCTCTTTGAGCCCATGTCCTTACTCTTCACTGGCTACATTACGCTTACCTTTAATGCTCATGGAATTTTTCTCTGAATCATAGACCCGGAAACAAAGAGAGATTCTTCTCTGCAATTGTACTGTGACTCTTAGAAGGCAGGGATCATCTCTGGTGATTTCTAATCATCCCATTCCTTTTTGATGAATAAATGAGGGGAGGGTGGAGGAAAAGAAAGGGAAGAAAGAGGGAAGGAAGGAAAGAGGGAGGGAAAGAAGAAAGGGAGAAAGGACAGGAAAGAGGGAGAAGAGTTGATTCTCTTAACAGAAAATGAAAAGCAATCTTGACAGTGAGGCCGTGTGGCTCTGCCTGAGAAGGCAGGCAAGCTGCTCTGATCCTGAAGAAAGGTGTTCTGTAAATCTGGGGTGTTACCCTCTTAACCTGATCATCAACTCTGTTCCTCAGTCTACCAGTTCTGTGCTTCAGAGCATCTCATTACTGCTGAAGAGGTTCTTCAGTCTACCACATTTGAACTGACTACAATTAAATACACAGATGTATTCCTCCTCACTCGGCTGCTAAAAAGGAAATATTTTTGAAAAACATGACAACTCAGTATCACAGCTTGAAAAACTGGAGGAAGGAAGAAAAGGGCTACAAAGGCAGCATTGCACAGAGTTTTTAAAGGTCATTCTCTGATTTTGTATGGTACTTTTTAAAGTGGTATTTTGAGATTAAAAAAATAAAATAAACCTGTGAATATAACAATTACAGCTAGCCTGCTGTCCTACGTTGTTAAATGATGGTTTACATCTGGGATCAACAACAGTTGGCGAGCCCCAAAAGAGTCAGCATTTTCTGGGCCTGGCCCTTCGTCTCAGGTCCGTTTATTTTCCACTATTGCTCAGTCTTTATCAAAAGAACAATCTGCAATCCCGAGCTGTTCTTATTTGGTGCTGGGGCATAGACTGTGTCCTATATATTGATAGGCTTGAGTTAACCTAGATTCTTCTAATGCAACTTCTTGGTATTTTAATAAAAAGAGAGCCCCCCCCCCCCTTAGTATTTTTCAGTCTCTGTCTTAGTTATCTAGTGCTGTTTTATAACAGAAATACCACAAGTGGATGGCTTTAGCAAGAGAGATTTATTCTCTCACAGTTTAGGAGGCTGGAAGTCCGAATTCAGGGTGTCAGCTCCAGGGGATGTCTTTCACTGTCTGTCAGCCCTGGGGAAAGATCCTTGTCATCAGTCTTACCCAGTCGAGGAGCTTCTCAGCACAGGGACCCCAGGTCCAAAGGACGCACTATGCCCTTGACTCTTGTTTATTGGTGGTATGAGGTTCCCACGTCTGTCTGCCTGCTTCTCTCTTTTATATCTCAGAAGAGATTGACTTAAGATACAAGCTAGTCTTGTAGGTTGAGTCCTGCCTCATTAACATAACTGCCACTAATCCTACCCCATTAACATCACAGAGGTAGGGTTTACAACACATAGGAAAATCCCATCAGATAATAAAATGGTGGACACACACAATACTGGGAATCATGGCCTAGCCAAGTTGACACACATTTTGGGGGAACACAATTAAATCCATAACAGTCTCCATTCTCGAGGGTCAGTTTGTTTTGTTCTGTGTTCACTCCATCATCAGGGTGAGTGTGTGTGTGTGTGTGCACGACCGTGCATATACTAGTGACTACTGTGTTGGCAGCTTTCATCCTCGAGTTAATGTGTAAGTGCCTAATTGCATTTGCTATTTAGCAATGAACCACTTGCAGGTGCAACTAGTTGTGAGCACAGTTCTGCATGTGTGACTAATTGCAGGTGTAGAATAGTCACCTTTTCAGTTCCCTTCATGGCTCAGTAGGGCTCAGTGCTAATTCTTTCTCACCATCTGGGCTCAGATTCATTGGCTGGCCAGAGCCTGTTCTTGGGAAATGGGGCATATGGGGGAGGTGGGAAAGTGGTTTCAGAGCAAGAAGAGAAATGAAGGTGAAGAGGAGCAGGGCAGAGTTCTGGAGAGACTCCAAAGGGGTCAGAAGCTTAGCTAGTGAGCTTCTTCCCTTCCAGGCTGCCCATGGGAAAGCTAAGTGTTATCCAGGCCCTCGGACTAGGGGACCTCCAGGGTGAGGAGCCTGGAAGCTCCTTGGATGAAGCCCTTGTGTAAGGTATTGGTTTTCTGGAGGGCCTGCAGAGGGTGGCTCCCTTCTTCCCCTCTAGGACCCTTGGCCTCATAGAGGTGGTTGATGGGTACCTAGCAAGGATTTATGGAGCTGGGATTCCCTCTGCAGTGCCACCATACCATGTGAGAACTCCACCCTTGGCCTCAGCAGTTCATTCACCGTGGAGATGACACCCTCTCCCACCCTCCTGTTGGGCCCCCAGGCTGCTGTGAGGGTTAGGAGAGCGTGACCTCGGTTGTGAAATTGCCCTGTTAAGGCGCTAAACAAGGGAGCAGGGTTACTCTCGGGTGGCCAAAGGGAATTTTTCACTTGTAACACTTCGTTGGCTAAACTCTACCAAAGAAGTCAAAGAGATGGCGAAGAAGGCGTGAGGGCAGAACTCCTGATGCTGAATTTCTCTTGCTGTGTCTCCCCTGCCCTGTCTCACTGCGTGTTGAAAGCAAAGCCCTGAGGATGACCCTCTTCAGGGCAAGGACACATTGTCCCTATGAGTCCACTGCGGCTAGGCTTTCCTCCTCTCCCCACCACACCACACCACACCCACCTGTGTAGACAGTGACCCTGACCCAGCCTTCAGAGGGCAGCTCTCCACAGCCTGGGGCCTGGATGGCATAGGGCTTCCAGGGAAAGGAGGAATGGGAGAAAACAGGTTCCAAAGGAGAAATGAATGCCAGGAGATGGTTTGGAGAACATCAGGTGGGTGAGCAGGCAACAGGTAGAATATTAAGTTCTCCAAGAAGCATCTCTGGGAGAACTGAGTCATCAGCTACTTCCAGGCCCTAGAGAGGGGAGGGCCTGGCCTAGAGTCCCAGGGAGTTTGGAGCTCCCAGTCCAAGGGCTTGCACTGAGCCATTCTTGCCATATTAGCGTTCTCACTCCAGATCCAGGCATGTGCTTCCTAAGGCAGTCATGGGGAGAAAACCTCAGAAAGACAACAGTTTACTGGGGGAAGGGGTTGCTGCAAGAGGCTACAGAAGAAGGCGGGTGAGGGGGGGTGGTGGTGGTGCTGAGGCAAAGGGAGAAGTGTGGTGGTAAAGGGGAAAGCAGTTCAGGTCATGCTCATCTTTGTGGGCAGCGTTAGGGAGCTTGTGTGGCCTCACTGCAGAGCCATGGAAAATCTTTGAGCCTGCAGGGACTTCATGAAGTTTGTGATTCCCAAAGGGTACTCCAAGGGGTGGGTAGATCAGTGGGAGCACACCACCTTGGTGTAATATTTCCAATGAGCCATTTTTATTATATAACTGAGCTTGGCTTTCTGGTTCTGGCCCTTGAGTCCTTACTCTGGGCCACTTCGAGTAGATTACCTTACAAGACAGGGCTTTACCCCTGGCACCCTTGGCCTGCCTCTTGGTGAGGTTCATTCAAGTATACTGGAACAACTAGAGAAGGCTTTCTGGTAGGATTGAGATGAACTAGGCGTTTATGCCTTATTTCACCAGAGACCTGAAAGTTCCTTGAAAGCATGAGCAAGGCCTTGCTCCATATCTACGGTGCCACTTATTACTTGTGCACCAGATTTCTCAACTACAAAATGGGATAATAATAGAATCTATTTCTTAGGGTTGTGTTGTTGTTGTTAGCTTCCCTGGAGTCTGCTCACGATGCACAGTGACCCCATGTACAAGGGAACGATATGCTGCCTGGTCCTGTACCATCCCCATGCTAAGTCGCGGATCAGACTATTGTGATCCATATGGTTCTCACTGGCTGATTTTCAGAAGTAGACCTTCAGGCCTTTCTTCCTAGTCTGTCTTCTTCTGAAGGCTCGGTTGCAACCTGATTAGCACCATAGTAACACACAAGCCTCCACTGACAGACATGTAGTAATTGTGCGTGGGGTGCATTGGCCAGGAATTTAAACTCAGGTTCTCTCACATGAAAGGAAGAGAATTCTACCACTGGACCACCACTGCCCTCTCGTAGGGCCATTTCTGTTATTGTTGGGTGCTGCCAAGTTGATTTCAACTTGTAGTGACCCCATGTGTTACAGAGTAGAACTACCCCATAGGGTTTTGTTGGCTGTAATCTTTTAGGAAGCAGATCCGCAGGTCTTTCCCCCAAGGGGCCACTGAGGGGTCCAAACTGCTGACCTTTTGGTTAGCAGCTGATTAATTAACCATTTGCACCACCAGGGCTCCTTATCATAGGGCCTATAGTGAAGATTAAATGAGGTGAGTAAAATGCTTAGCACATTACTGGGACAAAATGAACCCTCCCTAACCACTAATTGCTAAAGTTACTCTTGTTGTTGTTTTTATTTTTGTTTTCCTGAGTTCCTTTCTTCTAAGAACACCTGCCTCTACCCAGGATGGTTTAGGGTCAGTGCTGCCCATTGGCTTGAGACTTCAGGACCCATAATTCTGAGTTCAGTGTGCTTTAAGCCCAAATCATTAACTTATTCATTACAGCAAATGGCTTTGGGACCTGCTGGGAACCCCCTGATGTGAAGTCCACACAATTTTAGCAAGGCTGAACATGTATTTTCCCCAGAGAGTGGCCATCAGACGCATATCTCACTCCCCACAACTTACAATGAGAGGAAAATAAGGAAGTCTGCGTTCAGCCCATTGCATTAAATTATAAATTCAGGCTTAACACATCAGGTCAGGGTGTGATAACTCAGATGCCAACTCCTCAGCTTTATTCCACGATCACAGGGAGTGACTCTTTTCCAGATAAAGAATGTGAACGCTGGAAGAATCTCATGATTTTCCATGACAGCATCTTTTTCATTTGGGGAAATTGGTGGCAGAGTGTTCAGCAAATTTATCAAGGGTGGACCAACTCAGGGCGCTTTATCTCTTAAGTGATTCCTTTGAAGTCATCTCTGACAAATGCAGTGTGGCTTAAGTGAGGCCCTTGTAATTGCCAGTCCTCACAAACAAGCACATGCACTGATACATGTCCGTATGTGTAACAGTGAGCATTCCAACCAGAATTCAGCTGTTACTGAACATTAGAGTGAGGAACTAAGACTCAGCATCAAAGGAAGCACCTGGCAACACCCAACTGACTTTGTGATTTTATCCATCTTCCACCACCATCAGGTGCCGTTGAGTTGACTCTGACTCATGGTGACACAGTATGCGTCAGAGTAGAACAGTGCTCCATAGGATTTTCGTTGGATGATTTTCTCAAAAGTAGATCATAGAGGCAGGGCCAAGATGGTGGAATAGACAGGTCTTCCAGCGAGCCGTCTTACAACAAAGACCCGAAAAAACAAGTGAAATGAGTATATTTATGACAAGCTAGGAGCCCTGAACATCAAAGGCAAGGTGAGAAAATAAAGTGAGGGGCAGGGGGAGGAAGAGACAGTTCAGAACTGGAGAGGAGCTACTGGACCTGAATCACTGGGAGCCCTCAGGCACCATTCCTGCAAGTGGCTGCAGTGGGCTGGTACTAGTGTTCAGCCACAGTTTTCTCCCAGAGAAGCAGCCAGCCACACAGCGTACTCACACCTCCGGAGCCAGACAAGAACGGTGCTCTCGGCAAAAGCTAAGTACTTGCATATATTTTACTGCCCGCCCCCCTCCCCAGCCAGCTTCAGTAGCTGATTTCCCTGGGCCTGAGATTGGCCCTGTTGAGCACCTAGAGCCATCCTTCTGGCTTTGGAGAAGGAATAAATTTGCAGTTGGGGGAAAAGATAATTTTCCAGCTCCACTAACTGGGGGAGCACAAGCAGAAGTGGCTCCTGTCCAGGCATAAACGGCATATGGAGTTTAAATACCTTTCCCCTCTGCATGGACCTGTGTAGGCCTATTTCAGGAGACTAGGTCCTTGCTGGCAGACTACAGCTGTTTCAGTTGTGCAATGTAGAGGTGGGTATTTGATGTTTGACATTACTTTGCCTATTAAACAAGGTCTTCACCTACCCGTATCAGGGGCCTAAGGACTGGCGGCTCCAATCGGGTCACCCAGCCACCCGCGACAGGGGTCCAAGGATAACTGGCACCTCCTAGTCCTTACAGCCCAAAACAGTGGGTGCCCATGGTCCGTCTACAGAACCCACCCACCTGTATGCTCTAGGGAAGAGGGACACACTTTCCTCAGAGACACCTGGGGGAAGATTCTCAGCCCCCTGCCTTGTTCAGAGCGTGATCCCTTGCTGCAACCAGAGACTGGTACCTACACCAATCACCCTGCCCCTCTAAGACTGTAGGACAGCCTGTACCACACATGTGATGATCAGCTACCTGGACACCTGAGCTGAATTCATACAAGAAAAGTGAATGGACTCCTAGACTAATATACCTGATAACAACTCTAGCCATCCGGGGACAGGATGTCAGAGCTCCAAAGGCAAAAATAATCAAGCTAGTTCACTCAAGCAACCCATTTGGGCATATCAAAACAAAACAAAGCAAGAAGCTATGACACAGTAAGCAAACATAAAATAAACTAATGAAATAAGTTACAGATGGCTCAGAGACAACAGACAATATCAAGTCACATAAAGAAACAGACCATGATTGCCTCAACAAGCCCTGAAAACAAAGAATCAAGGGATCTTCTAGATGAAAGTGCCTTCCTGGAATTACCAGAGGCAGAATACAAAGGATTATTATACAGAACCCTTCCAGACATGAGGGAGAAAATGAGGCAATATGCAAACAAGCCAAGGAACACGCAGATGAAGCAGTTGAAGAAATTAAAAAGATTATTCAGGAACATAATGAAAAATTTAATAAGCTGGAAAAATCCATAGACAGGCATCAATCAGAAATTCAGAAGATTAACAATATAATTACAGAAGTAGACAATAGAAAGTCAGAGGAGCAGAATTGAGCAAGTGGAAGGCAGAATTTCTGAACTTGAAGATAAAGCACTTGGCACCAATGTATTTGAAGAAAAATCAGACAAAAGAATTTAAAAAAATGAAGAAACCGTAAGAATCATGTGGGACTTTATCAAGAGAAATAACATACGAATGACTGGAGTTCCAGAACAGGGAGGGATAACAGAAAATACAGAGAGAATTGTTGAAGATTTGTTGGCAGAAAACTTCCCTGGTATCGTGCAAGATGAGAAAATATCTATCCAAGATGCTCATTGAACTCCATATAAGGTAGATTTTAAAAGAAAGTCACCAAGACATATTATAATCAAACCTGCCAAAACCAAAGATAAAGAGAAAATTTTAAGAGCAGCTAGGGATAAACGAAAAGTAGCATACAAAGGAGAGTGAATAAGAATAAGCTTGGACTACTCAGCAGAAACCATGGAGGCAAGAAGGCAATGGGATGACTCATATAAAAAATTGAAGGAAAAAAATTGCCAGCCAAGAATCATATATCCAGCAAAACTGTCTCTCAAATATGAAGGTGAAATTAGGACAATTCCAGATAAATAGAAGTTTAGGCAATTCATAAAAACCAAACCAAAACTACAAGAAATACTAAAGGGGGTTCTTTGGTTAGGAAATCAGTAATATCAGATATCAACACAAGGCGAGAACACTGGGCAGAGCAATCCGAAGTCAACCCAGACAGGGAAACCACAAAAATAAATCGAGATTAAAAAAACCCTCAGAACAGGGAAACAGCAATGTTATCACGTAAAAGAAGACAACGTTAAAGCAATAAACAGGGACTAAGAAATGTAGTCATAGATCTTTCATATGGAGATGAAGACAAGGTGATACAAACAAATAAAAATTAGGTTTAAGTTTAGAAAAATAGGGGTAAATAATAAGGTAGCCACAAAGGAGACAAACTATCCTACACACCAAAATAAAATACAAGAAAAAAATAGAGACTCAGCAGAAACAAAATCAACAATGATGAATATGAGGAAAAGACAATATATGAAGATAATCTACTCAGCACATTAAGTGGGAAAAAGAAACTGTCAACAACACACAAAAAGAGACATCGAAGTGATAGCACTAAATTCATCCCTATCCATAATTACGCGGAATATAAATGGACTAAATGCACCCATAAACAGACAGAGTGGCAGAATGGATTAAAAAGCACAATCCGTCTATAAGCTGCTTACAATAGACACACCTTAGACTTAGAGACACAAACAAAAACTCAAAGGATAGAAAAAAATATATTGAGCAAACAACAATCAAAAAAGAGCAGAAGTGGCAATACGAATTTCTGACAAAATAGACTTTAAAGTTCAATCCATCATAAAGGATAAGGAAGGACACTATATAATGATTAAAGGGACAATATACCAAGAGGATATAACCATATTAAATATTTATGCACCCAATGACAGAGCTGCAAGATACATAAAACAAACCCTATTAGCATTGAAAAGTGAGGTAAACAGCTCCACAATAATACTAGGAGACTTTAACACACCACTTTCGGTGAAGGACAGGACATCCAGAAAGAAGCTCAATAAGACACGGAAGATCTAAATGCCACAGTCAACCAACTTGACCTCATAGGCATATACAGAACACTCCACCCAAGAGCAGCCAAGTATACTTTTCTTTTCTAGTGCACATGGAACATTCTCTAGAATAGACCACATATTAGGTCATAAAACAAGCCTTAGCAGAATCTAAAACAATGAAATATTACAAAGCATCTTCTCTGACCATAAGGCCATAAAAGTGGAAATCAATAACAGAAAAAGCAAGGAAAAGAAATCAAACACTTGGAAAATGAACAATACCCTGCTCAAAAAAGATTGGATTATAGAAGACATTAAGCATGGAATAAAGAAATTCATAGAATCCAATGAGAATGAAAACACTTCCTATCAGAACCTTTGGGACACAGCAAAAGCAGTGCTCAGAGGTCAATTTATATTAATAAATGCACATATACAAAAAGAAGAAAGGGGCAAAATCACAGAATTAACCCTACAACTTGAACAAATAGAAAGAGAGCAACAAAACAAACCCACAGGCACCAGAAGAACACAAATAATAAAAATTAGAGCAGAACTAAATGTAATAGAAAACAGAAAAAAAATTGGAAGAATTAACAGGACCAAAATCTGATTCTTTGAAAAAATCAACAAAATCGTTAAACCATTGGCCAAACTGACAAAAGAAAAACAGGAGAGGAAGCAAATAACCCAAATAAGGAACAAGATGGGTGATATTATAACAGACCCAACTGAAATTAAATGAATCGTATCAGATTACTCTGAAAAATTGTACTCTAACAAATTTGAAAACCTAGAAGAAATGGATGAATTCCTAGAAGCACAGTACCTACCAAAACTAACACAGAGGTAGAACAACTAAATAGACCCATAACAGAAGAAGAGATTGAAAAGGTAATCCAAAAACTCCCAACAAATGAAAAACCGTGGCCTGGATGGCTTCACTGCAGAGTTGTACCAAACTTTCAGAGAAGAGTTAACACCACTGCTACTAAAGTTATTTCAGAGCATAGAAAAGGACGGGATACTCCCAAACTCATTCTGTGAAGCCAGCATATCCCTGATACCAAAACCGGTAACGACACCACACACACAAAAAAAGAAAATACAGACCTATATCCCTCATGAACTTAGATGCAGAAATCCTCAACAAAATTCTAGCCAATAGAATTCAGCAACATATCAAAGAAATAATTCACCATGACCAAGTGGGATTCATAGCAGGTATGCAGGGATGGTTCAACTTTAGAAAAACAATTAATGTAATGTATCATATAAATAAAAGACAAGAATCACATGATCTTATCAATTAATGCAGAAAAGGCATTTGACAATGTTCAACACCCATTCATGATAAAAACTCTCAGCAAAGTAGGAGTAGAAGGAAAATTCCTCAAGATAATAAAGGGTATTTATACAAAGCCAATAGCCAGCATCATCCTAAATGGATAGAGCCTGAAAGCATTTCCCTTGAGATCGGGAACCAGACAAAGATGCCCTTTATCACCACTCTTATTCAACATTGTGCTGGAGGTCCTAACCAGAGCAGTTAGGCTAGATAAAGAAATAAAGAGCATACAGATTGGCAAGGAAGATGTAAAAGTATCTGTATTTGCAGATGACATGATCTTATACACAGAAAACCCTAAGGAATCCTCAAGTAATCTACTGAATCTTTAAAGAGTTCAGCAGAGTATCGGGTTACAAGATAAACATACAAAAATCAGTTGGATTCCTCTACATTAACAAAAAGAGCATCTAAGAGGAAATCACCAAATCAATACCATTTAGGGCAGCCCCCAAGAAGATAAAATACTTAGGAATAAATCTTACCAGAGATGTAAAAGACTTATACAAAGAAAACTACAAAACACTTCTGCAAGAAACCGAAAGAGACCTACATAAATGGAAAAACATACCTTGCTCATGGATAGGAAGACTTAACATTGTAAAAATGTCTATTCTACCAAAAGCGATCTATAGATTTAATGCAATTCGGATCCAAATCTCAATGGCATTTTTTAATGAGATGGAGAAAGAAATCACCAACTTTATGTGGAATGGAAAGAGGCCCCAGATAAGGAAAGCATTACTGAAAAAGAAGAACAAAGTGGGAGGCCTCACTCTACCTGATTTTGGCAACTATTATATCACCACAGTAGTCAAACAGCCTGGTACTGGTACAACAACAGATACATAGACCAATGGAACAGAATTGAGAATCCAGACATGAATCCATCCACATATGAGCAGCTGATATTTGATAAGGGCCCCAAAGCAGTTAAATGGGGAAAAGACAGTCTGTTTAACAAATGGTGCTGGCATAACTAGATATCCATCTGCAAAAAAATGAAACAAGACCATACCTCACTGCATGCACAAAAACGAGCTCAAAATGGATCAAAGACCTAAATCTAAAACAATGAAGATCATGAAAGAAAAAAAAGGGACAACATTAGGAGCCCTAATACATGGCATAAACAGTATATAAAACATTACTAACAATGCAGAAGGAATAGTAGATAACTGGGAGCTCCTAAAACTCCAACGCCTATGCTCATCCAAAGATTTCAGCAAAAGATTAAAAAGATTACCTACAGCCTGGGAAGAAGTTTTTAGCTATGACATTTCCGACCAGTGCCTAATTTCTAAAGTCTACATGATACTGCAAAAACTCAACAACAAAAGGACAATCCAATTAAAAAATGTGCAAAAAATATGAACAGACACTTCACTAAAGAAGGCGTTCAGGTAGCTAACGGATACATAAGGAAATGCTCAGGATCATTAGCCATTAAAAGAAATGCAAATCAAAACTACGATGAGATTCCATCTCACTCCAACAAGGCTGGCATTAATCCAAAAAACACAATAAATGTTGGCGAGGTTGTGGAGAGACTGGAACACTTATACACTGCTGGTGGGAATGTCAAATGGTACAATTACTTTGGAAAGTGATTTGGGGTTTCCTTAAAAAGCTAGAAATAGAACTACCATAAAAAAAAAAAAAAAAAAACTACCGTACGATCCAGCAATCCCACTCCTTGGAATATATCATAGAGAAATAAGAGCCTTTACACGAATAGATATATGCATACCTATGTTCACTGCAGCAATGTTTACAATAGTAAAAAGATGGAAGCAACCAAGGTGCCCATCAGTAGATGAATAGATTAATAAATTATGGTATACTCACAGAATGGAATACTACGCATCGATAAAGAATAGTGATGAATCTGTGAAACATTTCATAACATGGAGGAATCTGGAAGGCATTATGCTGAGTGAAATTAGTTGCAAAAGGACAAATGTTTTATAAGACCACTATTATAAGAACTGAAGAAATAGCTCAAACAGTGAAGAAAATATTCTTTGACGGTCACGAGAAGGGGGAGGGTGGGAGAGGGGTATTCACTAATTAGATAGTAGATAAGAACTATTTTCGGTGATAGAAAGACAACACACAATACAGACAAGGTCAGCACAACTGGACTAAACCAAAAGCAAAGACGTTTCCTGACTAAACTGAATGCTTCGAAGGCCAGCGTAGCAGGGACAGGAGTTTGGGGACCATGGTTTCAGGGGACATCTAGGTCAATTAACATAATAAAATCTATTAAGAAAACATTCTGCATCCCACTTTGGAGAGTACCATCTGGGGTCTTAAACGCTAGCAAGCGGCCATCTAAGATGCATCAATTGGTCTCAATCCACCTGAAGCAAAGGAGAATGAAGAACACAAAGGACACAAGGTAATTACGAGCCTAAGAGACAGAAAGGGCACATAAACCAGAGACTACATCAGCCTAAGACCAGAAGAACTAGATGGTGCTTGGCTTCAACCAATGACTGCCCTGACAAGGAACACAACAGAGAGCCCCTGAAGGAGCAGGAGAGCAGTGGGATGCAGACCCCAAGTTCTCGTAAAAAGACCAGACTCAATGGTCTGACTGAGACTAGAAGGACCTCGGTGGTCATGGCCCCCAGACCTGTTGGCCCAGGACAGGAACCATTCCCAAAGCCATCTCTTCAGACAGGGATTGGACTGGACAATGGGATGGAGGGGAATGCTGGTGAGGCATGAGCTTCTTGCGTTATGTTGGCATCTCCTATCTGGAGGGGAGATGTGAGGGTAGAGGGGGTTAGAAGCTGGTGGAATGAAGAAGAAAAGAGAGAGTGAGGGGAGGGAGCAGGTTGTCTCATTAAGGGGAGAGCAATTGGTAGTCGTATATAAATTTTTGTGTGAGAGAGTGACTTGGTTTGTAAACTTTCACTTAAAGTACAGTAAAATTAAAAAAAAAAAATATCACTAGGCTTTTCATCCAAGGTGCTTCTGGGTGGACTGTAATCTTTCTAATAGCAGCCAAGCACAGTAATCTTTTGTAGGACCCAAAAATCTGTTGCTGTTGAGTGACTTCTGACTCTTGACAACCCCTGTGTTAATGGGTAGAACTGCTAGGGTTTTCTTGGCTGTGACCTTTACGGAAGCATATCACCAGGCCTTCCTTTGTGTATCAGCTGAGTGGGCTCATGCTGCCCACCGTTAGTTTAGCGGCCTGCTTGCACCACCCAGAGACCTTTTGCACCATCCTACGTATCTGGAAAGTGGAGGACCAGGACAGGTGACTCTCATTTTTCCATTCGTATTGGCTCTTAGTCCAGCCCATGGGCTCCAGATTTTTGGGTTTCATGGACCCAAAAACATTCCTCAAAATATTCGGTAACTAACACAGGCTTTCCATTTAAGGATGTTAAAATGCACACACACTCCAAACAAAAACAGGAAAGCCACTTGCTGTCCTTGGTGAATCATCTCTTAAAGGAAGATCATTTAACATCAAAAATAATTAGAAAGGGTATTATCTCAGAATTAAAACATTTAAGAATTTAATATTTGTGAAGTCTCATTATATTTATCCCTCTTATGCTCATCTGACTTTCTTACCTGTGGCAGATCCAAGTGTGGAAACAGCTGGTCTAAACTGATGTTAGGGGTAGACCCTTTCTTACCTTACAAAACCATCAAGACACCTAGAGGTAAACGAAATACTGAGCCTTCACTATTCTTCAAATGTTAGACTGTCATGACTCAGTATTTTTATAACAACAGCAATAATCAGTAACATTTATTAAGCATGCAGTATGTACAGGCACTGTTCTAAGTGTGTTACACGTGTTTACTCATTTAATCATTGCAACAACCCTATAGGGCGTGTACTTTTATCAGCTCCAGTTTGCTGAGGAAGACCTTGAATCACATGACTAGGTTGCCTGTGGTTGGATAGGAGTGGTGGAATCTGTCCTTATTCCAGAGTCGGAGCTCATACCCAGTAAGGAGCATTGAGATTGGAGGGAGATCCCACTGCTCTTCAAGTTACCAGGAGCTAGCGCCTCAGAGCCCTGGTAGTACAGTGGTTAAGCGCTGGGCTGCTAATCAAAAGGTGGGCAGCTCGAATCCACCAGCCACTCCTTGGAAACCCTATGGGGCAGTTCTACTCTGTCCTATAGGGTCGCTATGAGTCAGAATTGTCACAGTACAGGACTATGTGTTGTGAAACTCCTGTCAATCCTAGAGGCTGTTGTGGTGGAGAGAGAATGATTATAAAGTGGTAGGCTTAGAGCTGGGCACAAAGTAGGTGGGGGCTCAAGAGATGTAAATGGGATATGATGAGCAAATTGCATGAATCGTACTTATACTGACACCCCTCTGTCTTCAATTTGATGTGTGTAATCATAGTCCTAGAACACCCTAACTATATATATTTTTTTCGAAGAAGAGCAGTTAGCCTAATCAAATGAGTAAACACAAAAAGAACTTTTCACTGTCAGGTTCTATAAATTGTGTCTTGAAGCACTAACTGCCCTAATAAGAGCCACTGTGGTAAATGAATGCACCATTTGACTGCAAACAAGGCCATTAATACAAGCCTGTGCACTCTCCTCCTTGCTGCTAGTGGATGCTAGCTGGCGTGGCCTTGACAGATACGTGGGACAAGTATTCAGGTGTCCATATTAGTGTGGTTTTTACTTCTTTCAGGGGCTGATGTGTATAGTAATCCCTCCCCAGCCACAGATTCTCTTTTTATGAAATTCTGGTGTCCTTGGATTTATTTCTGTATACTTTGAGAATTTCTGCTCCAGGATATGCAGGTTTTGAGTCACCGCTACTGAGGGTAATTTAAGAAGAGAGGAGCTGGTGAGTGGTGGGAGAAAAGAGTGAACAGGAGATGTTTCTCAATGTAGCCCTAGGAGAAAGAGCTGGGGATGCCTTCCTCATCTGTTTTTTTCTGGGAAGAGGGCTGGGGTGTGCCTGACCTGAGGTCTACAATAGGAGCCCTGGCCGTATAACCTGCCATGTTTGTAAGGGGGCTGAAGACTTAGACACCTACTGAGCTCTTCTGAGTAAATTAGGTAAAAATTCCTGAAAGTGTTCAAAACTTCCTGATTACTGTGTGTCTTGGAAACCGTGATGGGAGCTGTGAGGCAGGGTCCAAGAGCAGGAGACTTAAATCAGAAAAGTTCTGAATATTTGATTGGAGGACAGGACAGGGGAAAAAACAAATAAATGAGTAAACAAAAGCCTACAAACACAAACCAAAACCAAACCTGTTCCCATCCAGTTGATTCCTACTCATGGCGACTCCATGTGTACCAGAGCATAGTTGCTGTAATCTTTCAGGAAGCAGATCGCCAGGCCTTTCTTCCACAGGCCTGCTGGATGCATTCAGACCACCAACCCTCAGGTTGGTAGGCGAGCACAAACTGTCTGCACTACCCGGGAACCACAGACACACACACACCTATGTATTAGTGGGTGCATTGACTGCACCAAAACCGAAAAACCCAAACCCAGTGCCGTTGGGTCGATTCCAACTCATATTGACCGCACCAGAGGTGGGGAAATCACAAATGTCTCTTTGAAACTGTGGGAGAGAGAGAGTCTGAAGGTGTTTTAGCAAACAAAAAATTTTACAGAGGCTAGTAAATGGGAATGAGTAATATGGAAGTCATAATATTTTAACTTAAGCAAAATGCTATTGATATTCCTTTTACGGATGACATTTTTTGGTTCAGTTTTAGAAAAATGTCTTTGTTTTTATTAAAGTTACATTTTCCTATTAACATTTCAGGAAAGAAAAAAAGAGTACAATGAAGAAAGTAAAAAATGACTCAAAATAATCCAGAAATTACCATTGTTAACTTTAGGTCAGCATCATTTCAAATATGTCTCTATAATTCGGCTCTCTTCTCTATAGCTAGGGAGATAGGGATTCCGAACTAATTTTGGAAAAATCTGGTAATGGTAATTTTTAAAACATGAACTTAATATTGTTTAAATGCAGCTGAAGAAAAAGAAACTAATATAAAACAAAGGGAATTGGCTAATTTGATACGTATTTCTTCACCACAAAATTTGTAATTTTGAAAGATCCCCTTAAGATTAAGAAAGAATAGTATAAAAACAAGGAGATTTGAATCATTATTTTAAACCTCATATTTCAATTTTAAATGTCAACTGACCCCTTGCTATGAGAGAGAAGGAAATTGGGTTACTTCTATTTCCTACTATTCCCCTTCCACCACCTCCCAATTTTTGCTAATTTAAAAAATATATATATATATATATTCTCATTGTTAAGGTTTATAACATCTTTAGAGAATTTTAGTTTTATTTCTCTATTAAAAGAATGCAATGGCTACTGGTCATTTTATCACAATTTCTCTATCCTGAATTCTGTATTTTGATTTATCTCCCGGGTGATTCAATTTCATTATCAAGTACTTTTTTCCCATAAAGGACTCTCCTTACTGAAGTTGCACATTCACGGGAACACCTGCCTGTGAGTTTAGCTGCAGAGAAGGCTGAGGCGGGTCTGTGCTTCCTGAGAGGTGACTGACTTGTTCTGTTTACCGGCTGAATAATTCTTTCTTATCTTTGAAGTTCAACAACTTCACCAGGCTATGGCTTTGACTCTGCTGATTCTTCTTTCATTTTAAGTAAAAACATTTTTTTCTGTTGGCTCTCTGGATACTTTTTTTGGGGGGGGGGGGTCTGGGGCCTCTAATTTACTTGTCCTCCATATATTATTATGCCCTTTTTCTTTGCTAAGAAGTTGTTTTTCATGTACGTTCTCTATTTCAGTAGTTCAGTTTTAAGCTGTTTCTACTGTATTTATTAGTTTTATAATATTGTTGTTTTGTTACATAATTTGTCTCCTTAACTCACAATCTCCCTTTTTAATTTTAGTCTATTGTTTTAGCATCTGATTCTTGAACTTTTGTATTATTGAATTCTTCTGAAAATAAACTCTTTTGGATAATTTTCTTCTGTTTTTTAGGCTGTTTTTTCCAGACCGAGCTCTTTTTCTGTCTTATTCATGCTATGTTTAAAAACAATTTTTTTTTTAGTTGTATTTACTTGTTTAAAAAATTAAATAAAATTGGTAGTGGGTTTGCATATTCACCCTGCCATTCTTTTCAAATTTGCACACTTACGTGAGCAGCTCTGTGCAGACCTCCTATTTTCTCTTCTACAGAATGAGTGACTTCTTGACTCTCCACCCACTTTACCTGAGGCCCATTTGTTGTCGCACCTGAGCTGCAGTTAAGCCCGGCTGGGATCCCTCAGGTCAATGTGCTTAGCTGCTAACGGGCCCACCCAGAGGCGCCTTGGCAGAAAATCTGCCACTGAAAACCCTATGGATTCAGAATCCACTCAATGGCATCTGGTTATCCCTTCCAACTTCCTGTAACTGGGAGACGGGTGGGAAGCTCAGCTGGGCCTGCAGGCAGTCCTTGCTGGAAGCACTAGCACAACTCTCTCAGACTGTGTTGATTGACTCCAACCAGGGCTGATCTTCCTGGAGTTTGGGATGCAAGTAGCTGTAAAAACGCTGCATTTGAATTGTTCCTCTGCTTCAGAGCGGAGCCCTGCAGCTTATAGTTTTCTAAAAGTGTCAGCCCGATTGTTTAATCCCCAAACCAAAAAACCAAACCCGTTACCATCAAGTTGATTTTGACTCATAGCGACCCTATAGGATAGAGTAGAACTACCTCACAGGGTTTCCAAGGAGTGGCTGGTGGATTCGAACTTCTGACCTTCTGGTTAGCAGCCTGAGCTCTTAACACCTGAGCCACCATTTAATCCTTGGTCCACCCAAATTAGATAAATGGAAAAAAGATTAAAAAATATTCTTAGCCTGCTTTCTAACCGTCCAAATGTGGGGTTTTAGAGAGAATTCTCAAACCCTAAGTTTGCCTGGCACTGGCCCCACAGACCTGCATGGTCTGCACTTACCCATCCCTAACCCCAGAGCAAACCGCCCCCACCTTGCTTTGGTTCCTTGATTGCCCCAACTCGAGGCCTTTTTAGTACTGACCTCTGCCTGTACTGCTCCACCCTCCCCCACCCTCTCCTTTACTAAGTCAGACCTCAGCTCAAATGTTACCATGTCTTCAGGGGGCCCTCACTGACCCCTCAAACCAGGCAGGCCCTCTGTTAACTGTATGCACAGCTCTCCGTTCCCTGTGATGAGAAAGTCTCTTGTTCTCCAAGTTGTGGTATGCGGAAAACTTTTCCACCACTTCCAACTGATGTGAAAGTCCAGAGCAGGCCCATTTCCAGGCTGTGTATTTCCGTTATCCCCCCCTCTCTGTGACTTCCCCAGCACCCCTGCTTTTTCTAGGTGCATTGTAGAAACTTTAATCCCAGGTCACCTGTGAGAAAAAAGTGGCTTCCTTTTTATTTTTAAAGGTCACACTCTAAATGAGCTCAATATTGGGACCTAAAGTGAGATACTCTTGGCTGTGGAAGTATATGATTTATGGAGCTGAGACCCTAGCTCAGCACCTGAGGGACACGTCAGGGGGCAAGATGAGTGAGGACAAAGGCTTCAAATCTGTTTTCAGGGCTGTATAGGACTGTCTTATTTAAACTGTAAGCTTACAGGAATTGGAGGTACCTCCGAATCAGCCACACCCAGTTCTCTGTGGGCAAACTGCAATATGCCCCAAACTTCCCCCAAGACCCAGATGGCATTGCCCAAGCCTCCTGTCAGTAATGGTGAAAGAATGCAGGTTTGTGTTCTTGTTGCATGAGAAAAGGAGTTAACAAACAAACAAAAAACTAACCCGTGAATATTTATTGAGCAACTACTCTGTGCCAGGCACTGTCCTAAGCATTTGAGCATGAACAGAAAATGGTCCCTGGCATAATGGATGTTGTTGTTGTTAGGTGCCATCAAGTCGTTTCCAACTCATCGTGACCCTATACTATGTACAATGGAAGGAAACACTGCCTGGTCCCCCACCATCCTCACAATCGTTGCTGTGTTTGAGCCCACTGTTGCAACCACTGTGTCAATCCACCTTTTCAAGGGTCTTCCTCTTTTTCACTGACCCTCTAACTTACCAAGCATGATGTCCTTCTCCAGGGACTGGTTCCTCCTGATAACATGCCCAATGTATGTGAGACAAAGTCTCGCCATCCTTGCTTCTAAGGAGCATTCTGCTAAGGAGCATTCTGACTGTACTTTTTCCAAGACAAATTTGTTCTTCTGGCAGTCCATGTTATATTCATTATTCTTTGCCAAAACCATAATTCAAAGTCATCAGTTCTTCTCCGGTGGTCCTTACTTCGCATGCATATGAAACAATTGAAAACTCCATGGCTTGGGTCACGCATACCTTATCTTCAAATAGTGGATAGATCTTGACTAACCATTTTGGCTTCCAAGGTAATTGCCCTCAAAGTCTTCCTCTGCCTTAGCAGTTGCTTCCTAAGAAAAGAAGGCCATATAAATGTGGGGACTAGTGGAGCCTTGTTGCCTGGTCTCACTCCCCTCCACACTGTGAGTTCCTTGAGGGCAGGGACTGTCTTATTCATCTCTGCATTCCCAGTGAGAAATGAAATGGAATGGGATCTCACAGATCCCCTTCTCCTTTACTCCCTTCCCTGAACTCTCAGATACCATTCCTCCTTACCTCAACCACACTGATGCTGCTGCTGTGGCCCCTGAATGCCACTGATGAGGGGTGTGTTTTCAGGCCTGGAGAGTGGGCTTCCTCAGCTTGTTTCCCATCTGTGTTTGGGGCTGATTGGTGGACTTGCCCACTCCCTGGCTCAACCACCACAGCCCATTCTCATGAGTCACCTGCACTGTCAGCTTCTGAATGTCCACCTCTCCTTAGGTTGCACTTGTTCCCAACAGACATCTCGAAGCCCAGAATGATGCTTTGCCTATCTGAAAGGGGTCCTGCCCCTCACCCCCTCTTTCAAGGTTGCCTGTCTACAGCTCTTGCTCTGTCTCTTTCTAAGATGCAGCAGCACAGACAGCCAGCTGCCCTTGCTGCCAAAGTGCAGCCTGGGAAACCATCCAGCCTCATCTCGATGCCAGGTGGGCAAGACCTGGGGAAACAGATAGATCTAATCCTGGCCTCAGAGGGGACAGCTAAATTGTCAAGCAGCACTCTAATGGGGGCTGCTGACTGCACAGGTATCTCTGTGTTATAAATGTCCCACACCAGAGAGCCTCCTAAGTCACACAGAGGACAACTTTATGATCCAGAAAGTAAAGAACTGGAACAAGATCAGCTTGTGACAGGGAGCAATTGATAGAGGATGGGAGAGAGCTTGGCCCAGGAGCTCAGAACTCCATCAACTATGGGAGCTCAGTGCTTCCTGAGGGGACACGCACAGACCACAGCACAGGAGCACAGGAAGCTGCAGTGAGGGAAGCACGGCCTTGGCCTGGAGCACGGATGGAGGGGTTGTTACCTGGGGGGCAGGACCCCCAGTGCATTTCCCTTACTGCACTCAGATCTTCCTACAGCCCAGTTTCCCCCTGCAGAAAGGCTTTCAGTAGCTTCTCCACTACCCATGAGAGCCTCATGTCTTACCAGGTATCCAGCTCTATGTTCCAGCCACACGTAAAGTGTTGAGCTTCTCCAACCGTGACACACATTCTCACCTCTGGGCCTCTGCACATGTGGTTGATTCCTTTTGCTGTGAAGGCCATCCTTTCCCACCTCTTGTTCATTTGAATTTCTTTCTCTGATCCTTCAAGTTTTAGTCCAGCTGCCACCTTCTCTATGAAGCCCTCCAGAGTTAGGTACCCTTTCCATATTCACTCTGTGCATTCACTGTCGTAGCGCTTGTCACACAATGACGTGTTTGCATTTTTCTGTTACTTGTCTATCTCCCTATCTAGACCTTTGTGGGGGTTGGAGTTGGGGGTGAGGGTGGAGAAGAATGGTCTTTTATTTATCATGTTATTCCTAAAGCGTAGTGTAGTATTTGGCACATGGAAGGTATTTGTTGAACAAGTGAGTGAACGAATAAATGAATGAATGATATGATAAATGAATGAAATAATGTGACATAGTGGGAGCCAAGTGGGGTGGGGCCCTCCCAGGCCATCCCTCCTCCTGCACTGCCCTTCTCCTCAGCGCTCCCTCACAGTCGTGGCAGGATCTCATGCTGCATCCTGGCCTCCTGCCCTTCACCGGCCAGGGATGCCCCTGCTCCCCACGATACCACCAGACTCCCCAGTCGTTGGCCTCTTCCAGGAAGGCTCTCCTGAACCCTGCATGGGACACAATGCCCGCTGTGCTTTGCCCGCCTGGAGCCTTCGTGGTGCTCCGCAAGTGGCTGTGTCTTAGTACTTACCTTGTTGGATTTTCTTTTTTTATGTCTCACTGCTTTTTTTTTTTAAACTTTTTTTTTTTGAGATAATACAGATTCACATGCAGTTGTGATAAATAATACAGAGATACAAGTGTTCCCTTCACCCAGGCTCCCCCAGTGCTAACATGCTGCGTAACTGTAGTAAAATCACAACCAGAAAGTTAATATTGACAAAATCAATTGGCTCTTTTCAGGTTTTACCAGTTTGACATGTGCTTACTTGTGTGTGTACATGTATGTAGATCTATGCCGTTTTATCACATGTATTTAATCTCATGAACACCACCACCATGGCAAGATACAGAAGAGTTCCATCACAAGGATCCTTTGTGATACTCTTTTTTAGCGACAGCCAATGCCCTTCTTTTCCCTCTTTCCTCACCCCTGGCAAGCAGTCTGTTCTCCGTCTCTTAATTTTGTCATTTCAAGAATGCTGTATAATCACTAAAGAAGACATTCAGGTAGCTAACATGAGGAAATGCTCACGATCATTAGCCATTAGAGAAATGCAAATCAAAACTGCCATGAGATTCCATCTCACTCCAACAAGGCTGGAATTAATCCAAAAAACACAAAATAATAAATGTTGGAGAGGTTGTGGAGAGACTGGAACACTTCTACACTGCTGGTGAGAGTGTAAAATGGTAAACCACTTTGGAAATAGATTTGGTCAATTTGGTGCTTACTTAAAGAGCTAGAAATGGAACTACCATATGATCCAGCAATCCCACTCCTTGGAATACATCCTAGAGCAATAGAGCCTTTACATGAACGGATGTTCACCCATGTTCATTGCAGCACTGTTTACAATAGCACAAAGATGGAAACAACCAACGTGCCCATCAACAGATAAATGAATGGATAAATAAATTATGGTATATTCACACAGTGGAATACTACATATCGATAAAGAACAGTGATGAACCTGTGAAACATTTTATAACGTGGAGAAATCTGGAAGGCATTATGCTGAGTGAAATTAGTCAGTTGCAAAAGGACAAATATTTTATAAGACCACTATTATACGACTCGACGGCACTGGGTTATTATAAGAACTCAAGAAATAGTTTAAACAGAGAAGAAAATATTCTTTGATGGTTACAAGAGAGGGGAGTGAGGGAGGAAGGGAGGGAGGGAGAGGGCTATTCACTACTCAGTAGATAAGAACTACTTCAGGTGAAGGGAAAGACAGCACACAGTACAGGAGAGGTCAGTACAACTGGACTAAACCAAAAGCAAAAAAGTTTCCTGAATACACTGAATGCTTCGAAGGCAGGGGTGGGGGTTTGGGGACCATGGTTTCAGGGGACATCTAAGTCAATTGGCATAATAAAATCTATTAAGAAAACATTCTGCGTCCCACTTTGGAGAGTGGCGTCTGGGGTCTTAAACGCTAGCAAGTGGCCATCTAAGATGCATCAAATGGTCTCTACCCACCTGGATCAAAGGAGAATGAAGAACACCAAGGACACGAGGTAATTACGAGCCCAAGAGACAGAAAGGGCCACATAAACGAGACTACATCAGCCTGAGACCAGAAGAACTAGATGGTGCCTGGCTACAACCAATGACTGCCCTGACAAGGAACACAACAGAGAACCCCTGAAGGAGCAGGAGAGCAGTGGGATGCAGACCCCAAATTCTCGTAAAAAGACCAGACTTAATGGACTGCCTTAGACTAGAAGGACCCCGGCAGTCATGGCCCCAGTCCTTCTGTTAGCCCGGAACAGGAACTATTCCCAAAGCTAACTCTTCAGACAGGGATTGGACTGCACAATGGGATAGAAAAAGATGCTGGTGAAGAATGAGCTTCTTGGATCAAGTAAACACTTGAGACTATGTTGGCATCTCCTATCTGGAGGGGAGATGAGAAGGCAGAGGGGGTTAGAAGCTGGCAAAATGGACACGAAAAGAGAGTGGAGGGAAGAAGTTGGCTGTTTTAGGGGGAGAGCAATTAGAGTATGTAGCAAGGTGTATATGAATTTTCGTATGAGAGACTGACTTGATTTATAAAATTCCACTTAAAGCACAATAAAAATTAAAAAAAAAAAAAGGAATGCTATATAAATGGAGTCATATAGTATGTAACCTTGTGAGACTGGCTTTTTATTCACTCAGCATAATTCCCTTGAGATCCATCCAAATTGTTGTATCAATAGTTTTTGTTTCTTTTTATTGCTGAGTAGAATTCTGTGGTACGGATGTGTAACAGTTTGACCACTCACCCCTTGAAGAGCATTTGGGTTGCTTTCAGTTAAAGCTGTTATGAACCTTCACGTACAGATTTTTGCATGAACATAAGTTTTCATTTCTTTACTGATGGCAAATAAGCACATGAAAAAATGTTCAACATCATTAGTCATTAGGGAACTGAAACCACAATGAGATAGAACTACACACCTATCAGAATGGCTAAAAAAAAGAAAAATCATTAACACCAAATGCTGGCAATGCTATGGAGAAACTGGATCATGCGTACCTTGTTGATGGGAATGTAAAATGGCGCAGACACTCTGGAAAACAGTGTCACAGTTCCTCAATGAAAGTAAACATGCCCTTATATGACTCTGCAATTGCACTCTTGGACATTTTTATTGTATTTTAAAACAAATTTTAAAAAATTGATACATAATTATATTCAGAGTAAAAAAGTAGAAAAACAAATAAACAAACAAACAAAAAAAACCTCCTGTAACCCTGTTATCTGGACATTACTACTGCTAATATTTTGGTGTATTTCTTGTGTATGATGTATGTATTCCTTTTATAAAAAATGGTGCCGTATATTTTTATGACTTTTTTTTTTTTACAGTAGATTGTGTCCCCCTCTCCATGTCAGTGGACACCTACCTTATCATGTTAACATTTGTCTTATATTAAATTCAGTGATTTATTTCTCCAAACTTGGACATCTAGCTCATTTCATTTTTTTCTTCCCTGGTAGCACAGCGGTTAAGTGCTTGAGTGCTAACCAAAAGGTTGGCAGTTCGAACCCACCCAGCAGCTCCGTGGGAGAAAGACCTGGCAACCAGCTTCCGTAAAGATTATGCCTAGAAAACACTATGGGACAGCTGTACTCTGTTTAATAGGGTCACTATGAGTTGAAAATCGATTTGAGGGCACCTAACAACAACAACATTATAAACAATACTGAGGTTTCTAGTTCACAGATCTTTGATAATTTAATGGATGACATTCTGAAGATAAGTTTCACCAAGTGGAATTCCTGAATTCCAAATTGCCATTCAGAAGTGCGGCACGAATGCACCTTTCGTATCCCAGGTGCTCATGAAACTGACCATTTCCCCCTAATGCTTCCAACAATGGTCATTATTATTCTTTTGATACATTGCCAGTCTGAGAACTAAAAAATGTTCAATCTTAGCTATCTTGATTTAGATTTTTAAATTTTGATTACTAGTCAGACTGAATACTTATTTGATCTGAATGATAGGGACTATGTCATATATATTTATTTTTTCTAGTTTTTTAATTTGATTTAGAACTGTATTTTTGCAGCAAAATTTAAAATTTTTATGCAGTCTCATCTATCATTATTTTTCCTTATGTGCTTTTCTTGGTTCCTTCTTTGAAAGTCCTTCCGCATTCTAAGTTACATAAATATTCATCTATGTTTTATCACATTATTTTTACAGCTCAATTTTTTCATTTAAATATTTAATCCAACAGGGACTCATTCCGAGTTTGGTATCAGCTAGGGATCTAACTTGTTTCCGGAGCCTAGCTTGCACCTCAGCGTCATTCCCTGAGTAATTCACCCTTAACCAAGGTCGGAAAGGCCCTTCGTCGTTGTTCCTGTTTTCTGTTCTGGGCCTAGTCCGTGTCACAGAGACGTCCGTGTTCGGCCTGTGAGCGGCCTGACTGTCTGGGGAGCCTGTGTATCTGTACACAGAAGCCTTTACCTTCAGCTCACTCACGCTTGATTACATTGTGCCTTCCTTTTTGTCTTCTGAGTCATTTGCTGTGAATTCTACTTCAGGAAGACTCGTTACACGTGCTTCAGCCTCCATTTGCCAAATCTTTTGCTTTCTGCTCCATTGTTTTCATTTCTCTCATAATTTATCTTCCACATTACTGACATGATATTCTGAAGCTTCAGTACTACTCTTTTCTGCCCCCAAAGTGACTTCGTTTCTGCTGTTGTGTTTTTAGTTTCCTTGCTATCCTTCCACCTTGAATACCTCTTTCTTTTTCTCTCATCCTGCTAATTTTCGTGTCATTCTATTCCCTTTATTTGACTTTCTGCTCTTTTTGCTTAGAGGCTATGCTTTCTTGTAGTCTCCCGAAAAAGTAAGCAGTTTCCTGGATTTTTCTTCACATTTTCGAAGTATCTCATTTTTAGAGGTGTGCCCCAACTTTACATATTGATGTTCCAATTCTAGTTATATACGGTGTTTTCCGTTTCACTCTAAACCAAGATGGACTTTGTTGAGACTCTGTCAGGTTTCGTGGACAGGGTGGGTGGCTTGTTCTTAGACTCCATTTCTGCCCACTCTGGGGATGATTTAATTCTCCTCTCTTTTCTGGACCAGCTGTGGAAATTGATGTGTGCTGGTACCAGTTCAATTTTTCATATTTAGAGGGCGTTCCCCTCTCTGTTATGCCCAGATGGTGTATTTCTTTGACCTACAGCATCTGGTTCTTTGGTTCTTCCAGTCTCATGCAGAATGTGAAAAATGCAATTCCCTGCATGTACCACTTCCAGGGTGTCAGTGTCCTTACGCCCTCCCACGCAGTGCTTTTCCCCTAAGACCAACAGTTCCCAGAATGTATCGTACCGCTTCTAGTCCTTTGATAGCTGTGTTCTGTCTAGTTGTTTTCTGGGAGGGGAAGAGGGTGGTGTAAGGGATGAAACAGAAAGCTTCTCAATGTGCAACATTGATTCTGGAGGGTACAGAGGGATAGCTACCCAATTTCTCACTGGTAGTAGCCCTGGGTCTCTGAGGCAGGGCAGACGGTAGATTTTACTACCTTTCTTCTTTGTTGTTCCTGCTTTCAGTAGCACCTTGGTGAGCACACCCTAAAGCCTGGGTGGGTTTTCTCAATTCACCTCTGATGCAGATGTGCCCTTGGTTATCTGTTCTTATTAGTGTGAAGAGAGGTTGTTGAAGTTTTCAACATTTTCTCTGACATGATCATAATTTTGCAGGAAAATTGTGAGTGCCTCGGGGCTGCTATCCAGAGGCCATTTTGAGCCAGAAACTCTTCTTAATATATTGTGTTAAATCATTCATTTATCTGTCCGTCCCCTCCTCCCATTTATCTGAGAGCATTCTGAAAGAACTATAATTCACTACTACATCAACAACGCCAAACACAGTGCCTTGTGCGTAGTGCTTAATAGATGTTTTTGAATTAAACCAGGCATGTGATTGCCAAGGAAGAGAACCTAGTGAGAGAAAAAGGAGCATGGATAGAACACTGGACATCGAGGGCTGCGGCAGCAGCAGGAGGCAGAGTCAGCCTAGAAGATGAAGAAGTCGAGGAGGAGAGCAGAACAAAGAAGCCCAGGGTGGTGGGAGAAGGTGGGCTGCCTGGGCAGATTGGTCAGTGGTGTCAGCGTCTACCAGGAGACTGAAAAGGCTGATGAGGGAAATAGATTTGATGCCTAGTGGTTCACTGTTGAGTTAAAAGGCTGAGTAGGTTGAAGAAGTGGAAGCAGTTAAGTATAGATTTAAAAAGAAAAGAAAAAAAAGAGAGCATGAGGGAAAATCAGCAAGCCAAAAAGGTTTTTTGGTTTTGATTACTGTTGTTGCTGTTGTAGAAATGGGGAAGACTTGATCAGCTTTATATCCTGAGGGAAAGAGATTGTGACTAGGAAGAGCAATTTGCAAGATAGAGAAGCAATGTTAGAAAAAGCCAGTCCTGAATCTGAAGAAGATGAAATCAGATATGCAAAGGAATGGTTGGTCTGAGAGCTCCTTCAGGGCAAGGACTGCATCTTACAGTGATTAGCAAGGTTCCTGCTTCAGGCAGGAGCCCTGGTGGTGCAGTGATTGAAGCAGCTCAGCTGCTAACTGAAGAGTCAGCTGTTTGAACCCAGCAGGTGCCCCATGGGAGAAAGATGTGGCAGTCTGTTTCTGTAAAGACTACAGCCTTGGAAGCTGTATAAAACTCATTGCCCTCAAGTCGATTCGGACTCATAGCGACCCATAGGACAGAGTAGAACTACCCCATAGAGTTTGCTAGGAGTGCCTGGTGGATTCGAACTGCTGACCTTTTGGTTAGCAGCTGTAACTCTTAACCACTGTTGCCACCAGGGTTTCCTGAAAACTGTGTGGGGAAGCTCTATGAGTCAGAATCAACTTGACAGTTGTGGGTAGCTTCTGGGATGTGTTGATAGAGGATAGGCTGTGGTAGAGATACCTTAAGGTGGCAAGGAGGAGTGGGAAGGGTGCTCACTCCTGGTCTCTGGAAAGGAGGAGGCAGGGCCATCCAAGGGTGTGTATGACGAGAGGTGGTAGG
Organism: Loxodonta africana; assembly: GCF_030014295.1. Classification (NCBI taxonomy): domain Eukaryota; kingdom Metazoa; phylum Chordata; class Mammalia; order Proboscidea; family Elephantidae; genus Loxodonta; species Loxodonta africana. The sequence continues at coordinate 44,227,447 of NC_087367.1, read as the reverse complement.
GACAAGGCACATAGCAGGCCTTGTGTAGAAGGAAAGAGAAAGATGAAAGGGTTGTCTGGCAGCCTTCAGGCCCAGCCTCCTGGACATGATGTTGGGCCTCACCCCAAGGCATCTTGCTTCAGATGGCCTTGTGGCCCTGTGCAAACATTAGTTCCCTTTCTAGAAGGCTTGAGGAAAGCTTTCAGGAAGTGGCCTTGATTAAGCTGGGAGGGAGGCTCTCTACTGGATCAAGGCCCCCTTTCCTCACCTTTCTGGTATTGTGGGGTTGACCAGTTGCTATCGAGGCAATTCTGACTCTTGACAACTCTGTGTATGTCAGAGTAGAACTGTGTTCTATAGGATTTTCAATGACTGATTTTTTTGGAAGTAGATCACCAAGCCTTTCTTCAGAGGTGCCTCTTGGTGAACTTGAACCTCTAACCTTTTGGTTAGTAGCCAAGCACGTTGTTGGCCCATAACTCTGTCTCCAGAGATGTTAAGTCCATAGACTGTGGACCCACAGTAAACTCTCTGTGGAGATGTACTTGCCCTGGATCCCCTGATGTGGTTACTCTCCAGACCCTAGACAGTGGTTCTCCTTTTACCCCATTCTGTGTCCCCACCCACCCCCTCTTTTCTAGTCTACCTCTTCCAACCACTAACTTGAATCCCTCAACTCAGCTGGCTGAGCACAGGCAACTTAATAAGAAAGCTAGACGCAAAAATATCCACCTCTGAACCGCTGCTTGTGATTGGCTCCTCTGATTGAAGAACAAAATCTCACTTAATTAACGAATTAATCAATTAATAAACAAAACATCTTTCAAGATCTGCTGTATGTCAGATATTGACACCACAGAGGTGATGTGGCCATCACCCCTGCCCATAAGAAATGTACATATAGCTCAATGAGAGAGGCACACATAAGTAAAGGCCTTTAAACTAAGGGAAAAAATGTATTTGAGGGGGTAAACAGTCCTTTTAAACGAGAGGCAGAAGGATGGATTAAATGACCTCTGGAGACCTGTCCCAACCAAGTAGTTCCATTGTAAAGCAGGACCTGCAAATTGGCCTTTCCCATTATTTTTTATCACCCTTTCAAACAAATAATTAACCATGCAAAAATAATGCAGCATATTCCAGAACTCAGTTCGTCATACTACCCTACAGAGTACTTGAACTGTGCCCTGGGGTTGACATTGTTACAGGAAGTTCTCGATGATTGTGTGCAGTTGGCCCTCCCTGCTAGGCTCTGTGTATGCACATCAATTACACACATTCGGTATAATTTGTCTTTTTAAAATCACACCTTCTATTTCACCCCAAGAAGATAAATGAATCCTGCCTCCATCCCAGTTCCATTGATTTTTTTGTGGTCCTATGGTGAAGCTATTATCAACACTAATCTCAAACCCTGCTAGAAGCCGGGAAGGCCATAGAATACAGAGCACCAATTTCTGCACCTTCCACCTTCTTTTTCTTTGCATAGGCTTTTGTTGTGACTCCCCTCCTCATCTCATTTTCAAATATGATTTGATTATCATCCAAGCCTGTTCAGCTGGCTCTGAGGAGACACGTTTTCGTCTTATCCAGCCCGGAGGAGGGTGGCAGGGGGCCTCTTTGGATGGAGCACTAACCTTCCCCGGGGCAGAGCACCCCTGCAACTTTGAAGCCTCACCTGACGGCCTCCCTCCCTGGAAGGTGGCGGCCAGAGAGTCCAGGTACACCTTACATCTTGCAGCTTTCCAAATTATTTTTCTAAGGAGTGGAGGAAGAAAAGAAACAGAGAGATTGGAATTGAGAAGCTACAAAGCATCAGGAGGCTTGCTGTCTGAATCCAGGGCAGCAGCTTGAAGTGATGAACGTCAGAGGGTCCTTTGCTTTCATTCCCTGTGGCTGTTCTGCAGCCTCCCTGCTCTCACATATTCCTACCTTTTGCTGTACCCGTGGCCAGATCCAAAATCTTAATAGATTGCATGCCAATTAAAAAAAGCACTGATTGATTTTAAGAAGGTAAAACATTCAGTTAATTAAAATGTTTCCAACATTATAAAGGGTATAGAGTGAAGTGTATGTAGTCCCTCTCTGCTGGGCCTGGGCCACGGGCCCCTGAGAGCCTACAGGTCTCTCTGGCCCTTTGTGGAGACTTCCAGAGGCAGTCTGTGCATCAGCCATGCACTCAGTTCTGCACTTTTCTTCTCTCTTTCTCTCTCTTTTTTAGTGTAATACTGTACCTTGTACCCTGAAACTATTGTCCTGAGATAATCTTTAAACCTTAAACCAAAAAATATCCCCTGAAGTTTTTGTAAAACCAAACAATGCTTAAGCTTAACTAGTAAAGAATGTCTGCTTTGAGCATTATGCTCTTTTAAGAACTATCTGTATGGGATCAAATTGACAGCAGCAACTCGAAAGATTAGATAGGAAACTTAGGAGGCAGCGAGTTTATGTTAATGCGGGAGGAACAACTCAGGACAGGAGGGTGAGAATGGTTGCACAACGGGATGAATGCAATCAGTGTCACTAAATTGTACATGTAGAAACTGTTGAATTGGTGTATGTTCAGTTTGTATATTCTCAACAACAACAACAAAAAGTAAATTATTAAAAAAAAAAAAACATATACCTTGTACAGTCATTCCTCCGTGTCTTTGGGGGATTGGTTCCAGGACCCCCCATAGATAGCAAAATCCGAGGATGCTCAAGTCCCTTATATAAAATGGCATAGCATTTGCATATAACCTATGCATATCCTCCCATCTACTTTAAATCATCTCTAGATTACTTATAATACCTAATACAATGTAAGTACTATGTAAACAGTTGTTCTGCTGTATTGTTTAGGGAATAATGACAAGACATGAGGCAACCAATGCTCCAACAACTAATGGTGGAGAGAGATTGCAGATCTGTGAAGTGGCGGGGACCTACAGCAGGGTATGCCTACTTATCACTTCATTCATGCAGGTTCAGTGGAGTTCTCAGCACGTGGCAAATTCAAGTTTTGCTTTTGGGAACTTTTTTTTTACCCCTGAATATTTCTGATCTGTGTTTGGTTGAATCTGAGAATGTGGAACCTGCGGATACGGAGGGCCGACTGTAGATCATTGAGCATCAATATGCATAATCCTGACTCATTCTAAAGTGTTACACAGTATGCATGGCATTTCATGCATCTGCGCACGCTTGTGCGGATGTACAATAACTTATGTAACTTCTTGTTGTTAGGTGCCATTGAGTCATTTCTGACTTTTAGTGACCCTGTGTACAACAGAACAAAACACTGCCTTGTCTTGTGCCATCCTCATGATTCTTGCTATGTTTGAGCCCATTGTTGCAGCCACTGTGTCGATAATCCATCTCTTTGAGAGTCTTGCTCTTTCTCACTGATTTACTAAGCACGATGTCCTTTTCCAGGGACTGGTCCCTCCTGATAACACATCCAAAGTACATGAGATGAAGCCTCGCCATTCTTGCTTCTAAGGAGCATTCTGGCTGTATTTCTTCTAAGACAGATTTGTTCATTCTTTGGCAGTCCATGGTATATTCATTGTTCTTCACCAACACCGTAAATGCATAAAGGCATCAATTCTTCTTCAGTCTTCCTCATTGTCCAGCTTTTGAATGCATATGAGGTGACTGAAAATACTGTGGCTTGGGTCCTGTTTCATTTTTTTGCAGATGGATATCCAGTGTTGCCAGTACCATTTGTTAAAGAGACTGTCTTTTCCCCATTTGATGGACTTTAGGCCCTTGTGGAAGATCAGGTGACCATAGGTGGATAGATTTACATCTGGGTTCTCAATTCTGTCCCATTGGTAAATGTATCTGTCATTGTACCAGTACCAGGCTGTTTTGACTACCTTAGCTGTATAGTACGTTCTGAGGTCAGGTAGTGAGAGTTCTCCCACTTTCTTCTTCTTCAATAGCGCTTTATTTATTCGAGCTTCTTCCCTTTCCATATAAAGTTAATGACTAGTTTTTCTATCTCTTTAAAGAATGTTGTTGGTATTCAGACCGGGATAGCATTGTATTTGTAAATTGCTTTGGGTAGAATTGTCATTTTAACAATGTTGAGTCCACCTATCCATGAGCATGGTATCTTTTTCCTTTTTTGTAGATTTCCTTTGGTTTCTTGCAGTAGTGTTTTGTAGTTTTCTTTGTATAGATCTTTTATATCCCGGTTAGATTTATTCCTAAGTATTTTTATTTTTTTTAGGAGCTATTATAAATGGTGAAAATACTGTGGCTTTGGTCAGGTGTACCTTATTAGCTGGAAATCCCTGGATGGTGAAAATGGTTAACACACTCGGCTGCTAACCAAAAGGATGGACGGTTGAGTCCACCTGGAGATATCTTGAAGGAAAGGCCTGGCAATCTATTTCTGAAAAATCAGCTGTTGAAAACCCTATGGAGCACAGTTCTACTCTGACATACAGGGGATCCTAATGAGTTGGAATGGACTCAATGACAGTGGGTTTTTTGGAATTAGTAGGTTATTTTAGTTGCTTCTGATCTTTTTGCCATTACAAAAGAATGCTGCAGTGAACGTCCTTATGCAATAGCGCTCTGTGGAAATACAGGTGTAGTGTATCTGGACAACGCAGTCCCAGAAATAGGGCTGCTGGAGGAAGAGTATGTGCATTTTCAGCTTTGATATCTGCTGCCAACTCCCCCCCCCCAAAAGATTGTGCCAGTTAAAGCTCCAACCCACAAAGCACGAGTGCCAACCCCAATCTGGTATCAAACATTTTGATCTTTGCCACCTGCTAACTGAAACATGGTATCCCCTTGTAATTTACATTTCTTTTATGGCTGACACCATGTGCATGGTCGGTGTCAGAGATTCCACAGATCAGGAGCCACTTTGGTCCCAGAGCAGGACAGAAACAAGTCAGGAGCAGCCTGGAGGCAGAAGAGAGGGCTGGCTGGTTGGGGTGTGAAAGAAGGATTTCTGACTCAGTTTACCCCCTTCCTGGATTCTGCCTCCCTGCTACCTCATCTTTATCATAAAAACATGGGATGACATCTTGGAAGAGGATATAAGAGCCCCAGCTGCCTAACATAGCAGGAGTCCTCAACACGCCCCCTTACCAGCCTGGAGAGTCTCTCGTACACAGCTAGTGACAGGAAGCTCAGTCCTTCACAATTGTTAGAAAGGTTATTCTCCATCATATGCACCTTCAGGTGCTTTCCAACTCCTGATCTTGGACCTTCTGAGGAATCAGTCCTTTTAGTAGCTCTTGGTCTATCTACTTGCAAAGATAAGGCCTGAGATAAATGATGGTGAATAGATACATGAAAAATGTTTGGTCTAAGCCATGGTTTTTTCAGTCACTTCATGTAGCTGGATGATGAAAAAGGAAGACAGAAGATGAATTGATGCGTTTGAACTGTAGTGTTGGTGAAGAAAATTGAATATTTCATGGACTGCCGAAAGAACAAACAGATCAGTCTTAGAAGGAATACAACCAGAATGGTCCTTAGAAGTGATGATGGTGAGAAGTCAGCTCATTTACTCTGGACACATCATCAGGAAAAGCCAATTGCTAGAAAAGGCCATCACGTTGGTACAGTAGAGGGTCACTGAAATGCTCGTGAGATAGATGGACACAAGAGCTGCAACAATGGACTCAAACATACGCACGCTCATGAGGGTGATATAGGACCAGGCAACGTTTTACTCTGTTACACACAAAGTTGCCACTAGTCAGATACAATGCAACAGCAACCAACACCAGTAGCAACTACAAACTGTAGTTACTGATGTTCTTATCCTATGGCTCCCAGAAAAATATGGCATTTTTTTGGAAGGGACCTCAGTTCAGAGGCCTGAGAGTTGTTCCTTTCTGGGATTTGGCCCAGCCCTGGGTAGTACAGGCCAATACTCATTTTGCTTTCCTTAGCAACTGGGCCACCTTACTATTCTCAGGAAGTGTGTGGTCACCTGGCATATCTAGATCTCCTTCACATAGTATTCTACAAAGCCAAGGCTCCCGACTTATGATTTACATTTGTTCTGTGTAAAGATCACCTTCTCTTGGATTCAATCCAGAATTCCATCTGCTGTGATCAATCTGAATCTTAACTCACTAGCATTTCAGTCATTTCTTCCAGCTTTCTGTCACTACCTGATTTGATATACATCCTGTTAAATATTTTCCTCCATGTTATGGATTAAAATGTTGATCAGGTCAGGACCAAGGGCAGTGTCAAGTTATGAATCCTATTACTCAAGGCTGTCAGGATACGGTTGTTTAACAAAATATCACTGATGGGATGGCTCAGGCCTCAGCCAGCCATCGTACCCCCCACTATCTCATGGGGGGCTCAGCTGCTCTGATGAAATCAGGACCACCAGGACTGTAGAAAGAGGTGGGAAACAAAATAGGAAAGCTACTATTTATGCCTGAATTCTAACTACCAAGGAAGAACTAGATGATAAAGTAGAAGTGGAGGATACTTGGAGCAAAGCATTGGCTTTATACGTGGAACTTAAAGAAGAAAGGAGAGAAGGCTGATTGCTTTGAGACCAAAACACCAGTTGCTATTGAGTCGATACCTACTTACAGTGAGCACATGTGTGCCAGAATAGGACTGTGTTCCACAGGGCTTTCAGTGGCTGGTTTTTCGGAAGTAGATTGCCAGGACTTTCTTCAGAGATGCCTCTGAATGAACTGGAAACTCCAACCTTTTGGTTAGCAGTTGAGTGTGTTAACCATTTGCATCACTTGGGGACTCTTGCATTGAGATGCGTACCTACAATTTGAGAATAATGATAGCAGACATATACACAGCACTCACTATGGCCCAGACACTATCCTGTGCACACGTACATATAATCAACTTGTTTAATCCTCATGCATCCCTCTGATATAGCCATAGTTACGGCTACCATTTTACAGATGAAAACTCTGAGGCACAGAGAAAAGTTAAATGATTTGTCCTGAGTCATACTACAGGGTTTAAACCAAGGCAGGACGGCTTCAGAGTATGTGTTCTTAGCCACTTCACTACTGGCCCTGGAAAGCTCGCTTCCATCTTGTTTTTCAGTTAGTTTCAAAGAACATACTGGCAAATTCAGCCTCTAGAGAGAGGACTTGGAAAATCCCAGGGATTCCAGACAATAATTTATCTCAAAAAGTATTATCACCATGCTCTGAATGGATGGGTGGCATTTCTTAGGGGGTGAGTGGCACTTCTTAGTGGGAATGGCACAGGCCAACAGAGAGAAGGTCTGGGTCTGGGGGAGGGCTTTGCCACCACCTGGCGCCTTGGTCCTCAGTTACATCATCTGTGAACAGATGAGGCTGGTCTAAAAGATAGCTTTAATGTAGGTTTTGCTTCAGCAAAAGATCAGGATATCTTGAGATGGGGGAACATAACTCATATATCTGGGCGACAGTAAGATCAGTGCGTTCAGTGCTGGCTGACCCTCACTGGACAGGTGTGGTCAGCAGAGGGAAGGACTTGTCTATCCAGTCATACTCTGTTGCAGAGTCACGGGGATGTGGGCTGCCTGGGGAAAGAGGAGCAGCATGAATCACGTCCTCTCACTACCTGACACTGGGGCAGATTAACCAGTGAGCAAGATACGCACGGGCTTATTTGTGTTTACTTACTAATCTGCAGTGCAGAATTTCACTTCTTTGAAATTGTGCACTACAGATAGGTAAATGAGCCTGTGCACACTGTGCTTATTGGGTAATCTGTCCCTGCCTGGAAGCTCACAGATCCAGGAGCCAGTGTGGGGGGTGGTCCTGCTGCAGAGCGGCTGGCAACCGTGCTGTGCATTAGCACCATCTGGGAAGGCCTGACGTCTGCGACTGTGCATTAGCACCATCTGGGAAGGCCTGACGTCTGCGACGCGCAGGCCCTTCCCCAGGGAATCTGATTTAGTCCTTACACTCGAGTGGGCATCAGAGTCACCTGGAGAGCTGCTGAAGAACATAGGGGCCCAGGACCCTTGAAGCAGGGTTGAGCCGGGGCCTTTGTATTTTTACCAAGTTCCTAGATGATTCTGATACCTACCAATGTTTGAGAACCAGTCTGGGGTTTGTTTCTGAGAGTGGTTTCTCAGAGCCCCAAGCCCCCGGGTATCTCATTGTGCAGCCAAAGTCACGCTATTTGAGGACTTTCTTGTGTCTTCTAGCTTTTCCAGGTGCAAAATGCAGCAGCCACAGATTGGCAAAGCCACAGAGTGCCTCAGCGAACTCAGGCAGGGGCAGAGGTATCTAAGTACTAATCAGAACATCTTTTAAATCTGTTCTGTTATTTAAACCATTTAAATTAAAGACTTCTTATTACGTATGTAAGAACTTTTTGTGTGTTATGAAAATGATACAGGCTCATTCTTTTTTTTTTCCTAAATCAAGTAAAAAAAAAAAAAATGAAAAAATTACTTCAAATTTCCCATCCAGAAGACAGTATTAACATTCGGTGAACAGTATCACAGCTCTCTCTCCAAAAGAATGATAACTAATTGGGTAAATTGAAACACTTTTACAAAAATAGAATCTTACTATACACATTTTCAAATTAAAAGAAATAGGCTTAGTTTGATTTGAATTTAATAGATAAAAAAATTAAAATGAAACTGCAAGAATTACTACCGTTCAGAAATATTTATTACAAGCTATTTCAATTCCTGAAGAAATTTTCTCTAAACTGTTTTCTTAAGATGAGATTTATTCACTTAAAAAAAAATTTCACTGTATCTGGAGTTGCTATGAGTTGGAATTAACTCAATGGCAATTTTTTTTTTTTTAATGATTTCCTGGATAAAACAAACCTACCGTCCTCCTTACCCCCAGCTCCGACTTTTTTACATTATTATTTTTACATTGACAAGGTTTGCAGCACTTGCGTTCTGTCCGTACAGATGTGTTACGCCCAGTTGCTTGCCTTACATCTGCTCGGCTGCCACTGCCTGTCCTTCCACGGTGACTTCTTTATTCTTGCACAGTGATTCTTAAACTTCAAAGTGCGTATGAACTGCTTGGCAGTCGGTTAAAATGCACATTCTGATTCAGTAGATCTGGGTATGGGCCTGAGATTCTGTGTTTCTAACAAGCTCCCTGGTGATGCCAGTGTCGCTGTTCCATGAACCACACTTTGGGTTGTTGTTGTAAGGTGCCGTCAAGTCGGTTCCAACTCATAGTGACCCTGTGTACAACAGAACCAAACACTGCCTGTCCTGCCCCATGCCCACAATGGTTGTTATGCTTGAACCCATTGTTGCAGCCATTGTGTCAATCCGTCTCGTTGAGGGTCTTCCTCTTTTTTGTTGACCCTGTACACTACCAAGCATGATATCCTTCTCCAGGGACTGATCTCTCCTGAAAGCATGTGCAAAGTGTGTAAGATGTAGTCTCGCCATCCTTACTTCTAAGGGGCATTCTTCTGGTTGTACTTCTTCCGAGACAGATTTGTTCATTCTTTTGGCAGTCTGTGGTATATTCAGTATTCTTCACCAACACCACAATTCAAAGGCGTCAGTTATTCTTTTGTCCTCCTTATTCATTGTCCAGCTTTCACATGCATATGATGTGATTGAAAATACCATGGCTTGGGTCAGGTGCACCTTAGTCTTCAAGGTGACACCTTTGCTTTTCAACACTTTAAAGAGGTCCTTTGCAGCAGATTTACCCAATGCAGTGCGTCTTTTGATTTCTTGACTGCTGTTTCCATGGGCTTTGATTGCGGATCCAAGTAAAATGAAATCCATAATGATTTTGAGTAGTGAGGTTCTAAAATTTTGTTTGATTTACCTCTTGTTTGGCAGCTTCATTCTGAGTCTCTCTCCCCTCCCCCATACATAAAATCTCAGAGTTCAGGTGCTGTGTTCCCTGAACTCTGGCATTTTTGAGAGTGCTCGAATCTTCTTGCCTTTATATTTGTGTGCATGTGTGGGAGAGGGTAACCTGTCTGGGTCACAAATGTGTACCCATTACCCATTGCCATCAAGTCAGTTCCAACTGATAGCAACCCTATAGGACGGAATAGAACTATCCCATAGGGTTTCCAAGGCTGTAATCTTTATGGAAGCAGACTGCCATATCTTTCTCCCACGGTGGGACTGGTGGGTTTAAACCACTGACCTTTTGGTTAGCACCTGAACACTTAACCACTGTGTTATCAGGGCTCCTCATAAATACATGGGTCACATAAATTCCTTTGGTCAGAATTTTTGGGCCTTGTTTCAGTTTCTTCTGGCATTGGTTATTGCTGTGGCCAGTTTAGGGCAAGCCTAAGTTTTCCCTCTTTTAAATGATTTGCTTTTTCTACCTGAATGCCCAGAGGATTCCTTCTTTATCCTTGAGGATTAGTAATTTCACCAGGATGTGTCTTGATTTAATCCGGGGACATATTTTGCCCTTTCAAATGGCAGTTTTAAGCCTTTAATTCAGGAAACTTTTCTTCTGTGTACCTTCGAATAGTTTTTTCATTCTATTTTTTGGTGGTCTCTTCTCCAGAGTACTAATGAGGCGTATGTCACTCTCTTACACAGGGGTGTGTCTTATGTCATGTGCTGTGGGTTGTACTCTACTGAGGCTGCTTCCCCATCTCCTTCACACTCTCCTCTGGAAGTTTCCCTCAGGCAGGAGAGAGAGAGAAAGAGAGGTAGAAAGAAGGAGTGAGAGAGAAGTAGAGAGGGTAAGAGAAGGAGGGAGGGAGAGAAAGAAAGAGAGTGGAAGAGAAAGCAAGAGCTCTTCCACAAGCTTCCCGAGCACCCTGTGGCTCTTATATTGCTGGAGGTCCTTTCAGGACACAACATTTGCCTTTAGAGAAATCTAAATCTTGCCCAAAGTCTTGAAGAGGTTGTATCAGCCTTTGATGTTTTTCCACAGGGTTGGGTTGAAATCTACTAGATAGCAACAGGTTTGGTTTTTTTGGGTTTGGGTCCAAATCCCACCACATTTCCTACTATGTGGTTTGTAGTGGTGGCCATTTCTTATTTTACTGAAGATGGATCTTTTTTGTCTCCTTTTCTGTCCCTTTTTTAGATGGGTTTCAAAGGAATGGGGTATAGAAAATCTGTATCTTGATACTCATTGCCATCAAGTCTATTCTGACTCATAGAGACCTTATAGGGCAAAGTAGAATTGCCCCATAGGGTTTCTTAGGCTGTAATCTTTATGGACGCAGACTGCCACTTCTTTCTTTCATGGTATTCTGATGATGCATTCCAAATATTTTTTGAGTAGGTAAAGCAATATTTACGAAACTTGTACTTCATATTTCTTACCTCTCAGTTATTCCTTGGTAGGGAGAGCCTGCCAAGAACTACTGTATATTTAATGAGAGACCATTCGCTTTTGGTGTCAGCAATTCAGCTGGAGGTGCTTGTCTAGAAGGAACCAACAAGTCTCTGGAAAATATGATGTACAAATTCAGGACAACTGAGAACACCCTGAACAATGACGGCCATTACATCCTGAGCCTTGGTCAAGTTCACACGTCTCCAGGACGGAGTAGCCCTGGGACTATGTGTACATCCTCAGCCTAGCCCATAGGCATCAGAGACATCAACATTTCAGAGTTTGGTGAGGGTGCTCTTCTTTGGGCCTGGCTGCCCCATTTCCAACTGGAACGAATTACCCAATAAGCAAGGTACACACATACATACAGTAAAAAAAAAAAAAAGAGAGAGAGATGTGGTGAAACCGATGTGAGATTGTGAAATTGTGTAGTACACGTTAGTAAATAAACACAATTAAGCCTGTGTATACTTTGTTTTTTTTTTTTATATTTTGCTTACTGTAAGCCTGTGTGTACCTTCCTTACTGGTTAATCAGTCCCTGAGGCTGGCATGTGCTCGGTAAGCGATGCCCCAGTCTTCAAGGGTAGACTCTGTGGCTACAGCACAAAATGGCTCTCAGTGAAGTGGCTTCTACCATGGCTGGCTTGTATGTGCATGCTTAGAACATCCTCCATTGATTTTCGTCTTCCTGCATGTTGATGAGTGTGTGTTCTCAGGTGCTGGCAAGTACCCCATAGTGACCCCATGTGTAACATAATGAAACACTACCCAGTCCTGTGACATCTTCACAATAATGGGTACGCTTGAGCCCATTGTTGCAGCCACTGTGTCAATTCATCTCCTCGAGAGTCTTCCTATTTTTTGCTCACTCTCTACTTTACCAAGCATGATGTCCTTCTCCAGGGATTAGTCCCTCCTGATAACATGTCCAAAGTATATGAGATGAAGTTTTGCCATCCTTGCTTCTGAGGAGCATTCTGGCTGTACTTCTTCCAAGACAGATTTGACCATTCTTCTGGCAGTCCATGGTATTTTCAATATTCTTCACTAATACCATTATTCAAAGGCATCAATTCTTCTTTAGTCTTCCTTATTCATTGCCCAGCTTTCGCATGTATATGAGGAGATTGAAAATACCATGCCTTGGGTCAGGTGCATCTTAGTCCTCAAAGTGACATCTTTGCTCTTTAACACTTTAAAGAGGTCTTTTGCAGCAGATTTGCCCAATGCCAAAAGTTGTTTGATATCTTGACTGTTGCTTCCATGGGTGTTGATTGTGGAGTCAAGTAAAACAAAATCCTTGGCAATGCCAGTCTTTTCTCTGTTTACCATGATGTTGCTCATTGGGCCAATTGTGAAGATTTTTGTTTTCTTTATGTTGAGGTAATCCATACAGAAGGCTGTATGTAGTCTTTGATCTTCATCAGTAAGTACTTCAAGTCCTCTTCAGTTTTGGCAAGGAAAGTGGTGTCACCTGCATATCACAGGTTGTTATTGAGTCTTCTTCCAATCCTGGTGACGAGTTCATTTTCATATAGCCCAGCTTCTTGAATTATTTACTCAGCATACAGATTGAATAAGTGTGGTGAAAGGATACAACTCTGGCACACACTGTTCCTGATATTAAACCACACAGTATCCCCTTGTTCTGTTCTAATGACTGCCCCTTGGTCTATGTACAGGTTCTGCATGAGCACAGTTAAGTGTTCTGGAATTCCCATTCTTCACAATGTTATACATAATTTGTTATGATTGTGTGTAGCTTATTAAAATAGGAACTATCCCATTTCCTTTGTGCACTTAGCTAGAGGTATGTAAGAGCTGATGGAGGGCTTAGAAACGACTTCGCTTTCTTCTACTTTTCTGTCTTGGCCATGGTCAGCATGTGGTTCAGTTTGTCACACATAATTGGCCTATTTCTTCTCCTGTTTCCCCAATTAACATGGCTAATGGAGGGACACATGGCCAACAGGTACCTGGCGTTCTGTCTGTGCTGCCCCGCAGACGCAGTCCATTAAGACCCTGCATCTCCAGGTTCCTGAGTGACTCCCCAAGCCAACTCCCTTAGAAGGTGAATAAACTTCAGCCAAAACTTCTCAGTTTGTTTCTTTGTAAAGGCTGTTTTCATGGCAAATGACACCCAGAAAAAAGTCTGAAACCACAAAGCCCAGTGACCCAGGTCCTTGAGTGAAAGCCACATCCACCTGTCATTCCATGAGCTATGATTGCACATTTGTGCTACACTGGGAAATGGAACTGTTGGCTGGAAGGACTACAAGGGGACCCAAACCTCCTTTCTCAACTACATTCTCAAGCCATGACATCACAAAAGATGTGGCCCCCACCACTTCAGAATGAAGATCTGCCATCTCCAAAATTGTCCCCACCTTTGCCCCATTTATGACGACATATGATTATGTGGAACAGGAGGGGGTGTTGTCTCCATTTGTCAGAAAAGTTGACAGCATAGAAGTAGAGTCACTTACCTACCTCCTTTACACCTAAAAACCTTGTCTCAGGACCTTAGTAACAGTTATCGACAGATTGAGTGAGGAGCAGAGATTTGCCACTTGGCACTCAGTCTTTGTGTGGTCTTGTGATGCTCTCCTCTTACCGGAACAACTGTGGATTCAGCCCTGCCTGTTGGGGGAATGGGACGCCAGCAGATTGCAGACACTGGAGGCAGCAGCCGACCTGCTGTACTTCTGCGCTATGCCAAGGAATTCATATGTCAGAGAACACATCTGGGAGAGCTAGTGCTGCCATGATTTAGACAGACACCTTAGGGTGAAAGCAGGAGGGGGAGGAGAAGAAGGTGTCAGCCACTGAGTTGAGAATCCTGGGGCTAAGTGGCATTAGAAGAGAGGTAGTTTTGTCCAGTCCCCAGCCTCTAGCCAAGATCCCGAATACTCCTCCCCCACTCCCATAACACCACATGGAACCAACCTAGCTCTCTTAGGATGTTTATCTTATTTCTGCATACCTCCCCCAAGAGTGTCTGCAGCCTCCTTTGGTAGCCAGAAGCTAAAGTTACAACTGCAGCAATGCTTCCTCTTTGGCTATGGATGTAGCACATTGTAAACACTGCACTATAAAACTGACTCAATTACCCATAGAGCAAATTCAGCTACTTTTTAAAAGTCAGTTGGAAGAAAATCATTCTGGAAATTGAAGATGGGATTCTGTGTTGTAGCGGATGTATCTGATGGCAGGGGGTGAGGGAGGAGGGGGGAACATTACCCAGAATCTGAACACACCTTCCAGTTTGGGGCAGGCAGACCACTCTGTGAGAGTGTCAGGAAATCTGAGGAGCCCAGTGGTCCTTCTTTCCACCTCCTGGGAGCTGGGGTATGGGCCCCTGACCTCAGCTCAGCTACCTGGATACACTGGACCAAGGGTTTGATTTTTGAGGAAGGAACTTGAAGATTCAAGGAGTTTTAAGATTAATAAGATCTAAGTACTACTTTCAAAAAAAAAAAAAATTTTTTTTTTTTTTTAAGTACTAATTTCAAGAGACTGGCAGTTCGAAGCCACCCAGAGGTACCTCGGAAGACAGGCCCGGTGAACTGCTTCTGAAAGGTCACGGCGTTGAAAACCCTATGGAACAGTTCTGGTTTATATACATGGAGTCACCATGGGTTGGAATTGACTGGATGGCAACCAACAAGAGCAACAAATACAAATTTGAACATCATTTAAATCTGTTCTGTTATTTAAACTATTAAAGTCAAAACCTTTTTGATTGTGCTTTTTTTTAAAAAGCTTTCTCTGTGTGTGTGAAAAAGATAACATGCTCATTATTTGTTTTTTTTTTTAAATCAATGGATAAACAAAAATAAAGAAAAAAATTACTTCAAATTCTACCATCCAGAAGACATTATTAACATTTGGTAAACATCATTACGGCTATCTTTCCAATAGAATGATAGTTAATTAGGTAAACTGAAACAATTTACAAAAATAGAATCTTACTATATGCAGTTTTTTTAATTAAAGGCAATATGCTTATTTTTATTTGAACTTAATAGACAAAAATTAAAATAAAACTGCAAGAATTGTTAAAGTTCAGAAATATTTTTTATTAAAAGTTGCTTCAATTCTTGAAGGAATTTTCTGTAAAGTGGTTTTTTTCCAAATGACATTTATTCACATTAAAATTTTTTTTCACAATATCTATTTGCTTCCTGCTATGAAGGAAGCAAATAAAACTTCCGCCTATCTTCCTTTCTCCCTCCCACTCTAATTTTTTTTATATTGTTAATTTTACATTGACAAGGTTTGTAGCATTTCTATTCTGTTTAGTACTTGTCATGCCCAATTGCTTTGCCTTACTTACTTCTACTCATTTGCCATTGCCTGTTCTTCCACCATGATTTCTTTCACTCTTGGACAGTGATTCTCCAACTTTAAAGTACGTATGAATTGCGTGGCGATCAGGTTAAAATGCGGATTCTGGTGCAGCAGGACTGGGCAGGGGCCTGAGATTCTGCATTTCTAACAAGCCCTCTGGTAAGAAGCACACTTTGATTAATGAGGTTCTAAAGTCTTTTAACTCTCCTTCTTGGTTGACTAGATTCATCCTCAGGTCTTTTTCTCCCCCTCTTTAGCCCCCCCCCCAATAAAATCTCATTGGTGTTATATTCTGTGAACTCTGGCGTTCTTGAGAATGCTTGGATCTTCTTGCCTTTGTATTTGTCTGTGTGTTGGGTAACCTGCCTGGGTTGCCCAAGGGGAGGGCCACTCTGTGAGAGTGTCAGGAAGTCTGAAGGGTCCGGTGGTCATTCTTCTCACCTCCTGGGCCCTTGGGCATGGGCACCTGACCTCAGCTGTGCCAGCTGGATGTTCCTGACTAAGACTTGGACTTTTGAAGGAGGATCTCAAGGATTCAGCGAGAGTTGGGGCACTTGCCACAGCATTAAGTTCCAGCAGCTCCATCTGCTGATGGACAGTGGCAGAGGCAACATCTGCCATGTCTAACCAGGTCTAGAACCTCCCTGTGGTGCTACCCAGACTCCACGGTGCAGCATCCCTTGTTCCCACCAGCCTTTCCAGGGACTCTGAGAGCAGCCTCCTTTAATTTTTTTCTATGATATAAGCAGAGTCAGTTTCTTTGGCTTGCAGCTAGGAACCGTAACTGACACAAAGGTGGCGCTGAGCTTTGAGTTAGCCAGGTGTATTTTTGGGAAAGGCTGCTTCTAGCAAGAAGACCGTGTATTGAGTGGACTGAGAAACCCCCATACATAATTCAGAAAGTGGCTATTGAGAATTTCCTGGAGGCACGGCACTCAAGCCTGCACTGTTGCTGTCAAGTCGATTCCGAGTAATAGCAACCCTACAGGACAGAGTAGAACTGCCCCATAGGGTTTCTAAGGTTGTGAATCTTTACTGAAGCAGACTACCACATCTTTCTCCTGCAGAGCAACTGGGTTTGAACCACTGACATTTAGGTTAGCAGCCAAGCACTTAACCACTATGCCACCCTGGCCCTAGGAAAACATATGCCATCATGGAGCTTAGCGGGGGAGACATGTCCCAGCTTCCAGATCACCTGGCCCAGCATGTGCTGGTCATGTAGCAGACACCCTGCAGGCATTTGCTGAGTGTCATGTAGAGCAAGGTCCTGGCATTCTGTGGTGACGTCCCATCGAGGCCCGGCTTTCACGTCAACATCAACCACTTAGTCTTTTATGAGTTGGCATAGCTATTTCTTCTAGTTTTTGCTTTCTGGTTTTATTTTCCTTTCTTCTAATTTAATAGACCTCAAGAGGAGGAGAATTGCTGGTCACAGCCAATCACAAATTTAGTCCCTACCTCTAGAAGCAAAAGGGCACTAGGCTGCCAGGTTGAGGAAGGGGCTGTTAGGAACTCCTACACAGCACCCCGGCTTACACCGACCCAGGTCCTGTCCTGACTCCTTATGTGCTTGGCCATACCAGCAACCACCCTCTTATATTTTGCTTATGGAGCCTGGCTGCATCTTTCTCTGCCATTTTCCTCGGGCAGGACTGCTATGCCCCTCCTCTCATTTCTCTGCTACTCTTTGTGCTGCCCAGTGCCTGCTTCTCTACCCCTAAGGCCTCAGTGCGTCTCGGTGCCTATCCCTCAGAGCCCCAGAAGAGCTGCTCACTGCTGACCAAATGGCCGTTAGGATGCTCCCAAGGCAGGCAGGGGTTGCTAGCAATGAAAGGTGGCGCAGTCCTAAAGTTCTGATCCTGGGGCTCTTGTCCAGGCTGCACGTGAGAGCTGCCCAAGCGAGCTTTTAAGCAAAAACCAATGTATGCCCTGCCTCCCTCTGCCATTCTGACTGAGTTGGCCTATGGGTAACATGGGCATTAGTAGCTTTTAAATCTGCCCAGATGATTATCATGAGCAGCCAGGGTTGAACAGCACTATTCTGAGGCCTTTTTTCCCTTGGTATAACCCTCCAAAGGGAAACCAGGAATGGCCAGGAGGAGAAAGGGTTAAGCAAGATGTAGGTCCTGAAGGGAAAAAGTGGTGGGTTTGGCAGGTGGGGCCAACTGTGGAGGAGAACCTAGCAGTCAGGGCTGCACTCACTCAGGCTCTACCCAAATGTGGCCACAGTATTGATAAGTGGCACATAATTGCTTCTTGTTTGTTTATTTTTAATAGATCGGCCCTTTAGCCATCCCTTGGAGAATGGAGCATGGGGGAAAGCCCTGTAGTCTCACTCTCACCCTCCTCATGGGTCACCCCTTCTCTGGGGAGGGGGCCTCAGCAACTTAGACTTGAGACTGATATCCTTTCTCCACGAGGCACTTATCCTTCACCGTATCTCAGAGTGTCAGGAATGGTAGACCTGGGAGTCTTCCATTCCCATCTGTGCCACACCCCTGGGTTATGGCAGCAGCAGATCAGAGGTCCCTGCTCATGGAGCTTTCATTCAGAGAGGCAGCTCCACAATCAGACCAATCTGGGAGGGGTTAGCTCATGACAAGGACACAAATCAGTGGAACAGCTTTAGGTAGGTAGCGCAGGAAGGACACCTGAGCTGAGGCCAGAAAAACCAGGAGCCGGCCATGAGTAGGTGGGTGGGAAGAGCATCCCAAGCAGAGGACCCAGCAAATGGAAAGGCCCTGAGGTGAGAAGATCTTGATAAGGTCAGATACCAGACAGATGAAACACAGGGTACTGTAGCACAGTGCGATGGGGAGAGTGGCTGGGATGAGGGCCAAACGGTAGGCAGGGCCCACATGATGCAGGGCTAAGTTGCTCTCAACTTTCCTTTCTGACAAATGGAGATGACTCTGCCTCTTGTTCTACATCATCACATCTCATGATAAATGGGGCAAAGGTAAAGACGATTTTGGAGATTGCGGAGCTCATTCTGAAGTGATCGGGGGACATATTTGTTATGATATCATGGCTTGAGAATGTACTTGAGAAAGGAGGTTTTGGTCCCCTTGAAGTCTTTCCAGCCAACAGTCCCATCTTCCAGGGTAGCACAAACATGCAGTCATAGCGCATGGAATGACGGGTGTATGTGGCTTTCGCCCAGGGACCTGGGTCAGTGGGCTTGATGGTTTTAGACTTTCAGAAAACAGGCTTTGTAGAGAAACAATCTGAGAAGTTTGGGCTGAAGTTTGTCATCCTCTGAGTGTGAAGGGAGGCACTGGAGAGTTTGGAAGAGAGGACTGAATCATCTGACTGAAGTGAAATAATTATAATGATAATAACCACAACCACCATTCTGCCCAGTACGTGGTAGGAGTGGACTGGGGCAGATCAGAGTGGAAGGGGACACCAGGAGGAGACTGAGGCTGACAAGGGTCTATTGCCTCACCCACAGCCACTCAGCCATCAGTGACAGGTGGGATCGAGCCAAATGTCTTGCCTGCCCGGGCCCAGTAAGCCGTGCATGCTGCCCACATTGCCCTACTTAGGCTCACGCTCCCAATCCTGAGTGGCAGTGTCTTCTCTCCCAGGGCTCACCCTCCTCTCACTTTCCCAGGACAATCAATAGCTTTCTTTTCTCTTTTCTCAATATCAAAATACAAATTTCACTTGATAAGAATTGCCTCCATCCTATCCATTTGATATCTTTCCCTTAAAGATGCCTGTTATGCTGTTTCTCAAGACTCTGGCCAGGAGTGTTTCTTATTCTAGAGATTTTCCAGACAGTTTCCTCACTGGTCTTGGCTCTCACTAACTAACCAACTCCTTCCCCTCAATTCCAAGCATTGGAGGGAGGCCGGGGAGCTTGAGGGAGAAGAGGGGGCAGAATTGGCAGACTTTTTCCTCAGGCAGGCTGGGAAGTATTCTTTAAATTTAGGCCTTACCCTCCCAGAATGAAAATAAGTTATTTTTATGTGAATAAGAATTTGTTATTGAATTAAATATAAGTACAGGGCACTTCTCCTAATTTGTAGCTCGGTTCACTGAGCTGAGGCAGTCTGCGTCATTGGGCGTCTGCCTTCACTGGCTAGGCTTGCTTCTCTCACCATCCATGCTAATCTGTCTTGGTTGTCTCTCTCAACTTTGTCAAATGTAACATGAAGGAAAGGGAAATTAAACGACAACAAAAGAGAGATTTTCCAAGAGGGGAAATCAGATTTATCCCAAGGTAATTAAATGTGTGGGAAACCAAGAACAAAGGATTACAAATAGTTTGTGTGTGTGTGAGGAAGAAAGAATAAATCATTATTTCCCAGGAAGCCAGAGCCCTCTGATGAATCTTAAATTCATGTGCTTATGAGATGGAATAGGCAGGGGAAGCCAAACGCAGGCTTTGTGTGGTTGTGGCTAAATGGCTCTGGTATCCCAGGTACCTGCTACGCATGCCTCCCCACAGCTCCTTGGCTGAGTACTGTAGAGATGGGGCAGAGGACTAAGGGTGCCCTTGCCCTGCCATCGATGGTAAAACCACCATCCAGTCTCTTTTTATGCAGCCTTCTGCTCTCACTTTCCTGGGGAGCTGACAGTCCCTATTCCAGGTTCAGGGGGCCTAGGCAGCCTCGTATCATCCTAAAGGCTGAATTTTTTGGAATCAAGGATTGTGTCTTTTTATTGTGGGATTCCCAGTATCTATTGAAGGTCCTGGCCTACTGTAGTCACTCGATATGTGTTTATTGAATGAATGAAGGAAGGAACAAACAAATGGACATGTGAAGAACCCCCATGTATTTAGATGCATTAAGACTATTGCACTGTCGTCTTTGACCACAACTGATGTTACAGCTGGGGAGATGGGTGTATACACTGCACCTGGGTTATAAACTCGGATTGATGAAAGCCTCCAGGGAGGACAGGGAGGTAGGAAAAGTAGTGAGGTAGGAGGTGGTGTTTAAGCTGGTCCTCAACAGATAGACAGGTGTTTGATTGTGAAGTCCCTATAATGAGTGCTGCTTAAATTTCCAGATAAGCCCAGCAATTGCTCTCACCCTCCCCATGTTCCACCTAACTTAGACACATGGAAGCACAGATACTTTGAGATAAAGTGCTGATGGGTGGCCAACAACACGTTTGTGTCATTATGATGGGGATATTGTGCATAGGGCCTTCCTGGGCAGCATACCCTACACTTGCTGCATCTCTTGGTTCCCCAAGCCCATCTGACACTCTTCCCATCTGGGGAGCTTTGCACATGATGTGACTTCATTCTGTATTGACATTTACCTTAGCCCTGCCCTCCTCTTCAAGGACCAGCTCGGATACCACTTCCATTCCCTTCTCGGCCCGCTATAATCCCATCCCTTCTTCTCGCTCTCTCTTTTTTTTTTTTTTTAAACAACTTTACTCTGATATAATTCAGATATCATATAACTCATCCATTTAAAGTGTACAAATCAATGGCTTTTAGTATAGTCACAGATATGTGCAACCATCACCACAGTCAGTTTGGGAATATTTTCATCACTTCAACCAGAATCTCATACCCTTTAGCTGTCAACTCCCTACTCCCTATCCACCTCTCACCCAAGCCCTAAGCGACCGCCATTCTACTTTCTGTCTCTATAGATGTCTCTATTTTGTACTTTCAAATGAATGAAATCATGTAGCATGTCGCCTTTTGCTTCTTTCGCTTAGCATGACATTTTCAAGTTCTGTCCACATTAGAGCCTCTACCAGTACTAGTACTTCATTCCTTTTCATAGCTGAATAATAATCCATGTTCTACTCCTTTAGGACCTACTTACCTCCTCCAGGAAGCCTTCCTCGGTCCTCCAGCTTCACAGCTGAAAGCAACCTCTTACTCCTTTGAACATAATTAGCATGTTCTTGAAACCGCTGTTCACACCAGTGACCACTATCCGTGGTTATTCCTGAGCCACCTTTTCCTATGGCTGACCAGTCCATCAGCTCCACAGGATGTGAATAGTGTCTTATCCTTGGGGACACAGTCCTGCATAGTATCTCCTGCATAATAGGTGCTGACTAAATGTCGGTCTTATTTCCTTTATAAACCCGTTATACTAACATTTATTTACCACTGTCTGCCAGAGATTGTGGACAGGCATTGTGTGATGATTTCATTCACTCCTTAATGCTGGACAGGAGTAAGTCTTGCCAGGTGGTGATTCCTGAGGGGCAGAAATTCCAGGCTAAAGGTGTGCTTAGAGAGGCCAGAGGCAGAAAGGGCTAGCGGGGACAGAGGCAGCATCGGGTAAACCTGCCTGAGAACATTGTGTGTTCAGGGTGACCTAGCTTCCCCAACAATGGCGTAAACATTACAGGCCACCAGTTCAGAGCTCTGTGTGTAGTACTGCACAATATTGATAGACCCCACACCCTGACTCCCAAGTCTTTAGCTCCTGCAGCAACAGGGCTAAGGGATGAGCAGGGATTCCTCTCCACCTCTTCAGAGACCTGGAATTCCACCATAAGCATTTTTTCCCCTGGATGCTAAAGGTTGTTTGGTCTTTAAGGCATTCCTTATTAGAATAAATACTGCTTTGGACAAAAAGACCTTCAGACTTATCAACATTGTCAGCTTTATTGTTCTTTGAGAGACTCAGCCCTATAGGAATAAGAAGTCCTAGATGAACTGGAGCATGGGTGAGGGCTGTAGTCTGGCTGGTAAAGCAAGGTGGGCTGTGTCCAGGAGTGTGGGTGAGACTTTAAAATTGTCTCTACCCCAGGACTCATGGAGAGGGGGTATGAAGCAGATAAAAGTGAGTCAACTCCGACTCATGGTGACCCCATGTGTGTTAGAGTAGAACAGTGCTCCAAAGGTTTTTTCTTTTTTTTTTAAATAATATTTTATTGAGTTTTTGGTGAAAATTTATACAGCAAGTTAGGTTCCCATTTTGACAGTTTCCATACAAATTGCTCAGTGACATTTGTTACATTTATCATAATGTGTCAATATTCTCTTTGTGTTCTGTTTGTTCCCTTTCCAGTACTCTAGTTTCCCTGAGCCCTTATCTTTTCATCTTTGCTTTTGAGTAATTGTTGACCTTTTGGTCTCATACTGATGATTTTTAAGTAGGGCACTGTCTTAGGCTGGGTTATCTATCTATCTATATACATATAGAAGCAAATAGAGCGAGTGAGAGAGATTTATCACGAGGAAATGGGTCACTCAGTTGTAGAGGCTGGCAAGTCCCAAATCCATGGGTCAGGTGTCAGGCTGGAGGTTTCTTCTGACTTATGTAGCTGCAGGGGCTAATGAACCAAAGATCAGTAGGTCAGATGGCAGGCTACTGGCTCATAGGGGTGGAGGCCAATGAATAACAAAATTGGCAGGCAATATGACAAGCCGCAGGCTCAAGTCCCAAGAACCAGAGGTCAGATGATGACAAGCTGGATGCAAGGTCCAGAGTGAGCAAAAAGTCAGTGAACTTTGCCAGAACATCCATATATATTGGATGCAGGCCACACCCCTGAGGAAACTCCTATTACAACTGAATGGGTGGTCACATCAGATCACATCATGGAGGATGACTACATCATTACATCACTGCAAAACCACTGAGAATCATAGCCCAGCCAAGTTGACATACAGCCTTAACATCACAGGCACCAATCTTATGGGTAACATCCTTTATTTTGTGTGCCACTCTGCTATTTTGGTAAAAGGTGATCTCAGGAGATAGGCTCAGTTCTAGGTATAAAGAGTGTCTCAAGGTGATAGTCAAGGAGTCCTCTGTTCTCTACCATTCCAGTTTGTCTGACTTTTTAAATAAGAATTTGAGTTCTGCTCCTTATTTTTCTCCCATTCTATCCACTGCAAACTATTGTGACCCTTGTCAGAATGGTCAGTGGCAGTAGCCAGGCACCATCTAGTTGTTCTGGTCTCAGGCAGAGGAGGTTGTGGCTGATGTAGACTTGTTCCTTCTCTGTGCTTTTGGTTACCTTCTTACTGTTTTTCCTCCTGGTCAGTAGAGAACCATAGTTGTATCTTAGATGGCCACTCACAAGCTTTTAAAATCCCAGATGCCACTCACTTCACTAGGATGCAGATCATGATTTTTGTGAGCTATGTTATGCCAGTTGACTAAGTTGTCCCATGAAACTATGGTCCTAAGCATTCACGCCGAGAAAACCAATGTTGGAAGGTGACTGGTTATGTCTGAGGAGAATCCATATTTGTGTCCTCAGTGAATATATGTGCCTGTAACCATATATTTGTATTTGCATGTTATAGATACTTTGAAGGAGCCCTGGTGGTGTAGTGGTTTAAGTGCTTGGCTGCTAACCAAAAAGATGGCAGTTGGAACCCACCAGCCGATCCTTGGGAGAATGATGTGGTAGTCCATTTCCGTAAAGATTTATGGCCTTGGAAACCCTATGGAGCAGTTCTATCCTGCCCTATAGGGTCACCGTGAGTTGGAATCAACTGGACAACAAGTGGGTTTATTTATTTTTTTTTATACATGCTTCTGTCTCTTCTCACCTATGTGTATACCTGTACCTATCCATGTACCAGTTTGCCTAATACTCATTCATGAGTGGTCAAGCACTCATTTTTACTTTGGTTGTGCTCTGCTTACTACATCCACATTCAGTGTTACTTTTCCCATCACCAAAAATAACTAGTACCCATCCTCCTCTCCCTGTGTCATGGATTGAATATGTATATCAACTTGCCTAGGTCATGATCCCCAGTGTTGTGTGATTGTCCACCATTTTGTCATCTGATGTGATTTTTCTATATATTGTAAATCCTAATCTTTGCCTGTGGTTAGTGAGGCAAGATTAGATTATGTTAAGGAGGATTAGGGTGGGAACTAACACGCTTGCTCAGGTTGCATCCTGATTCAGTGTAAAGGGGGTTTCCCTGGAGTATGGCCTGCAACACCGTTTATCTTACAAGAGATGAAAGGAGAGGGAAGCAAGCAGAGAAGGGGGACCTCATACTACGAAGAAAGCAGTGCCGGGAGCAGAGCGCTTCCTTTGGACCTGAGATTCCTGTGCTGAGATGCTCCCAGACCAAGAGAAGACTGATGAAAAGGACCTTCCTCCAGAGCCGACAGAGAAAGCCATCTCTTGGAGCTGACACCCTGAATTTGGACTTGTAGCCTACTAGACTGTGAGATAATAAATTTCTCTTTGTTAAAGCCATCCACTTGTGGTATTTCTGTTACAGCAGCACCAGACCAAGACACACTGGTGACCACAGTGAACATTGGTCTCTCTATCTATTCTTATCTTTTTATAAAAGACAGATCATGAAATATTTGTCCTTATATGCTTGAATTATTTCACTTAGCATTATGCCTTCCAGGTCCATCCATGTTATAATAATATTCTTTTATGATTGTGTAGTATTCAGTTGTATGTATGTACCACAATTTGCTTATCCATTCATCCACTGATGAGCACTTCAGTTGTTTCCATTTCTTTGCTATTGTGAATAACCCAGCAATGAACTTACGTGTGCATGTGACTGCTCATGTCATTATTTTTAAGTCTCTAGGTTAAGAACTCAGCTGCTAACCAAAAGGTCGGCAGTTCAAATCCACCAGCCACTCTTTGGAAACCCTATGGGGCAGTTCTACTCTGTCCTACAGGGTGGTCTATGAGTTGGAATCAACTCGTTGGCAGTGTTTTTTTTTTTAAGGGGAGGAGTTGGAACCGACTCGACGGCAGCGGGTTTGGTTTGGCTTTTTGAGGTTATATACCCAGTTGTGGGATTGCTGGATCATAGGGGTAGTTCTATTTCTAGTTTTTTGAGAAAGCGCCATACCATTTTCCGTAGTGGTTTTCTTAGTTATGTAGTGCTGCTGTAATAGAAATACCACAAGTGGATGACTTTAACCAATAGAGATGTATTCTCTCACAGTGTAGGAGACTAGAAGTCAGAATTCAGGGTGCCAGCTCCCAGGGAATGCTTTCTGTCTCTGTTGGTTCTGGGGGAAGGTCCTTGTTATCAATCTTCCCCTGTCCTAGGAGCATCTCAGTGCAGGAACCCTGGGTCCAAAGAATGTGTTCTGCTCCCAGCACTTCTTTCTTGGTGGTGGGAAGTCCACCTCCTCTCTATTTGATTCTCTTTTATATTTCAAAAGAGATTTATTCAAGATACAACCTAATCCTGTAGATTGAGTCCTGCCTCATTAACATAACTGCCTCTAATTCTGTGTCATTAACATCATAGAGGTTAGGATTTACAACACATAGTATAATCACATTAGATCACAAAATGGTGGACAACCGCACAATACTGGGAATCATGGCCTAGCCAAGTTGACACCCATTTTTAGGGGACACAATTCAATCCATAACGGTGGTGGTACCATTTTACAGTCCCACCAGCAATGAATGAGGGTTCTAATCTCCACACAACATTTGTTGTTATCTTTTTTTTTTTTTTAATCAGTGCCTTTTTAGCTGGGGTAAGATGGTATCTCATTGTAGTTTTGATTTGCATCTCTCTGTAATGGGTAATAATTTTAAACATCTTTTCATATGTTTGTTGGATCTTTGGATGTCCTCTTTGGTGAAGGTTCTGTTCATGTCCTTCGCCCATTTTGTTTATTAGGTTGTTTCTCTTTTTGTTGGTGAGTTGTTGCAGTTTTCTGTAGACTTTAGAAATTAGACCCTTTTTGGATAAGTGGTTTCAGAGAATTTTTTCTCAGTCTGTAGATTGTCTAGTTACTCTTTTAATCAAGTCTTTTAATGAGCATAAGTTTTTAATTTTTATGAGTTTCCATTTATCTACTTTTTCTTCTCTTATTCATGAATTCGTTGTGATGTTTATTATCCTTTTTTTTTTTTTTTTTACAGAAGACTAAGTCTCAAAGTTTTCTCCTTATGTTGTCTTCTAGGAATTTTATGGTTTTAGGTTTAACATTTAGATCTTTGATCCATTTTGAGTTAGTTTTGCATATGGTGTGAGGTATAGGTCCTGTTTCACTTTTCTTCAGGTAGATATTCAGTCTTGCCAGAACCACTTATTAAAGACACTGTTTCTACCCCACTGAATAGACTTTGACCCCTTGTCCAAATCAGTTACCCATAGATGGCTCGGTTTAATTCTGGGTTCTCAATTCTATCCACTGGTCTATGTGTCTGTTGTTGAACCAATACCATACTGTTTTGATTATAGTGGCTGTACGGTATGTTTTGATCTTAGAGAGTATAAGGCCTCCTGCTCTGTTCCTTGTCCTAAATTTTGCTTTGGCTCTTCAGGGTTTCTTTCCTTTCCATATGAAGGTCATTAGTTTTTCCATTTCACTAAGGAATGTTGTTGGGATTTGTATCAGAATTGATGTTTTTACTGTATTAAGTCTTCCAATCCATGAGCATGGGATGTCTTTCCATTTTCGTAGGTCTCTTTTAGTCTCTTGTAGTACTGTTTTATAATTTTCATTGTATAAGTCTTTCAGTACTGTTTTATAATTTTCATTGTATAAGTCTTTTATGTCCCTGGTTAAGTTAATTCCTAGGTATGTTATTGATTTGAGGGCTCTCTTAGTTATCTAGTGTTGCAGTAACAGAAATACCACAAGTGGATGGCTTTAACAAACAAGTTTATTCTTTCACAGTCTAGGGGGCTAAGAGTCCAAAATCAGGGTGCCAGCTCCGGGGAAAACCTTTCTCTCTCTGTCAGCTGTGGAGGAAGGTTCTTGTCATCAATCTTCCCCTGGTCGAGGAGCTTCTCAGCACAGGGACCCCAAGTCCAAAGGATAGGCAATTATCCTGGCTCTTGTTTCTTGGTAGTAAGAGGCCCCCATGTCTCTCTGCTTGCTTCTCTCTTTTACACCTCCAAAGAGATTGACTTAAGACACCAACTAATCTTGTAGATTGAGCCCTGCCTCATTAAAATAACTGCCACTCATTTTACCTCATTACCATCATAAAAAAATAGGATTTACAGCATATAGGAAAATCACATCTGATGACAAAATGGTGGACAGTTACACAATACTGGGAATCATGGCCTAGCCAAATTGACAGATATTTTTAGGGAACACAAATCAATCTGTGGGCTATTATAAAAGTTTTTTTTTATTGTGCTTTAAGTGGAAGTTTACAAATCAAGGGAGTCTGTCATACAAACATTTACATACGCCTTGTTTTTTGTTTTTTTTTTTTTGCTATGTACTGCTAGTTGCTCTCCCCCTAATAAGACAGCACACTCCTTCTCTCCACCCTCTATTTCTGTGTTCATTAAGCCAGCTTCTGTCCCCCTCTGTCTTCTCATCTCACCTCCAGACAGGAGCTGCTCACATAGTCCCATGTGTCTACTTGATGCAAGAAGCTCACTCCTCATCAGTATCATTTTCTATCTTATAGTCCAGTCCATTCCCTGTCTGAAGAGTTGGCTTTGGGAATGGTTCCTGTCTTGGGATAACAGAAGGTCTGGGGACCAAGACCTCCAGGGTCCCTCTAGTCTCAGTCAGAGCATTAAGTCTGGTCTTTTAATGAGAATTTGAGCTCTGCACCCTGCTGCTCTCCTGCTACTTCAGGGGTCCTCTGTTGTGTTCCCTGTCAGGGCAGTCATCAGTTGTACCTGGGCACTGTCTAATTCTTCTGGCCTCAGGCTAATGTAGTCTCTGATTTGTGTGGCTCTTTCTGTCTCTTGGGATCATAATTACCTTGTATCTTTGGTGTTCTTCATTCTCCTTTGCTCCCGGTGGGTGGAGACCAATTAATGCATCTTAGATGGCCCCATGCTAATGTTTAAGACCCCAGACACCACTTTCCATAGTGGGATGCAGAGTGTTTTCTTGATAGATTTTATTATGCTAATTGATCTAGATGTCCCCTGAAATCATGGTACCCAAACCCCGGCCCCTGCTACACTGGCCTTCAAAGCATTCAGTTTATTCAGGAAAGTTCTTTGCTTTTGGTTTAGTCCAGTTGTGCTGACCTCTCCTGTGTTGTGTGTTGTCTTTCCATTCACCTAAAACAGTTCTTGTCTACTATGCAATTAGTGAATACCCCTCTTCCTCCCTCCCTCCCCAGTCTTGTAACTGTCAAAGAATATTTTCTTCTCCATTTAAACTATTTCTCCAGTTCTTATAATAGTGGTCTTATACAATATTTGTCCTTTTGCAGCTGACTAATTTCACTCAGCATAATGCCTTCCAGATTCATCCATGTTGTGAAATGTTTCACGGATTCATCATTATTCTTTATTGAGTCATAGTATTCTATTGTGTGAATATACCATAATTTATTTATCCATTCATCCATTGATGGGCACCTTGGTTGCTCCCATCCTTTTGCTATTGTAAACAGTGCTGCAGTGAACATGGGTGTGCATGTATCTGTGTGTAAAGGCTCTCATTTCTCTAGGACATATTACAAGGAGTGGGATGGCAGGATCGTATAGTAGTCCTATTTCTAGCTTTTTAAGGAAGCGCCAAATTGATTTCCAAAGTGTTTGTACCATTTTACATTGCTACCAACAGTGCATAAGTGTTCCAATCTCTCCACAGCCTCTCCAACATTTATTATTTTGTGTTTTTTGGATTAACACCAACATTGTTGGAGTGAGATGGAATCTCATGGTAG
This sequence comes from Loxodonta africana, assembly GCF_030014295.1. Lineage (NCBI taxonomy): Eukaryota > Metazoa > Chordata > Mammalia > Proboscidea > Elephantidae > Loxodonta > Loxodonta africana. The sequence continues at coordinate 44,198,286 of NC_087367.1, read as the reverse complement.
TTTTGATTTGCATTTCTCTAATGGCTAATGATTGTGGGCATTTCCTCATGTATGTGTTAGCTACGTGAATGTCTTCTTTAGAGAAGTGCCTGTTCATATCCTTTGCCCATTTTTTAATTGAGTTATTTGTCTTTTTGTAGTTGAGTTTTAGCAGTATCATGTAGATTTTAGAGATCGGATGCTAATCGGAAATGTCATAGCTAAAAACTTTTTCCCAGGCTGTAGGTAATCTTTTTACTCTTTTGGTGAAGTCTTTGGATGAGCATAGCTGTTTGATTTTTAGGAATTCCCAGTTACCTAATTTCTCTTCTGGTGTTTGTGCATTGTTAGTAATGTTTTATATACTGTTTATGCCATGTATTAGGGCTCCAGGTGTTGTCCCTATTTTTTCTTCCATGCTCTTTATAATTTTAGATTTTATGTTTAGGTCTTTGACCCATTTTGGGTTAGTTTTTATGCATGGAGTGAGGTATGTGTCTTGTTTCATTTTTTTGGAGATGGGTATCCAGTTATGCCAGCACCATTTGTTAAAAGACTGTCTTTTCCCCATTTAACTGACTTTGAGCCTTTGTCAAATATCAGCTGCACATATGTGGGTGGGTTTATGTCTGGATTCTCAATTCTGTTCCAGTAGTCTATGTATCTGTTGTTGTACCAGTACCAGGCTGTTTTGACTACTGCAGTGGTATAATAGGTTCTAAAATCAGGCAGTGTGAGGCCTCCCACTTTGTTCTTCTTTTTCAGTAATGCTTTACTTATCCGGGGCCTCTTTCCCTTCCATATGGAGTTGGTGGTTTGTTTCTCCATCTCATTAAAAAATGTCATTGGAATTTGGATCCAAATTGCATTAAATCTATAGGTCGCTTTTGGTAGAATAGACACTTTTACAATGTTGACTCTTCCTATCCATGAGCAAGGTATGTTTTTCCACTTCTGTAGGTCTCTTTTGGTTTCCTGCAGTAGTGTCTTCTAGTTGTCTTTGTATTGGAGTTTTACATCCCTGTTAAGATTTATTCCTAAGTATTTTGTCTTCCTGGGGGCTACTGTAAATGGTATTGATTTAGGGATTTCCTCTTCTATGTTCTGTTTGTTGGGGTAGAGGAATCCTACCAATTTATGTATGTTTATCTTGTATCCTGATACTCTGCTTAACTCTTCTATTGGTTTCAGCAGTTTTCTTGAGGATCCTTTAGGGTTTTCTGTGTATAAGATCATGTCATCTGCAAATAGAGATACTTTTCCTTCCCCATTACCAATCTGGATGTTCATTATTTCTTTATCTAGCCTAACCACTCTGACTGGGACCTCCGGCACAATGTTGAATAAGAGTGGTGATAAAGGGCATCCTTGTCAGGTTCCTGCTCTCAAGGGGAATGCTTTCAGACTCTCCATTTAGGATGATGTTGCCTTTTGGCTTTGTATAAATGACCTTTACTATGTTGAGGAATTTTCCTTCTATTCCTATTTTGCTGAGAGTTTTTATCATGAATCGGTGTTGGACTTTGTCAAATGCCTTTTCTGTATCAATTGATAAGATCATGTGGTTCTTGTCTTTTATTTATGTGGTGGATTACATTAATTGTTTTTCTAATGTTGAACCTTGCCTGCATACCTGGTATGAATCCCACTTGGTCATGGTGAATTATTTTTTTGATATGTTGTTGAATTCTATTGGCTAGAATTTTGTTGAGTATTTTTACATCTATGTTCATGAGGGATATAGGTTTATAATTTTGTTTTGTTGTGGAGTCTTTAGTTGATTTTCTTATCAGGGGTATGCTGGCTTCATACAATGAGTTTGGGAGAATTCTATCCTTTTCTGTGCTCTGTAATACCTTTAGCAGTAGTGGTGTTAACTCTTCTCTGAAAGTTTCGTAGAACTTTGCAGTGAAGCTGTCTGGGCCAGGGCTGTTTTTTGTTGGGAGTTTTTTATTTACCTTTTCAATCTCTTCTTTTGTTATAGGTTTATTTAGTTGTTCTACCTCTGTGTTAGTTCCGGTAGATAGTGTGTTTCTAGAAATTCATCTATTTCTTCTAGGTTTTCAAATTTGTTAGAGTACAGATTTTACTAGTAGTCTAATATGACTCTTCATTTCCGTTAGGTCTGTTGTGATATCGTCCATCTCATTTCTTATTTGGGTTTTCTGCTTTATCTCAAGTTTTTCTTTGTCAGTTTGGCCAATGGTTTATCAATTTTGCTAATTTTTTCAAAGAACCAGGTTTTGCTGTTGTTAACTCTATCAATTGTTTTTCTGTTCTCTATTTCATTTCATTCTGCTCTAATTTTTATTGTTTGCTTTTTTCTGGTGCCTGAGGGTTTCTTTTATTGTTGTCTATTTGTTCAAGTTGTAGGGATAATTCTTTGATTTTGGCCCTTTCTTCTTTTTGTATGTGTGCATTTATTGATATAAACTGACCTCTGAGCACTGCTTTTGCTGTGTCCCAAAGGTTCTGATGGGAAGTATTTTCATTCTCATTGGAATCTATGAATTTCTCTATTCCATCCTCAATGTCCTGTATTACCGATTCATTTTTGAGCAGGGTGTTGTTCAGTTTCCAAGTGTTTGATTTCTTTTCCCTGCTTTTTCTATTATTTATTTCTACTTTTATGGCCTTATGGTCAGTGAAGATCGTTTGTAATATTTCGATATTTTGGATTCTGCTAAGGCTTGCTTTATGACCTAATATGTGGTCTATTCTAGGGAATGTTCCATGTACGCAGGAAAAGAAAGTATACTTGGGTGCTGTTGGGTGGAGTGTTCTGTGTATGTCTATAAGGTCAAGTTGGTTGATATTAGCATTAAGATCTTCTGTGTCTTTACTGAGCTTCTTTCTGGATGTTCTGCCCTTCACTGATAGTGGTTCATTGAAGTCTCCTACTATTATTGTGGAGCTAAAGACTGAGATAAAATAATACATTTTTTTTTATTATAAAAAAATTATTATTTTATCTCACTCTTCAGAGCTGTTAGAGTTTGTTTTATATATCTTGCAGCCTTGTCATTGGGTGTGTAAATATTTAGTATGGTTATATCCTCTTGGTATATTGTCCCTTTAATCATTATATAGTGTCCTTACTTATCCTTTGTGGTGGATTTAACATTAAAGTCTATTTTGTCAGAAATTAATATTGCTACTCCCGCTCTTTTTTATTGTTGTTTGCTTTATATATTTTGTTTTGTCCTTTGAGTTTTAGTTCATTTGTGTGTAAGTCTAAGGTGTGTCTCTTGTAGGCAGCGTATAGATGGATCATTTTTTTTTAAATCCATTCTGCCTGTCTCTTTATTAGTGCTTTTAGTCCATTTACATTCAGTTTAATTATGGATAGGTATGAGTTTAGTGCAGTCATTTTGATGTCTTTTTTTGTGTGTTGTTGACAGTTTCTTTTTCCCACTTAATTTTTTGTGCTGAGTAGTTTATATATTGTCTTTCCCTCCTATTTGTTGTTGATTTTGTTTTTGCTGTCTTTATGTTTTTCTTATATTTTATTTTGATGAGTAGGATTGTTAGTATCCTTTGAGGTTACCTTAATATTTACCCCTATTTTTCTAAATTTAAACCTAGCTTTTATTTCTTTATATTGCCTTGACTTCCTTTCCTATGAAAGAACTATGACTACATTTCTTAGTCCCTCTTTATTGTTTTAATGTTACTTCTTTTACATAATGACATCCCTGTTTCCCTGTTTTGAGCTTTTTTAAAATATTTATTTATTTATTTATTTATCCCTATCTGGATTGAGATCTGGTTACTTTGTCCTGTGTTCTAGTCTTGGGTTGATATCTGATATTATTGATTTTCTAACCAGAGAACTCCTTTTAGTATTTCTTGTAGTTCTGCTTTGGTTTCTACGAATTCCGTAAACTACAGTTTATCTGGAAATGTCCTAATTTTGCCTTCATATTTGAGAGGTCGTTTTGCTGGATATGTGAATCTTGGCTGGAAGTTTTTTTTTTTTCCTTCAATTCTTTATATAAGTCATCCCATTGCCTTCTTGCCTGCATGTTTCTGCCGAGTAATCTGAGCTTATTCTTATTGACTCTCCTTTGAAGGTGACTTTTCGTCTATCCCTAGCCACTCTTACAATTCTCTCTTTATCTTTGGTTTTGGTAAGTTTGCTTATAATATGTCTTGGTGACTTTCTTTTGAAATCTACCTTGTGTAGAGTTTGATGAGCATCTTGGATAGGTGTCTTCTCATCTTTCACAATATCAGGGAAATTTTCCACCAACAAATCTTCAGCAATTCTCTCTGTATCCCTCCCTGTTCTGGTACTCCAATCACTTGTAGGTTATTTCTCTTGATAAGAGTCCCACATGATTCTTAGTGTTTCATCATTTTTTAAAATTCTTTATCTGATTTTTCTTCAAGTATATTGTTGCCAAATGTTTTATCTTCGGTCTCCCTAATTCTGCTTTCTAGTTCCTCCATTCTGCCCCCTTGACTTTCTATAGTTGTCTAATTCTGTATTTTTATTGTTAATCTTCTGAATTTCTGATTGCTGTCTCTCTATGGATTCTTGCAGCTTATTAAATTTTTCATTATGTTCTTGAATAACCTTTTCAATTTCTTCAACTGCTTTATCTGTATGCTCCTTGGCTTGTTCCGCATTTTGCCTGATCTCTTTCCTGATCTCATTCCTGATGTCTTGGAGGGTTCTGTATATTAATCTTTTGTATTTTGCATCTGGTAATTCTAGGAATATACCTTCATCTAGAAGATTCCTTGATTCTTTGTTTTGAAAGCTTGTGAAGCCATCGTGGTCTGCTTCTTAATGTGATTTGATATTGAGTTTTGTCTCCAAACCATCTGTAAGTTATTGTATTAGTTTTTTTTTGTGTGTGTGTGTGTGTGTGTTTGCTTACTGTATCCTAGCTTCTTGCTTTGTTTTGTTTTGATATGCTCAGATAGGTTGCTTGAGTGAGCTAGCTTGATTGTTTTCACCTTTGAAGCTTTAATGTCCTGTCATCAGATGGTTAGAGCTGTTACCAGGTATATGAGCCTAGGAGTCCATTCATTTTCTTGTGTGGATTCATCTCAGTTGTCCAGGTAGTTGGTCATCAACTATGTGGCACATGCTGTATCCTGCAGTCTTAGAGAGGCAGGGGCAATTGGTGTAGGTACAGGTTTCTGGTTGCAGCAGGAGGTCACTTTCTGAACAAGGCAGGGGATTGACAGCTGTCCCCTGAGTGTCTCTGAGGAAAGCATGTCTCTATTCCTTAGAGTGCACAGGTAGGGAGGTTCTGCAGTTGGACCATGGGCACCCGGTGCTTTTGGTTGTAAGGACTGGGAGGTACCACTTATCTTGCACCCTTGTCATGGGTGGCTAGGTAATATGGGTGGAGCCACCAGTCCTTAGTCCCTGATGTGGGTAGGTGAGGACCCTGTGTAATAGGCAAAGCAGTGTCAGTCATCAAACACTCACCACTCCACCACACAGCTGAAACAGTTGCAGTCTGTCAACAAGGGCCCTTTCTCCTGATATGGGCCCACACAGGTCCATGCAGGGGTGAAAGGTATTCAGAGTCCATGGAGAATTTGTGCCTGACAGTGGCTGCTTCTGTCCTGAGCTCCCCAGCTTAGTGGAGCTGGCAGATTATCTTTTCACCCTGTTGTGAATTTATTCCTTCTCCAAGTTCAGAAGAATGGCTCAGGGCATACAGCAGAGCCTGTTTCAGGTCCAGGGAAATCAACGGCCACTGAAGCCAGTTTTGGGGCTGGGGGTATGGTAAAAGAAATGCAAGTACTTACCTTTAGCTGAAAGCGCCGCTCTTCTCAGGTTCCGGAGGTGTGAGTAGGCTGTGTGGCTTGCTGCCTCTCCCTGAGGAAACTGCATATGGAACGCTACTGCCAGGCCTGGTGCGGTCACTCCAGGGAATGGTTGCCTCAGGGTTTCTAGCAATTCAGTTCCAGCAACTCCTCACTGCTTCTGAACTGTTTTTCCCTCTCCCTGCCACTCAGTCTGTTTTCTAACTTTGCCTTTGATGTTCAGGGCTACTAGCTTGTCATATATATAATTGTTTCACTTGTGTTTTGGGGTCTTTGTTGTAAGAGGGATCGCTGGAAGCGTCTGACTACTCTGCCATCTTGGCCCCGCCTCCGGTATTGTTTTCTTGATTCCTTTTTCAGAGTTGTCTTTGTTATTGTAAAGGAGCCCAGCTGATTTTTGTGCGTTGATGTTGTGCCCTGCAACTTTGCTAAATTTTTCTCTTAGTTCCAGTTTTCTTACGGAATCTTCAGGGTCTTCTGTGTATAGGATCATGCTATCGGCAGATAGAGATAGTTTTACCTCTTTTATTCCTATTCAGATACCTTTTATTTCTCTTTCTTATCTTATTGCTATGGTTAGGACTTCTGGTACAATATTGAATAAGAGTGGCTGAGAAATTTCCCTTTTATTCATAGAAGTTTTTATCAGGAAAAGGAGTTGAATTTTATTGAATCCCTTTTCTGCATTAGTTGATATGATCATATGGTTCTTTTCCTTTGTTTTATTGATGTGGTAATTTTATTGATTGATTTTCTAATGTTGAACCACCTCTGCAATCCTAATATGAATTTCATTTGGTCATGGTGTATTTTTTTTTTTTTTTTGATATGTTGGCAAAGTCTGTTTTCTAGAATTTTGTTCAAGGTTTTTGCATCTATGTTCATAAGGGATATTGGTCTGCAATTTTCTTTTTTGTGTGATGTCTTTGCATTACTTGGGTATCAAGGTTATACTAGCTGTATAGAAAGAGTTCTGTAATGTTCCATTCTCTCTGTGTTTTTGAAGAGATTGAGCAGGATTGGTGCCAACTCTTCTCTGAATGTTTACTAGAATTCTCCAGTGTAGCTATCTGGTCCTGGGCTTTTCGTTGGCAGTATTTGATGACATCTTCAGTCTCTTCTTTTTTAATCAGTCTGTTTAAACTTTCTACCTCTGTTTGTGTAAGTTTCATTAGGTACTGTGTTTCTAGGAATTTGTCTATTTCATTTATGTTTTTAAATTTGTTGGAGTACAATTTTTTCATAGTAATCATTTTTAATCTTCTTTATCTCTGTTGTATCAGTTGTTATGTCACCAATTTCATTCCTTAATTTGGCCATTTGCCTCTTCTGTTTTTTTTTTTCTTTTGTCAATCTGGCCAGTGGTTTGTCTAGTTTATGGATCCTTTCAAAGAACTAACTCCTCGTTTTGTTGATTCTTTCTATTGTACTCTATTTCATTTTTTTCTGCCTTGATCTCTATTGTTCCCCGCCACCCCCCTCCTGCCCCCCAGGAGCTTTTGGCTTCTTTGGCTCTTCCTTTTCTGTTTGTTCAAGTTGTCAGTTTAAGTTAATTCTTTTGGATATGTCTTCTTTTTTAATGTGAGCATTTATTGCTATAAATTCCCCTCTGAGTATTGCTTTTGCTGAGTCCCAAAGGTTTTGATATGTTGTGTTTTCGTTTTCATTTGATTTTAGGAACTTTTTCATTTCACTTTTGATTACTTTTATGACCTAATAGTTTTTTTTTTTTTTAAAATAATGAATTATTTAGTTTCCATGTAGTATTCATTTTTCCTGTTGTTCCATACTGTTGTGGTCAGAGAAGATGCTTTGTCTGATTTCAGTCTTTTAGTTTGTTGAGACTTGTTTTGTGTCCTAGCATATGGTCTATTCTGGAAAATGATCCATGTTCACTGGAGAAAAATGTGTATTGTTCTGATGCTGGGTAGAGTGTTCTGTGTCTGTTAGGTCCAACTGGTTTATGGTTTTATTTAAGTTCTCAATGTCCTTAGTGCTCTTTTGAAATGCTCTGCCTGTAATTGAAAGTGGTGTGTTGAAGTCTCCTACTATTATTGTGAAGTTGTCTGTTTCTCCTTTCATATTAGTCAGTATTTGTTTCATGAATTTTTCGTCCATTATTGTTAGGTGCATATATATTTATAACTACTATGTGTTCTTGCTTGATTGACCCTTTTATTATGTAATGTCCTTCTTTATCTCTAGTAATAGAGTTTGATTTGAAGTCTATTTTATCTGATCAGTATGGCCACTCCTTTTTCTTTTCTTTTTTTTGTTTACTGGTTGCATGGAATATTTTTCTCCATCCTTTTATTTTCACTCTATTTGTGTCCTTATGTCTAAGGTCTATTTCTTGTAGACAGAAAAGGGATGGATTCTGTTTTTTCATCCATTCTCCTAGTCTTTGCCTTTTGCAGGGGGCATTTAGACCAGTTACATTTCAGGTTATTACTGAAAATGAAGTGTCTGCCTTACTCGTTTTGCTATTTGTTTTTTGAGTGTTGTTTATTCCTTTTTTTCTGATATTTCTGTTTCTGTTTGTATTTAGCTGCTTTCTCATGATAAGCCTTTTTGTTAACTTCTCTCTTTTCTTCTGAATGTTTCTTCTTGGTGATATCTTAGTGGTTACCATATATATAACACTGCACAACTTACAGTTGCAACAACATTTAACATATAAACAACAGTTAACATGCAACCTTAATATAAATCTATTCCTGATATACTCTTCCCTCCCCCATTTCTGTTGGAGTGTCTCCCATAACATCAGTATACATTTTCTTACAAACTGGATGTTGTATCATTTTTGGGATTTAATTATTGCATTTATTCCCTGAAAATGTAATATAGTTGGTCCTTATGATTTCCTGTGTTGTTACGTTTTGCGGGGATCTCTCTCTCTCTTATTTATTCCACCCATGTCTAGATATGAGTATTTATTTAATGCTCTTGCCTTTCCATTTAGAGTACTCCCTTGAGTAATACTTGCAGAGCTGGCCTGGTGGTGGCAAATTCCTAGAATTTCTGTTTGCTTGTGAATGTCTTGATTTCCCCCTCATTTTTGAAAGACAACTTTGCAGGGTATTGTGGATTGAATCGTGTCCCCCAAAAATATGCATATCAGTTTGGCTAGGCTGATTCCCAGGGAAAGCCTGGTGGTGTGGTTAAGTGCTGTGGCTGCTAACCAAAATGTTAGCAGTTTGAATCCACCAGATGCTCCTTGGAAACTCTATGGGGCAGTTCTACTCTGTCCTATAGGGTCGCTGTGAGTGGGAATCGACTCAATGGCAACAAATTACAGGTAATGATTCCCAATATTGTCAGATTGTCCACCATTTTGTCATCTGATGTGATTTCCCTATATGTTGTAATTTCTACCCTTCAGATGTTAATGAGGTGGGATTAGTGGCAGTTATGTTATATTAATGAGGCAGGACTCAATCTACAAGACTAGGTTGTCTTTTGAGTCAATCTCTTTTGAGATATAAAAGAGATAAGCAAGCAAAGAGACACCAGGACCGCATACCATCAAGAAACAAGACCCAGAAGAGTAGTGCACCCTTTGGACCTGGGGTCCCTGTACTGAGAAGCTCCTCCCTGGGGAAGATTGATGACAAGGACTTTCCCCCAGAGAGAGAAAGCTTTATCCTGGAGCTGGTGCCCAGAATTCAGACTTCTATCCAACTAGACTATGAGAGAATAAACTTCTATTTGTTAAAGCCATCTATTTGTGGTATTTCTTTTATAGCAGCACTAGATAATTAACATACTATGTAAAGAATTGTTGGTTGAAAATTGTTTTCTTTCAGTATTTTACATATGTTGTTGCATTGTCTTCTGGCCTCTAGAGTTGCTAGGGAGAAATCTGCATTGATTCTTATGAAAATGCCTTGGTATGTCATATTGTGTTTTTCTCTTGCTACTTTCAGAATTTTGTCCATGTCTTTGGTTTTCAAACATTTTATTATGATATGGCATGGAGTTTATCTATTTTACCTCTTTTAATTGGGATTTGTGTAGCTGCCTGTGTTTGCACACTTGGCTCTCTGTTCAGATCTGGGAAATTCTGATTAATTCTCAGAAAATTGTTTCTATGCCTTTGTTGTTGTCATGGTGCTCTGGGATTCAAGAATTCTAATGTTAAATTTCTTAATTGAATCCCATATTTCCTTTTGGTTTTGTTCACTTTTCTTTGTTCATTTCTCTTATTACTCTTGAGATTTGATAGGTTCAGTTATTTTGTCTTCTAGTTCATTTATTTTATCATCTGTCTTTGAGGTTTTTTGTCTGTTTGTTTTTAATTTCCATGTTGAGTCTCTCATTTTGTTCCTCTATTTGTTTCCTAATCTCCACTAGTCTACTTTCGGTGTGACTTTTGCTTTCTTTAAACACATTTAGCACCATAATTTGAAAATGATCAATTCTTTGCATTATTCTGGTCTCCATGGGGAAATTTCCTCTTCATGTTTTGTTTTTAACTGGTCCTTCTTCTCTTGTGATTTTGTGTATTTTACTAATTTTTGTTGAACTTGGGCTGTTTGTTATCTTTTTTTTCACTTCAAATTTTGTATTCTGATTTTTGTGGGAAATTTTTCTGATCAGATGCCCTGGTGGTGCACAGGCCAAGCACCCAGCTGCCAACCAAAAGGCTGGGGCACACACCCACCAGCCACTATTTAGGACAAAAATATGGCAGCCTACTTCCATAAAGACTCACAGCCCTGGGGACCCAATGGGACAGTTCCATTCCACACCACAGGGTCACTAAGAGTCAGAATCAACCTGGCAGCAGTAGGCTTGGTATATTCTATTGAGAACCACTAGAGGCTGCTCTTAGCCTTAGGTTTTTTTCAGTGCTGATTCAGGAATTCTGGATGCTTGATTTCTGGAATTCAATGCCCATGTGCAGGAGAGGGGTAATTTAGCTGGCCATAGACGCTGTCATAAGCGGTGGGACTCAGCTTTGCTGTGGTGAAGGTGGGGGCTTTCTATGCCTTTCCCTCACAGGTGCCCTTGCACAGGCTCACCTGTGATGTCCCATTGTGGGCAGGAAGCCAGCTGTCTCCCTCTGTTACCCCATACGTCTGAAGTATTACCCTCGCCCTGATGCCCTTGCTTATTCCTTCTGGTCGTAGTGCCTGTCCCTCTCAGGCCTCACTGAGACTTAACAGCACTGTCTGGAAGCATCACAGTCTCCTTTCACCCCCTCCCAATTGTGTGGCCAATGAACTCCCATGGCCAACTTGCACCACCTTAAAAAATTCAGGCTACAGCTTCCTCAGATTAGCTCCTTTTCTTTGTTCCCTGTTTGGGGTGTTGCCCAGCTGTGTCCCAAAATGGCTGCAATGAGTGAGCACCCCCAATATTCTCAGGTAGGATCTCCCAGATCCTGTGGCCACCCTGCTGCTCCTCTCCCCCACTTCTGGACTCACCCTGACTCTGCAGTACCTCAGCTGTTGTCTGTAGTTCTGTAATCTCAGTCTGTGCTTGTTTTTATTTGTTGTTCAGTGGGCTAGTTTCTGGGGGTATAAATGGAAGCCTCCACTCACTTTGCCATCTTATTCTGCCTCCTACATGGGGTTTTCAGTGGCTAATTTTTTGAAAGTAAATTGCCAGGCCTTTCTTCCAGAGTACCTCTGCATGGACTTGAACTTCCAACCTTTCAATTAATAGCCGAGTGTGTTAACTTTGCAACAACCAGAACTCATAAAGCAGATTAAAAAAAAAAAATGTTGCTGTGAGGTGATTCTGACTCATAGTGACCCTATAGGGCAGAGTAGAACTGCCCATAGGGTTTCCAAGGCTTTAATCCATATGAAAGCAGACTGCCACATCTTTTTCCTGTTGGGCAACAGGTGGGTTTGAACTGCCAACCTTTTAGTTAGCAGCCAAGCACTTAACCATTGAGCCACCAGGGCTCTTTCACAAAGCAGATACCAGCCTCTGTAGAAACAGCATTACAGCTATGCATCTCTTTGGGTCAAAGACTTGTCTGGAGATGAATATTTTAGAAAAATGTCATTATTTTCTAATTATAAAAATAAAATATGCCTGTTTTAGAAATTATGGAAGATATGAAAAATGTAAAGAAAAAATGAAAATCACCCAGAGTTCCACCACCCAGAGATAATTTCTGCCTGCCCTTTGGTGTATTTCATTTTAGCATTGTATCTTTGTGGGATCATATTGCAAGAAATTTTTATATCCCTCTTCCATTGAACATTCCATTGTGATCATTTTCTCTGTCATTAAATTTATTTGAAAACATCATTTTCAATGGCTGTATAATATTCAGTCTTGTGGTTGATCCATAATTTATTTAACAATTTCTCCCTTTTTAGGCATTTAAGTTGTTTTTAATTTGTGGATATTATACATAACCACAAATAATGATGCTGTGAGCATCCTTGTACATAAATCCTTGGACATTTTTGTGTTTATTCCTTTAGGTCTGTTTCCTACAGTGGAATCAAAGGCTGTGTGTATTTGGTAATGGGTCTGGATGTGTGTGCTAATTATGTACTGCTGCTATAACAGAAATAACACAAATAAGCAGCTTTAACAAACAGAAATTTGTTTTCTCACAGTTTAGGAGGCTAGAAGTATGAATTCAGGGCACCAGCTCTAAGGGAAGACTCTCTCTCTTTTGGCTCTGGGGGAAAATCCTTGTCTCGGCTTCTGTAGCCAGCCATCCTTGTAGTTCCTGGGTTTGTAGACTGGTCTGCCTCTGTCATCTTCAGATGGTGTTGTTCTTCCCTGTTACTGCTTTCTTCTGTGCCTAATCTGCTTTTATGTCTCGAAGGCGATAGGTTTTAAACACACCCTACATCATGCTCAGCAAAGTAGAGGATCAACAAAAAAGAGGAAGACCCTCAAAGAGATGGATTGACACAGTGGCTGCAATAATGGTCTCAAACATAACAATGATTGTGAGGATGGTACAGAATCGGGCAGTGTTTTGTTCTGTTGTACATAGGGTCGCTGTGAGTCAGAACTGACTGGAAAACATCTAACAACACACTGGTATAGTCTTATTAGCGTAACAGAGAAAACCCTATTCCAAAATAGAATCACATCCACAGGTACAGGGGTTAGGATTTACAACATACATTTTTGGGGGGACATAATTCAATCCAAAACTATGTATTTTCAAATGCTTTGGAGGGAGGTCTCCAGATGAAGGCTTTGCCACAGCAGGTGAGAAAGTACTAGGCCCTGCACTTTCATCTGCACTGGGCATTATTGTTCCTTAAATTTTTGCTAGCTTGGTAGAATGAACACTTTTTATTAATTTATTAGTCGTTTATTGTCTGTTCATTGATTTTGCCCAGTTTTCTAACGGGGTGTTAGTGCTTTTCTTATTATAAGTGTTCCTTATACATTAAAAAAAAATTGCCATTGAGTTGATTCTGACTCAGTGACCTTATAGGATAGGGTAGAACTGCCCCATAGGGTTTCTAAGGAGCTGCTGGTGGATTCGAACTGCCTAGCTTCTGGTTAGCAGCAGAGCCACTAGGTGGCTATTGATATTTTTGCAATCAAATATATTACAAATATTTCTCCCTTTTGGTTACTGCCATTAAGTTTTTTATAACAATTTTATTGAGGTATAACTCACATACCATACGATTCACCCATTTAAAATGCACAACTCAGTGGTTCTTAGCATATTTAAAGAGTTGCTCAACCATCACTACTATCTAATTCAAGAACATTTTCGTCACCCCAAAAAGAAACCTCATACCCATGAGCAGTCATGCCCCATACTCCCCCTCCCTCCAGCCCCTGGAAACCACTAATCTATTTTTTGTTTCTATGGATTTGCCTATTCTGGACATGTCATGTAAATGCAATCATACAATATGTGGTCTTTTTTTCACTGACTTCTTTCATATAACGTAATATTTTCAAGGTTCATTCACCTTGTAGCATGGATCAGTACTGCATTTTGTCATTAAATTTTGCATATGATTTTTTTTAGTGACAGAAACTTCAAATTTTTATGTAATCTAAAGTTTTGAACTTTCCTTTTGTGATTTACCCTTCTCCCCTCCAGTGCTTTTATGCTTAGGATGTCTGTTAGTCAGATTTACAACTATATTTTCTGTTAATTTTTTTTTCAACTACTTCATTAAAACATTGGACTAATTAAATCTCAAAGTAATAAATGGATACAATCCTGTTTTAACTGGCTTTAGTTTTTGCATTAATTCTTCAATACACCTGGCATTTATTTTAGTAAATAGCAATAGGGTGATAGCCTAATTTAATTTTTTTTCCAATAGCCAGTTTTCTCAATGCATTCCCCATTTACTTGTACTGCTTCTTTTGTAATTTATTAAGGTCTTAAATGTCCTTTGATCTGTTTCAGGACTCTTCTGCTACAGTGCTCTGTTTATCGATGATTGTACCCGTGATGAATTTTTTAGTTTTAAAATAGGTTACAGGTTGGTTAGACAAGTTACCTCTCTTTAGTCTTCTTTTTACAGACTTCTTTTATTCCTTTTGTGCATTCATTTTTCCAGAAGATTTTAGAATCATGCTGTTAAAGTTCCTTCTCTCCTCTTTTACAGTGCCTTTTTCCTACTACCAAACAGTCACTGGTAATTCCGATGGTCATGTTTTAAACTTACGTATTAATTTGGGAATTGGTTGCATTCAGTCTTCCATCCAGGAACATATTTCTCCATTTTGTTCAATTTTATTTTATATAGTTTAGTAATCTTTTAAATTTTATTTATTTTATTTGCCACAGTTTGAGCTATTCTGATGTCTGTGATTGCTTTTGATATTTTTTATTGCTGTCGTGAGTAGATTTTTAAAACAGGTTATTTCTGATGTTAAGGGAAGCTCTTTCTGACTCCCCCTCCCCCCACACACACAATGGCCTACTTTTCTGAACTCTGTTTTCTAATTATATTTTCTAGTAGTTTCCTTTTTGAATTTTTTTATCTCTTATCATACTGTCCAAAGCAATGATAATTTCTCTCTTCCTTTCTGATAGTTACATCTCTAATTTCTGTTTCATTTCTTATTGCCTTGTCCTGATCTTCCAGAAAAACGTAAAGCATTAATGAAAGGGAGAATGCTCCTTTTCTTCCTAATTTTAATGAATCTTCTTTTAGTAGTTTCATCATTAAGAACGATGTAGGCTTACTGTAGAAAACTAGGAAGAAAAATACACTTAAAAATAGTAAAGGAGAATATGTTAAGTACCTTTTGATATAAGCATATTATTTTTCCTTGTTCAGTAACTGTCATTAGGTTTTGATTAATTTTAATAAAAATGTATGAATCTGTGTTTGTAACTTTAGGAAAAAAACCCTAGCTGGTCATGATGAATGTTGTATTCAGTTTATATCTGTATTCATATTTATTTTTTTAAGGTGTATTGGCAAATTTTGGTTTAAGCTTTTACTGACTTCATAAAATGAACTAGATCGGGTTTTAGTGTTTTTTTTTTTTTTTTTTTCCACAAAGGGTAGTTAATATAGCATGAAGCTTTCTGTTTCTTAAAAGTTTGAAAGAACTTGCCACAAAACTAACTGGTCAGTCTTGGAATCTTTTTCGGATGTAAACTTTGATAGTCTTTTAATTTTTCCTACTCCCATAATCAATCTCCTAAGATTTTATTTTTTTCTGGGTCACACTTTGATACTTTAAATTTTCCAAGAATTTGAGCTTTTTCAATTTATTACAGCACTATAGAGATTTTTTAAATGAGAACAAAACGTGGTGTCTGTGGTTGTTTCCCCCTTTTTATTAGTTGTACTATTTGTTTTCTCTCAGTCTCATTATTTACAATAGTAATATGGAGAACTTACATTTAAATGGGCTTTATCACTCACCTGCAGCTTTCCCACTCTTGAATTCTTCATTTTGATTCATCACTCAAGCAGGAGGAGTGTGTTTTCAAGTAATATTTTCTTTCCAAATGATACATGTTAAAATTTTAGAGTTTACACATACATTCAGATGCTTTTTTGTTGCTCCACATTTAAACAGCATAGTGGCGGAGTATAAAATTTCTGGCCACCATCATTTTCCCACAAAACTCAATGGATGTTGTTGTGATGTCTTCACTTCCTGCCTTTGTGTTGCAGAGGTGGTCTGAGGCTGGTCTAGGTTTTGTTCCTTCTTTGAATATCTGTTTTGTTTTGCTTTTTTTTCCTACCTGAATACTTGTAGATGTTTAAGTTCTTTTAGATAACGACATTAGGGCCTTCAAACCTGTCGTGGATTGAATTATGTCCCCCCCAAAAATGTGTGAATCAATTGAGCTGAGCCACGATTCCTGGTATTCTGTGATTTTCCTATACTTTGTAAATCCTGCCTCTATGATGTTAATGAGGGAGGATGGGTGGCACTTATGTTAGTGAGGCAGGACTCAACCTACAAGTTTGGATTCTGTCTTGAGGCAATCTCTTGAGATATAAAAGAAAGAAGGGAACAGAGAGACAGAGAAACCCCATAACACTAAGAAAGCAGTGCCAGGAGCAGAGCGCATCCTTTGGACCTGGGCGGACCCGGGGTTCCTGTGCAAAGAAGCTCCTAATCCAGGGGAGGATTGATGAGAAGGCTGACAGAGAGAGAAAGCCTTCCCCTGGAGCTGACACCCTGAATTTGGACTTTCAGCTTACTTTACTGTGAGGAGATAAGTTTCTCTTTGTTAAAGCCATCCACTTGTGGTATTTCTGTTATAGCAGCCCTAGATGAAGAAGACAAAACCTAATACATTAAGTTGTGTGTGTCTGTGAGTGTGTATTAGAGAAAGGGAGATAAAGAAAGAGAGACTGATTCAGTATGATGAACAGGCACTTCATTGTCTTAAAATATATCTCCACTCAGAACAGCAAGTTTCTCATCACTCGTACCGTTGACATTTTGGGATGGATAATTCTTTGTTGTGGGGGGTGTCTTGTGCCCTGTACAATGTTTAGCAGCCTCTATGCAGTGGTTAAGTGCTACAGCTGTTGACCAAAGCGTCGGCAGTTCAAAGCCACCAGGCGCTCCTTGAAAACTCTATGGGGTAGTTCTACTCTGTCCTATAGGGTTGCTATGAGTCGGAATCGTCTCGACAGCACTGAGTACCCACTAGATGGAAGCCCTGGTGGTATAGTGGTTAAATGCTACAGCTGCTAGCCCAAGGGTCAGCAGTTCAAAGCCACCAGGTGCTCCTTGGAAACTCTACAGGGCAGTTCTACTCTGTCCTATAGGGTCACTATGAGTCGGAATTGACTCCACGGCACTGGGTTTGGTTTGGTTTACCCACTAGATGCCGGTAGTACCCCCTCCCATCAAGTTATGACAACCAAAAATGGCTTCAGACATGGCCAAACATCACCTGGAGGGCAAATTGTGTCTAGGTGAGAGTCACTGCAGTAGCAGATGGCATGTTTTATGTCTTGAACTCCAGTGTAGGAGCAGAACATCTTCCCCAGCTTATTTCAGGTCTGCTTTATTTTAGGTAAACGAGCATAGGCAGGTTTCAGTTTGTGTTTTCCAGTTTGCTCTCATGGCTTTATAATTTGTGGAAATCCCTCAAGATTTCAGTGCCATATTAAATTGTAGTTAATGTAGTGGCTTTTGAGTTTTCGCTTCTCTAGTTTTTACTGGTATTTTAGTGGCAGTCTGGGAGAAGCTATGTCAGGCATTGCTAGCCAGCTGCAGTTTTATACCCGTCTTCCTTTGTTGTGAATTTTTTCACCTTGTGTATTTTTATACTCAAACTCTTTAAAAAATAATTCCTGTTTCTTAGGGGAATTGTTTTTAATATATATGTAGGTATTTCAGGTGAATATATCACTGGTGCAGGCTGCAGTTTGGGATCCCAGTGAAGTAGTTTATTCTGGGCCACACTGAAAAATGGCCCCTAAGCAACCTTAAATACATGTGGTCAGCTCTTCCAGACCCTGCTGATACTTAGTTCAGGCGTGCTAGCTAATCATGGCTGAGCTGAGCTATCAGCTTGCAGCGTATACCCAGTCAATTCTGAAACCAGGCAGTGATGAAAGTCCCCTCTAAATGCAAAGAAGTATGAGACTCAGTCGAGGTATGGTGTGGAAAACAGTTTGGCTGCATACCCTTTGCCCAACTCCATCTCAAGAGACCGGGAAAAATGCAAAAACACCTCCTTCCAGAGTTGTTTATTTTCATGTCACAAACTGTGTGGCAGAATGAAAACAGGGCCCTAGTGTGGCTCTAGTTGTGAAAATATCACTTTTACTTCTTCTCTTTTAATCCTGGAGAGGAAAAGTTCCAACTAATCTGCTAAAGCCACTTTCTTTGAAACCTTTCAACTATTCCTTTTAGAAACAAGGATGGACATCACCAGAATTTAAGTTAGTCCCCAGCCAGAGAAGGGCCCATGTTTCAGGGCCTCCCTTTCCAAAGGGGGAAACTCCTCCCTCCTTGCTCTCACACCAGGGGTTTGTCTAGCACCTTCTTACTACTTGTTGTAGTGGGCCGTTTATGGGAACGGTAGTTTTTCATTTTTTAATTTAATTCTTATTTTTATCAAAATACTAGATTAAAAAATACAATCAGTACCAAAAGATGTATAGTGAGAAATGACGCTGTCCTATTCACCTCTCCCACCCCGCCCTTTTCCCCAACACTTCTATCTGTTTCTTATATTTACTTGCATTTCTTAGTTATATGCTTATAATGCTAAATGTTTACATTAACTTTGTTGTTGTTAGGTGCTGTGGTGGGGTCATTTCTGACTCTCAGTGACCCTATGTACAACAGAACAAAACACTGCCCAGTCCTGCGCCATCCTCACAATCGTTGCTGTGTTCAAGCCCGTTGTAGCCACTGTGTCAATCCATCTCGTTGAGGGTCTTCCTCTTTTTCGCTAGCCTTCTACTTTATCAAGCATGACGTCCTTCTCTAGGGACTGTTTTCTCCTGATAACTTGTTCAAAGTACATGAGACAAAGTGTCGCCATCCTCACTTCTAAGGAGCATCCTGGCTGTGCTTCTTCAAAGACAGATTTGATCCTTCTTCTGGCAGTCCATGGTGTATTCAGTATTCTTCACCAGCACCGTAATTCAGATGCATCAATTCTTCTTCAGTCTTCCTTATTCACTGTCTAGCTCTCACATGCATATGAGGGGATCAAAATACCATGGCTTGGGTCAGGTGCATCTTAGTCCTCAAGGTGACATCTTTGCTTTTTAACACTTTAAGAGCTCTTTCACAGCGTATTGGCCCAATGCTGTGTGGCTGCTACTTCTATGGGTGTTGAAATGAAACCCTTGACAACTTCAATCTTTTATCATTATCAAACATTTATCATGATGTTGCTTATTGGTCCAGTTGTGGACCTCAACTAAGATACTGTCTTTTGACTTCCCCTTTGGCTGCTGAGGATTGGGCTTTCTTATTTTGCCTCGCCCAGCATTCTTCCTCTTCTCTCATTTAGCTTATTTCTATCTCTCTGTCTTTTATGAGTCTATAATGTTTTGGTTTATGTGTATGACTTTTCAATATCTGTGTATCTGTCCCTGGAAGCTTGTGTATTGCTGTGATGCTGATCAGGTTTCAGTGGAGCTTCCAGGCTGAGACAGACTAGGAATGAAGACTTGATGATCTACTTCTGAAAATCCGCCAGTGAAAACCCTATGCATCACGATTGGATCCCAGTGTACATGGGGTTACTGTGAATTGGGGAGAGGACTCAATAGCCACTAACAACCACCACCATAACAGCCAAAAAAGAAACAAACCCACTGCCGTCGAGTCGATTCCAACTCATAGCGACCCTATAGGACAGAGTAGAACTGCCCTATAGAGTTTCCAAGGAGCGCTTGCTGGATTCAAACTGCCAGCCTTTTGATTAGCAGCCATAGCACTTAACCACTATGCCACTTGCGTTTCCCCCATAACGACATATATGTATGATATGAACTATATGTTCATTTATTTCATTTCTATATTGTCTTAGTAATTTAGTGCTGCTATATTATAACAGAAATACCACAAGTGGATGGTTTTAACAAACAGAAATTTATTCTCTCACAGTTTAGGAGGCTAGAAGTCCAAATTCAGGGCACAAGCTCTAGAGGAAGGCTTTCTCTCTCTGTCAGCTCTGGGGGAAGGTCCTTGCCTCTTTTCAAAATCTGTGTGCCCAGTGTCCCTTGGAAATCTCCCTGTGTGTTGGCATCAATCTTCTGCTGGGTCTAGGAGGTTCTCAGTGCAGTGACCCCGGGTCCAAAGGATACACTCTGCTCCTGGCTCTTTTTTCTTTGTGGTACTGAGGTCCCTATGTCTGCTTGCTTTTATCTCCTTTTATCCTAAGGTAAAAGGTGTGACTCAAGTAAGGGAGTGACTTGAATAAGAATGGTAAGGGTGGTGAGTGGAGTAAAAGTTGTGACTTGAGTCACACCCTCTAGTAAGGTGGTAATGCAAGATACATCCCACCCTAATCCTGCTTCATTAACATAATAGACAACTCACTCCCAAATGGGACCATAACCACAGGCATAGAGTCTAGGATTTACAACACATCACAAAATAGAGAATAATTACAGCAGATTACAAATGGAGAACAACCACACAATACTGGGAATCGTGGCCTAGCCAAGTTGACACATATTTTTAGGGGATACAATTTGATCCATAACATGTATATTTATAAATTTTTGGTTAAATCCAAAATCATGTTTACATTATTATGACTATGCAACAGTTTTTCAGTGCCAATCCAAGTAGAGTTATATGGTTATTTTCTTTCTTGTGTACTTTTTGTAAAACTGGGGATTAATAATTTTCTCATTTCTTCGTTTATTTAATATCCTATACATGGTTGTTAGGTGCTATCAAGTCAATTTTCGATCTGTGGAGACCCCATGTGACAGAGTAAAACTGACCCATGGGGTTTTCTAGGCTGTAATCTTTATGGGAGCAGATTGCAAGGTCTTTCTCCCCCTAAGCCACTGGGTGGGTTTGAACTGCCTACCTTTTGGTTAGCAGCCGAGCACTTCTGTGTACTAGCCATAAGTCTTTTCTACAAACTCAATTAAACCTCTCCAGTACCTGCCAATATTATTCTATAAATGCTCTGATGGTTTGGATGATATCCCAACTCCTTCCTGGCATCTTCCGCTCTCCTGCTTGAATCTCCTTGCTCTCCAGCCTTGCTGCACAGTCAACATCTCAGGACTTTTCTTTCCACTCTTCCTTCCTGTATTTACTGACTCTTAGTCTTCATCTTTCTTAGTTTCCTCCTTCATTTAGCTCGAGTGCCTCCTTCAGAAGTTTCCTAAAAATGTGTGCTTGGGAGATAAATGCTATGTATTCTTACGTGTCTTAAAAGGTCATTATCAGACAGGTGCACAGGATGGTGAGTGTGATTAATGCCACTGAGTCGTACACTGAAGATTGGTTGAAACAGCAATTTTTTGGTGATATTTTACTACAGTAATTTTTTTAAAAGGTCATTATTCCACTCTTGTGCTTGATGCATTGGCTGGGTAGAGATTCTAAGCTGAAAATCATTTGTCTTCCAAATTTTAAAGATACTACTCTGGCTTTTATTCATCAGTGCTACTACTGAGATGTTCAATGACAATCTAAATTTCCTTATTTTATGTTTGGCTTTGTTTGTTTTCCTTCACTGGAAACTTATAAGATCTTCTCTCTTATCCTTAGGACTCTGAATTTTTTTTTTTAATTTATTTTTATGTTAACACTCATTGCCTGGACACTCCATGATATTTCAGTTTACAGTCCTCTTGGTTTAATCAATTATCTCTTTTTTAAACTCTCATTAGTGAGATATAAGACTTTCTGGATGGATTGTCTTTTTATTTATTTATCTCACTCCTATTTCCTATCCTGATGTTTTTGTTCTTCTTTATAGGTGATTTTCTCAACTAAATCATCCAGTCATTTTACTGATTTTTTTGTGTGTTTTATTTTGGCTTCTGTTTTTATTTTCTAAGACTTTTCATAACATTCTGTTCTTTTTTCATGAGTGTAATATCCTCCCATCTCTCTGAGGATATTTTAACTTTAGATACTTTCTTCAATTCTCTGCTTTGCCTCCATTTCTTCTGGATCCCTTTCTGTTTGTAGGTTCAGAGTCGACTCAATGGCAATGGGTTTACTGCAGACTTAAAAAAAAAAAAAAAACATGTCTGAGTCTCCAGGCCATCTGTTCATATGTTAGTGTGAGGCACTAAAGGGTGATCAGAGGCCCATGTGAGTGGCTGGAACTTATTGATGGGTAGATGCTCCTGCTGGGTGGTCAGATGGTAAGATGACTACTTCAGTGCAGTTAGTATCCAGGAATCTTTCCTCAGATGCCCTCCGATTTCTCCAAAGAATATTTCTCCTATCACCTGTTTATTTGTTTGAGGTGGGAGCATCTTCTACCTGCAAACCTTAGCCCCCACCCTCCCAGAACTGTGTTCGTGAGAAGTTCCAGTGACAAAACGGCTCATACCTTGTCAATGGCCTCTCTTGGGCACTGATATTGTAGCCATTCCTCCATGTCAGTGTCCACCTCTTCCTCCAAAAATATATACAGATCTGTCATCAACAGGTGTGCTGAGCCTCCTTCCGCAATGCTCTTTGTCCATAGAATTTATACCTTTTCTGTTCCTTGTTATTTTAGCAGGATTCCAGTAGGTAACAAAAAGAAACATGTGTTTGAGTCAGAGTTTTGAATGTAGATGACATTGGGTGGCAAAAGTCCATTTACCAGCTTGAGGTGCCTGAAGACTCTGACTAGCACAATGAGGCAAGCAGAGGAGCCTGAAGTGGCCATCACGAAGGAATAAGAGTTGATGGGCTTAAATGCAGGACTCAGTTTGTGCTGGGTGAGAGTATTACAAGGTCATTTCTTTCCTACCAATGTGATAATCAGGGTGAACTCTGGAATCCATTATGGTTGGTTTGGCTTAAAGGCAAAGGGGTAAACTCAGAGAACTCAAGGCCAAAGCTCATGTTGAAGACAGAGCAGTGTATGCCCCATGTGAAAACTCAGCCTGTTTGGGAACCCATGCCTCCCATAGTTATAGCCACTGGAGCCGCTAGAATCAGCTGTCAATCTAACCCTGCTGGAAACACACAGGATGATTGCTCCCCCTGGTATGTTGATTCTCTAGGCCTCAATGCTCTTGACTATAAAGTGGGGAGAATGTTGTCAGCCTCTGGGGAAGTGGTGGAGTGGTTAAGCGACTGGCTGCTAACCGAAAGGTCGGCAGTTTGAACCCACCAGCCGGTCCACAGGAGAAAGATGTGGCAGTCCGCTTCTGTAAAGATCACAGCCTTGGAAACCCTATTGGGCAGTTTTACTCTGTCATGTAGGGTTGCTGTGAATCAGAATCAACTCAATGGCAATGGGTCTGCTTTTTGGTTTTGGTCTGGCCAGGTAGCTGTGAAACACGATGTGAACAAGCATTTGGAGGCTCTAGGAAATGAAGCAACATTGATTGAGAACCTACCGTGTGTGACCCAGGCACAGTGCTAATGATTTCGCACATGTAAACCCTTGCACAATGGGTTTAATGATTTTAGTATCTTCCTAAGGAGGTAAAAAGTCCCTCTGTGGTGCAAAAGCTTAACGCTCTTGGCTGCTAACCATAAAGCTGGCAGTTAGAGTTCACCCAGAGGCACCTTGAAAGAAAGGTCTGGTGGTCTACTTCTGAAAAATTAGTCACTGAAAATCCTGTGGAGCACAGTAATACTCTGACATACATGAGGTCACCATGAGTTGGAATCGATTGGACGGCAACTGGTAAGATGGAGCTAGCAAGAGCTGTGGTGGTAGTAGCCTTAAAAAATGAGAAACTGCTGTTGCTGGATAAATTGTTTACAAATAGGTTGAGAGGGGGAATAGGGAAATGAAGAACAATAAACCACAAGCTGCCTCCTGTTGCATCAAGAAGGTTCTATCCAAGTCCAGTGTGCCTTGCTCTGGCCCCTAAGCGCTCAGTAATGTGTCACAGATTCAGAGAATCTTGTTGCCAGAAGGGGCCGGAGAGGTTCTAGCGAAGCACCTCCCTTTGTAGATGGTGCTGCGGAGGAGCTGTGGTGCTGCGTGCTCTCCCTCACACCATCGGCGTCAACCTTCGGCAATATTTAAACATTCATTATTCAGAATTTCACTTCTCCACTCCTCCTCCTCTTCTTTTTCTTTTTTTTTAAACTTGGAGAAGGAAAGAAAAACAAGGTTAGCAAGTGTATCTTGTATTTCTACAGGAAAGAAATGAGCCACTTCAAAGCTGAGCCGATTTACTGGATAAATACATATTTAGGCATTTGGGGACTTTAAATGTATATGATTTCCCAGAGAAATTGGGGGCATCCTTCAGAATCCACTATGCAAAGATATATTGACACAATTTCAGCTGTATGGTTATATGTCTGATAAATCAGCCTGCCTCCTTCAGACCTTCAGGGTCCACTGGAGATAAAATATGTACCTCCTGTCTAGGGAGGGCAAGGGGCAGGCAGCCTGAGAAGTACAGCCGGGTCTGCCAGGGAGGATCTCAAGGGGGAGTCTTCTGTGCAGCACAGGAGCTCAATCTGGGAGTTCGGTGTGAGGGCTCTGGGCTCCTGACTGTCATCATCTGTAAACCATTTCAGAACCGTCTCAGAGACAGGTGCTGCTTTGCCTGGGGGAAGCCTGCAGACTAAAATCCAATGCAGGAAACTGAGGAGGGTGGACTATGAATTGATAGCCAAATCTTTTTGCAGCTTTAGTGCTTAGTCAAGACTCGGGCCCAAGTCACAGCCACAGGGATTCTGGGCAGGTCTTCTATGGCTTTGCCCAGGGGCTCCTGCATGCAAACTCAGGCCACCCTGCCAAGGCAGCTCTTGTGGCTCCTGGCAGTCAGTACTTTCTAAGGTCCCCTGAAGGGGGTTTGTGGATATGCAAGCAAATGGGGGGACCCAGCCTGGTAAGTGCCGTATTTCATCACCATCACGAGGAGCCTTTCGGATCCTCTCTGGGTGTGGACTCTACAGGATGGACCCTGCCTGTAGGGCCTGAGTAGGACTTATAGCCAGAAGAAAGAAGGACAACTGATAGGGAGACTGCCAAGTGGAGCTGTAGAAAGACACAGAGAATCCCTGAATATGGGAGACAGAGAAGAAGGCCCAGTGCTTACACAGTAGTCTGGGTCACAGTCTGAATGCCGTTCTGGCTGACAGTTGAATGATCTTCTCGTGGACATACCCCCTTCCTGTATGCAGCTCACAGCCATCTCCAGGGCCAGTTCCAGACTTGCATCCTCCAGGGCCACATTCTGTGCTGCTTCTTCTAGGCCCACCAGAGTTCAGATCCACATGGCCTGAGCCCTGGGCCTCTGCTCCGCCCATGGAGCAGGCGTGGGCTCTGCTAAACAGCCTCTCGCTTCCCCCTGTCCTCCTTCATCTATCTCTCCTTGGGGGACATATACCTGTTCCAACTGGTCAGGAAGGAGGAGGCAGGCCAAGGTGGCCTGTGAAGGTAGTCCCCTCCCTGCTTTACTGTCCCTCTTTACCATGTGGGTGCCTTGCTGTATATGATTACTGGGCCCTGTGAGACTGAGAAAGACGTGTGTCCTGCAGGATTGCACATCTCAGGTGCTGCTGCCATCTGCATTAGGTCCACCTTTCAGACCTGTGGAGGGGCCTTCTAACTCAGCTACTGTGAAAATGATTAACTGGTGGGTGTTCTGGCCCTAGGCCTTCCTGGAAGAACTGTCTGAACTTGGCCAAGATCTCTTACCCTCTCTGGGCAGTGGAATTATTGTGCCTGTTTAGGCGGCTGCTGGCAGAGCAAGTTGTGTTGTTGACAGTTGCCCAGGTCAGGAAACCCAAATGTAGAAGCCACAATTAGGGTCTGTAGAGTGTGTAGTAATGGACTTGAAGTTGCATAATAAGGGGCTGCAGAGATTTAACAGACGTGGGCAGCAGGGCTTGACAGGCTGTCCTGACGTGGTTATAAGGAGTATGTCTTAGTTATCTAGTGCTTCTATAACAGAAAGACTGCAAGTGAATGGCTTAACAAACAGAAGTTTTTTTTTCTCACAGTCTATAGGCTAGAAGCCTGAGTTCAGGGAGCCAGCTCCAGCGGAAGGCTTCCTCTCCCTGTTGGCTCTAGGGAAAGGTCCTTGTGTCATCAATCTTCCCCTTGTCTGGGAGCTTCTCAGTGCAGGAACCCTGGTTCCAAAAGACGAGCTCTGTTCCCGGCACTGCTTTCTTGCTGGTATGAGGTCCCCATGTCTGTCTGCTCACTTCTCTCTTTTATATCTCAAAAGGTATTGACTTAAAACACAACCTCATCTTGTAGATTGAGTCCTGCCTCATGAACATAACTGCCACTAATCCCACCTCATTAACATCATAAACATGGGAAAATCACATCAGATGACAAAATGGTGGACAGTCATACAGTACTGGGAATCATGGCCTAGCCAATTTGACATATTTTTTGGGGTGATGCAATTCAATCCATAGCAGAGTGCTTCCTGTTCCGCTGATTGATTGATCCAGGCAGCTGAATGGGAGGCGAAGGGGGTGGCACTGGAATGACGGGATTCTATCTAGACTACAGAGAAGATGGGTGAATTGTTATTCTATAATCAGACATTCTCAAGACATGGGGAGCGCCCTGAACTGGGATGTTGCCACCCTCACATCGGGCTCAATAACGAGAGAATTAGCATGTGCTGAGCAACTAGAGTTCCTGCTCAGGCCTGGAAGCAAAATAGAGGGTTTCAGTACAGTGAATCACTCTGAAACTCAATCTTTGTCCCTGCAGTGTGCTCTGAAAATGAAAAGTCTGTACTTTGTTCCAAATCTCTGTGAGATAGGAGGAAAATTGGGATGAGGCTCTGGCCTCTGGGGAGGAGTTGCTAGAATTCCCTGTGGTCTTGGCCTTGGCAAACTCGAAAAGGTTAACATTCCTGGGGTGAAGTCCCTAAGGAATATGTTTTGTGCAGAAAAGTGCTCGTTAGGTATGTTAGAAGAAAATGACTATTTTTTGCATGAATTTGGCCTCTAAAGGTTATTGATGCTAGCTCCCAACATAAAAAAGTTGAAAGAGATTTAGAAATCGTGTAGACCAAATCCATTTTACAGAAGGGGAAACTGAGGTCCAGAGAGCCTAGGTTGCTTGCCCATGGCCAGGGACAGCATCTGTTTTTCACCCCCCACCCTCAATACTGCTTTTCGCATACTAAGTACTCAGAAAGCATTGATAGAAAAGGAATGAATGAACCAGCTAAAGTTTCGCCAGGTATCCCAGGTCCACTTTGGAGAATAGTCTCATTACTGATCAAGCCAACAGATACAAGATTGAAATGTGGATTCCGTATTTCCCAGAGTTTTCCTGATGTCTCCATAGGTGGATACTAATTAATTTATGTTTATTGAGTGGTGGGTTTTATCAAGCCACATTTTCTCTGCCTCCTCTGGAATGTCTCAAGTCTGTGGGTCAGGCATCGGGCTGGGGGCTTCTCCTGACTCACGTAGCTGCAGGGGCTGACAAACCCAAGATCGGCAGGGTAGGGGCAGGCTGCTGGCTCAAGTCCCAAGAACTGGAATTTAGATGATGACAAGTTGAAACCAGGATCCAGAGCAGATCAAAAGCCAGTGATCTTTGCCAGAAAGTCTGTACCCCCATGGAAACTCCCTTTCAACTGATTGGCTGCTCATAGCAAATTTCATTACGTTATATCAGATCTCTGAAGTGATTACATCATTACAGAACTGCCAAACTACATAAATGCCAAAACACTGAGAGTCATGGCCCAGCCAAGTTGACACACAACCTTAACCATCACAGTATACCCCTTGTCAACTTGGCACCTGTACATATCTCCTTAAACCATACATAATCTCTAAGTAGGGACTATTATAAAGTCATATTTTGTCCTAATGTGATACAACTAACATACATACAGCCAAAAATGCACTAGCCCTGTTTACATCTTATATTTTATAAGTGAAGGAAACAAAAATATTTGATGCATGCATACAAGGAAGAAATACTCATAACAATTACAGTCCTCATTTCTGCAACTGGTCACGTGGTCGTAGCTGGTATTTAGAACTACCTTCTTCCACTACTCATTCCATATTCCCTTTACCCTCAGCAAGCACGTCAGCTGGTTGTGGTCCTTTGCCTGTGGTGAGACCTAAACCTTCATTCCTGAAGGGCCTGGGCCATTAGTAGTCATGTTGGAATTGGGTTGTTGTAGTTTTCCAGTGACTTTAATCACAGGACATGGTAGTACTAACAAATGCCCTAAGGGATCACCTGCATTCCAGACACACTCTCCTTTACCTCCACTATGTAATATCAATCCAATTTCCTCTTGGTAATCAGGATCAATCACACCAGCCAGTATGGTAACTCCATTCTTTGCCGGTTGATCCAGAGGCATAAGGAACCGAAAATGGCCAGGTGACATTCTTAACTTCCAATTTAATGGAATTAGTGATGTGTCTCCAGGTGGAAGCATTCCTCCCTTTGGAACTAAGACCTCTAGACCTGCAGAGCATAGGGTCACAGGGACAGGAAGAAAATGTTTTTCAAGTGGACCACTATGGGTAATAGTGGCCCATGAATCCTGGCTATGAGAGAAAGAGTACCACATATTGGATGTTGGTTTAGGGCATATACAGCCTCCTGGAGAACATTGCCCCAACCCTGCAAGGTATTGCCACCTAGCTGGTGCCATATTGTGTCTTTAGAAGGCCATTCCATCGCTCTGTCAAGCTAGCTGCCTCAGGATGAAGGGGAACATGTTAAGACCAGGGAATTCCAGGAGTATGGGCCCACTGCTGCACTTCATTTACTGTGAAGTGATTCCCTTGTTCTGAGGTGATGCTGTGTGGGATACTATGATGGTGGATAAGGCATTCTGTAAGTCCATGGATGGTGTTTCTGGCAGAAACATTGCATGCAGGGAAGGCAAACCCATACCCAGAGTAAGTGTCTGTTCCAGTAAGAACAAAACTCTGTCCTTTCCATGATGGAAGCAGTACAATGTAATCAACCTGCCACCGGGTTGCTGACTGATCATCTCAAGGAATGGTGCCATATTGGGGACTCAGTGTTGATCTCTGCTGCTGGCAGGTTGGGCACACAGCAGTGGCTGTAGCTGAGTTGGCCTTGGTAAGTGGATGTCCGTGTTGCTGAGCCCATGCATAGCCTCTATCCCTGCCACCATGGTCACTTTGTTCATGATCCCAATGAGCAGTGATGGAAGTAGCTGGGGAAAGAGGATGACTGATTTCCACAGAACGCATCATCCTATCCATTTGATTGTTAAAATCCTTCTCTGTCAAGGCCATGCTTTGGTGAGCATTCACATGAAACACAAATATCTTCACTTCTTTGGACCATTCATGAAGTCTGTCCACATACCTCTTCCCCATACCCCCTTGTCTCCAATTTCCCAATCGTGTTCCTTCCAAGTCCCTGACTATCCAGCCAAACCATTGGCCACAGGCCATGAATCAGTATACAGTATATACAGTAGCACATCTGGCTATTTCTCCTTCTAAGCAAAGTGAACAGCCAGGTGCACTGCTTGAAGTTTTGCCCATTGGGAGTTCATGATGGGCAGCTCAGGCCACATGGTAACTTTGTGGCCCATGGTTAAGTGTTCAGTCTCTACTAAGGCCTAGTAATAAGCCAAAAGCTGTTTCTCAATAGAAGAGTAGTTATCTGCATAGGATGGCAGGGCTTTGCTCCAAAATCCTAATGGTCTGTGCTGTGATTCACCAGTAGGGGCCTGCCAAAGACTCCAAACAATATCTCTATCTGCTGCTGACACTTCAAGCAACCATTGGATCAGCTGGAATGTATGGCCCAAGTGGCAGAGTGGCTTGCATGGCAGCCTGAACCTGTTACAGAGCCTTCTCTTGTTCTGGGCCCCACTCAAAACTAGCATCTTTTCAAGTCACTTGATAAATAGGCTGGATTAGCACACCCAAATGAAGAATGTGTTGCCTCCAAAATCCACAGAGCCCTGCCAGGCATTGTGCCCCTTTTTCAGTTGTGGGAGGGATCAGATTCTATAACTTAGCCTTAACTTTAGGAAGAATATTTCAACATCCCCCCACCCCATACCACTGGACCCCTAGAAATTTCACTGAGGTAGAAGGCACCTGATTTTTTGTTGGATTAATTACCCACCCGTTTAGCATCAAATGTTTTACCAGTAAGTCCGCCGTCATTGATACCTCTCCCTTACTGGGTCCTCTCAGCATAATGTCATCAGTGTAATGGACCAGTGTGACGTCTTTTGGAAGGGTAAGGAGATCAAGGCCCCTGTGGACTAAATTATGACATAAGACTGCAGTGATGCTATACCTCTGAGGTGGGACAGTAAAGGTGTATTGCTGGCCGTACCAGCGGAAGGCAAACTGCTTCTGGTGGTCCTTTGAAACAGGTATGGAGAAAAAGGCATTACCACTCAGATCAGTAGCTCCACGCCAGGTACCAGGAGATGGATTAATTTTCTCAAGCAGTGAAACCACATGTGGAACAGCAGCTGCAGTGTGAATCACCACTTGGTTAAGTTTTCAGTAATCCACTGTCATTCCCCAAGATCCATTTGTTTTTTGCACAGGCCAAATAGGCAAGTTGAATGGGGATGTGGTGGGAATCAATACCCCTTCATCCTTCAAGTCCTTGATGGTAGCAGTAATCTCTGCAGTTCCTCCAGGAATGCTGTCTTTCTTTTGATTTACTATTGTCCTAGGTAGTACCAGTTCTAATGGCATCCACTTAGCCAATCCTACCATAATAGCCCTTATTCCACGTGTCAAGGATCCAGTGTGTGGGTTCTGCCAGTTGCTGAGTATGTCTATTTTAATGATGCATTCTGGAACTGGGGAAATCCCTACAGGATGAGTTCAGGGACCCACTGTAGGACAGACATGAGCTAAGACTCCATTTATAACCTGACCTCCATAAGCTCCCACTCTGACTGGTGAGCCACAGTGATATTTTGGCTGTCCTTCAATTAGCATTAGTTCAGAGCCAGTATCCAGTAATTCCCAGTGAGTCCGATTATTTGCTTTTCCCCAGTGAATGGTCACTCTTGTAAAAGGCCATAGATCCCTTTGGGGAAGGCTGGGAGAAAGATTAACAGTATAAATTTTTGGTAGTGTAGTGGGGTTCTTCTTCAAAGGGACCAGGGGACCAGTCTCCCCTTCATTCAAGGGGTTGTGGGTCTGTGAACTCTCTCAAGTTTGGGAATTGATTGAGGGGCAGTGACTGTCTCTGCTGGTGATTCAAGTTAGATCATTGTTCACTTGACCTAGAATTCTTCTGCTTGTATACAAGTAAATATTTAGTAGGTTTCCCATCCATTTTGCTCCTAGGGATGCCATGGCTAGGTAGCCAGTGCCATAAGTCCATATGAGCCAGGGTATTATTATTACTGCTTTGACGCTGCTGTCCATTACATTAACCCCACCCACCTTGTCTTTGTTGACTGAGTGTTGCCACTTGGCCTCTACTACTGCGGGGCTCAAACACCCTCGTTGTAGTTAAAAATAAAAAATAAACCTGTTGCCATCAAGTTGATTCCGACTCATAGTGACCCTATAGGACAAGGTAGAACTGCCCCATAGAGTTTCGAAGGAGCACCTGATGGATTTGAACTGCTGACCTTTTGGTTAGCAGCTGAAGCACTTAACCATTGCTCCACCAGGGTTTCCACTCATTGTAGTTAGGTGTCTTAATTCAGTTAGGGCAGCTCCTGCTGTCAGATCTGACTTATATAAGATAACAATCACAGCAGTCTTCAAGGATGCTGGGGCTCTCTTCACAAATTTTTCTGCTCTATTGTGGTACAAGGTGTGTCCTCTGATCACTCTATGTGTATGTCTGTGGGTCTAGCCTGATAAATCCACTCCAATGTACCAGTTTCCCTAAGCCTTTGGATAGCTTCTTCTACAATATACCAGCCAGATCTGGAACTTCAACTGGATTTACTGTAGGCTACTATATAATCCATGCTTCAGCAACCCAAACAAACTATTAACTCCTTTCCTATTTAAATGTTTCCAGCTAAAACACTGCATGAAAAATATGTGGTTAGTGGGCCCATATCAATAAACTCAGACTGATTCAACTTTATGTTCCTTGCACCATTATCCCATACCCTTAATAACCATTCCCACGTGCATTCCCCAAGTTTCTGTTTGTACATATTAGAAAAGCCAAACAGTTCTTTCAGGGTATAGCATACTTCCTCCTGGGTCACACTTTGTATTTCACTCTTTGGGGCTTGCTGGGACTTAAGTCCAGTAGTAGGTCTAGAAACAAAAAAGGGCAGTGGGGATGTGTTCTGAGAACATTCAGCAATGTCTGCTAAGGCATCTCCCTCAGGTGATGCCCCAGGCAATGACTCAGACCCCCCCCCCAGTGATATCTCAAACGAAGGCTGTTCAGACACATCTGAGTTAATCTCATCGGATGAGGGATAGAGGGGCTAGTAGTTTTGTTTGTAGAAGCAATTCAACAAAATTTGGGCTCAGTGTTCCCAGCTTCCTGATTATTTGCTCACATGTCCCCATCCCAAGTTTCAGGATCCCATTTCTTCCCAATCACTGCACTCATTTTAACATCAAATACCATTCAAGGTTGAGAATTCAATTGGTGTCATAATTCAGCCACTCTTATGATAAGACTCAGAGTTTGGTTTTTGTCAATATCACCACTGTTACTGCAAGAATTAAGGCTTCCTTTCAGGGCACAAGTGGCAACTTTGAGGTAATTTTTGTGCCACTTGAGCTTTGACTCTGAAGCCCCAAGCTCATTTCTTTCTTCTACCACTTCACCTGGTGAAAGTAGGAGCAATGAACCAGCTTCCTTTTACTTTTCATTCTGACAAAATTGTAGAAAAGTGTCAAACATGCTATCACCCAGAGCCTCGTCTCTCACCAATACTTGATTTACTGGTGATGATATTTTGCATATTTTTATTGCCACCTCATGCCATGGATTAACAGTGCCCTCCTTACTACTAGAAGCAGAGTCATCAACATCTTTAAGACACCTTTAAGACTAACCTGACTTGACAACAAATTTAGAAAGCTCATCCTTAAAATTTTGCTTCTCTAGAACCACTCCTGGTGCCAAATGTTTTAGGCTGGGTTCTACAAAGAGAAAGAACCAACGAAGTGTGAATATATGTAGTGCGTGTATATATGTATATATACATATGTATATATATACATACACACACATATATGGAGAGAAAGAAGGAGAGAGATTTATATCAAGGAAATGGTTCATGTGGTTGTAGAGGCTGAAAAGTTCCAAGTCTGTGGGTCAGGCGTCAAGTTGGACGCTTCTCCTGATTCACGTAGCTGCAGGGGCTGATGAACCCAAGATCCACAGGGCAGATGCAGGCTGCTAGCTCAAGTCCCAAGAACTGGAGTTTAGATGATGACGATTTGAATGCAAGATCCAGAGCAGAGCGAAAGCCAGCAATCTTTGCCAGAAAGTCCATATATATTGGATGCAGGCCATACCCCCAAGGAAATTGCCTTTCAACTGTTCATAGATCTGCTCACAGCAGATCTCATCATGGAGGAGATTGCATTACATCAGATCTCATCATGGAGGTGATTATGTCATTATATAACTGCCAAAGTACATCATAACTGCCAAACCACTGAAAATGGCCCAGCCAAGTTGACACACAACCTTAACCATCACAGGTTGACTCCAATTCATGGCGACCCTACCTGTGTCAGCATAGAACCGGGCTCCATAAGATTTTCAGTGGCTGACCTTTCTTCCAAGGTGCCTTTGGTGAACTCGAACTAGCAGCCTTTCCATTGGCAGCCAAGCACATTAACTGTTTGTACCACCAATTAACTCCCATTATGAAGAAAAGTTACAGGAATTCTGCAGTTAGTGTTAGAATAATTTTCTGGTATGCCTCCTTACCAGGCCTTACCCTCTTTTTGGTCATGGTCATGATCATTGTTTACTAACCAGCAGACCCCTTGACCTAAGAGCCACAGGAATAGCAGTTCTTCCTCTCATAGAACTTCTGGCTTGTCCCCTTCATGCAAGCCTTCTTTTCCCATCACCCTTGCCAGAGTAAGGGGGGAGGGACAAGTTAGCCATTTATAGTTCCAGTAAGTAGACCCAGTTCCAGAGGGGTCCTTTAACTCTCAGTGCCGTCGAGTCGATTCCAACTCATAGCAACCCTACAGTACAGAGTAGAACTGCCCTTTAGAGTTTCCAAGGAACACTTCCAGAGGGGTAGCCTTGCCAAAAGTCCTGGCTTATGTGGTATCTGTGGGTTTACCTATCACCTGTAGTACTTTAGAGATAAGAGCAAATTCTTTGACCCTTGTCCAGTGGAGAGATGGGGCTTATTTCCCCTCCTGTTAAATCTGGGCTGGCCTGAGACTACTTTGACCAGTAGAGTGTGGCAAACATAACCCTTTGCCACTTCTGGGTCTTGCCTTAAGAGTGTGTGCAGCCAAAAATGAGCTCTAAATGGATCAAAGACATAAATATAAAATTAAAATGATAAAGATCATGGAAGAAAAAATAGGGACAATGTTAGGAGCCCTAAAACATGGCATAAACAGGATACAAAACATTATTAAGGATGCAGAAGAAAAACTAGATAACCAGGAGCTCCTAAAAATCACACACCTATGCTCATCCAAAGATTTCACCAAAAGAGTAAAAACATTACCTACAGACTGGGAAAAAGTCTTTAGCTATGACATTTCCGATCAGTGCCTGATCTCTAAAATCTGCATGATACTGCAAAAACTCAACTACAAAAAGACAAATAACCCAATTAAAAAATGGGCAAAAGATATGAACAGACACTTCACTAAAGAAGACATTCAGGTACTTAACAGATACATGAGGAAATGCTCACAATCATTAGCCATTAGAGAAATGCAAATCAAAACTACAATGAGATTTCATCTCACTCCAACAAGGCTGGCATTAATCCAAAAAACACAAAATAAGAAATGTTGGAGAGGCTGTGGAGAGATTGGAACACTTATACACTGCTGGTGGGAATGTCAAATGGTACAACCCCTTTGGAAATCAATTTGGTGCTTCCTTAAAAAGCTAGAAATAGAACTACCATATGATCCAGCAATCCCACTCCTTGGAATATATCCTAGAGAAATAAGAGCCTTTACACAAACAGATATATGCACACCCATGTTTATTGCAGCACTGTTTGCAATAGCAAAAAGATGGAAGCAGCCAAGGTGCCCATCAATGGATGAATGGGTAAATAAATTATGGTATATTCACACAATGGAATACTACTCATCGATAAAGAACAGTGAGGAATCTGTGAAACATTTCATAACATGGAGGAACCTGGAAGGCACTATGCTGAGTGAAATTAGTCAGTTGCAAAAGGACAAATATTGTATAAGACCACTATTATAAAACTTGAGAAATAGTTTAAACTGAGAAGAAAACATTCTTTTGTGGTTATGAGAGGGGGGAGGGAGGGAGGGTGAGAGGGGTATTCATTAATTAGATAGTAACTAAGAACTACTTTAGGTGAAGGGAAAGACAGCACACAATACAAGGGAGGTCAGCACAACTGGACTAAACCAAAAGCAAAGAACTTTCCTGAATAAACGGAATGCTTTGAAGGCCAGTGTAGCAGGGGCAGGGGTTGGGGACCATGGTTTCAGGGGACATGTAAGTCAATTAGCATAATAAAATCTATTAAGAAAACATTCTGCATCCCACTTTGAAGAGTGGCATCTGAGGTCTTAAATGCTAGCAAGCAGCCACCTAAGATGCATCAATGAGTCTCAACCTACCTGGATCAAAGGAGAATGAAGAACACCAAGGACACAAGGTAATTATGAGCCCAGGAGACAGAAAGGGCCACATGAACCAGAGACTACATCATCCTGAGACCAGAAGAACTAGATGGTGCCTGGCTACAACCGATGACTGCCCTAACAGGGAACACAACAGAGAACCCCTGAGGGAGTAGGAGAGTTGTGGGATGCAGACCCCAAATTCTCATAAGACCAGACTTAATGGTCTGACTGAGACTAGAAGGACCCTGGCGGTCATGGCCCCCAGACCTTCTGTTGGCCCAGGACAGGAACCATTCCTGAAGCCAACTCTTCAGACATGGATTGGGCTGGACAATGGGTTGGAGAGGGATGCTGGTGGACACTTAAGACTATATTGGCATCTCCTGCCTGGAGGGGAGATGAGAGGGTAGAGGGGGTTAGAAGCTGGCGAAATGGAAACGAAAAGAGAGAGTGGAGGGAGGGAGCGGGCTGTCTCATTAGGGGGAGAGTAATTGGGAGTTTGTAGCAAGGTGTATATGGGTTTTTGTGTGAGAGACTAACTTGATTTGTAAACTTTCACTTAAAGCACAATAAAAATTATAAAAAAAAAAGAGTGTGTGCAGCATCCACCTTGGCCTTTTGGAGTCCTGAGCCACCATGTAAGATGTCCAACTACCCTGCCAGCGAGAGTACATGGAGAATCCCTAAAACTGCAGGTTGAGGGAGAGGGGCCCAGCTGAGCCCAGCCTTCCAGTGGCCTTTCCAATGTGCCAAGGCAAGTTGGACCCTCCAACTGAACCCAGCTGCAAAGTGAATACTGGTGAGGGACCCTAGTCAATGCCATGTGAAGCAAAAGGAACACCAAGCCAGCTTGGGTCTGTATTCCTGACCTAGACAATTTTTATATATGATAGCAATATGAGTTTGGAGTCAGACTCCCTAGGTTTGAATCCCAGACCTTCCATTTTCTGTCTGTGTGACTGGGCAAATACTGATCTTCTTTAAATCTTATTTCCAACATCCATAAATCTGGAGTAACACTATTTTCTTTTCAGGGTTTTTGTGAAGTATACACTATAAAATAAATGATATAAAGTGCCTGGCACGTAGTAGGTGTGCAGTAAACCCAGGCTATTCTTTGGACTTCCATTTCAGCCAGCCATAATTTCCTTAGGTAGAGGTGTCTTGAGAATTGTTGTTAGCTGCCATGGCCAGCTCAGAAAGAACCTCTGGCTAGTCCTGCACCATCCCCATGATTGGTTGTAGGTGGATAGCTCTCCCATATGCAGTGTGATGTCCTGAGACCTGCCTGCCTTGTCCTCTCCGGGACCTGCGGTGTTGGGAGGGAAGAGCTGTGCAAAGACACAGAACACTGGGGCTGGGAGCTTTTGGTGAACTGGAGGCCTGCGCACTGACCTGGCAGGAGTACAGAAAGTGATGTCGGGTTTATGGGAGGGAAAAATGTACTTTCAGGCTTGTGCAGGGTCCCGTGCCCATGCACAAGGCATATGTGTATCAAGGGGAAGGGAAGGGGTTGCTGTTTAGGGTGTTCATCCCAAAGAACGTGTGGCAGGGACAGCCCTGAAGCCAGGGCTAGGGAACCCTGTCACAACCCTGGCAGGTCTTGGCTCTGCCTGGCCTCAAACATAATGCACAGCAAAGCTCTTTCTAAAGTGGAAAGCACTCTACATGCGTAAGGCATTATTCTCAATAGCGTGACAAGAAATAGGAGGAGATAGAGGAAGTGGACTAGGAGAAATCCACCTGAATCCTCCTGATAACAATTTTACATCTATAATTCTTTCCCCTTCTTACTGCATCGAAATTTCATGGGATTAGTGAGCGTCCAGCTGCAAAGACCCAGTGCCCCTTAGGAGAGGCTCAGCTGGGACTTTGATTAATGAATCCCCTCAGAGGGGATTTTCTTTTGTGGCCAAATCTTCCCTGCAGCTAAGGGATGTATTCCACCAACTGGGGCCTCTTCCTGAATTGCTGTAAACCCAAGGGAGGGCAGAGATGTGCCCACTCTTCAGTGTGTAGTGCTGAGTGCACTGGCAGGCCCACTCAGAACTCTCAAGTTGCATCCCTCCTCAGCTCCTCCTTGACTTCCATAAAGCTTAGAGAGAATAGCTCCTGGCATTTTCCCCTGACCATAATGCGGTTTCTCGTAGAGTTTGATTTACTGGCCCAGAACCCCTGGGATGTTGAGAAGCATGTAATGCCTGAGAAGTTTCTGTACCCTTGGAAACATGAGCTTTGATGCCGGGGTTCATTGCCTTGCTGTAGAGCTACTTCCTCGAATGGCATTTCTCAAATGGGAGTATTACTGCAGGGCCTTATCCACCCCCCACAGCCTTGAGCAGGTCTACCCCTCTGGGAGGAAAAAGGGAACTCCAGACTGCCAGGTATGATGAGCAGGAAGGGGCAGATTTGGAGCCCAAAATTGGAGCCCTGATGATAGGATTGCCAGATAAAATACAGGATGCCCTGGTGAAATTGGATTTCAGATAAGCCAAGAATAATTTCTTAGCCTAAGAATGTACCAAGTGGATTTCAGACAAAGAATCATTTTTTAGTATAAGAATATCCCATGCAATATTTGGGACATACTTATACTAAAAAAATTCATTGTATGTCTGAAATTAAATTTAACTGGGCATCCTGTATTTTCATTTGCTAAATCCAGTAACCCTAGCTCAGGAGGACTCCCCCTTCTGGAGTGATGGTAGTAGGATCTTGCCCACTGAACTAAGTTTGCTGAGTTTGCAGTGCAGCCTCCACCAGGCTGATTGTTTTCCTCCTAAGGAATTTACTTGTGCCCAGGTTGCTGGCCCAGGTGAGCAAAGGGCTGCCTTGTTATCTGCTCTGTCCAAACACATTCAACTACTGAAGATCTAGAGAAGCCAGGTGACTTAAAGCAGCTCTCCACACCAAACAACAAATGCAGCCTATCTTATTGAGACTTAAAGAAGTCAACTCCTAGGACTTTATTTTCTCATTTATTTCCAGCCCTCATTTCAAAAGGAAAGTAGGATATCTGAGCCCCTAAATACAAGTTGGTACTTTTCCCTCAAATCTTTTGTTGGTAAGCCAGGCTCGGGCTTATTACTCCAGGCAATCAGGACTCTGTCATGACCAAATATCTGCCCCAGAGTGATAAGCCCTTCAAGAGGCATGTCTCTGGGCCTGGGGCCTCCTGGGGCTAGTGTCTGGAGCGAAGCCTCTCCCCAGTGTGAGCTCCCTTCTCTTTATCCCCATGCCTCTCCACACATCTCCCTCCACTGGCCTGTCAGGAGAGGGCCTCACAGACCACCCAGTATGGGGAGGCATTTGCCCCTGGAGCCTGGCTTTGGAGACCTTGAGGACTCTGCACCTGCTCATCTTCCCCCAACCCCCGTGTAAGGTCCTCCTCCATCTTTTTTTTTCTTTTTTTATTGTGCTTTAAATGAAAGTTTACAATTCAAGTCAGGTTCTCATACAAAAACTTATACACACATTGTTATGTGATCTTACTCTCTCTACAATGTGACAGCACACTCCTTCTCTCCACCCTGTATTTCCCGTGTCCAATCAACCAGCTCCTGTCTCCCTCTGCCTTCTCATCTCGCCTCCAGACAGGAGTTGCCCACATGGTCTCATGTGTCTACTTGAGCGAAAAAGTACACTCCTCACCACTATCATTTTATGTCTTATAAAAAAAATAGTCCAGTTTAATATTTGTCTGAAGAGTAGGCTTCAGGAATGGATTTAGTTTTGGGCTAACAGAGAGCCTGGGGCCATATCTTCTGGGGTCCCTCCAGGCTCAGTGAGACCATTAAGTCTGGTCTTTTTACTAGAATTGGAGTTTTGAATGCCAGTTTTTTCTTGCTCCATCACTGATTCTCTGGTACATTCTCTGTCAGGGCAGTCACTGGTAGTAGCTGGGTACCATCTATTTCTTCCAGTCTCAGGCTGACGGAGTCTCTGGTTTATGTGACCCTTTCTGTCACTTGGGTTCATATTTTCCTGTGTCTTTGATGTTCTTCATTCTCCTTTGCTCCAGGTGGGTTGAGAATAATTGTTGCCGCTTGCTAGCTTTTAAGACCCCAGATCCCACTCACCAAAGTGAGATGTGGAACGTTTTCTTAATATACTTTGTTATGCCAATTGACCTGGGTGTCCACTGAAACCATGGTCCCAGAGTTCCGCCCCTGCTAGTCTGTCCCTCAGACTGTTTGGTTGTATTCAGGAAACTTCTTAGGTTTTGGTTCAGACCAGTTGTGCTGACTTTCCCTGTATTGTGTGTTGTCCTTCCCTTCACCTAAAATAATTCTTGTCTATTTTTTTTTTTTCCTATCTGGTTAGTGAATACCCCTCTTCCTCCCTCCCTACGCTTGTAACCATCAAAGAATGTTTTCTTCTGTGTTTAAACCTTTTTTTGAGTTCTTATAATAGTGGTCTCATACAATATTTGTCCTTTTTTGACTAATTTCACTCAGCATAATGCCTTCCGGATTCATCCATGTAAGATGTTTCGTGGAATATCCTTGTTCTTAATTGTAGTGCAGTATTCCATTGTCTGAATATACCATAATTTATTTATCTACTCATCCCTCATTTCCATCTTTTTGCTATTGTGAACAGTGCTGCAGTGAACGTGGGTGTGTGTATATCTGTTCATGCGAGAGCTCTTATCTCTAGGATATATTCCAAGGAGTGGGATTGCTGGATCGTATGGTAATTCTATTTCTAGCTCTTTAAGGAAGTGAAAGATCAATTTCCAAAGTGGTTATACCATTTTACATTCCCACCAGCAAAGTATAAGTGTTCCAGTCTCTCTACAACCTCTTCAACATTGATTATTTTGTGTTTTTTGGATTAATGCTAGTGTTATTGTGGTGAGATGGTATCTCATTGTAGTTTTGATTTGCATTTCTCTAATTGCTAATGATCTTGAGCATTTCCTCATGTATCTGTTAGCCTCCTGAATGTCTTTTTTGGTGAAGTGTCTGTTCATATCCTTTGCTCATTTTTTAATTGAGTTATTTGTCTTCTTGTTATTGAGGTTTTGCAGTATCTTGTAGACTTTTTTTGTGGGTGTTGTTGACAATTTCTTTTTTCCACTTCATTTTCTGTGCTGAGTCATTTTTCTTTACATATTTTCTTTTCCCATTTTTCATTGTTGCTTTTGTATTTGCTTAGTCTTTATGTTCTTCTCATTTTTTTTTTTTTTGTTTTGGTGTGTAGGATTGCTAGTTTTCTTTGTGGTTACCCTGATATTTACCCCTATTTTTCTAAGTGTAAACCAATCTTTTTTTGTTTGTTTTCTTTTTTTTTTTAATAATTTTTATTGAGCTTTAAGTGAAGGTTTACAAATCAAGTCAGACTGTCACATATAAGCTTATATACACCTTACTCCGTACTCCCACTTACTCTCCCCCTAATGAGTCAGCCCTTCTAGTCTCTCCTTTCCTGACAATTTTGCCAGCTTCCAACTCTCTCTATCCTCCCATCCCCCCTCCAGACAGGAGATGCCAACACAGTCTCAAGTGTCCACCTGATACAGGTAGCTCACTCTTCATCAGCATCTCTCTCCTACCCACTGTCCAGTCCCTTTCATGTCTGATGAGTTGTCTTCGGGAATGGTTCCTGTCCTGGGCCAACAGAAGGTTTGGGGACCGTGACCGCCGGGATTCTTCTAGTCTCAGTCAGACCATTAAGTCTAGTCTTTTTATGAGAATTTGGGGTCTGCATCCCACTGATCTCCTGCTCCCTCAGGGGTTCTCTGTTGTGTTCCCTGTCAGGGCAGTCATCGGTTGTAGCCGGATACCATCTAGTTCTTCTGGTCTCAGGATGATGTAAGCCTCTGGTTCATGTGGCCTTTTCTGTCTCTTAGGCTCATAGTTATTGTGTGACCTTGGTGTTCTTTCTCCTTTGATCCAGGTGGGTTGACACCAATTGATGCATCTTAGATGGCCACTTGTTAGCATGTAAGACCCCAGACGCCACATTTCACAGTGGGATGCAGAATGTTTTCATAATAGAATTATTTTGCCAATTGACTTAGAAGTCACCTTAAGCTATAGTCCCCAAACCCCCGCCCTTCCTCCGCTGACCTTTGAAGCATTCAGTTTATCCCAGAAACTTCTTTGCTTTTGGTCCAGTCCAGTTCAGCTGACCTTCCGTGTATTGAGTATTGTCCTTCCCTTGACCTACAGTAGTTCTTATCTACTAACTAATCAGTAAATAACCCTCTCCCACCCTCCCTCCCTCCCCACCTCGTAAATAAACCAATCTTTTATTTCGTTATATAGTCTTGAATTCCTCTCCATATGAAAGATCTATGACTACATTTTTTAGTCCCACTTTTTTCTTTTAATGTTGTAATGTTTTGAGTGTTATAGCTTTGATTTATTTTTGTGATTTCTCTATCTGGGTTGATATCTGGTTGCTCTGTCCTGCGTTCTAGTCTTGGGTTGTTATCTGATGTTATTGATTTTCTAACCAGAGGTTTGGTTTTTGCAAATTCCCTAAACTCCTGTTTATCTGTAAATGTCCTAATTTCACCTTCATAGTTGAGAGACAGTTTTGTTGGATACGTAATTCTTGGCTGGCAGTTTTTTTCCTTCAAGACTTTATATATGTCATCTCATTGCCTTGTTGCCTGCATGGTTTCTGCTGAGTAGTCCAAACTTAGTAGTATTGACTCTTCTTTGTAGGTGACTTTTTGTTTATCCCTAGTTGCTCTTAAAATTCTCTCTTTATCTTGGTTTTGGCAAATTTGATTATAATATGTCTTGGTGACTTTCTCTGGGATCTACCTTGCGTGTGGTTCAATGAGCATCTTGGATAAGTATCATCTCATCTTTCACAATATCAGGGATTTTTTTTTTGTCAACAAATCTTCAACAATTCTCTTTCTATATTTTCTGTTATCCCCCTTGTTCTGGTACTCCAATCACTTGTAGGTTATTCCTCTTGATAGAGTCCCACATAATTCTTAGAGTTTCTTTATTTTTTTTAAAATTCTTTTATCTGATTTTTCTTCAAATAAATTGGTGTCCAGTGCTTTATCTTCAGTCTCACTAATTCTGACTTCCATTTCCTCAACTCTGCTGCTGTGACTTTTTATTGAGTTGTCAAATTCTAAAATTTTGTTAATCTTCTGGATTTCTTTTTGCTGTTTCTCTATGGATCCTTGCAGCCTATTAAATTTGTCATTATGCTCTTCTCTAATCTTCTTAAGTTCCTCTAATGCTTTGTCTTTGTATTCTTTGGCTTATTCTGCGTTTTGCCTAATCTCCTTCCTGATCTCTTGGAGAGTTCTGTATATTAATCATTTGTATTCTACCTCTGGTAATTCCAGGAAGCTCTCTTCATCTGGAAGATATCTTGATTCTTTGTTTTGGGAGTTTGCTGAAGCCCTCGTGGCCTGCCTCTTTTTGTGATTTGATATTGACTGTTGTCTCCAAGCCATCATCAGTAAGTTATTGTATTTATTTATTTTATGTTTGCTTACTATGTCCTAGCTTCTTGTT
This sequence comes from Loxodonta africana, assembly GCF_030014295.1. Taxonomy (NCBI): domain Eukaryota; kingdom Metazoa; phylum Chordata; class Mammalia; order Proboscidea; family Elephantidae; genus Loxodonta; species Loxodonta africana. Next base: position 44,155,219 of record NC_087367.1, on the reverse strand, counting down.
TTGTTTAGTTTTGTTATGCCCATATAGGCTGCTCTAGTGAGCTAGTTCTATTATTGGCACTTTTGAAGCTCTAACATCCTGTCACCAGGTGGTTAGAACTGTTACTAGGTGTATGAGCCCAGAAGTGTGGCCTGCGGGGTCAGGTCTGGCAACTCCTTGCTGCTTCTGAATCGTCTCTCTCCCCACCTCTCCACCACTAAGTCTGATTCATCAACTTCGTCTTTAATATTCAGGGCTCCTAGACTGTCATGTATAATCTATTCACTTTTTTGGGGGGGGGTCTTTGTTGTAAGAGAGACCACAGGAAGTATCTGACTATTCCGCCATCCTGGCCCTACCTCCCTCCTCCATCTTGATGCCAGAAATTTCCAAGCTGCATTCTTTTGCCAGAAGGCTTTTGCATCCATAGAAATACAGGTTCCTCGGAACTGGAGGATGCCTTGAGGCTTCTGGGTCCATCATACCTCAGATTGTGCTCAGTGGATGCTTTCCTGAGTTAGTGTTTGTGAAGAACGAAGAGGGAGAGAGTTCAGCCTGCATGTTCCCTGAAGCCTGCAGTAGGAGATGAACAGTGAAGGGAGGGCACTGAGAACACATTTCATGATGACCCCCAGACCAGGCCTGTCCGTGGGGTATCTGAGGACTCCAGAGAGCTAGTAGGACAGTCATGGATTGGCAGGTTGATTTTACATAATGAAGGTCCTGAGCAGTGAATTTATAAGGAAATGGAATCTAATTAAAACTGAATTTGGCTTGTTTTCAAATGGCTAATTGAAAAAAAAGAAAGACTGGCCTATATTTATTGCAAGTCCCTGGGTGGCTCAAATGATTTGAGCTCCTCTACTAACCTAAAGGTTGGTGGTTGAACCCAACTAGTGACACCATGGAAGAAATGCCCAGTGATCTGCTCCTCTGGTTACTGCCAAGAAAACCCTATGGGGCAGTTCTACTCCATAACACATGGAGTTGCCATGAGTCAGAATCAACTCTATGGCAATGGATGTGTTTACTGTAGTTCTCCAGGATATCAGGAGCCCTGGTGGTGCAGTGGTTAAGAGCTCAGCTGCTAACAAAAAGGTCTGCAGTGTGAATCCACCAGCCATTCCTTGGAAACCCTGTGGAGCAGTTCTACTCTGTCCTAGGGTTGCTATGAGCCAGAACCAGGAGCAATAGGTTTGGCTGGGGCTCCAGGATGTCAGGGGGCAGATGTTTCTATATATGTCACAAGCATGGTGCAGGGGCCCTGGTGGTTTGCAGGGAGTCTGGTGCTGCCATTGCTGCTGTAACAAATAAAGGGAAAGAAAATCATCAGAAGGCAAGACCATCTCCTGAGGGGTTGCGAGTGTGGCAAAGCCACTCTTCCTGCAGAAAAATGGTTGTCCCCACATCTGTCCCGAGGATCGCAGTCCTGTGGATGAAGACATGCATCTAGCATCTAGTCCTCAACAGGCAGAGTAACTGCAGCTCAGCCTGTACAGTCAGCGCACCCCGTGCACTGCACAGCAGAGTGACTGGCAACACCAGTGTCAGAGTCAAGTTAATAATCCCATCTCTATTTATTTATTAACTCCTATTTAATCTGGGGCATTACTTTACCTCTCTGAGACTTAGTTTCCTGGCCTGTATAGGGTTGTTGGAAAAATCAAACAGAATAATACCGGCAAAGGCCTCAGCACAATGCCTGTCCCTAAGTAAATGTTTAATAAATGGTACTGATAATTATTAGAAAATGCTTTAATTAGGTCTGTAATGTTTTAACACATTGGGTTGTTTCTAAAGTGATATCTTTTAAGCTAAATTAAGCTGCCTGCTTAATTCCACTATATTCTTAGCTCATGCATTGCAGTATAGAGTACATCTTCCTTAGACTGTTTCTTTTGTGTTTTCTTTGCTTGATGTTTGTAATCTATTGAGACATCTCAGAAGCAAGGCTGGATATGAACAAGAAAGGTAGGTGGTCGGGAGTTACCTGAGAAATGCTAAGGAGCTTAATATTGCTGTAGCAGAGCGGTTCTCAAAGTATGCTCTGTGGACCCTAGGAGAATCCTCTCAGGGATTCTGTAAGGTCAGAATCATTTTGATAATAACACTTGGATGCCATTTGCCTTATTCACTGTGTTAATACTTGCATGGATGATTCAAAGCATTGGTGGGTAGAACTTGGTTCAGTGTGACTATGAAGCCAGAGCAAGAATTAAGGCAGTGGCACCAAAGAAGACTAGTAGCCATTGTGCTCTTTGCCACTAAACCAAAAAACCAAGCCTGTTGCCATCAAGTAGACTACTACTAGTCTCTCCCTCTCTCACACACACACACATACACAAAGCCGCTTTCACTTATGTATTAGTGTCCTAGCGCTGCCTTAACAAAGTCCCACAAATTGGGTGGCTTATAAGAATAGAAATTTATCCTCTCACAGTTCTGGAAGCTAGGCGTCTGAAATTAGGATATCATCTGTGTTGCTTCCTTCTGAGGGAGAATCTGTTCCATGCCTCTTTCTAGCTTCTGGTAATAGCTGGCAACCCTTGGCGTTCCTGGGCTTGTAGATGCATCACTCCAAGTCTCAACTTGTGTATTCACATGACTGTTTCCCTCTGTGTCTGTCTCTGATTCTCTCCTCTTCTATGAGGACACCCCTCGTATTGGATTAGGACCTACCCTACTGAGTATGACCTCGTATTAACTGATAACATCTTCAAAGACCCTATTTCCAAACAAGATCACATTCACAGTTACCAGGGGCTAGAACTGCACCATAATCTGTTTGGGAGACACAATTCAATCCAAAACAACTTAAGAATGTCCTTAATGAGTCATTAAAAATTAGTTATTTTATTAACTCTTGATCCTTAAGTACATGTCCTTTTAATATTGTGTGACAAAATGGTAAGTTCAAATAATATACTTCTGCTACATACTGAAGTATCATGGTTGTCTCAAGGAAAAGCACTCATGTAATTATTTGAGTTGCAAATTGAACTAGTCAGTTTTTTCATGGAATATCCCTTCTACCTGAAAGAATGACAGACACACAACCTATGGTATTTGGCAGACATTTTCTTGAAAATAAAAGGAATGAGACTCATTCCATGGAAAACAATTTACAGTATTTGTTGCTAATGGTAAAATTTGAGCTTTCAAGTGAAAATTAGAGTTTTGAGAAATTCTACAGTTTCCTATTATTTAAGGGGTGATATTAATGATTCTGACTTTTTGATATTATGTGATATAGCATGTCAACACTGGGAAGATCTGCATAACTGAGTGAACTGATATTTGCCAAATGATCAATACATGATGATATCAAACAAAGCATAGGTAAAAGTTGCATTCAAAGTTCAAAATAGACAAATGTATTATAATACAATAGGAATGCAAATTATTCTTTGGTTAGGTTTCAGATTCCTCATCGCAACTGAACTTTGTTTTGGTGTCATATCAAAGAAGAATATCCCGAAGTTATCTGAAAAGACTGTTGGTACAGTAGCTTTCTGTTTTCCTACTACACATCTGTGTGAGATAGATTTTCCTCATCTACTTTAGCCAAAATAACATGCTGGTTGAATGCAAAAGCATAAGTGAGGATCTATCTGTCTTCTATTCTATTGAGCCAAACTTAAAAGAAATTTGCAAAAATGTAAAACAATGCCACTCTTCCCATCTTTTTTTTTTTTGGAAAATAGTTATTTTTCATAAAAAGCATTATTTATGTTAACATGTAATGAGTTTATTATTAGAGTCCTCAATAACTTTTAAAAGTGTAAAGGAGCCCTGAGACCAAAAAAAAAAAAAATCGAGAACAACTGCTCTAGCAAATGCTTTGTTCTTTCCATGCTATAGCTCTCCCCGTGTTTTATTGTAATTATTTGTGTGTAGCCTGTCTCCTTTGCTGGATGTGTGAACTCCTTGAAGGCAGAAGACATCTTATTTATATTTGAATCCCCAGCAACTAGCACATGACAGGGCAAGGGGTCAACACTGGGTAAATACTTAATGAATGGGATAATGAAGCTGGTCTTTCCATCTCTCCGCATCAGTTAGCCCACAGGATTATCTGAAATGTCAGATTATGACCTCAGATTCTCCTGTTCCAGCAACCTGTTTCCCGTCCATACCTACCCATTGGCACCTGTGTAACCTGTGCAGCGTATTTGATTTTTAGTCCAGCGCAGTAATCCTCCAAGTGAGAAGCAAATTCCTAGGGCCCACCTCAGTCCTCCTGAATCAGAAACTGGGGTTAAGGCCTAGCAATCTATGTTTTAACAATCCTTCCAGTGTTAATGATGCACTGGAAAGTTTTAGAATGTCTTAGCATTCTTCATTCTATAAAATGGAGAAAATAACTCTCACTCTATGGGATTGCTGACATGAGAAAATACTCATAAAACACTTAGCAACAATGCCTTTTACTCAGAAAATGGCACCTATTATTATTTTTGAGTCTCTGGGTAGTGCAAATATTTAACTGCTCGGCTACTAACCAAAAGGCTGAAGTTTGGAGTCCACCCAGAGGTGCCTCAGAAGAAAGGCCTGGTGACCTACTGCCAAAATATCAGCCACTGAAAGCCCTGTGGAGCATAGTTCTGCTCTGATATACATGGTGTTGCCACGAGTAGGCATCGTCTCAGCTGCAACTAGTACTGGTTGTTTCTCTTTTACAGAACAAGGAAGCTTAGACCATTTTATATCTTACTAAACTGTTTCCTTACCTACCACCAGGTGTGCTCACTTTCTGCCACTGAGATGGAAAGAGATGCAAAGAGGCCCAGGAAGCCAGGAGAAAGGACATTTTGGAGTCAGAACCCTGAGGCTTCTGTTTTCTTTACCCTCCTCATTGAAAGTCCGTTTAACTTTAGCCCTGCAGGTCCGCTGGTCCTGCCTGAATGAGGACAGCCACACAGCAGTCCAGTGAACTCCAAAAACAGCTCCGGGGTGCCAGGGTAGGGGAGTGTGGGCAGAGAGAAATGACAGCTTAGACAGAGGTCGAGAGAGGAGAAATGCTGGGCAAATTAGAGCAAGTAACCTTTGCAGATGGCAGCTGGGGAAACAGAAGGTGAGAAACTGTCATTCCAAATTGCAACTTTGACAAAGAGAATGAATCAGCGCTTTGGCAGGCAGGTGCTTGAGCTTCCCGGTCTCACACTCCCCAGCCTCGCTTATCAGAGGACCCATTCCCTTGACCCAATTAAAGGTCCATTGGCATCTGCAAGTCTTCTTGTTAATTGAAAAAGCATCGAACTGCACAGCCAGCAAAAGCCCACTGAGGATTCAGGGCCTCTGTAGGACTGGCTGGCCCATTAACCGCTTCCCTGCCTGCGGCTGTCTGCTTTCTGTCCTCACAGCCCCCAGGGGCAGTGTGCCTCCTCTCTACTGCATTCATTCACTCGCTTATTCATTCATCCTCCTCATTCATTCCTCTTTATTTAGTCCTTCCCTCAACAAGTGTTTATTTATACGATGTGGCAGCCTCTTTTTATTCTAGATCAGTGGTTCTCAAACGGGGGAAAATTATTTGTTTTTATTAGTGTACTTTAGATGAAGGTTTACAGAACAAACTAACTTCTCATTAAACAATCAGTACACATTGTTTTGTGACATTGGTTACCAACCCCAGGACATGTCAGCACTCTCCCCTTCTTGAGCTTGGGTTCCCTATCACCAGCTTTCCTCTTCCCTCCTGGCTTCTAGTTCTTGCCCCTGGTCTGGTGTACCCCTTTAGTCCCCTTTTGTTTTATGGCCCCTTTTTAATCTTTAGCTGAAGGGTGAAACTCAGCAGTGATTTCATTACTGAGCTAAAAGGGTGCCATACCCTCAGGGTTTCACCAGTCTCTGTCAGACCCGTAAGTCTGGTCTTTTTCTTTTCTTTTTTTGAATTAGGATTTTGTTCTACATTTTTCAAAATGTCCTTAGGTTTGAAGCAGTCATTGTGGAGTGCAAGGGGGTAGAGCAGGCAACTTGTCACCATACCCACCACTCTGGGCACACACATTCTGAGATCTACTCATGTTTGGCATGTAATTGGCACTGTATTACAGCCTCCACTCAAGGCCGAGTGGCTCTTGATTACAGGGCCACCGTGGGTTCTGCTTCTTTCAGCTTTGTGCCTCCTCATAAAACTGCTTCAGATCCTCATGCTCATTCCTAGGAGGTGATGAAATAACTCAAATGCCCAACCATCAGTCAGTTAATTACTACTCCTTTCTTCCCTGGGCTTTGCCAGTAAGTGCACTTTTCTGGCAGGTGTGGGCATCTGTAAGATCTGGGATTTTTAGCCCTTACGGGGCTCTCTTTGCAGACTCAGAAATGGACCATCTACTACTACCCTGGAGAAGGTTCCTCTGGTCAGCATGGTCCACTCGCTCTTTTGGGATCTAAATGGTGCAACGTGTTTTATAAGCACTGCCATCTGGCTTCTCCTGCCCCACTGCTGGGCTGCAGCCAGCTTTCAGTAGCTGAGTTAAAGAAGGACCTTATCATTGAAATTGTTGGCTATCTGGAAAAGCATCTCTGGGCCTGAACCTTCAACTCATATCTTTAAGTCATTTACTGTGTTCCAGTTGTCTGTTTGTAGCAAACATATTGGCCAAAAACAACAATTATTTCATTCTTACTTCTCACAGTTCTTTGGATTTTCTGGACTCAGCTAGGTACTCCCTTCTCGCCTTTTCATGTGCAGTTGCAATCAGATGATGGCTGGGGCTGGAGTCATCACAAAGGCTTCTTCACACACAGGTCTGGTGGTTGATGGTAGCTGTCAGCTGAGACTTAGCTGGGGCTGTCATCCAAAACACTACACCTGTCCTCTTCATGTGATCTGGGCTTCCTCTCAGCATGCTGGCTGGGTTCTAACAGTGAACACCCCAAGAGACAGAAATTCTGTAGAGGCTGCCAGTTTCTTAAGGCCTTGGTCTAGAAATTAGCATAGCAGAGCTTCGATCATATCAGGTTGGTCAAACAGTCACACAGCCCAGATTTAGGGGGAGGTCACCTAGACCCTTCCTCTCAATGGGAGCAGTGTCAAATCTTTTAGGGTCATGTTAAAAAAAAAAAAACAAAAAACCACGGTATGTGATTAAAGCAGAGTGAACATTTTAGCTATTTATCCATTCATTCATCCATCATAGTCCTGAGAACCAACTCTCTGCCAAATTCTGTGGGGGAACAGAGGTGACTAAATCATGCCTCCTGCCTGTGAGGAATTCATGGCTCATGGGTGAATCTCTGGGCCTTTGAACTCTGTGCTCTGACTGCTCTTCCTGGTTGGGAACCTGAGAAAGGGCAAATGCTAGGTGATCGGTGAGTCCAGAATGTTGCTTTGGTATGAGCTTCCAATATGTAAAAACAGCTTGGGAGCATGTCTGACCTCCTGTAACCCCACGAGGGGGAAGGAGAACTAGGATCCAGCACAAGGCTGATTCCTGTGAAGTGGGGGTCACCCATCTTTACCAATTCTGACACCAACTGTCCCTCCCACAGCATTCTATACTGGGCTCAGTAATTCATTGCAATGGCCATACAGAACTCAAAGATGATACTCGTGATTATGGGGTTTATTATAAAGGAAGTAACAGTTACAATTCAGGCTCAAGAACACTCAGGATACAGTTCTTTCATCAGGACAGCCTCTTCCCGGTCATGCTGGCAGGCACGCCTCTCCCTGGCCATAGGCCTCTCCCCGAAGACACTCAGCTTTCTCTCTCTGGCCAGGAAGCCCACCATGCCATCTCCTGCTGCCAGGTCTCTATTGCTGGGTCTCTTTTGCCACCGCTTCTCACCATGTTCAGGGTTACAGCTTGCCCTCTCTCTCTCTGACTCCTGCTTCCAGGTGTTTCTCAGCACAGGGATCCCAGCTGTACTTCTTGGTGGTGGTAGGATTCTCCCCTGTGCTCTGGAATTGGCTCTCTTTTACGGCAAAACTGATCAGTCCCTTTGGTGGGCCACAGCTACCCTATTACACAGTCCTGCCCAATCACCTGGGTGGGAGTTACAAGACCATGGCTAGAAAGACCAAACACAAAGGTAATTAATCACACTGCATGATGATACTCCAAAACAAGTATCCCAAGGGGCCTTACCCTGGGTATGAAGGCTGCCACCTCCTTAACTTTTTACATTCGTTGCAGATGCATTCCCTTTGAAATTTAAGCTAACGTGCAGTGGGTTTTCTGTTACTTGAATCCAAACTGATATAAAACATTAACTAAGAGCAAATTAGAGAAAATGATATAGGGATGCATGCAAGTTACCATGTATGTGAGATCTGACGTGACTGAAGGGGTTTTCCAGGCTTGGACTACAGGAGGTTTTGTCTCATGTGCTGACTTTATAGCCTAACCTTTGAGTTAGATATGACTCCCTATGAGGCCACTGAAAATATAATGACCATTTCCAGCCACTGTTATTCTGTAAAAGAAATGTTAAATCTCTCCCTCACAGAGTGGCAAGGACGTAATAAAGGACAGTTCTTTAAATTAAAATGAATTTATCTTTATTAAAAATGTATTATATTTTTTCATATTTTTGTCATACCACTTACCAGTGACCGCTGTTGTGGGCACTGTCTTTCTGAGGCACATCCTCTCCACACCAGGGGTGAGTGGCCTTTGATTACTAGGTCACAGTTTCTTCTTCTTCTGGCTTTAGGCTTCACCTCATCTCACCTGAGATCCTCCGTCCCCTTCCTACAAGCTAATGGGATAGCTCAAATGTCCAGGCCCCAGGTATATCTAAGAGTCCTTCTATCCCTGACTTTCTGGGACTCTGTTATCTTAAACTGAGGATAGCCAGAAGGAAAGGAAGTTAGAAATCCAACAAACTCGGTTGGGAAAGCCACTTTATTCCAGCCAGTCCTTGCCCTGGGCCTGGGTCCTAATCACCTTTGCTTCTTTCCAAAGTTTATTTGTTCTTTGAAAACCTAAAGCAAGACAAAGGCACTCAGGCAATGATTCCCTAATAATAAATCCCCCAACCTGTTCTTCTCTCTCCACTAATGACTTAGTCCCTTGGAGGTTTCCTCTGTGAAATTTAGGTATGGCTCAAGCAAGCTGTCGTCTTTCTAAATGGTTTCTGATCGCAGCCTTGAGATTGATTAGCACCTGCTTTCCTATTTCTCCCCACCTGGAGGCATCTTTGAGAGCAACATGCTGAAAAGATGACAACGATAGGGACCTACGTAATTCATAAATGGCTTTGACTGCCTGGGTTTTGATGAAGCAATATGGAAAATGATTGCATTAAGCATTGCTATTTATTTACTTGACTTTTTACAGGACAATCAATTTTTTCATGTTCCGTGCCTCCTGTCAGGAAGTTAAACAGCAGAGAAGGCAGGCTGGATGCATTACCTCATCGCTCTAAGAGAAGCTGTCACTTCTTAAATGGCTTTAGAATGTTTTTAATAACAGCATCTTTCATTCCCTTCCACTGAGGGAGTGGAGAGCCTCTCCACAGGGAACAGGACACTAAGAAGGTGAGGTCTCACTAGGAAAGATGAGCTAATTTTCCTTGAACTGTATGAAATTGCTTTTTCTTAGGTCAAATATTGACAGTTCTGTATGGTTCAACTTAAGAGTTCAACACATGCCTTTGCCAGGATAGAGTTAATTCCTTGTAGGCAGGTATCCATCCTGTTTGAGCTGGTCAGTGTTCAGCACTGGCCACAACAGATACCACACCGAGGTTGTATTAAAAAGATGGCGGATTAGAGGGTGGACTGGGCCCATCTAATGGGACAGTTCATGCATCTTTGGTGTGTGTTGATTGAATATTTTTGGAAATTCCGGAAAATCAGTGAAAATAATGGCTGATTCCTTCAAGATAAGCTCCAAGTCTGAAAAAACTTTCAAGGGAACTCAGGCTTCTGGGTTGGAGGAAAAGGCTGGTTAGAGAAAGAGAAAAAGAAAACAATGTTTGCTTTTTATTTAAAAGTGGAAGAGTGAAGTTGCTTAGACATAAGGGCTAAGGGGAGCATTGGGCTTGAATTAGGCTCTGCCAGCTCTGTGGCCAAGTCACAGTGTCTCTGAGGATCAGCTTTCTCATCTATAAAGTTATAAGGGTGAATAGAATAATCTTTAAGGTCTCCCACTTATTCATTCAGCACACGAGGTACCTACTCTGGATCTGACATAGCAAAAGATATATTAATTTTACCCTTAGGAGACCACACCTGTCTCATTCACCGCTGGGCCCCCTGTACCCTGCACTGTGCCTGGCACAAAATTTGTTCCTATTAAATGATCATTTCTTTTCATTTTTGAGCCCTCAGATTCTGAGTCTGTCTCAGAGGAGTGGGGCGTGACTTGGAACTGGAGCAGAACGAGAGTGGAATAAAAGACGGAATATGACTTCCTTGGAGACCTGGGAAGCCAAGCAGAGAGAGGCAAAATTAAGAGAGCTCTGGGTCGGTGCTAGAAAGGGTCAGAATGGGGATGCTGCATGTTAAACAACTTGCTTCACCCAGCCCTGGAGGGTATCAGATGACATCACACACAGGTGAAGGAGGGAGACTGTCTCTGAGTGCCTTCTGCTAAGCCCACCATTGTCATTGATTGTGTCAGTAACCCTGCTCACCGCAGGGGAGCCTCAGGCTTCTTCAAATGCTAGCACCACGTTAGCCTCCGATCTTCACAGATTTACTTTAGAAGATTTACATCATATACGTATTTATCATTTTTTCCAGACGCCACACAATTTCCTCAGACATTACATATTCATTCCTTATAAACTTAGATTTATTATAGTCTCAATTTTTTTTCTCTGTACGGTTTCATCCTTTCGTTTTCTGTGTGTTTTCCTGATTGTAGAGATGCTTCCTAAAGGCTTGTATTTGTCCTTCTGCTTCTCTTTCCCTTCCACCTTCTGTGCCTTGTGTTCTTCATAAGAGTCCTCTCGCTGTCATTTTTTGTTCAAATAAGTTAAATTTTTTATATATAAGATTAACAGATGCCTCTTGTCAAAATTTTGAGATGTTACATTTAATAAAGAAGAAGGCAAAGTATTACCCTTAATTCTGTTAATATTTTGGTGTATTTACTTCCAATTTTCTTCTAAGTATTTTTAGCGTAATTTCTCTTGTACAAAGCTGCAGTCTCTTCATCTAGTTTATTATCGTTTTGTACTTAGCAATCTATTCTGAGCATTTTGATATAAAAATCATGAACCTTATTTCAAATGACTGCTCATTTGGCTGTCTACCTTTGGGTATAATCTCATTTACTAAACACTTTCTGTAATATTGGACATTTGGTGTGTATCTGTTTTAAAGAAATTATTATGCGTAACACTTCAAAGAACATATTGTACCTAAATCTCTGCTTACCTTTGGGGTTGCATATTTGGGAAAACCACTTGATCATAATGCTGGCTCGCATCTCTGCCTAGCACTCCCATTGGCCAAACCCCGTGCTAATGCTTTGTCTGCGCATGCTCCATTTCTCCTGAGAGTAGCCTTATGGAATTGGCACTGTGACCCCCCACTATTTCAGATGAGAACCCTGGAGTGCAGGGACATCGAGTGACTGGTACATGTCTATGATAGTCAGTCAGCTAGTCAGTACCAAGCTCTGCTTTGCACTGAGGCACTCTGTTTCCACATACCTTTTTTAATTTATATTTCTTTTGTGTTTTAGGTGAAAGTTTACAGCTCAAGTTAGTTTCTCATACAAAAATTTATACACATATTATTATGTGACCCTAGTTGCAATCTCTATAATGTGAAAGCACACTCACCCTTTCCAACCTGGATTTCCCATGTCCGTTCAACCAGCTGCTATCTCATTCTGCCTCCAGACAGGAGCTGCCCATTTAGTCTCATGTATCTACTTTTTTTTTTTTCTTTTATCTACTTGAAATAAGAAGCGCCGTCCTCACAAGTATTATTTTATGTTTTATAGTCCAGTCTAATTTTGTCTGAAGAGTTGGCTTCAGGAGTGGTTTTAGTTCTGGGTTAGCAGAGAGTCCAGGGGCCATGACTTTTGGGATTCCTCTAGTCTCAATCAGACCATTAAGTCTAATCTTTTTTAAGTGAATTTCACTTCTGGACCCCACTTTTCTCCTGCTCATTCAGGAACTCTTTGTTGTGTTCCCTGTCAGCGCAGTCATTGGTGGTACCTGGGTACCATCTAGTTCTTCTGGTTTCAAGCTGATGGAGTCTCTGGGTTATGTGGCCCTTTTTGTCTCCTGGGCTAATATTTTCCTTGTGTCTTTGGTGTTCATTCTCCTTTACTCCAGGTGGATAGGGACCAATTGATGCCAATTAGATGGCCGCTTGCTAGCTTTTAAGACCCCAGATGCCACTCAGCAAAGTGGGATGCAGAACATTTTCTCAATAAACTTTGTTATGCCAATTGACCTAGATGTCCCCTGAAACCATGGACCCTAGACCCCTGCCCCTGCTACTCTGTCCCTTGAAGTGTTTGGTTGTGTTCAGGAAACTTCTTAGCTTTTGGTTTAGTCCAGTTGTGCTGACTTCCCTTGTATTGCGTGATACCCTTCCCTTCACCTAAGATAATTCTTGTCTTCTATCTAGTTAGTGAATACCCCTCTTGCTCTCTGCCCACCCTTGTAACCATGAAAGAATGTCTTCTTCTGTGTTTTAACCTTTTCTTGAGTTCTTATAATAGTAGTCTTACACAATGTTTTTCCTTTTGCAACTAATTTTACTCAGCATAGTGCCCTCCATATTCATCCATGTTGTGAGATGTTTTGCTGATTCATCATTGTTATTTATCATTGCCTAGTATTCCATTGTGTGAATATTCCATAATTTATTTATCCATTCATCTGTTCATGGGCACCTTGGTGGCTTCCATCTTTTTGCTATTGTAAACACTGCTGCAATGAACATGGGTATGCATATATCTATTTGTGTGACAGCTCTTATTTCTCTAGGATATATTCCAAGGAGTGGGATTGCTAGATCATATGGTAATTCTATTTCTAGCTTTTTAAGGAAGCGCCAAATCGATTTCCAAAGGGCTTGTACCATTTTACATTCCTGCCAGCAGTGTATAAGTGTTCCAGTCTCTCTACAACCTCTTCAATATTATTTCGTGGTTTTTGGATTAATGCTAGCCTTGTTGGAGTGAGATGGTATCTCATTGTAGTTTTTATTTGCATTTCTTTAATGGCTAATAATAATGAGCATTTCCTTATGGATCTGTTAGTCACCTGAATGCCTTCTTTGGCAAAATGCCCATTTATATCCTTTGCCCATTTTTTAATTGGGTTATTTGTCTTTTTGTTGTTGAAGTTTTGCAGTATCTTACAGATTTTAGAGATTAGACCCTTATCAGATGTTTTAGCCAAAAGTTTTTTCCCAATCTGTAGGTTGTCTTTTTACTCTTTTGGTGAAGTCTTTTGATGAGCATAAGTGTTGGATTTTTAGGAGCTCCCAGTTATCTAGTTTTTCTTGTGAAGTTTGTGCATTCTTAGTAATGTTTTGTGTTTTGTTTATGCTGTGTATTAGGACTCCTAGCGTTGTCCCTATTTTTTTCTTCCATGATCTTTATCATTTTAGATTTTACTTTTAGGTCTTTGATCCATTTTTAGTTCATTTTTGTGGGTGGTGTGAGGTATGGGTCTTGTTTGATTTTTTTTGCAGATGGTTATCCGGTTACGCCAGCACCGTTTGTTAAAAAGACTGTCTTTTCCCCATTTAACTGACTTTGGGCCTTTGTCAAATATCAGCTGTTCATAGGTGGATGAATTAATGTCTTGATTCTCAATTCTGTTTCATTGGTTTACGTATCTGTTGTACCAGTACCAGGCTTTTTTGACTACTCTGGCGATAGGCTTTTTTGACTACTCTGGCGGTATAATAGGTTCTAAAATCAGATAATGTGAGGCGTCCTACTTTGTTCTTCTTCTTCAGTAGTACTTTACTTATCTGGAGTCTCTTCCTTTTCCATATGAAGTTGGTGATTTGTTTCTCCATCTCATTGAAAAATGTCATTGGAATTTGTATTGGGATTGCATTGTATCTGTCGATCACTTTGGGGAGAGTTGATACTTTCACAATGATGAGTTTTTCTATCCATAAGCAAGGAATGTTTTTCCATTTATGTAGGTCTGTTTTGGTTTCTTATAGTACTATCTTGTAGTTTTCTTCGTATAGGTTTTTTACATCTCTGGTTAGATTTATTCCTAAGTATTTTATCTTCTTGGGGGCTATTGTAAGTGGTATCGATTTGGTGATTTCCTCTTCGAAGTTCTCTTTGTTGGTGTAGAGGAATCCAACTGATTTTTGTTTATCTTGTATCCCCCACGTGTCTGTCAGTTTGTCGTACTGTGGGAGCTTGCGTGTTGCTGTGAGGCTGGAAGCTATGCCACCGATATTCAAATACCATCAGGGTCACCCATGGAGGACAGGTTTCAGCTGAACTTTCAGACTAAGACAGACTAGGAAGAAGGACCTGGCAGTCTAATTCTGAAAAGTATTAGCCAGTGAAAACCTTATGAATAACAGCAGAACATTGTCTGATATAGTGCTGGAAGATGAGCCTCCCAGGTTGGAAGGCACTCAAAAGATGACTGAGGAAGAGCTCCCTCCTCAAAGCAGAGTCGACCTTAATGACATGGATGGAGTAAAGCTTTCGGGACCTTCATTTGCTGATGTGGCACCACTCAAAATGAGAAGAAACAGTTGCAACCACCCGTTAATAATCGGAACCTGGAATGTATGAAGTATGAAACTAGGAAAATTAGAAATCGTCAAAAATGAAATGGAATGCATAAACATCGATATCCTAGGCATTAGTGAACTGAAATTGACTGGTATTGGCCCTTTTGAATCAGGCAATCATGTAGTCTACTATGGTGGGAATGACAACTTGAAGAGGAACAGTGTTGCATTCATCATCAAAAAGAACATTTCAAGATTTGTCCTGTGTCAGTTATAGGATAATATCCACATGCCTACAAGGAAGACCAATTAATACTACTATTATTCAAATATATGCACCAACCACCAGGGCCGAAGATGAAGAAATAGAAGATTTTTATCAGCTGCTGCAGTCTGAAATTAATCAAACATGCAATCAAGATGCATTGATAATTACTGGTGATTTTAATGCAAAAGGTGGAAACAAAGAAGAAGGATCACTAGTTGGAAAATATGGCCTTGGTGATAGAAACAATGCTGGAGATCAAATGATAGAATTTTGCAAGACCAACGACTTCTTCATTGCAACAAATGCCTTCTTTCACCAACATAAATGGCGACTATACACATGGACCTCACCAGATGGAACATACAGAAATCAAATAGACTACATCTGTGGAAAGAGATGATGGAAAAGCTCAATATCATCAATCAGAACAAGGCCAGGGGCCGACTGTGGAACAGACCATCAATTGTTCATATGCAAGTTCAAGCTGAAACTGAAGAAAATCAGAGCAAGTCAGTGAGATCCAAAATATGACTTTGAGTACATCCCACCTGAATTTAGAGACCATCGGAAGAATAGGTCTGATGCATTGAACACTGGTGACCAAAGACTGGATGAGTTGTGGAATGACATCAAGAACATCATACATGAAGAAAGCAAGAGGTCGTTGAAAAGACAGGAATGGAAAAAAAGACCAAGATGGATGTCGGAGGAGACTCTGAAACTTGCTCTTGAACACTGAGCAGCTAAAGCAAAAGGAAGAATTGATGAAGGAAAAGAACTGAACAGAAGATTTCAAAGGACGGCTCAAGAAGACAAAGTAAAGTATTATAATGACATGTGCAAAGAGCTGGAAATGGAAAACCAAAAGGGAAGAACACGCTCGGTGTTTCTCAAGCTGAAAGAACTGAAGAAAAAATTCAAGCCTCGAGTTGCAATAGTGAAGGATTCTATGGGGAAAATATTAAATGATGCAGGAAGCATCAAAAGAAGATGGAAGGAGTACACAGAGTCATTATACCAAAAAGAATTAGTCGATGTTCAGCCATTTCAAGAAGTAGCATATGATCAGGCACCGATGGTACTGAAGGAAGAAGTCCAAGCTGCTCTGAAGGCATTGGCGAAAAACAAGGCTCCAGGAATTGATGGAATATCAATTGAGATGTTTCAACAAACAGATGCAGCGCTGGAGGTGTTCACTCGTCCATGCCAAGAAATACGGAAGACAGCTTCCTGGCCAACTGACTGGAAGACATCCATATTTATGCCTATTCCCAAGAAAGGCGATCCAACCGAATGTGGAAATTAGAGAACAATATCATTAATATCACACGCAAGCAAAATTTTGCTGAAGATCATTCAAAAATGGCTGCTGCAGTATATCAATAGGGAACTGGCAGAAATCAACTGGTTTCCGAGGAGGACATGGAACCAGGAATATCAGCATCAGGGATGCTGATGTCAGATGGATCCTGGCTGAAAGCAGAGAATACCAGAAGGATGTTTATCTGTTTTATTGACTATGCAAGGCATTCGACTGTGCGGATCATAACAAATTATGGGTAACATTGGAAAGAATGGGAATTCCAGAACACTTAATTGTGCTCATGAGGAACCTTTACATAGATCAAGAAGCAGTTTTTTGGACAGAATAAGGGTATACTGATTAGTTTAAAGTCAGGAAACGTGTGCGCCAGGGTTGTATTCTTTCACCGTACCTATTCAATCTGTATGCTGAGCAAATAAATAATCTGAGAAGCTGGACTACATGAAGAAGAATGGGGCATTGGGATTGGAGGAAGACTCATTAACAATCTGCGTTATGCAGATGACACAACCTTACTTGCTGAATGTTATGAGGACTTGAAGCACTTATTGATGAAGAGCAAAGACCACAGCCTTCAGTATGGATTACACCTCAACATAAAGAAAAGAAAAATCCTCACAACTGGAACCAATGAGCAACATCATGATACATGGAGAAAAGATTGAAGTTGTCAAGTATTTCATTTTACTTGGATTCACAATCAACAGCCATGAAAGCAGCAGGCAAGAAATCAAAAGACGCACTGCATTGGGTAAATCTGCTGCAAGGGACCTCTTTGAAGTGTTGAAGAGCAAAGATGTCACCTTGCAGACTAAGGTGCGTCTGACCCAAGCTATGGTATTTTCAGTCACATCATATGCATGTGAAAGCTGGACAATGAATAAGGAAGACCAAAGAAGAATTGATGCCTTTGAAGTGTGGTGTTGGCGAAGAATATTGAATATACCATAGACTCCCAGAAGAACGAATAAATCTGTCTTAGAAGAAGTACAACCAGAATGCTCCTTAGAAGCAAGGATGGCGAGACTGCGTCTTACATACTTTGGACGTGTTGTCAGGAGGGATCAGTCCCTAGAGAAGGACATCATGCTTGGCAGAGTACAGGGTCAGTGGAAAAGAGAAGGACCCTCAACGAGGTGGATTGGCACAGTGACTGCAACAATGGGCTCAAGCATAACAATGCTTGTAAGGATGGCACAGGGCTGGGCAGTGCTTTGTTCTGTTGTGCATAGGGTCGCTATGAGTTGGAGCCAACTCGATGGCACCTAACAACAACAACAGCATCTTGTATCCTGATACTTTGCTGAAATCTTCTATTAGTTCCAGTAGTTTTTTTTGTGTGTGTGTGTGGATTCTTTAGAGTTTTCTTTGTATAAGATCATATCATCTGCAAATAGGGATAATTTTACTTCTTCCTTACCAATTTGGATGCTGTTTATTTTTCTTTCCTAATTACTCTGGCTAGGACCTCCAGCACAGTATTGAATAAGAGTGGTGATAAGGGGCATCCTTGTCTGGTTCCCGTTCTCAAGGGGAATGCTTTCAGACTCTCTCCATTTAGAATGATGCTGGCTGTTGGCTTTGTTTAAATGACCTTTATTATGTTGAGGAATTTCCCTTCTATTCCTATCTTGCTGAAAGTTTTTATCATGAGTGGATGTTGGACTTTGTCAAATGCCTTTTCTGTATCAATTGATAAGATCATGTGGTTCTTGTTTTTTATTTATGTGATGGATTATAGTGATTGTTTTTCTATTGTTGAACCATCCCTGCATACCTGGTATGAATCCCACTTAGCCTCAGTGAATTATTTTTTTGATATATTGTTGAATTCTATGAGCTAGAGTTTTGTTGATGATTTTTGCGTCTAAGTTCATGAGGGACAATTTTCTTTTTTGTGGTGTCTTTACTTGGTTTTGGTATCAGGGTTATCACTGGCTTCGTAGATGAGTTTGGGAGTATTCCATCCTTTGCTGTGTTCTGAAATACCTTTAGCGGTAGTGGTGTTAACTCTTCTCTGAACGTTTGATAGAATTCTCCAGTGAAACCGTCAGCACCAGGGCTATTTTGTCATTGTTGTCATTGAAAGTTTTTTAGTTACCTCTTTAATCTCTACTTTGTTATAGGTTTATTTAGTTGTTCTACCTCTGTGTTAGTTTAGGTAGGTAGTGTGTTTCTAGAAATTTGTCCATTTCCTCTAGGTTTTCAAATTTGTTGGAGTACAGTTTTTCATAGTGTTCTATTATGATTCTTTTAATTTCATTTGGGTCTGTTGTGATATCGCCCATCTCATTTCTTATTCAGTTTATTTGCTTCCTCTCCTGTTTTTCTTTTGTAGTTTGGCCAATGGTTTATCAACTTTGTTGATCTTTTCAAAGAACTGGCTTTTAGTCTTAGTAACTCTTCCAGTTTTTTCTGTTCCCTATTTTTTCCTGCGTGAATTTTTATATTTCCTTTTTTCAGGTGCCTGTGGGCTTCTTTTGCTGCTCTCCCTCTTTTTGTTCAAGTTGTAGAGTTAATGTCTTTATTTTGGCCCTTTCTTCTTTTGGGGTGTGTGTATTTATTGCTATAAATTGACCTCTGATCACTGCTTGCTGTGTCCCAGAGGTTCTGGTAGGACGTGTTTTCATTCTCATTTGATTCCGTGAGTTTGTTTATTCTGTCCTTAATTTCTTCTGTGATCCAGTAGTTTTTGAGCAGGGCATTGTTCAGTTTTCACATGTTTGATTTTTTCCCCCCTTGCTTTTTCTGTTATTGATTTCTACTTTTTGGCTTCATGGTCAGAAAGATGCTTTGTAATATTTCAATGTTTTGGATTCTGTTGAGGCTTGCCTTGTGGCCTAATATGTAGTCAATTCTGGAGAACGTTCCATGGTGTTGGAAAAGAAAGTATACTTAGCTGCTATTGGGTGGAATGTTCTGTATACGTCTATGAGATCAAGTTGTTTTTTTGTGGCATTTAGATCTGTGTCTTTATTGAGCTTCTTTCTACATGCTCTGTCCTTCACCAAAAGTGATGTGTTGAAGTCTCCTACTATTACTGTGGAGCTGTTTATTTCTCTTTTCAGCACTATATTTGTTTTATGCATTTTGGAGCCCTGTCCTTGGGTGCATAAGTATTTATTATGGTTATGTCCTCCTGGTGTACTGACCCTTTAATCATTATATAGTGTCCTTCCTTATCGTTTGTGGTGGGTTTTGCTTTAAAGTCTATTTTGTCAGAGATTAATATTGCCGCTTCTACTCTTTTTCGATTGTTGTTTCCTTGATATATATATATATATTTTTTATCTTTTGAGTTTTAGTTTGTGTCTTTAAGTCTAAGATGTGTCTTTTGTAGGCAACATATAGAAGGATCATGTTATTTTATCCATTCTGCCACTCTCTGTCTCTTTATTGGTGTATTTAGTCCATTTACATTCAGCATAATTATTGATAGGTATGAATTTGGTGCTGTCATTTTGATGCATTTTGTGTGTGTGTTGTTTACAGTGTCTTTGTTACACTTAATTTTCTGTGCTGAGTCATTTTTCTTTAAGTATTTTCATTGTTGTTGATTTTGTATTTGCTGAGTCTTTATGTTTTTCTTGTTTTTCATTTTGGTGTGTAGGATTGTTAGCTTCCTTTGTGGTTACCTTAATATTTACCTCTGTTTTTCTAAGTTTATACCAGCCTTTTATTTCTTGATATTGCCTTGACTTCCTCTCCATATGGAAGATCTATTACTACATTGTTTAGGTCCCTCTTTTTATTTTAATGTTGTCTTCTTTTACATATTCACGTCTCTGCTTCCCTATTTTCTGTGTTTTAGCTTTGATTTATTTTTGTGACTTCCCTATCTGGGTTGATATCTGGTTGTTCTTTTCTGTGTTCTAGTCTTGGGTTGTTATCTGATGTTATTGATTTTCTAACTGGAGGACTCCTGTTAGTATTTCTTATAATTTTGGTTTGGTTTTTATAAGTTCCCTAAATTTCTGTTTATCTGGAAATGCCCTAATTTCACCATCATATTTGAGAGACAGTTTTGCTGGATATTAATTCTTGGCTGGCAATTTTTTTCCTTCAAGGCTTTATATGTGTCATCCCATTGTCTTCTTTTCTGCATGGTTTCTGCTGAGTAGTCAGAGCTTAGTCTTATTGACTCTCCTTTGTAGATGACTTTTCATTTATCCCTAGCTGCTCTTAAAATTCTTTGTTTATCTTTGGTTGTGGCAAATTTGGTTATAATATGTCTTGATGACTTTCTTTTGGGATATACCCTGTGTGGGATTCGATGAGCTTCTTGGATAAATATCTTCTCATCTTTCATGATATCAGGGAAGTTTTCTGCCAACAAATCTTCAACAATTCTCTATGTACTCTGTTATCCCCCCTTGTTCTGGTACTCTGATCACTTGTAGGTTATTCCTCTTGATAGAATCCCACATAATTCTTCCCTTTTTTAAAATTATTTTATCTGATTTTACCTCAAATAACTTGGTGTCCCGTGCTTTATCTTCGATCTCACTAATTCTGACTTCTACTGCCTCAATTCTGCTCCCGTGACTTTCTACTGGGGTGTCATATTCTGGAATTTTATTGTTAATCTTTTGGATTTCTGTTTTTGCAGCCTGTTAAATTTGACATTATGCTCCTTTATAACCTTCTTAAGTTCCTCTGTTGCTTTGTCTGTGTGTTCCTTGGCTTGATCTGTGTTTTGCCTGACCTCCTTTCTGATCTCTTGAAGAGCTTTGTATATTAATCTTTTGAATTCTCCCTCCAGTAATTCCAAGACCATCTCTTCCTCCAGGACGTTTCTGGGTTCTTTGTGTTGGTTGCTTGGTGAAGCCATCATGGTCAGCCTCTTTATGTGATTTGATATTGATTGTTGTCTCTGAGCCATCAATAAGTTATTTATTTTATTTTTGCTTACACTGTCTTAGCTTCTTGTTTTGTTTGGTTTTGATATGCCCAAATAGGCTAGTCAAGTGAGCTAGTGTGATTATTTGCATCTCTGAAGCTCTCATATCCTGTCACCAGGTGGTTAGAGCTGTTTCTAGCTATGTGAACCCAGACATGTGTTTACTTTTCTTATTTGGATTCAGCTCAGGTATCCAGGTCATCATTCACCAAGTGTGTAGTGCAGGCTATCACCTACAGTCCTAGATGGACGGTGGTGATTAGAGTAGGCACAAGTATCTGGCTGCAGTAGGGGGTCATGTACTGAGCAAGACAGGGGGTTCATGGCTGCCTCTGAGTGCCTGGGTAGAAGGCGTCTCCCTGTTCGCTAGAGCACATTGGTGGGTGGGTTTTGCAGCTGGACTTTGGGCATCCAATATGTTGGCTGTAAGGACTGGGAGGCAACACTTATTCTCGGACCCCTGTCTTGGGTGGCTAAGTGGAATGGGTGGAGCCACCTGTCCTTAGGTCCCTGATGTGGGTAGGTGAGGACCCTGCTTAATGGGCACAGCAGTGTCAAATGTCACAGACTGCCACTCCCCTTAGCTGTTGCAGTTGAAAACAGGCTTCAGGTATATACCCTGTTGTACTGTGCTAATTAGGGCCTACACTATTGAAATGGGCCCTCACAGGTCTAGGCAGGGCCAAAAGGCATTCAGCGTCCATGGAGCCCTTATGCCTGTGCCTAGGCAAGGGGGCTGTGCCTGCCCTGACTTCCTGACTTAGGGGAGCTGGCAGATTATTTTTTCCTGTATGTTTATTTGTTCCCTCTCCAAAGCTGGGAGAATAGCTCGAGGCACATGATGGATCCTACTTCTGGCCCAACAGGCACAGCAGTCAATGAAGCCTGACCAGGACCTGGAGCAGAGCAGGGAGGGGGCAGGTAAATGGAAGAGAGGTACTTCCCAGAGGGGGAAGGGTTTTTTGATCCCGCGTGGTAGGTTAGGTGCTTGTACTTATCTTTCACTGATTCAGGGCCTCCCTGGTTCTAGAGGCTTGAGCAGGTTCTCTGCCACTCGGATTCCTCCCGTGTGAAAAATGCATCCTGAGTGCTGCTGCTTGCCTCAGTCCATATGTGCCAGCTGATCCAGCCTGCAGTCAGCTGTCACCCATGGTGACCTCATGTCTAACAGAAGGAAGTGTTGCTCAGTCCTGCACCATCTTCATGATGGTTGGTATGCGTGAGTCCATTGTTGCAGCCACTGTTTATTTTGAGTGGCTTCCAGTCTAGGGGACTCATCTTGTAGCACTCTATCAGACAATATTCTGTTATGATCCATAGGATTTTCATTGGCTAATTTTCAGAAGTAGATTTCCAGGCCTTTCTTCTTAGTCTTTCTTAGTCTGGAAGCTCCATTGAAACCTGTCCACCATGGGTGACTCTCTTGGTATTTGAAATACCAGTGGCATAGCTTCCAGCATCACTGCAACATTCAAGCCACCACAGTATGACAAACCAACAAGGAGGCTCTTTTCTCCTTTCTCTTCTCATGCACCTTCCTGTCCTGTGGCCCAGAGGATAGAAAGCAGGAAACAACAGTATTTCCCCAGGCCCTCTTCCATCTAGGGGTTTTCCTCACACCCCCATGCCTGGCCCTCAACTCTTCCCTGTCTTAGCACCAGTAGCCCACTCATCAGACTGATTACTCACAAGAATAGGGTGTCGCTTCTGAGCCCAGAGCACCAACTGCCAAGTGACCACGGCACATAAACCTTCACATCCATGTGGGGCCAGCTTCTCACAGAAGGACCAAAACCTTCTGCCTCTAACCCCTACAGAGAACCAGCACCCACCACTGCAATGGGAAGGGTGAGACTCCCTGTTGTGGGACTGGTCCCCATGCAGACCTGCTCGCCATCCTCAGTCTCCCTTCTTCCCAGGAGGCAGAGTCTCTAGACACTTTATATGCCCCTCCTCCCCCTTTAGGTGGAGAAGCCATGCCAGGTACTCCCCAAAATGCTGTCTTCTCCTCAGCAGGTGTGAGAGCTCTCTAGAGCCTCTGGGAGGGCCTGTCTTAGGCAGAGCTGATGTGATATGCCCCATTTTGCCTTTGAGGGAACCTATACCCCAGCAGGGCCAGGGCTGCAATGAGACTCACTCAGGTGTGCTGACTGTGCCCTGGGGCCCACAACCAGGCAAATGTGAGTTAGCAACATCCAGTCTAGGACTGGGAGAAAGAAGTTCAGCTCCATCTCTCTATTCCATTCTGGTCTCGTTAGATTTCCAATAGATTTTATGCTCTCAAATTGCATTTGCTGCACAAAGACATTTGGGGTTTCTTGGAGCCCTTGTGGATGTGAGGCTGGCTGGGCATGTGGAGTGGCTCTGTGAGCAGGGAAACATGCAAGCAAGGAGTAGGGAAGGTGATTGAGGAGGGGAATTGGTCAAGGAGGGGAGCCCCAAGGGGTGCAACACTGGGAGAAGACGCCTGCCAAAGTGCCCATTTCTCAGGGTGACCTGCCCCACCCCAGCTCAACATCCACCTCTGTATGCTGGGAGAAGGACATCCATTTCTGCAGAGCAGCAGGATTGTGTGTCCTCTCTGGCCCTGCTCAGTGACCCCCCCCCAATAAAGTGGATGCTGGGTACCTTGGAGAAGCCATCAGAACCCACGCACATGGTAGCCACACCCTTCTTGCCATCTTTGATCTTAGCAGCCAGGGCTGGGGAAGGAGCCAGTGCTGTTCACAGGCTTCATGGCTACACGGGTGAGCTCCAAGCATCATGTGCAGCTCAGGGCATCTTTGGAGAGGGTCCTTCCCAGCAGGAGTCGTTGGATGAGTGAGGTGGTTAAGGTTGTGTGTCACCTTGGCTGAGCCATGATTCTTAGTGTTTAGATGTGATCACTCCCATGATGGGATGTGCTGTGAATAGCCAATCAGTTGAAAGGGAGTTTCCTTTCCATTTTCCTTCTCTCTCTATTATTCTCTTGTCTTTTGAGTCGGTTCTGGTATGCCCCTCCAAGGGGCTTTGGTCATCAAGCCCCCAGCCCCCTAATCCCTCAGCCCATAGCCCCACATACTTCTAAAACCACCCTACCAGACCTAGTTGGAGAATGGCCATGGGCTCTGTTGTATAATACCCCTCTGTGGAGTTCACTGGTGCCCTCTTGTCGTGCCTTCCTCTCTTTCCACAGGAACAGGCAGTCTCGGGGCTGGCTTTCTTTCTTGTCCAGCTCCTCAGAGGGATCTCTTGCCCCCAGGGTTTTGCTCACGCTTGCTACCCTGCATATTCTCAAGTGTGCTGAATACCATTTCCAATCTCATAATCAGATTCCTTGCCGTGTGATCACATATGTCATATGCGTGCACACACATCTGTCCATAATCACACATGTGGATGCATATGTAGGCATATGTCTATATGTATGCACAAAGCATACCCTTTGTTGCCTTTACCTAAAACCCCAGAAAACCTGGGCTGCATAGTTGACCCCACTTGCTTGGGCCACTGTGGGAAGGCTTTGTCTTTTAGGTTAGCTTCATTTTAGGTCCCTTCTTTTCGTGGGTTTATTTTTCTCTCTCAACCAGATAATCACATTTGATCAGCTGTAGAGAGCAATCAGATACCGAGACATTGGGATTTTGCTCAGGAGGCAGCCCCTCCAAAGCTGGCATGGGCCCTCTGGGGCGAGACACTGGCTGTCGTGGGGGCATACACAGTTTGCAGGAGTAGGAGTCAGATGGACGTGGACAACGTAGACAAGTGAGAGGAATGAACTAGCTGAGCCAGGGACTGGGAAAAAAAACACACTGGGCTGAGCTCTGAAGCCACAACTTCTGGGTTTGGGTTGAGCATGCTGCCTGCCTTGCTGTCTCCCTCACTCCTCTACTCTTAACTTCACTTGATGACTGAGGCAGGAGGCGCATGAGGTGCTCTTGTCGCAGCGCATATGTCCAGCCTTCTGCACTGGGGCACACTGCAAATGGGAATGGTGGCCCACTGCAGGGCAGTGGACTCTGCCTTCCGCTCCTCCCCACTCCTTCCCCTGCTGCCAGTAGGCAGCTTCACACCAGGGAGAGGAGGACCAGGCACAATAGGGGCTACATTGCTAACTCATCTGGGTCATAAACCTGTCCTCCTTCACATCATTCCAAATCTCATGGGCACCAAGCAGTGAACATGCCCACATAAATCTCCTGGGGACATGTATCAGTGCACAAACCTGAGTGTCCCCCATTCAACCTACCCACCCCACCTCCGTCTAAGCCAAGTCTGCAATCTCAGCCTACCTGAAACTGCTGCTCACTCACCCTCAGCACCATAAATTCAAACTGCTCCTTTAGCACCGACGGTCCCCACCCGAGTGCACCAGGGGCCTGGCTATAACATTTCCTAACTGCTCTGTGGAACTCTGATCCTCCAGCTCCCACACTGTTCTGTGGACAGGGGTCCATAGTCACAAAGATACAGGGAGTGGGGATGAGGTTCTTCTCTGCAGGACTCCTCAGGCCTTGGCCTGCTCCAGTGTGCTTTTAAGACTCTACTAGGGGGCTAAGTGTGAACCTTTTCCTGAACTTTTTTTGACCACAGGAAGTTTTTCTACTCAGGACACCTAATGACACCTCAAGTATACAGTTTGGGAGCACTATTCACAGTAGCCAAAAGGTGGACACAAGCCAAATATCCACTAACAAATGGATAAACAAAATGTAGTACATACATACAGTGGAATACTACTCAGCCCATAAAGAGAAATGAAGTCCTGATACATGCTACAACATGGATGGACCTTGAAAATGTTATGCTGAATGAAATAAGTCAGTCACAAAACGATAAATCTTGTATGATTCTACTTACATGAAATATCTAGAATAGCTGAGTGTATAGGGATCAAAATTTATTAACGGTTACCAGGGGTGGGTGGGAGGAAGGGGGAAAGGAGAACTCAATGCTTCGGGGATGCTGAGCTTTTGTTAAAGGTGATGGAAAATTTGGGAATGGATCAGGGTAACAGTTGAACAGTATAATGAACATAAGTTAACATCACTGAACTGTACACACGGAGAATGTTGAAATGGCAAATGTTTTGTTACACATATATTCATGATAAAAAAAACACAGTTTGGGGAAGTGGTTTGGAAGAAGCAATGTGTTTTTAAACTATATTAGAGTTCATGAAAGTGAGTCTAATGGATATCGTCAAAGCAAATCGTATTAGCAAATATTTATTGTGCACCTTCTGTGTACAAAGTATCCAGTGGCTGCCTGTGGTGCAGCAGATTCTTCTGCCCAACTTTTGTTCTGTGATAGAATGGGGGAACTTACATTCGGCTTCTGCACAAGGTTTACTTCTGAGGCAGGAACATTTTTATTACAGAAGGAGCCCTCTCTGAGTGAAACACAATCATTTACTGCTTCCCAGCTACTAAGCTGACATTTAGAATTCAGGTGTCACCAGAGAGCACCTGAGCACCATGCTATCCAGGATATTATGACATGGGTCACATTTCTTCTGTAGGGCTGATCCCTGGCGGATCACCCCATTACAGGGAGGTCTTCTGATTTGCCGTTAGTTGAAGAGTGAACTCCCACCTGCTTGAAACAATTCAGAAAAGGGAAAGGAGAAGGGAAAAGAGGGGGAAGGAGAGGGAAGGGAAGGAGGAAAGTATCAGAACAGAAGAAAGTGAGGCCCAGGTAGTACCTGGCACCCAGTGGGGACTTTGTGTTGCTGTCTGTGTCTGTTGAATGTGAGGTGCATAGGAATTTTACCTGTTTTAGGTTTGATGAATATTTGCTTAACGATGGAATTTGATGAGGATCGTGATAATGTAGTCATAAAAAACAAAGCATATATTTTATTCGAAATAGCCTCCCAAGGCCTTAAATTCCTAAGGAAGTTGAATAGGCACTTTACAAGTCCTAAAGTGAGTTGTAGAGATAAAGTGTGACCTTGGACAAGCCTCTGTGCCCTTTTTGGGCTTCAGGGCCCTCACATAAAAATGAGAGAATCAATGGGCCTGGACTCTCAAACTCAGTGCCTACAGGGACCCAGCCAGCATTGTAGATGAGTGAAGAAAGCCATGGGGCAAGGGAATGGAGAGGGATGGGAGTACCAATTCTTTCTCTCCTTCTCTTAATATTGAGATATAATTCACATAGCATAAAATTTACCCTTTTAAAGTGGTTTTAAGTATATTCACCAGGTTGTGTGACCATTGTTGTTGTGTGCTGTCGAGTTGATTCCAACTAATAGTGACCTTACAGGACAGAGTAGAACTGTTCACTTGGGTTTCCTAGGCTGTAATCTTTAAGGGAGCAGATTGCCAGGTCTTTTCTCCTGCAGAGCCACTCATAGGTTCAAACCTCTGACATTTCCATGAGCTGCTGAACCCTTACCTGCTGCACTACCAGGGCTCTTTCATGCAGCCATTAACCCCCTCCCCCCAAAAAAAACCATTGCTGTTGAGTCAATTTCAACTCATACCGACCCTATAGGACAGAGTAGAACTGCCCCATAGGGTTCCCCAGGAGAGGCTGGTGGATTCGAACTGCTGACCTTTTGGTTAGCAGCCAAACACTTAACGACTGGTGCCACCTAGGCCATGCAACCATTACTACTATCAAATTCAAGGACATTTTCATCACCCCAGAAAGAAACCCTATACCTATTAGTAGCACCCATTAGTCTCCACTCCCCAATCCTCCCCCACCACCCCCGGCAATCATTAGTCTGTCTTCTGTCTCTATAGATTTGCCTATTATGAACATTTCATATAAATGGAATCATACAACATGTAGCCTTTTGTGTCTGACTTCTTTCAACATAATGTTTTCAAGGTTCATCCATGTTGTAATGTATCAAAACTTCATTCCTTTTTATGACTAAATAATATTTTGTTGTTAGGTAACTGGGAGCTCCTAAAAATCAAACATTTATGCTCATAAAAAGACTTCACCAAAAGAGTAAAAAGAAAACCTACAGGCTGGGAAAAAATTTTTGGCTACAACTTATCCGATAAGGCTCTAATCTGTAAAATCTATAAGATACTGCAACACCTCAACAACAAAAAGGTAGATAACCAAATTAAAAAATGGGCAAAGGATGTGAACAGGCAGTTCACCAAAGAAGACATTCAGGTGGCTAACAGACACATGAGAAAATGCTCACAATCCTTAGCCATTAGAGAAATGCAAATCAAAACTATAATGAGATACCATCTCACCCCAATAAGGTTGACACTAATCCAAAAAACACAAAATAATAAATGTTGGAGAGGTTGTGGAGAGACTGGAGCACCTATGCACTACTGGTGGGAATTTAAAATGGTACAACCACTTTGGAAATTGATTTGGTGCTTCCTTAAAAAGCTAGAAATAGAAGTTCCATATGAGCCAGCAATCCCACTCCTTGGAATATATCCTAGCAAAATAAGAGCCACCACATGAATAGATATATGCACACCCATGTTCATTGCAGCACTGTTCACAGTAGCAAAAAGATGGAAACAACCTATGTGCCCATCCACAGACGAATGGATAAACAAATTATGGTACCTACACAGATAAAGGGAAACCCTGGTGGCGTAGTGGTTAAGTGCTATGGCTGCTAACAAAAGGGTCGGCAGTTCGAATCTGCCAGGTGCTCCTTGGAAACTCTGTGGGGGCAGTTCTACTCTGTCTTACAGGGTCGCTATGAGTCGGAATCGACTCGATGGCACGGGGTTTGGTTTTGGGTTGGTACACAGATAAAGAACAGAGATGAATCTGAGAAACATTTCACAACATAGATAAATCTGGACGGCATTATGCTGAGTGAAATTAGTCACAAAAGGACAAATATGGTATGAGACCACTATTATAAGAATTCAAGGAAATCTTTAAACACAGAAGAAAGCATTCTTTAATGGCTACAAGGGTGGGAAAGGAAGGAGAGGGGAATTCACTAGCTAGGTAGTAGACAAGGATCACCTTCAGTGAAGGGAAGGACAACACACAGTACAGGGAAAGTCACCACAACTGGACCAAAGCAAAAGCTAAGAAGTTTCTTGAATGCATCTAAACACGTCGAGGGACAGAGTAGCTGGTGCTGGGGCCTGGGGACCATAGTTTCGAGGAACATCTAGGTCAACTGGCATAACGAAGTTTATTAAGAAAATCTTTGGTGAGTGGCGTCTGGGGTCTTAAAAGCTTTCGAGTGTCCATCTAAGATGCATCAATTGGTCCCAGCCCACTTGGAGCAAAGGATAATGAAGAGCACCAAAGATGCAGGAAAATATTAGCCTGAGAGACTAAAGGTTCACATAAACCAGAGACTCCATCAACCTGAGACCAGAAGAACTAGACGGTGCCCAGCTACCACCAATGACCACCCTGACAGGGAACACAACAGAGAGTCTCAGATGGAGGGGTAGAAAAGTACAGAGCAGAACTCAAATTCACATAAAAAGACCAGATTTAATGGTCTGACAGAGACTGGGGGAACCCCCGAAACTGTGGCCCCCCCCGCCAGCTGCTCTGTTAACCCAGAACTAAAACCATTTCTGAAACCCACTCTTCAGACAAAGATTATACAGTACTATAAAACAAAAAATATAATATATGTGAGGAGTGTGCTCTTCTTAGTTCAGTCAGATACAGGAGACCAAATGGGCATCTCCTGTTCGGAGGCAGGATGAGAAGGTAGGACGGGACAGGAACTGGTTGAATGGACACAGGGAAACCAGGGTGGAAAGGGGGAATGTGCTGTCATATTGTGGGGATTATAACTAATGTCACAAAACAAACGTGTATAAATTTTTACATGAGAAGTTAACTTGAGCTCTAAACTTTCACCTAAAGCACAACTAAAAAAAAAAAATTCTGTTGTATGAATATACCACATATTGTTGATCCATTCATTATTTGATGGGCATTTATGTTGTTTTCACTATTTGGTCATTATGAATAATGCTGCTGTGAACATTCATGTCTGAGTTTTTACTTGGACATATATTTCCATTCTCTTGGGTATATACCTAGAAGTAGAATTGTTGGATCATATGGTAACTCTGTTTAACTTTTTGATGAACTACCAAACTGTTTTCCAAAATGGCCACACAATTTTATATTCTCTTTAGCAATAGAACTGGCAATTTCTCTACATCCTCACCAATACTTGTCATTTTCTGTCTTTTTGATTATAGCCATATTAGTGGGTGTAAATTGGTACCTCATTGTGATTTTGATTTGCAATTCCCTAATGACAAATTTTTTTTTTAATGACAAATGATGTCAAAAATCTTTTCATATGTTCATTGGCCATTTGTGTATCTTTGGAGAAATGTGTATTAAAGTCCTTTGCCCAATTTTTAATTTTTTATTATTATTATTCTTAAGTTGTAAGAGTTCTTTATATATTCTGGATACTAATCTCTCATCAGATATATAATCTGTAAATATTTTCTCCCGTTCTGTGGGTTGTTATCTCACTTTCTTGATAGTGTCATTTGAAGCAAAGAAGTTTTTAATTTTGATAAAGTCCCATTTGTCTATTTTTCATTTTGTTGCTTGTGCTTTTTGTATCATATCCAAGAAACCACTGCCTGATTCAGCATCATGAAGATTTATAGCTACGCTTTCTTTTAAGAGTTTTATGGTTGCACTTCTTATATTTAGGCCTTTGATCCATTTTGAGTTCTTTTTTGTAGTGCGTACTATCAAGACAATTCAATTTAAAAACAAAAAGATATGAACCTAAACCTCTAAGTTGGGCCAAACCAAACCCTCCTGTGGGTCACCAATTTGCAAGTTCTGAGCAGGGGTTCTCTAAGAGCTCTGTGCTCTGCCTCTGTCAGGCTGCCAGGCCTTTTCTGATTTAGTGGGGAAAAGCCCAGGATCCAAGGGGAGATCATTTGGAACAGGACTCCTGGCAGCTGTAGAGCCAATGGATGCTGTCCTGAGGAAGGCGAGATGAACATGCCTATGCTTGTGAGCAGGCCCCCAAGCTGGATGAAATCCTGTGGACTTTAGGCCTGGCGTGTTGCCTCATGGTATACTTTCAGAGCCTGAGCACAGCCTGGATTCCAGAGATCTGGGTCCCCTTACTAGTTCTGCTATAGCCAGGTGTGTGATCCTAGAACATTCACTAGACTACTCTGAGCCTCAGGTTCTTGCTCTGAAACATGACATCAGTGACCTTGTATTAAAGATCCTGATGATCGCTTGAGTCCAACGAACATGTAGATTTTGCAGAAAGTTGAAATGTTTTGATCATGGAAATGTTGAGTAGTTTGTCCACAAATGGCTGTCATAGAAATGTGAGGGAAAATGGTTCTGCAGTCATATGGCTGAGAAACAGTAAATCAACATAAACGGGTCTCTTTGCGTAGGAGGAGGAAGTGCTACACAGCATTTCCCACATTTGTGTTACTATGGAAGAGCGATTGTGAAAAGTGAATGCTGTTAGTTTCCAACAATCGAATGAAATGACTGTCAGGCAACTGGGCTTCGTGTGTGATGCTGCGTGGGTCAGATGCCATGTTATCCAACCTGGTCATGGTATTATGGCTCCCAGAGTAAGTTTCACATTCTGGTGCTGCGTGAAAAAGCCCATCAAGCTGGCAGAGCCCTGCCATGAACCTAGGTTATGGAGAGGAACTCTGGTCAGCCTGTAAGGCTTTGCGATCTTTGTTTGTGGTTGGTCTGACATTCATTGTTACATGCGCTCTTCTTTTGGGTGGCAATGAGAGACCACTATACCAAGGAACCTGGAACATTTGTGATGTATTTCAAACCAATGGGCCTTTGATAGTGTCATAGGTAGAAGGCCTGGGGTACCTCTGGGCAAACAGTTTATCCCCTGGCATTACTAGCAGTAAAATTTCCAGGCCACCCTGAGGCCCTAGAGTTTGGGGGGAAGTCCCCTGCCCAGGGAGTAAGGAAGGGACAGGCTAGGCCACTATGCAAGATGACCATCCTCTTTACATCAGCTCCATTGTGAAATTCGAGTGGCAGTAATAGGAGTAGCATCAAAACCTGCCTAATTTTGGGAGGAAATAATGCAAATCAAGATCAGCTCAAGGCTGATCCCTACAAGGTGAGAGTCAGACATACCTCCACTCTCCAACCTTTTTACCAATTCTGACTCTCTACTTCTGGGTTTGATTATCCATTGAAATGGCCACACAGAACCCCCAGACGATACTTAGAGTTAAGTGGTTTATTACGGAACAGGATACAACTTGTGTACAGTATCAACAGGCTACAACTCTGGAATCATGTAGCCAAAGAAAGCTTCCCTTCTTCAGTGCACGCTAGCTCTCTCAGCTCTTCTCGACCATGCAGGCCTCTTCTCAGTCCCCTAAGAACAGGCTCTTCTTGGCCCCTTCAGGACAGGCTCCTCTTGGCCCTGCTGTCTATCGCTGCCACCTCTGTTGCTGGGCTCCTTCTGGGCCTTTAGCTGTCTTCTCTTGACTGTGTTACAGCTGGTTAAGGAGGTTCCTTGCCTCCTCTTTCTCTCTTTCAGCTTCTTCACTCTTCTTTTTTCCTTCCTCTTCTTCCTGCAGCTTCTCTTCCAGCTTTTTTCTGTCTCCAAAAACCTCTGTGGGGTGCTGCATATGTATACAAACTCCATGTCAATTTCACAGCGTGGCATTCCCAGCAGGGCGACAAACTGACAGATCCCCTCTGGTAGGCCACAGATGCTTCGCTTGCGTAGTAGGCCACAGCTTACCTGACTTCATAGTCTATTGACCCATCCTGCCAAGGTTCATACCAATCACAGGGCAGGCTGCAGCCAGAACCAGACGGTATCAAACCAAATTGTTTATAGCTTGCCCAGGAAATGTCAGTCAACCTGGACAAAAGTAACAATCCGTTTGGGGTAGGATAGTAGGGCAAAAGTAACTCCTCAGGGCTTAGGGGATAAAATCTCTCAAGCTGTTTTCCTAAAGAACCAAGGCAAAAGGCCACATAAAGGAACTCATTTTACCACACCCACATCACTTGCTTGTATTGTGGGATGTTTGGGATGGGGTGAGTGGAGATAACCATTAAGAAAAAAACTATACACAGTACAATTTAATGTATTTAATACTTTTATAATATATGCTCTTTTGCGTTCTTTTTAACTCCCTGGTATTGCATTTTTAGACAGATGTTTGCATTATTTTGTATTCTTAGAGTACAAGTTGAGAGTTGCCTGATGAGTGGCAGGGTTGGAGATGTTTATGGGTCATGGGAGAGGGAGCCGTGTACCTGAGACGGAGATGAAAAGGTACATCAGTCCGTAGCTCTGATTCTGCAGACAGTAAAAAATGATGCACATGGCCAAGTGTTCGTTATATTACAACATAAATGAGTGTGGCCGGAATGGATTCGATGTGAAGTCTATCTGGTCTATACCCCTTATTTCCCTGCCTCCCAACACCTGGAGGTTTTTGGGGGTGAGCTGGGTCATTTCTTGAATAGTATCCTCCTCAAAGACTAAGGAGACCCACCTCTAACCTGCCTTTGCTGATTTAATCTGGCTCTGCCATAAAAAAACAAAACAAAACAAAACCCAAACCCATTGCCGTCGAGTTGATTCCGACTCATAGTGACCCTATATGGCAGTAGGACGGCCACACAAGGTTTCCAAGGCTGTAAATTTTTACGGAAGCAGATTGCCACATCTTTCTTCTGTGGAGCAGCTGGTGGGTTCTAACCACCAAACTTTCAGTTAGCAGTTGAGCATTTAACCCCTGTGCCCCCAGGGCTCTGCTATTGCATATGGCTTGTAAACCTTCTTCAACACTATGGTATGTTTTGCTGGTAGAATCATTCAGGAAACCCAGACCCCCAAACATTCATTCCGTCTGTGTAGGCATACCAAGGTGGGGTCGTTCGTCTCTCTGGAGGTGTTTGTGCCCAGATAACCATAGTACCAGGCTGAGCGCAGGGATCTATGCAAGAAAGGTAGATAAAGATTAACAGGAACAGAGGAGAAAAGGACCATTTGCAGCTAGTCTGTGGGAGCAGAAGCTTCATGAACATAAAACGACCTTTTTAAAAAGTACTTAGAGAGAGTAGGACTTGAATATGCTGACTTGTGGAAGGATTTTTTGGCTTCTTCCAAGAATGCATGGAGAGCTGCAATGTAATGAGATGTGCTGGACCAGAATGTGAGGAGCCTTACCACTGGTTATGGGGTTTGAAATTTAAAGCAATTTGACAACTCTTTCTGTTCCAACAAATTTCCTTTGAGATCCCAAGGGCCTCCCCTTAGTGCTTTATTTTGGTAATGAGTGAAAACGCTCATAGCTCTAAATACCATCTATATGCAAATTTACATCTCTAGCCCAGACCAGAGCTCCAGAGTCATATATTTTTACCTGCTGCCTTGAAATCCCCTCCTGGATGGCTAATAGGCATTTCAAACTTAATACGTCCCACACCGAACTCTTGATTTTCCTCTTCACATCAATTGCTCCCTACTTTTTACCATCTCAGTGAACAGCACTATCAGAACCAGTTGTTCAATCAAGAAAATTTAAGTCATTCTTGACTCCTCTCCTCCCCAGCATCTCCCAGCCCCGTGTCCAATCCACCAGCAAGTTCTATCAGCTCCCACCTTCAGAACATGCTCCAACTCTCTAAGTTATTCTGTCTCCATTGTAGACCCCCATCCAGTACACCACCGTAGCTCCCCTTCACTTCTGAGTTGTTGGTTGTGTCAGGTTGATTCCCATGTGTGCCAGAGTAGAACTGTGCTCCGTAGGGTTTTCGGTGGCTGATTTTTCTGAAATAGATTGCCAAGCCTTTCTTCTGAGGTGCCTCTAGGTGGACTCAAACTGCCAACCTTTCAGTTAGAAGCTGAGTGCGTTAACCATTTGAGCCATTTGACTTCTGAGACCAAGAAAAACCCACTGCCATCGAGTCAAGAGGCTCCTTACTCATCTCCTACTTCTACTCTTGCTCTTTCTATAGTCCATTCCTCACAACAGCCAGAGGATTGCTTCAGAAAGCAAGTTAGATCAACCACTCCCCTCTTAAAAACCCTCCAGTGACTTCTCATTTCACTTACAATAAAATCCAACTTCCTTACCAGTCCTCCATGGTCTGATCCCACTCCCATGTCCATGAGCTACAACCACACCAGCTTTCCCGCTTGTTCCCCAACACTCCACAGTCATTCCTGCCAGAAGGCTTTTATACTTGCCATCCCCTCTGCCTAGAAGATTATTTCCCCAACCTCCTGTGTGGCTGCCTCTGACCTTCCTGACTATCCAGCCTAAAGTACCCTCCTCTCCCCATTTCGGTAACTCTTATTTAACCTTGTTCCATTTTTTCCAAGGCGTTTATCAATACATGAAATTTTCTTATGCATTTGTGTGTTTATCGTCTGCGGCCTCTTCCCCCTTCTCTCTCACTAGGGTGGAAGCTCCATGAGAGCAGTCCCCCTCCCCCCTCAAATCTGGTTTGCTGTTGTAACCTCTGCACCTGGCCCCTAGTAGGTGCTCAAAAATATTTTTTAAACATTTTTCTATAAAGGAAAATTTCAAACACATACCAAAGAGAGTAGTATAATGAACTTACTTGTAGACATAACCCAGCTTCAACAGTCATCAACCCAGGGCCAATCTGTTTTCATCTGTCCTTCTGTGTTAAAGCAAATCCAGGACATCACATCATTTCATCTGTGTCTGTAAAAGTTAAGCATTCTTTAAAAGAAACAACCATAGTACCATTATCACAGCTAAACAAATTATATAATCTCTTAATATCAAATATTCAGCCTGTGTTCATAATTCCCTGAATGTTTCTTTCTTTCTTTTTTTTTTTTTTTTACAGTTTAGGCTCCAAAGAAGATCCTTAAATTTTGATTGGTTTATTACATCTCTTGAGTCTCTTTTCTTCTATAGTTCTCTTTTTAAACTTATTTATTGAAGAAACCGTGTTTGTCTTGTAGGATGTCCAGTAGTCTGGATTTACTAATTGCATTCCCACGGTGTTGTTTAACATGTTCCTCTGTCCCCTAAATTTCCTGTAAGTTGAGAGTAAGATCTGGAGGCTTGAGAAGGTTCAAGCTTGTTTCTCTGGAAAGAATATTTCAGTCGAGCATCTTCCATCGCGAGATATACCATGTCTGTTGTCTCTCTGTGATGTTGAAGGCATTGATTGTCGTTGCCTAGATCCAGTATTTCATTACCTAGTTTCCACTGAGTTAATTTTGACTCGTGGTGACCCCATGTGTGTCAGAGTAGAACTATGCTCCATAGGGTTTCAATGGCTGATTTTTCAGATGTAGATCCCCAGGCCTTTCTTCTGAGGCACCTCTGCATGGACTCCAACCTCCAACCTTTTGGTTAGTAATTGTTTGCATCACCCAGGGACTCTAGTAATTCACTCCCAAAGCCAAACCCATTGCCAAAAAGTTGATTCCAACTCATAACGACTCTGTATGACAGAGTACAACTGCCCCATACGATTTCCAAGGCTGTAAATTTTTACAGAAGTGGACTGCCACATCTTTCTCCCGTGGAGTGGCTGGTGGGTTTGAACCACTGACCTTTCAGTTAGCCCCCAAGCACTTAACCTGTGCACTACCAGGGCTCATTAGTATTTCATAAGGCTTTGCCAGATGTTATTATTCTTATTCTACCATTAATTCTGCATATATAGCAGGAATATTTTAATAAGGAAAAACTTTCCCTCATTAATTATTTGATTACTCTGAGGTATAGTTTGTATGGAAAAAAAAAAAAAGAGAGAGAGAAAAACCAAACCTGTTGCCATCAAGTCAATTCTGACTCATAGCAACTCTATAGAACAGAGTAGAGCTGCCCCATAGAGTTTCCAGGGAGCGCCTGGTAGGTTCAAACTGCTGACCTTTTGCTTAGCAGCCATAGCTCTTAACCACAAAGCCACCAGGGTTTCCTGTATAGGAAAGGCAGATAGAAATTCTTGATTCTTTCTGCTTATCAGTTTTCAAAATAACGAGCTTGTCTCTGCAGACTCTAAAGTTGACCAATGAGGTTTGTATTTTAGATTAAACATACTTCATGCATTTCAATCAATACAGATTTGATCTGTTGAATTAATAAATAATTGGAAAAATGTAAGTTTAGAATTTTCTTATAAGTTTGTTTAGTTTTATTTTTTTCCCTAGACTTTATAGTTCCCGATATTATAGTCAGTTCTTTCTGGTGGTGCCCCAGCTACCTGGCCATTGTGTGATTTTGTTCTAGGCTTAATTTAATTCTTTGAGTATTTTCTGAGTACTCTGGGATTTTACTGAACAAATACAGCATGGGCCCTGCTTTCAGGGAAACTCTTATCCATCTGCTACTGAACAAAACCATTTCAGTTAGATCTTGAATGACTTCATTATCAAACCCACTGATGTTTTCACCTGGGAGGGCACTGGTCCCTGGCCCAGAGGCACTGACCTAGGCCTGGCTGTGCCTTGGCCTTGGGCCAGTCACCTCCACTCTGGGTCTCTGTTTCGCCACCTGAACGTAAAGGGATGGCAAAAAGATCATTACCAAGGTTCTTTGCAACCCTTACATTTTGGGTAGCTCTTCCTCCTCCCCTACTGTGCTTAACTATTAGGTAAAGGTGAGGTAACAGATCATAGGGGCCAGCTAGGCTGCAGTGGGATGGGAGAGAAGGAGGGAGAAGTGGACAGTCCTGAGGGAGAGCTACCACACATTACTCAGCCAGCTGCTCAATAGGAGCCGTGCTGGAATACTTTATCCATTCGGTGTGTGGTTTTCTTTCACCGCTTTCTGGGGTTAGATGGGGAGCAGGAGGTGCCCAGCAGGTTAGGAAAGATTTCTGGGAGTGTTTGGTGGCCTCTCAAGGAGGAAAGGGTAGGTGCTGGTTGCCAGAAGCGGTTTTCAATGTATAGGCCCTCAAGCATGGAGAGCTGATGCTCTCCAGAAGTGATTAAATAAAACCCAGTTGCGGCTGCTCCCCACCTTCAGTTCTTCTCCTCCACCTTTCGTGGCTGCCCTCCCTGGAGGCAGAGGCAGCCTTGCCAGCCACCCTGGCAGCACTACCTGTCTGGGAATTCAGACATTCAGAGTGCCAGAGTTCACTGGCATTTTCCTTTTGTCTGCCACAGGATTAGATTGCATGGGAATCGATTGCGGCCCTCTGTGAGCTTTCTGATTAGCAGGCCTGCTGCTGAGTTGTTGTCTGTGTCCCCGCCTTCCAATCACAGGGCCCATACTTTCCCATCTCTGCCAGCGTGTGACCCAAGTCCCAGAGAGAAAATCAGTTTATCTGATGCTCTCATGGACTTGACAGGGAATCTAGTGATGATGGAATGTCTCTTTCTCCTGACTCCTGACACTACCTGCCAATAGCTACCATTCCCTGGGGCTTTGTGCCCCCTCCAGGACAGAGTTTGGATAGTTAATGGGGTGTGATGACTTACAGGACATCATCCGTAGCATCTCTCACTGACCGTCTGAGGCTTCCATCCCACCTCCACCCATCGCCCTCACACTTCTCCTCCATCACTGACATCTGCTAATTATTCTGTTATTTTTAATGTGGTAAAATATATGTTGTTGTTGTTAGGTGCTTTTGAGTTGGTCTACAACAGAACAAAACATTGCCTGGTCCTGCACCATCCTCACAATCATTACTCTGTTTGAGCCCATTATTGCAGCCACTGTGTCAGTCCATCTTATGCGGGTCTTCTACTTTTTCATGTCCAAAGTACATGAGATAAAGCATCACCATCCTCACATCTCAGGAGCATTCTGGCTGTACTTCTTCTAAGACAGGTTTGTTTGTTCTTCTGGCAGTCCATGGTATATTCAATATTCTTCACGAACAGCATAATTCAAAGACATCAATTCTTTGGTTTTCCTTATTCATTGTCCAGCTTTTGCGTGAATATGAATGAGGCAGTTGAAAATACCATAGTGCATCTTAGTGTCCAAGATAACATCTTTGCTTTTTTTTTTAATTGTGTTTTAGGTGAAAGTTTACAGCTCAAGTCAGTTTCTCATAATATAAAAACTTAAACGCACATTGTCATCTGGCTCTAGTTGCTCTCTCTGCAATGTGACAGCACACTCCTTCTCTCCACTCTATATTTCCCGTGTACATTCAACCAGCTCCTGCCTCCCTCTGCCTTCTCATCTTGCCTCCAGGCAGGAGCTGCACACATAGTCTCACATGTCTCCTTGAGCTAAGAAACACACTCCTCACCAGTATCATTTTATATCTTATAGTGCAGTCTAATCTTTGTCTGAAGAGTTAACTTCAGGAGTGGTTTTAGTTTGGGGCTAACAGATTCTGGGGGCCATGACCTCTGGGGTCCCTCAAGTCTCAGTGAGACCATTAAGTCTGGTCTTTTTACTAGAATTTCAGGTCTGTATCCCACTTTTCTGCTGCTCCACCAGGGATTCTCTGTTGTGTCCCCTGTCAGGGCAGTCATTGGTGGTAACTGGGCACTATCTAGTTCTTCGGTCTCAGGCTGATGGAGTTTCTGGTTTATGTGGCCCTTTATGAGTCTTGGGCTTGTATGTTCCATGTGTCTTTAGGATCCTTCATTCTTCTTTGCTCCAGTTGGGTTGAGACCAACTCTTGCATCTTAGATGCCCACTTGCTAGCTTTTAAGACCCAGATGCCACTCATCAAAGTGGGATGCACAACGTTTTCTTAATATACTTTGGTGTGCTAATTGACCTAGATGTCCCCTGAAAGGATGCCCCCAGGCCCCCACCCCTGCCACTCTGTCCCTCAGAGTGTTTGGTTGTATTCAGGAAACTTTTTAGCTTTTGGTTTAGTCCGTTTGTGCTGACTTCCCCTGTATTGTGTGTTGACCTTCCCTTCACCTAAAGTAATTCTTGTCTGCTATCTAATTAGTGAATACCCCTCTCCCTCCCTCCCCACCCTCATAACCATCAAAAAATGTTGTCTTCTCTGTTCAAACCTTTTCTTGAGTTCTTATAATAGTGGTCCCATGCAATATTTGTCCTTTTGGGACTGATTAATTTCACTCAGCATAATGCCTTCCAGATTCATCCATGTTATGTTTCATGGATTCATCATTGTTCTTTCTCATTGCATAATATTCCATTGTGTGAATATACATAATTTCTTTATCCATTCATCCACTGATGGGCACCTTGGTTGTTTCCATCATTTTGCTATTGCGAACAGTGCTGCAGTGAACATAGGTGTACATGTATCTATTCATGTGAGGGCTCTTATTTCTCTGGTGTATATTCCAAGGAGTGGGATTGCTGGATTGTATGGTTCTATTTCTAGCTTTTTAAGGAAAAACTAAATCGATTTCCAAAGTGGTTCTATCATTTTACATTCCCAACAGCAGTGTATAAGTGTTCCAGTCTCTCCACAACCTCTCCAACATTTATTATTCTGTGTTTTTTGCATTAATGCCAGCCTTGTTGGGGTGAGATGGTATCTCATTGTAGTTTTGATTTGCATTTCTCTAATGGCTAATGATCGTGAGCATTTCCTCACATATCTGTTAACTGCCTGAATGTCTTCTTTGGTGAAGTGCCTGTTCCTATCCCTTGCCCATTTTTTAATTGGGTTATTTGTCTTTTTGTTGTTGAGTTTGTGCAGTATCATGTAGACTTTAGAGATCAGACACTAATCAGAAATGTCATACCTGAAAACTTTTTCCCAGCCTGTAGGTAATCTTTTTACTCTCTTGGTGAAGTCTTTGGATGAGCATAGGTGTTTGATTTTTAGGAGATCCCAGTTATCTAGTTTTCTTTTGAATTGTTACTAATGTTTTATATACTATTTATGTCATGCACTGGGGCTCCTAGTGTTGTCCTTATTTTTTCTTCCTTGATCTTTATCATATTAGATTTTATATTTAGGTCTTTGATCCATTTTGAGTTAGTTTTTGTGCATGGAATGAGGTATGGGTCTTGTTTCATTTTTATGCAGATGGATATCCAGTTATGCCAGGACCATTTGTTAAAGAAACTGTCTTTTCCCCATTTAACTGACTTTGGGCCTTTGTCAAATATCAGCTGCTCATATGTGGATGGATTTAAGTCTGGATTCTCAATTCTGTTCCATTGATCTATGTATGTGTTCTACCAGTACCAGGCTGTTTTGACTACTGTGGCAGTATAAAAAAAAAAGTTCTAAAATCAGGTAGAGTGAAGCCTCCCACTTTGTTTTTCTTTTTCAGTAATGCTTTATTTATCCGGGGCCTCTTTCGGTTCCATATGAAGTTGGTGATTTGTTTCCCCATACCATTAAAAATGTCATTGGAATTTGGATCCGAATTGAATTGTATCTATATTTGGCTTTTG
Organism: Loxodonta africana; assembly: GCF_030014295.1. Lineage (NCBI taxonomy): Eukaryota > Metazoa > Chordata > Mammalia > Proboscidea > Elephantidae > Loxodonta > Loxodonta africana. The sequence goes on along the minus strand of NC_087367.1, from coordinate 44,113,849 downwards.
GTAGAATAGAAATTTTTACAATGTTAAGTCTTCCTATCCATGAGCAGGTGTGGTTTTCCACTTACATGGCTCTCTTTTGGTTTCTTGCGCTAGTGCCTTGTAGTTTTCTTTGTATAGGCCTTTTACGTCTTGGGTAAGATTTCTTCCTAAGTATTTTATCTTCTTGGGGGCTACCATAAATGGTATTGATTTGGTGATTTCCTCTTTGATGTTCTTTTTGTTGGTGTAGAGTAATCCAACTGATTTTTGTATGTTTATCTTGTATCCTGATATTCTGCTGAACTGTTCTATTAGTTTTAGTAGCTTCCTTGAGGATTCTTTAGGATTTTCTGTGTATAAGGTCATGTCATCTGCAAATAGAGATACTTTAACTTCTTCCTTAACAATCTGGATGCCTTTTATTTCTTTATCTAGCCTAATTGCTCTGGCTAGGACCTTCAGCACAATGTTGAATAAGAGTGGTGGTAAAGGGCATCCTTGTCTGGTTCCCGATCTCAAGGGGAATGCTTTCAGACTCTCTCTGTTTAGGATGATATTGGCTGTTGACTTTGTATAAATGCCCTTTATTATGTTGAGGAATTTTCCTTCTATTCCTATTTTGCTGAGAGTTTTTATCATGAATGGGTGTTGAACTTTGTCAAATGCCTTTTCTGCATTAGTGGATAAGATCATGTGGTTGTTGTCTTTTGTTTTATTTATATGGTGGATTACATTGTTTTTCTAATGTTGAACCATCCCTGCATACCTGGTATGAATCCCACTTGGTTATGGTGAATTATTTTTTTGATATGTTGTTGAATTCTATTGCTTAGAATTTTTTTTGAAGATTTTTGCATCTAAGTTCATGAGGAATATAGGTCTATCATTTTCTTTTTTGTGTGCTGTCTTTACCTGGTTTTGGTATCAGGGATATGGTGGGTTCATAGAATGAGTTTGTCCTTTTCTATGCTCTGAAATACCTTTAGTAGTAGTGGTGTTAACTCTTCTCTAAAAGTTTGGTAGAACTCTGCAGTGAAGCTGTCTGGGCCAGGGCTGTTTTTTTGTTCTTGGGAGGTTTTTAATTACCTTTTCAATCTCTTCTTTTGCTTTGGGTTTATTTAGTTGTTCTGCTTCTGTTTGTGTCAGTGTACGTAGGTAGTGTGTTTTTAGAAATTCATCCATTTCTCCTAGGTTTTCAAATTTGTTAGAGTACACTTTTTCATAGCAATCTGATATGATTCTTTTAATTTCAGTTGGGTCTGTTGTAATATCACCCATCTCTTTTCTTATTTGGCTTATTTGCTTCCTCTCCTGTTTTTCTTTTGTCAGTTTGGCCAATGGTTTATCAATTTTCTTAATTTTTTCAAAGAACCAGCTTTTGGTCTTGTTAACTCTTTCAATTGTTTTTCTGTTTTCTATTTCATTTAATTCTGTTCTATTTTTTATTATTTGCTTTCTCCTGGTGCCTGAGCATTTCTTTTTTTTTTTTTTTTTTTTTGCTCTCTTTCTGTTTGTTCAAGTTGTAGGATAATTCTTTGATTTTGGCCCTTTCTTCTTTTTGTATGTGTGCATTTGATATAAATTGACCTCTGAGCATTGCTTTCACTGTGTCCCAAAGGTTCTGATTGGAAGTGTTTTCATTCTCATTGGATTCTATGAATTTCTTTATTCCATCCTTGATGTCTTCTATAACTCAGTCATTTTTGAGCAGGGTATTGTTCAGTTTCCAAGTGTTTGATTTTTTTCCCTGCTTTTTCTGTTATTGATTTCTACTTTTATGGCCTTATGGTCAGAGAAGATGTTTTGTAATATTTCAATGTTTTGGCTTCTGTCAAGGCTGGCTTTATGACCTAATATGTGGTCTATTCTAGAGAATGTTCCATGTGCATTGGTAAAGAGAGTATACTTGGGTACCGTTGGGTGGAGTGTTGTGTATATGACTATGAGGTCAAGTTCGTTGATCATGGTATATAGATCTTCCGTGTCTTTATTGAGCTTCTTTCTGGATGTTCTGTCCTTCACCGAAAGTGGTGTGTTGAAGCCCCTACTATAATTGTGGAGTTATCTCTGTCACTTTTCAATGCTGTTAGAGTATGTTTTATTTATCTTGCAGCCTTGTCATTGGTTGCATAAATATTTAATATGGTTATATCCTTCCGGTATATTGTCCCTTTAATCATTATAGCGAGTCCTTCCATATCCTTTCTGGTGGATTTAACTTTTAAGTCTATTTTGTCCAAAATTAATATTGCCACTCCTGCTCTTTTTTGATTGTTGTTTGCTTGATATATTTTTTTCTGTCCTTTGAATTTTAGTTTGTTTGTGTCTCTAAGTCTAAGGCATGTCTCTTGTAGGTAGCATATAGACGGATTGTGTTTTTTATCCATTCTGCCACTCTATTTCTTTTTATTGGTGCAGTTAGTCCATTTACATTCATCAGAATTATAGATGAGTTTAGTGGTGTCATTTTGATGTCTTTTTTTGTTTGTTGTTGACAGTTTCTTTTTCCCACTTGATTTTTTGTGCTGAGTAGTTTATCTTTATACATTGTCTTTTCCTCTTTTTTGTTGTTGTTGATTTTGTTTCTGCTGAGTCTCTATTTTTTTCTTGTATTTTGATGAAGAGGATTGTTAGCCTCCTTTGTGGTTACCTTAATATTTACCCCTATTTGTCTATGTTTAAACCTGTTATTTCTTTATATCACCTTGTCTTCCTCTCCATATGAAAGATCTATGACTACATTTCTTAGTCCCTCTTTATTGTTTTAATGTTTTCTTCTTTTACATAATGACGACTCTGCTTCGAGCATTTTTTTACCTCGATTTATTTTTGTGATTTTCCTGTCTGGGTTGACATCTGATTGCTCAGTCCATTGTTGTAGTCTTTGGTTGATATCTGATATTATTGATTTTCTCACCAGAGAACTCCCTTTAGTATTTTATATAGTTTTGGTTTGGTTTTTACAAATTCCCTAAACTTGCATTTACCTAGAAGTGTCCTAATTTCGCCTTGATATTTGAGAGACACTTTTGCTGGATATATGATTCTTGGCTGGCAATTTTTTTTCCTTCAGTGCTTTATATAAATCATTCCACTGCCTTCTTGCCTCCATGGTTTCTGCTGAATAGTCTGAGGTTATTCTTATTGGCTCTCCATTGTAGGTGACTTTTCGTTTACCCCTAGCTGCTCTTAAAATTCTCCCTTTATCTTTGGTTTTGGCAAGTTTGATTACAATACATCTTGGTGGACTTTCTTTTAAGATCTACCTTATGTGGAGTTCAGTGAGCATCTTGGTTAGATATCTTCTTATCTATTATGATATGAGGGAAGTTTTCTGCCAACGAATCAACAATTCTTTCTGTGTTTTCTTTAATTCCTCCCTGTTCTGGTACTCCAATCACTCGTAGGTTATTCCTCTTGATAGAATTCCATGTGATTCTTAGGGTTTCTTCATTATTTTTAATTCTTTTATCTGATTTTTCTTCAAATATGTTGGTGCCAAGTCCTTTATCTTCAGGGTCACCAATTCTGCCTTCCACTTGCTCAGTTTTGCTCCTCTGACTTTCTATTGAGTTGGCTAATTTCTGTGATTTTATTGTTAATCTTCTGAAATTCTTATTGCTATCTCTCTATTGATTCTTGCAGGTTATTAAATTTTTCATTATGTCCTTGAATGACCTTTTTAATTTCCTCAACTGCTTTATCTTTGTGTTTCTTTTCTTGTTTTGCATATTGCCCTGTCTCCTTCCTGATGTTTTTTAAGAGTTCTATATATTAATCTTTTGTATTCTTTATTCTTTATCTGGTAATTACAGGAAGGCACCTTCATCCAGAGGACCCTTTGATTCTTTGTTTTGAGAGCTTGTTGAAGCAATCGTGGTCTGCTTCTTTGTATGATTTGATATTGACTATTGTCTCTGTGCCATGTATGTTATTGTATTTTTGCTTACTGTATCCTAGCTTCTCGCCTTGTTTTGTTTAGATATGTCCAGATAGGTTGCTTGAGTGAGCTAGCTTGATTATTTTCATCTTTTAAGCTCTAACACCCTGTCACCAGATAGCTAGAAGTGTTACCATGGATAGGAGCCTAGGAGTCCATTCACTTTTCTTGTATGGATTCAGCTCAGGTGTCCAGGTAGTTGGTCAGCAAGTGCATGGCAGAGGCTCTGTCCTACAGTCTTAGAGGGGCAGGGGTGATTGGTGTAGGTACTGGTATCTGGTTGCAGTAGGGGGTCACGCTCTGAACAAGGCAGGACAACTGTCCCCTGAGTGTGAGGAAAGTGCGTCCTTGTTCCCTAGGGCACACAGGTGTGTGGGTTCTGCAGATGGACCTTGGGCACCCAGTGCTTTTGGTTGTAAGGACTAGGAGGTGCCAGTTATCCTTGGACCCCTGTCGCAGGTGGCTGGGTGACCTGAGTGGAGCCACCAGTCCTTAGGCCCCTGATATGGGTAGGTGAGAACCATGTTTTATACGCAAAGCGGTGTCAAACATCAAACACCCACCTGTCCACCACACAGCTGAAACAGTTGCAGTCTGCCAACCAAGGCCTATTCGCCTGAAATAGGCCCACACAGGTCCATGCAGGTGGGAACGATATTCACCATCAGACCGTTTATGCCTGGACTGGAGCTGCTGCTTTCCTGAGCTCCCCAGGTTAGTGGAGGTGGCAGATTATCTTTTCCCCAACTGTGTATTTATTCCTTCTCCAGGGTTGGGAGAATGGCTCAGTGCACACAACAGGACCTATCTCAGTGCCAGGGAAATCGACAGTTGCTTAAACCTGCTTTGAGGCTGGGGGCGCAGTAAAATAAACATGAGTACTTGGCTTTTGCTGAGAGCGCCATTCTTCTCTGGTTCCGGAGGTGTGAGTAGGCTGTGCGGCTGGCTGTTTCTCCCTGAGGAAACTGCAGCCAAATGCTACCCTCAGCGCACTGTAGCTCTCCTGGGAATAGTGCCTGAGGGAACCTGGCCATTCAGGTCCGGCAACTCCTCTCTGCTTCTGAACCGTCCCTCCCTCCCCTTGCCACTCAGTCTGTTTTCTAACTTCATCTTTGATGTTCAGAGCTTTTAACTTTTCATAAATGTAATCATTTCACTTGCTTTTTTGGGTCTTTATTGTAAGAGGGTTCACCAGAAGCGTCTGACTACTCCGCCATCTTGGCCCCGCCTTCTCAGCATAATTATTGATAGATATGAGTTTAGTGCTGTCATTTTGATGTATTTTTGTGTGTGTGTGTGTCTTGTTTACAGTGTCTTTTTTTCACTTAATTTTCTGTGCTGAGTCATTTTTCTTTATGTATTTTCTTTTCATCTTTTTCATTGTCGATTTTGTATTTGCTGGGTCTCTATGTTTTTCTTGTTTTTGTTTTGTTTTTTGATATGTAGGATTGTTAGTTTCCTTTGTGGTTATCTTAATATTTACCTCTATTTTTCTAAGTTTAAACCAATCTTTTATTTCTTGATATTGCCTTGACTTCCTCTCCTTATGAAAGATCTATGATTACATTATTTAAAAATAGTCCTTTTTGTTTTAATGTTGTCATCTTTTACATATTGACATCTCTGTTTCCATACTTTCCGTGCTTTGCTATGGGCACCCAATGCTGTTGGCTGTAAGGATTGGGAGGCACTACTTATTCTTGGACCCCCCCCTTTGCGCGTGGTTAGGTGTCATGAGTGGATCCACCAGTCCTCTAGCCTCTGATGTGGGTAGGTGAGGACCCGGCTTAATGGGCAGGGAGGTGTCCATTGTCACGAATATGCAGTTGGAAATAGGCTTCAGGTATATACCCTGTTGTATTGTGCTAATGAAGGCCTATGCTGTTGAAATGGGCCCACACATGTCTATGCAGGGCTGAATGGCATTCAAAGTCTGTTTACCCCTTATGCCTGTGCCTAGGCAAAGGGGCTGTGCCTTCCCCGAGTTCCTGGGTTAGGGGAGCTGGCAGATCATTTTTTCCTGTTTGTTAATTTGTTCTCTTTCCAAAGCCAGGAGAATGGCTCAGAATGTGCCAACGGTCCTACTTCTGGCCCAGGGGACGCAGCAATCGGTGAAGCTGGACCAGGTCCTGGAATAGAGAAGGGAGGGAGCAGCTAAATGGGAGAGCTACTTCTCAAAATGGGGAAGGGTTTTTTTGATCCGCATGGCGGGTTAGATGGTTACACTCATCTTTTGCAGATTGAGTGCAACTTCTCCCTGGTTCTGGAGGCTTGAGGCGACTCTCCATTGCTTGGTTTCTCTTGATGTAGAAAATTCATCCTGAGTGCTACTGCTTGCCTCGGCCCACATGCCAGCCAATCCAGCCTGTGGAGTGCCGACCAGGTCAGGTCTGGCAAATCCTCGCTGTTTCTGAACTGTCTTTCACTACCCCTGGTGCTCAGCTCAACTCCTTAACTTTATCTTTGATGTTCAGTGCTCCTATATTGTCATATATAATCAATTCACTTGTTCTTTCAGGTGTTTGTTGTAAGAGGGACCATAGGAAGCATCTGACTACCCACCATCTTGGCCCCACCCTTGACATCTTTGCTTTTTAATATTTTAAAGAATTATTTTGCAGATTTGCTCAATGCAATATGTCCTTCGATTTCTTGACTGCTGCTCATGGATTGTGCGTCCAAGTAAAATGAAATCCTTGGCAACTTCAATCTTTTCTCCATTTATCATTATGTTGCTTATATATATATGACATAAAATTTACCATTTTAACCACTCTAGGTGTACAACTGAGTGGCATTAATCACATGCACAATGTTGTGCAACCATCGCTGGTATTTTTTTCCAAAATATTTTCATTAAAAATATTTTCATTACCCCAAACAAATTCTGTACCCATTGAGCAGTAACTTCCCATCCACTACCCATTTTAGCCTATGTTAACCACCAGTCTACTTTCTGCCTATACAAATTTGCATATTCTTGACAGTTCGTATAAGTGAGATCATGCAATATTTATCCCTTTGTGTCTGATCTTTTTCACTCAACATAATATTTTCAAAGTTCATCTGTGTCATAGCATGTATTAGGACTTCATTTCTCTTTAAAGCTGAGTAATATTCCCTCGTATGTGTATACCACATTTTGTTTATCCATTCATCTGTTGATGGACACTTGGGTTGTTTCCACCTTTCGGCTATTGTAAATAGTGCTTCAGTGAACTTTGGAGTACTTGCTCATTCTTGCTGAGTTTAAATAGGAGACAGGTCACACTAAGGAGGAGCAGGTATCCTCTTTATCCTGCAGGGGCTGGCATGGTGAGGAGTCCCAGACCTTTCTCTTTGGCACCTTGTAGGTGGTGGTAGGCCTCTTTCCTATTCTAGGCAGCAGGAGGATGAGTGAACTGTTGGAATCATATTGGTACATGGAAATCATCCTGAGAGGTGGGTTCGTGATATACGTTTAGAAAGAAGGGAGGGAGACAATTAGGTATCTGTTGGCTGCTAACCAAAAGGTTGGCAGTTCGAATCCACCAGGTGCTCCTTGGAAACTCTATAGGGTAGTTCTACTCTGTCCTATACGGTCACTATGAGTCAGAATCAACTCGATGGCAATGGGTATATGTGTTAGAAAAACAAAAATTAGCTTAGACTCTTACACTACCCCCCAAATTAACTCAGATTGGTCATATACTTAAATGGAATAGCTAAAACTATAAAACTTCTAGAAGAAAGCATGGGAAAAAAATTCTTGTGACCTTGGGGCAAAGATTTCTTAGATATGACAGTAAAAGCATGGTTATAAAAGAAAGAATTGATAAATTAGATTTCATCAAAATTAAAAGGTTTGCTCTTTAAAAGCCACCATTAAGGACATTAAAAGAGATAGGACAGACTGGGAGAAAATATTTGCAAATCATATGTCTGGTAAAGGACATGTATCCAGAACATATAAAGAACTCTTACAACTCAATAATAAGAAGACAAACAACTCAAATTAAAAATGAGCAAAAGATTTGACCAGACATTTCACCAAAAGAAGATATGCAAATGACTAATATCCACATGAGAAGAAGTTCAACATCATTAGTTTGTAGGGAAATTTGAATTAAAACAACAATGTGATGCCACTATACACTCATTAGAATGGCTATAATTTTAAAAACTGATAATACCAAGTGTTGACGAGGATATGGAGAACTGGAACCTTATACATTACTGGTTGGAATGTAAAATGTTACAGCCACTTTGGAAAACAGTTTGGCACTTCTTAAGAAGTTAGAGTTACCATTTAACCTAGCAATTCCACTCCTAGGTGTATACCCAAGAGAATGAAAACGTATGTCCACACATTTTATGCAAATATTGATTATAACATTCATAGTAGCCAAAAAGTGGAAACAACCCAAATGCCAACTAGTAAATAGATAAAATGTGTTATATCCACAGAATGGAATATGACTTGGCAATTAAAAAAAAAAAAAAAAAACTCATACATGCTCTAACGTAGATGAACCTCAAAAACATCATGCTAAATGAAAGAAACCAGAAGTAAAAGAATCACTTCATGATATATCCAGAAAAGGTCAATCTGTAGAAATAGGGGTTGGGGTGAGAGCAGGTATTGACTGCAAATAGGCATAAGGGAGCTTTTTAGGGTGATGGAAGTGTTCAAAAATTGGATTATGATGGTGTTTGTGCAACTCTATAAATTTACTTTAAATAGTTGAGTGAATCATTACAATGAATGAATTTTATGGTATATAAGTTATACCCCCACAAAGCTGTGAAGGAAAGAGAGAGAGAGAGAGGAAGAGAAACAAAGAAGAGAGGTAGATTTCAGAATGTACTTCTTCAAAGGAACCACCTGGAAAGGGAGAGACGGGGACCTCTTGGGACAGTCTGAGCTTCTAGGAAAGAGTCCTTTGAGATGCCCGCCACTGAGCAGTCCTGAGGCCCCGCACTTCCTCTGTAGGAGTGGAAGCCCTAGGCAGCTCTGCAATTCAACCGGAGGCTTCAGCCCACTAAACCCTGTTCCCAAGCTTGTTCTTTCCTCCTCCCTCACACAGCATATATGTTATATCAGTTTCCTATTGCTGCTGTAACAATAACCACAAACTTGATGGCTTAAAACAACAGAAATTCATTCTTTCTCAGTTCTGGAGGCCAGAAGTCTGAAACCAATATTGCTGGCTAATGTCAAGGGCTAATAAGAATGTGCTCCCTCCAGAAGGCCCTAGGGGAGAATATTATCTTTGCCTCTTCCAGCTTCTGGTGGCTGCTGGCTTCCATTAGCTTGTGGCCACATCACTCCAGTCTTCAAGGCCAGCATCTTCAAATCACTCTGTGTACTATCTTTATATCACTTCTGCTCTGTGTGTATCAAATCTCTGTCTGCCTTGCTGTTATAAAGACAGTTGTGATGGCATTTAGGGCCCATTTTGCCCTAGGATTAGTGGTTTACTTCTGAGTATAAACGAGCCCCTTAGAACTTTGACCCCAATTTTGGAGCCCTTATTATTTGGATCCGTGGTGGCGTAGTGGTTAAAGAGCTTGGCTGCTAACCAAAAGGTCAGCAGGTTGAATCCACCAGCCATTCCTTGGAAACACTACAGGTCAGTTCTACTCTATCCTACTCTGTTGCTGTGTTGGAATCAACTTGATGGCAATGGGGTTTTTTGTTTTTTTTGCAGATGCTATAGAAAGCCGGGTATAAGCATCATTTAATCTTCACAGAACTATTTGAAGTAGGTGCTATTATTATCGCCCTCTTTGGAGATGAAGGAACTTTGGGCCAGAGAGTAAAATAAGTTATCCAAGGTTTGAAAAGCAGTCAGCATCAGAGCCCGGATTGGAGTCCCGGCAGTTGGTCTACAGTTCCTGCCTTCCCCCAGGCTCTTGCTAAAAGTGGATTTGAAGGAGTGAGAGGCCAGACAACGTGTGTAAAGCACCTTGAATATACATAGTACATAGTAGTTGCTCAATAAATGTTAGTTACAATTATGATGATAGTCTTTGACAAAGAAGCAAATTTGATAGAGCAGAGTCAGACATTCCTAAGGTCAAATCCAGGCTTTATGATGTTGAGCAAATGAGCAAAACCCGGAGCAAAGCCCAGTATGAGAAAACTGGAGGCCTTCAAGACAAGATCATCTACTGATTCCAGCATGGGGAAGAGAGTAGAAGGGAGGAGGAGCAGGAATGGCATGCCCTGGGAGGGAGGAGAAGGGCAGGTCCTCTAGGAAAGTGTCTTCAGAGCTCAAAGGGCCTGAGGCTGCCTGTCTCTTGGAGGGAAAGGAGCTGGACTGAGTATTGCTCAGGGGTCCTTCCCCCAAGCGAACCTCCCTAACCTCAGATGGCAGCAAAGATCAGCTGCACATTTGGCTCCTACATCTATCTATAAGATGGAGATAGGTAAAAGCCTGGGCCAGCAACCCTGTCCATCTGCTTACCCCCTCTGTCCTGGGCACTGCAAATCCAGCATCTTCTCTGCCCTTCCAAGAGGAACTCATGCCTCGATCCAAATGGGGCCCAAGCGTCCATCCACAAGGGGACCCCTGGCTCCATCCGAAAAGGACCATTGAGAAGCCCTGAGGGAGCAGGAGAGCAGTGGGATGCAGACACCACATTCTCATAAAAAGACCAGACTTAATGGTCTGACTGAGACTAGAAGGACCCCAGTGGTCATGGCCCCCAGACCTTCTCTTGGGCCAGAACAGGAACCATTCCCAAAGCCAACTCTTCAGACAGGGATTGGACTGGACAATGGGTTGGAGAGGGATGCTGGTGAGGAGTGAGCTTCTTGGATCAGGTGGACACTTGAGACTATGTTGGCATCTCCTGCCTGGAGGGGAGATGAGAGGGTGGAGGGGGTTAGAAGCTGGTGAAATGGACACGAAAAGAGAGAGTGGAGGGAGAGAGCAGGCTGTCTCATTAGGGGGAGAGTAATTGGGAGTACGTAGCAAGGTGTATATAAGTTTTTGTGTGAGAGACTGACTTGATTTGTAAACTTTCACTTAAAGCACAATAAAAATTATATTTAAAAAAAAAGGGACCCGTGCCTCTGTCCAAGGGGTGGTTCATGCCTCTGTCCAAAGGGACCCCATGACTCTATCCAAAACGCTCCCAGTGAGTAGACTTCTATCTGCTGCTACCTCCACAAAAACCTCTGTCCAAAGGGACCACATGACTCTATGCAAAATGCTCCCAGTGAGTAGACTTCTATCTGCTGCTACCTCCACAAAAACCTCTGTCCAAAGGGACCACATGACTCTATGCAAAATGCTCCCAGTGAGTAGATGTCTGTCTGCTGCTACCTCCACTAAATCTCTGACTCCAATAGAGCATGTGTTCTGAAAGGCTCTGCCTAGAGCCCCATGTCAGAGGAGGCCACAATCAGCTTCCCACCTCCTAGAGCCCAACCATTCATTTAGAAAGTGATGGTGGAAAGCTGGGCCTTGGCAGAGCAGTCCTGAATTCCCTCAGGACCCTTCCTCTTCCCTTTCCTTTAGCTTGATTGTTATTCAAAAGACCTCCTTATGGAAATTACAAAATAATGGTCCTGCAATTTGCGCATGTGTGGCTGTGAGTAAGCTAATTACTGTTCCCCACGTACCCTCTAACACCCTCTAACGGAGGCACTGCAGTGGGATCATGGGACATTGTTCGCTTGTCATTGCAGCTTTGCATCCCTCCTCCACCCTCCCTCATGACCTGTTGTCCATCACCCCCACTATCCCTGTTCTCCAAGGTGTCAGGGTGACATGGAGTACCTGAGTAGAAATCACCATTCTATCCCCATCTATATATGTCCAGAGGGGTGCAGGGCCAATGGGGGCTCCAGAATTTCCACACAGAGGGGATTTAGGGGCGCCCCTGGCTGGAAAAGGAGACGTGAATCTGCATCTATATAGCAAGCACACAGTTTTAACAGATATCCTGTTATTTGGGGTGGTTTCAGAGGCTGGGAAAGATAATGAGGGATGGGCTAAGTTTCCACAATGCTCCTTGATATTGTTACTGCAGCAACTCTCCCTCTCTGGTTTGCACTGTTCCCTCAAATTGGGAAGTCACTTGCAAGATTGGGAAAGGGCAAAGAGTGGGCGGGGGGGGCGGGCGGGGGGGAAGGAGCTACTGCCAAACCTGGTCCAAGTGTGATGCTTTCAGCAGCGGGAAATCTAGGGACCAGAGGGAGGTTTTATGGAGGCGGTGTAGTGGCCCTGGGCCAGACTTCTGAAGGGAAAGATAGAGTCAGGGGAGAAAATGGAGGGGGCAAAAGGAAAAATGAGCAGAATCATCCTGCATAAAACCCGAAACTCCGGTCACTGAGTACAAGGTTAATCAGATTATCTCAAAAGGAAAATTGGGGAGAGCTAAGCCTCTTCTCAGTCAGGGGTGCATTACTTTAATCAAATAACCGATTGCCACTTGGGGTGGGGCAAAGATGAGACCTTCAAGAGGTCATTGTTTTGGACAGTCTGAGGATAATGTGGTCCTGGGAAAGAAATGGGGGTGGCAGGTTTGAGAGTGCCTCAGGAAGGAGATGGTGGCAGTGGGACAACTTGACATCTGTCGGGTTTGGGTGCCAATGAAAATGGCTGGATATCATGGTAAGAAGCTCAAATCCTACTTTACTAAACTTAGATCAGGCTCAGGAGTAATACAGACCTAGGTTGAACTTTGATTCATTCACTTAAAGCTGTAGGACCTAGGATGAGCTACTTAATGTCCCTGTACCTTGGTTTCCTCATATATTAAAAAGTGTAGTGACTGTACCTACCTCATATGCTAGTGGGACAAATGAACCTGACAATGTGGCTTAGCCCTTTGCACAATACCTCTCCCACAGCAAATCCTTGGCCCACAGTTATTTGTCGTTCTTATTTTGTGTGGTTATGGTATTGCTTTGAGCATCAAGTGGTGTAATTTCTCTATGGCAACTAGCACAGTGCCTGGCACATGACCACTGTGTTTTCCGCATTGACTGTTGCTTCCTCTTACGGCTCAGACAGGCATCTTCCATTCCAAATCTCCCTTCCATCTTCATTGAGAGAAGTGAGATAGAGGGCATGGAGGTGAGAAGGAAAGTGGAGGAGAAGCACCTAGGGTCCCACCTTCTTCCTTCCTCTTCTCTCTCAGGAGCAGAGTACATGAAGTCTTGGAGGATTTTCATGTTCCTGGAACCTATGAATTGCTCCTCACAAATTCTCAGAATATGTAGCATGAAATGTGGCCTTTGGGAAGAATTATTTTTACCTGTTTTTGAAAGCAGTTGTGTGCTAAGTGTGTATGTGGGGAACTGAGGAGGAGTTATATAGAAATATTCCAAGTTTTTTCAGTAGGATCAGATTTGATATAGAAATGTAGGTGCTTACAGAATTCTTGGAAGGGCTAGAATGACAAATTCAGGCTAGGCCACTGAGCACTGTCAAGTTGGCCACTAACTCTCTGCTGGCAATGGTCTCAGCTGCCTGTAGTGCTGAGGCAGGTAATGCATAGGAAAACACCGGAAGGTCACTGCAGAACTTCATGTCTGCCAAAGCCCATGGGTGCGCCTCCCCCTCCCCCGACCTGAGAAGCTACCTGCTTCTCCTTCCATGTCTGGCAGGAAGGCCTGTTGTTGGTTGGGCTGTAATTCAGAGCTGTACTGGCAGACATTCTGGGAGAAGTAGTTCTCATGCTTCAGCCCTCAAGACCCTGACTTCCCAACAGAAAATCCAACAGGGGGAGGGAGGGAGGAGGAGAAGGGACTGTTGACCCCATTAAGACCCAAAAAGCCAAGTTCGTGAATGCAGAGTCTGAGCCAACATCAAGATAAGTGGAGGGCCCAGCAAGCACCACCATTTTGCTGTGAGCAGAGAGCTGGGAGGCAGGGAGGGGAAGGAGAGGCTGTGTTTGCCTCCCTAGGAGGCAGATAGAACAACAGCAGGAGTGGGGAGATCCCAGCAGAAGGCCCAGGCTGGGAGGCAAGAAATGCAGACTCTCTTTAGTATGGGTGATTGGCAGGGTAGGCTTGATTGAGAGAGTTAAAGGAATCCTGTTTTGCCCCCCAGTGGACACCTAGAACAGAGTCAGGATCAAGTGAAGAGCCTGAGGCAACCACAGGTTCAGTGGGAGGACTCCAGGGTCACCGTGGATAGACAGGAGAGCCAGCAAGCCAATGCAGATATAAGGGGAATCTTAGAATTGTTTCAATTCAACAAGTAGCTGAAGCAGCTGCTTGGGTTGGGCCAGACCTTGTACACAGAGGTGCACAGGTGATGAGGATACATACAGCCTGTGCATAAAGATTAGTGAAAGAGACCAGATGATGATGATGATGGGGAGAAGGGAGAGGAGGAAGGCGAGCTAATTCCTTTGAGTGTTTATTATACAAATCACTTTATATGAATTATCACATTTAATCTCCAACAGCTATATGAAGTAGGTACTGTTAATATTCCTTCTTTACAGATGGGGGTCCTGAGGCTTGGAGAGGTTAGTGACCTGCCTGTGGTCACACAGCTGGTAAGGGGTGGAGCCAAGATCTATACGCTGGGCTCCTTGATTGCATATCCTGTATTCTCCAGCTAACTATAATGCAAGACAGACAATATTGGGGATGACAGGATGCAAATGGATGGACGTGTTCTGGAAGGAGACATTTATGCCAACTGGGAAATGAGGGGTACTTTCATAGACAAGGTGGCTTGTGAGCTAAGCCTTAGGGATGGGACACATTTCAGGGTTAGAGATGGGTGAGAAGGGCACTCCACATACATGGTTCAGTGTTAGCAAATGCATGGACCGTCATAATAGTCATGTAGCTAAGGCAGAGAGGTGGGTATGAGCTCTTAAAAGAGTGACTTGCCTGTACCCTATTATTTGCCCATTCAACACAAGTATGTGAGCACTTTTTAGGTGCTGGCAGGCAGAGAGGCAGAGGGTACTGGGTGCAGGTTGGCAAGAGAGGCAGGGAGGTAAACAGAGAGTCATACCAGTGTGGGAAGTTCAGCAGTTGAGGCACTTAGAGTTTAGAGCTGGTGCAGACCAAGGAGTGCTTCAAGGAGGAAGGGACCCTGTGCAGTTCTGGCACATGGGTGGGAGCTACGCAGGCAGCCAGGAGTGGGTGAGCGGAGGATGGTGGTGAGCCACGTCTGGGCATATTCATGGGGTGGCCAGGCCTCCATTTGCCCAGAACTCCAGCTGTGCTGGGAAGACAGGGGCAGAGAGTGGCTGAAGAAAGAAGAGGCTGGAGGGTGAGCAGGGCCCAGTGATCCTGAGGGACTGTGGAAAAGTCAGGTCAGGCACTGGGCTTTGTTGTCAAGGCAGGGAGAATCCCATCCAGCTGGTGTTATGGGGAGATCCCTGTAGGTGTATAGAGGAGGGAGGCAAATGGTGGTCAGAGAATCAAGATAATGGTAACATGATGAGGGCCTGAAACAAGGCAGGGCAGAAATAGGGGAATTTGACAGTAGCTCAAATGGAGCTCAATAGCTCAGTAGCTCAAATAGAGTGGTGAGATGACAGTGTGGTTACAACTGACTGTAGGGGAGGGAGGAAGGATTAAGGAAGAAGCAGGGGCCAGTTGGCTATGGGCCATCCACAGAAAGGTGTCCTATAGATGGGTTGGAAATACAGAAGAGAGGATGAAACAGTTAAAGTCAGCATCTGATCCCAGCAGAAATGGTATGAAACTGCCCCGTAAGGTATCCAAGGCTGAGAGTAAGAGCGTGTGTGTGTGGTGGGGGGTGTGGGGGGATGAGGAGGATACATCTCCATCACAGGATCACCTTCTCCCAAGCTTGAGGAGGGGCAGGTAGGAGGTGACAGGGCTCCCATCTGCTGTTTTCATCTTTCTCTAACTGGAGCTTTGAATTATGTGTGTAGTAGGCAGTCACTGTGCTACGTGTATCTCGTCAATTAAAACCTACACATTAAACTATAATAATAATAATATAATATTAATAATAATAAAAGCCAAATGACTCCATCACATGTTCTTTCCCTCTTACTCCATCCCTAGCTTCCCAGGGGACCTGACCAGTAATTGATCCCCTGATCTCCATGAGGCTCCAGTCCACCCCGGGGCCCCTCACTGCCCATGAACAGGCAAAGTAGGAGTCACTGGTCCCCACACAGGGGTGTCTATGGTAGCAGCACGGTAAGCCACTATCTAGGCCGTGAGTATGCCCCTCCCTGTCTCTCTTCAGGAATATATATATATTTTAACTTAGAGATATACTGAGGAAATGAAATGAGAGACCAAAGCATCCCGTGTGAAAAAGCGACAGTTCATTGGAAAATATTTATCTTCATTATGGTTCGTATCATTATTGATGGAGAAGCCCTGCAGACTAATGGGAAAATCTCTCCAGGAGGCTGGAATCCAGATGAGCTGAGTCTCCACCTTGCCTTTGACATGCTGAGTGGGCACAGCCTTTAATTTTGGGATTCCCAGTTTACCCATCAACACAGCCTGAAAGACAGTGCTCATGGTGAGACTAGCCTCACAAAGCTAGGAGAGGTCTTGGAGACCAGGGTGTGAGCTCCCTGTGGCACAGACTGCATCTTGCTGACCTTTATATTATACAGGAGCCTTGTTTAATAAATGTGTGTGCTGATTGCCTGAATGATGGAATGAATGAATCAGAGAGTGAAAGTGTGTTATAGGGGTGGGCAGATCAATGAATCTAATCTGTTCATTTCACCAAGGAAGCAAGTGTGGTCTAGAGAGGGTGAGTTATGCTCTTTGGCTGCAGAACTGGTCTGAGGTTCAGCTCATTCATTTCCAGGGTCATTCTGTGGTTCCAGAGTCCCTGGGTGGTGCAAACAGTTAATGTGTTCAGCTACTAACTGAATAGTCAGAGGTTCGAGCCCACCCAGAGACACCTCAGAAGAAAGGCCTGGCTATGTACTTCCAAAAAATAGCCATTGAAAACCCCATAGTTTTACTATGACACACATGGGGTTGCCATGAGTTGGGATTCACTCAGTGGCAACTGGTTTTGGCTTTTCTCTGTGGTTCCACTCAACCACTGCCTGTCCCTTCTACTGAGAGATGTTGTAGAACATAAATGAGAATGTACACATGCAGTTATTTTTTGCTAGTTAGGTTGAAAGGGGTTTACAAAAACATCAAAATATCATTTATCATGACGGAAGTTCGAGAGGCCTGGATAAACAGCCTGGAGAGCTGTAATTAACATTAAAATCAAGCTGTAGTGTGTTGGATACAAAACAAACCAAACCCCTTGCCATCTAGTCAAGTCCAACTTACACCAACCCTGTAGGACAGAGTAGAACTACCCCATAGGGTTTCTAAGGCTGTAATCTTTAGGGAAGCAGACTGCCACATCTTTCTCTCGTGGAGTGCTGGTAGGTCAAACTGCCAACCTTTTGGTTAGCGGCCAAGCATTTAAACACTGTGCCACCAGGGCTCCTTGTGGGTTGAATAAAAAAAAAAACCTGTTGCTGTCACGTTGATTCTGACATGTAGCAACCCTGTAGGACAGAGTAGAACTGCCTCATAAGGTTTCCAAGGAACAGCTGAGTGGATTCGAACTGCCAACCTTTTGGTTAGCAGCCTGAGCTCTTAGCCACCATGCCACCAGGGTTGGATAGCGACCCCCAAAAAGATATGTTGCAGTCCTAACCCCTAGTACCTGTAAATGCCATCTTATTTGGAAATAGAGTCTTTACAAATGAGCTCATGGTTGGATGAGAACATACTGGGTTGAGATGGGCCCTAACCCAATTATTGGTAATAGAGGGAACTGTGGACACAGACGTAGGGGAGAGGGCCAGGTGAAGATGGAAGCAGAGATCGGAATGACGCAGCTGCAAGCCAAGAAACGCCAAGGTTTAGGATGGCAACCAGCAGAAGCGAGGGGGAAGGATCCTCACCTAGAGCCTTCAGAGAGAGCCTGGCTCTGCCCACACCTTGATTTTGAACGACTAGCTACCAGAACCAGGAGGGAATAAATTTCTGTTGTTTTAAGCCACGCAGTTTGTGGTAATTTGTTATGCAGCCCTAGGAAACTAATATCCAGGCCTTGTATGTGTTTGAAGAAGCCCTGGTGGTGCAGTGGTTAAAGTGCTGGACTGTTTACCAAACGGTTGGCGATTTGAACCCACTAGCCACTCCACGAGAGAAAGATGTGGTAGCTAGTCTGCTTCTCTAAAGATTACAGCCTTGGAAACCCTATGGGGCAGTTCAACTCTATCATATAGGGTCACTCTGAGTCGAAATCAACTCAACAGCAATGAGTTTCAGTTTTTTTGTATGTGTTCACCAGTAAACAGCAAAAATAAGAGAGCTGTTCTTCCCTTCTCCCCATTTCACAGATGAGTCCACAGAGGTTCACAGAGGCTGTGAACGGACTTGCCAATGGCGTCACAGTTAGTAAGGTTTAGGAATTGGTTCTGGAACCCAAGTGTTTGCAGTGAAAACTCAGGGTGAATTTTGCTGCTTCCTTGTAACATCCTGGAACCACCAGCTTTCACTATCGCAAACCCACATCAGTACGGCCTGAGCAGGCTTGGTCCAGGGCTCAACTGTGTTCTCTGATGGCCTTGTCAGTTGATTAACACAAGGAGGATCTGAGAGCAGCCCTGACTTTGAAGAGTTCCTCAAGGGAAGCTGAGTGTGACCTCCCAAACTCATTACCTGGTCTCAGAAATTTGTAGCCAACCGTCATAAGTTGGTAAGTTGTGACATTTGGCTGTTGGCTTCCAGGAGGCTCCAAGCGTGATTCAGAGCTCCTAAGTGCACGTTTCCAGCTTGTACTAAGGGATGGGAAGCTTCTGGATGGCTTCGGCCTTTATGAATTGTTGTTTCATCCTTCACACTGGAGTCACCCAACTTGGGGCCCAGGTTTATGGCTCTGAGATTTGCTGAGAAAGAGAGACGGGTCCTGGTTTTCTGTTGTGCCTGCTTTGGATGGAATCTGCTCATCTGGACAAAGATAGTATCAGAAATGTCTGATGCAGCAGCTCTCCTGACCTGGGGGCCCTTCCATGCTCCTAGCACATACTCCTCCCAGTAACAAGATGCCCAGGCCTTGCCCTCCCTGCCTCTGTCTCCCCCAGGTGACTGTTACCCCCTGCCACGCTTCCATCTCAGCATATTATTAACACCGCCTCTATCTCAAACCACTTCCCTTCCAGGGAGTGCTGTGTGTTAGAAATGATGGTCTTGAATCATTTCTTAAGTGACCAGCCCTGAAATCGTTTTAGTTCCATACACACAAATTAAATCATAAATCCACATTGGGCACTGGGAAAGACTGAAGTGCAGCTCTGATTTAAGAGCAGAGAGGAAAGGAATCCTCATGTGCCAGGAAGAAGGGCCAGGGCCTTAGAGAGAAGGCACAGGCTTCCCCACTCACTCGCCTTATGCAGAAGGGGCCTTTTGCATTTCTGCTCTGGGCAAAAGGGGTTCTGGGGAATGTAGACAAGCATGTTAAGGGCTCTTTGCTTATCTCTGAGAAGTCAGAAGGAGGAGGGCAGGAATGAACTGGGAGGGGAAGGAACTTATCTGGAGAGACCCAATATTGGGGGAAGTGGGTGTTCCTGAAACGTATCCATGATTCTTAGTTATTCCAAGACCCAGTTTAATATCCTGCCCCTCTCCAAGACTAATTCCAACCCATATGGAATACCTGATCCCTCTCCCCAAAAAGACAAGTCTTCTGCTTCATTAGGTTAGTGATGGGCACACAGCAAGCTGCCAAACATCCTTGATTCTTTCCCAACACCACACCTTTTCACATTCTATTTACCCTGCCTGGAATACCCTCCATTTTATCTACCTAGAAAACTCCTATTCATGCTTCAAAACCCAGATCAGCTGTTACCTCCTCCAGGGGGCCTTCCCTTTCTAATATATAGAGAGGACTATCTCCTCTCCCTTCGCCCCTATACATGCTTCTCCTTCCACATTTATCATGCTATTTTATAATTATTGTTAGCATCTGATTCTTCCCCAAGGCTTTGAGTTCCTTGAGAATGGGAACTTGGCTTACTCCACTTTGTATCTCCAGTAGCCAGTCCAGGGCCTGATATTTAAGGTGTGATATTTCTAAAGCTGTGTAGTCAAGTGATTAGAGCCCCAGAGTGGAGAGCAGCTTCACATCTTTCCTTTGACTACAACATGCTTTGTTTCTTTATGTAAGTCACTTGCTTCTGAGTTGAGAATCTGAGTTTCTACCTGTGCAAAACGGGAAAAATAAAACCAGTGCCTTCACAATTTCAGAAACCTACAAAGAAGATAAATTTGCGAGTGAGTTGGTAGGGGAATGTGTCAAAACCCTTTAGCTCCACGAAAAATTCCGTTAGAAAGTCAAGGTGTTGGTATTGCAATTATTATGTGATTCCCAAATGGTGAGAGTGCTTCCAGAAATGTTCTTTGCTTGATGAACCAATACATTTTCAGCCCCCACTGATGAATTTGGGAATCGAATACCTGTCATCTCAAGATAATTGACACGTCTTGGTGAAATGCTTACATTTCTCTGATGAAAGTGTGGATTCTTACTGAGAGCAAGGAGAAAGACGTGTTACATGGGAGCAATAGTGTTTTATGGACCTTTATCTTTGTTATTAACAAATGAGCGTAACGTGTAGAAATGGTAAAGGGGGAATTCAGTAATGAAGTTTCATAGGATTATAATGATTATTAGCCTGATGAAGATGAAATTCAGCCTTCAGTACTATGTGGTTTCCTTGGCATTCACTCTTTTGGCCCCCTAACGTTGAAGGGCAGCAGGTTGGCTACTTCTGCTCTAACATCCCACCCTGAAGTTATCTGGGAAGTGGGCATACAAGTGGCAAGCTCCTCTAGTGTGTCCAGCTTGGCACATGAGTAACCAAAAAGTTGATTCCAACTCATGGCGACCCTCTGTATCTCAGAGTAGAACTGCACTCCCTAAGGTTTTCGATGGTTGATTTTTTGGAAGTAAATCTCCAGGCCTTTCTTCTAAAGCACCTCTGGGTGGTCTTGAATCTCCAGCCTTTCTGTTAACAGTGAGCATATTACCATTTGCACCACTTCAGGCCTCTGGGGATGTCAGTAAACAATATTAGTTATAGGTGTCCCTGTGTCATATAAATGGCAAACATTTTCTTTTCTAGGAAGCTGGCACCCACCAGAGGAGGGAGCAGTTAGTGTCAGTGAACACTCAGCCCACCCTGCTGCCTAGCTGTCCAGGTGTCCTCTGGAAAACACAGCCAGGCCCACCAGCGTCGATGCTCTCTTTATCTCCCTTTGCCCACTGGAAGCCACTGGGAAGATGAATTTGCCTTTCAGAGCAGACCTTGCAGAATACCCAGCAACCACATCCATACATCACATTTTTACATCTGGTCAGGAATTCAGGCAGGCAGGGACTCAGAGGAACTCAGAGCTAGCATATGATATACACCATATATATTTTTTTCTCCATTTGGAAGCAGGGAAACTAGGACAAGATGCCCTCAGTGAGCAGAAAAGAAATACATCTCATCCCTTTCCTAAGCCTTTCATCTGAACTCACGTGCACTTGAACATATGAGTTTTTGAGCATGAGTCCATTTGCCCATAAAAACAAAACGTTCCCTTTTCCGCCACGTGTACCTTGCCATAGTAATTAACTAGAAAGGACATCAGCTGTAAAGCCAGACAAACCTGGTTTTGAACTCTACTGCTGCCACATAATGGCTGTGAAATCTTGGGCAAGTCGTTTTGCCTCTCTGAGCCTCAATGTCACTGTCAGTGAAATGGGCATGATAATATCTTCCTTACATAGTTTCACTGAAAATAAATGGTGTGTTAGGATTACATGTTTATGAGAAACAGAAAACCTAAGATCATTATAGTTTTTAAAATAGAGTTTTTGTTTGTTTTTCTCTCATATAAAATAAATCCAGTCTGGTATGGCACTCCATAGTATGGTGTCAGAGACGCAAGTACACTCTATCTTGTTGCTCTGACATCCTTAGCATACGTTTTCTACCTCATGGTCCAACATGACTGCTTGAGTTTCAGCCATCACGTTCACTTTCCAGCCAGCAGAAAGCAAGAAGGGGAGAAGAGCCAGCCTCCCATCTTGAAGATCATTGCCCAGAAGTCACATATGATCCTTCCACTCATAAATTAGCAATTCAAGCCAATGAATGCTCCTGAATTATCAAACCTAGATGGGAATGTCCCAGAGTATTCCGTTGACAAATGTTGACTTTGAAAAAAAAAAAAAAAAATTAGCGAAGTGATGATACATTGTCTATAATGAACACTGTCTTAGTCATCTAGTGTTACCATAACAGAAATCCACAAGTGGATGGCTTTTACGAAGAGAAAATTATTTGCTCACAGTCTAGTAGGATACAAGTCCAAATTCAGGACTTTGGTTTCAGGGGAAGGCTTTCTCTCTCTGTTGGCTCTGGAGGAAGGTCCTTGTCCTCAATTGTCCCCTCATCAATGAGCTTCTCAGGCACAGGGACACCATGTCCAAAGGACACGCTCTGTTCCTGGTGCTGCTTTCTTGGTGGTATGAGGTCCCCAACTTTCTACTTGCATCCCTTTCCTTTTATCTCTTGAGAGATAAAAGGTGGTACAGGCCATACCCCAGGGAAACTCACTTTACCTTGGATCAGGGAGGTGACCTGAGTGAGGGTGGTGTTACAATCCCACCCTAATCCTCTTAACATAAAATTACAATCACAAAATGGAAGACAACCACACAATACTGGGAATCATGGCCTAACAAGCTGATACACATATTTTTGGGGGGAACATAATTCAATCCATGACAAACACATTATAATTTTATGATAGAATAATATCTTTTAATTGAGCAGATATTACCTGTCAGGTAGTACAGCAGACATGCTTCAGTTGCCATGGCTATGGGTAGTGGAGTCCGTAACTCTGAAGCGGATGTGCTTTCTCTGGTAAGTCATGCTGGCATAATTTGTGTTTATGCTTAATTTATGTTTATGATACACCAGTTTTTTGTTGTTGTTGCTGTTCCAAATAAATTTCCTTGGTACCAATGAGATATTATGGTTAGGAGTAGTCTCTGGAGTGAAGCAGGCTGTGTTCAGTACCTGTGGGACCTCGGTCAAGTTACTGAGCTCACTTGGGCCTTGGCTTCCTAACGTGCCAAGTGGGAATATTGTAACACCTGACTCAGGGTGGTTGTGAGGATGAAGTGAGATCATGACGGTAAAATGCTGAGCAAGGTACCTGGCCTGGGATAAAAGCTTATTTAAATGTTGGCCATTGCCACATTTAATAAGACAGTTGTTATAATATTGACACAGCTTTATGACCCGCTTTAACAGGTGGCTGGCTCCTGTAGGGTCGCTATGAGTCGGAATCAACTCGACGGCACTGCTTGGTAACCCACAGACCTTGCTTTGGAAGGGTGGAGGGAAATGCATGGGTCCTGAGGGCGGGCGGGGCCAGCCCAATATCCCACCCTCTCCTGTGATCTGCAGGACATGCTGTTCTCTCATTTAATAAGTGGCTTTTACTGGCCTGACCCCCAAAATAGAGGGGTGAGGGAGGAAGGGGGCAGCAGAGGGACCAGGGTAGTGCTTGCCTGTCCAGCTAGACTCCTGTCATTCATTCAACCCTGGGCTTTGGTCCACCTCCCACTCGGGGCCCAGACTGTGTCCCAGTTTTTCTTTAGGGGAATGCTTTTTTAAACTGGAGTCCCTGGGTAGCACGAATAGTTCCATGCTTGGCTGCTAACAAAAAGGCTGATGGTTTCAATCCACCCAGAGGTGCCTCAAAATGAAGTCCTGGTAATCTGCTTCCAAAGAATCGCAGCCAGTGAAGACCCTCCCGAGCGCATCTCTACCCTGGAATCCGTGGGTTCTCCAGGAGCTGTAATCGACTCAGTGGCGACTGGCTTCCCTCCCCTAGGCCTTCCCCCGGGTCTGCACCTGCCGCTTCTTCACCAGCCCTCACTGCTGCTCGCGCCTGCAGTCGAAAGGCTTTCTGGCTCCCCCTCGGTGCACGCTGAGATCTAAGTGCTAAGTGTATCCTTAACACCTCTGATCTGTGCTGCAAGCTTCTCCCTTAATCACGTTTAACTGACAAACCTGAAGGCAGCTGGTGATGCTAACATTCCCCCAGGAAACTGCAGATAGGGAAGACTGGGAGCCTCTGGAAATTACCTCTCAGCACCTGGGAGTAAACAGTCACTCCAGAGGACACAGCTATTCCGAGCCCTCTCTGCCCCTCCTTCGCTAGCCATCTCCCAGGTACCCTGATTCGCATCACCCCCTGGGCCACACACACGACCCCCAGGAGTGCAGCCTCCAGCATTGGCCTCACTCAGCTGCTCAGAAGGAGGGTACTTTAGCTTCCTAGGGCTGCTGCAGCGAAGTCCCACAAACTGAGTGACTTATAACATAGAAATTTATTGTCTCAGTTCTGGAGACCAGGAGTCCAGATTCTCCTAGCTTCTGGTGACAGCCTCAATCCTTGGTGTCTCTTGTCTCTGCCTCTGTCTTCACATGGCTGTCTTCCTTCTGTGTCTCTTCTCTTTTATGAGGACGCCACTCATATTGGATTAGGACACACTTACTCTAGTATGACCTCGTGTAACCCAACTGCTAACATTTTCAAAGGCACTATTTGCAGGTAAGGTCCCAATCACAGATCCTGGGGGTTAGGGCCCCAGCGTATCTTCAGAGGGACCCGATTCACTCTATAACAGAGGATATCCTCCCTACTCCAGAACCTGCGAGCCCTATTTCTCAGGCTCAGAGCTGGTGAGGTCCTAAGCAAAAGTCATGGGTCAGACAAAACAGATTCTGCCAAATTTGTCTATCTTCGTCCTTTTGGGTAAACCTCATGCAAATGTTTTGCCTTGTCACATTCTCTCCTCCTTGGGGAATCTTTCGGAATGGGTATAACCTTATTATTTCAGCGCTCATTAATACTCATGGTTATTTCACTTTTGCATAGTTGACTCTGGGCTTGCGAAGTGCTACGTGTACTATTCCTGCAATTCAAGAGCTGAGAGCTGGCAGAATTAAACTCCCTTGGCAAGGGTGTGGCAGAACCGGTTAGACCTGCCTGTGATTCCTGTGTGACCTTCAACAGGCCACTTTTCTCTGACGTTTTACAGGGGAGGTCATGCCTGTGACTGCAGTGGCCACACTCTGGGCAGGCAGGCAGGGCCAGGGCTGCATGGGGAGAAGGGACTTATCTGTCAAGCCAGCTCTAGTAATTCCATTTGAGAAGTTCAACCTCAAAGCTTTTGCTGTCATTACCCCCCCCCCAAAAAAAAAAATCGGTTATTTTGCTCACTTCTCCCACTTGAATGCTGTGTAATGTCATTATTGATTTATATGTTTATGACTTTATGACCTGGGGAGAAGCTGGAAATTCCATTGTGCCCATTTCTACTCCTGGGTTTTTGTAAAGGTCACAGCAAATTATTTTATCAAGTACACCACAGAAGGGGAAAAATCTTGATCTCATATTATACATATGCAGTACTTGACCTTCTCTCGAGATGCGGTGCCTCTTAGCTACACTTACTTAAATGTAATGCAACTCTTGCCAGATGCACACAGAGGGAATGATTAGGTGCCCTGCCATCTTAGCCAGAAAGGAGGTATGTAGTGGGGCCAACATAAAAGGTGAGAAGGAGAGAGGAAGAGGTGAGGCAGGAGGTGGGGTAGGATGGGGTGAGCTCTGCGGGGCTGCAGAAGGTTCATCTTGGTGATTGGGACACGTGGGTAGGTGGAGGGAACACTGGCCCTGTGGCTTGTTCTGGCTGCGCTGCTGGCTGTGTGCCTCTGAACAAGTCATGCTGCCTCCGCGCCTCCTTTTAGCCATTGTAGATCTGGGAAGTGCCAACTCTGATGGACGGGCAGTGTCTGCCAAGGGCATTGTGTTAAAGATTCTGAGCTCTGGTCTAGGTTTAGTGGGAATGAATGCCATGATTGATTAGGGATGTCTTCCATGGCTGGCATTGGGAACTGGCAATAGTAACTGTGCTGGATATCAGTTAACCCTGTTCTCGGGTATTTCTAACATCTCTTCTGGCCCTGCCTGACTGATCTGTGGACTTGCCAAAGCCCTGTGGCAAGGAAGCCTGGTTAGGAAGAAACAATAACAACCTCCCCTGAGAGAAGATTTCCATTTGCCTTGTCAGAGCTTTAGAGGGAAAATGAGATTTGCGTGATGCATCTCAGCATGTTTTGTTTTGTTTTGCATTTTTCATATTGGCTCTGTAAAAAGCAGAGAGAGCAGGTGAAAGCAGGGCCTTTTCTGGATGTGATGACTCACTGGGCCTGGCCAATCTGTGGGTGCCCAGGTGGTCAGCCTGTGCCTTTGGGGGCCACAGAAAAGAGTCGGGAGTCCAGAACAGACTTCATGCCAATGTCCAGCCTCTGCAAACTGAGGAAAAGCCACCTTCATTTATCTTAAGACCTTGGTTATAGATTTTTTAAATAATATTATATTTTTTGTAGGTTATAAATTATTTTTAAGGGACTCTGTCAAGGTTATGTCAAGAGAAGTACTAAAAAATAAGATTTTTTTTTTTTTCTCAAAGCGTAAACATTTCAGTTTGAAAATGTGGGAAGCAGTCTGACTGCCAGCACTTGTCCAGTCGCCTGCTGCCCAGGGCTACTAGATTAATGGTGCTTTTTGGACTTTGGCAGCGGGCTCTGACACACAGATGGAGACAGGGCCTCGAAGGGGACAGCTAGGAATACCCCTGCCCCTGGCATAGCAGCAGGAGGCCTAGGTCTGGTACCTCTTTGGGCCCAAAGGGCCCAATTAGGGCAGAGGACCCTGGGCCCTCGTAGTGGCTGAGGTGACCCAGTCCTCCTCTTCCTCTCTGGCGGGTTCCCCCTGAACTCCTCCCTGGTGGTGAGGAGAGAGATGGGGAAGGGCACTCACTCAAAAGACTCTGGTGGCCGCTGCTGGCATGGTATTACTTCTAGGTTTTTCTTCTAAAGGACAGCTCCCTCCCTCCTCCATCCCCAGCACAGGCTCACCCTTCACTTCCTGCACTGGCCTCTTGGAACCAACCCTATTTCCCTGTCTCCTGCCTGGCTGTGATGCTAGCTCCTCTCAAGGAGGTCTTGGCCCTGCCTCTGCAGCCCAACACCTCAGTCCTTCCATCCCCGGCCTGCCATCTGCTGCTTCCTGATCCTGGGCTCCTCCAGGCCTCTCACATTTTTGATTCACTGCGCATCTGCTCTTACTCCCCAGTAATAGCTTTCATCTCATCCAAAGTATAGAAAGTGGCTAACTTATGTCTAACTTGGGACACATAGAACATGCTCCCCAAATGCTTGGATGTTGAATGACTGAGACAATGCATATAAGAGGGGGAGGGCTCATTTCTTCTACACAGATATTTTGGGGGCACAAGCAGTGGTGCAGAGGTGAGCTAGGGATACTGAGATACCAAAGATGCACAGGAAGGCTGGGGCTGAGATGGCCTTTCTCTGCCAACCCTCAGGCCACACCTCACACACCACTGCCCTCTGCCTGTCCCACTTCTTGCCTGGCCTCCTGCTTCTCATCTCATTCCCCAAGCACTTCCCTCTGACTTTCTATTATTCAAAAATATATAATTAAAAAAGTGCAAGATCAGAAAAGGTAACAAAACCATTCATAGCCTCACCGCTGTTAAAAAAAAAAAAAAGGGAACAGCTGTAATAGTGTTTGGGAGCTTGTTTTTCACTTACCAACATGTAGGGGATATTTTTACATGTCACTAAATACAGGTCTCTTTTACCATCTTCTGTGATAGAGTCATGGTTTTTTCATTTATGGTTCTACCATAATTTAACTGACTTCCTATCGTTGTAGCATTTAGGTTGTTTCTAATTTTTTCTTGTTATAACAATACTATAATGAATACCCTCAAAGTTAAATCTTTGAGCTTTGTGTTATTTTGCTAGGATAAATCCCATAATAAAAAGATCTTGGGCACCCTTCTTAGTCCATTTGCCTTTTGGGTCCTTCTTCTCCACAAAGCTGAGGTCCTTGCAGGCCAGGCTGGCATCAGTGGCCTCAGGCCTGGCTGGTGTCTGGCTGCTGTGACCAAACTTTTGCCCACTTCACTCATGGCTGCCCTTCAAAGTTACAAGAGCCTGGAAGAATGCAGGACCAGGTCTCTTAGTCTCCACCCAGGGGTCCCCTACTTTCCTCCCCTCCACAGCTGTCTTATTTCCTCCTTGCCACCAGCCAGGGAGGGCCCCACATGCCCTGTGTGCAGGGTCGAGGATGTCGGGTGTCTCTGTGGGGGCAGATTGAGGGGTCTATGCTGTTCCCCAAAAGGGTGGGCTATAGACAGGAAGGCCTGTCACCGCCTCCCCAGCATTGCCTCCTGTCCTCCCATCTCCCTTATATTCTGAGGCAGCGTGGGCCAAGAAATGAACTCAGCCATGTCCCTACTTGGTGGATGACCTGAGAAAGTTCTGGGCCTCTCTGGCTGTCAGTTTGCCCTCTGCCAAAGGAAGTATACTCCTTCCCAGCTCAGACATCTCCTTCTTGCTTTCTCTCTTCCCTACTGTTTTGTTGTCCTCAATGCTCCAGCTTCTCCCTCAGTCCCCATCCCTTCCTGGCCCTTATGTTGGGCTAAAGCTAAGGAACCAGCCACATGGAGCTCTGAGCAGCTACTGGCCATCCAGCTGGCCTGTTGGCAGGGGCTTAAGGTAATGCCCAACTTTTAGGGGACAGTCAAATAAAGCAGATATAGGAACTGGAGTCTCCAGCCAGAAGCTGCTTCCCTGTAGACGATCAATAAATATTTTTGAATGAAAGATTGATGAAAACATTCATCCTAGCTCCTTGCAGAAAACATTCCACTTATTATTTATTGAGAAGATACTATGTTCCAAGAATTTGCTTACATTATCACTGATCCTTACAACAGCTATGAGAAGGAGGTTACCTGAGTCCCTCTTAACAGATGAGGGGGTTGAAGTTCAGAAGGTTGAGCGACTTGCTTAAGATCACACAACGTAAGTGGCACTTTTCTTAGACCCCAAGTCTGTGATGTTTCCACTTTGCCCGTGGCCTAGAGCTGTGGTTTTCAAATTAGAATCACCTGGTGGGCTCGTGAAAACTCAGGTCGCTGGGCCTCACAATTACAGTCTCTGATTCAGCAGGTCTGGGATTAGACCCAAGAATCTGCATTTCTGCAAATTCTCAGATGCTGCTGATACTGCTGGTCTGGAGACCACAGTTTGAGAACCATTGGCCTAGATCCTTAAGAAAACCACTGGCCTTGCTTTACAGCAATCCTGACCGTTTGACCACACTGACCGTGGGCCATGATTGCAGATCCAGCCCTGGACTTGCTTCCTGAGAGGCTCTGATGCCCGGCCAGGCTTCCACGCCCATACCTGCTGTGTTCTGAGGTGCCTGGCTGCTCTCTGGGTCAGGTTGCCATCAGTGATCAGGGCGCTGAGTGTCTGCCCTGCCCGCCAAAGACACTGTTTGTTATCCTTCAGTCCTCGCCAGGGGCCCCTCTATTCCATAAGCCCTGTTCCCGACCCAGCCTCCTTAACAACTGCCGTGCTGATTCCTTCTGAACCGTTTGCTCCTGTTGCTATTGCTGTCTGAGCAGCTAAATAGCTCTATAAGTTACAGTTTCGCCTGTGTCATGATGCCTGCAGGACTCATCAGTTTCAGCAAATGTCACGATGAGTGATACATGTGTATGACACAGCTAAGTGCCCCCTCTGCACAGGCCATTATAGCTGGCACCAGGCCTGGGGAGGCAGGAACTGGAGACCTATTTGGCTTCACATGCCCAGGTCAACATAGAAGTGAAAGTGCACCAGCCCACCACCCACCAGTACCCTCGCCCCCATAAATGTATTCCTGGCAACCTATACGACTCCCCAGAGGTTTTCCAAGCAAGCAGGAGGTCCTGCTGTCTCAGAGCCTTAGCTCTCTCACCTCTCTTTGCCTTACACTCCCTCCTCTGCATCAGCTTCTACCTCTTTGTGTACCCTGTGCATGTACCACCTCCTCTGGGTAGCCTTCCCGGCTCTCCTCACTCTCCTCCTCCTCTAAAGACCTTTGGCAAATAGCATCTCTGCCTCTGGTGTAGAGCTTTTATCAGTAGGTAGCTCATTCTTACCTGCCCTGCTGATCTCGGCTTCTTGGAGCCAGAGGTTGTCATCCACACACTTGTGTCCTCCACAGAATTTCAAAATGCAATGATTGAAATTTTCTTTGATTGCTGAAGTAATTTGTTTACAATGCAAAATATTGGGAAAGTACAGAAGAGCACAAAATCATCATCATCAGTAATGTCATCTCATTTCAAGGAATATATACATATATATAGAGACTTAACAAAACTCATACTCTATATACAGTTTTAGAACGTACTTTTAAAATATTTTCCATGACATAATTATTCTAATGGCTGTACATAATTTCATTATTTAGATGTTCCATAATTTATTTAGTCAATACCATATTGTTAGACTCTAATGTCCTTCCTCCCTCCCTCTTTCTTTCCTCTTATAAATAACGTCCTTGAACATGCATCTCTTTTCACAGCAACGTGTTTTTTCTTTAGAAAAGGTCTTTAAAAGTAGAACTATTGAATCGAAAGCTCTGAACATGTTTACCTCCTAAAACATATCATCAAATAACCCTCTAGGAAGAATAAGAATCTATAATTTGAGACTGTCCATCACACCCTCTAATATATTAACCATATTCTTTTTTTATAATTTTTATTGTGCTTTAAGTGAAAGTTTGCAAATCAAGTCAGTCTCTCACACAAAAACCCATATACACCTTGCTACACACTCCCAATTACTCTCCCCCTAATGAGACAGCCCACTCTCCCCCTCCATTCTCTCTTTTTGTGTCCAGTTCGCCAGCTTCTAACCCCCTCCACCCTCTCATCTCCCCTCCAGGCAGGAGATGCCAACATAGTCTCAAGTGTCCACCTGATCCAAGAAGCTCACTCCTCACCAGCATCCCTCTCCATCCCATTGTCCAGTCCAACCCATGTCTGAAGAGTTGGCTTCGGGAATGGTTCCTGTCCTGGGCCAACAGAAGGTCTGGGGGCCATGACCACTGGGGTCCTTCTAGTCTCAGTCAGACCATTAAGTCTGGTCTTAGGAGAATGTGGGGTCTGCATCCCACTGCTCTCCTGCTCCCTCAGGAGTTCTCTGTTGTGTTCCCTGTCAAGGCAGTCATCGGTTGTAGCCAGGCACCATCTAGTTCTTCTGGTCTTAGGATGATGTAGTCTCTGGTTCATGAGGCCCTTTCTGTCTCTTGGGCTCGTAATCACCTTGTGTCCTTGGTGTTCTTCTTTCTCCTTTGATCCAGGTGGGTTGAGACCAATTGATGCATCTTAGATGGCTGCTTGCTAGCATTTAAGACCCCAGACACCACTCTTCAAAGTGGGATGCAGAATGTTTTCTTAACAGATGTTATTATGCCAATTGACTTAGATGTCCCCTGAAACCATGGTCCCCAGACCCCTGCCCCTGCTACACTGGCCTTTGAAGCATTCAGTTTATTCAGGAAACTTCTTTGCTTTTGGTTTAGTCCAATTGTGCTGACCTCCCCTGTATTGTGTGCTGTCTTTCCCTTCACCTAAAGTAGTTCTTATCTACTATCTAATCGACTCGAAGGTACTGGGTTTGTTGGGTTATCTAATTAGTGAGTGCCCCTCTCCTACCCCCCTTCCCCCCCTCGTAACCGCAAAAGAATGTTTTCTTCTCAGTTTAAACTATTTCTCAAGTTCTTATAATAGTGGTCTTATGCAATATTTGTCCTTTTGCAACTGACTAATTTCAATCAGCATAATGCCTTCCAGGTTGCTCCGTGTTATGAAATGTTTCACAGATTCCTCACTGTTCTTTGTCGATGCGTAGTATTCCATTGTGTGAGTATACCATAATTTATTTATCCATTCATCCACTGATGGACGCCTTGCTGCAGTAAACATGGGTGTGCATATATCTGTTTCTGTAAAGGCTCTTATTTCTCTAGGGTATATTCCAAGGAGTGAGATTGCTGGATCATATGGTAGTTGTATTTCTAACTTTTTAAGGAAGCGCCAAATCGATTCCCAAAGTGGTTGTACCATTTTACATTCCCACCAGCAGTGTATAAGTGTTCCGATCTCTCCGCAGCCTCTCTAACATTTCTTATTTTGTGTTTTTTGGATTGATACCAGCCTTGTCGGAGTGGGATGAAATCTCATTGTAGTTTTGACCTGCATTTCTCAAATGGCTAATGATCATGAACATTTCCTCATATATCTGGTAGCTACCTGAATGTGTTCTTTAGTGAAGTGTCTATTCATATCTTTTGCCCATTTTTTACTTGGGTTATTTGTCTTTCTGCAGTTGAGTTTTTGCAGTATCACGAGATCAGGCGCTGATCAGAAATGTCATAGTTAAAAACTTTTTCCCAGTCTGTAGGTAGTCTTTTTACTCTTTTGGTGAAGTCTTTGGATGAGCATAGGTGCTTGATTTTTAGGAGCTCCCAGTTATCTAGTTTTTCTTCTCCGTTCTTTATAATGTTTTGTATACTGTTTATGCCATGTATTAGGTCTCCTAACGTTGTCCCTATTTTTTCTTCCATGGTCTTTATCGTTTTAGATTTTATATTTAGGCCTTGGATCCATTTTGAGTTAGTTTTGGTGCATGGAGTGAGGCATGGGTCTTGTTTCATTTTTTTGCAGATGGATATCCAGTTATGCCAGCACCATTTATTAAAAAGATTATCTTTTCCCCATTTAACTGTTTTGGGGCCTTTGTCAAATATCATTTGCTCATATGTGGATGGATTTCTGTCTGGATTCTCAATTCTGTTCCATTGGTCCATATATCTGTTGTTATACCAGTACCAGGCTGTTTTGACTACTGTGGCTGTATAATAGGCTCTAAAATCAGGTAAAGTAAGGCCTCCTACTTTGTTCTTCATTTTCAGTAATGCCTTATTTATCCGGGGCCTCTTTCCCTTCCATATGAAATTGGTGATTTGTTTCTCCATCTCATTAAAGAATGTCGATGGGAGTTGGATTGGAATTGCATTAAATGTATAGATCGCTTTTGGTAGAATAGACATTTTTATAACGTTAAGTCTTCCTATCCATGAGCAAGGTATGTTCTTCCACTTATGTAAGTCTCTTTTGGTCTTGCAGAAGTGTACTGTAGTTTTCTTTGTATAAGTCTTTTACATCTCTGGTAAGATTTATTCCTAAGTATTTTATCTTCTTGGGAGCTACTGTAAATGGCATTGATTTGGTGATTTCCTCTTCGATGTTCCTTTTGTTGGTGTAGAGGAATCCAACTGATTTTTGTATGTTTATCTTGTATCCCGATACTCTGCTGAACTCTTCGATTAGTTTCAGTAGTTTTCTGGAGGATTCCTTAGGGTTTTCTGTGTATAAGATCATGTCATCTGCAAATAGAGATACTTTGACTTCTTCCTTGCCAATCTGGATGCCCTTTATTTCTTTATCTAGGCTAATTTCTCTGGCTAGGACGTCCAGCACAATGTTGAATAAGAGTGATGATAAAGGGCATCCTCATCTGGTTCCCAATCTCAGTGGGAATGTTTTCAGGCTCTCTCCATTTAGGCTGATATTGGCTGTTGGCTTTGTGTAAATGTCCTTTATTACGTTGAGGAATTTTCCCTCTATTCCTATTTTGCTGAGAGTTTTTATCATGAATGGGTGCTGAACTTTGTCAAATATCTTTTCTGCGTCCATTGATAAAATCATGTGATTCTTGTCTTTTGTTTTATTTATGTGGTTGATTACATTAATTGTTTTTCTAATGTTGAACCATCCCTGCATACCTGGTATGAATCCCACTTGGTCATGGTGAATTCGTTTTTTGATATGTTGTTGAATTCTATTGGCTAGAATTTTGTTGAGGATTTTTGCATCTACATTCATGAGGGATATAGGTCTATAATTTTCTTTTCTTGTGGTGTCTTTACCTGGTTTTGGTATCAGGGATGTGGTGGCTTCATAGAATGAGTTTGGTAGCATTCTGTCCTTTTGTATTCTCGGAAATACCTTTAGTAGTAGTGGTGTTAACTCTTCTCTGAAAGTTTGGTACAACTCTGCAGTGAAGCCATCCAGACCAGGGCTTTTTTTTCTTGGGAGTTTTTTTTATTACCTTTTCAATCTCTTCTTTTGTTATGGGTCTTTTTAGTTGTTCTACCTTTGTTTGTGTTAGTTTAGGTAGGTAGTGTGTTTTAGGAATTCATGCATTTCTTCTAGGTTTTCAAATTTGAGTATAGTTTTTCATAGTAATCTGATATGATTCTTTTAATTTCAGTTGGGTCTGTTATAATATTGCCCCTCTCATTTCTTATTCGGGTTATTTGCTTCCTCTCCTGTTTTTCTTTTGTCAGTTTGGCCAGTGGTTTATCAATTTTGTTAATATTTTCAAAAAACCAGCTTTTGGTCTTGTTAATTCTTTCAATTGTTTTTCTGTTTTCTATTTCATTTAGTTCAGCTCTAATTTTTGTTTTCTTCCAGTGCCTGTGGGTCTCTTTTGTTGCTCTCTTTCTATTTGTTCAAGTTGTAGGGATAATTCTTTGATTTTGGTCCGTTCTTCTTTTTTGATGTGTGCATTTATTGATATAAATTGGCCTCTGAGCACCACTTTTGCTGTGTCCCAAAGATTCTGATAGGAAGTGTTTTCATTCTCATTGGATTCTCTGAATTTATGACCCAGTCTTTTTTGAGCAGGGCATTGTTCAGTTTCCAAGTGTTTGATTTCTTTTCCCTGCTTTTTCTGTTATTGATTTCTCCTTTTATGGCCTTATGGTCAGAGAAGATGCTTTGTAATATTTCAGTATTTTGAATTCTGCTAAGGCTTGCTTTATGACTTAATATTCATATCCTTAATATTATTCTTATGATCATGATCATAACCTTATGATTGTTATTCTTATTTTTATAACCCCTTTTCTCTTTTGAGTCTCATTATGGCAGAGCTTTGGTGAACACTCAGTTCAGCTAACCATAGGATGCATACAACTATATAAGGCTGTGCCACGCAAGTGCCAAGCAAAGGGAAATGCCAAGATCCCAAGACCAGTGTCAACCTTCAGAGAGCTTACAAACTAGTGCAGTAGTTGGATGGTGGGTGGGTGGATGGATGAATGGGTGCATGCATGTATGTCTGGAAACTACTTCGCTGCTCTCAGTTTTCTCAATATATTTCCCCAATGAAAGGGGAGGGGGGAGCCTCCACAAAACCCTGATCCTAATAGGATGTCCAGGGATTGTTTTGGGAAAAGCAAAGCCTGCTGGTGAGAGGAGATAGATAAATTCCGGTACAGCCTCAGCACCACTTCCTGCCAGGGAGTCTCATGCCTGGAGTTTCCTTGAGTCAGGAGCCCATAGTGTCAACCACTAGTAATGTGACAGTGATGGAGACACTCAGCCACAGGAGTGATGCTAAATCCTGGGCCCAGCTTGCGGGCCACGAGACCTGTGGGCAGAGCTGTGTGCATGGCCTGCAGGAGTTCCTTACCCGCACCATTGCCACCCATCCTTCATTTCTTAGCACCGCTAAGAGTAGCTCTTCTGTCTCTCATACAGGGTGGGACAAAGTGTGGAGATAAAGTGGTGGCTTTAGGACCAATGTGCTCAGGGTAGTGACTCTGTTTCTCCCTGGCCAGGCACATGGGCCTCATCCCTCTCAGTATCGCCCAGGAGGCAGGCGGGCAGGCCTCCCTGAGCCAGCTGTTCAGCTGCACCTGCCTTGAGAAAAAGGCACCCGGTTCTTAAGCAGGGGATGAATATTCATTGCCATGAAGCTCTGCAAACTCATTTGGGGAAAAAAAAATTAGATCAGGAGAGGTAATCAGATTATTAAAAAGAAAGAGCAAGGACAGAAGGCAGCGGTGGTGGGAAGAACCACATTTAAAATGCAAGGAGAGGCTTTCTTCCCGCAGAGCCGCTCTGACCTCCTGGACCATGCACCAGGAATAGTTAAGCTCTCCCACATTTCTGCTGCATAAAAATGTTGTTTTTTGAGGCCTCAGTCGAGAGCGAGGGGCAGAGGCAATGCATGCCCCTCCACATACTAAAATTATAAAATAATGTATTGTGGGTTTTCGTTTTATCTTCCTTCCATATCAAGAAAAATTGTGAGAGCCAAAGAGGCTCTGGTGAGTGCTGAGTGACAGGTTAAAGGGCTCCAATAAAGATTAGATGGTCCACTATCTCCTGAGGAAATTGCATAAAAGTGGTTATTCCCTCTTGCTTCTATTAATTTCCTCTTCCTGGCGGCTTGGAGATGCTTCATAACCTGATGCTGCAGATGGGGACGAGAGGCGCTTTCCATTATCTCAATCACTGCACTGTTTATGAGACACTTAATCTGTTTCTTCATAAAGTAATAGTACTGTAGGTGATGGATTTAGTGTCACTGGAAGTCTGTGTGCAGGGACAGGAGGGGAGGGGCATTCTCAAAAGCACCCTAAGCATCAGGTAATTTGTTACACTGAGGAAGCTCTGAGGAGAAGTTGGGTGGGCATTTCAAGGTGACCTTCTGAATATCAGCTAGAGGTAGCATGTACCAGTTCCTTGCTGCTTGAAGGGAGAGGGGAATGTTGTGTGTTTTGCCTGGAGAATAGAACATGCCTACATGATAGGGCGGGGGTGCTCAGGTCTGCTCTGCTGAAGTCAGGGGCAGTGTAGGGGTGACGCTTGGCTCTGCAACGCTTTGCAAGATGCTGAAAGGATGTACGGGTCTTCAGAGGGCTAGGGCTTCTGTCTGAACTGTGACCGCTTGCAGTGGAGGGAAGAAAACCCCCCTTTTTCCTAAGGAAGCAAAGCAACGTGGGCTGCAGGGGCATCAGAAATATACAGTCCTCTTTTTTTTTTTTTTTCTAGTTACAGGTGTCGCACTGACAAAGGTCTCATGTGAATACACAGCAAGCCAAACGTGGCCCTCCTTTCCCCACCCACCTCCTGGAATAGTGATGAAACTCCTTCTGGCTGAGATTCTCAGCTGGGCACTCTCTGGCCTAATTTCTCTTCCTATCCCCCATGTTCTTTTACCTCTTCCCTTTTTGCTTTGTCTTTCCTTCTTCTGAATGTTACCTCCTAGCCACTACAAGAAAGTGCTTCTTATGATCCTATCTCATAGTAGGTCCCCCAAATGATGCACATCCTGGCTGACTGGTTAGATCAGCTGTGCTCTCTGTTCCCAGATTCTTCCCCTCCACACGCCCAGCCCTCACTCCTTACTTCCTTGATCCTACTTCCTTGATCCCCACCCCGCTGCACGCAGAATAAGCACGGCTAGTGCAGATCACACTGTATTGGAATCACTGTTCAGCTGTCTCCCCCTCCAGGAAGGGAGCTCCCTAAAGTCTGCAGCCTCATCTGCTCTCTGCTCTATTCCTCTAACGTGGTGCCTGGCTCATTGTGGGTCCTCAGTAAACATCTGTTGAATAAAGAGCTCATCATTTTAGTAATAATGCTGACCATAAATTCTATATCAATAGAAAGACAACCACTGAGTCTTGAAATGACATTAAAACAAAGAATTCTGTTATCCACCTCAACATTGCTCAAAAGTGCCTAGATGTGTTTGGTTAGGCTATAATAATGTTTAATTGTTATTTTTTGAAATTGTAGAGCCCTTGGGCTAAAAAAAAAAAAAATTTAGGCATGGTGTGCAGTCTCCAGTCTGCCAGAGTCCCCATCGCTCACTACTGTATTACTCCCAGTTGCTTTACATACTCAGGTGACCCACCTGGTCCAGAAGCATTTGCATTTGCTTCTTTGCGTAAATGTTGTTTGTCAGATTCTACCCAGAAGCTCCATTCATCACCTCTAATTAAAGCTACTTTTTCTCAAGGGGCAGCACTTAAGCAAATAAATAATAGTTTTCTTATTTATTTTTCATGCTGTTAAATTTCTAGTGAAATAACAACATTATTTCCCCCTTTGTCTTTCTGTCGAAGTGGTGGTGTCTGATACAAGATGAGTTAAAAAGGCATTGTGGACTAGCCTGGCACTTTAGTCTTCACTTAAAACATTAATTTGATGACAAAATATAGCACAAGTATGGTTCCAAGTTTCAAACAAAAGTTTAATAAATGAACTCAGAGATGCTGCTTCTTTATATATTAGGCAATGTCTAGACACAGATTTTATTAAAATATTAACTTAGGGATTTGAATGTTAAGGAGATTCATCTGTTTCATAATTATAGATAAAATATATCTTATAGATACAGTGATTCACCCATTATACAAAACAGAAATGATCTATGCAGAACCACATTCTTCCATTTGGTTCCAGGATTTATTTGCCTTTCCTTGGGACTCCAACCTTATATTCTAACCCTGAGTTCCAAAAGACCCTACAGGGCAAACTTGTTTTTCAAAAAGGAGTGGGTAGGTGGGGGATGGAGAGCGGAATTAGCATTTATTTAGCGCATAGTAATGCCAGGTACATTTTCATATTTGAGTTTGTTAAATTCTAACAACCTGTGAAAGTTGTTGAGAGAATTATGTGTTCTTTTTTATAGATTCTTTATACAGATGAGTAAACCAAGTCTTTAAAGAATTACATAACTTGCCAGTGGTCACCTAGCTAGGAACAAGGAGAGCCAGGAATCAGAGCCAGCACTGTCTGACCACTGCCCAGTGCTCTTTGCTCTGGGAAGGGTGGATTCAGATCCCCTCCCAGGACCTCTCCCACCAACCTTTCTTTCAGCTTTTGTCTCCAAAGCCCAGCTTGGATCCATTCCCCTCCTTTTCCTCCCCTCCTCTAATGGCCACCTCTGAGCTGCCTTCCTCCGTCAGAAATCTCAGAAGGCAATTTCCAAATTTCTCTACCACTTGTGGATATCAGGATGATTGTTTATGCTGTTAACTTATTAAATGTAAAGCAAGGAGGCTTTTAAGTGCTATAATGAAGTAAAAACACCTTGTTCTTCTTGGGCTGATACATTAAGAAAATTACAGTGTGACAGGGACCATATATGAATGCATGAGTTGTCACCACTCCGCCCTCCCCTGCTTTCCAGGAAGAAGGCTCATGGTGTGTTTGGACAGCACAGGTGTGGGATTGTTTTGTGTTCATAGGCTCCAGAACGGAAAGGGGCCCAGGCATGCTGGGTGATTTAAAATGGAAAGGGCCAAGGGCTTCTCACAGGAGACAAGGAAGAGACATGGAAAGAGAAGAGTAGAGAGGGAGAAAGAGAGAGAGGGAGAGATTCTGCTGAATGGACTAGGGTGTTTAGGGTAGGCCATGCAATGATTTCCCTTTTGGCATTTTATTTGTTGAGTCTGTAGTAAAGATTTAAGTTGCCCCTCCCCCTACCAGAAGCTTCTTTTGTATGTGCTGAGATGGGTCAGCAAACAGCCCATTTTTACGTGGGTTATAATAGAAATCTTTAAGGACCTTATTGGATCATCTAGACAACATTCACCTCAGTGTGTTGCATGGAATATTTAAGTGCCAGGAAGTTCTCTACAAAGCACGGTTTCTTGGTTAGATACTCTAAGAAAACATAACATCCTATAATTCTGCTTTGGAAGTTCTGCCATAAAAAAAAATTTTTTTTTTATTGGGATTAAATTTTTTAATCTACATTTTCAAAATATATCTGACCATAGAACCCTTTTGTAAGTAAACAAACAAACAAAAAAACCTGTTTCCATCAAGTCGATTTGTAACAGATGTTAACAACTCAAAGAACTTGGACTCCATGGAACACACCAAGTTATACCATTCTAAAACATTCCATTTCAGAGATTGCCTCCAGTCTGAGATGAGCTCCTGCCCTGGGGCACTTCCAGAGTCATGAAAATGTATACCTCCCTTTAAGTGAGCGATGGAGTAAGGAAACACAGCATAGGAAACAGCTCTTCCTTTCTGTGCAAAAGTCATTTTTTTTTTTCTCAGATGTATACCATCACTATCATTTTTCCCACTGTGTGATTGTGGGAAACTTTTTTAACCTCTCTGTGTCCCAATTTCCTCATTAGCAAAATGGAGATAATAATAGCTACCCCATAGAGTAATGCATGTAAAGTGCTTAATAAGACATGTCAACAGATGGTGGCTACTGCTATTACGAAAGAGCATTCTCCACTTTCCAGGAGGGAACAATATATTTGGGAAAATGAGTTTTGTATAAGTAGAACAAACTGTAATGGTAGGAATCACATTATATTACAATTGTATGACTACACTGGATACGGGCTCCTTGAGGGCAGGTTCTGTAGTTTAAATTCCCTGGGTCAGGTTCCCAGGTACAGAGTAAGTGAGGTGTGTACTAAGGCCAACTGATATGATCAGTTAGTAAGTTTTACCCAGTCTCAAAGGAGGATGAGCCAGAGCAGGGAAGAATCAGGGGCAGAGAAGTTGAAGGGAAGTAAGACAGGCAGGGATGATCTTTTGAGGGGTCAGTGATGGGGAGACCAGATGCCTGGAGTTGAAAGGCTCTGTAGATGAGGCATGGTAAGAGTCTGAGGGACTTTGCAGGGCATGGATCTTCACAAGCTGACCCAGCAGGGAACTGGGAGGGGGTACCCCACATCAGAGTGTAACTCCAGCAGGCGTTGGGCTGGGGCTATACCAGGCATTCCCAATCTTCTCCACGGTCATGTGCATGATGGATGACACCAAGTGCATGACACATTCCCTGGTACACTCCCTGCAGTATCATCTGTTCTTTGCCCCCTTCCCTAAGCATATCAAAATGCAATTAAGGGAGAAGGATATTGTTAAAACAGCAGCCTTGAAATCACTTTAATTTCTTTTTAAAGAATCATTCATGAATTTCAGTCCTTTATCATAGTTCATAACAAGTTCTTGTTAGCACATCTCACAGTGTCCCTCACGTGTATTGCAACATGGCACTTAGAGTCATGGGACTATCCATTGTCACCAGGACCTCTTTCCATTTGAGGACATAAGGTGAGTTTACTTCAGTGAGTGGCTCAGAGGAAGGCCCTACTGTCAGCCAGGTGGAAGGGGGAGGGAGTAACCATTTATAGAACACTTTTGTCTCAGGCACTGAGCTACACATTAGATTCATTTTCTCAATTAAATCTCTCGACATGCCTGAAAGAGAAGAATCATTATTCATACTGTTCAAGTGAAAAAGACCATTGGTACCAGGAAGGTATAATTCACTAAGAATTTTTGAAGAATTGGGAGTGTCCAAATAGTGATTCCCTCAATCCGAGATACTTGCTTAGGGCAAGAGGGCATCTCAATGTCATTTTTAGGGATCTAGAATCTTTCATTTTCTGGTTTCAGGGAAAGGCCTCTGGCTGCCGTTCTTCCACTAATAATCAGATGGTTTCTTTGTGTTCCAGCCTGTCCTGCAGGGACCTTCAAGGCCAGCCAGGAAGCTGAAGGCTGCTCCCACTGCCCTTCCAACAGCCGTTCTCCATCGGAGGCATCTCCCATCTGCACCTGCCGGACTGGCTATTACCGAGCGGACTTTGATCCCCCAGAGGTGGCATGCACTAGTAAGTGTTGGGGCTCTGGGCCAGGGAGTTTTGTTCCAGTGCAGTGCAAGTGGTGGAGCTGGAAAGATAAGACATGCCTGGTGGATAGAAGCACAAAGTAGAAACAGTGGCTGTGGTGCTGAAGCGGACAGCTCCTGTGCTGGGGCTCCAGGGCCCTTGCCTCTGCTCTATAAGTAGCGCAGGGTCAGAATTATACTTTCTGCCCCCTTTCTGCCAGATGGAAGGGCCTTTCTGTCAGTCATGAAGGATGGCTTATGCCCACCTGTGATGGTTTAAGGTTGTGTGTCAATTTGGCTGGGCCATGATTCTCAGTGGTTTGGCAATTATTTAATCATGTAGTTTGGCAGTTATATAATGATATTATATGGCTGTTATGTGATGATGTAGTCATCCTCCATTTTTGATATAATGTAATCACCTCCATGATGTGATCAGGCAATCAGTTGTAAGGGGAGTTTCCTCAGGGGTGTGGCCTGCATCCAATATATATGGATGTTCTGGCAAAGCTTGCTGGTTTTTGCTTGCTCTGGATCCTACATCTAGTTCATCATCATCTGACCTCTGGATCTTGGAACTTGAGCCAGCATCCTGCCGTACTGCCTGCTGATCTTGGGATTCATCAGCCTCCATAGCCCATGAGCCAGCAGCCTGCTGTCTGGCCTGCCGATCTTGGGTTCATCAGCCCCCGTAGCTTCAGGAGAAGCCTCCAGCCTGACGCCTGACCCACAGACTTGGGACTTGCCAGTCTCTACAATCACATGAGCCATTTCCTTGAGAT
Source organism: Loxodonta africana (assembly GCF_030014295.1). Taxonomy (NCBI): domain Eukaryota; kingdom Metazoa; phylum Chordata; class Mammalia; order Proboscidea; family Elephantidae; genus Loxodonta; species Loxodonta africana. Next base: position 44,071,696 of record NC_087367.1, on the reverse strand, counting down.
AAATTTCTCTCTGTCTCTCTCTCTATATATACATATGTTTCATTGGTTTTGCTTCTAGAGAACCCAGCCTAAGATACCACCAGAGGATAAAATAGCAGCCTGTAGAATTCTTGAAGTGCGAAATTCAAGGATATTGCAACAACTCCTACTAACTCTTTCAGTCACCACTTCCGATAAGCCCCTCCTTGTCCTACAGCTGAGAATATCCTTTCTTCTCTGGGCTTCCTGCACCTCTGAAGTGATCCTTCCTCAGAGGTCTCATCATTTCTCATTGACCAGTTAATCTATACTCACCTTATCTCAGGGACGAGTGGAGTCTTTGTGTTCCATATTGTCATTTCCTTGTGTCCCTTCTAATGTCCAGCATGGGTGGAGCACCTGTGCTATTGCCAGATGATAAGACCAGAGACCTGGCCACAGTGTGCATCTTTGAGGCAGAAATTCTGGGGACCAGGGATAACCCATCACCCTTATTTTCTCTACCATTCTCTGCTATACAAGGAATGACAGTCATTCTGACAAAAGCATGGGAGCCCTGACTCTACTTTGTGGGTATGGAAGGGAAAAGAGAGAATTCCCTCCCAGTCTTTTCCCTTATAATCATGGGATGGCAGGGAACACCACTCTCCCTGCACAACATACTTGTTACCCTAAGTATTACAGCCCTGAAATAGACGCTCTCATTTCAGTGTTCCATTGTACTGAGAGTCATTGCCCTTGGTTAGCTTCTAATTATGCTAGAGTTCTTCTGGGTTGGATGCTGCTTCCTGACTCCCTGTGAGCAGGAACTTTCCCTTATACTTTCTGGGGCCAAGTACCTTCCACCCCCTTCCATCCCCAGCACAGAAGGACAGAGTGTTTCATATATACAGTTGGATGAACAGAACAAATGGCTATACTCCAAGTGGAAGAATTTCTTCATTCTGGCCTTGCAGTGTATATGCAGCCTTTGCTGGTAAAGAGGAGGAATGAAAGTGTCTTCTAGACCAAGGCCCTGAGCTCAATCAATGTTTATAGACTTGAACTAAGGAAAAGCTCATCCTCTTGAAAACTGATTTTTCCTAGGCCTCTTTCGCTGGTGGGTGGGTATTAAAAGAAATGATTCCATTTCTGCTGATCACAGTCCCTGTCTTTCTGTTGTGGTGTCTCCTGCACTGATTTATGAGGATCCCCTGGGGTCTCCTGTGACCCTGAAAAGTATAGTTTAATGCACTTCTTTAGAAGCCACTTCAGGCTGCTGAATCCCTGCTGCCTGAATGTGCAGACCTAGGACCGTCTCCATGATTGCCAAGGCCTATGTCCGTGGTCTCACAGCTTCCCTCCTGAAAACACTCCTTCCGCTCCCACTAGTGGTCCCTCTCTCACAGGCCAGGCTCCATCTGCAAACCAGCTCATACAAACAGAAGCTGGGCCTTCCAGCTCCCCTCTTCCGCAGACACACCCTATAAATCCATCCAGTTTATGGATAAGGTCACCTAGAGGGAAAGGTAGGCATATTAGTCTCCTAGGGCTTCTTGAACAAAGTACCACAAACTGGCTGGCTTATAAGAACAGAAATTTATTGCCTCAAAGTTTTAAAGGTTGAGAATCCAAAATCGAGGCGTTGACCATGTTGATTCCTTCTGAGGGCTCTGAAGAAGAATCTGTTCCTTGCTTCTCTTCTAGCTTCTGGTGATCCTTGGCGTTCCTTGGCTTGGCATCATTCCCTCTGTCTTCACATGGCCGTCTTCCCTTTGAGTCTGTATCTGCATCTCTTCTTTTTTAAGGACACCACTCAGATTGAATTGGGACCCACCCTAATCCAGTATGACCTCATGTTAACTTAACTGATAGGATCTTCAAAGAGTCTATTTCCAAATAAGGTCATAATCATAGGTACCAGGAGTAGAACTTCAACATATCTGTTTGGGGGACACACTTTAAAACAGTAGGCCAATGATCAGTTTCTCAGAACTCTGACGTGGAGCTGTCCTCCTTGCTATAGAACCTCTCTCACCTGTATCTCTTGAGCCTCATCTTCCAGACATCTCACCTGAAATGTGTGAACCAACAGGACTGATACCTAGAAATATAGGAATATCCCAAACCTCCAGTCTGCACATGGCCGACCTGCACTCTGAGCTGACTACCCATAATTCTGACTTCACCTCATCAAATCAGACCTCATAAGGCTTCTCTCTCTTGCCTCTGGTCAGGCTAGCTCTGGGGTTAGGTGCCTTTCCCCGCTCCCTGTGGTCCCATCGCAATCTCCTCACATTACTCAGAGTATCATCACACACCTGCGACACTCTTTATGTAGGCCTGTGCTCTTACACTGCCAGACTTGGTGTGCCAGAGTTAGATCAGGAATCACCAAAGCAAAACCATACTTGGCTCAGCTGGGGGCTGAGGGGAGGTTTTTTCCAGTCCCCGCCATGGCCTGTAGGGGCAAGTATGTGGTGAGGGAACCCAGAGGGCAGGGTTGGGGCTGCAACGTGATGCTAGGCAAAACAAGTGTAAATAAGCCTATTATTTTATGGAGGCTCATTATATATTTGATTTATTGTGTGCCAGGGAAGTAGTGTATGAAAAAGTCAATTTGTTGGCTTTTATACTCTCATTAGGGTTTCCTTTTAAAGCATTCTAATTGGAGGTGCCATCTGTTCTCTTGAAAAGCATCACACATCACCACAGTAAATAATTTTTCAGATAAAAGGAGTATATCTGGAGTGGTTGAGGCAAGGCACAGCCCTACACATGGCCTTGGGGGCCCAGATGGGTCAGCAGGCTGATCAGGGCAGTTGTGCATCAGCCTAGCCCAGCCCAGCCCGAGAGAGGCTGGTAGGGGTGGGGAGGGCACCAGGGCTCTTTCACTTTGCAAGTACACTCCTGCATCCACCCTATCAGGATACATTTACAACCTGGCTGGGCTCTGGGAGTAACCAGGTAAAGGAGGAGAGCTTCTGTCTTTCTAAAATGTCCGGGGCAGTGAGCATCAATAGTGTCCCAATTCTATAGTCATGGGGGGGGAGGGTGTGGGCTGCACCAGGAGTGTCCAAGAGCCAAGGCTTGGCAGTCCGGAAGGGCCCCAGGTCTGACCTGTCACAGTTGTCTTTAAATGAAATTGTATCAGCAGCCACACTCATTCACTGATAATAGTGAAAATTTAAAAAGAACCTGTTTATCTTACAGCTTTAAAGGTGCCCCTTTTCAAGGCCAAACAACCTGTACTGCGCTAAGAATTTATTTCTTTGTTGCTTTATTGTGGTAAAAAATATACATCACAAAACATTTGCCAATTCAGCTCTTTTGCAGGCACAATTTAGCGACATTAGTTATGTGCATCCTGTGTGCAACCATCACCACTGTCCGTTTCCAGATTATTCTTCTCCCCCACTAACAGACACTCAATGCCCCTAAGCAAAGACTCCCTGTAAGAATTAATATTTTACTGAGTTCTATTCATTAGTTTTTTTTTATTCATCTCTTGGGACCAGCACATGTATCGTCACTGTATTTCTATAGTGTTAAAAGTTTTAACTTAACTCAATCTAAACTTGTAGAATGCATGACAACTTTTGTATCCCTGTTTGGGCATTTCCTCATTTTCTTTCTAATCTACTGGGAGAAACTGGGACCCCCTTGGCCCTGAGAGGTCCTGGCAGTCCTGTGTGTCCAGCCTTGTCCTTGGCAAGGTTTGTGCCCAGGCTTGGAGTCCTGGATCTGCTGCATAAATGTCATATGCTGATTGCCCCCTTGTCCAGTCATGCCCCAATACCTGCTTATACCCAGGAAGAAGCCTTGTCCCCCTGCAGGCAATGGAAGGAGAAGGGAGAGGGCTAAGAAGGCTGGTATAAGGGCTTGAGATGTGTGCTGCAGCATGCTAAAGCTGCCCTTGAAGAAAGAGGGAAGACCAAAGTCATGCGTGGGATGACGTAGAGATGGAGGAAGCTAGAGACAGGCCACATGTGACACCCCATCCTTCCCTGCTAATAAAACCTGCTGAGCTTCAGGGACAGAGGGGGCCACCTTCAATGAGTAGTTACCAAAGACCCACTTCCACTGATGGGCAGGGAAAAGGAAAGTTCTAGCCATACCAGCAGGAGGGCATGTAAAGGTTGTGGGCTGAGGAGCTGACTCTGAGCTTTGGGCCCGCTGAACATCGGCTGAGGAAGCTCCACTTTCCTGTCCTGCTGCCTCCCTGGGCTCTTTGGGAGCGTTGGCAACCCCAGACTTTGCTGGTCTTAGATGGGTGCTGGGAACGCTTATATAATCTATTACATGTAGCATTCAGGAGAAGGGCTTTGGCACTTTACAAAGTGTGAGTTTTGACTCTTAACCATCTCTGTGACCTTGGGCAAGGTACTAAACTTGCTAAAATGAGGGTGATAATAATGTGTGCCCTTCTGGGCTGTTATGTGGCTTAAACAAAAGAGTATTAGAGAGTCTTTGGTACAGTGCCTAATTCATAGTAAACTCTCAATTAGTGTTAGAGCTTGCCTTGGTTACATCCCTGGAAAGTGTGAAGACTGCAGCAGATATGGAAGCTTCCAGCAAGAAAGTATGTTGGAGATCTGAAAATAAAAATGAGGTCCTCACAGGGAGTCCAGGTTTGAACCCATTCCTGAGTGTCACAGGAGAATCCATTGTGTGGCCCCAACCACACCTTGGCCTGAAGATCCTGGTGGAAACAAACAAGGAAGTTACCATCCCTGAAACTGGATGCACTGTGGGAGGACAGAGGAAGGCACAGACTGATATCCTGTATCCTGAGAACTCAGGCGCTGTTGCTCCCAGAACTTAGAGGCACTGAGGAGCTGGGCAGGAGTATATACCTGACAAGGCTGGTTTCAGTACTCAGGGGCCAGAGGCACATGGACTCTTGCAAGTGAGACAGGCTTCTTTCTACAGGAGTCAAGGGGAATGTGGCTGGGCCAGCGAAAAAGGGTCAAAATTGGGAATGATGGAACTCACATTATGTGTAAGCATTAGTTGACAGAATGTAAGTGAAGCCCCAGGATGGAAACTCAGGTCTGTCTGACTCCAGTGTAGGTGAGAAGTCACGGAGGAAGTGCACTGCAGTGTGAAACCAAGCACCACATGCATGTCTTTGGTTTTAAGTAATTTCTAGTTTATTGGGGGACAAAATGGAAAGGAGGAATTTATGAAGCAGGTAAAAATAGATAATTATACCTTATAAAATTGCTGTCTGTGAAAAACGATGCAGAAGGACTAGTGTGAAAATAATTGCCTTGTTACATTTCTGACCACAAAAACCCTTCTCTGTCACCCACATGGGAGAAACTTTGATGGATCATGGAGACAAGCTAGTGCTTGTCTTGTTTCTTTTATTTCTTCTTCAAATGCAATGGGTTGCCCTCAGCAGTTTTAATCATAGAACTGAAATGAAGAAGGGGCTCCAGAGGTCACTGCCTTGTCCCCTGAATCTGACTGCAGTCTCCTCAGATGAAGGGGATCATGCTGGGTGGACCTGTGGAATCCATCCTGACCTCCCTCCTGACTCACCAAGAGAGGCAGGAAAACTGGGTGGCAAGAGCCTGGGCTTGGGGCTTGGATCCTGATGATGTAACTAGGCATGTCTCTTAGCTTCTTGGAACATGTTTCCTCCTCATCAAAAGTGGGTATGATGGAACTTACACTATGAGGTGTAAGTATTAAATGCCAGAATGTAAGTAAAGCCCAGGATGAAAATTCATGTCTGTCTGACTCCAGTGCCACAGTCTCATACATAGTGAAACTGAAGTATGGTAGCTGTTAGGATGCTGTTGTGGAGGGTGGTGGGGGTAATGGTAGTTTACTGTTATTCTCACTCTTGAATCCCACAGAGAAGGATAAGAATCAGTTCTTCCCTCTCCCATCTCTGCATACTCTAATCTCTTTCCTTTAAGTTCATGTTTCATTCTTTAAGGGGCTGGCAGCTGTTCCCTTCCTTCATCTAAACCACCTTAGGGCAGCAGTGTGATCCCTGTAGCACAGGGATCCTGCTAGCTGGGTAGACTGCCCAGGAAGGTGGCATCCCAGTGCTCTGGCTCTGGTCTTCTCAGACAGGCTGGAGGAATGGAAAAGAGGTTACCAGAGCCCAGAGGATGAAAAGGGTCTTGGGAATGATTGAAACAGAAAGATATCTTCTGCTGGATTTCCTCTGCTGCCAGGCTTGGTGGATTGGTGGACTTGTGGAAAGTCTGTAAGAAGCACTAGCTCATAAACTGTCTCCCCTTAGTTTCAACCACAGTTCTGCTGAGTCATGCTTGATAAGCTCTCCAGTGATGGTTTCCTTTAGATCCACCGACCCCAACCCACCCATTGCCATCAGGTCGATTTCAACTCAGCATGTTTACCCTATAGGACAGAGTAGGACTGCCCCATAGGGTTTCCAAGGCTGTAATCTTTACTGAAGCAGAGTGCCACGTCTTTCTCCTGTGGAGTGGCTGGTGGGTTCGAACTACTGACCTTTCGGTTAGCAGCCAAACACTTCTTTAACTACTGCGCCACCAGGGCTTCTATTCCTTTAGACCAAAAAAAAAAAAAAAAACAAAACAAACCCATGGCCATCAAGTCAATTCCAACTCATGATTCTGTTCATAGATACTCAGATGTGTCTTGGAAGAAAAGCCTGGCAATGCTACTTCTAAAAAATCAGCCATTGAAAACCCCATGGAGCACCATTTACTCTGACACACATGAGGTCACCGTGAGTTGGAAATGACTTAATGGCAATTGGTTTTACCAGGTGTGGTGTAATGAATTACTTACATGACCTTTCTAGCCATGGTCTTATAACTCCCACCCAGGTGGTTGAGTGGGATTGTATGATAGGGTAATTGTGGCCCACCAAGGGGATTGGTCAATTTTGCCTTAAAAGAGAGCCAATTCCAGAACAGAGAGAAAGAGCCCACCACCACCAAGGAAGGAGAGGCCAGTAGGAGAGACCAGCAGGACACACCTGCAGGAGAGACCCATGGAGCAGAAAGCTGAGTGCCTTTGGGTAGAGGCCTAGGGCCAAGGAGAGGTGTGTGATGCACACCTCTCCTTGGCCCTAGGGAGAGGCACAGTTAGGAAGAGGATGTCCTGATGGAAGAACTGTATCCTGCGTGTTCCTGAGCCTGAGTTGTAACTGTTACTTCCCTGATAAACCCCATAATCGAGAGTATGGTCTGTGCGTTCTGTGTGGCCAATGAATTATTGAACCCAGAGAAGTAGAGGGTGCTGTGCAAGGGACTGTTGGTGTCAGACTTAGTAAAGATGGCAGAGAGAGGAGGTTTGTCTGGCCTCTACCTCATGGGAGTCAGCTTTGTGCTATTGATCTTGGTTCTCCTTCCCACTTGTGAGGTTAGAGGAGGTCAGATACTGCCCCCATGCCGTTTTTACACCAGGGTCTTCAGTAAAACATACACTTATGTTTCTGCTTGTATTGGTAAAAGGGCTACTTGATTTTACCCTGATACATCACCTATGTTGCACATAAATAAATATATCATTGGGGTATTTGAGGGGAAGGTAGTCTGTGTTTTCCTTGACGTGAAGTTCGGACAAGGGTCATAGATCAACAAGAGTCATAGGCCAACCTGTTTCAGGGCATGCCTGGACTTGGACTCACGCTCTGTGCTGACAGGTTGCATGGATTATACACCTGGATGCAGAATGGAGGAAGTGTGACTGCAAGCTGAAAGCTATTTATAACTGTCACTGCTGCTTCAAGGAGGGTCAGTGTTGCCTGTGTAAACACACTTTCACACTTCTATAATCTACAATTTCCTTTCACAGTTGTTTGACCCACATGGACATAACCCTTTTGAGGAATCGTATAGCTCTAAGTTTTAAACTAATAGCTGGGTACACATGCTGACGTTTTTGTTTCAGTGTTATGTCGCCAGAGCATTTGGAGTCACAGATTGTTGACATTTGGAGCAGCCTTCTAGGTCTTGCTGCCCCACCTCCTCCCCAATGTCAGCTCCTCTCTCCAACAGCCCTGGAGGCAGCCATTCCACTTTTATTTTTCTGTGTATTTGTGATGACAGACAACTCAAATATATTGCAGGGCAGCTCCATTCCATTGCTAGACAGCCATCATCCCTCACTGTAGGGGAGATCGTCTGGACCTTGTGTTGGACACTGCCTTCCCCTACTCCTTGCCGTTGGCCCACACTGAAAGCCAGTGTTCTGCAAACACAGGAAAGCCGTGTTCCCAGTGCTTAAGAACAACTTTTTCATCCTTTCTTATCACCTACATTAGGCTAAATATCTGCAGTTTCATCTGTTCCCCAAAGGACAAGATATCCTGACCCTTCACTGTCCTGGCTGGCCTTTTCAAAATCCCTCATATTTGTCAATAAAGCTCTCAAAATATGGCACCCAGAATGGAACATGCGACCGTCTCCTGAGAGCAGCGTTCAGTGACTGGGATACTGGGATACTATTGCTTCTCCCTTTTGGGAGAAGCCTGGCCACTGTGAGCTCCTACCAGACTTGCTAGCCACTGGACATTCACAGTTTTTGTTTGTCCCCTCAGGAAATGCTGCCCATTTGGGTCTCCCCTATTCTGCACTTATAAATGTGAATTTCTAAATTTTGCCTCGTGGATGTAGATACAGTACGAACCAAAAAAATAAATAAAATGAAACCAAACCCATTGCCTTCGAGTCAACTCTGACTCATAGTGTCCCTATAGGACAGAGTAGAGCCTGCCCCATAGAGTTTCCAAGGAGTAGCTGGTGGATTTAAACTGCTGACCTCTGGGTTAGTAGCTGTAGCACTTAACCACTACACCACCAGGGTTTCTGATACAGTATAAATCACAGTGTAAATCATTTTGAATGCTGACTTTGATTGTCTTTCAAATGAGCCATATTAGTGCAGTGGTTAAGAGTGTGGGCTCCAGAGTCTGCCTCCTTGGTTTTGAGTCCCACTATGCCGCTTGCCAGCTTTGTGACATGGGGCAAGTGACACGGCTTTCCTGTGTTTCTATGTCCTCGTCCATAAAATGGGGATAATATGGATGTCTGCCTTACTGCATTGTCATGGGTATTAAATGAGATAGTACTATTCATAGCAGGGTTTATCACAGAGGAAGCATTCAATGAAAGGAAGTCATTTTATTACTGTTGGAATTATGTACCCTATCTTGTCATTATTTCCAAAGCAACTAACATCCAAGAACTTGCCTTATTGTTTTGCCAATACTTCCTCCTTCTATACACAAGTATTTCAAGGGACGCTTTTTTCAGCTGCCCCTGTTGCAATCTAGGTATGCATTCTTTACTTCACTCCCTTTCTCTGCAGGTTAATAAATTTTTAGCAAAAGAAACCATGTCAGGTGGCCTGATTGCACTGAGAGAACTCCTGCCGGTGCTTGTCACAAAACACTCATTTCATTGTGAGGTTCCAGAAGTTGGAGGGATTGAGGTAAAACTCATTCACTTAATCTATGATCTTTTTACTTTGAAAGCCAGACAAAGTCTACCCCCTGACTTTGAGACCCCATCTTGTCGTGAATGTTTCCTGGTGTGCTCTGACAGTGGCTCTAATGTCAGATTTGCAGGTTCTGGTCCCAGGGGGCTGATTGGTCTGGGATGGATGCTGGAACTTGATGACAGCTGCAGCTCAGGGCCCTAACCTCCTCTACTTCAGTTCTCCTCCTGGAAGAAGAGGACATATTGGGAATGAGGGGCCCTGCGTTTTCTGCCTCTCGCAGCACCTTACTCCTCCTTAGGAAGGAGAATGCCTTGCTTTGCCCACTGAGTGTTTTGCTCTGCTTAGAGCTTGTCTTAGTGTCCTAGTGCTGCTATAACAGAAATACTACAAGTGAGTGGCTTTAAAGGACAAAACTTATTTCCTTACAGTTTGCAGGCTTAGAAGTCTGAATTCAGGGCACTGGCTCTAGGGAAAGACTCTCCCTGTGTTGGCTCTGGGGGAAGATCCTTGTCTGCTTCTGTAGCTCTGCCATTACTGGGTTCCTTGGCGATCATCACATGGCATTTACCTTCCCCTGTTTGTGCTCACTTGCCTCTGTGTCTAGGCTACTTTCTATACCAACTCAGAAGTGATTACGTTTAGTACACACTCTATACTGATATGGTCTCATTAACATAACAAAGAAATCCTTACTTCTGAATAGGATTACATCCACAGATACAGGGGACCGAGACTCCAACACATGCTTTGGGGGGACACAATTCAATCTATAATAGAACTGTTCGGGTACAGGGCTCTCTCTGAGCCCTAGACTAGAAGCTCTTTGACATGCTGACATTTTTACACTCTTTTGTGGCCTTACACAGTAAGTGACTGTCTTAGTCATCTAGTGCAGCTATAACAGAAATACTACAAGGGGGATGGCTTTAACAAAGAGAACTTTATTCTCTCACAGTCCAGTAGGCTAGAAGTCCGAATTCAGGGTGCCAGCTCCAGGGGAAGGCTTTCTCTCTCTGTCAGCTCTGGAGGAAGGTCATTTGTCATCAGTTTTCCCTTGGTCTGGAAGCATCTCAGCGCAGGAACCTCAGGTCCAAAGGACGTGCTCTGCTCCTGGTGCTGCTTTCTTGGTGATATGAGGTTCCCAACTCCCTGCATGCTTCCCTTTCCTTTTATCTCTTGAGAGATAAAAAGTGGTGCAGGCCACACTGCAGGGAAACTCCCTTTACATTGGATCAGGGAGGTGGCCTGAGTAAGGGTACTGTTACAACCCCACACTAATCCTCTTAACATAAAATTGCAATCACAGAATAGAGTGCAGCCACACAATACTGGCAATCATGGCCTAACCAAGTTGATGCACACATTTTGGGGGGACAAAGTTTAATCCATGACAGTGACTAACACATTTAAGTGGAAAGAACACTGCCCTTGGGATTAGGTAGATCAGTTGACACTCAGTGTCACACACATAGTGAATGCTCAATAAATTGTTGTCTTTGTTGTAGTTTTTTTTTATTGTGCTTTATGTGAAAGTTTACAAATCAAGTCAGTCTCTCATACAAAAATTTATATACGCCTTGCTATATACTCCTAATTGCTCTCCCCCAAATGAGACAGCACACTCCTTCCCTCCACTCTCTATTTTCATGTCCATTCGGCCAGCTTCTGACCCTGTCTGTCCTCTCATCTCCCCTCCAGACAGGAGATGCCCACATAGCCTCCTGTGTCTACTTGATCCAAGAAGCTCACTCTTCACCAGTATCATTTTCTATTCCATAGGCCAGTCCAATCCCTGTTTGAAGAGTTGGCTTTGGGAATGGTTCCTGTCTTGGGCTAACAGAAGGTCTGGGGACCATGACCTCAGCGGCCCTTCTAGCCTCAGTCAGACCATTAAGTCTGGTTTTTTATGAGAATTTGAGCTCTGCACCCCACTGCTCTCCTGCTCCTTCAGGGGTTCTCTGTTGTATTCCCCGTCAGGGCAGTCATCGGTTGTAGCCAGGCACCATCTAGTTAGTTCTTCTGGTCTCAGGCTGATGTAGTCTCTGGTTTATGTGGCCCTTTCTGTCTCTTGGACTCATAATTACCTTGGGTCTTTGGTGTTCTTCATTCCCCTTTGCTCCAGGTGGGTTGAGACCCATTGATGCATCTTAGATGGCCGCTTGCTAGCATTTAAGACCCCAGAAACCACTCTCCAAAGTGGGATGCAGAATGTTTTCTTAATAGATTTTATTATGCTAATTGACTTAGATGTCCCCTGAAACCATGGTCCCCAAACCCTCACCCCTGCTATGCTGGCCTTCGAAGCTTTCCATTTATACATGAAACTCCCTTGCTTTTAGTTTAGTTCAGTTGTACTGACCTCCCCTGTATTGTGTTGTCATTCCGTTCACCTAAAATAATTCTTATCTAATTAGTGAAAACCTCTCTCCCTCCCTCCGGCCCTCCCTGCCCCCCTCATAACCATCAAGGAAAACTTTCTTGTCTTTTTAAACTATTTCTCCAGTTACTACAATAGTGGTCTTATACAATATTTGCCCTTTTGCAACTGACTAATTTCACTCAGCGTAATGCCTTCCAGATTCCTCCATGTTCTGAAATGTTTCACAGATTCTTCACTGTTCTTTATCAGTGTGAAGTATTCCATTGTGTGAATATACCATAATTTATTTATCCATTCATCCATTGATGGGCACCTTGATTGCTTCCATCTTTTTGCTATTGTCAGCAGTGCTGCAGTGAACATGGGTGTTCATATACCTGTTCGTATAAAGGCTCCTAATTCTCTAGGATATATTCCAAGGAATGGAATTGCTGGATCGTATGGTAATTCTATTTCTAGTTTTTGAAGGAAGCGCCAAATCGATTTCCAAAGTGGTTGTACCATTTTACATTCCCACCAACAGCGTATAAGTGTTCCAGTCTCTCCACAACCTCTCCAACATTTATTATTTTGTGTTTTTTGCATTAGTGCCAGTCTTCTTGGAGTGAGATGAAATCTCATTGTAGTTTTGATTTGCATTTCTCTAATGGCTATTGATCATGAGCATTTCCTCATGTATCTGTTAGCTACCTGAATGTCTTCTTTAGTGAAGTGCCTGTACATATCCTTTGCCCATTTTTTAACTGGGTTGTCTTTTTGTAGTTGAGTTTTTGCAGTATCATGTAGATTTTAGGGATCAGATGCTCATCGGAAACGTCATAGCTAAAAACTTTTTCCCAGTCTGTAGGTAATCTTTTTACTCTTTTGGTGAAGTCTTTGGATGAGCATAGGTGCTTGATTTTTAGGAGCTCCCAGTTATTTGGTTTCTCCTCTGCACTGTTAGTTTTAGTAATGTTTTGTATACTGTTTATGCCTTGTATTAGGGCTCCTAGCATTGTCCCTGTTTTTTCTTCCGTGATCTTTAGCATTTTAGATTTTTTTATTTAGGTCTTTGATCCATTTTGAGTTAGTTTTTGTGCATGGTGTGAGGTATGGGTCTTGTTTCATTTTTTTGCAGATAGATATCCAGTTATGCCAGCACCATTTCTTAAACAGACTATCTTTTCCCCATTTAACTGACTTTGGGCCTTTGTCAAATATCAGCTGCTCATATGTGGATGGATTTATGTCTGGATTCTCAATTCTGTTCCATTGGTCTATGTATCTGTTGTTGTACCAGTACCAGCCTGTTTTGACTACTTGTTGCAGTATAATAGGTTTTAAAACCAGGTAGAGTGAGGCCTCCCACTTTGTTCTTCTCTTTCAGTAATGCTTTACTTATCCGGGGCCCCTTTCCCTTCCATATGAAGTTGGTGATTTGTTTCCCCATCTCATTAAAAAATGTCATTGGACTCTAGAATAGACCACATATTAGGTCATAAAACAAACCTTTGCAGAGTCCAAAACATCGAAATATTACAAAGCATCTTCTCAGACCACAAGGCAATAAAACTAGAGATCAGTAACAGAAAAACTAGGGAAAAGAAATCAAATACTTGGAAAATGAACAATACCCTCCTGAAAAAAGTCTGGGTTATAGAAGACATCAAGGAGGGAATAAGGAAATTCATAGAAAGCAATGAGAATGAAAATACTTCCTATCAAAACCTCTGGGACGCAGCAAAAGCAGTGCTCAGAGGCCAATTTATATCAATAAACGCACACATACAAAAAGAAGAAAGAGCCCAAATCAGAGAACTGTCCCGACAACTTGAACAAATAGAAAGTGAGCAACAAAAGAATCCATCAGGCACCAGAAGAAAACAAATAATAAAAATTAGAGCTGAACTAAATGAATTAGAGAACAGAATAACAATTGAAAGAATTAACAAAGCCAAAAGCTGGTTCTTTGAAAAAATTAACAAAATTGATAAACCATTGGCTAGACTGACTAAAGAAATACAGGAAAGGAAACAAATAACCCAAATAAGAAATGAGAAGGACCACATCACAACAGAACCAAATGAAATTAAAAGAATCATTTCAGATTATTATGAAAAATTGTACTCAAAACAAATTTGAAAACCTAGAAGAAATGGATGAATTCCTGGAAAAACACTACCTACCTAAACTAACACATTCAGAAGTAGAACAACTAAATAGACCCATAACAAAAAAAGAGATTGAAACGGTAATCAAAAAACTCCCGACAAAAAAAAAGCCCTGGCCCGGACGGCTTCACTGCAGAGTTCTACCAAACTTTCAGAGAAGAGTTAACACCACTACTACTAAAGGTATTCCAAAGCATAGAAAATGACGGAATACTACCCAACTCATTTTATGAAGCCACCATCTCCCTGATACCAAAACCAGGTAAAGACATTACAAAAGAAGAAAATTATAGACCTATATCCCTCATGAACATTGATGCAAAAATCCTCAACAAAATTCTAGCCAATAGAATCCAACAACACATCAAAAAAATAATTCACCCTGATCAAGTGGGCTTTATACCAGGTATGCAAGGCTGGTTTAATATCAGAAAAACCATTAATGTAATCTATCACATAAATAAAACAAAAGACAAAAACCACATGATCTTATCAATTGATGCAGAAAAGGCATTTGACAAAGTCCAACACCCATTCATGATAAAAACTCTTACCAAAATAGGAATTGAAGGAAAATTCCTCAACATAATAAAGGGCATCTATGCAAAGCCAACAGCCAATATCACTCTAAATGGAGAGAACCTGAAAGCATTTCCCTTGAGAACGGGAACCAGACAAGGATGCCCTTTATCACCGCTCTTATTCAACATCGTGTTGGAAGTCTTAGCCAGGGCAATTAGGCTAGACAAAGAAATAAAAGGTATCCGGATTGGCAAGGAAGAAGTAAAGTTATCACTATTTGCAGATGACATGATTATATACACAGAAAACCCTAAGGAATCCTCCAGAAAACTACTGAAACTAATAGAAGAGTTTGGCAGAGTCTCAGGTTATAAAATAAACATACAAAAATCACTTGGATTCCTCTACATCAACAAAAAGAACACCGAAGAGAAAATAACCAAATCAATACCATTCACAGTAGCCCCCAAGAAGATAAGATACTTAGGAATAAATCTTACCAAGGATGTAAAAGACCTATACAAAGAAAACTACAAAGCTCTACTACAAGAAATTCAAAAGGACATACTTAAGTGGAAAAACATACCCTGCTCATGGATAGGAAGACTTAACATAGTAAAAATGTCTATTCTACCAAAAGCCATCTATACATTTAACGCACTTCCGATCCAAATTCCAATGTCATATTTTAAGGGGATAGAGAAACAAATTACCAATTTCATATGGAAGGGAAAGAAGCCCCGGATAAGCAAAGCACTACTGAAAAAGAAGAAGAAAGTGGGAGGCCTCACCTTACCCGACTTCAGAACCTATTATACAGCCACAGTAGTCAAAACAGCCTGGTATTGGTACAACAACAGACACATAGACCAATGGAACAGAATTGAGAACCCAGACATAGATCCAGCCACGTATGAGCAGCTGATATTTGACAAAGGACCAGTGTCAATTAACTGGGGAAAAGATAGCCTTTTTAACAAATGGTGCTGGCATAACTGGATATCCATTTGCAAAAGAATGAAACAAGACCCATACCTCACACCATGCACAAAAACTAACTCCAAGTGGATCAAAGACCTAAATAAAGACTAAAACGATAAAGATCATGGAAGAAAAAATAGGGACAACCCTAGGAGCCCTAATACAAGGTATAAACAGAATACAAAACATTACCAAAAATGATGAAGAGAAACCCGATAACTGGGAGCTCCTAAAAATCAAACACCTATGCTCATCTAAAGACTTCTCCAAAAGAGTAAAAAGACCACCTACAGACTGGGAAAGAATTTTCAGCTATGACATCTCCGACCAGCGCCTGATCTCTAAAATCTACATGATTCTGTCAAAACTCAACCACAAAAAGACAAACAACCCAATCAAGAAGTGGGCAAAGGATATGAACACACACTTCACTAAAGAAGATATTCAGGCAGCCAACAGATACATGAGAAAATGCTCTCGATTATTAGCCATTAGAGAGATGCAAATTAAAACTACGATGAGATTCCATCTCACACCAGCAAGGCTGGCATTGATCCAAAAAACACAAAATAATAAATGTTGGAGAGGCTGCGGAGAGATTGGAACTCTCATACACTGCTGGTGGGAATGTAAAATGGTACAACCACTTTGGAAATCTATCTGGCGTTATCTTAAACAGTTAGAAATAGAACTACCATACAACCCAGAAATCCCACTCCTTGGAATATACCCTAGAGATACAAGAGCCTTCATACAAACAGATATATGCACACCCATGTTTATTGCAGCTCTGTTTACAATAGCAAAAAGTTGGAAGCAACCAAGGTGTCCATCAACAGATGAATGGGTAAATAAATTGTGGTATATTCACACAATGGAATACTACGCATCGATAAAGAACAGTGAGGAATCTGTGAAACATTTCATAACATGGAGGAACCTGGAAGGCATTATGCTGAGCGAAATGAGTCAGAGGCAAAAGGACAAATATTGTATAAGACCACTATTATAAGATCTTGAGAAATAGTAAACCTGAGAAGAACACATACTTTTGTGGTTACAAGGGGGGGAGGGAGGGAGGGTGGGAGAGGGTTTTTTATTGATTAATCAGTAGATAAGAACTGCTTTAGGTGAAGGGAAAGACAACACTCAATACATGGAAGGTCAGCTCAATTGGACTGGACCAAAAGCAAAGAAGTTTCCGGGATAAAATGAATGCTTCAAAGGTCAGCGGAGCAAGCGTGGGGGTCTGGGGAACATGGTTTGTGGGGACTTCTAAGTCAATTGGCAAAATAATTCTATTATGAAATCATTCTGCATCCCACTTTGAAATATGGCGTCTGGGGTCTTAAATGCTAACAAGCGGCCATCTAAGATGCATCAATTGGTCACAACCCACCTGGAGCAAAGGAAAATGAAGAACACCAAGGCCACACGACAACTAAGAGCCCAAGAGACAGAAAGGGCCACGTGAACCAGAGACCTACATCATCCTGAGACCAGAAGAACTAGTTGGTGCCCGGCCACAATCGATGACTGCCCTGACAGGGAGCACAGCAGAGGACCCCTGAGGGAGCAGGAGATCAGTGGGATACAGACCCCAAATTCTCATCAAAAGACCAAACTTAATGGTCTGACTGAGACTGGAGGAATCCCGGCGGCCATGCTCCCCAGACCTTCTGTTGACACAGGACAGGAACCATCCCCGAAGACAACTCATCAGAAATGAAAGGGACTGGTCAGCGGGTGGGAGAGAGACGCTGATGAAGAGTGAGCTAATTATATCAGGTGGACACTTGAGATTGTGTTGGCAACTCTTGTCTGGAGTGGGAATGGGAGGATAGAGAGAGAGGGAAGTCGGCAAAATTGTCAAGAAAGGAGAGACTGAAAGGGCTGACTCAAGAGGGGGAGAGCAAGTGGGAGTAGGGAGTGAGATGTATGTAAACTTATATGTGACAGACTGATTGGATTTGTAAACGTTCACTTGAAGCTTAATAAAAGTTATTAAAAAAATGTCATTGGAATTTGAATCGGAATTGCACTGTACCTATAGATAAAAAAAAAAAAATTTTTGTTTTTTTTTATAGATAGCTTTTGGCAGAATAGACATTTTTACAATGTTAACTCTTCCAATGCATGAGCACATATGTTTTTCCACTTATGTAGGTTTCTTTTGGTTTCTTCTAGTAGTCTCTTGTAGTTTTCCTTGTATAAGTCTTTTGCATCTCTGGTGAGATTTATTCCTAAGTATTTTATCTTCTTGGGGGCTACCATAAATGGTATTGATTTGGTGATTTCCTCTTTGATGTTCTTTTTGTTGGTGTAGAGGAATCCAACTGATTTTTGTGTGTTTATCTTGTATCCTGATGCTCTGCTGAACTCTTCTATTAGTTTCAGTAGTTTCCTTGAGGATTCTGTAGGGTTTTCTGTGTATAAGATCATGTCATCTGCAAATAGAGATACTTTTACTTCTTCCTTACCAATTTGGATGCCCTTTATTTCTTTATCTAGCCTAATTGTTCTGGCTAGGACCTCCAGCACAATGTTGAATAAGAGTGGTGATGAAGGGCATTCTTGTCTGGTTCCTATTCTCAAGGGGAAGGCTCTCAGACTCTTTGCATTTAGAATGATGTTGGCTGCTGGTTTTGTATAAATGCCCTTTATTATGTTGAGGAATTTTCCTTCTATTCCTATTTTGCTGAAAGTTTTTATCATGAATCGGTGTTGGACTTTGTCAAATGCCTTTTCTGCATCAACTGATAAAGTCATGTGTTTCTTGTCTGTTGTTTTATTTATGTGATGGATTACATTGTTTTTCTAATGTTGAACCATCCATGCATACCTGGTATGAATCCCACTTGGTCATAGTAAATTATTTTTTTGATATGTTGTTGAATTCTTTTGGCTAGAATTTTGTTGAGGATTTTTGCATCTAAGTTCATGAGGGATATGGTCGGTAATTTTCTTTCTTTGTGGTGTCTTTACCTGGTTTTTGTATCAGGGATATGCTAGCTTCATAGAATGAGTTTGGGAGTATTCCGTCCTTTTCTATGCTTTGAAATACCATTTATAGTAGTGGTGTTAACTCTTCTCTGAAAGTTTGGTAGAACTCTGCAGTGAAGCAGTCCAGGCAAGGGCTTTTTTTTTTTTCTTGGTAGTTTTTTGATTACCTTTTAAATGTCTTCTTTTGATATGGGTCTATTTAGTTGTTTTCTCTCTGTCTCTGTTTGTGTTAGTATAGCTAGATAGCGTGTTTCCAGGAATTCATGCATTTCTTCTAGGTTTTCAAATTTGTTAGAGTATAGTTTTTCATTGTAATCTGATATGATTCTTTTAATTTCAGTTTGTCTGTTGTAATATCGCCCATCTCATTTCTTATTCGGGTTATTTGCTTCCTCACCTGTTTTTCTTTTGTCAGTTTGGCCAATGGTTTATCAATTTTGTTGATGTTTTCAAAGAACCAACTTTTGGTTTTGTTAACTCTTTCAATTGTTTTTCTGTTTTCTATTTCATTTAATTCTGCTCTGCTCTTTATTATTTGCTTTCTTCTGGTGCCTGAGGGTTTCTTTCGTTGCTCTCTTTGTTCAAGTTGTAGGGGCAATTCTTTGATTTTGGCCCTTTCTTCTTTTTTGTATGTGTGCATTTATTGATATAAATTGACCTCTGGTCACTGCTTTCACTGTGTCCCAAAGGTTCTGATAGGGAGTGTTTTCATTCTCATTGGATTCTATGAATTTCTTTATTCCATCCTTAATGCCTTTTATGACCAAGTCTTTTTTGAGTAGGGTTTTTTTCAGTTTCCAAGTGTTCGATTTCTTTTCCCTGCTTTTTCTGTTATTGATTTCTACTTTTATGGCCTTATGGTCAGAGAAGATGCTTTGTAATATTTCAGTATTTTGAATTCTGCTAAGGCTTGCTTTATGACCTAATATGTGGTCTATTCTAGAGAATGTTCCATGTGCACTAGAGAAGGAAGTATACTTGACTGCTGTGGGGTGGAGTGTTCTGTATATGTCTATAAAGTCAAGATGATTGGTTGTGGCATTTAGATCTTCTGTGTCTTTATTGAGCTTCTTTCTGGATATTCTGTCCTTCACCAAAAGTAGTATGTTGAAGTCTCCTCCTATAATTGTGGAGCTGTCTATCTCACTTTTTAAGGCTGTTAGAATTTGTTTTATGTATCTTGCAGCCCTGTCATTGGGTGTGTAAATATTTAATATGGTTGTATCCTCCTGGTATAAAAAATATATATATTGTCCCTTTAATCATTATATAATGTCCTTCCTTGTCCTTTGTGGTGGATTTAACTTTAAAGTCTGTTTTGCCAGAAATTATCATTGCCACCCCTGCTCTTTTTTGATAGTTGTTTGCTTGATACATTATTTTCCATCCTTTGAGTTTTAGTTTGTTTGTATCTCTAAGTCTAAGGTGTGTCTCTTGTAGGCAGCGTATAGACGGATCGTGTTCTTTTAATCCATTCTGCCACTCTGTCTATTGGTGTATTTAGTTGATTTACATTCAGTATAATTATAGATAGGTATGAGTTTTAGTGCTGTCATTTTGATGTCTTTTTTTGTATGTTGTCGCTAGTTTCTTTTTCCCACTTAATTTTTTTGTTCTAAGTAGTTTATCTCCATATATTGTCTTTTCCTCTTATTCATTGTTAATTTTGTTTCTGCTGAGCCTCTATTTTTTTCTTGTATTTTATTTTGATGAGTAAGATAGTTAATCTCCTTTGTGGTTAATATTTACCTCCATTTTTCTAAGTTGAATCTTAACTTTTATTTCTTTATATCGCCTTGTCTTCCTCTCCATATGAATGATCTATGATTACATTTCTTAGTCCCTCTTTTTTGTTTTAATGTTGTCTTCTTTTACACAATAACCTCACTGTTTCCCTGTTGTGAGCTTTTTTTTTTATCTTGATTTATTTTTTTTTATCTTGATTTATTTTTATGATTTACCTGTCTGGGTTGACACCTGATTGCCCTGTCCAGTGTGCTAGTCTTGGGTTGATACCTCATTTTCTAGCCAAAGAACTCCCTTCGGTATTTCTTGCAGTTTTGATTTTGTTTTTATGAATTCCCTAAACTTCTGTTTATCTGGAAGTGTCCTAATTTCATCTTCATATTTGAGAGACAGTTTTGCTTGATATATGATTCTTGGTTGGCAATTTTTTTCCTTCAATGCTTTATGTAAGTCATCCCATTGCCTTCTTACCTGCGTGGTTTCTGCTGAGTAGTCCGGGATTTTTCTTATTGACTCTCCTTTGTAGGTGACTTTTTGCTTATTCCTAGCTGCTCTTAAAGTTCTCTTTTTTCACAAGTTTGATTATAATATGTCTTGGTGACTTTCCTTCAGAGTCTACCTTATGTGGAGTTCGTGAGCATCTTGGATAGATATCTTCTCATCTTTCATGATATCAGGGAAGTTTTCTGCCAACAAATATTCAACAATTCTCTCTGTATTTCCTGTTATCCCTCCCTGTTCTGGAACTCCAATCACTCGTAGGTTGTTTCTCTTGATAGAGTCCCACATGATTCTTAAGGTTTCTTCATTTTTTTTTAAATTTTTTTATCGATTTTTCTTCAAATATATTGGTGCCAAGTGTTTTATCTTTGTTCTCACTAATTCTGCCTTCCATTTCCTCAATTCTGCTCCTCTGACTTTCTATTGAGTTGTCTAATTCTGTAATTTTGTTGTAAATCTTCTGAATTTCTGATTGCTGTCTCTCTATGGATTCTTGCAGCTTATTAATTTTTTCATTATGTTCTTGAATAACCTTTTTAATTTCTTCAGCTACTTTATCTGTGTATTCCTTGGCTTGTTCTGCTTATTGCCTGACCTCCTTCCTAATTTCATTCCTGATGTCTTGGAGAGTTCTGTGTATTAATCTTTTGAATTCTGCATCCGGTTATTCCAGGAAGGCACCTTCATCCAGAAGACCCATTGATTCTTTGTTTTTGGAGCTTGTTGATGCCATCATGGCATGTTTCATTATGTGACTTTATATTGACTGTTGTCTCTGATCCATGTATAAGTTATTGTATTAGTTTATTTTATGTTTGCTTACTGTATCCTAGCCTCTTGCTTTGTTTTGTTTCGATATGCCCAAATGGGTTGCTTGAGTGAGCTGGCTTATTTTCGCTTTTTAAGCTCTGATGTCCTGTCACCAGATGGCTAGAGCTGTTATCAGATATATCAGTCTAGGAGTCATTCATTTTTCTTGTATGAATTCAGCTTATGTGTCCAGGTAGCTGATTATCAAGTGTGTGGTACAGGCTCTGTCCTGCAGTCTTAGAGGGGCAGGGGTGATTGGTGCAGGTGCCAGTATCTGGTTGCAGCAGGTGGTCACACAGTGAACAAGGCATGGGGCTGAGAACCATCCTCCGAATATCTGTGAGGCAAGCGCGTCCCTGTTCCCTAAAGCGTACAAGTGGGTGGGTTCTGCAGACAGACCATGGGCACCCATTGCTTTTGTTTGTAAGGACTGGGAGGTACCAGTTATCCTTGGACCCCTGTCACAGGTGGCTGGGTGACCTGAGTGAGCCACCAGTCCTTATGCCCCTGATGTGTGTAGGTGAAGACCATATTTAATAGGCAAAGTGGCGTCAAATATCAATCACTCACCTCTCCATCACACAGCTGAAACAGTTGCAGTCTGCAAACAAGGCCCTATTCTCCTGAAATTGACCCACACAGGTCCATGCTGGAGGGGAAGTTATTCAAAGTTCACGGACCGTTTATGCCTGGACTGGAGCCGCTTCTGTCCTGAGCTCCCCTCGTTAGTGGAGCTGGCAAATTATCTTTTCCCCCAGTTTGAACTTATTCCTATTCGAAGGCCGGGAGGATGGCTCTGGGCACTCAACATGGCCTGTCTCAGGCCCAGGGAAATCAACATCCAGCGAAGCCAGCTTGGGGGCTGGGGGCATGGTAAAATATACACAAGTACTTAGTTTTTGCTGAGAGCGCTGTTCTTCTCTGGTTCCGGAGGTGTGAGTAGGCTGTGTAGCTGGCTGCTTCTCTGTGAGGAAACTGCTGCCAAGCGCTACCACCAGCCCACTGCAGCCACTCCCGGGAATGGTGCCTGAGGGATCCTAGCAATTCAGGTCCAGTAACTCCTGTCTGCTTCTGAGCCATCTCTCTCTCCCTCTGCCGCTCAGCCCATTTTCTAACTTTGCCTTTGTTGTTCAGGGCCCCTAGCTTGTCATAAGTATAATCATTTCATTTGTTTTTTGGGGTCTTTGGTGTAAGAGGGATCACAGGAAGCATCTGACTATTCCACCATTTTGGCCCCACCCTTTCTCGTTGTTATGAGTAAGATTTAAGAGGTGAGTAGAGTCATATCTAAATTAAAAAACCCATTGCCATCAAGTCGATTCTGACCCATAGCAACCCTATATTAAATTTAAGCAGTCCAAAATGAGAAAATAATAAAGGTTTAGGGAGAAATGGGGCATTTTAGATCAAATGCTCTCGGAGAGCCACCCTAGGTTAGCTGAATTCCGGTATCGTCACTCCTATGCTTCCACCCTGTCATGATGTGATTACAGATCTGTATATAATCTATGAGTACTTCTTGGTCCCCACCTTCTCTCAGGTGGTCCCCAGATATTCTCCTGGTTCCCCTAGTCTCCCTTCTTGCATTCCTGATAAACTCAGTACCAGATCCTGATCCAATTCTGACAGCAAGAGACCAAGCCCAAGTCCCATAGTGGGGTCTGGGATGTAGCTCACTCCTAGACCTCTGGCCAGGGTCCTCTTTGTGGTCATCCTTCATGGTAACCACTGCCAGTCAAACCTGGAGCCCATATCAACCCACCAAACTCCCCTATAGCTGACCATTGGCCCTGTTTAGCTCAGATTCAAAATCTGCTCCCAACTCAATTACACTGGGTAGGACCCCTGGCTCCACACCCACCTTATATGAGTTTTCTCCTCAAAGTCTATCCCCACATCTGACCATGCAGCTTTCTACCATCTCATAGGACTAGGACTACTTCTTGTCTTTCTCTGGAAGCTTCTATACCCCCTTAAATTCCCTGTTTCTGGTGCCAGATGCCATATTAAAAACCTGGTACCAGTCAATCCTTTTCCAAGCCAGGACTGAAAAAAAAAAAAAAAAAAATTTTTTTTTTTTTTTGACCTTGCAAATTCCTTGGTTTGGTCACATATGAGTATGCTGCAGGGAAGCCAGAGCTAGAGACCCACAGACATCACCAATGGCTTCACATGGCTTGTAACAATGACTGGAAACCTCAGGTGTCTTTGGCTCACACCATGATTTAGATGAAAGCCACTTTCAACTTAGTGTAAGGGTGTATTCTAAATGTTATCCAAAGAGAGCAGAGGCTGCCTAAGTAGTGATCTACCCATAACTAAAAAACTAGAAGTGTACAAATAGGTGCTGATGATGCCTGCCAAGAGGGTTTATGAATTGTGTGGGAAGTTGGGTGAAGTGGACAGAAATGGATCTCGTAGTCAGTTTAGGCATGTCCATGCTCTCTGAATTGTGTGGCAAGGGACCAGGAAGCAGCATTTTGTAGTGATTTGTTTTGAAACTGTGTGTCTGGTCATCTGAGAAGCTTTCCACACAATTGGCTGCAAAGTGCCAAGTCTGAGCCAGACACCTGAGAACTGTGATGATATGGTGCTGGCTGTGGACTTGAAAGCTGGACTTCTGGATGTATAAATTATTATGATGACTTTGAAGAGAAAGAGCTGGCTGCAGTCTGAAGTCAAGCTTCAGTAGGGCCACTCAGCCCTCACAAAGAGGACACTGTCTCCCAGCCAGCAAAGGGGGACTGGACACAGTGAGGCTCACTCTCTCTGGGAATGAAGGGCAGGCTTTGTGCCCATGCCCAGTGTAAGGGCCCATCAAGAGGTAACTGCCCATGCCTGCACCCCTCGGCACAGGACAGGCTGAGAACCACCCTAGTCCTTAGGGGCATAAGACACCTTCTGAGTAAACCACCCAGTACTGAGTGCCGTGGAGCTCTACCTTGCTGGCAACTACGATTGGATGAGGAACATAAATGCATTCTCCTAACCATAATAAGGCACCCTGGTGGTAGAGTAGTTAAGCATTCAGCTGCTAACCAAAAGGTCAGCAATTTGAATCCACCAGCCACTGCTTGGAAACCCTAAGGGGCAGTTCTGCTCTGTCCTATTGGGTCATTATGAGTCAGAATTTATTTGATGGCAATTTTTTTTTTAACTTAACAGTAATAAAAACCAGTTGCCATTGAGTTGATTCTGACCTGTGGCAACCCCACGCGTGTCAGAGTGGAACTGTGCTCCACAGGGTTTTCACTGGTTGGCTTTTCATAAGTAGATTACCAGGCCTTTCATCCAAGGTGCCTCTGGGTGGACTTGAACCACCAACCTTTTGGTTAGCAGCCAAGTATATTAAATATTTGCACCACCCAGGGACTTCATAGCTAATGTTTATTAAGGTCTTAGTACTCGCTAGACACTGTGCTAAGTCCCTGACATGGATTTTTTAAATCTTATAGAATGTAAAATAGATACTGCTGTTATTCTCAATTTATACATGAGGGAACTGAGGCCCAAGAGGGCTAAGTTACTTCCCTAAGTTCAAACATTAATGGCAGTGCCCAAACTTCCACCCAGGCCTGGCTGGGCTCACAGCTCTAGTTCTTTACCCTCCATGCTAGCCTACTTCCTTCAGAGGGGGGGCAGTTGCCTCTGAGATGGCCAAGCAACATGGTGGTATCCCATGTGAGATGGTGAAGGTTCTCATTTCAGTGGCTAGAACTTGTCAAGTACTCTCCATGCAAGGTAGCTGCGAAACGTGCCTTCCATGGGACAGGGGAAGAGAGGAGAACTGAACAGAGTAGGCATCATCAATCCCTATCGCATTATCCAGTCACCCATGGTAAGCATTCAGGCTGATCCCAGTGTTTTGTGCTTACAAACAGCACTGCCATGGCAATGCTGGGATATACCGTGGGGCACATGTACTTGTATTTGTGCAAGAAACTCACCTAGAAATAGAACTGCTAGGTGACTGGGTAAATACACCCAGAAAGCCAATTGATACCACAAAGTACTTTCCCAAAGGACTCGACCAGTTTAGACACCTACCAGAAGTGTAAGGGAGGGCATGCTTCCCCATATGCTGGCCCGACTGGATGTCATCAAGACTTTTGATTTCTGCAAATTTGACAGACCTCCTAGTCTTTTTTAAAGATTATTCTTTTTAATTCTTTTATTTAGGTGAAAATATATATAACAAAACATCCGCCATCTCAAAATTTCGACATGTACAATTCAGTAACCTTGATTATATTCTTCAAGTTGTACAGTCATTCTCTTTTTCCAAATCATTCCACCACCATTAACATAACCTCAGTGCCTCAGAAGCAAAAACTACCCCTTTTCCCCTCACTTCTACCCCTGGTAACCACTAATAATCTTTGGTTTCCATATATTTGCTTATTTCATGTAAGTGAGATCATGTGTTATTTTTCCTTTTGTGATTGGCTTATTTCACTCAGTATTACATTTTCTAGGTTCATCCATGGCTTGGCATACATCAGGACTTCATTTGTCTTTATGGCTGAGTAACACTCCCTTTTATGTGTATACCACATTTTGTTTATCCACTTAACTGTTGATGGACACTTCAGTTGTTTCCACCTTTTGGCTATTGGGAAAAGTGCTGCAATGAACATTGGTGTACAGGTGCCTTCACCTCTTCTGGGTGTATACCTAGCACTGGGATTGCTGAATCATATGGTAGTTTTATGTTCAAATTTTGAGTTGCTGCCAAACTGTTTTCCACAGCGGCTGTAACATATTATATTCCCGCCAGCGGTGGATGAAGATTCCAGTTACTCCACAACCTTGCCAACACCTGTTTGATGTTTTTGTTTTGATCATTGCCATTCTAATAGGGGTGAGGCAGTATTCACTGTAGTTTTGATTTGCATCTCCCTAGTGGCTAATGGGAGCCATAGTGGCACAGTGGTTAAGAGCTTGGCTGCTAACCAAAAAAAGGTCAGCAGTTTGGATTTACCAGCCACTCTTTGGAAACCCTATGGGGCAGTTCTCTTCTGTCCTCTAGGGTCACTATGAGTCAGAATTGATTCAATGGCAGCAAGTTTTAAATGTAATGAAGTTGAGCATCTTTTCAAGTGCTTGTAGGCCACTTGAACATCCTCTTTGGTGAACTGCCTAAGTCCTCTGCCCATTTTTTTTATTGGGTTGTTTGTTGTTAAGTTATAGAAGTTTATTCTTTTTTATTTTATGTTTTGAATATTAGAACCTTATCAGATATATGGTTCACAAAAATGTTCTCTCATTTGTAGGTCGTCTCTTTACTTTGTTGATACCTCCTGGTTATTTTGATTAGTATTTCCCAGATTATAGGTGAGTGTGTATTTTTCATGTTTACTGAGCAATATATTTTGTCTTCTGGGAATTGTCTTCATAACCCTTGCTGTTTTGTATTTTTAAAAAATTGATTTCTAGATGCCCATTAATTATATATGACATCCTACCCCCCATTCCTCCACTTACTGTTAATTCTGTTTATGGGTTTTTTGGGGTTTTTTTGCATATGAGGTCTTAATTTTGTGAACTCAGATCTGATAATCTTTTTATTCCTGATTCTGAGGATTTGTGTCTTGATGTTTTGTGTGGGGTTTGTGTATGTCCTTGCCATTCTAATGTATAAAAACACTCGCTTATGTTTTCTTCTAATTTTTTATGTAGTGTTTGTGTTTAGCTCTTTCCTCCATCTGGAATTTACTGTTGAATAAATGTGATGTAGGTATTCTTATTTATTTTATTAAAAATAATATGCCATCAGCTTTACCTGAATTTCCACATTTTAGTGAAATACCTCTTTTGTTATATGCTGAATGCCTGTATATACTTCTTTATTCTTTCCTGTTCATTTTGTCTGTTCTGGCACCCAGTTCTAAGCTGTACTAAAGATAGTAGCTTGGTAGTATTTCTCAATGACTGGTAAACCATGTCTCTACATTTTATTCATTTCAAAATGTCTTGCCTATTCTTAAACATATTTCCTTCAAGAGGAATGTTGGCATTGCTTGGCCCATTTCATTAAACAATTTTTTATTAGATTGGGATTGGAATTGTATTGAATTCATGGATTACTTTAGGGATGATCATCATCTTTATGATGTTGAGTCTTTCCATCCAGGAACATGATTTTAGAGTCTTCTTTTGTGCCCTTCAGTAGAGTTTTATAGTTGTCCTCATACAGGCATTACACAGGCCTTGTAAGATTCAACCTTAGGTATTTTATGGGGCTTGTGGCTATTGTCTCAATGGGTCAGAATCAACTTTGATGGCAACAAGCTTGGGCTTTGTGTGTGCATGTATGTGTGTCTGTGTGTCTGGCGATTTTGAACAGGATCTTTCTTTTCATTACATTTTCAAGCAGGTTATGATCATTGCTGCTAGATGACTCCCTAAAGGTGGGCGGATTGAGCTTCCCTTTGCTGGAGCATTCAAACAGAGAGTGACCAACCACACAGAGGGACAACAGAGGACATTCCCCACCAGAAGCTCACTGTGACCTCCAGGGTTTCTTCCTACTCCGAGAACTAATGTGTCTAGAATGTCAGAATCAGGACTTGATCTTAGCTGATCTACACCTCCCTGGGAAGTTTATTTACTTTTTCTTTTTATCTCTTTTTATTTCCTTTACTTTGAATTATTGTCTTTGGAACCTGGACCTTTTTCCTGTACCTGGAGAGGGGCAGCACATATCTGTTTTAGAACTGCATGAGACAGTGCTTGAAAGATACTTTTGTGTGTTCCCAAGAAAAATGAAATGAATAATCCATGAAAATTTAACTCATTATCTCTTCCCAGCTATTATCTTGAAGCCATTCTGATCTATAGCCTCTAGAAAAGGTGGGTACTTAAGACAACTAGAAAAAAATTTGGTCATTTAGGAAGGCTGTCAGTTGTTTCTAAAGAACTGTGGAGATGCAGGACCTTAGTGGGCACCACCTTCTCTTAGTAGGGGTGGGGCCGGGAGGGGATAAGACTGCTCAACCTGCAGCAGGTTGGGGGTCTCATCCCAGCTACCACCATCCCTGCTCCCTGCATGCAGGAAGGCATGTCCTCCCTGGTCCAGACCACAGTTTTCTTATAAAAGATTCCTTGGAATGTCTGTACCCTTCCTCATCAGTGCCTAATATCTGAGCGTTCACAGTAGGGTATGTGCTGTGTGGGACCAGCCAGGCTCCTCACTTCTGAGAGTGGTTATGGGGTAGCCAAGATGCTTTCTCCATTTGTGTGATCCTCATTCCTGACGGGTCTTGTCCCAATGGCTGCCAATCAGATGACAAGACACAGAGATTCAATTTTCCTCCTTTTTTTTTTTTTTTTTTTTTAGACTGCTGGCCACTTCTCAGTCTTCACAGTTACACCTGCATGGAGGGAATTACTGAATTTTTAACTGCATCTGGACACACTAAATCAAACAGGTGGTTTGGTGTAGTTCAGGGCCTGAGTTAGCATCAATTAGAAACTCCACAATGAGGGGCTCTGCCCAAGCAGGGTCTGTTCCTCTGTTGTGTCAAAGACCAAAGAGTGTCCTAAAGTTCTTTGACTTCAAAAAGACTCTAACTGCCTTGGACTGTTGCCTTCAGTATCAGCAAACACTTAGGAGTCTTCCCTGGCAGGGTACGGCCTGGCGTATTGATCTTTCAAGAGGTAGAACTGTGAGATCCCTCCTCAAAGAGAGTGCTTGGGCAGAGATGCCATGTGCAGGGCCTAGGAATGTCCATCCTGTTCCAGTCTGGGGTGGGAGCTGACATATAGACTTGGAGCCCCTATCAAGGAGGTTTGGCTGGGGACTTGGGCAGCCCTAGACAGGAGGTGTCTTCCTGATTCAGAGAGTCCTCAGGTCAGATTTTCTGGGTGGTGTCTTTTCGTCATTGTATTGGTGTGTACCTGGTCCCTGTTTTCCTTCTAGAAGGTAAAGGGGTGCACAAGGATTCCTGTGTGACTATATCACGCAGTCCCTTTTACATGTAGAGCACACTAAGGTGTGCTGAATGCTTCAGTGTATATTCTGCCATTTTATTTCACCTTGTCTGTGAAGAGGGCAGTTCGCATAGCACAAGGTCTGGTCTTCTTCTGACCTGGGGGCTGCATCGCTGCCACGCTTGCAGCACAGCAGCTTGTTGGGATTCTGTGCAGGTACCGCCACTCCTGTGATCTTTGACCTCCTCAGAGAAGATGACAATGTCCTTTTCATAACCTCTCATACAGGGCATTGCACACGGCAGGGTCTTGATCACATTCAAGAAGATATAATTGATGGGGGAGGGAACCAAGATGGAGGAATAGTCGGATACACCGTCCTGACCCTCTATAGCAAAGACCCAAGAAACCAAATGAAACAGATGAAGATAACAATCCTGGAACCCTGGACTTCAAAAAGGAAGGATAAAAAATTTAATCGAACACTGACTGGGAGAAAAAATTGAATGAACACAGTGAAAAAAGATTGAAAAGGAGCAGAGGGGCTCTGCCAGCTGTCCTGGCTCAACATGGCCACCTTGAGACAAAGCTAGTTGCAACCCCAGGCAAGGAGCACAGGAAGGCAACTTCATGGCATGCCCATAAGAGACAGAGAAACTATATAAACATACCTGGAGAGAAGCAAGCTGGAGTAGATTGTGATACAAATCTAAGGGAGGAAAACACAGAAAACAAGGGTGAGAATTCCAGGGATCCTGCCATCCACAGAGCAGGGAGGGAGCCAGAATCCAGAGTCAGGTATACGCATGAGTGGCAGTCCCTGACCTTCAGGGTGTGTGTGGCGTGCATGAGGTGGTGGATCAGCAAAGTGTTTGCAAGAGGTCCTCCACCCAACTGAAATCTGGGCATCCCCCTGCCACCCGCTGCCTTTTGATCAGGAGCAGGTCCTGACAGCTGGCTGCAGTGGATGGGAAGTGCCTGGGCACCCATGTCTGCTAGCCAAAGGGATGCACTCCCCCTCACTCCACCCTACTAATTGCAACTGGAGGAGGGTCCCATACCCTGGCCAATCTGCCTCACTGGAGACCATAATACAAGCCCTAACCCTCCCACCCAACTGAGCCCCACCCACCAGCCCCCCACCCACCCAAAGAGAGGTAGTAAATGTGCTCTTCACCCTCACTTGCCCTCTTCCTACACTCTACCCTCTGATTTGACAAGTAGCAGCAACCATGTATGTGGCTGCCTGCCACCCAATGCCCCGCTCCCCAGACTGGTGGGCCGTGGTGACAACATGACTGAGAGCACCTGCTCACAACCCACGCAGCCTCCCACCAGTGAGCAGAGGCAACCTGTGTGACCAAAAGCAGACCCACCTGCTACCCACACCCCCCAGACTCAGCAAATGGCAGTGACCAAATTCCAGGCATGTATACACCCACCACTCACCCCCCCCCCACTCAGAAGGTGCCAGTGACCATGGGAATGTGTGACACTTGCCTACCCACACACCCATCCACCCACCTCGCGAGTGGTGACAGCCGTGCCCCTTGCTTGCCCACCACATGCACCATGCTACCCCCCCAATCCTTTCGACAAATACCATCATCCACTCCTGTGCCACTGGATCAACGACAGACATTATACATGGAAATTGAATAACTTATTTAAAAACCACTGGGTAATAGATGAAATTAAAAAAATTCTTAGAATCAAACAAGAATGAAAACACGACCTACCAAAACTTTTGAGACATGGTTAAAGCAGTGATCAGAAGTCAATTTATAGCAATAAATGCACACGTCAAAAAAGAAGAAAGGGCCAAACGAATGCCTTAACTGAACAACTAGAACAAATAGAAAAAGAGCAACAAGGGAAGCCCACAGCTGCCAGAAGAAAGGAAATAATAAAGATCAGAGCAGAAATAAATGAATCAGAAAACAGAAAAATATTGGAAAGAATCCAATAAGACGAGAAGTAGATTCTTTGAAAAGATTAATAAAATCGAGGTATCACTGGCCAAATTGACAAGACAAAAGAAGGAGAACATACGAATAATCCAAATAAATGAGATGGGTGACATTAAAACAGACCCAACTGAAATAAAAAGAATCATAACAGAATATTATGAGAAATCATACTCCAACAAATTTGAAAACCTAGAAGAAATGGATAAATTTCTAGAAACACACTACCTACCCAAACTAACACCAACTGAGCTAGAAAATATGAACAGACCCATAACAAAAGAAGAAATAGAAGAGATTATAAAAAGAAAAAACTCCCCCCCCCCGCCAAAAAAAAAAAAGCTCTGGCCCAGGCAGCTTCCCTGGAGAATTCTGCCAAGCCAGAGAAAAGATGACACCAATACTGTTCAAACTATTCCAGAACATAGAAAAGGAAGGAATACTTCTGCATTCATGCTATTAAGCCAGAATAACCCTGATACCAAAGCCAGGCAAAGATGCCTTTAAAAAGAAAATTATAGAATGATATCCTTCATGAATATAGATGCAAAAATTCTCAACAAGATTCTAGCCAACAGAATACAACCAAACCTGTTGCTGTCAAATCGATTCTGACTCTTATCAACCCTGTAGGACAGAGTAGAACTGCCCTATAGAGTTTCCAAGGAGCACCTGGTGGATTCAAACTGTCCACCTTTTGGTTAGCAGCTATAGCATTTAACCACTACGCCACCAGTGTTTCCAAAGAATAGCGTATAAAAAATAATACATCGTAACCCAGTAGGATTCATACCAGATATGCGGGGATGGTTCAACATTAGAAAATCAATCAATGTAATCCACCAATGAATAAAACAAAGAACAAGAATCACATGATCCTCTCAATCAATGCAGGAAAGGCATTTGATAAAGTCCAACACTGAATCTTGATAAAAACTCTCAGCAAAATAGGAATAGAAGGGAAATTCCAAAACATAATCAAGGGCATATGTACAAAACAAATGGCCAACATTATTTTCAATGGAGACAGACTGAAAGCATTCCCCTTGAGAACAGGAACCAGACAAGGATACCCTTTATCGCTACTCTTATTCAGTATTGTACTGGAAGTCCTAGCTAGGCCAGTAAGGCAAGAGGGAAATAAAGGGCACACAAATTGGTAAGGAAGAAGTAAAACTGTCCCTATTCACAGGTGATATGGTCATATACATAGAAAATCCCAGATACTCCACAAGAAAGCTACTGGAACTAATAGATGAATTCAGCAAAACTGCAGGTAAAAGATCAACATATAAAAATCAGTTGGATTCCTCGACACCAACAAACAACTTCGAAAAGGAAATTAAGAAAATAATACTATTTACGATAGCCCTCAAAAGGGTAAAATACTTAGGAATAAATCTAACTGGAGCTGTAAAAAGACTTATACAAAGAAAACTATAAAACACTACTGCAAGAAAACAACAGAGAACTACATAACTGGAAAAACATACCATACTCATGGGTAGGAAGAATTAACATTGTGAAAATGTCAATACTACCCAAAGCGATCTACAAATATAATGCAATCCCGATCCAAATTCCAATGTCATAAATTTATGAGATGAAAAAACTAATCACCAACTATATATGGAAAGGAAAGAGGCCCCGGACAAGCAAAGCATTATTGAAGAAAAAGAATAGGGTAGGAGGCCTCACACTCCCCAGTCTCAGAATCTACTATACAGCCACGGTAGTCAAAACAGCCTGGTACTGGTACAATGACAGACACATAGACCAATGGAACAGAATTGAGAACCCAGAAGTAAATCCATCCACCTATGGACTACTAATCTTTGACAAAGGGGCGAAGATCATTTAATGGGGAAGAGAAAATCTCTTAAACACATGGTGCTGGCGAAACTGGCTATCAATTTGCAGAAACATGAAACAAGATCCATAACTCACACCACACACAAAAACTAACTCATAATGGATCAAAGACCTAAATGTAAAATCTGAAACTATAAAGATCACGTAAGAAAAAATAGGAACAATGTTAGGGGCCCTAATAGATGGCATAAATAGAATACCAAATATAACTAAAAATGCACAAACAGCAGAAGATAAACTAGATAACTGAGGTCTCCTAAAAATTAAACACATATGTTCACCAAAAAACTTCACCAAAAGAGTAAAAAGAGAGCCTACAGACTGGGAAAAAATCTTTAGCTATGACATATCTGACAAGGGTCTAATCTGTAAAATCCACAAGATAATTCGACACCTCAACAAAAAGACAAACAACCCAACTAAAAAATGGGCAAGAGACATGAACAGATACTTCACCAAAGAAGACATTTAGGCATCTAACAAACATGTGAAGAGATGCTTTGATCATTAACCATTAAAAAAATAAATAAATAAATAACCATTAGTGAGATGCAAATCAAAACTATAGTGAGATACCAGCTCACTCCAGCAATAATGGCACTGGTTAAAACAAACAAACAGAAAAAAGAAAACAAAAAATGCTGGTACAACTATGGAAAATGGTATGGTGCTTCCTTAAAAAGGTAAAAATAGATATACCATATGATCCACCAACCACACTCCTAGGTATATAGCAAAAACAAAACAAAAAACAAGCCCATTGCCATCAAGTCGATTGTGACTCATAGTGATCCTATAGGACAGAGTAGTACTGCCCCATAGGGTTCCCAAGGAGCAGCTGGTAGATTTGAACTGCTGACCTTTTTGTTAGAAGCCATAAATCCATAAACCAAACCTGTTACCATTGAGTTGATTCCAACTCATAGCAACACTAAAGGACAGAGTAGAACTGCCCCATAGGGTTTCCAAGGAGAGCCTGGTGGATTCAAACTGCTGACCTTTTGGTTAGCAGCCGTAACGTTTAACCACTATGCCACCAGGGTTCCCTAGCACCCATAGGAGCCCTAATATATGGCATAAATAGAATACCGGTTGTGCCGACAGGCCTCCCCTGGGTATATATCCTAGAGAAATCAGAGCCGTGACAAGATAGACATATGGACACTCGTGTTCATTGCAGCATTATTCACAATAGCAAAAAAGATGGAAACAACCTAAGTGCCCATCAGCAGATGAACAGATAAACTGTGGCACATACACGCGATGGAATACAAAGCTACGATAAAGAATAATGATGAATCCACTAAACATCTTACAACGCGTATGAATTTGGGACGTTATTCTGAGTGAAATAAGTCAATCACAAAAGGACAAATATTGTAGGAGACCACTATTATAAATGGTTAAGAAAAGGTTTACACACAGAAAGAAACATTTTTTGATGGTTGCCAGGGATGGGAGGGAGGGAGGAAAAATCACTAACTAGAGGGTAGGCACGTGTGAACTTTGGTGAAGGCAAAGGCAGTACACAGTGTGGGGGAAGTCAGCACAACATAAGCAAGGCAAGGAAAGACACTGAGAGGTAAATAAGAATAAAAGGTAATGAAGATAAATACTATAATAAACACAATCCAGTAACAACAGTAATAACAAACAATGATTTATGAGTGGATACATAGGTAGATATCTATGCCGGATAGGTGTGGAAGGGCATATGTGAGTACACTCATGTGCATATATAGGTTTGCCTGTGGGCATTTCTACAAATGTATTTGTATGTGCTGCATGTATACTCATATATATAATAGAGCACACGGGGCAAAGTCATGGAAACAACCCAGACGTATCCAAACACCTCATGGAACTGAGATACTGGGCTTGAAAGCTAAGGACCTCGTGGAACATCTAGGTCAATTGGCATAACACAGTTCATAAAGATAACATTCTACAACCTACTTTGCAGAGTAGCATCTGGGGGTCTTAAAAACTTGCCAGCAGCCGTGTAAGATACAACTATCGGTCTCTTTCTGTCTGGAGCAAAGAAGAGTGAAGAAAACCAAAGACTCAAGGAAGCAATTAATCCAAAGGACTAGTGGACCACGGGAGCCACAGCCTCCACCAACTTGAGGCCAGAAGAACTAGATGGTGGTTGTTACCACTACCGACCGCTCTGACCAGGATTACAGTAGAAAGTCCTGGGTACAGTGGGGGAAAAAAATATGTACGACAAAATTCAAATTCATAAAAAAGACCAGATTTACTTGTCTGAGAGAGACTGGAGGAACCCCTGAGACTATGGCCCTTAGACACCAAGTTAGAAGACTTGGAACTGAAGCCATTCCTGGAGATCACCTTTCAGCCAAATAATAGAAATGCCTGTAAACAAACAGTAATACATGTGAAGAAAATGGTTCTTAGAACAATCATCTACATGAGACCAGAAGGACAAAATATGCCTAAAATGCAGAGACAATAAGACAGGAAGGAGCAGGAAAACCGAAGAATGGAAATGGGGAACTCAGGGTGGTAATGAGGAGATTGCTGACACCTTGTGGGGTGTTTTATTTATTTATTTTTTTTTGTGGGGTTGCAAGCAATGTCAAGGAACGCTTGGTGTAAAAACTATTGAACGGGAAACTAATTTGTTCTGTAAACCTTTGCCTGAAGCACAAAAAAAAAAAAAGAAGCAACAATTGATTAGTGTCAGAGAGTATAAGTGACCTGCTTAAGGTCACACTGTGGCAGAGCTGGGACTCAGCTCCTGGTGCATCTTTTGCCACTCCAGGAGGCCTCTGAGCCCTCCCTTCAGAGCTGGGGAAGGATCTCAAAGGCCACATCTTTAAGATGACATGACCTGTAGTTCTCCTTGATTTGGAATATCCCCAGGAGGTCCACAGGTGTTCATGTCGAAGCTACCACTTTAGCCTCACCTTGGGTTACAAATGAAAGATTCCGTCTTCCGTCCCTCCCCATACAGGCAGTGACACTAGCTGGCAGCTGGAACACATTCTTCCTGAGAAACCTTGTCTCCCTAGGCTGCAGAGGCCTCAGTCTCCCTCCAAGTGCTGCCACAGCTGAGAGGAAACCTAGATGCTCAGGCTGCTGCTCAGGCCAGGCTGGAGGGGCTGTCTCTTCCCAGAAAGTGGAATCCACTCCCTTCCTCCCAGATAATTAGCTCTATTGAAGCAGGGGAAACAAAAAATCCTTTCTACAAACATTAGAGTTTGGCGAAATGTGTAACACTAGGTTCTTTGATGCTCCCAAAATCTCTCTCAGCAGGGTCCCTCCTTGTTTTGACTAATCATTTCTTCTTATTACTAACTGCTATGATTAGGAGAATTGCCTGAGCACAGGCCCAGGGTTTTCAAGACCCTAATGAGCAACACGTGCAGGCTTGTTTAGCACAGTTCTGAAACCACAGTTGTTCTGTTGCTGCAGGGAAGTCGCTGAGAAGCTTCAGGAACAAGATCTTCCTGCCTCCGTGGTAGGCCCCCCGTCTCCAGCACACCACTGAGTTTGCGTCACACTGCATCTTACAAGGAAGCCCTGGTGGCATGGTGGTTAAGAGCTATGGCTGCTAACCTAAAGGTCAACAGTTCAAATCTGCCAGGCGCTCCTTGAAAACCCTATGGGGGAGTTCTACCCTGCCGATATGAGTCGGAATTGACTTGGCAGCAATGGGTTCAGTTTGGGTTTTTTTATGTCTTACACCCTTAGGTTCCTCCACCCTGGGTGGGAGAGTGATGAAATCTCAGTTCCGCTCTCTATTCACCAGCAACGTGATTTGGGCAAGTTACTTAACATGTTGGAGCTATTGTTTCCTCATTTGTAAAATGCAGATGATAGTTTCTACCTCACAGTGTGTAGGGAAGATAAGATTTCATTAAGTAATGCACAAAATGTCGAAGACAATGCTTTGCATATAAAACCAAACAACAGTTACTGTCGAGTCAACTCTAACTCATGGCGGCTCAATGTGTTTCAGAGTAGAACTGCACTCTGTAGGGATCTACAGGGTTTTCAGTGGCTATGGGTGGATTCAAAACTACCAACCTTTTGGTTAGTAGCTAAGCACTTAACCATTTGTACCACACAGGGACTCCATACTTTGCATATAGAGTTTATTATTAAAACAAAATTCAAAATTCCGTACATAGGTCCACTGAAATTGAAACAAAGACATCTCTGCTCTTTCAGATGCTCTCTGTAGAAATCTTCTCCAGAGAAAGGACCTGATGTTAGTCATTCACACAGTGGCATGAGTGAGTTCCACCAAATCAGTCATGTCCCCCTGACATGAGCAGATGGCTCAGATGTCTGTCTACAGGAACACATTGCATAGATCCCCACTGGGACAGGAAGTCCTTTTGGTCATCTCACAGGCATCAGCCAATTAGAAGGCAAGGGCTCTGTGCTGAGCAGGCAGCAGACCTCCCTTGGCTAATGACTGCATGATCACAGACAAGCTATTTTGACTCTCTGTTCCTCAGTTGTCTCATTATCAAAGTGGGGGTAATAATGCTTCATGGAGATCTGGACAGAAATTAGTGATGTAATGTCTGAAAAAAGGCTGTTAATTCTGTTCAGAGGTGTTAAAACAAATTCAGAGTCTGCCTCTTCTCGCCGCTGCACTGCTGCCATTGTGATCCAAACTACCATAATCTCTTACCTGGATGACCATCGTGGCCTCCTAATTGGCCTTCCTGCTTCTACTTTTATCCCCTTACAGCCTATACTCCACAAGGCAGTTAGAGCAATACTTTAAAAAGTGTGAGCATGTCTTTGCTCTTCTCAGAGCTCTCCAGTAGCACCCATCTCACTCACCATAAGATCCCTGTCAGGCTGTGGCCAGGTCCTATGCAATCTGCCTCCCCAGGTACCTGTGCAATCTCTATTACTACCTCGCTCCCACTTGATCACTGCCCTGCAGCCACACCGCCTTGGTGATTTTCCTCAAACAAGCTAAACATACTGCCACCTTTGCATTTGCTTGTCCTTGGCCTGGGGAACACTCCCTCCAGATTTCCACATGGTTCCCTGTCTCAATATATTCAGATCACTGTCCAAATGGCCTTTCAACCAAGAGAGCTCCCTTCACCATCCCATCGCTCTGCCTCCCCTCCTCTTACTATGTTTATCATTAGAGCCTTATCATTGCCTAGAGTATGTATTTATTTACTTATGGACATATTGTCTGATTCTCTCACTAGAATGTAAGCTCCATGAGGGCAGGAGTTTTGCCTGTTTCATTGCATTTGGATTAATTGTTGTAACATAATAATGAATAAAAATGCCATTACAAAAGTCCCGCTACATGACAAGTGTTGTTCTAACCCTTTCCTTGGATTATGCAATCAGTTGTCCTTTACAGCAATCCTATGGGTTGCAGTGACCATCATTATGATTTTACCCATGAACAAAATGAGGCTTAGGGAGATTATGCCAAAATTCAGGACTGAACTCAGCTCTGTCTGAAACTGAAGAGATGTGCCTTCCTGCCCCTAGTGAGTGAGTCCCTAGGATTCACTTTAAACTAATTCCCAATTTAGCATAAAATTGTCCCTGGGAAGGTTGTGCTCACATGACTCTTAGGAAAAGCAAAGTAAAGTTGAAACCTGAACCCCAGGTTTCAACACCCTCTCCCCATTCCCCCAGGGGCAACCTGATTTCCACATAGAGAGTTGAACTTTAGCCCAGAGAGTATCACAGCTACAAAAAAAAAGAGACCCTACGTTTTGAGGAAGGGATCCAGGGTGCCTGAGCTTACAATGGGACAGACACTAATCAGCCTTCTAGCCCCTGCTGCCTCAGACCCCCAGCACAACTCCATTTTTAAGAAGGGACATCTCAGAACCTCAGACACCACCACCTTTGTGTTGAGTAAACAACATTCTAAATGTCTGGTACTCATAAATTATAGACAACCGTTGGTCTGTTTTTTTTCTTCCCCCCAAATATCCCAAGTCCATCAACCTTATGCTGTTGAGAGGAGGATGCCTTGCCAGTTTGTCCATTTTGATGCCACAACTTTCTACCAGGTACCCAATAACTTATTCCTAGCTTCCGCATATGACTTCAGTTGGCACTGCCCCTACCATGATAAGACTTGACAACCAGTGTCCACCCACCACTGTTATTGTGGTGTTATTGGGCCTGACGTAGGATCTTTAGGATCTCCTCCACTGTCAGCAAGAGAACCACCGAGAAGAGGCTGGGGAGCACACAGGCTCATGTCCCTCTCCAAGGCCCACATGGTTCACCTCATCACAGCCCGTTCCTCTAGGATACTGGGCATACTTGTCCAACCTCTCCCAGGAATTATGCACCTCAGGGAATGATAGAAGATGAATTGGTATAATATTTAGGAGGGAGATAGAAAGAGAGAGAGAGTTGAACTTAGCCTGAGGAATGTCACAGCTACAGATGGCTGCTAGAAAGAATAAAGACAGGTGGTTTTGTTTGTTTGTTTTTATTCTTTTGATATTGTTTTCAAATAACCAGTTACCACAGAGGCTTAGTGAGGGCAACAAGCACTCAGAGGCAATCTCTAAGTTGCACACCACTCCCCTCCCCTTTTTCAAGATGAATAGACATTGATAGTAGCAGAATGTCAGCAGAAACACCTTGCCCTCCCTTGTCCAGCTGTCTTAGTCAGGCATCTTTGATATTTATGGCACGTTGGAATGTCATTCTGCACCTCATTTGGTACCCCCTTGGACTTGTACCCGGGGGCAAGTGCCTCCCTCTGCCCCCCATTGCTATGTCTGTAAGTTACCAAAGAAGAAACAACAACTGAACAGGAAGCTGACTTCACGATTAGCTGATAATGCTACAACATTCCTGAAAGTTACAGACTTTCTTCCTTTTTGCTATATAGATCTCCACCCAATCCAGCTTTCCAACGCTGTATGCTGTATTTAGGACACAGGCATAACCACTGGCTTGAATTTGGTTTCCTGCATATTTTGCCCCCAGACCTGGGTTTTCACATCTACCTCAGCTCCTTGGCTCCTTTCTATTTCCCCATAACATCTGAGACCTACCCACCTTTTCCAGCAAGCCTTCCAATCACTCATGCATGGTTCCTTTAAGTAGCTATATCACAATGAGAAATAGGTAAAGAGATACCCTGGTAAAACCCTCATTTTGCTGAACCAATCCTGGGCTACCCCACTCATGTCTTCCTGGCCGCTCACAACACTTTTTCTCCCAATGTCATTTTCTGGCCCCTCTTCTCTATTCTCTCTTAACTCTCAGTCCACATTGAAGCATGCAGTCATTTTCCACACTACAATCTTAATTCTTCTCAGCCATGAGAATATTAATATTACATCATTACATCGTGCATTTTCTTGACTCATGATACTCACGATCTTGAGTAGCAAATGTCTTTCCTGGTCCATTCCCAGACCCTAATTCACTCATTTCTCCTAAAGGGAGGCTGGATAGAAGACATAGTTTACTTTGGGCATAAAGGTGGGTTTCTTTGCCCACAGGCACAGAGCATAGCACTGGAGGGTGAACATCAGGGTCATGTCAGTGGGGGAGGGACAAGCAAGATCAGATACCATGTGAAAGCCAGATAGTCTCTTGGGAGGCCAGGAAGCAGAGGTATAGGTGCACACTAAGGTCATGAGCCCAGGAAGTAATAAAGGGGATGTGGATGGGGCTTCACAGAGCTGGACCCATTCTGGGACACAAGCCTATGCCCAAGGCCACAGTCCTACACCTTCATGGGTATAATTTCAGGAGATAGGTTGTCTGGAGAGTACAGATTTGGGGCAGACAGCCTCCAAGTTTCTTCCCAAGTATAGCTCCAACCTGTGGGCAGGACCCCCAGACATCATCTCTGAATATGTTGGTCTGTACTGATCTTATCTTTTGCCAAACATTTGTAAACTTTTGTGTCTGTATCACTTCGATCCTTAACTACATGGGTTCACAGTTCTCAGAACTCCATGAGTATGAAGTCTTAAAGCACCTGAGTCCTCCAAAATCATGGGCTGTAACTTCCATATCTTCAAGACTTTCACAGTGCCCTGCACAGCTTTGGGTATGGGGGTCTCTGCTCAAAGAAGGAGGGACTGAATTAGACTGGTCTTAATTAGATGAGCAGTTTAGGACTCCAGATGATCCAATACTCTACCACTAATAATAACAGCTGACACTTCCTGAGTTATTCTGTGTACCAGCCACATAGCTAAACTCCTTGAGCATGTTATCTCACTAAATCCTCAGAACTACCATTTTTCAGATGAGGAAATTGAGGCTTAGAAATTCACTTTCTCAAGATCCACAAATTAGAGAGTAAATTTTAACTCGATCACTTTGAACATTTAGGGATCTCATTGGTTGTTTTTAGGGGACTATGAACCTCTCAGAGTCTGCAAAATCATCTATACAAACTCATCAAGCACGCATTCATTTTCATGAGGAAAAAGTTTGTGGCTTTCATCTGATTCTCCAAGGGGTCATGCACACAGTGGGCGGGACCAGCCTCTGGTGGGAAGCAGAAGAGCACACTCCCAGCTTGCACAGGGTCCTCCTAGAACAGCATCACCCCACCATAGCTGTCACCCTCACCAGCTCCCCTCAGGGAGGTATCCGAGGATGCAGACCGTGTAGCAGTGTTAGCTGGACACTCTGCCTGCTTGGCATCTTGTACCAGCCTGAAATTCACTTCTAAATCCTGAGGCCAGGAGGTTGGCCTTATTAATATTTCTGATAAAGGAATTGGCTTTCTGGGATTACCTGTCTTCAGCAGATTTTCCTTTCGATTACTCAGAAGTGCTCCTATTTCTAGCTTAATGTCTACAAATAAAGTCACCCACTCTCTCCTACCCACCCTGTCTCTCCATTCTCTAAAAATTCATTAGGCTCAAATCACATTAAGAAGTGGGAGATCTGTCTCAATACGGCAACACCCGGGCTGGCCCTC
Organism: Loxodonta africana; assembly: GCF_030014295.1. Taxonomy (NCBI): domain Eukaryota; kingdom Metazoa; phylum Chordata; class Mammalia; order Proboscidea; family Elephantidae; genus Loxodonta; species Loxodonta africana. The sequence goes on along the minus strand of NC_087367.1, from coordinate 44,029,483 downwards.
TGGTTCTCGAGGGATCCTTTCTGTTTAACCCTCGGGGTTTCCGTGGTGATCCTGCTCCAGGCAGGCTGAGCCAACTTTTCAGGCACACCCTGGAGGATGTTGGAGATCCATCCCCACAACCTGGGACCCACCATGCCCCTCCACCGCAACATAAAATCACAGCTTGACACTTCCCATCCTTAAAAGGTCAGAAGTTCCCTGGCCCTTTTAACAGAATGCTTTCATCTGTAGTAACCGTGGCAACAGATCAGAGAGACTTCAGAAAACCTGTCTATATGTAATTAAGAAAAATGAGGAAGCAGACACAAGAGCAGGGAGCTTAGAATCGAAGACAGTGGTGCTTAGCGTTCGTTGCTGCTGTACTTACTGAGGGCTTTTACTCACTGAGACAGCAAGTTTTCTTCCTTCTTCTAGGCTCCTTCTCCACTCCCCCTTTTAACGTTTTCATGTGGTTTCCTCTGTTGGCCTCCTTACTGGGAATGGTCCTGGAGGCCCTGATTCTGGACAAGGGCTAACTGCAGAGGCAGGGCCCCAAGCCTAGAACTGAGGCCTAGATGGGCAGGGAAATGGCCCCAGCACCTTGCTCTAGGAAAAATTATTCAGAAACCAAACCTGCATTGGTCGGGCTCTTCGCTCAGGCCCAAAAGAGGCCAAGTAGCCTGCCTGCGGGAATGTGCCCTTATTGTCAGGATGATGGAGCACAGATACCTGGAATCATTGTTCCAGCCATGCAGACTCTGGCCTCTGGCTTGCCTAGCCCAGAGAAGGCCTCATGGGAAAAAGGACTGGAGCTCCATATTGTGAGGAAGCAATCTGAGCCTTGGGGATGTTTTGTTTCACAGAGTGGGGACATTGGTGGTTCAGTGGTAGAATTTTCACCTTCCATGCAGGAGACCGGAGTTCCATTCCTAGCCGAAGTACCTCATACATAGCCACCACCTGCCTGTCAGTGGAGGCGTGCATGTTGCTATGATGCTGAACAGGTTTCAGTGGAGCTTCCAGAATAGGACAGACTAGGAGGAAAAGCCTGGCAATCTACTTCCAAAAATTAACCAAAGAAGACCCTATGAATCACAAAGGTCTGATCTGCAACTGTGCGTGGGGTCATCAAGAGCTGGGGGCTGACTGGACAGCAGCTAACAACAACATTCCTATCTGAAATCATCTTACTTATCTACCTCTGCATTTAATTCCTCCTTGTCATTTTTCTCTCACCCAGTGTGAGAGCACAGAAGCTCAACTGTCTTGTTTATTTATTTATTTTTCTGTGTCTTCAGTGGCTAGGACACACAGAGTATTTGGTAGAGGAATGAATGAGTGAGTAAATGAATGAATGAATGAGCTAATGAATAGGGTACCAGTCATTGTAGCCCAGACTCAGGTTACCTGCCTGCTATGTACTGGTACCAACTCCATGCCCATGCTGGCTCTGAGATGAATAAGACACATCGCTGCTCTTGAGGTGGCCTGCGGCGGGGGGGGGAGGGCACACAGCAGACGTGTTTGCACTGTCCTGGGTTTCCGGTCCACTCTCCAGGGAAAGACCCTGAACCTGTTCTTCTGTCCGGGGAAGAAAATGACTCAGGTTTATTCACTCCTGGACTCAGCAACTGTGATGCCAGGCACCCATTCCATGCCCTGGAGACACATTTGCTCTGAAATGTCTTCACGGATCAGGAGGGACAGGTGGTTGCTTTATATAAAGGCTGTTTCTAAATAAACATTTAAAAATCTTCCTGGAAACCCACTGTTTTTCCTTTCATACTGCTGTTAGTTGTCATTGAATTGACTCCAACTCATGGCGACCTTATGTACAACAGAATGAAATGTTGTCCAGTCCTGTGCCATCTTCATGACCCTTGGTATGTTTGAATCCATTGTTGTGCCTATTCTGCCAACCTGTCTCATTGAGAGTTTCCCTCATTATTGCTGGTCTTCTACCAAACATGATGTCCTTTTCTAGCAATTGGTCTTTTCTGATGATGCATCTATTATGTTGTGCTCCAAAGCATTTTCACAACAAATATTGGAGTCTGTGGGTTGTTGTTGTCGTTGGGTGCTGTCAAGTTGATTTAGACCCAGAGTGACCCCATGTGACAGAATAGAACTGCTCCATAGGGTTTTCTAGGCTGCAATCCTTACGGGAGCGATCACCAAGTTTTCTCCTGCACAGCTTCAGGGTGGATTCAAACCCCCAACCTTTCTGTTAGCAGCCAAGCATTTAAGCACTTACACCACCAGTGTGCCTTCGAGTCTGGGTTAGGCATACAGAAATGGGCTGAAGGAATCCCAGAGGGGGAGGGCTTGTCTCTCTACCATCAGGGAAGGCTCCTTCCTAGTGGAAGTATTAGGATGCTGGATCTTGAAGGATGAACAGTCGTTCATCAAGTAGTTAACAGCAGAGAGTGTGCCAGACAGAGGAAAGAGCACTGTGCAGAAGCTTAGGGGTGTGCATAAAGAACCACAGGAGTACGCAAATTGGCTACAATATGTGGGGCATGAGCCAAGTGGCCAGAGATAAGACCAAGAGGAGCAAGCACACGTAGGGAGTAAATGATATGGGAAGGAGGGTACGCATTTTGGGTGATTGGAAGTCAGAGGTATGTGAATAGAGGAATGCTATGATCCCATGGGCATTTTAGGACTCACTCTGGCAGAAGAGACTAGATTGGAAAGATGCGAAAGTGTTGTTGGAGAATTAATTAGGAGGCTTTTGCAATAGGGCAGGGAAATTGATGAGCCTAGAAGTTCTGAGGCAGCAGCAGTGGGGATATAGAAAAAGGGAAGGACCTGAGGGAAAGGAGACGGAGTTGACAGACTGGTGATAGACTGTGCATTAGGGGATACAGAAGATGTGACTCCCAGGGTCTGGCTGGGTGTCTGAATAGGGTGTCAAGGGACATAAAGATTGAATTGTGTTCCCTGGATTCATCAAGTAGGAAGCCAAAGGAAAAGCAATCTTGGTGGAGTAGTGGGGAGGTAGCCAGGCTGCACTTGGTGGAGCAGGCCGCAAGTAGAGACAGCAAGTGTAGACTCCTCATTGGAGAAGCTTGGCTGGAGAGTCAAGAAGAGAAGTTGCACAATGCAGAGATGCCAGGCGAGGGCATTTTGGTTTCAAAATGATGATAACTTACGTACATTTAAGTTGAGAAGATGGAGTCAGGAGACAGTGTGAAGTTGAAGCTCCAGGGTGAGAGGAGATAGTAGAAGGAGGGAGGGATGGGTGGTCACACTCATGACCCAGTACTTGTCTCTGCCCCTCCATCCAGGGCTGCCTCCTCCAGATGTCCTGAGGATACAATAAGATAATGTTTTTAAAAGATGGACTACATGCCTGTTCAGCATAATAGCAACATGCAAGCCTTCACTAACAGATGGGTGGTGACTGTACAGAGGCACATTGGCCAGGAATCCAACCCAAGTCTCCCTCGTAGAAGGCGAGAATTCCACCACAGAACCGCCACTGCTCTCAGTGGAGCTTATATCCTAAGATGGACCGGGAAGAAGAGCCTGCAATCTATTTCTGAAAATCAGCCAGTGAAAACCCTATTGATTACAACAGCCCAATCCACAACTGATCATGAGGATGGTGCAGGGCTGGGCTGCATTTCATTCCATTATGCATCAGTTGGGGGCCAACTTGACAGCAGCTAACAACAACAGACCCATGCCTAGCATATAGCAAACACTCAACATATGTATTTGTTATGGGTCTGAAAAGCAGTGTCCTGGGGGTGATGCTAGGCTGTTTCCTGCAAAAGTGAGACAAGCCCCCGTGGTGTTGGCTGCTGTGAGCTTGTGGTCTGAGTCTCACCAGTCTGAAGCAAACAGACATATATAAGACAGATATTGAACAATACGAACATTAATGAATCGTGCCGTGTGCAGTGTGTCTGGCCCAGTAAGAGCTCACCCGGGATAGTACCTACTGCCCTCCCACTGCTCACTGTGTGCTGATTCCAAGAGATTGATATTTATCCCTGGGCAGGTGGGTGGGGAATTCTTGAATGTTGTTTGCAAGACTTCAGTAAAAATGTTTCCTGAATTCTGCTCTGTCACAAATGTGTAAAAGCTGTGCTTTAGCTCAGGCCTAATGGACTTTATATAGTACAGTACTGATTTGCTTTCATGTTTTAATGGAATCTGATTTAAAATTTGCTTTCTGCTCTAGCTGCTTGCTGTTGACTGATTCAACACAGAATCCTTCCCTGGTGCCCCCCGACCTTGTTGTTATTCCCTCATTTCGTGTGTTGGTATTTGATTCCCGTCTCCGGCATGAACCACTTTACACATGTCCTCGTTCAGCTGGCGATGGTCACGTGCGTGCATTCTGAATGCATTACTACCTGGAGCCGCTGCTCCTGCAGACCTGCCATTCAGAGGGGGGCTTCTGGGAAGGATTCATTTCCATCAGTCACACATCGAGGGTATGCAAGATTCAGGCTTGGGAACCTGAGCCTATGGTCTGCTCTGTGCTTGGGCAGGATGGTCTCGGACTTAACCTCAAAATGCCCAGCACTGTGGCCATTAATTCAGCAACATTCTGGCGTTCTAAGAAAGACCAGGCTTTATACAGTTTTGCAAGAGAGCATCTCAGCCTTTGCTTATTGAGAATAGCAGCCACAGGCAGCAATGTGCAGAGAGGAGAGGCTGCCCTTCTTGAGACCCATGATCCTGGCTGGCTTGTAGGAGAGGGAGAGTCTGTTCAGAGCAGTCAGTCTGCTCACATCTGTAGTGGTCCTGGGACACGTAAAGTCCCTGCACAGATCTGACATTTAGAGTAACATGTAAATGTGAGTCCGGGGTTGAGGGTAGCTTTTCCCTTAGTAAAAAAAAGAAAAAACTGCAAAAAAAAACAACCCATTGCCGCGGAGTTGACTCTGACTCATGGCGACCCCCCATGTGTCACAGGTGGGGCCAGATTACCTAATAAGCCTGGGTGTACCTTGCTTAATGTAAGCCCATGTGTACCTTGTTTATTGGTTAATCTCCCCCTGGTTACAGGATAGAACTGCTGCCTAGAGTTTTCTTGGCTGTGATCTTTATGGAAACATAAAGTGCCCTTCTTTCCCAGTGCTGCTAGGTGGGTTTGAACTGCCAACCTTTGGGTTAGTAGCCGAGAGTTATGTTGTTGTGTGTTGTGTGCCATCAAGTCAATTCCAACTCATAGCAAGTCTGTAGGATAGAGTAGAACTGCCCCTTAGGGTTTAATAGGCTGATTTTTACAGGAGCAGGTTGCTAGGCCTTTCTTTTGCAGCACCACTGGGTGTGTTTGAACTGCCAATCTTTAGGATAGTAGTCCAGCTCAAACCATTTGCACTACCCAAGGACCTCTTAGTAGGATCGCTTTAAAAAGTGGCTGGTTTCACTCGCTGGGAGCATAGGTCTCTAGTTACGAAAGATTTTGCAATCAGGTTGGTGTGGGTTTCCACACTGACTTCAGCTCTTACAGACCACGTGATCCAGAGCCAGCCTTTCGCTAAGGTTCAGTTTCCTTTTCTGTTAAATTGAGTGAATAATTGCATCTTCTGGATAGTATTCTCAGAGGAGTAAATGATGTAATGCATGAAAAGCAGCTAGCAGAGTGTCTGAAACACACCCCAGTGCACATCTTGTGTCATGGGCTTCAATACGTAGCTGCATGAGCCTCCCTCATCCCACTCTTCACACACCGAAGCTAGTGCAAGGTGAATGTTCATATATCCATGTGCTCTGGCAGCCTGACATACAGAGAAACACCCCTGCCACCATGCACACATCCCATAGACCCAAAATTGTGTGCGATTTTGTGTAGGTGCCAGGATACGCCATCTCTGTTGGGTTTTTTAGGAGCATGGTTATCCAGCAAGGGCCCAGTACATACAATTTGTTTTCTTTCATGTTTTAATTGAAGGTTGGTTGGAGGGTGTGGCTTGGTTCTGAGAACCCAAGGATCTTCCCATTTTGCAACTGCCGGCCTCCATACCCCCCACCCCATTCCTGCCTCCAGGACCAGGGGGCCAAACTGCTTGATGAATTTGACACAAAGCAGGGCCCACCACGGAAGGCTGTGTACTGCACACAGGACCCTCGCCCTCTGTCCTCTCCCAGTCTTAGCAGTCCTTTCCATCTTCTTTCCTAAGGGATGAGAAGGAGAGGACTCTGAGGAGAGGGGTTTGAGTGGATTCCCAATTACTTCCAAGGAGCCAGAAGTTTCCAGTTTCTGAGCTGAGGTCAGAGTGCAGGGAGAGTGGCAGCCAAGATCTCAGCTTCACTATGATTCCAAAGGCGACAGCACTTCAAGAGCCGAAGGGTAGTGGTTCTAGTTGGTCTCTGGAAACACAGGACCAGAGAATCCCAGAATGCCAGAGGAGCAAGGAACCCTGGAGATCATTGAGGCCAGGCTTCTCCTGGAGTCTCTGGGTGTCACTTAGCTGTTACCAAAAAGACTGGCGCTTTAAGTCCACCCAGAGGTGCCTTGGAAGGAAGGCCTGGCGATCTACTTCCAAAAAATCAGCCATTAAAAACTCTGTGGAGCACATTTCTATTCTGACACGCATGGGGTCACCATGAGTCCAGATCAAATCAGTGGGAACTGGTTTTTAGTCTATTTCTAGACAGTTTCAGGTATTCAAGCACAAACTTATTTTTATTCATTTAACAGCTGGTTATGTATGTAGGAATAGTTCTATTTGCTTTACATGTATTTCATTGTATTAAAAACCCTATGATGTAGTTATTGATATTATCCCCATTTCTCGGATAAAATAACTGAGGCAGAGAGAGGTTATGCAGCTTTCCTGAGGTAATGTAGCTAGTGAGTGGGAGAGCCAAAACTTAATTCCAGCAGCCTGTCGCTGGAGCCCATGCTTTTAACCACCATGCTAGGCTGTAACCTGCCCAATGCCAAACAGCTAAGAGGTTGCAAAGTTAGGACTTCAACCCAAGTCCTTGGCACATGTGATTAAAAGTGGGTCAATTGAAAATAGGAGCTTCCGCTCGCCATTTTTTTCTTGAAATGGATGGGAAGGTGAAGATCTGGGGTTGAAGGAGGGGAAATGATGAGTGCATGTGATGACGATAGGAACACACCAAAGGTGGACAGAGAGGTCCTGGACAAGGGAGCTTCTACCCAGGCTTACTGGACTCTTCTTTATCTCCCCACAGGTGTCCCATCAGGTCCCCGCAATGTCATCTCCATCGTCAATGAGACATCCATCATTCTGGAGTGGCATCCTCCACGGGAGACAGGTGGGCGGGATGATGTGACCTACAACATCATCTGCAAAAAGTGCCGGGCGGACCGCCGAAGCTGCTCCCGCTGTGACGACAATGTGGAGTTTGTGCCCAGGCAGCTGGGCCTGACCCAGTGCAGGGTCTCCATCAGTAGCCTATGGGCCCACACCCCGTACACCTTCGACATCCAGGCTGTGAACGGAGTCTCCAGCAAGAGTCCCTTTCCCCCACAACACGTCTCTGTCAATATCACCACAAACCAAGCTGGTGAGTCTGGAGGCTTCTGTGCACCTTCTGTCTGTCTGTATGGCTGGCTGTTTGTCCATCTCTGTGCTGGAACAAAGCTGCAGCCAGACCCATCCTGCTAGTCTTCCCTTAGGCCTCCGCCCAGGAGTAAAGGGTCAGGTGATGGGCATTTGTTGTCATGGAAAAGGCAGGTGCAGTGTTTCACCTCTTAGAGTAAGCTGGAGAGGGGTGAGCAGGGGTTCTTGTACTCAGCACAAAAGAAAAGACATATATCCAAACCACAGTAGAACCCAGTGTTCTGAATGCTGCCAGGAATTAACAAATGCTGTTGGAAGGATGGATGGAGAGGTAGACGGATGAACAGATAAGTTGGTGGTTGGATGGATGGATGGATGGATGGATGGATGGATGGATGGATGGATGGATGGATGGATGGATGGATGGATGGATGGATGGATGGATGGATGGATGGGTGGATGGGGATGGATGAGTGGGTGGATGGATGGATGAGTGGATGGAGAGATGGATGGACAAGTAGGTGTGGGAGTGGATGCACAAAACCTTGAGAACAAGAACACAAAATGCTGCTTTAATAGAAAACCCAATGACAGAAACTTCCCAGAATCATATGATAAAGTCAGTATTATCTTTATAGATTATTTTTCAGTTAAACCCATGTGATTCAGGAATGCATTCTCCTTTATAGCTTACTCAGACAAATGCTACACTGTTATAGAGACCTCAGATAGGTGACAATAGATCACTCTTGATAGCCAGCGCATCCCTGTGGTACGTGTATCTCAGACCACATTTTCCTCTCTTCTCTTTATTTCTTTATCCCTTACTCTCCTGATCTTTTTCTCTTTATTAGTTTTTATACTTATTACAAAAAAACATTTTAATATCTATTTAACCAGTCCATTCATCCACTCACTCCCTCATCAATTTATTCACTCATTCATTATTAAGAAACACTTACTTAGCATCTACTGTGTGCCAAGCTGTGGATGAGACACTGAAGGATGCAGCGATGCTAGGACACCATTGTTTCTCCCCTGAAACCCATTAACTGAAGAATTTACAAGACATAGACATAAAGCACAAACTTATAAGATGGTGTAGTCTAAACACATGCAGTAAGTATCAAGGGAGTTAGAGAAATGAGCAATCCCTCCCCTGGGGTGGCCATGCAAGGTTTCAGAGAGGAGGTGACATGCCATCTATTGGCAATGGGGGTTATAGGCAGTGAACCATGATCCTATTTGGAATTATGGATTTTTCTCGGTCAACAGATTTTGAACGGACAGCTTGTTAGTAGAATAGCAGTAGCTTAGCATCTTTCTCTCTCTCCTTATATCTCTCCTCCTTCTTGATCTCCTCTTTTCTACTCTCCCCTTTTCTACTCCTCAACCTCCCTGTTCTCAGACTCTCTGCCTTTTTTAATATCAGGCATCTTTGATGGCAGATGATCCTGGGGTTTAAGCTGTCAGAACTGAGAAGAAAAAAAGGTGTTGTCGGAGAGCATGGCTGTCCAGATGGCTGCGTTGCTGCTGTGAGCGTGTGTGTGATCCTATGTGCATGTTTGTATGTATGTGTATGGTCACGTGTTTACATGCATACGTGCATAGTGAGAAAATAAGAGTGGAAGCATAGACGCCTCCAGCTGGTGACCACAGCCCGGCGCCATGGAGACAAAGGTTGTGACAGTCTATCTTACCCAAAGAAAAGGGAATGGTAATTTCTGCATTATGTTGAACATGTAACATGCACTGCCTTTGTTAGCAGTGTTTCCCTTGGAGAATTTAAGGCGGAAAACTGGGTGAAATATTTTAGTGCTCTAGCTTCTGGGGATAACAATTCTGCCAGGCTGTTACGTTACGTTGGGTTTGGCTGTCTTTTCTCTCTCCCTCCAAGCATGTGCTAACAAACCTGCCACTTATATCAGTTGGCTTTTATTTCTGCCCCTCCCTCCCCTCACCCTGCTATTCCCGAACCTGCCCATCTGTTTGTCTTGCCATCTGCACCTTCCCGGGCTGCAGCGGGGCTGAGGGACCAGACTTCAGGCAAGGGGCCCTGTGTTGCCAACACCCAAAATATTTATTTTAAACCTTACCTATTTGCTCCTCCATGAACACATTTCTCCTACCCTTTGTTCTCTCCAACTGACAGGCCCTTTATTCATTATCTTCCCTGACTCTGTATTATCATCTTCCAATCTATGGTTTCTCTTTTGGAGTTCTCGAATGTTGGCATCAGAAAGTTTACAGTCAGTGAGCAAAAGCTGCCACTGCTTTCTGGTGGCACGTGGCTGTTATGCAACAAATATCCAGTTGACCAGTGGTTCCTAATCTGTGGGCGGTGGGGCTCTGGGGAACATGGTGCTGTCACACAGCTTTGGTGAAGCCACATATGAATGCAAATTATTTTCAACCAACACGTGAGAAATATGAACATATGCTTGATTTTTTGTGAATGATCAGAGAGAGACAAAACCGGGGGCATCATAAGCACCCTAATGACTCAGATCCATGAGGGATGAGGTGGGTAGACCCGGGTATCAACAATAGGTCGGGACTTCTATCCTCTCCCCAGGATGCCTCTAAGCTCTTCTACTCTGGGGGAGACACGGGTCAAACTCCCTCCTCCAACCTGATTGCCTTGACCTGACCTCATCGTAGGGTGGAAGCCCTGTCAGTACCTGTGGTCACCACTGTCCAGCTGTTTGGGTCATGAGTAGGGTAGATGACAAGGAAAGAATATGACCAAGAACTGTCCTGGAATCAATCATTAAGTCGATAAAAATAAGGGTTTACTATGTTCCTACTCAGTGCCTGGAACTGCCCAGATTCTGTGAAATGGCTGGCGACCATTGGGTGGGTCCTGATTGAAGAATAGTGAGTAATAGTTATTTTAGTAACACCTTGTATTTGTGTTTCTTTTGAGTTTACAAAGAATTTTGGAATATGTTGGCTCATTCAATCCTCATAGTCACCCTATGACTTGAACAGTATTGTTCCCAGTTTTTAGATAAGGAAGCAGAGGCTTAGAGAAGTTTGGAGAATCTTAGATTGAAGGGGGGTCAGCAGGACGTTCCCTCTCTGTCTCTGCCTTCCTGTTCCCTGCCCTAGCAGGTGGACAGTCCCTCTGGACTCCCTGTTTTATAGCCTCTAAGCATGAAGGGACATTTGGACAGAGCTGAACAATGCCATCCTTCTGAGAGGGAGGGACAATGGTGTGCAGTCTCTGTTACTCTTCACAGTTTGCTCTGTGGCACTGAGCCATAAAAGGATTTTCCCTGCCTCTGGGCTGAGATTGGGAGATGGGTGTATGTGTAGGGGGTGGAGGGTATAAACTGTCTCCAAGTTAATTGGATTCTGACAATGGGTGTGAGAGTCACATAAAAGACAGAGTTGGACAACTTGGCTGCCTAGTGATTTTGGACTTGATCTGCAGCCTGATGCATAATGGACATCAGACTTCATCCTAGGACACTGCTCAGTACCCTGGGCAGGTTCCTTCTTTGTTTAAGAGCAATGGAGCACACCTGTGGCTGGGTGCACAGCTCTTACTATGCAGCTGGTCAGGGTTGTCATGCTCTTCTTTCTCAGGGCTTCCCAGATATGCCACATTGATGCCACCTCATGCTGTTCTCATGAGCTTTGCCCAATGGATGCAGGCAGCTCTTCTTAGCTTATTTGGGTACCAAAAAAAAGAGCTTTGTCTGGCATCATTCCATCAGAGAAAGTCACCAAAAGACTCTTCTTGATCCCAAGGGTTGTGGTCTAAGTAGAGACCGTAGAAGATTGTATAATCATCATTTTGGCCATTGGGAACACAGTAGATGCAGCACTGCACTCATGTTAGTACTACTGGGGGAACCACAAAGAGTCTGTGGAATCCTGAGATTCAGAGAGCCTCCATGTTCTTCCGTCACAACCATAGTCACGTATTTAGTCACAGATATTCAAGGATCTTGTGCCACAGAAAGAGTATCAGGATTGGTCTTCATCCATCTAGAGGCCGGGGCAGAGAAATACCATTTTTGAGCACTTCCAATGTACCAAGCCTCTGCCAAGTTCTTTACAGAGATGAGGTGGGTCAGGTGAAGAAACTGAGGTCAGAGTGTTTTCAGAATTTGCTCAGCACCCCACAGCTAGAAATTGACTAATCTGGGTTTCAGACTCTGGTTTGTAGTCATTTTATCCTCAGCCTCATCAAAAATCGCTTTGTGGTGGGTGGTATAAATTGTAAGCTCTCTCTAAGCTATTGCCCCAGAGCAGGGCCTCTTTAACTGTCAGAAAAAAAAGTCTTTGATCAGAGTTGGTCATGAATTATGCAAGTCCAGAGTTACGTGAGGTCTTCAGGGAGGCATGCTTGCACTGAATATAGCTGCCCTGAGTTTAAAATCAGCCAGATTTGGTGGAACTCTCTGTTCCAGTGGCCAAGCTATCTGCAGAGAGGCTGTTATCGCCACTAACTCCCGCAGTCACTCTCTGGCACCTGGCCCCAGATTCAGACTGATGGCTGGATCATCTGGCTGTCAGAGAGAATTAAATGAATGACGAAGTTTACTTTTCTCTTCTGCCAACTAGACTCTGAGTATCAGAGTTGGGGAAGGGAACCTCAGAGGAAATCTTGGGAAAAAATAGTAAGATACAGATCAGACCAGCACATCTATAAAATCAACTTGTAGCAAGATAAAATAAAGCCAGTGAATTTGGAGTCATCTAAGCCAGAGAAAACAAACTCAAAGAACCATGGGGCCAGGTGAGTAATGGTCAGGAGCAAAGCAGGGCCGGGTGTAAGGCAGCAGGAGTGGCGTGGACTGCAGGGAGCTGAAGAGCACGGGGGTAGCTACTACTCTGCTCCAGCAAGTGCTGCCATGCCCAGTGCTTCCAGATCTTATAAGCTGAAAATCCAGATTTAAAATGTTGACAACTAATTAGAACATTTTAAAGCACTTGAGAGCCAAGCAAATCCGATTCTGGATTTGGCCTATTGGCCGTGATACGCAACCTCTGATCTAGCAGGCTAATCTGATTTACCCAAGCCTTGTTAACCATGAGTGTGCTATGTTGTTCCAGTCTCACTCCACCATGGGGCAGTCACCCTCCTTGTTTTGATGATGCCTCTTGGGCTCATGATGGCTGAAGTGCAATGGGGACGCCTAAGTAGGGTCACAAATGAGGATTTAAGTCCTTGGCTGATGGAAATGGTTAAGTACTTGGCTACCAACCAAAAGACTGGCAGTTTGAACCTTCCCAGAAGTGCCTTGGAAGAAAGATCTGGCAATCTGCTTCCAAAAGATCACAGCCATGAAAACCCTATGGAGCTAAGTTCTGTCTGCACACATAGAGTTACCATGAGTTGGAATCGAGTCTATGGCAACTGGTTTGGTTTTTGTTTTCCGCTCCTTACTAGCTAGGTGACTAATACAAGTTCATTTAAATAATGTGACCTCTCGTTTCTCACCTGTAAAATTGGAGTAATGCTATCTGCTTCCTAGTGCTGTTGTGACAAGCAAATGAGACAGTGCATAGAAAGTAATTCTCTGAACCATGCTATGAAATGGGAGATTAGCATCATTTCTGAGAATATATCTTGAGCCAAAGAGCAGTTTGCTGGGCTTTTTCTTCCTAGGCTGTTTGGGACTGATGTCATCCATATCAGATAAGTAACAGATAGCAGTTTTTCTATCTGCGCTAGGAGGAGCAGGCACCAGAAAGGAGGACAGCAGAGTCTGTGTCCTAATGAGTTAATGATGAGTGTGGGAGTGCAGCCCAGAACCTGCCTACCTGGCACGGAGTGATCTTGCCACTCAGACGAGCCCGTCTGTCTTTCCTTGTCATACGTTTGGAGAAGCAATGCTTTTCCCTTTGCTTTCAGGATCCCATCAGCACTATTTATACCCAACATTTATATCACACACAGTTCATGTATGGCCTGCTATGTATTCGTCGTGCCCAGGACACAGACACAATCCATTTCTTAATTTAGTTAAAAAATACAGTACTACATCAGCGAATAGTCATAAGCCCCTATAGTTTGTCCATTTTTAAGGCATTTTTGAAGTTCTTAGACAATTAAAGTCACTCATATATGCTACTTCTTCTTCAAAAGAATTATTTAGCCCACCAATTTCTCTGAATGGATCACCTAATTTGCATCTTTTCTTGGTTAAATATAGTATTTGCATGCATAAAGAATAATCTTTGGATATGAAAAAGGAATTTTATGATATTGCAATATATTGAGCTCTTCGGAGGAGGGATATTATGTAAATCTCAAAATTAAATATTAAAACCATATCGCACTGCTGCCTGTAAAAATGTAGACCGTTAAGATCCATGTGCTGAGACCAGTTCCTTTGGAAGGGCTGCTTTCACTGGGAATCAGCCGCCAAAATTGGCTCCAGAGCAGAGGAAAGGTGGCGCTGGAACTTTGCAAAGACTGGAACGACTTTAAAGAAAACTCATTGAAGTCAAAAATGAAAAGTTAAAAAAAAACTTACGGAAATGAAATTTTCACTGATCTTAATTCAATTTATTAGGCCATTTCGTTGCTTTCTTTTCATTGTCAATTCTAGAAAGATGGTTTTTATTGTTTCTTGAGTCTTAACATTGAGAAGGAATTTCCAAGTGGCCTCAGAGAGGCCCTGGGAGTTTGTAAACAGCTGTGTGTTAGCGGTAAGCTGGGCAATTCAGCATGTAATGCTGCCCTGACTGGGTTCTGCCCCCAGCAGGCTCCAGGTTTTCCACTAGATGGTGAGCTTTGTGGAGAATCAACTTTCTCATCAACCACCAGCTTCATGAGAGAAGAACCACACAGTGCTAAGCACAAAGAGCCTTGATCAATATTTGCCAAATGTCTCTAGTCCTCACACATGAATTTTAGTATATAAATTGGGGGGGAAGTCGTGGGTCAGTGGTAGGATTCTCGTCCTCCATGTGGGAGATCCGGGTTCCAGTCCCAGCCAATGCACCTCGTGGGCAGCCACCACCTGTCTGTCAGTGGAGGCTTGCTTATTGCTATAATGCTGATTAGGTTTCAGCAGAGCTTCCAGACTAAGACAGACTAGGGGGAAAGGCCTGGCAATCTACTTCCAAAAATCAGCCGGTGGAAACCTTATGGATCACAATGGTCTAACTTGCAACCAATCATGGGGATGGTGCAGAACCAGTTAGCTTTTCATTCCATTGTGCATGGGATCACCGTTGAGTCAGGAGCCAGATCAGTGGCAGCCAACAACAGCTTACAAGTGTTAGGTTGGTTTGTGGTGAGCCTAATGTGTCCTAGTAGCCCACAGATGGCATCCTCAGTCCTTCCCAGGTCAGCCAGGTGGCCAGATGCCTTCCAACTCTCTGGCTCCAAGGAGGAAAACTTAAGGAAGTGACACTGAGGATGATACTCAGAGGAACACTGTGAGTCTCAGCCACCCTCAAAAGTGTTTGTTTGTTTAAGCACTTTAACTATGGAAATGTATTCATTCATTCAGTACAGTCTTTATAACTGCTTACCACATGCTGAATCATTGGTTCCTGCTTCTTGGGGGCTGGCATTCATTCACTTATTCAACATATACTTACTGAGGGTTACCCTGTTCCAGACACCAGGAACACAGCAACAAACAAAACAGATAAAAATATGAGCCCTCAGGAACTTCCACAGCATCGTCTCTAGACTAGGATCCAGAGGCCCAGGAAGGTCACCAGGTGAGCCAGTGGCTATGCTGAGAAAAGACTCCAGGGTCTCTAGGCCCTCTGCCATGCACTTAGTACCACTCCCTGCAGTGATGACAACTCTCACTCTCTAAAAGTTAGGCTGTGACCACATGCAGCTGTTAGAGAACGTTTTACTTTAGGGTGGTTGTTGCTGTACAGTAACAGTGTAGTGGGTGGGATATTTGTATTGTTCACTAACTAACCAATTTCTGCTTCCTGTGGATGGACATCATCTGTCAGGACATTGGTGGTTGGGCATGGGAATGCACCCGTGCCAGGTCCTGAGTAGCAGCCAGTGATGCCACTCACAGCTCGAAAGACAGCTGGGAAAGCCCCTCCCTGCATCGCTGCTGGGATGACTGGCATGCCTCCAGGACTAGGGGAGCTATTTGCTCACTTCACTCCATCTTGGGCTAAGCATTCCAAGTATATGGCTTGTTAAGTGAAAACGGGACTACTAGCAGTGAGATTATAGTAAGGCCCCTACTCTGTTCAAAGTCCAAGTGAAATTGTTATAACTCTCATTACACAAAGAGCACCTACTTGGGTTATAAGGTACTAGTAGTTTCTGTTCAACGCATGGCCTTGGCCAAAGAAGGTGGGAGGGTGAGGGGGTCCCGGTGATCTGCCTGCACCATTCTGGTCTGTTTGGGCAGCTCAGTGAGCAGACTGTCATTGTCAGGAGAGCATCTTATTGGCTGTTATGCCCCAGTGTCCAACTAGTTGCCTGAGTCATAGAGAGCACTCAGTGAATATTCATTGAATGAATTCACACGGTATTGAATAAATACATGAATGAGTGTCTTTTATCTCAGACATCAGTAAATGGTACAGCTTAGCTCTCTCTGTGGTCTTTCCTTCATCAGGCATCTTTAGGCGTGGGGTTGTAAATGGAGTTAAGCCTTTACATTCTGCCAGATGTTGGCAAGACCTGGGCCTTCCCGAGTGCACTATCCCCCAAAACATGGCCCTGTAGGAGACGCTGTACTGTGATCTGGCTTCCCCCCTCCACCAGGAGCAGGGACCCAACCACTTGAGCAAGCACAGCTTGGGGTAATTGGGTGGCATTCCAGCACTGTTGTGTGTCCACCTGCACACCAACATCTTGCCTATCATTTTCACAGCACCATCCATGTTAAACAGGCAGGAGCACCGGGGGTTTTTGAATGCAGCAATTAACAAAACAGTAATCAAGCTAAGTGTTTAATTTCAGAAAATTAACATCTTCTCTGAGCGGATGTGAAAGATGGGGGGAAAAAGCCACAGTAAGTGTGCTGGATAAATAAAGGCAACACTGGACCACAAATATTTTCCAGTGTAAGGGAGACTGCCAACCTCCCAGGCCTTGGGATCAGACTCCTTTTGAGAGCCAAGCTGCAGGACAGCATTAGCTATAGAAGTGAGACCTAGGATTTTAAAATGTTGTCTTTTGGGAGGGAGGTCTAGTTTTGTTTGTTTTTGAGGGGCAGAGCAAATGCTTTATCGTTCTAGAAGAGCTCAGGGGCAACAAGGGCCCAGCATGCCCACTGTTAAGCATATTTGCTCCATAGAAAATCCTGAAGTGATGTATGTCATCCTCTAAATTGTATTCATTATAAGGAAAACACAATGAGGTCTTGTGCATGCATAACTTTTTGTGGGTACAGGCTATATTTCTCCTGATAGTTGAGGGCTCCCTGAGGGAAAGAACCACAACTCACACATCCTGGTCGCCCGCGTACCATGGGACTGTGCCCTCTGCTATGGGGTGTCCTGGCCGTCTTCACATAATGTTCGAAGTCCGGTGGTGCTTATTAAGCAAATGATCTGGTATTTGTTTTCGGGGATGAGTTTGCTCCTGGGGAGGGGAGCTGTGAGGATATGGGTATGTGCAGGGCTGGGTGGAGGCTGAAGAATGGAGAGAACTTCTTTGCATGTGTGTCCTCCTCTGACGCCCTGGGTGGGAGTGAGAGCCCAGGACAGAGGACTGAGAGGGTAAGGAAGGCAGCTTTGCAGGAGAGACACTGTGAGGTTCGAGACACAGATAGCAACCTTGAGGCTCAGTGACAAGTGCCACACCCAATGAGGGAGGCAGGGCTTCTTGGAAGTTTGTGCTGAGCCTTGTGATGCCTGAAGAGCACAGGGAAACCGCGTTGTCTCTGCTGCAGACTTCTCTGGGAGGGCACCGCAACCTGGCTTAAAGAGCGTTTCCCTTGAGGGGTCTCAGGCAGTTGACATGGAGAACAAAGAAACTGAAGCAGGAGAATGAGCAGCTGGTTTGCGAGCATGTAGGAGATATCCCAGGAGCTCCCAGAGGTGGTCGCGGCCATGTTAAGAGCTGGCAGGTTCAATTCTGTCCATGTGGAATATGTGGAGATTGGAGTACCCAGTCAAGGT
Organism: Loxodonta africana; assembly: GCF_030014295.1. NCBI lineage: Eukaryota > Metazoa > Chordata > Mammalia > Proboscidea > Elephantidae > Loxodonta > Loxodonta africana. The sequence goes on along the minus strand of NC_087367.1, from coordinate 44,011,925 downwards.
ATTACTTAGGTAGTTGAGTATCCAGGGTTCTGTTTTCTCCATGAGGTGAGAGGTAAGGTTCGTTGCTGAGAGTGAAGGGGGAAGTACAGGGGTGACTTGTCTTAGGGTGGTGGCAGGTCCCCCGGCTACAGCGGGTGCTCAGCTGAATGGGCACAGATGAGGACCAGGGAGTAACTGGTGACACGGCCCACGGCTCGGAATTGTCAGCTTTCTTCTGTGGCTTCTCATGTGCTGATGGTCCAGGAGCACTGCCTTCCACAATCAAATACTAGACAAAACAAAGCTGCGATGGCTCCTGTCCCTCACCATGGAAGGGCTGACAGGCCTTCAGGGAGGTGGGGCTGCGTGTGGGCCTAGCTGATATGAGAGTCCAGATGGTTCTGTCCTTAGCAGCCTTCACAGCCACCCCAGGAGCCTGCCCAAGACAGGCACTGCCTGACAAGAACAGGTACCCACATATCCCTTCACAGCCCCCATAGCCACAGTGCACATCTTTCAGGTATGCTGTCATTGCCAAGGTAAATGACCACTTCCTGATGCACCTTCTGGCCATCCAGCAGGGAGGAGAAGCTGTGGGGAAAGGCCAGGCTGGGGGTGACCCAGGAGGCCAAGGTACCCCCCAAGGTAAATGAATGCTTACTGATGCACCTTCTAGAGTTACCCACCGGGCCAGGGTGCCTCCTCCTCCTGATACAGCACTCTTCATACTCCTGCCTTTGGTGGAAGTGATCTGTGGGGACCCCTAATCTCTCTGAGGGCATAAGGGGTCCCAGAGGGCAGTTCCCTGAGCCAGCGCCAAGAACACCGACTGCATGAGTGAAGGAGGAGGGGGATAGCAAAGGCACCGATCTCTGGGAGGGGAGGCTGGGCTTCTTTTGCTTCTGTACCAGCCGCAGGGTACTTGGGGAAGTCACCTTCCCTCTCTGGCCCTCAGCATTCTAATCTATAAATTATAAAAATGAACAGGAAACTGAATGGTTTCTGATGCCTTCTCTAAACTTCACGTTCTGATTTCTAAACTAGCAGTTCTCAAACTTGAGCTGCATCAGAATCCCCTGGAGGACTTGTTAAACAGGCTGCTGGGCCCCACCCCCAGACTTCCGGACTCAGCGGGGCTCCGGTGGGGCTCAGAATTCTACAATTCTACATTTCTCAGAATTCTCATTTCCCAGGTGACAGTGGTCTGGGTCTACACCTTGGGTCAGGTGGATGATTTCCCAATGAAGAATCCCCCTCCTCACCACATCAGACGTAATGTCAGAAGTAAGGGCCTCCTCTATAAACCCACATCCGCAGACAAGCCCCCACTTCCCCACCCTTGCTGTCAGCTGTCAGCTGTCAGCTGTCAGCTGTCAGCTGTCAGCTGTCAGCTGTCAGCTGTCAGCTGTCAGCCCCACCCACCCTCACTCTGCCTTGGTTTAGACCCAAACCCTCTGTGAATGCGTCAGTGAGGAGGGGAGGAAGGCTTGGCCTGTGGCTCCCTGCCTGGGGTATGAGGCTGACGCAGTCACCCAAGTCTGAAACCCTCACTTTCTCACTAGCTCAGACTTCACTGAGCTCTATCTAAGACAATGCTCAGCCAGTATTCTACAATGTCAGCCTGATGCCAAACACTCAAGGAAGTCCCCTGGCCCCAAGTGACTCCGAGGTGGCATGAGAGGAAGAGAAGGACAGGGGCATCTCACGACAAAGCGCAGAGAATGCTAACAAAAAGCCAATATCCATAATAGGGGAAAACAATTAGAAAAATAATTAATTCTGCTTTTGTATTCATATCCAGTCTCCAAACTCATTGCTTATTTGTTTAATCTACTCTGAGCAGAAGTGTTACTGCACCAAAAATATTTAATGAGCCAGACTTCCTAATGTAAAATTCAAGCACATTTGTGCAGTGAAATGAGTTTTCATCAATAGAGGGAGAACCTGTTGTCCAAGCAGTACCTTCTCAGCAAAGAAAGTTACTTGCTGGGATAGAAATGTCAGCGGAAACACAATTTATCTGTGTGCAAATTGTTCTTTGTCATCAGTACTAGTGGGCCTGAAGTCTTTAGTGACATTTGAATACAGACTTGGGGTTGTTTCTAAGGATATTTCATATGAGGAAAAAGCCCACCACCAACCCCTCACACCTCATGTCATCACCCAGACATTTTAGGATCTCATATCATTTAATCTGAGGCCTCAAGCGGACATCTGGAGATTTCCCAGCATTTACAGATCGCTCTGTGAGCCCCTTGAGGGGTGGAGATAGACAGAAAGGAAATGGGCTGGCTTCATGGTTTAGGGGCCCCCACTTCTGATTCACCCAGAGCAACTCTGAATTTTTCTGTTTTACACTGTATGCTTCAGGGAAGCTTTTGTTTGAAGAAAGCATTGCACAGCTTAAATAAAGCTTGAAAGCCACTAAAATTAGGATAACATTGAAGCTGAGACATCCATTAGATTAGGGTGGTCCCCTTCTTCCTGGTTTCTGGGTCTACACCATACAGAAGCATTCTGTTCTCATTCCCCCTAGTACCACTATACCCAGACCCTATCCAGCTTCCTCCCTGAGATGGAAGCCAGAGAATAACAACCCTGCTTCTCCATCTTCCCCTCCATTCTTCTTTGAAGGCAAATATACATGTTTGGTAGAACAAAGTGATTTTTCTGGCCCCTTTTACTTTTGAGGTCTTTAGGAAAAAGCCCACAATTAAGCCAGTAAGAGCAAACTTTTCTTGAACATCTATTATGTACTAACACAGTGAGGAAGAGTCTAAACCATGATTTTAGCTTTAAAGAGTTTGTACCATGACGGAGACCGGAGGTGAACACCTGGAAAGTTAGATCCCAGCGCACTGTGTCCAAAGGTGGTGATGACAGCCCAATGAGAATGATAAAAAATAAGGGCTTTGACCTTAGAATAGGCACCCTGGTGGGCATGGTCTGCAAGGCTAGCCAGAGAAGTCTGTGGCTTGATCTGTGCCTTGAAAGTTGGCAGGGTTATGAAGAGATGCATCCAGAGAAGGTGGCATTACAGGTAGATTCCAAAAACCGAGTTTTCCTGGGACATGGTGAGTAGAGGGGTCAACAAGAGCAGAGAATTCCTGAGAGGGAGCAGTGGGAGGTAGCCTCAAGGGGTCCGTGGCTGCCACACTGCTAAATGTTGAAGAGGAAGTTAAGACTTTTTCCAGTGGGGAGGCATTGAAAGTTTTGGGGTCATCAGAAAATCTTGGGCAAAATCAAGCTTTAGAAAGATTAATCTGGTTGCAGTGTAGTTGAAATGAAGATGCTCAAATGTGGATGAGTCAAGACCATATAAAAAAGTGTAAGGAGAGCCAGGTGGAGACTAGGAGAAAGGCAATGGCAGAGCCAGGAAAGTACCCATGACTCTTGGGCCATGGGTCATCCCTCCTCAGAGTCACGAGGTCGTCTTATTCTCAAGGACAAAATGCCCGATCATTTACTTTGGAGGTTACTTCCCAGAAAAGCTCCAGGACATATCATGATGTTACAGGGAAATCATCTCTTTTCTTCACACTCATCTCTGGGGAACCCATCACATAGCCTTCCATTTCTCCAAGCTAGTTCTTATCCATTGCCTCCACCCTGGCTTGTCAACACGTTTATTTATCTCCTCAAAGATATTTATCAAAAAATTCCCAAGGCTGTCTCTGGATCTTGAAGTTCACATTTACCTTGGGTAACTGTACCCAGGAACTGGTCTGCATATGTGGACAGGAGTAGACTGAGAAGAAGAGTTTTGGGCCATTGCCAAGTCCCTTGGCCTACCAGGCTGGATTTAATGGGGGCTAGGAAAGAGCAATAGATCATGCAGGGCACATCCTCAGACCATTTAGAAAATGTGTAACATAAGGATTAATATCACATTTCACAGTTGAAGAATTTGAGGCTCAAAGAAGTTAAGTAACATACCCATGATCACAGAGTAAGCAGATGACAGAGCCAAAATATGAACCCACCCCTCTCTGCAGCATCGGTAGTGCTTTAGCCATAGCCCTTCTTTATTTCTGCTAATTCCTGCTGCCCTGGGTTAGGTCCCTAGGCTCCTTATTATTCCTTACCCTGCCTCATTTTCCTCATAGCTGGGGTCTACAGTATAGATTAGAGATGGTAGTCCAAAGATAGTGTGCCTGCTAAATACTATCCTAGAAAGAATAGAAGAGATTAACATTACTAAGAGATTAACATTACTATATGATCCCACAATTCTACCTCCAGAGATATACTCCAAAGAAGTGAAAACTTGCACGTGGATGTTCATAGCAGCATTATTCATAGTAGCCAAAAAAATGAAAACAATACAAATGTCCATCAACAATGGACAGTTGTCCTAAAAAAAGCAATGCCCATGATTGTAGAAGTGGTTGCTGACAAGGGAGAATATAGAAAACTAAAGATACAAGGGAAAAATTAGTCCAAAGGACTAATGGACCACAACTACCACAGCCTCCACCACACTGAGTCCAGTACAACTAGATGGTGCCCGGCTACCACTGACTGCTCTGACAGCGATCACAATAGAGGGTCCCAGATAGAGCTGGAGAAAAATGTAGAACAAAATTCTAACTCACAAAAAAAGACCAGACTTACTGGCCTGACAGAGATTGGAGAAACTCTGAGAATATGTCCCCTGGATCCTGGATACTGTTTTAGCTCAGTGATGAAGTCACTCCCGAGGTTCACCCTTTGGCCAAAGATTAGACAGGCCCATAAAACAAAACAGACTAAAGGGGCACACCAGCCCAGGGGCAAGAATGAGAAGGCAGGAGGGGACAGAAAAGCTGGTAATAGGGAGCCCAAGGTCAAGAAGGGAGAGTGCTGACATGTCGTGGGGTTGTTAACCAATGTCATAAAACAATATGTGTATTAACTGTTTCATGAGAAGCTAGTTCTGTAAATCTTCATCTAAAGTACAATGAAAAAAGAACAATTGAGGACCTCCCACCAAAATAAATAATGGATAAGTCTTGTGAATGTGCTATGCATGCTGTAAATATTATACAAATTAAAAGAACACTGCAATTAGAAAAAAAAAGAAGTGGTTGCTGAGCTTCAGATGTATACTGTTGAGACTAGGGCAGCGAGAACACTCTGAAGGATCATTGTGAGGCTTCCCCCTCATATGGAAGGACCTGGGAAGGTTACCCCAACCCCACCCAGCATGAGTTATTGTGAGGGGGGCATGAACAACCCTTCTATGGACCGTCTTGGTAATTTTAGATATGAAAGTCCCCCTGACTGGAGAGACCATTTATCTTCCAGGAGACTTGCTAGGGTTGTCACCTGAGCCAGGGTAGAGGAGACTCAGCTGTGAGTTTCACCGCAGCTCCTGGGGCAGCTGAGAGGTGGGCTCAGAGTACAGCTGTCATTGGCATGATTTCCACCCTCAGAGCAGCATTGTTTTCCCTTATAATGAGATGAAATTTGCTGAACTCTGAAATCCAAGTTTCATATTTTTATAACCTCTTTGTCTTAGTTATGTAGTGCTGCTTTAACAGAAATACCACAAGTGGGTGACTTTAACAAACAGAAATTTACTTTCTCACAGTTTAGGAGGCTAGAAGTCCAAATTCAGGGTGATAGCTCTAGAGGAAGTCTTTCTCTGCCTGTGGACTCTGGGGGAAGGTCCTTGTCTCTTTTCAGCTTCTAATCATTGGCTATCATGGTGATCTTCATTAGCATGGCACCCATCTTCTCTTATCTCTGCTTGCTTGCTTCCTTGTTTTACCTATTCTTTTATTTCTTAAAAGAGGTAGACTTAAAATACGTAAGATGGGATCTTACTGTAAATTGCATTGCTTTGATTCTTGTGAAAGCGAGCATCTATCTCCTCATAATTTTTGTGTCAATTTAGGGTTTGTCTTCACAGAATTGCCTAGATATATCCTTTGCCCATTTTTCTTTTGTGTTGTATGAGTTTTTCATGTTAATGGTGGGAAGACCGGAAGAGTATACATTTTTATCACATTCAAGGACACCCAAAAACTCAAAATAGGCAAAAAAAAAGGGGGGGGGTAAGTCCTCAACAGAACATGTTGGGTGGCCAACTTTAATGTACAGATGAAGCAGCTTTGTAAGGAGCCCATGATGCTAAACTAATGCTGCCAGACCGAAGAGATACTGCTCCAGCAGCAGTTCTGTTACTGTTGTTGTGTATCATAGACTCGATTCTGACTCATAGTGACCCCATGTGAAAGAGCAGAACTGCCCCATAGGGTTTTCTAGGCTGTCATCTTTAGGGCGCATAATGCTACGTCCATCTCCTGTGGAGCAGCTGACTAGGTTCTAACCATCACCCTCTTGGATAGTAGTGGAGCATTTAACCGCTGCACCACCACGGCTCATCTAGTGCGCATACCTATAATCAAGTTCTCTTCAGTGTGGAAGTAGGATCATTGTTCAATGTTTCTCAAAGTGGGACTAGTATTAAGGGTGATAGATTATTTTAGGTGTTAGAAACAAACAAAAAAACACCACCATTGAGTCAATTCCAACATAGAGAGACCCTATAGGACAGAGTAGAACAGCCTCATAGAGTTTCCAAGGCTGTAAGTCTTTGTAGAAGCAGACTGCCACATCATTCTCCCATGGAATGGCTGGAAGGTTTGAACTGGCAACCTTTCAGTTGGCAGTTGAGCACTTTAACCGCTGGTCCACCAGGGCTTCTTAGGTGTTAGAAAGATAAGGCTTTAAAGAGCATAGAAGCAGAGAGACAATTACTCTTTTTTCGTTTCTCTTTCAAGCCTTTTAATTGCATCAGAGGGAAAAATCTCAGCTGTCAGGATGCCTTTTTTTGACCATGTGTTATCTTTCAATCATATAGTCAAAAATAGATAAAATATAATGTATGCCTCTTATTATATACTTGTGAATTCAGTAAACATTGTATGGTATGGTTTTGTAGCTCCTTAAACTTTGTATAAAAGTAATTTGGGAATAGTTAATGGTGAAGGTTGAACAGCATGGTGAGCATAATTAATGTCACTGAACTGTTCATAGGGAGATTGCTGAAATGGCAAATGTTATGTTACCCATACCACAATTAAAAAAAAGAGAGAGATCGACTTAAAATACACCCTACTAATACTGCCTCATTAAAATAACAAAGGAAACTCATTCACAAATGAGATTATAACCCCAGGTATAGGGGTTAGGATTTACAGAGCATGTTTTTGAAGGACAGAATTCAATCCATAACACTCTTCAAATATTTGTTGCTGGAAGCTGCCATCAAGTCAGCTTCCGACTCATGGCAATTCCATGCACAGTGCAATGGCCCAGTCCTGTGCCATCCCCATTGTGTTGTGAATTTGACCTTTGTGATCCATATAAACCAGGAAGAAAACAGCTGCCATCAAGTCAGCTCTGACTCATGGCAACCGTGTGTGTGTTGAAGTAGAACTGTGCTCCGTAGTGTTGTCAATGGCTGATTGATCAGAAGTAGATCTCCAGGCCTTTCTTCCAAGGTGCCTCTGGGTGGACTTGAACCTCCAACTTTTCTGCTAGCGGCCAATCGTGTTAACAGTTTGCACCACCCAGGGACTTGTCATCCATATAGATCTAACTAAGTTTTGAATGGTATGTGTTTAGCCATTACTTTCCTTAAAACTACTTCTATATAATTTTTGTCTTAAATAAAATGTTTTAACATAATAAACTCTTTATCATTTATTATTAAATCCCAAAGTAGATTATGGTTAAAACTGCTGAAAGAATTATTTTAACACAAAAATCAATTAATGCATTCTGAAATAACTTTTAATAAGCAAAGATAATGCATGAGAACTTAGTAATGATTCTAGAAAAAGCATCAACTCATTTTCACATTTTGGAATCTGAGATGCCTAATTGTTGGGGAAAATGCCCATATCAGGTAAGGAGAACAAAATGACTAAGAAGAAAACTTTGAGAATGAATGAGTCAGTAACTGAACTAAAAGGACAAGGAATGCCAAACACATACAATGTATTGCACAGGTGGACCTGTGATGTAACAACAAGGCTTCTGCACACCAGGACTCTAGGGTCTGGATTTGGGGTTGTTAACTTTTGAGACAAATCTACACTACCCACCCAGTCCTGGCCTGAGTCTCATGGGTTGCAGGTCCCAAGGTCTCGTCTGGGGCCCTTTTTCATAAACAGAGTCCTGGGTAGGCTGGTGATCTGCCAGGCCCATCCCCGATGCCCTTGGCAGTGACTGGTTTGGGCCAATATTTGTCCCATGTCACCTGTGTACTGCGCTGAGGCCACCCCATCCCGGCCATTTGTCTACATCTCATTTGTCAGTTCAGGCAAGAATATTCTCTGCACTTTCCCTGCTGTGTGCGATGTACTATCTTGGATCTGTCTGCTTCAACAGAAGTTTGGGAATAAGGTCTCACCGAAGTCTTCACTGGCAAAACCTGAAACAGAGGACTAACTCACTCAGTCTGCCTTCGTTTTTCTCCCTCCCAGACCTCCCTGACCAATGAAGTTTAAGCCTCTTTCTGCTTCTGACACATTTAAAAGGCCTCTTATTATGGGCGCAGACTCTTATCAGACACTCCTGTTGCTGATTCTGTTTGAACCTTAGTTAATTTTCCCTCAGTGCCCAACATGACACTCTTCATTCGTTCCCTCTCCTCTTTGGATCCCAAGTTCCTGTTGTGTCAGCCTCTTAATTTTGCTAAGAAAGGGTGCAGAGGAATTTTGGGTCTGTCTGGGTTTTTTGAACATCTTCCTTTTAGACCAAACACATCTTTCTTAAGCCTTCAGTACCTTTTTTCCAAATAGCCCCTAAACTAATTCTTCCTTCTTATATTTTCTAACCAAATCCAGACCGGTTGCTGTTGTGTTGAATATGTGTCAGAGTAGAGCTGTGCTTCATGGGGTTTTCGGTGGCTGATTTTTCAGAGGTAGATTTCCAGGCCTTTTTTCCATGGCACCTCTGGGCGGACTTGGACTTCCAACCTTTCGGTTGACAGCCAAGCACATTAATTGTTTGCACTACCCTGAAGAAGAGTTCAGATTTGTTTCCTTGCTAAATTTGAATAATTTTGTGAACTCTTGATTTTCATTTCCTTCTCCAAATAGAATGTTTAATTTAGTCAAAAGCCTTATGAATACTTGTGAGGGAGAGAAAATATTACTTCGTCTGAGGATGCAGGTTTGTAGAGAAAGGTGGGACTGACCAGGACTTACAGAAACCTCTGTGTTCTTGGGTCACAGGGGCTGTTTCTTTGAATTGATCTTCCCATCTCTCTTGAATCTGCTTTAGTTCTGCTAGAAGTTGGCATCTGAGTAGATCCTGGTGCTTGCTTTTATTTTCTGTTTTGTTTAAAGGTTTTATAGCACCTAAAACACCAACTCCAGAGATGGCATTTGCACATAGAAGGAAAGAAACAAAAGAACCATTGTAGATAATCACAATGGCAGAGCACCAAATATAAGCTGCCCTGATTTTCAAGAAGAAGTACTTTCTTACTTTCTCTCATGTGCTAAAACCCATTTCAATTAAAATGTAAAATATTTAGAGTGACCTGCATGAGAATTAAAAGCCTGGCATGGGGTCTGTGACTATTGTGGCATTGCTATAAATCTGAGAGATGGCAGGCATGGGGCAGTGATGACTGGCATCCTCTGACAGCTTCTCCAGGATCTGTGAGCTGCTGATGGGCTGCATAGAGAGGTCATTGCCATCTGTCATAACAGGAGGGATACCTCTCCATGGATTTTGGCTATTGATTGCTCTGTGATCGCCTCTTTACGATCTGACCCGCAACTGAACTCCAAGGACCTTAAGGACAGGGCTGTGACTTGCTTGTCCCTCTGTTCCCAGTGCTTAGACCAGGCCTGGCTCAGTGTTCGAAGAAGAGTGAAATCCATCAAATTCTTTGTATTGTTAGAATTAATCTTTCCAATTTTTAGTGCATGATGCCTCAGCTCTCAAGGCAGATTGATCCTGAACACCAATGTGGTACTCATCTAATTAACAACTTGTAAGTTGTGTTTCCCGAGCCCGAGCTCTATCCTGTACATTGTAGGAGGTGGGCAAGGTTGTCAGGAGTGTTTTGTCCATCGCCTGTCTGGCTGCATCTATCAGGATCACCAAATGACCTGGACTGACTTCCGGATTCTGCCTCACCTTCCCTGAGCCTCCTTTCTCCTCTCCCATGGTGCTCAGAATGCAGGACAAGGTCTTGTGAAAGGTGACAACATGCCATCCACACTGTTAACCATTTAGTCTGTTGCTAAACTGGGGGGGCTCAATTCTTAGTTTCATTTTACTTGACTCAGCAGCAGCATTTAACACATCTCTCACCCTAGGAACTCTTATTTCCACTTGGTTCCTAGGTGATCACATTCTCCTGCTTTTTCCTTCTACCTCACTGGCCTTTCTCAGACTGCTTTGCTGTTCCCTCATCTCCCAAATCTTAATGTCGTCTTCTATTTATATTCATTCTCTTGGTGATCTCTTTCAGTTTCATGGCTTTATATGGTGTTGAGATGTTGATGCCTTTATCTCCAAATATTTTATCTACAGTCCGGACCTCTTATACATCCACTGGCTCACTCGGCTTCTATTTTTGTGTATCTAAAGGAGCTCTCACGCTTAACAGATCCAAGCCGAGCTCCTAGGCTTTCTGCCAACACCACTTCTACTGAAGTCTTCCCTGATTCCAGTTGATGGCAGCCCCACTCTTCCAGGTGCTCAGGACAAAAATCTTGGATTCATTTTGATTCTTCTGTTTCTTCCATGCCCCACATCCATCAAGGCATTCTAAAGATGTCCAGAATTTGACCACCTCCACTCCTCACCACCTCTACTGCTATGAGCCTGATCCAATTAAGCATTATCTAGAAGCTGGATTATTGCAATAGCTTTCTGATAGGTCTTTCTGCTTTTCCACAGCCACCTGCATTCTATTTGCAACCCAGCAGATGTGATACTGTTAATGTGAAAGTCAGATCATGTCACTCCCCTGTTCACAACCCTCCCCTCACTCCCCATTTCATCAAAGTAGAAGCCAAAATCCTTTTAGCATCTTGCACGGCCCTACTCTCCCCTAACCTCATCTCAGCTCCAGTCCTACTGGCCTCTTTGCTGTTCCTCTGAAGCGCGCGGCCACTCCCAGATCTGAACCTTGGTCCTGGCTGCTCCATCTCAAATGCTCTTCCCCCAGGTATCTGCCTGGCTCCCTCCCTTACTACCTTCAAGTGTATGCTCAAGTATCACCTTCTCAGGGAGGCCCTCCCTGACCTCATGGTTTAAAACCGCAGCCCTCTCCAGGCCTCTAGTATTCTGGCATTTCATAGCTCTTCTACCTTGCTTTATTTTTTAAATAGCTTTTAACATACCTTGTGGTTTATGCATTTACATTTAGTCTCCCAACCCCTCCACTAGAAAGTAAGCTCTGTGACAGAAGAGAATTTTATTGTGTTCACTATTGTATCTCTAGAACCTAGAATGGTCACTGGCATATGGTAGATGTTCAATAAATATTTGTTTAGTTAATTAACTAACTAATTAATTAATTATAAACCTGGGCCATGATACTAAGCTGGGAGGAAGAGAAAATACAGTTGATGGCTGAATCAGGATCCCAAATTATTTCAATTTGCTAGATTAATAGGCCAAATTTAACACTATAAAGGTAGAGAGATACATGTAAATCCCTGTCTTAAAGCCAAAAGCCAAAGCCAACTCCATGACAAAAGATGAGGAGCATACCGTGGGAACACCTCAATGTTGGATTTGACTCTGATTTCAGAATCAAACAGCAGGTATATGCTGTTGATCCAAAGGTCACGTTAATAAGGGGGGTAATACACAGATCATGGTAGACATTAGTTTTACTCTAATCTTTGCTGCTCAAAGGGCAGAGAAAGAATTGGATTCACCTCTGGGTCTCACACCTAAAGATGGATGTAGGTAACATGGGTCCTCTTTGGAAATGAGCCACCTTGGGTAGCAGCATTTCATGGGAGTAATGTTCATAGTAATTGGCCATTCTTTTTAGCAGGAACAATTCAGGGTAGACCTACCTAGTGGAAGAAGACAAATTTTAGGTTAGGATAAGGAAGATGTACAGAAGTGGTGAGTAGGACCCAAGTATGGAGCAGCAGTGCCCAGAGACAGGGAGCCTCCCAACACTGGAGGAGCTGGACAGTGAATCTTCGAGAGGGAAATTTTAGGGGGGGGGGGGGGCGAGGATTTAGGACTGGATTAATTCAAGTTCTCCAAGAAAGCTATGATCCAGTACTATGAGGTAAGCCAGCTCCCCCTTCAGTCTTGCAAGACACCAAGACGGGATTTGCTGTGTGGGAGATTTATGTGAGGGAAGATGGGGTGGGAGTCAGAAGAGGCTGAGAGAGGATTGGGCCACAGGAAGGGGAGGAAGGTGGATTGGGTAGGAAGAGACTTAGACTGTTGTGCTGTCCAAGAAAGCATTGGTGAGGGCAGTGGGGAGTCCTTGAACCGAAGTTGCCCATCAAAGGAGCCCTCATAGTATCCCTGCCAAGCTTAGTAGTTGGCTGAGAGCAGCCTGTGGGAAGATGACTTCTGTGTGAACAAAATAATGGATCTCAGAGCCAAGCAGCTGAGGACCTTAGTCAGTTACACTCCCAGGAGTGGATCTGAGAGGCTCATTTTCATGGTCAACACCAGCTCTCAGATGGGAACTATGCTAACTTGTCCTCCAAGTCTCAGGTGCACACTGGTTCTAAGTCCTCAGCTCAGCACTTCTCACACTGGGCTCTCTCTGTTGGCACCCCTGGGCTGTGAGCAGCTTCAGAACAAATGCTCTGCATCGCCACCCCCAGGCACAGTGGCCAACACACAGTAGGTACTCACTGAGAGCTCAATGAATGGTGGAGAATGTAGTGACCAGGGCCCCTGCCACCCGGAAGAGTACTCTGTAATTTAAGGTCCAGATTTTGGAGGAGAATCTGTTAAATTGAGGATAGTAAATGTCACTCTTCCACAGTTCCCAGAGAAACCCTTGTGAAGTGGAGTTCAAGTGAGGAAACAAACTTCATCACTGCAGAAGTGCCAGGACTGAATGGAACAGCCTGAGCAGAGCACATACTGAAGCCTCATTCATTACCCACCTCTTCCCCTAGAAAGACAGCCCTCATTTATTATTTCCAGACTGTTTTCATTTTACTTATACCATGTGGTAAATGTTGAATTGGGAAATAAACAGTATTATTTCCTAACAGATTTTGGAATCATTTTGCAGATTTTGGAATTATTATCCTGTTTCCAAATGTTTGGTTTCTGTATCATTTCTTCATTTGCGAGCTCCTTGTTTCAAATGTCCTCATGTGGAAAACTCTTGACAGTACCTCTGTTGTTGGTCTGCTTTCATGTCTTCTTAAGAGATATTCTTCTCTTCCTTTTGGAGTACAGTAAAATCTTGCATGGAGTTTCAGAAAGCGATTTTTGCTAGAACATTCCTTCATATTGCATAATAATTCTGCACTGATCACTTCCACTCTCTGGCTGTCATCCCTTGCCTCCAGTTTCTCTTCTCTGCTATGTCTCAGCACATTACCTCAAGACTGAGATTCTTTCTACACCTTTTTATCTTGCTCTACTCCTGCTCAAAAACATTCCATTGCTCCTGTTTTCCTACTGTGCAATGCCTAGTCTCCTTGTCCTGGTTGTCATTACCTCCCTAATTGTCTCTGGCTTCCCCAGGCCACATTGTTTTCCTTTGATTTGTCCAGCCAATCCTTGTTTTGGTCAAGCCATTTTCTTCCCTGCTTATGAAAACACCATGCCCATCCTCACCCCTGCCCTCTCCCACATTCTCTTCTCCTGAATTATCACCTTATCTCTCCTTTTTTATCCAAACTCCGCTTATTCTGCAAGACCCAAGAGAAGTTCTACAGATCAGGCTCTGCTGAAGAAGACAGGGCAGGGTTCAAACCCAGTGGCATTTCTCTCCCTGCCTGTCTCCAAAAGATGGCACTTGTCATGTAATCAGGAGCCTGTTTATCTTCCCTGTTTCTTCCTCTCTCCACAGCCCCTTCCACTGTTCCCATCATGCACCAAGTCAGTGCCACCATGAGGAGCATCACCCTGTCCTGGCCCCAGCCGGAGCAGCCCAACGGCATCATCCTTGACTATGAGATCCGATACTATGAGAAGGTGAGCCAGCTCCCCTTGCAAGTTTGCAAGATCCAGGGCCAGCTACTGTTCCATGGGTGATGGGAAGCTGAGGCTATAAGGAGGCAGGGTGGAGGAATTCTTGAGGGAGGGGGATGTGGTGATGGAGGCCAGGGGATCCCTGCAAAAGCCTCAGCCCACACACTTTCTGCACTGACTGAGGAAAGAAACTTCCAACCCTCTGCCCTGCTGTCTGAACAGCTCACTGGGATGGCATGGGCAGAAACAAACTCATTTTCCTCTTCACAGGTTTGCTATGCTATTGCAGACACTACAGAACTGCCAGGTGGCCCCTAAATCTTCAAAAGATTTTGTGGCTTTGTACTTAGGTGGTTCTCAGACTTTTTGATCATGTATCTCCAGTGTAAGTTTTACAAATTCTATGTATGCACGTACTACTGCACTAATAAATTTATGGAGGTTAGAAAACATGTAAATGAAACATGTTAGAAAACATGTAAATGGAAATTTAAAAGGATGAGATAAAAATTAGTAGAAATAGAAATTTATATATTATCATCCTTGACTGCTTTTTAGCAGCTGTTGCTGGGGGCTCCGGCAGGGCATGTACTGCCAAGAAAAAGGAAAGGGGACCCTCTGGAGTTGGTCCTTGGTCTCTCTGTGGGGGAAGGAGAGCCTCCCTCCCACCATGGTGGACTGAAGCATTTGCAAAATCTCAGGAAAAGACAGTGCTTTCTATACTGACCCAACACATTATTTGTAAAAACACACGATTCACTCATTTATTTTTTTCAGCAAATATTTATTGAGTGCCTACTTACTCTTTGTCAGGTACTATTCCACATGGTGGTTAAGAGCTACGGCTACTAACCAAAAGGTAGGCAGTTCAAATCCACTAGGCACTCCTTGGAAACTTGGGGCAGTTCTGTTGTCTTATAGGGTTGCTATAAGTCAAAATCGACTTGATGGTGATGAATTTTTTTTTTGTTTGTTTATTCTGGGTGTATTAGTGATCAGATCAGAATATCTCTGCTCTTAAGGGCCTTACTTTCCAACACAGGAAGACAGACAGTAAGTAAGGAAATCATATGTTAAAAGATGATTAATGTAAAGGAAAAAAAGAAAAAGCAGAACAAGGTAAATGGGATCAAGAATGTCAAGTCTGGAGGAGGACCAAGTTATAGAATTAAATAGAATGGTGAAGTTAAGCCTCTTTGAGGAGGTAAGATCTAAGTAAAGGCCTGAGGGAGGTGAGGCTGTTGTGAAGTAGATACCTGGGGGAGGGAGAGGCAACAGCCTATGCAAAGACCCTGAGGCAGTATCAAAATTGATGATTCATGCAGCAGGAAGGATATGAGCATGACTGACGTGAGACAAGCAATGGAGAAGTAGAGGTGAGAGAGGTAAGAGGGGAAGTGATTTGGGCCTTGAGTACTTGAGCTTTTCCACTGAAATGGGAAGCCATAGAAGGGTTAGGAGCACAGAAGGGTCATGATCTGACTTATATTTTAAAATGGTCAGTCAGGATGCTCTTTTGAAAATAGACCTGCTGTATCTACAATCATCTAAGCCAAGGATGATGGCAGTTTGAATCAGATGGCCAGCAAAAATTAATAAATTTCCACGTATATAAACTAAAGGTAGAACCAACAGGATTTCCAACAGGTTGGATTTTGGGTGTCAGGGGTTTATGACTTGAGCCACTAGAAGGGTGTAGCCACTGTTGATTGAAAAGGGGTCAGTTGTGGGCAGAGCATGTTTCTAGAGAGTTCAGTTCTATGTCTAAAATGTCTGTAAGGGGTGGAGATGTGAAGTAGGCAGGTAGACATACACATCTGGAGAGAAGGAGAGAGAACTGGGTTGGAGATGTCCATTTGAGCGTTGTCAGCATATAGACGGCATGGAAAGCCATGAGCCTAGATGAGATCATCAGTGGGTCAGTGGAAATAAGAAGAGGACCAAGGACAAAGACAATGTTGAATAGTGGACCAAGACTGCATTGGGAAGCAGGATTCCTATGTTCTAATGCGATGCAGTCATGGTCAAATTATTTAACCACTCTGGGTTGCAGTTCTCACACGTGTAAAATGACAGCAATTTGCCTCTCCGAAAGCAGAGGGCAAGGTGGATCCCCAATTTGGTTTGTGAGGAGGAGTGCCCTTAGCCACTGTGGCTGAACTTGAAAGCCAGGTGGAGGACCAGGCATAGTTCTCTAATATTTAGAGAACACAGGGTTTTTTTAGACAGTAATTCAGAAAAGTAAGTGAATTTGGGGGTAATTTAAACTACCTTGATTCATAAGAACCCAAACCTATTTCTGTTGAGTTGATTACACATCCATTTGACTTTGAATTTGAGGCCCTGGTTGTTCAATGGTTAAGTACTTGGCTGCTAACTGAAAGGTTGGTGGCTCAAACCCACCCAGCAATTCTGTGGGAGAAAGACCTGGCCATCTGCTCCTGTAAAGATTATGGCCAAGAAGACCCTATGGGCAGTTCTGCTCTGTCACATGGAATCACTAGGAGTCGGAATCAACTCCACAGTGCCTACCAACAACATACGCTAGATATTTTTGTCAGTTAATAAGTTTTGACTTACCAAAATGTTTTGACTGAGGCACCATATCCGTTTGGACCAATTGACCAGAAGGTCTCATTTTGTTACCAAAGTTGACTAAGGGTTCCATACAGCATCATGTGTGGCCAGTATATGATGTGCTGTCAGAGTCTTCAGCAAGGTTCTACCCATCCTCCCTTTTCACACATACATGAACTTTTAGCCCTGTTGAAATAATAATTCATCTCAGAAAAATAATAATGATTTTCCCTAGTGTGCACCTATTGAATGGCTTGGACTTCATAAACATTATCTAACTTTCCGCTCACAACCCAGTGTGGCAAATGTTAGTATCATTGGTATGACTAAAGAAACTTACCTACAAAGTTTAACAAAACACTTGCCCAAGGTCACTGAGTGAGGAAACTAGCCTGAGTTCTTTGCCCTGAAGCAAGTGGCAATGTTGAGAAAGGGCTGGATGCATGAGACCACCTGCTTCTCCTCCTTATCTATTGTGCCAAGGGCAGTCCTGTCAGTAGGCAGCTGGGACAGGAGCGAAGGGCTTAATAATATGCTCAGGACCAAAGCCATGCAGCTGTTGCCTATACCTTGACCCCTTGCTTCCCATCCCAGCTGCTCCACTGCCTTTCTCTTTACTTTCAAACCTCCTCCCCTGAAAAACTGTGGTTAACCTCCACTTCTGATGCTGTGAAAGAAGCTAATTCTCCCGTTTTAAGTCACCTCCCTACTTCTCAGTAATTTATACTAATTATTAACAGACACACATGCACAGCAGCTCAGTGCCTGAGGCAGCTTGCACACCTCAGTGAAGCATATTATTGTCCCCACTCTAGAGGATAGAATGCTTGTTTTGGGAACACAGAAGAGCCTTTGCTGAAGCCTTGGTTACCATTTGGTATGTTACTTTAGAACTCTTCTTCTTTTATAAAGTGCTTGGCTCTAAAATCCATTACATTGCTTGACCATTTCTAATATGACTAAAGAAAAAGGCATCAGCCTGTGAAATGTTTTGATATAATAACCAAATGATAATAACTCACCATATATTCAGTACCGATTATGTGCCAGATACACAGATATATTAGCTCTAATGCTTAAAAGAAAAAAGAAAGCCTGGTGTACCCAATTTATAGATAATGGAATCAAGTCATAGAAAGATTAAATTACTTACCTGTGATGACACAGATCAGAGGCAGGGCATCACAGAACCATGACTGTAGGCTTTCTATTATGTTTCAAGGGTAGAACCTTCTGAGCTCAATACAGAAGTGGTTGCAATCACCTTTGATGCTGAGGATCTCAAAATTTCTGTGGCCCCTAAAACAAGCGATTGCGTCTGAATTTTAAATCTCAATGCTTGTGACCACAATGATCTGTAACCTTATTAGCCCACTTACTTCACATGCCATAGAATCCTGGTCTTTAGAAGATACCAACACCAATAAAACTCAGCCCAGCAGCTGCCCTGGAATCAGGCCAAAAAATCTAAACCCACCATCCCTCTGTCCTGTGTCACTTCCTCTCTCCCAGAGATGCCCCAGCCCCTTCATCTAAGCCAGAAATTGACAAACTTTTTCAGTAAAGGACCAGATAATAAATATTTTAGGCTTTTGGTCATGCAGTTTCTGTAGCAGCTAGTCAACCCTGCTATTGCATTATGAAAGCAGTCATAGACAATATCTAAATGGACAGGCATGGCTGTGTTCCAATAAAACTTTATTTACAAAAACAGGTGTCTGGCTCATGGACATTAGCTTTTGCCGACCACTGAAAAAATGCCCCACACCATCTTCTCCATTTGTTCTTGGGATGCCTTTCAATTTCAGCTCTGTGAATAGAATCAATGATACTTTAGCCTCCTCCAACAGCTCATTAATAGAGAGCTCATATGCCATCGAGCTGATGACACTCCCAGAGTCTCTACCATGTTCATCTCCTTCCCCATTTTAATACGTTTCCATTCATCATTCTCTCTTGTTTACTGTCTTGTAGCACTTTTCACTCCTGGTGTCAGTGCTTATAGGCAAACCATGGGAGGAGCATCTACATCTGCTCTGAGCTGTCTAGATGATTAAGTGCTTAGACACTTACTCGCTCTTCATAATAACTGTTTGGGCTAGGACAGGCTGGTTTAGGCCATGGGAGTTTTTACCCTTCAAATTTTAGGATCATTTTCTCATGGAAACTCTTTCAGAGCTTGGCAATATCTTGTGTTCAATCGATTGATTCAAATAACTGGATTGAAGTGTGCTGTTTATTCATTCATGTAGCACTGACTTCTTGAGCACCCAGGTGGTTCCAGCCCTGTGCTGCATGTTAGGGATGGAGAAATAAGAGATATGTGGTCTCCGCCCTCAAGATAGCTGCATCCTCTCTCTTCCAAACACTTATTAAATCAGTCATAAACGACAAAAAAAAAAAAAAAGAGGGGGGGCACAACCTTGTCCATTGCTCCCACTCATTTTCCCAGAGTTGATTAATGAATGTGCGGGTCACCAGGACTCATGCTCATTTTAATCACTAAACTCCTTGAAGAAAGTGTAGACTCTAAAGTGATTACGGGTTAATGTCTTATCCTCGCAATCCAAATACCAATACATCAAAACACTTTTTTCTGTAAAAAAGCTGCCCATCCAGTGCTTCACTTAATTCGAGCAGTGCATGATTCCGTCAGAGTCCAGTAAAGCCAACTGAATTTACAGAATAGGGTTTTATCTTTATCAGCAAGGTGGGCAGGAGATTTTCATAGTTTGAGATCTCACATCTCTCTCCTGGGTGTTGAAACAGTAATGACCAGTGTTCTAGATGGCACCGCCTGTATAGTAGACAGCCTTCTTTCTGCAGAATCCCTCATTGAGGAGAGGGAAGACATCATCTGTTAAACAGATCAAAAAATCAAATAATGGGCAGAGCAGCCTCTTTCAGAGGTGGGTAGGTATCCCCTTCCATTAGGGTGAGTTTGGGCCTCTTTGTAACTTTCAGCTGTCAGTGGAGCTGGCCTCAAACCTGTGGTCCCTTACAACTCTTCAGAGTCATTGATCATCGCCCCCGGTGCCACCCACACTCAACATGTGTCTAATCACTTGCCTGAGTCCTTTTATCATTAATTTTTTTATTGTGCTTTAGATGAAGCTGTACAAAGCAAGTTAGTTTCTCGTTAAGCAATTAATACACATATTGTTTTGTGACATTGGTTGCCAACTCCACGATGTGGCAACGATCTCCCCTTCTGAACCTTGGGTTCCCCATTATCAGCTTTCCTGTCTCCTCCTGGCTTCTCGTCCTTACCCCTGGGTTGGTGTGCCCATTTAGTCTCATTTTGTTTTATGGGCCTGTCTTATCTTTGGTTGAAGGGTGAACCTCACAAGTGACTTCAGTGCTGAGTTAGAAGGGTGTCTGGGGGCCAGACTCTCGATATTTCTCCACTGTCTCTCAGGCCAGTAAGTCTGCTCTTTTTTTGTGAGTTAGAATTTTGTTCTACATTTATCTTCAGCTCTGTCCAGGACCCTCTACTGTGATCCCAGTCAGAGCGGTCAGTGGTGGTAGCCAGGCACCATCTCGTACTGCTGGACTCAGTCTGGAGGAGGCTGTGTTAGCTGTGCCCCATTAGTCCTTTGGTCTAGTCTTTCACTTATGTCTTTGGTTTTCTTCGTTCTCCCTTGCCCCAGTTTCCCCTCCAACATTTGTTATTTTCTGTCATTTTGATTCATACTGGTAATACTGGGGTGAGATGCTATCTCATTGTAGTTTTGCATTTCTCTAATGGCTAGTGATCACGAGCATTTCCTCCTGTATCTGTTAGCCGCTTGAATGCCTTCTTTGGTGAAGTGTCTGCTCATATCCTTTGTCCATTTTTAATTGGATTATTTGTCTTTCTGTTGTAGAGGTATTGGATTTTCCTATAGATTTCAGAGATTAGGAGTTAGTTGAATTTGTCATAGCCAAATTTTTTTTCCTAGTCTGTACATTCTCTTTTTACTCTTTTTGTGAAGTCTTTTCATGAGGATGTTTAATTTTTAGAAGATCCCAGTTATCTAGCTTATCTTCTGATGTTTGTGTATAGTTATTTATGGTTTGTAGCCTCTTTATGCCATGTATTAGGGCCTCTAGCATCAATCCTATTTTTTCTTCTATGCTGTTTATAGTTTTGGGTTTTATATGTAGGCCTTTGATCCATTTTGAATTAGTTTTTGTGTGTGGTGTGGGTCCTGTCTCATTTTTTGCAGATGGACATCTAGTTTTGCCAGCACCATTGTTAAAAAGACTGTCTTTTCCCCATTTGGTGGACTTTGGGCCCTTGTGGAAGATCATGTGACTGTAGGTGGAGGGATTTACATCTGGGTTCTCAATTCTGTTCCATTGGTCAATGCGTCTGTCATTGCACTGGTACCAGGCTGTACTGACTACAGTAACTGTATAGTAGGTTCTGAGGTCAGGTAGTGCGAGTCCTCCTATTTTATTCTTCTTCTTCAGTAGTGTTTTACTTGTCTGGGGTCTCTTCCCTTTCCATATAAAGTTAATGATAAGTTTTTCCATTTCGTTAAAGAATGCTGTTGGTATTTGGATCGGATTTGCATTGCATTTGTAGATTGCTTTGGGTAGAATTGAGTTTCACAATGTGGAGTTTACCGATCCATAAGCATGGTATGTTTTTCCATTTACATAGATCTGTTTTGGTTTCTTGCATTTGTGTTTTGTAGTTTTCTTTACATAGGTCTTTTACATTCCTGGTTAGATTTATTCCTAAATATTTTATTTTTATAGGAGCTATTATAAATGGTATTGCTTTCCTGATTTTCTTTTCATCATTCTCTTTATTGATGTATAGGAATCCAACTGATATTTGTATGTTTATCTTGCTACTCTGCTGAATCTTTCTATTAGTTCCAGTAGTTTTTGCCTGGAGCCTTGTGGGTTGTCTATGTATAGTATCATATCATCTGCAAATAGGGACAGTTTTATTTCTTTCTTACCAATTTGTGTGCCCTTTATTTCTTTTCCTTGCATTGTTGCTCTAGCTAGGGCTTCCAGCCCAATGTAGGAGTGGTGATAAAGGGCATCCTTGTCTTGTTCCTGTTCTCAAGGGGACAGTTTTCAGTCTCCTTCCATTAAGAATGATGTTGGCTGTTGGTTTTGTATAGATGTCCTTTATTATGTTGAGGAATTTCCCTTCTGTACCTATTTGATTGAGAGTTTTTATCAGGAATGGGCGTTGGACTTTTTGAATGCCTTTCTGCATCGATTGAGATGATCATGTGATTCTTCTGTTTTGTTTATTTATGTGGAGGAGTACGTTGATTGATTTTTTAATATTGAACCATCCTGGCATAAAAAAAAAAAAATACCTGGTATGAATCCCACTTGGTTGGGATGTATTATTTTTTTGATATGATGCTGAATTTTGTTAGTTAGAATTTTGTTGAGAATTTTTGCATCTATATTCATGAGAGATATTGGCCTGTAATTTTCTTTTTTGTGTGGTGTCTTTGCCTGATATTAGGGAAGCTTTCTGTCAGCAAATCTTCAGTGATCCTCTCTGTGTTTTCCATTTTCTCCCTCTGTTCTGGAACTCCAATCACATGCAAATTTTTGCTTTTGTTTGTATCCCACATCGTTCTTAGGGTTTCTTCATTTTTCTTCATTCTTTTCTCTGATTTTTCCACAAATGAAGTGGTATCCAAGGGTTTGTCTTCAATTTCACTGATTCTGCCTTCAATTTTTTTCAAATTTGCTCCTAAAACCTATTTCACTGTCCATTTCTGAAATCTTGTTCTTTATCTTTATGATTTCTAATTGCTGTTTTTGTGTGATTTCTAGTTGTTTATTTATTTTGACATTTTGGCCCTGTATTATTTTCCTAAATTCTTTCATTGTTTTGTCTGTATTTTCCATGATTTCACCTATTTTTTCTTTATTTTTGTCTCTGTTTTCCTTCATCTCTTGGAGAGCCCTGAATATTAGAGTTTTAAATTCCCTATCAGGTAGTTCCACTGCCTTTTCTTCTACCAGAAGGTCATCTGTTTTATTTTGGGCACTTTCTGGAGCCATCTTGTCCTTTTTTTTTTTTTTTTTAATATGTTTTTTGATATTGTCTGCCCTCTTTGGAACATTCAGGAATTATTTTCTTCATTTATTGTTGTAGATTTGTTTCGTCCTGCTTCTTTGTTTTATTTGATTATGTTTGAGCAGGCGGGCCGGGCGTGCTTTGTTGCTTGCTTATCTGTGAGTACAATACTTCTTATCACCTTTTCCAGTTGGGCAGGGCCAGTTGCTCAGCTGTGGTGCAGCAGGCCACCTCCAGTGGAGGGGGAGGAGTAGGGATGGGTCATTCATGTCATGTACTGGAGCTGAGAGTGCAGGACTAGAGGGCAGTGCAGGGCTGGGTTCAATCATCCACAACTGTGCCATTCAGGGCTGCAGTGCCTTATGCATGGTGAAGATAGGCAGGAGGGAAGGGAGAGGATGTGATATGTGGAGCTAAAAGGGTGAGAGAAAGAATAGAGAGAAATAGAAGCAAAAACATTTTTTAAAGTGAAGGCTAAAAAAGAAAAAGTGAGTAAAGTGACAGGGCAATGGAATTCAGCAGGTGGGAGCAAGGCAGGCCTGACAAGGCCGTGTACCAGTGGCTCTCTAGCCAAGCAGTGCAGCTTTGCCTGTCAAGAAGGGGTACGGGTGGCACATGGGGTAGGCAGGCTGGAGAAAGGAAAGGAAAGACGGGAAAGAGATAGAAGAAAAAAAAAAAGTATGGTGCTGAGGGAGCCAGCTGTTAGGGGGTGGGGTGGAACTGAGGTGGGGGCGAGCTGATGTCTATCTCACCAAGCAACACAGCAAAGCCCATCAGGAATGGGAAGAGGCAGAACAGGGCCTATATGGGAAGGAGAAGAAAAAGGGAGACAGGGAAAGATAAAGAAAAATAAAAAATGCGGCACTAAGGGGGCCAGCTGTGGGGGTAGCGCAGACTTGGGGAGGCTGTGTGCCAAAGACTGTCTAGCCAAGCAGTGTGTAGCACAGCTCATTGAGAAGGGAGGTGGAACACAGGGCTCAGTGGGTGGGAGAAACGAAAGGAAGGAGAGAGAGAAGAAATAACAACAACAAAAAAGAAAAAATAAATGCACCAAAGGAGGAATGTGGCGCAGGTCCAGGGAGGCTGTGTGCTGTGGCTCTCTAGTTGAACTGTGTGGCACAGTCCATAAAGAAGGGGCAGAGATGGCACCTGCGGCTAGGTGAGTGGGAAAAAGGAAAGAAAGGGAGAGAGATAAGAAACCAATAAAAGAAGGAAAAAGAAATGGCGCTAAGGGAGCCTGCTGGTAGGGTGGCATGGACTTACGAAGCCATGTGTCAGGGTCTCTGTAGCTGAGCAACATGGCACAGCCTGTCAAGAAGGGTTGGAGACAGCACATAGTGCTAGCTGGACAGGAGAAAGGAAAGGAACGAAGTGAGAGAGAGGGGAAAGAAAGAAACAAAAAAGCTGAAAAAACCACACACAAAAAAATGGTACTGAAGGGGCTGGCCATAGGGGCAGAGCAAACCTGTGCAGCAAGAGCTGCTGTCTCTCCAGCCAAGTGACCGTTGGCCCATTGGAAAGAGGCGGAGGCTGTGTAGAGGGAAGGGGGAGGTGGAAAAGCATGTATTCCTGGTTACTGGGTGCTCTGTCTCCTGTTAGAAGCTCCATGAAGTTGCCTTCCCATAATCCCTGTCCACCATTCTTGATGGCTGAAGTCCAAGATGGCAAATCTGTGCTCCATTATCTGGCAGGAACCCTGCACTCCATAACTCTCCTTGTTCTCTGTTCTCTGTTTCTTATTCCATTCGGTGCTTGGTTGAGTTCTTTATCCCTTCACTTGACACTTAGGGTTCCAGGATTGATGATTATATCTGTTTTTCTTAGTTTTTTGGGTCTTTGCTCTCGAGGGTCATTGTGGTGCTTCTGTCTATAGCACCATGTTGGCTCTATCTCTCCTCCTCCTGAGTCCCTTTAGACCTTGCTTTTGCATGTTTTATTCAGTTCTCACTCCACTCACTCATCTATGTGGCTGATTCCTTTCATAATCCAAGTCATGTCACCCTCTCCCTGTGCCCTCCTGCCCTAGTCTGGGCTGGGTGGCTCTCTGCAGTGCTTCCCTCAGCTGTCTTCTGCCAAGTCACTCAGTCAACACTGCTGCCATTATCTGTTTATTTTCCAGTTCACCCCACAAAGTGTTGCATCCCCAGAGGGGAGAGATCATGCCCCATGCCTTCACACCATGTGTCCAGCACATGGTTGTGTTGTTGTTCTTAGGTGTCATCAAGTTGTTTCCAACTCACAGTGGCCCTGTGTACAACAGAACGAAACACTGCCCAGTCCTGCACCATCCTCACAACCTTTGTTATGCTTGAACCCATTGTTGCAGCTACCATGTCAGTCCATCTCACTGAGGGTCTTCCTCTTTTTTGCTGACCCTCTACTTGTTTACCAAACATGATATCCTCTTCCAGGGACTGGTCCTTCCTGATAACATATCCAAAGTACATGAGAGAAGTCTCTCCATCCTCACTTCCAAGGAGCATCCAAGCTGTACTGCTTCCAAGACAGATTTGTTCATTCTTCTGGTAGTCCATGCTATATTCAATATTCTTTTCCAACACCATAATTCAAAGGTGTCAATCCTTCAGTCTTCCTTATTCATTGCCCAGCTTTCCCACACGTATGAGGCAATTGAAAATACCATGGCTTGGGTCAGGCACACCTTAGTCCTCAAAGTGACATCTTTGCTTTTTCAACACTTTAAAGAGGTCTTTTGCAGCAGATTTATCCAATGCAGTAAGTCGTTTGATTTCTTGCCTGCTGCTTCCATGGGTGTTGATTATGGATCCAAGTAAAATGAAATCCTTGACAAAGTCAATCTTTTTTCCATTTATCATGATGTTGCTTACTGGTCCAGTTGTGAGGATTTTTGTTTTCTTTATGTTTAGATGTAATCCGTACAGAAGGTTCAAGTCTATGATCTTCACCAGTAAGTGCTTCAAGTCCTTTTCACTTTCAGCATGCAAGGTTGTAGTCATCTGCATACTGCAGGTTGTTAATGAGTCTTCCTCCAGTCCTGATGTTGTGTTCTTCTTCATATCGTCCAGCTTCTGGGATTATTTGTTCAGCACACAGATTGATTAAGTATGGTAAAAGCATACAACTCTAACAGCCACCTTTCCTGATTTTAAACCATGGAGTAACTAAGCCCTTGTTCTGTTTGAACAACTGCCTCTTGGTCTAAGTACAGTTTCCTCATGAGGACAATTAGGTGTTCCACAATGTTATCCATAATTTGTTATGATCCACAGCCACTAACTATGCCTTTGCATAAACATCTTTCTGGTATTCTCTGCTTTCAGCCAAGATCCATCTGACATCAGCAATGATATCCCTCATTCCACATCCACTTCGGAATCTGGCTTGAATTTGTGACTATTCCCTCTCAGAATGAGTTTGAATGATTTTCAGCATAATTTTACTTGTGTGTGATATTAATGGTATTGTTCGATAATTTCCACTTTCTTTTGGGTCGCCTTTCTTTGGAATGGCCACAAATATGGATCTGTTCCAGTCATTTGGCCAGGCAGCTGTCCTCCAAATTTCTTGACATAGATGAGTGAGCACCTCTAGCACTACATCCATTCACTGGAACACCTTAATTGGTATTCCATCAGTTCCTGGAGCCTTGTTTTTCACCAATGCCTTCAATGCAGCGAGAACTTCTTCCTTCAATATTATCGGTTCTTGATTATATGCTACCTCCTGAAATGGCTGAACATGGACCAGTTCTTTTTGTCAGAGTGACTCTGTGTACTCCTTCTATCTTCTTTGGATACTTCCTGCTTCGTTCAATTTTTTCCCCCATAAAATCCTTCCATATTGCAGCTCGAGGCTTAAGTTTTTTCTTCAGTTCTTTCAGCTTGAGAAATACTGACTGCCCTTTAGGCTTTCTAACTCCAGGTCTTTGCACATGTCATTATAATACTTTGTCTTCTCCAGCCACTCTTTGAAATCTTCTATTAGGCTCTTTTACTTCATCATTTCTTCCTTTGCTTAAGCTATTCTATGCTTAAGAGCAAGTTTCAGAGTCTCTTCTGACATCCCATTTGGTCTTAGGTATATCATAAATGTGTCTCCCTGAAGGAATGGATGAATAAATACACCTCAGACTTTTACACATTTTAAGACAATGGTAATTTCTTATCAAGAAGCCCTGGTGGTGCAACTACTAAGTGCTCGGCTGCTAACAGACAGGTTAGTGATTCAAATCCACCCAGCAGCTCAAAGGGAGAAAGACCTGGTGATCTGCCCCTGTAAAGATTACAGCTTGGAAAACCCTGTGGGAAAGTTCTACTCTGTCACATGGGGTTGCTATGAGTTAGAATCTACTTGACAGCACCTAACAACAATTTCTTATTGTATTATTTCTCCTGGCTCACCTCCCCAAGTTTCTTCCATCATTTGACTGGAGATATGGCTTACAGACCTCTTGTCATCCAGCTTTCCCCTCATGTGTCACCGTGCTTCTTGAACCGTAGTGCCTAAGAAGTCATCACAGTACCCCAGATCTGCACATGGAACTTGGGGGCCTCCCTCTCAGTGACCTAATAAGCTCTTGATTTCTGCTGGTGCCCCCATTTTTCTATAGGATTCATGGTTCAGACAAGAACAGGCCCAGACTCTAAACTTTTGTTTCCGCACACTTGGCACTGACCCAGAGTCTATGTAGAGAAAAGATGAATGAAAATGATTATAGACTAGACTGGTGTACAAGAAGGGGCTGAGGGTGAGACATAATGATGGACAACAATGAAGAGATTCCCATGGGCTGAAGTGGTGAAGGAGGCCATCCTGGTAGAGGAGGTCTTATAAGATGTAGCCTTAAGAAACCTAGAGGGAGAGAGGCATTTGAGACTCAGAAAACACCCTAAGCAAAGGCCTGGTGGGCATGAGGTGTGGTTCCCAGAAAGGCAGCAAGGCAGTTGATTGGTGTGGTGGGGGGGGGTAGGTGAGGGGGTTGGAATTGACTTCATGAAGCCTATAAACTTATATTTAGGAGTTTTGCCTTTGCCTGATAACAGTTTTAGGGAAGGTCAGAAACTGTCTTAGAAAAGAAGTTTGGTACGGGGAGAGCAGAAAAGATGGGAGGCTATAAAATTCCGAACACAAACCACATGTTTGATAAGATTGGCAGCAAAGAGAGTAGGAGACCCACTAAGAGCACTCATGATGGAAAGAGTCGGAGGATAAGAAATGAGAAAAATGTGTGCATACCAGAGACACACTTGAACAGATGGCAGGGCCAGTAGGGAGCGGGCCAGAAGGTGCTAGAGAGAGAGTAGGGCAGACAGGAGGTGGGCCTGGCCTCCTGAGTAGGTGGGAGGGATAAGGAAGCAGGGCTTGCTCTCCAGAGAGAAGGCACATGTCCTCCCTGGATGCTGGCGGAGAGGGAGCCTGAGATTGACACCCAGAGAGATGCAGGCAAGGGTGAAGGCAGGTGCAACAGTGCTAGTCCAAAAAAGCCTTAGCATCTTCAGAAGGGTGACAGCAAAGCCATTGGCCAGAGAGGACTTGAAGGGACTTGAGAAGTGATGTAGAACAGCCATTGTGAGGAGTGACCGGGGGCATCTTGAATGAGGAGAAGAAGGAGGGCTCAGCAGAGGGGAGACAAGGAGAGACAGGAAGAGGGCAGATTTTGCAAAGATTTCACAAAGTTGCATGTGCTGTGTTATTCTACCTCTGAACAATGAGGACAAAGAACATGACTCTGAGCCCCTGCCAGGCCCTGAGAGCTCAGCCATTTCTCCAGACCCATCTCTTTAGAGCACAGCCACCCCATGGACCAGAGCTCATTCTGCATTCCCTTAACCTAGACCAGACTCTCTCCCCAGTAAGAGGGATGGCCTAGGACTGTGACAACTTCTGGCAGGTCTTCAGGGACTGAGGATTGACCAGGCCTGGGTGCTCCAGTGCAGAGTGGGCTGGCGGGCAGCACTCAGGAGTGGGCCAGTGATCCCTTCTGCCCCTGCTCTTTTGAAGGAACACAACGAGTTCAACTCCTCCATGGCCAGGAGCCAGACCAACACTGCACGGATTGATGGCCTGCGGCCGGGCATGGTGTACGTGGTGCAAGTGCGCGCCCGCACTGTGGCTGGCTACGGCAAGTTCAGCGGCAAGATGTGCTTCCAGACTCTGACAGACGGTAAGGAGCAGTCATAGGCAGGGGCACAGGGCAGGGCATCAAGGGCATCGGAGAAGCCCTGGCGAAGCCACACTAACACCCAAAGTGCCCACTTGTAATTAGATTCCACTAGAACTCCCTCTTTGGACTTTGCCTCCCAGTAGGGCCATACGTGGCATCTGTTCGAGGTCTGGCATATCTCTTTCCCAATATCTACTGGGGTTTGCCTTTGTGGGCTGTCTGCACAAGGCCACCACATGGGGTCCATGTATTTGTATAGCAATAAGACCCGAACATATTCTCAGGGCATGCCCTCTCCCTCTGTATCAGGGTCCAGATACCCAGACTGTTTCCCTTACTCTCACCTTACCCCTCCATTCTTGGGGCCTGGGATCTGAGCTCACTGGCTAATTCCATGAGCCTAGGTCTCCAGGGAGGAAACCAAGAGACAAAATTTGGTGTGTGGCTGTCTCATGCACCCAGGATCTCAGAATCTTTGAAGCAACTTTACAGGTTGCTAAGTAGGTCCTGCTCAGGTGTCTCCAGGAGAGCAGCTACTGTTTCTACACTTTTCCCAAGGCCAGAAAGTCTGTCACCAAAAATACTTCTACTTTTGAGCTTTATTATTTATTATGACTGTCTCCCTCAGTCCTTTGAGTCCATTCCTTTAATAGTTAGGAAAATCTGATTTTCCTTTTGTCTTATCATTATGCATAGGTGTGTCTGTCTGTGTTCACTCACTCTTCCCTTTAGCTAGCAATTTACTATAGTTTGTGTGTTCATATATCCATCTATCTACCTCTCTGTCTGACTGTCTGCCTGTCTATCTGTCTATAAACTGTTTCCTGATAGTTTTCCAAATGCCATTCAGTCTATTCCTAATCCCCTAGGTTGAAAGCCTTTAATTTTTCCTTTACTAGCTAAATTACATAGAAAACATTCTGACCTTACACAGCATTTTATTTTAGGCCAGCGCTCTCAGACTGGGTGCTAGATAGGGACTGAGTTTTTATATTACCTGACATTCTATTTTTAAACAATTTTTAAATTAATTAGAAATGTGATAATCAGATAATTTCGTATCAAAATCAGAATACCCATCTTTTTATGAAAAGTGTAAGAGGGACCAGAATGGTGTGAGGACCTTACACTGGGCTAAGCGCCAGCTGCCCCGCATGGTGTCCACACTTCCTGGTGGTTCATACCTGGTTGCTGTCATGTTGTGCCTATCTGAGCCTTGAAGGATTGGAGTTTGCAAGCCATTTTGAGTTGATTTTAACTGAATTTTGCTTGTATTTTTGGGATGGTGAGATGGGATAGGAAGGTGAGCCAGTTTATGCAGATTAATTAATAATGCTACTAGTGAAAAGAATGCAGGATGTCTTCTCCTGGAGGACTCTGCCCCCTCTTTGCACCTCACTTACCGTCTGGATTTATGGGCACTTTGGCATCAGGAGGTATACAGGATTAAAAGCCGAAAACACAACGTGCTCTAAGCACTGGTCTCTTGGCAATTCTGCTAGACAAATCAAGGAGTAACAAATTCATCCCAAGAAGGCTATTCCTTTTACATTTGGCAGTTAAGCTGTGTAAACCCAAGAGAGGATAGATGTAAGAGAGTTCTGGGAAGTGGCCAGATTAGGGAGTATTCATCTTAATGACTGAGGTTCACATGTAGGTAGTAATTACACTCACTGAGGCTGCAGGCCATGTCTGTAGCACAAAGGTGAGTCTGAAAGTTGACCAGTGGTCAGTGCCCACGTTTTGGACAGGTGACCTCCAAGTGGGGCAGAGCCACTGTGGTCCCAGGCAGTTCTTAGCAACAGCGTGCTGACCTTTGACTTAGCTGTCCAGTTTTTTTGTTTTGTTTTGTTTTAACCATTCGGGTTTCACATTGCTTTGTGAAGTTTATGATTCATAAAGACATCGTCGCACACTCTTCACTGTGGGCCCTTACATTTTTTGCCAAATTAATTTATTTTTTAAATATATGCTGCAAAAATTTTCAGCCGAAGGCAACTGAAACTCTATCTTCAGTCTTTAAACTTGATTTCTAGAGAGTCTTCAGACATCTCTTTCCCTCTCCATGTAGTTGAAGGACAGTTCTCCAATACTGGAGAGCAAAAGAATCACTCAGAGTGTTTGGTAAGCTTGCAGACACGCTGCTCATATCAGAGGTTCTGATCCCCGAGATCTGAGGAGGGGCCCAGGAGTAGGCAGGTTTTACAGATGGCTTCGGGTGATTCTGATGCGGGGCATGAGGGACCTCATTTTAGGAAGTATTGCTGTTATGGTTACCAGATAAAACCCAGGACACCAATTAAATTGGAATTTCAGTTAACAATGAATGATGTTTTAATATAGTAAAACCTACAAAAGCCAGAACCTGTGTAAGGTAGAAACCTGTCAGAGAAGGAAAACCCAAAAATGAGCAATTGAAAAATGGTAAGACTGCACCCTGTCAAAAGTGGAAAAACTCTCAAGACCCAGAAAAACAAGTCAGTCCTATCATGTTCCGGCTCTCACAGGTTTCTCTTTATAAGTATGCCCCATGCAATATTTGGGACATACTTATACTAAAACATTATTCGTTGTTTATCTGAAATTCAAATTTACCTGGGTGTCCTGTATTTTTATTTGCTAAATCTGGCAATCTTAATCGTAATAGAGCATAAATAGTGTGGCCTCCATATGCCAGGGCCCTTAACACCAAGAGAAAGAATAACCATAGCCATAGTGGTAATAGCCGGCTGGGCCAAGCGGTTTATATGGATTGAAGAAAAGGTAATTAGTATTTGGGCATCCATGATAGATCAGACGCTGAAAAATGCTTTACATAATTTAATTTTTTTTAATGGACAGGGAATATGACAGTCAGAGAGACTGAATAATTTGTCCAAATCACAAAGATTATGCATGGCAAAGCCGGGGTTTGGATGAGCTCTGACAACCTCTGTGACTCATGGGCTTCTCACTCTGCCACATAGAACAGCACAGTTTTAACACTGGCAAAGCCTTGATCCTTTTCCTTCTTGAAAAGGAGCTTTTAGAGTGCTGGGCCATTCCTCAGGTGTTTCTCTTCGTTCTCTGTAGCACCTAATAGAGTGCTGGCTGGCTGTGGATCCCCTTTAAATATCTGCTCAATGAGTCTGTTGAATATACTGCATTTCAATAACTTTGTATTTTAGAAGATATTTCAACAGTGGTTTTCGTTTCCCTCCATTAGACGTATTCTTGGCATGGCCCACAGCTCTTTGAGAGGCCTTCCAAGCATGGAAGTATAGGTTGGAGTCACCAACCCTTAGTTCTGAGATTCTCTCTGTCACTGCTGTTTTGTTTTTACTGTTGTCATTGTCATTTGTTTTGTGGTTGTATTGGTTTATTTGTGTCTTAAAGATTACTCTTCCTTTTGGTTGGGCTTACAGCACTAAAGCATAGAAACTGTTCTCTCTCTCTGTGTGTGTGTGTATACATATGTAATAAATTTGGCATCATGCATTGAGTACCAGCTGTGTGCAAAGGCCACACGGGGAGAATGTTAATGCCTCTTTCTCACCTAGAGGATTACAAGTCTGAGCTGAGGGAGCAGCTGCCCCTGATTGCCGGCTCGGCGGCGGCAGGGGTCGTGTTCGTCGTGTCCTTGGTGGCCATCTCCATCGTTTGTAGCAGGTAGGCCTCCCCTCCTGCCTGCTCTTCTTGGACACAGGAGGCCCCTTCCACACACGGCCCCTCCCTGCCAGGGCCTGACCATCCGCTGCCACACTGCCAGATTCACCGTTGTCACTCCATCTCACTCCATGGGCAGGCTGGAATTTTCCAGATTACTTATTTGGTCTCTGCTTGGGATAAAATCCTTTGTGAGAGCTGGCCAAGACTATGAGTAAATAGTATCCATCCTCAAACCTCATTCTAGCCAAGAATTTTAGCCTCCCTCACACAAAATTACTCATTAAGTCGGAATCGACTCGACAGCACTGGGTTTGGTTTTTTTTTCTTCACAAAAAAAGCTTTTCAGAGTGACAGTTACAAAACTGCATTGGACCACTTGAGCATCACACCCTTTACCTCGGCCCACCCTCTGGTTAGAGAGCTGTGACCCTCAGCAGAAGGCCAGGGGCAGGCGGGCAGAAGAAGGAAACCAAGGAGGAAAAGAGGACTCCAAATTCTGCAGAAGGGCTGGCCCTGCAGGCCTTGTAAATGTTTAATACCGTTGCTACTGCCTTCAGTGCCTTGCAGATTCTGCTGTGCAAAGCCCTGAGCAATTCCGCAGTGTGGCCAAGCACCAATGGCATCCTCATCACCTTGGTCCCATACTGTGCCAGGGGCCACAGCAGCCCTGCTGTAGGCCACAGCCCTGCCATGCTGTAAGACCCTGCCTTGTGGCAGGCCTCTCGGCCTGCAAGAGTGAGCGGTGGTCAGCCAGGTCACTGACCACAGCCGGAGTGAACCCTTAAAGTGAGGGTTGCTTGGTTCCCATTCCTGGAAGAAAGTTTTGCGTGAGCCCCCACCTGGGCATGAGGCCTAGGTGGAGGTCCCTGGGGCGGAGTAGTGGGTGTGCCCCAGCTGAAAGAGCTCTTCTCTGTATCCACAGGAAACGGGCTTACAGCAAAGAAGCTGTGTACAGCGATAAGCTCCAGCATTACAGCACTGGCCGAGGTGAGTAGCAAGCAGACACTTAACTGCCTGACCCCAGCAGACCACTGAGTCAAGTAGGCAGTGCTCCTCATAGCCAAACTGCCTGGTCCCTGACAAGTTGGCTTCCCGCCTCCAGTGCTGGAGCGGCACCCCTCTGCAGGTCCCTAGAGTCCGCAGGCTGCCTGCCCCATCCCTGTCTGCCGGTTGTGGACACTCGTTGGATGCCTGGCAGGCAGATTATCTTCTGCCTTGATAAGCCCTTATAGGACACTGACTGCAGGTTTAGTAAGTCAGTGAATCCTGAAATCAGACTCAGTGGGAAAAGATGGAGGCTTCTCTATTAACATCTCCTGCCTTATCTTTTCCAGTTGAGAGGCCGCAGAATATGTTAACCAAATTCACAGATAAGCCATAGAACATGAATGTAGGGAATTAAAAAGATAGCAGAGCCCAGGAGACCAAAGTTTTGGAGTATCTCCCAAGTGCTTTCTTTTAAGCAGTACCTTGAAGAGTTTTTCCCACTCGTTATCTTGCGCCTGTCTTTTTCTAAACTTATATATAATTTAAACTAAAACTTCTCTCAACCAATGTGCGAGAACGTCCTATGTCCAAATCGTTCTTTCACCTGTGTAACAACATTGCAGGATTTGAAAAAGGTCCCACTAGGTCATCTGGGCCATTCTCCTGCCTCCAGAAAGTGGAACAAGAATGCTTAGATTCTTACAGGACAGGTTCTAAAGAATTTCGTTTGAATTCCACAGATGCCCTCGTAAATCTGTCCCAGCACTTTGTGTCATGCTCTGTCACAGACCTCTGTAAGCTGCATCTAATCTAAATCCCTCCTGCTGCAATGTAAGCTCTTTTATTCCTGCTCTGTCACCTGTGAGAATGGAAAGCAGACCTCATACACACACACTAAGCATGCCTTCAAGTGGGTTCTTCTGAGAGCGAAAATGGACTCGAATGTGGAAATTCTCATAGACCAAGCTCTGCCTTTCTCTCCGGCTACCTGAGGCAGGAAAGTAATGCCGGACATTCACTGCAGCAGGTGCCCCATGAGGGAAATATGTTCTAGCATGGCCGGCCGGTGCTGGCTTGGGTTGTACAATGGGCACTCTGTAGACGTAGCTTTATCCTCTGAGGGCTTTCAATCCAAGATAAAGAATCTGCCAAGGGATTGTAGATGACCAAGCCCCTGCAGCTGGGCTGCTGCTCAGGGCAGTCATTGTGGGAGGGAGGCATGGGCTGGAGACAGCACAGAGGCACTCATACTTGCCCTCAGTGGTCCAGAGCAGCCCCCACGAGCAGCAGCACAAACCCTAGTGGCCACATGCGTGGCTCCTGCTATACTCAGAGTCCCGTGTATACCTTTTTCTTCCTTTCCCTGCCCCTAGCCATCCCAACCCTCCATTTTAACCAGATGTCTCTGGTTTTAGAGGGAAAGGCCCTAGTATGCACTCTCCTTTCCCACATCCTGACTCTAAGCCTGACTTCATAATCTACGCATGCTTTTACTTATTTTAACCTGTGCATTAACTCCCCCAGGCAGGGCCTTAGCTTCCCAACGGGAAGACAAGGCTTGGCCATGTCTACGATTCTTAAGTGATGGTGTACCCACTAGCTGCATCAGAACCACCCGAAGGATTGGCCCCATCTCTCTGCTTCCTGTCTCTGCCTTCGAATTCTGACGTTGCTGCCTGCACCCTGCTCTGGGGTGACTCCTTGCTGTGATGAGCCACACTAAGGCCATTTCAGATCTGGCATCCTGTGGCCCCTTTGGATGAGACATTTAGAGAAGGTCATGTAGGCTGGAAGGCAGAATCAGGACTACAGGGCTACAGAATTGGGCTTCAAAGAGGAATTGCATTTTGAAACCTAAAGGTGGGGATGGGGCGCCTTGCAAGGGAGCTCTCTGTACTACAGGCACGCAAGCTAAGTATTGGCACCACCCCTCTGGTGGAGTACAGAGGAGCCCCAAGCACTGAATGGGGGTGGGGCTTGGTGCCTTTTGGCCTCTTCCACCCAAGCTCTGGCCATCCCTCTGAACTGGAGGAGCTGGATGTGCTGGGCCCCCATGGCTCCACATGCACAGAGATATGCTTCCAAGCACTCACAGCCACCTTCTGGGGGCCTCTGTTGCTTCTAAAAGCCAGCAGAAGGCAGTTTCCCTGGTTCCTGGGGTTCATGGAAAAACCAATACCTGGACTGTCTTTATGAGTGCAGCAATACTGGTCTCACTGTACCCAGAGAGGATGTGGAAGGCTCAGCGCTGAGAAGCTGTGCAGACGTCATCCCCAGGACTCTGGGTGGACACAAAATTCTTCCTGGACCAGAGTTCAACCCCTTGGCTGCCTTAGAAGCCTGTCCTCTTTTGACTTTGGTTCTGTTTTTTTTTTTTACATGAATTTTCTTTGCCTCTATTCATAACTGTTCTCCTTTTGTGTAGTCCCTGGCACCTGAGTCCCCTTTGCACCTAGGCTTGTTAAACTCACAGGGTCACACATTAACTGGCATTAGTTCATTGTCTCCTGTGGACATCCATCACTCTGCCTAAAGCTATTACTGTTGGAGAATCACAGCCAATAGACTGCAGAGCTAGGGGAGGCCCGGCACGTATTTAGCAGAAGAGGAACGTGAAGGCTCTGAGGGAGGAAGGGACTGGCTCAAGAAAAGTAGAAATAATCGGTTATACAAAGCCATCCCTGGGCTGTGCATTGGGAACTTTATTCTGGTAGCTCATTTCAACTCACCTAGCCATCTCAATCACTCTGGGAGGTAGGCATTAATCCAGGCATTAATTAGTCAAGTGACTTGCCCAAGGTCTCCCAGGCCATAGGGGCCAGAGCTGAACTGCACCTCCTCTAAGTCTGGCTTCAGAACCCACACTCTTGGCCTGGCCCTTGGTCATCAGGGGCAGAGGCTGAAGGTCCTTAGTCATCAGGGGCAGCTCCAGGACTAATCTCGGGTGTCCTGGCTGGTGGTTTATTGGTTCCCCTCCAGCCTGCTGTGGGAAGCAGAGAGGTGGATAATGCCTGACCATCCACACCCATGTACCTCATGGTGGGAGGCAGACAGCAACCTGGAGCTCTGAGGGCTTCCTGCCTTGGGAGTGACAGAAAACCTGCAGCAGCTCACCAGCCCTTTTGGTCAGTGCCTGAGAGAGCCCCCTACCTCTCTCTGCCATGGGCAGGGCACAGACGCTCCAGGGAGATTGGCGGCCCCTTTGCTCCCAGATCTTCCTTGTTAGCTGATGTGAAGGTGGAAGGAGAGGACATAACAGAAATGTTTGCAGACAGAATAACCTTCTCTAGCCAGTTGCAGACGTAGCACATCAGGCAAATTTGAGGCTTGTAAGGTGCTAGTTTATTTTCAACCTCTGAGCCCAGAGCCAGGTGAAAGGGGAGTCTAGATTTGGGTGGGAAGAGCCAAGAGTGAAGGCGGATTGGGAACAGAAAATGTGATGGATGCTTAGATGAAGAGATCAGGGGCCTGTGGTTCATATTCAAGTGTGGTGGGTTGAGAGTGTGAGCTAGTGTATCTGTGATGAGGCAGACAGGCCGCCTGTCCTTACGGTTACTAGGATCAGTTCTTAGAAGGTGCTGGCTGACAAGAAATTGCCTGGAGAGGATAATCCAAGTGGGCTGGGGTAGGCTTGGAAATCTAACTTCAGAAGGGTTTCAGATGATTCTGGGGGGGCAGCTGCATTTGGGGAACATGACTAAGTAGTGCTTCTATGGGGCTTAGGTAACTACACACTCCACAGAGGTTGGTGCCTTCATTTCTGACTCTCAGGAGTTGGGAGGAATGTGTTGGGGTGAGGAGAGAAAAGGACAGGGATGTTAAGCGATCCAGGGCTTTCGGAAAGCAGCCCTAGCAGAAGCCCCTCCAAGTCACAGGCAAGTACAGATATAATATCAGAGCTACTGTTGTTAAGTTTTGAGAAAAGCACAAACTGGATCAGTCCCCAGGGACTGCAGACTGTCAAAGGCCGTACTTT
This sequence comes from Loxodonta africana, assembly GCF_030014295.1. NCBI lineage: Eukaryota > Metazoa > Chordata > Mammalia > Proboscidea > Elephantidae > Loxodonta > Loxodonta africana. Next base: position 43,974,413 of record NC_087367.1, on the reverse strand, counting down.
TCACCTAAGAGGGCAGAGCGTAGAGATTACAGAGACATGAGAGCGATCCCTGCTAAATGCGAGAAGACATTATGAAGCAGACAATTTCTGGGCATTTAAAACGGAATTCAGCGATCCTTGGGAACCAACACAGGTTCATTAAGAACAGATTATGGGGACCTCACCTCATTTACTGGGGCTAAACATTTAGAAAATTAAGGAGGGATTGCAGATGCAGTGAATTTTTATTTTGGCAAAAATCTGTGGTGATCTCCTGAGGGAAAGCATCGTGAAGTGGATGCAGAGCTTGTCTTCCTACCAAAATTAAGTAGGTTAGTGACTCTGTCAGCCAGGAAGGAAGGGACTAGCTTTATTCTAGTCCTTGTGCTATTCAGTTTCATGTGTGTTTGATTGTTTTTTAAATTCATAAGTCAGATGCAAGCATGGCGATGCTGATCGAGTCTGTAGGTAACAGTTGGTGAGCATAACTAACACCGTACAAGACAGATTCAAGACTCAGAACTCTCCAACAGCTATGAATGCTAATTTGAAACCTGTAAGATAAAATGTTATGGGGATAAATCTAGAATCCAGTGTTTAGTTTAAAACAAAAATAAAGCAGTACAAAAAGAACATCTGATTTTCTATTAGTTTGTGTGAAGAAAATGTAGGTATTTAGGTGGCCACATGCTTCATATAAGTGAGATATATAGCTGATGAAAAAGCCAAGCACTGTTATTGATGCAGAATAACAGTAGTAATAACCACCAGTTTTAAGCACTTACTATGCTAAGCATTTTACGTATATTAACTAATTAAATCCTCATAACATTCCCATTAGTTAGATTTTTCGTGTGAAGAAACGGAGCCCTAGAACAAGTAACCTGCGCAGAATCATGAGATTTGCAAAACTAGGTGGGCTTTACACTCAGATCTATCTGACTGTGTGGTCCCAATTAAAGTTCAGATCAGAGGAGGTGATACACGGTCACGCTATCGCGTACTGCTAGGAACGCATCTCAAGTGATGTTCTCGTTCTGGGTCTTCCACTTCAAGAAGGACGTTGTTCACAAAGCGCCTGCCCAAGGAGAGCAGCTGGGCTGCAGAGGAGTGTCAAGTCCTGGCCTGTGACTGAAGGGACTTGAAAATACCAGCGTTTTGGGCTAGAGAAGAGAAACCCAGATGGGGACATGAGGTAGTCATTGTCAGGCATGTGAAATGCATTTATGTCAGAGGAAAGGAGATGTTGTTGTGCTTCATGAGGTTAAATGGAACCACTGGGTAAAGATCAAAGTATAAGAATACCCCACCACACAGGCTCCCTTGTGGGATGGTGAGCACTGTCTCTGGAATCATTCAGGTGGAGCCTAGCTAGCTATTGGAAAATAAAGAAAGTTTCAGAGAGGACCCCTGCTTTAGGTGGAATATTGTATTAGGCTATACCAGGACCAGGATTTCATCTTGCTCCAAGATTCCACCTTCAGCCTTCTTGATTCTGGGTGGTGGGTGGGTTTCAGAACTGCAGAGGACACAGCATTCAGTTCATAAGAAATCACCTTGAGTGCTGGGGTAAAGGTCAGTTTGCTCCCAGGAGGGGCATTCTGGCTGCCTCTTTTGGAGATGACAGGAGCATTAGTGACTAATAAGGAACTATGGTGACAGAGGGAAAGGTCCCTTGGTATGAAAGGTGGATGAGTTTACAGTGGGTGCTTAATAAATGTCAAATAAATTTAATGAGCTGGATTGACCTGCTGTGTCTGCTGCTGGCTCTAAGCCAGAAAAAAAAAAAAAGAGCCTGTAGAAATTGCTTTAACTCTTCTAGTCCTGAGCTCATTGGCTGCTGCCCTCGGGTTTCCAGCAGGACTTCAATGGCCCAGTAATCCACATGCCTTGCGTGGAAGGACCTTCCAACACTGGTAATTGGTATCCAAGAAGCAGGGAGATATTAAACTCGTTTACCTGAAATATTCTCCTCAATGGGAAGCAGATTTGTGTCCACTTTCCTTTTTTAAGAGACAGATATTCAGTGGTTTTAGGGGCAAACCTTGAAAATGTGATGAGATTCCCCAGACAGAAGATGACAAGAAGGTCCTCCTCAGATCTACTGCTTTTCTATTTAGCCTTATTGCCCACCCTAGGGCTCTCCTCTTGGATTCTTCCTGAAGCTCTGTTTGGTAATCCACATGACATGTGCTCTCTCATGGAAAAAAGGACAACCACCCATTATCCTGGTCTTGACCCCCCAGAGGCAGGGAGAGCAAACGGTTTCTAGTGCTTATTAACCTTTAGTGGTAGGTTTCCTCCAAGAAGCTGCCCATCTTCACTCTTTTACATCAGTAGTTCAACTACCTCCTATCTACCTCCCAAACCCACAACTCCAAATCCAGTCTTCCACCTCAGGTTCCAGTCTGAGTTTTCTAAGTGACTTCTACCAAAAACCAAAGAAGTTGCCCTTGAGACAACTACAATTCATGGCGACCACATGTATGTCAGAGTGAACTGTTCTCCACGGGGTTTTCAGAGGCTGATTTTTCAGAAGTAGATTGCCAGCCTTACCTTCCAAGGTGCCTGTGGGTGGTCTGGAACCTTCAACCTTTAGGTTAGCAACCAAGATCTTAACCATTTGTGCCATTTTGGCACCTGTAAATTTCATTTGTCATTTCTAAGTCAACTTCCCTGACTTTAGGTTTTCTAGTCCAAAGTCTTGGTTATTACCATCACCCTTATTCTAGAAGCCTTAGCACTGATTTGGATTCTTTTTGCCCCTCCCTAATTCCCATCTCCAATCGCTCACCAAGAGCTTCTGATTTTTCCTTTGAAATTTCTCTTGCCCCTTTTGCTATTCTCATTGCAGTACTTTGGTTGAAATCTCCATGATATTACAACTTAATTACTGCAACAATCTCATAGCTGATTTCCCAGCCTCCAACCCCTTCCCCACAACAATGCAGGCAGAACTCTGCAGGCTGCCAGCAAAATGAACTCACCAATACCCTGATCTCAGCACCTTCCTCCCTTGCTGATGAAACATTTGTCGGCTCTCTCTGTCCCATGGCATCGCTCCTAATTCTTTTGTTTGGAAATCAAGGCCCTACCCATATAGTGTGTCAACACTGTTCCACCTCAGATCCCCTTCTCTCCACTTCCAAGCTGGTCTCACTCTTCCTCACTCATGTATGGCCAGGCCTCTCTCTGAACTGTGTCTCGTGACACTCCAAGCTCCTCCTTCTCCAGTGTGGGACCATTTGTACTTGTCCTTCAAGCTCAGCTCAGGTTCTGGAGCTTCTGTGATTCCAATCTGGGTACTAGTATCCATAGCCCTCTGCTCTCTCTGGTTTCAGCAGCCCTTTCGGCAGTCTGATTCTAGACTGTGCAGCATTGTTCTCCAGTTACTTCATGACGTAGTCACTTGAGGGACCTCATGAGCTTGATTTTTCTCGTAGGTCCCCCAGGTCCCAGCACAGTGCTGGTTGGGTGCCTAGAAAAATAAGGGATGATCAGCATACTGAGGCAGAGGATTGGATGAACTGGCCTGAAATCCCTTCCAGGAACAGGATTTTATGTGTGAATCCATAAACTGCTTCCCTCTTGGGCCTGAACATCAGGGCCAAGTTTAAATGAGTCACAAAGATAGCAAAGTTTGCGTTGGATCAAGAATGGGGAACAAGGAGACACACTTTCCCCATTTTCCATGGCTCTGTCAAAACCTGGCGAAACACAATGATACAAATGACTAAAAACAACCTAATGTGCTACCTCTCCAAAATCACACCATGGAATTCTAGGAATCACCCACCAGCTAGAAGGCGTCAGGCTCTTCCTGGCCCATCTGAAACCACGTAAAGAGTCCTGGTCTCCATCTACCCACAACAATGTCTACGGTAATAATTGTGCACCCTTTAAATGCACAAGGGAGCTGAATAGGAGCATTCAATCTTCTCCCTTCAGCTCTTCATCCCCAAGTATCATCTACTGTTTGGAACTGGCCCTTTCCCAGCCCACTCGTGCTCTGCCCTGAGATCCTGGCATTTTTACATATCTAACTTTGAAGATACACCCATCTGCTGGCATCCCAGAGCTTGTCCTAGCCTCTTCACTTTGAGAGCCTCATGATGTAATGATGCAGAGTCCCTGACAATGGCAGGAGTTTCTTCTACTTCACAAACAGCTCAGTGCCATGGAAGAAGGCTCCACAAAGTGGCTAAGTCATTTCTCCCAAACCTAATGTATTTAAAGCCTTGGGTCATGTTTAATATTTGGCACATTTGCTGAGACTATTGTCCTTCAAGGCTTTAGACAATCCAGGGTGGGATCCCAGGTACACCGTAAAAAGATTTTGAGGTAAAAGAACATGCCTACAAATTAGATCGTTAATAGAAATTACTAAACTAGAAGATTGTAACCTTTAAATCTTTGTCTCTGTCAAGGCACCAGCCATCAGAAATTTAATCCATGCATAGAATTTTTGTGCCAAGACTATGTAACCTATGCTAAACATAATTGAAAACCATAAAATATTATAAACATGCAGTATGAACAGTACCGTTAATGTGAAGCATTATACAGACCATTATAAAATGTTTTGCGTTACAGAGATATAGTGCATCTGATATTATTATAACTGTCACTGATAATATTTCCCCAACACTCACAATTTGAGAACGTTTTCTGAGCCCTGCCTCCAAATGTTCGGCTGTGCCTGTCTCTGTAGCTGACTTGAATTCCTTGTTCACTGTCTGGTGATTCATTGCACTAAATACCATTTTCCTGATAATTAAAAACTGCTCACTGGCAAGTGGGAGCAGGAACAGGCTGATGCAGGATTTATGCAGAAACACAAAATGAGCCAAAAGACAAATGACCTGTTCTGCCTAGCTAGAGGCATTTCTTCTTTTTTTTCTCTCTCATCATCTTCTGGGACTTGAGAAAGGCTAGCTGTAATTCGGGAGCAAGGTCTAAAGAGATGTGTCGTTCCGTGATGAGGTGGACACAGCAGGGGCTGTCACGCACACATGCTCAGGCCAAATCACTCTCCTGATTTAGAACAGCTGCTTTCCTGCCCCCCAGAGGAGCTACCCCAGGACCATGTCCCCACTTAGTACCTCCTGTTGGACCGAAGTCAGAGGAAAACACTGAGTTTGGGCAAGGTGTTAGGCCTTTGATTTCACATTTTCAGTTTCCTTTCCCCAATTTGACAATGGTTTCCTCAGTTTTAAGAAAGCCAAGAATTGATTTCCACTGTTGCATAGATGGAGCAATGTACCAGTACCAGTTACCATGGAGTCAAATCCAATTCATGGTGACCTTATGTGTGTTAAAGTAGGACTGAACTCCACCGGATTTTCAATGGCTGATTATTTTTTTGGGGGGGGGGGGGAGTAGATAGCCAGGTCTTTCTTCTGGGGTGTCTTGGGGTGGGCTCAAACATTCAGCCTTTCTGTTAGTGTTACCATTGGCACCACCCAAGGACTCCAGGTACAGCAATAGCTCCTTGCAAGTTTCTTGGTTTTTTATGAAAGGCCTCAGTGACAACCACTGTCCTCAGTGCAGCAGTTGTCGCATCACACACATGCACACACATGCGGGCGCACACGCCCACCCCCACAGACACACATACATGCACACGTGCGCACATGCACGCGCAAGGCGGCAAGTTAGCTCACTTCACTTTGTGAGTAAATTGGCCCCATCATCAAAGTGTGAACTTCCTTCCATTTGGGTGCACTTAGTTGTGCATTGCTGGCCTAAAAGAATCCTGGCTTCATCAGGGGATAGGTCATCTCCTTTTGGGAACAGCTTCTTCCCTGAACTGTTTGGGGCCAATATCTGTGAAGCTTATTAACTCAGAAACCTTTCCCATTCATCCTTATCTATGTCTTAACTGGGAAACCATTCATTACGACACATTCTAGATTGTTTAATAAGTTTTCACAGAAGAAGTCCTATAGGACAGCTTAGCATACGTCATTTAAAAGCCTTTGATCTAAAATAACAAGGTAGTTATTTTTAAAGTAACAAATATAACTGTAAGCAGCTTACATCCTCACTGCCCCCCACCTCACTCCTCTCCCCTACTTCCTCGAACACTTCCTAAACAATTTACTGATAATAATAATGAGTATGTTAGTCAGTGAGTCCTCACTGTACATCAGGTGCTGTACAAGGTACGTTATTTGCAATATGTTCTTTAATCTCACAACTGCCCTGGGAGAAAGATATTTTCAGCTCCTCCACTGACAGAGGAAAAAACTGTTACAAGAGAAGTACATGGACTTGCCCAGTTTTGCAGGGCTAGTAAAAGGCTCCATAAGGAACCCTGGTGGTACAATGGTTAAGTACTTGGCTGCTAGCCCCAAGGTTAACAGTTGGAACCCACCCAGTGGCTCTGTGGGAAGAAAGACCTGGCATTCTGCCCCCATAAAGATTAAAAAAAAAAAAAATTTTTTTTTTTTTTTTTTTACAGCCTAGAAAACCTTATGGGGTAGTTCTACTCTGTCAGATGGGGTTGCTAGGAATCAGAACCGACTCGACAGGACCTAACGACAGCAGTAAAATTCTCTAAAAGTCTCACCTGTGGGCTGTCCTCAAGCTTAGAATTAGGGAAAGGTCACAGGTTGTTGACATTGACCTGCTGTCCCTTTTGCATTCAGAGTGGGTCTGTCATTGTCTCATCTCCCACCCTCACTACCACTGTGCACGGTGGCCCACTTCCACTTGCAGCACCTGTTTTTCTCTACCTGAGAGCTTTCTCTGGCCGTAGGAGCTTCCCTACCCACCTGCACAGCAGGCTAAGCCCCTTCAACCCGTGACTGGTGGGAACTGGTGTGATCCAGCCCTACAGTGGGCCAACTCGAGGCATATGGTCTTCTGCATGGGTTCCCAGGGCTTCCTTGGGGGCATTACCCTGCTTCAATTACCCACAATGGTAAGTGCCTCGAGAACACACCTTCTATCAGCTGCCTTCCATTTCCTGTCTTCTCCACTCACCAACAGCTACTTCTTGGGATCATCTCCCAGATAAACCACTTGCTTTCAAAACCTTATCTCAATGCTTGCTTCTGGGGGAGCTAAGCCAGACTAGACAGCACCTGCCTGGAGATGGTGATCTGTAATCCTTAGACACTTTCAATCTGGTTTCACTGATTCTTGCTCTCCGTAGCAAATGAGGAAGAGCTGACTGCCCATCAGCACCCTCCCATCTTTACTTCCCCCTTTCTCCATTGTTATTAAAACAGACGCTCCCTTTTACACACATGCTTCACCTTCCCCCAGGGATTAGAACATTCTAACAAAGGTGGAGATCTATTTGGTTTGTCCAAATTTTAGTCAGCACATTCAAAAGTCGATATCCTCCCAAAGTTTCCAAGGAACATTCTAACCAGTTGCCATTGAGTTGGTTCCGACTCGTGGAGACTTTGTGTGTGTCAGAGTAGAACTGCGCTCTACAGGGTTTTCAGTGGCTGATTTTTCAGAAGTAGATCACCAGGCCTTTCATCCAAGGAGCCTCTGGGTAGACTTTAGCCTCTAACCTTTCAGTTAGCAGCTGAGCATGTTAACCATTTGCACCACTCAGGGACTCCAGGAACATTCTAGGATGGTGTTAATCATCCTAAAACAGGCCATCCAGCATGGTAGGAGTGATTTTATTTACTGTATTTTTACTCAAATAGCATGTACCTTTCTATGTTTGTTTACCAAACTCTCACGCACCACCACCCCCCCACCCCCGCCAACCCAGGCTCTGGGAGGTATTTTCTTAAGCACCACTATGCCAATTTCTTTTTTTTACAGCTTACTGTAAAAAAAAAAAAAAGTATGCTTATGAAAATATCTCACAGGGGGAGGGAGCAGTTGGCAAACAAAAGTAAAAGGTGCACATTATCTGCATAAAACTATGATAATAAGTGGGAAGCGCCCATCTTTAAGAAAAGGCAGTTCTGGGCAGGGCACCTGGCTCTCTCTGGCTTAAAAAAAAAAATCTCCTTTCAATTCTTTGCTGTATCTTCTTTCTCCTTTTGAGTTGTACTCCAACACTTCCAATCCTTTTCTGAATTGGTGACCAAGACAACATTAATTTGGGGGAGCTGGAGAGCCATTTGAAGTTTTTTGAGTGAAAAATGTCACAACTTGAATATGTGTGAAGGGCTGGGAGTCACCAGAGAATAGGACACAGTAGGGGTTGGAGGGGGTGGTGCGATGCTGAGACAGAGCCCGCAGGACCTGAGGTCCAGCCTTCTTCACCTCGGTCCGCTAGGCGTGGGGCACTTTCAATTTTCCTCACTGCCTACTCTGCTGACCCGAATCTTTGGTGAACTAGACAGCACAACTGGCAAGCAAAACTCCTATTGCCTGTGAGGATGCGCTACTGAGACCACATTGTTTGGTTTTTAAAGCGCCCCTCCCCACCCCACTCAACACCCCCACAGCCATGAGAGCAATTTCTATACTTCGCCTAATGACACATCACACATGTTGAAAAAGTACCTTATGAATGATTCCATTTGTTTCTTGGATGCCATTTACTTTTTTGTCCCCTTTCCTCCACTCTTTGAACGTATTTTTTGACAATTCTCTATTTTGTCCCCATACACACCTATTTATCTTGCCACTGTATACATTGGTGACAAAATATATATTCCTGTATGTGTTTCTCTTTCACCATTTTATTTATTTTTCATACTTCAGTATGTCTGGAGGCATGGGGGTTCAATTATCATTTTTTTTCATTCCACTTCATTTTTTCTATGTAGGCTTTGCTCTTTTCTCTACTAGTATTTTCTAAGCTTTTCTCTTCACATTTTCTCTTCTGGTATACTTCCTTGGCACTTCCTTCTTGAGAGTTTTCTAACAGTAATTTTTTTTTTTTTTTTTAAATCCATCCTCATCCCTCTTGCAGCCTGGACTACAGCCGTCAGTTATAACCTTAAGAGTGGCCTCCACTCAGGAAAGTTGTCAAGTTGATAAATATTGATATCTACCCTACCATTTTACCACCACTTTCCCGCTAATGCATTTGGTTGGCATCAATCAGCTTCCTTGCCTTCTGTGAGTGCTGGTGTGGGAACTGGTCTCAATCTGTCACTTATAAGTAATCTGCTCCACATTTCATCAAGAGCTGAAAAAGAGAAGAAAATATGAAGGAGAAGTAGAGGACAGAGGACCAGGCTAGAGTGGCCCCAAGGGAAGGGAGTTGGGGAGGCCCTGCAAGACAAGGCAAGACTAGTGGCAGAGGAAGGTTGCAGCCTGGTGGATAGGAGAGAGCCTCTCAGGAACACCCTTAGTGTTCAGGACATCAGCCAGTACTTAACGATGATCGTGAGCTCTTTGGGATGTTAACCCTGCTTATCTCCTCCAACAAGGCTCCCCAGGGATGAAGATCTACATTGACCCCTTCACTTATGAGGACCCCAACGAAGCTGTCCGAGAGTTTGCCAAGGAGATTGATGTATCTTTTGTGAAAATTGAAGAGGTCATCGGAGCAGGTATGGCTCTCCCCTCCCCTGGTTTCTGTCCTCTTGGTATCCAAAGATCTTCTTCCCACCACATTAGGTGTTCTCTTTCAGCCTGAAAAATCGTCTCATTGGGAAACAGAGTTCTACCATCTTTCTCCCTAGAAGATGAGTATGAACCATCCACACTGAGTATCTAGGACAGAGAGACAACATCATTCAGAATCTTTTAGGAACCGTGATCATGGTGGCCAAACTTGCTGGGTGTGTCAGAGAAGTCAGCTGTAGTTTTTAAAAGATTCAGAAATAGCTCTGGAAATGGACCACCACATTCAGATAAGGGGAGAGACATAAGATGCTCAGCTGAGTAGCCTTTGGAAGAAATACACATTTTTGGAAGCTGGACCTAGTATCCCAGTCATTAACAATGATGTCCCAATGGCTTTGAGCCAAAATTTCTTTCCACACTTTGCAATCCCCTTTTCCTACTTGTATGCATTAGAGGACCGACCATGATGAATAGAAGGAAGACTACTGTTTCCTGCCAAAAGTCCATCCATAGCCATGTTTGCTACAAAAGATCTATGCTATAGATGATAACAGAAGACAAATTTCACTCCCAAGAAATATATGATCCCTCATCCGTTTTACTTCATTGGAATAGAAACCCAGCTCAGCATAGAACTAACTGCTGAGATGCTCTCAGGAAATCATATCTACGAACTGATCTGGAATTTCCATCTTTCTTTATGGTTCAGTGGTTGAGTCCATTTGGTAATGGGCCCAGCCTTATTATTGTAAATGAGATAAAACATTCAAAAATGTCATAAGTAATCTCTTTACTGCCTCTTCCACTGCCTCTTTTAAATCTTAAAAGATGTGTTTGCTTTGTATCCTGCTCCCTGTTTGTATTTTCTTCTATAACATTGTCTTTTCTTCTTCAATATTCATTAGCCATTGTTCTGTCTTTCTTCCCTCATAGGCTATTGTCTTCTCTTTAGCATCTAGGTCTGGAAATACTTTATTCATATAAATATTTTGAGACCCATGGAGTTGCCTCTCCCAATATTTTAACTAAATGAAGTATGCTTAGTCCAAGTCTTACAGACAGCTCGTTCATATATTATCTTTAGGCGGAATGTCACCATCCTTCCATTCACTGCTTCTCTTAATGCACTGAGGGGTCAAAAAGCCCTCTGTGAAATTGGAAGTCACATTTGAAGGTTTGCCCCATTAGGCGACCATTTTCATGCTCTGGGTTCCCTCTTACAGAGCAGTAGCTCATACATCAGCATCATTTGGTGGATGCTGGGACTCCCCTTGTCAGGTCATACTGCCCTCCTCCTACCAACTCCTCAGGAGTTTCAGCCGACTTACCATAATCTGATGCACGTGAGTCTATACATATTTCCCATTGACTTTCATTAAATATTTTACTGAACCACGACTTTCACTTCTGTGCAGATAATTTTCTCTTCCTTCTTAGACACTGACATATTTAAGAATCATGCCTTGGAAGGCTGGGTGCCAGATAAATTAGATTACTCTTAGGGGCACATCTTTCTCCAGTAAACTCAAGAGTGTTTGGGAGGTGGGCTTTTAGTCCTGTACCCTGCTTTCCCTTGTCATTAATTGTCATTATGGCCTGTGGGGACGGTGCCAGTGATTTTAACGTTGTTATTTATGTCATGTGCTTAGATGTTTCTGGCCTGCATTTCATTCCAAATTGCGCACATCAACCCTCTCCCTGCCTTTGTCAGGGATGGAGTAAAGAGTGTTCTCACTTTATGACCCTGCTAGGGAGTTAAATTTGGGGTGAGCTCACCAACCACTAGATGCCTATAAAGGAGCAATTGATGGCTCTGCCCCGTTCTTCACCTTCCGTTTTTGTGTAGCATTGTTTGTGTATTCTGCTCAGAAAGGTTCAGTCCTGTCTGTGCCTCACATGGCACTGGGGGAGGATTGATTCATTTAGCAGTTAAAGTCCTCGGTCTAGTTACTGCTGACCAACCTCTACCAGACACCCATCTCTCATGATTCAGAACATCCCAGAGCTAATCTTTGTGGGTGTTAATTCACTATACGTAATGATGCAATTTTAATAGCAGACACTCCTGTCTGGATTCGGTCTTTCTCCATTCTCCAGTACCTTCTCTCCTCTGTCACCGCTTTTGCTTCACCCACACTCTGCTCTCACTGAGACAGATTTCACTTTGTGTTAAAAGAGCTAGTGTGGAGGTCAAGTTTTTTGTTTCTTTGTTTTAAAGGAATTTTATAAGGTAAGATTTATACAGTGTAATTGGGAATGTTTCTTTTAGTCACCTGGGAGATTTAGAGTGGGGCTCCAAAACTGGGTTGGAATGATGGTAAGAAAACATGAAAAGAAGAATCAGAAATTATTTATCGTCCTTCCCTCCATTCCTTCTTTCCTTCCTTTCTTCCTTCTTTCCTTCATGCTCTCTGGGCTAACACAAAGGAGGGCTCAACTATTTCTTCTGGGGATGATGAGGCATGAGTAGGAGGTTTCACAAAGGATATACCTTTGGTCAGAGCCTTGAAGGATGAAAACTAGTAGAATAAAGTATGTTTTTGTAAAATTTGGTAGGGAATGAGACAGTGATAGAGAAGGAAATTAAATGATTTATGGAGGAAAATGAGCATGACCTTTCGGCAGTGGTGTGCTGGAGTTGGCTCACACTAGCGAACCATGAGCCAATTGTGTGCATCTCCTTCTGTCTCCATGTTCAGTGACATCATATTGGTAGCTTGAGATCACCCATGGTAGGCAAACTTATACCATGGGAATCAGCAAATGCTACAAATCAGAGCTAAACATTGTGTTTGTTTTCTGGAGAGCTGGTACCAGCATATCACTCCCTTCCAGACTGTGCAAGGTTATATCAAAGAAGTTGCAAAGGAACCAGTCTCTGACGGCTGTGTATAGAGCCAGAGAGAGGGAAGGGCTATGTTTATTGGAGGATGGATTACGTTTAGAGTGATGAAGATCCTCATTCATTAAACATTGATTCTCTGCCTGTGACTGTGGTGGATGCTGAGAGAATACGCTACTCATGCCTAACAATGCCTGCCATCCAAGGGTTGTTATCTGGTACACAGATATGTGATGCTCCTCATGAGAGGGGGGTAGACAATTGAGAACTAAGGTGAGGGGCCCAGAGAACATGTGGCCCTGGAGATGGGTGAAGGAGAGGTGTGATGGCAGGTAAAGACCCAGGGAAGAGAGGGACCTGCCTGGTGTCTGAAGGGTATAGTCTTCAGATGGGCTGGTACTCTGCGTGGCACATCTCGAGAACAAGACAGAGAGAAGTCTGCTGGGGAGGGTCTTCCTGTGGGTAAGTATTGCACATTAAGCCTAGAGGATCAGGCTGGAGCCTAGAGATCCAGGGGCTGCAGCGTGGATTTTATCCAATAGAAAATGATGAACTCCATAGGTTTCCAAGTATGGTGGGTGATAGGAAGGACGTTCTAGGGAGACTAATTTGGGAAATACTGCGGATTGAATTGGAAGAGCGTAATGAAAAGGGTGGGGTAAGACCTTGAAGACATGGTTATGAGTTATAGGGCCATTATTTGAAGGTATGAAAAGAGTATGAGATAGCTGATGCTGAGATCAGAGGTAGTAAGGAAGGCTGAATTTGGGTGGCTATACTTAACCCAATCCAGGGATGAATCCAGCCATGGTGAGTAGAATGCCTCATGGGCTTGGTGCCTGGAGTTGATATGGAGAGATGGTATGGAGGTTGTGGCCAGAAATAAGGGACACCATGTTAAATACCTCGAAGGAAGAGTAAGTCTGCCTGGCCCCCAGGTTTGGGGAGTGGTGGTTGGGCATGTGAATGAAGACCGATGGAGTCAAATCTAGAAACATGAGGCTGAAGAATTGCATCAATTGCCAAGGTGTCTTCTAAAGTTGTTGAGGTCATTGAACAAAGGAATAAAAAAAAACTGTGAGGCAGGTATGACACTATCCAAGATGATCAAATTAGAATTAAATCATAAATGAGTTATGTAAGCATTTGTTTAACGTCCATCTTTCATCACGAGTGTCAGAGTTCCATGTGAGTGAGGGAATATAATGTGCTTAGCCTAATGTGTGACACTTAGATGCTCAATTGAATATTTGTCAATTATTGCTGAGTGAAAATAGGTCCTTAGGAGATAACATGACAGGAATAAGAATTTGGATAACTAGGTAGAGTTCAAGAGAATAAAGAAAGGCTAGAGAGAGTTGGACTGAGATTGTGAGTCATTTGGTGATCTGAAAGTGGCCCAGGGGAGCAAGAAAAGGCCAAACCTTCCTCTTCCCCCTGCAGATACTGGGGGTAATTGAAGTCTCTTCAGAGAGGGCAACAGACCACCCTGATGTCTTTGGAGAATATCAGCTGTTATCCTGAGTCTGACTAGTAGGTTTCATCTCACAGATCAACTCCAATGCATTGGTTAATTTGGATCAGTTTGATCAGTAGACTTGCCCAGAGCATAAACCAGGGCTGCCGTGCAAGATTGGGTCCTGCATCATGAATGATATCCCTGGGTTGTGCACTGTGCAGCCTGCGCAACTGGTGTAACTGTATGCAGCAGCCCTGAACATGACTGTCCAGTGCATAAAAATGTAGGTAGAGATATTGCCAGAAGGTGTCACTTAGGAGGAGACATGCCAGTTGCATTTTAATTAACAAATACACTTACTCCTCACTTATTGACTATCTCGTTATCCAACATTTCACATTATGACAATAGCAAAATATCTACTATCGGGCTATTTTGCACTTTAACAATGTACGTCTGGCAGTAACAAACACTGAGTTGCAAGGTGAGAGTAACACTGGCTGTGACGGTTAAGGTTATGTGTCAGCTTGGCTGGGCCATGATTCTCAGTAGTTTGGCAGTTGTGTAATGATGCAATTTGGCAGTTATGTAATGATGTAGTCATCCTCCATTTTGTGATCTGATACGGTCATCTTCCATTTTCACATAATGTCAATTTTCACATAATGACTGGCTCTTTGGGACCTAACCACGTAGATAAGTGAGGAGTGGGTGTACATCCTCATCTGACTCTGGCAGCTACTGATTCAACATTTCCACAGACGACTCTATGCAGGACGAGGGGGCTTGCAGTGAGAGGGCTGGGTAAAGAAAGTCAAGGGTGAGTGAATCTGTGATGCATATAGATGGGAATGGGGTACCCATGGGAGGCTAACAAAGGCCTGGTATGCTCTTCTGTCTTTGAAGAAGTGGATGGGTTTCTGTGGAGATGATTTGGTGGAGGATTCACCTACCAGTCTGACTCTCTTGGGGTCATTCAGAGCAAGGATAAGCAGCATTAGGGTAGCCTCATACTGGGTAAGAGTCACAGCAGGAAGGGTTTCTAGAAGAGGACATCAAATAAATGTCACCAGTAATTATAATCATAATAGCTAGCATGTACTGAGCACTCACCATGTGCTTGACACTGCCCTACATACATTACAGTGTTATCTCATTTAACCCTCGTAACAGTCCTGTAAGTGAGAGGTGTACGTGTGTGTGTTTAAACTGGTAAGGAAATCAAGGCTCAGAGGAGAGTATACCCAAGGACTCACTGCCAGCTCAGTTAATGATAGAGCAGGAATTTAAACACAGGAATAAAATAGATATGGCTGATCAGAACCTGGTTAATATAACCCCCACACTATTTGCCACGTTGGTTACTGTTCTAGAAAAATGCAGCTAAGTATTTAGAAGAATTACTTCTGAAGGCAAACTCTATCAGTTTGGAATGTCTAAGTCTTTTAGCTGGGAATTATGATGCTCTCCTAGCGTTAAGCATCCCAAGTGGTGGTGTGGCAAAGACCATCATACATTCCTGGGGGAGAACAGATACCTTGCTCCTGTCCTGTGGCTCTCTTCTAGTGTGATCAGTTACCTGTTATAAAAAGGACAACAAAGACGGCCAAAATATTTCACATTTTTAATTATATGTGCTTACTTAATATTATGAAAATAAGTTCATTCTGACATTGTGTTATGTAAGTATGCAAGTGTTGTCTAAAAATCAAAAAGCCAGTTTGCTCTCACCATCTGGGTGTTTGATATTGTGGACACTGTGGCCGTCCATCTCATGTGCCAACTCCGGTAGCTTGGTGATGGGTAGCCAGGGTGTTTTGCTGAGAAGGATGAAGAGGGCTGTGATCAATTAGTAATGTCTGTCCTTGGTACAGGGGAGGATGTAGTGGAATATGTGTCCTCATCCTCCTATCCCAGCTTAGCCATAACCAATGTATCTTGTACAGGCTAGCGTGGTAACACTTCCTTGAAATCATACATTAAAACCTAGTTTAAATTTATCCTTTAAAGGTTCTGATTCTGGTGTAAGCTTGAATTAGCAACTAAGAAGCTTCATTTTTCCTTTCCCTCCCTGAAGGCAATTTGTGACTTAAAAATGCTGCTTAAAAAAAAAACAAAAAAGCACAACTGTGTGTGGATTGGAGCCGCACATAGCCAGCAGCTACTGCTTGAGACACCGGCCGGCAGGTGGGATGTTTCATTTTCAAAAATTGAAAATTCTTCCTTCTGATCTTATATATAAGAGCTGAAGCATGTAATGCTGCTGAACCGCTTTTTCTCCCTTATTTTGTCAAGGAAGGTAGGAAAGAAGAGCTGGCAAGGAGCTAAAACTTGTAGGGAATAATTTCAGCAGCTATCAAGGAGGATCACAGGAACTGGCCAAACTACCCTCAGCTGACAACCTTGAGGGCCAATAAAAAAAAAAAAAAAAAGAGAGACGCCCAAGCCCTTACCATTGAGTAGATTCCAACTCCTAGTGACCCTGAAGAACAGAGTAGAACTGGTCTGTAGGATTTCCAAGGAGCACATGGTGGATTTGAACTGCTAACCTTTATGGTTAGCAGACATAACTCTCAACCACTACGCCACAAGGGTTTCCACCCTCAGGGCAGTAGTTCTCAAACTTGAGCCCTGCATCAGAATCACCTGGAGTCATGTTACTACCTAGGCCTCAGGGCCCCATCTCCAGAGCCTCTGATTTTTAACCCCAGTGCCATCGAGTCGATTCTGACTCATAGCGACCCTATAGGTCAGGGTAGAGCTGCCCCACAGTTTCCAAGGAGCGCCTGGCGGATTCGAACTGCTGACCCTTTGGTTAGCAGCTGTAGCACTTAGCCACTACGCCACCACGGGGGCATAAGGAACCTTGGTGGTGCAGTGGTTAAATTGTTTGCCTGCTAACTGAAAAAGGTCTGTGGTTCAAACCCACCGGCCACTCTGCAGGAGAAAGATGTGGCAGTCCACTTCTGTAAAGACTACAGCCTCGGGAACCCTATAGAGCAGAATCTACTGAAAAAAAAACAAAAAACACCATTGCATAGATTCAGGTCTGGAGAAGTTAAATGTCCTGCCCAGGTTGACTAGCTCACAGGTAGTGTGGCGGGACTAGGACTGGAGTGCCTTGCTCTACTGCCAGATTTCCCCCCAGCTGCACTCGTCCACTTAATTACAGTGTCCAACCCGGCCTCCGTGGGAGGTTTCGGCGTGAAGCAATGTCCTTTGCAGTTGGTGCTTTGAGAACCTCTGGGCTTGGAGAATATGAAGTCATTTCTTTGCCAGTTAGGAAAGAAGCTGTTCTTGCAGAATCACCAATCTTGAAGCTGCTGCTTTTCACCAACTGCAGAGATTTCTGAGAGAGCGGGGACACCTTGCCTACTGTAGTAACTGACTACAGAGCCCACTTAGCTCCACTCAAGGAGAGCAAGTGTTTTATTTTATTTTATTTACTTTTTATTGTGGCAAATGTGGAAGAAAACATTATTCATTTCAACGTTCTTTACATATACAATTCAGTGACACTAATTACCTTCATCATGCTGTTCAGCCACCACCCAAATCTTCCCATCACCTTCAACAGAGGTTCAGGGTCCCCTGAGCATTGTCTTCCTTTTTTATCCTAACTTTTTAAAAACTATATGATGAGGTCTCTACAGAGCTTGGAATTTGAAGTTAAAATATTAGAAGCCCTGCACTTGAAGACCAATCAGAAGCAAAGATTAAACAATGAAATAACGTTTGCCAATTTAGGCAAGTAATTTGATCCACACCATTCTATGTAGATACAACTTTTCAGAGGCTTACCTTCGTTGTTTCTTCCTGCTTTTCTTTTTTCCCTCCACTAACATCTATAAAGCCCACACTATGTGTCAGGCCCCACGGGGCAGCCTGGATCCAAGCACTGCTTTTGAAGGTGTTCAATGGTGTTGAGATAAATTCTGGGGTGGTGGTTGCTATCTGCCATCAAATCAGCCCCCAACTCATGGTGACCCCATGCACAATGGGTTGAGACCATTGTGATCCATAGGGCTTTTTTTCCACCCCACTGGCTGGCTTTCAGAAGTAGATCACCAGCCCTAGTGAGTCTTAGTTGGGAAGCTCTGCCGGAACCTGTTCAGCATGATAGCAATACACAAGCCTCCACTGATGGATGGGTGAGGCAGGTCTCCCGCACGGAGGTGAGAATTCTACCACTGAAACACCACTGCCTCAAATGCCAGGGTACTCTGGGGCTTTTAGCATTTCATTAGCCAGTTTGAAATATGCTTGCGTAGTTTAGACCTATGGTTCTCAACCTTGGCTGCGTATCAGAATCACCTGGGCAGCCAGATCCAGCTTCAGGAGCATGCGTCTCTGTAGTTGCATAGAGCCCTGGGCTCAGAAGGACCCTGTGTTTAGTTTAATGTTTTGCTGTCACAGTCTTGAAATTCTAAATAATTTTCAAAGAAGAAGTCCCACATTTTCATTTTGCATCAGGCCCCACATATTATGTGTCCAATTTTGCAGGCTGTGTTTAAATATGCCAACACCCAGGCTGCACCCAGGCCCATTAGTCAGACTCTCTGAAGTGAGACCCAGGTCCCTGTAGTTTGTAAAGCCCCCCAGATGATACCAGTGGGCAGCCAACTTTGAGAATCACTGGTGTCCTCAACTGGGTATTTATGTGTGTGCTGTGTGGACATCAGACTCTCCTGAGCACTTTCCCAAACTCTGCACACGGATGTGTTGTTGTTACGAGGCATCACCCAGTTGCCTTTGACTCATAGTAACCCAATGTGACAGTGTAAAACTGCCCCATAGGGTTCTCTAGGATGCAATCTTCACAGGAAGCAGATCTCCAGGTTTTCTCCCGCGGAGCTACTGGGTGGGCTCGAACCACCAGTCTTTCAGCTAAAAAGCAGCCACCAAATACCCTGGTTCCTAAGTAATCTGATCCCAATCCCATTCCCAGAGGGAAACCTCAGATGAATATGATTTCTATCTATGAAACGGCCCCATTCCTTTTGCTCTCGCCGGGATCCTGAGTTGCTGGGACAGTAACAGCATATGAGCTGTTTGAGCCTGCACAGCCGGTGCCAGTGGCCTTGGGTTGTGACTTTATATCCATGCAGCTCTGTTCTCGGTGACGTACTCATTGTGGCGCACCTGCCTAGAGCCAGGATGATAAGACAAAAGGATGGGCAGGCACAAGAGCCTTGTTCTGTTTCATGGCTGTGTGGTTTCAGGCATGTTTTCCTGTTATTAAATGGGGATGATAATACCCATCTCACAGGGGTGTTGTGAGGATTAAATGAGATAAGGAACGCAGAGTGCCTATCACAGTGCCTGGCACAAAGTAAGGTGGTCAATAATTTTTTGCATACCCTCTTCTCCATGAAGAAGTATTAGCATACTTTCCCCCTCAATTGTGTCTTTTCATTAAAACAGAACTCATTATTATAGCAACAAAGAGGAAATACTAAATAATATTCTTCAATCAGTATACTTATGAAATATGCAATTGGTATTCATTGGCTCGTAATTATTGAACCTTACTGGGTGAAGGTGTCAGAGGGATAGATTCTGGTATATATGTATGTGTGTGGGGGGGGTGTATATGTGTGTGTACATATATATATAATTATTGCCACTTAGTCAATTCCAACTCATGGTGATCCCACGTGTCAGAGTAGAACTGTACTCCACAGGGTTTTCAGGGGCTGATTTTTCAGGAGAAGATCACCAGGCCTTTCTTCCAAGGTACCTCTGAGTAGACTCAATCCTCCAACCTTTTGGTTAACAGCCAAGCACATTAACCGTTTGTACCATTACCCCCCCACCCCAACCCCCACCCCCTACCCCCCAAAAAGCTAAACCTGTTGCCATCAAATTGATTCCAACACATGACAACCCCGTACGTGCAGAGTAGAACTGTGCCCCACAGGGTTTTCAAGGCTCTAACCTTTTGGAAGCAGGTCGTCAGGCCTTTCTTCCAAGGTGCCTGTGAGTGGCACCTCATAGGCACCAACCTTTTGGTTGATAGTTGAGCACTTGACCATTGGAGCCACCTAGGAACTCCTATGTATCTATGACAGGTCCCAGTTGTCTGGTACTTTTCTTTAAGTTTTACTTATATGCACTGCAAAAGTAATGTTTACTTCTTGTAACAATTTAAACATCAAACAACACGAAAGTTAACTAAATTAAATTGACTGGTCTCCCCTTCTCCCATTCTCAAGCTTTTAGTGTAACCATTTTAAAAAATAATTTAATGTGAATTTTTTCATACACACATACACAGTATGGGTTCATAACCCAACAAACCTGTTGCCATCAAGTTGATTCCAATGCGTAACGACCCTATAGGACAGAGTAGAACTGCCTCGTAGGGTTTCCAAGGAGCAGGTGCTGAATTCGAACTGCCAACCTTTGGTTGGCAGCCAAGCCTTAACCACTGTGCCACCAAGGCTCCTCATGAGCTATACTACATGTCATATTCTATAACCTGCTCTTATCTTCCTCACTTAGCAGTACAATGCGGTCGTCTTTTGAAGTTGATATCTATTATTCATCTATTTGTTTTCAGTAGCTCCATGGCATTCCACGGGATGGAAGTGCAGGTTTCCACCCATTCTCCTCATTGTGGTCATAGAGTTTGGCTATAGAAGATGCTGCTGCAAAAAATACTTTTACAGACAAATTTAAATACTGGTATTTCTACTTCTGGGTTCAGTCCCTGGCTGATACACCCATGCACAGCGAATACCTGTGTGTCAGTGACGGCTCGCATGTTGCTATGATGCTGAACAGTTTTCACCAGATCTTCCAGACTAAGACAGACTAGGAAGAAAGGCCTGGTGATCTACTTCTGAAAATCAGCCAATGAAAACCATATGGCTCGCAACAGTCCCACTGGTAATCATTTTGTTCCGTTGTGCATGAGAGCGCCATGCTTTGGGCGCTGCCTCAGTGGCCGCTAACACTGCCTTCTACTTCTTTTGGATAAAGGTGGGATAAAGCCTCCCCCAGTTTATAACCAAAGAGTTGGCAAAGCCAAACAAATGATAATAAATTTGATACACCAACTTTTATTAGCCAGGCACCACAGTGGGGTATACAAAGCAAGCTAAGAACCTGGAGACTTGGTCTCTGATCTCAAGCAGCTCACCCAAGCAGCACGTGATTAAACATCAAGGCCAACATTACAAATGATTTATCTTAGTATTGTAGGTCCATGTTGAAATCTTGCTGAAGGTGCCAAGCCCTACTCCAGCCCCAGGTTCTATCAAGTTCTTATTAACGCTAGAGCAGTGTTGCATAAAAATCTTTTACATGCAGCTTCCTTCCACACCTTATTTGTAGCAGAAAACAAAAGGTACCATTCTCAACTAAATCAGACTGGAAGTGTTAATTCGCCTTTCTAAAGTGGCCACTGATTTCTCTGATTACTCACTGTTCGCTCCATCCTTTTCTTCTCAGAAGCTGAAAGTGAAAAGAAGTTTTCACAGCAGAAAACAATGTTTCTCCCTCAGTCCTTTGACACAATGTTTCAGGGCTGCACTTAGAACTAGATACTTAACTGCTTCACAGGAAAGAGCTGGAAGTTACACAACCAAGTTTAGTCATAAAATAATGTTTGAGAGCACATTAAACAGAATTCAACAGATTTTTTCTTTTTTAAGTAGCTATTTTTATGAAATAGTATCACCAGAACTGTTTTTTACTCTTGGTGATTTTACTGCAAAAATGTTTAAACACTGTGGCACACATGGAAGTGTGCAGCTTGCTGTCTCTTAAGAAACAATTTGCTGTTCAGCTGCAAGGAGCACAGTTAGCTGACAGCCTCCAGCTGCAGCACCTTCAGGAGGGGCTTTCTTCGGCTTTCCCGACAAATCCCAGCTCTTCCCAGCGCCCCAGCCGATGAATGACTCTGCGTGGCAAAGTACGCTGGGGCCTGGCCATTCTAGACCAGACCATCTTTGCTCTGCAGCTCTGGGATGACCAAGATGTTGTCAATCTGTATTGCAGTCGGGGGCTCTCTCTGACCAATCCTGCATCCTCCTTTCTTTATTTAATGACAGATCTGCGACTTAGTTTGTTGTCCTCCCTGTCCAGTCCTGATCCTCCCCTCTTTATTGTTCACAGGTAAACTTCTGACTTCCTAACTTCTTCTCATTGTCTGTTTTGTGGAGGACTCATTAGACACAAATGATTTCAAGACAATGCAGGAATACAAATGGAATACATCTAATTTGGAGTCTGTGGGTGGTACAAAGGGTTCCACACTCAACTATTAATTGAAAGGTTGGTGGTTGGAATCCAGGGGTGGATTATCCAATAAGCAAGTTAAGCATAGCCTTACTCGTGCTTGCTTACTAATCTGTAGTGAACAATTTCACATTTTTTTTAACCATATCAAAGATTCTGCTTCTAGGTATGGCAGCCATCTGTCTCTCTCCAAACCCCACAGGATGTTCCTACAGAGTCAAAGCCTCTTTTCAAATTTACAACCCCAGACAGGGGCAAAACAAAACAACAACAACAAAAAAACCTGTTGCCATTGAGTCAGTTCTGACTTATGGGACATAGCGGCCTTATAGGAAAGAGTGGAACTGCCCCACAGGGTTTCCAAGACTGTAGTCTTTATGGACGCAGACTGCCACATTTTTCTCCTGCAGAGCAGCTGGTGGATTCAAACTGCTGACCTTTTGGTTAGCAGCCTGAGCTCTTAACCACTGTGCCACCAGTGCTCCCTAGACGGGGGCAGGTAACCCAGTAAGCACGGTAAGCACGGGCTTACTTGTGCTTACTTACTAATCTGTACTGAACAATTTCACATGGGTTTCATTTTGATATGTTACGGTGAAACTCATGTGAATTTGTTCACTACAAATTAGTAAGTAAGCACAAGTAAGCCCATGCTTACTTTGCTTGTTGGATAATCTCCCCCTGTTTGAACCTACCCAGAGGTGCTTCAGAAGAAAGGCCTGGCTTCTGAGAGGTCATAGCCACTGAAAAACCTAGGGGGCACAGTTGTGCTCTGACACACATGGGTCGCCATGAGTCGGAATCAGCCCAATCACAATAGGTTAGTTGGTCGCTCCTGATTTAGAGCGCTGAGACACTCGAGCACACCCCTGCACCCTGGGTGTGCTTGCACCAGTCTCCGCTGAGAGCACTGAGACGCTCGAGCACACCCCCTGCACCCTGGGTGTGCTTGCACCAGTCTCCGCTGAGAGCACTGAGACGCTCGAGCCCACCCCCTGCACCCTGGGTGTGCTTGCACCAGTCTCCGCTGAGAGCACTGAGACGCTCGAGCACACCCCTGCACCCTGGGTGTGCTGGCACCAGTCTCCGCTGAGAGCGCTGAGACGCTCGAGCACACCCCTGCACCCTGGGTGTGCTGGCACCAGTCTCCGCTGAGAGCGCTGAGACGCTCGAGCACAGCCCCTGCACCCTGGGTGTGCTGGCACCAGTCTCCGCTGAGAGCGCTGAGACGCTCGAGCACACCCCTGCACCCTGGGTGTGCTGGCACCAGTCTCCGCTGAGAGCGCTGAGACGCTCGAGCCCACCCCCTGCACCCTGGGTGTGCTGGCACCAGTCTCCGCTGAGAGCGCTGAGACGCTCGAGCCCACCCCCTGCACCCTGGGTGTGCTGGCACCAGTCTCCGCTGAGAGCACTGAGACGCTCGAGCACACCCCTGCACCCTGGGTGTGCTGGCACCAGTCTCCGCTGAGAGCGCTGAGACGCTCGAGCACACCCCTGCACCCTGGGTGTGCTGGCACCAGTCTCCGCTGAGAGCGCTGAGACGCTCGAGCACACCCCTGCACCCTGGGTGTGCTGGCACCAGTCTCCGCTGAGAGCGCTGAGACGCTCGAGCACACCCCTGCACCCTGGGTGTGCTGGCACCAGTCTCCGCTGAGAGCGCTGAGACGCTCGAGCACAGCCCCTGCACCCTGGGTGTGCTGGCACCAGTCTCCGCTGAGAGCGCTGAGACGCTCGAGCACACCCCTGCACCCTGGGTGTGCTGGCACCAGTCTCCGTGGAGAGCGCTGAGCACACCCCGTGCACCCTCGAGCACACCCCTGCACCCTGGGTGTGCTGGCACCAGTCTCCGCTGAGAGCACTGAGACGCTCGAGCACACCCCCTGCGCCCTGGGTGTGCTGGCACCAGTCTCCGCTGAGAGCGCTGAGACGCTCGAGCACACCCCTGCACCCTGGGTGTGCTGGCACCAGTCTCCGCTGAGAGCACTGAGACGCTCGAGCCCACCCCCTGCACCCTGGGTGTGCTGGCACCAGTCTCCGCGGAGAGCGCTGAGCACACCCCGTGCACCCTCGAGCACACCCCTGTACCCTGGGTGTGCTGGCACCAGTCTCCGCTGAGAGCGCTGAGACGCTCGAGCACACCCCTGCACCCTGGGTGTGCTGGCACCAGTCTCCGCTGAGAGCGCTGAGACGCTCGAGCCCACCTCCTGCACCCTGGGTGTGCTGGCACCAGTCTCCGCGGAGAGCGCTGAGCACACCCCGTGCACCCTCGAGCCCACCCCCTGCACCCTGGGTGTGCTGGCACCAGTCTCCGCGGAGAGCGCTGAGCACACCCCGTGCACCCTCGAGCACACCCCTGCACCCTGGGTGTGCTGGCACCAGTCTCCGCGGAGAGCGCTGAGCACACCCCGTGCACCCTCGAGCACACCCCTGCACCCTGGGTGTGCTGGCACCAGTCTCCGCGGAGAGCGCTGAGCACACCCCGTGCACCCTCGAGCACAGCCCCTGCACCCTCGAGCCCACCCCCTGCACCCTGGGTGTGCTGGCACCAGTCTCCGCGGAGAGCGCTGAGCACACCCCGTGCACCCTCGAGCACACCCCTGCACCCTGGGTGTGCTGGCACCAGTCTCCGCGGAGAGCGCTGAGCACACCCCGTGCACCCTCGAGCACACCCCTGCACCCTGGGTGTGCTGGCACCAGTCTCCGCGGAGAGCGCTGAGCACACCCCGTGCACCCTCGAGCACACCCCTGCACCCTGGGTGTGCTGGCACCAGTCTCCGCGGAGAGCGCTGAGCACACCCCGTGCACCCTCGAGCACACCCCTGCACCCTGGGTGTGCTGGCACCAGTCTCCGCGGAGAGCGCTGAGCACACCCCGTGCACCCTCGAGCACACCCCTGCACCCTGAGTGTGCTGGCACCAGTCTCCGCGGAGAGCGCTGAGCACACCCCGTGCACCCTCGAGCACACCCCTGCACCCTGGGTGTGCTGGCACCAGTCTCCGCGGAGAGCGCTGAGCACACCCCGTGCACCCTCGAGCACACCCCTGCACCCTGGGTGTGCTGGCACCAGTCTCCGCGGAGAGCGCTGAGCACACCCCGTGCACCCTCAAGCACACCCCTGCACCCTGGGTGTGCTGGCACCAGTCTCCGCGGAGAGCGCTGAGCACACCCCGTGCACCCTCAAGCACACCCCTGCACCCTGGGTGTGCTGGCACCAGTCTCCGCGGAGAGCGCTGAGCACACCCCTGCACCCTCGAGCACACCCCTGCACCCTGGGTGTGCTGGCACCAGTCTCCGCGGAAAATGAGTTAGGAGCCTTCCGAAGTGAAACTGACTGTTCATTTCAGTTATTCAGCTGAGACACAGATGGAATCTAACCCAGAGAAAAACCAACTCACATTCTGAAATCCCACTCTAGTTCCCTGAATTATTTCTAAGGACTAAGAGGAGGAACTTATGTTAGCCTTCCTTTTGTATTTGATATGAACTGATTCGAGCCAAGACGTCATAGCTACAATGAGTGAACACTATTTCAATTTCTACCACTTTAATCACAGTTTCGCTTAGACCACTATTCTTCCTGCTGAGATGCCTCCCCTTGTGATTCCACAGACTGAGAAGGAAAAAAATAATAATAATTACATTCTTGCTGTTGCAGGAGAGTTTGGAGAGGTGTACAAGGGGCGTTTGAAACTACCAGGAAAGAGGGAAATCTACGTGGCCATCAAGACCCTGAAGGCCGGCTACTCGGAAAAGCAGCGTCGGGACTTTCTGAGCGAGGCCAGCATCATGGGCCAGTTTGACCATCCCAACATCATCCGCCTGGAGGGCGTGGTCACCAAGAGCCGGCCGGTCATGATTATCACAGAGTTCATGGAGAATGGCGCTTTGGATTCTTTCCTCAGGGTAAGAGTGCCTCAGGGGTGTTGCTGATGTTAGCATGTTGGACACTGGAAAACAATGACTCTGACAAGGATACTTGTGTAGATAACTAGCCCTTTAGGAATCACTTGATGACATGTGAGCAGGGCATTGGAGGCGTTAATAATGTTAACAAAGATTTGTTGCTAAAAGGAGAGAACAAAGCAAAGCATGTGGACTCTCCTGCGGGAAGATGGCATACAGTTGGGCTTCGATAAATGTCTGTTGGATGAACACGAATGAATAGTTGTTGCTGTTAGCTGCAGTCAAGTCAGCTGCAACTCACGGTGATGCCATGTACAGCAGAACAAAATGTTGCCTGGTACTGCAGCATCTTCATGGTCATAGGTATGCTCAAGTCCGTTGCTGTGGCCACTGTGTATTTTGAGTGCCTTCCGACCTAGGGGGCTCATCTTCCAGCATTATATCAGACAATATTCTGTTGTGATCATAAGTTTTCATTAGCTTGCCCTTTTCTGACACCTGGGAAACCTGTTCTCTGAGGAGGCATTTCCGGGCAGGGAAGGGGATACTGTGTCACAAGCATCCACAGGTCTTTCCCAGGGTTGGTGAAGAATTATGACATCCAACCAACCCACAGTGGAGATGGGATGCACCTGAAGGCATATGGCTGGGAGATCTTTAAGAGAGCCCAGTCAGAACATGCGCCATATGGAGCCAAGTCCTCAGTGGAGCCTGCTATGTGACGGATCACTTTTATATGGCCTTACTCACCATGGTCTTATAACTCCCACCAAATTTTTGAATGGGACTAAGAAAATAAGGTACCTGTAGCCCACCAAGGGGATTGGACAGCTTGGTAATAATGCAAATAAAGCATATGACATGCTTGTAGGGGTGGGAACATGAAAATAAGGTATATGGAACCTTAACAAGGAGATTGGTCAGTTTTGCCATCCCATAGGCTTAAAATGAGCCAACCCAGAGGTAGAAAGGGGGGACCTCACTACTACTAAGAAGAGACAGGAGCAGAGCATGTCATTTGGACTCGGGGTCCCTGTGCTGAGAACCTCCTAGATCCAGGAGACAGAGAAAGCTTATAACACTTGAGATGGCACAAGATGGTGAGAAGCAGTGGCACAGACATGGCAGTAGCAGAACCAGGAGACCAGCGGAAAGTGGTGAGGTGGGCTTCCTGGCCTATGGAGCAAGATGGTTACAGTGAGTGTGCCGACTCACAAACTGAGAGAGCTGAGGGCCTCTGGACATGAGGCCGTGAGTGTGGTCTCACAACTGTGAGTATGATCTGTGAGTTCTGTATAGCCATTGCAATAAAATTATCGAACACAGCAGAGAATTAGAGAGTGCCGTGGGAGGGCCAGATGATGTCAGAATTGGTAAAATGGTTGGAGGGTGGAGATATGTCTGAGCTCCACCTCATAAGAATCAGTCTTGAACTGTTAGTCTTGATTCTCCTTGCCCCTTGTGAAATTAGAGGAGGTCAGACATCACCACCACCACACTGTTTTTACAGTTGGTGCCATTCTTTTTACAGAGCCTCATCTATTCCTATAGAGTATCGCAAAGCACTTAGTGAAGAGGTGGTTGAGAATGGCTAAGATGGTGCTGTCCAGAGAGTGGAGGCTCAGAGAAGAAGGTCCATTGAACAGCATCAAGGACTGGGGTGGAACCTCCTGAGTAAGAACTTTAGGGCGATACCAATAGCAGGCTATGCACGTAGGCAAAGCTACCAAATACCACGTGTGGCTGCATATCAAAGGACCATTCATACAATCAGTCATTCAGATATTCATGGGGTGACTGCTCTGGCCAGGCCCTGTGCTGGCTGCTGGGCCTATAGAGATGAAAGAACCATTGCTCTAATGCTATATAACAAGTCATCCCAAAATTTAGGGATGGCTTCACACAGCAACAGTCATTTATTTTGCTCACGGATCTGCGACTTGGACAGGGCGCACTTTCCAATGAGTCATCAGTTGGGGTAGCTCAAAGGCTGTGGGTTAGAGTCACCTGAAGGCTCACTCACTCATGTGTCTGGCAGTTGATGTTCATTGTCAGCTGGAACCCCCCCATGTGGCCTGCTTGGGCTTCATCAGAGAAAGCTGGGTTCCAAGAACAAGCATCCCAAGAGGCCGAAGCCGAAGCTGCACCGCCATTTGTGACCTAGCCTTGGAAGTCACACAGTGTACTTCCATCATAGTCACAGGATCACCCAGATTCAAGGAGAGGAAACAGGCCCCATGTTCTGATGGGAGGACAGCAACCCAATGTCTTCTTACTCATATGGAATGGAAGATCTTGTTACAGGCCTCTTGGAGAATTCAGTTTTCCACAGGCCTAATCCTTGTGCCTGAGGACCCTGGTGCAGAAAGACTCTAGCGATCATCTGACTATATAATACTTTTTTGTTGTCATGAGTGGAGGACAGAGGTATCATAAATAAGTAGAGGAGAACTTAAATCTTCCTGGGGGAGTCAGGAAAGGCTTCAAAGAGGAGGGAGCAGGTCATATGATATTGGATAATGAGGAATTTGCCAATCAGGTGCAGGCCCAGGCAGGTAGACTGAGGGAACAGCATGTACAAAGATCTTTTATATTTGCTCGGCAGCTTCATGGTGGCTCCTGAGCTCAGACGCAGAGCTTTAGTGGGTGCAGTGTGGAAGGGAAACTCAGCAATGTGTCTAGAAGCTGCATTTGCACAATACTGAAGTTTGCAGGGCAAACACACACCTTTTGTTTCATACATGTAATTAGGCAGTCGTGGTTTTGGGGGGAGAAGCGTAACTGATGTAGGTTATGGGGCCCTGAAGCCTGGAACTAAGCCTGAACGGGCTCCGTGAGCGTATGAGTTTTCTTATTGTTTTTTGAAACCCCCGTACCTAGCACAGGGTTGTTGTTGGTAGTAATCATTGAGTCAACTCTGATTCATAAGGACCTTATGTATAAGTGAAGGAATTATTACACCATCTTCATGGTCATTGGTATGTTGGAGTACATTTCTACAGCTATTATATCAATCCATCTCATGGAGGGTTTCCCTTGTTTTCATGGGCCCTCTACTTTACCAAATATGAAAAACCCTGTTGATTATAACTTAGCAAAGAGAGCCCCTGGCAAATGCTGATTGAACATGAACAACTATTTCTGAAACAGTAGTATTAGGGAATGGCAGGAGAGATCTAGTTATCGTGTGTGCACATGATCTCTTGCTCAGTGTCCTTGGAGCCACACCTGTAATATGCAAGGTATGGACCATGCTTTGCTGGGGGCATTCATTCCTGATCAGAGATCTCAGGAAGACAGTCAAATAAGAATGAATAGAAGGCAATGCTAGAAGAACAAGCATTTTTTTAGAACTAGCCTCAAGATTCTTTCAGGAGTCATTTATTTCCTACAAGTCACCTGACTGTACTTCACAGAAAGCCACAACATGATTTGGGGACTGTGATTAGACTCCCTCCCTGGAACGTGCAGGAGACAAAGTGATTCATTCTTAGGAGCCTACAGAAAATCAAAGCCCCACACCATTGCTCCTCACAGGAACTATTTTCATGTGGGGCCCAGGACCTGGAGACATTTTGGACACCAGTGTTTTTCGTGATGATGAGGCCCAGCTTTCCAAGACTGAAGCATAGGTAAAGGGATGAGGAGAAGAGATGGCAAGAAAGGAGTGGCAAGAGCAGGCAGAGCCAAGAGGAGAAAGGAGAAATGAAGCATTTCTGACTCCTTGCACAGCATGGAGGCAGGTAATCTATAAATCTAATTTTAGCCTTATTACCAAACCCTGGAGCATAGCACATTAATTGATGTATCTGCTGCTAGATAAAATTGAAAAGTAGGTCATCAGTTCAGTTCTGCAGGGTCCATCTTTTGGGAAGAAGGATAATTTTAGGATCGCCATTGAGAGAAGAAATACAAAGGGTTAGTCCTCAATTTGTGCGACTGTTCCTCCCCTCAATTCCTTTATGCTGGATGTAGCATCTTTGGAGAGTGGTGAAAGATCCAGCTCTGGGTCAGCATCCAAGAGGCTGCGGGCATCAGGAAGCTAGTCAGCACATTGGACATGGCTTCTCACAGTCCACTCACTGTTCCTCTTCCATTTCAGATCTCAGATCTAGAGAGATTAGAAGCACCATTATTCTTTAACCATACATTCAGTAGGTTTATTATCATCTTTTTTTTTTCTTTTTGGCTAAGCCATGGACTACATAGTATAAAAATCCATAATTAAACATTTACTTCTTGGCATTCAAATCCAAGGGATTCAATATGGTCACTCTTCCATAATCTTAGGAATAATTCCTGAGTGAACATCAAAGCCCTGGTCAATGTCCTATGGCTTAGCTGAGAAAGTCAGCATGCTCCGTAAGACTTCCTTGCCTGAAGTTTGGCTTTGGGGTCAACTGATGGTCCCTTTGCAGATGGTCATAACTGGAAGACTCTTGAAAGTCAATGAGTAATGACAAATGGGGATCTGTCTCATCCCCTAATATCCAACAGGGAAGCTCATTCACGGGCTGAAGCTGGAGGACAGCAACCCAGATGTCAGAAAGAAAGTACCAGATTGGAAGCCCTAAAACCAAGATTCCACTTTGGGCTCTGCTCTGAGTCACCCAGCAGCCTTGAGCGAATCTGTTAACTCAATCTCCCAGTCTATAAACTACAGGCATTGAGCTGGATGATCTTGAAAAGGCTCTTATAGTTAAAAAAAAAAAAAAAAAAAAAAAAAATCTGTGATTTGTTCTCTTCAAACAAATCAAATAAGGATTTCATTTCCTCAAGTGGATTTGTCAGTGAAAGCTGAAATACCTAAATCCTTTCTGTCTAATGTAAGGGCCAGCAAGTGGCTCCAATGCGTTTGCAGAAAAGCAATTTCAGCAGAAAGCACTTCATGAAGGGAAGAAAGTTTAAATCGCTTAACTTCACCCAGGCCTGTATTTTTTTCTGAAGCAGTGTTTTTACCACGGGCTCAGGAGAGCCCCCAAAGTCGTCAAGAAATCTGGGGTTTCTTCTGCCTTGTTTGTCTTTGTATGTTCATGTTCCTATTTCTGGAAGTTCTAATAGTTGTACAGGTAATTGTGGTAGAATAATGTGGAAAAGGATAGCAAGAATGGTAGCACAACTTGAAGAATGTAACCAATGTCACTGAATTGTACATGTAAAAATTGTTGACATGATGTATATTTGCTGTGCATACCTCTACTAAAATTAAAAAAGATGATAATCTTTACAAAATTGACTTAAAAAAAAGTTGAATGTATCAGAAAATCTTAGTATGTTTATATCCTTAAGTTTCACCAAGATTATGAACCCTGTGTTACCATGGTATGTATCCCCCCTGCAGATTCTCAGGAAAATGTGTCACCCATTTCAGGGTTATCATATTCCAATGGGAAGGCCACTGGAGAGGAGTTAAAAGACCCAGATAAGAGGATCGTATCTGTGGTACACATGCCTCTACTTTCTATTGTTTTGGTCATAGCAGACATTACTAATCAATCATAGCTCTTCTCCCGGCAAAGCTCGTACGCAGCTTTCTTCTCTCCACAGCATTTGAGGCAGCTATCATCAATTGATCACAGATGGAATGTCAGCAGAGAAGCAATTTGCTGTTCCAGTCTTAGATTCTTGTTATAATTCAAAACCACATAGAGTGATTTAAGGTTTATCACTTAAACTTTCTGGACCTCCTCCCTCTTATCTATGAACAGGATACACTATTGCCTGCCTTGCCTACTGTCAGAACTGTTTTTCAGGATCAAAACATGTTCTGTGAAGTATAACTTGCCATTCAAAAGTCGAGTAATGGAAGAAACCAATGTTTGTTGATTAATTGATCCAAACTTTAGGCCTGCATCATTAAGCCCAATCTTCCACTACCACAGCTCAGGGGACTGGTATAGATGATGAATTGTTGAGCTTGGAAGACATCGTGAACTGGGTTCTCCAAAGGCAATGATCCCCAGGAGGGCATGAGAAGCCTGCAGTGCAGACCCCAGGTATTCTTTCCCAGTCTCTCTCACTGTGCATCAAGGATGTGTGTGAGAGCTTATCTGTGGGGCAAAGTGGCCCTACTGACAATACAGTGATCATTGCTGCTGGCCTAGTATACCTGGGACATTGAGCTAATCCCTTTCACATGTATTATCTCAGCTATACCCCACCGAAACCCTATGATAAATGGACACTATGTTCTTATTTTACTGATGTGGAAATCACTCCTCTGGAGGTTAAATAACTTACCCACAGTCACGCGGCAGAGTCTGAATCCAACCCAGGTCTGCCGGGCTCCAGAGTCTGGACTTTTAACCACTTCTTCACCTTTGTTAACCCCAGAAATTATAAGTATGACTGATAAAAATTTTAAAATAACTCAGATAATAAAGCAGCTCTATGAAGTTTTTTTTTTTTTTTTAATGAAGATTTAGGAGTCCCTGGGTGGTACAAACAGTTAACGTTCTTGGGTGCTAACCGGAAGGTTGGAGGTTCAAGTCCAGAGATATCTCGAAAGAAAGGCCTGGTAATCTGCTTCTGACAAATCAGCCATTGGAAAACTATGGAGCACACGTGGAGTTGCCATGACTCGGAATCGACTAGATGACAACTGGTTTGGTTAAGAAGACTTAGATGGCTTAAAGCAGAAGCACAGACATGTTGCTGCATAGGCTTTCAGTATCGTTCCTTCTCAAAGTTGCTTGGAGCCACTACCAGTAAAAACCAGTGCCCTCCCCAAAATGTATTTACAAGTCTGCTTCTTTAGGAACACTTTTATTTTTAACCACATTGTTGTCTAAACTCACAGAAAGCAAGTAACAGACTGAATTGAAAAAATACAACTGGTGTGACTTGAGGCTGAGATACATTTTTACAATATAAAAGTTGCATGACAACTTTCTGGGAAGTGAATTCCCAGAGAAGTACTTGGAGAAAATTAAAGGTGCTAGCAAAGCGTGGCTAACTTCTTGAGAAGGTGTTGGTTGAAATTCATTAGTGAGAAGAATTTTTGTCACTCACTGCACATCCAGCTCTCAAAGATGGGCAACATGTGCTGAGAACCAGGGAGAGTTTCCAGAAAGCAGGTCTATGTTTTCTTTTGGAGTTGGTTAGGAAAAAAGAGTGTTGCAGATTAAGCCTTCTGGGGAAATTGGAAGGCAGTTAAAATTTGGCTTAGAAACAGCCCGGAACTTGGGGTGTCTCAGACCCTGGGTGTTTGGGGACCCTCCCTCTGTCAAGGGTCTCTGTGTCAGTTTGCTCCCTCCTTCAACTGAGCAGGGAGCAGAACCCCCAGAACACAGGCCCAGGCTTGCAGTTTGACAGTTTGTTATCATTATTGGACTTTTTGAATATCAGGTTTTCTCTAATAAACAGGGTATTTTATGTCAGGTGTTTTATTTTTCCTTACTTATATTTATGTAGGAAATGCCTTTGCACTTTTGCATTTGAAAGGTCATATTTGGCTTTAGTCTAGAAGTGAGGGGTATGGTGACATAAGGTGAAGCAGTCCCCGATCCCATGGGGATCTCATGGGCCATGCTAAGGAGTTTGAAGATTTTCCTTAACAAAAGCATACATTTTATGTTTTGTACATATTTAAATGTGAGACTGTATGGAATACCTTGTGTAACACCCTGGCATATAGTAGGTGCTCAATAAATAACAGTTCCTCACACTGTTTATAATTTCTGCATTTCACATGGGGACCGTGTAGAAGAGGGCATGACCAGCTTGCCCAGTGCCTGCATTCAGCAGAAACTTGATTAGACCCTGATGTTGTGCAGCCTCCCACCTCTCCTCCTATCAGAGCATAATCTCTACAGAGCAGTACTCATAGCCCTTTGGGGAGCAGCTGGGGCTGGACTGGGTGAGGAAATCTGTTCTTGGCAGGCTTGGCCTAGGCCCCAAGAACTTTGGGCAAGAAGGAGGAAAGTGTGGACTCATTTGCTGAAGAATCTGTCACCTACCCAGGGGAGGGGCATACACCGGAGAAAATGTGAGCCCACTGATGATTGGGGAGAAGGCAGCACAAGGAGGAGCAGCAATGGCTGTATTCACTGGGAGGGTCTGCGTAGCACATGCTGTGCCATGGGCTTCTCTTGCACCCTTAATCCTAACGACCTTAGGAGGTAGATATCATTGGGCATCCCTATGTAAAGGCTGACAGTACTAGTATCATCCAAGGAAAATACTCTACATTTAATTTGGGAAACAGGAAGAGATGTACCAGCCATTCATTCAACATAACTTTATTGAGTTTTTGCTATCTAAATTACAGTCCTCAGCACTGAGAATACTGTGGTGACCACAAGAGATGAAGGTCTTGTCCTCAAAGTGCTTAGAGTCAAGTAGGAGAGGCAGACAGACAGAAAGACACACACACAATTAAAACTTATGTGTTAAAAAGAAGCATAAGAGCATGAGCGGAAATCTAGTAGTAAGAAGGTGCTAGTTTTACTTGGGCGGGACAGTGTGGTTCAGTGGTAGAATTCTTGCTTTCCATGCAGGAGACCCAGGCTCATTCCTGGCCGGTGCACCTCAACCGCAGCCAGCACCCATCTGTCAGTGGAGGCTTGGGTGTTGCTGTGTTGCTGAGCAGGTTTCATTAGAGCTTCCAAACTCAGATGGACTAAGGAAGAAAGACCTAATGATCTACTTCCCAAAAAATCATTGAACAAAAACCCTGTGGATCACAACAGGTCGATCCCCGTGTGCGTGGGGTCACCATGAGTTAGGGGCCGACTCAACAACAGGTAACAAAACAACAACAACGGTTATATTTGAGGAAGGGTGTAGTTATAGAGAAGGCCTTTCTGAGTAAGCATCATTTAAGCTGAGACCTGAAGGGTGATAGGTGTTGATCATGAGGAAAAAAACATTCCAGGCAGAAGGAATAGCATGTATAAGGACACTGAGGCAGGAAGACCTTAGCTTGGGAAAAAATTGAGAGATCATCAGTGGCTTTAGCCTAGGAGTGAGGAGTACGATGTCATAAGGTGAGGCAGTTCTTGATTGCATGGGGCTCTCGTGGGCCATGCTAAGGAGCCTGAAGATTTTCCTTAATGCAGTGGGAGGCTATTAAAGAGTTTTTAGCCAGGGAGTGACATGATCTGATTTATGTCTTAAAAAGATCGCGCTTGCTGTCGTGTAGAGAATGGATTGTAGGGGTCAAGTGCAGGGAGGCTGTTACAGGTGATTGATGATAGTGACTTGGTTAGAATAGTGGCAGTGAAGATGGAGAGGAGTGGATGAGTTCGAGACGTAATTTGGAGATGAAATTGACAGGGCTTGGCAAAGAGAAGAGAGCAGAGCATTCAAGGAAAGGAATGGTGATGGGAGTCAGAGAGGGAGGACAGGAGCAGCAAGCAGCTTGACCTGACTCTTACAGAGGCTGACAAGCAGCAGGGCCATAGTACCTTCGCTTCTGCTTAACCATTGAAGCCCATCTTGATCCTGATGCCTTTTGTGTCTCATCACAGCAAAATGACGGGCAGTTCACGGTGATCCAGCTGGTGGGTATGCTCAGGGGCATCGCCGCTGGCATGAAGTACCTGGCTGAGATGAACTATGTGCACCGAGACCTGGCTGCTAGAAACATTCTGGTCAACAGTAACCTGGTGTGCAAGGTGTCCGATTTCGGACTTTCCCGCTACCTCCAGGATGACACCTCAGACCCTACCTACACCAGCTCCTTGGTGAGTCCTTCTTGGTATTCTCAGGTAAAAACGTGACATGAGTAAAAGGTGGCTGCGCATAGCTTGTGGCAGGGCAGACAGGGCCTGGACTCATATCTCCGCTGGGGGAACCAGATGCTGAGAGAAACAATAGAAGCTGGTTGTCTAGGCAAGCAGCTGGGCTTGGAGAAGGGGTCAGTTTCTACCGAGAAGCCCTGGTGTTTTCTGGGCAGTGGGAAGAGGAAATCTTGGAAAAGATGATTTTGGGGAACCCAGAGTTGGACAGTGGCAGCAGAGACACCTGTCCTTAGGGAGTAGGCTGTAGGCATGCTTCACGCTTTCGGTCCCCAGTTAGTTTGGGCGCTGTGCTGCCAGGAAGACTCCT
Organism: Loxodonta africana; assembly: GCF_030014295.1. Classification (NCBI taxonomy): domain Eukaryota; kingdom Metazoa; phylum Chordata; class Mammalia; order Proboscidea; family Elephantidae; genus Loxodonta; species Loxodonta africana. The sequence goes on along the minus strand of NC_087367.1, from coordinate 43,938,438 downwards.
AGAAGTCCTCCTCTTCACCTTCTACGTTGCTTCTAGCTTGTTTTAAGTGTCATTTACTTGATGATTACACTTCAATTTATGTTTTCTGCTCAGCCTTCCCTCACTACCCCAAGATGCTCTAATTGTCTATGTCCACTGCCTTGTTCACACAATTCTACTTAGTTCTTTCACCAGCTCCTCAAGCTTAGGAGGTCCAAATAGAGCTCTTGATTTACTCTCCAATATTCCCTCCCTGGTCTCTCCATTTCAGTAGTTGGCACTACTCAACTAATGACTGAAACCAAGGAATCATCTTGATGTCTCTCTGTGCATCACCATCCATGTTCAGTCCTCATAGATTCTACCTCCTACAAAATCTATTGCTTTGTTGCCATCTCTACTGCCACCACTTGATTTCAAAGCACCATCATCTCTCGCCTGGACATTTGCAGGAGCTTCCTAACTGGTCTCCCTGGTTTCTTCTTGTCTTTTTACTTCCATTCCCACCACCATCCAGAGTGATCGATCTACCTACCTACCTTCTTTAAACCTGCCAAAGTGTTGTTGTTAGGTGCAAAAGTAGTACATGATTATTATTAAAATCAAAAGAATACAGGGAAGTAAAAGAAAAAGAGGAAATAATGAGTCGCCGTTCCCCTAAGGCAGAAGATGGCAAACTTTTTCTTAAAGGGCCAGATAGTAAATATTTTAGCACTTGCTGGCCAAGAGGCAAAAATCAAGGATATTATGTAGATACTTATAGAACCATTTAAAAAGGTAAAGACTATTCTTAAAATTTTCATTTTGTGTATATGGGTTCATACTGTGCCCATTATTCTGGATATTTTATGTGTCTTAGATGTCCTTGTTGCCAGATGGCTTTTCTGAAAGTTTGTAAACGGTCCCATTCCACTAGGAACGCATGGATGCCTGCTTGTTTTTCAGCGTACTCACCAGCACTGGGTGTAATTGACTCTTAAACGTTTGCCAAGCTGAGGATTAAAAATGATACTTCATTATGTTTTAATTTACATTTCCAACTGACTGCTGGGGATATCAGTGTCTTTTCACACAGTTACTGGGATTTGTGTTTCTTCTTCTGTTAATTGTCTATACACGTCTTCACCTGTTTTTCTGTTGGATTGTTTGTTGGTTTCTTGGAAATTTATACGAAAATCTTTATATTAGGGATTTAACTCTTTGCTTGCCATATACAATACAATTAGCCCCACTTCCCCCATCTGTTGTTCTTTTAATATTGTCTTGATATGCTCGACGGCACTGGGTTGATATGCTTTGGCTTGCAAAAATGGTTAATATTCATGTAATCAAAAATATCTATCTTTCCTTCTACATCTTCTTTGGTTTACTGGACTGCTTCCCCCCCTCCCCCAGTTCTCTCTACTCCAAAGTTATAAAATGTTTCTTAAATATTCCTATACTATTTTTATTGTTTTTTGTCCTATATCTAGATATTTAATGTACCTGAATTTATTTTTCCCATCATTTTAATGAACAATTTAAAACAATATAAATTACAGAGAAGTTGATAGAAATGTACAGAGAACAGCCATGTACCCACCACCTAGATTCTGAGATTAATATTGCATTATATTTGTTTTACCACATAATCAATTATCCATTCATCAATCCATCTTTTTTGTTGTTGTTGCTGTTGTTGCAATACCAGAGAGATGCTTACCTGTGTTTTATTGACTAAAGGCATCCAACTGTGTAGATCATAACAAATTACGGATAATATTGCAAAGAATGGGAATTTCAGAACACTTTAATTGTGCTCATGTGAAACCTGTACATAGACCCAGAAGCAGCCATTCAAACAGAGCAAGGGGATACTGCATAGTTTAAAATCAGGCAAAGTGTGCGTCAGGGTTGTATCCTTTCACCATACTTATTCAATCTCTATGCTGAGCAAACAATCTGAGAAGCTAGACTATATGAAGAAGAACATGGCATCAGGATTGGTGGAAGACTCATTAATAGCCTGCGATATACAGATGACACAACATTGCTTGCTGAAAGTGAAGAGGACTTGAAGCACTTGTTGATGAAGATCAAAGACCACAGCATTCAGTATGGATTACACCTCAACATAAAGAAAACAAAAATATGCACAACTGGACCAGTAAACAACATCATGATAAACTGAGAAAAGATTGAAGTCATCAAGGATTTTATTTTACAGTCAATGCTTATGGAAGTAGCAGTCAGGAAATCAAACACTGTATTGCATTGGGTAAATCTGTTGCAAAAGACAGTGTTGAAAAGCAAAGATGTCACCCTGGGGACTAAGGTGCGCTTGACCCAAGCCATGATATTTTCAATTGTCTCATATGCATGGAAAGCTGAACAATGAATAAGGAAAACCGAAGAAGAATTGATGCCTTTGCATTATGATGTTGGCAAAGAATATTGAATATACCATGGACTGCCAGAAGAACAAACAAATCTATCTTGGAAGAAGTACAGCCAGAGTGCTCCTTGGAGACAAGGATGGAGAGACTCTGTCTCACGTACTTTGGACATGTTATCAGGAGGGACCAGAGCCTGGAGAAGGATACTGTTATGGATTGAATTGTGTCCACCCAAAATGTATGTCAACTTGGCTAGGCCATGATTCCCAGTATTTTGTGATTATCCACCATTTGGTGATCCGATGTGCTTTTCCTATGTGTTGTAAATCCTACCTCTATGATGTTAACGAGGTAGGATTAACGGCGTTAATGTTAGTGAGGCAGGACTCAATCTACAAGATTAGGCTGTGTTTTAAATCAATCTCTTTTGAGATATAAAAGAGAGAAGGAAGCAGGGAGACACAGGGACCTCATACCAATAAGAAAGAAGCACCGGGAGCATAGTCTGTCCTTTGGAGCCAGGATCCCTGTGCTGAGAAGTTCTTCCACCAGGGAGAGATTGATGACAAGGACGTTCCCCCAGAGCCAACAGAGGGAGAAAGCCTTCCCCTGGAGCTGGTGCCCTGAATTCCGAATTCTAGCCTCTTAGGCTGTTAGAGAATAAATTTCTTTGTGTTAAAGCCATCTGCTTATGATATTTCTTTTATAGCAGCACTAGACAAATAAGACAGACACAATGTTTGCTAAGGTAGAGAATCAGTGAAAAAGTGGAAGACCCTTGAAGAGATGGATTGGCACAGTGGCTGCAACAAAGGGCTCAAAGAAAGCAACAGTTGTGAGGATGGTGCAGGGTTGGATAGGATAGTGTTTTGTTCTGTTATACATAGGATTGCTACGAGTCAGAACTGACTCAAAGACACCTAAGGACAGCAATAACATCCGTTTATCCATTCATCAGTCCATCTTATTTTGGGTTTTTTAATTTTTTTTTTATTCTTGTTGAAAATGTATACAGCAAAGCATACACCAAGTTGCCAACATCACCCCTAAACATTTCAACACGTATGCCTGTAGGGTCACTATGAATCGGAATCGACTCGGCTGCAATGGCTTTGGATTTTTTTGGTTTTGGTCATTAACTAAAGTTAAATATTCATTGGCAGTTCTTTTTTAAAGATAAAATTTGCATATAATAAAATGCACAAATTATGAGTGTACATTTACAGAGTTTTAACAAATACACACAACTGTGTAATCCAAACACCCATCAAAACGTAGAACATTGCCATCATACCAGAGCATTCCCTCATGTCCCTTCCCAGCAAATTCTCACCCATACGCCACATTCAGGGACTACCGCTGTTCTGTTTTGTTTTGTTTTTTCCAACCATACTTTCGTTTGCCTGTTCTGAAACCTCATATAAGTGGAATCATGCAGCATTTGCTCTTTTGTGTTTGACTACTTTCACTCAGCGTTATGTTGGTGAGATCCACGTTGTTGTGTACAGCAGTAATTTCTTCCTATTTATTGCTAAGTAGTACTCCATTGTTTGTTTATCCATTCTCTTGTTGATAGACACTGGGACCACTCTGGAATTCATTTTTGCATAGTATTGGGAAGTATCTTCTTACCCTGTTTAATTCCAGGTGTATAGTTTATTACGCCAGCACCACTTATTAAATACATTACTCATTTTTCACTGAACTACATGTCAACCTTGTAGTATGTTAAGTTCCTGCATACATCTGAATTCTGCTCCATGGGTCTATTTATTTATTTTTGTGCCCAACCATATGGTTCTTATTATAATAACTTTAGTGAAAGATTTACTATCTGAGTGAGGTAAGTTACCCCCCATTTTCTTCCTTAAAAAAAAAAAAAAAGCTTTCTTGGCTGTTCTCAAATCTTTTTTTTTCAAGTTTAATAAGTTTCAAAGTGTAGTCTTTTTCCAGTTCCAGCACACACACACACACACACACACACACATCTGGATTTTGGACGGAACTCTATCCCACCTGAGGAAGGACTAACATGACCCCAAATTACCTAAGTAGTGATGTGAGCCAAATACTCATTTTTCTATACCTTACATTAAAATTCTTTTTTTTAAATTAATTTTTATTAAGCTTCAAGTGAACATTTACATTCCAATCAGTCTGTCACATGTAAGTTTACATACATCTTACTTCCTTCTCCCACTTGCTCTCCCCTATTGAGTCAGCCCTTTCAGTCTCTCGTTTCGTGCCAATTTTGCCGTCTTCCCTCTCTCTCTATCTTCCCATCCCCCCTCCAGTCAAGAGTTGCCAACACACTTTCCAGTCTCCACCTGATTTAATTAGCTCACTCTTCATCAGCATCTCTCTCCCCCCCGCTGACCAGTCCTTTTCATGTCTGATGAGTTGTCTTCGGGGATGGTTCCTGTCCTGTGCCATCAGAAGGTCTGGGGAGCATTGCCGCCGGGATTCCTCTAGTCGCCGTCATAACATTAAGTATGGTCTTTTTATGAGAATATGGGGTCTGTATCCCATTGGTCTCCTGCTCCCTCAGGAGTTGTCTGTTGTGCTCCCTGACAGGGCAGACATCGATTGTGGCCGGGCACCAACTAGTTCTTCTGGTCTCAGGATAATGTAGGTCTCTGGTTCATGTGGCCCTTTCTGTCTCTTGGGTTCTTAGTTGTCGTGTGACCTTGGTGTTCTTCCTTTGCCTTTGCTCCAGGTGGGTTGAGACCAATTGATGTATCTTAGATGGCCGCTTGTTGGCATTTAGGACCCCAGACGCCACATTTCAAAGTGGGATGCAGAATGTTTTCATAATAGAATTATTTTGCCCATTGACTTAGAAGTCCCCTCAAACCATGTTCCCCAGACCCCAGCCCCTGCTCCGCTGACCTTTGAAGCATTCATTTTATCCCGGAAACCTCTTTGCTTTTAGTCCAGTCCAATTAGGCTGACCTTCCTTGTATTGAGTGTTGTCTTTCCCTTCACCCAAAGCAGTTCTTATCTACTAATTGATCAATAAAAAACCCTCTCCCTTCCTCCCTCCCTCCCCCCTTTGTAACCACAAAAGTATGTGTTCTTCTCAGTTTATACTATTTCTCAAGATCTTATAATAGTGGTCTTATACAATATTTGTCCTTTTGCCTCTGACTCATTTCGCTCAGCATAATGTCTTCCAGATTCCTCCATGTTATGAAATGTTTCAGAGATTCGTCACTGTTCTTTATCGATGCGTAGTATTCCATTGTGTGAATATACCACAATTTATTTACCCATTCGTCCGTTGATGGACATCTTGGTTGCTTCCAGCTTTTTGCTGTTGTAAACAGAGCTGCAATAAACATGGGTGTGCATATATCTGTTTGTGTGAAGGCTCTTGTATCTCTAGGGTATATTCCGAGGAGTGGGATTTCTGGGTTGTATGGTAGTTCTATTTCTAACTGTTTAAGATAACGCCAGATGGATTTCCAAAGTGGTTGTACCATTTTACAATCCCACCAGCAGTGTATGAGAGTTCCAATCTCTCTGCAGCCTCTCCAACATTTATTATTTTGTGTTTTTTGGATTAATGCCAGTCTAGTTGGTGTGAGATGGAATCTCATCGTAGTTTTAATTTGCATTTCTCTAATGGCTAATGATTGGGAGCATTTTCTCATGTATCTCTTGGCTGCCTGAATATCTTCTTTAGTGAAATGTGTGTCCATATCCTTTGCCCACTTCTTGATTAGGTTGTTTGTCTTTTTGTGGTTGAGTTTTGACAGAATCATGTAGATTTTAGAGATCAGGCGCTGGTCTGAGATGTCATAGCTGAATATTCTTTCCCAGTCTGTAGGTGGTCTTTTTACTCTTTTGGTGAAGTCTTTAGATGAGCATAGGTGTTTGATTTTTAGGAGCTCCCAGTTATCTGGTTTCTCTTCATCATTTTTGGTAATGTTTTGTATTCTGTTTATGCCCTGTATTAGGGCTCCTAGGGTTGTCCCTATTTTTTCTTCCATGATCTTTATCGTTTTAGTCTTTATGTTTAGGTCTTTGATCCACTTGGAGTTAGTTTTTGTGCATGGTGTGAGGTATGGGTCCTGTTTCATTCTTTTGCAAATGGATATCCAGTTATGCCAGCACCATTTGTTAAAAAGACTATCATTTCCCCAGTTGACTGACACTGGTCCTTTGTCAAATATCAGCTGCTCATACACGGATGGATTTATATCTGGGTTCTCAATTCTGTTCCATTGGTCTATGTGCCTGTTGTTGTACCAGTACCAGGCTGTTTTGACTACTGTGGCTGTATAATAGGTCCTGAAATCAGGTAGAGTGAGGCCTCCCACTTTCTTCTTCTTTTTCAGTAATGCTTTGCTTATCCGAGGGTTCTTTCCCTTCCATATGAAATTGGTGATTTGTTTCTCTATCCCCTTAAAATATGACATTGGAATTTGGATCGGAAGTGCGTTATATGTATAGATGGCTTTTGGTTGAATAGACATTTTTACTATGTTAAGTCTTCCTATCCATGAGCAGGGTATGTTTTTCCACTTAAGTATGTCCTTTTGAATTTCTTGTAGCAGAGCTTTGTAGTTTTCTTTGTATAGGTCTTTTACATCCTTGGTAAGATTTATTCCTAAGTATCTTTTCTTCTTGGGGGCTACTGTGAATGGTATTGATTTGGTGATTTCCTCTTCGGTGTTCTTTTTGTTGATGTAGAGGAATCCAAGTGATTTTTGTATGTTTATTTTATAACCTGAGACTCTGCCAAACTCTTCTATTAGTTTCAGTAGTTTTCTGGAGGATTCCTTAGGGTTTTCCATGTATACGATCATGTCATCTGCAAATAGTGATAGCTTTACTTCCTCCTTGCCAATCTGGATACCTTTATTTCTTTGTCTAGCCTAATTGCCCTGGCTAGGACTTCAAGTACGATGTTGAATAAGAGCGGTGATAAAGGGCATCCTTGTCTGGTTCCCGTTCTCAAGGGAAATGCTTTCAGGTTCTCTCCATTTAGAGTGATATTGGCTGTTGGCTTTGCATAGATGCCCTTTATTATGTTGAGGAATTTTCCTTCAATTCCTATTTTGGTGAGAGTTTTTATCATAAATGGGTGTTGAACTTTGTCAAATGCCTTTTCTGCATCTATTGATAAGATCATGTGGTTTTTATCTTTTGTTTTATTTATGTGATGGATTACATTAATGGTTTTTCTGATATTAAACCAGCGTTGCATACCTGGTATAAATCCCACTTGATCAGGGTGAATTATTTTATTGATGTGTTGTTGGATTCTATTGGCTAGAATTTTGTTGAGGATTTTTGCATCTATGTTCATGAGGGATATAGGTCTATAATTTTCTTTTTTTATAATGTCTTTACCTGGTTTTGGTATCAGGGAGATGGTAGCTTCATAGAATGAGTTGGGTAGTATTCCATGTTTTTCTATGCTTTGAAATACCTTCAGTAGTAGTGGTGTTAAGTCTTCTCTGAAAGTTTGGTAGAACTCTGCAGTGAAGCCATCTGGGCCAGGGCTTTTTTTTTGTTGGGAGTTTTTTGATTACCGTTTCAATCTCTTTTTTTGTTATGGGTCTATTTAGTTGTTCTACTTCTGAATGTGTTAGTTTAGGTAGGTAGTATTTTTCCAAGTATTTATCCATTTCTTCTAGGTTTTCAAATTTGTTAGAGTACAATTTTTCATAGTAATCAGAAATGATTCTTTTAATTTCATTTGGCTCTGTTGTGATGTGGTCCTTCTCGTTTCTTATTCGGGTTATTTGTTTCCTTTCCTGTTTTTCCTTAGTCAGTCTAGCCAATGGTTTATCAATTTTGTTAATTTTTTCAAAGAACCAACTTTTGGCTTTGTTAATTCTTTCAATTGTTTTTCTGTTCTCTAATTCATTTAGTTCAGCTCTAATTTTTATTATTTGTTTTCTTCTGGTGCCTGATGGGTTCTTTTGTTGCTCACTTTCTATTTGTTCAAGTTGTAGGGACAGTTCTCTGATTTTGGCTCTTTCTTCTTTTTGTATGTGTGCATTTATCGATACAAATTGGCCTCTGAGCACTGCTTTTGCTGTGTCCCAGAGGTTTTGATAGGTATTTTCATTCTCGTTGCTTTCTAAGAATTTCCTTATTCTCTCCTTGATGTCTTCTATAACCCAGTCTTTTTTCAGGAGGGTATTGTTCATTTTCCAAGTATTTGATTTCTTTTCCCTAGTTTTTCTGTTATTGATTTCTAGTTTCATTGCCTTGTGGTCTGAGAAGATGCTTTGTAATATTTCGATGTTTTGGACTCTGCAAAGGTTTGTTTTATGACCTAATATGTGGTCTATCCTAGAGAATGTTCCATGTGCACTAGAAAAAAAAGTATATTTTGCAGCAGTTGGGTGGAGAGTTCTGTATAAGTCCATGAGGTCAAGTTGGTTGATTGTTGTAAGTAGGTCTTCCGTGTCTCTATTGAGCTTCTTACTGGATGTCCTGTCCTTCTCTGAAAGTGGTGTGTTGAAGTCTCCTACTATAAATGTGGAGGTGTCTATCTCACTTTTCAATTCTGTTAAAATTTGATTTATGTATCTTGCAGCCCTGTCCTTGGGTGCATAAATATTTAATATGGTTATGTCTTCCTGATCAATTGTCCCTTTTATCATTATATAGTGTCCTTCTTTATCCTTTGTGGTGGATTTAAGTCTAAAGTCTATTTTGTCAGAAATTAATATTGCTACTCCTCTTCTTTTTTGCTTATTGTTTGCTTGATACATTTTTTTTCCATCCTTTGAGTTTTAGTTTGTTTGTGTCTCTAAGTCTAAGGTGTGTCTCTTGTAGGCAGCATATGGATGGATCGTGTTTCTTTATCCAGTCCGTGACTCTCTGTCTCTTTATTGGTGCATTTAGTCCATTTACATTCAGCGTAATTATAGATAAATAAGTTTTTAGTGCTGTCATTTTGATGCCTTTTCATGTGTGTTATTGGCCATTTCATTTTTCCACATACTTTTTTGTGCTGAGACGTTTTTCTTAGTAGATTGTGAGATCCTCATTTTCATAATGTTTAGCTTTATGTTAGTTGAGTCGTTACGTTTTTCTTGGCTTTTTTCTTGAGTTATGGAATTGATATTCCTTTTTGTGGTTACCTTATTATTTACCCCTATTTTTCTAAGTGAAAACCTAACTTGTATCGTTCTATATGGCCTTGTATCACTCTCCATCTGGCAGTTCAATGCCTCCTGTATTTAGTCCCTCTTTTTGATTATTGTGATCGTTTATCTATTGATTTCCATGATTCCCTGTTATGTATATTATTTTGTTTATTTATTTATTTTTTAGAATTAATCTTAATTTGTTTGTTTTTGTGCTTTCCCTATTTGAGTTGCGTTGATATCAGGACGTTCTGTTTTGTGACCTTGTATTGTGCTGGTACCTGATATTATTGGTCATCCGGCCAAACAATCTCCTTTAGCATTTCTTGCAGTCTTGGTTTAGTTTTTGCAAATTCTCTAAACTTGTGTTTATCTGTAAATATCTTAATTTCGCCTTCATATTTCAGAGAGAGTTTTGCTGGATATATGATCCTTGGTTGGCAGTTTTTCTCGTTCAGTGCTCTGTATACGTCGTCCCATTCCCTTCTTGCCTGCATGGTTTCTGCTGAGTAGTCTGAACTTATTTTTATTGATTCTCCCTTGAAGGAAACCTTTCTTTTCTCCCTGGCTGCTTTGAAAATTTTCTGTTTGTCTTTGGTTTTGGCAAGTTTCATGATAATATGTCTTGGTGTTTTTCTTTTTGGATCAATCTTAAATGGGGTTCGATGAGCATCTTGGATAGATATCCTTTCATTTTTCATGATGTCAGGGAAGTTTTGTGTCAGGAGTTCTTCAACTATTTTCTCTGTGTTTTCTGTCCCCCCTCCCTGTTCTGGAACTCCAATCACTCGCAAGTTATCCTTCTTGATAGAGTCCCACGTGATTCTTAGGGTTTCTTCATTTTTTTTTAATTCTTTTATCTGATTTTTTTCCAGCTATGTTGGTGTTGATTTCCTAGTCCTCCAGATGTCCCAGTCTGCATTCTAATTGCTCGAGTCTGCTCCTCTGACTTCCTATTGCGTTGTCTAATTCTGTAATTTTATTGTTAATCTTTTGGATTTCTACATGCTGTCTCTCTATGGATTCTTGCAACTTATTAATGTTTCCACTATGTTCTTGAATAATCTTTTTGAGTTCTTCAACAGTTTTATCAGTGTGTTCCTTGGCTTTTTCTGCAGTCAGCCTAATTTCATTTGTGATGTCTTTAAGCATTCTGTAAATTAGTTTTTTATATTTTGTATCTGATAATTCCAGGATTGTATCTTCATTTGGGAAAGATTTTGATTCTTTTGTTTGGGGGGTTGTAGAAGCTGTCATGGTCTGTTTCTTTATGTGGTTTGATATGGACTGCTGTCTCTGAGCCATCACTGGGAAACTAGTTTTTCCAGGTAATCAGCTAAAAAAAAATGCAGTCAGATCCCTATCTGAATTCTCCCTCTGGCTCAGGGTATTTGGATGTTAATGGAGCCGCCTGGGGAGGGTGGGGGAGGGATCAGAGAGCTAGGAGTGTAGCACCTCAGAATATAGAGCTGATCTCCGCGTTCACGCTGCGCCCGCGCCCACCCAAATCCCAGCGGGACGGCTCCCTGGCTGGGACGCTGCTCTCCCCGCTCCAAGACCAGTCACTGCCTCTCAGAGACTTCTCCCTCCGGCGCGCCGCTCCACTCGTGCGAGCTGGGTGGGAGTTGCCCACACGAACGGCTGGGCCCGCCCCCGGGGTCAATTCAGGGGAATATAACTGGGCCCCGCCCGCACCTGCCAAAATCCCAGTGGGACGGCTCCCCGGCTGGGACGCTGCTCTCCCCACTCCAAGATCAGTCACTGCCTCCCGGGGACTTCTCCCGCCGGCTGCGCCGCTACGCCGCCCGCGCCCAACCGGCTAGGCTCCCTCCCGGGATGAGTTCGGGGGCTAGGGCTGGGCCCCTTGTCTGTGCCATCTTCCCCCCTGGGCTCTGCCCCAAATCGGGCTCCGAAGGTCACCTGCCTAGTACGCTGGCACCTGGTTCTGAAAACGATCGCTGTCTGCCCGTATTTGTTCGTTCTCCGTCTCTAAGTCTGTGTTTGTTGCTTAGAGTTCGTAGATTGTTATGTATGTGATCGATTCACTTGTTTTTCCGAGTCTTTGTTGCAAGAGGGATCCGCGGTAGCGTCCACCTAGTCCGGCATCTTGGCCCCGCCTCACATTAAAATTCTTTTAGGTAAAAGAAACCCCACATTGTTTTTCTTGTATAAGTTAGATAATTTGTTGTGATTTCATAAATATTTCTTATAAATTATAAAGCTTATATATATATTTTTCACCTAAGAGCTTTCAGGATCCTTCACAGCCATATGTTCACCCCCTGCCACCATATTTACCTTAGTATTTCTTCATGATTTTCCTTTTTTTCAAAATAGTGAAAAATATTATGTTGATGATTAAACATGTTAAGTTTCTAAAAATACAAACAGTTCATTCACATAACAAATATTTATTGAGCATCTACCATGTGCTAATACTGGACTGCAAGCTGGGGACACGTCATGATCAAAAAGAGACATCATTACTGCTCTCACACAGCTCCCAGTTTGGTGAGGGAAGAGAGCATTAATCAAATAGATGCACGAATAAGTGCATAATTACCAGCTGAGATAAGGGCCACTGTGTTCTGTGTCATTACGAATGCAATTATTGTTGTGGGACAGCGTAGAATGGCCACACAGGGTTTCCAAGGAGTGGCTGGTGGATTCGAACTCCTGACCTTTTGGTTAGCAGCCAAGCTCTTAATCATTGCATCACCAGGGCTCAATGAATGAAATGATGAATAACAAAATGGCCTGTGTCTTGGGGAATTAAGGAGGGTTTCCTGAGGAGGAGATGGTGCTCCAGCATAGATTTGAGGGATAAGTCAACCAAATCAATAGAAAGGTTAGAACACTAGAGAAGAAGCACATACCAATGCCCTGTGGCAAGAGGGAGGGTGGAAGATTGGAGAATCTGAAAGGGGCCCTTGTGCTGGCATTTGGGGAAGGAAGGGGAAAGTGGCATGAGATAAGGCCAGCAGTTACATCATGTGGGGTCTCCTAGAACTCTTGGTGGACTTCACAGTCTTAGGGCAGTCTGTGTGTGTGTATGTGCATGTGTGAATGTGTCTAGAAGGTTATCACTGTTGTGTACCATAGAGTAGATTCTGACTCAAAGTGACCTTGTAGGACAGAGTAGAACTGCCCCATAGGGTTTCCTAGGCTGTAATTTTTACAGGATCAGATCATCAGGTCATTTTCACACAAAGCCTCTGGTGGGTTTGAACTGCCAATCTTTCAGTTAGTAGCAGAGCACTTAACCATTGCACCACCAGGGCTCCTTGTCTAGAATGCAATGGATTTGAGTTTTAGAATGATAACTTAGGCTTTTCTCTTTTCTTTCCCTTATGCTCTATTCTCTTCTCTGATCTCTCTCTCTTTTATTTTGATTTGGGTGAAGGTTTACAGAGAAAATTGGTTTCCCAGTCAATAGTTTATACACAAATTGTTCTGCAACATTGGTTGCAATCTTTTCAATGTGTCAGCACTCTCCCCATTACCACTCAGAGTTCCCCATTTCTATTTGTCCATTTTTTCTGACTCTTCCTGCCCTCTCATCTTTGCTTTTAGGCAGATGTTGCCCTTTTGGTCTCATATAGATGATTGTTCTAAGGAGCACTTTCTTCATGGGCGTTACTGTTTATTTTATAGGCCTGTTTATTACTTGGCTGAAAGGTGATCTCTGGGAATGGCTTCAGTTCCGAGTTAGAAGGGCGTTGTCTTAGACTAGGTTAAGCAAAACCAGTAAAACATATAAATATATATATACAGAGAGAGATTTATATCAAGGAAACAGCTCACACGATTGCAGAGGGTGGAACAGCCCAAGGCCGTGGATCAGGATACAAGCTTCTCCTGATTCACATAGCTGCAGGGGCTGGCGAACTCAAGATCAGCAGGTCGGAGAGCAGGGCTCTTACTCACACGCTGTGGAGGTTGATGGATCACAAGATCGGCAGGCATGACTGAAAGGCTTATCCTGATTCATGCAGCTGCAGGGGCTGGCAAACCGAAGATCAGCAGGTCAGAGAGCAGGACTCTTACTCACAGGTTGTGAAGACCTGTGAATCCCGATTTTGGCAGGTAAGCTTCTAGCTCAAGTCCCAAGAACTGGAGGTCAGAAGAACAAGAGGCAGCTGCAGGACCCAGAGAGGGCAAAAGCCAGAACATCCATTTATATTTGGATGCAGGCAACACACCCAAGGAAACTCCCTCTCAACTGATTGGCTACTCACAGCAGATCCCATCATGGGTGTGATCCCATATAAACACTGAAAATCATGGCCCAGCCAAGTTGACACACAATCTTAACCATCACAGTCCACCCATTGTCAGCTTGGCACCTGTACACATCTACCCAAACCACACATAATCTCTGAATAAAGACAATTAAAAAGTCATTCTTGCTTCTAATATGATACAACTGACACACATGCAACCGAAAACACTAACCCATTTATGTCTTATAAGTTAAGAAGACAAAATATTTGATACACACATAAAAAGCATAAATACTCATAAGAATTACAGTCCTTGTTTCTGCAGCGGTCCCATGGCCATAAAAGGTATTTAGAGCTACCTTCTCCCACCACCCATTCTATATTCCCTTTGCTCTCAACAAGCACCTCATGGTTCTTGGCCTGGTGGCGTGACCCAAACCTTTATTCCTGAAGGGTCTGCGCCATAGTAGTCATGTTGGAATTGGGTTGCTATAGTTTTCCGTTGACTTTAATCACAGGGTATGGTAGTACTAAGAGATGCCCTAAGGGATCTCCTGCATTCCAGACATACTCTTCTTTACCTCCGTTATGTCATATCAACGTGATTTCCTCTTGGTAATCAGGACCAATCACACCAGCCAATGTGGTAACTCCCTGCTTTGTCTGTTGATCCAGACACATAAAAAGCCCAAAGTGGCCAGGTGGCATTCTTAGTTTCCAGTTCAATGCAATCACAGATGTGTCTGCAGGTGGGAGCATTCCTCCCTTTGGAACTAAGACTCCTAGACATGCTGAGCATAAGGTAGTAGGGACAGGAAGCAGAAATCTTGCAAGTGGATCACTAGGGGTAATAGTGACTGGTGCCACCCCCATTTCCAATCCTGGCTATGGGAGAAACAGCACTGTATATTGGATGCTGGTTTAGAGCATATATGGCCTCCTGGAGAACATTGCCCCAACCCTGAAGGTATTGGCACCTAGCTGGTGCTGTAATTGTGTCTTTAGGAAGCCATTCCATCATTCTGTCAAGCCAGCTGCTTCAGAATGATGGGGAACATGGCAACACCAGTGAATTCCATGAGCATGGGCCCACTGCTGCACTTCATTTGCTGTGAAGTGAGTCCCATGATCAGAGGCAATGATGTGTGCGATACCATGAAGGTAGATAAGACATTCTCTAAGTCCATGGAAGGTAGTTTTGGCAAAAGCACTGCATGCAGGGAAGGCAAATCAATATCCAGAGTACGCGTATATTCCAGTAAGGACGAAACACTGCCCTTTCTGTGATGGAAGTGGTCCAGTGTAATCAACTTGCGACGAGGTTGCTAGCTGATCACCTCCAGGGATGGTGCCATATCAGGTACACCTTGTTGGTCTCTGCTGCAGGCAGATTGGGCACTCAGCAGTGGCTGTAGCCAAGTCACCCTTGCTGAGTGGAAGTCCATGTTGCTGGGCCCATGCATAACCCCCATCCCTGCCACCATGGCTACTTCGTTCATGAGCCCGTTGGGCAATGATGGGAGTATCTGGGGAAAGAGGACGACTGGTTTCCTATCCACTTGATTGTTAGAATCCGCCTCTGCTGAAGTCACTCTTTGATGAACATTCACATGAGACACAAATATCTTCACTTCTTTGGCCCATTCAGAGAGGTCTATCCACATACCTCTTCCCCATAAATCCTTGTCTCCAATTTTCTAATCATGTTCCTTCCAAGTCCCTGACCATCCACCCAAACCATTGGCCACAGCCCATAAATCGGTATACACTAGCACATCTGGCCATTTCTCCTTCCAAGGAGAGTGAACAACCAGGTGCACTGCTCAAAGTTGTGCCCGTTGGGAGGATTTCCCTTCACCACTGTCCTTCAGTGAGGTCCCAGAAAGGGGCTGTAGTGCTGCAGCTGTCCACTTTCAAATGGTGCCTGTGGATCGCCCAGAAGCATCTGTAACCAGGCAAGAGTTTTCCCTTCCTCAGTCAATTGATCATAAGGAACTCCCATGAGACCACAGGTGCAGACTGGGAGATGGAAGGTAATGTAACAATAGTGGAGACCAGGGGTATTTGTGTCATTTCCTCATATAACTTACTTGTGCCTTCAGGTCCTGCTCAGGCCTGATTTATACACCACTTCCATTTAATGATGGAGTGCTGCTGTGCATGTCCAACTTTATGACTCTGTGGGTCACACAATACTCATTTCATGATGGGCAGCTCAGGCCGCATGGTGACTTGGTGTCCTGTGGCTAAGCATTCAGTCTCTACTAAGGCCCAATAACAAGCCAAGAGCAGTTTCTCAAAAGGAGAGTAGTTACCTGCAGAAGGTGGCAGGGCTTTGCTCCAAAATCCCAAGGGTCTGTGCTGTGATTCACAAATAGGGACCTGCCAAAGACTCCAAACAGCATCTCTATCTGCCACGGACACGTCAGGCACCATTGAATCAGCTGGATTATATGGCCCAAGCGGCAGAGCAGCTTGCACAGCAGCCTGAACCTGTTGCAGAGCCTTCTTTTGTTCTGGGCCCCACTCAAAACTAGCAGCTTTTCAAGTCACTTGGTAAATAGGCCGGAGTGCCACACCCAAATGCGGACTATGTTGCCTCTAAAATCTAAAGAGGCCCCCTAGGCCTTGTGCCTCCATTTTAGTTGTGGGAGCAGCCAGATGCAATAACACTCCTTCACTGTAGAAGGAATATTTCGACATGCTCCAAACCACTGGACCCCTAGAAATTTCACTGAGGTCAAAAGCACCTGAATTTTTATGAGATTAATTTCCCATCCTCTAAGCTACAAATGTTTTACCACTAAGTCCACAGTCATGGACACTTCTTCCTTACTAGGTCCAATCAGCATAATGTCATCAATGTAATGGACCAGTGTGATGTCTTGTGGAAGGGAAAGGCAATCAAGTTCCCTGCAGACTAAATTATGACATAGAACAGGAGAGTTGATGTAGCCCTGAGGTAGTGAAAGTATATTGCTGTCCTTGCCAGCTGAAGGCAAACTGCATCTGGTGGTCCTTTGAAACATATATGGAGAAAAAGGCACTAGCCAGATCAGTAGCTGCACACCAGGTACCAGGAGGTGGATTAATTTGCTCAAGCAGTGAAACTACATCTGGAACAGCAGCTGCAATTGGAGTTACCACCTGGTTAAGTTTTCGATAACCCTTTGTCATTCTCCAAGATCCATCTGTTTTTTGCACAGGCCAAATAGGTGAGTTGAATGGGGATGTGGTGGGAATCACCACCCCTGCACCCTTCAAGTCCTTGATGGCGGCAGTAATCTCTGCAATGCTTCCAGGTATGCAATATTGCTTTTGGTTTACTATTTTCCTAGGTAGGAGCAGTTCTAGTGGCTTCCACTTGACTTTTACTGCCATAATAGCCCTTACACCATTTGTCAGAATTCCATTGTGGGGGTTCTGCCAGTTGCTGAGTATATCTGTTATAATTATGCATTCTGGAACTGGGGAGATCACTACAGGATGGGTTTGGGAACCCACTGGACCTACTGTGAGATGGACATGAGCCAAGACTCCATCAATAACCTGACCTCCATATGCCCCCACTCTGACTGGTGGGCCACAGTGATGTTTTGGGTTTCCTGGAATTAGTGTCAGATCAGAGCCAGTATCCAGGAATTCCTGAAAAGGTTGATTATTTCCTTTTCCCCAGTGAACAGTCGCCCTGGTAAAAGGCCGTAGATCCCTTTGGGGAAGCCTAGGATAAAGATTAACAGTATAAATTTTTGGAAGTGTATTAAAGTCCTTCCTCAAGGGAACCTGGCCACCCCTTCATTCAAGGAGTTGTGGGCCTTTAAACTTGCTTAAGTCTTGCTTTTGGCCTAAAATATGGCCTATAGTGGAGAATGACCCATCTGTGTTGGGGAAGAATGTGTGCTGTGCTGTTGTTGGGTGGAATGTTCTGTATATACATATGAAGTCAAGTTGCTTTATTGTGATATTTAGACCTTCTGTATCTTTGTTGGGTTTCTTTCTAGTTGTTCTGTCCTTCCTAGAAACTGGTGTGTTAAAGTCACCTACTCTTATAGTGAAGTTGTCTGTTTCTCTTTTGAATAGTCTGAGTTTGTTTTATGTATTTTGGAACTCTGCTGTTGGGTGCATAAATATATATTATGGTTATGACCTCTTGGTGGATTGACCCTTTAATTATTATATAGGGCCCTTTCTTGTCTCTTATGTTAAATTTTGCCTTAAAGTCTATATTATCAGAGATAAATATTGCCACTCCTCTCTTTTTTGCTTACTGTTTGCCTTATATATTCTTTTCTGTCCTTTGATTTTTAGCTTCTTTTTATATTTGTGTCTAAGGTCTGTCTCTTACAGGCAACATGTTGATGGGTCATGCTTTTTTAATCCATTCTGTTACTCTCTGTCTCTTGACTGGTGAATTTAATCTATTTACATTCATTGTGATTATTGATAGGTATGAATTTACTGCCGTCATTTTGTTGTACTTTTTTTGTGATGTTGACAGTTTTTTCTTCTGTTTACTTTTCTGTAATGAGTTCTTTTTGTTTATGGATTTTCTGTTCATTTCCTTCATTGTCATTGATTTGGTGTTTACTGAGTCTATGGTTTTCTTCTTTTTTATTTTGGTGAGTAGTCCTATTAACTTTTTTTGTGGTTACTCTGAAACTTACCTTTTTCATTCTAAGTTTAAAGCAGTCTGTTATATACTGACACCGCCTTGACTTCCTTTCCATATGGGAGCTCTGTAATTACACCATTTATTCCTCTTTTTTATTTTAACCTTGTCATCGTTTACAGATTGATGTCTCTGGTTCCCTGTTTTCAGTCTCATTGTGTTATTTAATTTTTGAGCATTCTTTGTCTTTTTTTTTTTTTTTTTTTTGTCTTGTTTGGTATCTGGGTGATGTCATTTGTGTTAATCTTAGGTTGTTGTATGATGTTGTTGGTTCTCTGTTCAAAGGACTCCCTTTAATATTTCTCATAAGGTTGTTCTGGTTTTTACAAGTTCCCTTAGTTTATTTTTATCTGGAAATATCTTAATTTCTCTATTGTGTTTGAGAGACACTTGTGCTGGATATATAATTATTGCTTGGCAATTTTTTTTTCTTTCAGCGTTTTATATATGCTATCCCATTGCCTTCTTGCCTACAGGGTTTCTGCTGAGAAACCAGAGCTTAGTATTATTAGTTCTCCTTTGTAGGTGACAGTTCATTTTTCCCAAGCTGCTCTCAGGATTCTCTCATTGTCTTTAGTTTCAGAAAGTTTGATTATAATATATTTCAGTGACTTTATTTTGGGATTTATCCTGTATGGAGTTCGCTGAGCTTCTTGGGTGTGTATCTTCTCATCTCTCACGGTATTAGTGAAGTTTTCTGCCAGCAAATCTTCAAAAATTGTCTCTGTACTTTTTTGTTTATTTGGTTTTGTTCTCTTCCTGTTCTAGATCTCCTGTCATGTGTAAATCATTCCTTTTGATAGCGTCCCATGTAACTCTTAGTATTTTTTCGTTTTTCTTTGTCCTTTTTTCTCAATGTTCCTCAAACAAATTAGTATCAATGGATTTGTCCTCGATTTGCTGGTTCTGTCTTCCATGGATCGATTCAACTCCTATATCCTTCCATTGAGCTATCTATTTCTGAAATTTTATTGCTAATCTCCTGAATTTCCAGTTGCTGTTTTTGTATGGTTTATAACTGCCTCTTTTGTTTTCATTCTATTCTTGTATTGTTTTCCTGGATTCATCTAGAGTTTTGTCTGTGTTTTCCTTCATCTTGTCTATGTTTTCCTTGATTCCTTTTTTGATCTCTTGGAGGATGCTGTATATAACTCTATTGAATTCCTTATAGGTAGTTCCATTACCATTTCTTCCTCAGGGACATTTTCTGACCCTTTATTTTAGTCATTTATTTAAGCCGTCTTGTCCTACTTCTTTATGTGAACTTCATATTGTCTCTTGTCTTTGAGGCATAAAGGTGTTATATATGTTTATTGATTGTATATATGTTTGCTTCATCTTGCTTTTTGTTTTGTTTTGATATATCCAGGTGGGTGGGGTGGGTGTGCTACTTTGGTCGCTAATCTGGCAGCAATGAGCACCCACCACCTGTTTCTGGGTGGGTGGGGCAGTAACTGGGATTGTGAGTGCTTGTCTGTATTCACTGGTCATACAGAGCAGGTCAGGGAGGGCTGTGTGAGCATTGGCTGTCATCTGTTGATCTGGTGGCACAGGAGCTGGCGATGGTACTCACCGAGTGGATGGGACAGTAGGTGTGGTGGGTATGGCATTCAAGCAGAGAATGTGGTTGTCACTGCTCACCAGGTCAGAGAGGATGGTGTTGAGGTGTTGAGCACATGCATGCATGTTCATGAGTTCATTGCCTCTTGTCAGTTCAGGTGGGGGGTAGGTGTTGGGCAGGCATGTGAGTGACTGCGTGGTCATCACCACTTGCCAGTTGTGGAGGAAGTGGGTTGTAGGGGTGGTCGGGTATGTTCACATAGTTGCTGCCACTCATCAGGTCAGGGACGGGGATGCAGGTGCCAAGAGGGTATGCACTTGGTAGTGCAGTCGCTGCTGCTAAACAGTTTGGGGAGTGTGAGTGGATGGTTGGAAGGTGTGTGCTTGGTCACGAAGTTGCCAGGTTGAGGATGGGGGCTTGGTGGGTGTTGAGCAGGCACACACTTGGTCGCATGGTCACCACCACTTGCCAGATCAAGGCGGAGTGGGTGGCAGGCCAGCGTGAGCAGTCAGTGTGCAGTCATGTGGATGTCACCTCTTGCCAGGTTGGGGGTGTGGGGTGTCTGGAAGCCACCTGTTCAACCATGCAGCCACTGCCACTCGCCAGGTCAGGAGGGCTGAGTGGCAGGCAGGTGAGCTCATGAGAGGACACTTTTTGGGTGAGGGTGGCAGATGAGGCTTGGTGAGGGGGTTGGGGGCTTGAATTATCATCTTTGGTTGGGTGGATTGGCTAGGGTATGGCACCTTCTACCACTTCTCATCAGGAGGGTGGGGAGGATGGGAGTGCACCCCTTTAGCTAGCGGACGTGGTTGCCCAGGCACTTCGCATCCACTACAGCCAGCAGTCAAGACCTGACCTCAACCAAGTGGGAGGAAGGGGGACCGCCTGGAGTCTGGTAGGATGGAAGACCTTCCACCAAGACTCTGCTGATCCACCACCTCATGCATGCCACCCACCCCAAAGGTCAGGGACTGCCACCCATGCATATACCTGACTCTGGATAGTGGCTCCTTCCCCCCTCTGTAGATGGCAGGATCCCTGGAATTCTCACCCTCTTTTCTGTGTTTCCCTCCTTAGATCTGGATCATGAACTGCTCATCTTGCTTCTCCTCTGGGCGTGTTTATACAAGTCCTCTGTCTCTTGTGGGAATGCTGTGCTCCTTATCTGGGGTCAATACTGGCTATGTTGCAAATGGCCATGTTGAGTTGGGACTGCTGGCAGAGTCCCTTTGCTCCTTGTCACTCCTCTTTCACTGCATTCATTTCACTTTTTCTTCCAGTCATTGTTAGAGTAATTCTTTGTCCTTCCTTTTTGATATTCAGGGTTCTAAGATTATTATTCACAACTGCTTGACTTGGTTTTTTAGGCTTTTGCTGTAGAAAGACAGTATGGTGCATCTCATTAAGCTGCCATCTTTGCTCCTCTCCCTTCCCTTCTCTTTTAAAAAAATTTTTTGGCTTTCTTTTCTGTTTTTCATTCACTCAAAAGCCATTTGGCCGGCCCTGTCAAGGTAGATGTCCTGAGCAAGTGAAGTGAGCCATAGTAGGGAATGGGCCCCCTACATGGTGAGAGAGCAAGTGGCCCAGCAGGCTCGGAAGATTAGCTATATACAGGGAGATTGAGGAATATGTCATGATCATTGGTATGTTTGAGTCCACTGAAGTAAATTCTATAAAATAACTGGCCCATGACCTTCAAACATGTCAAGTTCATGAAACTCATGGGTACTGAGAAACTTCAAGATTGAAGGAGATCGAGATTAGAGAGGTGAGTTATCTAGGTATGACATGGGATCCTTCACAGGCTATTTCTAGGACAATTGATAAAACTTGAAATAGAGTATCTTGGTGAAGAATGTACAGGTGTTCTTTGTAGTATTCTTGCAACTTTTATATAAAAAACAAAAAAACCAAACCCAGTGCTGTCGAGTCAGTTCTGACTCATAGCAACCCTATAGGACAGAGTAGAACTGCCCCATAAAGTTTCCAAGGAGCGCCTGGCAGATTCAAACTGCTGACCCTTTGGTTAGCAGCCGTAGCACTTAACCACTATGCCACCAGGGTTTCCACCTTTATATGGATTCAAAAAATATATATGTTTTTTAAAATTTACCCTGACTACAGTGTGGAGGATGAGTTGAAGGGGCAGTAGTAGAAGCAGGAAGAATAAGTCAGGAGGCTGGAGCATCAGGGTGGGATGCCCTGAAAAAAGCCCAAAGGGATCAGTAGAGTAATGCAGAAAGGACATGATAGCAGATGGCTCTTAAGGGCGAGGGCAACAGAGGTACAAGGATGATGCCCAACTATCTGGCTTTTGCCTCTGGTGATACCATTCTCCGAAAGTGGGGATGGTGGAAAAGAACTGTTTAGAAGAGTGGAAGGGTTGGGAATAGATGGTGGGTTTAGTTTATAACTGTGTTTCTCAGACTTTGGGGGGAGCGATTGTTATGGTTGTGTGTCAACTTGGTTGCGCCATGATTCTCAGTGGCTTGCCAGTTATACTATAGTTTGTCAGTTGTAAGATGATGTGATCACTTCCATGATGAGATTTGATATAATGTGATCACCTCCATGATGGGATCTGCTCTGAGTAGCCAATCAGTTGAAAAGGAGTTTCCTTGGGGGTGTGGCCTGCATCAAATATAAGTGGACTTTCTAAAAACGGTTCAGGGGCTTTTGCTCACTCTGGATCCTGCAGCTGGCTCCTCTTCATCTGACCTCCAGTTCTTGGGACTTGAACTAGCAGTTTGCCTGCCATCTTACCTGCCGATCTTGGGATTCATTGATCTTGTGCAGCCTGCGAGCAAGAGCCCTACTGTCTGACCTGCCAATCTTGGGTTTGCTAACCCCTTGCAGCTACATGAATCAGGGGAGACCTCTATCCTGATCCATGGACTTGAGACATTCCAGCCTTTAAAATCGTGTGAGCCATTTTCTTGATATAAATCTCTCTCTATATATATTTATACTCTTTACCAGTTTTGCTTCTGTAGAGAACCCAGCCTAAGACATTTGGTACCAAAAGTAGATCTAGAGAAACAAAACTGTAAGGGTGAGTTTTCCAAACTGGTTTTCAAGTCTGTTTAGTCTTAAAGGTGTTGATGAGTTTGCTTCCAGTAATAAAGAGGGCACTGCTAATCCATAGCGTGAGGTGGTGATAGAAATACACAAAATATCACCACCAATAGATCAGGTATTTGTAGAAGGTGAGGCTCTGGGTGATTGAATGTTTGATACCTTTCTACAATTTTTTTCATAATGAGAAGTATAAGAAATCTTGGTTGTTCCTACTTTTGATAAACAAAGTGGTGAAAGAAAGAGATGAGTTCAGGGCTTCAGAGTCAAAGCTCATATGCCACATAAATGACCTCAAAGTTTCTACTTGTGCCGTGAATGAAAGCCTTATTGCTTGTAGTAACAGAGCTGATATTGCCAAAAGCCATAACCACATCTTATTGTAAGAATGACTGAATTACAATGTCATCTCAATTCCCAACCTCGAGTGGTGTCTGAAGTTAAAGTGAAGGTATTGATTGGAAGAAACAGGATCCTAAAATTTGGGATATGTTCATATGGGCGGATAATCAGGAAGCTGGAGACATCAAGCCCCTAAATTCTGTTGAATCACTCCTGCCAGTAGAACCAGCCCTCTCACTCCCACCTGAAGAGATTTGTCCATGTTCGTCTGCTAAGCCAGCCTCCCCAGTAAAACCGTTAGCCCTTCTACTTCCATCTAACAAAATTAACCCACCTGTGTCTAAAGAGCCTTTGTCTAAGTCATTGCCTGGGGTATCGCTGAAGGAGATGCGTTACAGAACAACGCTGGATGTTCTCAAAACACATCCCTGCCACCCATTTTGGCTTCTCCACCTATAACTAGATTTATGTTCCAGTGATCCCCAAAAGATGAAGTACAAAATGTGACCCAGGAGTAGGTATGCTATATTCCAAAAGAACGGCTTGACTTTTCTAATATGTACAAGCAGAAACCTGGGGAATATGTGTGGGAATGACTATTAAGAGTGTGGGATAATTATGCAAGGAACATAAAGATGGATCAGTCTGGGTTTATTGATATGGGCCCTCTAAGCACAGATTCTTCATTAAGTGTTTCAGCTCAAGTGTTTAGGAAGGATCTAATAGTTTATTTGGTTGGGTCGCTGAAGCATGGATTATATGGTGGCCTACACTAAATCAAGTTGAAGAATCATACGTACCTATCCCAAACTTTAGGATCCCATTTCTTCCCAATCAATTCCCTCACTTTAACTTCAGACACCCCTTGAGGTTGGGAATTGGGATGGCATTGAGATACCTTGGTGTACAGGTGGAAGAAGGTATGAATTTATCAGGTTGAACCCACAGACTCACACATGGAGTGCCCAGAGGACACACCTTTTACCACAACTGTGAAGAACAAATTTGCGAAGGAAGCCCCAGCATCTTTGAAGACTGCTGTGATTGCTGTTTTATGTAAGTCAGGCTTGATAGTGGGAACTGCCCTAACTGAATTAAGACACCCAACTACAATGGGGCTGATTGTGTCCCATGGTTGTAGAAGCCTAGTGGAGGCACTCAACTGACAAAGACAAGGTAGGCGTGGTCACCATAATGGACAGCAGAGTCAAAGCATTAATCAGAATAGTCTCACTTGTATGAACTTACAGCATTGGCTACTTAGTCATGGTGTCCCTAGGAGTGAAATAGACAGGAAATCTACTAAATATTCACTTGATCTGTACAAGTGGAAAAATTCTAGGTCAAGTGAACAGCAGTCTAACTCGAATCACCAGAATAGAGAGTCACAGTCCCTCAATCAGTTCCCAGACTTGAGTTAATTACAGATCCACAATCCCTTGAATGAAGGTGAGGCTGGGTCCCCTTAACTAAGGGCTCCAGTACACTGCCAAAAACTTATACTGTTAATCTTTCTCCCAGGCTTCCCCAAAGGGATCTATGGCCTTTTACCAGGCTGACTGTTCATTGGGGAAAAGGAAATAATCAGACTTTTCAGGGATTACTGAATACTGGCTCTGATCTGACACTAATTCCAGAAAACCCAAAACATCACTGTGGCCCACCACTCAGAGTGGGGGCATATGGAAGTCAGGTTATTGATGGAGTCTTAGCTCATGTCCATTTCACAGTAGGTCCAGTGGGTTCGCAAACCCATCCTGTAGTGATCTCCCCAGTTCCAGAATGCATAATTGGAATAGACATACTCAGCAACTGGCAGAGCTCCCACATTGGATCTCTGAAAGTGGAGTAAGGGCTATTATGGTAGTAAAAGTCAAGTGGAAGCCATTAGAACTTCCCCTACCTAGGAAAATAGTAAACCAAAAGCAATACAGCATTCCTGGAAGGATTGCAGAGATTACTGCCACCGTCAAGGACTTGAAGGATGCAGGGGTAGTGATTCCCACCACATTCCCATTCAACTCTCCTCTTTGGCCTGTGCAAAAAACAGATGGATCTTGGAGAATGACAGTGGATTATCAAAAACTCAACCAGGCTGTGACTGCAATTGAAGCTACTGTTCCAAATATAGTTTCATTGCTTGAGCAAATTAATACATCTCCTGGTACCTGGTGTGCAGCTATTGATATGGCTAATGTTTTTTCTCCATGCCTCTTTTGAAGGAACACCAGAAGTAGTTTGCCTTCAGCTGGGAAGGCTAGCAATATACCTTCAGTGTCCTACCTTCAGCGCAGCATCAACTCTCCTGCCCTACGTCATAATTTAGCCCCCAGGGGCTTGATTGCCTTTCCCTTCCCCAAGACATCACACTTGTCCATTACATTGATGACATTATGCTGATTGGACCTAGTAAGGAAGAAGTGTCAATGACTTTGGACTTATTGGTAAAACATTTGCATGCTAGAGGTGGGAAATTAATCCCACAAAAATTCAGGCACCTTCGACCTTAGTGAGATTTCTAGGGGTTCAGCGGTATGGGGCATGTCAAGATAGTCCTTCTACAGTGAAGGATAAGTTATTGCATCTAGCTGTTCCCACGACTAAAAAGGAGGCACAAGGCCTAGTGGGCCTCTTTAGATTTTAGAGGCAACATAGCATTTGGGTGTGGCATTTGGCCTATTTATCAAGTGACTTGAAAAGCTGCTAGTTTTGAGTGGGGCCCAGAACAAAAGAAGGCTCTGCAACAGGTTCAGGTGCCATGCAAGCCACTCTGCCATTTGGACCGTATGATCTAGCTGATCCAATGGTGCCTGAAGTTTCAGTGTCAGATAGAGATTCTGTTTGGAGTCTTTGGCAGGCCCCTATTGTTGAATCACGGTGCAGATCCTTTGAGTTTCAGAGCAAAGCCCTGCCACTCTTTGCAGATAACTACTCTCCTTTTGAGAAACAGCTTTTGGCTTATTACTGGGCCTTAGTGGAGACTGAACACTTAACCATGGGCCACCAAGTCACCAGGCAGCCTGAGCTGCCCATCATGAACTGGGTGTTGTATGACCCACAGAGTCATGAAGTTGGATGTTCACAGCAGCACTCCATCATTACATGGAAGTGGTATATACCAGATCAGGCTTGAGTAAGACCTGAAGGCACAGGTAAATTGTGTGAGGAAGTGGCCCAAATACCCATGGTCTCCACTCTTGTTACATTACCTTCCATCTCCCAGTCTTTCTCTATGGCCTCATGGGGAGTTCCTTATGATCAGCTTGCTGAGGAAGAGAAAACTCTTGCCTAGTTTACAGATGCTTCTGCGTGATATGCAGGCACCACTCAAATGTGGACAGTGACAGCACTACAGCCCCTTTCTGGGACCTCCCTGAAGGACAATGGTGAAGAGAAGTCCTCCCAATGGGCAGAACTTTGAGCAGTGCGCCTGATTATTCACTTTGCTTGGAAGGAGAAATGGCCAGATGTGTGATTGTATACTGATTTATGGGCTGTGGCCGATGGTTTGGCTGGATGGTCAGGGACTTGTAAGGAACATGATTAGAAACTTGGTGACAAGGAGTTATGGGGAAGAGGTATGTGGATAGACCTCTCTGAATGGGCCAAAGAAGTGAAAATATTTGTGTCCCATGTGAATGCTCATTGTCTTAGTCATCTAGTGCTGCTATAATAGAAATATCACAACTGGATGGCTTTAACAAAGAGAAATTTATTCTCTCACAGTCGAGTAGGCTACAAGTCCAAATTCAGGGCATCAACTCCAGGAGAAGGCTTTCTCCTTCTGTCAGCTCTGGAGGAAGATCCTTGTCATCAGTCTTCCCTTGGTCTGGGAGCATCTCAGGGCAGGAACCTCAGGTCTAAAAATGCTCTGTGCTCCCGGTGCTGCTTTCTTGGTGGTATGAGGTTCCCATGTCTCTCTGCTCACTCCTCTCTTTCATATCTCAAAAGAGATTGGCTTAAGACATTATCTAGTCTTGTAGATTTAATCAATGTAACTGGCGCTAATCCATCTTACTACATCATAGTGATAGGATTTACAACACATAGGAAAATCACATCAGATGATAAAGTGGTAGACAATCATACAAGGGAATCATGACCCAGCCAATATTTTGGGGGGACACAATTCAATCCATGACACTCACCAAAGAGTGACTTCAGTAGAGGAGGGTTTTAAAAGTCAAGTGGATAGAATGATGCATTCTGTGGGAACCTGTCGTCCTCTTTCCCTCGCCACTCCCATCATTGCTTGATGGACTTAAGAACAAAGTGGCCATGGTGGCAGGGATGGCACAGCAACATGGACATCCACTCACCAAGGCTAACTTGGCTATAGCCACTGCTGAGTGCCCAGTCTGCCAGCAGCAGAGACCAACATTGAGTCCCTGATATGGCACCATCCCTTGAGTTGATCATCCAGCAACTTGGTGGCAAGTTGGTTACACTGGACTGCTTCCATCATGGAAAGGGCAGTAATTTGTTCTTACTGGAATAGGCTTACTTAGTCTGCATATGGATTTGCCTTCACTGCATGCAAATCTTCTGCCAAAACTACCATCCGTGGACTTACAGAGTGCCTTATCTACCATCGTGTTATTCCACAGAGCATCACCTCGGATCAAGGGCCTCACTTCATAGCAAATGAAGTGCAGCAGTGGGTTCATGCTTATGGAATTCACTGGTTTTACCATGTTCCCCATCATTCTGAAGCAGTTGGCTTGATAGGACGATGGAATGGCCTTCTAAAGACACAATTATGGCAACAGCTGGGTGGCAACACCTTGCAGGGTTGGGGCAATGTTCTCTAAAAAAAAAAAAACTAGGAGGCTATAAACCAACATCCAGTATATGGTTCTGTTTCTCCCATAGCCAGGATTCATGGGTCCAGAAATCAATGGGGGGAAATGAGTGACACCACACACTGTTACCCTTAATGGCCCACTTGTAAGATTTTTGCTTCCTGTCCCCATGACCGTATGCTCTGCAGATCTAGATGTCTTAGTTCCAAAGGGAGGAATGCTCCCATCTGAAGATACATCTGTGATTCCATTGAATTGGAAGTTAAGAATGCCACCTGACCATTTTGGAGTCCTTATGCCTCTGGATCAACATCAATGAAGGGAGCTACCATATTGGCTGGTGTAATTGACCTTGATTACCAAGAGGAAATCAGATTTATATTACGTAATGGAGGTAAAGAAGAGTATGTCTGAAATGCAGGATATCTCTTAGGGCATCTCTTACTACTACCATGCCCTGTGATTAAAGTTAATGGAAAACTACAGCAACCCAATTCTGATGTGACTACTAATGGCCCAGACTCTTCAGAAATAAAGGTTTGGTTCACTCCACCAAGCAAAGAACCACAATCAGCTGAGTTGCTTGCTGAGGGCAAAGGGAATACAAAATGAGTGGTGGAAGAAGGTAGTTTTAAATACCAGTTCCAACCACGTGACCAGTTGCAGAAATGAGGTCTGTAATTGTTATGAGTATTTCTGCCTTATATGAGTACACCAAATATTTTCGTTTTCTTCACTTATAAAATATAAGATGTAAACAGGGCAGTGTGTTTTTGGTTGTATGTGTGTTAGTTGTATCATGTTGGGTGCAAGTATGACTTTATAATTGTCTTTATTCAGAAATTTTATATGGTTTAAGATGTGTACAGGTGCCAAGATGACAAGGGAGGGGACAGTCATGGTTAAGATTGTGTGTCAACTTGGCTGGGCCATGATTCTCAGTGGTTTGGTGGTTATAATGTAGTTTGGCAGTTGTATGATGATGTGATCACTTCCATGATGAGATTTGACATATTGTGATTACCTCCATGCATGGGATCTGCTCTGAGTAGCCAGTCAGTTGAAAAGTAGTTTCCTTGGGGATGTGGCATCAAATATACATGGACTCTTTCGCAAGGCTTGGGGACTTTTGTTTGCTCTGGATCCTGCAGCTGGCTCCTGTTTGTCTGACTTCCAGTTCTTGGGGCTTGAGCTAGCAACTTACCTGTCGTTTTGCCTGCCAGTCTTGGGATTCATTGATCTTTTGCAGCCTCTGAGCAAGGACCTTGCTGTCTGACCTTCCAATCTTGGGTTTGCCAGCCCCTGCGGTACCTGAATCAGGAGAGTCCTCTACACTGACCCATGGTCTTGTACGTTCCAACCTCTACAATCACATCAGCCTTTTTCTTGATACAAATCTCTCTCTCTATATATACTTATACTCCTTACTGGTTTTGCTTCTCTAGACAACTCAGCCTAACACAGGGGGTATCTGATTTACCTGGAGAGCTAATAAAGTACACAGAGGCACAGGCTGGTTGAGTTAAAATAGAGTTGGGGACTTTGCATTTTTACCAAGATTTCTCAGGTAATTGTGATACCCACTAATGTTTAAGACACACTAATTTAGAACATTTTGATTTTTACATGCTGATAGGATATCTCAGTAGAGCTGCTAAATAGGCAGCTGGCTGTATGGGCTGGGAGCATGAAGGAGGGGTCCAAATGAAGATGTATGTTTAGCATCACCAGCATAAAGACAGTTATCAAGACAGTTGGGTGTAAGTGTACTTGACATGGGAGAGGATAGAGTGGAAAAATAAAAGGGTCTTATTCTGAGCCTGAAGGAGCCCAACATTTACCAATATGTGTGTATATTAAGTTGAATGAGTGGATGCCAAATTGTCCCTTTCCTCCAGAGAGGCAACTGCTAAGATTTGCTAAAAATCTAAGCCCTCACTTTGCAGATGAGTGATCAGAGGTCCAAAGTGGTCAAATGAGTTACTCATGGTCACATAGATTGTTAATGGCAACTTTGGCCTTTGAATCTAGGTCTCCAGGCTCAGAGTCCAGTGCTCATGACACCATATCTCCCTCTCCTGCCTCACTGTGTGCTGGACCCTTGCCCAACTTTGGTAATTTGTGACATCCTAAAGCATGTATTGATGTTCTCATTCTTTCCCCCTTTCCTCCCAAAGACCTTGCAAAGAATCGTTTTAGAGTCCAAGTCTGCCATTGCATTTGATAGCTGGCTGTGCTGGTGATGCTAGCAGAGGCTAGGCCACATGCAGGCAGAGGTGAGCATGCTATTCACTTTATCTATTGACTTTTTAGCTCTACTTCTTTGCATTATTTCTTTTTCCATGGTTACTCTAGGATTACAACGTATCCTTAATTTTTTACTGTCTATTTTAGATTAAGATTGTACCACTTCCCATAAAATGTAGAAGCCCTGCAATCACATAGATCCACCCCTGCTGCCCTTTGTGTTATAATTGTAGTCATGGATTGAATTGTGTCTCCCCAAAATGTCTGTCAACTTAGCTGGGCCAGGAGTCCAAGTACTGTGTGATTGTCCACCATTTTATGTGATTTCCCTATGTGTTGTAAATCCTATCGCTATAATGTAATAAGATGGATTAACGGCAGTTGTACTGATGAAGTCAACAAGATTAGGTAGTGTCTTAAGCCAGTCTCTTTTGAGATATAAAAGAAAGAAGTGAGCAGAGAGACATGGGGACACCAAGAAAGCAGTGCTAGGAGCAGAGCACAACCTATGGACCTGAGGTTCCTGTTCTGAGATGCTCCCAGACTAAGGGAAGACTGATGACAAGGACTTTCCTCCAGAGGCGACAAAGGAAGACAGCCTTCCCCTGGAGTCGACACCCTGAATTTGGACTTGTAGCCTACTCAACTGTGAGAGAATAAACTTCTCTTTGTTAAAGCCATCCACTTGTGATATTTCTGTTATAGCAGCACTAGATGACTAAGACAGTTGTCATGTAAGTGTCAGATTGACATACATTAAAAGACTCACAAGACATTGTTATAATTTTTGCTCTAGGCAATCATAGGTATTTTAAATAAAGAAGAAAAATGTTTATATTAATTCAAAATAGTTATCATTTTTCTTGCACTTGCTTCATTCTTCAAAACTCAAATTTCCCTCTGATATTATTCCTTCAGCCTGAAGGACTTCCTTTAGTATTTTGTGTAGTCCAGGTCTTTGGACAATACATTCTCATTTTTCCTTTGTCAGAAAAATGTCTATATTTTGCATTCAGTCTTAAGAATATTTTTTACTGGATGTATAACTCCATATTGTTTTGTTTCTTTGTTTTAGCCCTTTAAGGATTTTTTTCCATGGTCTTCTGGCTGCCTTGGTTTCTGTTAAGAAGTCCTACAGTTATTTGAGTCATATATATACTGTGCTACTTTTCTCTGGCTGCTTTGAAGATTTTCTCTTTACCTTTGGTTTTTTTGCCTATGATGTGGTTGGTTTTGGGGTTTTTTTTTTTCTTTCTTTCTTTCTTTTTTCCCCTGAATTTATCTTATTTGGGGTTCTTTTTTTTTTTTAAGCTTCTTAAGTCTGTACATTTGTGTCTTTCACTATATTTGGGAAGTTTTCAGCCATAATTTTTCAAATATTTTCTATCCCATTTTCTTTCATTCCAGGACTACAATTACCCGTATGTAGAACTTCTGAAAATTTCCCATCGGTTTCTGAGGCTCTTTTCATTTTTCCCCAATTTTTTCACTCTTCTTCAAGTTATGTGATTTCTCTTGATCTGTGTTCATGTTCATTGACACCTTAATTTGTCATGTCCCTTGTGCTATTGAGCCCCTCCAGTAACTGTTTTTCTGATACTGTATTTTTTAGTTCTGCAATTTCCCATTAATCCTTTTGTATATATTTTCCGTTTCTCAGTTGACATGTCCTCTCTTTTTATCCATCGCAAACATATTTCTCTTTGCCTCATTGAACATAGCTACAATAGTTGCTCCAAAGTCTATGTCTGATGATCTTAATGTCTGGATCATCTTGGAGATGGCATCTTTGGGTTGTATTTTCTCTTGAAAATGGGTCACATTTTCCTGTATGGTCATTTTTCTGTCTAGTAATTTTAGATTATATATGGTGCACTGTGAATATTTTGATGTAGAGACTCTGGATTCTGCTAGCCTTCTCCGAGGAGTATTGATATTTTTGTGTTAACAGGCAATTAAATTGTCTAGACTCAAACTTTAAACTGTCACGTGTGCAGTTCGCAATTCCTACGGTTTTCAGTCTATCTCATACATGTATGGTTCAGGGGTCAGCCAGAGAACTGGGTAGAGTTTATACACAGAATTTGGGATTCCCTTCCCCTGGCTCTCTTTTTTCCAGGGATTCTCTCCCAACTCTCCAGAAGTGGAGATTGCCTTGTACTTTTTCCCTTGGTTCCACCACCCAGAAACATGGTGGGTTTTCCTATTGGAGTTTTATCTACTGCACAGACTGTGGTGATTGTGGCTGCCCTTAGGCAAAGACACAGAAGGTAGAACTCATCCCATGCTGTTTAGTTTCCAGAACCTTCGGGTAGTGTGCTCATGTTTTTGTTTTTCTTTGTATTTTATTGTTATTTTCTGGAGGACCAATTTGTTAGAAGCATAATCCTCCATACCAAAAGCAGAACCTCTAGCCTCTATTACCTTTAAACAGCAATTCTATGAAAAAAGTCCTTAAGACCTCTCTACTCCATCTTAATTCTCCTAATTCTTGCAGTTTTTCTTCAAGATCTTTTTTACATCATTATCTTCTAATACACCTGGTTTCACTTTATAATTGAAGACCTCATTAATGTCTATTAAACTTTTCTAGTTTTTCCTACTAGATTCTCAGCCTCTCTCACTCTGTCTTAATTCTCCACCATGCTTTTCCCCAGGTCTTCCTTCCCTATTTTAAATTGCTATTCTAGCCCCAGGAGCATTTCCTTTCCACCAGGCTCCTGGAATAATGAACAGATAGAATTTGTTGCTTGGTGCTTATGATTGGAATAAGCCCACTAGACTATGGAAGAGTTTTGCATTGCTATGTACACTCCCTTCTTCTAAAAAGGGCAGATAAATGGGCTGTGCTGGGTTCTGAACACCTGTACAATTTTCCTTTTAGCATGTATATTCCTAAATACTGTTGTGAGTCCCTGGGTGGTACAAACAGTTAACATGCTTAGCTGCTAACTGAAAGGATGGAGGTTCAAGTTCACCCAGAGGCCCCTCATAAGAAAGGCCTGTAATCTACTTCCAAAAAATCAGCCATTGAAAACACTATGGAGCAGTTCTACTCTGACACACATGAGGTCGCCATGAGTCAGAACTGACTTGATGGCAACTGGTGTGTGTATTCAAATAAATATCACCGTGCTTTTGTTATTGACCAGTTCCCAGCGCTTGATCTCACAGGCCACATTCTGATTATTATTCCCCCATCTCCTGTTAAGAGGGGAAAAATAGGCACACACATACCAGGAAATGTGCCACATCTTTTATTAACCCTTAGCGTTTGTGTCTCACATACACATTCACAAACCTGATCTTCACCCTTTATAATCTCCCTTTTGTGGACAGAGCTCCAATTGGATCCCATAAATCTTCTCTGGACAGCACTGTATGCTCGTTAAATCAAAAGCTCTACTCCAGTATGGCTTTCTTTCTCTTTGGATAAGTGAGAAGAGGCCCCATCCAGTCTCTTTGGGAGCCAAAGCTCCCCTTCTTAGTATTCAGCCAGGTTCCTTCTGCTAAAGTAGCGTCAACTTTCCCATCCTCTTTAGCCCCCGGGCTGTCTCTCTAAGACTTCTCCGGTCCTGTACAGGCCTGCTCTTAGCAGGCCTCCCTGTTTTATCATGAATTGCATTAAGTCTTCAAGGTGCCTCTGATCTTCCTCATACGTTTCCCCTTAGACTCCTCTTGTGGCTCTTTCTTTGTGTCTCATGCTCCAGGCTCCTCCCACACCTGTGTTTCTGCCACTTTTGAGATTCATTTCCTTCCAAGCTAGCCAGTTCCTCCTCCTCCTTGCTTTCTCTTTTATAGTGTCGGCTGATGTTCTCTGCCCTGTTTCTGTCCCTCTCTGTGAACCTCAAACAGAGCTGTTTCTTAGGCATCTGCCACACTTGGCAGGAGGCAGAGCTGTCTTCTCAGGCTATTTACCAGCTGTGGCTATTGCCCTTCCTTAACTGTTGATCTTTAGCCAGCTCTTCCTCACAAATTGCCCTGCCCAATGCGGGAGTCTTTTTTATGCCACGGCCCATCCTGACCTTGCTGGGGGAATCAGTCCTGCCCCTCATGTGCTCGGCAGGGGTCCTCATTCCCCTGTCATGAATACTACTCACCCCAGGTAATGATGTAGGCAACACCCTTGTCTTGTCCCACCTACATTATTGCCATGAATTACTGTCTCAGCTGCAACCTCTATCCTCACTGTGCTTCCAGGAGAGAGCATTGTTCTAGTTATGATCGATCCATGCTGGAATCTGTAGGGCCTTTCCTTTCACATAAAAATTGGCCTTCATTCCGTGACATTGTATGTCATGCCCAGTTGAGCCCTGTGTACAGGAAAACAGTCTGGGAAGGAGGTGGAAAGTGCCTCTCTAGAACTTTCTTTCTCACACTGGTGTGGCAAAATAGTTCTTTGGCATGGTAGGAAGAATGCAGGATTTGGATTCAAACAAATTCTGGTTCTGCTACTTCTATCTCTATGAACTTGGGCCTTGGCCTCTTGGACCACAATGTGGGATTTGTAAGAACCCACGTGATACATTGGCAACACCACCACCAGTTGCCATCAAGTCGATTCTGACTCATAGCAACCCCATATGTGTCAGAGGAAAACTGCGCTCCATAGGGTTTTCAGTGACCGATTTTTCAGATTTAGATTGCTAGGCCTTTCTTCCGAGGTACCTCTGGGCAAACTCGAACCTTCAACCTTTTCATTAGCAGCCCAGTGTGTTAACCGTTTACATCACACAGGGACTCCCAAATTGGTAAAAGCCGTGCCCTGATCACAGCTTATATTATTGTTGTAGGTGCCCCTACGAGTGTTTTCGAGTCTCTCAGAATGTACAGACACTCAGGTGTACATTTTCAAGGCTAATTGGTAAAAAACGTCCTATGATTTCCCTCTTCCTACATCTGCCATGGAGCCCATTCCAACTCATAGTGACCCTAAAGGACAGGGTAGAATTGCCTCATAGGGTTTCCAAGTCTGTAATCTTTACAGAAGCAGACTGCCACATCTTTCTCCCATGGAGAGGCTGGTGGGTTCAAACCTCAGACCTTTCAGTTAGCAGATGAGCATTTAACCACTGTGCCGCTGGGGCTCCTTTCCCTATTCCTAGTCACTCCAAAACAGAAAGCAATAAAGCAGAGAGTTGCCAGGAGCCCAGGAAATGCAGGTATTCAGAAAGGAAAATTGAAGACTGTCATGGCAGAATCACCCTGGAAGAATTTTGAAGAAAACTTCTCAGGAGAGAGCATGGGAAAAGACAACAAAGATTACTGTATTCCATTGAAGCCAGTGGTTCTCACACTTTATTGTGCATCACAATCACATTAAAATACAAATTGCTGGGCCCTGGTGGCGTAGTGGTTAAGTGCTACAGCTGCTAACCAAAGGGTCGGCAGTTCGAATCCTCCAGGAGCTCCTTGGAAACTCTATGGGGCAGTACTACTCTGTCCTGTAGGGTTGCTATGAGTCGGAATACACTTGACAGCACTGGGCTTGGTTGTTTTTAGTTTCACCCACCCCCAGAGTTTGTGATTCAGTGATTCTGGGGCGGGACCCAAGAATTTGCTTTTCGAACAAGTTCCCAGGTGATGATACTGCTGGTCCGGGACCATGCAAAACCACTGCACTGAGCCTTTTAGCAAACATAAATTTACTTCACAAATGTGTGTTGCAAGAAATGCCAATTACCTTATTTTTCAAAAAATCAAAGTAAGTCTGTTAGGCTGGAAAAAAAATATATTTTCAGCCATTTTAGGAAACCTCCTGCTCACTCCCCACGCTGCCCTTGGGCAACACATCTTTGCCTGGTCTGGCAGCCCCTGTGCACTTGGCCTGGCCTCCTGATGCCCACCCAGCCATCAACTTTGTCTGCAGAGGCAGAGAGGGCACAATACAGTAGGTGTCCCCCATCACAGACCCCCAAACCAGCATCGGCTTCCAGGTTTTGGGACCTTTGTTCTGGTCCTGCCACTTTTGCCCTCCTAATAACCAATTTCCTAGAGTCTGAATCTACCTCCTCAATCAGCTCTTTTAAAAAAAGAAAAAACTGATTAAATCTGCCCTGGGAATCCTAGGGATTGGGATTAAGGAGTTGTTGACAAAAAGATAAAGGTCATCCTCATTCTTTAGATTCTTCTACAGCAAAACCAAAAACCAAACCCATTACCATTGAGCCGATTCTGACTCGTAGCAACCTTATAGGACAAAGTAGAACTGCCCCGTAGAGTTTCCAAGGAGCACCTGGTGGATTCAAACTGCTGACCTTTTGGTTAGCAGCCATAGCACTTAAGCAGTATGCCACCAACATCAAAATACACAAATTAACACCTCAATCATTCTTCTTGTCATCAGGTTATCAGTGAACTAATTGTCTAGTAAACTAGGCTGAACCCAAAGAGAGTTTTATTACATTGCTTTTTTCTTTTTTTGAGAATTGCCATCAAGTCAATTCCAACACTTGAAAGTAGATCGCCAAGTCTTTCTCCCAAGATGCCTGTTGGTAGACTCAAACCTGCACCCTTTTGGTTAGGAGCCAACAGTGTTAACCATTTGCACCATCCACCTTTTATCAATAAATGCATTTTTAAGGAGAGAGAGTAGGTCAGGGCACCTGATGGGGTCACCCATGTTTGGAATGGAAACGTTCTTTTCTCTCCAAGGAACTTGTTCAGGAATCCTTCGTAGAGGGGCTTCAACCTTTGGGGCTGTCCCTTTCCCCAGGCCAGGCCCCAAGCCCTGACCTGCCAGGAGAAGTGGGCAC
The DNA here is from genome assembly GCF_030014295.1 of Loxodonta africana. NCBI lineage: Eukaryota > Metazoa > Chordata > Mammalia > Proboscidea > Elephantidae > Loxodonta > Loxodonta africana. The sequence goes on along the minus strand of NC_087367.1, from coordinate 43,901,298 downwards.
TGAAAACAGTTTGAGACCTCCTTCTCTTTAACACATGGGCCTCCAGCCTCAGCCAGCTTAGCCCCAGAGAATTCACGGACCTGTCATCACTGTTACCTGGGAAACAGCAGGGGACCCAGGGCAGTGCTGGGAACACAGGCCTCTCCCTGTCTAGGCTGCCCAGACTTTGGAGTTCCATACAGGGCCAGCCAAGCTATTCATAGCTGTCTTGAGCAAAAAAAAAAAAAGTGGTTAGGGGAACTCTGTGTAAGGACAGGAAGGTTCTTTGAACTTTCCCTCAAACCTACGGCATGGCCTCCATCAGAAACACACAGAGATAAACAGAGATACACACACAGTCAGAGACACACAGTGAAATTCAGAGGGACACACAGAGAAATACACAAGTACCCAGAACTCCCCAGAAACACACCTGAATTGGCGTGAATGCCCAAGTCGGTGCTTGGCAATAGCTGAGCTTTTTTCTTCACCACTGAGAACTGAGTTTGACTGCTATAGTACTATGTTTTATTTATTTTTGTATAGCATATTTAATATTTAAAAGGTGTAAAAGAAGCAAAAAATTATCTCAAAGATAGTACTACCTGTGAGCCTTGCAGGAAAACAAAAACACTGTGCTTTGCTGCACCACTTTAAGAAGTCTTTGCTGAGTAGGGTTGGTCCCCCTGCCTGGCAGGTTTTCTGCTCAGGCCATAACCAACATCCTTGAAAAGGAGGAAGGCTGGCTGGCCCCTTGACGTCTAGGGACCCCAGGCTAGCTTTACTCCTCCCCACAGTTCCCTGCTACTTTCACATTTCAATCCTGCTTCGCCTCCCTTCCCACTGCATGCCTTCCTCATGAGGCCATTTTCAAATTCTAATTTCTCACTCTTTCAGTCATTGAGCTTGGGTGACAAGCTATCTCTTGGGTGAATGGGAAAGTGGAGACAAAAGAAGAAAAGCAAGGAAAAGAGAGGGAGACCCTTTAACTGCAGCCAGAATAGAACCGAGTCCTGGTTCCCTGGAAATTCTTCTCTATCGTTAATTAAGCAGAGGGAAGAATAATTCAAATGCCACTCTCCCCCGTGCTCTGCCGCTCGAGTCTTTCTTCTGCAGGCAGTTCTACCTCCTCCTTCTTCTCCGTCTCTTTGGGTCACTTTGTCACCGGATGCTCAGGTAGGGATATCAGGCCCTGACTCAAATGCCCTTTTGAAAAAGACTCAGCATAATTGTTATTAGTGAGGCCTGTGTATTATTAGCATGGGTGGGGTTAGTGTGGAATTTCAGAGCCTGCAGCCGGGCCTCACCCTGGGGATCAGAGCAAGACGTGGGTCACGTTTCTCAAGAAGTATATCTCTACTCTGGGCTCTAGTGTGTGGAGTCAAGTGGGCAAAGCCCTCCTCCTCATATACGAGTTTTCAAGTATGAGACTATGACCCTCTAGGTTCAGGCAGACACCTTGCCTCTCTACTAGAAGTTCTCCCAGGCAGCAAGTATTTACTAAGCACCTACAGTATGTGCAAAAGGAGTTCCTGAGTGGTACAAATGATTAATGCACTCACTGCTAAGTGAAAAGTTGGAGGTTCGAATCCACCCAGTAGTGCCTCAGAAGAACGTTCTGGTAATCTGCTGTTGAAAGATCAACCATGGAAAACACTATGGAGCACAGTTTTACTCTGACAGACATGAGGTAACTGTGAGTCAGAATCTAGCAGCTGGTTTGGTTTTTGGTTTAGTTTGTGCAGAGCACAGCAATTAACAAAGCAGGTGGTTCCTGAGCTCCACAGTTTTCTTCCTAGCAGGAAAGATAGACATTAAGCAGCTAACTACACAATTAATTATATAACTGTTAGGTGCTATGGTGGAGAATCACATATTAAGCCTGTGTCATAAGACCCTGACGATGGAACCTCTGTACTGAAACCCAAGGGTGGAAAGGAGTTAATTAAGGGAAGAGTAAGGCAGTGCCCCATGGGAACCATCCCAGAGCTGGGCGCAGCCTTAATCCCTCAGACCTTGCTTCCTCGGTATGCATGAGGTAGGGGTGTTGAGGGGTTTGTGCTCAAGCACAGATGGGGAGAAGTGGCTGTCCTGTAGAAAAGGCTGGAGCAACATTGTCACTATGGTTGGTGTCACCCAGTGCCATAACTCATGGCGTCACGCCCCCGTGCTAATTACCACAATATTGTAGCTAAAACACCAGAATAGCTGACAAAATCAGCAACTATAAAAACACAAGCAGCAAAGAAAACAACAGCGCATCCTTGTAGCGAGCACAGATGAGACCAGGTCATTCAGACAGCTCTGACCAGAGCGTATTAGAAAGTTCAAAAAGTAAATTTGCATAGAGTTTTAGCTTTGTAGGTATGTTGATACATATAAGATGGGTTTACAAAAAAGTTTTTGTTGTTATAACTAACTACAGAAACATTTTTATAAAAATAATACATTTCTGCTGAAACACTGCACAAAAATTTTATAGACAGTCACTTTGGTGTCACCCCCTCTGACAGTGTCACCTGGTGTGTTCTGCACACCCCTCCCCCCCATTAGCTCACTTGTGACACACTGAGCCAGAGGATGCTGGGAGAAATGCAGGGGTGGATTATCTAATAGGCAAGGTAAGCACGGTGCTTACCTTTGTTACCAGATCATCTGTAGATTAGGAAGTAAGCACCAGTAAGCCTGTGTTTACCTTGCTTGCTGGCTCACCTGTCTCAGTCAGGGATTGGAAATTGGAAAAGAGGCTTTAATTCTGTGGGAAGGTGCTGCAGGGTTGGGTGACAGACAGATGCCTGCCATACCTAGAAGCAGAATCTTTGATGCTTACCTTGCTTATTGGATAATCTGCTCCTGGAGAAATGGCAAATAGAGGTGAGTCAGCAATCAGAGGTATGGAGAACCCAAAATGGACCACAGTAGCTTTGCTCCAACCTCTGGACTTCAGAGACATAGGAAAAGACAAAGACCTAGAAATACAACCCCAGACACAAGTCTTCAGGGACTGGGCTGGTGAGCCCTGTGAAGAAATGGCAACTGAAATGTGAGGCCCCCATAGGTTTGAAGTACTCCTGGCAGAGGGTAGTGAGCCAGGTTTCAACTTTTCATCAGAAGTGCAAGAGTCAGTCAAGAAGTCAATGAACCAATTAATCAAGGATCATTGATTTCTTTCAAGTGGCAAGGACCTCTGCTAGAGAAGGAAATTAAACTTTATTTACATTTAATATGTTGATTGGAAGTATTACTTGTATATCATTCATTAAAATTATGCATATTTTTTGTGATTGGGTGCTTATAAAAGAAAAAGTTTGGAGCCCTAAATATAGAGTAAAGAGAGAGCTCATTCAGCTGAGATGAAAGAGGGGGATAGAGTAGATTCCCAGATGAGTTAGATATGAAATGATCTGTAAAACTGGGCACATAAAAGGTACTCAGTAACTGTTTATAGGATGAATGCATGGGTGGATGGGTAGGTAGATAAAGTTATAAGGGCTCGGAGGTTTTCTAGAAAGTAGTGATGACCTAATCAGAAGGATAAAAAAAAAAAAAAAAATCAGAAGGATAGAGGCCAGAAAGTACCTAGTGTCCTCACTGGGTAGTGAACAAGTCATTTTGGCTGGCATTGGGAAGGGAGTGTACAGGCCAGTAAAATCATGGTGTCTTAGCCCTGGAAAGGCCCTCAGAGATCACCTCCTACCCCATCATGCCACAGGCGTGCAGTGAGAGGCTGTCAGACTGTAAAGGTAAGGGGGTGGGGCACAACATGGAGGGTCTTGGATGCACATCTGGAATCTGTCCTTGCCATATGAGAGTTAAGAAAAAAGGGGAAAATACTTCATAATCTCTGTTTGTTCAGATAACTGGTGTGGCTATGCATCCTTGTAGGAGCATTGCCTTCAAAGAGCTATGACCACAAAATGCCAAATAACAGCAGTGGCTCAGGTTTTCAAAGCCCCAGACCAGCCTCGACACTCTGGAAGTCTTTGCAAATCTCTCCAACTCTGCCGGAGTCCTCGCCATTGTTAGAGACGTTGTTACAGAGGGTGGAGACGCTCTTTTTGTGTACCTAGGCTAATACGGCTTCCAGGACCTTACAGGGTTGGGCCAGTGGGGCCTTCATGGGGCAGAGTCTCTAAGAAGGCCTCTGGTTCTAGTGAATCTTTATAAGGCAAGATGTTCATCCATAAAAGGGAAACTAGGCCCTTAAATCCAGCCCTCTGAGGGCACCCGGAGAGGCAAAGTGATTTTCTATAGACCTGAGTAGCTCAAAACCAGCACTATCAAGATTGAGCATATTATACTTGCTCTGAGAAAACTTAATGAAAAAATCTGAAGGTAGCCAAGCAACTTTCATGCAGTATAGTTTACAGATCCAGGGGTAAGAGAAAGAGTGAGACAGAGCCTAAGAGAAAGGGAGAGTGAGCCAGAGAGGGCTGAGCGAGGGAGGAAAGACCAGGAGGAGAGCTGATCAAAGGCCACTCTGCCAGTGCTCAGCCTGCAGGTACTCTGGCTGCAGGGGGAATATGGGGAAAGGATCTTAGAGGGGAAGATTTTATTTTAATCCTCACACAAAAGCATTCAACTAAGCCTTTCCCCGTGAGAAAGCGATAGAGGCAGAAACAGGAAGAGAAGGTTCTCAGTGAAAAGATCCATGTAGACTTCTACTGATACTGCTCACTTAGGTATACATTCCATCTGGGTGTTGGATAAAAAGAAAAAAGTGCATAAAAACGTTCAAAGCCGTGCATTCTGCTGGTGGGTGCAAGCTGCTCTTCTCTTTCTGGGCCAGCCCTTTCATTTAGTGGAGGCAGATATTTTTTTCTCAGTCACCAGTGACTTCTTTTCAAAGTGACCTGCTAAGTCTTCATTTCTTTATTCCCAGGTGACAAGGGCAAGGCTGACCTCCTATTCATTCATTCTCTTGAGAGTTTATATTAAAATGCAAAACCACAGCCCAGTTGTGCCTGGGGCTGACCCCAGCTGCCTCACTTCTTACTGCTCCGTGCTAGGTGGGACTCAGGCACCTGATTTTTCCACGGACGTTTTCTTACAAGCTTGCTGCTTATCAGAGGTGTATCCTTTGGGCACACACTCCAGGGCCCTGGCTGTGATCTAACCAATAGTAGCCATGGGGGCCTGACTTTAGGCTCCATTGTTTTTTCAGAACTTCAACTTTGGAAAGGAATTTGGCCTTCTCCAGGGATCGTAGAGGATAGCAGGAAACCCGGAGAGATTCCACACCACATTGCTAAGCAGTATGAGTTCATGTGCTCTTCAGCTGACGCGGCCAATAAAATGATATGAAATGGCCTGAAATGGCTTTGTAGTTGGACATTCTACCCTGAGAAATTAGAAGGCAAAAGTTCGACCTGGGAAGGGTGGGGGGAAATCCTATAGTATAGCTTTTAGAGACCTTAGGCTCTTCTTAAATTTTTTTTCCTGTTGCAAGTGCAATGTTTCTATTTCTCTAAAACGATCATTAGTATTCTACAGTTGTTTTCCGTATTAGAAAATTATTTTAGTAAGTAAATAAGGCACTGTCATTTAAAACCCATTATTCAATTTTTTGTTGTTGTTTATTTGAATTAGCTTTCGATACCCATTATCCTACCAGTGATCATCTTCAATAATAAACACACTAAATGCATTCTTTCCTTGTTTTATTTTTCAATGTTTTCATCACATTTCAAATCATGTAGCATAACAAAGTCCAATAGCTGTAATGACAGGTGATTCAATGCATAGAATTAATAGTAGGTAATTCTTCAGGATGGTTCCCTCAGCTGTTATAAAAGCAGGGCTGAATCCTGAGCCAGTAAATATGGTTTGAGACTGGGCTCTGCCAATTATTAACTTGAGTAAATTATTTCATCTCTCTGAGACTTTGTTCTATTATCTATCAAATGAAAATAATATATGACGCCTTTTAGGCTACCTCACATGGCTGTTATGAAGATCAATATTGTAATGAAAGTGCTTTAATAAATCCCCAGACCCTATAAAATGTAACAAAATAAAAGTTATAAAAGCTGATGAAATAGGATCAGTCTGGTTCTTAGTAAAGCACATTACCTGATTGGGGGAAAAAAATTCTGTTCCAACAATATATGACATGCTGAATATAATTAGAAATGAATGGAACTATTTCCTGTCAGTTAATAACATGAATTGTGTGGGTCCTAATATAAAATCTAACGAAGGAAATGTAAAGAGCACAAGCTTGGATGGCAATGGGACCAAAATATAAACACTGGGTCTCTGCTAACACGTTAAATACCCTGGGTAAGGTAGTTACCTCATGAGCCTCAGTTTTCAAAGTTGTAAAATGGGCATAAAAACCTACTTCTTAGTATTGTTGTGAAAATTAGATGATATTAAATATGCAAAGTACCCAGTAGAGCAATTGGCACCCAGATATTTGATAAATGTCCTCTTGCTCTTGTCTGCCCTGGGGTGCCTCATGTAAATGGAAATAGAAATACAGCCTGTTCTGCTACAATGTGTGATTCTTCAATGCAAATGTACTCAGTATGTGATTGGTAAGTGGGGGAATGATGTCAGTATGATAACGGGAGTCCTGCGCTTCTCATATGATCACTTCCCAGGGTAGTTATGTTTTGAAGCAATCAGGGGAATACTTTCTTACAATTAAAGAGGAAACCTTGTAAGATGAGGAGACCTTAAGAAAAAAGTGAAATATTGACAGAAGGAAGCGCCTTTCTTTAGTGCAAACAGTAGCTGGTTTGGTGGCCCCCAGAATCACTCTGTTATCTGGTAAAGCTGAGAGTAAAGATGAGGAAACTGTGAAGACATTTTCCTTTGTATTAAATTTTTATTTTTTAACCAAGAAGTCTACACCCTGGATCAGATTTTTAATTTTGAGGGAACTGATTTCTATGAGATGTGAATGTGCTCCAGGACCTATGTCTCCAAGTTGGAAGCAAAAATCCAGGGTTTAAGGTTGCAAAGACAGACTGACAGCTGGGTACATATGCAATTTGCACATGCAGGCTGCTGCTGTGTTTATTAGAATTGTTCTTTGTGTTAGGTTTTGGCCTTCTCCAAATGTATTTTTTTCATAAGCTCTGTTATTTTATTGTGCAATTTTGCAGAATATTAGGTTGTTAGAAATATATGGATGACATTATAGCCAAAATGGCTGTATTTGAGACAGGGAAAGCCTTCAGAGTTTTCAATATGATCCAAATGAAAACGGTTATGTTACAACATACATGAACCAAAGGAAAGGAAAAATATGTGGGTGTACTCCTTGTAATGGGTTTCCAAAATGCCTCTTTATCCTTGTGTGAAATGTGGCCAATGTTCTTCCTCACTATGTCCTAGAGTTTTGCAGGAATGGGCCAGGGCAGTTGCTGCGGTGATGGGGAGACCTAGCTGAGCTCCAGACCACCCACTTTGCTTCAACCATAGTGGTTCCCCTCTACTTGCTTTAGGTATTGAACTTTCATCAAGGTTTCCTTTTAAAACAAGGGACTTGCCTCTGTAAGTACAGTATTTGAAAGTATAGGTCATTCAAAATGATGCTAATGGGGCATGTTGTGTGGTCAACATATCTGTCCCCAGTCATACTTTTCAGTAACCTACAAAAGACTCTATAGACCATGCCCAACACTGGTCATTAAACAAGATTCCAGGACAATTTATTTCATCTTTGAAGCTCCAAAACTAAGGGATTATCTATATTACATTTGATTTTGTCTACATTCAAAGATATGACAGAAATGTCTTGGAGCTGTCCTCTTTTGCTTCTCTTCAAGGCAACTTCAAAAAGGAAATGCATGGTTTGATCGGAGAACTCCTTTAGATACTTGATCAAAGGGATATAGTTTTTAACTTTTTTTTAATTTTTATTCAATTTTATTTACTTATTTACTGATTGATAAAGACATCTACACCATGGATCAGATTTTTAAATTTTTTTTTCACATTTTTGAAAATTTATTTTTTTATTGTGCTTTAGATGAAGGTTTGCAAAACAGATTAGTTTCTCATTAAACAATTAATACACATATTGCCGTGTGACATTGGTTGCCAACCCCACAACATGTCAGTACTCTTCATTTCTCGAACTTGGGTTCCCCATTATCAGCTTTCCTGTCCCTTCGTGCCTTGTCATCCTTGCCCCTGGGTTGGTGTGCCTGCTTAGTTTTGTTTCGTTTTATGGGCTTGTCTAATCTTTGGCTGAAAGGCGAACCTCAGGAGTGACTTCAGTACTGAGTTAAAAGAGTGCCTGGGGGCCATACTCTCAGTGTGTCTCCAGTCTCTATCAGACAAGTAAGCCTGGTCTTTTTTTTTTTTTTTTTTTTATGAGCCAGAATTTTTTTTCTACATTTATTCTATGCCTGTCTGGGACCCTCTGTTGTGATCCCATGTCAGAGTAGTCTAGTTGTGCTGGATTTAGTCTGGTGGAGGCTGTAGTAGTTGTGGTACATCAGTCCTTTGGACTGACCTTTCCCTGTGTGTTTGGTTTTCTTCATTCTCCCTTTCTCCAGATGGGGTGGAGTATCTTAGATGGTGGCTCACAAGCTTTTAAGACCCTGGATGCTACTCACCAAAGTAAAAAAAAAAAAGCAGGACGTAGAAATTTCCTTTATATACTGTTATGCCAGTTGAGCTAGATGTCCCCTGAGACGATGGCCCCCACAGTCCTCAGCCCACTAATTTGGTCCCTCAGGCAGTTTGGATGTGCCTATGAGGCTTCTATGGCCTCGCTTTGGTCAAGTTGTACTAGCTTCCCCAGTATTGTGTACTGTCTTACCCTTCACCAAAGTTACCACTTATCTGTTGTCTATTTCGTGTTTTTCCTTCCCCACTCCTCCCCTCCTTCATAACCATCAGAGATTTTGTGTGTGTGTGTGTGTGTGTAACGTTTTCATGAGTTTTTATAATAGTGGTCTCATACAGTATTTTTCCTTTTGTGACTGACTTATTTCACTCAGCATAATGCCCTCCAGATTCATCCGTGTTGTGAGATATTTCACAGATTCATCATTGTTCCTTGTCATTGAGCAGTATTCCATTGTGTGTATGTACCATAGTTTGTTTATCCATTCATCTGTTAATGGGCACTGTGGTTGTTTCCATATTTTTGCTATTGTAAATAATGCTTCAGCAAACATGGGTGTGCATATGTCTATTCATGTGACAGCTCTTACTGCTCTAGGATATATTCCTGGGAGCGGGATTGCTAGATCATATGATATTTCTATTTCTAGCTTTCTAAGGAAGTGCCATATCATTTTCCAAAATGGTTGTACCATTTTGCATTCCCACCAGCAGTACAAAAGAGTTCCAGTCTCCCCATGGCTTCTCCAACATTTATTATTTTCTTGTTTTTTTCATTCGTGCCAGTAATGTTGAGGTGAGATGGTATCTCATTGTAGTTTTGATTTGCATTTCTCTAATGTGTACTGATTTTGAGCAAGATTTTTAATTTTAACGAAACCAATCTTTACTAGACCTGAATACCCTCCAGGACCTATAGCCTAGGATCAGATATTGCATTTAGTTGTCATATCTCTATAAGTCTATTTCAGTCTGAAACATTCCCGTTGCCTTTCGTTGTCTTTGATGACACTGACCTTTTTTAAGAATGCAGATACCTCTCTTTGTTAAGAGAGCATTCCTCATTTTGAGTTTTTCTGATGTTTCCTCATAATTAGGATCAGGTTATACATTTTTGGCCATAATTGTGCCTAAGTGATGTTGCATACCTTTCTCAGCTATCATATCTATGGGGTGTTAGTCTTGATCATCTGGTCAAGATTTTGTCCAAGTTCTCCAATGTTACATGTTACACATTTTTTCTTTTACAACTAATATGCATCTGTGGGAAGACACCATTAGACCATGCAAATATCCAGTTCCTCATCAAAATCCCCTCCCCCAATTTTAGAATCCATTGATGATTCTCGTCTGAACCAATCTTTACTATCATGATTGAAAAGTGATGTTTTCTAACTTCAGCCACCAAATACCAGTCGACACTTGCCTTTCTGCTATAATTAAGCACTCTCACTTTTGACAAGGGGGTATTTTGGATGGTAGTTCCATTACGTAATCAAATGTCCCTTTGTCCTGCTGGGACATTCAACCCAATTCTGTTTGAGTGTTATAGCATTCTGAAGATGACATTCTCTTTGATTTTTACCAGGGAAGTTTTAGAGTGACCTTTGGCCAAAAACATTAAGATTTTCATCTGTTCCCAGGTTGCCAATATCTCCTCTAGGCTATGGCCTTTCAGACCTGGTTTTATTCCATCATGCCCCACTCTGTCTGTACCTTCAATGTAGGCAAGTCTGTGCTTTACTTAGGGGAGGAAGATCAAGATGAGGAGGCGTGCATACAGGCTCCTCTCTGCCCCACAAACATGTTGTTAGGTGCCATCAAGTCCGTTCCAACTCATAGCAACTCTGTGTATAATAGAACGAAACACTGCCTAGTCCTGCACCACCCTCACAATTGCTGCTATGTTTGAACCCATTACTGCAGCCATTGTGTCAGTCCATCTTGTTGAGGGTCTTCCTCTTTTTCTCTGACACTCTACTTTATTAGGCATGTTGTCCTTCTCCAGGGACTGGTCCCTCCTGATAACACGTCCAGAGTACATGAGATGAAGCCTCACCCTCCTTGCTTCTAAGGAGCATTCTGGCTGTACTTCTTCCAAGACAGATTTATTCATTCTCCTGGAAGTCCATGGTATATTCAGTATTCTTCACCAACACCATAATTCAAATGTATCAATTCTTCTTTGGTCTTCCTTAGTCACAAAAATGCAGGCTCTTTAATTCTGGCTTCTCTGTCTTCATGCCTGCTCTAATCAGAGCTAGGACACCCTGTCCTCCACCTGTCCTAATCTTACCCATCCTTTACCACATGCAGTAAAATACAGCCCTGGAGGGCCCAGAAGGGTGAAAGTCTTGTAGACCTTGGGAGGTACTGAAATGTCCCCACAGGTTGCAGAACCTCCAAGGTCAACATGGTCACATGGGAAGGCTCCTGTTTACCACGTATGGAGGCTATGAAGCCTGGAACGTCCCCTGGCCTCCCAGGCCATGGGAGACCATAGCTCTGGAGGGGCAGCTGAGCACAGCCCTGTGAAGGAAGGGGAATTGCAGAGTCAATACGAGAACGTGGTTAAGAGCCCAGTCTCTGTAGCCAGACTACCAGGCTATGGACCTCAGTTTCCCCACCTGTAAATGGTGATAATGATAATAATAATACTTTCCTTACTTTATAAGGTCATTGTAAGAATTAAAATGAGTTAATATGTATAAAGTGTTTAGATATAGTACATGCTCTGTAAGTGTTAACTACAATTATTAATACTTACTCTTGTCATGTTGGACAAAATGAGGGTTGTTCTGGGGTCTGTTCCTGCAGTACAAAATACAGCCTCAGGGATGAGGATTTAAGAGCCTAAGAAACTGACAGGGCAGCAGCAAAAGGTCTCGGGGACTTGGAGAAAATAGCAAAGTACTGAATGGAAATAAATGCATGTGCAGGACGTGTAAGGATTATGGCTTACTTCATATGATGGCGTAGTGGTTAAGTGCTATGGCTGCCAACCAAAAGGTCGGCAGTTCGAATCCACCCGGCGCTCCTTGAAAACTCTGTGGGTCAGTTGTACTCTGTCCTATAGTGTCTCTATGTGTTGAAATTGACTCGACGGCAATGGGTTATGGTTTTTTATCCCAAACACGCAGGTAGGTATTATTATAATTTCCAGCTTACAGATGAGGAAACCGAGATAGCTTTCTCAGAGAGGCTTGGTTAATATGCAGTGGAGCTGTGTTTTTGGCACTCGGTTCTTCTGAACTGTCACTACTCTATCCCCTTCCTCACTCTCTCCCCTCATGGCTCAAGGAACACAGGTTGTCACTTTTCCGGAGGAAATTGGAACTGACTTGGGCCTCACAGTTCACCAGCCCCAGATAAAATGGGTTCTGAACCCTCTGAAAAGAGGCTTCAGTGGGATGTGCTGCTATGACTCTCACAATTCCAGAAAACTCTGGAAGTGGAAGCTGGCAGTTGTAGGCAGAGCTCAAGGGTATGGCAAGAGTAGGAAGGCCCCAAGTCTGTTCAGTGGAGCTGGTTATAAACAGCCACACAGACCAAAGGGAAATGATCAAGCCCAAGGTTGGAAGAGCAGAGACTGAAGGATCTCTTCTCCCCCACTGTGAAGAACCTGCCTGCCTTTGGGACAGCCCAGTTGCTCCCTGGGCACCCCTGGGCTCCTGCCCCATTCTATACCGGTCATTCTCTCATTTGATATTTCAGATCTCCAGGGACATGCTTGTCACTAATCCATTAATTTCTTAATTCACTCCATAAATATTTCCTGAACAACACGTGAAAGCCCAGGGACACTGAGATGAAAGAACAGCCAGGCCAGCTGTTCTGCTGGGAGAAGACAAGGCATCAGCTGGGGAAGAGCATGCAGATTGTGGTTCAGTGGTTAAGGACTTGGCTGCTAACTGAAAGGTTGGTGATTCGAATCCACCAGCCACCTGGCAGTCTGTTTCTGTAAAGATTACAACCTTGGAAACCCTTTGGGGCAGTTCTACCGTGTCCTCTGAGTCTGAATTGACTCAACAGCAATTGGTTAAGGATATTCTCTTACACAGCAATAGTACAGTTATCAACTTCAGTAGTCCAACATTGATAAAATACTTTTATCTAATTTGTCTGTATTCTAATTTTACAAAATGACCCTAAAATGTTCATTTTAGCACTTTTTTTCCCACTACTACAGGATCCAGTCTAGGATCAGATATTGCGCTTAGTTGTCATGTCTCCTTAGTGTCTTTTAATCTGGAGCATTTTCACAGCCTTGTATTTTATAACATAGACATTTTTAAAGAATACAGTCTTTTTTTTTTTTTTTTTTTGGTAAACAGAACCTTCCTCCTATTTGGTCTTTCCCCATGATTAGATTCAGGTTATGCATCCCCAGCCAGGCACTACATAAGTGATGGATGCTATTCTCAGGGTATGACATCTGGTGGCACATGATAGTCATCCGCCCTTCAACGGTAACGTTAAGATTTTTCATATTTTAAATTTTGTTAGAGTTTATCTCCCAAAACCTAGTGCTAATTTATGTTCCCGTTGCAGTGTGTTTGAGATCTGCCCGGTTCCCCGTGCCCTCCCTCGCACAGGATGTCATCAGCCTTCTTAACTTGTTCCCAGTATGTATGCTGTCCTTGTTAATGCTTTAAAAAAAAAAAAGTTTCTTTTCACATTTCACTTTGAGGTACACCTTAATATTCTTACCTCCATTTTCACGATACCCTTCACTATGATCGTAGTTACACTCTCAACAAATGTTCCCCTCATATCAAAGATGCAGGACACTCACATGGCCTTCTATCTCCTGAAGCTTATTGAGGGCTGGGCAGTCTAGGTGTGACGACAGCAGGGATGGGACCCCTGGCTGAAGGTTAGGGGCTGTGTGCTCTGTAATAGTAAAACAGAAGCCAATCATTTTTTCATTTTTTTTCCTTTGAGAGGGAAATGATGCTACCCATCTCCCCCCACCCCCCCCATACATACTTCTCCATTTATTTTTCCTTCTCTCCAGCAGTTCAAATCCAGGAGCCAGTCCTTGGAAACCCTATGGGGCAGTTCTACTCTGTCTATAGGGTGGCTATGCATCTGTATAAACTCAGTGGCCACAAGTTGTCTCCTTTCCTGTTATCCAAGACAAAGAAAAGCCAGCATGGGGTTTGGAATGGAAGGACTCAGTTTCTGTTTACAAGTTCCCCTGCCCTCTTTTATCCAGTGTGGCCCAATGGCCACCTCCCCTCCTCCTCTGTTCCAGTGTCCCTGTCAGGTAACTGAACATAGCTCCTGGCGTGAGGTTGGCTCTCAGGAAGAGGCTGGCCACCTGAATGGTCTTTGGGGCTAGCTCTGCCCCTCCGTGCCATCTCTCACCACCAGCAGAGGGCCAAGCAGTCAGAGAACAGGGCTCCTGCCGAGAGGCAGGAGGAGCAGCCTGACTCACACCGGAGCACTCTGCCAGCACTAGCTAACAGCTCCTCATACGCCCCTCTGAGATAATTAAGCATTATTATCCCGACTGGCGGGTGGAGACAGTAGGACAGAGTGGTTAAGTGACTTGCTTCTATCCGCCAGGATTGTTTGAGGGAGAAGCCGTGCCAAGAAGGGAGTACAGTTCAGGAGCCAGGACAGCTTAAGCTATTTAATGTGACCGATTATTTTAAAATAATTGTTGGAGGGTGGGAGTGGGAAAAGAGATGAGAGAACTGACTAATGGACATGGGTAAGATATCACAAATTATAATGGGAATAAGGAGTTTACCTAGTATAGCTAGTCTGTCAGATGCTTACGTCTAGCGAAGAGGATGGAAAAAGAAAGGCCATGGTGAACTCTGAGGATAGTAGAATAAACCCATAGGCTTCCTACAGAGCTGGACAGGTCTGCAAGATCACTGAGCACAGGCCAGCCTCCACGGACAGAGAATCCACTAGCCAGCAGCCCTCACCTCTGCTGCTCACTGCTGGGAGCCCTGCTGGTGGCCTAGGAGATGTGACCCACCACTGAGCCCCAGGAAACCCAGTGTCCTCCATGGGCATGGAATGAGAGAAGAGGTTGAGAGACAAAGGGGGCAAAAGTAGGAGGGTCATCATGGCCTATTGACAGAGACATTAGACACCGAGGTGTGGGACCAGTGGGCAAGCCCAGGGGTCACTGACCCAGAAAATGGACTCGCTAGAAAGGAGAAAACTGTGATCTCTCAGAGAGGGCTTGGGGCTGGGGTGGTCAGCAGTAAAACAACAAGGTTAGTGGGACCTAGGAAAAAGCACAATTCCTGCCATGTCCAGAGAAGCAATGGATGTACTGACATGGCCCAAGAAGAGAAAAGTAGACAGCAGGGTGACCTTCCAGCCTCATCCTCAACCCTACCCATCCCCCATTAGTAAGGAGCAGATTACCCCAGTAAGCATGGTATGTACTGGCTTACAGTAAGCAAGGTACGTATGGGTTTAGTTGTGTTTACTCACTAATCTGTAGTACACAGTTTTACCTGGGCTTTACCACATCCAAGATGCATGTCTTGCTTACTGGGTAATCCATCCCTGCCTGTTACTTGGTCTTGCATGCCAACCTTGCCATCCAGAGGGCCTGGAGGCTCACCCTCCACCACTCCTCTCTTTCTGGCGGCGGGGGCGGGGGAGCTGGTATTTCTGTTTCAATATCAGGGCAGGCACAGCCTTGCTCACCTGATTTTTGATGGGAGGCTGGCTCCCTCCCTGGGTTATCAGCAGGCTACTGGGGACAGGTAAATCTGGAAAAACAAAATTCACAGAGAACCCAAAGCCCGTTGGACCAGTTAATCCAACCTCCCTCTCTAGGGCAGACTTCTCAGGAGCGCTTATGGCAGGCCCAGGCTTTGGGGACACACAGGAGAGAATAAGCCAGCCTCATGACTGCACTGACCACTGCAGGAATCCCTGGACAGGGCCAGAAGTGGTATTCTTCCCTCACTTCCACTGCCCCTGGCCTGGTCCTGAGAAGGTGCCCAGTGCCTGCTTATAAAATGAATGAAGGCAGCTAATGAATGATTTTGCCCTTGCTCCTATCTTTGTAATTATAAACTGAAGAAGTGCTGTGTGGTAAAAAATAATGCCTGCATCCCAGTTGTCGAGGCGCTGTTTTGGGTGTGGGTAGGAAAAGGCAGCTGTTTGCCCTAGCAGTGTAGCACAGAGAAACAACGTCTGTTTGGCAGAATAATGGGATTTTTTTTTTCCAGCTGGGAAACGTCACCAAGTGGCCTTTCTGTTCTTCACACATGAAACGTACACTATCATCTGCATATTTTTAGTTAATTTATGTCCAAATAAGCCTTTCTCTAGCTACTGGAAAATGATGTTTGGACTGCAGTTACCTTTCACAGCATCTCACAGAAGGGTTTCAGTGCTCACAAAGCTCAGGGGAGAGGCAGCAAGGATCCCGCCGACTCTAAATCTCTCCATTTGTAGTTATTCAAATCACATATTTTATTACAAGTATGAGATACATTGTCATTCATTCTGGAGGAGCAGCTAATGCTTCAAGAAAAGCTTTGAAAAACATTCTATTTAGAAACAATTTTGTCTGCAGCCAAGGCTGTGTATCTTTTGGGTTTGTCTTTTCTCCCAGCCCTTTTCTCTGTTGCGTGTGCCATTTACATGACAAACGAGACCATCCTCTCCAAAAGCTCACCTGTTCCTGCAGCCCATTTCCCACCTAAAGTTCTTATTCTCTCTACGTTGCATCATAATCCTTAGCAAGGTAATAAATTACAGCGTCACCATCAAGATTGTGGCTTCTAGAAAGAAATAAGCAGCAGGGCCAGATGAACTCTTTCATAAGATGGAGAGACTGTTTTCATGCAAATTCCTGGCATCCTGGGGACCTGGGAGCAGACTCTTTATTATACACAGTAAGTTGCAATTCAGCAGCAAGGAGCCCTTTCCACACTCAAGGAAAGATAACCTTTTAGGCAGAAACTTCTTATTTGCTGATACAAGTCTTATCAAGAAAAGTTGATTCACTGATTAGGTCGAGGACAATGGGTCAGTGTACTTTTAAAATGTTTTTAAGTAGAGACTTTCATTCTAAAATACCCTCTTAATTTAACACTTACAGCCCACTTTAGACTTCTCTGTCCAGGGCAGTGGACAGCAACTAGGGACCAGAAGGTTGTCACATGGATGCAACCTGAAGGCAGGGCTGTCTGTGTCTGAACTTGTCTACAAAGGGCTGCACAGAACCCCTGTCATGGATAGATGCCTCACCCAGTCTGGGTCATCCATGCCATCAGGATGTCCAACATGCCAAAGCCACAGCGACTCTCGACATGGAATGTAAATTTCACTTCAACACATCTGCCCTTTCCCTTGGGCCATAGAGATATTTGATAGAAACCTGGCGAAGCCAACTAGGTGCTCCTTTTTTTTCCCCCATCATTTTAAGATCTTTCGAGGTTCAGTACAGTACTGGCAAATACTTGCCACACACATGTGGCCCTCCATTCCTCACCCACAGCAGATATCCCATTGTCAGCTCACCATTCATGACACTCTTCCTTGCTGAGCCGAGATGTAGCCTCAGAATCCTCCTTAACCCAGCCACTAACAATTATCAGAGTTGGTATTCAAGATGAAACCTAATGCAACCCATGACTTATTCCAGCTTGATCTCTGCCAGTGGTTCTCAAAGTGTGAGAACCATACTGGGAACTTGTTAAAGAAGCACATTCCCAAATCCTGTCCTAGAACCAGTAAATGCAAAACTCTGGAGTAGGGCCCAATAATGAGTGTTTTAACAAGCCCTCCAGGAGATTCTGATGCGTGTGCAAGTTTGCACAGATCTAGGCCAGTGGTTGTGACTAATGACTGAATATTAGAATCACGGGAAGGATATTAAAACATACCAGCGCTTGGACACCACTCCCAAAGATTCTGAATGAATTAGAATACCCCATTGACATTTTAAAAAACTTCCCTCAGGTGATTCCAGTGGGCTGCCAAGCTTGAGAAAACCACCAGGCTAGGCCTTCTGGGTGTGCTTTCAGCCAGTGTTGCACAACTAAGATGTAGTTGCCTGAGCCTGGAGCAGCCGCTTGGGCATGGGCAGTCTGCTGGTAGAGTGAGGGTGGAATTCCCCCTTGGGCATGTCATGCCTCCCCAACCAGTCGGAGTAGTGGCGGTGGTTCCAGCAGCATCATCAGAGCTGCCTTTTTACTGTCATCCTTCTTACTGCATCAGTGGAAGTGTCTTGGTGCCGCTCCTTGAAGTCTACACCCCCGGCACTCACACAGCTGAGCTAGAAGCAGTCCCTCCAGGTGTAAACTGTTGTCTTGGTCTGATTAACAGCATCAAGAAAATATTATAGGATACCCTGTGATTTTTTTCCTGGATGTCAGTCTAAAAAGCCCCCTAGTAGTAGCCCATGATGGCTCTGCCACTTTGCAACTTAACAACAGTATTTTAGAACTAGTCTCTGCTAAAACTGTAAATGATAAATTCTTCTGATTAAAATTCTTCTGATTAAAGAACCAATTATATATTGGTTGCTTTGCATATGTTATCTCATTGGGTCTTCCATCACAACAACCCCAGATATAAATATATATAATGTTATAATTTTATCCCAATTTTACAAATCAGCAAACCAAGTCTCAGAGAGGTTATACTCTGGTGTCCAAAGTCGTATATAGAAAAAGAAGAGAATGGGCTTCATTCCATGGTCTGTCTGTCTCTAATGTCCACATTTCTCATCTCTACAGCCTTTTGGAGTAGTGAGCATTATGAAATTCAGAGCCATTGCATGATGCTCTTGGTCGTAAACCTGTCACTTCCAGACTTTAAGGGGACTCCCTCATGCAGCATTACTCCAGTATTGGATGAGCAAGTCCATGATCACCATACCTGATATTCACGAGTGTCTGGATTTCTGCCATATCCCCATTGAGGCTTCATCTTGCTCGAGACGGCACAAAAAAAGAATTGTAGCAATGTCCAGATGCTCAGAAGTGTTAGCTGTATGGACATCCCTAGGATAATAAGTAGTGAGTAAGGTAATCAGGAGCCCTGGTGGCACAGTGGTTAAGAGCTTGGCTGCTAAACAAAAAGGTCGGCAGTTTGAATCTACCAGTCACTCCCTGGAAACCCTATGGGACAGTTCTTCTCTGTCCTGTAGGGTTGCTATGAGTCAGAATTGACTCGATGGCAACAGGTTTGGTTGTGGATTGGAGGAAGAATCAGTCCCATTTCCAGAGAGACTTTGGCCTGGAAAACTTCACAATTGGGAAGATCCTAGAACCAAAGCTACAAGCTATGCCTATGTAGTCTTTACTTGAAAAGAGAGAGAGCTATCCGTGTGGAATCAGGTATGTCTATTGCTCCTTGAGAGTGGGACTGAGTCTCATCACCACCATGTCCCTGGCAGGGTACTGGGCACGGAGTGGGTGTTGCATAGATGCTTATGGCATGCTGACTGAGGCTGAGGGACTCAAGTTCGCCTACACTGAGACCTTCTACCAGTTGGCATCACACCTGCTGGCAGGTATGGGTGTGAGTTAACAGATGACCTTGAAGATGACTGGGGTAGAATTCATCCACTGCTAAATATCTTCTCTTATTTCATCAAATTCTACACACATGCACACACGCACACACACACACACGTAATCTTTTTTTTGAGAGTTTTATTTTTATTTTTAATTTTTACTGTGCTTTAAGTGAAAGTTTACAAATCAAGTCGGACTCTCATACAAAAATTTATAAACACCTTGCTATATACTCCTAATTGCTCTCCCCCTAATGAGACAGCACACTCCTTGTCTCCACTCTCTCTTTTCGTGTCCATTCAGCCACCTTCTGACCCTCTCTACCCTCTCATCTCCCCTTCAGACAGGAGATGGCATCATAGTCTCATGTGTCTGCTTGATCCAAGAAGCTCATTCTTCACCAGTATCATTGCCTATTTCACAGTCCAGTCCAATCCCTGTCTGAAGAGTTAGCTTTAGTATGGTTCCTGTATTGGGCTAATAGAAGGTCTGGGGACCATGACCTCTGGGGTCATTCTAGCCTCAGTCAGACCATTAAGTCTGGTCTTTTTATGAGAATTTGGGATCTGCATCCCACTGCTCTCCTACTCCCTCAGGGGCTCTTTGTTGTGTTTCCTGTCAGGGCAGTCATCGATTGTAGCCGGGCACCATCTAGTTCTTCTGGTCTCAGGCTGATGTAGCCTCTGGTTTATGTGGCCCTTTCTGCCTCTTGGGTTCATAATTACCCTGTGTCTATGGTATTCTTCATTCTCCTTTGCTCCAGGTGGGTTGAGACTCATTGATGCATCTTAGATGGCGGCTTGCTAGCATTTATGACCTCAGGACACCGCTCTCCAAGGTGGGATGCAGAATGTTTTCTTAATAGATTTTATTATGCCAATTGACTAAGATGTCCCCTGAAACCATGGTCCCCAAACCCCTGCCACTGCTACGCTGGCCTTCGAAGTGTTCAGTTTATTCAGGAAACTTCTTTGCTTTTGGTTTAGTCCAGTTGTGCTGACCTCCACTGTATTGTGTGTTGTCTTTCCCTTCACCTAAAATAGTTCTTATCTACTATCTAATTAGCGAAAACCTCTCTCCCTCCCTCCCTCCTTCTCCCTTCTCATAACCATCAAAGAATATTCTCTTCTCTGTTTAAACTATTTCTCGAGTTCTTGTAATAGTGGTCTTATACAATATTTGTGCTTTTGCAGCTGAATAATTTCACTCAGCATAATGCCTTTCAGATTCCTCCATGTTATGAAATGTTTCACGGATTCATCATTGTCCTTTATCGATGCGTAGTATTCCATTCCACAAACATAATCTTAATAGTTTATCTTAAGCCTGAGTTAAGACATGATTCCCTAAATCAGTGTCTTTTAAACTTCTAAAGAATTTCTTAGCAGAAGACCCATTCAGTGTAAAACTTTATATGCAAAGCCCGCCTGTGAAGCCATGTGGGCAGCTCAGAGTCCTGATGGGGCTTCATTGCCTCTCTCTTCTCTCCCCTTCTCCATCCACACCCCGATCTGTGACTCCCTGTAGCAGCTCTGGGGGAACCTAGTCCCTGCAGAATGAAGGCCTGTACCCCCAACGTCTCTGTGGGAATTGAGCCCTCTGTTGCCTTGCAGAAACCATGCTGGTGACAATGCTGTCTTCAAGCCCAGTGTTAACCCCTCTTTGCCCACATGGATGTACATTCCTTCCCAGTGAGCCCCACCCATTCTTTCCTTTTAAAAATATTTTATTTTTGGTGAAAGTATACACAGAAAAACAAGTTCCCGTTCAACAATTTCTACACATAATATTCAGTGACATTGGTTACATTCTTCACATCATGTCAGCATTCTCATTACTTCCATTCTAGTTGTTCCATTCCTTTTCACTTCATCTCACTGCCTCCCAGCTTTCTCATTCATCCTTTAGAGTAATGTTGTCCATTTGGTCTCATATAGATATTTTTTTAAAAAGTGCAATACTCAATACACATTACTGCTATTTAGTTAAAAGGTGACTTCAGGGGATAGTTTTGGTTCAAGATTTAAACACTGTCTCAGGGCAATAGTCTCGGGGATTTCTCCAGTGTCACTGGTCCAGTAAGTCTGGATTCTTTGAGAATTTGAGCTTCTGTTCCACATTTTTCTCCCTTTCTTTCAAGATCCATCTATTGTGACCCTGATCAGAACAATCAGTAGTAGTAGATGGGTCCTATCTACTTCCGGTCTCAAGGTAGACAAGGCCGTGGTTCATGGAGATAATTGGTCCTATAGCCTGATTCTTTCTCTGATTCTCAGGTTTCCTTATTTCTCTTTTGATCCAGATGAAAAGAGACTAATACTTGTATCATAGATGACTGCTCAAAAGTTTTTAAGACCCCAGACACTACTCACTCGCTATGATGTACAACATAAACTTTATGGGCTGTATTATGCCAACTGATTGAGTTGTCCCACGAGACTGTGACCCTAAGTCTTCAAACCAAGAAAACTAATCCCTTGAGGTGATTGGTTATATCTAAGAAGTATCAGCATATATAGCCCCTATTTATATTATTATAGATATGTTGTTGTTGTTGTTAGGTGCCATCCAGTCAGCTCCAACTCATAGCAATCCTATGTACAACAGAATGAAACACTGCCCAGTCCTGCACCATCCTCACAATGCTTTCTATGTTTGAGCCCATTGTTGTAGCCACTGTGTCAATCCATGTCATTGAGGGTCTTCTTCTCTTTCCCTGCCCCTCTTACATTACCAAGCATGATGTCCTTCTCAGGGACTGGTCCCTCCTGATAACATGTCCAAAGTACAAGAGTCTAAGTCTCACCATCCTCACTGCTAAGAAGAATTCGGGCCGTACTTCTTCCAAGACAGATTTGTCCGTTCATGTAGTAGTCCATGGTATATTCAATATTTTTTGCCAACACTATAATTCAAAGGCTGAAATCAATTCATCTTTGGTCTTCCTTATTCATTGCCTAGCTTTCACAGGTGCTTGAAAATACCATGGCTTGGGTCAGGTGCACCCTAGTCCTCAAAGGGATATCTTTGTTTTTTAACACTTTAAAGAGGCCTTTTGCAACAGATTTGCCCAATGCAATACGTCATTTGATTTCTTGACTGTTGCTTTCATGGGCATTGATTGTGGATCCAAGCAAAATGAAATCCATGACAACTTCATTGTTTTCTCCATTTATCATGATGTTGCTCTGTGGTCCAGTTGTGAGGATTTTTTTCTTTACGTTGAAGTGTAATCCGCACTGAAGGCACTAGTCTTTGACCTTCATCAGTAAGTGCTTCAAGTCCTCTTCACTTTCGCAAGCAAGGTTGTGTCATCTGCATATCGCAGATTATTATTTAGACTTCCTCCAATCCTGATGCCCCATTCTTCTTCATATAGTCCAGCTTCTCGGATTATTTACTCAGCATACAGATTGAATAAATGTGGTGAAAGGCTACAACCCTGACACACACCTTTTCTGATTTTAGATTACTCATTATCCCCTTGTTCTGTTCGAACGACTGCCTTTTGGTCTATGTACAGGTTTCGCAGGAGCACAATTAAGTGTTCTGAAATTCCCATTCTTTGCAATGTTACCAATAATTAGTCATGATCCACTGAGTCGAATGCCTTCACATAGTCAATAAAACATAGGTAAACATCTGTCTGGTATTTTCTGCTTTCAGCCAAGATCCATCTGACATCATCAATGATATTCCTGGTTCCCCATCCTCTTCTAAATCTGACTTGAATTTATGGCAATTTCCTGTTGATGTACAGCTGCAACCATTTTTGAATGATCTTCAGCAAAATTTTACTTTTGCATGATATTAAGGACATCGTATGATAATTTCCGCATTCTGTTTGATCACCTTTCTTTGGAATAGGCACAAATATGAATCTCTCCCAGTTGGTTGGCTAAGTAGCTGTCTTCCAAATTTCTTGGCATACATGAGTGTTTCCAGTGTTACATCCTGTTATGGATTGAATTCTGTTCCCCCAAAATGTGTGTCAACTTGGGTAGTCCATGATTCCCAGTATTGTGTGATTGTCCACCATTTTGTCATCTGATATGATTTTCCTATGTGTTGTAAATCCTACCTTTATGATGTTAATGAGGTAGGGTTAGCACTAGTTATGATAATGAGGCAGGGCTCAATCTACAAAATTAGGTTATTTTAAGTCAATCTCTCTTGAGATATAAAAGAGAGAGACATGGAGACCTCATACCACCAAGAAACAAGAGCCAGGAGAATAGCACATCCTTTGGAGCTGGGGTCCCTACGCTGAGAATCTCCTAGCCCAGAGGAAGATTGATGACAAGGACCTTCCTCCATAGCCAACAGAGAGAAAGCCTTCCCCTGGAGCTGATGACCTCAATTTGGACTTCTAGCCTACTAGACTGTGAGAGAATAAATTTCTCTTTGTTAAAGCCATCCACTTGTGGTATTTCTGTTATAGCAGCACTAGATAACTAAGACATATCCATTTGTCGAAACACCTCAATTGATATTCTGTCAATTCCTGGATCCTTGTTTTTCACCAGTGACTTCAGTGCAGCTTGGACTTTTTCATTCGGCACCATCGGTTCTTGATCATATGATACCTCCTGAAATGGTTGAACATAGACCAATTCTTTGTGGTACAGTGACTCAGTGTATTCCTTCTATCTTCTTTTGATGCTTTCTGTGTTGTTCATGTAACTCCTTCGATACTGCAACTTGAGGCTTGAATTTTTTCCTCAGTTCTTTCAGCTTGAGAAATGCCGAGCGTGTTCTTCCCTTTTGGTTTTCTAACTTCAGATCTTTGCACATTTTCTTATAATACTTTGTCTTCTCGAGCTGCATTTTGAAATCTTCTGTTCAGCACTCATTTTTTCCATTCACTTTAGCTACTTTATGTTCAAGAGCAAGTTTCAGAGTCTCTTCTAACATCCATTTTGGTCTTTTCTTTCTTTCTTGTCTTTTTAATGACTTTTGTTTTCTTCATGTATGATTTCCTCGATGTCATCCTACAACTCGTCTGGTCTTCAGTCATTACTGTTCCATGCATCAAATCTATTCTTGAGATGGTCCCTAAATTCAGGTGGGATATGCTCAAGGTCTTACTTTGGCTCTTGTGAACTTGTTTTAATTTTCTTCGGCTTCGGCTTGAACTTGCATATAAGTAATTGATGGTCTATTCTGCAGTTGGCCCCTGGCCTTGTTCTGACTGATGATATTGAGCTTTACCATTGTCTGTTTCCACAGATGTAGTCGATTTGATTACTGTGTATTCCATCCAGCGAGGTACACATGTGTAGTCACCATTTATGTTGTTGAAAAAAGGTATTTGCCATGCATAAGTCATTGGTCTTGCAAAATTCTATCATGTGATTTCCAGCATCATTTCTATCACAAAGGCCATATTTCCGAACTTTGTTTCCAACTCTCGATTCCAATTACCAGTAATTTTCAATGCACCGTGATTGTATGTTTGATCAATTTCAGACTGCAGAAGTTGGTGAAAATTTTCAATTTCTTCGTATTTGGCCTTAGTGGTTGGTGTGTAAATTTAAATAATAGTCATATTAACTGGTCGTCCTTGTAGGTGTATGGATATTATCCTATCACTGACAGTGTTGTACTTCAGGATAGATTTTGAAATGTTGTTTTCAAAATGAATGAATGAATGAATAAGATGCCAATCCTCTTAAATTTGTCATTCCCAGCAGAGTAGGCCAAATGTTTGTCCAACTCAAAATGGTCAATACCTATCCTTTTCAGCTCACTAATGCCTAGGATATTGATTGTCTTAGTCATCTAGTACTGCTACAACAGAAATACCACAAGTGGATGGCTTTAACAAAGAGAATTTATTCTTTCACAGTCTAGCAGGCTACAAGTCCAAATTCAGGGTGCCAGCTCCAGGGGAAGGCTTTCTCTGTCGGCTCTGGAGGAAGGTCTGTGTCATCAATCTTCCCATGGCCTAGGAGCTTCTCTGCACAGGAACCTCAGGTCCAAAGGACATGCTGTGCTCCTGGCACTCCTTTCTTGGTGATATGAGGTCCCCAGTCTTCTTGCTTCCTGTCATAGATTGAATTACTTCCCCCCAAAAATGTATGTATCAGTTTGGCTGGGCCATGATTCCCAGTATTGTATGATTTTCCTGTATGCTGTAAATTCTGCCTCTACAATGTTAATGAGGGAGGCTGGGCGGTAGTTGTGTTAGTGAGGCAGGATTCACTCTACAAGATTGGGTTGAGCCTTGAGGCAATCTCTTGAGATATAAAAGAAAGAAGCGAGCAGAGAGACGGTGGACCTCATACCATCAAGAAAGCAGTGCTGGGGGCAGAGCAAGTCCTGTGGACCCAGGGTCCCTGGGTGGAGAAGCTCCTAGTCTGGGGGAAGATTGGTGAGAAGGCTGACAGAGAGAAAACCTCCTGCAGCTGACACCCTGAATTTGGGCTTTTAGCCTACTTTACTATGAGGAAATAAGTTTCTCTTAGTTAAAGCCATCCACTTGTGGTATTTCTGTTATAGCAGCACTAGATGACTAAGACACTTCCCTTTCCTTGTATCTCTTGGTGCAGGCCATACTCCAGGGAAACTCACTTTACATGGGATCAGGGATGTGACCTTAGTAAGGGTGTTACAATCCTGCCCTGATCCTCTTTAACATAAAATTGCAATTATAAAATGGAGGACAACCACACAATACTGGGAATCATGGCCTAACCAAGTTGACACATGCTTTTATGAGGGACACAATTCAATTCATGACATTGATCTTCATGAGTTCCATTTCCTTTTTGATAACTTTGAATTTTCTAGATTCATTCTTTGTACATTGCATGTTCTGATTATTAATGGATATTTGCAGCTGTTTCTTCTCATTTTGAGTCATGCCACGTCAGCAAATGAAGGTCCCGAAAGCTTGACTCCATCCAAGTCATTAAGGTTGACTCTACTTTGAGGAGGCAGCTCTTCCCTATTCGTATTTTTAGTGCCTTCCAACCTAAAACCTAAAGGGCTCATCTTCCAGGACTGTATCAGACAATATTCCACTGCTATCCATAATGTTTCCACTGACTAATTTTTTCAGAAGTAGATCACCAGGTTCTTCTTCACGGTCTTAGTCTAGAAGCTCTAATGAAACTTTTCCATCATGGGTGACCCTGGTGGTATTTGAAATACCAGTGCCATAGCTTCCAGTATCACACAAGTGAACACAGTATGACAAACTGACAGACGAGTGGTGGATTACAGATATAGATTTTTTGCTTGTTTTTGTTGTTGTTGCAAAATTATATATAACATAGCATTTTTTTTTACCAGTACTTCCTTTTTCTTGTGTGCAACTTAAGTTACATTAGTCAAACTGTGAGTACTTTATCCACTTTTGGGGCTTCCTTTCCCATTACCACAAACAAGAAGTGGCTACTGTCTAGAGATTGATTCCTGTCTCCCCTGCTCCCACTCCTGGTAACCACTGTTGAACACTGGACTCTATATAGGTAGCTGTTCTTGTCATTTCATAAAAGTGAGATCGCGCACTTTTGTCATCGACTTATCTCTCTCAGCATAATGTCCTCTAGGTTCGTCCATGTTCCAAGATGTTTCAGAAACTCACCTTTCTTTCTTTTTTGCTGCATAGTATTCCATTGCATGTATTTTGTTTATCCATTCAACCACTGATGGGCACTTAGGATGTTTCCATCTTTTCGCTATGTGAATAAAAAAAAAATATAGTGCTGCAATAAACATAGGTGTGCATATATCTCTTCATGTCTTTTCTGTTAGCTCCCTAGGGTATATACCTAGGATTGGAATTCTTGGGTCATAAGGTAGTTCTGTTTTTAATTTTTTGAGGAATTACCATATGTTTTCCACAGTGTTGTATCATTTTACATTCCCACCAGCAGTAGGTAAGGGTTCTAATCTCCCCACATCTTTGCCAGCATTTTTTGTTTTCTGGTTGTTTTTTTTTTTGAGCAGTGTGATTTTAGCAGGAGTGAGATGGTATCTCATTGTAGTTTTGATTTGCTTCTCTCTAATGGCCATTTGCAGCCCTGGTGATACAGTGGTTAAAAGCTCAGCGGCTAACTAAATGGTCAGTAGTTCAAATCTACTACTTGCTCCTTGGAAACCCAATAGGACAGTTCTACTGTGTCCTATAGGGTCTCTGTGAGTTGGAATCAACTTGACAGCAATGGGTTTGGTTTAATGACCCCCTGGTGGTGCAGCAGTTAAGAGCTAAGCTGCTAACCAAAAGGTTGACAGTTCAAATCCACTAGCTGCTCCTTGGAAACCCTATGGGGCAGTCCTATTATGTCCTATAGGGTCATCGTGAGTTTAAATCAACTTGACAACAATGGGTTTGGTTTTTTTTTAGAATAGCTAATGAAGGAGCCCTGGTGGCACAGTGGTTAAGCACTCAGCTGCTAACTGAAAGGTTGGCAGTTCGTACCCAGCAGCTATTCCATGGGAGAAAGTCGTGACAGTCTGCTTCAGAAAGATTTATGGCCCTGCAAACCATATGGGGCAGTTCAGCTCTGTTGTTCATGGGCACTATGAGTCAGAATCAACTCTACAGCAGTGGATTTTGGTAATGGCTAATGATAGTAAACATATTTATATGTGTTTGTTGGCTTCTTGGATGTCCTCTTTGGTGAAGTGTCTATTCATGCACTTTGCCTGTTTTCGATTGGGTTATTTGTCTTTTTGTTGTTAAATTATAGAAGTTTTATATATATTTTGGGTATTAGACACTTATCAGATATGTCGTCCCCAAAGATTTTTTTCTTAGTCTGTAGGTTGTCTTTTTACTTTTTTGATGAAGTCTTTTGATGAGCCTAAGTATTTAATTTTTATGAAGTCCTAGTTATCTAATTTGTTTTCTGCTGTTTGTGCATTTGTAGTTGTGTATGATAATATATAATTTTAAAAAATTAGGTCCCATATGCTTTCTTCCAGGACTTTATAGTTTTAGCTTTAACATTTAAGTTCTTTATCCATTTTGAGTTATTGTGTATGGTGTGAAGTATGGGTCCTGTTTCATTTTTCTACATATGGGTATCCAATTTTGCCAGCATCATTTGTTGAAGAGGCAATGTTGAAGAGACATTCAATTCTTCCCCCATTGAATGGAATTTGACTCCTTGTTGAAAATCAGTTTCCATAGATGGTTGGAATTGTTTCTGGGCTCTCAATTCTGTTCAGTTGGCCTATGTGTCTACCATTGAACCTGTACCAGGCTGTTTTGATTACTGTAGGTGTATAATACGTTTTGAAATCAGGAAGTGTGAGGCCTCCTACTTTGGCCCCATCCATTTTGCATCCACCTGATAATCCTTCCGTCATGGTCCTTTCCACTCAAAAGAGCAAACTACCCCCTCTCTATGCCCTATTCTCATGCCCCATCCTCATGGTATCACAGAGAGCCAAGGACTAGAGCACTTTGCAGTCATAGGGATATGTTGGCTTTGAGCCTTCTGATGCAGACCTTCTCCCCCAGAAGGTGTGGGTTAGCAAGTAACCCTTGCTAACAGAAACGCTACTTGCTATAACATCATCCCACTTCCTTTTCTCTGCCCTCTCCCTGGGGATAGTCACCATCCTCTAAATTAATAGATTTCCTTTCATATAATTGAACACAAGTTAAATAATCATCATCATAATTACCTCTGAGCATCAGAAGGCAGTGCTGATGGTATGATATTTTAAAAGGTAGAGGGAAAGTTTAAGATCCCCAGGAAGGAGAGCACCACCCCCCTGCTCCCCTGGCTGTGTGTTTCCTTTTGTTCTGCCTCAGAGTCAGCATCCCCTGCTCTCTTGGCTGAGTGGGAGGGCCAGCCAGGACAAGCTATCACCTGCCTGTCCAGGGCAGCACTTCTCGAAGGCTCTGCCACCCTGATGAGATGGAAGGCCATGGTGACAGGCCAAGCTCTGTGCTCAGTGAGGCCCAACAGCGCAAGGTTACAGGAGGGCTTGAGGCACCTTGCCAGTGGGCCTGGCATTGCCACTTCACATCCAAGAGGGAGCTGTTCAACAGCTGTCACTGACAGCCCATGGGGTCTACTCTGACATGTCGGAAGAGGACACCTTCAGACTCCCAAGTCACCTCTTCGAAATTCATAAGAACCACACTTTCATCTCTCTCTCTCTTTCTTACACACACACACAGAAGGTAAGCCCTTACTCTCTTTTACTCACAGACCTACACTGCTAAGTTTTCTCTGTGTCTATGTCTCTTTCTCACACACACATACACAGAGTCACACTAATTAAACTCCCTCTCTTTCATACCTACCTCAACCCAGGTATTTTGAGAGAGCAAAACTCCCTCTCCTTTGGGAGATCCTCTAGGCCCTCCCAAGGTTGGCCCCCCTCCTCTCATGGTGACATACCAATATAGAGCCCCTGAGCTGTCCGACCCTGACCTCCTGCTGTCTGTAACACCCAGGTCACTGAATAAATTCCCCACTCCTCTTCCCAGCAATAAGTACCATGTAGACAAGCCCAGTAAATGCATTCATGTTCTTGGGAAGGGTGAGAACAGAGCATCCTGTTGAAGCTGCAGCCCAAGCCTGCCCTCCAGGCATTTGTCACGTTGCTGGCATTTGAACTGAGGACATCTCCCACCACAAAAGCCATCTGAGGTTCTCAGGGGAAATCAGGACTGTCTTCCTTGTACAAAGCTGGATGTGTGCCTGGGGAGGTCCAGGCCAGCTCACCTTTATTCCTCCTAGGCCTGGATAAGAAACCAGCTAAAAATAACACTTTGCTGTTCGCTCCTTTTTTTTTTCTCTCTCTTGCTCAGATTAACCATTTATACATTTTTAAGGTATTTTTGTTAAAGTCCAACATGTATCTCTGGTGCGTTTGAACAGATTATGAGGGTGGTCAGTATAAAAATAGCCTCCTTCAGCCAAGGCAGGAAGCAAGAGTGAGGCAGGTGTCATTGTATTATGGAGGCAGAGACCAGGCATTGCAAAAGAGCTGTGGGGTGAAATCTTGGTATTTGTCATGAAGAATGGAAAATAAGGATCATATTTGTTCTAGGGAGTGATGAGAACTGGAGGACAGCCTTGGTGTGTGCGCCCCCACCTCTAAGTGGCATCAATGCCCGACAGACCATGCCTTACGCTTACCTTCCCTTAAGCACGACCCCCCTTTGGAATCCCATGCTCCAGCCATCATGGGTTACTTGCAGCTATCATCCTCTCTTCTGTCGTCATTCTTTGCTCATGCTACCCTCTGCCTAGACTTCCCTCCTCAGGTCCCCTTGCCTAGGTAACTCCTACTTGCCCTTTAGGACTAAGCATAGTGAAAATAATAGCTAACACATGTGAAGCATTTAACTTCTGCTTCAGGCCCTGTCCCAAGCACTATCTAGATATTAACCCATTTAATCCTCACAACAACCTGGGTATATAGGTACTATTATTATCCTCATGTTACTCTTGAGAAACTGAGACTCAGAGAGTTTAGGTAACTTGCCCCAGGCCATGCAGGTAGAAAGAGGCATAATTTGCATCCAGACTTAGCCACAGGCTCCAAGTGCTCTTAACCACTACAGGAAACTGCCTCCTTGACTGCTCCTGGTCTCCTGCCCTAGCTCCCAGCCTGCGTTAGGGAGTCTCCTATGGTTCTCAGAGTTCCCTGTTCTCACCTTCATCCTCACACTCCTCACTTTTCCATTTTTTAACAATACATTTTAAGCTTCTGTTTTCTTGTCTACTTCCCCACTTCCCCGTACAGTTTGAGGGCAGAGACCCTGGCTGGCTCATTCCTAGGACTCCAGCTCGTTAGAAGGTGTCTGTCACAAAGCAGTGTTCATTGCTTATTTGTGGACTGAGTGAATGAATGTATAAATACCAATCCCCTAAGTAAACAAAAGAGGCCAACATTGGGCAGACACGCTGAGGGGTCAAGCAGGGAGCCAACTTAGAAACTTCCAGTAAGAGGTTGGAGGGCAAGAAGAAGAAAAAAGCAACCTAAGTTCGGCCCTTGAGAAAAGTACATCTCCAGCCCCAGGATCTCGACCTCCCCTGGAGGGCAGGCGGGACAACCAGCATCTACACAGCACTGGACCCATTAAACCTAGTGCAGGCCAGGGCTGTCTCCAAGCTGCAGAGTTAGTAGAAACTTTCCCTCCAGGTGTGCAGTGTGAGGACAGTGGGGAAAGGGGAGCAACACTGTGTGATCTTGTAGTGGGCAGTTCCTCCGCAAGGTATTGCTCACCACTCTTCTTTCTTTTTTGTTTTGTTTTCTTCTGACCCAAATTTTGTGACTTAGACTTTGATGTGGACCAAGTACAATCATAACTGGCAGCTTATGGTTGATGTAGCTGATCTCATACTATATGGAATATCATGTTTTAATGCATTTATGCAGCCCTGGTGACGTAGTGGTTAAGAGCTAGGCTGCTAACCAAAACTTCAGCAGTTCAAATCTGCCAGGTGCTCCTTGGAAACTCTGTGGGGCAGTTCTACTCTGTCCTATAGGGTTGCTATGAGTTGGAATCGATTCGAAGGCAGTGGGTAATGGGTAGTGCATTTACATCAGTGACACTCTCCAATCCCACCCAAATCAGGTGTAAAAGGTGTAAAAACGGCTTGGGGGCCATGTCTGACCTCCTCTAAATTAAGAAGCGGGAAGGAGAATTAAGATCAACAGCCCAATGCTGATTCCTATGAGGTGAAGATCAGACATGTCTCCTCTCTCTGCCATCTTTACTAATTCTGACACCAACAGTCCCTCCCATGACAGTCTCTACTTCTCTGCTGGATTCAATAATTCATTGCAATGGCCTCACAGAAATCACAGACAATAGTCACGATTATGGGGTCTATTAGGAATATAGTTACAGTTCATGTTTAGAAACACTCAGATACAGCTCTCCCATCAGGAGAGCCTTTTTCCAACCATGCTCGCAGGCTTACCTCTCCCTGGACCTAGGCCTCTGCCCAAAGGCACTCAGCGTTCTCTCTCCTTGGGCTTGGAAGTCCACTGTCCCGTCTCCTGCACATCTTTCCTGCGGATCTGTCCTTCCTTGGTGGTGGTGGACTCTTCTTTTTCCTGCCTCTGGGAGGGGGGCTTATTTCAAACCCAGCGATAGCAAAACTGACCAGTCCCTTTGGTGGGCCACAATTACTCTATCTGCACAGTTCCGCCCAATCACCTGGGTGGGAATTACGAGACCACGGCTAGAAAGGTCACAAAAAAGCAATCTATCACACAGTAGTGGGAAACTGGGGGAGGGTGAAGTCTCATTACCGGCCATCGCCTCATGTGTGCCCACATATAGCATGTGCCCAGCACAGCCTTGTTAGTCCTCATTGAGTTCCTCCAAGTAGATATAGCAATGTGGGCCTGCCCATGGACTACTGGCTGTGCTCTTTCAGGAGACTTGGGAGGGTGGGAGGAGGCTCATGCTGAGTTTCTTTTCACTAGCCTTCAACTAGAAACCTGATGTTTGGGCTGACCAGGTTTCTCCTTCTTCCAGGGAGGGAAGATCCCCGTGAGATGGACGGCTCCAGAGGCCATCGCCTACCGCAAGTTCACTTCGGCCAGTGATGTCTGGAGCTACGGGATTGTCATGTGGGAAGTCATGTCATTTGGAGAGAGACCCTACTGGGACATGTCCAACCAAGATGTGAGTGTCAGCAGTACCTGGTTGTCACCAACCTCCATCCAAGGGATACCACGGTCAATAGAATACCAAGCCTTTGTATCTGTTTTCAACTCAGGGCCTCATAACTTGAATTTGAGGTGTTCAGGGCAAGGGTTACAGATGTTGGTACAAATTTTTGAACTAACCAAAGAGCCCACCATGGAGATGTAACAATCCCCATCACCTGTAAATGTGCCCAGACCGCAGACTCCAATGCAAGAGAATGGCCATGGGTCATGACCCAAAATTAGACTGGAAATTCTACCCTGCTTCTTTTCAAAGGCCTCAGCCTCAGTGCTGTCCCTCACCGTAAGTGGCAGAGGAAGAGTACTGATCTGAGGGTTAGGCCTGAACTCCAGTCCTGCTCTTCTTCAGACAGCTGTGCTGCACTGAGCCAGTGCAGCCTCGCTCTCAGACTCATGCCCCCAGGAGTCCACTGTTCTCTGAGGGCTCAGCCTTCAGTGAGCTGTGTCACCTATAAGGGAGGAGGAGCTGAGAAAACTTCCCAAGGCTGGTCCAACTCAGACGGGCCGGAGGAGTGGGGCCCTATCTGCAGGGAGGTCAGCACCCTCCAGGCTGCCTCCAGGGGACGAGGGTGGGAAAGAGAAGGGTCATCTGAGGTGCTTGAAGGAGTAGCATCTTGGGGGGTTTCAAATGGGAACTTTTGTTCCATAATTAACAAAGGGTGAGGAAGCTTTTGTAGGATCATTTTCTTTGATACAGCTCCCCTAAAGTTGTACCTTGATTTCAGCACTGCCTTTGACCCTCAACTAGTAGTCCCCTGTGACCACTCCTCTTTTGTATTTTGAATACATACCCTCCCCTTGGAACTGAGAAGATTATCGTTTGCAAAGCCTGTGTGCTGTGTTCTCTTGTTCACTCGTCTGGTCACCTTAAGGGGCCATTGTTATTATTCCCATTTTACAGATAAGAAGAAGGGGGCAGTGGTGGTTTGGTGGTTCTCACATTCCCTGCAGGACACCTGGGTTTGAGTCCCAGCCAGTGTACTTTGTGTGCAGCCAGCACCTGCCTGTCAGTGGAGGCTTGTCTGTTACTATGATGCTGAACAAGTTTCAGGGGAGCATCTAGACTAAGATGAACTAGGAAGAAAGGCCTGGCAATCTACTTCCAAAAATCAGCCAGTGAAAACACTATGGATCACAATAGTCTGATCTGCAACTGATTGTGGGGACCGGGCAGCATTTTGTTACACTGTGCATGGACTTGCCATGAGCTGGGAGCTGACTTGATGGCATCTAACAACAATACAGTAAAGAAGACACAAGGCTGTCCCAAGTCCAAATCTAGTTCCATTGGGCAACCAGCAATGCTGTAAGCACCTCCATGCTTGGGTGGGCTTTGAAACATTTGTAAATTTGTGTAATGTGCCCTCAGGAAATGTCTAACCAGCCAGAGGTTTAGAGCCATGGTAGTTGCTTAGAAAATTGAGACAGTCGGTGACCTGGGAGCCCAGAAAACATTTCTCAGTGAAACAGTGGAAGAGGATCTGGGATGCTGCTGAGACAATCTGCCCTTTTCCACGGGCAGAGTGGCTCAGCCCAGAAGGGGTGAAATGATGGTATTGTGCATCTTTAAGCAGGTCTCAATGCCAAACATGTGTGGCCATCTGGGTCCTCTATTATCTGTGATTATCCATGCCTTTGCCCTGCTCCTGTAGTGTGTCGAATCAGTAAGTGGCAGAATTGACGCCAAGGCTGCTTTGATGAAATCACCTGCACCCTGATTCTGTCCATGCCATCGGATAGATGAGTACTAAATGTTAGCCAGAAAGGGCATACCCATCTTGTCCTGCCCAGTGACCTTAATCCGATTAAGGACAATTCAGCACACACAGAATGGATTACAAAACTGTCTGACAGGCAAGATTTGACATTCAGGATATTCCCAGCAAATGCATTCACCTGTGCTGAAAACCAGTGGCATTTCTCGTATTAGACTTCCAGAATTCCCAAACCGTTCATTCCGCAAACAGTTGTTGTATGCCGACTGTGACTAAGCACCATGCTTGCTGGTTCTATTTTTGAGGGGTTTGCAGTTCACTGGCACATACATAGGGCTTTGGGGACATCTGGGTGGAGGAGGGAAGGGAAGGCTTCCCAGATATTTAATGTTTGAGCTGTGTCTCAGAGGAAATAAGAACATCTGCAAAGTAGCAGTTTATTCCAATTGTATTTCTCCAAAGTAGAGCCCCTAACCATTGTCCCAAGTATAGCCCCCCTCCCTTTGGAAGGTGGGAGGTGACTTCATGCCCATTCAGAAAGCTTCTTAGGGCTTGCCTGGGATTGAGCTGGGAGGGGCTCCCAGCTGCTCCCGCCGCAGCCCCACTCATCAGAAACCACTCAGGTGGTGGCAGTAAAGGATTTCACAGATGACAATTGAAAGGCTTTAAGGAAGAGAATTGCAGAGACAAGTTGGAGTGCTGGTAATTGGGCTTCCGGAGCTCAGGGAGGCCTTTGAACATGTATAGAGAGTTTGTCAGCCAGAGAGAGCAACTCGGAAGTTCTGCTGCTTGGATCTGATTGACAGAGATAATGAGAGTGGCAGTGTCTGTGGAGAGGAGCTGCGGTTTTATTGAAACATCAGAGCTCAACCTAACCCCCTCTGCCCTGGTTCTTCTACTGCTCTGAGCTCCTCCACTTTACTCTCTTGGCCAGGAGGCCGAGTAGCACTGCCTGCCGCCCAGCTCATTAATGGAAATGCATGTCTGGAGGCAGCCAGGAACCCCCACAAAGGAAAGAACAGTCAAGGGAAGAAGCCTGCTTATTTCCCAAAGGAACCTCAGTCACTTCATCCAGTTCCTAAGAGCATCATTGCAGGCCTGGGTCTCACTGGGACCCTGCCACCTGCCATCTCTGGGTGCATAGGAGCAAAAGATGCCCCCCACTCCTCCCCATCCCTGTTCCTTCAGGCTCCAGGGAGGTTTATTTCGGCCTGCAGGATGACAAAAAGGGTTGCTGCACAGATCATTCCAGGGAAACAGCAGTGTGTTTGGGGCTTAACAGTTGCCTATATTGGTTCTCTCATCCCTACTCCTTCACTGTTCCTTCTTTCTGCTCTAATCCTCTATCTTTTTAACAGCCAAGTATCTCATTCTGTTGTGGGCCAAGAGAAAGGGCCCAGGACTCCCTCCAATTTTCAACTCTGCTCAATAGGAAGCCTTATGACTCCAACGTTGGGCCATATCTTCCCATATGATTCCAGTGCGGTCACTGGTGTTTAGAGTTATCAAATGACTAAATTGAAGATGTTTCTCTATGCCTTGTACCCGTTCTCTATACCTGCTAGTGAGGCAGGCATAAAGAGAATAATCTCAAAGCTCCACTGCTGTTGTCGTTTGCTGCCATCATGTCAACAACAAACTCATGGCAAACTCGTGCATCACAGGATCAGACCGTTGTGATTCATAGGGAAATAGATTGCCAGGCCTTTCTTCCTAGTCCATCTTAATCTGAACTGGAACCTGTTAACATCATAGTAACACACAAGCTTATACTGACAGTCAAGTGGTGGCTGTGTTTTGACATGCACTGGCCAGGAATCAAACCTGGGTCTTTTGCTTGGATGTCAAGAAGTCTACCACTGAAACACCACTGCCCTCATCAAAGCCCCATTACAGGACCAAAATTATTATTTTACTTGAACTGCTGTTTTCTTACTTGATTATAAAAGTAATATGTACCCAGAATATTTGGAAAACACACAGATCCTTAAAAAGAGAATAAAAATCTCTAAAGGCACAACAGTTGAATCAAAGAGTTAAGTAGATAAATGCTCCTCACACACCAATGAATGACTTGGGTATTATTTAATTTGGGGTGGAGAGTAAAGACTTCTCTTTTTTTTTCATATGTGCAAGAAGCATCAATGCTCCCAGAGTATCAGATCACGTAATAACAACAAAATTATCTAGAAGAAATAGCATATGGAGCAAAGTCCCTTTTTCTAAATGTGATCATGAGAGGGGCTTCACAGGGCCACCCTCCTTCATGAAAGGTGAGAAACAGGAATGTGGACTTTCCTAAGTCCCCGCTATGTGCTTGGTGCTTTTCATACACTATCTTCCTGTATCTTCAAAACGACCAGTAGTAAAACAGCTCCCCTCTTTGCTAAGAAGACATCCACTATAATAGACATGGAAGTAGTAACAGCCTCCAAGTCATGAGCTGATTCTTGCCACTGCTCTCATATGTGTGGGGCTTAACATGTATCATCCCATTGGGCCATTTGATCTTTTTTAACAACCCTGCCTGCTCAGAGTCAAGTGACTCTCCCAAGGTCCTATAACTAGCAAGAACGGAGCCCAGGCCTCCAACGCCCTAAGCACCCTGCAATACTCTCACCAATACAACAGCATGGATCTGTGCTCCTGGCTGAGCTGCCCAGAGAAGAGGAATTAATGGCTCTTTGATGTTCTCTTGAAAAGAAAGTAAGCACACTAAACTAACAGGAAAAAAAAACTAACAGAGGGAATGCAAAAACAAAAACCAGGACAGTATTCAAAAAATCCAAGGAGGTGGCATACGGAGGAGACAAAGAGGGAAGAGTGGCTAAGTTGGGTTCAGTCTAGAACGCACAGGTAGAGGATTTAGCACTCGCGTGCATCCCCCGTTCTCTTGCCATCAGGCAGATAGGAGTGCTTTGGACACACCATGCAACTCTGCTTCCGCAGGAGGGCCTTCTGCCCAGTGCTCTTTCCTGTTACAAGTGGGAGAGTAGTCTTGTCAGTGGGGGCAATTAGTATTTTGGGCTCTAACATCAAACAATTTGAGCAGAGGTGCCAGAAGTTTAGTGGAGCACTGGGAAGCGCCAGCCGCCGGGCGCTCAAAGAATTGGAGATCCCTAGCCCCATGGGGGAGTCTCTGGGTGATGCAAACAGTTAAGCACTCAGCTACTAACTGAAAGCTTGCTGGTTTGAACCCACCCAGAGGCACCTCAGAAGAAAAGCCTGGTGATCTGCTTCTGAAAGGTCACAGACATGAAAACCCTATGGATTGCAGCTCTACTCTGCAACATATGGGGTTGCCATGAGTCAGAACTGATTCCACAGCAACAGGTTTGGGTGTTTTAGTAACCCCATGAGAAGTTGAATTTGGACACTAGCCCCTCCTGCTGGCTTTAGCTAGCTTGCAGGTCGGCAAAACTAAAAGAACTCCAGGGGCCCATTCAGTGGGTAATCCACAATGAGAGGAGACTGTGACAGGGACCCTCAATCTGGGTGCCTACAACAAGTGGAAAAAAGGTTTGTATTTATGAACCAGGCTGGTGGGACTGATGCCTGACTGCTTGTCCTCATGGCCTACTTGGTTTAGCTCCATCCCCTCCTGGTGCCGTGAAGACACAGCTGTAGCGGCTGTTCCCCTGGCTGAGATTGTAATGGCAACCCCAGAGAGGCCTGGGAAGAGTGGGTGTGGAGGTATTCAGAGCTTAGACTCGGACACCTCTGTGTTGCATTCCCAGCCCTGTCATTTTCTAGCTGTGTGCTTGTGCAAGTTATGTAACTACCTGGCCTTGGAGTTCCTTATGGGGAAAATGGGACTAAAATGTCTTCCTAAGGGAATAACAGGTAATTTGATTGATAACAGTTTGGCAGAGGTGAAAATTTGTAGGTGCAACACGTTGTTCAAAAGTCAATGTTCCCGGTAACCGGTTTTTTACATAGTGATAATATTGGTGTGGCTGGTATGCTGGTTTGTTTTTCTACCAGGTGGA
Organism: Loxodonta africana; assembly: GCF_030014295.1. NCBI lineage: Eukaryota > Metazoa > Chordata > Mammalia > Proboscidea > Elephantidae > Loxodonta > Loxodonta africana. The sequence continues at coordinate 43,862,853 of NC_087367.1, read as the reverse complement.
CTGGAAAGAATAATGTGCTTTGATTCTCTCTAATGACTTCAGGCTCTGTATTATCTCATATCCGATATGCTGTGCATAAGAATAGTAAAAATATAAACTGATTGAAAATATTTGCTTTTTGGCCAATTTACAAAGTAAAAAGATAAGGAAGAATGAAATTCATCACCTGAAATGAATCTGACTTTTTTTTAGGTAGAGGCAAAAACACCTAAAAACCTCCAAACTCTGAGCTCCTTCCTTTGTTAAGATGCTTTAAACTGCTTATTGTATTACAAAATCATTGCACAGTTATTAGAGGAAAATATAAAATACAAGTAAGCAAAAATAAAAACCTAAAGAGCGTTCTTGTTCCCACCTGCCCTGAGGCAACTCCCTGGTATATGTCCTTCCAAGGCCGTTTCTATGCACATGTGTAATTATTGTTTTTATTATTATTGTTTTGATTTTTGTTTTTTACAGAAGCGAGATTTTACCATCCTCGTGGCTATGCAGCTGCTCTTTTGCCTAATACTGCCATGTGAGCATATTTCCTTTTCAATAGCTACATTTTTTGAAACATCACTTTCAGGCCTACATTGTATTCCGTTGTATGGGTGTGTACCATAATAAATTCAACTAATCCCATATATTCAGCACTTGGGCCATTTACAGTTATTTTTTGGTATTATAAAAAGTACAGAGATGGCGTAATTGATGTAAATGAATTAGAAATTAAGAAGTAAAGGGTGGAAAACACAAATATCTGAAAAACAGATAAAAGTACTTAAAGATCCTAAAATCTTTACAAAAACCCCCGAGGTATCCAAAAATTACCAAAACCTGATTGAAGATACTCATGTTCGATCACCTTGTTATTTTAACCATTGTCATTGTACTAAACTAATTTGCTTATCCAAATTATTTTCAACCCAGTTTATGTTGCTGGCTCATGAGGAGTAAAGCAAATAATGCATAGGAAGCATCTAGAGGGTCCCTGGCATGTAGTAGGCTCTTCATTCAATACTAACCCATTTTCTCCCTTCGTTCCCTTTAGGAGTGGAAGGATGAGGTTATCGTGGGTTTAGGTGGATGTCATTTATAAATAGTGGATTCACCGGGCTTCCCATGTGTAAAAATGATGTGGGAGCAGTGTCTGACCTCCTCTAACTTCACAAGAAGGAAGGAGAATCAAGATCAGGAGCCTAAGGCCAATTGCTATTAGGTCAAACATACCTCTTCTCTCTGTCATCTTTACCAATTCTGACACCAACCGTCCTTCCACAGCACTCTCTACTTTTCTGCTGGGTTCAGTAATTCATTGCAATGGCCACACAGAACTCAACAGACCATACTCATGGTTATGGGGGTTATTAGGGAAGTAACAGGTTACAATTCAGGTTCAGGAGTGCTCAGGATATAGTTCTTCCATCAGGACAGCCTCTTCCCAAGCATGCCACAGGCACACCACTCTCTGGCCCCTTGGCTTCTGCCCTGCTTATACAAGTATTGCAAAACTCTTTTAGCCACTGCCTCAGAGGCACTCAGCTTTCTCGATCCATGGGCTGGGAAGCCCATTGCACCATCTTCTGTCAGTCTCTCTTGCCATCGCTTCTCACCGTCTTCTGAATTACAGCTCTCTCTCTCTTGTTCTCCTGGTTCCAGGAACTTCTCAACGCAAGGATCCTGGGTCCAAAGGACATGCTCTCCATTCCTGGCTGTTATTCCTTGGTGGTGGTGTGATCTTCTTTCTGCTCTGAAATTGGCTCTCTTTTAAGGCAAAACTGACCAATCCTCTTGGTGGGCCACAATTGCCTTATTTGAACAATCCTGCCCAATCGCTTGGATGGGAGTTACAAAACCATGGCTAGAAAGGCCACACAAAATGATCCATTGCGCTGTACTATGTGTCATGGTCTGTCACCTCTTGTGACCACCAGCTGCCAGTAAGACAGAATTGGGCCCAATGTCATCTTAAAGAATAGAGAAACTTGAGCCATCCACCAGCTCATTCTTCAACAATAACAAAAAAGTGTGTGTCATGGAGTCCCTGGGTGGTGCAAACGGTTAAGGGCTCAGCTACTAACTGAAACCACCAGAGGTGCCTCAGGAGAAAGGTTTGGCTGTCTGCTTCCAAAAGGTCACAGCCATGAAAACTCTCTGGTGCGCAGTTCTACTGTACAACACATGGGGTTGCCATGAATTGGAATTGACTTGACGGCAACTGGTTACTGGTAGTGTGTGTCAAGCTCTGCTCCAGGTGCAAGAGGCAGTAACATTTAGTCCCTGCCTTCTAGGAGCCCACAGTATTGGAGGAAGAAGCCAAGTACACAGTAAAATTCATTATGGTGGGAGGTATATGAGTATAGAAGGAGGGTACCTGAGTCAGCCTGTCAGGGAGCCTCCGTCCTTGGGAGCTAATTAGTGCATAACTAGCTGGTGCCTTATAAACTCAAAATCCCTGTTAACCTGTGTGCTGTTGCAGGTCATCAATGCCATCGAGCAAGACTATCGGCTGCCCCCACCCATGGACTGTCCAGCTGCTCTACACCAGCTCATGCTGGATTGTTGGCAGAAGGACCGAAACAGCCGGCCCCGCTTTGCAGAGATTGTCAACACCCTAGACAAGATGATCCGGAACCCGGCAAGTCTCAAGACTGTGGCAACCATCACCGCCGTGTGAGTCTAGTAGAACATGGTGATTCCTAGGTGGTGAGTGACCTCAGAGTCGGGGGTAGAACCGGCAGCAAGGCTGTCAGGCTTTTGGTTCTTAAGAGCAAGGATAGGGTGGTTGAGGATATCCACTAATGGAATAAGTTCCAAGAGTCTTCCCATTCTCTTCCTCTCCCATCTCTCTACAATATTCCCTACCTCCATGGCTGTAGACAGAAGTAAAGAGATCTGGTTGGGTCTTCCCACTCCATTGGCTTCAGATGGGCTGGGCACTAGGCTCTGTAGGAGGTGAGCTGTGTCTGATCTGACTGGTACGATGCTCTACTTCTGGGTGATCCTGTTGCCAGAATTCACCCTTTCTGTTAACCATGCCAGTCCATGAGGCAGGGTTGCTACAGACTTGGAACCTTGGTGAGTACATTGGCAGGTAAAGACCCAGATTGCTGAGGGACAAAGAAATGCAAGCAATTGAATTTGTTATGAGTGAATGCACAGAACACCTGTCAGCTACTGCCTGGCTGTGCATTATTCAGCTACATTTGCAGTGTTAACTCACGTATTAATTCATCCTTTCAGCCAAAGCTTATTGGGTGCTTATATGTCAAACAGTGTACCTGGTGCCCACTGTACAGAAGGTGCAAGAGAGACATGGTCTTTGCCTTCATGGAGCTTAGAATCATTTAGGAGAGGCAAACATTAATCAGATGACCTCACATAGAAATGCCAAATTGAGGCCCTAATAAACACTCGCAAAAAAGGCGTGTGGGGCATTAAGAACATATACCTCAGTCTAGCATCAGGGAGTGAGCTCTTAACCACTGCATCACCAGGGCTCCAAGGGTCAGAACAGGTAGGACCTTTCAGGTCATGTTAAGAACTTTACACTTGATTTTCAGAGCAATGAGCGCCTGCTGAAGTGTTTAACAGGTATCAGGGTGGGGTTGGGAGTTGTTGACATGATCACATCTGCATTTTTCAAAGAGCATGCTGGCTACAGTGTGGAAATTAGGTTGAAGGGAACAGGCATTCATGAAGAAAGAATGAGAGAGAACATTGCAATAATTTTTGTGATAGAGAAGAGAGTGTCTTAAATGAGGGAAAGAAGTGGATGAGTTTGACAGTCAGGAGGTGAAATCTTTATGACTTAGACACTGGCATTGAGGGTAAGGAAAATATCCAAATGGCACCCTGATTTCTGGTTTGGGGCCCTGGCTATCTGGTAGTATCTTGAGAATGTTCAGAGAAAATCAGTGGTAGGTTGCTCTGCTTCATTTTTTTCTAGGACCTGAAGATGGAACCAGGAAAAAAAATGTAACCAATTATTTGGGGGAGATTGTGGTAAACTATGTATATTTTTTAATGCTTCTATGAAAGAATTACCTTCTGCTTGTAATTTTTGTTGATTTTTTGTTTTTGTTTTCTTTTCATTAATGGAATGCATGTTGAATCATTGAATATGTCTGAATTTTTGGTAGGTAATGTGGATTTTGAATAATATGATGTGAGAACACACATGTCTTTCTGCACTATGGGAGTAGGATTATGCATGATTATGTGGGACACGTATGTCCCTCTGGAGTCCTGGGGTAGGATGGTGGGTTGAGAAATGCAACTTCCAGTTAAAACACAGGAACCTGAAAATATACTTGCAAGGCTTATCTTGCTGTAAAAAAGCCAAAAGACACAAAAGTTTTGCACAATCAGACCTCCAGGATGAACTACCTAATACAATACCCTGTAGAAATAGTAATTTGCAGCACAAACCCGTTTCTTCAGTTTCAAACAAATATGTAGGTCCCTGTCTAGAGGCAGCATGAAAGTGAGAAAGCAACTTCCCAAGAAACCTGAGAGGTGAAAATATCAGTGGGTGACCATATATCCCATTACTCATATTTTGTGGATGGTGAAGCACTTAGATTTCATTTTACAAAGAGACTGGGGTCTTCCTTCCCTTCAGACTGATTGCTGTGTCAGTCTGCATGTCTGGGTTGACTGACATGTGACAGTGCCCACAGGCAAGGGACTGGGCACTGGCCTTCCAAAGGTCATTTCACTCGGGATTCTATAAGGAAGGAAGGATCAGCCCCACGCTCCACTAAAATCCTCATCCAGTCAGGGCTGCTACCCACTGTGAATTTTGCCATCAACTGAGAGTGTGGCTCCACCCATGTACCTCTGCAACTGTGGGCTCACCAGCTCCTATCTGTCTCCCCAGGCCTTCCCAGCCCCTGCTAGACCGCTCCATCCCAGACTTCACGGCCTTCACCACCGTGGATGACTGGCTCAGTGCCATCAAAATGGTCCAGTACAGGGACAGCTTCCTCACCGCCGGCTTCACCTCCCTTCAGCTGGTCACCCAGATGACATCAGAGTAAGTGATGAGAATCCCTTTGTCTAGCCTGTGGGTAGGTGTCAGGCTCCTTTCCTGCTACTTGGATGATGTGAGTGCTAATTTTGTAGGTAGTCCTGTAGGAGTCCCTGGGTGGAGCAAATAGTTAAGCGCTCGACTACTAACCAAAACGTTAGTGGTTTGAGTCTACCCAGAGGCTCTTCAGAAGAAAGGCTTGGCAATCTGCTTCTGAAGGGTTACAGCCTTTGAAAATCCTATGGAGCAGTTCTACTCTGCAGACACGGGGCTGCCGTGAGTCAGAATTGTCTCCACAGCAACCCAAAACAATGTACAGGAAGAGCCTCATCACTGGAGTTCCTCCTCTGTATAGAAATAATCAGGCTGGGCAAGGGGGCACCAAGGAAGATGGAGGCGGGGAGAGGTGGGGGGCGGGCGGGGAGTGAGGAGGCGGAGGTCTGTTTTGGGCACCAAATGAGAGTTCTTCAAAGTCATAGCCATATGTCATTTGCCTAATCACTGAGAGCCTCTCCTCCGTTTAAGTTTTTAAACTCAGCCCATCAAAGAGAGCATCCAGATGGAAAGAACACAGCCACCCAGCACTTTAAACAACCTAGCAGGAAGAGGCATTGCTCTGATTCAGCAGCAGTTTCAGATGTGTGGGGAGCTTGTAGTCATGCTTTGATAGTGTTTCTAAATAAGCATATATTTTCCATCCCCCACAAATTATTTACCAGCCAACCACCCCCACAGGAGAATGGAGGAATACAAAAAATAAAATTATTCAAATAAAATGAGAGCCAGAAAGGGTCTTCAAGATCCACCATAGTCCATCATTTCCCCGAGAAGGTTCTGAGTCATACGAGTTCTGGGAAATGTTAATAGGTTCTCCTTGGAAAAAGGGTCCCATGGTCAAATAAATTTGGGGAATACTGCACACTTTATCACCCTCTTGGAGATTCACTGCACGCATTAGCATAGGTGTGTCAGAGTAGAACTGTGCTCCACAGGGTTTTCAATGGCTGATTTTTTGGAAGTAGAGATCACCAGGCCTTTCTTCTGAAGTGCCTCTGGGTGGACTCAAACCCCTAACCTTTCAGTTAGCAGCCAAGTGCATTAACTGTTTCACCATGCAGGGACTCCCCAGGTGATGCTGATACACAGCCTAGTTTGGGAACTACTGGACTAGATTTGTCAAGGGTTTTAACTTTGCCTTCTGCGCTCACAGAGGCTCAAATAATCTTATTTGGGAAATTAACAACTGCCCCCCACCTCTGCCGCCCCAATCACACACATCAGAGCGGGCCTCATGAGCTGCGCAGACTGCAACATGTACAGACAGCACCGGGGCTGGGTCTAGTGGCCTGTAGCACACTTTCCTGTGGGCAGAGAATTGGTCTGTCAGGCAGGCAGTTTACCTATTTATGTGGCAGGCACAGTGCTAGGTGCTGAGATCCCCTCCTGGGGCATGCTCATTGCTGAATCCCAGGGGAGAAAGGTATCACCCACCCCTAGCCATTGAGCCTTCTGTCTTGGACTCCTGCTTGGCAGTCACTCTTCTGGAGTGACTAGAGTCCAGCTCTGCCTCTGAGGTTTATCCTTGTCAGAAATGATGGACAAGAATAAACCTCAGAGACACTTTCTCTAGGGAAATGGTTTGAGTGTGCATCTAGCCTTGAATCCACTCACTGAACATCAGAATTTATTTTTTCAAACCTGGGTTCATTTCCTGGTAATGCCCAAAAAAGACAGTCCTTGCCATTATGGATTATTGTCTGGCAAACAGCAAAAAATAAAAAGGGAAGCACTCACCAGTGGAAGAGCAGCCTCTGCATCTTGCAGAGCAAGAATGGATGCGACTAGATGATTGAGGGGCCTGGGGCTCAGGGATAGAAGTGGGTCTTCATGAAGACAGGCTACTTCTGCTTTTCCACTGTGGTCCTGGCTACATATGGGGACCACTGTCACCTGATCCCTCACAGTCTGAGGGAGTCAAGTAAAGAGAAGTGAAATTCCTCAGTCTAGGAATATCCACGTGAAAAAGAATAAGGGGAAAACTTAAAGCAATGCGAAACTGAAAATTAAGGGATTTAGTCCAAAGTGTAAACTGTCGACACTGTATTAGAGCAATTTAGTTTATTTTTTGAGATGGAAAATAAAAGATGGAAAGAGAAAATGAACAACCAGATGAATCAGATTGTGGGATAGTTTGTGCATTCAAAATTCAACTGTGTTTCCCAAAAGTATTTGCTGAAAAGGCCTGGGCTATTTGACTATCTCAGCCAGCTGCAGCCTGTGGGGGACTGACCACCAGCAAAACAGCAGGAAGGGAGGGAAAGAGGCAAGGCACCAGGGACAGACATCAGGCAGAGCATCTCCTCGTGGGTCTAGTGTAGAGTGTACAAAGTGATCTGCTGTTCTTGGGTCGGGGGCTTTAGGGAAAATACAGTCAAGACCTTAGAAGAGCTCTGAGAACACCCCTGCTGGTGGCTAAGAGTGCAGCAGTCTAATATTTGAACCCCAGTGCCACCACTCCACTCACCCACTGTGTGATCCTGAGCATATTACTTAACTTCTCTGACCCCTACCTGTTGAGTCAACAAATCTGCAAATAATAATGGTTCCAAACTCATTGGTTTGTTTAAGAGGTGAATGAAATAGTAGGCGCAAAGCACTTGGCCCAGTGCCAATCTTCAGGATGCACAGAGTAAATGGTTGCTGTTAAATTATTATTATTGACTTTGTGGTGGTTTGTCAATTTTTATGAAATGTGTTCGTGTATGTTTAAATGATAGTTTATGGGATATGGGAAGCATTCAAGCAGTGTTGTATATTATTATTATTAACCAAGAAAAGATTTTGGGGCCTCCCTAAGATTAAATATTAGCCATGAACTATTAAGACTCACAACTCACAGATGAATCTAATCCAAACCCCTATTCCAGACATATTCCTTGGGTTCCTGCTTGAGCAGATATTTTAAAGTTATTTTCAGATCACCCTTCTTAAAAACTCATGACATTGAAATTCAAACAGAGATAGAAAATGGAAACAAAGGAAACACATCAGAAAGCCAGGTTTCTTAGTTATCTAGTGCTGCTGTAACAAATACCACAAGCGGATGGCTTTACCAAGCAAAATTTTCTCTCACAGTTTAGAAGGCTAGAAGTCCAAATTCAGGACGCCGGTTCTAGGGGAAGCCTTTCTCTGTCTACTGGCTCTAGGGGAAAGTCCTTCTCATCAATTTTCGCCTGGTCTAGGAGGCTTTCAGCACAAGGACTCTGGGTCCAAAGGATGGACTCTACTTCTGGCTCTACTTACTTGGTGGTAATGAGGTCCCTCTTCTCTCTGCTCACTTTTCTCTTTCATATCTCAAAAGAGATTGACTCAAAATACAACCAAATCCAGTAGATTGAGTCCTGCTTCATTAACGTAACTGCCTCTGACCCTGCCTCATTAACATCATAGAGGTTAGGATTCACAACACTTAGGAAATTACATCAGATCACAAAATGGAGGACAACCACACGACACTGGGAATCACGGATGGCCTAGCCTAGTTGACACACGTTTTTGGAGGACACAATTCAGTCTGTAACAACAGGCAAGCCCCACATCTTTTCAGTCTCAGTGGGTGATCACTAATTTAGGCAGAAAGCTCCACAGAATAACTGAAGCCCCATGAGTGTGTACTTGCAGTGTTAAAAAAAAAAAAGCAGAGGAAAGTTTCAGTCTATCTGTGGTTTGTAGGCACACAGTGAAGGGGCTTCAGAACCCACAGGTAAGAAATACAGTCAGAGAACAAGGCACAGCACTTCCAGGATCATCTAAGTTTGGTGAGGCATTAAAGACAACGGACACTACATGGAGAAAGTGAGTTTGAGCAAAAAAAAAAAAAAATCCAATTAGGAGTTTATCAAAGACTCGGGTAAATAGGCTAGTTGGATTTTAAATGATTTTATTTGCCAATTCAACTATTATCAGGAATATGCCTACTGTAATAAGTTTTGATCTATAAAAAACTGCCCTAATGCTAAAGTGACTTGTGGTTTTTTCCCTCCTAGAGACCTTTTGAGAATAGGGGTGACCTTGGCAGGTCATCAGAAGAAAATCCTGAATAGCATCCATTCCATGAGGGTCCAGATGAGTCAGTCACCAACAGCAATGGCATGAAAACTCTTTTTCTGGGGGAAGGAGAGGAAGGACAAGGACCAACAGTCAAGGGGAAACAGGAGATTGACCACTGTGGAATGTTTTAGAAAGGTCGTCTTCTTAGCTGAGAATTGCATTTCTATCAATGAAGGATAAACTGGACCTGTTGCTAATAGGTAACCCTCGTTTCTCAGTGACAGAAGCACGTGTAATATGCCATGGGAAACCAAATGCGTAACAATAAAAATATAAAAAGGCAATTTTTCAAAGGACATGAAGCTGAAACAATATTCCTTGGGGGAATAAGAGTAAACTCCGCTTCCACCCTCAGTAGGCTGGAGTCGTCCATCCATAGGAAGAAAGGGAAGGAGGTAGAGTGAAGAAACAGAAGCAGTTCTCCATTTTCTTCCTCACCAATGACATTCTTTTCTTTTCTCCTTTTGTCTTCCTCCCCCAGAGCCCCCTCCCTTCTCCCACATTCATGTCCCTTTGCTCATGACCCGTGTAGGGAAGTTTCTTCAAATAAACCCCAGCTCCTGAGTCTCCAGATGTTGTTCTGTCAGTTGCCAAAGGACTTTGCTGACCACTGCATGGGGGATCCCACCAATTCAATTAATGTCTTCATATTGAAGAAGAGATGTACCTTCAATTGAAAACCTTGTTTTTCTTTGGTTTGCATTTTCTGCAAAAAGGAAAAAAAAAAGAAACCACAAATTGGAGAAAAAAAAGAAAAACCTGTTTCCGTGTGCAAGAACACACGTATGTATGTCTGCGTTATAAAATGACTGTGCTTGTTCATAACAGATGCAAACAAGAAAGAAATGGGAAGTCTTTGTCCCTAGGAAACCCAAAGGGACAGGAATGTGTTGTTGGTATGGCTTTCTGGTTGGCCCAATTGGCCTATTGGCTCAATGGGAAGAGAGGGTAGGGAGAAAAATAAAATGAAAGGGGAAAAAAAACTCTCAAGAGTTTGCAAATTCAGACAGGAAACAGGTGAGTGGTTTGAATTGGGTGCAGTGTGGGCCATTCTAGAATGTTGCTGACTGATGAGTTATTCTTTATAACATCTGAAGAGAAGGAGGAGGAAAGTGTTTCTGGAGAATGTTCTTCCGAATCCCTGGAATCTGGAATTCAAGAGGTGGCGAGGGAGAATTCTTCTTGCCTTACCTTTGGACTGGCTTAAGTCGTGTGGCACCAGAGGAATGTTTCAGATGTGTCTGTGTTTCTCTTTACATTCCTTAATTGTACCTCATTGTTCAATTCATTTTTGTAAATTCCACCTAACATTTAAATACTTTTAATTTCTCCTTTACCTTAATCTCCTTGCTAATTTTATCTGTCTAATTAAAACGAGCAGAAGCATGTCTGGGTTTACATAGAATGGCGTCACAGTGTGTATTCCTGGTCCCCCGTGTGTTGTCCCTAAGTTAGGGGAGAATCCTTAACAACCACCCTTCTTCCGCCTTATGTGGGGAGGAAGGAACACATCCCTGACCCATGGCACCGGAGAAGCAGAATATTTTAGAATCACTCTCACTGATGTGACCCAAAGGAAAAACTGAATAAATATGTGGCTCTGAAGCCTTAAGTATGAGGGCCAGAGAAACCACTGGTGAATAAATATAATCACTAGTAATACCCGCCAGCCCTGACTTCAGTTAAACACTGCATTTGAGACGTTCACATCAAGGCCAATTTTGTAGAAGCCACCAAAGAATATTTTAGACTGCTTGTTTGTGATAAGCCTGAACTTACAGAGGGTATAAGCCAGTAAGAGGAGCCATGGCCTCCCTACATTGCTTATTTAATACGCATTTAAAGTGGGATCAGCCTTTTCCCCTAGTCGTAGGTAACTTTCTACTTGGGAAGGTCCATATCTTCTGAAATCACCATCCAAGGTTCTCTACAGCAGGAAACCCCTTCAAAGAGGCTCATAAAGGCCTAGGATCCAGCTCCTATCCAAGGGAGCCCATCTTAAAGCACTGCCTTTGTGCTTAAGCCCTGGGGAGGTGGGAAGAGACAGACGGAAGTCTTCTCAGCAGTATCACATATAGCTGCAAAGGGCCACTTGGCCGTTAGCAAAGAAAATTTCCCCTTATTAATTGCTTGCCAATTCCACGCACAATTTACTGATTACCCCAAAGACCTCAATCCACGAAGTGTCTTACAAGCTCAGGCAATTCAGCTAATCTACTCTCAGTTTTCCACAGGAATGAATTTTAATTTGCCACCAAATTCCTCAGGCAGCATCCTTGACCCAAAATTCTCACTGGGACTCCACCAATGTCAGCCCACTTTCTGGCTCTGGAAAAAGCAGAGCCAAGGTGAAGGTCATGCCATGCCCTTTGGTTTGGTTTCACCATAAGATCCCAGAAAGGAGAGAGAAAATCCCCTCATACACAAGGGGAAACCGCGAGGGTCAGGCCAAAGTGCCTTGAGGCACAGTTCTCAGGGGGAAGGGCGTAGCCAAGCTCTCCACAAGCTCCCCCTCCCTAGAGGTGCCGTGCATCACATCAAATGCCTTGCTTCCCACCCCCCGCACATCAGGCGGAACCACAGAGCACACACGTGAAGCATGGTGAGAGATGAGGTGTGTAGCTAGTGAGTGAGACCTCTGTAGCGCTGGGCCCATCATTAAGCTCCCTGAGCATCGGTCTCCTCATCTGTGTAACAGGATAGCAAGGCCTACTTTTGACGAAGAGTATCGAACATTCCTGAGCATCTTCACTATGGCAGGCACGTTTCTAAGTGTTTTATATGTGTTAGCTCTCCTCCTCATGATAACCTGGTGAAATAATAGTAGATACTTTTATCATCCCCATTTTTCAGATGAGAAAACTGAGAGAGACCTTTGCCAGATCACACAGTGGTGGAGCCAGGGTTTTGACACAGACACTCTGTGCCCAGAGCCCATGCTCTTAACCACTACACCAGTGAGTTCTCACACTTGTGTATCAGCCTCCTGGAAGGTTTGTTAAAGCACACATCTCTGAGGCCCACCAGAGTTTCCGGTTCAGTAGTTCTTCAGTGGAATCCAAAAACTGACTTTTCGTACAAGTTGCCAGGTGATGCTGAAGCTGCTGGCCCTCAGACCACCCATGGAGAGCTGCTACACTACACTAGCCTACCTTCCCGGGAAATAGTGGTAACAGGTGTAAAGCCCCTGACTCGTTGAGGCTCTTGAGATACTCAGAATGAGGAAAATGAACACTCACACCCTTGGACATGATGAGATGGAAGAGGCTGCATGGGGCCCAGTGTCTCCTGCAAGAGGAATCTGTGCCCACTGGCTCTTTTGGCTCCAGGGGGCATTATTCTCACCTTTGGAAGAGCTCCCTGGAGAGAAGGCTCACTGGCAGTGAGACCCCAATTGCCTGAATTGCAGTTAGACATGCTGCCTCATCATCCCGTAGAGAATTAAATCTGATCCAGACCCTTTCTTAAAAACACAATGTGCACAGTGGTCCGTGGCATGGGGCCCTGAGGTCCAGGTTACAAGACAGAATCTGCGGCCGGTGCTGTGCAGCCAGGGCTTGGCTCACAGAGAGGTCACTGCCCTGCTGGGCATACTTGCAGGACTAAGAGCCAGGCGGAAGAGCAGTTGCATTGGGCAGCAGCAGGTGGGAGATGTTTGATTACAGTTCCTGGCTCAGGGGTTGTGAGAATAGAAATGAGAAGATTTGTGTGACCACCCTGGAGATTATGACTCACCTTCCTGTGCCCTCCTCCAGGTCCCCTCTAACAATCGAGGAAAGGAATGAGGGGTAGAGAGTAGATAAATCTACATCTGAGATCACTGAAGCTGAAACTAATGGATGACAAATAGGTTCGTATACTACTAAGAGCTGTACGCCTGCTGTTTCCTCTCTAACCCAGTCATCCAATGGTATATGTACAGCCAGGGTCACTGGGCTGTTGCTGAGGTCACCTGTGATGGCTGATATCAAATGAGGACTAGTAGTTATCTCTGACGTTACATTTGTGAAACAAACAGAGACGCCTCTGACGATTGAAGAATAGGATTCTATGAGTATGGGGGTAGGGGAGGCAGGGAGAGTGAGACATAGGGCAAGAGGGTGAGACTCTAGAAAGTGTCAGCTAGAAATGCAAGATTCTACCAGCTACATTTTGTTCTAAGAAAGCCTTTGTGGGCTAGCATGGGAGCCTCATTATCATTTTAGAAACAGTAAAGGGACTGGCATCAACTGGCCGAGGGCAAGATTAGGTCTCTGGTAAGCGGAGTGATTGGGAAGATGAAGCTGTGATGGGCTATCAGCAGATGTTCTGAGAGCAGTCAGGCATCATCCAGCATTCTGTGCCTCTGAGAAGGCTCAAAGGACACCAGTGCCAAAAGAGACCTTATCTGTTAAGATCTGTGTTGAGCTCTGCATTTATCGAGTCATCTTGCAGTTCCTACAGAAGTTATAGGGACATTTTCAAAAGCAGCCAGAGGTTTTATCTGTCTAAGATATCAATGCGCAGAGCAGAAAGACAGTTGTAAAGGAGAATTGCTGAGGACACAGAGAGGTCATCAAACTTGGAAGAGGGTCTGGATCACACTGGAAGCTCATGCAAGTTGATTGAGGTAAAATGGTGACTGTGCTCAGCACCAAAGAGTTTCTTGAGACCAACAACTTCCAAATTAGAACAGGTGTACAGAGTTCTGAGTATAAACTCTTAGTCACACAGACAGTATAAGCCCTGGGAAGGGCCGGTGTGTTCTACAGGCCCCACTCAATGGTGGGTGGCATGGGTAGATCCCTAGGCAGGGGTGGGTGGACCTCCATCATATACCTGGGAGAAAACAGGAAACTTGATCTTTTGCCCCAAACTTGCATCCTTCCTGGGGTGACCTTGTTATTACAGGCCCTTGAAGGGGTTCTTATGTTACTGGGAGCCAAGACTTGGCACACGGCATTCCCAACCAGAACCTTCCAGTGATCCCCTGAAGCAGGGTGGACACACGTACATCTTATTCACCAGGAATATCATCTTTGACTCCACCTGTACCCAGCACCAGCACTGCCTGACACCAGGAAGGTGCTTAATAAATGTTTGATGATTTAAATAAGATTGGATCAAAAAAGTTTAACATGTCATTATTTCACCTGCAGAAATCCATGACCTTAAACAGCATGCTTTTAAAGAAATGAATCCCTAGGTATTTAGTTGGAATCTTTTTCACTTGCTGTTAACTCCTGTCAATCGTAACCTTTTCTAATTTTAGTTTTGTGAAGTTTAAAACACTCCTTTATGACCTTGTCTGAATTTTTAATACATAGCAAAATCTTCCTCAGAGCACCTTCTTGGGGTAAAGGAGCCTCCCACTGAGTGTCAGTCACTGTGCAAACCCCCAAGCTGCAGAAAGGAATGTGGCACTGTCCCTGTTACAACAGAGGCAAAGACAAAGTGCTGGGGCAGAGGGTGGGCCAATCCTTCTGAGAGTAGATCTAGGGCTGCTGTCCTGCCAGGGTGACATCTGGGGGTCAAAGAATGGGAAGGATTTCCTAGGGCAAGGAACCTTTATTTTGCTTTACTACCACTCCCTGCACTAAGACTATCTTCTAGGAGTTGTTTAACCTTTCTCATTCCACCATTAATTACTCTGAGAATTCCTGTTGCCTCCTGCTCACCAGAGCAAAAAAGAAAAGAGTTGAAATTATAGACAAGTAACCTATTTCTAAGCTACTGAGGGAGATTTGGTGGCATAGTGGTTAAGAGCTCAGCTGCTAACCAAAAGGTTGACAGGGCAAATCCACCAGCCACTCCTTGGAAACCCTATGGATCAGTTCTACTCTTTCCTATAGGGTTGCTTTGAGTTGGCATCAACTCGATGGCAACAGGTTAAACTACTGAGAGACTGAACCCATGCTGTTCTGTTCTGAAAGAGATCCCTTGTACCCCGATAAGACTTTGATTCCCTTTTTCTCGTCTTATTTAAATTGATATTTGCATGCACATTAGGAACTGCTGTAGCTTTGAAAATGACTTTCTGACACAGAATACAATGGCAAATAAGTTCCAGCCACCATCTTCTATAGAATAACTCAACTTTGTAATAACTTCAACAGGGAAATAAACAGGGCTATTGGATCCAAGGAGTCCCTGGGTCATGTGTTTTATAGATCCCACGTAATGATGGTGGCATGGATAGACCCCTGGGCAGTGGTGGGTGGTCCTCTATCACATACCTGAGAGAAATGGGTAACCTTACTCTTTCTCCCCAAACACCTGCATCCTTCCTGGGCTAACTTTGTTATCATAGGCCCTTGAAGGGGTTTCTATGTTGCTGGGACCCATCATCTGATACACGGCTTCCCCAAACAGAAATTTCTATTGATCCCCCGAGTTAGAGTTGATGGTTAAGTGCTTGACCCCTAAGTGAAAGGTTGGCATTTTGAACTCATCTAGAGGTGCCTCAGAAGAAAGCCCTGGTAATCTGCTTCCAAAAGGTCACAGCCTTGAAAACTCATGGAGCACAGTTCTACTCTGTAACACATGAGGTTGCCGTGAGTTAGAATCAACCCAGTGGCACTTGGTTTATTGAAGCACAGAGTAAGTGACTGCCATCAGTCCAGGTGGTCAAAAGAAGTCATCCTCCAGGGTCCGCTAAACTGAAGCCTGGGGAGTGAACAGGAATTATCAAGTTGTGTGTGCAACTAGCATTACAGGTGGAGAGAACAGCAGTAGGTCAAAATCAATTGCACATTTGTGGGATTAGAAGCTGTTCGATAAGGCTAGAGAACAGAGTGCTGAATGTGGAAGTGTAGGTAAGGGTTAGATCATGAAGGGCCTTACATGACATGATAAGGAATCTGGGTATTATTCTGAATGTAATTGGTAAAAAGTGGATTGAAGCAAAAGAGTTACATTTTATATAAATCACTTTGGCCACAGAATGGAAAACCAAGTGGTGAGAGCTAGACTCAATTCTGAGAGACTAATTAGGACCAAAACCAAAAAACCACACCCATTGCCGTGGAGTTGATTCCGACTCAGTGCAACCCTATAGAACAGAGAAGAACTACCCCGCAGGGTTTCCAAGGAGTGGCTGGTAGATCTGCACTGCCAACCTTTTGGTTAGCAGCCAAACTCTCAGCTGCTGTGCCACCAGCTCCCCCTAATTAGGACTATAGTGTGGTAATCTATGCAAAAGATGATAAGGGCCTGGGTGAAGGTGTAGAAGTAGCAGTGGGGATGGAGAAAAGTGGACTGATTTAAGAAATATGATAGAGATAAGACTGGCAGAAGGTGGAGGTGGACTGGTTGTCAGGGGTGAGTGAGGGAGGAGTCAAGGATGACACTCCAAGTTTCTGGTTTGGGCAACTGGGTGGATTTTGATACCGTTCACTGAGTTAGAAAATATGAAAGGAATGGAGAGTACAAGATGAATTTGAATTGCCCATGGGCAATTGGACACAGGGCCTATAATTCACAAAGAGATGTGGGCTGGTGATAAAGATTTGGGATCCATCCTTTTTCTAGAAAAGTAGAAGAGCTTACTGCATGAGAATGTGAAATTGCAGAGAGAAGTGGGCCCACATGGGCCCTTGAGAAACAGCTGCATTTAAAGGATGTCCAGGAAAAGGAAGGTTCATAGAGAAATCACAATAGAGCCACACCATGGGGAAGGGGAAAAACCAGGAGCATTCAGTGTCCATGGAGTCAAAGGACAGCATTTCAGGGAGAAGACAGTAGTCCCAGGGCCCAAAGCAGCCAAGGAAGGGTAATATTGAGGTAAGAAATGAAAACTGTTCAAGGGTTGAGTTACAGGAGGTCATGAATGACCTTGACAAAGGCATTTTCAGCAGAAAGGTGGTGGCAGAAGATGCTTGTTGAATTGAGGAAAGTGAGGACAATCTTTTTAGAAGATTGATTTCAAGGGGAAGAGAAAAATAGTGATGTAGCTGGAGGAGGCTCCTTTTGGTTGTTGTTATTTTTTTGTGTCTTAGTGGGAAAGACTTATACTTGTTTCAAAGCTAGTGACAAAGAATTCATTGAGAAAGAAAAAAAGAAGGAAAATAATTGAGAAGGCAGAAAGGGATGATGTGGCTTAAAATGCAGTGATTCTAATTTGGTGTGGAGGATTAATGAAATGAGGAACGACATGAGTTCCTAGCAGAACTCAAGCTCACCTTCTGATTTCCTTACAGTCTAATCACTTAGTTCCTGAGCCTCTTGTGCAGATGGGTTGAACAGCCACAGTTGAACCCACTGGGCCTTGCCATCACAATGCTAGAGGGAAAAGGAAAACACACTTGCTTCTATGCCATGGGTCACAGCAGTGAGAGAATCTAGTAAGAATATGAATATGAAACGATCACAGGTCCCCCTCCTACTCAGAATCACCCCTTGGCTACTCACCACCAACGAAATAATATCTGAATTCCCTATCATGGGACGGAGGCCCATACCTACCTCTCAGCCTAACTTCCACCAGGCAACACCTGCTGCCTGACCATGCCATGCTGGACGATTGGCCAGGGAGAAACACTTTCTGCCTCTACTTGTACTTATGGTGGTCCCTTCACCAGGATTCCCTTCTCTACCCCAGTCTGTGAGCTCTTCAGCCTCCAGCTCAAGTGTCATGGCACTTGGGAAGGTGGCCCAATCTGCAAAGTGAATCACCCCCTTCTCTACCAAAGAATTGTCCATAATTCCATCGTATTTAACTCAGTCAGCTCACCTTCTAGTCTGTGAGCTCTTTGAGGGCAGAGATTTGACTATACTCATCTTTATATCTCCAGCACCTGGCACAGGACCCACACATGATAAATGCTTATGGCATGGCCAGCCCAGAAGGAAGGATCGTTCTAGAAGAGCTGGGATCAAGGAAGAGACAACCTCTGGGAGTGGGATCAGAGAGAGCCCCGGCCACAGGGAATAAAAGGTGTTCCCAGGAAAAGAGGCTAAAGCTACCCACTAGGATCATGGCAACAGGCCACGGGTGATAACTGAACATGCAGTGGCCAGCACTGGGTAGTCCAGAGAAAGCTCATGGACATCCTGATGAGTGAAAGGGCTGACAACAGGACCAACCAGGAAGTCAGGTGATTGGGATATCCATGCTCCAAGGTCTGGGTCTTAGCCATAGGGAAGAGCCAAGGTTCAGGAGCCCAGATTTCCAGAAACCAAGGTAGGAAGATGGGAAGCAGAGCAGGGCCTACTCATTCACTCAACAAACATGCATGAGACTGATAATGGGCTCAAGGGACTTTGCAAAGTGCTGGGTATATGCCATAAAATTTACATAGCCTTGGCCTCAAGAAGAAGTCACTGACCAACAGGGCAAGCCTAAATCTGCCTGAGGACAAAGGTATTGGCCACAGGGAGAAAAGGCAGGTCTCTCATAACATGCCACAAAGACAAGGGAAAGTGGGGAACCAGCACAACCCATCAGCGGGGGCCTGTTCTGGAGTTACACTGATCCAGGGAGAATCTTGGTTTTTCCACTCAAGTGCGGTATGTGCTTGGGCAGGCGACTAGCCCTCCTTCCACCTTGGCTTCCCCAGAACTCACACAGGAGGGGCAGCCTCTGCGGTATATTAGAATTTTAGAAACAACTAAACTGAGTGAAGTGGGAGGGGCAGTGCTCTCAAGGGAATCTTTATTACTGTGGGACCCAATTCCCAGTGTGCACAACAACTTCTACCTACTTGGATGCTGTGGAATCTATTGAAAAAGAAGGTGGGCAGTTACATGTAAGCTTGGGGCTCTATCTGCACTTATCGGGGCTGAGGCAGGGAATGAATGGCTCAGAAGGTGCTCCATGTCTGAACTATATGGACAGAACAGACTGCCTCAAACTCTGAGCAGGTAGCCCATCTTTTTCTGTACTGTTGCAGTTCTGTGTTCGCTCTCTGAGGGCCCCCAGTGCTGGGGCAATTGGGTTTAATATCACTCAATTCTTGTTCCCCCAGCTCACATCAGGAGAGGTCTGGACCCAGGAGGTGAGCATACAAGCACTCAAATATAAAGGCCAGCAGGGTTTGGCACACCAATTGGGTTTCCCTCTGCTTGATCACAGACATCTCAGGGGCCTCTGACCACAGCAAAAAGAATTTCAAAGGATTAGGACTCCCATATCAGGCTTGGATACAGAAGTGGCAGCTGGGATTGAACTATGTTTAGAATTTGACGTCTTTCTGCAAGCTAGTAGGAGGAGATGCTCCTGGGTGGGGGGGCTAAAGTTATGGCCACTTAAGTAGTTCTCAAAAACAATAACCACAGGGGCCAAGATGGCAGAGTAGTCAGATGCTTCTGGTGGTCTCTCTTACAACAAAGACCCAAAAGAAGAAGTGAATCAATTATACATATGACAAGCTAAGAGCCCTGAACATCAAAGGCAAAGTTAAGAAATTGGACTGAGTGGCAGGGGGAGCAAGAGACGGTTCAGAAGCTGCAAGGAGTTGCTGGACCTGACTTGGTGGCAACTGGCACCCCTCAGGCATCATCCCCTGGCAGAACCATGGCAGGGCTGGTGGCAGCATTTGGGACACAATTTCCACAGCAAGAGAGAGCGAGCAGCACAGTCTACTCATGCTTCTGGAATCAGCGAAGCACAGTGCTCTTGGCAAAAGATAAGAACTTCCATCTAATTTACCACATGGATCAAAAAGCACCCTTGCAAAAGAACACTTTCCCATTTATCTGACCCCTCTTCCCTCTGCCCCAACCCCCAAGCCGGGTTCAGTGGAGATCTATTAGCCTGGGCCTGAGATAATTCCTGCTGTGCACGCTGAGCCATTCTCCCTGTCTTGGAGAAGGGACAAATTAACAAATTGGGAAAAAATAATCTGTCAGCTCCCCTAAGCTGGGAAGTCAGGGCAGAAGCAGTGCCTGTCCAGGCACAAATGGTCCATGGACTTTGAATGCCTTTTACCCCTCCGTGGACCTGTATGGGCCCATTTCAGCAGCTTAGGCCATTGTTGGCATAGTGCAATGGTGTATGTTGCCTGAGGTCTGACTTCAACCATTTCAGCTGTGCAGTGGAGAGGTGGTTTTTGACATTCAACACTGCTCTGCGTATAAACAGGGTCCTCACCTACCCATATCAGGGGACTGAGGACTGGTGGCTCTACCCATGCCACCTAGCCACCCACAACAGGAGTCCAAGGATAAGTGGTGCCTTCCAGTTCTTACAGCAAAAACATTGGGTGCCCCTGGTCTGGCTGCAGAGCCCCCCCACCCCGCCGTGCACTCTACGGAACAGGGATGCACTTTTCTCACAGACACTCAGGGGACAGTTGTCAGTCCCCTGCCTTGCTCAGAGTGTGATCCCCTGCTGCAACCAGATACTTATGCCTACACCAATCACCCCTGCTTAGACGAGACTGTAGGTAAGAACGTGCACTGCACACTTGGTGACCAACTACCTGGACACCTGAGTCAAATCCATACAAGAAAAGTGAATGGACTCCTAGGCTCAAATGCCTGGTAACAGCTCTAACCATCTGGTGACAAGATGTTAGAGCCTCAAAGTCACCAATAATCAAGCTAGCTCACTCAAGCAGCCTATTTGGGTATATCAAAACAAAACAAAGCAAGAAGCTAGGACACAGTAACCAAACATAAAATAAGTACAATTACTTATAGATGGCTCGGAGACAACCAAACACCGAAAAACCCAGTGCCATCGAGTAGATTCCGACTCCTAGTGAACCTATAGGACAGAGTAGAGCTGCCCCACAGGTTTCCAAGGAGCGTCTGGCAGATTTGAACTGCCGACCCTTTGGTTAGCACCTGTAGCCCTTAACCAGGGTTTCCTCGGAGACAACAGTCAATATCAAATCACACCAAGAAGCAGACCATGATCACTTCAATAAGCTCCCAAAACAAAGACTCAAGGAATCTTCCAGATGAAGATATATTCCTGAAGTTTCCAGAGGTAGGATACAAAAGAATAATATATAGAACTCTTCAAGAGATCAGGAAGCAGATCAGGCAAAACACAGAACAAGCCAAGGAACACACAGATAAAGCAGTTGAGGAAATGAATAAGGTTATTCAAAAGCATAATGAAAAATTTAATAGGGCACAAGAATCCACAGAGAGATGGCAATCAGAATTCAGAAGATTAACAATAAAATTTCAGAATTAGACAACTCAATAGAAAGTCAGAGGAGCAGATGGAAAGCAGAATTAATGAGATTGAAGATAAAGCACTTGGCACCAATATATTCGAAGAAAAATCAGATGAAAGAATTAAAAAAATGAAGAAACCCTAAGAATAATGTGGGACTCTATCAAGAGAAATAACCTACAACTGACTAGAATACCAGAACAGGGAGGGAGAAGAGAAAATAGAGAGAATTGTTGAAGATTTGTTGGCAGAAAGCTTCCATGATAAAGTGAAAGACAAGAAGATATGTATCCAAGATGCTCATTGAACCTGACACAAGGTAGATCCCAAAAGAAAGTCACCAAAACATATTATTATCAAACTTGCCAAAACCAAAGATAAAGAGAGAATTTTAAGAGTGGCTAGGGATAAATGAAAAGTCACCTACAAAAGAAAACCAATAAGAATAAGCTCAGACTACTCAGCAGAAACCATGCAGGCAAGAAGGCAACGGGATGACTTATATAAAGTCTTCAAGCAAAAAAAATTGCCAGCCAAGAATCATATATCCAGCAAAACTGCCTCTCAAATACAAAGGTAAAATTAGGACACTTCCAGATAAACAGAAGTTCAGGGAATTTGCAAGAACCAAAACAAAATTATAAAGGGAGTCTTCTGGTTAGAAAAGCAATAACATCAGATATTAACCCAAGACTAGAACACAGGACAGAGAAACCAGATATTGACCCAGATGGGGAAACCATAAAAATAAATCAAGATAAAAAAATGTTCAAAACAGGGAAACAGAGACGTCATTATGTAAAAGATAACAGCATAATCAATAAAGAGGGACTAAGAAATGTAGCCATAGATCCTTCATATGGAGAAGAAGTCAAGGTGGTATAAGGGAGACAAAAGTTTCGGTTAGACTTAGAAAATAGGGGTAAATATTAAGGTAACCACAAAGAAGACTAACTATCGTACTCATCAAAATAAAATATAAGAAAAACATAAAGACTCAGCAAAAACAAAATCAACGACAAAGAAAAAGAGGAAAAGTAAATACATAAAGAAAAACAACTCAGCACAGAAAATTAAGTGGAACAAAAAAACTGTCAACAACACACACAGAAAAACATACATCAAAGTGACAGCACTAAACTCATATATATCCATAATTACGTTCAATGTAAATGGACTAGATGCGCCAATAAAAAGAGAAGGGCAAGATGGATAAAAAAACATGATCCGTCTATGTACTACCTGAAAGAGACACACCTTAGACTTAAAGACCCAAACAAACTGAAGCTCAAAAGGTGGACAAAAATTTACGAAGCAAACAACGATCGAATAAGGGCAGGAGTGGCAATATTAATTTCTAACAAAATACACTTTAAAGTCAAATCCATCACTAAGGATAAGGAAGTACACTATATAATGATTAAAGGGATAATACACCATATTAAAAGTTTACGTGCCCAACGACAAGACTTCAAGATACATAAAGCAAACTCTCATGGCATTGAAAAGCAACATAGATAGCTCCACAATAATAGTAGGAGACTTCAACACACCACTTTTGATGAAGGACAGAATACCCAGAAAGAAGCTCAATAAAGACACGGAGGATCTAAATGCCATAATCAACCAACCTGACCTCACAGACGTATACAGAACCTTCACCCAACAGCAGCCAAGTACACTTTCTTTTCTAGTGCACATGGAACATTCTCTAGAATAGACCACATATTAGGTCATAAAGCAAGCCTTAGCAGAATCCAAAATATTGAAATATTACAGAGCATCTTCTCTGACCATAAAGCCATAAAAGTAGAAATCAATAACAGAAAAAGCAGGGAAAAGAAATCAAACACATGGAAACTGAACAACACTTTGCTGAAAAACTATTGGGTTAAAGAAGAAAGGACAGAATAAAGAAATTCATAGACTCCAATGAGAATGAAAACACTTCCTATCAGAACCGTTGGGACACAGCGAAAGCAGTGCTCAGAGGTCAATTTATAGCAATAAATGCACATATAGAAAAAGAAGAAAGGGCCAAACCAAAGAATAACTTGAACAAATAGAAAGAGAGCAACAAAAGAAACCCTCAGGCACCAGAAGAAAGCAAATAGTAAAAATTAAAGCAGAATTAAAGGAAATAGAGAACAGAAAAACAATTGAAAGAGTTAACAAGACCAAAAGTTGGTTCTTTGAAAAGATCAACAAAATCCATAAGCCACTGGTCAAACTGACAAAAGAAAAACAGAAGTGGAAGCAAATAACTGGAATGAGAAATGAGATGGGCGGTATCACAATGGAATCAACTGAAATTAAAACAATCATATCAGGTTACTATGAAAAATTGTACTCTAACAAATTTGAAAACCTAGAAGAAATGGACAAATTTCTAGAAACACACGACCTACCCAAACTAACACAAACAGAGGTAGAACAATTAAATAAACCCATAACAAAAGAAGAGATTGAAAAGGTAAATAAAAAACTCCCAACAACGACAACGCCGAAACCCTGGCCCTGACAGCTTCACTGGATTACTCTACCAAACTTTCAGAGAAGAGTTAACACTCCCACTACTAAACGTATTTCAGAGCATAGAAAAGGGTGCAATACTCCCAAACTCATTCTATGAAGCCAGCATATCCCTGATATCAAAACCAGGTAAAGACACCACAAAAGAAAAGAAAACTACAGACCTATATCCTTCATGAACTTAGATGCAAAAATCCTCAACAAAATTCTAGCCAATAGAATTCAACAACATATCAAAAAAATAATGCACCATGACCAAGTTGATTCATACCAGATATGCAGGGATAGTTTAACATTAGAAAAACAATCAATGTAATCCATCACATAAATAAAACAAAAGACAAGAACCACATGAGTTTATCAATTGATGCAGAAAAGGCATTTAACAAAGTCCCATACCCATTCATGATAAAAACTCTCAGCAAAATAGGAATAGAAAGGAAATTCCTCAACATAGTAAAGGGTGTTTATACAAAGCCAACAGCCAACATCATCCTAAATGGAGAGAGTCTGAAAACATTCCCCTTGAGAATGGGAACCAGGTAAGAATGCCATTTATCACCACTCTTATTCAACATTGTGCTGGAAGTCCTAGCCAGAGCAATTAGGCTAGAAAGAGAAATAAAAGGCATCCAAATTGGTAAGGAAGAAGTAAAAGTATCTCTATTTGCAGATGACGTGATCTTATACACAGAGAACCCTAAAGAATCCTCAAGAAATCTACTGAAACTAATAGAAGAGCTCAGCAGAGAATCGGGATACAAGATAAACATGCATAAATCAGTTGGATTCCTCTACACCAACAAAGAAAATGTCAAAGAGGAAATCCCCAAATCAATGCCATTTACAGTAGCCCCCAAGAAGATAAAATACATAGGAATAATCTTACCAGAGGCGTAAAAGACCTATACGAAGAAAACTACAAGACACTCCTGCAAGAAACCAAAAGAGACCTACATAAGTGTAAAAACATACCTTGCTCATGGATAGGAAGACTCAACATTGTAAAAATGTCTATTCTACCCAAAGTGATCTATAGCTATAATGCAATCCCAATCCAAATTCCAATAGTTTTTTAAGGAGATGGAGAAAAAAATTACCAACTTCATAAGGGAAGGGTAAGAGGCCTCAGATAAATAAGGCATTACTGAAAAAGAACAAAGTGCGAGGCCTCATTCTACCTGAGTTTAGAACCTATTATACAGCCATGGTAGTCAAAACAGCCTGGTACTGGTACAACAGATACATAGACCAGTGGAACAGAATTGAGAATCCAGACATAAATCCATCCACATATGAACAGCTGATATTTGACAAAGGCCCAAAGTCAGTTAAATGGTGAAAAGACAGTCTCTTTAACAAATGGTGCTGGCATAACTGGATATCCATTTGCAAAAAGATGAAACAAGACCCATATCTCACACCATGCACAAAAACTAACTCAAAATGGACCAAAGGCCTAAATATAAAAAAATAGAATAAAGATCATTGAAGAAAAAATAGGGACAATGCTGTTGCTGTTAGGCGCCATTGAATTGATTCTGACTTATAGGGACCCTATGTACCATGGAAAGAAACACTGCCCAGTCCTGCGCCATCCTTACAATTGTTGTTATGCTTGAGTCCGTTGTTGCAGCCACTGTGTCAATCCATCTTGTTGAGGGTCTTCCTCTTTTCCACTCACCCTGTAATTTACCAAACATGTTGTCATTCTTCAGGGACTGATCCCTCCTGATAACATTTCCCAAGTATGTAAGATGCAGTATTTCCATCTTCGCTTCTAAGGAACATTCTGGTTGTACTTCTTCCAAGACAGATTTGTTCGTTCTTTTGGCAGTCCATGGTATATTCAATATTCTTCACCAACACCACAATTCAAAGGCGTCAACTCTTCTTTGGTCTTCCTTATTCATTGTCGAGCTTTCACATGCATATCATGTGATTGAAAATACCATGGCTTGGGTCAGGTGCACCTTAGTCTTCAGGGTGACATCTTCGCTCTTCAACACTTTGAAGAGGTCCTTTGCAGCAGATTTGCCCAATGCAATGTGTCTTTTTGATTTCTTGCCTGCTGCTTCCATGGCTGTTGATTGTGGATCCAAGTAAAATGAAATCCTTGACAACTTCAATCTTTTCTCCATTTATCATGATGTTGCTCATTGGTCCAGTTGTGAGGATTTTTGTTTTCTTTATATTGAGGTGTAATCCATACTGAAGGCTGTGGTCTTTGATCTTCATTAGTAAGTGCTTCAAGTCCTCTTCACTTCCAGCAAGCAAGGTTGTGTCATCTGCGTAACGCAGGTTGTTAATGAGTCTTCCTCCAATCCTGATGCCCCGTTCTTCATATAGTCCAGCTTCTCGGATTATTTGTTCAGCACACAGATTAAATAGGTATGGTGAAAGAATACAACCCCGACGCACACCTTTCCTGACTTTAAACCAAGCAGTATCCCCTTGTTCTGTCCGAAAAACTGCCTCTTGATCTATGTAAAGGTTCCTCATGAGCACAATTAAGTGTTCTGGAATTCCCACTCTTCTCAGTGTTGTCCATAGTTTGTTAAGATCCACACAGTCAAATGCCTTTGCATAATCAATAAAATAAAAAAAAAGCTAGAAATACAGCTTACATAAAATCCAGCAATCCCACTCCTTGGAATATATCCTATAATAAGAGCCCACACATGAATAGATACAGCCAGACCCATGTTCATTGCAGCATTGTTTACAATAGCAAAAAGTTGGAAGTAACCAAGGTGCCCATCAATGGCTGAATGGATAAATTATGGTATATTCACATAATGGAATACAACACAATGATAAAGAGCAACGTTGAGTCCCGGAAATATAACATGGAGGAATCTGGAAGGCAGTATGCTGAGTGAAATTAGTCAGCTGCAGAAGGACAAATATTATGAGACCACTATTATAAGAACTCAGGAAAAAGTTTAAACACAGAAGAAAATATTCTTTGATGGTTACGAAGGTGGGGAGGAAGGGAAAGGGGTATTCACTAATTTGATAGTAGAGAAGAACCATTTTAGGTGAAGGGAAAGACAACATACAATACAGGCAAGGTCAGCACAACCGGGCTAAGCCAAAAGCAAAGAAGTTTCTTGAATACAAACAAACGCTTCAAAGGCCAGAGTAACAGGGAAGAGGGCCTGGGGACCATGGTTCCAGGGGACACCTAGATTAACTGGCATAACAAAATGTACTAAGATTACCTTCTGCATCCCACTTTGGTGAGTGGCATCCGGGGTCTTAAACTCTAGCGAGCGGCCACCTAAGATGCATCAATTGGTCTCAACCCACCGGGAGCAAAGGAGAATGAAGAACACCAAAGACACAAGGTAAATACGAGCCCAAGGGACAGAAAGGGAAATATAAACCGGAGACTCCATCAGCCTTAGATTGGAAGAACTAGATGGTGCCTAGCTACCACTGATGACTGCCCTGACAGGGAACACAAGAGAGAATCCCTGATGCAGCAGGAGAACAGTGGTATGTGGACCTCAAATTCTAGTAAAAAGGCCAGACTTCATGGTCTCAAAGTAGAGGGTCATTGTCTCTGGACCTTCTGTTATCCCAAAACTGGAACCATTCCTGAAGCCAACTCTTCAAACAGGGATTGGAATGGCATATAAAACAGAAAATGATACTGGTGAGGAGTGAGCTTCTTGCCTCAAGTAGACACATGAGACTTTGTAGGCAGCTACTGTCTGGGGGCAAGATTAGAAGGCAGAGGGGGAAAGAAGCTGGTTGAATGGACATGGGGAGTACAGGGTGGGGAGGAGGAGTGTGCTGTCTCATTAGGGGGAGAACAGCTAGGAGTACATAGCAAGGTGTGTATAAGTTTTTGTATGAGAGACTGACTTGGTTTGTAAACTTTTACTTAAAGCACAATAAATAAAAATAATAAGGATAATCACAAATTCAATCATATGAGTGACAATAGCAACTGAAAAAAAAATTTTTTTTTTTAGTATTTACTATAAGCCAGACTAAGTACTTTTGCAACTGGTATTATTACATTTTGAAAATGAATTAATAAGTCTCAGAATCGAGTACTTAGCCAAGTAGCTTGTTCTAGATTATGCTGCAGAGCCAGGGTTTGAACCCAGGTTACTTGCCTGAAGAGTCCCTGGGTAGTGCAAACAGTTAACATTCTCTACCGCTAACAGAAAGTTTGATGGTTCACCTCTACTAAGAGGCTCCTTGGAGGAAAGTCTTGGCAATCTGCTTCTGAAAAGTCAGCCATTAAAAACCCTGTGGAGCACAGTTCTGGTTTATTTGCCTGAACCCTATGCTCCTAATTACCAAGCCATGCTGCCAGCTGAGGGAGAAAACTTCCGGGAACATTGCAGTCCATCCCAGTCCTGTCACGCAGCACAGAAGTTGATTCGCAATCCCTGAGGAGCTGGGTCTACCACTGTAAAATGTGGCCAATCTTATTTGATTTTTGTAAGGGTGAAATGAAGGACCACACATAAATCACATGGTATAGTTCTGGGTTCTTTAGCGAGTGCTCAATAAATGACAGGTAGTGCCAGTTTATTTTACTTCTAGGTATTTGGGAACAAGCCCTAAAAATAGAAAGCAAATCAGGGTCTGAGATTTGTTGTAAAAAGTCTTCTTGTCTTTAGATAAAGGTCAATCCTTAACCTCTGTAGATCCAGGATTTTTGTGAATTTCACACTCACATGTATCTGTCATCTTAATCATTCCTGCCCTTCACCTTGCATGTTTGCAGAGGTTGAAATCAAGCTCCACCTCACTCCTGGGTGTGTTTTCAGGCTACTCCTCATTGTTGGATTGGATTCCAGTGGTTGGATTCTGGAAATTTTTCTGTAATATCTGACAGTTGCACAGGTACATTGCTTGCTCATTCTTGCAGGACAGCGTCCTGTCCTTCTGGTGCTAAGCCAAATTTCTGCTTTTGATTAAAGCCCAATTTCTGGACCTATCAATCAATATGATCAGCTTCTTTCAGTTAATAACTATTCAGAGATTCTCACTTGACCAAAAAGCCAGTCTCATGGGTCAATCTGCTGTGCTTACAAAAGGGTGCTGAGTGTACCATCATGGGTGAGAGGGTGTTAGGATGTATATGTCCAAAGTCATTAAAATATAATAACTATACAACTGAGTTAATGTATATTAGAGAAAAATATATCTAGGACTTAAAATATACATATTATTCCATAGATATTCTTAAGTTTCCTTTTAAAATAAGTTTATTCAAGTAAAAGCATGTCCTGTTTTTAGGAAAAAAATAGTAATTAAATGATAGTATGATTACTACATAAAAGCAAAAAAAAGCATTTTTTTTTATAGGATGTAGTAAAATAGCATGAAGGAGAAAGTCTTAGTTTCCTAGTGCTGCTGTAACAACTATCCCATAAGTTATTGTTGTTGTTGACAGTTGCTGTGAAGTTGATTCTGACTCATGATAATCCCATGTGTGCACAGTGGAACTGCTCCATAGGGTTTTCAGAAGAAGATCGCCAGGGCTGTCTTTTGGGGTGTCTCTGCGTGGGTTAGAATCACCAACCTTTTGTTAGTAGTCAAGCGGTTAATCGTTTTTGCTACCCGAAGACTCCTTCTGGAAGCTAGAAGTCCAAATTCATTGTATGGCTCTAGGGGAAGTCCATTTTTGTGCATTTCAGTTTCTAGTAGCTAGCAATCCTTGGAGTTCCTGGGTTTGTAGGTTCATCTGCCTGCTTCGTCATCAGAATCTATCTTCCCTGGTATGTACTTACTCCTGTGTCCATTCTGCTATTTTTATAATTTAGAAGTGATTAGGTTGAGGACACACTCTACACTGACATGGCTTCATTAACATAACAAAGAAAACCCTATTCCCAAATGGGATTACGTCCACCAGTATTAAAAAACAAAAATTCTGGCTCTCAGTGACCCTGTAGGACAGAGCAGAACTGCCCCATAGATTTGCCAAGGCTGTAATCTTCACGGAAGCAGACTGCCATATTTTTCTCCCATGGAGTGGCTGGTGGGTCCAACTGTGGACCTTTCGATCCACAGCCGAGCATTTAACCACTGTGCCACAAGGGCTCCTTATCCACAGGTATAGGGGTTAGGATTCCAACACTTTTTTTTTTTTGATGCAGGGGCACAATTCAACCCATAATCTGTAACAGAGGGATATAAAAACTGAAGTTTAGAAACCTATGAATTCTTCCTATTCCTCTATTTTCTAGTCTCCACCCCCATCCCCAGCACCTACACTCACTGTCCCTGACATCCATTGCTTGCCCCCAAAATTCCAGCTGAAGCAATGCCCCCTCCCTACCTAGCTACTTCCTGGCCATCCTTTGAGTCTCGGCTCCACTTGAAAGCATCCCAGAGTCCTCCCACCTGGGCCAGCCTCTTCTCCTCTGTGTTTCCTCAGCTCCCTGTAATTCTGGCCATCACAGTGTTCAGCTCTCTGTATTATAATGGTCTATTAGTGTGTCTGTATCCTCCCTACACCCAGACCCAGTTTCTCCAAGCTGGGGAGCATGTCTCATTCATGGCTGAATCTACAGACCTGAGGCACAGTTGTCACACAGTATAACTGTTGAATAAGTGAACTAATAAGTGAATTCATGCATCTTTGCCTTCAGTTTCCTCCAACGAAGGAAACCAAGTAGCAACAATACTCATTGATTGCATTGATTACCCTTGGAGTTACTTCACCCTATGCTTGTGGTTGCCCCATGTTTACTACAACTCTTTAGGCCCTGCTCACATGGTTTTACCTAGACTCTTGATAAATGAAAATGCTGCAGCCGAGCAAAGCACCTGGCGATTGGTGTACCTACAGGGCGGAAGAGATGGTACCAAGCCTTGCATCCTCTTTGCCCAGTGGTGGGAGGGTTACTCTGCCTATTGGTGATCCCCAGCCTTATTCACAATCTGATATTTTCTAAATGCAAATAGCCTACTGCATCTTTGAAAAATATTCTCTCTGACATCCAATTTAACAATTAAGTACTTTTTTTATTGTTTTTTTCCACCAGGGACTCAGCTCCCACTGGGATGTTTCTTAGAGAGGGCAGTTTACCAAGCATTAACCTGTCTGGCCCAGGGCTATACAGCTGATTTCGTTTGAGTGAACATCATTCCTTTGGTCATATTTGCAAACTGTCATACAGTGCTGAGATTTAGTTAAGTTTTTGTGGTTGAGTCCTATGGTTAGCTAGAGAGCAAGAAAATCTAGAATCTCTTCTAGATTCTAACACAGCAGGTCTAACCCAGGGGATGGCAAGTTTTTTTCTGTAAAGGGCCAGGTAATAACTATTTTAGACTCTGTGGGCCAGATGGCCTCTACTGCAACTATTCAATTCTGCCATTGCAGCATGAAAGCAGTCAGAGATAATATTTGAATAAAAAAATGTGACTCTCTTCCAATAAAACTTTATTGACAAAAAGAGGTGGCAGGCTGAATATGGCTAAGGGGCCGTGGTTGCTGACTTCTGGTCTAACTCAGTGGTAAGAGTTTCTGCTCTGCAGTTGGGCTAACTTGGATATGGCCTGCTAAAGTGGGCTGGAGGGGCTGTGGCTGGCATCAAGCAGGCTGTGGAAGAGTTCAGGAGCTCAAAATATTGGTAAAACTTCACCAGCTAGGTCTCAGTTCTGGGACTGTCTATTCAGCGTTAACAGGCAATGCTTACCAAGGGTCTCTTACAATCATTCTTGAAAGCTGATTTTAGGGGAATCTGATTGTACTAAAACACTGCTATTACCATCCATAGCAGTCCCTGGGTGCAGCAAATGGTTAAACTCTCAACTAGTAACCGAAAGGTTGGTGGTTCGAACCGACCCAGAAGCCTCAGAATAAGGGCCTGGCGATCTGCTTCCTAAAGGACATTACCTTGAAATCCCTATGGAACACAGTTCTGCTCTGCACACATGGGGTCACTATGAGTCAGAATCAACTCGAAGGCAACTGTTACGTGTGTGTGTGTGTGTGTGTGTGTGTTTGATTCCTATGCGTATTACAAAAAGGTAGAAACAAAGCAGTTCCCCAGAATTTAACCGGGAGTGGTGAAAAGTAGTAGTCAGTGTTAAAAAGGCCCTGGACAAAAGCACCCAGAAGGGGAAAAGTTGGTCACCAGGAATCTGTGTCCTTGGCTGATGAAGGCAACAGGGATTAGGGACCAACAGAACTCAAGGGGGGAAATTAGGGACATATTTGGCAAGTGACTGAGGAGAGGGTGGTAGCAGTGAAAGGCTCAAGGAAAAAGAGTTGGTAGAAGGTAGAGAAAAAAAGTACTCACTCACTCACTCACTCACTCACTCACTCACTCACTCACTCACTCACTCACAAATCTATTAAATGCCAGCACAGTCTTTTCTCTAATGGAGCTCACAATCTAATAGAAAAGCACACTGGTTAAAAAAAAAAAAAAATGATGTGAGAAGCATGGCAGGAGAGACAGGTGGACATAACCTGTGTACAACCTGAGGGAGAGCTGAAGGGGGCTATTTATGAAAGTCTGGGCCTCCTGGGCAAGGAATCTGGCAGGAAACAAGGCAGCCATTTCCAGACAGCCCCTGTGGTTGAGTTGCCTTCAAATTGATTCTGACTCATGGCAACCTCATGTGTTACAAAGTAGAACAGCTCTGTAGGGTTCTCAAACCAACAACCTTTAGGTTAGCTGCCAGGTGTGAACTATTTGCACCACTTAGGGGCTGTCCACAACACAGGGGGAGAGCACCACATTTAGGAGGGTGTCCCCTCAGGCTACCCGGAAAAGGCTGGCTTGAGAAGCTTGTAAGAGTACAAGGAGGGCAGCAAACATGACTGGGTTTATTACATGCCTCACTTATTTGATTTATTGATTTATTGTTTATAAATAGCTGTATTACAGCTGCCTGTGACACCCTTCATGGGGGTCCTCTGCTCTTGGCCTTGATGGAAATAGCCTTGATAATGCAGATGCTGCTGCCCCTACGCTTGTTCTCAGGACATCAGTCCACTTTGTGACCTTGGAGCCTCCAGAATTTTTCTAAGGGACCGAGAAAATTTATTGTCCCCCCCAGAGCATGAAGGAGTCCTCTCGTTTCCAGCCCGCAATGAAAAGCAAGCACAATCGGCTTCTGCACACATGTGATTAGAAGAAATAGGAGCAGTGAGAGAAAATTGGTTAAGTAAGCCCAAAATGACTTTCTTATAATGAAGGAATAAATCTCAGAGAAAAAAAACTAACTTAAGCCACAGCTTCCCACTCTTTGTCCTTCTGCCACCCATTGACATTTCAGAGGGGTTCTAAAAGCACCACCCAACACAGGGGTGGATATTGGTGATTCCACATCTCAGAGATGAGGTGAGGAGACCTGAGTGGTCTCCAAGTGCACTGATACATTTCTGTAGACACCGCACCACCTGCTTCCCCCAAATCCCGGCCTAGATATTTCATTCTTGCCGCAGGCTTGCTCCCTTTGGCAGAATCTGCACTCTTAAGCCGGTACCCTAACTCCACATTGTCCTTCCTCTAAACACGGAGCTGCCTATTGATCAGCTGCTGCTGTCAGTGTGCTTATCACCCCTTGCGTACCTCTCACTCTCCTTCTCTTTTGCTCTGTGAAATGCTTTTCAGTTGTCAGTTCCATTGCTATATCTCTATGGCAACACAGCCCCCAGTCTCATTGCCTTTTCCCCTCTTGCTTTTCTCCCCAGTCTTCTCTCCTTTTTGAAAGGGGGGTTTGAAAGGAAGCTGCTGACAGGCTGGTCTTCTAGTAATGCATCTCATAAAACAAACAGCTAGGAGAGAGGGTCTGGAGCGGAATGTGCTGCTGGGCCAGCTCTGGAAAGCCACCAGGGGGCAGAGGAATATGAGAACACTGCGAGGGAAGGAAGGGTCCAGGGGTGCCGAGGCTGACAGCCTTGTGAAGTCAAATCCACCTTGTTCTTCGGGGCTGAGTGAGGTGTTGAAGGCTCCCTCCAGATGTATGTGGATGGTGGGCCAAGTGTTAGCAGGCCTGTTTGCCATCACAAAAGTGCAACAGGGAAGCAGTGAGGCGAGTCAGGCCCCAGGGGTGATGCCTGGCTGGTAGCTGTGATATAGACCACACGGAGCAAGGACACAAGCTGCAGCCCACAGGGGAAATTGTCCCAAACATCCTCATTACTGAGGCAAATGCCTCTGGACCCATTAGTGCTTAATTACCAAAAGTGCCTTCAGTCTGCAAGACAGGACCATTGCACCAACTCTTAGCCCTGGTGGTGCAGTGGTTAAGAGCTCGGCTGCTAACCAAAGGGTTGGCAGTTCAAATCGCCAGCTCCTCCTTGGAAACCCTGTGGGACAGTTCTGCTCTGTCTTATAAGGCCGCTATGAGTCAGAATCAACTCAGTGGCAACAGGCTACTTGTTTGGAATGGCAATTTAAGAGCCCTGTATATATGGGCAGTTCAAATCTGCCAGGCACTCCTTGGAAACTGTCTCGGGCAGTTCTACTCTGTCCTATAGGGTGGCTATGAGTCAAAATCGACTCGATGGCACTGAGTTTGGTTTTGGTTTTTGGTATATATGGAAACCCTAGTGCTGTAGTGGTTAAGAATTCAGCTGCTAACCAAAAGGTCTGTAGTTTGAATCCACCAGGCACTCCTTGGAAACCCTATGGGGCAGTTCTACTCTATCCTGTAGGGTTTCTATGAGTTGGAATCGACTCAATGGCAATGGGTTTGGTTTATTTTTTTGGTGGCGCAATAAGGGGCCCTGGTGGCTCAGTGGTTAAAAGTGTTCTGCTGATAACCAAAAGCTCGGCTGTTGGAACTCACCAGCTGCTCCATGGGAAAAATATGTCTGCTTCCATAAAGACTTACAGCTCTGGAAACACTATAGGGCAGTCCTACTCTGTCCTATAGGGTCACTATGAGTCGGAATGACTCAACAGCAACAGGTTTGGTTTGGTGGCACAATGGTTAAGGGCTTGGCTGCTAACTGAAAGAACAGTGGTTTGAACCCACCAGCAGCTCCGTGGGAGAAAAGACCTGGTGATATGCCGCCCATAAAGATTACAGCCTTAGAAACCCTAACGGGGCACTTCTAACCTGTCCTATAGGATCACTATGAGTCAGAATTAACTCCACAGCACACAACAATGACAATTTATATCCATCCCCTTCTGTTACAATTCATAGGCTTCTTTGGGTTCTGAAGGCCACAGAAGCAGGTGTCAGGGAGAGGGCATCGGCAGGGATGTGAAGGTCAATGGGTGTTCACATTGCTGGGACCAAGGCAAGGCAGGCAGCTTACGCCAGAGTGTGTGAGCGTTGGAGAGGGGGAAGGAGAGTATAGTAATAGCTTTATCTTGCATGCCTTTTTTTTTTTTAATAAATGAAAGAAATATGTTTTTGGCTGCTAATGACCTTCAAATTAGCAGCTTTTTCAGAAAGTGCTTATGTATTTTTAATTCCAAATGTAGCTGAGTGTCAGTTGCAGCAGCAATGAAAGCAGCAGGGCAGTTGGGTAGTTTTAAATAAGAGGAAACCCAGATCATTATTTTTGAAACTGTCAGCTTTTACGCCTTTTAATGGATTCACTTTCTATCATCTCTCCCCCACCTCTTTGGTCTTTGAAGATTCCCAGGTGTTCTCTGTGGGAGGGGGAGCAGAGGCACAAGCCCTGTCATGTGGAAAGACCTGGGGCTTTAGTTCCCACCTTGTCTATAAGGTCATCACAGTCACTGGCTGGGGGACTTGAGCACAAAAGGCTTCCAAAGAGCATTGGAAGGAAAACAATTTCAGCTTGGGATGCAGGATGCTGGGTAATGGGGCCTGGACTTCCTTCTCTAGCCTGCTTCTGATTCCAAGTTACATAAAAGTAAGTCAGGGACCTCACAGCAGCAGAAACACTCTGAGAGAGAAAGGGCAGACAAGGCAAGCTAGAAGGAGGAAGAGGTATAGGCAGATAGAGAAACAGAGCTTGAAGAGTACAGGGGATGTGTAAGCAACAAAGCAGTGCTTCCCAAAGTGCAGTACCTGGACCAGCAGCATCAGCATCACCTAGGAACATGTTAGAAATGCAAATTCTCAGCCTCCACTCCATACCCACTGGATCAGAAACTCAGAAGGTGGGTCCCTTGATCCATATTTTTACAAGCCCTCCAGGTGTTCTAATGCTCACTAAAGTTGTGAGAATGACTGGTCGAGAGCAGGGGAACCGTGGCAGAGAAAGGGAGAAGAATGGGGAGAGAGGAGAACAGCGAGGGGAGTGAGTGGGAAGAGGAGGAAATGGGGAAGGATCAGGGGAAGGAAGACAAGAGAAATGTACAAGTGAGTCTGTGGGGTCTTAGACCTCTGTTTGTCCATACTGTCTTAGTTATCTAGCGCTGCTGTAACAGAAATACCACAAGCAGATGGTGTATCTAAAATCCAGCCCGGAAGCTGATCTTTCTAGTAGCTGAAAACAAAAATAGAGTGGCCATTGGGAAGGCCCACTCAGAAAATATGAACACAAACCCTATTTTGCAGACCAGTGAAATGACATTCATTGCACCCTCCCATGGTGTTGGAAGTAGACTAGTGAAGATGGGGTCTGCTCACTCCAAAACCCACTGGTAAAGAAAGGCCCCAAGATGTTGGGCCAAATGCTGGTGCCTATGGGGTCCATGAAACAATCGTCTGTGGGCATTGTTTTGAAAACACTGTGGAGTGTATGTGTGTGTTATGCATTGAATTGTGCCCCGCAATAATGTGTGGATGTCGTTAACAAACAGATTTATTCTCTCACAGTCTAGGAGGCTAGGAGTTCAAATTCAGGGTGCCAGCTCCAATGGAAGGCTTTCTCTCTCTCTCAGTTCTGGGGGAACATCCTTGTCATCAATCTTCCCCTGGTCTAGGAGCTTCTCAGCACAGGGACCTCAGGTTGAAAAGATGTGCTCTTCTCCTTGGCTCTTCTTGCTTGGTGGTAATGAGGTCCCCCTGTCTCACTGCTTGCTTCTCTCTTTTATATCTCAAAAGAGATTGACACAAAATCCAATCTAATCTTATAGATTTAATCCTGCCTCATTAACACAACTGCCTCTAATCCTGCTTCATTAACATGAAGAGCTGGTCAGCATCGCTAACGTAATCATTAAGAAGCTATAATAGCACTAACCTTTTAAGTTAGAGTATGGGAACATAGTATTCTCCTTAATGAATGACACAAGCGGATATGATCGTTTGACTATTAGTAGCTGCAATTGTACTTCTCACATTATCGGTTTTCCTTCATATTAAAATTCTGAAGATTCTTTACTTTCTTTTTCCAATATCTAAAAAACTCTTCAAGAAACCATGTATCTTCCCTTGAAAAACGAAGTAGGATTTACAACACGTACGAAAATCATAGCAGATGACAAAATGGTGCACAATCACACAATACTGGGAATCTTGACCTAGCTAAGTTGACACACTTTTAGGGGGGACACAATTCAGTCCATAACACACACATGCACTCCATACTGTTTTCAAAATAACCAGCCCACAGGCAATAGTTCCACTGACTCCATTGACACCAGCACCCAGCCCAGCATTCTGGGGCCTCTCTTTACCAGGGGATTTTTGAGTGAGCTGACCTCCAAGTCACCAGTGACCCCATCTTCACTAGTCTACTTCTAAAACCAGGGGAAGGTATAACGTCATTTCACTGGTCTGCAAAATAGGTTTGTATTCATCTTTTCTGAGTGGCCCTTTCCAATGGGCACTCTATTTTCATTTTCAAGTACTAGAAGGATCAGCTTCCAGGCTGGATTTTAGATAGAAATTGAGTTCTTTTCCAAGCTATCAGGCCAATGCACAAAGAGCAACGATATTTCCCATTTGGACGTAGAGCTCTTGGTGCCTAAAGCATAATTGTCCTTATGTTCAAAATCAGAAAATGCATGATGTCTTCAAATCTAGCCAATGGACCTTTCTAAAGTGTCTCCCATGTAGAGGTGACTCCTGTCTGGCTGCTGCCTCCGGGGGCCTCCGGTCTCTCAAATAATGATAGGAGAGAAGACATCCTACGGGAGCCCTTCACCCACCTAGACCTCAGACTGATGTTTGCCTTCTCCAAAGATTGAACCTTCTCCAACCACATCTGGCACCACACAAACATCTTAGGTGGCTCCCAGAACTATTCTGACTTTGTTATTGTTAGGTGCTGTCAAGTCGTTTCTGACTCAAAGCGACCCTGTGTGCAACAGAACGAAACACTGCCCAGTCCTGTGTAATCCTCAAGATCATTGTTATGCTTGAGCCCATTGTGGCAGCCATTGTGTCAATCCATCCCGTTGAGGGTCTTCCTCTCCTTCACTGACGCTTCAATTTACCAAGCATGATGTCCTTCTACAGGGACTGGTCCCTCCTGATAACATGCCCAAAGTATATGAGAGGAAGTCTTGCCATCCTTGCTTCTAAGGAGCCTTCTGGTTGTACTTCTTCCAAGACAGATCTGTTCATTCTTTTGGCAGTCCATGGTATATTCAAATTCTTTCCCAACACCATAATTCAAAGGCATCAATTCTTCATCCATCTTGTTAATCATTGCCCAGCTTTCCCATGCATATGAGGTGACTGAAAACATTATGACTTGGGTCAGGTGCACCTTAGTCTTCAAAATATCTTTGCTCGTTAACACTTTAAAGAGGTCTTTTGCATTAGATTTGCCCATTGCAATGTGTCCTTTGATTTCTTGACTGCTGTTTCCATGGATGTCGACTGTGGATCTAAGACACGGAGTAAAGGCCCTGAGATCGGAGGGTGACTGTTTGAGAAATAGCGAAGAGACTGCGGTGGTTAGAGGAATAGACTGTACTATCAGGGAGATGATGGGGGTTGAGTGTGGAACCTAGAGGCTTAGTAAGACAAGGAACAGAGGGCCCCCCAAATCTGCAAACAAAATAACAAGAAATGGGCCAGGGCACAGAAACAAAGCCATTTGCCAGAACAATGGGGCAGGGTATCTAAAAATGGCCCACAAACTTCTTTAAAGTTGCCTTTCAGAAGCAGTTGGAGAAAACCAGGCCCAGGGGCACATGCAGAACATCCACCTGTGACCACTGTGTGACCTTCCACCAGGGGCAGTGAGGGGCTACAGCCCCAGTCGGGGAACCGAACCCAGGGAGTAGGAGACTGCACAGGCACTACACTCTTTAATAAGTCCTGCTAAGAATCCCAGAGGCCTCCGGGACAGGAGCCATCTTGGAAAGCTGCTGCATGTGCACTTTAGTTAACATATCCCCGCCTGTGTCTATGAATGAACATGAATCTTTTCCTGCCCAAGAACTTTTAAAAATTTGGGCCTGTCTTTTGTTCTGTGAGGTGAGGGTATGAGTTGCTCTAGGCTCTCCTCTTCTCTGCTTGCAAGCCTCTTCAATAAAGCTTTGCTTGTGTGGAAAACTACGTGCCTTACCTGCTCATTGACCAGTGAGAGGCAAGTACCTTATTTCGGTAACAATTTTGGCCAGCCAGGAGGCAGGAGGCACAAAGGGATCCTTTGCGTCCTGTTCTTGGACCGGAGGCAGTGGAGAGGAGAATTGCCTGACCCTAGCGGATGAAGAAAGCAGCTGCCAAAACATTATTCTCGCATTTCTCCACTGGGTAAGGACTTCTCCCCCTTACTCCTTCAGGCCCGACCTTAGTTTCATTTTCCTCCCGAGCAAACTTTGTGTCTTTCTGTCTGTTTTTCCTTGGAAACGTGAAGCACAATGACGAGGACTCAATAGAAATCCGAGTGGCGGATGAGTTTCTCGCCCGGATAAGGTCACCCGGAAGTCCCCCATGGACGAGTGTCTCATACTGTGGGGGCCGGAGTTACTAGTGAAGGTTGAAGTGTCCCCAGAGCAACAGGTCTAAACTGACCTTAGGGACCAAGAGACACCTTAAACCTCAGGGACTAGGGGTCTCCCCTTCAGGAATTACTACAGAAAGGTCTACGGGTTGTCCCCAGTGCGACGGGTCTAAACAGACCCTAGGGACCAAGGGGCACATTCCATGGAGCATCCCCAGAGTGATGGGCTTTTCAAGCCCTAAGGACCAAGGGATGCCTTCTGTTTGACCCCAGGGAGTAGGGAATTTCTGACCTGCTGGTAGTGCACTCTTGGCAGGAGTTGCAGCCCGCCCCTTTTCCTCTTTGCTCTCAAGCTGGCCTTTCACCCAGCCACTTGTTTCAGCCGTCGTTTTGTGTGTTTGGATATTGTCTGCCTCTAGATGGTACACCCTGTTTCCGGGGAATGGATGGTAGAGGCCTCTGTTTGGATTGAGAGATTGAAGCCCCTCTGTTTGGTATTGGGGATGAGAGGTATCTGGAAGATCAAAGTGGAGATTCAGATATTCCTAGTAATGTGTTAGACCTCACTAAGCCATTTCTGACTTGTCTGGTCCGAGTGCTCTCTGTTTGTTTTATGTGTGACTGGGGCTGTCTGGGAGGTTGAGACTGTGAGATTTTCTCAGTCGCCTCTGTCTGTGTCTTACGTG
The DNA here is from genome assembly GCF_030014295.1 of Loxodonta africana. Classification (NCBI taxonomy): domain Eukaryota; kingdom Metazoa; phylum Chordata; class Mammalia; order Proboscidea; family Elephantidae; genus Loxodonta; species Loxodonta africana. The sequence goes on along the minus strand of NC_087367.1, from coordinate 43,822,642 downwards.
TTATGTGTGTGTTACATAGAAACTAATTGGTAAAGAGAAATTCAGGTTGAATTGGAGCATGCTTTTGTGGAGACTCCCTTTTTTTTTAGGTGTGGAGACTCCTGAGAATTTAGTGATTGGGCTGTTTAGTGAGCAATTGGTCATCTTTTGCTCTAGGTGGTTTGAAGAAAAAAGGTAATTTTGTCTTAAAGGAAAAGTAGTTCCAGAACAGCAAAAGAGAAAGAAATTGTTGTCTTTTGCCTTTCAAAATGCCTGGAATTGGGATGACTCCCTCCAGCTTCCCTAGCTAACAATTGGATTCGTCTACAAAACTGCTAAAGGGCTTCGGTATTTACTGGGTAGATAGCCCTTCAGAATGCCTCTGTATGTAAATGAATCCGAATGGGCTCATCTTGTCTTCTACCTTGAGTTCAACGGTAGGTCCAACCCAAGGTAGGGTGGGCCAAAATCAGGCCTCCCTATTCCCCAGCCCTCAGCTCCCAAGGCCACAATGGAACACACCTGAAAGGGCCTGGAGAAATGTTAAATTGGTCAGTTAGACAGAAACCTTGTATTTCCAAAGCCAGTTGATTAAAATTAGATTGAAAAAATATGAGAAATAATAAAAGTTGAATGAAAATTTGGAATACTTGAAGAAACTTCATTTCAACCAGTTATGTTTTATACAGACTTAAAATAATCTTGAAGATCTTTTAGGTAACTTATTGATGTTAAATTGAATCTGCTTCAAATACAAAGGTTCAGTCCATCATTAGGATTAGATTCCTGAGTCAGAAACCAAGCCACATGGCTTTAAGAAAAAGCTAAGGGTTTTATTTTAAGATCTTTGGTTAAATAAAGTATTGCTTCTTGGTAACTTATGATAAACTCCTGACAAGTTTGAAAGCCATGAAAATTTTTATAAAGAAAAAGTGCTAAAAAGGTTTATTTAACATGATATAAATTACAGGGACCATGTTGTTAAAGTTGTAAGAAGTGCCTGATTCTTTCTCTTTAGGTTATTGCTGACTTTGTTGATTTATTTTTTGAGTCTAACACCATTAAAAGCCAATGGTTTGACTGGAGAGTTCACATCATTTACCTATGAAGTGATTTTTGTTGCTGTTCAGGTATTTACAGCCTTAATGGTCTTGGGGTATTCTTGATATATCCTCACTGTATGGTGTTGGGTGTCAGGATTGTGTGTTACATCTGAAGTTCTTTGAAAATATGGTTAATGGTTCTTATTAGAAAGATTTTTATCTAAAGTTTTCCTTAACTGATTTTATTTGGCCGTTACATTGTGCTTGTAATTGATTTCTGTCGGGTCTTTCACCATTAAGAATTGTGTTACTTTACTGATTTCCTGAAAACACTTGACCAAAATATCTAAACTAAAGGGCACTGTGGGTTTTATGTGAGAATACTCCTGATGCTTTAAGGTCCGACTTTCTGGAGATAGGAAACCATTTTCCTCTTTTCTCCTAAATTATCTAACTAGTGGGTTTAAATATTGCAACTCTTGAATTAGAAGTTCTTGTTGACAAACTTAACAAAGTTGTGAATACCATGACCAGAAGAAAGGTGTCTGAAATATGAACTGTGATTTTACAAATTATAATAGCAATCAGAACGTAGTTGTTGCTGAGGCACATGAAAAAGAGTTACTGATGCTGCTTATCGCGAACAAACACCTCATGATATTTGTTTCCTTGGTTCAGAGGCTTTAGGGTCATGGTTTCATTGGTGATTTCAGACAATTGGCCTAATGTTAGTGTTTCTATTCTACCTCCTGATTAGCTGTATGGTGCCTGACATCTTAAAAACAGATACAGATTGAATATTTTTAACCAAAGACTCAACAACAAGATCATGAACCGAAAGAGGGAACCATGAAGAGTTGTACGTAATTCTCTTAGGATCCAGATTTCTGACTTTCATAGAAGATGGGGCATCCCACACAGGTCATTGCCTCTGGGTGTCCTTTTAAAAACAATTGTCCAGATAAACTAGCAAGACCCTTTGGCTCTGGCCTTTGAGCTTTTTTTTTTTTTTTTGAAGAATTCAGTCTGTTTTGAAAAACTGACTCCAAAGATTAGACTGAGAGTTATGTTTAGGGTAAATCGATAATCGTTTTAATCAGTCTTCTAGACAGTGTTACATGAGGTACCTGTCTAATGTTTGTGATCAAACTCTTACCCTCTTGCTATACAGAAAATTATGTATCTTAAACCGGGTTCTCAGAGGAGATCAACCTTATGGCTCAGACTCCATTTTGTCTTAGACTCCACTTCTGCTTCTGAATAAGTGACCCATGACTGTTAATAGGTAAACCAAAGACGGACAGCTTGCCCTCAGGGAGAACGCTTAGTATGTTTTAAATGGATTAACTGAAGGCCTCCAACAAGAAAAGCTAATAGTGAAAACTTAGTCGTCACATGTAAATTTTTCTATGTTTTGTTTTCTCCGGACAAACTTTATCAGTTAAAGGTAATGTTAAATTTGTCATCCTTTGTAAAACAAGAGTCAGAAGAAAGCCCACTGGTCCAACACTCAGGGTATGGTTGGTAATTTTAATTCCTATTTATGGTATATATAAATTGGAGAAATCTTTAAGAAATTTATCAATCACTGTGGGACTAGAGACACAACCTGGGTTCGTATGCCATTTTCAGTTTCAGACTTAACCCAGTGCAAAAAAAAAAAAAAAAAAAAGAAAGATTAGAGAGTGTGTAGAAGGCCCTGAGAGATTTAAGGATGAGTTTATGAAATGCAGCTTGAATTTTAGTTTGTCCTGGAGAAACGTGATGGTCATTTTAACTCACTGTTACAGTACAGAGGAGAAGAGACTAAGATCCTGGCTGAGGCTAGAGAACAGGCAGACAATAATGCTAACTGCCCACAACCAAAAAAAGTTATTTTCAGACTGGGAGGAGAAACAGTCCCTGATGCGGAGCCGAACTGGGATTACAATAGAGATGGTAAAAAAAAAAAAAAAGCCAAATATTTAGCTGCATGTGTAGTAGGCCAGATTTAGAAGTGTATAGCCAAACCTGTTGATTATAGTAGGGTAAAAGAAATTGCCCAAGCAACAGAAGAGAACGCAGCAGTCTTTCTCAGCAGGCTGACTGAGGCTTTTAGGAAATAGTCTGACCCTGAGAGCCCAGAAGAAAAGATTTTGCTAACTATGACAACAGATATTAAAAAGAAACTGCAAAAGATAGAGGCAGGACCCCAGACTCCACTCTCACGACTGGTTGAGGAAGCCTTTAAGGTCTTTAACAACAGACACCTGGCAGCAGAGGATAAAATGAAGAAAAAGACCTGATTGTTGGCAGTAGCCCTTCAGGGCCCACCTTGAGGTAACCCAACAGGATCCTGAAGACCAAGACCTCCACAAGAATGTCTTCATCGGCTGGTGAGTATCAAGCCAGACCAATGTGGGTATTGAAAAAAGAGAGGCCATTAAGGTGGATTGTCCTGAGCGTTCTATAACAGGGTGCCCAGTTGACTTCCACCAGAGGCCAGTCCAGGTAGGCCCACAGTGCCTAAAGTCCCTCTCGGAAGAGGAAGAAGAGTGACCCTATTGACGAGGCCCAGAGGTCCACTCAGCTCCTGGCCAGAAGACCATCGCTATTTCTGCAACAGAAATATCTACTATCAACGTGGGAAGGAGACTGAATTTTTGCTAGACACGATAACTGCCTTTTCTGTTTTAACCCCAAATCCAGGCCCACTCTCCAGTCATGACTGTACAGTCATTGGAGTTGAACTTTACTTTCCCCCGTCCTGTGAAGTGGGCCAGAGAACGTAAAAAACAAAAGAGGGGGAGGCCAAGATATTTGGTGGGCGGTGTAGAAAACACTCCCCTCTATTACTTGGTTTCTACCCTTTTTGGGCCCTCCTCCTAGATACCCCAGAGTTAAACTTAAAAGTGTGCCAAACTTTGAATCCTGCCACCCTTTTATACAATTGTCAGCCAGACTGGTGTTGAGACAAGAGCTTTACCACCAGAAACTTCAGCCCCAAAAGCTGAGCTAACTGCCCTGGTACGTGCCCTAAGAGAAAAGAAGGGGTTTTTCTTATGATGAGACAGGATGGATGAAGAATGAGTATTATATGTGCCTGAGTATTTATAATGCAAAATAGTAAAAGCCTTCCATGATGCCACACACTATGGCAGGGATGCCCTCCTAAGACTACTGTCTAAATGTATAGAAAGAAAAGGGCTATTAAAAGAAATAATTCCCTGAGACTACCAAGGTCTTTCCATGGCAGTAGCCACCGTAGTGTCTACAGCCTTGACCGGTGGGGGGGGTGGGATAGTACTATTCATATTCGGCCCCTGTGGTCGTGCAAGACTACCAACTGATTCCCCAAGAAGGGGTCCTGGTAGTAACTTAAATCAGGTAGCGAGAGACTTCTACTCGGTTAGACAGGAAAAATGCCCCAGTCCACCATGAAGTAGTTACAGAAACAGAGACCTCCATTCACATTCCCAGAAAGATTTACGGGGTTGAAGTCTCCCGGTGGGGAGTAAGACAGGGAGCAAAGGCCGTGAGATTAGAGGGTGACTGTTTGAGAAATAGCGAAGGGACTGCGGTGGTTAGAGGAGAAACAAGTAAAAGAGAAATAGACTATACTCAGGGAGGTAATAGGGGGTTGAGTGTGGAACCTAGAGGCTTAGTAAGACAAGGAACAGAGGGCCCCCCAAATCTGCAAACAAAATAACAAGAAATGGGCCAGGGCACAGAAACAAAGCCATTTGCCAGAACAATGGGGCAGGGTATCTAAAAATGGCCCACAAACTTCTTTAAAGTTGCCTTTCAGAAGCAGTTGGAGAAAACCAGGCCCAGGGGCACATGCAGAACATCCACCTGTGACCACTGTGTGACCTTCCACCAGGGGCAATTAGGGGCTACAGCCCCAGCCAGGGAATCGAACCTAGGGAGTAGGAGACTGCACAGGCACTACACTCTTTAATAAGTCCTGCTACGAATCCCAGAGGCCTCCAGGACAGGAACCATCTTGGAAAGCTGCTGCACGTGCACTTTAGTTAACATATCCCCGCCTGTGTCTACGAATAAGCATGAATCTTTTCCTGCCCAAGAACTTTTAAAAACTTGGGCTCGTCTTTAGTTCTGTGAGGTGAAGGTATGCGTTGCTCTAGGCCCTCCTCGTCTCCGCTTGCAAGTCTCTTCAATAAAGCTTTGCTCTTGTGGAAAACTATGTGCCTTACCTGCTCATTCTTGACCAGTGAGAGGCAAGAACTTTATTCCGGTAACAGATCCAAGTAAAAAGAAATCCTTGACAACTTCAATCTTTTCTCTGTTTATCATGATGTTGCTTATTGGTCCAGTTGTTAGGATTTTTATTTTCTTTATGTCTTTGATCTTCATCCTCAAGTGCTTGTCTTAGGCTGGGTTCTCTAGAGAAGTAAAACCAGTAAAGTATATGTGTATACAGATAGAGAGAGAAAGAGATTTATATCAAGGAAATTGCTCACAAGGTTTTTAGAGGTTGTAACATCCCAAGCCCGTGGGGCAGGGAAGAGTCTTCTGCTGATTCATGTAGCTGCAGGGGCTGGAGAACTCGAGATCATCAGTCTGGAGAGCAGGGCTGTTGCAGGCTGTGAAGGTCGATGGATCGCAAGATCAGCATGCAACACTGCAGGTAAGCTGCTAGCTCAAGTCCCAAGAACCAGGGGTCAGGCGAAAAGAAGCCAGCTGCAATAACTAGAACAAAAATCCCGGCAAGGAGAGGAGGAAGGCCTGGGGGAGGAAGGCAGAGAGATGAAGGCTGAGGGAGTGGTGTGCTGCCACAAGCCCCGCCCCTGCGGCTACCACTCACAACAGATCCCATCATGGGGATGATCACGTATCAAATTTCAACAGGGAAGTGATCACAATGTTAAACCACCGCCAAAACGTTGAGAATCATGACCCAGCCAAGTTGACACACAATCTTAACCATCACAGTGCTTAAAGTCCTTTTCACTTTCAGCAAGCAAGGTTATGTCATCTGCATATCACAGGTGGTTAATGAGCCTTCCTTCAATACTGATGCCCTGCTCTTCTTCATATAGTCCAACTTCTCAGATTATTTGCTCAGCATACAGCATGAATAAATATGGTGAAAGGATACAACGCTGACCCACACCTTTCCTGACTTTAAACCATGCAGTATCCTCTTGTTCTGTTCGAACAACTGCCTCTTAATTTATGTCAGGCCGATGGACAAAGAGCGATGATATTTCTCCCCTTTGGTCATGAAACTCTTGATGCCTAAAGCATAATTGTCCCTATGTTCAAAATCAGAAAATGTGTGATGTCTTCATATCTAGCCTTTAGATCTTTTTAAAGTGTCCTGAATTCCCATTCTTTGCAATGTTATCCATAATTTGTCATGATCCACACAGTTGAATGCCTTTGCATAGTCAATAAAACATCTTTCCGGTTTTCTCTGCTTTCAGCCAGGATCCATCTGACATCAGCAATGATATCCCTTATTCCACATCCTTTTCTAATCCCGTTTGAATTTCTGCCAGCTCCTGTCGATATACTGCTGCAACCGCTTTTGAATTATCTTCTACAAAACTTTTACTTGCATGTGATGTTCAATAATTTCCAAATTTGGGTGGACCACCTTTTTTGGAAAGGCATAAATATGAATCTCTTCCAGTCAGCTAGCCAGGTAGCTATCTTCCAAATTTCTTTGCATAGATGAGTGAACACTTCCAGCACTGCATCCATTTGTTTAAACATCTCAATTGGTAGTCTTTCAATTTCTGGAGCTTTGTTTTTCACCAACACCTTTAGTACAGCTTGAACTTCTTCCTTCAGATCATTGGTTCTTGATCATATGCTACCTCCTGAAATGATTGGTATCAACCTATTCTTTATGGTACATTGACTCTGTGTATTTCTTCCATCTTCTTTTGATACTTCCTGCATTGTTCAATATTTTGCCCATGGAGCCCTTCATTATTGCAGCTTAAGGCTTGAGTTTTTTCTTCAGTTCTTTCAGCTTGAGAAATGCTGAGTGTGTTCTTCCCCTCTGGTTTTGTAACTCCAGGTCTTTGAACATGTTGTTATAATACTTCACTTTGTCTTCTCAAGTCACCTTTGAAGTCTTCTGTTCAGCTCTTTTACTTCACCATTTCTTCCATTGGTTTAAGCTACTTGACCTTCAAAAGAAAGTTTCAGAGTCTCTTCTGACATCCGTTTTGGTCTTTTTTTTCTTTCCTGTCTTTTTAATGACCACTTGCTTTCTTCATGTATGATGTCCTTGATGTCATTCCATAACTCATCTGGTCTCCGGTCATTTGTGTTCAATGTATCAAATCTATTTTTGAGATGGTCTCTAAATTCAGGTGGGATATACTGGAGGTCATACTTTGGCTCTCACGAACTTATTCTAATTTTCTTCACCTTCAGCTTGAACTTGCATATGAGCAGTTGATGCTCTGTGCTGTAGCTGGCCCCTGGCCTTGTTGTAACTCATAATATTGAGCTTTTCCATTGTCTCTTTCCACAGATGTAGTCAATTTGATTCCTCTGTATCCTATCCAGTGAGGTCCATGTGTATAGTCGCTGTTTATGTTGTTGAAAAAAAACGTACTCGCAATGAATAAGTCATTGGTTTTGCAAAATTTTATCATTCCATCTCTGGCATCATTTCTATCACCAAGGTCATATTCTCCAACTACTTTGTTTCCAACTTTTGCATTCTAATCACCAGTACTTATCAATGCATCTGGATTGTATGTTTCATCAATTTCAGGCTGCAGAAGTTGTTAAAAAATCTTCAATGTTTTAATTTTTTGGACTTAGTGGTTGATACATAAATTATATAATAGTCATATTAACTGGTCTTCCTTTTAGGCATATGGATATTATCCTATCACTGACAGTGTTGTACTTCAGGATAGATCTTGAAATGTTCTTTTTGATGATGAATACAATGCCATTCCTCTTCAATTTGTCATTCTGGCATAGTAGACCATATGACTATCCTATTCAAAATGACCAATACCAATCCATTTCAGCTCACTATGCCTAGGATATCTATGTTTATGGGCTCCATTTCATTTTTGACGATTTCCAGTTTTCCTAGATTCATACTTCGTACATTCCACTTTCCTATTGCTGATAGATGTTTGGCACTGTTTTTTCTCATTTTGAGTTGTGCCACATCAGCAAATGAAGGCCTCGAAAGCTCCACTCCATCCATGTCATTAAGGTTGACTCTACATTAAGGAGGCAGCTCTTTCTCAGTCACCTTTTGAGTGCCTTCCAACGTGAGGGGCTTATCTTCCGGCACTGTATAAGACAGTGTTCTGCTGCTATTCACAAGGTTTTCATTAGATAGTTTTTTTCAGAAGTAGACTGCCAGGTCCTTCTTCCTAGCATGTCTTAGTCTGGATGCTCAGCTGAAACCTGTCCTCTATGGTTGACCCTGCTGGTATTTGAATATTGGTGGCATAGCTTCCAGCATCACAACACACAAGCCCCCACAGTACAAAAAACTGACAGATGTGTGGGGGATTCTGATTTTAGCATTCATTCAATAAATGTTTACTTAGTGGGGACCCCAGGCCACCCGGAAACAGGTGCTTGGTATTCATCAGTAAAGAAAACATAGGTCACTATCCTCAAAAGGATCTAGCAAGAGGAGACAGACAAATAATAATACACATAATATATAAATAAATGATCTAATACCTTTGAAGATGAAAAGTGCTATAGAAAAAAGAAAAGTTAGAGGGTGAGAGAAGAGTGGTTTGCAATTTTAATTAAAATGATCCAGGCAGAACTTATTGAGAAAGTGGGATTTGAACAAATATTTAAAGGAGGTAAGGGAGTAAGCCACCATGAAAAGTCTTTCAGGAAAATATTGCTTAAGCTACAGCTTGGTATATTAAAGAACAACAAGTAGACTTTCCGTACTTTGTCTCGTTCAGGCCTCACCATGCCCCAGTGCACCAGATATTAATATTAGCATCTCATAGATGTTAAAACTGATTCTTAGGAGATTACATGGTTTGGCTAAGGTGGTCCAGATAATGGGTGGCAGAGCTGGAATTCCAAATCTGATTGGACTTACTTTAAATGCACCTTGTTTTCTAAAACCTACTTTGCATCCTGGTGTGTAAAGGCAGGTATGGGGATCATAATCACAAATAGGGCACAGAGCCCAGCCTTGAAGATAAGGGAGTTGCTGCAGCCAGCAGTCACGGGCTGCACAGCAAGGCATGCCCACCACATCTGGTCTGACCTCCGGGCAGGGAGAATGGATCTGCTGAGAGGAATGGTCTCACAGTGGAAAGATTAAAACACATGGTCAAAAGAAGGTGCAAGTTCTGAGCCGTAGCAAAGAAATTTAGGAGAAGGCAGTGATTCTAAGTGATTTCAAATCTTCAGGTCCAGATGACTGACATCATAGGATTCTACAAGAAGGTGCTAGACATTAGGGAGTTGAGGTAACCTGGGTGCCAATTGCTGGAGGCATCAATAAACACAACGTGGTGAGTACACACCATGGAGTGTTGTGTGTTCCGGATAATGGACCACTAAACCTTCACATAGCAACCCACGTGGATTTTAAGGTGTAGGACTGAGTGGGCAAAGCAAGAAACAGAATGGGTATGTAAGAGGACAATACCCATTTTATGAGAATAGATATAATCAAAGTATCTACCTTGAATACAATAGAATAGCAGCCTATGGTCAGAAATAATGGGAATGAAACAGAGGGGAGAGAGAGAGAGAGGAGAGGTGAGGGGAGGAGGGGGAGAGAGAGAATAGATAAGAAGAGGAATCCCAAATAGATCAATGATGGGAGTGTGCTTTGAACTGAAGAATGAGATTATTAACTCAACCATTTGAACCTGAGATTAAAAAAAAAAAAAAGATTATTAAAAAACTTGTACTTGTGATTATGAAGCATAGTTAATATTGGATAAATTACAGAAAATGGATGAGGAATCAGAGAACTCTTTAGAAATAAACATTTATTGTTTATACAATGTGTTATATAATACATGTTAAGTTTAGAAAATTAAATCATTCAGATAATGATTTGAAGAAGAAAAGAGAAAGAAGAAAGCAGTATAGGATTGTGGCCTCTAGAACAGAACTACCTGGGTTTCGCTCACAGCCCCACTGTTTACCAGCTATATGAAAACCAAATGGAAACTCTGGTGATGTAGTGGTTAAGGGCTACAGCTGCTAACCAAAAGGTCAGCAGTTTGAGTCCACCAGGCGCCCCTTAGAAACCATATGGGACGGTTCTGCTTTGTCCTATAGGGTCATTAAGAGTTGAAATAGACTTGACGGCAACAGGTAATGAAAACCAAGTATAGACAAGTCACTTCTCTGTGCATTTATGGTCATTTATAAAAATGAGCAGAATAATAGTACCAGTGTTCCAGAATTTATAGAGGAGTGTGCGTGCATGTGCGTGCATGTGCGTGTGTGTGTAAAAAGGCATTTAGAATAGTACCTGACACATAGTAAACATCATGTATGTATTGGTAATTATTTTAAAATAATCATACTTGTATTCTCACCTTCCAGAGATAACCACAGTTAATGCTTTAGTGTATGTCTTTCCAGATTTTTCTCTGGGTTCATGTGTATCTGTATATTTCTGAAAACCAGGGAACATACTGTCCATGATGCAGTGGGCTCCATCGTTTAACTGAAGAATACTTGGTGTCTGCTTATAATGTTGTCAAATGTCCTCCAAACCAATTGACAAGCCCTCTAGCAGCATATGAGAAAAACTGCCTCTCTAAACACTTCCCAATAGCATGTGCTATTGTTCTTAATTGTTACCAGTTTCAGAAGTGGTATTTATCATTGTTCTAATTTGAATTATTCAGTTTCTACTAGGATTGAAACTTTTTCGCATGTGCATATTTTATTTCATTTTTATGGTTTCAATATTTAATCTATCTGAATTTATATTGGAGTATGGTGTGGTTTATTATATGAGCAATTTTTGTTTTATCCAAAAGGCTAGCCATGTGTTTGAACAACCCATTCCCCATTTACTGCATTTGCTGTCTTTTAAGCCAAATTCATCCATGTATATATATATTTGTTTCTGGACTTCTGAGATGCTTCATTAGTCTGCCAACTCTGATTCTAGTGCAGCACTATCTTAATTATCGCAGCCTCATTGCACATTTTAATGTTGTGTAACATGAGTCATCCGTCCTTATTCACTTTAGTAATTCTTATAACTATTTTCACCTGTGTATTTTCCCAGTTGAATTATGAGATAATTTTGTAAGGTTCCCCAAAATGGAAATTTTGATGATATAGCCCTAAATATTAAATTAATATGGGAGAAAATGAACACCTTTGCCAGATCCATCTCTCCATTTAATCAAGTCTTCTTACAAATGCAGCATATTTCTTGACAGAAATTCTTATAGTTCCGAGTTTGCTGTAGTCAGGGGAATCTTGAGTCTGAAATCTATAGGGCAGACTGGCAGATTGGAAACTCAGGCAGGTTTTTTTTTTCATTACAGTCTTTTGATATGGAATTCTTTCTTCTGGAAACTTCAGTTTTTGCTCTTAAGATGAGGCCCACGCATGTTATGGAAGGTAATCTCATTTACTTAAAGTCAACTGATTGTAAATATTAATCACATCTATAAAATGCCTTTCACAGTAACTTCTAAACTAGTGTGTTTGACAAAACAACCGGGCACCATAGTCTAGCCAATGTGACACATGAAATTGACCGTCACAGCATTGTACTTTCTAATTGCTTTTTATATACTTTTTGTAATTGTCCAACATACCGAGAATTATTATCTGTTTTAAGTAGTTCTTCAATGGAATATATTTTATTTTTATTCAAGCACACAATAATACAGTCTACAATAAAAAAAAGAAAAAAATAACAATAAAGGAGAATATTAATTCCAAGTCTTCAATATTTTGTATTTAATTTGTTTTCCTGCCTTATTGCATTGTCTAGAACTTCCCCCAAAATATTCAATAATAGTACTGGTGGACATATCTACCTTTTTTCTGATTTCAGTGGAAATGCATTTATTGTTTTGCAGTGAAGTATGATATTGTTTGTTGTTATCATACAGACATTCAAATAAGGGGGCTTTTCTTTTTGGTTCACTAATACTTATTATTTAGGCTGGATAGTTTATTTTTCAAATGCATTTTAGCATCTGTAGAGAAGATAATATATTTAACAAGACTTGAATTCCTAAAATAAATTGCTTCATCATGACATGTATTGCTTTTAATTTCCTGGTGAATGTAATATAATTTTATTTAGCATTCTTGCTTTTATATTAATAAATATGATTAGTGTGCAGTTTTCTTGTTTGTGTATTTGTGCTAGCTTTTTCAGCATTTTATTATCAATGGCCCTGATTATTTAATAATCATTATTATTAAAACTAATATATAAAGGGAAAATTGTCAAAATTATAAGTGAATATCTTGATGAATTTTCATAAAACAAACTCACTTATGTAACTACCACTCAGATCAGGAAATGCAAAGTCACTAGCATCCTAGAAGTCCCCCTCAAGCCCCTTCTTATCCCACATCCTGCCCCCAAGCTCTCCAAAGGTAAACACTGTCTTGATTTTTAAGACCATAGATTGGTTTTGTATGTTTTTAAAATTTATACAAATGGAAAAAATTTTTTTTTATTACCCTGTGTTTGATTTATTTTTTTGACCTGTATTTGTGAGATTTATTCATGTATAATATTCTATTGTAAGAATGTAACGTAAATTGTTTATTTACTCTATTGTACATTTGAGCTATTTCCAGTTCTTTCCTATTATGAATAATTCTACTGTGAATATTCACACACTTTTTTTTTGGTGTGCATGTCTTTTGGTATACACATGGATTAATTTCTGTTAATACATACCTAGGAGTAAAATTTATGGGTCATAGGCTATCTGCATATAAATTTTAACAGATAGTTTCAAATAGTTTTCCAAAGTGGTACCATTACACTCCAACCAGAAGAGTAAGAGAGTTTCAATTGTGCTATATCCTCTCCAACACTATGTGTTATTGAACTTTCTAATAAATCTGCTGATTATACAGTCCAGCACAGTATGAACCCAGGTAATAATGGCAACAATCTAGATGGTGCCTCTAGGCTTCGGCCCCACTCAAAGAAAGTTGATTCATGGGTTAGCTAATATAAAGTATCAAGTATAATGCTCACACTACCTCCATATACCTAAATAAACCAATAAGGTTCCGGGTCTCTTTTTTCATAGTAAGGGCCCAAAGAAATAACAGATTTTCCTTGACCGTTGGAGGGATTGAGCATTGTAAATATACTCGTATAGGCCCAAGAAACTTTACTTGGAGCACTCCTCTGAATTTTGTCAGAGTTCATCAGCTACTCCTGTTGGTAGAGGTCTGATTACACTATAATCTGAGCCACTGAGACTCAGGCCTCTAATTTGCCAACCAACAGGACATCATCTACATAATGAAGACTCTGGACATCAGAGAGTAGAGACACTCATGATAAACCTTACTTACTCACCAGTGGCAAATCGTAGAGGAGTTGAGGTACCTCTGGAGAAGTACTAGGTGTTCATCTGGTATTTCTCTTTATGAAACTCTTCTTGATCACTAGACTGTCCTCTGGACTTTATGAGCATTTACAATACACACATGTAAAACACTAATACCAACTATATATTTAACAGTGGAAGCCATACAATAGTCCATTTAATTGGCCCAAAGATCCCTACTTACAAGGTCATGTGAACTTCCTTTCCTCACTCTGAACCCAGCTCAAACCCCATTTGCTGAATCCAGGCAATGGGTAGGAATGATGATTTGGGAACCTGTGTCCAACAGTGCCATAGAAGTGTGAGCGGCTCCCCTCCCCAAAGGTGTATATTGCCTTCAGTACTCTTTGGGGACGGGGGGAATCTTAGCCCCTTCCCTAATCATCTTTCTCCTCAAAGCAGTTGAGGTCAGGGTAGAGACAAATGGAAGAATCAAGGGGACTGGAGGGACAGTGGGTATACACCAGTGATGAAGGCCTATTTAATTTCTATTTTGAGCAGTGCAGCAGCTGCTTACAGTTCAACCAAACGAACTTGCAGTGGTTTTGGCCTACGCAATATTATATTGGATAGTGGGGCCTTCATGACTAAAACAATCTATTTCATACTTGGGAACTCCTTCACTCGGTAGCTGCAACCACATTGATTTCCAGCTGGGGACACAGGGCTTGCACCCTCTGACTCACTTGGGCTCGACTTGCACAATGATAACCTTCCTTAAAGAGTCCACCTTAACCTGGGGCATCATTAGTAAAATACACCAGACCAAACCCATTGCCATCCAGTTAATTCCAACTCATAGCAACCCTATAGGACAGAATAGAACTGTCCCATAGAGTTTCTGAGGAGCAGTTGGTGGGTTTGAACCGCTGACCTTTTGGTTAGCAGCCAAGCTTTTAACTACTGCACCACCAGAGCTCCTAAGACCCTATCAAATAACACTTCCAAAAACACACGCTTACACTGAACATGAGAGGAGGGAAATTTGAGAACACTATATGCAGAAACCAGGAGAATCAGTGGACCTTTAGCTGATAGACCTTTGGGAGATGAGAAAGGGTGGGTTACATAATGCTTGTTAAAGGAGAATGGGAATATTGGGGTCATCTTATGGCTCATCCCCTCCTGCAGTCTATCATGACCAACATAGATCCGTTTGGAGATGGCAGTAAAAGGTTCAGAATTTTTTTGTAGTGGGTGTTGGTTGCTCTAAGGGAGCTTTTCCTAAAACAAATAAACTCCCTTCGGAAACCATAAATGAGGCATTATCCTGGATTGGGTTTACCAAAATGATGACGGTGACTCACTGCAGAATGAGAAACTGATTCAAAGAAATCTAGATCAATGCTTATTGTCATCCCTCACACCCTGGAAAATTCCCCTAGTCCTCATAGGGAAATCAAGTGAGAATTTAGGAGATCTCCATGTGTCTGGGCATCAATCTCCCCCTGGGTCTAAAAGGTTCTTAGCACAGGAATCCTGGGTCCAAAAGAAGCTCTTCACTCCTGGCTCTTCTTGCTTTGTGGTACAGAGGCCTCTCTCTTTCTGCTGGCTTCTCTTCTTTTATCTCTTATAAGATAAAAGGCTGGGCAAGATAAAAGGTGATACAAGCCACCCCCAAGGGAAATTCCTCTAACATCAGATCAGGGCTGTGACCTGAGTAAGGATATTGCATCCTACCCTAATCCCCTTACAACTGATCGGCTGATCACATCAGATCACATCGTGGGGAATGATTATATCATTATGTAACTGACAAATTACATCATTACATAACTGTCAAACCACTGAAAATCATGGCCCTGCCAAGTTGACACATATTTTTGGGGGACACAATTCAATTCATGACAGACAGGAATAGAAACATCTGCCTCTTACCCAGGGGAAGAGTCTTAGTATTACTTATTACAATGGGCTAGAATTAATGCTGATCACCAGATGAGAGTGGGCAACATCCAAGGCCCATTTCAGGCAGGTGTCTTTGAGTCTACTTCCCAGTAGTTTATCTGCAACCACTTTCCCAATTCCTTCTCATTAATAAGCAACAAGGTGAAGGACAATTTACTGCCTGGTTAAATATACATTTTGGCCAATATGTTTGCTTTCCTTAAATCCAAATAATCCACCCACTAGGTCTTCATCCAACCTCTTCAGGATGTCATGGCTCTGTCATCACCCATCCTTATTGCTAAAACTTCCAAAACTGTGGAGAGTCAGGGATTTTATCTGACTACAAGCTAAGAAGTTACCCTGCCATTGTTTAATGGCTGTTGGTAGAAGATAGAGGACTCCTGGGTCAGAGATAATGGACAGTTTATTACTTACAAGCAATAGCAGTAACCAGAGTATCATTTCTTTTGGCCCAGTTCCCTGAGCCCCAATTCCCACATGGTGACACAGAGAGGGCCTGGTGTCACCTGCACACAGAGTGTGTTTCAGTACAAAAGAGAAATCCTGTACTTAACAGTGAGTTTGCTTTTTGCTGTAGAGGGAGACACTATTAACCTGGGCAGTAATCATGCCTGTACTTTAGAGGGTGACACTACCTCTCCACCAAGGCTATTCACTATACAAGCATTCTTGAAAAGATAGCCCAGAACAATGAAGAATCATTGCCTCACCCACAAAACATGCAGAAACGCAAGAAATTCATGGATAATTATCTCTAAACAAGTTCAATTTACATAAAATTTCATAAAGTAAAGAAAAGGAAAGCATTGAATCTTTCACCATTAAGAATGGTGTTAGATGTAGGGTTTTTCTATATGCCCTTTATTGGATTCAGGCAGTCACTTCCACTCCTTGTTAGATGAGAGTTTCTATCATCAATGAATGTTGAATTTTGTCAAATGCTTTTTTCTGCATTTATTGAGATGATCTTTTTTTTTCTTTTTTAGGTTGTAACATTGTAAATTATATCAGCTGATTTTCTAATGTTAAACCAGCTTTGATTCCTGAAATAACACCAGCTTGATCATGAAGTATTATCCCTTTTATAAATTGGTAGATTTAAGTTACTAAAATTTTGTTAAGAATTTTTGCATTTATGTTCATGAGGAACGTTTGTTTGCTATTTCTTTCCTTGTACTATCTTTGTCCAGTTTTGGTGTTAGTGTAATGCTGGCCATATAGAATAAGTTGGAAAGTATTCTTCTCTCAGGAGGAGTTTGTGCAGAGTTGATATTTTTCTTCCTTAAATATTTGGTGGAATTCCCCATTAATATGAACAAAGTCTGGGGCTTCTTTGTGGGAAGGGTTTTAATTACAATTCAATTTTTAAAAATAATATAAGGCTATTTGGGCTGTCTATTTCTTCTTGAATAGCTTCAGTAATTAGTGTCTTTCAAGGAATTTTATGATTTCTTCTAAGTTTTAAAAATTCTATTGGTATAAAGTTATTTGTAATATTTACTTCTTAACTTTTTAATAGACCTCTGTGATAGAAGCTGTAGTGATGTTGTGTCATTCCTGATATTTGTAATTAATGTCTTGTCTCTCCTTTTTAAATTTAAAAAAAAAAAGGTTTTTTTTTTCATTTGCTTTATTTGTTGTTTTTCTGTTTTCATTCTTATTTTTTCCTTTGTTACACTTACTTGGGTTTAATTTCCTCTTATTTTATCTAGTTTCTGGAGGTGGAAGCTGAGGTAATTGATTTGGGATCTTTTGTAGGCATTTAGTGCTACATATTTCTTCCTAAGTACTGCTTTAGCTGTAATCTCAAAGTTTGACATGTAGTGTTTACAGTTATTTTTACTTCCAAATATTTTTAATTTTTTTCCTTTTACCCAAGAGTTATTTGGAAGTGTTATTTACTTTCCAAATATTTGAATATTTTCTAGATAGTGTTCCTTTATTGATTTCTTAAATAATTTTAGAAATTATTTTATGATATGAAACCTTTTAAACTTTTTGATATTTATGGCTCATTACGGTTCATCTTGGTAAATGTTCCATTTGCATTTGAAAAAAGATACATTATACTGTATTTGGATGAGTGTTCTATAGGTAAATTTGGCTGAAAATATGCAAATATTCTACCTTTACTAATTTTCTATTTACTTGTTATGTCATTTATTAAGAACAGGATGTTGAAATCTCCAATGATAATTGTGATTTATTTATTCTGCAGTTCTGTTAATTTTTGCTTGTATACTTTGAAGCTCTGTTATTTGGGACATAAGCATTTAGGGTTGTTATGTTCTCCTGATGCACTGGTACCTTTACCATTATGATATTACTTACCTTCCTTATCTCTGGTAAAATTCTTTGCTTTTATTAATGTTAACATGCTGTATCTTTTTCGATCTTTTTACTTTTACCCTATTTGAGTCTTTCTATTTAAAGTTCATTTATTATAGCCAGCAAATAGTTGGGTCTTATTTTTTTTTTAAATCAAATCTGACAATCTCTGCTTTGTATTTGAGGTGTTTAGATCATTTGCACTTAATGTGATTATTAAATAACATTGTTATAAAAGAAAATTTAAAATATTATTAAGAGATACAAAATAAGTTTTTAATAATCTAAAGGTTACTGTATTATTGTATAAGTAAAAAAGTCAATATTATAAAAATGTCAATCCTAATTTAAGAGCTAAAATTAATTTGATATAAAGGCAAAAATTTATTTTTTGAAGTAGATAAATTGAATCATATTGATATGGAAAAATAATTGTGTAAGAATATCTAATAAAATTTTGAAAAATAATGAGAACTATTCTTACAAATATTAGAATATATTATAAATTTATAGTAATTAAATAGTGTGCTATTGACATATGACTAGAAAAGCTGTAAGAGGAACAAAAGAGGAAATACAGAAATAGATTCAATATTCATTAAAAAATTTTACATATGAGAAGGGTGGCATTTCCTATCACTGTAGAAAAGATGGATTATTCAATACATGGTGTTCAGACAACTCAGAAGCCCTCAGGAGAAAATAAATTTGAATCTCTTCTTCACACTTTACATTTATGTAAATTGAATTTGGATCAGAAATTTAAACATATAAAATGAAACCATAAAAGTACTAAGCAAAGACATTAGAGAATTTAAAAAATAATCTTGAAAAGTTAAGGCTTTTATAAGCACAACACAAAACCAGAAGTCTTAAGCAAAGAATTGATGATTCTGTAAACATAAAAAAGAAAATATTTAAGATACATGTATAGTCAATTGGTCTTTGACAAAGGTACAAAGGCAATTCAGTGGAGAAAGGATAGTCTTTCCCAATCTAATAATGGGAAAAAAAAAAAAAAGCCCAACAGACAAACTCCAGTTGAGGCCCATTCTGCAAAATACCTGACCACTATTCCTAAAAACCTCTATTCCAAGGACATCAAAAAAAGGAATGTCTGAGAAAACATCACAGCCAAAAGGAATATAAGCGACATGATGACTAAATGTAATGTAGTATCCTGGATGGAACACTGAAACAGAAAAAAAAAAAAAAAGGAAAGAAAAAAAACTAAGGAAATCTGAATAAAGTATGGACTCCAGCTAAAAATAATATTGTATCAGTATTGGATCAATTGGAGCCCTCGTGGTGCAATAGTTAAAGGCTTGGCCACCAACCAAAAGGTCTGCAGTTCAAACCCACCAGCTGCTCCTTAGAAACCCTATAGGGCAGTTCCACGTACTGTAGGGTCTCGATGAGTCAGAATCAACTTGACGGCAACAGGTTTGTTTTTTGTTTTGTTTTGTTTTTTTCATCAATGATTGTGACAAATGAGCCATATTGTTATAGAAAAAAAAATTGTTATAAGATGTTAATAATAGAGGAAACTGGGGTGGGCTATATTGAAACTCATTGTACTATGAAATTTTTCTTAAATGTAAAACTCTTCTAAATTTTAAAACTGCTTAAAAAAATTTAAATGGCAAAAACTCCATAAATAATTTCAAAATAAATGCTTTTAACACACATGATAGCAAAAGGCTAATTTCTTAACACATAAAGAGTTTCTATAAGACTTTCAAAATATCAATAACTTAAGAGAAACATGGTCTAGGTTTAATTAGATAGTTAACAGAAATTGAATTACAAAAGACTTTTGAACATATAAAAATTTGATCAGTATCACTCATAATAAGAGAAATGCAGATTAAACTCAATGGAGGTACCATTTTTCATCAGATGGATCAAGTCTGATAGCACACTTTATTGGGAAGGGAGAAAAACACAAAAATTCTATTCACTCTGGGAATGTAAATATACACAACATCAATGGGGAGAGATCTGACAATACACATGAAAATAAAAAGTTCATATACACTGTGACTCAGCACTTCTTACATCTAGGAATTTCTTCTACTGAAATACTAACCTATGTGCACAAAGAGATTGCTAATAGGGGAATAATAGTATTGTTTGCATAATTTCAACACCAAAAATATCAGGTTAGGAGACTTATTTTAAAAATAACACACGTGAAATAGGAAGTAAAATACAATGCAGCTATTAAAATGAATTAATTAAAAAGTAGTCCTGTGGATACTGACACACAACAATGTCAAGACATAACATCAGGGAAGAGGAGCAAAGTTCAGAATGTTATGCACCTGAAATAATTATCAGTATACATAAAAACAATTTAAGAAAAAATTACTTTTATAGAAGAATAACTGGATAATTTAACAGTAAAAAAACAAACCATTTCTAGTAATCAAACATAATTGCATAAATAAAAATTAAATTACATTCTGAACAACAGCGTACAGCTGAAGGGAAACTTGGTCCTCTGGTAAATAAAGGTCATGTCTCAAAATACAGTGCAAAGTGAGAAATATAATTGAAAAGGAGCTGCAAGACAGGTACAGCAGATCCAACATGTATGTAGACGATATCTAAAAGGGCAAAGTTGAAAAATAAATGGAGAGTAGGAAATTATCAAAAAGTATTAGAAGAAATGTCCTGAAGCTAAAAAAAGAAGGAATTCTTCCAATTGAAAGGCCTCACCTAAACTCAACGAGGATTAATGCAAAAAAACTCACACTGAGAGAAATTTCAGTGAGATGTCTGAACTCCAAAGGAAAAAAAAATTCGAAAACCTGCCAGGGAGAAAAAAGAAATCACCTCAAACAACGAAAAACCAAAATGACCCAGGTTTCTCATGTGCAACAACACATTCTTGAAGACAAAGGAGGAAGGAAGTCTTCAAAATTCTGAAGGAAAATGATTTTTTTTGTTGTACTTTAGATGAAGTTTTGCAGAACAAACTAGTTTTTCTTGAAACAGTTAGTACACATTGTTTTATGACATTGATTAACAACCCCACGACATGTCAACACTCTCTCTGGTGTGCCCCTTTAGGCTCGTTTTGTGTTATGGGCCTGTCCAATCTTTGGCTGAAGGGTGAACCTCAGGAGTGACTTCATTACTGAGCTGAAAGAGGGTCGGGGCCATATTCTCAGGGTTTCTCCAGTCTCTGTCAGGCCAACACGTCCGGTCTTTCTTTTTGAGTTAGAATTTTGTTCTACATTTTTCTCTAGCTCTGTCTGGGACCCTCTACTGTGATCCCTGTCAGAGCAGTCAGTGGTGGTAGCTGGGCACCATCTACTTGTACTGGACTCAGTCTGGTGGAGGCCGTGGTAGATGTGGTCCATTAGGCCTTTGGACTAATCTTTCCCTTGTGTCTTTAGTTTTCTTCCTTCTCCCTTGCTCCCAAAGGGGTGAGACCAGTGGAGTATCTTAGATGGCTGCTCACAGGCTTTTAAGACCCCAGATGTTATTCACCAAAGTAGAAAGTAGAACATTGTCTTTATAAACTATGTTATGTCAATTGAGCTAGATGTTCCCGAGACCATGGTCCCCACAGCCTTCAGCCCAGAAATTTTGTCCCTCAGGGAGTTTGGATGTGTCTATGGAGCTTCCATGACCTTGCCTTAGACAAGTTGTGCTGGATTCCCCAGTATTGTGTACTGTCTTGCCTTCACCAAAGTTACCACTTATCTATTGTCTATTTTGTGTTTTTCCATCCCCAACCCTTCCGTCCCTTGTGACCATCAATGATTGTTTCTTTTTGCATGTAAACCTTTTCATGGGTTTTACAGTAGTCTCATACAATATTTGTCCATTTGTGATTGACTTATTTCACTCAGCGTAACGTCCTTCAGATTCATCCATATTATGAGATGCTTCACAAATTCATCGTTGTTCTTTATCGTTGTGTAATACTCCTTTGTTTGTATGTACCACAGTTTGCTTATCCATTCATCTACTGATGGGCATCTAGGTTGTTGCCATTTTTTGCTATTGTGAACAGTGCTGCAATGAACGTGGGTGTGAATATGCCTATTTGTGTGATGGCTATTATTTCTCTAGGACATATTCCTAGGAGTGGGACTGCTGGATCACATGGTATTTCTATTTCTAGCTTTCTAAGGAAATGTCATATCATTTTCCAAAACGGTTGTATTATTTCGCATTCCCACCAGGAGTGCATAAGAGTTCAGATCTCCCTGCAGTCTCTCCAACATTTGTTATTCCGTGTTTTTTTGATTAGTGCCGGTAATGCTGGGGTGAGATGGTGTCTCATTAAGGTTTTGATTTGCATTTTTCCAATGGGTAGTGATTGCGAGCATTTCCTGATGTGTCTGTTGGCTGCTTGAATGTCTTCTGTGGTGAAGTGTCTGTTCATTTCCTTTGCCCATTTTTTAATTGAATTTTTTTGTCTTTTTGTTGTAGAGGTGTTGGATTTTCTCATAGATTTTAGAGATTAGACCTTTGATTTTTAATAGCCAAATTTTTTTCCCCAGTCTGTAGGTTCTCTTTTTACTCTTTTGGTGAAGTCTTTTGATGAGCATACTTGTTTAATTTTTAGAAGATCCCAGTTATCTAGCTTATCTTCTTGAGTTTGCGTGTTGTTGGTTGTGATTTGTATCCTAATACCATGTATTAGGGTCTCTAGCATTGATCCTATTTTTTCTTCTATGAGCTTTATAGTTTTTGGCTTTATATTTAAGTCTTTGATCCATTTTGAGTTAGTTTTTGTATATGGTGTGAGGTATGGGTCCTGTTTCATTTTTTTGCAGATGGACATCCAGTTTTGCCAGCACCATTTGTTAAAAAGACTGTATTTTCCCCATTTGATAGACTTTGGGCACTTGTCAAAGATCAAGTGACCATAGGTGGATGGATTTACATCTAGGTTCTCGGTTATGTTCCTCTGGTCAATGTATCTGTCATTGTACCAGTACCAGGCTGTTTTGACTACTGTAGCTGTATAGTAGGTTCTGAGATCAGGTAGTGCGATTCCTCCTACTTTCTTCTTCTTCTTCAATAGTGCTCAACTTATCCGGTGCTTCTTCCCTTTCCATATAAATTTAATGCTATTTTTCCATCTCTTTAAAGAATGTTGTTGGTATTTGGTTGGTATTGCATTGTATTTGTAAAACATTTTAGGTAGAATTGTCATTTTCACAATGTTGAGTCTACCTATCCATGAGCATGGTATGTTTTTCCATTTATGTAGATCTCTTTTGATTTCTTGCAGTAGTGTTTTGTAATTTTCTTTGTATGGTTAGGCTTATTTCCAAGTATTTTATTTTTTTAGGGGCTATTATAAACGGTATTGTTTTCCTGATTTCCTTTCTTCCTTCTCTTTATTGGTGTGTAGGAATTCAACAGGCTTTTGTATGTTTATCTTGTATCCTTCCACTCTGATGAATCTTTCTATTAGTTCCAGTAATTTTCTTGTGGAGTCTTTTGGATTTTCTGTGTATATTATCATATCATCAGCAAATAGGGACAGTTTAACTTCTTCATTACCAATTCAGATGCCCTTTATTTCTTTTTCTTGGCTTATTGCTCTAACTAGAACATCCAGCACAATGTTCAACAGGAGTGGCAATAAAGAGCATCAATGTTTTCAGCCTCTCTCCATTAAGAATGATGTTGGCCATTGGTTTTGCATCAATACCCTTTATTATGTTGAGAAATATTCCTTCTATACCTATTTTATTGGGAGTTTTTATCAGGAATGGAAGTTGGACTTTATCGAATGCCTTTTCTGCGTCAATTGAGATGATCATGTGATTCTTTTTTTATGGGGGGGATTATGTTGATTGATTTTCTAGTGTTGAACCATCCTTACATACCTGGTGTGAATTGTACTTGATCATGGTTTATTATTTTTTTGATATGATGTTGAGTTCTATTGGCTAGAATTTTGAGAATTTTTGCATCTATATTCATGAGAGATATTGGTCTGTAATTTTCTTTTTTTGTGGTGTCTTTGCCTGGTTTTGGTATCAGGGTTATGCTGGCTTCATAGAATGAATTCAGAAGTATTGCTTCCTTTTCTATGTTCTGAAATGATTTGAGTAGTACTGGTGTAAGCTCTTCTCGGAATGGTTGGTAGAATTCTCCAGCGAAGCCATCTGGCCCAGGGCTTTTTGTTTGTTGGGAGTTTTTTTTTTTTTTAATTACCTTTTCAGTCTCTTCTCGTTATGGGTCTGTTCAGATGTTCAACATCATTTTGTGTTAGTTTGGATAGGTAGTGTGTTTCTAGAAATTTGTCTGTTTTCTCTAGGTTTTCTAATTTGTTGGAGTATAGTTTTTCATAATACTCTGTTATGTTCCTTTTTACTTCAGTTGAATCTGTTGTAATGTCCCCCATTTCATTTCTTATTAGGGTTATTTGTGTCCTTTCGTGTTTTTCTTTTGTCAGTTTGGCCAGTGGTTTGTCAATTTTGTTGATCCTTTCAAAGAACGAACTTTTGGTTTTGTTGATTCTACTGTTTTTCTATTCTCTATGTCATTTATTTCAGCTCTGATGTTTATTATTTCCTTTCTTCTGTGGGCTGTGGGCTTCTGTTGCTGTTTCTTTCTATTTGTTCAAGTTGTGTAGCTAATGTTTTGATTTTGTCTGTTTCTTCTTTTTTGATGTGTGCCCCTGTTGCTCTAAATTGACCTCTGAGTGCTGCCTTTGCTGTCTCCCAAAGATTTTGGCATGGTGTATTTTCATTCTCATTTGATTCTAGGAATTTTTTTTTCCTATCTCTGATTTCTTCTATTACCCAGTGGTTTTAAAGCAAGGTGTTATTCAGTTTCCATATAATTGATTTTCTTTCCCCTTGCTCTTCCTGTTTCTATTTCTACTTCAATGGCGTTGTGGTCAGAGAAAATACTTTGTGTTACTTCAGTGTTTTGGATTTTGTTGAGGGTTGCTCTGTGGTCTAAGATGTGGTCTATTCTGGAGAAAGTTCCATGTGCATTGGAAAAGAATGTGTACTTTGTATCTGTTGGGTGGAGTGTTCTACGTATGCCTATGAGGTCAGGTTGGTTGATTGTGCCCTTTAGCTCGTCTGTATCTTTGTTGAGTTTCTTTCTAGCTGTTCTGTCCTTTACTTAGAGTGGTGTGTTGAAGTCTCCTATTATTATTATGGAACTGTCAATTTCTTTTTTCAGTGTTGTTAGCATTTGTTTTATGTATTTTGGAGCCCTGTCATTGGGTGCATACTTATTTATTATGGACAAGTCTTCATGATGGATTGTCCCTTTAAATCATTGTATATTGATTGCCCTTCTTTGTCTTTTATGGTGGATTTTGTTTTAAACTCTGTTTTATCTGCGATTAGTATTGCCATTCTTGCTCTTTTGGGGAAGTTATTTCCTTGGTATATTTTTTCCATCCTTTGATTTTTAGTAAATTTATGTCTTTTTTCTAAGTTGTGTCTCTTGTAGACAGCATATTGATGTATCTTTCTTTTTTTTTTTTAATCCATTCTGTCACTCTCTGTTTCTTTATCAGTGCATTTAGGCCATTTACATTTGGTGTAATTATTGACAGGTGTGAGTTTATTGCTGTCATTTTGTAGTGCTTTTTTTGTGGTGCTGACATTTTCTTTGTTCCTCTTACTCTCCTGTGCTGAATTCCTTTTGTTTGTGGATTTCTTTTGTTTTTGTGGATTTTGTTTTTATTGAGACTTTATGTTTTTCTGTTTTATTTTGATGAATAGGTTTGTTAACTTTCTTTGTGGTTACTTTGAAATTTACCCTTATCTTTCTAGTTTTGAACCGGTCTGGTATTACTTGGTATCACCTTGCCTGCCTCTCCATTAGAAAGCTCTTTATCTACACTGTTTATTCCCTCTTTTTATTATTCTGACAGTGCTGTCATTTACAGATTAACCTCTCTGGTTCCCTGTTGTAATTCTTTTGGCTTTGGATAGTCCTCGATAGTTCATTTCTTAGGTTGGTATCTGTATGGTACAATCTTGTGTCCTAGATTCAGGCTGTGGTCTGATGTTTTCTCAGGCTGAAGGACTCTCTTTAACAATTATTGTAAATTTGGTCTGGTTTTTACATAGTCCCTTAATTTCAGTTTATCTGGAAATGTTCTAATTTCACCATCATATTTGAACAATAGTTTTGCAGGCTATATTATTCTTGGTTGGCAATTTTTTTCTTTCAAGGTTTTGTATGTGTCATCCCATTGACTTCTTGCATGGATGGTTTCTGCCGGATAATCAGAGCTTAGTCTTATTGTTTCTGATCTGTATGTGACTTTTTATTTTTTTGAGCTGCTCTCAGGATTTTTTTCTTTTTATTTGGTTTTAGTGAGTGTGATTATGATACACCTTGGTGTTTTTCTTTTGAGGTCTGTCTTATATGGCATTCATTGAGCTTCTTGGATGGTCAGCTTTTCATCTTTCATGATATTAGGAAAGTTTTCTGTCAGGAATTCTTCAATTATCCTGTGTTTTTCATTTTCTCCCCCTGTTCTGGAACTCTGATCACTCATAAATTTTTGCCTTTGGTTATATCCCACATAATTCTCAGGGTTCCTTCATTTTTCTTCTTTCTTTTTTTCTGATTTTTCCTGAAACAGTGTTGTACCCAAGTGTTTGTCTTCCATTTTGCTGATCCTGTCTTCCATCATTTCATACCTGCTCCTCAGCCATTCTGTGATGCTGTGCATTTCTGAAACCTTGTTGTTTATCTTTTGGATTTCTAGCTGTTTTTGTATGATTTCCAGTTGTGAATTTATTGGGGCTTTTTGTTCCTGTATTACTTTCCTGAATTTTTCCATTTTTTTGTCTGTATTTTCCATTAATTTGCCTACCTTTTCTATGAATTTGTCTATTTTTTCTCCCGTTTTGTCTTCTTTTTTCTTCATCTCTTGGACAGCTCTGAATATTGAGATTCAAATTCCCTATCAGGTAGTTCTAGTGCCTTTTCTTCTACTAGAAAGTCAACTGGTATTTTATTTTGGACACCTACTGGTATGATCCTGTCCTTTTTTAAAAAATATGTTTTGATATTGTCTGCTCTCTTCAGGCCATTCACTAGTTATTTTCCTCATTTACTGATTGTACTTCTGTTTGTTGCATCCTGCTTTTTTGTTTTATTTGGTTATGTCCGAACAGGAGGGCTGTGTGTTCTTTGTTGTTTACTCATCTGTGGTCACTTTACTTTTCACCTCCTTGTCCTATGGGCAGGGCCAGTTGCTCAGCTGTGGTGCAGCAAGGCAGGTCCAACTGAAGGGGAGGGGCTGGAATGGGTTGTTTGTGGCAGGTACTAAGGTCAACAGGGTGAGCCAGCAATCAGTGTTGGGCAGGTTCCAGTAGGCCATGCCTGTGCTGCTTAGGGGTGTGTTGTTCAATGCACAGTGCAGGTAGACAGAAAGGAGAGGGGTGGTGTGGTGTGGTGCTAATATGGGTATGGGAAAGAGGAGAGATGAACAGGAGCCAAAAACAAAGAAACAACCAAGCAAAAAAAGAATGCTAAGGGAGCTTGCCATTGGGTGGAGAGATGAGACATCTAGAAATGGAGAAAAAGAAAAAGGAAAAAATTTTTTAAAAAGGGGAAAAGAAAATAAATAACGAGATAAAAATTTGGAAGAAAGAAAAGAAAAGCCTCCAGAGGTCCCACCAGTGTGGCTGCAAAAACAGGGGAAATGGCTTCCAGACTGAGCAGTATCCCCTGGCTAGAGGGGATATAGATGTCACACAGCATCAGGTATTCAGGAGACAGCAAAAGAAGGTAAGTATAGAGAGATGAGAACTGAGAAATGAAGAAAGAAAGGAAAAAAGAAAAAGAAAAAAAGAAATGCCCCCAGGCATACCACCTATGCAGCTGCGCAGTTTGTGGGTTGGCTCTTACGTCATGCAGTGCATCTCTGCTAGAAGTGGCGCCCAAACTGCAAAAAAGAAAGAAAGAAAGAAAACAAACAAATAAACAAAGCAAAACAGAACAAAACAAAACAAAGGCCCAGGGATCCCACCAGTGTGGTTTCGCAGGATGGGGGGTAGGAAATTGTGTATCATTGGTTTTTGGTGCTCTGTCTCCTGCTGGGCACTCGGTGAAGCTGCTTTCCCATACTCCCTGTCTGCCAGTCTCTGACAGGAGTTCGAGGTGGTGAATCCGTGCTGCATTAGCTGATAGGGGACCTCCGCATTTCTCTCCCTTGCTCTCTGTTCTCTTGTCAGTTTCTTATTCTATTCAGTGGTTGGCTGAGTTATCTCTTCATTTGACATTTCAGGTTCCAGCTCTGATGTTTGTTTCTGTTTTACTTAGTTTTTCAGGTCTTTGCTGTGGAGGGACGGCGTGGTGCTTCTGTCTATGGCACCATGTTGGCTGGAAGTCTGAAGCAAAACAATTTAAGATCAGACTCCTATTCCAGTCTAAATAATCAACCAAATATGATGATGAAATAACACTTCAGGCATTCAAGAACTCAGAAAATATAAATTCCATTTACATATATTTTCTGAAGACAAAATGCTCAAGGATATATTCCAGATGGCCAGAAAGACAATTAAAAAAAGAGGAAAACATGGTATCAAAAAATGAGGTAACTGCTCTGTGGAAGGCCTATAACATAATCAGTCACATAAAAGCTGGAGAATAAAGAACTTCCATGAAGAATATTTTGAAGAAAAATGTGGGTTTCATTCAACAAACTAACAGTATGATTAAAGATCCTGAAATAGTCAAATGTGAATAGAATCTCAGGGTATCTAGGAAAACAGAAAAGCTGCACAAGATAGACATGGTCTTGTCACTGAAAGCAAATAAAAATTGAGGTGTGGTTATGAGCATATGATGGGGTGTAAGAAGAGATAAAGGAGCCTTGGTGACACAGTGGTTAAGCACTCAGCTGCTAATGGAGAGGCCGTCAGTTCAAACTCACCAGCCACTCCACAAGAAGAAGATGGGGCAGTCTGCTTCCATGCAGATAACAGCCATGGAAACCCTATGGGGATGTTCTACTCTGTTCTATATGATCTCTATTAGACGGAATTGACTGGACAGAAACGGTTTTTGTTTTTTTAAAAGAAAAGATAAACATTTGGCTTTTATTTTCTGGGCACTCTTCCTTAATGACAAAGCAGAATATACATGTATATATTTGGTGGGGAAGATGACACAGTTTTAGGATCTGCAGGAATAATATTTGCATAATCATAATACAGGTAGTGCCCAACTTACATCATATTTGAGTTACAACAAACTGCACTTATGATGGTCCTTTTTTTTTTTTGTACATCTTATCATTAGTAATACGTACTACAATATAATGTTGCAGTGTAATTTGCTGATATTATTGTTCTCAGATGTTCACTTGCAGATGTTCAGTTTCATGCTTTACTGCTCAAACACTGTCATACAGCAGGCTATGGCCTGGTCTACAATGAAGTCGGTGTTGGGAGTCCTAATGGAGAGAAAGTTGAGCAATGTTCAACTCTAATGACAATTGAACTGCACATTCTTAGGACAGCTATTACCACTCCAACTTCATTGTCCACCAGGCCTATAATGTGATCATATTCAGTGTTTCATACCATAAGAAACATCAGTTACTAATTTAAAGCTGAGTTGTTCAAGTTTCTGCAACTGTAACACCTACACTGCTTACACACACACACATGCACACACACACACTTTGCCATCAAGTCAGTTCTGCCTCAGAGTAGAACTGCCCCATAAAGTTTCCAAGGAGCTGCTGGTGGATTCAAACTGCTGACCTTTTGGTTAGTAGCCAGGCCTTTAACCACTGCACCACCAGGGCTCCATACCCCCAACAATGTGCCTAGAAAAAGAAGTCATGCCACTGAAAATTTTCATCCAAAAAAGATGAGGAATGTTCTAGACATGGATATACGGATGAAGAGCATTAAGGTCTATGATAAGGGAAAGAAAGTCAGTGAAGTAGCACACAAGGAAAGGCTGTCTTTTGACAGTTTGTGTAATCATTAAGGATTTTAGAGGCAGTTAAATGAGTGATTGGTATAAAATTAACGATTTTAACAAAGACGCAAGGACCAATCCACTAGATGGAGAAGCTGTTGATGATTTGGATAGAAGTCCAAATCCAGAAGAGGATTCCTATGAGTTTACTAATGATTCAAACAAAAGCATGCAGCCTTTTTGAAAACCTGAAGGGATAGCAAAGATAAGGATACCACAAGCACTTTAATGACAGCCAGAGCTGGGTTCATCTCA
Organism: Loxodonta africana; assembly: GCF_030014295.1. Lineage (NCBI taxonomy): Eukaryota > Metazoa > Chordata > Mammalia > Proboscidea > Elephantidae > Loxodonta > Loxodonta africana. Next base: position 43,792,623 of record NC_087367.1, on the reverse strand, counting down.
TCAAAAGCAGATTTGGCTTACATAACCTGCGTACAGCTGGAGAAGCAGGAAGAGCAGATGTTGAAGCTGATAAAAAATTCAAGGATGAGCTGGACAAGATGGAAGATGGAGGACAGAAATTGTTTAAATTTTTTTTTTTTTTACAGTGTAAGGATTAGCTGGATTTGTTTCCTAAACTAAATCAGGGTCTTCAGTTGCTTGAAAACAAGGACCTAAGAGCTGATTGCTTTGCTAAGGCCTATTGGCAGATTTGGGAAGCAGTGAGTTGTTACCGTGAAATATATGAAGAAAAAAGAAAAGGACCATACAGACAACTCTCACTAATTTTCTGACTGAAAGGCCATCCCATTCCCAGAGATAATCAAGATGATCCAGAACCTTCCACAAGTGGAGTTATTACCACACCTGACAAAATGCCAATGTTATCCAACTCTTCTTCATCATCAGAGTAAATTTTTACGACTTGTGTATTTTTTTATGTATGCATGTATGTATCAAAACGTGTCTGCAAGTTTATATGTAATGTTTCCAATCTCTAAAGACAAAGATCTGATTTATATACGCTGATAATAAAAGGCTATAATAATGAAAACTAAAAAAAAAAAAGAGGTATTCCACTTACGTCAGAACCAACTTACAACAAAGTCATTGGAACAGAACCTTGTTGTAAGTCAGGGACTACCTGTATTGTAAGTGCTATTTATTTATTTTTAGAATTAGTTTATGGATAAAGACTAGGAGAACAAAATCATAGTTACAGAATAAAAGTGCTAAAAACTTTGACCATGTAAAAGATGCAGGGGAAAGACAAACATGAATTTCTTCTCCATATATTGTGGGGAGTATATGAAAATGCTAAAGTTGAGAATCAAAAAAATAGATGTTTAATTATATTATTAATAAAAGTAATCATTTAAAAATGAAGATTAATACTAAATTTTGAGCAATTAAAAATAAGAGGATGAAAATGGAAGAAGTAAAACTATCTCTTCACAGATGATATGATTATGTACATAAAAAATCCCAAAGAAACCAAAAAGAAGTTGCTAGAGGTAATAAATAAATTCAGCAAATTTGCAAGGGTACCTGATCAACACACAAAAATTAGTTTTATTTCTATATACCAGCAATGCACAATCTGAAAAAGAAATTAAGAAAATCATTCCATTTTCAATAGCACCTAAAAGAATAAAGTATTTAGGAATAAATTTAACCAAAGAAGTGAAAGGATTGTACACTGAAAACTATAAAACACTGCTGAGAGAAATTAAAGAAGGCCTCAATAAATTGAAAGACATCCATGTTCGTGGATTGGAAGACTTAATGTTGTTAAGATGTCAATACTATCCAAATCTATCTATAGATGAAATGCGATCCCTATCAAATTCCAGTAACCGTTTTTGCAGAAATGGAAAAAATGATCCTCAAATTCATATTGAACTGCCAGGGCTAATGAATAGCCAAGACAATTCCATAAAAGAACAAAGTAGGAGAACTTGTACTTCCCAATCTTAAAACTTACACAAAGCTACAGTGACCAAAACAGTGTGGTACTGGTATAAAAATAAGGATGGACATATAGACCAAAGGAATAGAACCGAAAGTCCAGAAATAAATGCATGCATTTATGACCAATTGATTTTTAACAAGGATCCTAAGTTCGTTAAATGAAGACTAGTCTCTTCAACAAATGGTTCCGGGACAACTGGGTTTAAACATGCCGAAGAATAAAGTTGGACCCCTACTTTACACCTATATATCAAAATTAAGTCAAAATGGATCAATGGCCTAAATATAAGCGTAAAAACCGTAAGACTGTTGCTTTAAAAGGAATTAGCATAGTACACTTACAAAATACGTGGGGAAGAGGGCGCATTTGGCAAACAAACATAGAAGGCGCAAGTTATTTGTGTAAAAATAAGGCATATGACATATCTAAAAAAGGGAAATGCATAGAGATAAAAAGTAGATTAGTGGTTACCAGGGGCTGGGGAGGAGTGGGGAATTATGCTTAATGAGTACAGAGTTTCTGTCTGGGCTGCTGAAAAACTTCGGAAGTAAATAGTGGTGATAGTTGCAATTAAAAAAAAAAAAAAAACAAGACTCTCACACTTTTAGTTACTCACTATCCGTGTTGCTCTTCTCTGTTCTGCCAGTAGCTGAGATTCGCATGCAGTTAATAAAAATGAAATAAGGAAAAATCTGAAAAATGGAGGGTCTGCAATGTGCTGGCTCATCAGATAAAATGGTATCCTCACACCGTCTTAGAGGTACATCTTAAGTATTGAATTCTTACACATGATGTATTACTGAGTAATCGCTCTCTAGCCTTTTACATACAGGACAATTATATACACTTGGGAAGCAATGACTAATGTGTATGGGGTTTCTTTTGGGGATGATGAAAATGCTCTGAAATAGAATATACAAAAAACCACTGAATTATACATTTTAAAGGAATAAATTTTATGGTATGTGAATTACAGCTCAATAAAAAGATATAAATATAAATATGTAAAAGAGGGTAAACATGTTATTTAGTAGTACAATGATAAGCATCAGAAATGCTAAAAACAGAAGAGGTTATACGCGGTTAACCCAGGGTAGAGAAATGTCTGTATTTAGGGTGACGGGAACAAATAGAGTTACCACTTTCCATAGTGGGCTCTACTGTACCATTTGAAATTTTATAACAATGTGTATGTTTACATCTATACTGTGATCATTAAGGTTGTGTGTCAACTTGGCTGGGCCATGATTCTCAGGGGTTTGGCAGTTCTAATGTAGATTGGCAGTCGTATGATGACGTGATCACTTCCCTGATGAGATTTGATGTAATGTGATCACCTCCATGATGGAATCTGCTGTGAGCAGCCAATAGATTGAAAGGGAGTTTCCTCGTGGGTGTGGCCTACATCAGATATAAGTGGACTTTCTGGCAAGGCTTGGGTGTTTTGCTCACTCTGGGTCCTAAAGCTGGCTCCTGTTCTTCTGAAATCCAGTTTTTGGGACTTGAGCTAGCAGCTTACCTGCCATCTTGCCTTCTGATCTTTGGATTCCTTGGTCTTCATAGCCCGTGAGCAACAGCCCTGCTGTATGACTTGCCGGCCGTGGGTTCACCAGCCCCTGTGGCTACATAAATCCTGTCCCATGGACTGTGGGGAAGCTCCAGCCTCTATAACCATGTGTGCATTTCCTTGATATAAATCTCTCTCTATGTATATTTATATGCTTTACTGGTTTTACCTCTCTAGAGAACCCAACCTAAGACATTACTAAAAAAATAAAGTGAAATACATCGACATGAGCAGACATATGTACATCAATGGTCATTACAGCACTATTCACAATAGCCAAAAGGTAGAAACAACCTAAATGCACATCAACAGATGAATGGTTAAACAAAATGTGGTACATACATACAATGGACTACTGCTCAGCCAGAAAGACATATGAAGCCTTGATACATGGTACGACACAGATGGAGCTTAAAGACATTGTGCTAGTGAAATAAGTCAATCACAAAAGGACAAATATTGTATGACCTCACTTGTATAAGAACAGGCAAATGTATAGAGATCAAAGTTTCTTGGTAGTTACCAGGGGTGGGAGGAAAGGGGAAAGGGGGGGTTACCGCTTATAGGGTGCTGAGTTTCAGTTTACAATGGTGGAAAAATTGCATTGATTAGGGGTAGGGTTACACAATCAATTAATGTAATTGCTGTCAATAAGTTGTACACATGTAAAAAGTTGAATTGGTAAAAGTTTGATGGATATATTTATAACAACAACAACAAAAAAGCAGCTGCAGAGGCTGCTTATGCACAACCACACCCTCAAGAGATTCGGTTTCTTAGTTTAGAGGTTGAAGGTCATGGTTCATGGGACATCCCAGTTAATTAGCCTAATAGTGTGTTTAGTACTTCTGCTTATCTCCTAGTTCACAACTGGAGTCTTAAAAGCTTGCAAGCAGCCATCCAAGGTGTAAAAATTAGTCACTTTTTGCCTGGAGCAGCAGATGAAGGACAGTCAGGAAACAGAGGAGGAAAAGAAATGTGTATCTGGTTGCCTCTGTAACCAACTGCCTCCTTTCTGTGAGACCAGAAGAACTAGATGGTGCCCAGCCACCGTTAACCGAACATTTCGATCAAAGATTCTATAGAAGAATCCAGATCAAAAGGGGGGAACTGTAGACCAGATTTCAGATTATCATGGAATCCAGGCTTTCTGGAACCATTGAGGCTGGACGAACCTCCAAAACTATTGCCCCGATATAATCTTTAAACATTTAAACAAAAATATCCCCTGAAATTTTCTTAAAACCAAAAAATAGTAGCTAACTAGTAATGAATGTCTGCCTTGAGCATTGCGCTCTTTTAAGAACTATCTGTATGGGATTAAATTGGCAACAGCAACTCAAAAGATTAGATAGGAAACTTACGGGGCAGTGAGTTTATGCTAATTGGGGGAACAACTCAGAAAAGGACTGTGACAATGGTTGCACAACTTGAAGAATGTAATCAATGTCACTGAATGGTACATATATAAATTGTTGAATTGGCGTATGTTCACCTGAATTGGTGTATATTCTCAACAACAGTAAAAAATAAAAAATTATTAAAAAATAAATAAAGTGGAAGAAATAGATGATTAAACCAATGATCAAGTTGTTAGGTGCCGTCAAGTCAATTCCAACTCACAGTAACCTCATACACAACAGCAGGAAACAACACCCAGTCCTGTGCCATCCTCACAATCTTTGTTATGTTTGAGTCCACTATTGCAGCCACTGTGTCAGTTCATTTCATTGAGGGTTTTCTTCTTTTTCACTGACCTTCTACTTTACCAGGCATGATGTCCTTCTCCAGGGACCGGTGCCTCCTGATAACACGTCCAAAGGTACATGAGAGGAAGTCTTGCCATCCTTGTTTCTAAGGAGCATTCTGGCTGTACTTCTCCCAAGATAGATTTGTTCTTCTGGCAGTCCATGGTATATTTGATATTCTTCGCCAACACCATAATTCAAAGGCATCAATTCTTCTTCAGTCTTCCGTATTCATTATCCAGCTTTTGCATACATATGAGGTGACTGAAATACCACGGCTTGGGCAGATGCATCTTAGTCCTCAAAGTGATGTATTTACTTTTTAAAACTTTAAAGAGATCCTTTGCAGCAGATTTGCTGGATGCAATATACTGTTTGATTTCTTCTTGACTGCTGTGTCCATGGGTGTTGATCGTGTATATCCAAGGAAAAGGAAATCCTTGGTAAGTTCATTCTTTTATCCATTTATCTTGATATTGGTCTAGTTGTGAGAATATTTGTTTTATGTTGAGGTATAATGCTTTCTGAAGGCTGTAATCTTTGATCTTCATCAGTAAGTGCTTCAAGTCCTCTTCGCTTTTGGCAAACAAGGTTGTATCATCTGCATATCACAGATTGTTAATGAGTCTTTCTCCAATCCTGATGCTGCATTCTTCTTCATATAGTCCAGCTTCTCGGATTATTTGCTCATCACACAGATCGAATAAGCATGGTGAAAGGATACAACCCTGATGCACACCTTTCCTGATCGTAAACCAGGCAGTAACCCTTTGTTCTGTTCCAGTGACTGCCTCTTGGCCTATGTACAGGTTCTGCACGAGCACAATTAAGTGTTCTGGAATTCCCAATCTTCTCGATGTTATCCATCATTTGTTATGATCCTCTCAGTCGAATGCCTTTGCATAGTCAATAAATACAGGCAAACGACTTCCTGGTATTCTCTGCTTTCAGCCAAGATCCATCTGACATCAGCTATGATAGCCCTTGTTCCATGTCCTCTTTTGAATCCAGCTTGAATTTCTGGCATTTCGCTGTTGATGTGCTCCTGCAACCATTTTTGAATGATCTTCAGCAAAATTTTACTTGCGTATGATCTTAATGATATTGTTTGATAATTTCTGCGTTCTGTTGGAATGCCGAATGATCAAGAAACTTTAGAAAATAAATCAGTGATCAATTAGAGCCATTGTAAACTTAAAAAAAAAAGTCTTATCCATATATTCTTACGAAAACTGAAGAGGAAAACCTATATTCTAGTCTTGGCTCTGCCAAAAACTCACTCTTGGCTAGTCATTTCCTCTCTTGGGCCTCAGGTTTCTCAACAGTAAAATGAGCTTGAAAATCTCAAGTTTCTTTTCAGCTCTAACTTTCTAATATTCTAATTTGGGCTTCAGTTAATTAATTTCTTGGTAAAATTATTAAACTGTCAGATTAAGGGTGATCTCCTTGGGTGGTGCAGATGGTTAATGTGCTTGCCTGCTAACCGAAAGATTGGGTCAAATCCATCCAGAGGTGGCTCAGAAGAAAGGCCTGGTGATCTCCTTCTGGAAAATCAGTGACTGACAACTCTGTGGAGCACAGTTTTACTCTGACACACGTAGGGTCGTCATGACTCAGTGGCAGCTGGTTAAGTGGTTCAAAGTGAGGGTAAATACATTTCTGGGTTGTCAGGATATTTGCACTTGGTTAGTCCTTCCTGGTTGTCCATGTGGTAAACTTGGGCACTGTGCTCTGGGAGGCAGTTCAATTCCTGGTTGAACGGCCACCTTCAATGGGTGGGTTTATGGTAACATGTAAGGTCCTAATGGTACTTGTTTTGTTGTGGGCCAGGCTAAGATCTGCTCCAAGGGCTTTCAGTTCTGAGACCAACAACCACCTCGGGCATGCTCTTCTCATGGTGCGTGATGGATGCAGAAACACAATTGACCAAGCCAAACCACACAAAAGTTAAAGCTGTGCTCATATATCACATAAGCTAACATCATATTGGCCAAGGTAAGTGACATGGTCAGACCCATGTCAATGAGTCAGACATGTATGCACTGCTTACTCAACTGGGAGACACTATGAAGTCTCGGGGCAAATTGAGTGGATGTATAATCTATTATACAGGGAGGTAGTAAAGAGGTGGAAACAATTTCCAATCTATAAAAATCCAATTTTTGTTTTTCTAATGAAAAAATTAGCCCACGTTTGTTGTTAAGCATTTGGAAAATATAGAAAAGCAAAACGTCAAAATAGAACTCCCACCATCTGGAAATAGCCATTGTTAATGTTCTGGAATATTCTTTTGTTTCATTGTTATAGCAACCCTCATAAACCACCAATCCCACCCCTACCTGCACCCTGGCCTGCAATTGTTTCTTCTAGGCCTGGAAAATCAGGGAATACTTATTAAAATTGGAAAGGAGAAAGCTTCTATGCTTTAGACTCAGAAGCAAAAATGATTTAAGTCTCTGGAATGCTAGAACAACCAGCTACATGAAATTCAGTAAGAAAACATAAAATATCCTACATTTAGAAAAAAAAAAAAAACGGTACAAGATGGAGAAATGAAAACTTAGCACTTCATGTGAGCAAGATCTGGATGTTCTAATTTATCATAAATAAAACAGGAGCCAGTCACAAGGCTGCTTTGACAGATGTATCCAAGCTAAGAGTGAAACGTGTGTGTATTGTATATGTACCTCTGTGTATGCGTATGTTCATTCTTTTAAATGCAGCGATCATTTTTGGAAAGCTACTCAAGAAAATCCTAAGAGTGATTATCTCAAAGGGGAGGAGGGCTATGGAGAAGGGGGCTTTATATTTGCTTTATACCTTTATAGAAACTTGAATTTTTTTTTACCATAAATGTATATTATTTCTATATTGTAAACATTGTTTAAATTGAAAGAAAATGTAAGAGAGGTGATAGAAATACTGTTGGGGCTGGATAAAGCCGTACGCAGTTCGGGGCATGCTGTTTTTTACTATCTTTACCACAATAACACAATATACAGCATAAGAGAAAGCTCGGTATATATCCTTACAGTTGTAGCCAGGGCGTATAAACAATTCTGTAACTGTGTTTTTATCATTGGAGTTTCACAGTGGTTAAACACATTGGCTCTGGAGTTAAACTGCCCTAGCTCTAGCTGCATGATCATGGGTGAGTTACTCACCTTCTCTGGGCCTCTTTTACCACTTTTAAGATGGGAATAACAATGTTATCTGCCTCATAGGGTTATTGCGAAGATTCAGGAGGTAATTACTGTAATATGTTTTGAACAATCTGGCATGTGGTCAGGATTCACTTTATTTTTTATTCTTCCTTTTTTAACTTTGCTTTAAGTGAAAGTTTACAATTCAAGTCAGTCTCTCATACAAAAACTTATACATGCATTGTTATGTGACCCTAGTTGCTCTCCCTACAATGTGACAGCACACTCCTTCTCTCTACCCTGTGTTTCCCATGTCCACTCAACCTGCTCCTGTCCCCCTCTGCCTTCTCATTTTGTCTCCGGACAGGAGCTACCCACATAGTCTCATGTGTCTACTTGAGTTAAGAAGCACACTCCTCACCAGTATCATTTTATGTCTTATATTCCAGTCTAATCTTTGTCTGAAGAGTTGGCTTCGTGAATGGTTTTAGTTTTGGGCTAACAGAGAGGCCGGGGGCCATGACCTCTGGGGTCCCTCTAGTCTCAGTCAGATCATTAAGTCTGTTTTTTTACTAGAATTTGAGATCTGTATCCCACTTTTCTCCTGCACCATCAGGGATTCTTGGTTTTGTTCTCAGGGCTCTCTTCAAATGTTAGCATTAGCACTTCCCCAGCTTTCTATGTAGTTTCTATATAGTGCCCATGTATAATGCATATTTCATAACCTGGATATGTCATAATTTAATCAGTCTCCTATTGATTGGCATAGAGGATATATAAAGATGTATATATGTATAAAGGAATCCTGCTAACCAAAATGTGAGCAATTCCAGCCCACCAGACACTCCGTGATGTGCCAGTCTGCTCGAAACCCCATGGGGAGTTCTACTCTGTCCTACGGAGTTTCTGTGAGCCTGAGCCAGAATCGGCTTGACAGCAACATACATATATGGCTGTGAAGATATTATAAACAAGTACTTCTCAAACTTCAATGTGTGTATTAAAGTCCAATTAAGGAGTTTTTTTTTTTTTTTAGTGGTGCAATGGTTAAATGCTACGCTCAGCTGCTAACCAAAACCTTGGCGATTTGAACCCTCCAGTGGCTCTGTGGGAGAAAAGAGCCAGCAATCTGCTCCAATAAAGATTACAGCCTAGGAAATCCTATGGGACAGTTCTACTCTGTCATGTAAGGCCGCTGAGTTGGAATTGACTCAATGGCACACAACAGTAATAGGATAAAGCCTGAGATTCTGTATTTCTAACAAGCTCTCAGGTGGTGCTCATGCTGTTGGTCCATGGATCGCACTTTAAGTAGCAGCAAGTTATAAACATCTAATGAATAGGAGGAAGAGGATAAAGAGTAATGGGTGAAACAAGCAGTAATTTCCCAGGGTAAGATAAAATGTGTGATTCTTAAATGCCTTCAAATACTTGGAAGACTGTCACAAGAAGGAGAATTCTGATTCTTTGCAACTTCAGAATTCAGACTAACGGGTAAAAGCTCTAAGGAGGCAAAATTTCCATCAATAAACGGAAAAACTTTCTTACAGGCCTCATTTATCACCATAGTTCTAGGAGTCTGGGACTTTTATTATTGGCTCAGCCAGTTACCACAGTGACGGAGCTGACACCCTTCAGCAAAGCTAAGGGCATGTTAGGATTGAATGTCCCCAACGTGTAGTGGCAGCTTGAAGGCAGTCTTCCAAGAAAGCATGTCGAGAGGAAACAAACCTTCTGAATGTTGTCAAGAGGGAGCCCTGGAAGCTCCCATGATAGACACTTTTCCTGCCCCTCTGGGGCCTTGCTGGGCCCTCTTCTGCCCTAAGCAGGTGTAATGACTACAGACCTTGTATTGTGGCTGGACTGCTCTGTCTCCGAGTTCTCGATAGTGCCAGACTCTGCAAGTCTTCCTGGAGTTGCATGCTTTCTAACTCCAGTTTCCTGGCTCTTGGTTCCTCCGTGAACTTGCAGCTTAAAGACTGCCAAGGCAGCAGACTTCAGTGACAGATTTTTGTGTACCACGTGGCCAGGAAGGATCTGGGCATGTCCTTCAATGAGATGTAGGTATCCCTTCCTCCCACTGGCACAAGTCAGTGGCACCTAAATTCTCTGCTCTTCTTGAGTGGCGGGGCTATGTGAGAACAGCTGTGGATCTGTGGGAGAAGAAGAGCACCAGATTTCCTGCCCCAGTTCTTCTTGGAAATTGAACTTTGCCAGGGTTCTTAGGAAGTTTTTGAAGGGCAAAGGGAAGAAGGGAGCCAAACAGTGGGTGACTAGTGGGGCTTCAAAACAAACCAAAACCAAACCCTTTGCTGTCAAGTTGACTTCGATGCACAGCAACCCTATAGGGCAGAGTAGAACAGTCCCGTATGGTTTCTAAGGAGCCAATGGTGGATTTGAACTGCCAACCTTTTGGTTAATTAGTGGCCTAGCTCTTAACCACTGCACCACCAGGTCTCCAGGGGGACTTCAAGGACAGCCCTGTCTCTGAATGGAGCAGTGCCCACGAGGCCTGCAGGGGAGATGCTCTACAACTGCGAAGCTGGGCTCTGTGGGGGGGGAGGGGGTGGTCACAGGAGAGACCTTCTCACCAGTAATATACTGTAGCAGGACCTCTCTTGTCCTGAGAGACAGTTGTCTCCTCAGTACCTGAACAGTCTCCTTTCTTCTCAGCCCAGGATAAAACCTACTAGGCAGAACCTTTTCCTCACCTGTTGGTAACTCTTTGCTAGAAGTGAAATCGAAATTTGGAAAGGTAACATTTGGTCCAATGGTACATGGCTGGTGGATGCTTTGCAGAATTAGAACTCAAGGCTAATGCCCTTCTGTGGTGCTATGAAAAGTGCTGGAGGGAAAAGACAGTACAAGGAAAGCAAAAGACTGCACTATTAGTGGTCTCCTCACCCCCAACACTGTTGTGAATGAAAGAGAAAATAGCAAACCAGGAAGCACTCTCATACTGCTCTGCTTTGCCCTGTGTTTGGGTTAGATGGCTGTCATTCATATGCCCATCTTCTGATTGGGTGGGGAGTCTCTGAGGGCAGACACTGTCCCCTGTTTGTCTTATATCCCCAGTGCCATGCCATACACAGAAGGAGTTCTCAGTAAACATGTGTTGAATGATCAAGCCTTTGGATGAAAGGAAGGAGCAAGGGAGGCCAAGAAGGAGATAGGAGAACAGCAGAGTGAAATTATCCAGCAGTGTCTGGCACACGGTAAGTGCCCACCCCTCATAACAGTAGACTGACTCATCGGGTGGGCCTTCCTTTTCATTACCATGTAAGAAATGTTTGTCATTTCTCTCCAGGTCAAAGCATGGTGGCACTAAGTAAGCCAGCTGAAGGTATTTCTTGAGCACACACTATTTCTCCCTGTGCTTAATAATGTCAAAATGTATATAACCCTCAGCTCAATGCTACTCACTTTGAGGTAACCGATATCCTTGGAACAGAGTAGGTGTCTGATGAATATTTGTCTAATGAACGAAAGTGAAGCATGAGAAAACAAAGGGACATAACATGCAAACCTTCTATTCAGTTTATTTCCAGAAGGGGAAGGAGAAAAGAATAAAGAAAGGAGAGTGATCCCCAACTGATCTATACTGAATTCATCATGAAGGAATTTTGAGCTGAGCTTGTATGTTAGGCGTGACTGCCTGCTAGCTTGAATCTTGGTGGCAGACACATACTTTTGGTGGAGGGACCTTGCTAACACCCCATTGAATGGCCCCACTTGTTAAGCTCTGAGTCCTTTCTCCAGCTGTTGCTGGCTGTGCACCGTCCTCTCTCGCTTTGATTATCTTACAAACACTCTTATTAGAAAATTAAGTACTTAATTTGGATAAAAGAGGATGTGAAAATGATAGTTCACATGCACATCTAATTAGTATTGACTGGGAATAATTGCCTAAGGCCCAGCTTGGATAAGTAAAGATAGAGAAGCAAAATCAAATTCATTGTTGAGAATGGGGAGGTAGATGCATGTCAGCCTGGTCTTCCTACTGTTTACCCAGAATTTTGTTTGTTTTCCATGCAAAACATTTCTCTTCTGCTTCCTTCGAGCCTTGGATGGGTGGCTGGAAGTCCTTTCTTTTTTTTCTTTTTATTGTGGTAAATATATATAACAAAATATTTGCCATTGTAACCAATGCGTATGTGCATTTGCCATACGTCTACAATTCAGTGATCGTAATTACACTCTCCGTGTTGTGGAACTATCACCGCTATCCACTTTCAATTTTTTTCATCACTCTTAACAGAAACTCAGTCCCCTTAAGTTAATAATTCCTTATTTCCTCCTCTTACTAACCTCTGGTAACCACTAATAAACTTTGACCTCTATGCATTTGCCTACTCTAGAAATTTCAAATAAGTGGGATCGTATAATATTTGTCCTTTTGTGTCTGGCTTATTTCACTCAGCATAATGTTTCCAAGGTTCAACCATGTTGTATCATGTGTCAGTATTTTCTTTTTATGACCAAATAATATTTCATTGTATGGATATAACACATTTTGTTTATCCATTTATCTGTTGATGGACACTTGATTTGTTTCCACATTTTGGCTATGGTGAATAATACTGCAGTGAACATTGGTGCACAAGTATCTCTTTGAGTCCTTGCTTTCAGTTCTTCCGGGTATATACCTAAGAGTGGAATCGCTGAGTCATTCGGTAATTCTATGTTTAACTTTTTGAGGAGATAGCAGGACTGTTTTTTATTATGTCTCTTCCCCCAAATCACATATACATTTATTTTATATTATTATTATTTTTTTAACAGTAAGTTTACAAAGTCCTTTAATTCACATGACTGCAATGGTAGAGTTTAAATACATTATTAAGACATCTTCAAGGAATTGACATTGTTGTTAGGTGCCGTGAGTTGATTTTTGACTCATAGCAACCTTATGGGACAGAGTAGAACGTCCCCATAGGGCTTTCTTGGATGTAATCTTTATTCAAATAGATTTCCAGGTCTTTCTCTTGTGGAGCCACTGGGTGGGTTGGAACCACCAAACTTTCAGTTAAGCAGCTGAGCACTTAACCATTGTACTACCAGGACTCCCTTCAAGGAATAGAGTACATTAAAGGAGACACTGGTTCCCCTGTCTGTATGCATGGCTTGGCTTGTGGCATCTTCCTGAGTGGGTAAAGGAAAGGGCCAAACAGTGGATTGGCAAGGACCCAGAAATTGGCTGGTCTTCAGGCCTGAGGAAAGAGGTGCAGATCCAAGCATCAGGCAACAGAAAGCTGATCAAGCAGAGTAGTAAAAGAAATTGTCTTCTCCCTAAATAGAAACAAACCGCAGTCACCCAAGGATGGAGATAGATTAAATTTAATAGATACCATTTACTGAAATTTTACTATGTTCTAGGCACTGTGCTAAGGTTTGCCATAAATTATGTCATTTGACTGTTTCAATAATTCTGTGATATAAGTATTAGAATTTCTAGTTTACTAGTGAGGAAACTAAGGAATAGAGAAATTAAGTAAAAACGCCCAAGATCATATACCTGGGTCTGTAACACAGGTCTATCTACTTTCAAAACCCACGCTTGCAATCACTCAAATACCGGTCTCCTAGGGAAGGTGGATCTCCAAGTAGGGAGGAATAGTGAAACCAGTCTACTCAGATTCTCACCCCCAAGGTTTTACTTCCCTTTTAGGGTCTCATTAATGGCCACTGCTACCACCACCAGGTTTCTTTAAAAAAAAAACCCATTGACATTGAGTCAATTCTGATTCATAGCGACCGTATAGGGCAGAGGAGAGCTGTCCCATAAGATTTCCAAGGAGCAGCTGGTGGATTCCAGCTGCCAGCTTTTTGGTTAGCAGACTGAGCTCTTAACCACTGTGCCACCAGGGCTCCCCAAGTTACTTTAAAAAACATTCCAGCCCAACCAGAATCCCTGAACGCTTTCTTGTAAGGCTTAAACCAGGCCATAATCTTCAAACAAGACCTTACTAAATATCCAGGATACCATCAAACCCCTCCCTGTGGTCAGATTGTCTTATTTGTTTTTAGTGCAGTAGGTGCTCTATAAATGCTTGTAATGTAGAATTTGCTAATCAATTATAAAATACAGACAACTTTCTAGAGTTCATTGCCCCAGCACTTCCTAGTGACTGGTTTACACCCTTCTGGTGGATACCACCAAAATGCCCATGCTTAGGCCATAAAACATGGTCCCTTTTGAGACCTCCAGAGAGGCAAGTAGTGTCTTCTCCTAGCCAGGAGGTAGCACTGAACTGGAACTGGGAGGTTAGACCAAGAGAGCAGGGGAGATACCTAGGATGAATAAGCATACATCTAGTGGGTACAGCATTCCAAGACGCGGCCTGGGCAGACATTTGCCATGAGGATCAGGTATGGGGGTTCAAGTCTGAAGCAGTAAAGAACTGTGGCAGGCATGCACAGCACTGAGAAGTATCAATGGCTGGTTCCAGAGAAAGAACCTGCAGGCAAGGGTCAGAGGGGAGAGGGGACAAAGGCTGAGAATGAGGCAAAATATGAGAAAGGTCAGGGCCCCAGACACAGACTCAGGGATATAACAGATTTCTGGAAGTTGTTTTGGAAGGCTTGGGATCAAACAGGGCTGCAAGCCAAGATGAGCTGGATCACAGAGAGGGGGCTTGATCGTTGGCATGGGGCAGGTATCCACAGGGTCAAAGGAAGATGAAGGGAGGGAGCTGATACTAGAAAAGGGGTGACAGCCTTGGCTCTGTGATCCAGGATACTTGAGATGGGACCACAGCAGGTTGATGGAATCCCAAGCCAACTATTCACAGACCCTGGACTTCCTACAGAGCCCCTTCCTGGGATTGGACTTGGTTCCTGGGTCCAGAAGGGCTGGGTCTGCTGCAAGGGTTAAATAGTCCACCTATAGTGGAGGAGGGCTGCAGGCACCAGGATCGGGCAGGCAGCCCATCTTGTCACACTTTCTGTCTAGTGTTTCAGCCATCTGTGGAAATCCAATAGACATATAACATGGACATGTCAAGTAAATCGATCTCCAATTGACCTGGACCAGCCATTTTTGCTTCTTACCCAGAGCAAGTGCCACTCAGAAGCTGGCTGACAGCACACACCATAATGTCATGACCTTCCAGCAGGCTGCTCCAGCCTCCATGTTCACTGAGCCATTCTATTCTCCCTGCCACTGGAGCAGCTAGGGCATGTGCATGGCCTGGCTGCAGCCTGAGGCTTATGAAGGGAACCTTTGGGCCAGAAGCCATGCCAACATCCTTAGCAGTCTCAGGGGACACTTACCTCACTGCAAGAGCAAACAACCCAGGACTTGTCCTCAGAGATCAGAAATACCTAGTGCTTCTCCAAGGGTATCTAATGGCTCCCCATGCCCTGGGAAGAAAGCTGGAAGACTGAACCTCCAGCACTGGCTGTGAGGCTGCCCTTCTCACTCTGTCTAGCCTGGGCTTGTTCTAACCCAGTCATCCAGGGGTCTAACTAGCAAGGAGAAAGAGAAGCCACCTTCCCCACCACGGATGTGGAGCCCTTTCACCAGTCCCTTCCCCAGGAGCTGGACCCTGCTGTGCCATCCCAAGGAGACAGTATAGTTCTGGAAGATCAGGCCTGCCCATGGTCATCTAAATATAGTGAGAGCCTGGCCCAGCAGACTGAGGGATGAACTAATGAATGAATGAAGAAACACATGAATGGGAGTCATCCTTATCGATGAAAGCTCTTGCTAAGGAGATTTGCCCAGAGTAACAGTCAGTGCTATTATTTACTTATTTATGCTGGTAGTACTCAGGCCTAGGAGTCCCTGGGTGGTGCAGATCATTTAGCATTGAACTCCTAGCTAAAAGACTGGCAGTTTGAACTTACCCAGAGTTGCCTTGGAAGACAGGCCTGGTGATCTGTTTCTGAAAGGTCACAGCCTGGAAAACCCTGTGGAGCATAGTTCTACTCTGCACTCAAGTGGTCACACCATGAGTCAGAATCAACTTGACAGCAACTAACATCAACAACAATAACTTTCAGGCTTTGGTAAATATGGGTGTCTTAGTTATCTAGTGATGTTATAACAGAAATACCACAAGTGGATGACTTCAACTAGCAGAAATTTACTCTCTCACAGTTTAAGAAGCTAGAAGTCTAATTCAGGGCACCAGCTCCAGGGGAAGGCTTTCTCTGTCAGCTCTGGTGGAAGGTCCTTGTCATCAATCTTCTCCTGGGCCTAGGAGCTTCTTAGTGCAGGGACCACAAGACCAAAGGGTGCACTCCACTCCTGGTTCTTCCTGCTGGACAGTAATGAGGTCCCTCTCCTCCTGTTTAATTCTGTTATATTTCAAAAGGGATTGACTCAAAATACAACCTAATCCTGTAGAATGAGTTCTGCCTCATTAGCATCATACTAAAAAAAAAAACAAAACCAAACCAGTTGCCATCGAGCCAATTCCGACTCATAGTGACCCTATGGGACACAATGGAACTGCCCCATAGGGTTTCCAAGGAGTGGCTGGTGTATTTGAACTGCCATCCTTTTGGTTAGCAGGTGAACTCTTAACCACTGCACCACCAAAGCTCATTAACATCATAGAGGTTAGGATTTACAACACGTCGGATAATCACATTAGATCACAAAATGGGGGACAACTACACAATACTGGGAATCTTGGCCTAGCCAAGTTGACACATAGTTTTGGGGGACACAATTCAATGTGTGTCAATGAGTGTGCCCTGATATAAAAAAAGCAGATATATATAAACCACTATTGCCAAATTGCCACCGCTCAACTGTTATGTGTTGTACTGTGGTGGCTTGCATGTTGCTACGATGCTGGAAGCTATGTCTCTGGTATTTCAAATATTAGCAGGGTCACTCGGGATGAACAGGTTTCCACAAGGCTTCCAGAACAGCTTTGGGGAGGAGCACGTGACTCAGGGTAAGTCATTTGGCTCTCTCCCTGCCTCAAGCCATAAGGATCCTCCTCATTTCTAAGGTGGGTACAAGGCCAATGGGAGCCCAATCAGAGTGAATTTCAGCACTCCAATTAGAATGTTGGAACGGGGGTGATCCCTGTTTTCCTGTGGCCAGTGTAGTTTGCAGTTGCGCAGCCTATAACTGCTTCAATATTTTTTGCTATCATGAGGGGACCCAGCCTGAGGTCCAAACAGACCCGAGGAAGCCAGAGTCAGGTGAATCACAGAGAAATGGGGCTGGAACCTTGAGCAAATCATTATGCTGTAGATCAAATATGTTTGATGTTTGGCTGACCTCTGAACTTTATAGTTATGACAGCCAGTAAAGATTAAGTTCTTGACTACTAAATGAAAGGTTGGCTATTCAAGACCACTCAGAGGTGTCTCAGAAGAAAGACCTGGTGATCCACTTCCAAAAGATCACAACCATGAAAACTCTACCGGGCACATTTCTACTCTGTACCCACGGGGTTGCCATGAGTTGGAATTAACTAAACAGCAACTGGTTTGGTTTTGGTTTTGGAAGGTCCCTTTATTGTTTGAGACTCTTTGAGTTGGGATTCCTTGTACCGCCAAAACATCCAAATTGATATGGAAAATATGAGATGCTGCACGTATTTGACTTGGCTATGAGCAAGACTCAGTACTCTGGTCAGCGTTTATGTGCCTCTGAGTGTCATTATCACCTATACATCATGGTATCCAAGTGATCTTCTTGCCTTGAAGGACTCTTATGGGAATGACTTATGGTGTTGGAGGGAAAGCAAAATATGACTTTTCACTCTGCCCATAATGCAGTGGCCAATCTTATTAACTCAGGTGCTGTCATAGGAGCCAACACTGACCCCCCTTTGTGTCTTCCTAGTGGCACAAGGAGCCTGAAATGACCATTATTATGTTCTCTAGTAGAATCATATTCATTTCTCAATTGATATTCCATCAGTTCCTGGAGCCTTGTTTTTCGCCAATGCCCTCAATGCAGCTTGGACTTCTTCCTTCAGTACCATTGGTTCCTGATCATATGCTGCCTCTTGAAGTGGTTGTATGTCGACTAATTCTTTTTGGTATAATGGCTGTGTATCCCTCCCATCTTCTTTTGATGCTTCCTGCATTGTTTAATATTTTTCCGATAGAATCCTTCATTACTGCAACTCAAGGCTTGAATTTTTTCTTCAGTTCTCTCAGCTTGAGAAACACCAAGACTGTTCTTCCCTTTTGGTTTTTTATCTCCAGGTCTTTGCACATGTCATTATAATACTTTACTTTTTCTTCTCACTTGTCTATGCCAAGAAATTTGGAAGACAGCTACCTGGCCAACAGATTGGAAGAGATCCATATTTATGCCTATTCCCAAGAAAGGTGATCCAACCAAATGCAGAGATTATCAAACAATATCATTAATATCACACACAAGCAAAATTCTGCTGAAAATCATTCAAAAGTGGCTTCAACAGTATATCGACAAGGAACTACCAGAAATTCAGGCCAGATTCAGAAGAAGATGTGGAACCAGGGATGTCATTGCTGATGTCAGATGGGTCCTGGCTGACAGCAGAGAATACCAGAAGGATGTTTACCTGTGTTTTATTGACTGTGCAAAGATTTGACTGTGTGGATCATACCAAATTATGGATAACATTGCAAAGAATGGGAACTCTAGAACACTTAATTGTGCTCTTGAGGAACTTGTACATAGATCAAGAGGCAGCTATTTGGAGAGAACAACGGGATACTGAGTGGTTTAAAGTCAGGAAAGGTGCGCGTCAGGGTTGTAGCCTTTTTTTAATCAATGTGTATGCTGAGCATATAATTGGAGAAGCTGGACTATATGAAGAAGAGCAGAGCATCAGGATTGGAGGAAGGCTCATTAACAACCTGCGTTATTCAGATATCACAACCTTGCTTGCTGAAAATGAAGAGGACCTGAGGTACTTACTGATGAAGCTCAAAGATCACAGCCTTCAGTATGGATTACATCTCAACATAAAGAAAACAAAAATCCTCACAACAGGGCCAATAAGCCACATCATGATAAATGGAGAAAAGATTGATGATTTCAAGGATTTCATTTTACTTGGGTCCACAATCAACACCCATGGAAGCAGCAGCCAGGAAATCAAAAGACGCATTGCATTGGGCAAATCTGCTGCAAAGGACATCTTTAAAGTGTTAAAAAGCAAAGATGTCACCTTGAAGACTAAGGTGGCGCCTGACTCAATCCATGGTATTTTCAATTGCCTCATATGCATGTGAAAGCTGGACAATGAAAAAGGAAGACTGAAGAAGAATTGACACCTTTGAATTGTGGTGTTGGTGAAGAATATTGAATATACCATGGACTGCCAAAAGAACGAACAAATCTGTCTTGGAAGAAGTGCAACCAGAATGCTCCTTAGAAGCAAGGATGGTGAGACTGCATCTTACATACTTTGGACGTGTTGTCAGGAGGGGTCAGTTTTTGGAGAAGGACATCATGCTTGGGAAAGTACAGGGTCAGCAGAAAAGAGGAAGATCCTCAACAAGGTGAATTGACTCAGTGGCTGCAACAAAGGCTCAAGCATAAGAACAATTGTGAGGATGGCGCAGGATCGGGCAGTGTTTCGTTCTGTGGTACATAGGGTCACTATGAGTCAGAACCAACTTGATGGCACCTAACAACAACAACAACAGTTAGGATCATCCCTTCTTTGGACAATAGACTATTAGATCAAAGGGGCAGCACAAGGGAAATTTGCGGTATTGGAGTTATTCTGTACATGATAGTGGTGGTAGTTACATGACTCTATGGAGCTGTCAAAACCCCATAGCCTTGTACACCAAAAAGAGTGTATTTTTAAAAAATTGTGATGAAAACATACACACCAAAACATTCAACAATCTCTATATGTAAAGTTCAGTGACATGGATTACATTCTTCATGTCGTGCAGCCTTTATCACTATCTTTTCCAAATCATTTCACCACTATTAACATAAACTCACTGCCCCCTAAGCAAAAACTCCCACACCCTCCCTCCCTCCCTCCCACTCCTGGTAACCATTAATAATCTTTGGTTTCTGCAAAGGAGACCTACATAAGTGAAAAAGCATACCTTGCTCATGCATAGGAAGACTCAACATTGTTAAAATGTCTGTTCTACCAAAAGCGATCTGTAGATACAATCCAATCCAGATCCAAATTCCAGTGACTTTGTTAATAAGATGGAGAAACAAATCACCAACTTCATATGAAAGGAGAAGAGGCCCTGGATAAGCAAAGCATTACTGAAAAAGAATGACAAACTGGGAGGCCTCACTCTACCTGATTTTAGAACATATGATATAACCACAGTACTCAAAACAGCCTGGTACTGGTACAACAGACACATAGACCAACAGAACAGAATTGAGAATTGGACATAAATCCATCCACATATGAGCAGCTGATATTTGACAAAGGCCCAAAGTCTGTTAAATGGGGAAAGGACAGTCTTTTTAACAAATGGTGCTGGCATAACTGGATATCTATCTGCAAAAAGAAAAAGAAAGAGAAATAAGACCCATACCTTACACCATGCACAAAACTAACTCAAAATGGATCAAAGACCTAAATATAAAATCTAAAATGATAAAGATCATGGAAGAAAAACAGAGACAAAACTAGGAGCCCTAATACATGGCAGAAACAGTATTCAAGACGTTACTAACAATGCGCAAACACCAGAAGAGAAACTAGATAACTGGGACCTCCTATAAATCAAGCACACACGCTCATCCAAAGACTTCACCAAAAGAGTAAAAAGCCTACCTACAGACTGGGAAAGTTTTTGGCTACGACAAATCTGATCAGCGTCTGATCTCTAAAATCTACATGGTGCTGCAAAACGTCAACAACAAAAAGACAAATAATCCAATTGAAAAATGGGCAAAGGATTTGAACAGGTACTTCACCAAAGAAGACATTTAGGCAGCTAACATACATGAGGAAATGCTTACGATCATTAGCCGTCAGAGATACAAATAAAAACCGCAACGAGATACTATCTCACCCCAACGAGAAGTTGTGGAGAGACTGGAACACTTATACACCACTGGAGGGAATGTAAAATGCTACAACCACTTTGGAAATCGATTTGGTACTACAAAAAAAAAAATTTTTTTTTAAAAAGCTAGAAATAGAACTACCATATGATCCAGCAATCCCACTCCTTGGAATATACCCTAGAGAAATAAGAGCTTTTACACAAACAGATATATACACACCCATGTTCATTGCAGCACTGTTTACAATAGCAAAAAGATGGAAGCAACCGAGATGCCCATCAATGGATGAAGGGATAAATAAATTATGGTATATTCACATAATGGAATACTACACAACGATTAAGAACAACAATGAACCCATGAAACGTCTCATAACATGGAGGAATCTGGAAGGCATTATGCTGAGGGAAATTAGTTACAAAAGGAGAAATATTGTATAAGACTACTATTATAAGAACTCAAGAAAAAGTTTAAAACACAGAAGAAAATATTCTTTGATGGTTACGAGGGTGGGGAGGGAGGGAGGGAGAGGGGTATTCACTACTCAGACAGTAGACGAGAACTATTTTAGGTGCAGGGAAAGACAACACACAATACAGGGAGGTCAGCACAACTGGAAAAAACCAAAAGCAGAGAAGTTTCCTGGATACAACCGAGTGCTTCAAAGGCCAGAGAAGCAGGGACGGGGGTCTGGGGACCATGGTCTCAGGGGACATCTAGGTCAATTGGCGTAAGAAAATGTATTAAGAAAATATTCTGCATCCCGCTTTGGTGAGCGGTGTCTGGGGTCTTAAACTCTGGTAAGGGGCCATATAAAATGCATCAATTGGTCTCAACCCACCCAGAGCAAAGGAGAATGAAGAACACCAAGGACACCAGGTAAATGTGAGCCCAAGAGACAGAAAGGGCCACATACACCAGAGACTCCCTAAGCCTGAAACTGGAATAACTAGATGGTGCCTGACTACAACCGATAACTGCCCTGACGGGGAACACAACAGAGAATCCCTGATGGAGTCAGAGAGCAGTGGGATGCAGACCTCAGATTCTCATAAAAAGACCAGACTTGAAGGTCTAAGACTGGAGGAACCCCAGAGGTCATGGCCTCTGGACCCTCTGTTATCCCAAGGCTGGAACCATTCCTAAAGCCAACTCTTCAGGCAGGGATTGGAAAGGACTATAAGACGGAAAGTGATACTGGTGAGGAGTGAGCTTCTTGGCTTAAGTAGACACATGAGACTATGTGGGAATCTCCTTTCTGGAGGCTAGATGAGAAGGCAGAGGGGGACAGGAGCTGGTTGAAAGTACACGAGGAATACATGGTGAAGAGGAGGAGTGTGCTGTCACAATAAGGGGAGAGCAGTTAGGGTTACATAGCAAGGTGTGTATAAGTTTTTGTATGAGAGACTGACTTGAATTGTAAACTTGCACTTAAAACACAGTAAATAAATAAACAATCTTTGGTTTCTATATATTTTCTTATTTCATATAGGTGAGGTCATACAGTATTTGTCCTTTTGTGGCTGACGTAGCATCATGTTTTCAAGGTTCATCCATGTCGTGGCATACATCAGGAGTTCGTTTCTCTTTCTGGGGTTACTATGAGTCAAAAACAACTAGATGGCACCCAAGAACAACACAACAGTATTCTAAGATATGTAAGTCACACTTTGTTTATACATTCATCTGCTGATGGACATTTAGGTTGTTTTCACCTTTTGGCTATTAAGTAAAGTGCTGGAATGAACACTGCTGTACAGGGTTCCTCTTGCATTCCTGCCTTCACTACTTTTGGCTATATACCTAGGATTGGGATTCTTGGATCATACACTCAACTTTTTGAGGAAATGCCAAACTGTTTTCCACAGCAGCTGTACCATTTTACAGTCCCACCAGTAATGGATGAGGATTCCAATTTCTCTACATCCTCGCCAATACCTGTTGTTTTGTGATTTTGTTTTTTTAGTCATAGCCATTCTAATGGTGGGAGGTGATAGCTCATTACGGTTTTTGATTTGCATGTTTTTTAATGGCTAATGGAAAACCCTGGTGGCATAGTGGTTAAGTGCTACGGCTGCTAACCAAAGGGCGCTCCTTGGAAACTCTATGGGGCAGCTCTACTCTGTCCTATAGGGTCACTACGAGTCTGAATCAACTTCACGGCACTGGGTTTGGTTTGGTTTTTGGAATGGCTAATGACGTTGAGTCTCTCTATCCATATGCTTGTTGCCCGTTTGAATATGTTCCTTTGTGAAATGTTTATTCAAGTATCTTGCCCATTTTTTGATTGGGTTGTTTGCCTTTGTGTTGTTAAGTTGTAAAGGTTTTTCTTTTAATATATTTTGGATATTAGATCTCTATCAGATACTATGTTCCCAAATATTTCTTCCAATCTGTAGGTTTCTCTTCACTTTGCTGATACCAAAGACTGAGTTTTAATATCTGCAAAAAAAAAGAAAAAAGGAAAAATCTAGCAGAGTCATGGGTCATATGAACGAAAGCAAACTATTTAGGGGATTGTAAGTAGTGCCATCCTTTTAATTCCTGGACCTGTGTATTAGGAAGTTAAGAGAAACAGGGTATGGACCATATATTGCAGGATAGTGCCCACCTCTTGGAGGGTGTCATCACCCACTGGTGTCACAGTGGTGTCTTCAAGAAATCATCCCTGCTCTCTATTCTGCTTCTGGCTTATGAAGTAGATAACCTAGGGCCTTCTGGTACACAACTGCAAGAATGTGAGTAGTTTAAGGCTTTGGGCCCATTTGGAG
The DNA here is from genome assembly GCF_030014295.1 of Loxodonta africana. Classification (NCBI taxonomy): domain Eukaryota; kingdom Metazoa; phylum Chordata; class Mammalia; order Proboscidea; family Elephantidae; genus Loxodonta; species Loxodonta africana. The sequence goes on along the minus strand of NC_087367.1, from coordinate 43,768,917 downwards.
AGTTTTTTTATCCCTATGTCCACAATCTCCTGGTCTTGGTCCTTCCAAGATTATAACCACCCACCCAATCCAGGAGCCACTGCTCAGGGATTGTGCAGATCCTCACCTCAAGACACCTCTCCTTCCAGACAAAATTCTGCCTGCTAGGAGGATTTTCCTTCCCAGTGGTGTTTCAGGCCATCTCTGAATGCGGCTATAACTCTCCATTAATTTACTTCCTAGTGGTATGGGCATATGCTGTTGGAGCTGCCTGAAAATCAGCTCAAATTTTTCCCACTGTTATTTAAGAGACCATGTTATGGATTCAACTGTGTTCCTCCAAAATGTATGTCAACTTGGCTAGGCGATGATTCCTAGTATTCTGTAGTTGTCCTCCATTTTGTGGTCTCATGCGATTATCTTATGTGTTGTAAATCATAACCTCTATGATGTTAATGAGGCAGGATTAGAGGCAGTTATGTTAATGAGGCAGAACTCAATCTACAGGATTAGGTTGTATCTTGAGTCAACCTCATTTGAGACATAAAAGAGACAAGCGAGTAGAGTAGAGAGGAGTGGGACCTCATATCACCAAGAAAGAAGTACCAGGAGCAAAGCTTGTCCTTTGGACCTGGGTCCCTGAGATCAGAGGCTCCTAGACTAGGGGATGATTGATGACAAGGACCTTACCCCAGAGTCAATAGGGAAAGCCTTCCCCAGATCTTGTGCCCTGAATTTGGACTTCTAGCCTTAAAAACTGTGAGAGAATAAAATTCTGTTTGTTAAAGCTATCCACTTGTATTTGTTAGAGCAGCACTAGATAACTAAGACAGGCCAGGAGGAACTTCTTCATGGAGTCATGGGTGCTGTGTGATACTCAAGAGGATATTGTGGTCAGGAATTAGATTTGTTTGCCAAATACTCTCAATTCTCCACTCTTTAATACACAGTAAAACTACATTTCCTGGCCTCCCATTGTTGGGGGTTGGGGGAGAAATGTGACTAATTATAAGTAATGGGAAACCACATATGTCTCTCCTTTCAGGCATTTATGGCTAGTATGAGGTCCTGTAGATCTTCATTTCCTACTGAAATGGTGACTGGCATCATTTGAGATGGTGGCCACTTCATTAGCCTGGGCCCTGAGTAACTCTAATGATCATAGCCTCTCTCCCCTATCCCCACCAGAAGATAGGTTATGAAGAAGAAAGTGTTGACTGGGAAGAGTCCCTGGGTGATGCAAATGGTTAAGTGCTTGACTATTAGCTGAAAAAGCTGGTGGTCTGAACCCACCCAGAGGTGCCTTGGAAGATAGGCCTAGCAACTCAATGGCAACTAACAGCAACAATATCAGTGTCGAATGAGGGATAATTAAATCTGTGTTTTGTTAAACCAGTGAGATTATGGGAGTTATTAGAGTCCCTGGGTGATGCCAATGGTTGGCATTTGACTACTAACCTAAAAGCTGGTGGTTCAAATCCACCCAGCAGTGCCACAGAAGAAAATCCTGGAGATCTGCTTCTGTAAAGATAAGAGCCAAGAAAACCCTATACAGAAGTTCTACTCTGTAACATATCAGGTCACACTGAGTCAGAATTAACTTGATGGCAAGGTGTTTGGTTGTTTTTTGGTTTTTGGTTTTGGTTTGCAGTGGTAGCATAACCTAGCCTCAACTTAGGGACACAGATGATGAAGTGGTCACAGTCTGAGGGCCACATGATTAATTAATGACAACTAGTTATCCCCACATGTAAGACCATTCGCTGAGTCTTAACTACCACGCCTACAAAACTGCCTATTGTGAGAGTCATAATTGCTTAGCTTCTAGTTGTGCCCTGGGTTATGTCACCCTAGGATTCTGCTATCCCCAATGATACCAGGGGCCCAATTTGGTTGAACTCCATCCACTAACGTTCTTGGCCCAAGGGATCTATAAGTACAGCACTTTAAAAAGAGTCTGGGATTACCTCTACCATCTATTCCTCAAAACAAGGGAGATAGAAGAGGCTTTGGGGACCTGTCAGGGAATATAGGAAGAGGATGGGTCTTTGAATTCCCTTCACATTATTGAAGAGCTTTCTGGTCTTTTGGTTTCACCCAGCATGGGCCATTCATTAATGAAAATGTCAAATTTTGGGAATCCAGCTGACTGTCCAAGCAGGTACACAGAAGGTGTCTGATGGGCTCACCTATGACAATAGATTCTGCCTCATTTAAAATTACATTCCACCCCTATTACTTCAGCACTCACAAAATTTATGCTCCCCAAACCTCCCCAGACTATGGGCCTGTAATTATTCCAGGCATAATTTTTTTTCCTGTGTCCCGATTATTCATTTCATCCTTCAGGTCATATTGAGTCCAAATGTGACTTACTCAAAGAGCAATAATGAGGTGGAGGCAGAGTTAGCACCACCTCTCTAAGCAAGAGAGAAGGAGCAAAAAGTATTTTAAAAGGATTTGGAGAGGCAGGGCTCTCAAATCCTCCAGGTACTTACAGGTGTCCCCACCAGTATCATGAGCTCACCCACCCACCCACATCCCTGGTTCATGACGTTGTGAACTTACTAGTATTGCAATTCAGGAACCAGCAGATGCAATACCTGAATCTTTTTAAAGGATGATCAGGTCAACAGCCACAAGTAATGAAAGGTTATTTACTTTAAGGAGAGATTTTTGATGCGTGAGCTTAGGCTATGACCTCGTTTAGGCTATCAGATGCTCTCAGAAGTACCATTCATCCCCTCGTCTCATCCCGTTATTTGGTCTATGACAGCACCTGCTGCTGCCAAGCACTGAACCCTCGTTGGGCTTGTGGTATCAGGTGAGCAAAGCAGATAACTGAATTAGCAGCTCCTTTTTTTTTTCTGTATATTTACACATTCCGTTTGGAATCCTGACCAATTCCACATACCCTGAGGACCTGTTGCCCAAAACTAATTTCTGGAACCAATTTCTGTATCAGCCAAGATTCTGCTACAACAACAGAAACCAATTCTGACTGATTTAAGCAAAAAAAAAAAAAAAAGAAGAAGAAGAAGGAGGAGGAATGTATGTATGTGTGATTAATTTAAAGGATCCTGTTGTAGCTCAGAGAATCGAGAAATTAACTGAAAAACTGGCGTTGGAACTTGGAATCTGAGTGACAGGAGTGTTCTATGCATCTTAGCAGCAGGAACTGGGAGAACTTTTCAGATGACACACGACATCTCTCATCTTCCTTTTTCCACAAGCCTATAACTTCCAAAATAGGACATGTGTGGACCAGTTTGGATCAAGTGTCCAATCTTAGGAAGAGTCGGAGTCTGTTGCCATCAGAAAGAAGAAAAATGTGTGCCCATGTACGAAAGCCTCCATCACTTCATCTAGCCCAGGCCACTTAGCCTTTTTCTCCTGGAAGACTCCTCTTTCCAGCAGGCCACGTGATAGAGTATTGCAGTGAGCAAGCTTCTTTGGCAATATGCAACCCCTTTGTCTAGAGGAAGGTCCCTCGGTGAAACAAAGAGTTTCTGCTTATCTGCTAACCTAAAGTTTGGCAGTTAGACCCCACCCAGTGACACTGGGGAAGAAAGGCATGGCCGTTTGCTTCCATAAAGATCGTTGTTGTTAGGTGCCACAGAGTCGGTTCCGCCTCATAGCAACCCTATGTACAAAAGAATGAAACACTGCCTGTCCTGCGCCATCTTCACAATCATTGCTCAGCCACTGTGTCAATCCATCTTGTAGGGGGTCTTGCTCTTTTTCTGATCCTCTACTTTACCAAGCACGTCTTTCTCCAGGTACTGGTCCCTCTTAATAACATGTTCAAAGTATGTGAGACAGTCTCTTCATCCTTGCTTCTAAGGAGCATTCTGGCTATACTTCTTCCAAGACAAATTTGTTCTTTCTTCAGGTAGTTCATGGTCTAGTCAATATTCTTCGCTAATACCATAATTCAAAAGCATCAATTCTTCTTCAGTTTTCCTTATTCATTATCCAGCTTTCGCATGTGTATGAAGCGTTTGAAAATACTGTGACTTGGGTCAGGAGCACATTAGACCTCAAAAAACATCTTTGTTTTTCAACACTTTAAAGAGATCCTTTGTAGCAGATTTGCTCTATGTAATACACCATTTGATTTCTTCTTGACTGCTGCTTCCATGGGTGTTGATTGAGGATACAAGTAAAATGAAACCCTTGACAATTGTAGTGTTTTCTCATCATATTTATCATGATGTTGCTTAATGGTCCAGTTGTGAAGATTTTTGTTTGCTTTATGTTGAGGTGTAATTGGTACTGAAGGTTGTAGTCTTTGATCTTCTTCAGTAAGTGCTTCAAGTCCTCTTCACTTTCAGCAAGCAAGGTTGTGTCATCTGCATAATGCAGGTTGTTAATGAGTCTTCCTCCAATCCTGATGCCCCCCTCTTTTTCATACAGTCCTGAGTCTCAGATTATTTGTTCAGGATACAGACTGAATAAGTATGGTGAAAGGATACAAGCCTGACTCACACGTTTCCTGACTTTAAACCATGCAGAATCCCCTTGTTATGTTCTAAAAGCTGTTTCTGGATCTATGCCAGGCTGATGGCCAAAGAGCAATGGTATTTCCCATTTGGTCATGGAGCTCTTGGTAGCTAAAGCATAATTGTCCCTATGTTCAAAATCAGAAAACACATGTTGTTTTCAAACCTAGCCAATAGACCTTTTTAAAATGTACTGAATTCCCATTCTTTGCAATGTTATTCGTAATTGGCTATGATCCACATGGTCGAATGCCTTTGCATAGTCAATAAGACACAGGTAAACATCTTTCTGGTATTCTCTGCTGTCAGCCAGGATCCATCTGACATCAGCAATGATATCCCTCATTTCATGGCCTCTTCTAAACCTGACTTGAATTCCTGGCAGTTCCCTGTCAATGCACTGTTGCAACCACTTTTGAATGATCTTCAGCAACATTTTACTTGCGTGTGATATTAATGATATTGTTCCATAATTTACATATTTGGTTGGATCACTTTTCTTTGGAATATGGATCTCTTCCAGTGAGTTAGCCAGGTATCTGCCTTCCAAATTTCTTGGCATAGAGGAGAGAACACTTCCAGTGCTGCATCTGTTTGTTGAAACTCCTTCAATATTGCAACTTGAGGCTTGAATTTTTTCTTCAATTCTTTCAGCATGAGAAATGGAGACTATGTTCTTCCCTTTTGGTTTTCTAACTCCAGGTCTTTTCATCTTTCATTATAATACTTTACTTTGTCTTCTCAAGCTGCCCTTTGAAACCCGTTCAGCTTTTCTACTTCACCATTTCTTCCATTCACTTTAGTTACTCTGCTTTCAAAAGCAAGTTTCAGAGTCTCTTCTGACGTCCACTTTGGTCTTTTCTTCCTTTCTTATCTTTTTAATGACCTGTTGCTTTCTTCGTGTATGACGTCCTTGATGTTATTTCAGAATGCATCTGTTCTTTGGCTATTAGTGGTCAATGCAGCAAATCTATTCTTGACATGTCTCTAAATTCAGATGGGATAAACTCAATGTTGTATTATGGTTTTCATGGACTTGTTTTAATTTTCTTCATCTTCAACTTGAACTTGCATATGAGCAATTGATGGCCTGTTCCGCAGGTGGCCCCTGGCCTCATTCTGCCTGATGAAATTGAGCTTTTCCATCATTTCTTTCCACAGATATAGTCTATTTGATTCCTGTGTATTCTATCCAAGGAGGTCAAAGTGTATAGTCACTGTTTATGTTGTTGAGGAAGGGTATTTGTGATGAATAAGTCTTTGATCTTACAATGTGATCTCTGGTGTCATTTCTATCACCAAGGCCATGTTTTCCAACTACTGATCCTTCTTTGTTTCTAGCTTTAGCATTTCAATCACCAGTAATTATCAATGCATCTTGATTGCGTGTTTGACCAATTTCAGACTGCAGAAATTGGTAAAAAATCTTCAATTTTCTCTTTTTTGGCTTTGGTTGTTGGTGCATAAATTTGAAGAATAGTCATATCGACTGGACTTTCTTGCAGGAGTATGGATATTAACCTATCTCTAACAGTGTTCTTCTTTGTCTTTTTTTTTCATTGTGTTTTAGGTGAAAATTTACAGAGCAAATTAGTTTCTCATTCAACTATTTATACACGTATTGTTTTATGACATTGGCTGCAATTCCCATGATGTGTCAACACTCTCCCCTTCCACCCCCAGTTTCCCGTTTCCATCTGTCCATTTTTATGGTCTCTTCCTGCCTTCTTGTCATTTCTATTGGGCAGGTGTTGCCCTTTTGGTCTCGTAGACATGATTGGACTAAGAAGCATGTCCCTCATGTATGTTATTGTCTAATCTTTGGCTGAAGGGCGTACTTTGGGAGTTGCTTCAGTTCTGAGTTAAAAAAGTGTCCTGAGGCTGTAGTCTCAGGGGTTCTTCTAGTATCTGTCAGACCAGTAAGTCTAATCTTTTCTTTGTGAATTTGAGTTTTGTTCTACGTTTTTCTCCCATTCTGTTCGGAACCCTCCAATGTGATTCCTGTCAGAGCAGTTGGTGGTGGTAGCTGGGCACTGTCTAGTTCTTCTGGGCTCAGGCTGGTACTTGTGCTCCATTAGTCCTTTGGACTAATATTTTCCTTGTGTCTTTGGTTTTTTTTTTTTTTTCATTCTCCTTTGCTCTGGATAGGATGGGACTAGTAGATGTATCTTAGGTGGCGGCTCACAGGCTCTTAAGACCCCAGACGCTACTCACCAAAGTTGGATGTAGAATATTTTCTTTATGAACTTTGTTATAACAATTGACATAGATGACCCCATGACTCTGGTACCCAGTCCTCAATATTTTCTTTATGAACTTTGTTATAACAATTGACATAGATGACCCCATGACCCTGGTACCCAGTCCTTAGGCCGAGTAACTCAGTCTGTCAGGGTTTTTGGGTGTGTCTATGAACCTTCTATGACTTTGCCTTGGTCAAGTTGTGCTGACTTCCCCTATATTGCACACTGTTTCCAGTAACCAAAGTTAATATTTATTTACTGTCTAGTTAATGATTTCCCCTAGCCTCTCTTATAATCATCAAAGATTGTTTCTTTCTGGGTATAAACCTTTTCTTGAGTTTTTATAATAGTGCTCTCATACAGTATTTGTCTGTCTTAGTCATCTAGTGCTGTTATAACAGGAATACCACAAATCAATGGCCTTAACAAAGAGAAATTTATTTTCTCACAGTCTAGTAGGCTGGCAGTCCAAATTCACGGCATTCAGGGGAAGGCTTTCTCTTGCTTTCAGCTCTGGAGGAAGATCCTTCTCACCAATCTTCCCCTCGACTAGGAGGTTCTCCATGCAGGAACCCCGAGTCCAAGGAACATGCTCTACTCCCAGTGCTTCTTTTTTGGTGGTATGAGGTTCCCCCCTCTCTGCTCAATTCCCTTTCCTTTATCTCCGTAAGATAAAAGGTGGTGCAGGCCACAACCCAGGGAAACTCCCTTTACACTGGATCAGGGATATGACCACCCTAATCCTCTTTAACATAAAATTACAATCACAAAATGGAGGACAATCACACAATACTGGAAATCAAGGCCTAATCAAGTTGACACATATTTTGGGAGGACACAATTCAATCCATGACAATATGGTTTACTGGTTTTGCTTCTTCAGAGAACCCAGCCTAAGACACATAGTTTCTGCTGAGTAATCAGAGCTTAATCTTATTGTTTTCCCTTTGTAAGTGATTTTCCTTTTTCTTGAGCTGTTCCCAGGAGTCTTTCTTTGTCTTTGATTTTGGCAAGTGTGATTATGATGTGTCTTGGTGACTTTATTTTAGGGCCTATCCTATATGGGATTGTTAAGCTTTTTGGATGGTCAGCTTTTCATCTTTCATGACATTTGTCAAGTTTTCTGCCAGCAAACCTTCAAAAATCATCTGTTTTCCATTTTCTTCTCCTCCTCTGGAACTCCGATCACACTCAAATTTTTGCTCTTGATTGTATCCCACATAGTTCTTAAATTTTCTTCATTCTTTTCTCTGATTTTTCTTCAAAGAAAGTGACAGCCATAGATTTGTCTTCAATCTCACTGATTCTGTCTTCCATTGTTTCAAATTTGTTCCTAAAACTTTCTATTGAGTTGTCCATTTACAAAATTTTGTTGTTTATCTTTTGGATTTATAGTTGCTGTTTTTGTATGATTTCTAATCAGTTATTTTGACATTTTGTTCTTGTATTATTTTTCTGAATTCTTCTATTGCTTTGTCTGTGTTTTCCTTGATTTTGGCTATGTCTTCACTGGTTTTGTTTGTGTTTTCCTCGACCTTTTTTCTTATTTCTTGGAGAGTTCTAAATATTAACCTTGAATTCCACATCAGGTAGTTCTGCTGCCTTTTCTTCTACCAGAAGGTCATCTAATTCTTTATTTTGGTCATTTGCTGCAGCCATCATGTTCTGTTTTTTTATGTTTTATGTCTGCTGTCTCTGAGACATTAAGGTATTATTTTCTCTATTTGTTGATTGTATGTTTATTTGTTTCATCCTACTTTTTTTGTCTTGTTTTGATATGTCAGAGAGGGTGGACCAGGTGTGTTTTGCTCCTGGCTTGTCTGTGGGCACCATAATTCTCACACCTTGTCCAGGTGGGCAGGGTAGCAACAGGCACAATGAGTTTGCTTCATTGTACACTGGTTTGATGAGGTGGCTGAGGGCCAACTGGGCAAGTGCTTTTTCCTGATGTTGATCCAATATGTGGAAGCTTTCCCAGTCCCTTGCCAGACAGATGGGGGTGTCAGATGGGGAGTGGTGTGGGCTGCTTCCCACCGTTCAGCAGCTGGTCTAGTGGTGGGAGGGGTGGCAGTGCAGACCTGATGTGTTGGCTGGCCTGAGCAATTGGGGTGCTGTAGCCATGGTGGCACATTTGGGGCCAGTGGGAAGGAGGAGATGGAGTACAGGGACATGCTCTGTCTCCTCTTGGGAGCTCCGTGAAGTTGCCTTTCTCTACTATCTACTGGGCATTATAGCTGGCTGTGCTCCAAGATGATGAAGCTGTGCCACATTAGCTGCCAGGGAACCTCTACTCTGTAGCTCTCCTTATTCTCTGTTCTCTGTCAGTTTCTTCTTCCATTTGGTGCTTGGTCAGGTTATTTATCCCTTCATTTGATGCTTAAGGTTCCAGGATTGATGTTTGTACTTAGTTTTGGGGGTCTTTGCTCTTAAGGGATGGCATGGTGCTTCTGTCTATAGTGCAGTGTTGGCTCCACCACCAACAGCATTGCTCTTTAAAATAGATCTTGAAATTTTCTTTTTGACAATTAATGCAACACCATTTCTCTCTTCAATTTGTCATTCCTGGCATAGTAGACCATATGAATGTCCAATTAAAAATGGCCAATTCCAGCCATTTCAGCTCACTAATGCTTAGGGTATCAATCTTTATGTGTTCCATTTCATTTTGATAACTTCCAATTTTCCTTGATTCATACTTCACACATTCCACATGTTGATTACTAATGGATAGTTACAGCTATTTCTTCTCATTTTAAGTCATGCCACGTCAGCAAATGAAGGTCCCAAAAGCTTTATTCCATCCACATCATTATGGTCAACTCTACTTTAAGGAGGCAACTCTTCCCAGTCATAGTTTGAGTGACTTCCAATCTGAGGGGCTTATCTTCTGGCACTATATCAAACAATGTTACACTGCTGTTCAAAAGGTTTTCACTGGTTGATTTTTTTAGAAGTAGGTCACTAGGTCCTTCTTCTTGTTCTTTCTTAGTCTGGAAGCTCAGCTGAGATCTGTTCACCATGGGGGACCTTGATTGTATTTGAAACACTAGTGCCATAGCTTCCAGCATCACAGCAACATGGAGCCACCACAATATGACAAACTAATAGAAGAGTGCTGAATGTAAGGATTACAGGTAAGAAAGCCACATGGAGTAGTTCTACTCTGTATCTCATGGGGTCACCAGGAGTTGGAATCAACTAGACAGCAATGGCTTTGATTTTTGGTTTTGTTTAGAGGGCGGCCCCTGGCTGGTGCAGTTAAAACACTCAGCTGCTAATTAAGAGGTTGGAGATTTCAGTCTACCCAGAGGTACCTCAGAAGAAAGGCCTGGTGATCTAATTCTGAAAAATCAGCAATTGAAAATCCTATAAAGCAGTTCTACTCTGACACATGGGGTCACCATGAGTCAGACTTGATTGGACAGCAATTTTTTTTTTTCCTGGAGGGGAAGTTTGTGTCTCTGAACCCCTAGACGTGAGGACCCCCAGACCACTAGTCTTGGTTCTGCCCAGAATGAATCCCCTGAGCCTTCATGCATCAGTCCCCAGGTTTCCCTACTTTCATTTACAAAACAAGTTTCTCACAGGTCTTCAAACCCAGTTCATTCTGATTGGAGCCCCTGCTGATAATTTACATTTCTAATAAGTCCCCAGGGAGCTGTACATAAGAATCATCTGAGAATTTGTTAAAATGTAGATTCTGATTCAGTTGATCTGGGGTGGAAATGCAAGTTCTCGGTAGGTAACTAGTTAGAAAAACAAATTCTCACCAAGAGGTTGCACTAGAATGAACCAGTTTGAAGCACTGGTTTCTCAAGCATTGTTGGAGCTGAGGAAGGGAGACAGACCAGATGAGATTCTTCCCCCAGGTATGGGAGCAAAGATTCAGGTTCTGTTTTTCACCTATGCTAGGAGTTCATGGTTAGGAAAAATACCATTCTGTCTTTCTATTTGGTGGTGCTAACACCCCCTGCGTACCCCTTTATCACACATAGCAAGAGGCAGGTTCCACACAGAGAGCTCTTCCAATGCTTTACCAGCAGACCCTCTTGGGAGAATTGAACCTCATCTGAGTTTACTGATACTATCACATTTTCCTCCCTATAAATATGAAAGCTCAATTCACTGACAATATGCCTCCCCTCAGACACAGCACGAGAAGACTGATATCCAGGGAGTACTACTCTTTAGAGGACAAACAGTCATAAAGCTCCATATCCCAGCCTGAAAGAATATGGGAGAAATCATGCTGACCTGCCCCTGGCAGCTGTCCAGGCCCAGCAGCCAGGGGCAGTGTGTTTCCAGAGACCAGTGTGGTGACCATATCTCATCCCATCATTACCAAATGCCCACCCTACCTCAGGGAAGGGCCTGTTCACCATGCCAACCCAGCCTCTTACCATGGCCACTGTGACTTCGCAGAGATGATACTGACCAGGAAGTAGTACAGGACCCTTTCCAGGAATCTGCAGCTAGACATTTCCTTCATGGCATGGGTGAACTCTAGGACATCTGGCCTGCCACCTCCCTGCTAAAAGCCTGCAATGGCTCCCTCGGCCTCCATGCCTGGTCCCTGTCCTCACTCTAGCCTCATTCCCCCTTCATGCCTGGTACCCATACCATTCACTTTTTATCTTTCAAACTCATCCTTTTGGAGCTCTCTTACCCATATCCTCAGTCTCTCTCCCTAGAAGGACTGGCCACTATTTTGTGCCTCAGTCTATTCTATATTTCTATCAGAGTACCTTAGCATTTTGTGCTTACTTCCCTGCCTTCTCCATGGCAGACACTTTTTGTTCACATCTCTATACTCCTAGAGTATATCCAAAAGCATTTACTGAACGAATGGGTGAATGTGTGGAGCAATCCGTTCTGTACGTGCCCAGGACAGTGCCACCTTCCAGAACCTGGCACAGAGAAGTATACAAGCGTGGCCTCACTGCTCAGGTAAACATGAACCACACAGAGAGCTTTACAGAGCCTACTATGACTTACTCTCCTGATGCCATTTTGTAGATTTTCAAATAGTTTCAAAGTTTTAACTGTCTACCAGCAGTGTCACTAGGCCTTTACACACTGTCTCTGGCAAAGGACAATAGCACATTGAAAGAAGAGTTACGAAATACATCTTTCTGTTTTTAGTAAATTCCAAATTTGTTAAATCCAGGTATCAGAATAAATTGGTGTCTTAGTTTCCTAATGCTTTCGTAACAAAATACCAAAAAGTGGGTGACTTTAAAGAAGATGAATTTGTCGTACCACAGTTATAGGGGTTAGAACATGTCCAGATTAGGGTATTGGTCATGTTGATTCCTTCTAAGGGCTTTGAGAGAGGAGCTGTCCTATGCCTCTCTCCTAGTTTCTGGTACCTGCCGGCAATCCTCGGCGATCCTTTGCTGCTTATAGATGCATCTGCTTCCATCATCACATGGTGTCTGTCTTTGGCCTGCGTGACTGTTTCCATGTCTGTTTTCCCCTTTTATGAGATACCACTCAGAAGGTATTAGGATTAGCACTCACCCTACTCTGGCATGGGCTCATTTAACTTAACTGATAACAAAAGAAAAATCTTATTTCTAAACAAGGTCACATTCACAATGACATGATTTATTGGACTTCAGCATAACTTTGGGGGAACACAATTCAGTCCATAACAATTGGGAATCAATACCAGATAACGGAAAGAGATAAGCAGACTAGCCTGGGTCTCAGTACTTGTGCCACAACTTCCCTGTCTGATGATGGGTTTTATCATTGAAAAAAAAGAAGCAAACCTCTCTCACAGGATTGTTATGAAGTTTGAGTAAAAAATGTAAAGCACCAAGCGTAGTGCCTGGCATATGACTATCTTAAATATGAGCAGTAAAGAAGCTGGTTTAATGAGGATTTCTAAGGATGTATCTCAAAAAGAACAAAAATCTAAAAAAAATCAGCAACATGAAATCTTAAGAGGAACTTGTGAAAAGATGCCATGAACTCGTTGTACTTTTTATCAGAAGCTCATTTTTCCCCCAAAGACTCGCACTTTAAGATGAAGGTCCAGTCCTGAGTCCCCAGGGCTAACATTGACTGTTGATTCTGGGAAAGAGGTTTATGTCTCACAAAGCTGAACATACACATACTCCATGACCCAGCAATTCCACCCGAAGAAATGTGTTCACAAGTTCGTGAAAGACTATTCCTAACAACACTGTGCCTAGTAGCCTAAAACTTGAAACTGCCCAAAAGACCATTAACAGAAAAATCGATAAAGTAATAATAGTATATTCATGTAATTCAATGAGAATGAATGAACTGCAATCGCATGCAACCACATGCATCGACATGGATGAATCCCATTAATCATAACACTGAGTGAAAGAAACCAGACACAAAATACTGTATGCTCTATGATTCTGTTTATATAAGTTTCAAAAGCAGGCGATGCATACCCCACCCCAGTGCCATCAAGGTGATTCCAACTCCTATGAAGTTAAAAGTCAAGATAGTTGTCACCCTTGGAGTGGGGAGAACTGGCTGGAAGGGAGAAGCACAGAGGGGACAGCTTCTAGTAATGTTTTATTTCTTAACCTGGGTGCAGGCTACATGCGTATGTTCAGATAATGAAAATTCATCAAACTTTACATTCATGATGTGTGTTCCTTCCTATATATTTATATTATGTTATACTTCATTAAAAAAATTTGTACACACATAGAGAAAGGGTAGCTTATGGAAAGGCTTCCAAAAAAGTGGTAATAGTAAAATGTCTGAGTGAAATATAGTTCCTAGATCTGTGGCAATACAATGCCTAATTCTAGCCAAAGGGAATACAGAATTCTCCCCGTTATACCGAACATCTAACTAACTGCCTGGATCTGCAGGAGGCTTCTGGTTGTTGTTAGCTGCCTTCAGGTTAGCCTCAGTCTCATGGTGACCCTGTACACAATGGAACAAAATGTTCCCCGGTCCTGTACCATCCCTATGATCGGTTGCAGATGGGACCACTGTGATTCATAGGATTTTCACTCGCTGATTTTCAGAAGTAGATTCACAGCACTTTCTTCCTAGTCCATTGTGGTGGTTAAAGTCATGTGTCAACTTGGCTAGGCTGTGATTCTCAGTGATTTAGCAGACACCCTGTAATTACTGCCCATTTTGTGATTTTATGTGAGCAGCCAATCAGTTGAAAAGGGAGTTTCCTTGAGGGTGTGGCCAGCCTCCAGTATATAAATGGAAGTTCCGGCAAAGCTCATTCTCTCTCTACCCTGCAATCTTCTCATCACCTGACCTTTGTTTCCTGGGACACAAGCCTGCAGAAGTCTCTGGCCTGCCACCTGGCCCGCAGATTCTGGATTAACTAACCCTCCCAACCCCATGAGCCAGCAAAGGTCTTCAGCTTGTCACCTGACCCATGGCTTTGGGACTTGTCAGCCCCCACAATTGCATGAGCCATTTATTCCTCACAGTTGTGTGAGCCATTTTCTTGAAGTAAATTTCTATCTATGTTCATATACACTTAACTGGTTTTGCTCCTCTAGAGAGCCCAGGCTAAGACATAGCAACAGGCAAACCTCCACTGGGATGGTGGCTACACATGAGGTAGGTACATTGGCTGGAATTTGAACTCAGGTGTCCCACATGGAGAGTGAGAATTCTACCACTGAGCCACCAGAAACCCCTGGTTGTAGGATTCCTGTAAAACTACTTTGAGCTGTGGACTCTGATTCTTGCAAAATATTCTACGTCAGATAATTGAGCAGCTGTGGTTCCAAGTCTATCTCATAAACCTAAAGAAGACAATCTCTGGTTTGCTAAAAGTTTAGACCCATAAACCCATTAAATGTGTCTTCAGAATTGATGCCAGATTTGTTCTAGATAAACGTAGGCTGAGGTATTTCAATATAAAATACTCTGTGAAGTCCATTTCTCCTAATTGGAAATGTAAGTAAAGATAACCTAAGACCTAGAAGCATGTATTGATTTTATAAACTGTTTATACCACAGACAGAAATCAAACCTGGTCCAAATTGTACAACCTCATTATTGACCCTAGCTTATTTAGCTTTCTTTCAAAGACTTTAGTGCAAGAATCTGACTGTAAGGAATGTCCTCTTTCCCACAAAATTTCCAAAGATGTAGAAGATATTTGTGCCTTATACCCCTTCTAATAGATTTTTTGTGATTTGAATTTGTATTCATCTGCTGGAGCACAAAAAGATGGCCAGCATCTGTTGTCTGAAGATGGTGTAGAATTCCCAGGAGGGGTCCCACAAAGCAGTTTCTGTCAGTAAAAACAGTTGGTGACTAGTTACGCCTGTAGCTGACTCTGCTGGTTAGTGGACTCTATAGTAATTCCCAATCCTCTTCACCCTTGCTGCTTTTCACTACAGAACATGAAGAGTTAAAACGCTTTCTTAACCGCTGATAGGTTACCAAGTGACTCAATTATGGCCAATGAGACTTAAGCAGAAGTTTTCTGGAAGGTTGCTTTCTTGATTAACAAGAAGACAGCTGGCATTTCCTTTGTTATTTTTTCCTGCATTGATTATGAATGATCTTAGAAAGGCAGCAGCCATCTTGTCATGGCAATTTAATAAGTCAACCAGCTGAGGATGGTGAAGAAAAAAAACAGAAGGAGCATGGACTGCCTACTTCTAAATGAGAAGGGGCACTGTAAAGATAACCAGAATATTTAGCAGGACACTAATATAAACTATCCAGGCAATAATATTGTAGCAGTCCACTTCCTGTGGGTATCAGAATATCATGCAAAACTACCTGTAAGCTAGGCCTCCATTGTTTTTTTTGGGGGGGAGGCGTGGGGGGGAAGGAGGCAATTGTTCATAGAGAATTTCCCATGAAGCCATAGACATGGATTAAGAAAGAAGAGACAATTTAACTTAAAAGTTCTTATTTCTTGGATAAGGAGCCAGTGTGGAGGTTCTGCTAGATGCTGAGTAGGTCCATTTTAATTATACTCTAAAGAACCGGGAAAAGAACAGGACTTACAGGAGGAATAAGTGCAGTGCCATAGGAGTCTGAATCACCTACAAATGAAACTTACTTAGGCCCACAGAACCTTTCTGAGAGTGATCGTTTATATTTTCTCTCAATTAAGAATTGATTTTTTTTTTTTGCAATAATACTCTCTTCATCACAGGCAGCTCAGATCACAACTCACTTGGTGTCCTATGGTCAGACATTCAAGCACTAAAACCAAACCAAACCAAACCCACTGCCATCAAGTTATTTCCAACTCACAGTGACCCCGTAGGACAGAGTAGAACTGCTCCATAATGTTTCTAAGGTTATAAATTTTTATGGAAGCAGACTCCCACATCTTTTTCCTGTGATTCAGGCACTACTGAGGCTAAGTAACAAGGAAGAAACTCTTTTCTCAAAAGGAGATTACTTATCTGTAGAAGAGAGATGAGTTTTTCTCCAAAGTCCTAAGGCTCTCCACTCTGATTCTTGCTAGAGGGCAAAGAATTTGGAAAACTATGTGTCAAGTAGCAGAGCAGCCTGCCTTGAAACCTGGGCTTGCTGCAGAGCCTTGTCTTTTCTCTGGGACTCACTCAAAACTTTCAGGTCACTTGATAAATTGTTGTGAAATCATACTCAAATGTGTTGTTTGTTTCCTTCAAAATCCGAAGAAACCCAGTAAAAGTCCTGTCTTTAGTGGTAGATGGTGCAAGGTGTAGGAACTTGTCTTTTGCATTGAAGGACATATCTCATATGCTCTAGATCACTGAATCCCTAGACATGTCACTAAGGTAGTAGCCCCTTGAATTTTTATCTGATGTATCTCCAATCCTCTGGCATTTATATGACTTTTTTAATTGTTGCAAAAAATATATATAAAACACACTTGCCAATTAAACTTTTTGTATTTTTAAACATGGCACTAATGTATTACTGAAACATCTCAGCTACTTGGTACTTCCTGCTTTTCACAACCAGCAGTGACCTGTATTATATTCTGTGGAATGTTAAAGTGATTAATATTTCTCAATTAGATTACGGCAAAGAGCAGGAGAGTTGACATAACCTGAGGAAAACAATGAAGGTGTACTGTAGTCCCTGCCAGGTGAAAGACAACTTCTTCTTGTGGTCCTTGTAAATGGATATAGTGCTAAAAGTATTTGCTATATAATAGCTATGCATCAGGCTCTAGATATTGTGTTGATTTGTTCCAGGATAGATTCCACATCCGGAATAGCAGCTGAAATTAGAGTTACCACTTGATTAAGTTTACAGTGTTCTACAGTCATTTTCCAAGATTCGTTCACCTTCTGAACAAACCAAGCAAACCTAATCAAATAGGGATGTGAAAGGAACCACTACACCTATATTTTTCAAGTCTTTAATGGTGGTACTAATCTCTGAAGTTTCCCCTTGAAATATGGGTTCACTTTTAGTTTACTATCCTGGAAGGAATGGAAAGTTCCAGAAGCTTCTGCTTGGCCTTTCTTACCATAAAAGTTCTTATTTCTTGGATCAGGAGCCAATGTGGGGGTTCTACTAGTTGCCGAGTAGGTCTATGCTATTATATATTAAAAAAAAAAAATTGGAAAATAAACACAAGGAGGATCTATAGTTCTACTGAGATTATTATAAAACATCGTTGAACCAAATTTATCACTAAGCCTATGCTCTGCCAGTGGACCACCATGGCATTTTGGATCTTTAAGGATTAACTTTGAAACAGATCCCTTTGGAGAAGTTGTGGAGGGAAACATGGAGGTAGTTTTGCAGGAACCTATCTCATGAGAACACAGCCTTCTCTGCCATCAAAGGGCTCTGGGTCTGTGAACTGACTTAAGTCTTGGAATTGGTTGGGACTTTATGATTCTCCATTGTGGTATCTCTATCCAGGGTTCAGAGGCCCTGGTTAAGTGGTTAAGTGCTATGGCTGCTAACCAAAAGGTCGGCAGTTCAACTCCACCAGGCACTCCTTGGAAAGCCTATGGGGCATTCTTCTCTGCCCTATAGGGTTGCTATGAGTCAGAATGGACTAGACGGCAATGGGTTTGGCTTTTTTTTGATCCAGGGTTCTGACCACCAGACTGTAGTTTTTTCTGTTATATTAATTAAGTAACATTTTAATAGGCTGCCTGTCTATTTCATTCCTAGGGACATTCCTAGGACCAATTAGCCACTGCCAAAGATTTCTGCAGCTTTAAACTTTTTAATTACCGCTTCATCCTTGCTGCTCATTACAGTAATTATGCCCACCTTGTCTCTGGCAGTTAGGTGTTGTTACTTGGCTTCTGCTACTTCAGAATTCTATCAAGCCCATTGAAATCAGGAAACCATCTCAACGACAGCAACTTCCAGCCTGCTGATGGCCACAACAGAGCTGTCCAAGATTTCTGTTGCTCCCTTCACTAGTGCTCTTCTCAATACATTAATTAAAGAAATGTAATCTGAACACTTTCAGTGGATTTAGTAGTACAGAGTGAGTGTGAAAGTTGCACGAGATAAATCTACCTCGACATTTTTATTTTCCTAAGTCTTTTGATTATTTTCTATATATTACTTCAGGGAAGTTTGAGCCCAGATTTCAGTTAACTAACTAAGCAAATGAAACAGATAAATTCAGCCTGATCTACTGTTATATACCATCCTCCTTAGTCTATCATCTTAGAAATCATTCCCAGACTATATTCCAGGTTTCTGAGTATGTAAATTAGTGGAATCTTGCCATTATTTTCGTAATATAAATCATTTTCCTCTGGAACAGACTTTGCACTTATCCTCTGAAACACGTGTAATCTAACTCTAGTTACATGTCTAGACACAATAAAGGTGAAGAACGAGAGGATAATGTCTCAAGAAAGAATAGTACTGGAAGGGCCAAAATAAGCTGAAGGCTGGATCTAATTGTCTACTATTGTTGGAGAGAACATTAAGGAAACTGGAAAACCAAAATAAATTCCTCTTTTCCCTCTTCTTTCCTCCAGTCTTTCTTTAGTGCTTCCCATTGGCAAAACTTAATAGGGAGCCATGTGACAAGGGAGTCTAGTAAGTATAGTTTTCATAGTCCTATTCCTGGTATCGTAGAACAAAGTATGAAAGAGTCGTCTTGAACGTGAGATACAGTAGGTCAACAACTGATCCTGGAATGGTCCCACCATTGTTTTATTTGTTCATTTGGTCACACAGCCTCCATTCACCTTCTTCTTAAAAATATAACACTTTTTTTTAATCATCTTTTCCTCATCTTCAATAAATATAAATTAGGTAAAATGATCCACCCTGAAGAGGTGCACCTTGAATGGTTTAAGCCAATCAGAGCTTCACATCACACTGGTCCCAATGAAGAAGGAATAAAAAGGTAATACAACAAAATTCAATCAGAGTGAATGAGATACATTGAGACATTAAGACAATAAGAATCTCAGAACAAGGGCAGAAAGAAGCTCACGGTTGATCCTGAAAACTTTAAGACTGGTGCTACTGCCAGTATCTTTCCAGAGCTAAAGTCCATGCATAAAGTCAAAACACGAAGAAGTGCAGAGCAGAGGCATAATCCAGGGCCTGGTGACATTGTATGAGCCGCGATCAAGCTTTCCCTGAAACTAAATTTACCCATAAACATTTCATTTGCATCAACCATACATTCCCTTTTTCCTTGAGCCAGTGTGCATTGTTGGTTTTGGTACCCACTCAATATATTGCTCCAAATAGTCACCACTGAGCAGGGTCTATTATAAGATGAATGGCTATTTCTATAGGAGGCCATCCACCATTTCTCCCAGCCTCATCATTAGATTTATGAGATTGCTGGCCAAGGCTGGATTTTGGTCAAAGGTCAGGATACATATCAGTTCTCCATAGAAGGATCAAATCCAGGAGTTAGACCTCACTAACTTGGAAACCCTGGTGGTGCAGTGGTTAAGTGCCACGGTGGGTAATCAAAAGGCTGGCAGAGTTGGAAACTCTATGGGGCAGTTCTACTCTGTCTTATAGGGTCACTATGAGTTGGAATCAACTCAACGGCAATTGTTTTTCTTTTTTTTTTTTCTTTTAACATGATGCTAATAACCAAATAAGTTTACTTAGTAAACCTACTATGGACTTATAATCTGCCAGTTCAAAAAACATATTTGAGGTATTTATAAAACATAAACACATACAAAATAGGACAATACAAAATGAGACATTATAGAAATCTAAAAAAAAGAAGGAGCTCAAGAACAGATGCTGGCAGATACCTGTATTTGAGCTCTGAGTTACCTCTGATTTTCCTGACAATTAAGAAGGAACCAGAAATAAGCTGGAAAAAAAAAAAAAGGTTTATTTTCAGAAGGAAGAACACTCCAATATTCATTCAGTACCTACAATGTGGCCAGCACTACCCGTGCATTATTCCATTTACTCCTCTCAGTAACTTGGCAGGTAAAGTATTAGTTTCTCAGATTTAAGGATAAGGAAGCAGAAGTTCATAGAAATTAAATACATTGTCCATGGTCTCCGTACTTGCGAGTCAGGATTTGAGCTCGGATTTGCCTGCTTCCAAGCCCATGTCCATTGATAACCTCCTCTAACTCAAGGTTGTGTGTAGATCGTGAGAAGTAAGCAGGTGTTTATTCAGTTCCCAGTGGGATCCAAGCATCTTCGCATATGTGCCACAGTAGACTTGTCCAACAACCCAGAAAGGTTTTCTTGGTGCTGAATAAAAGAAGGCTCCATTCTGGGTGGCTTCTTAATGTCTTTAACCTCAGTTTGACAAAAACACGTACTATTTTTCCAGATGGATGGTTCTTACATAAATGAAATATCATTAAATCCTAGCTCTCCAATGTCATGTCTGTGGGGAACTAAAACAGCCTAGACCAAGCATTTTGATTTCTGATGGCCTTGCTAAATAAGAGGCCTGAGCTTATGGAGTTCACTGAAATGGGGAGCCAGCATGTTGCTCTGTCTCTCTCAAATTGCCCAGGTCTTGAGCAGACCTGTGAGAAGGGCTGGTCTCTGTCTATTTGTGCTAGATTCTCTGTACTGCAACCAGAAGGATCTTTCTGAAATGCAAATCTGAGCATGACATTCTCCTGCTTAAAAACCCTTATTAAAGGCTACACATTGCCTTTGGGATAAAGTCCAAGGTTCTTAATACTTCTTTTTATAACTAAGTCCTCACTCTTTGGCCTCATCTATTATCCCTCTGCACTTCCTTCACAAACTCTATGCTTTAGTCACGCTATGCTACTTTTAGTGCCCCAGTACACACTTCCCCACCTTCTGGTATTTCTCTATGCTGCCCTTTCCTCCAAGAAGGTCTTTTTCTCACTGCCCTCTACAAACCCTTCCCCATGGTGTCTTAGCTTGACTTACACCTACTCATGTTTCAGGAACCATATTAGGCCTTACCTTACTTAGAAGCCTTCTCTGACTTTCAGTTCTGAGCTGAGATACATAGCACCCTGGCCTCACCACCACCTGACACTTCCCACCCTGAAAGTTCTTGACCTTGTTGCATTAGACTCACTCATTGCTCTGCCAAGGTCTCAGGGGATCTACTGTGTTTAAGGTGCTTGTTTGATAAACTGAACTATGAAATGAATAAATGAAATATCCTGAACATGAAGTGTCTACACTGAAAGAAGTTTCCATAAGTTTCAGTTACTGAATGTACAGGCTGAAAGCTTGTTTTGGAAGTTTGAATTCCTAGACATAGAGATTAAGCTGTGGAAATCAAGGACAAAAGAAACAAAAATTAATAATATACAGAAGTGGGTACAAAATTGGCTGAAATTAAGTCTCTGAAAGACAGCATAATAGTTTGCTGGGATTGCTACAAAGTATCACAAACTAGGCAGCTTGAAACAATGGAAATTTATCCTCTCACAGTCCTGGTGGCTAGAAATCCAAATCAAAGTGTCAGTGAAGTTATGTCCTTCTGGAGGCTCTGAGGGAGTCTATTCCATGTCTTTCTCCCAGCATCTGGTGGTTTCCCACAATTCTTGGTGTTCCTTGGCTTGTAAGTGCATCACTCCAACCTTCCCCTTGTTAACACACACTATTCTTCCCTCTGTGTCTCTGTGTCTGTGTCTCTTCTACTCTTCTTCTTAGGATACCAGTCATATTGGATTAGGGCCTGCCCTACTCTATTATCACCTCATGTTAACTAACTAGTTACATCTGCAAAGACATTATTTTCATTTAAGGTCCCTTTCACAGGTACCAGGGTTTAGGACTTGAACGTATCTTTCAGGGGGACACAATTCAGCCCATCGCGAATGATATCACAATGGACTAATTGACCCAGCAGCTTCGGAGACAGGGCCTGAAGTTACTGCTGCCAGGGCCAGGCCTGGACTGAGCCCAGAGATGGAAGAAGAAGTAAGCACAGCTGCGGGAATTTGTGGAGCCTGCAGGCAGGTGACAAGACTTTCCGGTGCTCAGCTTCATTTTGGAGTTCGTTTTGCTCCACTGTAGCAGGGAAGTCTTCCTGGAGGTCCATTCTTAGTACTGTCTCTGAAACTGCACCCCAAGTGCCTCAGAGAGCACGTGTCGCACACTGAGCAGAGCCAACATCAAGCACCCCAGTCACCCCAACTTCTCAGTCTTTGATTCCCCAAATGCCAATGGGGCAAAGCAATACAGTTTGGTAGAAAGAGCACAGAAGTAGTCCCCAAGGCTTAGGTCTGGTTCAGTGTCCTTTAGTTTAGCGGTCCTGCCACCTCGTGGCAAATCTCCACCTCTCTGAGCCCCAGGTTTCTCATCTGTAAAATGGGGATAAAGATACCTCCTCTGCCTACATCAGGGGATATTATGAGGATCAAATAAGATGATGGCTGTGAAAGAGCTTTGAAAACTGTAAAGAACCATGGAAATGCAAGTGAGTGTGATTAAGGGACAGCAGCTGCCCCCACACTTACTTCAAAAGGGAGAAACAGGGTGGAGAAGGCCGACATGTTCTGCTTTTGAAGTGCACAGGAGCAGCTCTCAGCAGAGAAAAAACCAGCATTGCTGCTTAAAAGGCAACTTTCAAAACAACCATTTTCTTTTTGAAGGGAAGATATAGTTGGGAGTACTTCAAAGGCTGGGGAAAAATTTCAGAAAAAAAAATGATGTTTTCTATCCAACTTTTAGTCAAGTCAGAGTTATTAAAAACCTTCAGAACTCTTCACTTATTTAAAAAAGAATTTTAATGCCTTTAAAAATTAAAACCTGTTAAGAGGGACAGACAAGGCACAGTTTCCCCATTCCTTAGGCTCACACTGCAGAAGGTGGAGGTAATGAGTCTGCCCAGTGTTCACCACATGCTTAAACATTCTCTCCAAGGCTTTCCTCCCTGTCTTGATAAGTTTCATACCAGGAATAAGTCACCAGGAATAGGCTCTTATCTTCCCCTATCCATCATCTGACACCTAGCTATCAAGCACAGGCAGATTATTTATTCGGTTTTTCTTTTTCCTTCCTTTAAATATGGCAGTCTCCAAGAGGTCAACTTCAAGAAACCAGAATAGAATTACAACATCCTACTGAAAGGGGGAAAGAAAACCCTCCACCTCCAAGCAAAGAGACACTCCTTTTTAAAACAACTAAATACAGGAATAAAGATAGACCCAGCCTTAGTTCCAGCGGTCAGTGAATAGCAGTGCAGAAGGAGTGCCGGCTGTGATGACTGGTAGGTCAGCCAACTGGAACTTGGCCAAACCTATATGGAAATGTGACTCTGTCCTCCTTTTAATCTCCTGTCCCTTCTAGCTCCCTGCATTGTGCTGAGGAAGCAGGCTGGGAGCGAGGTCCCCAAGGTCCCGAGGAACCTCAATCTACCCTTAAGGGCCTCTCTAGACCCCTATGCCATCCCTGCAATGTGGCTACTGAGATCCAAGGCTGATATTCCTCCAATAGATTTATCCACACCTATAGAATAAGAGAGGAACCCTGATGGTACAGTAGTTAAGCCCTTGACCGCTAACTGAGAGATCGGAGGTTCAAACCCATTAGCTGCTCCACAGGAGAAAGATGTAGCAGTCTGCTTCTGTAAAGATTTACAGCCTTGGAAACCCTATGGGGCAGTTCTACTCTGTCCTATAGGGTTACTGTGAGTCAGAATTGACTCCACGGCAATGGGTTATAGAATAAGAATGGAGACCCTGGATGATGCAAACAGTTAAGCTCTGGACTACTAACTGAAAGTTTGATGGTTCAAACCCACAAAGGGGTCCTCAGAAGTAAGGACTGATAAGCTGCTTCTGAAAGCTCACTGTGCCCTATGGAGCACAGTTCTACACTGCACACAGGGTCACCATGAGTCAGAACTGACTTGACGGCAGTTAACAACAACAAACAACAGCATAAGCTAAGAATGGAGTCTCCGAGTGGTGTGAACGGTTAAGCACTCCACTACTAACCAAAAAGTTGGCATTTTGAACCCACCCAGAAGCACCTCAGAAGGTCACAATCTTAAAAACCCTATGGAGTACAGTTCTACTCTGAAACACATAGATCTCCATGAGTTGGAATCAACTTGACAGTACTTGGTTTGGTTTATAGAATAAGATCAACTTAGATACCTCTTAGACATGCAGTACAGACTTGGCATTCACATTTTCACTCTTCATAAACATGCAGAAACTGATGGGGATAGGGGTGAGCAGGGCTGGGCACAGAGAGAATTTATTCTTCTCAAAGAGGTGACCTACAGAGAAGCAGCTCTTTTCTGCTCCCACTCCTCACCAGATCTTGTCTCAAAGTTTATTTTTGCAAAGGATTTTGAAGGCAAAAGTTAAAGCAATCTTGGTAGTCTGAAGCAGGGCTTCGAACCCTGCTGAGAATTTGCATTTCCACCCCAAACATACTGAATCAGAATCTATAGTTGAACAAGATCACCAAGGTGATTCTTATGTATAACTTACTGGGAACTCGTTAGGAATGCAAATTCTCGGCAGGAGCACTTGTTAGACACACAAATTCTCAGCAGGGGTAAGAACCAGAATGAACAGGTTCAAAGCCCTGGTCTGATGTCAGAGAAGGAAGGCTGCCAAGGAAATATTAGTCCTAAGGAGGAAAGGAGAAAGAACACCCGTAAGCAGGATGATGTCATAGGATGAGAAGAGCTGTCTGAGTCCAGCTCTTCTGCCACAGTTTTAAGCAACCTATTTAATTAAAGTGCCTTGTGCTGGCATGAGAGCAAGGGAAGTGTCAGTTTACTTGTCAGGCACTCCTTTGCCTGGAGTACAGATCAGAGCACCTGTGGCTCAGTGCCAGGCCTCATTTCCAGCAAATGGGGGAAAAAAAAAAAAAGGGAAGGCCAGGGGTGATTACCCCACCTTGGCCTGCCACCTTCCCTGGGTGAAATTACAAGAAAAGTAGGAGACATCACTCCATCTGACTTTTATTCAGTACGATTTGCAGTGAAGAAATGAGGAAGGCAAGCATAACGTCCTGTTCTAGGCAGAGAACCAACCAAAAACCAAGCCCATTGCCGTTGCGTGGATTCCTACTACTGCCCCATACGGTTTTCAAGGCTGTAATCTTTACAGAAGCAGACTGCCACATCTTTCTCCCTTGAAGTAGCTAGTGGGTTTGAGCTGCAGACCTTTCCATTAGCAGCTAAGTATGTAACTAATGTACCACCAAGGCTTCCTCTAGGCAAGAAGGCTTCACCAAACCATTTCACTCCATAGATTGCTTTGTAGGAAAGGAAGCCAGACAAGAAAGCATGCTATGAGTTGGCCCACGGTCGTGATCCACTGGCCCTGAGCTCCACAAAGGTAACCAGGTGATTGAACTGTCTAAATCTTCAGGGCATGTACAGGAAGAGCGTTTCCCCAATCTCTCCCTTCAGTTGTGCTTTGTCAAATCTCTCTTTCCCATCCTTTAAGTATATCTTGGGTAATTCTGGGCTTTCTGGTCCCTTCTAGTCTAGATTCAACTATAGATTTCCCTTTCTCATCATAGGCTAGAATATGGCTAGGTAGACTTGAAGCAGGGAAGAAAGGACATGGTCTGTCCTCTCACCTCTGTATTTCTCACCCACATGGAGGTGGATGTGACCTGCTTCTGGTCCCTTCCTGAGAGTCTTACCCCCTCCCATGGTGTCCACCAGTGCAGCTTCAAAGCTGATGCCTCTTATTCATTCTCTCTATGCTCCAAAGAGACTACTGAGGTCCACTTCTGTGTCCTCTGAGGGCCACCGCTATATGAAGAGATGCCCTCATCTTCCTTTCGGGCAGACTATATCACAGTTCCTTCATGAAGGTACTTCTGAAAAGCTTTCCCCCAACCTGGAAAAAGGCTCTGTGGTACTGTCCTCTTCCTACCTCAACTACCCATTTTGCAGATTAAGAAATTCAGACTTGGGAAATGTATGATTCCTCAGGGTCATGAAGAAAGTCTACACAAGAGGGGGCCCAGAATGCATTGCTGAGTGTGATCAGTATGAAGACAGTTCTGGTAGACATTAGAGGTCACAATGCGTAGCACTGAGACTATTGGGAAAATTTGGTACAGTGCCAACAGAATGATCAGGACCATTAGGGGGCTGGCAAAAAGTGAATGTGACCTTGGTTTGCATTAATTTTTATGATGATAATGATAAAAATAAGAAGAAAAATAACACAGATCCCTGGTGGCACAGTGGTTAAGAGCTACAGCTGCTAACCAAAATGCTGGCAGTTCGAATCCACCAGCCATAGGGGTGCTATGAGTTGGAATTGACTCAATGGCAATGGATTTCGTTATGTATTGGACACCTCTTGTGTCCTACTTCACTTCTTCTTAGCCCACTTTTTACTCCAGGTTTTCTTGGGGAAACTGCCTTTACACAGGTATAAACTGATAGCACCTTGCTTCACTGTACCTTGTAACTCTTGCTTTTGATGATTCTCTGATTCCTTAGTTTCTCATGTGCATAGTCAGGAAGCCTGAGGAAGTTAACATACAATAAGAAAATCCTTGTTCAATGGACAACCATAAATGCTCCCCTCTTCCATACCTCCAAAAGGTCGACAGTTGGAATCCACCAGCTGCTCCCTGGAAATCCATGGGGCAGTTCTACTCTGTCCTATACAGTTGCTATTAGTCGGAATCAACTCAATGGCAATGAGTTTGGGTTTTTCTCTTCCATACCTCAGATGAAAAATCACAAGATACCTTGCTTCCCATTGGATCCTGGTAGGATTGAGTCCCAATTGTCCAGAGTGGCAACCAACTCAAGAACATACTCATGTAGTCACTTTCACTCCTTTCTGTTTCACTCTTCTCAGGACCTGTATGTAAACTGCCCAGTCCTCAATTCCTATTCCCTGCTGTCTCTTCTCAAAATAAAATTTCTGCCTACAAGTCATTGTCTCAGGCTCCAGAAGGGATCCAGGTTTAGTCAACTTATAATGTTTGAGCAGTGTATTAAGTACCTTACATGGATTATCTGCTTTAACCCTCAAACAATCCTGATATAAGTGCTATTTTTATTCCCCTTTGACAGATCAGAAAAATGAAGTACAGTGAGGTTAAGTAACAAGACTGTCCTACAGACTAGTTGATGACCCTAGTGAACTCAGGTGAGAAACAATTCTTCACCAGGACAAACTCCACAAGGAGTGTGTTTTCTCTGTCAGGACTTCATGTGGAAGAGAGGATGGTTTTCTTCAGAATCAATCAGGAAGACAGAACAATCACACTACAAGGAGGCAGGTTTAAACTCAATATTTAAGACAGAAATTTCTGACAGAGCTGCCCAACCACAGAACGAGTAATCTTGGCAGGCAGCAAACCTGATGGAGGTAGAGAGCTACAGTTGAAGAGCTGAATGTATATGGCCAGCCATTTCTTGGTGATGCTGAAGTGAGAATTATATGCAGGGATTTTATCAGATTAGGGTAGGATTCTAATTTTTGAATTAGAATTCTGCCTCCTCACTCACCAGTCCAAGACAGACTGAACTTTTGCAACCTTCTGGGGCTTCTTTGATTCTTTACTGGTGGTAGGTCAACCAAGAAGTGAGATTTTACTGGGGTGCAGGATGTCTTTCTAGGCAAGAAAGTCTTGGCTGGTTGAATAAATATGGCTAGAAGTCCTGGTGGCACAGTGGTTAAAGAGATCAGCTGCTAACCAAAAGATCAGCAGTTGGAATCTACCAGCTGCTCCTTGGAAACTCCATGGGGCAATTCTACTCTGTCCTATAGTGTCACTATGAGTTGAAATCAACTTGACAGAAGTAGAGTTTGGTTGGTTATTCTCCCAGGTGAAAGTGAGAACCTGTCTTGGGCTTAATTTCTATTCTCTGTAGTACTTAGATTAGGAATGGGCACAAATAAAATGCCCAGTAAATGTCCATAGTATGTGAAAATATTATTGGCCTTAAGCTATCTGTGAACTCTGAATTGGCGTGATTACTCAGCTCTAATAGCCTAGCTTTGTCCCAAGTCCTATGTAATGAGTTTAGAGCATCTTCCAGTCTGTGGAAGTCATATCCCTAAAAACCCAGTGAATTCTCTTCAGGCCCAGAGAAGAAGCTTGGAACTGGGAACAGAGCAGATGTAGGACTGGACCCAAGAAGTGGGTCAGTGGGCCTAGTAGATTGGTCATGGTCTTTTAGGGGCTGTAAAGTCTGTGTATACATAAGGAAGACCGAAAAAGAACTGACACCTTTGAATTGTAGCGTTGGCAAAGAATACTGAATATACCATGGACTGTTAAAAGAATGAACAAATCTGTCTTAGAAGTACAACCAGAATGCTCCTTAGAAATAGGATGGCAAGACTATGTCTCACATACTTTGGACATGTTATTAGGAGGGATCAGTCCCTGGAGAAGAACATCATGCTTGGTAAAACTAGAGGGTCGGTAAAAAAGAGGAAGACCCTCAACAAGATGCATTGACCACAATGGGTGCAACAACAGGCTCAAGCGTAACGATTGTGAGGATGGTGCAGGACCAAGCAGTGTTTCGTTCTGTTGTACATAGGGTTGCTATGAGTCAGAACCAACTCAATGGCACCTAACAACAACAACAAGATCCGTGTGGGTGAAAGACCTCCTGCTAGGAGCTGGGTGGGTCAAGACTGTATTCTAACCACAGACACAAGAGGTGGAAGGGCTGTTGGTCTGACTTTGTCTTGGGTAAGCGAG
This sequence comes from Loxodonta africana, assembly GCF_030014295.1. Classification (NCBI taxonomy): domain Eukaryota; kingdom Metazoa; phylum Chordata; class Mammalia; order Proboscidea; family Elephantidae; genus Loxodonta; species Loxodonta africana. Next base: position 43,740,125 of record NC_087367.1, on the reverse strand, counting down.
TTACACATGCATGGAGGAAGGGGGCCCATTACCTCAAACAAATTCCTCAGAGAAAAGAAGAATTTGGCTGGAAAACAGGCAGTTTGTGGAGGAATTTAAAGTAACAAGTTAATCCAGAGCCAGATTGGGAGAGCTCCAGCCCTCCTCAGTTACTGTCTTCACCCCTCCTCAAAGATTACAGACTTTGTACACAATCAATATGCATGATCCTCGGTCCTTAGTAAAATTTGTCCCAATTTCTAGAGAAAGAAACCCAGACAGTCATGAGTCAGTGAAGGATTTTAGGACCATAAGCTACTCCAGCTCTAGCACAGATGCTCTCTGGATGTGGAGAAAAGAGCTCAGGGATCAAGGAACAAAGCCCAGGAAAAAAGTCATCCTTAAATTAAGAGGATGCCCATGGGGGTTTTGGGCCCCTCCCAGCTCTCACTAGGCCAAAGGAAAAAGGAAATACCTCTGGACTAAAAATCAAGTCCAGACTCTACATGATGGTCTGTGAAGCCCGGCTTCATCAGTCCCAGGCCCTTTTCTCTATCCTCATTTCAAATCTTTCTGCCCCTCACTCACAATCCCACAGACACACTACCTGCAACACAACAAATTTTCTGCCTCAGGGTATTTTCCCATGCTGTTCTCCTGGAACTTGTGTTCCTCTGTTCTTCAAATTGCTGGTCTTTGTGCTTTCTGGGCTCAGTTTGAAGTCACTTCCTAAGAGAGGACTTTGCTGACCTCTCAAACTAAAGTAGAACCTGGGCTATTTACCTTCAGATTCATTCCTTATCCTTCCTTTGCTATTTTGTATCTAGGGATGGAAGTGGGGGGCTAAGTCCTGCACGTCGTGTCTCCCATAATTCGAGGCACACGGGCCTCTGGCAGAGTTTGGCCAATGGGAGGCAATGACAGCATATGAGAGGGCAGGAGGAAGGGAAAACCAGGGCATTACTCTCACTTTCTCTCCAGGAGTGTAGATTACTTTCAGGTGTGATTGGAAGCCTTTGAATGGTGTTACATAGAAGGTTAAGCAGAGGGATGTAACATACAATTTACTTCTTTAAAAGATTACTAGGATTTGTGGAAAATGTGTTGGGGCAGGAAGAGAGTAGGATTTGAGTAGAGAAATTAGGAGGCAGTCCCAGTGAGAAATGATAATGTCTTAGAGTAGCACAATGGAGAGAAGTGGATAGGTTAAATCTGTCTTTGAAGGAAGAATTGGCAGAGCTTGGTGATTTTCGGTTGTGGTTCATGAGGGAGATGCAGGAATGATTTCCAGGTTCCTGGCCTGATCAACTGGGTAGATAGAGATGCCATTTACCACTACGACAGAAACTGTAAGAGGAACAGATTTGTGGGGAAAGTTCATACGCGTTCTTGTGGTCTTTTTTCCCCCTCCATCCTGTTTCAGAGCCCTGGTGGTGCAGTGGTTAAGAGCTACTGCGAGCTATGTCTGCAAACCAAAAGTTCGAATCCACCAGCTGCTCCTTGAAAACCCTATGGGGCAGTTCTACTCTGTTCCATAGGGTGCTACCAGTCGGAATCGATTCAACGGCAACAGGTTTGGGTTTTTTGTTTGTTTATTTTATCCTGTAATTATCTACCTACCTATCAATCAATCTGCCTACCTACCTATCTCTCATGTCTTAAAGTTTGGATATTACCATCTATAATATGTTGTGATTTTGTTTTCCAATTGTTTGCCACTATAGAAATTCAATTGCATTTTTGTGTAGTGACTTTGTATTCTGTAATTTTACCAAGTTTATACATTTTCTAGTTTTTGTATGTGTGGATTTCTTAATGTTGTCTATGTAAACAATTACAGTGTCTGCAAATAAAGATTGTTTTCCTTCTTTGCTCAGAATCCCTACCTATGGCTTTATTTCTACATCTTAAAATGGCTAGACCCTCTAAGACAAAGTTGAGTAGAAGTAGTGAGAGAGAACATCCTTACCTTCTCACCAATCTTAGGTGGAGTTTGTCCAGTACTTCATTGTCAAGTATGTTATTAGCTCTAGGATTTTTGGTAGATATTCTTCACTAGATTGAGACTATTTCTTTCTATTTCTAGTTTCTAAGAGTTTTTGTTATGAATAATTGTTGAATTTTGTCAATTTTTTTTTCTAAATCTATTGCAGTAATATGTTTTTTCCCTTTTATTCGGTTAACATGGTAGATTACATTCATTAGGTTTTTTTTGGGGGGGGGGTGTTGAACCAATCAGCATTCCTGGGATAAACTTGGTCAAAGTCTTTTACTGTTTTTACATATTGCTGAATTCTAGTGGCTAATGTTTTGTTAAGGGTGTTTATATCTATGTTAATGTCTATTTTATTATTTCTTACTATGCGTATGGTTCTTCTAGGAAAGATATGGCCTTTTGGGGGTCTCATTTGAATCTTTCAGGGGCTCATCAAGGACTCTCCACCTTGACTAGATGCTAACTCTAACGTCTCCCAACACTGTGAGACCTCTGGTGTCTCTGTTCAGCTCTCCTCCAGCAGTAGCTACTCTAAGCTGGTCATTCCAGCACCTTGCTTTGTGCACACATAGCCAACCCTCAGCCAGCGACCTGTAGCCAGCCCTGTAGCCATTTCGGCAGCTTCAAACTCTGATATGTGTCTCTTCCACTCAGTCAGATAATGCTCCGCTTGGTCTTTAACCTCCCTGTACCATGTTAGGGAAAATATCCCAGACAAAAAGCCAGGTGAATGTGGGGTATCTCATGTTGAGGTTCCCGTCTTTCAAAGATTATTGTCCAATAGCTGGAAGCAAGTAGCTTAGGGTGTGAGGGCAATTCCAGCACCAGTTACTCTGTTGTGGTTGGGATAGGAAGTCTGTTTCCTTCTGTATCTTTAAAACACATACCTATTTTGCTACTTTTTAATTTTATATTTTTGGTATTATCTATTTACCTCCCAATATGAAAGATGATGATTCAGCTGTCTTTCATACCAGCTGTACACACACACACACACACACACACACACACACACACACACACTTTTCACCTCCTGACCCTCCACAGATATTTATATCATAATATTGGTTGTTAAAAAAGTAAACATTGCTGTCCAGTCAATTCCAACTCATAGTGACCCTATAGGACAGAGTAGAACTGCCCCATAGGGCAGCCAAGCTCTTAACCACTGTGCCACCAGAGCTCCTAATTTTGGTTAGGTCAGCCATATCAGTGCTATTCACACCTGAGCCATCTTGTATACTAGGGTTGTTTTTTCTTCATTTCTTGCACATCTTTTTGTTTTGTTAATAACTTAGTTTCTTTTATTTGCTCGATTACTGATCACTTGTCCCTGATTCAATTCCAAACTCTTCACCAGTTATCTGGATCCCTGTTTTACAATGCTCAGAAGTATCTCCTTGAGGAAATCTCTTCTGGAGTCTACTTATATGTTCCAATCTGGACTGGTACACTTAATCTGTAGCTTTTCTGGGTATAGAAATAATTTCTTTCAGAAATTTGAAGGCCTTGCTCCATTTCCTTTCAGCTCCAGCTGTTGTAATTGAGAAGTCCAAAGCCATTCTAATTTCTTATATTTTGTGTTTGACTTATTTTTGTTTCCTTCTGGAACCTTTTAGGATCCATTTTTCTCATGATAATGTAATAATAAATATAATAATGATGATGATAATAACAGTGTAACCTTATTTTTACTAGGTACTCAATTGGTCCTTTAAGTCTAGAAAGACATGACCTTTAATTTGTAAAAATTTCTTAAATTTCTTCATTGATGAATATCTTCTTTACATTTTCTCTGCTCTCTGTCTTTTGGATATCCTTACTAATTTTTTTTTTTTTTTTACTAATTAGATTTTGGAACTCTGAGAGATCCCTAAAAATTTCTATAATTTTTCTCTTACTTTACATCTCTTTTATTTTTGTTCTACTCTCTGAAAGATATCCTCAGCTTTATCTTCCAATCCTATTCAATTTTTTACTTTTTCATCACATTTTTAATTTCTAATATGAAATTTTTGCTCCCTGAATGTTGAATTTCATAGCTTCCTCTTTTGTTTCGTGGAGGCAGTATCTTCTACTAGCCATGAGATCATGCTAACGATAGATAGGTTTTTCCCCTTAAGTTTCCTTATTCTCCCCCACCTTTATTTCTTCCGAGCTGCTTTCCCCCCACTTGTTTTGGTCTCTACATTTTAACTTAGAAGCCTTCTTCGGTTTTCCGGGAAACTAAAAGTCTGATTGGGAGCTTTGTGCAAACGAGTAGGACTTCTCTGTTATGGATGTCACTTGTTGGATCTGGCTGGCCTGCTTCTTTGGGAAACCTCATTTGCTTTACCCTTAGGTTCTCCTAAGCTGATCATATTCCTCAGAGAAGATTCTTTCAGCCTCCTTCCTGGAAGGTCTGATCTGGCTGCCAAATTTCTGGGAGCTGAGATTGAAAAGGGGGCTGGTAGCCTTAGCATCCAGTATATAAACTTCCATGTAATCCCCTCATTTCAGTTTGGAATCTTGCCCTCACATGGAGCAAGTCATGCATGACCCTTCCTTCTCCCCTTTCCAGAAAATAAGCCTCCAGCCTTCTGGCAGGGTGGAGAAGGGGCTAGTACCACTTTCCTGGAGTAGGGGAGATATATAGGGCATCACCTGCTTTAAAACTTTCATTAAAACATTCCATTTTTAGACCCACTTTTAGTGGTACCTGGACCAGCAATGGAAACCCTGGTGGCATAGTGGTTAAGAACTACAGCTGCTAACCAAAAGGTTGGCAGTTTAAATCTACCAGGTGCTCCTTGGAAACTTGATGGGGCAAGTTCTACTCTGTCCTATAGGGTTACTATGAGTTGGAATCGACTCTATGGCAACGGGTTTATTTATTTATTTATTTTGCGGGGAGGGTGGGGAGAACAAGAAATGTCTGAGCCTTTTGGAAATTCAGAGTTGGAAACTGCTTTGCTTCTCAGCTCTCCACACTATGGCCTTGGAATTCCGTTTTTGTTGTTGTTTGTTTTTAATGCTCTATCAGATATTTTTGCATCTGTAATCTAACTTGCAAAATTTTGTTGCTGCTGCTCCTCTCAGAGTCTCTCTGTCTTTGAGGCTTTATGCCTTTATTATTATTATATTTTTACAGTATCATTTTAGTGAAGTTTTGGAGAAGACTCCTATATTTCTTCAATAGACTGGTAACATGACAGCTTGATACCTCAGGTTAAGGCTAAAACTGGGAACTCACAGCTACCAGTAGAAAGCAGGCCAAGAGACTTGCTCCAGTTTCCATAAGTGTGGAACGGTGACATGAAAATAGAACTTTTTTTCAAAATTCCACAGCAGCAGAATAAGAGAGCAAGCCTTAAACTTGAAAGTATAAAAGGAAGAACTTCTGCCTACTGTAGATGGTGACCTTAGGAAACTTGTCACAAGAATTGAGTACAGGCTGATGATTAAATACAGTTGTTTTCCCCAAGATTCAGGAAAACCTTGGGAAGCAGAGCCAGGATAGGTCACATAACCCGTTGCCGTCAAGTCAATTCTGATTCGTAGTGACCCTATAGGATGGAGTAGAACTGCCCCATAGGGTTTCCAAGGAGCGGCTGGTGGATTCAAACTGCTGACCTTTTGGTTAGCAGATGTAACTCTTAACCACTCTTCACCAGGGCTCACAGGTCACATAAGGAAGCAGATATTTCGGACCTGTCTCTCCAAGTCTTTCTGCATTGCAGACCTCTGACTTCTGCACCCAACTCCGTTCTGAGATTGAAACCTCAAAGGCCCCTCTCAGGCTCCTGGTCAGAGATACCTCAGCTCAGGCCCAGTGGGAAGATGTTTTTCCATCATTATGGCTGGTGAATAGAAGAAGCATCTGAGTGTCTAGGTAGCTTTACCCAGAACTCCATGGCTGTCTATTTTCTTAGCTATAGCCTTCGGCCTCCTTTCATTTGGGAAAATACCTACAGTGGCCATCAGTTATTTCCAGAAACCTTGAGGGAAGAGTATTTCTCTAAGACCTTCCCACTACCTGAAACCCTCGGAAGATGAAGGAAGACCTTAAAAATCGAAATGGACCATCATATCTAGGAATCTATTCCTCCGGAGGAGTCCCTGGGTGGTGCAAACAGTTAATGTGCTGGGCTGCTACCTGAAAGTTTAGCCATTCAAGTCTACCCAAGGTTCCTCAGAAGAAAGACGTGGTGATCTACTTCTGAAAAATCAGCCACTGAAAACCCTGTGGAGCACAGTTTCACTCTGACACACGGGGGTGGCTGTGAGTCAGACTCGACCCAAGGGCATCTGGTTTATCCAGGAGTCTGTGCCTCTTGATTAGGAAGGTAGGTCTCACCCTGGTGCTGGGCCCTGGACACTACAACCGGCCACACCCCTCCCTGTTGTTTCAGCTACCCAGTCTTTGTGGGACAAGCTCTCTCAGGGACACAAAACTGAAAACTGCATCCTTCCTGAACCAACCTCCAGCCTCCAGATATTTGTGGTCTTGGACAGATCATCTCCTCAGTCCTGTCCCTTCCCATGCACCCTTAGGGGACATCAGCAAATACAGAAAGGGCTGGGTATAGGGCATTATCAGGTAGGAATTCCTTCTGCAGGCTGAGAGATTTGGTTTTGATCCTGTCTTCAGCACTACATTATGGTACAGCAATATCATGATCACCTCACAGGCACGGAAGGAATTATTTTCACTGGCATCTTTCATTTCTTATCCCCTCATTCTCATGTGTCTGCCTGCTGACAAACCAGAACTGTCAGAGCCACCTGTCACTGCAGGGGGAAAAAATACCTTTTTTGACAGCTGTAACTTCCTTTAGCATACTCTTTGTACCCAGTGTCTGCATCCCAACCCTTGTTTGTGACACTTCTGTTATTTCAAAGACCTCATGAAATTCCCCCAAAAGGAAACTCAAACCCAATTAATTTAAATTCATTTTCGTGTTCAGTGTGTTACATGACGTATACAGGAGGGGGTATGTGCATCACAAAGCTAAGAAATGGGAGGACTTCATTGTAAAGAAACAGCCTTCCTCATTAAAAGCAAACACAGAAGTCTCCAAGAATTTTAGAAGAGAAGGGCAGGGCACAGAAGGTACCTCCTGTTGCGGTTGGGTGAGGTGTGTGGTGGGTCCTTGGTTCTAATTCTGGTGTTGGGCACATGCTGGTGGGAGGGATTTGTCTAAATAGAAAGAAACCGTCCTTTCTAGGAGCTCCTGAGTGGTATAAACAGTTAACGCACTCCTTGCTAACCGAAAGGGTGGAGGTTTGAATCCACCCAGAAGTGCCTAAGAAGAAAGGCCTGGTGATCTAGTTCCAAAAGATCCATGACTGAAAACCCTGTGGAGCACAGTTCTACTCTGACACACGTGAGGTTGCCATGAGTCGGAGTCACCTGGATGGCAGTTGTTCTCTTTGTTTTTGCTGTGTTTTAGTTTCCCTTTAAATGGCACCACCCAGTAACCATGCTAACAGCCTGCCCTTACCTCCACCAGTCTCGCCTTTCCTTCGGATGACATGCCAAAGCCACATCCGAGCCCCAGGAATTCACTACTGCCTTCTCAACCCCAAGGCTGCACAGTCCGTCCCCTGTTTCCTGAGTCGGGCTATTTTTTGTTTGTTTGGATTTTTGTTTTAATAAACACTCACAGAAAGTGAAAAAAAAAAATGTTTACAGAGGAGGCATTCGGTAGGGACCTTCTTGTTCTCCAAGTTCAATAGCAACCTTTTGGCTTTAGATTTGGGATAGTTGCCTCTGCATATAATTTATCCCCTCTCCCCACAGGGTCGCTCAATAATGTTTGGCAAAAAAGGAATAAAATTGTGGCAGCACTTAAATATGTGGAAGAGTACCATCGATGGAAGGGAAATGATAAAAAATTTATGGACAATAGAATACAGATATGACTGGATTGCTGTGCCTCAAAACTCACAAGGGAGAAGGCCCTGGCAGCAGCAAGTACGGCTCTTCCCAGGGGAGCCCCAGAGGGTTTCCCAGCTTGAGTTTGGCTGTGGAGTAATAATCAGGATCATAATTAGCTGGAGCACTGTCTACAGCAGTGGTTTCCAAATTGTTTTGAGTCACACACTCCTATCACTAAACAAAACAAAATAAAACAAAAAAACTTAAGCATGTATCCACATTCTATGTAAATTTATTTATCTATAAATTATATAAATACACTACTCTCGTTAGCAAATATCTCAACACAATTTATATTTCAGTGAGATTAATCATTAATGATCAGAGTGAAAATTCATCAGATCTTAAGAAATCATCATTATTTTCATAACTTAAGGTAGTGAATAGCTTTACTAGTCTCTAATTGCTTACTAGTCTTGGCGTTTTTATCTTTGAATCTCATTTCTTATGCCAGAATTCTTAATCACTCAACAATTTTGCAATTTTTTTAATGGAATATATTGTCCATAAATCTTCTTAACCAAGAAGATATAAACTGCAATTCTTCGCAAGACCATCAAGCAAACAAACAAGTGAATTGGAACCCCTCCTCTTATCTCAGGAATCACAATCCATATAGTAAAGCTAATAAACCTTACTAGCTTCCATATTTCAGATAAAATGCATGTAAGTAAAAGCTACAGTGTTTCCCTTGCATTCCCAGTGGATCACCTGGTACAGCTGTCAAGGATGCTCCTCCACTGGAGTCACTGTGGTGTGATCCTCTGTGCTCGTTGACCCTTTGCCTTCCTGAGTCACAAAGAAGCTGATTGCTGTATTTGTACTTAGCTGGAACCCTAAGAACTACTTCTCTAAACAGATTTCTCCAGGGAGGCCCACAGTGTAGGTGTTGGGGAGAGTGGAGAAGAGAGACTGTGGCATCCCCCAACCTGCTCAGCAGACTAACACAAGCAGAAATGGTGGCAGTGCCACTCAAAAGTACGATAAAGGGCTGATGACAAGGGTCAAGTCCAATGCTGTAGGTGGTAGTAGGAATCATGTTTGTCTGCCCAAGATTTTAAAGGAAGCTGCCTGTGCGTAGAACATGCTTAACATCAGGCCTAGCCCAAAGTCTTGCACAAAATGGCAAAGAGCTCTGCATATGCTAGGCATACCAAACAAATAGCCTTGTCTTTCCTTCAGAAATGTGAAGTCAGCCAAGGATCACCAGACCATTAAGGAAAACCAACAGTATGAAAGTAGAAGGCCAAAAGGAACAAAAACAACAACCATAATAACAGCAAATTAAAAAAGGAAAGGAAAGCAATTTTTAAAATTGTACTTCTTACTTGGATTCTCAGATTCATTTAAGAAAACATTATAAAGGAACAGCCAGAGGGGAAAAAATGATTGAAAATTTGAAATCTGAAAGTTGAAATAAAAATTAAATACAAAGGGAGAAAAATAGTTAAACATGAATGAAAATCAAATTAGTGGACGTCAAGATAAAAAGTCAAGGAACTCTTCCCCATCAAAAAGACAGAGATGGAAAATAATATAAAAGAAAAAAAACGAAGGTGGAAAAGAAAAAAAAAAAAGAGTCCAAAACCCACTTAATAGGAATTCCAGTCCAGCAGGAGAGGAAAAAAAAACACAATGAAGATGAGGAAGAAGATGGCCCCTGCTTTCTCCTTCCTGTTATGTGCAACTATAAAGCCTGGAAACAGAGTAAGAGACAACTAAAGGAGAAGTCTGAAAGGTGGTAGAGAAAAGCAAACTGGTTTGGAGCCTTCAAAGACAGGAGCAACACAGTGGCAGGGCATCTTTCATTCCCTCCACCCACTAGAGGAAGGCTCCCAGACCTGGCGTGCCCCTACCCCAACCTTGAATAGAAAGCAACATAGGTAGACTCATTCTTCCCCTAGATCCATTGGGAGTCCTTCTGACAACATCAGGTGGCTCAACACTACTATTGTTGTTGCTGTTAAGTGCTATTGAGTTGGTTCCGACTCATAGTGACCCTACGTACAACAGAGCAAAACACTGTCTGGTCCTATGCCATCCTCACAATCGTTGCTATGTTTGAGCTCATTGTTGCAGCCACTGTGTCATTCCATCTTCTTGAGAGTCTTCCCCTTTTTCACTGACATTCTACTGAGCATGATGTCCTTCTCCAGGGACTGGTAACTCCTGATAACATATTCAAAGTATGTGAGATGAAGCCTCGCCATTCTTGCTTCTAGGAGCAATCTAGCTGTACTTCTTCCAAGACAGATTTGTTTGTTCTTCTGGCAGTCCGTGGTATAGTCGACATTGTTCACCAACACCATAATTCAAAGGCATCAATTCTTCTTTGGTCTTCCTTATTCATTGTCCAGCTTTTGCATGCATATGAGGCAATTGAAAATACCATGGTTTGGGTCAGGCACACCTTAGTCCTTGAAATGACATCTTTGCTTTTTAACACTTTAAAGAGGTTGTTTGCAGCAGATTTGTCCAATCCAATATGTTGTTTAATTTCTTGACTACTGCTTCCATGAGCATTGATTGTGGATCCCAGTAAAATAAAATCCTTGACAATTTCAATATTTTCTCTGTTTATCATGATGTTGCTTAATGGTCCAGTTGTGAGGATTTTTGTTTTCTTTATGTTGAGGTGTAATCCATACTGAAGGCTGTAGTCTTTGATCTTCATCAGTAAGTGCTTCAAATCCTTTTCACTTTCAGCAAGAAAAGCTGTGTCATCTGCATATCGCAGGGTGATAATGAGTCTTCCTACAATCTCAATGCTGCATTCTTCTTTATATAGTTCAGCTTCTTGGATTATTTGCTCAGCATACAGATTGAATTAAGTATGGAGAAATGATACGGCCTTGATGCACACTCTTCCTGATTCCAAACCATGCAGTATCCCCTTGTTCTGTTTGAACGACTACCTCTTGGTCTAAGTATAGTTTCCTCATGAGCACAATTAAGTATTCTGGAATTCCCATTCTTTACAATGTTATTCATAATTTGTTATGATCTACACAGTCAAATGCCTTTGTATAGTCAATAAAACACAGGTAAACATCTTTTGTATTCTTTGCTGTCTGCCAAGATCCATCTGACATCAGCAATGATATCCCTCATTCCACATCCTCTTCTGAACCTAGCTTAAATTTTTGGTAGTTCCCTGTCAATGTACTGCTGCAACCATTTTTTAATTATCTTCAGCAAAATTTTCTTATGTGTGATATTAATAACAATGTTTCATAATTTCCGCATTCTTGCATGCTTAGGAAAGTGAATTCGTCTATTAGTTTTTTGTACTGTGGTGGCTTGTGTGTTGCTGTGATGCTGGAAGTTATGCCACTGGCATTTCCAATACTAGCAGGGTCACCCATGGTGGACAGGTTTCAGTGGAGCTTTCAGATTAAGACAGACTAGGAAGAAGGACCTGCTGATCTGCTACTAAAAAAATTGGCCAGCGAAAATCTTACATGCCTAAGAACTTGAAATCCCTTAATAGTTCAATGAAGGCACATTTGTCTTCTACCAATACAAATTTTAGACAAAACGGTAGCCAGTTTTAGAAATTCTACCCCCTCCACTGTAGTAGCTCCCACGTGCAGAGTAGAGTTGGGGCAATGCTTTTGTAAAAATTAAGGTCATACTTATTTATACATCTTATTTACTATTTACCATGTATTAGACATTTGTATTTGTCAGGATAGTATAGGCAATGCTGTGGTAACAAATATACACCCAAGTCTCAGGGACTTAATGTGAAAAAGTTTAGCACTCACATAAATTGCAATGCAGATCCTGTACCTGTCCTCCATTTTGTAGCTAAGGCGTCTGGGATATGTCAACTCCAAGGTCAATGCAATGGGGAAAGAGAGGTTTGAGGGATTTTGTAAAATGTCTGTAAGTGTCAGCTTGGACCCAGATTATATCATCACTTTCACCCACGTCCTAGGAGTCCTGGTGGCGCAGTGGTTAAGAGCTCAGCTGCTAACCAAAAGGTCAGCAATTTAAACCCACCACCTGCTCCTTGGAAACCCTATGGAGCAGTTCTACTCTGTCCTATCGGGTTGCCATGAGTCCTAACTGACTCGACTGTACCTAACAACAACAACAAATCACCCACATCCCACTGGCCCAAAGTTTGTCACATAGCTCTAAATTAACTGCAAAGGAAGCTGACCATATGGTCTTCCTGTCTGTCCAGGAAGAGAATGTGGAGATCACATATCACCGTGTTGGTACAGCATTCAGTAAACAGAAACTCTGCCCTCCTGCTACAGCTGCTATTTCTACTGCTATTACTTCTAATGCCTTAACAATAATGATGGTACCACCTACATTTGTTCAGCTATGTGTCAGGCATGAGCCCCTTTCATGATCTCATTTAGTTTGCACAACAACCCTGCAAAATGAGTTTATTTATTATTACAAATCAGGACTCAGAGAGGTTGAAATTGCTAAAGTCACAAGCTAGTAAATACTTGTCTTATTACCAGTACTCCCCGTACTTAAAAGAGAAAGGTGCCTCTAAGGGGCTGGTGCGGACTACCTGGTAACCATTCCCTGCTCTAAGTTACCTGTCTGGTACAGAACCATTGGAGCTCTGTAAAAAGCCACCCTCCTTGGTAATTTCTTCTTTGATTTACTGGTTGTGTTAAAATCGTTGTTCTATAATGGTCACGTCTGGATGAAGTCGCACTTAAAGAGAAAATTGCCCTAAATAAAAATGAATGATACTAAAATCCCTTCTCTCCCAATGAAATGATTCTTCTATATTTTGTTCTCCTTGTGAGCACACCAAAAAAGCTTCTTCAGTCTATTATTTCCCAATTACCTCCTCTGGTGTTAGCTGAGAGCAGAGAGGGAAGATGGGATCATGAGCCTCATAACATCTGATCTTTTCCAGGCTTCAGCAAACCTGTGAATCACTTTCATAAGCTGAGTCAATACCAGGTGTCACCTGGTGGCAGGTAAGGGCAATTCGATGGCTTTTCTAATACCTTGCAGGCATTGATTTTTCCACATGCCTGGAGAGAGGAGACGGAATAGGGAATGGAGGAGCATGCAAAGGTAACGTGACCACATGACTCTGCAGGAGATCTCAGGGCTCACATCTGCCCTGACCTCACCCTGTGTCTGGGTCCCTCCCAGCGGCGCCCACTGCCCGCAGAGGATGCCCAGGAGCCAGGAGGACACTGCTGAGTGTGAGAGTCATCCTGGATCCTGCCCATGTCATCCAAAATGGGCCAGTTCCTCTGCTTTCCCTGTTTTAAAGGACTGACTGATCCAGGTGCATGACTAAAAATTGTTGTGTCAGAGAAGGTGAGATGGAAAACTTCATTCTCAAAGTTTGGCCCTTGACCAGCAGCACCACCTGGGAACTTGTTAGAAATACAGATTCTCAGGCTCAAACCCAGTGCTACTGAATCAGAATCTCCAGGGCTGGGTCCACCCATCCTTGTTTTACTAAGTCCTCCAGGTGATTCTGATGCTAAAAGAACCTTGAGATTGAGATCATTAGACTGAGTGCCCGTTTCACAGAAATGAAAGCCAAGGCTCTGGAATCATTTAATACCACCCTTTGCTGCTTCCTCTTGGGTAGCCTACCTGGCAGACTGCAGCTGGACGAGGTGACTCCCCTGATCCCAGGGTAGCAGCTATGATTCAGAGGTAAAGCCCAGGGCATCAGAGCAGCACAGTGGCCACTGCTGGGAGCAACCATTGCAGGACAATGGGGAGAGTAACAGGGGTCTGGCAGCTGGGACATAGGTCCTCAGCCACCTGAGCTGCTGCAGAGTGAGCGCACTGAGGGCATGTAGAGTCCTGCCAAACACAAGCCCAACATTGTTATTGTACTGACTCCCAAACAAAGCCACTGCTGCATTTGTTATGGGAAAGCACATCCAGGCCAGACACCAGCAGGCTTGCCACTCAGGCAAAGGTGAAGGCAAAAAGATGTGCTCATTCTTCTTTCTGGAGACCTCAGATTCTATTCCTGATTCCCAGCCCCTTCAGGCTCAGTCATCTCTCACATGGTCTAGCACAGGAAGTTCCTAAAGAATTTCCCTCCTCCAGTCTCACTGTCCTCCAGCCATTCTTCATCCAAAGCCAGAGAGTGATCTATCTAATCTGACCTTGCCTCTTCTCTGCTTAACATCCTTCTCCAGATTCCCACTGCCTCAGGACCAAATCTACACTTCTGCACTCCTGGTGCACCCACTCCTCTGAACCTGAGCCCTGCCCAGCTCTAGTCTCCTTTCCTGCCACTTCACCTCCTTGGTCCCTGCATCCTACCCGGGGAAAGCACTTCCAGTCCTAGGAATGCTGCTTTCTTGCACCCCTGTCACTTAATTTCCTTTCTTTCAAGACTCAGATCAAGGTCCACTCATTCAAGGAACCAGAACCTTCTTGCTCCATCAGCACTCTCATGGCATCTGAACACACTCTAATGCAGCCCTGATGATGTTTTAGAAACATATTTGAAAAAAAAATACATATGTACATATATGTGTGTGTGTGTGTGTGTGTGTATGCGTGTCTGTGTTTGACAGTGTGCTCCCAATGTCAGGGACCAAGTACAGGATGAACTCACTGGCAAATATGTCCTGAAACTGTCAACATTTGTATGTGACCATGCTGCACATATTCCAAACATTTTTATACACTTGGGTATTGTTGTATCTTATCTTCTTTTAATGCCACCTTAGACAGGAAATGCATGGAAGTTTAAATTCCCGTAACTAGTTACCTCGAGTTGATTCTGACTCATGGTGTTTGCATGTGTATCAAACTAGAATTGTGCTCCACAGGATTTTTAGTGGCCGGTTTTTTGAAAGTAGATCATCAGGCCTTTCTTCCAAGATACTTCTGGGTAGACTTGAACTTCCAACCTTTCGGTTAGCAGCTGAGCATGTTAACTGCTTGCACCACCCAGGAACTCCTAAATACCTGTACTACAGTTCCCACTTTTTCATCCTAATTATACTTCAGACTGGAGGACCCTTTGAGACATCATTTCATCCAGCCCCCTGCCTCTGAGCAGAACTTATTCAGGCCTGGAGGGAGGCTTCAGGGCTCCTTTTTACAACAATCTGTCAGTACACCTAAGTCAGAATGGAGGAGATATAGGCCAGTTGCTAGTGGGTGAAGCGGACACTGCTGAAGCAGTGTTCTTTCAGCATCCCACTATCACTGGGCATAATAAGAACAAGCCCTCTCAGCTGGGCTGAGACTCAGCCTAGAGTACTTACCCCTGAGACACCATTTTAAATAAGTAATGTGCCACTTAAAATAAAAATTACCATATCTCCTTGCTTTTATCCAAATTTAGCCCTATTACTTTTATTATCGTGGTAATAACTCAAATTGAAGTGTGTAGTGGAAGAGGTTCAAAATAAGAAGTTTGCTTTCTCTATTCTTTCGTTTTTGTTTATATTCTGTCTTGGTTAAAATGATTTGAGGCATTTAAGGAGTATTATAAATCTTCACAAGGCTCCCCATCTTGCGGATGGGGAGATGCTCAAAACATGTCCTTGTTAAATTGGTTGTTTGAGGCCCAGATCATATTTTCTATTTGTAAATGGTGGTTACCAAAGCCATATCAGTTAAGGTGAGGCAGGAATAGAAAGTATTACCTCGAGCTTTCCTTAGGCCATGAGCATGATCAGAGGATGATCAGGGAAGCAATTGAGTCTCCCACATTGGTAGATTATTCACCAAGAAATTACAGACCTACACAACCAAGAAGAAACAAGCTAGGCCATATTTGGGAATGCTTTGTCAGATGGGGACATCTGGGTACACCCTCCAGCTGTCCTAGGGGCTCCTCAGCATGTGTCTGGCCTGAGTGCTGGGCCAAAGTGAAAAAGGTAGGACCAGCTCTTGGTCACCAGGGAGGACAAGGCTGTCAGGTCTTTCTGGGGACTGGGCACATTCAGCCTGTCCTCAGCTTGGCCTGAGTCTTCCTATCTGTGCCTTCCTTATGCCAGTGTTCAGCTGCTTCTTATCTGAAAGAGCCTGAGCACCTCATGACTAGCTAATCCCATGTACCAGAAAGGGATAGAAGCATCCTAGGACAGATGTTTGTCAATAAGTTCTGTCTTCTTTGTTTTGGCATTGCCAATGCCAATACTCCTCCTCCAGGAATCTCTGTTTTCGCCAGCTCAGAGTGGCCCCTGGGAACTCACCACAGAGTGAACCTGAGCTGGCTCCAGTCCACTTGTGTATTAGTCAGGATGGGCTAGGTTACATTGCACCAACAAGCAACTTCAGCATCTCGTGGGTATAACACAACAAAAATGTATTAGACCCTTAGGAGGGTTCTGCTGAGAATAGATGCTCAGAGACCCAAGACGACAGAGGCTTCATCTTGACAGGCTGTTGCATGACCCTCACAGCAGTCAGAAGGAAGCCTGCCTCTTAACGCCTTCCACCTGGCAGGGACACAGCTTGTGCCCACTCATATTTCATTGGCCAAAGTAAATAACATGGCCCCATATAACCTTAAAGAAGCATGTCCTACTATGTGCCCAGAAGCTGGAGAGCTGGAAGCATTTAGTGAACAGCAACAACCAGCATCTAATGACCACCTTCCCGTGGATAGCAAGGCTCTCACAGGTCCCTCCTGCACCGTCTGCCAAGAACTGCACAGAACCATGCTGACGCCTCCAGATACAAACTTGGTCTGTTCCGAGACCACACTTGTCTCCCAACCCTCCTAGGGGAGCTTTAATTATAGCAAACGGCCCTGTCATCTCTGCCACCGAGTCTCAGGATATCGGGGAGAGTGAGAGGAATCTTTGCGTCACACGGTCTGCTCTGCAACCTCCTAGAAGGAGACACGTTCTTTTTTAAGGAAATTATAAAAAGGAGGAAAATCCTAGAGCCTCTTCTCCTCACCCATTCTAGTGCCAAATAATTATGTCCTTCCCATTCCTCCTTTCCAGGCTGTATAAAGCAC
This sequence comes from Loxodonta africana, assembly GCF_030014295.1. Taxonomy (NCBI): domain Eukaryota; kingdom Metazoa; phylum Chordata; class Mammalia; order Proboscidea; family Elephantidae; genus Loxodonta; species Loxodonta africana. Next base: position 43,723,283 of record NC_087367.1, on the reverse strand, counting down.
TTGGAAATAAAAATAGTAATAAACAAAACAAAACCAGCTAACGAACATTAAATATTGAAAAGAGATACCGTAGTCTATGTGTGGGAAAGTGAATAAAATAGGTCTCCCTAACCCACGTCCCCTCCCTCAGAAAGACTGTCTAAGCGGCATGCCCAGTTAGGCTGCAGGCTATGATATAATTAGGACGATATGGCCCAATTGCAAAGACATGTGCCTGTTTGCATGAAATGGAAGCATCTGCTGGAATTATTTGAGGTGCCCCATCACTAATTAAAAGAGTTTTCACTTATAGAGGATGCGCCATATGGCTGCTGTTGATTCCTGGGTTGCTAGATGTGAATGAGCACTGGGGGAGTTGTTGGGGCAGGTGTATGGTGAGAAATATCTGGGAAAATATGATTTAGCCTTCCAAAAAGTCTCCTTATTAGGAGGTATGGGTCGGGGGTGCTGCAGGAAGTTGTTTTATTGAAACATGGAAATGTGATACACCATACCAAATTGCACCTGGGTGTGTCTGTGTCCATTTATGAGCTTTGCTCCTGAAGACTTGCCATGCCCCTTTTACTTGTTAAGTCACTATCTTGTCTTCGAGTGACTTACTAGGTAAACAGGGCACTGGGAAAGATGTGGCCCAGTAGAAAAGAAAATTCAGAACCCCTTGCTCAAAAAGTATTACAATTTCAAGACAATTACAGCACAGCATTAAACCAAGCTTGAGGCCCTTCTGAGTGCAAGGTCCTGTGTGACTGCACAGAATGCACAGCATGAAGTTGGCCCTGCAGATAGAATAAAAGCAAGACCTGCCAAAGAGGTGGGAAGTTGAAGCAGAGTGCCTTGCTGAACAAAATCACCCCAGCATATTAGAGCCTGCAAGGGACTTTCGAATCTGTATTCCTCTCCAAGGACCACACTGCAAGGCAGACTCAGAGAGAGGAAAAGACTTTCTCTCACATCTCCTCAATGTGGCAGAGCTGGGATAAAATCAGATGCCAACTTCTGGCTCTACATCCTTTCCCCTATTTTACACCTTATCTGTTCAGAAAGTTCTATCCCTTAAGCCCTACCCAGAATCAATCCCCCCACCATAAACATACTCTAGAAGCCCATGTGTATCCCATTTAGCACACTGAAGCAGTCGAAATAGGTACCAGTAAAAACAAAATCAGTCCCAGCTAAACTGGAGACAGATGCATTTGGGAGACATAAGTAAAGCTGATTCTTAAAATTCTTCCTAGCTAGAAAAGAAGTAACACATTATTCAAGATATGGGTTTCCAACCAGCTTGGGCTTGGAGAATCCATAACTGTAACAATTTGAAACAATTATGGAGTTCTCTCATCTCTCTCTCTCTATGTATGTGTGTGTGTGTGTATATATATATATATATATAATTTTTTTTTTTTTTTTATAGGAGGCAGGAAATAGTCACTGAACTGAGGCCTCAGTACAGGGCTAGTGTTTTCTAAATTCAAGGGAATAATCCTACTCCTAAATCACTTTAAGGTGCAGAATCCTCCCATTTTCAAATTCCAGGTTTTACAATTTTTTTTTTTTTTTTTTGTAGGCAGGAAATCTACAGTATTCAAAGCATACGATGATCTTTTTGAAAGAAGACAGAAATATAACACACCAAAATTTGTCAGATGCAGCAAAAGCTGATTTGGAAAGAAAGACCTAATATCAATTATCTAAGCTTTCAACTTAAGAAACTAGAAAAAGGGGGTGGGACCAAGATGGTAGAGTAGTCAGAAGCTTCCTGTGCTCCTTCTTACAACAAAGACCTGAAAAGACGAGTGAATCAATTATATATGACAATCTAGGAACCCTGAACATCAAAGACAAAGTTGAAGACCAGGACTAAGTGGCACAGGGAGGGAGAGATGGTTCAGAAGCAGTGAGAAGTTGCCTGAACTGACCCGGTGGGAACGAGCACCCTGCAGCCCAGATCCGCTGGTGAAAGCAATGAGGCAAGCAGTGGTGCTTGGGATGAGTTTTCCACATTGGGAGAGACCAAGAAGTGGAGAGTCTGTCTACTCAATCCTCCAGAATCAGCATCTGGTCCTGAGCCAGCTTCAGAGATTGCTGTGTCCACTGGGCCAGAAGTAGGACGCATCACATGTCTTGGGCCATTCTCCTGGCCTTTGAGAGGGAACAAATTAACAAACAGGAAAAAATAATCTGCCAGCCTTCCTATGCCAGGAACTCAGGCCAGGTACAGCTCCTTTGCCTAGGCACAGGCATAAGGGATCCACGGACATTGAATGCCTTTCACCCTGCATAGTCCTGTGTGGTCCCATTTCAACAGCATAGGCCCTCATTAGCATAGTACAACAGGATTTATACCTGAAGCATAACTTCAACTGTATCAGCTATATGGTGGAGAGGCAAGTTCATGATTTTTGACACCACCCTGCCTATTAAGCAGGGTCCTCACCTACCCACATCAAGGGCCTGAGGACTGGTGGCTCCACTCATGCCACCTAGGCACCCATGACAGGGGTCCAAGAATACGTGTTTTGTTTTTTTTTTTCCCACTCCTTACACCCAACAGTACTGGGAGTCCATAGACTGGCTGCAAAACCAGCCCACCTACATGCTTTAGGGAACAGAGACATGTTTTTCTCCCAGACACTCAGGGGCAGCTGTCAGCCCCCTGCCTTGCTCAACATGTGACCCCCTACACCAATCACCCCTGCTCATATAAGACTGTAGGTGAGAGCCTGTACCACACACTCAGTTACCGACCACCTGGACAACTGAGCTTAATCTATACAAGAAAAGTAAATGGACTCCTGGGTTCACATACCTAGTAACAGCTCTAACCAACTGGTGACAGGATGTTAGAGCTTCAAAGAAGCAATAATCAAATTAACTCACAAGAGCAGCCTATTTGGGCATATCAAAACAAGAAGCTAGGACACAGTAAGGAAACACAAAATAAATATAATAACTTATTGATGGCTTGGAGAAAACAGTCAATATCAAATCACAAAAAGGGGCAGACTGTGATGGCTTCAGCAAGCTCCCAAAACAAAGAATTAAGAAATCTTCCAGAGGAAGAGAATTTCCTGGAATTACTGGACATAGAATACAAAAGATTAATATATAGGACTCTTCACCAGATGTGGAAGGCGATCAGACAAAATGCAGAACAAGTGAAGGAACACACAGATGAAACAACAGAGAAACTTAAAAGGTTATACAAAAGCATAAGGACAAATTTAACGGGTTGTAAGAATCCTTAGAGAGGCAGAAAACAGAATCCAAAAGATTAAAAATAAAATTTCAGAATTAGACAACTCAATAGAAAGTCATAGGAGCAGAATTAGGGCAACAGGAGTCAGAATTAGTGAGTTTAAAGATAAAGTACTTGACACCAACTTATTTGAGGACAAATCAGATAAAAGAATTTAAAAAATGAAGAAACCCTAAGATTTATGTGGTACTCTCTCAAGAGAAATAACCTACAAGTGACTGGAGGACCAGAACGGGGAGGAGTAACAGGAAATACAGAGATAATTGTTGAAGATTTGTTAGCAGAAAACTTCCCTGATATAGTGGAAGATGAGAAGACATCTATCCAAGATGCTCATCGACCCTCACACAGGGTAAATCCCAAAAGAAAGCCACCAAGACACATTATAATTGAACTTGCCAAAACCAAAGATAAAGATAGAATTTTAAGAGCAGCTAAGGATAAACAAAAAGTCATTTACAAAGGAGAGTCATTAAGAATAACCTCTGGGTCTGGGTTTTGCTCAGCAGAAATCATGCAGGCAAGAGGCAATGGGATGACATATGTAAAGCCTTGAAAGAAAAAAATTGCCAGCCAAGAACGAGACATCTAGCAAAACTGTCTCTCAACTATGATGGCAAAATTAGGGCATTTCCAAATAAACAGAAGTTTAGGGAATTTGCAAAACCAGACCCAAATTACAAGAAATACTAAAGGGAATCCTCTGGTTAGAAAATTGATAAGATCAGGTAACAATCAAGACTAGAACACAGGACAGAGCAACCAGATATCAACCCAGATAGGGAAGTAACAACAACAACAACAAAAAATCAAAGCTAAAACACTGAAAATAGGGAAACAGAGACATCAATTAAGTAAAAGATGACAATATTAAAACAAAAAAGTAACTAAAAAAACTCATAGATTTTTCATATGGAGAGGAAGTCAAGACAATATAAAAAAATAAAAGATTGATTTAAACTTAGAAAAATAGGGGTAAATATTAAGGTGACCACAAAGAAAACTAACAAGCCTACTCAACAAAATAAAAAAAAAACAAGAAAAAAAAAAAGGCTCAACAAGTATAATAAAATCTACAACAATAAAAAAGATGAAAAGACAATACATAAAGAAAAATGACTCAGCACAGAAAATTAAGTGGAACACAGAAACTGTCAACGACACATTAAAAAAAAAAATCAAAATGACAGCACTAAACTCATGCCTATCAATAATTATGCTGAAAGCAAATGGTCTAAATACACCAGTAAAGAGACAGAGAGTGCCAGAATGGATTAAAAAACACAATCTGTCTATATGCTGCCTACAAGAGACAGACCTTAGAATTAAAGACAGAAACAAACTAAAACTCAAAAGATGGAAAAAAGTGTATCAAGCAAATAACTATCAAAAAGGGGCAGGAGTAGTAATATTAATCTCTGACAAAATAAACTTTAAAGCAAAATTCACCACAAAGGATAAGGAAGGACACTATATAATTATTAAAGTGTCAGTACACCAGGAGGACAGAACCATAATAAATATACATGCAAACAATGAAAGGGCTCCAAAATACATAAAACAAGCTCTTACAGCTTTGAAAAGAGGCATAGATAGCTCCACAATAATAGTAGGAGATTTTAACACACCACTTTTGGTAAAAGACAGAGCATCCAGAAGACAGCTCCGTAAAGACACAGATCTAACTGCTACAATCAACCAACTTGATCTCATAGATGTATACAGAACACTCCACCCAATAGCAGCCAAGTATACTTTCTTTTCCAGTGCACATGGAACTTTCTCCAGAATAGACCACACATTAGGCTACAAAGCAAGCGTTAACAGAATCCAAAGCACTGAAATATTAAAAAGCATCCTTTCAGATCATAAAGCCATAAAAGCAGAAATCAATAGCAGAAACAGCAAGGGAAAAAAAATCAAATACATTGAAAATAAATAAACCTTGCTAAAAACTACTGGCTTATAGGAGAAATTAAGGATAGAATAAAGAAATTCACAGAACCAAACAAGAATGAAAACACATCCTACCAGAACCTTTGGGACAGAGCAAAAGCAGTGCTCAGAAGTCAATTTATAGCAATAAATGCACACATACAAAAAGAAGAAAGGGCCAAAATCAAAACATTAACCCTACATCTTGAACAAATAGAAAACTCGATGGCACTAGTTTTTTTTTTAGCAAAAGAACACCTCAGAACCCAGAAGAAAGCAAATAATAAAAATTAGATCAGACTTAAAATACAGAGAAGAGAAAAACAATCGAACGGGTTAGAAAGACCAAAAGCTGGTTCTTTGAAAAGATCAACAAAATCTATAAACTATTGGCCAAATAGAAAAAAGAAAACAGGAGAGGAAGCAAATAACCTGAATAAGAAATGAGATGGGCGATATCACAACAGACTCAACTGAAATTAAAAGAATCACAACAGAAAACTATGAAAAATTGCACTTGAACAAATTTGAAAACCTGGAGGAAATGGACAAATTTCTAGAAAACACGCTACCTACCTAAACTAAAAAACCGCTAATTGACAGGAGATTTCTACCAAGTGTTCAGAGAATAGTTAACACCACTACTACTAAAGGTATTTTAGAACATAGAAACGGATGGAATGCTCCAAAACCCATTTTATGAAGTCAGCATAAACCTGATACCAAAACCAGGTAAAGAAAAAAAAAGAAAGTTACAGACCAATATCCCTCATGAACATAGACCCCAAAATCCTCAACAAATTTCAGGCCAAAAGAATTCAACAACATCAAAAAAATAATTCACCATGACTAAGTGGGATTCATACTAGGTGTGCAGGGATAGTTCAACATTAGAAAAACAATCAGTGTCATCCACTGCAAAATAAAACAAAAGATAAGAACCACATGACCTTATCGATTGATGTAGAAAAGGCGTTTGACAATGTCCAACACCCATTCATGATAAAAATTCACAGCAAAATAGGAATGGATGGAAAATTCCTCAGTATAATAAAGGGCATTTATACAAAGCCAACACCCAACATCATCCTAAATTGTGAAAGTCTGAAAGTATTCCCCTTGAGAATGGAAACCAGGCTAGGATGCTCTTTATCACCACTCTTACTGAACATTGTGCTGGAGGTCCTAGCCAGAACAATTAGGCTAGAAAAATAAATAAGTAAATAAATGGCATCCAAATTGGTAAGGAAGAAGTAAAAGTATCTCTATTTGCAGATGATATAATCTTATACACAGAAAACCCCAAAGAGTACACAAGAAAACTACTGGAACTAATAAAAAGATTTCGGCAAAATATCAGGATACAAGGTAAACATACAAAAATCAGCTGGATTCCTCTACACCAGCAAACAGAACATCAAAGAGGAAATCAAACCAATATGATTTCCAATGGCCCCCAGGAAGATAAAACACTTAGGCATAAATCTAACCAGGGATGTAAAAGGCCTATACTAAGAAAACTACAAGACACTGATGCAAGAAACCAAAAGAGACCTACATAAGTGGAAAAACATACCTTGCTCATGGATAGGAAGACTCAACATCATGAAAATGTCAATTCTACCCAAAGTGATCTGCAGATACAATGCAATCCTGATCCAAATTCCAATGACATTTTTTAACGAGATGGAGAAACAAATCACCAACTTCCTGTAGAAAGGAAAGAGGCCCTGGATAAGTAAAGCATTGCTGAAAAAGAAGAACAAAGTGGGAGGGTTCCCACTACCTGATTTTACAACCCATTATACCACCACGGTAGTCAAAACATCCTGGTACTGATACAACAACAGATACATAGAACAATGGAACAGAAATGAAAATTCAGATGTAAATTCACCCACCTATGAGCAGTTGATATTTGACAAAGGCCCAAAGTCTGTTCAATGGGTAAAAGACAGTCTCTTTAACAAACCGTGCTGGCATGACTGGATATCCACCTGCAAAAAAATGAAACAAGACCCATACCTCACACCATGCACAAAAACTAACTCAAAATAGATCAAAGGCCTAAATATAAAATCTAAAACCATAAAATCATGGAAGAAAAAAATAAGGACAATGCTGGGAGCCCTAATACATGGTATAAACAGGATATAAAACATTACTAACAATGCACAAACACCAGAAGAAAACAATAGATAAATGGGAGCTCCTAAAAATCAAACACCTATGCTCATCCAAAGACTTCACCAACAGAGCAAAAGACAACCTACAGACTGGAAAAAAATTTTGGCTATGAAAAATCGAATCAGCGTCTAATCTCTAAAATCTACAAGATACTGCAAAATCTCAACAACAAAAAGACAAAAAATGGGCAAAGGATATGAACAGGCACTTCACCAAAGAAGACATTAAGGTGGCTAACAGATACATGAGGAAATGCTCATGATCATTAGCCGTTAGAGAAATGCAAATCAAAACACAATGAGATATCATCTCACCCAAACAAGGCTAGCATTAACCCAAAAAATACAGAATAATAAACTTTGGGGAGTTTTGTGGAGAGACTAGAACACTTATACACTGCTGATGGGAATGTGGAAATCCTGGTGGCATAGTGGTTAGGAGCTATGGCTACTAACCAAAAGGTCAGCAGTTCGAATCTACCAGGTGATCCTTGGAAACCTAACTGGGCAGTTCTACTCTGTCCTATAGGGTCACTATGAGTCGGAATTGACTCGACAGCAACAGGTTGATTTTTTGGTTTGGTGGAATGTAAAATGGTACAACCACTTTGGAAATCAATTTGTCACTTCCTTAAAAAGCTAGAAATAGAACCACCATGCAATCCAGCATCCCACTCCAAAAGCAGCCAGGGATAAAAGAAAGGTCTCCTACAATGGAGAATCAATAAGAATAAGTTCAGACTACTCAGCAGAAACCATGCAGGCAAGAAGGCAATGGGATGACATATACAGAGCACTGAAGGAGAAAAACTGCCAGCCAAGGATCATATATCCAGCAAAACTCTCTCTGAAATATGAAGGCAAAATTAAGACATTTACAGATAAACACGAGCTTAGAGAATTTGCAAAAACCAAACCAAAGCTACAAGAAATACTAAAGGAAATTGTTTGATCAGAAAACCAATAATATCAGATATCAGCACAACACAAGCTCACAGAACAGAGCACCCTGATGTCAACTCAAATAGGGAAATCACAAAAACAAATTAAGATTAATTTAAAAAAAAAATTAAAAAAACGCTCAAAACAGGGAATCATTGAAGTCAATATGTAAAAGATCACAATAATCAAAAAGAGGGACTAAATATAGGTGGCATAGAAATGCCATATGGAGAGGGATACAAGGCGATACAGGACAATACAAGTTAGGTTTTTACTTAGAAAAATAGGGCTAAATATTAAGGTAACCACAAAGAGGTATAACAACTCCATAACTCAAAATAAAAACCAAGAAAAACGTAACGACTCAGCAAACATAAAGTCAAATACTATGAAAATGAGGAACACACAAGTTACAAAGAAAAACATTTCAGCACAAAAGAGTAAGTGGAAAAATGAAATTGTCAACAACACACATAAAAAGGCATCAAAATGACAGCACTAAACACATACTTATCTATAATTACGCTGAATATAAATGGACTAAATGCACCAATAAAGAGACAGAGAGTCTCAGACTGGATAAGGAAACACAACCCGTCTATATGCTGCCTACAAGAGACACACCTTAGACTTAGAGACACAAACAAACTAAAACTCAAAGGATGGAAAAAAATATATCAAGCAAACAATAAGCAAAAAAGAGCAGGAGTAGCAATATTAATTTCTGACAAAATAGACTTTAAAGTTAAATCCATCACCAAGGATAAAGAAGGACACTACATAATGATAAAAGGGACAATTGGCCAGGAAGATATAACCATATTAAATATTTATGCACCCAATGACAGGGCTGCAAGATACATAAAACAAATTTTAACAGAACTGAAAAGTGAGATAGACACCTCCACATTTATAGTAGGAGACTTCAACACATCACTTTTGGAGAAGGACAGGACATCCAGTAAGAAGCTCAATAGAGACACGGAAGACCTAATTACTACAATCAACCAACTTGACCTCATTGACTTATACAGAACTCTCCGCCCAACTGCTGCAAAGTATACTTTTTTTTCCTAGTGCACATGGAACATTCTCTAGAATAGACCACATATTAGGTCATAAAACAAACCTTTGCAGAATCCAAAACATCGAAATATTACAAAGCATCTTCTCAGACCACAAGGCAATAAAACTAGAGATCCATAACAGAAAAATTAGGGAAAAGAAATCAAACACTTGGAAACTGAACGATACCCTGCTGAAAAAAGACTGGGTTATAGAAGATGTTAAGGAGGGAATAAAGAAATTCATAGAAGGCAACGAGAATGAAAATACTTCCTATCAAAACCTCTGGGACACAGCAAAAGCAGTGCTCAGAGGCCAATTTATATCGATAAATGCGCACATACAAAAAGAAGAAAGAGCCAAAATCAGAGAACTGTCCCAACAACTTGAACAAATAGAAAGTGAGCAACAAAAGAATCCGTCAGGCACCAGAAGAAAACAAATAATAAAAATTAGAGCTGAACTAAATGAATTAGAGAACAGAAAAACAATTGAAAGAATTAACAAAGCCAAAAGCTGGTTCTTTGAAAAAATTAACAAAATTGATAAACCATTGGCCACACTGACTAAAGAAATACAGGAAAGGAAACAAATAACCCGAATAAGAAATGAGATGGGCCACATCACAACAGACCCAACTGAAATTAAAAGAATCATATCAGATTATTACGAAAAACTGTACTTTAACAAATTTGCAAACCTAGAAGAAACGGACGAATTCCTGGAAAAACACTACCTACGTGTGTGTGTACCTAAACTAACACAATCAGAAGTAGAACAACTAAATAGACCCATAACAAAAAAAGAGATTGAAACGGCAATCCAAAAACTCCCAACAAAAAAAAGCCCTGGCCCGGATGGCTTTACCGCAGAGTTCTACCAAACTTTCAGAGAAGAACTAACACCACTACTACTAAAGGTATTTCAAAGCATAGAAAATGACGGAATACTGCCTAACTCATTCTATGAAGCCACCATCTCTCTGATACCAAAACCAGGTAAAGACATCACAAAAAAAGAAAATTACAGACCTCTATCCCTCATGAACATAGATGCAAAAATCCTCAAAAAAATTCTAGCCAATAGAATTCAACAACATATCAAAAAAATAATCCACCATGACGAAGTGGGATTTATACAAGAAAAAAAAAATTTTTTTTCTTTTATGTAAGGCTGGTTTAATATTAGAAAAACCATTAATGTAATCCACTATATAAATAAAACAAAAGACAAAAACCACATGATCTTATCAATTGAGGCAGAAAAGGCATTTGACAAAGTCCAACACCCATTTATGATAAAAACTCTCACCAAAATAGGAATTGAAGGAAAATTCCTCAACATAATAAAGGGCATCTCTACTTTTTTTTTTTTTTATACAAAGCCAACAGCCAACATCACTCTAAATGGAGAGAGCCTAAAAGCATTTCCCTTGAGAACGGGAACCAGACAAGGATGCCCTTTATCACCACTCTTATTCAAAATTGTGCTAGAAGTCCTAGCCAGAGCAATTAGGCTAGACAAAGAAATAAAGGGCATCCAGATTGGCAAACAGGAAGTAAAATTATCTCTATTTGCAGATGACATGATCTTATACACAGAAAACCCTAAGGAATCCTCCAGAAAACTACTGAAACTAATAGAAGAGTTTGGCAGAGTCTCAGGTTATAAGATAAACATACAAAAATCACTTGGATTCCTCTATATCAACAAAAAGAACATCGAACAGGAAATAACCAAATCAATACCATTCACAGTAGCCCCCAAGAAGATAAAATACTTAGGAATAATTCTTACCAAAGATGTAAAAGAAAACTACAAAGCACTACTACAAGAAACTAAAAAGGACCTGCTTAAGTGGAAAAACATACCTTGCTCATGGATAGGAAGACTTAACATAGTAAAAATGTCTCTTCTACCAAAAGCCATCTATACATACAATGCACTTCCGATCCAAATTCCAATGACAATTTTTAATGTGATGGAGAAACAAATCACCAACTTCATATGGAAGGGAAAGAAGCCTCGGATAAGTAAAGCGTTACTGAAAAAGAAGGACAAAGTGGGAGGCCTCACTCTACCTGATTTTAGAACCTATTATACAGCCACAGTAGTCAAAACAGCCTGGTACACAGTAGTCAAAACAACAACAGGCACATAGACCAATGGAACAGAATTGAGAATCCAGATATAAATCCATCCATATATGAGCAGCTGATATTTGACAAAGGCCCAGTGTCAGTTACTTGGGGAAAAGATAGTCTTTTTAACAAATAGTGCTGGCATAACTGGATATCCATTTGCAAAAAGATGAAACAGGACCCATACCTCACACCATGCACAAAAACTAACTCCAAGTGGATCAAAGACCTAAATATAAAGACTAAAACGATAAAGATCATGGAAGAAAAAATTGGGACGTTAGGAGCTCTAACACAAGGCATAAACAGAATACAAAACATTACCAAAAATGACGAAGAGAAACCAGATAACAGGGAGCTCCTAAAAATCAAACACCTATGCTCATCTAAAGACTTCACCAAAAGAGTAAAAAGACCACCTACAGACTGGGCAAGAATTTTCAGCTATGACATCTCCGACCAGTGCCTGATCTCTAAAATCTACATGATTCTGTCAAAACTCAACCACAAAAAGAAAAACAACCCAATCAAGAAGTGGGCAAAGGATATGAACACGCACTTCACTAAAGAAGATACTCAGGCAGCTAACAGATACATGAGAAAATGCTCTCGATTAGAGAAATGCAAATCAAAACTACGATGAGATTCCATCTCACTCCAACAAGGCTGGCATTAATCCAAAACAAACACAAAATAATTAATGTTGGAGAGGCTACAGAGAGATTGGAACTCTTATACACTGCTTGTGGGAATGTAAAATGCTACAACCACTTTGGAAATCTATCTGGCGTTTTCTTAAACAGTTAGAAATAGAACTACCATACAACCCAGAAATCCCACTCCTCGGAATATACCCTAGAGAAATAAGAGCCTTCACACAAACAGATACATGCACACCCATGTTTATTGCAGCTCTGTTCACAATAGCAAAAAGCTGGAAGCAACCAAGGTGTCCATCAACGGATGAATGGTTAGATAAATTGTGGTACATTCACACAATGGAATACTACGCATCACTAAAGAACAGTGACGAATCTGTGAAACATTTCATAACATGGAGGAACCTGGGAGGCATTATGCTGAGGGAAATGAGTCAGAGGCAAAAGGACAAATATTGTATAAGACCACCATTATAAGATCTTGAGAAATAGTATAAATTGAGAAGAGCACATTCTTTTGTGGTTACGAGGGGGGAGGGAGGGAGGGTGGGAGAGGGTTATTTACTGATTAGTTAGTAGATAAGAACTATTGTAGGTCAAGGGAAGGACAATACTCAATACACGGAAGGTCAGCTCAAATGGACTGGACCAAAAGCAAAGAAGTTTCTGGGATAAACTTAATGCTTCAAAGGTCAGCGGAGCAAGGGCGGGGGTTTGGGGACTATGGCTCAAGGGGACTTCTAAGTCAATTGGCAAAATAATTCTATTATGAAAACCTTCTGCATCCCACTTTGAAATGTGGCGTCTGGGGTCTTGAATGCTAACAAGTGGCCATCTAAGATGCATCAATTGGTCTCAACCCATCTGCATCAAAGGAGAATGAAGAACACCAAGGTCACATGATAACCATGAGCCCAAGAGACAGAAAGGGCCACAGGAACCAGAGTCTTACATCATCCTGAGACCAGAAGAACTAGATGGTGCCCGGCCACAACCGATGACTGCCCTGACAAGGAGCACAATGGAGAACCCCTGAAGGAGCAGGAGATCAGTGGGATGCAGACCCCAAATTCTCACAAAAAGACCATACTTAATGGTCTGACTGAGACTAGGGAATCCCGGCGGTCATGGTCCCCAAACCTTCTGTTGGCCCAGGACAGGAACCATTCCTGAAGACAACTCATCAGACATGGAAGGGACTGGACAGTGGGTAGGAGAGAGATGCTGATGAAGAGTGAGCTACCTGTATCAGGTGGACACTTGAGACTGTGTTGGCATCTCCTGTCTGGAGGGGAGATGGGAGGATAGAGAGGATTAGAAACTGGCAAAATTGTCACGAAAGGAGAGACTGGAAGGGCTGACTCATTGGGGGGAGAGTAAGTGGGAGTACGGAGTAAGGTGTATATAAGCTTATATGTGACAGACTGACTTGATTTGTAAACGTTCACTTAAAGCTCAATAAAAACTATTAAAAAAAAAACAAAACTGCCCCATAGGGTTTCCAAGGATTGGCTATTGCATTTGAACTGCTGACCTTTTGGTTAGCAGCCAAGCTCTTAACCACTGTGCCACCAGGGCTCCAGAGAACATTTAGCAAACTGAAAACTGCTTCTGTGAAAAGTTCAATGAAATTGATAAACGTTAGTTAAATAGATGGAACTCTGGTGGCGTAGTGGTTAACCGCTCTGCTGCTTACCAAGAGGCTGTCAGTTCAAATCCACCAGCAGCTCCTTGGAAACCCTATGGGGTAGTTCTACTCTATCCTATAGGGTAGCTATGAATTGGAACTCACTTGACAGCACCTGACAACAACAACACAATTAAATAGAAAAAGCAAAAAGAGAAAGAGCATATATCACCAATATCAGGGATAACAAGAACCTTTTTTATCACCACAGCTCCTACAGCCATTAGAAGAATTAAAATAATAGTAATAATAATAACCATTCCCATTGAGTTGATTCCAGTTTACAGTGACATTATAGGAGAGAGTAGAGCTGCCACATATTAAAAGAATAACAAGAGAAAACTACAAACAACTTTAGGGCAAAAAAATGTGACAATTTAAGTGAAATGGAGGAATGTTTTGAAAAATACAACTTACCAAAATTGACACCAAAGGAACAGAAAAACTGAATACTGCTGTATCTATTAAAGAAGTTGATTTTTTTAAAGTTAAAACCATCCCACAAAGAAGGCTCTAGACTGAGAAGTTACGGAAGGAAGAAAAATTGACTTCTCAAAGGTATCCACGTCGTAATTGCTGGAACTTGTGAATGTTACCTTACATGGCAAAGAGAAAAATAAGGAAGCAGATGGAATTACTGTTGCTAATTAGCTGACTTGAAAATTGGGAGATTATTTTGGGTTAGCCGAGTGGACCAACATAATCACAAGGGTTCTTAAGTGTGAAAGAAGGAGAAGAAGGGTCAGTGTCAGTGATATGACGTGTGAAATATCAATCGTTGGCTTTGCAGAAGGGAGCCATGAGCCACGGAATGCAGGTAGCCGCTATAATCTGGAAAGGACAAGAAAACAGTTCTCTCTTCAAGGCTCCAGAAAGAAATGCAGCCTGACAACTTTATTTTACCCACCGAGGCCCAATTCAGGCTTCTAGTTTCCAAAACCATAAGACAACAAATTTGCATTGTTTTAAGCCTCTAAGTTTGTGATAATTTGTACAGCTGCAATAGAAAGTTCATTCAGTTTCCCTGATGAATTTTATCAAATAATCAAGAAAAAATAACACCAATATTAAACAAACTCATTGGAAAAATGGAAAAGAAATGATCACTGCCCAACTCATTTTCTGAGCTTTGTACAACTCTGATAGCAAAGCCTAACAAATACATAATAAAAAAAAATTCAGATCAATATTTCATGAATATAGATGTAAAAATCTTTAATGAAATAATAGCAAGTTGAGTCCAACAATATATAAAAAGGACAATACATCATGACCACATAGAGCTTAACCCAAGAATGCAACGTTGTTCTAACATGTGCAAATCGGTCAACACAACTCACCACGTTAACGGAATAAAAGGAATGCCTAAATAATGGAGAAAATATATTATGTTTTATACTTATGGATTGAAAGATTTAATACTGTTAGATGATAATTCTCCCCATGTTCAATGCAATTGCAGTAAAAATTCCAGCAGGCATTTAGTAGAAATAAGTAAAAAATGAGCTAAAATTAATATGAATATTCTAAATACTATATAAATTCTAAAATTTATATGGAAATGCAAAACAAACAATAACAAAATGTTGGGGGACTCACCCTACCTAATTTGAAGACTTATTATAAAGCTTCAAAATCTTCAGAGTTTAAAATTGGTGGAAAAAAAACAGGTGTATAGATGAAAGGGACAGAATAAAGAGCCCAGAAGTATACCAATTAAAAAAAATTTTTTTTATTGTTCTTTAAGTGAAAGTTTACAAATCAAGCCAGTCTCCCATACAAAATCTTATGCACACCTTGCTATGTACTCCTAGTTGCTCTCCCGCTTATAAGACAGCACATTCCTTCTCTCCACCCTGTATTCATTCTAGTGTCCAATCAGCCAGCTTCTGTCCCCCTCTGCCTTCTCATCTCCCCTCCAGACAGGAGCTGCCCACATAGTCTCATGTGTCTACTTGAGCCAAGAAGCTCACTCCTCACCAGTATCATTTTCTGTCTTATAGTCCAGTCCAATCCCTGTTTGGAGACTTGGCTTCAGGAATGGTTCCAGTCTTGTGCTAACAGCAGGTCTGGGGACCATGACCTCTGGGGTCTCTCTAGTCTCAATCAGACCATTAAGTGTGGTCTTTTTACAAGAATTTGACGTCTGCATCCCACTACTCTCCTGCTGCCTCAGGGATTCTCTGTTGTGTTCCCTGTCAGGGCAGTCACCGGTAGTAGCGGGGCACCATCTAGTTCTTCTGGTCTTAGGCTGATGTAGTCTCTGATTTATGTGGCCCCTTCTGTCTCTTGGGCTCATAGTTACCTTGTGTCTTTGGTGTTCTTCATTCTCCTTTGCTCCAGGTGGGGTGAGACCAATTGATGCATCTTAGGTGGCAGCTTGCTAGCTTTTAGACTGCAGACACCACTCACCAAGGTAGGATGCAGAATATTTTCCTAATAGATTTTATTATGCCAATTGACCTAGATGTCCCCTGAAACTATGGTCCCCAAACCCCTGCCCCTGCTACTCTGGCCTTCGAAGTATTTGGTTTGTTCAGGAAACTTCTTTGCTTTTGGTTTAGTCCAGTTGTGCTGACCTCTCCTGTATTGTGTGTTGTCTTTCCCTTCACCTAAAATAGTTCTTGTCTACCATCTCATTAGTAAAAACCCCTCTCCTTCCCTCTCTCCCCACTCTTGAATATTTTCTTCTCTGGATAAACTATTTCTTGATTTCTTATAATAGTGGTTTCATGCTATATTTGTCCTTTTGCAGCTGACTAATTTCACTCAGCATAATGACTTCCAGATTCTTCCTTGTTGTAAAATGTTTCACAGATTCATCACTGGTCTTTATCCATGCATACTATTCCATTGTGTGAATATGCTATATTTTATTTTTCCTTTCACCTGTTGATGGGCACCTTGATTGCTTCCATCTTTGTGGTATTGTAAACAGTGCTGCAGTGAACATGGGTGTGCATATATCTGTTCATGTAAAGGCTCTTATTTCTCTAGGATATATTCCAAGGAGTGGGATTGCTTTTTAAGGAAGCATCAAATTGATTTCCAAAGTGGTTGTACCATTTTACATTCTCACCAGCAGTGTATAAGTGTTCCAGTCTTTCTACAACCTCTCCAATATTTATTATTTTGTGTTTTTTTTTGGATTAATGCCAGCCTTGTTGGAGTGAGATGGAATCTCATTGTAGTTTTTGTTTGCATTTCTCTAATGGCTAATGATTGTGAGCATTTCCTCTTGTATCTCTCTCAGTTGTCTGAGTGTCTTCTTTGGTGAAAGTGCCTGTTCATATCCCTTCCCCATTTTTTTAACTGGGTTACATATCTTTTCCTTGTTGAGGTTTTGCAGTATCATATAGATTTTAGAGCTCAGACACTGATCAGAAATATCAAAGCTAAAAACTTTTTCCCAGTCTGTAGGTAAGCTTTTTACTCTTTTGGTGAAGTCTTTGGATGAGCATCATAGGTGTTTAATTTTTAGGAGCTCCCAGTTATCTAGTTTTTCTTCTGGTGTTTGTGCATCGTTAATGATGTTTTGTATACTGTTTATGCCATGTATTAGGGCTCCTAGCAGTGTCTCTATTTTTTCTTCAGTGATCTTCGTTGTTTTAGATTTTATATTTAGGTCTTTGATTCGTTTTGAGTTAGTTTTTGTGCATGGTGTGAGATATGGGTCTTGTCACATTTTTTTGCAAATGGATATCCAGTTACTCCAGGACCATTTGTTAAAGAGACTGTCTTTTCCTCCGTTTAACTGACTTTGGGCCTTTGTCAAATATCAACTGCTCATATGTAGATGGATTTATGTCTGGATTCTCAATTCTGTTCCATGGGTCTACTTGTCTGTTGTTGTACAAGTACCAGGCTGTTTTGACTACTGTGGTGGTACAGTAGGTTCTAAAACCAGGTAGTGTGAGGCCTCCCAGTTTGTTCTTCTTTTTCAATAATGCATTGCTTATCTGGGGCCTCTTTCCCTTCCATATGAAATTGGTGATTTGTTTCTCCATCTCATTAAAAAATGTCATTGAAATTTGGATCAGAATTGCATTAAATCTATCGATTGCTTTTGGTAGAATAGACATTTTTATAATTTTAAGCATTCCTATCCATGAGCAAAGTATGTTTTTCCACTTATAAGGGTCTCTTTTGGTTTCTTGCAGTAGTGTCTTGTGGTTTTCTTTGTACAGGTCTTTTACGTCTCTGGTTGGATTTATTTCTAGGCATTTTATATTCTTGGGGGCTACTGTAAATGGTATTGATTCGGTGATTTCCTCTTCAATGTTCTCTTTCTTGGTGTAGACTAATTCACCTGATTTTTGTATACTTATCTTGTTCCTGATACTCTGCTGCACTCTTCTATTAGTGTCAGCAGTTTTCTTGAGGATTAAGTCATCTGCAAATAGAGATACCTTTACTTCTTTCCTACCGATCTGGATGCACTTTATTTCTTTTTCTTAACTAATTGCGTAATTGTGCTTATGAGGAAACTTTACATAGATCAAGAGGCAGTTGTTCAGATAGAACAAGGGGATACTGATTGGTTTAAAGTCAGGAAAGGTGTGCGTCAGGGTTGTATTCTTTCACCATACCTATTTAATCTGTATGCTGAACAAATAATCCAAGAAGCTGAACTATATGGAGAAGAACGGGGCATCAGGATTGGAGGAAGACTCATTAACAACCTGCGTTATGCAGATGACACAACCTTGCTTGCTGAAAGTGAAGAGGACCTGAAGCACCTACTAATGAAGATCAAAGACCACAGCCTTCAGTATGGATTACACCTCAACATAAAGAAAACAAAAATCCTCACAACTGGACCAATGAGCAACATCATGATAAACGGAGAAAAGATTGAAGTTGTCAAGGATTTCATTCTACTTGGATCCACAATCAATAGCCATGGAAGCAACAGTCAAGAAATCAAAAGATGCATTGCATTGGGTAAATCTGCTTCAAAGAACCTCTTCAAAGTGTTGAAGAGCAAAGATGTCATCCTGAAGACTAAGGTGCGCCTGACCCAAGCCATGGTATTTTCAATCACATCATATGCACGTGAAAGCTGGACAATGAATGAGGAAGATCAAAGAAGGGCTGACGCCTTTGAACTGTGGTGTTGGCGAAGAATATTGAATATACCATGGACTGCCAAAAGAACGAACAAATCTGTCTTGGAAGAAGTGCGGCCAGAATGCTCCTTAGAGGCAAGGATGGCAAGACTGCATCTTACATACTTTGGACATGTTGTCAGGAGGGATCAGTCCCTGGAGAAGGACATCATGTTTGGCAGAGTACAGGGTCAGCAGAAAAGAGGAAGACCCTCGACAAGGTGGATTGACGCAGTGGCTGCAACAATGAGCTCAAGCATAAAAACGATTGTAAGGATCGCGCGGTACCGGGCGGTGTTTCATTCTGTTGTGCGTAGGGTCGCTATGAGTTGGAGCTGACTCGGGGGGACCTAACAACAACAACAACTAATTGCTCGGGCTAGGACCTCCAGCACAATGTTGAATAAGAGTGGTGATAAAGGTCATCCTTGTCTGGTTCCTATTCCAAAGGGGAATGCTTTCAAACTCTCTCCATTTAGGATGATTTTGGCTGTTGGCTTTGTATAAATGCCCTTTATTATGTTGAGGAATTTTCCTTCTATTCCTATTTTGCTGAGAGTTTTTTTATCATGAATGGGTTTGGACGTTGTCAAATGCCTTTTCTGCATCAATTGATAAGATCATGTGGTTCTTGTCTTTTGTTTTATTTATATGATAGATTACATTGATTGTTTTTCTAATGTTGAACCATCCCTGCATACCTGGTATGAATCCCACTTGGTTGTGGTGAATTATATTTTTCATATGTTGTTGAATTTTATCGGCTAGAATTTTGTTGAGGATTTTGGGGTCTATGTTCATGAGGGATATTGGTTTGTAATTTTCTTTTTTTCGTGGTGTGTTTACCTGGTTTTGGTATCGGATATGCTGGCTTCACAGAATGAGTTTGGGAGTATTCCATCCTTTTTTATGCTATGAAATACATTTAATAGTAGCAGTGTTAACTCTTCTCTGAAAGTTTAGTAGAAATTTCCAGTGAAGCCTTCCAGGCCAGGGCTTTTTTTGGGGGGAGTTTTTAAATTACCTTTTCAATCTCTTCTTTTGTTATGGGTTTATTTAGTTGTTCTACCTCTGTTTGTGTTAGTTTAGGTAGGTAGTGTGTTTCTAGAAATTCATCTATTTCGTCCAGGTTTTCAAATTTGTTAGAGTACAGTTTTTCTTAGTAATCTGATATGATTCTTTAATTTCAGTTGGGCCTGTTGTGATATTGCCTATCTAATTTCTTATTCAGGTTATTTTCTTCCTTTCCTGTTTTTCTTTTGTCAGTTTGGCCAATGGTTTATCAATTTTGTTAATTTTTTCAAAGAGCCAGCTTTTTATCTTGTTAACTGTTTCAATTGTTTTTCTGTTCTCTATTTCATTTAATTCTGCTCTGATTTTTATTATTTGCTTTCTTCTGGTGTCTGAGGGTTTCTTTTGTTGCTCTCTTTCTATTTGTTCAAGTTGCAGGATAATTCTTTGATTTGGTCCTTTCTTCTTTTTGGATGTGTGCATTTATTGATATAAATTGACTTCCGAGCACTGCTTTAGCTGTGTTCCAAAGGTTTTCATTCTCATTGGATTCTATGAATTTGTTTATTCCATCCTTAATTTCTTCTACAACCCAGTCATTTTTGAGTAAGGTATTGTTCAGCTTCCAAGTGTTTGATTTCTTTTCCCTGCTTTTTCTGTTATTGATTTCTACTTTTATGGCCTTATGTTCAGAGAAGATGCTTGGTAATATTTTGATGTTTTGGAGTCTGTTAAGTCTTGCTTTATGACCTAATATCTATCTATTCTAGAGAATGTTCCATGTGCACTGGAAAAGAAAGTAGACTTGACTGCTGTTGGGTGGAATGTTCTGAATATGTCTGTGAGGTCAGGTTGGTTGATTGTGGCATTTACATCTTCCATGGCTTTATGGCTTTATTGAGTTTCTTTCTGAATGTTCTGTCCTTCACCAAAAGTGGTGTATTGAAGTCTCCTATTATAATTGTGGAGCTATCTCACTTTTCAATGTTGCTAGAGTTTGTTTTATGTATCTTGCAGCCCTATCATTGGGTGCATCAATATTTGATGTGGTTATATCCTCCCGGTATGTTGTCCCATTAATCATTATATACTGTCCTTCCTTATCCTTTGTGGTGGACTTACCTTTAAAGTCTGTTTTGTCAGAAATTAATATCGCCACATTTGCTGTTTATTGATTGTTGTTTGCTTGATATATTTTTATCCAACCTTTGAGTTTTAGTTTGTGTCTTTAAGTGTAAGGTTTGTCTCTTGTAGACAGCATATAGAGGGATCTTTTTTTTAAATCCATTCTGCCACTCTTTGTCTCTTTATTGGTGCATTTAGTCCATTTACATTCAGCATGGCTATGGATTTTTTTTATGGATAGGTATGAGTTTAGTGCTGTCATTTTGATGTCTTTTTTTGTGTGTCATTGACAGTTTCTTTATCCCATTTAGTTTTCTGTGCTGAGTGGTTTATCCTTAGGTATTGTCTTTTCCTCTTATTCATTGTCATTGATTTTGTTTTTTCCTGAGTCTTTGTGTTTATTATTTATTTTGATGAGTAGGATTGTTAGTCTCCTTTGTGGTTACCTTAGTATTTACCCCTATTTTTTTAAGTTTAAACCTTTTATTTTTTTATTTGGCCTTGACTTCCTCTCCATATGAAAGATCTATGACTACATTTTTTAGTCTCTCTTTATTGTTTTAATGTTGTCATCTTTTACATAATTACATAGCTGTTTCCCTGCTTTGAGCATTTTTTTTTTTTTATCTTGATTTATTTTTGTGATTTCTCTATCTGGGTTGATATCTGGTTGTTCTGTCCTGTGTTCTAGTCTTGGGTTGATATCTGATATTATTGATTTTCTAACCAAAGAACTCCCTTTAGTATTTATTGTATTTTCAGTTTGGTTTTTAGAAATTTCTTAACTTCTGTTTATCTGGAAATGTCCCAATTTCACCTTCATATATGAGAGACAGTTTTGCTGGATATATGGTTCTTGGTTGGCAAGTTTTTTCCTTTAGTGCTTTATATTAGTCATTCCTTTGCCTTCTTGCCTGCACGGTTTCTGCTGAGTAGTCCGAGCTTATTTTTGTTGGCTCCCCTTTGTAGATGACATTTCATTTATCCCTAGCCACATTTAAAATTCTCTCTTTATCTTTGGTTTTGGCAAGTTTGCTTATAATATGTCTTGGTGACTTTCTTTTAAGGTTTACCTTATGTGGAGTTTGATGAGCATCTTGGGTAGATATCTTCTCATCTTTCACAATATCAGGGAAGTTTTCTGCCATCAAATCTTCAACAATTCTCTCTGTATTTTCTGTTATCTCTCCCTGTTCTAGTAGTGCAATCACTCTTAGGCTATTTCTTTTGATAGAGTCTCACATGATTCTTAGGGTTTCTTCATTTTATTAAATTCTTTTATCTGATTTTTCTTCAAATATATTGGTGCCAAGTTTTTTATCTTCCATCTCACTAATTCTGCCTTCCAGATCCTCAGTTCTGCTCCTCTGACTTTCTACTGTGTCTACTTCTGTAATTTTATTGTTAATCTTCTGAATTTCTGATTGCTGTCTCTCTATGGATTCTTGCAGCCTATTAAATTTTTCATTATGTTCTTAAATAAACTTTTTAATTCCTTCAACTGCTTTATCTATGTGTTCCTTGGCTTGTTCTGCATTTTGCCTGATCTCGCTCCTAATGTCTTGAAGAGCTCTGTACACTAATCTTTTGTATTCTAACTCTGGTAATTCCAGGAAGGCACTTTCATCTTGAAGTTTCCTTGATTCTTTGTCTTGAGAGCTTGTTGAAGTGAGCATGGTCTGCTTCTTTATGTGGTTTGATATTGACTGTTGTCTCCGAGCCATCTATAAGTTATTGTGTTAATTTATTTTATGTTTTCTTACTGTATCCTAGATTCTTGCTTTGTTTTGTTTTGATATGCCCAAATAGCCTGCTTGAGTGAGCTGGCTTGATTATTTTCACCATAA
The DNA here is from genome assembly GCF_030014295.1 of Loxodonta africana. Taxonomy (NCBI): domain Eukaryota; kingdom Metazoa; phylum Chordata; class Mammalia; order Proboscidea; family Elephantidae; genus Loxodonta; species Loxodonta africana. The sequence continues at coordinate 43,700,321 of NC_087367.1, read as the reverse complement.
CGCCCTGTCACCAGATGGCTAGAGCTGTTACCAGGTATATGAGCCTAAGAGTCCATTCACTTTTCTTGTATGGATTCAGCTCAGGTGTCCAGGTAGTTGGTCATCAAGTCTGTGGTAGAGGCTCTGTCCTACAGTCTTAGAGGGGTAGGGGTGATTGGTGTAGGCACAGGTATCTGGTTGCAGCAAGGGGTCATGCTCTGAACAAGGCAGGAGGCTGACAACTGTCCCCCTTGTGTCTGTGAGGAAAGTGTGTCCCTGTTCCCTAGAGTGCATAGGTGGTTGGGTTCTATTCCCAGACCAATGCTTTTGGTTGTAAGGACTGGGAGGTGCCACTTATCCTTCGACCCCTGTAGTGGGGGGCTAGGTGACATGGTTAGAGCCACGAGTCCATAGGCCCCTGATGTGGATAAATGAGGACGCTCTTTAATAGGCATAGTGATGTCAAACATCAAAAACCTACCTGTCTGCTGCACAGCTGAAACAGTTACAGTCTGCCAGCGAGGGCCTAGTCTCCTGAAATGGGCCCACACAGGTCCTTGCATGGGTGAAAAGTATTCAATGTCCAAAGACTGTTTGTTCCTGGACAGAAGCCACTTCTGTCCTGAGCTCCCCAGGTTAGTGGAGCTGTCAGATGATCTTTTCCCCCAGTTAATCTGTTCTTTCTTCAAGGCTGAGAGAATGGCTCGGGAAGTGCAACAGGACCTATCTCTGGCTCTGAGAAATGGACAACCACTGAAGCCAGCTTGGGGGCTGGGGGTGCAGTAAAATAAACACAAATAATTAGCTTTTGCCAAGAGTGCTGTTCTTCTCTGGTTCCAGAGGTGTGAGTAGGCTGTGTGGCTCATTGTGTCTCCCTGAGGAAACCACATCCAGAATGCTACTGCCAGCCCTGCCGATGTCACTCCAGGGATCATGCCTTAGGTTTCCTGCCATGTCAGGTCCGGCAACTCCTCACTGCTTCTGAACCATCTCTCCCTCCTCCTGCCACTCAGTCGATTTTCTAACTTTGCCTTTGATGTTTAGGGCTCCTAGCTTGTCATATATATAATCATTTCAGTTGTTTTTTCAGGTCTTTGTTGTAAGAGGGATCACCGGAAGTGTCTGACTGCTCTGCCGTCTTGGCCCTGCCTCCTTTGACAATTTTGATAAAGATGCTAAGGCAACTCAATGGGGACAGGAAAGTCTTTTCAAAAGTGATGCCCAGAAGGCTGTGTAGGAAAAAAATAATAAGCATAAATCTTTACCTCACATCATGGAAAATAATTAATTGAAAATGGGTCATAGACCTTAATGTAAAGTCCTAAAGCATAAAATTTCTAGAAGAAAACATAGATGATTATCTTTGTGACTCTGGGTTATGCAAAGATTTTTTAGCTAGAACACAAAAATCAAGAAAAAAGTTGATAAATTAGACTTAGTAAAATCAAAATCTTTTAATCTTTGGAAGTCATCTTTAAGAAAACAAAAAGGCAAGCCACATACTTGAAGAAATATTCACAACACATACCTCAAAGAAAGAACTCAAATTCAGATTAAATAACTCTCACAACTCAATAACAAGACAAACGACTCTATAAGAAAATGGGTAAAAAAAAAAAAGTGAGCAGTCACTTCACACAGTATCTGAATGCCCATAAGCACAAAAAAAGACTCTCAACATCATTTGTCATCAGGGAAATGCAAATTAAAGGTACAAAGAGCTATAACCACATACCCATTAAAATGTCTAAAATCTAAAAGACTGACCATAGTTGTGTTGGAGTGGAGAAACTGAAATTCTCATACACGGTTAGTGGGAAGGTAAAACACTTTGACAGCCATTCTACTGCTAGGTATTTATCCAAGAGATATGAAAACAATGTCCACACAAAGACTTATACACAAATGTTCATGGCAGCTTTATTTAAAATAACCAAAAACTAGAAACAACCCAAATGTCCACCACAGACGAATAGCTAAATAATTGTGGTACATCCACACAATGAAATACTAGTCAGCAATAAAAACTGTTGATATACACAACAATATGGACACATCTCAAATAATTACGCAAGGTGGAAGAAGCCAGACAAAAACAAAATATATAAAGCATGATTTCATTTACACAAATTTCTAGAAAATGCAAAATAATCTATAGTTACATAAAACAGATCAGTGGCTTCCTGAGAATGGGGATGGAGGAAAGGATGCATTAGAGAGAGTCAGAAGGTAACTTTTTGGGGCGATGAAAATGTTTGTTATTTTCATTGTGGTGATGGTTTTCAGATGGATTTTAGAGAACTGCAGCAGCTGGGGGAGGGTGCTCATGGCAAGAAGTGGCATGTGTCCACATAGACAAGTCTCCAGGCTCCCAGTCTACAGCCCTTTCCCTACACCACCACAACTCTAAAAAGAGAGCTCCTGAAACATCCACATGTTCTGTAACCACCAAGACACCTAAATATTTAAACAGACCTTCGTGAGTCTTATTAAGCAGACACAGGGGTAACAGGAAAACCAGATTCTGGATCCTAGCAGACTGGGGCTCAAATACCCTCTGCAAGGAGACCTTCTAGCACTAATTTCTATCTTTTGGATTCTCTGTCCACAGCAACCAAATGGTATTCCCTGACCAAAAAAAAAAAAAAAGCCATTTTTTTATTGCTTACTCTGAAGTAAAGTTTTAAGATGTATCCAATTTCACTCAGAAAATCTATGACAGATTCAAATGCAGCCACCTGACCTGAGGGTCGGAGCACCTAACTGGGATGCTACTCTCCCTCCTGTCCTCCGCCCTGGGCAGGCTCTTTCTCTGAGCTCCCAGTTATGTCTTCTTCACACCTGTCCAGAGAAGGCCATGTGATTATTGATGTTGGCTTTCCAAGATGATAGATGTGTGAAGTCTTACCCTCAGTTGTCCATTTATACAAAGACCGTACCAATATAATTGCAGCAAAGCAGACAGTCACCCAGCTCTTTGGTCATAGTGGTTCAACATACAGAATCAATCTCATTGAACTGTGTTCCCTTCAACAGAAACCATTTCTCATCAGTGTAAATTTCAATGAACAATTTTTCTGTCACTGAGGACCTAGCACCTGTGTGTCACTTATCTGGGCTCCTTGGTGGGGTACAGCTTCCCTGACCTCAAAACCAAAACCAAATCCATTGCCGTTGAGTGGATTCCGACTCATAGCAAACCTACAGGACAGAGTAAAACTGCTCCACAGGACTTCCAAGGAGTGGCTGGTGGATTTGAACTGCTGACCTTTTGGTTAGCATCTGTACCTCTTAACCACTGCACCACCGGGGTCCCTAAGGAGTTTGTAAATGGGTTTGGGGTAACATGACTAACACATAGGAAAATATGACGGCAGCATAGGAAGAGTGGCTGTAAGTGGAGGCTCAGGCACAACAATTCAGGTGATGAAGACTGGGTTAAGGAAATGACAGAGACCATGAGGAGGAAATGATAAAGTCAGAAAACTTCAGACTTGATTAAAAAGACAAACTTGTGGCCCATCCTCATCTTTTACCTCGGTCTTCTGTTTATCTGGGAGATGGTTTCTAATCCTCCTCTCAGTGGTTGTCCAAAGAATTTGCCAGAAAGCTCTACCTTATACCTTAGAGTTTTTAAAATTCCTTGGCCCTGAAGTGTTGGAGAGAAAATAGCACTGTTTATGTGCCCTTGAGTCTGAAAAAGAAACAAATCAGACAGGAGATCCAGGTTTTGCTCAGTAACCATCTACAGAGAGCAAAAAAAAAAGAATCATATAATCTGTTTAAACTCAAAATAGGAAAATGAATATTTTAACTAATGCAACTTTGTATATCTCTCTGAATTATGTTTCCTAATCAATAAAAGTTTCCAGTATCATCAATATCACTGATAAAATTCCCCATACTTACCAGTTACTTAAGCAAAACAAGGAGCATCAGAAATCAGTTTCCAATTTGTCCTCACAGAAGTTTTTCCAATTGGCCAAAACTATTCTCTAATGTCTTAGCACTTCCTCTTCAACACGAGCGCCAGTTTAGGACTAACCAGTGTCTGTACTTACTGCCTACTAGTTCCTCCCCCCTCCCTAATATCTATGCCACAACGGGGAGGTTAGGGTACAAGATCCAAGTGGCAGCTTAGAGGAGATTCAACCATGGGATCTGTGCTGATTGATCAGAACTTTGGAGGGAATTGGATAGGAAGGAGGGCAGCCTGAGGTTTGGGAGAGAAAGGACACACGAGAGAAGTTGTTAAGAAAAAATTAGCAGGATAAACCAACTATTTGTACAGGAAAAGCAAAAGACAGAGGCAGGTCCAAAATGATGACCAAATTCTTTCCTAAAGGACGGGAAAGGTGACAATCAGCAGAAGGACAGTTGACCACGTCTGTTGTCCTTCAGTGGTATGGGAACCCCAGTGTGGGCATCACTGGCATGGTTGATGGCACCCAGAGAGATCTCACTCTGTGGGAGAGAGCAAATGTCTATTACTGAGGTTGGGTGGTGGCTTTCACGGCAGCAGTTGACGTTGCCTGGCTGTGTCTTTGCATGGGAAAGGAATTTTGTGTGTGTGTGTGTGTGTGTGTGTGTGTGTGTGTGTGTGTGCAAGCGTGCGCACGCGCACTTTAGGTGAAGGATTACAGCTCAAGTCAGTTTCTCATACAAAAATTTATACACATGTTGTTATGTGACCCTAGTTGCAATCCCAATAATGTGACAGCACACACCCCCTTTCAATCCCAGATTTCCCATGTCCATTCAACCAGCTCTTACGCCTTTCTGCCTTCTCATCCTGCCTTCAGACAGGAGCTGCCCATTTATTCTCAGGTATCTAATTGAACTAAGAAGCACTCTTCACAAGTTTGTTTTTTATTTTAATGTTTTATAGTCCAGTCTAATCTTTGTCTGAAGAGTTAGCTTTGGGAATGTCTTTAGTTCTGGGTTAACAAGAGAGTACAGGGACCATGTCTTCTGGGGTTCCTCTAGTTTCAGTCAGACCATTAAGTCTGGTCTTTTTATGTGAATTTGAGTTCTGCTCCCCACTTTTCTCCTGCTCCTTCAGGGACTCTCTTTTGTGTTCCCTGTCAGGGTGATCATTGGTGGCACCCGGGCACCAAGTTCTTCTGGTCTCAGGCTGACGGAGTCTCTGGTTTATGTGGCCCGTTTTGTCTCTTGGGCTCCTATTTTCCTTGTGTCTTTAGTGTTCTTCATTCTCCTTTGTTCCAACTGGGTTAGGACCAATCGATGCATCTTAAATGGCCACTTGCTAGCTTTTAAGACCCCAGATGCTACTCACCAAAGTGGGATGCAGAACATTTCCTTAATCAACTTTGTTATGCCAGTTGACCTAGATGTCCCCTGAAACCATGGACCCCAGACCCCCGCCCCTGCTACTCTTCCCCTCAAAGTGCTTGACTGTGTTCAGGAAACTTCTTAGCTTTTGTTCTACTTCAGTTGTGCTGACTTCCCTGTATTGCGTGTTGTCCTTCCCTTCACTTAAGATAATTCTTGTCTACTATCTAGTTTGGAAACCTTGGTGGTGTAGTGAATAAGAGCTACGGCTGCTAACCAAATCCACCAGGTGATCTTTGGGAACTTTGTGGGGCAGTTCTACTCTGTCCTATAGGGCCTCTATGAATCGGAATCGACTCAAAGGCAACAGGTTTGGTTTGTTTTTTTTTTATCTAGTTAGTCAATACCCGTCTCCCTCCCTCCCCACCCTTGTAAACATCAAAGAATGTTTTCTTCTGTGTTTAAATCTTTTCTTGAGTTCTTATAATAGTGGTCTTGCATAACGTTTGTCCTTTTGCTACTAATTTCACTCAGCGTAATGCCTTCCAGGTTCATCCGTGTCGTGAGCTGCTTCCCAGATTCATCATTGTTCTTTATCATTGTGTAGTATTCCACAGTGTGAATATACCATAATTTGTTTATCCATTCATTTGTTGATGGCCACCTAGGTTGTTTATATCTTTTTGCTATTGCGAACAGTGCTGCTATGAACATGGGTGTGCATGTATCTATTTGTGTGAGGGCTCTTATTTCTCTAGGACATATTCCAAGCAGTGGGATTACTGTATTGTATGGTAGTTCCATTTCTAGCTTTTTAAGGAAGCACCAAATCAATTTCCAAAGTGGTTGTACCATTTTAAATTCCCACCAGCAGTGTTTAAGTGTTCTAGTCTCTCCACAACCTCTCCAACTTTCATTATGTTGTGATTTTTGGATTTATGCTAGCCTCATTAGGGTGAGATGGTATCTCATTGTAGTTTTGATTTGCATTTCTCTAAAGTCTAATGATCCTGAGCATTTCCTCATGTATCTCTCTTAGTTGCCTGAGTGTCTTCTTTGGTGAAAGTGACTGTTCATATCTTTTCCCCATTTTTGGAATGGGTAGTTTGTCTTTTTGTTGTTGAGGTTTTGCACTATCTTATAGATTTTAGAGATTAGACGCTGATCAGATATGTTACAGCCAAAAATTTTTTTCCAGTCTTTAGGTTGTCTTTTTACACTTTTGGTGAAGTCTTTTGATGAGCATAGGTGTTTGATTTTTAGGAGCTCCCAATTATCTAGCTTCTCTTCTGGTGTTTGTGCACTGTTAGTTATGTTTTGTATTCTGTTTATGCGGCGTATTAGGGCTCCCAGCATTGTCCCTAATTTTTCTTCCATGACCTTTATAGTTTTAGATATATATTTATGTCTTTGATCCATTTTGAGTTAGTTTTTGTACATGGTGTGAGGTATGAGTCTTGTTTCATTTTTTTTTAGATGGATATCCAGTTATGCCAGCACCATTTGTTAAAGAGACTGTCTTTTCCCCTTTTAATGGATTTGGGGCCTTTGTCAAATATCAGCTGTGCATAGGTGGATAAATTTACTTCTGGATTCTCAATTCTGTCCCATTGGTCTATGTATCTGTTGTTATACCAGTACCAGGCTGTTTTGACCACCTATCCCACTGGTCCCACTGCCGTGACCACCTATAATAGATTATAAATTCAGGTAATGTGAGGCCTCCCACTTTGTTCTTCTTCAGTAATGCTTTACTTATCCAGGGCCTCTTCCCTTTCCACATGAAATAGATGATTTGTTTCTCCATCTCATTAAAAAATGTTGGAATTTGGATGGAGGCTGCATTGTATCTGTAGATCACTTTGGGTAGAATTGACATTTTCACAATGTTGAGCCTTCCTATGCATGAGCAAGGTATGTTTTTCCACCTATGTAGGTCTCTTTTGGTTTCTTGCAGTAGTGTCTTGTAGTTCCCTTTGTACAGATCTTCTAAGTTTCAGGTTAGATTTATTCCTAAGTATTTTATCCTCTTGGGGGCTATTGTAAGTGGTATTGGTTTGGCTATTTCCTCTTCGAAGTTCTCTTTGTTGGTTAGAGGAATACAACTGATTTTTGTATGTTTATCTTGTATTTTGAAACTTTGCTGAAAACTTTTATTAGTTTCAGTAGCTTCCTTGTGGATTCTTTGGGGCTTTCTGTGTATAAGATCATATCATCTGCAAACACAGACACTTTTACTTCTTCCTCACCAATTTGGATGTCTTTATTTCTTTATCTAGCCTAATTGCTCTGGCTAGGACCTCCAGCACAATGTCAAATAAGAGTAGTGACAAAGGGCATCCTTGTTTGGTTCCCGTTCTCAAGGGGAATGCTTTCAGACTCTCTCCATTTAGGATGATGTTGGCTGTCTGCTTTGTGTAAATACCCTTTAATATATTGAGGAATTTCCCTTCTATTCCTATTTTGCTGAGAGTTTTTATCATGAACGTGTGTCGAACTTTGTCAAATGCCTTTTCTGCATCAATTAATAAGATCATGTGTTTCTTGTCTTCTGTTTTATTTATGTGATGGATTACATTGATTGTTTTTCTAATGTTGAACCATCCCTGCATACTTGGTATGAATCCCACTTAGTCATGGTGAATTATTTTTTTGATCACAATGTTGTTGAATTATATTGGCTAGAATTTTGTTGTGGATTTTTGTGTCTATGTTCATGAGGGCTATTGGTTTTAAATTTGGGTGTGTGTGTGTGTGTGTGGTTTCTTTACCTGGTACTGGTAACAGGGTTATCCTGGCTTCATAGAACATGTTTTAGGAACATTCCATTCTTTTCAATGCTCTGAAATATCTTTAATAGTACTGGTGTTAACTCTTCTCTGAAAGTTTGTTAGAATTCTCCAGTGAAGTCAATAAGGGCCAGGGCTTTTTGTTGTTGTTGTTGTTGTTGTTGGGAGATGTTTAACTACCTCATCAATCTCTTCTTTTGTTATAGGTTTATTTAGTTTTTTGACCTCTGTGTTAGTTTAGGTAGGTACTGTGTTTCTAGAAATTTGTCCATTTCATCTCAGTTTTCAAATTTGTTGGCGTACAGTTTTTCATAGTATTCTGTTATGATTATGTTATTTTCAGTTGGGTCTGTTGTGATATCACCCATCTCATTTCTTATTTGGATTATTTGCTTCTTCTACTGTTTTTCTTTTGTAAATTTGGCCTTCGTTTTACCGATCTTGTTGATCTTTTCAAAGAGTCGGTTTTTGGTCTTGTTAACTCCTTTGTTGTTGTTTTTTTTTTCTCTATATCATTTATTTTTGCTCTAATTTTTATTGTTTCCTTTTTTTCTGGTGCCATGGGCTTCTTTTGCTGCTCTCTATTTGTTTGAGTTGTAAGGTTAATGTTTTGATTTTGACCCTTTCTTCTTTTTGGATGTGTGCATTTATTGCTATAAATTGACCTCTGAGCACTGCTTTTGCCGTATCCCAAAAGTTCTGGTATGATGTGTTTTCAGTCTCATTTGATTCTGTAAATTTCTTTATCCCATCCTTGATTTCTTCTATAACCCAGTAGTTTTTGCGAAAAGCATTGTTCGATTTCCACGTATTTGATTTTTTTTCCCTTGCTTTTTCTGTTATTGACTTCTACTTTTATGGCTTTATGGTTTGAAAAGATGCTTTGTAATATTTCATTATTTTGGATTCTGTTAAGATTTGCTCTGTGGCCTAATATGTGCTCTATTCTAGAGAATGTTCCATGTTCATTGGAAAAGGACATATACTTGGCTGCCGTTGGGTGGAGTGTTTTGTATATGTCTATGAGATCAAGTTGGTTGATTGTGGCATTTATATCTTCTGTGTCTTTACTGAGCTGTTTTCTAGATGTTCTGTTCTTCACTGAAAGTGGCATGTTAAAGTCTTCCACTGTTATTGTGGAGTTATGTCTCTTTTAATGCCGTTAGAGTTTGTTTTATGTATTTTGGATCCCTGTCATTGTTTGCATGTATATTTATTATGGTTCTGTCCTCCTGATGTATTGACCCTTCAATCATTAGATAGTGTCCTTCCTTATCCTTTGTTGTGGATTTTGCTTCAAAGTCTGTTTTTCAGAGATTAATATTGCCACTCCTGTTCTTTATTGATTGCTGCTTGCTTGATATATTTTTTCCATCCTTTGAGTCTTTGAGTCTAAGTTATGGTCTCTTGTAGGCAGCATATAGACGGATTGTGTTTTTTTATCCATTCTGCCACTCTCTGTCTCTTTATTGGTGCATTTAGTCCATTTACATTCAGTGTAATTATTGTTTAATACTGTCATTTTGATTTTGTGTGTGTGTGTGTGTGTTGTTGACAGTTTGTTTCACTTAATTTTCTGTGCTGAGTCGTTCTTTGTGTATTTCCTTTTCGTCTTTTTCATTGCTGTAGATTTTGTACTTCTTGTGTCTTTATGTTTTTCTTGTTTTTTTTATTTTGATGTGTAGGATTATTTGTTTCCTTTGCGCTCACTGTAATACCTCTATTTTCTGTGTTTAAAAAAATCTTTTATATCTTGATGTCACCTTGACTTCCTCTACATATGAAAGTTATATGACTACATTATTTAGCCCCTCTTTTTTTTTTAGTGTGGTCATCTTTTACATATTGGCATCTCTGTTTCCCTATTTTCAGTGCTTTAGCTTTGATTTATGACTTCCCCAACTGGGTTGATATCTGGTTGTTCTGTCCTGTGTTCTAGGCTTTGGTTTTTATCTGATGTTATTGATTTTCTAATCAGAGGACTCCTTTTAGCATTTCTTGTAATTTTGGTTTGGTTTTTACAAATTTCTATTTATCTGGAAATGTCCTAAATTGCCATCATATTGACAGACAGCTTTGCTGAGTACATAATTCTTGGCTGGCATTTTTTTTTTCCTTCAATGCTTTACTTATGTCTTCCCATTGCCTTCTTGCCTGTGTGGTTTCTGCCGAGTAGTCAGAGCTTAGACTTATTGACTCTCCTTTGTAGATGACTTTTTATTTATCCCTAGCCACTCTTAAAATTCTCTCCTCATTGTTGGTCTTGGCAAGTTTAATTATAATAGGTCTTTTTTGCTTTCTTTTGGGATCTACCCTGTGTGGGGTTTGATGATCTTCTTGGATAGATATCTCCTCATCTTTTATGATAACAAGGGATGTTTTCCTCCAATAAATCTTCATCAATTCTCTATGCATTTTCTGTTATTCCACATGTTCTGGTACTCCAGTCACCCATAGGTTATTCCTCTTGATAGAATTCCACTTACTTCTTAGGGTTTCTTCATTTTTTAAAAAAGTCTTTTATCTGATTTGTCCTCAAATAAGTTGGTGTCAAGTGCTTTATCTTCAGTCTCACTAATTCTGACTTCCATGGCCTCAGTTTTTCTCCTATGACTTTCGACTGAATTGTCTAATTCTGAAATTTTATTGATAATCTTTTGGATTCTGTTTGCTGTCTCTCTGTGCATTCTTACAGTCTATTAAGTTTCTCATTATGCTGTTGTATAACCTTTTAAGTTCCTCTATTGTTTTCTCTGTGTGTTTCTTGGCTTGTTCTGCATTTTGCCTGATCTCCTTCCTGATCTCTTGAGGAGTTCTGTATATTAATCTTTTGTATTCTACATCCAGTAATTTCAGGAAGTTATCTTCCTCTGGGAGATTTCTTAATTTTTTGTTTTGGGAGCTTGTTGAACTCATCATGGTCTGCCTTTTTATGTGATTTGATCTTGGCTGTTGTCTCTGAGCCACCAATAAATTATTATATTAATTTATTTATTTTATGTTTGCTTACTGTGTACTGTCTTCTTGTTTTGTTTTGATATGCCAAATAGGCTGTTCATATGAGCTCATTTGATTATCAGTGCCTTTGAAGTCTAATGTCCCATCACCAGGTGGTTAGAGCTGTTACTAGGTATGTGAGCCCCAGAGTTCATTTACTTTTCTTGTGTGGATTCAGCTTAGATGTCCAGGTCATTGGTTACTGAGTGTGTGGTACAGGCTCTCACCTACAGTACTACATGGGCAGTGGTATATAGGGGTGACTGGAGTAGGCTTAGTTATCTGGCTGCAGTACAGGTTTATGAGCTGATCAAGTTAGGGGCTGATGGCTGTCCCTGAGTGCCTGGGTAGAAGGAGTGTCCCTGTTCCCTAGAGTGCATAGGTGGGTGGGTTTTGCAGCTAGACCTTGGGCACCCAGTGCTGTTGGCTATAAGGACTGGGAGGCACCACTTATTCTCACACCCATGTTGTTGGTGGCTAGGTGGAGTGGGTGGAGCCACCAGTCCTCAGACCACTGATGTGGGTAGGTGAGGACCTTGCTTAATGGGCAGGGTGGTGTCAAATGTCATGAATTTGCCACTCTGCCTTATAGGTGATGCAGTTGAAAATAGGCTTCAGGTATTAGTGTGCTAATTGGGGCCTACACTGGGGAAATGGACCCACACAGTCTAGGCAGGGGTGAAAGGCATTCGAAGTCTCTGGACTCCTTATGCCTGTGCCTAGGCAAAGGGAAGTGCCTGCCCTGAGTTCCTGACTTAGGGGAGCAGGCAGATTATTTTTTCCTGTTTGTTAATTTGTTCCCTCTCCAAAGCCAGGAGAATGGCTCGGGGCATGGGACAAGTCCCACATCCGGCCCTGGAGGCGTGGCAGTTGCTGAAGCCAGACTCAGACCATAACAGAGTGGTTAGATGGCAGGTAAATGGGAGGGAGGTACTTCTCAACGGGTCAAGGGTTTTTTTTGACCCTGCAAGGTATGTCAGATGCTTGTGTTTAAATTTCACAGATTCAGTGCTGCTTTTCCCTGGTTCTGCAGGTTTGCATAGACTCTCTGCCACTCTGTTTCTCCTGGTGTGGAAAATACATCCCGAACACTACTGCTTACCTCAGACTGTGTGGGCTGTCTGATCCAGCCTGTAGGATGCTGGGCAGGTCAGGTCTGGCAAGTCCTTGCTGCTTCTGAGCTTTCTGTCCCTTCCCCTGCTGCTCAGTCGGACTCCTCAACTTTGTCTTTGATGTTCAGGTCTCATAGATTGTCATATATAATCAATTCATTTGTTTTTTCATGTCTTTGTTGTAAGAGTCACCACAGGAAGCATCTGACTACTCCGCTATCTTGGCCTTGCATTGGCAAAAGAATTTTTTTTTTTAATTCTACTTTAGATGAAGGTTTACAGAATGAACTAGTCTCTCACCAAACAGTACACACATTGTTCTATGACATTGGTTAACACCCCATGACATGTCAACACTCTTATTTTCCAACCCTGGGTTCCCCATTACCAGCTTTCCTGTTCCCTCCTGCCTTCCAGTCCCTGCCCCAGGTCTGGTGCACCCCTTTAGTCTTGTTTTGTTCCATGGGTCTGTTCATTCTTTGGCTGAAGGGTGAACCTCAGGATTACTCTAATTATGGAGCTGAAAGGTGTCCAGGTGCCATACTCTCAGGTTTTCTCCAGTCTCTGTCAGGCCAGCAAGTCTGGTCTTTCTTTTTGAGTTAGAATTTTGTTCTAAAATTTTTCTCCAGCTCTGTCTAGGACCTTTTATTGTGACCCCTGTCAGAGCAGTCAGTGGTGGTGGCCAGGCAAAATCTAGTTGTACTGGACTCAGTCTGGTGGAAGCCGTGATAGATGTGGTCCATTAGTCCTTTGGACTAATCTTTCCCTTGAACCTGTAGCTTTCTTCATTCTTCCTTGCTCCTGAAGGGGTAAGACCAGTGAAGTATCCTGGATGGCTGCTCACAGGCATTTAAGACCCCAGGTACTACTCACCAAAGTAGAATGTAGAACATTTTCTTTATAAATGATGTTATGCCAATTGAGCTAGATGTTCCCCAAGACCATGGTCCCCACAGCCCTCAGCCCAGCAATCCCGTCCCTCAGGGAGGCAAATGAAATTTTTAACAGCTCTCCTTGCTCTGAAAATTGGAATGATCTTCTGCTGACATTTGGGATGATTGTCTACCAACCAATCAAAATGGGCACTGGCCATAGTCCTAGAGCAGACAGGACCCTGGAGGTCTCCTATAGTGCTAGCTATGGATTTTGGGGACTTCTGTAGGGGGTTGTCCCAGGGTAGAGATAGTACATGGTACAGATTTCAGTACTTTAACAATTATGGCCCTATCATGGATGTCAGCGGACCCTCTGCCCAGTCAACAATGTTATCTGCAGTAGTCTGGTCAGCAAAAAAGAGGAAGACCCTCAATGAGATGGATTGACACAGTGGCTGCAATAATGGGCTCAAACATTGCAACAATTGTGAGGATGGCACAGGACTGGGCAATGTTTCATTCAATTATACATAAGGTTGCCATGAGTTGGAATCAACTTGACAGCACCTAACAACAAAAACAATACTTGATCTATGTATCATCAATAATATCTAAGAACACAACCCATCCCAGTATCTAAGAAGTATTCATTATTTGTTAGCTTCTAAACACTTTATATGTACATGAATCTAATCCTTACAACAAATTAGGTATGATAATCATCCCCATTTTACAGATGAGGAGTCTGAGGCAGAACAAAACAAGACGACTTGCTCATAGTACAGAATTCACTCAACTGTTTGTTATATCAACTTTCTCAGATGAGCAAGGCTCTTTCCACAAAGGTTGTTTCTTGGGTTTTCTTTATAGTTATTTCAGAATTGAGCTATATGTACTTTCTCCCTCCCAAGATGATGTTGATCACTTCTTGGCAACATCACAGTAGGAAAGAAGCCAATACTCACGTAACATTAATTTCTGAACCAATGAAATTTATCTAAACTTGTTCTGGATCAATGGAAATCATGTTCTGTAGGCCCATGAGGAAAACAGAATATAGATCAAACCATTTTGCTGAAAATCCCATTGTTCACATACTTTTTGGCTGTACTGGTAGAGCCATACTTGTTGTATTGACCACCCATTGGAAGAAGTAAGCAGTCTGTTGCAACTTAGAAGTGCTTTGATATTAATATTAATGGACACTTCTGGACAATTAGTATAAATTAAGCATTTCTTAGGAGCTGTACATACATTTTCTCATTTAACCCTTGCAAAAATCTTATGAGTTAGGTGTATTGATTATTCCCATTTTAAAGTTGAAGAAACTAAGGCACAGTGAGGTTCACTAAGTTGTACCTACTCTCACAGCTAATTGATAACGGGTCATGATTAAGCTTTGGCAAACTTACTCTATGACCAAGTACCTAATAAGAACACAGGTTTGTCTTTTGCTTATTATTTAAAGTTTTTCATTGGAACTGGGTGTGATGTTACACAATAAAAAGTGGTGTGCTGGAAAGCATGCTCAACTGGGAACCAGGCACTATCCAGAAGTATGAGCCAGATAATCTTTTAGGGCTCCTCTGGCTCCAAGTCTGTATGATCCTATGATTCTCTATCTCAGTTGATAACACTTTGCTTGGTTTTGTCATGGCAACTAGGATTCATATGTTCTTTGGGGGCAAGTATTAAAAGACATACATATGAACATAGATATAAATATATATACACAGGTATTTAGAATTATTTAGCCTTATTCTATGCCAGGCCTCATATCAGACACTTTAGATTCAGTATTGCATATTAAACTTCACAACAAACTTTAGAAATAGGTATTACATCCTCATATTACAAGTAGAGAAACTGAGATTCAGCAAGGTTGAGTAACACCAATAGGAAGTGGTGAAAGTTCTACTGTGACATTCACATTCCTGAGCTAGTGCTTGTGACTGCTCACAGCAGCTGCCCCAGGTGAGAACCAGGCACCCTTCAGATGGGTAGTCAGGAATCACTTGTTGACAGACTCTGTCACAGGCATATGTCATGGGACTCACTAAAATCAGGAATGGCACCAATTGTTTGAGATGAGTTGGAGGAAACTTTTCTGTAAGTAGCACAAAAATCCCATGGCCTTTGTTGCCTCCTTTGGTTTGCTACTATATTGTTCTTGTAAAATATCTGTCCTCATAGTCTTTGACAAGCCAGTGCTCACTTGAGAGAAGAGTTGGCCAAATATCACTCTCTGGGGAAATCTCATTGACTGAGCCAATCCCCATCTTCTTCAGGCCAGGTGAATCTCTTCCTTCTAGACCACCCCATCACACTGAACATTCACCTTTATGGGGTTCTCCTTGGTGTTGTGGTTGTTATGTTGGCACCGTACAGCAAAGATACACAACTCAAATCCTGCTGGAAATAGTGTTAGCACCTTTAACAGAGCAGAATGCTTGATTTTGATTTCTAGCTCTTGCACTTACTACGTAGGTAATCTTGGGAAGGTTATGCAACCTCTTTTTGCCTCAGTTTTCTGCAAAATGGAGATGATAGACTTGTTATGGGGACTGATCAAAGCAGTGACTGCCAAGTGGTTGGTGCATTGCCTGCAATGCAGTACGTCTCCATAAATGGGAACACATGTTATATTGTTCCGTTGCTGTTTATATATCTGCCTTCTCCTCTAGTGCATTACCCCTCAAGGACAAAAACCTATCTTATTCACCCCTGCTTCCACAGAGCCTATGAAAATTCCTCCACCCAGTAGATAAACGATTTATGTCTCTGGAGTGACTGAATTTTATGCCTTTGATATCTTGGTATCTCTCGGACCCCCTCTTTTCTGAGGCTCAGTTTTAGAGCTGAGGATCTACGCCCCACCTGGGTCAAGTCTTTTCCTGCTCCTGCTTGGCAAATGTTTCATTTTCTGGCTGCAGCCTGTAAGGCACCCACTCCTGAGCTCTCTCATTCCCTCTGATTCATCGCTCCCAGAGCTCCTTGTCCAACATGGCTTTTTATGTTGCAGCACAAGTGGCGATTCAGTGGCATGTGCAAGCTTTGCTTTCATTTTGAATCAATGAAAGTTTAAAAAAAAAACATAAAGCCCTTCATGGGGCTCAAGAGAATTGTTCACTGTAAGATTTTAAAATTGCTTCCGAGTTACTTATCATTCATTCAGGCTCACGCTATTCTTTAAAATTCTTATTGATTTTGGGAACAGTCCTTTAATTGATAACAAAAAGCAATTACATTTTCCAGGCTGTAAATCTGCTTCACTCCCAATATTAAATTCATCATCTCTGTAAATAATTTTCTCTTATTATGGATACGTATTAACCAAACTATAAATAGCATCATTAGCATACCCATGGTTGCCTTAACAATCAGTGACCCTTGAATTTGATTTAGAAAAATTGATTCCTGCTGAATTTTTCCTTGAATGAAATTGCCATTCTTGCTGAATGTCTGAGCAAATGAAGGGTAGCTACCTTTCATTTCCTCCTGGACTTCAATACAGCAGTTTTAAGCAGGGAGTTACATAGACTCACCTGTTGGTGAGCAGCCATAGTAAAAACCACTGCTTTAATAGCATGCGTATTTGTTCTTATTTGATGCTCAATTTTGGGTGTTTATGAAAAGACACTTTTCAGCAATGCACACTCTTCT
This sequence comes from Loxodonta africana, assembly GCF_030014295.1. Classification (NCBI taxonomy): domain Eukaryota; kingdom Metazoa; phylum Chordata; class Mammalia; order Proboscidea; family Elephantidae; genus Loxodonta; species Loxodonta africana. Next base: position 43,683,614 of record NC_087367.1, on the reverse strand, counting down.
AAACACACAGAGGGACATGAAGCTCTCATTTTGATGCTGCTGTGATGATACTGTGGGAAGGTGGAGTGAGGTGGGGGGCAGGGAAAGCTTATGACTCCTATGGAATAATCTACAGCCACTGAATATTGTAACATCCAGGAGTCTACAGAAACATGGGAAAATTCCCAGGATATGAGGTAAGGGAAAGAAAGCAGAATCCAGGAAATTAAAACAGTTGATTAAGAGTGATTGGACAATGTATAAGTTTACTTTTTCTTTTTTTCCCTGTCTTCTTTCTTGTCTTTCTTCCTTTTCTTTATTGCTATACTGTTATTTGCTCAATAAATATAAAACCAGGGGAAGTGGGTGAAAAAGAAGGGAAGGACAACTTTGGTTTTAAAAAACCTTATTCTTAGTCTTTGTTAGAATCATTTACCATGACTCTAAGGAACTGTGGGGGATGAAAAGTTGTGGATTTTATCTTAGACTTGAGTCAGGAAACCTAGCCCTCCACCAAGTAGCCAAATAACTGTGAGCAGACTAGAGAAGCTTCATGTCCCACGGTTCTCATAAGTCAGTGATGTAAGGCACCCAACACACAGGAGGCACTCTGAGCCTACCTTCCACTTCTGTACAATGTGGCTGTTTACTTTTATGTTGTCTGTTATGGGTTGAATTGTGTCCCTGAAAAAGATATGTTGAAATCCTAATCCCAAATCCCTGTGAATGTGACCTTATTTGGAAATAGAGCCTTTGCAGATGCAATTAGTTAACATGAGGTCATACTGGAGTAGGGTGGACCCTAATCCCATAGGACTGGTGTTGTTATAAGTGGGAAGAGACACAGAGGGGAGACAGCCATGTGAAGAAGATAGTGCAGAGATTGGAATTCTGCTGTCACAAGCCAGGGTACACCTGTGGCTACCAGAGATGGAAGAGACAAGGAAACGTCTTCTCCTAGAGTTGTCAGATGGAGCATAGCCCTTCCCACACCCTAAATTTGAACTTCAAGCATCCAGAACTATACGAGCAAATTTCCATTGTTTTAAACCACCTGCTTTGTGGTAATTTGGACACTAATTAGGAGACTAATACACTGCCTAAGTCAAAAGACTGACATAAATATTGAATCATTTAAATTATATGGGAAACTACTTAGTAAACTATAAAATTATGTACAAATATTAATCGTTTTTATTAACCAAAATGAGACCAGATTGCAAAGGAGGAAGACTAGGTGGCTGCCTAAGAGGACGAAGAGTTATAACCACCCATGACCTCAGAGCATCTGAAAATCTGCTAGTGCATCTGCACCTCTCTGCGTCATAAAGACTTTGAGGCTTGAGGACCTCTTATTACTATAATGTTATAAAGCAGTGAGCCCTTGAGCCAGGCTTTAGGCACTGCTCTAGATGCTAAGCATTTAGGAAGGAAAAAAAAAAAATCAAGGTTTCTTATACTATACAGGTAAAGGCAGAAAATGTGGTGGAGATATCAAGTGCTCCAGCATGTCGGGTCATTTTCTCCTTCCAGGCTCACAGGAAGACTACACATCTCAGCCCATTTACAGTTTGTTGGGAGCATGTGATTAGTTCCAACCAATGCCTTATAAGTGTCACTTTGTGACAGGGATGTTTAATTAATTTTAGGTGTAAGAATACTGTGTCTTTTAAATGGTAGTGTAGGGTGGTGGTACCTTCATCAGCATGAATTGCTGAGTTGCTACAAGGAAGACAATTGTATAGACTCATAATGGATTTAGTCATGAGCAAGAAGTGAAACTTTGTCCTGTTAAACCACACAGATTCTTTGAGTTTTTTGTTACCACAGCATCATCAAGCCCAAAGAACAAATAAATAATGTAATTTCAGATAATAATAAGTGTTGTGAAGAAAATAAAATGGAAGGATTCAAAAGAAACCTACTGGGTGCAATTTTCTGTTAGGATGACTGTATATATTCTTTCTTTGGGGATCCTTCTCTACTCCTGACACATTAATACACCAAAAAAACAAACCCACTGCTGTTGAGTCGATTCCGACTCATAGTGACCTTACAGGATGGAGTAGAACTGCCCCATAGAGTTTCCAAGGAGCGCCTTGTGGATTTGAACTGCTGACCTCTTGGTTAGCAGCCGTAGCACTTAACCACTACGCCACCAGGGTTTCCAAGACATTAATAGTAGGTAAAACAAAACAAAACAATTGAGTGATAGAACATAGCTTGTGAATATATATATATATATATATATGTTGTTGTTAGTTGCTGTTGAGTTGGCTCCAACTCAAGTCGACCTTATATATAACAGAACAAAATGTTGCCTGATCCTGCACCATCTTCATAATCATTGGTATGTTTGAATTCAATGCTGTGGCTATCGTGTCAGTCCATCTCAATGAGGGTTTCCTTGTCTTTCCTGACTGTCTATTTGACCAACCATGATGTCCTTCTCAAGAAATTGGTCTTTCCTGATAACGTGTTCAGAGTAAGTGAGCCAAAGTCTTGTTATCCTCACATTTAACGAACATTCTGGTTGTATTTCTTCTAAGACAGTTTTTTTGTTGTTCTTTTGGAAGTTCATGGTATACTCAATATTTTTTGCCAACACCACAATTTGAATGCATCAATTCTTCATCTCGTATACATCATATATATATATATAGATATACACGTATCAGATATATATATCAGCTATATATTCATATAGATATATACATATGTATGTGTACCTATATATGTAAATATATGTAAATCAGGGGAAAAATGCAAAAGAGAAAAAGGGTTTAAGTCACAGGCCAACTGGGCTCCAAGTCAAAATCAGGCTCTGGCAGCCAGGAGATAGTTTTGTACTAAATAAAGAACTCCAAGACAGATAGGAACAAGAACAAGGCCTACATCCTGATGCTGCTTTCTTCTTCATGTAGTCCAGCTTCTCAGATTATTTGCTCAGCATACAGATTGAATAAGTATGATGAAAGGATACTACCCTGATGCACACCCTTCCTGATCCCAAACCACGCAGCATCCCTTTGTTCTGTTGGAAGAACTGCCTCTTGTTCTATGCGCAGGTTCTGCATGAACCCAGTTAAGTGTTCTGGAATTCCCATTCTTTGCAATGTTATCCATAATTTTTTATGATCTACAGTCAAATGCCTTTTCATAGTCAATAAAACAGAGGTAAACATTTAACTGGTGTTCTCTGCTTTCAGCCAAGATCCATCTGATGTCAACAATGGTATCCTTCATTCCACACCCTCTTGTGAATCCAGCTTGAATTTCTGGTGGTTCCTTGTTGATGTACTGCTACAACTGTTTCTGAATTATCTTCAGCAAAATTTTACTTATGTGAGACACTGATGATATTGTTCAATAATTTCCTCATTCTGTTTGATCACCTTTCTTTGGAATGGGTACAAATGTGAATCTCTTGAAGAGGTGGAGCCAAGATGGTGCTATAGACAGAAGCACCTTGCCATTGCTCCACAGCAAAGACCCAAAAAACTAAGCAAAACAGAGGCAAATGTCAATCCTGGAACCCTAAGCATCAAATGAAGAGATAAAGAACTCAGCCAAGCACCGAATGGAATAAGAAAATGAGAGAAAACAGAGAGCGAGGAGAGATAAAGCAGAGGTCCCCTATCTGCTAATCCAGCATGGATTTGCCATCTTGGACTCCTGTGGGATTTGTGGGCAGGAAGTATGGGAAAGAAGCTTCACAGAGCTCCCAGCAGGAGACAGAGCACCCAGTAACCAGAAATATATGCTTTCTCACCCCCACCTTTCCTCCCCTGCTCAGCCTTCACCAGTTCTTAGCCGGTTGTGGTAGCTTGGCTGGCCAGGAGGTGCCAGCTCCATGATGCTTGGATTTGCCCTGCCCACATCAGAGATTTCTAGACAGGGAGCACAGAAAAGCAGATTCACAGAGCTCCCAACAGGAGATGGAGCACCAGCAATATATGCTTTCCCACCCCTCACCCATCTTTCCCCTTCTTGGCCTCTGCCACTTCCCAGCCAGCTGCAGCCTCTCAGTTCGGAGATGCTGGCTCCATGCCATTTGGATCTGTCCTGCCCACACTGGCCAGCTCTCTCAGTGCCATTTCTTCGTTGCTGATGTTGCTTTTAGCCACTTCTTTCTGTTTCTTCCCTGCCTGTCACCTCCTCCCCCTCATTTCTCTCAAACACCTGGCTCCATGTGCCATCTTTGCTTCTTCTTGACAGTGTGTGAAGCACAGCTTAGCTGGGGAACTGCTTCCCCAGTCTGTGCTGCATGTTGGTGGGATACCCAGTGCCTTTTTCTGATTTTGTTTGTTTTCTTTTTGTGGATTGGGAGCCCCTTCTGGCCAGGCTGTACTTTGCAGTTTGGGAGCCACTTCACTGGTCTGCACAGCCACATCAGTGGGATCCCTGGGAGCTTTTCCTTTTTTTTCTCTCTCTCTCTTTTTATTCATTATTATTATTTTTCCTTTTTGTCTGTCTTCATTTCCCAGTTTCTCGTCTCTCTCTACTTACCTCCTTCTCCTGTCTTCTGGATACCTGGCACTGTGTGCCATCTCTGCCCCTTCTAGCTGTGTTGTACTATGCACCATTGGGAGCTGCTGCCTTTGAATGCACAGCTGTGCCAGTGGGATCCCTGGGGGTCTTTCTTTTTTATTTGTTTTTCCTTTTCTCATTTCATTTTTTGCTTTTTGTCTTTCTTTGTTTTTCATTTTCTCATCTCTCCCTGCTTTCCTTCCCATCCTGTTTCCTGAATAGTTGGTGCTGTGTGCCATCTCTTCTCCTTTTAGACAGGCTGTGCCTTGAAACCCGGGACCCACTTCCCCAGTCACGGTGGGATCTCTGGGGGGCATTTCTTTCTTTTTTTTTAAGTTTTATTTATTTATTTATCTCTTTTCCTTTTTGTTTTTCTCCATTACTTGTTTTTTTGGCTCTCTAATCCAACAGCAAGCTCCTTCAGCACTTTTTTTGCTCCTATTTCTCTCTCCCTTTCCCTTATTTCCCATCCCCATCTTAGCTCCACACATCACAACCTCCTTTCCGCCTACCTGCACCATGCGCTGACCATCACACCCCAAAGCAGCACAGGCATAGCCAACTGGAACCTGCCCTGCACTGACTCCCAGCCCTGACAGCCTCAGTACTTGCCACAAACAACCCATCCCAGATCCTACCCTTCAGCTCAACCTGCCCTGCTGCACCACAGCTGAGTGACTGGCCCTGCCCATTGAACAACGAGGTGAAGGTCGTGCCCACAAATGAGCAAACAACAAAGAATGCACAGCCTACCTGCACAGACATAACCACATAAAACAAAACAGCAGGACAAAATAAACAAATTTATAGCCAATAAACAAAGAAAATAACTACTGAATGTTCCAAAGACACCAGAATGTATTTTTCAAAAATCAAACCCAGTGCTGTCGAGTTGATTCCGACTCATAGCAACCCTATATATAAAGACATACAAAAAAAGAACAGGATGATTCCAGTAGGCATCCAAAATTAAACACCAGATAACTTTCCAGTAGAAGAAAAGGCACTGGAACTACCAGATAGGGAATTCAAGTCTCTAATATCCAGAGCTATCTAAGAGTTGAAGCAGAAACCACACAAAATGAGAAAAAATAGACAAATTCATGGAAAAGGAAGACAAATTTGTAGAAAATACAGAAAAAAAAGGAAGAGTTCAGGAAAATAATACAAGAACAAAATGCCAAAATAAATTTATGACTAAAAATCATACAAAAACAGCAATTAGAAATCCAAAACAAGATTTCAGAAATGGACAGTGTCATAGGTCTGAGGAGCAGGTTTGAAAAAATGGAAGACAGGATCAGCAAAATTGAAGACAAACACTTGGATACCACCTTGTTTGTAGAAAAATCAGAAAAAAGAACAAAATAAAATGAAGAAACCCTGCAAATGATGAGGGATAAAATCAAAAGCAGAAATTTGAGAGTCATTGCAGCTATAGAATGGGGAGAAAATGGAAAATACAGACAGGATTATTGAAGAATTGCCGACAGAAAACATCCCTAATATCATGAAAGATGAAAAGCTGACCACCCAAGAAGCCCAACGAACCCCATATAGGATAGACCCCCCCCAAAATCACAAAGGCATACCATCACACTTGCCAAAACCAAAGACAAAGAAAGAATCCTGAGAGCAGCTAAAGAAAAATGAAAAGTTACATACAGAGGGAAAACAATAAGATTAAGCTCTGATTACTTGGCAGAAACCATAGGCAAGAAGGCAATGGGATGACATATATAAAGCCTTGAAAGAAAAATATTGCCAACCAAGAATAATATATCCTGCAAAATCCTGATTCAAACATGATGGTGAAATCAGGACATTTCCAGATAAACAGAAATTAACAGAACATGTAAAAACCAAACCAAATTTACAAGAATTACTAAAGGGGGTCCTTCAGTCTGAGAACAAACAACATCAGACCACAGCCTGAATCTAGGACTCAAGATCACACCAGACAGATACCAACCTAGGAAATGAACTCTCAGGACTATTCAAAGCCAAAATAGTTACAACAAGGAACCAGGGAGGTTAATTTGTAAATAACAACAATGCCAGAACAATAAAAGAGGGAATAAACAATATAGGTATAGAACTTTCTAACATAGAGGAAGGCAAGGTGATACCAAGTAATAATAGACTGGTTCAAGCCTAGGAACATAGAGGAGAATTTCAAGGTAACCACAAAGAAAGTTAACAAACCTACTCATCAAAATAAGGAAGAAAAATATAAAGTCTCAGTAAACACAAGATGTACAAAAACAAGAGAAAAAATCCACAAACAAAGGAATTCACCACAGGAGAGTAAGAGGAATAAAGAAAAGGTCTGCACCACAAAAAAAAAAAAAAAAAGCACTACAAACTGACAGCAATAAACTCGCACCTATCAATAATTACACTGAATGTAAATGGCCTAAATGCACCAATAAAGAGACAGAGAGTGACAGAATGGATTAAAAAATAGGATCCATCAATATGTTGTCTACAAGAGACACACCTTAGAAACAAAGACATAAACTTATTAAAAATCAAAGGATGGAAAGAAAAAATCAAGCAAATAACTACCAAAAAAGAGCAAGAGTGGCAATACTAATCTCAGATAAAACAGACTTTAAAACAAAATCCACCATAAAAGACAAAAAAGGGTAAAATATAATTATTAAAGGGATGATCCATCATGAAAACATAGCCATAATAAATATCTATGCACCCAATAAAAGGACTCCAAAATGCATAAAACAAACACTAACAGCACTGTAAAGAGAAATTGACAGTTCCACAATAACAGTGGGAGACTTCAACACACCACTCTTGGTAAAGGGCAGTACGTCTACAAAGAAATTCAGCAAAGATGCAGAAGATCTAAAGGGCACAATCAGCCATCTTGATCTCATAGACATAAACAGAACACTCCACTCAACAGCTACAAAGTGCACATTCTTTTCCAACACACATGGAATGTTCTCCAGAATAGAACACATCTTAGGCCACAGAGAAACCCTCAACAAAATCTAAAACACTGAGATAATACAAAGTATCTTCTCTGACCACAACACCATCAAAGTAGAAATTAACAAGAGGAAGAGCAAAGAAAAAAAAAAAAAAACCAGTTACATGGAAATTGAATAATACCTTGCTTAAAAATCACTTGAGAAGGGAGAGTGTTGTCATGTTATGGAGTTGTTAACTAATGTCATAAAACAATATGTATACTAACTGTTTAATGAGAAACTAGTTTGTTCTGTAAACCATCTAAAGTACATAAAGGAAAAAAAAATTTTTAAATATGTATGGATATCTTCCAGTCAGTTGGCTAGGTATAGATGAGTGAGCACCTCCAGAGCTACATCTGTTTGTTAAAACATTTCAACTCGTATTGCTTCAATTCCTGAAGCCTTGTTTCTCACCAATGCCTTCCGTATAGCTTGCACTTCTTCCTTCAGTACTGTCAGTTCTTATCATATGCTACGTCCTGAAGTGGTTGAACTTTGGCCAGTTCTTTTTTGTACAGTGACTCTGTGTATTTATTACATATTTTTGATACTTCCTGTATCAATCAGTATTTTCTCTGTAGAATCCTTCAATATTGCAACTTGAGGCTTGAATTTTTAATTCAGTTCTTTCAATTTAAGAAATGCCCAATGTGTTCTTCCCTTTTGGTTTTCTAACTCCAGGTCTTTGCACATTTCATTCTAATACTTTACTCTGTTACTTTGTCTTCTTGAGCCACCCTTGAAATCTTCTGTTCAGTTCTTTTACTTCATCATTTCTTCAATTCACTTTAGCTACTTCATGTTCAAGAGCAAGTTTCAGAGTCTCTTCTGACATCCATTTTGTTTTTTTCTTTCTTTCCTGTCTTTTTAATGACAGTTTGCTTTCTCCATGTATGATGCCCTTGATGCCATTTCACAATTCGTCTGGTCTTTGCTCATTAGTGTTCAATGCATCAAATCTATTGCTGACACAGCCTCTAAATTCAAGAGGAATATACTCAAGATTGTGTTTTGGCTCTAATGGACTTGCTCGGATTTTCTTCAGCTTCAGCCTGAACTTGCATATAAGTAATTGATGGTCTGTTCCACAGTTGGAACTGGCTTGTTCTGGCTGAAAATATTGAGTTTCTCTATTGTCTCTTTCCACAGATGTAGTTGATTTGATTCCTGTTTATTCCACCTGGCAAGTTCCATGTGTATAATTGCTGTTTATGTTGTTGAAAACAGGTATTTGTGATGAAGAAGTCATCAGTCTTGCAAAATTCCATTAGGTGATCTCCAGCATCATTTCTATCACCAAGGCCATATTTTCCCACTTCTGGTCCTTCCTCGTTTCCAACTTTCACATTCCAAACGCCAATAATTACTAATGCATCTTGATTGCATGTATGATCAATTCCAGACTGCAGAAGTTGTTAAAAGTCTTCAATTCTTCATCTTTGGCATTAGCGGTTGGTGTGTAAATTTGAGGAATAGTTGTATTAACTGGTTTTCGTTTTAGGTGTATGGATATTATCCTATCACTAACAGTGATGTACTTCAGCATAGATCTTGCATGTTCTTTTGGACAATGAATGTGATGCCATTCCCCTTCAATTTGTCATTCCTGGCATAGTAGACCACATGATTGTCTGATTCAAAATGGCCCATACCAGTCTATTTCAGCTCACTAATGCCAAGGATGTCGGTCTTCATGTGTTCCATTTCCTCTTTGACAACTTCCAATTTTCATAGATTCGTACATTGTACATTCCACATTCCCATTACTAATGGATGTTTGCAGCTATTTCTTCTCATTTTGAGTCATGCCACATCAGCAAAGGAAGGTCCCAAAAGCTTTATTCCATCCATGTCATTGACTTCGACTCTACTTTGAGGAAGCAGCTCTTTGCCAGTCATATGCTGAGTGACTTCCAACCTGAGGGGCTCATCTTCTGACACTATATCAGACAATGTTCGGCGGCTATTCATAAGGTTTTCACTGGCTAATTTTCTTTCAGAAGTAGGCTGCCAGGTCCTTCTTTCTGGTTTTTATTATTCTGGAAGCTCAGTTGAAACCTGTCCACCATTGATGACCCTGCTGGTATTTGAATACCAGAGGCATAGCTTCTGGCATCACAGCAACATGCAAGCCACCGTGGTTCGACAAACTGACAGATGAGTGGTGAACCTTGAATATATCCTACCTGAATTTGGAGACCTTCTCAAGAATAGATTTGATTAATTGAACACTAATGACCGAAGACCTGATGTGTCTGGGATGACATTAGGGATATCATACATGAAGAAAGCAAAAGGTCATTAAAAAGGAAGGAAAGAAAGAAAAGTCAAAAATGAATGTCATAAGAGACTGTGAAATTGCTCTTGAACGTAGAGTAGCTAAAGCAAATGGAATAAATGATGAAGTAAGAGTTAAACAGAAGATTTCAAAGGGTAGCTCAAGAAGACAAAGCATAGTGTTATAATGAAAAGTGCAAAGACCTGGAGTTAGAAAACCAAAAGGGAAGAACATGCTTGATACTTCTCAAGCTGAAAGAACTGAAGGAAAAATTCAAGTCTCAAGTTCCAATATTGAAGGATTCTAAGGACAAAAGAATGAATGATGCAGGAAGCATCAAAAGAAGATGGAAGGAATACACAGAGTCACTATACCAAAAATAATTGATCAACATTCAACCATTTCAGGAGGTAGCATACGACCAACAGCTGTTGGTATTGAAGGAATAAGTCCAAGCTGCACTGAAGGCATTGACGAAATACAAGTCTTCAGGAATCGACAGAATACCAGTTGAGGTGTTTCAACAAGTGGATGCTGTGCTGGAAGTATTCACTCATCTATACCAAGAAATTTGGAAGACAGTAACCTGGCCAGCCAACTGGAAGAGATACATGTTTGTGTCCATTCCATAGAAAGGTGATCCAACAGAATGCAGAAATTTCCAAGCAATATCATCAATATCACACACAAGTAAAACTTTGATGAAGATAATTCAAAAATGGTTGCAGTAGTACATTGACAGGGAGCTGCTCAAGCTAGATTCACAAGAGGATGTGGAATGAGGGATATCATTGTTGATGTCAGATGGATCTTGCTGAAAGCAGAGAATACCAGTAAGATGTTTACCTGCGCTTTATTGACTATGCAAGGGCATTTGTCTGTGGGTCATAACAAATTATGAACAACATTACAAAGAATGAGAATTCTTAATTGTGCTCATGTGGAACCTGTGCATAGACTAAGAGGCATTCTCTCCAACAGAAACAAGGAGATACTTCCTGGTTTGGGGATCGGGAAGGGTGTGCAGCTGGGTTGTATCGTTTCATTATAATAATGCAATTTGTATGCTGAGCAAATAATTCAAGAAGCTGGACTATATGAGGAAGAATGTGGCATCAGGGTTTGAGGAAGACTCATTGCAACCTATGATTGCAGGATGACACAACATTGCTTCCTGAAAGTGAAGAGGACTTGAAGCCCTTACTAATGAAAATCAAAGACTACAGCCTTCAGTATGAGTTACACCTCAACATAAAGAAAACAAAAATCCTCACAACTGAACCAATAAGCAACATCATGATAAAAGAGGAAAAGATTGAAGGTATTAAGAATTTCATTTTACTTGGATCCACAATCAACACCCATGGAAGCAGCAGTCATAAAATCAAACGACGTATTGAATTGGGTAAATCTGCTGCAAAAGTCCTCTTCAAAGTGTTAAAAAGTAAAGGTGTCACTTTGAGGACTAAGGTGTGCCTGATCCAAGCCGTGGTATTTTCAATTACTTCATATGCATGCCAAAGCTGGGCAAGGAATAAGGAAGACTGAAGAACAGGTGCTTTTGAATTATGGAGTTGGAGAGGAATATTGAATATACCATGGACTGCAAGAAGAATGAACAAACCTGTCTTGGAAGAAGTACAGTCAGAATGCTCCTTAGAAGCAAGCGTGGTGAGACTTCATCTCATGTACTTTGGACAGGTTTTCAGGAGGAACCAGTCCCTGGAGAAGGACATCATGTTTGGTAAAGGTGAGGGTCAGATTAAAAATAGAAGACCCTCAACAAGATGGATTGACACAGTAGCTGCAAAAATGGGCTCAAACATAGCAGCGATTGTGAGACTGGTGCAGGACTGGGTAGTGTTTCCTTATTGTACATAGGGTCACTGTGAGTTGGAACCAAGTCGATGGCACCTAACAACAACAACTGGTAGTGACTTGTAAGTATTGAACTCTGAAGCCTTAAAGGATAGTAGAGACATTGGATGGAAGTTTCTGGGTCATGAACCCTCCATGGAAGAAAAACCTGTTACCAGTCACAAATACCTCATTAAACTCCAATAATAAGGAGGAAATAAGCTTTTATTGTGTCAATTCTCTGAAATCAAGAGATTTGCTTGTTGCAGCTGCTAGAATTTATAACCAATGTATAATGCTACAGTGGGGTTAGTGAGAATTATCAATTTTGAAATATACAACATTTTGAAGCAGATGCCATGCAAAGGCTGTGCCAGAGACTGGGCTAGGCAACTTACACATTTTAGCTTTAATCTTCACAAAATTCCTGAAAAGTAGGTGTTATTTTTACTCCAATCTTAAAATTGATGAAATGAGGCTCAGAGAAATTAAATCACTCATGTAGGGTTACACAGATAATAAGTGGGAAAAGCAAGATTGGAATTCCAGGACTGTGTATCTCTCCTGCTGTTCCTCTGCCCAGTATGCTAGCATTGTTGTTGTTGTTAGTTGCCATCGAGTCAGTTGGACTCATGGTGAACCTTGTGTTCAGAGTAGAACTGCTCCATTGGGGTTTTCAAAGCTATGACCTTTCAGAAGCAGATTTCCGGGCCTGTCTTCCGAGGCACCTCTGGATGGGTTTGAACCACTAACCTTTCAGCGAGTAGTAGATTGCTCAACCGTTTGCACCACCCAGGGACATGTAAGAGGTGCTCTAAGGGGAAAATGAAGTAAAGAGACTAAAGTACTCCAGGAATGGTAGCTATTATTTTCATGTGGCAAACGAGACATGGCAGCTAGAATAGTGAAACTTCTTGCCTTCACCACTCCTGGATGATTTACATACCCCTCTGAGTGGGCCTCTGCTCTGATATGAGATTTGGCCCATGCATCTATCTTACCTTGCATACTGTAAGCCCTTCAGGGGTTTGTTTATCTGTATAACCTTAGAGATGGACCGGGTCCACAGTCAGCATTCAACACGTGCTCTTGAGATGGTGATATTAGTTATGGGATCAAAGTTTGTCCAGGGACAGCATGATCAGTGATGTTGGAGTCCATTGAAAAAATCACACAGGGGTGAGGTTTATTACAGAACACTGAAACCTCCTCAGATGACCTCCTATGATGCTCTGATCATGGGCCAACTCAAGCCTCCCTTCGGCAAACACATGCTTTGGGGTCCTGCTTACGGGACCTCCTCTTCTTTCTGGGTGGCTATGTCCCTGAAACAGTAGGCAGGAAAACTCATGCTGACAATATTTTTCTTCATCTCACTGAAATCCTTACAAGTTTTTGGCCTCTCTGAATTATACTCAGTACCTCCATGCAGATGTTTAATGCTGGTCTCCTTTCTTCTCTCTGTGGTCTCTCACCTTGCAGTTGTCCTTCTCCTTAATAAGAAATGTGAGTGTGTTTGCCCATGCCAGGCTGAGTGATAGGCATGCCACACACTCAAGAAAGCTGCTGAGATTTATGGCTGCCCATCCTTGTTTGCATTTATATTGCATGGCTCCTGAATATAAGGGCCTTTCCTTCAAGACATGGGGATTGCTGGGACAGAAGATGAAGGAGAAGGAGGATCCACAAGAAACATTGAGACAGAAAGTCACAAAAGTACTGGAATGGGATTGAAGCCACTCAGAGTAGAAGACAAACACCTGACCAGACAATGGAAGATTTGATTCAATCTCTGGAGTTGAAGTTCATGAGCTCTGCAATAGTGAACAGTGTAATAACACCTCTCTGGTAAATTGTATTATATGCTGATAATTTTTTATTTACTTTCTACCCATGACTTCCCTGCAGACAGAGTGTATAACTCCCCCCAGCCCTTTAGATTTGGCCATGAGACTTGCTTTGTTTGGCTAATTAAATGACACTATGGATGTGAGGTAGGCCATGTCTGAGCAGAAGCTTTAGATATGCTTTGGTCATTTAGCTCTGCCCTTCTGCCCTTTTTGTTCCTACCTACCATGAGAACATGGTACCATATTCCAGGAAGTGGCTACTCCTTGAGTCTGGACAAAGAGCCTAACTCAATCCTGTCCAGCAAAGCCATATTAACCTGTAGCTCTAAAGTAATTAAGAAATAAGCATTTGATGTTTGTAAACCACTGAGAAACTGGGGCTGTTTGTTACCGCAGCAAAAGCTGACTAATACAACCTCACTTGTTTATACTGCTTTAGTAAAGGCTTTCTTAAATATTTTTTTTCTTAAATATTATCCTCCAGGTCTAATACTCAGGGCACCTGTGAGTATGGTGTGTGTGTGTGTGTGTGTGTGTGTGTGTGTGTGTGTGTTTGGGGCCTCATTATTTTCCTCACCTGGAAAATTAGAGATTTAAACCACATCATGCTGGGTAGAAGAGTAAGCTTCATCTTCCCTATCATCAAATGAAGAGACTGAGGCTGAGAGTGATTAAAGGATGTGTCTAGTATCACACAGGGTCCCTGGGTGGAACAAATGGCTTGCACTCAACTAGTAACCTAAAGTTGGTTGTTCAAACCCACCCACTGGCACTGTGAACGAAAGGCTTGGTGATCTGCTTCTGTAAAGATTATGGCCAAGAAAATCCTATGGAGCAGTTCTACTTTACACTTGGGTTCCCCATGAGTTGAAATCAACTTGATAGCAAAGAGTTTGTTTGGTTGCAGTGTCACACAGAACTCCAAGCTAGTCCTCTGCATTACAAACCCAGTGTTCTTCCCATACCTCAGAGCTCCCTCACCACACCAACTCTGTCCCCAATCTATGTCCTCTGGATGACATAGATCTGGGGTTCCCAAACAAGGTACATCAGAATGCTCTGGGGAGCCAGTAAACAATCTAGATTCCCATCCCCCATCCTGAGACCATGAGATCCTTCACTACTTAAGGGGAGTCACAGGAATCTATATTTTTAAGAGATGACAGAAAGTTACCCACACATAGCCTTACCTTTGTTTCTCATTAGCTGTGACCATAAGGCAAGTCACTTAACCTTTAATCAAAAACAGCAGTAAGACTATTTGAATTCCCTTCTTTTCAGAGCTCTTGTAAGAAGCAAATAAAATAATTAATAGGTGCGAACGTACACTGCTGTGGCAAAGTGCTGTGGAAAGGGGAGCGGCTGTGTGCATCTTGGCCTTTAGAGATGCCACCAAGACACAATAGCTGACCCTAGTTCCCTCCAAGGTGAGTGCCCCAAGATGATTCGCACTGCTTGCCTCACTTTTTTTTTGAGTTTTCAGCCAGACTGACAGCCTCAGCGTCATCACCACACGGTCCTGAGTGTGGGCTTGGCCTCCAGCACCGCTCCCAGCTGGCCGGGGAATGAAAGTAGGAGGGAGGTGCACCATGTCAAGAAGAATTGTTTGGAAGTCTGGAAAAGACAGACAAAAAGCTGCCCTGAGTAATAGGTCTGAAGGTGCCAGGTCAGCTCAGCAGGTTACAAAATCGTTAACTAGAAAGGTTGAAATGGATTCATTTCTCTGTTCCCTCATTAATCATTTCAGAATCTTCTTTGCGTTCTGAGAAGTCCTTAGTGCAGGAATGGTGGGAGTTTCTATTCCTACTTCCACCAGAACTGGGAGGAAACTTAAGTATAAGGTGGCCCAAATCTTCAATTTTCTAGCTAGAGAAACTGAGGCCCTAATGGAGGGAAGGGAACTGCACAAGGGCACACAGCTAACCAAATCTCCCTCTAAGTCAAGCGCCCTCTCCACCCAATTCTCCTAAAGAAAGATACCCTGCCCTCCAGACCTCACTTGAGAGGAGGTGTGTAAGTGTGTGTGTGTGTTTGAGTAAGAGTGCACATATGCGTATATGATGTGTTTGTGTGTATGAGTGTGAATATGAAAGCAGTTGTGAGTGGATGTTAGTGTTGTGGGTGGGGGAGAGTTTGAGTATGTGTGTATATGTGTGTGCATCTGTGTGCGTGAGTGGGAGTGACTGGAGGTGAGAGTGTGTTACGTGTGTGTGAGAAAGGGTGTGAGCATGTGTGTATTATGGGGAAAACACAGATTAATGAAGGTGTAAGAAAAGACTAAGCATAGGTTTAGGGATGTGTCACCCTTTCTGCAGGTGCTACCTCTTCTTCCTTGGACAGCACTAAAGAAGCCTTACCTGACTCGTGTCTCTCAATATCGCTGATCAGTCATCATTCAATATGACTTAAGTAACACCTCATTTTAGGCCATGGTTTCATATTCTTCCCATCTTCCATTCTCTCTGACTTTAGTACTTCACTAAAATAGTAGTCTGCTCTGACTTTGTCCTGTACACTCTCTACTCTATGGTGAATGGACAAAGGGTGGCAATCCATGGACAGAAGAGAGCTAAAAATCCACCCCTAGACAATTTTTTTAAACAATCTGCACCCATAAACCCATATGCAAAATGTAAAATTTTGACATATTTTCAAATTATTCTTTCTAATCTTAAAACCTAAGATGGTAATGTTGGCAGGTTCCAGAAAATTAGTAACATAGATATATGAAAACTACTATGCAGCTCTGCTTAACATATGCTCTGGCATGTTTAAACTATATTTTAAATTTTGGAAAGGCCAGAAGAGTTTGGCTTCTTTAAGAAAAGGGCTGTCAGAAGAAGGCTGTACAATACTGAACACTGCAGAGTCCGAAGCTGAGTCTTTAGAAAAGACAGGACACATGGATGAGGGAGCAGGGCAGGGGCAGAAAGCAGAAAATTCCTGCATGGGTGTGTCAGTCCTTAGGTCACCAGGACCTGATTGGAAGGGTCCAGACTGTGAACTGCAGGAGCTTTTCATTTTCTTTGTGCTGTGACCACTAAAGGAAAGGAAACAAAAAGTCAATTGTCTTTTCAAGGGACTTGGAGAGAGACAAAGAAGCAGAGACCCCAAGCAGAAGTCAAACCAGAATGTAAGTGGGCCAGAGGTGTGTTGCCAGGCAGGAGCTGGGAAGAGTGTTAAAAAGATTCTTGGAGGATGAGAGGAAAACCTTAGGGCAAGCAGCAATTAATGATGGCTCTTGTTCAAAGTTACCTACCTTTGCCTTACCATTCTATTTCTTTCTAGACCCCCATTGAAACTTGAACTTACTCACCTCCTTCGGATTTAAGTTAACTAGTGTGTATAGTTATTCTTTAAAAACTTCGCTTTTTATAGAAAAATCATGACTGACTGGATCATATGTACTAGCACTGAGACATCAATTATTATACCTAGAAAAGAGTCATCCTGGGTCCACCTGAAGCCAACCTGGACCTTTCCTGTGTAAATTTGACTATTGTCGGCTCAACAGTAATGGCTCCTCACGGTAGTAGAGATAAGATAGAAGAGAGGACATGCAGAATTTCTTTCCAAAACTGTAAACCAGCTACTTTCTCTGCCACTCAAAAAGCATATTCAAATGTGAATGAGAGTTGTGTTGTTATAGAGATAACTTCAAAATTATTGAGAGAGGGAGATGTGAATTATTTTTTATTATTACAGGTGTGGGCCACACATCCTTGTGCTTTGAAGACTAAGGTCTTAGATGAATGAAAGAGAGAGCAGGGCATTTGGGGAAATGTCTGTATGAAGTTCTAGGATTCCTGGCCCTGTGGGATCTCAGCTTCCATGTCCCAAAGACAAAGTGCAGGGACATTGCTGAGATCTCCTCCCTGCTGGCCTGAGGGACACTTACAGTCAAGCTGAATCTCCTGCTTATACTATTTTGCTTGGATTTTCTTCACTGTGTAGGTAACATAACTCACAAAATACTTCTATTAATAGTTTGAAATATTCTTAATCTCAAAACCGTATCAAAACATGCCTCCTTTATACAAATAACAGGACAGTTGTCCAGAAGCTAAGACCTTCTGAAGCCTTTATTTTAAGCAATTTTTAGAATTCACAGCATGCTGTAATCCCCACCCAACCAGGCACTGACTGCTTTAGGGACATTTTGGGCCAGTGTTTTAGTTTACTCTTACCCTGATTTAGAACAAAAATGGAATACCAAGTTAATTGCTCCTTCCACTATGTTCCCCCAGCTATTTTACACAATTCACCATTATGGAATTTATTAAGTAGCATTTTAATTAGTTTTCTAACTAATCTCTCTCTCCCCTTCCAAAGTGATGATATCTTTGAAGAATGGGATCACG
The DNA here is from genome assembly GCF_030014295.1 of Loxodonta africana. Lineage (NCBI taxonomy): Eukaryota > Metazoa > Chordata > Mammalia > Proboscidea > Elephantidae > Loxodonta > Loxodonta africana. The sequence goes on along the minus strand of NC_087367.1, from coordinate 43,665,763 downwards.
TCTTATTCGTCTTTATATACTCCTAAGCAAAAGGCCCGCATATGGAAATTGTTCAATAAATGTTTGTTTTTAGATGGATGATGGATGGATAGATGAATGGATGGATGATGGATGGATGGATGGATGATAGGCAGACATAAAAGTATGACATAATCTGCTTCCCATAATGAGAGAGGGCCTATAATAACCAAGTCTTTATAAACCTCTCTTCCCAGTTAGAAAGTCTAAAGCTATAAAATTAGCTGCCAGCAGACTAGAAGTGATGTTTATTGGGGCAGATCAGGGTCCCTCTGAGTTGTCCAGGATCCTTACGTCTGCCCAGTTCTCACTCAAACTAGTCCAGCCAAGGAGATGGAAAACCTTGAACCCAGTCTCATGCTGCTCCCTGTCTGCTCCCTGTTTTGAGCCAATGAAACTCCACCTGTGTGATTTTAACTTTCCTGTTTCAGTGAGCAGACTGCCCTTTCTTGGTTCCTAGGATTGACTGTGTTAGTATTTCCTAGGCTTAGCCACTTCCTCTTTCACTTCATATGCCTTTTTAGTTCTCCTGGCCAAAATTGGAAACTACTCTCCTGGGAACTACTGAGAAACCATTTACACCAAAAAGTAAATCGTTCAGAAGGCACAGTGTATTAGTTTTCCTCCGAAGCTTTGTAACCTGAAGGGGACAACATCTTAAGTCAAAAAAAGGAGTCTCAAATTAAGGTTTTCAGGCATAAGCACACTCTCAATTCTTTTCAGCTGAGCATATAGTACTTGACAAGGGCTATTGGATGTGCTGGCCTCCTCCTCAGTACCACCATCTTCCTACTACCCTCATTCATAGACTATTTTGGACCCTGAATCACATTATTTCAGGGTCCACATGAATGATCATCGGACACTCTTACCTTGTAGTCCATTGACCTCCTCATCCCCAGTGACTTCCTCTACTCCACATTGGTCAGGTACACTCAGAGCCATGTAGATCTTATCATCATAATTTATTTTATGCATTCTAATCTCAACACCCTTTACAGCATGGTTAACTTCTCTCCAAATGGTTATTGAGCCTCATTGGACCTTGCAGTAGATTAGCCCCTTCACTCTGCCAATCTAGCAGCTAGTTTCTTTCTTTATTTCTTTCCTTCTCAAACTTAGACCTAATGGTCCATCACTTCCACAGCACTTTTTTCAGAACTCTACACTCCTCTTCCACTCAGCAAAACCCAATTCTGAATCTACCCAACCCTCTTCTTGCTCTGAAGCAGGGCAGTTTTATTGAGAAAGTACCACAACAGGACAGATAAATTTAATCACATATTCTTGATAGCTATTCGCAAATGGGCTCTCAGCACTGCCTAGAAAGCATGCTGCTTTTCTCTCATCAACTGCAACACATTTCAGACCTTATTTGCCTTCTGGAAATGTCTAGCTCCCCCACCTCTTTCCTCGCTCTTGCCTTACAACCCTGCCTCTTATTTCACATCAGACATTGAATCTATTACATGGAACACTCTTGCCTACACACAGCCTTCCTGTTTCCTGGCCTTTTTTCCCTCCCACCAACCAAGGCTTGTCCCTCCACATGTCTTTAGATCCGTTTAGCTGCTGGAGAATGTTCTGTCAAATAGTTCATTCATTCTAGCCTTTGGAGCCTGCACTGATATTTCCCCAAGTTTTGACTTTGGTCAGATAGATTCTGGTTAGCCGCCAGCTCTGCGATTTCCTTGTATGATCAAGAGGTTATTTTATTTGATAAGGTTATGGTATTTAACCTTTCTAAAGCTCAGTGGCATCATCAATAAAGTAAGGATAATAATACTGATAATATCTAAGGATTAAACTAATGATGTAAGAGTATTAAGTAATATGTTTAGAATACCAAAACTCGTCGCCATTGAGGTGATTCTGAATCTTACAGCAACCCTATAGGACAGAGTAGAACTACACCCACTCCAAGGAGTGCCTGGTGGATTCAAACGTTTGATTGACCTTTTGATTAGCAGCTGAGCTCTTAACCACAGTGTCTGCCATGTAGTACGCAATCTTAATGGCAACTTTCTTGTTATTGCACTTTAATTCAACCTTAATGATTCCTTATTGAGCTCCACTCTTTATTGACCCTAAAACATTTCTATTATTCCAAAGTCCTTTATGAGCTTAACATACTTTGTTAAGAAGATCAAGGCCATCCACCACGTGCTCCCTCAGTAATCTATCCTTCATCTCATGAGTCCCCTCTGCAGGTAGCAAGGCAGTCCTTCCTTGAAGGTCCAGAGGGGTGTCCCCTGTTCCATTAGAGGGCCTACGATTATTCTTCAACTCCTCCTGGTTTCCATGAGCTCAGGCATTTCCCTCCACCATGTATCTTCTTTCTTATTCAGTAGATTCAACTACTTCTCCCTCTATCTGAGGATAGGAATATTCTCAAGTCTCTCCTAGACTTAAAAACAAAAACCTTTTTTTCTTTAAAAAACCTTCTTTCTCTTCACTGAGAAGCTTCTTGAATGGGGTCTACACTTGCTTTGCTTCCCATTCCCTTCTCAGACACTTGCCATCTATTTTCTTCCCTCTCAAAGTCTTCCTAACCCTCTCAGGCCTCCTACTCTCAGGTCTTTCAGCTGACCACCCCCTCCTTTGGTGTAGTCTCTTACCTAGGAGACCCTGGTTCTTGTCTTCCGTATCTGATTCTTCCATATGTAACTCAGTCTTCATCTTGGTCTCCTCTCATTCAGTAGAGTTATAATGGATATGAATTTCAGCCCATAGACTCAGATATTCAAGAAACAGTTCATTTCTTTATTTTCTATCAATCAATTTCAACTCCAAACTCCCATCCTGCTAAGTTGGTGAGAAATTCAGCATCATTCACTTTTCTAGTCCTCTCCTCCCCCTAAGGGGTTGTGCCATGGTCCTACTGTAAGACAAAGGGCTAAGGCATACAGAAGCTGTCTCTGGCGATTGGACATTGGTCTTCTCTGTATTACCATTGAGAACTCCATTGTTTCAGGGCCTATGGCCCCAGGTGGCCTTGCACCTCCCTCACTAAGCTTGCACAGGGGAATCCTGCCCAGGGAACTCTCTCTTCAATCATTGAGGAATCAGTCCTTGTCTCTATTGTCCCCATCTTCCTCAGACAGCCTTGACCTCATAAATCTATGGAGCCCCACTTCCTGAGGCATGTGAACACAGAACTTGCAATCTTCCTGGATTAGGGAAGAAAAAACAAGCACAGCAAGAAAAAACATGAAATCAGTATCTCATAAAAGTATCCTCCCATCCTGAACTCATGAGAGTGTTTGCCAAGAGTGGGGGTGGGAGTGGAATGATTGGGAGTGTGTTGATAAAGAATTTAGTTTTAGCTGTACTATTTTATTTCATTTTTTTTTTCAACATAGCAAATATGACCAAATATATTCATGGTGATGGGAATATGAGATTATGTTGTATTTTTCTTTGGTCTCTATTGTATTTTTAATGTCTCAAAATGAATAACAAAATTTAAAATCTCCAATAAAATTTTATCTTCCAAATAGGCATTTTCCAATTTATGTCCCTAGATAATCTTCCTTGATGATCTCACCTATTCTCATAGTTTTCCCTTTCACCACAGCACAGGTGATTCTGAAATTGACCTCACTGTCTTTAAACCATATCCCACATGTCAGAATGTCATATCCAAGTGATCTTGTACATCTACATTTGCATATCTGACAGGCAGCTCAAGCTCAACTTGCCACCGTTGACACAGAGCCCCTATAGCCCCTGATCCAATCCATCATCAAGCTCAGTCAACTTGACCTCTAAAACCTCTCAAATCAATCTCCTCCTCCCCATTTCCTCTGCCACCCCTAATCCAAGCCACCCCCACCCCTTATCTGGAAAACTGCAATCATTACTGAAAATCCCCCTAATTCCTCTCTAATTTGTGCTCCACACAGCAGCCTAATGAGCTTTTTAATCTCCATATCCGGTCAGGTCACTCTCTGCCTAAAGCTTTCCAAGGCTTCCCTTCAAATTAGCATCCAAATTCCAAAGCCTGGGCAACAAGTCTTGACATAGTCTGAATTTTGTGACCCCTTTGCTTGCTTTTCCTCCATTCCCCATACTTCAGCTTCACTTGAGTCTTTAAACCCCTCCAAATGTTAAGCTATTTTCCACCTCCAGGTTTTCCTTTCTGCTATTCTTTCTGCCTAAACATGCTCCCCCAACTCCTCCCATCTTCCCACACTACCCGTCTAAAATCTCTTCTTCAACAGAGTGATGTCCTTCAACTATGTATCTGAGCATAGCAGGCCCTGGATTAACACTGTTTAATACTTTCGGCTCCTCTTAGGATGAGGTTCAAAAGGTTGGCATAGCCCTTGAGATCCTGAGGAATCTAGCCAATTCCAGGCCTCCCCTTGCTCCCAGTGCCTCAGCCATACTGGTCTTCTTTCTGCACCTCAAATTGCCAAGTTCTTTCCTACTCCAAGGCCTTATGCTGCTCCTCTGTGTGGAATACCCTTTCTCCTCACTCTTTGCTTAGGTAACCCTCACTCACCTGGGTTCCAGACAAAATGTGATGTCCCTAGAGAACATTCCCCTAACCCCCTCCCTAAATCTGGGGCCCTTCTACTTCTCAGGACTCTTATTACAACTTGAAGTGATATATTTTATTTTTGTGATTTTCTGTTAATGTCTGCCTTTTCCATTCCATGAGGGTAGAGGCCAGGTCAATGCCAAGCCTATATAACAAATATATATGAACAAATAAATGAATGAACAAATGAACATTTGGGCCTGATGCCATTTTATTCTCCCCTCCTTTCCCCAAACAGACCCACACCTTGTGTTTCCTACTTCACGGACACCTGAAACCACACCATGCCTTAGATACAAAGTCCTAATATCACCTTTGATTTCTTGATCACCTCCCTTCTATCCAAATATGTATTCAAAATATACCAAGTCTATTTCTAAATAGGTCTGACACATGCTCTGTTTTGCACTCCCAGTACTAAGTTAGGTTATCTCTCATCTGCATAACTAAAATTGATTTCTAACCACTCCCCTCCTCGCCCTAGTCTGTTCTCCCCCAGAATTAGCAGAATTATCTTTCTGAAGTTTAGATAAACTCTTCTTCAAAACGGTCTACCCTTTCACACAAGTAACATCTGAATGGGGCATAATGCAGCAATTAGAAACAATAGATTAGCTTTAAACATAACATCATGTGTGGATCTTACAAACATAGTGTTTAATGAGAACAGTAAGAGACAGGATGAGATTATATATTACAATACCATTTACATACATTAAAAATGCATGCTGCAAAAGATGGAAGCAACCAGGGTGCCCATCAAAGGATAAATCGACAAATAAATTCTGGTATATTCACACAATGAAATACTACACATCAATAAAGAACAATGATGAATCCATGAAACATTTCATAACATGGAGGAATCTGGAAGGCGTTATGCTGAGTGAAATTAGTCAGTTGCAAAAGGACAAATATTGTATGAGACCAGTATTATAAGAACTCAAAAATAGTTTAAACAGAAAAAATATTCTTTGATGGTTACAAGAGTGGGGAGGGAGGAAAGGAGGGAGAGGGGATTTCACTAATTAGATAGTAGATAAGAACTATTTTAGGTGAAGGGAAAGACAATACACAATACAGATGAGGTCAGCACAACTGGATTAAACCAAAAGCAAAGAAGTTTCTGGAATAAACTGAATCCTTCAAAGGCCAGTGTAGCAGGGGCAGGGGTTTGGGGACCATGGTTTCAGGGGACATCTAAGTCAACTGGCATAATAAAATCTATTAAGAAAACATTTTGCATCCCACTTTGGAGAGTGGTGTCTGGGGTCTTAAATGCTAGCAAGTGGCCATCTAAGATGTATCAATTGGTCTCAACCCACCTGGAGCAAAGGAGAATGAAGAATACCAAAAATACAAGGTAATTATGAGCCCAAGAGACAGAAAGGGCCACATAAACCACAGACTACATCAGCCTGAGAGCAGAAGAACTAGATGGTGCCCAGCTATAACCGATGACTGCCCTGACAGGGAACACAAGAGAGAACCCCTGAGGGAGCAGGAGAGCAGTGGGATATAGACCCTAAATTCTTGTAAAAAGACCAGACTTAATGGTCGAAATGAGACTAGAAGGATCCCTGAGCTCATGGGCCCCAGAACTTCTGTTAGCCCAAGACAGGAACCATTCCCAAAGCCAACTCTTCAGACAGGGATTGGACTGGACTATGGGATAGAAAATGATACTGGGAGTGAGCTCTTTGGATCAAGTAGACACATGAGACTATGTTGGCATCTCCTGTCTGAAGAAGAGATGAGAGGGCAGAGGGGGCAGAAGCTGGCCGAATGGACACGAAAATAGACAGTGGAGGGAAGGAGTGTGCTGTCTCATTAGAGGGAGAGCAACTAGGAGTATATAAAAAAAAAAAATAGCAAGGTGTATATAAGTTTTTGTATGAGAGACTGACTTAGTTTGTAAACTTTCACTTAAAGCACAATAAGAATTAAAAAAAATGCATGCCACGAAACAGTAAATATTTCATAAAAACATACACACAAAAATGTAGTAACCAATGCAATAATGTAGTAACCAATGGGAGTGTAGGAATGGGAAAAGCCTTATGGCAGATAACAAATAAATAAAAGAAGGGCTTGGCATGTGTCAGTGATGATATATGGACAATGAACTGAGGAGAAGGATAAACTTTACATTGTGTATAAGGATCCATAACAGACAAATAAACAATAACAACAAAACAACTTGTATCACAGACAAGTAGGGTTCAATTCATTTTTGCATTCCTCTTCATAGAGTTTAGGACATTTCCTAGAACTTGACTGGGGGATCAATAAATGTCCAAAAAGTGCATTTGTTTTAATCAGGCAAGCTCCACTACATGCCTCAGTGCTAAGAAAGGAAACTATCCATACCCTTATCTTAGCCAATTGGAGACAGAAACTCCCAGCTACTGGTTTCTCTACCTGATCACTTCTAGCTAGTTGTCACCTCACTCAAGCACAATAATTCCCTTAGCAAGTTGAGCACTCATAACCAAAAAAAAACCAAACCCAGTGCCGTTGAGTCGATTCCAACTCATAGCCACCCTATAGGACAGAGTAGAACTGCCCCATAGATTTCCAAGGAGCACCTGGCAGATTTGAACTGCCGACCCTTTGGTTAATAGCTGTAGCACTTAACCACTACGCCACCAGGGTTTCCTGAGCACTCATGGTACTACTTAAAAGAAAAAAGATCTGATTAAAAAAAAAAAAAAAAAAAACTCTAAGCTTTTACCATAAATTTTAACTATGTTGAAGGCAGTATCCTAATTTTATCAGGTATAAAAAAAGTCACCGATAATGTATAGTCACATTTTCAATGGAATTAAAGGAACTAGAAATCTTAATTTTTTTTTTTCCTTTGGTACCCCATGCCCAAGCTCCTGCCTGCCAGAAATTATGAAATCCAAAATAAAAGTATAATCTCAGGAGCCATGAGGCCACTTGGAGAGGAGCTTTGCTGGCCGAATCCAGGTTTCAAGGAGAAGTAATAAATACTGTGGGCTGATTAGCCTAGTGATCCTCATTTGTCTCATTCTTGCCAGCACAGAATTGAGAAGAATACAGAGCTGATCATGGCATCCTAATTCCATGTGAGTCTGTGAGATACTGAGAACACCCACTTGTGTTGGGATGAGCATGCATGTTTTTATAAACTTTATTTAAAATCTAGAGATAAAGTCTACATTTTAGGGAAGCTGAGCCTTTCACAGCCCTTGAATCTGGCTAATGAAAGCGTTAATGGTTTCAGTAGACATTGTAAAATAAATACTCATAAAAGTTTGCACAGCACACCATTATATGGCCCCATAAAATCCACAAGGCAATTACCAAGTTATGAACTCCCTGTATACTTCCTCCGAAGCCAAGGTTAGCACAAGTGGAGGTGATGGAGTAAGCTGGCAATGGGGAGGAGGCATGTTAAAGCAGCACCCGGCACTGACCTGGAGAAGACCAGGGCTCTCCTGCAACCCTCAACTTCTTCATATGTAAAATGGGCATATGATCTGCAGTCCAAACCCCTCTGCTTGTCCTCATTCCTCTGTGCTTCACACCACAGGAGAATGCTAGCAGGGAAAGTGCAGGCTTGGGCTTGATTCCCATTTCATTTCTCAGGACCCAGTGACCTCATGTACATTCTCCAACCTCAGTGTCAGAGTCAACATTGACTCCGGGCTCACGGTGGGCTGAGTGCCATGCTAAACTATTTAATCCTCACAGCATGCCTATGAACTATGCAGTATCACTATTCCCATTTTAGAGATGAAGAAACTGATTCCTGAGCCTGAGGTCGTTTAACCACTGAAACATACTGGCTCATAATAGAGAGAATGCCACCTACTACGCATGGTGTTGAATCAGATACTGTAGTACAGTGCTGGGTACACAGTTAGTGCTCCTGAAGTATTAGCTCCCAGCCTACATCTCTGCTATCATGGTCCTCACTGCTCCACAAGAGGAAGGCATAAATATTCCAAAACACCTCAGCCATGGAGCACAGGTGTGCTTGGAAACTGAGACACAAAAACATCCGGTGATGACCACAAAGCTGTGGACTGGACGTTGAACACCATATTCAGCACCCCCATCTCCCAGCATTCCTCACCCATCTCTGTTCCCTCTCATTCTGCCTGCCACCCCCTGAACCCCTTGCAAGATAATAGCCAGTCCCTGGAATGCTACCTCATTCAGACATTTTCCTAACAAGCCTGGACTTTGTCGTAGCAATAGCTACAAGAATGATATTACATTGGTTCGGTGCTATGCGGCTTACAAAACACTTTTGGATAGATAGATTACTGCCTCAAAAAAATGTATTAAAAATTATTAGAATAATATTAGGGAAAATAGCCCAGTTATTTTATAGAAATATTCTGATATTTCCTCATGAATAAATTCAAGTTATACATTTTGGTAGGAATGCCACAGAAGTGATGTTGTGTCCACCTCAGTGTATCCTATCAAGGGCTCATGATACTGATTTGCCCCATTACTCATAAAATTAAGTTTGACCACTGGGTTAAGGCGGTGTCCGCCAGGTTTCTTCACTGTAAAGTTACTCTTTTCCCCTATTTAACTTAATGGATATATTTTGAGACTTTGTAAATATCTTTTTTCTCATCATTCTTTCGGCCTTTAATTTAGCATCCATTGATAATTCTTATCTGAAGCAACTCTTACTGAGAGTAGAGTAGGTAGGTAGGTAGAAGGGAAGGAAGAAAGAAGGGAGGGAGGGAGAAAAAAAGCAAATGTGGTAAAACATTAACATTTTGGGAAGTTGGGTGAAGGGTATTATGGAAAATTTTTGCACTATTTTTATAAGCCTAAATTTTGAAATAAAAAGTTGTGAGCTTCTTTGTTTGTTTTTTTATCTGCTTTTAAGGATATGGGGTAGCTTGCAGACTTGGCAGCAGGGCTAAAAAGCCAGACTCAGGACTACATAGCTAGGTGCAATGTTCAAAATTCCACTGCCAAACAGACACTGAGGTCCCATGGCACACCAAACCGTGTGCTGCCATCCTCCCCCATCCCACTCCCTGCACTGGGCACTGGGCAAGGTCACCAGCCTTGCTGCCACCAGAGCTGCTTCCTCATGGTCCCTACCTTCCTACCACCATGGTACAAGGATGGAGATGTGACTAGTGAAGCCCCTGACATGGGTCCACTCCAGCTGCAGGGAGGCTGGTAAAGTGAGACTTGCCATTTCAGCATCTTCCTCCTGGGTTCATCAGATGGGGAAGTCATCAGCATAAGTAAGAGGTTTAGTTTACTAAACTAAAAGAATGGAAGAAGTCCATTATGTTCCAAGAAACATTCATGCCAGCATCACTTAGGCCTTCTCTGTTGCTTGTCAATCAATTCTTTTATTCTTCTCCTATTAAATGTCTGTCAATTGAGCTCAGTAGTTATTTCTGATTTTTTTTTCAACTAACTAGAAACCAACAACCACATTGTCACTGACCTCTCACTCTCATTCATGTCCTCACTTCCTTCTTTACAGATGAAGCAAGAGGCTTCACCCATGAGCGCTCAGACTGCTCCTGTGCTTGTAAGGTCAGTCTGGCGTGGGTTCAAATCCTGACTCCATTACTTACTGACTGGGGATACTGGGCAAGTTACTCACTTTCTCTGAGCCTCAGCTTCCTTCTCTGTAAAATGAGGCTAATATTATCTACCTTGCAGGGTGTTGTCTAGAAGTGCCTTGTGCATAGTAGGTGCTCTGTTAACATAATGTGCCTTCCTTTACCTTGATCTCTTGTGGTGGGCATTGTAATGTGTTGCCCAAGTCCCCCCTTCAGGACTCAAGGACTTCATTACCCCAGCTGAAGACAGCTGATGGAAGTGCTGTTTGGGCTGTCAGCCCTCCCTTGGAATTATAGAGAGTCAAAAAAAAAAAATTTTTTTTTTTTTGTTTTAAAGAGAGTCACCTTACCCAGGGTCACACCTCTTCCTGGAGCAGCCAGTGACTACTCAGTGCAAAAGTAGAAAGACCTAGCTCCCTTGCTCCAATATAGGACAATTCCGTAGTATATCCCAGCTCCAGAAGTCCCTACGGGACTGGCTAAAGCCCCTGTTGTGCCTTCATTGTAGTCTAACAGCCCTCTGCCCAGTCTTGATTCCTTTCCTTTTCCTTATACGTACTGACCCAGAGAGCACTCCGTAATAAACTTCCTGCATGCCATTCTTTGTCAGAGAGACTGCTTCCTGAAGAAGATAATCTGTAGCAGCCCTCTGTCTTGTGCTACCGTCAGGGCTAACCTCTCCAATCACAAATCTCAGGGGACCTGGTTCCACCAATCCTACACACCATCTCCCACCACCTCAAAATACTCTCTCCCACATAGGATATTAACTTTAACTATAGAAGAGTGTTACAGTGTCTGTCCATCCCCCAGTCCCTGACCTTATTGATGGGATCTGCTCTATCCTGAGACCAATCTTAGGTAGTGACTCTTCCAAGAAACCTTCCTTTACTGTTCCCATGAAGAGAATCTACTCCTTCCTCTGTGTCCTCTCGCTCTTTTGCCCCACTCCCACTGACAGTCTAACCTGTGTGCTGCCTGCTGAGTTGGTGTGCCAGTCATTTTCCAGGTTGCCTTAAGGTCCATTTCTGGCCTTTCCCTCTGTACTTCAGAGGGCTGACACTACAAATCACATTTCCCAGGCACACAAGCCCATGGCTTCCTGTTAGTGTCAACCAGTGGGAGGTAGAAGGAGGGGAGAGTTCAGGGAATTTCTTCCTTCTCTCTCTGCTTTGGGTAGAAGCTTACCTGCCTTGACTTCTCTCCCCACCGGGCAACCCCAGCTTCTGGGCTCCAGTAACTCTGTGTCCCTTCTCTGTCCCTCCTGCCTTAGGGTAGTGATGGCTTCTGGCCCTTGCTAATCTCTGGGTTGCCTCATCTTCGCATTTCCAGTTCTTCCAGCCTCACTGTAACTATTTTTCCATATCAAACTCTCTCTATTGAGCTCTCTGGTATAGGTTCTGTTTTCCTGACCAGTACAGATGGTTATTTCTATATTTGCCTTGTCTTCTCTCCTAAGACCATGATAATCTCCTAAGCAGGGACTGAGTCAAGGCACTGTGGTCAGCAAAGCCAGGAGTGGTTGTTCTCATTGTTGATAACAAGCTAAATGATTAACTTGAGCATTTGAACAGGATTAGATGTGTGATCCTTTAAAACAATGAATCCAATAGTTAACCAATGTTGCCTCACCTTCTCACTGTCCACTACATTTCAAAAAAAGCCAGGATATTATTTGCGATTTTATACAAAATCAGACTTTACCAGCTTAGCTAATCTCCATGACTGGGAAAATCTACTCTCCACAGTAGAGTCTCCCAACGTGAAGCCTTAGAAACTTTAAGTGTTGAAACAAGATGTGCTTTACCCATCTGATGCCTCAAAGAAGTATCTCCAGATCTTGCTTGTGGTTTTGAAGATAAACATAGTAGTAAAGCTGTTTGTAAATATTTTGAACAGATGGTAAGTCTAATTATTTTTTGCATTAAAAATTGACAACAATCAATATTCTCCACTGATGAGCTACAAACATTGTGTGTGGGTATATGGGTATATATCCTTTTTAACAGCAATTATTGCTTCGTGATGACTGGGGAAATTGCACTGCAGTTTAAAAGCTTACCTGCAGATAGACCTAGGGGACTGTGGATAGTATGCTACTGTATCGTTCACCGTATTTAAAGTTTGCAATCAGTAGCACAATTCAATCTAGCACTTTCCTAAAGGCCAGTGGGAAATAGATTGGGCAGCAGAGTCAGGAAATGCAAACCCAATGCTAAACTGCATCTCAAACCCATCTGCCTGGGCTTTCTTTTCTTTTCTTTCCCCCAAGGCCAGTGGTGCTGACTCAGTAGTGAATTAAACACAAATGTGTGGCTTCGGCCCTGACCAGCCATTAATCAATATGCAGCCATGAAGGCAGCTGCTGCAACATCCATGGATTAGCAATCTACTATGAGGTGCCAGGTGCATGCAGGAGAAATTACACCAGGATTCCAGAAGCAGACAGGGCACAGGCTACTTTCTATGCTTAAGGGACTAAGTATATTGAAAAAATTCAAATGTCAACACAGAGAAAAAAATAGATGGTATATTTTAAAAGCATACATTTAACAAGTTGACTCGACTGTGACAAAAACAAACAAACAAAAACAATGATTGTACAATCAGCCTCACTTGGAGATAGCATCCAATGTCTACATTTGCATGCTTTTGTGAATTTGAGGTCTGAAAAAAGGGCCTGCTGCCCCCATTTCCACACCCCCAGGCATGGGGACAGCCCAAGTTCAAGGTTCCAACCACCTCCAACCTGGTTCAAAGCACAGAAATGACCTCTCAGAGAGCCTCAGGCACCCCTGTTTACAATTCATAGGAGGGCCTTCACTGTGGGGGAACCTGACAGAGGGTAAGGGAGGCATTGAGAAGATTGGGGAGGGGGCTGAATTTGAGCTCTTCATCTTGATTTTTCACTTTAGTTTGGGGGCACGGTGCTGTTCAGTGCAGAGCCAGGTGGCTTTTTTCTCCCTCTTTGCTGTCTGTGTCCTTGGACAAGGGCAGCCTCTTGCCATCAGAACAAAGCCCCTCCTAGGGCCCTCACAGGAAGCCAGCTCCGTTCTCAGAGCGGAAGGGAAGGCTCAGAGATGATGCCTCCCTCCTGGGAAGCCTCTCAAGTCAGCAACTACCCTCTTTTACTCCCTCCTCCTCTTTTTAATCTTGCTTATAGGAGCCATGTGATCTGCACCTCCAGCCTGACCTGGGGAAGTGTGCAAAGAGTCTTTGTACACTCACACGTGTACACACACACACATACACACACGCTCAGCAACATGAGGGACTCCAGGAGTCTCCCCAGCATTAAGGAGCTTTGTACCCCTAACCCTGCCAGTGCCCTGCCTTTAAAATCGAAAGGGGAGGGGAAGTACCTCAAGCATGGAAGTCAAAGGAGCCTCGAGCAACAGTAACCTAGCAACAGTGTCTCAGGATTTGAATGTAATTATACCCCAAGCGTGATAAATACTCGGAAGGGCTCCTTATGTGCAGATCATACTAAACAAGTCTTTGAAATTACCCTCATCAAATATTGATAGAAAAAAAGTTTTTTGAAAAAAAAAAATGAAGTGCATGGACAACCTTTCCCACCAAATGCCCTGGGTAGTGGGGAAACTCCATCCAGAGGAGTGACGAAAGCCTCAGAGCCTCTCACTGGTGATGAGACAGGCTTAAACAGCAGTTCTCTTGCAAATGAGGTGCAATGTCTTGGTGTTGGGGGCTGCAGTCTGGTCTTGAGGTCTGGAGATCTGAAGCTGGAGTCCTGGCTCTGCCATAAAAACCTGGGATCTGGACCTCTGTTTCTCCTTTCTGGGGTGAGCTAGCCCAGCAACTTGATCTTCCAGCTCTTCTCTGTCTTCAACTTGAAAGAGGAGTGGAAATCAGTCATATGAAGGGGTGATGCAAAGAGAGAAGACCAGGCAGAGGGATGGCAAGGATAAAGGCCCTGAGCAATTGCATTCATGGGGCAAGTTTAGTTCCACTGGGTCAAGAGGTCGAGGGCATGGTGGTGAGACCTGAAGCTGCAGAGGTGAATATTCCCAAATGCTGAGGGCTGTGTAAGCCACACTAAAGAGCCTGGGCTTTACTCTGAGTGGAAATGGAAGGCGTGGCAGGAGTGCAGATGAGAAATACGTGTGTGAGGGGTCAGATTGCATGGCAGGAATAAGTCTCTAACCGCAACTTGGAGGATGGCTGCTGGGGGGCAGGACCTGAGGGCAGGGCCTGTCCAGAGACAGTTGACAGTAATCACTGTGGGGGAAGGTGGGGCATTTAGAGCAAAGATCGGGAACAACCCTGTAGCATAGACCTGGCCTTTGATGTGTCTTTAATCATGCTCTGTGCCAGGACCACTAGGACAAAGCCCAGAGCTCCACCCTCCACCCAATGGACTCCATCATGTTGATGCATAAGGGTCAAGCAGATAGAGCGATACTGAAATCAAAACTCATTGCCATCGAGTCAGTTCTGACTCACAGCAACCCTATAAGACAGAGTAGAACTGCCCCATAGGATTTCCAAGGCTGTAATCTTTACAGAAGCGGACTGCTGTATCTTTCTCCCATGAACCTGCTGGTGGGCTCAATCTGCCGACCTTTCTGCAAGCAGCTGAGCTCTTAACTACTGTGTCACCAGGGCTCCTTAGATAGGCTGATAGGACCCTGAAATCAGAGTGTGACTGTGACAAAGACTAGTTAAAAAGAAGGGAGCTGGAAAGAGGAAAGAGAGAAAAGCAGGGGACTTTAGAAGGGGACAAAGGACGTCAGGTCTCTCTCCTGTGGTTGGGTTCTCAGTGGTGCTGAGCTGGGCATCCTTCTCAGCTCTGTGCAGCTGGAGACTAAGTCTGAGAACAGGAACATGGCGGAATGTCCTACCTAGTAACCCTGCCTGCGTCTTTATTATTTAGGAAGCCCTGCCCGGCTTGACTGCTTACCTAATGGGTGACCTTATGCCAACCCCTTTCCCTCTCAGAAGTGTATAGCTCTGGGGGCTGGACTGGCTCTGACTTCCTGGGATCCAGAGATTCTGTGAGCTGTCAGCCTGGGCCTGGGTGACACACAGAGAGCCAGGCACTCCCAGGCCTTTTTCACCTTTGCTTCATCACTGAATGCCCTCCTCAGAGGGGAGAGCCTCCTTCTGTGATGCCTCTCTCCAGGCCTGCTGTGCATATGTCTCCCGCCTGCTAGAGGAAATACTCCTCCACTAGATGTAAGATCTTTAAAAGGCCTCAGATCTTGCCGGTTGAGCTCTCTTCTGGGCTGGCTCCCTTGACAGCACTGCTGGTGTCTCCTGAGCAGGCAGGGTGGGGAGGTTAGGTGGGGCTGCAGGGGAATGAAAGGCCTCCTTTCCCTGCTGTGGGATTCAAGGCTGGATCAGGGCCCAATTACACTTGCCTCATTCTGCCAGTTCAGTGCCTTCCCCAAACAAGGATGCCTGAGCCTGACAGCTCCTCTCTGGGCAATGATGGCCCAGTGGGTCTTGCTTTAAGGAAATTCCATTAACAGAAACCCCCTTGAATAAACCAGGTAAAGGAAGGCAGGCTTTACAGGGAACTTCTGCCTAAAAAGCTCCCTGTAAACCCTAGCAGCCCCATAGCATAGCCAAAGTGTCCATTCAGAGATCTCAGCATGTTGGGCAGAAAGGGGGAAGGTTAGAAAAACCGAAGTACCAAAATATTAAGGACCACTTTCTTTTAAAATCAGTAGAGGAATATTATTCAGCCATAAAAAGAAATGAATGCCTGATACATTCTCCAACATGGATGAGCCTTGAAAATATGCCAAGTGAAATAAGTCAGACACAAAAGGACAAATATTTTGTGGTCCTACTCACATGAAATATCTAAAATAGGTAAATACATTGAGACAAAATTTTATTAGTGGTTACCTGGGGCTGGGGAGGAGGGTATGGGAGTTATTGCTTAAAGGGCACTGGGTTTCTGTTTGGGGTAATGAAATGTTTTTGAAATAGATAGTGGTGATAGTGGCACAGCATGATGAATATAATTAATGTTAGAGAATTGTACACATTAAATGGCAAATTTTTGTTATGTGTGCTTTACCACAGTAATTAAAAAAAAAAGAGTAAATGGAAGCATGATTATCACTGGACAAAGAATAGAGACATAGCTGGAGATCAAATTGTCCTCACAAATGATTCTCCAGGATTAAGTTTCTCCCTTGGGAGGTAGATAACATCCTCCCTGCCATTATACCAACAGGAAAGCCCTACAGTGTGCCAGGAATAAGATAGGCACCTTGCCAACTGTACCAGTCAGGGTGCCAGTAGGAGACAGATGGCACATGCAAAAGGGGGTTGCTTCAAGGACTAATTACGAAGGCTTGAGGAGGGTGTAGGAGAACCATAAGAAACAGTGCAAAATGTGGGCAGAGCAATGGTAGAGCCATTACCACCCTTCAGATCAAAGAAAGGGAAAGATTACCAAAAGCCTACGGAGAGAGGATCGTGTAGACCAGGTTACCTTAAGGGGAATATAGAGGTCAGGGGTCAAAGAGGTGACCGCTGCACTGACTGTAGGGGCCCAGAACCAACCAGGCTGGGACCAGGGTCGCTCCAAGAAAGCTCAGGGTTATGAAACTTGACATTACAGACAGGTTGTTTTCATTATTTTCCCTACAAGGAACCTGTGATATTGGTGTCAGTTATTACCTACGAAGTACTTACCATTCATTTAGGCACTGTACTAAGCATTTGTCTTAGGCTGGGTTCTCTAGAGAAGCAAAACCAGTAAAGCATATAAATATGTATAGAGAGAGATTTATATCAAGGAAAGAGTTCACGTGATTGTAGAGGTTGGAACGTCCCAAGTCCATGGATCAGGATAGAGGCCTTTCCCAAATCACAGAGCTGCAGAAGCTGGTGAACCCAAGATCAGCAGGTTGGAGAGCAGGGCTCCTGCTCACAGGCTGTGAAGGTCAAGGACTCCCAAGGTTGGCAGGCAAGACTGCAAGTTTCTCCTGATTCACGTAGCTACAGGGGCTGACGAACCCAAGATCGGCAGATCAGAGAGCAGGACCCTTGCTTGCAGGCTGTGAAGATTGTCAAATCCCAAGATGGACAGGTAAGCTGCTAACTCAAGTCCCAAGAACTGGAAGTCAGACAAGCGGCAGCTGCTGGATCCAGGACAAGACAACAACCTTGGCAAAGTGAGCAGGAAGGAAGTAGGTGGCAGAAAGAGAAGAGATGAAGGCTGAGGGGGCAGTGAGCTGCCACAGGCCCTGCGCCACCCCAGTACCACTCAGCAGATTCCATCATAGGGGTCGTCACATATCAGATTTCAACAGGGAAGTGATCACATTATACAACTGCCAGAACACTGAGAATCATGGCCCAGCCAAGTTGGCACACAATCTTAACCATCACAGCATTTAAGCGCATTAACTAATTTAAACATCACAACCGCCCCCATGGTACAAGCTTGACTAGAAAAGAGAAGCCTAACTTAAGAGCCAAGATTTAAGCCAGGCCTTCTGACTCCAAAGCACCATGATTTATACCAAGAATTACACCTTGAGTTGACATAATTCCAGCCTAAGGACAAGAAATGTCCTTTCCTCCAGCTGATTTCATTCAGTTTCAGGCTCAAGTGTTTTACCAGAGAGCACTTATCTTTGTTAAAATTATGGAATTTAAAAAATTCTTTGTAGTGGTGAAAATATGCTTAACAAAACATTCACCACCTGCTATGGATTGAGTTGTGTCCCCCAAAATGTGTGTCAATTTGGATAGGCCATGATTCCCAGTATTCTGTGACTGTCCATTTTGTCATCTGATGTGATTTTCCTATGTGTTGTAAATTCTACCTCTGTGATGTTAATGAGGCAGAATTAGAGGCAGTTATGTTAATAAGGCAGGACTCAATCTACAAGATTAGGCTGTATCTTGAGTCAATCTCTTTTGAGATATAAAAGACAGGAGTGAGCAGAGAGAAAGTAGTGCCAGGAGCAGAGCACTTCCTTTGGACCCGGGGTCTCTGCACTGAGAAACTCCTTGGCCAGGGGAAGATCAGTGACAAGGACCTTCCTCTAGAGCCAACAAAGAAAGCCTTGCCTGAAAGCTGGTACCCTGAATTCAGACTTTTAGCCTACTAGACTGTGAGAGAATAAATTTCTATTTCTTAAAGCCATCCATTTGTGTTATTTCTGTTATAGCAGCACTAGATAACTAAGATACCATCTCAACAATTTCTACATGTACAGTTCAGCTACATTGATTACATACTTCAAGTAGTGCAACCATTCTTTCTACCCTTTCCAAATCATTGTTATGGAATGTTTTAAACATAAAAATAGGTAATAATACAATGAACACCCATGTGTCTACCAACTGACTTTATCATCTTAATATTTCAAAATATTTGCTTCAGATCACTTTTAAAAGAAATAAAAGCATTACAAATAAACCTGAAGACACTATGGATTCCTCCAAAATTCTATTCCCTTGTTTCCTTTCCAGAGTTAAACATCAGCACTCATTTGGGGTTTATCATTCATATCTATGTTTTAACACTATA
This sequence comes from Loxodonta africana, assembly GCF_030014295.1. Classification (NCBI taxonomy): domain Eukaryota; kingdom Metazoa; phylum Chordata; class Mammalia; order Proboscidea; family Elephantidae; genus Loxodonta; species Loxodonta africana. The sequence goes on along the minus strand of NC_087367.1, from coordinate 43,647,096 downwards.
CATTTATATACTATAAATATAAATAAACTAATACTATTCTGCAGCTTTTTTACACATCTATGAATGGCTTCATACATACTATATACATATTATTCTGCCAGTTGCTTTTGTCATCCAAAATTATTTTTTTTTGAGATTTATCCATGTTGATACAAGTAGACGTATATCTTTCAACTGCCATATAGCATTCCATTGTATAATAACACAATAACTCATTTCTCCATTTCCCTGTTGGTTAACCTTAAATTTGTTTCCATTTTTTTTCTATATTGTAAAAACATTGTTAAGACTATTCTTGTAAAAATGTTTTCTGATGCCAGAAAGAAAATATTGGATATGTATACATTTACTGGATATTGCCAAGTTGTTCTCACCAACAACTTGTGATAGTTCTAATTTCTTCACATGTTCATAGCATTGATTTTGTCATACTTAATATTGCCAGGCTTAAGTGTGTTATGTGGTATCTCACTACGGATTTTTTGCCAATTATACTCAATATTTTTTCTTTTTCCAGTCTGCAACTTGACTTTTCACTGTGTTTTATCATCTTTTGTTAAACATATAATTTTAATTATAATATGTAAGATTTAATAATGGTATATTTATTTAGGTGTACTATCTATGTTTTGTTTAAAAAAATCCTTCTCTACTCAAGGTCAAAGTTATTTTATGTATTTCCTTCTAAAAGTGACAGAATTTTGTTTCTTCTATTTAGAGCATGAAGTGAAGTAAGAATTTAAGGGTTTTTTTTTTACAGTTAGCAAATTGTACCACTTATTGAATAAGATTTTTTTAATAATTTTTATTGCGCTTTAAGTGAAAGTACAAATCAAGTCAGTCTCCCACACAAAAACCCTTATACACCTTGCTACACACTCCCAACCACGCCCCCCAAAATGAGACAGTCCACCCTCTCCCTCCACCCTCTCTCCTCATGTCCAACTTGCCAGCCTCCAACACCTTCCAACCTCCCATCTCCCCCCCAAGACAGGCAACGCCAACACAGTCCCAAGTGTCAACCCGATCCAAGAAGCTCACTCCTCACCAACATCCCCCCGCAACCCACTGTCCAGTCCAATGCATGACTGAAGAGCTGGCTTCGGGAATGGTTTCTGTCCTGGGCCAACAGAAGGTCTGGGGGTCTAGTCTCAGACAGACCATTAAGTCTGATCTTACGAGAATTTGGGGTCTGCATCCCACTGCACTCCTGCTGCCCCAGGGGTTCTCTGTTGCGCACCCTGTCAGGGCAGCCATCAGTTGTAGCTGGGCATCATCTAGTTCTTCTGGTCTCAGAATGATATAGTCCCTGGTTCATGTGGCCCTTTCTGTCTCCTGGGCTCATAATTGCCTTGTGTCCTTGGTGTTCTTCATTCTCCCTTGATCCAGGTGGCTTGAGACCAGTTGATGCATCTTAGATGGCGCTTGCTAGTGTTTAAGACCCCAGATGCCACTCTTCAAAGTGGGATGCCGAATGCTTTCTTAATAGATTTTATCATGCCAGTTGAGTTAAATATCCCCGAAACCATGGTCCCCAGACCCCTGCCACTGCCACGCTGGCCTTCAGAGCATTCAGTTTATTAAGGAAACTTCCCTGCTTTTGGTTTAGTCCAATTGTGCTGACCTCCCCTATACCGTGCGCCGTCTCTCCTTTCGCCCAAAGCAGCTCCTATCTACTATCTAACTAGTGAATGCCCCTCTCTCACCCCCCCTGCCCCACCTCGCAACCACAAAAGAATGTTTTCTTCTCAGTTTAAGCTATTTCTCAAGTTCTTATAATAGTGGTCTTATACAATATTTGTCCTTTTGCAACTAATTTCACTCAGCATAATGCCTTCCAGGTTCCTCCATGTTATGAAATATTTCACAGATTCATCACTGTTCTTTATCAATGCATAGTATTCCATTGTGTGAATATACCATAATTTATTTATCCATTCATCCTTTGATGGGCACCTTGGTTGCTTCCATCTTTTTGCTATTGTAAACAGAGCTGCAATAAACATGGGTATGCATATGTCTGTTTGTGTAAAGGCTCTTATTTCTCTAGGATATATTCCAAGGAGTGGGATTGCTGGATCGTATGGTAGTTCTATTTCTAGCTTTTTAAGGAAGCGCCAAATCGATTTCCAAAGTGGTTGTACCATTTGACATTCCCACCAGCAGTGTAGAAGTGTTCCTGTCTCTCCACAGCCTCTCCAACATTTATTATTATGTGTTTTCTGGATTAATGCCAGCCTTGTTGGAGTGAGATGAAATCTCATTGTAGTTTTGATCTGCATTTCTCTAATGGCTAATGATCGTGAACATTTCCTCATATATCTGTTAGCTATCTGAATGTCTTCTTTAGTGAAGTGTCTATTCATTCCTTTGCCCATTTTTTAACTGGGTTATTTGTCTTTTTGCAGTTGAGTTTTTGCAGTATCATGTAGATTTTAGGGATCAGGCACTGATCAGAGATGTCATAGCTAAAAACTTTTTCCCAGCCTGTAGGTAGTCTTTTTACTCTTTTGGTGAAGTCTTTGGATGAGCATAGGTGTTTGATTTTTAGGAGCTCCCAGTTATCTAGTTTTTCTTCTACGTTCTTTATAATGTTTTGTATCCTGTTTATGCCATGTATTAGGGCTACTAACATTGTCCCTATTTTTTCTTCCAAGGTCTTTATCGTTTTAGATTTTATATTTAGGTCTTTGATGCATTGTGAGTTAGTTTTTATGCACAGAGTGAGGTATGGGTCTTGTTTCATTTTTTTGCAGATGGATATCCAGTTATGCCAGCACCATTTGTTAAAAAGACTGTCTTTTCCCCATTTAACTGTTTTGGGGCCTTTGTCAAATATCAGCTGCTCATATGTGGATGGATTTCTGTCTGGATTCTCAATTCTGTTCCATTGGTCCATGTATCTGTTGTTATTCGAGTCCCAGGCTGTTTTGACTACTGTGGCGGTATAATAGGTTCTAAAAGCAGCTAAAGTAAGGCCTCCCATTTTGTTCTTTTTCAGTAATGCCTTATTTATCTGGGGCCTCTTTCCCTTCCATATGAAGTTGGTGATTTGTTTCTCCATCTCATTAAAGAATGTCGTTGGGATTTGGATCGAAATTGCATTAAATGTAGAGATGGCTTTTGGTAGAATATACATTTTTATAATGTTAAGTCTTCCTATCCATGAGCAAGGTATGTTTCCACTTATGTGAGTCTCTTTTGGTTTCTTGTATAAGTCTTTTACATCTCTGGTAAGATTTATTCCTAAGTATTTTATCGTCTTGGGGGCTACTGTAAATGGCATTGATTTGGTGATTTCCTCTTCAATGTTCTTTTTGTTGGTATACAGGAAGCCAACTGATTTTTGTATGTTTATCTTGTATCCTGATTCTCTGCTGAACTCTTAGTTTCAGTGGTTTTCTTGAGGATTCCTTAGGGTTTTCTGTGTATAAGACCATGTCATCTGCAAATAGAGGTACTTCTACTTCTTCCTTGCCAATCTAGATGCCCTTTATTTCTTCATCTAGCTTAACTGCTCCGGCTAGGACCTGCAGCACAATGTTGAATAAGAGTGGTGATAAAGGGCATCCTTGTCTGGTTCCCCAACTCAGTGGGAATGTTTTCAGGCTCTGTCCATTTATTGGCTGTTGGCTTTGTATAAATGTCATTTATTATGTTGAGGAATTTTCCTTCTATTCCTATTTTGCTGAGAGTTTTTATTATGAATGTGTTGAACTTTGTCAAATGCCTTTTCTGCATCAATTGATAAAATCATGTGATTCTTGTCTTTTGTTTTATTTATGTGGTGGGTTACATTAATTGTTTTTCTAATGTTGAACCATTCCTGCATACCTGGTATGAATCCCACTGGGTCATGGCGAATTATTTTTTTTGATATGTTGTTGAACTCTATTGGCTAGAATTTTGTTGAAGATTTTTGCATCTACATTCATGAGGGATATAGGTCTATAATTTTCTTTTCTTGTGGTATCTTTACCTGGTCTTGGTATCAGGGATATGGTGGCTTCATAGAATGAGTTTGGTAGTATTCCATCCTTTTCTATGCTCTGAAATACCTTTAGTAGCAGTGGTGTTAACTCTTCTCTGAAAGTTTGGTAGAACTCTGCAGTGAAGCCGTCTGGACCAGGGTTTTTTTTGTTGTTGTTGTTTTTGGGAGTTTCTGATGACCTTTTCAATCTCTTCTTTTGTTATGGGTCTATTTAGTTGTTCTACCTCCGTTTGTGTTAGTTTAGGTAGGTAGTGTGTTTCTAGGAATTCATCCATTTCTTCTAGGTTTTCAAATTTGTTTGAGTATAGTTTTTCATAGTAATCTGATATGATTCTTTTAATTTCAGTTGGGTCTGTTGTAATATCGCCCCTCTCATTTCTTATTTGGGTTATTTGCTTCCTCTCCTGTTTTTCTTTTGAAGCTTGGCCAGTGGTTTATCAATTTTGTTGGTTTTTTCAAAAAAACAGCTTTTGGCCTTGTTAATTCTTTCAACTTTTTTCTGTCTTCTATTTCATTTAGTTCAACTCTAATTTTTATTATTTGTTTTCTTCTGGTGCCTGTGTGTTTCTTTTGTTGCTCTCTTTCTGTTTGTTCAAGTTGTAGGGATAATTCTTTGATTTTGGGCCTTTCTTCTTTTTGTATGTGTGCATTTATTGATATAAATTGACCTCTGAGCACCTCTTTTGCTGTGTCCCAAATGTTCTCATAGGAAGCATTTTCATTCTTGTTGGATTCTATGAATTTCTTTATTCCAACCTTAATGTCTTCTATAATCCAGCCTTTTTTGAGCAGGATATTGTTCAGTTTCCAAGTGTTTGACTTATTTTCCCTGCTTTTACTGTTATTGATTTCCACTTTTATGGCCTTATGGTCAGAGAAGATGCTTTGTAATATTTCAATCTTTTGGATTCTGCTAAGGCTTGCTTTATGACCTAATATGTGGTCTATTCTGGAGAATGTTCCATGTGCACTAGAAAAGGAAATATACTTGGTTGCTGTTGGGTGGAGTGTTCTGTATATGTCTATGAGTTCAACTTGGTTGATTGTGGCATTCAGATCTTCCATGTCTTTATTGAGCTTCTTTCTGGATGTCCTGTCCTTCACCAAAAGTGGTGTGTTGAAGTCTCCTTCTATTACTGTGGAGCTGTCTATCTCACTTTTCAATGCTGATAGAGTTTGTTTTATGTATTTTGCAGCCCTGTCATTGGGTGCATAAATATTTAATGTGGTTATATCTTCTTGGTGTATTGTCCCTTTAATCATTATATAGTGCCCTTCCTTATCCTTTCTGATGGATTTAACTTTAAAGTCTATTTTGTCAGAAATTAACATTGCCGCTCCTGCTCTTTTTTGATTGTTGTTTGCTTGATGTATTTTTTCCATTCTTTGAGTTTTAGTTTGTTTGTGTCTCTAAGGCTAAGGTGTGTCTCTTGTAGGCAGCATATAGATGGATCTTGTTTTTAACCCATTCTGCCACTCTCTGTCTCTTTATTGGTGCATTTAGTCTATTTACATTCAGGGTAATTATGGATAGGTATGAATTTAGTGCTATCATTGTCATGTCTTTTATGTGTGTTGTTGACAGTTTCTTTTTCTGACTTGATTTTATGTTCTGAGTAGTTTTTCTCTATATATTGTCCTTTCCTCATATTTGTTGTTGTTGATTTTGTTTCTGCTGAGTTTGTATTTTTCCCTTGTATTTTATTTTGATGAGTAGGATAGTTTGTGTCCTTTGTGGTTACCTTATTATTTACCCATATTTTCTAAATTTAAAACTAAGTTTTATTTCTTTGTACCACCGTATCTTCCTCTCCATATGGAAGGTGTACAATTACTTTTCTTAGTCCCTCTTTATTATTTTAATGTTGTCTTCTTTTACTTAATAACATCACTGTTATCCTGTTTTGGACTTTTTTTTTTTTTTTAATAATCTTGGTTTTTCTTTTTTTTGTATTTCTCTTTCTGGGTTGACTTTTGGTTGCTCTGGCCAGTGTTCTAGTCTTGGGTTGATACCAGATATTATTGAGTTTCTAACCAAATAACTCCCTTTAGTATTTCTTGTAGTTTTGGTTTGCTTTTTATGAATACCCTAAACTTGTGTTTATCTGGAAATGTTTTAATTTCACCTTCATATTTAAGAGACAGTTTTGATGGATATATGATTCTTGGCAGGCAATTTTTTTCCTTCAATTTTTTAAATATTTCATCCTATTGCCTTCTTGCCTGCATGGTTTCTGCTGAGTAGTCCAAGCTTACTCTTATTGGCTCTTCTTTGTAGGTTACTTTTCGTTTATCCCTCGCTGCTCTTATAATTCTCTCTTTATCTTTGGTTTTGGCAAGTTTCATTATAATATGTCTTGGTGACTTTCGTTTAACATCTACCTCATGTGGAGTTTAATAAGCATCTTAGATAGATATCTTCTCATCTTTCACAATATCAGGGAAGTTTTCTGCCAACAAATCTTCAACAATTCTGTCTGTATTATCTGTTATCCCTCCCTGTTCTGGTACTCCAATCACTTGTAGGTTATTTCTCTTGATAGAGTTCCACATGATTCTTAAGGTTTCTTCATTTTTTTTAATTCTTTTATCTGAGCTTTCTTCAAATATGTTAGTGCCAAGTGATTTATCTTTGAGCTCAGAAATTCTAGCTTCTACTTGCTCAATTCTGCTCCTCTGACTTTCTATTGAGTTGTCTAATTCTGTAATTTTATTGCTAATATTCTGAATTTCTGATTACTGTCTGTCTATGGATTTTTCCAGCTTATTAAACTTTTCATTATGTTCCTGAATAATCTTTCTAATTTCTTCAGTTGCTTTATCTGTGTGTTCCTTGGCTTGTTCTGCATATTGCCTCATTTTCTTCCTGATGTCTTGAAGGGTTCTGTATATTAAACTCTTGTATTCTGCATCTGGTAATTCCAGGAATGCACTTTCATCTAGAAGATTCCTGGATTCTTGGTTTTGAGAGCCTGTTGAGGTGATCATGGTCTGTTTCTTTATGGGACTTGATATTGACTGCTATCTCTGAATCATCTATAAGTTATTGTATTAGTTTTTGCTTGCTTACTGTGTCGTAGCTGCTTGCTTTGTTTTGTTTTGATATACCCCTATGGGTTGCTTGAGTAAGCTAGCTTGATTATTTTTGCCTTGGGAGCTCTGGTGTCCTGTCCCCAGCTGGCTAGAGCTATTATCAGGTATATCAGTTTAGGAGTCCATTCAGTTTTCTTGTATGAATTCAGCTCAGGTTTCCAGGTAGCTGATATCATGTGTGTGGTATAGGCTCTGTCCTACAGTCTTAGAGGAGCAGGAGTGATTGGCATATATACTGGTATCTGTTTGCAGCAGGGGGTCATGCCCTGAACAAAGCAGGGGGCTGAGAACCAACCTCCAAGTGTCTCTGAGGAGAACACATCTCTATTCCCTAGAGCATGCTGATGGGTGAGTTCTGCAGGGGGACCACGGGCACCCAAAGTTTTTGGTTGTAAGGACTGCGAGGTACCAGTTATCTTTGGACTCCTGTAGTGGGTGGCTGGGTGATCTGAGTGGAGCTACCAGTCCTTAGGTCCCTGATGTGGGTGGGTGAGGACCTTGTTTAATAGGTAAAGCAGTGTCAAATGTCAAACACCCACCTGTCCACCACACAGCTGAAATGGTTGGAGTTTGCCAAAAAGGTCTTATTCTCCAAAAATAGGCCCACACAGGTCCATGCAGAAGGGGAAGGTGCTGAAGGTCCACGGACGGTTTATGCCTGGACAGAAGCCCCTTCTCTCCTGAGCTCCCCCAGTTAATGGAGCTAGCAAATGTTCTTTTTCCCCCAGTTGCAAATTTTTTTCCATCCCCAAGGCCGGGAGGATGGCTCTAGGTGCTCACCAGGGTCTATATCAAGCCCAGGGATTCAGCTGCTGAAGCCGGCTTGGGGGTGGGGTGGCGTGGTAAAATATACGTAAGTACTTAGCTTTTGCCGAACGCGCCTTTCTGCTCAGGTTCCAGAGGTGTGAGTAAGCTGTGTAGCTGGCTGCTTCTGCCTAAGGATACTGTGGCTGAATGCTAGTTCCAGCCCGCTGCCGCCGCAGCCACTCCAGGAATGGTGTCTGAGGGCTCCCTGTGATTCACGTCCGGTAACTCCTCTCCACTTCTGAACGGTCTCTTCCTCCCCCTGCCCCTCAGTTTGTTGTCTAAGCTTGCCTTTGATGTTCGGGGCTCTCAGCTTGTCACAAATATACTCATTTCACTTGTTTTTTTCAGGTCTTTGTTGTAAATCGGGCTCACCGGAAGCATCTGTCTATTCCACCTTCTTGGCTCCACCCTGAATAAGTTTTTTTCTGGGCTTAATATTTTTATTTATTAACTACCCTGTAGGTAATAAGTGGGAGTTAAAGAACAACACTTCAAAGCTGATATACAATTTTTTTTTATAAGGTTAAGTGAGAAAAAAGGGGATTAATGATACCATGCAAATTATTAGTATAATCATTGGAATAAAAATATTAACATTCCTAGATAACAATAGAAATGTATACACACACACACATATATATGTGCCAGAGCATGAAAAACTATAAATGTAGCAAAATATACACAGCAATCCCAACAAAAGATAATATCACATAATTGAGACATAATAGTCAAACCAACACATGTAAATGAGTTTAACTCATCTTCTAAAGAAAATGATTTTTAAATTGGTCAGAAAGCAAAATCCAATTCTATGCTCTATATAAAAGGCACACCTAAAACACAGTGACTCAAAAAGGCTAAAAATAAATAGATGAACAAAGATTTGCCAAATAAATAAGAAACAATAAGAAAACAAAAATTGTGATTGTAATATCAGTCAAAATAGAACTCAATCTAAAAAGTAGTATGCAAAAAAAAAGATGAGCACCTTTCAACTAAAAAGCCACATTACACAGTGAAGTTATAACTGTTATGAATATATTCTCATGAGATAATACAGTAACTAAAACCTATATAAAACAGAAATGATAGGAGAACCCAGAGGAATAGATTAAAACACACTATGAAGTGGAGATTTTAACATACCACTGTTAGTATAAGACAGGTGAAGTGAACAAAAATATAGAAAATGATATGAAAGGTTTAAGCAATCTAATCAATAAGGTAGCTCTTTTGGATACAATTTGAATACCACACCATAATAATAGAGAAAACACCTTCTAAAGAGCACGTGGAACATATATGAAAATTAATTAATATCCTGTTCCATTGGTCATTTGTCTATTCTTGAACTAAAACCACACTTTGTTGTAAATAAGTTTTGATACTTGGTCAGACAAGTCTTCTCATCTTTGTGTTCTTCAAAATTATCTAGATTCAGAGACCCAAAAAGCTCAGTGAATCCTAAGCACAAGAAACATTAAGAAAAAGAACATGAAGGCATATTGTAATTGAATTGCTTAAAACCAGGGACAAAGAGAAAAATCTTAAAAATATCCAGAGGAAAAAAGATAGTGCATAGAGGACCAATGATTGGAATAACAATAGACTTTTAGTTTGAAACAATGCAAGCCAGAGGACAGTAAAGAAACATCCTAAAAGTAATGAAAAAAGTCTGTTAACTTATAATTACACACCTCACAAAAATAACTTCCAAAATTAAAGTAAATGAATTGTAAGGTTATAACATATGCAGGTAGAATGTATGATGACAATACTACAAATACCAAGAGAGAAGTGGAGTAGTGCTCTTGTAAGGTTATTATACTATATGTGAAGCAATGTACTATTATTTGAAGATAAGCTATGATAAGTTAAAGATATGTACTATAAACCCTAAGGCAGTCACTAAGAAAGAGAGGAAGGAAGGAAGGAAGGAAAAGGAAAGGAAAGTCAACAAATACACAAAATATTTAGCATATAAAAAAGCATGTGTAATTTATAATTAAATGTTCTAAGAAAACATAAAATTACTCAAAATTTCTAGCTATCCTCTTTGTAAAAAAAAAAAAGAATTTTATAGAGTTACTTTATTTTACTCTTTCATATTGTTTTCTATAATTAGTTGATTACATTTACCCACATAGCTTTCTGTGCTCCTTATTGTTTCTCCTATCCCATGCCTTCCTTCTTGGATCACTTTGGTTCTTTATGTAAACTGTCCCTTTAAAATTTTTATTTATTTATTTTTGTTTGCTTTGTTTTTACTAGTAGGAAAATGTGTGATAAACTGCATTATTGATGTTTCAGAATGTCTTTATTTTGCCCTTACCTTTGGTGAAAGTTTACCTAGACTCTTAGTTACCTAGAGCTCCTGTCCTAAAAAATACCACAAGTGAGTGGCTTTGAAGAACAGAAATTTATTTTCTTACAGTTCAGAAGGCTAGAAGTCCAAATTCAGGACACAATTCAATCCATGACACCTAGGTATAAAATAACAATTTGGCACTTCAACACTTTAAATAAATTATTTTATTCTAACTATTATTGCTGATGAGAAATTTGCTGTCAGTCTAATTGTTGGCTATTTCCAGCTTTGTCTTTTCTTTCCAGTAGCTTCTAAGGTGGTTTCTATCCTTAATATTTGACAGTTTCATGTGATATGTCTCGGTATGGATTCAAATTTAATGATTTTTTTTTAAGTACTCCAAAGATAGTTTAGATCTTAAGACTAGTGTTTTTCTTTGATTCTGAAGAAGTCTTAGCTATTTTCTCTTAACAATTGTTTGTCTACTACTACTTCTATTATTTTCTTTTGAAACCCGTATGAGATGTTTATTGGGTGTTGTTGTTATTGTTAGTTGCCATCGAGTCAATTTGGACTCATGGTGACCCCACGTGTGCAGACTAGAACTTCTCCATGGGTTTTCAAGGAAGCAGATCACCAGGCCTGTCTTCTGAGGTACTTCTGGGTGGGCTCAAATGGCCAGCCTTGTAGTTGAGCACTGTCTTAGTCATTTAGTACTGCTGTAACAGAAATACCACAAGATGGCTTGAACAAAGAGAAATTTATTTCCTCACAGTAAAGTAGGCTAAAAGTCCAAATTCAGCATGTCAGTTCCACGGGAAGGTTTTCTCTCTCTCTCTGTCTGCTCTGGAGAAAGGTCCTTGTCCTCAATCTTCCCCTGGTCGAGGAGCTTCTCGGGAACAGAGACCCTGGGTCCAAAGGATGTGCTCCGCTCCTGGTTCTGCTTTCTTGGTGGTATGAGGTCCCCAACTCACTGCTTGCTTCCCTTTCCCTTTATCTCTTGAGAGATAAAAAGTGGTGTAGGCCACACCCCAGGGAAACTCCCTTTACCCTGGATCAAGGAGGTGACCTGAATGAGTAAGGGTGGTGTTACAATCCCACCTTAATCCTCTTAACATAAAATTACAATCACAAAATGGAGGACAACCACACAACACTGGGAATCATGGCCTAACCAAGTTGATACATATTTTTGGGGGGACATAATTCAATCCATGACAAGCAGTTAATCATATGTACCACTTAGGGACTTCTGTGTTTGTTGGATATGCTTATACTATTTTCTATATTTTTTAACTGCACTTCTCTTGTTTTATTTCTTTTAGCCCTTTCTAGATTCTGGCTACATTCTTCAGTGTTATTTTTTTAATGCACTCAATTTATCTTCAACTATAATTAGTTTAAAATTTAGTTCATCTATTGAGTTTTTATTTCAATGGCTATTTTTATAGATTTTATCTCTAATATTTATACCTGATTTTTATTGTATATATTTGTTCTCATTTAAATTTACTGTCTTTTTTCATGATCTCTCATTCTTTTTAATGACAATTATTCATTCGATCATCTCAGATTTTTAATGTAATTCATTCAAAACTCTTTCAAGGCTCTTGAATGTTTTTCAAGTGGAGTAAATTTCTGCGCTGCTATGTGTTGTGCCTGGTGGTGCAGTAGTTAAGAGTTCAGCTGCTAACCCACCACGGAATGGGTTTGGGTTTCTGTGTTTGGCAGTCTTTCTTGGCTTTAGGCTTTTTTTCCCCAAGTGGTTTAGTTTTTTTGTTTGTTTTTTAATTTTAGGCTCACCTTAAGAGGACAGCTTTGGGTTGTTATATATACTTTTTCTCTTTCTCTGTGCTCACTTATTCTGACCAGTATTTTTATGGCTACCTTAAGTACTCCCAGAGGTCCCTAATTCAGAATTTCTAATCTTGCTTTAGAAGCTCAGAGTTCCTGCCCCAAAATGACATTAGGATAGAGAAGATCAAGTCATAAGGCTGATGGATGGATTGGTCCACTTCTGGACACGGGGTTGAGTTAGTGTCTAAACCCTCACCCCTCAGGTTTGTAGATGGCTAAAGCCATCATTCCAAGAAATGAGTCCTTTGTAGTTTTTTTCTTCTCCAAATTTTTTCATGAGTTTCCTTCCCTATGTCCTTCTCCAGGCCCTGACATCAAGCAGTTAGGCTGTTTTTGGTCTCTCCTTTTGTGTGGGAACCCTTAGTCCCATTGCTCAAAAGGTTACTTACTTTTGGTTGTACTTGATGATCCTTGTACTTTCTGATGGACCCAGAGATGAGCAAGCACATGCTTTCAGTTTTGCTCCTTCAAACGCTTTTCTGTTCTATTTTATCTCCACAGAGGTGTTTATCTTGTGCTTGAGCTTATTGATTTTTTTTGTTCTTTTTATGGTTTATCTATCATTGCCAATTACTTGCAGCATTGGGGACATTAAATCAAAAGTGTGAATTTAGAGACAATCTTGATGGAAGACCTGTATGTGGCTTCTTACTTGGCTAATGTTTGATTTATCATTTGACTTTTTGAAACATTTGAAATAATCCTTGGACCCTCAATATTACATCCCTCAGACCCAAGGATCTAGAGCCACCAGATTTAGAACCACTGGCATAAGTTATTCAATTTGAGAAGTTTATAATGGCCCCCAAAATATCTCCTCCACAGCCTGGAAAAGTAGACCAATTTTGTTGTAAATTGAGCACAGTCAAACTGCTGACAGTACGGAATGTGGAAAGATCTCACGGGAGACCCTAAAACTACTAACCCATCAGCACCTAACAGCAGAATTTCGTTTACCACACTGACTTCAGAACTGAGCTAAAAGCAGATCATGGGGAATGAGACCTATAATAAAATGGCTGAATCAGGGGAGGTGTAGAACATGATCCATGAAGGACCAATCACAGATTCATGGTAACAGACTCCAGCCCATCTGAGTCCTATATTGTGTTTCTTTGGTATGTCAGAGTTGTGATTTGGTCTGTATTTTAGTCCACTCATTCTCTCGCTATGATAATTTGTAGGTTTAGCAGTTGAAACAAGAAGTCCACCACTCACAGCAAATAATGATGACCTGTTTCCAGTTTTCCAAAAGATTAAGTTAACGTGTGCAATTTTTTTTTTTAAGTTTAAATTCTTCTCCGATGACATTTCTTTAAATTCTGGGGCATACTGTAACTCTCAGCTACCAATCACTAGTAGAAGATAAGGTAGCCAAGTCTCACCCAATATCAATACCTTTGTGTAACCTGTTAGCCTCATCTTCATATTAAATTTGATAATTAGTCTAATCTTTATTACTTTGATTCTGCCAAAATGTGATTTTTGAAAATGTCTCATTTATTTTTGGTAAAAGCAAGGGCTACTTTAAGATAATGTGGTTCTGCATATCCTAAATAATTTTTCACAAAATGTTAATTCTATTGGTTGTTGTATTAGGCTGGGTTCTCTAGAGAAACAAAACCAGTAAAGTGTATAAATATATATAGAGAGAGAGATTTATATCAAGGAAATGACTCATATGGTTGTAGAGGCTGGACCTTAGCAAGATCGTGGGTCAGGCTAGAGGCTTATCCCAATTCACGTAGTCATAAAAAAAGGGGCTGGCAAACTCAAGAATGGCAGGTCAGACAGAAGGGCTCTTTCTCACAGGCTTTGAAGACCAATGAATCCCAAGACTGGAAGGCAAGAAAGCAGGTAAGTTGCTAACTCAAGTCTCAAGAACCAGATGTCAGATAAACTGAAGCCAGCTGCAGAATCCAGAGGAAGTAAAAGCCTGAGAGCCTTGGGAGAAAGTCCACTTGTTTGATGCAGACCATATGCCCAAGGAAGCTTTCTTTCAACTGACTGGCTACTCATATCAGATCCCATCATGGAAGTGATCACATCATTATATGACTACCAAACTACATCATAACTACCAAATCACTGAGAATCATGGCCCAGCCAAGTTGACACATAATCTTAACCATCACAGTTGTCAAGGTATTTCCAACTAACAGCTTTCTCAAAGGAAGGTGGCTCATTTGCCCACTTCCCAACCCTCTTGGGGTCCAGAGGCTATTTTAGGTATTTTTCACCTCTCCTTACTTTACAACAAGTCTCCACTACGGGATCAGCACATAAATCCTTGGTGACAGCTGAGCATCTCTGCCACAGCTACTTCTTTCCTATCTAGCAAAAACCGTACTCCACCTCTCTTATCACCCTGTCTACTGATCTGAAGTTCATTAAAATATTAACCCCTGACTTCCGTTTTGTATTTCCATTTCATGTCCACCATCATAATGGTGATATCAATGAAACATCTAGCATTAGCCTCAATGTCCCTTCTTCCCAGTTATAAGAAGCTTTCATCCACACTCCATTCCTTCAGGCTATTCCATGGCCCCATTTTGGATTTTATGATTATTGAGAACTTTCCCATTTATGTTCTCTAAAACTCTCAGCCCCTAATTTATAGCCTCCTGCCCTCAAAACTTTTCTCCCTCATTTCTTTGACCCCTCCTTGCACCAGAGAATGATGCACCCCAGGGTAGGAAGCTGAGAGTGCCAACACTGAGGTCCAGAATACTCTGGAATCTGGCCCCTTGCTCTTCTCAGTGGCCTGGTCTCACCATGCTACAATTCACATTTCCCATTGACCCCTTCTAAAACCTAATCTGCTCTATTAAGATCCATTTGATAGTTCCCCATTCGCTTTAGATCAAAATGCAAACATTGCTGCAGGACAAACCCTTCCAGCAAGACATACAAGACCCTTCATAACCTGGTCATATCCTACTCATCTGGCCTCACACCTTCCATGACCCTCCCTCCATGCCTCAGACACACCTGCACTAGACCAGCACATACCTCAATCATATGAACACTACTGGCAGGAAAGCCTTCCCCACCAATTTCCACCATCCTTACCATTTATCCCTTCCAATTGGCAAACACCACCCTGTCCCCAAAATCCAGTTTTGGCTTCACTACCTCTATGGTTGGACCAATAGCTACAATGCCTTAACTTCTCCTCAATACACCCTGTGTGTCCATTGTATATGAGGCAGACCTCGATCACAGATCCTGTGACAGCATAATTCATTTTGGTTTCTATTTCTCAGTCTCACGGGGCTCTGAGCTTTTTGAGAATAAATCTGTGTTTACTTCATCTTTTTACACCCCAGAGCCTGGCTAGTATAGTATCATCAATGAATATTTGATGAATGAATGAAGATTTATAAAAATAAAAGGTAAGGGCAAGAAGTTGAGGTTAATAATTCTGATTAGATTTATTAGTTGTCTTAGTCATCTACTGCTGCCATAACAGAAATACCACAAGTGGATGGCTTGAACAAAGAGAAATTTATTTTCTCATGGTCTACTAGGTTACAAATCCAAATTCAAGGCATCGGCTCCAGGGGAAGGCCTTTTCTCTCTGCCGGCTCAGGAGGAAGGTCCTTGTTCTCAATCCTCCCCTGGTTGAGAAGCTTCTCAGGCTCAGGGACCCCATGTCTAAAGGAGGTGTCTCTGCTCCTGGTTCTGCTTTCTTGGTGATATGAGGTCTCCAAATCTCTGCTTGCTTCCCTTTCCTTTTATCTCTTGAGAGATAAAAGGTGGTACAGGCCACACCCCAGGGAAACTCCCTTTACCTTGGATCAGGGAGATGACCTGAGTAAGGATGGTGTTACAATCCCACTCCAACCCTTTTAACGTAAAATTAAAATCACAAAATTGAGGCCAACCACACATGGCCTAACCAAGCTGATACACACATTTTTGGGGAGACATAATTCAATCCATGATATTAGTCAGTAAATTTGGAATTAAAAGACCTGGATTCAAATCCCACTTCAACCACTTACTATTATATGATCTGGGACAAGCCACTAGTAATAATAGTATCATTTACTGACTGCTTATCACATGTCAGGCACTGTCTGTTCAAGCCTGATAATAACTCTTTATCATCCCCATTTTATAGAGGAGGAAATAGTAGCCCTAAATGGTTAAGTAATATTCCCAAAATCCACTACTATAAAGGGACAGAGGTGGGATTTCAACCCAAGCTAATACCCAGAAATCTATGAGCATTATATATGTCTTATTGCCTCAATGTTCTAATCCGACTCTAGCAATACCATCCAGTACACTTTACCGGGTTGTTGTGAGGATGAAAACAAGTTAATAAGTAATTAATATGTATCACAACAAAGTACTATTCAATATAAATTCTTATTATGTGTTAAGTCATTAATTCATCAGCCCTCTCTTCAACTCCCCCCTCCCAAAAGCTAATTATTTGAACATCCTTAGCACCTTAAAAGTAGCTGTAGAATAACATCAGGATTCAACATAGGATTGGAGCCAATTACAGTTTCTGGTAAAGCTAATCAGTTCTAATTCATTATTATTATTATTAAGAAAAAATGAAAAATAATTTCTGCCTCAGGGATGGAAGGAGTAAACTATTTCTTGCACTCAAGACACAAAGACCACCCCTCCCCCGAGGCTCGGAGGTGGCATAATAAAGAGCTCCTGGAGTAATCTTTGCTGAGTTGCGTTGTTAAAACTCTCCTAAGGGACACCCATGGGCTGTAATTGCTCTAGTCTGACTCTGCCTGTCCAGCTTTCTGAATTAAGTGGGTGTATTGGAATTTTCAATGGAACCATCTGGGAAATCACCTTTAACTCTCCTCAGTGCTCAGTCCAACCCACTGCTCATTACAGTGGAGATCTCCATCACCTCCACCCACCTTCTCTCATGAGTGTGCACAGTCTCTTTCTCTCTGCCAGAGCCCTGTAGAGCACTAAGCGAATTGGGGGCAGCAGAAGGTGCTCTCTGCGTCTCAGCACCAGAACTTCAAAACCCAGCCCTTAACATCACAACATGCTCAGGCATGGGGCCAAGCTTTGAATTACCCATCACTAGACACCAGGTTAGAAGCCTAAAGTTCAATCCCTTGGCATCCATTTATTAGTTCTTTGTAGTTTAGCAAATCATGTATACTCTTGGATCCCTCATTTCCTCACCTTGTCTGGCTGACTCATAGTGAGGAAGCCAAAAAAAGTGTGCCAGCAGAATGAATGACGTCCTTTAACGTGGAGAAGGTGAAGGACAGTAAGGTGTGAGGCTGACCCAATTTCAATCTCAAGGGCAGCATCCCTTTCATTCATCACTCCGCATTCACTGAGTGTAGACTATGTGCCAGGTATTGCATTAGGTGATGTGGACACTAAAAAAAAAAAAAAAAAAAAAAAATTTGAATAAAAAGGTCTTTCTTTCCTCAGGAGCAAGCAGTCTAGAATGAGCCAGACAAATCGGAAATTATGATAGAATATAGTCAGTGCATGAATAGAGACGTGCATAGGGCATATTGTGGGCATACAGAAGAGTAGGGATTCAGACAGGGAGAGGGGTTGGTGAGGCTTCTTGGAAGGTGATGCTGAACTTAGGCTTTACAAGATGAATCTGAATTTGGGAGAAGGGCAACATAGTGCCCTTGAAGCATGGATTTGTGGCAGGAGAGCCTGGGAGGTGAGTAGGGGTACAACAGAGGGGTGTGTGGAGCATGCAGAGGAGGTGGGGCTTCATGTGCAGGTTAAGGGAGATCACTGGGCAGTCTGCAGGAAGGGTGCTTTTTGGAGAGCTAGAGGTGATCATACTTGAAGGCAGGGAGAAAAGTTAATAAGTTTCTGCATTAATTGAGGCAAGAATGATGAAGGACATGATAGCAGGAATAAACCCATTGCCATCAAGTTAGTTCCTATTCATAGTGACCCTGTAGGACAGAGTGGAGCTACTCTATAGGGTTTCCAAGACTGTAATCTTTATGGAAGCAGACAGCCATATCTTTCTCCCTTGAAGCAGCTGACGGATTCAAACAGACAATCTTTTGGTTAGTAGCTGGGCGCTTAATCACTATGCCACCAGGGCTCCTTGTAGGGATGAAAAGGATGTTAAATTAGAAAATAAAAATGAGCAACCAAAACAAAATCTTTAAAGGGAGGAACGAACAGAGGAGGGAAGGGACAAGCTGAACTATCCAGTTTGGTCTTTGGCATCATAAAACTGGCCCCTTTAGAGACCTCTCTGCAAGTCTCTTTGTGTAGTCTTCTGGTCTCCAGTAGATAACTCCTGGGCAACATGCCACATGCACACACACACGCACACACATACAAGTATACATATTTAAGCACACACATGGGAACACATATCTACACATAGGTGTATACACATATGTGCATGCAAGTGTGACTATGTGAACATATGTGCACAAGCATCCAACAAGTATGGATAGGTGTATCGCACAACACACATGCACGAACATACTCATGCTCACACATGTCAATTTATTAAAGAAAATGCTCTTATCTCTACTTTGTGGATAAGAAAACAAAAGCACAGAGATTAAGTAACTTGGCCATGGTCACACAGCTATTAAGTAACTAAACCAGGATTTGAATTCAGAAATCTTACTCAAAGTCTGTGCTTCTAAACTGAGTAAAATCACCTCCAGAAACAACAGTATTGGTTACATAGAAAAGAAAAAACATTTCAGCCTCAGAGATCTACTTCATAACACAAGCATCCAGAAACCAGTTGGTACTGTCTAGAGTTTTAATGAAGCTCTGCAGGGGAAAAGACCATAAAGATTACAGCCAGGAAAACCCTATATGGCAGTTCAACTCTGTCACATGGGTCGAAATTGACTCGACAGCACCTAAGAGCAACAGCATTTTGACGGAAAGAATTTTCTAACCCAGTAATGATATATTTGTATTTCAAGTGTAAGAGCAAAAGAAAGACTTTCTTAAGGATGCAAGAACCAATTCTGAAAGAGTTACTCCAAGTTATAATTTTTTTACCTACTAAGGCAAGAAGAAAAATGAAGAGCTCAAGAATTTTAAAATGAAGGTACAAGAGGACTGGTGGGTAGTATTGAAATGATTTACAATAGAGCTAAGCCTAAATAATTATTGCAAATGTATACAAAACTCGATATCTATGTCATAAATCATACTTGAAAAAGTACTTCTAACATGTTGTCATGGATTGAATTGTGTCCACCAAAAATATCTGTCAACTTGGCTAGGTCTTGACTCCCAGTATTGTATGACTGTCCATCATTTTGTCATCTGATGTGATTTCCCTACATGCTGTAAATCCTATCTCTATGACGTTGATGAGATGGGATTGGTGGCAGTTATGTGAACTCAATCTACAAGATTAATCTACAATTTAAGCCAGGCTCTTTTGAGATATAAAAGAAAGAAGCAAGAGAGAGACAGAGTGACTTCATACCACCTAGAAAGAAGTACCTGGAGAACAGTGCATCCTTTCAACATGGAATCCCTGTGCAGAGAAACTCCTGTTTGAGGGGAAGATTGATGGCAAGGACCTTCCTCCAGAGCCAACAGAGAAAGAAAGTCTTCCCCTGGAGCTGATGCCCTGAATTTGGACTTCTAGCCTACTGGATTATGAGAGAATAAACTTCTGTTTGTTGAAGCCATCCACTTGTGATATTTCTGTTACAGCAGCACTAGATGACTAAGACTAGATCTCTAAGTAATTAAATTTTATAATATTTAAAACAGACCACATAGTGTTTTGTTGATTAGGGAAAATGGAAGAAGTAAGAGTGGGCTAAATTCATTGCTTCAGAGTAGAAATTGAAAAGATACCACTTTATACTTAAAAATAGATTGAAGAATATTTTGAAAAACTTAACAGTAACTATTAAAAGAAGAAAAATTGAGTAAATATCTCCCCAACCTCAGGGCAATAAAAGTAAAGACATTTGCACTTACAGTAAATGACAGAAAGCAAAGTAAAAACAAAACAAAGCAAATAAACCAAGAGGCATAGCTAACCCAAAACATTAAACATGATGACAAAAAAAAAAAAACCAAATAAATGCATCTATTGTAAGAACAAATGTGAATAGATTAAATATCCTATTATTAGATAAGGGCATTAGGATTCTGTTAAAAATACAAGCAAACGAAATAACATGGTTTTGAGCGTCACTTCTAAAACAAGTGATATAAAACTTTGAAAAGCAAAAACTGGGCAAGGATATATAAGCAAATACTAATTTTATAAAAAGTATTATAATGTTAACATTTGCCAAAATAGAAACAAGGACAAATAAAAGCATTAAAAGGTCAAATGATATGAATTTAACACTAATAAACAGATAATTTACAATGAAAAATAGCAGTCATCAATTTCTGCTTACTAAAAAATATTTCATCTAAATGTATAAAGAACGAACTATTGAAAATACAATTTATAGAAGGAGAAATTTATAAAAGTAGAATTGTAGTGGTAGAGTTAAACATACCTTTGTAATTACTGGACATATCAAGTAAGCAACAAAGCAAGGATATTGATAATATGAATAATACCTTAAGAGTGAACTTTAATTATCTATCATCTGTACATATGCATATATGTGCATATCTATGTAGCTTGAACACTGTACTTTAAGAACAATGATTACGCAATTCTCTTTTATGGCCCATATGACACTGAAAAAAAAAAATTGATCACATATCAATTACAACCCATTGCAGTCAAGTCAATTCCAATTCATAGCGATCCTATAAGACAGAGTAGAACTACCCCATGGGGTTTCTAAGAAGTGACTGGTGAATTCAAACTACCTACCTTTTTGGTTAGTATTTGAGATCTGAATCACTGCAGTACCAGGGATCCTTATACCACATATAATCCCACGAAAAAGAACAAGATAAAAATTATACAAACCACAGTAAATGAGTTAAAATTTAATTCCACAATTTATATTGAAATGCTCCAACCACTTTGGAATATTTTAAAATTCACTCTCCTAAATAATTCTTAGATCAAATAAGAAATAAAAATTACATTTGTGTATAAGAATAACAATAATGAAAGACTCCAGGTTAATGCATATTGAAATGAACCCAAAACTAATCTCAAAGAAAAGCTAATGAATCACAAATGCTTTCAGCATTAAACACAAATAAATGAAAGCAAATACCATCCCCCACCCCCCACATTTTTAACTAAAGAATTAGAAAGGGAGATCCTAAATGATTATGAGAGGAAAGAAGAAAAACCTACTAAAGTTAAGCAGAAACTAATAAATTATAAAGCAAAACTGTAGAATTGATTTAAAAAATAAAGCAGATTATAATCCTAATAAAAAAAGCACAAGAAATGCACAAAATTTCTGCAACCTACAGACTGGGAAAAAAAATTTGGCTACAACAAATCCAATCAGAGCCTCATCTCTAAAATCTACTAGATACTGCAAAACTTCAACAACAAAAAGACAAATAACCCAACTTAAAAATGGGCAAAGGATATTAACAGGCACTTCACCAAAGAAGATATTTAGGGGGCTAACAGATAACAAGAGGAAATGCTCGTGATCATTAGCCATTAGAGAAATGCAGATCAAAACTACAATGAGATACCATCTCATCCCAACAACTCGAGCAGTAATCCAAAAAACACAAAATAATAAATGTTGGAGAGGCTATGGAGAGATTGGAACACTTATATACTGCTAGTGGGAATATAGAATGGTACAACCACTTTGGAAATCAATTTGGCGCTTCTTTACAAAGCTAGAAACAGAAGTGCCATATGATTCAGCCATCCCAGTCCATGGAATATATCCTAGAGAAATAAGAGCCATCACACAAACAGATATATGCACACCCATGTTCATTGCAGCACTGTTCACAATAGCAAAAAGATGGAAACAACCTAGGTGCCCATCAATGGATGAATGGATAAACAAATTATGGTATGGTCATACAATAGAATACTACACAATGACAACAAACAACGAGGAATCTGAGAAACATCTCATAACATGGATGAATCTGGAAGGCTTTATGCTGAATGTAATTAGTCACAAAAAGACAAATATTGTATGAGACCACTATTATAAGAACTGAAGAAAAGATTTTAACACAGAAGAAAACGTTCTTTGATGGCTACAAGGGTGGGGAGGGAGAGAGAGAGAGGAGTATTCACTAACTAGATAGTAAAAAAAAAAAAACTAGATAGTAGATAAGAATTATCTTGGGTGAAAGGAAGGGCAACACACAATACAGGGGAAGTCAGCACAACTGGACTAAACCAAAAGCTAAGAAGTTTCCTGAATACAACCAAACATATCAAGGGACAGAATAGCAGGGGCTGGGATCTGGGGACAATGGTTTCAGGGGACTTTTGGTCAATTGGCATAACAAAGTTTATTAAGAAAATGTTCTGCATCCCACTATGGTGAGTGGAGCCTGGGGTCGTAAAACCTAGTGAGCAGCCATCTGAGATGCATCAATTGGTTCCAAACCACCTGGAGCAAAAGAGAATGAAGAACACCAGAGACGCAAGGAAAATATTAGCCCGAGAGACAGAAAGGGCCACATAAACCAGAGACTCCATCAGCCTGAGACCAGAAGAATTAGATAGTGCCCAGTTACCACCAATGACTGCCCTGACAGGGAATACAACAGAGAGTACCTGATGGAGCAGGAGAAAAGTGGGGTGTAGAACTCAAATTCTATTGAAAAAACCAGACTTAATGGACTCACTGAGACTGGAGAGACCCTGGAAGACATGGCCCCTGGACTCTCTGTTAGCCCAGAACTGAAACCATTCCCAAAGCCAACTCTTCAGACAAAGATTAGACTGGATTATAAAACATAAAATGATACTTGTGAAGAGAAGGCTTCTTAGCTCAAGCCAATACATGAAACTAAATGGGAAGCTCCTGTCTGGAGGTGAGATGAGAAAGCAAAAAGGGACAGGACCTGGTTGACTGGACACAGGAAATCTGGAGTGGAAAGGAAGAAAGAGTATGCTGTTATAGGGAGAGCAACTAGGGTCACATAACAATGTGTGTATAAATTTTTGTATGAGAAACTAGCTTGAACTGTAAACTTTCACTTAAAGCACTATAAAAAATAAATAGGTAAAAATTAATAAAAACAACAAAAAACTGGTGATAATTGAATTGTATAATAAGAAACCTTGAATGGACAAAGCTTGCATTATCTATATATTTTAAAACAATAAAAAAAAATTTTAAAGGAAAAATAATAAATTATATCTTCAGGAAAACTCATAAGACTAGCCATAAAAATTATCATAAAGAAAAGATGAATACAAAAGTCTAGTTAGGAAAAGTATGACTAACAATGACAGAGAGCTTACCCTACCTGATATTAAAATCTATCATGAAGCTACAGGAATTACAATGTTTTATTGCTGGTGCAGCAATAGATGGAAAAGGCAGACACAAAAGACAATTGACATAAGTGAATGAAGGCGCCTGCAATTTCTTGGTTCTTTTCTACATCTCCTTCATGTCTGCAATCTCCAAGCATTGGAGGGCTCCAGGACTCCATCACAGAAACTCTCCTTCTCTCTCTGCTACCATGCCAACCACTGGTGACCTCATTTCTTTTCATGGCTTTAAATACATCTTTGTGCTTTTGAACCCTGCATTTTTATTTCTAGTGCCTAGCTCTTTTAGAACTCCAGATTCCCATGCCAATTTGCCTGTTCGACATCCCCCTTGGATGCCTGGTAAGCATCCGAAGCTTCATGCATTCAAAACCAAACGCTTAATGTTCCTACCAGACTGAACCTCTTCTAGCTCCCCAGCCTCAGAAACAGGCACCTCCATCCTTCCAATTGCACAGATCAAAAGCCCTAGAGGGACAGTCTGATCCGTCTCTCTCAAACACCAGACCTTATCCATTAGGAAATCCTGTTAACATACTTTCAAAACGTATCTTGAATACAACCACTTTCTCACCACCTCCTCTGATGTCATCCTTGACTGCAAGAGCCTCCTCACTGGTCTCCTGCTTCCTCTTTTATCTGCTTCAGCCAATTTTTTTATATGGCGGCCAGAAAGATTCTTGTAAACCAAGTAACTGGCCATATCATTCCTCTTCTTGGAACCCAAACTAGCTTCCAGTCACACTTAGAATAAATACCCCAAATCCTTACCTTGGTCCACAAAGGTCCCATATTCTTACCCTGGCTCTAGTGGTGTACTGGTAAATGTTCAACGACAAGCTCCACCCCCCCCAAAAAGTATATACATATATACATGCACACATCTATTATAAACTTTACCGATACAAAAGACTGAAAAAAGGACTTGAAAAACTTTTTGGCTGCATTAGTTTTTAGACATAAACAGGAAGAACATTTTCTCAGATTTTTGTGCTATTCCCAATGCAATGACTCTAGATATGATACACTTGTCAGTTTAATCTGCATTATTAGCATTTTCCCTAGCACTTCAAGTCTACACAATCAACTAAATAATAAATGAAGTCACGATTTGTAGAATTTGCTAATTTCTGTAGTGTAAATACCCCCAGTATGGCCAATTTCAAACTACAATACAAATATGCTATTGTTGAATGCAGAGTTCGGAAGAGATGTGCAGGAACTCACCATTGTATCTTGTTTCCACCACATAGACACAATATATGAAAATAACTGTGACAGCATGGATAATGGACAAAAGTAGCAAAAGTAATTAGGAAGTTATGAATTTTGAGTATCAATTACCTTTATTTTTAATACAATATATTTAATGATAGATAGATAGGCAGATGGGTAGGTAGAGAGAGAGACAGTTGCCATTAAGTCTATTCTGACTCAAGCAACGTTAGGTACAACGGAATGAAACATTGCCCAATCCTGTGCCATTCTGATGATCACCAGGATGTTCAAATCCATCATTGCGGCTAAGCACCAATTCATCTCACCTAACTGAGGGTCTCCCTTGCTCTCATTACCCCTCTGCTTCACTTAACATGATGTCCTCCTCCAGCAATTGATCCCTCCTGATGATGTTTCCAAAGTAAGTGGGACAATGTTCTATTGTGACCAGGAAGTCCTCAATGACTAATTTCGGGAAGTATATCTCCAGGCCTTTCTTCCTAATCTGTCCTGGTCTGGAAGCTCTTCTGAAACCTGTCCACCATGGCTGAACTTACTAGTAATTGAAATACCAGTGGCATAGCCTCCAACATCACAGCAACTTGCAAGCAACTACAGTACAACAAACTGACAGATGAGTGGAGAATAAGTTTATATAATTTAATTTTTAATAATGGCTATATTTAAACATTGACTCTCAAAATTCCTAAAAATCTGTCAACTGGCTCTTATGGGAGCTGTGAGCAGCCTCAAGCACTCTGCTGGCTGGCTTCCACTCCATGTTCATCATGCCTTTTCCTACTCATTCTGCTCCAGCCACACTGGGCACCTTGCCAAACTTCAACAAGCCTAGCACACTTTCTCCTCAGGGATTTCCACTTGCTGTTCCCTCTGCCTGAAACACTTCTCCAGATGGTCTCACAGCTCACCCTTCTTCATTCAAGTCTGCTCAGAGGGGCCATCCATCCTTGGCCCCCCAACTAAAGTAGCACCCCAGCACTCTTTAATCCCCTGTGCTGCTTTTTTTCCCTTAGTGTTATTATCTGACATTTTATGTATTTATTTGTTTATTGTGTGACTCATCCATCCCCCTCTAGAAATTAAGCTCTAGAAAGTAGTTTGTTGTCTGTCACTGCTATATACCTGTCACCTAGAACAGTGCCTGGAATAGAGCAGGATCTAAAAATTCTTTGTTAAAAAACTTTAGGAATAAACACAAAGTTACTAAAATTAAAATTTTGGGATATCCAAAAATCCATAATGAAAATCATAGAAATGGACAAAAGACACAATACCATGAATATATAAAAGGCTTTTGCAAATCAGTTGACAAATATCTTAGTTATCTAGTACTGTTACAACAGAAATACCACAAATGGATGGCTTTAATGAACAGAAATTCATTTTCTCACAGCTTAGGAAGCTAGAAGACCAAATTCATAGTGCCAGCTCCAGGGTGAGTCTTTCTATGTCAGCTCTGAAGTAAGGTCCTTGTCTCTTCAGCTTCTGCTTTCTGGTTCCTTAGAGATCTCCAAGTGTTTTGGCATCTGTCTTACCCCATCTCTGCTCTGCTGGCTTGTTTAATCTCTTTTATATCTCAAAAGAGATTGACTCCAGATACACCCCACACTAATCCTGCCCCATTAACATAACAAAGACAGCCCATTCTCAAATGGGATTATAACCACAAGCATTAAAAAAAAAATTTTTTTTGTGGACTTGATTCTGACTCATAGTGACCCTATAGGAGTTAGGATTTACAACACATGTTTTTGGCAGATGTAATTCAATCCATAACATTAGCTAAAAGATGAATCTAAGAATAGTAAAAACAAAGAACATGGGCAGGCAGGACACAAAAGATGAGAAACATTCATTTGAAAAATGTTCAACTTTTTGCTATCATTGAAATACAAATTAAAGCACTAAGTCTCTGAGTGTTCTTCTAGAAAATTTATATATGTTCTATACATTTTCTTTTAAAGGATAAAAGTTAATATCCAACTGTGACACAATGAACTCTTACACACCACATGCAGAGATATAAATTGGTGTAGCCTTTCTAAAAGACAATTTCATATTAAACACACACACAAAGAATTGGCATGTACTTTGATTCAGCAATTCTACTGTGAATTCATATTAAGAAAATAATCAAGGATTTGTGCAAAAGATGGGGCTTACTAGAAAACTTGTCATAATGCTCTGTATAATATTTAAAAAAACCAAAGAGAAAAAAACAATCTAAATATTCAATAAACAAACATGACCCACTGCTGTTGAGTCGGTTCATTCAATAACCAGAAATGAGAAAAACAATTTATAATGCTTATATGAAATAGAATATGATACCAAAAACCAAAACCAAACCTGCTGCCATCGAGTCGATTTCAACTCATAGCATCCCTATGGGGCAGAGTAGAAGTGCCCCACAAAGTT
Organism: Loxodonta africana; assembly: GCF_030014295.1. Classification (NCBI taxonomy): domain Eukaryota; kingdom Metazoa; phylum Chordata; class Mammalia; order Proboscidea; family Elephantidae; genus Loxodonta; species Loxodonta africana. Next base: position 43,619,988 of record NC_087367.1, on the reverse strand, counting down.
TGCAAGGAGCATCTGGTGGATTCGAACTGCTGACCTTTTGGTTAGCAGCCATAGCACTTAATCACTATGCTACCAGCGTTTCCAAATATGACACAGCCATTAAGAATGGAGCTACAGAGGAGTGCTCAACAATGTGGAAAAACATTCAGGGCATATTGTTGAGAGCTACCACCCATCTGTCAACCTTTCGTATTGTGGTGGTTTGTGTGTTGCTATGATGCTGGATGCTTTGCCACCAGTATTTCAAATACCATCAGGGCCACCAATGGTGGACAGGTTTCTGCAGAGCCTACAGACTAATACAGAGTAGGATGAAAGGCCTGGCAAACTACTTCTGAATAGTAACCAGTGAAAACCCTATGGATCACAACAGAATATTGTCTAATATAGAGTGGAAAGATGAGCCCCTTAGGTTGGAAGGCACTCAAAATACACAGTGACCACAGCAATAGACTCAAGTACGCCAATGATCTTGAAGATGGTGCAGGCCTGGACAACATTTTCTTCTGTTGTATGTGGGGTCACCATGAGTAGCCCCTCAGGTTGGAAGGCACTCAAAATAGGACTGGTGAAGAGCTGCCTCCTCAAAGTACAGTCAACCTTAATCAAACAGATGAAGTCAAGCTTTTGGGACCTTCATTTGCTGAGGTGGCATGCCTCTAAATGAGAAGAAACATCTGCAAACATCCATTAATAATCAGAACATGGAATGTATGAGATATGAACCAAAGAAAATGAGAAGTTGTCAACAAAGAAATGCTATGCTTAAAAATTGATGTCCTTGTCATGAGTGAGCTGAAATGGACTGGTATTGGGCATTTTAAATTGGACAATCATATGGTCTACTATGCTGGGAATGACATATTGAAGAGAAACTCATTGTCGAAAAGAACATTTCAAGATCTATCCTGAACTACAATGCTATCAATGATGGGATAATAGACATATGCCAAAGGAAAACTAGTTAATATGACTATTATTCAAATATTAATGCCAAAGATGAGGAAATTGAAGATTTTTACCAATACCTGCAGTCTAAAATTGATCAAACATGCAACCAAGATACATTAATAATCACTGGTGATTGGAATGCTAAAGTTGGAGGCTAAGATGTAGGATCAGTAGTTGGAAAATATGGCCTCGGTGCTAGAAACGACACCAGAAATCAAATAATAAAATTTTGCAAGATCGATGACTTGTTCATCGAAAATACGTTTATTCAACAACATAAATGGTGACTATATACATGGACCTTGTCAGAAGGAATAAGAAGGAATCAAATTTACTACAACTGTGAAAAACGCAATGGAAAAGTTCGATATCATCAATCAGAGCAAGCCAGGAGCAGACTGCAGAAGAGACCATCAATTGCTCATATGTGAGTTCAAGCTGAAGCTGAAAAAATCGAACAAGTTCATGAGAGCCAAAGTACATCACGAGAGCCACAGTACAACCTTGAGTATATCTCACCTGAATTTAGAGACCATTTCAAGGATAGATTTGTCACTGAACACTACTGACTGAAGACCAGGCCAGTTCTGGGATGACATCAAGGACATCATACATGAAGTAAGCATAAAGTCATTAAAAAGACAGGAAAGAAAGAAAAGACCAAAATGAATGTCAGAAGAAACTCTGAAACTTGCTCTTGAATGTACAGCAGGTAAAGCAATCAGGAGAAATGATGAAGTGAAAGACCTGAAGAGACAATTTCAAAGGGCATCTTGAGAAGACAAAGTATTAAAATGAAATGTACAAAGACCTGGAATTAGAAAACCAAAAGGGGAGGTGGGGCCAAGATGGTGGAGTAGTCAGATGTTTCTTGTGGTCCCTCTTAAAACAAAGACCCCCCAAAACAAGTGAGTTGATTATATATGACAATCTACGAGCCTGGAACATCAAAGGCAAAGTCGAGGAATCAACTGAGCAGCAGGGGAGAGGGAGAGACATTTCAGAAGCAGAGATGACTTCCCAGACCTTACCCAGTGGGAACCAGCACCCCATAGGACAGATCTGCTGGCTCAAGTGCAGTGAGACAAGCAGTGGTGTTTGGGATGAGTTTTCCACATCAGGAGAGACTGAGTGACAGAGAGTACACTCACACCTACAGAATCAGCAAAAAGCAGTGCTCAACTGGCAAAAAATAAGTACTGCGTCTAATCTACCACATGGAGCAAAAAACACCCCTTTGAGAAAAAAACTCTCTCCCATTTACTTGCTCCCTCCCTGCTCTGCACTGGGTCTCAAGTTGGCTTCAGTGATAGTTGCTTTCCCTGGGCTGGAAGTAGGACCTATCATGTGCTCTGAGCCATTCTCCCAGCCTTGGAGAAGGAACAAATTAGCAAACAGGGAAAAAATCTGCCAGCTCCCCTAAGCTGGGAACTCAGGGCAGGAACAGCTATTGGTGAGACACAGGCATAAAGGGTGTGTGCACTTTCCTCACAGACTCTCAGGGACAGTTGTTAGCGCCTTACCTTGCTCAGCATGTGACCCCCTACTGCACCCAGAAACCTGTGCCTATACCAATCACCCCTGCTTGTCTAAGACTGTAGGTGAGAGTCTGTACCACACACTTGCTGACTGACTACCTGGACACCTGAGCTGAATCCATACAAGAAAACAAAATGAACTCCTGGGCTCAGATACCTAGTAACAGCTCTAACCACCTGGTGACGGGACTTTAGAGCTTCAAAGATGCCAATAATCAAACTAGCCCACTCAAGTAGCCTATTTGGGCATATCAAAACAAAATAAAACAAGAAGCTAGGACATAGTAAGCAAACATAAAATGAATAAATATAAAAACTTATTGATGGCTCAGAGACAACAGTCAATATCACATCACATAAACAGGCAGACCATGGTGGCTTTAGCAAGCTATCAAAACAAAGAATCAAGAAATCTTTTGGTGGAGAGAACTTCCTGCAATTACCAGAGGTAGAATACAAAAGATTAATATACAGAACTCTTCAAGAGATTAGGAAGGAGATCAGGTAAAATGCAGATCAAGCCAAGGAACACACAGACAAAGCATTATAGGAACATAAGAAGATTAAAGAAGAGCATAACGACAAATTTAATAGGCTGCAAGAATCCATAGAAAGACAGCAAACAGAAATCCAGAAGATTAACAACAAAATTTCAGAATTAGGCAACTCGACAGAAAGCCATAGGAGCGTAATTGAGGAAACGAAAGTCAGAATTAGTTAGATTGAAGATAAAACACTTGACACCAACATATTTGAGGAAAAATCAGGTAAAAGAATTAAAAAAAAAAAAAAATGAAGAAACCCTAATGGTTATGTGGGACTCTATCAAAAGGAATAACCTATGGGTGATTGGAGTACCAGAATGGGGGGAAGGGTATCAGAAAATACAGAGAGAAATGTTGAAGATTTGTTGGCAGAAAACTTCCCTGATACCGTGAACGATGAGAAGATATCGAGCCAAGATGTTCATTGTACCCCACACAAGGTAAATCCCAAAAGAAAGTCACTAAGATATATTATCATCAAACTTGCCAAAACCAAAGATAAGGAGAGAATTTTAAGAGCAGCTAGGGATAAACGAAAAGTCACCTAAAAAGGAGAGTCAATAAGATTAAGTTCAGACTACTCAGCAGAAACCATACAGGCAAGAAGGCAATGGAATAATGTATATAAAGCCTCGATGGAAAAAAAAAAAAATGCCAGCCAAAAATTATATATCCAGCAAAACTGGATAAACAGACATTTAGGGAATTTCAAAAAAACAAATCAAAATTACAAAAAATACTAAAGGGAGTCCTCCAGTTAGATAATCAATTGCATTAGATAACAGCCCAAGACTAGAACACAGCACAGAGCAACCAGATATCAACCCAGATAGGGAAATCACAAAAAGAAATCAAAGCTACAACACTCAAAACAGGGAAACAGAGATGTCACTATGTAAAGATGACAACATTAAAACAAAAAAAAAGGGACGAAATAATGTAGTCATAGATTTTTGATATGGAGAGGAAGTCAAGGCTATATAAAGAAATAAAAGATTGGTTTAAACTTTAAAAAGGGGTAAATATTAATCTAACCACAAAAGAAACTAACAGTACTAAAACCAAAAAAAAAAAAAAAAAAAAAAACCCAGTGCCATCGAGTCGATTCTGACTCATGGTGACTGTATAGGACAGAGTAGAACTGCCGAATAGAGTGTCCAAGAAGCGCCTGGCAGATTCGAACTGCCACCCCTTTGGTAAGCACCTGCAGCATTTAACCACTACACCACCAGGGTTTCCCTAACGATACTACACATCAAAATAATAAACAAGAAAAACATAAAGACTCAGCAAATACAGTGCAAAAGCAGCAACAATGAAAAAGAGGAAAAGAAAGTGTATAAAGAAAAACAACTCCTCGCAGAAAATTAAGTGGAAAAAAGAGACTGTCAACAACAACACACAAACACACAAAAGATATCAAACTGACAGCACTAAACTCATACCTATCAATGATTCCGCTGAATGTAAATGCACAAAGTGTACCAATAAAGAGACAGAGAGTGGAAGAATGGATAAAAAAAAATGATCCACCAATATGCTGCTTACAAGAGACACACCTTAGACTTAAAGACACAAAAAAATTAAAACCAAAGGATGGAAAAAAATATATCAAGCAAATAACAATCAAAAAAGAGCAGGACTGGCAATATTAATCTCTGGAAAATAGACATTAAAGTAAAATCCACCACAAAGGATAAGGTAGGACACCACATAATGATTAAAGGGTCAATATACCAGGAGGATATAACCATTATAAATATTTACACACCCAACGACAGGGCTCCAAAATAAAAAAAATTTTTTTTTTTTTATACATAAAACTAATTCTAACACCACTGAAAAGAAAGATAGCTCCACAACAATTGTAGGAGACTTCAACACACCACTTTCGGTGAAGGATAGAACATCCAGAAAGAAGCTCAATAAAGACACGGAAGATCTAAATGCCACAATCAACCAACTTGATCTCATAAACATATACAGAACACACCACTCAATAGCAGCCAAGTATACATTCTTTTCCCACTCACATGGAACATTCTCCAGAATAGAGAACATATTAGGCTACAAAGCAAGCCTTAACAGAATCCAAAGCATTGAAATATTACAAAGTATCTTTTTAGACCATAAAGCCATAAAAGTAGAAATCAATAACAGAAAAAGCAGGGAAAAGAAATCAAATGCATGGAAACTGAACAACACCTTGTTCAGTAACTACTGGGTTATAGAAGAAATCAAGGATGGAATAAAGAAATTCATAGAATCAAATGAGAATGAAAACACTTCCTACGAGAACCTTTGGGACACAGCAAAACCAGTGCTCAGAGGTCGATTGATAGCAATAAATGTACACATCCAAAAAGAAGATAGGGCTAAAATTAAAGAATTATCCCTACAACCCGAACAGATAGAAAGAGAGCAGCAAAAGAAGCCCTTAGCACCAGAAGAAAGCAAATAATAAAAATTATAGCAGAAGTAAATGAAATAGAGAACAGAAAAACAATCAAAAGAATTAATAATACCAAAAGCTGCTTCTTTGAAAAGATCAATAAAATCAATAAACCACTGGCCAAACTGACAAGAGAAAAACAGGAGGGGAAGCAAATAACCCGAATAAGAAACGAGAAAGGTGATATCACAACAGACCCAACTGAAATTAAAAGACTCGTAATAGAATATTATGAAAAATTGTGCTCTAACAAATCTGAAAGCCTAGAGGAAATGGACAAACTTCTAAAAACACGCTACTTACCCAAACTAACACAGTCGTAGAACGACTAAATAAACCTATAATAAGAGACTGAAAATGTAATTAAAAAACTCCCCCCCGCCAAAAAAAAGCCCTGCCCCTGACAGCTTCACTGGAGAATTCTACCAAACTTTCAGAGAAGAGTTAACACTACTACTACTAAAGATATTTCAGAGCATAGAAAAGGATGGAACACTCCCAAACTCATTCTATGAAGCCAACATAAGCCTGATACCAAAACCAGGTAAAGATGCCACAAAAAAAGAAAATCACAGGCATATATCCCTCATGAAAATAGATGCAAAAAGCTCAACAAAATTCTAGCCAAAAGAATTCAACAACATATAAAAAATAATAATAATAATTCACCGTGACCAAGTGGGATTCATACCAGGTATGCAGAAATGGTTTAATATTAGAAAAACAACCAATGTAATCCATCACATAAATAAAATAAAGGACATGAACCACGTGATCTTATCAATTGATGCAGAAAAGGCATTTGTCAAAGTCCAACACCCACTCATAATAAAAACTGTCAGTGAAATAGGAATAGAAGTGAAATCCCTCAACATAATAAAGGGCATTTACACAAAACCAGCAGGCAACATCATCCTAAGTGGAGAGAGTGAAAGCATTTCCCTTGAGAACAGGAACCAGACAAGGATGCCCTTTATCACCACTCTTATTCAACATTGTGCAAGAGGTCCTAGCCAGAGCAATTAGGCTAGATAAATAAAAAAAGGGCATCCAAATTGGTAAGGAAGAAGTAAAAGTATCTCTATTTGCAGATGACATGATCATATACACAGAAAACCCTAAAGAATCCTCAAGAAAATTACTGAAACTAATGGAAGAGCTCAGCAGAGTATCAGGATACAAGATAAACATTAAAAAATCAGCTTGATTCCTCTACAACAAGAAAGAGAATGTCAAAGAGGAAATCACCAAATCGATACCACTTACAATAGCCCCGAGGAAGATAAAATACTTAGGAATAAATCTAACCAGAGACGTGAAAGACCTATACAAAAAAACTAACAAACACTACTGCAGAAAACCAAAAGAGACCTACATAAGTGGAAAAACATACCTTGCTCATAAATAGGAAGACACAACATTGCAAAAATGTCTATTCTACCGAAAATGATCTATAGATACAATGCAATCCCAACCCAAATACCAATGGCATTTTTGAATGAGATGGAGAAACAAATCATCAACTTCATAAGGAAAGGGAAGGGGCCCTGGATAAGTAAATCATTACTGAAAAAGCAGAACAAAGTGGGAGACCTCACAGTACCTGATTTTAGAACCTATTTTTATACTGCCACAGTAGTCAATGCAGCCCAGTACTGGTACAACAACAGATACATAGACCTGTGGAGCAGAATTGAGAATGCAGACATAAATTCATCCACTTATGAGCAGCTGATATCCAACAAAGGCCCAAAGTCCCTTAATTGGGAAAAGACAGTCTCTTTAACAAATGGTGCTGGCATAATTGGATATCCATCTGCAAATAATGAAACAAGACCCATACCTCACACCATGCACAAAAACTAACTCAAAATGGATCAAAGACCTAAATATAAAATCTAAAAGAATAAAGATTATGGAAGAAAAAATAGGGACAATGCTGGAGCCCTAATACATGGCAATAAGAGTATACAAAACATTACTAACAATGCACAAACGCCAGAAGAGAAACTAGATAACTGAGAGCTCCTAAAAATCAGACACTTTTGCTCATCTAACGACTTCACCAAAAGAGTGAAAAGACATCCTACATACTGGGAAAAAATTTGGGCTATGACAAATCTGATCAGTGTCTAATTTCTAAAATCTACAAGATACTGCAAAGCCTTGACAACAAAAAGACAAATAACCTAATTAAAAAATGGGCAAAAGATATAACAGGCACTTCACTAAAGAAGACATTCGGATGGCTAACAGATATATGACGAAATGCTCACAATAATTTGCTATTAGAGGAATGCAAATCAAAATTACAATGAGGTACATCTCACCCAACAAGGCTAGCATTAACCCAAAAAACACAAAACAATAAATGTTAAAGAGGTTGCAGAGAGACTGTTACACTTATACACTGCTGGTGGGAATGTAAAGTGGTACGACCAGTTTGGAAATTGCTTTGGCACTTCCTTAGAAAGCTAGAAATAGAACTACCATAGGATCCAGCAATCCACTCCTTGGAATATATCCTAGAGAAATAAGAGTCCTCACATGAATAGATATATGCACTCCCATGTTCATTTCAGCACTGTGTAAACAAAAAGATGGAAACAATCAAGGTGCCCATCAATGGAATAATGGATAAACAAATTATGGTACATTCACACGACGGAATACTAAGCAACGATAAAGAGCAGGGATGAATTCATGTAATGCCTCCTAATATGAATGAATCTGGAAGGCATTATACTGAGTGAAATTAGTCACACACAAAAGGACAAATATTGTATGAAACCACTATTATAAGAACTCAAGGAAAGGTTTGAACACAGAAGAAAACATTCTTTGTTGGTTACAAGGGTGAGGAGGAAGGGAGAGGGGTATTCACTAACTAGATAGTAGACAGAAGTTATTTTAGGTGAAGGGAAGGTCAACACAAAATACAGGGGGAGTCAGCACAACTGGACTAACCCAAAAGCTAAGAAGTTTTCTGAATACAACCAAACACTTCAAGGGACAGAGTAGCAGGGGTGGGTGTCTGGGGACCATGGTTTCTGAGGACATCTAGGTTATTTGGCATAAAAATGTGTAATAAGAAAATGTTCTGCATCCCACTTTGGTGAGTGGCATCTGGGGTCTTTAAAGCTAGCAAGCGGCCATCTAAGATACATCAGTTGGTTTCAATCCACTGGAGCAAAGGAGAATGAAGAACACCAAAGACACAAGGAAAATACAAGCCCAAGGGACAGAAAGGGCCACATAAACCAGACACTCCAAAAGCCTGAGAGCAGAAAAACTAGATGGTGCCTGGCTACCACCAAAGACTGCTGCGACAGGGAACACAACAGAGAATTCCTGATGGAGCAAGAGAAAAATGGGATGCAGAACTCAAATTGTAGTAAAAAGACCAGACTTAATGGTCTGGCTGAGACTGGAGGGACCCCAGGTGACATGGCACATGGAATATGTTAGTCCAAAACTAAAACCATTCCTGAAGCCAACTCTTCAGACAAAGATTAGACTGGACTATAAGAGATAAAATGATGCCAGTGAGGAGTGTGCCTCTCAGCTCTAGTAGACACATGATGCTATGTGGGCAGCTCCTGTCCGGAGGTGAGAAGAGAAGCCAGAGGGGGCACGGGAGGTGGTTGGATGGACACAGGAATTACAGCGTAAAGAGGAGGAGTGTGCTGTCACATTATAGGGAGAGCAACTAGGGTCACATAACAATGTGTGTATAAGTTTTTGTATGAGGAACTGCCTTGAATTGTAAACTTTCACTTAAAGCACAATAAAAAAAAAGATGGAAGAAAGAGTCATTGTACTAAAAAGAATTGGTCAACATTCAACCATTTCAGGAGGTAGCATACAATCAAGAACTGATAGTACTGAAGGAAGAACTTCAAGCTGCACAGAAGGTATTGGTTAAAAACAAGGTCCAGGAATTGATGGAATACCAACGGAGATGTTTCAACGAAAGGATGCAGCACTGGAGGTGCTCATTCCTCTGTGAAGAGACTTGGAAGACAGCTTTCTGACCAACTGACTAGAAGAAATCCATATTTGTGCCCATTCCAAAGAAAGGTTATCCAACAGAATGCAGAAATTATTGAACAAAATCAATATCATACAAAAGTAAAATTTTACTGAAGATAATACAAAAACAGTTTTAGCAGCATATTGACAGGGAACTGCCAGAAATTCAAGCCAGATTCAGAAGAGAAAGTGAAAAAAGAGGTATCATTGCTGATGTCAGATGGATGTTGGCTGAAAGAGAATGCCAGAAAGATTTTTACCTGTGTTTCATTGACTGTCAAAGGCATTTGACTGTAGATCATAAAAAATTATGGATAACATAGGAAGAATGGCAATTACAGAATACATAATCATGCTCATTTGGAATCTGTACATAGTCCAAGATGTAGTCATTCAAATAGAATGAGGTGATACTGCCTCGTTTAAAATCAGGAAAGGTGCGTATCAGGGTTATATCTTTTCACAGTATTTATTCATTCTGTATGCTGAGCAAACAATCTGAGCTGGACTATATGACAAAGAATGGGGCATTCAGATTGGAGGAAGACTCATTAACAACCTGCAATATGCAGATGATGCAACGTTGCTTGCTCAAAGTGAGTAGGACTTGAAGCACTTACTGGTGAAGACCAAAGACTTGAACCTTCTGTATGGATTACATCTAAACATAAAGAAAACAAAAATCCTAACAACTGGACCAATAAGCAACATCATGATAAGTGGAAAAAAGATTGACTTTGTCAAGGATTTCATTTTACTTGGATCCATAATCAACACCCATGGAAGCAGCAGGCAAGAAATCAAATGACTTACTGCATTGGATAAATCTGCTGCAAAAGACCTTTTTAAAGTTTTTTTAAAAAAGCAAAGATGTTACTTTGAAGCCTGATCCAAGCCATGATTTTTTCAATCACCTCATATGCATGTAAAAGATGGACAATGAATAAGGCAGACCACAGAAGATATGATGCTTTTGAATTATGATGGTAGCAAAGAATATTGACTATACCACGGAATGTCAGAAGAATGAACAAATTTGTCTTGGAAAAACTACAGGCAGAATGCTCCTTAGAAGAGAGAATGCTGAGACTTTGTTTCTGGACATGTAATCAGGAGGGACCAGTCCCTGGAGAAGGTCATCATACTTGATAGAGTGTCAGTGAAAAAGAGCAAGACCCTCAATGCCATGGATTGACACAGCGTCTACAACGATGTGCTCAAATATAGCAATGATTGTGAGAACTGCACAAGACCAGGTAGCGTTTTGTTCTGTTGTATGTAGTATTACTATGCATTGGATCCAACTCAACGGCACCTAATAAACAGGAAAAACAATAAATATACACATTGAAAGCAAATAGAAGGAAATATATTAAAGCATTCGCAGTAATTTTCTTTGAGTAGTAGAAATAAAGCAATCTTTTTTTTGTGGTTTTGTTTGTATTTTTTAAATTCCGTACAGCAAACTTATTTGTAATTAGAAAAAATATAGTTTTCTTAAACTTTTTAGGAAAAAATGAAAGCCCCTTCTAGAAATTCCCAAGGTACTCAAGGCTGTTCAAGATGGCCACACATACAAAGCACAGGAAGAAACATATCTGAATAAGACAGGTGGGGGAGAGTGCCTATTTTTTTGGGTTCTTCATCCTTAGCAATGCAAGACCAGGGAGGAGAGACACCTACATTGCTCACACCTGGGTATCACTAGCCAAAGGATCTCAGCTTGAATGACCTGGGCCTTTTCCTGTACTCTTTCTTTAACACAAAGGAAGACTTCTGCAGAGAACTTCACAGACTTGATAGCTTGGAGGTGCCCTATTAAATAAATATGTCCAAAAGAAGGAGGATCTGGGAGAGCTGCACACAGGGCACTGCTTTTGCATGGCATGAGTCACTTATCACCTCCCTGAAAGGCGTGTCTGTCTCTGACACTATCAGGGCTTGGGCAGGTTGTCAAAGATGCCTTGAATTGGGTGAGAAATATGTATTGATGAGTAGGATTGCTAGTCTCCTTTGTGGTTAACTTAATATTTGCCCCTATTTTTCTAAGTTTAAACCTAACTTTTATTTCTTTATATCGCCTTGACTTCCTCTCCATATAAAAGATCTACAACTAGATTTTTTAGTCCCCGTTTATTGTTTTAATGTTGTCTTCTTTTACATAATGGCCGTGCTGTTTCCCTGTTTTGAACATTTTTCTATCTTGGTTTATTTTTGTGATTTTCCTGTCTGGGTTGACATCTGTTTGCTCTGTCCTGTGTTCTAGTCGTGTTGATATCTGAGATTATTGATTTTCTAACCAGAGAACTCACTTTAGTATTTCTTGTAGTTTTGGTTTGGTTTTCATAAATTTCCTTAACTTCTGTTTTTCTGGCAATGTCCTAATTTTGCCTTCATATTTGAGAAACAGTTTTCTTGGATATATGATTCTTGGCTGGCAATTTTTTTCCTTTAATGCTTTATATAAGTCATCCCACTGTTTTCTTGCCTGCATGGTTTCTGCTGAGTTGCCTGAGCTTGTTCTTATTGACTCTCCTTTGTAGGTGACTTTTCATTTATCCACTCTTAAAATTCTTTCTTTGTCTTTGGCTTTGGCAAGTTTGCTTATAATATGTCTTGGTGACTTTCTTGTGAGACCTACTTTATGTGGATTTTGATGAGCATCCTTGATAGATACCTTCTCATCTTTCATGATATCAGAGAAGTGTTCTGCCAACAAATCTTCAACAATTCTCGCTGAATTTTCTGTTATCTCTCCCTGTTCTGGAACTCCAATCACTCGCAGGTTATTTCTCTTGATAGAGTCCCACATGATTCTTAGGGTTTCTTCCTTTATTTAAACTCTTTTACTTGATTTTTCTTTGACTATGTTGGTGCCAAGTGTTTTATCTTCAATCTCCCTAATTCTGCATTCCATTTCCTCAATTCTGTTCCTCTGACTTTCTATTGAGTTGCCTAATTCTGTAATTTTATCGTTAATCTTCTGAATTTCTGATTGCTGTCTCTCTATGGATTCTTGCAGCTTATTAAATTTTTCATTATGTTCTTAAATAACCTTTTTAATTCCTTTAACTGCTTTATCTGTGTGTTCCTTGGCTTGTTCTGCATTTTGCCTGATCTTGTTCCTGATATCTTGAACAGTTCTGTATATTAATCTTTTGTGTTCTAACTCTGGTAATTCCAGGGGGGTACCTTCATATTGAAGATTCCTTGATTCTTTGTTTTGAGAGCTTGTTGAAGCGATCATGGTCTGCTTCTTTATGTGATTTGATATTGACTAGTGTCTCTGAGCCATCTATAAGTTATTGTATTAATTTATTTTATGTTTGCTTACTGTATCATAGCTTCTTGTTTTTTTTTTTTTTTTTTGATGTGCGCAAATAGGCTGTTTGAGTGAGTTAGTTTGATTATTTTCACCTTTGAAGCACTAACATCCTTTCATCAGATGGTAAGAGCTGTTACCAGGTATACCAGCCTAGGAGTCCATTCACTTTTCTTGTATGGATTCAGCTCAGGTGTCCAGGTAGTTGGTCATCAAGTGTGTGGTACAGGCTCTGTCCTACAGTCTTAGATGGGCAGACATGATTAGTGTAGGTACAGGTATCTGGTTGCAGCAGTTGGCCATGCTCTGAACAATGCAGGGGGCTGACAACCATCTCCTGAGTGTCTGTGAGGAAAGCATGTCCTTGTTCCCAAGAGCACACAGGTGGGTGGGTTCTGCAACCAGACAACGGGCACCCAACACTTTTGTTTGTAAGTACTGGGAAGTGCCACTTATTCTCGGACGCTTGTCACAGGTGGCTAGGTGATGTGGGTGGAGGCACCAGTCCTTAGACCCGTGATGTGGGTAGGTGAGGACCCTCTTTAATAGGCAAAATGGTGTCAAATATCAAACAGTCACCTCTCCACCACACAGCTGGAACAGTTGCAGTCTGCCAACAAGGGCAGATTATCTTTTCTCCCAGTTGTTAACTTATCCCTTCTCCAAGGTCTGGAAAATGGCTCAGAGAGCACAGCAGGACCTCTCTCAGGCCCAGGGAAATTGACAGCCACTGAAGCCAGCTTGGGGGTCTGGGGGTACGGTAAAATAAATGTAAGTACTTAGCTTTTGCTGAGAGTGCCATTCTTCTCTGGTTCTGGAGGAGTGAGTAGGCTGTGCAGCTCAATGTCTCTCCCTGAGGAAACCACATCTGGAATGCTACTGCCAGCCCTGCTGTGGTCATTCCAGTAGTTCGTGCCTGAGAGCTCCCACCGAATCAGGTCCAGCACCTCCTCGTTGCTGCTGAACCACCTCTTCCTCCCCCAATGCTCAGTCCATTTTCTAACTTTGCCTTTGATGTTCAGGGCCCCCAGCTTGTCATATATATAATCGTTTCAGTTTTTTTTTTTTTTTGGTTTTTGTTGTAAGAGGGATCACTGGAAGCATCTGACTACTCCACCACCTTGGCCCTGTCTCAAAAAGTATGTATTGAATGGAGGTATATATATATATATATATATATATTTTTTTTTTTTTAAAGAAGACCCTCAGCAATTTGGGAAGTGAGAAGCCAGATCAAATTTGGAGTTCTGAAAAGGAGAGGGTTCCATTGTGGTGACCAGTATGAGGATTTACCTCATATATGATGTGATCCACAGATAAACTGCTAGGCTGAGGACCCTTTCTGTAAGAAGGTACCCATATTGCCTGGAGACAGCCAGAAAATGAGCCATCTATCTGCAGATTTTTGCTGAAGTTTCAAGACCAGTCTGGTGTCCTGTGCAAAATGCCAAGTACCACAAAACTCCTCAAAAATGAGAGAAGCTGTGAATAGAAATGTTCTCTTCAATAAAATAATAAATAATAGTAATTAATTACTATCTAATCCCATGAATTTAATTCCCTTCTCTCCAATTTTCCATTTCAATGGTTAAAAGAAAGAAAAGTAACAAGAAAAAAATCTCCATAGGGAAACACACATGATCTTTGAGGAAATTGCATAATTTTTATCAGTGATAGGACCAGATGGAAGAATCAGCTTCTGTTTTGACACAAATGAAGGGAAAACCTCCCTGGAAAATGAAATGAAGTGAGAGTCTCCAGAAGAATTTCCATCTCCAGATCCTCCAAGCTAGTAAGCCAATGGCTATCTTTCCATTCACAGCCATGTGGAAGGCGGGGTGCAATCAACTCTGAAAGAGATCACATTCTAGGGATGCAATGATTACACCCTAAAGAGTTCAAAGGAAGACACAGTTGGAAGATGTGTCATTCTACATTTATGCTATAAAAATTCAAAGTGTAAATTTAACATGATCAGATAATGAATTAGCATTTACATTTTCCTACATGCTTTAAGACCTGCATTTGTGGACATCATCAACAAAGCACTTTAAAAGCATTTGAAAGTCATTGGAAACAACTGTTCATAGGCAGCATCATGATCAACAATATAACCAGCATTAAAGAAAGGGTATCAGGGAACTGCAGAGTCAAGAATATATACATTGTTTCAATACAAATAGAATTTGAAGATTCATGGTACTGTGTGTAGTAGCAGAATCACTACCTTTTCCTCCTGGCGATACATATGAAATTATTTAGATACTGTGCATTTGACAATAAAGAACAGAAAAAAAAAAATTCTTGGACCTGAATGGGAAGCAATGGTGCCTGAACACTGCAGAGAATCTTCACCTGCACTGATTGGACAATAGCAAAAACATGCTTCTTAGTCATTATTCTAAATCTTCATTGACATCTTACTATACCACACATGGGCCCATGAATTTTATTATATAAATTTTCATCCCATAGTTTATGTAGACAATGTTTGCCAGGGTCCTGCACACTCTAAGGATAACCCTGGTGTTTTAGGTCAGGTTCCCTGGGAAACACAATCTGAGATGGAGATTTGCATTCAGGTGATTTAACGGAGAAGGCTCTTGGGAACAATACCAGTAAGGGTGTAAGGGAGTAAGTGAAACAGAAATGGAATGAGACACAGTTGCAACGTAGGGTTTAGACAACCCCCAAGGGAGCTCTGAAGAAAGGATGACTTTCAGAGATGTCCTAAATTGTGGCAAGCGGCCAGGACTTTATACCCCTGAATTGCACCCTGGCCCGGGGAAGGGGGTGTAACCTTAAGCAAGGGAAATACGTGGAAAGAGATTGAGGCATGACTTTCAGCAACAACTCCTCTAGCAGCTGAAGGAATGAGTGCCTTGGAACTGAAAAGGAAACTCTGGGCAGTGGTTCACAGCATTGCCTATAAAAAGCACCCAATGGAGGTAAATAAATATATCCCATAAAACTTAAAAATGATGTCTAAGCAAAAATAATTATAACATTTAATGTAAATTTAAAAGATAATTCTTAGAAAATACATAATAGGTAAAAATAAAAATTTAAAAATTAATCTAAAAAGCCAGATTATTCCAAGTGAATTTTGCATATGGTGGTGTCAAAGAAGAAGTATAGGTAAATGTGATACACCTCTTGCCCTACAAAGGAAGAAGTAAATGTTTTTAGAGAAACATAGTTTTTAAATTAAATCTCAGTAGAATAAAAATAAGTGTGAAATTTCCAAAATGCACTCCCCAAAAAGACCAAGGAAGGCTGAAGCAATGTTACAAAAACTAGGCAAAGAAAAACAAGGAAGCCTCTAAATAATGGAAATATAAAATGATAGAAGTAGAACAAAATACATCAGACATTAATTAAATATGCCAAAGTTAAGTAAGCTTGCCTATGCAAATGATTCTTTTGAACAAAGATAAACCTGAAACCAAATGACATAATAAATTTAAAATAAATTTAACATAAAATAAAGGGATGATTTGACTTCTTTCTCAAACAATACTGAAGTCTGGATAACTAGAGAAACCCTTCCAGTACAAAGTATGTAAAGTGTAGACTGATGTATTTTTTGTTGTTGATGTTAGGTGCCATGGAGTTGGTTCCCACTCATAGCAACCCTATGCATAACAGAATGAAGCACTGCCAGGTCCTGTACCACCCTCATGATCGTTGTTATGCTTGAGCCCATTATTGTAGCCACTTTGTCAATTCATCTTGTTAAGGGTCTTCCTCTTTTTCATTGACCCTCTACTTTACCAAGCATGATGCCCTTCTCCAGGGATTGGTCCCTTCTGCTAATGTGTCTAAAATACGTGAGATGAAGTCTCACCATCCTTGCTTCTAAGGAGCATTGCGGCAGTACTTCTTTCAAGACAGATTTGTTCATTCTTTTGGCAGTCCATGGTATATTCAATATTCTTTGCCAACACCACAGTTTGAAGGTGTCAATTCTTCAGTCTTCTTTATTCATTTCCCAGCTTTCACATTTATATGAGGCAATTGAAAACACCATGGTTTGGGGTGTACTTTTTAAAAACTTATAAATGCATGGTTGAGGAACATGACTTAACAACAAAATACACAAAGCAGCAGAACACTTCCATTAGCAAAAATCTGCAGGAAAATAAACAGACAAACTGAGGAATAATACTTGCAAAGACAGCAGACATTGGAATTATCAGAAACAGAATTTAAAATATATATTTTTAATATTCAAAGAAATAAAAGATATTGAAAGTGTGATGAATGGAAAAAGATCTTTAAATGTCCAGTTTGAAATACTACCAAGCAGATCTTCTAGAAATAAAAAATATAAATTATTTTAGAATTGCATAGTTGTTAAGTTGAAGGTTAGATATAGCTGAAGAGATAATTAATGAGCTAGATAGTACACATAAGATATTTCCCAAAATATGCACAAAGATAAGGAAAACATGAGAGTTTAATTTTTTTTTTTTTTTTAAAGGTTGTAGGTATCAAGTGAAAATTTCTGGCATCTTTCTAATTATAGTTTTAGATAGAGCTTAGAAAGATAATAAAGGAGAAGCATTATTTAAAGAATTAATGGCCGAGAATTTTGCAAAGTTGATAAAAGACACCAATCCTCCGATCCAGAAAGTCCAACAATTCCCAACAGGATGAAGTATTAGACATTTAGAAAATTTTAATATAACTTCAGAACAAAGACAGAAAGATGATATTAAAAGCAGCCAGACAGAAAAGATAGATTATCTATAGGAGAATGGTAGCTGACTCTCAAGAAGCCAAGAGAAAAAAAGAAAGAAACCTATGCCATAATATTTTCAAAGTTCCGGTAGTAAATGAGTGTCAGTTAAGGGTCATTATACTCAGTTGAACTATCTTTCAGGTACAAGAGTTAAATTAAACCATTTTGAGACAAACACTAAAGAAAATAATTTACTACCAACAAACATTCATGAGAGAATTTTTTAAATAATTTTTATTGTGTTTTAAGTGAAAGTTTACAAATCAAGTCAGTCTCTCACACAAAAACCCATATACACCTTGCTAAAAAAATCCCAATTACTCTCCCCCTAATGAGACAGCCCACTCTCTCCCTCCACTCTCTCTTTTCGTGTCTATTTCTCCAGCTCCTAAACCCCTCCACCCTCTCATCTCCCCTCCAGGCAGAAGACGCCAACATAGTCTCAAAATATGGAACACTTCATGAATTCGCATGTCATCCTTGCTCAGGGGCCATGCTAATCTTCTCTGCTGAAGCAAGCACTCATGAGAGAATTTTTAAAGGAAATACTTCAAGAAGAAAGAAAATGATCACAGAAGGAAGATCTGAGATGCCAGAAAGATAGGTGAACAAAGAAATGGTAAACCTGGGACTAAATATAATCAAATATTGTCTTAAAAATAATAATGATGTTTAAAATAGTGAATTAAAAATTAGAATTAAAAACACTGAACCACAATAGATATACACAGGGGTTATCAAGGTAAAATGTTATAAACTATGTATTGTTCAGGATACAAATAAAGATACAATAAATGATTTAGTCTAAAGTTTGTTAACATCATATAAATGTTAAAATTTCTACAGTTACTACTAAAAGAATAGAATTAGAGTGTAAAACTTCAAAACAGTGGAGGAAAAAGAATGGGATGGGGTGGGAAACACATAGATCTAAAAGAACAAAAGAAAAGGAAGAGGAAGAAAAAAAACTAAGACAAATAGTCCAAAATACGATGGTAAAAAAAATTCATATATGCTAACAATCACAACCTGTAATAACAAATAAACTTTTCCAATTAAATGAAACGGTTGTCAGACTGAATTTACCAAATAGTTAAGCACCAATTTAAACACATACACGCAAGCTATAAGCAAAACAGAAAGGTTGAAAATAAAGCAGATGAAAAAAGATACAACAGGAAAGTTCAAACAAAAAGAACACTACTGTTCATATATTAATATCAGACAAAAATTAAGTTTTTCCAAAGCATTTTAAGAGATTAAGATGGTCAACACATGTAGACAAAAGTTTTACTTTGTAAAGGAGATAAAACTGTTTAAGTTTATAACAGTAAAGCTTCAAAATATACAAAGCAATAAAAGGACAAAATTCAAATCATGGTAGAAACTGATAAAAAAAAAAAAAAGCACTTAAATTGTGGGACATTTAAAAATAACCTTCCTAGTAACTGATGAATCAGTACCAAAAATTATACAGCAAAATTTTGGGGACACCGCCAATGCAGTACTTACGGGAAAAGAAATACTCTTAAGTACAGATATTAGAAAAGAAGATAAAATTAAAATAAATGAGCTAAAATAAAATAAATAAGCACCCAGGTTAATGAAAGAAGGGAGAAAATAATAAACATATGGGCAAAAAATAACATAGTAAACAGATGCTATAATAACTTTAATAAACTCAAAAGCAGGTTCTTTGAAATGACTAATAAAATTGACAAACCTCTGGCAAGATTGATTAAAAAATAAAAGTACGCAAACTCTTTTCAGAGGCCAGTAAAGGAGAAAATGCTTCACAACTCATTTTATGAGGCTAGTGTAAGCTTTATGCCAAATTCAGAAAAGGATCATCTAAGACAGAAAATCATTGGCCAATATCGCTCATGCTTAGATGTTAAAAATAAAAAAACTGAACAAAAATATTAATAACACTACCGTTTAAATACATAGAAAAAATAATTGCATCATGACCAAGTTGAATTTATTCCAGGAATGCATGTTTGATAAGAAATTAAAGGAGAAAAATGTCATTTGGTCATCTCAATATGAAGAGAAAGCATTTGATAAAACCCAACGAGAAGCAGAAGGAGTATATTTAATCTGAAAAATGTCACTGCTTGTCTATCTACCGCAGAAGAAAAGGCCTGGTGATCTGCTTCCATTAAGATTATAGCCAAGAAAACCCTATGGAGCAGTTTCACTCTGTAACACATGGGATTGCCATGAGCAGGAATTGACTCTACAGCAACTAACAACAAAGTTCCGTGTTAACATCATACTCACTAATAAGCCTTGTCGTCAACAGCTGGACCCAATCAGGGACTCCCCCAAAGGAGTTGTAATGCCCACTTACGTTCTTGAGAAAACCATCTCAGTTGTACAGAACACTATGGGACAAGCTTTCAAATACTTTTGCTTCACCTACTGCCTAGGAAACTATGGCTCTAATTGGATCCTGACGACATTTTTGAAAAAGTTACTAACCACAGCCAGTGTACTTGATGGCCCTTGTCAACAATGGGCATTCCTTCAGGAAGAGGCATTGTACCTTACACCTGGAGCTCTCAGTGGTCAACAGCCATTGGCATGGGCTATACCTTGATGTCCGTTCAGACACGTAACAGTAGTATGCCTGCCAGCAATAGTTGCATTAAGCTTCTTTGGGAATTGCTATGGACTATATTCAACAGGACCCGGACTACCTGGACTATGCAGCCCACTCCATATCCACCAAGCAGGCATCTTCTGCCATTGTCATCAATGATATCTTGTTCACAGGTAGAAGAAAAATTTAGCTCATGCTTGGATCTGTTGCTCAGATAGGAATAAGGCATTACCTTGACTGTCTCCAAAAACAGACCAAAGCTCTTGTTGGTGATGAGATAGGATGAATACTCTGCTTTTCTATCAAGGAAAGAAGAGATGAAGGCTGTGTCACATTACAGGAGGCCTCGGTTTTGCAGTGAGAACTTCTCAGAGAGGGAAATGAGTGAACAGAATTTGGAATGTATATTCCTTGTTAACAAAGAACATTTTGTAGGTCCCTCTGGCTCTGGGTTGGTTTTCGTCGGTAGATATTCATCAGTGGATCTTGCCTGCAATTACTAGTGTGGTGATAACAACTTTCATTTCTGGCAATAGTCTGAACTAAACTAGATAACCTTAAACCCTTTAAAAATGCTAGCTAAAATATTACAAACATTCTATGACATGCATAGCCATGGCCCCAAGAAAGGAAGGATATTTCCAGATGTCAAAAACAAAAAGAAAACTAAAAACCAAAGCAATAAGGACCTGAGCTGATGGTGTAGCAGCCCTGAAATTGGTTTTTGGTCTCAGTAAATACCATCGATTGAATTATGTCCCACCAAAATATGTGTCAACTTGGCTAGGCCATGATTCCCAGTATTGTGTGGTTGTCCTCCATTTTGTGATCTGATTAGTCTTTATTTTATGATGTGTTGTAAATCCTATCCTTTATGTCTATGGTTATGGTTCCATTTGGGAGTGAACTGTCCGTTTTGTTAATGAGGCAGGATTAGGTCATGTTAATGGGTATTAGATTATGTTTGTTATGTTAATGATTAGGGATTAGGATGGGATGTATCTTGAGTCACGACACAGAGAGAATCAAGCAAAAAGAGAGGGACCTTATTACCACCAAGAAAGAAGAGCTGGGATCAGTGTATCCTTTGGACCCAGGGTCCCTGTGTTGAGAACCTTCTAGACCCAGGGGAAGATTGAGACAAGGACCTTCCCTCAGATCCAACAGAGACAGAGGAAACCTTCCCCTAAAGCAAGTGTCCTGAATTCAGACTTCTTGCCTCCTAAACTGTGAGAGAATAAATTTCTGTTTCTTAAAACCATTTGCTTGTGGTATTTCTGTTATAGCAGCACTAGATAATTAAGTCCGTAACTAAGGAATTTGGGTTTTAACGATACCACAAAGAAATGAAATGAGGTCTTGATCCTGCTTGTGGTCATGAATTGAATGAAAACTTCTATTTAAAAGCTATGTTCCTAGAAAGGCTCTACATTTAAAAAAAAAAGGGGGGGGGGTAGGCTAGAAAATATCCACCCATCAGCACAGGGAAAACAAAAGGAACTTTGCTTGTTTTATTCTGGGCTCTTGGTTGGGGAAAGTCTCATGGACCTATCCTTACACAGTTTTGGTGGTCAAATTTAAGCACTCGGCAGGATCTTCTTATGTCACGAATATAGAAAAAAAGAATGATTCCAGGTTGGTGATTTCCTTGGGTCATCTAACAGATGCAAAGGCAAAACCAATTTAGAGTGTTATATCCTCAGGCTACATAGTTTTCCTAGAGCTAAAATCCCTGTAAACACGAGTTCACAATGAAAACTTATGAAATACATGACAAAACTGTTTAGCTTCATGAGATCAACAGATACAATGAATAGTAAGATTAGGTGTTCGAGAACATCAGATAATAAAATAAAGGATTGGAATGACATTATAAGTAGGATTAAAATGATTAAAAAATTTAAAAAAAAGAATAAAAATAAGCAGGAAAAATGAAACACTAGTAAAAAAACAACCAAAGGCCACCTAAAAACAGAGCCCCAAATTACAAGAAGTAAAAACTGACAGAATTGAAGGGACAAATAGATAATGCAATAATAATAGAGAGTTCAATACTACACTTTCAACATTAGAGAAACTAGG
Source organism: Loxodonta africana (assembly GCF_030014295.1). Classification (NCBI taxonomy): domain Eukaryota; kingdom Metazoa; phylum Chordata; class Mammalia; order Proboscidea; family Elephantidae; genus Loxodonta; species Loxodonta africana. The sequence goes on along the minus strand of NC_087367.1, from coordinate 43,597,717 downwards.
CAGAAGATCAATGGAATTAATAGAAGACTTCAACAAAGCTATGAACTAATTAGACCTAGGCATCCACAGAATATTACCCAGCCAACAACAGCAGACTATACTTCTTCTAAGGTGCAAATGGAAAACTCTCCAGGATAAACCATATGCTAGGGCATAAAACAAGCTTTAATAAATGTAAAAGGATTGAAATCACACAAAGTATGTTTTCCAACTCAAAGAAACGAAATTAGAAATCACTTATAGAAAGAAATTTGTGAAACTCACAAATATGTGGAAATTAAATAACATGCTCCTAAATAATCAATGGGTCAAATAAGGAATCACAATGGAAATTAGAAAGTACCATGATTAGAAATAAAAACACAACATAGCAAAACTTAGGAGGTGTAGCTAAAGCAGTTCTAAAAAGGAAATTTATAGTTGTTAATGTCTATATTAAAAGTGAAGAAATATCACAAATCAATAATCTTCCACCATAGAAATTAGACAAAGAAGAGAAAACTAAATCCAAACAAGCTAAAGAAAGAAAATAATAAAGATTAGAGTGGAAATTAATGAAATAGAGAATAGAAAACAATAGATAAAATCAATGATATCAAAAGTTGATTCCTTAAAACAAACAACAAAATTGACAAACTTTTAGCTAGATTGACTAAGGGGAAAAAAGAGAAGACTCAAATTACTAAATTAAAAAGTGAAAGAAGTACATAACTACCAATCTTACAGAAGTGAAAAGGATTATAAGGAAATAGGTGGCACAGTGGTTAAACATTTTGCTCCTAACCAAAGGGTCAGCAGTTCGAATCCACCAGCCACTCCTTAGAAACCCTATGGGGTGGTCCTATAGGGTCTCTATGAGTCAGAATCAACTTGACAGCAATTTTTTTTTTTAAATAAACAACTGAATACCAACAAATTAGATAACAAATGAAATGGGCATATTTCTAGAAAGAAACAAATGACCAAAACTGACTCAAGATACAACAGAAAATCTAGAAGATCTAAAAAGAATTATACACCATGACCAAGTGACATTTATCCCAAGAATGCAAGATTGGCTCAAAAGCTGAAAATCAATCAACTTAATATGGTATATTAATATAACAAAGGGAAATAAAACACATTATCATCTCAACAGACAGAAAAATCATTTGGCAAAATCTAGTAACTTTTCATGATTAAAAATGCCCAACAAATTAGGAATACAAGAGAACTTCCTCAATCTAATAAAGGATATCAAAGAAAAACCCACAGCTAACATCACATTTAATGGTGAAAGACTGAATACTTTCTCCCTTAGATCAGGAAAAAGATAAGGATGTCCACTTTTGGCACTGAAATGTCCAGGACAAAAGTGAACATCCTTATCAGCACTGAATAGAAGTATTGGAGGTTCTAGTCAGGGCAATTAGGCAAGAAAAGGAAATTAATGGCATACAAATTGGAAAGGGAAATGTAAAACTATGTCCATACAAGATGGCATGATCTTGTATCCATGAAGAAAATCCTAAAAAAAAAAAAAAAAACCCAGTGCCATAGAGTCGATTCCGACTCATAGCGACCCTATAGGACAGAGTAGGACCGTCCCATAGAGTTTCCAAGGAGCACCCGGCAGATTTGAACTGCCGACCCTTTGGTTAGCAGCCGTAGCATTTAACCACCACGCCACCAGGGTTTCCAGAAAATCCTAAGGAATCCAGTAAAAAAAAAAAACAAAAAACTGTTAGAACTGATAGACTTGCTCAGTAAGGTTATAGGATATAAGATCGACATACAAAAATCAATCGATGAATGGTTTTATAGCTACTATTTTGTAGATATAGATAAGCTAATTTTAACATTTGTGTGGAAAGACAAAGAAACCCAAAGGTCCAAGAACAAGTTTGAAAAAGAAGAACAAACAGGACTCACACCACCTGATTTTAAGAATTACTAGGTGCAGTAATAAAGATAGTGTGGTACTGGTAAATGGATAGACATGTGGAATAAAATAGAGTCCAGAAATCAACCCATACAAATTGATTCGACAAAGGTGCAAATGCAACTTAATGGAAAAAGGATTATCTTTTCAATAAACTGTGATATAACAATTGAATATCCATACACGATAAAATTATTTTTGACCTAAAACACATACCTTATCCAAAATTAATTCAAAATAGATCACAGTAAATGTCAAATTATAAAACCTTTAGGAGAAAATATTTTTGACATGGAGTTAGGCAAAATGTCCTTTGATATAACAGAAAAAGCTAAATCTATGAAAGAAAAGAAAAGATAAATTAGGCTTCCTAAAAAATAAAAACTTCTGCTCTGTGAAAAATGCTGTTAAGAGAGTAAAAAGAAAAGCTACAGACTGGAGGGAAATAATTTCAAATCATATATCCAACAAAGGACTTGTACCGAGAATATATAAAGAACTCTCAAAACTCAACAGTAAGCAAACAATCAACCAAGTAAAACTACAGGCAAAAGACTTGAACAGACATTTCACCAAGAGGACATATGGATGGCAAATAAGCACATGAAAAGATGCTCAACATCACTAGCCATTAGAGAAATGGAATTTAAAACCATGATAAGACACCTCTATGTATTTATTAAAATGGCTAAAGCTACTAATAAGTAGTTGCTGGTAAGAATGCAAAGCAACTCTCATGTATTGCTACTGGGAATGCAAAATAGTACAGGTACTTCAAAAAATGTGTTGGCGGTTTCTTATAATGCTAAACTTAAACTGAACATATGACTCACCAATCTCATGCCTAGATATTTAAACTAGAGAAATAAAAACATGTTCACACAAAAACCTGAACACAAATGTCTACAGCAGCTGTATATGTAATTACTAAAAACTGTAAACAACCCAAATGTCCCTCAACGGGTTAATGAATAAACAAACAGTGGTATATCAGTATAATGAAATACTGCTCAACAATTAAAAGGAACAAACCATTGATACATGTAACAACAGAGAAATCTCAAAGGCATTATGCTAGGTGAAGAAACCCAGTATCAAAAATTTACATACGATATGATCTATTTATATGACATTCTGAAAAACGCAATGTATAACAACCAGTGGTAGGGATGGGGATGGGATATGACTACAAAGAGGCAGCATCAGGGAGTTTTTTGGGTGATGAAACTGTTCTGTATTCTGATTGTAGCTGTAGTTACATGAATTCATACATCCATTCAAACTCATGAAATTGTTCACAAAAAAAGGCATAAATTTCACTGTATGCTAATTTTAAAAAGAAAAGCAAAAAAAGGATGAAAAAACCCTAAAAGTGCAATATTTGGAATGGTTGTTGTGCAGCAGTTCTAGAAGGATTTGTTCAAAATTTACCACTCAACAGATGTGTTTAATGTGCTGGGCAATCTGAGGGACATGGTATTTCTTTTGTTTTAAAGATGAATTTTTTCAGTAAGAACAGAGAAAGGCTATTAAAAACTGCAGGATAAAGAAGCTAGATATGAAATTAATAAGATAAATATAAAGAAAATTAAATATGGCTTAATTTTGAGCAATTGAAAGATTTAAGAAAAAGAATCTCTTTATCTTGACATTTGCAACATTCTCCTCTGAAAGGCACAGGTTTGGAGACAATTACTTCTCTTCCTCTGTGGATACAGCCTCACTATATGACTTCTAAGTAAATAATACATGTATCTGCCAAATTGAAAAATTACATTGATAGATATTGGAATTGTGGAGTGAATCTAAACAAAGTGTGAAAGGCTTAATTATGCCTATGTCATAAACTTTATCAGTGTAAAAATAATGAAACACAATCAGAAGTTGAGAACTGAAGGAGAGAAAAGGTGAAGGGTGCTGGGAGAATATTAATTTTTTCATTTTATATAGTCAAACGTCAAGATACTATCTAAAAAAATGAATCATGACATATAGAAGTGTACTATGTAAAATTTTGCAAGTATCAAATATAAGAACTAAATATAGAACAAATTTCAAAAATTGGTAGTAGGTAAGAGGCAAGAGAAAGGGTAGAGAATGAATGAAATATATCAAAAGTGCTTATCTTTGAAATATATTGCAATAATTAGAAGTGGGATACAAAGCTTTTTTCCTTTCACTTTATACCCTTCTGTATTGTTTAGATTTTTATTTTCAGGGCATGTATTACTATTATCAACAAATAATGAAATAAATATGAACTAAAGGAATGGACAAGGAGTGCTGCTGGTGCAATGGTTAAGCGCTGGGCTGCAAGATAAAGGTTGGCAGTTGGAACTCACCATCTGCTCTGTGGGAGAAAGATGTGGCAGTCTGCTTCTGTAAAGGTTACAGCCTTGAAACCGTATGGGGCAGTTCTATTCTGTCCTAGAGGGTCAATATGAGTTAACTTGACAGCATACAACAATAACAAAGAGATCAACAAGCATTCTGGGAAAATACAAGCAACACAAAAGTAGGTGATAATATAGAATTCAAGAGGAAAGTAATTAGAACCAAAATAAATTAATTAAACAAAATAAGTGAGTGTAGAAGATTCTATGCAAAGCTCTAAGTGTAGATTGTGGGATTATAGGTATATTGTATTCCTTTTACTTATTATCCTTATTTCCTTTTACTTCTTATCTGGTAATTACTGATTACCTATTTAAAATAAAAAGAAAACAGAAATAAGAGGACGTAAGACAAGCATCTCTTATTTCCCCCAAGTTTCCTAAAGAACATCAAGCAGAGATAAACCTCCCTTCCCCAGAGTGCCTTCCATGTCAGCCAACTAGCCTTCAGGCCCTCTTCAGTTATGAAATTCTGTCATTCTATAGCTCTGCACCCATCAGAAAAATAATTCCTCTGTCCTAGACATCCCACCCCCATGCATCTATCAGTTTGTCCTACCGTGGGGGCTTGCCTGTTGCTGTAATGCTGGAAGCTATGCCACCAGTATTTAAATGCCAGCAGGGTCACCCATGGTGGACAGGCTTCCGCTGAGCTTCCAGACTAAGACAGGCTGGGAAGAAGGACCTGGTGGTCTACTTCTGAAAAAGAATTAGCCAGTGAAAACCTTATGAACAGCAGCGGAACATTGTCTGATATAGTGCTGGAAGATGATCCCCCTAGGTTGGAAGCCACGCAAAAGACGACTGGGGAAGAGCTGCCTCCTCAAAGTGACCTTAATGATGTGGGTAGAGTAAAGCTTTTGGGACCTTCATTTGTTGACGTGGCAAGACTCAAAATGAGAGAAACAGCTGCAAACATCCATTAATAATCAGAACCTAGAATGTATGAAGTATGAATCTAGGAAAATTGGAAATCAACAAAAATGAAACGGAATGCATAAACATCAATATCCTAGGCATTAATGAGCTGAAATGGGCTGATATTGGCAATTTTGAATCAGACAGTCGTATGGTCTACTATGATGAGAAATGACATCTTGGGGAGGAATGGCATTGCATTCATTGTCAAAAAAAATTTCATGATCTATCCTGGAGTATGACACTGTCAGTGATGGGATAATATCCATATGCCTACAAGGAAGGCCAGTTACTATGACTATTATTCAAAATTACACACCAACCACTAGGCCAAAGATGAAGAAATTAAAGTTGACTGAACATGCAATCAGGATGCATTGATAATTACTAGTGAATGGAATGCAAAAGTTGGAAACAAACATGAAGGATTGATAGTTGGAAAATATGGCCTTGGTGATAGAAATGATGCAGGAGATAGCATGATAGAATTTTGCAAGACCAACAACTTCTTCATAGCAAATACCTTTTTTCAACAACATACATGATGACTGCACATGTGTACCTCACTGGACAGAATACCCAGGAATCAAATTTACTACATCTGTGCAATGAGCTGATGGAAAAACTCAATATCATCAGTCAGACCAAGGCCAGGGGCCAACTGTGGAACAGACCATCAATTGCTCATACACAAGTCCAAGTTGAAATTAGAAAATTAGAACAAGTCCACGAGAGCCAAAGTCCAATCTTGAGTATATCCCACCTGAATTTAGAGAACATCTCAAGAATAGATTTGAAGAGTTGAACACCAATGACTGAAGACGAGGTGAGTTGTAGAATGACATCAAGGACATCACACATGAAGAAAGCAAGAGGTCACAAAAAAACAGGAAAGAAAGAAAAGACCAAAATGGATTTCAGAAGACACTCTGAAACTTGCTCTTGAACGTAGAGTAGCTAAAGCAAAAGGAAGAAATGATGAAGTAAAAGAGCTGAGCAGGAGATTTCAAAGGGCAGCTTCAGAAGACTAAGTAAAGTATTAAAATGACATGTGCAAAGACATGGAGATAGAAAACCAAAATGGAAGAACATGCTAGGCATATCTCAAGCTGAAAGAACTGAAGAAAAACATCAAGCCTCAAGTTGCAATATTAAAGGATTCTATGGGAAATACACTAAACAATACAGGAAGCTTCAAAAGAAGATGAAAGGAATACACAGAGTCACTATACCAAAAAGAATTGATCAACGTTCAGCCATTTCAGGATGTAGTGTGTGATCAAGAACTGATGGAAGAAGTCCAAGCTGCACTGAAGGCATTGGTGAAAAACAAGGCTCCAGGAACTGAAGGAATGCCAATTGAGATGTTTCAACAAATGGATACAGCACTGAAGTGCTCACTTGTCTATGCCAAGAAATGCGGAAGAAAGCTACCTGGCCAACCAACTGGAAAAGATCCATATTTACGCCTATTTTGAAGAAAGGTGATTCAGTCAAATGCAGAAATTATAGAACAGTATCTAGAATATCACACACAAGTAAAATTTTGCTGAAGATCATTCAAAAGCAGCTGCAGAAGTATATTGACAGGGAACTGTCAGAAATTCAAGGTAGATTCAGAAGAGGACATGGAACCAGGGATATCATTGCTGATGTCAGATGGATCTTGGCTGAAAGCAGAGACTGCCAGAAAGATGTTTACCTGTGTTTTATTGACTATCAAAGGCATTCATCTGTGAATCATAACAAATTATGGATAACACACAAACAACGGAAATTACAAACAATTGTGCTCATTGGGAATCTGTCCATAGACCAAGAGGCAGTCATTCAAATAGAACAAGGGAATACTACCTGGTTTAAAATCAGGAAAGGTGTGTGTCAGCGTTGTATCCTTTCACCATAGTTATTCATTCTTTACGTTGAGCAAATAACCTGAGCTGAAGAAGAATGCGGCATCAGGATTGGAGGAAGACTCACTAACAACCTGCAATATGCAGATGACATAACTTTGCTTGCTCAAAGTGAAGAGGACTTGGCTTGAAGCACTTACTGATGGAGAGCAAAGACAACAGCCCTCAGTATGGATTACACCTCAACATAAAGAAATATCCTCACAACTGGACCAATAAGCAACATCATGATAAATGGAAAAAAGATTGAAGTTGTCAAGGATTTCATTTTACTTGCATCCACAATCCACAATGCCCATGGAAACAGCAGTCAAGAAATTAAACGGCCTATTGTATTGGGCAAATCTGTTGCAAAAGGCATTTTTAAAAGGCAAAGATGTCACTTTGAGGACTAAGGTGCGCATGGCCCAAGCTGTGGAATTTTCAATTGCCTCACATGTGTGCAAAAGCTGAACGATGAATAAGGAAGACTGAGGATGCCTTTGAATTAGGTGTTGTCTAAGAATATTGAATATACCATGGACTGCCAGAAGAATGAATGTATCTGTCTTGGAAGAAGTATATCCAGAGTGTTCCTTAGAAACAAGGGTGTTGAGACTTTGTCTCATGTGCTTTTGACATGTTATCAGGGTTGTGTCATGTGCATATCATAGGTTGCACTTCTTCCTTCGATACCATCAGTTCTTAATTATATGCTACCTCCTGAAATGGTCAAATGTCAACCAATTCTTTTTTGGTACAATAACTCTGTGTATCCTTCCATCTTTGTTTGATTCTTCCTGCATTGTTCAATATTGTACCCATAGAATCCTTCAATGGTACAACTCAAGGGTTGAATTTTTATTTTATTTCAGTTCTTCCAGTGACTGGAAGGACCAGCTCCTGGAGAAGGACATCATGCTTGGTAAAATAGAGGGTCAGCTAAGGAGAGGAAGACCCTCAATGAGATGGATTGACACAGTGGCTGCAATGATGGGCTCAAGCATAGCAACAATTGTGAGGATGGCGCAGGATCGGGCAGTGTTTCGTTCTGTTTTACATAGGGTTGCAATAAGTTCGAACCGACTCAATGGCACCTAACAACAACAACAACAACACACACATAGACACACACGTACATACTACAGCCGGAAAAAAATAATGAAATCAGAGCAAAGGAAAATTTAAGAAAAGGGAGGATATGGCTAGAATTCAACACAAGGAAAAGGTTCTGTATGTTTTGCTGAAATGGGCCCAGAATTATTCATCTCAGTTCTGCAACATCCCATTCCCCAAATGAGGCAAACTTCTCAGCTACAAGGCTCACAGGATCCATGACTAGGGAACAAAAGAACAAACCTTAAAGCAGCTGTTGCTGTTGTTAGAAGGACTACAGTTTTATTCGATAGGGCAAACTGAAAGATACTCCCTTGTATGCTACTGGGTTGGGGCTATTTATGAAATACTGAGTTTCCTTGAGCTTGAGGACTCTTTGGCTGATCCCATTTGACCTGAATGCCTCATTCCCTTAGGGATTTCAGTTCACAGTGTGCTTTTGATGGAAAAATGCTAATTAAATATCATGGCTGCACTGGCCTGAAAAATATTTCACTAGCCCATTTGCCAAATCAAATAGAATCAATTGCAAAATGGATATCCAAGTAGCAGCCTGAGGGTAATTCCTATATAAACCCACCCTGGCTCTGAGCAAGCGGCTTTTATAAAAGGTGGTAGACATGAGGGAAATAAGAACACAGAAATGTCAGAATACCCCATATTTACACTTCTGGGTCACAAGGAGTCATTGAAATAAAAATTTCGCAAGTATTTTGAGAGAAATATTGTATTTGGCAGATTTTAGAAGGAAATTTATAAAGGATTTATAAAAAAAAAAAAAGACAATTGATCATCTAATGCACCAGATATTTAAATGTTCCATCTATTCTTCTTTAAAATATAAAACCCCTTTATGTCAATTTTGAAAGCAAGAAAGCTTAGCCAAGACAACAGGAACAATTCAATTGATTCCTAAAATGTTTGCTCAGGAATTAAATACACCAGAAAGACTTAAAAAACCCAAAGAATAATATGTTCTGTGATAAATCCAGGCAATGTATGACAAAAAGAGCTTTTCCTGACAGTCCAGTACAGCTGCAATTTCAGATCTAAAGGTTATGTCATCAAGTCATCAAATACGATTTATTAACCACCCCCAGGAGCAGGGCAGGCAGCAGCGCAATGTCAACCAGCGACAGTGATGCTCACGCTCATCAACACACGCGTGAACAGCCTACTCTCCGCTTGTGGCAGAGAACAATAGAATGGCAACAGTCTGCACAGAAGCCACATAGCACAAAGAACAAAGGTCAGTTCTGTTGCCCCCAAAGAAATCAATTAAAGATGTATAACTGGTTGCTTTCGCAGAAGCATGCCACATGCTCATCTCAATCTCCGAAAAAGAACTTTCCTCTGTATTCTACCCATTGATAGCATTTAAGGTACACATCTGCAATTCCCAGATTGTTTATTTATTTATTTATTTATTTTAGATCTGAGACTGATACCCTGTCATAGCTTGTCTGATTGCAGCTGTAACAATGTTGAATCCTCAAAGGCGTAAATGGTAAATATTTATCACTTAATTAATGTTAATATTTCAGGATATTTATGACAACTCTTGAGATGATTGACAACCTGTTAGGGGTACTGAAAAACCAGGATTTGGATTTCATGATGTTGAGTACTGGTGAAGCTGAAGATTGGGTTGAAATTAATTTAGACCCTGAATTAAAGCTCAGACTCACTTGGTCAATTCAATGGGAAATGCTATCATTCAAGACTCTTGGCACCGGTTGGGTATGGTATAATACAGCAGCCTATAGGCAAAGATGCTCAGTTTTAGGGTATGCAGTATGGCAGGTTGTTTTTCCCAACGATGGCCACAATATCTCCCATTCCACATGCCCTTCCACAGTGGGATCTTGCCACCATCCCATCGAGAAATGGAATCTAATTTCCTTCCCCTTGAATCTGTACTGGCTTGGTGACTCACTTGTTACCAATTGAAAGAAGTGCGAGTGATGCTGCTTGACTTCTAAGGCAAAGTCAGAAAAGGCCAGGAAGCTTCTTCCTGTTTCTCATGTAACATTCACTCTGTCATGTAGGATTTTTTATTCTGAGACCACCATGCTGAAGAGGCCACGATCAAGTGCTCCTTTACATAGTCCCAGGTGAGCCCAGGTCTCAGCCATCCCACCAAGATATCAGACATAGGAGCTGTCTTGGACCCTTTAGAACCACCGTCCACCAGCCAAGAACCACTGAGGGGCCTTAGTACAAGTCACAGAGCACTAGAATCACCCAGTGAAGCCCTGCTTGAATTTCTAACCCTCTCAATGAGATATAATAAAATGGTTATTGCTTTAAGCCCCTATTTTTGGGGATAGTTTTTAATGCAAAAGTAGATAACCAGGACATGCAAGTAAAGTGTTGCCAGCAGCAGCAGAGTAACTTCTGAGGACCCAGCTACAGCCACAACCATGTTTTCTCCCACGAAATCTCTAGGGAATCCACATGGCCCTCAGGTTCTGTCCATACAGGAATGATTCACTGCCTATGAAAGTGTTTATTTACATCTTCACAGAGGAAGACTTCCACATTTTTCTCTTGTGGAGCTGCTGGTGGGTTTGAACCACCAACCTTTCTGTTAGCAGCCAAATGCTTAACCCACTGTGCCACCAGGGCTCCTGACCCTAGTGCATTTCGGTACTTGTTTTCACATCATTAACCACTTGACAGAGTATGCTCAGAGCACAGAAGACACCAACAGATTAAAAGTTTCCACCAGGGTTTCCATTCACAGAGCAGGAATCAGAAATTAAGGCATTTCCGAAGTTGTCAAGTGAGTTGGTGGGTAAAACTATCTTGTTCTACATGAAATTTCAAAAAAATCTTGACTGATTAAAGAGAGCTAAAGACAGTTGTCAAGCCTATGTTTTCTGAATACTGATTTGTAACTTAGAACATATTTCTTCAAGAATTTCTACACAGGAGCTCAAATAATACTTCACTGGAGTCTAAAGGCTAAAGAAAAAATCCCGTATTTCCTGAGAGCAGGGTCAGCCCTAAGTGAAATTTAGGAGTACAAGAAATCTTAGTGGCACAAGAGTTAAGTGTTCGGCTATTAACTGAAAAGTTGGTGGCTCTAATTCACTCAGAAGAGTCTCAAAGAAAAGGCCTGTAGATCTACTTCTGAAAGGTCACAGTCATTGAAAACTCTATGGAGCACAGTTCTGCTCTGAAACACACGGGTTATCATGAGTCATTATCAATTCGATGGGAACAGGTAGCTTTGTCTTTAACCCCTAGCACCTCCTAATCCCTTTTCCCCATTTCCTGGAAGCTTAAGTTTACTCCTTGAGGGGTCACATCCAGGTCTGCCCTCAATTCCAGCACTTCCTATCCCCCATGCTGCATGTTCTAAAATTACTTGTCTAGCTCCCTGTCACCACCCCAGGGAACAAATTCTCACTGATGTATAGAAGGTTGGTTGACTTTTTATGCCTATATTAATACTGCTAGGATTCTATGCTGCTTGGCTAAGTGAAGTGAAAATGACCAGGGGGGCCAGCCAGAAGACGGAAAAGTTTTCCCTTGAGCATATTCTGATTTTTTCACAATGTCTTTCTTTCTCCACTCTGAACCTATGGTTTACCAGTTCCATAAATGTGATAGCAGCACAGGAATCCATGATGGGGCTAAGGGGTAGTCTAGGAGTAAACTTGTTGTGTTGAGGTAGTTTATAAATTGCAAACTTTGCATTACTCTTCATCCAAAGGTGAAGTCAACAGAGGAAAGTTGCAAAGCCAGCATCCTGTTTTTTAACCACCAGATCTCTGAGGGGAAAAAAAAGCCCTGAGTTACAGCTTTTGTCTATTTCCAAGGTTCAAGGTACCAATGTGACATCATTGAATTTGGGAAGACATGTGCACAGTAGGCACTTGTTAGCCAGTAGAAGCCAGCTTCAACTACCACTGACACCATCTAGGGCAACCATGTCTATTCCCAAGTCCAAGTAACCAACATACACTGAAGAAGGGGGTCCACCTGGAGAATATTCTGGAGAGGAAACTGGTCATTGAAGTGCAAAAGATACCTTTCTACCTTTGCCCATGCCTGTTGTTGTTGGTTGCCATCGAGTCAGCTCCAACTCATGGGGACCCTTGCATACAACAGAAAAAATGTTGCCCAGTTCCGTGCCATCTTCATGATGGTTGGTATGTGCAAGTCCATGGTTACCGCCACTGTGTATTTTGAGTGCCTTCCACCCTAGGGGTCTCATCTTCCAGCACTATATCAGACAATATTCTATTGTGATTCACTCAGTTTTCACTGGTTAATTTTCAGAAGTAGATCACCAGGCCTTTCCTCCTAGTCCGCCTTAGTCTGAAAGTGCCACTGAAAATTGTCTATCATGGGTAACCCTGATGATATTTGAAATACCAGTGACATACCCTCCAGCATCATAGTAACATACAAACCACCATAGCACAAGAAACTGATAGATACATATCCGTTGCTGTCGAGTTGATTCTGACTTATAGCAACCCTGTAGGACACAATAGAACTGTCCCAAAGCGTTTTCAAGGAGCGACTGGTGAATTTGAACTGCTGACTTTTTGATTAGCAGCCATAGCTCATCATAGCTCTTAATCACTGTGCCACCAGAGCTCTAATAGATGCATAACTACTCAATTCCACGTTCCAAAGTTATTTTTTCCACATAATTATAGCCACTTTGTTTCTACCTTATTGCTAAGAGCCAGTGACTCCTTTGTGGTTACCCTGTCCCTGGTTGGCTTCATGTGCTCAAGTCCATGTCTCCACATCTTTCCTATCCCCCAAGTGACTCTTGGATCCTGGTCTCTGTCCCTAGATAGACTCAAATCAATTCCTATGGTCAGAGCCCAGCTCTACCACTGCCAGCATCTATGGCAACTTGTATCTCTGAGTCTGATCTAGGCTTGGCTGTTTGAGGGAGGAAAAGGACTCCAACATCCAGCCAGATGTGGCAGTGAATTCCCTCTGCCTTTTAGGTGATGATGCTGGGGCTTTGACACAATGCTGAAGTCACACAACACTCAAAGACAAAGCCAAATCAAACCAGATACGTAGACTTCAATGACCAGTCTGTCTGATTCTAATACCCACTCTATCCCCACCATACTTACAGTTTTCAAGCTGTTTCTCAGGAATCTAGAGTACAGAGCAGATGATTTAAGAACATGGCAAATATTTTATGTAAATTTCCCATTTTAGTATATAACTATTCCGTAACACTTCACAAAGGCAACATACAAAGTCGATGTGTCTTATATCAAATATGTGATAACCTGTGCTGTCAGGTAAGCTCATGTGGACCTCAAAGTTAAGTTCCCTTAATGTTTTACAAATATGTAGGTTTCTAAATAAAGTTTCCTCATTATCTCATTAACATATTTATAATTTTTGTCCATAAAATTGTCCACATGAGCAGAAGGGCAAAGTTGTTACATCATGGTAAGTGCTGGGGTTTTTGCCCAGTTGGAAAAGTTGGGTCATATATTCCATTCATTGGAGGAAAGTGAATACCAAAAAAAGAACCACTTTTTACCTTCTTTATCAGTCTCATAGGAGCCCTGGTGGCACAGTGGTTAAGCACTCAGCTGTTAGCCAAAAAGTGGTTTGAACTCACTAGCTGCTCCACAGGAGAAAGATGTGGCAGTCTGCTTGCATAAAGATTACAGCCTAAAATCTCTATGGGAGCAGTTCTACTCTGCCTATAGGGTTGCTATTAGGCAGAACTGACTCAATGGTAAAGGGTATGAGTCTCATATTCTCATCACTTATGTTTCAATTGGGTTTTTTACTCTGTATTCTTCCTCAAACATCTTTTCATCACAAACAATCCTGCCTTTTTTTAATACCACCTACTGCCACCTGACATATATGTATATATTTGTTTCTGAGATCATTGTTTAGACAACTCTTCCCTTCCCGGCATCCACAAATGTAAGCTCCACAAAGGACAGAGCCTGGAATGTAGTAGGTGCTCAACAACAAAAAATATATGTATTTTTTAGCTGGGGTGGGGGGCCAGCATGGCACTGTAGACGGAAGTGCTGCACCATCCCACTGCAGCAAAGACCTGAAAAACTAAGTAAAAGAGATACAAATATCAATTCTGGAAGCCTAAGCATCAAATGAAGGGATAAAGAACTCAACCAAATGCTGAATGGAATAGGAAATTGACAGAGAATGCAGAACAAGGACAGCTACGTAATGGAAGGCCCCTATCTGCTAACGAGGCATGGACTCACAATCTTGGACCTCAGCTGCTGGGAACGGCGGACAGGGAGTATGGGAAGGCAACTCCATGGAGCTCCCAAAAGGAGACAGAGCACCCCACCACCCTTCTTCCCTCCATGCGGCCTCCACCGCTTTCCAGCTGGCTGTCGGCACTCAGCTGGGGAGACACCGGTTCCTTGATGCTCGGATTAGCCCTGCCCCCACCAGCTGGCACTTTCAGTGCCACTTTTTTCTTGTTGTTTTGGCTCTTTTTTGTTTCTTCTCTCTCTCACCTCCTTCCTTTCCTCTCTCCCGCTCAGCTGGCGCCATGTGCTGTCTCCACTCCTTCTTGATGGGCTGTGCTGTGCTGCTTGTCCAGGGAGCCACAGACACATGGCTTCCCTGGTCTTCACTGCCACATCAGTGGGCTCCCTTGATGCCATTTTTTTCTTTGTTTCTTGTCTCTCTCTGCCTTCCTTCCTTTCCTTATTCCCACTCACCTACCCACATGTGCCATCTCTGCTGCTTCTTGACAGGCTGTGCCATACCACCTGACTGGGGAGCCACCGCAGCATGGCTGTCCCAGTCTGCACTGCCTCACTGATGGGCTCCTTTGGTGCCATTTTGTTGTTTCAGTTTCTTTTCTCTTTCTACCTTCCTTCGTTTCTTTTTTCCTGCCCACCTGGCCACCTGTGCTACCTACGCTCCTTCTTGACAGATTGTGTCACACTGCCCAGCTGGGGAGCTGCCAACACATGGCTTTCCCTGCCCACTGCTGATCTCCCTCAGCACCATTTTTTTTCTTTTTCCTTTTTTGGTTTCTTATCTCTCTCTCCCTTCTTTCCTTTCCTTTCTCCTGCACATCTAGCCACATGTGCCTCCTCTTTCCCTTCTTGATGGCTGTGCCAAATTGCTTGGCATATGGCTTCCATGGTCTGCAACACCCTGCTGGAAGGTTCCATCAGTGCCTTTTTTTTTTTTTTTTCAGTTTTTTATCTATCTCTCCCTTCTTGCTTTTCCTTCCTTTCGCCCACCTGGCTGTGTGTGCTGCCTCTGCCCCTTCTTGATGGGCTGTGCCACACTGCCCAGTGAGAAAGCCACTGGCACACAGCTTTCCTGGGTCCAGGCCACTTCACCAATAGGTCCCCTCAGTTCCATTTTTTTTCTTTTTTTGGTTTCTTATCCCTCTCCCTCACTTCCTCTCCATTCTTCTACCCACCTAACTGCTCATGCCACCTCTGACCATTCTTGATGAGCTGTGCTACATCACTCAACTAGACGGGCACTGGCACTTGGCTTTCCTGGGTCCACACCACCCAACTGGACGTATCATTCAAGAAGGAGTGGAGACAGCACATTAATTAATTTTTCTTCTTCTTCAGTTCCCTCTCTGTCTCTCCCTTCCTTCTCTTCATTTCTCCCATCCATCAAGCCCTATGTGGTGTCCCCAACCCTTCTTTTTTTTTTAAGGTGCTGTAGGTTAAGGTTTACAGCTCAAGTTACATTCAAATACAAAAATTCATAAACACATTTTTATGTGATCCTAGTTGCAATCCCTATAATGTGACACCACACTCCCCCTTTCCACCCCAGGTTTCCTATATCCATTCAAGCAGCTTGCATGCCTTTCAGCCTTCTCATCTCACCTCCAGACAGTAGCTGCCCATTTAGTCTCATGTATCTACTTGAACTAAGAAGAAAACTCTTCACGAGTAATATTTTAAGTCTTATAGTCCAGCCTAATATTTGTCTGAAGAGTTGGCTTCGGGAATGGTTTTAGTTCTGGGTTAACAGAGAGTCTGGGGGTCATGTCTTCTGGGGTTCCTCTAGTCTCAGTCAGACTACTTCATTTGGTCCTTTGATGTGAATTTGAGTTCTGGACCCCACTTTCTTCTGCTCCAACAAGGACTGTCTGTTGTGTTCTTAGGGCAATCATTGGTGGTAGCAAGGCACCATCTAGTTCTTCTGGTCTCAAACTGATGGAGTCTCTGGTTTATGTGGCCCTTTCTGTCTCCTGGGCTAATATTTTCCTTGTGTCTTTGGTGTTCTTCATTCTCCTTTGCTCCAGTTGGGTTGGGACCAATTGATGCATCTTAGATGGCCACTCCCAAGCTTTTAAGACCCCAGATGTCACTTACCAAAGTGGGATGCAGAACATTTTCTTAATAAACTTTGTTATGCCAGTTGATGTAGATGTCCCCTGAAACCATGATCTTGAGACTCCTGCCCCTGCTACTCTGTCCCTCGAAATGTTTGGTTGTATTCAGGAAACTTCTTAGCTTTTGGTTTAGTCCAGTTGTGCTGACTTCCCCTGTATTGTGTGTTGTCCTTCCCTTCATCGAAGATATATCTTGTCTATTATCTAGTTAAGGAATTCCCCTCTCCCTCCTTCCCCACCCTTGTAACCATCAAAGAATGTTCTCTTCTGTGTTTAAACCTTTTCTTGAGTACTTTTAGTAGTGGCCACAAACAGTATTTGTCCTTTTGCAACTGATTAATCTCACTCAGCATGCCTTCCAGATTCATCTGTGTTATGTTTTGTGGATTCATCATTGTTCTTTAACATTGTGTAGTATTCCATTGTGTGAGCATACGATAATTTGTTTATCCATTTGTCTGTTGATGGGCACCAAGGTTGTTTCCATCTTCTTGCTATTGGGAACAGTGCTGCAATGAACATAAGTGTGCATATATCTATTCATATGACAGCTCTTATTTCTCTAAGATATATTCCAGGGAGTGGGATTGCTAGATCATACGGTACTTCTATTTCTAGATTTTTAAAAAGATTTTAAGGAAGTGCCAAATTGACTTCCAAAGTGGTTGTACCATTTTATATTCAACTAGCAGTGTATTTGACGGCACTGGGTTAGCAGTGTATAAGTGTTCCAACATTTATGATTTTGTGTTTTTTGGATTAATACTAGCCTTGTTGGGGTGAGATGGTATCTCATTGTAGTTTTGATTTGCATTTCTCTAACGGCTAATGATCATGAGCATTTCCTTATGTGTCTGTAGCCACCTGAATGTCTTCTTTGGTAAACTGCCTGTTCATATCCTTTGTCCATTTTTTAATTGGATTATTTTTGTTGCTGGAGTTTTGCAGTATCTTGTAGATTTTAGAGATTAGACCCTGATCAGACATGTCATAGACAAAAATTTTTTCCCAGTCTGTAGGTTGTCTTTTTACTTGTTTGATGAAGTCCTTTAACGAGGATAAGTGTTTGATTTTGAGGAACTCCCAATAACCTAGTTTATCTTCTGGTGTTTGTGCTTCATTAGTTATAGTTTGTATTCTGTTTATGCCATGTATTAGGGCTCCTAGCATTTTCCCTACTTTTCCTTCAATGATTTTTATTGTTTTAGATTTCATATTGAGGTCTTTGATCCATTTTGAGTTAGTTTTTGTTCATGGTATGAAGTACAGGTCTTGTTTGATTTTTTTTTGCAGATGGATATCTAGTTATGCTGGTACCATTTGTTAAATAGATTGTCTTTTCCCTGTTTAATGGACTTTGGGCCTTTGTCAAATATAAGTTGCTCATAGGTAGATGAATTCACACCTGGATTCTCAATTCTGCTCCATTGGTCCATGTATCTGTTGCTGTACACTGTTTTTACTAATGTGGCAGTATAATATGTTCTAAAATCAGGTAGTGTGAGGTTTCCCACTTTGTTTTTCTTCATCAGTAATGCTTTATTTTTCGGGGTCTCTTCCCTTTCCATATGAAGTTGGTGATTTGTTTCTCCATCTCATTAAAAAAGTCATTGGAATTTAGATCAGAATTGCATTCTATCTGTAGATCATTTTTGGTGGAATTGAAATTTTTACAATTTCAAGTGATCCTATCCATGAGCAAGGTATATTTTTGCACTTATGCAGATTTCTATGGGTTTTTTGCAGTAGTGTCTTGCAGTTTTCTTTGTATAGGTCTTTTACATCTCTGGTTAGATTTATTCCTAAATATTTTATCTTCTTGGGAGCTATTGTAAATGGCATTGAGTTGGTGATTTCCTTTTCAAAGTTCTCTTTGTTGGTGTAGATGAATCTAACTGATTTTTCTATGTTTATGTTGTACTCTGACACTTTGCAGAAATCTTCTATCAGTACCAGCAGTTTTCTTGTGGATTCTTGGTATTTCCTGTGTATAAATTCATATAATCTGAAAATAGGTATACTTTTACTTCTTTCCTACCAATTTGGATGCACTTTATTTCTTTTTCTTTCCTTATTGCTCTGGCTAGGACCTCCAGCACAATGTTGAATAAAAGTGGTGATAAAGGGCATCCTTGTTCAGTTCCTGTTCTCAAGGGGAATGTTTTTGGACTGTTTCCATTAAGGATGATGTTGGCTGTTGGCTTTGTATAAATGCCCTTTATTATGTTGGGATTTTCCCTTCTATTCCTATTTTGCTGAGATTTTTTATCATGACTTTGTCAAACGCCTTTTCTGCATCAATTGATAAAATCATGTGGTTCTTATTTTTTATTTATGTGATGGATTACACTGATTGTTTTTCTAATGTTGAACCATCCCTGCATACCTGGTATGAATCCCACTTGGCCATTGTGAATTATGTTTTTGATATGTTGTTGAATTCTATTGGCTAGAATTTTGTTGAGGAGTTTTGCGTCTATGTTCATGACGGATATTGGTCTGTAATTTCCTTATTTTGTGGTGTCTTTAGGTTTATGGAAGGCATGTCTCTGTTCTATACATCACATAGTTGTGTGGGTTTTGCAGCCAGATTATGGGCACCCAGTGCCATTGGCTGTAAGGGCTGGCAGGCACCACTTATTCTTGGACACCTCTCACAGGTGGCTATGTAGAGTGGGTGAAGCCACCAGTCCTCAGGCACTTGATCTGGGTAGGTGAGGACCCTGCTTAATAGGCAAGGCAGTGTCAAATGTCACAAATCTGCCACTTCCCCTTATAGCTGATGCAGCTGAAATCAGGCTTCAGGTATATAGCCTGTTATACTGTGCTAATGAGGGCCTATGTTGTTGAAATGGGCCCACACTGGTCTAGGCAGTGGTAAAAAGCGTTCAAAGTCTGTGGGCTCCTTATGCCTGTGCCTAGGAAAAGAGCTGTGCCTACCCTGAGTTCTTGGCTTAGGGGAACTGGCAGGTTATTTTTTCTTGTTTATTTATTTATTTATTTTCCCTCTCCATAGTTGGGAGAATGGCTCAGGGTGCATGAAGTGTCCTACTGCCAGCCCAGGGGGTGCAGCAATCATTGAAGCCAGGCCAGGATCTGAAACAGAGCAGGAAGGGAGCAGTAAATGGGAGAGAGGTACTTCCCAAAAGGGAGAAGGTTTTTTTTTATCCTTTTGGTAGGTTAGACACTTGTACTTCTCTTTCACCAATTGAGTGCTGCATCTCCCTGGTTCTGCAGGCTTGAACAGACACTCTGCCACTTGGTTTCTCTCAAAGTGGAAAGCACGGCCACAGCACTACTGCTTGCCTCAGCCCCTGTGCACCAGCCAATCCAGCCTTCAGGGTGCCAGTACTGGACAGGTCAGGTCTGGCAAATCCTTGCTGCTTCTGGACTGTCTCTCCCTCCCCATACTGCTCAGTTCGACTCCTCAACTTTGTCTTTGATGTTCAGGGCTCCTAGATTGCCATATGTAATCAATTCAGTTGTTTTTTCCTGTCTTAATTGTAAGAGGAGCCACAGGAAGTATCTGACTACTCCACTATTTTGGCCCCACCCTCCCCCAATCCTTCTTGATGGGCTGTGCCACACCATTCAGCTGGCATTTTACTCACATTTTCTTTTAAATATCTTTCTTTTATCCTTCTCTTTTTTTGCTTTACTCTCTCTCTCTTCTTTCTCTTCTTTCCCACACCCAAATAGCTCCACATGTCATGCCCTCCCTCTTCCCCCTGCCTATCTGCACAGCTTACTGAGCACCACAACCCCAAATGGCACAGATGTGGACCACTGGACCGTATGCTGCACTGCCCCGGCCCTACCTGTTGGCCCCAGTACATGCTGTAAATGACCCATCCTTGCTCCTCCCCCACCACTGGAACAGCACTGTGGCACCGTAGCTGAGCAACCGGACCTGCCCACCTGGACACAGTGAGAAGTATCGTGCCCACAGACAAGCAAACAACAGAGCATATCGAGCTCACCTGTCCAGACATAACCAAACAAAACAAAAAGCAGGAAGAAACAAACAAGTATACAATTAATAAATGAAGAAAATAATTCCTGAATTTATCCTGAAGACAGCAGACAATATCAAAATATATACAAAACTAGGACAGGATGGCACCGTAAAGCATCCAAAGTAAAACACCAGACTTTCTAGTAGAAGTAAAGGCTTTGGAACTACCTAATAGGGAATTCAATGTTCTGATATTGAGGGCTCTACAAAAGACACAGGAAAATGAAGACAAAAATAAGGAAAAAATGGACAAAATCATGGTACAGACAAAATCATGAAAAAGACAGACAAAACAATGGAAGAAATCCGAAAAATAATACAGGAACAAAATGTCAAAATTAATAAACAACTAGAAATCATACCGAAAGAGCAATTAGAATTCCAAAAGATAAACAACAAGATTTCAGAAATGGACAATGCAATAGAAGGTTTTAGGAGCAAATTTGAAACAATGGAAGACAGGATCACTGAAATTGAAGACAAACACTTGGATATCACTTTGTTTAAGGAAAAATCAGAGAAAAGAATGAAGACATCCTGAGAATGATCAAAAGCACAAATTTGCATGTGATCAAAGTTACAGAACAAGGGAAGAAAAAGGAAAACACAGAGAGGATCAATGAAGATTTTCTGAAAGAAAACTACTCTAATATCATGGAGGATGAAAGATGATTATTCAAGAAGCTCAGTGAACCAAATATAGGATAGACTCCCCCCCAGAAATCACCAGGACATATCATAATGACACTCGCTAAAACCAAACAAAAAGAAAGAAAGAATCCAAGAGCAGCTCAAGAAAAATGAAAAGTCACATACAAAGGGAAAACAATAAGACTAAGGGCTGATTACTCTGTTGAAACTATGCAGGCAAGAAGGCAATGGGATAACATATATAGTATCTTGAAAGGAAAAAACTACAATGAAGAATAATATATCCTGTAAAATTCTCACTCAAATATGATGATGAAATTAGCACATTTCCAGATAAACAAAAATTAAGGGAATACGTAAAAACTAAACCAAACATAAAAGAATTATTAAAGAGAGTCCTTCAGTTAGAGAACCAACAACATGAGACAACAACCTGAATCTAGCAGATAAGACAGCATCAGCCAGATACCAATCTAGATAATGAGCTCTCAAGGATAAACCAAAACTAAAAAAATTACAACAGGGAACCAGAGATGTCAGTCTGTAAATGACGACAATGTCAGACCAATAAAGAGGGGAATAAACAGTGTAGGTATAGAACTTTCAAATGGAGAGGAAGTCAAAGCCTTACCAAGTAATAAAAGACTGGTTTAAACTAATGAAGATAGGGGTAAATTTCAAGGTAACCACAAAGAAAGTTAACAAACCTACTCATCAAAAAAAAAAAAGAAGATAAACACAAAGTCTCAGTAAACATAAAATTACAAAAATGAAAGAAACAAACAAAAAAATCCACAAACAAAAGGAATTCAGCACAGAAGAGTAAGAGGAACAAAGAAAATATCAGCACCACAAAAAAAAAAGTACTACAAAACGACAGCAATAAACTCATACCTGTCAATAATCACACTAAATGTAAATGGCTGAAATGCACCCATAAAGAGACAGAGAGTGACAGAATAGATTAAAAAAAAAAAAAAAACAGGATCCATCAATATGCTGTCTACAAAAAAAAAAAAAAAAAAAAAAATGCTGTCTACAGGAGACAGCAAATTTACCCCATCTTCATAAGTTTAGAAACAAAGACATAAATTCATTAAAAATCAAAAGATGGAAAAAAAATACATCAAGCAAACAGCTACCAAAAAAGAGCAGGAGTGGAGATACTAATCACAGATAAATAGACTTTAAAACAAAATCCACCATAAAAGAGAATGAAGGGCATTATATAATGATTAAAGGTACAACCCATCATAAAGACATAACCATAATGAATATCTATGCACCCAATGATGGTGTTTCAAAATACATAAAATAAACTTTAACTGTAACAAAGAAGAAATTGATAGTTCCACAATAATAGTGGGAGACTTCAACATACCACTCTTAGTAAAGGAAGGAACATCTAGAAATAAGCTCAACAAAGATACAGAAGATCTAAAGGCCACAACCAACCAACTTGACCTCGTAGATACGTATAGAGTGCTCCACTCAACAGCAACAAAGTACATATTCTTTTCCAATGCACATGGAGTGTTCTCCAGAATAGACCATATCTTAGGCCACAAAGCAGCCCTCAACAAAATCTGAAACATTGAGACAATACAAAGTATCTTTTTTGATCACAATGCCATCAAAGCAGAAATCAATAAAAGGAAGAGCAAGGAAAAATAATCAAATACATAGAAACTGAATAACACCCAGCTTAAAAACCACTTGGTAATAGAAGAAACCAAAGATGGAATAAAAAATTCCTAGAATCAAATGAGAATGGAAACACATCATACCAAAACCTTTGGGACAGGGCAAAGGCAGTGCACAGAGGTCAATTTATAGTAAAAGATGCACACATACATAAAAAAGAAAGGAAAAAATCAGAACATTAGCTATATGACTTGAACAAATAGAGAACAGCAAAAGAAGCCCACAGCCACCAGAAGAAAGGAAATAATAAACAGCACAGCTGAAATAAATGAAATAGACAATAGAAAAGCAACAGAATCAACAAAACCAAAAGGTGGTTCTTCAAAAGGATCAACAAAATTGACAAAACACTGACCAAACTGACAAAAGAAAAACAGGACAGAATGCAAATAACCCAAGTAAGAAATGAAATGGGGGACATTACAACAGACCCAACTGAAATAAAAAGAATCACAACAAAGTACTATGGAAAATTATACCCCAACAAATTTGAAAACCTAGAGGAAATGGACAAATTTCTAGAAACACACTACCTACACAAATGAACTGAAGCTGAAAATGTGAAGAGACTCATAACAAGAGAAGAGATTGAAAAGGTAATAAAAATACTCTCAACAACAACAAAAAAGCCCTGGTCCAGATGGCTTCACTGGAGAATTCTACTAAACATTTGGTGAAGAGCTTATACCTATACTACTCAAACTATTTCAGTACATAGAAATGGAAGGAATACTTCCAAATTCATTCTATGAAGCCAGCATAGCCCTGATGCCGAAACCAGGCAAAGACACTATAAAAAAAAAAGAAAGAAAATTACACACAAATATCTCTCATCAACATAGATGCAAAAATTCCCAGCAAAGTTCTAGCCAACAGAATTCAGCATCGTATCAAAAAAACAAATTCATCATGACCAAGTGGGATTCCTATTAGGTATGCAAGGGTGGTTCAACATTAGAAAGTCAGACAGTGTAATCCACCACATAAAGAAAAGAAAGGACTCACATGGTCATTTCAATCGACACAGAAAGGCATTCGACAAAGTCCAACATCCATTCCTGATAAAAACTTGCAGTGATATAGGTATAGAACAGAAATTCCTCAATATAATAAAGGGCATCTATACAAAGCCAACAGCCAACATTATTCTTAATAGACAGAGGTTGAAAACATCCCCTGTGAGACCAGGAACAAGACAAGGATGCCCTTTATCACCATTCCTATTTAACATTCTGCTGGAAGTCCTAGCTAGAGCAATAAGGCAGGAAAAAAAAAAAAAGGCATCCAAATTCAAAAGGAAGAAGTAAAACTGTCCATATTTACGGGTGATATGATCCTATACATAGAAACCCAAAAGAATCCACAAAGAAACCACTGGAACTAATAGAAAGATTCAGCAGAGTAGCAAGGTATAAGGTAAACATACAAAAATCAGTTGGATTCCTATAAATCAATAAAGAGAATGACGAAAAGGAAATCAGGAAAACAATACCATTATAATAGCCCTGAAAAAAATAAAACACTTAGAAATAAATCTAAACAGGCATGTAAAAGACCTATACAAAGGAAAGTGCAAAACATTACTCAAGAAACCAAAAGACGCCTACATAAATGGAAAAACATACCATGCTTATGGATAGGAACTCTTAACATTGTGAAAATGTCAATTCTACCCAAAGCAATCTACAAATACAATGCAATCCCGATCCAAATACCAACAACATTCTTTAAAGGGATGGAAAAACTAATCATTAACTTTATATGGAAAGTAAAGAGGCCCTGGATAAGCAAAGCACTACTGAAGAAGAAGAATAATGTAGAAGGAATCGCACCACTTGATCTCAGAACCTGCTATACAGAGCTACAGTAGTCAAAACAGCCCTGGTCTGGTAAAATGACAGACATATTGACAAATGGAACAGAATTGAGAGCCCAGATATAAATCCATCCACCTAAGGTCACCTGATCTTTGACAAAGGCCCAAAGTCCATCAAATGGGAAAAAGACAGTCTTTTGAACAAATGGTGCTGGCAAAACTGGATGTTCATCTGCAAAAAAATGAAACAGGACCCCTACCTCATACCATACACAAAACTAATTCGAAATCAATCAAATACCTAAATATAAAGCCAAAAACTGTAAAGATTATAGAAGATAAAATAGGAGCAATGCTAGAGGTCCTAATACATGGCATTAACAGGACACAAACCATAACTAACACACAAATACTAGAAGATAAGCTAGATAAATGAGATATTCTAAAAATTAAACACTTGTGCTCATCATCAAAAGACTTCACCAAAAGAGTAAAATGAGGACCTACTGACTGGGAAAAAATTTTCAGCTATGGCGAATCCAATGAAGTTCTAATCTCTAAAATATACAGGGAAATCCAGCAACACCTCTACAACAAAAAAGGCAAATAATCCAGTTAAAAAAATGGACAAGGGATATGAACAGACACTTCACTAAAGAAGACATTCAAGCAGTAACAGACACATGAGGAAATGCTCTCTATCACTAACCATTAAAACCATTAGAGAAATGCAAATCAAAACCACAATGAGATACCATCTTATACCCAACATTACTGGCACAAATTGTAAAAAACAGAAAATTACAAATGTTGGAGAGGCTGCGGGGAGATTGGAAGTCTTATGCACTGCTGATGGGAATGCAAAATGGTACAACCATTTTGGAAAACGATATGGCGCTTACTTCAAAAGCTAGAAATAGAAATACCATATGATCCAGCAATCCCACTCCTAGAAACATATCCTAGAGAAATAAGAGCTGCCACAAGAATAGACATATGCACATCCATGTTCATTGCAGCGTTATTCACCATAGCCAAAAGATGGAAACAACCTAAGTGCCCAACAACAAATGAATAGGTAAATAAGCCATGGTACATACACACAATGGAGTACTAAGCAATGATAAAGAACAATGATGAATCTGTGAAACATCTCACAACATGGATGAATCTGGTGGGCATTATGCTGAGTGAAATAAGTCAATCACAAAAGGACAAATATTGTATGAGACCACTATCATAAAAACTCATGAAATGGCTTACACACTAAAAGAAACAGTCTTTGATGGTCACGAGGGAGTAGCGTGGTGGGAAGGGAAAAACACTAACTAGACAATAGGTAAGTGGTAACTTTGGTGAAAGGTAAAATGGTACACAATACTGGGGAAACCAGCACAATTTGACCAAAGCAAGGTCATGGAAGCTTCATACCAAAACCAAACCATTGCCATCGAGTCAATTTCTAACTCATAGTGACATTGGGCAGTGTAAAACTGCCCCATAGAATTTCCAAGGAGCACCTGGTGGATTCAAACTGCTGACCTTTTGGTTAGCTGACAAACTTTTAACCATTATGCCACTAGGGTTTCTGGAAACTTCATAAACACATCCAAGCTCCCTGAGGGACTGAATTACTGGGCCGAGGGCTGTGGGGACCATAGTCTCAGGGGACATCTAGCTCAACTGGCATAACAAACATAATTTATAAAGAAAATGTTCTACATCCTACTTTGGTGAGTAGCATCTGGGGTCTTAAAAGCTTGTGAGTGGTCATTGAAGATACTCCACTGGTCTCACCCCATCTGTAGCAAGGGAGAATGAAGAAAACCAAAGACACGACAGAAAGATTAGCTCAAAGGGCTAATGGACCACAACTACCACAGCCTCCACCAGACTGAGTCCAACACAACTTGATGGTGCCTAGCTACCACCACCAACTGCTCTGACAGGGATCACAACAGTGGGTCCTGGACAGAGCTGGAGAAAAATGCAGAACAAAATTCTAACTCACAAAAAATACCAGCCTTACTGATCTAACAGAGACTGGAGAGACCCCCAGAATATGGCCCCCGGACACCCTTTTAACTCAGTACTGATGTCACTCCTGAGGTTCACCCTTCAACCAAAGATTAGATAGGCCCATGAAACAAAACGAGACTAAATGGGCACACCAGCCCAGGGGCAAAGAGAAGGCAGGAGGGGATAGGAAGGCTGGTAATGGGAACCCAAGGTTGAGAAGGGGAGAGTATTGACATGTTGTGTGGTTGGTAACCAATGTCACAAAACAATATATGTGTTAATTGTTTAATGAGTAACTAATTCATCTAAAGTACAATTAAAAAAAAAACTATTTTGAATGGATGAATAGATGAAAATAATTTGCTTTGAAATTTTGAGACTATGTGACAGAGATAGGTACTAGGATATATGAGAGTTTTTTATGATATTGCTGAATGTCTCATAATGTAACAACTTAAATTTGAAAAGTGTTTTCTACTACTCAGCTGTGATTTTAAACTAGCTGAAGGATCCATTCATCAACTCCCTCCAGCTTGTACATTAACTAATTAAGTGACGTAGGCAGTTCTGAGACATGGATAGTAATTCAACTTTGGGACAAAAATATCTTGCCACTTCTCTTTCAAGCGTCTGAATCACTTTCACCTAAGAGTATACTGTGATCATAAGGCAGGCTTTCAGAAATTAATGTTTGCAAGTGCCTAAGTGCTATGGCGGCTAACCAAAGGATAGGCAGTTTGAATCTGCCAGGCGCTCCTTGGAAACTCTATGGAACAGTTCTACTCTGTCCTATAGGGTTGCTATGAGTTGGAATCAACTCGATGGCACTGGGTAGTGGGTTTTAACTACTTATCTGTAGGAATTGGTTTTTTTCCCAGTATTACGCAACCTAACAAAATGCAGACATAAATAGAACATTGAGACTGACCTGAAACTGCAAATATTATCCAAACCAGATTTCAAAGGTTGTATTAATCTGGGCTACCTGGTTTGCAATGAATAAATATATATTTGAACTTACAAAATAATTCATTCAACTCAAACAAACCTTATATGTTATATGTCAGGATTCTCTTATCATTTAAAGGAAATAAAGAATTCTACTGGTAAGAATAAAAATTGGGAAACAATGGCCCTACACCATAGCATCTCCTTCCGTCAAACTTCAGCCATTCCCTGCTATAAGATGCTCTTTGGTGGTATGCTTCCCCTTACCTGCTGAAACCACCTGGGGCTCCTTGCTGAAGCTCTCCAGTGAAGCACTCCATTGAGGCCAGTAGCCTAATGCTGGTTTTCATCCCTTCAATTTCCAAGTCTAGATTCATAGACAGGACAAGTTTTCAGCTCTTTGCTGTGGCTGCTAACCCATATTGGTTAGAGCAGAAGTGAAGAGCCCAAGCTTGAAGCCAGAGGGACTTGGTTTTACTCTGTCTCTGCCAGGGGCAGATTATCCAACAAGCAAAGTAAGCACAGGCCTACTTGTGCATACTTACTAATCTGTAGTGAACAGTTTCGAGGATGTGGTGAAACTCGTATTTCACCGTGCTTACATTGTTTATTGGATAATCCACCCCTGGTCTCTGCCACTTACAAGTTGTGGGCAAACTACTTAACTTCTCAAGCACCAGTTCCTTCATCAGGAAGATAATATTTACAGCTTTCTAGGGTTTTTGTAATCCCTGTGTGGTGCAATGGTTAACATGCTTAGCAGCTAACTGAAAAGTTGAAGGTCTGGGTCCCCCCAAAAGCATTCTCAGAAGAAGGGCCTGGCTATCTACTTTAGCAAATCAGATATTGAAAACCCTATCGAGCACAGTTCTACTCTGAAAAACATGGGATATCCATGACTCAGAAATGACTTGATGGCAAATTGTTTGGTTAGGTGTTAAGGTTGATGTGAGGCAAATGTAGGCAAAGAATTCAGAACAGAACCAGGGTGATGTTATTACGATTATTATTTCTATTATTCTCATCATTACATTTTAGCTCTTAGATTCAATCCATATACATAAGGCATCTTGCTTTCTGTCTGTTTGATAAGTGGGTTCAGGAAAATAATAATGAATTGTAGCTAAACAGAAAAATAAAAGAAGTTACATAATGAATTACAAGATTTCTGAGTTTTTCTCAGCAAAATAGGAATAGAAGGAAAATTCCTCAACATAGTAAAGAGCAATTATACAAAGCCAATAGCCAACATCTTCCTAAATGGAAAGAGTCTGAAGGCATTCCCCTTGAGATCAGGAATCAGACGAAGATGCCCTTCATCACCACTCTTATTCAACATTGTGCTGGAGGTCCGAGCCAGAGCAATTAGGCTAGATAAAGAAATAAAGGGCATTCAGATTAACAAGGAAAAAGTAAGAGTATCTCTATTTGCAGGTGATATGATCTTATACACAGAAAACCCTAAAGAATCCTCAAGAAAACTACTGAAACTAATAGAAGATTTCAACAGAGTATCAGGATACAAGATAAACATACGAAATTCAGTTGGATTCCTCTACACCAACAAAAAGAACATCAAAGAGGAGATCACCAAATCAATACCATTTACAGTAGCCCCCAAGAAGATAAAATACTTAGGAATAAATCTTACCAGAGACATAGAAGGCTTATATAAAGAAAACTACAAGACACTACTGCAAGAAACCAAAAGAGTCCTACATAAGTGGAAAAACATACGTGCTCATGGATAGGAAGACTTAACATAGTAAGAATGTCTATTCTACCAAAAGTGACCTATAGATACAATGCAATTCCAATCCAAATTCCAACGACATTTTTTAATGGGATGGAGAAACAAATCACCAACTTCATATGGATAGGAAAGAGGCCCCAGATAAGTAAAGCATTACTGAAAAAGAAGAGCAAAGTGGGAGGCCTCACAGTACCGGATTTTACGAACTGTTATACTTGCCACAGTAGTCAAAACAGCCTGGTACTGGTACAACAACAGATACCTAGACCAATGGAACAGAATTGAAGTTCCAGACATAAATCCATCCACATAGGAGCAGCTGATATCTGACAAAGGCCCAAAGTCAGTTAAATAGGGAAAAGACAATCTTTTTTAACAAATGGTGCTGGCATAACTGGATAACCATCTGCAAAAAAGTGAAACAAGGCCCATACCTCATGCCATGCACAAAAACTAACTCAAAATGGATCAAAGACTTAAATATAAAATCTAGAACAATGAAGATCATTGAAGAAAAAATAGGCATAAACAGTACACAAAACATTACTAACAATGCAGAAGAGAAACTAAATAACTGGGAGCTCCTAAAATCAAACACCTATGTTCATCCAAAGACTTCACCAAAAGAGTAAAAAGATTACCTACAGATTGGGAAAAGGTTTTTAGCTATGACATTTCCCATCAGTGCCTGATCTCTAAAATTTACATGATACTCCAAAAACTCAACTACAAAAAGACAAATAAACAAATTAAAAAATGGACAAAGGATATGAACAGGCACTTCACTAAGAAGACATTCAGGTAGCTAACAGATACATGAAGAAATGCTCACGATCATTAGCGTTCGAGAAATGCAAATCAAAACTACAATAAGATTCCATCTCACTTCAACAAGGCTGGCATTAATCCACAAAACACAAAATAATAAATGTTGGAGAGGTTGTGGAGAGACAGGAACACTTCTACACTGCTGGTGGGAATGTCAAATGGTACAACCACTTTGGAAATGATTTGGCGCTTCCTTAAAAAGCTAGAAATAGAACTACCATACAATCCAGCAATCCCACACCTTGGAATATATCCTAGAGAAATAAGAGCCTTTACACAAACAGAAAAATGCACACCCATGTTCATTGCTGCACTGTTTACAATAGCAAAAAAGATGGAAGCAACCAAGGTACCTATCAACGGATGAGTGGATAAATAAATTATGGTGTATTTACACAATGGAATACTATGCATTGATAAAGAACAGTGATGAATCTGTGAAACATTTCATAATATGGAGGAATCTGGAAGGCATTATGCTGAGTGAAATTAGCCAGTTACAAAAGGACAAATATTGTATAAGACCAATATTATAAGAACTCAAGGAATAGTTTAAACAGAGAAAATATTCTTTGATGGTTACAAGATGGGGGAGGGAGGGAGGGAGGGTGGAAGAGTGGTATTCACTAATTAGATAGTAGATAAGAACTACTTTACGTGAAGGGAAAGACACAGAGTACAGGAGAAGTCAGCACAACTGTACTAAACCCAAAGTAAAGAAGTTTCCAGAATAAACAGAATGCTTTGAAGGCCAGCGTAGCAGGGGTGGGGTTTGGGGACCATGGTTTCAGGGGACATCTAAGTCAATTGGCATAATAAAACCTATTAAGAAAACATTCCGCATCCTACTTTGAGAGTGGCGTCTGGGGTCTTAAATGCTGGTCAGTGGCCATTTAAGATGCATCAATTGGTCTCAACCACCTGGAGCAAAGGAAAATGAAGAACACCAAAGACACAAAGTAATTATGAGCCCAGGAGACAGAATGGGCCACATAAACCAGAGGCTACATGAGCCTGAGACCATAAGAACTAGATGGTGCCCGGCTACAACCAATGACTGCCCTGACAGGGAACGTAACAGACAGCCCTTGAGGGAGCAGGAGAGCAGTGGGATGCAGACCTCAAATTCTCATAAAAAGATCAGACTTAATGGTCTGACTGAGACTAGAAGGACCCCAGAGGTCATGGTCCCCAGACCTTCTGTTAGCCCAAGACAGGAACTGTTCCCAAAGCCAACTCCTCAGACAGGGATTGGACTGGACCATGGGATAGAAAATGATACTGGTGAAGAGTGAGCTTCTTCGATCAAGCAGACACATGAGACTATGTTGGCTTCTTCTGTCTGGAGGGGAGATGAGAGGGCAGAGGGGGTCAGAAGTTGGCCGAATGGACATTAAAAGAGAGAGTAGAGAGAAAGAGAGACTGACTTGATTTGTAAACTTTCACTTAAAGCACACTAAAAAAAAAAAAAAAAATGATTTCTGAGTTTTTTCATTTGTGTTTGATTAGTACATTGTTCCTGAAGGGCACTATCTAGCCTCAGTGTTCCAAGCAGAAAGGAAGGGCCCAACCGTGTACAGCATTGCCACTGATGCACATCTGATCACCATCATTTCTCACTGCTTATCTGTGAACAGTTTGAAAGCAGAAAAACAAAAAATCCAACTGCCCCTAAGTTAAAAATGCATCCATAATAAGCATCCATGTCCTGGGGTGAGAACAAGCTTGAGAGCTCACAGCATCCATTTTGCTACCTTCTGGGAAGGACCCTTGAGAGGTATTCTTGGGCTTCCTAGGAAAGAGATGGTTCTAAGAGGACTCCCTTTGAGGGGGAGAGGAGTGTTCCCTGGAAGTCTCCCAGGGGACAACACTCCGTGAGCCAGCCCCAAGAAACTTGGGGTGGGGGTTCCTGAAGAGGCCAACAGTAGAGGGCTGTCTGCTGACCACATGCCCACAGCTGGGGCCTACATACCTCATTAAAGTGGGAGCTGGGTGGCACGTCACAGTGTCTACCACTACAGCCAAGGAAGATATCCTAAGAGGAGGTGATTGCTGAGGTGGGTCTTAAAAAGAAGCAGGAGTGAGCCAGGTGAAGGAACAGTGGCAGAAGCTTCTAGGAGGGAACTATGAAGGGGTTCATCAGGCAGCTGTTTTGTCCCCACTGTGTGTCTTTGGGATCCATTAGAGTTCCTCTCTCAGGAAAGTTGGTGTGGGCTCAGTTCCAGAGTCTCAGTGCCAGCTGACTAGTTTCAAATCAATTGTTCCATATAACTTGGCACAGGACAAGGCAACATTTCAGCCTGGTGTACATAAGATCGCTATGAGTTGGAGCTGACTCAAGAACACTTACCGACAATGAACAGGCTATACTTCCATTCTACCCACTCTTCCAAAGGCTGCCTTATGAGCCATTAACAGCTTTCTGTTTCAAGAGTAAGGGATGAGCTACATGGGCTTGACCAGCAAAGAAGAGGCTCCAAAGCCAGGCCTCCAATGGAGATTTGGGCCAGAGGATGGCAGTAAGAAATGTGAGCAGAGGGACCAGAGCAGCAAGACAGGGTTGGAGTTGGCTTGGAGAAGGTGCCTCTAGAAGGCCCATGGTGATGCTCAAAGGAATGAGTCCATCTCCTTGACAAAGGGCAAGCAGCCTTTTGGTTCAAGCTCCCTTGAGGATGCGTCAACCTGTCAGGACCCATGTTTCCCAGGCTCCAACAGTCTGATGGGGAAATAAGTGTCACCATTCTGCCCCTCAGGAGTGCCTCTAACACTTTGTCCAAATTGTATTTTTCTTTTTCCATGCCTATCAAACTTCCCCAAATCACTCTTGGAAGCCCTGGGGTGACTCATGTGCACTCCACAGAGAAAACTTCTGGAAATTTTAGCACATGCCCTCCACCCCCTTCTACTTCTCCTCCTTGTCCTCCTTCTCTACCTCCTCCATCTGGCTATCATGGGACATATTTTGTCATATGCCTGTGTACCCCTTCATAGACATGCTGCTGCCAGTGCCCATTGGTGCTAGGGTTGAGGGGTCTAATGTTTGGGTCACTCTCAGCAAAAACCAATGTCCACAGCGAAGGCTCCAACTGGCCCCTACTTGCCCAAAGTTGATGGCCTTCATGTCACTAAAGTCCCACACTCTCAGGGCCCTATAACTATTTAGAGAAAAAAATGTGTTTAAAAGGCTGCATGTTCCAGTCAAAATAATTTCTCCCCACCACCCTGGTTCTTCATGTTGAAACCAAACCCAGGTGCCTGCACATTCTCCTGCCTTGCCCAGAAGCCTCCTTGGAGTCTTACAAAAAAAGACCTTTGAGGACAAATCCCTGAGGCAGTATAGCTTATATCAAGGTAGTCCAAAGCTTGGTAAGGAGAAGACAGTGATTTCCCAGCTACTACATCATTTTCCACAGCCCCAATACCTCAAGATGTGAGGTGACACAAAAGTGTGATATGAAGAAATCCAGGTTGATAATTCCCCAAGGGAGTTCTGGTGATGACAGAAAAATGGGTTACAATGTAGAAAGAAATTTGAAGAACACTGAGATACACAAAGTTAAACAGATTCATTTCCTGCTGAGCTTCTCAGAGCCTTTAGCATTCTTTTAAACAGTGAGTCTCTGAGGGGGGCCTATATAGATACAGTTCCCCAACTCTCGTGTATGTTATTCCTGGTAGTGGTACCATCAAGTTGATTTTGACTCTTAGAGATCCCATGTGACAGAGTAGAACTGTTCCATAGGGTTTTCTAGGCTGTAATCTTCACAGGAGCAGATCACCAAGTCTTTTTACTACAGAGTCACTGGGTGGGTTTGAACTGATAATCTTTTGGTTAGCAGCCTAGTGCTTAACCATTATGCCACTGTCCCCATCATGGACCACTTCTGGCAACCACTGCTGTGCAGAAGACGTTTTAATTCACTATTCAAAATGCAATCTCCAGAATCATCTTGTGTCATTAATTCCATGGGATCAAGAATGATGATTTGAAAATAGGGTGTATGCTTGGGGTGGGGCTACCTCTCAGTCAAGTCATGAGTTACTTGAGGAAGCCATAGGCTTTAGGTGAGGCTTCCCTACCCAACTTCTGCTGTTGCTTTTCTACTACCTTAGAATTAGGGCTTCCCCGCAGGAACATTCCCGAACTAGCCAGGATTCTTTCAGGTGAAAAGTAAAGAATCTCTACTCAAACTTGCTTGAGAAAAGAGAAGTGGCACAGGATTTTACTGGCTCGTGTAACTGAAAAGTCTGCAGATAGGCCTAAATTCAGGAGAAGCTGGATTCAGGCCTTTGGTCTCTTTTCATCTCTCAATTCTGCTTTTTCCTGTGTTAGCTGCGTTATTATGCATGCTGTCTCCTTGCAATAGCACTGGGACGCTCCAGGCTTACACACTACCACTTTAACAACCCCCAGGGCTGGATTAAGGCACGTGAAGGCCCTAAACACTGATAACCTGTGGTGCCCCCTCATCTGCTTACACACACATTCAAAAGGGACATGTGAGTTATATGTATAGGTGTATATATATGTGTATGTGTGTGTGTGTCTTAGCTATCCACGACCCTGTATGGCGTTTTAGCAGAATGAGATGAACTGGATTATAGAAGTTTTGTGGATGCAAGGTTCTAAGATTTTTACTGTATTACATGGAAGGGGACCGTAGGAGACAGATGTCAACGAAAGTGCTGAAGTGGTAGGATGCTTATAGCTTAAATAACTTTGTGTGTGGGCGCCCTCGAGACCCTCCATGAACTTCATTTCCAGCAGGCACATTTTCATGCACGGGAGTTGGTACCAATTTCATTTAGTGCCCTGCCAGTTCTCTTTCACTGTGGTACTCGTTTTCCTTGAATCCTGTCTTCTTGGCGTCTATTTGTCTTTGCTTTGGACAACTGGTGCCACTGTTTTGTTGATGCCCTAAGCACATATTTACCTTGCTTATTGGATAATCCATCCCTGACAATCCCCATTAATAAGTATAGAGCATCTCATTGTCAATTCCTACTTACAGTGATCCTATAGGACAGGGTAGAACTGCCCCCACAGGGCTCCCAATCTTTACAGAAGCAGACTGCCACATCTTTCTCCTACAGAGCAGCTGGCGGGTTCAAACCACTGACTTTTTGTTTAGAAGCAAAGCGCTAGGGCTCCTTATACCTAGCATACCAAAAACCAAACCTAAACCCACTTTATCGAGTGAATTACAACTCATAGTGACTCCATAGGGTTTCCAAGGCTGTAAATCTCTATGGAAGCAGACTACCACATCTTTCTGCTGGGGAGCCACTGGTGGTTTTGAACCACCAACCTTTTTGTTAGTAGTTGATCACTTTAATCACTGCACAACCAGGGCTCTATATACCTAGCATAGTACCTGACACGTAGTAGACACTTAATAAATATTTGCTGAACAAATAAATGAATGAGGCTTCAGTTCTATATTTCTTATAAAATCTTGGGTTTGTATCTCATTGGCCTGGCTGGTGTCACATAGCAAACACTGAACCAATCACTATTGCCTGGAAGATGGAATGCATGGATTGTTTAGGCCTTTGTCATGTGATAGGAAAAAAGAAGGGTGTCACTCTCCCCAAGTCACAGGGCTTGACAGCAGGGGTGGCAGTGGGGACAGAAATGGTTCCCAAGGAAAATCAGGGTACAACTTCAGGAGGGGAAATAAATGCTAGACATACAGAAATGTCCCACTACAATACCTTCGCTGACACAGGTTGTAGGGCCTGGCAGAGGTGGCAGCAGAGGCCTTACACTGGGACCGTTCCTCTCTCCTACCATGTCCAGTGTGGTCAGCACCCCACATCTCATGTCCCTCACTGCCAAGAAAGGAAATCCATCTAGCTGCATGAAGAAATGCATATGGTGGAGATGGGCAGAAGCTGTCTGTGTACTGACCACATCGTTCCTCTTGGCCCTCAACTGAGCAATTTATAAATCAATTCCAAGAATTCACGGATGGATTTGGTACAGTGAGCATAGGAGGAAGTGAGAAGGAGAGAGAAAAGTAAATACAACTAAAAACTAAAAAACTTATGGTGGTCATTAATTTCAGTTTCCTCCATGATCTGAAGAAAGCTAGCTGGCTGAAATTTCAAAGACTTGTAGGTGATGCAGGGCTGAAAGAGGACTTTGAGACTTCAGGCCTTCCACACGGTACAAGGAATCCCCTCTACAGACTCTTTGATGGGGCCTTGAACAACTCAAGTCACCAACTCACAAAACAATCTCCTTCATAGCCAGGTACCTTGAGCCAAAATCTACTACTAAGAAATTTCCACCCACTGACCCCCGTACTGCCATCAGGAACCACCTCCATGATCTGAGCCCCCAAGGCTAGCATGAGTGTTCTCCACCCCACCTCTGATGTAGGTGATACTGGGGCAGAAATAGTGGCCACCCAGCAGACACCTGTGGCCAAGTAAGTAGACCTTTGGTTTTTCCCGCCTCCTGTTCCCTACTGACGGGTGGAATCTAACTGGTCCCTTAGAATCAGACTCTCTGGCTCAATACCAGCTGCTACTGACTCTGTTTCAGCATCTTCTGGACCTAATCCTGCCTTGTTCTGCAGCCTCTGCTGACTCACTGCCCACTGACACCTTCAGGCAAATCCAAAGGCACCATAGCTCCAAACAGACACAAGCTTTCCAGGACAAAGTAGAACTGACCCATAGAATTTCCAAGGAGAGCCTGGTAGATTCAAACTGCTGACCTTTGGGTTAGCAGCCATAACTCCTAACCACTACACCAACAGGGTTTCCACATGTGGCATAGTGAGTGGAAATGAGCAGGATGGCAGTCCTTTTACCCATTTGTCTTTGGGTAGTGAACAACCTGCACACTTGTAAGCAGCAGCCCTGACCAACTGGGTCCCACTTGGTATCTGGGACCTGCATGCTACAGGCCTTCCCCACCAACATCCAGGGCTGACCTCCCCACTGCCTTGCAAAACCTAATCCCCTGAGTTTCATCAGGCTGCATTATCCTAAGGGCTAGGATCATGTCTTAATACTCACTGTGCCTCAATAAATGTTTAAGAAATGAAAAGATGAGTTACAAGAAGGAAAAAAGAAGAAACTAACTCTCCATATCCTGAATGGCAGAACCCTGAATGTTGGAAACTTTGCTTTATCGAATGAAGCCCCACCTCTTCGCCAAGCCCATTCTTTCACTCACTGCTTCAGTCAAAACTGGTTATTTATGGACTCCCAGTCCAGCACTCCCTGCTTCTGCCCTGATGGGCATTAAATCAGTCAGGGAAGTTAGGACAGAGAGAGGCAGAGAGGAGCGCCTCATTCCCAGTGAAGAAGACACTCTGCCCTCGACACTTTCTCCCTTTTTCCTCCTGACCCAGAGGCACTACTTGGCCTTGACCTCAGCAGACACAGACAGGGCTGAGCCTCTGCCAGAGCTTCTCAAAACAGAATGAATGGGAGGAAAGGAAGACCTAATACTTAGGGGACACTAAGCTTCTGTTAAGGGTGATGGAAAAATTTTGGGACCATTTACGGGTGATAGTTAGACAACATGAACATAATTAATGTCACTAAACTGTATATGTAAAGATCATTGAAATAGCAATGTTTTGTTACATAGATAACTTTCCCCACTGCTGTCAAGTCGATTCTGACTCATAGTGACCCTATAGGACAGAGTAGAACTTCCCCATAGGATCTCCAAGTCTGTGATCTTTATAGAAGCAGACTGCCACATCTTTCTGCCACAGAGCAGCTGGTGGGTTCAAACTGCTAACATTTCAGTTAGTAGCCAAGTGTTTTTAACCCCTGTGGTATCACAATAAAAAAAAAAGGGGTGGGGGGAATGAATGGCCACTCATACAGGGAAGGACCTTGAGAGGGGAGCAGGCCCTCCAGGCCCTGTGACATTGGTCAGATACTCTTTAGTGCACACACTGCTGACCAGCCATTCCTACTACCTTCCCTACCCATCCCCATCATAAAGGCAGACAGTTCAGGCCTGACCTGAGGTGTGCATCTGCTGTGGCAGCCAGCGGACAGGCCAGCCACACAGCACGCAGGCCTGCTTTCCTTCAAGTGGCTATGCGCAAAATTACACTGCTGAGGGGCAAACAGAACGGATGGTGGAGGCTGACAGGCCCGGAGACCCCAGAGCAATTTCACTTGGTTTTGATTCATGGCTTGTCAGAGCACTAACCAAATATTCCATTTTCATTTCCCCACTCCACTCTCTCCCATTGACTGGCATCGTAATTGAAAACTCTGGCATGAAGAGCTGCAGCCACCTGTCTGCAGGGCCCTCAATCTGTCTGCTCAAAAAGTCTTGCTCCTGAAAGACAGGGATGGAAGGGGAAATTAGCGAACAGATGGTTCAGGGATTGAATTCACATGGGCCACCTTCCGCTGCCTCTCAGTCATCTCAGCTCCAGCACCTAGGTCTCTCCTGCCCTTCCTTCTCTGCCTGCTGAGCTTATTGCTGCTCAACCATAAAAAGGGTTCAGGCCCAGAGAGGTAGGCTGAGTTAAAATCACTCTTTTAATTTCTGTTTGAAGACCCACCAAGAGTCAAGTTGGCAAGAAGAGAATTTTGAAATAAGGGGTCAACCAAATTTGGGGAATTAAAAAAAATTTTTTCTCATATAAAAAATTCATTGCCATTGAATCAATTCTGACTCATAGTGACCCTGTAGGACAGAGTAGAACTGCGCCATAGGGTTTCCAAGGAGCAGCTTGTGGATTCAAACTGCCAACTTTTTTGGTTAGCAGTCGAACTCTTAACCACTGTACCACCAGGGTTCCTTTCTCATATGAATATCTCTAAAACACTAGCTCCAATAATAATAATAGTTGATATTTATTTTGCCCTTACAATTTGCCAGGTGTGTTCTAATAGATTTAAATAAATTAGCTCATTTTATCTTGGCAAGAATCCTATGTTTTAGGTACTGTTGTTATCTCCATTTTACAGATGGGGAAGCTGAGGCTGAATGATACTAAGTCACTTGCTCAAGGTCAAACAGATAAGAAATATTAAAGCAGGAATTTCAACCCAGCCAGCCCTTTTAACTTCTGTGCCATGCTTCCCAGGATTCAAAGAAGGAAGACCTAAGATGATAGATAGATAGATAGATAGATAGATAGATAGATAGATAGATAGATAGATAGATAGATAGATAGATAGATAGATAGATGATAGATAGATAGATACATAGATAGATAGATAGACAGACAGACAGACAGACTATAAAGAGAGAGATATAGATGATGATAGAAAGATAGATGATAGATAGATTAGGTAGATAGGTGATAGATAGGTAGATAGACAGACAGATAGATAGATGGATGATAGGTAGGTAGGTAGACAGACTGACAGACAGACAGATAGACTGATAGGTTTTTTTTTCTTGTAGTTATTGTTAGGTGCTGTCAGTCATCTTCAACTCATAGTGACCCCATCTACAACAGAACGAAACACTGCCAGATCCTGCACCATCCTGATAATCATTGCTACCTTTGAACCTATTGTTGCAGCCACTGTGTCAACCCATCTTCTTGAGGGTCTTCCTCTTTTTCACCGACCCTTTACTTTACCAAGCATAATGTCCTTCACCAGGGACTGGTCCCTCCTGAAAACATGTCCAAAGTGAGATGAAGCCTCACCATCCTTTCTCCCAAGGAGCATTCCAGATGTACTTCTTCCAAGACAGATTTTTTGTTTGTTCTTCTGGCAGTCCATGGTATATTCAATATTTTTCATGAACACCATAATTAAAAGGCATCAATTCTTCTTCAGTCTTCCTTATTCATTGACAAGCTTTCGCATGCATATGAGGTGATTGAAAATACCGTGGCTTAGGTCAGGCCCACCTTAGTCCTCAAAGTGACATCTCTGCTTTTTAAAACATGAAAGAAGTCTTTTGCTGCAGATTTACCCAATGCAATACATTGTTTGATTTCTTGACTGCTACTTCCAAGGCTGTTGATTGTGGATCCAAGTAAAATAAAATCCTTGACAACTTCAATCTTTTCTCCGTTTGTCATGATGTTGCTTATTGGTCCAGTTGTGAATATTTTTTGTTTTCTTTATGTTGAGGTGTAGTTCATACTGAAGGCTGTGGTCTTTGATCTTCATCAGTTAGTGCTTCAAGTCTTCTCTTTCAGCAAATAAGGTTGTGTCATCTGCATAAGTTGTTAATGAGTCTTCCTCCAATCTAGATGTCATGTTCTTCTGTATATAGTCCAGCTTCTCAGATTACGTGAAAGTTACTACAGACAATAGCTCCTCATATACCACAGACAGGGTCTCATATATGTATTTTTATCTGGAACTCCAGATGATTTTGATCATTAGCCAAGTATGGGAACTAAAAGGTAGAAAAATGGAGACATATGGCCGGTCAACTGTTCACCTCCCTGGCCAGGTTTCCTGCCTCTAATAGAGAGGGCGATTGCCCTGCCTGCCCCTCCCTGTCTCTCTGTCAGCATAAACAGGCAGCCTGCTCACTCTCTGGGCTCAAGCTGTTAATAGCTGGTTAGCCCTGAATCCTGAATCTAGCAAGTTTTAAATTTGAAGCTTCTCTAGCTTTCTGCCACAGTTCTACAGCCTGACACCCACTCTTCCCCTGACTCTCAGAATCTCTGACACATAAGCCCCACTGTCCCTAACTGTCCCCCCACTACCTAGGTGCTGTAGGCAGACACAAATGCCGTGTGCAGATGGTTCAAAGAGAGGAAAGGCATTTTTCCATGTCTCTATCATATTGACCATGCCCTCAAGTTCAGGATTGCTTGAGTTTCCCATTGCTACTGTAGCAAACTTGGTGACTTAAAGTGTATGCATTTATTATCTTCTGGAGGTCAGAAGTTCTGGAGGTCAGAAATCTGCAGTCAATCTCGCTGGGCTAAAATTTTCTGTATTGGCAGGGCTGCTTTTCTTCTGGAGGCAATAGGGAAGGATCTGTTGCTTGTCTTTTCCACTTTCTGGAGGCTGCCAGCATTCTCTGGCTCATAGCCTCGCATGACTCAGACCTCTGCTTCTACTGTCATGTCTCCTTCTCTGCCTCTGACCTTCCTGCCTCCCTTTCATAACCTTTATGATTACATTGGGGCCACTAGATAATCCAGAGTAATCTCCCCATCTCAAGATTCCTAACTTAACCACACCTGCAAAGTCCTTTTGGTGTGTAAACTAATATACTCACAGGTTCTGGGGATTAGGCCACCGTGTATTTTGAGTGCTTGCCAACCTGGAGGGCTCATCTTCCAGCATTATTTCAGACAGTATTCTGTTGCGATCCACAGGATTTTCATTGGCTGAATTTTGGAAGTAGATTACCAGGCCTTTCCCCCTGGCCATCTTTGGGGTGCCATTATTTTGTCTGCCACAAAGTTGATAGTAACAGTGCACACCTACTTGTGCCCCAGGGCT
The DNA here is from genome assembly GCF_030014295.1 of Loxodonta africana. Taxonomy (NCBI): domain Eukaryota; kingdom Metazoa; phylum Chordata; class Mammalia; order Proboscidea; family Elephantidae; genus Loxodonta; species Loxodonta africana. Next base: position 43,555,957 of record NC_087367.1, on the reverse strand, counting down.
GAGGTGGGAAATAAAGATACAGACTTTGAGGACTGGCCGCAGTTACCCACTTGAAAGCAGAGGAGAGGCCACCTTGCTCAAGAGAGGAGCTCTGGCTGCTCCTATCAGAGTCAAGTGAGCGGAGGCAACCTTGGAGGAACCCGGGGCTGGTGTGCTGTATGCATGTATACGTGTACCGAGGCTGTTAAAGCAGTAAGGGTTGAAAACACCAACCCCCAGAGAGAACAAGGAGAAAGCAGCTTGGCGGCATTCTCTCTTAAAATGGCATAATAAAAATGTGTATCTCAAATACCCAAAACTATTTCTGAATTCATTTCTCCATGGAAGCCCAAGAATTCAAGAACTCTGTCTTCCTCATTTCAGAAACAGAGGTCTGAGAAATTGCCTCCTGTTGTCTCTGGCTTGATGCTGTTTAACAGCCTCCAAGAGATCAGGCAGGAGGCTGGCTGTCAGTCCCAGGCCGCATGACACCGAAGCTCTGAATATGGATTTACTGATGAGACTCAAACCCCTTGGAGCCTTCTGAAACAGGCGCTTCTGCTCCCTGCATGGAAACATCTCTTCTTAACACCTTCCTTTTAGCACACTGGGTAGGAAAGCCCCCACAGAGGCGCTCAGGGCCTGGCTGCGTCCAGCCCCATAAATCATGACAGCACAATAAAGATGTACTATAATTTTTTTTTTTTTTTTTTTATGGAGGTTATTAGAGGCCTGGGGAGGAGGGAGCTCCAGAGCAGCAGCTCAGGGAGCAACTGAGACAGAATGGAGGGTCCCTGGGGAAAGAGCACAGCCACCTGTTGCACAACTGCATGGGACACCACTGACATTGAGGTGGTCCTGGAGGAGGGGCAGGAGTGGTCCCTCTGTGAAGCCCACACAACACAGCTCGCCTTCCAGAGCTGCCTGGCTGGGCTCCTGAGCAGACATGTCCCTGGACCACCAACTCTGGGTCAGGGGTGCAGGCATCTTTGGGCCCCTGAGGTCTTGGTGGACTCTAGCACGTCTACATTCAGGTGGAGACCCCTCCCCTGACAGTGTGGGCTTTAATAGTGCTTCAGAGAAAATAACCTGGCTGAGAGCTCAAACCCATTTGGGAACTTGCAAGCTGGAGGGGTGACAACTTTCTATACCATGCTATAGAGCAGTTTGTTTCAAATGAAGTCAAATTTATCATATCTCATTTCTGAAGACTTTTGCTGGTTTTCATATCTGTGGTTTCTTTTCATTTGTTTCCTCCATTTACCTCCTATTTCTGATCAATTTTATTTCTTAAATATTCTTCCCATCTCTCTTCTTTTCCCTTCCTCATGTTTCATGATTTCCTCTCAGCTCCTAAAAATACTTCCTCTCCCGAGAGATTTCCCTTTCTTGTTTCTAGACCATCCCCTAAATACTCATTTTAATAAGCTCCCAACACTGATCTCCTAACAAATCATTCCATGCGATTTTGCAAATAGACCAGTGTCTTGGTTAAAATGAAAATTCCCCAGGGCACACAATAAATAATAAATATAGAATAACGTAATCAAGAGGGTTATGATTCTGAGCAGCTTATGCTCAAAATGCAAAAACGAGGGGAGGTGGTGGGCAGGAGGCTGGCTCCCCAAGTCCTAGGCCCTGCTGAAAATTCTGAGCAGCAGCATGTGTAAAGTGGACTGATCTTGGGGAACTAAACATTCTATCTCACAAAGACCTGACCTTTGCCAGGTGTCAGGACTCATTCTTAGAGAAAGAAGGGACCCAACATGAAAGAAGGTTCCTGCAACATTAATAAATGTTTACTGCCAGCACTGTACTACACACTGGAATACAAAGGAGGGCAAAAAGCTGGACCCTGCTCACATGGTGCTGGCAGGCTTGTGGGGTGAGGACGAAGGGTCAACAGAGGTTAATGGTCACACAAGCAGGATCTAGAGTTAGAGAGACCTGGATTTCAATCCTGGCTCTGCCAATGTGATGCGACTTTGAACACGTTGGTTAACCTCTCTAGGCCTTAGTTTTTTCATCTGTAGGTTGGGGATAGTAAGGGAATCTCCTGTTGTGGTGAGGATGAAATGAGATCACCCCTATAAAGACCAGAGCCCAGTTCCTGGCACCCAGTGACCACTCTTTAGGTGGTAATCACCATTACGAGTTTTTGTTGTTGTTGTTCGTTGCCCTTGAGTCAAATCCTACTCATGGCGACCCCCTGTGTGACAGAGTAGAACTTCTCCATAGTGTCTTCTTGTCTGTAATCTTTGTGAAAGTAGATCACCTTGTCTTACTTCCATGAAGCCACGGAGTAGGTTTGAACTGTCAACCTTTCGGTTAGTAACCAAGTGCTTTTGCATTGTGCCACGGGGACTGCTATGAGTATTAATATGTCTCATAAACTGAAAAATGAAGGCCTTTGTACCCTGAAAGCAAGACTCAGAGATGTTAGAAAGGGGTAAAGTGAAGGCATTAAATAGGACCCCAGACACTGTGACTACAGTAAGAACAGGAAACTCAGACAGCAGGTCAGCCCAGGACCCTGACTCTTTTTGCAGTGAGGTTGCTGTCAGCAATGGGAACCCCAGAAAATGAGCCTCCATTCCTCCAGTGCTGAGGCTGTCACCAGACCTCTCTTCTCCCAACATTTTTGTCCCTGTTGGTTAATGCTATTCCATTTCACAGGTGAAAACTGAGGATCAGGGAAAGCCACTGGCCCATGGCCCTTCAAGGATGCCAAAGCAGAAAGATAAGAGTGATCTCTGCCCATTGTCCCTCCCTTTCTTTCTCCTTTCTTCCTTTCTACCATTGCCCTTGGATGCTTTAATGGACCAGCTAGGCCTCCCCAGTTCATTACACGTTCTGCCATTCCACGTTTTCTTACCTCTATCACTGTCATTGCCTCGATATTATCTACTTGGCCCCTGAATACATTTGAATTGGCAACCCTGGACAAGACCTCCTCTGGGACCTTTCTACCCAAATTGTTGTCCCTGAATGAGCAGCATCGGCGAGCTCTTGGAATTGTTCAAAATGCAGAATCACAGGACCCACTCCAGACTGAATCAGAATCTGCATTTTAGTCTTTTCATGCCTGGTGGTGCATATAGTGACCATGAACTTTTTCATTCTCTGGGGTTTATTGGGAAGCTGCTGTACCATTGACAGTAACTATACTCACTCTGCAAGGTCTTTACTACTAAAACTGAAGAAATGGGTGTGTGCCACAAATTACTGTTTTTACAGATATTTTATGAGTTGCCTGAATTTTTAGTAGGAAAAATAGAAATTTTGAAAATTTTCATTTATAACACATATGTATCAATAGGCCCCGGGGGGATTGCGGGGCATAATTAGTGATACTTCATACGTACCACTAAACACTCAGGGTAGGCTTGTGGGAGAGGGCATCAGAAAAAATCCGTACTACCTACCAAAAATTCAGACACACTCAATGATTCAGCATGCTTCACGTGATATCAACAAAAAATTTTAAGCAGAAAATAATTGAATCACCAAAGGGTTAACAGATTCGTGTGCACGTTAAAGTTTGATAAATGTGGAGCTAGTCCAGGGGGTCCCCTCTGGTCTACTTTCTAGCCAGACCCCCTGTCCTCCTTCTCTGATCCTCAGAGCACATTGTGGACTAGCTCCCATACTCCACTGCCAAAGGGGATCGTTCTGGACACAGAGCATTGGTGAGTTTCCACTGTAGTGTAAGAACACTTTCTGAAATTCTCTTATGCTGATAATCACGTCTTAGCTAGCTCTTCAGAAAGACCCCTTTTCAGATTAAGTGCCTCAAAGATGGACAGATCAGCTCCTATAGTAATCACAGGCATGATGCTTGCACGGAAAACTGGTGAAAAAAAAAAAAATGGGTGAAGCTGGAGAGAAATGCATACATAGCAAATTTTAATCCTGCTGAAACATAATCAGCTTTTGCTTCTGCAGCAATTAGCATAATATTACCGATAATGTCTTACATGGCAATTTTGCTGTAAACATTTGTGCTAATTTGCCATGACCTAATTATTTTATGACATATAATTATGAAGTCTTTTTCAAGTCGAAATATTTTTGTTTTACATTTCTATAATCTTTTTCCAGGAAAAAAATTAAAAATCAGCACTCCCACAACTCGAAACACACAGTCTTCTCTTAGCTGTTGTTTGTGACACTTCACTTCACTAAACGGGGAATTCCCTAGCGCTGGAATGCTCATGGTCATGCACTTCCCTGTGACTAATTTGAATCAGGTGTCACTGGCTCTGCCTGCTCCATTATTACCTATGAGACTGGTGAATCCACACTCTTAGCCTCCCAACCTCACCCACTCTATCCCAAACACAGAGTCTGGCAGGAGGCTGGTGACAAATGCTTGCAATGAGAGGAAAAAGGTTGGATTTAATTTTTAACGAATGTGAAAGCTTTGGCTAAAAGAAGAATGTGAGCATGATTGTAGCCTCATCCCTCAGACAAACTCTTGTTAGAATCTTAACTGCCTCCCCAAATCCACAAGATGCTGACATGAGCACGTGGGCAGCCCTAGTCATCTCCTCTGCTCCCTACCCCACTCCCCCAGCTCTCTCCCTGGTCAGTGGCCTGCAAGCTTCCTGGCTTACATTCGCATGGGTGCTGGGATGGGGGAGGGGATGTGGCTCTGATAATTGTACTGCAGCCCCAGCATCAATCTAGCCTGTGGATGCCTGATTAGCAGTAGGTAACGAGCTACCTGAACCTTCAGTGCACAGCATTAACCATTTGACCCCAGACTCTTGGAGTAACACAGGGAGATGGCTACCCTGTGGAAGGTTGGCCACCATGTCCCCTAAAAAAAAACCCAGTACCCCCATAAAGACAGGTCTACACACAGGGTTCAGAGGCCAAGCCTGAGAATGCCTAACCTTCATGCTCTAATCCTTCCAGGAGAGGGACAGGCTCTCAGAGAACCAGACCACAGAGGGAAGGGCCAGAGCCTGGTGAGCATGGAGTGTGAGGGCTATAAATACCATGAAAACAGCTATAAGACAGCAAGATCAGCTAAGGGGGTGACCATAGCAGTCTACGTCAGGAAGAGACACAAGTAGGGAACATTCTCTAAGACAAATCTCACCAACATGAACCTTATTCCATGCCCTAGTGTAGTGATTAAAAGCCTGTACCCTGAAGCTGAACTTCGTGGTTCAAATCGTGGCTCTACCACCTATCTATTCAGTGTTGAACCTGGGCCAAATTGTTATTCCTCAGTTGCCTTTTCTATAAAATGGGAATAATGGTAACATCACCTACCCCCTGGGGTTGTTACGAAGGTTAGATTAATATAAGGTCTTTAGAACAGGCACAATATAAGTCTTTGTAAAATAAAATCAAATTCTCTACTTTTATACATTCCTATCAAGTTAGTTTTTAGTTACCAAGATAAGAACAGAATCCATGAGGAATAGGGTCCTACCAGACTCCAAATGGTAAGCAGCAACATATATCAAGTTATTTATTGATTATTAAGCTGATGCTCAACAAACATTGTTGCATTAAATATTTATTAATTAAATGGATGGAACAATTTACCGAGCACCAACACTGTGTTAGGACTTGGCCAGGTCCTGGTGAATACAAAGATGAAAAACAAGGCCCCAGCTTTAAAGAAGGCACAGTCTAGCAGAAGTAGGCATGCAAACAAATAGTTGTATTTAAAAATACAAAGCTATTGCACAAATCACAAAAGAAGAAGTAGGGCTAGCGTAAAAACTTACAACAGTTTCTATGTTACTAGTTCACATTTATAACCATAGACTTTAATGTACTTAAAAGTTATCAGCTTTATTAAGGTACAGTTTGCATTCCATAAAATGTACTAATTTTAAGTGCACAATATAATCCATTTTAACACATATATAAAGTCATAGAAGAACCACCATAATCACAATATAGAACATTTGCATCACTGTGTCCTTATGAGTTGGAACTGACTTGACTGCGCCTAACAACAAACAACAAAATATCCTTATCTGCTTTGTGGTTAGTCACCTCCTCTAACCCCCAGCCCCCGGCAACCTCTGATCTGCTATTTGTCACCATAGTGTTGTTTTGTGTATAATTACATATAAATTGAATCACACATTATGTACTTTTGTGTGTGTGGCTTCTTTCACTAAGAATAGTGCTTTTGAGATTCAACCATGTTGTTGTATTAATACTTTATTCATTTTTATTTCTGAGTAGTACTGTACTTCATTGTATGGATGCATCATGGTTTATCCATTCACCAAGCGAAAGACCACTAGCTGAAAGTGAAGAGGACTTGAGTCACTTACTGATGAAGATCAAAGACCACAGCCTTCAGTATGAATTACACCTCAACATAAAGGAAACAAAAATCCTCAGAACTGGACCAATACGTAACATCATGATAAATGGAGAAAAGATTGAGGTTGTCAAGGATTTCATTTTACTTGGATCTGCAATCAACACCTATAGAAGTAGCAGTCAAGAAATCAAAAGACATATTGCATTGAGCAAGTCTTCTGCAAATGACCTCCTTAAAGTGTTGAAAAGCAACGATGCCACCTTGAAGACTAAGGTGAGCCTGACCCAAGCAATGGTGTTTTCAATCACCTCCTATGCATGTGAAAGCTGGACAATGAATAAGGAAGACCAAAGAAGAATTGATGCCTTTAAATTGTGGTGTTGAAGAATACTGAATATACCATGGACTGCCAAAAGAATGAACAAGTCTGTCTTGGAAGATGTACAGCCAGAATGCTGCTTTGAAGCAAGGATGGTGAGACTACATCTCATATACTTTGGACATGTTTTCAGGAGAGATCAATCCCTGTAGAAGTACATCATACTTGGTAAAGAAGAAGGTCAGCAAAAAAGAGGAAGACCATCAACGAGATGGATTGACACAGAGGTTGCAACTATGGGCTCAAGCATAACAATGATAGCACAGGACCAGGCAGTGTTTTGTTCTGTTGTACATAGGGTTGCTATGAGTCGACATCAACTCGGTGGCACTTAACAGTTCCTTCCAGTTTTCAACTATTACAAAAAAAGCTGCTATAAACAGTCACATAAAAGTCTTTATGTGGGCAGGGTCATGGAAGCTCCACAGACACATCCAAACTCCCTGAGGGACTGAATTGCTGAGCTGAGGCCTGTGGGGACCATGGTCATTGGGGAACATCTAGCTCAATTTGCATAACATTATTTATAACGAAAATGTTCTACATTCTACTTTGGTGAGTAGTGTCCAGGGTCTTAAAAGCCTGTGAACAGCCATCTAAGATACTCCACTGGTCTCAGTCCATCTGGAGCAAGGGAGAATGAAGAAAACTAAAGACGCAAGGGAAAGATTAGTCCATCCACCACAGCCTCCACCAGACTGAGTCCAGTACAACTAGATGGTGACCAGCTACCACCACTAACTGCTCTGACGGGGATCACAACAGAGGGTCCTGAACAGAGCTGGAGAAAAATGTAGAACAAAATTTTAACTGACAAAAAAAGACCAAACTTACTGGCCTGACAGGGACTGGAGAAATCCCAAGAGTACGACCTCTGGACACCCTTTTAGATCAGTACTGAAGTCACTCCTGAGGCTCAACCTTCAGCCAAAGATTAGACAGGCGCATAAAACAAAATGAGACTAAAGGGGCACAACAGCCTGGGGCAAGGACTAGAAGGCAGGAGTGGACAGGAAAACTGGTATTAGGGAACCCAAGGTCAAGAAGGGAGAGTGTTGACGTGTCGTGGGGTTGTGAACCAATGTCATAAAGCAATATGTGTACTAACTGTTTAATGAGAAACTAGTTTGTTCTATAAAACTTCACCTAAAGTACAATTTAAAAAAAAAGATTTCATTATCTCTAAAAACAAAACAAAAAAAGGCTTTATGAGGACATATGTTTTCATTTCTCCTGAAAAATATCTAAAAGTGGAATTGCTGGTCATATGGTTAGGGTTTACTTAACTTTATAAAAAACTGTTAAATTGTTTTCCGAAGTGGCTGCCCAATTTTGCAACCAAGCTATGAGTCAGAATCAACTTGACAGCAACAGGTTTGGTTTTGGTTTTACCAGCAATGAATGAGAGTTCCAGTTGCTTCATATTCTCACCAGTACTTGGTATGGTCAATCTTTTTAATTTTAGCTATGTTAATAGATGTGTATTGATACCTCATTGTGATTTTAATTTGTAGCGACTGATGATGCTCAGCATCTTTTCATTTGCCAGCTGTATGTATGCTTTGGTGAAACGTCTGTTCCAATCTTTTGCTCAATGTTAAATCAAGGCATCTTCTTGTTATTGAGTGGTAAAAATTCTTTGTATATTCCAAGTTTTTCATCATATGTGTCCCACAAATATTTTCTTATAGACAATGACTTGCCTTTTCATTTTCTTAACACTATGTTTCAGATTTTTTTTTAAGTTTTTATTGTTGATAAATTTCAATTTATCAATCTTTTAATTTTATGATTTATGCTTTTTTGCCATATCTAAAAACTCTGCCCAGTCCAAGGTTACAGAGATTTTCTCCTATATATTCTTCTAAATATTTTATAATTTTAGCTCTTATGTTTAGATCGTGGTTCATCTTGAATGAATTTTTATATATTGTGTAAGTTAAGGGTCAAAACTCATTGTTTGGCATGTAGATATCCAGTTTTTCCAGCACCACTTCTTGCAAAGACTAACCTTTCTCCATTGAAGTACTTTGCACCTTTGTTTAAAAAACAGCTTGAGTATGTATATGTGGGATTCTTTCTTGATTTTCTCTTCTGTTTCATTGATCTATGTATCTAAATTTATACAATAATCAATATCTTGATTATTGTAGCTTTATAGCAAATTAAAAAAAAAATTTTTTTCTTTATAGCAAATTTTAAAATCAAATAATGTAAGTGCCCCAAGTTTGTTTTCTTTCAAAATTTAGTTATCTTAGGTGTTTTGCCTTTACACATAAATTTTAGAATCAGTTTGTCAAATTTTAAAAAAGCCTACTGAAATTTTTACTGGGATTGGGTTGAATACATAGATCAATATAATTGACATTTTAGCAATACTGAGTCCTTTTATCCATGAATATGTTTATTACCATAATTTTAAATGACTTCATAACAAAAGGATATATAACTTACTTAACCATTTCCTATTGTTGGACCTTTGTATTATTTTCACTCTTAATTATACTTTGTTGATAGTGTAAGTAAATGAAGCAGGGTACAAAACTACATAAGGTGTTAATTGCAACTACACACACACGTATAAACACATACACACACGCTTTAAAGTGGATGTTGTTGCCATTCACTAAAAAGAGAAGACTGGAAGTAAGGTAGAAACAGGTTTAAGGTTTAAGGGCCAGAAATTCAGAATTACTCATTACTAACTTGAAAGTGCGTGTTAGACATTGAAAAGCAGATGTCTGAATCTGCTTAAATAAACTACTATTTATATACATGAGTCTGGTGGGGCTCTGTTCTGGTTATCTATTGCTACATAACAAAAACTACCCAAAACTTGATAGTGTAAAACAATTATTTTATATGCTCACATATTCTGTGGCTCAGGGATTCGGAAAGGGCACAGAAGGAATGGAATGGCTTATCTCTGTTACACCATGTCTGCAACCTCAGCTGGGAAGAACTGAATGGCCAGCAGTAACTCAAGTGGCTAGGGGCTGGAATCATCTAGAGGCTCCTTCACTCCCATGTCCAGGGTCTAGGCTGCAATGACCCAAAGAGTCTGCTAGGGTTGTCAATCAGAATGACTACATGGAGGAGGCAGAGCTAAGATGGCGGAGTACACAGATGCTTCTGGTGAGCCCTGTTTACAACAAAGCCCCCAAAAACAAGTGAAACAAGTATACTTATGACAAGCTGGGAACTCTGAGCTTCAAAGGCAAGCTTAGAAAATGATCAGAGGGGCAGGGGGAGGAAGAGACAGTTCAGAGGCAGAGAGGAGTTACCGGACTTGAATGGCAGGGAGACCTCAGGCATCGTTCCTGGAGAGGCGGTGGTGGGCTGGTACTAGCATTCAACCACAGTTTCCCCAGGGAGAAGCAGCCAGCCACACAGCCTACTCATACCTCCGGACCCAGAGAAGAAAGGCACTCTTGACAAAAGCTAAATACTAGCATATATTTTACCAAGCACCCCCACTCCCAAGCCAGCTTTGGTGGTTGAATTCCCTGGGCCTGAGATAGGCACTGTTGAGCACCTACAGCCATCCTCCTGGCCTTGGAGAAGGAAAAAAATTCCATTTGGGGGACAAGATAATTTGCCAGCTCCACTAACTGGGGAAGCTCAGCACAGAAGCAGCTCCTGCCCAGGCATAAACGGTCCATGCACTTTGAGCACCTTTCCCTTCTGCATGGACCTGTGTGGGCGTATTTCAGGAGAAGAGGCCCTTGTTGGCAGACTCCAACCATTTCAGCTGTGCAGTGGAGAGGTGGGTGTTTGATGTTTGACATTGCTTTGTCTATTAAACAGCGTCCTCACCTACCCACATCAGGGGCCTAAGGACTGGTAGCTCCACTCAGGTCACACAGCCACCCGTGACAGGGGTCCAAGGATAACTGGGATCTCCCAATGCATACAACCAAAAACTTTGGGTCCCCAAGGTCCATCTGCAGAACCCACCCACCCACCAGCACGCTCTAGGGAACAGGGACACGCTTTCATCAGAGACACTCGGGGGTTGGTTCTCAGCCCCCTGCCTTGTTCAGAGCATGACCCCCTGCTACAATCAGATACTGATACATATGCTAATCACCCCTGCCTCTCTAAGACTGTAGGACAGAGCCTGTGCCACACACTTGATGATCAGCTGCCTGGGCACCTGAGCTGAATTCATACAGGAAAAGTGAATGGACTGCAAGACTGATATACCTGATAACAGCTCTAGCCATCTGGGGACAGGACATCAGAGCTCCAAAGGTGAAAACAATCACACTAGCTCACTCAAGCAACCCATAGGGGTATACCAAAACAAAATAAAGCAAGAAGCTACGACACAACAAGCAAAGACAAAATAATATAATAACTTACAGATGGCTCGGAGACAACAGTCAATATCAAGTCACATAAAGAAACAGACCATGATCACCTCAACAACCTCTCAAAACAAAGAATCCAGGGATCTTCTAGATGAACGTGCCTTCCTGGAATTACCAGAGGCAGAATACAAGAGCTTAATATACAGAACCCTTCAAGACATCAGGAAGGAAATAAAGCAATATGCAGAACAAGCCAAGGAACACACAGATAAAGCAATTAAAGAAACTGGAAAGATTATTCAGGAACATAGTGAAAAATTTAATGAGTGGGAAAAATCCGTAGACAGACAGCAATAAGAAATTCAGAAGATTAACAATAAAATTACAGAATTAGACAACTCAATGGAAAGTCAGAGGAGCAAAATTGAGCAAGTGGAAGGCAGAATTTCTGAACTTGAAGATAAATCACTTGGCACTAATATATTTGAAGAAAAATCACATAAAAGAATTTTAAAAAATGAAGAAGCCTTAAGAGTCATGTGGGACTCTATCAAGAGAAGTAACCTACAAGTGATTGGAGTACCAGAACAGGGAGGGATAACAGAAAATACAGAGAGAATTGTTGAAGATTTGTTGGCAGAAAATTTCCCTGATATCGTGAAAGGTGAAAAGATATCTATTCAAGGTTCTCATCAAACTTCACATAAGGTAGGTGTTAAAAGAAAGTCACCAAGACATATTGTAATCAAACTCGCCAAAACCAAAGATAAAGAGAGAATTTTAAGAGCAGCTACGGATAAACGAAAAGTCACCTACAAAGGAGAGCCAATAAGAATAATCCAGGGTTACTTGGCAGAAACCATGCAGGCAAGAAGGCAATGGGATGAATTATTTAAAAAATTGAAGGAAAAAAATTGCCAGCCAAGAATCACATATCCAGCAAAACCGTCTCTTAAATATGAGGTGAAATTAGGACATTTCCAGATAAACAGAAGTTTAGGGAATTCATAAAAACAAAGCCAAAAGTACAAGAAATACTAAAGGGAGGTCTTTGGTTAGAAAATCAATAATATCAGGTATCAACCCAAGACTAGAACATGGGGCAGAGCAATCAAAAGTCAACTGAGACAGGGAAATAAAAAAAACAAAGCAAGATTAAAAAAAAAAAAAGCTCAAAACAAGGTAACAGCGAAGTTATATAAAAGAAGACAACATTAAAACAGTAAAGGGGGACTAAGAAATGTAATCATAGATATTCCATACAGAGAGGAAGATACACCAATAGAAAGAAATAAAAGTTAGGTTTAAATTTAGAAAAATAGGGGTAAATAATAAGGTAACCACAAAGGAGACAAACTATCCTACTCATCAAAATAAAATACAAGAAAAAAATAGAGAAGCAGCAGAAACAAAATCAACAACAACGAATATGTGGAAAGCACAATATATAAAGGTAATCTACTCAGCACATAAAATTAAGTGGGAAAAAGAAACCATCAACAACACACAAAAAAAGACATCAGAATAATAGCACTAAATTCATACCTATCCATAATTACACTGAATGTAAATTGACTAAATGCACCAATAAAGAGACAGAGTGGCAGAATGGATTAAAAAACACAATCCCTCTATCTGCTGCCTACAAGAGACAAACCTTAGACTTAGAGACACAAACTAAAACTCAAAGGATGGAAAAAAATATATCAAGTAAACAACAATCAAAAAAGAGAAGGAGTGGCAATGTTAATTTCTGACAAAATAGACTTTAAAGTTAAATACATCATAAAGGTTAAGGAAGGACACTATACCAAGGGACAATATACCAAGAACATATAACCTTATTAAATATTTATACACCCATTGACAGGGCTGCAAAATACATTAAAAAAACTCTATCAGCATTGAAAAGTGAGATAGACAGCTCCACAATAATAGCAGAAGACTCCAACACACCACTTTCGGTGAAGGACAGGACACCCAGAAAGAAGCTGAATAAAGACACAGAAGATTTAAATGCCACAATCAACCAACTTGACCTCATAGACATATACAAAACACTCCACCCAACAGCAAAGAAGCATACTCCCTTTTCTAGTGCACATGGAAAGTTCTATAGAATAGAACACATATTAGGTCATAAAGCAAGCCTTAGCGAATCCAAAATACTGAAATATTACAAAGGATCTTCTCTGACCATAAGGCCATAAAAGTGGAAACTAACAGAAAAAACAGGGAAAAGAAATCAAACACTTGGAAACTGAACAATATCCTCCTCAAAAAAGACTCGATTATAGAAGACATTAAGGATGGAATAAAGAAATTCATAGGATCCAGTGAGAATGAAAATACTTCCTATCAGAACCTTTGGAACACAGCAAAAGCAGTGCTCAGAGGTCAGTTTATATCAATAAATGCACACAAACAAAAGGAAGAAAGGGCCAAAGTCAAAGAATTATCCCTACAACCCGAACAAATAGAAAGAGAGCAACAAAAGAAACCCTCAGGCACCAGAAGAAAACAAGTAATAAAAATTAGAGTGGAACTAAATGAAATAGAAAACAGAAAAACAGCTGAAAGAATTAACAAGACCAAAAGCTGGTTTTTTGAAAAGATCAACAAAATTGATAAACCATTGGCCAAACTGACAAAAGAAAAACAGGAGAGGAAGCAAATAGCCTGAATAAGAAATGAGATGGGTGATATTACAACAGACCCAACTGAAATTAAAAGAATCATATCAGATTACCATGAAAAATGTACTCTAACAAATTTGAAAACCTAGAAGAAATGGCTGAATTCCTAGAAACACATTACCTACCTAAACTAACACAAACAGAAGCAGAACAACTAAATAGACCCATAACAAAAAAAGAGACTGAACAGTTAATCAAAAAACTCCCAACTAAAAAAAGCCCTGAGGAGTGGGGCCAAGATGGTGGACTAGGTGGACGCTACCGCGGATCCCTCTTGCAACAAAGACTAGGAAAAACAAGGGAATCGATCACATACATAACAATCTACGAACTCTGAACAACAAGCACAGACTTAGAGACGGAAAACGAACAAATACGGGCAGACAACGACCGTTTTCAGAACCAGGAGCCAGCGCACCAGGCAGGTGACCTTTGGAGCCCGATCTGGGGCAGAGCCCAGGGGGGCAGATGGCACAGAAAGGGGGCCCACCCCTTCCCCCCCGAACCCATCCCGGGAGGAAGTCTAGCTGGTTGGTGCGGGCAGCGTAGAGGCGCAGCCGGAGGGAGAAGCACCCAGGAGGCAGTGACTGATCTGGGAGTGGGGAGAACAGCGTCCCAGCTGGGGTGCCGTCCCGCCGGGAGTTAGGCGAGAAGCTGAGGGGGCGCGAGCGGGGGGGGGGGTCAACTATATTTCCCTAAAGTGACCCCGGGGCGGGGCCCACACAATCGTGCGGGAGGACGCACACCCAGTCCGCGCGTGTGGTTCGGCACACCGGAGGGAGAAATCCCCGGAAGTGACTGTTCTCAAAGCAGGGAAAGCAGCATCCCAGACGGGGAGCCATTCCGCTGGGATCTGGGCACACGCACGGGCGGGGCGTGAGCACGGGGTCCATTTTTATTACCCTGAATTGACCCAGGGGGCGGGCCCACCTGGTCATGCGAGTGACGCCCACCCAGTTCGCGCGAGAGGTGTGGCGCACCGGAAGGAGAAGTCCCCGGGAGGAAGTGATTGGTCCCTTAGCGGGGAAAGCAGCGTCCCAGACGGGGTGCCGTCCTGCTGGGATTTGGGCGCGCACGCGGGCAGGGCGTGAGCATGGGGTCCATTTTTATTACCCTGAATTGACCCAGGGGGTGGGCCCACCTGGCCGTGCGGGTGACGCCCACCCAGTTCTCGTAAGAGGTGTGACGCACCAGAAGGAGAAGTCCCCGGGAGGAAGTGACTGGTTCCGGAATGGGGAAAGAAGCGTCCCAATCCGGAAGTCGTCCCGCTGGGATTTGGGCATGCGCATGGGTGGGGCGTGACCGCGGGGGCCCAATTATAAACGCCTGAATAGACCCTGGGGGCGGGCCCACCCGTTCGTGCGGGAAACTCCCACCCAGTGCCCACAAGCGGTGCCGCGCACCGGAGGGAGAAGTCCCCGGGAGGAAGTGACTGGTATCCGAGCAAGGAAAGCACCGTCCTAGCCGGAGACCTGTCCCGCCCGGATTTTGGGGGACGGGGCGGAGCGTGAACGCGGTGTTCAGCTCTATATTCTGTGGTGCTACACTCCTAGCTCTCAGATCACTCCTCCACCCTCCCCAGGCGGCTCCATTAACATCCGAATACCCGGAGCCAGAGGGAGAATTCAGATAGGGATCTGACTGCATTTTTTTTTTTTAGCCGACTACTTGGAAAATCTAGTTTCCCAGTGATGGCTCAGAGACAGCAGTCCATATCAAACCACACAAAGAAACAGACCATGACAGCTTCTACAACCCCCCAAACAAAAGAATCAAAATCTTTCCCAAATGAAGATACAATCCTGGAATTATCAGATACAGAATATAAAAGACTAATTTACAGAATGCTTAAAGATATCACAAATGAAATTAGGATAAATGCAGAAAAAGCCAAGGAACACACTGATAAAACTGTTGAAGAACTCAAAAAGATTATTCAAGAACATAGTGGAAAAATTAACAAGTTGCAAGAATCCATAGAGAGACAGCATGTAGAAATCCAAAAGATTAACAATAAAATTACAGAATTTGACAACGCAATAGAAAGTCAGAGGAGCAGACTCGAGCAATTAGAATGTAGACTGGGACTTCTGGAGGACCAGGGAAACAACACCAAGATAGCTGAAAAAAAATCAGATAAAAGAATTTAAAAAAAAGAAGAAACCCTAAGAATCATGTGGGACTCTATCAAGAAGGATAACTTTCGAGTGATTGGAGTCCCAGAACAGGGAGGGGGGACAGAAAACACAGAGAAAATAGTTGAAGAACTACTGACACAAAACTTCCCTGACATCATGAAAGACGAAAGGATATCTATGCAAGATGCTCATCGAACCCCATTTAAGATTGATCCAAAAAGAAAAACACCAAGACATATTATCATCAAACTTGCCAAAACCAAAGACAAACAGAAAATTTTCAAAGCAGCCAGGGAGAAAAGAAAAGTTTCCTTCAAGGGAGAATCAATAAGTTCAGACTACTCAGCAGAAACCATGCAGGCAAGAAGGGAATAGGACGATGTATACAGAGCACTGAACGAGAAAAACTGCCAACCAAGGATCATATATCCAGCAAAACTCTCTCTGAAATATGAAGGAGAAATTAAGATATTTACAGATAAACACAAGTTTAGAGAATTTGCAAAAACTAAACCAAGACTGCAAGAAATGCTAAAGGAGATTGTTTGGCCGGATGACCAATAATATCAGGTACCAGCACAATACAAGGTCACAAAACAGAACGTCCTGATATCAGCGCAACTCAAATAGGGAAAGCACAAAAACAAACAAATTAAGACTAATTCTAAAAAATAAATAAATAAACAAAATAATACACACAACAGGAAATCATGGAAATGAATAGATAAATGATCACAATAATCAAAAAGAGGGACTAAATATAGGAGGCATTGAACTGCCAGATGGAGAGTGATACAAGGCGATATAGAAAGATATAAGTTAGGTTTTTACTTAGAAAAATAGGGGTAAATAAAAAGGTAACCACAAAAAGGAATATCAATTCCATAACTCAAGAAAAAAGCCAAGAAAAACGTAACGACTCAATAAACACAAAGTTAAACATTATGAAAATGAGGATCTCACAAGCTACTAAGAAAAACGTCTCAGCACAAAAAAGCATGTGGAAAAATGAAATGGCCAACAACACACATGAAAAGGCATCAAAATGACACCACTAAAAACTTATTCATCTATAATTACGCTGAATGTAAATGGACTAAATGCACCAATAAAGAGACAGAGAGTCACGGACTGGATAAAAAAACACGATCCACCTATATGCTGCCTACAAGAGACACACCTTAGACTTAGAGACACAAACAAACTAAAACTCAAAGGAGGGAAAAAAATATATCAAGCAAACAATAAGCAAAAAAGAAGAGGAGTAACAATATTAATTTCTGACAAAATAGACTTTAGACTTAAATCCACCACAAAGGATAAAGAAGGACACTATATAATGATAAAAGGGACAATTGATCAGGAAGACATAACCATATTAAATATTTACGCATCTAATGACAGGGCTGCAAGATACATAAATCAAATTTTAACAGAATTGAAAAGTGAGATAGACACCTCCACATATATAGTAGGAGGCTTCAACACACCACTTTCGGAGAAGGACAGGACATCCAGCAAGAAGCTCAATAGAGACATGGAAGACCTACTTACAACAATCAACCAACTTGACCTCATTGACTTATACAGAACTCTCCACCCAACTGCTGCAAAGTATACTTTTTTTCTAGCGCACATGGAACATTCTCTAGAATAGACCACATATTAGGTCATAAAACAAATCTTTCCAGAATCCAAAACATCGAAATATTACAAAGCATCTTCTCAGACCACAAGGCAATGAAGCTAGAAATCAATAACAGAAAAACTAGGGAAAAGAAATCAAATACTTGGAAAATGAACAATACCCTCCTGAAAAAAGACTGGGTTATAGAAGACATCAAGGAGGGAATAAGGAAATTCTTAGAAAGCAACGAGAATGAAAATACTTCCTATCAAAACCTCTGGGACACAGCAAAAGCAGTGCTCAGAGGCCAATTTATATCGATAAATGCACACATACAAAAAGAAGAAAGAGCCAAAATCAGAGAACTGTCTCCCGACAACTTGAACAAATAGAAAGTGAGCAACAAAAGAACCCATCAGGCTCCAGAAGAAAACAAATAATAAAAATTAGAGCTGAACTAAATGAATCAGACAACAGAAAAACAATTGAAAGAATTAACAAAGCCAAAAGCTGGTTCTTTGAAAAAATTAACAAAATTGATAAACCACTGGCTAGACTGACTAAAGAAAAACAGGAAAGGAAACAAATAACCCGAATAAGAAACGAGAAGGACCACATCACAACAGAACCAAATGAAATCAAAAGAATCATATCAGATTACTACGTAAAATTGTACTCTAACAAATTTGAAAACCTAGAAGAAATGGATAAATTCTTGGAACAATACTACCTACCTAAACTAACACATTCAGAAGTAGAACAACTAAATAGACCCATAACAAAAAAAGAGATTGAAACGGTAATCAAAAAACTTCCAACAAAAAAAAGTCCTGGCCCAGATGGCTTCACTGCAGAGTTCTACCAAACCTTCAGAGAAGACTTAACACCATTACTATTGAAGGTATTTCAAAGCATAGAAAAAGACGGAATACTACCCAACTCATTCTATGAAGCTACCATCTCCCTGATACCAAAACCAGGTAAAGACATTACAAAAAAAGAAAATTTTAGACCTATATCCCTCATGAACATTGATGCAAAAATCCTCAACAAAATTCTAGCCAATAGAATCCAACAACACATCAAAAAAATAATACACCCTGATCAAGTGGGATTTATACCAGGTATGCAAGGCTGGTTTAATATCAGAAAAACCATTAATGTAATCCATCACATAAATAAAACAAAAGATAAAAACCACATGATCTTATCAATAGATGCAGAAAAGGCATTTGACAAAGTTCAACACCCATTTATGATAAAAACTCTCACCAAAATAGGAATTGAAGGAAAATTCCTCAACATAATAAAGGGCATCTATGCAAAGCCAACAGCCAATATCACTCTAAATGGAGAGAACCTGAAAGCATTTCCCTTGAGAACGGGAACCAGACAAGGATGCCCTTTATCACCGCTCTTATTCAACATCGTACTTGAAGTCCTAGCCAGGGCAATTAGGCTAGACAAAGAAATAAAGGGTATCCAGATTGGTAAGGAGGAAGTAAAGCTATCACTATTTGCAGATGACATGATCGTATACATGGAAAACCCTAAGGAATCCTCCAGAAAACTACTGAAACTAATAGAAGAGTTTGGAAGAGTCTCAGGATATACAATAAACATACAAAAATCACTTGGATTCCTCTACATCAACAAAAAGAACACCGAAGAGGAAATAACCAAACCAATACCATTCACAGTAGCCCCCAAGAAGATAAAATACTTAGGAATAAATCTTACCAAGGATGTAAAAGACCTATACAAAGAAAACTATAAAACTCTGCTACAAGAAATTCAAAAGGACATACTTAAGTGGAAAAACATACCTTGCTCATGGATAGGAAGACTTAACATAGTAAAAATGTCTATTCTACCAAAAGCCATTTATACATATAACGCACTTCCAATCCAAATACCAATGTCATACTTTAAGGGGAGAGAGAAACAAATCACTAATTTCATATGGAAAGGAAAGAACCCCCGGATAAGCAAAACATTACTGAAAAAGAAGAAGAAAGTGGGAGGCCTCACCCTACCTGATTTCAGAACCTATTATATAGCTACAGTAGTCAAAACAGCCTGGTACTGGTACAACAACAGGCACATAGACCAATGGAACAGAATTGAGAATCCAGATATAAATCCATCCACGTATGAGCAGCTGATATTTGACAAAGGACCAGTGTCAGTCAATTGGGGAAATAATAGTCTTTTTAACAAATGGTGCTGGCATACCTGGATATCCATTTGCAAAAAAATGAAACAGGACCCATACCTCACACCATGCACAAAAACTAACTCCAAGTGGATCAAAGACCTAAACATAAAGACTAAAATGATAAAAATCATGGAAGAAAAAATAGGACCTACCCTAGGAGCCCTAATACAGGGCATAAACACAATACAAAACATTACCAAAAATGATGAAGAGAAACCAGATAACTGGGAGCTCCTAAAAATCAAACACCTATGCTCATCTAAAGACTTCACCAAAAGAGTAAAAAGACCACCTACAGACTGGGAAAGAATTTTCAGCTATGACATCTCCGACCAGCACCTGAACTCTAAAATCTACATGATTCTGTCAAAACTCAACCACAAAAAGACAAACAATCCAATCAAGAAGTGGGCAAAGGATATGAACACACATTTCACTAAGGAAGATATTCAGGCAGCCAACAGATACATGTGAAAATGCTCTCGATCATTAGCCATTAGAGAAATGCAAATTAAAACTACGATGAGATTCCATCTCACACCAACTAGACTGGCATTAATCCAAAAAACACAAAATAATAACTGCTGGAGAGGCTGCAGAGAGATTGGAACTCTCATACACTGCTGGTGGGATTGTAAAATGGTACAACCACTTTGGAAATCCATCTGGCGTTATCTTAAACAGTTAGAAATAGAACTACCATACAACCCAGAAATCCCACTCCTCGGAATATACCCTAAAGATACAAGAGCCTTCACACAAACAGATATATGCACACCCATGTTTATTGCAGCTCTGTTTACAATAGCAAAAAGCTGGAAGCAACCAAGATGTTCATCAACGGACGAATGGGTAAATAAATTGTGGTATATTCACACAATGGAATACTACGCATTGATAAAGAACAGTGACGAATCTGTGAAACATTTCATAACATGGAGGAACCTGGAAGGCATTATGCTGAGCGAAATGAGTCAGAGGCAAAAGGACAAATATTGTATAAGACCACTATTATAAGATCTTGAGAAATAGAAAAAACGGAGAAGAACACATACTTATGTGGTTACAAAGGGGGGAGGGAGGGAGGGAAGGAGAGGGCTTTTTATTGATCAATCAGTAGATAAGAACTGCTTTGGGTGAAGGGAAAGACAACACTCAATACAAGGAAGGTCAGCCTAATTGGACTGGTTTAAAAGTAAAGAGGTTTCCGGGATAAAATGAAAGCTTCAAAGGTCAGCGAAGCAGGGGCTGGGGTCTGGGGAACTTGGTTTGTGGGGACTTCTAAGTCAATGGGCAAAACAATTCTATTATGAAAACACTCTGCATCCCACTTTGAATTGTGGCACCTGGGGTCCTAAATGCCACCAAGCGGCCATCTAAAATACATTAATTGGTCTCAACCCACCTGGAGCAAAGGCAAAGGAAAAACACCAAGGTCACACGACAACTAAGAACCCAAGAGACAGAAAGGGCCACATGAACCAGAGACCTACATTATCCTGAGACCAGAAGAACTAGTTGGTGCCCGGCCACAATCGATGTCTGTCCTGTCAGGGAGCACAACAGACAACTCCTGAGGGAGCAGGAAACCAATGGGATACAGACCCCAAACTCTCACTAAAAGACCACACCTAATGGTATGATTGCGACTAGAGGAATCCCAGAGACAATGCTCCCCAGAACTTCTGATGGCACAGGACAGGAACCATCCCCGAAGACAAATCATCAGGCATGAAAAGGACTGGTCAGCGGGGGGAGAGAGAGATGCTGATGAAGAGTGAGCTAATTAAATCAGGTGGACACGGGAGAGTGTGTAGGCAACTCTTGACTGGAGGGGGGATGGGAAGATAGAGAGAGAGGGAAGATGGCAAAATTGGCACGAAACGAGAGACTGTAAGGGCTGACTCAATAGGGGGAGAGCAAGTGGGAGAAGGGAGTAAGATGTATGTAAACCTACATGTGACAGACTGATTGGAATGGTAAATGTTCACTTGGAACTTAATAATAAAAAAAAAAAAGCCCTGACCAGGACAGCTTCACTGCAGAGTTCTACCAAACTTTCAGAGAAAAGTTAACACACTACTGAAGGTATTTCAGAGCATAGAGAAGGACGGAATACTGCCAAACTCATTCTGTGAAGCCACCATACCCGTGATACCAAAACCAGGTAAAGACACCACAAAAAAAGAAAACTACAGACCTATATCCCTCACGAACTTAGATGCAAAAACTCTCAACAAAATTCTAGCCAATAGAATGCAACAACATATCAAAAAACTAATTCACCATGACCAAGTGGGATTCATACCAGGTATGCAGGGATGGTTCAATATTAGAAAAACAATCAATGTAATCTATCACACAAATAAAACAAAAGAATCACATGATTTTATCAACTGCTGCAGAAAAGGCATTTGACAAAGTTCAACACCCATTCATGATAAACACTCTCGGCAAAATAGGGATAGAAGGAAAATTCCTCAACACAATAAAGGGCAGTTATACAAAGCCAACACCCAACATCATCCTAAATGGAGACAGCCTGAAAGCATTCACCTTGAGATCGGGAACCAGAAAACAATGCCCTTTATCACCACTCTTATTCAACATTGTGCCGGAGGTCCTAACAAGAGCAATTAGGCTAGATAAAGAAATAAAGGTCATCCAGATTGGTAAGGAAGAAGTAAAATTATCTCTATTTGTAGGTGACATGGTCTTATACGCGGAAAACCCTAAGGAATCCTCAAGAAAACTACTGAAACTAATAGTTCAGCAGAGAATTAGGATACAAGAAAAACATACAAAAATCAGTTGGATTCCTCTAACCAACAAAAAGAACATCGAAAAAGAAACCACGAAATCAATAGCACTTAAAGTAATCCCTAAGAAGATAAAATACTTAGGAATAAATTATACCAGAGATGTAAATGACTTATACAAAGAAAACTACAATACGCTTCTGCAAGAAACCAAAAGAGACGGATATAAGTGGAAAAACATGCCTTGCTCATGGATGGGAAGACTTAAAATTATAAAAATGTCTATTCTACCAAAAGCGATCTATACATTTAATGCAATTCTGATCCAAATTCCAAAGACATTCTTTAATGAGTTGGGGAAACAAATCACCAACTTCATATGGAAGGGAAAGAGGCCCTGAACAAGTAAAGCATTACTGAAAAAGAACAAAGTGGGAGGCCTTAGTCTACCTGATTGTAGAACCTATTATACTGCGGCAGTAGTCAAAACAGCCTGGTACAGGTACAATAACAGATACGTAGACCAATGGAACAGAATTGAGAATCCAGGGATAAATCCATCCACATATGAGCAGTTGCTTTTGACAAAGGCCCCAAAACAGTTAAATGGGGGAAAAGACAGTCTTTTTAACAAATGGCACTGGCATAACCAGATATCCATCTGCAAAAAAATGAAACAAGAACCAGACCTCACTCCATGCACAAAAACGAGCTCAAAATGGATCAAAGACCTAAATATAAAATCTAAAATGAAAAAAGGTCATGGAAGAAAAAATAGGGACAATGCTAGGAGCCCTAAAACATGGTATAAACAGTATACAAAACATTACTAACAATGCAGAAGAAAAACCAGATAACTGGGAGCTCCTAAAAAATCAAACACCTATTCTCATTCAAAGACTTCACCAAAAGAGTAAAAAAGACTACCTATAGACTGGGAAAAAGTTTTTAGCCATGACGTTTCTGATCAGTGCCTGATCTCTAAAATCTACATGATACTGCAAAAACTCAACTGCGAAAAGACAAATAACCCAATTAAAAAATGGCAAAAGATACGAACTATCTAAAGAAAACATTCAGTTAGCTAACAGATAAATGAGGAAATGCTCACAATCATTAGCTATTACAGAAATGCAAATCAAAACTTCAATGAGATTTCATCTCACGCCAACAAGCTTGGCATTAATCCAAAAAACACAAAACAATAAATGTTACAGAGGCTGTGGAGAGATTGGAACACTTATACACTGCTAGTGGGATTGTAAAATGGTACAACCACTTTGGAAATCAATTTGGGGCTTTCTTAAAAAACTAGAACTAGAACTACCATACGATCCAGGAATCCCACTCCTTGGAACATATCCTAGAGAAATAAGAGCCTTTAAATGAACAGATATGTGCACACCCATGTTTATTGCAGCACTGTTTACAATAGCAAAAAGATGGAAGGAACCAAGGTGCTCATCAATGGATGAATGGATAAATAAATTATAATATAGTCACACAATGGAATACTACGCATCAATAAAGAACAGTGTTGAATCTGTGAAACATTTCATAACATGGAGGGATCTGGAAGGCATTATGCTGAGTGAAATTAGTCAGTTACAAAAAGACATGTATTGTATAAGACCACTATTTAAGAACTCAAGAAATAGTTTAAACAGAGAAGAAAACATTCCTTGATAGCTAAGAGATGGGGGAGGAAAGGAGGGTGGGAGAGGGGTTTTCACGAATTAGATAGTAGATAAGAACTACTTTAGGTGATGGGAAAGACAATACATAATATAGGCGAGGTCAGCACAACTGGACTAAAGCAAAAGCAAAGAAGGTTCCTGAATAAACTGAATGCTTTGAAGGCCAGCGTAGCAGGGGCGGGCATCTGGGGACCATAGTTTCAGGGGACATCAAAGTCAATTGGCATAATGAAATCTATTAAGGAAACATTCTGCATCCCACTTTGGAGAGAGGCGTCTGGGGTCTTAAACACTAACAAGTGGCCATCTAAGATGCATCATTGGTCTCAACCCACCTGGATTAAAGGAGAATGAAGAACACCGAGGACACAAGGTAATTACGAGCCCAAGAGACAGAAAGGGCCACATAAATCAGAGACTACATCAGCCTGAGACCAGAAGAGCTAGATGGTGCCTGGCTACAACCGATGACTGCCCTGACAGGGAACACAGCAGAGAACCCCTGAGGGAGTAGGAGAGCAGTGGGATGCAGACCCCAAATTCTCATAAAAAGATCGGACTTAATGGTCTGACTGAGACTAGAGAGAACCCAGTGGTCATGGCTCCCAGAGCTTTTGTTGCCCCAGGACTGGAAACATTCCCAAAGCCAACTCTTCAGACAGGGATTGGACTGGACAATGGGTTGGAGAGGGATGCTGGTGAGGAGTGAGCTTCTTGGATCAGCTGTACACTTGAGACTATGTTGGCATCTCCTGCCTGGAGGGGAGATGAGAGGGGAGAGGGGGTTAGAAGCTGGCAAAATGGACAGAAAGAGAGAGTAGAGGGAGGGAGTGGGCTGTATCATAGGGGGAGAGCAATTGGGAGTAGGTAGCAAGGTGTATATAAGTTTTTGTGGGAGAGGCTGACTTGATTTGTAAACTTCCACTTAAAGCACAATAAAAATTGAAAAAAAAAAAAAAAGAATATAGACAAACTTAAAAAAAAGAATGCCTACATGTGGTCTCTCCAGCAGCTTGGTCTTCCACAGTCTTGTGGCATCAGTATAGTCAGACTTTTTTTTTTAATTTTTCTTGTGCTTTAAATGAAAGTTACAAATGAAGTCAGTCTCTCATACAAAAATTTATATACACCTTACTATATCTCCTAGTTGCTCTCCCCCTAATAAGACAGCACACTTCTTCCCTCCACTCTCTATTTTCATGTCCATTTGCCCAGCTTCTGACCCCCTCTGCCCTCTCATCTCCCCTGCAGACAGGAGCTGCCCACATAGTCTCATCTGTCTACTTGATCCAAGAAGCTCACTCCTCACAAGTATCATTTTCTATCCCATAGTCCAGTCCAATCCCTGTCTGAAGAGTTGGCATTGGGAATGGTTCCTGTCTTGGGCTAACAGAAGGTCTGGGTCCATGACCTTCCAGGTCCTTCTAGTCTCAGTCAGACCATTAAAGTCTGGTCTTTTTACAAGAATTTGAGGTCTGCATCCACTGCTCTCCTGCCCCCTCAGGGGTTCTCTGTTTTGCTCCCTATCAGAGCAGTCATCAGCTGTAGCCGGGCACCATCTAGTTCTTCTGGTCTCAGGCTGATGTAGTCTCTAGTTTATGTGGCCCATTCTGTCTCTTGGGCTCAAAATTACCTTGCGTCCTTTGTGTTCTTCATTCTCCTTTTTTCCTGGTGGGTTGAGACCAATTGATAAATCTTAGATAGCCGCTTGCTAGTGTTTAAGACCCCAGACGCCACTCTCCGAAGTGGGATGCAAAATGTTTTCTTAATAGATTTTATTATGCCAATTGACTTAGATGTCCCCTGAAACCATGGTCCCCAGTTCTGCACCCCTGCTACTCTGGCCTTTGAAGCACTCGGTTTATTCAGGAAACTGCTTTGCTTTTGGTTTGTGTGTTATCTTTCCCTTCACCTAATAGAGTTTCTTATCTACTATCTAATTAGTGAAAACCCCTCTCCCTCCCCACTCTCGTAACCATCAAAGAGTATTTTCTTTTGTGTTTAAACTATTTTTTGAGCTCTTAAAATAGTGGTCACATACAATATTTGTTCTTTTGCAACTGGCTAATTTCACTCAGCATAATGCCTTCCAGATTCCTCCATGTTATGAAATGTTTCATGGATCCATCATTGTTCTTTAACAATGCGTAGTATTCCTTTGAGTGAATACGCCATAATTTATTTACCATTCAGCCATTGATGGGCACTTCGATTGCTTCCATCTTTTTGGCATTGTAAATAGTGCTGCAATGAATATGGATGTGGATACATCTGCTTGTGTAAAGGCTCTTATTTCTCTAGGATATATTCCAAGGAGTGAGATTGCTGGATCACCTGGTAGTTCTATTTCTAGTTCTTTAAGGAAGCACCAAATCAATTTCCAAAGTAGTTGTACCATTTTACATTCCCACCAGCAGTATATAAGTGTTCCAGTCTCTCCTCAATCTCTCCAGCCTATATTTTTATTATTATTATTTTTTGATTAATGCCAACCTTGTTGGGGTGATATGAAATCTCATTGTAGTTTTGATTTGCATTTCTCCAATGGCTAATGATAGCGAGCATTTCCTCATGTATCCATTCGCTACCTGAATGTCTTCTTTAGTGAAGTGTCTGTTCATATCTTTTGCCCATTTTCTAATTGGGTTATTTGTCTTTTTGTATTTGAGTTTTGCAGTATCACGTAGACTATAGAAATCAGGCGCTGATCAGGAATGTCATAGCTAAAAACTTTTTCCCAGTCTGTAGGTAATCTTCTAATTCTTTTAGGGAAGTCTTTGGATGAGCATAGGTGTTTGATTTTAGGAGCTCCCAGGTATCTAGTTTTTCTTCTGCATTGTAAGTAATGTTTTGTATACTGTTTATGCCATGTATTAGGGCTCCTAATGTTGTCCCTATTTTTTCTTCCATGATCTTTATCATTTTAGATTTTATATTTACGTCTTTGATCCATTTTAAGTTGGTTTTTGTGCATGGTGTGAGGTCTGGGTCTTGTTCATTTCTTTGTAGATGGATATCCAGTTATGCCAGCACCATTTGTTAAGTAGCAACAAAATAGGTTCCAAAATCAGGTAGGGTAAGGCCTCCCACTTTGTTCTTTTTCAGTAATGCTTTACTTATCTGGGACCTCTTTACATTCCATATGAAGTTGGTGATTTGTTTCATTATCTCATTAAAAAATGTCATTGAAATTTTGATCAGAATTGCATTAAATGTATAGATTGCTTTTGGTAGAAGACATTTTTATAATTTTAAGTCTTCCTATCCATGAGCAAGGTATGTTTTTCCACTTATGTGGGTCTCTTTTGGTGGCTTGCAGAAGTGTCTTGTAGTTTTCTTTGTATAAGTCTTTTATATCTCTGGTAAGATTTATTCCTAAGTTTGATCTTTTTAGGGGTTACTGTAAATGGTATTGATTAAGTGGTTTCCTCTTCAATGTACTTTTTGCTGATGTAGAGGAATCCAACTGATTTTTATATGCTTATCTTGTATCCCGATACTCTGCTGAGCTATTAGTTTCACTAATTTTCTTGTGGATTCCTTAGGGTTTTCTGTGTATAAGATCATGCGCTCTGCAAATAGAGATACTTTGACTTCTTCCTTGCCAATCTGGATGCCCTTTATGCCTTTATCTAGCCTAATTGCTCCGGATAGGACCTGTAGCGCAATGTTGAATAAGAGTGGTGATAAAGAGCACTCTTTTCTGGTTCCTGTTCTCAAGGGGAATGCTTTCAAACTCCATTTAGGATGATGTTGGCTATGGGCTTTGTATAAATGCCCTTTATTATGTTGAGGAATTTTCCTTCTATTCCTATTTTGCCGAGAGTGTTTATCATGAATGGATGTTGAACTTTGTCAAATGCCTTTTCTGCAGCAATTGATAAAATCATGTGATTCTTTTGTTTTATTTGTGTGATAGATTACATTGATTGTTTTTCTAATGTTGAACCATCCCTGCATACCTGATATGAATCCCACTTGGTCATGGTGAATTAGTTTTTTGATATGTTGTTGCATTCTATTGGCTAGAATTTTGTTGAGGGTTTTTGCATCTAAGTTCGTGAGGGATATAGGTCTGTAATTTTCTTTTTTTGTGGTGTCTTTACCTGGTTTTGGTATCAGGGGCATGGGGGCTTCATAGAATGAGTTTGGTAGTATTCTGTCCTTTTCTATGCTCTGAAATGCCTTAGTAGTAGTGCTGTTAACTTTTCTCTGAAAGTTTGGTAGAACTCTGCAGTGAAGCTGTCCTGGTCAGGGCTTTTTTTAGTTGGGAGTTTTTTGATTAACTGTTCAGTCTCTTTTTTTGTTATGGGTCTATTTAGTTGTTCTGCTTCTGTTTGTGTTAGTTTAGGTAGGTAGTGTGTTTCTAGGAATTCAGCCATTTCTTCTAGGTTTTCAAATTTGTTAGAGTACATTTTTCATGGTAATCTGATATGATTCTTTTAATTTCAGTTGGGTCTGTTGTAATATCACCCATCTCATTTCTTATTCAGGCTATTTGCTTCCTCTCCTGTTTTTCTTTTGTCAGTTTGGCCAATGGTTTATCAATTTTGTTGATCTTTTCAAAAAACCAGCTTTTGGTCTTGTTAATTCTTTCAGCTGTTTTTCTGTTTTCTATTTCATTTAGTTCCACTCTAATTTTTATTACTTGTTTTCTTCTGGTGCCTGAGGGTTTCTTTTGTTGCTCTCTTTCTATTTGTTCGGGTTGTAGGGATAATTCTTTGACTTTGGCCCTTTCTTCCTTTTGTTTGTGTGCATTTATTGATATAAACTGACCTCTGAGCACTGCTTTTGCTGTGTTCCAAAGGTTCTGATAGGAAGTGTTTTCATTCTCATTAAAAAAAAAAACCCAGTGCCGTTGATGAGAATGTGAGTTCATTCTCATTGGATTCTATGAATTTCTTTATTCCACCCTTAATGTGTTTTCTGAGCAGGGTATTGTTGAGTTTCCAAGTATTTGATTTCTTTTCCCTGCTTTTCCTGTTATTAATTTCCACTTTTATGGCCTTATGGTCAGAGAAGGTGCTTTGTAATATTTCAGTATTTTGGATTCTGCTAAGGCTAGCTTTATGACCTAATATGTGGTCTATTCTAGAGAATGTTCCATGTGCACTAGAAAAGAAAGTATACTTGGCTGCTGTTGGGTGGAGTGTTCTGTATATGTCTATGATGTCAAGTTGGTTGATTGTGGCATTTAGATCCTCTGTGTCTTTATTGAGCTTCTTTCTGGATGTCCTGTCCTTCACTGAAAGTGGTGTGTTGGAGTCTTCTGCTATTATTGTGGAGCTGCAAGAGTTTTTTTTATGTATGTTGCAGCCCTGTCATTGAGTGCATAAATATTCAATATGGTTATATCTTCTTGGTATATTGTCCCTTTAAGCATTATATAGTGTCCTTCCTTATCTTTTGTGGTGGATTTAACTTCAAAGTCTATGTTGTCAGAAATTAATATTGCCACTCCTGCTCTTTTTTTGATTGTTGTTTGCTTGATATATTTTGTTTTCCATCCTTTGAGTTTTAGTTTGTTTTTGTCTCTAAATTTAAGGTGTGTCTCTTGTAGGGAGCATGTAGACAGATTGTGTTTTTTAATCCATTCTGCCACTCTCTGTCTCTTTATTTGTGCATATAGTCTTTTTACATTCAGCATAATTATGGATAGGTGTGAATTTAGTGCTATCATTTTGATGTCTTTTTTTTGTGTGTGGTTGACAGTTTCTTCTTTCCACTTAATTTGATGTGCTGAGTAGATTATCTTTATGTATTGTCCTTTCTTCCTATTTGTTATTGTTGATTTTGTTTTTGCTGTGTCTCTATTTTTTTCTTGTATTTTATTTTGATGTGTAGGATAGTTTGTCTCCTTTGCAGTTACCTTACTATTTACCCCTATTTTTCTAAATTTAAACCTACATTTTATTTGTTTGTATCGCCTTGTCTTCCTCTCCTTGTGGAAGGTGTATGATTACATTTCTTAGTCTCTTTATTATTTTAATGTTGTCTTCTTTTACATAATAACATTGCTGTTCCCCTGTTTTGAGTGTTTTGTGTTTCTTGATTTATTTTTGTGATTTCCCTGTCGGGGTTGAGTTCTGATTGCTCTGCCCAGTGGTCTAGTCTTGGGTTGTTGCCTGATACTATTGATTTTCTAACTGAAGAACTCCCTTTAATATTTCTTGTAGTTTTGGTTTGGTTTTGATGAATTCCCTAAACTTCTGTTTATCTGGAAATGTCCTAATTTCACCTTCATATTTGAGAGACAGTTTTGCTGGACATAAGATTCAAGGCTGCCAATTTTTTTTCTTTCTATTTTTTATATAAGCAACCCCATTGGCTTCTTGCCTGCTTGGTTTCTGCTGAGTGAGACTAGTGCCATGCTGAGTAGTCCAAGCTTATTCTTATTGACTCCCCTTTGTAAGCGACTTTTTGTTTGTTCCTAGCTGCTCTTAAAATTCTCTTTTTATCTTTGGTTTTGCCAAGTTTGATTATGATATGTTTTGGTGACTTTCTTTTAAAATCCACTCCATGTGGAGTTCGATGAGCATCTTGCATAGATAACTTCTCATCTTTCACGACATCAGGGAAGTTTTCTGCCAACAAATCTTCAACAACTCTCTCTGTGTTTTCTGTCATCTCTCGGTGTTATGCTACTCCAAACACTTGTAGGTTATTTCTCTTTATAGAGTCCCACATGATTCTTAAGGGTTCTTCATTTTTTTAATCCTTTTACCTGAGTTTTCTTCAAATCTATTAGTGCCAAGTGATTTATCTTCAAGTTCAGAAATTCTGCCTTCCACTTGCTCAATTCTGCTCCTCTGACTTTCTATTGAGTTGTCTACTTCTGTAATTTTATTGTTAATCTTCTGAATTTCTGATTGCTGTCTGTCTATGGATTTTTCCAGCTTATTAAATTTTTCATTACGTTCCTGAATAATCTTTTCAATTTCTTCAATTGCTTTATCTGTGTGTTCCTTGGCTTGTTCTGCATATTGCCTCATTTCCTTCCTGATGTCATGAAGCATTCTTTACATTAATCTTTTGTATTCTGTCTCTGGTAATTCCAGGAAGGCATGTTCATCTCGAAGATCCCTAAATTCTTTGTTTTGAGAGGTTGTTGAGGCGATCATGGTCTGTTTCTTTATGTGACTTGATATTGACTGTTGTCTCTGAGCCATCTATAAGTTATTGTATTAGTTTATTCTATCTTTGTTTGCTGTGTCGTAGAGTCTTGCTTTGTTTTGTTTTGGTATACCCTTATGGGTTGCCTGAGTGAGCTAGCATGATTATTTTCACCTTTGGAGCTCTGATGTCCTGTCCCCAGATGGCTAGAGCTGTTATCAGGTATATCAGTCTAGGAGTCCATTCACTTTTGTTGTATGAATTCAGCTCAGGTGCCCAGGCAGCTGATCATCAAGTGTGTGGCACAGGCTCTGTCCTACAGTCTTAGAGAGGCAGGGGTGATTAGTGTATGTATCAGTATCTGATTGTAGCAGGGGGTCATGCTCTGAACAAGGCAGGGGGCTGAGAACCAACCCCCGAGTGTCTCTGATGAAAGCGTGTCCCTGTTCCCTAGAGCGTGCTGGTGGGTGGGTGGGTTCTGCAGATGGACCTTGGGGGCCCAAAGTTTTTGGCTGTATGGACTGGGAGATCCCAGTTATTCTTGGACCCGTGTCACGGGTGGCTGTGTGACCTGAGTGGAGCTACCAGTCCTTAGGCCCGTGATGTGGATAGGTGAGGACACTGTCTAATAGACAAAGCAATGTCAAACATCAAACACCCACCTCTCCACTGCACAGCTGAAATGGTTGGAGTCTGCCAACAAGGGCCTCTTCTCCTGAAATACGTCCACACAGGTCCATGCAGAAGGGAAAGGTGCTCAAAGTGCATGGACCGTTTATGCCTGGGCAGGAGCTGCTTCTGTGCTGAGCTTCCCCAGTTAGTGGAGCTGGCAAATTATCTTGTCCCCCAAATGGAATTTTTTTCCTTCTCCAAGGCCAGGAGGACGGCTGTAGGTGCTCAACAGTGCCTATCTCAGGCCCAGGGAATTCAACCACCAAAGCTGGCTTGGGAGTGGGGGTGCTCAGTAAAAATATATGCAAGTACTTAGCTTTTGTCAAGAGTGCCTTTATTCTCTGGGTCCGGAGGTGTGAGTAGGCTGTGTGGCTGGCTGCTTCTCCTTGGGGAAACTGTGGCTGAATGCTAGTACCAGCCCAGCACTACCTCTCCAGGAATGGTGCCTGAGGGCTCCCCGCCATTCAGGTCCAGTAAATCCTCTCTGCTTCTGAACCTTCTCTTCCTGCCCTGCCCCCTGATCATTTTCTAAGCTTGCCTTTGAAGCTCAGAGTTCCCAGCTTGTCATAAATATACTCGTTTCACTTGTTTTTTGGGGGTCTTTGTTGTAAGGGGGCTCTCCAGAAGCGTCTGTCCATTCTGCCATCTTGGCTCTGCCTCTCATTGTAGTTTTGATTTGCATTTCTGTCTGTAATGGCTAATGATTGTGAGCATTTTGTCATGTATCTGTTAGCTACCTGAATGTCTTCTTTAGTGAAGTGCCTGTTCATATCCTTTGCTTACTTTTTAATTTGTTTATTTGTCTTTTTGTAGTTCAGTTTTTGCAGTATCGTGTAGATTTTAGAGATCAGACACTGATCGGAGATACCATATCTAAAAACTTTTTCACAGTCTGTAGGTGATCTTTTTACTCTTTTGGTCAGGTCTGGATGAGCATAGGTGTTTGATTTTAGGAGCTCCCAGTTATCTAGTTTCTCTTCTGAATTGTTAGTAACGTTTTGTGTACTGTTTATGCCATGTATTAGGGCTCTTAGCATTACCCCTTTTTTTTTTCCCTGTGGTCTTTATCACTTTAGATTTTATATTTAGGTCTTTGGTCCATTTTGAGTCAGTTTTTGTGCATGGTTTGAGGTAGGGGTCTTGTTTCATTTTTTTGCAGATGGATATCCAGTTATGCCAGCACTTTTTGTTAAAGAGACTGTCTTTTCCCCATTTAACTGACTTTGGGCCTTTGTCAAATATCAACTGCTCATATGCGGATGGATTTATGTCTGGATTCTCAATTGTGTTCCATGGGTCTATATATATGTTGTTGTACAAGTACCAGGCTGTTTTGACAACTGTGGTGGTATAATAGGTTCTAAAATCAGGTACTGTGAGGCTCCTCCCTTTGTTCTTCTTTTTCAGTAATGCTTTATTTATCCGAGGCCTCTTTCCCTTCCACGTGAAGTTGATGATTTGTTTCTCCATCACATTAAAATATGTCATTGGAATTTGGATCATAATTGCATTGTATCTATAGATCACTTTTGGTAGAATAGATATTTTCACAATGTTAAGTCTTCCTATCCATGAGCAAGGTATGTTTTTCTACTTATGTAGGTCTGTTTTGGATTCTTACAGTATGTCTTGTAGTTTTCTTTGTATAGGTATTTTACATCTCTGGTAAGATTTATTCCTAAGTATTTTATCTTCTTGGGGCTACTGTAAATGGTATTGATTTGGTGATTTCTTCTTCGATGTTCTTTTTATTGGTGTAGAGGATTCGAACTGATTTTTGTATGTTTATCTTGTATCCTGATACTCTGCTGAACTCTTCTATTAGTTTCAGTAGTTTTCTGGAGGATTCCTTAGGGTTTTCTGTGTATAAGATCATGTTATCTGCAAATAGAGATACTTCTACTTTTTCCTTACCAATCTGGATGCGCTTTATTTTTTATCTAGCCTAATTGCTCTCATTAGAACCTCCAGCACAGTGTTGAATAAGAATGCTGATAAACGGCATCCTTTTCTGGTTCCCGATCTCACAGGGAATGCTTTCGACCCTTTCCATTTAGGATGATGTAGGCTGTTGGCTTTGTACAAATGCTCTTTATTACGTTGAGGAATTTTCCTTCTATTCCTAATTTCCTGAGAGTTTTTTTTCAAATGCCTTTTCTGCATCACTTGATAAGGTCGCGTGGTTCTTGTCTTTTGTTTTATTTATATGATGGATTACATTAATTGTTTCTCTAATGTTGAACCATCCGTGCATACCTAGTATGAATCCCACTTGGTCATGGTGAATCATTTTTTTGATTTGTTGTTGAATTCTATTGCCCAGAATTTTGTTGAGATTTTTACATCTAAGTTAATGAGGGATATAGGTCTGTAATTTTCTTTTTTTGTGGTGTCTTTACCTGGTTTTGGTATCAGGGATATGCTGGCTTCATAGAATGAGTTTGGGAGTATTCCATCCTTTTCTATGCTCTGAAATACTTTTAGTAGTAGTGGTGTTAAATCTCTAAATGATTGGTAGAACTCTCCGGTGATCCCTTCCGGACCAGGGATTTGTTGTTGTTGTTGTTGTTGGGATTTTTTTGATTACCTTTTCAATCTCTTCCTTTTTTATGGTTTATTTATTCTACCTCTGTTTGTGTTAGTCTAGGTGGGTAGTGTGTTTCTAGAAATTTGTCCGTTTCTTCTAGTTTTTCAACTTTTTTAGAGTACAATTTTTCATAGTAATCTGATGTGATTCTTTTTAATTTCAGTTGGATCTGTTGTACTATCACCCATCTCATTTCTTATTTGGGTTGTTTGCTTCGTCTCCTGTTTTTCTTTTGTCAGTTTGCCCAGTGGTTTATTAATTTTTTCAAAGAACAAGCTTTTGGTCTTGTTAATTCTTTCAACTGTTTTTCTGTTTTCTATTTTATTTAATTCTGCTCTAATTTTTATTATTTGCTTTCTTCTGGTACTGAAAGTTTCTTTTGTTGCTCTTTTTCTATTTGTTCAAGTTGTAGGGATAGTTCTTTGATTTTGGCCCTTTCTTCTTTTTGTATGTGTGCATTTATGGATATAAATTGACCTGTAAGCACTGCTTTTGCTGTGTCCCAAAGGTTCTGATAGAAGTGTTTTCATTCTCATTGGATTCTATGAATTTCTTTATTCCATCCTTCATATCTTTTATAACCCAGTCGTTTTTGAGAAGGGTATTGTTCAATCTCCAAATGTTTGATTTCTTTTCCCTGCTTTTTCTGTTATTGATTTCTACTCTTACAGCATTTTGGTCAGAGAAGATATTTTATAATATTTCAATGTTTTGGTTTCTGTTAACCTTGCTTTATTACCTAATATGTGGTCTATTCTAGAGAATTTTCCATGTGCACTAGAAAAGAAAGTATATTTGACTGCTGTTTGATGGAATGTTCTGTATATGTCTACAAGGTCAAGTTGGTTGATTGTGGCATTTAGATCTTCTGTGTCTTTATTGAGCTTCTTTCTGGATGTTCTGTGCTTCACTGAAAGTGGTGTGTTGAAATCTCCTATTATAATTGTGGAGCTGTCTATCTCACTTTTCATTGCTGATAGAGTTTGTTTTATGTATCTTGCAGCTCTGTCATTGTGTGTGTAAATATTTAATATGGTTATATATCCTCCTGGTATATTGTCCTTTAATCAGTATGTAGTGTCCTTCCTTATCTTTTGTGGTGGATTTAACTTTAAAGTCTATTTTGTCAGAAATTAATATTGCTACTCCTGCTCTTTTTTTAATTGCTGTTTGCTTGATAGATTTTCTTCTATTCTTTGAGTTTTAGTTTTTTTTGTGTCTCTATGTCTAAGGTGTGTCTCTTGTAGGCAGCATATAAACAGATTGTGTTTTTTAACCCATTCTCTTGCCACTCTCTGTCTCTTTATTGGTGCATTTAGACTGTTTGCATTCAGCGTAATTATGGATAGGTTTGAGTTTAGTGCTGTCATTATGATATGTTTTTGTGTGTGTGGTTGGCAGTTTCTTTTTCCAAATTATATTTTGTGTTGGGGGTTTATCTTTATATATTCTCTTTTCCTCTTATTCATTGTTTTTGATTTTGTTTCTACTGAGTCTCTATTTTTTTTCTTGTGTTTTATTTTGATGAGTGGGATTGTTAGTCTCTTTTGTGGTTACCTTAATATTTACCCATATTTTTCTAGGGTCGCTATGAGTCAGAATCGACTCGACTGCACTGGGTGTTGGGGTTTATTTTTCTAAGTTTAAGCCTAACTTTTATTTGTTTATATTGCCTTGTCTTCCTCTCCATATGAAAGTTCTATGACTACATTTCTTAGTTCCTCTTTCTTGTTTTAATGTTGTCTTCTTTTACGTAATGTCATCGCTGTTTCCTTGTTTTGAGCTTTTTTATCTTGATTTATTTTCATGATTTCCCTATCTTGGTTGATATCTGATTGCTCTGTCCAGTGCTCCAGTCTTGGGTTGATATCTGATATTATTGATTTCCTAACCAGAATACACCCTTTAATATTTCTTATAATTTTGGTTTGGTTTTTACGAATTTCCTAAACTTCTGTTTATCTGGAAATGTCCTAATTTTGCCTTCTTATTGGAGAGACAGTTTTGCTGGATGTATGATTCTTGGATTTTGCTGAAGATCATTCAAAAATGGCTGCAGCAGTATGTTGACAGGGAACTGCCAGAAATTCAGGCCAGTTTCAGAAGAGGACATGGAACCAGGGATATCATTGCTGATATCAGATGGATCCTGGCTGAAAGCAGAGAATACCAGAAGGATGTTTACCTGTGTTTTACTGACTATACGAAGGCATTCTACTGTGTGGATCTTAACAAACTATGGATAACACTGCTAAGAATGGGAATTTCAGAACACTTAATCGTGCTCATGGGGAACCTTTACACAGATCAAGAGGCAGTTGTTTGAACAGAACAAGTGGATACTGATTGGTTTAAAGTCAGGAAAGGTGTACATCAGGGTTGTATTCTTTCACCATACCTATTTAATCTGTATGCTGA
Organism: Loxodonta africana; assembly: GCF_030014295.1. Taxonomy (NCBI): domain Eukaryota; kingdom Metazoa; phylum Chordata; class Mammalia; order Proboscidea; family Elephantidae; genus Loxodonta; species Loxodonta africana. The sequence continues at coordinate 43,519,060 of NC_087367.1, read as the reverse complement.
GCAAATAATCTGAGATGATGGACTATATGAAGAAGAACGGGGCATCAGGATTGGAGGAAGACTCATAAAGAACCTGCGTTATGCAGATGACACAACCTTGCTTGCTGAAAGTGAAGAGGACTTGAAGCACTTACTAATGAAGATCAAAGACCACTGTCTTCGGTATGGATTATGCCTCGACATAAAGAAAACAAAAATCCTCACAACTGGACCAATAAGCAACCTCAGGATAAATGGGGAAAAGATTGAAGTTGTCAAGGATTTCATTTTACTTGGATCCGCAATCAACAGCCATGGAAACAGCAGGCAAGAAATCAAAAGATGCATTGCATTGGATAAATCTGCTGCAAAGGACCTCTTCAAAGTGTTGAAGAGCAAAGATGTCATCTTGAAGACTAAGGTGTGCCTGACCCAACCATGGTATTTTCAATCACATCATATGCATGTGAAGGCTGGACAATGAATAAGACCGAAGAAGAGTTGCTGCCTTTGAATTGTGGTGTTGGTGAAGAATATTGAATATACCGTGGACTGCCAAAAGAACTAACAAATCTGCTTTGGGAGCAGTGTGGCCAGAATGCTCCTTAGAGGCAAGGATGGCGAGACTGCGTCTTACATATTTTGGACATGTTGTCAGGAGGGATCAGTCCCTGGGGAAGGACATCATGCTTGGCAGAGTTCAGGGTCAGAGGAAAAGAGGAAGGCCCTCAATAAGTTGGATTGACGCAGTGGCTGCAACAATGAGCTCAAGCATAACAACGATTGTAAGGATGGTGCAGGACCAGGCAGTGTTTTCATTCTGCTGTGCGTAGGGTCGCTATGAGTCGGAACCAACTCAACGGCACCTAACAACAACAATATGATTCTTGGCTGGAATTTTTTTTTCCTGCCATATAAGTCATCCCATTGCCTTCTTGTCTGCATCGTTTTTGCCGAGTAGTCAGATCTTATTCTTATTGACTCTCCTTTGTAGGTGACTTTTTGTTTATCCCTACCTGCTCTTAAAATTCTCTCTTTATCTTTGGTTTTGGCAAGTTTGATTGTTATATTTCTTGGTGACTTTCTTTTAAGATCTACCTTATGTGGAGTTTGATGTGTATCTTGAATAGATATTGTCTCATCTTTCATGATATCAGGGAAGTTTTCTGCCAACAAATCTTCAACAATTCTCTCTGTATTTTCTGTTATCCCTCCAGGGTTATTTTTCTTGAAAGAGTCCCACATGATTCTTAGGTTTTCTTCATTTAAAAAAAAATTCTTTTATCTGGTTTTTCTATGAATATATGAGTGCCAAGTGCTTTATCTTCCGTCTCAGCAATTTTGCCTTCCACTTGCTCAATTCTGCTCCTCTGACTTTCTTTTGAGATGTCTAATTCTGTAATTTTATTGTTAATCTTCTGAGTTTCTGATGGCTATCTCTCTACGGATTCTTGCAGCTTATTAAATTTGTCATTATTTTCTTGAGTAACCTTTTTAATTTCTTCAGCTACTTTATATGTGTGTTCCTTGGCTTGTTCTGCCTATTGCCTAATCTCCTTCCTGACCTCGTTCCTGATGTCTTGAAGAGTTCTGTACATTAATCTTTTGCATTCTGCATCTGGTAATTCCAGAAAGACACTTTCATCCTGAAGATCCTTTGATTCTTTGTTTTGAGAGTTTGTTGAAGCAATCATGGTCTGCTTCTTTATCTGATTTGGTATTGACTGTTGTCTTACTGTATCCTAGCGTCTTGCTTTGTTTTGTTTTGATACGCCCAAATGGGTTGCTTGAGTGAGCTAGCTCGATTATTTCCACCTTTGAAGCCATAACATCCTGTCCCCAGATGGCTAGAGCTGTTATCAGGTATATCAGTCTAGGAGTCCATTCACCCTTCTTGTATGGATTCAGCTTAGGTAATCAGTTAGCTGGTCATCAAGTGTTTGGTAAAGGCTCTGTCCTACAGTTTTAGAGGAGCAGGGGTGATTGGTATAGGCATTGATATCTGGTTGCAGCAGGGGGTCATGTTCTCAACAAGGTAGGGGGCTGACAACCATCACCCAAGTGTCTTTGAGGAAAGTGCATCACTGTTCCCTAGAGCACACGGGTGGGTGGGTTCTGCAGACAGACCATGGGCACCCAGTGTTTTTAGTTGTAAGGACTTGAAGCTACCAGTTATCCTTGGATCCATGTTGCAGGTGGCTGGGAGACCTGAGTGGAGCCACCAGTCCTTAGGCCCCTGATGTGGGTAGATAAGTACCTTGTTTAATAGGCAAACCAGTGTTAAATATCAAACACCCACTTCTCCACCGCCCAGCTGAAACAGGTGCAGTTTGTCAATGAGGACCTATTCTCCTGAAATAGGCCCACACAGGTCCATGCAGGGGGGAAAGTTATTCAAAGTCCATGGACCATTTATGCCTGGACAGGAGCCACTGCTGTCCTGAGCTCCCCAGGTTAGTGGAGCTGACAGATTATTTTTTCCCCAATTGTGAATTTATTCCTTCTCCAAGGCTAGGACAATGGCTCAGGCCATTCAGCAGGGCCTATCTCAAGCCCAGGGGAATCAACAGCCACTGAAGCCAGCTTGAGGGTTGAGGGTGTGGTAAAACATACACAAGTACTTAGCTTTTGCCAAGAACGCCATTCTTCTCTGGTTCTAGAGGTGTAAGTGGGCTGTGTGGCTGCCTATTTATCCCCGAGGAAACTGTGGCCAGAAAGCTACCACCAGACTGCCGCTGTTGCTCCCAGGAATGGTGCCTGATAGTTCCCGGTGGTTGCGATCCAGCAACTCCTCTCCACTTTTGAACCGTCTCTCCCTCCCCCTGCTGCTCAGTCTGTTTTCTACCTTTGCTTTTGATGTTTAGGGCTCCCAGCTTGTCAAAAATATAATCATTTCACTTGTTTTTTTGGGTCTTTGTTGTAAGAGGGATCACTGGAAGCGTCTGACTACTCTGCCATCTGGGGCTTGTCTCCCTAGTCAGACTTTTTATATGGCATCTCAGGACTCCAGGAGAAAGCGTTCCAGCCAACAAGGTGAAGTTTTACAGTGTTTTATAATTCAGACTCTGAAATCTCATAGCATCACTTCTGCTGCACTCTAATCATCAAAGCAGTCACAAGCACACCCAAATTCTGCAGGAAGGAATATAGACCACATCTCTCCACAGAAAATTTCAAGAATCAGCAGACTTAATTTTTAAAATTGCCACAGTGTGGAATGCTGAATAATGCCTCCCCAAAGATGTTCACCTCCTAATACCTGGGGCCTATGAATATGCTAATTTACAGGGCAAAAAGGACATTTCAGATGTGACCAAGAAAGGATCTTGGTATAGGGAATTTACCCTGGATTATGAGCAGGCCCAAAGTAATCACAAGGATTCTTATAAGAGGAAGGAAAGAAGATTAGAGTCAGAGAAGGAGATGTGATGAGAGAAGCAGATGTCGGAGTGAAGCAGCATGAGCCAAGGAATGCGGGCAAACTCTAGAAGCTGGAAAAGGCCCAAAACTGGATTCTCTCCTAGAGTTTTCAGGAGGAATACAGCCCTGGCAACAACTTAATTTTATCCCAGTAAAACTTATTTCAGACTTCTGACTTCCAGGACTACAAAATAATAAATTTATGTTATTTTAAGCCACTAGGTTTATGGTAATTTGTTATAGCAGTAATAGGAAACTAATACACACAACCTTCTTGGGAGAGAAAGAAGAAATAGAAGTGACATAAATAAGCTTCAAAGATTGGGACAGGGAGAGCAGTATTCTGAATTAACAGCCAGGTTCCCTTAATGCAAGGGATGTTCTGAGAAAATTTGAGGATCTAAGACCGTGTGCTGAGTGCACAGAGTTTCAGAAGACACAGAGGAAGGAATTGAGGGAAAGATGTGGAGTCTGATTAAAGGATATACAAAACAGTTAAGGGATGAATGTACAGGAGATTATGGACGCCCAGGGAAAGTTTCATTTTTGTCAGTAACTGCTGTGAACAGGGATGTGTAGAATGGTGGAAATGATGTGATTGGTCCTAACAGTTCTTGGAGGAGCATGAATAACAGTAATTATTGTTGTAATCTCAAATGCATCCCTCAGCAGTGTAGAGACATATATGATGACAGATCCCCAAGACCTGGCCTGAATTACTACGTATCTGGGAGCTGGAACTTTGTGATTTCCCAAAATTAATGATCCTCGCAGGAAAAGACTGAAGGCAATGGATTTCCTCATCTATACCTTGGGTATGGGACAGGGATAGGCATATAATGGATATTGAATAGAATGAGAGAGCCCTGTACCTGAAGGGGGGAGGGGAATAGGGGGATAGAATGATTTCATTGAAGTGAAAATGGAGATAGGAATGGAGATGGACTCCATGGTAGTGAAGAAATAAAAAACCAAACCCGTTGCCACCAAGTTGATTCTGACTCATAGCAACCCCATAGGACAGAGTAACACTGTACCATAGAGTTTTCAAGGAGTACTTGATGGATTCAAACTGCCAACATTTTTGTTAGCGGCTGTAACTCTTAACCACTATGCCACGAGGGTTTCCATGGTAGTGAAGATAGAGATGTAATTCCTGTGTATGGGGTTTGGTTCATTAACAGCTGTGTTTTCTAGGCATGGGGATTGGTTAACCATTTTTAGAGGTGTCTGTGTGGAGGCTGATGGATGGTGATCAAATGCTATTTTGTATTCTGATTCTGCTACATGTCAAAATTTGTTGTTGATGTTGTTGTTAATTGCTGTTGAGTTGATTATGACTCGTGGTGATCCCATGTGTGCAGAGTAGAACTGCTCCATAGCATTTTCAAGGCTGTAAAGTTTTGGAAGCAGATAGCCAGGCCTGTCTTCCATGGCACCTCTGGGTGGGTTTGCATTGACAATCTTTAGCTGGTAGTAGAGTGTTAAAACATTTGTACCAACCAGGGCCCACCAATGAGAAGAGACCCTAATAAAAAATACATATTTTCAGTTGAAACCTCTAAAATGCTCAGTCTTAGAATGGAAGGCAAATCTAATTGATGAGCCCTACAAAGAATGAAACTCAGTCATGAAGTATTTTAATCCATTATTAGATAAATGTGATCTACCCTTTAACTACTAGCCAGAAGCAAACTGAATCCTCTATGGAGGATGATAACATCAACCTTTACAATTTTTTCATATACATTGTCCAGCATTCCATGAAATATAACCAGGCATGACAGGCATTAGAATGAAATTACCAAAAACCAAAAAGAAAAGAAACAAACATATGGGTAAACAATATAGAAATTATCAGACCCAGATTTTTAAAATAATTGATGTTAATATGTTCAAGAAAATAGATATCAAAAGGAGAATTTCACTGGAATCTATAAAAAAAATTAAAAAATTTTAATATGGACAAATACAATAACTGACATTAAGAAATAAATGTGGCTTTAAATAAATGTGGATTAACAGCAGATTAGATACAGAAGAACAGAGGATTAATGAACTGGAAATAACAGGAAAAGAAAAATATACAAACTGGGTAAAAAAAGCCTAACATACATGTAATTGAGACCTCAAAAGAAAAAGAAAGGAGAGACTGAGGCAGAAGCAAAATTTGAAAAGGAACGTGTCTAAAACTGATAAAAGACATCAACCCACAGATTTGAGAATCTCTATAAACTCCAAGCAAGTGAAGTATAAATAAAAGCATTCCTATGCACAAAATAGTAAAACTTCTATAAACCCAAGATAAAATAGAATCTGGAAAAGCAACCAGAGAAAAATTACACAATAAGGCTAGCAAGTGGCTTTTAATGAAAATAATGGAAGAAAACTATAAAGTAACATCTTTAAAGTGATGAAAGTAACTAAGCCATAACCTAGAACTCTATACCCAAAAAAATAACCTTCGAAAATAAAACCAAATAAAGATATTTTCAGACATTCAAAAATTGAGCAAAATGTCACCAGGAGGCTTGCCCCAAAAGAAAATGATCTCATATAGAAGCATAGTAAAACAGAAAAGAATTAAGATGTTTCAAAAGAATAAACTCATGGGTAAAACAAAATGAACATTTACTTAAAAAATAAAATACCTGGATGGAAGGCAGGGCCAAGATGGCTAACTAAGTAGAAGCTACCTTGGATCCCTCTTGCAACAAAGACTCGGAAAAACAAGTGACTCGATCACATACGTGATAATCTACGAACCCTGACCATCAAACACAGATCTAAAGAGTTGACCTGAGTGACAGAGACAGAACGAGCAACCACAAGAAAGCAATAACTGTTTTTGGAGCCTGGAGCCAGCATCCCAGTCAGAAAACCTTGGCACCGGGCTTTGGACTGGGCGCAGAGGAACTGAGCACAGCATCCTGAGATGGTGCAAACACGGGATGCAGCCCTAGCCCCCAGAAGTGACCTCGCGGAAACCCAACCAGTGCACACAGGCAGCACAGTGACGCAGCTGACAGGAGGAGAAGTCCCCGGGAGGCAGTGACTGGTTTTGGAGCTTGAAGTGTGACGTCCCAGCCGGGGAACCTTGGCGCTGGGCTTTGGACTGGGAGCGGAAGAACTGACCACGGCTTCTGAGACAGCACAAGCGCAGGACACGGGCCTGACCCTCGGGGGCAATCTTGACCCAGCCAACACACACAGGCTACACACCCCTTTGGAATCTCAGATAAAACAGTCATCACCAAGCAAGATAAGTAACTTTGTCTATATTCCAGGGTCCTACTCTCCCCTATCTATCTGATCCCTCCCATCCCCTTCCCACGCGGCTTCATTAACATTGGAATTTCCTAAGCCAGAGAGTGAAGTGCTCTGCGGTTTTGTTTTGTTTTTATCTTTTCCTAACCCATTCTCCTGGCCTGAGACAAGCAGCTACAAAAAACATAGGGACCAAAAACCCTTCCCTGACTTCCTGAAATTGGACTAAAAATACAGAACCAGCTCCAGCCAAGCATATGAGATCCACAGTCTTGGGCTGTCATTCCTACAGGGAACAAGGTGACTATTATAATGCAAAGGCAATACTGATAGGGACCTGACTGTAATTGTTTTACCAGATTACTGGAAAGACAAGTTTCCCAGGTCTGATATCTCTGCATATTAAACAGAGCCCTCACTGACCCACAACGGGGAACTGAGGGCTGAAATTCTCCCCGGACCACCAAGGCTCCTGCCATAGGGGTCTGAGAATGGTGACATCTACCAATCTGTAGAGGTACATGCATTGGGTGCCTAAGGTACAGCTGCAGAGCCCACCCACCAAAGTGCTTTAGGAATAGAGACACACCTACCTCACTGACACATGGGGGAAGCCTATCAGCATCCTGCCCACCCCCGGAGGGTGGCCCCCTGCTGCTACTAGAATCTGGTGCACACAACTATCACCACTTCTTCTCTAGGTGGATAGGTGACAGTCTGCACCACACACTTGGTGACCCAAAATCAGATTCTACTCAAAAATAGTGAATGGACTCTTAGGCTTATATATCCAGTAACAGCCCAAACCAGCTGGTAATAGGACATAAGTGATTCAAGGGCTACAACAATCAAGACAGCACAGTCTAGTAGCCCATCTACGTATATTGAAAGAAAACAAAACAAGATAAGACTCAGTGAGCAAATATAAAATAAATCATTACAATATCTTATAGACGGCTCAGAGACAGCAGTCGATATCAAAACACATAAAGGAGCAGACCATGATTGCTTCTACAACTCCCCAAATTAAAGAATCAAAATCTTTCCCTAATGAAGATACAATCCTGGAATTGCCAGATGCAGAATAGAAAAAACTAATTTACAGAATGCTTCAAGACATCAGGGATGACCTCATAAATGAAATAAGGCAATCTACAGAAAAAGCCAAGAAACACACTGATAAAGCAGTTGAAGAAATCAAAAAGATTATTCAAGAACATAGTGGAAAAATTAATAAGCTGCAAGAATCCATAGAGAGACAGCTTTCAGAAATCCAAAAGATTAACAGTAAAATTACAGAATTAGACAATGCAACAGGAAGTCGGAGGAGCAGAATTGAGCAATTGGAATGCAGACTGGGGGAGCTGGAGGATAAGGCAATTGACACCAATATAGTTGAAAAAATCAGATAATAGAATTTAAAAAAATGAAGAAACCCGAAGAATCATGTGGAACTCCATCAAGGAGAATAACTTGCGTGTGGTTGGAGTTCCAGAACAGGGAGAGATAACAGAAAATACAGAGAGAATAGTTGAAGATCTGTTGGCAGAAAACTTCCCTGACATCATATCTATCCAAGATGCTCATCGAACGCAATGTAAGATTGATCCAAAAAGAAAATCACCAAGTCATATTATCATCCAACTTGCCAAAACCAAAGACAAAGAGAAAATTTTAAAAGCAGCTAGGATAAAAGAAAGGTCTCCTACAATAGAGAATCAATAAGAATAAGTTCAGACTACTCAGCAGAAACCATGCAGGCAAGAAGGCACTGGGATGACATATATAGAGCACTGAAGGAGAAAAACTGCCAACCAAGGATCATATATTCAGCAAAACTCTCTCTCAAATATGAAGGTGAAATTAAAACATTTACTGATAAACACAAGCTTAGAGAATTTGCAAAAACCAAACCAAAGCTACAAGAAATACTAAAGGAAATTGGTCAGAAAATCAGTAATATCAGATACCAACGCAACACAAGGTCACAGAACAGAACATCCTGATATCAACTCAAATACGGAAATCACAAAAACAAATTTAGATTAATTTTAAAAAGAAAAAATGCTCAAAACAGGGAATCATTGATGTCAATATGTAAAAGATCACAATAATCAAAAAGAGAGATGAAATACAGGAGGCATAGAACTGCCATATGGAGAGGAAAACAAGGCGATATAGGACAATACAAGTTAGGTTTTTACTTAGAAAAATAGGGGTAAATATTAAGGTAACCACAAAGAGGTCTAACAATTCCATAACCCAAAATAAAAACCAAGGAAAACATAACGACTCAGCAAACATAAATTCAACTACTATGAAAATGAGGAACACACAATTTAAGAAAAAAAAGTCTCAGCACAAAAAATGAAATTGTCAACACACAAAAAAAAGCATCAAAATTACAGCACTAAACACATAACTTATCTATAATTATGCTGAATGTAAATGGACTAAACGCACCAATAAAGAGTCAGAGAGTCTTAGACTGGAGAAAGAAACACGATCCATCTATATGCTGCCTACAAGAGACACACCTTAGACTTAGAGACACAAACAAACTAAAACTCAAAGGATGGAAAAAATATATCAAGCAAACAATAAGCAAAAAAGAGCAGGAGTAGCAATATTAATTTCTGACAAAATAGGCTTTAAACTTAAATCCACCACAAAGGATAAAGAAGGACACTACATAATGATTAAAGGGACAATTGACCAGGAAGATATAACCATATTAAACGTTTATGCACCCAATGCAGGGCTGCAGGATACATAAAACAAACTTTAACAGAACTGAAAAGTGAGATAGACACCTCCACAATTATAGTAGGAGACTTCAACACACCACTTTCGGAGAAGGATAGGACTTCCAGTAAGAAGCTCAATAGAGATAAGGAAGACCTAATTGCTACAATCAAACAACTTGACCTCATTGACTTATATAGAACACTCCACTCAACAGCTGCAAAGTATACTTTTTTTTCTAGCGCACATGGAACATTCTCTAGAATAGAGCACATATTAGGTCATAAAACAAACCTTTGCAGAATCTGAAACATCGAAATATTACAAAGCATCTTCTCAGACCACAAGGCCATAAAAGTGGAAATCAATAACAGAAACATCGGCGAAAAGAAATCAAATATTTGGAAACTGAACAATACCCTGTTCAAAAAAGACTGGGTTATAGAAGACATTAGGGAGGGAATAAAGAAATTCATAGAATACAATGAGAATGAAAACACTTCCTATCAAAACCTCTGGGACACAGTAAAAGCAGTGCTCAGAGGTCAGTTTATATCAATAAACGCACACATACATAAAGAAGAAAGAGCCAAAATCAGAGAACTGTCCCTAAAACTTGAACAAATACAAAGCAAGCAACAAAAGAATCCATCAAGCACCAGAAGAAAACAAATAACAAAAATTAGAGCTGAACTAAATGAATTAGAGAACAGAAAAGCAATTGAAAGAATTAACAAAGCCAAAAGCTGGTTCTTTGAAAAAAGTAACAAAATTGATAAACCATTGGCCAGACTGACTAAAGAAATACAGGAAAGGAAACAAATAACCCGAATAAGAGACAAGATGGGCCGTATCACAACAGACCCAACTGAAATTAAAAGAATCAAATCAGATTATTACAAAAAATTGTACTCTAACAAATTTGCAAACCTAGAAGAAATGGATGAATTCCTAGAAAAAAACTACCTACCTAAACTAACACAATCAGAAGTAGAACAACTAAATAGACCCATAACAAAAAAAGAGATTGAAAAGGTAATCAAAAAACTCTCAACAACAACAAAAAGCCCTGGTCCGGACAGCTTCACTGCAGAGTTCTACCAAACTTTCAGAGAAGAGTTAACACCACTACCACTAAAGGTATTTCAAAGCATAGAAAATGATGGAATACTACCTAACTCATTCTATGAAGCCACCATATCCCTGATACCAAAACCAGGTAAAGACACCACAAAAAAAGAAAATTACAGACCTATATCCCTCATGAACATACATGCAAAAATCCTCAACAAAATTCTAACCAATAGAACATAACAACATATCAAAAAATAATCCACCACGACCGATTGGGATTTACACCAGGTATGCAAGGTTGGTTTAATATTAGAAAATTCATTAATGTAATCCAGCATATAAATAAAACAAAAGACAAAAACCACATGACCTTATCAATTGATGCAGAAAAGGCATTTGACAAAGCCCAACACCCATTCATGATAAAAACTCTCAGCAAAAAGGAATAGAAGGAAAATTCCTCAACATAATTAGTTTTTTTTTTTTTTTTTTTTATCCTTATACAAAGCTAACAGCCAACATCACTCTAAACGGAGAGAGCCGGAAAGCATTTCCCTTGAGAACGGGAACCAGACAAGGATGCCCTTTATCACCACTCTTATTCAACATTGTACTAGAGGTCCTAGCCGGAGCAATTAGGCTAGACAAAGAAATAAAGGGCATCCGGATTGGCAAGGAAGAAGTAAAATTATCCCTATTTGCAGATGACATGATCTTATACACAGAAAACCCTAAGGAATCCTCCAGAAAACTACTGAAACTAACAGAAGAGTTTGGCAGAGTCTCAGGTTATAAGATAAACATACAAAAATCACTTGGATTCCTCCACATCAACAAAAAGAACATCGAAGAGGAAATCACCAAATCAATACCATTCACATAGCCCCCAAGAAGATAAAATACTTAGGAGTAAATCTTACCAAAGATGTAAAAGACCTATACAAAGAAAACTAAAAAATACTAGTGCAAGAAACTAAAAAGGACCTACATAAGTGGAAAAACATACCTTGCTCATGGATAGGAAGAATTAACATAGTAAAAATGTCTGTTCTACCGAAAGCCATCTATACATACAATGCACTTCCGATCCAAATTCCAATGACATTTTTTAATGTGATGGAGAAACAAATCACCAACTTCATATGGAAGGGAAAGAAGCCCCGGATAAGTAAAGCACTACTGCAAAAGAAGAAGAAAGTGGGAGGCCTCACTCTACCTGATTTTAGAACCTATTATACAGCCACAGTAGTCAAAACAGCCTGGTACTGGTACAACAACAGGCACATAGACCAATGGAACAGAATTGAGAACCCAGATATAAATCCATCCATGTATGAGCAGCTAATATTTGACAAAGGCCCAGTGTCAGTTACTTGGGGAAAAGATAGTCTTTTTAACAAATGGTGCTGGCATAACTGGATATCCATTTGCAAAAAAATGAAACAGGACACATACCTCACACCATGCACAAGAACTAACTCCAAGTGGATCAAAGACCTAAACATAAAGACTAAAACGATAAAGATCATGGAAGAAAAAATAGGGACAATGCTTGGAGCCCTAACAGAAGGCATAAACAAAATACAAAACATTACCAAAAATGAGAAAGAGAAACCAGATAACTGGGAGCTCCTAAAAATCAAACACCTATGCTCATCTAGAGACCTCACCAAAAGAGTAAAAAGACCACCTACAGATTGGGAAAGAATTTTCAGCTATGACATCTCCGACCAGAGCCTGATCTCTAAAATCTATATGATTCTGTTAAAACTCAACCACAAAAATACAAACAACCCAATCAAAAAGTGGGCAAAGGATATGAAAAGCACTTCACTAAAAAGGATATTCAGGCAGCTAACAGATACATGAGACAATGCTCTCGATCATTAGCCATTAGAGAAATGCAAATTAAAACTACGATGAGATTCCATCTCACTCCAACAAGGGGAAAAAAAAAAGGGAGGCTGGCATTAATACAAAAAACACAAAATAATAAATGTTGGAGAGGCTGCGGAGAGATTGGAACTCTTATACACTGCTGATGGGAATGTAAAATGGTACAACGACTTTGGAAATCTATCTGGCGTTTTCTTAAAAAGTTAGAATAGAACTACCATACAACCCAGAAATCCCACTCCTCGGAATATACCCTAGAGAAATAAGGGCCTTTACACGAACAGATATATGCACACCCATGTTTATTGCAGCACTGTTTACAATAGCAAAAAGCTGGAAGCAACCAAGGTATCAACGGATGAATGGTTAAATAAATTCTGGTATATTCACACAATAGAATACTACACTTCGATAAAGAACAGTGAGGAATCTGTGAAACATTTCATAACATGGAGGAACCTGGAAGGCATTAAAAGGACAAATATTGTATAAGACCACTATTATAAGATCTTGAGAAATAGTATAAACTGAGAAGAACACATTCTTTTGTGGGTATTAGGGGGAGAGAGAGGGAGGGTGGGAGAGGGTTATTTACTGATTAGTAGTAGATAAGAACTACTTTAGGTGAAGGGAAGGACAATACTCAATACAGGAAAGGTCAGCTCATCTGGACTGGACCAAAAGCAAAGAAGTTTCTGGGATAAACTGAATGCTTCAAAGGTCAGTGGAGCAAGGGTGGCGGTTTGGGGACTATGGCTTAAGGGGACTTCTAAGTCAATTGGCAAAATAATTCTATTATGAAAACATTCTGTATCCCACTTTGAAGGGTGGCATCTGGGGTCTTAAATGCTAACAAGCGGCCATCTAAGATGCATCAATTGGTCTCAACCCACCAGATCAACCCACCAGATCAAAGAAGAATGAAGAACACCAAGGTCACACGATAACTAGGAGCCCAAGAGACAGAAAGGGCCACATGAACCAGAGACTTACATCATCCTGAGACCAGAAGAACTAGTTGGTGCCCGGCCACAACCGATGACTGCCCTGACAGGGAGCACAACAGAGAACCCCTGAGAGAGCAGGAGAAAAGTGGAATGCAGACCCCAAATTCTCATAAAAAGACCAGACTTAATGGTCTGACTGAGACTAGAAGAATCCCGGCGGTCATGGTCCCCAAACCTTCTGTTGGCCCAGGACAGGAACCATTCCCGAAGACAACTCATCAGACATGGAAGAGACTGAACAATGGGTTGGAGAGAGATGCTGATGAAGAGTGAGCTACTTGTATCAGGTGGACACTTGAGACTGTGTTGGCATCTCCTGTCTGGAGGGGAGATGGGAGGGTAGAGAGGGTTAGAAACTGGCAAAACGGTCACGAAAGGAGAGACTGGAAGGAGGGAGCAGGCTGACTCATTAGGGGGAGAGTAAGTGGAAGTATAGAGTAAGGTGTATATAAGCTTATATGTGACAGACTGACTTGATTTGTAAACTTTCACTTAAAGCACAACAAAAATTATTTTTAAAAAAATTCATACAAGAAAATACAGGGTAAAGCTGTAGGACTGAGGTTTCTGTGATGGGCTATCAGATATGACAATAAAAACACGAGCAGCAAAAGACATTGTAGACATATTCTGCTTACTTTATGTACATTTGAAATCTTCCATAATAAAACTTACATTTTTTAAATGAAAAAAAAATGCTTGGATGGGTTTAATATGAAAGTAGAATTAAAATTCATTTTTATGGAAATTGACAAGCTGGATCTAAAATTTATATGGAAATGCAAAGGATCAGAAATAGCCAAGACAAAAAAATTTTAGTACTTTCGTTAACACATATGAAGACTTTTAAAAAGCTAATGCATCGAGACTGCATGGAATGGTGCCAGTAGACAAATGGATCAATGACACAAAATAGAGTCTAGAAACAATCTCATTCATATTTAGTCACCTGATTTATGACAAATGTGTGACTATAGTTTCTTAAGGGAAATCATGGTCTTTTCAATTAATATTGCCAGGTGGATTGGACAGCCATATGGGGATAAAAAGAATCTTAACCCCAGCTTATACCATATATAAAAATCAATTCCAGATGAATTATAGACCTAAATATGGAAGATAAAATAATAAAACTTCTAAAGAAGACAATATAGGAGTATATATTCATTACCTTGACATGGATAAATACTTCCTAAACAACACATAAAAAGCACTAGCCATAAAAGGGAAGACTGATAAATTTTACTTCATTGAAATTAAAAACTTCAGCTCATCAAAATTCATCCATTAAAGTGAAAAGGCACATTACAGAGTGGGAGAAGGAAGTTTTCCAACACATAACTGACCAAAACTCCTACCCAGAATATACATATATATATGTATACATATATGTGTGTTATGTGTGTGTGTTTGTATATATATATATATTTAACTCTTAGAATTTGTCACAGATTGAATTCCGCCTACCAAAAATATGTGTCAACTTAGCTAGGCCATGATTCCCAGTATTGTGTGGTTGTCCTCCATTTTATGATCTGATGTAATTTTCTTTTGTGTTGTAAATTCTAATCTGTGCCTGTGGTTAATGAGGCAAGATTAGGTTATGTTAAAGAGCATTAGGGTGGGATGCAACACCCTTACTCAAGTCACAGCCCAAATCTAAGAGGAGTTTCCCTTGGGTGTGGCCTGCATTACCTTTTATCTTACAAGAAATAAAAGGAAAGAGAAGCAAGCAGAGATGCACATTATTACCACCAAGCAAGAAGAGCCAGGAGCAGAGTGTATTTTTTGGATCTGGGGTGTCTACACTGAAAAGGTCCTAGAGCAGGGACAGGTTGATGAGAAGGCCCTTCCCCCAGAGCTGACAGAGAAAGAAAACCTTCCCCTGGAGCTGGTACCCTAAATTCAGACTTGTAGCCTCCTAAACTGTGAGAGAATACAGTTCTGTTTGTGAAAGCCATCTACTTGTGGTATTTCTGTTATGGCAGCACTAGATAACTAAGACAGAATTTTTTTTTTTTTTAAAGACACAACTCAATAAAAAATAAACAACAAATTTGCAAAGATGACCAGTATCCCAGTGACCAAGAAGCATCTGGGAAGTTGTTCAGAATTAATAGTAAGTATTCCGACTCAACCGAAACTAACAACAAGGAAATGCACAGTGAGGTACTATTACACACCCACTAGGATTGTTAAAATGACAAAGAGTGATAATACCAAGTATTGACAAGAATGTGGAGCAACTAGAACTCTTATGAACTACTATTATAAATGTAAATTGATATATTGACTTAGCAAAAATGTTTGTCAACATCTACTAAAGCTGAATATACAAACCATATAGCCTAGAAAATTTACATTTATGAATCTAACAGAAATTAATATATACATTCACGAAATGACTGGGAAAGGGCACAAGTGAACCTTCTACAGTGCTGGTAATGTGTATCTTTATCATGGTGGTGGTTATGTGAATGCATTCACTTTGTAAAAAACTTGTAAAAAATTCTTCCATATTATATTATTGTAAGTACACTTCAAAAAACATTTTGTCAAAAAAATAACTAATACTCTAAGCCTTATACTCCTTAAAAATAACAAAATAAAAGCAAAAATTACCAGCCTGTGAAATTCAGAGAGCTAGAAGCTAGAGTGATGGCACAAAATAGAGTACCTAGAAGCATATTACTCCCACACATATGTCAGTTTGTCATACTGTGGGGGCTTGTGTGTTGATGTAATGCTGGAAGCTATGTCACCAGTATTCAAATACCAGCACGGCCACCCATGGAGGACAGATTTGACACATTGTGGAATGACATCAAGGACATCATACTTGAAGAAAGCAAGAGGTTATTTAAAAAAAAAAGGAGAGGAAAAAAAAAGACCTAAATGGATGTCAGAAGAGACTCTGAAACTTGCTCTTGAACGTTGAATAGCTAAAGCAAAAGGAAAAAATGATGAAGTAAAAGAGCTGAACAGAAGATTTCAAAGGGTGGTTCGAGAAGACAAAGTAAAGTATTACGATGATATGTGCAAAGAGCTGGAGATAGAAAACCAAAAGGGAAGAACACACTCAGCATTTCTCAAGCTGCACTGAAGGCACTGGTAAAAAACAAGTCTCCAGGAGTTGATGGAATATCAATTGAGACGTTTCAACTGACAGATGCAGCTCTGGAAGTGCTCACTCATCTATGCCAAGAAATTTGGAAGACAGCTACCTAGCCAACCAACTGAAAGAGATTCATATTTACGCCTATTCCCAAGAAAGGTGATCCAACAGAATGTGGAAATTATAAAAAAATATCATTAATATCATATGCAAGCAAAATTTTGCTGATGTCAGCTGGATCCTGGCTGAAAGCAGAGAATACCAGTGTTTTATTGATTATGCTAAGGCATCCAACAGTGTGGATCATAACAAATTATGAATAACATTGCAGAGAATGGGAATTCCAGAACACTTAATTGTGCTCATGAGGAATCTGTACATGGATCAAGAGGCAGTCGTTCCAACAGAACAAGGGGATACTGCGTGGTTCTAAGTCAGGAAAGGTGTGTGTCAGGGTTGTATACTTTCACCAAACCTATTCTGTGTGCTGAGTAAATAATCCAAAAAGCTGGACTATATGAAGAAGAACGGGGCATCAGGATTGGAGGAAGACTCATTAACAAACTGCGTTATGCAGACGACACAACTTTGCTTGCTGAAAGTGAAGAGGACTTGAAGGACTTACTGAGGAAGATCAAAGACTACAGCTTTCAGAATGGATTACACCTCAACATAAAGAAAGCAAAAATCCTTACAGCTGGACCAATAAGCATATCATGGTAAACGGAGAAAAGATAGAGATTGTCAAGGATTTCACAATCAACACTTACAGAAGCAGCAGTCAAGAAATCAAAGGATGCATCGTATTGGGCAGATCGGCTGCAAGAGATCTCTTTAAAGTGTTAAAAAGCAATGATGTCACCTTGAGGACTAAGGTGCACCTGACCCAGACCACAGTGTTTTCAATAGCCTTATACGCATGCAAAAGCTGGACAATCAATAAGGATGACCAAAGAAGAATTGATGCCTTTGAACTGTGGTGTTGAAGAAGAATATTGAATATATCATGGACTACCAAAGAGTGAATAAGTCCGTCTAGGAAGAAGTACAACCAGAATTCTCCTTGGAAGCAAGTATGTCTCATGTACTTTGGACATGTTACCAGGAGGGCTCAGTCCCTGGAGAAGGACATCATGCTTGGTAAAGTAGAGGGTCAGTGAAAAAGAGGAAGACCCCCAGTGAGATGAATCGACACAGTGGCTGTAACAATGGGCTCAAGCAATTGTGACAATGGTGCAGGACTGGGCAGTTTTTGTGCTGTTGTGCATGGGGTCACTATGACTTGACAGCACCTACCAACACAACAATACAACTTCATTTTTAGTCACCCGGTTAATGACAATCACAGTCTTTTCAATTAATATTGTAAGGCTACAATTTAAGGAGAGAATAAAACTTGAGGCCCAAGCTTTTCTCAAGTCTTAGAAAACTTTCAGATCCTCTGACGCTCTGAAATTTCAATCTATGACCCTCTAGTGGAATGAAAGAAGGGAGTGGAGGCTTGAGGGAAAGGACCATCTAACTGGAAAATAGATGGTGGATATTTCCTGGTCCACTGTGTCAAAAAGTCAAGAATTCCCTGCTGACTTCTGGTTCACTAGCTGTAGTCTCTTCCCCCTCCCTTCCCAGTCTTTTGGTTAAAATGCCCAGAAACTCATCGTCTCACTTTGCCAGTGTGCTATCTGGCAGGTCTGAGTTCTGAGATATGGCCCTGAGCCACACCATGGCTTCTGGAGCAGAACAGAGTTGCACTATTTCTATGTGTAATGAAAGCATTAAGTAACTTCCAAAAAGAGGATGTAGGCCAGGAAGGGCTTCACTATCACCAGAGCAGTTGCAAATCAAAGGCCTATACCTACTACATGGCATTCTCATGAGAAGATTTCCTCCTCCTAAGATTGACTCCCCAAGCACTCAGGGCAGTTGCACTTCCCTAGAGAAGAACCATCAGTTGAATGGAGGCTGAAGCTTGGAACTTAATCAGCCTTTGCTCTTTGTAACATGAGGCTGGCGCATCATCATTACTAGGCTATCTCCAGGGAAGCCTGGCCCAGAGCAGGAGGAGCCACTGTTGCCACAGTGACAGGACATTTTACAAATAAAGAATTTCTAAGGACGATAAGTACTCGCCTGTCTGGGTAAGGGTCTCTGGGTAAGGATCTCCACCACTGGAATCACCTAGGAAGAGCCCTTCATGGTCACGTAACCTGTAAAACCTGTTCTGTTGCTCCACGGACACATCTGGGTAGCTTCCAGGCTAATCGGGCAGAGGCTTCACCAAATCTTTCATAAAAAAATTAACAATTCTCTTAGCACCCACTCTCTTGCTTTCCTACATCTGGGTCTTTGCTGCCATCATCCCTTTCTTTTTGAATGTCTTCTGCCTCTGCCCTCACCAGCTATAAAAACCCCATCCCACACTTCCAAGCCCAAGTATAATGACACCTCCTCCCAAAGATCCCCTCAGTCTCTATCGGATCTAAACAGTTAAAAATCCTCCAGTGGCTCTTCATTACCTTAAAGCTACAATTCTAGTTCTCCTGAACCCTTCTAGTGCTGTTTGTTCTCTAACCCAGTACTAATCATGCCTTTCTTTCATCACAGCTATGATTTGTACACAGCCTTCCCCTCCTACAGCCTGTGACTTCATGAAGACAGAAGCCCTCTGATTCCCTTCTCTTCTCCACTTGGCCTCACATGGAGCTTGGCACACAGAAGATTGACCGGACAAAAGTCAATATAAGGTAAATGCATTCAAGTAGAAAGCTGCAGGGGATACAGTGGATTCATCCCAGATTCTTTCTCAGCAGGAGTACCTGGAAACGAATGCCAGCTTTTCCTAGAATCATAACTCTATGGAATATCCAAGTTGGAAAGAGATCCCAAAGCTTCCAGGCTAACCGTCCAGCATTCCTTAAGGCTAGAATCTATACCTTCCTTGCATAGCCAGGGTAGGGACTATATAGAGCAAGTCTATGATCCCCCCCAGGGAGGGGCTTCAGTTTTTAGCTCTCAGTTTTAGACAAAGAAATAGCTTTCATTTATTCAACATTGAGCACCTGGAATATGCCAGACATTGTACAAAGCAAGAAGAGCCCTGGTGGTACAGTGGTTAAACACTGGGCTGCTAACAGAAAGGTCAGGGTTCAAACCCATCAGCTGTTCTTCAGGAGAAAGATGTGGCAGCCTGTTTCAGTTAAGATTACAGTCTTGGAAACCACATGGGGCAGTTCTCCTTTGTCCTATAGGGCCACTAGGAGCCTAAATTGACTCGATGGCAGTGGGTTTGGTTTGTTACCTACAAATTTGACATAAAGACTTAAAGACACAGTAGGAACAGATCTCGTTCATAACCGGGGACTGCCTGAAGACCAAACCCCTGCCCTTGAGACCAGACCAGAGTCCTGCTTCTGCTCCATTTCTTTTCTTTTTAATTAGTGAAGCTCCCAGATTTAGAGAACAAGGTACGGTTAGTTAGCTGGAGTGTTGCCCAGAAGGGCCAAAAACCCACACCCACTGTGGATGAGTCTATTCTGACTCATAGTGACCATATAGGACAGAGTAGAACTGCCCCATAGGATTTCCAAGGCTGTAATCTTTACAGAAGCCGACTGCCTCATCTTTCTCCAGTGGAGTTGCTGGTGTATTTGAACTGCTGACCTTTTGCTTAGTTGCTGCACCACTAAGATTCCTCCAGAGAGGCCAGGAGGGAAAATTTCAGTAACTGTTGCCGTTGGGAAATGTAAAAGTTTTTTGCATCACTATGTGCTCGGTATCTCTGGCAGGGTTCCTACTTATCAATGATGCTTCTGTTGACCAGTCTATTAACAACCTAAAGAAATCAATCAAGGTAATTTTCTAACTAATCTATTAGCTCAGCAAAAATCTAAGCTAGCTTAATAAATAGCTTCCATACACGCATTCAAGTTATTTACTGAGAGACAGTACAACATGGTGGTAAAAACATGAGCTTAGGAGCCAAAAAGAACTGATTTCAAGCTCCTGTTCCGTCTCTTACTGGCTGGGTGAACTTGGGCAGGTTATTTAATCCCTTTGAGTCCCAATTTGCCATCTGTTTGTGAGGAATCACTGAGACGATAATATCTGGTGTTAAGGGCCTGGGTGTGTGCTGGAAACTCTGTTAAGCTCTGGAGCTACAGGGTGGAGTAAGATATAACAACCAAACATCACAATAAGATGAGGTATTAAAGAATCTCTGGTATAGCCCCAGGAAATCTAGGACTGGGGAGAGGAAGGGACATGCCCAAAGTCACAGACAAGTATGGCAGGCCTGGAGGTAGGACCTAGCCCCTCACTACACCTTAATTACAAAACTTCACTTCTCTGTGAAGGTGGTGCTTAAGACGGTACTAGCTAAGAAAAGAAGGTATCTGAAAGATTATTGTTTCAAGCTGTGGGGATCCAGATTCCATTTTGGTTTAAATCTTTACACCTGCCCTGAAGCCCAGATGCCCCCATTCTGGACTACTGCCTGCTGCACACAGTGCACTTAACTTTGCTGGCCCCAGATTAGCAATAAAGACAAAGGCTAGTGGATCCCAGCTCAGCTCTGAAGTGGTTTCCTGAAGCAGGTGGCTGATGTCCAAGGCCCCTCAGAGCAGGCAGAGAAGATCATGATCACTGATTAGGTAGGAAGGTGTGTCAAGAATGGAGGGTCCCATAGCCCTGGCAGTGGCTTCCATGGTGTAAATTTAGAGTTCTGTAGATGGTGGGTCTATTTTGTGTCTCACAAACACCAACCAATCATCTAATCATAAGTATATTATGCTTACCCCATCCTAGTCTGTTGGCAAAGCGCCAAGTGCCCCCACTTAGGTACAGGACCCCAGTCAACTCTTGATCCTGTCTTTCATTTATTTCGGCCTTGGCAGGAAGCACTATTAATGGGTATAAGCCGCCCTTTGAGTCAAATACAGGGCTTTTTAATTCCAGTCCAGAGGGTGCTAGCTCTCCAGCAGAGACCCAGCCAGCACTAAAGCAGATGCCCTGAGAGCCACGATGAGGCATAATCAGGGTTAGACAATATGGAGCCCATTGCAGGTTAAGCATTCTGGATCCTATTTCGTGCATCTCCCTAAACCAATATCGAATTACCATGCAGCTACCGGAGCACAGAAAGCCTGAATTCAGCCTTTAAAATCCGATGCAGGTGAGAGGTTAAAAAAAAACTTTTGTTGTTGTTGTTAGTGTCATTGAGTCAGTTCCAACTTAGAGTGGAGTCAAATTTTTGTTTTTATCCTTCTCCTTTTTTTTCTTTTTAATTTTTACTGTGCTGTAAGTCAAAGTTTACAAATCAAGTCAGTCTCTCATACAAAACTTTATATACACCTTGCTATATACTCCTAGTTGCTCTTTCGTTAATGAGACAGCACCCTCCTTCTCTCCACCCTGTATTCCAAGTCCATTAAGCCAGCTCCTGTCCCCCTCTGGCTTCTCATCTCCCCTCAGACAGGAGCTGCCCAAATAGTCTCACGTGTCTACTTCAGCAAAGATGCTCACTCCTCATCATTATCATTATCTATCTTATAGACCAGTCCAATCCCTATCTGAAGAGTTGGCTTTGGTAATGGTTCCAGTCTTGGGCTAACAGAAGGTCTGGGGACAATGACCTCCAGGGTCCTTCTAGCCTTAGACCATTAAGCCTGGTCTTTTTACAAGACTTTGTGATCTGCATTCCACTGCTCTCCTGCACCATCAGGGATCCTCTGTTGTATTCCCTATCAGGGCAGTCATCGGTTGTAGCTGGGCACCATCTAGTTCTTCTGGTCCCAGGCAGATGTAGTCTCTGATTTATGTGGCCCTTAAAAAAAAAAAAAAAATTTCCTGTCTCTTAGGCTCATAATTACCATGTGTCTTTGGTGTTCTTCGGAAACCCTGGTGGCATAGTGGTTAATGCTATGGCTGCTAACCAAAGAGTCGGCAGTTTGAATCCACCAGGTGCTCCTTGGAAACTCTATGGGGCAATTCTACTCTGTCTTATAGGGTCGCTAAGAGTCAGAATCGACTCAAAGGCGCTGGGTTTGGTTTGGTGTTCTTCATTTTCCTTTGCTCCAGGTGGGTTGAGACCAATTGATGCATCTTAGATGGCCGCTTGCTGATGTTAAGACCCCAGATACCACTATCCAAAAGGGGATGTAGAATGTTTTCTGAATAGATTTTATTATGCCAATTGGCCTAGATGTCCTCTGAAACCATGGTCCCCAGACCCGCACCCCTGCTACTCTGGCCTTCAAAGTATTTGGTTTATTCAGGAAACTTCTTTGCTTTTTGGTTTTGCTGATCTCTCCTGTATTGTGTGTTGTATTTCCCTTCACCTAAAACAGTTCTTGTCCACTATCTAATTAGTGAATACCCCTCTCCCTCCCTCATTCCCCATTCTTGTAATCATCAAAGAATATTTTCTTCGCCATTTAGACTATTTCTTGAGTTCTTATAGTAGTGATACCAAACAATATTTGTCCTTTTGCAACTGACTAATTTCACTCAACGTAATGACTTACAGATTCCTCCATGTTATGAAATGTTTCACGGATTCATAAGTGTTCTTTATTGATGTATAACATTCCATCATGTGACTATACCATAATTTATTTATCTGTTCATCTGTTGATGGGCACCTTGGTTGCTTCCATCTTTTTGCTATTGTAAACAGTGCTGCAATGAACATGGGCGTGCATATATCTGTTCGTGTAAAGGCTCTTATTTCTCTAGGACATGTTCCAAGGAGGGGGATTGCTGGATCCTATGGTAGTTCTATTTCTAGGTTTTTAAGGAAGCATCAAATCAATTTCCAAAGTGAATGTAGCATTTGACATTCCCACCAGCAGTGTGTAAGTGTTCCAGTCTCTCTACAACCTCTCCAATATTTATTATTTTGTGTTTTATGGATAAATGCCAGCCTTTTCGGAGTGAGATGTGATGTCATTGTAGTTTTAATTTGCATTTCTCTAATGGCTAATGATTGTGAGCATTTCCTCATGTATCTGTTAGCTATCTGAATGTCTTCTTTAGTGAAGTGCCTGTTCATATCCTTTGACCATTTTTTAATTGGGTTATATGTCTTTTTGTCATTGAGGTTTTGCAGTATCATGTAGATTTTAGAGATCAGGCACTGATCGTAAATGTCATAGCTAAAAACTTTTTCCCAGTCTGTAGGTAATATTTTTATTCTTTTGGTGAACTCTTTGGATGAGCATAGGTGTTTGAGTTTTAGGAGCTCCCAGTTATCTAGTTTCTCTTCTGGTGTTTGTGCATTGTTAGTAACATTTGTATACTCTTTATGGCATGTATTAGGGCTCCTAACGTTGTCCCTATTTTTTCTTTCATGATCTTTATCATTTTTTATTTTATATTTAGGTCTTTGATCCATTTTGAGTTATTTTTTTGTGCATGGTGTGAGGTAGGGGTCTTGTTTCATTTTTTTGCAGGTGAATATCGAGTTCTGCCAGCACCATTTGTTAAAGAGGCTGTCTTTTCCCCATTTAACTGACTTTGGGCCTTTGTCAAATATCAACTGCTCATGTGCGGATGGATTTATGTCTGGATTCTCAATTCTGTTCCATTGGTCTCTATGTATGTTGTTGTACAAGTACCAGGCTGTTTTGACAACTGTGGTGGTATAATAGGTTCTAAAATCAGGTACTGTGAGGCCCCCCACTTTGTTTTTCTTTTTCAGTAATGCTTTATTTATCCGAGGTCTCTTTCCCTTCCATGTGAAGTTGGTGATTTGTTCCTCCATCTCATTAAAAAATGTCGTTGGAATTTGGATTAGAATTGCATTGTATATATGGATCGTTTTTGGTAGAATAGACATTTTTACAAAGTTCAGTCTTCCTAAACATGAGCAAGGTATGTTTTTCCACTTATGTAGGTCTCTTTTGGTTTCCTGCAGTAGTATCTTGTAGTTTTCTTTGTACAGGTTTTTTACATCTCTGGTAAGATTTTTTCCAAAGTGTGTTATCTTCTTGGGGGCTACTGTTAATGATATTGATTTGGTGATTTCCTCTTCAATGTTCTCTTTGTTGGTGTAGAGGACTCCAACTGATTTTTGTATGTTTATCTTGCATCCTGGTAATCTGCTGAACTCTTTTATTAGTTTCAGTAGTTTTCTTGAGGATTCTTTACGTTTTTCTGTGTACAAGATCATGTCATCTGCAAGTAGAGATAGTTTTACTTCTTCAATCTGTATGCCCTTTATTTCTTTATCTATCCTAATTGCTCTGGCTAGGACCTCCAGCACAATGTCAAATAAGAGTGGTGATAAAGGGCATCCTTGTCTGGTTCCTGTTCTCAGTGGGAATGGTTTCAATCTCTCTCTGTTTAGGATGATGTTGGCTGTTGGCTTTGTATAAATACCCTTTATTATGTTAAGAAATTTTCCTTCTACTCCTCTTTTCCTGAGAGTTTTTATCACGAATGGGTTTTGGGCTTTGTCAAATGCCTTTTCTGCATCAGCTGATAAGATCATGTGGTTCTTGTCTTTTGTTCTATTTATATGATGAATTTCATTGATTGTTTTTCTAATGTTGAACCACCTCTGCATATCTGGTATGAATCCCACTTGGTCATGGTGGATTATTTTTTTGATGTGTGGTTGAATTCTATTGGTTAGAATTTTGTTGAGGATTTTTGCATGTACATTCATGAGGGATATAGGTCTGTAATTTTCTTTTTGTGTGGTGTCTTTACCTCATTTTGCTATCAGAGATATGCTGGCTTCACAGGATGAGTTTGGGAGTATTCCGTCTTCTTCTATGCTCTGAAATACCTTTAACAGTAGTGGTGTTAACTCTTATCTGAAAGTTTGGTAGAACTCTCCAGTGAAGCCTTCTGGGCCAGGGCTTTTATTTGTTGGGAGTTTTTAAATTTCTTTTTCAATTTCTACTTTTTGTTATGGGTTTATTTTGTTGTTCTACCTCTGTTTATGTTAGTTTAGGTAGGCAGTGGTTTTCTAGAACTTCATCCATTTCTTCTAGGTTTTCAAATTTGTTAGAGTACAATTTTTCATAGCAATCTACGATTCTTTATTTTAAGTTGGGTCTGTTGTGATTTTGCCCATCTTATTTCTTATTCAGGTTATTTGCTTCGTCTCCTGTTTTTCTTTTGTCAGTTTGGCTAATGGTTTATCGGTTTTGTTAATTTTTTCAAAGAAAAAGCTTTTGGTCTTGTTAACTCTTTCTACTGTTTTTCTGTTCTCTGTTTCATTTAATTCTGCTCTAATTTTTATTTTTTCTTTCTTCTGGTGCCTGAGGGTTTCTTTTGTAGCTCTCTTTCTATTTGTTCAAGTTTTAGGAGTAATTCCTTGATTTTGGCCCTTTCTTCTTTTTTATGTGTGCATTTATTGATAGAAATTGACCTCTGAGCACTGCTTTAGCTGTATCCCAAAGGTTCTGATAGGAAGTATTTTTATTCTCATTGGATTCTATGAATTTCTTTATTCCATCCTTAATTTCTTCTATAACCCAGTCGTTTTTCAGCAGGGTGTTATTCAGTTTCCAAGTGTCTAATTTCTTTTCCCTGCATTTTCTGTTATTGATTTCTACTTATATGGTCAGAGAAGATGCTTTGTAATATATGGATGCTTTGGGTTCTGTTAAGGCTTGCGTTATGACCTAATATGTGGTCTATTCTAGAGAATGTTCCACGTGCACTGGAGAAGAAAGTATATTGTGGAGCTGTGTGTCTCACTTTTCAATGCTGTTAGAGTGTGTTTTATGTATCTTGAAGCTCTGTTATTGGGTGTGTAAGTATTTAATATGGTTATATCCTTCCCTTTAATTGTTATATAGTGTCCTTACTCATCCTTTGTAGTGGATTAACTTTAATGTCTATTTTGTCATAAATTAATATTGCCACTCCTGCTTTTTTATTTTTGTTTGTTTGATATATGTTTTTACATCCTTTGAGTTTTAGTTTGTTTGTGTCTTTAAGTCTAAGGTATGTCCCTTGTAGGCAGGATATAAATGGATCGAGTTTTTTTTAATACATTCTGCCACTCAGTCTCTTTATTGATGCAATTAGTCTGTTTATGCTGTTGTCGTTGTTAGGTGCTGCTGAGTGGGTTCCGACTTGTAGTGACTCTATGCACAACAGAATGAAACACTGCCCGGTCCTGAGCCATCCTTACAATCATTGTTAAGCTTGAGCTCATTGCTTCAGCCACTGTGTCAATCCACCTCGTTGAGGGCCTTTCTCTTTTCCGCTGACCCTGTACTCTACCAAGCATGATGTCTTTCTCCAGGGACTGATCCCTCCTGACAACATGTCCAAAGTATGTAAGACACAGTTTTGCCATCCTTACTTCTAAGGAGCATTCTGGTTGTACTTCTTCTAAGACAGATTTGTTTGTTCTTTTGGCAGTCCATGGTATATTCAATATTCTTCGCCAACACCACAATTCGAAGGTGTCAATTCTTCTTTGGTCTTCCTTATTCATTGTCCAGCTTTCACATGCATATTATGTGATTGAAAATACCATGGTTTGGGTCAGGCACACCTTAATCTTAATGTGACATCTCTGCTCTTCAACACTTTAAAGTGGTCCTTTGCAGCAGATTTACCCAATGCAATGCATCTTTTGATTTCTTGACTGCTACTTCCATGGGTGTTGATTGTGGTTTCAAGTAAAATGAAATCCTTGACAACTTCAATCTTTTCTCCATTTATCATGATGTTGCTCCTTGGTCCAGTTGTAAGGAACTGACAGAAATTCAGGCCGGTTTCAGAAGAGGACATAGAACCAGGGATATCATTGCTGATGTCAGATGGATCCTGGTTGAAAGCAGAGAATATCAGAAGGATATTTACCTGTGTTTTATTGATTATGCAAAGGCATTTGACTGTGTGGATCATAACAAATTATGGATAACATTGCGAAGAATGGGAATTCCAGAACACTTAATTGTGCTCATGAGGAACTTTTACATAGATCAAGAGGCAGTTGTTCAGACAGAACAGGGGGATACTGATTGGTTTAAATTCAGGAAGGTGTGTATCAGGTTGTATTCTTTCACCATACCTATTCAATCTGTGTGCTGAGCAAATAATACTAGAGAAGCTGGACTATATGAAGAAGAACAGGGCATCAGGACTGGAGGAAGACTCATAAACAACCTGCATTATACAGATGACACAACCCTGCTTGCTGAAAGTGAAGAGGACTTGAAGCACTAATTAATGAAGATCAAAGACCACAGCCTTCAGTATGGATTGCACCTCAACATAAAGAAAACAAAAATCCTCACGACTGGACCACCGAGTCCGTTTATATTCAGCTTAATTATGTATAGGGTTTTATGATTTTACTACTGTCATTTTGATGCCTTTTTTGTGTGTTGTTGAAAGTTTCTTTTTCCCACTTAATTTTTTGTGCTGACTAGTTTATATATTGCCTTCTCTTATTTGTTGTTGTTGATTTTGCTTTTGGGGGTATTTTTTCTTGTATTTTATTTTAATGAG
Source organism: Loxodonta africana (assembly GCF_030014295.1). Lineage (NCBI taxonomy): Eukaryota > Metazoa > Chordata > Mammalia > Proboscidea > Elephantidae > Loxodonta > Loxodonta africana. The sequence continues at coordinate 43,491,079 of NC_087367.1, read as the reverse complement.
TAGGATTGTTAGTTTCCTTTGTGGTTACCTTAATATTTACCCCTATTTTTCTAAGTTTAAACCTAACTTTTATTTCTTTATATCACATTGACTTCCTCTCCATGTGAAAGATTTATGACTACATTTTTTAGTCCCTCATTATTGTTTTAGTGTTGTCCTCTTTTACATAATGATGTCTCTGTTTCCCTGTTTTGAGCATTTTTTTATCTTGATTTATTTTTGTGATTTCCTTATCTGGGTTTACATCTGGTTGCTCTGTCCTGTGTTCTAGTCTTGGGTTGATATGTGAAGTTATTGATTTTTAACTGGTGAACTCCCGTTAGTATTTCTTGTACTTTTGGTTTGGTTATTTACGAATTCCCTAAACTGTTTATCTGGGAGTGTCCTAATTTCGCCTTCATAATTAAGAGACAGTTTTGCTGGATATATGATTCTTGCTGGCAATTTTTTTTCTTCAGTGCTTTATATAAGTCATCCCATTGCCTTCTTGCCTGCATGCATGGTTTCTGCTGAGTAGTCCGGGATTATTCTTATTGACTCTCCTTTGTAGGTGACTTTTCAATTATTCCTAGCTGCTCTTAAAATTCTCTCTTTATCTTTGTTTTTCACAAGTTTGATTATAATATGTCTTGGTGGCTTTCTTTTGAGATCTACCTTATGTGGAGTTCGATGAGCATCTTCAATAGCTATCTTCTCATCTTTCACAATATCAAGGATGTTTTTCTGCCAACAAATCTTCAACAATTCTCTCTGTATTTCCTGTTATCCCTCCCTGTTCTGGTAATCCAATCACTCATATGTTATTTCTCTTGATAGAATCTCACATAATTCTGAGGGTTCCTTCATTTGTTTAAATTTTTTTTTCTGTTTTTTATTCGAATATATTGGTGCCAAGTGTTTTATCTTTCGTTTCACTAATTCTGCCTTCAGGTCCTCCATTCTGCTCCTCTGACTTTCTATTGAGTTGTCTAATTCCGTAATTTTATTGTTAATCTTCTGAATTTCTGATTGCTGTCTCTCTATGGATTCTTGCAGCCTATAAAAAAAATTTTTTTTTATTAAATTTTTCGTTATGTTCTTGTATAACTTTTTAAATTTCTTCAACTGTTTTATCTGTGTGTTCCTTGGCCTGTTCTGCATTTTGCCTGATCTCATTCCTGATGCCTTGAAGAGTTCTGTATATTAATCTTTTGTATTCTTCATCTGGTAATTCCAGGAATACACCTTCATCTGGAAGATTCCTTGAGTGTTTTGAGAGCTTGTTGCAGCGATAATGGTCTGCTTCTTTATGTGATATGATATTGACTGTTGTCTCCAAGCCATCTGTAAGTTATTGTATTAATTTATTTTATGTTTGCTTACTCTATCTAGCTTCTTGATTTGTTTTGTTTTGATATGTCCAAATATGAAAGACCTATGAGTAAGCTAACCTGATTATTTTCACCTTTGAAGCTGTAACATCCTGTCACCAGATGGCTAGAGCTGTTATCATGTATATGGGCCTAGGCGTCCATTCACTTTTCTTGTATGGATTTGGCTCAGGGGTCCAGGTACTTGGTCATCAAGTGTGTGGTACAGGCTCTGTCCTACAGTCTTAGAGGTGCAGGGCTGATTGCTGTAGGCACAGGTATCTGGTTACAGCAGGGGGTCACTCTCTAAACAAGGCAGGGGGCTAACAATCATCCCCTGAGTGTCTGTCACAAAAGCACATCCCTGTTCCCTAGAGTGTACAGGTGGGTGGGTACTGCAGCCAGACCATGGGCACCCAATACTTTTGGTTGTAAGGGCTGGGAGGTACCACTTATCGTTGGACCATTGTCACGGGTGGCTAGGTGATGTGGGTGGAGCCACAGGTCCTTAGTCCTTGGTGTGGGTAGGTGAGGACCTTCTTTAACAGGCAAAGTGGTGTGAAACATCAAAAACCCACCACACAGCTGGAACAGTTGCAGTCTGCCAACAAGGGCCTATTCTCCTGAAATGAGCCCACACAGGTCCATGCAGGGGTGAAAGGTACTAAAATCCGCAGACTGTGCCTGGACAAGAGCTGCTTCTGTCTTGAGCTCCCCAGCTTAATGGTGCCGACAGATTATCTTTTTCCCCAGTTGTGAATTTATTTCTTCACCAAGGCTGGGAGAATGGCTCAGGGTACTCAGCAGGACCTATCTTATCTTGGACCCAAGGAAATCAACAGCCACTGAAGTCAGCTTGGGGCCTGGGGGCATGGTAAAACAAGGGCAGATACTTGGCTTTTTCTGAGAACACCATTCCTTTCTGTTTCTGGAGGTGTGAGTAGGCTGTGTGGTTCGTTGTCTCTCCCTGAAGAATCTGCATCCAGAATGCTACTACCAGCCCTGCTGTGGTTGCTCCAGAGGATCGTGCCTGAGTCAGGCAACTTTTCGCTGCTTCTGAACAGAGTCTCCTTTCCCCTGCCGCTTAGTCCATTTTCTAACTTTGCCTTTGAAGATCAGGTTCCTAGCTTGTCATATATATAACCATTTCACTTGTTTTTTCAGGTATTTGTTGTAAAAGGGATCACCAGAAGTGTCTTACTACTCTGTCATCCTGGCTCTGTGTCCTGGAGTCAAAATTTTTTAATGGAGTCAAATTAAGTCCCTCTCTTTTTGTTGCTTTCCTTCCCATCAGATCTTGAACTAGATTGAACCACTATTCGACAGCTATGTTTATTTACTCAATATCAGGCCCTTTGTTAGGTAAAACATATGAGTACCCAAGACAACATAGTCTTTACCCTCCTAGAGCTCACAGGCTTCAGGAAATATGGACAGAGGCATCAAGTATACAACTGATCTAAACTCAGGAGGAAGTGAGGCTTAAGTAGGTATCTTGCCATGAGTAGGAGAAAGCCAGGGAAAGAGTGGAAGCATCCCAAACAAAGCAAACAGCATGAGTGAACACCTTCAAGTGGGCTATTATAAAAATATAGAATGATGATGATGGCTACCAATTATTTAATGCTTATTATGTGCTTCTTGACTCTTTTGATCCTTACAACAACCACATGATGTGAGTGCTGTTTTCTCCATTACAGAGGAGAAACTAAGACTTGAGTCAAGAGATATGACTTTGCCCCAGTCACATGGCCAGTAACTGGATTTTAATCCAGGAAATACTGATTCTAGGCCCTGCATGCTAAATGACCACCATTCAATTATTTGTTTATTCAATGCTTCATTAGCTTATACTGAGTACCTGGCTAGGATTTGGGGTTATAAAGCCAAAAAAAAAACCATAACTGTTGAGTCAATTCCAACTCATAACAACCCTATAGGACAGAGTAGAATTGCCCCCATAGAGTCCAAATAGTGCCTGGTGGATTTGAACTGCTGAGCTGTTGGTTAGCAGCTGGGGTTATAAAGAGGATAAAATAGGTACTTGTTGGAAAAAAAGGGGGTGAGGCCAAGATGGCGAACTAGTCAGAAGCTCCCACCAATCCCTCTTACAACAAAGACCTGAAAAAACAGGTGAATTGATTATATATATGACAAGGAAAAACTCTGAGCATCAAAGGCAAAATTAAGGAATCAGTCTGAGCGACAAGGGAGGGGGAGACGGTGCAGATGCAGTGGCGAGTTGCCGAGCCCATGCAGCACCTCAGCTCCGATTCTTTGGCACCGTTCTTTGGTGTGACTGTGGAGCTGATGGTAGTTCCCTGAGACATGGTAGGTTCAGCGAACAAAAGTAAGCAGAGTGGTACACCCCGACTCTGTGGCATGTCTACAGTGGGGCTGGCTATCGCATTTAGGAAGCGGCTGCCTCAGCAAAAGAAGGCAACCGAAGTGCTGACACCCCGACCCCCTGGTGTGGTGGCCAGGAAGTGGGGGGAACTGGCTGTGAAGTTTAGGACACAGCTGCTTCAGCAAAAGAAGGCAAGTGCAGGATGCAGCCCTAATGCCCTGGGGCAATCTCGGCGGGGACCCAGCCAGAACACGCAGGCTACACACACCTCTGGAACCTGAGATAAAACAGAGCTCTTGACACAAACTAAGTGATTTTGTCTAATTTACTGCACACAGACCTAATATCTCCTTCTTTTGAAAGAACTCTCCTATTTATCTGATCCCTCCCCCTTCTGTCCCAGCCAGCACCATTAACAGTTGATTTCCCAGGGCCTGAAATAGAACCTACTGTGCTTCCTGAGCCATTCTTCTGGCCTGGGAGAAGGAACAAATTAAGAAATGGGAGAAAAATACTCTGCAGATTCCCCTAATCTGGAAGCTCAGAGCAGAAGCAGCTGCAGTCCAGGCATAAGCAATCCAAAGATTTTGTCTCTCACCCCTACATGGATCCAGGTGGCTATTATATTGCAAGGGCAAATCTGTTTGAGGTCTGTCTGTAGGGGTTTCAGCTGTGGGGTGAAGAGGCATGTTTTTGAGGTCTGCCTAGTAAACAGGGCCTTCACCTACCAACAGCAGGGGCCTAAGGACTGGAGGCTCCATCCATGCCACCTAGCTACCTGTGAAAGGATAGTGGTGCCTACCAGTCCTTACAGGTATAAGTACTGCATGCCTAAGGTACAGCTGCAGAGCCTAACCACCAGAGCGCTCTAAAGAACAGAGACGCACCTTCCCTGTGTCACTTGGGAGAAGGCTGTCAGCCCCCTACCTTCCTCAGAGTGTGACCCCCTGCTGCTACCAGAAACCAGTGCATACACCCATTACCACTACTCCTCCGAGATAGTAGGTGAGAGCCTACACCACACACTAGGTGACCGGCTATCAGGACACATAAGGTGAATCTATACAAGAATAGTGAATGGACTTCTAGGCTCATATACCTGGCAACAGCTCTAGCCATCTGGTAACAGGACATTAGTGCTTCAAAGGCTCCAATACCCAAGCTAGCTCACTCTAGTAGCCTATTTGGCTATTTTGAAACAAAACAAAGCAAGAAACTAGGATACGGTGTGCAAACATAAAATAAATTAATACAATAACTTATAGATGGCTCAGAGACAACTGTCAATATCAAATCACATAAAGAAGCAGACCAAGATTGCTTCAACAAACTCCAAAAACAGAGAATCAAGGACTCTCCTGGATGAAGATGTATTCCTGGAGTTACCAGATGTAGTATACAAAAGATTAATATACAGAACTCTTCAAGACATGAGGAATGAGATCAGGCAGCAAACAGAAAAAGCCAAGGAACACACAGATAAAGCAGTTTAAGAAATTAAAAAGATTACTCAAGAACATGGTGAAAAATTTAACAAACTCCAAGAATCCATAGAGAGACAGCATTCAGAAATTCAGAAGATTAACAATAAAATTACAGAATTAGACAACTCAATAGAAAGTCAGAGGAGCAGAATTGAGGAAGTGGAATGCCAAATATGTGAGATTCAAGATAAATCACTTGACACCAATATATTTGAAGAAAAATCAGATGAAAGAATTTTTAAAAAAACGAAGAAACGCTAAGAATCATGTGGGACCCTATCAAGAAGAATAACTTGCAAGTGATTGGAATACCAGAACAGGGAGGGATAACAGAAAATACAGAGAGAATTGTGGAAGATTTGTTGGCAGAAAACTTCCCTGATATCACGAAAGATGAAAGGATATCTATCCAAGATGCTTATCGAACCCCATACAAGGTAGATCCTAAAAGAAAGTCAACAAGATATAGTAACATCAAACTTAACAAAACCAAAGATAAAGAGAAAATTTTAAGAGCAGCCAGGGATAAGTGGAAAAAAAAAGTCACCTACAAAGGAGAATCAATAAAAATAAGTTTGGACTACATGGCAGAAACCATGCGGGCAAGAAGGCAATGGGATTACATATATAAAGCATTGAAGGAGGAAAGTTGCCAGCCAAAAATCATATATCCTGCAGAACTGTCTCTCAAATATGAAGGTGAAATTAAGACATTTACAGATAAACACAAGCTTAAGGAATTTACAAATACCAAACTAAAACTACAAGAAATACTGAAGGGAATTCTTTGGAGAGAAAATCAATAATATCAGGTATCAACCCAACACTAGAACACAGAACAGAACAAGCAGATATCATCTCGGACAGAGAAATCATAAAAATAAATCAAGATTAAAAAAAAGCTCAAAACAGGGAATCAGTGATGTAATTATGTAAAAGATGATAATAATCAATAAAGAGGGACTAAAAAAAATTTTTTTTTTCAATAAAGTAGGCATAGATCTTCACGAAGGAGAGGAAATCAAGGCTATAGAGGGAGATACGAGTTAGGTTTAAATTTAGAAAAATAGGGGTAAATATCAAGGTAGCTGCAAACAAGACTAAGAATCCTACACTTAAAAAACAAGATAAACATAAAGACTCAGCTAAAAACAACTTCAACCGCAAGGAAAAAGAAGAACACACAATTTACAAAGAAAAAATTCTCAGCACAAAAAAGTAAGTAGAAAAATGAAATGGCAACAACACACACAAAAAAGGCAAGAAAATGACAGCACTAAACTCATACCTATCTATAATCACGCTGAATATAAATGGACTAAATGTACCAACAAAGAGACAGAGAGTTGCAAAATGGATTTAAAAAAAAAAAAAACAACACATGATCTGGCTATATGCTGCCTACAAGAGATGCACCTTAGATTTAGACACAAACAAACTAAAATTCAAAGGCTGGAAAAAAATATATCAAGCAAACAACAATCAAAAAAGAGCAGGAGTGGCTATACTAATCTCTGACAAAACAGATTTCAAACTTAAATCTACCACAACGGATAAGGAAGGACACTATACGATTAAAGGGACAGCATACCAGACGGATATGACCATATTAAGTATTTATGCACCCAACGACAGGGCTGCAAGATACATAAAATATACTCTAACAGCACTGAAAAGTGAGATAGACAGCTCCACAATAATAGTAGGAGACTTCAACACAGCACTTTCAGGAAGGACAGAACATGCAGAAAGAAGCTCAATAAAGACACGGAAGAGCTAAAAACCGCAATTAACCAACCTGACCTCATAGATATATACAGAACATTCCACCCAACAGCAGCCAAGTATGCTTTCTTTTCCAATGCACATGGAACATTCTTTAGAATAGACCACATATTAGGCCATAAAGCAAGCCTTAACAGAATCCAAAACATCAAAATATTACAAAGCACCTTCTCTGACCATAAGGCCATAAAAGTAGAAGTCAATAACAGAAAAAGCAGGCAAAAGAGATTAAACACTTGAAAACTGAAAAATGCCCTGCTCAAAAAAGACTGGGTTATAGAAGACATCAAGGACGGAATAAAGAAATTCATAGAATCCAATGGGAATGAAAACTCTTCATATCAGAACCTTTGGGACACAGCAAAAACAGTGCTTAGAGGTCAATTTATATCAATAAACGCACACATACAAAAAGAGAAAAGGGCCAAAATCAAAGAATTTTCCCTACAACTTAAACAAATAGAAATAGAGCAACAAAAGAAACCTTCAGACACCAGAAGAAAGCAAATAATAAAAATTAGAGCAGAATTAAATGAAATAGAGAACGGAAAAACAATTGAAAGAGTTAAGAAGATCAAAAGCCGTTTCTTTGAAAAGATTAACAAAATCCATAAACCACTGGCCAGGCTGACAAAGGAAAAACAGGAGACAAAGCAAATAACCTGAGTAAGAATTGAGATGGGTGATACCACAAGAGATCCAATTGAAATTAAAAGAATCGTAACAGAGCACTCTGAAACATTGCATTCTAACAAATTTGAAAACCTAGAAGAAATGGACAAATTTCTGGAAACATACTACCTACCTAAACTAACACAGAGACAGAACAACTAAATAAACCTATAACAAAAGAAGACATTGAAAAAGTAAAAAAAAAAGAAAAAAAACTCCCAAGGAAGAAAAGCCCTGGCCCTGATGGCTTCACTGGGGAATTCTACCAAACTTTCAGAGAAGGGTTAACGCTGCTACTACTAAAGGTATTTCAGAGCATAGAAAAGTATGCAATACTCCCAAACTCATTCTCTGAAGCCAGCAAAACACTGATACCAAAACCAGGCAAAGACTCCACAAAAAAAGAAAATTACAGGCCAAAATCCCTCATGAACTTAGATGTAAAAATCCTCAACCATATTCTAGCCAATAGAATTCAACAACATATCAAAAAATAATTCACCAAAACCAAGTAGAATTCATACCAGAGATGGTTCAACATTGGAAAAACAATGAATGTAATGATTATATAAATAAAACAAAAGACAAGAACCACATGATCTTATCAACTGATGCAGAAAAAGCATTTGACGAAGTCCAACACACATTCATGACAAAAACTCTCCGGAAAATAAAAATAGAAGGAAAATTCCTCAAATAATAAAGGGCATTTATACAAAGCCAACAGCAAACAACATCCTAAACAGAGAGAGATTAAAACCATTCCCACTGAGAATGGGAACCAGAAAAGGATGCCCTTTATCACCACTCTTATTCAACATTGTGCTGGAGGTCCTAGCCAGAGCTATAAGGCTAAATAAAGAAATAAAGGGCATCCAAATTGGCAAAGAAGAAGTAAAAGTATCTCTTTTTGCAGATGGCATGATCTTATACACAGAAAAATCTAAAGAATCCTTAAGAAAACTACTGAAATAGAAGAGTTTGGCAGAGTTTCAGGATACAAGATAAACATACATAAATCAGTTGGAGTCTTCTACATCAACAAAGAGAGCGACGAAGAGGAAATCACCAAATCAATACCATTTACAATAGCCCCTAAGAAGATAAAGTACTTAGGAATAAATTTAACCAGAGATGTAAAAGACCTATACAAAGAAAACTATAAGACACTACTGCAAGAAACCAAAAGAGACCTTCATAAGTGGAAAAACATACTTTGCTCATGGATAGGAAGACTTAACATTGTAAAAATATCTCTTCTGCCCAAAGCGATCTGTAGTTACAATACAATCCAATTCAAATACCAGTGACATTTTTTAATTAGATGGAGAAACAAATCACCAACTTATATGGAAGGGAAAGAGGCCCCAGATAATTAAAGCATTACTGAAAAAGAACAAAGTGGGAGGTCTCACACTACCTGACTTTAGAACATATTATATGGCCATGGTAGTCAAAACAGCCTGGTACTGGTACAACAAGAGATACGTAGACCAATGGAACAGAATTGAGAATTCAGACATATATTCATCCACATATGAGCAACTGATATTTATTTAACAAGAGCCAAAAGTCTGTTAAATGGGGAAAAGACAGTCTCTTTAACAAATTATGCTGGCTTAACTGGATATCCATCTGCAAATAAAAAAGAAAAAAGAAACAAGACCCATACCTGACACCATGCACAAAAACCAACCCAAAATGGATCAAAGACCTAAATATAAAATCTAAAATGATAAAGATCATGGAAGAAAAAATAGGAACAACGCTAGGAGCCCTAACACATGGCATGAACAGTACACAAAACATTACTAGAATGGTAAAAACAGCTCCAGCAAACTGGGAGCTCCTAAAACTCAAACACCTATGCTCATCCAAAGATTTCACCAAAAGAATAAAAAGATTATTTAGAGATTGGGAAAAAGTTTTTAGCTATGACATCTCCGATCAGTGGCTGATCTCTAAAATCTACATGATACTGCAAAAACTCAACTATAAAAAGACAAATAACCCAATTAAAAAATGGACAAAGGGTATGAACAGGCACTTCACTAAAGAAGACATTCAGGTAGCTAACAGATACATGAGGAAATGCTCACCATCATTAGCCATTAGAGAAATGTAAATTAAGACTACAATGAGATTCCACCTCACTCCAACAAAAAAAAAAAATTTTTTTTTTTTTACAAGGATGGCATTAATCCAAAAAACAGAATAATAAACGTTGGAGGGGTTGTGGAGAGACTGGAACACTTATACACTGCTGGTGGGAATGTCAAATGGTACAACTACTTTGGAAATCGGTTTGGCGCTTCCTTAAAAAGCTAGGAATAGAACTACCATTCGATCCAGCAATCCCACTCCTTGGAATGTGTCCTAGAGAAGTAAGAGCCTTTACACGAACAGATATAAGCACACCATGTTCACTCCAGCACTGTCTACAATAGCAAAAAGATGGAAGCAACCAAGGTGCCCCTCAATGGATGAATGGATAAATTATGGTACATTCGCGCAGTGGAATACTATGCATCGATAAAGAACAACAATGAATCTGTGAAACATTTCATAACATGAGGAACCTGGAAGGTGTTATGCTGAGTGAATTAGTTAGTTGCAAAAGGACAAAAAACTTTTTAGACCACTATTATAAGAACTCAAGAAATAGTTTAAACAGATAAGAAAATATTCTTTGAAGATTACGAGAGGGGGGAGGAAGAGAGGGAGGGAGAGGGGTATTCACTAATTAGATAGTAGACAAGAACTAATTTAGGTGAAGGGATGGACAACACACAATGCAGGAGAGGTCAGCCCAACTGGAGTATAACAAAAGCAGTTTCCTGAGTATACCCAACGCATTGAAGGTCAGTGTAGCAGGGGCGGGGGTTTGGGGACCATGGTTTCAGGGAACATCTAGGTCAATTGGCATAATAAAAAGTATTTAGAAAACATTCTGCACCGCACTTTGGAGAGTGGCATCTGGGGTCTTAAATGCTAGGAAGCGGCCATCTAAGATGCATCAATTGGTTTCAACCTACCTGAAGCAAAGGAGAATGAAGAACACCAAAGACACAAGGTAAGTTTGAGCCCAAGAGTCGGAATGGGCCACATAAATCAAAGACTACATCAGCCTGAGACCAGAATAACTAGGTGGTGCCCATTTACAACGGATGACTGTCATGACAGGGAGCAAAAAGAGAATCCCTGAAGGAGCGGGAGAGCAGCGGGATGCAGACCCCAAATTCTGGTAAAAAGACCAGCCTTAATGGTCTCACAGAGACCAGAGGGACCCCAGCGGTCATGGTTCCCACACCTTCTGTTAGCCCAAGACAGGAAACATTCTTGAAGCCAACTCTTCAGACAGGGATTGGACTGGACTACAAGACAGAAAATGATACTTTCGAGGAGTGGGCTTCTTGGATCAAGTAGACACATGAGTCTATGTTGGCATCTCCTTTCTGGAGGGGAGATGTGAAGGCTGAGGGATATAGAAGCTGGCTGAATGGACACGGAAACACAAGGTGGAGAGAAGGAAGGTGCTGTCTCATTAGGGGGAGGGCAACTAGGAGTATATAGCAAGGTATATATATCGTTTTGTATGAGAGACTGACTTGATTTGTAAACTTTCACTTAAAGCACAACAAAAATTAAAAAAAGAAAAAAGGTAGGTTCTCGTCTCCAGGAGGCTCACAGTCTCTCAGTGAAGACATTATGTGGTATGGGACCAGGAGCATTTCTAAAACCTGAGCTCTTGTACTTCCCCCCATGGCTAGCCTACCTGGTGGCCAGGCCCACTCCTAGTATTTGTAAGGCCCAGGTTAAGGCTACATACCATATGTCCAAATATTTAAAAGTTATAAATCAAACTAACAAACTGGTAAACAAATTATGTTCTGTCTCTTACCTTGAAATTTTTACCATCAAGATAACAAAATCAAAAGGTATATGGAAACCTGTGGTTTCATGTGACTACAAGTCAGCAAAATATCAAGTCTGACTGAATTTAATCATCATCGCTTATGTGTAAGTGATCTGTAATGGGCTGATGGTGTTATGGTAAGTAATAAATATGTATATAATTCATAAATCGTTACATATTTATTCCATGAAATTTACTTTTCTTGCCTTCATTTCAACAAAATCACTAAATATGTTGTTATGACCAAGAGTTTCATGTAATATGTATTCAACTGACACAAATGAAGATAAATAATAGCAGTCACCTCACAAGATTGTTTTAAGGATGAATGTGTCCAGTCTGCAAGAAATAAAATGTAAATTGTATTTGAAGTGTATAGAATTTGAATATATTTCATAAAAATGTAAATTAAAGAAAATACTAAAATTTCTAAAATTAAATTTCTTTTTCAAACAATTGTAAAGTTATTTTTCTTCTAAAATATTTAGTTGTCTATTAAAGTTAAAAGGTCAAATATAAATTTTAATTAATAAATATCAAATTTTTTAAGTTATTTAGCTCATGCTTAATTTTTAGTTTAACTTTTTGGGAAAATTTAATTAAAGTTTATTAAATATGTCATTTTTTGAAATTTGAGCATTCAGTACCTAACCTTGACTATGTTGAGAACCATGTTTTAAAATGTAATCCCCTCAAAAAACCCATGAGAATTTGAGACACAAGCAAATTTAATTATGGTCCTTAGAGGTCTACATAGCCAGATGATGGCTGAGCTAGGATTCAAACCTAGGAGTTTCAATTTGCTATTCTCGTTTTATCCAATTGCTCTACAGCCCAGCCCTTGAGGATCTATTTGATTTACAAGGACTACAAGGGCGTTTAGATTTAGTGAGAAGTAAGATTCAGCAGGCAGTGGAGAACCATTCAAAGTTTTTGAGTACCGGAGCAATATTTTTCACACAGTACTTAGGATATTTTTTCAGACTAGAATGTGATAGACTGGCCTAAGTAGGAGAAAGACTGAGGCGTTATAGCCATCATTTAGAGCCTGATGGTGTCTGTGGAAATGAAACCACTCCTCTACATGGGGTTTTCATCCCAACTGGACCAGGTTCCTCACCGACTCAGTTAAGTTGCCAAGGCTGTGTTCACGTGCTTACCCTTGTCCAGGATATATTTCTCTATGTGCTTTCTTTATATAGAAAAGCACTTTAAAAAATAACCACACATGTGTTATTATTATTGAGCTGTCTCACCACATCATCTTCCTTCAGATATTCATCATCTGATCCATACATTTTTGATTTAACCATTTCCTGCATATTTATTATTTCTCACCAGTGAGTCTTTAAGGTGCTCAAGAGCAGGGACTGTGTCTTCTACTTTGGCAACCTCCAGAGTGCTGAGACTTACTCCCTAAAAGCTTGTGGAATATGTGGATGAACAAATGACTCTCTTTTTTCTTTTTCTTTTTTCCTGTGAGCAAGCTCATTGATAATAGGTGCCTGGAGTAATACAATTAGGGAACTCCAAAATAAAATCGTGTTTAGGAATGACTTAAATGCTGCAAAGGAAAGTGGTGAAGACAGCCAACTAGTATCTGTGAGAACCCATGATTTTTACATAATAGAAATCATTTATTGGATTTAGTTGACTTAGGTTCCTGGCTGCAGGCTGTCCCTTGAGTCCTTAATTGCTTCATCCAAAGGAGGAAGACAGGGGCCCCACTCAGAGCCAGATTATAAAGTGCCCAGACTGAGAAACCCCAGCCCCACTGGCAGACTTGAAAGTGTGGTTAGAGAATCAAGGGCTTGTACAATGGGAACAGAACTCACAACCACTGAACGTCTAATGCATGCAAACTCCGTGCTAAACACGTTCTCTTTTCATCTTCATCACAAACCTGCTAGGTGTGTTTTCTTATCACCTTTAAAACATGAGAAAACTCAGCTCAAAAGGGTATATAACTTGCCCAAGAGTACACAGCTGGTAAGAAGTAGAGCAGGGATTCAAATTCACATCTATCTGACTCTAAAGACATTGCTTTATTGCTTGCATCCAGGGCTGGGCTGTTGATGTAAATGTGTGAATTGGGCTGGGCATAAGAAAATTGGGAGAATTATTCACGTCTTGCCTGAAGACATTTAGAATCAAAAATTTAAAAACTGCTGATTAAGAAAAAACATTCTTGCAGGCCGGACTTCACTACTTGGCTCTCATCTTCCTCGAGGGTTTGACTGGGTTCACTCTCATGTTTGCAGTCAGCTGATGGTCTATGGCCTCACTCATATTTTGGCAGTTGGCTGTTGACAAGACTAATGGAGATCATAGACCTCATGTCTTTCATCATCCAGCAGGCTAGGCTGGGCTCATTTACATGATGGTGGCTACAGGGTTCCCAAGAGCAGCAAGAAAAAGCAACAACCAAAAAGAAAAAAAGCAAGCACCAATGCATACACACTTCTCAGGTCTCTGTGTGCATCACAGTCACCTGTTTCATTTGTCAAAGCAAGTCCCATTTTGAAACTCAGAGTCAGTATGCTGTGAACTATCCAAGGATGTTGATTCAGAGAAGGAAATCATTGTGGCCACTTTTGAAAACAATCTACCACAATGTAAGAACAACAGACAATTGATAAAAGAGAAAACCCAAATGCCAAATAAATGCATGAAAAGATATCTAACCTACTAGTAATGAGAAAAATACATTAAGATGAGATATTATTTCATATGTATAGGTCGATAAGTTAAAGTCTGATAATACTAAGAAGTGGTGTAATAATGGAGAACTGGGAAATCCTATACACAGCTGCTAATGAGTAGAAAAATTTTGATATACAGCACTTACAGAATTCACTAATTAAAATCAGTAAATTAGATTTCTATGAGCAAATCTTTAAAACATAATATTGAGTTATAGAATTATCAAGCAATAAAACTTGATAATTTATATACATGGCTTTTATTTTTATAGATATATACATATGTATTAAAAGTATAAAACATGGATAGGAGGAATACACATCGACTTCAGAATAACATTTATCTCTTGGGATAAAGGGAAGAAAAATAAAGGAGGTTTTAATTTTATCGTATATCTTCTGTCTTAAAAAAATTTGAAGTAACTATGACCAAAAAAAAAAAAAAAGAATATTTGTTAAATTGGAGAGGTAGGACCATGAGCATTTGCTTCGTTTGAAATATTGTATGTCATACTTACAGCAACATTTATAGGAAAAAATAGTTAACATCTTTAAGCTAAGGAGAAGAGGTTAGGGAAACAAAAGAATTAACAGCTAAGTAGTTGCTTAATTTGGTTCCCAAAATATGTAACGCTAGGCCACTTTAATGGAAGTATAGAATATAGAAAGAAGGCGATCACAACCCTGCTGTTCTCTGTAGTGGTCAGACTTCACTTGATCCCACTTGGGGAAAAAAAAAATTTCCACTGAGTCGATTCCAATTCACAGCGATCCTATAAGGACATACATAAATGTGAGGGTGGTCATTCATTCCATCAACCACACTTCTTGAGCACCTACCTGTGCTGTCACAACACTAGCCACTGGGGATACCATGGAGCACATGGAAACTTGCCCTACTCTCAGGAGGCTTACATTCTATCCCAGTAGATGTACACAACAACCTTAAGAGCAAATGGGTTATGGGAGGTGGTGGCAGGGGTGGGGGTTGCTAGCACAATGAAACAAAAAACTACACCCTAACCAAGTTGTGTGAGAGATGATGGTAAGTCGCCTCCACCTCTCTCTCACACACTGTCTCTGAATCTTCAGGGGACCCTAAATCTTTGACTGGACAGGTCTGCACAGACACACTCAGCATAGATGAGGAGAAATCTGCATGTGTTCCCAGGAGTCTCAGCAGAGCCTTCCTCAAAGCTCAGCCTTAGCACCCCCATGATAACTTCACCCCCGAGCAGAGCAGAGGATGGGGCCATCAGCTCCATCTCTCAGCCTTTCATCGACCTTTATCTCCCTCAAGGCTGAACTGCTAAAACAGTCATTTTTGTTGCACAGTCTTTTATTTTCTTTACAATCCCGTTTCCTATTCTGAAATTATTGCCAAGAAACGTTCACAGAAAACATGCTAGATTTCTGACAGTCTGTTACGTGGTAGAGGGATGAGCTCTTCCTCTGTGCAGCCTACAGGGAAGACAGTCCTGGCAGGGAAGGTGCAGAGAGAGAGGCTCCTGGCCACCATAAGGAAGAGCTTGAAGGCCTCTGGACCAACGGATCCTGCCTGTCCTCAGGTACACCCCAAGAACACTGAAGAGCACTGGCTGGTTGGCCTGACAAATTGTATAAAATGTCTTTACTGAGTTTTTGTGATTACAAAATAATCATTGTAAAACATATAAAAATTATAGAAATGTTTAAGAAGACAGCCTGGTCCCATAATCTCACCTTCCAGAAAAAACCACTGTTAACACTTCAGTAAGTGTCCTTTCAGATATTTTTCTATGCATATACAAATTTTCAGATGTGAAAGAGGGACCGTGCTCCCCCCTCATAATTGTATATTGTGGAACCCTTTCCTATGTCTGGATATGTGTGACTGGTTCATTCTTTCTATGGGTTGCATTAATCATTCATTCACAAATACTGAATGTAAACACCCACTAAATGCCAGACACTGTTGTAGGCACTAGGAAACACAACAGTAAGCAAAACACAGGCCTTGCCCTCATGTAACTTTAGTTCTCGTAGAGAGAAAGAAATATAAAAATGAACAAATAAACATATAAAATGATGTCTGAGAGATACATGCTCTGAAGGAAAACAAAACCAGTTAAGAGGACAGAGTGCAACAAGTCATGGAAGGAGCCCGGGTGGCACAAATGATTAAGCATTTGAATACTAGCCAAAAGTTTGTTGAATCAAATCCACTCAGATGCACCATGGAAGACAGGCCTGGCAATCTGCTTCCGAAAGGTCACAGCCTTGAAAACCCTATGGAGCAGTTCTACTCATGAAGTCACCATCAGTTGGAATAGACTCAATGGCAACTAACAACAACAATGGTCATGGAAAATTTCTCTGAGGGATTCTGTATCAGCTGTCTAGCTCTGTGTGACAAATTACCCCAAGTATAGTTGTTCAAAACAGCAACATTTATTATCTCACAGCTTCTGTAAGAGAGGAATCCAGGATTGGCTTAGCTGTGTCCTATACCTCAGGGTCCTCACAGGCTACAGTCGAGGTTGGCCAGGTCTGCAGTCTTGTCAAGACTTGACTGGGAATAAAGCTATTTCCAAGCTCACAGAACTTCAGCAGGGATTAGTTTCTCACAGGCTTCTGGTCTGAGGACTTCAATTCCTTATTAGTTGTTGGCTGGAGGCTACTCTCAGTTCCTTGCCACATGGGCCTCTCCAAGGGGCAGCTCACTACATGGCAGCTGGCTTCATCAGAGGGAGCAAGTGAGATGAGCCAGAGCCAGAGTGAGAGAGAACCGGTAAGACAGAAGTCAAGGTATTTTATAATTGAATCTCAGAAACATTATCCCTTCATTTTTGCCATATTCTAATTATTCGAAGCAAGTCACTAGGTTCAGCACACACTCGAGGGGAGGGAATTACACAAAGTTGTGACTAATAGGAGGCAGGGATCATCAGGCACATTTTTAGAAGCTGTCTACCACAGGTTGACATGAACAGAAGCATAAAGGGAGTGAGGGAGTGAGTTATGTGACTATCTGAGGAAAGGCCCTGGGGATGGAACTGACTTGTCTGAGTGAGGAACAAGCAGAAGTCCTCTGTGGCTGGAGCAGGAGAAGGAAACATTGGTGGGAAATGAGGTGGAAGAGAGCGGCAATGATCACATTGTGCTGGGCTTTGTAGGCTGTGGGAAGCACTTCAGGTTTTATTTTAAGAGTTATGAGAAGCCACTGTATTTCTTAGTTTGGATTATCATAATTTATTTACTTAATATTTTACTGATGAAGATCATTTCCAATGTTCTGTTATTAAAAATGTCACACCCTCACGTGTGTGCGCACACACAAGCGTATGCACATACATGCATTTGTGCTGGTATTTCTATAGGATACATACTCCCAAAGGGAATTTTCTAGATCAAAAGATATGTGCATTTTAAATGTGAATACAATATGGAGGAATCTGGTAGCCATTATGCTGAGTGAAATTAGTCAGTTGCAAAAGGACAAATATTGTATGAGACCACTATTATAAGAACTCAAGAAATAATTTAAAAACGGAAGAAAATATTCTTTGATGGTTATGAGGGTGGGAAGGGAGGGAGGGAGGGAGAGTGGTATTCACTATATAGTAGACAAGAACTATTTTAGATGAAGGGAAAGATAACACACAATGCAGGAGAGGTAACCACAACTGTACTAAAACAAAAGCAAAGTAGTTTCCTGAATAAACCGAACACCTCGAAGGCCAGAGTAACAGGGGTGGGGGTCTGGGGACCATGTTTTTAGGGGACATTTAGGTCATTTGGCATAACAAAACCTATCAAGAAAGCATTCTGCATCCCACTTTGGTGAGTAGCTTCTGGGGTCTTAAACACTAGCAAGCGGCTATCTAAGATGCATCAATTGGTCCTAACCCACCTGGAGCAAAGGAGAACGAAGGACACCAAAGACACAAATTATTATGAGCTTAAGAGACAGAAAGAGTCAAATAAATCAAGCTACATCAGCCTGAGACCAGAAGAACTAGATGGTGCCTGGCTGCAGCTGATGAATGTCCTGACAGGGGACACAACAGAGAATTCCTGATGGAGCAGGAGAGCAGTGGGATGCAGACCTCAAATTCTCATAAAAAGACCAGACTTAATGGTCTGACTGAGACAAGAGGGACCCTGGAGGTCATGGGACCATGACCCAAGACAGGAACCATTCCCAAGGCCAACTCTTCAGACAGGCATTGGACTGGACTGTGGGATAGAAAATGATACTGGTGAGGAGTGAGCTTCTTGTTTCAAGCGGACACATGAGACTATGTGGACAGCTCCTCTCTGGAGGGGAGATGAGAAGGTAGAGGTGGACAGAACCTGGCTGAATGGCCACAGGAAATATAGAGTGGAGAGGAGTGTGCTGTCTCACTAGGGGGAGAGCAACTAGGAGGATATAGCAAGGTGTATACAAATTTTTGTATGAGAGACTGACTTGATTTGTAAACTTTCACTTAAAGCACAATAAAAATAAAATAAAATATGAATACACATATTGCCAAATTGCACTCAACATGGCTTTTCCAATTGACTTACCCATTGATACTGTGCAAAAGGAGAGCCCTGGCCAACACTAAGTACCTTTTGAATCTTTGTTCATCTGATGTGAAAAAAAGTGGCATTTCACTGTAATTTTCATTTGTTCCCTCTCTAAAGAGGATGAACATTTTTACATCTATAAGGAGGGTAAACTTTTTGCATCTTTCTGTTTCTTCTTCTGCAGAGCCTGATGATGTCTAAACCAAAAAAACCAAACCCATTGCCATAGAGTTGATTCTGACTCGTAGTGACTTTACAGAACAGAGTAGAACTGCCTCATAGGGTTTCTAAGGCTGTAATCCTTACAGAAGCAGACAGCCACATCTTTCTCCTGCCAAGCCACTGGTAGGTTCAAACTGCTGACCTTTTGGTTAGCAGCCCAGTGCTTAACCACAGCCTCAGGAAGGCTCCTTTGATGATGTCTAAGGGTCCTCTATTCTAACTGGCTCTGACTGCAGCGAGTCCCAGGACCCCAGGAGCTGTCCAGCCAAACAGCTCATCATTGCTTCCTTTTGCTCCCTGTCATGCCGAGATCCACTCTAGCCTCTCCACTTCTTACCTTTTGCCTCCTGCTTCCACCTGAACTCCATTCCCCACCCACACCTCTCTTACTTGCCAGATGCAGATATATCCTCACTGTCCAGCATCCAGCTGCCTCTATATGGCTCTCCACCAGAGGTCAGAAGCACTCAGAACTCTTCCATGGGGTACCAGAAGGCTGGGTAGGGTAACAGTTAGGAAGGTGTGCTCTAGCCTCCTATCTCAGGTCCAACTCCTACAACACTCCAACTCTGGGCAAAGTGCCAAACCAACATGTGCCTCCATTTCTTTCCCTAAACTGAGGTCAGAAATAATATTTCTTCTTCAGCAGGTTGTTAGGAAGATTAAATAAGATAGTTCCAGGAAAAAACTAAGAATAGCACCAGGCACTTAGTAGGTGGTCAATAAATATGAGCTGTTATCCCATTCTACTGTGCTGACATCCAAGCTCCTAGAGGGCACGAACATTATCTCTTCTCTATTCCCAGAAGCATTTTTTATATTGTCCTGCCCAAAACAGCACTCAGTAATTATTTGTATAATTATTTGTGTGTGCATCAAATGAAGGCATTCATCCCTCAGTGAATGAATGAGTTAAAAGTGTAGTCTTAACTTGGAGGAACTTAACTGCCAACTGTTATCTTGTGTACAATTGGGAATCCTTGAAGGATTTCATGAAGATTAAATAACATAAAGTAATGTTTTAAGAAGGAATTTAAGGAATAAGTATATTTGCAAATAAGATTTTTTTAAACCTGCAGATCTCTTCAGTCCCCATGAAGGCAAGAGGCCAATACACAGTTTTAAGCATGTTTTAAGCGGTCTGTCCTTCAGGGCACTTCTGCATTGGGTTGGAGGCCCTCCCCCACATTCTCTAGCCCACCATGCCTCCAAGTTAGCCATTACAGGGCAGAACCCCTTCTAGAGATGAACACACACATGTGCTCACTGTTTTTGCCCCTGGCTGTGTCTCCAGCACATACAGTGGTTTAAAACAGAGGCAGACAACCACAGCCCGCAGGCCACATCCACCTCACAGATATACTTTTGCTTAACCAGTACAGTATTTTTTTTTAATGAATTAAAACTCAAGAGACTTAAATTAAAAACAACAACAACATATATCTGGCTTCTCTTGATAAATCTGGAGGCCTATGTCGCAACAGCAGTCTTTGGGCGGCATAGCAGCACCCACTTTGGATGGGGCATGTGCTGCTTTCCAGGTCCCTACAGTCCCCACCTGTTTGTCTCATCATCTGTGTTGACACTGAGTCACATGTCTTTTCAATCCCTGCTTTAAAACAGCCATCCCAAACAGACTTGCCCTTCCCTGAGTATTTCAGCCCTCAAACAACTCCTCAAAGGCACAGAGCAATAGTTTCTTAACCCTTGACATGTTTTTTTGAGAAAGAGGCCCTACAATCAAATGCATCTGGGCTTGTCTGCAACTCTATCCTCTCAGACACAGAGTAGCTCTAAGTAAAGGTATATTGTTAACCCAGTGTTTCCCATAATAGTTTGACCGCCACATTTTGCAATTAGTACCTACATAAACATTACATGGAAGACATTTTGGAAATCACAGCCTAGAAAGGTCCAGAGACTTTCAGAACCCAAAGAGAAAACCCTGAACTCAAACAAGCAATCACTTAGGAACAGGAAGAGCACTGCTTACCTCCAGCCCCCTATCAAGAGAGATGATGGATGGTTGAAAGGAGACATCCACTGGAGAGTTCACCAGCAGAAGGAGCTGAGGAAGAGAGGAGCCTCAGTTAGGACACTGGAAACAGACTCTGAGATGGAGCTTTGTGTCCAGGAGGTGTATTGGGGCATTTACTGGGGAACACAGAGGGCTCAGATGACCCTGCAGGGAGCTAAGGAGAGTATATCCCTTCAGAGGTGTCTCCCAAACTGAGGCAAGGAAGACACAGTTTTGTACCTTCTCCATCAACCAGTTATTGGAGTAAGAATGTAACCTTGAAGGAGTCAGCTCCCTGCATCCAAAATAAACTCCTAGAAAAGGATGCAGCTGTGAGCCATCAGCATCCAGCACTTGAGGCACTAGGAGATGAATTGGCTCAGTTCTAAAAAGCGGACCTCGCTGGTACCCATAGATCCACTACATCCACCTTCCGTTTTCAGAGTTAAACAGGGCACCTTTCTTACCTGCAATTGGCAGCAATGACTGCCATGTGGACATCTGAAGGGAGGACTCAGAGGCAAGGCTTCTATATATTGCTTCTAACTTTTAACATTGGTAAAGTGGGTAATCTTTCTGAAGCACAGTTCTGGTTACATCACTACAATACTCAAAAATCCTCATTGGCTCCCCAGTGTCCTCCCATATGAAGAACACACTCAGCCTGGAATTCTAGGCCCTCCATCATCTGCCCCAGGCTTCCTTTCCATTTTCTCTCTCATTCTTCTCCTGAAAAGACTAGTACTGAATGGTGTTTCCCCACATCTCCCCAGCTTATCTCCTTCATGCCTTTAGTGTTTGTTAGTCCCTCTACCTAGAAAAACTTATCTCCCATCTCCACATACCAAAATCTTAACCAATTTTCTTGGTTCAGGTCAAATGCTTCCTCAGTTCTATCTGACTTGAAGCAATCTCTCTCTAATCTTGTTATAACACTTTTTACTATAAATTACTTATAATTTATCTCATGTACTAAACCATAAACTCCTTAAGGGCAAGATGAATTTAGGTCTCATTCAGTGCCTTATGCATAATAGGTACTCAGTGAATAGACGGATAGATTAGAAGATGGATGGATGATGGATGGATGGATGGATGGATGGATGGATGGATGGATGGATGGATGGATGGATGGATGGATGGATGGATAGGAATATGGATGGAAGATTGATAGGTACTGGATAAATGTCCTGTTATTGAGGTGATGGTGAGTCTGGCCTCCGTTCTCTTCCTTACACAGTATATCCTATTTCTTGTTTGTAAAAAGAGGCAGACTTATCTGAAAAGAACTGAAGATGTATTATCTGTACCAAAATATTAAAACTTCTTACTGAGCATTGAACTCAGTGGGAAATCACTGAGCTCCCTTTGCAGACTTGTTACCACATTTGTGCATAAGTAGGGAATAGTATATAAGTCCCATTTGAGCTTACCACAAGACAGCCCCTTAGCCAGCTGTTATATTTCAAGTGGTACCACTCAGAAGACTTCTTGAACCTCAGATAGTTGTTAACAAAACAATATGCTGATCAGTTCCAAGAAACTAAATTAGAGGCAATCAGTTTTGGCAGCTGCTTGGCTCATGAAAGGTGACACCCAATTAGAGAATATGATCAACCCCAAGCAGTGTGCGCTTCCAACATCCCACCGTATTTACAGCTGCAATCATGAATCTGACAGCTATGGATTCCACTTAGAGACACAAACTCCTCCAGAAGCCATACTAATAACTCTTCACTCTTTTGCAATGCTGCATTTCAGCTGAGGTTTCACAATGACTCCATAAGATAGGGATGGAATATATTCCGGTCCAATTTGAAGTCCAGGAAATAGTCTTAGAGAGAAAAGACTGTCCCAGAATCCTGCCAATAAGCCTAGTATGTCACAGCAGGGCCATAAATAAAACTCAGGCATTGACTTCTTCTGAACAGCAACCCCCTTGCTATTACGTGACCTCAACCATACTTTAGCCTCTAGATCTACACAGAAAATATCAAATATATAACCTATTTATTTAAAGCATGTGAAGGTAACATGATAGTCATTTTCAGAATTTTAGCACAATGTTTAGTCAGGGAATTACTCTTAATGTCTAACCTAAATTATTTCTACAAAGTTTTATCTCAATCCCCTTTGTTCCATCTTTGTCTGTTTACTATCTTTTGGAAGGGCAGAAAGGTCCTGATTTTCATAGGGGTAAGATGCTATTATGTAAGAGAGGGAATATGAACCCCTGGAGAAAGAGCTTGTTGCCTAGGACCAGCTTACACTCACTAATAACAAGCCATGTTAGACATGCTTGTTGATGGGGTAACCACAACAGAGAATAAAAGAGATGCAGTAGATACAGTGCCTATCGATTTCAGCGATGTCTTTGATGGAGTTTCCTATAATATCCTTGTGAACAAATTTAGAGTTATGGACCTCACGATGATATCATTCAGTGGATTTATAACAGATTGAGTAAATTCGGAGATGATGATTGATGATGTGATCCTAGAGGATGCCCTGAATGATACAATGAAGTATTTTGACCTCTGCCTTGTTCAGTCCAAAATTTTTATCAAGTGTTATTAAATTTTTGCCCCCCTAGAGCATCCCTACCCAATCTACATGGCTTAAGGCTGAGGAGTGAAGTCAATGAGTGGGGGTGGCAGAAATGGCACACCGAAAGAAGTCTCAACAGGCCGACATATTGGTTCAAACTTGACCAGGTGATATTTTATAGGGACAGCTGTAAAACTCTGGGGTTTTGTTCAAAGAATCAAGTGTACAAATAGAGGATGAGGAGACCTACCTTGATAGCAACTCATGATAAAAGACATAGGGATTGAGTAGCAGACTCCATTTCACTCAGTAGTGTGGGGGCAGTGGTCAAGGAAGCTAATAGAAGCTTAGATTGCATTTTTTCAGTGGTAACTAGCTCCTGTCTGCTTCTCCCGACAGTTCTAGAATCTGTGGCTTAAGAGGGTCACTGGTCAATTGGATAGGGGCCACAGTGGAATAAAGAAAATGGGAAAGGAGCTTGAAATCATGTGAAATAAATTAGGAATGAAAGCACTGGAGATGTTTAGCCTGATAATAATTGTCTTTAAACATTTGAAAGCCTGTCACATTGAAGAGAGAATATTCTTGTCCTCTGAATCCTAGAGGCAGGACAGGAACCAGTGAGTAAAAAGGAAAAGGAAGCACACTTTTGTTCAGCTTTAGAAGGAAGGAACTAAAAATGGCAGTTTTCCAGAGAAGGTTACATGGCAGGAAGAAACACAAAACAAGTACAAGGCAGGCCCACAATCAAGAGGCAGAGATGCAGACCCGCCTGTAGGGCAGATGCGTTATGAGCCAGGACACACAGTCTGGACACAAGGCAGTTACCCTGAGGGTCGGCCATCACCACAGTAGCTGTGGGGCTGACCCCGGCTCTCTCCTGCTTTGAGGCCTGTCTTTGCAGTCGGTGGGTCCAAGCATCCCAGTGCCTTCCTGTCCCTGACCAATGCCTGTCTAAACACACAGCTCTTACACTGTTAAAGCTCTTCGTATCGGGCTTCTAATTCAGGCTAAGTCATTTCAATATCTCTGTTTTTTTTCAAGGGTCTTCTTAAGCAACCTTGGCTTCTCTGTGGCTCTCTCAAGGCCTGGCACTGGCCCTTTATGTCCATTAAGCTGTGAGTCTCCCCACCAAACACAGTCCTTTATTGAAGTCCAGAAAACTAGGGATGCTAATAACAGTAGGCTAGGTGACCAAGAGCACTCATTAATTCTCTTCCTTGAAGCTATTTAGAAATAAGGGAGATGGAAAAGGGAGAGGGAAAGGAGTTAGGGTTGGTTAAAGCCCTACTCTGTGACTCTCACTGTGTTGGGGCCTTTAGCACATATTTACCCATGCAATCTTCACAATACTTACCCAGGTAGGTCCATTAAAAAAAAAAAAAAAACACAGTTGTCACAGAATCATTTCTGACTCATGGCAACCCCATGTGTGTCAGAGGTGAACTGTGCTCTATAGGGTTTTCAATAGCTGATTTTTCAGAAGTAGGTTGCCAGGCCTTTCCTTTGAGAAAGAATTAGTTAAG
Organism: Loxodonta africana; assembly: GCF_030014295.1. Lineage (NCBI taxonomy): Eukaryota > Metazoa > Chordata > Mammalia > Proboscidea > Elephantidae > Loxodonta > Loxodonta africana. The sequence goes on along the minus strand of NC_087367.1, from coordinate 43,465,958 downwards.
TACACTAATTCTTTTTAAATGGGAGAAAACAGATTTGGAGGGCTAAGTGACTTGCTCAAGGTCACATGGCTGGCAAGTTGCACAGCCAGGATTTGAATTCAAATTGGTACCACTCCACAGCCTGTTCCCTCTCCACCAGAAGTCACTTTCAATTTGAGAAGCTTGAATCTATCAGGTTTTCATGCTATATCCATTCTTGAATTAGTCGTAGAATTTTTTCCAAGTGGTCTGCTTTGCAGCAACACTCAGGAAAAAATGTCACTCCACAGGGCTTTGATTAGCAATATTAAGCTGCCTTTAGAAAAGACAGATTAGAGCAATGCAGGGACCTGACCCTGAAATTAAATTCTGAGTGATAACTCTAGAATTACAGATAAAAGAGCTGGAAGAGGATGGAGGTCTTCTGGTCCAAGCTCCTGCAGAGCCATCCCCCATTCCAGTGTGGCTGGAGCATAGTGCGCACGGACAAGAGTGAGGGGATATAAGGTTGGAGGCATAAGCAAGGGACAGGTCAATACCTTAGAACTGAGTGGTGGAAAATGCATTAGGATTGGCAGGTTACTTCGTACAAGTGCCAAGTCACTAGGCCCAAAGCTCAGCTAGGACCAAGCCAAGCACAGAGATGGCCACAAAGACACTGAGTACCTTCTGCCTCCTTCTACTTCTCCTTTGTCAAAGCTCATGGGTCACCTTTTCAGAGACGTCATCCCTGATGACCCTAGCTAGAATGGCACTGTCTTCCTTCTATCACTCTCTATCCCATCATCCTACCTATCCTTCTTCTTGGCATTTATAACACTCAGATAGCATCATTTATTTATTACTTACGTATTTGTTGTCTTCACCCACTAGAATGTAAACTCCATTTCCCCAGTGCCTAGAATGTCTGGAGCATAGTAGGCATTCAATAAATATTTGATGAATGAAGGACTGAATAAATTAGTTAATGTAATTTTAGTTTGCATTTGTGTTGGGGAAAGCGCTACAGTCTCTAGGGAAATAAACATGTTTCTCTTCAGCTTACATGTCTGGGACAGTAGAAAGAAAGGCTCACACTCAAAGAGGTAGGTTGGCATTGGAAAGTGACAGCAAGATTACTGCAGGTATGGCCACTTTTTCGAAGCCCCCTTCCAAGCATGGCAGCCTTCCCCGTATTCCCATGGGAGGTGGCACGACCCATAACAGAGCATTTAACTAAGCAGCCAGAAGTGCGGGCTAGAAGTTCCAAGTGTTAGACGCTACAAGCGAGAGGGGCAGTGGTGGGAAGGCTCCCTGGGAGAGGACAATAAGGAGGAGGCACAGTCCAGGGACAGGCCAGGAGTCCCCATGGCAGTGACAGCAGGTGTGACCCCAGGGAGCACCTGGGAGGGGTAGTCAGTGAAACACAGGGAGCATGACCCTCGTCTCCTGGTTTATTGTTCTTATCAGCAGTAATGGAGGCTCCCAAAGAGCCATGCTCTCCTTCCTCTCCTCCACTGTGGGCAGCAGCAGGAGAAATGTCATGTGTGGCTAGTTCTTTCTGCATGTCTGTGCCTCACTGAACTCAGTGCTATTTCATTCTGAAATTAAAAAAACAAAACAAAGTCTCTCTGATGCAGATGAGAGAGTCATCCATTGCTCATTTTCATCTTCCTAGAAAGAACATAAGCCAAACATGATCTTTCCCTTTTGCTGGGTGCATTTTTGCAGGCTGGTTTTTCTCTCTCTCTCTCAAATACCTCGAGCAGAACACCCCTCGTGTTGTTAATGACTTCAAAGATACCGGGTCTACTGTGCGGCAAGTGATAAAAATGCACACAGCATGTGTTGGATAAATTAATAAACTCTCCAGAGCCTCTGAGTCCTTGGGCCCAGCAGCACCGTAATGAAATGTTATTCTGAAGTGGAGGAGGTGGGAAGGAGGAGAAGGGGAGCAGTATTTAATATATGCAAATTAACTAGTATGCAAATTGCCACTAAGTTAAAAATAACGGACTGCGAGAGGAGCCCATTTTTTAAGCAGCTTGTTTATTCATTAGCCTAATTTCCATTATCAATCCTTCTGTTTTCTTTTTTATTAAGTACTCACATTTGAGGAAGTTTTCTTCCTACAAATTATTTTGCTCCAAAACCCATAACAGTAGTTAGAACAATCACCATACATTAGCCTTTCTCTGTCTCATTCTTGATTTTGCCCCAGCTTGCATTCTCTTCCTTTCTTTCTTCCTTCCTCTCCCTTTCCTTTTGCAGTTTGCTCCAGCCATCTCACTTGCCTTGTTTCTCTGGCATCTTTTGTTTCACAATGAATGTGGCTCCTGTGCAGCATAGAGCAGGAACAAAGGGGTAAGCTTCGTGTCCTATGGGCCTAACTCCAGGGACCTCTTCTCCCTGGACCACTAATCCTCATGGGAAGATTCTCAGATGCAAAGGTACCAGAATCAGGCTCCCCATCCCCTCAGCTCCTGGACCACCTCAGCCAGCCCCCAGCAGTAATATCAGAACGGCCAGGAGAACAATGCACGCCCTGATTTTGGTCTGTATCTAGCCTTCTCTGTCTCCAGACAGACCTTACACGATGTTCAGACAAACTGGAAGCCAAAATCCTCCTCTTTTGTCTAAAGAAGCATCCACCTTGGGATGTGCATGCTCTGGTGCCCCCCAGAGGCTAAGAGCGGTACTGAGCACAGGCATGGATGGGCGAAGACGGAAGGCTGGAGGATTGAGTGTAGGGAGCCTTCTGCCACACAAAGACCCTGGCTGCAGGCAGTGTGTCCGGAGGGGAAATCCTGAAAGATTTCCTGGGAAGCTGAGGAGGAGGACTGGGGGCATGGGCTGTGCTGAAGCTGCATTTGAGCTTGTAAGGCTAGATTTTGTTTTAACTGTTGTCATTTTTCACATGTTTTTTTAATCACATAGTTAATACAAAAGCATCCAAATCATTTTTACCGAGTGCTTCCTTGTGCAGGTGCTTGGCTGTAGTTGTGCAAAGCTGTGTGTGTTGACCCTGCCTCCTGTCTCAGACTGGAGAGCATACACACAGAGGCTCCCATGTCCCTCTGCCCCAGAGAAGCTGTGGCTGAGACCAGGGTGGAGAATCCCAAGGCTGGCCCTGGCGGGAACCCTACTCCACAGCAGGCTTGCTGCAAGATGGATGCAAGTGATTCAATGTGAACACAAATTCCCAGAGCAAATCATTCTAATTTCCACTCTTTCCCGAGCTCCCACAGTTGCTATTGCTGATCATTCTCCCAGGAGACACAGTGTCAGAGTGGGAACCGCATTTTACAGGTCTCAGCTCAGGACCAGAGCCTTGTCATCCTCCTCCTAAAGCAACTTTTACTGAGGGGCAATGATGTCAAATGTAAAAAGTCGCATCTAGGCAGCTGCTCGGGGTTCATTCAGACAGACACCACTGAGGAAATGAGCTTGTATCAGCTCCTAAAACTCCAGGCTGTCCTGCAACCTCTTAGAGCTAAAAATGGTGTCAAAGGGCCAAAGACCTCAAAAAGACAGACAACACCAGAAATAGTCACTTGACACTAAATTCAAGATAGAGCCAGAAAGATAAATCATTATCATTTAAGCACTGCTTGTTTTTACACATACCGTCTTTGCACTATTTCCATAGAATGAGCAAATAAATCACCCTCCTCTTGACATTTTTAATAACTTAAAGAATGTGGTTAGGGTAATACTTAACTTTATTGACATATTGTATGTTCATCCATCTCATCAAACCTCAATGAAACTATAATGAATATTAACCAAGGACCCATAATATACTAAGCACTGGCGGGAGAATCCCCCAAACAGTCCCTGTTTGCCCTCTAGGAGCTCTCATTGGCTTGACTCCTGTCTGTGGAAATCAATAACCCAAGACCTGATGGAGTTGGGGAGTAGCAACTGTTCAGATTCTAGCTGGGGATCTGGGTCTCTGGGTTTGGGAAAATCCTCTTCTTGGACTCTGGGCATTAGAGAGTGTTCTCAGGGTTATGTGCCTCCCATGAGCATTAGACCCAGACACGATGACTGGAGAAAAGAGAGGACCTAACCATGGTCGTGCCTCAAGAACAGCAGAGGCAACTACAGCATGTGCCAGGATAGAATTCTGCCTGGTCCCGTGCTTTCATGGAACAGGAAATGGAGGCCCAGAGTGGGACATTAAACTGTCCAAAGTCACACAGCTTTTTTGTAACAGAGAAAGGAATAAATACCAAATGTCTTGGTGTCCAAATCAGCCTCCTTTTCATTGAAAAATGATAATACAAGTTGACATTTAGTCAACTCTGACTCATGGTGGTCTCATGTGTGTCAGAGCAGAACTATGCTCTGTAGGGTTTTCAATGGTTGGTTTTTTGGGACTCTTAATGCCTGGGTGATGTAAACAGTTAACACAATAAGCTGCTAACCGAAAGGCTGGAGATTCGAGTCCACCCAGAGTTGCCTGGAAAGAAAGGCCTGGCAATCTACTTTAAAAAAATCAGCCACTGAAAACCTGTGGAGCACGGTTCTACTCTGACACACATGAGCTCACCAGGAGTCAGAATTGACTCCATGGCAACATATTTTACAAACAAGCAAGGGAATACAGAGAATGCTGGGGGCGGGGGGAGTCAAAGAATTCAAGGGACAAGTAATGATAATATTTGATCAATGTTTCAAATACTCCCTCTAGGATTCACCCTTCAGCACCTTGGATTCTCAAAAGCACAAGTTTTCTCTCTCACCCCCAGGACTTCTTTGTGCTATTGCCTTTGCAAGAATACTCTGACCTCCAACCTTCTTTTAGCTAATCTTATTCATTCTCCAGGTTACAGAGTGGATGTCACTGGAAATTTTCTCTTGTCCCCCAAATGTGCACTAAGTACCCCACTATATATTCGCAAGTCCTGTCTCACCCCATGTGCTCCCTCATAGTTCCTGCCGAACTTCATTGTAGTTGTCTTTTACTTGTCTGCCTTCTCTAGCCTTTGGGAGCAGTTGGAGGGCCTAGACTATATCTGTCTTGCTCACTCCAAGTTGTCTCTACAGACCCTGAAGTTAATCACCCTAAGAACGTGGTTAAGGTAATATTCAACTTTATTGATATACTGTACGGTTCATCCATCTCATCAAACCTCAATTAAATCTCAGTGACCATTAAATAAGGGCCCAGAATGTCCCAGGCAGCGGTGCCTGGCAAAGAGTAGATGTTCAATAAATATTTTAGAATGCATAAATGAAGAGTGGACCATAGAAGCCTCATCAGAGAGAAAATGTCATTAGCCATTCATGTCACAGACAGACCCAGTTTCTCTCTCTCCCTGAACACATCCATGGCCACTAATCTGAGCATTCCAGAGTGAGACTTAAACTTCCTGAGAAAACGTGTTATAGGCTATGTGAAGATGAGATGAAGGTAAAAACATTGAAACACAGTCCTTCTTATTTAAGGGTAAAAACTTTCCACTCAGAAAACACATCTTCTGTATAGCAGAAGCCAAGGACACAAGCAAATATTGGACAGAGAAAGGATTTTGCAGCAAACACTGCAGAAATGGTTTAACATCTCTGTTACATAAAGAATTTATACAAATTGATTTTTCTTAAATCAAGACCTCAATAGATAAGTTGGCAAAGAACATGAACAGAAAATTCATATAAGGAGAGCCTTAACCAGTCAAGAAAAATATAGAGAAATATCTAACCATGAAAATCAAATTAAAACAATTGTGGGGCCAGAGAAAAGAAAAGGTCAGTTGCCCCATCACCCCAGCCTCATTCATCATAGCAGGACTTGCTGCTGCTGCTGTGTTTCAATGTGCCAGGGGAGGCATTTTTGAGTAAGAGCCCAGGTCCCTAATGGGCTAGCAGAGATGCGGAGAACAACCCAATAACCACAGTGAGGATACGAATCCTCAGCCGACAGTCAATGGGGAAGGTGGGAGTTGTACTACAGCAAGAAGAGAGGTGTGCTGCTACAGAGATAAACCAGTAAAACAGTGATCATTGAGCTGATTCTGACTAATGATGATCCTGTGTGTATCAGATTAGAACTGAGTTCCATAGGGTTTTCAGTGGTTGATTTTTCAGAAGTAGATCACCAAGCCTTTCTTCCAAGGCACCTCTAGATGGACTGGAACCTTCTTTCAGTTAACAACCTAGTGTGTTAACTATTTACCCCATTCAGGGACTCGTAATGGTCCAGTACCACTTGCTGTCAAGCCAATTTTGACTCATGGCAACCCCATGTGTTTCAAAGTACAATTGTGTTCCATAGGATTTTAAATGGATGATTTTTTGGAAGTAGATCTTTCTTCTGAGACTCCTGTGGGTTGAAGGTTGACTTGAACGTCCAACCTTTTGGTTAGCAACCAAATATATGTCTGACATATGATAAACTCTAGAAAATCATTTATAGAACTAAAAATACAAGATTGCAAATCTAGAAGGAGTCAAGAGAGAAATAAATGAATGTTTAGAAACAAGGTGATCTACTTAAATAGGACACAATCCCAGAGGCTTTATAATTTGCTGTCAATTTCCATTTTGGGCTTCTTCTACAACTGTCTGCCCTGCAGGGTTCCTTCTGGCACATCTACCAGAAGGTAAATGAAATCCATGCATATGTCATGCCAGCATGGCTCACAGGTGCCTGGGAAGTTCGGGGATAGTTCTGAAAAACAAAACAATAGCAAAAATATTATTTAACCTGTTAAATTTTCAGAAGTTAAAAATTTAAAAAGTAGCTTCGCAAACTTGGTGCAGTGCAAATATAATTACAACATTTTTGGAAGCAATCTGGCAGTGTTTATCAAGTGCCATGCATTGATTCACTATTATGGTAATAATGTTGTGTACAAATGATCTCACAAATGAAGGTTCCCAGGGATCCAAGGTGAAACCTGTACTATAGACTGAATCATGCCTACCTGTCAAGGGGGAGAATTAAGTACCCAAAACAATGCCTCACCCTGTTAAGCCCTAACTACTTGCAAAAATCACCCAGTTCCTGAGGTTCAGTGATTCATTCTGTGGAAAGTCACATATAGATAGTCACGCACAGAGCCAAAGCAAGGAGAGGAGGCCACCTTGTCAGTGGGCTCTTTTCCCTAGCTCAAAGAGCAATGTATAGACTTGAATTAACTACTCATAAGGGCACATTAAAACCTTATGGGATGATGGAAATGTTCTACATCTTGAACGGGATAAAATAGCTACGTGCATCTGTCAAAGCCACTGAACTCATCATGTAAAATATGTGCATTTTATTGCACTTAGTCCTCAATAAAGTTGATTGAAAATAAAACCTGCTTGAGAATCATCTTACTATAATTTTAAAATTTGTATTTTAGAAAACTGGTTCCATCTGGAAGCAGGCTGGCAAAATTAAGTTGAATCAAGAACCATTTATACTTTACCACTTCTACCCAAGATGGAGTTAACAGGAACTAGAGTTCGGTGTTGAAATAAACAAACAAAATACATGAAAGAACAGTTTTCAAGAAATCAGATATCCAGCAATGAAGGACAGTGATCTCTGAGAGATGGGAGAGAAATAAGGTAAGCTTTACTATTGCCCCAGCTTACTGCCTTCAGAAGGCTTCCAGGCCATGAGGAAGAAAGGGGGAGCCTAGGCAGAGTCCAATGGACCGCTCAGGTTTAGGAGAAAGAGCTGAGAGCCTGGGGAGACCAACTCAGGTAGAGTTAATAGGACAAAGAGAATAGAGCTACACAGAAAGAGAATACTGGAGATACGCAAGAATCTTCCTTGATTATTTGACAGATCAGTAGATGCATGCGGGGAAACTACTCAAGGCTGGGAAAGAACCACCAGAAAGGTTAGATAACAGTGCCTAATGTTCACACAGGGCCAGGTTGAATAGACACTTCAACAAAGAACATATACGGATGGCAAGTAAGCACTTGAAAAGATGCTCAACATCATTTGTCATTGCATATGTGTGTGTGTGTGTGTGTGTGTATATATATATATAAACTACAATGAGATACTTCCACGCACTTATCGGAATGGCTAAAATTAGAAAGAGTGACCATACCAAGTGTTGATGAGGATGTGGAGCAAATGGAACTCTCGTACACTGGGGGCAGGAATGTAAAATGGTACTACAACTTTGGAAAACAGTTCGGGAATTTCAAAAGTTAAATATATACTCACTATATGATCCAGTCCTTCTCATAGGTATTTATTCAAGAGAAATAAAAGTATATGTCCATACAAAGACTTAAAAACAAATGTCAGTAGCAACTTTATAGAAGTAAAAAACTGGAAGCAACCTAAATGTCCATCATCTGAACCAAACCTTGTTGCTGTTGAGTCGATTCTGACTCATACTGACCCTATAGGACAGAGTAGAACTGCTCTATAGAGTTTCCCAGGAGTGCCTGGTGGATTTGAACTGCACTTAACCACTACGCCACCAGGGTTTATGCATAAACAGATTGTGGTACAGCCACACAAACGAATACTAAGCAATAAAAAGGAATGCACTACTGATGCAACAATGCAGATGAATTTCAAAATAATTATTATGAGTGAAAAAATCCAATAAAAAAGAATACATATTGTATTATTCCATTTATATAAATTTCAGAAAATGCAAACCAATTGGTAATAACATAAAGCACATAAGTTGTTGCCTGGGATGGTGGGGGGTAGGTGAATGTAGGTAGAGAAATAGATTACAAAAGGACATGAGGAAACTTTTGGAGGCGATGCATATGTTCATTATTTTTATTTTGGTAATGTTTTCACAGGGGTATGCATACGTCAAAGCTTATCAGATTGTACTTGGTAAATACGTACAGTATTGTATCCTTTCAGCATATCTGTTCAATCTGTATGTTGGGCAAATAATCCAAGAAGCTGGACTATATGAAGAAGAATGGGGCATCAGTATTGGAAGAAGATTCACTGACAACCCGCGTTATGCAGATGACACAATCTTGCTTGTTTACAGTGAGGAAGACTTGAAGCACTTACTGATGAAGATCAAAAACCACAGCTTTCAGTATGGATTACGCCTCAACATAAAGAAAACAAAAATTCTCACAACTGGACCAATAAGCAACATCATGATAAACAGAGAAAAGATGGAGGTTGTCAAGGATTTCATTTTACTTGGATCCACAATCTACACTCTTGGAAGCAGCAGTTGAGAAATCAAAAGACACATTGCATTGGGCAAATCAGCTGCAAGAGATCTCTTTAAAGTGTTAAGAAGCAAAGATGCCACCTTGAGAACTAAGGTGCTCCTGACCCAAACCATGGTGTTTTCAATCGCCTCATAGGCATGTGAAAGCTGGACAATGAATAAGAAAGACCAAAGAATTGATGCCTTTGAACTGTGGTGTTGGTGAAGAATATTAAATATACCATGGACTGCCAAAACAACAAACAAATCTGTCTTGGAAGAAGTCCAACCAGAATGCTCCTTGGAAGCAAAGATGGTAAGGCTGCGTCTCACATACTTTGGACACGTTGTCAAGAGGAATCAGTCCCTGGAGAAGGACATCATGTTTGGTACAGTAGAGGGTCAGTGAAAAAGAGGAAGACCCTCAATGAGCTGGACTGACACAATGGCTGCAACAATGAGCTTAAGCATTGCAAAGATTGTGAGGATGGAGCAGGACCCACCAGTGTTTCATTCATTCTGTTGTGCATAGGATCGCTATGAGTCAAAACCGACTTAACAGCACCTAACGACAACAACAAATATATACATTTCATCGTACACCAATTATATGCCAGTAAAGCTGTTAAAAACAGAAGTTATAAAAGGACAAGTAATCAGCAACGGTTTAAAGAAACTGTACTTTTATTTTTAATTGTTTGTTTTGTTATGTTTGGGAATGAGAGACTTTTAAAAAGTTATTGTTGAAAAGGGGTGAGGGAATCATGAAAGAGCTTTTGGGGAGGGCAGGGGAGGGGACAAGTGCGTTAAAGCTAGGTGGAAGAGAACTAGGGATTGAGGGTATTAGTTACCTACAGCTGCTGTAACAGAAATACCACAAACGGGTGACTCAAAAGAAGAGAAATTAATTTTCTCACAGTTCTGGAGGCTAAAAGTCCTATCAGGGATTCCTACTGTGAGTCACTCTCCTAGTTTCTGGTGTCTGCCAGGGCCTTCCTTGGGGTTCATTGGCATCTGTCTTCTCCCTGTGTGTGTCTCTGTGTCTATTCTGCTCTTTTTGTAGCTCAGAAGTGATTAGGTTTAGAACCCACCCTACTCTGGTATGACCTCATTAACATAACAAAGGAAATAGGTTTCCAAACAGGGTCGTATTTACAGGTACAGAGGTTAGGATTCCAACACATATGTTTCACAATTCAATCCATAAGGGGAGGAAATAGACATAGGCAGGTTTCGTGCAGTAAAACCTAATTGTTCTTCGGTTTCATCTTGAGGCAAAAGATCGTATAAGGAAGTCAAAGTGAATGGGTAGGGATCGGATGGCTGTTCAGAGAAAGGAAGGAACCTCAACCAAGGAGTTCCCTGCCATAGATTCTCACAGCCTAGGAAGAGGCCCCCATTGTTCACAGTGACAGAAAGAAACTACCAAGGATATTAGTAGATCCTGGAGGCCTTTATAATGCAACTCATCCTAAAATCCTAGAGCTTCAGGGAAACTACAAGGGAATCAAAGCTTTAAAAATTTTCTGGGTAACGTAGATTAGTGGTCTCCAAGTGATTTCGATGGCAATCTGCTATGGGTAAAAAAATTGAGTTCATATCCCCTGAATGGGGGCATTTACTAGTAGATTACATGCATGTGCTCCTACACCAAAAACGAAAACAGTTTCTGCCTAGTCAATCCAACTCATGACGACCCCAGGTATCTCAGAGTAGAACTGTACTTCACAGGGTTTTCAATGGCTGTGGTCTTTCAGAAGCAGATTGTCAGGTTTTTCTTCTGAAGGTACTCCTATAAGCATTAAAAATTAGAAACTGTAAAAGTATAAGATAAAAACAAATAAAATCATTTAGAATATTTTCTTCCCATACTCCAGATCATCCTACACACTGGGTGACCACACCTCACTTTGAAGACCACCAAGTTAGACAACATACTCTAGTCATGTCGAGTAGACAGAATAATCAGACTTACACTTGGAAGGTTGTGACAATATTAAGAAAAATAGACGTATTTATGATAACAAAACATTGGAAATAACTGACCTACTCAAAGGAGAATAACCAGTCCAATTTATATCTATATGACAAACTACTGAAAAACTATTTAAAATGATGTCTTCAAAGAATATTCCCTGACATGTAAAAACTTCATAATGTGGTCTTATGTGAAAAAAATCAATGTATAATATTCTGGAAGATTCCAATTTCATAAAACAAAAGTTATATATGTATCATAGAAAAAGCTGAAATGAAGCATATTGAGGTGTGGTTAAGTTGTGGATGATTGTACAATTCTACTTTATCCTTTCTGTATTTTCCAAATGCTCTATAATGAACATTCCTCACTTTTATAATAATGAAAAACAGTAACTTTATAAAGATAACATTATAATAACTCTGTTGTTGTTGTTAGTTGTCACTGAGTTGATTCCTATTCATTGCAACCCCTTGTGTCAGAGTAGAATTGCTACATAGGGTTTTCTTGGCTGTGAGCTTTACAGAAGCAGCTCACCAGGGCTTTTGTCCCACAACACCACTTGGTGGGTTCCAACTGCCAACCTTTAAGCTAGCAGTTGAGTGAAAACTATCTGCACCACCCAGGAACCTTATAATAACTCTCTTGTTGCTAGGTGCTGTTGAGTTGGTTCTGACTCATAGCTACCCTATGTACAACAAAATGAAACACTGCCTGGTCCTGCCCCATCCTCACAATCATTGTTATGCTTGAGCCCATTGTTGTAGCCACTGTGTCAATTCGTCTCGTTGAGGGTCTTCTTTTTCACTGACCATCTATGTTACCAAGCACGATGTCATTCTCCAGGGACTTGTCCCTCCTAATAACATGTCCAAAGTATGTGAGATGAAGTCTTGCCATCCTTGCTTCTAATGAGCATTCTGGCTGTACTTTTTCCAAGACAGATTTGTTTGTTCTTCTGGCAATCCATGGTATATTCAATATTCTTCGCCAACACCATAGTACAAAGGTATCAATTCTTCTTCCGTCTCCCTTATTCATTGTCCAGCTTTCACATGCATATAAGGCAATTGAAAACACCAGGCCTTGGGTCAGGGGCACCTCAGTCCTCAGTGTGACATCTTTGGTTTTTAACACTTTAAAGAGATCTTTTGCAGGAGGCTTGCCCAACGCAATGCATCATTTGGTTTCTTGACTGCTGCTTTCATGGGTGTTGATTGAGGATCCAAATAAAATGAAATCCTTGACAACTTGAATATTTTCTCCATTTATCATGATGTTGCTTATTGTTCTACCAGGCTGTAAAGAGCCATGATGCTGAGGGATCATCTACAAATCTGGTAAGAGGTTAGGAAGGTTAGAAATAAATTTTAAAAATAAAAAAACTCAGAATTATAACTGTAATGCAAAGGGTTCTGAGCTCTCCATCATGATCACAGTCAGTAATGACAGTAACAGTACGCAAGATCTCCATTTCCTCAGTTACTCTACAAACATGCAGGAGTGCACAGGCGTTGGGCAAGGCCCTGAGACATAAAGATATTTCAGATGCAGGCATCCCTATCCCGAGGGCTTCTGAGTCAGTTCTGAGTGCCCATGCTGTGCTATCTGAACTAGAAAGTAAAAATATTTTTCTTCCCTTATAAAAAGCAGCTTTTTATTTTCTCTCTGTAAAACAAGATGGTAGAGGGATGTTTTGACCACCACAATCCAGAAAGACAATAAAAACCAGCGCCCTTGAGGGCACAAGGGTGAGACTAGCAGATCCTCAGGCTGGAGAAGTAACAGCTGAGGGGGAAGGGGATTGAATCCGTAAAACCAGGAACCTTGAGGATGCTGACAGCAGAGACTTTCTCACCGAATTCCATAGAGCTGTGACTTGGGGCTGTTCTGTGACACATGATCCAGGTTTAGTTCCAGACATAAAAGGAAGCAATTTCTCTCACAGTGAGTAATGAACGGATTGGATCTTGCTGGAATTCATCACCCCCAAGAGGTGGTGCTGGCAGGAAATATAAATGCCTTCCAAAAAGGTTGGAACAAATTTATGAATGACAGAATTGTAAATGATCTCTCTTGCTCACTTCTCTGGCACTCTTTCTAAAGCAGACACTGGCCTTAGAGACTGAGCCAATGTTTGCCCTCAGAGATGCTCCCCAGATTTCCCCTGATGGCCAAGCAGGTCAGGGCTCCCACTCTGTAATCCTGCAGGCTCTGTGTTTAACTCGTCGTAGCCTGAAGTACCCCATGTTATAATTGCTTGTTAATGTGCCTATGGCCCTGCTGGGTTGTGATGTCAATGATGGAAAAGCCAGTACTGAGTAGGTGCTCAGTAAATGTGGGTTGACAGAATGAGTGTGTTGACTCTACCTGTCCATTGGAGGAAGCAGCCCAGAAGGCACATTTAATCTAGCACCACACCTAAACAAGCCCAAATCTTGACAGTTTTTTATACTGACAGAAAAGTCGATTACTCTTTGGTCCCCACCATCCACCACTCCCTCTACCTCAACCATGTGTTCCCAGAGCAGAGAATCTGGGATAGAATAGCAGAACGCATTGGCAGCTCAGGATACACTCTCAGAGCACTCCACCAACTAAAATTGGGCAAGAACATCTCAGGTTGGTCTCAGTTGGACACTGCTCTTGGTAGCTCCCAGGGAGCTGAGTCTGGAGGACTCTTTCTCATCCCCTTTCACTTATCTCCCCCAATTCCTCACCAGCCAGTTCTGTTGTGGGCTTCAGAGCTCTACCTGCAAGTCAACTCCCTACAAACTTCAAGATAAGCTACATCCAGCTCAGTTATGTCAAGAATACCATCTCCTGTATCTCTTATGGAATCTTTTTAATAACATTAATCATATCCCTAAGTGGGCCAAGATTTTTTGGGGTGTGGGTGTAGGGATTTCAATTTATTTCTCCACTAATGGTCAGGATCCACTCTAAGCTTGTAAACATCATTTCTGTAAATGTAATGCAGCACTAATTTTTAATGCAAATAAATAAATAGAATGAGCAGTTCAGAGGCAGAGCTTGCCCCAATGGGACTTTTGCTAACCTCCTGCATTTGGCTTAGGAGAAAGGAGAGGGGAATGCCTTATATTCAAGTAAGTTGCAGTGGTCATCTAGGGTCCAGTTTCTTCATTCTTGGGATTTTTCAAGAATATATTAGAGGGAGTAAGGATAAATCAAAAGTAGAGATCACAACACCATACAATTGGAAAGGACCCTAGGGGTTAACTAGTAAGACCAACTTTTTTTTCCAGGTGGAAAACATGGTCAAAGAAAGAGTAAGCCCTGCCTGGAGTCCATGAGTGTCTGTGCAAAGTCCAGAAACGGAACCTTTCTTTAGGTTCTCAGAAACCTAAGGGAATGGCCACAGGGGCAAAGCATCATGTTGCTGAGTCTGTGATTATTGGTCAGGCCAGTGACCCATTGTAGTAAACCATTAGCATCATTACATGGTTCAGATTCTCCTGGTCATCACTTATTTTAAATATTCTATTACGTAGGTCCCACAGTGTATTTAAATATGCCGGATCATTTACTACGATTCAGAGTTCCTAAAATAGAGTCTCTGGAATCATGCAAAACCTGTATCAGTATAAAATTAGGTCCTGCTGGCAATCCCAAGAATTCAGTCCCGCAGAGTCTGATCAATGACTCAGGGACCCAAAGTCTGGCGAGCCCAGGTTAACAAGATACAATCTGGCTAACAACAGATCTCTGCTCTCTGTTGATATAGAGGGGTAAGGGCCAAAGGAGTGGCAAAAAATACTCCCTCTTTCTGTAAGGCAATGATTCCATCAAGGAAGACTCAAATGATGCATTCGGCAGAAACTCTTACCATAGTCCTAGGAGCCCTGACTGCTAACAGAAGACTCGGGCCATGAGCGGATTCATCAGCTGATGTTTATGCATCTGACCTTCGGTCCATCTATCCCCTGGATAACAACTCCCAAATATGGGGAGTGCCCCCTGGCCTGGGATTGCAGGCTGCTGAGGGATGACAGGAAGAGTAGCAAGATGGATTAAAGACTGGAAGAGGTGTGCCCAGGCCAGCCTCCACCTGTCCAACATCCTGGCCCAGAGAAGGTTTTCCTACAATGGGGTTTATACATACGATATGTAGGGAAATAGCAACACTTTTCATAGGGGACAAGAAATATGATTTGTTTATTAGTTATCTATACAGGGTCATTATGAGTCGGAATCAACTCGATGGCACTGGGTTTGTTTTTTTTTAATTTAAGTATAGTTTATTCAGGTAATAATTCTACATCTTCTCATTGTATTTAGTTTTTGGAGTGTTTTTACTGCTGTTGGCATCCTTCTAATTACAAACTGAATGATAAACTGTGGTCTTTAAGTGACCTGAGATCTCTTTGTTCTTGCTGGTTTGCAGGATGCAACAAGACCTTGAGAGCAGAAGAAAAGACTACAACAGGCCTGAGACAGCTATTAGGCAAACAGATAGGCAGACACAGAAAGTTCATCTTTTTCAGAAAAGGAACTGAGAAAGGAAGTGAAAGAGGAAAAATTCATTGACCCCAACTTTTGTCACAATGGGATATTGTCACACTTTCAGGATGACGCATCAGTTTTTACTTTTTCTGATGTTTCTATAGGCTGAAGAAAAAAGACAAAAAAATCCCGTAAGTCCTGAAGTCTGGCCCTCAAAAGAGACTTGTGGGGAGAGAAGCTAGAATGTGATCAAATAACCAGGAACTGTGTGATTTCTAATCTCCTGTCAGTGTCTTGAACCGTTTAAGTATGGAGATCCTAAGTAGTGTCCCTTTTGCTTACAGTATACTTTGATAGGTGTTCAGATGTAGGAATCTGGACCAGGAGTTTGGTTTGGGATGGAGAGGGAGCTGAACTTCTCCGTTGAAGAAAGTGATGGGAGGAGAATGGCTAGAGTCTGGGTGAGAGTTAGAAGCAGGAGTACTGGAGTCATTGGAATCTCAGTGGGAAAGGCAGATGAGCTGAAGCCATACCCTTGGGAGCCTCCTTTGTTGCCCAGCTGTGCATTCCCTGAAGACTACAATCCTGCCATTCATGTCTCCCTCCCCCCCTCACCTCCACACACATTCCATGGGAATCTGATTGCTGTTGTTAGGTGCAGTTGAGCCAGCTTTGACTCATTGCAACCTTAAATACGACAAAATGAAACACTGCCTGGTCCTGTGCCATCCTCTCAATCCTTGATATGTTTGAGCCCATCATTGCAGCCACTGTGTCAGTCCATCTCATTGGGGGTCTTCCTCTTTTTCACTGACCCTCTACTTTACCAAGCATAATGTCCTTCTCCAGGGACTGGTCCTTCCTGATGACATGTTCAAAGTACGTGAGATGAAGTCTCACCATCCTTGCTTCTAAAGAGCGTTTTGGCTGTACTCCTTCCAAGACAGGTTGTTTTGTTCTTCTGGCAATCCATGGTATATTCAATATTCTTTGATAACACCATAATTCAAAGGAATCTGGACTTTCCCCAATTTCTCGCTTGCTCTGGGCTGCAATGAGAGTATCCAGGCTGCTACTAATCCCAGCCTTACACACCCAGTGCTCCCTACTCCCTTCCATACCCAACACCTGTGCTGGCAAGCCTGCTGTGAATTCCTAGGCGCTTGGAATGCAGAGCCAGGAGTGGAAGACAAAATGAAGAAAATGGAGAAAACTCACAGAAACACCCACAGGCACCCAGGTAGGCAAGGATCCCTCTTCTTCCTGCACCACTTATGGGACTGTGATTTTCTGCCCATAATCTCATCAGCCTGGCTTTTCCATCACACTCTGGTGCTTTGTTGTCCTATTCTGCTGGGGAAAATAACCCTACTCCCAAAACTGTGACTCTCTGTTACTTGGCCCTAACTGATGAGGAAAGTGAGAAAAGGCCACTGGGCCAGTAAGACTGCCCTCTCACGTCTTAGCTGAGCTTATAGCTGCTGAGTTCAGCTGGGCAACAACTTTGGAAAATGGTGAATCCTTTGATCTAAATGCAGAAAATAAATTTAAATTAATAAAATGTGGTATTTCCTTTATTTGTAATAGCGGTGGTTGAGGTGACAAGAAGGCATTATTACTAACACTGTTCCTTTTTTTTTTTTTTTTTTTGGTGACTTGGTAGAGTGTTTTAGGAGTGTGAAAACTATTTTCCCAGTATATTACCTTTTCTTATTGCAGAGTCTGTTGGAATTGGAGTCTATTTGTCTAGCAATGATATATCTGCTTTATCTGTATTACTCAACCAATTATGATATATCTGGTACTACTTTCTGCAGCTGCCAATCCCAATAAAACTATTTCTAGTGGAGAAAAAAGAAAAAAATTAATGAATAACTGAAAGTTTGTGGCTTTTGTCTTGGGAAACAGAGGAGGAAGAGAAGTTTCAGGAGGAAGAAAGATGGCAGCAGGTCAGGGCCTAAGCATTATCTTTGTTAATTTTAGAATAAAATTCTGATACTCACTTTTAAGTGATTGTCTATAAACCCTATTCATTACTCACAGATAAGCCTTAAGTAAAAGTCTGTTGTGCACATAAAGTGTATTAGTGCTAATTTTAGGTGGATTAAAGAATTAGGGAGGTCTCCATCTTCGAGCAAAGATGTGTAGAAAATTGATCGGAATCGACAGCAACAGGTTTTTTGTTTGTTTGTTAATGAATTTTTTTTAATTTACTGTTCTTTAAGTGAAAGTTTACAAATCAAGTCAGTCTCTCATACAAAAACTTATATACACCTTGCTGTGTACCCCTAGCTGCTCTCCCCTAATGTGACAGCACACTCCTCCTCTCCACCTGTGTCCATTCAACCAGCTCCTGTCCCCCTCTGCAGAAAGCCTCCAGACAGGAGCGGCATATGTAGTCTCATGTGTCTACTTGAGCCAAGAAGCTCACTCCTCACCAGTATCATTTTCAGTCTTATAGTACAGTCCAATCCCTGTCTGAAGAGTTGGCTTCGGGAATGATTCCAGTCTTGGGCCAAGAGAGGGTCCAGGGGCCATGACCTCTGGGGTCTCTCCAGTCTCAGTCAAACCATTATGTCTGATCTTTTCATGAGAATTTGAGGTCTGCATCCCACTGTTTCTCCTGTTCCATCAAGAATTCTCTGTTGTGTTTCCTGTCAGGGCAGTCATTGGTGGTGGCCAGGTACCATCTAGGTCTTCCAGCCTCAGGCTGATGCAGACTCTGGTTTATGTGCTGGTTTGGTTTTTTAAGGGAGGTGAGACACAGAGAAAAAATTTAGAATTCAGGAAAGCAAAATGTTAAATAAAAAAGTAGGTAGGAATTGGTAACTATGGTGAAGGGTAATACAGTACACAATACAGGGGAAGCCAGCACAAGTTGACCAAGCAAGGTCATGGAAGCTCCATAGGCACATCCAAACTCCCTGAGGAACCAAATTACTGGGCTGAGGGTTGTGGGGACCATGGTCATAGGGAACATCTAGCTCAATTGGCATAACATAGTCTATAAAGAAAAGGTTCTGCATTCTACTTTGGTGAGTAGTGTCTGGGGTCTAAAAAGCTTGTGAGCTGCCATCTAAAATATTCCACTGGTTTCACCCATCTGGAGAAAGGAAGAATGAAGAAAACCAAAGACACAAGGGAAAGATTAGTCCAAAGGACTAATGGACCACAACTACCACAGCCTCTACCAGACTGAGTCCAACACAACTAGATGGTGCCCAGCTACCATCACTGACTGCTCTGACAGGAATCACAGTAGAGAGTACTGGGCAGAGCTGGAAAAAAAATGTAGAACAAAATTCTAACTCACACACACACACACAAAAAGACCAGATTTACTGGTCTGACAGAGATTGGAGAAACCCTGAGAGTATGGTGTCCAGACCCCCTTTTAACTCAGTACTGATGTCACTCCTGAGGTTCCGCCTTCAGCCAAAGATTAGACAGGTCCATAAAACAAAATGAGACTAAATGGGCACATCAGGCCAGAGGCAAGGACAAGAAGGCAGGAGGGGACAGGAAAGTTGGTAATGGGGAACCCAGGGTCAAGAAAAGGAGAGCGTTGACATGTCATGGCAGTGGCAACCAATGTCACAAAACAATATGTGTATTAATTGTTTAATGAGAAACTGATTTGCTCCGTAAACCTTCATATAAGACAAAATAAATTAAAAAAAAAGAAAGATGACTGCAAGAAACAAGTCTCCCCCCAGGAAAAAAAAAAAAAAGTAGGAGAAATATTAGCTTCCAGATATGTTTCAATATAAAGAGGAGACACTGGCATAATCCAAAATTAAGTTTTAAAAAATTCTTTTAAAAGTATAAAGTGAAATAAATTAACCTAAGCTGGTGGCATAACCACACATGGAGGAATTATTCCAGGCTATTTTAAAATACAATATTTAACTACACACCCCAAGTCAAATATACCCTAAAGACAAAATAAGTACAAAAATATTGCAAACTGTGCCCAATTATCACATTGTTGGTTGCATTGTTAGTTTTGTTAGTCTAAGACAGTTTTGTGTGTATTGTGGGATAAAATAAAATAATTTTATAATTACGTTTACAATTTGAGAACTGGGATTTTCAGTGTAGGGGAAGGAATTACAGTCTTAAGATCAACGATGTTAAATAAAAACCCCAAATGATCTGAAGGTGCAACTGACCCTAGCCATGGTGTTGTCAATCACTTCACATGCATGTGAAAGATGCGCAATGAATAAGGAAGACTGAAGAATTGACACCTTTGAATTATGGTGTTGGTGAAGAATATTGAATATACGATGGGCTGCCAAAAGAATGAACAAATCTGTCTTGGAAGAAGTACAGCCGGAGTGCTCCTTAGAAGCTAGGATGGCAAGACTGCATCTCACATACTTTGGACATGTTATCAGGAGGGTCCAGTCCCTAGAGAAGGACATAGTGCTTGGTAAAGTAGGGGGTCAGCAAAAAAGAGGAAGACTTTCAACCAGGTGGATTGACACAATGGCTGCAACAATGGCTTCAATTGTGAGGGTGGCGCAGGACTGGGCAGTGTTTTGTTCTGTTCTGTTTACATAGTGTCTCTATGAGTCCGAATTGACTCGACAGTACCTAACAAACAACAGGCAATGATCATCAACCAATGCTGCTAACAGCACAAAGAGAAACACACGGACATCACAGGTCTCCTGATGAAAGTACACAACTCCACCAATGAAGTGGTCGTGCCAAAAAAAAAAAAAACACCTGAATCTAATCAAGTCCCTAGATTTAATTACCAACTACTAACCTAAATGTTGGCCTTTCAAACTCACCCTGCAGAACCACAGAAAAAAGACCTCGTGTGTAAAGATTATAGCCAAGAAAACCCAAGAAGCAGTTCTACAATGAAACACATGAGGTTGCCATGAGTCAGAATTGACTCAACATCAATGGGTTTGGTTTTTGGTTTTAAAAGAACAGAGAAACTTGTTAAATGACACCACGTGAGGCAATCAGCAAAATCCAGACAGTAAAAAACACTCTAGGATAAACAATCCAGTTTCTTGAACAACTAAATCATAAAGTTAGAAAAAGGGAGCAAGAAAGTGAGATGACAGGGAAACCTTTAGATT
The DNA here is from genome assembly GCF_030014295.1 of Loxodonta africana. Lineage (NCBI taxonomy): Eukaryota > Metazoa > Chordata > Mammalia > Proboscidea > Elephantidae > Loxodonta > Loxodonta africana. The sequence goes on along the minus strand of NC_087367.1, from coordinate 43,445,301 downwards.
AAAAAGAGACTTATGATAGATATCAGCAATTGCAATGTATGGACCTTATTTGTATGCTTATTGAACCAAATTGCAAAAAATTAAAAGTATGAAATAACCAAGGAAATATGAACCCTGCTTGGCTATTTAATGATAGTAAGAAAATTTACTATAGTAATCATATTGTAGTTATGGTTTTACTAAAAAGAATCTCTAACTTTTAGAGATGCACTCTGACATTTATTTGGCCTGAGAGCCAAATCTGACTTGGAGTCTTGGTTGCTTGGCCAGTCCAGTGTTTGTTTGTTTGTTTAATTTTTTCAAAGCATCGTGATTCTATGTAAACCTATGCCCAGCTATTACCTGGCTGGCCCCCTGGAACTTGAGAACCCCTCATCCAGACTCTAATTTCTAAGGGAATCCTGGCTCAAAGATTCAGAGATTCTCCTTACTCTGTACATTTGAAAACAGCTTCCACCATAAAGCCATTTGTATGCTGCAAGTTTGCAAGTCAAACTCAGTAACCATCTTTTCACCCATTCTACCTCTACCTTTGAATCTTGAATCCAAAAGATTTGTGCTAATATAAACTGACAAGAAAATTCTTCCTCACGCTAAATAAAAATCTTTCACTTTACTATCTCCTGTTTTCTAAGCAAAAGCATACTTAGTTACTTAAAAATCATTGATTTGATTTGATCTGGGAGGACAATTTGGTGAGAAAAATCAAGCGTAAGTGGCCTGTCTCATTTAAAAAATTTAGATAGAGTAATTGCAGTAGGATGAGTAACTTGGTGTTAGCTCTCCAAGAATACTTTAAGATGAATCTTGGAATTAGTTCATGGACATCACAAAAGGATCATTCTGTTGGAAAAACCCTGCCTCTGAAGAGAAATTGACTGACACACTTTCAAATTGGCTTAGAGAAGTACACATTGAAGCAGTAAAGCAATCTAGGGGTAGTGGAATGAACCAGATCTAGAATGAGCTTACAAGAATTTGAGGACTGATTCTGCCATAGTTGCTTCACCTCTGTGAGCCTCAATTTCTCTGCTTTCTTTATGAAGTGGGAATAATTTTATCTACTCATAGGACTAGCTGGAGGATTGTCTTAGGCTTGGTTCTCTAGAGAAGCAAAACTAGTGAAGTATATATATACATAGAGAGAGAGATCTCAAGGATATGGCTCATGAGTTGTAGAGGCTGGCAAGTCTCACAATCCATGGGTCAGTTATCAGCTGGAGGCTTCTCCTGACTCATGGTTGCAGGGGCTGACAAACCCAGAATTGGCAGGTCAGACAGCAGGCTGCTGGCTCACAGGGCTGCAAAAGCCAGCAGACCCCAAAGTCAGCAGGTGAGGCAATAGGCTGCTGGCTTACAGGGCTGTGGAGTTGATGAATCCCAAAGTCATCAAGTCAGATGATAAGCTGCTGGCTCAAGTTTCAAGAACCAGAGGGCAGATGATGACGAACTGGAAACAGGATATGGAGTGAGCAAGTTTTGCCAGAATCTCTCTGTCTCTCTCTGTCTCTCTCTCTATGTATATGGGGTGCAGGCCACATCCCTGGGGAAACTCCCCTTACAACTGATCAATAACATCAGATCACATCATGGAGGTGATTACAATACACCACAAAAATGGAGGATAATTACATCATACTGAGAATCATGGCCTAGCCAAGTTGACACATACCATTAACTATCACAGGGATTAAACAAAAACATGAAGAGAAAGTTCCTGCTAAATAGTACAATAAAACCTGTGAAAGCCATAACATGTATAAGGTGAAAACTTGTCAGAGAAAGGAAACTCAAATATTTTCCACTAATAGAGAGCGATAGAAAAGTGATAAGTAAAAAACTGGAAAACCTGTGAGAGTTGGAAAAATGAGGCAGTCCCATCTAGTTCCAGTTCTCATAGGTTTCACTGTATATGTCTAATTATTGCTTCTTCCTGGTTATTTGAAGGTGAATTGAGACCACATCTTAGCCAAAAAAGGAACCTGGTACGTGCTTCTGAATTCACAGATGTTCTTTAGAAAAAACTAGGTAGACAATATCCAGCTAGTCCCAGCACAGAGAGAGGAGACAATGACTCTGAAAAGATATTGAGTTTGTTGTCGTTTGGGAAAAGATGAAGGAAATACTGAATTGGAGACTTAACTCATGCCCTGCAAGTTTCTGGGCTTCTAACAATAGTTCTTTTCCTAAATTGGATGACTTATAGAAAACTACATGTTCTGTCCAGGATGCATATAATATACCTAGAATATTGTCTCTACTCAATGTATTAGAACTAATAATATTGTTTCATCTATAGATTTATATGAAAGCCTTTGGCAGATAGCCATGGGGGACGTATTTAGATAGCAACATTTATAATACCAGTTGGGTTGTTGGATTTTAATGAGTTCAGTTTTGACCAAGCACTATGTTTATTTCTTTACAAAAGTTAATCAGCAGACTACACAAAGGGCTGAGTATTTTTACCACAACCTGTACTCATAAAACTGTTTTATTCATTGAGAGTATAAAGGTACTACTGAGTCATCTCATATTGTAACTCAGAGCAGAGTCCAAGTGAATGTTATGTGAAACTTAGTCAATACCGTGTTGCTTCCCAGGACTCAAAGTGTGGTAAAAGGAAAAGATGGAAGAGTCTCCCCTTGCTATTTTCTGGCCAAATCACACTTGGACAATTGTGTCAAAATTCTGGGTCCCACACTTTCAAAAGGACTGTAACAAACTAGAGCATGTCCCACGTGTCCCACAAAAGGTGAGACTTCTGAAAACCATCACAGATGAGGCCCTGTCGAAAGACTGAATGAAAAGTGAAGATTTAGGGAGGCAGAGCCAAGATGGCGGAATAGACAGACACTTCCAGCAAGCCCTTTTTACAGAAAAGACCTGAGAAAACAAGTGAAACGAATATATTTATGACAAGCTAGGATCCCTGAGCATCAAAGGCAAGCTTAGAAAACTAACTGAGGGGTAGGGGGAGGAAGAGACGGTTCAGAAGGAGAGAGGAGTTACTGGACCTGAATAGCGGGGAGCCCTCAGGCACCATTCCCAGGAACAGCTGTGGCAGGCTGGTACTAGCGTTCGGTTGCAGTTTCCTCAGGGAGAAGCATCCAGCCACACAGCCTACTCAAACCTCTGGAACCAGAGAAGAACGGCACTCTCAGCAAAAACTAAGTACTTCTGTATATTTTATCCCCTTCCCAACCCCCCATCTCCCAAGCCAGCTTCCCAACTGACTTCCCTGGGCCTGAGATAGGTCCTGTTGAGCGCCTAGAGCCATTCTTCCAGTCTTGGAGAAGGAATTTGTAATTTGGAGAAAAGATAATTTTCCAGCTCCACTAACTAGGGGAGCTCAGGACAGAAGTGGCTCCTGTCCAGGCATAAACAGAGAGTGAATAAAAATAAGCTTGGACTACTTGGCAGAAAACATGCAGGCAAGAAGGCAATGGGATGACTTATATAAAAAATTGAAGGAAAAAAATTTCCAATCAAGAACGATACATGCAGCAAAACTGTCTCTCAAATATGAAGGTGAAGTTAGGACATTTCCAGATAAACAGAAGTTTAGGGAATTCATAAAAACCAAACCAAAACTACAAGAAATACTAAAAGAAGCTCTTTGGTTAGAAAATCAATAACATAAGATATCAACCCAAGACTAGAACACTGGATAGAGCAAAGAGAAGTCAACCCAGACAAGGAAACCAAAAAAATGAATCAAGATTTTTTTTTTTTATATAACTTTTATTAAGCTTCAAGTGAACGTTTACAAATCCAATCAGTCTGTCACATATAAGTTTACATACATCTCACTCCCTACTCCCACTTGCTCTCCCCCTCTTGAGTCAGCCCTTTCAGTCTCTCCTTTCTTGACAATTTTGCCGGCTTCCCTCTCTCTCTATCCTCCCATCCCCCCTCCAGACAAGAGTTGCCAACACACTCTCAAGTGTCCACCTGATATAATTAGTTCACTCTTCATCAGCATCTCTCTCCCCGCCGCTGACCAGTCCCTTTCATGTCTGATGAGTTGTCTTCGGGGATGGTTCCTGTCCTGTGCCAACAGAAGGTGTGGGGACCATGGCCGCCGGGATTCCTCTAGTCTCAGTCAGACCATTAAGTTTGGTCTTTTTATGAGAATTTGGGGTCTGCATCCCACTGATCTCCTGCTCCCTCAGGGGTCCTCTGCTGTGCTCCCTCTCAGGGCAGTCATCGATTGTGGCCGGGCACCAACTAGTTCTTCTGGTCTCAGGATGATGTAGGTCTCTGGTTCATGTGGCCCTTTCTGTCTCTTGGGCTCTTAGTTGTCGTGTGGCCTTGGTGTTCTTCATTCTCCTTTGATCCAGGTGGGCTGAGACCAACTGAGGCATCTTAGATGGCCGCTTGTTAGCATTTAAGACCCCAGACGCCACATTTCAAAGTGGGATGCAGAATGATTTCATAATAGAATTATTTTGCCAATTGACTTAGAAGTCCCCGCAAACCATGTTGGCCTGACCCCCGCGCTTGCTCCGCTGACCTTTGAAGCATTCATTTTATCCTGGAAACTTCTTTGCTTTTGGTCCAGTCCAATTGAGCTGACCTTCCATGTATTGAGTGTTGTCTTTCCCTTCACCTAAAGCAGTTCTTATCTACTGATTAATCAATAAAAAACCCTCTCTCACCCTCCCTCCCTCCCCCCTCGTAACCACAAAAGTATGTGTTCTTCTCAGGTTTACTATTTCTCAAGATCTTATAATAGTGGTCTTATACAATATTTGTCCTTTTGCCTCTGACTCATTTCGCTCAGCATAATGCCTTCCAGGTTCCTCCATGTTATGAAATGTTTCACAGATTCCTCACTGTTCTTTATCGATGCGTAGTATTCCATTGTGTGAATATACCACAATTTATTTACCCATTCATCCGTTGATGGACACCTTGGTTGCTTCCAACTTTTTGCTATTGTATACAGAGCTGCAATAAACATGGGTGTGCATATATCTGTTTGTATGAAGGCTCTTATATCTCTAGGGTATATTCCCAGGAGTGGGATTTCTGGGTTGTATGGTAGTTCTATTTCTAACTGTTTAAGATAACGCCAGATAGATTTCCAAAGTGGTTGTACCATTTTACATTCTCACCAGCAGTGTATAAGAGTTCCAATCTCTCCGCAGCCTCTCCAACATTTATTATTTTGTGTTTTTTGGATTAATGCCAGCCTTGCTGGTGTGAGATGAAATCTCATCGTAGTTTCAATTTGCATTTCTCTAATGGCTAATGATCGAGAGCATTTTCTCATGTATCTGTTGGCTGCCTGAATATCTTCTTTAGTGAAATGTGTGTTCATATCCTTTGCCCACTTCTTGATTGGGTTGTTTGTCTTTTTGTGGTTGAGTTTTGACAGAGTCATGTAGATTTTAGAGATCAGGCGCTGGTCTGAGATGTCATAGCTGAAAATTCTTTCCCAGTCTGTAGGTGGTCTTTTTACTCTTTTGGAGAAGTCTTTAGATGAGCATAGGTGTTTGATTTTTAGGAGCTCCCAGTTATCGGGTTTCTCTTCATCATTTTTGGTAATGTTTTGTATTCTGTTTATGCCTTGTATTAGGGCTCCTAGGGTTGTCCCTATTTTTTCTTCCATGATCTTTATCGTTTTAGTCTTTATGTTTAGGTCTTTGATCCACTTGGAGTTAGTTTTTGTGCATGGTGTGAGGTATGGGTCCTGTTTCATTTTTTTGCAAATGGATATCCAGTTATGCCAGCACCATTTGTTAAAAAGGCTATCTTTTCCCCAATTAATTGACACTGGTGCTTTGTCAAATATCAGCTGCTCATACGTGGATGGATCTATGTCTGGGTTCTCAATTCTGTTCCATTGGTCTATGTGCCTGTTGTTGTACCAATACCAGGCTGTTTTGACTACTGTGGCTGTATAATAGGTTCTGAAGTCAGGTAAAGTGAGGCCTCCCACTTTCTTCTTCTTTTTCAGTAGTGCTTTGCTTATCCGGGGCTTCTTTCCCTTCCATATGAAATTGGTGATTTGTTTCTCTATCCCCTTAAAATATGACATTGGAATTTGGATCGGAAGTGCGTTAAATGTATAGATGGCTTTTGGTAGAATAGACATTTTTACTATGTTAAGTCTTCCTATCCATGAGCAAGGTATGTTTTTCCACTTAAGTATGTCCTTTTGAAATTCTTGTAGTAGAGCTTTGTAGTTTTCTTTGTATAGGTCTTTTACATCCTTGGTAAGATTTATTCCTAAGTATCTTATCTTCTTGGGGGCTACTGTGAACGGTATTGATTTGGTTATTTCCTCTTCGGTGTTCTTTTTGTTGATGTAGAGGAATCCAAGTGATTTTTGTATGTTTATTTTATAACCTGAGACTCTTCCAAACTCTTCTATTAGTTTCAGTAGTTTTCTGGAGGATTCCTTAGGGTTTTCTGTGTATATAATCATGTCATCTGCAAATAGTGATAACTTTACTTCTTCCTTGCCAATCCGGATACCTTTTATTTCTTTGTCTAGCCTAATTGCCCTGGCTAGGACTTTCAGCACGATGTTGAATAAGAGTGGTGATAAAGGGCATCCTTGTCTGGTTCCCGTTCTCAAGGGAAATGCTTTCAGGTTCTCTCCATTTAGAGTGATATTGGCTGTTGGCTTTGCATAGATGCCCTTTATTATGTTGAGGAATTTTCCTTCAATTCCTATTTTGGTAAGAGTTTTTATCATGAATGGGTGTTGGACTTTGTCAAATGCCTTTTCTGCATCAATTGATAAGATCATGTGGTTTTTGTCTTTTGTTTTATTTATGTGATGGATTACATTAATGGTTTTTCTGATATTAAACCAGCCTTGCATACCTGGTATAAATCCCACTTGATCAGGGTGAATTATTTTTTTGATGTGTTGTTGGATTCTGTTGGCTAGAATTTTGTTGAGGATTTTTGCATCAATGTTCATGAGGGATATAGGTCTATAATTTTCTTTTTTTGTAATGTCTTTACCTGGTTTTGGTATCAGGGAGATGGTGGCTTCATAGAATGAGTTGGGTAGTATTCCGTCATTTTCTATGCTTTGAAATACCTTTAGTAGTAGTGGTATTAACTCTTCTCTGAAAGTTTGGTAGAACTCTTCAGTGAAGCCGTCCGGGCCAGGGCTTTTTTTTGTTGGGAGTTTTTTGATTACCATTTCAATCTCTTTTTTTGTTATGGGTCTATTTAGTTGTTCTACTTCTGAATGTGTTAGTTTAGGTAGGTAGTGTTTTTCCAGGAATTTATCCATTTCTTCTAGGTTTTCAAATTTGTTAGAGTACAATTTTTCATAATAATCTGAAATGATTCTTTTAATTTCATTTGATTCTGTTGTGATGTGGTCCTTCTCGTTTCTTATTCGGGTTATTTGTTTCCTTTCCTGTTTTTCTTTAGTCAGTCTAGCCAATGGTTTATCAATTTTGTTAATTTTTTCAAAGAACCAGCTTTTGGCTTTGTTAATTCTTTCAATTGTTTTTCTGTTCTCTAATTCATTTAGTTCGGCTCTAATTTTTATTATTTGTTTTCTTCTCATGCCTGATGGATTCTTTTGTTGCTCAGTTTCTATTTGTTCAAGTTGTAGGGACAGTTCTCTGATTTTGGCTCTTTCTTCTTTTTGTATGTGTGCATTCATTGATATAAATTGGCCTCTGAGCACTGCTTTTGCTGTGTCCCAGAGGTTTTGATAGGAAGTATTTTCATTCTCGTTGCTTTCTATGAATTTCCTTATTCCCTCCTTGATGTCTTCTATAACCCAGACTTCTTTCAGGAGGGTATTGTTCATTTTCCAAGTATTTGATTTCTTTTCCCTAGTTTTTCTGTTATTGATCTCTAGTTTTAGTGCCTTGTGGTCTGAGAAGATGCTTTGTAATATTTCGATGTTTTGGACTCTGCAAAGGTTTGTTTTATGACCTAATATGTGGTCTATTCTAGAGAATGTTCCATGTGCGCTAGAAAAAAAAGTATATTTTGCAGGAGTTGGGTGGAGAATTCTGTATAAGTCAATGAGGTCAAGTTGGTTGATTGTTGTAATTAGATCTTCCGTGTCTCTATTGAGCTTCTTACTGGATGTCCTGTCCTTCTCCGAAAGTGGTGTGTTGAAGTCTCCTACTATAATTGTGGAGGTGTCTATCTCACTTTTCAATTCTGTTAAAATTTGATTTATGTATCTTGCAGCCCTGTCCTTGGGTGCATAAATATTTAATATGGTTATGTCTTCCTGATCAATTGTCCCTTTTATCATTATGTAGTGTCCTTCTTTATCCTTTGTGGTGGATTTAAGTCTAAAGTCTATTTTGTCAGAAATTAATATTGCTACTCCTCTTCTTTTTTGCTTATTGTTTGCTTGATGTACTTTTTTCCATCCTTTGAGTTTTAGTTTGTTTGTGTCTCTAAGTCTAAGGTGTGTCTCTTGTAGGCAGCATATAGATGGATCGTGTTTCTTTATCCAGTCTGTGACTCTCTGTCTCTTTATTGGTGCATTTAGTCCATTTACATTCAGGGTAATTATAGATAAATAAGTTTTTAGTGCTGTCATTTTGATGCCTTTTTATGTGTGTTGTTGACAATTTCATTTTTCCACATACTTTTTTGTGCTGAGGCGTTTTTCTTAGTAAATTGTGAGATCCTCATTTTCATAGTGTTTGACTTTATGCTAGTTGAGTCGTTACGTTTTTCTTGGCTTTTATCTTGAGTTATAGAGTTGTTATACCTTTTTGTGGTTACCTTATTATTTACCCCTATTTTTCTAAGTAAAAACCTAACTTGTATTGTTCCATATCGCCTTGTATCCCTCTCCATATGGCAGTTCAATGCCTCCTGTATTTAGTCCCTCTTTTTGATTATTGTGATCTTTTACCTATTGACTTCCATGATTCCCTGTTATGTGTATTTTTTTTTAATTAATCTTAATTTGTTTGTTTTTGTGATTTCCCTATTTGAGTTGATATCAGGACATTCTGTTTTGTGACCTTGTGTTGTGTTGATATCTGATATTATTGGTTCTCTGACCAAACAATATCCTTCAGTATTTCTTGTAGCTTTGGTTTGGTTTTTGCAAATTCTCTAAACTTGTGTTTGTCTGTAAATATCTTAATTTCGCCTTCATATTTCAGAGAGAGTTTTGCTGGATATATGATCCTTGGCTGGCAGTTTTTCTCCTTCAGTGTTCTGTATATGTCGTCCCGTTCCCTTCTTGCCTGCATGGTTTCTGCTGAGTAGTCTGAACTTATTCTTATTGATTCTCCCTTGAAGGAAACCTTTCTTTTCTCCCTGGCTGCTTTTAAAATTTTCTGTTTATCTTTGGTTTTGGCGAGTTTGATGATAATATGTCTTGGTGTTTTTCTTTTTGGATCAATCTTAAATGGGGTTCGATGAGCATCTTGGATAGATTTCCTTTCATCTTTCATGATTTCAGGGAAGTTTTCTGTCAGGAGTTCTTCAACTATTTTCTCTGTGTTTTCTGTCCCCCCTCCCTGTTCTGGGACTCCAATCACCCGCAGGTTATCCTTCTTGATAGAGTCCCACATAATTCTTAGGGTTTCTTCATTTTTTTTAATTCTTTTATCTGATTTTTTTTCAGCTATGTTGGTATTGATTCCCTGGTCCTCCAGATGTCCCAGTCTGCATTCTAATTGCTCGAGTCTGCTCCTCTGACTTCCTATTGCGTTGTCTAATTCTGTAATTTTATTGTTAATCTTTTGGATTTCTACATGTTGTCTCTCTATGGATTCTTGCAACTTATTAATTTTTCCACTATGTTCTTGAATAATCTTTTTGAGTTCCTCAACAGTTTTATCGGTGTGTTCCTTGGCTTTTTCTGCAGTTATCCTAATTTCATTTGTGATATCATTAAGCATTCTGTAAATTAGTTTTTTATATTCTGTATCTGATAATTCCAGGATTGTATCTTCATTTGGGAAAGATTTTGATTCTTTTGTTTGGGGGGTTGGAGAAGCTGTCATGGTCTGTTTCTTTAAGTGGTTTGATATGGATTGTTGTCTCCGAGCCATCACTGGGAAACTAGTTTTTCCAGAAAATCCGCTAAAAAAAAAAATGCAGTCAGATCCCTATCAGAGTTCTCCCTCTGGCTCAGGCTATTCGGATGTTAATGAAGCCACCTGGGGAGGGTGGGGGAGGGAACAGAGAGATAGGAGAGTAGCACCTCAGAATATAGCCAGAGTTGCTTGTCTTGCTTGGAATGACTATTATATCTGAGATTCCCACGGGTGCGTCGCCTATGTGTGCTGGCTGTGTGGAGATTGCCCCCGGGGGGTCTGGCCCGCTGGAGTCACGGTCAGATCCTCCGCTTCCAGCCCCACGCCCAGCGTCAAGGCTCCCCTACTGGGACGGTGCACTCTCGACTCCAAAATCAGTCGCTGCCTCCCGGGGACTTCTCGTCCCTCCAGCCGCGTGGCCGTGCCGCCCCCGCGAACTAGTTGGGCTGCCTCCCGGGGTTAGTTCAGATGGGTGGAGCAGCTCCCCGTGCTTGTGCCGTGACCGAGTGTCCCGGCTGGGATGCTGATCTCCCCGCTCCAATACCAGTCGCTGCCTCCCGGGGACTTCTCCTATTGGCTGCGTCCCACGCCGCCCGCGCGACCCGGCTGGGCCCCTTCCCGGGGTTAGTTCAGGGGGGTGGAGCAGTTCTCCGTGTTTATGCCATACCTGCGTCCAGTCCAAATCCCGGCGGGACAGTTGCCCGGCTGGGACACTGCTCTTCCTGCTCCGAGACCAGTCACTGCCTCCTGGGGACTTCTCCTACCGGCTGCGTCCCACGCCGCCCGTGGAACCGGCTGGTCCCCCTCCCGGGGTTAGTTCAGGGGGGTGGAGCAGCTCTCTGTGCTCGTGCCGTACCTGACTGGTGCGCTGGCTCCAGGCTCTGGAAACAATCGCTGCTTCCCCGTATTAGTTCGTTCTCCGTCTCTAAATCTGTGTTTGTTGTTCAGGGTTCGTAGATTGTTATGTATGTGATCGATTCACTTGTTTTTCCGTGTCTTTGTTGTAAGAGGGATCCGAGGTAGTGTCTGCCTAGTCCGCCATCTTGGCTCCGCCTCTGAATCAAGATTTTTAAAAAAGCTCAAAAGAGAGTAGCAGCGACATTGTAATCTAAAAGGAGACAAAATTAAAACAATAAAGAAGGACCAAGAAATGTAGTCATAGATCTTCCTTATGGAGAAGAAGATAAGGTGATACAAGGAAATAATAGTTTTAAATTTAGAAAAATAGGGGTAAATAATAAGGTAACCACAAAGGAGACAAACTATCCTACACATCAAAATAAAATACAAGAAAAAATAGAGACTCAGAAGAAACAAAATCAATAAAAATGAATATGACGAAAGGACAATATATAAAGATAATTTACTCAGCACATAAAATTAAGTGGGAAAAAGAAACTGTCAACAACACACAAAAAAAGACATCAAAATGATAGCACTAAATTCATAAAAATATACCTACCCATAATTACGCTGAATGTAAATGGACTAAATGCACCAATAAAGAGACAGAGAGTAGCAGAATGGAATAAAAAACATGATCCATCTAGATGCTATCTGCATGAGACACACCTTAGACTTAGAGACACAAACAAATTAAAACTCAAAGGATAGAAAAAAATATATCAAGCAAACAAAAATAAAAAAAGGAGTGGCAATAGTAATTTCTGACAAAATAGACTTTAAAGTTAAATCCATCAAAAAGGATAAGGAAGGATACTATATAATGATTAATAAAAAAAATTAATCACAATATATCAAGAAGATATAACCATATTAAATATATGCACCCAATGACAGGGCTGCAAGATACATGAAACAAACTCTATCAGCATTGAAAAGTGAGATAGACAGCTCCACAATAATAGTGGGAGACTTCAACACACCACTTTTGGTGAAGGACAGGACATCCAGAAAGACGCTGAATAAAGACATGGAAGATCTAAGTGCCACAATCAACCAACTTGACCTCATAGACATATACAGAACACTCCACTCAACAGCAGCCAAGTATACTTTCTTTTCTAGTTCACATGGAACATTCTCTAGAATGGACCACATATTAGGTCATAAAGCAAGCCTTATTAAAAAAAAAAAGAAAATACAAGGCTTAGCAGAATCCAAAACACTGAAATATTACAAAGCATCTTCTCTGACCATAAGGCCATAAAAGTGGAAATCAATAACAGAAAAAGCGGGGAAAAGAAATCAAACACTTGGAAACTGAACGATGCCCTGCTCAAAAAAGACTGGACTATAGAAGACATTAAGGATGGAATAAAAAAATTCATAGAATTCAATGAGAATGAAAACACTTCCTATCAGACCTATCAGCGAAAGCAGTGCTCAGAGGTCAATTTATATCAATAAATGCACACATACAAAAAGAAGGAAGCGCCAAAATCAAAGAATTATCCCTACAACTTGAACAAATACAGAAACAAAAGAAACCCCCAGGCACCAGAAGAAAACAGATAATAAAAATTAGAGCAGAACTAAATGAAATAGAAAACAGAAAAACAACTAAGAGAATTAACAAGACTAAAACCTAGTTCTCTGAAGAAATCAACAAAATTGATAAACCATTGGCCAAACTGACAAAAGAAAAACCGGAGAGGAAGGAAATAACCTGCATAAGAAATGAGATGGGCGATATTACAACAGACCCAACTAAAATTAAAAGAATCATGTAAGAATACTATGAAAAATTGTACTCTAACAAATTTGAAAACCTAGAAGAAATGGATGAATTCCTAGAAACACACTACCTACCTAAACTAACACAAACAGAGGTAGAACAGCTAAACAGACCCATAACAAAAGAAGAGATTGAAAAGGTAATCAAAAACCTCCCCGCGCAAAAAAAGCCCCTGGCCAGGACGGCTTCACTGCAGAGTTCTACCAAACTTTCAGAGAAGAGTTAACACCACTACTACTAAAGGTATTTTAAAGCATAGAAAAGGACGGAATACTCCTAAACTCATTCTATGAAGCCACCATATCCCTGATACCAAAACCAGGTAAAGACACCACAAAAAAGAAAATTAGTCCTATATCCCTCATGAACTTAGATGCAAAAATCTGCAACAAAATTCTAGCCAATAGAATTCAACAACATATCAAAAAAATAATTCACCGTGACCAAGTGTGATTCATACCAGGTATGCAGGGATGGCTCAACATTAGAAAAACAATTAATGTAATCCATCATATAAATAAAAGACAAGAATCACATGATTTTATCAATTGATGCAAAAAAGACATTTGACAGAGTTTAACACCACTCCCTGAAGAAAACTCTCAGCAAAATAGGAATCACCTAGAATAGAAGGAAAATTCCTGAACATAATAAAGGGCATTTATGCAAAGCCAACAGCCAACATCATCCTAAATGGAGAGAGCCTGAAAGCATTCACCTTGAGAACGGGACCAGATAAGGATGCCCTATATCACCACTCTTTTTCAACATTGTGCAGGAGGTCCTAGCCAGAGCAATGAGGCTTGATAAAGAAATAAAGGGCATCCAGATTGGCAAGGAAGAAATAAAATTATCTCCATTTGTGGATGACATGATCTTATACACAGAAAACCCTAAGGAATCCTCCAGAAAACTACTGAAACTAATAGCAGAGTATCGGGATACAAGATAAACATACAAAAATCAGTTGGATTCCTCTAACCAACAAAAAGAACATCGAAGAGGAAATCACCAAATCAGTACCATTTACAGTAGTCCCCAAGAAGATAAAATACTTAGGATTAAGCCTTGCCAGAGATGTAAAAGACTTATACAAAGATAACTACAATACACTTGTGTAAGAAACCAAAAGAGACCTACGTAAGTAGAAAAACATACCTTGCTCATGGATAGGAAGACTTAACATTATAAAAATGTCTATACTACCAAAAGCGATCTATACATTTAGTGAAATTCTCATCCAAATTCCAATGACATTCTTTAATGAGATGGAGAAACAAATCACCAACTTCATATGGAAGGGAAAGAGGCCCTGGATAAATAAAGCATTACTGAAAGAGAAGAACAAAGTGGGAGGCCTTACTCTACCTGATTGTAGAACCTATTATACCACCACACTAGTCAAAACAGCCTGGCACTGGTACAACAACAGATACATAGACCAATGGAACAGAATTGAGAATCCAGACATAAATCTATCCGCATATGAGCAGTTGATACTTGACAAAGGCCCAAAGTCAGTTAAATGGGGAAAAGAGAGTCTCTTTAACAAACGGTGCTGGCATAGCTGGATATCCACCTGCAAAAAAATGAAACAAGACCCATACCTCACTCCATGCACAAAAATGAGCTCAAAATGGATCAAAGACGTAAATACAAAATCTAAAATGATAAAGATCATGGAAGCAGAAAATAGGGACAATGTTAGGAGTCCTAATATATGGCATGAAGAGTATACAAAACATTACTAACAATGCAAAAGAAAAACTAGATAATTGGGAGCTCCTAAAAATCAAACACCTATGCTCATCCAAAGACTTCACCAAAAGAATAAAAAGATTACCTACAGACTGGGAAAAAGTTTTTAGCTGTGACATTTCCGATCAGCACCTGATCTCTGAAATCTACATGATACTGCAAAAACTCACCTACAAAAAGATAAAGAACCCAATTAAAAAATGGGCAAAAGATATGAACAGACACTCCACTAAAGAAGACATTCAGGTAGCTAACAGATATGTGGGAAAATGCTCATGATTATTAGCCATTAGAGAAATGCAAATCAAAACTACAATGAGATTTCATCTCACTCCAACAAGGCCGAAATTAATCCAAAAAACACAAAATAATAAATGTTGGAGAGGTTGTGGAGGGATTGGAACATTTATACACTGCTGGTGGGAATGTCAAATGGTACAACCACTTTGGAAATCAATATGGCACTTCCTTAAAAAGGTAGAAATAGAATTACCGTACGATCCAACAATCTCTCTCCTTGAAATATACCCTAGAGAAATAAGAGTATTTACACGAACAGGTATGTGCACACCCATGTTCATTGCAGCACTGTTTACAATAGTAAAAAGATGGAAGCAACCAAGGTGCCCATCAATGGATATAAATTATGGTATATTCACACAATGGAATTCTACACATTGATAAAGAACAGTGATGAATCCATGAAACATTTCATAACATGGAGGAACCTGGAAGGCATTATGCTGAGTGAAATTAATCAGTTGCAAAAGGACAAATATTGTATAAGACCACTATTATAAGAACTCGAGAAATAGTTTAAACAGAGAAGAAAATATTCTTTTATTGTTACGAGAGGGGGGAGGGAGGGAGGGAGGGTGGGAGAGGGGCCTTCACTAATTAGATAGTAGATAAGAACCACTTTAGATCACGGGAAAGACAACACACAATACAGGAGAGGTCAGCACAACTGGACTAAACCAAAAGCAAAGCAGTTTTTCTGAAGAAACCGAGTGCTTCGAAGGCCAGTGTAGCAGGGCCTGGGGTTTCGGGACCATGGTTTCAGGGGACATCTAAGTCAACTGGCATAATAAAATCTATTAAGAAAACATTCTGCATCCCACTTTGAAGAGTGGCATCTCGGGTCTAAAACACTAGCAAGCGGCCATCTAAGATGCATCAATTGGTCTCAACCTACCCGGAGCAAAAAAGAATGAAGAACACCAAGGACACAAGGTAATTATGAGCCCAAGAGACAGAAAGGGCCACATGAACCAGCGACTACATCATCCTGAGACCAGAAGAACTAGATGGTGCCTGGCTACAAATGATGACTGTCCTGACAGGCAACACAACAGAGAGCCCCTGAGGGAGCAGGAGAGCAGTGGGAGACCCCAAATTCTCATAAAAAGACCAGACTTAATGGTCTGACTGAGACTAGAAGGACCCCGGAGGTCATGGTCCCCAGATCTTCTGTTGGCCCAGGACAGGAACCATTCCCAAAGCCAACTCTTCAGACAGGGATTGGACTGTCCAATGGGGTGGAGAGGGATGCTGGTGAGGAGTGAGCTTCTTGGATCAGATGGACACTTTAGACTATGTTGTCATCTCCTGCCTGGATGGGAGATGAGAGGGTAGAGGGGGTTAGAAGCTGGCAAAATGGACATGAAAGGAGAGAGTGGAGGGAGGGAGTGGGCTGTCTCATGAGGGGGAGAGTAACTGGGAGTGTGTAGCACGGTGTACGTATGTTTTTGTGTGAAAGACTGACTTGATTTGTGAACTTTCACTTAAAGCACAATAAAAATTAAAATTAAATTAAAAAAAAGAAAAGATTTAGAGAGAGGTAAAGTCTGTCCTTAAATGCTTTCCAGGCTGCTAGAGCAATGGAATTATTTTGTGTGGTCCCAGAGGAGAGAGGTAGGATGAATGGGTAGAGGTTATAGATGGACAAAGCTCAAATCACAACAAAGAAAATGTTCTTTAACACTCAATCTGCCCAAAATATACAATGGGCTATCTGGAGAGGTGACAAGGTCTCTGACACTAAAAGTTTGCAGGCAGAATTTAGACAACCCTTTTCAGCAGTTTTATAAACACCCATTGCCAGCGAGTCACTTCCAACTCATAGTGACTCTATAAGACAGAGAACTGCCCTGCAGGGTAAAAAAAAAACAAGGCTGTAATCTTTATGGAAACAGGCTGCCACATCATTCTCCTGTGGAGCACCTGGTGAATTCGAACTGCCAACCTTTTGGTTAGCAGCCGAGTGCTTAGCCTCTGCGCCACCAAGGCTCCAAGCAGTGCTATTAAGGGAGTTTATATATTGACTGGGGGTTGACTGGTTGACCTCTAAGGTCACCGAGCCTGGTATTCTATGGTTCCCTTGCAGCTCATGGATGACAGTGTGTTGTAATGGTCAAGAGCACCAGTTTGGGAGAAATGCATATCTGGGTTCCAATCCAAACTCTGTAAACTTGACCAACACTTTTAACCTCTCTAAGGCTCATTTTCTACTGAAAAGTGATTGCCCAGATTCTTCCTGCACATGTTTAGTGTAGGAGACCTCATCACCTCTCCAGATAGCCCATACTATATAAAACAAGGATCATAATAGTAACTACCCCCTACTGCTTTGTGAGATAATTGTCAAATTATCTTGAATTTAGCATGTTAATAATATCCCAAGAAGGCCGAAACAGAACTTCCTCACTAGTTTGACAAGTCTGGACCTTTCATAGATGCATCCAATGATGGATTAAATGCTGTTTTGTTACATTTTGTTTTGTTTTTATAAGAGCGTGAACACTTAAATCTAGCTATAAACCCTCTCAGTAGAAAATAATCCCCAAAAAGAAACATTAGCAATTGTTTGGGTGTCAGGGAATGGCTGCCTGTTACTTTGAGTCAGGAACTTACTCTTTGGACAAATCGTCAAGCAAAATTCCCAACACCCTGCCATGTTGAGTGTAGGATGTCAGACTTCCCGATGGACACAGATATTGGGCGTGAGAACAGCCTGACAGAAGGGCTTTCTTGACTAGAGAAGGGGAATAAACTGGCCTGCAGCGGTTCTCAGACACAGCCAAGTGAATGGTGCACTCTGACCTTTGCCTAAGATGGCAAAAGACAGGAGTGGTTGGAGGGAAGGACGTAGTGAGAGCCCCATGGTGTGTGAAGTAGAAAAAATCAATCCACAGTTAAACAAGAGAAGGCGAGGGGAGAGGTAGATTTCCAGCTACACTGACAAGCGACCTCAGCCCATGTTCAGTCTCAGTTTTCTCCCTTGTCCACCACGGGGAGCCCAGGGTCTACCCTTGAGGTCAAGTTCTCGCTGTTGTTGAATAAAGAAAGCTCACAGCTCCTCAGTGAGACAGTGCAGCTACATAAGGCTTTTGAATAAATGAATACACACTCCAACCTACTGACGCATCTCTGAACTTTGATTTTGCTTTTCAGGAGCCCAATTTCATTATAACCAAGTGCTCTACTCTGCAGAAAACACCATGGAGGGAAACAATGAAATTATACCCCCTTTGTTTGGACTTCTATGGCATCATAAGCCACAGAAACTTTCCATGATATCACCTCCCTTTAATGTGAATATTTACTGCCTAGGTCCCTTGAGTAATATTTTCTTTCTTTCACACTCTGTTCAATTTCAAGTTTCAATTTCAGTAATTTTATTGACATGACAACATACACAAATGCTGCTGGAGCTAATCCAGCAATGCTCCATGTCTGGGGCCCGTTTTATATCAGCTCTGTCTTTCCTATTATTCTCCATCTCTCATTCAGTGATAGGCTGTCATAGAACAGGGTCGTCCTTATTTTCCCTGAAAGTTGTGGAGAATTTTCTCTTCCATCTTAGAATGCAGTCTATTGCACTTTCAGGCAGTTTGATAAAAAGAGCGTTACCCATTTTCTTCATATTTCACACATAGGAGGCTCCACTTCCATTTCCCCAACTCCCCTGATTACAAAGTCTGTCTTATGTAAGTCTCATATCTTCTGGGTTTTTTTTTTTTTTAATTTCCATTTTTAGCTTGGAATTGTGTATCTTCTACCTGCTAAAGGTTGGGGGCATTTGGTACTGATAAAGCAATCTGTTCATATGAGTCTTCAATACCTTGCTCTGGGACAGTAGAGCAATACAATCGCCCTTGGTGGCTCACAGATTGAATTTTAGAATGTTCCCGTAAGAGTTGTTTACAAGTCTGGAAGTAATCCACCACCACCACCAGCCAACCCGACCAAAAAAAAAAAAAATCTCACACTTTCCCATCTGTATGGTTTGCTGGAGGTTCCTGGGTGGTGCAAATGGTTCGCACTTGACTACTAACCTAAAGGTTGGTGGTTTGAGCCCACCCAGCAGCACCTTAGAGGAGAGGCCTGGCAATCTTCTTCCGTAAAGATTACAGACAAGAAAACCCTATAAAGCAGTTCTACTCTGTCACATGGGGTTTCTATGAGTCAAAAATTAACTCGATGGCAACAGGTTTGGGTTTTTTGTTGTTGTTGTTGCTGCTTTTTTGTTTTGGCTTTTATGGTTTGCTGGAGTCCAAATACAAAAAGGCTGAGATGATATCAACATAAATGTAATGGAGTACTAATAGCTATGTAACTCACTTTACCCCACCTCCTACTGCATAAAAATGCAGGCACGTGGGAAGTACAAAATAATTAGAAGTCATCAGAGAAATATCCACCACAGCATTCCTTAGAATATACACAAACATACATGCACACACTTTGCACATTCTTTTTATTAACAAACTGGTTGTGAGACGTTTTTTCTATGTAGAATAATTAGCCACCTTCCTGTCAGTCATTCTAATGGCTCAGGAAGAGCTATTGCTTCTTCACCATGAAGGTCAGGGGGGAAAGCAGCTAGAGAGCATCCCTGTAAACACTAAGGTGTGCTGGAGAATGCTTCCCTCCCAGTTAGCTGGCGTGACCATAGTGGGCCATCCTCAGGCAACCTCAGCTACAAGAGCAAAAGCTCCCTGGCCTAGACACATTGCCTCACCTTCCACATCCAATGTCTCCAAGTCTGCCGTTTTCGCCTATCATTATTCCCTTCTTCTCTCCAATTCCTCCATTCTTGTCCTAATTAGACCCTCATCATTTCTTATCAGGACTGTTAGAATAGTCTACCATTTGGTATTTCTACCTCAAGGGTTGGCCCCTCTGATCTGCCTTCACATTCCTTTAAGACAGATCTTTCTAATGCACCGAATTCCCAGTGCTCAGGAACCTTCTATGGCTCCTCATACCCTGAAGCAGAGGCTCTAACTCCTGTGTGCACCAGAATCACCTGGAGAGCTTGTTAAAATTCAGATTGCCAACCTAGCCCTTAGAGTTTTTCATTCAATAGGGTGGAGTGGAGACCAAGGAATTTGTATTTCTGACAGGTTCTCAGGTTAGGTTGGTGGTTCAAACCCACCCAGCAGTGCCACTAAAGAAAGGCCTGTCAATCTGCTTGAGTAAAGATTCCAGCCAAGAAAACACGATGAAGCAGCTCTACTCTATAACGCATGAGGTCACCATGAGTTGGAATTGACTTGAAGGCAATGGGCTTGGGTGTTGGTGTTGTTTTGGCCTCAGGTGATGCTAATTCTGCTACACTTTGAGAATCACTGACCTGGAGAGTAAAATCTGCTCTGCTGGGTATACAAGGCCATCTGTGGCTTGACCCTGCCTGTTTCTTCCAGCTTCATTCCCTTTCGTTCTCCCCACTGACATTTTAAATTCCAACAGAAACATCTACTTGTGTTTTCCTGCACACACAGTGCTGCTTCCTGTGGCTGTCACATCCCATTCTTCCTGCTAGCAATTGGCTTTCCCACTTTATCTGTCTTTGCAAATTTGATCAAGCACTGCTGCCTCAGTGAGGTCTTCAAATGCCCCCCATCAGGTGCCTTACACATGCTTCCATCAGGTTTCTATTTTTATATATCCCTCAGTCCCTCCCTAACCAGACTGTGGGATCCTTGAGGGCTAGAATCATACCCTTTGCCTCACTGCCCCGAATACCTAACAGATAATCAATGCTTGTATTTCTACATTTAACCAGGAGAAATGGTCTAAGAATCTGTCTACACAGTCAGGTGTCTATACTTTCTTTTGTGCATCTTATAAATCCTTAGTCGCTTCTGTATATAGGAGGTCTCTTAAAATTCTACTTGTGATATCCAAACTTGTGGAATGAGGAAAGATAAAACAGCATCTGTGTATAGTATTTCCTTCATAATACTTTATGAGAAATAAAATGAAATACAAAAGTATGTCTAAAACTATTTTAGATATAAGCAGACACAAACCAAGAAAAATAGGACTCTGTCATGGAATGAAAAGTATCACGACAGTGAAAAACTATACAGGTTAATTTAACATCAACTGGGGTGAGAGAACTGTCACAGGGAGGGACTATCTAGATCACAGAAGCCCATGACAGTCTGCACACACCTGGAAGAAAGCCAACAAGGGTTATCACCACAGAAGGGCTATACAAATAAGGACCTCCATGTTGTGATACATGAACCTGAGCAAGGAGATCTTGGAGGTGGGAACACTTTGATTCTGTATACATTTATAAATCCAAACATGCATGATTGGGAGCTGCTGGGGCACGACTATGAACCTGTCACATCACCTGCTGATCCTGGAGAGTTCAGGACAGGTAGTAAATCTTGAACACAGCCATATTACATTGGCTGTTTTGCCAGCCAGTACACATTGCTGTGTGGAAGACGCCATGGGCTGAAAAAGTCAGTGCACCCTCTGCTGATGCTGTCCGTGGGCTTAAGACTCATCATCTAGGCAGCCTGTGCTTGCATAGCTCTCACTGCTCTTGCCTTTGTCAGAGAATGAGCCCACCTGGAGGGGGAAAAAGAACAGAGAATGGGCAGTTACGACTTCCTACATTCAGAAAAAAAGAAGCAGGCGTCACGCTTGAGTTAAATATGGAGAACTTTGTGCAGGTCAGTACAACCTTGTCAAGGGAAGGCTTTCATGTCTAACATTACTAAACTCTGTCTCCCTAAGTAAGATAAAGCAGGTGACTCAATAATCATATTAGACCTCCCATCTTCTGACTGTTAGGAAGAGATAAAACCAAAAAACCATTGCCCTCGAATCGATTCTGACTCATAGCAACCCTATAGGATGGAGTAGAACTCCCCCATAGAGTTTCCAAGGAGTGCCTGGTAGATTTGAACTGCCAACATTTTGGTTAGCAGCTGCAGCACTTAACCACTACACTACCAGGGTTTCCAGGAAGAGATAAGCTAGTGGAAATTATACTTTTTTATGTAATGGTCTTGGGAATATGGGTCAGGAAATAGTGGAAAGATCTAACTGTAAGGAAGCTAGCCCAATTAGGGGATGGGGTTGGAGAACATTCTCTCTGTTCAAAGACCATGATGGTATATTGATTCCCTGGCACCAGTGTCAGCTCAGACCCCAGAGCTAGCAGTTCCAGCAAATCTGGGTGTCTTTGTTACTTAGTGTTGCTGTAACAGAAATAGCACAAGTGGGTGGCTTTAACAAACAAACTTATTTATTCACAGTTTAAGAGGCTAGAAGTCTTAATTTAGGGCACTGGCTCTGGGGGAAGGCTCTCTCTGTCCACTCTGAGGGAAAATCGTTGTCTCAGCTTCTCTAGTCCCAGTGCTCCTCAGTTCCTTGGTGATCTCCACGTGGCATTTATATTTCCCCTATTTGTGCTTGCTCCTTTCTGTGTCTATTCTGCTCTTTTCATATCTTGAAAGTGGTTGGGTTTAATACATGCCCTACCCTGGTACAAAAAGCTGTGGTGGCAAAACAGTAAGTGCTCAGCTGCTAACCAAAAGATTGGCAGTTCAAACCCACCCAGCTGTTCTGTCGGAGAAAGTCCTGGTGATCTGCTCCTGTAAAGATTACAGCCAAGAAAACCCTATGGGGCAGCTCTGCTCTGTCACGTGGGGACAATACGAGGTCAAAAATTGACTCAAGAGCACCTAACAACAATACCACCACACTAGTATAGTTCATTAACATAGCAAAGAAAATCCTATTTCCAAATGGGATCCACAGGTGTAAAAAAAAAAAAAAACCAAACCCATTGCCATCGAGTCAATTTCAACTCATAGTGACCCTATAGGACAGAGTAGAACTGCTCCATAGGGTTTCCAAGGACCACCTGGTGGATTCAAACTGCCAACCTTTTGGTTAGCAGCTGTGGCTTTTAACCACTACACCACCAGGGTTTCCATTCACAGGTATAGAGGTCAGAATTCTAACACATACTGGGGGGGAACAAAATTCAGTTCATAACACTGTGTATTCCTCTTTCCTAGCCCAAAGGCAACCTGGCAAATGGCCCCAGTTAACTGTAGGGAAGGATCTGTGGAATGCTTACCACACATACACGCCATTACACTGCAAGTCCTTCCTGAGGGGATGTGGCTTTCTATTCAGAGTGCACTCAGACTGTAAACTGACTTGAAGCTAAAACTTGTGAGAGACTGCAGTTTTCCACTGTGGCAGCAATACTCTGATCAACTGCCTATCTATCACCCTTCCCCCAACTTTGCTATGATCTGTTTAACCATTCCACAAATCCCTGTGAGTCAAGGCCCCTCAATTGCCACAGCAGCCTTACTGCCTACTAGAGAAATGATGCCACCTGACCTCTACCATTCTGGATTCCCATCATCCCCCTGACATCGGAGAGCCCATATTTAACCCCATTCTACAAGTTTTGTAGAGATTCCAGTGTCTCCCTCACCAATGTTGCCCTTACTGCCTTAATGAAGGGGTGCCATCTGAGCCTTCCCAAGGAAAACACTGAAAGTGGTTCTCAGGTTTTATATAATAATAAATCCATTCTAACATTCCCATCTCTCGGAGGCTTCTGATTCCTTCCTTAAATACTGTGTCAAAAAAACAGGCTTCCTAACTTAATTACTGTGGGTCCGTGATTGTCAAACTTGAGTGAAGATCAGAATCACTGGAGTGCTTGTTAAAATGCGGATTCTTGGATCTCACTCCAGAGTTTCTGATTCGTCATAAAATTTGCATTTACCCAGGTCCCCTGGGGACCAGTCTTTGAGAACCACTACTATAGTTGATTAGCATGTCCAGACTTCAAAAGGTCATCCCAGCCAATTATTAGGACCAACTTCAGGTGTTCTTGTCAACCGCTGAATCCTAATTCATGGGCAAGTGACCCCAACAATAAATTCTGTCCTATGTAGACTTAAAGGAGCCCTGGTGGCACAGTGGTTAAGTGCTCAGGTGCTAATCAAAAGGTTGAGGTTTGAACCCATTAGCCCACTCTGAGAGAGAGAGATGTAGCAATCTGCTTCCATAATAATAATAATCTGTTTCCCTTGGAAACCCTCTGGGGCAGTTCTACTCTACAACTTTCATAATTATCAATACTCCTATACTGTCCAAGAGCCACAACCCTATCACAGCACCTTACTTTCTACCTTTACTTCATCCCAAGTAAACCTAGGTGAAAACTTTAGTCATTATAATGCCAGTGCCACCACTCCACTTATCATCAGCATGTCATTGTTATTGTTGTGTGTGGTAGAGTCAATTCTGACTCATAGCGACCATATAGGACAGAGTAGAACTGCCCCCATATGGTTTCCTAGGCTGTAACCTTTACGGGGGTAGATTGCCAGGTCTTTACTCCTGCAAAGACACTGGTGGATTTGAATCACAGACCTTTTGGTTGGCTTAACAATTGTGACACGAGGGATCCTTATCATAGATGTTCATATTTCCATCCAAATGGCAAATAATCTAGCTCTAAAATCCCTCCCAGGGGTCTGCTTCCTGGGACCACTGCTAGTACCAATTTATAAAGCAGAAAACAGAGCCTGAGGCAAGGGGCTTATGTGCTTTACTTAACTAGAGCATTTGATCCAGGGGGTTACGAGTGAGGGACAAAGGGAGTAAAGCTGGGAAGGAAGGACAGTGAGTACAAAAGCATTATGTTAGCCACCACCAAAACCAAAACCCAAACCAACTACCATCAATTCACTTCTAACTCATAGCAGTCCATGTGTTTCAGAGTAGAACTGTGCTCCATGGGGTTTTCAAGGCTGTGGCCTTTCAGAAACAGATCACCAAGCCTTTTTTCCAAGGCACCTTTGTGTGGGTTCAAACCTCCAACTGTTTGGTTAGTAGCCAAGCACTCAATTGTTGCACCACCAGGGCTTACGAGTGAGTCTAATTCAGGATGATCCATCAGGAGGTAAACAGAGGTAGATTTTTCCACTGTCTTCCATATCTCATTAGAAAAGATACAACTTATGAGAGAAACCTGCCCTTCTCAGTAACATGTGCTCCTTGAGTGGCTCTCGCAGCAGAAAACCCTGGTGCATGAGGCAAGAGGCACGGGAGGCAGGGTACTGTTAGGTTATGTATGTGAAAAGCCCAGTGGAATTTATGCAGATCTGGTTACCAAAGTGGCAGAACAAGAGGAAAACTGTCTCAAAGGTGGCATATAAGAAATAGTCAACACAAATCATGTACACAACAAAATTCCCACTCTTGTGGGCTTACTTTCCATTGGCCAGGAAAGGGGCAGAGAGATGGAGGGAGACTGGCATTTAACAACAAAATTAATAGATATAGAAAGTGGTGATAAGTACTATATGTATCAGAGAGGGCCCATCAGATAAATGCTCACTGTTTACTATAGGCCCTTTTAAAAATCCAATTCTTTCAAAAAGCAAGTTCCAGAAATATTAGCTTCGATGTTTCCATCTAATGGAACTGGAAAAAGTATGGAATTAAGAATCCCAGGCCAACCTGTTATGAACTATTTGGTCTTAGACAAGTCCATTAATTTCCAGGGATATCAGTTTCTTCATCTTTATAATAGTCATGATAATTTAAAGCAGTTTTACTGAGGTATAATTGAAATACAATATTTAAAGTGTGAGATTTGATATATTTTGACATATGCATATGCCTGTGAAACCATCAACATACTTAAGATAATGAACATATACTTCATCTCCAAAAGTTTCCTCTAGCTCCTTGTTAATCTCTCCATCCCATTTCTTCTTACCCGGGCCTACTTTCTGTTATTTTACATTTTCTAGAATTCTGTGTGAGTGAAATGATATAGTATGTACTGATGTGTGTGTGTGTATGCATGCGTGTTTTCTTTCACTCGGCATAACGATTTTGAGATTCATCATTTTGTAGTGTGAATAGATACAGTTGTGCTTCAATAGTCTCTGAGTTTCATTTTAGATCATTTCTACTGCTGTTTTCAAAGTTAGTAATATTTTCTTCTGCAATGTCCAATCTACCCTTAATTCCATCTAGTGTATTTTTCATCTCACACATTGTGGTTTTTATCTTTAGTTCAATTTTTGTCTTTTTTTATATTTCTCATGTCTCTACTTAACTTTATGAGCATACAAAATACAGTTATAACAACTGTTTTTATATCCTTGTCTGGGACAATTCTGAGTCATTTTCTCATCATGATGGTTTGTATTTTCCTGATTGTTTGCATGCCTCGTGCTTTGTGATGAGATGCCAGACTTTGTGAATTTCACTTTGTTGGATATATTCCTAGAAATATTGTTGAGATTTGTTTTAGGATGCAGTTAAGAAATTGTTTGATCCAGAACATCAAAGAGGAAACCACCAAATCAACATCATTTACAGTGGCCCTCAAGAAGTTAAAATACTTAGGAATAAATCTTACCAGGGATGTAAAAGACTTATACAAAGAAAACTCCAAAACACTTCTGCAAAAAAACCAAAAGAAACCTACATAAGTGGAAAAACATACCTTGAGACTTAACATTATAAAAATGTCTATTCTACCAAAAGCAATCTACAGATTTAATGCAATTCCGATCCAGATTCCAACGACATTCTTTAATGAGATGGAGGAATAAATCACCAACTTCATATGGAAGGGAAAGAGGCCCAGGTAAGTAAAGCATTACTGAAAAAGAAGAACAAAGTGGGAGGTCTCACTCTACCTGATTTTAGAACCTATTATACTGCCACAGTAGTCAAAACAACCTGGTACTGGTACAACAACAGATACATAGACCAATGGAACAGAATTGAGAATCCAGACATAAATCCATCCACATATGAGCAGTTGATATTTGATAAAGCCCCAAAGCAGTTAAATGGGGAAAAGACAGTCTTTTTAACAAATGGTGCTGGCATAACCGGATATCCATCTGGAAATAATTAAACAAGACCCATACCTCACACCACGCACAAAAATTAAGTCAAAATGGATCAAAGACCTAAATATAAAATCTAAAATGATAAAGATCATGGAAGCAAAAAATAGGGACAACTTTAGGAGCCCTAATGCATGGCATAAACAGTATACAAAACATTACTAACAATGCAGAAGAAAAACGAGATAACTGGGAGCTTCTGAAAATCAAACACCTATGCTCATCCAAAGACTTCACCAAAAGAGTAAAAAGACTACCTACAGACTGGGAAAAAGTTTTTATCTATGACATTTCCAATCAGTGCCTGATCTCTAAAATCTACATGATACTCTAAAAGCTCAACTACAAAAAAGACAAATAACCCAATTAAAAAATGGACAAAAGATATGAACAGACACTTCACTAAAGAAGACATTCAGGTAGCTAACAGATACGTGAAGAAATGCTTACAATCATTAGCCATTAGAGAAATGCAAATCAAAACTACAATGAGATTTCATCTCACTCCAACAAGGCTGAAATTAATCCAAAAAACACAAAATAATAAATGTTGGAGAGGTTGTGGAGAGATTGGAACACTTCTACACTGCTGGTGGGAATGTCAAATGGTACAACCACTTTGGAAATCAATTTGGCACTTCCTTAAAAAGCTAGAAATAGAACTACCATATGATCCAGCAATCCCACTCCTTGGAATATATCCTAGAGAAATAAGAGCCTTTACACAAACAGATACGTGCACACCCATGTTCATTGCAGCACTGTTTACAATAACAAAAAGATGGAAGCAACCAAGGTGGCCATCAACGGATGAATGGATAAATAAATTATGGTATAGTCACACAATGGAATACTACACATCGATAAAGAACAGTGATGAATCTGCAAAACATTTCACAACATGGAGGAACCTGGAAAGCATTATGCTGAGTGAAATTAGTCAGTTGCAAAAGGACAAATATTATATAAGCCCACTATTATAAGAACTCAAGAAATAGTTTAAACAGAAAATAAAATATTCTTTGACAGTTACAAGAAGAGGGAGGGAAGGAGGGTGGAAGAGAAGTATTCACTAATTAGTAGATAAGAACTACTTTAGATGATGGGAAGGACAACACACAATACAGGCGAGGTCAGCAAAACTGGACTAAACCAAAAGCAGTTTCCTGAATAAACTGAATGCTTCGAAGACGAGCTTAGCAGGGGCGGGGATTTGGGGACCTTGGTTTCGGGGGGCATCTAAGTCAATTGGCATAATAAAATCTATTAAGAAAATATCATGCATCCCACTTTGGAGAGTGGGGTCTGGGGTCTTAAATGCTAGCAAGGGGCCATCTAAGATGCATCAATTAGTCTCAACCCACCTGGAGCAAAGGAGAATGAAGAACACCAAGGACACAAGGTAATTACGAGCCCAAGAGACAGAAAGGGCCACATAAACCAGAGACTACCTCAGCCTGAGACCAGAAGAACCAGATGGTGCCCGGCTACAACCAATGACTGCCTTGTCAGGGAACACAACAGAGAACCCCTGAGGGAGCAGGAGAGCAGTGGGATGCAGACCCAAATTCTCATAAGAAGACCAGACTTAGGGGTCTGACTGAGACTAGAATGACCCCAGAGGTCATGGCCCCCAGACCTTCTGTTGGCCCAGGACAGGAACCATTCCCAAAGCCAACTCTTCAGACAGGGATTGGACTGTCCAATGGGGTGGAGAGGGATGCTGGTGAGGAGTGAGCTTCTTGGATCAGGTGGACACTTGAGACTATGTTGGCATCCCTTGCCTGGAGGGGAGATAAGAGAGTAGAGGGGGTTAGAAGCTGGCAAAATGGACACAAAAGGAGAGAGTGGAGGGAGGAAGCGGGCTGTCTCATGAGAGAGGGAGAGCAACTGAGAGTATGTAGCAAGGTGTATATAAGTTTTTGTGTGAGAGACTGACTTGATTTGCGAACTCACTTAAAGCACAATAAAAATTAAAAAAAGAAAGAAATTGATCCTCTCAGGGGTCATTTTAAAGATTTGGTATGTGGGATCATAGCTGTCTAGAGCTAATTTTTCTACTACCTAGTTAAGAGTCTTCTGAAATCTCTACCCAATGCCCTGTACATCAGGATATTTTCCAGGCTGGGTGGTAGGACAGGCATATTCCCAGCCCTGTGTGAGCCCTGGACACTGTTTTCTCTAATCCTTTCACGTGGTTCTTTTCCCGGCCTTGGGTATTTTTCTCATACTTGTGCACTGATCAGTACTCAGCTATGTAGTCAAGATGAACCCTCTGCAGATCTCTGTACTTCTTTATCTGCGCAGTTCTCCCCTCGTTAGTTCTCTGTCCTATAAAATCTAGTTACCTTTGTCTCCCCAGACTTCCAGCCTCATCTCCTTGACTCAGGGAGTCTGCTGGGCTCTGTCTGGGTACCCCTTCCCTGCAGTGGTCTGTAAATTACGGCAATTTTAGGGGCCACCTTGTTTGTTTCTCATCTTCCAGGGATCACTGTCCTCTGTTGCCCAATATCCAAGTCTTAAAAATCATTGTTTCATATGTTTTGCCCTCTTTTTGGCTACTTTAGGATGGAGAGTAAATCTGGTCCCTATTTATTCCATCTTTTCCCAAAGTGGAAATCCCTTCTAATCCTTTTAAGATTTAGCAGTAATATATTTAAAGCTCATAGCCCAGTTCCTGGCCCCTGGTAAGCATTCAATAATGGCAATAATTGTGGTGGTGGTGAGGGAGGGTAGTGTTGCTGTTGGTGTTCTCATTATGATTATTTTAATTAAGTTTCCCCAGAACTCAACAGACTGTCAGCGTGGGAAAGATCATATTAACAATAACTACAACAACAAAAAATTCTCTCCTGAAAAATCTCTCTAGTATCACTAGGTGTCTCCAGGGAATTTCACGTGTGCTCACAGAAGTATTCCCCTGCTAGCGCATTGCTCCTCCACTATCTGTCCTGATTCTTCAACACTACTACTGGGGCACCATGGACCCTTTAACTTTTCCATCACTGCTCTGCTGGGCCCTTGTTGTCATCTGTACCCCTGCTGAGCATCACAGCTTCCATCACTGCCCCAGCAGTCAGCATAGTTTCTGTTCTTTAGAGGTTTCTGCTATTGGGCATAGTCTCCCCCTTTTCCCTATGGAGAAGTACCACCCATACCCTAGTGTTGTCGTGGTGCTGAAGCTGTGCAGTGATCAGCTCCAGTGATCGGGTGGACATTCTCCCTTCCACACCTGGCTATAGAGGAAGCAGAATCGCTTGTGTGCCAATATCTGCCAGACTGTTTAAGATCACCAGATCTTTCAAATTTTACTTTCAGCCCCCTTAATGTCCTTTGGACACAAACACTCATTGCCTCTGTTCTGCTCTCTGTTGCAATTCTACACATAACTCAGAGACTGGTACATATCAATCCCTCAGTGAAAGTATTTTGAATGAATGGATGAGTCTAATGGGAACCGGGCTAGGAGAAAACATGAGGACTCTCCGCCAGCACCCGAAGCATTTGTTCTGGACATGTGAACCATGCCTGGCTACTTCTTCCATTGGTGTGAGTTCGCACAGGAGGCTCATCGGTCTCCATAACACACAGCTATCTGGCAGAAAAGCCTCTCCAATTTGCCAGTCATGCCAAGATATACCTGGAACCTCAACTACACCATCAGGCGGGAGGCCAAGAAGTCACTGTTATCCTATTTCCATCTTAAATAATGCCCAGCTCTGTTGTCCGACCAAGCTCGGCAGATAGTGATAAACAACATGCGGCAGATAGTGATAAACAACATGCAGCAGATGATAACAACATAGTCCAAAGAATACAATGCCTAAAAAATAAAATGCCCAAACTGGCCCATAAAATTTAACGTTGTATTCCTTCTTCTTCTTCCAAGGCCATCCTTTGTTGATGCAGCAAAATCCAAATTCTAAAGAAATAATTTCCTATTACCTGCTAAAGGTTGATGGTTCAAACTAACCTGATGGTGCCATGGAAGAACACCCTGGCAATTTGCTTCCATACAGATTACAGCCAAGAAAACTCTATGGAGTGTTTCTACTCCATAACACAGAATCGACTTGACAGCAATGAGTTCATATTATTTTTTTTGGTTGTCATAGTTAAATTCCAAAATATACGCAAAATATCTTTCCTCCACCTGCTTTCCTTCCAGCTCACCCCAGCCAGGAGGCTCTCACTGATGGCAGAATCATCTCTGGGTTCCTTCTTCACCAGCTGCAGCCTTTGCCATCTTCCACACTTCACCCCACCTTCCCAGCCAGTCTATCATGTGTTCCATTTCCTCAAAAATCCTGGAAATTAACAGGATACATGAAAATACCACTTCACCAGTTCCATCCTACAAAATTGTAAAAATACAAGCCAATTCCCATATTAAATATGGCTTTTGCCACAGCTCACAATTTAAGCCCCAACATTCCTAAGCAATAGTATTTCCCAAGGAAGAATGATAACATTATCCAGGGTATAATATATCTGTTATAATCTAGAATTATGTTGCTGTTACCACAATTCATGGTCATAAAACAGGGCCAACCCTTTGCTCTTCATGACCCTGAAGGTGGCTGCTGTCTCTTTGAACAAGTCTGTGGAAGATGTTATGCAGCCCATTGCCAGAGTTAACAATTCCCTGATGCTCAAGCATGGTTCAGGATCCTGATGTTTCTAGAGGCATCTTCTCCTGAGCCTCTGTCTGGGGTGCTTGCCATAGGAGTCTTTTGAAGCCTACGAAGTACCTTGTTAAAGAAGACCCTGGACATCATTCTTATGGACTTTGAGTTCTTGGCTCTCTTGATGTGTTCTTTCTGCTGCTAAAGCTGCTTAACAATGCAGGCTGGAGGAACTCTTGACAGCCCTATCACAGCTGGGAATTCTAAATGTCCTGCAGTTTCTTCAGCTAGCATCTTATTAATTTCTCAGAAGCCACCACTAGTAGCTTCCATCCTGCATGTCATAGACTTCCTTTGCACTGCAGGCCACTCTTGGAGCATCCAACGCCCCAATGAAATGTGCAATTTGACTGAGTTGAGATGGTACTAGGAAACTTTATCATGGGACCCATTATGCCTACTTGCAACTAGTAATTGAGAAAATCATTGCACCTTATCCTTCTATCTCTTTGGTCTTCCTTATTCATTGTCCAGCTTTTGCACCCATATGAGACAATTGAAAAATACCATGACTTGGGTCAGAGAACAAAGAATTGATGCCTTTGAATTATGATGTTGGCAAAGAATATTGAATATACCATGGAGTGTCAGAAGAACAAACAAATCTGTCTTGGAAGAAGTACAGCCAGAATGCTCCTTAGAAGTGAGGATGGTAAGACTTCGTCTCAAGTACTTTGGACATGTGAGGGACTGGTCACCGGAGAAGGATATCATGCTTGGTAAGGTAGAGGTTTAGCAAAAAAGAGGAGGATCCTCAATGAGATGGATTGATACAGTGGCTGCAATAATGGGCTCAAAAACCACAAAGATTGTGAGGATGGCACAGAACCTGGCATTGTTTCGTTCTGTTGTGCTCAGGGTTGCTATGAGTTGGAAATGACTAGACAGCATCTAACAACAACATTCTTCTGCCTCAGTGTCAATTGTAGCAATTCCCTTAGCAGACTGTTCTTCCAGAGTGAAATGTAGATCTATGAGCAATGAGAAATGAAGATGGTGGCTATTTGGTAACTCCACCTTATTCCAGACTTAGGGCAAGAAGAGAAGAGAGAGACCTGATTGGTCATATGCCATGCAGTGAAAACTGCCTTCAGTCTTTACTATGGAAAGTGAAACACTCATTGAACGGAGCTTAAGTCCCCCTCCTCCTTTGAGCTCCACCCAGCCGGCTTCCAGGCTGTGCCTTTGGGTTCAGATCCTTCTTTACAGGGATGCCTTAATAGTGGCCCATTTCCAACAGCAGATCTCTGCCTCCTTTTCGGGACACTCCTACTTCTGTGCTCCAATATCTGACCAGCTTCTCCTCTGAAGTTGAGCTCTTCTGTTTACTTGTCCTCTTCTCTCTCTCTTGCCCTCCCTCTCCTTTTTAATGTTTCCCTTTTCAGTAAACTTTTTGTTTAAAATAGTTTCAGATTTGCAGAAAAGCTAAGAAGATAATACAGAGAGTTCCCATATACCCCACACCCAGCTTTTATCATTGTTAACATCTTACTTGGTATGGTATATTTGTCACAACTAATGAACCAATATTGATACAGCATTATTAACTGAAGTCCATACTTCATTCAAATTTACTTCATTTTTACCTAATGTTCTTTTTCTATTCCAGGACCCCATCCAGAATACTAGTTACAGATGCTGTAGAGTCGATTCCGACTTGTGGCGACCCAATGAGTGTCAGAGAAGAACCGTGTTCCATAGGGTTTTCAATAGTGATTTTTTTGAAAATAGTTTGCTGGGCCTTCATTCCAAGGCATCTCTGGGTGGACTCAAACACGAACCTTTCAGTTAGCAGCTGAGTGTATTAACCGTTTGCACCACCCAGAGATACCCCATACAGGCCACCATATTGCATTTCATCATCATGTCTCTTTAAGTTCCTCTAAACTGACAGTGTCTCAGTCTTTCCTTGTTTTGATGACCTTGACAGTTTTGAGGAGTCCTTGTCAGTCTCAGGGGGCCTCTGTTCTCTACTGTTACAGTTTGTCTGGCTCCTTCTTTTTTTTTTTTTTTAAATAAAAATTTGAGTTCTGATCCATATTTTTCTCCCATCTATCTAGGACCAACTATTGTGACCCTGGTCAGAACGGTCAGTGGTGGTAGATGGGCATCATCTAGTTCTTCTGGTCTCAGGGTAGGTGAGGTTGTGGCTCTTGTAGACTTGTTTCGTCTCTGTGCTCTTGCTTACCTCCTTACTGTTTTTCTCCTGGTGAGTTGAGACCCCTAATTGTGTCTTAGATGGCCCCTCACAAGCTTTTAAGACTCCAGGCACTACTCGATTCACTAAGATGCAGATCATGTTTTCTGTGAACTATGTTATGCCGATTGACTGAGTTATCCCATGAGGCTATAGTCCTCAGTCTTCAAACCCAGAAAACCGATGTTGGAAGGTGTTTGGTTGTATCTGAGGAGTATCCGTATTTGTGTCTTCAATGCATATATGTGCCTGCAGCCACATATTTGTTTTTACACGTACCTATAGACACTTCTGGAGCCCTGGTGGTGCAGCGGTTAAGAGCTCAGCTGCTAACCAAATGATGGCAGTTCAAATCCACCAGCCACTCCTTGGAAAACATATGGGGCGGTTCTACTCTGTCCTATACGGTCACTATGAGTCAGAATTGACTCAATGGCAATGGGTTTGGTTTTTGGTATAGATACTTCTAAGGCTACCTGGTGGTGCAGTGGTTAAGTGCTCAGCAGCTAACCAAAATGTCGGTGATTCGAGCCCACCAGCCACTCCATGGGAGAAAAATGTGGCAATCTGCTCCTGTAAAGATCTCAGTCTTGGAAACTCTTGGAGGCAGTTCTACTTGGTCCTATAGGGTCTGTATGAGTCAGAATTGACTTGGTTTTGGTTTTGGGTTAAATACTTCTATCTGTTCTCACTTGTGTACCCATCTATACTATTTTGGCTATAATCATCCATATGTGCTCAAATTCTCATTATTACTTTGGTTGTGCTGTTCTTACTACATCCACAATTGGTGCTACTTTTCCCATCACCAAAAATAACTAGTCTCTACTGTATAAAGCCTATAGGGTCATTATGAGTCAGAATTGACTCGAAGGTAATGATTTTGTTGTTTACCGTATAAAGCATACTTCCCCCACCTTCACGCCTTTTTCCTGGTAACTGTCAGTGAACACTGGTCTCTCTATATTTATTTATTCTTGTCTTCTTATAATAGAGGGATCATACAATATTTGTCCTTACATGCTTGATCCATTTCACTTAGCTTTATGCCCTCCAAGTCCATCCATGTTATACGTGTCATGGAGTCTTCATTGTTCTTTGTGGTTATGTAGTATTCCACCATATATTCATATTCCCCAATTTACCTATCCATTTATCCACTGATGAACACTTTGGTTGTTTCCATTTATTTACCATTGTGAATAAGGCAGCAATAAACATAGGTGTGCATATGTCTGTTCGTGTCATTATTTTTACATCTCTTGGGTATATACCTGGAGCCCTGCTGGCACAGTGGCTAAGACTTAGGATGCTAACCAAAAGGTGGGCAGCTTTAATTCACCAACCACTCCTTGGAAATCCTATGGGGCGTTCTACTCTGTCCTATAGGGTGGCTATGAGTCAGAATTGGCTCGACAGCAACAGGTTTTCTTTTGTTTTAGGGCATGTACCTAGAAGCGAGATTGCTAGATAATAGGGTAGTTCCATTTCTAGTTTTTTGAGAAAATGCCATACCATTTTCCATAGTGGCGGTCCCATTTTACGGTCCCACCAGCAATGGATAAGGGTTCCACTCTCCCCACATCTCACCAATATTTGTTGTTGTCTGGTTTTGTTTTGTTTTAAATCGTGCCATTTTAGCCAGGGTAACATGGTATCTCATTGTAGTTTCGATTTTCATCTCTCTAAATCCTGGTGGCATAATGGTTAAGAGCTGTGGCTGCTAACCAAAAGATCAGAAGTTCAAAACCACCAGACTCTCCTTGGAAGTTCTATGGGGGCAGTTCTACTCTGTCCTATAGGGTCGCTATGAGTGAGAATCCACTTGACAGCAATGATTGTTTGTTTTTTTAATGGCTAGTGATCATCAAATTTTTTTCATGTGTTTGTGGCTGCTTTGATGTCCTCTTTGGTGAAGACTTTGTTCAATGAATTTACTATTAATGCTAATCTTGGTCACCTGGCTGAGGTAGTGTTTGCCCACTACAAAATTTCTCTTTGTCCCTCTTTCCATACTGTAGTCTTTGGACAGAAGTCACTATGCTCAGTCCACACCTAAGGAGTGGGGAGTTATGGTCCTCCTCCTTAAGGATGAAGGGTCTACATAAATTATTCGGAATTCTTCTGCATGGGCGATTTGTCTATTCTCTGCCATTTATTTATCATATCATTTATTTATATTAGTATGGGCTGGTGGGTATTTATTTTATACTTTGGGATATAATCTAATACTCTTTATTTTCTTGCTCAGTTTTTTCCTGTTTTAGCCATTGGGAGCTCTTTCAGCTGGCTCCTGTGTGCCTTTGACATACCCCCATCATTGTGTATTTTTGAGCACTTCCTTATTTTCTGGCAATGTAAGATGTTCCAGGCTCATCTTGTAAATTCCCTGGCCCAGGCCTAAAATAAGCCATTTCTCCAAGGAGCCCTGGTTTCTGTTAATGGAGAATGGTATTAGAAGCCAAGACTGGGCACTCACTATGCTTGTTGCTACTGAGATGTCACTTCATCTAGATCCTCTCAGTTGGCAAGACAAGGAAATATATGTGTTTATCTATAGATATTTCTATACACATCCATGTGCATGTATATTAAGCTATACATAACCTCATACTGATGTCTCCAACTGTAATCCAGTGCAATGCATCATTCTAGCCTTCTCCCTTGCTTGTCCATATCCTCTCACTCTACCAGTGAGAAATCTGACTCCAACCATCTGTCGTTGGCCATCCATTTATTTAATTGTTCAGCTCCAGTATATATGTAAAGCAGTTTCAGAGTTGTCCCGTAGGAGACGACTTTACCATCTACAGGAAAGTGTTTACATACAGTTCCTTTTACCTTTACTCTTACAGTCTGCACTCATTTCTAAAATTACTTAGGTAACATTTTTCCACTACTCCATTCAGTGATGTTACTTCAAATATTTGTAATTTAGTTAGATTCTTTTGTTCTAGTCTGCATTCCATTCTGTAATCTGCCCAACCTCCTAAATAATTTTTTTTTATTTGCATACTTTAGGATTCATGGTTTGTGCTGTAAAGTTGTATGGGTTTTGAAATATGCATGGTGTCAAGTATCTGCCATTACAGTATCATACAGAACCATTTCATTGACCTAAAATAATCTGTGCTTCACCTTTTCAGCCCATCCCCCTTCCCACTCCTGGTAATCACTATCTGTTTACTGACTCTATAGTTTTCCCATTTCTAAAACGTCATATAATTGTTATCATACAATATGCAGCCTTTTTAGACTGCCTTCTTTCACTTAGCAGTATGATTTTAAGATTCATCCATGTTTTCACTGACATAATAGCTCAGCCTTTTTTAGAGCTGAATAATATTCATTTGTGTGGACGTACTTCAGCTTGTTGATCCTTTCGTCTATTGAAAAACATCTTGGTTGCTTCCAATCTGGGGAAATTATGAATCAAGCTGAAAGAAACATTTATGCACAGGTTTTTGTGTGTACATAAAGTTTTCAGATAAGTTGGAGCACAATTCCTGGATTGTGTGATAAACCTGTGTATAGCTTTATATAAAACTGCCAGACTGTCCTCCAAAGTGGTTCTACCATTTTACATTTCAACAATGAATGAGAGTCTCTATTGTTCCACATCTCTGCCAACTACTGGTATTGTTATTTTTTATTATTATTTTACCATTCTAATAGATGTACACTGGTATTTCATTGGTGATGTGCCTATTCAGATATTTTGCCCATTTTGTGATTGGGTTGTTTGTTTTCTTGTTGTCGAGTTTTAAGAGTTCTTTGTATAACGTGAACACAAGTCCTTTATCAGATATGTTTTGAGAATATTTTCTCCCAGTCTGCAGCTTGTCTTTTGTCTTAATAGAGCTTTTTTAAAGAGCAGACATTTTTAACTTTAATGAAGTGCAGCTTATCAATTATTTCTTCCATGAATTGTGCCTTGCTTGTTGCATTTAAAAACATATTGCACAATACAAAAAGAAAAAAAAATTACTGTCCAACCCAAGGTCACCTAGACTTTTTTCCTATACTTTTTCTTCTAGAGGTCTTAGAGTTTTGCCTTTTCTATTGAGGTCTATGAAACATTTTTAGCTAATTTTTGTGAAAGATGTAAGTTCTGTGTCTATGTTCATTTTTTTTTGCATAAGGATGTCCAACTGTTTCTGTGCCTTTACTGAAAAAAACTGTCATTTCTTCACTGAGTTACCTTTGCTCCTTTGTCAAAGATCAGCTGACTATAAGGTAGCTCACCCTTATCCACAGTTTTGCTTTCTGTGGTTTCAGTTACCCATAGTCAACCACGGTCCGAAAATGTTAAATGAGTAGCTTGATGAAATCTTGCACCCTCCTGCTCCATCCCCCTGGGGGCCACATTCACATAAATTTTATTACAGTATATTGTTATAATTGCTCTATTCTATTAATAAAATTTTTTAAAAAATTTTTATTAATAGCTATTGTTAATCTCTTACCGTGCCTAGTTTATAAATTAAACTTTATCATAAGTATTTATGTATAGGTCAAAACATAGTATGTATAGGGGTTGGAACTATTCAAGTTTTCAGGCATCTGTGGATGCCTTGGAACGTATCCCCCGTGGATAAGGGGGGACTGCTTGTGTGAGTCTATGTTCATGAGCTATATTGGTCTGTAGTTTTCCTTACTTTTAATGTCTTTTACTGGCTTTGGTATTAGGATAATGCTGGGCTTACAGAAAGAGTTAGCATGTGTTCTCTCTGCTTCTATTTCCCTGAAAATTATGGAGAATTGTTGTAATTTCTTCCTTAAATGTTTGGTAGAATTTTCCAGAAAAACCATCTGGGCCTGGTACTTTTTTGTTTGAAAGGTTATCCATTATTGATTTAGTTTCTTAAGTACAAATAAGCCTATTTGGATTAACAATTTCACCTTGTGTAAATTTCAGTAGTTTATGCCTTTCAAGGAATTGGTACACATCATCTAAGTTATCAAATTGGTGAGCAAAGAGTTGTTCATAGTGTTCCTTTACTATCCTTTTAACATCCATGAGATGGGTAGTGATGATTCCTTCTCCTTCACTTTTTTTTATTGTGCTTTAAGTGAAAGTTTACAAGTCAAGTTAGTTTCTCATACAAAAACATACTCACATTGTTATGTGACCCTAGTGGCTCTCCCTACAATGTGACGGCACACTCCTTCTTTTCACCCTGTATTTCCCATGTCCATTCAACCAGCTCCTACCCCCGCCAACTTCTCATCTCACCTCTTGACAGGAACTGCCCACATGTCTCATGTGCCTAGTTAAGCTAAGAAGCACACTCCTCACCAGTATCATTTTATGTCTTATAGTCCAGTCTAATCTTTGAAGATTTGGCTTTGAGAATGGTTTTAGTTTTGGGCTAACAGAGAGTCTGTGGGCCATGACCTCTAGGGTCCCTTCAGTCTCAGTCAGACCAATGTCTGGTCTTTTTACTAGAATTTGAGGTTTGCATCCCACTTTTCTCCTGCTGCATCAGGGATCCTCTGTTGTGTTCCCTGTCACAACAGTCATTGGTAGTAGCCGGGCACCATCTAGTCCTTCCGGTCTCAGGCTGATGGATTCTTTAGTTTATATGGCCCTTTCTTTCTCTTGCGCTCATATTTTCCTTATGTCTTTGGTATTCTTCATTCTCCTTAGCTCCAGGCATGTTGACACCAATTGATGCATCTTAGATGGTCGCTTGCTAGCATTTAAGACCCCAGATGCCACTCACCAAAGTGGGATGCAGAATGTTTTCTTAATACACTCTGTTATGCCAATTGACCTAGATGTCCCCCGAAACCATGGTTTCCAGACCCCTTCCCCAGCTACCCTGTCCCTCGAAATTTTTGGTTCTATTCAGGAAAATTCTTAGCTTTTGGATTAGTCCAGTTGTGCTGACCTCCCCTGTATTGTGTGTTGTCCTCCCCTTCACCTAAAATAATTCTTGTCTACTATCTAATTAGTGAATACCCATCTCCCTCCCTCCCCACCCTTGCAACCATCAAAGAATGTTTTCTTCTGTGTTTAAACCTTTTTTTGAGTTCTTACAATAGTAGTCTGATACAATATTTGTCCTTTTGCAACTGGCTAATTTCACTCAGCATAATGCCTTCCAGATTCCTCCACGTTATGAGGTGTTTTACAGATTCATTGTTGTCTGTATTGTTTCGTAGTAGCCCATTGTGTAAATATACCATAATGTGTTTATGCGTTTATCCGTTGATGGGCACCTTGCTTGTTTCCACATTTTTGCTATTGTAAACAGTGCTGCAATGAACATGGTGTGCTTATATCTATTCATATGAAGACCTTTATTTCTCTAGTATGTATTCCAAGGAGTGGGATTGCTGGATCGTACTATTTCTAGCTTTCTAAGGAAGCGCCAAATCGATTTCCAAGGTGGTTGTACCATTTTACATTCCTACCAGTAGTTCCTGTTCGTCTCTCCACAACTTCTCCAACATTTATTATTTTGTGTTTTTTTGGATTAATGCTAGCGTTGGTGGGGTAAGATGGTGTCTCATTGAAGTTTTGATTTGCATTTCTCTAATGGCTAATTATCGTGAACATTTCCTCATTATTCTGTTAGCCACCTGAATGTATTCTTTGGTGAAGTGCTTGTTCATATCCTTTGCTCATTTTTTGATTGGGTTGTCTTTTTGTTGTTGAGGTTTTATAGTATCTTGTAGATTTTAGAGATTAGA
Organism: Loxodonta africana; assembly: GCF_030014295.1. Classification (NCBI taxonomy): domain Eukaryota; kingdom Metazoa; phylum Chordata; class Mammalia; order Proboscidea; family Elephantidae; genus Loxodonta; species Loxodonta africana. Next base: position 43,405,042 of record NC_087367.1, on the reverse strand, counting down.
TGCTGATTGGATTTGTCATAGCTAAAATTTTTTTCCCAGTATACAGGTTGTCTTTTTACTGTTTTGATGAAGTCCTATGATGAGCATAAGTGTATGATTTTTAGGAGCTCCCAGTAGTCTAGTTTCTCTTCTGGTGTTTGTGCACTGTTAGTAATCTTCTGTATTCTATTTATGCCATGTAGTAGGGCTCCTAGCATTGTCCCTGTTTTTTCTTCCGTGATCTTCATCATTTTTTATTTTATATTTAGGTCTTTGATCCATTTTGAGTTAGTTTTTGAGCATGGAGTGAGGTGTGGGTCTTTTTTCATGTTTTTGCAGATGGATATCCAGTTATGCCAGCACCACTTATTAAAGAGACTGTCTTTTCCCCATTTAATGGACTTTGGGGCTTTGTCAAATATCAGCTGCTCATAGGTGGATGAATTTATGTCTGGGTTCTCAATTCTGTTCCATTGGTCTATGGACCTGTTGTTGTACCAGTACTAGGCTGTTTTGACTACTGTGAAGGTATAATAGGTTCTAAAATCAGGTAGTGTGAGACCTCCCACTTTGTTCTTCTTTTTCAGTAATGCTTTACTTATCTGGTGCCTCTTCCCTTTCCATATGAAGTTGGCGATTTATTTTTCTGTCTCGTTAAAAAAGGCTATTGGAATTTGGGTTGAGATTGCATTGTATCTGTAGGTCACTTTTGGTAGAATAGACATTTTCACAATGTTGAGTCTTTCTGTTCATAAGCAAGGTATGTATTTCCACTTAGTAGGTCTCTTTTGGTTTCTTGAAGTAGTGCCTTGTAGTTTTCTTTTATAGGTCTTTACACCTCTGATTAGATTTATTCCTCAGTATTTTATCTTCTTGGGAGCTATTGTAAATGGTATTGATGTGGTGATTTCCTCTTCAACTTTCTCTTTCTTTTTTTTTTTTTTAATTTGCCATCTTTTTTTTTTTTTTGTACTTTAGATGAAAGTTTGCAGAACGAACTAGTTTCTCATCAAACAGTTAGTACACACATTGTCCTATGACATTGGTTAACAACCCCATGGTGTGTCAACACTCTCCCTTTCAACCCTGGGTTCCCTATCACCAGCTTCCCTGTTCCCTCCTGCCTTCCAGTCCCTGCCCCACAGCTGGTGCACCCCTTTAGTCTTGTTTTGTTCCATGGGCCTGTTGAATCTTTGGCTGAAGTGTGAACCTCAGCAGTCACCTCATTACTCAGCAGAAAGGGTGTGTGAGGGCCATACTCTCGGGGTTTCTCCATTCTCTGTCAGGCCACCAAGTATGGTCTTTTTTTTTTTGAGTTAGAATTTTGTTCTACATTTTTCTCCAGCTCTGTCTGGGACCCTCTATCGTGATTCCTGTCAGAGCAGTCAGTGGAGGTACCCAGGCACCATCTAGTTGTACGGGATTCAATCTGGTGGAGGCCATGGTAGATGTGGTCCGTTAGTCCTTTGGACTAATCTTTCCTTTGTCTCTTTAGTTTTCTTCATTCTTCCTTGCTCCTAAAAGGGCGAGTATCCTAGATGGCCACTCACAGGCTTCTAGGACCCCAGACGACACTCACCAAAGTAGAATGTAGAACATATTCTTTATAAATTATGTTATCCCAATTCAGCTATATATTCCCCGAGATCATGGTCCCCATAGCCCTCAGCCCAGCAATTTATTCCCTCAGGGAATCTGGATGTGTCTAGGGAGCTACGATGAGCTTGCCTTGTACAGGTTGTGCTGGCTCCCCCAGTACTGTGTACTGTCTTACCCTTCATCAAAGTTTCTACTTATCTATTGTCTATTGTTTTTCCAACTCCACCCCTCCCCACCCTCATAAGCGTCAAAGATTGTTTCTTTTTGTATGTAAACTTTTTCGGTAGTGGTCTCATACAATATTTGTCCTTTTGTGATTAACTTATTTCACTCAACATAATTCCTTCCAGATTCATCCGTGTTATGAGATGCTTCACAGATTCTTTATTGTTCTTTATCATTGTGTAATACTCCATTGAGTGTATGTACCACAGTTTGTTTATCCAATTCATATATTGACGGTCATCTAGGTCGTTTCCATCTTTTTGCTGCTGTAAACAATACTGGAATGAACATGGGTGTGCATATGTCTATCCGTGTGACGACTCTTATTTCTCTAGAATATATTCCTAGGAGTGGGATTGCTGGATCATATGGTATTTCTATTTCTAGCTTTCTAAGGAAGCACCATATCATTTTCCAAAATGGTTGTATCATTTTGCACTCCCACCAGCAGAGCATAAGAATCCAATCTCCCCACAGCTGCTCCAACATTTGTTATTTCCTGTTTTATTGATTCGTGTCAGTAATGCCGGGATGAGATGGTATTTCATTGTGGTTTTGATTTGCATTTCTCTAACGTTTAGAGATCCTGAGCATTTCCTCATTTCTCTCTTGGCCACTTGAATGTCTTCTTTGGAGAAGTGTCTGTTCATTTCCTTTGCCCATTTTTTAATTGGATTATTTGTCTTTTTGTTGTAGAGGTGTTGGATTTTCTGGTATATTTTAGAGATCAGACTTTTGTCTGATTTTTAATAGCCAAATTTTTTTTTCCCCAGTCTGTAGGTTCTCTTTTCACTCTTTTGGTGAAGTCCTTTGATGAGTGTAAGTGTGTAATTTTTAGAAGACCCCAGTTGTCTAGCTTATCCTCTGGAGCTTGTGTGCTGTTGGTTGTGGTTTGTATCTTGTTAATGCCATATATTAGGGCGTCTAACGTTGATCCTATTTTTTCTTCTATGAACTTCATTGTTTTTGGCTTTATGTTTAGGTCTTTGATCCATTTTGAGTTAGTTTTTGTATATGGTGTGAAGTATGGATCCTGTTTCATTTTTTTGTGGATGGACATCCAGTTTTGCCAGCACCATCTGTCTTTTCCCCATTTGATGGACTTTGGGAACTTGTCGAAGATCAGGTGACCATAGGTGGATGGGTTTACATCTGGGTTCTCCATACTGTTCCATTTGTCAGCGTATCTGTCATTGTATCAGTGCTGAGCTGTTTTGACTACCATAGCTGTATAGTAGGTTCTGAGGTCAGGTAGTGCAAGTCCTCCTACATTATTCTTCTTCAGTAGTGCTTTACTTATCCGGGGCTTCTTCCCTTTCCATATAAAGTTAATGATAAGTTTTTCCATCTCTTTAAAGAATGCTGTTGGTATTTGGATCAGTATTGCATTGTATTTATAAACTGCTTTGGGTAGAATTGCTGTTTTCACAATGTTGAGTCTACCTACCCATGAGTGTGGTATGTTTTTCCATTTATGTAGATCTCTTCTGGTTTCTTGCAGTAGTCTTTTGTAGTTTTCTTCGTATAGGTCTTTTACATCCCTGGTTAGATTTATTCCCAAGTATTTTATTTTTTTAGGGACTATAATAAATGGTATTGTTTTCCTGATTTCCTTTTCTTCGTTCTCTTCGTTGGTGTATAGGAATCCAACTGATTTTTTATGTTTATCTTGTATCCTGGTACTCTGCTGAATCTTTCTATTAGTTCCAGTAGTTTTCTCATGGAGTCTTTTGGGTTTTCTATGTACAGTATCATATCATCCACAAATAGAGACAATTTAACTTCTTCATTACCAATTTGGATGCCCTTTATTTTTGTTTCTTGCCTTATTGCTCTAGCTAGAACTTCCAACACAATGTTAAATAGGAGTGGTGCTAAAGAGCATCCTTGTCTTATTCCTGTTCTCAAGGGGAGTGTTCTCAGCCTCTCTCCATTAAGAATGATGTTGGCTGTTGTTTTTGCATATATACCCTTTATTATGTTGAGAAATTTCCCTTCTATACCTATTTTATTGAGAATTTTTATCATGAATAGGTGTTGGACTTTGTCAAATGCCTTTTCTGTGTCGATTGAGATGATTGTATGATTCTTTTTTTCCTTTCATTTATGTGGTGGATTACATTGATTTATTTTCTAATGTTGAACCATTCTTGCATACCTGGTATGAATCCTACTTGGTCGTGGTGTATTATTTTTTTGATATGATGCTGAATTCTATTGACTAGAATTTTGTTGAGAATTTTTACATCTATGTTGATGAAAGATATTGGACTGTAATTTTCTTGGTGTGTCTTTGCCTGGTTTTGATATCAGTGTTATGCTGATTTCATAGAATGAATTTGGAAGTATCGCTTCCTTTTCTATGTTCTGAAATAGTTTGAGTAGCACTCTTCTCTAAAAGGAAGCTCTTCTTTAAATGTTTGGTAGAATTCTCCAGTAAAGCCATCTAGGTCAGGGCTTTTTTTGTTGGTAGTTTTTTTTTTTTTTTTAATTACCTTTTCAGTCTCTTGTTATGAGTCTGTTCAGATTTTCAACATCATTTTGTGTTAGTTTGGGTAGGTTGTGTGTCTCTAGAAATTTGTCCATTTCCTCTAGGTTTTCAAATTTGTTGAAGTATGGTTTTTCATAATACTGTGTTATGATCCTTTTTATTTCAATTGTTCAATTGGGTCTGTTGTAATGTCCTCCATTTCTTTTCTTATTTGGGTTATTGGCATTCTCCTGTTTTTCTTTTTTCAGTTTGGCTAGTGATTTGTCAATTTTGTTGATCCTTTCAAAGAACCACCTTTTGGTTTTGTTGATTCTTTCTATTCTCTATTTCATTTATTTCTGCTCTGATCTTTATTATTTCCTTTCTTCTGGTGGCTGTGGGCTTCTTTTGCTGTTCTCTATTTGTTTTCGTTGTGTAGCTAATGTTTTGATGATGTGTGCATCTATTCCTATAAATTGACCTCTGAGGACTGCCTTTGCTTCATCTCAAAGGTTTTGGTATGATGTGATTTCATTCTCATTTGATTCTAGGAATTTTTTGATCCCAGCTTTGATTTTTTTCTATTACCCAGTGGTTTTTAAGCAGGGTGTTATTCAGTTTCCATGTAATCATTTTTTTTTTTTCCTTACTCTTCCTGTTGTTCTACTTTGATGGCATTTTGGTCAGAGAAGATACTTTGTATTACCTCAGTGTTTTGGATTTTGTTGATGGTTGCCGTGTGGCCTAAGATGTAGTCTATTCTGGAGCACATTCCCTGTGTGTTGGTAAAGAATGTGTACTTTGCAGCTGTTGGGTGGAGTGTTCTGTATATGTCCATGAGGTCAGATTGGTTGATTGTGACATTTACATCTTCTGTGTCTTTATTGAGCTTCTTTCTGGATGTCCTTTCCTTCACCAAAAAGTGGCGTGTTGAAGTGTCCTACTATTATTGTGGAGCTGTCTATTTCTCTTTTCAATGCTGTTAGAGTTGTTTTATGTATTTTGGAGTCCTGTTGTTGTGTGCTTGAACATATATTATAGTTATTTTCTCCTGGTGTATTGACCCTTTAATCATTACATACTGACCTTCCTTTTCCTTTGTGGTGAATTGCTTTAAAGTCTATTTTGTCAGAGATTAATATTGACATTCCTGCTCTTTTTTGATTGGTGTTTGCTTGATATATTTTTTTCCATCCTTTGAGTTCTAGTTTGTTTGTATCTTTAAGTCTAAGTTATGCTTCTTGTAGGCAGCATGTAGACAGATGATTTTTTTTTATCCATTCTGCCACTCACTGTTTCTTTATTGGTGCCTTTATTCTATTTACATTCAGCGTAATTTTTTTTTTAAGAGTTTAGTGCTGTCATTTTGATGTCTTTTTTTGTGTGTTGTTGACAATTTCTTTGTTCCACTTAATTTTCTGTGCTGAGTCATTTTTGTTTATATATTTTCTTTCCCTTTTTCATTGTTGTTGCTTTTGTATTTTCTGAATCTTTATGCTTTTCTTTTTTTTTATTTTGATGTGTAGGATTGTTAGTTTCCTTTGTGGTTACCTTAATATTTACCCCTATTTTTCTATGTTTAAACCGATCTTTTATTTCTTTATTTTGCCTTAACTTCCTTTCCACATGAAAGATCTATAACTACATTTTTTAGTCTTTCTTTTTTTGTGGAAATGTTATCATCTTTTATATACACACATCTCTGTTTCCCTGTTTTGAGCATTTTGTCTTTATTTTTGTGACTTCCTACCTGCGGTGATATTTGGTTGCTCTGTCCTCTCTTCTCGTTTTGGGTTGTTATCTGATGTTATTGACTTTCTAACCAGAGGCCTTCCTCTAGTATTTCTTGCAATTTGGTTTGGTTTTTGCAAATTCCCTAAACTTCTGTTTGTCTGGAAATAGTCTAACATTGCCAGCATATTTGAGAGACAGTTTTGCTGGATATATAATTCTTGGCTGGCAAATTTTTTTTTTCCTTCAAGCCTTTATGTCTTTTCATTGTCTTCTTGCCTACCTGGTTTCTGCTGAGTAGTCAGAGCTTAGTCTTATTGACTCTCCTTGGTAGGTGACTTTCTGTTTATCCTTAGCCATTCTTAAAATTCTCTCTTTATCTTTGGTTTTGGCAAGTTTGATTATAATACATCTTGGTGACTTTCTTTTGGTATCTAACTTGTGTGGCATTTGATGAGCATCTTGGCTAGATATCTTCCCATCTTTCGTGATATCAGGGAAGTTTCCTAGCAACAAACCTTCAACAGTTCTCTCTGTATTTTCTGTTATTCCCCCACCATTCTGGTACCCCAATCACTCATAGATTATTCTTCTTGATAGAGTCCCACATAATTCTTAAGGTTTCTTTATTTTTTAAAAATTCTTTTATCTAAATCTTCCTGAAATATGTTGGTGTCAAGTGCTTTATCTTCGACATCACTAATTCTGACTTCCATTGCCTCAATTCTGCTCTTATGACTTTCTATTGAAATGTCTAAATCTGAAATTATATGGTTAATCTTCTGAATTTCTGTTTGCTGTCTTTCTATGGATTCTTGCAGCCTGTTAAATTTGTTGTTATGGTCTTGGCTAATCTGCTTAAGCGCCTCTAGTGCTTTGTCTGTATGCTGCTTGGCTTGTTCTGTGTTTTGCCTGAACTCCTTCCTGATCTCTTGAAGAGTTCTGTATATTAATCTTTTGTGTTCTACCTCTTGTAATTCCAGGAAGTTCTCTTCATCTGGAAGATTTCTTGGTTCTTTGTTTTGGGAGCTTGCTGAAGTTATCATGGTCTGCCTCTTTATGTGATTTGATATTGACTGTTTTCTCTGAGCCATCAATAAGTTATTGTATTTATTTATTTTATGTTTATTTACTGTATCCCAGCATCTTGTTTTGTTTTGTTTTGATATGCCCAAATAGGCTGATTGAGTGAGCTAGCTTTATTATTTGTGCCTTTGAAGCTCTAACATCCTGTCACCAGGTGGTTAGAACTGTTACTAGGTATATGAGCCCAGGAATCCATTCACTTTTCTTGTATGGATTTAGCTCAAATAGTCACCAATTGTGTGGCACAGGCTCTCACCTACAGTCCTAGACAAGCAGGGGTGATTGGTGTAGGCACAGGTATCTGGCTGCAGTAGGGGTCAAGCGCTGAGCAAGGCAGGGGCTGACAACTTCCCCTGAGTGTCTGTGAGGAAAGTATGTCCCTGTTCCCTAAAGCACGTAGGTGGGTGGGTTTTGCATCCAGACTATGAGCACCCAATGTTATTGGCTGTAAGGACTGGGAGGCACCATTTATTCTTGGACCCCTGCCACAGGTGCCTAAGTGTCATGGGTGGAGCCACCAGTCTTCAGGCCCCTGATGTGGGTAGGTGAGGACCATGCTTAATAGGCACAGCGGTATCAAATGACATGAACCTGCCTTTCCACCATGTAGCTGAAACAGTTGAAGTTAGACTTCAGATATATACTCTGTTGTTCTGTGCTAATGAGGGCCTACGCTGTTGAAATGGGCCCACAGAGGTCTATTCAGGGTTGAAAGGCATTCAAAGTCCAAAACAAACAAACAAACAAAACCAAACCCAGTGCCATTGAGTCAATTCTGACTCATAGTGACCTTATAAGACAGAGTGGAACTGCCCCATAGAGTTTCCAAGGAGCACCTGGCAGATTTGAACTGCTGACCTTTTGGTTAGCAGCCGTAGCACTTAACCACTATGCCACCAGGGTTTCCATTCAAAGTCCATAGACCTACCTTGATCCAAAAATACCAGTTTGGGAAAATCCTCTCTCCTACTTACCTGCCCTCTTCCTGCTCTGCACTGGATCCCAGCTGGCTGCATCCCCTGGGCTGGAAGAAGGACCCTGCACTTACCCTGAGCCATTTTTACCAGCCTTGGAAATGGAACAAATTAACAAACAGGGGAAAAAATATCTGCTATTCAAAGTCCACAGACCCCTTATGCCTGAGCCTAGGCAAAGGAGCTGTTTCTGCCCTAAGTTCCCGGCTTTGGGGAGCCAGCAGATTATTTTTTCCCTGTTTGTTAATTTGTTCCATCTCCAAGGCTAGGGGAATGGCTTAGGGTAAGTGCAGGGTCCTTCTTCCAGCCTGGGGTATGCAGCCAGCTGGGATCCAGTGCAGAGCAGGAAGGGGGCAGGTAAGTAGGAGAGAGGATTTTCCCAAATGGGTATTTTTGGATCGAGGTAGGTTAAACACAGGTGCTTATTGTATCCTGAATGAGGGCCACTTCTTGCTTGTTCTGGAGGGTTGAGCAGACTCTCTGCCATTTGGCCTCTCCTGATGTGGAAAATGCATCCTGAATGCCTCTGCTTGCCTCACTGTGGTCAAGGCAGTGGAATTGGCCTGTGGGGTGCCAGTTCCCACCAGGTCAGGTCTGGCAACTCCTCGCTGCTTCTGAATCATTTCTCCCTCCTCTTGCTGCTCAGTCCAATTCCTCAACTTTGCCTTTGATGTTCAGGGCTCCTAGCTTGTTATATATAATCAATTAACTTGTTTTTTCAGGTCTTTGTTATAAGAAGAACCACAGGAAGTATCTGACTACTCCACCATCTTGGCCCCACCTCTCTCCTTCATATTTGAAGAATAATTTCAGTGGATATAGAACTCTAGGTTGGCGAGTTTTTTCTTTTGAAATTTTAAATATTTTACTCCACTTTCTTCCTCCTTGCATGATTTCTGACAAGAAGTCTACTGTAATTGTTATCCTTGTTTCTTTACAGGTAGAGTGTTTATTTTTTTTTTCCTCTCACTTTTTTCAAGATGTTCTCTATGTCCTTTGTTTTTCCGCAGTTTGAATATTATATTTCTAGGTGCGATTTTTGTGGGGTGGGTGTTTGGTTGGGTTTTGGGGTTTTTTTTTTGTTTGTTTTATTTCACTGTTTCGAATTTTTATGCTTGGTGTTCTTTTAGCTTTCTGGATCCATGATTTGGTGTCTGTCATTAATTTCGGAAAGTTTGCAGCCATTATTACTTAAAATATTTCTTCTGTTCCATTTTCTCTCCTCTTTCTGGTATTTCAATTGTGCATATGTTACATTTTGTATATTGTCCCACAGTTTTGGACGTTCTGTTCTGGTTTTTCTTTCTTTCTTTTTTACTTCTTACATTTCAGTTTAAGTTTAGGAAATTTTTGTTGACTATCTTCAAGTTCGCTGATTCTTTCCCAGTCATTTTAAGTCTGCTCGGTGAGCCCATCAAAAGCATTCTTCATTTTTGTTACTGTGTTTTTTATTTCTAATATTTCTTTTGGTTCTATATTAACATTTCTATCTTACATTACTCAGCTGTTCTTAAACATTGCTTACTTTTTCCAGTACAGCCCTTAATATATTTGTAATAATATTTTATTGTGTTTTGGTGAAAGTTTACACATCAGTTTAGGTTCTCATTCAACAACTTCTACACAAATTGTTTAGTGACATAGGTTACATTTTGCACAATGCGTGAATGTTCTGGTTGTTCTGTTTCCATTAATCTGGTTTCCCTGCCCCGTTACATTCTCATCTTCGTTTTAAAATAATTGTTGACCATTTGGTCTTATACAGATGATTTTTTAAAGGAGCACAGTACTCAGGGGTGATATTCTTTATTTTGTGAGCCTATCTGTTATTTAGTTAAAAGGTGACACCAGGGGCTAGTTTCAGTTCAAAGTCTGAAAAGTATCTCCGGGCAATAGTCCTGGGGAGTCCACCAGTCTCAGCAGGTCCAGAAGGTCTGTTTTGTTTTGTTTTGTGTTTTTTTTTTTAGGAATTTGAAGTTCTGTTTCACATTTATCTCCCATTCTATCACAGTCCATCTATTGTGGCCCTGATCAGAATGTTTAGTAGTAATAGCTGGGAACCATCTAGTTTTGGTCTCAGGGTAGATGAGTCCGTGGTTAATGTAGACTGTTAGTCCTGTAGACTGATATCTTCTCTGAGTCTTTGGTTTCCTTCTTTCTCTTTTGCTGTGGATGAATAGAGACAAATAGCTGCATCCTACAGACCCCATAACATATTAATCTTAGTTATTTTAAATTCCCTGTCTGCTATTTGTAACATCTGTGCCATATCTGAGGCCGGTTCTAATGATTTCTTTGTTTCATCAGACTGTGTTTTCTCTTGCCTTTTGTAATTTTTTTGTTGAAAGTTGAGCATGATGCATTAGGTAACAGGATTGGAGCAAAATAGGCTTTTATTGTGAAGGTTTATGTTAATTTTTTTAGGAGTTGCACTATGTTTAAAAGTGTTTTTTTTTTTTTTTTTTTGTAGTTATAAGTACCAACCAAAACCAAACTCGACACCGTCAAGTTGATTCTGACTCATTGTGGCCCTATAAGACAGAGTAGAACTGTCCTACAGGGTTTCCAAGGCTGTAAACCTTTACGGAAGCAGGCTGCCATGTCTTTCTCCCGCAGAGCAGCTGCTGGGTTCAAACCACTGGCATTTCAGTTAGCAGCTGAGTATTTAACCACTACGCCATCAGGGCTCCTGTTATAAGTAACAGAGACTTCAAATTTTTCTAGTATCTTTGTTTTTATCTCTCCTTTTTGCATTGGTGCTTCCCTATGCATTGCTCCCCAGAAAGAGTCTGTGTCTCACAGCTCTTTCAGTTGCAATTCACTATTATACTGGGGCCCTGTTGTGGTGGCAAGGTTTGGGATGAGAGGAAATTCTATAATCTATCCATTAAGTCTTAGTCTTTTAGGTGGTGTATGTCTTTGAGCTGTAGATTTCATACGTGTGTCTGACATTCCTCCAGTGGTATAGCTTTTTTCCCCCTGACCTCTACCCTCTCCTTTGGGCGGGGCATTCCAAATCTATTTCCTTGAAGCCCTGTCCTCCGCTAATTATGTGTTTTTTCCCCTTTAGGTGAGATAGGAAAGCTGAAGGAAAATTCCTTCCCCACAGCTGGGCTAAGGTTTCTGAATTATGCTCCAGAAAAATCCTTTCCCCTAGAGAGTGAGCCTTTGTTATGGAGAAAGCTCTCTACATGTTTCATAAAAATTACACTTTCCTACCCCCCAGCCAGAGCCACACAGGGATCATTCCTGAATCCTCACTGTGAGAACATGGTGGGGTTACTGGAGGTAAAGTCTAGGAAAGTACCCCCCCGCCCAAGTCTGTTGCCCCCAGGAGTTTCTCTCTCTCATGCACTCAGCCTCCAAGAATTTGCCCAAATTACCATTTAAGCATTCTTACTATTTAATGGCTCCAGCAGCTTCTGTTCCAGGTAAGCAAATATAGATATATAAATGTATCTCTCTAGATGTTCCCGTCTCTCCAGATTTTGGGTTAGTGATTTGCCCTGCAACCAAAGTTCTCTAATGAGTCCAAGAAAAGTTATTGCTTTTCAGTTTTTCCAGCTTTTTATTGTCCCATAAAGATGGAAGTGATGGCATCCCATGCTGAGGTTGAAACTGGAAGTTCTCTCCCTTTTCATCACTCTACTGCCCTTCCTCTCGCTCTCCCACTCTATCAGTCTCCCAACCTGCAAGCCCCACCTCACCCATCCTCTCCATTAGACCAGGCCAGCCCACAGGGCCTTCTCCCTCCTCTCAGTCCTTATTTTATGATTCGTTCATTACACATTTACTCAAAAGCTAACTTGGGACTTCCTTCATGCCTTAAGCTATTAATTATAATTAAGTTATTATTATTACACTATTATTTTTCTGACATATTTATGAACCCAAATGCCTTCTAAGCCCACGAATGAAGATCCTGACTTAAATCACTTTAATACTCTGGTCCATGGCTCCCACACATCAAATGATAAGCCTCCCCAGCCTTTCCTCCTTCCTCTGTCTCTTTGGAAGGCCTTGTGGGTAGGGAAGTAGGTGTCTTATGTATTATTCAATCTGCTGGCTTCTCTGTAATCCATCCTCCTTAGCCTGTTGATACCCTGGCCAGGCGTGTCTGCCTTGATATGCTGTCAATCCTCTACTTAGAGCCCCCTCCCTGACCTCTGAGGCATAAGCAGATCTCTGCTGCAACTGCTACCACCTGGGGTACCAGCCTACTAGCCTCGTGATCTCCTGGACTCACATTTTTCCTTTAGAGAAAACCTTTTCTCTTTCTTGAGTCCCAAGCATTGGTTTTGGCAGAGGAGGGTACCATGGTAAAGCCAGTTTTTCTTACTTTTCTTTCTCTCTGAAGAGACATTCCCTATTAATGTGTTTGCACACTAGATAAGCAAGCAACCTCAAAAGTGTGCAGTCATTTGCCATTCTTAAGTATATATATCCTTTCAATAGTTCTGTGCTGATGGGCAAATATTTCTTTTTTTTCTCTTATGCTGTGTAAAAGATAAACACAAATTTCTCATGCCAATTTTCTTTTTTCCATAAACTTAAGTTGGTCAACTGTTTTTGGATTTAGGAGGTGCAAATGTCTGTGCAAACACATACTATTTGTTTCTTCAGGTAGTCTTTTTTTTTTTTTTTCTTTCATTTCTTATGTAAACTGGAAACCCCACAGGTTTCTTTAGGAACCATATATACCAGATACTTGTATCAGTCACTAGATCAACTCCTCTTTTTATCACTGATCTTGCCTTGCTGAAATCATCAGCCACCAACCCCATTATCTGTATTTATCTGTATGTCTCTGAATTTTCATTTACATATGACTTATATTGTTTGGAAACCCTGGTGGCATAGTGGTTAAGTGCTATGGCTGCTAACCAAGAGGTCGGCAGTTCAAATCCACCAGGCGCTCCTTGGAAACTCTATCGGGCAGTTCTACTCTGTCCTATAGGGTTGCTATGAGTCGGAATCAACTTGACGGCAGTGGGTTTTTTAATATTGTTTGCAACATTATTTAATTCTGTCATGAGAACACAACCCAGTCATCAGCTTTCCTGCATAGTGCTCTCCTCCCCACAGCGCACCCAAAGGGTGGATTGGGATGAGCTCAAACACAGCATCACATATGACTGAGTCATCTGCCCCCTTGCACACTCATGCCCTACTGCTGGACCTGACACCTATGCTGTTCTCTCTCCTTGCTCAGGGGGCTTGTCCACACCTGGCATCCACTAGGGCCCAAACAACATGTGTACAGGTGTCTGAATCTGAGCTGTGGACAAGAATCACATTCTGTGCTTCTGGGTCCCATGCAAATCAGAGGATAGGGTCTGATTGCAGAAGACTTCCCTTACCCGACAGGGTGATGCATCTGAGCCTCAGCACTGAGCCTGCTGGGACCTCTACTAGTTTTGGTTTTATTTTGGTTTTTAGTAACCCTGAGCTTTTTAAACAGAGGGACTCGGTCTTTTGCAACCACACAGTGAGTTATTCATGGTAGTTACATTGATTTCATTAAATTTATATGGCATGATAAAATAGAACTTTATTATGTGCCCTCCCATCCATCTAGGAATTAGGGAGAAGCAAATTTAGGCCCTGACTTCTTTCTTGTAAAGGTAATGCAGAATTCTTTGTGACATAATCCAGGCAGGAAAGGGGTGAATACTTTATTAACATAATAAGGCCAGGGTATTGGTAGGGAAGAAGTAAAACCAAATTTGGGTTAATAGGCAGAATATTAATTTCTTTTGTAGATCTAAGAAGGTCAGGGAGAGATTTAAAAAAAAAAATGAATCTTCACACTAGCAACATCTATTTATATTAGATACAGGGGTGGAAAATGCAAAAGGGAACTAGTCCTAACCCAGAGTTCCAGCCGCTACTCCTCATTCTCCCCAAGACAGGAGCAGCTGCCCTAAGACTAAGTTCCCTGCAACCTGGGCCAGCACTGTGTCATCTCATATGGGTGGCATCGAGTGGTGCAAACAGTTAACCCTCCTGATTGCTAACTGAAAGGTTGGCAGTTCAACCCCAGCCAGAGAGGCATCAGAAGAAAGGCCTGGTGATCTACTTCTGAATAATCAGCCATTGAAAGCCCTATGGAGCACAGTTCTACTCTGATATACACAGGTCTGCATGAGTTGGAGTCAACTCGATGGCAACTGTTTGTTAGAAAGGGTACGGTGAGGAGGGGGTGGGGCTAGAGGAGTGGGGTTGACCCTCTGGAAGAACAAGAAAGTAATGAGACATGAAAAGGAGAGGGATAAAAGAAAGAGCAGAGAGAGACAAGGAAAGGGTAGGGACAGTGAGAGCATGATGGAGGCCCTGTCCATCCACAGGACCCCTACCCCCCCACCACTTCTGTGGGGGCCCAGGTGACATCACAGCCAGTCAAGACATCAGAGCAACTGAGCTGTCTAGAACTTGTTGTGAGTCTCAAACTGTTCACCCATAACAATATTATATATTCCTTTTTTTGCCAAAAAAGTTAAGGCTATATTTCTGAGGCAAGTAGACTTAATAAGCCATGAGTAAAGAAATATATGAATTAAGAGTCTAAATGTACACATTAAGTGACCTCAAATCAGAAATGAGATGAATCCTTAGTTCTAATGAAGGGGGCTGAAAAAGCCTAGAAAAAACTTAGTAAAGCCGCCTTTAAAAAAGGTGTCAAACAATAACCAGTCAAAGTTCTAGAAAGATTTTTTTAAGGAGCTCAGAGTAGAGATAAAAAGAACTTAAGGATGATCTTAAGCAAACATGAGCTATAATGAGGAACAGTCTAAGCCAGAAAATGAGGAAAGGCAGGAGGCAGCCAGGCTGGATGGAGTGATTACAACTTACAGATCAGACCCAGAACAGTCAATGGGACATTCGAGAGCTCAGTCAGCTAAGAAGGAGCAGGAAATTCAGATTCAAATTAGAAAAATTGAAGATCTGCCCATGTGTGCGATGTTTCCAACTTGGAGAGGGGTTGAATATTTTGGAGAAATGACCTAGAGGGGCCCTTGTCTATGCTGGTGAGGTCAGGAACAGGGAGCCTGGATTCTGCCGTTGTCTTGGAAGTGATGTGGTGTAGAACAAGAAAAGCTGTGGCGTCAGCAAGTCAAATCCTGACTTCACTGCAACTTAAACACAGACCTCACTTTTCAGAGCCATAGGAGTCCCAGAGTGGTACAACTGGTTAATGTACTTGGCTGCTAACCAAAAGGTTGCAGGTTCAAGTCTACCCAGAGCATCTCAGAAGAAAGGCCTGGTGATCTACTTCCAAAAAAACAGCATTAAAAACTGTATGAAGCACAGTTCTACTCTGACACACATGGAGTCACCACAAGTCTGAATCATCAACAGCAACTGGAAAAAAAAATTTCCTCATTGGGAAAACCTCATAATGTTCTTGGAGGAATACATGAGAAATGGCCATATTGGCTTCTAGCACAGGAATAAGACATAGTCAATAAACATGGGGGCTGTGGGGACCATGGTCTCGGGAAACATCTAGCTCAATTGGCATAACATAGTTTATAAAGAAAATGTTCTACATTCTACTTTGGTGAGGAGCGTCTGGGGTCTTAAAAGCCTGTGATTGGCCATCTAAGATACTCCACTGGTCTCACCCTTTCAGAAGCAAGGAAGAGTGAAGACAACTAAAATACAAGTGAAAGATTAGTCCAAAGGACTAATGGACCACATCTACCCTGGCCTTCACCAGACTAAGTCTAGTACAGCTAGATGGTGCCCAGCTACTACCTCGGACTGTTCTGACAGGGATCACAATAGAGGGTCCCGGACAGAGCTGGAGAAAAATGTAGAACAAAATTCTAACTCACTAAAAAAGACCAAACTTACTGACCTGACAGAGACTGGAGACACCCTGAGAGTATGACCCCCAGACACTCTTTTAGCTCAGTAATAAAGTCACTCCTGAGGTCCACCCTTCAGCCGAACATTAGACAAGACCATAAAACAAAATGAGACTAAAGGGGCACAACAGCTGAGCAGCAAGGACTAGAAGGCAGAAGGGGAGAGGAAAGCTGGTAACAGGGAACCCAAGGTCGAAAAGGGAGAGTGTTGACATGTCATGGGGTTGTTAACCAATGTCATAAAACAATACATGTACTAACTGTTTAATGAGAAACTAGTTTACTGTGTAAACCTTCATTTAAAGGACACTTAAAAAAAAAAAAAAAGAAAGAAAGAAATGGGCATATTTGCTCTTAGCACAGGAATGAGACATAGTAAATAAACATGAGTTCTTCCCATCTCTGGGGCTTCACCTCTTCACCTATCCATTAATAAAATAAGACTAGAAAGAAAATTTTATTCCATGTTGAGCTCTAAACTTCACTGATTTTGTAACAAAAGATTATGGAATGACTCGTGAAATGGGGATACAAGACCTAGAGCATGACGTTTAACCTTTATAAGCCTGTCTCTTTATCTATGAAAACGAAATAATAATAGCAATATCAACCTCATGGGGCTAATACATGGACAAAATGTTGGTAGACAGTCAAACCCATTGTCATCAAGTCAATTGTCTCCTAGCAACAATATAGGACAGAGTAAAACTGCTCCATAGGGTTTCCAAGGTTGTAACCTTTATGGAAGCAGACAGCTACATCTTTCTCCCATACAGCAGCTGGTGAGGTCAAACTGCTGACATTTTGGTTAGCAGCTGAATGCTTAACCACTGCACCACCAGGGCTCCTAAAGGCAGTAAGCAAGCACTCAATAAACAGAGTAAGGATGAAAATAAGATGATGAAGCAGAAGCAGAAGAAACAGTGCTTGTGAAGGCCAAACACAGGACACCATCACGGACATTTAAGGTGCTCATCTAGCTTGGGTTTTCAGCAACATTTGATGCTCCCTTCTTCTTGAAACCTCTTATCTTTAATTCCACAACAGAACATTTTCTGCTTAATTAGCCTCCAAACCCTCAGGCTGATGCTTCTCAATCTCCTTTGCCAACTTCCCCTTTTCCACCCAAGTTCTAAATGTTAGAGTCTCTCAGGGTCGGCTCTACTCCCTCCTCTCTCCTTGCTCTACCTTCCTGTGTCTGGTGATTACGTCCATTTCCCTGGCCTTACACTTAAACTATAATCCTCCAGATCTCTCCTCAGAGGTTCAGGTTTATTTATTCAATTGAACCTGCACTCAGACATCTCTCAGGAACCTCAAAATTCTAAACTTGAACTCTAAACTTGCATATACAAACCCATTCTTCCTCCTAGTAGTAACCATCTAAGTTATTGTTCAAGCCACAATTTTTCGTTCCTCCTGCACCCACAGCACTCACCCCCATCAACCCAGACATAAATTCTATTGGCTTTACCTTCAAAATCCACCTCCATGCCATCCACTTTCCTCCAGCTCCACCACACCCTGTCTCTGGCCTGGGCTACTGCCATAATCTCATTAGTCAATTTTCCACACAATTACTAGTTCAACCAAATCACATTACTGCCTTACGTAAAACTTTAGTTTCCCATTGTTCTTCACGTGAATCCCCAATCCCTTTTATGGCCTAAAGGTCTGTACTATCCCTGTCTCATCTACTTCCTCTCATAATTCCATCCTACTCACTCAACTTCGGCCACACTGGTCTCTTTCAGTTCCCTGAACTTAAAAAATCTTTCCTACCTAAGGGCCTTTGCACATGCTGTCACTCCCACTTCCTGGAATATTCTTCCTCCATCTCTTTGGCTCTTCCCCACACTTTACCTCCTTCCCTGGGGCCCCAGTCCAGCATTCCCTCTTACAGTTGCCTACTCTTTCTCTTCCCAGCATTTACCACAATGTGTAATTATATAGGTGTCCTCCTGTTACTGGAATAAAGTTCTTGCCTCTCACTGGTCAAGAATGAATAGGTAAGGCACGAAGAATTTTCCACACCAGCAAACCTTCATTGAAGAGGCTTGCAAGCTGAGATGAGGAGGGCCTAAAGCATCGCTTACACCCATCTCTCAGAACAAAAGACTAGCCTGGGCTTTTGAAAGTTCTTGGGCAGGAAAAGATTCATGTTTATTCACAGGCATAGGTGGGGATATGTTAACTACAGTGTGCGTGCAGCAGCTTTCCAAGATGGCTCCTGTCTCAGAGGCCTCTGGGATTCATAGCAGGACTTATTATGGGATGTCATGCATGCACAGTCTTCCGGCTGCTGCTGCAGCCCTTCATTGCCCCTAGTGAAAGGTCACAAAGTGGTCACAGGTGGATGTTCTGCGCATGTCGCTGGGGCTAGTTTTCCCTAGCTGCTTCTGAAAGACAATTTTAAAGAAGTTTACAGGCTATTTTCTGATACCCTGCCCCACTGTTCTGGGGAATGGCTTTATTTCTGCTCCCTGGCCCATTTCCTGTTACTTTGTTTGCAGATTTGGGGGTCCCTCTGTTCCCTGTCTTATATCGACTCTTCTGTCTCCACACTGGGCTGCACAGCTACAGTGTATACTCAAAAGCAGAGACAGCTGTCGTGTCACCACTGTATCCCCAGTTCTTAGCCTTGTAAGTGTGCAGTTGTAGGTGCTCAAAACTGAATGAACAAATAAATGAATGTTGGTAAGGTTAAAAAAAAAAAAGTAAGGAGGGGCCTTTAAAGAAACATAGAACTCAGGGCTGAGGATGAGTGGGCCAGCCCTTTGGACAAAAGACCTGGGCAAGGCAGCTACAGAGCAAGGGGAGCCAAGATTGCTAAAAAAAGGAGAAGGGATTCCAAGGTGACAGGCAGGTGGGGGACAGTCATGACCAAATTTAGTTGCCAACAAGAAAAGGGGTACAAGAGAGGGCTAGAAAGGTGGGAGAAAACCATCAGAAGGGCAAGAAGCCAGGCTATATTCTGTAAGGACTAGGTGGTAGCTGGTTAGAGAACAGGTGACAGAACATAGACTTCAGCCCTAAGCGATCCCCAGAGTGAAATCATGGCTTGGGGAAGGAACTGAATGGAGAAACCCTTCCAGATTATGAAGAAGGCCTTCCTTCCAGGGAGTGGGTAAAGTGAAGGGGCAGCAAAGCTGCATTATTCCAGATCCTGCATTCACCTTCTGGTTCATTTTACTTGACTTGCCCCCAGAGATCTAGGTTACCTGAGGGATGCTCTGGGCTTCTCTCTGGGAGGATGGCCCTGAAGGTGCTTATAGCCCTTAATGGCTCCCCCGGGCTCCTTACCCCATAAAAAGATGAGTACTATGCTCCAGCCCTTAATACCCTACCTCATTTACCTTTCCTGTTTAAATCTATGACCAGAGTCCTCACCACTTAACCCCACCCTCCTACCACTGCAGCCCACTTGCCATTTTCTGTACATGCTCTGTTATTCCCACTCTCTAGTCCTTTGCATAAGTGATCTTCACTTCTTAAAGATATCTCCCTATCCACATTTTCCTGATAAAACCCCTGTATCCTCGAAAACCCAAAAACCAAACCCACTGCCGTCAAGTCAGTTTCCGACTCATAGTGACCCTATAGGACAGAGTAGGACCACCCCATTGAGTTTCCAAAGAGTGCCTGGAGGGTTTGAACTGTCGACCTCTTGGTTGGCAGCCATAGCACTTAACCACTACGCCACCAGGGTCTCCAAGCCCAGCTCAAATCCTAAGTCCTCCTCAAGGCCTTCCTAGGTCTATCTTACTTTGCATATTTGTCCCACTGTTATGATGTATGTTCACATCTTCCATGCATGAATATTAATTATGATCAGCAGTCTCCCCTACTAGACTGAGAGTTGCTGAAAGGGCTGGAGTCTTACCTGGTTTGTCTTTGACTTCCACCCCGCCCTCCACCCCCGCCGCCAGCATACAACACAGAGCTATTCCCTTACCAAGTCTTCCACTGGTTGTTTGTTGAAGGGACGTATGTGGAAAGGGCATTATGTCCCAGGGGAGCTATGAAAGATACAGACACAGATGTCCAAGACAGGAAACATATACATAAACCCAGACATAGGTAGAGGGGATGGAGAAGAGAGAAATGAGACAGAAACCATTATTGGGGACTTCCGAGAAAGAAGGAATAAGGTAAAAAGAAGGGATGAATAGAAGGGGGAAAAATGGAAAGAACACCGACTTGGAAACTTCTCCTCTGTTCTTGGCCAAGCAAGGCATGGAAATCTGGTCTGACAACTAGCAGGACACAGGAAAGGCAGGAAGAGCCTCAGGCTCCTGATGACCAGGTGAAGGTGACCACAGGACCCACCCTGGCATCCTTCACCACAGCCCCTCCCCCTCCACCCAGGCTCTGACTGCTGCAGCTTGACTCTCGTAATGGGGAGTTTAATGAGAACTTCAGTAAATGGATCCTGGATTCTCTCTCTACCTCAAGTAATTATAAAGCTCAGCAATTTTTTCCCCTCTAACTTGCTGCTGATTTTCTAATTACTCTTGCTCCAAATAGGACAGCTATCATTAAAATGAAACCATGCTGGAGTTGCGGGTTCACTCACATCTGCTTTGCTTATTTTCTTAATTTGACAGCATGGTTTATGGTCAGAGAATACAAAGTGATTCCCAGACTTCCTAACACAAGACCTGCACCCAAACACAGGAAACCCTCACTGGCATCAAGGTAAAACTCTCCTGTAGGTAAAACTCATCAAGACATACCCACCAGATGGAGTTTAATGAGTCTTAGGAAGATCATAGCAATCTTCTCTCTGAAAGCATCCAGGGAGAGCATTTTCCTTTTCTTCTTCCCCATGACAGAAGGAGAAAGACCCCAACAGCTTGAAGTAAATTTCTGAACATTAGGGAGATTCCTTTCATAAAAGGGAATATAGTAAGTTTGGGATAAAGGGATGGAGGGTGGTTGGGGGGAAAAGAAAAGAAATTCAGGTAAACAGAATAAGTACAGAGTAGCCATTATGCAGAGATGGTTTAAAAAAAAAAAAAAAGATGCCTGAGTCACTACAGAAAATGTTAGCGTTTCTGCATGTACAACTTTAATGACATCTTGCAGAGAAGTCCCCACCTTCAAGCTAAATTCCCCCAAAGTTACACTCACCTGATAAATAGATATTTTCTTCTTGCTATTGCAAAATTCCATGAACTCATTTGAGGTAGCGAGAGAAACTTTTTGAGAAGATATGATCAAAGGAACCAGCAACATTTAATCAGGAGGGAATTCTCACTATAAATTTCTCCATCCATATATCTAATTAAAAAAACATAACATCCTGTGGCAAGTCAACCTCATTTCTTATCACCTTCAACTAAATGGAAACCGTGGAACAAGTGCCTACCTGGATGCTGAAACAATGCTTAAACACATTTTTCCCATACCTCTGCCTTCTCACGCTCTCATTTGTCCTCCTTTACTATCCAAGACTCAGTTTGGAAACAGGAAAAGAAGAGTCTCAATATTCCTGTACCAAAGGGAGGGGGACCTTAGATTCTGTTTTCCAGCTCCATTGTCATGGTTTGTTGTTTTTTTCCCCTGCATATCCTCTCCACATTCTGTTCCTTGTTTGGAGGGAAAATGAGTACCTGATTCATAGTCTAGAAATGTAGGGAAATGAACATGGACTTGAAACTCAGAAAGACCTGGTTTTAAATCCTGACAGCACCATTTATTAGTTATGGGTCCTTGGTAAAGCTACTTTCTCTTGGACTCTTCTTCCTGCCCTGTAAGCCTGGAACACATTCCTCTTCAGGGTTATCATAAGTTTGCCAACATAAAGATATCAGCATATAGTTGGCATTCAGTAAATAACAGTTCCCTTCTCTTGGAGATAATTTGATCATAATTCAATAAGCATCTCTTCAGATCCTTGTCTGAAGGGTGTTAAATGACACAGTAGCTGTCCTCGTAATGCTTCTGGCCCCATTGTGCAATGACATCCTCACTGGTGTCCTAGAATTGTCCCTTTTCCTGTTTCCTCCACACCCCTCATAGTTCTCAAAGGCAGTGCTGGACCGAGCTGGTATGACTCGAGGGCTCATTTCATTTTGTTTCCATACCATCTGGCCTCTGACCCATCATTAGTCCTTTTATGCCTCTTGTTTAAAGAAACATCTTGTGTTTGCCTATGGAAGATGTTTCCCTAATGAATGTCAATTAACAATAAAGCTTAAGTGTCTTCATCAGACACTTGAGCAGGCATCTGTCCTCCCAGCAGTAAAATATGCTTGTGGGTCTGGAAACAGCAAAGAAATTTGAAACTGGGTTTAATCCATTTAGAAGGAGAGAGCTGTGAATAATTTCAGTCACTGACTCAGAGAAGAAACCCTTGTGGAGCCAAAACTAAGCTATGGTTACTCTTGATATGAGTCTTCCCCATGGAAGTAGAAAGAAGAGTCTGCCTTAGGCAGCCAGGTGCATGAAGGACAGGAAGACTCTTGGAGCCTACAGCACTAGCTAAGAAGCATATGACAGGCTCCTGTGGGAACACGACCCCAGGCTCTGTGAATACCACCTCCCTCCAGCAGCCCTGTTCTGCCCTCAGCACCAGAGTATGTCTTAACGGACAAGAGGTTAAAGTCACAAACAGAAAAATAAATCTTCAGGTAGCAATTACCTCTAACATATAAGTTCGGATGTCCAGTACACCCCAAAGAACATGAAAGAACAGGCAGATGAGATCATGAAACTGCCCTCAAGTTTGAGTAAACACAGAGAATAGAAGCCATTGTGTCGATTTGGGGCTTGACGGTGCTGGGTTCAAGTTCTGGTATAAACCAGCTGTTTGGTTTGGGGAAAATCACTTTGAGTCTCAGTTTCCTAGAATGGAAAGCGAGGGTGGGGGTAGAAGGGGACTAGTATTTTTCTTTCAGTGTTGATTAGAAGATTAGAGATAAAGTATATGTTACCTGGTTAGGGTCTGTGCCCTGGAGCAGTCGAGCCAATGAAATATACTCCAAGTCAGAAAGAGTGAGAAAGTTTATTAAGGAGATGTATACATTACCGGGGACCTGACAGCAACACAGGCTGTCTCTTTGGAGTTCCAAAGAGCAATTTTACATTACAGCTTATATAGAATCTTACAAGAGTTAGAAGTATCTTTGTAGTCTGAGGATGGCCTGGCCGGAGGAGTTATTCATTACAAGATAGGGGCAAAAGACTATCAGACTAAAGAGATACATATCAGATATCTGGGCTCTGATTTTCCTGTGGGGGGGTTGTAAGTCACAGGTGGTCTGACAGAACAAAACAAACTTATTTGCATCAGGTTAAAACAAAGAACAAAGCCATTAACATTAGGTCAAAGCAAAGTCTTTTACAGAGGTATATGAAGGAGGAGGCAGGCAGAGCAAGGAGAAGAACTTATAGGTTCATCATGGCATTAGTTATGCCAAGCTCTCAGTTGCCCATTTTGAAAAAGGAGAAAGCATGCTGGGGAGTATTGGGGTCACAGTATACTTATGCTTTATTAGTTCAAAGTTACTCTAAAGAAACAGAACCAATAGGAGATATATGCATATGGCCGGCACGTTCAAACTCCATAAATTCAAGCAGCAGGCTGGAAACTGGCAGTCTTAAGTCCCAAATCCACTGGCCAGGTAGGCTGGAAACGTCAGCAGGATATCTATGTTACAGTCTTGAAGCAGAATCCTTAATTCCTCAGGAAACAACAGTTATTTTTGTTTTTCTTTTCTCTGGAGGCCTTCAACTGATTGGATGAGGTTCACCTACATTATGAGGTGTAATCTGCTTTACTTAGTCAACTAATTGTAAATGTTAATCAAACCTAAATACCTTCATAGCAACATCTGGGTTAGTGTTTGTCCAAACAACTGGGCATCATAACCTAGCCAAGTTGACACATAAACTATCACAGTATATAAGCTGTCTAGAATGTAGCTGGTGCTCAACAAACAATAACAGAAGGATAGGGAACTACAATTGTCATCATTTTCTAAGGCAAAAGATGGGTTCTAGAAAAATATACTGGTGAACATAATGATTACACCTATCAAGAATTATCAAGGCAATGGTCACAAGTCAGCTCTCTAGGAACATTAAAAAAGCAAAGTTCAACAAACAGTTCCTATTTTGGTGGTGGCACCAGACTTTCTTATCAGGGAAATAAAATGTAATGTACCTTTTTCTCAGCCATCTAGTCCTGCTATAACAGAAATACCACAAGTGGATGGCTTTAACAAAGAAGAATTTATTTCTTCACAGTAAAATAGGCTAAAAGCCCAAATTCAGAGTGTCAGCCCCAGGGGAAGTCTTTCTCTCTCTGTCAGTCTTCTCACCAATCTCCGCCTGGACTGGAGCTTCTCTATGCAGGGACCCCAGGTCCAAAGGATGCGCTCTGCTCCCGGTACCTCTTTCTTGGTGGTATGAGGTCCCCGTCTCTCTGCTCACTTCTTTCTTTTATGTCTCAAGAGATTGCCTCAAAACATAATCCAATCTTGTAGGTTGAGTCCTACCTCCCTAAAACAACTGCTCCCTATCCTCTCTCATTAACATCATAGAGGCAGGATTTACAATATGTAGGAAAATCACACAACACTGGGAATCATGGCCCAGCTCAATTGATACACACATTTTTGGAGGGACAAAATTCAATCCATGACACCTTGTTTTCTTCAAGAACTCTGAAAAGGACACCATAGCTAAACTTGTTGGGGGCAGTGGTGGTTCAGTAGTAGAATTCTTACCTTCCATGCAGGAGACCCAGGTTCCATTTCCAGCTGACACACTTCAAGCCCAGCAACCCCCATCTGTCAGAGGAGGCTTGTGTGTTGCTATGATGCTGAACAGGTTTCAACAGAGCTCCCAGACTAAGACAGACTAAGGAGAAAGCCTGTCGGTCTATTTCCAAAAATCAGCCAATGAAAACACTGTGGATCACACTACATAGGGTCACCACGAGTCAGGGGCCAACTTAATGGCAGCAACAATTAAACTTGTAGTAAATATGGAGAAATGAGGGCTGAACATCAGCACATGGGTAGAAATCATTCCAAAAATTAGTCCATTGCACCGTGGAAGAAGGATACCACAGGCCCTGCCATAAGGATCCTCAGCTGTGTTTGGTATCAATTCTTTATCAAACAACTTGTATGAAGAAATAGTGGGCATATTTATCACATTTGTGGATGGCACAAAGCTAGGAGTGGCAGGTGATAATTAGATTATAGAATTAAGATTCAAAAACATCTTAGTAGCCTTCAAATATGAACTCAAAAAAACAAGCAGAAATGCAACCAAAGTAATCATTCAATTCCTCACTTCGATTAAAAAAAAAAAAGATGGAGGTGGGGCCCTTCTGCTAAATGTCTACATTGGAAGTCCGAGATAAAACCAAGAAGTTTGAAGAGAGAGAAAAAAACTATTCAGAATCCAATTAGGTTCCAAATGCAGGGTCATCAGGTGGAATCGATAGCTTCAGATGAAGAGGTAACTTGCCTGCCTAGTTCGGGGTGTTTCAAGCATTACCTGGTCCTCTGAATTTTCACCTGAACAGCAGAATCTGCTGTCTGTTCAGAATCAGGTGACCATCTCATCCCAACTGGAGCTAACACTGAGACTCAAATGAGCCAGAGACAAGGTCACTGAGAGCCCTTACCCCTTCCACATTCCAGTTGCTTTCTTTGTGGAAAGGGTTTTATAGCCACTCCTCTACATGATCCACTTACCGCATTTCTGCTGGCAGGAAGAAATAAAGTACACTTCGCGTACATCTACCATAGGAATCCTCCGAGATGGGCTCTTTCCAGTGAATTTTTCTCCCGTTGGATCCACTTCTAATGCTTAAGCCTCTCCTTCTGAAGCCATATTGGCAAAATACCTAATGTGCATCAATTCTTTTTTACTGTGCTCCTTACTTCTGTTACTTTAAGTCCTAGAATTTACTAGACAGTTGCTTCTAATTCTTAAATGGATTGGACCCTTTTTTCCACCAAACATTTGATATAAGTACAAGTAAATGGCACTTGACTATGCTCAATTAATGGCTGATTTTTCAGAAATAGATCACCAGGCCTTTCTTCAGAGGCACCTCTGGTGGACTCAAATCACCAACCTTTAAGTTAGCAGCTTAGCACTTAACCATTTGCTCTGCCCTAAGCCCTGCTGGTACAGTAGTTAAGAGTTTGGCTGTTAACCAAAAGGTCGTCAGTTTAAATCTACCACCTGCTCCTTGGAAACCCTACAGGACAGTTCTACTCTGTCCTACAGGGTCCCTATGAGTCGGAATCGACTCAGTGGGAACAGATTTGGTTTTGGTTACTGAGCACTGATACACAATTAAATGCATTTAAATAGCTTCTCACTTCCATTCTAACAATGTGGAGGTACCAGAAGCTCAGTGACCTCCCCATTACCCTGATAACCGTCCCATCTGTGAGAAAGCTTCATTCTGCCACTCAGAGTTTTCCTATCAGGCCTGGTTCCAGGTGAGAACACAAAGTATAGGGAATTGTGCAGGAGGCTTTTATGACATCATGATTCAGGCTTCAGATCAAGGATAGATTTAAAGTATTTCCCCTTCATGCTTTTCTTTTACCCCAAACCAGAATAGCATGGATGGCTTTTATAAATTACTAGTGGAGTATTTGAGAATAATTTCATTTATTTTTACAGAAATAAAATTATTTTCAAGAAATTCTACCAGCGTTTGAAAGCCAACCCATGCTAACCCAAAAAAATCAAACCCGTTGCCATTGAGTTGATTCTGACTCATAGCTACTCTACAGGACAGAGTAGAACTGCCCCGTAGGGTTTCCAAGGCTGTAATCTTTATGAAAGCAGACTGACACATCTTTGCCCTGCAGAGCGGCTTGGTGGGTTCGAACCACCAGTCTCCCAGTTAGCAGTCAACCTCTTTACCACTGCACCATCAGAGCACCTTTCAGCCCATGTTAGTCACCCAAAATATTGCTTGAAAGCCTGTCACATACTTTTGCATATCTGACTCTTATTTATTCTCAGAGAATCAAGTGATGATAAATATTAGAATTTTTAGAAGCCAGCTAAAAATTAATGAGATGAGGCCCTGTGACAATAAGACAATTGCTTGATATCAAGTCTCATGTTCCTTCTACTCTTAATTCTTTAGTAATTTATTTAAGGCTATAGGCAATCCTTTTGGCATTATATTAGCATAATTTCATTAAACTTATTTTTTAAATAACATTTTATTTTATATGGTATTCTTAGAGTTTGGCACAGTATGGGCTTTTAGGATTATGTTTTAGACATAAAAGCACTTGAAGAATCATAGTCCCCTATCTTTTGCCCTCAACAGTTATGCAAATTCTATTAGCATTCAAAGCTTGTCTACCTGCTTTTGTTACATTGCTTGGGAGACTTGGGTGTCACCAAAAGCAACTGCTGAACCCTTAGCCCAGGCTCCTCTTTCCACCCATGCCCATCTTAATTACTGAAAATGGATATTAATGGAACTATTAGGACCCTTACATACATTTCAGTGGCATGGCTTTTCTCTTGAAATCTACATGAGGCCTACTTCCTGTCATTCTAAGTGTCTAATAACCATGTTAATCACTGCTGCTCTCTCTTCTCTCTGTCTGATACAGCTGATTAGCCTTTTGTGTTCTAACAATGAGAAAGCCAATACCTGAGGGAAGATTAGGTTTTTGAGAGGATTAGGGCATGTCTGTGGGAAAAGTACAATGACTCAGTGTTCAGGAAAGAGATTGAATTTGGATATAGTCCATGTGTGGTAGCAGAAGTCATAGGGATAGTTGAGATGCATAGGGAGAATGGAAAGAAGAGAGTCAAAAATGGAGTACAGGGTACACCAACTTTCAATAGCCAGAGGGTGGAATAATTGTTTATAAGAGAGAATGAAAAAGCGCCACCAGCAAAGAAGATGACGAAAGGTTGATATATCACAGAAGCCAGAAACAAAAAGAAGTATGTATAGTCAACAGCTCAGAGGTGAAGTAAAATAAAGATCTAAAGGGCCACTGGATTTGATATCCTGGAGAAAACTGAAAAAGTGATTTCCTGTCAGGAGAGAGACAAAAGACAGATTGCAATTTGTCCATATTCCTCTCTCTGGAAACTTGGATGATAATATAAGACAAGCTAGAGTACAGCCAGAATGCTCCTTAGAAGCAAGGGTGATGAGATTGTTTCATATACTTTTTTTTATCAGGAGGGACCCACATGCATCTGTCAGTTTGTCATACTGTGGTGGCTTGCGTGTTGCTGTGATGCTGGAAGCTATGCCACCAATGTTTCAAACATCAGCAATGTTACTGGAGAATGGCCTCAGTTCTTGTCTTCAGTGTAGGAAAGAATTCGAACACTGAGACAAATAGTGCCAAGCAAGCAGAGGTTTATTAGTTAGCAGAGGGTTAACAGCAAAAGTACACTTGACCGGGGGGTGTCAAGCAAGCTACTCAGAGAAAGGGTCTGAGAGCCCCAATATAGTCATTTTCTTAGAGATTTATACCCTTTTCTCCTACCTCCCCTTCCTTTTCCCATGGCGATGCCTTCCATTTTTGTTGACTTTCTATGGGCTGGAACACTTTGATGGCTTAATGTTTAACTGCCAAGTCAGGGACCCCTGTAGGGATCATTTCCTCTCTTTCTTTCCCGAGTGCAAGCTCTCCCACTCCCCCTTACAGCAGCACCCATGGTGAACAGGATTCAGCACAGCTTCCAGACTAAGGCAGACTAGGAAGAAGTACCTGGTGGTCTACTTCTGAAAATATTGGACAGTGAAAACTTTAGGAATAGCAGTGGAACACTGTCTGATATAGTGCCAAAAGATGAGCCTCTCAGGTTGGAAGGCACTCAAAATACAACTAGGCAAGAGACTGCCTCCTCAAAGTAGAGTTGACCTTAATGACATGGATGGAGTCAAGCTTTTGGTTGTTCATTTGTTGATGTGACATGACTCAAAACGATAAGAAACAGCTGCAAACATCCATTAATAGTCAGAATATGAAATGTACAAAGTATGAATTTAGGAAAATTGGAAGTCATTAAAAATGACATGGACCTTTTACTGATTAATTAGTAGATAAGAACTGCTTTAGGTGAAGGGAAGGACAATACTCAATACATGGAAGGTCAGCTCAACTGGACTGGACAAAAAGCAAAGAAGTTTCTGGGATAAAATGAATGCTTCAAAGGTCAGCGGAGCAAGGGCGGGGGTTTGGGGACCATGGTTTAAGGGGACTTCTAAGTCAATTGGCAAAATAATTCTATTATGAAATCATTCTGCATCCCACTTTGAAATGTGGTGTCTGGGGTCTTAAATGCTAACAAGCAGCCATCTAAGATGCATCAATTGGTCTCAACCCACCTGGAGCAAAGGAGAATGAAGAACACCAAGGTCACACGACAACTAAAAGCCCAAGATACAGAAAGTGCCACATGAACCAGAGACCTACATCATCCTGAGACCAGAAGAACTAGTTGGTGCCCGGCCACAATCGATGACTGCCCTGACAGGGAGCACAACAGAGAACCCCTGAGGGAGCAGGAGATCAGTGGGATGCAGACCCCAAATTCGCATAAAAAGACCATACTTAATGGTCTGACTGAGACTAGAGGAATCCTGGAGGTCATGGTCCCCAAACCTTCTGTTGGCACAGGACAGGAACCATCCCTGAAGACAACTCATCAGACATGAAAGGGACTGGACAGTGGGTAGGTGAGAGATGCTGATGAAGAGTGAGCTAATTATATCAAGTGGTCACTTGAGACTGTGTTGGCATCTCCTGTCTGGAGGGGGGATGGAAGGATAGAGAGAGTTGGAAGCTGGCAAAATTGTCACGAAAGGAGAGACTGGAAGGACTGACTCATTAGGGGGAGAGCAAGTGGGAGCACGGAGTAAGGTGTGTATAAACTTATATGTGACAGTCTGACTTGATTTGTAAACATCCACTTGAAGCTCAATAAAAGTTAATAAAAAAAAAAATGATATGGACCACCAAAGGTTGATACCCTAGGCATTAGTGAGCTGAAATGGATTGATATTAGATATTTTGAATCAGACAATCATATGGTCTACCAAGGAGGGAATGACAAATTGAAGAGGAATGGCAGTCGCATCCATTGTCAAAAAGAACATTTCAAGATCTATCCTGAAGTACAACTCTGTCAGTGATAGGATAATATCTATATGCCTACGAGGAAGACCAGATAATATGACTGTTATTATTCAAATTTATGCACCAATGCAAATGCCAAAAATGAGGAAACTGAAGATTTTTACAAACTTCTGCAGTCTGAAATTGATCAAACATGCAATCAAGATGCACTAGTAATTACTGATGATTGGTATGCCAAAGTTGGAAACAAAGAAGGAGTGGTAGTTGGAAAATATGGTGTTGGTGATAGAAGAAATGCCAGCAATTACATGATAGAATTTTGCAAGACGAACCACTTCATTGCATATACCTTTTTTTCAACAACATGGACCGTGACTATACACGTCAACCTCACTGGAAGGAAAACAAAGGAATCAAATTGACTGCATTTGTGGAAAAAGATGACAGAGAAGCTCAATATCATCAGTCAGAACAAGGCCAGGGGCCAGCTGCAGAACAGACCATCAATTGTTCATATACAAGTTCAAGTTGAAGCTGAAGAAAATTGAAACAAGTCCATGAGAGCCAAAATATGACCTTGAATATATTCCACCTGAATTTAGAGACCATCCCAAGAATACATTTGATGCATTGAACATTAATAACTGAAGACCAGAGGACATCATACATGAAGAAAGCAAAGGTCATTAAAAAGACAGGAAAGAAAGAAAAGACCAAAATGGACATCAGAAGAGACTCTGAAACTTGCTCTTGAACATCAAGTAGCTAAAGTGAACAGAAGAAATGATGAAGTAAAAGAGCTCAACAGAAGATTTCAAAGGGCAGCTTAAGAAGACAAAGTCAAGTATTATAATGAAAATGTGCAAAGACCTAGAGTTAGAAAACAAAAAGGGAAGAACACACTCAGCATTTCTTAAGCCGAAACAACTGAAGAAAAAATTCAAGCCTTGAGTCATAATTTTGAAGGATCCGATGGGCAAAATACTGAACAATGCAGGAAGCAATAAAAGTAGATGTAAGAAATACACAGAGTCACTGTACCAGAAAGAGCTGGTTGACCTTCAGTCATTTCAGGAGGTAGCATACGACCAAAAACCGATGGTACATGAAGGAAGAAGCCAAGCTGCGCTGAAGGGAATGGCAGAAAACAAGGCTCCAGGAATTGATGGAGTATAATTGAGATGTTTCAACAAAGAGATGCAGTGCTAGAGGTGCTCACTCATCTATGTCAAGAAATTTGGAAGACAACTTCCTGGCCAATAGACTGGAAGAGCTCCATATTTGTGCCCATTTTAAAAAAAGGTGATTCAACAGACTGTGTAAATTATTGAAAAATATCATTAATATCACATACAAGTAAAATTTTGCTAAAGATCATTCAAAAGCAGTTGCAGTGGTACATTGACAGGGAACTGCCAGAAGTTCAAGTCGCATTCAGAAGGGGATGTGGAAAAAGGGCTATCATTACTGATGTTGGATGGATCTTGGCTGAAAGCAGAAAGATATTTGCCCATGTTTTACTGACTATGCAAAGGCATTTGACTGTGTGAAAATCATAACAAATTATGGGTAACATTGTGAAGAGTGGGAATTCAGAAACATTTAATTGTGCTCATGAGGAACTTGTACATAGGCCAAAAGGCAGTTGTTCAAACAGAGTGAGGGAATACTTTGTGATTTAAAATCAGAAAAGGTGTTTGTCAGGGTTGTATTCTTTCACCATATTTACTCAATCTGTATGCTAAGCAAATAATCCTGAGAAGCTAGACTATATGAAGAAGAATGCAGCATCAGGAAGAAGATTCACTAACAGCCTGTGATATGCAGATAACACAACCTTGCTTGCTGAAAGTGAAAAGGACTTGAAGCACTTCAAACACGAAGACAGAAACAACGTGGCAGTATAGACGGAAGCATCACACCATCCCACCACAGCAAAGACCTGCAAAACTAAGTAAAACATAGACAAACATCAGTCCTGGAACTCTAAGCATCAAATGAAGAGATAAAGAACTCAACCAAGCACTGAATGGAATAAGAAATTGACAGAGAAGAGAGAGCTAGGAGAGATGCGGAGTGGAGGTCCCTTATCAGCAAACACAGAACAGATTCGTCATCTTGGACTCCCATTAGAGACTGGTGCACAGGGAGTACAGGAAAGCAGCTTCACAGAGCTCCCACCAGGAAACAGAGCCCCCGGTAGCCAGCAGTACACACCTTCCCACCACCCACCTTTTTCCCCCTGTTCAGCCTCCACCGCTTCCCAGCTGCTTGGATTCGCCCTTCCCACACTGGCAGGCTCCTTCAGTGCCATTTCTTTGTTGCTGGTGTTGCTTTTTTCGAATTCTTTTGGTTTCCTCCTTGCCTCTCACCTCCTTCCCCTCCTTTCTCCAAAACACCTGGCTCTGTGTGCCATCTTTGCTCCTTCTTGACAGGCTGTTCAGTGTCACTCAGCATGGGAAGTGATTCCCCAGTCTGCGCCTCCATGCTGGTGGGGTACCAAGGCCTTTTTTTTCTTTTTGGTTTTCTTCATTTCTCGGTTTCTAGTCTCTCTCTACTTACCACCTTCTTTTCCTGTCTCCTGAATACGTGGTGCTGTGTGCCATCTCTGCCCCTTCTAGACTGGCTGTGTCCTGAGGTCTGGGAGCCACTTCCAAGGTTGCCAGTGGAATCCTTTGGGGCATTTCTTTTTTCTTTTTTCCTTTTCTTCATCTCTCAGTTTCTCATCTCTGTCTAGTTTCCTTCTTTCCCTGTCTTCTGAATACCTGGTGCTGTGTGCCCTCTCCGGCCCTTGTAAATGAGCCATGTCCCAAGGCCTGGGAGCCAATTCCCTGATTGAAAGTGGGATCTCTGGGGGCTTTCTTCCTTCCTTCCTTTATCTATTTATTTATTTTCTCTTTGTTTTTCTTCATTTCTTGGTTTCTCATCTCTCCACTCCAACGGCAGACTCTCTCAGCACTTTTTTTTCAGCTCCTGTTTCTCCCTCCTCTCTCTCTTCTTTCCCATACCCAATGTAGCACCACACATCACAACCTCCCCCCTCCTCCCTGCCTATCAGCACTGTGCACTGAACGTCACACCTCTGAGCAGCACAGTTATGGCCTACAAGAACCTGCCCTGCACTGACCCCAGGCCTGCCGGGTACATGCTATAAACAACACATCCCAACCGTTCCCCTTCAGCTGGATGTGCCCTGCTGCACCATAGGTCCGTGACTAGCCCTGCCCATGAGACAAGAAGGTGAAAAATATCTTGCCCACAGACGAGCAAACAACAAAGAAGGCACAGCCCACCTGCTCAGACATAGCCAAATAAAACAAAAAAGGCAGGATAAAAGAAACAAATCTACAATCAAGAAAAGAAGAAAATAACTATTAAATGTCACAAAGACAGCAGACAACATCAAAGCCTGGGGTGGGGGGGACAAGACAGGATGGTTCCAGTAGGTGTCCAAAATAAAGCACCAGATAACTTTCCAGTAGAAGAAAAGGCACTGGAACTACCTGATAGGAAATTCAAATCTCTAAGATTTAGAGCTTTAAGAGTTGAAACAAAAAGCAGACAAAAAACAAGGAAAAACAACATAAATTCATGGAAAAGACAGACAAAACAATGGAAGAATTCAGGAAAATAATACAGGAACAAAATGTCAAAATAAATACACAAATAGAAACCATATAAAAACAAAAATTAAAAATCCAAAATATAAAAAAGATTTCAGAAATGAACAGTGTCATAGAAGGTCTAAGGAGCAGGTTTTAAAAAAGGGAAGACAGGTTCAGCAAATCGAAGACAAATACATGGATTCAACTTCGCCTGATGAAAAATCAGAAAAAAAGAA
This sequence comes from Loxodonta africana, assembly GCF_030014295.1. Lineage (NCBI taxonomy): Eukaryota > Metazoa > Chordata > Mammalia > Proboscidea > Elephantidae > Loxodonta > Loxodonta africana. The sequence continues at coordinate 43,371,155 of NC_087367.1, read as the reverse complement.
AAAAGAAGAAACCCTGAGAATTGTGTGTGATACAATCAAAAGCAAAAATCTGTGAGTGATCAGAGTTCCCGAACAGGGGAAGAAAATCAAAAGCATAGAGAGGATCATTGAAGAATTGCTGACAGAAAACTTCCCTAATATCATGAAAGATGAAAAACTGACCATCCAAGAAGTTCAACAAACCTATACAGTATACAGTCCAAAAGAAAATCACCATTATGATATCATAATCACACTCACTAAAATGAAGACAAAAAAAGAATACTGAGAACAACTTTAAAAAAAGTCACATACAGAAGAGAAACAATAAAACTAAGCTCTGATTACTCAGCAGAAATTATGCAGGCAAGAAGGCAATGGAATGACATATAAAAAACCTTGAAAGAAAAAAAAAATTGCTAACCAAGAATAATATATTCTGTAAAACTCTCATTCAAATATGACGGTGAAATTAGGACATTTCCAGAAAAACAGATATTAAGAGAATATGTAAAAACCAAATCAAACTTGCAAGAATTATTGAAGGGAGTCCTTTGGTTTGAGAACAAACTCATCAGATAACAACCTCAATCTAGGACACAAGATCACACACTAGCCAGATAACTAACCCAGGAAATGAACTCTCAAGGACAATCAAAACTAAAAGATTTACAACATGAATCTAGAGATATTACTCTGTAAAAAACAACAACGTCGGAACAATAAAAGAGGGAATAAATGGTGTAGGTATAGAACATTCTAATGGAGGAGAACACAAAGTGATACCAAGTAATAAAAGACTGGTTCAAACACAGGAAGATATGGGTAAATTTCAAGGACCCACAAAGAAAGTTAACAAACCTACTCATCAAAATAAAGAAGAAAAACATAAAGTTTCAGTAAAAACAAAATTACAAAACAAAAGAAATGAAAAAGAAATCCACAAACAAAAGGAACTCAGCACAGGAGAGTAAGAGGAACAAAGAAAATGTTAGCACCACAAAAAAAAGCACTACAAAATGACAGCAATAAACTCACTCCTATCAATAATTAAAGTGAATGTAAATGGCCTAACTGCACCCATAAGGAGACAGAGAGTGACCGAATGGATAAAACAAACAGAATCCATCAATATGCTGTCTGCAAGAGACACACCTTAGAAACAAAGACGTAAATTTTTTAAAAATCAAAGGGTGAAAAAAAGTGTATCAAGCAAACAAACAAAAAAAAAAGCAAACAACTACCAAAAAAGAGCAGGAGCGGCAATACCAATCTCAGGTAAAATAGACATTAAAGCAAAATCCACCATAAAACAGAAAGAAGGGCATTATATAATGATTAAAGGGATAATCCATCATGAAGACAAAACCATAATAAATATCTATGCACCCAATGACAGTGCTCCAAAATACATAAAACAGACTATAACAGCACTGAAAAGAGAAGTTGCCAGTTCCACAATAATAGCAAGAGATTTCAACACATCACTCTCATTAAAGGACAGAACATCTAGAAAGAAACTCAGTACAGATACAGAAGATCTAAAGGTCACAATCAGCCAACTTGAACTCATAGACATATATAGAACACTCCACCCAACACCTGTAAAGTACACAACCTTTCCCAATGCACCTGGAACATTCTCTAGAATAGACTACATCTTAGGCTACAAAGCAACCCTCAACAAAATCTGAAAACATTGATATAATACAAAGTATCTTCTCTGATCACAATACCATCAAAGTAAAAATTAATGACAGGAAGAGAAAGGAAAAAAAACCAATTACATGGAAACTGAATAACACACTGCTAAAAAACACTGGGTAATAGAAGAAATCAGAGATGGAATAAAAAAAATTCCTAAGACTCAAACGAGAATGAAAACACATCATACCAAAACCTTTGGGACACAGCAAAGGCAGTTCTCAGAGGTCAATTTATAGCAATAAATGCATACATCTAAAAAGAAAGGGACAAAATCAAAACATTAGCTGGACAACTCCAACAAATAGAAAGAGAACAGCAAAAGAAGTCCACAGCCACAGACAAAAGGAAATAATAAAGATCAGAGCAGAAATAAATGAAATAGAGAATAGAAAAACAATAGAATCAACAAAACCATAAGTTGGTTCTTTGAAAGCATCAACAAAGATGACAAACCACTGACCAAAATCACAAAAGAAAAACAGTAGAGGATGCAAATAACCCAAATAAGAAATGAAATGGGGAACTTACAACAGACCCAACTAAAATAAAAAGGATCATGACAGAGTATTATGAAAAACTATACTCCAACAAACTTGAAAACCTAGAGGAAATGGACAAATTTCTAAAAACACAGTACCTACCCAAACTAATACAAACTGATGTTGACAAGTTGAACAGATCCATAACAAGAGAAGAGATTGAAAAGGTAATAATAATTAAAATTTAAAAAAACCCAACAATAACAACAACAAAAAAACCTGGCCCAGATGGTTTCACTGGAATTTCTACCAAACATTCAGAGAAGAGCTTACACCAGTACTACTCAAACTATTTCAGAACATAGAAAAGGAGGGGATACTTTTGATTTCATTCTATGAAGCCAGCATAACCTTGATACCAAAATCAGCAAAGACATCACAAAAAAAAGATTATAGACCAGTATCACTCATGAATATAGATATAAAAATTCTCAACAAAATTCTAGCCAGTAGAATTCAGCATGATATCAAAAAAATAACACACCACAACCAAGCAAGATTCATACCAGGTATGCAAGGATGGGTCAACATTAGAAAATCAAACAATGTAATCCACCACATAAATAAAAGAAAATAATCACATGATCCTCTCAATCAATGCAAAAAAGGCATTCAACAAAGTCCAAGACACATTCAAGATGAAAACTCCCAGTAAAATGGGTAAGAAGGGAAATTTCTCAATATAATATAGGGTGTCTACACAAAACCAACAGCCAACATCATTCTTAAGGGAGAGAGGCTGAAAATATTCCCTTCGAGAACAGGAACAAGACAAGGATTCCGTTTATCATCACTCCTATTTAACATTGTGCTGAAAGTCCTAGCTAGAGCAATAAGGCAAGAAAAAGAAATAAAGTGCATCCAAATTGGTAATGAAGAAGTAAAATCATCCCTATTTGTAGATGATATGATAGAAAACCCAAAAGGCTCCACAAGAAAATTGCTAGAACTAATGGATTCAGTAGCTGGATATAAGATAAACATACAAAAATCAGTTGGATTCCTATACACCAATAAAGAGAATGACAAAAAAGAAATCAGGATAATAATACCATTTGTAATAGCTCCTAAAAAAACAAAATACTTAGGAATAAAGCTAACCAGGGATTAAAAAGACCTATACAAAGAAAACTACAAAACGCCACTGCAAAAAATCAAAAGAGGTCTACATAAATGGAAAAACATACCATGTTCATGGATAGGTACACTCAACATTGTGAACATGTCAACTCATCCCAAAGCAATCTACAAATACAATGAAATACCGATTCAAATACCAACAGCATTCTTTAATGAGATGGAAAAACTAATTATTAACTTACTATGGAAAGGGAAGAGGCCCCAGATAAGAAAAGCACTATTGAAGAAGAATAAAAATAGGAGAACTTGCACTACCTGACCTCAGAACCTACTATATAGTTACACTAGTCAAAAGAGCCTGGTACGGATACAACAACAGATACGTTGACCAATGGAACAGAATTGAGAACCCAGATGTAAATCCATCCATCTATTGTCACCTGATGTTCAACAAGAGCCCGAAGTCCATCAAGTAGGGAAAAGACAGTCTTTTTAATAAATGGTGCTACAAAACTGGAAGTCCATCTGCAAAAAAATGAAACAGGACCCATATCTCACACCATACACAAAAACTAACACAAAATGGATCAAAGACCTAAATATAAAACTATAAACCATAAAGGTCATAGAAGAAAAAATAGGATCAATGCTAGAGGCCCTAACTCACGGCATTAACAGGATACAAACCATAACAACATACAAACTCCAGAAGGTAAACTAGATAACTAGGATCTTCTAAAAGTTAAACACTTATCCTCATCAAAAGACTTCACCAAAAGAGTAAAAAGAGAACCTACAGACTGGGAAAAAAAAATTGGCTATGACAAATTTGACAAAGGTCTAATCTCTAAAATGTACAGGAAAATTCAACACCTCTACGACAAAAAGACAAATAATCCAACTAAAAATAGGCAAAGGAAATGAACAGATACTTCACCAAGAAAGATATTCAAGCAACTAACAGACACATGAGGAAATGCTCTCTATCTCTAGCCATTAGAGAAATGCAAATCAAAACCACAATGAGATACCATCTTAGCCCCGCACTACTATACAAAAAAAAAAAAAAAAACCACAGAAAATAATCAATTGTTGAAGAGGCTTTGGGGAGATTGGAATTCTTAAGCACTGCTGGTGGGAACACAAAATCGTACAACCATTTTGGAAAACAATATGACGCTTCCTTAGAAAGCTAGAAATAGATATACCATATGATCCAGCAGTCCCACTCCTAGGAATATATCCCAGAGAAATAAAAGCTGTCACACGAATAGACATAAGCACACCAATGTTCACTGCAACATTATTCACAATAGCAAAAACATGGAAACAACCTAGGTGCCCATCAACAGATGAATGGGTAAACGAGCTATGGTACATACCCACAATGGAGTACTATGCAACATTAAATACAATGATGAATCTGCCAAGCATCTCATAACATGGATGAATCTGGAGGGCATTATGCTGAGTGAAATAAGTCAATCACAAAAGTCCAAATACTGTATGAGACCACTACTATAAAAAGTCATGAAAAGATTTACACACAAAAAGAAATAATCTTTGATGGTTTTGAGGGAGGGGAGGTGTGGGTGGGTATGGAAAAATACTGAATAGACAATATATAAGTGGTAACTTTGGTGAAGGGTAAGACAGTACACAATACTGGGGAATCCATTACAGCTTGTACAAAGCAAGGTCATGGAAGCTCCATAGACACATCCAAACTCCCTGAGGGATGGAATTACTGGGCTGAGGACTATGGGAACCATGGTCTTGAGGTTCTAGCTCAATTGGTGTAACACAATTTATTTTAAAAAATGTTCTACATTGTTCTTTGGTGAGTAGTGTCTGGGGTCTTAAAAGCCTGTGAGTGGCCACCTAAAATACTCCACTAGTCTGAGCCCTTCGGGAGCAAGGGAGAATGAAGAAAACTAAAGATACAAAGGAAAGATTAGTTCAAAGGACTAATGGACTACAACTACCATGGCATCCAGCAGACTGAGTCCAGTACCACCAGACTGCTCTGACGGGGATCATAATAGAGGGTCCCAAACAGAGCTGAAGAAAAATGTAGAACAAAATTCTAATTCACAAAAAAAGACCAGACTTATTGGCCTGACTGAGACTGAAGAAACCCTGAGAGTATGGCCCCAGACACCCTTTTATCTCAGTAATGAAATCACTCCCGAGGTTCACTTTTTAGTCAAAGATTAGACAGGCCCATAAAACAAAAGAAGACTAAAGACACACACCAGGCCAGGGACAATGAATAGAAGGCAGGAGGGGAGGGGAAAGCTGGTAATAGGGAACCCAGTGTTGAGAAGGGAGAGTGTTGACATGTTGTGGGGTTGTTAACCAATGTCATAAAACAATATGTGTACTAACTGCTTAATGAGAAGCTATTTTGTTCTGTAAACCTTCATCTAAAAAAAAAAAAAAGATAGGGTTCCTACTAGAAGTGTTATTAACTGAATGCAGAAGACAAAACCCACTGCTGTAGAGTTGATTCTGACTCATAGCAACCCTATAGGACAGAGTAGAACTGCCCGATAGAGTTTCCAAGGAACACCTGGCAGATTCGAACTGCCAACCTCTTGCTTAGCAGCCGTAGCACTTAACCAAGAAGACAGACACATAAAAAAGAGAAAAGAAATCAAATGCTGTGTACATAGTTTATAAAGAAAATGTTCTACATTGTACTTTGGTGAGTAGTATCTGGGGTCTTAAAGGCTTCTGAGCAGCCATCTAAGATACTCCACTGGTCTCACCCTGTCTGGAGCAAGGGAGAATGAAGAAAACCAAAGACACAAGGGAAAGATTATTCCAAAGGACTAATGGACCACATCTACCATGGCCTCCACCAGACTGAGTCCAGCACAATTGGATGGCCCCCTGCTACCACCACTGACTGCTCTGATAGGAATCATGATAGAGGGTCCCCGACCAAGCTGGAGAAAAATGTAGAACAAAAGTTTACACATGCACACACAAAAGACCAGACTTAATAGTCTCAGAGAGACTGGAGAAACCCCAAGAGTATGGCCCCCGGACACCTTTTTAGCTTAGTAATGAAGTCACTCTTCAGGTTCACCCTTCGGCCAAAGATGAGACAGGCCCATAAAATAAAATGAGACTAAATGGGCACAGCAACCCAGGATCAAGGATGAGAAGGGAGGAGAGGACAGGAAAGCTACTAATAGGGAACCCAAGGTCAAGAAGGGAGAGCATTGACATGTCTTGGGATTGGCAACCAACGTCACAAAACAATATGTGTGCTAATTGTTTAACAAGAAGCTAGTTTGTTCTGTAAACCTTCATCTAAAGTACAAAAAGAAAAAAGATTTTCAGCCAATATGGCACCATAGACAGAGGCACCACGCCATCCCTTCACAGCAAAGACCTGAAAACCAAGTAAAATGGAGACAAATGACATTCCTGGTACCTGAGGTATCAAATGAAGAGATAAAGAACTCAGCCAAACATGGAATGGAATAAGAAACTGACAGAGGACAGAGAGTGAGGAGAGATACATGAGCAGGTCTCCTATCAGCTAACACGGCACAGGTTTGCCAGCTTTGACTCTTGTTGGGGATTGGTGGTTAAAGGAGCACAGGAAAACAGCTTCACGGAGCTCCCAGCAGGAGACAGAGCACCCGGTAACCAGTGATACATGCTTTCCTACCCCCCATACTCTCCCCGCTGCTCTACCTCCAAGCTTCCGGGCTGGCTGCAGTGGCTTGGCTATCTGGGAAGTGCAGCTTCTTTGCCACTTGGGTTTGCCCCACCCACATTGGAGATCTGTGAATAGGGAGTACAGGAAAGCAGCTTCAGGAAGTTCCCAGCAGGTAACAGAATACCAAGTAATGAGAGGTATACGCTTTCCTAACCCCCACCCTTCCCACCGCCCCCCCCCGCCCCCGCCGCTTTTTCTGCTTCCTGGCAGCCACAGTCTCTGGGCCAGGAAGCAACTGCTTCCGACCCCGGGCTGCTTGGATTCACCCCGCCTGCATTGGCCAGCTACATGAGCTGGTATCGTTTCTTTCTGTTTCTTTTGGTTTCTTCTTTTGACTCCCTCCTCCTTTCTCTGGAACACCTGGCTCCCTGTGCCATCTATGCTTTTTTTTCTGAAAGGCTGTGAAGTCCCTCTCGACAGGGAAACCACTGTCACTGCACACGACACCATGCTGGTGGGATTCCTGGGGCTTTTTTTTGGCTTGTTTTGTTTTGCTTTGCTTTGTTCTGTTTTGTTTCTCTTTCTTTTCGTGGCTTGGTAGCCTCCTCTAGCCAGGCTGAACTGCATGGCTTAGGAGCCACTCCCCAAATCTGTGCAGCCCCATAGGTGGGATCCCTGGGGGCATTTCTTTTTTTCTTTCTTTTTTTTTCTCTCTTTTTCCCTTTCTGTCTTTCTTCATTTCTCATCTCTCTCTACTTACCTTCTTTTCTTGTCTCCTGAATAGCTGGTGCTGTGTGACATCTATAACCCCTCAAGCTAGGCTATACTGCACAGCTTGGGAGCCATTTCCCTGGTTTGCGCAGCCACACCAGTGGGACCCCAGGAGGCTTTTCTTTTCTTTCTTTTCCAAATTTTTATCTAGTTATTGTTTTTTTCTTCTTTTTCCCCCTTTTTGCTTTTCTCCGTTTATCAGATTCTTATCTCTCCATCCAATGGCAAGCTCCCTTAGCACTTTTTTCCTTTGTTTCTTTGTTTTTGCTCCTGTTTCTCTCTCCTCTTTCCCATACGCATATTAGCCTCACATATCACAACCTCCCCCCTCTTTTCTGCCTACCTGTACTGTGCACTGAACATCAAACCCCCCCGAACTGCACAGGCATGGCCTACTGGAACTGGCCCAGCACTGATTCCTGGCCCACCCTGTTGGTCCTAGTAGTGCTACAAACAACTCATCCTAGCCCCTCCCCTTCAGCTGAATCTACCCTGCAGCACCATAGCTGAGTGTCTGGCCCTGCCCATTGGACAAGGAGGTAAAAAGTAGCATGACTACAGATGAGCAAACAACAAAGAACACACAACCTATCTGCTTAGACACAACCAAATAAAACAAAAAGACAGGATGAAAGAAACAAATCTACAATCAATAAAAGAAGAAAATAACTATTAAATATCACAAAGATAGCAGACAACATCAAAGCATGTGAAAAAAACAGGACAGGATGGTTCCAGTAGGCATCCAAAATAAAACTCCAGATTACTTTCCAGTAGAAGAAAAGGTACTAGAACTACCTGACAGGGAATTCAAATCTCTAATATTCAGAGCTTTCCAAGAGTTGAAGCAAAAACAGACAAAAATGAGAAAAAATAGACAAATTTATGGAAAAGGCAGACAAATTCATGGAAAATACAGACAAAAGATGGAAAAACTCAGAAAAGTAATACAGGAACAAAATGCCAAAATAAATTCACAATTAGAAATCATACAAAAGCAACAACTACAAATCCAAAAGGTTAACAACGAGGTTTCAGAAATGGAGAGTGTCATAGGAGTGCTGAGGAGCAGATTTGAAATGATGCAAAACAGGATCAGCAAAATTGAAGACAAACAATTGGATACAACTCTGCTTGAGGAAAAATCAGAAAAAAAGAACAAAGAAAAATGAAAAAACTATGAGAATTATCTGGAACATAATCAAAAGCAAAAATTTGCAAGTGATCAGAGTTCCAGAACAGGGAAAGAAAACAGAAAACACAGATCATTGATGAATTGCTGACAGACAACTTCCCTAATATAATGAATGATGAAAAGCTGACCATCCAAGAACCTTAAGGAACCCCATATAGGATAGACCCCAAAAGAAAAACACCAAGGCATATCATAATCACACTCACTAAAACCAAACACAAACAAAAAAAGTCCTGAGAGCAGCTGGAGAAAAACAAAAAGTCACATACAGAGGAGAAACAATAAGACTAAGCTCTGATTATTCAGCAGAAACCATGTAGGCAAGAAGGCAATAGGATGACATATAAAAACCTTAAAAGAAAAAAATTGCCAACCAAGAATAATATGTCCTACAAAACTTTCATTCAAATATGATGGTGAAATTAGGACATTTCCAGATAAACACAAATTAAGGGGATATGTAAAAGCCAAACCAAACTTACAAGAATTATTAATGGGAGTCCTTTGGTCTGGAACAAACATCAGACCACAGCCTAAATCCAGAATGCAGATTGTACCAGGCTGATACCAATGTAGGAAATGAATTCTCAAGGACTATCCAGAACCAAAAAATTACAACAGGGAACCAGAGTGGTCAATCTATAAATGTCAACAACAGCAGAACAATATAAGAGGTAATAAACGGTGTAGGTATAGAATTACTAATGGAGAGGAAGTCAAGGTAATACCAAGTAATAATAGACTGGTTCAAACCTAGGAACATAAGGGTAAATTTCAAGGTAACCACAAAGAAAGTTAACAAACGTGCTCACCAAAATAAAGAAGAAAAACATAAAGTCTCTATAAAAACAAAAGAAATGAAAAAGAAATCCACAAACAAAAGGAACTCAGCACAGGAGAGTAAGAGGAACAAAGAAAACATTAGCACCACAAAAAAAGCACTACAAAATGACAGCAATAAACTCACACCAGCAAAAACTGAATGTAAATGGCCCAAATGCACCCATAGAGAGACAGAGAGTGACCGAATGGATTAAAAAACAGGATCCGTCAATATGCTGTCTACGTGAGACACATCTTAGAAACAAAGACGTAAATTTATTAAAAATCAAAGGATAGAAAAAAATATATCAAGCAAATAATTTCCAATAAAGAGCAGGAGTGGCAATACTAATCTTAGATAAAATAGATTTTAAAATAAAATCCACCATAACAGACAAAGATGGGCACCATATAATGATTAAAGGGATGATTCTTCATGAAGACTTAACCATGATAAATATCTACGAAGCCAGTGACAGTGCTCCAAAATGCATAAAACAAAGTATAACAGCACTGAAAAGAAAAATTGACAGTTCCACAATGCTAGCAGGAGACTTCAATACACCACTCTCAGTAAAGGACAGAACATCTAGAAAGAAATTCAACAAGGGCACAGAAGATCTAAAAAGTACAATCAGCCAACTTGACCTCATAAATATATACAGAACACTCCACCCAACAACTGCAAAGCACACATTCTTTTCCAACACACAAGAAACTATCTCCAAAATAGACCATGTCTTAGGCCATAGAGCAAACCTCAACAAAATCCAAAACATTGAGATAATACAAAATATCTTCTCTGACCAAAATGCCATCAAAGTAGAAATTAACAATAAGAGGCCTGAGAAAAAAAAAATCAACTACATCAAAACTGAATAACACCCTGCTTTAAAACCACTGGGTAATACAAGCTATCAGAGATGGGTCAAAAAATTTCTAGAATCAAAAGAGAATGAAACCTTTGAGACACAGCAAAGGCAGTCCTCAGAGGTTAATTTATAGCAATAGATGCACACATCAAAAAAGAAGAAAGGGACAAAATCGAAACATTAGTTATATAACTAAAACAAATAGAATGAGAACAGCAAAAGAAGCCCAGAGCCACCAGAACAAAGGAAATAATAAAGATCAGAGCAGAAATCAATGAAATATAGAATAGAAAAACAATAGAAAGAATCAACAAAACCAAAAGGTGGTTCTTTGAAAGGATCAACAAAAACGACAAACAACTGTCCAAACTGACAAAAGAAAAACAGGGGAGGGCACAAATAACCCAAATAAGAAATGAAATGAGGGACATTACAACAGGCCCAACTGAAATAAAAAGGATCATAACAGATGAAAAACTATACTCCGACAAATTTGAAAACCTAGAGGAAATGGACAAATTTCTAGAGACACACTACCTACCCAAACTAACACAAAAGGACGTTGAAAATTTGAACAGGCTCAAAAGAGAGGAGATTGAAAACGTAATTTAAAAAAAAAAAAAAACTGCCAACAACAAAAAAAAGCTTTGGCCCAGATGGCTTCACTGGAGAATTTTACCAATCATTCAGAGAAGCACTTACACCAGTACTAAGCAAACTATTTCAGAACATAGAAGAGGAAGTGATACTTCTAAATTCATTCTATGATGCCAGCATAACCCTGATACCAAAACCAGGCAAAGACACAACGAGAAAAGAAAAATACAGACCAATATCTCTCATCAATAGAAAAAAAAAATTTTTTTCTATTGATATAGATGCAAAAATTCTCCACAAAATTCTAGTCAATAGAATTCAGTATCATATAAAAAAAAATACGCCACAACCAAGTAGGATTCTACCAAGCATGCAAGGTTGGTTCAACATTAGAAAATAAATCAATGTAATCCACCACATAAATAAAAGGAAAGAAAATAACCACATGATCATCTCCATTAACAGAGAAAAGGCATTCAACAAAGTCCAACACCTATTCATGATAAAAATTCTCAGTAAAATAGGTATAGAAGGGAAATTTCTCAACATAATAAAGGGCATCATTGAAAAACCAACAGCCCACATCATTCTTAATGGAGAGAGGCTGAAAACAATCTCCTTGAGAACATGAACAAGACAAGGATGCCCTTTAGCACCACTCCTATTTAACATAGTGTTGGAAGTCCTAGCTAGAGCAATAAGGCAAGAAACAGAAATAAAGGGCATCCAAACTGGTAATGAAGAAGTTATACTGTCCCTATTTGTGGATGATATGATACTGTACATAGAAAACCCAAAAGACTCCATGAGAAAACTACTGGAACTAATAGAAAGATTCAGCAGAGTACCAGGATACAAGATAAACATAAAAAATCAGTTGGATTCCTACACCAATAAAGAGAACAATGAAAAGGAAATCAGGAAAACAATACCATTTATAATAGCCCCTAAAAAAATAAAATAAAATAAAAATACTTGGGAATAAATCTAACCAGGGATGTAAAAGACCTACACAAAGAAAACTACAGACCAGAACTGCAAGAAACTAAAAGAGATCTACATAAATGGAAAATCATACCATGCTCATGGATAGGTAGACTCAACATTGTGAAAATGACAATTCTACCCCAAACGAGAAAACCCTGGTGGCATAGTGGTACAGCGCTATGGATGTTAAACAAAAGATTGGCACTTTGAATCTACCAGGTGCTCTTGGAAATTCTGTGGGGGAGTTCTACTCTGTCCTATAGGGTTGCTATGAGTTGAAGTCAACTCAATGGCACCTGGTAATGGGTAACCCAAAGCAATTTACAAATACAATGCAATACCGATTCAAATACCAACAACATTCTTTAAAGAGATGGAAAAACTTATTAACTTTTTATGGAAAGGGAAGAAGCCCCGAATAAGTAAAGCACTATCGAAGAAGAAGAATAAAGTAGGAAGACTCACACTACCTGACCTCAGAACCTACTATACAGCTAAGGTAGTCAAAACACCCTGGTACTGGTACAATGACAGACACATTGACCAATGGAACAGAATTGAGAACCCAGATGTAAATCCATCCACCTATGGTCACCTGATTTTCAACGAGGTCCCAAAGTCCATCAAATGGGGAAAAGACAGCCTTTTTAACAAACGGTACTGGTAAAAGTGGATGTCCATCTGCAAAAAAAGAAAGTGAAACAGGACCCATACCTCACATCATGTACAAAAACTAACTCAAAATTGATCAAAGACCTAAATATAAAGCCAAAAACTATGAAGTTCATAGAAGAAAAAATAGAATCAACATTAGAGGCTCTAATACACAGGATTAACAGGATACAAACCACAACAAACAACACACAAGCTCCAGAGGATAAGCTAGATAACTGGGATCTTCCAAAAATTGAACACTTATGCTCATCAAAGGACTTCACCAAAAGAGTAAAAAAAGAATGTACAGATTGGGAAAAAAATTTTGGCAGACAAAGGTTTAATCTCTAAAATCTACAAGAAAATCCAGCACCTCTACAACAAAAAGACAGATAATCCAATTAAAAAATGGGCAAAGGAAATGAACAGACACTTCAGCAAAGAAGACATTCAAGCAACTAACAGACACATGAGGAAATGCTCACCATCACTAGCATTACAGAAATGAAAATCAAAACCACAATGAGATACCATCTCAGCCTGGCATTAGGGCCACAAGTCAATAAAATAGGAAATAACAAATGTTGGAGAGGCTGTGGGGAGTGCAGATTCTTATGCACTCCTGGTGGGAATGCAAAATGATACAATCATTTTGGAAAATGATATGGCACTTTCTTAGAAAGCTAGAAATAGAAATACCATATGATCCTGCAATCCCACTCCTAGGAATATATCCTACAGAAATAAAAGTCATCACATGAATAGACATATGCACACCCATGCTTATTGCAGCATTGTTTACAATAGCAAAAAGATAGAAACAACCTAGATGCCCATCGACAAATGAATGGATAAACAAACTGTGGTACGTACATACGATGGAGTAGTACGCAACCATAAAGAACAACGATGAATCTGTGAAGCATCTCATAACATGGAGGAATTTGGAGGGCATTATGCTGAGTGAAATAGGTCAATCAGAAAAGGACAAATATTGTATGAGACCGCTACTGTAAAAACTCATGAATAGGTTTATATACAAAAAGAAACAATCTTTGTTGGTTACGAGGGAGGGGAACAGTGGGGATGGAAAAACATTTAAGAGATAAGTGGTAACTTTGGTGAAGGGTAAGACAGTACACAATACTGGGAAAGCCAGCACAACGTGTACAAGGCAAGGTCATGGTAGCTCCACAGACACATACAAACTCCCTGAGGGACCGAATTGGTGGACTGAGGGCTGTGGGGACCATGGTCTCAGGGAACATCTAGCTCAATTGGCATAACATAGTTTATGGTCTTACCCCTTCGGGAGCAAGGAAGAATGAAGAAAACTAAAGATACAAGGGAAAGATTATTCCAAAGGACTAATGGACCGCATCTACCATGGCCTCCACCAGACTGAGTCCAGTACAACAAAATGGTGCCTGCCCGCCACCACTGACTGCTCTGACAGGGTTCACAGTAGAGGGCCTCGGAGAGAGCTGGAGAAAAATGTAGAACAAAATCCTAACTCAAAAAGAAAGATCAGAGTTGCTGGCCTGACAGAGACTGGAGAAACACTGAGAGTATGGCCCCCAGGCACACTTTCAGCTTAGTAATGAGGTCACTCCTGAGGTTTACCCTTCAACCAAAGATTCAGCAGGCCCATGGAACAAAACAGGACTAAAGGGGCACAGCAGCCCTGGGGCAAGGACTGGAATGCAGGAGAGAACAGGAAAGCTGGCAATAGGGAACCCAGGGTTAAGAAGGGAGTATTGACATGTTAAGGGGTTGTTAACCAATATCATACAACAATGTGTGTACTGTTTGATTAGAAACTAGTTTGTTCTGTAGCCTTCATCTAAAGTACACTAGAAAATATATATATTAAAAAAAGAAATAAAATGATGTATCGCATTGGGCAAATCTGCTGCAAAACACCTCTTTCAAGTGTTAAAAAGCAAAAAGAGCCCTTTGAGGATTAAGGTGCGCCTGATGCAAGCCATGGTATTTTCAATTTCCTCATATGCATGTGAAAGCTGGACAATGAATAAGGAAGTCCAAAGAAGAACCGATGCCTTTGAATTATGTTGGTGAAACGTATCGAATACACCATGGAATGCCAGAGCAATGAACAAGTCTGTCTTGAAAGAAGTACAGCCAGAATTCTCCTTAGAAGTGAGGATGGCGAAACTTCATCTCACATACTTTGGACACATTATCAGGAGGGGCCAGTCCCTGGAGAAGGATATCATGCTTGGTAAAGCAGAGGGTCAGCGAAATAGAGGTAGATCCTCAACAACAAGGTAGATTGACACAGTGGCTGCAACAATGGGCTCAAACATAGCAATGATTGTGAGGATGGAGTAGGACTGAGCAGTGTTTTGTTCTTTTGAACACAGGGTTGCTATGAGTCAAAATTGACTGGATGGCACCTAAGAGCAACAACACAAAGGAGAAAATAGTATTGAAGGAGTATTTTTTAAATTAATTATTAATTTGTCTCCAATAGCTTAGGCTGCAAAACTTATCTTGGAACAATAAAAATTAACTTTCTCCTTTACTTATTTATTTTTTTCTTTCTCTCTCCTTACATTTGTACCCTGACAACTCATTCCTTTCACTGACAACTCCGATCAGCCATGGAGCAGGTTCATTTCTTGAGAATGACACTTGAGGAAGACATATATCTTCTTCCTCCCCCTATGACTTCCCTGTTAGGCTCTTTCTGACTTTGGCCCTGGCTTCAACCCACCCATTCCCCCCATCCAGTCCTCGCTCACCTAAGGTCATGTACACAGAGCTATGAAGGGAGAGTTTCCAACCTTTGTGGAATCTTCCATTCTTTTCAGGTTGCTCCTTTGTACCCAGAGTAGGAAACCCTCAGGGATTGTGGTGAGTTCCAAATGGCTGTGAATATCCTGGAAGTTGCTACGGGTGGCTGCACAGGAGAACAACCCCCACAGTGAGCTAAGTCAACACTGGGGATATAAGGGCCAAACTCCAGATTTGGAGGACCGAAGGCAGGAGGAAATTGGGGCAGGGATTGATCATGGAGCCCAGAGTTCATAACTGAAAAAAGATTTAATCTATGTGAGAATGTTTAGGAATAGGGGAGGAGGGCCCTGAGGGACAGCTAGAATACTGGGGTGAGTCCACACACCACTTTCAAGGGCTGGGAGAGAGCTAGGTGAGTTAGTCAGACTGTGCTCAGGGCCCAGGAATGTAGACATTGGCATTCTTATCATCAGGTTACACATCGAATGATTTGATACGCTGGAATCCATATTGGGCAATACTGCTTCCAGCCACACTGAATAACTTCATTGATATTTTTTTGGAGACTGAAATTTTTAATTTTAACTAATTTTTCCAGGTTTACTGCATTTTTGATGTGTTTTTATTATGCCTCAAGGTCATTCCCCCATAGGAGCTATTCCAGTTTTATAATTGAAAAAGGAATCAACATTCCTAATTTAAAATATGAATTTTTCAAATCCAACTTTTCTAGCTCAAAGTTATACTGTCAAAATGTGACTAGTTAGGGACTTAAGGTGCTGAACTATACATGTTACATGGTAGTTTTTTTTTTGTTGTTTTTCTCTCACCTGGATGAAGTATAAGTAGTTTTTACTGGCCGACACTGGAAACATCTCAGCCTGTGGATTCTTGGTAAAGATCCCAATGTCCCTCTTGGATAATGTGAGCAGGCTGCCTCAGTTCTGGCTACAGAGCACACACAGGTAAAGTGGCTGCCTTTCCTGGCAGTCAGAAGGTGAAAGCTGTCACTGGATTCTGCTACCTCAGCCACACACTGACAGACAACACATTAATAGGCAAGGAAGTAGACAGCTCCATCTAGGAACCCAGCACGTCTCTTGGCAGAATGGTAGGAAGGTTCTGCTTTCCAAATAAAGTTTTGTCAGAGCCAGCGGCCCAACATCTCCCTGTGTAGATGAACTCTAATGGCTTCTCAGTGACTCCCATCAAGCCAGCCTTTTCTTCAGCAACAGCCCATGCACCATGTGCTAAGCTGGGGGTGGGAGGGTGTGGGGCTTACAAAGAGACCCACGTGGGGATCCAGTCCTGCTACAAAGTCTAGCTCATTTGTTGAGTTTCCACTGCCAGCTACTGTACTAGGCACAGTGGAAGGCATTGTTAGTCTCATTTTAGAAGGTTAAGCAACTTGCCCCAAACCACACTACTGTAAGAACAGAACCAGATTTCGAAGCCAGATCTGCCCAGCTCCAAATTTCACATGATTTCCTCTCCTTCAAGCAATATCCTTTCCAGCAACTACAAGGCTTCTGCATGAATGAAGACCCAGAATGGCTGTCACTTCCCTGTCAGGAGCAGAAGTCTCCTGCAGACCACTGCTCTTCTAGCTCAGCCTCACATTTAAAATATGTAAGCTAAGGCTTCTTACATCCCATGCATTAGATAAAACAGGATCCAGGACAAATGCCTCCTCTCTGGATTCAGAGCTCAGCCTTGCTCTCGAGCACCCCCTTCAATTCTCAGGCTCCACACCTTGCCCACTATGCAACCTGGTCATATCAGCCCACCCCTGGCCCTACAAATGCCTATTCCCTGGAATCCAAGCTCAGCCTTGATCTCCAGCACCCTCAGCCCCCAGGCTCTGAACCATGGCCATACCTGCCCACCCTGGTCCAAAGAAACATCATTGAAAACTCTCCCTTCATTCATACACACTGTTTTTACATGATCTTGCATGATGATGCACTTTCTCCCCTCATCTTTAATGAGACTAAAGAGCCACAAACATCCTGATATTTATGAAAATGGAATTATCCAGATGTCTTTGCATATGTTACAAATGGCCAGCTCAGTACAGGATAAATACAAAGAAAATCTCCTCTCTCCACTTGGGAGTGAATGTTTGTAAATGAGACAAGGAAAAATTATCAAATGTACCCTAGTTCCTAGTGAAGGTGACTTTATCCCTGTGGTTCGAATTTCTGTTATTAAAAATCTTAGCTATTCAAAATTGAAACTTTTTCAAAGGTGTTCAAGGGTTGATGTTTGCTGGTTATTATATTGTTATTAATTTTTGGCCAAAACAAGGAGATGTAGTGACGGGTAGTGGAGATAAGGGGTAAGGATTACTGCTTTTATGTTCCTTTGGGATCAGTGAAGAGAAGCAGCTTGCTCTTGTAGATTTTGTGGAGGAAATGGAGAATTTGGGAAGTGAGAAAGCAAATGGGAAGGCAGATGGAAGCACAGACCTTCATGGAGAAGCTGAAACTCCAGCTGATCATGAAGATTAGAGGCCAATGGTTTGCTGGAAGTGGAGGGAGGTAACAGCTGGAGAATGCCTTGACCACAGAACACAGAATCAGGAACAGGCAAGGCCTGTTGAGGACTGACACACAGATCACCTTGATAGGAGCTGGAGAAAAGTTATGGTAGAAAAGGAGGCAGAGGCCAGACCCTCAAAGGATTAAATGCCATGCTGAGGAAGCCTGGACTTTTATAATTGAAGAAAAGTTTGCATTGGAATTATTTAAACAGAAACATGATGCAATGGAAGTTGAGACTTAGGAAGGTTGTTGTTGTTAGTTGCCATCAATCAGCTCCGACACATAGCAACCTTATGTGTAAAAGAAAAGACATTGCCCTGTCTTGTACCATCCTGACAACCATTGGTATGTTTGAGCCTGTTGTTGCAGCTATTCTGCTAATTCATCTCAGTGTGGTAAAGAAAAGGGTGAATTGAAAGGCAACTTTTTCATTGCTTCATCTACCATATTTTCACCCCACCTCCTTCACAGAGAAATTGAGGGCTTCAAGCTGCTGTTCTGGTCCAGGGAATGAGAATATGCCCTCCATCTCTTCTGTATCCAGTTGTTTTCTGCCTGTGGTGGGAGGAAAAACACAGCCAATGGAAAGCCTGGAGCCAGCTAAGGCCTCACATTCTTTACTTCATTGCTTGGTTTCTCTCCACTTCTCTGGCCAACAGACAAGACCTGCTGAAGCCACTCCTCACTTCAGCCCACATTCTGTCCCCCGCCCCTCCAGCCCCCTACTCTCTGCCCCTGCATGTCTGCTTCTGGTGGTCTGCAGCTCTCTCCAATTCCTAGATAAAGTCACATGGCTTCAGATCCTGCTGCTACATCCTAAGTCTCCTGCAGGCCTGGTTTTTGGCCTGCCTGCTCACAATCTGCCATGATATAAACCAGCATCCCTGCAGCAGCCATCTCCACAATGAGCCCCCAGATCAGCAGGGAGACAAGGCCTCTCCAGGGCCAGCTGTGGAGATTAGGTGCTATTTGGAAAGGACCTGTGGGGTGCCATGTGAGGGAGACCGTGTATCCTTAATGGGAGACAGGGGATATGTGTGTCCTTGGTCTGAGAATCCTACTGTCTTCTGGTTCAGCCTCTCGCCCTGTGGGGATATAATTGGATCGAGTGCAAATCTCAGGCCATATGCTCAGGTGGGCAAGAAATTTAACTTCCTTTATGTTCTAAACAAGAACTTGATTGCCGTTTTAAGCCCCATTCTCCAAATGATCTTAGTTAATATGGGGTCCCTCTCAGCCTTATCCCAGCAGGGTTGTGGGGTATCCATAGTGCCAGAATAATGGCAGGGGTAGAAGTAATCTTCCTGAATCTCTGCTGGCATCTGTTAAGATGTCCTCATTCTCATCTGGTCTTTGGTCATTTGCTTATGCGGGTTGCTGCTGGTTATTCCCCATCCCTGACTCTAAGGCCTGCTCATGTCTGACCTCCTCTCAGCTACTGCCTTGCCCCCCTCTATACAAGACCACATGAGGCTGAAAGAAGCCCCATGAAGCTAAGTTCCCAAGTGCCAGGATACACCAGGAAGCGATATCTTCTCTACAGGCCAGGTGCCTCTACAGGATTCTGCCCAGGAATGGGGGTACATGTTCCCTCTGCCTTGGATTCCCCCAAACCTATCTGGGAATTTATCATTCCCTCAATGGGCCACATTTCTCAAGGGTTGTGTCCATTGGTCCCCTGGGAAGCAGACACTGAAGTAGAGTTAGGAGTAAAGAGGCTTATTGGGGGGAAGTTGGGGAGTGCTTGTGAAAGATAAAGGGTGAGGACACAGGACTGGGTGGAGAGAAACTTAGACTGCGCTGCAGAGATGTCTGCATCGGGCAGAGATGGCCAGGCCTTCATACACCAGCTCAGGCACTGTTGGCTGGGGCAGCCCTGGAAGAGTGTGGGCTAGGCTCACTGGCTGAGGTGAATCCTGAAGGTGCCACAGCCGCAGGCTCACAGCCAACTGCACCCCTCACAGCTGAACGGCAGGTTCTTTCCCAAAGGGAGAGCCCAGTGGTATACCTTCCTAGCTCCATGGAAGCCTCCCACACCTGCTTGCTCTTCCCTTTCCTTTCAGCCCCAACCCCAGCACAAGATGGGGAATCCTAGTCTGCCCATAGTGGGAGGAAGGTTTGCTATACATCACCTCATAGTTTTCTCTGAGGTCTTTCCAGCCCCGCTAAGGGCTATAGTTTTGAAACTCAAAAGTGGATCTTGTTTTCTTTCTTCATATTATGAAACTGTCCCCCTCAGGAAATAAGCTCAGAATAGCTGAGCTTAACTGAAAAATAATACCATGGAGGAAAGAGACATATAAGAGAGCAGGGAACATTGCCAGTTAATTCGAAATATTATCTCTCTACTTGTCTCCTCTTAATGAATCTTTGCATCCCTACAACAAAAATTTACTTCTCATCCTACCAAATGCCCCCATCACCTCCAAGAAGGTAAGGAAGTCTTTCTGCATTTCAGCAACTGCCTCAGCAAAGGTTGTCCTGACTCCAGAGGTAATACAACCCCCAGTAGCTCCAAGGAATATCACGATACAGGTAAGATGCTCTCCACCCTCCATGTAGGTGTTGTCGCCTTCTTCCAGAAGGCTCTTTCTCCTCGCAGCAGTGGCTCCATCATCCTCAAGCAATCATTCCTAAAAGTAATGTTATTTTTGGGTGCCATCAAGTTGATTCCAGCTCACAGCGAAACTATATATGACAGATTAGAACTGCCCCATAGGATTTCCTGTAATATTTATGGGAGAAGATCACAGGTCTTTTCTTCCACAGAGCCAATGGGTGAGTTTGAACCACCAACCTTCAGTTAGCAGCCAAACGCTTAACCATTGCACCAATAAGAGTAAATAGCACTTACTCCATGCCAAGCAATGTTTTAAGTACTTAACATATAATAACTCATTTAAGCCCCCACTGCCCCCCATGAGACATGTACTACTACTATTCCCATTTTATGGATGAAGGAACAGAAGCAGAGAGGTCAACTAACATGCCTAAGGTCACACAGTGAGTAAGTGGCAGGACCAACATTCAAACTCAGGTAGTACATCTAATCTTAGAGTTGGAGTGCTAAATCTCTGCAGTTGTTAGTCTCGTTACAGGGGCTTAACTGAAAAGGGGGCAGTAACGTGGGGTAAAGGAGCCCTGGTGGTGCAATGGTTAAGCGCTTGGCTGCTACTCAAAAGGTCAGCAGTTCAAACCCAGCAGTGGCTCCATGGGAGAAAAGATTGCAGCCTAGGAAACCCTATGGGACAGTTCTACTGTCATACAGGGTCTGTATGAGTCAGAATATATTCAGCTGCACACAACAACTACATAATAAAATGGGGTAAGAGGACTTGCTGGCAACAGGTGAGATATTGGTTAATATTTCAAACTATTAGCCCACCATAAACACTGTAATAACAAGTTTCTTATTATTATACACAATTAAAATCTCACACTTATTGACTTCTCATCAAGTGTCAAACACTGTGCTAAGCATTTCAGGTAAATCACTGTACCTTTTCTTTAAATAACCACAGAAGAGAGTTTTATTTTGTGCTTTTCACAGATGATGAAAATGAGGCTTGGAGAGGCTAAATAATTATTTCGGGATCATTGAGATGCAATGGCTACTGAGTTATGGAACCAGGATTCTGACTCCATATCCTCCAGTTTTAACCATGTGGAGCCTTGGTGAGCTGTCTTTGCTGAGCCATTGTATGTTGGCTGCTGGTACAGGCCATGCTCAGTGATGCATTCTGCATCATCCCAGGATCGAAGTCTGGGTGTTGGCTTCTGGCCTGGGAAGAGCAAGCACAAAAATGGAGGCAGAACCATTGGCCTTTGAAGAGGGCCTTGTGTGCTCTTCTGGCCCCACGTCAGTGGCACTTCTCAGCCCACCCCAGCCAGCAGCCTCAACCTGCAGGTCCTGATGGAAAAGGGTCCCAGGCAGGCAGCAGACAGAACCATGGACACTTAGACAACAAGCAGGCAGAAGACAGGACCACTAAGCCTCAGGAACCTGGGAGGGACAACTGCATTTACAGGGAGAAGTGGGCACCCCGAGGGGTTAAGTGATGCAGCCTAAAGTTATGCAGCTGGTAACTGGCAAAGCCTGATGCCAACCCATCTCCTCTGACCTTTTATGCTAACAACCCGTCACCATTACTAGGAAAAAAAAAAATAGCACAAAGTTCATGCCCTAGAGTGGAGGACTAGTCTCTTTCTTAGTGGCATTTGTTATAGTCACATTTGGGATGCTTGGAATAGCAAAGAGAGGCATTTTATTGGGTCACAGGGAACAGCAAAGAAGCAGCATCACTATGAATGAAGAAGCCACATATCTTTGCGGGAGAGAGCTGACCCCCCATTCAATGTTTAAGATGAAAAGTAAATTACAGAACCTATTTTACGTGCAGGCACATCCCACAGATGAGGATGTTACATTTCAAAGAAAGTAATTTTTTCCTTCAACAAATATTTATTGAGTACTTACTTTGAGCAAGGTACTAGGAAAATTTCCAGGGATGAAAAAGACAAGGTACCACTGAGGGGCTTACAGGTGGACACAAAGAGCATGGCATGTAGGGAAATCATTACGACAAAACAGAAAGTGGTGTCATCAGTGCTGTTGCCTAATGATATAGTTACTAATATTTGAGGGCTTACAGAGCATTGACACATTTATTTTCTGGACATGCAAATGGAACGCAAAGCCAGCAGTCACAATAGACGCTCATATAGTCCATTAGTTTCCCTACCATAAATTTCTCTTTGTGGGGAAATTAATGGGAGAGTTAATGCTTATGCTGGAGTCTGCGGGTGGTGCAAATGATTTAACTCTCAAATACTAACTGAAAGGTTGGTGGTTCAAACCCACCCTGAGGCACTCAAAGGAAAGACCTGTAAATCTGCTTCTGAAAGTTCACAGTCTTGGAAACGCTTTGGAGCACAATTCTACTCTGACACCATAAGTCATAACTGACTCGACAGCAACTTGTTTGGTTTTTGGGGGTTTTTGTTTTGTTTTAAAAGAGGCATAAGACTTGGAGTGGTGGGATGGAAAGCAGAGAGAATGGTGTGTGTGTGATAGCATGGGAGGTGGGCCTGCCGACGGGGCATGTCTGAGAACCTCCAGTTGTTCAGGTCCAGTATCAGCAGAGGTTCTGCATCTTCACTGTGTAAGAGAATCACCTGGTGGAGCCTTTAAAAATATTGATACCTGGCTCCATTCTGGGAGTTTCCTAATCAATTGGTCTTGGGTGGAGCCAGGGCATTAATTACGTTCAACAGTTTCCCCAGGTGATACTAATGTGCAGCCAGGGTTAAAGACCTCTGGGCTAGAGTAGTGGGGCTCAAACTTACGCTGCATCAGAATCACCTGGAAGGCTTATTAAAACACAGATCCCTGGGCCCTCCTCCCCAGGGTTTCTGATTCAGCAGGTATGGGAGGGGCTCAAGAATTTACAGTTCCAACAAGTTCCCAGGTGATGCTGATATTGCCAGTCTGAGAATCACACTTTGAGAATCACTGGGCTAGAGCACAGGATGCAAGAGGAAGAATATCTTGAGACCAGGATAATTCAGTTGGCTCATGAGGAATCTGCAATGCTAGCTGTAGGGAGACAAGATTTCATCATGGTCGCACTATGGTCAAGGCAGGCCCTTGGCTATGGTCCTAGAAAGGGTCCCACTGGCTCCAAGCTGATGAGAACTGGCCCAGGTCTTAGAACAACTCTCGGCCTTGGATCCCAGAATAACAACTCCCATTAGCCTTGAGCACATGAGAAGAAGCCGCCCTCGCTAGAGTTTGATTATTTTTGACTCTTGGGTCTTAGAAAAACAGCTGTATGCATCTTTTGTTTTTGTTCCCCTTTAAATTTCTCTGCCTCTTTGGCTCGGCACGGAAAATACTCCATCCATCCGCCACTGGAGAAAGCAGCTGCTTGCCCGTGTAAGAAAATTTCCCTGAATAAACGTATGAATCTGGAAAGGGCTACATGTCAGTTATTTGGATTATCTGCCAGGATGCACAGTGAGGATCTTTCCTTGCTGGGGCTGTCCCCTGACACTAGCCTAAGAAATATTAGACTTCACTCTCTCCGCATTAGGATGTGGGGTGGGACATGCTTGAAGCTGTGTACTAGGAAAAGAAACCTAGAAGCAAGATGAGGGAGGGGTTAGGAAGGAGGAGACTAAAGACAGAAAAACCAGTTTGAAAGTTTTTAGCAACAACCACTAGCCTAGACCAGGGAAAGTACAACCTGAACCAGGGCAGTCTTATCAGCAGTAAGGAAGAGGAAGTAACTACCAGCAGCAATGCTGAGGTCACATTCAGAAGACAGAATGGCAGTGAGCTGTGAAAGGAAAGGAGAGAGAAGAGGGGCCATGACTCCGAGGTTTAGGGACAGGTATGGCCTACCAGCTGTTGGGACTGAGAGATTAGTCTGGGAATTCAAGACACTACTCTAAGGAAGAGATCATGAAAACAGACAAAAGTGAAAATGAAGAGATTAGGTCCAAGGACAGATCCTGGAAACACCTGGCTGAGGGAAAAAAAGAGACCAAAAAAAAAAAAAGCACAAAGAGCCGAGGGAAAAGAATATTAAGGGTAATGGGGAGGTCAATAGAGTGAAATGCTGCAAAGCACTGCAGTGAGAGCTGGGTAAATCAATTAATCAACCAACCAACCAACCTAGTTATGATTGTGTCCCAAGACACGGTACCTGTAAATACGACCTTGTTCAGAAATAGAGTCTTTGAAGACGTTATCAGTCAATTAGCATGAGGTCATACAGGAGAAGAGTGGATCCTAATCCAATCTGAATGATGCCCTCATGAAAGAGGAGAAGCAGAGACGGAGACAACATGGCAGCCTAGACAGATACATCATACCATCCTTCTGGAGCAAAGACCAAAAAAACTGTGTAAAACAAATACAGACATCAATCCTGGAACCCTAAGCATCAAATGAAGGAATAAAGAAATAGATCAAACACTGAATGGAAGAAGAAACTAAAGGAAAAAAGAGAACCAAAAGAGATACAGAGTAGAGGTCCCTTGCTGACTAACACAGCACAGCGGCCTCATCTTGGAGCACAGCCATCAATGACCCCTGACAGGGAATACAGGAAGGCAACTTCACAGAGTTCCCAAAAGGAGACAGAGCACCCAGTAACCAGAAAAACATGCTTTTCCACCCCTCACTCTTCTGCCCACCTCCACCCTTCCTGACCTTGGTTAGAAAACTACCGGCCCACCACCAGTCAAGGTCGGTCGTGCCCTCACCTGCTGGTTCCTGCCATGCCATTTTTTCCTTTTCTTCTTTTTCTCACTCCCTCCCACCTAATCCATACCTCACCTCTACCCCTTCCTGCCAGGGCCATGCAGCACCACTTTGGCTAGACAAGGCTAGAGAGACACCAGTCCACCACCAGCCCAGGTCCGTCTCACCCCCACCTGGGGCTTCTGCCGTGCCATTTTTTTTTTCCTTTCCCTCTTTTTCTTTGACTCATTGCCATTGAGTCAATTCTTGTCTATTAGCAAAAAGGTCAGCAGTTCGAATCCACCAGCCACTCCTTGGAAACCATATGGGGCAGTTCTATTCTGTCCTATAGAGTTGCTGTGAGTCAGAATCGACTTGACATCAACTGGTTTGGTTTGGGTTTTCTTTTTCTTTCTCCCTCCCAACGAGCCTGTATCTCACCTCTACCCCTTCCTGCTGGGCCATGCCATACCCCTAGCCTTGTCTAGCCCACCTTAGCTAGACAAGGCTAGAGAGACAGTAGTCCACCACCAGCCTGGGTCTGCCCCACCCCCACTCACCAGCTCCTGCCTCACCTATTTTTTTCTTTTCTTCCCTTTCTTTCTCCCTCCCACCTAGTCCCATATGCCACCTCTATCCCTTCCTGCCATGATGCACCACCATGGGTAGAGAGCTACCAGCCCATCATGAGCCTGGGTTCCCCCCACCTCCACTTGCCAGCTCTCACCATGCCATCTTTTTTCACTTTCCTCCTTTTCTTTCTCTCTCCCACATAGCCCCATGCCCTACTTCTGCCTTGGTACCAGGGCACATCGCAATGCTTTGGCTAGAGAGACACCAGCCCACTACCAGCCCGGGTCCACCCCACCCCCACTTGCCAGCTCCTGCCACACAATTTTTTTCTTTCTTTCATTTTTCTTTTTTCCTTTTCTTTCTCTCTCCCACCTAGCCCCATATACCACCTCTACCCCTTCTGTCCAGGCCTGCTGTGGGTAGAGAGCTATGAACCCACTGCCAACCTAGGTCCCCCAACCCCCACCCACAACATTTTATTTTTAATTTTAATTTTTAGTTTATTTTTTCCCTTTCCTCATTTTCTTTCTCCCTGCCATGTAGCCCTATACTGCATCTCTACTCATTCCCACTGGGCCACACCATGCCACCTTGGCTAGAGAGGCACTGGCCGACAACCACCCCAGGTCCACCCTGCCTCTACCTGACAGTTCTTGCTGCACCATTTTTTTAAATCCTTTTTCTCCTTTCTACCTGTTTTCTCCCTCCTACCTAACCCTGTACACTACTTTTACCACCCCCCAACACTGAACCTTGCCACACTCCTGCAGGTAGAGAGTTTCAAGCCCACCACCAACCCAGGACCCACCTGCCCCCACCTGCTAGCCCAGCCATGCCATTTCTTTATTTTATTTATTTTTATTAGTTTTTCTTTTCCTCCCACCTAGCCCCATATACCACCTCCCCCACTTCCTGTCAGCCTTGAGGTCTTCCCAGACCCCACTGGTCAGCACTGCCCTTTTTTTTCTATCTCTTTTCTTTTCTTTTTTCCCACCACCTTCTCCATTCCCCACCATCCCTTCCTGCTGGCCCTCTCTGTGCTGCCAAGGCTAGAGCATCCCCAGCTCAGGCTTGCCACTGCAACTAGCCTACACTGACACTCCCCTCCCACCACTCTACGAGCTGCTGAACAGAGGGAAGCAAGCCCGTACCACTCCTGTTCAGCACCCCTGCCTATCTTGTGAAGGGTTGTGAATGCTGTCATACCACAGGACCGACTCAAAAGGAAGACAGCAACTGCCCAGGTGGCCTTCAGCCATCTCGTCAAACTAGTGTACAGAGAAGTGGGTTCACCCTGCCTCCTGCTGTCCTGCTCACCCAGACAAGATAATGTAAGCTATCATGCCCATAGATGAGGAAGCAGCAAAGAATGCCTGGCTCACCTGCCCTGACAAATGAAATAAAAACAAAGAAGTAGGATGAAATTAACAAACATACAATCAATAAATAAAGGAAATAATACCCTGGTGTCTCAGAGACAGCAGACAATAATGAAACATAAAAAGCAGGTTAAGATAGCTCCATCAAGCGAACAAAATAAAGAATCAGATGACCTTCTGGTAGAAGAAAAAGCAGTTAAACTACCTGATATGGAATTCAAAAGACTAATAGTTAAGATTCTCCAAGAGATTGGGAAACATGGACAAAACCAAAGAAAAAATAGACAAAAGTGATAGAAAACACAGGAAAAAAAACACAGCCAAAATTAAGAAAAACACAGACAAAGCAATAGAACAATTCAGGAAAATAATGCAAGAATGTCTGTCAGTTTGTCACACCGTGGTGGCTTGCGTGTTGCTGTGATGTTGGAAGCTATGCCACCAGTATTCGGATACTAGCAGGGTCACCCTGGAGTACAGGCTTCAGCCGAGCTCCCAGACTAAGACAGACTAGGAAGAAGGACCCGGCAGTCTACTTCTGAAAAGCATTAGCCAGTGAAAACCTTATGAGTGGCAGCGGAACATTGTCTGATATAGTGCTGGAAGTTGAGCCCCCCAGGTTAGAAGGCACTCAAAAGATGACTGGGGAAGAGCTGCCTCCTCAAAGTAGAGTCGACCTTAATAATGTGGATGGAGTAAAGCTTTCGGGACCTTCATTTGCTGATGTGGCACGATTGAAAATGAGAAGAAAGAGCTGCAAATATCCATTAATAATCGGAACCTGGAATGTATGAAGTATGAATCTAGGAAAATTGGAAATCGTCAAAAATGAAATGGAACACATAAACATCGATATCCTGGGCATTAGTGAGCTGAAATGGACTGGTATTGGCCATTTTGAATCGGACAATCATCTAGTCTACTATGCTGGGAATGACAACTTGAAGAGGAATGGTGTTGCATTCATTGTCAAAAAGAACGTTTCAAGATCTACCCTGAAGTACAACGCTGTCAGTGATAGGATAATAACCATACAGCTACAAGGAAGACCAGTTAATACGACTATTATTCAAATTTACGCACCAACCACTAGGGCCAAAGATGAAGAAATAGAAGATTTTTATCAGGTGCTGCCGTCTGAAATTGATCGTACATGCAATCAAGATGCATTGATAATTACTGGCGATTGGAATGCAAAAGAAGGAAACAAAGAAGAAGGATCAGTAGTCGGAAAATATGGCCTTGTTGATAGAAACAATGCTGGAGATTGAATGATAGAATTTTGCAAGACCAATGACTTCATTGCAGACACCTTCTTTCACCATCATAAATGGCAACTATACACATGGACCTCACCAGATGGAACACACAGAAATCAAATTGACTACATCTGTGGAAAGAGACAATGGAAAAGCTCAATATCATCAGTCAGAACAAGGCCATGGGCCAACTGTGGAACAGACCATCAATTGCTCATATGCAAGTTCAAGCTGAAACTGAAGAAAATCAGAGCAAGTCCACGAGAGCCAAATATGACCTTGAGTATATCCCACCTGGATTTAGAGACCATCTGGAGAATAGATTTAACACATCGAACACTAGTGACCAAATACCAGAGGATTTGTGGAATGACATCAAGACATCATACATGAAGAAAGCAAGAGGTCACTGAAAATACAGGACAGAAACAAAAGACCAAGATGGATGTCAGAGGAGACTCGGAAACTTGCTCTTGAGTGTTGAGCAGCTAAAGCAAAAGGAAGAACTGAACAGAAGATTTCAAAGGGCCTCTCGAGAAGACAAAGTAAAGCATTATCATGACACGTGCAAAGAGCTGGAGATGGAAAACCAAAACGAAGAACATGCTTGGCATTTCTCAAGCTGGAAGAACTGAATAAAAAAATCAAGCCTTGAGTTGCAATAGTGAAGGATTCCATGGGGAAAATATTAAACGATGCAGGAAGCATGAAAAGAAGATGGAACAAATACACAGAATCATGATACCAAAAAGAATTAGTTGATATTCAACCATTTCAAGAGGTGGCATATGATCAGGAACCGATGGTACTGAAGGAAGAAGTCCAAGCTGCTCTGAAGGTATTGGCGAAAAACAAGGCTCCAGGAATTGATGGAATATCAATTGAGATGTTTCAACAAACAGATGCAGCGCTGGAGGTGCTCTCTTGCCTATGCCAAGAAATATGGAAGACAGCTTCCTGGCCAACTGACTGGAAGAGATCCATATTTATGACTATTTGCAAGAAAGGTGATCCAACCGAATGTGGAAATTATAGAACAATGTCATTAATACCACACACAAGCAAAATTCTGCTGAAGATCATTCAAAAATGGCTGCAGCAGTATATCGACAGGGAACTGCCAGAAATTCAGGCTGGTTTCAGAAGAGGACATGGAACCAGGGATATCATTGCTGATGTCAGATGGATCCTGGCTGAAAGCAGAGAATACCAGAAGGATGTTTACCTGTGTTTTATTGACCATGCAAAGGTGTTCGACTGTGTGGATCATAACAAACTATGGATAACATTGCAAAGACTGGGAATTCCAGAACACTTAATTGTGCTCATGAGGAACCGTTACATAGATCAAGAGGCAGTTGTTCGGACAGAACAAGGGGATACTGATTGATTTAAAGTCAGGAAGGGTGTGCGTCAGGGTTGTATTCTTTCACCATACCTATTTAATCTGTATGCTGAACAAATAATACGAGAAGCTGGACTATATGAAGAAGAACGGGGCATCAGGATTGGAGGAAGACTCATTAACAACCTGCATTATGCAGACGACACAACCTTTCTTGCTGAAAGTGAAGAGGACTTGAAGCACTTACTAATGAAGATCAAAGACCACAGCCTTCAGTATGGACTGCACCTCAACATAAAGAAAACAAAAATCCTCACAACTAGACCAAAGAGCAACATCATGATAAACAGAGAAAAGATTGAAGTTGTCAAGTATTTTATTTTACTTGGATCCACAATCAACAGCCATGGAAGCAGCAATCAAGAAATCAAAAGACGCATTCCATTGGTTAAACCTGCTGCAAAGGACCTCTTCAAAGTGTTGAAGAGCAAAGATGTCACCCTGAAGACTAAGGTGTGCCTGACCCAAGCCATGGTATTTTCAAACGCATCATTTGCATGTGAAAGCTGGAGAATGAATAAGGAAGACCAAAGAAGAGTTGACGCCTTTGAATTGCGGTATTGGCAAAGAACATTGAATATACCATGGACTGCCAAAAGAACAAACGAATCCATCTTGGAAGAAGTGGGGTCAGAATGCTCCTTAGAGGCAAGGATGGCGAGACTGCATCTTACATACTTTGGACATGTTGTCAGGAGGGATCAGTCCCTGGAGAAGGACATCATATTTGGCAGAGCACAGGGTCAGCAGAAAAGAGGAAGACCCTCAACGAGGTGGATCGACACAGTGGCTACAACAATGAGCTCAAGCATAACAACAATTCTAAGGATGACGCAGGACTGGGCAGCATTTCATTTTCTTGTGCATATGGTCGCTATGAGTCAGAACCAACTCAATGGCACCTAGCAACAACAACAATGCAAGAATAAAACAAATTAACAAAATAAACAATAAATAGATAAACAATAAGACATCATACAAAAACAATGACTAGAAATCTAAACGATAAACAATAAAATTTCAGAAATAGACAACTCAGTAGAAGGCTTTAGGAGCAAATTTGAAACAATGGAAGACAGAATCAGCAAGTCTGAAAACAAATCAATGGACGCCACTTTAATGAAAAATCACAGAAAAGGATGAAGAAAGCATAAGAATTATGTGGGACAAAATGAAGAGCAAAAATTTTTGCATGATTGGAGTTCCAGAACAGAGGGATAACATGGAAAACACAGAGAAGACTGTTGAAGATTTGCTGGCAGAAAACTCCCCAAACATCATGAAAGATGAAAAGATGGTTATCCAAGAAGCTCAATGAGCCCCATATAGGATAGACCCCAAAAGAAAGTCACCAAGACATCTCATAATCACACTTGCCAAAACCAAAGACAAAGGAAGAATCCTGAAAGCAGCTCAAGAAAAATGAAATTCACTTACAAAGGGGAAGCAATAAGATTAAGCTGTGATAAACTGGCAGAAACTGTGCAAGCAAGAAGGCACAGTGATGACATATACAAATCCTTGAAAAGAAACAACTTCCAACCAAGAATAATATATCCTGCAAAACTCATGCTATATATTATGGAAAAATCAGGACATTTCCAGATAAACAGAAATTAAGGGAATTTGTAAAAACAAAACCAACTTCAAAAGATATATTTAAGGATGCCCTTCAGTTAGAAAACCAACATCAGACAACAATTAAAGTTTAGGATACAGGAGAGCATCAGCAAACACAAAACCAGGTAAACAACACAAAACCAGGTAAACAAAACTAAAAGGCATAAAATAGGGAAACAGAGACATCAACCAGTAAATGACAACATTGTCAAAATCATAAAAGGAGGAATAAATGGTGTAGGTATAGAACTTTCAAATGGAGAGGGTGTCAAAATTATATCAAGTAATAAAAGACTGGTTCAAACTTAGAAAAATAAAGGTAAATTTCAAAGTAACTACAAACAAAGTTAACAAACCGCATAAGAAGAAAAACAAAGTTTTACTAAACACAACATCTATAATAATGAAAGAAAGGAAAATCCACAAACCTAAGGAACTCAGCACAGGAAAGAAAGAGCAAAAAAGAAAACATCATCACCAAAAAAAAAAAAAAGCAATACAAAATGACAGCAATGAACTCATACCTAACGATAATCACACTGAATATAAATGGCATAAATGCACCTGTAAAGAGACAAAGAATGACAGAATGGATAAACAGGCACAACCCATGAATATGCTGCCTACAAGAGACACACCTTACACCAAAAGACATAAATTTATTAAAAATCAAAGGATGGAAAAAATATATTAAGGAGACAGTAACAAAAAAAGGACAGGAGTGGCAATACTAATCTTAGATGAAATAGACTTTAAGGCAAATTCGACCATAAAAGACAAGGAAGTAAGTTACTTAATGATTAAACCAAGAAGATATAACCTAAATAAATACCTACGCATCCAGTGACAGGGCTCCAAAATACATAAAACAAACTCTAATAGCACTGAAAAGAGAAACTGACAGTGCCACAAAAATAGGAGATTTCAACACACCACTCTTGGTAAAGGACAGAATATAGAAAGAAACTCAACAAACATACAGGAGATCTAAAGGTGAGTATCAACCAACTTGACCTCACAGATGTATACGGAACACTCCAGTCAACACAGAAAAGTATACATTCTTTTCTAATGCACATAGAACACTCTCCAGAATAGAACACATCTTAGGCTGCAAAGCGACCTTCAATAAAATCCAAAACATCAAAATAATAAAAAGCATTCTCTCTGATCACAGCACCATAAAAGTGGAAATCAATAACAGGAAAAGCAAGGATAAAAAATCAAATGCATGGAAACTGAATAATACCTTGCTTAAAAACCACAGGGTAATATGAGAAATCAAAGATGGAATCTAAAATTCCTAAGAATGTAATGAGAATGAAAATACACAGGAATTAAGTCAACATTTGTGGATAGAGATAATGGAAACGCCCAATATCATCAGTCAGAGTAAGGCCAGGAGCTGACTGACAATCAATTGCTCATATACAAGTTCAAATCGAAGCTGAAGAAAAATAGAGCAAGTCCATGATAGCCAAAATATGACTTTGAGTCTATCCCACCAGAATATAGAGACCATCTCAGGAATAGATTTGATGCATTGAACACTAATGACCAAAGACCAGATGAGTTGTGGAATGACATCAAGGACATCATACATGAAGAAAGCAAAGGGTTACTTAAAAGACAGGATAGAAAGAAAAGACCAAAATTGATGTCAAAAGAGACTTTGAAACTTGCTTTTGAACACAGAGTAGCTAAAGCAAACAGAAAAAAAATGATGAAATAAGAGTGGAACAAAAGATTTCAAACGGGGGCTTGAGAAGACAAAGTAAACTATTAGAATGAAAGGTGCAAAGACCTGGAGTTAGAAAACAAAAAGGGATGAACCCACTAGGCACTTCTCAAGCCAAAAGAATTGAAGAAAAAATTCAAGATTCGAGTTGCAATACTGAAGGATTCTACTGGAAAAATATTGAATGATGCAGGACATATCAGAAGAAGATGGAAGGAATACAAAGGGTCACTGTACTAAAAGAATTGGTTGACATTCAACAATTGCAGGAGGTAGCCTACAATCAAGAACCAATGGTATTGAAGGAAGAAGTCCAAGATGCACTGAAAGGAACAATGAAAAACAAACTCCAGGAATAGACGGAATACAAACTGAGATGTTTCAACGAACAGATGCAGTGCTTGAGGTGCTCACTTGACTACATCAAGAAATTTGGAAGACAGCATCCTGGCCAAACAACTGGAAGAGCTCCATATCTGTGCCATTCCAAAGAAATGTGATCCAATAGAATGCAGAAATTATTGAACAATATCATTAATATCACACGCAAGTAAAATTTTCCTGAAGATCATTCAAAAGTGGTTGCACAAGTACATCGACAGGGAATGGCCAGAAGTTCAAGCCAGATCCAGAAGAGGACATGGAGCAAGGGATATCACTACTGCTGTCAGATGGATCTTGGCTATAAACAGAGAATATCAGAAAGATGTTTACCTGTGTTTTATTTACTATGCAAAGTCATTTGACTGTGTGGATCATAAAAAAATCATGGATAATATTCCTGATGAGGAACCTGTACTTAGACCAAGAGGCAGTTGTTCAAACAGAGGGTGGGAATACTGCATGGTTTAAAGTCAGGGAAGGTGTGCATCAGGGTTGTATCCTCTCACCATACTTTTTCAATCTGTATGCTGAGCAAATAATCTGAGAAGCTGGGCTAAATGAAGAAGAACGTGGCATCAGGATTAGTGAAAGACTCAATAACAACCTGTGATACGCAATTGACATAACCTTGCTCGCTGAAGGTGCAGAGGACTTGAAGCACTTACTGATGAAGGTCAAAGACTAGGGCCTTCAGTACAGATTACACCTCAACTTAAAGAAAATAAAAATCCTCACAACTGGACCAATAAGCAACATCATGACAAATGGAGAAAAGATTGAAGTTGTCAAGAATTTCTTTTTACTTGGATCCACAATCAATGCCCACGGAAGCAGCAGTCAAGAAATCAAATGATGTATTGCATTGGGCAAATCTGCTGCAAAAGACTTCTTTAAGGGTTAAAAAACGAACATGTCATTTTGAGGACTAAGGTGCACCTAATGCCAGCCATGGTATTTTCAATCACCTCACATGCATGCAAAAGCTGGACAATAAATAAGGAAGTCCAAAGAATTGATGTCTTTGAATTATTGTGTTGGCAAAGAGTATTGAATATACCATGGGTTGCCAGAAGAATTAACAATCTGTTTTGGAAGAAGTGCAGCTAGAATGTTCCTTAGAAGTAAAGATAGCGAGACTTCGTATCACATACTTTGGACATGTTATTAGGAAAGACCAGTCCCTGGAAAAGGATATCATGCTTCACAAAGTAGACGGTCGGCAAAAGACAGGAAGACCCTTATTGAGTTGGACTGGCACAGTGGCTACAACAACGGGATCAACCATAGCAACGATTGTGAGGGTGGCATAGAACTTGGCAGTGTTTTGTTCTGTTGTACATAGGGTCTCTATGAGTTGGAAGTGACTCAACAGCACCTAACAACAACAACAACAACATGCAATCAATCAAAGCAATCCACCACACGAATAGAACAAAAGAAAAGAATCACATAATCATCTCAATTTACATAGAAAGGGCATATGATAAAGTCTAACACTCATTCCTGATTAAAAAAAAAAACTCAATAAAATAGGAATAGAAGGGAAATTCCTTAACATCTATACAAAACCAATCGCCAGCATCACTCCCAATGGAGAGAAGCTGAAAGCATTCCTCTGAAATGAAAACAAGACCAGGAAGTCCTTTATCACTCTCCTATTTAACATTGTGCTGGAAGTCCTTGCTAGAGCAATAAGACAAGAAAAAGAAATAAAGAACATCTAGATTGGTAAGGAAGAAGCAAAACTATCTCCATTCATGGATAATATGATATTTATACATAGAAACCCTAAAGACTCCACAAGAAAACTACTAGAACTAACACAAAGATTCAGCAAGATACAAGATAAACATACAAAAATCAGTTGGATTCCTGTGCACTAACAAAGAGAATTTCAAAAAGGAAATCAAGAAAACAACACCTCTTATAACCCCTAAAAAGATAAATACTTAGGAATATATCTAACCAGGGACATAAAAGACCTATACAAAGAAAACTACAAAACACTATTGCAAGGAATGAAAAGAGACCTATATAAATGGAAAAACATACCATGCTCATTGACAGGAAGACTCAACATTGTGCAAATGTCAATTCTATTCAAAGCGATCTACAGATATAATGCAATCCCAATCCAAATACGAACAGAATTTTCAAAGAGATGGAAAAACTAATCACCAACTTTATATGGAAAGGAAAGAGGCCCTGGATGAGCAATGCATTACTGAAGAAAAAGAACAAAGTAGGAGGCCTCACACTACCTGATCTCAGGACCTAGTACACAGCCAGAGTACTCAAAACAGCCTGGTACTAGTCCAATGATAGACACATAGACCAATAGGACAGAATCAAAAATTCAGATGTAAATCAATCTACCTATGATCACCTGATCTTTGACAAAAGACCACAGTCCATTAAATGGGAGAAAAGACCGTCTTTTTAACAAACGGTGCTGGCAAAACTGGATGTCTATCTGTAAAAAAAATGAAACAGGACCCATATCTCACATTATGCACAAAAGCTAACTCAAAATGAATCAAAGACCTAGATATAAAACCTAAAATAAAGATCATGAAAGAAAAAGTAGGGACAACATTAGGGGCCATAATTCATGGCATAAATACAACACAAACCATAACTAACAATGCGCAAACCCAGAAGATAACCTAGATAACCGGAAGCTTCTAAAAATTAAACACTTACACCCATCAAAAGACTTCACCAAAAGAGTAAAAACAGAACCTACTGGGGGAAAAAAAAAATTGGCTCTGTCATATCCGACAAGGGTCTAATCTCTAAAATCTAGTATTTTAGAGATACAACGCCTCAACAATAAAAAGACAACACAATTCTAAAAAATGGGCAAAGGATATAAACAGGCAGTTCATCAAAGAAGACATTCAGGTGGCTAAGAGACACATGAGGAAATGCTCATGATTACTAGCCACTAAAGAAATGCAAGTCAAAACTACAAAGATTTACTATCTCACCCCATCACTACTGGCACTAATCAAAAACAGAAAATTACAAATGTTGGAGAGGCTGCGGGAAGATTGGAACTCTTATGCACTGCTGGTAGGAATGTACAATGGTACAACCACTATAGAAGACATTATGGTGCCTCTTTTAAAAGCTAGAAATAGAAATATCATATGATCCAGCAATCCCATTCCTAGGGATATATACTAGAGAAATAACAGCAGTCACTCGAATAGACTTATGCACACCCACATTCATTGCAGCATTATTCACAATAACAAAAAGATGAGAACAATCTAAGTGCCCATCAACAGATGAATGGGGAAACAAATTATGGTACATAGACATAATGGAATAAAAGGCAACTATAAAGAACAATGATGAATCTTCTAAGCATCTCCCGGCATGGATGAATCTGGAAGGCATTATTATGCTGAGTGAGATAAGTCAGTCGCAAAATAACAAGGATCTTTTGAGACCACTATTTTAAAAACCCAAGGAAAGGTTTACGCATAGAAAAAATAAAAACAATCTTTCATGGTTATAAGGGAGGGGAGGGGTGACTGGTGGTAACTTTGGTGAAAGGAAAGACAACACACAGTATAGGGAAAGTCAGCACAACTTGACCAAGGCAAAGCCAGAGACGTTTCCTAGAC
The DNA here is from genome assembly GCF_030014295.1 of Loxodonta africana. Lineage (NCBI taxonomy): Eukaryota > Metazoa > Chordata > Mammalia > Proboscidea > Elephantidae > Loxodonta > Loxodonta africana. The sequence continues at coordinate 43,333,734 of NC_087367.1, read as the reverse complement.
ACATCCAAACACCTTAAGGAATTGTGTTACTGGGGCTGAGGGCTTAGGATCATGGTCTCAGGAAACATCTAGGTCAATTGGCATAACAGGATTCATTTAAAAAAAAAAACGTTCTACAACCTACTTTGGTGAGTAATGTTTGGGGTCCTAAAGGCTTACAAGTGGCCATCTAAGACACATCTGTTGGTCCTAGCACGTTCAGAACAAAGGAGAATGAAGAAAATCAAAGACACAAGGAAAATATTAGTCCAAAGGAACAATGGACCACATGAAGCATGCCCTGCACCTCCCTGAGCCCAGAAGAACTAGATGGTGCCCAGCTACCACCACCTATCACTCTGACAGAGACCACAATAGATGGTCCCAGACAGAGCCCAAGAAAAGTGTAGAACAAAATTCAAATTCATAAAAAAGAGCAAACTTACAGGTGTGACAGTGACTGGAGGAACCCCCAATACTATGGCCCCCAGACATCCTGCTAATCAGAACAGAAGCCACTCCCAAAGACCACATTTCAGCCAAAGATTAGGCATTCCTATAAAACAAACAATAACACATGTGAAGAACGTAAGTCTTAGTTCAACCAAGTATATGAAAACAAATGGGCAACACCTGCCCAAAAGCAAAGATGAGAAGGCAGAAAGGGACAAAAAATTGAATGAATGGACACAGAGAACCCAGGTGGAAAGGTAAAGGGGAGAGCGCTGACACATTACAGGGATTGTCACAAAACAATTTGTGTATAAAATTTTCTAATGAAAAACTAATCCGTGCTGTAAACTCACCTAAAACACGATAAAATTAAATGTCATGGATTGAATTATGTCCCCCTCCCCAAAATGTGTGTATCATTTTGGCTGGGCCATGATTCCCAGTATTATGTATTTGTCTTCCGTTTTGTGATAGTAATTTTATGTTAAAGAGGATTGGGGTGGGATTGTAACACCCTTGATCCAATGTAAAGGGAGTTTCCCTGGGTTGTGGCCTGCACTACCTTTTATCTTACAAGAGATAAAAGGAAAGGGAAGCAAGCAGAGAGTTGGGGACCTCATACAACCAAGAAAATAGTGCCAGGAGCAGAGCGTGTACCTCGGACCTGTGGTCTCTGCGTGAAGAAGCTCCTAGTCCACGGCAGATTGATGAGAAGGTGGACAGAAAGGTAAAGCCTTCGGCTGGAGCTGACGCCTTGAATTTGGACTTTTAGCCTACTTTACTGTGAAGAAATAAATTTCCTTTGTTAAAGCCATCCACTTGCAATATTTCTGTTGTAGATAACTAAGACAATATATATTTTTTTAAAAAAGAAAAAAACGACTCATAAAAAATGAAAATAAAGAAGAGACACAGAGGCAAACAGGGAAGATGGCCACGTGACCACCAGTTATGCTACAGCCTGAGGCTACCAGAAGTTGAGAGAGTCAAGAAATGATCTTCCCCTACAGCTTTCGGAGGGAACATGGCTCTGCTGATATTCTGAATTTGGACTTTTATCCTACATAACTGTAAGATGACAAATTTGTTCTTACTAACTACTCAGTTTGGTCAATAGTTAGTCCTCAGGTTACGAATGAGATCTGATCCTTACTCAGTCTTTAAGTCGAATTTGTAGGTAAGTTAAAACAGGTGCATACGGTTCTTATTCAGCCTTACTTTAGAGCCCTGGGAAAACCTGGTGGCATAGTGGTTAAGAGCTACATTTGCTAACTGAAAGTTCAGCAGTTTTAATCCACCAGGCGTTCCTTGGAAACTCTCTGGGGCAGTTCTACTCTGTCCTGTAGGGTTGCTATGAGTCAAAATTGACTGGATGGCAATGGGTTTCGTTTTGATTTTTGGTTTTAGAGCCCTGGTTGGCAGTTCAAATCCATCAGCCGCTCCTTAGAAACACTATGGGGCAGCTCTACCCTATCCTACAGGATCGCTATGAGTCGGAATGGACTCCACAGCAACGGGTTTGGATTTTGTTGTTTGTTTTAATGCAAGAAGGGGCTCAAAGCCTTTTCAATGATTTAAAAAAAACTGCACATGCAGCAAATAAAGGTGACTGTGATGAAGAATTTGTTGCGAGTAAGGGTTAGTTCAATCATTTCAAAGTGAGGGCAAATTTATAAAACATTAAAGGGCAAGTAGAAGTTGTCCCATAAGTGGGATATTCGTAATCTCGGGATTGCCTATACTTTGTTACAACAGCCCTAGGAAATGAACACATTAGTGAAAGTAAACTGTCAAGAAAAAAGGAGCCACTCCAGTGTCAGCCTGCTGATGCTCCCCAGGCGGATAGCCTTTGACCCTGCAGAGAGAGATTCCCTTGCCTCGTGGGCAAATAGCTAGTCTTGTTCTTCTCCAGTAGCCTGCCCTCCATCCCACCAGGGCCACGGAATATGCACAAAGCAGGGACACTGAACCTGGCATTAATGTTTTTTGTCATCACTAAGCACAGATTTTTTGTCTTGGAAGGAGTACCACCAGAAAGCTCCTTAGAAGCAAGGATGATGAGACTGTGTCTTACGTACTATAGACATGTTATCAGGAGGGATCAGTCCCTGGAGAAGGACATCATGCTTGGTAGAATACAGAGCCAGTGAAAAAGAGGAAGACCCTCAATGAAATGCATTGACACAGTGGCTGCAACAATGGACTTAAGCATAACAATGATTGTGAGCATGGCAAAGGACTGGGCAGTGTTTCATTCTGTGGTACATAGGGTTGTTATGAGTTGGGACCGACTTGTTGGCACTTAAAAACAACAAGCACGTATTAGTAGTGTCTGGGGTCCTAAAGGCTTGTGAGTGGCCATCTAAGATACATCTGTTGGTCCTAGCATGTTCAGAGCACAGAGGAATGAAGAAAATCTCATTCTTCCTTCTCATCTCACCAAATGTCTGTGCCCTAAGGAGCACGTTTTCCATAAAGATCCAGATAGGGTGGAGAACAGCCGAAAACAGATGATGTGTGGCTTAAAGCTTGCCTGTGATCATAGACCTCACATGTGCCCATGTGACTGGCGATAAGGATGCAAATTGAAAGAGTAGTTGAGGGACAGCCTTCTCTTTGACATCTGCAGCACACTCAGGCCTCAATTAGCTCCAACAGGGGCTGCAGGACGATGAGCAGTGGGTGACCTGCACTGGGGCATGTGAAGTGGGCTTTCACCAGGGCACCACAGAAATAACATCAGAGGTTTTATGAACAACCACGGCCTACTAAGATTAATTGAAACTGCAAGAACAGCCAAGAGCGAGCCATATAATTCTCCATCCCTTCCACCCTGGAACACAAGTACAGAATTTCCCTACTCTCTGAATAAGGTCGGGTCACTGCTTCTACTTGGTGGGTGGGATATTGCTCTATCAAAAGCTTTATTCTCCTCATGTTGGCCTCACAGTCCTCCATAAAAACCCACATTTTCCAGTTTCGCTATTAGGAAAGAAATAAACAAAGATAAGATAGCAAAGAGCAAAGGCATTCAACAGCCCTTTGCAGATTTGGCCTGAGTCAAAGCTTTCAAATAAACACATGCTCAGACTAGTATTGCTTTAGTTTCCTGAGGATGGTGCCGCTCCATTTATAAGCCTTTCTGTTTGAATCTCTAGGGACAGGGCTGGACTTGGCCCATTGGATAACATTACTTTGAATTGCTAGAGCTAATTGGTATCCATGCCTCACTCCTGTGGACCTCTAACAAGATCCACATTCAGATGGAAAAAGCAAGTAAGGGTTCCTTCATTCGATGAGTGATTAAAGTCCTATAACTCACTTCAGTGGAATTTGACAACTGGATTCTTGACACAGGGGCACTAACTGTGAATAAAAAAGCTGCTGGATATCATGCTAAACTTGGGTCCCTGGAGCCTTGGTGGCATAACAGTAATCATTGGCTGCTAACCCAGAGTTTTGCTGTTCAAACCTACCTAGCGGCTCTGTGGGAGAAAGACCTGGCAATCTGCTCCTTTAAAGATTACAGCCTAGAAAACTCTATGGGGCAGTTCTACTCTGTCACATGGGGTCACTATTAGTTGAAAATTGACTCAATGGCACCTAACAACAACAACAGAGATTTCTGCAGACTCTTATATATGATGTCTAGATGGCAGCCTCTTTACTAAAGAAATCATGCCAAGACATGTCCTATTGAAGGGTCCAGGGATGGCAACGGGCTTCTTAAGTGCCAACTCTGAGCTGGAAATAGAGGCTACCAGATCCCCCTGGGTAAAAGAAGATGCTGAGCTGTCCCCCTGAGCGGGAAGAAGTCCTGTGGCTATAGGAAGGAGGAGCAAAGCCCAGGAGCTCTAGCTACCATCCTGACTTGTTACTGTGCAAATGAGGGAAGGAACTCCCAGAAGGGTAAGTGGCTGGCTCAAGTGTTTCTATAGATAATCAGGAGTTTTATGCAGCAACTGTGTGAGTCCAAGCGAAGCCTGGGCTGGCAGAGGGGAGGGGAGGCTAGGGTAAGCATCTCTCCTTTTTGCATCTTTAGCATTCATTCCCCTTCTTCCGGTAACAACACTCTCTCTCATGCCCCAGTCCATGTGGTTTGGGGTGGTGCTGCCCTTTGACCTGAAGCTGACACTTGAGCAAGGAATAGACAAACCAAGTGTTTCAACTACAGGCTGCAGCAATTGGTGTAGAAATGGGCACATGGCCCACTTCAGATCAAGGAGTGTCGGGCCCTGACTTGCAAGAATTAGGGGGAAAGCTCTCTTTCTGATGGAGTTAGAGATTCTGGGGAAGTGGGAGCCTAAAGCTGCTAGTGGCTGGTACCACCACATGGGAGGAGCCCATCTGGGAGGAAAAGCAGAGTGAAAGGAGGTAGACATGCAGATCCTGATTTTGCAGAGGAATCATGGCTAAAACCAGTTCTATCCCTAAACTTTTTAGTTACGTGAACCAGTAAATTCCCCTTTTTGGTTAAAATGGGAGCCTTGGTGGTGCAGCGGTTAAGGTCTCAGTTGCTAATTAAAAGGTCAGTGGTTTGAACCCACCAGCCCACTCCTCAGGAGAAAGATGTGGCAGTCTGCTCCCATAAAGATTTACAGCTGTGGATACCCTATGGGGCAGTTCTACTCTGCCCTATAGAGTCGCTATGAGTCAGAATCAACTCAAGGGCAATGGGTTTGGGCTTTTGCTTTTTTTTTGCGGGGGGTGGGGATTGGTTAAAACAGTGTTATAGATTGAATTGTGCCCCCCAAAAAGATATGTTGAAGTCCTAACCCCTGATACCTGTGAGCATGGAGCATGACCTTGTCTGGAAATAGCATCTTTGAAGATATTATCAGTTAACATGCAGTCACACTGGAGTAGAGTGGGTTCTAATTCCACCTGGGTGGTATCCTTATAAAAGAGGAGAAGAGACACAGAGACACACAGGGAAGGAAGAAATCCATGAGACCACAGAGGAAGAGAGTGAAGTGATGCCAAGCAGTGCCAACCACCACGAGAAGCTAAGAGAGGCATGGAACAGAGTCTCCTTCAGAGTCTTCAGAAGGAACCAGCCCTACGACTGCTTGATTTTGGATTTTGAGCCTTCAGAGCTGTGAAACAACAAATTTTTGGCATTTTAAACTACCCGTTTTGTGGAACTTTGTTACAGCAGTCCTAGAAGCCTAGCCCAGGCTGTATGATGGTACTTCGGACACTTGCACAAGAAGCATTCTGACCTTTGCACCCAGAAAATGCATAAACTCAGCTTAAAAGTACAAGTATTTCCACACCTTAAACTAAGGCATCCCTGTGTAGTTATGAGAGTAAATGCAGTGATATGCATATATACCCAGCACAGTCCCTGGCACATGCAAGGTGTTCTAGAAATTCTGGACCAGAGTTTGTACTGAGCCCAGGGAGTAGAGACCAAGAAGACACAATCTCTGCCCTGTCCTCAGAGAATTCACGGTCCCACTGTGGAGACAGGCACATAACAACCAGCTGCAAAGAAATGGAAAATCATGTGACAGGATTGCTAATAGAGATAGGAACAGGGTGTCAAGGGAGCACAAAGCCATGAGGCAGGCTCTCATGGCTGAGAGCAAAGAAACACCTGTTATTAAATTGAATTCAATGGCATTCAGTTTGTCTATATCAGCAAATCACAAAGCATGCAAAGATTCCCATCAGCTGGCAAGGTAGGAGAGGACCAAGAGAAAGGGGCCGGCAGGGGTGGATTATGCAATATGTAAGGTAAACACGGTGCTTACCTTGCTTACCAGATCACCTGTAGTGAAAGTATTCACTACAGATTAGTAGCTAATCACAAGTAAGCCCATGCTTACCTTGCTTACTGGGCCATCTGCCCCTGTCAGAGATTACAGAATTGAAAAGAGCCTTTGATTCTCTAGGAAGGTGCTGTGAGTTGGGAGAGAGACAGACACCAGCCACATCTAGAAACAGAATCTTTGATGTGGTGAAAAAATACCTTGCCTATTAGATAGTTCACCCCTGGGGACTACCATTTATTGAGCACCACTATGTGTTAGATTTTCTCATTCAACCATCTCAGTAAACTAATGAAGTAAATATGAGCATTGCTATTTTACATATGAAGAAATCAAGGCTCAGAAAGTTTCACATTCCCATCTAGCTTCAGCAATGGCTTGATTTGGGGACATTGTTATAAATTGAATTGTGTCCCTCAAAAAGATATGTTGAAGTCTTAAACCCTGCACCAGTGAGTGTGACCTTGTTTGGGAAATAGTGCTTTTCTTTGTAGGTGTTATCAGTCAACAAAGTCACACTGTAGTAGGGTGGGTTCTAATCCTAATCCCTTCTGAGTGACATTTTATGAAAGCGAAGGACAGACAGAAATAGAGTCACATTCAGGGGGGAAACAGCATGTGAGGATCCATTTACAAGTTAAGGAATGCCAAAAAACAACTTAGGCTACAGAAGCTGAAAGAGACAAGAAAGCTTCTTCCCCTAGAGCCAACAGAAAAAGGTGGTTCTACTGACACTGTGAATTTAGTCTTCTAGACTCCAGAACTATGAGAAAATAGAATTCTGTTCTTTAAAACCCCTACGTTGTGGTATTTGTTATGGTAGCTCTTGGAAAATAAGACAGACATAAATAATGCCATGAAGACTTGGTTTCTTCCCACCACTCACTTCCGGCTCTCTTAGTGGCCTCAAAGCCTTTGTCCTGGGGGTTCCTGAGATGGCCCTTGAAGCACCAGGTTTCCTCCAGAGAGAAACCAGCAAGAAGCGTACCCTTCCCCCAGCAATCCCAGCAAATGCACTATTTTTCATTATTGGCTCTGATCGAATCTTGTGCTCTTCCCTGAACACATCTGCGGCCATGGAATATCATGCTTTGAGTGTGAAGGATGGGTCAAAAGCTCACTACTGAAGCTGAGGGATGACTCAACTTCCCCCAGTTTATATGGATGGAGAGTGGAGTTGACTTGACTCCTCAGAAGGAAATTGGGTGAATGGACATAGGGTGGCACAAACAGTGAAGTCTAGGACAAAGAGTCTTTCCCTCCTATCTCTTTCAACATGTTTTTCTTTGTGAACAAGGTTCATGCAATCAGGTGACCCTGGAAATGCTAGGGAACTCATGATGTGGGGTAGTAAAGTGGTAAGTCACACTGGCTTTGGGTTCTCTTAGAGTACTGAAAAAGAATATGTATGTAGATGTAGTGGTACATAAAATGTAGAGCTATGACTACATCTTTGTTTAATTCCAGTTTCAAAATTTCTGTTTAGAAGTCCCTGGGTGGTGCAAACAGTTCTCAGCTACTGTCTTAGTCATCTAGTGCTGCTATAACAGAAATACCACAAGTGGATGACTTTAACAAAGAGAAATTTATTTTCTCATTCAGGGTGTCAGCTCCAGGGGAAGGCTTTCTCTCTCTGTCAACTCTGGAGGAAGATTCCTTGTCATCAATCTTCCCCTGGTCAGGGGGCTTCTCAGGCACAGGGACCCCAGGTCCAAAGGACACGCTTTGCTCCTGGTGTTGCTTTCTTGGTGGTATGAGGTCCCCAACTCTCTGCTTGCTTCCCTTCCCTTTTTATCTCTTGAGAGATAAAAGGTGGCGCAGGCCACACCCCGTAGTAGCCCTCAATATTTTGTACTTCAAAATCACTGGTGGTGTTCAATAAACACACACACACCAGACTCTTTCTTCTGAAGATTCCAAATCAGTGGGTCCATCTCAAGAACACCTGGCCTAGAGTTTGTGAAACTGGCAGGAACCCTGAGACACAAATGCTATTTCCTAAATTTATAAATGACTCATTGGCTCCCATTTACCCTGGACAAAAAGACGAGAAGAAAACTAAATGGGATTTTGTTAGATTATAAATGAAGTCACAGCATTTGGTCAAAACAGTCACTATTAGTAAGAGTTGTTGTTAGCTGCCATTGAGTCAGCTCTGATTTATGGTGACCCCATGTACGACAGAACAAAATGTTGCCCAGTCCTGTGCCATCCTCATGATCGTTGGTATGCTCGAGTTCATCGTTGGGGCCACTGTGTATTTGGAGTGTCTTCCAACCTAGGAAGCTCATCTTCCAGCACTATACTGGACAGTATTCTGTTGTGATCCATGGAGTTTTCATTGACTAATTTTGGAAGTAGACTGCCAGGGCTTTCTTCCTAGTCTGTCTTAGTCTGGAAGCTTCACTGAAATCTGTCCACTGTGGATGACTCTGATGGTATTTGAAATACCAGTGGCATAGCTTCCAGCATCATAGCAACACAAAGCCATCACAGCATGGCAAACTGACAGACAGCTGGTAGTATTTAAGGGCTGTCTATCTCAGCCCCTACTTCTTCCTCCTCAACTCTTTGAATTCCCTCTGTGTGTTATTTTTACATAAATATTTTCTTTGATCTTAGCATTATATTGAATGCTTCAGCTCCCCAAGCCCCAATCATTTAGTCTGAAAACAAATATAACCGGATTTGCTGATGAAATTCAGTGGGTGGTATGGATGTTCCAGGCATACTCTACCCTGTCTCATTTACCTGGGGAAGCCAGTCCAAAAACAAAATTGCTTTTGAAGGATTTGTCACCAACAAGAACAAGATCCCCATACATGTGTCCATTGTGCTATATTTTAGAAGATATTTTTCCCTGAATAATTTTATTTATTTTACAACAATACTACTGTGTGAGGATGATGGAAAAATTATCTCTTCGATACTGTCTCCTCAGAATTTAGGATCAGAAAATCATTTCTCTCTCCTCCTGAACTGGCATGCATCCCTTTATCAGACAATGAAAATCCAATCTCTGAGATATTTCTATTTATGCCTTGGCTTAATTTCCAAGTATTCCAGACTAATTTTATACTTAGTTTTTGTAGCCTAATTAGGCTAGGGTTTTGGTATGCTTATTTTCCCCCATCCTTTATGTAGCTTCTGTTTTTTTAGTTCACTAGTATTATTTTATGTGTACTCTTTATTATACACCATTAAAAATCTTCTTGAGAAATAAATAACATAAACATTATAAATAAATTAAATAGAGGCGTGTGATGCTCCGACTTTAACTTCCTTCCAGAACCTCCCTTTGCCTTGACTAATGTGTTCATAACATGCAAGCCCCCCAGCCCCTGTATGACACCTAGCAAAGCTTTCATTATCTTTCTTTCCTTCATTCCAGCTCTTTCTTCTTTTCCAAGTTGGGAGGTAAGCTTTGCTCTTTTGAAAAACCCTGACCAAACATCTCATTTCCCTCTGCATCCTACAAGAGCCTCAGATCAAACAGAACAATTAACTTAGCAAACAATACAGTTAACTGAGCTCCCTCTTCCCCACCAGCCGGAAGCCAAGCAAACACCTCCTGGAGCATCTGGAGGCAGGGAATCCTAGGCAAGGATTTTACGGGTCTCTTAGCAGGCCAGCTCCAACTCTTTGGGAGCCAGCCGATTTAGTATATGTCACTATTCCCAGCTGCATTGGGGATTTGGCTGGGGACCACAGACTTGGAGCAACAGCATCCAAAGTTAGGTGGGGCTGAGAGGTGCTTCCATGGCACTGCACACCCAGAAGGTGCCTAGACCAGGACTCAGGCTCCTTGAGACTGACCACCAATCAGAGCCTGGAAGAAGAGCTCAGGGGGCACATCCTCAAGCGAAGCCTCTTCAGTTACCCCAGAGCCTGACATGCTATTCACTTTCCACTCAGTCTGAGAAACTTCTTGGGTACTTAGGCAGAAATTGAAATTCATCAAAAATCTCAATGTACCATTAGAACTATAGTCTTTACAGAAATCAGAGAGTGAAATGACCTATTAAGGTATCTTGTCCACCCCCTATTGGTATGGGATTGGTCCCTGAAGATTGTCAATTAATCATTTTTATATAACTCTAGCAATAAGGTTTCCATCACACAACTCCCCAGGAGAGACCATTGTAATGGATCTCATTCTTTGGAAGTGTACCCAAGATCCATCCTAATTTCTCCATTTCTTAAACTGCTCCTTGTACCATCCTAAAGGACTTCAATGGTTCTTGCTGCATTCTCTCTGAGATGCATTTGACTGTCATTGTTGCTTGTAATTCTTTCTTATTAGGGAGAGGGGCTGATTTGCTGATTTTAAATTTGTTAAGTGCCCGTATGATTGAAATATATACAGCCTCATAAAGCTTTGCTTTGTAGCGAAACCAATTGGCTGTCAAAGGGTTAACCTGCAGCAGGCTGAATGTAAATCGGGAAACAGACAGTATAGAATAGAGGTGAAAATCATCGGATTTGCACTCTGACCACTCTGGATTTAAATTCTAGCTCCGCCACTCACTAAGGACACGGCCTTGATATGTTATAACCTCTCTGAGCTTCTGTTTCCTCATCTATAAAATGGGAATAAGATTGCCTACCTCAGAGCATTGCTGGAAAGATTAGATGAAAGATTAAGGATCTGGCATATAGTAACGCTCAGTAAGTAGTGTGTTTACTATTTTTATTTTAAAAGTGACTTAGGTGCTATAAGAATATACTAAAAACAACAAGTCAGGGTGACTCATCCACCTCCAAGAACAAAACCACAAACGAAATGAACAACCTCATTTATTCTTTTATCCTGAAGCAGCTACTTGTATTTGCGGGACTGTGCTGAACATTGTTGTTGTTGTTAAGTGCCATCAAGTTGGTCCTGACTCATAATAACTCTATGTACAACAGGACAAAACACCGCCCAGTCCTGTGCCATCCTCACAATCCTTGCTATGCTTGAGCCTATCGTTGCAATCACTGTGCCAGTCCATTTCGCTGAGGGTCTTCCACTCTTTTGTTGACCCTCTACTTTACCAAGCATGATGGCCTTCTCCAGGGACTGTGCCCTCCTGATAACATGCCAAAATACATAAGACAAAGTCTCACCATCCTTGCTTAGGAGCATTCTGGCTGTACTTCTTCAAGGCAGATTTTTTTCATTCTTCTCGAAGCCCATGGTATACTCAATATTCTTCCCCAACACAATAATTCAAATGCATCAATTCTTTGTCCTCCTTATTCACCATCCAGCCTTCATATGCATATGAAAAAAAAATATGAGGTGATTGAAAATACCATTGCTTCGGTCAGGCACACCTTAGACCTCAAAGTGACACTTTTTTAATGCTTTCAAGAGGTCTTCTGCAGCTGATTTGCCGAATATAATACAGCATTTGATTTCTTTTTAATTTTTTTTTTTACTGTACTTTAGATGAAGGTTTATAGAGCAAACAAGTTTCTTATTAGGCAATTAATACACATACTGTTTTGTGACATTGGTTGCCAACCCCATGACATGTCAATGCCCCCTTCTCGACCTTGGGTTCCCCATTACCAGCTTTCCTGTCCCCTCTCACCTTCTTGTCCTTGCCCCTGGGCTGGTGTACCCATTTAGTCTCATTTTGTTTTATGGGCCTGTCTAATCTTCAGATGAAGAGTGAACCTCAGCAGTGACTTTATTACTGAGCTATATAAGGATGTCTGGGGACCATACTCTTAGGGTTTCTCTGTCAGACCAGTAAGTCTGGGTTTTTTTTTTTTTTTAGTTAGATTTTTTTTTTGTACTTTATTTATTTTTATATAGGTTAATGGAAATTCTTTTTTTTTTTTTTAATTGTGCTTTAAGTGAAAGTTTACTGCTCAAGTTAGTTTCTCATACAAAAATTTATACCCACATTGTTGTGTGACCCTAGTTCCTCTCCCTACAATATGTCAGCACACTCTTTCAACCCCAGATTTCCCGTGTCCATTCAGCCAGCTCCTGTCCCTTCCTGCTTCTCATCTCAACTCCGGACAGGAGCTGCCCATTTAGTCTCATGTATCTACTTGAACTAAGAAGCACGCTCTTCACAAGCATCATTTTACGTTTTATAATCCAGTCTAATCTTTGTCTGAAGAGTTGGCTTCGGGAATAGTTTTAGTTCTGGGTTAACAAAGAGTCCAGGGGTCATATGTTCTGGGCTTCCTCCAGTCTCAGGCAGACCATTAAGTCTGTTTTTTTTTATGTGAATCTGAGTTCTGCACCCCGCTTTTTTCCTGCTCCATCAGGACCTCTCTGTTGTGTTCCCCGTCGGGGCAGGCATTGGTGGTAGCTAGGCACCATCTAGTTCTTCCGGTCTCATGTTAATGGAGTGTCTGGTTCACGTGGCCCTTCTTGTTTCTTGGGCTAATATTTTTCTTGTGTCTTTGGTGATCTTCATTCTCCTTTGCTACAGGGGGGTTGGGACCAACTGATGAATCTTAGATAGCTGTGCATAAACTTTTAATACCCCAGACACCACTCACTAAAGTGTGATGCAGAACATTTTCTTAATAAACTTTGTTATACCAATTGACCTAGATGTCCCCTGAAACCATGGTCCCCAGGCCCCCACCCCTGCTACTCTGTCTCTCGAAGTGTTTGGTTGTATTCAGGAAACTTCTTACTTTTGGTTTAGTGCAGCTGTGCTGACTTCCCCTGTATTGTGTGCTGTCCTTCCCTTCACCTAAGATAATTCTTGTCTACTATCTAGTTAGTGAGTACCCCTCTCCCTCCCTCCCCACCCTCGTAATCATGAAAGAGTGTTTTCATCTATGTTTAAAACTTTTCTTGAGTTCTTATAATAGTAGCCTCATACAATATTTGTTCTTTTGTGACTGACTAATTTCACTCAGCATAATGCCTCCCAGATTCCTCCATGTCATGAGATATTTTTGCTGATTCATCATTGTTCTTTATCATTGGTAGTATTCCATTGTGTGAATATACCATAGTTTTTTTCATCCATTCATCCATTGATGGCAAGTAGGTTGTTTCCATCTTTTTGCTGTTGTGTATAGCGCTGCAATGAACATGGGTGTGCATACACCTATTCGTGTGACAGCTCTTATTTCCATAGGATATATTCCAAGGAGTGGGATTGCTGGATCTTACAGTACTTCCATTTCTAGCTTTTTAAGTAAGTGCCAAATGATTTCCAAAGTGATTCCACTATTTTACATTCCCATCAGCAGTGTATAAGTATTCTAGTCTCTCCACAACTTCTCCAACATTTATTACTTTGTGTTTTTTTTGGATTAATGCTAGCATTGTTGGGGTTAGACGGTATCTCATTGTAGTTTTGATTTTCATTTCTCTAATGGCTATGATTGTGAGCATTTCCTCATGTATCTGTTCACCGGATACTTTGGTGAAGTGCCCTTTCATATCCTTTGCCCATTTTTTAATTGTGTTATTTGTCTTTTTGTTGTTGAGGTTTTGCAGTATGTTGTAGAATTTAGAGATTAGACCCTGATCAGACATGTCATAGCCAAAAATTTCTTCTCGGTCTATAGGTTGCCTTTTTACTCTTTTGGTGAAGTCTTTTGATGAGCATAAGTGTTTGATTTTTAGCAGCTCCCAGTCACCTAGTATTTATGCACTATTAGTACTATTTTGCATTCTGTGTGTACCATGTATGAGAGCTTCTAGTGTTGCCACTATTTTTTCTTCCATGATCTTTATCATTTTAGATCTTATATTTAGGTCTTTGATTCATTTTGAGTTACTTTTTGTGCATGGTGTGAGATATGGGTCTTGTTTCATTTTTTTTTTGCAGATGGATATCCAGTTATGCCATCACCATTTGTTAAAGAGACTATCTTTTTCCCTTTTGACAGACTTTGGGCCTTTGTCAAATATCAGCTGCTCGTAGGTGGATAAATTTACGTCTAGGTTCTCAGTTCTGTTCCATTGGTCTATGTATCTGTTGTTGTACCAGTACCAGGCTGTTTTGTTTTGACTACTGTAGCAGCATAATAGGTTCTAAAATCAGGTAGTGTGAGGCTTCCCCCTTTGTTTTTCTTCTTCAGTAATGTTTTACTTATCCAGGGCCTCTTCCCTTTCCATATGAAGTTGGTGATTTGTTTCTCCATCTCGTTAAAAAATGCCATTGGAATTTGGATTGGGTTTGCATTATATCTGTAGATCCCTTTGGGTAGAATTGACATTTTCACAATGTTGTGTCTTCCTATTTATGAGCCAGGTATGTTTTTCCACTTATGTAGGTCTTTTTTGGTTTCTTGCAGTAGTTGTAGTTTTCTTTGTATAGGTATCTTATATCTCTGGTTGGATTTATGCTTAAGTATTTTAACTTTTGGGGGGCTATTGTAAATGGTATTGATTTGGCAATGTCCTCTTTGAAGCTCTTTTTTTTATTGTTATTAACTTTTATTGAGCTTCAAGTGGATGTTTACAAATCAAGTCCGTCTGTCACATATAAGTTAATATACATCTTACTCCCTACTCCCACTTGCTCTCCCCCTAATGAGTCACCCCTTCCAGTCTCTCCTTTCGTAAAAACTTTGCCAGCCTCCAACTCTCTCTATCCTCCCACCCCCCCTCCAGACAGGAGATGCCAACACAGTCTCAAGTGTCCACCTGATATAATTAGCTCACCCTTCATCAGCATCTCTCTCCCACCCACTGTCCAGTCCCTTTCATGTCTGATGAATTGTCTTCGGGGATGGTTCCCGTCCTGTGCCAACAGAAGGTTTGGGGACCATGACTGCTGGGATTCCTCTAGTCACAGCCAGACCATTAAGTATGGTCTTTTTATGAGAATTTGGGGTCTGCATCCCACAGATCCCCTGCTCCCTCAGGGGTTCTCTATTGTGCTCCCTGTGAGGGCAGTCATCGATTGTGGCCGGGCACCAACTAGTTCTTCTGGTCGCAGGATAATGTAGGTCTCTGGTTCATGGGACCCTTTCTGTCTCTTGGGCTCTTAGTTGTCGTGTGACCTTGGTGTTCTTCATTCTCCTTTGCTCCAGGTGGGTTGAGACCAATTGATGCGTCTTAGATGGCCGCTTGTTAGCATTTAAGACCCCAGATGCCACATTTCAAAGTGGGATGCAGAATGTTTTCATAACAGAATTATCTTGCCAATTGACTTAGAAGTCCCCTTAAACCATGGTTCCCAAACCCCCGCCCTTGCTCCGCTGACCTTTGAAGTATTCGGTTTATCCCGGAAACTTCTTTGCTTTTGGTCCAGTCCAGTCCAGTTGAGCTGACCTTCCATGTATTGAGTATTGTCCTTCCCTTAAAAAAAAAAAAAAATTTTTCACCTAAAGCAGTTCTTATCTGCTAATTAATCAGTAAAAAACCCTCTCCCTCCCTCCCTCCCTCCCCACTCTCATAACCAGAAAAGTACGTGTTCTTCTCAGTTTATACTATTTCTCAAGATCTTATAATAGTGGTCTTATACAATATTTCTCCTTTCGCCTCTGACTGATTTCGCTCAGCATAATGCCTTCCAGGTTCCTCCATTTTATGAAATGTTTCACAGATTCGTCACTGTTCTTTATCGATGCGTAGTATTCCATTGTGTGAATATACCACAATTTATTTACCCATTCATCCGTTGATGGACACCTTGGTTGCTTCCAACTTTTTGCTATTGTAAACAGACCTGCAATAAACATGGGTGTATATATATCTGTTTGTGTGAAGGCTCTTGTTTCTCTAGGGTATATTTCGAGGAGTGGGATTTCTGGGTTGTATGGTAGTTCTATTTCTAACTGTTTAAGATAACGCCAGATAGATTTCCAAAGTGCTTGTACCATTTGACATTCCCACCAGCAGTGTATAAGAGTTCCAATCTCTCTGCAGCCTCTCCAACATTTATTATTTTGTGTTTTTTGGATTAATGCCAGCCTTGTTGGAGTGAGATGGAATCTCATCGTAGTTTTAATCTGCATTTCTCTGATGGCTAATGATCAAGAGCATTTTCTCATGTGTCTGTTAGCTGCCTGAATATCTTCTTTAGTGAAGTGTGTGTTCATATCCTTTGCCCACTTCTTGATTGGGTTGTTTGTCTTTTTGTGGTTGAGTTTTGACAGAATCATGTAGATTTTAGAGATCAGGCGCTGGTCTGAGATGTCATAGCTGAAAATTCTTTCCCAGTCTGTAGGTGGTCTTTTTACTCTTTTGGTGAAGTCTTTAGATGAGCATAGGTGTTTGATTTTTAGGAGCTCCCAGTTATCTGGTTTCTCTTTGTCATTTTTGGTAATGTTTTGTATTCTGTTTATGCCCTGTATTAGGGCTCCTAGGGTTGTCCCAATTTTTTCTTCCATGATCTTTATCGTTTTAGTCTTTATGTTTAGGTCTTTGATCCACTTGGAGTTAGTTTTTGTGCATGGTGTGAGGTATGGGTCCTGTTTCATTTTTTTGCAAATGGATATCCAGTTATGCCAGCACCATTTGTTAAAAAGACTATCTTTTCCCCAATTACCTGACACTGGGCCTTTGTCAAATATCAGCTGCTCGTACATGGATGGATTTCTATCTGGGTTCTCAATTCTGTTCCATTGGTCTATGTGCCTGTTGTACCAGTACCAGGCTGTTTTGACTACTGTGGCTGTATAATAGCTTCTGAAATCAGGTAGAGTGAGGCCTCCCACTTTCTTCTTCTTTTTCAGTAATGCTTTGCTTATCCGAGGCTTCTTTCCCTTCCATATGAAATTGGTGATTTGTTTCTCTATCACCTTAAAAAATGACATTGGAATTTGGATTGGAAGTGCATTGTATGTATAGATGGCTTTTGGTAGAATACACATTTTTACTATGTTAAGTCTTCCTATCCATGAGCAAGGTATGTTTTTCCACTTATGTAGGTCCCTTTTCGTTTCTTGTAGTAGTACTTTGTAGTTTTCTTTGTATAGGTCTTTTACATCCTTGGTAAGATTTATTCCTAAGTATTTTATCTTCTTGGGGGCTACTGTGAATGGTATTGATTTGGTTATTTCCTCTTCGATGTTCTTTTTGTTGATGTAGAGGAATCCAAGTGATTTTTGCATGTTTATCTTATAACCTGAGACTCTGCCAAACTCTTCTATTAGTTTCAGTAGTTTTCTGGAGGATTCCTTAGGGTTTTCTGTGTATAAGATCATGTCATCTGCAAATAGAGATAATTTTACTTCCTCCTTGCCAATCCGGATGCCCTTTATTTCTTTGTCTAGCCTACTTGCCCTGGCTAGGACTTCTAGCACGATGTTGAATAAGAGTGGTGATAAAGGGCATCCTTGTCTGGTTCCCGTTCTCAAGGGAAATGCTTTCAGGTTCTCTCCATTTAGAGTGATGTTGGCTGTTGGCTTTGCATAGATGTCCTTTATTATGTTGAGGAATTTTCCTTCAATTCCTATTTTGGTGAGAGTTTTTATCATGAATGGGTGTTGGACTTTGTCAAATGCCTTTTCTGCATCAATTGATAAGATCATGTGGTTTTTGTCTTTTGTTTTATTTATGTGGTGTTTACATTAATGGTTTTTCTGATATTAAACCAGCCTTGCATACCTGGTATAAATCCCACTTGATCGTGGTGAATTATTTTTTTGATATGTTGTTGAATTCTATTGGCTAGAATTTTGTTGAGGATTTTTGCATCTATGTTCATGAGGGATATAGGTCTATAATTTTCTTTTTTTGTAATGTCTTTAACTGGTTTTGGTATCAGGGAGATGGCGGCTTCATAGAATGAGTTGGGTAGTATTCCGTCATTTTCTATGCTTTGAAATACCTTTAGTAGTAGCGGTGTTAACTCTTCTCTGAAAGTTTGGTAGAACTCTGCAGTGAAGCCGTCCGGGCCAGGGCTTTTTTTTGTTGGGAGTTTTTGGATTACAGTTTCAATCTCTTTTTTTGTTGTGGGTCTATTTAGTTGATCTACTTCCGAATGTGTTAGTTTAGGTAGGTAGTGTTTTTCCAGGAATTCATCCATTTCTTCTAAGTTTGCAAATATGTTAGAGTACAATTTTTCATAATAATCTATAATGATTCTTTTAATTTCAGTTGGGTCTGTTGTGATGTGGCCCTTCTCGTTTCTTATTCGGGTTATTTGTTTCCTTTCCTGTATTTCTTTAGTCAGTCTAGCCAATGGTTTATCAATTTTGTTAATTTTTTCAAAGAACCAGCTTTTGGCTTTGTTAATTCTTTCAAGTGTTTTTCTGTTCTCTAATTCATTTAGTTCAGCTCTAATTTTTATTATTTGTTTTCTTCTGGTGCCTGATGGATTCTTTTGTTGCTCACTTTCTATTTGTTCAAGTTGTAGGGACAGTTCTCTGATTTTGGCTCTTTCTTCTTTTTGTATGTGTGCATTTATCGATATAAATTGGCCTCTGAGCACTGCTTTTGCTGTGTCCCAGAGGTTTTGATAGGAAGTATTTTCATTCTCGTTGCTTTCTAAGAATTTCCTTATTCCCTCCTTGATGTCTTCTATAACCCAGTCTTTTTTCAGGAGGGTATTGTTCATTTTCCAAGTATTTGATTTCTTTTCCCTAGTTTTTCTGTTATTGATTTCTAGTTTTATTGCCTTGTGGTCTGAGAAGATGCTTTGTAATATTTCGATGTTTCGGATTCTGCAAAGGTTTGTTTTATGACCTAATATGTGGTCTATTCTAGAGAATGTTCCATGTGCGCTAGAAAAAAAGTATACTTTGCAGCAGTTGGGTGGAGAGTTCTGTATAAGTCAATGAGGTCAAGTTGGTTGATTGTTGTAAGTAGGTCTTCCGTGTCTCTATTGAGCTTCTTACTGGATGTCCTGCCCTTCTCCAAAAGTGGTGTGTTGAAGTCTCCTACTATAATTGTGGAGGTGTCTATCTCACTTTTCAATTCTGTTAAAATTTGATTTATGTATCTTGCAGCCCTGTCATTGGGTGCATAAATATTTAATATGGTTATGTCTTCCTGATCAATTGTCCCTTTTATCATTATGTAGTGTCCTTCTTTATCCTTTGTGGTGGATTTAAGTCTAAAGTCTATTTTGTCAGAAATTAATATTGCTAGTCCTGCTCTTTTTTGCTTATTGTTTGCTTGGTATATTTTTTTCCATCCTTTGAGTTTTAGTTTGTTTGTGTCTCTAAGTCTAAGGTGTGTCTCTTGTAGGCAGCATATAGACGGATCATGTTTCTTTATGCAGTCCGAGACTCTCTGTCTCTTTATTGGTGCATTTAGTCCATTTACATTCAGTGTAATTATAGATAAATAAGTGTTTAGTGTTGTCATTTTGATGCCTTTTTATGTGTGTTGTTGACAATTTCATTTTTCCACATACTTTTTTGTGCTGAGACGTTTTTCTTAGTAAATTGTGAGATCCTCATTTTCATAGTGCTTGACTTTATGTTAGTTGAGTCGTTACGTTTTTCTTGGCTTTTATCTTTAGTTATGGAGTTTTTATTCCTCTTTGTGGTTACCTTATTATTTACCCCTATTTTTCTAAGTAAAAACCTAACTTGTATTGTTCTATATCGCCTTGTATCACTCTGCTTATGGCAGTTCTATGCCTCCTGTATTTAGTCCCTCTTTTTGATTATTGTGATCTTTTACATATTGACTTCAATGATTCCCTGTTATGAGCATTTTTTTTTAATTAATCTTAATTCGTTTTTGTGATTTCCCTATTTGAGTTGATATCAGGATGTTCTGTTCTGTGACCTTGTGTTGTGCTGGTATCTGATATTATTGGTTTTCTGACCAAACAATATCCTTTAGTATTTCTTGTAGCTTTGGTTTGGTTTTTGCAAATTCTCTAAACTTGTGTTTATCTGTAAATATCTTAATTTCGCCTTCATATTTCAGAGAGAGTTTTGCTGGATATATGATCCTTGGCTGGCAGTTTTTCTCCTTCAGTGTTCTGTATATGTCGTCCCATTCCCTTCTTGCCTGCATCGTTTCTGCTGAGTAGTCTGAACTTATTCTTATTGATTCTCCCTTGAAGGAAACCTCTCTTTTCTCCGTGGCTGCTTTTAAAATATTCTCTTTGTCTTTGGTTTTGGCAAGTTTGATGATAATATGTCTTGGTGTTTTTCTTTTTGGATCAGTCTTAAATGGGGTTCGATGAGCATCTTGGATAGATATCCTTTCGTCTTTCATGATGTCAGGGAAGTTTTCTGTCAGCGGATCTTCAACTATTCTCTCTGTGTTTTCTGTCCTCCCTCCCTGTTCTGGGACTCCAATCACACGCAAGTTATCCTTCTTGATAGAGTCCCACATGATTCTTAGGGTTTCTTCATTTTTTTTAATTCTTTTATCTGATTTTTTTTCAGCTATGTTGGTGTTAATTCCCTGGTCCTCCAGATGTCCCAGTCTTCATTCTAATTGCTCAAATCTGCTCCTCTGACTTCTTATCGTGTTGTCTAATTCTGTAATTTTATTGTTAATCTTTTGGATTTCTACATGCTGTCTCTCTATGGATTCTTGCAACTTATTAATTTTTTCACTATGTTCTTGAATAATCTTTTTGAGTTCTTCAACAGTTTTATCAGTGTGTTCCTTGGCTTTTTCTGCAGTTTGCCTTATTTCGTTTCTGATGTCTTGAAGCATTCTGTAAATTAGTTTTTTATATTCTGTATCTGATAATTCCAGGATTGTATCTTCATTTGGGAAAGATTTTGATTCTTTTGTTTGGGGGGTTGGAGAAGCTGTCATGGTCTTCTTCTTTATGTGGTTTGATATGGACTGCTGTCTCCGAGCCATCACTGGGAAACTAGTTTTTCCAGAAAATCTGCTAAAAAAAAATGCAGTCAGATCCCAATCAGAACTGCCTTTGGATTATAACCGCCGCCTTGTTCCCTGTAAGGATGAAAGTCTGAGATTTGGATCATATATGCTTGGCTGTAGCTGGTTCTGTGTTTTTAGTCCAATTAGGGATGGATTTTTGGTCCCTGGGTTTTTTGTGGTTCCTTCTTTCAGGCTGTAAAAGTGGGTTAGGAAAAGACCAAAAGAAAAAAAAAGGGGGGGGGAGCAAAGCCGCTGCGGAGCCGGAGCCGTTCTCCCTCTGGCTCAGGAAACTCCTATGTTAATGAAGCCGCCTGGGGAGGGTGGGGGAGGGATCAGAGAGATAGGATAGTAGCACCTCGGAATATAGCCAGAGTTGCTTGTCTTGCTTGGAATGACTATTGTATCTGAGATTCCCGAGGGGCGTGTCACCTATGTGTGCTGGCTGTGTGGAGATTGCCCCCGGGGATCTGGCCCGCTGAAGCCGCGGTCAGATCCTCCGCTGCCACTCCAAAGCCCAGCGTCAAGATTCCCCTGCTGGGATGCTGCACTCCCGACTCCAAAATCAGTGGCTGCCTCCCGGGGACTTCTCGTCCCGCCAGCCGCATCTCCACGCTGCCCCCGTGGACCGGCTGGGCCCCCTCCCAGGGTTAGTTCAGGGAAGTGGAGCTGCTCCCCCTGCTTGCGCCTTGACAGCGCCCAGTCAAAAGCCCGGCGGCAAGATTCCCCGGCTGGGACGCTGCACTCCCAGCTCCAAGACCAGTCAGTGCCTCCCGGGGACTTCTCCCGCCAGCTGCGTCGCCACGCTGCCCACGCGGACCGGCTGGGCCCCCTCCCGGGGTGAGTTCAGGGGGGTAGGGCTGTGCCCCTTGTTTGCGCCGTCAGCTCCCCCGGGCCCTAACCTAAACCGGGCGCCAAGGTTACCTGACTGGAACGCTGGCTCCAGGCTCTGAAAACAGTGGCTGCTTCCCCGTATTTGTTCGTTTTCCGTCTCTAAATCTGTGTTTGTTGTTCAGGGTTCGTAGATTGTTATGTATGTGATCAATTCACTTGTTTTTCCGAGTCTTTGGCCCTGCCTCCAATCTCGAAGCTCTTTTTGATGGTGTAGAGGAGTTCAACTGATTTTCGTACATTTATCTTCTATCTTGATACACTGTTGAACTCCTCTATTAGTTTCAGTAGTTTTCTTGTGGATTCCTTGGGGTTTTCTGTGTATAAGATCATATCATCTGCAAATAGGGATACTTTTACTTCTTCCTTACCAATTTGGATGCCCTTTATTTCTTTTTCTAGCCTAACTGCTCTGGCTAGGACCTCCAGCATAAAAAATGATGAATAAACTGATAAAGGGCATCCTTGTCTGGTTCCTGTTCTCAAAGGAAATGCTTTCAGATTCTTTCCATTTAGGATGATGTTGGCCGTTGGCTTTGTATATATGCCCTTTATTATGTTGAGGAATTTCCCTTCTATTCCTATTTTCCCGAGAGTTTTTTTCATGAATGGATGTTGGACTTTGTCAAATGCATTTTCTGTATCAAATGATAAGATCATGTGGTTCTCATCTTTTGCTTTATTTAAGTGATGGATTACATTGATTGTTTTTCTAATGTTGAACTATCCCTGCATACCTGTATGAATCCCACTTGGTCATGGTGAATTAGTTTTTTGATAATGTTGTTGAATCTCATTGGCTAGAATTTTGTTGAGGGTTTTTGCATGTATGTTCATGAGGGATCTTGGTCTGTAATTTTCTTTTTTAGTGGTGTCTTTACCTGGTTTTGGTATCAGGGTTATGCTGGCTTCATAGAATGAGTTTGGGAGTATTCCATCCTTTTCTATGCTCAGAAATACCATTAGTAGTGGTGGTGTTAACTCTTCTCTGAAAGTTTGGTAGAATTCTCTAGTGAAGCTGCCAGGGCCAGGGCTTTCTTTTTTGTTGGGAGTTTTTAAATTACCTCTTCAATCTCTCCTTTTGTGATAGGTTTATTTAGTTGTTCTACCACTGTGTTAGTTTAGATAAGTAGTGTGTTTCTAGAAATTTGTCCATTTCCTCTCAGTTTTCAAATTTGTTGGAGTACAATTTTTCATAGTATCCTGTTATCATTCTTTTCATTTCACTTGTGTCTGTTGTGATATTGCCCATCTCATTTCTTATTTCGCTTATTTGCTTCCTCTCCTGTTTTTTTTTTTTTTGGTCAGTTTGGCCAGTGGTTTATCGATTTTGTTGATCTTTTCAAAGAAACAGCTTTTGTTCTTGTTAACTCTTTCAATTGTTTTTCTATTCTCTATTTCATTTAATTCTGCTCTGATATCTATTATTTGTTTTCTTTTGGTGCCTGAAGGCTTCTTTCATTGCTCTCTTTTTATTTGTTCAAGTTGCAGGGTTAGTGTTTTGATTTTGGCCCTTTCTTTTTGTATGTGTACATTTATTGCTATAAATTGACCTCTGAGCACTGCTTTTGCTGGGTCCCAAAGGTTCTGGTAGGATATGTTTTCATTCTCATTTGATCCTGTGAACTTCTTTATTCTGTCCTTAATTTCTTCTATAATCCAGTAGTTTTTGAGCAAGGTGTTCTTCAGTTTTCATTTATTTGATTTTTTTTTCCTTGCTTTTTCTGTTATTGCTTTCTACTTTCATGGCTTTATGGTCAGAAAGGATTCTTTGTAATATTTTGATGTTTTGGATTCTGTTAAAACTTTGTTTGTGGCCCAATATATGGCCTATTCTGGAGAATATTCCATGCGAGTTGGAAAAGAAGTTATACTTGGCTGCTGTTGGGTGGAGTGTTCTATATATGTCTATGAGATCAAGTTGGTTGATTGTGCCATTTAGATCTTCCATGTCTTTACTGAGCTTCCTTCTGGATGTTCTGTCCTTCACCAGTAGTGGTCTCCTACTATTATTGAGGAGCTGTCTATTTCTTTTTTCAATGCTGTTAGAGTTTGTTTTTATGTATTTGGGAGCCCTGTCATTGGGTACATAAACATTTATTATGGTTATGTCCTCCTGGTGTATTGACCCTTTAATCATTATATAGTGTCCTTCTTTATCCTTTGTGGTGAATTGCTTTAAAGTTTATTTTGTCAGAGATTAATATTGACACTCCTGCTCTATTTTGATTGTTGTTTGCTTGATATATTTTTTTCCATCCTTTGAGTTTTAGTTTGTTTGTGTCTTTAAGTCTAGGGTGTGTCTCTTGTGAGCAGCATATAGATGGATTGTGTTTTTTTAATCCATTCTGCCACTCTCTGTCTCTTTAATTCATTGTAAATATTGATAGCTATGAGTTTAGTGCTGTGATTTTGATGTATTTTGTGGATGTGTATTGCTGACATTTTCTTTGTTCCAGTTAATTGTCTGGGCTAAGTCACTTTTCTTTATGTATTTTCTTTTCATCTTTTTCATTGTTGTCGATTTTGTATTTGCTGCATCTTTATGTTTTTCTTGTATTTTATTTTGATGTGTAGGATTCCTTTGTGGTTACCTTAATATTTACCCCCATTTTTCTAAGTTTTAACCAATCTTTTATTTCTTTATGTCGCCTTGACTTCCTCTCCGTATGAAAGATCTATGACTACATTATTTAGTCTCTCTTTTTTATTTTAATGTTGTCATATTTTACATATTGACATCTCTGTTTTCCTATTTTCAGTGTTTTAGCTTCAATTTATTTTTGTGACTTCCTTATCTGGGTCGATATCTGGTTTTTCTGCCCTGTATTCTAGTCTTGGGTACTTATCTGATGTTATTGATTTTCTAACCCGAGGACTCCCTTTAGTATTTCTTGTAATTTTGGTTTGGTTTTTACAAATTTCCTAAACTTCTGTTTATCTGGAAATGCCCTAATTTTGCCATCATATCTGTGAGAGAGTTTTGCTGGATATGTAATTCTTGGCCGTCAATTTTTTTCCTTCAAGGCTTTATATATGTCATCTCATTGCCTTCTTGCCTGTGTGGTTTCTGCAGAGTAGTCCGAGTTTTGTAGATGACTTTTCATTTATCCCTAGTGGATCTTAAAATTCTCTCTTTATGTTTGATTTTGGCAAGTTTGATTATATATGTATTGGTGACTTTCTTTTGGGACCTACCTTCTGTGGGGTTTGATGAGCTTCTTGGATAGATATCTTCTCATGTTTCATGATATCAGGGAAGTTTTCTGCCAGCAAATCTTAAACAATTCTCTCTGTATTCTGTTATCCCCTGCCCCCATTCTGGTACTCCAATTATTCATAGATTATTTCTCTTGGTAAAGTTACACATAATTCTTATGGTTTCTTCATTTTTTTAATTCTTTTGTCTGACTTTTTCTCAAATAAGTTGGTATCAATCTCACTAATTCTGACCTTCATTGCCTCAATTCTGCTCCTGTGACTTTCTATTGAGTTGTCTAATTCTGAAATTTTATTGTTAACCTTTTGGACTTCTGTTTGCTGTCTCTCTGTGGATTCTTGCAGCCTGTTAAATTTGTCGTTATACTCTTGTATAACCTTTTAAGTTCCTCTGTTGTCTGTGTGTTCCTTGTCTTGTTCTGCGTTTTGCCTGATCTCCTTCTTGATCTCTTGAAGAGCTCTGTATATTAATCTTTTGAATTCTACCTCCTATATTTCCAAAAAGTGCTCTTCATCCAGAAGGATTCTTGATTCTTTGTTTTGGGCATTTGCTGAAGCCATTATGGTCTTCCTCATTAAGTGGCTTGATATTGACTGTTGTCTAAGAGCCATCAACAAGTTATCGTATTTGTTTATTTTATGTTTGCTTACTGTGTCCTAGCTTCTTGTTTTGTTTTGATATGCCGAAATGGGCTGGTCATTTGAGTTATTATTGACATCTTTAAAACTCTCACATGCTGTCACCAGGTGACTAGAGCTGTTACTAGGCATGTGAGTCCAGGAGCCCATTTACTTTTCTTGTGTGGATTCAGCTCAGGTGTCTAGGTAGTTGGTCACTGAGTATGTGGTTGCAGGCTCTCACCTACAGTCCTAGATGGGCAGGTTGATTTGAGTAGGTTCAGGTATCTGGCTGCAGTAGAGGGTCATGAGCTGAGCAATGCAGGAGACTGACGTCTGCCCCTGAGAGTCTGGGAGGAAAGAGCCTCCCTATTCCCTAGAGCATGTAGGTGGGTGGGTTTTGCAGCTGAACTACGGGCACCCATTGCTGTTGGCTGTAAAGATTGGGAGGCACTACTTATTCTTGAACCTCTGTTGCAGATGGCTAGGTGGTGTGGATGGAGCCACCAGTCCTCAGGCCCCTGATCTAGGTAGGTGAGGACAATGCTTTATGGGAAGGGAGGTGTCAAATATCACAAATCTGCCACTCCTCCTTATAGGTGATATAGTTGAAAATAGGCTTCAGGTGTATACCCTGTTGTATGCTAAGGAAGGCCTACACTGTTGAAATGGGCCCACACAGGTATAAGCAGAGGTGAGAAAGGCATTCGAAATCCGTGGACCACTTATACCTGTGGGTAGACAATGGGGCTGCGCCTTCCCTGAGTTCCCAGTATAGCGGAACTTGCAGATTATTTTTTGCCATTTGTTAATTTGATCTCTCCAAAGCCAGAATGGCTCAGGGTGCCCAACGGGTCCTACTTCCAGCCCAGGAAATGCAGCATGTGGCAGTCACTGAAGCTGGCCCAGACCCAGTGCAGAGCAAGGTGAGAGGATTCTTCCCAAATGTTTTTTTTTTTTGCTTCACAGGGTAGGTTAGATGCATGTACTTACTTTTACCAATTAAGTGCTGCTTCTTGCTTGTTCTGGAGAGTTGAGCAGACTCTCCGCCACTCAGTCTCTCCTGATGTGGAAAACGTGCCCCAAGCAACACTGCTTGCCTCACAGCACACACAACCTGATCCAGCCTGCAGGGTACCAGTTCCCACTGGGTCAGGTCCGGCAGCTCCTCACTGCTTTTGAACCAGCTCTCCTTCCCCTGCCACTCAGTCCAATTCCTCAACTTTGCCTCTGATGTCTAGGGCTCCTAGATTGTCATACATAATCGGTTCACTTGTTTTTAGGGTCTTTGTTGTAAGAGGGACCACAGGAAGTGTCTGACTACTCCACCATCTTGGCCCCACCTCCTTTTATTGAACTTTAGATGAAGGTTTACAGAACAAACTAGCTTCTCTAAACAATTAGTACACATATTGTTTTGTGACATTTGTTACCAACCCCTCAACATGTCGACACTCTCCTTTCTCAACCTTAGGTTCCCTATTACCAGCTTTCGTGTCCCCTCCTGCCTTCTAGTCTTTGCCCCTAAGCTGGTGTCCCCTTTTAGTCTCATTTTGTTTTATGGGACTGTCTAATCTTTGGCTGAAGGATAAACCTCAGGAGTGACTTCATTACTAAGCTAGAAATGTATCCAGAGGCCATACTCTTTGGGTTTCTCAAGTCTCTGTCAGGCCAGTAAGTCTGGTCTTTTCTCGTGTGTCAGGATTTTGTTCTACATTTTTTTTCCCGGCTCTGCCTGGGACCCTCTATAGTGATCCCTGCCGGAGCAGTCAGCGGTGGTAGCCAGACACCATCTAGTTGTGATGAACTCAGTCTGGTGGAGGCTGTGGTAGTTATTGTGAGTTAGAATTTTATTCTACGTTTTTCTTCAGCTCTGCCTGAAACCCTCTGTTGTGATCCCTGTCAGAGCAGTTTGTGGTAGTAGCCTAGCAGCATCTAGTTGTGCTGGACTCAGTCTGGTGGAGGCTGTGGTAATTGTGGTCCATTTTAGACTAACATTTCCCTTGTGTCTTTGGTTTACTTCATTCTCCTTTGCTCCAGAGAGGGTGAGACCAGTGGAGTATCTTAGATGGCCACTCACAAACTTTTAAGACCCCAGACACTACTCACCGAAGTAGAATGTAGAACATTTTCTTTATAAACTATGTTTTGCCCATTGAGCTAGA
Source organism: Loxodonta africana (assembly GCF_030014295.1). Lineage (NCBI taxonomy): Eukaryota > Metazoa > Chordata > Mammalia > Proboscidea > Elephantidae > Loxodonta > Loxodonta africana. The sequence goes on along the minus strand of NC_087367.1, from coordinate 43,305,910 downwards.
TGTTACCCGAGACCATGGTCCCCAGCCCTTAGCCCAGTAATTTCGTCTCTCAGGGAGTTTGGATGTGTCTATGGAGCTTCCACAACCTTGCCTTGGACAAGTTGTGCTGGCTTCCCCAGTATTGTGTACCATCTTACCCTTCATCACAGTTACCACTTATCTATTGTCTATTTATTTATTTCCACCCTTACCCTCTCTTGTAAACATCAAAGATTGTTTCTTTCTGTGTATAAACCTCTTCATGATTTTTTATACTAGTGGTTTCATATAATATTTGTTCTTTTGTGATTGACTTATTTCACTCAGCATAATGCATTCCAGATTCGAACATGTTGTGAGATGCTTTGCAGATTCATCATTATTCTTTATCATTGCTTAATACTCCATTGTGTGTATGTACAATAGTTTATCTATTCATCTTTTGATGGGCACCTACGTTGTTTCCATCTTTTCGCCATTGTGAACAATGCTGCAATGAACATGGGTGTGCGTATGTCTATTTATGTGATGACTTGCTGGATCATACAGTATTTCTATTTCTAGCTTTTTAAGGAAGCGCCATATCATTTTCCAAAATGATTGTTGGCATTTGATTTCTTGACTGCTGTTTCTATGGGCATTGATTGTGGATTCAAGTAAAATTAAATCCTTAACAACTTCAGTCTTTTCTCTGTTTATCATAATGTTGCTTATTGGCCCAATTGTGAGGATTTTTTGTTTTCTTTATGTTGAGTGTAACCTATACTGAAGGCTATAGTCTTTGATCTTCATCAGTAAGTGCTTCAAATTCTCTTCATTTTCCACAAGCAAGGTACCGTCATCTGCATATCGCAAGCTATTAATGAGTCTTCCTCCAATCCTGATGCAGCATTCTTCTTTATATAGTCCATTTTCTTGGATTATTTGCTCAGCATGCAGATTGAATAAGTATGGTGAAAGAATACCACCCTGACACACAACTTTCACGATGTTAAACCATACAGTATCCCCTTGTTCTGTTCGAAGAACTGCCTCTTGGTATGCGTACAGGTTCCTCATGAGCAAAATTAAGTGTTCTGAAATTCCTACTCTTTGCAATGTTATCCATAATTTGTCATGATATGCACAGTCGAACGTCTTTGTACTCAGGTAAACATTTTTCTGGTATTCCCTGCTTTCAGCCAAGATCCATCTGATATCAGCAATGATATCCCTTGTTCCACATCCTCTTCTGAGTCCAGCTTGAATTTCTGGCAATTCCTTGTCAATGTATTGCTGCAACCCACTAGTAAAAATTAATTGGAGAATGAGATATTCTCATATGAAGAGTTCAACAGTATGATAATGGGATGGAAAGATAAAAGTCAGCTAAATGCCAGGTGAGTGAGAAGAAGAAGGATGCAAGCTGTGAAATAAGCCCATGAAGACTTAACCTGTACTTGTCAGAGAAAGCCTGAAGACCTCCAAGCTAGGGGTCAACTTAGAGCTCTCAATGTTTAGTTCTGGGGACAGCCCCTAATATGATCTTGTAATATTTACTGTATAAGAAAAGTTAAAAGTGTATTAGATTGTCTGCTCAATCTAGTGGTGTCATGGATTGAATTGTGTCCCCCCAAAATATCTGTCAACTTGACTAGGTCATGATTCCCAGAATTGTATGATTGTCTACCATTTTGTCATCTGATGTGATTTCCCTATGTGCTGTAAATCCTATCAATATCATGTAATGAGATGGATTAGTGACAGTTATATTGACGATATCTATAAGAGTAGATAGTGTCTTATGCCGGTCTCTTCTGAGATACAAAAAAGAGAAGTGAGCAGAGAGACATGGAGACCTCATACCACCAAGAAAGCAGCACCAGGAGCAGAGCACTGAGATGCTCCCAGACCAAGGGAAGACTGATGCATCACAAGGACCTTCCTCCAGAGCCAAGAAAGAGAGAAAGCCTTCCCCTGTAGCCAGCACTCTGAATTCAGACACCTAGCCTACTGGACTGAGAGAGAAACTTTTCTTTGTTAAGCCATCCACTTGTGGTATTTCTGTAACAGCAGCACTAGATGACGAAGACAAGTGGTCAGTCCCACTAGCCCTGTGTAGACATTAACTAGGGCTCTTCAGATTGTTAAGTGATAGAAACCCAGCTCTAAACCAGCTTAAGCAAAACTTGTATGGATACAGTGTAACTCGCAGAATGATCAAGCCATGGTGAGCCCAAAGATGAAGCTGTTCAGGAACAGTCAGCCAGGGGAAGAGACTTCTTCAGGAATTATTCTGTTTCTCAGAACTGGAAAGCAGAAGAAGAAAAGACTGAGTGGTGATTGAGAAGGCCGGAATGCATGCCAGCAGCAAAGAAAACTGAGAAGCAACTGATTTGACTTCAGAATCACAGAAAGGCTCAGGAATTGGAGGTAACCACTACCTTTGAAATTAGGGGTGCAGGTGAAACAGAAAACAGGAGGATGGGCTGAATATCTTTGTAAGAAGCATTTTGACATTCCCACATCCCCATCTCCACCACAGCAAAAACCTAGAAGTTTATTCTTTGGTGATGGCCAATCAGAGAGCTTCTGGGCTGAGGAACTCTAAGAATTAAGGGTGGGGGTCCTGGAGTAAAAATAGAAGAATTAAGTGGTAGTTAATGCAGGGTATATAATCCCTTTGCAGAGAATGATTTGGCCTTTTGGTTCTGGTTCTCAGCGTAGGGCCACATCTGAAGTCAATAGGTGAGGGTCTAACCAACTAACAGGGATCACCTGGGGCCTGATGCTGGCTAAGCTTCAGGAGGCCCATGGTGAGGCCAATAAAAGCTTAGGAAGCTGGAGACTTACTGGAACTTCCCAGGTTGGAGGGTAAGAACATGCTGCTTGTGGGGAAGAAGTAAGCGCACCCTTTGAGGGCATGGAAGCTCTGCGCTGAAGCCACCCCCAACCCCAGGCATCAGCCCAGAGGATAAGAAACGGGAGATCCATCAGAAAGAAGGAGCAGCAGAAACCCTGGATCCGGTAGGAGGCAGAGCCGGTCACCAGAGCCAGGTTGAAACAGCAGCAGGGGCCAGGAGAAGCTGGTGTCTGCTGAGTAGAGAAATGGCAGCAGAGCTGTCTAAGAGAAGAGGGCCAAGAACTGTGGCATGCTTTGGGCTGTGACAGCAGCCATGAGTGGGCCCAGACAGAGACAGAAACTCTGTTTGAAGCACAGGGGGTGCCTGCCCACGAAGCCTGGGAGTACCCCGCCCCCCTCATGGCAGTTCTGCTTCAAGAGCTATTGTGGCTCTGGTCCAGGACTGTCCTGAGGCTGCTGGTTGAAAGAAGGACCAGCAGCAAAAGGGAGTGACAACAATTGAGAGACATGCCAGGTCAGTGATGTAAGAGTAAACATTGATTGTCTGTCATGAAACAGTTATTTCCATGTGTTAACACTCTGGGAGTATCTAGTGTGTTCTGGCTCTGATCAGACAAACATGATATTATTCGTGAACTACCTATGTGTGCACCGTGATAATAAATTTGTATTTTTGTATTTAAGATAACCTGTGGGTGACTGCATTACAGATATGGCATGTATGTACTACAGTTCACATACTGAATTATAAGCCCCCAAACCTCTTTCTTATATTTGGCTCCCAGAATACAGTAAATCTGGCACCTATGCAAAAAGTTAGCAGACTCCGACATGGAAGAAGCAGCCAGCTTAACAGACATTTACCAAAAATCGGTTGCCGTAAAGTTGATTCCAACTCATAGCAACCCTATAGGACAGAGTAGAAATGCCCATACTGTTTTGAAGGCTATAATCTTTACAAAAGCGGATTGCCACATCTTTCTCCATGGAGCCACTTGTGGGTTCCAACTGCCAAACTTTGGTTGGCAGCCCAGCGCCAGGGCTCCTAACAGACATACAACCAAAAACCAACCAAATCCATTGCCATCGGGTCAATTCTAACTCAAAGCAACCTTATTGGGTAGAACTGCCACATAGGGTTTCCAAAGAGCAGCTGGTGGATTCGAACTGCCGACCTTTTGGTTAGCAGCTGTAGCTCTTAAACACTGCATCACCCGGGCTCCTATAAAAAAAGACCCATTGCCGTCAAGTCAATTCCGACTCATAGCAACCCTATAATCAGGTCCCCAACGAAAGTACAAGCCAGCTCTCCTTATGACGAAGCCTACCATCAACTCATACAGCCTAGGCAAACACAGCTTGAAACCAACTTTTAGGTACCCTCTCTTAAATATCAACTGACAAAGATGATCAAATATTTGAGAAGGCTTCCAGTGTCCAAAGAAAATAAACTGAAGTAAATAGAGATAATGCAGAGTGGGAAATACAAAACTTGAGATTCTCAAAAAAAAGAGAATAGTCCATCCGAGAAATAAGAGCAGGAGGCCATTAACAAAACAAAACAAAACAAACCTGCAAGACAAAAAAAGCTCTTGGAAATTACAAAAATGAAGGCAGAAATGAAATATTCTGTAGAAGAGTTGGAATATAAATTAAGGCCATTACTAAGGATATAATTTTTTTAAATGATAGTAAATTGTCATACAGGGAAAATAGGAGATACTAAAAGCTTCCATAGAGAAAAATATATATATATATATATTTAAATGGCAATCAACTTCTCAAAGCTATGGGACATTAGGGCTGAGGCAGAGACTGTTAGATGTTTTAGAATTCTGTAAAAACACAGACATTATTAAAAATTAAAGTCAAAAACTTGCAGTAAAATTAATTATATTAAAAATAGAAGTAATAAATACTGAAAATCCATCATTGCCTATTTTACTATATTGACTATGTTCTTGAAATTTCAGTGTCCAATGTATCTGTATTTGCAGATCATGTTGGTAGCTGGAAATTAGCTTTGGAGAGATTTGGATTTGCATAATGGAAATCAACAAATGCCACAAACCAGAGCTGTTTTTTCCTCAGAGAGACAGTTTTTTTGTTGTTGTTTTTTTTTTTAATATTCACCACTAAATGGGAATCAGGAATGCCAGATCCCAGATGTATCCAGCATCCCAAAGGCTCAATAAAAACATATGTCATGGCTTCCTCAGAAAACCAATCCTTAAATATGGTGGTCACTGGGGTCACTATGAGTTGGAATCGACTTGACTGCAATGGGTTTTTTGTTTGGTTTTTTAGTAACCAAGAAATATTGGAATGAATGAACAAATAAATGAATGAATGATTATCCAAAAAGTTAATCTTGATACTCAGAGATTTTTCTTGCATGTGAAGCAAAATGCTCTAGAACCTTACAACTCAAAGTGTGGTCTATGGAGCAATAGCCTGGACATCACCTGGGACTTGTTAGAACAGCAAATTCCCAGGCCCCATTATAGACCTACTGACTCGGAATCCACATTTTAACTATCCCTGGTAGTGCAAACAGATAATGTGCTCGACTGCTAACAGGAAGATTGGAGGTTCAAGTCCACCTAGAGATGCCTTGGAAGAAAGACCTGGTGATTGAAAACCCTATGGAGTGCAGTTCTACTCTGACACATATGAGTTTTCATGAGTTGGACTCTACTCAATGGCAACTGTTTTTTGTTTGTTTTGTTTTTTAATTAACTTTGATAGCCCTGGCCAAAACATCCCCCAGTTAGAATGCTTTCCCTTCCCCTGCCTGAAAATATACCAATCAGAAATCCACTGTGGTTAACATGCCTTTAAAGAAGGCAGCTATCTCTGAGTGGCTTAATGGCCCAGCCCTTAGGAGAATTTGCTAAATGAGATTGCTTCCCTCCTTTGGAATTTTTACCTGAGATTCACAATACTTACAGAACAGGGGTTTTATTTGGAAAAGACTGAGGGGAGAGGTAAAGGAGAGAGTCCATCACTTCCCAGGATAAATGCAATAACCTTCTCACTCTGCTTCCCACTTTGTCCCTTGCCCCCATAGTGTCTATGTTCCACTGAGCAGCTAGAGGGGTCTTTAAAAAATGCAAATCAGGTCCCTTCCCATTATGCATAGAATAAAATATAAATTCCTTACCTGGATTAGAAGATCCTAGAGAATAAATCCCCTTAATGCCTCCAGCCTCATCGCATCCCATTCTTCTGTCCTTCCAAGTGCTGGTTATACTGGCCGTCTCCTGTTCCCAGGCTCTCCAGACTTTCTCTGCCTTCAGGCTCTGCATTTGCTGTTCCTTTGCCTGAAACTTACTGCCCCAGATCTTCCCTGGCCAGCTGTTCCCAGGCCAGATCCTTATCACTTGGTCTATGCTTAAATGTCTCAGAAAGGCTATTGCTAACTGCCAAGCTTCTGCTGTCATTCTATCATATCACCTGCTATAGTTCCTTCATAGCAGTCAACACCATCTGAATTTATCAGACTCATTTGTTCACTTATATATTTTCTGTACATCCCAAGACACACTCACACACTCATGCACAGATATAAGCTAAATGAGACAAACTCCACGGGGACAGAAATCTTGTCAGCACCCACAGTGGAGTATGGCACAGAGTGAGTGCTCAATAAGCTCTGTGGTGTGAAAACACTCATGAAAGAACGTGATTGCAGGGCAAAGGGTTCCACCACCCAACACCGTCACCAACAGCAGCCCTGCACACAGAAAAGAAAAACTAACACTTTTCCTCTTATTCTGCTCCCCACACTCTGTGCCCGGTCTCCTGCTCCCAGGATACAGCCCTACATTAGATACTATGAGTACTAGAATGTGACGAAGTTTGAAGGGTGTCCCACAGGGGAAGTCGACCTCTGTTCCCCATATCTGTTCTAGAGTGCGTCTGACTCGAAATACCAGAAGAACCTCCAGAGACTCGTGAAGATGCCAGATGCCAATTTGTTAAACTGTTAGACATGCTTGAAACCTGATCAGACAGAGCCTCCCTGTGGGAAGCCACATTACTGAAAGTTTGCTTGCTAAGTGGGAAATCCAAATAAGAAAACATAAAGGATGTGATGTCCACCCACTACACATACAGCCATACAGACAGATGAATAACTGCCAGCAGATTGGATGCCTGTGTCAGGGCAGCAGAAGACCAGCACAATCCACTGCTCGGTGCTGGAATAAGGCCTGGTGGACAGCCTTTGTGATCCCTCTTCATCTGGGATTGCTCTGTTGATCAGGGGGCCTCCTAACCCCTGTGTCACTTTCTAGACACATGTTCAATATGTTCAACCAAATCACCTGGTTTGGAAGCTTCTTTGAGTCCTCTGTTGCCTGCACAAATCTCCTTTGTGAAACCCTGGCATCTTTCTGTGGGAAGTCTCAGTGCCCCCATTTCCAGATTCCTGGGGGATATCTTGCTATGGCTCCCAACTACCAGCCACTTGGGGCATGGTATGATTAAGAGGCTTCTGCAGGATTCCCTGGGAACCCATCCTCCACCTATCACATTATTTCTATGGCAACATGTACTCTAGACTCACAAAACTCCACTGACAGGGTAAATCTGGGGGGCTGCTGCCCTCTCTTCATGTCTATTAATACTGCATCTCAGAAGTGAACGTCCTGTGGGGTGTTTTCCTCCTTCCTTCACATTAAGCATCATTCATGTCATTTATTATGTATTTTAACTTTATCATTAGTAGTGTAGACAATTCACTCCTTCCTTCCTCACTCTTCCTGATCTTTCTCCATTTCAGGCTCTTGTCTTATTTCTGTGGGTGTCTGCCCAGCTCCTTCCCCCTTTCTAAAGAACTGTCCTCTAAGATGGAGCCAACATGGTGCTATAGACAGAAGCACCATTCTGTCCTTCTGCAGTAAAGACCTGCAAAACTAAGCAAAACAGATACAAATGTCAATCCTGGAACCCTAAGTACCTAATAATAGAATAAAGAACTCGATCAAGCACTGAATGGAATAAGAAACTGGAAGAGAACAGAGAATGAGGAGAGCTATGGAGTAGAGGTCCCATACCAGCAAATGTGGCCAGATTAGCCATCTTGGGTGACACCCACCAAAGAACTCAGATGGGGAGTACGGGAAGGCAACTTCACAGAATGCCCAAAAGGATACAGAGCACTTGGTAACCAGGGATACGTGCTTTGCCACCCCACACCCTTCTTCCCTGTATAAGGCCTCTGCTGCTTGCCAATGGGCCACTGTCACTCAGCTGGAGATATACCAGCTCCCTGCTGCCTGGATTCACCATCTTGGACCCCAGCCACCAAGGACTACAGACAGGGAGTATGGGAAAGCAACTTCAGGGTGCTCCCAGCAAAAGACAGAGCACCCGGTAACCAGGGATACACACTTTCCCACCCACCCCCCAACCTTCTTCCCTGTATGAGGCCTTTGCTGCTTGCCAATGGACCATGATTGCTCGGCTGGAGAGACACTAGCTCACTGCCAGTGGGGTCCACCCCACGCCCATTAGCTGGCCACCTTAGCACCATTTTTTAAATTTTTGTCTGTTTTTTATTTTTTTGGTTGTTGTTGTTTCTTCTCTCTCTCTCCTTTTCCTTCCTTTCTTTTCTCCTGCCCATCTAGCCCTGTGTGCCATCCTCTCCTCTTCTAGATGAGCTGTGATTTTTTGGCTTGTTTGCTTTGTTCTTCTTTTTTTCTGTTTCTTTTCTCTCCTTTCCTCCCTTTCCTTTCTCCCACCCACACAGCCTTGTGCACTGCCCCCCCCCTTTCTGGAGGGGCCATGCCACACAGCTTGGTTGGAGAGTCACTGCACACAGCCTGTCCGGGTCTGTGCTGCCATCACCAACTCCGTCGGCACCATTTTATTCATTTATTTATTGTTTTGGTTTTTTTTTTTTTTTTTTTGGCTTTTTTGTTGTTTTTGTTATTGTTTCTTCTCTCTCTCTTCCTCCCTTCCTTTACTTTCTCCCATCCACCCAGTCACGTGTGCTGCCCCCAACTTCTTGGTGGGCTGTGCTGTACAACTTAGCTGGGCAGCCTCTGGCACTTGGCTTCACCAGGTCTGTGCCACCCCCCACAGGCCAGCAACCTGATGCCATATTTTTATTTTTCTTTAGCTTTCCCCTTCTCCTTGTCCTTCCTCCCACCTAGGCCCTATGCTGCCTCCACCCATTCCTGATGACTGTGCTGTGCCACCTGGTGAGAGAGACATCAGCTCACTGCTGCCTCTGTTGGGCCCAACCCCAATGGCTGGCATCCCCCCAACCATTATTTTTATTTTTTGTTGTTTTTATTTAATTTGTTTTATTTTTGGTTTCTTCTCTCTCTTTCCCCTCTTTCCTTTCCTTTATGCTGCCCACATAGCCCTGTGCCCCACCCACACCACTTCTCAGCAGGCCAAGCCACACTGCTTAGCTAGAGAGCCTCCAGCACCCAGCCTCACTGGGTCGGCCTCACCTCCACCAACCAAATCCTACCATACTGTTATTTTATTTACTTTTTTTAACTTCATTTTTTGCCTTTGTTTCTCTCTCTCCTTTCACCCACCCACTTAACTCTGCACATCGCATCCTCTCCTTTCTCTCCTGCCTATCTGTGCCATGTCCCAAAGTGGTACCAACGTGGTGCCCTGGACCCCACCCTGCACTGCCACCCAGCTCTGCCCCATTGCCTCCAGTTCATGCCACAAACTACCCATCTCACCCCTCCATTCCTGCTGGACCCTCCCTGCTGCACAATAGCTGAATTACTGGCCCTGTCCACTTGGGCAATGTGGTGAGAAGTATCATGCCCCTAGACAAGCAACAACACACACCCTTCCCACCTTCCCAGACATAACCAAATAAAATGAAAGAGCAGGATGAAGCAATCAAATCAACAATCAATAAATAATTTTAAAAAATTCCAAATGTCCCAAAGGCAGCAGAAAATATCAAAACATATTTTTTAAAAAGGACATGATGGTTTGAGAAAGTGTCTGAAATAAAACATCAGATGATCTTCCAGTAGCAGAAAAGACACTGGAACCACCTAGTAGGAAATTCAAAACTCAGGGCTTTTCAAGAGATGAAGCAAAACGCAGACAAAAATAAGGAAGAAATAGACAAAACCATCCCCCTGCGTCAGTCAGTTTGTCATACTGTGGGGGCTTGTGTGTTGCTGAGATGCTGGTAGCTATGCCACCGGTATTCAGATACCAGCAGGGTCACCCATGGAGGACAGGTTTCAGCTGAGCTTCCAGACTAAGACAGACTAGGAAGAAGGACCTGGCAGTCTACTTCTGAAAAGCATTAGCCAGTGAAAACCTTATGAATACCAGAGGAATATTGTCTGATATAGTGCTGGAAGATGAGCCCCCCAGGTTAGATGGCACTCAAAAGATGACTGGGGAAGAGCTGCCTCCTCAAAGTAGAGTCGACCTTAATGACGTGGATGGAGTAACGCTTTCGGGACCTTCATTTGCTGATGTGGCACGACTGAATATGAGAAGAAACAGCTGCAAATATCCATTAATAATCAGAATCTGGAATGTATGACTTTTGAATCTAGGAAAATTGGAAATCGTCAAAAATGAAATGGAACACATAAACATCGATATCCTAGGTATTAGTGAGCTGAAATGGACTGGTATTGGCCATTTTGAATTGGACAATCATATAGTCTACTATGCTGGGTATGACAACTCTAAGAGGAACAGTGTTGCGTTCATCATCAAAAAGAATGTTTCAAGATCTATCCTGAAGTACAACGTTGTCAGTGATAGGATAATATCCGTACAGCTCCAAGGAAGACCAGTTAATACAACTATTATTCAAATTTACACACCAACCACTAGGACCAAAGATGAAGAAATAGAAGATTTTTATCAGGTGCTGCAGTCTGAAATTGATCAAACATGCAATCAAGATGCATTGATAATTACTGGTGATTGGAATGTGAAAGTTGGAAACAAAGAAGAAGGATCAGTAGTTGGAAAATATGGCCTTGGTGATAGAAACAATGCCAGAGAATGAATGATAGAATCTTGCAAGACCAACGACTTCTTCATTGCAAATACCCTCTTTCACCAACATAAACGGTGACTATACACATGGACCTCACCAGATGGAACACACAGAAATCAAATTGGCTACATCTGTGGAAAGAGATGATGGAAAAGCTCAATATCATCAGTCAGAACAAGGCCGGGGCCGACTGTGGAACAGACCATCAATTGTTCATATGCAAGTTCAAGCTGAAACTGAAGAAAATCAGAGCAAGTCCACAAGAGCCAAAATATGACCTTGGGTATATTCCACCTGAGTTTAAAGACCATCTCAAGAATAGATTTGACACACTGAACACTAGTGACCGAAGACCAGATGAGTTGTGGAATGACATCAAGGACATCATCCGTGAAGAAAGCAAGAGGTCACTGAAAAGACAGGAAAGGAAGAAAAGACCAAGGTGGATGTCAGAGGAGACTCTGAAACTTGCTCTTGAGCATTGAGCAGCTAAAGCAAAAGGAAGAGTTGATGAAGTAAAAGAGCTGAACAGAAGATTTCAAAGGGCCTCTCAAGAAGACAAAATAAAGTATTATAATGACATGTGCAAAGAGCTGGAGATGGAAAACCAAAAGGGAAGAACACGCTCAGCGTTTCTCAAGCTGAAAGAACTGAAGAAAAAATTCAAGCCTCGAGTTGCAATAGCAAAGGATTCCATGGGGAAAATATTAAAGGATGCAGGAAGCATCAAAAGAAGATGGAAGGAGGAGGCGGAGCCAAGATGGCGGACTAGGCAGACGCTACCTCGGATCCCTCTTACAACAAAGACACGGAAAAACAAGTGAATCGATCACATACATAACAATCTACGAACCCTGAACAACAAACACAGATTTAGAGACGGAGAACGAACTAATACGGGGAAGCAGCAATTGTTTCCAGAGCCTGGAGCCAGCGTACCAGTCAGGTACGGCACAAGCACAGAGAGCTGCTCCACCCCCCTGAACTAACCCCGGAGGGGGACCAGCCAGTTCCACGGGCGGCGTGGGACGCAGCCGGTAGGAGAAGTCCCCGGGAGGCAGTGACTGGTCTTGGAGCAGAAAGAGCAGCGTCCGAGCCGCGGAACCGTCCCGCAGGGATTTGGACTGGACGCAGGGGATTTTCTGGAAAAACTAGTTTCCCAGTGATGGCTCGGAGACAACAATCCATATCAAACCACTTAAAGAAGCAGACCATGACAGCTTCTCCAAACCCCCAAACAAAAGAATCAAAATCTTTCCCAAATGAAGACACAATCCTGGAATTATCAGATACAGAATATAAAAAACTAATTTACAGAATGCTTAAAGATATCACAAATGAAATTAGGATAACTGCAGAAAAAGCCAAGGAACACACCGATAAAACTGTTGAAGAACTCAAAAAGATTATTCAAGAACATACTGGAAAAATTAATAAGTTGCAAGAATCCATAGAGAGACAACATGTAGAAATCCAAAAGATTAACAATAAAATTACAGAATTAGACAACGCACTAGGAAGTCAGAGGAGCAGACTCGAGCAATTAGAATGCAGACTGGGACATCTGGAGGACCAGGGAATCAACACCAACATAGCTGAAAAAAAATCAGATAAAAGAATTAAAAAAAAATGAAGAAACCCTAAGAATTATGTGGGACTCTATCAAGAAGGATAACCTGCGGGTGATTGGAGTCCCAGAACAGGGAGGGGGGACAGAAAACACAGAGAAAATAGTTGAAGAACTCCTGACAGAAAACTTCCCTGACATCATGAAAGACGAAAGGATATCTATCCAAGATGCTCATCGAACCCCATTTAAGATTGATCCAAAAAGAAAAACACCAAGACATATTATCATCAAACTCGCCAAAACCAAAGATAAACAGAAAATTTTAAAAGCAGCCAGGAAGAAAAGGTTTCCTTCAAGGGAGAATCAATAAGAATAAGTTCAGACTACTCAGCAGAAACGATGCAGGCAAGAAGGGAATGGGACGACATATACAGAACACTGAAGGAGAAAAACTGCCAGCCAAGGATCATATATCCAGCAAAACTCTCTCTGAAATATGAAGGCGAAATTAAGATATTTACAGACAAACACAAGTTTAGAGAATTTGCAAAAACCAAACCAAAGCTACAAGAAATACTAAAGGATATTGTTTGGTCAGAAAACCAATAATATCAGATATCAGCACAACACAAGATCACAAAACAGAACGTCCTGATATCAACTCAAATAGGGAAATCACAAAAACAAACAAATTAAGATTAATTAAAAAAAAAATACACATAACAGGGAATCATGGAAGTCAATATGTAAAAGATCACAATAATCAAAAAGAGGGACTAAATACAGGAGGCATTGAACTGCCATATGGAGAGTGATACAAGGCGATATAGAACAATACAAGTTAGGTTTTTACTTAGAAAAATAGGGGTAAATAATAAGGTAACCACAAAAAGGTATAACAACTCTATAACTCAAGATAAAAGCCAAGAAAAACGTAACGACTCAACTAACATAAAGTCAAGCACTATGAAAATGAGGATCTCACAATTTACTAAGAAAAACGCCTCAGCACAAAAAAGTATGTGGAAAAATGAAATTGTCAACAACACACATAAAAAGGCATCAAAATGACAGCACTAAAAACTTATTTATCTATAATTACCCTGAATGTAAATGGACTAAATGCACCAATAAAGAGACAGAGAGTCACAGACTGGATAAAGAAACACGATCCATCTATATGCTGCCTACAAGAGACACACCTTAGACTTAGAGACACAAACAAACTAAAACTCAAAGGATGGAAAAAAGTACATCAAGCAAACAATAAGCAAAAAAGAAGAGGAGTAGCAATATTAATTTCTGACAAAATAGACTTTAGACTTAAATCTACCACAAAGGATAAAGAAGGACACTATATAATGATAAAAGGGACAATTGATCAGGAAGACATAACCATATTAAATATATCTGCACCCAATGACAGGGCTGCAAGATACATAAATCAAATTTTAACAGAATTGAAAAGCGAGATAGATACCTCCACAATTATAGTAGGAGACTTCAACACACCACTTTCGGAGAAGGACAGGACATCCAGTAAGAAGCTCAATAGAGACACGGAAGATCTAATTACAACAATCAACCAACTTGACCTCGTTGACTTATACAGAACTCTCCACCCAACTGCTGCAAAATATACTTTTTTTTCTAGCGCACATGGAACATTCTCTAGAATAGACCACATATTAGGTCATAAAACAAACCTTTGCAGAGTCCAAAACATCGAAATATTACAAAGCATCTTCTCAGACCACAAGGCAATAAAACTAGAAATCAATAACAGAAAAACTAGGGAAAAGAAATCAAATACTTGGAAAATGAACAATACCCTCCTGAAAAAAGACTGGGTTATAGAAGACATTAAGGAGGGAATAAGGAAATTCTTAGAAAGCAACGAGAATGAAAATACTTCCTATCAAAACCTCTGGGACACAGCAAAAGCAGTGCTCAAAGGCCAATTTGTATCGATAAATGCACACATACAAAAAGAAGAAAGAGCCAAAATCAGAGAACTGTCCCTACAACTTGAACAAATAGAAAGTGAGCAACAAAAGAATCCATCAGGCACCAGAAGAAAACAAATAATAAAAATTAGAGCTGAACTAAATGAATTAGAGAACAGAAAAACAATTGAAAGAATTAACAAAGCCAAAAGCTGGTTCTTTGAAAAAATTAACAAAATCGATAAACCATTGGCAAGACTGACTAAAGAAATACAGGAAAGGAAACAAATAACCCGAATAAGAAACGAGAAGGACCACATCACAACAGAACCAAATGAAATTAAAAGAATCATTTCAGATTATTATGAAAAATTGTACTCTAACAAATTTGCAAACCTAGAAGAAATGGATGAATTCCTGGAAAAACACTACCTACCTAAACTAACACATTCAGAAGTAGAACAACTAAATAGACCCATAACAAAAAAAGAGATTGAAACGGTAATCAAAAAACTCCCAACAAAAAAAAGCCCTGGCCCGGACGGCTTCACAGCACAGTTCTACCAAACGTTCAGAGAAGAGTTAATACCACTACTACTAAAGGTATTCCAAAGCATAGAAAATGACGGAATACTACCCAACTCATTCTATGAAGCCACCATCTCCCTGATACCAAAACCAGTTAAAGACATTACAAAAAAAGAAAATTATAGACCTATATCCCTCATGAACATTGATGCAAAAATCCTCAACAAAATTCTAGCCAATAGAATCCAACAACACATCAAAAAAATAATTCACCCTGATCAAGTGGGATTTATACCAGGTGTGCAAGGCTGGTTTAATATCAGAAAAACCATTAATGTAATCCATCACATAAATAAAACAAAAGACAAAAACCACATGATCTTATCAATTGATGCAGAAAAGGCATTCGACAAAGTCCAACACCCATTCATGATAAAAACTCTTACCAAAATAGGAATTGAAGGAAAATTCCTCAACATAATAAAGGGCATCTATGCAAAGCCAACAGCCAATATCACTCTAAATGGAGAGAACCTGAAAGCATTTCCCTTGAGAACGGGAACCAGACAAGGATGCCCTTTATCACCGCTCTCCTTCAACATCGTGTTGGAAGTCTTAGCCAGGGCAATTAGGCTAGACAAAGAAATAAAAGGTATCCGGATTGGCAAGGAAGAAGTAAAGTTATCACTATTTGCAGATGACATGATTATATACACAGAAAACCCTAAGGAATCCTCCAGAAAACTACTGAAACTAATAGAAGAGTTTGGAAGAGTCTCAGGTTATAAAATAAACATACGAAAATCACCTGCATTCCTCTACATCAACAAAAAGAACACCGAAGAGGAAATAGCCAAATCAATACCATTCACAGTAGCCCCCAAGAAGATAAGATACTTAGGAATAAATCTTACCAAGGATGTAAAAGACCTATACAAAGAAAACTACAAAGCTCTACTACAAGAAATTCAAAAGGACATACTTAAGTGGAAAAACATACCCTGCTCATGGATAGGAAGACTTAACATAGTAAAAATGTCTATTCTACCAAAAGCCATCTATACATTTAACGCACTTCCGATCCAAATTCCAATGTCATATTTTAAGGGGATAGAGAAACAAATCACCAATTTCATATGGAAGGGAAAGAAGCCCCGGATAAGCAAAGCACTACTGAAAAAGAAGAAGAAAGTGGGAGGCCTCACCTTACCCGACTTTAGAACCTATTATACAGCCACAGTAGTCAAAACAGCCTGGTATTGGTACAACAACAGACACATAGACCAATGGAACAGAATTGAGAACCCAGACATAGATCCATCCACGTATGAGCAGCTGATATTTGACAAAGGACCAGTGTCAATTAACTGGGGAAAAGATAGCCTTTTTAACAAATGGTGCTGGCATAACTGGATATCCATTTGCAAAAAAATGAAACAGGACCCATACCTCACATCATGCACAAAAACTAACTCCAAGTGGATCAAAGACCTAAACATAAAGACTAAAACGATAAAGATCATGGAAGAAAAAATAGGGACAACCCTAGGAGCCCTAATACAAGGCATAAACAGAATACAAAACATTACCAAAAATGATGAAGAGAAACCCGATAACTGGGAGCTCCTAAAAATCAAACACCTATGCTCATCTAAAGACTTCTCCAAAAGAGTAAAAAGACCACCTACAGACTGGGAAAGAATTTTCAGCTATGACTTCTCCGACCAGCGCCTGATCTCTAAAATCTACATGATTCTGTCAAAACTCAACCACAAAAAGACAAACAACCCAATCAAGAAGTGGGCAAAGGATATGAACACACATTTCACTAAAGAAGATGTTCAGGCAGCCAACAGATACATGAGAAAATGCTCTCGATCATTAGCCATTAGAGAAATGCAAATTAAAACTACGATGAGATTCCATCTCACACCAGCAAGGCTGGCATTAATCCAAAAAACACAAAATAATAAATGTTGGAGAGGCTGCGGAGAGATTGGAACTCTCATACACTGCTGGTGGGAATGTAAAATGGTACAACCACTTTGGAAATCTATCTGGCGTTATCTTAAACAGTTAGAAATAGAACTACCATACAACCCAGAAATCCCACTCCTGGGAATACACCCTAGAGACACAAGAGCCTTCATACAAACAGATATATGCACACCCATGTTTATTGCAGCTCTGTTTACAATAGCAAAAAGCTGGAAGCAATCAAGGTGTCCATCAACGGATGAATGGGTAAATAAATTGTGGTATATTCACACAATGGAATACTACGCATCGATAAAGAACAGCGACGAATCTGTGAAACATTTCATAACATGGAGGAACCTGGAAGGCATTATGCTGAGCGAAATTAGTCAGAGGCAAAAGGACAAATATTGTATAAGACCACTCTTATAAGATCTTGAGAAATAGTAAACCTGAGAAGAACACATACTTTTGTGGTTACGAGGGGGGGAGGGAGGGAGGGTGGGAGAGGGTTTTTTATTGATTAATCAGTAGATAAGAACTGCTTTAGGTGAAGGGAAAGACAACACTCAATACATGGAAGGTCAGCTCAATTGGACTGGACCAAAAGCAAAGAAGTTTCCGGGATAAAATGAATGCTTCAAAGATCAGCGGAGCAAGCGCGGGGGTATGGGGAACATGGTTTGCGGGGACTTCTAAGTCAATTGGCAAAATAATTCTATTATGAAGTCATTCTGCATCCCACTTTGAAATATGGCATCTGGGGTCTTAAATGTTAACAAGCGGCCATCTAGATGCAGCAATTGGTCTCAACCCACCTGGAGCAAAGGAAAATGAAGAACACCAAGGCCACATGACAACTAAGAGCCCAAGAGACAGAAAGGGCCACATGAACCAGAGACCTACATCATCCTGAGACCAGAAGAACTAGTTGGTGCCCGGCCACAATCGATGACTGCCCTGAGAGGGAGCACAGCAGAGGACCCCTGAGGGAGCAGGAGATCAGTGGGATACAGACCCCAAATTCTCATAAAAAGACCAAACTTAATGGTCTGACTGAGACTGGAGGAATCCCGGCGGCCATGCTCCCCAGACCTTCTGTTGACACAGGACAGGAACCATCCCTGAAGACAACTCATCAGAAATGAAAGGGACTGGTCAGTGGGTGGGAGAGAGACGCTGATGAAGAGTGAGCTAATTATATCAGGTGGACACTTGAGATTGTGTTGGCAACTCTTGTCTGGAGGGGGGATGGGAGTATAGAGAGAGAGGGAAGTCGGCAAAATTGTCAAGAAAGGAGAGACTGAAAGGACTGACTCAAGAGGGGGAGAGCAAGTGGGAGTAGGGAGTGAGATGTATGTAAACTTATATGTGACAGACTGATTGGATCTGTAAATGATCACTTGAAGCTTAATAAAAGTTATTAAAAAAAAGAAGATGGAAGGAATACACAGAGTCATTATAACAAAAAGAATTAGTCAGTATTCAACCATTTCAAGAGGTGGCATATGATCAGAAACCGATGGTACTGAAGGAAGAAGTCCAAGCTGCTCTGAAGGCATTGGCGAAAAACAAGGCTCCAGGAATTGATGGAATATCAATTGAGATGTTTCCGCAAACAGATGCAGCACTGGAGGTGCTCACTCATCTATGCCAAGAAATATGGAGGACAGCTTCCTGGCCAACTGACCGGAAGAGATCCATATTTATGACTATTCGCAAGAAAGGGAATCCAACCGAATGTGGAAATCATGGATCAGTACCATTAATACCACATGCAAGCAAAATTCTGCTGAAGGTCATTCATAAACGGCTGCAGCAGTATATCGACAGGGAACTGCCAGAAATTCAGGCCGGTTTCAGAAGAGGACGTGGAACCAGGGATATCATTGCTGATGTCAGATGGATCCTGGCTAAAAGCAGAGAATACCAGAAGGATGTTTACCTGTGTTTTATTGATTATGCAAAAGCCATTTGACTGTGTGGATCATAACAAACTATGGATAGTATTGCGAGGAATGGGAATTCCAGAACACTTAATTGTGCTCATGAGGAACCATTACATAGATCAAGAGGCAGTTGTTTGGACAGAACAAGGGGATACTGATTGGTTTAAAGTCAGGAAAGGTTTGTGTCAGGGTTGTATTCTTTCACCATACCTATTTAATCTGTATGCTGAAGAAATAATACGAGAAGCTGGACTATATGAAGAGAAATGGGGCATCAAGATTGGAGGAAGACTCATTAACAACCTGTGTTATGCAGATGACACAACCTTGCTTGCTGGAAGTGAAGAGGACTTGAAGCACTTACTAATGAAGATCAAAGACCACAGCCTTCAGTATGGATTACACCTCAACATAAAGAAAACAAAAATCCTCACAACTGGACCAATGAGCAACATCATGATAAATGGAGAAAAGATTGAAGTTGTTAAGGATTTCATTTTACTTGGATCCACAATCAACAGCCATGGAAGCTGCAGTCAAGAAACCAAAAGGCACATTGCATTGGGCAAATCTGCTGCAAAAGACCTCTTCAAAGGGTTGAAGAGCAAAGATGTCACCCTGAAGACTAAGGTGCGCCTGACCCAAGCCATGGTAATTTCGATCGCATCATATGCATGTGAAAGGATGAATAAGGAAGACCAAAAAAGAGTTGACACCTTTAAATTGTGGTGTTGGCGAAGAATATCAAATGTACCATGGACTGCCAAAAGAACGGACAAATCTGTCTTAGAAGAAGTACAGCCAGAATGCTCCTTAGAAGCAAGGATGGCGAGACTGTGTCATATGTATTTTGGACATGTTGTCGGGGGGATCAGTCCCTGGAGAAGACCATCATGTTTGGCAGATGACAGAGTAAGCGGAACAGAGGAAGACCCTCAACAAGTTGGATTGACACAGTGGCTGCAATAATGAGCTCAAGCATAACGATGATTGTAAGGATGGCGCAAGACCGGGCAGTGTTTCGTTCTGTTGTGCATAGGATCGCTATGAGTTGGAACTGCCTTGATGGTACTTAACAACAGCAGACAAAACCATGGAAAAGACAGACAAAATCATAGAAAAGACAGAAAAAACAATGGAAGAAATCAGGAAAATAATACAGGAACAAAATGTCAAAATAAATAAACAACTTGAAATCATATAAAAAACAGCAATTAGAAATCCAAAAGATAAACAAGGTTTCAGAAATGGACAGTGCAATAGAAGGTTTTAGGAGCAAATTTGAAACAGTGGAAGAAGGGATCAGCAAAATTGAAGACAACTCCTTGGATACCACTTTGTTTGAGGAAAAATCAGAGAAAAAAATGAAAAATCTCTGAAAGTGACATGGAATACACTGAAAAGCAAAAATTTGTGTGTGCTCAGAGTTCTAGAATGGGGCAAACAACAGAAGACACAGAGAGGATCACTGAATATTTGCTGAAATAAAATTTCACCAATATTATGAAAGATGAAAAGCCAGCCATCCAAGTAGCACAACAAACCCCATATAGGATAGACTCCAAAAGAAAGTCACCAAGACATCTCATAGTCACACTCACTAAAACCAAAGACAAGGAAAATCCCGAGAGCAGCTCAAGAAAAACAAAAAGTCACATACAGAGGGGAAACAGTAAGGCTAAGCCCTGATTGCTTGGCAGAAACCATGCAGGTAAGAAGGCAATTGGATAACCTACATAAAACATTGCAAGAAAAAAACTGCCAACCAAGAATAATATATCCTGCAAAGCTCTTACTTAAATATGATGTCAACTTAGGACACTTCCAGATAAACAGAAATTAAAGGCATACAGAAAAATCAAAACATGCTTACAAGAATTATTAAAGGCAGTTCTTCAGTTAGAGAACCAACAACATCAGACAATAACCTTAATCTAGCATATAAGACAGCATCAGCCAGACACCAACCTAGATAATAAACTCTCAAGGATAAATCAAAACTAAAAAATTTACAACAGGGAACCAGAGACGTCAATCTGTAAATGAAGTAATGTCAGAAAAGTAAAAGAGGGACTAAATGGTGTAGGTATAGAACTTTCAAATGGATAGGAAGGCAAGTCATTATTAAGTAATAAAAGACTGGTTTAAACTCAGGAAGATAAGGGTAAATTTCAAGGTAACTACAAAGAGAGTTAACAAACCTACTCAACAAAATAAAGAAGAAAAACATAAAGTTTCAGTAAACACAAAATCTACAAAAATGAAAAAGAAAAAAACTCACAAACAAAAGGAATTCAGCACAGGACAGTAAGAGGAACAAAGAAAACAGCAGCACCACAAAAAAGGCACTTCAGAATGATAACAGTAAACTCACTTCTATCAATAATCACATTGAAAGTAAATGGCTTAAATGCACCCATAAAGAGACAGAGATGACAGATGGATTTAAAAAAAAAAAAAAAGGACCCATCAATATGCTGTCTACAAGAGACACATCTTAAACAAAGACATGAATTTATTAAAGGTCAAAGCATGGAAAAAATATATATCAAGCGAACAGCTACCAAAATAAGAGCAGGAGTTGCAATACTAATCTCAGGTAAAATAGACTTTAAAACAAAATCCACCATAAAAGACAAAGAAGGACATTATATAATAACTAAAGGGACAATCCATAATGAAGACATAACCATAATAAATATCTATACACCCAATGACAGTCTCAAGAGTACATAAAATGAACTCTTAACAGCGCTGAAAAGAGAAATTGACATTTCCACAATAATAATAGGAGACTTCAACACACAACTCACATTAAAGACAGAATATGTAGAAAGAAACTCAACAAACATACAGAGGATCTAAAAGACACGATCAGCCAACTTGACCTCATAGACCGATATAGAATACTCCACCCAACAACTACAAAGTACACATTCTTTTCCGACCCACAAGGAATATTCTCCAGAATAGGCCACATCTTAGACCACAAAGCAACCCTCAACAAAATTCAAAATATTGAGATAAATACAAAGCATCTTCTATGATCAAAACACCATCAAAGTAGAAATTAGTAACAGGAAGAGCAAGAAAAAAAAAATCAAATACATGGAAACTGATAACACCCTGCTTAAAAACCACTGCGTAATAGAAGAAATCAAAGATGGAATCAAAAAATTCCTAAAAATCAAACAAGAATGAAAGCACATCTTACCAAAATATTTGGTACACAGCAAAGGCAGCACTCGGAGATCAATTTATAGCAATAAATGCATACATCCAAAAAGAAAGAAGGGGCAAAATCAAAACATGAACCATAGAACTCGAACAAGTAGAAAGAGAGCAGCAAAAGAAGTCCTTGGGCATGAGAAGAAAGCAAATAATAAAAATTAGAGCACAATTAAATGAAATAGAAAAACAATTGAGTTAACAAGAACAAAAGCTGGTTCTTTGAAAAGAACAACAAAATCAATAAACCAAACTGACAAAGGAAAAACATGAGAGGAAGCATATAACCTGAATAAGAAACGAGATGGGTGATATCACAACAGATGCAACTGAAATTAAAAGAATCATAACAGAATACTATGAAAATTTATACTCCAACAAATTTGAAAACAGAGAGGAAATGGACAAGTGTCTAGAAACACACTACCTACCTAAACTAACACAAACAGAGGTAGAACAACTAAATAAACCTATAAGAAAAGAAGAGATTGAAGAAAACTCCCAACAACAACAACAAAAAGTCCTGGCCCTGATGGCTTCACTGGAGAATTCTACCAACCTTCGGAGGAGTTAACACCATTACTAGTAAGGGTATTTCAGAGCATAGAAAAGGATGGAATACTCCCAAACTCATTCTATGAAGACAGCATAACCCTGATACCAAAACCAGGTAAAGACACCACAAAAAAAAAGAAAACTACAGACAAATATCACTCATGAACATACATGCAAAAATCCTCAACAAAATTCTAGCCAATAGAATTCAACAACATATCAGAAAAATAATTCACCGTGACCAAGTGGGATTCATACCATGTATGCAGGGATGGTTAAACATTAGGGAAACGATCAATGTAATGCATCATATAAATAAAACAAAAGACAAGAACCACATGATCTTATCAGTTTATACAGAAAAGGCATTTGACAAAGTCCAACACATATTCATGATAGAAACTCTCAGCAAAATAGGAATAGAAGGAAAATTCCTCAGTATAATAAAGGGCATTTATACAAAGCCAACAGCCAACATCATCCTAAATAGAGAGAATCTGAAAGCATTCCCCTTGAGAACAAGAACCAGACAAGGATGCCCTTTATCACCACTTTTATTCAACATTGTGCTGGAGGTCCTAGCCAGAGCAGTTAGGCTAGAAAAAGAAATAAGGGGCATCCAAATTGGAAAGGGAGAATTAAATTGGTAAGAGAGAATTAAAAGTATCCCTACTTGCAGATGATATGATCTTATACTCAGAAAATCCCAAGGAACCCACAAGAAAACTACTGGAACTAATAAAATATTTCATCAAAGCATCAGGATACAAGATAAACATATGAAAATCGGTTGAATTCCTCTACACCAACAAAGAGAACTTTGAAGATGAAATCACTAAATCAATACCATTTACAATAGCCCCCAAGAAGATAAAATGCTTAGGAATAAATCCAACTAGAGATATAAAAGACCTATACAAAGAAAACTACAAGATACTACTGCAAGAATCCAAAAGAGACCTACATAACTGGAAAAACATACCTTGCTCATGGATGGGAAGACTCAACATTGTGAAAATGTCAATTTTACCCAAAGCAATCTACAGATACAATGCAATCCTCATCCAAATTCCAATGACATTTTTTAATGAGTTGGAGAAACAAATCACCAACTTCATGCGGAAATAGAAGAGACCCTGAATAAGTAAGGCATTACTGAAAAGAAAAATAAAGTGGTAGGCCTCACACTACCTGATTTTAGAACCTATTATACTGCCATGGTAGTCAAAACAGCCTAGTACTGGTACAAAAACAGACACATAGACCAGTGGAACAGAATTGAGAACACAGATGTAAGTTCATCTACCTATGAGCAGCTGATATTTGACAAAGGCCCAAAGTCCATTAAACGAGGAAAAGATAGCCTCTTTAACAAATGGTGCTGGCGTAAATGAACATCCATCTGCAGAAAAATGAAACAAGACCCATGCCTCACACCAGGCTCAAAAACTAACTTAAAATGGATGAAAGACCTAAATATAAAATCTAAAATGACAAAGATCGTGGAAGAAAAAATAGGGACAACACTAGGAGCCCTAATACATGGCATAAACAGAATACAAAACATGTCTAACAATGCACAAACACCAGAAGTGAAATAGACAACTGGAGCTCCTGAAGATCAAACACTTATGCTCATCAAAGGACTTCACCAAAAAAGTAAAAGACAACCTACAAACTAGGAAAAAAAATTTGGCTATGACATAACTGATCAGAGTCTAATCTCTAAAATCTACGCAAGATACTGCAAAACTTCAACCACAAAAAGACAAATAATCCAGTTAAAAAATGGGCAAAGGATATGAACAGGTGCTTCACCAAAGAAGACATTCAGGCCCTTAACAGATAAATGAGAAAACGTTCAGGATCATTTGCCATTAAAAAAAAAAATTTTTTTTTTTTTTTGCCATTAGAGAAATGCAAATCAAAACTACATTGAGATACCACCTCATCCCAACAATGCTAACATTAATCAAAAAACAACAACAACAAAAAAAAAAACACAAAAATAAATGTTGGAGAGGTTGTTGAGAGACTGGAACACTTATACACTGCTGGTGGGAAAATAAAATGGTACAACGACTTTGGAAATCACTTTGGAACTTCCTTAAAAAGCTAGAAATAGAAGTATCATAAGATCCAGCAATCCCACTCCTTGGAATATATCCTAGAGTAATAAGAGCCATCACATGAATACATACATGCACACCCATGTTCATTGCATCACTGTTCACAATTGCAAAAAGATGGAAACAACCAAGATGCCCACTGAGGGATAAATGGATAAACAAATTATGGTATATTCACACCATGGAATATTACTCAATGATGAAGAACAATGATGAATCCACAAAACATCTCATAACGTGGATGAATCTGGAAGGCATTATGCTCAGTAAAATTAGTCACAAAAAGACAAATATTGTATGAGACCACAATTGTAAGAACTCAAGAAAAGGTTTAAACACAGAAGAAAACATTCTTTGATGGTTACGAGGGTCGGGGGCAGGGAGAGGGGAATTCACTAACTAGATACTAGACAAGAATTATCTTAGGTGATGGGAAGGACAGCACACAATACGGGGAAGTCAGCACCACTCGACTATACCAAAATCTAAGAAGTTTCCTGAACACAACCAAACATTTCGAGGAATAGTGTAGCAGGGGTGGGGTCTGGGAACCATGGTTTCAGGGGACATCTAGGTCAATTGGCATAACAAAGTTTATTAAGAAAATTTTCTTCATCCCACATTGGTGCGTGGTGTCTGGGGTCTTAAAAGCTAGCAAGCTGCCATCTAAGATGCATCAATTGTCCCCACCCACCTGGAGCAACGGAGAATGAAGAAAACCAAAGACACAAGAAAATATTAGCCCAAGAGACAAAAGGGCCACAGAAACCAGACTCCATCAGCCTGAGACCAAAAGAACTAGATGGTGTCCAGCTATCACCAATGACCGCCCTTTAGGGAACACAACAGAGAGTCCCTGACAGAGCAGGAGAAAAGTGGGGTGCAGAACTCAAATTCATGTAAAAAGACCAGACTTAATGTTCTCACTGAAACTGGAGGAACCCCAGAAGACATGGTCCCCGAACTCTCTGTTAACCCAGAACTAAAACCATTCCCAAAGACAACTCTTCAGACAAAGAGTAGACTGGACTTTAAGACATAAAATGATACTTGTGAAGAGTGTGCTTCTTAGTTCAAGTAGATACATGAGACTAAATATGCCTGGCTGGAGGCGAGATGAGAAGGCAGGAAGGGATAGGAAGCGGGAAATCAGGGGTGGAAAGGAGGAATGTGTGGCCACATTGTAGGGATAGCAACTGGGAACACATAACAATGTGTGTATA
Organism: Loxodonta africana; assembly: GCF_030014295.1. NCBI lineage: Eukaryota > Metazoa > Chordata > Mammalia > Proboscidea > Elephantidae > Loxodonta > Loxodonta africana. The sequence goes on along the minus strand of NC_087367.1, from coordinate 43,279,970 downwards.
AATTTTTGTGTGAGAAACTAACTTGAGCTGTAAACTTTCACTTAAAGCACAATAAAAATATATATTACAATAAAGACAAACCAAAAAATATATATAAAGTACAATAAAAAAAAATTGTCCTCCAACTATTGTCATAGCAAACAAAGAAGGAGGCTACAGAGAGAGGAGATATGAGAAAGAAAATGAGGTGGTGTCTTGTAGCCTGTTGCTTCCAGCTCCTTTTTCTTCATCCTTGTGGGTCCTTCTTGGCTTGAGTTCTATGGGTCACCATGTACCCTTTAGTAACAGCTCTTGTTTGGAAGAGTGTTCCTCACCGGTAACCAGATTCAATCTAAGAGGCTGCTTCTCTGTCCTTCGACTGACATTTCATTCTCTCCTCATTGTCCCCCTTTGGACCTGTCCTCTGGCCATTTGCAGGCATTTTAAGGCTCCTGGGATTAGCAGGGAAACCCTGGTGGCGTAGTGGTTAAGTGCTACAGCTGCTAACCAAAGGGTCGGCAGTTCAAATCCACCAGGCGCTTCTTGGAAACTCCGTGGGGCAGTTCTACTCTGTCCTATAGTGTCGCTGTGAGTTGGAACCAACTCGATGGCACTGGGTTTGGTTGTTCTTTTTTTGGTCTGGCTTCTGGACATTCTCAACTCCCAGAGTCCCAATGACAGAGGGTTTGAAGCGAAGGAACTGGGAGAGAAGGGGTCAGGAAGAAGAAGATACTGAGGGGCTCCACAGGGCATGCTGCTGCCTGGGACTTGCACAGCTGACTCTGAAGAGAGCTGCTGGAGGAAGTCTCATGCCCACCTCTCCCAATCCATGGACCATCAAATCTGTGGAAAGGGGCTGAAAAAGAGGTAAGCGTGGGATCTTAGCCCCAGTCTTGAAGTGGCCCTTTGCCTGCATGGTGGCAGGCAGCAGGTCTGGAAGGCATAAATGTACTCCATGTACTGAATTCACTGACGAGGACACCAAGGTGTATCAGCTGGCCATCCCACTGGGCAGAGGCCGTGGTCAGACCACCCTCTTCTCAGGCCTGACTCTTCCCTCCTGTTCCTCCCTCCCCAGCCACCTCCTTCAGCAGCTCTGGCCTCCAGGCTCCTCTCTCCCTATTGGTTTCGCTCCTGCTCCTTCCTGATCCCACCTTCCATTAAACACAAACAGAAACAAATTATTTATGAAGAGCCCTAATTTACAGTACATCCATAATGCCTGGGAAGACACCAATAGTTTATTTAATGAACACAGACATGAAGATTCACAAACGATGATTCCAGTCAGAAATTAGCTTCATTAATTTGCTGTGAGCCCTCTCTTTGGATTTATAGCCTTGGGAAAACCTCAGAACCACAAATCTCCTCAGCATTTCCGTTGCTCCTGCCTGGCCTGGCTTAAGTGTTCCCTCCTATCCTTGCTTACTGGTCACCCCCTCCTGCCTCTGGGTTGCCCAGGCTTTGCTCTGCAGGAAACTCCCCAGCCTGCTTGGCAAGTGGCCTGTGTGCTGTAAAAAAAGCGCATCCCAGAGCAGACATCCCTGAGGGCCTTGATATGAAAATCCCCACCTCATCCACAGGAAAAATCCATAACAGGGTTTATCCCAGTCACCACTGCACCAGCCACAGGTCACAGGCCAGGCAGCTGCTGACACAGCCTGATTTTAGGAAGTTAACACACTGCCAGACATGTACGGTGTCCTTGCTGAACAGCCATACCTCTTGACAGTGCATGTCAGGATCTCAACTTAGGGGTGGGGGAGGGACAGCAGGAGATAGTGAAAATTCTATCTGAGCCTCAGTGTCCTAGTCCCCTCCTCCAGTATGCTCAGTGACCTCATCTTTCTTTTTTTTTCTTTAAATTTAATTTATTGTTGCTTTTGAGAATATACACAGCAAAACACATACCAATCAACAGTTTCTACATACACAATTTAATGTCATTGATTACATTCTTAGAGTTGTGCAACCATTCTCACTCTCTTTTCTAAATTGTTCCTCCCTCATTATCATAAACTTGCTGCCTCCTAAGGTTCCCATCCAATCGTTCAAGTTGTTTTTGTCAATTTGATCCTATATAGATAGTTCTTAAAAGAGCATAATGCTTAAGGCAGACTTTTTTATTAGTTAAGCTAAACTATTGTTCAGTTTTAAGAAGAATTCAGGAGATATTTTTGGTTCAAGGTCTAAAAATTATCTCAGGGAAATGGTTTCAGGGGTTCGTCCAACCTCTATGGCTCCAGAAACTTAGAGGATGTGAGAATTTGAAATTCTGTTCTACATTTTTTCCCTTTTGATCAGGATATTTCTATGGAATCTTTGATCAAAATGTTCAGTAATGGTAGCTGGGCACCATCCAGTTTGTCTGGTCTGATGGCAAACGAGGCACTTGTTCATGGAGTGACCTCATCTTTGTAATCACTTTCTTAAGTAAACGTTGACTACAGTGTGCTGCTTACATGAATTTTAATTATTTTATTATTTAATTGAGCTATTTTTATCCAAGTTACTCAGTTACAAGTTACAAAACTTGTATATATACGATAAATAGCAGCCTGTCACCACCACCACCCACATTTTCATTTGGTATTCATCTCCATAGCTCAAAAAATATGCTGAGATTATTACTTTGGTTTTTTTTAAGTCATTAACTCTTGATTTCCCTCCATAAAATATGAAGCATTAGTTCCTTTCCTCCACCACCCTCATTTCTACACATATGTATTTCTTTACTTTTTTTTCAATTAACCTGCATTTTTCCAGACACTTTAGTGATGGCAAACAGCATCGTGAAAAGTCAGCTGAAAATTCATTTTAGCTGTTTACTCAACTAATTTAGGATGGATTGATTCATTTTGTTTTGTTTTGTTTTAATTGTGCTTTAGATGAAGGGTTACAGAACAAATTAGTTTCTCTTTAAACAATTAATACACGTATGGTTTTGTGACATTGGTTGCCAACCCCACGATGTGTCAACATTTTCACCTTCTTGACCTTGGGTTCCCCATTTCCATTTGTCCAGCTTTCCTGTCCCCTCCTGCCTTCTCCTCCTTTCCCCTGGGCAGGTGTGCATATTTAATTTCATATACATGGTTGAGCTATGTTTATTGTTGTTTGAATTATGGGCCTGACTAATCTTTGGCTGAAGGGTGAACCTCAGGAATGATCTCAGTACTGAGTTAAAAGGGTGTCAGGAAGTATTACTCTCAGGGTTTCTCCAGTGTCTGTTAGATCAGTAAGTTCCGTGTCTGTTAGATCAGTAAGTTTCATCCTTTACTGTGAGTTTGAATTTTGTTCTACATTTTTCTCCAGTTCTTTCCAGGACCTTCTATTGTGATCCCCATCAGAGCAGTCTGTGGTGTTAGTCAGGCACCATCTAATTTACTGGACTCAGTCTGGTGGAGGTTGTGGCCCATTAGTCCTTTGGACTAATCTTTCCCTTGTGGCTTTAGTTTTCTTCAACCCCCCTTGCTCCCGAAGCGGTGAGACCAGTGGAGTGTCTTAGATGGCCACTCACAGGCTTTTAAGACCCCAGGCGCTACTCACCAAAGTGAAATGTAGAACATTTTCTTTATAAACTATGCCAATTTAGCTAGATGTTCTCCAAGACCATAGTCACCACAACCCTCAGCCCAGCATTCAGTCCCTCAGGGAGTTGGATGCGTCAATGGAGCTTCCATGACCTTGCCTTGTACAGTCGTACCCGACGGCACTGGGTGGATACCCTTCACCGAAGTTACTTACCACTTATCTATTGTCTAGTTAGTGTATTTCATACCCACTGCTCCCATCCTTCAGAACCGTCAAAGATTGTTTCTTTCTGTGTGTAAACATTTTCATGAGTTTTTATAGTAGTGGTCTCATACAATATTTGTCCTTTTGTGATTGACTTATTTCACTCAGCATAATGCCCTTAGATTCATCCATGTCATGAGATGTTTCACAGATTCATCATTGTTCTTTATCATTGTATAGTACATCATGTTGGGTAGGTACCATAGTTTGTTTATCTGTTCATCTGTTTATGGGCATCTAGGTTGTTTCCATTTTTTGCTGTTGTGAACAATCCTGCAATGAACATGGGTATGCCTGTGTCTATTCATATGATAGCTCTTATTTCTCTAGGGTATATTCCTAGGAGTGGGATTGCTGGATCATATGGTATTTCTGTTTCTAGCTTTCTAAGGAAGCGCCATATCGTTTTCCAAAGTGTTTGTACCATTTTGCATTCCCACCAGCAGTGCATAAGTGTTCCAAACTCCCCGCCACCTCTCCAACATTTCTTTTCTTTCTTTTTTTTTGAGCCAGTAATGCCAGGGTGAGATGGTATCTCCATGTGGTTTTGATTTGCATTTCTCTAATAGCTAGCGACAGAAAGCATTTCCTCATGTGTCTGTTAGCCCTTGAATGTCTTCTTCGGTGAAGTGTCTGTTCATTTCCTTTGCCCGTTTTTAAATTGGGTTGTCTTTTCATCATAGGGGCGTTGGATTTTCCTGTAGATTAGACCTTTGTCAGATTTGTAATAGCCAAAAAAAATTTCCCAGTCTATAAGTTCTCTTTTTACTCTTTTGGTGAAGTCTTTTGATGAGCATAGGTGTTTAATTTTTAGAAGATCCCAGTTATCTGGCTTGTCTTCTGGAGTTTGTGTGTTGTTAGCTATGGTTTGTATCCTCTTAACCGTGTGTGTAAAGGCCTTTAGCATTGATCCTATTTTTTTTCTTCTATGATCCTTATAGTTTTTAGTTTTATATTTAGGTCTTTGATCCATTTTGAATTAGTTTTTGTGTATGGTGTGAGCTTTGGGTCCTGTTTCATTTTTTTGCAGATGGACATCCAGTTTTGCCAACACTATTTATTAAAAAGACTGTCTTTTCCCCCATTTAATGGACTTTGGGCCCTTGTTGAACATCGGGTGACCATAAGTGGAAGGATTTACATCTGGGTTCTCAATTCTGCTTCATTGGTCAATGTATCTGTTCTTGTAACAGTACCAGGCTATTTTGAATACCATAGCTGTATAGTAGGTTCTGAGGTCAGGTATTTTATTCTTCTTCAATAATGTTTTACTAATCCGGTGCCTCTTCCCCTTCCATATAAAGTTAATCATTAGTTTCTCCATCTCTTTAAAGAATGTGATTGGTGTTTGGATCAGGATTGCATTGTATTTGTAGATTGCTTTGGGTAGAATTGTCATTTTCACAATGTTTAGTCTATCCATGAGTGTGGTATGTTTTTCCATTTATGTAAATTTCTTTTGGTTTCTTGCAGGAGTGTTTTGCAGTTTTCTTTGTATAGGTCTTTTACATCCCTGGTTAGATTTATTCCTAATTATTATTATTTTTTTCCCACTCACCTCCCCTTCCCTCTCTCTCTGTCTTTTTTTTATATATAACTTTTATTAAGCTTCAAGTGAACGTTTACAAATCCAATCAGTCTGTCACATATAAGTTTACATACATCTCACTCCCTACTCCCATTTGCTCTCCCCCTCTTGAGTCAGCCCTTTCAGTCTCTCCTTTCTTGACAATTTTGCCGGCTTCCCTCTCTCTCTATACTCCCATCCCTCCTCCAGACAAGAGTTGCCAACACAATCTCAAGTGTCCACCTGATATAATTAGCTCACTCTTCATCAGCATCTCTCTCCCACCCGCTGACCAGTCCCTTTCATGTCTGATGAGTTGTCTTCGGGGATGGTTCCCGTCCTGTGCCAACAGAAGGTCTGGGGAGCATGGCCGCCGGGATTCCTCCAGTCTCAGTCAGACCATTAAGTTTGGTCTTTTTATGAGAATTTGGGGTCTGTATCCCACTGATCTCCTGCTCCCTCAGGGGTCCTCTGCTGTGCTCCCTCTCAGGGCAGTCATCGATTGTGGCCGGGCACCAACTAGTTCTTCTGGTCTCAGGATGATGTAGGTCTCTGGTTCATGTGGCCCTTTCTGTCTCTTGGGCTCTTAGTTGTCATGTGGCCTTGGTGTTCTTCATTTTCCTTTGCTCCAGGTGGGTTGAGACCAATTGATGCATCTTAGATGGCCGCTTGTTAGCATTTAAGACCCCAGATGCCACATTTCAAAGTGGGATGCAGAATGATTTCATAATAGAATTATTTTGCCAATTGACTTAGAAGTCCCCGCAAACCATGTTCCCCATACCCCCGCGCTTGCTCCGCTGACCTTTGAAGCATTCATTTTATCCTGGAAACTTCTTTGCTTTTGGTCCAGTCCAATTGAGCTGACCTTCCATGTATTGAGTGTTGTCTTTCCCTTCACCTAAAGCAGTTCTTATCTACTGATTAATCAATAAAAAACCCTCTCTCACCCTCCCTCCCTCCCCCCTCGTAACCACAAAAGTATGTGTTCTTCTCAGGTTTACTATTTCTCAAGATTTTATAATAGTGGTCTTATACAATATTTGTCCTTTTGCCTCTGACTAATTTCGCTCAGCATAATGCCTTCCAGGTTCCTCCATGTTATGAAATGTTTCACAGATTCGTCGCTGTTCTTTATCGATGCGTAGTATTCCATTGTGTGAATATACCACAATTTATTTACCCATTCATCCGTTGATGGACACCTTGGTTGCTTCCAACATTTTGCTATTGTAAACAGAGCTGCAATAAACATGGGTGTGCATATATCTGTTTGTGTGAAGGCTCTTGTATCTCTAGGGTATATTCCGAGGAGTGGGATTTCTGGGTTGTATGGTAGTTCTATTTCTAACTGTTTAAGATAACGCCAGATGGATTTCCAAAGTGGTTGTACCATTTTACAATCCCACCAGGAGTGTATAAGAGTTCCAATCCCTCCGCAGCCTCTCCAACATTTATTATTTTGTGTTTTTTGGATTAATGCCAGCCTTGCTGGTGTGAGATGAAATCTCATCGTAGTTTTAATTTGCATTTCTCTAATGGCTAATGATCGAGAGCATTTTCTCATGTATCTGTTGGCTGCCTGAATATCTTCTTTAGTGAAATATGTGTTCATATCCTTTGCCCACTTCTTGATTGGGTTGTTTGTCTTTTTGTGGTTGAGTTTTGACAGAATCATGTAGATTTTAGAGATCAGGCGCTGGTCGGAGATGTCATAGCTGAAAATTCTTTCCCAGTCTGTAGGTGGTCTTTTTGCTCTTTTGGAGAAGTCTTTAGATGAGCATAGGTGTTTGATTTTTAGGAGCTCCCAGTTATCGGGTTTCTCTTCATCATTTTTGGTAATGTTTTGTATTCTGTTTATGCCTTGTATTAGGGCTCCTAGGGTTGTCCCTATTTTTTCTTCCATGATCTTTATCGTTTTAGTCTTTATGTTTAGGTCTTTGATCCACTTGGAGTTAGTTTTTGTGCATGATGTGAGGTATGGGTCCTGTTTCATTTTTTTGCAAATGGATATCCAGTTATGCCAGCTCCATTTGTTAAAAAGACTATCTTTTCCCCACTTAATTGACACTGGTCCTTTGTCAAATATCAGCTGCTCATACGTGGATGGATCTATGTCTGGGTTCTCAATTCTGTTCCATTGGTCTATGTGTCTGTTGTACCAGTACCAGGCTGTTTTGACTACTGTGGCTGTATAATAGCTTCTGAAATCAGGTAGAGTGAGGCCTCCCACTTTCTTCTTCTTTTTCAGTAGTGCTTTTCTTATCCGGGGCTTCTTTCCTTTCCATATGAAATTGGTGATTTGTTTCTCTATCCCCTTAAAATATGACATTGGAATTTGGATCGGAAGTGCGTTAAATGTATAGATGGCTTTTGGTAGAATAGACATTTTTACTATGTTAAGTCTTCCTATCCATGAGCAGGGTATGTTTTTCCACTTAAGTATGTCCTTTTGAATTTCTTGTAGTAGAGCTTTGTAGTTTTCTTTGTATAGGTCTTTTACATCCTTGGTAAGATTTATTCCTAAGTATCTTATCTTCTTGGGGGCTACTGTGAATGGTATTGATTTGGTGATTTCCTCTTCGGTGTTCTTTTTGTTGATGTAGAGGAATGCAAGTGATTTTCGTATGTTTATTTTATAACCTGAGACTCTGCCAAACTCTTCTATTAGTTTCAGTAGTTTTCTGCAGGATTCCTTAGGGTTTTCTGTGTATATAATCATGTCATCTGCAAATAGTGATAACTTTACTTCTTCCTTGCCAATCCAGATGCCTTTTATTTCTTTGTCTAGCCTAATTGCCCTGGCTAGGACTTCCAACACGATGTTGAATAAGAGCGGTGATAAAGGGCATCCTTGTCTGGTTCCCGTTCTCAAGGGAAATGCTTTCAGGTTCTCTCCATTTAGAGTGATATTGGCTGTTGGCTTTGCATAGATGCCCTTTATTATGCTGAGGAATTTTCCTTCAATTCCTATTTTGGTAAGAGTTTTTATCATGAATGGGTGTTGGACTTTGTCGAATGCCTTTTCTGCATCAATTGATAAGATCATGTGGTTTTTGTCTTTTGTTTTATTTATGTGATGGATTACTTTAATGGTTTTTCTGATATTAAACCAGCCTTGCATACCTGGTATAAATCCCACTTGATCAGGGTGAATTATTTTTTTGATGTGTTGTTGGATTCTATTGGCTAGAATTTTGTTGAGGATTTTTGCATCTATGTTCATGAGGGATATAGGTCTGTAATTTTCTTTTTTTGTAATGTCTTTACCTGGTTTTGGTATCAGGGAGATGGTGGCTTCATAGAATGAGTTGGGTAGTATTCCGTCATTTTCTATGCTTTGGAATACCTTCAGAAGTAGTGGTGTTAACTCTTCTCTGAAAGTTTGGTAGAACTGTGCTGTGAAGCCATCCGGGCCAGGGCTTTTTTTTGTTGGGAGTTTTTTGATTACCGTTTCAATCTCTTTTTTTGTTATGGGTCTATTTAGTTGTTCTACTTCTGAATGTGTTAGTTTAGGTAGGTAGTGTTTTTCCAGGAATTCATCCATTTCTCCTAGGTTTTCAAATTTGTTAGAGTACAATTTTTCATAATAATCTATAATGATTCTTTTAATTTCATTTGGTTCTGTTGTGATGTGGTCCTTCTCGTTTCTTATTCGGGTTATTTGTTTCCTTTCCTGTATTTCTTTAGTCAGTCTAGCCAATGGTTTATCAATTTTGTTAATTTTTTCAAAGAACCAGCTTTTGGCTTTGTTAATTCTTTCAATTGTTTTTCTGTTCTCTAATTCATTTAGTTCAGCTCTAATTTTTATTATTTGTTTTCTTCTGGTGCCTGATGGATTCTTTTGTTGCTCACTTTCTATTTGTTCAAGTTGTAGGGACAGTTCTCTGATTTTGGCTCTTTCTTCTTTTTGTATGTGTGCATTTATCGATATAAATTGGCCTCTGAGCACTGCTTTTGCTGTGTCCCAGAGGTTTTGATAGGAAGTATTTTCATTCTTGTTGCTTTCTATGAATTTCCTTATTCCCTCCTTGATGTCTTCTATACCCCAGTCTTTTTTCAGGAGGGTATTGTTCATTTTCCAAGTATTTGATTTCTTTTCCCTAGTTTTTCTGTTATTGATTTCTAGTTTTATTGCCTTGTGGTCTGAGAAGATGCTTTGTAATATTTCGATGTTTTGGACTCTGCAAAGGTTTGTTTTATGACCTAATATGTGGTCTATTCTAGAGAATGTTCCATGTGCGCTAGAAAAAAAAGTATATTTTGCAGCAGTTGGGTGGAGAGTTCTGTATAAGTCAACGAGGTCAAGTTGGTTGATTGTTGTAATTAGATCTTCCGTGTCTCTGTTGAGCTTCTTACTGGATGTCCTGTCCTTCTCCGAAAGTGGTGTGTTGAAGTCTCCTACTATAATTGTGGAGGTGTCTATCTCACTTTTCAATTCTGTTAAAATTTGATTTATGTATCTTGCAGCCCTGTCATTGGGTGCATATATATTTAATATGGTTATGTCTTCCTGATCAATTGTCCCTTTTATCATTATATAGTGTCCTTCTTTATCCTTTGTGGTAGATTTAAGTCTAAAGTCTATTTTGTCAGAAATTAATATTGCTACTCCTCTTCTTTTTTGCTTATTGTTTGCTTGATATACTTTTTTTCCATCCTTTGAGTTTTAGTTTGTTTGTGTCTCTAAGTCTAAGGTGTGTCTCTTGTAGGCAGCATATAGATGGATCGTGTTTCTTTATCCAGTCTGTGACTCTCTGTCTCTTTATTGGTGCATTTAGTCCATTTACATTCAGGGTAATTATAGATAAATAAGTTTTTAGTGCTGTCATTTTGATACCTTTTTATGTGTGTTGTTGACAATTTCATTTTTCCACATACTTTTTTGTGCTGAGGCGTTTTTCTTAGTAAATTGTGAGATCCTCATTTTCATAGTGCTTGACTTTATGTTAGTTGAGTCGTTACGTTTTTCTTGGCTTTTATCTTGAGTTATAGAGTTGTTATACCTTTTTGTGGTTACCTTATTATTTACCCCTATTTTTCTAAGTAAAAACCTAACTTGTATTGTTCTATATCGCCTTGTATCACTCTCCATATGGCAGTTCAATGCCTCCTGTATTTAGTCCCTCTTTTTGATTATTGTGATCTTTTACCTATTGACTTCCATGATTCCCTGTTATGTGTATTTTTTTTTTAATTAATCTTAATTTGTTTGTTTTTGTGATTTCCCTATTTGAGTTGATATCAGGACGTTCTGTTTTGTGACCTTGTGTTGTGCTGATATCTGATATTATTGGTTCTCTGACCAAACAATATCCTTTAGTATTTCTTGTAGCTTTGGTTTGGTTTTTGTAAATTCTCTAAACTTGTGTTTGTCTGTAAATATCTTAATTTCATCTTCATATTTCAGAGAGAGTTTTGCTGGATATATGCTCCTTGGCTGGCAGTTTTTCTCCTTCAGTATTCTGTATATGTCATCCCATTCCCTTCTTGCCTGCATGGTTTCTGCTGAGTAGTCTGAACTTATTCTTATTGATTCTCCCTTGTAAGAGACCTTTCTTTTCTCCCTGGCTGCTTTTAAAATTTTCTGTTTATCTTTGGTTTTGGTGAGTTTGATGACAATATGTCTTGGTGTTTTTCTTTTTGGATCAGTCTTAAATGGGGTTCGATGAGCATCTTGGATAGATATCCTTTCGTTTTTCATGATGTCAGGGAAGTTTTCTGTCAGGAGTTCTTCAACTATTTTCTCTGTGTTTTCTGTCTCCCCTCCCTGTTCTGGGACTCCAATCACCCGCAGGTTATCCTTCTTGATAGAGTCCCACATAATTCTTAGGGTTTCTTCATTTTTTTAAATTCTTTTATCTGATTTTTTTTCAGCTATGTTGGTGTTGATTCCCTGGTCCTCCAGATGTCCCAGTCTGCATTCTAATTGCTCGAGTGTGCTCCTCTGACTTCCTATTGCGTTGTCTAATTCTGTAATTTTATTGTTAATCTTTTGGATTTCTACATGTTGTCTCTCTATGGATTCTTGCAACTTATTAATTTTTCCGCTATGTTCTTGAATAATTTTTTTGAGTTCTTCAACAGTTTTATCGGTGTGTTCCTTGGCTTTTTCTGCAGTTATCCTAATTTCATTTGTGATATCTTTAAGCATTCTGTAAATTAGTTTTTTATATTCTGTATCTGATAATTCCAGGATTGTATCTTCATTTGGGAAAGATTTTGATTCTTTTGTTTGGGGGGTTGGAGAAGCTGTCATGGTCTGCTTCTTTAAGTGGTTTGATATGGATTGTTGTCTCCGAGCCATCACTGGGAAACTAGTTTTTCCAGAAAATCCGCTAAAAAAAAAAATGCAGTCAGATCCCTATCAGAGTTCTCCCTCTGGCTCAGGCTATTCGGATGTTAATGAAGCCGCCTGGGGAGGGTGGGGGAGGGAACAGAGAGATAGGAGAGTAGCACCTCAGAATATAGCCAGAGTTGCTTGTCTTGCTTGGAATGACTATTGTATCTGAGATTCCCGCGGGGCGTCGCCTATGTGTGCTGGCTGTGTGGAGATTGCCCCCGGGGGGTCTGGCCCGCTGGAGTCACGGTCAGATCCTCCGCTTCCAGCCCTATGCCCAGCATCAAGGCTCCCCTACTGGGACGGTGCACTCTCGACTCCAAAATCAGTCGCTGCCTCCCGGGGACTTCTCGTCCCTCCAGCCGCATGGCCGTGCCGCCTTCGCGAACCAGTTGGGCCCCCTCCCAGGGTTAGTTCAGATGGGTGGAGCAGCTCCCCGTGCTTGTGCCGTGACCGAGTGTCCCGGCTGGGACGCTGTTCTCCCCGCTCCAATACCAGTTGCTGCCTCCCGGGGACGTCTCCTACCGGCTGCATCCCACGCCACCCGCGTGACCCAGCTGGGCCCCTTCCCGGGGTTAGTTCAGGGGGGTGGAGCAGCTCTCCGTGTTTATGCCGTACCTGCGTCCAGTCCAAATCCCGGCGGGACGGTTCTCCGGCTGGGACGCTGCTTTTCCTGCTCCAAGACCAATCACTGCCTCCCGGGGATTTCTCCTACCGGCTGCAGCCCACGCCACCCGCGGAACCGGCTGGTCCCCCTCCCGGGGTTAGTTCAGGGGGGTGGAGCAGCTCTCTGTGCTTGTGCCGTACCTGACTGGTACGCTGGCTCCAGGCTCTGGAAACAATCGCTGCTTCCCCGTATTAGTTCGTTCTCCGTCTCTAAATCTGTGTTTGTTGTTCAGGGTTCGTAGATTATTATGTATGTGATCGATTCGCTTGTTTTTCCGTGTCTTTGTTGTAAGAGGGATCCGAGGTAGAGTCTGCCTAGTCCGCCATCTTGGCTCCGCCTCTTATTCCTAATTATTTTTTAGGGGCTATTATAAATGGTATTGTTTTCCTGATTTCCTTTTTATTGTACTCTTTATTGGTATATAGGAATCCAACTGATTTTTGTATGTTTATCTTATATCTTATGACTCTGCTGAATCTTTCTATTAGCTCCAGTAGTTTCCTCATGCAGTCTTTTGGGTTTTCTATGTATAGTATCATATCATCTGCAAATAGGGACAGTTTTACTTCTTCATTACCAATTTGGATGCCCTTTATATCTTTTTCTTGCCTTATTGCTTTAGCTAAGACTTCCAGCACAATATTAAATCGGAGTGGTGATAAAGATCATCCTTGTCTTGTTTCCGTTCTCAAGGAGAATGTTTTCAGCCTCTCTCCATTAAGAATGATGTTGGCTGTTGGTTTTGTATAGCTGCCTTTTATTGTGTTGAGAAATTTCCCTCCTATACCCATTTTATTGCAACTTTTTATCAGGAATGTGTGTCAGACTTTATCGAATGCCTTTTCTGTGTCAACTGAGGTGATCATATGATTCTTTTATTTATGTGGTGGATTATGTTGATGAATTTTCTAATGTTGAAACATTCTTTCATAACTGACATGAATTCTACTTAGTCGTGGTGTATTATTTTTTTTATATGATGCTGAATTATATTGACTAGAATTTTGCTGAGAATTTTTGTATCTATATTGATGAGAGATCTTGGTCTTTAATTTTCTTTTTTTGTCATGTCTTTGCCTGATATGGTATCAGGGTTATGCTGCCTTTGTAGAATGAATTTGGAAGTATCCTTTCCTTTCCTACATTCTGAAAAGGTTTGAGTAGTACTGGTATAAACTCTTCTCTGAATGTTTGGTAGAATTCTCCAGTGAAGACATCTGATCCAGGGATTTTTTGTTGTTGTTGGGAGGTTTTTTTTATTACCTTTTTGATCTCTTATCTTGTTATGGGTATGTTCAAATTTTCAACTTCGGTTTGTGTTAGTTTCCGTGAATGTTGAAAGAGAATGTATACTCTTGTTAGAGAGTTCTAAATATGTTTATTAGGTCAAGCTGGTTGATTGTGGCCTCTAGGTCTTCTGTATCTTTGCTGAGTTTCTTTCTAGACGTTCTGACCTTTACCGAGAGTACACACACACATTTTTATTCCAGGGGCCACCAAAACATGGCCCATGACCCATGACCCACAACCTGTTTTTGCAAAAAAAAGTGCTGTTGGAAGATAGATACACCCATTTGTTTATGTACTGTCTGTGATTGTTTCCCTGCTGTATTAGCATAGTTGAGTGGTTGCAAAACAGACTATATACAGCCCACAAAGCCTAAAATATTTACTGTTTTGTTCTTCACAGAAGTTTGCCAACCTCTGTCAGTCACTGCATCCTACCAATGTAGTTCTGTTGAATGTTGGTTATAGATCAATATTTAGTGTTTCCATTATTATAACTATCTAAATGTCATTATCAACTGAGCCATGTAGTATATTATGAGAATTTTTCCTTTCCTGGATGTTTTGTTTTCACTGGAGTTTATAATTGCCTTATTATTGTTTACCTCAATTTCTTTGTGCCTAATACTAATTCAACAAACTCTTCCCCAGGTGTGTAAATCTCTTTGAATTGATATTAAGATATAATTTCATCCACTTTAAGATATTGCTTTATGTTGCCTACTCACCTGTTCCAATCTGAGCTGGCCTCTCTCTAGGTCCACTGCACACCCATTATCCTGGGCTTTGTCTCAACCATCATATTGGAGGTTTCTTTTGTCTCTATGCTATGCTCAATCCCGTATTTCCAGGATCCATCCTGATACAGATTAAATTGTGTCCCCTCCTAAAATATATGTTGGAATCCTAACCCCTATACCTGTGGGTGTAATCTTGTTAGGAAATAGGGGTTTCTTTGTTATGTTAATTTGATCATACTTGAATAGGGTGAGTTCTAAATCTACTCACTTCTGAGTTATAAAAAAGAGCAGATTAGACACAAAGATACTCAGGCACCCAGGGGAAGACAGAGGGCATGTGAGGATTGTCTATAAACCAAGGCACCAAGGAATGCCTGGGGCTACCAACAAGGAAGGAATCAATACTGCCAAGACTCTGATTTGGACTTTCAGCCTCCAAGACTGTGAAAAAATAAATGCCTGTTATTTAAAGCCACCTATTTTTTTTTTTTTTTTTACTGTAGTATTTGTGCTATAGCAGCACTAGGTGGCTAGGACACGTGTCATTCACTTTTGTTATTACTCGAATTTTGAAGGAGCTCATACTCCACTGTCATCCCAAGAAAAAAAAACAAACCAAAACCAAACTAGTTGCTTTTAAGTCAACTCTGATTCATGGCAATCCCCTGTGTGTCAGAGTAGAACTGTGCTCCACAGGGTTTTCAGTGGCTGATTTTTCACAAGTAGATCACCAGGTCTTTCTTCCAAGAAGCATCTGGGTGGACTCAAACCTCCAACTTTTCAACTGGCAGCTGAGCATGTTAACTGTTTGCATCACACAGGTACTCCAGAAAAAAGATACAAGGAAGGTATATTTTTTGAGACTGCATGTCTGAAAATATCTTTATTCAATCCTCACAATATTTCATTGTTAGACTGGGTATAGAATTAAGGGAATTATTTTCCCTCAGAAGCCTTCTAAGTACCAGTGTTGCTGTTAAAAAGTCTTAAGCCGCTCTATTCCTCATCATTTTGGGTTTTGCATGTTTTTTCTTGGTGGGGGCGTGGGGCAATGAAGGATTTTCTATTTGTTCCTAGTGTTTTGGACTTTCAAAACCTGCAACAATTTCTATCTTGTAGGCTGGGCATTAGGCAGGTCCTTTCAGGGTGAAAACTGACCTCCTTCAGTTCTGGGACATTTTTGGGTTATTTTTTGGTGATTTCCCTCCTGTAATTTCTATATTCATCCTTTCTGAAACTCTAATTATTTGGATGCTGTACCTGATGAACTATCCTCCAGTTGTTTGGTTTTTCTTTCTTATTTTCTATCTCTTGTGTTTTTGCTTTGTATTCTTAGATATGTTCTCAGCTTTATCTTCCAATTCTTCTATTGAGTTTTTAGTTGTGTTCTCATTTTGTTGTTGTTGATGTGTTCTCTGAATGTTGCTTTTTCATAGCTTCCTATTCTTTTCTTACCTCTGTGAGAATATGAATGATAATTTTCCCAAAGATTTCATCTTCTTGAATATTCTGCTTCCTCCTACTAGTTTCAGGTTTCCTATATTAGATGCTTCATCAATTGACTGATGTTTCCTAGCTATCCATTTGTGAGTGAAACACTCTAAAGCCAAATGGAATCTCTGGTTGGGCCTTGCTGGACTATTTCTTAGGGTACCCCTGATATTGTCATCCTGGAATGAGCAGAGTCTATGGAGAAGGAAGGTATAAGTGGGCCAGCATCCTGGAGCCAACTGTGAGAGGTCAGGATCTCAATACTAATACGTAAATATTAATTTAATCACCCTGCTTTCACTATGATATTCCCACCTTCAGTTATGCTTAATTCTAACCCAGTCCAGAGAGCCTCTGTTTTTAGTCTCTCCAGAAAACAGATGTATAAACCTCTAGTCTATTTTCTGGCCGTATGGAGTGGGGAAGAGGATGGAGGAGAGGGGTGCAGTTTCTAATTTCTTCTTAAACTAGACTTTCAACCAGTTCTCCTATTTTAACCTTATCTTCAGCTCCAGGGGTACCTGGTGTCATTAGTTATAAACTTCTGTGGGTTCTGGGACAAAAGTTGAGTTACTACTTATTACTTCCTACTACTGACTTAGGATTTAGCTTGGTTGCTGTTGCTAAGTCAGTTATTACTCATCCTGTCTTTCCAACTGCTATATTGTCATAAATATTATCGCCTCTCTTTTTCTTCTTGCCCTCGTAAGGTTTTTCCTCCTTTTGGGGGGTTCCTTTAGAGTTATTTAATGATGTTTCAGAGTGGACAAAAACTGAATTCTTATGTTCAATCTGTCATCTTTCACAGAAGTCTTTCAATATAAAATTTATGAATAACATCCCCTCCTCTATGTCATTAGTGCTTCCTGCTACATGTTATTTCACATGAGGCTCATAGAAGCTACTCAGTAAATAGTAGGTTGTCCCAAAATTAGCACTTAATGAGCATTTGTAGAATGGCTGCTGCAACTCCTCACAGTCATCACTTGAAGCCTCATTTGTCTTCACCCTTCTTCAGTTTTCCTTTCTCCAGTACAGGTTCCATTTACACTGAATTTGTCTACAGATAGAGACCCACCCTCTCCCACCTCTGGGCTTTTATATATGCGGCTCTCTCCATCTAGAATGTGCTCTTTCTTGCCCTGCTAACTCTCAGTTCAAGATTAAGGTCTCCTCTGGAAGGCTTTCCATTACTCCAGAATTAGTTAGATGCCCTTCTTTTGTGCACTCATAAAACTGTATATTTGCCCTTTTATAACGCTTGGCACCTTTTTTTTAAATGTATGTTTACTTATTTTTTCTGTCACTATATTGTAAGTTAGTCCAGAAAAAGAATTTATATTATTTATCTCTGATATCCTTAAGGCTTAACTCAGTGCCTGCAATCAGATACACTTTCTTTGAGTGAGGAATGGGGAAGTATGTAAGAAAGGAAGACAAAGTGAAGAGACAAGGCAGGAAAGGGAGAGAGAAGTCCCTGGGTGACACAAATGATTGTCCTCAGCTGCTAACTGAAAGGCTGGAGGTTCAAGTCCACCCACAGGCACCTTGGAAGGAAGCCCTGGCAATCTACTTCCAAAAAATCAGCCATGGAAAACCCCATGAAGCTCAGTTCTACTCTGACACAAATGGGGTCTTCACTAATTAGAGTCTACTCAAAAGCAATTGAAGAAAAAAAAATAAGTAATGCAACTAGTTAGTGCCAGAACCTCTTGAGAAAGAAATGAAGAGCATTCAGTTCCATTTGACCTGTGCCTTCTTCACAACCCATTTTCAGCTCACATTTGATTTTTCCTTTTCATTAACTTGTGTGGTAGATTTTACTATTGCTCTCCAGCATACACTGCCCATTCTTGTAGAAGGATTATGCGTCCCCATCCCACTGGTATCAGATTTGGTCAATGAAATGGGAATGGAAGTGCCCTTTCCACTTCAGAGCAGAAGCTTCAAAGCTATCATATGGTTCAGCTATATTTCCCTTTATCTTTACCATAAGACCAATAGTGTCCCAGATACAGACTAATTCTTCTTCCTGGATATTGAAAAGAAGACAAAACTGAGCAGAGCTATAGCTGATCTACAATGGCACTGACCACCATGTGGATGGAGACATAAGCCTTTGTTATTGTAAGCCACTAGTCAGGGGATGTTTGTTATTGCACAATAACTGAGCAGAATGATAGGTACAACTGGTAATGGTCCCGTGGGTAGACAATACAAGAAGAAGAGCCATAGGATTTGAGAATATAACTGTGACAAGGCCATTCTATTAGCCTCCCTTCCAACAGAGGAATCCTCTTCCCAGCACTTTGGGCCTTTTAAACTCTGCCTGAACTCCTTTGGTGCCAGGGAGTGCTCAAGATTGTTTGTCAATTTGTTTCATTGTAGGAATCCAAATTGTCAAAATATTTCACTTAGCTCTCCCTCATTGGTTCTAGTGCTGCCCACCTGATAAATCCACTCTGTATTCCACAGGACAGAACTTGATTTATTAGAAGCTGAGTCATGTCCAGACTAAAGACTGCCAGTTCTTACTTTATATGAGGGCTTAGAAGATGAGGCTGAAGCTATTCTGACTCTTTGAGATGAATCGAAGACACTCCTAGTCCAGAGGCCCTAAGATTCTTTGTATATTACATAAATTAAAAAAGAATTTTTTTAAGGAAATTTTCCTCAGTTTTACCATTTGAAAATTCACAGAAACATACAACCAACGAGCCTGACCAATAGTAAGATCAATTATGAATGTTTTGCCATCATGCATCCAAGAGAGCCTTTTTTTAATGCACATGATTTGGCTAATAGATCTTGAAAGCAAGGTACAGTTTAAACACTTCCAAGTAGGCAAGAGGAGTAGAGTTCTATGTAGATGCCACTACATTTCTAGGAAGCCCACCATAGTTTTATTTTAATGAGCTTTTCACTGCTTTATGCATTGTGTTCTTTTAAATATCTACAGAGCCAATTGTTAGGGGAAGTAGACTCTCTGAGCCACTCAGTTCGGTTCTATTTGACCTGTTAAATGGAAATAGTATAATCAATAGGAAAGAAGAATTTCAGCTTTGAATAAACAGTTTTCTTTTTCTGTCATCTACCCTTTTTACTCAATTACAAAAGTAAATTATTAATACATATGTACTATAAAAAATTCAAACACTATTGACCTCTATAGAGCACACTGTCCAATAGAACTTTCTGCAGTGATGGAAATAGTCTATAACTGTGCTGTTCAATAAAGTAAACATTAGCTACCTGTGGCTATTAAGACAGAGGAACTGATTTTTACTTTAATTTTAACTAACTTTAAGAGTCGTATGTGACTAGTGACTACCATATTAGACAGCGCACATACAGAATAGAAAACAAAAAAGTAAAATCACATTCATTTTCAATGCCCTTAAGAAATCATTGTTAATCATTTGGTATATTTTTTGGAGGTTTTTTGTTGTTGTTGCTGTTGTTGTTTTATCTGTTTTTGTATACAATATGGGTGGTACAAGTGATTTGCTATCAGCTGCTAACCTTAACGTTGGCAGTTCAAACCCACCCAGATGCTACACAGAAGAAAGGCCTGACAATCTGCTTCCATAAAGATTACAGCCAAGAAAATCCTATGGAGCAGTTCTACTCTGTACCATGTGGGTTTCCAGGAGTCAGAATCAACTTGACAGCAACAGGGTTTTGTTTGATTTTTCTTTTCATAAACGTCCTGTATACAGTGGTTAAGATCATGGACTCAGGAGTCAAATAGCCTGGTTTCAAATCCTGAGGCAGCTACATACTAGATGTGTGACCTTAAACATGTTTATGAAACTCTCTGTTCTCAGTTTACTCATCTGTAAAACCAGGCTAATAATGATAACTACCTCTCATCATGATAAATGGAGAAAATATTGAAGTAATCAAAGATTTCATTTTATTTGGATCTAAACAATGCCCATGGAAGTTATCAAAGACTTAATTTTATTTGGATCTGCAAACAATGCCCATGGAAGTGGCAGTCAAGAATTCAAACAATATATTGCATAGGGCAAATCTGCTGCAAAAGACCTCTTTAAAGTGCTCAAAAGCAAAGATGTCATTTTGATGATCAAGATGTGCCTGACACAAGCCATGGTATTTTCAATCACCTCATATGCATGCCAAAGCTGGACAATGAATAACAAAGACCAAAGAAGACTTGATGCCTTTGAATTATGCTGTTGGCAAAAAATACTGAATATACTGCCAGAAAAACAAATCTGTCTTGGAAGAAGTACAGCCAGAATGCTCTTTAGAAGCAAGGATAGCAAGACTTCGTTTCATGTACTTTGGACATGTTATCAGGAGGGATCAGTCCCTGGAGGAGGACATGATGCTTGGTATAGTAGAGGATCAAGGAAAGAGAGGAAGGTCCTCAATGAGATGGATTGACACAGTGGATGCAATGATAGGCTCAAGCATAGTGATGATTGTGAGAATGGCACAGCATCGGGCAGTGTTTCATTCTGTTGTACATAGGGTGGCTATGAGTCAGAACTGACTTTGACAGCACATACCAACAACAACACCACCTCTCAGGGATCTTATTAGAAGTAAATGATCCAATACATTTAAAGGCCTTAGAACAGGTCCTGGCACATACAAAGCACTCGATAAAAATTAATACCATTGTATAATTTATTTTTAAATGTGAAATTTTTCTTAATTATAAAAATACTAAATGCACATGATAAAAAATAATAAGCCTAATGGTAAAAGTTTTTTGACTTGCATTTTCAGAAATGGTAGGCCAAGAAAATCAAATCAACCCTTCTCTAAGACACTAGAAGAATCAGACCAAATAGTTAAAAGAATTGCTTATAAGACCTAGAAACTAACAAAATAATGAAGAATTACCAAGCCCAGGGGATCTGGAGAAGAACAGAGGCCCACGGAGGTAAGACCAATGTTTGCAATTGATTTTTTTTCCTCAGAGACCCACAAGGAATCCAAATATAGGAGTTATCAGACACAAACTTTAAAATAACTGTACTTATGCTCAAGGAAATAAAAAGGCAAGATTGAGAATTTCTGAGAGTACTGGAAACCATAAAAAATAATCAAATGGAAACTTTAACACTGAAAAATATTACAAAAATAAATTACTTACTGGATGGATTTAAGTGCAGATTAGAAAGAGCTGAAGAGTGAATTGGTGACTTAGATGTTAAAGTAGAAGAAAATACCTAGAATAAAGCATGGAAGGAGAAAAGGGTGGAAAAAACAGAAGAAAGGGTAAAAGGTATTGAAGATTTTGTAAGGTCTAATTTATGTTTACATAGGTTCTCAGAAGCAAGTGAGATAGATCAGAGACAATAATATTTGGATACCTAACAATGGTTGAGAATTCCAGGCATATGAAAGATATTGATAAAGAGGTTCAAGAAGCCATATGAGCCACAAACAGAAAAAAGCAAAAAGAAAAGAACACTAGACACATCATCATAAAACTAATGCAAAGCAAAAACAAGAACATCTTAAAAGCAGCTTGATAAAATGTTGAATAACTTTCTAAGGAGCAAAAATAAAACTGACAATTAACTTCCCAACAGAAACAATGGAAGCCAAAATTCAGCTGAAAGATTTTTTAAAAGTGCTGTAAAAAAAAAAAAAGTTCGACCTAGAATTTCAGTGAAAAAAATCCTTCAAAAACAAAAGTAAAAAAAAAAAAAAATTTACAAAAAAAAATTGAGAGAATTCATCACCAGTAGATCCTTGAAGAAAATTTTAAGAGTTCTCCAGAAGAAGAAAATGATCTCTAGTGAAAGGTTAGAAATGTAGAATGCAATGAAAATCAACAAAAATGTGCATAAATTTAAGTATAAAATCATAGAAAATAAAGTCCTGAGGAATTTAAAGCTTATGTAAAATTAAATTGAAATACATATATAAGTCAGAGATGAAAAATTAAAATTAAAGTGTTCTAAGGTCCTTGTATTATTTTAGAGGGAGAAAAGAACCAATTAACATTTGACTTTTATAAATTAAAGATACAAGCTGCAATATATAAGGAAACAGTCCTCTCTTCCTAAATAGAGCTGTTATGATAAATGAGTTTTGAATTTTATCAAATGATTTTCTTCATCTTGAGACTGTCATCTGGTTTTCCCTCCTTGTCATAAGTTCAATCATTGCGGTGAATTCATTAATAGAATTTCTAGCACTAAACCAATCTTGAATTCCTTGAATCCTGCAATGTAACAATTTTTACATGATCTATTATATTCAGATTTGTCTCGCAATCTATGTATATTGCCTAAATCAATCTGCCAATGTTGTGAGGTTTTTTGTTTCTTTACTTCTGTTTTTGCACCTAGTTTCACGAGTGGATTGGCCTATAATTTACAATCTCTATCTGGAAACCGTGGTGGTGTAGTGGTTAAGAACTATGGCTGCTAACCAAAAAGTTGGCAGTTTGAATCTACCAGGTGCTCCTTGGAAACCTTATGGGGCAGCTTTACTCTGTCCGACAGGGTAGCTATGAGTCGGAATTGACTCGATGGCAATGGGTTTGGTTTTGGTTTTTCTCTATCTAACTTTGGAACAATAGTTATTTTAGTATCATAAATTGAATTGGGGAGTGTCCCATTGTTTTCTAATGTCTAGAAGACTTTGTATAAGATTAATCTTATCTCTTAAAGTTTTTTCTATAATTCACCTATAAAACTGCCTGAGTCTGTTTGTTTTCTTAGTAGAAAGATTATTTTCTATTTTCACTGTGTTATCCAGTTGGGGTCTATGCCCTGGAGCAGTCGAGCCAAGGAAATGTGCTCCAAGTCAGAAAGAGAGAGAAAGTTTATTAGGAGGTGACACCAATGGGGAGTCTGGCAGCAATGCAGGCTGTCTTTATGGAGTCCCCAAAACCAATTTTTATGTCAGAGCTTATATATCATTTTTGCAAGAATTACATAATGTTTTTAAGCACATAGCCCACAGACAGGCAGGTGAGTATATATTACAACTACAAGAAACTCTTTATTAAACTAAAGATGTGCATGTCGGACATCTTGACTCTAATCTGTATGTTTGTAACAGGTAAAAAAAAAAAACATATAAAAATCTCTCAGCTAGTGGAACTGGCCTACCAAGTTTACTCTGACCAAGATAAGGAGCAAGAAAGAAAGCTGCAGACCAAAAGCACCAGGCAGCCAGGCTGAAGGCCATCTCCCAAGAGAACGAGGAGGAGGGATACCAAGGCTGAAAGAGCCAGGAAGGCCCCACACACCTTTGGAAAGAGAACGGTGCAGATGGTGCGATAAAAAAAAAAAAAAAAAATTTGCAGATTACTTAGAATATCATTATGGCATTAGTTATGGCAAGCTCTCAATCGCCCATTTTGAAAAGGAGAAAACATGCTGCAAGGTATTAGGGTCACAACTGAGACAGCTTTTTAATGATATTTTCTAGATGTTTTAGAAAGTTTTAATTTTATAGGCATAAGTCATAAATATTATTCTCTGATTATCTTTTCATATATATGCTGTATATATAAAATTTTCATTTCTAAATTTGGGTGTGTGTGTGGGCACATGCATGCACACTTTACCATTTTCTGGATCAATTACAAAGAACCAATTTTGGGCTATATTGAGCTTCCTTATATATTCTTTCTGGTTCTTTAGTTTCTGCGCTTATTTTTATTGTCTCATTACTTCTAATTTTTTTATATTTATTCTGTTGTTCTTTTTCCAAGTCCTTAACTTTGACATTTAGCTCATTAGATTTCAGCCTTTCTTCTAATACACATTTTTAAGGACACTTATTACCATTTATAATTTTTAAAAATATAATTTTTCCAGAATATAATTTTTCCTTAGGAACTGTTTGTGCTACCTCACAAGTTTCGATACATAATACAGAGTCCTGGTTGGTACAAACGATTAATGTGCTGAGCTGCTAAACAAAAGGTTGGAGGTTCTAGTCTACCCAGAGGCACCTTGGAAGAAAGCCATAGTGATCTACTTCTGAAAAATCAGCCATTGAAAACCCTATGGAGCGCAGTTCTATTTTGACAGATGTGGGGTCACCATGAGTCATGATCAACTTGACAGCAACTGGTTTTTGTTTTTTGGGTTTCTTTTTCTTTTTTTTTTTTTCTTTATTATTCAATTCTGAGTATTGTTCTGATTCCACTTATGCCGTTTTGTCTGATCAATTTAGAAGTGTGTTTTTCCCCCCTAAGCTTCTTTGTAATTGTCCTTTAATTGTGGATATATAATATGTTGTGTACAAAACAGATTCTTTGATATTTCAGGCTTGTTTTGTACTCTAGAACATGGTCAAGATTTGTGAATGTTCCATTTGTCCTTGAGAAAAATACACATTCTCTGACTGACTGCTAAAAGTTTCTAAATACCTCTAAATTAAACCAGGCCTGTTAATCATTTTTTTAAAAAAATCTATTTTATTTCTGTACACCAGCAAAGGAAGTTAGAAAATAAAAATTTTTAATGATACCAACCATTTACAGTAGTATTAAAAAAAAAAAAAATCAGGTCCTGGCAAAATATGCTAAGACCTCTGTGGAGAAATTTATAAAACTTTATTGAAAGACACTAAATAAGATTAAGTAAATGGAGAGAGAGATTTTTTTCTAGCTCAGAAGACTTAGTATTATAGAGACGTCCGCTCTCCCCATTAGGTTTTCTTGTGCAAATTGACAACTGATCCTAAACTTTATACAGAAGAATAAGGAACCACGAGTACCTAGACATACTTGAGGTAGAACTAAATATCAAAATTTATTATAAAAGTATGATAATTATAAGAGTACAGTATTGATGTAGAGAAAGACAACTAGATTAATGAGACAGTATAGAAAGCCCAGAAATAGGCCCATTCATGTGTACACTTTCCTTGGTGCTGTAAATCAGTGGAGAACAGAAATTTTTTCAATAAATTAAGTTGAAATGATGGGTTATCCTTACAGGAAAAAAAATAATAATAATAACACCTAGTTCACATCATATATAAAACTTATTTCCAGGTAAATTAAAATCCCAATTTTAAGTGTTAAAACTATAAAACTTTAGTAGAAAATATAGAATATCTTTTATGGTCTCAGGTTAGAAATGGATATGTTCAGACACCAAAAGAAAGTAAGGCTTAAAGTGAAAAAAAATTACATTAGAACAAGTAAATTCTGTTCATCAAAAGATAGCATAAAGAAAAAGATAAGCCACAAATGGAAGAAGATATTTGCAATATATAACCAGCAAATGATTTGTATATTCAATATATAAAGTACTCTTACAATTAAATAAGAAAAAGGCAAACAACTCAATGAAAGATAAGCAAAAGATGTTATCAGCACTTCAAAAGGGTGAAATCTAAACAGCAATAAACACATGGAAAGATTCTCAACCTCATTAGTAACCAGAAAAATAAAAATTTCAATCACAAGCGTATACAAATATCATTTCAACAGATTGCAAACATTTAAGTCTAAAAACACTAAGTACTGGCAAGGGGGACTCTCATACTCTGTCAGTAGACATAAAACTTGATTCAGTCATCTTTGAAAACTGGGTTTCCTTGTAAAGCTTAGCATACTTATGCCCCGTGACCCAATATTTCCATTCCTAGACCTATATCCTAAAGAAACTCTTGCACACATACCCCAAAAGTTATGTGCAAGAATTTTCATAGCAGCTTATATGCAATCCAAATGCCCAAATGTTAAACAGCTGGGGAATGGATAAATAAATTATTAAAAAAAAAAAATCTGTTGCTGTCCAGTCGATTCCGACTCAAAACGACCCTATAAAAAAAACCCAAAAACCCAGCGCCATCGAGTCGATTCTGACTCATAGAGTAAAACTGCCCCATAGGGTTTCCGAGAAGCGCCTGGTGGATCTGAACTGCCAGCCTTTTGGTTAGCAGCTGTAGCTCTTAACCACTACACCGCCAGGGTTTTCTAAATAAATTACAGTACAGGTCAATAATCTTTTATTCAAAATACTCAGAAGATTTTTTTTTAGAAAGCAATGTGTGTGTGTACGTGTGTGTAGGAGTACCTGGGTGGTACAAATGGTTAATACACTTGGCCACTAACCAAAAACTTGGAGGTTTGAGTCTACCCAGTGGTAACTCAGAAGAAAGGCCTGGTGATCTACCTCTGAAAAATCGCCCATTGGAAACCTTATGGGGCACAACTCTACTCTCACACACTTGGGGTTGCCATGAGTAGGAATCAACTTGACAGCTACCAGTATATATATGTGTATATATATATATATATGCACGCATACACACATACCCAAAAAACCACACCCACTGCCGTCGAGTCAGTTCTGACTCTTAGGAACCCTATAGGACAGACTAGAACTGCCTGATAGCGTTTCCAAGGAGCACCTGGCAGATTCGAACTGCTGACCTCTTGGTTAGCAGCCATAGCACTTGACGGCTACGCCGCCACGGTTTCCGTATATATGTATATATATTTTTTTGAGATATATATATATACATATTTGATGCAACACCCCAAATTCAAACATATCAAAATTTCTTCATTAAAAACATATGAATTTTCATACTAAATTGGATCAATAAATACCTTAAATATCATTTCAAGTCTGTTTTTTTCCTTTTATAATTTTCAGAGAAAGGATAGTAGCTCTGTACATTCATATGATGAAATACTGTAGAGCAAATAAATTAAACTATAACTACATGATTAACATAGGTAATTAAAAAACAATAATGAGTGAAAGAAGCAAATCAAAAACAACAAAACTAACAATATAAATTAGGGATACATGCAACTGTAGCACAACTCTGAAAGTAAATAAAGCAAAGCAATGATTAACAATGGATATTTCTGGAGGGAAGAAGGGAATGTGATCAGGAAGTGGAACACAGAGAATTCCTATTGTTTTGGTAATACTCTCTTAATTTTAAATTGTACATAGAATCAGATACATAGATATATATGTATGTGTATATATATATAGCGGAAACCCTGATGGTGTAGTGGTTAAGTGCTACGATTGCTAACCAAAAGGTCAGCAGTTCGAACCCACCAGTCACTCCTTGGAAACTCTATGGGGCAGTTCTGTTCTGTCCTATAGGTCACTATGAGTTAGAATCGAGTCCACAGCAATAGGTTTGGTTTTTGGTATGTGTATATATATAGATACAGAGAGAGAGAGAGAGCTCTTATGATGCAACTTTTAAGCGTTCAACTGCTAACTGAAAGGTTGGCAGATCAAACCCACTCAGCGGTTCCACGGGAGAAAAGGCCTGGAGATTTGGTCCCATAAAGCTTACAGCATAGGAAACCCTATGGGGCAGTTCTACTCTGTCATATAGATAGAGTCACTATGAGTCGGGATCAACTCAACGGAACACAACAACATGCATATACACACACGTACACGTTTGTATATATGATACATTTCACAATAAGACATTAAAGATTTAAAAAAGTCATTAGTTGCTATGAGTCAGAATCAACTCAACAGCAATGGGTTTCATTTTTGTTTTTTTTAATTGACTTTTATACATTGATTTTATAACTAGCCAAACCTTACTATTCTTTTATTGTTTTTAATATTTTTCTGTTAATTCTCTTGGTTTGTATATGATGGTATCAGCTACAATTATAATTTTGTTTTCTCCTTTCTAATATTGATACTTACTTCTTCCTCTTATAATTACATTGGCTTTTGCTTCTAAATCAATGCTAAGTAATAGTGATAATCTTTTTTCTTGCACCTTTAATGATCAGTGTCTGTCATGTTTCACCATTAAATGTGTGAAGAACTTTTGCATGGTCGGAACTGTCTTAGGATGAAATAGAGCACTTGGGAAGACAGGCAGCCAGCCTGTGTGAACTAGATTATCACTGCACATGATGGCGAGGAGGTGTGGGGGAGGTCTGATATCAACCCATTCCCTCCCCAGTGGTGAGAAGGGCCAAAATTGAATATGCACTGCTGTATTTGGGAAGGCAGATGTGCTCACAGTTATGAGTTCACTCAAAAGTAGGCCCAGTGGCCTTCTCCACAGGAGCTCAGGACAGCCTCACCTTCAGTTGCAAAACTGGCTGGCTCACAAACAGACTGGAGGGAGTCTTCTGTCTTAAACCAGACACCTGTGTGCCTGTGACAGATCTGTCCCCACAGGCAATTCTCCTAGCAGAGCACAGCTGTATCCAGAACAAACGGCTCTCTCAAAGGGCTTGTGTTTTCATTTAATAGAGTTCAAATTGAGTGTCCAGAAACCTTGATGCTTTTTTTATTTCCACAATGTCTCTATGGCAGCTGCAGGGACTCCCTGGGCTCCCTTTCCACCTATATTTCAGGACCTCCTCACCTGAGGAGTCTGCCACTACTGGAGCTTCCCAATTGTTTTAAAACATGTGCCCAGGATAGGCTGTTGAAGGACTGGCTGAAAATATTGGGAGTCTGTATATATAAAACACCTGCAGAACTTCCAGGCTAGAGGTGGGTTGATAATTGCTTCCTGAGCTTAAGTAATAGAACTGAAAGTTTTTAAAACTACGAATCCAAAAGCCAACCCTGGAGTGATTGAATTAAAATCTCAGGTGGTAGGGTCAGGAAATAAGCATTTTTAACAAGTATATTAGTTTACTACATAGGAAACCCTTGTGGTGTAGTGGTTAAGTGATACAGCTGCGAACCAAAAGGTCGGCAGTTCGAATTCACCGGGCGCTCCTTAGAAACTCTATAGGGCAGTTCTACTCTGTCCCATAGGGTCACTATGAGTTGACGTGATGGCAATGGATTTTTTTTACTACTACATTGGAGCCCTGGTGGTGCAATGGTTAAGAGCTCAGCTGCTAACCAAAAGGTCAGCAGTTTGAATCCATCAGCTGCTCTTTGGAAACCCTATGGGGCAGTTCTACTCTGTCCTGTAGAGTTGCAATGAGTCAGAATCAACTTGATAGCAATGGATTTACTACTACATAATGAACTGTGTTGTTGGCAAAGAATATTGAGTATATTATACACTGCCAGAAGAATGAACAAGTGAGTTTTAGAATAAATACAACGGAATGCTCCTTAGAAGCAAATATGGCAAGACTTCATCTTGCTGACTTTGGACACATCATCAGAAAACACCAATCACTAGAAAAGGACATCACGTTTGATTAAGCAGAAAGTTAGGGAAAATGAGAAAAACTCTCAATGAGAAAAGTACATTGAATAAGTATGGTGAAAGGATACAACCCTGACACACACCTTTCCCAACTGTAAACCATTTAGTTCCCCTTTGTTATGTTCAAATGACTGCCTCTTGAACAGGTTCCTCAGGAGCACAATTAACTGCTATGGAATTCCCATTCTTTGAGATGTTATCCATAATTTGTTTTGATCCACACAGTCAAATGCCTTTGCATAACCAATAAAACAGGTAGGAGGCGGGGTCAAGATGGCAGAGTAGTCAGATGTTTGTGGTGATCCCTCTTACAACAAAGACCCAAAAAAACAAGTGAAATGATTGTATATATGACTAGTTAAGAGCTCTGAACATCAAAGGCAAAGTTAGAAAACAGACTGAGCGGCAGAAGGAGGCAGAGACGGTTCAGAAGAGGCAAGGAGTTGCCGAATCTGAATCACCAGAAACCCTCAGGCAACATACTCAGCAGAAACAAAATCAATTACAATGAATAAGAGCAAAAGACAATGTATAAAGATAAACTACTTAGCACAAAAAATTAAGTGGGAAAAAGAAACTGTCAACAACACACAAAAACAGACATCAAAATGATAGCATTAAACTCCTACCTATCCATAATTACACTGAATGTGGGTGGACTAAAGGCACCAATAAAGAGGCAGAGAGTGACAGAATGGATAAAAAAACATGATCCGTCCATATGGCTGCCTACAAGACACACACCTTTGACTTACAGATACAAACAAACTAAAACTCAAAGTATGGGAAAAAAATATATCAAACAAACAACAATCAAAAAAGAGCAGGAGTGGCTAAATGAATTTCTGAAAAAATAGGCTGAAAAGTTAAATCCAACACAAAGGATAAGGAAGGACACTATCTAATCATTAAAGGGACAATATGCCAGGAGGATATAACCATATTAAATATTTATGCACCCAATAACAGGGCTGCAAGATACATAAAACAAACTCTAACAGCACTGAAGAGCGAGATAGGAAGCTCCACAATAATAGCAGGGGACTTCAACACACCACTTTTGGTGAAGGACAGGACATCAAGAAAGAGGGTCAATAAAAACATGGAAGATCTAAACTGCCACCATCAACCAACTTGACCTCATAGACATATACAGAACACTCCACCCAACAGCAGCGAAGTATACTTTCTTTTCTAGTGCACATGGAACATTCTCTAGAATAGACCACATATTAGGTCATAAGCAAGGTTAACAGAAGCCAAAACATTGAAATATTGCAAAGCGTCTTCTCTGACCACAGAGCCATAAAAGCAGAAATCAATTACAGAAAAAGCAGGGAAAAGAAACAAAACATTTGGAAACTGAGCAATACCCTTAAAAATGACAGGGTTACAGAAGACTTTAAGGATGGAATAAAGAAATTCATAGAATCCAGTGAGAATGAAAACACTTCTTATCAAAACGTTTGGGACACAGCTAAAGCAGTGCTCAGAGGTCAGTTTATGTCAATAAATGCACACATCCAAAAAGAAGAAAGGCCCCAAATCAAAGAATTATCCCTACAACTTCAACAAATAGAAAGAGAGCAACAAGAGAAACCCCCAGACACCAGAAGAAAGCAAATAATAAAAATTAGAGCAGAATTAAATGAAATAGAAAACAGAAAAACAATTGAGTTATGAGACCAAAAGCTGGTTCTTTGAAAAAATTAACAAAATTGATATGCCATTGGCCAAAATGACAAAAGAAAAACAGGAAAGGAAACAAATAACCTGAATAAGAAATGAGAGATGAGCAATATCGCAACACACCCAACTGAGGTTAAAAGAATCATATCAGATTACTGTGAAAAATTGTACTCTAAAAAATTTGAAAAACTAGAAGAAATGGATGAATTTCTAGAAATACACTACCTACCTAAACTAACACAAACAGAGGTAGAACAACTAAATAAACCCATAACAAAAGAAAAGATTGATAAGGTAATTAAAGGGAGGTGCAGCCAAGATGGCAGAATAGAAAGACGCTTCCAGTGAGCCCTCTTTACAACAAAGACCTGAAAAAACAACGGAAACAAGTATGTTTGTGACTAGCTGGGAGCCCTGGGCTTCAAAGACAAGCTTAGAAAATGAACTGAGGGGCAGGGGGAGGAAGAGACCATTCAGAAGTGGAGAGCATTTACCGGACCTGAATCGTAGGGAGCCCTCAGGCACCATTCCCGGGGCGGCGGCAGCGGTGTGCTGGTACTAGCATTCAGCCACGGTTTCCTCAGGGGGAAGCAGCCAGCCACACAGCCAACTCACACCTCCAGAACCCGAGAAGAACGGCGCTCCCGGCAAAAGCTAAGTACTTGCGTATATTTTACTGTCCCCCCACCCCAAAGTCAGCTTCAGTGGCTGAATTCCCTGGGCCTGAGATAGCCCCTGTTGAGCACCTAGAGCCATCCTCCTGGGCTTGGGGAAGGAAAAAATTTCAGTTGGGGAAAAAGATAATTTGCTAGCTCCACTAACAAGGGGAGCTCAGGACAGAAGCAGCTCCTGTCCAGGCATAAACCGTCTGTGGATGTTGAGCACCTTTCCTTTCTGCATGGACCTGTGTGGGCCTATTTTGGGAGAATAGTCCTTTGTTGGCAGACTCCCACCATTTCAGCTGTGCGGTGGAGAGGTGGGTTTTGAAGTTTCGCATTGCTTTGCCTATTAAACAGGGTCCTGACCTACCCACATCAGGGACCTAAGGACTGGTAGCTCCACTCAGGTCACCCAGCCACCTGCAACAGGGGTCCAAAGATAACTGGTACCTCCCAGTCCTTACAACCAAAAACTTTGGGTGCCCGTGGTCCGTCTGCAGAACCCACCCACCTGCACCCTCTAGGGAACAGGGATGTGCTTTCCTCAGAGACACTCAATGGTCGGTTCTCAGCCCCCTGCCTTGTTCAGAGCATGACCCCCTGCTGCAATCAGATACGGGTATATACACCAAT
This sequence comes from Loxodonta africana, assembly GCF_030014295.1. NCBI lineage: Eukaryota > Metazoa > Chordata > Mammalia > Proboscidea > Elephantidae > Loxodonta > Loxodonta africana. Next base: position 43,247,977 of record NC_087367.1, on the reverse strand, counting down.
CACCCCAGACCCTCTAAGACTGTAGGACAGAGCCTGTACCACACACTTGATATCAGCTACCTGGATACCTGAGCTGAATTCATACAAGAAAACTAAATGGACTCCCAGACTGATATACCGGATAACAGCTCTAGCCATCTGGGGACAGGACATCAGAGCTCCAAAGGTGAAAATAATCAAGCTAGCTCACTCAAGCAACCCATTTGGTTATACCAAAACAAAACAAAGCAAAAAGCTATGATACAGTAAGCAAGTATAAACTAATAAAATAACATAGATGGCTCGGAGACAACAGTCAATATCAAGTCACATAAAGAAACAGACAATGATCACCTCAACAGGCTCTCTGAACAAAGAATCCAGGGAATCTTCTAGATGAAAGTGCATTCCTGGAATTACCAGATGCAGAATACAAAAGTTTAATATACAGAATCCTTCAAGACATAAGGAACGAAATGAGGTAATAGGCAGAACAAGCCAAGGAACACACAGATAAAGCAGTTGAGGAAAATAGAAAGATTACTCAGGAACATAACGAAAAGTTTAATAAGCTGGAAAAATCCATAGACAGACAGCAATCAGAAATTCAGAAGATTAACAATAAAATTACAGAAGTAGATAACTAAATAGAAAGTCAGAGGAGCAAAATTGAGCAAGTAGAAGCTAGAATTTCTGAACTTGAAGATAAATCATTTGGCACTAATATATTTGAGGAAAAATCAGATAAAAGAATTAAAAAAAATGAAGAAACCTTAAGAATCACGTGGGACTCTATCAAGAGAAATAACCTACGAGTGATTGCAGTACCAGAACAGGGAGGGATAACAGAAAATACAGAGAGAATTGTTGAATATTTGTTGGCAGAAAACTTCCCTGATATCGTGAAAGATGAGAAGATATCTATCCAAGATGCACATTGAACTCCACATAAGGTAGATGTTAAAAGAAAGTCACCTAGACATATTATAATCAAACTTGCCAAAACCAAAGATAAAGAGAGAATTATAAGAGCAGCGAGGGATAAACGAAAAGTCACCTACAAAGGAGAGCCAATAGAATAAGATCAGACTACTCGGCAGAAACCATGCAGGCAAGAAGGCAATGGGACGACATATTTAAAAAATTGAAGAAAAAAAATTGCCTGCCAAGAATCATATATCCAGCAAAACTGTCTCTTAGATATGAAGGTGAAATTAAGACATTTCCAGATAAACACAAGTTTAGGGAATTCGTGAAAACCAACAAAAACTACAAGAAATAGTAAAGGGAATTCTTTCATTAGAAAATCAATAATATCAGGCATCAACCCAAGACTAGAACACTGGGCAGAGCAACCAGAAGTCAACCCAGACAGGGAAATCCAAAAAAAAAAAAAGCAAGATTATAAAAAAAAAAAGCTCAAAACAGGGTAACAGCGATGTTATCATATAAAAAGAAGACAACATTAAAATAATAAAGAGGGACTAAGAAATGTAATAATACACCTTCCATATGGAGAGGAAGATACAGCGATAGAAAGAAATAAAAGTTAGTTTTAAATTTAGAAAAATAGGGGTAAATAATAAGGTAACCTCAAAGCAGACAAACAATCCTGCTCATCAAAATAAAATACAAGAAAAAAAATAGAGATTCAGCAGAAATAAAATCAACAACAACAAATATGAGCCACTGGGACTCAGCACATAAAATTAAGTGGGAAAAAGAAACTGTCAACGACACAAAAAAAGACATCAAAATGATAGCACTAAATTCATACCTACGCATAATTACCCTGAATGTAAATGGACTAAATGCACCAATAAAGAGACAGAAAGTGGCAGAATGGATTAAAAAAAACAAGATCCATCTATATGCTGCCTACAAGAGACACACCTTAGACAGAAAAACAAACTAAAACTCAAAGGATGGAAAAAATAAATCAAGCAAACAACAATCAAAAAAGAGCAGGAGTGGCAATATTAATTTCTGAAAAAATAGACTGAAAAGTTAAATCCATCAAAAAGGATAAGGTAGGACACTATATAATGATTAAAGGGACAATACACCAAGAAGATATAAGCATATTAAATATTTATGCACCCAATAACAGGGCTGCAAGACATAAAACAAACTCTAACAGCATTGAAAAGTGAGATAGACAGCTCCACAATAATAGTAGGAGACTTCAACACACCACTTTTGGTGAAGGACAGGACATCCAGAAAGAAGCTCAATAAAGACACAGAAGATCTAAATGCCACAATCAACCAACCTGACCTCGTAGACATATACAGAACACTCCACCCAACAGCAGCCAAGTATACTTTCTTTTCTAGTGCTCATGGAACATTCTCTAGAATAGACCACATATTAGGTCATAAAGCAAGCCTTAGCAGAATCCAAAACATTGAAATATTACAAAGCATCTTCTCTCACCATAAGGCCATAAAAGTGGAAATCAATAACAGGAAAAGCAGGGAAAAGAAATCAAATACTTGGAAACTCAACAATACCCTACTCAGAAAAGACATTAAGGATGCAATAAAGAAATTCATAGAATCCAGTGAGAATGAAAACACTTCCTATCAGAACCTTTGGGACACAGCAAAAGTGGTGCTCAGAGGCCAATTTATATCAATAAATACACACATCCAAAAAGAAGAAAGGGCAAAAATCAAAGAACTATCCTTACAACTTCAACAAATAGAGAGAGAGCAACAAAAGAAACCCACAGGCACCAGAAGAAAACAAATAATAAAAATTAGAGCGGAACAAAATGAAATAGAAAACAGAGAAACAATTCAAAGAATTAACAAGATCAAAAGCTGGTTTCTTGAAAAAATCAACAAAATTGATGAACCACTGGCCAAACTGACAAAAGAAAAACAGGAGAGGAAGCAAATAACCCAAAGAAGAAAAGAGATGTGCGATATTACAACAGACCCAACTGAAATGAAAAGAATCATATCAGATTACTATGAAAAATTGTATTCTAACAAATTTGAAAACCTAGAAGAAATGGATGAATCCCTAGAAACACACTACCTACCTAAGCTAACACAGAGGTAGAACAACAAAATAGACCCGTAACAAAAGAAGAGATTGAAAAGGTAATCAAAAACCTTCCAACAAAAAAAAGCCCTGGTCCGGACGGCTTCACTGCAGAGTTCAGAGAAGAATTAACACCACTACTACTAAAGGTATTTCAGAGCATAGAAAAGGATGGAATACTACCAAACTCATTCTATGAAACCACCATATCCCTGATACCAAAACCAGGTAAAGACACCACAAGAAAAGAAAATTATAGACCTATATCCCTCATGAATGTAGATGCGAAAATCCTCAATAAAATTCTAGCTAATAGAATTCAACAACATAGCAAAAAAATAATTCACCATGACCAAGTGGGATTCATACCAGGTGTGCAGGGACGGTTCAACATTAGAAAAACAATCAGTGTAATCCACCATATAAATAAAACAAAAGACAAGAATCACATGATTTTATCAATTGATGCAGAAAAGGCATTTGACAAAGTTCAACACCCATTCATGATAAAAACTGTCAGCAAAATAGGAATAGAAGGAAAATTCCTCAGCATAATAAAGGGCATTAATACAAAGCCAACAGCCAACATCACCCTAAATGGAGAGAATCTGAAAGCATTCCCATTGAGACCGGGTCCCAGACATGGATGCCTTTCATCACCACTCTTATTCAACGTAGCATTGGAGGTCCTAGCCAGAGCAATTAGGTTAGATAAAGAAATAAAGGGCATCCAGATTGGCAAGGAGGAAGTAAAAGTATCTCTATTTGCAGATGACATGATCTTATACACAGAAAACCCTAAGGAATCCTCAAGAAAACTACTGAAACTAATAGAAGAGTTCAGCAGAGTATTGGGATACAAGATAAATATGCAAAAACCAGTTGAAGTCATCTACACCAACAAAAAGAGCATCGAAGAGGATATCACCAAATCGATGTCATTTACAGTAGGCCCCAAGAAGATAAAATACTTAGGAATAAATCTTACCAGAGATGTAAGAGACTTATTCAAAGAAAACTACAGTGCACTTCTGCAAGACCAAAAGAGACTTACATAAGTGGAAAAACATGCCTTGCTCATGGATAGGAAGACTTAACATTATAAAAATGTCTATTCTACCAAAAGCGATCTATCCATTTAATGCAATTCCGATCCAAATCCCAACAACATTCTTTAATGAGATGGAAAAACAAATCACCAACTTCATATGGAAGGGAAAGAGGCCCGGATAAATAAGGCATTACTGAAAAAGAACAAAGTGGGAGGCCTTACTTTATCTCATTTTAAAACCTATTATACCGCCGCAGTAGTCAAAACACCCTGGGACTGGTACAACAACAGATGCATAGACCAATGGAACAGAATTGAGAATCCAGACAGAAATCCATCCACATATGAGCAGTTGATATTTGACGAAGGCCCCAAAACAGTTAAATGGGGAAAAGACAGCCTTTTTAACAAATGGTGCTGGCATAACTGGATATCCATCTGCAAAAAAATGAAAGAAAACGCATACCTCACTCCATGAACAAAAATGAGCTCAAAATGGATCAAAGACGTAAATATAAAATCTAAAACGATAAAGATCATGGAAGAAAAAATAGGGACAATGTGATGAGCCCTAATACATGGCATGAACAGTATACAAAACATTACTCACAATGCACAAACACTAGAAGAGAAACTAGATAACTGGGAGCTCCTATAAGTCAAACACCTACGCTCATCCAAAGACTTCACCAAAACAATAAGATTACTTAGAGACTAGGAAAAAGTTTTTAGCTGTGACATTTCCAATCAGCGACTGATCTCTAAAATCTACATGGTACTGCAAAAACTCAACAACAAAAAGACAAATATCCCTATTAAAAAATAGGCAAAGGATATGAAGAGGCAGTTCACTAAAGAAGGCATTGAGGTAGGTAACAGATGCATAAGGAAATGCTCAGAATTATTAGCCGTTACAGAAACGTAAACCAAAATTTCAATGAGATTCCATCTCACTCCAACAAGACTGGCACTAATCCAAAAAACACAAAATAATAAATGTTGATGAGGTTGTGGAGAGACTGGAAAACTTATACACTGCTGGTGGGAATGTCAAATGGTACAGGCACTTTGGAAATAGATTTGGCATATCCTTGAAAAACTAGAAATAGAACTACCATACGATCCAGCAATCCCACTCCTTGGAATATACCCTGCAGAAATAAGAGTCTTTACAGAAACAGATATATGCACACCCATGTTTATTGCAGCACTGTTTACAATAGAAAAAACATGGAAGCAACCAAGGTGCCCATCAATGCATGAATGGATAAATAAATTATGGTATATTCACACAATGGAATACTATGCATTGATAAAGAACAATGATGAATCCGTGAAACATTTCATAATATGGAGGAATCTGGAAGTCATTATGCTGAGTGAAATTATTCAGTTGCAAAAGGACAAATATTGTATGAAACCACTATTATGAGAACTCAAAAATATTTTAAACAGAGAAGAAAATATTCTTTGATCGTTACGAGATTGGGAAGGGAGGGAGGGAGGGAGAGGGGTATTCACTAATTACATAGTAGACAAGAAGAATATTAGATGAAGGGAAATACAACACACGATACAGGACAGGTCAGCACAACTGGACTAAACCAAAAGCAAAGAAGTTTCCTCAATAAACTGAATGTTTCAAAGGCTAGCACAGCAGGGGCGGGGGTCTGGGGACCATGGTTTCAGGGGATATCTAGGTCAGTTGGCATAATAAAATCTATTAAGAAAACATTCTTCGTGCCACTTTGGAAAGTGCTGTCTGGGGTCTTAAATGCTGGCAAGTGGCCATCTAAGATGTGTCAATTGGTCTCAACCCACCTGGAACAAAGGAGAATGAAGAACACCAAAGATACAAGGTAATTATGAGCCCAAGAGACAGAAAGCACCACATAAATCAGAGACTATATCAGCCTGAGAATAGAAGAACTAGATGGTGCCGAGGTACGACCAATGACTGCCCTGACAGGGAACACAACAGAGAACCCCCGAAGGAGCAGGAGAGCTGTGGAATGCAGACCTCAAATTTTCATAAAAAGACCAGACTTAATGGTCTGACTAAGACTAGAAGGACCCTGGAGGTCATGGTCCCCAGACCTTCTGTTAGCCCAAGATAGGGAACCATTCCCAAAGTCAACTCTTCAGACAGGGGTTGGACTGGACTATAAGATAAAAAATGATACTGGTGAGGAGTGAGCTCTTTGGATCAAGTAGACACATGAGACTATGTGGGCAGTTCCTGTCTGGAAGGGAGATGAGAAGGCAGAGGGGAACAGAAGCTGGCTGAATGGATTTGGAAATAGAGGGTGGCAAGAAGGAGTGTGCTGTCTCATTAGGGGGAGAGCAACTAGGAGTATATAGCAAGGTGTAGATAAATTTTGTATGAAAGATTGACTTGATTTGTAAACTTTCACTTAAAGCACAATAAAAATTAAAACACACACACACACACAGGTAAACATCCTCCTTGTATTCTCTGCTTTCAGCCAGGATCCATTTGACATCAGCAATGATATCCCTTGCTCCACATCCTCTTCTGAATCTGGCTTGAATTTCTGGCAGTTCCTTGTCAATTTACTGCTGAAGCTGCTTTTGAATGATCTTCAGCAAAATTTTACTTGATTGTGATATTAATGATAAAAAAAAAAAAAAAAAAGAAGTGCCAGGCGGATTCGAACTGTCGACGCTTTGGTTAGCAGCTGTAGCACTTAACCATGACACCACCAGGGTTTTGATACTAATGATATTGTTTGATAATTTCTGCAATATTTTGGATCACCTTTCTTTGGAATGGGCATAAATATGGACCTCTTCAAGTTGGTTGGCCAGATAGCTGTCTTTCAAATTTCTTGGCATAGCCAAGTGAGCACTTCCAGCATTGCATCCATTTGTTGAAACATCTCAGTTGGTATTCCCTCAATTCCTGGAGCCTTGTTTTGCACCAATGCCTTCAGTGCAGCTTGGACTTCTTCCTTCAGTACCATTGGTTCCTGATCATATACTACCTCCTGAAATGGTTGAATGTCGAACAATTCTTTTTGGTATAGTGACTCTGTATATTCCTTCTATCTTCTTTTTATGCTTCCTGCGTCTTTTAATATTTTCCCCATAGAATTCTTCGATATTGCAACTCAAGGCTAGAATTTCAATCTGTATGCTGAGCAAATAATCCAAGAAGCTGGAATTTTTGAAGAAGAATGTGGCATCAGGATTGGAGGAAGGCTCATTAACAACCTGCATTATGCAGATGACACAACCTTGCTTGCTGAAAGTGAAGGGGATTTGAAGCACTTACTGATGAAGATCAAAGACTGTAGCCTTCAGTATGGATTAAACCTCAACACAAAGACAACAAAAATCCTCACAAATGGACCAATGGAAATAGAATGAAGAATTCTATTCAGATTGAAGTTGTCAAGGATTTCATTTTACTTGGATCCATAATTAACACCTATAGAAGCTGCAGTCGAGAAATCAAATGACGCATTGCATTGGGCAAATCTACTGCAAAAGAACCCTTTGAAGTGTTAAAAAGTTAAGATGTCACCTTGAAGACTAAGGTGCACCTGACCCAAGCCATGGTGTTTTCAATTGCTTCATATGCATGTAAAAACCGAACAATGAATAAGTAAGACTAAAGAAGAATTGACCCCTTTGAATTACGGTGTTGGTGAAAAACATTGAATATATCGTGGACTGCTGAAAGAATGGACAAATCTGTCTTGGACAAAGCGCAGCCAGAATGCTCCTTAGAAGCAAGGATGGCGAGACTAAGTCTCACATACTTTGGACATGTTATTAGGAGGGCTCAGTCCCTAAAGGACATCATGCTTGGTAAAGTAGAAGGTCAGCGAAAGAGAGGAAGAGTCTCAGCAAGATGGATTGACACAGTGGATGCAAGAATGGGCTCAAGCATAACAGTGATTGTGAGGATGGTTCAGGACCGGCCATTGTTTCGTTCTGTTATACATGGGGTCACTAAAGTGGAATTGACTTGATGGCACCTAACAACAACTCAACAAGATGGATTGACACAATAGCCAAAAAAATGGATTCAAACATACCAAAGATCATGAAGATACCTCAGGACTGGGCAACATTTTGTTCTGCTGTATGTAAGGCCACCAGGAGTTGGAGCCAACTTAACGGCAACTAACAACAACAGCTACATACAAATTCACCCCCAAACTCGGTAGCATAAAGCAGTAACCATTTATTGTTTCTCATGAATCTACAGGTAAGCTGGGCAGCTCTGGTCTCAACTGAACTCATTTATCCATCTGTGGTCATTGGTAATTTAGGTAGATGTTCTACTATTCTGGGCTGGACGCTCACGTTATAGAGGATCCACTGGCTGTAGGCCCTTCATCCATATTCCGTTAATGTTAAGATTTTGCCACATTTGCTTTCTGTATCTATATCTATCTAACCTATCTACACACACACACACTCTCGTATAAGTTGTAGACATGATGCCCCTTTACCCCTAAATATTTCAGTGTTTCCTAAAAACAAAGACATTCTCTTACCTAACAACTGTATAATCATCAACATCAGGAAATTAACATTGACATACTACTACTACCTAATCTACAGACCTTATTCGAATTCACAAGTTGTCTAATAATACCCATTTATAGCAAAAGAAAATCCTAGATGTGTTGCATTCAGTTATCATGACTTTTTAGTCTCTTTTAGTCCTCAAGTTGTTTTTGTCTCTTTTTTTTCATAATGTTTGTGAAGCCTACAGACCAATTATTTAGTAGAATGCTCCTCATTATTAGATAATGCTTCCTTATTATTCGATACACGTTACACATTTTGGGCAGAAATACTACAGATGTGATGGTGTGTCCTGCTTGGTGTGTCAAATTAGAAACCACTTGCTGTACATTTGTCCCATTACCGAGAATTTAACTTTGAACACTTGGATAAGATGAGGCCTACCAGTCTTCTCCATTATAGTATTTCTATTTTTTCCTTTATAGTCAAAAGTATCTTGTGGAAAGGTACTTAAATATAATGTTAGCATCCTGTTTTCTTATCCAACTTACACCTCCAGTTTTAACGGCTTTTTAAAAGTTCCCAGGTAATTCAAAAGTGCAGCCAAGACCGAGCAAGGGTTCTCTCTTACTTCTCTGACCCTGGGTCCCACTGGTAAAAACTAAAAAAAAAAACTAGGAGTGAAAAATACCGTACGATCTCCTCATGGAACTTTCAATGTGGTGTGGTCCACAGAGAGAAACCACATCACCCACTGTGGACTAAGCACTGTGGTGGGGGAACACTGGGTGGAAGAGGCATCTGATCCCACCCAGGGGTCAGAGCCAACTGTTAGCAGAGTTTACAGCAGCTCTGGTCCAGTGGCACTTAGCATGGGAAGCCTCCTCATTAAAGTCTGACCTGATGGAGAAGAGGGACTCCCTTCCTGTGCTGCTGCCCTGAGGTACAACCAAGATTGAGAAGCACTGGTTTACAAAAATTGTAAGAGATAACTCCAGAGGCAACAGCAAAGAGCTATTAGCACCCCCAAGCCTGAAAGGGAAAGGGGTGGGAGTAATTGCTAGAACGTAGGAAAGGGAGCTCTATGAAGATAGCTGCCTGACAAGAGCTGTGGCCTTCAGTACAAGGACATGGTAGCTCAAGTTCATCAGGGAGGAGCCAGGGAAATACCCATATCCCCCTCTTTGCCTGCCTGTGATCACCCACTGGTAATCCCCATTGGCTGAGCTGAATTGAAAGCAAGATGACAAGGGAGCCCAGGTGATGCAGCCCATAAATCTCAGCCTCCCAGACCAAAAGCAAGGTAGAAAAGGGTGGAGAGTGAATAACCCAAAACAAACCCGTTGCTGTGGAGTCAATTATATGAAGAGGCAAATGGAAAATATCCTGCACAGGCACTTAGTGAATGTTCTAGGAATAAATGCATAGCCCACAGCTTCTGAGCACTGGATTAATATCTAGTGAGAATGGTGGGAGAAAGATGTGGCTATCTGCTTCCGTAAGGACTGAAAATCCTGTGGGGGCAGTTCTCTGTCCTGTGGGGTCACTATAAGGCGAAGCTGACTTGATGGCAATGGGTTTTGGGTGGAGAAACAAAATCAGCACATTTGAGTTGCCCAGAACAGTTTTCAAAGCCAGGAAATCCCCAGGCATCCTCTTTACTCACAAATGATAATTTTGGAGTTCTTAGGTACTTCAGTTCCTGCAGAAAAAATGTCAACTAATAATAATTGTAACCACATACATTTCTATTTATTGAATGGTTACCATGTGCCAGGCTTCATGTAAATTATAACACAGCGTGACTTTCTGCTTTTTCTCAATTTCATTGTAGAAAATGTATATTATACTTCAGGATCTAAGAATGACTCTATTTTTTGTCTCAGTTACTCCTGAAGTTCCAAAGGTGGAAAGAAAACATTTAGTACCAATTTTATCCCCACATTCCAAAGGATGGTGTTCAGTGTTCGTGCAGGATGTGCTAAGCTATCACTAAACAGGGTCGATCCACATTCTGACTGAAGAGACAGTGTCAAACTGAGGCACGACCTTCTCATAGTGATCACAGTAGTACAAGAGACCAAGCCAAACCACTCAGGCACTTACAAAGCTCTGCTTGCATCATTGTTGTTGTTGTCACTGTTGTTCTTAGTTGCCATCAAGTCAATTCCGACTCTCGGCAATCCCATGTGTTACAGAGCAGAATTGCTCCATAGAATTTTCTTAGCTATAATCTTAACAGAAGCAGATATACAAGTTATTTCTTCCACAGTCTGAGCGCAAACGGTTTATGCCACCTAGAGACCTCATCTACGGGCCAGGGAAGAACAAATCTGCATGTCTGGCTACAAGAAGCTGTGGAAGAAAAGATGAGTTTTTCAGCTAATGGACCCCCATTGCATACGATGCTATTTTCCAACGGAAAACTTGACCCTTTTAATTTGACACTATTCTGATAGAAAGCCAACATCTTTGCCTTTAGAATATTTACATAGTTTAATATTTTGTAAACATGGTTTGAGAAAAAATATTTCCAAGAGCAGCACATAAAGACTGTCTTTACCCATCTTCGAAATATTCACAGAAAAGACGAAAATCAAAATGTTTCTCAACCTTACTCAAAAGACATCTGTGTCCTAGTTAAGATTCACAGGACAGGAAAGAAAAAGTCTGTCACAATTAAATACAAAGAAACACACTGTTCTGAAGCCAGCAGCCACGAGGTTTGTCATCCAGGGACTTGGAGAAAGCTTGGACAGCTTTCTTGAGGTAAAAGGAACTAAGACAGTGATTTAAGGTATTAAACGGACTTATTTTCCATTCTGACACTTGTCTGATATGACAAAGATTATGATAAAATCGAGTTTATTGGGCTATTTCTCTATACAGACCTCATTCACCCACCCACCTTGCCAGGACAACCATCATGAGGTAGAGGCCACAACAAGGCGGCCACTTCCTATTGTGTTACAAGCTGCTTCATGCATGCTGCTAGGAGGCAAAGCACTTGCCCCAAAAGAGTTCCAGGAAGTTGCTGAGTCTGTTCCTCAAATTCTCAGATTCTACCTCCCTCTGCAGATTCTAGAGTCTTGACCTGTTAGGATTAATTCACCTAAAATCTATAATCTCCACAAATTTACACGATTAAAAATGTCATGTCTGTTTTCAGCGCATGGATTTTGCAGACAAAGGGCTTTCAGTAAAATATTTGTGCCTCATAATCTTTGACATAAATAAACTTATACACCTATGACCAACTGATTTTGACAAGGACACCAAGACCATTCAAGTGGGAAAGAATAGTTTCTTCTTCAACAAATAGTCCTGGGAAAACTGGACAGTCACATGCAAAAAAAAAAAATCAATTCACCTTTCCCCACCCATCCAAAATGACTGATATATGTTCATTTGCTAGAGGATTTCCCCCCTCATGTGATCTGCCTCACTGAAAATAGCTAACTTGATGCCAACACACCAAGTATACACTTTATCTGAAAATGACAACTCACATTCTTCCATCTACTCACATGAAATGCAACTCTGCCATTTCTCAGATAATAAAGTTCAGTTTTCTCATGACGAGACTGAGCTTCTCAAAGACAAATACCTGTCTCTGTGTTCTTCATCCCTGGCACAGAGCTTGGCACTGTATCTGTTCAATGTTTGAGAATGCATGAATAAATAAGGAACTCTGGGTCACAGAAGAGACACCTGCAGATTGAGGCGTAACTGAGAAGGAAGGACATGACTGGCCCTACTACAAGACTTGGAAGAAATACAGCCAGAATGCTTCTTAGAAGCAAGGATGGTGAGACTTTGTCTCACATGCTTTGGACATGTTATCAGGAGGGACCAGTCCCCTGGATAAGGACTTCGTGCTTGGTAAAGTATGGGGTGAGCAAAAGAGAGGAAGACCCTTGACAAAATAGATTGACATGATGGCTGCGATGATGGCTTCAAGCATAGCAATGATTGTGAGGATGGCACAGGACCAGGCAGTGTTTTATTCTGTTGTACCTAGGGTTCCTATAAGTCAGAACCGACTGCATGGCACCTAACAACAACAACTACTACTAAGGCAGGGCATGGTATGATTTCCCTACCTTTCCCTGTGTGCAATCTGGGAGGTTACCTTTTCAGTGTCCAAGGGCTGGTAGTAACAGTAAAAAGAGTGAACCAGTTGCTGTCAAGTTGACTCCAACTCATGGCAACCCCACGTGTGTCAGAGTAGAACTGCACTTCACAGCTTTCCGATGGCTGATTTTTTGGAAGTAGATCACCAGGCTTTTCTTTCAAGGCATCTCTGGGAGGACTAAAACCTCCAACCCTTCTGTTAACAGCCAAACGTGTTAACCATTGGCACCACCCAGGGACTCTGTAAAAAGAGAAAGAGGTGTACTGGAGAACAATTTTAAGCTACTGTGGTCCTGGCTTCCCCATTTATAGTCAGGGCTGGCTTCATGGACATGTGACCTGTACAGTTCCCAGGGTCCTACACTGAAAAATGCCCTGCACTTGGTTTAATACTCCGTGTCGCTGTCTTGAAATTCTTCATAATTTTTACTAAGGTACTTTCCATTTTCATTTTGTACTGGACCTTGTAAACTATGTAGCTGGTTCTATTTATAGGACGGTATGGGGAAGTTGGTGGGGGGCAGTGCTAGATCAAATAATGCTAATGTTTCCTCCCCACAAGGATATTCCAGGATTCTGTCACCTTCAATGATTCCTAAGAACACATACAGCCATCCTCCATGGGACATCCTTAGCTGAGCACCACCTCCCTCTTGTATTTGTGATCCTGAGCCCTGGAGTCATTTTCAGCATCTGGTCTCTCATTCCCATAGCCACAGGTTTGAGCAAAGAAATTGATTTACATTATCTTCAACTTTGCTGATATATTTATTATTATAATTATTTCCCCTACTAGATAAGAATGTTTTATGAGACTTTTTGCAGTCAAAATATCTCCTCCAAAATGCATATCAAAGACATACATGTTGTTGTTACTTGCCGTGGAGTCAGCCCCTAACGTTTCACTAAGGATGAAACACTGCCTGGCACTGCATTGTCCCCGTGATTGGTACCTGATGGAACTTGTGATCCATAGGATTTTCACTGGCTGATTTTCAGAAGTAGATCACCAGGACTTTCTTCGTAGTCCCTTTTAATCTGGAAGCTCCACAGAAATCTGTTCAGCATCAACGCAACATGCAAGCTTCCACTAACAAATGAGTGGTGGCTACACACAAGGTGTACTGACCAGAAATCAAACCCAGGTCTCCCACATGGAAGGCAAGAATTCTACCACTGAACCACCAATGCCTTATAAACCCATTGAAATCAACCCTTTGCCATCGAGTCAATTCTGACTCATAGTGACCCTATAGGATAGAACAGAAACTTTCCCATAGGGTTTCCCAGAAGCAGCTGGTGGATTCAAACTGCCAACCTTTTGGTTAGCAGCCAAGCTCTTAACCACTGCACCACCAGGGCTCCATAAAATGGACATAAAACCGTTAATATTCTTGTTAATAATTCCATGTGTCCTGTATCTATTTTGATTTTGTTTTCCTTAGAGTTGTCACAAACAATTCTAATATAGGACTTGTTCATCCTCAGTGATTCCTTTTTCTTTAACTGTGGTTTCAGATAATCATATTTCCAGGGCAACTTCCTATGTGATCACACCTACTATGATGTAATCAACCACATGAAGGCTCAACAGGGAAATTTATTAACTCAGCGGAGAAAAGCTTCCTGCCAGGTGCTTAACTGAGTTATTAATATTAGAAATGAATGTTGAATTGATGATCAGTAGAAAAAGTTCTAAATAGACACTGGTTTTAAAATTTTATTTTCTCATCCCTTAATGAAAGATCTGCTCATACTATATTTCACTGTATAAAAAACTGTTAAAGCTGTACTGTCACTCTAATATCTGTTGTAATGAAAGCCTGGTATGTCTTTATTAGCCCTGGGGTATTTGAACCCTGCTTTTGTCATTTTTTTTTTTTTTGTAATATATCCGTTTGAAATTAGAAACTACATGTTTAATATTTGTTCAAAAATCATAGTTTACTTGTGATTTCATTTGGCTTAATGTCCATAATAAATGATTGATATCTACAATAGGCAACACCACCTATTGATTTCAACAAGTTTTCTTAACTGCTTTTGGGCTTGTGTGGTGAAGAGCTGGAGCCATCAGCAGGAGGCTCTGTTCAGCCATCTCTCCGTTGCCAGGTCATTCTGGCCCTTTGCTGCCTGAATGTTGTCTGCAAGAGGCAGCCAAGGTCTGAGGGCAGGCAGAGCAGTTTGGCATAAGGCCAGAGAGGCTGCCTGGAAGAGCTCAGCACTTTGAAAGAAAGGGGCTGACTCAACAATAATCTTTTTTTTTTTTTTTTAATTCCTCCTCTACTCATCTTGGAGCAGACCCCTTTGGGTTGCCCATGGATGAAGCAGCTTGACTCAAAAGAAAAACCTATCATTCAGTTTCTGTCTTTGTGGCTTTCGATTTGGGCCCCTATTTCTTGACCCACATCTGCTGAATACATATGTCTTGTCTCTCCCAATCAGCAGCCACAGAGGCCTCTTTAGAACCTCAATGTCAACTTCTCTGGAGGATGGCTACCCATCTGTTTGAAGTATTACAGGGCTTCCATGCTTTTTGCATATAGGTATTGTATAGCCTATTCCTTAAGTAAATATGCCCTGCAAAATCATAAATTCAAAGCCACTGAGCAGATCTTTAGAGAATGCCCCTTGTCATGAGTGAATTGTGAAGCGTTCGCTCTCCACTGAGGTGGCCCAGGGAAGACTCCATGGAGAGCAAGCATACACAGTATCCTGGCTCCACTAACCTGGCAGAGCATCAGCTGCCATACCACATGTCCTGGCTGCAGCAAAGAAATGGGTTCTTGTGACTTCATAAGCCACCAAGCAGCATGCATTCAGCTTTTTCACCCCAACCCCAGGATGTAGTCACTAGTGATCTTAAGTCATAGGCTATGTTGTGCACTACAGCCTCATCTGGCTTTTTTTTTTTTTTTCCTGATCAGGTTTCTTTTCCTTTGTGCTTCAAAGAAGAAAGAATATAGAGTCAGTGTTGTTTGTTGGTGCTGTGTGCCGTAGAGTCAATTCTGACACACAGCGACCCTATAGGACAGAGTAGAACTACCACGTAGGGTTTCCTAGGCTGTTGTCTTTACAGAAGCAGATCCCCATGTCTTTTCTCCCATGGAGCAGCTGGTGGGTTGGAACAGCCAACATTTTGGTTAGAAGCTGAGCACTTAACCATTGTGCCACCAGGGCCTCTTCAGTGTTACTCCCTCTAAATTCCCAAAGGGAGCACAACCTTTCTGGTCTGTGTTTCATTATATAAATGAGGGACGTGAAGGAAAAGAACTGAAAATAAATGCGTACTCTTCTTTTGATATCCAAATGACTGTGACAAAAATTCATGATTTTTACTCATAAGATGGCAAAATGAGATCCAGTGATAAACAAAGCAAATAGTACCGTATTCATTAATAATAATACTAAAAGAAACTTATCAGTAAAAGGACTCCTAAATTCTGAAAAAGAGTTCAAAAAGATCTAAAGAGGCTTCCAATTGTTGTTATCCTGCTATTGTAACCTGAGCCCTACTAAAGTTTTCAGACTCAAAAATCAGATCTAATTAAAAGAAAATGGAAAAGGACTCAGAGCCTTTTCAGCTCTGGAAAACATGCAGACAAATAAATTAAAAAGTGGGAGAAGTGGAACTAACCCAATAATCTGTGAAAAGCTTATTTCCCTACCCACCGCCACTGAGGCAACAGTGTCCTTCCCCTCTCCTCGTTCTCTGGTTCGGGGGCCGTGAGTGAAGAAATTGGCTAACAAGATCAGAAAATTTAATTACAGTTATGTCATCTCCTTCCAAGAAGTTGGCTGTCACACTTCCCTGTTGCCTATCTTCAGAATGAGAGTCTCTCGTGAGCTTCTCCTCCACTTCCATTCCCACCCATCTCCCTACATCTACTAAGGATGGCAGACACAGACACTTGAATTGGGAGTTCAGGAGGATTAGACAGAAAGATGAAAGGGGCTGTTGGAAGAAAGAATGTCATCATCCCCTCATTTCCTTTGGTCTGTCTAAGCAACATTTGACTTGGTCTTACCCAAGAGAAGCACAATGACTGCCCAAAGGTTTATCATCCTTGTATTCCAGAGACCCTCTAGAAGACGCACAGAAACCTGCATTAAAATGTCCATTTGCCCAGGTGTCCTAAGGCAAAGAAGACAAGTAAGTTTCATCTTTTGAATGGTGACTCATAAATATGGGAATGGATTCCTTGAATGCTATTTTGAGCAATACTCTGAAATGATTTGGGCTCAAAACAAACAAAAGAACAATCAATTGAGTCATGATCTCTGCCAGGAAACAAGGAATGAGGAGTAGTGTCAAAAGAACCAGGTTGCTTGCCATCTCTGTCCTAGAGCCATCACAGATTAACAGCCAAACCCAGTAGCAAAGCATTTGAGGTGACATGGAACAGGTATCTTCAAAATTCAAAGTTTAGCTAACTAGACTTTTTACTGGGGAAAGCAAAATAGCAGGACAAAAGTGTAGAGATTTCTGACACCCACGTGGCTGACATGCTGTTTCTCTTCACAGAATGTAGGCATTTCCTATAAAATGACCACAAGTCACATCTCGGGTTAGGGCAAGACATGTAAGCCCAGAAAAGTGACAATAATAACAGCGGACAGTCTGCCTGCAAGTCCCTTGGGAGATGCCATAACTTGGCCTGGTCAATGCTTGTGGAAAGAGAGTGCAGAGGGAAGAAGAGGAGCCATCCAAGGGTAGACAGTAAGATATATATCATTAGGGGTAAGAAAGATGAGAGTTTTAAGAAAAGGATCGTATTGTACATGTGAAAGATGTTGAATTGGCAATGTTATGGTATCTATGTTTTCACAAAAATAATGTTAGGTAGATAGATGATAGACAGATGTGTGTGCGTGCATGCGTGCGTGTGTGTGTGTATGGAGCCCTGGTGGTATTAACCAGAAGGTCAAAGGTTTGAACCCACCAGCTGCTCCACAGGAGAAAAATATGGCAGTCTGCTTCCATGAAGGTTAAAGCCTTGGAGGAGACCACCCAAGATGGCAGCTTTGTCAAACCCACTATGCTGTCCGCCTACAGCAAAGAATTGAGCAACCAAGTGAAACAGATATAGGTGACAATCTGGAAATCCAGAACAGCAAAGAGATTGATGAAGAATCAGATTGAACACCGAAGGGAAGGAGAAACTGCATGAAAACAATGAACAAGGAGATTTATAAATCATAGGCACCCTGCCAGCTGGCCCGACACAGCATGGTCATTTTGAGACAAAGCAAGCAGCATTCCCAGGTGAGGAGCACAGGAAGGCAACTTCACAGAATTCCCAATAGGAGACAGAGATACTGTATGGACAAACCTGGAGTGAAGCTTGGTAAGCAAAACATGAACCGGAACTAAGGGGAGAAATTGTAAAAGGTGGGCAAGAGCCCTAGGGATCCAGGTGACCACAGAGCAGGAAAGGAGCCAGAAAATAGGGACAAAACTAGTCACCAGCAGCAGTCCTTGATCATATTGGTGGGTGGTACTCAGAGTAGAGAATTCATAGAGTGGAAGCTGCAGATCTCCCACCCAACTGGACTCCGGACACCCCCCTCCAACCCTTTGCATTTGGTCAGGGCCAGGTCCTGATAGCCAGATGCACCACATGAGGAGTACTACAGCACCAACGGCAAAGACCAGGGAAACATGCTCCCCCCAGGTGCCCAGTGATCAGCGGTGTGCTCCCCTTCTCCCAGCCCACTACCAACAACACATATCTGCCTTGCCCCCTCTCCCCCCAGCGACCATTAGTGCATCCCTCACCAATTCCCCACCCATTAATCCATGGAGCACACTCCCGTGCTGTTGAACCAGCACTGGTGGCAAATGCCCACCTCACCAGCCCTCCCCCCCCACCCTGCTCCAGCACTATTAGCGGCATGCACTCCCTGAGCCATGAGACCGAAATCCAGTGGAGCATGCCCATGTTACCCATCCCTACCACCACTAACACCTCCCCCCACCACCATGTCTGCCCAGTGATCAGTGGCACACACTCCGGCACCAATGGACAAGGAACCAGAGGCATGCACCTGCCCTCCTCCACTGCCTTGCTCCCTCAGTGTGCACTCCCTACACTGGTCAGCCACAGAGTATGTCCACCCTGCCCACCCCCTCCCATAGCCTCACCCACCAGGAGATTGACAGGGCACACTCTTGGGTAGGCAATCACAGGCACACGCCAGCTCTCTGCCCTCCCCCACCACCCCACTTCTCCAGCAATCAGCAGCACATGCTCTTGCACTGCCAGACTAGCAACTGGCAACAGGAGTCCTCCCCACCACCCCGCCTCCACCAACATTCCTGCCTGGTGACCAGTGGTGAGAGCTACAGCACCACCAAAATGGCAACAAGCAGTCCAAGCTCCCCCACTTACCTCACAGGGCAACCAGTGGAATGAGCTCCCATGCCACCTGCCCAATGACTGGTGACCCATGTACCTCTGCCCCAACCAGCCAGCAACTGGTGGCACACACGTACTGCACCCAATCTAGCAACCAGTGAGAACTCTCGTGCACCCATGCCCAGTGACTGGCTGGGCAGACACATTACCTCATCAACAGTGCTATTTACATCCTGACAGGCACCATCTGCACCTCTGCCAAACAATGAGCAGGAGATTCTAGTACCCTCATCCAACATCTA
The DNA here is from genome assembly GCF_030014295.1 of Loxodonta africana. NCBI lineage: Eukaryota > Metazoa > Chordata > Mammalia > Proboscidea > Elephantidae > Loxodonta > Loxodonta africana. Next base: position 43,228,598 of record NC_087367.1, on the reverse strand, counting down.
TCTGGCTGCAATGGCACTCATTCCCACACCCAAATAGTTCCTGCATGCTAACTGCACATACACTGAAACTCCTTGATGCCCCACCCCTACTGAGGCATCAGTTTGTGTACCAGTAGTACTACCCCATCCATTTGGGTAGCACTCACAGTGGATACAGAGAAGTCCTGCTCTGACCTCCAGAGAATGCAGTAACTGCTAGCACCAACCCAGAAGGACTCCACAGTCCCATAAAGGCTCTGGAGGGGTCCTGACCACCCAATATTTGTCACCCAATATTAGAGAAAAAACCTGCTCTCCCACCTCCATTCAGTCCTTAAGGGAAGACATATAAGCCTAACTATAGAGGATTCACATGTGTGTGTGACTAAGCATACTCATTAGTGACAGAAAATCACATCCAGCCAACAGACACCACCGAAGTCACACATAGACCAGAACCACAAAACAACAACACTTAAAATAATACAAAAGGAGAAAGATGTTCTAAAGAGAAAAAGAAGTGACAAAGCTCCCAATACATCAAAACAAAAAAAAATCCACACAAAAACATACATACTATCAATAAACAAATAAATAAACATCTTAATGCCTTGGAGACAGCAAACAATAACAATAACAAATCATATAACAAGTGAGCAAGTCAGAAGTCCCTCCTGAGAAAGAAATAATAAAACTACCTGATGCAGAAATCGAAAGATTTATACACAGGCTCTTCAAAGAGATCAAGAAGAACACAGACAAAACCCTAGAAGAATTCAGGAAAATAATACAAGAACAAAATGACAAAATAAATAAACAATTAGGAACCATACAAAAACAACTAGAAATCTGGAAGATTAATAATAAAATATCAGAAAATGATAACTCAGTGGAAGGACCAGAAATAAACCAAAACCAAACTCATTGCTGTCTAGTCAATTCTGACTCTTAGTGACCCTATAGGACAGAGCAGAACTGCCCCCAAAGTGTTTCCAAAGAGCAGCTGGTGGATTTGAACTGCCAGCTTTTTGATTAGCAGCCAAGCTCTTAACCAATGCGCTACTAGGGCTCCCAATGAAAGGACATAGAAGTAGAATTGAATCAATGGAAAAAAAGAATCAGTGAAATAGTGGACAAATTCCTTGATACTAATTTGCTTGAGGAACAATCAGAGAAAAGAATGAAGAAAGCCTAAGAGTTTTGTGGGATACTAACAAGAGAAATAATTTATGTACAATAGAAATTCCAGAAGAGGAGAAAAAAAGTATAAAATTTTTGAAGATATATTGGCAGAAAACTTCACTAACATCATGAAAGACAAGAAGGCTTCCATTCAGGAAGCTCATTGAACCCCATACAGGATAGACCCCAAAAGAAAGACACCAAGACGTATCATAATCAAACTTTCCAAAACCAAAGACAAAGAAAGAATTCTGAGAGCAGCTCGTGAAAAACAAACTATCGCTTACACAGGGGTACCAGTAAGACTAAGTATTGATTTTTATTTTTGGCAGAAATCATGCAGGCAAGAAGGCAATGGGATGAAGTATATAAAACCTTGAATGAAAATCACTGCCAACTAAGAATTATATATCCAGCAAAATTGTCTTTCAAATAAGATGGGGAAACAAGGACATTCCCACATAAGCAGAAATCAAGGGAATTTGTAAAAACCAGACCAAACTTACAAGACATATTAAAGGAAGTCCTTCAGATAGAGAACCAACATCAGACAACAACCTGGAATTAAGACACACAACAGTATCACCCAGATACCAACCCAGAGGAAGATTTCTCAGAAGTAAGATAAAGCCGCAAAACTGAAAACAGGGAACCAGAGATGCCAATCTGTTAACAACTTCAAAACAAAAAGGGGGAATAAATAACGTAGTTACAGAACTTCCATGTGGAGAGGAAGTCAAGGTGATATTTAGATTTAATACACTGTTTTAAACACAGGAAAATAAAGGTAAATTCCTGAGTAATCACAAAAATACTAATAAATGCACACACCAAAATAAAGAAGAAAATAAAAAACGCTCAGTAAGAGTTTCACATGCTTCTGGCAGGCTGGCCGAACAGAGTAACGCAATCCCTGTCTCCGCCAAAGACCTGGATGTTCTCCTGCACCCAGCCCAGAGCCACCAGGTGGTCCAGCAGCGCCCAGTTCTTGTGGGCCTGATTACCCCCCGTGCTGGGCACAATTGGTTCAAGGTCAGTGTCCCGGACCCAGACACTTGGGATCCAAAGGGTTCCTGCTGGGCCTCAACCAACCCAATCCTTCTCAGAGACCCCATCCGGGGACCACAACTGCTTCTTCAGAGTGAGGCCCCACTGGGTCGCGGCTGTCTAGAGCCACCTTTTCCACTAGGCCTCAAGCCCGGCCTTCCCCCCAACCCCACACGCAACCACCCCCAAAGGCCACACCCCTCTCCACCCAGTCCCCACCACACCCCAGAGCTGCGGTGTGGGGAGGCCCCACCCTCACCCCAATCTCCTCCCTCCTGGCCCCGCCCACCTCAAGAAGCCCAGGACACCAAACCTTGTACCGCAGAACCACAAGTACCACCTGCTCATGGGCCGCCAGCTCGGAGCTCACCTAAGTGGATGCGGAGCCCACAGGAAGGCGCCTCCCGGGAACCAGACCATCATCTGAATCAGGAGGACAGAGCCCTGAGCAGGATGGCGCAGGACTGAAGAGGAAGTACTCACTGGCAGTGGAGCAGCCCCACGTGCCCTCCAAGTGGCACGTACACGTTCAGGTACAGACAGTCTTCACTCAAGAGCAGCCACTTTTATTGTTTTCACGTGTTGAAGTACATAGAGGTGATCTGCCCCTAGGACTCCTGGAGGTACCTGCAGCCACAACATGAGTCTGGACCCTGCAGCGGCAGCGGGGAGCAGGTTTTCCTCCACAGCCCACACTTCCTCCATCAATGAGGACGCAGTGCACCTCTCTGGGGCAACGAAAGTGCCCTACACTTTTATGTCACACCTCCCCCTCAACTTCCCTTCCCCAGTCTAGGGCATTGTGTGGACCAACAACACGACCTAGATCCTGATTCTGGGCCAACCTCCTCCCCATTCTACTGATGAAGAAACCAAAGTACAGGCTGGGGAAGACACCAGTGGGAACAGAATTAAAAGCAGAATCTAGGCAGAATCCAGTGTGTGTGTGTGTGTGTGTGTGTGTGTGTGTGTTGTGCATTGTGCATCTGCATGTCCATATTCCATGGACCTTTGCTAGCCTCAGGGTCCAGGGATGGGAGGCAGATTGGCCTCCCCAAAATCCATCCCTCTACCTTGTGCCTCTCCTCTTGGGACTGCTTGGGGAGGTTCCCAACTCCTGTTGGAGACCTTGATGGTGCTGTTAAGACAGAAACCTGATGTCCTGGGCACCTCCCTCTGTTTCATGCCCCATCCCTTCCTCTGTCTCCATTCCACCTCCCAACAGCTCTTGAATAAGCCCCCTCCTTTCCATCAACAAGGCTGCTGCCCTGGCAAGGCCATCACCATCTCTGGCTGGACACTAACCCAGCATCTTCACACATCCTCTTCAATTCACCCTCCAAACTCTGGCCCCGGGGATTGATATAAAACACAAATTTGACAGTGTCACTCCCTTCTTTAAAATCTCTAGCTCCCCACTGCCCTCAGGATAAAGTCCAGATTCACTCAAACTGACCTAGACCGCCCCTTTCCATCTGGTCACCTCCTTCCCAGCTACCTTTTGCTTCAGATAGACAGGTCCTGCCCCTTGCCTCCCACCTCCAATCCCCTTTGTCTTCTGCCCTCTCTGCCAAATGCCCTCTGCTCTGCCCAGCAAACTCCTGCTCATGTTTAAGGCCTGGCTCAAATGGTGTCCCCTCTGCTGAATACTACTCCCTTTCTGTCCCCCAGAGCTCTGTCCACAGTTGACTATAGTACTGGGTTGGAGTTAGATTGGTTATTTTTCTTCCCCCAAGTAACCAGGCACTCCCAAGGGCAAGGTTGGAGATAGATTCATCTGAGTCCTGGCAACCAGCCCAGTGACCTGCACAGTGTGGACATTTGGAGTATTTATGGAGCATGGGCTGTCTGGCTACCTCTTCTTTTCTCACCCCGGCCCAGTCCCTAGGAAGGCTATTCTTGTGACATTTGGGGCTGTGCCCATTTAGGTGAGTGCAGGAAACCCTGACTGCTTGCTCCTCTGCTTCCTTCTCCTCTTGCCCCACCCTGTCTTAAGTGTGTGTGGACGCTACTCCTGCCTCCCCAACGTCAGAGCATCACCTGCTCCCTTTCACGGGTCCTTCCCAACAACTTCAACAGATCTTTGTCTAAACCTATCCTCCATATGGTGCAGTGAATTAATTAATATGGCCCTTCTAGCCATGCATGGTCTTGTGACTCCCATAAAATGATTGTGTGGGACTTGTGGCCCACCAAGGGGATTGGACACCCTGCTAATAATGCAAACAAGGTGCATGGAACCCTTGTTGGTGCAGGACCATGCAAATAAGGTATATGCGACACTAATGAGGGGATTGGTCAGTTTTGCCATTCCACTAGGCTTAAAGGGAGCCATTCCCAGGAAAAGAGGGGGGACCCTCACTACCATCAGAAGAAGAGCCAGAAAAGGAGAGAGTCCTTTGGACCCAGGGTCTCTGCACTGAGAACCTCCTAAATCCAGAAGACAGAGAGAGCTGTTAAAGCTAGAAGCAGTGGCAAGCACAGCAGAGTCCAGCAGCAGAGAAAAGGCAGCAGCAGAACCAGGAGACTGGCACAAGATGGCACAGTGGGCTTCTTGGCCCATGGAGTAAGGTGGCTAGAGTGGGTGTGCCAACCCACAGAGTGAGAGAGCTGAGTGCCTTAGGGCAAGAGGCCTGCTGGTGGGGTAGGGTGCCTCTAGGTACTTGTTACCAAAGAAAATCCTGTTGCCATCGAGTAGATTCCAACTCACAGCAACCCTATAGGACAGAGCATTCCTTCCCCAGAGAGTTTCCAAGGAGCGTCTGGTAGATTTGAACTGCCAGCCTTTTGGTTAGCAGCTGTAGCACTTAACCGCTACGCCACCAGGGTTTCCAGGCACTTGTTGGTGGAGCTAAAAAACCAGAACACTTGCCTGAGCAGGGCAGAGGCCAGACCAAGAGCTTAGGGGCTGAGGGCCAAGAGGCTCAGAGTTTAGATAGAGGCCTGCCTGAAGGCGTGGCCAAGAAGAAGCTGTCCTGATCTAAGGACTGTATCCTGAGTCATTCCTGATCCTGAATTATAACCTTTTACTTCCCTAATAAGAACCATGGGGGGAAAAAAAAAACACTCAGTAAACAGAAAATCAACATTGAAGGATATGAAAAGAAAATCCATAAACTCAGCACAGAAAATTAAGCAAAACAAAGAAACTGTTAACACCACAAAAAAGCATAATAAAATGGCAGCAGTAAATTCATACCTATTGATAATCACACAATGTAAATGTTTTAAATGCTCCAGTCAAGAGATAGAGAATGGCAGAATGGATTTTTGGAAAAGATGGCCCATCAGTATGTTGCCTACAAGAGACACACCTTAGGCACGAAGACATAAATAGGTTAAAAATCAAAGAACGGAAATAAATATATCAAGCAAACAGCAACCAAAAGAGATCAGGAGTGGCAAAAATAATCTCTGAAAAAATAGATTTTAAGACAAAATCCATTTTAAGAGACAAACAAGGGTTTTATATAATGATTAAAGGATCAATTCACCAAGAGAATGTAACAATATTAAATATTATGTACCCAATAACAGAGCTCCAAAATACATAAAGCAAACTCCAACAGAATTGAAAAGAGGAATAGACAGTTGTACAATAGTAGTTGGAGACTTTAACACACAACTTTTGACGATGGACAGAACAACTAGAAAGAAACTCAATAAAGACACAGAAGATTTAAATAACACAATCAACCACCTTGACCTCATACACATGTACAGAGCACTCCACTCAACAGTAGCACAGTACACATTCTTCTCCAGCACACATGGATCATTCAGAATAGACTATATTTTAGGCCACAAAGCAAGCCTCAATAAATTTAAAAAACATTAAAATAATACAAAGTATCTTCTTAATCATAACGCTATAAAATTAGAAATCAGTAACAGAAAGAACACAAAAAAATTAAATACATGGAAACTGAAAGACACTTAAAAACTATTGGGTAATAGAAGAAACTAAAAATGAAATTAAAAAAACTCTTAGAGACATGCACAATAGACTCTCACAAGCTGGTATGAGCTAGCTCCAACACACCACTGTATGTGGGGTAGGGCTCATCATTCCTCACCTGGGATCCTTTCAATCTTCTCAACAACTGTCCCTCTTCTGATTATAAGCTTCAAAAGCACATTTTCTCATCCCAGTCACACATCTTCCCAAATCCTTCTCTACAAGAAAAACTGTGAAGAAATAATCTTGCTGCTGTAATATGTCATTTTGTTATCCAATCTTATGATTATCTTGTTTTAAAACATGTTTAGACTGATAGGCCTGAAGAAGAAGTTCCATGCAAGGAATCTTCTTCTCTGGTATTCCCTAGTGAAATGGAGTGAGATCTAAAACAAGATTTTACAGCTATCTAGCTGGAAATCATCAGAAACCTTCGCTTACAACCAGATGGCTATTTTATTTATTATACTCTTTATATTTATTCTCCTGCTTCCTCTTTTAGTGAAGTCTTTTTGTAGGTTTTAGATTCATTCGTGTAATGAAATACTAGGTGCTATTTTAAGATTTTTTTTAAATATTTATTCAAATGAAAAGATAGTCACAATCATTTACTAAGTAAAATATAACAAGTTGCCGAAGAGCACGCAGTGAATGACCTCTCTTTTTGAAAGTATATAAGCATAGAAAGATATGGGTAGCTTTGGGACCCTCAAGATGCAGCACCCCACCTATGGACATAAATACTCTGTTTATGATAGCCACTCGTAGCATCATCGTTTTTAATCATCATTGCAATATAAACAGAGAGGCACCCTGGAAGTGTATTGGGAGGCAAGAACTTTTTCGAGGCAGAACATAAGCAGAAGAGGAAGAATATGTGGATGACACAGAATGACACAGGTACCATTTCAACTTTTTATTGTAAAAAATTTCAAACATACGAAAAATAGAGTAGTATAATGAACCTCCATGTGTCTAGCTTCCACAATTATCAACTTGTGCCCAATCAATCTATCAATCTTGTTTCATCTGTAGCCACATATGCTACCTCTTCTCCTCGACGGCATTCAGTTTACTGAGTTCTCAGTACTGGATTATTATTATTATATTATTAACTTTTATTGAGCTTCAAGTGAACGTTTACAAATAAAGTCAAACTGTCACATGTAAGTTTATATACACCTTACTCCGTACTCCCACTTGCTCTCCCCCTAATGAGTCAGCCCTTCCAGTCTCTCCTTTCGTGACAATTTTGCCAGCTTCCAACTCTCTCTACCCTCCCATCGCCCCGCCAGACAGGAGATGACAACACAGTCTCAAGTGTCCACCTGATACAAATAACTCACTCTTCATCAGCATCTCTCTCCTACCCACTGTCCAGTCCCTTTCATGTCTGATGAGTTGTCTTCAGGAATGGTTCCTGTCCTGGGCCAACAGAAGGTTTGGGGACCATGACCGCCGGGATTCCTCTAGTCCCAGTCAGACCATTAAGTATGGTCTTTTTGTGAGAATTTGGGGTCTGCATCCCACTGATCTCCTGCTCCCTCAGGGGTTCTCTGTTGGGCTCCCTGTCAGGGCAGTCATCGGTTGTGGCCGGGCACCAACTAGTTCTTCTGGTCTCAGGATGATGTAGGTCTCTGGTTCATGTGGCCCTTTCTGTCTCTTGGGATCTTAGTTATCGTGTGACCTTGGTGTTCTTCATACTCCTTGGATCCAGGTGGGTTGAGATCAATTGATGCATCTTAGATGGCTGCTTGTTAACATTTAAGACCCCAGACGCCACCCTTCAAAGTGGGATGCAGAATGTTTTCATAATAGAATTATTTTGCCAATTGACTTAGAAGTCCCCTTAAACCATGGTTCCCAAACCCCGCCCTTGCTCCGCTGACCTTTGAAGCATTCAGTTTGTCCCGGAAACTTCTTTGCTTTTGTTCCAGTCCAGTTGAGCTGACCTTCCATGTATTGAGTATTGTCCTTCCCTTCACCTAAAGTAGTTCTTATCTACTAACTAATCAGTAAAAAACCCCTCTCCCACCCCCCCTCATAACCACAAAAGTGTGTGTTCTTCTCAGTTAATACTATTTCTCAAGATCTTATAGTAGTGGTCTTATACAATATTTGTCCTTTTGCCTCTGACTAATTTTGCTCAGCATGATGCCTTCCAGGTTCCTCCATGTTATGAAATGTTTCACAGATTCGTCACTGTTCTTTATCGATGTGTAGTATTCCATTGTGTGAATATACCAGAATTTATTTATCCATTCATCCGTTGATGGACACCTTGGTTGCTTCCAGCTTTTTGCTATTGTAAACAGAGCTGCAATCAACATGGGTGTGCATATATCTGTTTGTGTGAAGGCTCTTATTTCTCTAGGGTATATTCCGAGGAGTGGGATTTCTGGGTTGTATGGTAGTTCTATTTCTAACTGTTTAAGAAAACGCCAGATAGATTTCCAAAGTGCTTGTACCATTTGACATTCCCACCAGCAGTGTATAAGAGTTCCAATCTCTCTGCAGCCTCTCCAACATTTATTATTTTGTGTTTTTTGGATTAATGCCAGCCTTGTTGGAGTGAGATGGAATCTCATCGTAGTTTTAATTTGCATTTCTCTAATCGCTAATGATCAAGAGCATTTTCTCATGTGTCTGTTAGCTGCCTGAATATCTTCTTTAGTGAAGTGTGTGTTCATATCCTTTGCCCACTTCTTGATTGGGTTGTTTGTCTTTTTGTGGTTGAGTTTTGACAGAATCATATAGATTTTAGAGATCAGGCGCTAGTCGGAGATGTCATAGCTGAAAATTCTTTCCCAGTCTGTAGGTGGTCTTTTTACTCTTTTGGTGAAGTCTTTAGATGAGCATAGGTGTTTGATTTTTAGGAGCTCCCAGTTATCTGGTTTCTCTTCGTCATTTTTGGTAATGTTTTGTATTCTGTTTATGCCTTGTATTAGGGCTCCTAAGGTTGTCCCTATTTTTTCTTCCATGATCTTTATTGTTTTAGTCTTTATGTTTAGGTCTTTGATCCACTTGGAGTTAGTTTTTGTGCATGGTGTGAGGTACAGGTCCTGTTTCATTTTTTTGTAAATGGATATCCTGTTATGCCAGCACCATTTGTTAAAAAGACTATCTTTTCCCCAATTACCTGACACTGGGCCTTTGTCAAATATCAGCTGCTCGTATGTGGATGGATTTCTATCTGGGTTCTCAATTCTGTTCCATTGGTCTATGTGTCTGTTGTACCAGTACCAGGCTGTTTTGACTACTGTGGCTGTATAATAGCTTCTGAAATCAGGTAGAGTGAGGCCTCCCACTTTCTTCTTCTTTTTCAGTTATGCTTTGCTTATCCGAGGCTGCTTTCCATTCCATATGAAGTTGGTGATTTGTTTCTCCATCACATTAAAAAATGACATTTGAATTTGGATCGGAAGTGCATTGTATGTATAGATGGCTTTTGGTAGAATAGACATTTTTACTATGTTAAGTCTTCCTATCCATGAGCAAGGTATGTTTTTCCACTTATGTAGGTCCTTTTTAGTTTCTTGTAGTAGTACTTTGTAGTTTTCTTTGTATAGGTCTTTTACATCCTTGGTAAGATTTATTCCTAAGTATTTTATCTTCTTGGGGGCTACTGTGAATGGTATTGATTTGGTTATTTCCTCTTCGATGTTCTTTTTGTTGATGTAGAGGAACCCAAGTGATTTTCGTATGTTTATCTTATAACCTGAGACTCTGCCAAACTCTTCTATTAGTTTCAGTAGTTTTCTGGAGGATTCCTTAGGGTTTTCTGTGGAAAAGATTATGTCATCTGCAAATAGAGATAATTTTACTTCCTCCTTGCCAATCCGGATGCCCTTTATTTCTTTGTCTAGCCTAATTGCCCTGGCTAGGACCTCTAGCACAATGTTGAATAAGAGCGGTGATAAAGGGCATCCTTGTGTGGTTCCCGTTCTCAAGGGAAATGCTTTCAGGCTCTCTCCATTTAGAGTGATGTTGGCTGTTGGCTTTGTATAAAAAAAAAAAAAATGCCGTTTATTATGTTGAGGAATTTTCCTTCAATTCCTATTTTGGTGAGAGTTTTTAACATAAATGGGTGTTGGACTTTGTCAAATGCCTTTTCTGCATCAATTGATAAGATCATGTGGTTTTTGTCTTTTGTTTTATTTATATAGTGGATTACATTAATGGTTTTTCTAATATTAAACCAGCCTTGCATAAAAGAAATTTTTTTTTTTTTTTTTTTGCATACCTGGTATAAATCCCACTTGGTCATGGTGGATTAATTTTTTGATATGTTGTTGAATTCTATTGGCTAGAATTTTGTTGAGGATTTTTGCATCTATGTTCATGAGGGATATAGGTGTATAATTTTCTTTTTTTGTAATGTCTTTACCTGGTTTTGGTATCAGGGAGATGGCGGCTTCATAGAATGAGTTGGGTAGTATTCCATCATTTTCTATGCTTTGGAATACCTTCAGAAGTAGTGGTGTTAACTCTTCTCTGAAAGTTTGGTAGAACTGTGCTGTGAAGCCATCCGGGCCAGGGCTTTTTTTTGTTGGGAGTTTTTTGATTACCGTTTCAATCTCTTTTTTTGTTATGTGTCTGTTTAGTTGTTCTACTTCTGATTGTGTTAGTTTAGGTAGGTAGTGTTTTTCCAGGAATTCATCCATTTCTTCTAGGTTTGCAAATTTGTTAGAGTACAATTTTTCGTAATAATCTGATATGATTCTTTTAATTTCAGTTGGGTCTGTTGTGATGTGGTCCATCTCGTTTCTTATTTGGGTTATTTGTTTCCTTTCCTGTATTTCTTTAGTCAGTCTAGCCAATGGTTTATCAATTTTGTTAATTTTTTCAAAGAACCAGCTTTTGGCTTTGTTAATTCTTTCAGTTGTTTTTCTTTTCTCTAATTCGTTTAATTCAGCTCTAATTTTTATTATTTGTTTTCTTCTGGTGCCTGATGGATTCTTTTGTTCCTCACTTTCTATTTGTTGAAGTTGTCGGGACAGTTCTCTGATTTTGGCTCTTTCTTCTTTTTGTATGTGTGCATTTATCGATATAAATTGGCCTCTGAGCACTGCTTTTACTGTGTCCCAGAGGTTTTGATAGAAAGCATTTTCATTCTCATTGCATTCTATGAATTTCCTTATTCCCTCCTTGATGTCTTCTATAACCCAGTCTTTTTTCAGGAGGGTATTGTTCAGTTTGCAAGTATTTGATTTCTTTTCCCTAATTTTTCTGTTATTGATTTCCACTTTTATGGCCTTGTGGTCTGAGAAGATGCTTTGTAATATTTTGATGTTTTGGATTCTGCAAAGGTTTGTTTTATGACCTAATATGTGGTCTATTCTAGAGAATGTTCTATGTGCACTAGGAAAAAAAGTATATTTTGCAGCAGTTGGGTGGAGAGTTCTGTATAAGTCAATGAGGTCAAGTTGGTTGATTGTAGTAATTAGGTCTTCCGTGTCTCTATTGAGCTACTTACTGGATGTCCTGTCCTTCTCCGAAAGTGGTGTGTTGAAGTCTCCTACTATAATTGTGGAGGTGTCTATCTCACTTTTCAGTTCTGTTAAAATTGGATTTATGTATCTTGCAGCCCTGTCATTGGGTGCATATTTAATATGGTTATATCTTCCTGGTCAATTGTCCCTTTTATCATTATGTAGTGTCCTTCTTTATCCTTTGTGGTGGATTTAAGTTTAAAGTCTATTTTGTCAGAAATTAATATTGCTACTCCTCTTCTTTTTTGCTTATTGTTTGCTTGATATATTTTTTTCCATCCTTTGAGTTTTAGTTTGTTTGTGTCTCTAAGTCTAAGGTGTGTCTCTTGTAGGCAGCATAGAGACAGATCATGTTTCTTTGTCTAGTCTGAGACTCTCTGTCTCTTTATTGGTGCATTTAGTCCATTTACATTCAGCATAATTATAGATAAGTATGTGTTTAGTGTTGTCATTTTGATGCCTTTTTATGTGTGTTGTTGACAATTTCATTTTTCCACTTACTTTTTGTGCTGAGACGTTTTTCTTTGTAAATTGTGTGTTCCTCATTTTCGTAGTATTTGACTTTATGTTTGCTGAGTCGTTACATTTTTCTTGGTTTTTATTTCGAGTTATGGAGTTGTTATACCTCTTTGTGGTTACCTTAATATTTATCCCTATTTTTCTAAGTAAAAACCTAACTTGTATTGTCCCATATCGCCTTGTATCACTCTCCATATGGCAGTTCTATGCCACCTGTATTTAGTCCCTCTTTTTGATTATTGTGATCTTTTACATAATGACTTCAATGATTCCCTGTTATGAGCATTTTTTTTTTAATTAGTCTTAATTTGTTTTTGTGATTTCCCTATTTGAGTTGATATCAGGATGTTCTGTTCTGTGACCTTGTGTTGTGCTGGTATCTGATATTATTGGTTTTCTGAACAATTTCCTTTAATATTTCTTGTAGCTTTGGTTTGGTTTTTGCAAATTCTCTAAACTTGTGTTTATCTGTAAATATCTTAATTTCGACTTCATATTTCAGAGAGAGTTTTGCTGGATATATGATCCTTGGCTGGCAGTTTTTCTCCTTCAGTCCTCTGTATATGTCATCCCATTGCCTTCTTGCCTGCATGGTTTCTGCTGAGTAGTCTGAACCTATTCTTTTTGATTCTCCCTTGTAAGAGATCTTTCTTTTATCCCTGGCTGCTTTCAAAATTTTCTCTTTATCTTTGGTTTTGGCAAGTTTGATGATAATATGTCTTGGTGTTTTTCTTTTTGGATCAGTCTTAAATGGGGTTCGATGAGCATCTTGGATAGATATCCTTTCGTCTTTCATGATGTCAGGGAAGTTTTCTGTCAGCAGATCTTCAACTATTCTCTCTGTGTTTTCTGTCCTCCCTCCCTGTTCTGGGACTCCAATCACACGCAAGTTATCCTTCTTGATAGAGTCCCACATGATTCTTAGGGTTTCTTCATTTTTTTTAATTCTTTTATCTGATTTTTTTTCAGCTATGTTGGTGTTAATTCGCTGGTCCTCCAGATTTCCCACTCTGCATTCTAATTGCTTGAGTCTGCTCCTCTGACTTCCTGTTGCATTGTCTAATTCTGTAATTTTATTGTTAATCTTTTGGATTTCTACATGCTGTCTCTCTATGGATTCCTGCAACTTATTAATTTTTTCACTATGTTCTTGAATAATCTTTTTGAGTTCTTCAACTGTTTTATCAGTGTGTTCCTTGGCTTTTTCTGCAGATTGCCTTATTTCATTTCTGAGGTCATCCCTGATGTCTTGAAGCATTCTGTAAATTAGTTTTTTATATTCTGTATCTGATAATTCCAGGATTGTATCTTCATTTGGGAAAGATTTTGATTCTTTTGTTTGGGGGGTTGTAGAAGCAGTCATGGTCTGATTCTTTATGTGGTTTGATATTGACTGCTGTCTCCGAGCCATCTATAAGATATTGTAGTGATTTATTCTATATTTGCTCACTGAGTCTTATCTTGTTTTGTTTTCTTTCAATATACATAGATGGGCTACTAGATTGTGCTGTCTTGATTGTTGTAGTCCTTGACTTACTTATGACCTGTTACCAGCTGGTTTGGGCTGTTACCAGATATATATGCCTGAGTCCATTCGCTGTTCTTGAGTAGAATCTGATTTGGGGTCATCAAGTGTGTGATGCACACTATCACCTATCCACCTTGAGAAGTAGTGGTGATAGTTGTGTGCACCAGATTCTAGTAGCAGCTGGGGTTCACACTCCAGGGGTGGGGGCATGATGCTGACAGGCTTCCCCCAAGTGTCAGTGAGGTAGGTGTGTCTCTATTCCTAAAGCACCTTGGTGGGTGGGCTCTGCAGCTGTACCTTAGGCCCCCAATGCAAGTACCTCTACAGATTGGTAGGTGTCACCCTCCTTAGACCCCTAAGGCAAGAGGCTAGGTGGTCTGGGGGGAGCTTCAGCCCGCAGTTCCCTGTTGTGGGTCAGTGAGGGCTCTGTTGAATATGCAGAGATATCAGACCTGGGAACTTGTCTTTCCAGTAAATCCACTAAAAAAAAAAAATGCAGTAAGATCCCTATCAGAAATGCCTTTGCATTATAATAGCCACCTTGTTCCCTGTAGGGATGAAAGCCCGAGACTGTGGATCACATATGCTTGGCTGGAGCTGGCTCTGTGTTTTTAGTCCAATTAGGGACGGATTTTTGGTCCCTGGGTTTTTTGTGGTTGCTTCTCTCAGGCCGGAAGAATGGGTTAGGAAAAGACCAAAAAAAAAAAAAAAAAAAGGGAAAAGAAAAACCGCGGAGCAGTTCTACCCCTGGCTCAGGAAATTCCAGTGTTAATGAAGCCACATGGGAAGGGGAGGGGAGGGTTCAGGAAAACAGGAGAGAGTAGCACCCTGGAATGTAGACAAAGTTACTCATCTTGCTTGGGATGACTATTTTATCTGAGATTCCCAAGGGGCGTGTCGCCTATATGTGCTGGCTGGGTAGAGATTGCCCCTGAGAGTCAGGCCCGCAGAAGCCGCAGTCAGTTCCTCCGCTGCCGATCCAAAGCCCAGTGTCAAGGTTCCCCGGCTGGGACGCTGCACTCCCGGCTCCAAAACCAGTCGCTGCCTCCCAGCAACTTCTCCTCCCGCCAGCCTCGTCGCTGCACCGCCCACGCTGACTGGCTGGGCCCCCTCCCGAGGTCAGTTCAGGGGGGTAGGGCTGCGCCCCCTGTTTGCGCTGTCACAGGAAGTTGTGTTCAGCTCCCCTGCACCCAGTCCTAAGCCTGGCGCCAAGGTTACCTGACTGGGACGCTGGCTCCAGGCTCTGAAAACAGTCTCTGCTTCCCCGTAGTTGTTCGTTTTCCGTCTCTGTCACTCAGGTCAACTCTTTAGATGTGTGTTTATTGGTCAGGGTTCATAGATTGTCATGTATGTGATCGATTCACTTGTTTTTCCCAGTCTTTGTTGCAAAAGGGATCTGAGGTAGCGTCTACCTAGTCAACCATCTTGGCCCCCCTCTCCCCGAGTTATTCTTTGATAGGGATAAGGGAGATCCTGTGTGCAGAGTGCTAGACTCCAACCCCCTCTTAACCCACACTTCCTTTATCTTTTTAAAATATCGGGGCTTAGGGTGACATTTTGCTTGATAAAAAGATTCTTTCCTCTAAGAGACAAAAATGAAAAGAGAAGGGAAAAAAGAAAATCTCAAGCACACAGAATCCACTGAACTAAAGTCGGATTATTTTAAATTAAGTCCCAGACATCATATAATTTCACTGTAAAATATTCATTATATATCTCTAAAAGCTAAGGAATTTCTTAAAATATAACTTCAGTACAGTATCATGCCTAAAAATTAACAATATTACTTAATATCAAAAAATATCCCAGAAAACCTTTCAGCTCAGGAATGAGGCCACTCCTGGGGTTCACCCTTCAGCCAAAGATTGAACAAGCCCACAGAACAAAACAACACTAAAGGGGCACACCAGTCCTGGGGCAGGGACTGGAAGGCAGGAGGGAACAGGAAAGCTGGTAATAGGGAATCAGGGTTGAGAAGTGTTGACATGTCATGGGGTTGTTAGCCAATGTCATACAACAATGTGTGTACTAACTGATGAGAAGCTAGTTTGTTCTGTAAACCTTCATCTAAAGTTCAATAAAAAATAAATAAATAAAAACTCTTAGAATCAAATGAGAATGAAAACACAACATACCAAAACCACTGGGCTCAGAGGAGAATTTATAGCAATAAATGCACACATCAAAAAGGAAGAAAGGGTCAAAATCAATAGCTTAAGTTGACAATTTGAACAAATAGAAAAGGAGCAGCAAAAGAAGACTACAGTCACCAGAAGAAGAAAAATAATAAAGATCAGAACACAAATAAAAGAAACAGAAAAAACAATAGAAACAATTAACAAGACTAGAAGTTCATTCTTTGAGAAGACCAAAAAATTGACAAATCACTGGCCAAATTAACAACAACAAAGAAATAAGAAGATGCAAATAACTAAAATAAGAAATGGGATAGGTAACATTACAACAGAACCAACTGAGTGAAAAAGGATTACAACAGAGCTTTATGAAAAATTGCACTCCAACAAATTTGAAAAACTATAAGTGGACAAATTTCTAGAAACACACTACCTACCTAAACTAACACAAATAAATGCAAATAGAGGTAGAAAATAGGAATAAATCTTTAACAAAAAAAAAAGAAGTTGAAGATATAAAAAGAAAACTTCCAACATCAACAACAACGACAATAACAACAACAAAAAAAACCCATCCCAGATGGCTTCACTGAAGAAAATTAATATTTTACTGGAAAATAACATACGGTCAAAAGTAGGGGGACTAATTTTCAGCATAATTAGCCTATCAAACAAAACTAAAAATGCACAAATGATGGAAGATAAATTAGATAACTGGGACCTTCTACAGAGGAAGATCTACGCAAGCAAATGCATACACATGTATAGGTGTATCTGTAGGCATATATCCATAGACGTTTGTGTGTGCTGCATATATATCCACATATGTAACAAATCATATAGAGGGCACAGTTAAGACGCTTCCTAGACACAGCCAAACAACTTATGGGATTGATTAACTGGGTTAAAAGGCTTGAAACCAAAGTCTCAGAGACTATGGTATAACATAGTTCACAAAGATAATGTTCTGTATCCTTGTTTGGTGAGCAGCGTCTGGGTCTTAAAAGTTTATGAGTGTCCATCTAAGATACAACTATTGATCTCTACTCATATGGAGCAAAAGAGAATGAAAGAAATCAAAGGCTCAAAAAAGAAACTAGTCCACGAGACTAACAGCCCACACAGACCACAGCCTCTTCTAATCTGAGACCAGATGAACTAGATGGTGCCCGGCTACTACTACCGACCATTCTAACCAAGGACACAATAAAAGGTCCTGGGCAGAATGGGAGGAAAATGTAGAACAAAACTCAAATTCCTAAAAAAGACCAAGCTAACTGGATCCATAGAGACCAGAAGAAACCCCCAGACTATTGTCATAAGATACCCTTTGAACTTGGAATTGAAATTATTTCTGGAGGTTACCTTTTAGCCAAATAATATATATATTTTCACCAAATATACAATATCACTCATGAGTAATGTATTCCCTTGAACAATCAACTATATGAGACCAGTCAACATTTACCCAAGAGCAAAAATGAGAAGGCAAGGAGGGGAAGAGAAGTTACATCGATGGAAACAAAACAGAATGGAAATGAGAATGCTGACACATTGTAAAAATTTTAACCAATGGTACGGAACAATTTATATAAAAACTGTTAAAGGGGAAAAAAAGATTAAAGTGTTGGAAACTCTGTGGGGCAGTTCTACTCTGTCTTATAGGGTCTCTATGAGTCAGAATTGACTTGGCATAAATGGGTTTGGTATATACATATGAACATGTACTTAGAGTACTGGTGGTGCAGTAGTTAAGATCTACGGCTACTAACAAAAAGGTCGGCAGTTCCAATCCACCAACCACTCCTTAGAAACCCTATGGGGCAATTCTACTCTGTCCTATAGGGTCACTATGAGTTGGAATCAACTCAAAGGCAGTGAGTTTGTTTTTTGTTTTGTTATATTTAGCACATACATTCCATGTTCTGATTACTCATGGATGTTTGCAGTGGTTTCTTCTCATTTTGAGTCATGCCACATCAGCAAATGAAAGTCCCAAAAGCTTTATTCTGTTCACGTCACTAAAGTTGGCACTACTTTGAGGAGGCAGCTCTTCCCCAGTCATATTTTGAGTGCACTTCAGCCAGAGGGGCTCACTTGCCAGTGCTATATCAGACAGTGCTCTGCTGCTATCCATAAGATTTTCACTGCTAATTTTTTTTGGAAGTAGATTGCTATGTCCTTCTTCCTAGTATAGCTTAATCCGGAAGCTCCGCTAAAACCTGTCCACCACGGGTGACCCTGCTGGTATTTTAACATGCAACATGCAAGCCACCACAGTGCAATAAACTGACAGACAAGTGGTAGATTACACCTCAACATAAAGAAAAACAAAAATCCTCGCAACTGGATCAATAAGCAGCATCATGGTAAATGGAGAAAATATTGAAGTTTTCAGGGATTTCATTTTACTTGGATCCACAATCAACAGCCATGGAAGGAGCAGTCAAGAAATTAAACGATGTATTGCACTGGGCAAGTGTGCTTCAAAAGACCTCTTTAAAGGGTTTAAAAGCAAAGATGTCGCTTTGAGGACTAAGATGCTCCTGACTCAAGCAAGCCACAATATTTTCGATCACCTCACATGCGTGTGAAAACTGGACAATGAATAAAGAAGACTGAAGAAGAA
Organism: Loxodonta africana; assembly: GCF_030014295.1. Lineage (NCBI taxonomy): Eukaryota > Metazoa > Chordata > Mammalia > Proboscidea > Elephantidae > Loxodonta > Loxodonta africana. The sequence goes on along the minus strand of NC_087367.1, from coordinate 43,210,129 downwards.
TTGATGCATTTGAATTATGGTGTTGGCAAAAAAAATATTGAATATACCATGGAGTGCCAGAAGAACAAACATATCTGTCTTGGAAGAAGTACAGCCAGAATGCTCCTTAGAAGCGAGGATGGCAAGACTTGATCTCACTTAATCTGGATATGTTATCAGGAGGGATCAGTCCCTGGAGAAGAAAGTCATGCTTGGTAGAGAGTGAGTGACAAAGAAGATGACTGTAAACAAGATGGATTGACACCGTGGCTGCAGCAATGGGCTCGAACAGAGCAATGATTGTTAAGGATGGTGCAGGACTGGGCAGTGTTTTGTTCTGTTATGCATAGGGGTGCTATGAGTTGGAATCAACTCATCAGCACTCAACAACAACATATACATATATATCTATATATAGGGATCTGATTTTTTTAAAAACTTGATTTATCTTTATGCAGGCATTAAAAATAATAATGTCATAGAAGGGTATAAGTGGTATGGGAGAATATTTAATATATGGTAAATGAAGATAAGGCTTTTCAGGAGTATGTAATACTTTATATACACTACAAAAAAAGGTAGGGGTTTGGCTGTATCAGTTTGGAGTACATTTGGCTACATGCAATAGAAACCTTCCTCTCATGCAACAAGGGATCCATAAGCAGGCAATCCAACACAGCTGCAAATGCTTTAGGAAGCTATCAAGGACTCAGGCTCCTTCCAGCTCCATGAGTTTCCACTCTCGTTGTTTGGTTTCCATTCTCATGGTCACAAGAGGCAGCTCAATCTCTGTGTTCCAGGCAGAAGGAAGAAGAAGGGCAAAGAGGGAGAAGGTGGGTGTTTGCTCCTATTGATCAGGAATAAAACGGCTTTCCTGAATGTCCCAACCAGTAGACTCTGCTTGCACCTCATTAATTAGAACTGAGCCCCATGGCCATTTCTCAAGCAAAAGGTATTTCTGATTGAACACACTACTGCCCTGCAACAATTGGGAATATGTTGTTGTTCTTGTTAGGTGCCATCAAGTTGGCTCCGACTCATAGCAACCCTATGCACAACAGAAGGAAACACTGCCTGGTCCTGCGCCATCCTCACAACTGTTGTTATGCTTGATCCCGTTGTTGCAGCCACCACGTCAATCCATCTCTTTGAGGGTCTTCCTCTTTTTCACTGACCCTCTACTTTACCAAGCATGATGTCCTTCTCCAGGGATTGATCCCTCCTGATAACACTTCTGAAGTATGTCAGACAAAGTCTCGCCATCCTTGTTTCTAAGGAGCATTCTGGCTGTACTTCTTCCAGGACAGATTTGTTCATTCTTTTAGTTGTTGCCATTGAGTTGATTCCGACTCATAGCAATGCTATAAGACAGAGTAGAACTGCCCCATAGAGTTTCCAAGGAGTGCCTGGTGAATTTGAACTGCTGACCATTTCTTTAGTAGCTGTAGCTCTTAACCACTACGCCACCAGGGTCTATATTGGTATATTCAATATTCTTTGCCAACATAATTCAAAGATGTCAATTCTGTGGTCTTCCTTATTTATTGCCCAGCTTTTGCATGCATATGAGGTGATTGAAAACATTATGGCTTGGGTCAGGTGCACCTTAGTCTTCAAAGTGACATCTTAAAGATATCTTTTGCAGCAGATTTGCCCAATGCAATGTGTCATTTGATTTTTTGACTGCTGCTTCCATGGGCGTTGATTGCGAATCCAAGTAAAATGAAGTCCTTGACAACTTCAGTCTTTTCTTCGTTTATCATGACGTTGCTTATCTGTCCACTTGTGAAGATTTTTGTTTGCTTTATGTTAAGGTGCAAACCATACTGAAGGCTGTAGTCTTTTATCTTCATCGTTAAGTGCTTCAAGTCCCCTTCACTTTTAACGAGCAAGGTTGTGTCATCTGCATGTCACAGTTTGTTAATGAATCTTCCTTCAATCCTGTTGCAGCGTTCTCCTTCATATAGTCCAGCTTCTCAGATTATTTGTTCAGCATATAGATTGAATTAAATATGGTGAAAGAATACAACTCTGACACACACCTTTCCTGACTTAAAACCACACGGTATTCACTTGTTCCGGTCAAACGACTACCTCTGGACTTATGTACAGGTTTCTCACAGGAACAATTAAGTGTTTTAGAATTCCCATTCTCCACAGTGTTATCCATAATTTGTTATGATCCACACAGTTGATTGTCTTTGCATAGTCAGTAAAACACAGGTAAACATCTTTCTGGTATTCTCTGCTTTCAGCCAGGATCCGTCTGACATCAGCAATGATATCCCTCATTCCACATCCTCTTCTGAATCCAGTTCAGGCTCCTCATGGCAATCTTGGGGTTGTAAGGGCCGTTGGGGGAGGCCTACCCAAAGACGCAGAGCTCTCGTGTCCTCCCTTTTGCTGGACCAACTGTACAGCTGCACGTTCCCTCGCCCAGCAGTTCAAACAGCACTTGGGCCTTCTGTTGCTGAGGAGATCTGCCTGAGCCATGAGTGTTTGTGCATTGGAAAAAGAAAACACAGGTAGTAATTCGCTCTCCAAGAAATTGATAAAGGAGCATGAACAAGTAAATATGAACTGCTGGGAGGTGTGCTTCTGATTCTTTTCACAAAGATAAAAGGGACACAAGGTTGCCTTCTTCCATCCACTCTCACCAGAGTCATGGATTCGAAATTGAGAGGTGCTGGGGAAGACCTCATTAAACATTCATTTGTTTACATGTCCTTAATTTATCCCACTGTCCGAGAGTTCAGTGGACTGAGTTTATTCATACTTGACAGTGTGCTAGGAACTGTCAGATGGAATTCAGTTATGACATCTATCCAAGAGAGTTTGCTTATGGAAGATTCAAACAGCATACTATTAATAATAATGATGATACCTTAGAGGCATATGGAGCCCTGGTAGCGCAGTGGTTAAGCATCGTCTGCTAACCAAAAGGTGAGCAGCTCTAATCCACCAGCCACTCCTTGGAAACCCTATGCAGCACTTCTACTCTCTCCTATGGGGTCTCTATGAGTTGGAATCAACTTGACAACATCAAGCTTTTGCTGTCGTTGTTGTTGTTTTGTTTTGTTTTAGAGGCATATAGGCCTTAACTGCCCAGAGTGTTTGCAAATCTATTATCCCATATTTTCCCCACCACAGGCCTGTGGCAGAGTCTCAAAAGACAGCAGTGTGTGGTAGTTAAGAGCTCAAACTCTGGATCTAGACGGTATGAGTTCAAGGCGTGGCTTTGCCACGGACTAGCTGTGTGACCTTAGGCAAAGTCAATTAGCCTCCCTGTGTCTCAGTTTCCTTATCTGTAAAATGAGAATAGAAATTAGTAATAGTGTTGTTGAAAGGATTAAATTAGTTATTTCATATAAAACACATTGAACAAAACCTGGCTCACAATAAACTTTTGATATTTGTTAGCTATTATTACTCCCATTTTACAGATGCAGGAACTACCTGATGCTCAGATGTAGAATGTTAGAGCTAAAAGAAATTTAGATATTATCTTTTATGAACAATGAATTTGTGGTACAGGAGATGAAAGAAAGGTCACCACGGATCAGAGGTATAGTCCAGGCCAGTACCCTCCTGCCCAGAATGACATGAATCAAGCCTAGAACCCCAGAACCTTCTGATCAGGTGTTCTGAAGTTCTGTATGAGAGAAAAGGAAGTGGTACAATATGTCTACAAATAGCAGGTGGGCCCCTGAAAATATCCTCAGGGGGTCAGAGAAGTAACTTTGCCCAGTGGTGTGTTGTGCCCAGAATGCTCTCAGTGATGCCTGCTTTCTTTTGCACCTCTTGCTGTTGTTTAGGCACAATTAGGCACCAAAATGTGTCAGTCCAAGATGTTCCTCATCTTTGCCAGACATGAGGGACATGAAAGATATACACTGCACTCTTTCAGAGGTTCACACTATAGTTAGGTAGTTAGAGGCCAAGAGCACCTCAGGTGAACAGCGGACATGTCCAGATGTACAGGGGTGCTAACTTCTGAGGAAGATTAGAGAAGGAGCAGCCTCCACATGAGCTCCTCAGGAGGGTGGGGTTCACAATGGTCTTTGAAGGACCTAAGATTTAGAATAACTGAGGGGGTATTATTTCACTTTGCACCAGAGAGGCCATGTGGAGAATCAGGTGAGATGAGTCCTGGACTCATGCTTGAAGGAGTCAAACATGAAATTTGTACTTGGTTCCATGGGCAAAAGGAAGCCATTATAGATTTTGAAGAAATATTACGGAGGCAATTTCAACAAGGATGTGTGTAGGAGCCACATGCTGAAAAATCTAAAATATGGGGCTCATCTGAGGAAGGGTGGATATGCTGTGAAGCAGGAAGAGCCTGTGCCTGAGTTCTAAGAAAGATGAAGAGGGCCATAGGATGCGCTGGGTTTAGGTATGTCATCTTTGAATGGATAAAAGGATATACACAATGAAATGTTCTCTAAGCAGTTGGAAAGATATGTCCCAACAAGAGATCAAGGCTAAAAAAGTAAACTAAGAGTCATCTACAGGGAAATCAAGGCTTAAGCCTTGAGAATGTATGAGTTCACAGAGTTCAGACCCTCAAGCAGCACCTATAGATCAAGGGAGGGAGAAAGAAAAGAAGGCATAAAATATGATCCTAGGAAAGATAAAATATGATATTGTTGTGCTACTGAAGCCTGGAAAAAGAAAGATGGACAGATGTTCACAATATCACATGTATACTATTGTGGTTATGACTGCTGGTCATTCACAAAGCATGATAGCCTATTAAAGTGTATGAGGGGTTCTGCAGCAAAGAAACTGCATAATTTGGTTTAGCATAGCTTTTCCCAAGCTTACTGGACACAGCACTCTTCTTACAGGATACTCAACATACACTCAGAATCAGTGGTCTAGCCCAATCTCAAATGCTCAACAGACCCAGAATGATGTCCCAGATCTCCCAACAATTAATGCAGCATTTTTCCCATATATCAAACTAAAGCCTTAAACTCTGCAGGGGAACATCATTATATAAATCTAAACATCAGGAATGTTAAACATCATAGACAGCTGCATCTAGAAATGATCATGAGGTCAGCCCACATCTGGTCTGTCTCAGAGCCTTCCCAAGCAGGCTGCCCACGCCCTCCCCCCCCCCACACGCCTACCCCAGCCTGCTCGAAAGGACAGCAAGGAGATAAATAACTCCTTGAGAGTATCCTTCCCTTCTTGACTTCTGCTGTCTTTCTGCCTCTTCTCTCCCAGAGTTTTCCTTGATGAATCCACCATGTGCCTCAAATTATTTATTTCTCTTTTTGGAATTTCAGCAATGGGAGGATTAGTGTGCCACATTTTTTTTACAACAGACTCTTGAAATGCCAGAGGCCAGAATCATTATGTGCTGGGACAAAAGACAGGGCCAGGGGCTGCAGTGGGAGGGTTGCATGTGGAGGGAGGTGTTCACAAGGAACCCAGGCATGCTCTGGGCACGTTTGCAGCCCTGCTCTGTGCTGCCAATTTGGGTCTGGGTGGCCTGCATGGATTCACCACTCAGCTTACCCCAGCACCCATCCAGAATGAAGTAGTTCTTCCTCATTCCTCCTTTCTGGTAGAAGTAGTGCTGGCTTTTGTGGTCTGGAGGGAAGGAACCTAGGGGGATGGACAACCCAGCGACCATGATCCTTTTAGGACTTACTAAGCTATCTAAAGGTCTCTGAGGGAACAAAAGCCTTTACAGCACAGGAGGGACATCGCTGTTAACTACTTAAATAAGCGTGATTTAGAGTACGGGTGATATACTATGGTCTTTGTGCCAAATGTGACCTGTCACCTATTTTACCTACTTTTGTAAATAAAGTTTTATTGGGACACAGCATATCCATTTGTTTTTATATGGTTGTTTTAAGAGAGCGCTGGTTGTGCAGTGGTTAAGTGCTCGACTGCTAACCAAAAGATCAAGCGTTCAAACCCACTAACCACACTGCAAGAGAGAGATGTGGCAGCCTGCTTCCATAAAGATTACAGCCCTAATCAGGCAGGGCCAAGACGGCAGAGTAGTCAGACACTTCCTGTGATCCCTCTTACAACAAAGACCCTAAAGAAACAAGTGAAATGATTATATTTATGACAAGCTAGGAGCCATGAACATCAAAGGCAAAGTTAGAAAATGGACTTTGCTGCAGCAGGAGGGAGAGACGGTTCAGAAGTGGAGAGTAGTTGCTGGACCTCAATAGCTGGGAACCCTCAGGCACGATTCCCTGGAGCGACCATGGCAGGGCTAGTAGTAGCATTCTGGACACAGTTTCCTCAGCGAGAGACAGCCAGCTGCACAGCCTACTCTTACATCTGGAACCAGAGAAGGACACTTTCAGTAAAAACTAAATACTTGCGTATATTTTACCGTGCCCTCAGTCTGCAAGCTGGTTTCAGTGACTGTCGATTTCCCTGGGCCTGAGATAGGCCCGGCTGAGTGTCCTGAGCCATTCTCCCCTCCTTGGATAAGGAATAAATTCACAGTTGGGGGAAAAGATAATCCACCTGCCGACTAAGCTGGGGAGCTCAGGACAGGAGCAACTCCCATCCAGGCATAAACAGCCCATAGACTTTGAAAACCTTTGCCCCCTACATGGACTTGTGAGAGCCTATTTCAGGAGACTAGGCCCTTGTTGGCAGACTGCAAGTCTTTCAGCTGTGCAGTGGGGAGGTGGGTTTTGATGTTTGACACTGCTTTGCCTATTAGTGTCCTCACCTACCCACTTCAGGGGCCTAAGGACTGGTGGCTCCACCCACATCACCCAGACACCTGCAACAGAGGTCCGAGGATAAGTGGTACCTCCCAGTCCTTACAACCAAAAGCATTGGGTGCCCATGATCTACCTGCAAAACCCACCCACCTGGGTGCTCTAGGGAACAGGGACATGCTTTCCTCAAAGACACTTGGGGGATGGTTGTCAGTGCCCTGCCTTGTTCAGAGTGTGGACCCCTGCTGCAACCAGATACCTGTACCTACATAAATCACTCCTGCCCCTCTAAGACTGTAGCACAGAGCCTGTACCACACACTTGGTGACCAACTACCTGGACACCTGAGCTGAACCCATACAAGAAAAGTGAATGAACTCCTACACTCATGTACCTGGTAAGAGCTCTGGCCACCATGGTGACAGGACCTTAGAGCTTCAGAGGAGAAAATAATCAAGCTAGCTCACTCAAGGAACCTTTTTGGGCATATCAAAACAAAACAAAACAAGAAGCTAGGATACAGTAAGTAAACATAAAATAAACTAACACAATAACTTATAGATGGCTTGGAGATAATAGTCAATAAGAAATCACATAAAGAAGCAGACCATGATCACTTCAACAAGCTCTCAAAATAAAGAATCAAGGAATCTTCTGTATGAAGGTTCCTTCCTGGAATTACCAGATGCAGAATATAAAAGATTAATACATAGAATGCTTCAAGACATCAGGAATGAGATCAGGTAGGAGACCAGGCAAAATGCAGAACAAGCCAAGGAGCACACAGATAAAGCAGTTGAAGAAATTAAAAAGGTTACTCAAGAACATAATGAAAAATTTAACAAGCTGCAAGAATCCGTAGAGAAACAGCAATCAGAAATTCAGAAGATTGACAATAAAATTACAGAATTAGACAACTCGATAGAAAGTCAGAGGAGCAGAATTGAGGAACTGGAAGGAAGAATCAGTGAGGCTGAAGATAAAACACTTGGCACTCATATTCAAAGAAAAATCTGATAAAAAAATCATTTTAAATGAAGAAACCCTAAGGATCAGGTGAGACTCTATCAAGAGAAATTAACTATGAGAAATTGGAGTACCAGAAAAGGGAGGGATAACAGAAAATACAGAGAGAATTGCTGAAGATTTATTGGCAGAAATTTCCCTGATACCTTGAAAGATGAGAAGATATCTATCCTAGATACTCACTGAACTCCACATAAGGTAGATTTCAAAAGAAAGTCACCAAGACGTAGTGTAATCAGACTTGCCAAAATGAAAGGTAAAGAGAAAATTTTAAGAACAGCTGGGGATAAATGAAAAGTCACCTACAAAGGAGGGTCAACAAGAATAAGCTCGGACTACTTGGCAGAAAGCGTGCAGGCGAGAAGGGAATGGGATGACTTATATAAAGCATTGAAGTAAAAATAGATGCCAGCCAAGAATCATATATCTAGCAAAACTGTTTCACAAATATGAAGGCAAAATTAGGACATTTCCAGATAAACAGAAGTTTAGGAAAATCATAAACCAAACCAAAACTACAAGAAATAATAAAGTGAGTTCTCTGGTTAGAAAACCAATAATATCAGATATCAGTCCAAGACTAGAACAAAGGACAGAGCAACTAGATGTCAACCCATATAGGGAAATCACAAAAATAAATCAAGATTTAAAAAATGCTCAAAATAGAGAAACAGCGATGTCATTACGTAAAAGATGACAACATTAAAACAATGAAGAGGGACTGAAAAATGTAGTCATAGATCTTTTATATGGAGAGGAAGACAAGGCGATATAAAGAAATAAAAGTTAGGTTTAAATTTAGAAAAACAGGGGTAAATATTAGGGTATCCACAAAAGAGAGCAATAATCCTACTCATCAAAATTAACTACAAGAAAAAATTTACGATTCAGCAAAAACAAAATCAATGACAAGAAATAAGAGGAAAAGACAATACACAAACAACTCAGCACAAAAAATTAAGTAGGAAAAAAACTGTCAACAACACACAAAAAAGACATCAAAATGACAGCACTAAACTCATACCTATCTATAATTACGCTGAATGTAAATGGACTAAATGCACCAATAAACAGACAGAGAGTGGCAGAATGAATTTTAAAACACGATTCATCTATATGCTGCCTACGAGAGGCACACCTTAGGCTTAGAGACACAAACAAACCAAAACTCAAAGGATGGAAAAAATATATCAAGCAAACAACAATCAAAAAAGAGCAGGAATGGCAATATTAGTTTCTGACAAAATACACTTTAAGTTGACTACACCACAAAGGATAAGGAAGGACACTATATAATGATTAAATGGACAATATACCAGGAGGACATAACCATATTAAATATTTATGCACCCAATGGCAGGGCTGCAAGATACATAAAACAAACTCTAACAGCATTGAAAAGTGAGAGAGACAGCTCTACAATTGTAGTTGCAGACTTCAACACACCACTTTTGGTGAAGGACAGAACATCCAGAAAGAAGCTCAATAAAGACATGGAAGATCTAAACTGCCACAATCAACCAACTTGACCTCATAGACATATACAGAATACTCCACCCAATAGCAGCCAAGTATACGTTCTTTTCTAGTGCACATGGAACATTGTCTAGAATGTACCACATATTAGGTCATAAAGCAAGCCTTAGCAGAATCCAAAACATCAAAATATTACAAACCATTTTCTATGACCATAAGGCCATAAAAGCAGAAATCAACAACAGAAAAACCAGGAAAATGAAATCGAACACTTGGAAACTGAACAATACCCTGCTCAAAAAGACTGGGTTATAGAAGACATTAAGGATGGAATAAAGAAATTCATAGAATCCAATGAGAATGAAAACACTTCCTATCAGAACGTTTCAGACACAGCTAAAGCAGTGCTCAGAAGTCAATTTATGTCAATAAATTCAAACATACAAAAAGAACAAAGGGCCAAAATCAAAGAATTATCCCCATGACTTGAGAAAATAGAAAGACAGCAACAAAAGAAATCCTCAGGTACCAGAAAAAAGCAAATAATAAAAATTAGAGCAGAATTAAATGAAACAGAGAACAGAAAAACAATTGAAAGAGTTAACAAGACCAAAAGCTGGGTCTTTGAAAAAATTTAAAAAATTGAGAAAACATTGACCAAACTGACACAAGAAAAATGGGAGAGGAAGCAAATAACCTGAATAAGAAATTAGATGGGCGATAATACAACAGACCCAACTGAAATTAAAAGAATCATAACACAGTACTATGAAAAGCTGCATTCTAACAAATTTGAAATCCTAGAAGAAATGGACAAATTTCTAGAAATACACTACCTAAACTCACAGAATCAGAGACAGAACAACTAAATAAACCTATAACAAAAGAAGAGGTTGATAAAGTAATCAAAAAAGTCCCAACGAAGAAAAGCCCTGGCCCTGATGGCTTCACTGGAGAATTATACCAAACTTTCAGAGAAAAGTTAACACCACTACTACTAAAGGTATTTTATAGCATAGAAAAGGGCAGAATACTCCCAAACTCATTCTATGAAGCCATCTTAACCCTAATACCAAAACCAGTTAAAGGTTCCACAAAAAAAAGAAAACTACAGGGGATATCCCTCATGAACTTAGATGTAAAAATCCTCAACATGATTCTAGCCAATAGAATTCAACAACATATCAAAAAAATAATTCACCACAACCAAGTGAGATTCATACCAGGTATGCACGGACGTTTCAACATTAGAAAAACAATCAAAGTAATCCATCACTTATATAAAGCAAAAGACAAGAACCACATTATCTTATCGATTGATGCAGAAAAGACATTTGACAAAGTCCATCACACATTCATGATAAAAACTCTCAGCAAAATAGGAATAGAAGGAAAATTCCTCAACATAATAAAGGGCATCTATGCAAAGCCAACAGCCAACATCGCCCTGAGTGGAGAGTCTGAAAGCACTCCCTTTGAGAACAGGAACCAGACAAGGGCGCACATTATCATCACACTTGTTCAACATTGTGCTAGAGGTACTAGCCAGGGCAATTAGGCTAGATAAAGAAATAAAGGGCATCCAGATTGATAAAGAAGAAGTAAAAGTATCTCTGTTTGCAGATGACATGATCTTATACACAGAAAGCCCTAAAGAATCCTCAAGAAAACTACTGAAACTTATAGAAGAGTTCAGCAGATTATCAGGTTACAAGCTAAACATACAAAACTCAGTTGGATTCCTCTACACCAACAAAAAGGACACCGAACAGGAAATCGCCAAATCAATACAATTTACAATAGGCCTCAAGAAGATAAAATACTTAGGAATAAATCTTACTAGAGACATAAAAGACCTGTACAAAGAAAACTACAAGACACTACAGCAAGAAACCAAGAGAGACCTACATAAGTGGGAAACACATACCTTGCTCATGGATAGAAAGATGTAAAATTGTAAAAATGTCTATTCTACCAAAAGTGATCTATACATACAATGCAATTCTGATCTGAATTCCAACGACATTTTTAATGAGATGGAGAAACAAATCACCAACTTCATATGCAAGGGAAAGAAGCCCCGGAGAAGTAAAGTATTGCTGAAAAAGAACAAAATGGGATGCCTCACACTATCTGATTTTAGAACCTATTAGACCGCCCCAATAGTCAAAGCAGCCTGGCAATAACAGATACATAGACCAATGGAACAGAATTGAGAATCGAGACATAAATCCATCCACATATGAGCAGTTGATATTTAACAAAGGCCCAAAGTCTGTTAAATAGAAAAAAGACAGTCTTTTTAACAAATGGTGCTGCCATAACTGGATATCCATCTGCAAAAAAAGAAACAAGACCCATACCTCACACCATGCACAAAAGCCAACTCAAAATGAATCAAAGACCTAAATAAAATCTAAAACGATAAAGATCATGGAGGAAAAAATAGGAACAATGCTAGGAGCCCTAATACATGGCATAAACATTATACAAAACATTACTAATGATGCACAAACACCGGAAGAGAAACTAGGTAACTGGGAGCTCCTAAAAATCAAACACCTATGCTCATCCAATGACTTCACAAAAAGAGTAAAAAGATTACCTACAAGTTGGGGAAATGTTTTTAGCTATGACATTTATGATCTGGGTCTGATCTCTAAAATCTACATGATATTTGAAAAACTCAATAGCAAAAAGACAAATAAGCTAATTAAAAAGTGGGCAAAGGATATGAATAGGCACTTCACCAAAGAAGATATTCAGAGGGCTAATGGATACATGAAATGTTCACAGTCATTAGCCATTAGAGAAATGCAAATCAAAGCTACAATGAGATACCATCTCATGCCAACAAGGCTGGCATTAATCCAAAAGACACAAAAAAAATAAATGTTGCAGAGGTTGTGGAGAGACTGGAACACTCATACACTGCTGATGGGAATGTAAAATGGTACAACCACTTTGGAAATCGATTTGGCACTTCCTCAAAAAGCTAGAAATAGAACTACCATAGGATCCAGCAATCCCACTCTTGGAATATATCCTAGAGAAATAAGAGCCTTTACACAAACAGATATGTGCACACCCATGTTTATTGCAGCACTGTTCACAATAGCAAAAAGATGGAAGCAACCAGGATGCCCATCAACAGATGAATGGATAAATTATGGTATATTCACTCAATGGAATACTACACCTTGATAAAGAACAATGATGAATCCATGAAACATTTCATAATTTGGAGGAATCTGGAAGGCATTATGCCGAGTGAAATTAGTCAGTTGCCAAAGGACAAATATTATATGAGAGCACTATTATAAGAACTCAAGAAATTGTTTAAACAGAGAAGAAAATATTCTTTGATGGTTATGAGAGTGGGGAGGGAAGAAGGGAGGGAGAGGGATATTCACTAATTAGATTGTACACAAGAACTTTTTTAGGTGAAGGGAAAGACAACACACAATACAGGAGAGGTCAATACAACTGGACTAAACCAAAAGCAAAGAAGTTTCCAGAATAAACTGAATGCTTTGAAGGTTAGTGTAGAAGGGGTAGTGGTCTGGGGACTATGGTTTCAGGGGACATCTAGGTCAATTGGCATAATAAAATCTATGAAGAAAACATTAAAAAAAAAAACTATCATGTTCACTGTTGTGCTATACATATTTTTAAAAATGATTTAAAAAAACTAAAAAAAATAAGATTACCACCTTGGACACCCTATGAGGCAGCTCTTAGTCATCTAGTACTGCTCCAAGAGAAATACCACACGTGGGTGGTTTTAACAAAGGGAAGTTTATTCTCTCACAGTCAAGTAGGGCGCCAGCTCCACGGGAGGACTTTCTCTCTCTGCCGGCTCTAGAGAAAGTTCCTTCTCAGCAGTCTTCCCTGGGTCTGGGAGCATCTCAGTGCTGGAACCTCAGGTTCAAAAGATGCACGCTGCTCCTGGCACTGCTTTCTTGTTGGTCCAAGGTTCCCAACTCTCTGCTTGTTTCTCGTTCTTTTTACTTCTTGTAAGATAAAAGGTGGTGCAGGCCATATACCAGGGAAACTCCCTTTACATTGAGTCAGGGATAAGACCTTTGTAAGTATTTTACAATCACACCCTGGCCCTCTTTAACATAAAATTACCCTCACAAAATGGAGGAAAACCACACAATACTGGGAAACATGGCCCAGCCAAATTGATACATACATTTTTGGGAGGACAAAATTCAATCCATGACAGTTCTACTCTGTCCTGTAGGGTTACTATGAGTTGAAATTGACTCAACGGCAGTGGGTTTGGTTTTTAGTATAGTTGCTTTTGCCCTACAATGGCAGAGTAGAGTAATTGTGACACAGACTGTATAGCCCAAAAAGCCTAAAATATTTATTATCTGGTCTTTTGCACAAAGATCCCTTGGTGGTGTAAACAGCTTGCTGTCAACTACTACCCTAAAAGTTGGTGGCTCTAACCCACCTAGAAGCACTGCAGAAGACAGGCTTGGTGACATGCTTTCACAAAGATTACAGCCAAAAAAGGCAGAGCCAACATGGCACTATAGACAGAAGCACCGTGACATCCTTCTGCAGCAAAGACCTGCAAATCTAAGTAAAACACATGCATATGTTAATCCTGGAACCCTAAACATCAAATCAAGGAATAAAGAACTTGAGCAAGCACCAAATGGGATAAGAAACTGACAGAGAACAGAGAACAAGGAGAGCCATGGAGTAGAGGTCCCCTATCAGCTAATGTGGCACGGATTCACCACCTTGGGCTACAGACGCCAAGGAACACAGACAAGGAGTACGGGAATGTAACTTCACGGAGCTCCCAACAGTAGACAAAGCACCCAGTCAATCAGGGATACATGCTTTCCCACTCTCTACCCTTCTTCCCTGAACAAGTCCTCCACCACTTTCCAATGGGCCACAGTCACTTGGCCGGAGAGACACCAGCTCACTGCTGCCCAGATTCACCATCTTGGAACTCAGCCACCAAGGACCACAGACAGGGAGTACCAGAAGGCAACTTCAAGGAGCTGCCAACAGGAGACAGAGCACCTGGTAACCAAGGTACATGCTTTCGCATCCCCCACCCTTCTTCACTCTAAGCAGACTCTGCCACTTTCCAGTGGGCCATTGTCACTTGGCCAGGGAGACACCAGCTAACTGCCATCCGGACCTGCCCACCCCCACCAGCAGGCCCCTACAGTGCCATTTTTTTTTTTTTTTTGGTTTTTGCTTTTTGTTGTTGTTGATTCTCTCTCTCCCTTCCTTTCTTTTCTCCCACCCACCTAGCCCTGTGCACTGCCCCCACCCCATATCGAGGGGCCGTGCTGCACCACTCAGCTGGAAAGTCACTGTGCATGGCCACCCTGGGTCTGTGCCAACACCACCAACTGGCTCCCTCAGCACTATTTTATTTATATTCTGTTTGCTTTTGGTTTTGTTTGCATTTTCTTTCTTTCTATTTGTTGTTGTTGTTGTTTCTTCTCTGTCTTTCCCCTCCTTCTTTTCCTTTCTCCCACCCACATAGCCCCATGCACCCTTCCTTCCCCTCTTGGTGGGCTGTGCTATACAGGTTGGCTGGAGAGCCTCTGGCACACAGCCTTCTGTGATCTATGCCACTCCCACAGGCTGGCTTTCTCAGCACCATATTTTTTACTTTTCATTATCTCTCCCTTTTTCTCTTTTCCTTCTCCCTCCCACCTAGGCCTTGTGCTGCCTCCACCCCCTCCTGACAGGCCACGCTGTGCCACCCAGTGAGAGAGACATCAGCTTGCTGCCACACCAATTCTGTCCTGTCCCCAACAGCCAGCTTACCACCATTATATTTTTGTTGTTATTGTTTTCATTTTTTACTCTTTGTTTGTTATTTATTTTCTCTCTCTTTTCCCTCTTTCCTTTCCTTTTTTCCTGCCCGACTAGCCCTGTGCACAGCCCATACACTTTCTCAACAGGCCGAGCCACACTGCTCAGCTAGAGAGCCAGTGGGACAGGGTCTCACCAGGTCTGCCCCACCCCACTCACCTAATTCTACTGCACTGCCATTTTATTTACTTTTTCCTTTTTTTTTGCTTTCGTTTATCTTTCTTCTTTCACTCACCCATTTAGTTCCACTCATCACCAATCCAAAAGGATTCAGTGTCATTAAAAAATATATATATATATCACAACCAAGTGGGATTCATACCAGGTATGCAAGGATGGTTCAACATTGGGAAATCAATCAACATAATCCACCACAAAAATAAAACAAAAGAAAAGAATCACACGATCATCTCAATTGATGCCAAAAAAGGCAGTCAAAACAGCCTGGCACTGGCACAACAAAAGACACATTGATCAATGGAACAAAATCAAGAACCCAGATGTAAACCCATTCACCTATGGTTAGCTGATCTTGGACAAAGGCCCAAAGTCCATTAAATGGGGGAAAAGACAGTCTTTTTAACAAATGATGCTGGCAAAATTGGATGTTCATCTCCAAAAAAATGAAGCAGGGCCCATACCTCACACCATACCCAAAAACTAATTTAAAACAGATCAAAGAGCCCAAAATATAAAACCAGGAACTAAAAACATCATAGAAGAAAAAAAAGGGTCAACACTATACATTTATACACAGCATAAATAGGATACAAACCATAACTAACAATATACAAACACCAGAAGATAAGCTAGATAACTGGGATCTCCTAAAAATTATACGCTTATGCTCATCAAAAGACTTGGCCAAGAGTAAAAAGAGAACTTACAGACTGGGGAAAAAATGTGGCTATGACAAACCCAACAAAGGTCTAATCTCTAAAATCTATAGGAAAATCCAACACCACTACAACAAAAAGACAAAGAATCCAGTTAAAAAATGGTCTAAGGATATGAACAGACGCTTCACCAAAGAAGACATTCAGGCAATGAACAGACACAGGAGGAAATGCTCATGATCACTAGCCATTAGAGAAATGCAAATCAAAACTACAATGAGATATCATCTCACCGTGACATTACTGGTAGGAATCAAAAAAAAAAAAAAAACCCAGAAAATAACAAATGTTGCAGAGCCTGTGGAGAGATTGGATCTCTTATGCAGTGCTGGTGGGAATATAAAATGGCACAACCATTTTGGAAAATGATATGGCACTTCCTTAAAAAGCTAAAAATGGAAATACCTTATGATCCAGCAATCCTACTCCTGGGAATATATCCTAGAGAAATAAGCTCCATCACGTGAATAGACATAGGCACACTCATGTTCATTGCAGCATTTTTCACAATAGCAAAAAGATGGAGATAATCTAAATGCCCATCAACAAATGATGGATAAACAAACTATGGTACCTACACACAATGGAATACTACACAACAATAAAGAACAATGATGAATCTTCAAAACATCTCACAACTTGAGTGAATCTGGAGGGCATTATACTGAGTGAAATGTCAATCACAAAAGGAGAAGTACTCTATAAGACCACTATTATAAAAACTCATGAAAAGGTTTCCACATAAAAAGAAAATATCTTTGATTTTTACTAGGGAGGGGTGGGGTGGGGAAGGAAAAACACTAACTAGACAATAGATAAATGGTAACTTTGGCGAAGGGTAAGGCAGTACACGATACTAGGAAAGTCAACACGACTTGACCAAGGCAAGGTCATGGAAGCTCCATAGACAACATCCAAACTCCCTGTGGGGTTCAATTGCTGGGCTGAGGGATGGGAACAATGGTCTAAGGGAACATCTAGCTTAATTGGTATAACATAGCTTATAAAGAAAACGTTCTGCATCCTACTTTGGTGAGTAGCATCTGGGGTCTTAAAAGCTTGCGAACAGCCACCTAAGATACTCCACTGGTCCCACCCTATCTGGAGCAAGAGAGAATGAAGAAAACCAAAGACACAAGGGAAAGATTAGTCCAAAGGACTAATGGAACTCAACTACCACAGCCTCCACCAGACTGAGTCCAGCACAACAAGAAGGTGCCCAGTTACCACCACTGACTGCTCTGACAGGGATCACAATAGAGGGTCCCAGACAGAACTGGAGAAAAATATAGAATAAAATTGTAATTCACACACACACAAAAAAAGACCAGACTTACTTGTCCGACAGAGACTGGAAAAACCTTGAAAGTCTGGCCCCCGGACACTTTTCTAACTCAGTACTTAAGTCACTCTTCAGGGCCAAAGATTAGACAGGCTCATAAAACAAAATGAAACTAAATGGGCACAGCAACCCAGGGGCAAGGACTAGAAGGCTGGAAGGGACAGGAAAGCTGGTAACAGAGAACTCAAGCTCCAGAGAGGGAGAGTGTTGACATATCATGGGAGTGGCAACCAATGTCATGAAACAATATGTGTACTGAATGTTTCACCAGAAACTATTTGCCCTGTAAACCTTCACCTAAAGTACAATTAAAGATTACAGCCAAGAGAACCCCATGGAGTAGCAGTCTATTCTGTAATACATGGGGTCTCCATGAGCTGGAATCAACTTGATGGCAAATGAGTTTGATTTTCGGTTTGACCTGTTACAGAAAAAGTCTGCTGATCTCTGACTTCGAGGGTATGGCTCAGAAAACTTGTGCCCTCCTCCCCTAGTCCCATTCCCACAATCATCCCCCACCCACAAACACACACCTTCCTTTCCTCCCATTTCTGTGCCATGACTTCTCTGCTTCCAGTCTGAGTATCTCTGCATCTCCCAGTGCTTGTATGTCCCTGTGAATCTTTTCTATCTCTGGCCCTTCACTGGGCTGATTTCTCTCTGTCTCTCTGCCCCACCTACCTGATCTATTTCCCTTAATATGTGAATATATATAAACAAAGAGGTGTTGTTTTCTCATTCATTGAACTTACTTAGGACCTGTTCTAATTATGAAAGAGGATGAGTAGAAGCTTTGTATTTCTCTGGGGGAAAAAAAATAATATGTAACTGTTCTTAATTTCTGTGGCCCTCAATTTTTTTCCCATTGAGGTTCAATGGCCCAAGGTAGAAAAAGTTCCTCTTACACACATATCCTTATATTTTTAAAGCCATCCTTCAAAAATGTCATTGTGCATACTCTTTAGTTCCAGTTGCCTGAGAAACAGTTGACAGTGGCCCTGAGAAATTCTAACCCACATTTGTAATCCAAGTTCGGAGACATTAATTGGAAGCATGATTCTGTAATGTCTTCATCTGGGAGGGTTTCAGTCATGCAAGAGATTTTTCACAAGTGAGCAATTATGGGGTCACAGGAGAAATTCAGCAACAGTTGTTTCACTCATCACAGCCTGACTTATTTGGTAATTGTGAAGCGATGAGCTGAGAGTATATCCTACTCATTTTCATAGCCATGACCCCCTAACCTGTCCAAGGACATTGCTTAGTAGCCAGAACATGGTGATAATGAGCTACTTTAATTAGAGCTCCTTCTTCATGCCATGTTGTGGTAAGTGATTTACATTCATTTTTCATTCCAACAACTATTTTTCCAGGTAGAGGTTATTAGCCACATTTTGCATCTGAGGATATCAAGGCACAGAAAATTCAGTGCCTTGTCCTGCCATGGCAATATTGCTGGAGGCCTCCTCTGGGAAGCTTGCTTGCTCCGCGTCTTCAGGCCTTCATGTCTGAGGGGTATGTTTCTGCCCTTGAAGTCCTGACATTGACCCTCTGCCCTGGTTTTGATCCCTGGCTTTTCCCTCTTGGTCTCTAGTCCCACATCAGCTTTATCCCCCCCACCCCCCCAACCGCTTCTGGTTCTGGCTCCTCCAAGAACTGTTCTGCAGAGCTGCCCCAGAAGGGGCTGTCAATCCATGAGAACACAGCGGGGAAGAGCCTCAGCCCGTGCACACTCATCTGGGAGTGCAGCCTTGTAAGGACTTCCCCAGCCTGGAGGTTAACAATCTAGCATATTGGGAAACAGGTTCCATTGTAACTTGGCCCAAGCTTCCTTGGCTTTTTGGATAAGATGAACATCCCTAGGGCATGGTAAGCTCCACCCTGGGAAAGTGCCTGTGCATAATTCTCTGCTTCCCCAGAGTCCACCTCACTGCCTGCTACCCATGTGCAGCCACCCCGCCTTCGATGCCCTGTATGAACACAGCTCTGGATAAGTCCCTATAAGTGTCCCAAGTATCTTCACAGTAGCTTTTCCCAAGCAAATTCACGTGAAGTCTCAGCATGCCAGCTGCTAAGTGTGCACCAGGCAAAGGACCACACAGACCTCCAGATGCAGGCAGCAGATACTACAGCTGCAGGCAGGCAGTCTCCCCACTGCCAGCCAGCCCTGGTATGTGTCCAATCTCTGAGGTGTCCTTCCTCTCAAACTGGCAGAGAATGCTGCCTCCTCTGCACACCTGCCGTCCCCATGCCCAGAGAATCTCAACATGGTTTATTGCTCTCATCAATCTGTATTCTTAAGTTCCAGTAGCTCATTTGGAGGTGCTCTGTTGCCAAGGCCAGACACTCGGATCCTGGCTCCAGACGCTGACCTCCATCACCAAGTGTATCTACCTTCCTCCCTCACTTCCCTCTCCCTGATCACCAACCTTCCCACCTCCCTCCTTCCCAGTCTTTCTGTATAGGAGAATCTGAAATTGAGGAGGAATGTATGCATCACCTAGTGCCAGGGTTTTAAAAATAGGGTCCACAGATGGATTTTCAAGATTTTTGAATCCCCTAAAATTATATGAAAAAAATTTACACGCACAACTGTATACATGTTTAGAGCAAGTATCCATAGTTTTCAATGGATTTTCAGGGGACTTTATAACGAAAAAGAAAAAAAAAGTTAAGACTAGTGATCTAGTGTCAGTGTGTTGCTGGGTGCCATTATGTCAAATCCGACTTATAGCAACCCCATGCGATTGAGTACAACTGCCCCACAGAGTTTCCTAAGCTGTAATTTTTACAGAAGCAGATCACCAGGTCTTTCTCCTATGGAGCCATTGGTGGGTCCAAACCACCAACCTTTTAGTTAGCAGCTGAACACTTAACCATTGTATCACCAGGGCTCCTTAGTGTTAGTGTAGCCTCCTCATTTTGCAGATGCAAACACTAAGCCCCAAAGAGAAGCTTCAGGACTTGAGATTACCCAAAGTTTCCTAGCTCTTTACTCTCCCTTTTTATTCCTACTTTTAATGTCAAAAAAAAGGAGAAAGAGGTCATCACCTAATCAGAATCTGCAGAAGCTCTTCCTCTCGATGAGGAAGCTCCTGACCCTTATGCTCCCCCAGGCTGCAGAAAGGCCTTTGGAGAATGGGGCCCACCTAGCAAGTGTCTTTTGTCATCAAACCCAGTTGGCCAATTTTTCTTGTCCTCACTTTCCCTCTCTCCTCACTATAGATACCATCACCCTTGGGCAATCAGCACTGGGATGAAGGAAGGCATGAGAAAGAGAAAGAATGGGAGAAGACGTTCTGGTCTCAAAGGAAGACAAAGCCAAGATAATAAGCTTCCCATGGATAGTATGTCTATTCTGGCTTCAGTTGGCCCTGAACCAGAGCATCTCTACAATCATACCTCATGTTGCAACAGTCCTGCTGGTGCTCCCCTGGGCTACAGTGGTCTTGCAATTGCTCCAGTGGGCCATACCTGTGCCTCTGATGCTCCCCTGTACTATAACAGTCCTGCTATGCTCCATTGGGCCACACTGGTTCTTCTGGTTTTCCCCCCTGGGCAGCAGCAGTACTGCAGTGCATCCCTGGGCTGCAGCAGTCATGCTGGTGCTCCCCTGTAATCAGTAGTTCTACTGATGCACCCAGTACTTTGAGTGCTCCCCTTGGATGCAGCAGTTCTGCTGTGGCTTCTCAGGGCTGCTGCAGCCTTGCTACTGTTCTTCCAGGATACTACAGTCCTGCCGATGCCCCCCTAGGTCATAGTTTATCTTCACTCTTAATTTATGCCCCATTGCAAGGTGTTTCTGAAGTTCCCAGAGAAGGTGTAAAGAAAATTCCTCCAGAAAGTATATAATTGAGGAATTAGGAAATCTAGAGTCGAATGGAATATTAGGGATTATCTATACAAAACCCCATATTTTATAGATTCTTAGAGAAGCAACTTTACTTGCTATAGGCACTAGAGTAGTTTCTATAAGAAATGATGACAAGATGATTGATAGACAGGAAGGCAGGCAGGCAGGCAGATAGGTAGATATCACACAGAATAAAGCAGACAGAAGAAATAAGTATGGGATATGTATGGTTTTTACTGGCTTCCCCTATCTGGCATTACAGTGGATTTAGTTGTTATTGTTGCTTTTTCTTTCTACATCAGTAATACAAACTTGTTCTTTGAGGAAAAACAACATGCCTGTAAAGTAAAAGATGGGAAAGACATTGTATCAGGTAGGGCAAGATGGAAGGGAGAAGAAATTCACTTATTTTGAGCAGCCTCTCCGTGTACTTATGTTCCGAACCCCATTCCTTTTGTGGGTAACTCTAGTAGTTTGTCCCTGATCTACTTGCTTACTGGAGCACCTTGTCAAATGACAGAACCTCACCTCTGCTCTTATGTGTTTCATGGATGACCTCAAAGTGGATAGGGGGTGTCCTCACATATAATTAACACTGCTGTCTATGCATCTCCCTCCACTCCACCTCCAACCCTCCTTCTTAGGCACTCTCTGGGGTCACTCTTCTCCTTGCTTTGATTCTGCCTGTATTTTCCTACTGCTCACCAATGCTCCACTTGACCAATAAAGCCCATTGGGCCATCTCACCTTTTCACAACCTCTCCTGGAAGCCCCTCCCACCTGCCTCTGGATCCCATCACTCCTATGCCTCCAGAACCAGTCCACCCTCACACTGTGGCTGGAACCCAATCTTGACTGCTTAAAACTCTCCATGCTCACCCCCTATCCTCAAAGACATTGTCAAATAGGGTGACTAACTGTCCTGGTTTGCCTAGAACTAAAGGTTTCCTAGATCATGAGGCTTTCAGTACTAAAACTGGGTTGGTCACTCTATGAGATGCTAGTAAGTGGCAGAATTGGAATGCAAGCTCAGATCTGTTCAGCATCCAAACCTTTGTTCTTTCAAACCATCAGCCTGAAAAATACTGCATATGTGTGCATCACACAGAGCAGGAAAATGCAGGAAAGTGACACTAAAATGAGACGTGCTTCCCCCTGAAGAGCATGACACATGGAGTGAGCCTATTTTGTGGGCTAAAGTTATAATATACTACCTTCCCCCCATTGCCGTTGAGTCCATTCCGACTCACAGGGACCTTATAGGACAGAGTAAAATGGCCCCATAGGGTTTCCAAGAGTGGCTGGTGAATTTGAACTGTTGAAGTTTTTGTTAGTGACTGTCATGAATTGAATTGTGTCCCCCCAAAATATGTGTCAATTTGGTTTGGCCATGATTCCCAGTACTGCGTGGTTGTCTTCCATTTTGTGATTGTAATTTTATGTTAAAGAGGTTTACAGTGGGACTGTAACACACTTACTAAGGTCACATCCTGATCCAACGTAAAAGGCATTTCCCTGGGGTGTGGCATGCGCCATCTTTTATCTTACAAGAGATAAAAAGAAAGGGAAATGAGCAGAGAGGAAGGGACCTCATACCACCAAGAAAGAAGCAGCGGGAGCAGAGCGCATACTTTGGACCCAGAGTTCCTGTGGGAGAAGCTCCTAGTCCAGGGGAAGATTAATGAGAAGGACCTTCCTCCAGAGCCAACAGAGAAAGAAAGCCTTCCCCTGGAGCTGACACCCTGAATTTGGACTTCTAGCCTAGAAGACTGTGAGAAAATAAATTTCTCTTTGTTAAAGGCATTCGCTTGTGGTGTTTCTGTTATAGCAGCACTAGATGACTAAGATAGCAGCCAAGTTCTACCACTGCACCACCAGGGCTTCAATATACTACCTTAGGGTGACTGTATGTCCTGGTTTTCCTAGGACAGTCCCGATTTATACCTGTTCTCCCAACATGATTATTAATGCTGTTGTTGTTAGGTGTCATTGAGTTGATTCTGACTCATAGCAACCCTATGTACAATGGAATAAAAGACTCCCTGGTCCCGTACCATCATCACAACCATTGCTATGCTCGAGACCATTGTTGAAGCCACTGTGCAAATCTATCTCATTTAGGGTCTTCCTCTTTTTCACTCATCTTCTATATTACCAAGCATGATGTCCTTCTCCAGGGAATGGTCCTTTCTGATAACATGTCCAAAGTACATAAGATGAAGTCTCACCATCTTCCCTTCTAAGGAGCATTCTGGCTGTACTTCTCCCAAGACAGATTTGTTTGTTCTTCTGGCAGTCCACGGTATATTCAATATTCTTCACCAACACCATAATGCAAAGGCACCAGTTCTTCTTAGGTCTTCCTTATTCATTGTCCAGCACTCTCTTTTCAGTCTCAAAAGTGTCCCAGATTGGACAATAAGTTATATGGTCACCCTCACTATCATATCACAGAGCCAGCTGATTAGGCTCTTGATTCATAGGGTCCCTTCTCATGACAAACTAAAATCCAGCATGGCCTTGACTGCTATTGACAGGGCACGTTCATCTGTAAGACAGTCTCCCAGAGAAAGCAGCATTTCTGTTTCTCCAGCCCTATCTCTCTCAGCTGATTGGAGCCTGCACCATTGAAGGAGCAGGTCCTCCCCTGGATTCCAGGTAGGACCCAGCCTGCTGAATCATTCCTCACCTCACTTCAAAGAAGCATTAATTAGGACTCTGCAAAGATTTATGTATCATACATCATTATCTCCTGTTGAGAAACAAGACAGATATAGGGCATATGGCAGGTCCCTTAGAAAAAAGTGTCTTGACAGATCTTTGAACTTAAAATACCTTAAGTAATTGGGACACCCACTCAGAGACATGCAAGATAAATGACCTTGTTTGTAGAGTACCCAAATCCTTGGCTACTCCCTTCTTTCTCCATTTCTTCCCCTTCCCAGTCCCCCTCAAGAGACTCCTTTGGCCTCTACCTGCTCATTATTAGCTCCACAAAAAGACAAACTGGTGGGCGGGGCCAAGATGGTGGACTAGGTAGACGCCTCGGATCCCTCTTGCAACAAAGACTCGGAAAAACAAGTGAATCGATCAAGAACATAACAATCTACGAACCCTGAACAACAAACACAGATTTAGAGATGGAAAACGAACAAATATGGGGAAGAAGCGATTGTTTTTGGAGCCTGGAGCCAGCGTCCCAGTCAGGTAACCTTTGGCGCCCGATTTAGGGCAGAGCTCAGGGGAGCTGACGGTGCAAACAAGGGGCCCAGCCCTACCCCCCTGAACTCACCCTGGGAGGGGGCCCAGCCGGTTCGCATGGAGGGCGTGGCAACGCAGCCGGTGGGAGAAGTCCCTGGGAGGCAGTGACTGGTCTTGGAGCTGGGAGAGCAGCTTCCCAGCCGGGGAATCTTGCCGCCGGGATTTTGACTGGGCGCTGGCACGGCACAAGCACGGAGAGCTGCTCCACTCCCCTGAACTAACCCCGGGAGGGGGCCCAGCCAGTCTGCGGGGGCGGCGCGGCAACACGGCTGGCGGGACGAGAAGTCCCTGGGAGGCAGCGACTGATTTTGGAGCCGGGAGAAAAGTGTCCCAGCAGGGGAACTTTGACACTAGGATTTGAACTGACAGCAGGTGGCTTCAGAGGGTCAGACCCCCGGGGCAATCTCCACACAGCCAGCACACATAGGCGACATGCCCCGTGGGAATCTCAGATATAATAGTCATTCCAAGCAAGACAAGCAACTCTGGCTATATTCCGAGGTGCTACTCTACTATCTCTCTGATCCCTCCCCCACCCTCCCCAGGCGGCTTCATTAACATTGGAATTGCCTGAGCCAGAGGGAGAACGGCTCCGGCTCCGCGGCGGGATTGCTCCCCCCCCCTTTTTTTTTTCTTTTGGTCTTTTCCTAACCCACTTTTTTGGCCTGAGAGAAGGAACAACAACAACAAAAAAAAACCCAGGGACCAAAAATCCACCCCTAATTGGACTAAAAACACAGAACCAGCTACAGCCAAGCATATATGATCCAAATCTCAGACTTTCATCCTTACAGGGAACAAGGTGGCGGTTATAATCCAAAGGCAGTTCTGATAGGGATCTGACTGCATTTTTTTTTAGCAGATTTTCTGGAAGAACTAGTTTCCCAGTGATGGCTCGGAGACAGAAGTCCATATCAAACCACATAAAGAAGCAGACCATGGCAGCTTCTACAATCCCCCAAACAAAAGAATCAAAATCTTTCCCAAATGAAGATACAATCCTGGAATTATCAGATACAGAATATAAAAAACTAATTTACAGAATGCTTCAAGACATCACAAATGAAATAAGGCAAACTGCAGAAAAAGCCAAGGAACACACTGATAAAACTGTTGAAGAACTCAAAAAGATTATTCAAGAACATAGTGGAAAAATTAATAAGTTGCAAGAATCCATAGAGAGACAGCATGTAGAAATCCAAAAGATTAACAATAAAATTACAGAATTAGACAATGCAATAGGAAGTCAGAGGAGCACACTCGAGCAATTAGAATGCAGACTGGGACATCTGGAGGACCAGGGAATTAACACCAACATAGCTGAAAAAAAATCAGATAAAAGAATTAAAAAAAATGAAGAAACCTTAAGAATCATGTGGGACTCTATCAAGAAGGATAACTTGCGTGTGATTGGAGTCCCAGAACAGGGAGGGAGGACAGAAAATACAGAGAAAATAGTTGAAGAACTCCTGACAGAAAACTTCCCTGACATCATGAAAGATGAAAGGATATCTATCCAAGATGCTCATCAAACCCCATTTAAGATTGATCCAAAAAGAAAAACACCAAAACATATTATCATCAAACTCGCCAAAACCAAAGATAAACAGAAAATTTTAAAAGCAGCCAGGGAGAAAAGAAAGGTTTCCTTCAAGGGAGAATCAGTAAGAATAAGTTCAGACTACTCAGCAGAAACCATGCAGGCAAGAAGGGAATGGGACGACATATAAAGAGGACTGAAGGAGAAAAACTGCCAGCCAAGGATCATATATCCAGCAAAACTCTCTCTGAAATACGAAGGAGAAATTAAGATATTTACAGATAAACACAAGTTTAGAGAATTTGCAAAAACCAAACCAAAGCTACAAGAAATACTAAAGGATATTGTTTGGTCAGAAAACCAATAATATCAGATACAAGCACAACACAAGGTCACAAAACAGAACATTCTGATATCAACTCAAATAGGGAAATCACAAAAACGAATTAAGATTAATCAAAAAAAAAAATACTCATAACAGGGAATCATGGAAGTCAATATGTAAAAGATCTCAATAATCAAAAAGAGGGACTAAATACAGGAGGCATAGAACTGCCATAAGCAGAGTGATACAAGGTGATATAGAACAATACAAGTTAGGTTTTTACTTAGAAAAATAGGGGTAAATAATAAGGTAACCACAAAGAGGAATAACAACTCCATAACTCAAGATAAAAGCGAAGAAAAACGTAACGACTCAACAAACATAAAGTCAAACACTATGAAAATGAGGATCTCAAAATTTAACTTCTCAGCACAAAAAAGTATGTGGAAAAATGAAATTGTCAACAACACACATAAAAAGGCATCAAAATGACAACACTAAACACTTATTTATCTATAATTACACTGAATGTAAATGGACTAAATCCACCAATAAAGTGACAGAGAGTCTCGGACTAGATAAAGAAACACGATCCATCTATATGCTGCCTACAAGAGACACACCTCAGACTTAGAGACGCAAACAAACTAAAACTCAAAGGATGGAAAAAAATATATCAAGCAAACAATAAGCAAAAAAGAGCAGGAGTAGCAATATTAATTTCTGACAAAATAGACTTTAAACTTAAATCCACCACAAAGGATAAAGAAGGACACTACATAATGATAAAAGGGACAATTGATCAGGAAGACATAACCATATTAAATATTTATGCACCCAATGACAGGGCTGCAAGATACATAAATCAAATTTTAACAGAATTGAAAAGTGAGATAGACACCTCCACAATTATAGTAGGAGACTTCAACACACCACTTTCGGAGAAGGACAGGACATCCAGTAAGAAGCTCAATAGAGACACGGAAGACCTAATTACAACAATCAACCAACTTGACCTCATTGACTTATACAGAACTCTCCACGCAACTGCTGCAAAGTATACTTTTTTTTCTAGCACACATGGAACATTCTCTAGAATAGACCACATATTAGGTCATAAAACAAACCTTTGCAGAGCCCAAAACATCGAAATATTACAAAGCATCTTCTCAGACCACAAGGCAATAAAACTAGAAATCAATAACAGAAAAACTAGGGAAAAGAAATCAAATACTTGGAAAATGAACAATACTCTCCTGAAAAAAGACTGGGTTATAGAAGACATCAAGGAGGGAATAAGGAAATTCTTAGAATGCAACGAGAATGAAAATACTTCCTATCAAAACCTCTGGGACACAGCAAAAGCAGTGCTCAGAGGCCAATTCATATCGATAAATGCACACATACAAAAAGAAGAAAGAGCCAAAATCAGAGAACTGTCCCGACAACTTCAACAAATAGAAAGTGAGGAACAAAAGAATCCATCAGGCACCAGAAGAAAACAAATAATAAAAATTAGAGCTGAACTAAATGAATTAGAGAACAGAAAAGCAATTGAAAGAATTATCAAAGCCAAAAGCTGGTTCCTTGAAAAAATTAACAAAATTGATAAACCATTGGCTAGACTGACTAAAGAAATACAGGAAAGGAAACAAATAACCCAAATAAGAAACGAGAAGGACCACATCACAACAGACCCAACTGAAATTAAAAGAATCATATCAGATGATTAAGAAAAATTGTACTCTAACAAATTTGCAAACCTAGAAGAAATAGATGAATTCCTGGAAAAACACTACCTACCTAAACTAACACAATCAGAAGTAGAACAACTAAACAGACACATAACAAAAAAAGAGATTGAAACGGTAATCAAAAAACTCCCAACAAAAAAAGCCCTGGCCCGGACGGCTTCACTGCAGAGTTCTACCAAACTTTCAGAGAAGAGTTAACACCACTACTACTGAAGGTATTTCAAAGCATAGAAAATGACGGAATACTACCCAACTCATTCTATGAAGCCACCATCTCCTTGATACCAAAACCAGGTAAAGACATTACAAAAAAAGAAAATTACAGACCTATATCCCTCATGAACATAGATGCAAAAATCCTCAACAAAATTCTAGCCAATAGAATTCAACAACATATCAAAAAAAATAATTCACCCTGATCAAGTGGGATTTATACCAGGTATGCAAGGCTGGTTTAATATCAGAAAAACCATTAATGTAATCCATCACATAAATAAAACAAAAGACAAAAACCACATGATCTTATCAATTGATGCAGAAAAGGCATTTGACAAAGTCCAACACCCATTCATGATAAAAACTCTCACCAAAATAGGAATTGAAGGAAAATTCCTCAACATAATAAAGGGCATCTATGCAAAGCCAACAGCCAATATCACTCTAAATGGAGAGAACCTGAAAGCATTTCCCTTGAGAACGGGAACCAGACAAGGATGCCCTTTATCACCGCTCTTATTCAACATCGTGCTAGAAGTCCTAGCCAGGGCAATTAGGCTAGACAAAGAAATAAAAGGCATCTGGATTGGCAAGGAGGAAGTAAAATTATCTCTATTTGCAGATTACATGATCTTATACACAAAAAACCCTAAGGAATCCTCCAGAAAACTACTGAAACTAATAGAAGAGTTTGGAAGAGTCTCAGGTTATAAAATAAACATACAAAAATCACTTCGATTCCTCTACATCAACAAAAAGAACACCAAAAAGGAAATAACCAAATCAATACCATTCACAGTAGCCCCCAAGAAGATAAAATACTTAGGAATAAATCTTACCAAAGGTGCAAAAGACCTATACAAAGAAAACTACAAAGCTCTACTACAAGAAATTCAAAAGGACATACTTAAGTGGAAAAACATACCTTGCTCATCGATAGGAAGACTTAACATAGTAAAAACGTCTATTCTACCAAAAGCCATCTATACATATAACGCACTTCCGATCCAAATTCCCACGTCATTTTTTAAGGTGATAGAGAAACAAATCACCAACTTCATATGAAAGGGAAAGAAGCCTCAGATAAGCAAAGCATTACTGAAAAAGAAGAAAGTGGGAGGCCTCACTCTACCTGATTTCAGAAGCTATTATACAGCCACAGTAGTCAAAACAGCCTGGTACTGGTACAACAACAGTCACATAGACCAATGGAACAGAATTGAGAACCCAGATATAAATCCACCCACATATGAGCAGCTGATATTTGACAAAGGACCAGTGTCAGTTAATTGGGGAAAAGATAGTCTTTTTAACAAATGGTGCTGGCATAACTGGATATCCATTTGCAAAAAAATGAAACAGGACCCATACCTCACACCATGCACAAAAACTAACTCCAAGTGGATCAAAGACCTAAACATAAAGACTAAAACAATAAAGATCATGGAAGAAAATATAGGGACAACCCTAGGAGCCCTAATACAAGGCATAAACAGAATACAAAACATTATCAAAAATGATGAAGAGAAACCCGATAACTGGGAGCTCCTAAAAATCAAACCCCTATGCTCATCTAAAGACTTCACCAAAAGAGTAAAAAGACCACCTACAGACTGGGAAAGAATTTTCAGCTATGACATCTCCGACCAGCGCCTGATCTCTAAAATCTACATGATTCTGTCAAAACTCAACCACAAAAAGACAAACAACCCAATCAAGAAGTGGGCAAAGGATATGAACACACATTTCACTAAAGAAGATATTCAGGCAGCCAACAGATACATGAGAAAATGCTCTCGATCATTAACCATTAGAGAAATGCAAATTAAAACTTCGATGAGGTTCCATATCACACCAACAAGGCTGTCATTAATCCAAAAAACACAAAATAATGAATGTTGGAGAGGCTGCAGAGAGATTGGAACTCTTATACACTGCTGGCGAGAATGTAAAATGGTACAACCACTTTGGAAATCTATCTGGCGTTTTCTTAAACAGTTAGAAATAGAACTACCATACAACCCAGAAATCCCACTCCTCAGAATATACCCTAGAGACACAAGAGCCTTCACACAAACAGATATATGCACACCCATGTTTATTGCAGCTCTTTTTACAATAGCAAAAAGCTGGAAGCAACCAAGGTGTCCATCAATGGATGAATGGGTAAATAAATTGTGGTATATTCACACAATGGAATACTACACATCGATAAAGAACAGTGACGAATCGGTGAAACATTTCATAACATGGAGGAACCTGGAAGGCATTATGCTGAGCGAAATTAGTCAGAGGCAAAAGGACAAATATTGTATAAGACCACTATTATTAAAAAAAAAAGATCTTGAGAAATAGTAAAAACTGAGAAGAACACATACTTTTGTGGTTACGAAGGGGGGAGGGAGGGAGGGAGGGAGAGGATTTTTTATTGATTAATCAGTAGATAAGAACTGCTTTAAGTGAAGGGAAAGACAACACTCAATACATGGAAGGTCAGCTCAATTGGACTGGACCAAAAGCAAAGAAGTTTCCAGGATAAAATGAATGCTTCAAAGGTCAGCGGAGCAAGGGCGGGGGTTTTGGGACCATGGTTTGAGGGGACTTCTAAGTCAATTGGCAAAATAATTCTATTATGAAAACATTCTGCATCCCACTTTGAAATGTGGCGTCTGGGGTCTAAAATGCTAACAAGCGGCCATCTAAGATGCATCAATTGGTCTCAACTCACCTGGAGCAAAGGAGAATGAAGAACACCAAAGTCACAGGACAACTAAGAGCCCAAGAGACAGAAAGGGCCACATGAACCAGAGTCCTACATCATCCTGAGACCAGAAGAACTAGTTGGTGCCCGGCCACAATCGATGACTGCCCTGACAGGGAGCACAACAGAGAACTCCTGAGGGAACAGGAGATCAGTGGGATGCAGACCCCAAATTCTCATAAAAAGACCATACTTAATGGTCTGACTGAGACTAGAGGAATCCCGGCGGCCATGCTCCCCAGACCTTCTTTTGGCACAGGACAGGAGCCATCCCCGAAGACAACTCATCAGACATGAAAGGGACTGGACAGTGGGTAGGAGAGAGATGTTGAGGAAGAATGAGCCAATTATATCAGGTGGACACTTGAGATTGTGTTGGCATCTCCTGTCTGGAGGGGGAATGGGAGGATAGAGAGAGTGGGAAGCTGGCAAAATTGTCACTAAAGGAGAGACTGGAAGGGCTGACTCATTAGGGGGAGAGCAAGTGGGAGTACGGAGTAAGAGGTATGTAAACTTATATGTGACAGACTGACTTGATTTGTAAACGTTCACTTGAAGCTCAATAAAAGTTAATAAAAAAAAAAAAGACAAACTGGGGCAGGGAGAAGAAGAGCATATTAATAACTGGGAGCAAGTTGAATGGGAGAGGATGTAGAAAAGAATGATTTGAATGAAGTCCGAGTCTGCTAGTGGATTTCATTTCTTAAGGATCTACCTATTATCCTAGTCCTTTAATTATCAGGGACTAGAACTTCGAAGTTAACAGGTATGTGAATTGCCCAGTGTGTGGCCCGGAACAGAGTAGTTACTCAATAAATGATGACATGGTGGTATTGAGACCTAGTGGTAGTTAAAGGAGTAGTAACCAGTGTGGCTCCAGTGAAATTTTAAGTTCAGAAGAGTCCATCACACCTGACTTATCAAATTACCTAGTGCTACCTAGGTCATGATGATATTGAATTTTTCCATCGACTCTTTCATCAATATCATCAGACAGAACAAGGCCAGGGGCCAACTGTGGAACAGACGATCAATTGCTCATATGTAAGTTCAAGCTGAAACTGAAGAATATCAGAGCAAGTCCACAAGAGCCAAAATATGACCTTGAGTATATCCCACCTGAATTTAGAGACCATCTGGAGAATAGATTTGATGCATTGAACACTAGTGACCGAAGACCAGACGAGTTGTGGAATGACATCAAGGACATCATCCATGAAGAAAGCAAGAGGTCACTGAAAAGACAGGAAAGAAAGAAAAAACCAAGATGGATGTCAGAGGAGACTCTGAAACTTGCTCTTGAGCGTTGAGCAGCTAAAGCAAAAGGAAGAATTGATGAAGTAAAAGAACTGAACAGAAGATTTCAAAGGGCCTCTTGAGAAGACAAAGTAAAGTATTATAATGACATGTGCAAAGAGCTGGAGGTGGAAAACCAAAAGGGAAGAACACACTCAGCGTTTCTCAAGCTGAAAGAACTGAAGAAAAAAATCAAGCCTCGAGTTGCAATAGCAAAGGATTCCATGGGGAAAATATTAAAGGATGCAGGAAGCATCGAAAGAAGATGGAAGGAATACACAGAGTCATTATACCAAAAAGAATTAGCCAATATTCAACCATTTCAAGAGGTGGCATATGATCAGGAACTGATGGTACTGAAGGAAGAAGTCCAAGCTGCTCTGAAGGCACAGGCAAAAAACAAGGCTCCAGGAACTGATGGAATATCAATTGAGATGTTTCAACGAATAGATGCAACTATGGAGGTGCTCACTCGTCTATGCCAAGAAATATGGAAGATAGCTTCCTGGCCAACTGACTGGAAGAGATCCATATTTATGCCTATTCCCAAGAAAGGTGATCCAACTGAATGTGGAATTATAGAACAATGTCATTAATATCACACGCAAGCAAAATTTTGCTGAAGACCGTTCAAAACCTGCTGCAGCAGTATATATACAGTGAACTGTCAGAAATTCAGGCTGGTTTCAGAAGAGGACATGGAACCAGGGATAACATTGCTGATGTCAGATGGATCCTGATTGAAAGCAGAGAATACGAGAAGGATGTTGACCTGTGTTTTATTGACTATGCAAAGGCATTCGACTGTGTGGATCATAACAAACTATGGATAACATTGCAAAGAACGGGAATTCCTGATCACTTAATTGTGCTCATGAGGAACGTTTACATAGATCAAGAGGCAGTTGTTTGGACAGAACAAGGGGATACCGATTGGTTTAAAGTCAGGAAAGGTGTGCATCAGGGTTGTATTCTTTCACCATACCTGTTTAATCTGTATGCTGAACAAATAATCCAAGAAGCTGGACTATATGAAGAAGAACAGGGCATCAGGATTAGAGGAAGACTCATTAACAACCTGCGTTATGCAGATGACACAACCTTGCTTGCTGAAAGTGAAGAGGACTTGAAGCACTTACTAATGAAGATCAAAGACCACAGCCTTCAGTATGGATTACACCTCAACATAAAGAAAACAAAAATCCTCACAACTGGACCAATGAGCAACATCATGATAAACGGAGAAAAGATTGAAGTTGTCAAGGATTTCATTTGACTTGGATGCACAATCAACACCCATGGAAGCAGCAGTCAAGAAATCAAAAGACACATTGCATTGGGTAAATCTGCTGCAAAGGACCTCTTCAAAGTGTTGAAGAACAAAGACATCACCTTGAAGACTAAGGTGCGCCTGACCCAAACCATGGTATTTTCAATCACATCATATGCATGTGAAAGCTGGACAATGAATAAGGAAGACCAAAGAAGAGTTGACACCTTCAAATTGTGGTGCTGGCGAAGAATATTGAATATACCACGGACTGCCAAAAGAAAGAACAAATCTCTCTTGGAAGAAGTGCGGCCAGAATGCTCCTTAGAGGCAAGGATGGCGAGACTGCACCTTACATACTTTGGACATGTTGTCAGGAGGGATCAGTCCCTGGAGAAGGACATCATGCTTGACAGAGTACAGGGTCAGCAGAAAAGAGGAAGACCCTCAAGGAGGTGGATTGACAGAGTGGCTGTAACAATGAGCTCTAGCATAACAACGATTGTAAGCATGGCGCAGGACCAGGCAGTGTTTCGTTCTGTTGTGCATAGGGTCGCTATGAGTCGGAACCAACTCCACAGCACCTAACAACAACAACAGCAACCTAGGTTATGCACTCATCTATACTTATGCTCATTCTCTCTCTCTTTCTTTCTACCTCTCTCTCTTTCTGTGCTTATCTGCTGGACTTTATCTCTCTCTCCCTCTTTTTCTCTCTCTCTCACACACACACGTACACACACACCTGCTCCAGCACACGTTGGGGCAGGGTTGGGAAGAGCAGTGTACCAGGAAGTCCTAATTCTGCTCCTCCTACTGCACTTCAGTAAATATTTTGTTCATCTGACAGGATACAAAGAAGACTAAGACACCATCATAGCCCTTTAGAAGTTCACAGTGAGGTGGGAAACAAATGCACAGCCCTCCTACATTGGATCTCATAAACGATATGATCAGAGAAGCCCAGGATGGTGTGGGAATGCACTTCTCCTGGAATGGAGTCAGGGAAGATGTCCTGGAGGAACTGATGTCCTTGGTGAGCTTGAGGGAAAGTAAGAATGAGTCAGCTGTGGGCAAGGAAAACAAAACACTCTCAGGCCCAGAGGTGGGCAGTATCATGGCCCCATGGAGAAATCAAGATTCTCCATGTGTTTTAAAATTAACCTATTTTATTTTTCTTGTAAGATAATTTTTTCAAAGTCAAAAACCCTAAGGTGCATTTCTGATTCTAAGGGAATCTTTTATACTGGTCGAGTTCATTATGATTAGATCAATAAGGTCATGGTCACAGGTTAATAATCACATGGTTGAAGAATGACATCAACTTCCTATAAAAAATAGCAATCATAAATTTCAACTCTAAAGAAAAGTATTCAATGTTTTACAATAAATGTTCCAACATTCTAAATATATATTTCCAAGGTTACTGGTTATAAGTCAGCAAGCCTTGGAACTATGGAACAAAACTTCTAATATGATAGGAAAACTATCCTTTGTCTCTTTTAGTAAATAAATTTACTTAGACACTCAACTTTATGATAAGACATAGAATAAGTACATAATAGTGTAAAAAGTTTGGTAACTAGCATATAAATATTTGCTAATATTCTTTTTTTAGAAAGATGTTTATTTGTGTTTTATTGACTATGCAAAGGCATTCAACTGTGTGGACCATAACAAATTACAAATAACATTGTGAAAAATCAGAATTCCAGAAGACTTAATTGTGCTCATGTGGAACTTGTACAGAGAAAAAGAGGCAGTTGTTTGAACAGAACAAGGGGATACTGTGTGGTTTAAATTCAGGAAAGATGTGTGTCAGGGTTGTATCCTTTCACCATACTTTTTCAGTCTGTGTGCTGAGCAAATAATCCCAGAAGATGGGCTATATGAGGAAGAACGTGGCATCAGAATTGAGAAAGATGTTTTAACAATCTACAGATGACGCAACCTTGTTTGCTGAAAGTGGAGAGGACTTGAAGCATTTATTGATGAAGATCAAATGCTACAGCCTTCAGTATGGATTGCACAAGAAAACAAAAATCCTCACGACTGGACCAATAAGAAACATTATGATAAACAGAGAAAAGATTGAAGTTGTCAAGGATTTCATTTTACTTGGATCCACAATCAACAGCTGTGGAAGCAGCGGCCAAGAAATCAAATAACATATTGTATTCAGCAAATCTGCTTTGAAAGATCACTTTAAGGTGTTGAAAAGCAAGGATGTCACTTTGAGGACTAAGGTGCTCCTGACCCAAAACATGATATTTTCAATCACCTCATATGTATATGAAAGCTGGGCAATGACTTAGGAAGACCCACGAATAGATGACTTTGAATTATGTATTGGCAAAGAATATTGAATATACCATGTACTGCCAGAAGAATGAAAAAATTTGTCTTAGAAGAAGTACAGCCAGAATGCTCCTTGGAAGCAAGAGTGTTGAGACTTCGTTTGATGTACATTGGACATGTTATCAGAAGGGACTGGTCCCTGGAGAAGGAAATCATGCTTAGTAAAGTGGAGTGTCAGTGAAAAAGAGGAAGACCCTCAACGAGATGAACTGACACAGTGGCTGCAACAACGGACTCAAGCATAGCAAAAATTGTGAGGATGTCACAGAACTGGGCACTGTTTTATTCTGTTGTACACAGGGTGGCTATGAGTCAGAGCTGACTCATAGGCACCTAACAACAACAACAATATTCTTTCTATTGTTCTGAACCAAGAGTTGTAGTTAATCTATTGTTTTGCATTTTCAAAAATACTTATTGACAGCTTCTCATCCTCTAAAGGTTCCTACTAAAAAATTCTTTCCACTGACTCTAATCTTAAATTTACTCAAAGATATTGGGGGACATAAATTTATTTCCACAAACATGTAAACCAAGACACACCTTCCCACTTGCTGGTTCTCTGCTTCCTCTCTTGTGAGATGAGGATAATTTCAGAGGCAGGGCTTCAAACGGATTCATTCCAATTTGAACCACTGCTGAGAATTTGCATTTCTAACAAGTTTCCTACTATGAATTTGCATTTCTAATAAGTTCCCAAGAAGGTGTACATAAGAATCACCTGCAGGAAATCAGGAAAACAATACCATTTACAATGGCCCCTAAAGAGATAAAATACTTAGGAATAAATCCAGCCAGGGAAGTAAAAGACCTACACAAAGAAAATTACAAGACACTACTGCAAGAAACCAAAAGATACCTGCATAAATGGGAAAACATACCATGCTCATGAATAGGAAGAGTCCATATTGTGAAAATGTCAATCCTACCCAAAGCAATCCTGATCCAAATACCAATAAAAAAAGCAATCCTGATCCAAATACCAATACCATCCTTTAATGAGATGAAAAAACTAATCACCAAATTTGTATGGAAAGGAAAGAGGCCCGGATAAGTAAAACATTATTGAAGAAAAAGAACAAAGTAGGAGGCCTCACAGTACCTACTTTACAGCCCCTGTAGTCAAAACAGCCTGTTACTGGTACAACCAGTACCAATGGAACAGAATTTAAAACTCAAACATAAATTTATCCACCTATGGTCAGCTGACCTTTGACAAAGGCCCAAAGTCCATTAAATGGGGAAAAGACAGCCTTTTTAACAAATGGTACTGGAAAAACTCGATATCCATCTGTAAAAAAATTAAATGGGACACATACCTCACACCATACACAATACCTAACTCAAATTGGATCAAAGACCTAAGTAAAAACCTAAAACAATAAAGACCATGGAAGAAAAAATAGGGACAATGCTATGGCTCTCAGCACATGGGATAAATATGACACAAACCATAACTAACAATGCACAAACACCAGAAGATAACCTAGATAACTGGGAGCTCCTAAAAATTAAACACTTAGGCTCAACAAAAGACTTTTCACCAAAAGAGTGAAAAGAGAACCTATAGACTGGGGAAAAAAATTTGGCTACAGCATATCTGACAAGGGTCTAAATCTCTAAAATTTATAGAATGCTTCCATACCTCAATAACAAAAAGACAAATAAGCCAATTAAAAAATGGGCTAAGGATATGAACAGACACTTCAC
Organism: Loxodonta africana; assembly: GCF_030014295.1. Taxonomy (NCBI): domain Eukaryota; kingdom Metazoa; phylum Chordata; class Mammalia; order Proboscidea; family Elephantidae; genus Loxodonta; species Loxodonta africana. The sequence goes on along the minus strand of NC_087367.1, from coordinate 43,172,494 downwards.
GGAAGAAGACATTCAGGCGGCTAACAGACACATGAAGAAATGCTCACGATTATTAGCAATTAGAGAAATGCAAATCAATACTACAGTGAGACACCATCTCGCCCCGACATTACTGGCATGAATTTAAAAAATGGAAAATAACAAATGTTGGAGAGGTTGCAGAGAGATTGGAACTCTTATATACGGCTGGTGGGAATGTAAAATGGTACTACCAATATGGAAAATGATATGGCTCCTCCTTAAAAAGCTAGAAATAGAAATCCCACTCCTAGGAATATACCCTAGAGAAATAAGAGCTTTCGCACAAATAGACATATGCACACCCATTTCCTATTCAGCATTATTCATAATAGCAACCCTAAGCACCCATCAGTAGATGAATAAACAAATTATTGTACGTACAGACAATGGAATACTACACAATGATACAAAACAATGATGAATCTGCAAAACATCTCACAACATGGATGAATTTGGAGGGCATTATGCTGAGTGACCATCTGAGACCACTATTATAAAATCTAAGAAAACGTTTACACACAGAAAAAAAAACTTTGATGGTTACTAGGGAGGAGGGAGATAGGGAGGGAAAATCACTAACTAGATAATAGTGAAGTGGTAACTTTGGTGAAGGGAAGGAGAACACACAATACAGGGGAAGTCAGCACAGTTTGACCAAGGCAAAGCCGTAAGAGCTTCCTAGACACATGCAAACACTTTGAGAGACCAAGCTACTAGGCTAAGGGCTAGGGACCATGGTTTTAGGGGATATCTAGGTTAAACGGCATAACATAGTTCATAAAGAAAATGTTCTACATTCTGCTTTGGTGAATAGCATCTGGGGTCTTAAAAGTTTGTGGGTGGTCATCTAAAATATATCTATGGGTCCCATCACATTCGGAGCAAAGGAGAACGAAGGAAACCAAAGACGCAGTGACTATTGGGCCACATGAGCCACAGCCTCCACCAGCCTGAGCCCAGAACTAGAGGGTGGCCAGCTACCACCACTGATCGCTCTGACAGGGGTCACAATAGAGGGTCCTGGACAGAGTGGTAGAAAAAAATGTAGAACAAAATTCAAATTCACAAAAAAAACCAAGATTTACTGGTCTAACACAGACTAGGGGAATCCCCAAGACTGGCCTCCAGACACCCTCCTAACTCAGAACTGAAGCAACTCCCAAAGTCCACCTTTCAACCAAAGATTAGACAGGACTATAAAACAAAGAAATAACACGTGAGGAACATGTTCTTAATTCAGTCAAGTAAAAGAGGCCAAACGGGCAACACTTGTCCAAAAGCAAAGATGGGAAGGCATGAAGGGACAGGAAACCTGGAGGAATTGAAAGAGTGGAAAAGGAGAGGGTGAGCATGCTGACACATTGTGGGAATGACAATCAATGTCACAAAATAATTTGTGTATAAATTTTTTGAATGAGAAACTAATTTGGCTGTAAGTTTTCACCTAAAACATAATAAAATTTAAAAAATAATCACCTGGTGATCTGGTTAAAATGTAGATTTTGATTCAGTATAAATGATTCAGTATATTGGGGTGGAAATGCAAATTTTCAGCTGGGAACTTGTTAGAAATGCAAATTCTTACCAGGGGTTTGAACCAGAAGGAACAGGTTTGAAGCCCTGTTCAGAAGGGTCTGTGGTGATCCAATATGAAGAACTTTAGAAACCATGAAGCATGAACTTGAGCCATGGCTATCTCCTTGGCCTATACTGTGGGTGGAAGAATACCCTGAGCACAAATGTATGCCCTCTGTAAGAACAAATTCAGAATTCCAGAGAGCCTTCCTCCTGACCCTCAGTGCAAAAGCCACTAAGCAGCCCTCAGCAGACTTCCGCTCCCAAACCCAGACTTCTCTCTCCCTGCCATGGCTTGATCCCTTCTCTCTGCTTCCTTATGCTTGGTTGACTCCATGGCTGAAGCCTTCCAACAAGCCCTCTTTACTACTGTGTGCTCCCCACCACCAGGGCCTTTTTTCACCACTCTTCCAACTCTCAACTGTCTTAAAAGGGACCTAACCAAACCACCAGCCTACCTCGTGAATCCCAGATATGAGTTCAGTCCCACCAGTGCCCATATGTTGAGGCCTTTAGCCCTTAGAATTGGGGCACAGGACTCTGGTGCAGCCTCACAGCCACCCTCCCTACCTGCATCTATGTGGAGCTAGGAGCCTGTGGCAAGATGTGATTTGTTTCCATAGTCCAGAGTCTATGAGAGTCAGTAAGCCTGGAGAAAACTTCAGGTAAGAGAAGATTTGTTTCTCTACACCTGCACAGTCCTTTACCCCCTTGACAAGTGAAACCCATCTAGGGCCATGGAGGTAATTTCCTAAACCTTGGCAATAATTATACCACAGATCAGTTTTGGTTCTAAATAGCAACTGTCTGTATGTGTATTTTTCACCAGTTTTTCTCTTTTATTTATCCAAATCTTTGGCCAGAATATACCTGATACCTGTAAGGTCACTTCTCTGAGGAATTTGGAGCAGGACACAGGAGCCCAGAAAAAAATTTATAAGTGGAAAATAAAAGGCAAATGAATAAATAGAGTAGAAATAGACACCAGATGGAAACATAGCAACAGTGGAAATTAGAATTAGAGATCGAGGTTATTTAAAAGGCGGAAAAAGAAACCACCACGAGAGCAGCACAAAAGCTTGGGAGTTTCAAGAAGGGGCATACCCTTCCTGCCTGCAGGGCAACTCAGGCCACACTGAACACTAGACACCAGCAATCGTGGCATTAGGTTTAAGGCTGACTATGGGCACTATGGAAAACCTGGTGGTTTAGTGGTTAAGAGCTATGGCTGCTAACCAAAAAGTCGGCAGTTTGAATCCACGAGGTGCTCCTTGGAAACCCTATGGAGCAGCTCTACTCTGTCCTATAGTGTCATTATGAGTCGGAATCGACTTGACAGCAGTGGGTTTGAGGGGGCTGCAAATGTTTTAATCAAGATCAGAGGAAAGCATTGCAAAGAACCCTGGCTTTGGGAAAACCTACAGCTGCTCAAAAGATAATTTAATTAGTATTGTGAACAGTCCATGGAAAGAGTTTTCAGTTACCAGTGGGTTTCAAAAGGGCCTCATGGGTGACCATCTGCAAGCCCCATGAGAAACCTATCCTGATTGGAAGAGACCATCAGGGATTGGAGACAGGTTTGCACAGTGAGGAAAAGAGATAAAGCATAAGCTTTTTCTCTATCATATCTTTTCTAGATGAGGAAGGGTCAGAGCTAAAAGAACAGTTTGGAAACCATCTGGGGAACAAGAGCCCCATGCAGGGAGCAGTTTACCTAGAAAAGCAATTAGAGTGGCTGCAGAAGGCAAAGGTCTTCTCTGTGCTGGGACAGACAGGCAGGACTCTCATGCCTCCTGGAGACTGGGCCCCTTGTAGAGCTGGAACCAGCAGCGCAGGGCAGGGCAGAAAAATGAGCCTGAACACAAAGTCAAGCCCGCACATGGCCAAGATTTGATGCTCTATCTACTGGAGCAACAGATAGATATATACCTTCCCCACCAGTCCTGCAGGATGTGATCACTCTTATACAACCTCCTTTCTCCCACAGAACTTTCTCTCTTTGCCTATTTTTTGGGACAGTAGTTCTCAACCTGTGTCACCATGTTGTTGTTAGGTGCTGTTGTGTTGGTTCCAACTCGTAGCGACCCTATGCGTGACAGAATGAAACCCTGCCGGGTCCTGCACCATCCTTATAATCATTGTTATGCTTGAGCTCATTGTTGCAGCCACTGTGTCAATCCACCGCATTGGGGGTCTTCCTCTTTTCCCCTGACCCTGTACTTTGCCAAGCATGATGTCCTTCCCCAAGGACTGATCCCTCCTGACAACAAGTATGTAAGATGCAGTCTCATCATCGTTGCTTCTAAGGAGCATTCTGTTTGTACTTCTTCCAAGACCGATTTGTTCGTTCTTTTGGCAGTTCATGGTATATTCAAATATTCTTTGCCAACACCGCGATTCAAACGCATCAATTCTTCTTCGGCCTTCCTTATTCATTGTCCAGCTTTCACATGCATATGATGCAATTGAAAATACCATGGCTTGGGTCAGGTGCACCTTAGTCTTCAAGGTGACATCTTTGTTCTTCAACACTTGGAAGAGGTCCTTTGCAGCAGATTTACCCAATGCAATGTGTCATCTGATTTCTTGGCTGCTGCTTCCAGGGCTGTGGATCTAAGTAAAATGAAATCCTTGACAACTTCAATCTTTTCTCCGTTTATCATAATGTTGCTTATTGATCCAGTTGTGAGGATTTTTGTTTTCTTTATGTTGAGGTCCAACTCATACTGAAGGCTGTAGTCTTTGATCTTCATTAGTAAGTGCTTCAAGTTCTTTTCACTTTCAGCAAGCAAGGTTGTATCATCTGCATAACACAGGTTATTAATGAGTCTTCCTCCGATCCTGATGCCCCTCTCTTCTCTGAATAGTCCAGCTTCTCGGATTATTTGCTCAGCATGCAGATTGAATAGGTATGGTGAAAGAATACAACCCTGACGTACACCTTTCCTGACTTTAAACCAATCAGTTTCCCCTTGTTCTGTCTGAACAACTGCCTCTTGATCTATGTAAAGTTTCCTCATGAGCACAATTAAACGTTCTGGAATTCCCATTCTTAGCAATGTTATCCATAATTTGTTGTGACCCATACAGTTGAATGCCTTTGCATAGTCAATAAAACACAGGTAAACATCCTTCTGGTATTCTCTGCTTTCAGTCAGGATCCATCTGACATCAGCAATGTCACCATACACTGATAAAAATCAACCAGTTGCCATCGAGTCGATTCCGACTCAATGGCAACATCGTGTGTGTCAGAGTAGAAATGTGCTCTACAGGATTTTCAATGGATGATTTTTTGGAAATAGATGAGCAGGACTTTTTTCTGAGGTGACTTAAACCTCCAACCTTTTGGTTAGCAGTCAAGCATGTTAACAATTTGCATCATCCAGGCACTTCCCACGGAAACCCTGGTGGCATAGTGGTTAAGTGCTACGGCTGATAACCAAAAGGTCAGCAGTTAAAATCCACCAGGCGCTCCTTGAAAACTCTATAACGCAGCTCTACTCTGTCCTATAGGATCACTATGAGTTGAAATCAACTCGATGGCAACAGGTTTGGTTTTGATTTTGGGACTTCCCATACACTGATACCCATTGGCATCAAGTAGATTCCAACTCATAGCAACCCTATAGGACAGAGTAGAACTGCCCCATAGGGTTTTCAAGGAGTAGCTGGTGGATTCAAATTGCTGACCAGTATACCTCTAAAAAGAATGCTATACTGTGAGAAGAGATAGAATGGAGAAAAGCAATATTCAAAGAGATAATTGTTTTAAAAGTTCTAGAACTGATGAAAGATATTAAACGTCAGATTCAAAAAACATAATTTATTTCGAGCAAAATAAATAAAAATGAATCCACTGGCAGACATATCATATAGAGACTGTAGGGGAGAAAAAAAGATCTTTAAAATAATAAAAAAAAAAAGTTACCTACAGAGAAGCAAAATTACACTGACATTTCCCAACAGCAAAAATAGAAGCCAGATACAAGAGTATGGTATTTTTAAAGTAGTAAAGAAAATAATAACCCAGTGCTGTCGAGTCGAATAGTCAACCTAAAATTTTGTACCATGTTAAACTTTGTCAGTGCCCTTTGTCTTAATCAAGATTAACTAGAGAAACAAAACCAGTTATATATATATATATATATACATATACATATATACACCCATATATATATATACACACGGGCACACATACACACACAACTACATATATATAGAAGGAGCCCTGGTGGCACAGCGATTAAATTGTTTGGCTGCCAATCTAAAGGTTGTTCTTTTTGTTAGATACCATTGAGTCAATTCCAACTCATAGCAACCCAATGTACAACAAAACAAAACACTGCCTGGTTCTGTGCCATCCGCACAATCATTGATAGGTTTGAGCTCATTGTTGCAGCAGCCATTGTGTCAATCAACCTCTTTGGGGGTCTTTCTCTTTTTCGCTTACCCTCTGCCTTACCAAGCATGATGTCTTTCTCCGGAGACTGGCTCCTTCTGATAACATGCCCTAAATACTGGAGAAGACGTCTCACTATCCTCACATCCAAGGAACACTCTGGCTGTACTTCTTCCAAGATAGACTTGTTCTTTCTTCCAGCAGTTCATGGTATATTCAATATTCTTTGCCAACACCATAATTCAAAGGTGTCAATTCTTCTTTGGTCTTCCTTATTCATTGTCCAGCTTTCACATGCATATGATGTGATTGAGAATATCACGATTTGGGTCAGGTGCACCTTGGTCCTCAAAATGACATCTTTGCTTTTTGACACTTTAAAGAAGCTTTTTACAGCAAATTTGCCAAGTGCAATATGTCGTTTGATTTCTTGACTGCTTCTTCCATAGGCATTGATTGTTGATCCAAGTAAAATGAAATCCTTGGCAACTTCAATCTTTTCTCCATTTATCATGTTGTTCTGTTCAAACGACTGCCTCTTGATCTATGTACAGGTTCCCCTTGAGCACAATTCAGTGTTGTGGAATTCCCATTCTTTGTCATGGTATCCATAATTTGTCATGCGTAGTCAGCAAAACACATGTAAACATCTTTCTGGTATTCTCTGCTTTCAGCCAAGATCCTTCTGACACAGCAATGATATTCTTTGCTCGGTGTGTTAGTTCAGATCCTCCATTCATTGGCTGGGTGCAATCCAGGAGAATCATGGCTGCAGCATTCATGGGCATCAGCTGAAGGCTGTATATCATCTCCCTTGAAGGCAATCTGAATAGTGCATCCCATGCCACCACAGTCCATCCTTTTTACCACACAATTTATTTCTCGATGTTTAGAGAGAATCTCCTCCATGGCCTCTCTTTCTAAGGTAAAACTTAGCAGAGGGGGTTTAGTGGGATGAACCATGGGCCTGACAATGCAAATGATGAGACAGCCACAACTGGTACTCATCCTCTCCCTTCTATATTATGCATTCTAAACTCACCTCACCCTCACCTATGGCATTGGCAAGCCTTGGTAGCTTACACTGTGGTATGACCCAAGCCTTCTTTCTGGAGGGGTCTGAACCATGAGTAATCATATCCTCTCAGGCTACAGTTGCTTCATGTGTTCATTCACAAGGGGAGTACCAGGAGGCACCTAAGTGGATCACATGGGTTCCACATACATTCCTCCCAGCATCAGTTGTGTAAAATAAGCTGTCCTGCTGATAAGGGTCAGTTACCCCAGGCAACAGACTCCTCTTCCTGCCTGCTGGTCTCTCAGTGCAAGGAGTCCAAAGTGCCTTGGCTGCAGCATAACTTGTAGTTCAATGGGATCCTTAGACACGCGCCTCTACTGGGGACAAAGACTTCCAATCCTGCAGTTCCCATAGTTACAGGTAAGCGAAACACAAAATCTCCCAGTGGGTTATTGAGAGTGATAGTAAATGGAGCCACTCCTACTTTCACCCCTTGATTCCTGGACCCATACATCATTTCTATTGAGGATACAGCACTGTATTGAGGTCTCTGACTTAATACATGTATTGTTTTCTGAAGGATGGCTCCCCATCCATCCAAACTGCTGCCTCTGAAGTCTCAGGGGCAGCAGTTGGAGCCTGTCAGTCAACTATGCTCCCTGTAGCAGGTTCTAGTGAAGAGGATCCAAGTGATGCATCTCCATGATCACCACAGAAAAGGGCCAAAAGTCTTTTAGAATAATTTCTAGGAAATATCTAAAATCTAAATATTTGCACAGTTGTTCCAATTATCTCTACCTTAAAATAAATTATGCCAAAACCTAGTGACTTGAAATAGCCACCATTTTATTAAGCTAATGATATGGAAAGTTAGGAATTTTGGCAAGGTTTGGTTGGATGATCTTTCTGTTGCACAATGCACTGACAGGTGGCGTGGTAGTATCATCTGGTGGAAGGGATGATCTGGAGGGTCCAAGACAGTTCTGCTCATGTGCTTGAAACTGCGGTGTGGATGGTGGAAGCCTAGACTTAGCCAGGACTATTGACCTGAAGACCTACACACAGCCAGTCCAGCATGGTAGCTTCAAAATAGTAAGAGGTGTTACATGTTGGCTCAGGGCTCCAGTGAACAAGGCAGAAGCTTCTTGGACTTTTCTAACGTAGTCCCAGAAGTCAAAGAGCATCTCTGCTTCTGTACTCTAGAGGTTTAAGAAAGTAGATTAAAGAAGAGAGAATCTATAACCCATCTTTCAATGGGAGAAGGATCAGAATATCTGTGACCATGTTTTAACTCATAATATGGCTAGTATTTCAGTTAGCTGGAATAATTTATTACTGAGAACAACTTATTTGCCAACACTGCCAGGAAAACAGTGTGTCACAATAATATACAATACCTATATTTGCACAAAGAACAAAAATATCTGTTTAATGAATGCATGATTAAATATATATTACAAACTGCAATGCAAGTGAATGAACTAGCTGGAGACAGTGATGCTTGCTTCATTCTTGACAGGAAAATTCCCTCTTCCCTTTCCTCTGACCCCTTGCTTACCATTTGACTGAAGGATGCCTGGCCACCCCACCTTCTTGTAAAAGCAGAGCTTGTGGAGATGACAGAAGATGGCAACTTAGTCACACACATCCTTCCATCTCCCTACAGCAAAGAACTGAGAAACCAAGTGAAACAGATACAGATGATAATCTGGGAACCCAGAAGAGCAAATGGAAGGATGAAGAATTAGATCAAACACCAAAGGGATGGAGAAACATAAGGAAAACAGCAAATGAGGAAATTTACAATCATAGCTGCCCTACCAGCAAGTTGGGTGCAGCATGGCCATCTTGAGACGAAGTGGGCAGCATTCTAGGTGAGGAGCACAGGAAGGAAACTTCATGGAATTCCCAATAGAAGACAGAGATACTGTGTAGACAAACATGAAACAAAGCAAGGTGAGCAAAACATGAACTGGATCTAAGGAGGGAAAGTGCAGGAAGGCAGGAGAGACCCCTAGGAATCCAGGCAACCACAAAGCAGAAAGGGAGCCAGAAAATAGCGACATAACTACTCACCAGCAGCAATCCCTGATCATAGGGGTGGGTGGCACTCACAGAGTAGAGATCCACAGAGTGGCAGCTGCAGATCCCCCACCAGACCCAGCACCCTCACCCCCACATTTGGTCAGGGCCAGGTCCTGATTGCCAGAAATACTCTATGAGGAGTACCCAGGCACCCACGCCAGAAACCAGGGGAGGATGCTCCCCACCAATCCCTTGCCCTCCTGGTAACGATCAGTACAGCCCTCTCCCCCTGCCCGAGGCCGGTAAAGAACACCCACCCCACCAGCTCAGCAACTGGAGGTGTATCCCTTCACTATCCTGGCGATCCATAGTGCACATTCCTGCACTGTCAGACAGGTGACTGGCTAAGCGCATCCACCTCACCTGACAACCACCGCTGCCCTCCTCTCCTGGTGATCGGTGGTGCATGCTCCCTATGCCACCAGACTGGCAACCAGCAGAGAGCACCCACCTCCCTATCCCCTACCACCCGTCCCCCTACTGCCACTGCAACCCCCACCACACCTCCCACCCAGTGTTCAGCAGCATGCCCTCCAGTGCTGCTGAACAAATGACTGGAGGTACATGCCAATCTGGCCCACTCTGGCACAGTAGGCCATATGATTGTCTGATTCAAAATGGCCAATAGCAACAAATGGCAACTATACACATGGACCTCACCAGACTGAATACACAAGAATCAAATTGACTTCATCTGTGGAAAGAAACAATGGAAAAGCTCAATATCAACAGTCAGAACAAGGCCAGTCCTCCACCTCCACCTTGTTCACCAACGATTGGTGGCATACACTCCCCCACACCACCAGGCTGGCAATCAGTGAAGCACGCCCATCCCGGAGCCACCAACCCCCCACAGCCACCTCGCTTGCACAGCAATCAATGGTGCACACTCCAGTGCAGCCAGACTGGCAACCAAAAGTGTGTGCCTGCCCTCCGCCACTGTCACACTCCCCTGGCAATCAGCAGCACACACTCTTTGCACTGCCAGACTAGCAACTGGCAGAGCACACCCACCCTGCCCACCACCTCCACATGCCCCTTCCACCAGGAAATTGGTGGCATGCTCTCCTGTGCCACTTGATAGCAACTGGAGGTGCTTGCCCACCCTCTGTGTCCTCCCCTGCCACCCTGCACCCCCAGCAATCAGCAGAGTGTACTCGTCTGGAGCCAGACAAGCAATGGGTGACCAAAGTCCCCTCTCCCCCTGTCCCAACCACCCCATCCACCCAGGAACTGGTGGAAAGAGATATCACAGCATCAAAATGGCTACCAGTGGCACAAGCTCCCCCCTTCCCCACCCAACAACTGATGTAGTGAGCTCCTCCTGTGCCACCTATCCAGTGACTGGTGACCTGTGCACCTCAGCCCAACCACTCAGCAGCCAGTGGCATGCATACACAGTGACCAACTCATCAACCAGTGAGAACACTCCCTGCACCCACGCCCGGTGACCAGCGGGACATACATCACCGCATCAAGAACACCAGTCATATTCTGACAGGCACCATCTGCAACTCTACCAAACAATGAGCAGGAGATTCTAGTACCCTCATCCAGCATCTGCCCGACTGCAACATCGTGCGTCCCACACCCAAACAGTTGTTACAAGCTGACTGCACTTGCACTAAAACCCCTTGATCCCCCACCACCTACTGAGACATCAATCTGTGCATGTGCAGTGGGACTACCCTGTCCATTTTGGTAGAACTCACTCACAGTGGATGTGAAGGAACCTGCCCTGGCCTCTTGAGAACACATGAACTGTTAGCACAAACCCAGAAGGACCCCATGGTTTCATAAGTGCTGTGGAGGGACCATGACCACCCAACACTTATCACCCAATATCAGAGAAAGAATTTGCTCTCCCACCTAACCATGGAAGACTCGTACATAAGTGAGAACCACCACACCCACTAATGACAGGAATTCACGCCCAGCCAACCAACAATGCCAAAGTAACACATAAATCAATATTATAATAATTAAAGTAATACAAAGGAAGAAAGACATTCTAAAGAGAAAGAGAAGAAACAAAACTCTTGATACATCAAAACAAAAAAATCAGCACAAAATAAACATATAACCATAAAGAAATATATAAATAAATAAACTGACGATATAATGCCTCGAAGACAGCAAACAATAACAAGTCATATGAAGAAACAGGATGGCTCAAACAAGTGAGTAAGTTAAGGGACAGAAAATCTTCCTGAGGAAAAAATGGTAATAGAACTGCCTGATAAGAAATTCAAAAGGCTTATATTTAGGCTCCTCAGAAAGATCAGGAGAATGGACAAAACCCTAGAACAATTCAGGAAAACAATACAAGAACAAAATGACAAAATAAATAGACAATTAGAAACAATACAAACACAACAACTAGAAATCCACAAGGTAAGCAATAAAATTTCAGAAATAGATAACTTAATGGATGGGCATAGAAGTAGAATAGAATCAATGGAAAAAAGAATCAGTGAAATAGTGAACAAATCCTCGATAATAATTTGAGGAACAATCAGAAAAAAAAAAAAGAATGAAGAAAAATGAAGAAAGTCTAAGAGTTATGTGGGACACCAACAAGTGGACTAATTTATGTGCAATAAAAATTACAGAAGGGGAGGAGAAAAAAGGTACAGAGAAAATTTTTGAAGATATATTGGCAGAAACCTTCACTAACACCATGAAAAACTTCCCTAACATCACAGAAAGGTTTCCATCCAGGGAGCTGAATGAACCCCATGCAGGATAGTCCCGAAAGGAAAGTCACCAAGACATATCATAATCAAACTTTCCAAAACCAAAGACAAAGAAAGCATTCTGAGAGCAGCTCATGAAAAACAAAATATCACTTACAAAAGGACACCGATAAGAATAAGACAAAGTGCTGATTTCTTGGCAGAAACCATGCAGGCAAGAAGGCAATGGGATGACATACATAAAACCCTGAAAGAAAATAATTTCCAAAGAAGATCATACATCCAGCAAAATTGTCTTTCAAATATTATGGCAAAACTAGGACATTTCAAGATAGGCAGAAATTAAGGGAATTTTTAAAAACCAGATGAAACTTACAAGAAATAGTAAAGGAAGCTCTTCAGAAAGAGAACCAACATTATCAGACAACAACATGAGAACAAAATACATAGCAGTGTCACCCAGATACCAAACCAAAGAATTTTAAAAGTAAAATAAAGCTGCAATACTAATAACAGGGAATCAGAAATGTCAAGCTGTAAACAACACAGCAACTTCAAAACAAAACAAAAGAGGGGAATAAATGGTGTACTTACAGAACTTCCATATGGAGAGGAAGTCAAGGCAATATCTAGATATAACAGACTGTTTTAAATATAGGAAGATAAAGGTAAGTTTCTGAGCAATCACAAAAATAATAAATCTACACTCCAAAATAAAGAAAATTAAAAAGACTCAATAAACACAAAATCAACAACATCAAAGACTATGAAAAGAAAATCCATCAACAAAAAGAGCTAAGCACAGACAATTAAGCAAAACAAACCATTTACACCACAAAAACACATAATAAATGGCAGCAGTAAATTCATACCTATCAATAATCACATGGAATGTCAATGTTTAAATGCACCAGTCAAGAGACAGAGAGTGGCAGGATGGATTAAAAAAAAATGACCCAACAATATGTTGCCTACAAGAGACATAGCTTAGGCACAAATACATAAAGAGGTTAAAAATCAAAGGATAGAAATAAATATATCAAGGAAACAGCAAACCAAAGAGAGCAGTAGAAACAATAATAATTTCTGACAAAATAAATTTTAAGACAAAATCCAGTATAAGAGACAATGAAGGCTATTATATAATGATTAAAGGGTCAATTCATCAAGACAACATCACAATAATAAATATTAAGCACCAATTAGAGCTCCAAAATACACAAAACGAACTAAACAGAATTGAAAAGAGAAATAGTTCTACAATAATAGTAATAGATGTTAACACACCGCTTTCAGTAATGGACAGAACTAGAAAAAACTCAACAAAGTTACAGAATGCCTAATCAACACAGTCAACCAACCTCGTAGAGATATACAGAACACACTTCCCAACAGTAGTACAGGACACATTATTCTCCAGCACACTTGGATCCTTCTCCAGAATAGACCATATTTTAGGCCACAAAGCAAGCCTCAATAAACTCAAAAACATCAAAATAATACAAAGCTTCTTCTCTGACCATAACACTATAAAACTAAAAATCAATAACAGAAGGGAGAAGGAAAAAAAAGTACATGGACACTGAATAGTACCTTGTTGTTGTTAGGTGCTGTCAAGCCAGCTCCGACTCATAGTGACCCTATGTACAACAGAACAAAGCAATGCCCAGTCCTCACAACAGTTGCCATGCTTGAGCCCATTGTTGCAGCCACTGTGTCAATCCATCTCATTGAGATTCTTCCTCTTTTCCGCTGACCCTCTACCAAGCATGATGTCCTTCTCCAGGGACTGATCCCTCCTGATAACATGTCCGAAGTATGTGAAACGTAGTCTTGCCATCCTTGCTTCTAAGGAAAATTCTGGCTGTACTTCTTCCAAGACAGATTTGTTTGTTCTTCTGGCAGTCCATGATATATACTCAATATTCTTCACCTACACCGTAATTCAAAGGTGTCAATTCTTCCTGGGTCTTCCTTATTCATGGTCCAGCTTTCACATGTATATGAGGCCATTGAAAGCACCATGGCTTGGGTCAGGTGCACCTTAGTCTTCAAGGTGACATCTTTGCTTTTTAACTCTAAAGAGGTCTTTTGCAGCAGGTTTGCACAATGAAATCCATCTTTTGATTTCTTGACTGCTGCTTCCATGGGTGTTATTGTGGATCCAAGTAAAATTAAATCCTTAAAATTTCAATCTTTTCTTCATTTATCAAGATGTTGCTTATTGGTCCAGTTGTGAGGATTTTCGTTTTCTTTATGTTGAGGTATAATCCATACTGAAGGCTATAGTCTTTGATCTTCATCAGTAAGTGCTTCAAGTCCTTTTCACTTTCAGCAAGCAAGGTTGTGTCATCTGCATATCACAGGTTATTAACAAGTCTTCCTCCAATTATGATGCCCTGTTCTTCATATAGTCCAGCTTCTTGGATTATTTGCTCAGCATACAGATTAAATAGGTATGGTGAAAGGATACAACCCTGACACATGCCTTTCCTAACTTTAAACCACGCAGTATTCACTTGTTCTGTACAAACGACTGCCTCTTTGTCTATGTACAGGTTCCTCAAGAGCACGATTAAGTGTTCTGGAATTCTTATTCTTTGCAATGTTATCCATAATTTGTTATGATCCACACAGTTAAATGCCTTTGCATAGTCAATGAAACATAGGTAAACATTTTCCTGGTATTGTCTGCTTTTTGACAGAATCCACCTGACATCAGCAATGATATCCCTTGTTTCACGTCCTTTTCTGTACCCAGCTTGAATTTCTGGCAGTTCCCTGTTGATATACTGCTGCAGCTGCTTTTGAATGATCTTCAGCCAAATTTTACTTGCTTGTGGTATTAATGATATTATTCAATAATTTGTGCATTCAATCGTATCACCTTTCTTGGGAATAGGCATAAATATGGATCTCTTCCAGTCAGTTGGCCAGGCAGGTGTCTTCTAAATTTCTTAGCAATGAGAAGTGAGCACTTCCAGCACTGCATCTGTTTGTTGAAACATCTCAGTTGGTATTCCATCAATCCCCAGAACCTTGTTTTTTGCCAATGCCTTCAGTGCAGCTTGGACTTCTTCCTTCAGTACCATTGGTTCCTTTCTTAAAAATTTTTGAGTAAACAAAGAAATTAAAACATTCTTAAACTCCAGAATAGACCACATTTTAGGTCATTAAATAAGCCTCAATAACATCCAAAACATCGAAATAATACAGAGTATTTTCTCTGATCACAGCACTGCAAAAATTGAAATAAATAGCAGGAAAAGCAAAGAAAAACCAAATACATAGAAACTAAATAACACCTTACTTAAAAACCAGTGAGTAATAGAAGAAATGGAAGATGAAATTTTAAAAATTCCTGCAATAAAATGAGAATTAAAACATCTCTTACCAAAACCTTTGGGATACAGCAAAAGCAGTGCTCAGAAGACAATTTACAGCAATAGACATGCACATAAAAATAGAAGGGCCAAAATCAAAATATTAACCCTACAACTGGAACAGAGTGTGACAAAAGAAGCCCACAGTCACCAGAAGAAAGGAAATAATACAGACTAGAGCAGAAATAAATAACATAGAGAACAGAAAAACAATAAAAAGAATCAACAAGACCAGAAGTTGGTTCTTTCAAAGTATCAACAAAATCAACAGACCACTGGCCAAATGACAAAAGAAAACCAGAAGACGAAGGAAATATCCAAATAAGAAATTAGTTGGGTGGTATTACAACAAAACAAACTAAAATAAAAGGGCTTATAAAAGAATACTATGATAAATAGTACCCCAACAAATTCGAAAACCTAGAGGGAATGGACAAATTTCTAGAAACACACTACCCACCTAAACTAACACAAACTGAGATAGAAAATCTGAACAGACCCATAACAAAAGAAGACATTGCAAAGGTAATGAAAAACTCCCAACAAAAAAGAAAGCCCTGGTACTGACAGCTTCACTGGAGAATTCCACCAAACATTCAGAGAAAAGCTCACACCACTATCACTCAAACTATTTCAGAGCATAGAAGAGGAAGGAATACTCCCAAATTCATTCTATGGAGCCAGTATAACCATGATACCAAAGCCAGGCAAAGATACCCCTAAAAAGATAAATGGCATTTTTTAGTGAGATGGAGAAACAAATCACCAACTTCATTTGGAAGGGAAAGAGGCCCCGGATAAGTAAACACCACTGAGAAAGAACAAAGTGGGAAGCCTCGTACTACCCAATTTAAAACATATTATACCACCATAGTAGTCAAAACAGCCTGGCACTGGTGCAACAACAGATATGTAAACCAATGGAATAGAATTGAGAATCCAGACATAAATCTATCCACATATAAGCAGCTGATATTTGACAAAAGCCCAAAGTCTATTAAATGGGGAAAAGACAGTCTCTTTAACAAATGGTGCTGCCATAACTGGATATCCATCTGCAAAAAAAATGAAACAAGACCCATACCTCACACCATGCACAAAAACTAATTCAAAATGTATCAAAGACCTAAATATAAAATTAAAACAATAAAGATCACGGAAGAAAAAACAGAGACAATGCTAGAAGCCCTAATATATGGCATAAACAGTATACAAAACATTACTAACAATGCACAAACACCAAAAGAGAAACTGGGAGCTCCTAAAAATCAAACACCTATGCTCATCCAAAGACTTCACCAAAAGAGTAAAAAGATTACCTACAGACTGGGAAAAAGTTTTGGCTATGACAATTCCAATCAGCATCTGATCTCTAAACTCTACATGATACTTCAAAAACTCAACAACAAAAAGATAAGTTACCCAATCAAAAAATGGACAAAGGATATGAACAGGCACTTCAAAGAAGACATTCAGGTGGCTAACAGATACATAAGGAAATGCTCACGATCATTAGCCATTAGAGAAATGCAAATCAAAATTACAATGAGATACCCATCTCACTCCAACAAGGCGGACATTAATACATAAAACACAATATTATAAATGTTGGAGAAGTTGTGGAGAGACCAGAACACTTATACACTGCTGGTGGGAATGTAAAATGGTACAACCACTTTGGAAATCAATTTGGTGCTTCCTTAAAAAGCTAGGAATACCATACGATCCAGCAATCCCACTCTTTGGAATATGTCCTAGAAAAATAAGAGCCTTCACACGAACAGATATATGCACACCCATGTTCATTGCAACACTGTTTACAATAGCAAAAAGATGGAAGCCACCAAGGTGCCTGTCAACGGATGAATGGATAAATAAATTATGATATATTCACATAACAGAACACTACACAACGATTAAGAGCAATGATGAATCCGTGAAACATCTCATAACATGGAGGAATCTGGAAGGCATTATGCTTAGTGAAATTAGTTGCAAAAGGACAAATATTATATGAGACCACTATTATAAGAACTCAAGAAAGTTTAAACACAGAAGAAAATATTCTTTGATGGTTGCAAGGGTGGGGAGGGAAGGAGAGGGGTATTCACTAATTAGATAGTAGACAAGAACTATTTTAGGTGAAGGGAAAGACAACACACAATACAGGAAATGTCAGCACAGCTGGACTAAACCAAAAACAAAGAAATTTCCTGAATACAACCAAATGCTTTGAAAGCCAGAGTAGGAGGGACAGGTGTATGGGAACCATGGTTTCAGGGGACATCTAGGTCAACTGGCATAACAAAATGTATTAAGAAAATGTTCTGCATCCCACTTTGGTGAGTCATGTCTGGGCTCTTAAATGCTAGCAAGGGGCCGTCTAAGATGCATCAATTGGCGTCAACCCACCTGGAGCAAAGGAGAATGAAGAACACCAATGACACAAGTTAAATATGAGCTCAAGAGAGAGAAAAGGCCACATAAACCAGAGACTACAACAGCCTGAGACCAGAAGAACTAGATGGTGCCCAGCTACAACCAATGACTGCTCTGACAGGGAACATAACAGAGAATCCCTGATGGAGCAGCATAACAGTGGGGTGCAGACCTCAAATTCTCATAAAAAGACCAGACTTAATGGTCTGATTGAGACTACAGGGGCCCTGGAGGTCATGGTCCCTGGACCTTCTGTTAGCCCAAGACTGGAACCATTCCCAAGGCCAACTCTTCAGATAGGGATTGGACTGAACTATAAGACAGAAAATGATACTAGTGTTGAGTGGAGTGAGATTCTTGGCTCAAGTAGACACATGAGACTATGTGGGCAGTTCCTGTCTGGAGGCAAGATGAGAAGGTAGAGAGGGACAGGACCTGGCTGAATGGATACTGGAAATACAGGGTGGAGAGGAAGAGTGTGCTGTCTCATTAGGGGGAGCAGCTAGGAGTACATAGCAAAGTTTTTGTATGAGAGACTGACTCGATTTGCAAACTTTCACTTAAAGCTCAATAAATTTTAAAAAAAGAAATTTGGAAGACAGCTTCTTGGCCAACTAACTAGAAGAGATCCATATTTGTGCCCATTTCAAAGAAAGTGATCCATCAAATTGCAGAAATTAGTAACAATATATTAATATCACACACAAGTAAAATTTTGCTAAAGACCATTCAAAAGCAGTCACGCCAGTATTTCAAAAGGGAACTGCCAGAAGTTAAAGCAGGTTGAGAATGCAGGATTCAGAAGAGGGCATGGAATGAAGGATATCTTTGCTAATGTCAGATGGACCTTGGCTGAAAGTGAAGAATACCAGAAAGATGTTTACCTGTGTTTTATTGCCTACGAAAGTCATTTAACTGTGTGGATCATAACCAATTATGGATAACATTGTGAAGAATGGGAATACCAGAATACTTAATTGTGCTCATGAGGAACCTGTACATAGACCAAGAGGCAGTCATTCAAAAAGAATAAGTGGATATGCATGGTTTAAAGTCAGGAAAGGTGTGTGTCAGGGTTAAATCCTTTCACCATACTTATTCAATCTGTATTCTGAGCAATTAATCCAAGAAGCTGGACTATATGAAGAAGAAGGCAGCATCAGGATTGGAGGAAGACTCATTAACAACCTGCAATATGCAGATGACACAACCTCGCTTGGTGAAAGTAAAGAGGACTTGAAGATCAAAGACTGTTGAAGATCAATTGATTACAGCCTTCAGTACAGATTAAACCTCAATATAAAAAAAAAATCCTCATAACTGAACCAATAAGTAACATCATAGTAAACAGAGTAAAGATTGAAGTTGTCAAGGATTTCATTTTACTTGGACCCACAATCAACGCCCATAGAAACAGCAGTCAAGAAATCAAACGACATATTGCATTGGGCAAATCTGCTTCAAAAGACTTCTTTAAAGTGTTGAAAAGCAAAGATTTCACTTTGAGGACTAAGATGTGCCTGACCCAAGCCATGATATTTTCAGTTGCATGTAAAAGTTAGACAATGAAAAAGGAAGACTGAAGAATTGGCACATTGAATTATGGTGTTGGGAAAAATACTGAATATACCATGGACTGCTAGAAGAACAAACAAATCTTTCTTGGAAGGAGTACAACCAGAGAGTTCCTTGGAAATGAGGACGGTGAGACTTCATCTCATGTACTTTGAACATGTTATGAAGAAAGACCAGTCCCTGGAGAAGGAGGGTCAGCAAAAAAGAGGAAGACCCTATATGAGACGGACTGACACAGCGGCTGCAACAATGGGCTCAAACATAACAATGATTGTGAGGATGGCACAGGACAGGGCAGCGTTTTATTCTATTATGCATAGAGTCGCTACAAGTGGGAACCAACTCAAAGGCACCTAACAACAATGGTAGTTCCTGGCGGTTGTTTGCAAATGTGTTTGGATTGTTTCTGGCTGTCACCATGAATGGGAAGTGATACCCGCATTTAGTGCCAGTGGCCAGGAATGCTAAATGTCCTGTAGTGCCTGAGGCAGTCCTGCACAAAACTGCCTTGCCCAAAATGTTGATAGCATTCCCTTTGAGTGGCATCAGTCCCTGGAGAAAGACATCATGCTTGGTAAAGTAAAGCATCATTGAAAATGAGGAAGACCTTCAAGGAGATGGAGCGACACAGTGGTTGCAACAATGGGCTTGAACATAGCAATGATTTTGAGGATGGTGCAGGACCAGGCAGTGTTTTGTTCTGTTGTACATAACGTCGCAATGAGTTAGAACCAGTTCAATGGCACCTAACAACAACAACCTAAACTCCCACAAAATTCTGCTCACTGTGAGGTAGTGGGGTTGTTGTGGGAGAGGTGAGGAAAAACCAAACTCAAAAACTGCCAATTTGTAGGTTTTTCCATGGTCTGTTTCACTTTACATAGTCTCTTTGTAAAAACCTAATGTTTTGGGAGTACATATTATTTTTTAAGATTTTTTTTTTCCCCAGCCTCTTCTTTTCTCCAAAATGGTGTCAGTGTGTATGAGGGCAGGACCTTAGTCAGCCTTATGGTTGTGGAGACAAGTGAGTAATCCACATTAAAAAAAAAAACCCAAGTCCAGGCATATCTGAACACATCTTCATGTTGCCCTTACACTTGAATACAGTTAACTGGCACATGTCTGTATCTGGGTTCTTCCAAAAGCTAACCCTGAGACAAGGATGTGGGTGCAGGTGCTGCAAATAAGTAACATGCTCAGCTGCTAACTAACCAAAAGGCTGGAGGTTCAAGTCCACCTAGAGGCACCTCATAAAAAAAGCCCTGGCAATCCAATTCTGTCAAATTAGCCACTGAAGGCCCTATGGAGCACAGTTCTACTCTGACACACCCAGGGTCGCCACGAGATGGAGTCAACTCCATGGCAACTGGAGAGAGTTTATTTGGGAAGTGATCCTGGGAAGCAGGAGGGATGGTGGAGAAACACTGAGAATGGAAAGTCAATATAAGGGTACATTATTGAGGAAGCTCCTGTAAGTTGGGATCTTGGTTCTTCCAGAACTGTCTGAGAAGTACATAGAATGCCCTTCTAGAATTGTCTCCCTGAAGGGCAAGAGGCTGAGTGTTTTCTACCAGCTCCCATCACCAAATGGTCAAGAGGATGGTCATCAGAGAAGATCTTGGTTCAGGAAGAAAAAGACTCAGCCTGAGCTGGAGGACAGAGACTGTTACCCAGAGGAGGGTGATTTCCCATGGAAATGTCCGTGGCAGCTGCAGGATGGAGGAAATAGAGTTGGGCCGAGGGATGGCATGGAGTGCCACAAACATCTGCATAGTATAGAATTGCAATTTTAAAATTATTTCCCCTTAGAAACTAGAAGATATTATGATTCCTGTTCCTTTAGAGGCAACCTGCTGTTTTTCTCTCTGGAAGCTTTTAAATATTTTATTTTATTCTTGATGTTCTGCAATTTCACCATTATGTGCCCACTTGTGGGACTTTGGCCATTCATCTTGTATGTCTGTCTGTGAACTTTTTCAATCTGAAAACTTGTGGGGTTTTTGGTTCTAAGCTTTCTCATTTTATCTTTTCTCTCTGTTGTAGGCTTTTTTTTTTAACTGTCTAGTTCATGAATTTAGTCTTTATCACTGTCCATTCTGCTATTCAGCACATCTATTAAATTTTTTAAAACATTTGATGATCATGGAATCCTAATTGGTTCTTTTTCATATCATCTGTTCTTAACTGATGGTGTGCCAACCCTTCATATCTGAATATTAATTATACTTATTTTGAAGTTATTTCTCCCTTTCCACAGATATTAGCAATTTTATTTGTTGATTTTGGTGCTTTTCTTAAATGATTTTTGTTTTCCTTAAATGTTTGGACATTCTTAACTATTGTTTGTATTTGAATTTAGAATTCTTGTTTGCCTGAGTATTAAGTACTGACCCCAGCGCCTTGGGTGACTTGGGAAGGTAGGGGTGGTAGAGGGTAGGGAAATGCAAGCAAGTAGCTCTGCTTCTGAGGGTGGGGGACTCTCCCCTCTAAGGAGTGTAAGTCATCTGGGGTCATTTTATTCTTTCTCTGGCCCACCTGCCCATCTGAAGTTCCTGGATCATGACTCCTCCTGCTTTAGACAGATGTACTCAGGGTTTATTCTGGGAGCAAATGCATGAATCAGCCACCCTCTTTTTTTTCCTTCTTTCTTTTCTTTCAGCTGTCTGGAGTTACTTCCAGCTGTGTTCTTCCTCTCTAGGGATGTTTCATCTGGATGTTTCATCCTGGGTCTAAACATTACCAATGTTCTCTGCTCAGTAGGTGGGGAGGGCTCAGCTATTCTGAATAAAAAGCTAATTAATTAACGTGATGATTGCCTGAAAGCCCCTCTTGCTCGCTCTGTTTGTTGAGTCTGAGTTTAAAATATTTCTGAAATTGCTATTACTTCTGCAATAGTTTTCTGTTGTGTATTTTCGGGCTACGTTTTTTTTTTTTTTCCCCCTGCCCTTATGGTTCTGCAATCTAACCCCATCTGCTTTCTATCTTCCAGGAATTTTTCAGAGTCTAAGGATAGATCCCTTTCTTGTTTCACAGGGCCATCATGAATTCCTCTACCTCCTCCTCCTTTCATTCATTTATCTTATTTAAACCTCACAATGACTCAAAGCGGTACTATTATTATCTTACTTATCAGAAGAGAAAAAAAACTGAGGCTCAGAGAAGTTAGGTTAACTTCCCTTAGTTGTCACAGCTAGTACATGGCAGTGCTGAACTTGAACCCTGGTGCATCTGACTCCAGGGGGCAATATAAGCATTCCCTCCATTAGTCAGATATCTCCATGTTTCTTAGTTCCAAGATCCACTTTCCTATCCTCCTACCAGTGGCCCAAGAGCTCCTTGAGAGTGGGGTCTGTGCTAGAGCGTTCTTTGTATCCCCTGCAGCACCTGGCACCTTGGGGGGCTTCCACTGCTTTACTTTACTACAGGCTTAATAGTAATCTTTGTCTTTTAAAACCAAGACCATGCTTTACTTTGATAAAACTAAACAGAAGAGAAACAAAAAGTAAGGAAAAATACAGCTCTCTAAGGGTAAGGGTTGTTAGTAAACACACACACATGCACAAATTGCTGTCAAGTCAACTCCAACGTATGGCAACCCGTGTGTGTCACAGTAGAACTGTGCTCCACTGGGTTTTCAGTGGCTGATTGTTTGGAAGTAGATCACCAGGCCTTTCTTCTGAGGTGCCTCTAGGTAGACGCGAATCATCAGTCTTTTGGTTAGCAGCCAAGCACATTAACTGTTTGCGTCACCTAGGGACTCATTACCAAACTACACGATCTCTACTGCTTTGGACATTCTCAATCTCCTTTGTACATTTTTTTTACTCAGCAAACCACATAGATACAAAACTTGTTGGAAATATCCAAAGCAGTACAAACTGTTTCTGAGTGAGGAAGGCAGGGAAATATGGACATGGCAAGATCACTCAATTAGGAGTCAAGAAGAGTGGCTCATGATCTGCCACGAATTAATGATGTCACCTTTGACAAGGCAACCTCTGTGGACTTCCGTTTTTCTATCTGTAAGCTAAGGCCATTTCTAAGATCCCTCTAACCCTGATATACTGTGATTCTAAATGAACACTAAATGCACTTTTATCAGAACTAAAAGCTTAACTTATAAGTGTTCCCAGCTTCTCTGCTTACTCATATCTTTCAGAGCCCTGGTACTTCTTTAGTCCTATCACTCATTTCTTGCCTCACGCTTTAACCCTCTGGCCATGGAACTAGGCAAAGCTTTCCTGTGCAAATACCATTATATTTTTTGCATCCTAGTCCTTCTTCATCCCAGGCTGCACCATGGTCTTTCATACCAACTCCCCTCGCCACCCCGCCCCCACACACCCATTACTTGGCCAGGCTATTTTTAAGACTCAGTTTAGGTATGACTTCCTTACAGGAAGACCTTATTGATGCCCCTATAGTGTGTGTGAGAGACCCACTTTCATGCTTTTCCGTACTTCTTGGTGGGAACACACAATGTGCCACAGCACTAATCTAATTTAAACCCAAATCTCTGCAAGTAAACATTAGCTCTGTTTTTACAGATGTAAAAACTAAGACACAGCAAGATTAAAGAACCTGCCCAACACTTCATACCACCAAGTCTCGGAGCCAGTAATCAAACCTAGTGTGTTTCGGTTCCCACATGGACCACCTTTGTAGCATCTGCCTCACAAGGCCTAGACATAAATGGGATGTTGCCCCACCAGCCCAATCTGGGATGGTGAGGATGGCAAACCTGCAAAGGCCAATGCACAGGTTATGGCAGCTAGAAAAAGGCCCAGCTGGGAAACAGATGTAGGGAGCACACAGGGCCATTGGGCCACTCAGAATGGGGAGGGGAGAAGAAGGGAATCCTGCATGCAGAATCCTACCTACTGGGCACTGAGCTTATGTGTGGACTAGCTTCAAGCCCACAGAAGGATTTGGGCACATACACATCCGGGGTGTTCTTTGCTTCTTCTTCTTAGTCTTTAGGTACCAAGTAACCTTGGGGTAGGGAAGTCACTTATGGTCTTTGGGGATTAACTAATGAAGTAGATGCCATGTGGGTATATAGTTAATATATTTCAGTTGGAGCCTCTCCCATGTGGGGGTACCAAATATGAATCAATAAGGTCAAATCAGACTTGTATTGCTTTCAGGCATAGACTACTACAAAACTTGTAGAACAAAGAATAGATTTAATGTGCTTTTTCTAATAAATTTTAAGGATAGAAACAGGGAAAAATAAGAGAAAGTTTCTAAATTCAAGATTATGCAAAAATTTTAGAGCAATTTTCCTAAAGAGAAGCATTAGACCCATGCATCACTGTCATTTTAACTAATATTTAGTTTAGAATCTTGAAAAGGTGAGGCAAATGAATTTTCCAGTAAGTAACTTACCTTATGCAAAGTTGTTTTAGAAAGGATCATAGTTGAAATTGCTCTCAAAAATACTTAACAATGAAGACGCAATAAGAAATACAAAGATAAGTTATTAAAAATATAGCAGAGTGGCTAAGACTACGGGCTCTGAAGTCAGATTGCCAAGGGTAGATTCCTGACCTTAGTTTGTGTGTCTCTGCCTTTGTCTTTCTCATCCATAAAATGGAGATAAAGTTATGTACCTATAGAGTTGTGTAAAGATTTAATGAGTTAATACCACTGGAGGAGAGCTTGGCATATGCTAAATATTTAATAAATGCTAGCTATTATTAGTTAACTATTACCTATTATTACTGGCAATTAAAGATAATTAATAGAATAAATTTAGAGAAATATAAAATTAGTCTATAAGTGTGTATGTGTATTCCTTAAACTCTGGGAGAAGGAGAAAAGGTAGGGAAGAGAAAAAGAAAATGTAAGATAAATCCTCATTTATTGGAGGAGCCAATAGTTATTGTCTAGATTTAATAAATCAAACACTAGAGGTATTAGCATATTAATTAGAGTTGTGACTTTATTCACCAGGAAAATTGCAAGCCAATTTTTTTTTTTAAAGCAAACTCTGAGGTATGGGCATGTTTTTTGAACTTTTGACCAACCAAGAGTATAATGGCTTATAGTTAAAGTCAGAATAGTAATTACACTTGGAGTAAGTAGTCAAGCTAGTAACTAGGAGGGAAAATGAGGTGGGAGGGTTTCTATGGTGCTGGTATTATTTTATTTCTTGATGTGGGTGCTGATTACGAGTACATATAGTATTTTCTGTACATACATAATACAGCAATAAAAAGTTTGAATAAAAGGTTGCCACACGAGAATAGGATGGGGGAAAAGGATATATAGAAGTGGGGCTAGAGGTTTGCTTTTTATTGAATTATATTTAAAAATTAATGTGTGTTTACTCTAAAAGCCATTGTTTAGTATTCCTATATATTCAGGATAATGTGAAGGGTTCCTTCTGGCACAGGAAGCTCATGGTTTCATCTTTCCTGAGCTGGGTTAGGATCTAGGAATCCAATAACAAAGGCCTCTGACTTCAAAACAGCAGTGGATGCTACAAGGGTGCCTGAAACTCAAAATTCCGTAAGAGGAGTGCCCCTTCACAATGATTCATCATTGTTGTCAGTGTGATGCTTCGGTCTGTGATCACATATCAAGCACCTGTCCTGTTTCAGACACTGCAAGGAGCTGAGAACACAAGATAAATAAAACATGGAGCTTACAGGTTTACAAGGAGATAGGCATGATGACTGGCTGCGTGATGGCTAAGTGAGCTACGTGAAGAGGGCACTTACCCAGCTGCAGTGGGGATGAGGAGAACAAGGGTGGTTTCAGAAGATGTGCTTGCTGCCTAAGCTATTAACCAAGTAAAGAAGGCTGGTATAACAGTCAGGGGTCTACAAGAAAAACAGAACCAGTAAGATAGAGAGATATAGATATAAAATTTAATTTTTTTAAAGAACTGGTTTATGTGATCATGGGGGCTGACAAGTCTGAGATCTGTAGGGCAGGCCTGGAGGCTGGAAACTCTTGGGCAAGGGCTGACTCTGCAGTCCACAGGTGAAATGTCTTCTTCCTCAGGAAAACCTCAGTTGCTTTTAAGGCCTTTGAATTAATTGATTGAATGAAGCCTACCCAGATAATCAAGGATAACCTCCTTTATTTAAAGTCAATTGATTGTAGATATTAACCGCACCTATAAACTATGTTCCAAGAAACACCTAGATTAGTGTTTAATGGAAATCCTGGGTAACGCACCTCATGCGCAGCCACCGCCCGTCTGTCGGTGGTGACTCGTGTGTTGCTATGAGAGTGAACAGATGTCGATGGAGCTTTCAGGCTAAGATAGACTAGAAGGAAAGGCCTGGTGATCTGCTCCCAAAATCAGCCATTGAAAACCCTATGGATCACGATAGTCTGATCTTCGACTAATCATGGGGATGGCACAGGATTGGGCAACATTTCATTCTGTTGTGCATGGCATCACCATGACGATGTGACAGCAGCTAACAACAAAAGTATAAACTAGCCAAGTTGACACATAAAACTAACCATCATGTGACTGTCCTGACAGGGAGCACAACAGAGAACCCCTGAGGGAACAGGAGAACAGTGGGATGCAGACCCCAAATTCTCATAAAAAGACCAGACTTAATGGTCTGACTGAGACTAGAAGAATCCCGGTGGTCATGGCCCCCAAATCTTCTGTTGGCCCAGGACAGGAACCATTCCCAAAGACAACTCATCAGACATGGAAGGGACTGGACAATGGGTTGGAGAGAGATGCTGATGAAGAGTAAGCTACTTGTATCAGGTGGACACTTGAGACTATATTGGCATCTCCTGTCTGAAGGGGAGATGGGAGGATAGAGAGGGTTAGAAACTGGCAAAACGGTCACAAAAGGAGAGACTGGAAGGAGGGGGAGAGTAAGTGGGAGTATGGAGTAAGGTATATATAAGCTTATATGTGACAGACTGACTTGATTTCTAAACTTTCACTTAAAGCACAATAAAAATTATTTAAAAAAAAAAACTAACCACCATGGCTGAGTTGGAGAAGGGGGAGTTATCCTACACAAAGGAACCAAAAAAAAAAAACAAACCCACTGCCGTCAAGTCCATTCTGACTCAAAGGGACAGTGGACGAAAAAGCACAGAAGGAAGAAATAGAACTCTGTGTGTGTGTGCGTGTGTGTGTGTGTGTACAGGTGAGTGTTGGTGGAGGGGCAGATAGAACACAGAAGCAGAAGTGTGAGGCAAGAGGCAGCAGCAGATGAGTCTGCAGAGGTGGACAAGGAAAAGGAGCTTATGGAAGCCTTTGCCTGCTGTGCTGAGGAATCTCACTTATTGATCATCAGAATCCTCTAGAATCTCCTTGAGATCATTTTTGAAAAATACAGATTCTGAGGCCCACTCCTAGACCTAATGACTCAGATGAGACCCAGGAATCTGTATTATTAAAAATCTCCTTTTTGTCCCCCAATCTGATGATGAGGCTTTAGTACCTGGTCCTTTAAGCAGTGGAAGCCAACAAAGTGTTAAATGACAGGGTCCCAAATTTTGTTGTCTTCCTGGTTCAAGTGCTTGTGACTTTCACATAAATAGCACAAGTTTTCCACGGTGGATCTAAACACCATCGTAGGTAGCATACCTCAGAAAAACTTGGCCAAGATCCTTCCCAGTGTGCTTATCTTCATAGACACAACCTAATTGGGATCAGAAGGGCCAGGAAGCTGGGAGGCAGAAGGATGGAGTTCTCTGTCACAGTCAGCTCCATTTCCATGGAGATCCATTCATTCATCAAGCATTCACTTAACGCCTACAGAGTACCCAGTCCATACCAGACTCAGTGGGGGACAAAAAGACAGCAAAAGCCAGCTTACAATTTTGCATACATATGTGTCTGAAGCATGCAGATTTGAAAAGAGCACAATGCAAAGCTCTTTTAAGGCTATATATATATATATTTTTTCAATTAAATTTAGATGAAGATTTACAGAACAAACTAGTTTCTCTTCAAACAGTTAGAACACACATTGTTTTATGACATTGGTTGACAATGTAGAGAGAAGCAACCCCACGACGTGTCAGCACTCTTCCTTCTCAACCCTGGGTTCCTATTACCAGCTTTCCTGTTCCCTCCTGCCTTCCAGGTACACCCCTGTGGTCTCGTTTTGTTCCATGGTACTGTTCAATCTTTGGCTGAAGGGTGAACCTCAGGAGTTGCCTCATTACTGAGCTGAAAGGGTGTCGAGGGCCCAAATTCTCAGGGTTTCTCCAGTCTCTGTCAGGCCAGCGAGTCTGGTCTTTCTTTCTGAGTTAGAATTTTGTTCACATTTTTCTCTGGCTTTGTCTGGGACTCTCTACTATGATCCCTGTCAGAGCAGTCAGTGGTAGTAGCCAGGCACCATCTAGTTGTACTGGACTCAGTCTATTAGTCCACTGGACTAATCTTTGCCTTGTGTCTTTAGTTTTCTTCACTATTCCTTGCTCCTGAAGGGGCGAGACCAGTGGAGTATCCTAGATGGCCGCTCACAGGCTTTTAAGACCCCAGAAGCTACTCGCCAAAGTAGAATGTAGAACATTTTCTTTATAAACTGTTATGCCAATTGAGCTAGATGTTCCCCGAGACCATCGTCCCCATAGCCCTCAGCCCAGCAGTTTGGCCCCTGGGGGAGTTTGGATGTGTCTGTGGAGTTACAGTGACCTTGCCTTGTACAGGTTGTGCCAGCTTCCCCAGAATTGTGTACTGTCTTACCCTTCACCAAAGTTACTCTGTATCTTTTGTCTATTAAGTGTTTTTCCATCCCCATCGCCCACCCATAACCATCAAATATTGTTTCATTTTGTATGCAAACCTTTTCATGAGTTTTTACAGTAGTTGTCTCATGCATATCTGTCCTTTTGTGATTGACTTATTACACTCAGCATAATGTCCCCTAGGTGTTATGAGATGCTTCACACATTCATCATTGTTCTTTATTGCTGAGTTTATTGCTGTCATTTCATAGTGCCTTTTTTTGTGGTGCTAATGTTTTCTTTGTTCTTCTTACTCTCCTGGGCTGAGTTCCTTTTGTTTGTGGATTTCTCTTTCATTTCTTTTGTTTTCATAGATTTTGTTTTTATTGAGACTTTACGTTTTTCTTCTTTATTTTGATGAGTAAATTTGTTAACTTTCTTTGTGGTTACTTTGAAGTTTACCCTTATCTTCCTAGGTTTGAACCAGTCTGTTATTACTTGGTATCGCCTTGCCTTCCTCTCCTTTAGAAAGTTCTATACCTATACCGTTTATTTCCTCTTTTATTTTTCTGATGTTGTTGTCATTTCAGATTAACCTCTCTGGTTCCCTGTTGCAATTGGTTTTGGATAGTCTTTGAGGGTTCATTTCCTAGGTTGGCATCTAGCTGGTACAGTCTTGTGTCCTAGATTCAGGCTGTGGTCTGATGTTGTTTGTTCTCAGACCAAAGGACTCTCTTTAATAATTCTTGTAAGTTTGGTTTGGTTTTTACATATTCCCTTAATTTCTATGTGTCTGGAAATGTCCTATTTTCACCATCATATTTGAACAAGAGTTTTGGAGGATATATTATTTTTGGTTGGCAGTTTTTTGCTTTCAAGGTTCTTATATGTCATCCCATTGCCTTCTTGCCTGCGTGGTTTCTGTGAAATAATCAGAGCTTAGTCTTCTTGTTTCTCCTCTCTGTGTGACTTTTTGTTTTTCTCGAGCTGCTCGAAGGATTTTTCTTTGTCTTTGGTTTTACTGAGTGTGATTATGATATGCCTTGGTGTTTTTCTTTTGGGGCCTATCCTATATGGGGTTCGTCAAGTTTCTTGGATGGTCAGCTTTTCATCATTCATGATATTAGGGGAGTTTTCTGTCAGTAATTCTTCAATGATCCTGTCTGTGTTTTCTGTTTTCTCTCCCTGCTCTGGAACTCTGATCACTTGCAAATTTTTGCTTTTGGCTATATGCCACACAATTCTCAGGGCTTCTTCATTTTTTTCACTCTTTCTTCTGATTTCTCCTCAAACAGAGTGGTATCCAAGTGTTTGTCTTCAATTTCGCTGATACTGTCTTTCGCATTTCAAACCTGCTCCTCAGCCCTTCTATGACACTGTCCATTTCTGAAATCTTGTTATTTATCGTTTGGATTTCTAATTGTTGTTTTTGTATGATTTCTAGTTGTGAATTTATTTTGGCATTTTGTTCCTGTATTACTTTTCTGAGTTTTTCCATCTTTTGTCTGTATTTTCCACAAATTTGTCTGCCTTTTCCAAAAATTTGTCAATTTTTTCATCATTTTTGTCTGCCTTTTGCTTCAACTCTTGGATTGCTCTGAATATTAGAGGATTGAATTCCCTGTCAGATAGTTCTAGTGCCTCTTCTTCTACTGAAAAGTCATCAGGTGTTTTATTTTGGATGCCTAAGGGAACCATCCTGTCCTTTTTTTTTTTTTAATATGTTTTGACATTGCTGTCTTTGGGACATTCAATAGTTATTTTCTTTGTTTCTTGATTGTAGGTTTGTTTGTTTCATCCTGCTTTTTGTTTTATTTGTTTATGTCTGAGCAAGTGGGCTGTGTGTTCTTTGTTGTTTGCTCATCTGTAGTCATGATACTTTTCACCTTCTTGTCCAATGGGCAGAGCCAGTCACTCATCTATGGTACAGCAGGGCAGGTCTAGCTTAAGGGGAGGGGCTGGGATGGATTGTTTTGTGGCACACACTAGGACTGAGAGGGTGAGCCAGGAATCAGTGCTGGGCCAGTTCCAGTAGGCCATGCCTGTGCAGCTTGGGGGTATGATGTTCAGTGCATGATGCAGGTAGGCAGGAAAGAGGGGGGAGGTTGTGATGTGTGGAGCTAATAGGGGTATGGGAAAGAGGAGAGAGAGGAGAGAAAAACAGGAGCCAAAAACAAGCAAAGAAAGAGAGAAAAAAAAGAGTGTTAAGTGAGCTTGCCATTGGAGTAGAGAGATGAGAAGCTGAGAAATGGAGAAAAACAAAAATGAAGAAAAAAGAAAAGGGGAAAAAGAAGCAAAAAAAACTAGATAAAAATTTGGAAAAGAAAAGCCCCCAGGAGTCCCAGAGTCCCACCAGTGGGGCTGCTAAGACCAGGAAAGTGGCTCCCAGGCTGTGCAGCATAGCCTGGCAGAGGGGGTATAGAGGTCACACAGTACCAGGTATTCAGGAGACAGGAAAAGAAGATAAATGTAGAGAGATGAGAACTGAGAAATGAAGACAGACAGAAAGGGAAAAAGAGACAGAAAAGAAAGAGAGAGAGAAATGCCCACAGGGATCCCACCTACATGACTACACAGATTGGGGGACTGGCTCCTAAGCCATGCAGTGCAGCCCATCTAGAAGGGGCTCCCAAGCTGCAAAAAGAAAAATAAACAAACAAAACAAGGGGGGAAAAAACCAGGGATCCCACCAGCGCAGTGTCGTGGGCCAGGGGAGGTGTTTCCCAGTTGAGCGTGGCTTCACAGCCTTTCAAGAAGAAGCAAAGATGGCACATGGAGCCAGGGGTTCCAGAAAAAGGAGGGGGAGGTGATAGGAGACACAGAAGAAACCAAAAGAGATGGAGAGAAGCAATACCAGCTCAGGGGCCCGGCCAGTGTGGGCAGGGTGAATCCAAGCAGCCTGAGGCCAAAGCAGTGGCCCCCGGCCAAGAGACTGCAGCTGGCGGGAAGCAGAGGAGGCTGAAGGGGGGACAGAAGTGGGGGGACCTAGGCAAGGTATATCACTCGTTACTGGGTGGTCTGTCTCCTGCTGGAAACTTTGTGAAGCTGCTTTCCCGTACTCCCTGTCCACTGATCTCTGATGTGGGTGGGGGGTATCCAAGCAGCACAGGCGCTTCGCTTCCCAGCCAGCTGAGCCACCACAGCCAGCCAGGAAACTTGTAGGTAGAGCAGCAGGGAGAGAATGGGGGGCAGGAAAACATCTATCGCTGGTTATTGGGTGCTCTGTCTCCTGCTGGGAGTTCCATGAAGCTGCTTTCCCGTGCTCCCTGTCTGCCAATCCCCAGCTGGAGTCAAAGATGGCAGATCCATGCTGCACTAGCTGATGGGGTCCTCGGCATGTATCTCTCCTCGCTGTCCGTCCTCTGTCAGTTTCTTATTCCATTCAGTGCTTGGCTGAGTTCTCTATCTCTTCATCTGGCACTTCAGGTTCCAGGAATGATGTTTGTCTGTATTTTACTTAGTTTTTCAGGTCTTTGCTGTGGAGGGACAGCGTGGTGCTTCTGTCTATGGCGCCATGTTGTCCAGAAGTCATCTTAAGGCAATATTTAAGACAAGAGTGAGAAGACTGTACAGACAGAAAGCGTACTTGTCAAAAGACCTAGGTTTGTTTAACAAGGCAACTCACACAAAGTGCCTATTACAAAGCTGGCACATAAAAGAAAAAAATTTTTTTTTTTTTTTTTGCACATAGGAAGCATTAAATAAATGTTGGTGTCTTGCCTTCTTGAATTATTATTAATACCTGCACTCCCTTTGCACAAGTCATGGTCTTTGGAGTCCAGGAATAAATTTTAAATAGGAAAAAGCAGGTCTGGCTTCTAAAATCTTACCAAACCCAAAAACCCATTGCCATCGAGTAGATATCTACTTACAGTGACCCTACAGGACAGAGCAGAACTGCCCCACAGGATTTTCAAGGTTGCAAATCTTTACAGAAGCAGACATCCACATCTTTCTCCAGCAGAGTGACTGGTGGATTCAAACCACCTACCTTTTGGTTAGCAGCCAAGCACTTAACCATTGTGCCTCCAGGCTCCTTTACAGAATCATCGAAGATTTTATTAATGTCATGATGTTCGTCTGGTTGATATAGGAGAAAAGGCACTGGATATCAGTAGCTGAACTGCAAATTAGACGTTACAAATAAGGCTAACATATGAGAGAGAAACACCCTTCCCTAGAACACCCAGGGAAGCTACCAGGGCCCATCACCGCAACCTCCAACCCCAGAAGAGTGTTTTCCCTGGGGGGACTCTCCTTTCTGCGAGCTTTCGGCACCTTGTGCCCTTAAATGCTATAGCCCTTTGATCATTCCCCTTCATCCAGTCTCAGTAGGTCAAGTGCTCAGATTCACATGGACCTTGAATGTCAGTTAGAAGTAAGCCTTTCTATTATAGTAGATTGCAGATTATCCCCAGATGGTTTTTAAGAAAGTTCAGGCACTGTGAACGGAAAATGGCTTAGGCCTGCATCAGCTCTGACCTAAGACACACCCAAGCTCAAAGTTACTCTCCCAACTCCAAAGGAAATCATTCTCAAAACTGTGAAGTGACCATATTGTGTCTCTCTGGATTGCACCCCATCTTATAAAGACTATCTAGGTCTACCCTCTCATCTTCTACTCTTGCTCCTACCACCACACACTAGGAGGGACTTCACTCTTCTATTACTGGGTAGAAAAAGCACCAGCTTCTCAGCCAGATGGTTTGAAGGCCTGTACCTAGTCGTCCTCTGGCCATGTCCTTACTCAGCAAC
The DNA here is from genome assembly GCF_030014295.1 of Loxodonta africana. Taxonomy (NCBI): domain Eukaryota; kingdom Metazoa; phylum Chordata; class Mammalia; order Proboscidea; family Elephantidae; genus Loxodonta; species Loxodonta africana. The sequence goes on along the minus strand of NC_087367.1, from coordinate 43,138,876 downwards.
ACTCCACATAGGTATCATCCTTTGAGGGTCAAATACGGTGAATCTGAATTAACAGAAAAAAAAATCTAAGAGCCTAAGGACTGGATTAAATGCCTATAAGGCAGGAAATCTGCCACCCATCCGTCAGTTAGTTATGCTGTGGTAGCTAGTTCATTGCTGTGGTGCTGGAAGCTATGCCACTGGTATTGAAATACCAGCAGGGTCACTCGTGGTGGACAGGTTTCAGCAGAGCTTACAGACTAAGATAGACTAGGAAGAAAGGCCTAGTGATATGCTTCCAGAAATCAGCAAATGAAAATCCTGTGAATCACAGCAGAACATTGTCCTACTCGCTTGCTTTGGACACATTATCAGAAAGAATTAATCACTGGAGGAGGACATCGTGTTTGGTGAAGTGGAGTGTCAGCAAGGGTAAGAGAGACCCTCAGTGATATAGAATGGCACAGTAGTTGCAACAATGGACTCAAACTTGCCAGTGATCTTGAAGATAACACAGAACCAGGCAACATTTTGCTCTGTTGTACATAAGGTTACCATAAGTCACAGTCTGCTCAATGGCAGCTAGCTATCTATCTAAGGCAGGAAAATGGCAAGTCAGCTAAAACCTAACATTCAAGAAAATCGTAGAAAAAACAAAATTAAAACCTTAAATTTTCTACTGTTACCCCTACAGACACACCTTGAAACACAGAATTCTCCCAGTATAGTGTATAGGTTTTTTTGCTAAGAGGTACGTTCCCAATCTTTGACTTGAACGTTGGACAAAAGGAAGACCAAAACCCTAGGACGCTAGGACAAACCTTAGGTACAAGCACATGTGAATCATATTCTCCTCTCAGAGAAGCAATTCTCCCAGTGGCATGAGCAAAGGGGCAGTCCCTGGGACACACTTACCTTGAAGGGAACATGACTGGCTGACAATACAGCTGTGGCTACTAAGGAATACAGCTGGGTCCTATAATATGAGGAGACTGACCCTAAGCTGGGCCTCCCTCAAAATTCCGGACTTTATTGTTAAAACCACTTTAAATTGATAGTTAAGGAGACTTTTGCATTTCTTGTAGCACACCAATGTTCCTTCCAAGAGCAACTTAAAAAATAGGATTAAAAAAATCTATTTAAAGGCACCAGAGGGTCCCTAAGCCTTGAAGGCTCAATATTCTTCAGAAAAGAGAATTTCATTGAGGTGAGTCCTAATAGTCTGTCCCACTTTTTCCCTCAAGACACTTGCCACTTCTCAAGTGATGCTTCAAGTCAATCAGAAAGCAGTTGATAAGTACCTGAGAAGCTAAGCAGACATTTAGGCAGTGTCATGGACCTGGAGAGAGAAAAACTGGAGTTCGAGCCAACTAAGAGAGCCAGGACACGTGCTTCCAGAAATCCAGAAAGAGAAAAAAAGGCAGAGAGTGAGCCCAACATCAGCACCACTTTTTCACTCAAGGCTTAGCTAATTACTAAACAGTGCTAACTGAGCAGACAGGAGCATCTAAGAGGCTAAGAAACTAAGCAGAGCTCTGAGCAGGCTCATTATGCAGGGAGGAAGGAGGTGGGGGATAAACTTAAGGATCCTTCCAAAGAGGAAGCTCTTTTCAGTTGAGATCCATGAAAGGCTAGCTCCTAGGGAACAATCCAATCAGGGATTAAGCCCTTACAAGGCATGGTCTCAGTATTCCATCTTGGCAAAAGAAGACTTAGTAATCTAAAAGATACGTTTGAAAATATTCATATTAAAGCACAGAGAGAAATAAAAGTGAGAGAGAAAAGAGTTAAATAAATGAATAATATTTGCCACACTAACTGAATAAAAGAGGAAATCTATAAATCGTCTCAGTAGATACAGGAAAAGCATTTGAGTAAATTCAACACCAATTTGTGAATAAATAAAATGAATAAATAGACCCCCATACAATCTCCCCCCAAAATGGCTGCTTTCCAATAAGTTTGGGGTAGGGAGAAGGAAAAATGTCTATTCTCACCATTTCTGTCCTGGCTGGTACAATAAGGCAAGATAAAGAAACAAGTGGCATACGGATTGGAAAGAAAGTAAAACAATCTTTATTCACAGATGACATGATTTTTACACAGGAATTTCTCCAGGTCCACACCATGTAGTCTGTATATCACCCCTTTCCTCTAAATCTCCAACACCTGTCCTTTTTGAAGGACAAGCTCAAAGGTATCCTCCTTGTTGAAGCCTGTCCTGATGCTTTCAGTCCGAAGTACTTTCCCCTTTCAATAGGTTTCTTTTAGTTCAATAAACATTAATTTAACACCCGGAACCCCTGGGTGGTGAAAAGTTACAGCATTCAGCTGCTAACCTAAAGGTTGGAGGTTTGAGTCCACCCAGAGGCACCTTGGAAGAAATGCCTGATAATCTGCTCTGTAAAACCAGCCATTGAGAACTCTGTGGAGCACAGTTAGCTCTGACACACATAGGGGCACCATGACCGGGAATCAACTCAACAGCAACTGGTTACTTGTTACTAGTTATATGCTAGGCACTGGAAATTTGCATAGAATTTTATCTCTTTCCATGTCATTTAACACTCGAGAGAATAAACAACACATAAATATATTTACTTCAAAAAAATAAATATCAAAGGAGGCAGGGCCAAGATGGCAGAATAGTCAGATGCTTCCTGTGGTTCCTCTTACAACAGAGATCCTACCAAAAAAATGAATCAATTATATACAAAAATCTAGGATCCCTGATCATCAAAGACAAAGTTGAGGAGTCAGACTGAGTGGTGGGTGGGGGGAGAGATAGTTTAGAAGCAGCAGAGAACTGCCAGTCTTGAGCTAGGCTGCACCCTGGGGACTGGGTCAGCTGGTGCATGCAGGCGGCGGCAAGCAGAAGCACTCAGGAGGCATTTCACCACGTAGGGAGAGAACGGAAAGCCAAGAGTCTGCACCAACCTCCAGAGCAAGGGAAATGTGGTGCCGGATCTGTGAAAGTTAAGTGCAAGTATCTAACCTACGGCAAAGAATCAAAAGAACACCTCCCCCTCTGGGACTTTGGTAGTGGAGAAGTGCCACTTTCCCTTTACCAACCCCCTCCCCACTCGGTTCTGATACCAGTCGGGCAGTATTCAACAATTGCCACACCCCCTAAGTTGGAAATAGGAGCTATCACGTCCAAACCAGTCTCATAGCTTTAGGAAAAAGAAAAAGCCACCAACTCCCCTAACCAGGGTACTCAGGACTAACCACACTGAAGCCAGTCTCTCAGCTTTAAAAAATTGCCATGCCCCCTAAGGCAGGAACTCAGGGCAGGCACTGCCCCTTTCCCTAGCCACTAGCATAAGAGATCCATGGATTTTGAATGAACTTCACCCCTGCCTAGACCTGTGTGGGCCAATTCAACAGCATAGACCCTCAGTAGCATAGAAAAACGGGGGTATATACCTAAAGATTATTTTCAACTGGAGCAGCCGAGGGAGAGTTGCAGATTTGTGACATTTGACATTGCTCTGCCCATTAAGCAGGGTCCTCACCCACCCACATGAGAGGCCTGAGGACTGGTGGTTTCACCCATCCCACTTGGCCACCAACATCAGGGGTCCAAGGATAAGTCCTTACAGCTAACAGCATTGGGTGCCCAAAGTTCGGCTGCAAAACTCACCTAACTACATACTCTAGGGAATATGGACACCCCTTCCACTCAGGCACTCAGGGGCAGTCATCAGCTCCCTACATTTCTCAGCCCATAGCTCATAGCCTCCTACTGCAGCCTGATCATCTAGGACTGTAGGTGAGAGCCTGCACCACACACTCGGTGACAAACAAGTTGGACACCTGAGCTGAATCCACACAAGAAAAGTAAACAGACTCCTGGCCTTCATACCTAGTAGAAGCTCTAACCACCTGGTGACAGGACAAGAGAGTTTCAAAGATGCCGATAACCAAAGTGGCTCACATGCCCAGTCTATTTGGACATATCAAAAAACAAACAAAAAAAAACAAGGGTACAGTAGGCAATCATACAATAAATAAGTGTAATAATTAATTATGGCTCAGAGACAACGGTCAATATCAAATCACAGAAAGAAGGTCAAGATGGCTATAGCAAGTGACCAAAACAAAGAACCAGGAAATCTTACAGAGGAAGATAAGGTCTTGGAATTACCAGAGTTAGAATTCAAAATATTAACATACAGAGCTCTTCAAGAGATCAAGAAGGAGATCAGCCAAAATGCAGACCAAGCCAAGGATCACAAAGACAAGGCAATACAGGAACTCAGGAAAGCAGCATAAGAACAGAATGAAAAACTTAACAGGCTGCTAGAAACCACAGGGAGAAAGCAAATAGAAATCCAAAAGATTAACAAAAAAAAAATTCAAATTCAGGCAACTCAGTGGAATACCATAGGAGCAGAATTGAGGCAATGGAAGTCAGAATTAGTGAGATTGAAGATAAAGCACTTGGCACAAATTTATTTGAGGAAAAAGATAGAAGATTTCTTTTTATTTTTTACTTTTGCTGTGCATTAAGTGAAACTTTAAAAATCAAGTCAGTTCTCATATAAAAATTTATATACACCTTGCTATATACTCACAATTTCTTTCCCACTAATGAGACAGCACACTTCTTCCCTCCACTCTCTATTTTCCTGTCCATTCAGCCACCTTCTGACCACCTCTACCCTCTCATCTCCCATCCAGACAGGAGACGCCCACATAGTCTCATGTGTCTACTTGATCCAAGAAGCTCATTCTTCACTGGTATCATTTTCTATCCCATTGTCCACTCCAACCCCTGTCTTGGCTTTGGGAATGGTTCCTGTCTTAGGCTAACAGAAGGTCTAGGACCATGACCACCAGGGAGCTTCTAGTCTCAGTCAGACCATTAAGAGACCATTATGAGAATTTGTGGTCTGCTTATCCCACTGCTCTCCCGATCCCTCAAGGGTTCTCTGTTGTGTTACCTGTCAGGACAGTCATAAGTTGTAGCCACCATCTAGTTCTTCTGGTCTCAGGCTGATGTAGTCTCTGATTTATGTGGCCCTTTCTGTCTCTTGGGCTCATAATTACCTTATGTCTTTGGTGTTCTTCATTCTCCTTTGCTCCAGGTGGGTGGAGACAAATTGATGCATCTTAGATGGCCACTTGCTACAGTTTAAGACCCCAGGCACCACTCGTCAAAGTGGAATGCAGAATGTTTCCTTAATAGATTTTATTATGCCAGTTGATCTAGATGTCCTCCAGAACCATGGTCCCCAAACCCCTGCCCCTACTACACTGGCCTTTGAAGCGTTCAGTTTATTCAGGAAACTTCTTCAGTCCAGTTGTGCTGACATTGCCTGTATTGTGTGTTGTCTTCCTCTTCGTCTAAAGTAGTTCTTATCTACTATTAGTAAATACCCCTCTCCCTACCACCCTCCCTCCACCATCTCGTAACCATCAAAGAATATTTTCTTCTCTGTTTAAACTATTTCTCTAGTTCTTAAAATAGTTATACAATATTTGTCCTTTTGCAACTGTCTAATTTCACTCAGCATAATGCCTTCCAGATTCCTGCATGTTATGAAATGTTTCACAGATTCATCACTGTCCTTTATCAATGTGTAGTATTCCGTTAAGTGAATACACCTTAATTTATTTATCCATTCATCTGTTGATGAGCACTTTGGTTGCTTCCATTTTTTGCTATTGTAAACAGTGCTGCAATGAACATGAACATGCATATATCTGTTCATGTGAAGGCTCTTATTTATCTAGGGTATATTCCAAGGACTGGGATTGCTGGATCATATGGTAGCTCTATTTCTAGCTTTTTAAAGTAGTGCCAAATGGATTTCCAAAGTGGTTGTACCATTTTACATTCCCACCAGCAGTATGTAAGTGTCCCAATCTCTCCAAAGCCTCTCCAACATTTATTATTCTGTGTTTTTTGGATTAATACCAGCCTTATTGGAGTGAGATGGAATCTCACTGTAGTTTTGATTTGCATTTCTCTAATGGATAATGATCATGAATATTTCCTCAGGCATCTGTTAGCTACCTGAATGTCTCCTTTTGTGAAGTACCTCTTCATAACTTTTGCCCATTTTTTATTGGGTTATTTGTCTTTTTCTAGTTGAGTTTTTGGAGTGTCATGTAGATTTTAGCAATCAGGCGCTGATCAGAAACATCATAGCTAAAAAGTTTTTCCCAGTCTGGGAGGTAATCTTTTTACCCTTTTGGTGAAGTCTTTGGATGAGAATAGGTGTTTGATTTTTAGGAGCTCCCAGTAATCTACTTTCTCTTCTGCATTGTTAGTAATGTTTTGTATACTGTTTATGCCATGTATTAGGGCTCCTAACGTTGCCCCTATTTTTTCTTCCATGATCTTTATTGTTTTAGATTTTATATTTAGGTCTTTGATCCATTTTGAGTTAGCTTTTATGCATGGTGTGAGATATGGGTCTTGTTTCATTTTTTTGCAGATGGATATCCAGTTATGCCAGCACCATTTGTTAAAAAGACTCTTTTCCCCCATTTAACTGACTTTGGGCCTTTGTCAAATATCAGCTGCTCATATGTGGGTGGGTTTATGTCTGGATTCTCAATTCTGTTCCATTGGTCTATGTACCTGTTGTTGTACCAGTACCAGGCTGTTTTGACTACTGTGGCAGTATAATAGGCTCTAAAATCAGGTAGAGTGAGACCTCATACTTCGTTCTTCTTTTTCAGTAATGCTTTACTTACCCAGAGCCTCTTTCCCTTCCATATGAAGTTGGTGATTTGTTTCTCCATCTCATTAAAAAATATTATTGGAATTTGGATTGGAATTACATTTTATTTCTATATCGTGGTTTGGTCTGGTAGAATAGACATTTTTACAACGTTAAGTCTTTCTATCCATGAGCAAGGTATGTTTTTCAACTTATGTAGGTCTCTTTTGGTTTCTTGCAGTAGCGTTTCATAGTTTTCTTCCTATAAGTCTTTTACATCTCTGGTAAGATTTAATCCTAACTATTTTATCTTCTTGGGGGCTACTGTAAATGGTATTGATTTAGTGATTTCCTCTTCGATGTTGTTTTTATAGGTGTAGAGGGATCCAACTACTTTTTGTATCTTTACCTTGTATCCTGATATTCTGCTGAACTCTTCTAATAGTTTCAGTAGTTTTCTTGAGGATTCTTTAGGGTTTTCTGTGTATAAGATTATCTCATCTGCAAATAGAGATAATTTAACTTCTTCCTTGCCAATCTGGGTGCCCTTTATTTCTTTATCTAGCCTAATTGCTCTGGCTGGGACCTCCAGCATAATGTCGAATAAGAGTGGTGATAAAGGGCATCCTCATCTGGCTCCTAATCTCAAGGTGAATGCTTTCAGACTCTCTCCATTTAGGATGATGTTGGATGTTGGCTTGTATAAACACCTTTTATTATGTTGAGGAATTTTCATTCTATTCCTATTTTGCTGTTTTTATCATGAATGGGTGTTGAAGTTTGTAAAATGACTTTTCTGCATCAATTGTTAAAATCATGTGATTCTTTTTCTTTTATTTATATGATGGATTACATTAATTGTTTTTCTAATGTTGAACCATCCCTGCATAAAAAAAAAAAAAAAAATTTTTTTTTAACCTGGTATGAATTCCACTCAGACATGTTAAATTATTTTTCTGATATGTTGTTGAATTCTATTGGCTAGAATTTTGTTGAGCATTTTTGCATTTAAGTTCATGAGGGATATAAGTCTGTAATTTTCTTTTTTAGTGGTTTCTTTACTTGGTTTTGGTACCAGGGATATGCTGGCTTCATAGAATGAGGTTTGGAGTATTCCATCATTTCCTATGCCCTGAAATACCTTTAGTAGTAGTGGTGTTAACTCTTCTCTGAAAGTTTGGTAGAACTCTGCAGTGAAGCTGTCTGGGCCAGGGATTCTTTTGAGGGGGAGCCTTTGATTAGCTATTCAACCTCTTCTTTTGTTATGGGTCCATTTACTTGCTCTACATCTGTTTGTGTTAGCTTAGGTAGGTAGTGTATTTCTAGGAATTCATCCATTTCTTCTAGGTTTTCAAATTTTATAGAGCACAATTTTTCATAATAATCTGATAGGATTATTTTCATTTCAGTTGCATCTGTTGTAATATCGTCCATCTCATTTCTTATTTGGTATATTTGCTCCCTCTCCTGTTTTTCTTTTGTCAGTTTGGCCAATGGTTTATTAACTTTGTTAATTTTTTCAAAGAACCAGCTTTTTTTTTAATTAACTTTTATTGAGCTTCAAGTGAACGTTTACAAATCAAGTCAGACTGCCACATATAAGTTTATAGACACCTTACTCCATACTCCTACTTGCTCTCCCCCTAATGAGTCAGCCCTTCCAGTCTCTCCTTTTGTGACAATTTTGCCAGCTTCCAACTCTCTCTATCCTCCCATCCCCCCTCCAGACAGAAAATGCCAACACAGTCTCAAGTGTCCACCTGATATTATTAGCTCACTCTTCATCAGCATCTCTCTCCTACCCACTGTCCAGTCCCTTTCATGTCTGATGAGTTGTCTTCGGGAATGGTTCCTGTCCTGGGCCAACAGAAGGTTTGGGGACCATGACCGCCAGGATTCCTCTAGTCTCAGTCAGACCATTAAGTCTGGTCTTTTTGTGAGAATTTGGGTTCTGCATCCCACTGATCTCCTGCTCCCTCAGGGGTTCTCTATTGTGCTCCCTGTCAGGGCAGTCATCGGTTGTGGCTGGGCACAAGCTAGTTCTTCTGGTCTCAGGATGATGTAGGTCTCTGGTTCATGTGGCCCTTTCTGTCTCTTGGGCTCCTAGTTATCGTGTGACCTTGGTGTTCTTCATTCTCCTTGGATCCAGGTGGGTTGAGACCAATTGATGCATCTTAGATGGCTGCTTGTTAGCATTTAAGACCCCAGACGCCACATTTCAAAGTGGGATGCAGAATGTTTTCATAATAGAATTATTTTGCCAATTGACTTAGAAGTCCCCTTAAACCATGGTCCCCAAACCCCCGCCCTTGCTCCGCTGACCTTTGAAGCATTCAGTTTATCCTGGAAACTACTTTTGGTCCAGTCCAGTTGAGCTGACCTTCCATGTATTGAGTATTGTCCTTCCCTTCACCTAAAGCAGTTCTTATCTACTAATTAATCAGTAAAAAACCTTCTCCCACCCTCCCTCCCTCCCCTGCTCCTCGTAACCACAAAAGTATGTGTTCTTCTCAGTTTATACTATTTCTCAAGATCTTATAATAGTGGTCTTATACAATATTTGTCCTTTTGCCTCTGACTAATTTCGCTCAGCATAATGCCTTCCAGGTTCCACCATGTTATGAAATGTTTCACAGATTCGTCAGTGAAGAACCAGCTTTTGATCTTGTTAACTCTTTCAATTGTTTTTCTGTTTTCTATTTCATTTAATTCTGCTCTAATTTTTATTATTTGTTTTCTTCTGGTGGCTGGAAGTTTCTTTGTTGCTGTCTATTTGTTCAAGTTGTAGGGATAATTCTTTGATTTTGGCCCTTTCTTCTTTTTGTATGTATGTATTTATTGATATAAATTGACCTCTAAGCACTGCTTTCACTGTGTCCCAAAGGTTCTGATAGGAAGTGTTCTCATTCTCATTGGAGTCCATGAATTTCTTTATTCCATCCTTAATGTCTTCTATAACTCAGTCTTTTTTGAAAGCAAGGTATTATTCAGTTTCCAAGTGTTTGATTTCTTTTCCCTGCTTTTTCTGTTATTTATTTTTACTTTTATGGCCTTTTTTTTTTTTTTTATGGCCTTATGGTCAGAGAAGATGTTTTTTAATGTTTCAGTGTTTTGGATTCTGCTAAGGCATGCTTTATGACCTAATAATGTGGTCTATTCTAGAGAATGTTGCATGTGCACTAGAAAAGAAAGTATACTTGACTGCTGTTGGGTGGAGTGTTCTGTATATGTATATAAGGTCAAGTTGGTTGATTGTGGCATTTAGATCTTCTATGTCTTTATTGAGCTTCTTTCTGGATGTCCTGTCCTTCACCAAAAGTGGTGTGTTGAAATTTCCTACTATAATTGTGGAGATGTCTGTCTCACTTTTCAATGCTGTTAGAATTTGTTTTATGTATCTTGCAACCCTGTCATTGGGTGCATAAATATTTGATACAGTTATATCCTCCCGGTATATTGTCCCTTTAGTCATTATATAGTGCCCTTCCTTATCTTTGTGATCGATTTAACTTTTAAGTCTATTTTTTCAGAAATTAATATTGCCACTCCTGCTCTTTTTTGATTGTTGTTCACTTGACATATTTTTTTCCATCCTTTGAGTTTTATTTTGTTTTGTCTCTAAGTCTAAGGTGTGTCTCTTGTGGGAAGTGTATAGATAGATTGTGTTTTTTAATCCATTCTGCCACTCTCTGTCTCTTTATTGGTGCATTTAGACCATTTAAATTCAGCATAATTATGCATAGGTATGAATTTTGTGTCTTTTTTTGTGTGTTGTAGACAGGTTCTTTTTCCCACTAAATTTTTTTGTGCTGAGTAGTTTATCTCTACATATTGTCTTTTCCTCTTATTCATTTTTGTTGATTTTCTTTCTGCTCAGTCTCCATTTTTTTCTTGTATTTTACTTTGATGTGTAGAATAGTTTGTCTCCTTTGTGGTTTCCTTAATATTTACCCTTATTTTTCTAAATTTAAAACTAACTTTTATTTCTTTATATTGCCTTGTCTTTCTCTCCATATGAAAGATCCATGACTACATGTCTTACTCCATCTTTACTGTTTTATTGTTGTCGCCCTACTTTGAGCATTTTTTTATCTTGATTTATTTTTGTGATTTTCCTGTCTGGATTGACATCTGATTGCTCTGTCCAGTCTTCTAGTCTTGGGTTAATACCTGATATTATTGATTTTCTCACCAAAGAACTCCGTTTAGCATTTCTTGTAGTTTTGATTTGGTTTTTACAAATTCCCTAAACTTCTATTTATCTGGATATGTCCTAATTTCACCTTCATATTTGAGAGACAGTTTTGCCAGATATATGATTTTTGGCTGGCAATTTTTTTACTTCTATTCTTTATATTAATCATCCCACTGCCCTCTTACCTGCATGGTTTCTGCCGAGTAGCCCAAGCTTAGTCCTATCGACTGTCCCTTGTAGATGAATTTTCTTTTATCCTGTCCCTTGTAGATGAATTTTCTTTTCTCCCTAGCTGCTCTTAAATGTCTCTGTATCTTTGGTTTTGGCAAGTTTGATTGTAATATGTCTTGGTGACTTTCCTTTAAAATGTACCTTATGTGGAGTTTGATGAGCATCTTGGATAGATATCTTCTCGTCTTTCACAATATCAGGGAAGTTTTCTGCCAACAAATCTTCAACAATTCTCTCTGTATTTTCTGTTATCCCTCCCTGTTCTGGTACTCCAATCACTCATAGGTTATTTCTCTTGATAGAGTCCCACATGATTCTTAAGTTTTCTTCATTTTTTTAAACTCTTTTATCTGATTTTTCTTCAAACATATTGGTGCCAAGTGCTTTATCTTCAAGTTCACTAATTCTACTTTCCACTTGCCCAATTCTGCTCCTCTGACTTTCTATTTATTTGTCTAGTTCTGTAATTTTATTGTTAATCTTCTGAATCTCTGATTGCTGTCTGTCTATGGATTTTTCCAGCTTATTAAATTTTTCATTAAGTTCCTTAATAACCTTTTTAACTGCTTCAACTTCTTTATCTGCATGTTCCTTGGCTTGTTCTGCATATTGCATCATTCCCTTCCTGATGTCTTGAAGGGTTCTGTATATTAATCTTTTGTATTCTGCAACTGGTTATTCCAGGAAGGCACTTCCATCTAGAAGATCCCTTGATTCTTTGTTTTGAGTGCTTGTTGATGTGATCATGGTCTGTTTCTTTATGTGATTTGATATTGACTGTTGTCTCCAAACCATCTGTAAGTTATTGTATTAATTTTATGTTTGCTTACTGTATCCTAGCTTCTTGCTTTGTTTTGTTTTGATATGCCCAAGTGGGTTGTTTGAGTGAGCTAGCTTGATTATTTTCACCTTTGAAGCTGTGACATCGTTTCACTAGTTGGCTAGAGCTGTTATCAGGTATATCAGTCTAGGAGTCCATTCACTTTCCTTGTATGAATTTAGCTCAGGTGTCCAGGTAGCTTCTCATCAAATGTGTGGTATAGGCTCTGTCCTACAGTCTCAGAGGAGCAAGGCTGATTGGTGTAGGTACCAGTATCTGATTGCAGCAGGTGGTCATGCTCTGAACGAAGCAGGATTCTGAGAATTATCCCCCAATTGTCCCTGAGGAAAGTGCGTCCCTCTTCCCCAGAGCATACAAGTGGGTGGGTTCTGAAGATGGACCACGCGCACCGAAAGTTTTTGGTTGTAGGGACTGGGAGGTACCAGTTATCCTTGGACCCCTGTCATGGTTTGCTGGGTGACCTGAGTGGAGCTACCAGTCCTTAGGCCTCTGATGTGGGTAGGTGAGGACCCTGTTTAATAGGCAAAGCAGTGTCAAACATCAAACACCCACCTCTCCACTGCACAGCTGAAAAAGTTGTAGTCTCCAATAAGGGCCTGTTCTCCTGAAATAGGTCCACAGAGGTCCGTGCAGGGGGGAAAGGTGTCCAAAGTTCATGGACCATTTATACCTGGACAGGAGCTGCTTCTGTCCTGAGCTCCCCTGGCTAGTGGAGCTGCCAAATTATCTTTCCCCCAGCTGCAAATTTATTCCTTCCCCAGGCCCTGGAGGATGGCTGTATGCACTCATCAGGACCTATCCCAGGCCCAGGGAAATGAACAGCTGCTGAAGCCAGATTGGGGGCAAGGGACACAGTAAAATATATGCAAGCACTTAGCTTTTGCCGAGAGCGTCATTCTTCTCTGGTTCCAAATGTGTGAGTAGGCTGTGTGGCTGGCTGCTTCTGCCTGAGGAAACTGCAGCCAAATGCTAGCACCAGCCTGCTGGAGCTGATCCCAAGAATGGTGCCTGAGGGCTCCTGGTGGTTCAGGTCCAGTGACTCCTCTCCACTTCTGAACTGTCTTTTCCTCCCCCTGCCCCTCAGTTCATTTTCTAACTTTGCCTTTGATGTTCAGGTCTCCTAGCTTGTGCTAAATATACTCATTGCAGTTGTTTTTTCAGGTCTTTGTTGTAAGAGGACTCACCAGAAGTGTCTGTTTATTCCACCATCTTGGCCCCGCATCAAAAGAATTTTTAAAAAATGAAGAAACTCTAAGAATTATGAGGGACACTATCCTCAAGAGGAAAAACCTACAAGTGGTTGCAGTACTAGAAAGGGTGGAATAAAAAAAAAATACAAAGAGAATTGTTGAAGATTTGCTGGCAGAAAATTTCCCTGACATCACGAAAGATGAGAAAATATCTATCCAAGAAGTTCATCAAATCCCACATATGATCGAACCCAAAAGAAAGTCACCAATACATATTATAATCAAACTTGCCAAAGCCAAAGATAAAAAGAGATGTTTAAGAGTGGCTAGGGATAAACAAAAAGTCACGTACAAAGGATAGTCAATAAGACTAAGCTCTCACTACTCAGCAGAAACCATGCAGGCAAGAAGACAATAGAATGACATATATAAAGCCTTGAGGGGAAAAAAAATTGCTAGCCAAGAATTATATCTAGCAAAACTGTCTCAAATATGATGGTGAAATTAGGGCATTTCAGATAATTTAAGGGAATTTGTAAAAACCAATCAAAAATTACAAGATATATTAAAGGTCGTCTTTTGACTACAGAACTAATAATATCAGATAACAACCCAAGACTAGAACACAGGAAGGAACAACAAAATATCAATCCAGATAGGGAGATCACAAAAAAAAATCAAAGCTAAAACACTGAAAATAGGGAAACAGAGGTGATGATATGTAAACAATGACAATATTAAAACAAAAAAGAGGGACTAAATAGCGTAGTAATAGATAATCAAGAAATAAAAGATTGGTTAAACTTAGAAAAATAGAGGTAAATTTTAAGGTAACCATAAAGGAAATTAACAAATCTACCCATCAAAATAAAAAAAGAAGAAAAACATAGAGACTCAACAAATACAAAATCAACAATAATGAAAAAGATGAAAAGAAAATACGTAAAGGTAAATGACTCGGCACAGAAAATTAAGTGGAGCAAAGAAACTGTCAACATCAGGAAAAAAATATCAAAATTACAGCAGTAAACTCATACCTATCAATAATTACACTGAATGTAAATGGACTAAATTCACCAATAAAGACACAGAGAGTGGCAGAAGAGATTGAAAAACACACACACACACACAATCCATCTATCTGTTGCCTGTAAGAGACACAACTTACACTCAAAGACACAAACAAAAACTCAGAGGATGGAAAAAATCCATATCAAACAAACAACAGCCAAAAAAGAGCAGGACTGGCAATATTAATCTCTGAGAAAATAGACTTTAAAGTAGAATCTACCACAAAAGATAAGGAAGGACACTATATAATGATTAAAGGATCAATACACCAGGAGGACATAATCATAATAAATACATGCATACCCAATGACAGGGCTCCAAAATACATAAAACAAACTCCAACTGCATTGGAAAGAGAAATAGACAGCTCCAAAATAATAATAGACTTCAACACACCACTTTAAGTGAAGAACAGAACATCTTGAAAGAAACTCAGTAAAGACACAGAAGATATAAATGCCACAGTCAACCAACTTGACTTCGTAGACATACACAGAACAATTCATCCAACAACAGCCAAATATACTTTCTTTTCCAGTGCACAGGTAACATTCTCCAGCATAGACCCGATGTTAGGCCACAAAGCAAGACTTAACAGAATCCAAATTATCAAAATACTACAAACCATCTTTTCTGATAATAAAACCATAAAAGTAGAAATCAATAACAGAAAAAGCAAGGAAAAAAAAAAAACCCCATCAAATACATGGAAAATGATCAACACCTTACTCAAAAACTACTGGGTTATAGAATAAATCAAGGACAAAATAAAGAAATTCATAGAGTCAAATGAGGATGAAAACACATCTTACCAGAACCTCTGGGACACAGCAAAAGCAGTGCTTAGAGGTCAATTTATAGCAATAAATGCACACATCCAAAAAGAAGAATGGGCAAAATCAAAACATTAACCCTACAATTTGGTCAAACAGAGAGTAGCAAAAGAAGCCCTCAGGCACCAGAAGAAAGGAAATAATAAAGATTAGAGAAGAAATAAATGAAATGGAGAGTAGAAAACTGATTAAGTCAACAAGACCAAAAACTGGTTCTTTGCAAAGATCAACAAAATCGACAACTCATTGGCTGAAATGACAAAAGAAAAACAGGAGAGAAACCAAATAACCCAAATAAGATATGAAAAAAAAAATTTTTTTTGAAGGCACCCATTTATGATAAAAACTGTCAGCAAAACAGGAGTAGAAAGGAAATTCCTCAACATAATACATTATACAAAGCCAACAGTCAACATCACTCTAAATGGGGAGTCTGAAAGCATTCCTCCTGATAATAGGAACCAGACAATTATGCCCTTTATCACCACTCTAACTCAACATTGTGCTGGAAGTCCTAGCCAGACTAATAAGGCAAAAAACAAAAACAAAAAAGAAATAAAGGGCATTCAAAATTGGTAAGGAAGAAGTAAAAGTATCCCAATTTGCAGTGAATATGATCTTATACACAGAAAACCCCAAAGAATCCAAAAGATAACTACTGGAACTAATAGATTTCAGCAAAGTATCAGGATACAACCAAACATATAAAAATCATTAGGATTCCTCTACGCCAACTAAGAAAACTTTGAAAAGAAATCACCAAATCAATACCATTTACAATAGCCACCAAGAAGATAAAATATCTGCAATAAACCTAACCAGAGATGTAAAAGGCCTATACAAAGAAAACTACAAGACACTACTGCAAGAAACCAAAAAAGACCTACATACTTGGAAAAACGTACCATGCTCATGGATAGGAAGACTCAACATTGTGAAAATGTCAATTTTACCCAAAGCACTCTACAGATACAGTGCAATCCAGATCTAAATTCCAACAACATTTTTTTAATGAGGTGGAGAAAGAAATCACCAACCTCATATGGAAAGGGAAGAGGCCTTGGATAAGTAAAACATTACTGAAAAAGATCAAAGTGGGAGGCCTCACACTACCTGATTTTAAAACATATTATACCACTGCAGTAGTCAAAACAGCCTGATACTGGTACAATAGATACATACACCAATGGAACAGAATTGAGAACCCAGGCTTAAATCCATCCACACATAAGCAGCTGATATTTGACAAAGGCCAAAGTATGTTAAATGTGGAAAAGATAGTCTCTTTAACAAATGGTGCTGGCGTAACTAGATACCCATCTGCAAAAAAATGAAACAAGGCCTATGTACAAAAACTAACTCAAAATGAATAAAACAATGAAGATCATAGAGGAAAAAATAGGGGCAACACTAGGAGCTCTAATACATGGCATAAACAGAATACAAAACATAACCAGCAATGCACAAACACCAGAAGAGAAACTAGATAACTGGGAGCTCCTAAAAATCAAACACTTATCTCATCAAAAGACTTCACCAAAAGAGTTAAAAGACAACCTACAGACTGCGAAAAAATTTTTGGCTATGACATATCGATAAGAATCTAATCTCTAAAATCTGCAAGATACTGCAACACCTCAACAACGAAAAGACAAATAACCCAATTGAAAAATGGGCAAAGGATATGAACAGGCACTTCACCAAAGAAGACATTCAGACAGCTAACAGATACATGAGGAAATGCTCACGATCATTAGCCATTAGAGAAATGCAAATCAAAACTACAGTGAGATACCGTCTCCCCAACAAGGCTGGCACTTATTCAAAAAACACAAAATAATAAATGTTGGAGAGGGTGTGGAGAGACTGGAACACGTATACATTGATGATGGGAATGTAAAATGGTACAGCCACTTTGGAAAACAATTTGGCGCTTCCTTAAAAAGCTAGAAATAAAAGTACCATAGGATCCAGCAATCCCACTCCTTGGAATATACCCTAGAGAAATAAGAGCCATCACACAAATAGATATATACACACCCATGTTCATGGCATTATTCACTATAGCAAAAAGATGGAAACAACCCTCAGTGCCCGTCAACAGAAGAATGGATAAACAAATTATGGTACACATACACAATGGAATACTACTCAACAATAAAGAACAATGATGAATCAGCAAAACATCTCACAGTATGGATGAATCTGGTGGGCATTACGCTGAGTGAAATTAGTCAATCAAAAAAGGACAAATATTGTATGAGACCACTATTATAACTCAAGAAAAGGCTTAAACACAGAAGAAAGCATTCTTTGATGGTTATGAGTATGGGGAGGGAGGGAGAGGGGAATTCGTTAACTAAATAGTAGATGAGTATCATCGTAGGTGAAGGAAGGACAGCATACAATACAGGGGAAGTCAGCACAATTGGACCAAAGCAAAAGCAAAGAAGTTTCCTGAACACATCAAACACTTCGAGGGACAGAGTAGCTGGGGATGGGGCCTGGGGACCATGTTTTTAGGTGACATCTAAGTCAACTGGCATAACAAAGTTTATTAAGAAAATGTTCTGCATGCCACTTTGGTGAGTGGTGGCTGGGGTCTTAAAAGCTTGCAAACGGCCTTCTAAGATGCATTAACTGGAGCAAAGGAGAACGAAGAACACCAAAGACGCAAGGAAAATATTAGCCCAAGAGACAAAACGGCCACAGAAACCAGAGACTCCATCAGCCTGAGACCAGAAGAACTAGATGGTGCCCAGCTACCATCAATGACTGCCCTGACAGGGAACATAACAGAGAGTCCCCGACTTAAGGTCTGAGACTGGAGGAACCCCCAAAACCATGGCCCCTGGACACTCTGTTTACCCAGAACAAAACCATTCCTGAAACCTACTCTTCAGAGAAAGATTATACTGGACTATAAAACATAAAATAGTACTTGTGAAGAATGTGCTTCTTAGTTCAGTCAAATACACAAGACCAAATGGGTGGCTCCTGTCTGGAAGCTGAATGAGAAGGCCTGAAGGGTCAGGAACTGGTTGAATGGACACAAGAAACCCAGGGTGGAAAGAGGGAGTATGCTGTCACATTATAGGGATTGCAACTTACGTCACATAACAATATGTGTATAAATTTTGTATGAGAAATTAACTTGAGCTGTAAAGTTTCATCTAAAGCACAATTAAAAAAAAAAAAAGACTATAATCTAGGAATAAATAAAAATCAAAGTGAAGGTAAGACTTCCTTTCAGAAACCTCCCAAGCATATCCAGCAAGAACAACTGTATCGCTTTGGTTTTTAGCCTCCTAGTATTCAGTCTTTTTTTTTTTTTTTTAACATACATATCTACAACTCCTAGAAACTGTAAAAATTATTTTTTGTTTATGACTTCCTTTTGCTTTTCATTTTACATAAAAGTTATGATACCATACATGGTTACTTATTTTATTCAACTGGGTACACCTAAAGATCTATCAATAGATCGATCTCATTCTTCTTAACCTCTGTATACAACCTCAGTTTATTTAGATACTCTGCTACTGATGGAATTTTAGGTTGTTTGCAGTATTATGATATTACAAACAACACTATAATGATCATAATTTCATATATCCTTTTTTCTATATGTGAATAAGTGCCCATTTGGTGTACAATAAGTGAAAATGCTGGATCACAGGGCTTGTCCATTTTTACTTTAATAGATGATGCCAAATTGCACTCCAAAAAATCCCCTGAAGGGAGGGCCTTGGTCAAGTTCATCTTACTATTTTTGCCTAGTCTCTAACACTGAGCCATTCACACAGTAAGCATTCAACAAATATTTTTTTAGTTGATGAATGAAAGAATGTAGAGTTGTAGTAAATATCTCCTGAACCATTTCTCTGGTCCACCATGTAATGTCTCGTGATATTTGACTTTTCATAAATGCTTTGTCTAGATTTCGACTCCTAAACCACAAATACTTTTCTACACTGCACCTATTCAGATATTTAATAAATACAGGTGCTCGTTGAATCAATGGGCTGATATGTTTTATGTTAATGGTACAAATAAACTGGGGAAATAATCACTGTGATTATAGCGACACGCAGTAAACATCAAGTAAAGATGACACCACACAGGCCAATTATTATGAGCTGAGTGCTAGGCAGTGGACATGTTTCTCCAGCCCAAACCACACAGTAATGGCAGTCATTAACTGGGAGCACAAAACGATTGTCTAGGTGCCATTTCTCTTCAGTATCAATATGTTACCAGAGAGAGAGGGTAGAATTACAATGAAGAGGAAAAGATGGCTCCACTCCACATTAATGGGCTCTCAATGTTCTGATGATGATATGCAAATGTGCTGCATAAAACATTCCAAGGAAAGGGCAATGGTGAGAAAGAGAGCTTGCTTCTGTCTCAACGATCATAAGATGCAGTGTATCAGAGTTTGACAAATCTGACTTCCTTTTTGCCCACACATCTCCAAAGTGAACTCCAAAAAACCTATTATCTGAGCCCGCTTCTTTCTAATAGCAGTGATTCTCAGAAGCCTCTGCTTCAGAGATGAAATGAATCCCAATCCTTAAAGCAAAAGAAATGTTACCCTCTCATTTCTACAAGTGTCCATTTCTTTGAAGTTTTTCTAATCATTTTCTCATTCGGCACATTCTCAATCTCACCATCATTATTATTCTGTTTATGTAACGTCACTCACCAAGCACCTTCCAGACTCCTTCCCGCCAGCACACTTAATACATTCTAATTATGTAATTATGTCATTGTAATCAAATCATTAAGATTCACATTAAACATGTATTAAAGTTCACAAGGAAAAAAAGAGCACCAGACACAAGCACCAAGAGGGAGGGAAACAGACAAACATGTTTGTAATTGCAACTTGCTTTTAATGAGCCCAAACTGCAGATTTGGAGTCTTGGGAGCATTTTATAACTGAAAAGGGGTGGTTGAATTCTTAAAGTAAAAAGAAGCTCTCCTTTTTCCATCTCCATGACTCAACTGAGTAAATCCCTTGATTATATAATGGATTAGAAGAACAACTCAAGACAAGTTCATTGCATTTGGGGCACACACATACACACAGTGAATAAAACAAAAAGGACTGTCCAAGAGACTTGCAAGTACACATTGGCCTGGGAGAAATAATACTGATTCAGTCTTTGAAGAATTCCAATTTACTAACTGATTTGAGTGATGTACTTACATGATAAATTTAGAAATACAAGACCAGGCTTACTGATATTGGTTATTTCCTATTTTCAGTGCCGTCAGCTGACAACAAGCAATTGATTATGGTGCCTTGAGTTGGGCTGCATAAAGCCAGAGGTAAGGCCAGTGATTCCCACTTCTGACTGCCTATTATACAGCCTTGGTGGTAGAGGCTTTAAGATAATACCAAATATTGCTGCCCAGGCCCCATCCCAGACCAATTAAATGAGAATCTCAAGGCAAGGGGTTAAGGCATCATTATTTTTAAAAGCTTTCCAAGTGATTCAAATATTCAGCCAAAGTTTAGAACTATTCGCCCAGGATGGTGGTTCTCCAAAAGTGGTTCCCAGACCAACAGCAACAGCATTACCTGGGAACTTGTTAGAAATGCAAATTTTCAGGCCCCACCCTGAACCTACTACATCAGGAACTCTGGTGTGGGGCTATAAATCTATGTTTTGACAAGCCCTGCAGGCTTGTTTAAGGACCACAGGCTAGACCATGTCAAGCTTGGGTAATGAAAAAAAAAAAAAAATTTTTTTTTTTTTTTTTGAGAGGAGGATAAATGCAAATTTAAGAAACAACAACCATTCTATGGCCCGTAAAATAGGCATCTTAGATATATTGTTGCATTTAATTTTCCAAAAATTTATTTATTTATTCCATGGACATATTCTGCAAGCCTTGTTAGGCACCGGGAATATTAAAAAAAAAAAAAAAAAGATGCATAAAGTACAATGTCTTGTCTTCTAGAAGATACATAATAAATTAATAATTATAAAGTGGTAGCAATAATTGCTACCACGTATTTAGTGTTAATCACGTGTCAAGGATTCTGCCAAGTGCTTCACCTGCATTATCTCTAATCTTCATAGCAACCCTAGTGGGACAGGTGTTATTATTGCCAGTTCACGTTTGAGGAAACTGATGATTTATAGAAGTAACTCTCCCAAGGTCGAACAGTCCACAGGTGGTAGAGCTGGGATTGAACCATATTCTTAATCACTCACTACTCCAGTGGAGCCTAACCTTTGGGCCCAGTTCTCATAAACGCCACCTCATGAGGAGTCAAAAAAAATCCACACATGGGCAAGCATTTTCTGTACCCATTACCCATTGAGTCGATTCCGACTCATAGCGACTCATAGTGACCCTATAGGACAGAGTGGAACTGCCCCATAGAGTTTCCAAGGAGCTCCTGGTGAATTTGAACTGTGCTGTAGCACTTAACCACTACACCACCAGGGTCTCCATTTTTGTAGTCTGATTGAATTATAGGCCTAGCTCCTATGTATAATGTTTTTTTTCAACTGTTACTAATGCTATTGTGCTCAATAAAATACTGACTACACAGTAATTTTTGTCACATATTTTTCTTAAAGTACTATACATACAACTACTATTTTGTGGGGGTCCACAAAATGTGGGGACATCAAAAGGGATTTTCTTACTGCGAAATGTTGGGTATCATGCATTACACCATACAACAATGACAGAGTATGAAGGGTTTTCCAAATGTGAATAATGTATGAATTAATTCCCATTAAAATAAAGAAAAGTATATGTGTACTATCAAAATCTGTGGGTACCAGTTTGAGAACCACTGAATTAAAACTTTCACTTCAGGTGACCCTTTCACTTCAGGTGACCCTTTCACTTCAGGTGACCACTTGGTGCCAATTCTATTTTAAACAAAAATGCAAATGTCCCTGTCATGGATTGAACTGTGTCCCCCCCAAAAATGTGGCTGGGCCATGATTCCCTGTATTGTGTGATTGTCCACCATTTTGTCATCTGATATGATTTTCCTGTATGTTGTAAATTCTGCCTCTATTATGTTAATGAGGGGAGGTGGGCGGCAGCTGTGTTGATGAGGCAGGACTCAATCTACAAGACTGGACTGTGTCTTGAGCTGATTTCTTTTGGAATACAAAAGAGAGAAGCAAGCAAAAAGACAGGGGGACCTCATACCACCAAGAAAGTTGCACCAGGAGCAGAGTACATCTTTCAGACCCAGGGTTCCTGTGCAGAGAAGCTCCTAGTCCAGGGGAAGATTAAGAGAATAAACCTCTGTTTGTTAAAGCCGTTCACTTGTGGTATTTCTGTTCTAGCAGCACTAGATAATTAAGAATTTCGTACCGAGAGAGTGGGGTGCTGCTCTAACATATACCTAAAATGTGGAAACGGCTTTGAAACTGTGAATGGGCAGAGAACCTGCAGCAGCACAGAACCAGCAGCAGCAGAACCAGGAGACCTGCACCAGACAGAGCGAGAGAGCTGAGTGCCTTCCAGCCAAATTTTACTAGCAGAGTAGGGTGCTTCCAAGCACTTATCGACGGAGCTACAGAACTTTGGAACACTTGCCCCAGCTGGGCAGATGCGGGCATGAGGTATTTCTGTTACAGCAGTACTAGATAACTAAGACAGTATCTGAACTAAAAGAGGAAAAGAAAACATGACAGTATTGCCTTTCAAAGAGACCAGGCAGATGGTCCAGAATACTCCTATTGGAGGACACTAGTTTTTGTCTGCCCAGAGTCTCTTTGAGGAGTCACCCCTCTTCTCTTTTTACTCCCTGTGGCTCAAATGAGAATGACACTACTCTAAATATTAGGTTTTGACTCATGGCCCCAATCTGGCCAATGAGAGAACCCCGGCCCTGGGCCACAGTGATTCATTCAGGAATGGGCACCTGGCTAAGCTAGGCCAATTATAGCCTTTCCCATGTCTTCTAATAGAACTGTCAGAAGAAGCATTTTCATTTTCTTAAATGCCATATATGAAGACAATGTAAGCCTAGACAGGTGGCCATCTTTCCACCACAAGAAAAGCCTGCTAGAGAATGAAGTCAACACTGAGGAAAAAAAATTAGCCAAGAGTTGAAGAAAAAAAATACAGCCTCCTGATGATGTCATTTTAACTTCGGGATCCAGCCTCACCTAAAGCCACCTACAGCCCCTTGAACTTACTGAACACATGGGCCAGTGCCTTCTCTGGACTTTTCTTAAAGCTAGTCTAAACCGTTTTCTTTCTCTTACAACCATAAATGACCTAACCAATATATAAATTACTAGGAGTGAGATGTTATAAATTGGCTGAATTTAGGTGAGTTGAGCTACAAGGAGGATTCCCCATCTCCAGTCAAGTTAGTTATCCTTTTAATGGGATATCAAAAAAGTTGGTTAAACCAATGTAGAGAAAAACTTGAATGCTGTTTCAAGTTAAAACAGAGAGGTTTACTAAGGGTTTAAAACAATTGCAATTCAGGAACTACATAGCCCATTGAAAACAGAACCGGGTAGTCCCAGGACAGTTTTGCTGTACAAGTATTCTTATGGGTAAAAAAGAGGAACCGAACCATAGGGAGGGCAATTACAGGAAATCGATGAATATTGTAAAAATCACAGTTTGATTGGTTACTAATTATTAACAGTATAATTAGTGATTACAGACAGTTCCACAGGTTGCTTAGATCATGGTCACAATATGCTTACATGTATTTTCTTTGTCTATCTTGCAAAAATACATTGTTGGCAACAGCACTCAGACAGCACTCTTCCTATTATATTTCAAGGGGTGCAGATGGTCACGATGGTCACTGGTCAAGACCCTTTGGGGCATATGGTTTCATATCCTGGTTTTGACCACCAAGGAAAAACACAACTGTTAGGCTAGAAAACCCGATTAAAATTAGATAGCACGGTCAGTATATTACGCCTCTGTCTCACCGACTGCACTGAAAGTTGTCTTTTCCTGAGACAGAACTGTCTCATGTTGTACTTTAGATCAACTTAGAAGAAAAAATATCATGATGTTAGAGTTAACCGCTATTTTAGTGCAGGCTGGCCAATCTAAAATCAGAAAGGAAAGGTAATACAGCCTTGCTAAGGGATAACCTTTCTGCTGGTGGCCAGCAATCTAAGATGGCTAACAGTCAGATATTATTTCTCCAAAGCTAAAGACAATACATAAAATGTAGTAAGGTGGAAAATACAGAGGCTATTAAGTTTGAGACTTAGATGAAGTTGGGAATTTGGAGTGAGCCTAATGGCCCAGGACCTTTCCAAATACTTCCTACAATTCACTTGTTGCCTAAAAATTACAACCTGTGATTGTTTCAGTCCCTGAGGTCATCCTCAGGCCCCTATAACTCCCCCACAACAGGAGGTGAACTATGACAATAAAACACCTTCTGGAAAAGAAATCTACCCCACTCTCCATCTCACATGTGGTGTGGAGAACAGTAGGCAGGGGAGAACCTCTCCAAGCAGAACAAGGTAAGCCATCTTGACCCAACAGGGAACTCCCTTCACTACCACAGCAGGGTGTCCTTGGAATGCCCATCCAGAAGCATGCAGTACCTGATATTCACTAGTGCCAGGGGCATTGTTTTGACTTTTCCCAATTTTTTTCCCCAAAAACAAGTTTCTTATGGTTCCATTCTTTTTATTCCACCATTTCCTTCTTGGTGTGTTAGGTGTAATTAAGCAGATGATTTGATTGTGGTTTGCATTTGAAGAGACAGCACATTGCCTGGGATACAACTGATACATAAGTAGAGCTTCAACAGAATCTATAATGCATTCTTCCTTTAAAATCTGAAGCAAAAAAAAAAATATGTGTGTGTGTCCATATTTTAGAGGGTTTTTTTAATAGTAAAAATTAGATTTATTGGTTTACAGGGAGTCCATATGGTATACTTTTAGTATTGCACTGGTTTGGGAGTCAGATCTAGATTTGAATCAGGTCCTTTGACCTCCCTCCCACCCTAAAAAAAAACCACTTTTCTTAGATTGATATATGTAATCTTTCTATATTTTTATGTTTGTATTACCTTTGCACATGTCCACAAATAATATATAATAATGTTCTGTGTCTTTAAAATTTACAAAAATTTTACACTATTCTTATCCTTGAGAAACTTGGCTTTTTCACTCAACATCATGTTTTTGAGATTTATACATTTGGATATGATCATTCATTTTAATGACTTCATAGTATCTTAGTATACGAATAAATCACACTATTCGTTTCCATTCTCACTAACAGTTTGAGTTTTTCAATTATTATTAAAATTTGCTATTACAAACAGTGGGGCAGTAAGCATTCTTGGGTACATCTTCTTGCGTACATGTGAAAGAAATTTCTAGGGCATATACCTACTAGTAAACTTGCTGGTTGTAGTGTTTGCCCATCTTCAGATGTACTGGATTGCTCTTCAAAGTAGTTTTACCATTTGACACTCCTGCTGGTAGTGGATAGGAATTTCTGTTTTGTGGTGTCTCCTGACCTTGATGTGTAGTGGTTTGATTCATGAAGTTTGCCTGTTTTTTTTTTTTTTTATTGTGATCCCCCCTTCATCAAAGGTGTTTGGTCTATGGGAATTACATGTGCCCTGAATTGTAAAAGGGATCCAGCTGAGAAGACTTATATTGCAGAGCCTATAGGATCTCAGTGGTCCTCAACCAGTTTTATGATAAAATTCTCATTTTGGGCTTCCCACACCAGACAGGTAGTGTAAATTTGGATGGTATGCCTCTATGTACTTCAGGCCTGGGGGATTTGGTTTCTCAAATGAAATTTTTTTCTTTATACCTGAGGCACTGGACAAGGTTCCATTTTGTTTCCCTTGGTCAGTGGGTGAATTTCTCCCTTTTTATGAATAAGTCAGCTCTTTAAGTTTCCAGGCTTTATACAGGGTTCCTGCTCCCTCTATCACCTGTGGGTTAGAGGCCACATAACCAGTCCTCGCCTGGACATTAGAGGCCCAACCCCAAGCCTCATGTGAGACTCAGATCCTCATGCATCTTCTTGGCATCAGGTGTCGCCTATCCACCCACTCACAGCAGCTTTCCTCTCCCTTTTTTCCCCATACTTCTGGGGTTATCTTTTCTTTCTTTAAAGTTCAATAATGCAATTTGCCAAAATTTTGTTGTTCTATATTTTTGTCCAGCATTTCTATCTGTTTGAATTTAAAGGGGATTGTCAGTTCTCATTTACTTAGTCCATAATATTACTGAGAGTCTTCTAAAGTGATTAAGGTCACTTCCTATCTGAAAAATCTGTGATTTTAATTAATTGTTCTGTAAGAGACAAATAAGAGGCACATTATGTAGCAAGATCTAAAAAACCATAGATACCTAGATATGTTGTTGTTAGTTACTATTGAATCAGCTCCGACTCATGGTGACCTCAGGTACAATAGAAGGAAACACTGTCTGTTCCTGTGCCATCTTCACAATTGTTGGTGTGCTCAAATTCATTGCTGAAGCCACTGTGTATTTTGATTGCCTTCCATCCCAGTGGGCTCATCTTCTAGCACTATGTAGAACAATATTCTGTTGTGATCCATAGGGTTTTCATTGGCTAATTTTTGGAAGCAGATCACCAGACCTTTCTTCTTAGTCTGTGTTAGTCTGAAAGCTCCACTGAAACCTGTCCACCATGTGTGATTCTACCTATTGCTGTTGAGTCAATTCCAACTCATAGCAACCCCACAGGACAGATTAGAACTGTCCCATAGGGTTTCCAAGGAGTGGCTGGTGGATTCAAACTGCCTACCTTTTGGTTAGCAGCCAAACACTTAACCAGTGTACCACCAGGGCTCCTGGGTGACTCTGGTGGCACTTAAAATACTGGTGGCATAGCTTCCAGCATCATGGTAAAGCGTAAGACACCACAGTACAACAAACTGGGAGATGGGCAGTGGTTACTAAGTATAAATGGTGTGTAATTCCTTTTAGTATTCCACCCCTGTCATCTATTACTTAATCTGACTCTGATACATAGCCATTTGTTGTAAACTCACTCTTAGGTCAGAAAGTTTCCTGGGGTATGCACAACATGATTCTTCAGTCTTTGGAGCTGGAGAGCTGCTGCAAAGTAAAAGCTAACAGCTTGCTTGACATTCTCCCCCCAAACACAAATGCATACTCTGTTAGTGAGTAGGGAAATCCTTTATTAAATTCCTCCACACAGGGTCTAATCTTCTCCTGCACAGAAAATTAATCTTATTTCAGTGAGGCTGACACAACTGACTTCCTACTCTGTCCTCTAACCCACTCTTTGATCATACCAAAATGAAGCTTGAAAACATGGAAACTGATGTACAAACATATCCTTTAGTGAGGGTCTTAGTCTGCTGTGTTTATTCCAACAATTCTGATTTCTTCATGTCCCTCCTTCCATTTTTATAACAGGTATTTATAGGTCTGTAGTTTCCACAGCAGGTTGTTCGCCTTTTGATGGTGGCTTTTATCTGTGTATGTCTCATCATACCCATCACAATGGCTAATGCATATAAGTACGCAGTGTATTCCTGAATTCTTTATAGCCAATCAGACACCATCAGTTGTGGGGATCCACTTTCCAACCCCCCTCCCCTCATAGGACTCTGGTTGGCCCACAGCCCTTCCTCTCATCCTTATCTCCAGTCCTCAACATTTGTCAAACTTCAACTGAAATGAAAGACCAAGCAGTGTCTCTTTTAAAGCATCTGCTGCAGCATGGAGACCAATAGCAAGATAAATTGAGTAGATAAAGCTTCTTTGGTTTCATATAGGGAGAAATGATAAGAAATTAGTGAGAGGAGGCCCTTTCTCCACTCTAAGGATATGAGAAGCACACATTCATGAAAGGTGGAGAATTGCAGTGAGGAGTATGGTCGTAGATTGGGTCCTCCAACATGGTCGGTGAGGACATATTCGGTACAAATCCTTTTCAAATCCAACTTCAAATTATTAATCAGGTACTTAAAAATGTCCATGTCATCTGACTTCTGGAAAAAGAACCTAAGAAAATAATTCAAAAAGAGGAGTGGGTGGGAACCTATGCTTGACAGGATCATCTCAGTGACATAGTGCAAATATTTTAATTGCAAACAATCTAAATACCAAAACTGTCAAGAAATGGTATGCAGATTATTGTTTTTTCACTGTGGGAAACATGCAGCCATTAAAAACTATGCTTATAAAGGCCATGTAACACCATAAAAAATGTGGCTGAATGTTAAGTGAAAAAAATAAAATGTAAGAGGAAATTTTGCATATACAGTAGTATTACAACTAGATTTTTCAAGTGAGTGCACAGTATAGAGACTAACAGGGAATATACAAATACATCAATAGCAATTCTGTTATGTGGTTAGTATTACGGGTGCTTTTTTTTTTTTCCCAACTTTTCTGTAATGTGGTTCTATTGCTTTTATAATGACATGCATTACATATAAATGTTCATTCTTTTTTATTTTTTAATTGGGAAAAGATTCAATCTTGCTGAAAAGCTGAAAATTTTCCTTCCTTCTTTCTTTTTTTCCTTCCTTCCTCCCACCTTCCCTTCCTTCTTCCTTTTCTTTCTTTAATAGGGCAAAGAAAGAGGAACATTTTGAGTTTAAGATGTCAGAAAGAATAATCTACTTTCTACTCTTGGTATAATCCTCTTCTCCCCTTCTATTAACAAAGTGGAGAAGGAGCTTAGAGAGAAACAGGCACCTAGAGGACTAGTGGTGAGAGCGTGCAGGGAGGTGGCCAGTGGGCACAGGTGGTAACCAGCACGTTTTAGGAAAACACAATATCAACAGGCTTGTGCAAACCAGGTTTGATGAGTATGCAAGATGTTGGCAAAAGCCAATTGGGAGAAATGAGGGGCACACGTGGGCTAATCAGTGCTGAATGACTGGGTAAAATACTATTTATGAAACACTACAGATGGCTTCCTGGTTTATTTAACCAGCGGACACAAATCTCCCACTGAGTTTTTGCTAGATTGTTGTTAACAACAAATGTGGATTAAAGGTTGAAGCAGGGATTGATTGTTGTCTCTTGTGAGCCTCAGGCTTGTACACATGAACTGTTCCCAGACACTTAGTTCAATCTTTGGTCATCAGTCAGGTCATCCACACACCTGGAAACTGATGTCTGATTAACTGCTCCCTTGTGGTGCTCCCCACAGTTCAGCCTGGATGCTTGGCACGCCCACAACTAAATCATGGTTGGTTGGGAGATTAACTCCTTCCTGTCCATCTACCTATCAGACATCTATATATCATACACTGCTCCATATCCATGCAGCTCTGCTGGAGCCTCTGGGAGACAAAAGGCCACATATCTACAGCAGCCCTTCTACAGCGTTGAAAGCTATTCTTAAGATAGTTGCTCAGAGGTGATTTGCCTAGTCAGAAGATGGTAGAACCCTAAGGGACTGGCCAGAACAGGCTAGGTCATCACTATGAAGCCTTGCAGGCCTTGTTCAAGAAAATGACCAAGAAGTGTGGAGCCAGAGACTGGCATGGAAGGGGTTACTATAGTAGAGCTCTCAGAAGTCTGGGATTAGAGGTTTTTAGAGAGGCATGGAGCAGAAGTTTCTCTGACAGCTGCCAGGGGCTTCTGCTACCTCTGAAGTACAACTTTCCTGGCCTACATTCTCAGTCCCACTCATCTGCTTGGTTTTTCTT
The DNA here is from genome assembly GCF_030014295.1 of Loxodonta africana. Taxonomy (NCBI): domain Eukaryota; kingdom Metazoa; phylum Chordata; class Mammalia; order Proboscidea; family Elephantidae; genus Loxodonta; species Loxodonta africana. The sequence continues at coordinate 43,109,194 of NC_087367.1, read as the reverse complement.
TTCTTTTTTTTTTTGCACTTAAAACTCCTTTATAATGAAGCTACTATTTCTTGGATAGACAGATAGTCTTGGGAGAAAGTTTAACTCTTCAGTACTTGACACTTGCCATTTTTGCCTCCTTTTCATGATATTAGTTGTCTTCCAAAGGATGATTGGGTCCCTGGCCACAGTCCAGACATTACTGGTTTGAGCACAGGCTTGTGTTTGGTGTCTACTGGATATCCCTTACAAGGATTGGTTCTCCCTGAAGGGTCCATGCTGTGGGCCAGCAGAAAAGGGGCAAGGGAGGAGGAGAACCTTCATCCTAGAGTCATGAGTGGCTAAAGCCATGATTTCCTGGACACGTGTTTCGGCTGAAGGGCTCACAGAGGGCCCTGGTGAACCTCCAGCAAGATCTCACCAAGAAAGGTAAGCAGCAAGATGTTCCTGACCCCATGTTACTCATGTAAGTCTGGCTATGATGAAATGGTGCCTTAGACAGGAACTGATCTTCATTTCCTCCAACTTCTCCTTTCTGAATCATTCTTCTACCCATATATTTTCCTCGCACCCTTTTAAGGCATGAGGTCACGTATCAAAAATGGCTGCCAAGAAATGATCTGTACTCGCGGTGTAGACCTTAGTGAGAACTATTCTAATGGTATTTCTCAAATAGAAACATAATCCAGTCAAGAATTCAGGAGGTTGTTACTAAGCCTCCAAGGCTGTGTTTATACCTGAAATATCTGGATTACTCAAAATTACTTTAGATGGTCAGCAGAAAACAATATGATAGTTATATGTTTATTTTAATGTTAACTAGGTGTAATAAAATAAAATCAGCATAATAAACTTCTGATTCCATCACTATAATTAGTTAAGACAAGGCTAGGTAGTTAAAATGAAAACAAATTAATTTAAAGAAAAGTATTAAGTAATAGTATTATTGGTGATAATCAGACATAGCAAAAATCATAAAAAGTGTGGCTTGATAACTGAAATCTGGGAAACACTGTCTGTGGAGTACCTCTTTTAAATAACTGCACATTAGGCCTAAATCTTGGCTGGGAATGAAAGGATTTGTCCCTATTAATTCATATCAAGCAGATTGGGAAGGTGGACTTAAGGGAGGGTGGCCTTCTGGTTCTGCTGAATCTTACCCAGAGGCAGGAGTCCACACTACTGAGATGGATGGCCAGCCTTGTTTCAGCAGCACAATGATTGGGAGTTCTGCCAAGAATGAAACAGACTATCCTGCAGCTGTTATCTTATTTGTATGAGTAACGTGAAAAACACTGCACAATTTAATATGCCACCTAATACTTATATTCTTATCTCTCCAGTAGGGCAGGTGGTAGCATGCATGTTTGAAAGCCAGTGTAGACTGGTAGAGGGAGAGGGCCCGGAGAAATGATGTTAGCTGCTATCTGAGCTGAGCAAAATGATTTGAGCAGGGATATTATTTTATAAAGGCAATCTCACTTGTATCTTCGTCAGCGAGACCTTAATCACAGCACGAAATGAGAGTGGACACCTCCTTTCCTGGTTATCTTGGTGCGAGATGACAGCATTGCCATCACTGGGAGAATGGTTATCTATTATTTCACTTGTGAGAGCCCAACAAGAACATTATCAGGGTGTTTGTAACCAAACGTATGCAGCTGAAAGTGATAAAAGAGGGAGGAGGCTTCTCATCTCCAAGGATGTGGAGATAATGCCACTTGTAGTAGGAGGAGAAGGATGTTATTGTTGAAAGTAGTTTCAAATATTGGCGAAGGGCTGAAAATCTTTCACAGCAACTCAAATTTTGGCTCAGGAGAAGAAAGAAATAAATAAGAGGACCTGAGTGAGGAAAGAGCGCCCGGATGAGAGAGTGATCATCTCAACCTCTGACCTTAAGAGAAATGTGGTTAAATAAATCTTTCATGACTCCCTGTACTTGAAGGTGAAAAAAAAAAAAAAAAAGAACTACAGCAACCTTCAAATTACTGAGGGACACAAATAGCATTTTTTCTTTCCCCTATTCTCAGCCTTATTTACATTTTCTTATTTTCTTTTCCTTCTAAACCACCAAGATCTCAAATAAGCCTTCAACAAACACAAACGTTGAAACATTTACAATTACAACACTAAAAAACAAAAAAACAAACCCATTGCCATTGAGTCCATTCTTACTCATAGCAACTCTGTAGGATAGACTAGAACTGCCCCACAGAGTTTTCAAGGACATAATCCTTACACAAGCAGACTGCCACATCTTTATCCTGCACAACAACAAAATAGGCCACAAATTCTTCAGTGTAAAAGAGAGAATAGACAGAGCCTTTCTACATAACACTGAATATTAACCTGAAAATCATCTGTTTCTGTAATTTATAAGAGTAACAATGTCAGGTTAAAGGGCCAAAACTGTACAGTGGCATTTCTGTGAGCTCGTACTTCCTTTGATATATGACTACTTTTTCTGTGATTGAGGAAATTTCTTCTGAAGTCTGAAATGTTAATGCTCTGGTTTGTCCTTTCTTCCTTCCTCCCTTCCTTCCTTCCTTCCTTCCTTCCTTCCTCCCTCCCTCCCTCCCTCCCTCCCTCCCGCCCTTCCTTCCTTCCTTCCTTCCTTCCTTTCTCTTCCTTTATATTTTTTTAACTTTACTTGTACCTCATTGGAATCATTAATCATGAATATATTACTTCTAACAACTCAAACAAAACAGAAATGTATAAAAAAGCCAATTAATAGTCTCCCCTACCGCCCAACTCACCTCCTTTAAGTAACCACTGTCAATAATTTTAGGTATTTGTTTCCATAATTTTTTCTAGACCATGGGTCCCTAGGTGCCACAAATAGTTAAGCACTTGACTATTAGCGGAAATATTGGTGGTTTGAACCTACTCAGAGGTGCCTTGAAAGACAGGCCTGGTGATCTACTTCTGAAGGGCCGCAACTTTGAAAACCCGATGGAGGAGTTAAACTCTGAACTCACCGAGTCTCTCTGAGTCCGAATTGATTTGATGGCAACTAACGATGACAATATACACACATTTTCTATTTAACTAATATTTTCCCCAACATGTGGACCCTTCCAAGTCAATAAATATAAATCTAAGTCATGCTTTTTAGTGGTTCCGTAATATTCCACACTACAGATGTATTGTAAGGTATTCAATTATCCCTGAATTGATGAAAATTCAGGTTGCCCAACGTCCCTCTCCCATTTTTTTACAATCACTGCTGCAGTAGCTACCTTTGTACATTTCTCCCTATTTTTAGTACTTTTATTTCTTTGAAATAGTGTGATTATTAAACCAAAGAACAATGCTTTTTTTTTTTTTTTACTTTAAAAAAGTATTTTTAAATTGTTGATGTTGTTGTTAGGGGCCATCGATTCAATTCTGACTCATAGCAACCCTAGTACAACAGAACAAAATGCTGCCTGGTCCTGCTCTACCTCACAATCGTTGCTGTGTTTGAGACTATTGTTGCAGCCACTATGTCAGTCCATCTCGTTGAGGGTCTTCCTCTTTTTTATTGACCCTCCACTTTACTAAGCATGATGTCCTTCTCCAGGGACTGATCCCTCCTGATAACATGTCCAAAATACATGAGATGAAGTCTCACCATCTTCACTTCTAAGGAGCATTCTGGCTGTACTTCTTCCAAGATAGATTTGTTTGTTCTTCTGGCAGTCCATGGAATATTCAATATTCTTTGCCAACACCATAATTCAAAGGTATCAATTCTTCTTAAGTCTTCCTTATTCATTGTCCAGCTTTCACGTGCATATGAGGCAATTGAAAACATCATGATTTGGGTCAGATGCACCTTAGACCTCCAAGTGATGTCTTTGCCTTTTAACACTTTAAAGAGATGTTTTGCAGCAGATTTTCCCAATGCAACACATCATTTGATTTCTTCATTACTGCTTCCAAGGGTGTTGCTTGTGGATTCAAGTAAAATGAAATCCTTGAGAACTTCAATATTTTCCCCGCTTATCATGATGTTGCTTATTGGTCCAGCTGTGAGAATTTTTAAGTTACTTCCCAAAAATATGCTAGTTACTCATTGTCTTAGATGCTGCTATAACAGAAATACCACAAGTGGATGGCTTTAACAAACAGAAATTTATTCTCTCACAGTCTAGGAGGCTAGAAGTCCAATTCATGGTGCCGGCTCTAAGGGAAGGCTTTCTCTCTCTGTCAATTGTGGGGGAAGGTCTTTGTCATCAATCTTTCCCTGGTCTAGGAGCTTCTCAGCCCAGGGACGTCAAGTCCAAAGGACTCACTCTGCTCCGGTACTGTTTCTTCGTGGTAGAAGTTACCCCTATCTTTCTGCTTGCTTCTCTCTTTTATATTGCAAAAGAGACTGGTTTAAGACACAACCTAATCTTGTAGATTGAGTCCTGCCTCATTAACATAACTGCCTCTAATCCTGCCTCATTAGCATCATAGAAGTAGTAGGATTTACAATACATAGGAAAATCACATCAGATAACAAAATGCTGGACAATCACCCAATACTGGGAATCATGGCCTAGTCAAGTTGACAGACATTTTGGGGAGACACAATTCAATCCATGACACTCACACTTCTACAGTGGATGAAAAAGCCCATTTTCCCACATGACTCCAAGCTTTGGCTATCCTTAATCAATTTATGTTTTGCCAAGTGATTTATAGAAGATGGTGTAGTGCTTAAAAGCTACAGCTGCTAACCAAGAGGTGGCAGTTAGAATCTACCAGGAGTTCCAGGCGCTCCTTGGAAACCCTATGGGGCAGTTCTACTCTGTCCTATAGGGTCGCTATGAGTCAGAATAGACTTGACAGCAATGGGTGTTTTTTACAGGAGTATCTCATAAATAATCAGAACCTGGAATGTATGACGTATGAATCTAGGTAAATTGAAAATCATCAAAAATGAAATGGAATGCATAAACATCGATATCCTAGGCATTAGTGAGCTAAAATGGACTGGTATATGGTCAACCATTCCGGGAATGACAACTTGAAGAGGAATGGCATTGCATTCGTTGTCAAAAAGAACATTTCAAGATCTATCCTGAACTACAATGCTGTCAGTGATAGGATAATATCCATAAGACTACAAGGAAGACCAGTTAATACAACAATTATTCAAATTTATTCACCAACCACTAAGGCAAAAGATGAAGAAATTGAAGATTTTTACCAACTTCTGCAGTCTGAAATTGATCGAAAATGCAATCAGGATGCACGATAATTACTACTCATTGGAATGTGAAATAAAGAAGGACTGGAAGTTGGAAAATATGACCTTGATGATAGAAATGATGCCGGAAATCGCATGATTGAATTTTCAAGACCAATGACTCCTTTTTTGCAAATACCTTTTTTCACCAACATAAACAGCAGCTATACACATGAACCTCACCAGATGGAGTACACAGGAATCAAATTGACTACATCTGCTGAAAGAAACAATGGAAAAACTCAACATCATCAGTCAGAACAAGGCCAGGGGCCAACTGCAGATCAGACCATCAATTACTCATACACAAGTTCAATATGAAATTGAGGAAAACTGGAACGACTCCACAAGAGCCAAAGTATGACCTGAATTTAGAGACTATCTCAAGAATAGTTTTAACATGGTTGAACGTTAATAACGGAAGACCAGAGGAGTTGTGGAATGACATCAAGCACATCATACATGAAGAAAGCAAGAAGTCATTCAAAAGACAGGAGAGAAAGAAAAGACCTAAATGGATGTCAGAAGAGACTCTGAAACTTGCCTTGAACATCGACTAGCTAAAGCAAAAGGAAAAAAATGATGAAGTAAAAGAGCTGAACAGAAGATTTCAAAGGGCAGCTCGAGAGGACAAAGTAAAGTATTACGATGACATGTGCAAAGAGCTGGAGATAGAAAACCAAAAGGAAAGAACACGCTCAGCGTTTCTCAAGCTGAAAGAACTGAAGAAAAAATTCAAGCCTCGAGTTTCACTATAACACTATAACACTATACCAAAAAGAATTGATCAACATTCAGCAATTTCAGGAGGGAACATGATCAAGAACCAATGGTATTGAAGGAAGAAGTCTAAGCAGCACTGAAGGCATTGGTGAAAAACAAAGGAATACCAACTGAGATGTTTCAACAAATGGATGCAGTGCTGGAAGTGCTTACCTTTCTATGCCAAGAAATTTGAAAGGCAGCTACCTGGCTAACCGACTGGAAAAGATCCATATTTATGCCTATTCCCAAGAAAGGTGATCCCACTGAATGCAGAAATTATCCAGCAATATCATTAACAGCACGTGTAAGCAAAATTTTGCTGAAGATCATTCAAACACGACTGCAGCAGTATCTCAACTACCAGAAATTCAATCCAGATTTGGAAGAGGTCGTGGAACCAGGGACATCATTGCTGATGTCAGATGGATCCTGGCTGAAAGCAGAGAATACCAGAATGTTTGCCTGTGTTTTATTGACTATGTAAAGGCATTCAACTGTGTGGATCATAACAAATTGTGGACAACATTGCATCTCGGAATACTTAATTGTGCTCATGAGGAATCTGCACATGGATTAAGAGGCAGTCGTTCAAACAGAGCAACAGGATACTACATGGTTTAAAGTTAGGAAAGGTGTGTGTCACGGTTGTATCCTTTCACTGTACCTATTCAAACTGTATGTTGAGCAAATAATCTGAGAAGCTGGATTATATGAAGAACAGGGCATCAGGATTGAAGGAACACTCATTAACAGCCTGCATTATGCAAATGACATGACCTTGCTTGCTGAAAGTGAAAACGACTAGAAGTGCTTACTGATGAAGATCAAAGACCCCAGCCTTCGGTATAAACTACACCTCAACATAAAGAAAACAAAAATCCTCACACAGGACCAATAAGCGACATCATGATAAACAGAGAAAAGTTTGAGGTTGTCAAAGATTTCATTTCTCTTGGATCCACAATTAACACCCGTGGAAGCCACAGTCAAGAAATCAAAAGATGCATTGCATTGGGCAATCAACTGCAAAAGACCTCTTAAAGTGTTGAAAATCAAAGATGTCACCTTGAGGTCTAAGGTGCACCTGACCCAAGCCATGGTGTTTTCAATCACCTCATATGCATGCGAAGGTGGACAATTAATAAGGAAAACGGAAGTAAAATTGACGCCTTTGAATTGTGATGTCGAAGAAGAACACTGAATATACCCCGGACTGCCAAAAGAACCGACATATCTGTCTGGGGAGAAGTACAACCGAATGACCCTTAGAAGCAAGGATGGAGAGACTACTTCTCACACACTTTGGACAGGTTATCAGGAGGGATCAGTCCCTGAAGAAGGACATCATACTTGGTAAAGTAGAGGGCTGGTGAAAAAATGCAAGCCCCTCAACAAGATGGACTGATACAGTGGCTGCAACAATTGGCTCAAGCATAGAAACAATTGTGAGGATGGTGCAAGATTGAGCAGTGTTTTGTTCTGTTGTTCATAGGGACGCTATGACTGGGAACCAACTCGACAGCTCCTAACCACAACAACAGCTCATTGTTTTAATTTGCATTTTCCTGATTTCCAATGAGTTTATATATCTTTTCATATGTTTATTTGCCTTTTTATTCCCTCTGGTGTGACTTGCCTTTGTACTTTTTCTAACAGCTGTATACCTTTTTCTTACTATTTTAGAGAGGTCTTGAGATATTAATCATTTGTCTATTATATGGGTTGCAGGTATTTCTCCCAGTCTTTTATTTGTCTTTAGATTTTGTTTATGGCACCACTTGACACATAAAGTTTTTTAAATTTTATCTCAGCAAACATGTCAATGTGTTCTTTGGATTTTGGGTTTTCTGGCTTATTTTTGAATGTCTTTCCATTCCCAAATATATCCTGAGATTTTGGGCTTTTTTACTAGTATATACCTTGACATGACAATTTATTTTGTTTCTGGAAACATGGTCTTCTTGATATAATTTTACCATAATCTGCTCCTTTCCAGTGCAAACAGCAGAAAAATACTCCACACCCCCCCAAAAAAATCAGACAGAAAATACTAAAAAACAACTAGACTAAATAAAGCATAAAACTTGCAGTGAAGATGCAGGAAGCAGCATCAAAAATAGAAAAAGCAAAAAAAAAAGTCAAGAGTCCAAGAGGTTTATACTTGACCTCTACAGTTGTGTCTGTCTATACCTGATTCCTGGCTGCTTCCCACAGGACCAAGCCCCAGCATATGTACAAATGGAACACTTCAACAGGATGGATGATAGATGGAGCCCAAATAAGCCCTTAACAAACGTATCCCCATCTAGAGAACTGACCAAGAGCCAATGAGAAGGAAATTAGTGATCAAAATTAAACTCCTACATGATTTTCTAGAAACACACTACTTCCCTAAACTAATACAAACAGAGGTAGAACAACTAAACAGACCCATAACAAAAGAAAAGATTGAAAATGTAAAAAAAAAAAAAAAAAACAACTCCCAACAAAAAAAAGCCCTAGCCTGGATGGCTTCACTGCAGAGTTCTACCAAAGTTTCAGAGAAGAGTTAACACCACTACTACTAAAGGCATTTCAGAGCATAGAAAAGGACGGATTACTCCCAAACTCATTCTATGAAGCCATCATATCCCTGATACCAAAACCAGTTAAAGACACCACAAAAAAGGGAAATCACAGACCTATATTCCCCATGAACTTAGATGCAAAAATCCTCAACAAAATTCTAGCGAATAGAATTCAACAACATATCAAAAAAATAATTCACCATGACCAAGTGGGATTCATACCAGGTATGCAGGGATGGTCAACATTAGAAAAACAATCAAAGTAATCCATCACATAAATAAAACAAAAGACAAGAATCACATGATTTTATCAATTGATGCGGAAAAGGCATTTGACAAGTTCAACACAAATTCATGATAAAAACTCTCAGCAAAATAGGAATAGAAGGAAAATTCCTCATCATAATAAAAGGCCTTTATACAAAGCCAACAGCCAACATCACCCTAAATGAAGAGAGCCTGAAAGCATTCCCCTTGAGAACAGGAACCAGACAAGGATGCCCTTTATCACCGCTCTTATTCAACATTGTGCTGGAGGTCCTAGCCAGAGTAATTAGGCTAAAGAAATAAAGGGCATCCAGTTTGGCAAGGAAGAAGTCAAAGTATTTCTATTTGCAGATGACATGATCTTATACACAGAAAAGCCTAAGAAATCCTCCAGAAAACTACTGAAACTAATAGAAGAGTTCAGTAGAGTATCAGGATACAAGATAAACGTACAAAAATCAGTTGGATTCCTCTTCACCAACAAAAAGAACATCAAAGAAGAAATCACCAAATCAATACCATTTACAGTAGCCTCCAAGAAGATAAAATACTTAGGAATAAACCTTACCAGAGATGTAAAAGACTTTATACAAAGAAAACTACAATACACTTCTGCAAGAAACCAAGAGGCCAACGTAAGTGGAAAAACATACCTTGCTCATGGATAGGAAGACTTAACATTATAGAAATGTTCATTCTACCAAAAGCGATCTATACATTTAATGCAATTCTCACACAAATTCCAATGACATTCTTTAATGAGATGGAGAAACAAATCACCAACTTCATATGGAAGGGAAAGAGACCCTGGATAAGTAAAGCATTACTGAAAAAGAAGAACAGAGAGGGAGGCCTTACTCTACCTGATTATAGAAACTATTATACCGCTGCAGTAGTCAAAACAGCCTAGTGCTGGTTCAACAACAGATACATAGACCAGTGGAACGGAATTGAGAATCCAGACATAAATCCATCCACATATAAGCAGCTGATATTTGACAAATGCCCAAAGTCAGTTAAATGGGGAAAAGAGAGTCTCTTTAACATACGGTGCCGGCATAACTGGATATTTATCTGCAAAAAAATGAAACAAGACCTATACCTCAAACTATGCACAAAAACTGACTCAAAATGGATCAAAGACCTAAATACAAAATCTTAAAATGATAAAGATTATGGAAGAAAAAATAGGGACAATGCTAGGAGCCTTAACACCTGGCATAAACAGTATACAAAACATGACTAACAGTGCACAAACACCCAAAGAAAAACTAGATAACTGGGAGCTCCTAAAAATCAAACACCTACGCTCATCCAAAGACTTCACCAAAAGAGTAAAAAGTTTACCTACAGACTGGAAAAAAGTTTTTAGCTATGACATTTCCGATCAACACCTGATCTCTAAAATCTACATAATACTGCAAAAACTCAACTCCAAAAGGACAAATAGCCCAATTAAAAAATGGGCAGAAGATATAAACAGACACTTCACTAAAGAAGACATTCAGGTAGCTAATAGACACTTGAGGAAATACTCTCGATCATTAGCCTTTAGAGAAATGCAAATCAAAACTACAATGAGATCTCATCTCACTCCAACAAGGCTGGCATTAATCCAAAAACACAAAACAATAAATACTGGAGAGGCTGTGGAGAGACTGGAACACTTACACACTGCTGGTGGGAATGTAAAATGGTACAACCACTTTCAAAATCCATTTGGTACTTCTTTAAAAAGCTAGAAATAGAACAACCATAGGATCCAGCAATCCCACTCCTTGGAATATATCCTAGAGAAATAAGAGCCCATGTGCATTGCAGCAATAGCAAAAAGATGGAAGCAACCAAGGTGCCCATCAACGGATGAGTGGATAAATAAATTATGGTATAATTCACACAATGGAATACTACACATCGATAAAGAACAGTGATGAATCTGTGAAACGTTTCCTAACATGGAGGAATCTGGAAGGCATTATGCTGAGTGAAATTAGTCAGTTGCAAAAGACAAATATTGTATAAGACCACTATTATAAGAACTCGAGAAATAGTTTAAACAGAGAAGAAAATATTCTTTGACGGTTACAAGATGGGGAAGGGAGGGAGGGTGGGAGAAGGGTATTCACTCATTAGATAGTAGATAAGAACAAATTTAGGTGACGGGAAAAACAATACACAATACAGGCGAGGTCAGCACAACTGGACTAAAAGGAAAGTAAGAAGTTTCTGGAATAAACTGAATGCTTCAAAGTCCAGCATAGCAGCGGCGGGGGTTTGGGGACCATGGTTTCAGGGCACATCTAAGTCAATTGGCATAAAGAAATCTATTAAGAAAACATTCTGCATCCCACCTTGGAGAGAGGCGTCTGGGGTCTTAAACGCTAGCAAGCTGCCATCTAAGATGCATCAATTGGTCTCAACCCACCTGGATCAAAGGAGAATGAAGAACACCAAGGACACAAGGTGATTACGAGCCCAAGAGACAGAAAGGGCCACATAAACCAGAGACTACATCAGCTTGGTTGTCAGGAGGGATCAGTCCCTGGAGAAGGACATCATGCTTGGCAGAGTACAGGGTCAGCAGAAAAGAAGAAGACCCTCAATGAGGTGGATTGACACAGTGGCTCCAACAATGAGCTCAAGCATAACAACGATTGTAAGGATGGCGCAGGACCGGGCAGTGTTTCCTCCTGTTGTGCATAGGGTAGCTATGAGTCGGAACCGACTCGATGGCACCTAACAACAACAACAACATCAGCTTGAGACCAGAAGAGCTAGATGGTGCCTGCCTACAACCGATGACTACCCTGGCAGGGAATGCAAGAGAGAACCCCTGAGGGAGCAGGAGAGCAGTGGGATGCAGACCTCAAATTCTCGTAAAAAGACCAGGCTTAATGGTCTGACTGAGACTAAAAGGACCCCAGTGGTCATGCTCCCCAGACCTTCGGCTGGCCCAGGACAGGAACAGTACCCAAAGCCAACTCTTCAGACAGGGATTGGACTGGACAATGGGTTAGAGAGGGATGCTGGTGAGGAGTGAGCTTCTTGAATCAGGTGGACACTTGAGACTATGTTGGCATCTCCTCCCTGGTGGGGAGCTGAGAGGGTAGAGGGGCTTAGAAGCCGGTGAAATAGATACACAAAGAGAGAGTGGAGGGAAGGAGTGGGCTGTCTCATTAGGGGAAGAGCAACTGGGAGTATGTAGCAAGGTGTATATAAGTTTTTGTATGAGAGACTGACTTGATTTGTAAACTTTCACTTAAAGCACAATAAAAATTAAAAAAAAAATTAAACTACGGATATAGTCTGTATGCAATTACTTGTTTACATTTTACTCATGTGTATAATGAAATATATCTCCAGGTTTATTCACAGAGTGATTAAATTATATTCAATTTTTTTTTTTTTTTTTTTTCAGTTTCAAGTGCCAGTAAAAGAATCCTAAGTAGTTATCATCTGAGGCGGAAGCCACTGAATCCAAAGGAACTCTACTTACGCTCATCTAGTCGTCAGATAGCAAAAGTAGCTGCTGTGATGTGATTTTTGTGACAATAATCAACAAATTGGATTTCACAAGCAGCATTCTATACATGGGAAACCCTGGTGGCCTAGTGGTTAAGTGCTTTGGCTGCTAACCAAAACATTGGCAGTTCAAATCTACCAGGTGTTTCCTGGAAACTCTATGGGGCAGTTCTACTCTGTCCTATAGGGTCGCTATGAGTCAGAATTGACTCGACGGCAACAGGTTTTTTAGTTTGTTTGTTTGTTTTATTCTGTACTTTACCACCTCTGAGTCCCATACCCCTCTGATCAGCAAGGCTGGTGTTATTAACCCCACTCTACAGATGAAAAACAGAGTTCCAAAGAGGTTTAAGTGAATGGCCTGAATAACTAAACCAAGTTTCAATTCAAGGGTTTTCTGCCTCTAAATCCCTTGCTCTTGTCACTAGAGCAAATAAATTCACCACCACCACCCTCGTTTTCTGCAAGCTTACATCATTGTTATCCTCTAAAGAGGCAGTATGGGAGTCCTGGTGGTGCAATAGTTAAGTGCTCTGCTGCTAACTGAAAGGTCCACAGTTCAAATCCACCAGCTGCTTTGCAGAGGAAAGATGTGACAGTCTGCTTCAGTAAAGATTACAGCCTCGGAAACCCTATGGGGCAGTTCTATTCTGTCCTCTAGGGTCACAATGAGTCAGAATCAACTGGAAGGCAATGGATTTGGTTTGTTTTTGTTTTTTAAAAGGGCAGTTACATTTTACCTTCTAGGGATCTAAATTTGAAATCTCTTCCTTTTATCTGCCTCATAAAACACCTAATTATCTTTATACTGCACCAGAATCCTCAGCTTCCAAGAAATGGGTATGGTTGGATTTCAAGCAGCAGAGATTTGTGTTTAGGCAACAGATCATAAATTGAAGTTACACCTCTACCTTAAACAGGGGTGGATTATCCAATAAGTAAGGTAAGCATGGTGATTACCTTGCTTACCAGATCATCTGTAGGGGACAATTTCACATTTTTACACCACGTCCAAGATTCTCCTTCTAGGCATCTGTCTCTCTCCCAACTCACAGCACCTTCCTACAGAATCAAAGCCTTTTCTCAAATTTAAAATCCCTGACAGGATGGATGGCCCAGTAAGCAAGGTAAGCACGGGCTTACTTTTGCTTACTTACTAATTGGTGGTCAACATGGGTTTCACCACATCACGTGAAATTGTTCACTACAGAACACAAGTAAGCATAAGTAAGTGTGTGCTTATCTTGTGTACTGGATAATGTGTCCCTGACCTTAGGGGAGGTGGAAAGAAGGCTGAACTCAGTCAAATGAGGGGTTCTTCTGAGCATAATTACAGCAAGTATGAATGTCAGTATACTAACTCCACGTGTGGAAGAATTATGACTATGTTCCTGTTATTGCACTTTGTGCAGGATGGGGCTGGGTGCAGCTGTATCTTCACACTGGAATCTGCTGAAGCGTTCTCATTCCATCTGGCTTGGGTGGCCAGGCCATACAAGTCACTACTGGGCCATTCTTCACTCCCAGCACAAAGCCCCTTTCCATGTGGCCTCCCTCTCTACCTACAAGTCCCCAACTACATTCAGTTTGCGATGATGCTCAAGACAGAGTGGCCCTGCCATCTCCCACCCCACCTCCCCTGCATTCTTTAGGTTCCAAGAACCCTCAGGAACATAAGCACTCTGCCTGACTTCACTAGCCCTTTCTCAACCTACCCCACAGGTACTCATGGTTTGGGGGTCTTGCCCCTCCCTGGTCCCTATCAGGGAAAGAGTAGTAGTTTTCAACTAGGACTGGCCTCATCAGGAAATTTGTGATGGTGTTAGTTGGTTGTCACAATGATGGGAATGATCACCTATGAATTTCATTTTACTTCAAGGTAGTAAAGAGGACTTCACAAAATATTTACTACATAAAGGAGTCATTAGTTTTAATAGGGGTAAGGATCACTACGCGGAACTACCTGTTTTTCCTTCCTCTTTCCAGGCCGAGTTGGGGGAGGGTGGACTCAGAGTTATGTTCTTGGTACTTTCATCATCTCTTCACTCCTGCTTCTCCTCTGGCTCTCCCACCCCACAGTCTGGGAAAACAGTATCCAACCCAAAGCCACAGAAATCCTGCCTGTGACTCCACTGACTTCTTTTTAGGCAAAGTTGCTCTCACTCTCAGCATTTAGAGCCAACACTTGGCCTTTGCTTCTGCCATCACCTCACTTCACTGAGACAAGGACTCCTCAGGGCCCAAATGCCTAAATAGGGTAAGGGTTGTCAGGTAAGATATGCTGAGAAAAACACATTTGCTAGTTTTTCTAAGGAGTCCCTGGGTAGTGCAGACAATTAACAAGCACACCTGCTAACCAAAGTGTTGGGGGCTCAAGTCCACCCAGAGGTGCCTCAGAAGAAAGACATGCTGATCTACCTCCAAAATCAGCCATTGAAAACCCTGTGGAGCATAGCTTCTCTGACACACATGGGGTCACCACGAGCCAGAATCAACTTGATAGCAACTATAAGTATTTCCAAATGTTATCCCACCACATATTCAAGAAATACCTGGTTGCCAAGTGGTTATTTGAACCAACCTCAGGATGGATTTATGAGTCCATCATGGCCAGAGCACAGGGCGATTATTCAAATGAGTATAGAGTTTAGATGAGCCTCACTATTACTAAAAGTAGCAGCACCATCAAATACAGCAGACCCTCACCAAGAGGATTCTAGTCAAGCACATGGCTGGCATCTTCCCACCCCTTTGACCTAGAGACCTCTCACTGGCCTTCAGGGCCTTACCACAATTTCTCCTATGTCCTACTTATACAGAATGGATTTCTCCCCCTTCTGCACCCCATGGCACTTTTTACACATTTTGGTTCTAACGTCCTAAACAGGGTAAGAGCTGTGGGCTTACCTGTACATATTTCCCACTAGATTCTGGGCTTTCTTTGGGCAGAAGCCTTGTCATATTTACTCATTTCCAAATTTCAGCTGTATGGTCCCAGTTCATCCAAGGGCTAAAAAAAGAAAAAAAAAAATCAACCCAGTGCATAAGTAAGACAGCTCTGCAACTGTCCAAGAAACAACAAGTGTTTCTGAACCATGTAAATCTGTTTTAGCCCCTACTCACAGGGCTGGCAGGAAATTTTAGGGACCCCTCCCCTTCTTGAGATTGCACAGGAAGGTTATACACAGGGAATCTTATGCATAGTGAAGGGTAATGTAGTCCAGAACAATTGGGAAAGGTCTCTGGTTATCAGTTCCCAGTGAACAGGACTAGCTACATCATCGGCAGAGCCTGCCGTAAAATGAAAACACAGGGCCCCTTGTTCAGAAATTATTAAGAATTTCAAGACAGTGACAGCAGAGCAGTAAATGAAACATGGGGCTCTGTGTGACTGCACAAGTCATGCTCCCATGAAGCCTGCCTTGCCGGCGGGTGTCTTTTCCATGCTCTCAGCCCCAGAGCATGAGTGGTCTGTTCAGAAGCATGTGATTTCCCTGCATCCTCGCCTCACCATTACAAGAAGGGACCCTTTCCTAACTTACCCAGGCATCGGTTCCTGACATCATCCCTGTGGGTGTATATCTGGGATGCTGTGTGGAAGCAGGGACTGGAGTCTGCCACACAAGGAATTCATATATCTCACCTCCCAGAATTAACTCCTCCATTCCCTGGCTCTCAGAAATCTCTCACTCTCATGGAGCAGGACACTACCCTCTCCCAGTCCAAGCCCCCACCTGTAAAAATGACCCTGTGTTTCCAAACTCAGTCATATTTACGGGTAAAAAAAAACAAAAACAAACAAACAAAAAAAAACCCACTGCCATCAAGCTGATTCCAACTCATAGCAACTCTGTAAGACCAAGTAGAACTGCCCCATAGAGTTTCTGAGGAGCACCTGATGGATTCAAGCTGCCGAACTTTTGGTTAGCAGCTGTAGCTCTTAACCACTATGCCACCATATTTACAGGTACAGGGGTTAAAATTTCAGATCATATTCTTGGGAGACACAATTTAATCCATCTCACCTTTTGACCCCCGCCAGCATTCATGTCCTTCCCAAGTGCAAAACACATTTACCCTATTACATCACCCTGCGAAGTCTTAACCCATTTTAGTATCAACTCTAAGTCCAAAATTTTATCTTCCGAACCATCTAAATCAAGTACGGGTGAGACTGAGTGTGTCCCACCCTGGGGCAAAATTTCTTTCCATCTGTGGACCTGTGAAACCTAGAATGTAAGTTATCTACATCCAACAGTGAATCAGGCACAAGGTAGGTGCTTTTCTTTACAGAGGCACTGAAACCCTAAACCCAGGTTCTTGAACTGGATGTATCTGGGGACAAGACAGGCAACTCATCCTCACTGTAGTAGGATGATGGGGAGTTGTAAGGATGAAGAATGCACACCCCCTTACACCCATCTGAAGGGAAGGCCATAGTGGTGTGCTAGTAAATATTTGACAATCAGCTCTCTGGAAGGAAAAAAAAAGAATCTAATTTGTAGCACTTGCTAATTTCCATAATGTAAATACTCCCATGATGGCTGGTTTCAAGCTATCAATGTGAAGTCACTGAAGGCAGAGTTAAGAAGAGATGCATACAATCACGCTCACAAGCCAGTCAGAGCCAGTTCAAGCACAACTCAGAGCAGCCACCCCTGGCTCCAGCGCAGTAGGCCCAGGGTGGCAGATCTTCTGAAGTTTCAAAAGAGGCTAGAAATCAAATTTCCATGTTCGATATTTCCATGAAATACTGGCTACTAATTCAAATCCTTTAAAAACATTGTGGTGAATGAAGTTGTGCGGGCCCTTAAATCCCTGGATTTGCAACCTTAGGTTGGCAGAGAACTCTGGTAATGAGATGCAGAGGGAAACTGCAGTGTGATGGATCACTTTCATGTGGCCTTTCTAGTCATGGTCTTGTAACCCCATCCAAGTGATTGGCTGGGACAGTGCAGATATGGTAATTGTGACCCACCAAAGGGATTGGTCAATTTTGCCTTCCTTCTGGGCTTGAGGTGAGCCATCCCAGAGGCAGGAGAGAGAAGATCCCACCACCACCAAGGAAGAACAGCCAGAAGCCAGCACATCCTTTGGACCCAGGATCACTGTGCTGAGAAGCTCCTGGAACAAGGAGACAGAGAGAGAGAGAGCTGTGATGGTAAAGACATCGAGAAGCAGCAGCAGAGACCCAGCAGCAAAAACCCGGCTCACAGAGAAAGAAAGCTGAGTGCCTCCAGGCAGAGGTGGAAGGCCAGGAAGAGGTGTGCCTGTGAGCGTGGCTGGGAAGAGGCTGTCCTGATAGAAGGACTGTATCCTGAGTGTTCCCGCGCCTGAATTGTAACTGTTACTTCTGTAATAAATCCCGTAATCATGAGTATTGTGTTTGAGTTCTGTGTGGTCAGTGCAATGAATTATTGAACCCAGCAGAGAAATAAAGAGTGCCATGGGAGCGACAGTAGGTGTCAGAATTGTTAAAGATGGTGGAGAGAAGAGGCATATCTGACCTCCACCTTGAAGAAATCAGCCTTGGGCTATTGATCTTGATTCTCCCTACCCCTTGTGAAGTTGGAGGAGGTCAGACATCACCTACATGCCATTTTTACAGAAACTTTGCCATTTAGTCCTTTACATCTCCAATATCATGAAAACAAAACAGATAACATTTTAGGTTACCCTTACCCTACTGGCCTCTTGGATTCTTCGGTGGTGCAAACAATTAAGTGCTTGATTACTAACCAAAAGATTGGTTGTGTGAACCCACCCAGAGGATTCTTGGAAGAAAGGCCTGGTGACTTGTCTTTGAAAGACCATAGACTTGAAAACCCTATGGAGCACAGTTCTACTGTGATATACATGGGATCACTATGAGCTAGAATCTACTTGAGGGCAACTGGTTTGGCTTGATGTTTCTGGTACTGGTCTCTCACTTGTGCCTTCACCCATCATCCTCACAGAACATTCTGGGGCTTGCAATTGCTCAGCCAGAACCACTCCTGGTTACTATATTGAAAGGACTCAGAGGCACGGACTCATTCTTTGTTTTCTTCACAATGTTATCCACAATATTGGGAAACTGGAAAAATAATTGATGACGATAATGATGAATGTGATGATCAAAGATGATGAAATACTTTTAAAAGCATGAGGCTCCCTTCGGGCCTCTGGTTTGCCTTTCTCCTCCTCGCCTGTCCTTTCCGATGATACTTTATGTATCATATTCCTTGTCACTCCAGCTACAGGAGATAGACAACCACGAGAGCAAAAGATAGCACGCTGAAGCAGAGAGAATTTTCTCTTGCCTGCAGCAGGCAGTTGAATACATTTTTCAAGGCTGAAACATCATAGAAACAGAAAGATTTTTTAAATGCCCTTTCTTTTATTTTCATTCATTTGCTTTTTGTGTTTTTCTTTTTAATTGCTTGTTTTATTTAAGGAGCCTTGAGGCATGAGCACAGCAAAGTATCATTAATTAAAATATTTAAAATATAGCAGTGGTGACAAAGCTCCAGAATAAGCCCAGGCAGCACAGACTGCAAACACAATTATTATCCATAATAACAGCCAAATCATCGCTGCTTCTCTCTACTCAGAAACCATACATCCTTCCTGGGGTGCTAAGTGGCTGTGACAATGCATAAATCATGACTCCTGAAAATGGGACTAGATGAGGTCTCTGGGGCCGCTTTTGGTCTCTGCAGAAGCCTCGCCATTCCTCCTCATTGGCTTTACCCCATGGGAGGCATTCTCAGGCAGAAAGCTACGGCATGGCAGACACTCTCTCTTCCTCCCCAGCTTTTCTCCAGAAGCCAGGGGGATGTTGAGAAGTGAATCAGCTGGGGCCTCATGCGCCAGTGGGTACACCAAAAACATGCTAGCGCTTTCCCTGCACCTGGAAGACCCCTCTGAAGAAAATTGTTCCTGTAAAACAAGTCTGCAAAAGTAGAAATGCTAATAATTTTTGTTAAAGCTTTCACACACCGGAATGCACAGAGCATTACCAATGTTATTTCAAATGATGAAGAGAATTATTTATTCATTAGTTTCATTCATTCAAGATTTATTGAGCACCTACTATGTACCAGCCTCTGGTCCAGGTCTTTTTTTAGGCACCACAGGGACGCTGGGATAGAAGACCCCATCTGTGCCTTCAGGGAGCTCAGAGTTTAGTGGGAGGATTGGAGGCAATTACAATACGGTGAAGGGCAGTGGGATGGGAACAAAGAAGAGGGCCCCCCAGCCCACCGGGGAAGGGGGGAAATGAGTAGCCAAGGAGAGATTCTCATGGGAGGTACCTTAGGCTGAGTTCTCTAGAGAAGCAAAACCAGTAAAGTGTATAAATATATAGAGAGAGATTCGTATCAAGGAAACAGCTCAGGCGACCGTAGAAGCTGGAACGTCCCAAGCTGTGGATCAGGATAGAGGCCTCTTCTGATTCACGCAGTCACAGGGGCTGGCGAACTCAAGATTGGTAGGCCGGAGAGCAGGGTCCCTGCTCACAGGCTGTGAAGGTCAACGAATCTCAAGATCAGCAGGAAAGACTACAGGCTTCTCCTGATTCATGTAGCTGCAGGGGCTGATCAGGAGGTCAGAGAGCAGGACTCCTGCTCACAGGCTGTGAATATCAACAAATCCCAAGATCAGCAGGTAAGCTGCTAACTCAAGTCCCAAGAACCAGAGATCAGGTGAAAAGAGGCAGCTGCAGGATCCAGAACAAGCCAAAAACCTTGGCAAGGTGAGCAGGAAGGAAGTAGGTGGAGGAGGGTGGAGAGATGAAGGCTGGGGGGCAGTGAGCCACCACAGGCCCCACCCCCACTGGTACCACTCAGCAGATTCCATCACGGGGGTGATCCCATATCAAATATCAACAGGCAAGTGATCACAACATTATACAACTGCCAAGATACTGAGAATCATGGCCCAGCCAAGCTGACACACAATCTTAACCATCACAGAAGGTGATGCTTGACTTGAATTCTAAAGGCACCATGGAAAATGCTGTCAGTGACCCTCCATATCTCCTTGGCACTTATCTTGTCCCTGCTGCCCCAGCTTCCAACTTCCACTGGCCAGCTCTGCAATTCTTTTCCTGAGGGCTTCTTCTAACTGCCAGTACCACTCTGCTTGCTTATATGGTTGGTCAGAAGTGCCAAAGAACTAACACTCCTGGAAGAAGCTCTCAAATAATGACAGATGGTAGTTCATGGATAAGTACTCCAAGAACCTCACCCCTCAGGTAGGACAAGTCAGAGACCACTTCTGCATTATACTACACTGTTTCCCAGAGTTCCCCAGAGGGATGAAGCCCCAATTGCCCAGAGGAATAACTTGCCAGCTTGACTGCCTTTACTTCCCTATCTCTTAGCAATGTCTCATGGGATCACTACCTAAATGAAATTATTGTACTAAAATTCTTATCTCAAGGTCTGATTCTCAAACAAAGACAGTGCCCCAGTTACGGGAAACATGAGAAGAGTCCAGACAGAGGCAGGATATAGTTTATGAACAGCAAATAGTTAGGTGGGTAAAGCTGAAGCACGGAGGTGGGTGAGAAAAGAGCTGAACCATGCACTAGTGACCACCAAGGTTACAGATCCCTCTTAAGGTCTCTTTCTGTTTCTGCCTTTGTACAAGGAACACTCAGACATACATATTCAGGCTAAGTATGCGAAGTTACTCACTTCCCCCTACCCCCCCCCAACACCCTGTGTCTCATCTTGGCCTCCTCTTCTCTTTTTTATCTCATTTAAATAAACTATTCTGACTCCAAACAGTTTACCCTGGCACAACTGACCTGGAAGTCCCACTGGACACTCCCTTTATCCATTGTTGGCACAAGAATGGTTCCTATGGAATTGAAACTGTTCTCTGAAGTCTCCTTTAAACTAACAGTTTAACTCAAAAAACAAAGATTGTTACCCTTGACTATTGTGCTGTCTAAAAAAAATTATCCGTATAAGACCAAATGGACAACAGCTATCCTAAAGCATAGGCAAGAAGGCTGAGGGCAGGAAATTTAAGTCAATGGGAGTAAAACAAATAGAACAGAAATAACAAGAATGTTGACACTATGTGAAAAACGTAAACAATGTTACATTCATTATGTTTAGAAACTTTTGAATGGAAATGGATTTTGCTATGTATATTTTCACAAAAAAATAAAATATTATTTAAAAAGAATGGTTTCTGTGGTTGCTAGCCTCCAAGATGGCTCCCAATGACCCTACCACCCATACACACCACATGGTATTCATACCCTTGTGTAGTCCTCTCTCACACTGTATCAAGGCTGGCCTGTATGACTAATAGGATAAGGCAAAAGTGTTGGTATGTAACTTCCAAGGCTAGGTCATCAAAGGCATGTGGCTTCCATCTTGCTTACTCTCTTGGGTTCCTAGTTCTATGGAAAGGTAGCAGCCTTGTTGTGAGGAACCTCAAGCAACTCTACAGTGAGGTCTATGTGGTAAGGAACTGAGGCCTCCTGCCAACATTAAGCAAAAACATTGTGGCTTCTTCCTTGCTTTCTCTCTTGGATTGCTTGCTCTGGGGAGATGTAGCTGCCATCTTGTGAGGAACCTCAAGCAACTCTATGGTGAGGTCCATGTAGTGAGGAAATGAGGCTTCTTTCCAATAGCCAGCAAAAAAAACTAAGGCATCCAACCAACAGCTATGTGAGTAAACCATCTTGGAAGCAGACCCAGTCAAGTCTTCACATGATGACAATCTCAGGCAATTATCTTGACTGCAACCTCATGAAATCTTTCAGGGCTAGAACCAGCCAGTTAATTCACTCCCAGATTCCTGACTTCCAGAAACTATGTGACATAATAAATTTTTGTTGTTTTAAGCCACTAAGTTTGGTTTTTAGGGGTTTTTTGATGGTCATTTTGTTTGTGTGTGTGTGTGTGTGTGTGTGTGTGTCTGCTTTAGGTGGAGTTTTACAGAAAAAGTTAGTTTCTCATTGAACAATTAACACACATGTTGTCTTTTGACATTGGTTGCCAACCCTGCAATGCGTCAACACCTTCCCCTTCTCAACATTGGGTTCCCCATTTCCACTCATCCAGCTTTCCTGTCCCCTCCGGCTTTCTCATCTTTGCCCCTGGGCTGGTATGCCCATTTAGTCTCGTATACATGATTGAGCTACATGTATTAGTGTTTGTTTTATGGGCCTGTCTAATCTTAAGGCACTAAGTTCTGAGGTAATTTGTTACATAGCAATAGATAACTAATACATTGTCACATTCCCCCTTCCCATCCTGCCTAGCCTCACCCTCTCAACCAAGGCAAATAAGGAAGAAGGAGGAGATTGTACCCGAAGATGATGAAGTTCATTTTGAACACCCTGAGGAACATCCAAGAGGAAATGATAGAAGGTGGGCAGTTGGAAATACAAGCCTGATGTTTATGCAGAGAAATGACTAGGGCTGGAGGTACGTAATGGTGATTGTCAGGATATAGGTAATCAATGAAGATATTGTCATGAAGTAAAAGGTCTAAGAAGAGTATATATGTTGTAAATAATCCAAATTATTCCCCCATGATGTACCGATAGAGTGGGAAGAGGAAAGGCAGAGTTTGTTAGTGCTAAGAGTTAGGGTAGTTTCTTGTAGTCGATTCTCTTGCTTTTAAAGGTGAAAAACCCAAAAGGCCCAAAAGGGCTTATATTAGCTGCTTATTGCTGCATAAAAAGTTACCCCCCCAAAATTAGTATTTTAAAACAATAAACACTTACTATCATATTTTCCATGGGCCTGGAATTTAGAAGTTGCTTAGCCAAATGGTTCTGGTAATATATACAAGAACATGTGTCATAGTGTTGTCTATAATAGCAAAATACTAGAAAAATACAATAATAGGAAGTAGTCAAGAAATTACATATCCCCTAAAAATGAGGTTTAAGGAAAACTTTTAGTAACATGGGAAACTATTCATAATGTCAGTAAAAAAAAAAAAAAAAAAAAGTGTAAAATTACAAGTACAGTATGATTCCAATTTTATTAACATTTTTTAAATTATATAAAAAGACCAGAGGTGCCTATGCCAAAATGGCAACAGTAGGTATTTAAGTCACCTATTACTAAGTAGCAGACCACCCCAAAACTTAACTTCATGGCTTAAAACAACTATTTTTTGTTCATATTTCTGCAGTCTGGATAGCTCTTCTGCTGGTCTCTCCGGAAATCAGTTACGCAGCACAGTCACCTGGAGGCACGACTAGGGCTAGAAACCTAAGAGGGCTTCTCTCACATGTCTGGCGCCTTAGCTGGGATGGCTGGAGCAGCCAGGGGCTGTGTAAGCATCTCCCTCGCTCTCTTTCTTCTCTCTTTTCCCATGGTCTCTCCAGCGGGGCAGCTAGACCTTATTACATGGTAGCTCAGGACTCTAAGAGAGAGTGTTCCAAGAAGAGAGCACTTACAAAGTTTGTGTTTGTGTTACACTTGGAGATGTCCCATTGGTTACGGCTAGTGGCATGGCCAAGCCCAGAATCAGTGTGGGAGAGTGCTGCACAAGGGCATGAATATCCAAAGCATTATGTACTGGAGACCACCAACAGAGCAGTCTACCACAGTAGATATATCTGGATGGCAGAATTTTTTTTCTTTTTTATCTGTATGTTTCAAATTCTTTGCAAAGAGCTTGCATAATATTGTAGAACAATGATAAATGTTATCTAGAGTTCACACTCATTATTTTAAAAATTCAAGACATGCAAAGTACAAAGAAAAAAAAAAATCTCACCAATTCAGAAGTAACCAGTGTTAATATTTCATGATCATTCTTTCAGATTCTTTCTGATAGTTATATATTAAGAAAAAAAAAGGCAACAGTTGCCATTAAGCTGATTCTGATTTCTGACAACTTCAAGTGTGTCAGAGTGGAACTGTGCTCCACAGGGTTTTCAATGGCTGATTTTTCAGAACTAGATCACCAGGCCTTTCTTCCTCGCTGCCTCTGGGTGGACTTAAACCTCCACCTTGTCAATTAGTAGCCAGCAAGTCAGCCCTCTGCACCAGTCAGGGACTCTGATATTTATACAGATGTTAGGAAAGACAGAGAAAAATTTACAGAAATAAAAAAGATGAGACAGACAGACAAATGTTTCTAAAAAGGAGATAATCCTATGAATGATATTCACAAATTAAAAAAAAATTTTTTTCTTCAACTTAACAGAAGAGAAAGAAACTAAAGGGAATTTGAAAGATTTATAGTACTTGTATTTCAGAGAAATGTTTCTCACCCCCAAAGATATTAACACCTTAAAAATTACTCTAAGGTTAAAGAAAAAAGGATTATGAAAACTATTTAAGAGGTTGGAGTCATGTTTTTTTTTTTTTTTGATGGAATTTTAAATAGTATTGACTAGCTCGCTATTGCGAGCAGTGAGGTGATAATACTCTCACACTTCCTCCCCCCACTCCCCATGTCTGCTGCTCAGGTTGGCTTTACTCTGCCAGAGTTTATAACAGTAGAATTCTATTCTGCAAACAGAATTTGCCTGGAAAAAAAATTTATTGCTCACCACTAGTTTTTTTTTCACAACCTCTCCAAACCTGATCTCATCACAAAGGAGCTTTGGTTTTATGTGAGAAGGTATGGTGGGTGTTCCATTCACTGTGTTATTTCGTATTTAAGACTGTTTGGATACACGACAATAACAGCTGTATGTAGTTTTCTTGGGTCTCTCTCTCTTACTCTCAGAACTTCATAGACATTGCTCCATTATCTTCCAACAAACAAAGTTGCCATGGTGTGTCTGAGGCCAGGCTAATCCTTCTCACTGTCCAGCACTGTCTTGTGCCCAGATGCCTGAGGAACTGCTTCTTTACTCTTAAAGTTCAATAATTTAACCTAGAATACCCTTGCTGTGTGTCATTTTGAATCTGCTTTTACTGGTATCTGGTGTATCCCCCTTCCATCTGCAGATCTGAATCGCTTCTGAATTCTTCCTCTATTTTTTTTGCTGTTGTTGGACTCTCTACTGCAGAGACTCTGCTGAAGTTACCTCATTTTGAATCATCTTTGTCTATCCTCGTCTTCTTTCTAATTATTTAATCCCTTTTTTTGTTTTTCGTCTGCATTCACTGTGATTATCTCCAGCTTTCCCTTCATGCCATTAATTCTGTTTTCAGCCATGTCTCTTCTGTTCCTTGCTATTTCTACTTTATGTTGCTGTGTTTCAATTTATTTCCTTAGGTCTGCAATCTGCCTTTACAACTCATTCTGTTGTTTTATCATCTCATCTTTGAGCTCTTGTATTATTGTATTTATATTCCTACTAATTTATCGTCTAAAGGGAAGCATTCATGAGGAAGCCACTTCTATCACCTGATTTATGTTTCTTCCAGACTGAGTTCTTTACCTATCTTTTTCATGTGCGCTCTAACTTTTTAATTAATTGATTTTTCTGTGGTACATTTACCTAGTTGCCCTTCATTTCTTTTCATCTTGCTCATGCTTAATGTGAGCAGCTCTGTTCTTGGCATACTTCCCTCCTTACCCGGGACCAGTTTGTCTTCTCCCACTCTGAGTTTCATTTTGAGAGCTGGGTATTGCGGGTCTGGCCACTTTTCAGCTCTGAAGGAGGACAGAGCTCTGCCAAGGCTTAGCTCAGCCTTGTTGAGGAACTTGTGCTCCAAGCTTTCTTCTGAGAGACCACTGAAAACGCCTAAGACCAGGGCCTGCTTCCACCAGCTGAGAGTGTGACCCACTCTTGTGGACTTTGGCTCATCTTCCATTCTATCCCAATGTCTTGGAAGATGATGAGTCCTCTACCCTGCTAGTGAGATTACAAACTGATACTACCTTTTCAGAAAACAATTTGGCAATAGAATCAAGACCTTAATATTTATAACTTTGTTCTAGTAATACCTCTTCTGAGATTCTAGTTAGAAAAACAAAAAGGAAACAAAGGTTCATTGGCAATGAAATTCTTGCAAGCACAATGTATAATAGCAATAAACTAGGAATAATCTAAATGTTCAACATAGAGACACGTTGCAGTAATTTTTGCAGAAAATAAAAATAAAGCTTATGAAGAGCTGTTAATGATATGATTATATGCTTATTGCGTAATATTAACTTAAAAATCAATATAAAATTAAACATAGAGTAATATCTCAATTAGGAGCCCTGGTGGCACAGTGGTTAAGAGCTCAGCTGCTAACCAAAAGGGCAACAGTTAGAACTCACCAGCCACTCCCTGGGAGAAAAATGCAACTGTCTGCTTCTGTGAAGATTTACAACCTTGGAAACACTACGGGGAAGTTCTACTCTATAGGGAAAGTCCCATGGGGTCGCTGTGAGTCAGAATAGACTCAATGGCAGTAGGTTTATTATCTCAATTATATTTTTAAAATGAACAGACAACATCTAGGAAGAACCACTAGACCCAAAGCTCCACAAGAATAGGAGCCATGACAGTTCCATTTACTCCTATATAACCAGAACCTAACATTGTGCTTGTACATAACAGATGTACAATGAATAGTTATGAATAAATGAATAAAATTCAACAAAAGAAATTTCTCTCAGGTTCCAGTAACAGGAGTAGTTGTATTTCTGAATGGCTTTGATTTTGTAGACTTCTGAATCGCTTTGACTAGTAGGAACTATGACATATTTGGTTGAACTGGGAAACAAAGTCTCACAGAACTCATTTTGTATCTTATCTTGTTTTCCCTGCCTTTGTTCTCTCTTTGACAAGAATCCTAATCTAAAAAAAAAAAAAATAGCTTTATTGAGGTATAATTTTGATATGACACAACTCACCCACTGTCAATATATAATTTGATACAGAGCTATGCAACCATCACAACTATCCAGTTTTAGAACATTCTCATTACCCAAAAAAAATGCCTTCAAGCTCACTTGCAGTCAATCCCCATTTCCCCCTCCTGTTCTAGATAACTACTGATCTGACTTCTGCTTATATAAATTTGCCTTAACTGGACATTTCCTATCAATAAAATTGTACTATATGAAGTACTTGGCAACTGGCTTCTTTTGCTTAATGCTTTTGAGATTCTTCCATGTTGTAAAATGTATCAGTACTTCATTTCTTTTTATTGCTGAATAGTATTCCATTGCATGGATATATCACATTTTTTTAATCCATTCCTGGCTTGCCAGATGATAGGCATTTGGATTGTTTTCAGTTCAGCACTTGTGTAAATAATATTGCCATGAATATTCTCATACAAATCTTTCTGTTTTCATCTATCTTCTGTAGACTCCTAGGCGTGGAAATGGCTGGCTTATACAGTTATAGTTGTTGTTAGCTGCTGTATAGTCAGCCTCCAACTCATGGCAACCCCATGAATAATGGAATGAAATGCTGACCAGTCCTGTGTCATCCCCAGGAGCAGTTGCTGAGCTGACAGTGTGGTCCAATGGTTTTCATTGGCTGGCTTTTGGAAGTAGATCACTAGGCAGGACCTTCATCTGGAAGCTCTGCTGAACCCTGTTCAACATCATAACAACGTGTATGACTCCACTGACAGGTGGTGGCTGCACATGAGGTACATTGGGCAGAAACTCAACCCAGTTCTCCTGCATGGAAGGCAAGAGTTCTACCAGTGAATACACTCTGCTCCCATGAGTTATAGGGTAAGTTTTTGTTTAGCTTTTTTTTTTTTTTTAATGCCAAAGTGTTTTCCGAAGTAGCTGTTACACTTTACATTCCCACCAGCAATGAATGAGGGCTCCAGTTTCTCCACATCCCGGCCAACACTTCAGATCATCTGTCAATAATTCTAATGGTTGCGTAGAAATACCCCATTTTATTTTTAATTTGCACTTTCCTGATGACTAAAAATGTTGAGAACTTTTTCATACACTGAACAGCCACTTGTATGTATTTTTTAAATGAAATATTTGGTCAAATGCTTTGCCCATTTTTTAAAATTGGTTTGTTGTCTTCTCATTCTTGAGTTTTAAGAGTTCTTTATATATTCTGGACAGAAGTCTGTCTTAGTTCATTTAGTGCTGCTGTAACAGAAATACCACAAGTGTATGGCTTTAACAAAGAAAAGTTTATTCTCTCACAGTCCAGTAGGCAAGAAGTCCAAATTTAGGATGCCAGCTCCAGAGGAAGGCTTTCTCTCTGTGTCAGCTCTAGAGGAAGGTCCTTGTCATCAGGCTTCCCTTGGTCTGGGAGCATCTCAGCGCAGGAACCTCAGGTTCAAAGGACGACTCTGCTCCTGGTACTGCTTTCTTGATGGTAAGAGGTCCCCATGTCTCTCTGCTCACTTCTCTCCCCATGTCTCAAAACAGTTGGCTTAAGACACTATCCAGTCTCATAGATCTCATCAATATAACTGCCACTAATTCGTCTCATAGATTATAGTGATAGGATTTACAACACATAGGGAAATCACATCACATGACAAAATGGTAGACAATCACACAATACTGGGAATCATGACCTAGCCAAGCTAACATATATTTTGGGGGGACACATTTCAATCCATGACATTCCACCCTTTGGTCCCCAAAAATTCATGTCCTAGCCACATGTAAAACATATTCATCTCATCATATCACAGCAAAAGTCTTAAATCCACTCCAAGTCCAAAATCCAAAAATTCCTCTTCATATGTGAAATCTAGAATACAAGTTATATGTTTCCAAAGTACAATGGCGCAACAGCCACAACGTAGATATTTCCATTACGAACGGGACAAATTGGAGGGAAAGAAGGCATAACAGGTACCAAGCAAGTCAGCAGGACACATAACATCAGCCCTCAAGGCTTGAAAATAATCCTCTGTTCTCTGAGACCATTTACACAATATCCCTGCCCTTCAGACTCTAGTTATTGGCCACACTCTCTGGATTCTGAGTGGAAGCCCTGGGTCCTGGGCTTCAGCTCATCCTTCTAGGCCAGTCGCTCCCCTGGCTTTAGACACACCATTCTCCTAGTCAGTCTGAGTGGTGACTCCACCCTTAGAAACACCAGAGGCCATGGCTCCACCCTTTGAAACCCCAGAGGTTGTAGCCATACCTTTTGAGCCTGAGGCAGCTGAGTTTCCTGTGTTCCTTGTCTCTTCAGTTTCTGCTTCCTGGTTTATTGGCCCCTCAGCCCTTGGGCCTCATGCCCACCACTGCCCCCCTGGGACAAATGTTCCAAAGCTCTCCAGCTTCACCGATAAGTGCCTGGAGGCACCCTGCTCTACCAGGAAGCCTCCTGTGCAAAGACACTCAGCTCTCTCACTTCATGGGTCAGCAAAAGTGATGTCTGGCACTGGTCTCCTGGTTCTGCTGCTGCCGGTGGTCTGTGCTGCTTCTCATCATCTCCACCATCTCCAGTGTTAACAGTTCTCCTTACTTCCTTCTGAGTCTTCTATCCATTCAGTTTCAAAACCAATCCACATTTTAGGTATCTGTTACAACAGCAGCCCATTCCCAATACCAAATTCTGTCTTGATCAGCTAGTGCTGCTATAACAGAAATACCACAAGTGGATGGCTTTAACAAAGAAAAGTTTATCCTCTCACAGCCCAGTAAGCTAGAAGTTGGAAGTCAGGGCGCTGGCCCCAGGGGAAGACTTTCTCTCTCTGTCAGCTCTGGAGGGAGGTCCTTGTCATCAGTCTGCCCTTGGTCTAGGAGCATCTCAGTGCAGGAACCTCAGGTTCAAAGGACATGCTCTGCTCCTGGCATTGCTTTCTTAGTGGTATGAGGTCCCCATGTCTCTCTGCTCACTTTTCTCCCCCATATCTCAAAAGAGATTGGCTTAAGACATTATACAATCCTGTAGATCTCATCAATATAACTGCCACTAATACATCTCATTACATCATAGTGATAGGATTTAGAACACATAGGGAAATCACACCACATGACAAAATGGTAGACAATCACACAATACTGGGAATCATGACTTAGCCAAGTTGACAGATATTTTGGGGGGACACAGTTCAATCCATGACAAAGTCTTTTAAATATATGCTATGGAAATATTTCTCCAAGTCTGTAGCTTGTCTTTGCATTTTCTTAATGATATATTTTGAAGTGCAGAAGGCTTTAATTCTAATAAAGTTCAATTTACCATTTTTTTTCTTTTTCACATTATGCATTTGGTGTCATATCCAAGAATTATTTGCCTAACTCCACCTCACAAAAATTTTCTCCCAGAAATTTTTGGTCTGTCTCTTACATTCAGGTTTTTGATCCATTTAATTTTTGTGTATTGTATTGTATTGTGTGAAGAAAGAGTCAGAGATCATTTGTCTTAGGCTGGGTTCTCTAGAGACCAAAACTAGTAAAGCATATAAATATATACAGAGAGAGAGATTTATATCAAGGAAATGGTTCACGCAGTTGTAGAGGCTGGAGTGTCTCAAGCCTGTGGATCAAGATAGTGGGTTCTTCTGATGCACTAGCCACAGGGAATGGTGAACCCACAATCAGCGAGTCAGAGAGCAGAGCACTTGTTCACAGGCTGTGAGATTGACATATCCCAAAGATTGGCAGGCAAGACCAAAGGTAAGCTGTTAGCTCTAGTCCCAAGAATCAGAGATCAGATGAACAAGAGACAGCTTCAGGATCCAGCATAAGCAAAAGCCCACAAGCCTTGCCAGAATATCCATTTATATTCAATGCAGGCCACACACCCAAGGAAACTCCCTTTCAACTGATTGGCTGCTCACAGCAGATCCCATCATGGAAGTGATCACATAATATCAAACCTCATCACATAAGTGATCACACCATCATACAATTATCAAATCACTGAGAATCACGGCCCAGCAAAGTTGACACACAGCCTTAACCATTACACCATTTTTATTTTTTCAGATGACTATTCAATTGTTCCAGCACCTTTTGTTGAAAAGACTATTCATTTGTCCACATTTTTTGAAATTAATTTTCCAAAAATGTAAGGAGTCTCAATTCTTTTCCATTGATCTATATGTCTGTTCTTATACTAGTAACACACTGTCTTGGTTACTGCAACCCTATATTAAGTTTAGAAATCAGGTAGTGTATGTCCTCCAACTTAGTTCTTCTTTTTCAAAACTGAGTTTGCTATGCTAGGTCTTTATTTTTCCATATTTTCCATTTTTCTCTAGGATGAGCTTGACAATTTCTCCACAATCCTGCTGGAATATTGATTGGGGTTGCATTAAATCTATAGGTCAATTTGGGGAAACTTCCATCTTAACAAGATTGAGTCTTCTGGCTTATGAACATGGAATTCTCTCTATTTATTTAGATCTGATTTAATTTATCTAAGCAATGCTTTGTAGTTTTTATTGAACAAATATTGCACTTATTTGCAAAATTTGTCCCTAAGTATTTTATCCTTTTTGATGTTTTGTGAATGGTATTGAGAAAATTTTCGTTTTTTAGATTGTTCATTGTTAGTACGTATAGAAATACAATTGACTTGCGTATGTTGATCTAATATCTTGCAACCTTGCTAAATTTGCAAGAGAGCATGTCATCAGTGAATAAAGACAGTTTACATCTACCTCTCCAATATAAATGCCTTTATTCATTCAGTCAGTCACTTTTGCCTTATTGTACTAGCTAGAACCTTCAGTAAGAAGTCCTGGTGGCACAGTGGTTAAAGCACTCAGCTGCTATCCAAAAGGTTTGTGGTTTGAACCACCAGCCGCTCCATAGGAGAAAGATGTGGCACACTGCTTCCGTAAAGATTTATAGCCTCGAAAACCCTATGGGACAGTTCTACTGTGTCCTATAGGGTCACTTTGAGTCCGAATTGACCCTATGACAGTGGGTAGAACCTCTAGTATAATGTTGAATAGATGTGGTAACATGGCAAAAGGGGATATCCTTGCTTTATTCTCAGTCTTAGGGCGTAAGCAGTCAGTCATTCATTGTTAAGAATGGAGTTAGTGCTGAGTTTTTGGTATATGCCGATTATAAGGCTGAGGCAGTTCCCTTATATTCCTTTTTTGTTCAGTATTTTATCATGCCAGGGTGTTGGATTTTTTCAAATGCTTTTTTTTCCATCTATTGAGATTATCACATAGTTTTTGTCCTTTATTAATATGACTTATTACATAAATGGAACCCTGGTGGCATAGTAGTTAGGAACTCAGCTGCTAAGCAAAAGGTTGGCAGTTGGAATCCACCAATTACTCCTTGGAAACCCTATGGGGCAGTTCTACTCTACCCCATAGGGTCACTATGAGTCGGAATTGACTTGATGGCAATGGATTTGGTTTTGTTTCTTTGATACTAAATTAATAGATTTTTGGATGTTAAACCTTGTATATCGTAGATAAATGCCATTTGGTCATGGTGTATAATGCTTTTTTGCATTATGTTATATTGCTGAATTCAGTTTGCTAATATTTTGTTAACTGAAATGTCGATGGCTCGAACCCACCAGCCGCTCTACAGGAGAAAGATGTGTCAGTCTGTTTATATAAAGATTTACAACCTTTGAAACCCTATGGGGCAGTTCTACTCTGTCCTATAAGGTTGCTATGAGTCAGAATTCAGCTCCACAGCAGTGGGTTTTTGGTATGGCTGTCTTACCTCCTGGAACTTCCTGTTAAATTTCTGACTAGTCCATTAGTTCATTGCTTGCCCCAAAAAGGCCCATAGACTATCAAAGCAGCTAGCCTTACCTATTTGCTTGCTGCCAAGATCACCATTTTAATCGACAATGCTCCAGATCAAGTAAGCCTCCTCTGAATGTGGCAGCAAAACAACTTGTTTTTATGACCTTCCCTACCCTGTCCTGGTTGAATGACTGCACAGATAGAGCTGGAGGGGGAATGAGAGCAGCCCTAGTCTAGAACACCACAGACATTCACAGTTCTTAAGAAAAATTCAGTAGTTTTAATGAATAAACTGCTTAACCATTTGTGTCACCCAGGAAATCTGGTTATAAATATACATGGTTCAAAAATTAAATTAAGAATTTAGGTGTTGTCATGGATCAAGTTGTGTCCCCAAAAAATATGTGTATTGATTTCGCTAAGCCATAATTCCCAGTATTGTGTAACTGTCCATCATTTTGTCACCGGACAGATTTTCCTAAGTTTTGTAAATCCTATGTCTATGATGTTAATCAGATGGAGTTAGTGGCGATTATGTTAATGAAGTAGAACTCAACCTACTAGAGTAGATTGTGTCTTATGCTAATCTCTTTTGAGATAGAAAAGAAAGAAGCCAGCAGAGAGATGGGGATTTTATACCACAAAGAAAGTAGCACCGAGAGCAGAGCATGTCCTTTGGACCTGGGGCTCCTGTGTGAAGAAGCTCCTAGACCAAAGGATGATTGATGACAAGGATTTTCCTACAGAGCCGACAGAGAGAGAAACCGTTTCCCTGGAGGTGTTGCTCTGAATTTGGACTTCTAGCCTCCTAGACTGTGAGAGAATAAATTTCTCTTTGTTAAAGCTATCTGCTTATGGTATTTCTGTTCAAGCAGCACTAGATGACTAAGATAGGTGTAGTCTCCCTTTCAGTCCTTTAACTCATTCATTCAATTCTCACCCCATTCTCTCCACAGGTAAATTTTTACCTTTATTTTTTAGTTGCTATTTACTTTATTATTTATTGTGTGTACTGCTGTAGTTTCCTTATGGAAATGCAAGTGTACATAAAGATATGTCCTTATTTTTCTCCTTTTTCTAATAGAAGATGAAGTGTGATATACACACTGCTCTGTCCTTGCTTTTTTTCACTTAACAATAGATCCTGGGAAGCTTTCCATATCATTACAGAATTTCCTCATGCTTTTGTATAGCAGCATTGTATTCCATTGTAGATGGAGTATACTTCATTTGACCAGCCCCCTACTGACGAATCATACACAAAGAATCTCTGCCCACCATACATGTGAAGCTAGGCAAAAGTTCCTCTGCTTTCAGTGTTCCCCTGAGGCAGTGTCCAACCAGCTAGATAAGGGAGTATGGCTCCCTACAACTCTTTTTCCAACACTCCAGCTCACCTAACCCCAGTTTGGATTACCAACTAGAATGTGTTAAGAATGGAGAATGCTGAGAACCCAGTCACCTGCTCCAGCCACAGAGAGCTTCTTTCTCAGCAGCCTAGACAAGTTTGGTCCCCACTTCCTGTACACATTTGTAGATATGTTTTCTGGTGCCCAGCCAGAAAGTATAAGACTCTTATAATACAAAAAGACATGCTAAGATTTTAACATTTTAATAATAATTTTAAAAAGATACACATTCAGTGAGGTTGTAAGTTGAAGGTTAGGTTAGGGTTCCTATAGCAAAGATATTTGGAAGAGGCTGAGATTATATCTCTGTTAAAGAACTTACCCCAACCCACAGTTTCTATTGACAGGGTGGGTCAGGAGGCTATGTTAGTATTCCATGTCTTTGGCCATCCACACCCCCTTTTTGACCCAGAAATGAATGACTAACCCAAAGAGCACCAAACTTTGGCTGGCCAAAGACCTTTAAATTTTTTCTTAATCAATACTTTATCTTAGGTGACACAGAGAACATAAGAGTATAGTGGGCACTTGAACTGAGAAGTGATGCACAACACGACTAGGGAAGGCACCTACCCAGGAGAAACATTTCTGAGACTAAATTGAAGAAAAAATCTTCTCCTTGATAGCAACCTAAGGCCAATTGTCCCATCTGGATCAACTTCAAAACCTTTCTCCACTAGCTGAGGCTACAAATAACCTCACTTCTCAAGGTAAAGGGCCTTTGTATGGGCAGCAATGTCACAAGCTATCATCAAACACAGTATTTGTTTTGAGTGTACCAAGATCAGAGCATGATGGGGGCCTCTTAGATACAGCTTCTGCCCCTCAGGCCCCCTCCCCAAGAGGCTACACCCTCTGACCAAACTGGTCTCTGTCCTTCATCTGTCTCTCCTTTTTCTACTGTTTTAATTGCACTTGTTTTTGAAGCCCACAGAATTTATTATTCAGAAAACAACCTTCTCTGCAATATCAACCTTAATTAACTGTGTTCTTTTTCTATCGCCTCCCACTCTTCACTTCATGCATTTGAATTAAGGTACTCCAGCGTCCCTGGCCAGCACCCCCTCCCCCATCACAGACCCATCAGAATAGACCAGCCAACCGTGACCAGATAAGGGAAAATGGAATTCCTTATCTCTGGCTGCCAATGTGAAAGGGTCAAGGTTACCAAGGAGAGACCTTCCAAAAGGAAGAAGAAAGAAACCAAGCCTCCCTGGTTTCCATAGTAACAGAAGGTTGACTCATGGCGCATCCCTGGGAGCCTGGCCCACTTAGCTTTGCTGACATCTTTCCACTTCATTAGCCTCTTTATCAAGTGACTCTGCATAGTACTAAGTCTATTTTCATGTCAGGGTGCACTGTAGATGATTTAAAAACAGAGAGACTATTTCCACAGATCTCTAGAGCCTTCTGGGACCACGGATACCTGCACCCAGCCTCCTCTCAATCGTCTCTATGGCTCCGCTAGCTCCTCGCTTTCTAATCAAATCTCCGTCACCAGAAGACCCAGAGATCCCCTACCCAGCAGCCCAGGAAGCCAGGACCCCAGCTGTCAGGGCTGTGAGGTACCAGAGCCAGGAGGAAGATTAATGACTTTGCTCACAGAAAATGGATAAAACGGGCCCCCAAAAGACAATAAATGTGAGTCGATGGGAGGAAGGCTCTGACAGTAACAAATACTGACTGACATGCATTGTGTTCCCTTTCTAGATGACTATGAGCTGCCAGTGGAAACACAGATTCATTTAATAAGCACTTCAGTGAGACAAAGGAGCCTTTAGGGGTTAGGATTGATCTCCATTGCATGCGTATGCACACCAACGTGTATGTGTGAGAGAGAAAAAAAGGAATGTCTGTGTTCAGTATCTGTCCCTTTGGAAATCCAGGGAGCATGCCGTAATTTCCCAATCTTGTCTCCACGCTTCAGCAAATTTGTCACTGGTCAGTTCTCTCAACCATGAAAATTCTCCTGCAACCAAGAGTCCTAGACTGAAAGGAAATCAGATAGAGGGCTTACACACCTTTGATAAATTTGACCTCTCTTTCGGGGACCGTGTCCAGGCCTGTGCCCATGGGTGGTAATTGCTGTTCCTCTTATACGCAGGCTGCAATGGCCTTTACAGCAGAGGCACGCTTGGCCAAGGAGGGGGCAGGAGAAGCTGGAAGTTATCGGAATGAAAATGAAAATGAGTTTTGAGAGGGCTGGGGGATGCTTTAATATTGTTTTGCTTTGTTCTTCACAAATCAGCTTACAACGGCTCCATTGTGGAGGCCAGGGGACCTGGGTTCCATGTCCTATTGCAGCCGCTCTTTGTGTGACCTTGAAGAGGTCATTTGCTCTCTCTGGAACTCACATTATCCATCAAAGGAATATGAGGGCTAAGCTGCGTAATGGCTAAGATCCCTTCTAGCTTGGTCATGGGGGTCAGCCCTAACTCAGTCCTGCCCCTTACACCCACACTCTGGCACTACCTCCTAAGTCTTTTCTCAAACCTCATCTACTCAACACTATCCCCACCCTTGGTACTCTGGCTCTGACCCCAGCTAGAGCCTCATTATCTCCTGCTAGACTGGTACCAAAGAGCCCTGGTGGTATAGTGGTTAAGCACTCAGGTGCTAACTGAAAGGTCAGCAGTTCAAACCCACCAGCCACTCTGCAGAAGAAAGATGTGGCAGTCTGCTTCCATAAAGACGTACTGCCTTGGAAACCCTATGGAGCAGTTCTACTCTGTCCTGTAGGGTTACCATGAGTCGGAACCAACTCACCGGCAACAGGTTTTACAGAGCCCTGGTGGCACACTGGTTAAAAGTTTGACTGCTAACCAAAAGGTTGGCAGTTCGAATCTACCAGCTGCTCCTTGGAAACCCTATGGAGCAGTTCTGCTCTATCCTATAGGGTTGCTATGAGTCAGAATCAACTCTATCACAATGGGTTTTTGTTTTAGGCTGGTACCATGACCTCCTACTGGGCAGCAGTCTTGCTCCCCACCCAGTTCTCAAAAGGGTGGTCTCTAAACAGCAGCAGCATCAACATCACCTGGGAACTTGTTAGAAATGCAAGTTCTTGGGCCCCACCTAAATCAGAAACTCTGGGGGTGGGGCCCAGAGATGAGTGTTTTAACAAGCCCTCCAGGTGATCCATGTTTTAACAAGCCATTCCAGGAGATCTTTCTAAAGATTAAAAAAAAAAAAAAAAGTGCCCATACCATTCTTTTTAAATCCTTTCACTGATTCCCCCAGATCCTTGGTTCAAATACTAAAGCCCTCTGACTTTACCCCTCTGGTCTCTCCAGGTCCTCATCTCACTGTTCCCTCCTTTGGAAAGTCTTTATTCTCTAGCAACCTCAAACCTATTATTTCCAAACACAATAAGCTGTGTCACACCTAAGGCCACATTCAAGCCATTCCTCCTAGTTGGAATGGTCATTATGGCCAATCCAAATTTTGCCAGGCTAAATTCTTCCCAACCTTTAATTCAGCACAGATGATACCCCCTCCAAAAGACATCCTTGACTTTCCCCACATCCAAAGTTAGAATCAATGGGTGTTGTTT
Organism: Loxodonta africana; assembly: GCF_030014295.1. Lineage (NCBI taxonomy): Eukaryota > Metazoa > Chordata > Mammalia > Proboscidea > Elephantidae > Loxodonta > Loxodonta africana. Next base: position 43,071,374 of record NC_087367.1, on the reverse strand, counting down.
CAGGCCACTGAGTTTGTAGTAATTTGTTACACAGCAAAAAGAAAATACATATTGTAATGTAATTATCTGTCAACACGGCAGCTTTTCCACTAACTGAGCTCCTTAAAAGTAGAAACTTTCTCATTCATGTCTGCATCACAGCATCTGGCTGGGGCATGTCCAGAGGAGGTGCTTAGTAAATGCTGGTTGGTTGGCTGGCTGCCTGGATGGATAAACGGAGGGATGGATAAACGGAGGGACGGATGGGTGGGTGGGTGGATGAGTGGATGGGTGGGTGGGTGTGTGGGTGGATGAATGGATGGTTGGATGGAGCTTTGAACACATAATTCCCCTGTCTCAAAAATTGCTTTAGAATAGAAAAAAAAAGTGCAAACAAAGGAATAGAATATTTAGATAAACAATGACATTTGGATGAAAAAAAAATGGTTTCTTGTCCCCTCGTTTTTCACTGTATGGAGTTTTCTTTACCTGTTAGGAGTGTCCTCTATTTACTTCTGGCAACTAAATACTTCATAGCACTCCATATCTGGAGCTGAGGATCTGATACGGACATTTATTATTGTTGTGTCTAACTGCCTCTCATCTTTGAGGCAATGCCCACCGTATGTGTAAAGCTGATGGGATACAGTGTCCAGCTTCCCACTTCAGAAGGTAAAAGGGGGATATTCTGTCTGTCTCTACCTCCTGGAGTTTCAGACAATTGGACCTTCTCATCCAGAGACTGGACAGTCAGGTATATTCTTGGAAGCCACAAGGGTGACTAACCACAGGTCAAGTGGTACCATGCAGCAGCAACAAACACATCCTGCCCAACTACTCTGTAATGAGAGGATTCTTGACTGAAGTTCTTGGGTCCTGCCTCCCTCGGCTATCTAGAGCTGCTATAACAGGAACACCACGGGTGGATGGCTTTAACAAAGAGAATTTATTCTCTCACAGTCTAGGGGTCTAGAAGTCTGAATTCAGGGTTCCAGCTCCAGGGGAATGCTTTCTCTCTCTGTCAGCTCTAGGAGAAGGCCCTTCTCATCAATCTCCCTGGTCAAGCGGCTTCTCAGCACAGGGATCTCAGGTCCAAAGGATACACTATTTTCTAGATCTTGTTTCTTGGTGGCATGAGGTCCCCACGTCTCTCTGCTTGCTTCTTCCTTTTATACCTCAAAAGAGATTGATTTGAGATACAACCTACTCTTGTAGATTGAGTCCCATCTCATTAACATAACTGCCTCTAATCCTGCCTCATTAACATCAAGAAGTAGGATTTACAACACAGAGGAAAATTCATCAGATGACAAAATGGTGGATAATCACACAATACTGGGAATCGTGGACTAGCCAAGTTGACACACATTTTTGAGGGACACAATTCAATCTATAATGATCCACCCTTTGGCCCCCAAAAATTCATGCCCTTGCCACCTGTAAAACACATTCCACCCATCGTATCATAGCAAAAGTCTTAAATCAACTCCAAGTCCAAAATCCAAAAATTCCTCTTCATCTGTGAAATCTAGAATACAAGTTTATCTGCTTCCAAAGTACAATGGTGCAACAGTCAGGCACAAGCTAGACATTTCCATTACAAATGGGAGAAACTGGGGGGAAAGAAGGGATAACAGGCACCAAGCAAGTCAGCAAAACACATTACATTAGCTCTCGAGGCTTGAAAATAATCCTTTGTTCTCAGAGACCATTTAGTCAATGGCCCTGCCCTCCAGACTCTGGGTGTTGGCCACACTCTCCTGAGTCTGGGTGGAGTCCCCTTTTTTTGTAAGATCAGCAGGCAAGATCATAGGTAAGCTGCTAGCTCAAATTCCAAGAATCAGAGGTCAGACAAACAGGAGCCAGCTGTGGGATCCAGAGCAAGCAAAAGCCTGTGAGCCCTGCCAGACAGTCCACTTATATTCGATGCAGACCACACCCCCAACAAAACTCCCTTTCAACTGATTGGCTACTCACAGCAGATCTCATCATGAAGGTGATCACACTGCCCATATTTCAAGTTGGTACTCTAGCCTCCTACTGAGTCTCTGAACCTCCAATATATTCCTTTCCTTTTCTGCTTATTATACCCTGAGTTGGTTTCTGTTGTTCACAATCAAAAACCCTGACTGATACATACTCTGATCATGCTGAATTGCAGCTGAGTGCCTTTCTATTCCTAAAAGTCCCCAGAGATTCTATCAGGTCTCTCAGTTACCTGTTGTACCAGTCAAGGTTAGTTAGTTTCAAACAAAAGAAACATCCCTAGCTGGTTTAAGCAGAGAAATGAATTTATTAATGGGTACTACTAACTCTGAGCATCTCTGAGATGTCCTGCAGCCAGGAACAATGGTCTAAACATACTCCCACCAGATTACTCCCATGAAGTCCCCACTAGCACCCCCACTGGCACAGAAACCAAAGGTCATACCATCAACTCTGCATGCTATGTGTTCCACCAGAAACTCTGTTATTGCTGCCTCTGGATATTAACTGTCTTTCCCCCCACATGGCTGTATGGATTCCTCTGGGCACCTGCTTCCTAGCATCACTGGCCTTCTAAATAAAGGCTGACACAAGTGTGTCTGGTTAGGAACTTGCACTCTATTCAAGGCAGTTTCTGGCTTCTCTTTTGGGAGGCACAAACTCAGAGGTAGGAAATTCCCCAAATATAGGAAGGGTCCACTACATATCTGTCAGTTTGCCCTACTGTGGTGGCTAGCATGTTGCTATGATACTGGAAGCTTTCAAATACCAGCAGGGCCACCCTTGGTGGAAGGGTTTCAGCAGAACTTCCAGACTAAGAGAGACTTGGAAGAAAGACCTGGCAGTCCACTTCCGAAAAAAATTGGACAGTGAAAACCTTATGAACAGCAGTGGAACATTGTTAGATATAGTGCTACAAGATGGGCCCCTTAAGTTGGCAGGCACTCAAAATATGACTGGGGAAGTGTTGCCTCCTCAAAATAGAGTCAACCTTAATGATGTGGATGGAGTCAAACTTTTGGGACCTTCATTTTCTGATGTGGTACAACTCAAAGTTAGAAGAAACAGCTGCAAATATCCATTAATAATTAGAACATGGAATGTACAAAGTATGAATCCAGGAAAATTGGAAATCATCAAAATTGAAATGGAATACATAAACACTGATATTGTAGGTATTAGTAAGCTGAAATGGGCTGGAATTGACCATTTTGAATCAAATGATCATATGATGATCTACTCTGCCAGGAATGACAAATTGAAGAGGAATGGTGCCGTGTTCATCATCAAAAAGAACATTTCAAGATCTATCCTGAAGTACAACTCTGTCAGTGATAGGATAATATCCACATGCCTACAAGGAAGACCAGTTAATGTGACTGTTATTCAAATTTACACAACAACCAGTAAGGCCAAAGATGAAGAAATTGAAGATTTTTACCAACTTCTGCAGTCTGAAATTGATCAAACATACAATCAAGATGCATTGATAATTACTGGTGATTGGAATGCAAAAGTTGGAAACAAAAAGAAGGAATGGTAGTTGAAAAATATGGTCTTGGTGATAGAAATGATGCCAGAGATCACGTGACAGAATTTTGCAAGACTAATGACTTTTTCATTGCGAATACTTTTTTTAACAACATAAATGGTGACTATACACATGGACCTCACCAGACGGAATACACAGGAATCAAATTGACCACATCTGTGGAAAGAGACTATAGAAGGGCTCAGTATCATCAGTGAGAACAAGGCCAGGGGCTGACTATGGAACAGACCACCAATTGTTCAAATGCAAGCTCAAGCTGAAGTTGAAGAAAATTAGATGAAGTCCATGAGAACCAAAGTGCAACCTTGACTACATTCCACCTGAATTTAGACACCATCTGAACAATAGATCTGACGCACAAAACAGTAATGACCGAAGACCAAACAAGTTGTGGAATGACATCAAGGACATCATACATGAAGAAAGCAAGAGGTCATTGAAGAGACAGGAAAGAAAGAAAAGACCAAAATGGATGTCAGAAGAGATCTCAAAGTTGCTCTTGAACATAGAGTAGCTAAAGCAAAAGGAAGAAATGATGAAGTAAGAGACCTGAACAGAAGATTTTACAGGGCAGCTCAAGAAGACAAAGTATTATAATGACATGTGCAGAGACTTGGAGATAGAAAACCAAAAGGTAAGAACACATTCAGCATTTCTGAAGCTGAAAGAACGGAAGAAAAAAATCAAGTCTTGAGTTGCAATATTGAAGGATTCTACAGGAAAAATATTAAATGATGCAGGAAGCATCCAAAGAAGATGGAAGAAATACACAGAGTCACTGTACCAAAAAGAATTGGTCAACATTCAACTACTTCAGGAGGTAGAATATGATCGAGAATTGATGATGCTGAAGGAAGAGGTCCAATCCACACTGATGGCACTGGCGAAAAACAAGGTTTCAGGAATTGAAGGAATACCAACTGAGATGTTTCAACAAATGGATACAGTGCTGGAAGTGCTCGCTTGTCTATGCCAAGAGATCTGGAAGACAGCTATCTGGCCAACCTACTGGAAAAGATCCATACTTGTACCCATTCCAAAGAAAGGAGATCCAACAGAATGCAGAAATTATCCAACAATATCAATAATATCAAAAAGAAGTGAAATTTTGCTGAAGATCATTCAAAACCGGTCACAGCAGTACATCAACAGAGAACAGCCAGATTCGGAAGAGGACATGGAATGAGGGGTATCACTGCTAATGTCGGATAGATCCTGGCTGAAAGCAGAGAATGCCAAAAAGATGTTTACCCATGTTTATTGACTATGCAAAGGCATTTGACTGTGTAGATTATAACAAATTATGGATAATGTTGCAAAGAATGGGAATTCCAGAATACTTAGTTGTGCTCATGAGGAATCTGTACTTAGATGAAAGGGCAGTTATTTGAACAAAACAAGGGGATACGGATTGGCTTAAAGTCAGAAAAGCTGTGCATCAGGGTAGTATCCTTTCATCATACTTATTCAATCTCTATGCTGAGCAAATAATCCAAGAAGTTGGACTATATGAAGAAGAATTTAGTATCAAGATTGGAGGAAGACTCATTAACAACTGGCAATATGCAGATGACACAACCTTGCTTGTTGAAAGTGGAATGAACTTGAAGCACTTATTGATGAAGATCAAAGGCCACAGCTTTCAATAGGGATTTACACCCCAACATAAAGAAAAGAAAAATTCTCACAACTGGACCAATAAGCAACATTATGACAAACGGAGAAAAGATTGAAGTTGTCAAGGATTTCATTTTACTTGGCTATGCAATCAACACACATGGAAGCAGCAGTCAAGAAATCACATGACACATTTCATTGGGCAAATCTGCTGCAAAAGATCTCTTTTAAGTGTCAAAAAGTGAAGATATCACTTTAAGGACTAAGGTGCTCCTGATTCAAGCCATGGTGTTTTCAATGGCCCCTTATTCCTGTGAAAGCTGGGCAATGAATAAAAAAGACCCAAGAAGAATTGATGTGTTGGTGAAAAATATTGAATATGCCAGGGACTGCCTGAAGTACAGCCAGAATGCTCATTAGAAGCAAGGATGATGAGTCTTCCTCTCACATAGTTTGGACATTTTATCAGGAGGGGCCAGTCCCTGGAGAAGGACATCATTGGTAAAATAGAGCATAGGCAAAAAAGAAGAAGACCCTTAACAAGATGGATTGACATAGTGGCTGCAACAATGGGTTCAAACATAGCAACGATTGTGAGGATGGCACAGGGCCAGGCAGTGTTTCGTTCTGTGTACAGAGGGTCACTATGAGTCGGAACCAACTAGATGTCACCTAAAAACAACATAGGAAGGGTGTCCTGTAGTGATGGGTGGTCAAGTGGCTTGAAAATATCCATGCCAACTGTTACAGCATTGGAAGCACCTTCCAGCTAATAAACTCTTCCTAGGTGGTAACCAAACTCCCGCCTGCTGCAAAGCTCCAATACAACCAGAGTTCTCTGTGCACTGTCTTCAGTGGAATCCTACAAGAGCTGGCTGCCGCCTTCCAAATGTTTGAACACTGTCGTTAAGTCCCTTTTCACTTTTCTTTTATGCCGGTTAAGAAATAAGTCTTTTCTCCTGTCTTTCTTACAACTCCTCAGAGCTTTAGTCACCTCTAAAACCATCCTCTCAATATTCAGACAGCTCTTCAATCGCTCTAAAAGTCCCACTCTTTGTGCCCATTCTCCACAGATTACATAACTGTTTTCATTTTCTCTCTTCATGCTGCCACAGTAGACAGCATCCCATGTCTCCCAGTCTCATCCAACTCTGCTAGGTCATGCTGCCCTGTAGTCAACCCACAAAACAATCTTGTAGTGACCTGGCATTATGGGGTATGAGAATGGGGTTGAGGGGTTGTTGTGCTTTTAACTCTGAACAGGGGCTCAAAAAAGAAGCAAGTGGGCACAGTACTGCTACGGAACTAAACTCTCCCCAAAGAGTTACACTAGCATGATCTCAAGCAAGTAACTTTATCTCTCTGAGACACATAATCCTCAACTAAAATCTTGAGATAACAGTATTTATCTCATAGAATTGTTGAGAGGGTTAACCAGGCCTTTCTTCCATGGCATCAGTGGGTGGGTTTGAATCACCAACCTTGAGTTTAGTAGTCAAGCACACAAACTGTTTGTGCCACCACAGACCTAAAGTACATACCAAAATCAGAAAAGCCAAACCCGTTGCCATCAAGTCGATTCTGACTCATAGTGACCCTATATGAAGGAGTAAAACTGTCCATGGGGTTTCCAAGGCTGTAAATCTTTAAGGTAGCTGACTGCCATATCTTTCTGCCACAGAGCAGCTGGTGGGTTTGAACTGCTGACCTTTAAGTTATCAGCAAAGTGCTAACCACTGCATCAGCAGTGCTCCTTAAAGTATAGTGCTAAATATATGTTTCACAGGGATCACTTCGAGCACCAAAGCAAGTATGGGTATAAAAACATTTTGTAAACTGGAAAAATCCTATAGAATTGCAAGTGTTATTAACATTGTAGTTAATATTGTTTTTCCAGACTAAGTAAAAAGGCTTGGGTACCAACCTGATAAAACACACCTCCTGAGAGGTGCTAGTGGCTTCCCATAAGTTGCCCTGAGAAGAAGTGAGTATGCATTCATTACAGACATTTCCAGAGTAGCTGAGCTGCAAAAATTCTCAGAGCTGGTTTTTAGTCCTCCCAATTCAGAGGTAGGGACTGAAGGGACAAGGCCTTGCCCGAAATGGTCGGTAGAGAGATGGACCTTAAATCTGGAGTTCCTGACCCTGTCAGCACTGCCAACGACAGGCCTTTCACACTGACCTTTATGGGCCAGACAGTACCACACACCCCAGCCAGGCTCCCATGAAGGTCCCTACCAATCAAACCACCCAGAAGAGCTAACCCTCCAAGTAGCCAGAATGTGTGGTTCTCTAATACATGATTTGAAGAACCAAGGTAATGTTCACACCAACCGTGCCTCTCCCATCCACCTGGCTCTAGGTCTGAAGTTCATACCTTGTATTACCTCTTCATCAAATGTTAAATGGAAAATTTAAAATATCAATAAAAGGATGAACTCTGAAACTGTTATCATCATTAACATCACACTGAGAACTAGTCTAGCAGATCCCTGGCCAAGAGCAAGGATAGAAGTTTTTATGGGGAGTGGGGCACAGAAGCATTAAATATGGATTGACTGAGAGGTCCAAAAAACCTGCAAAGAAAATTATTTCTGATATGGATAGAGAGAATTATTCCATATCAAAGGGTAGGACCACAGCGGGGTGGGAGGAGGGGGTGGTATATGAGGCTCCCTGGGGGAAAAGGACTAAAGAGAGGGAATGGGTACCTTTCCTTCCAGACTCAGCCCACAAAGTTCCCCTCAGAATCCTTTCTGGGCCCCCCAAGATTGAATGAGGAGCCTGCCTTCAAGGATTTTATAGCATCCTAAGATTCCTCATCTTGGTACTTCCATCTCAGTAGCTATGAGCTCTTTCAGGCCAAAAATTGAGTCTTGTTGCATGCCCAGCTGACAGTAGAGGGCCTGGCAAAAGCTATAGATTGGATTATGGAGGGCATCTCAAGTACAGTTGTTGTTAGCTGCCATCGAGTGGGGCTCCAATCTCATGGCAACCCCTGCACAAAACAACAAAACACTGCCTAGTTCTGCGCCATCCCCATGATCAGTTGTGAATCATACCATTGTGTTCTACAGAGTTTTCATTGACTGATTTTCAGAACTAGATTGCCATACCTTTTTTCCTAGTCCATCTTACTCTGGAAGTGCCACTGAAACCTATTCAGCACTGTAGCAATATGCAAACCTCCAATGACAGACAAGTGGTGGCTTGCACGAGGTACATTGGTCAGGAATGGAACCCAAGTCTCCTGCATGGGAGGTGAGAATTCTACCACTGAACCACCAATGTCCCCTCAAAGCAGAGTAAACTTTCCTTAATACATTTGCAAGTAAAAATTGGATTAAGGTCCACTAAACCAAGGCTGTTTCTCCCGAGATCTGGGACCCTGCTGACCCTCATCATTCCTTTAAACTCAGAGGCAACTCAAGAAGGACATCAACAGGAAACTGAGACGATGAGAAGTCCTCCCCTGTACATGGCTCAGGAGACCAAAACTTCCAACCAATAGCATCAGCAATTCTAAAGAAGAGGAACAGATAATGCAGGAAGCTGGGTGAAAGAAGGGCCAAGGGACTTATTGTGGACTTGGCTGTGCATAATTAGATTGTGAGTTTCAGGTCAGTTTTTTTTAACTAACTTTCTATTAAAAATGCTTTTATTTATACTTTATATAAGAATGAAAAAAATCGGAGGGCGGGGCCAACATGGTGAACTAGCCAGTAGCTTCCACCGATCCCTCTTACAACAAAGACCCCAAAAAAACTAGTGAATCAATTATATATATGACAAGCTAGAAACCCTGAACATCGAAGGCAAAATTAAGGAATTGGTCTGAGTGATGGCGGAGGGAGAGACAAAGCAGAAGCAGCAACAAGTTGCCGAGCCTGCACAGCACCTCAGCTCTGATTCCTTGGTGCCATTCTTTGGCAAGACTGTGGTGGGGCTAATGGTCTTTCCTTGAGATATGGCAGGTTCAGCAAAAAAAGGCAAGCATAGCAGAGCACCCCAGACCCTGTGGGGTGTCTACAACGGGGCTGGCTGTGGTGTTTAGGAAGCAGCTGTTTCGACGAAAGAAGACAACTGAAGTGACAGCACCCCAACCCCCTGATGTGATGGCCGCGGGACTGGCAGTGGAGTTTAGGACACAGCTGCTTCAGTGAAAGAAGCAGCCGTTAGGAGAAGTTAGGGAGTTACAGCCCTAACTCCCTGGGGCAATCTCGGCAGGGACCCAGCACACACAGGCTACATACACCTCTGGAATATAAGAAAATCAATAATATCAGATATCAACACTTATCTTGTGTTCTCAACACAAGATAAGTGATTTTGTCTAATTTACCATGGGCATGGATCTAATAGCTCCTTCTTTTGAAAGAACTCTGTCCTATCTATCTGATCCCTCCCCCCTCTGCCCCAGCTGGCTTCATTAACAGTTGATTTCCCTGGGCCTGAGATAGAACCTGCTGCACTCTCTGAGCCACCTTCCTGGTCTGGGAGAAGGAACAAATTAACAAACAGGGGGAAAAATACTCTGCCGACTCCCCTAATCTGGAAGCTCAGATCAGAAGCAGCTCCAGTCCAGGCATAAGCGATCCACAGCTTTTGTCTCTCACCCTTACATGGATCCAGGTGGCTATTACATTGCAAGGGTAAATCTGTTTGAGATCTGACTGTAACTGTTTCAGCTGTGCAGTGGAGAGGCAGGTTTTGGAGGTCTGATGCCCCTCTGCCTAGTAAACAGGGCCTTCACCTACCCACAGCAGGGGCCTGAGGACTACAGTCTCCATCCATGCCACCTAGCCACCCATGAAAGGATAGTGGTGCCTACCAGTCCTTACTGTTATAAGCACTGGGTCCCTAAGGTACAGCTGCAGACCCTACCCACCAGAGTGCTGTAAAGAACTGAGACGCTCCTTCCTCACCGACACTTGGGAGAAGGCTGTCAGCCCCCTGCCTTCCTCTGAATGTGACCTCCTGCCACTACCAGAAACCAGTGCATATGCCCATCACTATTGCTCCTCTTAAATAGTAGGTGAGAGCCTACACCACACACTAGGTGACTGACTCTCAGAACACCTGAGGTGAATCTATACAAGAATAGTGAATACACTCCTAGGCTCATATACCTGGTAACAGCTCTAGCCATCTGGTAACAGGACATTAGTGCTTCAAAGGCTCCAATAACCAAGTTAGCTCACTCTAGTAGCCTATTTGGCTATATCGAAACAAAACAAAGCAGGAAACCAGTACACAGTGAGCAAACATAAAATAAATTAATAAAATAACTTATAGATGACTCAGAGACAACAGCTGATACCAAATCACATAAAGAAGCAGACCATGATTGCTTCAACAAACTCCCAAAACAGAGAATCAAGGACTCTCCCAGATGAAAATGTATTCCTGGAATTACCAGATGTAGAATACACAAGATTAATATATAGAACTCTTCAAGACATCAGGAACAAGATCAGGCAACAAACAGAAAAAGCCAAGAAACACACACATAAAGCAGTTGAAGAAATTAAAAAGATTATTCAAGAACATAATGAAAAATCGAACAAACTGCAAGAATCCATAGAGAGTCAGCATTCAGAAATTCAGAAGGCTAACAATAAAATTACAGAATTAGACAACTCAATAGAAAGGCAGAGGAGCAGAATTAAGGAACTGGAATGCAGAATTTGTGAGGCTGAAGAAAAATCACTTGGCACCAATATATTTGAAGAAAAATCAGATGAAAGAATTTCAAAAAATGAAGAAACCCTAAGAATTATGTGGGACTCTGTCAAGAAGAATTCCTTTTGAGTGATTGCAATACCAGAACAGGGAGGGATAACAGAAAATACAGAGAGAATTGTTGAAGGTTTATTGACAGAAAGCTTTCCTGATATCATGAAAGATGAAAGGATATCTATCCAAGATGCTCACAGAACCCCATACAAGGTAGATCCCAAAAGAAAGTCACCAAGACATATTATCATCAAACTTGCCAAAACCAAAGATAAAGAAAAAATTTTAAGAGCAGCCAGGGATAAGCCAAAAGTCACCTACAAAGGAGAATCAATAAGAATAAGTTCAGACTACTCAGCAGACACCATGCAGGCAAGAAGGCAATGGGATGACATATATAAAGCGTTGAAGGAGAAAAATTGTCAGCTAGGAATCATATAACCAGCAAAACTCTCTCTCAAATATGAAGGTGCAAATAGGACATTTCCAGATAAAAGTTTAGGGAATTTGCAAAACCAAACCAAAACTACAAGAAATACTAAAGGGAATTCTCTGGATAGAAAATCAATAATATCAGATATCAACCCAACACGACAACACAGAATGGAACAACCAGATATCAACTCAGATAGGGAAATCATAAAATAAATCAAGATTAAAAAAGAAAAAAAAATGCTCAAAACAGGGAATCAGCGATATCACTATATAAAAAATGACAATAATCAATAAAGAGGGAATAAATAAAGTAGGCATAGATCTTCCATATGGAGAGGAAACCAAGGTGATATATGGAGATACAAGTTAGGTTTAAACTTAGAAAAATAGGTAACCACAAAGAAGACTAATAATCCTGCACTTCAAAATAAAAAACAAGATAAACATAAAGACTCAGCAAAAACAAATACAACCACAATGAAAAAGAGGAACACATAATTCACAACGAAACACTTCTCAGCACAAAAAAGTAAGTGGAAAATGAAACTGTCAATAACAAACAGAAAAAGGCATCAAAATGACAGCACTAAACTCATACCTACTATAATCATGTTGAATCTTAATGGGCTAAATGCACCAATAAAGAGACAGCAATTTGCAGAATGGATAAAAAACATGATCAGGCTATATGCTGCCTACAAGAGATGTCCCTTGACTTAAAGACACAAACAAACTAAAATTCAAAGGATGGACAAAAATATATCAAGGAAAAAACAATCAAAAAAGAGCAGGAGTGGCTATACTAATATCTGACAAAATAGACTTTGAACTTAAATCTACAACAAAGGATAAAGAAGGACACTATATAATGATTAAAGGGAGAATATACCAGGAGGATATTACCATATTGAATATTTATGCACCCAACAACAGGGCTTCAAGATACATAAAACAAACTCTGAAAGCATTGAAAAGTGAGATAGCTCCATAATATTGGCAGAAGACTTCAACATACCACTTTCAGTGAAAGACAGAACATCCAGAAAGAAGCTCAATAAATGCCACAAATAAGCAACCTGACCTCACAGATATATACAACACTCCACCCAACAGCAGCCAATTATACTTTCTTTTCCAATGCACATGGAACATCCTCTAGAATAGACCACATATTAGGCCATAAAGCAAGCCTTAACAGGATCCAAAACACTGAAATATTACAAAGCATCTTCTCTGACCATAAGGCCAGAAAAGTAGAAGTCAATAACAGAAAAAGCAGGGAAAAGAAATCAAACACTTGGAAACTGAACAATACCCTGCTCAAAAAAGAATGGGTTATAGAAGACATCAAGGATGGAATAAAGAAATTCATGGAATCCAATGAGAAAGAAAACACTTCCTATCAGAACCTCCAGGACACAGCAAAAGCAGTGCTTGGAGGTCAATTTATATCAATAAATGAACACATGCAAAAACAAAGGGCCAAAATCAAAGAATTATCCCTACAACTTGAACAAATAGAAAGAGAGCAACAAAAGAAACCTTCAGGCACCAGAAAAAAAAAAAAAAATTAGAGCAGAATTAAGTGAAATAGACGACAGAAAACAATTGAAAGAGTTTACAAGACCAAAAGCTGATTCTTTGAAAATATTAACAAAATTGATAAACCATTAGCCAGACTGACAAAAGAAAAACAGGAGACGAAGCAAATAACCCAAATTAGAAATGAGTTGGGCCATATCACAACAGACCCAAATGAAATTAAAAGAATCATAACAGAGTTCTATGAAAAGATGTACTCTAAAGAATTTGAAAACCTAGAAGAAATGGATGAATTTCTAGAAACACACTACCTACCTAACCTAACAGAATCAAAGACAGAACAACTAAATAAACCTATAACAAAAGAAGAGATTGAAAAAGTAATTAAAAAAGTCCCAACAAAGAAAAGCCCTGGTCCTGATGGCTTCACTGGAGAATTCTACCAAACTTTCAGAGAAGAGTTAACACCATTACTACTAAAGGTATTTTCAGAGCACAGAAAGGGTGGAATGCTCCCAAACTCGCTCTATGAAGCCAGCATAACCCTAATACCAAAACCAGGTAAAAACCCATTAAAAAAAACCCATTGCCGTCAAGTCGATTTCAACTAATAGCGACCCTACAGGACAGAGTAGAACTGCCCCATAGGGTTTCCAAGGAGCGCCTGGTGGATTAGAACTGCCAAGCTTTGGGTTAGCAGCTGTAGCACTTAACCACTACACCACCAGGGTTTCCAAACCAGGTAAAGGTTCCACAAAAAAAGAAAATTATAGGGCAATATCTCTCATGAACTTAGATGTAAAAATCCTCAACAAGATTCTAACCAATAGAATTCAACAACATGTCAAAAAAATAGTTCACCATGACCAAGTGGGATTCATACCAGCTTGCAGGGGTGGTTCAACATTAGAAAAACAAGCAATGTAATCCATCACATAAATAAAACAAAAGGCAAGAACCATATGATCTTATCAATTGATGCAGAAAAGGCTTTTAACAAAGTCCAACACACATTCATGATAAAAACTCTCAGCAAAATAGGAATAGAAGGAAAATTCCTTGACATAATAAAGGGCATTTATACAAAGCCAACAGCCAACATCATCCTGAAAGGAGAGAGTCTGAAAGCACTCCCCTTGAGAACAGGAACCGGACATGGATGCCCTTTATCACCGCTCTTATTCGACATTGTGCTGGAAGTCCCAGCCAGAGCAAGTAGGCTAAATAAAGAAATAAATGGCATCCAGATTGGTAAGTAAGAAGGAAAAGTATCTCTGTTTGCAGGTGACATGATATTATATACAGAAAACCCTAAACAATCCTCAAGAAAACTACTGAAACTAATAGTTCAGCAGATTATCAGGATACAAGATAAACATACAAAAGTCTGTTGGATTCCTCTACACCAACAAAAAGAACATCGAAGAGGAAATCACCAAATCAATACCATTTACAGTAGCCCTCAAGAAGGTAAAATACTTAGGAACAAATCTTACCAGAGACATAAAACACCTGTACAAAGAAAACTACAAGACGCTACTGCAAGAAACCAAAAGAGACCTACATAAGTAGAAAAATACACCTTGCTCATGGATAGGAAGACTCAACTTTCTAAAAATGTCTATTCTACAAAACGTGATCTATAGATTGAATGCAATTCTGCTCCGAATTCCAACAACATTTTTTAATGAGATGGAGAAACAAATCACCAACTTCATACGGAAGAGAAAGAGGCCCCGGATAAGTAAAGCATTATTGAAAAAGAAGAATAAAGTGGGAGGCCTCACACTATCTGACTTTAGATCATATTATACTGCCACAGTAGTCAAAACAGCCTGGTACTGGTACAACAACAGATACATAGACCAATGGAACAGAATTGAGAATCCAGACATAAATCTATCCACTTATGAGCAACTGACATTTGACAAAAGCCCAAAGTCCGTTAAATGGGAAAAAGACAATCTGTTTAACAAATGGTGCTGGCATAACTGGATATCCATCTGCAAAAAAATAAAACAAGACCCATGCCTCACTCCACGCACAAAACCAACTCAAAGTGGATCAAAGACCTAAATATAAAATCTAAAATGATAAAGTTCATGGAAGGAAAAATAGGAACAATGCTAGGGGCCCTAATACATGGCATAGACAGTATACTAAACATTACTAGAACTGAAAAAACCGCAAAAGAGAAATTAGATAACTGGGAGCTCCTAAAAGTCAAATACCTATGCTCATCCAAAGACTTCTCCAAAAGAATCAAAAGATCACCTACAGATTGGAAAAATGTTTTTAGCTATGACATCTCTGATTAGCGGCTGATCTCTAAAATCTACATGTTACTGCAAAAACTCAACAACGAAAAGACAAATCACCCCAATTAAAAAATGGGCAAAGGATATGAACGGGCACTTCGCTAAAGAAGACATTCAGGTAGCTTACATGAGGAAATGATCAGGATCATTAGCCATTAGAGAAATGTAAATCAAAACTACAATGAGATTCTATCTCACCCCAACAAGGCTGGCATTAATCTAAAAAACACAGAATAATAAACGCTGGAGAGGTTGTGGAGAGACTGGAACACTTCTACACTCCTGACGGGAATGTAAAACGGTACAACCACTTTGGAAATTGATTTGGTGCTTCTTCAAAAAGCTAGAAATAGAATTACCATATGATCCAGGAATCCTACTCCTTGGAATATATCCTAGAGAAGTAAGAGCCTTTACACGAACAGATATATGCACACACATGTTCATTGCAGCACTGTTTACAATAGCAAAAAGATGGAAGCAACCAGGGTTGTCCATCAATGGATGAATGGATAAATGAATTATAGTATATTCACGCAATGGAATACTATGCATTGATAAAGAACAACAATGAATCTGTGAAACATTTCATAACATGGAGGAACCTGGAAGGAATTATACTGAGTGAAATTAGTTGCAAAAGGACAAATATTATATGAGACCACTATCATAAGAATGCTCTAAACAGATAAGAAAATATTCTTTGATGGTTACCAGGGGGGGAGGGAGAGGGGGATTCACTAATTAGATAGCAGACAAGAACTAATTTAGGTAAAGGGATGGACAACACACAACACAGGAGAGGTCAGCAAAACTGGGCTATACTAAAAGCAAAGAAGTTTCCTGAATACACCAAAGACTTCGAAGGCCACTGTAGCAGGGGCGAGAGTTTGGGGACCATGGTTTCAGGGTACATGTAGATCAATTGGCATAATAAAACTACTAAAACATTCTGCATCCCATTTTGGAGAGTGGCGTCTGGGGTCTTAAACACTAGCAAGCGGCCATCTGAGATGCAACAGTTGGTCTCAACCCACCTGGAGCAAAGGAGAATGAAGAACACCAAAGACACAAGGTAAATATGAGCCCAAGAGTCAGAAAAAACAAAAAGGCAAAAAACCAAAGTCAGAAAGGGTCACATAAATCAAAGATTACATCAGCCTGAGACCAGAAAAACTAGATGGTGCCCAACTACAACCTATGACTGCCATGACAGGGAGCACAAGAGAATCCCTGAAGGAGCAGGAGAACAGGGGGATGCAGACCCCAAATTCTTGTAAAAAGACCAGACTTAATGGTCTAACTGAGACCAGAGGGATCATGGAGGTCATGGGCCCCAGACCTTCTGTTAGCCCAAGACAGGAACCATTCTCGAAGCCAACTCTTCAGACACGGGACTATAAGACAGAAAATGATACTGGTGAGGAGTGGGCTTCTTGGATCAAGTAGACACATGAGACTATCTGGGTAGCTGGAGGGGAGGGGACAGTGAAGGCCGAGGGGGACAGAAGCTGGCTGAATGGACACAGAAACTCAGGGCAGAGAGAAGGAACGTGCTGTCTCATTAGGGGGAGAGCAACTAGGAGTATATAAAACCCATCCACTGCCGTGGAGTCGATTCCGACTCATAACGACCCTATAGGACAGAGTAGAGCTGCCCCATAGAGTTTCCAAGGAGCACCTGGTGGATTTGAACCGCTGACCTCTATGGTTAGCAGCCATAGCACTTAACCACTATGCCACCAGGGTTTCCAGAAGTATATAAACCAAAAACCAAACCCAGTGCCCTCGAGTCGATTCCGACTCATAGCAACCCTATAGGACAGAGTAGAACTGCCCCATAGAGTTTCCAAGGAGTGCCTGGCAGATTCGAACTGCCAACCCTTTGGTTAGCAGCCGTAGCACTTAACCACTACGCCACCAGGGTTTCCCCAGGAGTATATAAAAAAAAAAAAAAAATTTTTTTTTTTTTTTTAGCAAGGTGTATATAAGGTTTTGTATGACAGACTGACTTGTTTAGTAAACTTTCACTTAAAGCACAGCAAAAACTAAAAAAAAAAAAGAAATAACAAAAAAAATCTAAGTGGTCCCTATCAGAGAGGGAGGAGGGAAGGTCTGGGAGGCCCCTGGAGATGCAGGGAGGTCTGTGCCCCTGTGTCCCTACTACAGAACACTTTCTAGGTTGCCCAATCTGCTGCCCAGGTGGCTTTCTTTCTCTCTTTTCTGCTTTTTTCTTGAATTACAAAATGAATCTTCCGGCTCTGCCTTGGAAACTCACAGCTTGCACTGAGACCTTGCAGCAGGGCTCAAACAAAGGAAAACCTAAGCAGAAAGAAAACACATTGCACCCAAACGTGGGCCTTTATGCAGGCTCTACATCCACTACACCAATTCAGGCAGCTCCTGTTGGTTTTCCATGCGATAGGAAACTAAGGAGACAGAAAGCCAGACACAGGCTAATATCTCATCTCTCTGTGTTATCTTTTTCTACAGTTCAAAAATCAATTATCGAGGAATTTCTCTGGAAACTTCTTAATGTTATTTCATTAAAGATCTATGCAAGTGCCATCAGATTCATTTTCCAGGTATGAATTGGAAAATTAGCTTCACCCTTTTAATAATTTCCCGCTTAGTAACATTACATCCGTCTACACAATGTCTAATGGCAGCTGAGCATCTAATTCGTTTTTCCCCTCCAGTAATACAAATGAAAGCAGGCAGGATGGAAATGCAAGCACTTCCTGGAATGGGAGCAGAAGACATAAGAGAAGAAAACCTAGGAGAAGCAACAAAGGAAAACCTCAGAGGCCAGATCTTCATGGCTATTCTTAATAACCTGCAAGTCATTAATAACCTGCCTGGTGGTGCAGTGATTAAGGGTTTGGCTGCTAACCAAAGGTCAGCAGTGCGAATCCATCAGCCACTCCTTGTAAACCCTATGGGGCAGTTTCTGCTTTGTCCTATAGAGTTGCTATGAGTCAGAATCGACTGGACAGCAACAAGTTTGTTTTTGTTTTGTTTTGTTTTACCAGTTAGTGGCAAAGAAAAGGGATGGGGGTGGCTAGGAAGACCAGCAGTAACCAGTCGCCATCAAGTCGACTCTGACTCCTGGCGACCCCATCTGTGTCAGAGGTGAACTGTGCTCCATGGGGTTTTCCATGGCTGATTTTTCAAAAGTAGATCACCAGGCCTTTCTTCTGAGGCACCTCTGGGTAGACTCGAACATCTAACCTTTCAGTTTGCAGCCAAGCACGTTAACATTCCACCACCTAGGGAGATCACAGTACTTGTGAAAGCAGCCAAGAGAGAGGCCAGCCTGTTGCCACAGTAATGTGCTGCCTAGGCAATGCCAGCTAGGGCGTTTTTTCACATTGCATAGTTTCTGGCTACCAGCCCAGACCTATCCATCTTGAAGGTCAAAGTGTGTGTGCCACAAGTAGCAGGCTTAAGAAGTGTGTGTGGAAAGCAGTCACTAAGGCCAGGCATAGAGCCTGGCCTGATGCTGCAGTGCACAGCTGCCTGATTCCAGCTTCCTTCGAAGGAGGGAGATGAGTCCTCATTAATTCAGACTAATTTGCTGGAAGGCCAACTTAATAGACAGTAGTAAGATGCTCTTAAAGGATTCCATTTTATCACTTTCATTTACACATTGTAAAAGGAACTTAGTCTGCCTTTGATGAATAGATAAAAATAATTGGTAGTTAGCTCATTAAAGTACAATTTCAAAATAAATTAACTAACATTTTATCGATCGAATGAAATTACATTAAACTACACTGTGGCAGTCAGAGAAAACAGCCAAGTCACCATTCCTGTCCTCAAGGAGAGTGCCCTTTGGTGGAATGGCCAGGTCAGTAAATAAAGGACTGTGACAGAGTACAATTCCTATTATTAGAGGTCAGCTGAAAGGGGTGGTGGGAGCACAGGGAAGGGGCACCTTACCCAGAGGGGCAGTCAGGTAGGCTTTCTGGAAGTGCTCCTGGAACTGAGTCTTGAAGAACAGTTAGAAGTTAGCCAGGTTGGGAGGAGGTAACAGGAAGGGGAAGAAGTCCCCGGATGGTGCAAGCAGTTAACATGCTCAGCTCGGTGGTTTGAATCCACCCAGAGGCACCTCGGAAGAAAGGCCTGGTGATCTGCTTCCAAAAAACCAGCTATTGAAAACCCTAAGGAGCACAGTTCTGTGACACACATGGGGTTGCCATGAGTCAGAACTGACTCAACGGCAACTGGAACTAGCTAACAAGAGGAGCAGTAGGGGAGGGACCAGACGGTCATTCCAGGCGTTTACATAGTAGTTTATGGTTTGCGAACCACACAGTTTACGTGTTTTCTCGTTTTAACTTCATAACAGCCCTGTGGGGCTGTTATTTTACTCTATTATAGATGAAGACAGACCCCAAATGGCTCCCTTACCCCAGCTAGTAAAGAAAGCAGCCAAGTGAGGGAATAGAGTCCCATGGACTCCAGAACCTGCACCCTGTCAGGAATCTGATGAAAACCACAGACCCTCGACTCAGGAAAAAAATCCACATATGCTCCCACACACACACAAATTTCACGTAATTTGATGGCATTCAGAAACCCTCTAAAGCTGGGGACAGTCCAAGGCTCTCAGCTTAAGCGCTACTTCTATTTGCAGTGCTAGCCTGTACTTACACTGCAATTACCCTACATTGTTTGTAGGTAAATGTAGAATCTTTGGTGGCTCTGAGGATTCCATTCTTAAATGGTCACTCCTCCCTCACTTCCACAGATCGGCAAAGTAAAACTTCAGCCCTGCTACATCTGAACACTCATAAATTCAACAAGACTTGGCCTAGGAGTCTAGATCTTCCACTGTGTCCTGTCCAAAATGGTTCTGTCTGCAGGGGCCCTAGAGGTCCAGTTTTTTATTTTGCTTTGTTTTGCTTTTTGGGGGGTGGGGTCCTGGTGGAAGGGTGAATGAGTCCATCAGGGTAGATAGGGCTGGAAAACTGAGCCAGGGTGGCAAGCATGTATCTGAAGAAAGAAGCTTTCTGGTCCCTTCTCCCTACTTCTAGGTCTTACAATATCATAAGCAGTTCTGAGACAACCCTTCAGTCCTCACCAAGCTCTGAGGCCCTGCTGGGAACAATTCTCTTGGCAGCAAACATGCTCCCCTCAGACTGCTGGCAGCAAGTCCTCCTCTCCCTGACTGCAGGGTCAGGGAAGACACACATCTTCAGCTCAACCCGGATGCACAGTGTGGCTTAGTGCCTGGCCCCAGCAGGTGCTTAATAAATACAAATTAAAGTGGTGCATGAGTGATGTTCTACATCTCCCTGTCATGGATTCAAGATCATCTCTGGAAGTGAAAAAGAAGAAAAAGAATTGACAAAGTCTCCTCCTCTTGCTGGCTTCATGTCTCCACAGCACCTTTTTCAGAGGTTCTCTCCTTTACCTGGGTGTCCACAGACATGATGCTCTAGTGGACTTGTTCATGCACCAACTGCCACATGACTCCACTCCAGTGAAGCCCCTGTTGACCATGTGTAGGCACCCAGGAAGCTAAATACCCATACCTGGGCCCCTGGTGAGCAAGCAGCCAGCAGGCCCTTGCCACAGCCCTGCTCCCCTTGGGAGACGACACTAACTGGAAAAAATACAAAATTTAAATGATCCTAGAGGAAGGAAATTTACATCTCTTAGAGATCAAATTCTAGGACTGGAGTAGAAACTGAACATTCTGGAAGCAATAACTGGTCTCATTTATCTAAATTTAGAAGGTTTAGAAAGGGAAGAGTAACTATTAAGACATGTTATTTAGAATGAGATAAGTCTTTAACCAAAGAGATGAGTCAAACCCAAACTCAAACTCAAATCCTGCTCAAATCAGAATTTGGAAATCTAAGTTCCTTTGGGGATAAAAGTCAGGTCGTATTTATCTTGACAACAAATAAAATCTTTCACAAAAAGAGTAAACTTCGCCAACAAAAATAGGCCATCTGATAACTGTGACACGTACCACCAAAAACCATTCATTGCAAATCAGAAACCTTCTGAACAGAAATGATACCTGTGAGCTGAGAGACTGCTGAGCACTGGATGTTCACAGGGCTTTGAAACCACCTGGGAAATGTATGCAGACAAGTGGGTTAGATGCCCACTGCCATGCACTCGAGTATAGGTCCTACCACAGCTCTCCCAGGAAGACCCCAGTCATGTCTCCTACCCTCCCACAGCCTCAGTCTCCTCAACGGTAAAGCAGGACTACACTCCTAATTTCTCCCCATCTTCAGTTCAGCTTAATTTCAAGAGTATGTCCTGAATACTTCCTTTGTGCCAGGGTGGTACTAGGTGATATAGATGCAAAAATAAATGACATTGTCCCTGTCCTGCTGGAAACCTAGGGGTAATGTGTAAGGGCGATGATGAAGAGATGTCCAGGGTGCTGTAGAAGGTGCCACGTCTGAGGTTTGGAGAAAGCAGCACCTTTGATAAGTCTAAGAGCTAAGCTGGAGTTTGCAGGTGAAGAGGACATTGCACTCGGAAGGAACATCGAGAGAAAGAGTGACAGGAGTAGCCTGGTTCACAAGCAAGGAGCATAGGCTATTTGGTCCTTTTAGAACCCCGGGGCTGAAAAAGCAGGGACAGGCAGGTGAGGAGGCTTGACAGCTGGAAAGGCACTGGGCCTGAAGGCCGAGAGAGCTAAGCTAAGCATTTCAACCTTATCCTGTGGGTGGATGGGCCCTATCATAGAGTTTCCAGTAGAAAGTGACTTAGTTATTCTGCATTTTAGAATAATCCGTTTCCCCATCAAGGGATATTATAAAAATAAAACAAGATTTAAAAAAGGAAAAACAAAGGTGAATCTAAAAACAGTAAAAAGCAAGCACGTAATTTCATACACAAGTGACCTCACTTAAGGATCATGATCGCTGTTAACAGTGGCCCAGAGCATAGCCTGTAGGGGGCCCTGTATGCCTGGACTCTGGCAGAAGCCAAGCTCTTCCCAGTATCTGCCTTGCTAGACTGAAGACTTCTGTCCTCAGCCAGGTCCAGGCCTAATCCGAGGCTCTTGCCTGGATTTCCTTCCCTGGGTCCGTGTGTTTTATGAAGGCGAGCAAACGGTTCACCCTAGGGACTGCACCAGGCACAGAATGCCGAGTGGTCAACTCGGTACGGATGTGAATGCGCTGGAACATTCTTCTACGGTACGGTGTATGCACAGAGACTGTAGTCCAGTACTGCACACGAGATGAGTCTCAAACAGGGCCTGGCTAAGCCTCCTGTTACAATGAAATTCTAGGTTTTGTGTTAGCCATTATTTCTACCCAACTTCCCAGATCTAAGATTTAGAGCTGAAAAATAGGTCAGTCACGAAAAAAAGAAAAAAGCCTCTGAATGCTACAAGATCCCTCTCGGCATCTTTATCCCTCTTTATTTTTCTTCATATCATGACACTTACCAAAACCTGACGATACATTATATATCTGTTTGTTCATTGTCTCCCTAGCTATGTAAGAGGAAAAAGGTCCTGTCTGTTTATTGCTATAACCTCAGAGCCTAGAACAGTGTCCAGAGGAAGCAGATTCTCAATAAATATTTGCGGAATGAATGACAATAGTACACTTATCTTCTACCACCAGCTTTGCTTTTTTTTTAACTGTTCATGATTTCACTGAATGAGAAATTGTTGCAGGTTGGGAGAAGCACAGACGACTGACAGATATATTTATTTTATTCATTCATTAACTCAAAATAACATTTCTTGAGAACCCACAATATGCCAGGCATTTAAAGTATCTTCAAAGCTGGTATATAGCTTTAAAAGTAGATACTCAGATGGTTTCAAAACAAGGGTAGGGAATATTTGAGAAATCTGTAGCTTTCAAAACAGAGGGTCCAGATCTCATGTATCCTGGAATGTGAAGGGATTTCACCAAAATTACTTACTCAACCACAATAGCAGATGTGGGAAAGATGAAAGCTATCCATTGCTATAAATAGCTCTCCAAATCTTTTCTTTCATAACATCAATCATTTCAAAATAACCGAAAAATTAGGAGAAAGTCCCTAGTCAGTACAGGGGTTACAGTGACTTTTAAAGAACTAAAATACTAGGCGGAATTGAGAGCTTTCAACCTGAATACCAAATAGAAAAGTGGTGGGAATACTATTGATGGAATGCATGCAGCTATAAGAAAAGCATTTGATACAGTGGCATAAAGTGTTCCACTCAAAATTAATTCAAATTGGCTTAGTAAGCAGTGTTGCCACATAAATTTAAAACTGGCTCAAAGTCTGCAAACAAAGGGTGATGACAAATGGAAATGTATTGAATTGTGAGGGGAAGCAGGGTGGACGGAAGTCATCTTTATTAGCGACCTCAAAGAGAAAGAGTAAACAGCTTGTTAATGAAACTTGCAAATGATGCTAATTTGGGAGGTATTCTGATCACTGTGGACAGAGAAGGAATGTAAATGAACCTTAAGTGGTAATAAATATGAAGAGGAAACAACACATTAAGATTCAAGTTAGAAAATGCAGACCAAGACCAATGCAATGGCTCACCCACTCCTACCCCAGAGCTCTTTGCCCCTTACACTTGCAGGGTGGGGCTGGAGAGGAAACGAATATAATCCTAACTCAGGGAGGTTTAATCCAACAACGTGTTTCCTGGTTGTCCAATTTTGTTTCACCAGCCCTTTAAAACTCTGCGAAGGGTTTTCCCTGGATTCGGAACAAGACTGATGTTTGCCCTTGGATTATGGGGCTCCATAAATTACAGTGCAGGAGAGGCTATTAAAAGAAAACAACTAAATAATTAGTGGAATAGGGAGATTGATTTATGAGAAATGACCCAAAGGGGTAGACTTTTGTTGATTGATGGCTAAGTGGTAACATGATAATGACCTGCTGAAATCTCTCCGGGACAAATATCTCAGGGAACAAAATATGTAGTAGCAGACAAGAACTTCTTCATTCTGATTGGCAGACCAACCGTGGAGCAGCCACTCCAGGGTTTTACCAGTGCAGTTCTGATGGGCCTCAACTCTGAGCAGCCCATGTCCTGGGCCCTCCTTACCCTACCTTCCTCCCACCAGCACTGCAGGTCATGCCCTCCTCACTTTTGCCCCTGACCTTATCGACGGCAAGAGTGCAGGAGCCAGAGGGAGGGTCCTGATGCTCTTAATCTCAGACTAGCCACCAACCGTCACAAAGAGGCAGGTGGCGGCAGTGAGACATCTGTCTTAAGGCGTGCTCTTCTTCTCAAAGGAGCCTGCTCCCACTGCAATAAAAAGAATGTTAAAGCACTATGCAGATATGATTGTACGCAGATATGAGAGTTGATAATATTTTTATTTCCCCAGCAGGTTTAGCCACCCAGATTTGCGGCTTCCAGCCTGAAGATCTGTTTAGGGCTGTGCCATTGGCAGCTTGTGGATGGAAACTGTAACAATGTCTCAAGCTCAGAATTCCAGGAAGTCAAAGCAGAAGGCAGTTTAGAGACAGTTGGTTCCCACTTCTTTATTTTACACATGAGGACACAGAGCTTAATAAAAGTTTGCAGAATACATGTTTTCATGAGGAAAAGCTACACGACTTCCCCAAGTTCACACCGCATTGTTTTAATAGCAACAGTAGTAGTAGTAGCTGTTGTTGTTAGTTGCCATCAAGTGAGCTTCAACTCATGGTGATTTTATGTGTGACAGAAGGAAGGGTTGCCTGGTCCTGTGCCATCTTCATGATCATTGGTATATTTGAGTCCATTGTTATGGCTATTATGTCAATCCATCTCACGGAGGCTTCCTCATTTTCGCTGACCCTCTGCTTTACCAAACATGATGTCCTTTTCTAGTGATTGGTTTTTCCTGATGATGTGTCCAAAGTAAGCTAGTGGAAGTCTCTCCATCCTCACTTCTAAGAAACATTCTGGTTGTATTTCTGTTGGTGAACAATATGAATATACTATAGATGGATAAAAGAATGAACAAATCAGCCTTAGAATAAATACAACCAGCAACCATAGTTGTTCAGCATAATTCTCAATCCATGTTTTGGAAAAGAGAAATTAAGCCTGGAGAGGTTAAACTCTTCCTCAACGCCACAGAACTCAGACACTCTGAGTCCCAGGCAATTATCTTTCCTCTAAGAAACTTGGAAAAGAAGGAGGCAGGGCCAAGATGGCAGAGTAGTCAAATGCTTTCTGTCATCCCTCTTACAACAAAGACCCAAAAAAACAAGTGAACTGATTATATATGACAATCTAGGAGCCCTGATCATCAAAGTCAAAGCTGAGGAGTTGTTGAGCTGCAGGAGAAGAGGAGATAGTTCAGAAGCAGCAAAGAAGTGCCAGTCGTGAGGTTGCCAGCCGAGGTGAGCAGTAGCATTCAAGATGCATCTCACCACATAGGGATAGTCTGAGTGGCAAAAGGTCTGCACAAGCCTCCGGAGCCGGGTGGAAGTGCCACTGGGCCTGCAAAGGTTAAGTGCAAACATATAACCTACTGTGTGGGGGTCAAAATAACCCCTTCCCCCGGACTTTCACAGCAGAGAAGTGTCTCTTTCCCCTCAACCCCACCCCCGCTTCCTCTCCAACACCAGTCTGGCAGTGTTCAACAACTGCCACACCCTTAAAGCTAGAATTCAGGGTTATCTGCATCCAAACCAGTTTCGTGGCTTTAAAAAATGCCACACCCCCTAAGCCAGGAATTCAGGACAGGCACTTCCCCTTTGCCTAGGCACTGACATAAAGGATTCATGGACTCCGATTGCCCTTCACCCCTGCACGTGTGGGCCGTTCAACACTGCGTGCCCTCATTAGCATAAAACAGGGCATATGCCTATTTTCAACTGCAGCAGTCAAGGGGGAGTTGCAGATTCGTGACATTCGACCCCACTCTGCCCACTAAGCAGGGACCACACCCACCCACATCAGGGGCCTGAGGGCTGGCAGCATCACCCACTTCATCTAGCCATTCACGACAGGGGTCTAGGAATAAGTGATGCCTCCCAGTCCCACAGCCAGTAGCACTGGGTGCCCAAGGACCAACTGCAAAACCCACCCCCCTACATGCTCTAGGGAACAGGGATATGGCCTCCACCCAGGCACCCAGGGGCAGCTGTCAGCCCCCTGAACTTGCTCAGCACATAGCCCCCTACAGCAGCCGGATACCTGTCCCCACTCCGAACACCCCTACACAGCCATGTCTATCTAGGACTGTCAGTGAGAGTCTGCACCACACACTCAGTGACTGACAAACTGGACACCTAAGCCAAGTCCACAAAAAAAAAAGAAAACAGACACCTTGGCTCACACATAGTAGCTGCTATAACCACCTGGAGACAGGACGTGAGAGCTTCAAAGACCTCAATAACCAAATTAGCTCACACACCCAGTCTACTCCGGCATGTAAAAACAAAATAAAAAGCTAGGACACAGTAGTCAAACGTACAATAAATAAATATAATGATTTATTGATGGCTTGGAGACAACAGTCAATATCAAATCACATAAAGAAGCAGGACAAGATGGCTCCAGCAAGCAACCAAAATAAAGAACCAGGAAAACTTTTGGAGGAAGATAAGATCTTGGAATTACCTAAAATAGAATTCAAAAGATTAGTATACAGAGCTCTTCAAGAGATCAGGCCAAACTCAGACCAAGCAAAGGGACACATAGAGAAAGCAATAGAGGAATTCAGGAAAACAATATAAGAAGAGAACACTAAATTTAACAGGCTGCTAGAAACCATAGAGAGACAGCAACAAGAAATCCAAAAGATTAACAATAAAATTTCAGAATTAGACAACACAATAGAAAGTCAAGGAGCAGAACTGAGGCAATAAAAGTCAGAATTACTGAGGCTGAAGATAAATCCCTTGACACCTATTTATTTGAATAAAAATCATAAAAAAGAATTAAAAAATATGAAGAAATTCTAAGAATTAAGTGGGATGCTATCAAGAGGAAAAATATACGAGTGACTGGAGTTACAGAACGGGGGGGATAACAGAAAATACAGAGAGAATTATTGAAGATCTGCTGGAGGAAAAGCTCCCTGATATCATGAAAGACGAGAAGATATCTATCCAAAAGATGCCAAAAGAAAGTCACCAAAACATGTAATCAAACTTGCCAAAACCAATAATAAAGATAGAATCCGAGAGTGTCTCAGGATAAACCAAAAGTCACCTACAAAGGAGAATCAATAAGACTAAACTCTGACTACTCAGCAGAAACCATGCAGGCAAGAAGGCAATGGAATGACATATATAAAGCCTTGAAGGAAAAAAAAAAAGAGAGAGAGCCAAGAATTATATATCCAGCAAAAGCGTCTCTCAAATATGATGGCAAAATTAGGGCATTTCCAGAGAAAGAGAAGTTAACTGAATTTGTAAAAAAAAAAAACCAAAATTACAAATTAAAAGGAGTCCTCCAGTTAGAGAGCCAACAATATCAGACAACAATTCAAGACTAGAACACAGGCAAGAACAACCAGAAAAAAAAAACCAAGAGAGGGAAGTCACGAAAATAAGTCAAAGCTAAAGGACTGAAAATAGGGAAACAGAGATGTCAATATGTAAATGATGACAGCGTTAAAACAAAAAAGAGAGGATAAACAGCATAGTCATAGAACTTACATATGGAAAGGAAATTAAAGTGATATCAAGAAATGAAAGATCAGTTTAAACTTAGAATAATAAAGGTAAATTTTAAGGTAACCACAAAGGAAGCTAAAAAATCTACCAAAGAAAAAAAAACATAATGACTCGGCAAACACAAAATCAACAACAGTGAAAGAGACAAAAAGAAAATACATAAAGATAAATGACTCAGCACAGAAAATTAAGTAGAATAAAGAAACTGTCAACAACACACACAAAAAAAGACGTGAAAATGACAGCAGTAAACTCATAAAAAAATTTTTTTTTTTTTACACTGAATGCAAATGGAGTAAATGCACCAATAAAGATAGAGGGCAGAAAGGATTAGGAAAACACAATTGGTCTGTATGTCACCTGCAAGAGACACACCCTAGACTCAAAGATGCAAACAAGTTAAAACTCAAAGGATGGAAAAAAAATATATCAAACAAACAACAAAAAGAGCAGGAATAGCAATATTAATCTCTGAGAAAATAGACTTTAAAGCAAAAGCCACCACAAAGGATAATGAAGGACACTATATAATGATTAAAGAGTCAACACGCCAGAAGGACACAACCATAATAAATACATACGCACACAACAGGGCTCCAAAATATATAAAAAAAATTCTAACAGCATTGAAAAGAGAAATAGACAGCTCCACAATAATAGTAGAAGACTTCAACACAGCACTTTCAGTGTGTTGAACACCAAACATCCAGAAAGAACATCCAGGAAAAAGCTCAATAAAGACACAGAAGATCTAAATGCCACAATCAATCAATTTGACCTCATAGACCTATACAGGACATTCTACCCAGCAGCAACCAAGTATACACCCTTTTTCAAGGCACATGGAACATTCTCCAGAATAGACCACATTTTAGGCCATAAAGCAAGACTTACAAAGCACCTTTTCGGACCATAAAACCATAAAATTGGAAATCAATAACATAAACAGCAAGGGAAAAAAATCAAATAATGGAAACTGAAAAACACCTTGCTTAAAAGCTACTGGGTTATAGAAGAAATCAAGGATAGAATAAAGAAATTCATAGAATCAAATGAAAATGAAAAGACAACCTACCAGAACCTTTGGAACACAGCAAAAGTAGTACTTTGAGGTCAATTTATAGCAATAAATGCACACAGCCAAAAAGAAGAAAAGGCCAAAATCAAAACATTAACCCTACAACTCAGACAAATAGAAAGCAGCAAAAGGAACCCTTGAGCACCAGAAAAAAGGAAATAATAAAAATTAGAGCAGAAATAAATGAAATAGAGAATAGAAAAACAACTGACTCAACAAAACCAAAAGCTTGTTCTTTGAAAAGATCAACAAAATTGATAAACCACTGGCCAAAGTGACAAAAGAAAAAAAGGAGAGGAAGCAAATAACCTGAATAAGAAACGAGAGGGGCGGTATCACCACAGATCCAACTGAATCAAAAAGGATCATAACAGAATACTACGAAACATTGTATTTCCACAAATTTGAAAACCTAGAGAAAATGGACAAATTTCTAGAAACACGCTACTTACGTAAAATAACACAAACCTAGGTAGAAAAACTAAATAAACCCATAACAAAACAAGAGATTGAAGAGGTAATAAAAAAAATTTCAACAAAAAAAGCCCTGGCCCAGACAGCTTCACTGGAGAATTCTACCAAACTTCCAAAGAAGAGTTAACACCACTACTACTAAAAGTATTTGAAAGCATAGAAAAGGAAGGAATACTCCCAAATACATTCCATGAAGCCAGATGACCCTGATACCAAAGCCAGGTAAAGACACCACAAAAAAAGAAAACTACAGACCAATATACCTCATGAACATAGACACAAAAATCCTCAACAAGATTCTAGCCAATAGAATTCAACAACGTATCAAAAAAATAATTCATCATGACCAAGTGAGATTCATATCATCTATGCAGGAATGCTTCAACATTAGAAAATCAATCAACATAATCCATCACATAAATAAAACAAAAGATAAGAACCACATGATCTTATCAACAGATGCAGAAAAGGCATTTGACAAAGTCCAACACACATTCCTAATAAAAACTCTCAGTAAAACAGGAATAGAAGAGAAATTCCTTGACATAATAAAGGGCATTTACACAAAGCCAACAGTCAACATCATCCTAAATGGAGAGTGTCTGAAAGCATTGCCCTTGAGAACAGGAACCAAGCAAGGATGTCCTGTATAACTACTCTTGTTAAACGTTGTACTGGATCCCAGCCAGAGTAATGAGGCAAGAAAAAGAAATAAAGGGCATCCAAATTGATAAGGAAGACTTAAAATTATTCCTATTGGCAGATGATATGATCTTATAAACAGAAGACCTCAAAGAATCCACAACAAAACTACTGGAGCTAATAGAAGATTTCAACAAATTATGAAGACACAAGATAAATATGCAAAAATCAGTTAGATTCCTCTATACCAACAAAGAGAACCTCCAAAAGGAAATCACCAAATCCATACCATTTACAATAGCCCCCAAGAAGATAAAGTACTTAGGAATAAACCTAAACAGATATGTAAAAGACCTATGTAAAGAAAATTAAAAGACACTTCTGTAAGAAACCAAAAGAGACTGACATTAAGTGGAAAAAACACACCACACTCATGGATAGGAAGATTCAATATTGTGAAAATGTCAGTTGTCTCCAAAGCAATCTACAAATACGATGCAATCCCAATCCAAATTCCAATGCCATTTTTTAACAAGATGGAGAATCAAATCACCAACTTCATATGGAAAGGGAAGAGGCCCCAGATAAGTAAAGCATTACTGAAGAAGAAGATCAAAGTGGGAGGCCTCACACTGCCTGATTTTAGAACCCATCGTACTGCCATGATAGTCAAAATAGCCTGGTACTGGCAAAACAACAGACACATAGACCAACGGAAGAGAATTGAGAAGCCAGACGAGCAGCTGACATTTGACAAAGGCCTAAAGTCCGTTAAACGGGGAAAAGACAGTCTCTTTAACAAATGGTGCTAGCATAACTGGATATCCATTTGCAAAAAAATGAAACAGGACCCATACCTCACACCATGTACAAAAACTAACTCAAATGGATCAAAGAGCCAAATATAAAATCTAAAATGATAAAGATCGTGGAAGAAAAATAGGGACAATGCTAGGAACCCTAATACATGGCATAAAGAGTATACAAAACATTACTAACAATGCACAAACACCCGAAGAGAAACTAGATAACTGGGAGCTCCTAAAAATCAAACTTTTATGCTCATCAAAAAACTTCACCAAAAAAGTAAAAAGACAACATACAGACTGGCAAAAAAAAATTAGCTGTAACATATACCATCAGGGTCTAATCTCTAAAATCTACAAGATACTGCAAAACCTCAATAACAAAAAGACAAATAACCCAATTAAAAAATGGACAAAGGATATGAACAGGCACTTCACCAAAGAAGACATTCAGGCGGCTAACAGACACTTGAGGAAATGCTCACTATTATCGGCCATTAGAGAAATACAAATCAAAGGTACAATGAGATACCATTTCCCCCCAACAAGGCTGGCACTAATCCAAAAAACACAAAATAATAAATGTTGGAGAGGTTGTGGAGAGACTGGAACACTTATACACTCCTGGTGGGAATGTAAAATGGTAAAAACCACTATGGAAAATGATTTGGCACTTCCTTAAAAAGCTAGAAATAGGAGTACCACATGATCCAGCAATCCTACTCCTAGGAATATATCCTACAGAAATAAGAGCCATCACACTAACAGACAGATGCACACTCATTCTCATTGCAGCACTGTTCACAATAGCAAAAAGGTAGAAACAACCTAGGTGCCCATCAATAGATGAATAGGTAAACAAATTATGGTACATACACACAATGGAATACTATGCAAAGATAAAGAACAATAATGAATCCTTGAAACATCTCGCGACATGAATGAATCTGGAAGGCATTATGCTGAGTGAAATTAGTCAGTCGCAAAAGGACAAATATTGTATGAGACTAGTACTATAAGAGCCCAAGAAAAGGTTTAAACATAGAAGAAAACAGGGAGGCAGGGAGGAAGATGGGAATTCACTAACTAGATAATACACAAGGATCATCTTTGGTGAAGGGAAGGACAACACACAATAAAGGGGAAGCCAGCACAACTGGACCAACATAAAAGCTAAGAAGTTTCCTGGACACATCCAAACACTTTGAGGGACAGAGTAGCTGGGGCTGGGGCCCGGGGCCCATAGTTTCAGGGGACATGTAGGCCAATTGGCATAACAAAGTTTAAGGAAATCTTCTGCATCCCGCTTTGGTAAGTGGCATCTGGAGTCTTAAAAGCTAGCAAGTGGCCATCTAAGATTCATCAGTTGGTCCCAACTCACTTGGAGCAAAGGAGAATGAAGAAAGCCAAAGACACAGGAAAATATAAGCCCAAGAGACAAAAGGGCCACAGAAACCAGAGACTTCATCAGCCTGAGACCAGAAGAACTAGACGTGCCCAGCTACCACCAATGACCACCCTTATAGGGAACACAGCAGAGAGTCCTGGATGGAGTGGGAGGAAATTGCGTAGCAGAGCTCAAATTCACATAAAAAGACCAGACTTAGTGGTCTGACAGAGACTGCAGGAACCCCCAAAACTATGGTCCCCGGATACTTTGTTAACCCAGGACTGAAACCATTTCCAAAGCCCACGCTTCGGACAAAGATTAGAGAGGACTATAAAACAAAAAATAATACATGTGAGGAGTTTGCTTCTTAGTTCAATCAGATAAATGAGACCAAATGGGTGGCTACTGTCCAAAGGCAGGATGAGAAGGCAAGAAGTGACAAGACTGGTGAATGGGCACAGGGAACCCAGGGTGGAAAGGAGTGTGCTGTCACATTGTGGGGATTGCAACTAATGTCACAAAACAATATGTGTATAAATTTTTGTATGAGAAAAAAACTTGAGCTGTAAACTTTCACCTAAAGCACAATAAAAAAGAAAAATCAGAAAAAAAAAAAACCTGGAAAAATAAGACCTTATGCTATGGGAGAAAGGGAGCTTTTTCCAATGACCTAAGCAGAGGTCTCAAATCTGGAATCTCTGGAACTTCCTGTGTGGGTCCAGCATATAGGCAGTCTCGGAATTTTTTTCATATGGCAACATCAGCACCCACAAGGCAAGCACTGTGGCCTTCCACACCTTCCTGTGACTTTGCCTGTACCCTGGGCCACGCCCCTCTGTCACCTCACCTCTCCTTGGTCTCCTGTCTCCAGGGTGCTGCTGCATGTGCAGAGAGCACAGGGCAGAGTGAGATACACAACTCCCCCTACCTGGGCTGGCACCATAGGACATTCAAAGCATATACCACTTCACTTCATTGGATTCTCTCAGCCACCCAGTGAAGCAAGCAGGAAATGTTAACAACCTCCCACATTTATTTAGTTAACAAATATTTACTGAGCACCTACTGGGGATACAATAGTGAACAATACACACAAACTCCCAAACTCAGTGTGGAGGGAGATGAGGTAAATAGGAAATAAACAAGTGCCATGGATTGAATTATGTCCCCCCGAAAATATGTTTCAACTTGGTTAGGCCATGATTCCCAGTATTGTGTGGTTGTCCTCCATTTTGTGATTGTAATTTTATGTTGAGAGGTTAAGGGTAGGATTGTAACACCACCCTCACTCAGGTCACCTCCCCGATCCAAGGTAAAGGGAGTTTCCCTAGGGTGTGGCCTGTACCACCTTTTACCTCTCAAGAGATAAAAGGAAAGGGAAGCAAGCAGAGTGGGGATCTCATACCACCAAGAAAGCAGCACCAGCAACAGAGCACATCCTTTGGACACAGGGTCCCTGTGCCTGAGAAGCTCCTTAACCAGGGGAAGATTGAAGACAAGGACCTTCCTCCAGAGCCGACAGAAAGAGAAAGCCTTCCCCTGGATCTGACACCCTGAATTTGGACTTGTAACCTACTAGGCTGTGAGAGAATAAATTTCTCTTTGTTAAAGCCATGTACTTGCAGTACTTCTGTCAAGGCAGCATTAGATAACTAAGACACCAGGGATAGGCTTTTGCAATTCCACAGTTGCCAAAACATAGCCGTCCTCTATGGCAAGCTGCTAGGCTCCAGAAAATCTGCTATAGCAGCTAATGATGGTCGTGCGGAGTGGGCTATGCAACAAAATCCATTATGGTCAGAAATAACAGCCCAAATGTTCACTGATCCCAAAGGGGCATCTGCACCCAGATTAGAAGGTCTACCTCTCACAGTGTGGCCCCAAGCCAAGCCAACCAGGGCAGTGGAGGCAGGAGGCCTGGAGCAGCATGCACCAGCCTTCCCTGGGGTATGGCCTTAGAGGATGGGTGCTCCACGAGATGAGTCATAGGTAAACAGCTTCCTCAGCCCTGGAAGTGAGGATGGATACCAGAATGGCTGCCCCACCACAGGGCTCTCAGCCTCATCTATCTCACCTCCCCCTGGCTTTGCCCTAGTA
Organism: Loxodonta africana; assembly: GCF_030014295.1. NCBI lineage: Eukaryota > Metazoa > Chordata > Mammalia > Proboscidea > Elephantidae > Loxodonta > Loxodonta africana. The sequence continues at coordinate 43,037,098 of NC_087367.1, read as the reverse complement.
CAGATCCTTGACATGAGGCTGACATTTTATCGGAAGCCACCCATCGAGTCCCAGGGTCTCTCCTGCAGTGTGTCCAGTCACATCACCTGCAAGGCCTGCAGAAATCAGCCAGTTCCTGGCAGTATCCACAGGGCTTAGCACCTACTAGGAACCTAAATAAATACCTAGTGAATGAATGGGTAGTTGAAATAGCTAGTTGTTCATCAGCTCTTGTCCATACAGCCTTATCTGCTTGTCCCTGATAAAGATGCTCCTGATGTCAGATGCATCAGCAGCCAAGGGCAGTCACACCACAAGGAATTCCACAAAGCCCTCACCAGTGGGCAATCAGTAGGTAGACTTGAGTTTTAATCCTGGGGCAGCCACTTGCCCCCTGTTTGAATCTAGGCAAGTCGTTGCCCCCTCCCAGCCTCAGGCATCTCACCTATAAATAGGAGAAGACACTGCCTGCCTCGCAGGGGAGTTTGGGAACACGAAATTGTTCCTACAATTCCTGACACACTGTAGGTCCTCTACTCCCATCTGGTCCTTTCTCAGACCTCCCCCCTTTTGGAGACTGAACACCTGTCTCTGTGTCCATCTCATCCCTGCCTCTGTGTTCACAGGTGTGGCCTGGTCACAGACGCAGAGCGGAGACCATTTTGAGGATGAGGGTACTGGTGGGGTTGGTGGGCCCTCCAGCTTGACATCAAAGTTAGAATTTCTCAAGTATCCCTGATAGGTCACAGGCTGAATGATCACAACAGCTCTGAGTGGCCCTCTTCCCATCCTCTCGAGGGACCTGAGCTCTCTGAACAGGAAAAGACCTGCTCATCTCTGAGTTCTTGTGGGGCAAAACACCCCAGAGAGACACACAGCTAAGAAATGAATGACTTCTTTACTCTTCTCACCAAAGATGTGTCACCAATTTTTATTCACCTTAGTGGGAGTACCTAAGTGACAGTACTTTGTAAGATATAAAGAACTCTACAGATGAAGCAGGACACAGTGAATTGGAACAGCCATCTTGACAGCCATTTTGATGAAAAAACATCAAAATGGCTGTTATAAAATATAAAAGCATTGTTCTTTTATTATCAGATAATGTGCACCACAGACAAAACTGACTCTCTGCACACGCAAATCCATGACTCTTAATTCTGTGATCATCACCCCAACTATGGCCGCACCCACCCCTAAGCTGTGGCTCAAGGATGGAAGAGAGGATAGGAGACGGAAAGGGAAGGGAGGGCAGGGGAGGGGAGAAAGCTGGAAAAGTAGTTGTTTATTTTCTGGGCTACGTCAAGATATCCTCAGTCAAAACAGTCCCTTCTTGGTGGTTTGTATACAATGGCAGTGTACATCTTTTCACATTGGGTCTGCTATGTTTTGTTTTTTATTTCAGAAATACTATACTCAGTTTGTCCCTAATTAACTTCATTATTTGATCCTTGAGACTTCTTTATCGAAGTCATCCTAAGTTCTATCCCATCCTTTAAGGCCAAGAAGAACATACAAGCAGTCACACACCCTTAGGCTTTAGAACTGGAAAGGCTCCTAGAGCCTGACATGGCCCACCTTCTCACTTTGCAGATTAGAACACCAAGACACAACACCTCTCAGCTAGATGATGTCAACACCAGTGCTGGGAGCCAAAGTCCCCAAGCTGTTAGCCTAAATGAGGCAGATTCATTATGAAGCTAATGAAGGCTATGTGTAGGGGTCACACACTCACATGGGACACTTTGTTATGATTTCTTTACTTATTCTAAATAAATATTTATTTTTGTACCTAATTTGATTTTTTTTTTTTTTTTTTTCTGAAAGAAGGCTTCCAAATCGTATAAGCTGCAGGCCACACAACACCTAGATTTAGCCGGGGCCTAAAGTTGGTCAATCAGCGGCCCCAAGCCAGACATGTAGGGGTATCTGGACCTCTTCGATTTCCCCACACCAGTCTCCAGGTCCTGACATTCTTCTTCCAGAATGGCTCGCACATTGTTTTCTTCTTCTCCATTCCCTTTGTCACTTCCAGGCTCTCATCAGACCTGCCCGAGCTACTGAAATGAGCTTATTATTTCCCAACTCTCCCTTTGGTAGCCCATCCCTTCACCAGCACATAGTTCTCTTCCTAAAGCACAGAATGATCACGTGTTGCTCTTGCCCAAAAACATACCACAGCTCTCCTCAAAATGTAATCAAAACATCTCACCCACATCAGTCAAGACCCTCCCCATGGTCTGAATTCTGCCACCTCTCACAGGATGTGAACTGTAGACAAATGACTTAACCTCTCAAAGCCTCAGTTTCTTCAACTATACAATGGGGTTAATAGCACTTGCCTCAGAATCGTTATAAAGATTCACCGAGATACTGTACATAAAGCATTTCACTAATATTGAGTGCTCAACAAATACTAGCTCTTCTTTTTTCCTTTCCAGTCTCATTTCCATGACACACTTCCTCAAATTCCTTCCTCCTCAGTTCTTCCTAGCACTCTCTTGAGCCTTTTGTTTTGAGTTTAGTGCTACCATTGTGATGACACCTTTCTCCTCCACTAAGCCATCAGACTCAAGGTCAAGGACAGACCTCATTTCTCTCTGTGTCCCCAGGTCCAGCACAGGTCCTGCCACTGGGTGGTGCTCAACAAGTAGAAGAGACACTCTTTCTTGGGGCCATACTGCTACCCACCTGCTTCCTATTTATCACCCAGACAAAGGTAGAGGTGATGAAGGAGGAATGAGAACTGACATTTTTGCTGTGCATTTCTTTGGTAGGTGAGATGCTGCACTGGATGCTTTCACAGATGTTCTCTCACTCCATGCTAGGATGAAGGGACTTATGACTTTATTACTGCCCCAGACCTAGAGAAGCTTAAAATCTGCAGCATGACCATAGCAGATGCATGGTCACCAAATACCCTTATGACAGGTATAAATATCAGTCTACAAATTAGGGGAATTCAAGAAATCTTACTCTGTTTTCTACAATTCAACTTAATTTCTGACTTTACCAAGTTAGTGAGGCTAGGCTGAGTAATGATGCAAAGAACAAACTAAACTTAAAATCTCAGTGACTTAACACACATTGGTTTATTTCTCATTCACTGCATGTCTAGCACAGGTCAACTGGAGAACTGTGCTCTACACGGTCACTCGGGGTGCTAGGGTAAGGTAAGCTACTACAAGTGACTCTGTCATCTCAACATGTGGTTTCAGGGTTCATCATGGCAGAAGAGGTAAGAAACTGGAAGCTCACATAAAGGCTTTCCACTGCCTTAGCATGGAAGTAATTCACATCTCTTCCACAGACAGCTCATTGGTCAGAATTAGTCACTGGCTAGCTTTAAATGTAAGGGGACTTGGGAGTTTGATCTTCCTAAGTGCTCAAGAGGAAAACAAAACAGTATCTGGTCTTGCTGACACTAAGCAAACCTCAGTCCCTGGGACTATTTCCCACTACAGTGAGTTGCGACATATTTCTAAGTTCTTACCCTGAGCCAAGATATTGAAAAGGGGTGTTCCCACCCAGTCCTTGATCATCTCTGTGTATATCAGTTACCAGTGAGATGTCTATTTCCTGCCTCTATGGTCCCTTCATGACTTGCAGCTCTTTATTTCTGCCCCATGTTTCAGACATGAGACTCTTCCTAAAATGTGGCCAGTGACTGCATCTGCCAGGAAGTACCACACTGCTGCCCTCTCTGAGAGCTCACTGCCTTGCCAAGACACAGCTAGGAAGGTGGGCCCAACTGGGCTTCATCAAACTCTGTTCCTGCCATTTCCCATTCTGAGGGAATAAGTTCTAAATGGAGGGGGGAGGGAGGAGAAAGCTTCTCCCCTTGTATTTTCTCAAGAGACCCTTTTCCACCCTTTCTCTTTAAGAATTAGATTTCTTGAACAAAGACCTGGAAGGGAATTGTTTTTTTGATAACATCTGCTCTTTGCTCTGTCCTCTCACTTACTTTGGACATGCCATCAGAAAAGATGAATTGCTAGAAAAGGACATTGTGCTTGGTAAAGTAGAGGGTCAGCAAAAACAAGGGAAACCCTCCAGAAATGGACTGACACAATAGCAGCAAAACGGGCTCAAACATAGCAACAATTCTGAGGATGGTGCAGGACTAGGCAATGTTTCATTCTGTTATACATGAGGTCTCCTTGAGTTGGAGCCAACTCAACTAACAATAACAACAACGTATCTCCCTTGAGGCAATGACCACAGAACCAGTTGCCTGTGCAAATGGAGAGAAGGGACAGGAGAAAAATGCAAGGGGGAAAAAAAAAGCATAAATCAGAATCTAAAATCTTTTCAGACCACACACAAATAGCCCCTTCTTGGCCTTGGGAAGGAGAAGCACTGCCCCACAGGTCAGGCCCTATTTCAAGGTGAAGATGAGTGTGTCCCCATCTGTCCTATACTCTGCTCAGCCCACCAGTGGGCAGAGGCACTTTTCAACATAGTGATTCTAGGGCATACTTAGACCCACAAATGATGGGAGGCTTAGAGCCCTCCATCACCAATGAATGGAACCCATAAGCCTGGGTATGAAACAGGAAGTTAGGCTCTCCCAAGGAGCATCGCCAGCAGAGGCAGAAATCACCACAGAGATCTTAAGGTGTGATCTCAGTTCCACTGCCCATAAACAGTGAGCTTTCAGCTATGATACACAGCAACAATACTCTGATGGAGGGGACTGAGGAGGAACAGCGGGAACACAAGGCAAGACACAGAGTCAGGTGAGGAAAAGACCAAGTCAAAAAAACTTGTGCCCCCTTGGTCCTCTAGATGTATCTTCTGGAAGGAAAGGAGGCCTCCCACCCACTGTGTCCCATGGCTACCTTCTTAGTATCCAGTTCTTCCTTCATGCCTGGAAAAGGGATGACTAAATGCATAGTCACTGAGATATTTCAGCTAAACCTAGTCTGTTATCCTCAAAAGAATTTGATTTCTTTAAAATTCATCTTAGATGGCTTAAATCCCCATATCAGTTTTATTGTTGACTTGAGGTTCTGGGTATGGCAGTGGCTATTAATGTTGCTTTGTTTATTTTTAACTCACCACTGGCTTTTATGTGGATTTAAATTGAATCACTCTCCCAGCAGTGCTCCTCTTTATTGTTTAGAAGCTGATCACATCTCTTTCTGAAAAGCACAGCGTACTTGTTACCCTTGCTACATAGCAGCCACAATTTACTGGGCTGAAAATCAATATATGATTGAATCCAACTTGCGCTCCTCTCTGGAATTCTTATAGCCTCTCAACTGATAGCCCAACATCACTGTCCCACCCAGATATTTACTTTCAAAATCTGAAGGGAAAAAAAATCCATTTTCCAGTGAATGAAAAGAACACTAAAGGCATGATTTTAAACACTAAAGAGAGATTCAACTTTACTTGGAAGCTGAGCAGACAATCTTTTGGCAAGAAAATAAATGACAAGTTTCAAACTAAACCAGAGGTCTATTCTATAATGCTTTGCTAGCTAGAAGAAGTCACTGTCTGGGACCTACTCTGAATTTTCTTTAAAGATATTTTATCTCTTCTACGTGTTTTTAAATACATGATCTGGAAGAATTAGCATCCCAGCTAGGAAGACATCCCTCTAGAACCCACTTGGTTTAGAAAGTAGAGCTGCTGAGAATTGCTGCTCTCTCCTTTGGTCATGAATTTCAGAAAACAGAAAGAAGAAATGAAGATATCATCACCTGAGTAGCCCCAGCATCGAGAGACAGCCCCAGAGTTGGGCAGATTCACCTGTCCTCGGTCTCATTTTCACTGAGTGGAGGGTCTTGCAAGAGAAGAATAGGGCTGGGAGGCTGCCACATTTGCCTTTTCCTTTTCTTTAGGTGGGTTGCTGTTATACAAAGGGGCCAGGGATGGACCTCGTGTCTTAGCCTAAAAGTGCCCCAGTGTTGTTTACTTCTTCACAGAAGACTAAGATCATTAGTCCAAAGCCCTCTATCATGGATCAAATTGTGTCCCCCAAATATATTTGTCAACTTGGAGAAGTCGTGATTCCCTTCTATGATTGTCTACCATTTTATCTTCTGATGTGATTTCCCAGTATGTTGTAAATTCTATCGCTATGATGTAGTAAGATGGATTACTGGCAGTGGTGGTGTCTTAAGCTATCCCTTTTGAGATATAAAAGAGAGAAGTGAGCAGAGAGACATGGGGACTTCATACCACCAAGAAAGCAGTGCTAGGAGCAGAGCACACCTTTTGGACCTGAGTTTCCTGCGCTGAGATGCTCCCAGACCAAGGGAAGACTGATGATGAGGACCTCCCTCCAGAGTAACAGAGAGAGAAAGCCTTCCCCTCGAGCTGGTGCCCTGAATTTGGACTCGTAGCCTGCTAGGCTGTGAGAGAATAAATTTCTCATTGTTAAAACCATCCACTTGTGGTATATCTGTTATAGCAGCACTAGATGACTAAGACACCCTCCAAACTTAAATTCTCACACATCTAATTACTTTAAATATCATCCAAATAAACATAATTTTAGCCTATCTACTTTACATAACACCTTAAGCTGCACCTTACTAACAATAAATAAGGTAAACCCTGTAGCTATAAAAGATCCCAATCCCTACAGCCCTTCAGAGCTCTCTGACCCAGAGATCCCCCATCTTGCTGTTGAATGATATCAGCTAGATACGTAAGCCCCCTCTCTCATTTTCCCTTCTCCCGCAGGAGGTCCCTTGCCCTCTTCCCCTTCTGCATGGTGGCCTCCCTTGTGTCACTGTCTCTGGCAGGCCTCTTGTTAGGAGGGAATCCCCCTTTCATGCAACCCTGTCCAAGTATTGCCCAATCAAAAGCTTGTATGCTATTGTCTCTCATGGTTCTGTCTTTTTCTTGATCAATCCCAAAATTGCCAAACTTACCACAGATGGAAACCTTGGAAAAGTTTGAAGGAAAAGTTTTTGCTCCATCTACCTGTGTGTGGCATTGCATTTATTAATGTATTTTTTTACTTTCAATTCTTTGCATTTAGTTAACGAAGTGGAGTTTTTAGTGCTTGTTCAATCTTCCATCATAAACCAGAAACCCTCTCCTTACTCTTTATGTCAAAGAAGATGATACTTCTAGTCATGAGGTCTGCTGTAGTATTTGAGATTTGAAAGATCTTAGTTGGCTCTTACATGCCAGGCCCATTTTTCTCTTATATAAATTTTATCTATCTGAAAGCCCCAAATGGCTCCCTATATCTTCTGCATCACATCTAAATCTGTGTGGCTTACAGTGCCTGTCATTGTCTATCACTACTCTACCTATTTAACTTGGGTAACCTATAGGCAATTTGAAGCAGTCACCATTATATGATGGTCTCTCCCTAGGCATCGAAGGACTTAACGTCCTCTTCAAGGAGGCTACTGCATTTCAGAAATGCTAACTCTAGCTAGAGCTACTCTTTGGTTTTATATGTTTTAAAAAAGAGAGAGAGAGTAAAAACAAAAACCTGTAAATTAAACAACAAATTATGTTAGGCATAATTGGCATGAAATACCATGCAGGATTTAGACATCAATTTATGCATTTTTATCATGTTAACTCCTAAACACAGTAGCTTTCCATGTGTCCTTTAACCATGTTTGCCAACTTGACCTAAATTCTTCTCACTCTGTCTCTCCACCCCAACCTTAACGTGAACACTTGAAAGTCAGGAGTCTCCAAAAACTCTCCTTATCCATTTTTGTCTGCTCATTTGGCTTTTTTATTAGCTATACATGAAGAGCATGGATTCACTGTCCTTTAAATATATTCTCCACCCTCTGTAGCTGATGTCTCAGGAAAATGCTCACATCCCACACAGACGTAGATTGAGCAAAATCTTTTCCTTCAAGCCTTTTCTAGGCTTCCAACTATGGTAATTTTGGGAATTTTAAAGTTGATCAAGGAAAAGACAGAACCATGAGAAGCAGTAAGACACAAGCCTTTGAATGGGCAATACTTGGACAGGGTAGCACGAGAGGGGTAGTCCCTCCCAGAAAGAGACTTTGAGAATAGAATCCTAGTAAGGATTCTAGGATTCTATTCTCAACTAATTAGAGTATTCCTAAGTAAAAGATTTTCTTTTTTTTTAAGTGAAAGAACAAGATAACAGACCACACGATATATGGAGGTCAAAGCCACTTTACCATAAGTGTTCAGGGTTGGGGGTACACCACCAAAGGCATGATTCCTGTGTGAAATCAGAAGCTGCAGCCATTAGACCCATATGACAAGGGAGCAGAATCGTGCCTCACAAAGCTACGCCTATGATCAAGGAATAGAACAGAATTATCCGCATAGGCAGAGATCCATACAAGTGAATGTCACATGCTTTGGATAAGATAAATCCTCCAAAAATATCAGGGTTGAGAAAACACAACCTTCCCACACAAGAGGTTGTAACAACCCTGAATATATGAAAGAGAAATCACTCACAGAGACTAATCTACAACCTAAAGTTAGTACATATATGATGAATACCAATGTCATGAAATTCAAGGGAAGAAAATGAAGAAATGTAAGGTTTTAGGCCTGAGGAAATAAACAAAATAAAGCACTGACATATTTAAAGCCCTCAAAAAAATTATTTTACCAAGAATTATCTTAGGGTGAGGTAAGGACAACACATAATACAAGGGAAGTCAGCACAACTGACCTAAACCAAAAGCTAAGTTTCCTGAACACAACCAAACACTTCAAAGGACAGAGTAGCAGAAGTGGGGTCTGGAGGCCATGGTTTCGGGGTACATCTAGGTCAATTGGCATAACAAAGTTTATTAAGAAAATGTTCTGCATCCCATTTTGGTGACTGGTGTCTTAAAGTTAGTGAGCAGCCATCTAAGATGCATCAACTGGTCCCAATCCACCTGGAGCAAAGGAGAATGAAGAACACCAAAGACTCAAGGAAAATATCAGTCGAAGAGACAAAAGGGCCACAGAAACCAGAGACTCTATCAGCCTGAGACCAGAAGAACTAGATGGTGTCCAGCTACCACCAATGACTGCCCTGACAGGGAACTCAACAGAGAATCCCTGATGGAGCAGGAGAAAAGTGGGGTGCAGAACTCAAATTCACTTAAAAAGTCCGACTGAGACTAGAGCAATCCCAGAAGACATGGCCCCCAGACTCTCTGTTAACCCAGAACTAAAACCATTCCCAAAGCCAACTCCTCAAAGATTAGGCTGGACAATAAAGCATAAAATAATACTCATGAAGAGTGTGCTTCTTAGTTCAAGTAGATATGTGAGACTAAATGGGCAGCTCCTATCCAGGGGCGGGATGAGAAGGCAGAAATGGATAGTATCTGGCTGAATGGACACAGGAAACCATGGGTGGAGAGGGGAGTGTGCTGTCACATTGCAGGGATTGCACCTAGGGTCACATAACAATATGTGTATAAATTTTATATGAGAAATTAACTTGAACTGTAAATTTTCACCTAAAGCAAAAAAAAAAAAAATTTTTTTAATGTTGTTAGGTGCCATGAAGTTGGTTCTGGCTCATAGCAACTTTATGTATAACAGAACGAAACATTGCTGGGTCTGCACCAACCTCACGATCATTACTATGTATGAGCCCATTGTTGCAGCCACTGTATCAATCCATCTCATTGAAGGTCTCCCTCCTTTCTGCTGACCCTCTACCAAGCATGATGTCTTTCTCCAGTGGGTTGGTCTCTTTGATGATGTGTCCTAAGTAAGCAAGACAAAGTCTTGCTTTTAAGGAGCATTCTGGATGTACTTCCTCCAGGACAGATTTTTTCGTTCTTCTGGCAGTGCAAGGTATATTCAGTATTCTTCACTAACACCACAGTTTGAATGTGTCAATTCTTCTTCAGTCGTCCTTTTTTATTGTGCAGCTTCTACATGTACACGAGGCAATTAAAAATACCATGTCTTGGGTCAGGCACACCTTAGTCATCAAACTGACATCTTTGCTTTTTAATTCTTTAAAGAAATCTTTTGCAGCAGATTCGCACAATGCACATCATTTGATTTCTTGACTGCTGCTTCCGTAGGCATTGACTGTTGATCCAAGGAGAATGAAATCCTTGACAATTTCAATTTCTTCACCATTCATCGTGATGTTATTCATTGATCCAGTTGTAAAGATTTTCATTTTTTTTATGTTCAATGTAATCCATCTTTTACCTTCATCAGTAAATGCTTCAAGTCATCTTCACTTTCAGCAAGCAAGGTTGTGTTATCTGCAAATCACAGGTGGTTAATGAGTCTTCCTCATTAAGAATGATGCCACATTCCTCTTCATATAGCCCAGCTTCTCAGATTATTAGTTCAGCATATAGATTCAATAAGTAAGGTGAAAGAATACAACTCTACTGCACACCTTTTCCAATTTTAAACCATGCAGTATCCCCTTGTTCAGTTTGAACAGTTGCCTCTTGATTCATGTACAGGTTCCATATAAGCACAATTAAGTGTTCTGGAATTCCATTCTTCACAATATTATTCATAATTGGTTAGGATCCACATGGTCAAATGCCCTCATGTAGTCAATAAACATCTTTCTGGTATCCTCTGCTTTCAGCCAATATCTGTCTGATATCAGCAATGATAACTCTTGTTCCACTTCCTCTTCTGAATCCAGCTTGAATTTCTAGCAGTTCCCTGTTGATGTATGGCTACAGCTGTTTTTGAGTTATCTTCAGCAGAATTTTGCTAGCGTGTAATATTAATGATATTGTTTGATAATTTATGCATTTTGTTGGATCAGCTTTCTTTGGAATGGGCACTAATACGGATGTCTTCCAGTAGGTTGACCAAGAAGCTATCGTCAAAATTTCTTGACATAGAAAAGTAAGCACTTCCAGTGTTGTATCTGTGTGTTGAAGCATCTCAATTGGTGCTCTGTCAATTCCTGGAGGCTTGTTTTCACAAATGCCTCAGCATGGCTTGTGCTTCTGCCTTCAGTATGAGCAGTTCTTGACTATATGCTACCTCCTAAAGTGGTTGAACTAAGATGGATTAGGAAAAGGACCTGGCAATCTGTCTCCAAAAAATCAGCCTATGAAAATCTTATGGATAATCACAAAAATTTTTTTGACATTTTATCATACTATTTATTGAATTTCATCAGTTTTAAGATTTATGCCCCTCCCCCAAATACATTTTTTAATAATATTTATTGTGCTTTAAGTGAAAATTTACAAGTCAAGTCAGTCTGCCACATATAAGCTTATATACACCTTACTCCATACTGCCACTTACTCTCGCCCTAATAAATCAGCCCACTCCTTCCTTCCAGTCTCTCCTTTCTTGACGATTTTGCCGGTTTCTAACCCTCTCTACCCTCCTATCTCCCCTCCAGACAGGAGATGCCAACACAGTCTCAAGTGTCCACCTGATACAGATAGCTCACTCTTCATCAGCATCTCTCTCCTACCCATTGTCCAGTCCCTTCCATGTCTGATGAGTTGTCTTCGGGAATGGTTCCTGTCCTGTGCCAACAGAAGGTTTGGGGACCATGACCGCCAGGATTCCTCTAGTCTCAGTCAGACCATTAAGTCTGGTCTTTTTATGAGAATTTGAGGTCTGCATCCCACTGTTCTCCTGTTCCCTCAGGGGTTCTCTGTTGTGCTCCCTGTTAGGACAGTCATCGGTTGTGGCCAGGCACCATCTAGTTCTTCTGGTCTCAGGATGATGTAAGTCTCTGGTTCATGTGGCCCTTTCTGTTTCTTGGGCTCTTAGTTATCGTGTGACCTTGGTGTTCATTCTCCTTGGATCCAGGTGGGTTGAGACCAATTGATCCATCTTAGATGGCCGCTTGTTAGCATTTAAGACCCCAGACGCCACATTTCAAAGTGGGATGCAGAATGTTTTCATAATGGAATTATTTTGTCAATTGACTTAGAAGTCCCCTTAAGCCATGGTCCCCAAACCCCCGCCTTTGCTCCGCTGACCTTTGAAGCATTCCGTTTATCCCGGAAACTTCTTTGCTTTTGGTCCAGTCCAGTTGAGCTGATCTTCTATGTATTGAGTATTGTCCTTCCCTTCACCTAAAGTAGTTCTTATCTACTAACTAATCAGTAAATAACCCTCTCCCACCCTTCCTCCCTCCTCCCCCCACCCTCGTAACCACAAAAGTATGTGTTCTTCTCAGTTTATACTATTTCTCAGGATCTTATAATAGTGGTCTTATACAATATTTGTCCTTTTGCCTCTGACTAATTTTGCTCAGCATAATGCCTTCCAGGTTCCTCCATGTTATGAAATGTTTCACAGATTCGTCACTGTTCTTTATCGTTGCGTAGTATTCCATTGTGTGAATATACCATAATTTATTTACCCATTCATCCGTTGACGGACACCTTGGTTGCTTCCATCTTTTTGCCATTGTAAACAGAGCTGCAATAAACATGGGTGTGCATATATCTGTTCGTGTAAAGGCTCTTATTTCTCTAGGGTATATTCCGAGGAGTGGGATTTCTGCGTTGTATGGTAGTTCTATTTCTAACTTTTTAAGAAAACGCCAGATAGATTTCCAAAGTGGTTGTACCATTTTACTTTCCCACCAGCAGTGTATAAGAGTTCCAAACTCTCCGCAGCCTCTCCAACATTTATTATTTTGTGTTTTTTGGGTTAATGCCAGCCTTGTTGGAGTGAGATGGAATCTCATCGTAGTTTGAATTTGCATTTCTCTAATGGCTAATGATCGAGAGCATTTTCTCATGTATCTGTTAGCTGCCTGAATATCTTCTTTAGTGAAGTGCGAATCACAAAATATTTTTAAAAATATCATTTATGAAAAAGAACAAGGATGTTATGAAGTAAGAGCAGGTGCTAATGAAACAAGAACTGGTAGTTATAAAAATAGCTACCTAAATAAAAACTAAATGAAGAGTTCACACTTCCAGCCAATAGTAAGTACTAGATTTACCCTCCAGCATGAAACAACTAAAATCCAGGCAAAATATATGGAACAACAATTTTCAAGATGTTGGACAGCAGGCAAACAAACAAGTTGAGCCCTATGAATACTCAAACTTACAGTCTTGAGAGACTTTCCACGCCACAGTGCAGAAAGGGAGAGGACAGGTGAAACCCACCAGACTCCTTGAGTTGAGGACACAGCATTGAAAGTCAAGGAGACCAAAGCAGTGAGAGCATACAGTACTAGAGAGCAGAGAGAGAAGCCAGAAGATATACAGAAGATCCCCTATGAATGTTCACCAGAGTACTTATCAGCAAATATGTGTGAGGAAACTGCACAAGGCCAGGGAAAAAGTCTTCTAAAAAGATTAGAGGGATAGTACCTGATGGTCACATGGGACCAGGAATAGAGCCTATTTCTCACCAGGCAGACTGGAAAATCTCATAATTTGTGGAATATTGGGTATAATACCAGAAACATCTTGCCTCCATAGTAGAGGAAAATTAGCCCTAGGTTATTTTTTGATCTTGCCTAACAAATTTTAAAAGCAAGAATAATCAAACTATTTTCAAGTAATTAAACTGCATTTCAGAAAAAGCTTAAGAATATTTGCAGAAATATAAAAAATATCACACACAACAAGGTAAAATTCACAATGTCTGAAATCCACTCCAATAACCAACCATGTAAAAAAAAAACAGGAAAATACAACTCATAATAATAAAGAAAAGTAATCAATTGAAAGGATTCAGAACTAAAACATATGTTACAATTAGCAGAGGGGGACATTATAAGTGTTGTCATAATCATATTCCATACATTCAAAAAAAGTAAAGGAATAATTAAACATGGAAGGTATATTTTTAAAAAAGGCCCAAATCAGATTTCTACAGATGAAAACATCAACATCTGATTTTTTTCTAGTGTTGAATGGAATTAATGGAAGATTACAAAAACTTAAACAAACAAACCTGTTGCCATCAATTTCAACTCATTTTAGTGAAATTGAAGATGTTGAAATAAAAACTATCCAAATTGAAACCCAGAGAGAAAACCTAACTATATCAATAATCATATTAACTATAAAGTCTAGAAACCCCAAACAAAAGGCAAAGATTGTCATATTAGATTAAAAATATTAAGTCCCGACCATAATGCATGGGATAATGCCTACAAGAAACCCACTTTAAACACAAACACACATGTGATAGTTAAGATTGTGTGTCAACTGGGCTGGGCCATGATTCTCAGTATTTACATGTGATCACCTCCATGATGTTATCTGCTGTGAGTAGCAATCAGTTGAAATGGAGTTTCCTTGGGCATGTGGCCTGCATCTGAATATAAGCAGACATTCTGGCTTTTACCTGCACTGGCTCCTGCAGCCGGCTCATCTGAACTCCAGTTCTTGGGACAATCTTGGGATTCGTCAATCTTCACAGCCTGTGAGCAAGATCCCTGCTCTCCGGTCTACCGATCTTGAGTTCACCAGCCCTTGGGTCTGTGTGAATCAAGAGAAGCCTTTATCCTGATCTAGCCTCTACAATCGTGTGAGCTGTTTTCTTGATATAAATCTCTGTGTGTGTGTGTAGATATATATGCAGATATACATACATTTTCCTGGTTTTGCTTCTCTAGAGAACTCAGCCTAAGACAACACAATGGGGTTAAAAGTAAAAAGATTAAAAGTGACCATACTGACCATATTAACACTAATCAAAAAGAAAAAAAAAGCTGGAGTAGCGATATCATAGAGCATATTTTAAAACAAAGAGTATAACCAGGGATAAACATGGTCATTTTATAATGATAAAGGTGTCAATTCATCAAGAAGATATAACAAACCTAACTAAACATTTATGTGCCTGATAACATATAGCTTCAAAATATTTAAAGCAAAAAATAATATAACTGCAATTATATTGCAATAACACCATCTGCATATATCTCCTGTCTCATGGCAGCTTTCTCTTTGACTTCAGTTATGGTTGTACATCTTTGTTCCTGGCCCAATTTTCTCCCCATTGTTTTTTCTCTGGGACATTCTTTATTCCTTTATCTTAAACCACACTAATGAGGTATTTCAGTACTCCTCCACCAGCTGCTCCTTGGAAACCCTACTCTGTCCTATAGGGTCGCTATGAGTTAGAATCAACTCATTGCCAATAGTTCAATAATTGAATGAGCCCTGGTGGTGCTCATGATTAAGTGCTTGGCTGCTAACTGAGAGGTCAGCAGTTCAAACCCACCATCTGCTCCATGGGAGAAAGATGTGGCAGTCCACTTCTGTAAAGATATACAGCATTGGAAACCCTATAGGGTGGTTCTACTCTATCCTATATGGTCACTATGAGTCAGAATTGACTAGACAGCAACAGGTACAGGTTTCCAATAATTGACAGAAGAAGATAGAAAATCAGCAAGGATATAGAAGACATAAACAACATTACCAACACACTTGGCCTAATTAACATTTATAAAACACTTCAACCAACAAGACAGAATATATACTTCTTGCTTCCATACCAAAAAAGTACTAAATAGCCCATAAGGCAAATATCAATACATTTTAAGACTGAAAGTCACACAAAGTATGCTATCTTGATGCAATGGAATTAAATTAGAAATCTTTGTATTATTATGGGGCAGTTCTACTCTGTACTATAGGGTCGCTATGAGTCGGAATCAACTTGACGGCAGTGGGTTTTTTTTTTTTTTTTTTTTGTATCATTGGTAAAGGTTTCTTAGGTGCCTGCGCTGGAAAATATAGTGTGTCCTGTCGTGGAGGGCTGGAGTAGGAATGCTGAAAAGGAAATGCACACCAGAGATCATGGTGGTGACAGGTGAGAGGATGACCTCTCAAAGATGCCTCCAAAGTTTCAAGGCTGGAAAACTAAAAATACAGCATCATTCTGTTAACGGAGCAGGAAAATTGTGAGACGAGCTAGTTTGAGAACAAAAATAACTTCAGTTTGGGGCAGATTGGGTTTAAGTAAACATAAACCTCTAAAAGGAAGTACAACAGACTGATAGAGGTATGCAGCTAGAGACTCAGAGGTGAGGTCCAGAATTTTAGATATGAAAGTCATTAGTGTGGTTTAAGATAAAGGAATAAAGAATGTTCCAGAGAAAAAACAACGGGGAGAAAAGTGGGCCAGGGACAAATATGCACGACCATAATTGGTTACATATATATATATATATATATATATATACACACATACATACATACATACAGAGATTTGTATCTAGGAAATGGCTCACACAGTTGTAGAGGCTGTAACCTTCCAAGTCCATGGGTCAGGATAGGGGTTTCTCCTGATTCATGTAGCTGCAGGGGCTGATGAATCCAAGATCGGCAGGTCAGAGAGAAGAGCTGTGGTTCACAGGCTGTGAAGTTCAACAAATCCCAAGACCAGCAGGCAAGACCACAAATAAGCTGCTAGCTCAAGTCCCAAGAATTGGAGGTCAGATGAACAGGAGACAGCTACAGGATCCAGACCATGTAAAAGCCTCCAAGCCCTAAGAGAACACCTGCTTATACTCGACGCAGGCCACACACCCAAGGAAACTCCTGTTAAACCTATTGGCTACTCACAGCAGACCCCAACATGGGGTCATCACATACCAAATCTCAACAGGGAGTGAGCACATCACACGACTGCTAAAACACTGAGAATCATGGCCCAGCCAAGTTGACAGATAATCTTAACCATCACAGTCCACCCCTTGTCAACTAGGCACCTGTACACATCTCCTTAAACCATACATAAACTCTGAATAAAGAAAATTACAAAGTCATACCTGCACCTAACATGATACAAGAAACACATATACAATGGAAAAAATGCTAGCCCTGTTTACATGTTATATTTCATAAGTAAAGAAAACAAAAATATTTGATGCACACATACAAAGCAGAAATACTCGTAACGATTACAGATCTCGTTTCTGCGACTGATCCTGTGGCTATAACGAGTATTTAGAACTACCTTCTTCCACCACCTATTATGTATTCCCTTTGCCCTTAGCAAGCACCTCAGCTGGTCATAGTTCTTTGCCTGGTGGGGTGACTCAAATCTTCGTTCCTGAAGAGTCTGGGTCATTAATAGTCATGTCAGAATTGGTTTGTTGTAGTTTTCCATTGGCTTTAATCACAGGGCTTGGTAGTACTAAGAGACGCCCTAAAGGATCTCCTGCATTCCACACATACTCTTCTTTAGCTCCATTATGTAATATCAATCCGATTTCCTCTTGGTAGTCAGGATCAATCACACCAGCCAGTGTGGCAACTCCCTTCTTTGCCTGTTTATCCAGAGGAATAAGGAGCTCGAAGTGGCCAGGTGGCATGCTTAGCTTCCAGTTCAATGGAATCAGTGATGTATCTCCAGGTGGGAGCATTCCTTTCTTAGGAACTAAGACCTCTAGACTTGCATAGCATAAGGTCACAGGGACTGGAAGCAAAAATCTTGCTAGTGGTTCCCTGGGGCTAATAGCAAGTAGTACCACTCCCATTTTCACCCCTTGATTCCTGGACCCATGAATCCTGTGCTGGAGCTGACCCATGGAGTGAGAAAGCTGAGTGCCTGTGCGAAGGAGGCTTCCTGGCTGAGTGGGGTACCTCCAGACACCTATCAGTGGAGCTACTGAGCTTTGGAACACTTGCCCCAGCAGGGTAGATAAAGCCTCGAGGCCTGAGAAGCCAAGAGGCCAAGAAACCAGGGAACAGAAGCTGAAGAGACAAGGAACATAAGAAGCCAAGCTGCCTCAGTCTCAAAAGGTATAGCCAGGACCTCTAGGGTTTCAAAGGGTAGAGCCATGGCCTCTGTTGTTTCTAAGGGTAGAGTCACCACTCAGACAGGCTAGGAGAATTGTGCACCTAAAGCCAAAGAAGTAGAGTTGCTGTCCCAGTGGGCCTGGAAGGTGGAGCTGAAGCCCACGGATGAGGGGCCTCTGCTTAGAATCTGGAGAGTTTGGCCAATAATTAGAGCCTGGGGGGCAGTACCATTGTGTACATGGTCTCAGAGGACAGAGGATTATTTCCAAAGCCTTGAGAGCTACTGTGATGTGTTCTGCTGACTTGTTTGGTGCCTGTTATCCCTTCCTTTCCTCCAGTTTCTCCCATTTGTAATAGGAATGTCTAGCTTGTGCCCGTTCTGCCATTGTACCTTTGGAAGCAGTTAACATGTATTCTAGATTTCACAGATGAAGAGGAAGTTTTGGATTTTCGACTTGGAGTTAAGACTTTTGCTATGATACAATGGGGTGAGTATGTTTTGCATGTTGCAAGGGTGTGATTTTTGGGGGGCCGAAGAGTGGATGCCATGGATAGAATTACATCCCCCAAAAAATGTAACAGTTTGACTAGGCCATGATTTCCAGTATTGTGTGGTTGTCCTCCATTCTGTGATTGTAATTTTATGTTAAAGAGAATTAGAGTGGGATTGTAACACTCTTACTAAGGTCACATCCCTGATTCAAGGTAACTCAAGAGACAAAAGGAAAGTGAAGCACGTACCAAGAAAGCAGTGCCAGGAGCAGAGCACATCCTTTGGACCAGGGTCTCTGTATGGAGAAGCTCCTAGTCTGGGAGGGATTGATGAGAAGGCCAACAGAAAGACAAAGTCTTACTCTGGAGCTGAGTCCTAAATTTGGACATTTAGCCTACTTTACTGTGAAGAAATAAATTTCTCTTTGTTAAAGCCATCCACTTGTGGTATTTCTGTTACAGCAGGACTAGATGACTAAGACAGCAGTTGAGTTGGTGTTGTAATACAGTCAATCTTCAGTAAGACACTAGGTTTGGTTTTCGACAATATCAGCTCTGTTACTACAAGAAGTAAGGCTTTCTTTCAAGGCACAAGTGGAAACTTTGAGGTCCGTTATGTGGTGCTAGAGCTTTGACTCTGAAGCCTTGAGCTCATCTCTTTCTTTCATCACTTTGTCTAGCAAAAGTAGGACCAACCAACCAGCTTCCTTATTTAGAAAATTCATCCACACGATTTTGTTTCTCTAGAACCACTCTCACTACTAAATATCTTAAGCTAGTTTCTCTAAGAAGCAAAACCAGTAAAGCTTATAAATAGAGAGAGAGAGAGAGATTTATATCAAGGAAATGGCTCATGTGGTTGTAGAGACTGGAATGTCCCAAGTCCATGGGTCAGGATAGAGGCTTCTCCTGATTCATGTAGCTGCAGGGGCTGGTGAATCCAAGATCAGCATGTCAGAGAGAAGGGCTGTTTCTCACAGGCTGGGAAAATCAATGAATCCCAAGATCGGCAGGCAAGACCGCAGGTAAGCAGCTAGCTCAAATCTCAAGAACTGGAGGTCAGACAAAGAGGAGCCAGCTGCAGGATCCAGAACAAGCAAAAGCCCTCAAGCCTTGCCAGGATGCCCACCCACAGTCAATGCAGGCCACACACCTAAGGAAACACCCTTTCAATTAATTGGCTACTCATGTAGATCGCATCGTGAGAACGATCACATATCAAATGTCAACAAGGAAGTGACCATAGCATTACACAATTGCCAAAACACTGAGAATCATGGCCAAGGTGACACACAAACTTAACCATCAAACTCAATAATATTATTTGAAGCCTTTATTTCATACCGGAAACCACCTCCTCTTCCTTGTGACATCAGTTAATATAGTCCTTTTTTCCCCTTAAGTTAGTCTAAATTTTCTATCACTTGCAACCAAAAAAGTCCCAGCAAACAAACGCCCTCCACCCTCTTCTATCCTCTCTCTCTTCACCTAGAAACCTGCTACCTATCTTTCAATTCCCAAGAATAATGTTACTTTCTTTGTGATGCCCCAGGGATGGGCTAGTGAACTGGCCCTCAAAAAAAAAAAAAAAAAGCCCCAGTTTTATGATGTTCGCTGATTTCCATGGTGTGAGCACTCCTACCATGACCACCAACACGAAATCACTGAACACACAGTTGAGAAAACATGCACAGAATCACCTCTCACCAGCCAGTACAAGCCAGCCCCATCATAGCTCCAGCTCCATCACAGCTCCAACTCCTCATAGCAAAACTAGATAAAGGGTGGCAGCTATAAAGAATTGCCTGATCTTGACAGTACACACTAAGTGCAGATGTCTCTGAGGATGTCATGTCCTAAACGCCTAACCAAGCCCACTTGTCCTCACTCTGTTTTCTCACCTGGACCATCCTTACACCAACCTCATCTGTGCTCCTACAGGTCTCTGTGCTCAGTGTCATTGCAGCACACACATTGTGCGTCGGAACCATTGGTTACATTTATGTCCTATGGCTTGACTAGGAGCTCCTCCAGAGCAACCACTATGTTGGCTTCATTCCTATCTCCTCAGGACCTAAAAAGAGTAAATGTTTATGAAATGAGGAAAGTAGCTCTAGTGGCATGAGAGCCATGTGAAGGTAAAGGAGGCCTGTGTACATTTGAAGGCAGAGGAGTTGCTAATGGAGAGGAAAGCACTAGAAAATACTTGAAAACTCTCGAAAGGGAAGGAGTTAGGAAAGATACTAGTAAGTGGGAAGATAGACAATTGGAAGGGAATGAGGAGAATGTGGGTGTGGAAACAGAAATATGTCAAGGTGAGGAAGGGGTAAATGCAAAAACAGGTGCCCCCTTCTTCCAGGAAGGTTGGGAATAGGGAGAGGGAGGCAAAGAGAGGAGAGGCTCAGATCAGGAAATCAGGTCCAGAGATGCTGCGTGGAACCCAGAAGTGACACAGCAAAGTTTTGGTCTGGCTAAGGCTGAGTGACTTGAATTTCAGTTGTTCTTACATGTGCAGTTCTGAATTGTGTTCAACTTCATGATTTCCAGCAATAATCCACGAACCATACCTAAGGCTGCAATTACTTTCTAAGAATTAGAGCCTGGGTAGTTATCCGTCTCTTCCCCCAAATACATCTCATTCTCTTGATTTACTTTTCCAGGGCCGTGCTTGACAGTGCTTCTCAAGCAAGTACATAGGGCCACCATGCCCAGCCGGTGAGGGCAGCAAGGGAGAATTAAACTCAGTCAACTGCAGCCAGCCAGGAGCTACACTACGTTGCCCTGACAACTAATGGGCAGAGCTCAGGAGAGATAGATAGAGGTGGCTGAGGTCAATGGATAATAAAATCCTAGTTAAGGGCTGATTTTTCCCTCCTTCATTTCAGGGGATATAAACATGAGAAAAAGGAAAAAGATAATTGGGAAGCAGATTCCCTTAGAGATGGTGCTATACAGGAACTGCAGATTCAAAGCAGAAGGCCTTGGGTTGAACTAGGGCCTCAGAGATCCTGCTCAGAAACAGATGCTCACGAAATGCAAACCAAAGGCATTGGGGAGGAAAGACCCAAGTGGGTGAGCTTTTATTGAGCACCTACTGTGTACAGATGAAGCCCTGGTGGTGCAAACGGTTAAGCACTTGGCTACCACTTGCAAGGTTGACAGTTTGAGCCTACCCAGCAGCTCCATGGGAGGAAGACCTAGCAATCTCCTTCCATAAAGATTACAGCTCAGGAAACCCTGTGGGGCAGTTCTACACTGTCGCGTGGGGTCGCTATGAGTCATATTCTATTCAGTGGCACCTAACAACAACAACTGTATATGGAACATGGACCTAGGAAGGGGATGTCAACAAGAAGCTTCAAGAGTCAGTACAGGCCCACAGTGATTAAGCCTCAAGTCTCACCCCTGACACTTACTGTCCCAGGGACCTCAGACCAGACGCCAAACCTGTTTGAATCTTGAGCATCTCCCAGTCTGTGTAATGGAGATAACAGTACTTGTCTCACAGGGTCATTGGTTGATCAAGGAGATAATGAATGTAAAGGAGGCAGCATAACACCTGCACATGCTAAGCACAGAATAAAAACTGCTAAAAATGAGCCCCGGTGTACGCACTGTTCTCAATGCTCTACACATGCCTTTTTAGAACAACTCTATGGGGCACCTACTGCTACATACCCATTCTATAGGTGAGAAAACTAAGGCACAGAGAGATTAAGTAATCTGCCCAAGATTATTATTACCAGTAATAAGTGGCAGAGTCAGGCTTGCACCCAGGTGATTTGGCTCCAAAACCTGGGCTATCACAACCACATCAACAACACAGACGTGTCATCAAAAATGGAAAAGCAAAAAGAATATTGACAGACTATTTATATACCTTTGCATACATGTATAATGGTCCTGAAAGGATGCACAATTTTAAAATTGTAACAATGTTTGCCTCTGGGGAAGGGAAAGGCAAAAAAGGGAGAATTTTCACTGAATATCTACTGTGAATTTTGAACCATGGGAAAGGATTGCTTATTTTTAAGATGCATAAATTAAATTTAATTTTAAAAATAGAAGAGCAGAGTAGGAGAAGCCACTTTCAATATAATTTTTTTCTGCAAACATTCACTAAGGTGAAATAACTGGCTGCCGTTCTCTAATTCCTGACGATAGTGGAAGAAACAGGCCCCTGAACAGGTGATTACAGAACAAGGTGGCAAATGTCTATACAGGTGAGGATAATGTGCTGCACAGGCCCTAGGGAGGAAGTGAGAGATTCTACACAGAGGGAGGAAGTCTGGAAGGTTTCGTAGAGAACGGACTTTTAAGCTGAGATCATTCCAGAACTCAAGGCATTGTTTCAAGTCATATATAAAATAATAATAGTCCATGTTGATGAGCCCTTACTGCCAGGCATTGTCTTAGACCCTCCACACAGATTATCCAACTGAATATATACAACGTCCTTATGAGGTGGGTACCATTATCATTATCACCATTTTCCAGATGCAGAAACTGAGGCTTAAAAAGTTTAGATAGCTGCCCAAAGGCACATAGCTGGGTGAAAAGTCTGGGATTTGAAGGCAGTCCTCTTTAGAATCACTGCCTCTGTCACCCTAATCCTCTGGTGGCAGCTTCTAGAGGGACTGAAGGAAGATGGGGGCATGCTGAGGCAGCCCACGAAGGCAGGTGCAGTCCCCCAGGAGGATCTCTGCAGAGGATGAGTTGTAGCTGGCCATGATGATGTGGAGGTGCCACCAGCTGGTGATCAATATAGTTCAAGTCCCCATGGTGTGACGTCAGGGCCAATTTCTCTGGGCTCTAATTTCTGCCCCTACGGAGCAAGGATGGAAAAGATGCTTTCCAAACTCCCTCTGTAGTTATCCAGTGAAAATCATAGTTTTTCTGATTGCCTGATAGCTTTATAGGAGTCCCTGGGTAGTGCAAATGGTTATTACACTCAGCTGCTAACCAAAAGGTTGGAGGTTCAAGTCCACCCAGGGTTACCTTGGAAGAAAGGGCTGGAGATCTACTTCCAAAAAATCAGCCATTAAAAACCCCATGGAGCACAGTTCTACTCTGACAAACATGCGTAGGGTCTCCTATAGTCAGAATCAACTTGACAGCAACTCGTTTTTTTTTGTTTGTTTGCTTGCTTTTTGTTTTTAATAGGCTTTAGGCTACAAGTCTAAGGGGGTTTAGCCTGGAGCTCCCTACTCAACTCTGCAGCTGACCCCTCAGACCTTCCTGAGCAGCAACCTACTGTGTGCAAAGAACTGAACTGACTGCAAAAGAAATGGAAGTCCTGAACCCTGCTCTGGCAGGAAGGATGGGTTGCCAGGGGCTTATTGTCAAAATGAGAAAACAGCATGAACAGAAAATGCCTAAATCACATGGCTTCAGGGGAACACAGTCCAAATGGTATACACAACGCTGAGAAGGCTGAAGCCACATCCACCGTCTGGGGAGGTGCTTTAGAGAGGAGCTTCAAGTCAGGTTTTGAAGGTGAGAGTAGGTTGGAGGACAACACAGATGGAGGAAACCCTTGGAAATGGGAAATGAGAGTGATAAGAGCAAGACAGGGGGCCCCAGAACAGGCAGGGATGGGTGTGAAAGGATCTTAATGACACCGGGCTGGGAGGAGGTAGATAAGGCAACTTAGTGCAGGACTAAGAAGCTCAGTAAAAAAGGGCATGGACAGTCATGGGTCATGGCAAGTTCTTGAAAGAGGGAGCGGCTTGATGAGAATAGCCTGTAAGGAAGAGTATTTAGTAGCTATTTATGCCCCCAAATAGATGACAATCATAGTTTCTGAACTAAAACCCAACATACTTAATCTAATCACAAGGCAAAGTATTTGAAACTGGGGCACATGGTAGATGCACCTTGACCTCCTTCTCTGTTCAAGATTCCTGTAAATCAGTAATCCCAAATGAGGATTCGTAGAATACTCATTCCAGAGAATTAAGATAGGTATTAGAAAATTAAAAAAAAAAAGCTCAAGTAAAAATGTAATAATAGATAACTACCAACCAGGCTACCAGCCAGGCACTATTCTAAATAATCCACAGTATCCTTTTGTTTAACCCTCCCAGCAACCTATGAGGTAGATACCATTAACATCCTCATTTTAAAGCGCAGGTAGAATTAATAACTTGTCTAAGACCACTCAGTGTGTGAACGAGTCACAAGCTGATTCCAGGCAGTCTGGATCCCAAGCTTGTGCCACTAACTATTAGGCTATACTACCCTTCAAAGTCCAGAAATATCAAGTTCAACAAAATTCAACAGATTTCCTTCTATTGAGACTTTTCAGAGCCTT
This sequence comes from Loxodonta africana, assembly GCF_030014295.1. Taxonomy (NCBI): domain Eukaryota; kingdom Metazoa; phylum Chordata; class Mammalia; order Proboscidea; family Elephantidae; genus Loxodonta; species Loxodonta africana. Next base: position 43,012,651 of record NC_087367.1, on the reverse strand, counting down.
TCACTCATTCTTCCTTCCTCCTTCCCACTTCAGCTGTGATCCAAAAACACATAAGGGGTACCTGGGTGAGGCAGACTCATGGTGAACATCAGGAGTCAAGGAGAAAGAGGAGAGGTCACCAGGGGGAAGAGAGGGCCATTGTGGCCATTCTGGACCCACAGATTTCTCCAGGTGGCTTCCTCTCCTGTGACCAGGGTCAGGCATTTCCTCTTCAATCTCTGAATTGTGGGAGATCCCAGGAGTCTCAGGTCCAAGGGCCCTGGGGAGAAAACAATGTAGTGGCAGAGTAGGTGGAGGTAGAAACTATTTATCGACCAGTACAAAACTATGTCATATTTTAACAACCAGTCCTGGTTACCATCAGTCACACTTTACAAGTATTCATCTCTTGACCATTTCCAAAGCCTGTTTCCCCTTGATTTCATTTGAATGATGGCACAATTCTGGGATCTCAGCAGGACAGACATAATCACCCTCATTCTGCAGGTTAGTGAGTAAAAGTACTTACTAGCTAAGTCCCAGTTCTAGACATGAAATCTGAATCCCATGCTTACATCACAACACTGAGATTCCTTCTAGCTTCAAGATTTGTCTTCAACTGGGGTACCATCACCTTAAAGGAAGCAGTGGCCCAAGGGGCTTGCAGTTCTACTCAAGCCTTGCCACTCCTCCTAAGCAAGTAGCTTCACTTCACTGGATACCAGTGACTTTATCTGTTAAATAGGTGCACAGGTACCCACTTCACAAGGAGGTTGTGAAGATTAAATGAGATAATATCAGAATAGGCCGGGCATAGGACCTGCTACACACCAGAAGTAATCACACACAGCTCCATTCCCTCTCTGAGCCAGCTGCCTTTCTCCAATCTCTCCCCACCTTCAAGTCCCTTAGTATGAGTCTTACGCAACTTTTTCTCGGAACTAGCTTGTTAAGAAAAATGTCAGGTGAGAAGCAGAATAGCAACCACATACTGGACCAAGATTGAAGGCCAAGCTCACACAAGTGGGATGCCCTCTGTTGACTGAAGGAGGCAAGTGCTATGTCTGCCTGCTCTTCACCCACCAGCCCTTCTGACACCAGCATCCTAATGGTCTTCTGGGAATTGGCCTACTCTCAGGGGTGCTTGATGTCACTACCCCGGTCCAGAGATAAACATATGACCTGGAGGGAGAGGGATGATCAGAACATTCTATCATGTAGGCCACAGTGAGTGGGTCAGAGATGGACACTTGATCCAAACTGAAACAATAAGAGTCAATTCGGGGGTTTTGTCAAAGCTATAGGTAAAAAGAAGTTTTCCTTCCACTGGGCTCGAAGCTGGGAGGGTGTAAACCTGGGTGTATCTCGCTAGGGATCAGCACATGGACAGAGCTTGCAGGTGAAGCCAATAGCAAAGATGGCAGAGCTGAAAGACAGAGAGGGCAGTGTCCCGACAACACTGTCTGAATCCTTGAATGCAGCCATACCTGACTCTGAGTAAAGTGAATGCCAAAATATTCATTTTTGCTTAACCCAGCATCATGGATTGAATTGTGTTCCCAAAAAAATATCTGTCAACTTGGCTAGGTCATGATTCACAATATTGTGTGATTGTCTACCATTTTGTCATCTGATGTGATTTCCCTATGTGTTGTAAATCCTATCACTACGATGTAATGAGATGGATTAGTGGCAGTTATATTAATGAGACCTACAAGATTAGATATTATCTTAAGCCAGTTTCTTTTGAGATATAAAAGAGAAAAGCGAGCAGAGAGACATGGAGACCTCATACCACCAAGAAACCAGTACCGGGAGCACAGTGCATCCTTTGGACCTAGGGTCCCTGCACCTGAGAACCTCCTCGACCAGGGGAAGATTGATGACAAGGACCTTCATCTAGAGGCGACAGAAGGAAAAAGGCTTCCCCTGGAGCTGACAGCCTAAATTTGGACCTGTAACCTACTGGACTGTGAGAGAATAAATTTCTCTTTGTTAAAGCCATCCAGTTGTGGTATTTCTATTTTAGAAGCACTAGATGACCAAGGTATCCAATTAAATAAATTCCATAATTCTGCATATCTAAAAGGAATGCAGGGTTACCACTGAGCAGTAAATGTGTTGGGAAAAGGCCAGGACAGTGCCCATCCACAGGCAAGAAAAGGTAGGATATTAGAAATCTACAACTGGCGATTTTCTGACGTTCTCAGTGCACTACCTGAACATACACACACGTGCACACAGACATCACAGGCTTCCACACACACACCACAGATACCCACATCCCATATACCCGCATTCTACATACACACTACACTCACACATACACACCATACCCAGTACCCCACAAATACCATATATACACACTTCGCACGTACACACATTATACATACACACACACCACATACCTCACATATACCCATGTCCCACATCCACACACACACCATATATGTACATACATGCCTCATACTCACATGCACATACCACACACACATACATACAAATACCACACATACCAACATCCCACATACACACATAACCATACATACACAGAACCAAATCCCCACACACACACAAACACGTACGCATATATCATACACACACACATACACACACACGTACTCACACATTCTCACACATACACGGCTCTGGTCTTGCAGGCCATGTTAATCAGGACAAAGCTATCAGCTGGCCTTTCCAGTTGTGCCCTGCTACCTGTCTGAGTTGTCTCAGTCCACAGCCCACCACTGCAGAGAGGCCACACAGGGTCCCACCCTCCTCCTCCCCTGCAGTTCTCCTCCTTGAATTCTCTTCCCCTCTCTCCCTTCCTGCCAGGCCTTCCCCTCTCTCAGCTCCCCACAGAACAGCTCTCCTACCTCAAAAAGCAGTCCCTGACTCATCCCACTCCATCCCTGCCAAATTCCCGTCACCACTTGGCTATTTTACACGTCCACAGAAGAAATAATTTGCACTTGCATCCTGTATGGATTTATATGTCTTTTAACATTTTTCTAAGAAGAAAGCATATTGAGGGGAGTGAAGAGGCTGGAGCCAGACCAGGCTGGGTTCAAATCCAACTATACCTTCACATACGGTGGGATGTTGGGCAAGTCACACCCACGCTCTGACCCTGGGGCCAGTTATCTGTGGATGCGGAGACCTAACTATTACCCACCATCCTTCTCTGTGAGGAGTCCCCCTCTCCTGTGGAATGAGAGGATAAGGAGGCCCTTGCTGAACAGAAGAGGGCCAATCATGGCAGTTATGCAGATCGGCTGTATTGGCAGTTTGGCAGTACCACAACAACCGCAGGGCGAGGCTGCACTTCTGCTCTCCCCCAGCCCCTCTGTCTTTCCTCTTCCTTGGTGGCTGTTGTTAGCTGCTGTAGTATTCGTGGGCCATTGTGGCTGTTGTTAGCTGCTATAGTGCTCGTGGGCCATCGTGGCTGTTGTTAGCTGCTGTAGTGCTCATGGGCCGTTGTGGCTGTCGTTAGCTGCTGTAGTGTTCATGGGCAACTGTGGCTGTTGTTAGCTGCTGTAGTGTTCGTGGGCCATTGTGGCTGTCGTTAGCTGCTGTAGTGCTCGTGGGCCGTTGTGGCTGTTGTTAGCTGCTGTAGTGTTCATGGGCCGTTGTGATCTATAGTGTTTTCACTGGCTGGTTTTTGGAAGTAGATCACCAGGGCTTTCTTCCTAGTCTACCTTAGTTGGGAAGGTCTATTAAAACCTGTTCAGCTTCATAGCAACACACAAGCCTCCAATGACAGATGGGTGGTAGTTGTGCTTGAGGGGCACTGGCTAGGAGTTGAACTGGGGTCTCCCACATGAAAAGTGAGAGTTCTGCCACCGAACCACAACTGCCCCCCTAGGCAGTTCCCTTTGCTTGGTGTTTTAAGGAGCCCATAAGGAGGTGGTCCAGTTAGTAGCTGGCTCAAGTGACCAGGACAGTGTTGACTCTCCGGTCACCTGTGTTTGAAGTTTGAGCTTCCCTCTAAAAATCTGTTTTGGTTGAACCCTTGGAGTATGGAGCACACACACAGAAGCTAGAAAGAGACACTTCTGTTTGCTGCCCTTCCCCTTGCTAGCTCTCCACCAGGAAAGTAAAAATTGCCAATCTGAGCAGAGCACATGTCCACAAGTCTTTGGCTTAGAAAGAGGCTGTCATTTTGCTGGCCAAGGAGATGAAGACACAAGCAACCTATTACAAGCATTGTAGGAGTTGAGAGCTGGTGCTCTCCCATGGGACAGGAACCAGAGGGGGAGTCCTTTGTCTTCACTTCACCCACAGGAAGGATGTGGCTGAGAGATACCATGGGCTGGAGGAAGGCAGGCACTGGTTCTCAGATCAGTCTGCCCTTCTTACATCCATTTATTCACTGGTTCCCGTATTTTTTCATTCAACAAGCAAGTATCGGGTGCCTGCTCTATGCCAGGCATTATACCAGGAACTGGGGAGGTAAAAATCAAATAACACCCTGTTCTCCACTCAAAGGGAACCTGTTTAGGGAGGAAGGCAGACAATTACATCAACAACTGTGAAATGGTGGAATGAGTATTACAACAGAAAGTAGGAGCATGAGAGGGGGCCTGCCCCAGCCTGGGAGATTCAGGGCAGGCTTTGGCGGGGAGGTGATGTTTGAGCCAGAGACTGAAGCCAGGGCTGATTATCCAATAGGCAAGGTAAGCATGGGCTTACTTGTGCTTACTTACTAATCTGTAGAAACAATTTCAAAGATATGAAACCCAAGTGAAATTGTTCACTATAGATTAGTAAGAAAGCACAAGTAAGCCTGTGCTTACCTTACTTACTGGGTCATCCACCCCTATCAGGGATTGTAAATTTAAAAAGAGGCTTTGATTGTATAGGAAGGTGCTGTGGGGTTGGGAGAGAGACAGATGCCAGCCATACCTAGAAGCAGAACATTTGATGTAGTGAAAAATGTGAAGCTGTTCACTACAGATGACCTGGAAAACAAGGTAAGCATAGTGATAATCTGCCCCAATTCTATTGGAGATGACCAAGGGTGTGGTGAAAAGACACAAAATATAGATACAAAGGGACTCCATCCCAGAGGGAATTCTAATCTAATCTTGCTGAGAAAAGGGAGCTGTGAAATGAGGAAGAGGAAGAGGGCTCAAGACAGAGGAAAAGCATATTGCAGAGGCAGGGAAGCATGAGAGGGCAAAATTAATTGAGGATCAGCAAATAGGTTGTGATGCCTGGAGCAAAGGGTCCCCTGGGACAGAGGAGAGAATGAGGCCAGCAGCCCCACCTCACAGGGCCTCGGATGCTGAGCTAAGGAGTTTGGGTTTTATTCTGAAAGCTGAGAGCAGCTCCTGATGGGTGAATGTGGCAGGATATGGCATGAAATTTCCAAGTAGTGGTGGCTTCGGATGTGGAACACAGATCTCACCAGAGAAACAGGATAAGGTAAATCGTAAAGGCCTAACAGTCTGGTGAGAAAGAAAACCGGGAAAATCCTCTCTCCAGTATACCAACCACCTCTCCTACTTTCCTTTATGAAAACATCTTCCTCTAGGGGCCTTGTAAGTGTTAGCATCTTTTGACCTCTCCTTACTCTATACCCGAGGCCTCCAATGTGGTGCCAAGACCAGCAACATCAGCATAATCATCAAACTTACTAGGAATGCTGAATCCTGGTCCTCACCCCAGACCTATTGAATCAGACACTCGGGGGTTGGGCCCAGAAATCTAAGTCTTCTTCTTGTGTGTGTGCTTTAGGTGAAAGTTTACAGCTCAAGTTAATTTCTCATATAAAAATTTATACACATATTGTTATGTAACACTAGTTGCAATCCCCATACTGTGACAGCACACTCCTCCTTTCCACCCCAGGTTTCCCGTGTCCATTCACCCAGCTCCTATCCCTTTCTGCCTTCTCATCCTGCCTCCAGACAGGAGCTGCCCATTTACTCTCATGTAACTATTTGAACTAAGAAACACACTCTTCATGAGTATTATTTTATGTTTTATAGTTCAGACTAATCTTTGTCTGAAGAGTTGGCTTTGAGAATAGTTTTAGTTGCGGGTTACAGAGAGTCCAGGGCCCATGTCTTCTGGGGTTCCTCTAGTGCATTAAGCCTGGTCTTTTTACGTGAATTGGAGTTCTGCACCACACTTTTGTCCTGCTCCGTCGGGGACTCTCTGTTGAGTTCCCTGTCAGGGTGGTCATTGGTGGTAGCTGGGCACCATCTAGTTCTTCTGGTCTCAGGCTGATAGAGTCGCTGGTTTCTGGGACCCTTTTGTCTCTCGGACTAATATTTTCCTTGTGTCTTTGGTGTTCTTCATTCTCCTTTACTCCAGGTAGACTGGGAACAATTGATGCATCTTAGATAGTTGCTCGCTAGCTTTTAAGACCCCAGTCGCCTCTCACCAAAGTGGGATGCAGAACATTTTCTTAATGAAATTTGTTATGCCAATTGAACTAGATGTCCCCTGAAACCATGGTCTCCAGACCCCATCTCTGTTACTCTGTCCCTCAAAGTGTTTGGTTGTGTTCAGGAAACTTCTTAGCTTTTGGTTTAGTCCAGTTGTGCTGACTTCCCCTGTATTGTATATCATCCTTCCCTTCCCCTAAGATAATTCTTGTTTCTTTTTTTTTATCTAGTTAGTAAATTCCTCTCTCCTCCTTCCCCACCCTCATAACCATCAAAGAATGTTTTCTTCTGTGTTTAAATCTTTACTTGAGTTCTTATAATAGTGTTCTTTTGCGACTGACCAATTTCACTCAGCATAATGCCTTCCAGATTCATCCATGTTGTGACGTGTTTTGTGGATTTATCATTGTTCTTTATCATTGCACAGTGTTCCATTGTGTGTATATACCACAATTTGTTTATCCATTCATCTGTTGATGGGCACCTAGGCTGTTTCCATATTTTTGCTATTGGGAACAGTGCTGCAATGAACACAGGTGTGCACATTCATGTGGGGGCTCTTATATCTCTAGGATATATTCCAAGGAGTGGGATTGCTGGATCACATGGTACTTCTATTTCTAACTTTTTAAGGAAGTGCCAAATCGATTCCTAAAGTGGTTGTACCATTTTACATTCCCACTAGCAGTGCATAAGTGTTAGTCTTTCCACAGCCTCTCCAACATTTATTATTTTGTGTTTTTTTTGGATTAGCGCCAGCCTTGTTGGGGTGAGATGGTATCTCACTGTAGTTTTGATTTGCATTTCTCTGATGGCTAATGATCAAGAACATTTCCTCATGTATCTGTTAGCCACCTGAATGTCTTCTTTGGTGAAGTGCCTGCTCATAACCTTTGACCATTTTTTAATTGGGTTATTTGTCTTTTTGTTGTTGAGGTTTTGCAGTGTCATGTAGATTTTAGAGATTAGACCCTGATCTTATAGCCATAAATTTTTTCCCAGTCTGTAGGTTGTTTTTTTACTCTTTTGGTGAGGTTTTTTGATGAGCATAGTGTTTGATTTTTAGGAGCTCCAGTTATCTAGTTTCTCTGCTGGTGTTTGTGTATTGTTAGTTATGGTTTCTATTCTGTTTATGTCATGTATTAGGGTTCTTATCATTGTCCCTATTTTTTCTTCTGTGATCTTTATCATTTTAGATTTTATATTTAGGTCTTTGATCCATTTTGAGTTAGTTTTTGTACATGTTGTGACGTATGGGTCTTGTTTCCTTTTTTTTTTTTTTAAGGTGGATATCTAGTTACACCAGTACCATTTGTTAAAGAGACTGTCTTTCCACATTTAATGGACTTTTGGCCTTTATCAAATATCAGCTGCTCATAGGTGGTTGAATTTACATCCAGATACTCAATTCGGTTCCCTCGGTCTATGAATCTGTTGTTTTACCAGTACCAGGCTGTTTCAACTACTGTGGTGGTATAATTGGTTCCAAAATCTGGTAGTGCGAGGCCTCCCACTTTGTCCTTCTTCTTCAGTAATGCTTTACTTATTCAGGGCCTCTTTCCTTTCCTTATGAAGTTGGTGATTTGTTTCTCCATCTCTTTAAGAAATGTCATTGGAATTTGGATTGGGGTTGCATTGTATCTGTAGATCGCTTTGAGTAGAATTGACATTTTCACAACGTTGAGTCTTCCTATCCACAAGCAAGGAATGTTTGTCCACTTATGTAGGTCTCTGTTGGTTTCTTGCAGTAGTATCTTGTAGTTTTCTTTATATAGGTCTTTTACATCTCTGGTTAGGTTTATTACTAAGTATTTTATCTTCTTGGGGGCTATTGTAAATGGTATTGATTTGGTGATTTCCTGTTTTAGGTTCTCTTTGTTGATGTAGAGGAATTCAGCTGATTTTTGTATGTTTACTTTTTATCCTGTACTTTTCTCAAATCTTCTATTAGTTCCAGTAGTTTCCTTGTGGATTCTTTGGGGTTTTCTGTGTATAAGATCATATGATCTGCAAATAGGGTTACTTTTACTTCTTCCTTACCAATTTGGATACCTTTATTTCTTTTTCTTGCCTTATTGCTCTGGCTAGGCACAATGTTGAATAAGAGCATTGATAAAGAGCAACCTTGTCTAGTTCCTGTTCTCAAGGGGAATGCTTTCAGACTCGCTCCATTTAGGAGGATGTTGGCTGTAGGTTTTGTAAAAATGTCCTTTATCATGTTTAGGAATTTCCCTTCTATTCCTATTTTGCTCAGAGTTTTTCTCATGACTGGGTGTTGGACTTTGTCAAATGCCTTTTCTGCATTAATTGATAAGACCCGGGGCTCTTATCTTTTGTTTTATTTATGTGATTGATTACATTGATTGTTTTTCTAATATTGAACCATCCCTGCTTAAAAAAAAACCTGGTATGAATTCCACTTGGTCATGGTGAACTACTTTTTTTGATATGTTGTTGAATTCTATTGGCTAGAATTTTGTTGAGGATTTTTGTGTCTATGTTCATGAGGGATATTGGCTGTAGTTTTCTTTTGTCATGGTGTCTTTACCTGGTTTTGTTATCAGGGTTATGCTGGCTTCCCAGAATGAGTTTGGGAGTATTCCATCCTTTGCTATGTTCTGAAATACCTTTAGTAGTAGTGGTGTTAACTCTTCTCTGAAAATTTGGTAGAACTCTGCAGTGAAGCCGTCATCAGGGCCAAGGCTTTTGTTGTTGTTTTGGAGAGTTTTTTATAATTACCTCTTCAATCTCTCCTTTTGTTATAGGTTTATTTAGCCATTCCACCACTGTTTGTGTTAGTTTAACTAGGTAGTGTGTTTCTAGGAATTTGTCCATTTCCTCTCGGTTTTCCAATTTGTTCGAGTACAGTTTTTCATAATATTCTGTTATGATTCTTTTCATTTCACTTGGGTCTGTTGTGATCTCACCCATCTCATTTCTTATTTGGGTTATTTGCTCCCTCTCCTGTTTTTCTTTTTTCAGTGTGGCCAGTGGTTTATCAATTTTGTTGATCTTTTCAAAGAACCAGTTTTGGTCTTGCTAACTGTTTCAATTGTTTTTCTATTCTCTATTTCATTTATTTCTGCTCTATTTTTTATTATTTGCTTTCTTCTGGTGCCTGAGGGTTTCTTTTGTTGCTTTTTCTATTCATTCAACCTGTAGGGATAATTCTTTGATTTTGGTCCTTTCTTCTTTTTGTATGTGTGCATTTATTCCTATAAATTGACCTCTACGCACTGCTTTTACTGTGTCCCTAAACATGTATTTTCATTCTCATTTGTTCTATGAATTTCTTTATTCCATCCTTGATTTCTTCTATAACCCAGGAGTTTTTGAGCAAGGTGTTGTTCAGTTTCCATGTATTTGATTTTTTTTTCCTTGCTGTTTCTCTTATTGATTTCTATTTTTATGGCTTTATGGTCAGAAAAGATGCTCTGTAATATCTCAATGTTTTGGATTCTGTTAAGTCTTGCTTTGTAGCTTAATATGTGGTCTATTCTGGAGAATGTTCCATGTGCATTGGGAAAGAACATATACTTGGCTGGTCGAGTGTTCTATAGAGGTCTATGAGATCAAGTTGGTTGATTGTGGCATTTAGATCTTCCCTGTCTTTATTAAGCTTCTTTTTGGATGTTCTGTCTTTCACAAAAGTGGTGTGTTGAAGTCTCCTACTATTATTGTGGAACTATTTCTCTTTTCAGTGCTGTTAGAGTTTGTTTTATGAATTTTGGAGCTGTGTCGTTTGGTGTGTAAATATTTATTATGTCCTCCTGGTGTATTGACTCCTTAATCAGTATATAGTGTCCTTTCTTATCCTTTGTGGTGGATTTTGCTTTAAAGTCTATTTTGTCAGAGATTAATATTGTCACTCCTGCTCCTTTTTGATTGTTGTTTGCTTGAAATATTTTTTTCCATCCTTTAAGTTTTAGTTTGTTTGTGTCCCTGAATCTAAGGTGTGTCTCTTGTAAGCAGCACATAGACGGATCTTGTTTTTTATCCATTCTGTCACTCTCTGTCTCTTTAATGGTGAATTTAGTCCATTTACATTCAGCATAATTATGGATATGTATGAGTTTAGTGCTGTCATTTTGATATCTGTGTGTGTGTGTATGTGTGTGTGTTGTTGACAGTTTCTTTGGTCCACTTAATTTTCTGTACTGAGTTGTTTTTCTTTATGTATTTTCTTTTCATCTTTTTCATTGTTGATTTTCTTTTCACTAAGTCTTTATGTTTTTCTTTTTTTATTTTGATATGTAGGATTGTTAGTTTTCTTTTTGGTTACCTTAAAATTTACCTCCAATTTTCTAAGTTTAAACCGATCTTTTATTTCTTGATATTGCTTTGACTTCTCCATATGACAGTTCTATGGCTATGTTATTTAGCCCCTAATTTTTGTTTTTGCATTGTCATCTTTTACATATTGACGTCTCTGTTTTAGACTTGATTTATTTTTGTAACTTCCCTGTCTGGGTTGGTTTCTGGTTGTTCTGTCGTGTGTTCTAGTCTTGGGTTGTTATCTGATATTATTCTCTAACTCTCTTTAATATTGTCTTGTAATTTGGGTTAGGTTTTTACAAATTTCCTTAACTTCTCTTTATCTGAAATGCCCTAATTTCACTGTCATATTTGAGAGACAGTTTTGCTGGGTATATAATTCTTGGCTGGCAATTTTTTTTTCTTCAAGGCTTTATATATGCCATTCCATTGCCTTCTTGCCTTCATGGTTTCTGCTGAGTAGTCAGAGCTTATCCTTATTGACTCTCCTTTGTAGATGACTTTTAGTTTATCCCTAGCAGCTCTTAACATTCTCTCTTTATCTTAGGTTTTGGCAAATTTCATTATAGTATGTCTTGATAACTTTCTTTTGGGATCTATCCTGTATGGGGTTCAGTGAGCTTCTTGGATAGGTATCTTCTCATCTTTCCTGATATAAGGGAAGTTTTCTGCCAACAATTCTCTCTGTGTTTTCTGTTATCTCCCCATGTTCTGTTATTCCAATCACTGGTAGGTTATTCCTCTTGATAGAGTCCCACATAATTCTTACAGTTTTTTCATTTTTAAAAAATTCTTTTATCTGATATTTCCTCAAATAAGTTGGTGTCAAGTGCTTTATCTTCAGTTTCACTAATTCTGATTTCCATTGCCTCAATACTGCTCCTATGACTTTCTACTGAGTTGTCTAATTCTGAAATTTTATTGTTAATCTTTTGGATTTCTGTTTGCTGTCTCTCTATGGATTCTCGCAGCCTATTAAATTTGTCATTTTGCTCTTGTATAACCTTCTTAAGTTCCTCTACTGCTTTGTCGGTGTGTTCCTTGGCTTGGTCTGTATTTTTCCTGATCTCTTGAAGAGTTCTGTATATTGATCTTTTGAATTCTACCTCTGGTAATTCCAAGACTTTGTCTTCCTCTGTGAGGTTTTCTTGTTCTTTGTTTTGGTCACTTGCTGAAGTCCCCATGGTCTGCCTTTTTATGTGATTTGATATTGACCATTGCCTCTGAGCCATCAATAAGTTATTGTATTTATTTATTTTATGTTTGCTTACTGTGTCTTAGCTTCCCGTTTTTGTTTTGTTTTGTTTTGATATGCCCAAATAGGCTGGTTGTGTGAGCTACTTTGATTATTGGTGTCTTTGAAGCTCTCATGTCCTGTCACCAGGTGGTTAGAGCTGCTATTAGGTATGTGAGCTCAGGAGTCCATTTACTTTTCTTGTGTTGATTCAGCGCAGGTGTCCAGGTTGTCAGTTACTGAGTGTGTGGTGCAGGCTCTCACCTACAGTCCTAAATGGGTAGGGCTATGGAGGGGTGATTGGAACAGGTACAGATATCTGGCTGCAGTAGGGGTCTATGTGCTGAGCATGGTAGGGGGCTGACAGTTGCTCCTGAGTGCCTGGGTAGAAGGAGCATCCCTGTTCCCTAGAGCACATAGGTGAGTGGGTTTGGCAGCCAGACTTTGAGCACCCAGTGCTGCTGGCTGCAAGGAGCGGGAGGCACCACTTATTCTGGTACCCCTGTCATGGGTGGCTAGGTGGAGTTGGTGGAGCCACCAGTCCTCAGGCACCTGATGGATAGGTGAGGACCCTGCTTAATGGGCAGGATGGTGTCCAGTGTCACAGATCTGCCACTTCCTCTTAGCTGTTGCAGTTGAAAATAGGCTTCAGGTATACACCCTGTTGTACTCTGCTAATGAGGGCCTATGCTTTTGAAACAGGCCCACACAGATCTAGGCAGTGATGAAAGGCATTCAAAGCCCATGGACCTCTTATGCCTGTGCCTAGGCAAAGGGTCTGTGCCTGCCCTGAAGTCCTGGTTCATGAGAGCTGGCAGATTATTTTTTCCTGTTTGTTTTTTGTTAATTTGTTCCCTCTCCAGCGCCAGGAGAATGGCTTGAGACACACAGCAGGTCCTACTTCTGGCCCAGGGGGTGTGGCAATCGCTGGAGCCTGACCAGGACCACAGCAGAGTGGGGAGGGGGTGGGTGAATTGGAAAGAGATACTTCCCAGAGGGGGAAGGGTTTTTTTGATCCCGCACAGTAGATTAGATGCTTGCACTTAACTTTCACAGATCCAGCACCGCTTCCCCCTCATTCCACAGGCTTGTGCAGACTCTCCACTGCTCAGTTTCTCCTGGTGCGAAAAGTGCGTCCCGAGTGCTACTGCTTCCCTCAGCCTGTGCACTGGCCAATCCAGCCTGCAGCATGCTGGCCAGGTCAGGTCTGACAAATCCTTGCTATTTCTGAATTGTCTCTCCCTCCCCCTGTGCTCAGTCTGACTCCTCAACTTTGTCAAGTATGAGAGGGATTGATTTAATACCAGTCCTGGCTATACATTAGAATCACATGGGAAGCAGTTTAAAAAATAAAAGCAGCTCCTGGGTACCACTTCCTACAAATTGAATCAGAATCTGGGTGTGGAGTTTTGGGACTGCAGAACTGGGACTGGGGTGACACCTTGGTAATTCTGATAGGCATTGGTTTGAAGAGAACCACTGGCCTAGAGCAGTGCTCCTCTGACTTTAATGGCAAATGAATCTCATCTTATTAATGCAGACTAAAATCGTATCCCCTTAGTCTCACCTCCTGTTACCTCTGATTGATTTTCTTACCAATAAACTTTATTGGTAAGGTCTTCTCCATCTGGCACTTGTGCAATTGATGCTTTTGAACCTAAATGTAGAAGCTTACATATATCTCTGTTAAATTTCAATTTATTGGTTTCAAACCTGCATTCTAGCCTGTCAAAATCACTTTGAACTTTTACTGTATCTTCAATTGCAGAATTTTCTTTTCCAACTTTATTACGTACAAATTCAATAAGCACGTCTGCAGCAAACAGCAGTGAAGAAACCCTAGACTCAGGAGTCAGGGCTCTAGACACTAGTCCTAACATTCTAAGTTATGGCAATTCCCTGGGTCTCAGTAAAATTACCTTTATAGTCTCTGCTAGTTCAAAATTCTACAAATAGTGATGTATTTAAGAGTTCAAGCCCTAGAAGAAAACCTCTTGAATTAAAAGCCCAGCTCTGCCCCCTATATGCTGTGTGACCTTGAGCAAACCACAAAACCTCCCTGTGCATCAGTTCCCTCACCTGTTGAATGGACATAATAATGGTATCTACCTCATGAGATTGCTAGGAGAATTAAATGAGTGAATTGATGTAAAGTGCTTAAAATCATTCCTAGCATATAAATAAGCACAGGTTAGCTATTTTATTCAAGATAAGCAAAAATAAAAAAAGATAAAAATAACAGATAGAATCAAAGACTGAATCCTACAAAAGTTTTCAGGAGATAGGTTAACTAGATGTCCTGGTTTTCAAGGGACAGTCCTAACCTATTCCTATTGTCTTAGCACAATTATTAATAGTGTCCTGAGCCCTGGTGGTGCAGTGCTTAAGAGCTTGGCTGCTAACCAAAAGGTCAGCAGTTTGAATCTACCAGCCACTCCTTGGAATCCTATGGGCCAGTTCTATTCTGTCCTACAGGGTCACTATGAGTTGGGATTGACTGAATGGCAATGGGCTTGGTTTTGGTCTTGGGGCTAGACACAGAGACGTGCTTCTCAGATACCCTGCAATAAGTGTGGTTACCTGACAGCCTACAGCTATTATGTTCTTTAGGACCACTTCAGCTTAATTTTGGTCTTATAGGTTGCTATATGAGTCAGAATCGACTAGATGACAAGGGGTTTGGTTTTTTTGGTAACGAATCCATGGTGAGTTCTAATGATCACAACATCATTCCTAAGTTTTCATAAATCAGGTATTTAATACTCCATTGCAAGGATCTTTTTTTTTTTTTTTTTTGGTAGTCTTACTTCACATCTCCTAGTTCTCTCAGCAGGGCATATGTAGTTTGTTCTCCTGGCAAGTGGTGCTCACCACCTCCTTATCCGTCTTAGGCCTCAATGCCACCTTCCTACCTTCATCCTCATAGTCCCGCTATGTCCAGCCTGTAGGGAGAACTGCATAGCTCTATCTTCCCCTTAGTGAAAGTCAACAGACGTTTCTAAACACCCAGTATGAAGGTATAAAGATGAATGAGTAGAGTCCCTGATCTCAGGAGCTCACAATGTAGTGAGCAAGGCACATCAAGACATGGTTTTGATATAAAATGGTTCTAAAGAATACAAGAGCACAAGAAATGAAGTCTTGATAGACGCTACAGTATGGATGAAGCTTGAAGACATTATTTGTCTTCATTATTTTCTTGTCTTTTTATATAAGTGAGGTCATACAATATTTGTCCTTTTATAATTGGTGAAATAATAAGCTAATTATAAAAGGACAAATATTGTATGACCTCACTTATATAAAAAGAAAAGAAAAGGCAAATGTATACAGACCAAAGTTTATTAGTGGTTACCAGGGACAGGAGGGAGGAGGAAAAGAAGGTTAACGGTGATAGAAACATTGCATTGATTAAGGGTTGCACAGCCAATTGCTGTAATTGCTGTCAGTAAGCTGTATACCTGTTAAAAGTTGAATTGGCAAAAGCTGGGTAATAGATATATTTACAACAACAATCAAAAAAAAGAAGTAACTGCCGAGGCTGCTTATGTTTGACCAAGTACCTCATGGGGTTTGGTTCCTTGGATTGGAGGTTTAGGGTCAGGGTTTCATGAGACATTCCAATTAATTGGCCTAATACCATGTTTAGTGCTTCTGTTCTACCTCATAGTTCATTGTGTAGTGCCTGGAATCTTAAAAGCTTGGAAGCGGCCTGCCAAGGCACAACAATTGGTCCCTATTCACATGGAGCAACA
Source organism: Loxodonta africana (assembly GCF_030014295.1). Lineage (NCBI taxonomy): Eukaryota > Metazoa > Chordata > Mammalia > Proboscidea > Elephantidae > Loxodonta > Loxodonta africana. Next base: position 42,997,013 of record NC_087367.1, on the reverse strand, counting down.
GAGGAAAAATAAGAGTAAGGAATAGGAGGAAAATACGGAATATGTGGCTAATTGCCTCCAAAAACAACCGCCTCCTCTGCCACAAGACCAGAATTGGATGGTACCCAGCTGCCATTACTGAACATTTTGATCAAAGATTCTATGGACAAATCCTGATCAAAGGGGAGAAATGCAGAACAGAATTTCAAGTTCTCATGAACTCCAGACTTTCTGGAGCCATGGAGAATGGATGAACAGCTGAATCTATTGCCCTGAGACAATCTTTAAACCTTAAACCAAATAAATAAATAAACTTATTTATATTAAAAAAAAATTTTTTTATATGGAATCAATTTGACAACAGTAATGTGAAAGATCATACAGGAACCTTAGGTGGCAGTGATTTTATGTTAATGAGGAGAAACAACTCAGAAAAGGAGGGTGAGGATGTTTGCACAACTCAAAGAATGTAATCAACATCAATGAATTATATATATGTAGAATTGTACAAATAGAAACTGTTGAATTGGTATAGGTTTTGCTGTGTATATTCTCAACAACAACAAAATAAAATAAATTAGTAAAAAAAGAATATAGAAGCATAGAAGGGGAACATGCCCCATCTCCTTCACAGAATGCTTTGCAGAGATTGCATTTAAGCAGGGTCTTGAAGGATCAGGGAAGAAGACGACCTTTCAGGAAGAGGCAAATCAAGCTCAGGGGTGGGTTAATGAAAGAGGTTGAGGAGAGCAGATGATTCAAGGAGAGAGATCCTAGGACAGGTGATGAGAAGCTAGGACAACTGAGATGAAGGGCCACCTTGGGAACCCAGCCCCTGAAAGGTAACTGTGGACCAAGCAGGCTACAGTGCAAGTAGCAGCAGATTTAACTGTTGGAAGAACCCTACTTCCTATCTTCGCATCCACTTGGGGAAACTTGGTCTCCCAAATCTGAACAGCGCTTCAGTCCCACATCTGGCCCTGCTCTACGCCAGCCTTGTTCACCTGTCCCTACAGTTTCTTTACTTCTCTGCCTGCAGCTGAGCAGATAAGGGGGTCCGATTAAGGGGAAAGAATGTGACCCTGTATTCTTCCCCATGTTCTCCAATCCAGCCCTGTGTGATAAAGGTGAAATAGTGACCATCATCTCTTTCTCAATATATCCCAAAGTCAGCAGAGTACAGGATTCAATTAAAGATACTCTTCCCCACTGACATCATCCCTAACACTGAGCCTAGGACCAAGTTTCCTGCCTAGGAGGCCAGTCCACAATGTGGGATGGCAGGTAGAGAAAAGATTTTGGAACCATTCAAGATATACTGTGAGACCTTGGGCAATTTAACCTCTCTGGGCTTCAGTCTCCCATCTGTAAAATAAAGAAAATAAATCCTCATATTTGTGATTATTTGAATTAAATTTTTTAAAAATTAAAGGGTCTGAGAATACCTGGCATATAGTACCCATTCAACTGACGTTAGTCCCCTCCTCTCTCTCCCCCTTTCCTGTTCCCATGGAAAATAAATAAATAAAGCCCATCTCTGGTGATTTCAGGCTCCTGGATACACATTCCATCTCCACAGCCCTTCCTTGGGAACACACAACCCTCCTGTTGAGGAATCTCTCTGCCTTCTTTCCCCTGAGCCCCTGTGTCCCTCACCTCCATCCTGTCCTTAAAATCTGCCCTCCCCCTTCCAATATTCATTGCCTCTTTGCTTACCTAGTCTTGATCTCAGGGCTGAGATCAAGTTCCATTCCCACATGCGAAGCTTTCCCTGGCCCCACAACAGCCTTGGTAATTAAATGCAACACATCTAGTCCAGCAAGCAGGACCAAGCCTTCCCTTCTAGACCACACATCACTCTGGGAAGTTTCTGTATGTGTCCCTCCACCCCTACCCTGCCCCACCGTGTTCCCTGGATACTCAGTGGACTTCTGTCAGTCTGAGACCCAACAGGCTAGGTAGCCTATGGGTCTAGCTGGCCCCAGCAGAAGGATGGTATGGGGGACAGGGGAGGACAAAGGCTTTCCTACATCCCTAAACTACCTGCAAGCTCCTTTTCATGATGGAGGGTGATTCTGGCCTGATGGCTCCTCCAAGACTCACTGTTTCACTTATCTGCACCCTGGTGCTAACTAATAATGCCCTCCAGTTCCACGACACCCATAGCCCAGCCAGATGGCCTGGTGTCCTCACTGCCTCCCTGCTGGAAGGTGCTAAGCCGCTGGCAGGTTTTTTCAGGCTAGAGCATAAGAGGAAGAAGGCAGGTTGGGAAGTTTTATGTTCCAACTTCTGCTGTGGTGAAATTTACCTCATAAACATGGGAGATGATGCTGAAACACCTCTGCTCTTTTTCTGTCAGGCACGGTGTTATGGATTGAATTGTGTCCCCCGAAATATATATACTGAAGACCTGTGGTCCTGTTTGGAAATGGAGTTTTCTTTGTTATGTTAATTAGGCCATAGCTGAGTAGGATGCATCCTAAACCTAATCACTTCCAAGTTGTAAAAAGAGCAGACAAGACACAGAGGCACACACACAGAGGGAAGAGGAAGACTGACAACGGATGCATCTACAAGCCTAGGAACACTGGGATTGCTGGCAACTACTAGAAGCTGAAATAGATAAGGAAAGACCTCCCCCAGAGCCACACCCTGAATTCAGACTTCTAGCTTCCCAAACTGTGAGAAAATAAAGTTTTGTTCTTTAAAGCTACCTGCTTGTGGTATTTCTGTTACAGGAGCACTAGGTAACTAAGACACTTGAACTGTTCTGTCTCCCATAGACTTGCTTACTTTGCCATCAACGAAGAGAAAAATTCTTTGTAACCTGTTCTCGTTCATTTACTTACTGTCTGTTGTGTTCAGTGCCTGTTATGTACCAAGAACCAAGTTGGACATCTTAGCCTCAGGCTTCAGGGCCCAGAATCCAACTACTCCATTGGCCTCTGAAATCATCTTGATTTCCTTCCTCCTTCCTTCCCATTTTAAATCACCTTCTAGTGCACCATGAGCCCCTCTATCAGTCCAAAATCAAACCCGATGGCAACAAGTCAGTAGCAACTCATGGACACTCCATGTACTTCAGAGTAGAACCATGCTCCACAGGGTTTTCAACGGTGGTGACCTTCTGGGAGTAGATCACCAAGCCTCTCTTCCAAGGCACCTCTGAGTGGATTTGAATCACCAACCTTTTTGTTAGTAACAAAGTGTGTAGCTGTTTGCGCCACCCAGGGACTCCCTTCTATCTGTACAACCTGAGAGAACTGTTCTTGAGAGAGTGATCACAGCTCAATAATAACATTCATTCACTTATGTGTTCATCCAGCAAATATTTATTGCATGCTTATTATGTTCCAGGTACTGTGCTGGTACCTGGTATAAAAACCCATTGCTGTGGAGTCGATTCTGACTTATAGTGACCTGATAGAACAGAGTAGAACTGCCCCCATAGAGTTTCCAAGGAGCGGCTGGTGGATTGGAACTGCGACCTTTTGGTTAGCAGCTGACCTCTTAACCACTGCACCACCAGGGCTACAGCACCTGGTATAGTGGTGAACAAAACAAATTTACTCCTGTATAGCCTACTCTCTGAGAGAGACATTAAACAAATAAACCTGTGAATAAATTTATGAATGGGGAAAAGTACGGGAAAGACAATAACAGGTTGCAAACAGAGAATAACAAGATTGGCTCATCAGGGACAGTCTCTGGAAGCTGAGACCTGAGGGACAAGCAGGCTGACGGCGAGATGATGAGCTAGCCTCTCCCTGCCCACCTGCACTCTTCCCCCACCTCTTGCAAGCCCCCTTCCTCCACTGGTGCTCAGGACCCAGAGAGAGAGGTTCTTCCAACTGCCACCTCAAATGCTCCCTCCTCCCTTCAAAACTCTAATCTCAACCCAGGGAAAAGGGTTACCCCCAAGACTGGGTTTTATAGAGTTACTTGTCTTCTAAAGAAGCCAGTTCATAGCATCTGAGGAAGTATGCTAAGGGCCCGGGAAAGAAAGGAAAGGCAACAATGGCCCTACTCCCAGCAGCCAGGGACTGGTGCATCTGCAGTAGCTAAGCTTCCAGACAGAGGCTTTGCAATGGGCACATTAAAATTATAGTGACAATAAAGTTCTATTAGCCATCTGGAGCAATTGCACGCTCTCCAGGGCCAGGCAGTCAGTCACTGATGGCTGCCAACAGATGTAGGCAGACAGAGGCTCCGAGGGGCAGGAACGGGTGTCTGTCTGGGATACAGGTCAGTTAGAGTGGGACTCCGGCAAAGGCCAGGCTGAGCTGCAGGGCACCGAGATACCCCAGCTAAAACATCTGGATGAACCTGTTTGCATTTTAGTATGATCCTCAAAAAACTTTAGGGATATCTTCACTTAGGAAATAGCTTGTCTTTCCTTATGTAAATGTAGAAAATATGTATGAGATACACGGGATTGTTAACAGGAAAGACAGTTCCCTGACTCTTCCACCAGGGGCAACATTATTTGTGAATCATAAAAACCCAGGTTCAAACTCTAGCATGTGTGACCTTGGATAAAATCTCTGAGCCTCAGTTTCTCACCTGTAAGACAAACCTAATAATCCCCCTCTTCACAGATTTCTGGGAGGTTGAAACCAAATAGAGGGGAAGGAGGAACATTTAGCCCCATGCCTGTTTCATCAAGCCTCCATCAATGGTATTAGTACTAAAAGGTAGGTGGGACTGCAGTTGGTGGAGAAGTACTGAGAGCCCTGCTGTCTGGTCCCAATTCGGGGACCTCCAACCCACAGCTTTGGGCCTAGATATACTTTGGCTCTGCATCTTTTCAAGAAGCACAATGTACTTCCATCCCCCACCTCATGAGAGTGAACTAACGGGAGCACAAACAGGTGTCACTATGATTTATGGAGTAATTAATAAACAATTAAGGTGTCTTGGAGCACAATTACACATTTTATTTCAGCCACCTTGCTTAGCAAAGGCTTCGCCTGCCCACCATCAGTGTCCAGGACAGTCCCTGGCCAACAGTAGTGGGTGATCTGGAATGATGTGTGGGTTTCATGTAAAACCAGGGTGTGGGGTAGACAGGCGCTGGGAGGTGGAACGTCAAACGAGCTGTGCCTCAAAGACAGCCAGCCCTAACCCTGTACCACCCTGGGTGCTGAGATAGGTCTCTGCATGGACTCTGCACCATCTTGGGTGCTGAGAAGCCCCTAGGTGTTCTCCATGGGCCCCTGCAGCTGGCCATGACATCAGGAAGCACACAGAGCCACACTTGTCACCACCCTAAGGGCACGCTCAAGGCTTACAGAGAGTCCTAATTCTCACCCAGAACGCTTGCCTGTACCCTGCCCAGGGTGAGGCACCATCAGTCCCCTCCTCTCCTTGGCAACAGCTTCCCCAACACTGTAGCTAACAAGGCTCCCTCCTTTTGTCCCCACTTCCCTGCGCACTCCAGGTCACTGCCAGGTGACCCTGCTGGGCATGCTCCCACCTTTCTCTCTCTCATCTAGTTCCATTACCAAGTCCTGTCTTGTTTCCTAAACATTGCTCAAACCCACCCACCCCATCCTAACCACACCGTTCGCCATCTTAAAACCCTTAAACAGCTTCCCACTGTCCTCAGGATAACAACCAAAAGCATAAGCTAGTCTACATGTCACCCACCCCCACCCCCAAACCCACGACAATTCAACCATCTCCCACCTGTGACATGGCCCTTCTCCACCTCTTTGACTTGATGGTGAACTTCCCTTCTGGTCACTCTGTGTGCCACACTGGATACAAACACTCTTCCCTGTTAGGAAGACTGAACTCCTCCTATCTTCTCTGATTTGTTGGGTAACTACCTCACAGCCTGCACCACCCAATTGGTACACTTCACAGCTTTATATCAAGCCATATGCTTGATATAAATCTCTTTATTTTATTATTTATGGAAACCCTGGTGGCATAGTGGTTAAGAGCTACATCTCATAACCAAGAGGTCCTCCCACCAACCCAAGCTGATGTTCTCACCACTCACTCCTTTTACCATCCCAAATCCAAACCCATTGGTGAGAACCCAGTTTCCAGGTACCCTCCTCCAAGATGCCTTCCCTGGTCAATCTGTCTGGCCCACACTGACACGTCTCACCACTCTGACCCCCTCCAATGCCTGTACCATGCTTGCTTGCTTCCCTTTTTTTTTTTTTTGGCTTGCTCATCTTGATTGTAAAGTAGGATGGCATAGAAAGCAATAACACATTTCCCAGAGCGAGGCAAACCTGGGTTCAAGTCCTGGCTCTGCCACTTAAACTTTTTGCATCTTAGTTTCTGCATCTATAAAATTGAGGTCATTGTTTTGAAGAATTGGTGAGATAAAGTGCTTAGTAAAGTGCCTCACACATGAAAAATGCTCAATGAATATTAGTTTTTATATCACATACACATACATACACAATGTTTTTAATGAGACTGAAGACCACAAAGGCAAGGCCCAGTTCAAGTCTGTTTCAAACCTAGGGAGAGACAAGCTGGCACTTAGAAATCACTTCTTCTCTTGCTCCCACATTGGCATTGACCCCATCTTTCACTTTGAGGTTTCCTTGTTTCCCTCCCATTGAAACTCCAATCTTAAATTTCTATCTGTGATGGCTAAAGTTGTGTGTCAACTTGGCTGGGCAATGATTCTCAATGGTTTGGCAGTTATGATGTAGTTTGGCACTCGTATATTGATGTAATCACTTCCATGATAAAATCTGATATAGTATGATCACCTCCATGGTGGGATCTGCTGTGAGTAGCCAATCAGTTGAAAGGGAGGTTTTTGGGAGGTGTGGCCTGTATCCAACATAGATGGACTTTCTGGCAAGGCTTGTGGGCTTTTGCTCACTCTGGATCCTGCAGCTGGCTCCTGTTTGTCTGACCTCTGGTTCTTAGAACTTGAGCTAGCAGCTTACTTGCCATCATGCCTGCTGATCTTGAGCTTCATCAGTCTTCATGGCCTCTTAGCCACAGCCCTGCTGTCTGACTTGCCAATCTTGGGCTTACAAGCCACTGTAGCTATGTGAATTAGGAGAAGCCTCCAGCCTGACCCACGGACTTGGGACATTCCAGCCTCTACAACCATGTGAGCCATTGGCTTGATATAAATCTCTCTATATATTATTTATGGAAACCCTGGTGGCATAGTGGTTAAGAGCTACTTCTCATAACCAAAAGTTCAGCAGTTCAAATCCACCAGGTGCTCCTTGAAAACTCTATAGGCAGATTTACTCTGTCCTATAGGGTTGCTATGAATTGGATTCAACTCAATGGAAATGGGTATATATTATTCATACACTTTACAGCTTTTCTTTCTCAAGAGAACCCAGCCTAAGACATTTGGTACCCAGAGTGGTTCTAGAGAAACAAAATTTTAAGGATGACTTTTCCAAATTGGTTCTCAAGTCTGATTATTCTTAAAGATGTTGATGACTCTGCTTCCAGTAGTAAAGAAAAAAAAAAAGGCACTGCTAATCCATGGTTGTTGTTGTTGTTGTTGTTAGGTGCCGTCGAGTCGGTTCCAACTCATAACGACCCTATGCACAACAGAACGAAACACTGCCCGGTCCTGCGCCATCCTTACAATCGTTGTTATGCTTGAGCTTATTGTTGCAGCCACTCTGTCAATCCACCTAGTTGAGGGTCTTCCTCTTTCCCACTGACACTGTACTCTGCCAAGCATGATGTCCTTCTCCAGGGACTGATCCCTCCTGACAACATGTCCAAAGTATGTAAGACACAGTCTCACCATCCTTGCTTCTAAGGAGCATTCTGGCCGCACTTCTTCCAAGACAGATTTGTTCGTTCTTTTGGCAGTCCATGGTATATTCAATATTCTTCGCCAACACCACAATTCAAAGGCAGCAACTCTTCTTCGGTATTCCTTATTCATTGTCCAGCTTTCACATGCATATGATGTGATTGAAAATACCATGGTTTGGGTCAGGCGCACCTTAGTCTTCAGGATGACATCTTTGCTCTTCAACACTTTGAAGAGGTCCTTTGCAGCAGCTTTACCCAATGCAATGCGTCTTTTGATTTCTTGACTGCTGCTTCCATGGCTGTTGATTGTGGATCCAAGTCAAATGAAATCCTTGACAACTTCAATCTTTTCTCCGTTTATCATGATTTTGCTCATCCGTCCAGCTGTGAGGATTTTTGTTTTCTTTATTGTTGAGGTGTATAATCCATACTGAAGGCTGTGGTCTTTGATCTTCATTAGTAAGTGCTTCAAGTCCTCTTCACTTTCAGCAAGCAAGGTTGTGTCATCTGCATAATGCAGGTTGTTAATGAGTCTTCCTCCAATCCTGATGCCCCATTCTTCTTCATATAGTCCAGCTTCTCAGATTATTTGTTCAGCATACAGATTAAATAGGTATGGTGAAAGAATACAACCCTGATGCACACCTTTCCTGACCTTAAACCAATCGGTATCCCCTTGTTCTGGCCGAACAACTGCCTCTTGATCTATGTAAAGGTTCCTCATGAGCACAATTTAGTGTTCTGGAATTCCCGTTCTTTGCAGTGTTATCCATAGTTTGTTATGATTCACACAGTCGAATGCCTTTGCATAGTCAATAAAACACAGTAAACATCCTTTTGGTATTCTTTGCTTTCAGCCAGGATCTGTCTGACATCAGCAATGATATCCCTGGTTCCATGTCCTCTTCTGAAACTGGCCTGAATTTGTGGCAGTTCCCTGTCGATATACAGCTGCAGCCGTTTTTGAATGGTCTTCAGCAAAATTTTGCTTGCATGTGATATTAATGATATTGTTCTATAATTTCCACATTCGGTTGGATCACCTTTCTTGGGAATAGGCATAAATATGGATCTCTTCCAGTCAGTTGGCCAGGAAGCTGTCTTCCATCTTTCTTGGCATAGATGAGTGAGTACCTCCAGCGCTGCATCTGTTTGTTGAAACATCTCAAATGATGTTCCATCAGTTCCTGGAGCCTTGTTTTTTGCCAATGCCTTCAGAGCAGCTTGGACTTCTTCCTTCAGTACCATCGGTTCCTGATCATATGCCACCTCTTGAAATGGTTGAATATTAACTAATTCTTTTTTTTATAATGGCTCTGTGTAATCTTTCCATCTTCTTTTGATGCTTCCTGCATCCTTTAATATTTTCCCCATGGAATCCTTCACTATTGCAACTTGAGGCTTGAATTTTTTCTTCAGTTCTTTCAGCTTGAGAAATGCCAAGTGCGTTCTTCCCTTTTGGTTTTCCATCTCCAGCTCTTTGCACATGTCATTATAATACTTTACTTTGTCTTCTCGAAAGGCCCTTTGAAATCTTCTGTTCAGCTCTTTTACTTCATCAATTCTTCCTTTTGCTTTAGCCACTCAATGCTCAAGAGCAGGTTTCAGAGTCTCCTCTGACATCCATCTTGGTCTTTTCTTTCTTTCCTGTCTTTTCAGTGACCTCTTGCTTCCTTCATGGATGATGTCCTTGTTGTCATTCCACAACTCGTCTGGTCTTCAGTCACTAGTGTTCAATGTGTCAAATCTATTCTTGAGATGGTCTCTAAATTCAGGTGGGATATACTCAAGATCATATTTTGGCTCTCATGGACTTGCTCTGATTTTCTCCAGTTTCAGCTTGAACTTGCATATGAACAATTGATGGTCTGTTCCACTGTTGGCCCCTGGCCTTGTTCTGACTGATGATATTGAGCTTTTCCATCATCTCTTTCCACAGATGTAGTCAATTTGATTTCTGTGTGTTCCATTTGGTGAGGTCCATGTGTATAGTCGCCGTTTATGTTGGTGAAAGAAGGTATTTGCAATGAAGAAGTCATTGGTCTTGCAAAATTCTATCATTCATTCTCTGGCATTGTTTCTATCACCAAGGCCATATTTTCCAACTACTGGTCCTTCTTTTTTGTTTCCAACTTTTGCATTCCAATCGCCAGTAATTATCAATGCATCTTGATTGCATGTTTGATCAATTTCAGACTGCAGCAGCTGATAAAAATCTTCTATTTCTTCATCTTTGGCCCTAGTGTTTGGTGCATAAATTTGAATAATAGTCATATTAACTGGTCTTCCTTGTAGGCGTATGGATATTATCCTATCACTGACAGCATTGTACTTCAGGATAGATCTTGAAATGTTCTTTTTGACAATGAATGCAAAACCATTCCTCTTCGAGTTGTCATTCCCAGCATAGTAGACTATATGATTGTCCGACTCAAAATGGCATGGTATGTGGTGACAATTCAAATATGCAAAATATCACCACCAATACATCAGGTATTGGTGAAAGGTAAGGCCCTGGGTGATTGTATGTTTGATGTCTTTCTACAGTTTTATCATCATAAGAAGTATAAGGAACCTGGTTGGTTGGTCCTACTTTTCTAAACAAAGTGGTGAAAGAAAGATAAGAGCTCAGGGCTTCAGAGTCAAAGCTCAAATGCTGCATAAACAACCTCAAAGTTTCCACTTGTGCCTTGAAAGAAAGCCTTATTTCTTGTAGTAACACAGCTGATATTGCCAAAAACAAAACCCAGAGTTTCTAGAGGTGTCTGAAGTTAAAGTGAGGGCATTGATTGGGAAGAAATGGGACCCTGAAACTTGGGGTGGGGACATATGAGCTGATAATCAGGAACTGGGGACACTGAGCCCCGAAACTCTGTGGAATCACTCCTGCTAACAGAACCAGTCCTCTCACTCCCATCTGAAGAGATTATTCCATCTTTGTCTGCTAAGCCATGCTCCCCAGTAAAACCATTAGCCCCTCCACCCACATTTGGTAAGATTAACCCAGCTATGTCTAAAGAACTTTTGTCTGAGTCATTGCCTGGGGCATCACCTAAAGCAGATGCCTTACAAGGCAATGCTGAATATTCTCAAAACACATCACCACCATCCATTTTGGTTCCTAGACCTATAACTAGACTTAAGTCCCAGTGAGCCGCAAAAGGTAAAGTACAAAGTGTGACCCAGGAGGAGGTACACTACTCTCCAAAATTGCTGCTTGAGTTTTATATTATGTACAAATAAAAACCTGGGGAATATGTGTGGGAATGGCTATTACGGATGTGGGATAATGGTGCAAGGAAGATAAAGATGGATCAGTCTGTGTTTATTGATATGGGTCCACTAAGCACAGATTCTTCATTCAAAGTTTCAGTTTGAGAGGTTAGGAAAGGATCTAATAGTTTATTTGGTTGGGTCACTGAAGCATGAATTACACAGTGGCCTACTCTAAATCAAGCTGAAGTACCAGACCTGCCTTTGTATAATGTAGAAGAAGGTATCCAAAGGCTTAGAGAAATTGGCACGTTAGTGTGGATTTTTCAGGTTAGACCCACAGAACCACACATGGAGTGCCCAGAAGACATATATTCTGCCACAACAGTGAAGAACAAATTTGTGAAGGGAGCACCAGTATCCTTGAAGACTGCTACGATTGCTATTTTATGTAAGTCAGATTTGACAGTGGGAACTACCCCAGCTGAATTAAGACATCTAACTATAATGGGGCTGACTGGAACTTGTGGTGGTAGGAGCCAAGTGGCATCACTCAATCGACAATGACAAGGTAGGCGTGGTTACCATAATGGACAGCAGTGTCAGAGCAGTAATCAGAATAGTCTGACTTATATGGACTTACGGCGTTGGGTACTTAGTCAGGGTGTCCCTGGGAGTGAAATAGATAGGAAATTTATGAAATATTTACTTCATCCATACAAGCAAAAGAATTCTAGGTCAAGTGAACAGCAGTCTAACTCAAATTGCCAGAATACAGAGTCAAGGACCCCTTAATCAATTCCGAGGCTTGAGCAAGTTTAAAGACCCAAAGCCCCTTGAATGAAGGGGAGGCTGGGTCCCCTTGAAGAAGGGTCCCACTATACTGCCAAAAATGTATATTGTTAATCTTTCTCCTGGTCTTCCTCAAAGGGTTCTACAGCCTTTTACAAGAGTGACTGTTCATTGGGGAAGAGGAAATAATCAGACTTTTTGGGGATCAGTGAATACTGGATCTGAACTGATACTAATTCCAGGAGACTCAAATGTCACTGTGGTCCACGTATGTGGGGGCATATGGAGGTCAGGTTATTAATGAAATGTTAGTTTGTGTCCATCTCACAGTAGGTCCAATGGGTTCCCAAACCCATCATGTAGTGATTTCCCCAGTTCTGAAATGCATAATTGGAATAGATATACTCAGCAACTGGCGGAACCCCCACATATGGAGTAAGAGTTATTATGGTAGGAAATGCCAAGTGGAAGCCGTTAGAACTGCTTGCCTAGGAAAATAGTAAACCAAAAGCAATTCCACATCTCCAGAGGGATTGCAGCAATTACTGTCACCATCAAGGACTTGATGGATGCAGGGGCTGTGATTCCCACCACATCCCCATTCAAATTGCCTGTTTGGCCTGTGTAAAAAACAGATGGATCTTGGAGAATGACAGTGGATAATTGAAAATTTATCCAAGTAGTGACTCCAATTGCAGCTTCTGTTCCAGATGTAGTTTCATTGCTCGAGCAAATTAACACATCACCTGGTACCTGCTATGCAGCTATTGATCTGGCCAATACCTTTTTCTCCATATGTTTCAAAGGACCACCAGGAGCATTTTGCCTTCAGCTAGCAAGGCCAGCAATACACCTTCAGTGTCCTATCTCATAGCTATATCAACTTTCCAGCCCTATGTCATAATTTAGTCCAGAGAGACATTGATCACCTTTCCCTTCCACAAGACATCATACTGATCCATTACATTGATGACATTATCCTGATTTGACCAGTAAGGAAGAAGCGTCAATGACTTTGGACTTATTGGTAAAAACATTTGCATGCTGCAGGGTGGGAAATTAATCCCACAAAAATTCAGGCTCCTTCCACCTCAGTGAAATTTCTAGGGGTCCAGTGGTGTTGGGCATGTAGAGATATTCTTTCTAAAGTGAAGAATAAGTTATTGCATCTGGCCCCTCCCACTACTAAAAAGGAGCCACAATACCTAGTGACCCTCTTTGGATTTTGGAGGGAACATAGCCTTCATTTGGGTGTACTACTCCGGCCCATTTATCAAGTGACTCAAAAAGTTGCTAGTTTTGAGTGAAGTTCAGAAAAAAAGAAGGCTCTGCAACAGGCTCAGGCTGCTGTGCAAGCCACTCTGCTACTTGGGCTATATGAGAGCTGATCCAATGGTGTTTGAAGTGGCAGATACAGATGCATTTTGGAGTCTTTGGTAGGCCCCTATTGGTGAATTACAGAGCTGACCCTTAGGATTTTGGAGCAAAGCCCTGCTACCCTCTGCAGATAACTACTCTCCTTTTGAGAAACAGCTTTTGGCTTGTTACTGGGACTTAGTAGAGACTGAACGCTTAACCATGGGACACCAAATCACCATGTGGCCTGAGCCGCCCGTCATGAACTGAATATTGTCTGACCCACAGAACAATAAAGTTGGACATGCACAGCACCACTCTATCATTAAACAGAAGTGGTATATACGAGATTGGGCCTGAGCAGGACCAGATGGCACAAGTAAATTGCACAATGAAGTGGCCCAAATGGCCATGGTCTCTAATCCTATCACGTCACATTCCATCTCTCAGTCTGCACCTATGCCGTGTCGGGAGTTCCTTATGATCAGTTGACTGAGGAAGAGAAAATTAGTGCCTGGTTTACAGTTGGTTCTGCGCAATACGCAGGCACTGCCCCAAAGTGGACAGTGGCTGCAGTACAGCCCCTTTCTGGGACCTTTCTGAAGGACAGCAGTGAGGGTAAATCTTCCCAATGGGCAGAACTTCGAGCAGTACACCTGGATGTTCACTTTGCTTGGAAGAAGAAATGGCCAGATGTGTAATTGTATCCTGATTCATGGGTTGTGGCCAGTGGTTTGGCTGGATGGTCAGGGACTTGGAAGGGATATGATTGGAAAATAGGAGACAAGGAGGAATGGGGAAAAGGTATGTGGATATACATCTCTGAATGGTCCAAAGAAGTGAAGATATTTGTGTCTCATGTGAATGCTCACCAAAGGTGACCTCAGCAGAGGAGGACTTTAACAATCAAGTGGATAGGATGATGCCTTCTGTGGAAACCAGTTGTCCTCTTTTCCCAGTCACTCTGGTCATTGCCCAATAGGCTTGTGAACAAAGTGGCCATGGTGGCAGAGATAGAGGTCATGCACGGGTTCAGCAACATGGACTTCCACTCACCAAGGCCTACTTGGCTACAGTCACTGCTGAGTGCCCAATATGTCACCAGCAGAGACCAACACTAAGCCCCCAATATGACAAAATTCCTCAAGGTGATCAGCCTCTGGTGGCAGGCTGATTACATTGGACAGCTTTCATCATGGAAAGGGTAGTGTTTTGTCTTTACTGGAATAGATAGTTACTCTGGATATGAATTTGCCTTCACTGTACATAATGCTTCTACCAAAACTACCATCTGTGAACTTACAGAATGCCTTATCCATTGCCCTGGTATCCCACACAGCATTGCTTCAGATCAAGGGACTCACTTCACAGCAAATGCAGTGCAGCACATGCTCATGGAATTCACTGGTCTTACCATGTTTCCCATCATCCTGAAGCAGATGGCTTGATAGAATAGCCTTCTAAAGACACGATTACAGCACCAGCAAGTGGCGGTACCTTGGAGGGTTGGAGTAATGTTCTCCAGGAGGCTGCTTATGTTCTAAACCAGCATCCAATATATGGTGTTGTTTCTCCCATAGCCAGGATTCATGGGTCCAGGAATCCATGGGTGGAAATGGGAGTGGCACCAGTCACTATTACCCCTAGTGACGCACCCGTAAAATTTTTGCTTCCTGTCCCTGTGACCCTATACTCTGTGGGTCTAGAGGTCTTCATTCCAAAGGGTGGAATGCTCCTACCTGGAGACTCATCACTGATTCCATTGAACTGGAAGTTAAGCATGCCATCTGGCCACTTATGCCTCTTGATCAACAGGCAATGCTGGCTGGTGTGACTGATCCTGATTACCAAGAGGAAATCAGACTGATATTACATAATGGAGGTAAAGAAAAGTATGCCTGGAATATAGGAGATACCTTAAGATATCCCAGTACTACCATGCCCTGTGATTAAAGGCAATGGAAAACCACAGCAACCCAATTCCAACATGCCTACTAATGGCCCAGACCCTTCAGGAATGAAGATTTGGGTCACCCCAACAGGCAAAGAACACTGACCAGCCGAGGTGCCTGCTGAGGGCAAAGGCAATATGGAATGGCTGTTGGGAGAAGGTAGTTCTAAATACCAGTTATGACCACGTGACCAGTTGCAGAAATGAGGACTGTAATTGTTATGAGTATTTCTTCCTTTTCTGTGTGCCTTCCTCAATTTTAAAATATAAGATGTAAACAGGGCTAGTGCATTTTCAGTTGTACACGTGTTAGTTGTATCATAATTGTCTTTACTCAGAGATTATGTATGGTTTCAAGAGATATGTACAGGTACCACATTGACTAGGGGTGGATTGTGATGGTTGGGGTTGTATGTCAATTGGCTGGGCAGTAATTCTCATGGCTTAGCAGTTATGATGTAGTTTGGTAGTTGTATAATGATGTAATTACCTCCATGATGAGATCTGATATAATGCAATCTCCTCCATGATGGGATCCAATATGGGTGAACTCTTTGGCAAGGCTCATGGGCTTTTGCTGGCTTTGGATCCTGCAGCTGGCTTCTGTTCATCTGACCTCTGGTTCTTGGAACTTGAGCTAGCAGCTTGCTTGCAGATCTTGGGATTTGTCAGCCTCCATGATCTGGATCTTGGGTTCACCGGCCCCTGCAGCTACAGGAGTCAGGAGAAGTCTCCAGACAGACCCATGGACCTGGGACTTTCCAGCCTCTACAACCGAGTGAGCCATTTCCTTGATATAAATCTTTCTCTGTAGATAGACAGACAGACAGACAGACAGACAGATAGATAGATAGATAGATAAAAATGCTTCACTGGTTTTGCTTCTCTGGAGAATCCAGCTGAAGGTACCATCTATAGCTGACATCCCAAGCTCCCTGACAAATGTAGCTCCCTAGTTTGGCTCCAGGTTGAGAGTAGATGTGGGAATAGAGTTGTCTGATGAAATACAGGATACCCATGCAATATTTGGGACATACTTATACTAAAAAAAATTGTTCTTGTTTACCTAAAATTCAAATTTAACTGGGCATCCTGTATTTTTATTTGCTAAATCTGGCAACCCTGGGTGGGAACTTCTCAGAGACCTCCAGCTGTATACCACTATGTCTCATTTCTCCCACTGGGAAATGTCACTCAGCAAAGTTGGTTTCCTTGGAGCCCTTTCGTACAGGCCTGGGATTATATTTATTAAGGCCAATTCAATTCTTCAGTAAACATTTATAAAAGTGAATAAGCATTAAAACCTTCGGAAGCCCACACAATGTTTTAACAATTTTCCTTAACATTCTTGTCATTATGACTCCCTTCCCTATCACACCAGGACCACACACACACACTTATGAAGGGACAAATAAATATGATTGGTGGAGGGATGGCTACAGTAATCTTTATGGTCTCTTCCCATTTTTGCCCTTGTGTATGGGATGTGGGTCAAATGCTCACTGGAGCCTTGTATGTTTAAAATTCCTCAAGAGATGATGATCTCCTTGTCTAGGGGTAAGATTCTTAGATCACAATCCTTTTCTTTCAATGTTGGTAAATATTGTTCCACAGTCTTCTGGCCTCCAGTATTGCAAATTAATCTAAAGGTCTTTCTTTTGTAAATGACCCATTTTTTCTATCAGCCACTTGTCCAGGGGATGTCTGTTTGCAACCATCTGGAACCTTCAGTGAGCCCTTTCATACTAAAGACCGTGTCTTCTTCAGTCAAGAGATGTTTCCTCTATGATTTCTTTAATTATTATTTCTCCATCTACTGCACTGGAACACCTGTTTTTCATATTAGATTTCATAGTTATATGTCTTAGCTTTCTGCTCATGATCTCCACGTCTTTGTGTTTTTACTTTCCAAACTATTTCTCCCATATGATCATCCAGAACACTAATGTGACTCCCAGCAGTGACCAGACTCTTTTAAAGTTTGCCTGTTAATGTTCTTAAATTAAGAAGTCAGTTATTTGTTGCTTTAAAAAGTCAATGCTGTTCTCTAGTTTTCCTCAAGAGTTCTATTCCACTAAAGCTCTCTTCTGCCTCATCATTTTGTTCTACCTCAGTAAAAGCCACCTGTTCTAGTTGTTTACTAAATTCCTTCAACTGGGTGATGAGCTTTCTTATTCTACTCATGATTATATGTTCCTTCGGCATTCAAACAGTTCAGGATGTCAAGGGTCTCTCACACTAGTAGGCATTAGAAAGATGGTAGAGTTTTGCCTCTGGGTGGGCTTAGCAATAAGTGAGCTGTGAAATGGTTACCAGCCCCCTCCCTGCAGTGAAGGAAGAAAGCAGCTCTGCCTCAAGTGTCCCTGATGCAGGACAGAGTGGTGGGCATCTCCTACCCTGAACCACTGGTCAGCAGGCTCAGGCAGAACTTCCAGGGACCACACACATCCAACGGCAGGTGCAGCCACTCTATGAGGATGCCCTCAGCCCTCTCAGCAGCTGGGCCACTAAGGGAGCTGTGAAATCCTGTCTTCACCTCAGTTCCTGGGAATGGAATGCTTTCTCTACCCCTGGATACTCTGCCTGCATCTAAACCAAACTCCCAACAAACAGCCTTACCAGCAAGCCCAACCACAACTGCATTACTCCAAGGAGGGAATCAAAGGGCCTAGAAGCCGTAGGCCTGGGGGCCATTCACAGAAAACCAGCATATTGCTTTACATTCTAGCTGGGAGCATAGGCAGCTTACAACCAGTGGTCATTTTAGGCTGTGTGGCAGGGAAAGTGGTTCAGAAGCCTCTCTGAGCATTCAAAGCTCACCAGGCCAGTACTAGACATCCTATTTAACCCATAGCTCATCCCACTGCCAAAGGAAGAGGAATGGAATGGCATTCCAGGCTCAAAACTGAAAACTTGCCACATTAGAAGTGAGAAAATGCTGGCCCTGATTTGTACTATATGGGTCCTATGTACTGGAAATAATATGATTGGGTTAAGAGTAACCATCTCTCACCCACCTGACCATTTGGAGCCCTAGGAAGCTGTAGGGTGGCATAATGGGACAAGCCCAAATTGGTCAGGAAGAGCCCTGGGTTCTAGTTCTCTCGTTTCCACTTATGTTCTGGTTGACTTTAGACAGACCTCCTCTCTGAGCTTGGTTTTTGTGCTGTAAATCATGCGAGGTGATCATTTACATTTCGTTTTTAACTATTACATTGTGGTTCTCACCCTTGGTGTTTTTATTACCAGAGTTACAAGATTGAGGATGCCCAGTTAGCATTCAAGGAGCCCTGGTGGTGTAGAGGTTAAGCGTTCAGCTGCTAACTGAAAGGTCAGTGGTTCAAACCCACCAGCTGCTCCGAGGGAAAAAGATGTAACAGTCTGCATCCATAAAGATTACAGCCATAGAAACTCTATGGGGCAGTTCTACCTTGTCCTATAAGGTCACTATGAGTCTGAATCAACTCAACAGCACACAACAATGACAACAACAGTTAGCATTCACTATTTCTGATACAGACAAAGGGAGGATTTTACTCCAGGTATACCCTTGTACTTTCTATCAAAAGAATGCATCCTGGACTTTAAGAGTTGGTTCCTGCCCAGATTCACTTCTAAGCAGCAGACCAGCCTTCCTCCCCTAGCAGCACTTTGATGTGTAAAATAAAGGTTTGTTCTGTTGTTTTTTTCCCACAAACCTTCATTCTAGAGGACTGAAGCCTCACTGGAGTTGTGTTGTGCATCCTTAATGCCCTAAGCATTCCCACCAGAGGAGGTGTCACCTTCACAATCCAAATGCAGCCAAAACTCGCAAGCTAATCAGATAGGACGGTGCCACTGAGTATCCAGCAGGAGGTACAGTCCAAGTTCCAAAGCTTCCTTGCCCTAGACTCTCTGGACCATAAAGTTACACAACACAGTCCAACAAAATGTCTGCCAGTCACTTCAGCAACAGTCCCAGGGTAAAGAGAGTGGCCATGAAGTCTTCACAGAAAGGAACTGGCTGAATGAATTCAAGAGTCAGAAATTCTTAGTTCGAATGTAGCTCTGATATTTACAAGCTAGTCATTTAACCTCTATATGTTTGTTTCCTTTTCTGTAAAACAGGGATAATAACACCTGCCTTGCCTTTTATGAAGATCAACTGAGGTGACAGGTATAAAATAAAACACCTTCTAAACCAGTGGCTCTTGAAGGAGAGGGTAAAATCATAATTGGCAGAGAATTGTTTCAAAATGTACATGCCAAATCCTCTTTCCCATTCTCTAGAACTCTTATTCCCCAGGTCCAGGGCAGGGCCTGGCCATGTGTATTCTGAAAAGGTCCCCAGAAGATTCTGATCCATACTGCCCTGCTGTGCGCCTTGCAAATAAGACAGTCAATTGATAGGATGTAGGCTCCACTCCTAACCAATATTTGGTGATTCTGGAGAGAAACACACAGGATATTGTTGATATGGATCCAAGGAATCATGAAGAATCATAAATCTTGGGGACACAATCTTGGCCCCATGAACCCTGATAGACAGCTGGACCATCTGTCCAGTCGGGAATAAAGGTAAATTAGGGTGCCTAAAGGATTTGAGTCAAGGATGATACCTAAGGTGAGATAGCATCATGGATGCCCCAAACTAGACTGAGTTACCAATGAAAACAGGTAACTCCCAGAGCTTTCTGGGATTTCTCCTTTTCTTACTATCTTGCCAAGGTTGATCAAATCAGGCCTTGACATTCAGGCTCACTGAAATTTAGTAGTCAGAACAGGAAGCCAGGTGCATCTCCTTTCCTTCCTCTACCCTAGTACTGGGGATGGGGCACCCTTAGTGCAGAAATAGCGGGTGCAGTGGATTAACCACTCCTCTGCTGGTCACGGATGTCAGGTTTGCTGCTGGGGCCCAGGTTACTCCCCATGGAAGGCATAAAAAGCTGAGCCCTCTCACCAGACTTTGTGCTCTCTGAACTCCCTTCCTGATGTCAGACTTGCCTAGGACTTAGCTGTCAGCCAATCCCAGCTCAGTAACAGGGCTCAAACCCAGACCCCTGGTTCTTAACTGTTGTTCACATTGGCTGACAAATCTCCAACCCTGCTCATGCTTGCCCACATGCACACAGAACATTCACCCAAGAGCCATCATGACAGCTGTCTTACATATCCAGCTTGGTCTTTGGATACCTTCTTAGACATAAGTCTCTTCAAAACTTGAGTACCATTGTTGGTGAATGTATCACTAATACCACCCCAGGCTATGCCTACATGTAAAATATCTCCTGTGGGAATTTTTTCAAATACCCTCAAATCTTTGACACTTCTCCCATTGAAAGGTGGAGACTATGTTCCCTTCCATTGAACCTGGACAAACTTATGACTGCTTCAACCAGTAGAGCATGGGAAAAGTAACACCATATGATTTCCAAGGCTAGGTCAGAAAAGGCCATGAAGCTTCCACTTGGATCTCTTGGAGCACTTACTCTGGCGAAAGCCAGCTGCCCTGTGAGAAGCCCTACTACCCTGAGATCACCACAATGCTGAGATCACATGTGGACATTCCAGCCTACAACCCCAGCTGAGCTCCCAGGCAGCATTGAGGACCAGTGCAGCCATGTGAGTGAGCCATCTTAGATATCCAGTCTAGTCAAGCCTTCAGATGGCTGCAACTCCAGCTGACTTCTGACAGCAAACACATCAGAGACCCTGTAGAAAAACCACCCAGCTGAACCTTCCTGAATTCCTGCCCCACGAATGTGAACAAAATAAAATGGTTGTTTTAAGTTGCTAAGTTTCGGGGTAAGCTGTTACACAGCAGTAGTAAGTGAAACATCTTCTAATTCCTTTTTTTTTTTCTTAATACAGTGGTGAATCTGAAGGGTGGGCATTTCCTCAGATCACTTGATCCATCAAAATCAGACACTCTCATACTCTGGGGATGGGAACAAAATTTGGTGAACCCTCCCGGGAATAATTTTGGCAACACCCAGCAAAAGCTTTAAAACATGCATGCCCTTTGACCTCTCAACTACAGTTGTAGGAATTAGTTGCTATAGTGAACTGATTACAGATATATGCAAAGAATCATATGAATCATCTGTAAGGATGCTCATTAGTGTTATCTATAATAGCAAAATATTGGAAATAACCTAAATGTCCCATTGAGGGACTAGTTAAATAAACTATAATATATTGACACAAGAAAACACACCTGTTTAAGACAATGTTTTTAAGTATATTTGATGATAAAATATTCATGATCCACATAACTAAAAGTAAAAATCAAGGTTACGAGTGGTATTTTCCTTATATTAAAAATACATATACCTGAAAGGAAAAAGCTCAAATTATAAAAGTGATATTTTCTAAATAGTAGTATGGTGGCTAGTTTTTTTTTTCCCCCATATTTTTCACATTTTGTATAATTAGCATACATTAGTTTTATAATCATAAAAAATACATATTTTAAATAAAAAGAGAAAATATGATACCCAAACTCCCAGGAATATGAAGAGCATGTGACCCAAGCACTGGCAACTTCTTGGGGGGGGGGAGTTTAATAAGACCACTAGTCACAGCTACAGGGCTAAGGTAGAGTCCCCAAAGCCTCATAAGACTGTGAATGTCTAAACTTGCTGGTGGACAAGAAGTAAAGTAAGAGTCCTGGCAGGACCAAGATGGCGGAATAGCCAGATGCTTCGTGTTGTCCCTCTTACAACAAAGACCCAAGAAAACAAGTAAATTGAATATCTATGATGGTCTAGGAACCCTAATCATCAAAAAACAAAGCTGAATTATCTGACTGAGCAGAAGGTGGAAGGAGAGACAATTCAGAAACAGCAGAAATGGGGAGTTATGGATCACAGGATCACCAGCATCCTGCTGGCTGAATCCATACAATGCACACAGGTTGAGGCAAGCAGCAATAACCCAAGCTGAGGCCCACCCCATCTGGTGCAGCCAAATAGTAATGAATATTCACGCACCTCCGGAACCAAACAGGAGCGGCACCAGACCTGCAAAGTTAAGTGCAAGCTCCTAACCCACCACACACACTGGCACCATAACTCTTCCCCCCAGAGCTTCACCACCAAGGAGCACTCTCTTCCCCTCACCTATTCCCCATCCCACTCCAACAGCAGTCCTGCAGCATTCAACAACACCACACCCCTAAGCCAGGAACTCATGACAGGTCTGGAGACACCTGCTCCCTCACCTAGCCACTGGTATAGGGGTTTCATGGACTTGCAGCACCTTTCACCCCCACCCTTCATCCCCATCCAGTGCCTTGAGGGCCATCCAACAGCACACACCTTCACCAGAACAAAACAAGCAGGGCATCCTCCTGAAGCCCATTTTCACATGCATCAGCCAAGTGGCAGCTGCAGATTTGTGATATATGACACTGCCCCACCCCCTAAGAAAGGACCTCACTCACCCACATCAGGGGCCTGAGGGCTGGCAGTACTACCCACTCCATCTAGCTGCCCACGACAGGGGCCTAAGAATTAGTGGTGCCTCCCAATCATTCCAGCCAACAGCACCAGGCACCCAAGGACCAGATGCACTATACCCCCTGCCCCTACATGCTCTAGTGGACAGGACAAGCCCTCCATCCAGGCACCAGAGGCAGCTGACAGCCCCTTGCCTTGCCCCACACATTGCCTTCCACTGCAACCAGAGATCTGTGTCTGCTCTGAACATCCCCATGCAGCCCTGCCCACCTAGGACTATAGATGAGAATCTCTGCACCACACACTCAGTGACCAATGTCCTGGACAACTGAACATGAACAACCATACCCCCACAAGAACAGTGAACAGACTCCTGGGCTCACACATCCAATAGCTGCTCTGACCACCTGGACACAGGAGGTGACAGCTTCACACAATGCCAATAACCAGAGTAACACACATGTCCAGCCTACCTGGACATATCAAAACAAAAGAAAAATACAGGATGTAGTAAACAAAAATACAATAAATAAATGTAATAACTTATTGATGCCTCAGAGACAACAGTCAATATCAACTCACATAAAGAAGCAGGATAAGATGTCTCCAGTAAATGACCAAAATAAAGAACCAGAAAACTTTCCAGAGGAAGATAAGGCAATGGAATTACCAGATAAAGAATTCAAAAGAGATCAGGAAAAACTCAGACAAAGCCAAGGAACATGCAGACAATGCAATAGAAGAATTCAGGAAAACAATACAAGAACAAAATGACAGAATAAATAGGCTGCTAGAAACCATACAGAAACAGCAACTAAAAATCCAGAAGGTTAACAATAAAATTTCAGATTTAGACTACTCAAGAGAAGTTCATATCAGAGAATTGAGACAACAGAAGTCAGAATTAGTGTTTCTGAAGATAAATCCCTTGACACCAATTTATTTGAAGAAAAATCTGAGAAAAGAATCAATAAAATAAAGAAAGCCTAAGAATTATGTGGGATACTATCAAGCGGAAAAAATCTATGAGTGATCAGAGTACCGGAACAGAGGGGATAACAGAGAACTGTTGAAAAATTGCTGGCAGAAAATTTCCCTAATATCACAAAAGATGAAAAGATATCTATCCAAGAAGCTCAACAAACCCCATGTAGGGTAGACCCCTCAAACATTCACCACATTACATAACCAAATCTTCCAAAACCAAAGACGAAGAAAGAATCCTGAGAGTGGATAGGGTTAAAAAAAAAAAAGTCACCTACAAAGGAAAACCAATAAGACTAAGCTCAGATTACTCAGCAAAAACCATACAAGCAAGAAAGCAACGGGATGACATATATAAAGCCTTGAAGGAAAAAAAAACTACAAGCCAAAAATCATATATCCAGCAAAATTGTCTCTCAAATATGATGGTAAAATTAGGTCATTTTCAGATAAACAGAAATTAAGAGGATTAGTAAAAATCAGACCAAAATTACAAGAAATATTAAAAGGAGTTCTCTGGTTAGAGAACCAACAACATCAGACAACAATCTAAGACTATGACACAGGACAGATCAACCAAATATCAACCCAGATAGAGAATTCACAAAAACAAATCAAAGTTAAAAGACTGAAAATAGGGAACCAGAGATGTCAATATGTAAACAATGACAATGTCAAAACCAAAAAGAGGGAATAAACTGTGTAGTCACAGAACTTTCATATAGAGAGGAAGTCAACGAAACATCAAGAAATATAATACTGGTTTAAACTTAGAAAAACAAAGGCAAATTTCAAGGTAACCACAAAGGAAGCTAACAAGCCCACCCAACAAAATAAAAAAGGAGAAAAACGTAAAGACTCAGCAATACAAAAATAACAATAATGAAAGAGATGAAAAGAAAATACATAAAGTAAAAGAATTCAGGACAGAAAATTAAGCTGAACAAAGAAATTGTCAACACCACACACACACACAAAAGAATACATCAAAATGACAGCAGTAAGCTCATAAAAAAAAAAAAATTTTTTATACCTGTCAATAATTACACCGAATGTAAATGGTGTCATGGATCTAATTGTGTCCCCCAAAAATATAGGTATCAATTTGACTATGCCATGATTCTCAGTACTGTGTGATTGCCACTATTTTGTCATCTAATGTGATTTTCCTATGTCTTGTAAATTCTACCTCTATGATGTTAATGAGGTGGGATAGGTGGCAGTTATGTTAATGAGGCAGGACTGAATCTACATGATTGGATTGTGTCTTCAGGCAATCTAGTTTGAGATATAAAAGAGAGAAGTGAGCAGAGAGACAAGGCAACTCAGACCACCAAAAAAAGCAGAGCAGGGAGCAGAGCACATCTTTTGGACCCAGGGTTCTTGCATGGAGAAGCTCCTAGTCCAGGGGAAGATTGATGACAAGGGCCTTCCTCCAGGGCTGACAGAGAAGCCTTCCCTTGGAGCTGACAACTTGAATTTGGACATCTAGTCTAGTAGACTGTGAGAGAATAAACTGTTTGTTACAGCTATCTACTTGTGACATTTCTGTTATTGCAGCACTAGATGACTAAGACAACCTAAGACAACCACTAAAGAGAGAGTGACAGAATGGATTAAAAAAAAAATCCATCTATATGCTGTCTACAAGGGACACAGCAACACACATTAGACATAAGGAATAAACAAACTAAAACTCAAAGGATGGGAAAAAAATATCAAGCAAACAATAACCAAAAAAGAGAAGGAGTGGCAATATTAGTCACTGATAAAATAGACTTTAAAACAAAATCCACCATAAAGGATAAGGAAGGGCACTATATAATGATTAAAGGGTTAATAAACCAGGAGGATATAAGCATAATAAATAAATATATATGCACTCAATGACAGGGCTCTAAAACACATAAGACAAACTTTAACAACATTGAAAAGAGGAATAGACAGCTCCACAATAATGGTAGGAGACTTCAACACACCACTTTCAGTGAAGGACAGAACATCTAGAAAGAAACTCAATAAAGATAAGGAAGATCTAAATGTCACAATCAACCAACTCTGCTTCATAGATATATGCAGAACATTCTACACAACAGCAGCAAAGTATACATTCTTTTCCAATGTACATGGAACATTCTCCAGAATAGGCCACAAAATAAGCCTTAACAAAATCTTAAACCCTGAAATAATACAAAGCATCTTCTATGATCACAATGTCATAAAAGTAGAAATCAATAACAGAACCAGTTAGGAAAAAAAAAAAGAAATCAAATACATGGAAACTGAACAACACCTTGCTTAAAAACTACTGGGCAATAGAAGAAGTCAAGGATGGAATAAAAAAATTCATAGAATAAAATGAAAATAAAAACACATCTTACCAAAATCTTTGGGACACAGCAAAACCAATGCTTAGAGGTCAATTTTTAGTAATAAATACACACATCAAAATAGAAGAAAGAGCCAAAATCAAAACATTAATCCTGCGACTGAACAAATAGAAAGAAAGCAGCAAAAGAAGCCCTCAGGCACCAGAGGAAAGGAAATAATAAAGATTAAAGCAGAAATAAATGAAATAGAGAACAGAAAAACAACTGAAGGAATCAACAAGACCAAAAGTTTGTTCTTTGAATAGATCAACAAAATTGACAAACTATTGGCCAAATTGACAAAAGAAAAACAGGAGAGAAAGCAAATAACCCATATAAGAAATGAGAAAGGTAATATCACAACAGACCCAACTGAAATAAAAGGATCATAACATAATACTATGAAAATTGTACTCCAACAAATTTGAAAACCTAGAAAAAATTAACTAATTTCTAGAAACTCACTACCTACCTAAACTAACACAAACTAAGGTAGAAAAACTAAACAGAACCATAAAAAAGAGACTGAAGAGGTAATTAAAAAAAAAAATCTTACCAACCAAAAAAAAAGCCCTGGACTGGACAACTTCACTGGAGAATTCTACTAAACTTTCAGAGAAGAGCTAACACCAATACTACTCAAGCTATTTCAGAGCATAGGAAAGGAAGGAATACTCCCGAACTCATTCTATGCAGCCAGTATAACCCTGATATCAAAGCCAGACAAAGACATCACAAAAAAAGAAAATTATAGACCAATATCCCTCACGAACACAGATGCAAAAATTCTCAACAAAATTCTAGCCAATGGAATTCAACAGTATATCAAAAAAATATATATATATCATGACCAAGTGGGATTCATACCAGGTATGCAGGGATGGGAAACCCTGGTGGCATACTGGTTAAGTGCTATGGCTGCTCACCAAAAGGTTGGCAGTTTGAATCCGCCAGGTGCTCCTTGGAAAATCTATGAGGCAGTTCTACTCTGTCCTATAGGGTCGCTACGAGTCAGAATCGACTCAATGGTAGTGGGTTTGGTTTTTTTTTTTTTATGCAGGGATGGTTTGACTTTAGAAAATTGATCAACATTATCCACCGCATAAATAAAAAAAACAAAAAAGAAACACATGGTCTTACAAATCGACATAGAAAAGGCATTTGACAAAGTCCAACACCCATTCCTGATAAAAACTCTCAGTAAAATAGGAATAGAAGGGAAATTCCTTGACATAATAATGGCATTTATACAAAGCTAACAGTCAACATCACTCTAAACAGAAAGAGACTGAAAGCATTCCACCTGAGAATGAGAACCAGACAAGCATGCCCTTTATCACCATTTTTATTCAAATTGCGCAGTAAGTTCTAGCTAGAGCAATAAGGCAAGAAAAAATAAATAAATTACATCCAAATTGGTACAGAAGAGGTAAAACTATCCGTATTCGCAGATGATATGATCTTATACACCAAAACCCCCAAAAAATCCACAAAAAAGCTACTGGAACTAATAGAGGATTTCAGCAAAGTGGCAGGATACAAGATTAACATACAAATTCAGTTGGATTCCTCTACACCAACAAAAAGAAATTCGAAATGGAAATAATCAAATCAATACCATTTACAACAGCCCCAAAGAAGATAAATTACTTAGGAATAAATCTAACCAGGGACATAAAAATCCTATACAAAGAAAACTACAAAACACTACAGTAAGAAACCAAAGAGGCCTACACAAGTGGAAAAACATACTATGCTCATCAATAATAAGACTCAACATCATGAAAATGTCAATTCTACTGAAAGCTATCTACAGGTACAATGCAACCCTGATCCAAACTCCAATAGCATTCTTTAACGAGATGAAGAAATAAATCACCAACTTTATGTAGAAAGAAAGAGGTCTTGGATAAGGAAAACATTGAAGAAGGAGAAGAACAAAGTGGGAGGTCTCACACTACCTGATTTTAGAACCTATCATACAGCCATGGAAACGCTGGTGGTATAATGGTTAAGAGCTACGACTGCTAACCAAAAGGTTGGCAGTTCAAATCCACCAAACACTACTTGGAAACCCTATGGGGAAGTTCTGCTCTGTCCTATAGGGTCACTATGAGTTGGAATCAACTCAACAGCAACAGTTTTTTTGTTTTGTTTTAACATAGTCATGGTAGTCAAAACAGTCTGGCACTGGTACAACAACAGACAAGTAGACCAGTGGAACAGAACTGAGAACCTAGACATAAATCCATCTTTCTATGAGTAGCAGATATTTCACAAAGGGCCAAAATCTTTTAAATGAGGAAAAGACGGTCTCTTTAACAAATGGTACTGGCGTAACAAGATATCCATCCGTAAAAAAAATGAAACAGAACCTCATGTCATATACAAAAACTAACTCAAAGTGGATCAAAGTTCTAAATATAAAATCTAAAACAATAAAGATTATGGAAGAAAAAAATAGGGACAATCCTAGGGGCCCTAATACATGGCATAAATAGGATACAAACCATAACTAAATAATGCACAAACACCAGAAGAGAAAATAGATAACTGAGAACTCCTTAAAAATCAAACAAGACTTCATCAAAAGAGTAAAAAGACAACCTATAGACTCGGGGGGAATATTTGGCTATGACATATCCAACAAAGGTTTAATCTCTAAAATCTACAAGATACTGCAACACCTCAACAACGAAAAGGCAGATTTCAATTAAAAAATGGTCTAAGGATATGAACAGACACTTCACCAAAAAAGACATTCAGGTGGCTAACAAACACATGAGGAAATTCTCCTGATCATTAACCATTAGAGAAATGCAAATTAAAACCTTCTCACCCCAACAATACTGGCACTAATCTAAAAAACACAAACCCATTGCCATTGAGTCAGCTCCTACTCAACAACCTTACAGGACAGAGTAAAGCTGCCCAACAGGGCTTCCTAGGAGCAGCTGGTGGATTCAAACTGCTGACCTTTTGGTTAGCAGCCAAGCTCTTTAACCACTTCACCACCAGGGCTTCAATATTGGAAAGGTTGTGGGGAAACTGAACTCTTAATGAACTTCTGGCGGGAATGTAAAATGGTACAACCATTTTGGAAAACAATATGGTGCTTCCTTAAAAAGCTAGAAATAGAAATACCATACGATCCAGCAATTCTACTCCTAGGAATATGCCCTATAGAAGAGCCACCACATGAATACACATATTCATACCCGTGTTCATCAGAGTACTATTCACAATAGCAAAAAGATAGAAACAACTTAAATGCCCATCAACAGAGGAATGGATAAACAAATTATGGTACAATGGGATACTGTGCAACAATGAAGAACAATAATGAATTCATGAAACATCTCACAACATAGAGGAATTTGGATGACATTATTCTGAGTAAAATAAGTCAATCACAAAACAACAAATATTGTATGAGACCAATGTTATAAGAAAGGCCAGTTGAAACCCAGCTCTCTCACTTATCAGATGTGAGCTCTTAGACCCATTACTTAACCTCCCTGAATCTGTTTCCTTATCGGTAAAATGGAAATAAAAATACATTACTCATAGGGAGATAAAAATTGATACAAAGAGAAAAACTGTGAAGCCAGAGCTCACACCCAGTTAGCACTCAGAAAACAGTAATTATCATACTAAGGAAGATCCTTGGGGCTGTTCTAAGAGAAACTCAGGACATCCAAACCAACTGGATCTATTTAGAACCTAGGAAACTTTGTACACAGAATCAGCCTAAAAATAAGAGGCTCTTTGGCCTTTTTAATGGTCACCTGATCTCATACCTAACGTACGCCCAAGTTGAAGAACACAGAAAGAAGCAGGTCAGAAGATTCCTGGGAGCTATGTGGCCATCACTCTAACAGTCGTCACAACAGCAGAGCCTCTCATCCCCATCCTAAAGCCAAAACCCAAACCCATTGCCAGCAAATCTATTCCAACTCATAGGCCACCCTATGTGTGTCAGAGTAGAACTGCACTCCATAAGGTTTTCACTGACTATAACCTTATGGAGTACGTTGTCAGACCTTTCTTCCACAGCACTTCTGGGTAGATATGAACCACCAGTCTTTTGGGTGGTAGCTGAGCTCAAGCCATTTGTGACACCCAAAGACCTCATCCCCATCCTACAGGTGGGGAAACTGAGGTTCAGCAAGGCTATCAACAATAGATCTGGGACTCAAACCCAGGTCCTAGGTGTCCCACACATTCCTTGTCACCTGCTAAAATGTCTCACCACACTGGCATTAGGAGTCTTTCTGAATCTCAGTCTATGTCCCTCTTTGGCAGGACAAGCCCATTACAGGAGATGAGAGGAGACTGGAAGCCTCATCTTAGGGGAAGTAGGGCTCCTGTGGTTCCCTTGGAAGGATGAAGAACTTGGCACAAGCTGTCAGGGGTTATGCAGAGAGCACAAACAACAATACTCCTAGGCATTACTTAGTGGGGAAAGAAAAAGAGAAACAGACACCCAGCTTGTAAAAATGAAATTGGGTGTCCACTCCGATCGGGACTGAGCACCAACCTCAGGAAGGGGGAATAAGGAAGAATTACCCTTCCAGGGGTGGGCAGCAAGTATAAACACAAGCAACGCTATTATGGTTCCGCTCCTATGTAAATCACAGTTACGGAGTGAGGAAACCAATTTCAGCATGACAGGAATAGACATAAAAAGGATATGTGGGACCCTAAGCCTCTTCCCCAGCATAGCATAACCACATTATAACTAGACAGAGTCCTCAAATGGGTACCACAGCTAATTAACAGTTCCCCCTTTAAAAAGAGAGTATTGCTTATTTTACAGACATGCTGGAATTAACTAGCAGGATTTCAAATCAGGCTCTTCTTACTCATTTATTTTTCCCTGTAACTTGAACCATGTTTTCCCTGAGTTCCAAACTAATGAAATGCTTATTTAGAAGCTGTAGCCATCTGTGATTGGTGCTGCCACATTGGCCTCTGCTCCCTTCCCCATGGGTTGATGAGGTTCTTGGGGCATGGGGAATTTCCCAGGACACCCAGATTGAGGAATCCCTGTTGTATAGGAAGGAATGCACTGGCGCTCCTCTGCTTCAAGAGGCTGGCTGCTGTCTGCTCTGCTGGGAAATCTTGACAGCTGGCACCCTGGCAGCCTCACCTGCCACTGGATTGTGTTAACCTGCACAGGAAGCTGGGAAGTCTCACTCTGGCACACTCCCTCTGCTCAGCCTTCAGCATGGGCTCTGTGTGCTGGTGACCCAAGAAGCCCAGGATACCACTCCCATCAGCCCCCCACCCTTACTTTCTCCTTCGCTACAGGCGAGAACACCAACCTATGATGCTTCATCCCTGCTGCTTTATTTCTTGCTCAAGGATGGTTTCCCTCCGTTTACCCAGTGATTAAAATGAAATTAAATGCATTACATTCTCCTCAATTAATTAAAGTCAGCATCAGGGTCCACCTACCTCTGCCGCTTCTTGCTCATTCTCCTGATAACCACTCCCCCTCACCCAGCATGGGCAGCCGCAAACTCTGAGACCTGTGATCACTGTGATGGCAGGTATGAACAATAGGAAGAATACTTGCAGCCTCACCCTCAGACAAGAGCTGCTGATGGGCAGGCCCCTCATCAAGGCTGTCAGCCCAATCTTCTGGGTCCCCTGCCCCAGCCTACCTCAGCAACAAGATTTCCTTGTTCCTGCTCACTTTTCTCTACTCTCAATTCTAGGCTCTGCTTGATAACAGTAAATCATCAACTTTCTAAAAGTACTTCGATCTCCTGTTTCTGGTCCCCTTCCCTGCCCGGCCTCTCTAAATACCATCTCCTCAATTTCATTCAACAAACATTTGATGTGAGCCTACTTTATACCTGGCATTGTCTAGGCTATTCATCCTCCCCTTGGCACCATGAGGGCCCACAACTCCGCCTGTGCTGTTCCTTGTGTATTCCCACACATGGCAAGGACTAGGTGCTTGACAAGTATTTGTGGATCAAATGGATGCCTACATAGGAGAAGACAGCCTTGCAAACAACCAGTAAAGCACAATGTGATCAGTGCTATAAAAGAAGTGAGTATAAAGTCCTTTGGGAACTCAGAAAAGAGAGCAATCAATTTTGCCTGAGCAGGATGCATTCAAGTCAGAGGTCACCAAACATGCAAAATTATGACAACATGCAGGTGTGGAGTGAGCTGAAGAGGACAGCAATGCTGCCTGTGCCCTGCGACAAGGCCACAGAAGGGCTGACCAAGATGCTTCTATGGGGAGGTCAACATAGAAACCAGTCAGCCAAGTTGGGCCTGCCATCCTGATGAGGGCGGGGTCTCTCAGGAATTTCAGTCCCTGAGCTCTGCTTTGTGCAGACTCCTGGAATAGGCTCTGGGGCCACAAGGAAGAATCAGACCAATAACTGCACTTAAGGGGCTCACTGCTGAGTGAGGAAGAAAGGCTGAATGGGCAGTTAAAGTAAAGTGTGATGAGGGTGCCTGATGGTCCTGCCAACCCTGGGCACCTGGGCTGTACTGGCTCCAACTGCTACAAGCTCTGAGATGGTAGAAGTGCCAGGGGGAGGGTGTAGAACAATACTGGTTGTTATTAGAAGGGCTTAGAAGTCCAAAAAGGGATTGAAATCAAGGCCAAGGGGAGTTCGGGCTTCACTGTCACCAGGAAAGAGCCTCTGATGTTCTGGAAAGACTGGGCCCTCCCATCCCCATCCAGAACCCTCCACAGAGGGTGACCCAACTTCTGCAGGAAGCCTGGGACTTCTGCGGGCACATCTAACTCCCACCCAAAATGGTTTTCTCCTCAATTTCTACTTCCCAGTCTTCCCTCTCCTGAAAAAAGAGGCAAAGTAAAACAAGGAAAGGAGAAGAAAGCAAGTCTGGAGAAAAGACGAAGAGGCATATGTTTGTGTCTTAGGACTACCATAACAAAATACCACAAACTGGATAGCTTATTATGACAGAAATTTATTGTCTCACAGTTCTGGAGGCTAGTAGTCTGAATTCGGGGTGTCAGCAGGGCCATGTTCTCTCTGAAGCCTCAACGGGAAGATCATTTCTTGTCTCTCTCAGCTTCTGGTAGCCCCAGGTGTTCCATGGCTTGCAGAGATGGCCATTGTCCCTCTGTCCTTTTGTGCCTCCTTTTTATAAGGACATGACTTAGATTGGATTAGGATCTACCCTACTCCAGTATGACCCTATGTTAACTGGTAACATTTTCAAAGATTCTACTGTCAAACAAGATCACACCGACAAGTACCAGGGGTTAGAACTTCAGCATAACTTTTCGGGGGACACAATTCAATCCATAACAGGGGCAAAGAAACGGGAGGGAGGAGAGAGGTAGAAACATCAAGAAGGCCCCTTGGCACAAAATCAGGGACATATATTGGCTTTTCCAAAGGTATAGCTGGAGCCTAGAGACCTCTGCTCCAGGGTCAGGATGCTGAAGGATTCTGGGGAAGTTAAGACCACTGCCCTAGGTTGTACCCCCCAGTCCTACACACCTCTTCACCATGCAGCTGATGCTCTGAGCCCAGAGTACCAGTCAACTAGGAGGAGGGCTTGATTCAACAAGGCTGCTTTGATGTCCTCCCTCATTAGGGGCCAATCCTGTGCCAGAACTCCAGTGAGGCTACTAGTGTCATATGACTCTTAGGAAGGGCGTGGAGGATTCAGATAAGGAACAGTTTACTGGCTAGTCTTCTGATTCAGACAATTCTGCATTTCAAATTGCTTCAGTTCAAACTCCTTGTGATTTTTCTGGGCTGCTGGGAGGAAAGTGTATTGATTCTGTATTTTGATAAGGTCAGCAGTGATCAGCTCTGACAGTCAAGTGGATGGCCTGTCCCCTTTCCCCTCCTCCACTGGATGTGACTCCACATGCAGAAAAGGAGGGAGAGAAAAAAAGGCTGTATCCATGGGTCTGAAAATCTCTTTAAGCCCCATCAGCAAAAGTGGGCCCCTCTTGGATTGCAGTCTATTGAAAGCAGTAAGGGCACACTTGATCTTTTGTGTGTACAATTTCATTTTTCTTTCCCTCTGTGAGTTTCTGCCCTGAAGCCTATTCTCCTGGTTGATGACTCATTTCCCTCCCAAGGAAAAGAACCAATTAAGTTCCATGTAACATCAGCAGAGACTCATGATGACAGCGACTAACATTTAGAACCTGTAAGATTGCTCAGACTGAGATGACTAGGAGAGCGTGGAGAAGGCCCCTCTGAGGTTTCACACAGCTGATTTGAGTAAGGTAAGAAAAGGGCTTGGGTTATTCTCCCTTTGCTGAGGCCCTGGGAGGGGAGGCTGCCTGATGGTCCCTCCTTAGGAAGAAATGACGGCTCCCTGGGAATAGGAGATATGTTCACAATCCAACCTTGTCAGCCAAAAGCTGACACTGCTTGGAGGTCTCTCAAATGGTATGCAGAACGCTGAGCCTGTGAGTGTATGGGCATTTTTCTAGAGAGATGATCCAGAACTTTCATCAAATTCTCAAAAAGGCCCATGGCCCAAAGAAAGTTAAGAATTATTGTACTACAGAATCCTTTCAAAGATCCTTCAGAAAGTACCAGGCTCCCCAAACCTCCACCCAGTCAGCAGTGCCATGGCAGGTAGCCGGAATACCAAGACCTAGGACCAAGAGTGATGTCTCGTGGACCTGGATGAGTTAGTACAATGCTGATGCCCTGGTGATCTGAGGGTCCAGCTGAGAACAAGCTCCATGACCTGACAGAAAGGAGCATGAGGACAGTACGCCCATCACAGGAAGGAATGGTTTCCTGCACTGATGTCAGTTATATACCAGCTGCAGAACCGCATTCAGATCCAAGTGCCACTAGATTTGAACCAGCCTCAGTATACTCAGGGCCACTGTCTTAGTTATCTAGTGCTGGTATAATAGAAATACCACAAGTGGATGGTTTTAACAAAGAGAAATTTATTCTCTCACAGTCTGGGAAGCTAGAAGTCCAAATTCAGGGTGCCAGCTCCAGGGGGGAGGCTTTCTGTCTTTGTCAGCTCCGGGCAAATATCCTTGTCATCAGTTTTCCCCAGTCAAGGAGCTCCTCAGTGCAGGGATCTTGGGTCCAAAGGACATGCTATTCTCCCGGCTCTTGTTTCTTGGTGGTCTGAGGTCCACCTGCCTCTCTCTGCTCACTTCTCTCTTTTATATGTCAAAAGAGATTGGCTTAAGATACAACCTAATTTTGCAGATCTGGTCTCATTAACATAACTGCCGATAATCCCATCTCATTAACATCATAGAGATAGAATCTACAACACATAGGAAAATCACATCAAATGACAAAATGGTAGACAATCACACAATACTGGGAATCATGGCCTAGCCAAGTTGATAGATATTTTGGGGGGAAACAATTCAATCTATGACAGCCACTAACCAGGATGATGAGGGATCTGAAATGACAATATCAAACACAACAGAAATCACAACTGCTCTGAGTGGGTATCTACTCTTACAGGCATGATGTTTGGTGCTTTAGGCACAGGATCTCATAAACTATTCACAACAACCCTGTGAGGTTCCTATAACTCCATTTTACAGATAAGAAGATTGTGATTCTTTCAAATCTGTTCATACCAAGGCCAGTATGTAGAAATGGCCACATTTGAGTTCATGTCTGTGTGACTCCAAAGCCAATGTTTGAGAACCATACGCTAAAAGAAACAAGGTCAGAACTAGGGAATAGCTTAGAGAAGAGAACCTCTGGAAAGATGACAGTAGAAGATGGGGTAAACTACTGCTGCAAAAACAAGAGTTGGGAACAAGAGGAGGAGCTACTGGAAGGCAGATTTGGGCTACATAGAGACATTTTTCCTAGCAGCATTAGGCAGTAAGTCAAGATAACTCTATGCTCATAGTCCCACAGAAGGCTCTGCTGAAAGAAGCCTTAGGCCATTTCTTCAGCAGAGATGACCATAGTTTGCTCCACATGATCCCTTTGCCACAACTGATTGAATCAGAAGTGGACTTCTGATCCAGTGATCATTCCTGAGCCTGGTAGAAAAAACTCAGTGCTAACAGAGTTTTATTTAAATAATGCTTGCTGCTGTAACAAACCCAAAGATGTGTGATGGTTCAGATCTGATAGAGGCTTATCTCTCAATTGTGTGAAGTCTTAAATGGGTGTTAGTAAGCAGGTCTCCTTTGAGTGATGATTTAGGGACTTTCCATCTTAGGCTCTTTCCATCTTGCACTTCCACTATCTTCAATGCATGGCTTCCAAAGTCATGGGGCTGGTTTACCTCAAGCCAGAAGAAAGGGAAAGATTGTAGAAGACTAAGGATGTTCTGTGGGCCAGGCCAGGAAGTACTGCACACCACTTCAGCTTACATTCCATTAGATGGAACTCAGTGACATGGCTATACCTAACTGTAAGGGAGGCTGGAAAATACAGTCTACCTGTGTACTCAGGAAAAGTAAGAAGTAGGTTGACTGAAACTCCAGCCAGTCTCTGCCAGAAGCAGAGAGGAGCAAGGTTTATCAGAAGAGTTATAGGCTACATTACTTCCTGTTCTCCCACATATTTACAATTCCCTCACCAAGGTCATTAATAAAGAAAACAGTCTTCATTTTCTGAAACAAGATTCCTGAGAAATGCATGTGAAACAAGAAGCCCATACGATCTAGGGACTCACTAAGTAGTGAATCATGAGTAAAGCCATTTTAGGAGTTTGTCCCCAAGGCTGCTGGACAGATAGTTCTCTTCTACAAAATGGTAGCGCCTCAGTCTTCCCTCGATGCTTTTCTGGAAGCCTCCCCAAGGGGATTGCTCTTATCTCCCTGATTTCTTGCTCATTATCTCTCTTGGCTACTGTCCACCATCATTCTGCTGGTCACTTTAATTCTGGCAACACCATTCTGCCACATCAGCAGCACACCACTCACACCACCTTAACTGACTAACTCAGACTTCCCTAGGCCATCTCTTCTCCTCCAACCTGCCTCTGAAGCCTACCACCCTTCAGAGCTGCCTGCACCAGGGCTGTCTTGTTGCACAATTCCAGAAACCATATCCACATTGTAGCCTAATGTCAATGACATTCCTTGGAATTGTACCACTGTGCAGCCCCGAGTTCGATACCAGGAGAGGTGTCACTGGTTCTACACGCCAACATCTCCGAACCTCACCTCTTTCCACATTAGGACCTCTGACATATGTAGAATATTTTAATTGGTCTGGTTGAAATACAATATAGAGATGTGCAGAATAAAGTAGGTTATGTTGCATTTCAGTTCACTCATATGTTCTCATCTGGAAAAATAAACTATTCTTAGTTTAAAGGTCAATTGGTGTGTGTGTGTCTGTGTATGTTTTGCCTGTAACATCCTTTGACATAGTAATAAAATTTCCTGATAAAAACAGAAAAATTAGAACTGTTACCTTAGACTTGTTTCCTGAAAGTACTGGTCTTTAGCTAACATTTGTGACCATGTATTTATTCTGCCATCTTGGTCCATGACTATTTCCAAGAAGCCTATCCTCAGGCCACTTGGTGAATACTTATTGAGTGAATGAATGACATCTAACCTTCACACACGTGTTCAAAAATTTCACTTGAAGGAGGGAGAAAGTATTACCAGTGCTCTTTTCTCCCCAGTGAGGAAAACTAGACAAGAATCATGTAACACTGACACTGAGCTAGAAGTAGCAGGTGGTCCATGCTGATGGCCTTCTCCAAGCTGTGGGCATGTTCAGATCCTCCAGCTAGCCAAAGTCCCCCCCAAGCAGTCCCAGTGGCCAACCACCCTCCAGTGATAACTGCACACCCCCCATTCCTTGCTTAACCTCCCTTGCCCCAGCCAGGGCAGCCAAGCTCTATAGCCTCTAACTGCGAATATCAGCTTTAGGAGCTAGTGCAGAGCCCTCAGCAGTGCTGGGGACAGGGTAGCCTGAGAGCAGGTACAGGGCTCAGCTTATCTGTAACTACAAAAACATCCTCACTGACCTTAGCCACCAGGAGCCTGACAGATGCTCATTTAGAAAATGTGTCTTGGGTTCACAAAGCAGGAAAATAATCAGAAATGGCCAACAGGCCCCAGAGTCCATACTTGTGGGCTCCAGCTTCATTGATTTAAAATACCAACTTCGACCAGTCACCCCATTTCTTTCCAGACAGAAACGAGATGTACCAGATCAGGTAGCCTAAAAGGTTTGGCATGTCCATTCCAAATGGACTCTCTGAGGTAGCTAATTAGAGACTGAAGACATTTCTATTTCATTTATTGTTCAGCTTTATTTAAAGGCAAAGTCCTCAAATGGCAGTGAGAGTGTTCAAATTGTTTTAAGGGCATCTTTCCTTTCTGTGCCACTGTAAGCCTGATCTCCATTTTTCCAAGCTCTGGAGAGAAACTCCGCTTGCCAACACTTGAGTGATTTCACCTCTAGCGTTTCCATGGTGATGCACATCGCTGCACAGCCTGGAGAAAAGGTGCAGCTCCAAGTGACAATGAATATGAACGAAGCCTGGCAGCCTCCCTTGGCCTAGGGGACTCTTCTGGAGGAGATAGGCTGAATAGAACACTGGATCCACATGACCTCTGGCCTCAGGTACCCTGAGGTGGACTCTCCCTACCTAGGAGAGTCTGGATCTATTCCTGGGAAACCACAGCTGGCAGGGGCCCCAGGGACTGGGGAGGGGAGGAATCAGTTGTCCAGGAAATACGCACAGAGTATCTCCTGCAAAGCAAGCACAGTGCAGCATGCTATACTGGACTACATAGGGTCTCCATGGCCCTGGAGTCTATGGGGCCCTGACCTCTCTCCTGATCTAGCCTAAACGCAGTGACCTGCAGACTCCCATTACATCGCCTGGACTTAGCTATTTAAAAAAAAGAAAAATCCCCAAGTACCTAATGCTGACCCTGCTGCCTGGTGAGGACCACAGCCTAAGGTAAGGTTTGGGGTATAGAACCCCTCTTGCCTTCTCTCACAAAATAGTAAAATAAAGGTAACATTTATTGAGTACTTACTCTGTGCCAGATACTGCACTAAATGTATTACATGATTTTCTCACATGATCCTCACCATAAAACCATCCCTATGTGATAGGTACTATTTTTATCTCTATTTCACAGATGAAGAAACTAGGGGTCAGAGAGGTTAACTCGCTTGCCCAAGATTAGCCAGTGTTGAAACTAGGATTTGAATTCAAGTAGTCTTGACTTAGAGCCTGATATTGGACAAGTCCCCATACCCCTGTGTCTAGGGCTGAACCAACCCAAAGATTAACAATCACACATTGATTTTCAGAACTCACATTTTGTTCAGTCTTTCACAGTTTACAGTAATGACTATAGCTTCCACTTCTTGAGCATCTTCTACAGGCTAAACATTTTACATACTTGACTTAATCTGGTCTTATGAGAGTCTTGTGAGATGAGTGTCATTATTCCCACATTACATTTGAGGAAATTGAAGCCCTGAGAGATTAAGTTTGTCAGGTGAGTGTCAGAGGCTACATTTGAACCCAGTTCTGGCTCCAAAGCCTGTAGTTCTGCACCATGTTACACTTTTCATATCTCATTTAATCCAGGTCCCAGATTGAGTGACCAGCTCTCTACCTGGGGGGGATAACCCAGGACACTAAACAGGATGGGAAAGGAGCAGTAGTGGTGCAGTTGTTAAAGCACTCAGCTGCTAATCAAAAGGTCGGTGGTTTGAACCCACCAGCCACTCCATGGGGGAAAGATATGGCAGTTGGCTACCATAAAGATTTACAGCCTTGGAAGCCCTAGGGGGCAACTCTACTCTGTCCTCTAGGGTCCCTATGAGTCATAATCAACTCAACAGCAGTGGGTTTGGTTTTGGGTTAAGCAGGATGGGGATGCGAAAGCCAAAGCTCCTCCCCTTTTACTGCTGCCTGCTTGGTCACATTTAGCAAACTCATGCAGGTATAAACATGTATTGAATACCTACTGGGTATAGACCCTGTGCCAGGCACCAGGAGCACAGAGAATAAAAGGGCCAGCCCCTGAACTCCCATCAGTGCCAGTTCTTGCATTTACCCCTGACATGAAGCATCACAACCCTGTGATCATGCTCACTTTATCAGCAAGGATACTGATATTTGGCATGATTAATCAATCCATCCAGAGGCCACACAGTGAATTAGTAGGAAAGTCAAGACAGGAACCCAGATCAGCAACCCAAGGCCGTGTAACTTTTTGTGCTTTGCTATGAACAAGCACCACAGGCTATAAGAGCACTGAGAAGGGAACAATTCTGCCTGGGGCTTAAGGAGGAAGGCTGCCAGAGGAGAGGACTTTGGTGCAGAAAACACCAAGGGTAACTAACAAGGGAATTCTTTATTTACAGTCCATAGTTTCCTGAAGGTTAATGGATAAACCTCAGGGATTCCACAAACCACCTGAAATGAGACCAAAAAATTTGCACCTATGTGGAAATGTTTGTTTCCATTGGGAAAATTGCCATCATATTCTCAGATGCTCAAAAAAGCTCCTGGCCCCTCAAAGTAGATTAAGGACCACTGTCTTATAATGATGCATTTGGTCTGATGGGTGACTGATGGGAGAAAACTGTCCCTTTGGCAGATATAGTGTGGGAATCCAGCCTCACAAGAGAGCTATGTGAATGCAAAGCTGCTCCACCAAGCTCAAGCCTTCCCCAGTCTGTCTCCTGGACCTCTTCATCCTTACACATTCTGGAGTACTCAGAAGTGGCCAGAGTTGCCAAGACAGTAAGGAAGAAAGGGGGAGAAGCATGGTTCTTCTCAAACAAGGAAGTAACCTTTCTCTACTTGGCTCTTAATCAATATCTGCAACCTGGACAGTCCTTCCTCTGGGATCCCAGATTGCCTAAGGAAACCACTGCTTTCCCTCAGCCTTCTTCCTTTGGTTTTGATGTATTTCAAGCTGCATGCCTAATATTCTGTGCTTTCAAAACAGAAATGATGAGGGAGTGACTCAAATGGAAAGGCTTGTGCCTGGAGCACTTGGCGGAACAGTTTACTAATCTGGATGACGTCCACCGTGAAGACGGAGAAATGAAGGCCTTTCAGGGTTAAACAAACTGGGAAGACATAGCAGCGGCAGCAGCCATCACCATTGCCTCTGCTGCAGAGCCAGTCCCCAGTGGCACGGCAGAGTTGTACCAAGTTCCCAGGAGTGCAGCGTCAGATTGCTTAGCAGGGAGAATCAAAGCATTTTCAAGATAATTCCATTTTAACTGTGGTCTGCTCACTGCCTGTGCATACATTTATAAGCCAGTCAGACTCAATGCTGTCATCCAATTAGCTCATGCCAGCATCTGGTTCCCAGGGCTAAAATGAAACAGGCAGGGTGAGATCAAACTCGAGTCCCACTACTTTTGGGTTAGATGTCCAGGAGCTCATGAAGCTGTGGAAAGAGGCAGAATGCACCTGCTGCAGGCAGCTGGCAGTGCCATCATAGCCCAGCAACTCCAGCAAAGGCAGGGGCTAGTCCATCAGGATGTCATTGCTGTGCTCCCTCTCTGGGCCTGGCAGTGAGCCAGGCCCCAGAGAGTTAGAAATGAAAGCCAATCTCTCTTCTGAACAAGCTCAGTCTAGTGGGAGATACAGCCTGGTAAAAAGGCAATTATAACACAGTGAGATGAGGGCTGTGATAGAG
This sequence comes from Loxodonta africana, assembly GCF_030014295.1. NCBI lineage: Eukaryota > Metazoa > Chordata > Mammalia > Proboscidea > Elephantidae > Loxodonta > Loxodonta africana. Next base: position 42,955,538 of record NC_087367.1, on the reverse strand, counting down.
TGAAGCACAGGGGATGGTGAGAGCACAAAGGAGGGGGAACAGAAAACTCAGCTACAGAAAGGGAGGGAGGGCTTCCTGGAGGAGGTGATGCGTATACTTGTATAGTGGTAAATATATAGGTAACAAAACATTTGCCATTTCAACAATCCTCACATGTACTGTTTAGTGAAATTATGTTTATTGTTATTCAACCACCACCATTAACCATTCCTGAATTTTCATATGCACTGATTTTTGAAGACAAATAATGAGTTAGTAGAAGGAACTATACTGAGCAGGCAAGTAGCTCATTATGGACAGAGCAGAGGAGGGTGTGTGAACAAGATAAGAGAGGGAATAGAGATGTGGATGGCTGCCTAAGCCACTGATCCTCACACTTTAGCCTGTACTAGAACCACCTGGAATGCTTGTTAAAACATAGATGGCTGGACCCCACCACAAGAACTTCTGATTCAGTAGGCCTGGGTTAGTATCCCTGGTGGCAGTCGTTAAGCACTCAGCTGCTAACAGAAAGCTTGCTGGTTTCAACCCATCAGTCGATCTATGGGAGAAAGATGCGGTAGTCTGCTTCCATAAAGGTTTATAGCCTTGGAAACCCTATGGGGAAGACCTGCTCTGTCCTGTAGGGTTGCTATTAGTCAGAATCAACTTGATGGCAACCGGTTTGCATTTGGTTTGGTTTAGGTCAGGGTTGGGGCTTAAGAATTTGCATTTCTAACAAGTTCCTGGGTAATGCTAATGCTATTAGAGTAACCTGACCCTATGAATTCCAGGAAATTTCTAGTAGTCCCTAAACTAGCCCAAGCCAAATTTGGTCCACCTGCATGCAAGGAAGGGCCAACTGTGACCACTAATTGTCCTCAAAAGAGGACACAGCAATAGGCGGAATGAATCAGAAGAAAAATCATCACCCGGATGCTATTTCAAACCGAGAGGTCCAACAAGAACCATGTCACCTCCTGTTTCCCAGCCACCTTCCAGAATTTCCCCTCCCCAGTAAGCCTACTCAGCTGCCATGTTGCTGCCCAAATCACGTATAAGCCCTGCTTCCCCATAGCTCAGGGAGTCAGATCTGAGGAACTTCCTCCCAGCTTCTTGCTATGCACATTGCAACAAAGTTACTTTCTCTTTCTCAAAGACTGGTGACCAGATAATTGGCAAGTCTGAGCCCACTGGACAAGAACCCACCTTCTATGGTTCAGTAACACTAGGCTAGGAACCACACATAAAGAAGCACTTCCCTAAGCCATTTTGAGATATTGGGATTTATCTCAAGAGTGGGTCAAGAGGTAGAAAGCTGTTAAAAGCTATTGATGGAGAGGGGGGGAACACCAGATCTATATCTTAAGATCACCCTGACAACAGGGTCAAGGATGGGTTGAATGGGGTGGGATTAGGGACAGAAAAATTAGTCAGGAGGTGGTTGCAGTGATCCAGACTAAAATGAAGGCAGCTCCAGTGAAAATGGAGACAAAGGGTCATCTAAGAGATTCTAGGGGACCTCGGGGCTGGCTAGGGGTGGCATAGTTAGACATCACAGTTAGACACCAGTTGCTAAAACAAAAAATGCAGAAAGATCATTTTTGGGGCCCAGGGGTTGATGAATTCTGTTTTACATGTGTTAACCTTGCGGGTGCCTGCAAGACATCTAAATGGAGATATCTGCCAAGCAAAGATACACAGGCTTAAAGACTAGGGAGAGGTATGATCTGAGGGGGATTTGGAAGTCACTAATGTGGGGGGCGAGTGAAAGACATGGGGGAGAATAAGATGGCCTGAGAATAAAGACAAATTGAGAAATGCCTTCATTTAAGAGGCTGCCAAAAAGTAACAGCAGTCTTAGCGGCCAATGAGCTTCTGCTAAAGGTGATGAAAAATTTGGGAAAAATAGTGGTGATGGTCATGCAACATGATGAACATAATTAATGTCATTGAATTATACATGTGAAAAATGTTGAAATAGCAAATGAAAGCTGAGCTTCCAGACTAAGACAGACAAGGAAGAAGGACCCGGCTGTCTACTTCTGAAAAGAATTAGTCAGTGAAAACCTTATGAATAGCAGTGGAACATTGTCTGATATAGGGCCAGAAGATGAGTCCCTCAGGTTGGAAGGCACTGGAAAGACAACTGGGGAAGAGCTCACTCCTCAAAGTAGAGTTGTCTTCCCAAGCTACCCTTTGAAATCTTCTGTTCAGCTCTTTTACAGAGAATACCAGAAAGATGGTTACCTGTGTTTTTTGACTATGCAAAGACACTGAACTGTGTGGATCATAACAAATTATGGATAACGTTACAAAGAATGAGAATTCCAGAACACTTAATTGTGCTCATGAGGAACCTATACATAGATCAAGAGGCAGTCGTTTGAACAGAACAAGGGGATACCGCATGGTTTAAAGTCAAGAAAGGTGGCGTCAAGGTTGTATCATTTCACCATACTTATTCAATCTGTATGCTGAGCAAATAACCTGAGAAGCTGGACTATATGAAGAAGAACTTGGCATCAGGATTGGAGGAAGACTCATTAATAAACTGCAATATGCAAGTGATACAACCTTGCTTGAATGTGAAGAGGACTTGAAGCACTTATTGGTGGAGATCAAAGACTACAACCTTCAATATGTATTATACCTTAACATAGAGAAAACAAAAATCCTCCCAACTGGACCAATAAGCAACATCATGATAAATGGAGAAAAGACTGAAGTTGTCAAGGATTTCATTTTACTTGAATCTACAATCGACACCCACTGAAGCAGCAGTCAAGAAAACAAAAGACGCATTGCATTGGGCCGATCTGCTGCAAAAGACCTCTTTAAAGTGTTAAAAAGCAAAGAAGTCTCCTTGAAGACTAAGGTGCACCTGGCCCAAGCCATGGTGTTTTCAATCACCTCACATGCATGTGAAAGCTGGACAATGAATAAGGAAGACTGAAGAAGGATTGAGACTTTTGAATTATAGTATTGGTGAAGAATATTGAATACGCCATGGACTGCCAAAAGAACAAACAAATCTGTCTTGGAAGAATTACAGCCAGAATGCTCCTTAGAAGCAAGGATGGAAAGACTAGGTTTCACATACTTTGGACCTGTTATCAGGAGGGATTACTCCCTGGAGAAGGACATTATGCTTGGTAAAGTAGAGGATCATCAAAAAAAAGGAAGACCCTCGATGATATGGACTGACACGGTGGCTGCAATGATGGGCTCAAGCATAGCAATGATCATGGGGATGGCACAGGACCAGGCAGTGTTTTGTTCTGTTGTGCATAGGGTCAGTATGAGTTGGAGCCAACTCGACGGTACCTAACAACAACATACTTACCCCCTTGCCATCGAGTTGATTTCTACTCATAGTGACCCTATAGGACTGCCCCAGAGGACTCCAAGGCTGTAATCTTTATGGAAGCTGACTGCCACATCTTTTTCTCAAGGAGCAGCTAGTAAGTTCAAACTGCCGAAATTTTGCTTAGCAACCAAGTGCTTAACCAGTGTACTACTTACCACAATTAAAAAAAAGTAGCTGCAGCAAAGGAGTACAAGAAATATGTCATTTGGGTCCTCCAGGAAACAGACACTGAGAAGAGCTAGAAGACCAAAGCACTTAACGGTGAGTAACATCCCCGGAAGGCCTCTAGGTGGCACAAATGATTTGCATTCGACCTAAGGTAGACAGTTCGAACCCACCTAGCAGCGCCTTAAAGAAAGGCCTGGTGATCTGCTTCTGTAAAGATTACAGCCAAGAAAACTCTATGGAGCAGTTCAGCTCTGTAACATGTGGGGTCACCATGAATCAGAATCAACTCAACGGTAAATGGCTGGTGTAGCACCTATTCAAGGAATAGGACAGAAGCAGAATTGGGCAGGAGGGGTAGTCAGATTGCAATACAGACCTGACAGAGTCTCTGCCAGCCCAAAGCAGAGCTCCAGAGCAAAGATTCCTCTTAGTCTCATCTTCTACCACTTCTATCACTTCTACCCTTCTACCACACCCTTGCTCAGTCATTGGCTGGGGACAGCCCAAGAAGAACAGGACTGTGGCCCGAAAATGAGGGAACTCCTGAAGGAACCTCAATTAGGTAATAAATTCTCAAAGTGAGATCTGAGCAGTGTAGCTTCATGACTGCCACAAGGAATAAGTGAGGAAATGCTATCAAAATTGTCACAAAAGCCAAAGGAGGACTATTAAGAAGAGAGTTGTAGACAGTTTCCAAAGCCTCTCAGCAGGAAGATAAGTAATGTGAGTGCACATTAGGTTTGCCCCCTAAAGGAGGGAGATGAGCTTTGGCACAAAGGGCTAGCTACAAGCCCAAATTGAGAGGTGCCTGAGAGGTGAGAGAGTAGAGACAGTGGGTATAGATAATTTCTTCAAGAAGCTTTGCTGAGAAGTGAAGGAAAGAAAGAGAGCAGCAGCTGCAAGAACACATGGGAGTGAATGGAACTGGAGAGGATGAGAAGGGGGAAGGTGTGGAACACTGAGGCAGCAGCTGATCCCCCCTCAATGGCTCTCCCTCCCACCTGGTGCAGACAGAGGCAAGTCTAAAGGATCCAGTGGATACCTGGTTGGGGGAGGGGAGTAGTTGGCTGGGTGGAGAGCAGGGAAGGGAGTTAGGGGGTGATGCAGTGCTCTGGGAAGGAAGAGGCAAAATTTCCACCTAGCAGAATGACTCAGACCACTTCTCGCTCATTGATCCAAGCTCGAGCCCTTCTTCTCATGCCCCCACCTTCATCCCCCAGAGGTCTCACTGAGCCGTACAATCATAAGTCATTGTCCTAATAGCTTTATTAGGAAAAAAAGAAAGACATTAAAACCACCTTAATGAAGCCAGGACTCAGAAGGCAGCAGCAGCACACTCGTCATCTCGCTTCCCTTGGCCTCTTGGGAGTCCACTGGAAAATGCTTCTGCCTTCAAGACTGGGGCGATTAACCTCAGACAGAAGTAATGCAAGTCATAAACATGTTGCAGGCTTGTTTTCTTCCTTAAAGGCTTCATAATAGAAACAAGAGTCTTATGGTAACCTGTCTCTGTAGGGCAAATAGAGTCTGGTTGGAGTGAGTGCCTGAAGCCTTCCTCCTCTCAAATCTCTGCCTTGATCAATAAAAGATCACAAAGAGGCAGCTTAGAGCTTAATTATTTACTATTTCTGTGCTTTCATGTAAAAGAAATTTTCTAAAGAAATCAAACTGCCTGTTCAATGCCATATGGAGTCAATATCCTGGGCTCTACGAGGTGTTAATGAATTAATTAATCCACTAATGGCAGCGAAGGTCTTCAGAGACTGTGGCTGCTCTGCTCCCAAAGGGAACACTTTTCACTCACAGTGGCAATAATTTTAAATCATTCTTTATTTCCTAAAAATCCTGGATAATTCCTTAGCCAAGAACTCTTAGGCTGTGTGTATTTTCAGTGTTATGTTGATGTTTTTCATTTTGTCTTCTGTGTCATTTCTATTTTTAAAGCCAACTTCCAACTATCTGCGGAAATGGAAGAACAAGAATCCATGAAAAATGGAAAGGCCTCCTCTTAGCCAGTCTGCTGCAGCTGTTTCCCCTCTGATTGAGGTGTTGAGCTTTGGCTTCTGCCTTGACTTCTCTCTCTTCTTGGGTTGTTGTTGTTGTTAGCTGCCCTCAAGTTGGCCTAAACTCATGGCAACCCCATGCGCAATGGGATTGGACCATTGTGATCTACAGGGTTTTCAACGGCTGATTTTCGAAAGTAGATCACCAGGCCTTTCTTCCTAGTCTGTCTTAGTCTGGAAGCTTCACTGAAACCTGTCCCGCATCATAGCAACGCACAGGCCACCGCTGACGGATGGTGGCTGCACGTGAGGCATATTGCCTGGGAATCAAACATGGGTCTCCCACATGGAAGGTGAGAATTCAGTGGTAGAAACACTGGAAAACAGTGATAGTGAGAGGAAATCTAGCAAACAGAAGAGAAAGGACCAGAAACCCAGATCCAAAATATTCCATACACTAAATTATGAACCTGCAATATAATATTAATAATAACCAGAGGCAAGAAGCATAGTTTAGGGTCTTCCTAATAGCAATAAAGGATGTGTAAGAAGGTAGTTAGTTACAGGGTAGCAGGAGAAATTAGAACTTGCTTTTAAGGAAAAGGGGGTAGGTCAAAACTTGCTATCAAAGGAACTATAAAACAAGCAGGAGAGATTTTTAAAAATGAGAAACCACAACAGTAAAAAAAAAAAAAGAAATTGGGTGATATATAGGCCAGCTGGAGGCATTGATACAGCTTAACAGATTTTACAAGACTTTCAACTTTCAGATGAACTAGGAAAAGAAGGGATTAACCTGGCGGGAAGAGAGAGGGCAGGTCTAGAGACAGGAGATGAGAGCTGAGTGAGGTAGATGATATGAGGCATAAGCAAGGTCAACGTGCTTCTTAGACCAATGAGATACCAACAGTTTTAAAACATGCCTATTTCTGTGTTTTAAAATAAACATAGAAATCTCATTTTGTTTGTTTTAAAATCATATATCGAGTGTTCGCAAAATTCATTTCTGTTCCAAGGTGAAATTTCAACAATCACCAAGCCCTTTTATCAAGCCTGTGTCTGTGGTTTGGCTGTTAACAGGTGGTAAAAGCAGCAGAAATGTCACGAGTAGTATATACATTATCTCCAGCTCAGCTATCCAATGAGGGTAGAAGAGCCAGTGAATATGCGAGGCCAGGGATGGAGACGGGCTGTCTGGCAAATGACAGTATAGGATTTTAATGTTGGCCAGCCTTTCACACTGATCTTCACTCTCTCTCCCCTTCCCCACCCCTGGTGCTACCGAGGAGGAAAACAGGGAAATTGGAAGGGCAAAGGGGGCCTTTAGCTGCCAGGACTGAGATGCGCTCTTGGCGTTGCAATTGGAATTTGGAATGCATTCTTCCACAGAAACATTGATGCAGATGGTGATTGAGACCCATTAGGAGAGCTGTGTGAGTGTAAAAACAACCAACTCAGGACAGAGAGAACGCAGGACATACGTGCTGTGCGTCCTTGGGAAAGTTACTTACCCTATCTGAGCTTTGGTTCCCTTTGACATAGGGTTGCTGTGAGAATTAAACCACTGAGATAACATATATAAAGCTCAGACTAAAAAGTCTGGCACATAGAAATGCTCAGCAACTGTTAGCTATATTAGTATGATTAATGAACAACAAGGATGCGGCACATGATGGATTAGGTAGTATTTTGTGGTCCAGACTGGGAACTCAACTGCCATTGTTTCTACAAGTAAAATGCATTCTGAGTTCTAGCAACTCACTTTAAAAAAAAAAAGTTATGCTCCCAAATTAATTTACAAATTGGGCACTGTCTGTTCTTGTTTTTCGGCACCCTTTGCAGATCTAAAATCACTTGATGCATTTGAGAACATAAAATGTATTATGTATAACTTGGTTGCTCATAAAATTATCATGTTTGATATATTTAGAGATGTAAGGACCAGGGAAGAAAAGAAATTCAGAAATACTTGGAGTGGGGGAGTATTTTTCTCTTTTTCCAATTTGGGGAAGAAAAAACAAAAGGCTGTAAGAAACAAAAATTTTTGAGGTCCTCACATCCTCACAATGACTTAACTCCCCTCTCCCCAGCAAGCAATACCAACCTAGATAAGAACCCTGCAGAGTGAGACACTGTGCCCACAGTCAGAAGGCCAGGCGAGAGATGGGCAAAAAAGGGCCACAATCAAGTGCTCTGCCCAAGAGTTCAGGTCCTCAAATTCCTTTGAAGTTTCACAAATGTCTTGCTCCACTCTAAAGGAAGACTAGAACTGGCATGTATCAGACTGTCACTCTAAAGGTGTTCCTTTCTGGTCATCTAGAAGGTTTCAGAGAAGATTTGGAGAACCCCAGTCCCATACATCTCAGAGGAGGTCAGCTACTGGGGGATCTAGGTGGATACATGAGCTTGCAAGTGCCAACTATCTATTAAGAAATAAATCTTCATAAAGGAAGGCAGAGTGAAGAAATGGGAATGGGAAGGTAAGGATGGTCGCTGTATGTCAGTTTGGAAACTTTTAAGCTGCATGTAGTAGTAAAAGGCACAACTCAAAAAGGTTTAAACAAACCTGTTGTTCTTGTTGTTGTGGTTGTGTGCTGTCAAGTGGATTCCAACTTAGTGACCCTGTAGAACAGAGTAGAACTGTTCCACAGGGTTTCCTAGGCTGTAATCTTTACAGGAACAGATTGCCAGGTCTTTTCTGCCACACAGCCACCGGTAGGTTTAAACCACCAACCTTTTGGTAAGCAGCTGAGCACTTAACCATTGTGCCACCAGGGAGCTTATCTAATATAACATGGAGATTGTAATTGGGGCTTTTTCATCTTAATTCAGTGGCTCAATCATGTCACCCAGGACCCAGGTTCTTTCCATCTATCTTTTGACTCTGCCATCCTCAGCATGTTGCCTTTTGTCTTCAGACTTGAACTCCCTTGGTAGCAAGATGGCTGCAGAAGCTCTAAGCATCACATCCTCACCCAACTCCCATAGGCCTAGTGAAAACATTCTTTTCTTGTGTCTTTTTTTTTTTTTTTTTTTTTGAGAGTAAGGAAAATACAAATCCCCTTGTATCTCATTGGCCAGAATTCCATCACATGCTTACTCCTAAACTAATCACCGGCAAGGAGAATGTAATAGTCAAGGTTGATTTGTACCAACAGAGATTTACCTCCTGAGGGCTGAGGAGAGGCCCAGCTCACGTGAGCTGGATACCTGAACAAAACTCATTTTTAGTAAGTAAGGGATATGGCTTCATACTCAAGCAATCCAAGCACATCAGGAAAGCCAGGAAAAGATGGCACTCCCCATTGGAGTGTGGTTTCTTTTTTGTATAGTCACTGAGGAAAAAAGCCCCTTCTGAAATGTTTATTTCAAAGCAGGAGAGGAGAGTGGGAACTGACTTTCCCTTGGGTACTGTCCCAGGTACTCCACGGTCAGAGAACCTTATTCTGCTAGGAAGACCCAGTTCCTGGGTTGTTCCAGAATCTATCACTTATTGCCCTTCCAAATTTGAACAATATTTTTTTCCTAATCAAAAATAAAGATACAGTAGCTTCAGAGGCATTTCTTATTAAGGAATGAATTATTCTTCCTCTGTCTTTCAGAGGCATTAAGTCCTTAGAGATGAGGCATTGGATGATAACAACATACTTTCCTTGGATGGTTTCTGGTGTCGCTCACTGGCAGGAGCAACCCTTGACTTCTAGGCACTAAGTTCATTACTCTGAAAAGCATCATGTTTATGACTAATTCATTAGCATGATATTTCATGTTACATTAGGGAATTCACTATATGATCCAAATGTGAAGGCAATGAGGATTTCTCCTCCTCCTTCCCACCTCTGCTGCAAAATGAAAGTGTGCCATTGACGTGTAAAAGGCAAGGACCTCATTCACTTTCATAACCTCTGTCCTCTTGCCCATAATATGCTCATTCTAAACCAAAGAAGAGGAATTTATGGGAGCATTTAAGTTCTGTTCCACAATCACCTTCAGCAATCTTAACTTATCTCTGAGATAAACATTTCCATTTCTTAAAAAATGGGCCAAGTTAATCGGGGTGAAGATCGCCTAAAAATCTCTCTTCTTTCAGATGTTCTAAAAATTACTGAAAAAGAGGAGTCCTAGTGGCACAGTGGTTAAGAGCTTGGCTGCTAACCAAAAAGTTAGCAGTTCGAATCCATCAGCCATTCCCTGGAAACTCTATGGGGCAATTCTACTCTGTCCTACAGGGTTGCCATGAGTTCGAATCAACTCAACAGCAATGGCTTTGTTTGGTTTTGTTTTTTAGCATGAAAATTAAGATTTTAGGTATCCCAGCTGGTAGAGATTTACAAAAGACTCTAAAAGGTGATGCATACCTAAATTTATTTCCTTTCCAGTTTTAGGTTAACGCAACTTTATATTAGGAGAATAAGGATTGATGATAAGAGGAAAGGGGGACCAAGAAGCTAACCATCAGTTCCCCTGCCAGTAATGAGCTGCCTACATAGTACAATGTCAAGGATACTAAGAAATCCTTCCAAATATCTGTCTGCTCTCAAATGCTGTAAATGTCTTCTGTGTAGAAGAACCATTCCTTCCAAAATTACAGCTAAGGTTCAAAGAATGTTATTTGAGAGAAATAGCACTCCAATAATTTAAATCAACACTAGGGTATAATTGATCATTAATTGGTTCTTCCCTGAAAAATAGGTTTTTATTGGAGAAAGGGGGTATCTGGGAGAAGAAACAGGACATAAACACAGGGACTGGAAAGAAATAACAAGTTTTTCTGAATCCCCTCATGGAATTCTGATTTGTCCCTAGCAAGATTGAAGACAGGTCAAGCAAAACTACTCTTATTAAATGAAGCAGGAAGAAGTCAGGGCTAAAATCTATTTCACATTAAGTGAAAAACTGTGACATGCCTAGAGACAGACAGATCTTTCATAGACCTGGCTGGCATTGCCATAGCCCTGAGTTCTTCTATCCCTCTCTACTATTGTTGATCAGCTAGTTCAGGCTTTTTCTGATCTATCACATGCCAACTTCCCTTTTCACACTCTCTGGGCCAAAGATAGAGAATAGGGTTCATCTCATGTACCAACTTCAACTGATTGGCAGTGGGTGCTTGGAGTGTGCCAAGAACTGAAAAGTGTTTGAGATTTTATCCTTCTTGCATGTTAATAGGTTAGCCTGTCACTGTCTTATGGGTGCTAGTAGAAAACACAAAATTCCTGGGTCAGAGATGAAGGATCATTTTTTACTCATAGCAATAGTGGTAGCTGCAGTATCAGTATTTTTGCACTGGTTCCTCAAGCCCTAATTCCCAAAGGGTGACATGAAAAGGACTAGATGACACCTGCACACAAAATGGGTGGCAGTACAGGAGAGGAACCCAAAGCTTAGGAAACCCAGATCTTTTTTAATGGATTTAAACATGCCCAAACTTTGCTCCAGACCCTTGCTCCACTATCTCTATCTTCCAAGGCAATAAGCAAACCTGTCATTTGCTTGGAAAGGCACGCCACATCTTCTAAGACTGGTCACTATATAAACATCCTTGAAAAGACAGTCCAAAATAAAGAGCAGTGAGTGCTGTGCTTATGAGACATGCAGAAAAGGGAGGCCCAGGGAATATTGTCTCAAAACTTTATCCATCCCTCATTTCTTCATCATCTTGTCTTCCGGAGAATTTTCCCAAGTACTCAGGTACTCCCACTCTGTTGGCCACTCCAATTAATCAGACCAAGTGAGGCTGGGACCAGATCCATTCAATTTGTCTCATACTTCACGAGGCCACTTTCAGCAGTACACCAAGCAGCAGGATGAAGCCAACCTGTATACTGACTTCAAGTATGCCCCCAGAATTCCAGACCCAGTCTACTATCTACTAAACAAATCCCATAAACTATCAGTGCTTACCTTAGAAAGCCAGGTGGCCTTCTTCTTAAATTTTTATCCAGAACTTTCAACATGGCACAAGATATTAACCCAGACACAATAGGATATATTAGTGATTATACAGACTCCACCTTGGCCCACAAGAAAGAAGTGTAAAGTAATTTTATCACCCATAACAACCATGGCCGATGAGTTAAGGCTGACCTGAATGACTTCCAGGGCTGAGGTAGTGTTACTGATCACTTCAAGTAATGTCCAGGACAAGTTTAAACCACTTTTTCTATGGAATAATTCCCATCACAGAGATAACTATTTGTAAGGTGAGCATAAATAATTAGTTGGTTATCCTGCAGGAAGCTCGCCTGAATAGTCTAGGGTAGTCTTATTGTGGAGAAATCATCCTGCTTGTATTAGGGCTACATAATCTACTGGTGATAGTTCCTTAAACATTTGAAGGTCTCTGATTACCACCACTAAGATGCAAGACTCTGAGTCTAAGGTACTGGGCCTCCTTTTTGATGAAGGGAGACCAAAGAATCTACAGTTTTTCTTTGACTATCAGAGAGATTGAGGATCATGAATCTGCCGACACAGTCCCAAGAATCTTTATTTTGTGAACAGACTGCTGAATTTTTCAGGGCTTATTAGCCACCCCTGCTGGCAGAGGTGTTATAACACTGCAGTCAGGGCCCTTTTGACTTACCAACCAACAGGACATCTATATAGTGAAAGCTGCAGATTTATAGGGTAGAGGCACACTCAGTAAATTCTTGCCCATTCCCTGGTGGCAAATGACAGAAGAGTTTAGATACACCTGGGGGAATACTACAAACATATATCAGAGGCCTTGCCATGTGAATGTGAACTGATCTTGATCCTTAGGTGACAGTAGTATGAACAAGAAGTTGCTAACAATATCTAAGACAACATATACCAAATGCGATCAGTCTGTATAATAGACCCATTAGCTGGATTTGGGTGACTCTTACTTCCATAGGTCCGAACAGGATAGTTGCTTGGACACTCATTTCCAAAACAGTCATAAAAATTTGAGCCTCTCCCCTCCCCAAAATGCTCCAGCATACTCAGATGGGTGTGTATGGCCTTTGATACACCTCTCTTGAAGACAAAGAAACCTTGGCCCTACCTGTAATCGTTTTCTCTTTAAAGCAGCTGTGGTCAAGGTAGATGCGGAAGGAGGAATCAGGGACTATGGAGGGATGGAACAGCTCTGTGCCATTAAACAAGGCTTCTCATTTACTTTTGGTTTTGAGTGGCATAGTGGCAGCTCATAAACCAACAAAATGAACTTTCAAGGTTTTCTGCAACAGTCTGTGTCAGGCAGCAAAGTCCTCATTCTGACCCCGTCTATTCCACCAGCCTTGGGAACCCCTTGGCTGAGTAGCCAAAGCCACATTGCATTTTTGGCTGGAGCCGTAGACTTGCACAGCAGCAACCTTCTGTGAGGATGCGAACTTAATCTGGGATATCTGCTACACGAGGAGTTCAGCAAACCATAGCCTACAAAACGAATTCAACCTGCTGCCTGCTTTTCAAAATAAAGTTTTATTGAAACAAAGTCATACCTTTCTCCTTACATATTACCTGCTGCTGCTTTTGCACTATAATAACAGAATTGAGTAGTCGCAATAGAGACAGTATGGCCCTCAGAGCCTAAAATAATTGCTATCTGGCCCTTTACAGAAAAAGTTTGCTGATCCTTGTGCGACACCATTACCAAGATAACATCCCTTAAGAGCTCATCGGACTTCAACATAAGGGGTAGAGGACTTTCCAGGGTAATGGGGCTGGCCTGGGGAGAATTAGCAACAACCAGAGCACCATTCAGGCTGCTATCTTGAACCCACTTTCCCATCTGCAACCACCTCCCCAATTCCTCCATATTTATTGGCAATAAAGTAAAGGATCGTTTACTGCCAGGTTGACTATGCAATTTAGCCAAGATGTACACTACAAGTTCCCATGGATTTTTCTCAGATTCCATTAATTGGCCCGTTAGGCCTTCATCTTTCCTATTCCAGAGAGCCATGATTCTGTCAGTATTACATCCTCAACACCAAAACTGTCAAGAAATGAGAAAGGTCAGAGATTTTACTCTACTGTAAGCCAACAAGTTAACCTAACACAATTTCATGGATGCTGGTAGAAGAAACAAGACTCCTAGATCAGAGATGAAGGATTATTATTCAAATCAATAGCAGTATCCAGAGTATCAGCATTTTTGCACCAGTCCACTGATCCTCAGTTCCCACAGGGTGATATGAAGAGGCCAGATGACACCAGCACATGCAGTGCGATGTGTTACAGAGGAATCCTGAGCTCAGGGAATCTGAATCTTTTATTCTTTTTTTAAATTATACTTTAGATGATGGTTTACAGAATAAACTTAGCTTCTCTTTAAACAGTTAATACACATATTGTTTTGTGACAATTGTTACCAACCCCACGACATGCCGACACTTTCACCTTCTCAGCCTTGGGGTCCCTATTTCCAGCTTTCCTGTCTCCTCCTGTCTTCTTGTCCTTGCCCCTAGGCTGGTGTGCCCAGTTAGTTTTGTTTTAGGGGCCTGTCTAATCTTTGGCTGAAGGGTAAACCACAGAGCTGACTTCAATACTGAGCTAAAAGTGTGTCTGGGGGCCACAATCTCAGGGTTTCTCCAGTCTCTGTCATACCAGTAAGTCTGGCCTATTTTTGTGAGTTAGAGTTTTGTCCTACATTTTTCTCCAGCTCTGTCTGGGACCCTCTACTGTGATCTCTGTCACAGCAGTCACTGGTGGTAGACTGGCACTAGCTAGTTGTGCTGGACTCAACCTGGTGGAGGCTGTGATAATTGAGTCCATTAGTCCTTTGGACCAATCTTTCTCTTGTGCCTTTGATTTTCTTCATTCTCCCTTCCTCCAGATAGGGTAAGACCAGTGTAGTATCTTAGATGGCCACCCACAAGCTTTTAAGACCCCAGACACTACTCACCAAAGCAGAATGTAGAACATTTTCTTTATAAACTATGTTATGCCAATTGAGATAGATGTTGCCCAAGACCATGGTCCCCACAGCTCTCAACCCAGTAATTCGGCCCCTCAGGGAGTTTGGATGTGTCTATGGAGCTTCCATGACCTTGCCTTGGACAAGTTATGCTGGCTTCCCCAGTATTGTGCACTGTCTGACCCTTCACCAAAGGTATCTTATCTATTGTCTGTTTAGTGTTTTTCCATCCCCCCGCCTTGAAACTATCAAAGATTGTTTCTTTTTGTGTGTAAGCTTTTTCATGAGCTTTTATAGTAGTGATCTCATATAATATTTGTGATTGACTTATTTCACTCAGCATAATACTCTCCAGATTCATCCATGTTGTGAGATGTTTTGAAGAGTCATCATTGTTCTTTATTATTGCTTAGTACTTTTTTACTCTATTGTATGTACGTGACATAGTTTGTTTATCCATTCCTCTGTTGATGGGCATCTAGGTTGTTTCCATCTTTTTGCTATTGTGAACAAGTCTGCAATGAACATGGGTGTGCATATGTCTATTCATGTGATGGCTCTTATTTCTCTAGGATATATTCCTAGGAGTGGGATTGCTGGATCATATGGTATTTCTAGTTCTAGCTTTCTAAGGAAGTGCCATATCATTTTCCAAAACGGTTGTACCATTTTGCATTCCCACCAGCAATGCATAAAAGTTCCCCTCTCTAACATTTGTTATTTTCTGTTTTTTGGATTCGTGCCAGTAATGTTGGGGGGAGATGGTATCTCTTTGTGGCTTTGATTTGCATTTCTCTGATGGCTAGAGATTGTGAGCATTTCCTCAGGTGTCTGTTGGCCCCTTGAATGTCTTCTTTGGTAAGGGTCTGTTCATTTCCTTTGCCCATTTTTTAATTGGATTATTTGTCTTTTTGTTGTAGAGGTGTTGGATTTTCCTATAAATTTTAGAGATTAGACCTCTGTCAGATTTCTCATAGCCAAATTTTTTCTTCCCAGTCTGTAGGTTCTCTACTTATTCTTTTGGTGAAGTCTCTTGATAAGTGTAAGTGTTTAATTTTTAGAAGATCCCAGTTATCTAGTTTATCTTCTGGGGTTTGTGTTAGTTATGGTTTATATCTTGTGAATGCTGTGGATTAGGGCCTCTAGCATTGATCCTTTTTTTTTCCTATGAGCTTTATAGTTTTTTATTTTATATTTAGGTCTTTGATCCTTTTTGAGTTAGTTTTTGTGTATGGTGTGAGGTATGGGTCCTGTTTCATTTTTCTGCAAATGGACATCCAGTTTTGCCAGCACCATTTGTTAAAAAGACTGTCTTTCCCCATCTAATGGACTTTGAGCCCTTGTCAAAGATCAGGTGACCGTAGGGGGATGGGTTTACATCTGTGTTCTCAGTTCTGTTCCATTGGTCAATGTATCTGTCGTTGTACAAGTACTAGGCTCTTTTGACAACCATAGCTGTATAATAGGTTCTGAGGTCAGGTAGCACAGGTAGTGTGAGTTCTTCTACTTTACTCTTCTTCAATAGTGCTTTACTTATCCAGGGCCTCTTCCCTTGCCATATAATGATTAGTTTTTCCATCTCTTTAAAGAATGCTCTCAGTATTTAGATCAGGGTTGCCTTGTGTTTGTAGATTGCTTTGGGTAGAACTGACATTTTCACAATGTTAAGTGTGTGGTATGTTTTTCCATTTACGTAGGTTTCTTTCGGTTTCTTGCAGTGGTGCTTTGTAGTTTTCTTTGTATAGGTCTTTTACATCCCTGGTTAGATTTATTCCTAAGTAATTTATTTTTTTTTAGGGACTATTATAAATGGTATTGTTTTCCTGATTTCCTTTTCATCATTCTCTTTAATGGTGTATAGGAATCCAACTGAATTTTTGAATGTTTATCTTATATCCTGCTAATCTGATGAATCTTTCTATTAGTTTCAGTAGTTTTCTCATGGAGTCTTTTGGGTTTTCTGTGTATAGTATCATATCATCTGCAAATAGGGACAGTTTTACTTCTTCACTATCAGTTTGGATGCCCTTTATTTCTTTTTCTTGTCTTATTGCTCTAGCTAGGACTTCCAGCTCAATGTTAAATAGGAGTTGTTATAAAGGGCATCCTTGTCATGTTCCTGTCCTCAAGGGGAATGTTTTCACCCTCTCACCATTAAAAATTATGTTGGCTGTTGGTTTTGTATAGATACCCTTTATAAGTTGAGGGATTTCCCTTATGTACCTATTTTATTGAGAGTTTTTATCAGGAATGATGTTGGACTTTGTCAAATGCCTTTTCTGTGTCGATTGAGGTGACCATGTGATTCTTTTATTTATGGGGTGGATTATGTTGATTGATTTTCTAATGTTGAACCATCCTTGCACACCTGGTATGCATCCTACTTGCTTGTGGTGTATTATTTTTTTGATATGATATTGAATTCTATAGGCTAGAATTTTGTTGAGAATTTTTACATCTATATTCATGAGAGATATTGGTCTGTGATTTTCTTTTTTTGTAGTGTCTTTACTTGGTTTTGGTATTGGGGTTATGCCGGCTTCATAAAATGAATTCAGAAGTATCCCTTCCTTTTCTATGTTCTGAAATAGTTTGGGTAGTACTGGTGTAAGCTCTTCTCTGAATGTTTGGTGGAATTCTCCAGTGAAGCCATCTGGGCCAGTGCTTTTTTGTTGTTGTTGTTGGATGTTTTTTTTTATTACCTTTTCAGTCTTGTCTCTTGTTATGAGTCTGTTCAGACTTTTGATCTAAGTTTGTGGTCATTTAGGTAGGTAGTGTGTTTCTAGAAATTTGTCCATTTCCTCTAGGTTTTCAAATTTGTCAGAGTATAGTTTTTCACAGTACTCTGTTATGATCCTCTTAATTTCAGTTGGGTCTGTTGTAATGTCCCCCATTTCATTTCTTATTTGGGTTATACATGTCCTCTCCTATTTTTCTTTTGTCATTTTTGCCAGTGGTTTGTCAATTTTGATGATCCTTTCAAAGAACCAACTTTTGGTTTTGTTGATTCTTTCTATTCTCTATTTCATTTATTTTTGCTCTGATCTTTATTATTTCCTTTCTTCTGGTGGCTGTGGGCTCCTTTTGCTATTCTCTTTCTATTTGTTAATTGTGTAGCTAACGTTTTGATCTCATTCCTTCCTTGCTATAAGTTGACTTCTGAAGACTGCTTTTGCTGTGTCCCAAAGGTTTTGGTATGATGTGTTTTCATTCATGTTCGATTCTAGGAATTGTTTTATTCCATTCTTGATTTTTTCTATTACCTAGTGGTTTTTACACAGGGTGTTAGTTTCCATGTATTTGGTTTTTTTTTTTTTTTTTTTTTCCTTGTTCTTCCTGTTGTTAATTTCTACTCTGATGGCATTGTGGTCAGAGAAGATACTTCCCATTATCTCCAGGCTCTGGACTCTTTGAGGGTTACTTTGTGGCCTAAGATGTAGTCTATTCTGGAGAATGTTCCATGTGCAATGGAGAAGAATGTGTACTTTGCAGCTATTGGGTAGAGTGTTCTATGGGATCAAGTTGGCTGATTGTGGCCTTTAGATCTTCTGTATCTTTGTTGAGTTTCTTTCTAGATGGTCTATCCTTTACTGAGAGTGGTGTGTTGAAGTCTCCTACTATTATGGTGGAACTGTCAATTTCTCTTTTCAGCCCTGTTAGAGTTTGTTTTACGTATTTTGGAGCCCTGTCATTGAGTGCGTAGATATTTATTATGGTTCTGTAATCATGATGGATTATCTCCTTAATCATTATATAATGCCCCTCTTTTTCTTTTATGGTGGATTTTGTTTTAAAGTCTATTTTATTTCAGATTAGTATTGCCACTCCTGCTCTTTTCTGGTAGCTGTTTGCTTGATATATTTTTCTCATCCTCTATTTTTAATAAATTTATGCCTTTGTTTCTAAAGTATGTCTCTTCTAGATAACATATTGATGAATCCTGTTTTTTTATCCATTCTGTCACTCTGTCTCTTTATGGGTGCATTTAGGCCATTTACGTTCCGTGTAATTATTGATAGGTGTGAGTTTATTGCTGTCATTTTGTAGTGGTTTTTTTTTTTTTTTTTTTTTTTGTGGTGCTGACGTGTTCTTTGTTCCCCTTGCTCTCCTGTACCAAATTCCTTTTGTTTGTGGATACTTTTTTTCATTTCTTTTGTTTCTGTAGATTTGTGTTTACTGAGAATTTATGTTTTTCTTCTTTATTTTGATGAGTAGGTGTGTTAACTTTGCAGTTACCTTAAAATTTACCCTTATCTTCTTAAGTTTGAACCAGTCTTTTATTACTTGATATCACCTTATTTCCTCTCCATTAGAAAGTTCTATGTGTACACCGTTTATTCCCTCTTTTATTTTTCTGACATTGTCATTTACAGATTAACCTCTCTGGCTCCCTGTTGTAAATCTTTTAGCTTTGATTTATCCTTGAGAGTTTACTGCCTATGTTGGTATCTGGCTGATGCGGTCTTGAGTCCTAGATTCAGGCTGTCACCTGATGTTGTTAGTTCTCTAACTGGAGGACTCCCTTTAATAATTCTTGTAAGTTTGGTTTGGTTTTTACATATTCCTTTAATGTCTGTTTTTCTGGAAATGTCCTAATTTCACCATCATATTTGAGCAAGAGTTTTGCAGGATATATTATTCTTGGTTAGCAATTTTTTTCTTTCAAGATTTTATATGTGTAATTCTACTCCCTTCTTGCCTGCATGGTTTCTGCCAAGTAATCAGAGCTTAGTCTTATTGTGTCTCTTCTGTATGTGACTTTTCATATTTCTTGAGCTGCTTCAGGATTCTTTCTTTGTCTTTGGTTTTAGTCAGTGTGATTATGATATGCCTTAGTGATTTTCTTTTGGGGTCTATCCTGTGTGGGGTTCATTGAGCTTCTTGAATGGTCGGCTTTTCATCTTTCATGATATTAGGGAAGTTTTCTGTCAGCAATTCTTCAATGACCCTCTCTGTGTTTTCATTTTCTCCCCATGTTCTGGAACTCCAATCACTCACAAATCTTTGCTTTTGAATGTATCCCACATTGTTCTCAGGATTTCTTCATTTTTCTTTGTTCTTTTCTCTGATTTTTCCTCAAACAAAGTGGTATCCAACCATTTGTCTTCAATTTCACTGATCCTGCCTTCCATTATTTCAAACCTACTCCTCAAACCTTCCATGATACTGTCCATTTCTGAAATCTTGTTTATCTTTCAAATCTAATTCCTGCTCTTGTACAATTTCTACTTGTGAACTTATTTTGGCTTTTATTTTTTTACCATATTATTTTTCTGAATCCTTCCATTGTTTTGTCTGCCTTTTCCATGATTTCGTCTGTATTTTCCATGAGTTTGTCTATTTTTTTCCTCATTTTTGTTTGCTTTTTCCATCAACTCTTGGATAGCTCTGACTATCAGAGATTTTAATTCTCTATCAGGTAGTTCCAGTACCTTTTCTTCTACTGGAAGGTTATTTGGTGTTTTATTGTAATGCCTACTGGAACCATCTTATCCTGTTTTTTTATGTTTTGCTATTGTCTGGTGTCTTCAGGACGTTCAGGAATTATTTTCTTTTATTGATTGCTGTTTTGTTTATTTTGTCCTGCCTTTTTGTTTTAGTTGGTTATGGGCATTATTTGTTGTTTCCTTGTCTGTGGGCATGATACTTACCACCTTACCAATGGGCAGGGCCAGTCACTCAGCTATGGTGCAGCAGGGCACGTCCAGGGGAGTGGGAGGGGCTGGGATGGGTCATCTGTGGCATGTATGGGGGCCGACAGAGCAGGGGTGGGGGTCGGTGCAGGGAAGGTTCCAGTTGGAGGTCACACAGGGGGAAGAAGGGTGGGGGGTGGGAAAGCTTGTATTGCTGGTTACCAGGTGCTCTGTCTCCTGCTGGGCACTCTGTGAAGCTGCCTTTCTGTACTCCCTGTCCACCATTCTTGGTGGCTGAGGAATCTAAGATGGCAAATCTGTGCCATGTTAGCTGATAGGGGTCCTCCACTCCATATCTCTCCTCACTCTCTGTTCTCTGTCAGTTTCTTATTCCATTTGGTGTTTCTTTGAGTTCTTTATCCCTTCATTTGACACTTAGGATTCCAGGATTGATGTTTGTCTTTGTTTAACTTAGTTTTTCAGGTCTTTGCTGTAGAAAGACAGCATGGTGCTTCTGCCTATAGCACCATTTTGGCTCCATCCCCTGAATCTTTTATTCTGGACAGTAAGCGCTCTTTCCTCTGCTTTAGAGGGAGACATTATCTCTAGATTCCAAAGCTGTTTCCTCTAGAACCTTGAAAAGATAGTTTGGAACAACAAGTAGTTAGTGCCCCACTCACAGGATGTGCAGAAATGAGAAAGCCCCATTGAGAACTGTCTTCCAACAGAGTGCTGGACTAAGAAGGATTTACTGCATCCAGCCTCAATGGGAAGAGATAATCAATTAGTAATCTCTGCCACTGACATGGAGGACTTACAGTATTCATGCCACATATTGCATATTACATGATTATTTACCAAAAACAAATATAACTAAGTTATGACAGGTAGGTTGCACACCCTGGGTGCCACTTAAGGAGGGGTACTACTAAGCAGTTTCTATTGGCCATTGCAATTTCCATTGCCAGCTGTGAGAAATCATTCAGCATTTTAAAACTAATTGTCATAGGTACTATTTTCCATAGATAGGACCTGCCCAAAAAGTCCAGATATAAAACTGTAAGAAGTAATAAGAGAGTTCAGTGCTAACTACCACAAAAAGTATATGTATATAAACATATAAAATGCAATAGCTTTCTAACATACTAGTAAGAACTAGTTAACTAGTTAGAAAATATAATGGGGAAAAGATTATATTCAAAATAGGGCTGAAAGTATGAAATAGCCAAAGATAAAATTAACAAGAAATATGCAGGACTAAATAAAAAGGACCATAAATTTTCACTAAAGGTCATAAAAATCAGAATTTAATCAGCTGAGAGACATCCTATGTACCTGGATGAGAGAACTTGCTATACTGAAGATGTCAATTCTTCCCAAATTTATCTATGCAGTTAATGTAATTTTAGTTCCAAAGATTTGGGTGTTGTAGTTTGGGGAAAAGAAAGGTGGCTATCCAAGGGGAAATACTTGCTTTTGTTGATTGAGTCTCAGATTGATGAGATGTTCTAGTCATCATTGGCTGGCCATCCTATCTACTTTGACAGGTTTGCAGAGCAAATTCTTCATCTGCAACCACCTGTGACTTAGGGAGGCTATTATTGCAATAGATTCCCTTCAGTTTTGGTTGCTTTCTCACTAAGAGTAAGTCCTACACCTGTAGTCCCTGAATCCTTGTCTAAAAGGTCAAAGCCAAAGTGTGAGAACAAAGCCCTCATTTTTAAGTCTTGCTCTATTGGAATCTCCTGCTATACCCAAAGTCCCATGATTGAAATCTCTGCAGCAGACCATATGTATAATGAATAAGGGAGCAACAGAAATGTAATTAATTACAGTACTAGCACCAATGAATCACTTTGCAGAGGTTCAACAAGGACTTTTTAGTGGCTTTTCAGTGCCCTATGTTTAAGTCTTGTAATGCCAACTACAATTGAACAGTAAAATTGTTCTAATGCCCACAGCACCCCCATTCCTCAGCAACTCCAGGGTTTTGTTGACCTGAAAATGATCAGGAAAGGATTTGAATCTCCTGGGTCCTCTCACCCTGGGAATTTGTCTATGCCCCAAATTCCTCCGATTCCAGCACTACAGGCTTCCCGCAGTTAATTCATGCCCATCTTCATCTCTTTTGCCTAACCGTTAATGCTAATCCAGCACCTGAGACAAGAAAGAAAAGCCCTGGGAGTTGGTCATATCACAGGAAATGGGCCCTTCCTCACCCCCTCCACTCACCACAAAGCAATGGAGAACATCCCAACTATTATAATGGTCAGGAAAGCATTTTCTTGTTCCCAGGTTTCCATGGGCATTAGCTCAATTCTCATAAGAGCACAAGAGATAATCCAAACAAATCAAGTTGTAGAAGGTTGCAAAATAAATTTCCACTTCTGGGATCTGGTACCCACTGATCACATTTTCTCAGGACCAGCTAGAGAATTTATGGGGCTCCAGTGGCACACAACAACAATGCAAAATGAAAACACAGCACCTCTTGTTCAAAATGTGACCTTTAAAATTATTAAAAATTTCAAGATAGCTACAGCAGAGCATTAAACCATGTGTGTGGTCCTTCTGAACATGGGGTCCTGTGCAAATGCATAGGTCACATGTTCACTTAGCCAGCTCTGAATTTACATTTGAGCACTGCCTAGTTATTTGCTGCTTAAAGTTGACTCCTGTTTCCTGCAGGTTTTACAAGTTTAAGCACCAGCTTGTATCAGTGGCAAGGATGTAATCAGGAGTAATATTAACACCTCCAATTGCTCTGAAGCCACAGTGGGTTGATGTAGGGTAAAAAAATCTGTGCCCAATCCAATTATTTTAGAGATAGTAGGTGAGCAAAAGGAGGTAGATGAAGTTACAGCCCTACTGACATATTCCTGATCCAGATTTGCAACTTTGGGGACTTCTCAGAATTTCCAGATAGATAGGACTTAGAAACGACATTCAGACCATCCCTTGAAGTTTTTGCTGAATTATCACAGGGCAGGAGGGCCACGGAGGGGAGTCCTGATTCAGAGAAGAATGTTCCAGACTAACAGCTAATGGGTCGCATACAACCTACAGACACATTTTGTTTGGCCTGCAATATTTTAAAACTGTACATTTTTACCTTGAAATCTGGGTTTCTGTCATTTCTTAAATAATAATAATAGCTAGAATCCCTGTGCCCACATCATATGGCATCAATCAGCCACAGTTGAGGAGCCACTACCCTTAGATGTGGCATGTGCTCTCCAGATCACCATAGTCCCCAATGCTCCCTATTGTTGTACACCATCCTGATCAACTTAGGCATGCTACCTGCCTGTCCCTCATCTTAAGCGTATGACACTTGGTCTTCAAGGGCTTTTTCAGCTCTAAGAAGACACTGAAGATACAGCCATTATGAAAGACCAACATTGAACTAAGTACAACTGTACTACAATTTACTATAATTTCTATAGCAAGCTGTTAGACTTTGTGAATGCTACACAAACGTAGATGTAAAGTACTATGTAAGAGATGGTGATGATGATGATAATAGTGGTTGCCACTGTTAAATACTTAAAGGGATAGTATAAAGATTGAAATGTATATTATCTCATTTAATCCTGATAGATCCTGTGGAGCCCTGACACAGACACCATCTGACTCAGGTGTTATCTGCTTTCACCTAACATCAGCTACTAGGTGAGACACTCCCTCCCCCCACTATACCAGTGCTCACCAAAGCCTGCTATAACAGCAAGACATTGTAATGTGCTTCCTTAGCAGCCAGACAGACCAGCTTCTGCCCCTTACCCCTCTGTCTGTGTTACCAAGTCCCAGCAAGCCAGAAGCCTAGGTCCTCTCGCTCTGGGATCTCTTCATGATGAAATCCCATCCCAGAGTGCTATATCCCCTAACCCACCCTACCTCAGGGAACTGTTCATTGTGGGGAAAGGGCACTGCTAAGACTAGATGAGTGGACCATGGGAAGACTCTCTGGGAGGAGCACCTAGAAACCAAATCTGACTCATTCTCACCAACGAACTTTCCAGCCTACATACCAATGAGAACTTCTCTTCCATGCTGTTCTGTCTGCTCCAGGACCTGAGCAGTTGTCGTCCAAAGAACATGCCACCAGTTTGTATCCTGAGATGCTGCTTTGTCCCTTCAACCTACACATGTGTGTTCCTTCCTGCGATGCCTCAGGACATCCCAAGCTGAAAGGAGCTTCCCAGGCACCTAGCCTGGCAGTGGGGAGACTCACTTCATATCTATTTGGAGGTACTAACCTGAGCAAGTTTGAAAGCCTCACATTGAGGCAGTGGTTAGGAATGCTTCTTTAAGATTCTTGCTCAAACATACATCCATGTTCTTTGAAGCTTTAAAAAAGGTGGACATGCTAGGATCCTGGACAAAACAAGATTATCATCCACAGAAGCTACTAAGGTCACATAATAAGAAAGACTTCTTCAGATGAGTGCCTCTCAGGTACGGCTGCACTGAAGTGGGGACCCAAAGCCCAAAATCTGTTCAACATCCAAGAAGGTTGGAGATCTTTATCAGTTCCCTCAGAGGTGATCAGGCAACAGAAGACTGAGTCATGGAAGCTGAATTCACTGAAGAGTGACTAATAGGCCAGTATCCCATATTAGCTCCCAGCAAGGTGGGGGTTACCACTGAGAGAACTCACTGGCCATAGGCACTCAGGAGGCCAAAATGCAAGTTCTCTGCTGGGTGAGCAGAGAACTTGAGCCAAGGCAGCTGGATATTCTCTTGGAGAATTTCTTTGCAGTGCTGGTTACTTGATGAATTGCTTTTCTCCACTGGAGGGATATATATTTCAGTCTAAAGAGCTAATACAGGTCATCTGAATTCAGATCACGCTCTCTTTGGGCAGCATTAGAGGAAAACTTTCAAATTCTTAGTCTCCTGCGTTCCTGTCTCAATATTCCTTATGTTACCTTATCATTCAAAAGCCACTGGCATTTATGAACTTGTTACATTTTTCCAGATCACAACTTGTTCAACATTGGCTACACTCCAACGACTGCTTCCCAGAACGTGAGCAAGGAAAGCCATCTTCCAATCACAATGACTTATGACTTACTGCTCCAAGCCATTGCATTTTCATTCTTGTAGCTCCAATTTCCCAGAATGGCATTTCTTAACCTTGTTACCCAAGACAAGCAGCTAGAAAGTCATGAAAAGAGACCTGGAACCAGAATCAGAAGACCTGGTGAGACAATTTTCCTGAAAAAGGTTTTTCTTCTGTAGTTGTAAAATGGAGATAGAAATGTCTTATCTACCTATCTCACTATTAAATGAAGAAGCTCTTTGTAAAAGTAAGGTGCTAAATAAGTGTCAGGGCTATGGCTTGTCTGGGAAGACCTGATGGATTCCAGCTCAAACACAACAGACTGTGGTGCCCACTACATTTACTGGTTCTCTAAAGTCTAGCCAGCAGCAAAGATGCCCTCCAGGCCTATCCCATACTATACTGTAGCAGCCAAAGGGGCCAATGGTAGGCAGGGGTGGGGATAAGACCCTAGAAAATGAAATAGCAAATCTAGGACCGGCAACTTCTGTAGTCGTGATCTGCTTGGAGAAATGTGTCTCAGCTAGGACTCCAAGGCACAAACAGAAGGTAATAAAATACATTTTAAAAAAAATTGGATACTAGTATTATTCAAACCTGGGTCCCGCTAATTATTAGCTGTGAGACCTTGGAAGAGTCACTTAACTTCTCTCAGCCTCATAATAGAGATAAAACAAATTATCTATTGGGCTCTCCTGAGGACTAGAGCCTGATCCACAGTAGATACACAAAGAAACTGACATCCCTTCTTATAAGATGACACTCACAGGGCAGCTGAAAATGATAACCCTCCCTGTTTTAGTCAAAACTAGAGTTGATATTCCAGGATCACAAGACAAAGCACTCTAACTTCTACAGGCAGACTTCTTTAGCAGGCTCCAATGTGCGTTGTTTATAGCAACTAGGAACACTCAAAAATTGCATGCAAAATGTTGTGAAGGAGTGCATATATTCATTTTTCTGAGGAGAAGAGCCACAGCTTTTAACAGTGTCCTTGACCCATCAAAATGCCAGAAGTGTCCGCTATCAAGGATGTACCCTTCTAGAAAGCAAAGATACCTTCATCCAGGGAAAGGGTAGATCTTCTCTGCAGAGTTGAGGTGGTTCTGTTTAATATCTGGACTTGCAGATAATAACTTACAGATTTCCTTAGACAAATGTAACCATCATGGGGGTTCCAGTTTGTTTTTCATTAGTTTCTTTTGGTTTGGTTGTTGTTTTCCAATCTCATGCCATGATGAATGGGTATAAGGACAGAGAATCTTTCATCCAGTAAATAACAAACAAGCCCCAGCGTTTGCACACACACACACAAGCACACATTCACTCTGAGAAACTCTCAACTAGAACAATGTGCTTCAAATAACTGGAAAACTGAGGTTCGAGGTTACATAACTTGTCTCTGAAAATATTTAGTACTAGTTACATTTTATTTACTGAACACCTCTATATGCCAGGCACTTTCCCTACAATATCTCTTATCTCACAAAAATCCTCTCCCACCAGGAAAGGGGCAGACACTCAGAGGGTTAAGAAAGTGCCAAAGAAGATTGAGTACCAAGCTGTTTTGACTACTGTGGCAGTATAATATGTTCTAAAATCATGTAGTGTGAGGCCTCCCACTTTGTTCTTCTTTTTCAGTAACATTTTACGTATCCAGGGCCTCTTTCCCTTCCATATAAAGTTGGTGATTTGTTTCTCTGTCTCATTAAAAATATCACTGGTATTTGGATCAGGATTGCATTGTATCTGTAGATTGCTTTAGGCATAATAGATATTTTCACAATGTTGAGTCTTCCTATCCATGAGCAAGGTATGGTTTTCCACTTACGTAGGTCTCTTTTGGTTTCTCACAGTAGTGTCTAGTAGATATCTTCGTATAGCTCTTTTACATCTCTGGTTAGATTTATTCCTAAGTACTTTATCTTCTTAGGGGCTGTGTAAATGGTTTTGATTTGGTGACCTCCTCTTCATCCCTCCTTTGTGGATATAGAGGAATCCAACTGATTTATGTATGTTTATCTTGTATCTTCTATAAGTTTCGGTAGTTTTCTTAAGGATTCTTTATGTTTTTCTGCATATAAGATCATCTCATCTGCGAACAGATATGTTTACTTTTTCTTTGCCAATTTGGATGCCCTTTATTTCTTTCTCTAGCATAATAGCTCTGGCTAGGACCTCTAGCATAATGTTGAATAAGAGTGGTGACAAAGAGCATCCTTGTCTGGTTCCTGTTCTCAATGGGAATGGTTTCAGAATCTCTCCATTTAGGATGATGTTGGCTATTGGTTTTGTATAAATGCTCTTTATAATGTTTAGGAATTTTCCTTCTACTCTTATTTTTCTGTGAGTTTTTATCATGAATGTGTGTTGGACATTGTCAAATGCCTCTTCTGCATTAATTGATAAGATCAGGTGGTTCCTGTCTTTGTTTTATTTATATGATGGAGTACATTAATTGTTCTTCTAATGTTGAACCATCCCTGCATACCTGGTATGAATCCCACTTGTTCGTGGTGGATTATTTTTTTGATACATCGTCGAATTCTATTGACTAGAATTTTGTTGAGGATTTTTGCATCTAAGTTCTTGAGGGATATTGGTCTGTAATTTTCTTTTTTTGTGGTGTCTTCACCTGGTTTTGGTATCAGGGTTATGCTGGCTTCACAGAACGAGTTTGGGAGTATTCAATCCTTTTCTATGCTTGGAAATATCTTTAGCAGTAGTGGTGTTACTTCTTCTCTGAAAGTTTGGTAGAATTCTCCAGTGAAGCCGTCAGGGCCAGGGCTTTTCTTTGTTGGGATTTTTTGATTACTTTTTCAATCTCTTCTTTTGTTATAGGTTTATTTAGTCGTTCTGTCTTTGATTCAGTTAGTTCAGGTGGTAGTGTGTTTCTAGAAATTCATCCATTTCTTCTAGGTTTTCAAATTCTTTAGAGTACAACTTTTCATAGCACTGTTATGATTCTTTTAATTTCAGTTGGGTCTGTTGTGATATGGCCCATCTCATTTCTAATTTGGGTTATTTGCTTCATCTCCTGTTTTTCTTTTGTCAGTCTGGCCAATGGTTTATGAATTTTGTTAATCTTTTCAAAGAATCAGATTTGGTCTTGTAACTCTTTCAATTGTTTTTCTGTTTCACTTAATTCTGCCCTAATTTTTATTATTTGCCTTCAAAAAGAAAAATTTTTTTTTTATTATTATTTATCTGAAGGTTCCAGGTTTTCTTTTGTTGCTCTCTTCCTATTTGTTCAAGTTGTAGGGATACTTCTTTGATTTTGGCCCTTTCTTCTTTTTGTATGTGTGCATTTATTAGTATAAATTGACTTCTGAGCACTGCTTTCACTGTGTCCCAAAGGTTTTGATAGGAGGTGTTTTCATTCTCATTGGATTCTATGAATTTCTTTATTCTGTCCTTAATTTGTTCTATAATCCAATCGTTTTTGAGCAAAGTGTTGTACAGTTTCCATGTGTTTGATTTTCCCTGATATTTCCCTTACTGACTTCTAGTTTTATGGCTTTATGGTCAGAGAAGAGGTTTGTAATATTTTGAAATTTTGGATTCTGTTAAGACTTGCTTTATGGTCTGTGATCTCTTCTAGAGTGTTCCACGTGCATTGGAAAAGAAAGTATACTTGTCTGCTTTTGGGTGGAGTGTTCTGTATATGCCTATGAGGTCAAGTTGGTTAATTGTGACATTTAGCTCTCCCATGTCTTTATTGAGTTTCTTTCTGGATGTTCTGCCCTTCACTGAAAGTGGTGTGTTGAAGTCTCCTACTATTATTGTGGAGCTATTTATCTCACTTTTCAATGCTGTTAGAGTTTGTTTTATGTATCTTGAAGCCCTGTCGTTGTGTGCATAAATATTTAATATGGTAATTTCCTCCTGGTATACTGTCCCTTTAATCATTATATGGTGTCCTTCCTTATACTTTCTGGTAGATTTAAGTTTGAAATCTGTTCTGTCAGAAATTAGTATAGGCACTCCTGTTCTTTTTTGATTGTTGTTTGTTTCATATATTTTTTTCTATCCTTTGAATTTTAGTTTGTTTGTGCCTTTAAGTCTAAGGTGTGCCTCTTGTAGGCAGCTTATAGCCAGATCGTTTTTTGTTTGTTTGTTTGTTTTGTTTTGTTTTTTAATCCATTCTGTAACTCTCTGTCTCTATATTGGTGCATTTAGTCCGTTCAGCATGATTATAGATAGGTATGAGTTTAGTACTGTCATTTTGATGTCTTTTTTTGTGTATTGTTGACAGTTTCATTTTTCCACTTAATTTTTTGTGCTGAGAGTTTTTTCTCTGTAAATTGTGTTTTCCTCTTTTTCACTGTAGCTGATTGTTTTTGCTAAGTCTTTATATTTATCTTGTTTTTTATTTTGAAGTGTAGGATTGTTAGTCTTTTTTTGTTGTTACCTTAATATTTACTCTTATTTTTCTAAGTTTAAACCTAATTTGTATCTCCCTATATTGCCTTGATTTCCTTTCCATATGGAAGATCTATGCCTACTTTATTTAGTCCCTCTTTATTGACTTAATGTCATCTTTTACATAATAACATCACTGATTCCCTATTTTGAGCTTTTTTTATTTTGACTTATTTTTGTGATTTCCCTTTCTGAGTTTATATCTGGTTGCTCTGTTCTGTGTTCTAGTCTTCAGTTGATATCTGATATTATTGATTTTCTAACCAGAGAATTCTCTTTAGTATTTCTTGTAGTTGTGGTTTGGTTTTTGCAAATTCCCTAAGCTTCTGTTTATTTGTAAATGTCTTAATTTCACCAACAGTTTTGCTGGATATATGGTTCTTGGCTGGCAATTTTTCTCCTTCAATGCTTTATATATTTCCTCCCATTGCCTTCTTGCCTGCATGGTTTCTGCCAAGTAGTCCAAACTTATTCTTATTGATTCTCCTTTGTAGGTGAGTTTTCGTTTATCCCTAGCTGCTCTTAAAATTCTCTTTATCTTTGGTTTTGGCAAGTTTCATGATAATATGTATTGGTGATTTTCTTTTGGGATCTACCTTGAATGAAGTTCAATGAGCCTCTTGGATAGATATCCTTTCATCTTTCATGATGTCAGGGAAGTTTTCTGCCAACAAATCTTCAACAATTCTCTCTGTGTTTTCTCTTATCCCTCCCTGTTCTGGTATTCCTATCACTCACAAGTTATTCTTCTTGATAGAGTCCCACATGATTCTTAGGTTTCTTCATTTTCTTAAATTCATTTATCTGATTTTTCCTTGAAAATATTGTTGCCAAGTGTTTTATCTTCATTCTCACTAATTCTGCTTTCTACTTCCTCAATTCTTCTCCTCTGACTTTCTATTGAGTTGTCTAATTCTGTAATTTTACTGTTAATCTTCTGAATTTCTAATCGTTCTCTCTGTGGATCCTTGCAGTTTATTAAATTTTTCATTATGTTCTTGAATAATTCAATTGCTTTGTCTGTGTGTTCCTTGACTTTTTGTTTGTTGCCTGATCTCATTCCTGATGTCCTTCATGATGTCTTGAAGAGTTCTGTATGTTAATCTTTTGTATTCTACATATGGTAATCCCAGGAATATATGTTCTTCCAGGAGAGTCCTTGATTCTCTGTTTTGGGAGTTTGTTGAAGCAATCATGGCCTGCTTCTTTGTGTGATTTGATATCGACTGTTGTCTCCAAGCCACCTATAAGTTATTGTATTAATTTATTTTATGTTTGCTCACTGTGTACTAGTTTCTTGCTTTGTTTTGTTTTGATATATCCAAATAGACTACTAGAGTGAGCTAACTTGATTATTGGAGCCTTCGAAGCACTAATGTCCTGTTACCAGATGGCTAGAACTGTTACCAGGTATATGAGCATAGGAGTCTATTCACTATTCTTGTATCAATTCAGCTCAGGTGTCCTGATAGCCAGTCACCTAGTGTGTGGTGTAGGCTCTCACCTACTATCTTAGAGGAGCAGCAGTGATGGGTGTATGCACTTGTCTCTGGTAGCGTTCAGTAGGCCACACTCTGAGGAAGGCAGGGGGCTGAGAGTCTTCCCCCAAGCATCAGTGAGAAGGATCGCCTCTGCTCTTTAGAGTGCTCTGGTGGGTAGACTCTACAGCTGTACCTTAGGCATTCAAAGCTTATACCTGTAAGGACTGGTAGGTACCACTATCCTTGGACCTCTATTGCAGGTGGCTAGGTGGCATGGATGGAATCTCCAGTCCTCAGGCCCCTGCTGTGGGTAGGTGAAGGCCCTGTTTAACAGGCAGAGTGGTATCAGACCTCCAAAATCTGCCCCTCCACCACACAGCTGAAACAGTTATAGTCAGACCTCCAACACATTCACCCTTGCAATATAATAGCCACCTAGATCCATGCAGGGGTGAAAGACAAAGTCTGTGGCTCACTCGTGCTTGGACTGGAGCCGTTTCTGCTCTGAGCTTCCAGATTAGGGGAGTCAGCAGAGTATTCTTTCCCTGTTTGTTAATTTGATCCTTCTCTGAGGCCAGAAGAATGGCTCAGGGAGTGCAGCAGGTCCTATCTCAGGCTCAGGGAAATACTGTTAATGAAGCTGGCTGGGCCAGAGGGAGGAGGGATCAGATAGATAAGAGTTCTTTCAAATAAGGAGCTATTAGATCCACGCATGGTAAATTAGACAAAAATCACTTATCTTGTGCTGAGAGTGCTGTTTTGTCTCAGACTCCAGAGGTGTGTGTAGCCTCTGTGTGCTGGCTGGGTTCCCACCAAGATTGCCCCAAGGGGTTAGGGCTGCATCCTGCCCTTGCCTTCTTTCACTGAAGCAGCCGCTTCCTAAGTGCCCCAGCCAGCCCTGCTCATGCCACAGGGTCAGGGGTTCGCCACTCTGCTTGCCTTCTTTCACTGAAGCTGCTGAGTACCAGGAAACTACCATCAGCCCCACCACAGTCGTGCCAAAGAACGCACCAAGGAATCCGAGCTGAGGCACTGTGTAGACTCGGCAACTCATCGCTGCTTCTGCACCGTCTCTCTCTCCCATCGTCACTCAGACCTACTCCTTGATTTTGCCTTTGATGCTCAGGGTTCCTAGCTTATCGTATATATAATTGATTCAGTTGTTTTTTTCGGGTCTTTATTGTAAGAGAGATCAGCGGAAGCATCTCACTAGTTCACCGTCTTGGCCCCACCTCTTCCACCTATTTCTGATTGAGCTTGAAGAAAAATTTCTCAAAAATCAACAGTCATGGGTTGAATTTTGTCCCCCAGAAATATGCTTCAACTTGATTAGGCCATGATTCCCAGTATTGTGTTGCTGTCCTCTATTTTGCAGTTTTCCTATGTGTTATAAATCACAATCTCTGCCTGTGGTTAAAGAGAATTAGGGTGGGATATAACACCCTTGTTCATGTTCCATCCCAGATCCAATGTAAAGGGAGTTTCCCTGGGGCATGTGGCCTGCACCACCTTTTATGTTTCAGGAGATAAAAGGAAAGGGAAGCAAGCAGAGAGCTGGGGAACACATATCACCAAGAAAGCAGCACCAGGAGCAGAGCACTTCCTTTGGACCCAGGGTCCCTGCGTGGAGAAGCTCCTAGTCTAGGAGAGATTGATGAGAAGGCCAACAGAGAGAGAAAGCCTTCCTCTGAAGCCGACACCCTGAATTCAGACTTCTAGCCTACAAGACTGTGAGAAAATGAATTTCTCTTTGTTAAAGCCAACCCCTAGTGGTATTTCTGTTACAGCCAGCACTAGATGACTAAGACAGAATTTGGTACTGAGAGAGTGGTGTGCTGCTCTAACAGATACCTAAAATGCAGAAGAGGTTTTGAAACTGTGAAGGGATAGAGGACTCAGAAGGAAGCGAGGTGACCTCTTAACACAGGAGAAGGAGCAGATGGTGAGAAGCAGCAGCAGAGGACTGGCAGAAGCAGAACCAGGAGACTAGCACCAGATAGTGCTGGAGCCAACCCATGGAGCAATAGACCTCAGTGCCTTTGTGTAGGTGGCTTCCTGGCAGAGTAGGGTGCCTCTGAGCACTTAATGGTGGGGCTAGGCTTGCCAACCCACAGAGCAAGAGAGCTGAGTGCCTTCCAGCAGAAGTTTACTGGTGGAATAGAGTGCCTCCAGGCACTTATCGGTGGAGCTGCAGAGGCTGAAGAGACAAGGAACACAGGAAGCTGAGGTGCCTCAGTCTCACAAGGTATGGCCGTGGCCTCTGGGGTTTCAGAGAGTGGAGCCATGGCCTCTTGTGTTTCTAAGGGTGGAATCACCACTCAAATGGACTAGGAGAATGGTATGCCTAAAGCCCAGGGAGCAGAGTTGCCATCTCAGTGAGCCTAGAAGGCAGAGCTGAAGCCCAGGACCAAGGGCTCTCTACTCAGAATCTGGAGAGTGTGGCCAATACCTAGAGTCTGGAGGCCAGGGCCATTTTGTGAATGGTCCGAGAGAACACAGGATTATTTTCAAGACTTCAGGGCTAATGTAATGTGTTCTGCTGACTTGCTCGGTGCCTGCTATGCCTTCTTTCTCTGAAATTTCTCCCATTTGTCCTGGAAATGTCTAGCTTGTGCCTGTTTGCCATTGTACTTTGGAAGTAGCTAACTTGTAGTCTAGATTTCACAGATGAAGAGGAATTTTTAGATTTTGGACTTGGAGTCGATTTAAGACTTTGGCTATGATACGATGAGGTGAATGTGTCTTACATGTAGTAAGGACATGAATTTTGGGGGGCCAAAGGGTGGAGTGTCATGGATTGAATTGCGTCCCCCAGAAATATGTGTCGACTTGGTTAGGCCACGATTCCCAGTATTTTGTGGTCGTCCTCCCTTTTATGATTTTCCTATGCATTATAAATCACAATCTCTGCCTGTGGTTAAAGAGAATTAGGGTGGGATGTAACACCCTTGCTCAGTTCCCATCCCTGATCCAAGGAAAGGGAGTTTCCCTGGGGTGTAGCCTGCACCACTTTGTATCTTACAAGAGATACAAGGAAAGGGAAGCAAGCAGAGAGTTGGGGACCTCATACCACCAAGAAAGGAGCACCTGGAACAGATCGCGTCCTTTGAACCCAGGGTTCCTGTGCAGAGAAGCTCCTAGTCCAGAGGAAGACTGATGAGGACTTTCCTCCAGAGTGGACATAGAAAGAGCCTTCCCCTGGAGCTGATGCCCTGAATTTGGACTTCTAGCCCATTAGACTGTGAGAAAATAAATTTCTCTTTGTTAAAGCTATACACTTGTGGTATTTTCTGTTATAGCATCACTAGATGACTAAGACAACAGCTAATAGAAGAGGCTGAGGATTGCATTAGTGATAAACCAGTTCACACCAGAGCAAAAGCCTTGGAAGGAAGCACCTGTGTCAGATCCGGCCACTTCGCCAGACTCTGAAGAAAAGCTCCTTGGCTCACACCAGCTAGATGCTGTCCCTCACCATGGGCAAAGGAGACCCCAATAAGCCACAGAGCAAAATGTCCTCGTCCAGATCTGTCAACAAGAGCGCAAAAAGAAACACCCAGACTATTCTGTCAATTTCACCAAGTTTTCCAAGAAGAATTCTGAGAGGTGGAAGACCATGTCTGCAAAGGAAAAGTTGAAGTTTGAAGATACCGCAAAAAGAGCCAAAGCCCACTATGACACAGAGATGAAAAATTACATTCCTCACAAAGGTGATAAAAAAGAAAAGAAAAAAGATCCCAGTGCTCTTAAGGCACCACCACCTGCCTTCCTGTTCTACTCTGAACATTGCCCAAAGATCAAAAGTGTACACCTAGGCCTATCCATTGAGGATACCTCAAAAAAATTGGGTGAAATGTGGTCTGAACAATCAGCCAAAGAAAAACAACCATATGAACAGAAAGCAGCTAAGCTAAAGGAGAAATATGAGAAGGATATTGCCATATACTGTGTCAAGGGCAAAAGTGAAGGAGGAAAGAAGTGTCCTGGCAGGCAAGCAAGCTCAAAGAAGAGGAAGAACCAGAAGATAAGAAGGAGGAGGAGGAGGAGGAGGAAAAGGAAGAAGATAAAGATAATGAGGAAGAGGATGAAGATGAAGAATAAGTGGCTATCATGTAATAATGAGTGTAGAGTATGTATGTGTGCCCAGGCAACTGTTTAACTAAGAATGCGAATTCAAGTGCAGCTCAGTATTAGCTTCGGTATAAAAACTATACACGCTTTTGTATAGCTGATAAAATTCTTCACAAAGAAAATACTTTTTTTTTAAATGCAGGTTGTCATTTTTTGAGGGGATACTACATACAGTTAGATCTTAAAGCTTCCAGTGTTGAATGTTTCTAAATATTTAATGGTTTCTTTAATTTCTTGACTTGTATTTTTTTTTTATATGATAGAACAGCAAACTCCTAGGAATTAGAATCAATATTAAATTTGGGGGCTTTTAGGATGTTGCATTTTGTTTTTTAATTTTTTTTTGTAATAAAATTATTTATATTAAAAAAACTAATACAAACAGTATATGTTAAGACATTTGAGAATAAAACAAAGCAAAAATCACGTTAAAAAACAAGAGATAAACATTGTATAGAGTCTGAAGCCAAAAAGGAAAAAGCCTTCCTTCTAGTTATTAATGCTACATAACAAACCACCCCAAACTTAACGGCATAAAACAGTGACAATTTTATTTGGTTCACACTTTATGTAGGTCAGGAATTCAGAAAGGGAATAGCAGAGATGACTTGTCTCTGCTCCATCAAGTGTGGAGCCTCAGCTGGGAGACCTGAAAACTGGAGGTGACTTGAGGGTTGGGTGCTAGAACCATCTTCAGGCATTTTCACTCACATGTCTGGCAATTGATGCTGGCTGGTCTGGAATCTCAGTTGGGATTGTCAACCAGGGCACCTATATATGGCCTTTCCATGTGGCCTGGGCTTTCACACAGCATGGTAGTCTCAGTGTGGCAGACATTGAAGCTCAGGGTTTCAAAAGCATGTACCGGTGAAAAAGGCAAGAGCTGCAATGAATCTTTTGACAACCTCAGAAATCATACAATGTAATTTCTGGTACATTCTATTGGCTACAAGCAAGTCACAAACCCACCCAGATTCAAAGAGAGAGGACATAAACCCCATCCCTCAATGGGAGGAATGCCAAAGAATTTGAAGTCGTTCAAAAAATGTTTTTTAAAAAAAGAGCCTTCTATAAATTTTTCTAAGAAACTAGATATGGAGGGAGGGCCAAGATGGCAGAATAGGCAGATGCTTCCTGCCATCTCTTTTACAACAAAGACCTGAAAAAAACAAGTAAATCAACTATATATGACAATCTAGGAGATGTAATCATCAAAGACAAAGCTAACGAATCAGACTGAGTAGCAGGTGGAGAGACAGACAATGCAAGGCAATGGAGAAGTACAGATGGTGAGACTACCAGTGCCCTGCTAGCTGAGTCTGTGCAGTGCACACAGGCTGAGGCAAGAAGCATCATTTAAAGTTGAGTTCACCATATCAGGTGCAGCCAAGCAGCAGTGAATATCCACACACCTCCAGAACCAAGTAGGAGTGACACCAGACCTGAAAAAGTTAAGTGTTAGCTTCTAATCTACCATTCAGGGGCAAAATAACCCCTCACCATCCAAGAATTTTATATCAGAGAAGTGTTTCCTTCCCCTCACCACCCTCCCACACTACTCCATTCCAATACCACTTTGGCAGCATTCAACAACTGCCATGCCCCCAAAGCTGGGAACTCAGGGCTGGAGGAAGGCTCTGCCCCCTCACCCAGCTGCTGGCAGAAGGGGTCCACAGACTTGCAGCAACCTTCACCCCTCCTCAGACCTGTGTGGGTCAATTCAAGACTGCACGTCCTCATTACCATAAAACAGAAGGGCATACAACTGAAGGCCATCTTGAACTGCAGCAGCCAAGGGGGAGCTGAAGATTTGTGACATTTGACACTGCCCTGCCCCCTAAACACGGGCCTCACACACCCACAGTTTGGGTCTGAGGGCTGGTGGCATCACACACTCCATCTAGCCACCCATGACAGGGGACTGAGAATTAGTGGAACCTCCCAGACCCTCCAGGCAACAGCACTGGGTGCCCAAGGACCAGATGCAATACGCTCCCACTACACACTCCAGGGGAGAGGGACACATCCTCCACCTAGACACCCAGGGGCAGCTGTCAGCACGCTGCCTTGGTCCACACATAGTCCCCACTGCAGCCAGATACCTCTACCTGCTCTGAACACCCCTACGCAGCCCTGCACACCTAGGACTATAAGTAGCAGTCTGCACCACACATTTGGTGGCCAACTCGGACAACTGTGCTGTAGCCCCACAAGAAAAGTGAACAGAGTCCTGGGCTCACACACCTAGTAGCTGCTCTGACTACCTAGAGACAAGACAAGAGAGCTTCAAAGATGCCCACAACCAAAGTAGATCACATGCCCAGCCTACTTGGGCATATCAAAACAAAACAAAACAAAATTCAGGATGTAGTAAATAAACATACAATAAATAAATACAATAACTTATTGATGTCTCAGAGACAACAGTCAATATCAAATCACATGAAGAACCAGGTCAAGATGGCTCCAGGAAGTGACCAAAATCAAGAACCAGGACTTTCTGAAGGAAAATAAGGCAATGGAGCTACCTGAGAAATAACTCAAAAGACTAATATACAGAGCTCTCCAAGAGATCAGACAAAACTCAGACCAAGCCAAGGAACACACAGACAAAGCAAGAGACAAATTCAGGAAAACAACACAAGAAAAATAACAGAATTAACCATAGAGAGAGGACAACTAAAAATCTAAAAGATTAACAATAAATTTCAGAATTAGACAACTCAATAGACGGTCATAGAAGCAGAATTGAGACAATGGAAGTCAGAATTAATGAGATTGAAAATAAATCCCTTGACACCAATTTATTTAAGGGAAAAATTAGAAAAAAGAATTTAAAAAAATGAAGAAAGCCTAAGAATTACATGGGACACCATCAAGAGGAAAAACCTACAAGTAATCAGAGTACCAGAACGGGGAGGGGATGGGAAATGAAAGAAAACAGAGAAAATTGTTCAAGATTTACTGGCAGAAAACTTCCCTAATATCACGAAAGACGAGAAGATATCAATCCAAGAAGCATAACAAACCCCATGCAGGGTAGACCCCAAAAGAAAGTAACCAGACATATCATAATCAAACTTGCCAAAACCAAAGGCAAAGATAGAATCTTGACAGCAACTAGGGATTCATGAAAAATCACATACAAAGGAGAATTGATAAGACTAAGCTCTGACAACTCAGCAGAAACCATGCAGGCAAAAAAGGCAATGGTATGACATATACACAGCCTTGAAGGAAAAAAAAAAATTGCCAACCAAGTATTACATATCCAGCAAAACTGTCTCTCAAATATGAAGGCAAAATTAGGCCATTTCCCAATAAGAGAAGTTAGGAGAATTTGTAAAACCAAACCAAACTTACAAGAAATATTGAAGACAGTCCTCCAGTTAGAGAACCAACAATATCAGACAACAATCCAAGACTAGGACACAGGACAGATCAACCAATTATCAACCCAGACAGGGAATTCACAAAAATAAAACAAAGCTAAAACACTGAAAATAGGGAACCAGAGATGTCACTATGTAAACAATGGCAAGGTCAAAACAAAAAAGAGGAAATAAACAGTGTAGTCATAGAACTTCCATATGGAGAGAAGTTAAGGCAATACCAAGAAATAAAGGATTGGTTTAAATTTAGAAAAATAAGATAAATTTCAAGGTAACTACAAAGGAAGCTAACAAGCCTACCCATCAAAATAAAAAAAGAAGAAAAATATAAAGATTCTGCAAACACAAAATTAACAATAATGAAAAAGACGAAAAGAAAATACATAAAGTAAAAGAACTCAGCACAGAAAATTAAGCAGAACAAGGAAACTGTCAACACAACTAAAAAAAAAAAAATACATCAAAATGACAGCAGTAAACTCCTACCTGTGAGCAATTACACTGAAAGTAAATGGCCTAAATGCACCAGTAAAGAGACAGAGAGCGACAAAATGCATTAAAAAAAAAAATTCATCAATATGCTGTCAATAAGAGACACACCTTAGACACAAAGACATAAACTAAAACAGAAAGGATGAAAAAAATATATATAAACCAAATGATAATCAAAAAAAGAGCAAGAGTGGCAATACTAATCTCTGACAAAAATAGACTTTAAAGCAAAGTCCACCACAAAGGATAAGGAAGGACACTATATAATGATTAAAGGGGCAGAACACCAGGAGGACACAACCATAATAAATATATATGCACCCAATGACACAGCTCCAAAATGCATTTAAAAAAACTCTAACAGCACTGAAAAGTGCTCCACAATAATAGTAGGAGACTTCAACACACCATTTTCAGTGAAGGAGAGAACACCTAGAAAGAAACTCAATACAGATATGAAAGATCTAAATGCCACAATCAATCAACTTGACCTCATACACATATTCAGAACACTGCACCCAACATCAGCAAAGTACACATTCTTTTCCAACACACATGGAAGATTCTCCAGAATGGACCACATTTTAGGCCACAAGGCAAGCTTAACAGAATCCAAAACATCAAAATAATACAAAGCATCCTTTCTGACCATAATGCCATAAAAGCAGAAATCAATAACAGAAACAGAGAGAAAAAAATAATCGAATACATAGAAGCTGAACAACACTTTTCTTAAAAACTACTAGGTTATAGAAGAAATCAAGGATGGAATAAACAAATTCATAGAATCAAATGAGAATAAAAACACACCTTACAGATCAATTCATAGCAATAAATGCACACATCCAAAAAGAAGAAAATGGCCAAAATCAAAACATTAACCCTACAACTTGAACGAACAGAAAGAGAGCAGCAAAAGAATCCCTCAGGCCCCAGAAGAAAGAAAACAATAATGATTAGATGAGAAAAAACAGAAATAGAGACTAGAAAAACAACTGAGAGTTAACAAGACCAAAAGTTGGTTCTTTGAAAAGATCAACAAAACCAACAAACCATTGGCCAAACTGACAAAAGAAAAACAGGAGAGGAAGCAAATAACCTGAATAAGAAACAAGACGGGTGGTATCACATCAGACCCAACTGAAATAAAAAGGAGCATAACAGAATACTATGAAAAATTATATTCCAACAAATTTGAAAACCTAGAGAAAATGGACAAATTTCTAGAAACACACTACCTACGTAAATTAAACCAAGGTAGAAAAAATAAATGAACCCACAACTAAATAAGAGATTAAAGAGGCAATACAAAAAAAAAAAAAAACCTCCCAACAACAAAAGGCCCTGGCCCTGACGGCTTCACTGGAGAATCCTACTAAACTTCCAGAGAAGAGTTAACACCACTACTACTAAAGGTACTTCAGAGCACAGAAAAGGAAAGAACACTCTTGAACTCATTCTATGAAGCCAGCATAATAGTGACACCAAACCCAGGCAAAGACACCACAAAAAAAGAAAATTAAATATCAATATCCCTCATGAACATAGATGCAAAAATCCTCAACAAAATTCTAGGCAATAGAATTCAACATTTATCAAAAAATAATTCACCATGACCAAGTGGGATTCATAGTGGGTATTCAGGGATAGTTCAACATTAGAAAATCAATCAATTAATCCATTAGATAAATAAAACAAATGAACCACATGGGCCTATCAATCAATGCAGAAAATGCATTTGATAAAGTCCAACACCCATTGGTGATAAAAACTCTGAGCAAAATAGGAATAGGAGAGAAATTCCACAACAGAATAAGGGACATTTATATGAAGCCAACAGCCAACATCATTCTACATAGAAAGAGATTGAAAGGATTTCCCTTGAGAACGGGAACTAGACAAGGATGCCCTTTATCACCATTCTTATTCAACATTGTGCTGGAGGTCCTAGCCAGAGCGATAAGGCAAGAAAAACGAATAAAGAGCATCCAAATCGGTAAGGAAGAAGTAAAAGTATCCCTATTCATAGATAATATGATCTTATACACAGAAAACCCCAAGGAATCCACAAGAAAACTACAGGAACTAATAGAAGATTTTAGCAAAGTATCAGGATACGAGATATACGTACAAGAATCAGTTGGTTCCTCTACACCAACAAAGCGAAATTAAAAAAGGAAATCAATAAATCAATATCATTTCCAGTACTCCCCAAGAAGATAAAGTACTTAGGAATAACCAGAGACATAAAAAGATGTATACAAAGAAACTACAAATCACTACTGCAAGAAACAAAAAAGGACCTCCATAAGTCAAAAAATACCTTGCTCATGGATAGGAAAACTCAACATTGTGAACTTGACAATTCTACCCAAAGTGATCTACAGATACAATGCAATCCCAACTCAAGTTGCAATGGCATTTTTTAACAAGATGGAGAAAAAAATCACCACTTTTATATGGAAAGGGAAAAGGCCCTCGAAAAGTAAAGTATTACTGAAGAAGAACAAAGTGGGAGGCTACAGAATACTTGATTTTAGAGCCTATTATACCGCCAAGGTAGTCAAAACATACTGGTACTGGTACAACATCAGACACATAGACCAATGAACAGAATTAAGAGCTCAGACATAAACCCATCCACCTGTGAGCAGCTGATATTTGACAAAGGCTCAAAGTCTGTTAAATGGAGAAAAGGCAGTCTCTTTAAAAATGGTACAGGCATAATTGCATATGAATATTTTAAAAAATGAAACAAGACCCATAACTCACACCATACAGAAAAACTAATTCGAAATGATCAAAGACCAGGGAGCCCTTAGGCACCATTCCCGGGAGTGGCAGTGGTGGGCTGATACTAGCATTTGGCCACAGTCTCCGCAGGGAGAAGCAGCCAGCCACACAGCCTATTCATGCCCAGAACCAGAGAAGACCTGCGCTCTCGGCAAAACCTAAGTACTTGCTTATATTTTACTGTACCACCCACCCACACCCAAGAAGGCTTAAGCAGCTGTTGATTTGCCCGGGCCTGAGATAGGCCCTGTTGAGTGTCTAGAGCCATCCTCCCAGCCTTGGAGAAGGAATAAATTCGCAGTTGAGAGAAAAGGTAATTCGCCAGCTAACTAACTGGGGGAATCAGGAAAGAAGTGGCTCCTGTGCAGGCATAAATGCTCCGTGGATATTAGGTATCTTTCACACCTGCATTGACCTGTGTGGGCCTATTTCAGGAGAACAGGCCCTTGTTGGCAGACTCCAACTGTTCCACCTATGTGGTGGAGAGGTGGGAGTTTGATGTTTGACACTGCTTTGCCCATTAAAAAGAGTACTCACCTACCCACATCAGGGACCTAAGGACTGGTGGCTCCGCTCATGTCACCCAGCCACCCAGGACAGGGGTCCAAGGATAACTGGTACCTCCCAGTCCTTACAACCAGAAATATTGGGTGCCCATGGTCCGTCTGCAGAACCCACCCACCTGTACACTCTAGGGAACAGGGACACACTTTCCTCAGGGACACTTGGGGGACGAGTCTCAGCTCACTGCCTTGTTCAGAGTGTGACCCCCTACTGCAACCAGATACCGGTACATACACCAATC
This sequence comes from Loxodonta africana, assembly GCF_030014295.1. NCBI lineage: Eukaryota > Metazoa > Chordata > Mammalia > Proboscidea > Elephantidae > Loxodonta > Loxodonta africana. The sequence continues at coordinate 42,912,917 of NC_087367.1, read as the reverse complement.
ACCCCTGCTCTTCTAAGACTGTAGGACAGAGCTAGTACCACACACTTGATAATCAGCTACCTGGACACCGGAGCTGAATTCATACAAGAAAAGTGAATGGACTCCTAGGCTGATATACCGGATAACAGCTCTAGCCATCTGGGGACAGGATGTGAGAGCTCCAAAGGTGAAAATAATCAAGCTAGCTCACTCAAGCAACCCATTTGGGCATATCGAAATAAAACAAAGCAAGAAGCTACGACACGATAAGCAAACATAAAATAAAGTAATACAATAACTTATAGATGGCTCGGAGACAACAGTCAATATCAAGTCACATAAAGAAACAGACCATGATTGCCTCAACAAGCTCTCAAAACAAAGAATCAAGGGAGCTTCTAGATGAAAGTGCCTTCCTGAAATTACCAGATGCAGATAAAAAAAGATTAATATACAGAACACTTCAAGACATCAGGAAGAAAATCAGGCAATACACAGAACAAGCCAAGTAACACACAGATAAAGCAGTTGAAGAAATGAAAAAGGTTCTTCAGGAACATAATGAAAAATTTTAATAAGCTGGAAAAATACATAGACAGCAATCAGAAACTCAGAGGATCAACAATAAAATTAAAGAAGTAGACAACTCAATAGAAAGTCAGAGGAGAATTGAGCAACTGGAAGGCAGAATTGGTGAACTTGAAGATAAAGCACGTGGCACTAATATCTCTGCAGAAAAATCAGATAAAAGAATTTTTAAAAAATGAAGAAACCTTAAGAATCATGTGGGACTCTATCAAGAGAAATTACCTACGAGTGGTTGGACTACCAGAACAGTTAGGGATAACAGAAAATACAGAGAGAATTGTTGAAGATTTGTTGGCAGAAAACTTCCCTGATATTGTGCAATATGAGAAGATATCTAACCAAGATGCTCATGAAACTCCATATAAGGTAGATCTTAAAAGAAAGTCACCAAGACATATTATAACCAAACTTGCCAAAACCAAAGATACAGAATTTTAAGGGCATCTAGGATTAAACGAAAAGTCACCTACAAAGGAGAGTCAATAAGAATAAGCTCAGACTACTTGGCAGAAACCACTCAGTCAAGAAGGCAATGTGATGACATATAAAAAATTGAAGGAAAAAAATTGCCAACCAAGAATCATATATCCGGCAAAACTGTCTCTTAAATATGAAGGTGAAATTAGGGCATTTCCAGATAAACAGAGGCTTAGGGAATTTGTAAAAACCAAACCACAACTACAAGAAATACTAAAGGGAGTTCTTTGGTTAGAAAATCAATAATATCAGGTATCAATCCAAGACTGGAACACGGGACACAGCAATAAGAAGTCAACCCAGACAGGGAAATGACAAAAATAAATCAAGATTAAAAAAATACTCAAAACAGGGAAACAGCATTGTTTATATAAAAGAAGACAATATTAAAACAATAAAGAGGGACTAAGGAATGTAATCATAGACCTTCCATATGGAGAGGAAGATATGGTGATACAAAGAAATAAAAGTTAGGTTTAAATTTAGAAAAAATAGGGGTAAATAATAAGGTAACCACAAAGGAGAGAAACTATCCTACTCATCAAAATAAAATACAAGAAAAAAATAGAGACTCAGCAGAAACAAAATCAACAACAATGAATATGAGGAAAGCACAACATATAAAGATAATCTACTCAGCACATAAAATTAAGTGGGAAAAGAAACTGTCAATAACACACCAAAAAAAGACATCAAAATGATAGCACTAAATTCATACATATCCATAATTACCCTGAATGTAAATGGTCTAAATGCACCAATAAAGAGACAGAGAGTGGCAGAATGGATTAAAAAACATGATCCATCTATATGTTGCCTACAAGAGACACATCTTAGACTTAGAGAAACAACAAACTAAAACTCAAAGGATGGAAAAAAACATATCAAGCAAGCAACAATTAAAAACAGCCAGAGTGGCAATATTAATTTCTCACAAAATAGACATTAAAGTTAAATCCATCAAAATGAAAAGGAAGGAAACTACATAATGATTAAAGGGACAATATACCAGGAGGCTATAACCATTTTAAATACTTCTGCATCCAATGTTAGGGCTGCAAGATACATAAAACAAACTCTATCAGCATTGAAAGGTGAAATAGACAGCTCCACAATAACAGTAGGAGATGTCAACACACCACTTTCAGTGAAGGACAGGACATCCAGAAAGAAACTCAGTAAAGGCACAGAAGACTTAAATGCCACAATCAACAAATCTGACCTCATAGACATATACAGAACACTCCACCCAACAGCAGCCAAGTATACATTCTTTTCTAGTGCACGTGGACCATTCTCTAGAATAGACCGCATATTAGATCATAAAGCAAACCTTAGCACAATCCAAAACTTTGAAATATTACAAAGCATCTTCTGTGACCATAAGGCCATAAAAGTAGAAATCAATAACAGAAAAAGCAGGGAAAAGAAATAAAACATTTAGAAATTGAACAATACCCTGCTGAAAAAAGACTGAGTTAGAGAAGACATTAAGGATGGGATGAAGAAATTCATAGAATCCAATGAGAATGAAAATACTTCCTATCAGAACCTTTGGGACACAGCAAAAGCTGTGCTCAGAGGTCAATTTATATCAGTAAATGCACACATACAAAAAGAAGAAAAGGCCAAAATCAAAGAATTATCTCTACAGCTTGAACAAATCGAAAGAGAGCAACAAAAGAAATCCTCAGGCACTAGAAGAAAACAAATAATAAAAATTAGAGCAGAATTAAATGAAATAGCAAACAGAAAAACAATTTAAAGAATTAAGACAAAAAGCTGGTTCTTTGGAAAAATTAATAAAATTGATAAACCATTGGCCAAACTAACAAAAGAAAAACAGGAGAGGAAGCAAATAGCCTGAATAAGATGTGAGATGGGCGATATTACAACAGACCCAACTGAAATTAAAAGAATCATATCAGGTTACCATAAAAAAAACTGTACTCTAATAAATTTGAAAACCCAGAAGAAATGGATGAATTCCTAGAAACACAATACCTACCTAAACTAACATAAACAGAGGTAGAACAACTAAATAGACCTATAACAAGAGAAAAAATTGAAAAGAAATTCAAAAAACTCCAACAAAAAAAGCCCTGGCCCGGGAAGCTTCACTGCAGAGTTCTACCAAACTTTCAGAGAAGAGTTAACACCACTACTACTAAAGGTATTTCAGAGCATAGAAAAGGACGGAATACCCACAAAATCATTCTATGAAGCCAGCATATCTCTGATACCAAAACCAGTTCAAGACATCATAAAAAAAAGAAAATTACAGACCTATATCCCTCATGAACTTAGATGCAAAAATCTTCAACAAAATACTAGCCAATAGAATTCAACAACATATCAAAAAAATAATTCACCATAACCAAGTAGGATTCATACCAGGTATGCAGGAGGGATGGTTCAATATTAGAAAAACAATCAATGTTATCCATCGTATATATAAAACAAAAGAACCACATGATCTTATCAATTGATGCAGAAAAGGCATTTGACAAAGTTCAACACCCATTCATGATAAAAACTCTCGGCAAAATAGGAATAGAAGGAAAATTCCTCAACATAATAAAGGGCATTTACACAAAGCCAATAGCCAACATCATCCTAAATGGAGAGAGTCTGAAAGCATTCCCCTTGAGATCAGGAACCAGACACTTTTATTCAACATTGTGCTGGAGGTCCTAGCCAGAGCAATTAGGCTAGATAAAGAAATAAAGGGCATCCAGATTGGTAAGGAAAAGAATCTTTATTTGCAGATGACATGATCTTACACACAGAAAACCCTAAGGAATCCTCAAGAAAACTACTGAAACTAATAGAAGAGTTCAGCAGAGTATCAGGATACAAGATAAACATACAAAAATCAGTTGGATTCCTCTACACCAACAAAAAAGAACATCAAAGAGGAAATCACCAAATCAATACCATTTACAGTAGCCCCCAAGAAGATAAAATACATAGGAATAAATCTTACCAGAGATGTAAAAGACTTATACAAAGAAAACTACAAAACACTTCTGCAAGAAACCAAAAGAGACCTACATAAGTGGAAAAACATACCTTGCTCATGGATACGAACACTTAACTTTGTAAAAATGTCTGTTCTACCAAAAGCCATCTATAGATTTAATGCAATTCTGATCCAAATTCCAACGACATTTTTTAATGAGATGGAGAAACAAATCACCAACTTCATTTGGAAGGGAGAGAGGCCCTGGATAACTAAAGCATTATAGAAAAAGAGAAACAAAGTGGAAGCATCACTCTACCTGATTTTAGAACCTACTACCACAGTAGTCAAAACAGCTTGGTACTGGTACAACAGATACACAGTCCAATGGAAGAGAATTGAGAATCCAGGCATAAATCCATCCACATATTCACAGCTGATATTTGACAAAGGCCCCAAATAAGTTAAATGGGGAAAAGACGTTCTTTTTAACAAATAGTGCTGGCATAACTGGATATCCATCTGCAAAAAAATGAAACAAGACCCATACCTCACATCATGCTCAAAAACGAGCTCAAAATGGATCAAAGAACTAAATATAAAATCTAAAACGACAAAGATCATGGAAGAAAAAATAGGGACAACGTTAGGAGCCCTAATACATGGCATAAACAGTATACAAAACATTACTAACAATGCAGAAACTAGATAACTGGGAGCTCCTAAAAATCAAACACCTATGTTCATCCAAAGACTTCACCAAAAGGGTCAAAAGATTACCTATAGACTGGGAAACAGTTTTTAGCTATGACATTTCCGATCAGTGCCTTATCTCTAAAATCTACATGATGCAAAAAATCAACTACAAAAAGACAAACAACCCAGTTAAAAAATAGGCAAAGGATATGAACAGACACTTCACTAAAGAAGACATTCAGGTAGCTAATAGATATGTGAGGAAATGCTCACTATCATTAGCCAGTAGAGAAATGCAAATCAAAACTACAATGAGATTTCATCTCACTCCAATGAGGCTGACATTAATCCAAAAAACACAAAATAATAAATGTTGGAGAGGTTGTGGAGAGACTGGAACACTTATACACTGCTGGTGGGAATGTTAAATTATACAACCACTATGGAAATCGATCTGGCGCTTCCTTAAAAAGCTAAAAATAACACTACCATACTATGATCCAGCAATCCCACTCCTTGGAATACATCCTAGAGAAGTAAGAGCCGTCACACGAACAGATATATGCACATCCATGTTCATTGCAGCACTGTTTACAATAGCAAAAAATGGAAGCAACCAAAGTGCCCACCAACAGATGAATGGATAAATAAATTATGGTATATTCACACAATAGAATACTATGCATCGATAAAGAACAGTGATGAATCTGTGAAACATTTCATAACATGGAGGAATCTGGAAGGCATTATGGTGAGTGAAATTAGTCAGTTACAAAAGGACAAATATTGTATAAGACCACTATTATAAGATCTTGAGAAATAGTTTAAACAGAGAAGAAAATATTCTTTGATGGTTTCCAGAGGGGGGAGGGAAGGAGGGAGAGGGGGCTCCACTAATCAGACAGTAGATAAGGACTATTTTACATGAATGGAAAGATAACACACAGTACAGGAGAGGTCAGCATAACTGGACTAAACCAAAAGCAAAGAAGTTTCCTGAATAAACTGAATGCTTCAAAGGCCAGCATAGCAGGGTCAGGGGTTTGGGGACCATGTTTCAGGGGACATCTAAGTCAGTTGGCATAATAAAATCTATTAAGAAAACATTCTGCATCCCACTTTGGAGAGTGGACTCTGGGGTCTTAAACCCTAGCAAGTGGCCATCTACGATGGATCAATTGGTCTGAACCTACCTGGACCAAAGAAAAATGAAGAATACCAAGGACACAATGTAATTATGAGCCCAAGAGACAGAAAGGGCCACATAAACCAGAGACTACATCAGCCTGAGACCAGAAGAACTAGACTGTGCCAGGCTACAACTGATGACTGCGCTGATAGGGAACACAACAAAGAACCCCCGAGGGAGCAGGACAGAAGTGGGATGCAGACCCCAAATTCTCATATAAAAACCAGACTTAATGGTCTGAGTGAGACTAGAAGGACCCCGGTGGTCACGGACCCCAGACCTTCTGTTAGCCCAAGACAGGAACCATTCCCAAAGCCAACTCTTTAGACAGGGATTGGACTGGACAATAGGATAGAAGAAGATGCTGGTGATGAATGAGCTTCTTGGATCAAGTAGACACTCAAGACTATGTTGGCATCCCCTATCTGGAGGGGAGATGCGAGGGCAGAGGGGTTCAGAAGCTGGCAGAATGGACACGAAAAGAGGGAGTGGAGGGAAGAAGCAGGCTGTCTCATTAGGGCGAGAGCAATTAGGAGTATATAGCAGGTGTATATAAATTTTTGCACGAGAGATTGAGTTGATTTGTAAACTTTCTCTCAAAGCACAATAAAAAATTTTTTTTTAATGATCAAAGACCTAAATATAAAATCCAAAACAATAAAGATCATGGAAGAAAAAATAGAGATAATGCTAGGGGCCCTAGTACATGGCATAAATAGTATACATACCATAACTAATAATGCACAAATACCAGAAGGGAAACTAAATAACCAGGAGCTCCTAAAAATTAAACACTTATGCTCATTAAAAGACTTCACCAAAAGAGTAAAAGACAACCTACAGACTAGAAAAAAAAATTGGCTACAACATGCCTGATAAGGATCTAATCTCTAAAATCTACAAGATACTACAACACCTCAACAACAAAAAGAGAAATAATCCAATTAAAAATTGGGCAAAGGATAGGAACAGACACACACCAAAGAAGACATTCAGGTGGCTAACATACACATGAGGAAATGCTCGAGATCACTAGCCATTAGAGGAATGCAAATCAAAACTACAATGAGATATCATCTCATCCAACAAGGCTGGCACTAATTCAAAAAACACAAAATAACAAATGTTGGAGAGGTTGTGGAGAGACTGGAGCTCTTAGGCACTGATGGTAGAAATGTAAAATGGTACAACCACTTTGGAAAACTATGTGGTGCTTCCATAAAAAGCTAGAAATAGAAATACCATATGATCCAGCAATCCCACTCCTACGAATATACCTAAGAGAAATAAGAGCTGTCACACGAATAGGCATATGCATACCCATGTTCATTGCAGCACTGTTCACAAAAGCATAAAGATAGAAACAACCTAAATGCCCATCAATAGATGAATGGAGAAACAAATTATGGTACATACATATAATGGAGTACTGCACAACAATAAAGAACAATGATGAATCCATGAAATAACTCACAGCACAGATGAATCTGGAGGGCATTATGCTGAGTGAAATTAGTCAGTCACAAAAGGATAAATATTTTATGAGACCACTATTATAAAAATTCAAGAAAAGGTTTAAACACAGAAAAAAGGACTGTTTGATGGTTGCCAGGGTGGGGAAGGAGGAGGAGGGGAAATCACTAACTAGATAGTAGACAAAGGTCAACTTTGGTAAAGGGAGGGACAACACACAATACAGGGAAGTCAGCTCAACTGGACCAAAGCAAAAGCTGTTTCCTAGACACACTCACACACTTTGAGAGGCAAAGCAGCTGGGGCCTGGGGGCCATAGCTTCAGGAGGCATCTAGGTCAATTGGCACAACATAGTTTATAAAGAAAATGTTCTACATTCCACTTTGGGCAGTAGTGTCTGTGGTCTTAAAAGCTTGCGAACGGCCATCTAAGATACATCTATTGGTCCCATTCCATCTGGAGCAAAGGAGAATGAAGAAAACCAAAGACACAAGGAAAACACTAGTCCAAAGGACTAAAGGACCAAATGAACCAGAGGCTCCACCAGCCTGAGACCAGAAAAACTAGATGATGCCCAGCTACCACCAATGACTGCCCCAAAAGGGAGTCCCTCAGCAGATAGTCCCAGACAGAGCAGGAGAAAAATGTAGAACAGAATTCCAATTCACGTAAAATGACAAGACTTAATAATCTGACAGAGACTGGAGTAACCCCTGAAACTATGGCCCCCAGTTGCTCTGTTAACCCAGAACTGAAAGCAGTCCTGAAGCTCACTTTTCAGACAAAGATTAGCTGTTAAACACTATACCACCAGGGTTTTCAGACAAAGATTAGACGGTTCATAGAACAAAAATAATACATGTGAGGAACATGCTTCATAGTTCATTCAGATATACGAGACCAAATGGGCAGCTCAAAACAGTATCTGTATAAATTTTTGAATGAGAAATTAACTTGAGCTGTAAATTTTTACCTAAAGCACAATAACAAAAAAAAAATAAACAGAAAGAAAGAAGTCACAGACAATATATAAATGAATAACATGGCTACTTTCCAATAAAACTTTATTTACAAAAACAGGCAGCAGGCCAGATTTGGCCCTTGGGCTGTAGTTTGTTGACTCTTGGTCTAAATAAATAGAGGTTTAAATATATTATGCAGAGTTTTAGAAAAAACTAGTCATTAAAAAATACATAAACTTTCTAATCTATCAAAAGAAATATACACGAAAGCAACAAAATAAGATTCTATATCAAAATATATTTTTAAGGCAGTAAAAACAAAAGTATAAAAATGTAATAAGAAAAACTAACACTGATATTACCTATAACCCATTGCTATAGATTTGATTCTGACTTATAATGACCCTGTAGGACAGAGTAGAACTACTCAACAGAGTTTCCAACGCTGTAAATCTTTACGGAAGCAGGCTGCCACATCTTTCTCCCATGGAGCAGCTGGTGGGTTTGAACCACTGACCTTTCCATTAACAGCTGAATGCTTAATCACTGTACCACCACAGACCAAATTCATCTCTTAAAGGAAAAACACCCTCAGCTTGTGGAAAAGACAAATACGAGAACTAGAAAAGAGAAGTGACCTGCATGGGATGTTGACTGTGTCTAGTTTACTGAGGCCCTAGGTGGTGGTTGTAGGTGGTAGAAAAAGGAGTGCTAATATATATATGCATGCTAATATATAACAGGAGACCCACAAACATAAATTTACACTAAGGAAAAAAAAGGCATCAATTTGGAAAAGCTCAATAAACTCTCCATAAGTGAGGCTCCACTAATTCCAAACTGGAGATATCTGACCAAGACTGGGTTGAAATTTCCTCATGTGCCATCTACAAAGAAAGGGTTTCTCAGAAATTTAATCATGTTGTTTACATGATTAAATGCGGGGTCAGGGAGAAGTTGTCTGTAACCTACTTAGGAAAAACTGTTCTTAAGAACTTTAGTACTTTAATCACTTTAATTGTTTGCATGCCAATTAATTGGCACTGCTAATTATAAATGAGTTATCTCTTCATTAAAGTAGGCTTAGATGAATGTCACCTTAAAAGCACTTAGCTGTTAGTGTGGATTGCTGTTATCTGAAAGTAAACCTGCATTACTGAAAAATATCTACATTGTAAACAAAAAAAAAGTCTATAAAATTAATTTTCACTAATTCTGATTCATTTCATTAGGCTGATATAAGATTTTAGTAAGTAAAATTTGAACTACAAGTGATGAGAAAGTCAAATCGAATATAATAGTTAATTTTCTAACAGCCTTGAATAAAGGGTCAAAGTCTCTCAACGCTCATGAGAATGACTTCCAGCCTGAAATAGTTTTCTTTCCCAGATGCAGGATCAATGGGAAACCACAGAGAAATGCCTCCTTGTGGTCCAGGACCAAAAGCCCTGGAAGGAACAGGGCTCACAGAAACGGGATTTCTTGAGACCAGTTTGCAACCACAGCTGCCATTATGAAAGGCTATACATCAAACCTCATTGGTGTCTAAACTTGAATCTCTCAACACTAACTAATTCATGTTTGTCCTTGGAATCCAGCTTATTCTTTCCAACTGAGGGAGAAAAACCTAATTGCATATCTTTTTGTCTCTCAGAAATGAGGCTTGGGAGTTAAGCTTCCCTCATAGCACAGTAGTGGGCAGGCTCAGGTAAACCCACCTTAATTCTGACATGTGGTTGCGCCTCAATAAATGTATGCCAAATGAATGAATAAATGGCTAACTTCTTTGAAAGGAAATTTCTAATACTGGAGAAAAAGTAACAGGAGTATAGAATATTTTATAGTAAGGCATATTAAAGAGCTCCTGCAGACTGAGGGTATGTGTCAGATTACTCCTACACAAAGGCTCTGAAGCAGAAGCATGTTCAAAGAATAGCAGGGAGGTCAATGGGGCTGGACTGGAGTGAAAAGTGGGAGAGTAGCAGGAGATGAGGTTAAAGAGATAACAGACAGCCAGATCACAGAAAGACTTCTAGGTCAGCAAAAGGACTTTGGATTTCACCCCAAGTCAGAGAGAGGGCAGTTGGAGCAACGGAGGGATGTCTAGGAAGAATAAGAGAGACCAGGAAGGAGGTTATTGCAACAATTCAGGTGAGAGATGGTGGCTTAGACTAGTGGTAGCAGTGGAAGTAGTGAGAAGTGGTCATATTCTGAACATATTTTTTTCAGGTAAGCCATAGGGTTTGCAAATGAATGGGATATGACAGAAAGGAGAATTCAAGAATGACTCTCAAAATTTCACCTGAGAAACTGGAAGGATGGAAGTGCCATACTTCTCCAAATGAGATGGGGAAGACTGCAGGTGGAACTAGTTTGGGAAGTTTGAAAATATCAAAAGCTCAGACTTTGATCTGTTAACTATGGGATGCATATAAGACACTTCAGTGTAAATGTTGAATAGCCAATTGGATTGAGGAGTTAGGGGAGAGTCAGGGCTAGAGCTTATGCAGTGGCCCAAGAAGTCTTATAAGGTAGTCTTCATCAAGTTCTTATGGTATTATGAGGAGTGAGCTGCAGAAATGATATTGCACAAAAATTTACTCAATAGGGCTATGTGAATTAAAATTCATTTTTCATTCCTTTGTTTCTCTGACATGAATGAAATTGTGACTTGGTGTGATGGAAATATTGGAAGCTGGGAGATGACTTAAAAAGTATTGCAAGGTCCAAGGGACAGATGGTAAGGGACCAAATAAATGAAGCGAGAATAGAAAGAATTGGAAAGACCTTTCTGAGGTAGGAAAGGCAAGACCTAATGGCCAATTTACTGTGAGGGATTAAGAAAGGGAGGAATTAAGACTGACTCCAGTTTCTATGTAGATGGTGGCACCAGAAACATAGATCAAGGTACAAAGGAAGGAAGAATTCTATGAAAATGACAGCCTTAGCAGCTCTAAGATCCTTACCAACCTCACATGAACAACAAGAAAAGCAACTAAAATCTACTCAGCCCTGTGAGAACTCTGAAATCATGTGCAAAAGACCACAGCAAGGAGCCTCAAGCTGAATCAAGACAAGGACAAAACTCATGTGGTAGAAAAAGCTCTTCTTTCACTGACTCAGCCCCTCCTGCTCCTGGCACAGTAGATGGATGGCTGCAGTGGAGCCACAGCATATCCCCAGCTAATGCATAGCTCTCTAGTGCACTAGGTCCCAATCACTGGCTCCAAAATAAATAGGACAGATCTTGCTAGAGGACTGTTCCTGGTGTATATTCTGATCAGTGTGGAGACAGCCTGAAAAGCTGAAACCTCAGTCTGGCTAGAATGAGAGCCCTCACAGAGCAGGGAGAGAGGAGTGAAAAAGGGCTGACAAGTATACTCACCTGAGAGCAGATTAATCAGCATGTGCTTTCTGATTAGGTTGGGAGCTTCTAAAGGACTGAAACCTTGGTCTGGCCAGAAATGGAACACTCATACAGTTGGGGAGGGAGCGATAACCAAAGTCTGAAGCCCCCCACCACCACAGCATAGATTGACTAGTATGCGCTTTCTGATCTGTCTGGGAACCCTGAAGGACCAAAAGCTTGGTCTGGCCTCAACCATATCGGAGGGAGAGAGAGGGAAGAGTAAGCAAATTCTAAAGGCTATGCCCTTCTAAAAGTTTCTTGAATAAATTAACACTCAAAAGCACCATATATTTGGGGGATTGAGAGAGCTAACACTGTGTAAAATTCTAATGTCTTGGCTAAACAAAAAATCACAAGGTGTACAAAGAAACAGAAATGATGGCCCATTCAAGTGACCAAGGCAAAGAGAGAAAAATAGTATTTATGAAAGCCCAAATAATGAACAGATTGAAAGAATAGAGTACAAAAATATTAAACAACCTCAAAGAACTAAAGGAAAACACAGACCAAGAACTACAGGGTCAGGAAAATGATACACGAACAAAACGAGAATACAGAGGCAGACACTAGAAAAAGAAACCTAACAGAAATGTTGAAACTAAAAGACACAATAACTGAAGTTTAAAAACTTCACTGGAAGGATTTAACAACAGATTTGAGCTGTCAGAAGAACAGATCAGTGATCTAGAAGATAAAGTAATCAAAATTATGAAGTCAGAGGAGAAATAAGAGAGGCTCAAGGCTCCTGAGTATAACCTAATGAAATGTGGGACACCATCAAACTAACATAAACATCATAGAAGAAAGGAAGGGACAGAAAGAAATTTGAAAAAATAATGGCAGAAAACCTTCCGAATCTGAAGGAGGATATGAATTTACAAACCCAAGAAACTCAATGAACTCCAAGTATATAAACCCAAAGAGATGCATATCACAACACATATAATCTAGGTCTCAAAACTAGAGATAAAAACAGAACCCTGAAAGCAGCAAGAGGGAAGCAAAGAGTCACATACAAAAAAATCCTCAATAAGAATCCCATCAGGAGGTAGGGCCAAGACGGTGGAACAATAAGACACTTCCTGTGATCCCTCTTAAACAAAGACAAAAAAAAAAAAAAAAAAAAAGTGAATTGATTATATATGACAATCTAGGAGCCCTGAACATCAAAGACAAAGCTGAGGTGGTGAACTGAGTGGCAGGTGAAGGTGGAGACAGTTCAGAAGCAGCAAGGAAGTGCCAGACCTGATGTGGCCACCACCGGCAAGCTGGTTTGGCTGGTGCACATTGGCTGAGGCAAGGAGTAGCATGCAGGACACATTTTTCACATTGGGAGAAACAAAGCTGGGGAGAGTCTGCACAAGCCTCTGTAGACAGCGGGAAGCAACGCTGGATCTGCAAAAGTTAAGTGCAAGCATCTAACCTACTGCATGAGATCAAAATAATCCTTCCTCCTCTAGGAAGTCCTCTTCCCCCCTCATTCGCCCCCTCCCCATTCTGCTCCGTTCAGCAACTGCCACACCCCCTAGGTCAGAAGTGTGACACTTCATGCCCGAGCCAGTCTCCTGGCTTTGGAGAGGGAGTAAATAAACAAATGAACAAACAGGAAAAAGAAGCTGTCAGCACCTCTAACCCAGGACCTCAGGGCAGGCACAACCCCTTTGCCTAGGCACAGGTATAAGGGGACCACAGACTTTGAATGCCTTTTACCCCTGCCTAGACTTGTGTGAGCCCATTTCAACAGCATAGGCCCTCACTGGCATAGTGCAACAGGGTATATACCTGAAGCCTATTTTCAACTGCAACAGCTAAGGGAGAGTGGCAGATTTGTGACATATGACACCATCCTGCCCATTAAACAGGATCCTCACCTACCCACATCAGGGGCCTGAGGACTAGTGGTTCTACCCACTCCACCAAGACACCCATGAAGGAAGAGCCCGAAAATAAGTGGTGCCTCCCAGTCCTTACAGCCAGCAGCACTGGGTGCCCAAATTCTGGCTGCAAAACGCACCCATCTAAAAACTCTAGGGAACAGGGACATGTCTTCCAATCAGGCACTAAGGGGTAGCCGTCAGCTTCTACCTTGATCAGCACATAACGCCCTACTGTAACCAGATACCTCTGCCTGCTCCAATCACCCTACAGTCCATCTAGGACCATAGGTGAAAGCCTGCACCACACACTCAGTGACCAAAAACCTGAAGACCTGAGCTGAATCCACATAAGAAAAGTAAATGGACTCCTAGTCTCTCATACCTAGTAGCAGCTCTAACACCGGGTAACACGACGTGAGAGCTTCAAAGACACTAATAATCAAAGTAGCTCACAAGACCAGCCTATTTGGGCATAGCATAACAAAACAAAACAAGAAGCTAGGACAAAGTAAACAAACATAAAATAAATAAATATAATAACTTATTGATGGCTCCAGCAAGCAACAAAAACAAAGAACCAAGAAACCTCCTGGAGGAAGATAAAATCTTGGAATTACTGGAGGTAGAATTCAAAAGATTAATATACTGAGCTCTTTAAGAGATCAGGAAGGAGATCAAGCAAAACACAGATCAAGCTAAGGAACAAACAGCAAAGCAACAGAGGAGTTAGGCAGGCTATACAAGAGCAAAATGACAAGCTTAACAGACTGCTAAAATCCATAGAGAGACAGCAAATACAAATCCAAAAGATTAACAATAAAATTTCAGAATTAGACAACCAATAGAAAGTCATAGGAGCAGAACTGAGGAGATGGAAGTCAGAAATAGTGAGACTGAAGATAAAGCACTAATTTATCTGAGGAAAAATCAGATAAAAGAATGTTAAAAAATGAAGAAATCCTAAAAATTACGTGGGATTCTGTCAAGAGGAATAACCTATGAGTGAATGGAGTACCAGAACAGGGGAGATAGCAGAAAATACAGAAAGAATTGTTGAAAATTTGTTGGCAGAAAACTTCCCTAATATTCTGAAATACTAGAAGATATCTATCTAAGAAGCTCATCAAACACCACACAGGGTCAATTCCAAAAGAAAGTCACAAAGATGTACTATAATCAAACTTGCCAAAACCAAAGGTAAAGAGAATTTTAAGAGCAGTTAGGAATAAACAAAAAGTCACCTAAAAAAGAGAGTCAATACAGCTAAGCTCTGACTACTCAGGGGAAACCACGCAGGCAAGAAGGCATTGGGAGACATACATAAAACCTAGAAGGAAAAAATTTACCAGGCAAGACTTAAATATCCAGCAAAACTGTCTCTCAAATATGAAGGTAAAATTAGGCCATTTCCAGATAAACAGAAGTTAAGGGAATTTGTAAAAACGAAACCAAAATTACAAGAAATACTAAAGGGAGTCCTCTGGTTAGAGAATCAATATTATCAGATAACAATCCAAGATTAGAACACAGGACAGAACAACCAGGTATCAACCCAGATAGGGAAGTCAAAAAAATAAGTCAGGAGAAAGCAGGACCAATATGGCAGAGAAGTCAGACGTTTCCAGTGATCCCTCTTACAACAAAGACCCAGAAAAACAAGTGAAACAATTATATATACGACAAGCTAGGAGCTCTGAAATTCAAAGGCAAAGTCAGGAAACCAGACTGAGCGGCAAAGAGAAAGGAGAGACAGTTCAGAACAAGTGAGGAGTTGCCAGACCTGAATCAGTGGCAATCGGTGCCCCTCAGGCATGGTCCCCTCGAGCAACCATGGTGGCGCTTGCAGTAGAGTTTGGGATGCAGTCTCCTCAGTGAGAGGCAGTGAGTGGCACACTCCACACACACCTCTGGAACCAGAGAAGAATGGCACTCTTGGCAAAACCTAAGTACTTCCGTTTATTTTACCGGACCCCCAGACCCAAAGGCAGCTTCAGTGGCTGTTGACTTCCCTGGGCCTGGCATAGGACCTGCTGCACAGCCTGAGCCATTCTCCCAGCCTTGGAGAAGGAATAAATTAACAATTGGGGGAAAAGATAACCTGCCAGCTCCACTAAGCTGAGGAACTCAGAAAAGAAACAGCTCCTGTCCAGGCACAAACTGTACACGGACTCTGAACACCTTTCACCCCTGCATGGACCTGTGTGGGCCCATTTCAGGAGATTAGGCCCTTGTTGGCAGACTGCAATAGTGTTTGTGCTTGAGACCTGACTTTAACTGTTTCAGCTGTGCAGTGGAGAGTCGGGTTTTTAATGCTTGACACCACTTTGCCTATTAAACAGGGTCCCCATCTACTCACATCAAGGGCCTGAGGAATGGTGGCTCCACCCACATCACCTAGCCAACTGCAACATGGGTCCAAGGATAAACGGTGCTTGCCAGTCCCTACAACCAAAAGAATTGGGTGCCCACAGTCCAGCTGCAGAACCCACCCACCTGTGCACTCCAGAGAACAGGGACACACTTTCCTCACAGACACTCAGGGGATAGTTGTCAACTCCCAGTCTTGTTCAGAGAGTGACCCCTGCTGCAACCAGATACCTGTGCCTACACCAATCACCTCTGCCCCTCTTAAGACTGTAGGACAGAGCCTGAACCACACACTTGATGACCAATTACCTGGATACATAAGCCGAATCCATACAAGAAAAGTGAATGGACTCCTAGATTCGTATACCTGGTAACAGCTCTAGACATCTGGTAACAGGACGTTAGAGTTTCAAACGTGCAAATAATCAAGCTAGCCCACTCAAGCAGCCTATCTGGGCATATCAAAACAAAACAAGCAAGAAGCTAGGATAAAGTAAGCAAACATACAATAAATTAATACAATAACTTATAGATGGCTTGCAGACAAAACTTAATATTAAATCACATAAAGAAGAAGGCCATGATCACTTCAACAAGCTCTCAAAACAATGAATCAAAGGATCTCCCAGGTGAAGATGTCTTCCTAGAATTACCAGATGTGGAATACAAAAGATTAATATACAGAACTCTTCAAGGGATCAAGAAGATCAGGCAAAACACAGAACAAGACAAGAAGCACACAGATGAAGCAGTTGAAGAAATTAAATAGGTTAATCAAGAACATAAACATTTAATAGGCTGCAAGAATCCATAGAGAGACAGCAATCAGAAATTCAGATTAACAATAAAATTTCAGAATTAGACAACTCAATAGAAAGTCAGAGGAGCAGAATGGAGAAAATGGAATGCAGAAGAAGTGAGACTGCAGATAAAACACTTGACCCCAATATAAAAAATATATATATATATATATAGTCAAAGGAAAATAAGGCACGAATTTTAAAAATGAAGATACACTAAGAATCATGTGGGACTTTATAAGCGAAATAACCTAAGAGTGATTGGATTACCAAAACAAGGAGCGAAAACAGAAAATATGAAGAGAATTGTTGGAGATTTGTTGGTAGAAAACTTCCCTGATATCGTGAAAGATGAGAATCTATCTATCCAAGGTGCTCATCAAACTCTACGTAAGGTAGATCTCAAAAGAGAGTAACCAAGACATATTATAATCAAACTTGCCAAAACCAAAGGTAAGAGAGAATTTTAAGAGCAGCTAGGGATAAACAAAAAGGCATCTACAAAGCAGAGTCAATAAGAATAAGCTCGGACTACTCAGCAGAAACCATGCAGCTAAGAAGGCAATAATAGGATGACTTATATACAGCATTGAAGGAAAAAAATTGCCAGCCAAGAATTATATATCCAGCAAAATAGTCTCTCAAATATGCAGGCAAAATTAGGACATTTCCAGATAAACAGAAGTTTAGGAAATTCATAAACCAAACCAAAGCTTCTAGAAATACTAAAGGGAGTTCTCTGATTAGGAAATCAATAATATCAGATATCAACCCAAGACTAGAACACAGGACAGAGCAACCAGATATCAACTCAGATACAGAAATCACAAAATAAATCAAGATAAAAAATGCTCAAAACAGGGAAACGGCCATGTCATTACGTAAAAGATGACAACGTTAAAGAGTAAAGAGAGACTAAAAAATGTAGTCATAGATATTTCATATAAACAGGGAGTAAAGGCGATATAAAGAAATAAAAGTTTCGTTTAAACTTAGAAAAATACGAGTAAATATTAAGGTAATCACAAAGGAAACTAACAATCCTACACATCAAAATAAAATACAAAAAAAAAAATACTTAGCAAAAAAAAAATTAACAACAAATATGAGGAAAAGACATTATATCAAGCAAACAACAATCAAAAAAGAGCAGGAGTGGCAATATTAATCTCTGACAAAATAGACTCTAAAGTTAAATCTGCCACAGAGGCTAAGGAAGTACATTATATAATGATTAAAGGGACAAAATACCAGGAGGATATAACCATATTAAATATTTACGCACCCAATGACAGGGCTTCAAGATACATAAAAAAAAAAAAAAAAAAACTCTAACAGCATTGAAAAGTCAGATAGGCAGCTCCACAATAATAGGAGACTTCAACACACCACTATCGGTGAAGAACAGAACATCCAGAAAGAAGCTCAATAAAGACACGGAAGTTCTAAATGCCACAATCAACCTACTTGACCTCACAGACATATACAGAACACTCTACCCAACAGCAGCCAAAGATACTTTCTTTTCCAAAGAACATGGAACATTCTCTAAAATAGACCACATATTAGGTCATAAAGCAAGCCTTAACAGAATCCAAAACACCAAAATATTACAAAGCATCTTCTCTGACCATAAGCCCATAAAGTAGAAGTCAAAAAACAGAAAAAGCAGGGAAAGAAATCAAACACATGGAAACCGAAAAACCCCTTGGACAAAAATGACTCGGTTATACAAGATATTAAGAACAGAATAAAGAAACTCATAGAATCTAATGAGAATGAAAACACTTCCTATCAGAACCTTTGGGGCACAGAGAAAGCAGTGCTCAGAAGTCAATTTATACCAATAAATGCACACATACAAAAAGAAGAAAGGGCCAAAATCAAAGAATTATCCCTACAACTTGAACAAATAAAAAGAGGGCAACAACAACAAAAAAAATGCTCAGGTGCCAGAAGAAAGCAAATAATAAAAATTAGAGCAGAATTAAATGAATAGAAAACAGAAAAAAAAAAATAGAAAGAGTTAACAAGACCAAAAGCTGGTTCTTTGAGAACATTAACAAATTTGATAAAGCACTGGCCAAACTGACAAAAGAAAAGCAGGAAAGGAAGCAAATAACCCAAATAAGAAATGAGATGGGTGATATCACAACAGACCCAAATGAAATAAAAAGAACCATATCAGATTACTATGAAAAATTGTACTCTAACAAATTTGAAAACCTAGAAGAAATGGATGAATGTCTAGAAGCACCTAAACTAACACAAACAAAGGTAAAACAACTAAATAAACCCATAACAAAAGAAGAGATTGAAAAGGTAATTTTAAAGCTCCCAACAAAAAAAAAAAGCCCTGGCCCTGACAGCTTCACTGGAGAGTTCTACCAAAGTTTCAAAGAAGAGTTAACACCACTACTACTAAAGGTATTTCAGAGCATAGAAAAGAATCAAATACACCCAAACTCATTCTAGGAAGCCTGCATATCCCTGATACCAAAACGAGGCAAAGACACCACAAAAAAAGAAATTTACAGGCCAATATCCCTCATGACGAAACCGTGGTGGTGTAGTGGCTAAATGCTAAGGCTGCTAGCCAAAGGGTAGGCAGTTCGAATCCACCAGGTGCTCCTTAGAAACCCTATGGGGCAGTTCTGCTCTGTACTATAGGGTTGCTATGAGTCAGAATTGACTCGGCAGCAATGGGTTTGGTTTTTTTAACCCTCATGAACTTGGACGCAAAAATCCTCAACAAAATTCTAGCCAATAGAATTCCACAGCATATCAAAAAAATAATTCACCGTAACAAAGTGGGATTCATTTCAGGTATGCAGGGATGGCTCAACATTAGAAAAACAATTAACATTATCCATCATATAAATAAAACAAAAGACAAGAATCACATGATTTTATCAACTGATGCAGAAAAGGCATTTGACAAAGTTCAACATCCATTCATGATCAAAACTCTCAGCAAAATAGGAATAGAAGGGAAATTCCTCAACTTAATAAAGGGCATTTATACAAAGTCAATGGTCAACATCACCCTAAATGAAAAGAGTCTGAAAGCAATTCCCTTCAGAGCAGGAAACAGAGAAGAATACCCTTTATCACCACTCTTATTCAACATTCTGCTGGAGGTCCTAGCCAAAGCAATCAGGCTAGATAAGATACTTTACAGATGACGTGATCTTATACACAGAAAACCCTAAAGAATCCATGAGAAAACTACTGAAACTAACAGAAGAGTAAAGAAGAGTATCATGATACAAGATAAACATAGAAAAACCAGTTGGATTCCTCTACACCAACAAAGAGAACATCAAAGAGAAAATTACCAAATCAATACCATTTACAGTAGCCCCCAAGAAGATAAAATACTTAGGAATAAATCTAACGAGAAATGTAAAAGAGCGATACAAAGAAAACTACAAGACACTACCGCAAGAAACCAAAAGAGACCTACATAAGTGGAAAAACATACCTTGCTCATGGATAGGAAGATTCAATATTGTAAAAATATCTATTCTACCCGAAGTTATATATAGACACAACGCAATTCCAACCCAAATTTCAATGACATTTTTTAATGAGATGGAGAAACACTCACCAACTTCATATGGAAAGGAAAGAAGCCCTGGATAAGAAAAGCATTCGTGAAAAAGAATAACAAAGTGGGAGGCCTCACATTACCTTGTTTTAGAACATATGATATCACCACAGTAGTCAAAACAGCCTGGTACTGGTACGACAACAGATAAATAGACCAACAGAACAGAATTGAGAATCAGTCATAAGTCTACCCACATATGAGCAGCTGATATTTGACAAAGGCCCAAAATCTGTTAAATGGGGAAAAGGCAGTCTCTTTAACAAATGGTACTGGCATAACTGGATAGCCATTTCCAAAAAAATGAAACAAGACGCATACCTCACACCATGCACAAAAATGAACTCAAAATGGATCAAAGACCTAAACATAAAATTAAAACAATAAAGATCATGGAAGAAAAAATAGAGACAACGCTGGGATCCCTAATACATGGCATGAATGGTATAAAAAACATTACTAACAATGCACAAAAACCAGAAAAGAAACTAGATAACAGGGAGCTCCTAAATGTCAAACACCTATACCAATCCAAAGACCTCCCCAAAAGAGTAAAAAGATTACCTATAGATTGGAAAAAGGTTTTTAGCTACGACATTTCTCATCAGTGCCTGATCTCTAAAATCTACATGACACTGCAAAAACTCAACTACAAAAAGACAAATAACCCAATTAAAAAATAGGCAAAGGATATGAACAGGTACTTCACTAAAGAAGACATTCAGGCAGTTAGCAGATACATGAGGACATGCTCAAGATCATTAGCCATTAAAGAAATGCAAATCGAAACTACAATGAGATACCATCCCACTCCAACTGAGTTGGCCTTAATCCAAAAAACAAAAAATAATAAACTTTGGAGAGGTTGTGGAGAGACTGGAACACTTATACACTGCTGGTGGGAATGTAAAATGGTATAACCACTTTGGAAATCAATTTGGCACTACCTTAAAAAGCTAGAAATAGAACTACCATATGATCCAGCAATCCCAGTCCTTCAAATATATCCTAGAGAAATAAGAGCCTTTACACAAACAGATATATGCACACCCATGTTCATTGCAGCACTGTTTACAATAGCAAAAAGATAGAAGCAACCAAGGTGCCCATCAACAGATGAATAGATAAATAAATTATGGTATGATAAATAAAATACACATTGATAAAGAACAATGATGAATCCATGAAACATTTCATAACACGGAGGAATCTGGAAGCCATCATGCTGAGTAAAATTAGTCAGGTGCAAAAGGGCAAATATTGTATAAGACCACTGTTATAAGAACTCAAGAAATAGCTTAAACAGAGAAGAAAATGTTCTTTGATGGTTACGAGGGTGGGGAGGGAGGGATGGGGTATTCACTAATTAGATAGTAGACAAGAACTGTTTTAGGTGAAGGGAAAGAGAACACACAATACAGGACAGGTCAGCACAACCAGACTAAACCAAAAGCAAAGAAGTTTCCTGAATAAACTGAATGCTTCGAAGGCTAGAGTAGCAGGGGTGGGGGTCTTGGGACCATGATTTCAGGGGATAACTAGGTCAATTGGCATATTAAGAAAACATTCTGTATCCCACTTTGGTGAGTGGTGTCTGGGGTCTTAAATGCTAGCAAGCGGCCATCTAAGATGCATGAATTGGTCTCAACCCACCTGGAGCAAAGGAGAATGAAGAACACCAAAGACACAAGGTAACTATGAGGCCAAAAGCCAGAAAGGGCCACATAAACCAGAGACTACATCAGCCTGAGTCCAGAAGAACTAGATGGTGCCCGGCAACAACTGATGACTGCCCTCACAGGGAACAAAACAGAGAACCCCTGAGGGAGCAGGAGAGCAGTGGGATGCAGATCCCAAATTCTTGTAAAAAGACCAGACTTAATGGTCTGACTAAGACTAGAAGGATCCCAGAGGTCATGGTCCCCAAACCTTCTGTTAGGCCAAGACAGGAACCATTTCCAAAGTCAACTCTTCAGACACAGATTGGACTGGACTATAAGATAGAAAATGATAATGGTGAGGAGTGAGCTTCTTGGCTCAAGCAGACATGAGACTATGTGGGCAGCTCCTGTCTGGAGGGGAGATGAGAAGGCAGAGGAGGACAGAAGCTGGCTGAAGGGACACAGGGAATACAAGGTGGAGAGGAGTGGGCGGTCCCATTAGGGGGAGAGCAACTAGGAGTACATACCAAGGTGTATATAAATTTTTGTATGAGAGATTGGCTTGATTTGTAAACGTTCACTTAAAGCATGATAAAAAATTTTAAAAAGTCAAAGCTAAAACACCGAAAATAGAGAAACAGAGACAGCAATAAGTAAAAGATGACAACATTAAAACAAAAAAGAGGGACTAAATAGTGTAGTCATAGAACTTTCATATGGAGAGGAAGTTAAGGCAGTATCAAGAAATAAAAGATTGGTTTAAACTTAGAAAATAGAGGTCAATTTTAAGGTAACCACCAAGGAAACTAACAAACCTACACATCAAAATAAAAAAGAAGAAAAACATAAAGACTCAGCAAATACAAAATCGACAACAATGAAAAAGATGAAAAGAAAAAACATAAAGAAAAATGACTTGGCACAGAAAATTGAGTGGAACAAAAAACTGTCAACAACACGCACACACACAAAATACATCAAAATGACAGCAGTAAACTTATACCTATCAATAACTACACTGAATGTAAATGGACTAAATACACCAATAAAAAGGCAGAAAGTGGCAGAGTGGATAAAAAACACGATCGGTCTCTGGGCTGCCTACAAGAGACACGCTTTAGACTCAAAAATGCAAACAGACTAAAACTCAAAGGATGGAAAAAAATATATCAAGCAAACAACAATCAAAAAAGAACAGAAGTGGCAATATTACTCTGATAAAATAGACTTTAAAGCAAAATCCTCCACAAAGAATAAGGAAAGACACTACATAATGATTAAAGGGTCAATACATGTAACCATAATAAGTATTTATGCACCCAATGACAGGGCTCCAAAATACATAGAACAAACTCTAACAGCATTGAAAAGAGAAATAGCGCCACAATAATAGTAGGAGACTTCAACACAGATATCCAGAAAGAAGCTCAATAAAGACATGGAAGATCTAAATGCCACAATCAACCAACATGATCTCATAGATATATACAAGATATATACAGAACACCTAAAAGCAGCCACGTATACTTTCAGGAGAAAAGTGTGAGGCAGAACTCTAATTCACGTAAAAAGACCAGACTTAATGGTCTGACTGAGACTGGAGGAACCCCCGAAACCATGGCCCCTGGACGCTCTGTTAACTCATTGCCGAAGCCCACTCTTCAGACAAAGATTAAGCTGGACTATAAAGCCTAAAATAATATTCATGAAGAGTGTGCTTCTTAGTTCAAGCAGATACACGAGACCAAATGGGTGCCTCCTGTCAGAAACAGGTTGAGAAGACAGAAAGGAACACAAGCTGGTTGGTTGGACACAGGAAAACCAGAGGTGGAAAAGTGGAGTGTACTGTCACATTATAGGGTTTGCAACTAGTGTCACATAACACTATGTATATAAATTTCGTATGAGAAATTAACTTCAGCTGTAAACTTTCTCCTAAAGCCAAACACACACACACAAAAAAATCCCTCATAAGATTAAGTGCTGATTTATTCTCAGAAATCTTGGAGGAAATGGAATGACATATTGAAAGTGCCGAAAGAAAAGAACTGTCAACAAGAATACTATACCTGGGGAGGCAGAGCCAAGATGGCGGAATAGACAGATGCTTCCAGCGAGCCCTCTTTACAACAAAGACACGAAAAAACAAGTGAAACAAGTATATTTATGATGAGCTAGGAGCCCTGAGCATCAAAGGCAAGCTTAGAAAATGAACTGAGGGGCAGGGGGAGGAAGACAAGGTTCAGAACCGGAGAGGAGTTACTGGACCTGAATTGCAGGGCGCCTTCAGGCACCGTTCCCAGAGAGGTGGCAGCAGCGGGCTGGTACTAGAATTCGGCCACAGTTTCCTCAGATAGAAGCAGCCAGCCACACAGCCTACTCACACCTTTGGAACCAGAGAGGAACGGCACACTCGGCAAAAGCTAAGTACTTACGTATATTTTAACGCGAACCCCACCCCCAAGCCAGCTTCAGTGGCTGAATTCCCTGGGCGTGAGATAGGCACTGTTAAGTGCCTAGAGCCATCCTCCTGGCCTTGGAGAAGGAAAAAAATTTGCATACGGGGGAAAAGAAAATTTGCCAGCTCCGCTAACCGGGGGAGCTCAGGTCAGAAGCAGCTCCTGTCCAGGCATAAATGGTCTGTGGGCTTTGAGCAACTTTCCCCTCTGCATGGACCTGTGTGGGTCTATTTCAGGAGAATAGGCCCTTGTTGGCAGACTCCAACCATTTCAGCTGTGGGGTGGAAAGGTGGGTATTTGATGTTTGACATTGCTTTGCCTATTAAACAGGGTCCTCACCTATCCACATCAGGGACCTAAGGACTGATAGCTCCACTCGGGTCACGCAGCCACCCATGACTGGGGTCCAAGTATAACTGGTCCCTCCCAGTCCTTACAACCAAAAACTTTGGGTGTCCATGGTCCATCTGCAAAACCCACCCACCTGCATGCTCTAGAGAACAGGATGCACTTTCCTCAGAGACACTTACGGATCGTTTCTCAGCCCCCTGCCCTATTTAGAGTGTGACCCACTGCTACAACCAGATATTGGTATCTACACCAATCACTCCTGCTCTTCTAAGACTGTAGGACAGAGCTAGTACCACACACTTGATGATCAGCTACCTGGACACCGGAGCTGAATTCATACAAGAAAAGTGAATGGACTCCTAGACTGATATACCGGATAACAGCTCTAGCCATCTGGGGACAGGATGTGAGAGCTCCAAAGGTGAAAATAATCAAGGTAGCTCACTCAAGCAACCCATTTGGGCATATAAAAACAAAACAGAGCAAGAAGCTAGGATACAGTAAGCAAACATAAAATAAAGTAATACAATAACTTATAGATGGCTCGGAGACAACAGTCAATATCAAGTCACATAAAGAAACAGACCATGATCACCTCAACAAGCTCTCAAAACAAAGAATCGAGGGATCTTCTAGATGAAAGTGCATCCTGGAATTACCCGAAGCAGAATACAAAAGTTTAATATACAGAACCCTTCAGGACATCAGGAAGGAAATGAGGCAATACGCAGAACAAGCCAAGGAACACACAGATAAAGCAGTCGAAGAAATTAGAAAGATTATGCAGGAACATAATGAAAAATTTAATAAGCTAGAAAAATACATAGACAGCTATCAGGAATTCAGAAGATTAACAATAAAATTACAGAATTAGATAACTCAATAGAAAGTCAGAGGAGCAGAATTGAGGAAGTAGAAGCCAGAATTTCTGAACTTGAAGATAAATCACTTGGCACTAATATATTTGAAGAAAAATCAGATAAAAGAATTTAAAAAAATGAAGAAACATTAAGAATCATGTGGGACTCTATCAAGAGAAATTACCTACAAGTGGGTGAACTACCAGAACAGGGAGGGATAACAGAAAATACAAAGAGAATTGTTGATCATCAAAGTAAAATACAAGAAAAAAATAGAGACTTAGCTGAAACAAAATCAACAACAACGAATATGAGGAGAGGACAACATACAAAGATAATCTACTCAGCACATAAAATTAAGTGGGAAAAAGAAACTGTTAACAACACACCAAAAAAAGACATCAAAATGATAGCACTAAATTCATACCTATCAATAATTACCCTGAATGTAAATGGTCTAAATGCACCAATAAAGAGACAGAGAGTGGCAGAATGGATTTAAAAACATGATCCGCCTATATGCTGCCTATAAGAGACACATCTTAGACCTAGAGACACAAACGAACTAAAACTCAAAGGATGGAAAAAAAATATATCAAGCAAACAACAATCAAAAACCAGCAGGAGTGGCAAAATTAATTTCTGACAAAATAGACTTTAAAGTTAAATCCATCAGAAAGGATAAGGAAGGACACTATATAATGATTAAAGGGACAAAATACAAAGAAGATATATCCATATTAAATATTTATGCACCCAATGACAGGGCTGCAAGATACATAAAACAAACTCTATCAGCACCAAAAAGTGAGATAGACAGCTCCACAATTTTAGGAGACTTCAACATACCACTTTTGGTGAAGGACAGGACATCCAGAAAGAAGCTCAATAAAGACACAGAAGATCTAAATGCCACAATCAACCAACTCGACCTCATACGAATACACAGACACTCTAACCAACAGCAGCCAAGTATACTTTCTTTTCTACTGCACATGGAACGTTCTCTACAATAGACCACATATTAGGTCATAAAGCAAGCCTTAGCAGAATCCAAAACATTGAAATATTACAAAGCATCTTCTCTGACCATAAGGCCAGAAAAGTGGAAATCAACAACAGAAAAATCAGGGAAAAGAAATCAAACACTTGGAGACTGAACAATAACCTGCTCAAAAAAGACTGGGTTATAGAAGACACTAAGGATGGAATAAAGAAATTCATAGAATCCAATGAGAATGAAAACACTTCCTATCAGAACCTTTGGGACACAGAAAAAGTAGTGCTCAGAAAAAAATTTGTATCAATAAATGCACACACCCAAAAAGAAGAAAGGGCCAAAATCAAAGAATTATCCCTATAACTTGAAAAAATAGAAACAAAGCAACAAAAGAAACCCTCAGGCACCCAAAATAATAATAACAAAAATTAGAGTAGAAATAAATGAAATAGAAAACAGAGAAACAAATTGAGAGAATTAACAAGACCAAAAGCTAGTTCTTTGAAAAAATCAACAGAATTGATAAACCATTGGCCAAACTGACAAAAGAAAAACAGGAGAGGAAGCAAATAACACAAATAAGAAATGAAATGGGTGATATTACAACAGACCCAACCGAAATGAAAAGAATCATATCAGACTACTATGAAAAATTGTACTCTAACAAATTTGAAAATCTAGAAGAAATGGATCAATTCCTAGAAACACACTACCTACCTAAGCTTACACAAACAGAGGTAGAACAACTAAATAGACCCATAACAAAAGAAGAAATTGAAAAGGTAATCAAAAAACACCAAACAAAAAAAAGCCGTGGTCCGGACGGCTTCACTGCAGAGTTCTACCAAAGTTTCAGGGAAGAGTTAACACCACTACTACTAAAGGTATTTCAGAGCATAGAAAAGAACGGAATACTCCCAAACTCATTCTAGGAAGCCACCATATTCCTGATACCAAATCCAGGTAAAGACTCCACAAGAAAAGAAAATTACAGGCATATATCCCTCATGAACTTAGATGCAAAAATCCTCAACAAAATTCTAAACCCACTGCCAATAGAATTCAACAACATAGCAAAAAAAAAATTCACCATGACCAAGTGGGATTCATACCAGGTATGCAGGGATGGTTCCACATTAGAAAAACAATTAAGGTAATCCATCATATAAATAAAACAAAAGACAAGAATCACATGATTTTATCAATTGATGCAGAAAAGGCATTTGACAAAGTTCGATACCCATTCATGATAAAAACGCTCAGAAAAATAGGAATAGAAGGAAAATTCCTCAACATAATGAAGGGCATTTATACAAAGCCAATAGCCAACATCATCCTAAGTGGAGAGAGTCTGAAAGAATTCCCCTTGAGAACAGCAACCAGACAAGGACGCCCTTCATCACCGCTCTTATTCAACATTGTCCTGGAAGTCCTAGCCAGAGAAATTAGGCTAGATAAAGGAATAAAGCGTATCCAGATTGGCAAGGAAGAAGTAAAAGTATCTCTATTTGCAGATGACATGATCTTATACACACAAAACTCTAAGGAATCCTCAAGAAAACTACTGAAACTAATAGAAGAGTTCAGCGGAGTATAGGGATACAAGATAAATACACAAAAATCAGTTGGGTTCCTCTATACCAACAAAAAGAACATTGAAGAGGAAATCACCAAATCAATACCATTTACAGTAGCCCCCAAGAAGATAAAATACATAGGAATAAATCTTACCAGAGATGTAAAAGACATACAAAGAAAAGTACAATATGCTTCTGCAAGAAACCAAAAGAGACCTACATAAGTGGAAAAACATACCTTGCTCACGGATAGGAAGACTTAACATTATAAAAATGTCTATTCTACCAAAAGCAATCTATACATTTAATGCAATTCCAATCCAAATTCCAACGACATTCTTTAATGAGATGCAGAAACAAATCACCAACTTCATATGGAAGAGAAAGAGGCCCTGGACAACTAAAGCATTACGGAAAAAGAAGAACAAAGTGGGAGGCCTTATTCTACCTCATTTTAGAACCTATTATACCACCACAGTAGTCAAAACAGCCTGGTACATAGACCAATGCAAGAGAATTGAGAATCCAGACATAAATCCATGCACATATGAGCAGCTGATTTTTGACAAAGGCCCCAAAACATTTAAATGGGGAAAAGACAGTCTTGCTAACAAATGGTGCTGGCGTAACTGGATATCCATCTGTTAAAAAAATGAAACAAGAACCAGACCTCATACCATGCACAAAAACGAGCTCAAAATGGATCAAAGACCTAAATATAAAATCTAAAATGATAAAGATCATGGAAGAAAAAATAGGGACAACGTTAGGAACCCTAATACATGGCATAAACAGTACACAAAACATTATTAAGAATGCAGAAGAAGAACTAGATAACTGGGAGCTCCTAAAAATCAAACACCTATGCTCATCCAAAGACTTCACCAAAAGAGCCAAAAGATTACCTACAGGCTGGGAAAAAGTTTTTAGCTATGACATTTCTGATCAGTGCCTGATCTCTAAAATCTACAGGATACTGCAAAGACACAACTGCAAAAAGACAAATAACCCAATTAAAAAATGGGCAAAAGATATGAACAGACACTTCACTAAAGAAAACATTCGGGTAGCTAACAGATACACGAGGAAATGTTCATGATCATTAGCCATTACCCAGTGCCGTCAGAGAAATGCAAATCAAAACTACAATGAGATTCCATCTCACTTCAACTAAAAAAAAACTAGGCTGGCATTAATCCAAAAACACAAAACAATAAATGTTGGAGAGGCTGTGGAGAGATTGGAACACTTATACACTGCTGGTGGGAATGTAAAATGGTATAACCACTTTGGAAATCGATTTGCACTTTCTTAAAAAGCTAGACATAGAATTACCATAGGATCCAGCAATCCCACTCCTTGGAATGTATTCTAGAGAAATAAGAGCCTTTACATGAACACATATATGTACACCCATGTTCATTGCAGCACTGTTTACAATAGCAAAAAGATGGACACAACCAAGGTGCCCATCAACAAACAGATGAATGGATAAATAAATTATGGTATATTTGCACAGTGGAATACTACACATCGATAAAGAACAGTGATGAGTCTGTGAAACATTTCATAACATGGAGGAATCTAGAAGGCATTATGCTGAGTGAAATTAGTCAGTTGCAAAAGGACAAATATTGTATAACACCACTATTACAAGAACTCAAAAAATAGTTTAAACACAGAAGAAAATATTCTATGATGGTTACAAGAGGGGGAAGGAAGGAGGGTGAGAGAGGGGTATTCACTATTTAGAGAGTAGATAAAAACTAGGTGACGAGAAAGGCAACACAGAATGCAGGCGAGGTCAGCACAACTGGACTAAACAAAAACCAAAGAAGTTTCTGAAATAAACTGAATGCTCCGAAGGCCAGCATAGCAGGGGCTGGGGTTTGGGGACCATGGTTTCAGGGGACATCTAAGTCAATTGGCATAATAAAATCTATTAAGAAAACATTCTGCATCCCACCTTGGAGAGGGGCATCTGGGGTCTTAAACGCTAGCAAACAGCCATCTAAGATGCATCAATTGATCTCAACCCACCTGGATCAAAGGAGAATGAAGAACACTAAGGACATAAGGTAATTATGAGCCCAAAAGACAGAAAGGGCCACATAAACCAGAGACTACATCAGCCTGAGACTGGAAGAGCTAGATGGTGCCTGGCTACAACTGATGACAGCCCTGACAGGGAACGCAACAGAGAACCCCTGAGGGAGCAGGAGAGCAGTGGGATGCAGACCCCAAATCCTCATAAAAAGAGCAGACTTAATGGTCTGACTGAGACTAGAAGGACCCCGGTGGTCATGCTCCCCAGACCTTCTGTTCACCCGGGACAGGAACCATTCCCAAAGCCAACTCTTCAGACAGGGATTGGACTGGACAATGGCTTGGAGAGGGATGCTGGTAAGGAGTGAGCTTCTTGGATCAGGTCGACACTTGAGACTATGTTGGCATCTCCTCCCTGGAGGGGAGATGAAAGGGTAGAGAAGATTAGAAGTTGGCAAAATGGACACGAAAAGAGAAAGTGGAGGGGGGGAGCAGGTTGTCTCATTAGGGGGAGAGCAACTGGGAGTATGTAGCAAGGTGTATAGAAGTTTTTGTGTGAGAGACTGACTTGATTTGTAAACTTTCACGTAAAGCACAATAGAACTTTAAAGAAACAAAAAAAGGATATTATATCTGGCAAAATTGTCCTTCAAGAATGAAGGCAAAACTAAGACATTCCCAGACAAAACCAAAGCTGAGAGAGTTTACACCTGCCCTAAAAGAAATGCTAGAGAGTCCTGCAGATGGGAAAGAAAGGGCACTCAGAAGTAATTCAAAGCCGTACATAGAAATAAAGTTCTCCATTAAAGGTAATTGCATGGTCAAGTAAAAGATCAAATTTTAAGGTATTTTTGCTTGATACTTTTAGTTGTTATGTCCTTCATGCTTTAAAATAACAAATACATTTTTAAAAGTGTGAATTTCTGTTACAGGGCACGTGACCTAACAGGGAATAACAACGTAAATGAGAAGGAGGAACAATATAGAAATACAGTTTTTGTACATTACTGAAGTTAAATGAGCACCAATTTCAACCAAATTTGTTATAAATGTAAGATGTTAAATGTAATTATCATAATAACCACAAAGAAAATATATTTAAAAATACACACAAAGGGAAAGAAGGGAATAAAAATAGCTCACTATGAAAAAATCAATAAAACGCAATAGTTGGCATTATTGGAGGAAATGAGGGACAAAGAAGGTACAAGACACACAAATAACAAAATGGCAGAGGTAAGTCATACCTTAATAGTAATTACCGTGAGTGGAAATGGAGTAAATGCTCCAGTTAAAAGGTAGAGAATGAGAGAATGAGTAAAAAAAAAAAGCATGATCTAACTATGTGCTATCTACAAGAGACACATCTTAGGCTAAAGGACACAAATAGATTCCAAGTAAAAGAAAAAAATTTTTTCATGGAAATAGTAAACGAAAGAGAGTTGGGGTGGCGATTCTAATATCAGATAAGAAGATTTCAAGTAAAAATTTCTTATATGCATTTGAAAACTTGACAATGAATAAAGAAGACCAAAGAAGAACTGATGCCTTTGAATTACGGTGTTGGTAAATGTTGAATACACCACGGACTGCCAGAAGAACAAACAAATCTCTCTTGGAAGAAGTACAGCCAGAATGCTCCTTAGAAGCAAGAATGGCAAAACTTCATCTCATGTACTTTGGACATGTTATGAGGAGGGACCAGTCGCTGGAGGAGGACATCATGCTTGGTAAAGTAGAGGGTCAGTGAAAGAGAGGAAGAGCCTCAATGGGATGGATTAACACACTGGTTGCAACAATGGGCTCAAACATAACGACAGTTGTGAGAATGGCACAGGACAGGGCAGTGTTTCGTTCCACTGTATGAGTTGTCACTGACTCAATGGCACCTAACATCAACAACAAGTAAAAATCTGTTATGAGACAAAGAATGACATTATTTAATGATAAAAGGGTCAATTCATCAAGAAAGATATAACAATTATAAGCATGTATGCACCTAACTTCATGAACCCCAAAATGTATAATACAAAACACTAACAGAATTGAAGGGATAAATACACAGTTCTACAATAATAGTTGGAGACTTAAGTGCACCACTTTCAATAATGGACAAAACATCTAGAAAGAAGATCAATAAGGAAATAGAGAACTTGAACAATGCTATAAACCAACTAGACCTAACAGGCATATACTGAGCACTCCACCAACAACAGCACAATGCACATTCTTCAGCACACATGGATCATTCTCCAGGATAGAACACGTGGTAGGTCACAAAACAACCTTCAATACTTTTTTCTTTCTTTTTTTTTTTTATTGTACTTTAGATGAAGTTTTACAGAACAAACTAGTTTCTCATTAAACAGTTAGTATACATATTGTTTTATGACATTGGTTAATCAATAATTTTAAAACAGTTAAATCATAGAAAGTATCTTCTCTGATCAAGTAGAGTAAAATTAAACATTAATAACAGAAAGAAATCTGGAAAATACACAAATATGTGGAAATCAAATACCAATTCTGACACATAGTAACCCTAAAGGATAGAGTAGAACTGCCCCATTGGGTTTCAAAGGCTGTAATCTTTATGGAAGCAGACTGTCACATCTTTCTTCTGTGGAGCAGCTGGTGGGTTGGAACCATAGGCCTCTGGGTTAGCAGCTGAGCACTTAACCATTGCACACCAGGCCCCCTTGAAATTAAACAACACACTATTAAATAACCAATGGGTCAACTAAGAAAGCAAGAGAAATTAGAAAATACTTAGAGTCATATGAAAATGAACATACCAAAACTTATGGGACACAGTGAAGGCAGCATTCAGAGGAATGTATCACTCAAATCACTACCCCAAATTTCCAACTTGAGGAACTAGAAAAAGAAAAGCAAACCAAGCCCAAAGCTACAAGAAGGAAGGAAATAATAAAGGTCCTAGCAGAAATAAATGAAATAGATAGCAAAAAACAATAGAATCAATGAAACCAGAAGTTGATTTTTTTTTTTTTTTAAGATCAGTAAAATCAACAATCTTTACGTGGACTGATGGGGCGGGGGGAGAAGATGTAAATATCTAAAATTAGAAATGAAAGTGGGACATTACAACCAACCCTACAGAAATAAAAAGGATTCTAAGGGAATTCTATGAACCATTGTATGTCAACAATTTAGATAATTTAGATGAAATGTACAAATTCCTAGAAACTCATCAACTTCCTACATTTACTCAAGAGGAAATGGAAGATCTCAACAAACCCATAACATGTGAAGAGACTGAATCAATAACCAAAAATACTCCCTACAGCCCAACATATCGTATGAACACAGATGCAAAGCCAGCCAAGTATGCTTATAGTTTGTTTTGGGGGCTTTTTTTTTTCCCCCTTTTCTTTCTTTTTTTTTTTTTTTTTTTTTTTTGCCAGTTTAAGTGGATATTTTTCCAGCCACGATTTCATTGAACGCTCAGCCCTTTGAGGACTTTATATGGGGAAGGAGGTCTCAGTTCAAACATCCTGCAGCAGGAATGCCCAAGTCTCAATTTCTTTTCCCTGTGATCTTTAAATCCAAATCACCTGCTTACAAAGACGGGCAATTCCTTCCAGGGCAGCCAAAGTAAGTGCCTGCTTACCCTTCTAGTTTGCAGCTTCCTCTTCATGTGTTGGCCCTTGAGTTTTTACTTTCATAACCATCTGAAAGTTCTGCTATACATTTAAAAGGTTTTTCATGCTATTTTATTCAGCATCCAGATTTGTTTGTTTGTCTGAAGATGCTTTTCAGGGTAGTTAGTTCACCAACTTGCCGTAAATGAAAATACCCCTGACTATTGCCTCTAGCTTCTTAGAAGAACAAATTTTAATTTGCACTATGGTTCATATTGTTAGACAAGCAACAATTTTTATTTTATTTTATTGTTGTTGAGAATATACACAGCAGAATATACACCAATTCAACAGTTTCTACTTGTACAATTCAGTGACATTGATTACATTCAAGTTGAGCAACCACTCTCACCCTCCTTTTCAGAGTTATTCCTCCTCCGTTAACATAAACTTACTGCCCCTAAGTTTCCCATCTCATCTTTTGAGTTGCTATTGTCAATTTGATTTCATATAGCAACAATATTTATTAGCTGACATTAGTTAAATAAATAAGGACTTTTTTAATTTACAGAAACATTCCCTTTACAAAGCACATATCAAAAGAAAAAAAGAAGAAAACATTCAGGCTAGACATCAAAAAAATTTTTTTCAAACTGTATCAAATACTGGCATAGCCTTGGTTGAAGGGGAAATTGTGAAATTTCCTCCTGCCCTTTATTCTTTAAAAATAAAATAAAGCACCTATCGGGTCAATGTTGGTGAAGTCACTCTCAGCGTTTAAGGCAGACCGGGTAATGATCTTTGGCACACATTCTATTCTAGTATTTAAGCTCGTAAGACCAGACAGCGTGTTTTTGTATGTTTTGTTAATAATCTACAATTAATAGCTCTAAGCAAATTTAACTTTGTATTCCTGATTGTGAGTTATCAACCTGGACAGATTTAACTGGCCTTCTATTTCATAATTCATTTAGTGAAACATCAGAGGTGTGGATGAAATTTAACAAGGGAAAAGTGAAGATGTGGGCTAAAATGAGGTTTTTATAATAAAAAATTGTAGGTTTCAGTTATTCAAATTATTTCCAGCACAAATCAGCTTGCCTCATTGAAAGAAAATAATTTTTTCCAGTTAGTCAAAGCCTCCTTTGGATTATTGATCTCTCCCACATCCCCTTTCCAGTTTTCTATGCCTCACTGTTGCCATCCCCTCCCTCCCTCCCTCCCTCCCTTCCTCTTTGTATCACATCCTCAGTTCAAAATTCTATAGAGCTTTTCCCTTTTTTCTTAATGATGTGTCAAAAAAGCTGGTCCTACCACTGAATTAACGGCAAAGATAAATTGTACAGAGGCTGTGGAATTCTTACCCTACAGAACCCACACAAAAGCATGACACAATTAATTACCTATTGCTGTCTGTGCCCTGTCCCTCCAACCTGACCCTCAGCTAAGTTCTCATGCTTCTTTTGCTTCCTGTGGCTTGCCCAGGGCTTGGTGCAGGCTCAAACGTGAGTGAATACTTGATGATAACAGTTGTGCTGGTCATTATCATTATTATCATCAAAACTCTTGCCATCTATTGAGCACATGTTTTTCAGATTCATTTTTGAGTCCTCAGAATAATCCTTGCAATTATTATTGTTATGATTATTATCCTTTTTATATATGAGAAAGCTGAGTTTCAGAAAGAATAAGTAATTTGATCAAGGTCATACAGACCATACATAGTGATCCATATGCCAACTTTGTAAAATATTCTAAGTAGACAAATATTTTTAAAATATCCCTGTGATGTAGACAAATAAGAAAAATTTGCCCCTTCTCCTGCGTGGGTACAGTCCCATGGGCATGTGGCTTAGTCAGGGTACGCTGGTGAGATGCCAGCCTCAGTGGGGAGCCTTTGTACAGTGTACAGGTCATATGTTCAAATCCACAATCGTATGTTCAGACTTGTGAGTCTGATTCCAAACTTCATGGTCTTTCCAGCTTATATGAGTGTTTTTCCTTAGATAGTTGGGATTTTGCTTGTTTCCTCGAAGTCATCTTCCAGCAATTTGAATTTTTATTTGTGGATAGTCTGATTTGCCTGAGTTTTGGATTATGATGTTTCACTTGACTCATTCATCATTGTCCACTGCTAAAAGGACCAACAATGCTCTCTTTCCTTGATCTCAAAAGCCATTTTGGTGTTCAGCACATGGGCGAGGAGAGTATGGGTGGTGTTACACTAGCCATCACCACCCGAGTTTTTACACCATTATTACAACAAAGCAAACCAAGCCTCCCACCCCTCTGGTACAAATAGTGGCAACATGGTTATAAAATTCTAACCTTGAACAAACAAGCACTTGCTTATCAGGAAACCCTGACAAATCACAAAGCATAAGCATCAAGAGTAGACACCAGGGTAATAATTTATTTTTAATGCCATGCTGTCTTTAACAGTGCAATTTCCTCCAGGGTATTTGCTTGAGATTGCAAGATAATTACATCTCAGAAACCAGGCTAATTACAGTTAACAGCTTGAAAACCAAAGGAACCCTTCCCTCCACTCCCCACCTTTTTTTCCACTAGAATACTACACAAATTCCAGTTAAAACTTGCAGCATCATTTAGGAAACCAATTTGACTACAGCTTAGAGGCTCATTCTCCCTTTCTTGCAGCATGTGTGTAACTTGCACTGATGTGTATCAGAGGGACCCAAGTAACACAGCCTCAGCTATTAGAATGAATAATGATGCCATAGGAAGAAAACAATGACAGCAATTTTCCAATAGAGAAGAAAGTCTAAATGCGCCTGGTAGAAAACTTGAGTGTGAGCGCAGATTTGTGGAGCAAAGGTGAGATTACCTGTGGCTTCTAAATACACTTTAGATGTCCCTTGGAGTAAATAACCAGTTTGGGTCATTTGTAAAATTAACGAGCTGGGAGGGATGTGAGAAATCATCTAGTCAATTTTCATTATTCTTAAACAACCAAAATGCAAAGGAATGTGTCCTGGTTGTAAAAGTCTCTAAGAACGAAAACCATGACCTGGTCATTCACTCAAAAACAAGAAATCAGTTCCTGTTGAGTCAGACTCATGGTGACTCCGTGTGTGTCAGAGTAGAACTGTGCTCCACAGGACTTTCAGTGGCTGATTTTTCAAAGTAGATCTCCTTCTGGGCCTTTTTTTTCCAAGGCACCTCTGTGAATATTTCAGTTAGCAGCTGAAGGCGTTAACCATTGTGTCACCCAGGGACTCCAGTCATTCACTTAGCAAACATTTTTTATCATTTCCTAGGCACCATGCACTGGGCTACGGGTATGCAGATGGATTACCAGAGGTCTTTTTTTTTTTTTTTTTTTAATCACTCTTACATCAGAAGGTTATCCCAGTCCTAAATTTATCTTGATGCAACTCTCAGACCATTTCCCCTGTGTAAACCATCACTGTATTTTAGCTGAGAGAGCTGTCCCACCCTCTTCTTTGGATGGTATAACATCAGCTCCAAGTACTTTCCAACTTTTTAACCACTTGCATATTATTTCCTGATTTGTCTCCAGTTTCTAATAGCTTTTAAAATGTGGAAGCTAAGCATCACAACTAGCTCTGGTTTAATTTGGCATCTCACAGGATTTATGGACTGTATTTTCTTTTGGCCACTTGTGAGAAAGGGAGGACTGGATTTGAGAAGAAAAGAAACCAAAAAAACCAAACCCACTGCCGACGAGTTGATTCCGACTTTTAGCGACCCTACAGGACCTTTTTTTTTTTATATATAGGACCGAGTAGAACTACCCCATAGAGATTCTAAGGAGCGCCTGGCGGATTCAAACTCCCAGCCTCTTGGTTAGCAGCCGTAGCACTTAACTGCTACACCGCCAGAGAGAAGAAAAGAAGAAATCCAACATTCGGAACTTTCATATGACATTCATTCCTGTTTCTGTAAGTGCCCCCAGAACTTACCTACCTGACATCATAGTCTGAAACTAACATGACTAAAGCCAAACAACTCCTTCAGGTTTCTGCAGAATGCCTAGTGGCTTTCCTCCCCATCCAGCTCTTACTCAGAAAAGCAACATACTGTATTAGCCTTTCCATCAGCCTCCTTGCTAGAGGCTAGAGGCTCCTAGTTGCTAATAATTTAAAATTTGCATGCAAATGGTATCTCTCATAGTAACAACTCCCTAGCAACACTGACTGCTTTCATTCTATTAACAAGCACTTATTGATTGATCACCATCTTTGTTCCTGTTCAACCAGTTCTGTTATTAGTTCTTCACTTAAAGAAGAGGAATTACTCCTCTCGATTGATCAGGACATACAGTGGGGCCACTTTTACTAATAGGCAGGATTATCTTGCTCTAAAATTCAGCACCCAGGTGCCATGTCCCCCTTACCTTTCTGCATCAGACCCAGGTAGGTCCTGGTACTAGGAGTGTTTCAGCCACCCTCATTAGACTTCCTCTTCTACTCTGAAGCCTGGTTGGGAAATGTTCCCTTTCACCTCTTGGGACAAGCTACCTTTCTCTGCTTCTGTCTCTATCTCTTACAGGTGTGTTTGGCCATAATCATCCCAAGATTCAGGCTGGGGGGCACTTGGGAGGTGAAAGGCCCCACTTCATCCTCAAACCTAAGCCATATCTCCTACCCAGTTCTATCAGAATCCTAAATTGGGAGCTACCGGCTGTTTGTGTGAGTAGTACTTACAATTCCTATTTTGTTATTACTCATTATAAACTTAGGTTTCCCAGGAAAGCCTTGGGAGGTAGGGAATATTGACAGACTGTGACTTGGGTATCCAGGCCATGAAATCATCACATTAGCCAAAATCTCACCTCTGATCTTTAAAATTTTCTGTGTACCATACCTGGTGCTAGGCACCAATGAAGCACTCCCCTTCCCTCCCCTCCAGAAGCTTACTATCTACTGGAGCATTTTATCTGCCTTGAAAATGAAGTTCCCTTTGATACTGGCTGAAGGACTTTTTTTGTGTGTGTGTGTGTGCTTTAAGGGAAAGTTTACAAATCAAGTCAGTCTGTCACATAAAAACTTATATACACCTTGCTACATACTCCCAATTAGTCTCCCCCTAATGAGACAGCTCGCTCTCTCTCTCCACTCTCTCTTTTCATGTCCATTTCACCAGCTTCTAACCCCCTCTACCCTCTCATCTACCCTCCAGGCAGGAGATGCCAACATAGTCTCGAGTGGCTGAAGGACTTTTATCATTTACATGAGAACATTTCCAATGAAATCTAAGTAAAGTTTAAAAGATATTTCACTACTGAAACTTGGAAATTTGTAACAGTGAGGCCAGAGCAACTGTGTTTTACACTGTTATGATCCTTTTGTTTTTTTGGCTCTGCCTCAGAAACACTTTTAGTGAAAGAGGAGAAGTTAAACGGGAAACTGCCTCAGAAACACTTTTAGTGAAAGAGGAGAAGTTAAATGGGAAACTAAAGGATATAATTCTTCTACAAGCCCAAGAAATGTCCAGGCACAGTGCTGGGGAAGTAGAAACTGCCAGCTGGGGATTGATTGACTTTTGTTTTAATGAGAGAACGAAAGGGAAGCACCCAGAGCCAAGGAGTGTGTAGGTATGAGAGACCCCAGAGCCAGGAGGGTGTTCTGGCCTCACCACACACAGCAGGATTCCCATTCCCAGACATACTTCTGCCTTAAAGTGGGAGATTGAGGCTCATTAGAGTTCATTATGGTCGTAAGGAGAAAAGTTTCTACTTGAAAGGAAACTTTGGGGACAAATGACATGATGGATTTTTAAGGCTGCTTCCTTCAAAGGAGTTTTCATTTCCAGTCCCTCATTTTTTCAAACAACTCGTTAAAATAGGTAAAGGGCAGATGTTGCTGCATAAGAAGGAAACTATTTCTGAACTGTTCTCATAAAATCGGGTCAACAGTCAACCACAGTTAGCCAGTACTTCCATGAGCTGAGAAAAATCTCATTACTGGCGTCTCTGCTTTTTTTTTTTTTTTTCTGCTGGTCATATGAAGTGGGAAGACTATAGGGGATGATTCAACTAAGCAGTCCAACTGGAACACTGCAAGATTCGGGATGAGGTAGAAAGAAAGAATCAAACAAAAGTCTGGGGACAGACTGAGTTGGATTAAAATTTGGTTGATAACAATGGTGAGAAAGAAAATGATTTGTATAAAAATTAAAATAGTCTGAAAGTATCATAATAGAAATCTGGGGGTTTATTAATTCTCTGAATGTTTTAGCTATTTTAAACAACAATTTAAAATAGAAAGGTTGTGTTTTAACTATGTCACCTTTAATCCATGAGACTTGGATCATAAAACCCAGTAACAAATCATCCAATAGTAGCTTGTTTAATCGCAGGACAAATATCTGAGAGGGAAGTGCAAAAGGACTATATCCCTAAAGCTGTAAAGGGATGGCAAGCTGTATGGTTGTTAGAAAGGACCCAGTAATATTTTTAGGCAAAGCATAACCTATTCTAATAACTTGTTTTTCCAAAATGTCTTTAATGTTACTCATAAATCTCTAGAGATTTATTCTGTTATAGAACATTCCGTTATAGAACTCGGTCATGTGATAAAGGGTTATATCAGAAAACTGTCTGTACCAGGTTTCTCTTTGATCAGTGTCACTGATGAGTTTCTATTCATTTATTCAAGAAAATTATTTTTCTCTAATTGTACCTCAGGATTATAGATTCATCATAATCCTTGATTTGTCCATGTTACTTTTATTTAGGGTTTTTTTTTTTTTAATGTATTAAGTATTCACAAATACATCACCCAAAAACACAAAGATAGAACCTTGACAGGGACTGTCTGAGTTAGGGTTCTCTAGAGAAATAAAAACAGTAAGATAGATGGACGGATGAATAGACAGATAGATAGATATGCAGATTGATAGGCAGATAGATAGATTTTAAGGAACTGGCTCATGCAGTTGTGGGGGCTGGCAAGTCCAAAATCTGTAGGTCAAGCTACAGACTGAGATTCTTGCAGTCTTGTGTCACAAAATTCACAGGTCAGGCAATGGGAAGACTGCATAGTTCTGGCTACATGTCTCTCTGTATTCTGGAGGTAATATACACTCTAGGGAAAACCCCCTTTTTGCTCTTAAAGCCTTCAGCTGATTGGATGAGGCCCACCCACATTATGGAAGGTAATCTGGTTTACTTAATGCCAACTGATTTAATCATATGCAACTACTTTGTATCAGCAATTAGACTAGTGTTTGACCAAACAACTGGGCACCATAGTTTAGCCAAGTTGACACATAAAATTAACCACCACAGGGACCTACATCAAATCATATGCTCCACGCCCCCCGTTCAATCCCTCTGCTTCCTTTCCCCACCTAAGATAAGCATTCTTTTGGATGTCATATTGACAGCTTCATTCCCTTGCTTTCCTTTGTATATAATTTATTGATTTTATATCTATATCTAATATATCTACATATCCTCCAGCTATTGATCCCTCCTGTTGATGTATTCAAAGTGAGTAGTACAATGTTCCGTTGTGACCCATAAGTTTTTCATTAGCTAATTTTCAGAAGTAGATTGACAGGCCTTTCTTCTTAGTCTGGGTGAGTCTGGAAGCTCTGTTGAACCGTGTCCACCATGGGTGACTCAGCTGGAATTCGAAATACCAATGGTATACCTTCCAGCATCTCAGCAACACACAAGCCATCACAGTGCAACAAACTGACAGAATGGGTGGTAGAAATTACTCTTAGATGCATCATATTCTATGATAATTTTATAAATACTGTATTTTCCTTAATTTTGTTTTATAATTTTTACTACTAGTATAAAAAATGCAACATTTTATACTAATCTTACATCCAGCCACCTTGCAAAACTCGGTTATTTCTAATAATTTGTCTATACATTAATTTGGGTTTTCTATGTAAGCTATCATATAATCTATAATGACTGTTTTATTTTCTCTTTTCCAATCCCTATGCCTCTAATATCCTTTCTTACCTTATTGCACTGTTTAGAACCACCAGTATAGCGTTAAGGAGTGATAATAAAAAAAAAAAAACTATAATAGAGGGCATCTTTTCTGATTTCTTCTCATTCTACAAACTCACCCTGGGTAATCGCTTCCTATTTTCATGGCTTCAGTCACCATCTAGATCTCTATCCTGCCTCATATATCCACTTTCTTTTGGACATCGTGATCTGAATGTTCCACAGGCACCTCAAGCTCAACATGTCCAAAACTCATCATCTAGTCCCATCTCTCAATTCATGCCTATTCCTCCATTATTTATCCTAAATCTATGAATGGCACCACCATCTATGTGGCCCAAGCCAAAAAATTTGGAGTCATTTTCACTCTCTCTTTCCTACCACATTACTGAGTGGCATGAATGGTTAGGCGCTCAACTATTAACTGAAAGGCTGGCAGTTCAAACCCCACCAGAGGCACTAAGGGAGAAAGACCTGGCAATCTGCTACTGAAAGGTCATAGCCTTGAAAACCCCATGGAGCACAGTTCTGGTGTGCAACACATGGGGGTCACCATGAGTCAGAATTGACTCCACAGCAACTGGTTTATATTTTTTTCTTTCCTATCACACATCCTCCGCCGTCAAGTCCTACTGATTCTAGTTCGTTAATATCTCTTACCCATTCTTTCCATACCCTCTACTACAACTTTAGTTCAGTCCCCATTGTCGCTTACCTATCTTACTGCCACAAGTTCCTAACCTAACACCTGCCTCCAGTCTTGTCTT
Organism: Loxodonta africana; assembly: GCF_030014295.1. Lineage (NCBI taxonomy): Eukaryota > Metazoa > Chordata > Mammalia > Proboscidea > Elephantidae > Loxodonta > Loxodonta africana. Next base: position 42,870,244 of record NC_087367.1, on the reverse strand, counting down.
TTCCCAAACTCTCTTCATGCCACCACCAGAATAGTCTCTCTAAACTTTAAATCTGTTCACACAGTGCCCACATTAAAATCCCTTAGTGGCTCTCTATGATGTATAGAAAAAGTCCAAACAAATGTCTAAAAATGTCTAAAAATTAGGCCCTTTGTAATCTGGCCACCATGACACCTCAGCCTCATCTCCTGTTCTCCTTGCCTTAACACTCTATGCTGTGGCCATCCTGGGCCCTGTACAGTTCCATAAATGCCTAGTACTCTCTCTCTACAAGGTTGTTGTGCATGTTGTTCCCTCTCTCAAGTGTGTTCTTGCCCTTCCCCACTTCCTTCCATCCTTCCCTGGATAACCACCACTCATCCTTTAAGGCTCAGCTTACACATCACTTATTCTAGGAGGCTTTCCCTGTACTGTAGTTGACCTCACCTGTTTTCCCTACTCCTTGAAAGCAAGAAAAGGTCTTATTCATGTTTGTGTCCCCAGAATCCAGTGTAGTGCTTTACATAGGAAAAAGGTCAGTGAATGCTTTGAAAGTGTACAGTGAATCAGTACTGTTCCCTTTACCCTCATCTCTGATCTCCATTTGTTAAGAATCCTGTCTTTCAAAACTCCTTTTAATGCCTCCTAATCTCTCCCCACTATGATATGCCCCTCCGCTTTGTTTACTTCTTTCCTTGGCTCATGTCCCATTGGACTTGGGCTTTTGTCTGTTTCTCTCTTGAAGGCTGGGGTTGTGTCTCATCCGTCTTGGTGCCCCTGCCACATGTAGCCCAGAGCCTAGCTCATAACTGGTGCCAAATATATATCCAAGCTAATAGAACTGGATTCCTTCCAGAGGCACAAGCCAACCAGAGAGTGTGCTTTGGATTCTTCTGTGTGCTACAGTCATGCTCAAAGAAGACAGAGTTCTGCCAGTATCCCCACCTGCACAGCCTTCCGCCTCCACTTTCCCAAATGCTTCTTTGTTTTTAAAACGGAAGTCTCTGAAACAATGTTATTCATTTTGCATAAACTACTTAACAAGCAATGCCTCTTCATTGTTCTATTTTGTACTGCAAGGTGCACCTGCACACTTTTGTTTTGTCTTTGTTTTGGGGATTTTTAAGTAAGAAATCTTGGTATGCCATTCCATCTAGGTTTTCCTTCCTAGAAATATTACCTTCCCTTCCTCACTCTACACACTCATCCTGGGTGATCACTTCCTATTCCTTGGCTTCAGTCACCATCTAGCTCTCTATCCTGACTCATATATCCAACTGACTCTTGGACATCTTAATCTGAATGTTCCACAGACATCTCAAACTCAACATGTCCAGAACTTACCATCTAGTCCCATCTCTCAATTCATGCTTGCTCCTCTTTTATTTATTCTAAATCTCTAAATGTCACCACCATCCACCATCCTCCACAGCTGTTTATGAGAGCCACACTCTGTCATTTAAATATTAATGTTATGGAAACAGAGGAGAAAAAAATCAGTCTCTCATCTGATATGCAATGTTGAGGGAAATTAAGATTAATAAATGGTGACAAGCTCTATAGATGGAATAAAAGTTAAATTGCCTTAGACTATTTTCAGAAGTTGTTCAAGCAATGAGTATTTTATTGAATGCCCCCATAACTATGGTCATTCTAAAAGCCTGATTTCTGACAACATATCTCAAATAATAACTCAAACCTCTGCATTCCCCTCACAGCACCTGCATTCTTTAAGTGTGTGTGTAGGGAAACCCTTTATGGAGCAAACCCAAGAAATGTCTAAAAATTAGGCTTTCTCAATCAAACCTCAAGCAGCCACTGTCCTGGGGAAAGGCAAATTTTAGGTCTAAAAAGTTAAATAATACATTTATGTCTAGAAGCTGAAAATATCTAGATAATTAAATGAATTTTTCACTTCTTCAGCCAGATATGTAGCATCAGAGACACACTGGCAACCTGGGGTCACAGCTGGGCATGGCCCAGCTAACTGCAGATTGAGGGGGCCCTCCAGCTCCTGACCTTGGTATTGGCCCCACACCCTCCACTCTATTTAACCTGGTAGGGCTACTGGTGAAAAATATGAGGCAGGGGTCCCCAGAGTGTGCTTTCTGGACCACCAGCACCAGCATCACCTGGGAGCTTGTAAGAAATGCAAATTCCCAGGCCCCCAGCCCAGATCTACTGAATCAGAAATCCTGGGGGTGGGCCTCAGAAATCTGTGTTCAACAAACCCTCCAGGAGATTCTGGTGTGTCTTCAAGTTTGAGAACAACAGATCTAGAACCCTGGCTGCACATTAGTATCACCTGGGGAAACTGTTTTTTTTTTTTTTCAAACTGATCCCAGAGTTCCGTCCCCCAGAGATTCGAATTTAACAGGTTTGGGGTAAGGCCAGTGCATTGGCATGCTTTAAAAGCTCCCCAGGTGATTTTAAAGTACAGCCTGATTTCAGGCTCTGATTCTTACTTTGGTAATGGCAACAACCTCAGAAATGGGTTCTTGGCTTTCAGTCTTTTCCTTCCTCAGTCTGTTCTCCAACCACTCCATCTCCCATCCCCCAAGAGATTTATCTCTAACCTAGCAGCTCTCAAACTTTACCATGCATCCAAATCAGAGGGCTTGTTCAAAACAGTTTGCTGAGTCCCAATCCCTGAGTTTCTGCCTCAGTAGGTCTGGGGCAGAGCCCAAGAATCTGCCTTTCTAACAAGTTCCCAGGTGATGCTGAAGCTGCTGGACCAACTTCTAACCCGTGTGTTCTCCAATTACTCTGGCTTTAACAGAAGGGGAAGTTATTATAGTACTGAGATTATCTTGCTGGACCTCCAGCCTCCTGTAGATCGTCCAGCCTGTTTCATGGAGTTCTCAGCTCCAGGCCAGACGGCAGCGCAGTTATCACAGTCAAGAATGCAGCCTCACACAATAGAGGGTCCTGGAAAGAGATGGAGAAAAAGGTACAACAAAATCCTAACTCAAAAAGAAAGACCAGACTTGCTGGCCTGACAGAGACTGGAGAAACCCTGAGAGTATGGTGCCCAGAAACACGTTCAGCTCAGTAATGACATTACTCCTGAGGTTCACTCTTCAGCCAAAGATTGAACAGACCCCATAGATCAAAACAAGGCCAAAAGGCAGCACTAGCCCTGGGGCAGGGACTGAAAGGCAGGAGGGAACAGGAAACCTGGGAACCCAGGGTTGAGAAGGGAGAGTGTTGACATGTCGGGGGTTGCTAACCAGTGTCATAGAACAATGTGTGCACTAACTGTTTGATGAGAAACTAGTTTGTTCTATAAACCTTCACCTAAAGTACAGTAAAATAAAAATGAAGTAAACAATCAAAAAAGAATGCAGCCTCAAAGCCAGGCTGCTGGTGTTTAATCCCATAAGCTCTCTGTGTCTCAGTATCTCAATCATAAAATGGGGGATAATATAGAACATACCTGATGGCCTTGTAAAGATTAGATACATCAATACATTCAACATGTATAAGAAGTGCCTAGCAATACTAAGTGCTCAAACATTTATAATTTATTAAACTTATAAAGTTATAATGAGTTATAATTTACAGCTAGTTATAATTACAGACAAGTTTGCATATAAAACAGATCATTCTAATCATTTCAGAGCCCCTTCCTCCCTAGACTTAGATACTAATGGCAGGGAGTCTAGGCCGACAGATAAATCAAAGGGACATATACTTTGCGATCCTCACAGAGAATCATTCTCCCTGCCCCAGAAAACAGAGGGGCTGTTAATGGACAAGGCTGTGAGTCTGATAATGGGTTCTCTGCAGAGAGGCCTGACCCACAAGTCATGCCCAAGCAGAGCTGCATCTCCCCAAGCAAGAGCACAGCCCCACACAAGGTGAAGACCTTCTGCTACATTTCTGAAATCAAATGATCACACCACACCCTGCTTAGAATTATTCATGATTCTCCACTGCCTTAAGAATAAAAACCAAATTGTTAATCCTGACTTGATTGGTCCCTGGCCCCTTTACAGCTTCTTGTGCAATAATGAACCACTTAAACTTCTAAAAAAAACACCCTGCCCTTTGAGGTCACAATGCCTTTGCACCTGCTGTTTCCTCTGCCTGGGTGCCTTTTCCTCCTCCTCAAACACTCCGCAAATTTTGATCTATTCTTCAGGACTCACTCAGTCACTTCTGCCTTAAAACCTTCCTGGCCCACTGCCTCACATCCATGCCCCCCCACCCCCCACAAGGAGGAGCTGATCATCACCTTCTCTATGTCACTTCCATGTGCTATGCACAGCAGTACTGTGCTAGTGAGTGCCTGAGCTGAGTGTCTATTCACAGCCTGCCTCCACTGCTAGCCTGGGAGTCAAACCAAAGGAGGGGCTATGTTCTTGTCATCCTTACCCCCACACCAAGCATGACACCTAGCCCACATTACAGACTTCATTGTTGAGTGAACGAATGAATGAAGGATGAAGGGGGCAAGAAATATCCAGTGGATTCTAAGAACACTAAAGTCAATTCCTGGAGGATCAGGGGAATCATGAGAGAAGACATCAGGTGCAGAAAAGAGTGGCTACCCCAGCTGATCCCAAAACCAGCAAACGTACAGGCCCTACAGCCTGTGACTGTTAATCTATACAAAAACTCTAGCTGCCTGTATCAGTTATGACAGTGATTCTCAAACATTTTAGTCTCAGGGTTTCCTTATTCTCTTAAAAATTATTTGAGGTGGAGCCAAGATGGCGGAATAGACAGATGTTTCCCTCGAGCCCTCTTTACGACAAAGACCTGAAAAACCAAGTGAAACAAGTATATTTGTGAAAAGCTGGGAGCCCTGAGCATCAAAGGCAAGCTTAGACAATGAACTGAGGGGCAGGGGAAGGAAGAGACTGTTCAGAAGTGGAGAGGAGTTACCTGACCAGAATTGCGGGGAGCCCTCAGGCACCATTCCTGGAGCGGCTGTGGTAGCAGCAGCAGGCTGGTCCTAGCGTTCGGCCGCAGTTTCCTCAGGGAGAAGCAGCCAGCCACACAGCCCACTCACACCTCCAGAACCTGAGCAGAAGGGCGCTCTCAGCAAAAGCTAAGTACTTGCATATATTTTACCACACCCCCCTCCAACCCCAACCCAGCTTCAATGGCTGAATCCCTAGGCATGAGATAGACCCTGGTAAGCACGTGGAGCCATCCTCCCGGCCTTGGGGAAGGAAAAAATTTCCAACTGGGGGAAAAAGATAATTTGCTAGCTCCATTAAATGGGGGAGCTCAGGACAGAAGTGGTTCCTGTCCAGGCATAAACTGTCTGTGGACCTTGAGCACCTTTCCCTTCTGCATGGACCTGTGTGGGTCTATTCTGGGAAAATAGGTCCTTGTTGGCAAACTCCAACCATTTCAGCTGTGCGGTGGAGAGGTGGGTGTTTGATGTTTGACATTGCTTTGCCTATTGAACAAAGTCCTCAACTACCCACAACAGGGACCTAAGGACTGGTGGCTCCACTTGGGTCACCCAGCCACTCCCGACAGGGGCCCAGGGATAACTGGTACCTCCCAGTCCTTACAACAAAATCTTTGGGTGCCCATGGTCCCTCTGCAGAGCCTGAGTAGTGGGTATGGTCCCTCTGTAGAGCCCACCCATCAGCACGCTCTAGGGAACAGAGTCGTGTTTTCCTCAGAGACACTTGGAGGTCGGTTCTCAGCCCCCTGCCTTGTTCAGAGCGTGACCCCCTGCTGCAATCAGATACCGGTATATAGGCCAATCACCCCTGCCCCTCTAAGACTGTAGAACAGAGCCTGTACCACACACTTCATATCAGCTACCTGGAAACCTGAGCTGAATTCATACAAGAAAACTGAATGGACTCCTAGATTGATATACGTGTTAACAGCTCTAGCCAGTTGGGGACAGGAAACCAGAGCTCCAAAAGTGAAAATAATCAAGCTAGCTCACTCAAGCAACCCATAGGTGTATACCAAAACAAAACAAAGCAAGCAGCTACGACACAGTAAGCAAGCATAAACTTGTACAATAACTTATAGATGGCTCGGAGACAACAGTCAATATCAAGTCACATAAAGAAACAGGCCATGGTCACCTCAACAGGCCCTCAAAACAAAGAATCCAGGGATCTTTTAGATGAAAGTGCATTCCTAAAGTTACCAGATGCAGAATACAAAAGTTTAATATACAGAACCCTTCAAGACATCAGGAAGGAAATGAGGCAATACGCAGAACAAGCCAAGGAAAACACAGATAAAGGAACTGAAGAACTCAGAAAGATTATTCAGGAACATTATAAAAAGTTTAGTAAGCAGGAAAAATCCAAGGACAGACAGCAATCAGAAATTCAGGAGATTAACAATAAAATTACAGAATTAGATAACTCAGTAGAAAGTCAGAGGGGCAGAATTGAGCAAGTAGTAGCTAGAATTTCTGAACTCCAAGATAAATCACCTGACACTAATATATTTGAAGAAAAATCAGATAAAAGAATTTTAAAAAAATGAAGAAATCTTAAGAATCATGTGGGACTATATCAAGAGAAATAACCTATGAGTGACTGGAGTACCAGAACAGGGAGGGATAACAGAAAATACAGAGAAAATTGTTTTGAGGATTTGTTGGCTGAAAACTTCCCTGATATTGTGAAAGATGAGAAGATATCTATCCAAGATGCTCATCGAACTCCACATAAGGTAGATCTTAAAAGAAAGTCACCAAAACCCACTGCCGTCGAGTCAATTCTGACTCATAGCAACCCTATAGGACAGAGTAGTCACCAAGACATATTATAATCAAGCTTGCCAAAACCAAAGATAAGGAGACAATTATGAGAGCAGCAAGGGATAAAAGGAAAGTCACCTACAAGGGAGAGCCAATAAGAATAAGCTCGGACTACTCAGCAGAAACCACGCAGGCAAGAAGGCAATGGGATGACATATTTAAAAAATTGCCTGCCAAGAATCATATATCCATCAAAACTGTCTCTTAAATATGAAGGTGAAATTAAGACATTTCCAGATAAACACAAGTTGAGGGAATTCATAAAAACCAAACCAAAACTACAAGAAATACTAAAGGGAGATCTTTGGTTAGGAAATCAATAATATCAGATATCAACCTAAGACTAGAACACTGGGCAGAGCAACCAGAAGTCAACCCAGACAGGGAAATCCAAAAAAAAAAAAAAAAAAGCAAGATTAAAAAAAAAAAAAAAAAGCCCAAACAGGGTAATGGCGATGTTATTATATAAAAGAAGAAAACATTAAAATAATAAAGAGGGATGAAGAAATGTAATCATACACCTTCCACATGGAGAGGAAGATACGATGATACACAGAAATAAAAGTTAGCTATAAATTTAGAAAAATAAGGGTAAATAGGTAACCACAAAGGAGACAAACTATCCTACTCATCAAAATAAAATACAAGGGAAAAATACAGACTCAGCAGAAACAAAATCAACAAAAACGAATATGAGGAAAGGACAATATATAAAGAAAATCTACTCAGCACATAAAATCAAGTGGGAAAAGAAGCTGTCAACACACAAAAAAGGACATCAAAATGATAGCACTAAATTCACACCTGAATGTAAATGGACTAAATGCACCAATAAAGAGACAGAAAGTGGCAGAATGGATTAAAAAACAAGATCCGCCTATACACTGCCTACAAGAGACACGCCTTAGACTTAGAGACACAAACAAACTAAAACTCAAAGGATGGGGAAAAATGTATCAAGCACAACAATAAAAAAAGAGCAGGAGTGGCAATATTAATTTCTGACAAAATAGACTTTAAAGTTAAATCCATCAGAAAGGATAAGGAAGGACACTATATTTTGATTAAAAGGACAATACACCAAGAAGATATAACCATATTAAATATTTATGCACCCAATGACAGGGCTGCAAGATACATAAAACAAACTCTATCAGCATTGAAAAGTGAGATAGACAGCTCCACAATAACAGGAGACTTCAACACACCACTTTCGGTGAAGGACAGATCATCCAGAAAGAAGCTCAATACAGACACGGAAGATTTAAATGCTACAATCAACCAACCTGACCTTGTAGACATATACAGAACACTTCACCCAACAGCAACCAACTATACTTTCTTTTCTAGTGCTCATGGAACATTCTCTACAATAGACCACATATTAGCTCAAAAAGCTAATAAGAATCCAAAACATTGAAATATTGCAAAGCATCTTCTCTGACCATAAGGCCATAAAAGTGGAAATCAATAACAGGAAAAGCAGGGAAAAGAAATCAAACACTTGGAAACTGAACAATACTCTGCTCAAAAAAGACTGTATTATAGAAGACGTTAAGGGTGGAATAAAGAAATTCATAGAATCCAATGAAAATGAAAACACTTCCTATCAGAACCTTTGGGACACAGCAAAAGTGGTGCTCAGAGGCCAATTTATATCAATAAATACACACATCCAAAAAGAAGAAAGGGCAAAAATCAAAGAATTATCCCTACAACTTGAACAAATAGAAAGAGAGCAACAAAAGAAACCCACAGGCACCAGAAGAAAACAAATAATAAAAATTAGAGCTGAACTAAATGAAATAGAAAACAGAAAAACAATTGAAAGAATTAACAAGATCAAAAGCTGATTTTTTGAAAGACTCAACAAAATTGATAAACCATTGGCCAAACTGACAAAAGAAAAACAGGAGAGGAAGCAAATAATCCAAATAAGAAATGAGATGGGCGATATTACAACAGACCCAAATGAAGTGAAAAGAATCATATCAGATTACTATGAAAAACTATACTTAAACAAATTTGAAAACCTAGAAGAAATGAATGAACTCCTAGAAACACACTACCTATCTAAACTAGCACAAACAGTGGTAGAACAACTACATAGACCCATAACAAAAGAAGAGATTGAAAAGGTAATCAAAAAACTCCCAACAAAAAAAAGCCCTGGTCCGGACAGCTTCACTGCAGCTCTACCAAACGTTCAGAGAAGAGTTAACACCACTACTACTAAAGGTATTTCAGAGTATAGAAAAGGATGGAATACTACCAAATTAATTCTATGAAGCCATCATACCCCTGATACCAAAGCCAGGTAAAGACACCACAAGAAAAGAAAATTATAGACCTATATCCCTCATGAATATACATGCAAAAATCCTCAACAAAATTCTAGCCAATAGAATTAACAACATATCAAAAAAATACTTCACCATGACCAAGTGCGATTCATACCAGGTATGCAGCGATGGTTCAACATTAGAAAAACAATTAATGTAATTTTTTTTTACCACATAAATAAAACCAAAGACAAGAATCACATGATTTTGTCAATTGATGCAGAAAAGGCATTTGACAAAATTCAACACAAATTCATGATAAAGACTCTCAGCAAAATAGGAATAGAAGGAAAATTTCTCAACATAATAAAGGGCATTTATACAAAGCCCATAGCCAACATCACCTCAAATGGAGAGAGCCTGAAAACATCACCACTGAGATCGGGAACCAGACAAAGATGCCCTTTATCACCACTCTTATTCAACATTGTGCTGGAAGTCCTAGCCAGAGCAATTAGGCTAGATAAAGATATAAAGCGCATCCGGATTGGCAAGGAAGAAGTCAAAGTATCTCTATTTGCAGAGGACATGATCTTATACACAGAAAACCCTAAGGAATCCTCCAGAAAACTACTGAAACTAATAGAAGAGTTCAGCAGAATATCAGCATACAAGATAAACATACAAAAATCAGTTGGATTCCTCTACACCAACAAAAAGAACATCGAAGAGGAAATCACCAAATCAATGCCATTTACAGTAGCCCCCAAGAAGATAAAATACTTAGGAATAAATCTTACCAGAGATGTAAAAGACCTATACAAAGAAAACTACAGTACACTTCTGCAAGAAACCAAAAGAGACTTACATAAGTGGAAGAACATACCTTGCTCATGGATAGGAAGACTTAACATTATAAAAATGTCTATTCTACCAAAAGCGATCTATACATTTAATGCGATTCCAATCCAAATCCCAATGGCATTCTTTAATGAGATGGAGAAACAAATCACCAATTTCAAATGGAAGGGAAAGAGGCTCCGGATAAATAAGGCATTACTGAAAAAGAAGAACAAAGTGGGAGGCCTTACTTTACCTGATTTTAGAGCCTATTATACCACCACAGTAGTCAAAACAGCCTGGTACTGGTACATCAACAGATACATGGACCAATGGAACAGAATGGAGAATCCAGACAGAAATCCATCTGTATACGAGCAGCTGATACTTGACAAAGGTCCCAAAACAGTGAAATGGGGAAAAAACAGTCTTTTTAACAAATGGTGCTGGCATAACTGGATATCCATCTGCAAAAAAATTAAACAAGACCCATACCTCACTCCATGCACAAAAACTAACTCAAAATGGATCAAAGACCTAAATATAAAATCTAAAACAATAAACATCATGGAACAAAATATAGAGACAACGTTAGGAGCCCTAACACATGGCATAAACAGTGTAAAACCAAAAAACCAAACCCAGTGTCGTTGAGTCAATTCCAACTCATAGCGACCTTATAGGACAGAGTAGAACTGCCTAATAGAGTTTCCAGGGAGCGCCCAGCGGATTCGAACTGCCGACCCTTTGGTTAGCAGCCATACCACTTAACCACTATGCCACCAGGGTTTCCATAAACAGTATAGAAAACATTATAAAGAACATAGAAGAAAAACTAGATAACTGGGAGCTCCTAAAAATCAAACACCAATGCTCATCCAAAGACTTCACCAAAAGAGTAAAAAGACTACCTACAGTCTGGGAAAAAGTTTTTAGCTATGACATTTCTGATCAGCACCTTATCTCTAAAATCTACATAATACTGCAAAAACTCCACTGCAAAAAGACAAATAACCCAAATAAAAAATGGGCAAAAGATATGAATAGACACTTCACTAAAGAAGACATTCAGGTAGCTAACAGATACATGAGGAAATGTTCACGATCACTAGCCATTAGAGAAATGCAGATCAAAACTACAATGAGATTTCATCTCACTCCAACAAGGCTGGCATTAATCCAGAAAACACGTAATAACAAACGTTGGAGAGGCTGTGGAGAGATTGGAACACTTCTACACTGCTGGTGGGAATGTAAAATGGTACAACCACTTTGGAAATCAATTTGGCGCTTCCTTAAAAAGCTAGAAATAGAACTACGATACGATCCAGCAATCCCACTCCTTGGAATATATCCTAGAGAAATAAGAGCCTTTACATGAACAGATATATGCACACCCATGTTTATTGCAGCACGGTTTACAATAGCAAAAAGATGGAAGCAACCAAGGTGCCCATCAACGGATGAATGGATAAATAAATTATGGTATAGTCACACAATGGGATACTACGCATCGATAACGAACAGTGAGGAATCTGTGAAACATTTCATAACATGGAGAAACCTGGAAGGCATTATGCTGAGTGAAATTAGTCAGTTGCAAAAGGACAAATATTGTATAAGACCACTATTATAAGAACTTGAGAAATAGTTTAAACTGAGAAGAAAACATTCTTTTGTGGTTTTGAGAGAGGGGAGAGGGGTATTCTCTAATTAGATAGTAGATAAGAACTACTTTAGGTGAAGGGAAAGACAGCACACAGTACAGGGGAGGTAAGCACAATTGGACTAAACAAAAAGCAAAGAAATTTCCTGAATAAACTAAATGCTTCGAAGGCCATTATAGTAGGGGCAAGGTCTGGGGACCATGGTTTCAGGAGACATCTAAGTCAATTGGCATAATAAAATCTATTAGCAAAACATTCTGCATCCCACTTTGAAGAGTGGCGTCTGGGGTCTTAAACGCTAGCAAGCAGCCATCTAAGATGCATCAGTTAGTCTCAACCCACCTGGATCAAAGGAGAATGAAGAACACCAAGGACACAAGGTGATTACGCGCCCAAGAGACAGAAAGGGACACATGAACCAGAGACTACATCATCCTGAGACCAGAAGAACTAGATGGTACCCGGCTACAACCGATGACTGCCCTGACAGGGAACATGACAGAGGACCCCTGAGGGAACAGGAGAGCAGTGGGATGCAGACCCCAAATTCTCATAAGACCAGACTTAATGGTCTGACTGAGACTAGAAGGACCCCAGTGGTCATGGCCCCCAGACCTTCTGTTGCCCCAGGACAGGAAGCATTCCTGAAGCCAACTCTTCAGACATGGATTGGACTGGACAATGGGTTGGAGAGGGATGCTGGTGAGGAGAGAGCTTCTTGGATCAGGTGGACACTTGAGACTATGTTGGCGTCTCCTGCCTAAAGGGGAGATGAGAGGGTGGAGGGGGTTAGAAGCTGGCGAAAAGGACACGAAAAGAGAGAGTGGAGGGAGAGAGCAAACTGTCTCATTAGAGGGAGAGTAATTGGGAGTGTGTACAAAAGTGTATATGGGTTTTTGGGTAAGAGACTGACTTGATTTGTAAACTTTCACTGAAAGCACAATAAAAATTATTAAAAAAGAAATTATTGACAACCCCAAAGTGCTTTTATGTATTTCTGTGGTATCATATTAGAAATTAAAATTGAAATTTTTAAAAATATTTCTTCATTGATTTGTTTAAAAATAATAGTAATAAACTCACTAAATGTAAACATATTTACCTTTATGAAAAATAACCATTTTCCAAAAAAAATTTATTGAGAAAAGTGGCATTGTTTTGAATTTTTGCAAATCTCTTTAATGTCTGGCTTAGTAGAAGATAGCTGTATTCTTGTATCCACTTCTGCGTTCAGTCTGTTGTGATATCATTCATCACACAGCCTCAGGAAAACTCAGCTGTACACTCATGAGAGATTGAGAGTCAATAAAGCAAATAAAGTTTTAATACTGTTATAAAAATAGTTTTGACCTTGTGGACCCCAAGAAGGGGTCTTAGACCCCCAGGGGTCCCTAGATCTCACTGTGAGAACTGCTGAATTAGGGTATGGGCCATCTATGGTCACAGAGACTGAAATCACAGTGACTTGAATATGATAAAAGTATACTTCTCTCTCACCTAACTTTCCAGCTATAAGCTGTCCTCGTCTGTACCACAGTACCACAGTAATGGGAACCCGGACTCTTTCTGGTTACTCTACCATCCCTGCCCAGATGTAACATATATCACTTCCTTTTGCATCCCATTGGCCAGGCATTAGACAAAAGGCTATAGCTAGCTCCAAAGGAGCCTGAAGAATGTCTTTAATTCAGTTGACCATATGTTCTATCATTGTAGAAGAATGTGAGAACAGATAGGGGGACAATTCTGAGGCTCTGCCACACTGCCTTTTCCCCTAGGCACAGGTGCAGGGAGGAACCTGAGCAAGCCAGGGCTCACCTCATCACTGTCCAGAAGTTCAGGGGAGCTGGTCCTGGAAAGAGGTAGGGGCCACATAGCAAGGTGCCTTGGCCTGTACATCTGCCTCACAAAAACAATGCTAACAGAAAGCAAAGAGGTCTCTAAGTAGACAGGCCCTCAGGTAAGAAAGTGGGTGCTCACATAAAGAGCAGCAGACAGGATCTGGGGCTCAGACACAAAGAAAACACGTTAGTTAACAGGAAAACTGCCAAGTACTAGCTGCAAATAAGGCTCTGAATCATCAACACAACTCACAAGGCCCTGCAAGATCCTGAACTCCACCCTCCTCAGCTTCCAACCCCAGCTACATCATGTGCCAATCTCCCCCTCACTCTTCATATTGCAGTCATGTTCGACTCTTTTCAGATTGAAGAGTATACTTTAGTCTTTCTTGTCCCAGGATCTTTACATGTGATGATCCATCTACACAGTGGTTAAGCACTTCACTGCTAACCAAAATGTCAGCAGTTCAAACCCACCAGTCGCTCCACAGCAGAAAGATGTGGCAGTCTGCTTCTGTAAAGATTTACAGCCTTGGAAACCCTGTGGGGCAGTTCTACTCTATCCTACAGGGTTGCTATATGTCACAATCGACTCAACAGCAACAGGTTTTGGTTTGGTTCCATATGCCTGGAATACTCTTTTCCCTACCACTCTCTGTCTCATAGTACTCATTCTCAGATCTCAGCTTACAGCATGTCCTGGAAGCCTTCTTAGAACCCCAGACCAGGGTAAATGAAACCTGCAATGTGTTCCTGCAGCTCCGTGCACTTCTCCTCCCTAACTCTTAACAAACTTGTAACTACTTGCCAATAGACTCTAAGCTCCACAAAAGTAGGAACTACATATATTTTTCATTATTCATTCCTCTATGCCTAGCACCAGGCAAAGCGCTTGGCATGTAGTAGGAGCACAATAAAAATTTACTATATGGGGAGGTGGAGCCAACATGGCATCCAAGACATAAGTACCATATCATCCCTCTGCAGCAAAGAACTGAAAACTAAGCAAAACAGATACAAATGTCAGTCCCACAAACCTGAGCAACAAATGAAGACATAAAGAACTAGATCAAATACCAAATGGAAGAAGAAACTGATGGAAAACGGAGAACAAGGAGAAATACAGAATGGGGCCCCCTGCCAACTAACATGGCACAGCGTCACCATCTTGAAACAGCCGACAGTGATTCCAGACAGGTTGTACTAGAAGGCAACTTTGAAGAAGCTCCCAACAGGAGACAGAGCACCCAGTAACCAGAGAGAGACATGCTTTCCCACCCCTCACCCCTCTGGTAAGTAGAAGCAAGAACCTCCCTATTCCTGCAGCTGCCACCACTGGGGTCCACAATACAAGCCACCCCCCTAGGTCCTCCCCACCCCCTCCCACCATGTGGCTTTTTAAAAATCTTATCTTCTTTCTTTCCTTTCTTCCTCCCACCAAGCCCCATGTACCACCTCCCCCATTTCCCACCAGCTGCCGCCATGCCACCGCAGCGAGGGAGCCGCCTGCACTCAGGACCACTGCCACATCAGGCCCACACTGCCCCTACCTTCCTTCAACTCAACCAGCTGCTGAACAGTTGGAAGCAAGCTCATACAACTAACCATCTATCATGGATTGAACCGTGTTCCCCCAAAATATGTGTATCAGTTTGGCTAGGCCATGATTCCCAGTACTGTATGATTGTCCACCATTTTGTCAGCTGATGTGATTTTCCTATATGTTGTAAATCGTGCCTCTATGATGTTAATGAGGTGGGATAGGCAGCAGTTTTGTTAATGAGACAGGACTCAAGCTACAAGATTGGATTTTGTCTTGAGGCAATCTCTTTTGAGATATAAAAGAGAGAAATGAGCAGAGAAACAGGGGGACTCCAAGAAAGTAGCACAGGAGCACAGTGGGTCCTTGGACCCAGGGTTCCTGCACAGAGAAGCTCCTAGTCCAGGGGAAGATTGATGACAAGGACCTTCCTCCAGAGCCAACAGAGAAAGCCTTCCCCTGGAACTGACGCCCTGAATTTGGACTTCTAGCCCACTAGACTATGAGAGAATGAACTTGTTCTGTTAAAGCCATCCACTTGTGGGATTTCTGTTACAGCAGCAATAGATAACAAAGACACCATCTGACACCCCGACCATCTGGTGAGGGGCTATGAATGCTCCCACACCATTGGACCAACACCAGGAGGCAGACAACCTGAAAAGTCTGTCATCAGTGGAGAATTCTACCAAACATTCAGAGAAGGGCTCACACCAGTACGACTCAAACTATTTCATAACATAGAAAAGGAAGGGATACTCCAGACTTTATTCTAGGAAGCCAGTATAACTCTGATACAAAAGTCAGGCAAAGGCACCATGAAAAAAGAAAATTACAGACCAATATCCCTCATGACTATAGATATAAAAATTCTCAAAATTTTGGCCAACAGAATTCAGAATTGTGTCCAAAAAAATCATACATCATGACCAAGTGGGATTCATACTAGGTATGCAAATGGTTTAACATTAGAAAATCAATCAACATAATCCACCACATAAATAAAACAAAAGAATCACATGATCATCTCAATTGATGCAGAAAAGGCATTCAATAAAGTCCAACACTCATTCATGATAAAAACTCTCAAAAAGCAGGAATAGAAGGGAAATTTCTCAACATAATAAAGGGCATCTATACGAAACCAACACCTAACATCATTCTCAGTGGAGAGAAGCTGAAAGCATTCCCCCTAAGAACAAGATAGGGATGCCCTTTATCGCCACTCCTATTTAACATTTTGCAAGAAGTCCTAGCTACAGCAATAACGCAAGAGAAAGAAATAAAGGGCACCTACACTGGGAAGGAACAGTAAAACTACCCCTAGTTGCAGATAATATGATATTATACGTAGAGAACCCAAGGACTCCACAAGAAAACTACCGGAACTAATGGAAAGATTCAGCAGAGTGGCAAGATACAAGATAAACATACAAGAACCAGTTGGATTCCTATACACCAACAAAAAGAACTTCAAAAAGGATATCAGATAATTAGGATTATCCTAAACAGATAATTAGGATTAAACCTAACCAGGGACATAAAAGACCTATACAAAAAAACTACAAAACACTACTGCAAAAAATAGACTCAACATTGTGAAAATGTCATTTCTACCCAAAACAATCTACAAATATAATGCAATCCCAATCCAAATACCAACAGCACTCTTTAAGAAAATGGAAAAACTAATCACCAACTTTATATGGAAAGGAAAGAGGCCACAGATAAGCAAAGCATTACTGAAGAAAAAGAACAAAGTAAGGGTCCTCACACTACCTGATCTGAGAATCTACTATACAGCCATGGTAGTCAAAACAGCCTAGTACTGGTACAAGACAGACACACGGACCAATGGAACAGAATCACAAACCCAGACATAAATCCATCCACTTATGGTCAGCTGATCTTTGACAAAGGACCAAAATCCATTAAATGGTAAAGACAGTCTTTTTAACAAACGGTGCTGGCAAAACTAGATGTCCATCTGTCTTAGGCTAGGTTCTCTAGAGAGGCAAAGCCGGTAATGCATATAAATATATATATATATATATATATATATATATATATGTTGTTGTTAGGTGCCCTCAAGGTGGTTCCGACTCATAGAGACCCTATGTACAACAGAATGAAACACTGCCTGGTCCTGCGCCATGCCCACAATCGTTCTTATGCTTGAGCCCATTGTTGCAGCCACTGTGCCAATCCATCTCATTGAGGGTCTTCCTTTTTTGTTGTTGTTGACCCTGTACTCTACCAAGCATAATTTCCTTCATATCTTTCTCCAGAGACTGATCCTTCCTGACAACGTCTCCTAAGTATGTAAGATGCACTCTTGCCATCCTTGCTTCTAAGGAGCATTCTGGTTGTACTCTTTCCAAGACAGATTTGTTCATTCTTTTGGCAGTCCATGGTATATTCAATATTCTTCGCCAAAACCACATTTCAAGAGTATCAATTCTTCTTCTCTCTTCCCTATGTATTGTCCAGCTTTCACATGCATATGATGCAATTGAAAATACCATAGCTTGGGTCAGGCGCACCCTAGTCTTCAAGGTGATGTCTTTGCTCTTCAGCACTTTAAAGAGGTCTTTTACATCAGGTTTGCCCAATGCCATGGGTCTTTTGATTTCTTGACTGCTGCTTCCATAGGTGTTGATTGTAGATCCAAGTTAAAGGAAATTCTTGACAACTTCAACCTTTTCTCCATTTATCGTGACGTTGCTTATTAGTTCAGTTGTGAGGATTTTTATTTTCCTTATATTGAGGTGCAATCCATACTGAACGCTGTGGTCTTTGATCTTCATCAGTAAGTGCTTCAAGTGCTCTTCACCTTCAGCAAGCAAGGTTGTGTCATCTGCATAACACAGGTTGTTAATGAGTCTTCCTCCAATCCTGATGCCCCATTCTTCTTCACTCAGTCCAGTTTCTTGGATTATCTGCTCAGCATACAGATTGAATAGGTATGGTGAAAGGATACAACCTTGACGCACGCCTTTGCTGACTTTACGCCACGCAGTATCCCCTTGTTCTGTCTGGACAGCTGTGTCTTGATCTATGTACAGGTTCCTCATGAACACAATTAAGTGTTCTGAAATTCCCATTCTTCGTAATGTTAGCCATAATTTGATACAATCCACACAGTCAAATGCCTTTGCATAGTCAATAAAACACACGTAAACATATTTCTGGTATTTTCTGCTTTCAGCCAAGATCCATCTGACATCAGCAATGATACCCCTGGTTCCACATCCGCTTCTGAATCTGGCCTGAATTTCTGGCAGTTCCCTGTCAATATACTGCTGCAGCTGCTTTTGAATGATCTTCAGCAAAATTTGACTTGCATGTGATATTAATGATATTTTTCGATAATTTCCACATTCGATTGGATCACCTTTCTTAGAAATAGGCATAAATATGGATCTCTTCCAGTAGGTTGGTCAGGTAGCTGTTTTCCAAATTTCCTAGCATACATGAGAGAACACTTCTAGCACTGCATCCATTTGCTGAAACATCTCAACTGATATTCTGTCAATCCCTGGAGCCTTCTTTTTCACCAATGCCTTTAGTGCAGCTTGGACTTCTTCCCTCAGTAGCATCGGTTCCTGATCATATGCTACCTCTTGAAAGGACTGAATGTTGACCACTTCTTTTTCGTTCCTGATCATATGCTACCTCTTGAAAGGACTGAATGTTGACCACTTCTTTTTGGTATAGTGACTGTGTATTCCTTCCATCTTCTTCTAATGCTTCCTGCATTGTTTAATATTTTCCCCCACGGAATCCTTCACTATTGCAACTTGAGGCTTGAATTTTTTCTTCAGTTCTTTCAGCTTGAGAAATGCCGAGTATGTTCTTCCCTCTTGGTTTTCTATCTCCAGCTCTTTGCACATGCCATTATAACACTTTGTCTTTTCGAGCCACCCTTTGAAATCTTTTGTTCAGCTCTTTTTACTTCATCATTTCTTCCTTTTGTCTTAGCCACTTGACATTCAAGAGCAAGTTTCAGAGTCTCTTCTGACATCCATTTAGGTCTTTTCTTTCTTTCCTGTCTTTTTAATGACCTCTTGCTTTCTTTATGTATGATGTCCTTCCACAACTTGTCTGGTCTTCTGTCATTAATGTTCAACGTGTCAAATCTATTCTTGACACAGCCTCTAAATTCAGGTAGGATATACTCAAGGTCATCCTTTGGCTCTCATGGACTTATTCTAATTTTCTTCAGTTTCAACTTGAACTTGCATATGAGCAGCTAATGGTCTGTTCCACTGTCAGCCCCTGGCCTTGTTCTGACTGATGATATTGAGCTTTTCCAATGTCTTTTTCCACAGATGTAGTCAAATCGATCCCTGTGTATTCCATCTGGTGAGGTCCATGTGTACAGTCGCTGTTTATGTTGGTATCTGCAATGAAGAAGTTGTCGGTCTTGCAAAATTCCATCATGCAATCTCCAGCATCGTTTCTATCACCAAGGCCATACTTTCCAACTACTGATTCTTCTTCTTTGTTTCCAACTTTCACATTCCCATCACCAGTAATTATCAATGCATCGTGACTGCATGTGCAATCAATTTCAGACTTCAGAAGTTGGTAAAAATCTTCAATTTCTTCACCTTTGACCTTAGTGGTTGGTGTGTAAATTTGAATAACAGTCATATTAACTGGTCTTCCTTGTAGATATACAGATACTATCCTAACACTGACAGGATCTTACTTCAGGATAGATCTTGAAATGTTCTTTTTGACAAGGAATGCAATACCATTCCTCTTCAAGCTGTCATTTCCATCATCGTAGACCATGTGATTGTCCAATTCAAAATGGCCAATACACTATATTTCAGCTCATTAATGCCTAGGACATTGATGTTTGTGTGTTCCATTTCATTTTTGATGATTTCCAATTTTCCTAGATTCATACCTCACACATTCCACATTTCAATGATTAATGGATGTTTGCAGCTCTTTCTTTTCATTTTAAGTCCTGCCACATGAGCAAATGAGGGTCCTGAAAGCTTGATTCCATCCACATCATTAAGGTCAACTCGATTTTGCAGAGGTGGCTCTTCCCCAGTCATATTTTGAGTACTTTCCAACCTGGGGAGGGACCATCTTCCAGCACTAAATCAGACAATATTCCACTCTGTTCATGAGGTTTTTGCTGGCTAATTCTTTTCAGAAGTAGACTGCCAGGTCCTTCTTCCTAGTCTGTTTTAGTCTGGAAGCTCAGCTGAAACCTGTCCACCATGGGTGACCCTGCTGTAATGTGAATACTGGTGGCATAACTTCCAGCATCACAGCAACACACAAGTCCCCGCAGTATGACAAACTGACGGACATATGGGAGAAACATAGAGCAATTTATATCAAGGAAACAGCTCATGCAATTGTATAGGCTGGAATGTCCCAAGTCCATGGGTCAGGATAAGACATTTCCTGATTCATATAGCCACAGGGGCTAGAGAACCCTAGATCAGCAGGTCAGAGAGCAAGGCTCTTGCTTATAGGCTGTGAAGGTCGACAAATCCCAAGATCGATAGGCAAGACCACAAGGCTCCTCCTCATTCATGTAGCTGCAGGGGCTGGTAAACACAACGTCGGCAGGTAAGCTGCTAGCTCAAGTCCCAAGAACCAGAGGTCAGATGAACAGGAGACAGCTGCAGGAACCAGAACAAGCCAAAAAGCTTGGCAAGGCAAGCAGGAAGTAGGTGGCGAATGGTGAAGAGATGAAGGCTGAGGGGATGGTGAGCCAACAAAGGCCCCGCCCCTACCAGTACCACGCATCAGATTCCATCATGGGTATGGTCACGTATCAAATTTCAACAGGGAAGTGATCACAACATTATACAACTGCTAAAACACTGAGAATCATGGCCCAGCCAAGTTGAGACACAATCTTAACCATCATATCTTCTGTAAAAAAATAAAACAGAACCCACACCTCACACCATACACAAAAACTAACTCAAAATGGATCAAGACCTCAATATAAAATCTAATACAGTAAAGATTATGGAAAAAAAATTGGGACAATGCTAAGGGCCCTAATGATAACATAAATACAATAGGAACCATAACTAACAATGTAAGAATACCAGAAGATAAGCTAGATAACTGGGAGTTCCAAAAAATGAAACACTTATGCTCATCAAAAGACTTCGCCAAAAGAATAAAAAGAGAACCTACAGACCTGGAAAAAAGTTTTGGCTACTACATGTCCAACAAGGACTTAATCACTAAAATGTATAAAATACTTCAACACTTCAACAACAAAAAAGATAAATAATCCAGTTTAAAAAAATGGGACTCATGAACTGAATTGTGTCCCCCAAAATTATCTGTCAACCTGGCTAGGTCATGATTCCCAGTATTGTATGATTGTCTAACATTTTGTCATCTGATGTGCTTTCCCTATGTGTTGTAAATCCTATCACTATGATGTAATGAGGTGGATTAGTGAAAGTTATATTGATGAGATCTATAAGATTAGATAGTGTCTTAAGCCAATCTCTTTTGAGATATAAAAGATAGAAGTAAGCAGAGAGACATGGGGACATCACACCACCAAGAAGGCAGTGCTGGGAGCAGAGGTTCCTGTGCTGAGATGCTCCCAGACAAAGGGAAGACTGATGACGAGCACCTTCCTCCAGAGCTCACAGAGAGAGAACGCCTTCCTATGTTGGGTTGCATCGTGTCCCCCAAAAATACGTGTCAACTTGGTTAGGCCATGTGTAGTTGTCCTCCATTTTGTGATTTTCCTACCTGTTATAGCTCATAATCTCTGCCTGCGGTTAAAGAGGATTAGAGTGGGATGTAACACTCTTGCTCAGGCCACATCCCTGATCCAATGTAAAGGGAGTTTCTCTGGGGTGTGGCCTGCACCACTTTTTATCTTACAAGAGATAAAAGGAAAGGGAAACAAGCAGAGAGTTGGAGACCTCATACCACCAAGAAAGCAGTGCTGGGAGCAGAGCATATCCTTTGGACCTGGGTTTCCTGTGCAGAGAAGCTCCTAGCACAGGGGAAGACTGACGACAAGGTACTTTCTCCAGAGTCAACAGAGAGATAAAGTCTTTCCCTGGAGCTGACACCCTGCATTTGGACTTCTAGCCCACTAGACTGTGAGAAAATAAACTTCTCTTTGTTAAAGCCATCCACTTGTGGTATTTCTGTTATAGCAGCACAAGATAACTAAGACACTTCCCCTGGAGCCGGTGCTTGAATTCAGACTTCTAGCCTAGTAGACTGTGAGAGAATAAACTTCTTTTTTTAAAGCTATCCACTTTGTTAAAGCTATTTCTGTTATAGCAGCACTAGATGACTAAGACAGAATTTGGTACTGAGAGTGGGGTGTAACGCAACACATACCCAAAATATGGATTGGTTTTGAAACTGTGAATGAATAGAGGGTTCAAAAGGAAGTGAGACCTGTTAATGCCAAAGATGGCACATATGGTGAGAAGCAGAAGAGGGCCGGCAGTAGCAGAGGACTGGCAGCAGCAAAGGACAGGCAGTAGCAGAGGACCAGCAGCAGCAGAACCAGGAGACCGGTGCCAGACAATACTAAAGCTGACCCACGAAGCAAGAGAGCTGAGTACCTGTGCCAGAAGGCTTCCTGGCAGAGTAGGGTATCTTTGGGCACTTATTGGTAGAGCTGGGCTTGCTAACCCACAGAGCAAGAGAGCTGAGTGCCTTTCAACCAAATTTTAATTGCAGGGTGGGGTACCTCCAGGCAATTATCAGTGGAGTTACAGAGCTTTGGGACACTTGCTCCGGCAGGGCAGATGTAGACATGAGGCCCGAGGAGCTGTGAGGCCAAGAAACCAGGAAGCAAAAGCTGAAGAGACAAAGAACACAGGAAACTGAGCTGCCTCAGTCTCAGAAGGTATGGCCACAACCTCTGGGGTTTCAAAGGATGGAGCCATGGCCTCTGGTGTTCCTAAGGGTGGAGATGCCACTCAGGTGGACTAGGAGAATAGTGCGCCTAAAGCCAAGGGAGCAGAGTTGCCATCCCAGTGGGCCTGGAAGGTGGCGCTGAAGCCCAAGGCCCAGAGGCCTCCACTCAGAATTCAGAGAGTATGCCCAATACCTAGAATCTGGAAGGCAGGGCTATTGTGTAAATGGTCTCAGAGAACAGAGGATTCTTTTCAAGCCTGGAGGGCAAATGTAATGTGTTCTGCTGACTTGCTTGGTTCCTGTTATGCCTTCTTTCCCTCAAATTTCTCCCATTTGTAATGGAAATATCTACCTTGTGGCTGTTGCACCACTGTGCTTTGGAAGCAGATAACAAACGGTGGAATGTCATGGATGGAATTTTGCCTCAAAAAAATATCTATGTCAACTTGGCTATGTCATGATTCCCAGTATTGTATGATTGTCTACCATTTTGTCATCTGATATGACTTCTCTATGTTTTTGTAAATTCTATCACTATGATGTAATGAGATGGATTAGAGGCAATTCTACTGATGAGATCCATAAGATTAGATAGTGTCTTAAGCCAATCTCTTTTGAGATATAAAAGAGGGAAGTAAGCAGAGAGACATGGGGACCTCATACTACCAAAAAAGCAGTACCGTGCAGAGCATGTCCTTTGGACCTGTGGCTCCTGTGCTGAGATGCTCTCAGACAAAGGGAAGACTGATGACAAGGACCTTCCTCTAAAGCTGACAGAGAAAGAAAGCCTTCCCCTGGAGCCAGCACCCTGAATTCAGACTTCTAGCCTACTGGACTATGAGAGAATAAAGTTCTCTTTGTTAAATCCAACCACTTGTGGTATTTCTTTTATAGCAGCACTAGATGACTAAGACAGTGGGCAAAGGATATGAACAGACACTTCACCAAAGAAGATATTCAAGCTGCGAACAGACACATGAGGAAATTTCTCATTAGCCATTAGAGAAATGCAAATCAAAGCTACAACGAGATACCATCTCACCCCAGCATTACTGGCACTAATATCTAAAAAAAAACAGAAAATAACAAATGTTGGAGAGGTTGTGGAGAGCGGGGAACCCTTATGCATTACTGGTGGGAATGCAAAATGATAAAATCACTATGAAAATGATATGATGCCTCCTTAAAAAGCTAGAAATAGAAATACCATACATATGATCTAGCAATCCCATTCCTAGGAATATATCCTAGAGATGTAAGAGCCATCACATGAATAGACAAGTGCACACTCATGTTCACTGCAGCATAATTCACAATAGCAAAAAGATGGAAACAACCTAAGTGCCCATAAACAGATAAATGAATAAACAAACGATGATACACACGATAGAATACTACACAACGATAAAGAACAATGATGAGTCCAGGAAACATCTCACAACATGGATGAATCTGGAGGGCATTATGCTGAGTAAAATAAGTCAATTACTGAAAGACAAATATTGCATGAGACTGGTGGCACAGTGGTAAGAGCTACAGCTGCTAACCAAAAGGACAGCAGTTCGAATCCACCAGCCACTCCTTAGAAACCCTATGCAGGCAGTTCTACTCTGCCCTATAGGGTCACTCACTATGAGTCAGAATTGACTGAAAAGCAACAGGTTTGGTTTTTTTTGTTTGTTTGTTTGTTTGTTTACTATTGTAAAAACTCATGAAAAGTTTTACGCACAGAAGAAAACAATCTTTGATGGTTACAAAGAAGGGGAGGAGTGGGGATGGGAAATCACTAACTAGGTAGTAGTAGACAAGTGGTAACTTTGGTAAAGGGAAAGACAACACACAATATAGACAAATCAACATAATGATCAAGGCAAAGTCATAGAAGTTTCCTAGACACATCCAAACAATTGAGAGACCAAGTTACTGGGACTGAGAGCTCGGGACCATAGTCTTTGAGAACATCTAGGTCAATTGGCATAACATAGTTCATAAAGAAAATGTTCTATATCCTACTTTGGTGAGTAACGTCTAAGGTCCTGAAAGCTTGCAGCAGCCATCTAAGAAACATCTACTGGTCCCATCCTGTCCAGAGCAAAGGAAAAAAAAAAAAAAAACCAAAGACACAAAGAAAATATTAGTCCAAAGGACTAATGGACCACATGAACCACAGCCTCCACCAGCCAGACCACAGAAGAAGTAGATGGTGCCTGGCTACTATCGCTCTGACAGGGGTCATAATAGAGGGTTCCAGACAGCAGGAGAAAAATATAGAACAATATTCAAGTTTACAAAAATAGACCAGACTTACTGGTCTGACAGAGACTGGAGGAACCCCCAAGACTATCACTCCCAGACACCCTGCTAACTCAGAACTGAAGTCATTCTCAAAGTCCACCTTTCAGCCAAAGATTATAAAACAATGACACATGTGAGAAATGTGTTTCTAGTCAATCAAGTATAAGAGATCAAATCAGCAACACCTGCCCAAGAAAAAAGCAGGGAGGGTAGAAATGGACAAGAAAGTTGGATGAATGGACACGGGGAACCCAGGATAGAAAGGGGGAGAGTGCTGAAACACAAGGGGATTGCAACCAATGTCCCAAAATAATTTGTGTATAAATTTTTTAATAAGAAACTAATTCGCACTGTAAACTTTCACCTAAAATACAATTAAATTTTTTTTTAATTTATTACTTGGATAAGTGGATGGATGGATGGATGGATGGATGGATGGATAGGTGAATGGTACGATGGATGTCAGACTCTGGCAGAGGTGAGGGCAGTGTTCTGCTTCTTCTCAACTGATAAATTTCTAGGACCCTCTGCAAAGAGTAGCTGAAGGCATGAGTTCCCTATTGGTTCTGTTCCATAATTGGCATCCCAAAAGAGCCACTCATCTGACCCGATAAGGTCTCTTTCCAGCTTGGGGCAGCAAAGATGTGAGCTCTTTCAAAGATGTGAGTTCCTTCAAAGGTGTGAGTCAATTTTCCACCTGTTGTTGTTAGGTGCCGTCGAGTTGGTTCCGACTCATAGCGACCCTATGTACAACACAATGAAACACTGCCCGGTCCTGAGCCATCCTGAAAATTGTTGTTATGCTTGAGCTCATTGCTGCAGCTACTGTGTCAATCCACCTCGTTGAGAGTCTTCCTCTTTTCTGCTGACCCTGTACTCTGCCAAGCATGACGTCCTTCTCCAGGGACTGATCCCTCCTGACAACACGTCCAAAGTACGTAAGATGCACTCTTGCCATCTTTGCTTCTAAGGAGCATTCCGGTTGTACTTCTTCTAAGATGGATTTGTTGGTTCTTTTGGCAGTCCATGGTGTACTCAATATTCTTCACCAACACCACAATTCAAAGGTGTCATTCTTCTTCAGTCTTCCTTATTCATTGTCCAGCTTTCACATGCATATGATGCGATTGAAAATGCCATGGCTTGGGTCAGGCCCACCTTAGTCTTCAAGGTGACACCTTCACTCTTCAACACTTTAAGAGGTCCTTTGCAGCAGATTTACCCAATGCAGTAGGTCTTTTGATTTCTTGACTGCTGCTTCCATGGCTGTTGATTGTGGATCCAAGTAAAATGAAATCCTTGACAACTTCAATCTTTTCTCCATTTATCATGATGTTGCTCATTGGTCCAGTTGTGAGGATTTTTGTTTTCTTTATGTTGAGGTGTAATCCATACTGAAGGCTGTGGTCTTTGATCTTCATTAGTAAGTGCTTCAAGTCTTCTCTCAGCCAGCAAGGTTGTGTCATCTGCATAATGCAGGTTGTTAATGAGTCTTCCTCCAACCCTGATGCCCCGTTCTTCTTCATATAGTCCAGCTTCTCGTATTATTTGTTCAGTATACAGATTGAATAGGTATGGTGAAAGAATACAACCCTGACACACACCTTTCCTAACTTTAAACCAATCAGTATCCCCTTGTTCTATCCAAACAACTGCCTCTTGATCTATGTAAAGGTTCCGCACGAGCACAATTAAGTGTTCTGGAATTCCCATTCTTCGCAGTGTTATCCATAATTTGTTATGATCCACACAGTCGAATGCCTTTTCATAGTCAATAAAACACAGGTAAACATCCTTCCGGTATTCTCTGCTTTCAGCCAAGATCCATCTGACATCAGCAATGATATCTCTGGTTCTACGTCCTCTTCTGAAACTGTCCTGAATTTTTGGCAGTTCCCTGTCGACATACTGCTGCAGCCATTTTTGAATGATCTTCAGCAAAATTTTGCTTGTGTATGATATTGTTCTATAATTTCCACATTCAGTTGGATCACCTTTCTTGGGAGTGGCATAAATATGGCTCTCTTCCAGTCAGTTGGCCAGGAAGCTGTCTTCCATAGTTCTTGGCATAGACAATTGAGCACCTCCAGCGCTGCATCTGTTTGTTGAAATATCTCAGTTGATATTCCATCAATTCCTGGAACCTTGTTTTTCACCAATGCCTTCAGAGCAGCTTGGACTTCTTGCTTCAGTACCATCAGTTCCTGATCATATGCCACCTCTTGAAATGGTTGGACATCGACTAATTCTTTTTGGTATAATGACTTTGTGTATTCCTTCTATCTTCTTTTGATGCTTCCAAAATGCCTGGGACATGATATCTACCTCAGGGTCTCCATCTTGGACTGTGTTTCCTCCTAAAGCATGGATCACTGACAATATCCTATAAATATTCTATTGGGTCTTGGTCCTGCACATTTAGAAGAAGATTACTGGTGCTGAAGTTCTATCATAAACCCTGACAGGTGTAACGTATCTTCCTGGTCTCACCCAATGACGGCCCACATTGCTCTGTGTATGGACTGTTTTCTTTTATTTTCCACCCTCTAAAGATTGTCAGAATTCTGCCTGGCTAAGCAATAAATCCATCTTTTCAGGGATCAATTGCAGTGATTGGCTGCAAAGCCTGGAAATCCAATTAACTGCAAAATAAATAAAAAATGAAAAATACACTGAAGCCACGGCATAAATCAGCTAGAAAATGTTCTGCACACTAAAATAAACAAGGAGAAATTTCAACTTCATTTGTCTTTTTCTTTTTTTAAATTCTGTTAGTGATAAATTTAACCTTGCTTCCAATTTTGTCTTAGCCAAGATTTGCTCAAGTATAGGTCTGTTGGAATGGCTAACTCTGTTCTAATTATACCCTGCAGGCAGTCTCCAGAGAGATGCCAACTCGGCTAGGATTACCTTAGTGCCATATGTAAAATTTTAGGCCCTCTCTCCCTTCATCTTTTTATACCACATGTGTTCTTAAAGCGGCATATATCTGCTCTAATATTGTGTGGGAAATATGAGTTATTTTGGCTTCCTGGAGCATTTTGAAAAGGACAGAATTTTCACCAGTTGGCTGAGTGAAAGGCCTGATGCCTCACTGCTGTGGAGGTCTGCAGACATCACACAAGGAGCCTCTGGGCAGCTGGACAACCTTGCTGGTGTGAAGAGCAAGTCCAGTTATCATGACAGTGAACCTCATTCCTGGCTTCATCCCAGATCTCCTGTCAATGCCACATATGTTTTGACCTTCTTGAGCCCTGGGGCTTAACGTAGCAGGCAACCTGAGGAGGCCACCTGGGAAAGAACAGACTAGCAAAGGCACTTAGGGAAATGGCTCCATGAGCTCCCATCAGTAACTGGAACATGTTTGTTTCCTGTAGGTGTCACTGTATAGGACAATCAAGAAGTTAAGATCACTGCTCACAGCCTGGGACCCAGAGGAGCAGTAGTGCAGGGGAAGAACATGTGGCTGGTGTCCAAAGTAGGGGGCTGTGACACTGACTCTCTGTGTAACTATAGACAGCCACAAGCTGTTCTGGATCTCAGTTTCCTTATGTAAAAAATGCGTAGACTGAAATAAAGGCTCCCAAAGCCCTTCCAGATCCAAATGCCTACGATTCCATGCTTAGTGAATAAAAGCACATTTTTTTTATTTAGGAAGATTTGTGGAATGCGTAGTCTTACTTTGATGAAATACAAACTACTCTTCCATCCTTCCTTTTTTTCCTGATGCTCTGCTCATGTCTTTACTGAATTTGCTGCCTCTGGATTATAAGCACTGCACAAACAACAAATGTTGGTCAGTTGATGTCACTGTGGAAAGCAAGAAAATCAAGAATCTACTGTTTCTCCACATTTATTGAAATAAATGGCTAAATGGAACGTTGCTCAAAAAAAAAATCTTGCCTCTACACTCTCCCACTCATTCTACCTCCAAAGACTCCACGAGTAAAAGGCATAGCTCTATCAATAAATGTGAGGAGAAATCTCTTCTGGTCTTCTAAATGTGCCCATGTGGATAGTTTTCTATTCAAGCTACAAATTATCTATTATGCTTAGCTAGCTGTTTATTGGTTTCATTTTACCTAAAATATTATGTTGGTCTCTAAACTTATTTTCAAAATTCTGTTTACCTGAAAAAGGAGGTCAAAAGAAAACAAATAGGATGAAAGTAAGCTGTAACTGTTGGAGACACAGTACCATTGTTGTTGTCATTAGGTGTCACTGACTCATTGTGACCCTCTGTACACCAGAATGAAATACTGCCCAGTCCTGTGCCATCTTCACAATTGTTGTCATGCTTGAGTCCATTGTTGCAGCCACTGTGTCAACCCATCTCACTGATGGTCTTCCTTCTCTGACCTTCTACTTTACCAAGCCTGATATCCTTCTCCAGGGACTGGTCTCTCCTGATAACATGTCCAGAAGGTGGGGTCAAGATGGCGGAGTAGTCAGACACTTCCTGCGGTCCCTCTTACAACAAAGACCCAAAAAATGACAAGCCAGGAGCCCTGAACATCACAGGCAAAGTTGAAGAATCAGACTGAGCAGCAGGCGGAGGGAGAAACAGTTCAGAAGCAGCGAGGAGTTGCCAGACCTGACCCAGTGGGAACTGGCACCCACAGGCAACTCCTCCACTGCCATGAGCATGGTGAGGCAAGCAGAGGCATTCAGGACACATTTTCCACATCAGAGGAGGCCAAATGGCAGAGAGACTGCTCAATCCTCCAGAACAAGCGAGAATCGGCCCACAATTGGTAAATGATAAGTATTTGTGTTTAACCTACCACAATCCAAAACTTCCCCTTCAGGAAAAACCTCTCATCCACTTACCTGCTCCCTTCCCACTCTGCACTGGGTCCCAGCCAGCTGTATCCCTGCGCTTGTCCTGAGCCATTCTCCTGGCCTTGGAGAGGAACCAAATTAACAAATGGGAAAAAATAATCTGCCAGCTCCCCTAAGCTGGGAACTCAGGGCAGAAGCAGCTCCTTTGCCTAGGCACAGGCATAAGGGGTCCATGGACTTTGAATGCCTTTCACCCCTGCATAGACTTCTGTGGGACCATTTCAACAGTGTGGGCCCTCATTAGCACAGTACAACACGTATATACCTGAACTCTAACTTCAACCGTTTCAGCTACATGGTGGAGAGGTAAGTTCATGTCATTTGACACCACTCTGCCTATTAAGCAGGGTCCTCACCTACCCCACATCAGAGGCCTGAGGATTGGTGGCTCCATCCATGACACCTACCTGCCCATGACAGAGGTCCAAGAATATGTGGTGCCTCCCAGTCCTTATAGCCAACAGCATTAGGTGCCCATAGTCTGGATGCAAAACCCACCCACCTACACACTCTAGGGAACAGGGACATGCTTTCCTTACAACACCCAGGGGTGGTTGTCAGCCCCCTGCCTTGCTCAGTGGGTGAGCCCCTACTGCACCCAGATACCTGTGCCTATACCAATCACACCTGCTTGTCTAGGACTGAAGGTGTGAGCCTGCACCACACACTTGGTGGCTGACTAGCTGGACATCTGAGCTGAATTCATACAAGAGAAGTGAATGGACTCCTGGGCTCCCATACCCAGTAGCAGCGCTAACCACTTGGTGACAGGATGCTAGAGCCTCAAAGGTGCCAATAATCAAACTAGCTCACTCAAGCAGCCTATTTGGGCATATCAGAACAAAACAAAACAAAAAGCTAGGACACAGTAAGCAAACATAAATAAATACGATAACTTATTGATGGCCCAGAGACAACAGTCACTATCAAATCACATAGAGAGGCAGACCATGATGGCTTCAGCATGCTCCCAAAACAAAGAATCAAGAAACCTTTCAGATAAAGATAACTTCCTGGAATTACCACAGGTAGAATACAAAAGTTTAATATACATAACTCTTCAAGAGATCAGGAAGGAGCCAGCAAAACACAGAACAAGCCAAGGAATGCACAGACAAAGCATTAGAGAAACTTAAGCAGATTAGACAAGAGCATAATGACAAATTTAATAGACTGCAAGAAGCCACAGAGAGACAGAAAACAGAAATTCAGAGGATAACAATAAAATTTCAGAATTAGACAATTCAACAGAAAATCATAAGAGCAGAACTGAGGATATGGAAGACAGAATTAGTGAGATTGAAGATAAGGTACTTGGCACCAACATACTTGAGGAAAAATCAGATAAAAGAATTTTAAAAAAGAAGAAGAAACCCTAAGAATTATGTGGGACTGTATCAAGAGGCATAACCTATGAGTGATTGGAGTAACAGAACTGTAAGGGGGAGGGATAACAGAAAATACAGGAGAGAATTGTTGAAGATTTGTTGGTAGAAAACTTCCCTGATATTGTGAAAGATGAGAAGATATCTATCCAAGACGCTCATCAAACCCCACACAAGGTAGATCCCAAAAGAAAGCAACAAGACATACTATAATCAAACTTGCCAAAACCAAAGATAAAGAGAGAATTTTAAGAGCAGCTAGGGATAAATTAAAAATCACCTACAAAGAAGAGTCAATAAGACTAAGCTTGGACTACTCGGCAGAAACCATGCAGATAAGAAGACAATAAGATGACATATATAAAACCTTGAAGGAAAAAAATTGCCAACCAAGAACTATATATCCAGCAAAACTGTCTCTCAAATATGACAGTGAAATTAGGCCATTTCCAGACAAAGAGTTTAGGGGATTTGCAAAAACCAAACAAAAATTACAAGAAATACTAAAGGGAATCCTCTGGTTAGAAAGTCAATAACATCATATAACAACCCAAAACTAGAACACAGGACAGAGCAACCACTTATCAACCCATTTAGGGAAATTACAAAAATAAATCAAAGCTAAAACACTCAAAACAGGTAAACAGAGACATCATTGTGTAAAAGATGACAACATGAAAACAAAAAAGAGGGACTATAAAATGTAGTCATAGATCTTTCATATGGAGAGGAAGTCAAGGCAATATAAAGAAATAAAAGACTGGTTCAAACTTAAGAACATAGGCATAAATTTTTAAGGTAACCATAAAGGAAACTAAAAATCCTACACATCAAAATAAAAAACATGAAGACTCAGTAAATACAAAATCAACAATGAAAAAGAGGAAAAGACAATATATAAAAACGACTCAGCGCAGAAAATTAAGTGGAACAAAGAAATTGTCAACAACACAAAAATAAAAGACATCAAAATGACAGCACTAAACTCATACCTATCAATACTTACATTGAATGTAAATGGACTAAATGCACCAATAAAGAGACAGACAGTGGCTGAATGGATTAAAAAACACAGTCCATCTATATACTGCCTACAAGACACACATCTTAGACTTTAAGACAAACTAAAACTTAAAGGATGGAAAAAATATATCAAGCAAACAACAATCAAAAAAGAGCAGATGTGGCAATATTAATCTCTGATAAAATAGACTTTAAAGTAAAATCCACCACAAAGGATAAGGAAGGACACTATATAATGATTAAAGGGTCAATACACCAGGAGTATATAACCATAGTAAATATTTATACACCCAATGACAGGGCTCCAAAATACATAAAACAAACTCTAACGGCATTGAAAAGAGATAGCTCCACAATAACAGTAGGAGACTTCAACACATCTCTTTTGGTAAAGGACAGAACATCCTGATAACATATCCAAAGTATGTGAGAGAAAGTCTTGCCATCCTTGCCTTTAAGGAGCATTCTGGCTGTAATTCTTCCAAGACAGATTTGTTTGTTCTTCTGGCAGTCCATGGTATACTTAATATTCTTCACCAACACCATACTTCAAAGGCATCAATTCTTCTTCGGTCTTCTTTATTAATTGTCCAGCTTTCACATGCATATGAGGCAATTGAAAACATCATGGTTTGGGTCAGGCGTACGTCCTTGGGTCAGGTGTATTTGGGTCCTAGAGGTATTTCCATGGTCATAAATTAAATGTGCTGCCACAGGGAACACGAAACACATAGGGCTTAGGGTCTCTCCTTAAGCCTAGCTGGAGAGATCAGATTTATGCAAGGAAATTACTGGAGAACAGGACAGATGCACCTTCTTCGTCTCAAGCCTGATAGCTATATCATTTATTCAATCATTTATTCTACAAATGTTTAAAAATCAAACCCACCGCCATCAAGTCAATTTCAACTCACAGCAATACTATAGGACAGAGTAGAATTGCCCCATAGGTTTCCAAGGCTGAAATCTTTATACAAGCAAACTGCCACATCTTTCTCCCATGGAGCAGCTGGTGGGCTCAAACGACCAATATTTTGCTTAGCAGCCAAGCACTTTTTTAGGCCAGGTACTGTCCCTGGCCCTGGGAAAACAACAGTGAACAAGACAGCCTCAGCTTGCCTTCTTGAAGTTTACAGACAGCGTGATGCATACATCCACATGTCATGAGAACAATGGGTTAATTCCATGAGAAACAATCATTTGTTTAGCATAGTGTAGACGTGCATTGTTTTGCTAACCTATGGCTGCATTTTTCTATTTTCATCTAGTGGATGGCCGCAAGAAGGATGAAGGTGCCTGAGGATCTTATCTTTCCAATCCTCCTTCCTTCTCCAAGGCAGATAGTTACAAGTACCAAATAAGTTTCTATTCTCACTGTGGGGGTTTTGGTTTAAAATTGTTTATTGATCAATAAAAAAGTAGAAAATCACTAAGTCATTGCCTGAGGAAACTGTACTAGTAATTTTACAGCAGGCTAGATAGTAAGGAAGGATTACAAATGTTAGTAGGCAGGAGACCCACCTCCTGCTGAAAACAAGTCAATCCTGACAAATCCAACCACCATCGATGACCTTGGAGAGCCTGCACAAGGTCAATGGCAAAGTGAATGTGATCACATTGGTCCTGTTCGGAGTCTGTTTACTATCTCCAGAAGAAAATGGACAGCCATCATATGTACTCCCATATGTTTAAAAGTAATAAACACTGTAAATAACAGACTGGAGTCCTCAAATGAATGCAAACGAGTACATGGGATTTAGAAATAGCATTTCAAAATAGATTTTGAAGTTAATTTTTAAAATAGTACTCTCACTGGGACATGTTGTTGCCACTATAACTATTTATATTAATAACTCTGACTCACCCAACGAGCCTTTGAAAGCTCACATATATGAATTTATCTGGCAGTACTCATTCATTCTTTCAGTCATCCTTCCTTCCTTCTGCTCAACAAAGACTGCTGGGAGTATCAGCATCCAGCATAGCACCATTGCCCTTGGTCTTATTTCTAACAATGACTTTAACCTTTGTTCTTTCATTGGAATGTTCATTGCAACCTGTTTCATTCCTCTCCTTCCACCTACTTGTCTTATTTCTCCTTAAACCTTTTTATGTTCATTACCCAGATGTCCCTAAAATAACTGGGTTAAATATTTCCAGTGACCTCTTGGGTCGATTATACCCTCACTTATTTCTCTTTCCTCCATGGCTTCCATAGGTAACCATTTTAACTCTCTTATATCCATGTTCAGCCCCTCTCTTGCCTACTAGATGAAGCCCAATTTTGATCTCTTCCTTGTCAGGTTTCCTTACTCTAGCAGAGAGACAATGGTATATTATTTTAAATATCATAAGGCAAAAGTACCATTCCAGACAGGGAGCACGTTCTGGGTCTACGCAGTCATTCAACCATTTGTTTTGATTATAAGGATCCCTGGAGGATGGTGAAGAGATTAGTGAAGGACTGCAAGTGTCCCGACAGGCAGGGCTCCACCCATTCCCAGGTGGGATATCATGTTCATATTCATGGTCTTCAGTACTGAATCCCAAGACATGAGTATCACCTCTTAGCTCTGATCACATTCTGTGAGGGACAGCCAGCTTAAGAAGCGGGACAAAGTCATAATCATTATCCAACATCTCAGCTTAAAGTAGTTCATCATTTTCCAGAAGAGATCAGCTCTTGATGGAATGGCACTCTGGACAGGTAAGCTTTTTTTTTTTTTTTTTTTTTGATGGGGAAGAAAGAGGAGAGGCTCAGAGTGCAGGACCATGTCTATGGACATTAGTCCAGGTTAGGCAGCACACAGCACATGGAGAGTCCTGGCAAGAAGGTGGAGCTTAAGGATACATGATTTATCTCCAAAAACAGTCATCAAGGGGTTGCAGACAGATAAAAATGAAAGGCTCACAACAAAGGCAAGTTCCTCACTTTTCACTTTGATCAAAGGTAGCCTTGGTTGTATTATAGGACAGAAGGGCCACAGAACTAGGAACCTCCTACCCTCCTCCCTCACTGTCCTATAATGAGAGATCTCATACTATGAGAAGCAGTGAGCTTCTGAGGCCCCTCCCTACTGCCTTTGGGTCTCACGAACCCCTAGATCAAGGGATTCTAAGCCAGCTCTGATCTAGTATCCTGAATCCACTGAAGACTCAAACATGAGGGATTATTCACATGGGGAACTAAGGACCTTGTGGATTAAGTCCTATCCTTAGAAAAGAGAGAATGGAGGTGCAGAAGTTTGGTTCAAGAATAATGGGCCATAGTCAGAGGGGACAGACAAATCATCCCCAATTCCAGGCCCAGGGACTTACACTAAGACTTAGCGTGGCAGTGACAAGAGTCAGCATCTCATGAATCTGAGCTGGAGAGCAGAAGATGGTGAAAGTATCAACTGTGCAGATCATACAGGAGATGCCCCCAGCAGCTTCCAGAGCCATTTGGGAGAACTGTGAGGAAGCCTAGAGAGCCCAGTGAGCAAGGATAGAGAGCTGAAGCAGATAATACTTATTTGAGGCTGCTCATTACTGGTAGAGTGAAAAAACATGGGTGATAGCTGCCAGTCAAAAGTACATTATTTTCAGCCAAGTGGATCTCTTCACTGAGATGTTGGAGGCAGGCCTGGCTGGGAATGTGGGGAATGGGAGCCAAGAGATCCTGCTGGGAAAGACACTAGTGATCACATGAGTTCTCCCCACACACTTAGGCTCTCACTTCACACTCTTACCCCACAGATCTAGCAAGCTTGATAAAATAAAACGAAGACATCACTCCCATCCCAGTATCTTTGGCTACAGCTACTATTCATAAACTCTGGTCAAAGAACAAGAAGGTGCAGAAACCTGGTAAAAAAAAAAAAAAAAAAAAGAAAAAACCCATACATTTGAGTTGATTTGATGTAAATTTTAAGGAAAACACCAAACATAAAGTTCCATCAGATTCTCTTTCACTTTTCATACAATTCTGGCCTGAATGGATTAAGCTCTGGGCTGCTGAAGTCAGGAGTCCAGGTAACTTGGATAGAATTGTGTTCCCCAAAAATATATGTACCAATTTGGCTAGGCCATGATTTCCAGTATTGTGTGATTATCAGTCTTTTGTCATCTGATGTGATTTTCCTATATGTTGTAAATCCTACCTCTATAATGTTAATGAGGTGGGATAGGTGGCAGTGATGTTAATGAGGCAGAACTCAATCTACAAGACTGGATTGTTTCTTGAGCCAATCTCTTTGGAGACATAAAAGAGAGAATTGAGCAGAGAGACATGGGGACCTCATACCACCAATAGAGCAATGCCAGGAGCAGAGCACATCCTTTGGACCCAGAGCTCCTGCATGGAGAAGCCAGTCCAGGGGAAGATTGATAAGAAGGACCTTACTTCGAACCCAACAGAGAGAGAAAGCCTTTTCCTGGAACTGACACCCTGAATTTGGACTTCTAGCCTACTTCACTGTGAAGAAATAAATTTCTCTTTGTTAAAGCTATCCACCTGTGGTATTTCTATCATAGCAGCACTAGATAACTAAGACACCAGGTCTCCATCCTTCTGTGAGCAGTGACAAGTTCACCCTGTGCCTGCCACTTACCTTCCCTAACTTTCCATAACTCCAGCTGCAATAAGAGAAGACTAATACCTTGCAAATTTCGGAGCGGTTTTAAAGATTGAAACCCTTTTCTGAATTACTTAGGCATTAGAGTGGGAAGCATTTTCTCAATCCAAAGTATTACTACAGCAGAAGGGTTGAAGTGTTCCTTTAAAGCTGGAAGTGTTCCTTTTTTTTACAGATCCTAGGAAACTGATGCTTTGAGCAGGAAAATGACTTCACTGAGGTCACACAGCCAGTCAGTCAGTGGCATGAGAAGCAGCTGGATCTCCTGATTCCATGTGCCCTGATACATCTCTTCTAGAATTATGCTGGAATATCCAGCTAGACCTGGTGGATTTTTTTGACCAAGAACACCCATGCAAAGGGCAAACACACTCCATTCATTAATCTCAGGAGGAT
Source organism: Loxodonta africana (assembly GCF_030014295.1). Classification (NCBI taxonomy): domain Eukaryota; kingdom Metazoa; phylum Chordata; class Mammalia; order Proboscidea; family Elephantidae; genus Loxodonta; species Loxodonta africana. Next base: position 42,832,891 of record NC_087367.1, on the reverse strand, counting down.
GCAGCTCTTCGGAAAAAAGCATCTTCTCAAAGCCAGCCCTCTCAGCATTGATTTTCCTACCATTCTTGCTACTTATATTTCTTCAGGCAGACCCACCTCATTTTTTTGGTCTTCTTTCCAAAGGAATAACTGGTTCTTTTTCCTAGTTTCTATTTCAGTGTTGCCTTAGTGGACTTTTTCTTTCCTTCATTAAAGTAGTATGCGTAATAAATGGCATAAATACGATACAAATCATAACTAATGATGCACGTAAGAGAAACTAGATAAGTGGTAGCTCCTAAAAACAAAACACTTATGCTCACCAAAAGAGTAAAAAGAGAACCTACAGACTGGGAAAAAAAAATTGGCTACCACATATCCAACAAGGCTCAAATCTCAAAAATCTACAAAATACGGCAACACCTAAACAAAAGACAATCCAATTAAAAAGTGGGCAAAGGATATGAATAGACACTTCACCAAAGAAGATATTTAGCCAGTTAACAGACACATGAGGAAATCCTCATGATTGTTAGCCACTGGGGGGAAAAAAAAGCTGCTGTCAAGTCGATTCCAACACATAGCAACTCTATAGGGCAGAGCAGACTGGCCCCATAGGGTTTCCAAGGAGTGGCTGGTAGATTTGAACTGCCAGACTTTTGGTTAGCATCCTGAGCTCTTAACCACTGAGCCACCAAGGGCCCTTCATTAGCCATTAGAGAAACGCAAGTCAAGACAACATCGAGATACCACCTCACCCTGACAATACTGGTACTAATGCAAAAAACACAAAGCAATGAATGTTGCAGAGGTTGTGGGGAGATTGGAACTCTTATGCACTGCTGGTGAGAATGCAAAATGGTAAAACCACTTTGGAAAACAATACTGCACTTCCTTAAAAAGTAATAAATAGAAATACTATATGATCCAGCAATCCCGCTCCTAGGAATATACAATCACAAGAACAGACATATGCACACTCATGTTTATTGCAGTACTATTCAAAACAGCAAAAAGATGGAAACAATCTAAATGCTCATCAACAGATGAATGGATAAGCAAATTATGGTGCATACACACAATGGGATACTATGCAACAATAAAGAACAAGGATGAATCTGCGAAACATCTTAAACATGGATGACTCTGAAGGCATTATGCTTAGTCAGTCACAAAAGGACAAATATTGTATGAGACCACTATTATAACAGCTCAAGAAAAGGTTTAAACACAGAAGAAAACATTCTTTGATGGTGATGAGGGTGGGGAGGGTGGGACAGGGGTATTCTCTAATTAGATAGTAGACAAGAATTATTTTAGGTGAAGGGAAGGACAATACACAATACGGGGGAAATCAGCAAAACTAGACCAAACCAAAAGCTAAGAGGTTTCCTGAATACAACCAAACACTTCAAGGGACAGAGTAGCAGCGGCGGGGGTCTGAGGACCATGATTTCAGGGAATATCTAGGTCAATTGGCATAACAAGGTATATTAAGAAAACATTCTGCATCCCACTTTGGTGAGTGGCATCTGGGGTCTTAAAAGCTAGCAAGCAGCCATCTAAGATACATCAATTGGTCTCAACCCACCTGGAGCAAAGGAAAATGAAGAACACCAAATACACAAGGAAAATATGATCCCAAGAGACAGAAAGGGCTGCATAAACCAGAGACTCCATCAGCCTGAGACCAGAAGAACTAGATGGTGCCAGGCTACCACCGATGACTGCCCTGACAGGAAACACAGCAGAGAATCCCTGACAGAGCAAGAGAAAAGTAGGATGCAGATTTCAAATTCTAGTAAAAAGACCAGAGTTAATGTTCTGACTGAGACCCCAGAGGTCATGGCCACCGGACACTCTGTTAGCCCAAAAGTAAAACCATTCTCAAAGCCAACGAATCAAAGATTAGACTGGACTATAAGACATAAAATGAAGCTCAAGTCGACTATGTGGACAGGTCCTGTCTGGGGGCAAGATGAGAAGGCAGAGGGGGACAGGAGCTGGCTGAACGGACACAGGATATATAGGGTGGAGAGGAGTGTGCTGTCTTATTGTAGGGAGAGCAACTAAGGTCACATAACAATGTGTGCTTAAGTTTTTTTATGAGAAACTGACTTGAATTGTAAACTTTCACTTACAGCACAATTAAAAAAAAGGAAAAGAAAGGGTTTCAACACAGAAAAAAAGCATCCTTTGATGGTTATGAGGGTGGGGGTGGGGGATTCACTAGCTAGTAGACAAGTGTCAACTTTGATGAAGAGAAAGACAACACACAATATACATGAAGTCAGCACAGCTGGACCAAATCTAAAGCATAGAAGTTTTCTAGACATGTCTAAATACTCTGAGGGACTGAGAGGCTGGGGCCTGGGGACCATAGTTACTTTCACCTAAAGCACAATAAAAATGAAAACAAAAAAATTAAGTAGCACTGGGTTGGGTCAGGAGAAAGCTGACTCCAGGTCTCTGTCTTTGTAATTGTGGTCTTTAATTGTGATCTTCTGACCATCAAAGGATGCTTTTTTTCTGTATTGGTTGAGTCATGAATTCTGATTTTTTTACCTTAAGTCTTGAGCACTCCCTACAAATAAAATTTTAATATAATCAGTCTCAGCACATCTAGGGGCTTTTTAATTACCCTTCAAAAAGCGCTTAGGCAACAGCTTGCTATTAGGTTACACAGTGTCAGCATCTGAACTGTATACACAAACAGGTTTGTTACACTTTGCAAACCAACATTTGTCTTCTATCATTTGTTCTCTAAAGAGCCTTCTTTAGAGGACCATTCCCAATCCAAAGAGCAAAGTGGACATCGTGCCAATAGGAACACTATCTTTTCTTGTCGCTACTCCCCTCAACATTGGATCCTGGATAGTTCAGACACCTTCATAAAACCATTGTGATAATTCAGGAGCCAATTACACAGCTAGCAAATCCATGAGCAGATCCTCCTCTCCTCCTTTGTTCCCTGCCATCTCATGCCAGGCCGTTTCACTGCTCATTAGCCCCTTTTCCAGAGAATGAGCAGGGAAAACAAAAGGAGACGAAATTCAAACCCATTCGTTTGCTCTTTATTAGCTGCTCTAGTTAGCAGCTCAGTGGGTGGGCAGATTGAAATGATTAATTAATACTAAGTTTGAGGACTGTCTCTGGAGCTCATTGTTTAAGCTCTTCCTTCCTCCTGAAATCACCTAGTACAAAATTTACCAGCCTAGAGACCAGACTAAGGTGGTTACAATGATCATGTTTCCAGAGGAAACTGAGTAAAGAAAACTGACATCACACTTTCTTTCTAAAGAACCCAAAGATTTGTTATCTCATAAACCTTTTAGATTTTTAAAAAATTAAATTATAAAACAGAGCATCCTAGGGCTAGTAAAACACAAAATATCTACTTCTTTCTTGTTTTGCTTATGGGAACCCCACTACAGAGTAAGTTATACTTTGAGAAATAATAAATCTTAATAATAATATCAGGATAGCTGACTTTTTAAAGTATTTTATTGAGTTTCTGAAGAAAGTTTACACAGCAAGTAAGGTTCCCATATGACAATTTCCACACAAATTGTTCAATGACATTAGTTACATTTATCACAATGTGTCGACATTCTCTTTAATTGTGTTCTGTTTGTTCCCTTTCCAATACTCTAGTTCCCCTGTCCCCTTATCTTCTCATCTTTGCTTTTGAGTAATTGTTGACATTTTGGTCTCATACTGATGATTTTTAAGGGCATTGATTTTATGGGTAATACCTTTTACTTTGTATTCCACTCTGCTGTTTCATTAAAAGGTGATCTCAGGGGATAGGCTTGGTTCTAGGTTTAAAGAGTATCTCAGGCCAATAGTCTCAGGGAATCCTCTGTTTTCTACTGCTCCGGTTTGTCTGGATTTTTTTGTTTTTAATAACAATTTGAGGTCTGCTCTGTCTTAGTTATCTAGTGCTGCTATAACCGAAATACACAAAGAGAAGTTTATTTTCTCACAGTAAAATAGGCTCAAAGTCCAAAATCAGGGTGTCAGCTCCAGGAGAAGGCTTTCTCTCTCTGCCAGCCTTCTCATCAATCTTCCCCCAGACTAGGAGCTTCTCTGCATAGGGACCCTGGGTCCAAAGACATGCTCTGCTGCAAGCACTGCTTTTTTGGTGGTATGAGGTCCCCCTGTCTCTCTGCTCGATTCTGTCCTTTATATCTGAAGAGATTGCCTCAAGACACAATTCAATCTTGTAAATCGAGTCCTGCCTCACTAACACAACTGCCACCCAACCTCTCTCATTAACATCATAGAGGCAGGATTTACAACATACAGGAAAATCACAGGATACCGGGAATCATGGCCCAGCCAAATGGATACACACATTTTTGGGGGGAGGGTCACAATTCAATCCATGACATGCTCCATATTTTTCTACCATTCTATCAGGAACCAAATATTGTGACTCCAGTCAGAACAGTGAGTGGTGGTAGCCAGGTACCATCTAGTTCTTCTGGTCTCAGGGTAGATGAGGTTATGGCTCATGTAAACTAGTTTCTCTTACTGTTTTGCTCCCGGAAAGTAGAGACCAGTAGTTGTGTCGGGAAATCTGACTCTCAATGATAAAGAATTTACACAAGATACTAAGCAAACATAGTGGCAAGCTAATCCAGGCTGTTAAATAAACAATAGTGATAATGTAAGATAAACCCTGCAGAAAGAAGAAATAAAAGTTTGAGCTTTCCAAAAGTAATATTTACATAGATACAGGAAAATATATATTAAATTTAGAGAAACAGGCTACAGGTTCCTCTGAAGGACCTCTTGTGGAGTAGTGGTTAAAGTACTTGGCAGCTAACCAAAAGGTTGGTGATTCAAACCCACCAACAGCTCCACAGAAGAAAGATGTGGCAGTCTGCTTCCATAAAGATTACAGCCTTGTGGGGAAGTCCGCACAACTTGACCAAGGCAAAGTCATAGAGGCTTCATAGACACATTCAAACTACCTGAGGGACTGAGTTACTGGGCTGAGGGCTGCGGACCATGGTCTTGGAGGACATCTAGCTCAATTAGTATAACACAGTTTATAAAGAAAATGTTCTACATCCTATTTGGTGAGTAGCATCCGGGATCTTAAAGTCTGTGAGCAGCCACCTAAGATACATCTACTGGTCCCAACCCATCCGGAGCAAGTGAGAATGAGGAATACCAAAGACACAAGGGAAAGATTAGTCCAAAGGACTAATGGACCACAACTACCACTGCCTCTACCAGGCTGTCTAGCACAACTAGATGGTGCCCAGCTACCACCACTGACTGCTCTGACAGAGATCATAATAGAGGGTCCCAGACAGAGCTGGAGAAAAATGTAGAACAAAATTCTAACTCACAAGAAATGACCAGACTTACTGGTCTGGCAGAGACTGGAGAAACCCCAAGAGTATGCCTGCCCCTGGACACCCTTTTACCTTAGTACTGAATTCACTCCTGAGGTTCGCCATTCAGCCAAAGATTCAACAGGCTTATAAAACAAACAATAACACATGCAGTTCAACAATGTATGTGAGGCTAAATGGGCATACCGGCCCATGGGCAAGGATGAGAAGGCAGGGGGGGACAGAAAAGCTGGACAAATGGAAATGGGGAACCCAAAGTCAAGAAGGGGAAAGTGTTGACACATCATGGGGTGGGCCCCTCTTACAACAAAGACCTGAAAAACAAGGGAATCAATTATATATGATAATCTAGGAGCCCCGAACATGAAATACAAAGTTAAGGAGTTGGACTGAGTGGCAAGGGGAGGGAGAGACAGTTCAGAAGCAGCAAGGACTTGCCAGACCTGACCTAGCTGGCACCCTGCAGGCTGGATCGGCTGGCATGCACAGAATGACGCAAGTAGTAGTGCTCAGGACACGTTTTCCACACTGAGAGAAACCGAGCAGCAGAGGGTCTGCACAAGCCTGTGGAACCAGGGGAAAGCAGCACCAGATCTGCGAAAGTTAAGCGCAAGCATCTAACCTACCATGCAGGATAAAAAAAGCCCTTCCCCTTCTGGGAAGTGCCTCTCTCCCATTCACCTGCCCCCTCCCCACTCTGCTCCAGTCCTGGGCCAGCTTCAGTGATTGCCATGCCCCCTGGGCTGAAAGTGGGACCAGTCATGCACTCCGAACCATTCTCCCAGCTTGAGAAAGGGAACAAATAAACATACAAATAACAAACAGGAAAAAATAATTTGCATAATTAGCATAGTACAGCAGCGTAAAAACCTGAAGCCTATTATCAACTGCAACAGCTAATGGGGAGTGGCAAATTCGTGACATTCAACACAGCCCTACCCATTAAGCAGGGTCTTCACCTACCCACATCAGGGGCCTGAAGACTGGTGGCTCCACCCACTCTACCTAGCCACCCAAGACGAGGATCTGAGAATAAGTGGTGCCTCCCAGTCTTTACAGCCAAAAGCATTGGGTACTCAAAGTCTCTCTGCAAAATCCACCCACCTAAAAACTCTAGGGAACAGGGACATGCCTTCCACCCGGGCACTCAGGGGCAGTCATTAGCCCCCAACCTTGCTCAGACCGTAAACCTCTACTGCAGCCAGATACCTGTGCCTGCTCCAATCACCCCTACATAGCCCTGTCCATCTAGGATTGTAGGTGAGAGCCTGTACCACATACTCGGTGACTGATGACCTGGACACCTGAGCTGAATCAACACAAGAAAAGTAAATGGACTCCTGGTCTCACATACCTAGTAGCAGCTCTAACCACCTGGTGACAGGATGTGAGAGCTTCAATGACACCAATAATCAAAATAGCTCACACGACCAGCATATTTGGGCATATCAGAACAAAACAGGAAGCTAGGACACAGTAAGCAGACAAAAAGTAAATAAATATAACAACTTATTCATGGCTCAGAGACAACAGTCAATACTAAATCACATAAAGAGGCAGACAACGATAGCTTCAGTAAGTGACCAAAACAAAGAACCAAGGAACCTCATGTAGGAAGATGTCTTGGAATTACTGGAAATAGAATTCAAAATATTAATATACAGAGTTCAAGAAATCAGGAAGATCAAGCAAAACACAGACAAAGCCAAGGAACACACAAACAAAGCAAAAGAGGAACTTAGGAAGGGTATACAAGAGCACAACAACAAATTTAACAGGCTGCAAGAATTCAGAGAGAAAATAAAAAGAAACCGAAAAGAGTAACAATAAAATTTCAGAATTAGACAACACATCAACCATTGCAGAATTGATGCAATGGAAGTCAGAGTTAGTGAGACTGATGATAAAGCACTTGACACCAATTTATTCGAGGAAATGTCAAATAAAAAGAACTTTTAAAAATGAAGAAACCCTAAAAATTATGTGGGGCTTTATCAAAAGGAATAACCTGTAAGTGATTCGGGTGCTAGAATAGAGGGGAATAACAGAAAACACAGAGAATATTGTTGAAGATTTGAAAACTTCCCCAATTATCATGAAAGACAAGAAGATATCTGTATAAGAAGCTCATCCAACCCCACACAGGGTAGATCCCAAAAGAAAGTCACCAAGACATAGTATAATCAAACTAGCCAAAACCAAAGACAAAGAGAGAATTTTAAGAGAAGCTAGTGATAAACAAAAAGTCATCTACAAAGGACAGTCACCAAGTCTGACTACTCAGCAGAAATCATACAGTCAGGTAAAAAGGCAATGGGATGCAATATATAAAGCCTTGAAGTAAAAAAAAAAAAAAAAAAAAAAAAAGCTGCCAACCAAGAATTATATACTGGCAAAACTGTCTCTTTTTTTTTACGATGGCAAAATTAGGGCATTTCCACATAAAGAGAAGAGAATTTGTAAAAAAAAAAAAAACCAAAATTACAAGAAATACTGAAGAGAGTCCTCTGGTTAGAGAATCAATAACATCAAACAACAACACAAGACTAGAACACAGGACAGAACAGCTAGATATTACCAAGTTAGGGAAGTCACAAAAATAAATCAAAGCTAAAACACTGAAAGTAGGGAAACAGAGATGTCAATAGGTAAATTACAACAGCATTAAAACAAAAAAGAGGAACTAAATACTATAGTCATAGAACTTTTATGTGGAGAGGAAGTTAAAGCAATATAAAGAAATAAAAGATTGGTGTAAACTTAGAAAAACAGAGGCAAATTTTAAGGTAACCACAAAGTAAACTAACAATCCTACACATCAAAATAAAAAACAAGAGAAACATAAAGACTTAAAGACTTAGCAGATACAAAATCAACAACAATGAAAAGTGAATACATAAAGAAAAACGACTCAGCACAGAAAATTAAGTGGAACTAAGAAACTGTCAACAACACAAAAAAAGACATCAAAATGACAACACTAAACTCATACCTATCAACAATTATGATGAATTTAAATGGACAAAATACACCAATAAAGAGACAGAGAGTGGCAGAATAGATAAAAACCTGATCTGTCTATATGCTGCCTACAAGAGACACACCTTAGACTCAAAGACACAAACAAACAAAAACTAAAAGGATGGAAAAAATATATCAAGCAAACAACAATCAAAAAAGAGCAGGAGTAGCAAAATAGACTTTAGAGAAAAATCCACCACAAAGGATTAAGGAAGGACACTGTATAATGATTAAAGGTCAATACACCAGAAGGGCACACCATAATAAATACTCACACACCCAATATAGGGCTCCAAAATACAAACTGTAAGAGCATTGAAAAGAGAAATAGACAGCTCCACAATAATAGTAGGAGACTTCAACACACCACTTTTGGTGAAGGACAGAACATCCAGAAAGAAGCTCAATAAAGACACAGAAGATCTAAATGCCACAATCAACCAACTTGATCTCATACTCATATACAGAACTCTCCACCCAACAGCGGCCGAGTATACTTTCTTTTCCAATGCACATGGAACATTCTCCAGAACAGACCACATATTAAGCCACAAAGCAACCCTTAACAGAATCCAAAACATCAAAATATTACAAAGAATCTTTCTGACCATAAAGTCATAAAGTGGAAATCAATAACAAAAGAAAAAATCAATAACCGAAAAAAAAAAAAATTCAAATGCATGGAAACTGAACAACACCTTGCTCAAAAGCTACTGGGTTACAGAAGAAATCAAGGACAGAATAAAGAAATTCACAGAATCAAATGTGAATGAAAACACTTCCTATCAGAATCTTTGGGTCACAGCTAAAGCAGTGCTCAGAGGTCAATTTACAGCAATAAATGCACACATACAAAAAGAAGACAGGGCCAAAATCAAGGAATTATTCCCTACAACCTGAACAAATAGAGAGAGAGCAAGAAAAGAAGCCCTCAGGCACCAAAAGAAAGCAAATAAAAAATATTAGAGCAGAATTAAATGAAATAGAGAATGGAAAAACAATTGAAAGAGTTAACAAGACCAAAAGCTGGTTCTTGGAAAACATTAACAAAATTGATAAAACATTGCCCAAACTGACAAAAGAAAAACAGGAGAGGAAGCAAATAACCCAAAAAGAAATGAGATGGGTGATATCAAAATGGACCCAACTGAAATTAAAAGAATCATAACAGAATGATATGAAAAATTATACTCCAACAAATTTGAAAACAGAGAGGAAATGGACAAATTTCTAGAAACACACTATCTACCTAAACTAACACAAACCAGGGTGGAAAAACTAAATAAACTTATAACAAAAGAAGAGATTAAAAAGGTAATTTAAAAACTTCCAACAACAACAACAACAAAAGCCTTAGTCCTGACAGCTTCACTGGGGAATTCTACCAAACGTTCAGAGAAAAGTTAACACCAGTACTACTAAAGGTATTTCAGAACATAGAAAGGAACGGAATACTTCCAAACTCATTCTATGAAGCCAACATAACCCTGATACCAAAACCAGGTTAAGGCACCACAAAAAGAAAGCTACAGAAAAATATCCCCCATGACCATAGACGCGAAAACCCTCAACAAAATTCTAGCCAATAGAATTCAACAACATATCAAAAAAATAATTCACCATGACCAAGTGGGATTCATACCAGGTATGCAGGGATGGTTCAACATTAGAAAAACAAACAATGTAATCCATCAAAAGATAAGAGCCACATGATCTTATCAGTTGATGCAGAAAGGCATTTGACAAAGTCCAACACTCACTGTTGTTAAAAACTCTGAGCAAAACAGGAAGAGAAGTGAAATCCCTCAACATAATATAGGGCATTTATATAAGGCCAACAGCCAACATCATCCTAAATGGAGAGAGTCTGAAAGCAGTCCCCTTGAGAATGGGAACTAGACAAGGATGTCCTTTATCACCACTCTTATTAAACATTGTGCTGGAGGTCCTAGCCAGAGCAATAAAGCAAGAAAAAGAAATAAAGGGCATCCAAACTGGTAAGGAAGAAGTAAAAGAATCCCTATTTGCAGACGATATGGTCTTATACACAGAAAACCTCTAAGAATTCACAAGAAAACCATTGGAACTGATAGAAGAGTTCAGCAGAGTATCAGGAAACAAGATAAACATACAAAAATCAGCTGGATTCCTCTACATCAACAAGGAGAACTTTGGAAAGGAAATCACCAAATCAATACCATTTACAAAAGCCCCCAAGAAGATAAAATAGTTAGAAATAAATCTAACCAGAGATGTAAAAGACCTATACAAAGAAAACCACAAGACACTACTGCAAGAAACCAAAAGAGACCTCAATAAGGGAAAAACATATCATGCTCATGGATAGGAAGACACAACATTGTGAAAATGTCAATTCTACCCAAAGCAATCTACCGATACAACGCAATCCCAATCCAAATTGCAGTGGCATTTTTTAATGAGATGGAGAAAAAAAATCACCAACTTCATATGGAAAAGGGAAGAGGCCCTGGATAAGTAAAGCATTACTGAAGAAGAAGAAGAAAGTGGGAGGCCTCGCACTACCTGATTTTAGAACCTATTATATGGCCATAGTAGTTAAAACAGCCTGTTGCTGTTACAACAACAGATACATAGACCAATGCAGCAGAACTGAGAATCCAGACATAAATTCATCCACCTATAAACAGCTGATATTTGACAAAGGCCCAAAGTCAGTTAAATGGGAAAAGGCAGCGTCTTTAACAAATGGTGCTGACATAACTGGATAGCCATCTGCAAAAAAATGAAACAAGACCCACACGTTACATCATGCACAAAAACTAACTGAAAATGGATCAAAGATCTAAATATAAAATCTAAAATGATAAAGATCATGGAAGAAAAAATAGGGACAATGCTAGGAGCCCTAATAAATGGCATAAACAGAATACAAAACATAACTAACAATGCACATACACCAGAAGAGAAACTAGGTAACTGGGAGCTCCTAAAAATCAAACACTTATGCTTATCAAAAAACTTCAAAAGAGTGAAAGGACGACCTACAGACTGGGAAAAACTTTTTGGCTACAACATATATGATCAGGGTCTAATCTCTAAAATCTACAAGACACTGCAAAACCTCAACGACAAAAAGACAAACCACCCAATTAAACAATGGGCAAAAGATATGAACAGACATTTCACCAAAGAAGACATTCAGATGGCTAACAGATAATAAATGTTGGAGAGGTTGTGGAGAGACTGGAACACTTATACATTGCTGGCTGAAATGTAAAATGGTACAACCACTTTGGAAATCAATTTGGCACATCCTCAAAAAACCTAGAAATAGAAGTGCCATACAATCCAGCAATCCTACTCCTTGGAATCTACCCTAGAGAAATAAGAGCTGTCACACGAATAGATATATGCACACCTATGTTCATTGCAGCAGTGTTTACAATAGCAAAAAGATGGAAACAATCTAACTGCCCATCAACAGACCAATGAACAAATAAATTACGTATATCACACAATGGAATATTAGGCAAGGATAAATAATGATGAATCAGCGAAACATCTCACAACATGGATGAATCTGGAAGGCATTATGCTGAGTGAAATTAGTCGTAAAAGGGCAAATATTGTATGAGATCACTATTATAAGAACTCAAGAAAAGGTTTAAACACAGAAGAAAACATTCTTTGATAGTTACAAGGGTAGGCAGGGAGGGAGGGGAGTATTCACTAACTAGATAGTAGTGATCGAGGAGCTTCTCAGTGCAAGGACCCCCATTCAAAGGATGCACTATTCTCCTGGCTCTTGTTTCTTGGTGGTATAAGGTCCACATTTCTCTCTACTCACTTCTCTCTTTTATATCTTAAAAGAGATTGGCTCAAGACACAATCCAATCTTGTAGATTGGGTCCTGCCTCATTAACATAACTGCCGATAATCCCATCTCTTCAACTTCTCAGAGATAGGATTTACAACACATAGGAAAATCACAACAGATGACAAAATGGTGGACAATCACACAATACTGGGAATCATAGCCTAGCCAAATTGATACAGATATTTTGGGGGCACACAATTCAATCTATGACAAGCACCAAGGTATAAGTATTGTGGTCTATATGACAAGAATGAGAAAACTGATTTTTAGAGAGTTTAGGTAACATGCCCAAGGTCATACAGCTGGTAAATGGCGGATATGGTTCAAACACAATACCATCATCACCAGTGCCTTCACCTTACACTTTCATTCTCCCTTCCTGACACTGAAACGTCTTTTGTTTTAATTAAGAAGGGCTTTTGCGTCCATCCTTTGTGGTGTAAATCCACAGGTTTCAAGGCATCTCTTCTGAAACTCCTTTTACCTTTCACTGATGCTTAGGATAAAATGTTATCTTAACAGGGTACCAGTGTTTTAGTTGTTTAGAATGTGTGTTATCCACAAGAGCAGCGACATGACTAGAGGGAATCAGAGAATGACAGAGATTGGCCCTGCAAGAAAGAGTGGAAGGCATCTACAAAAAGAGGCCTCACCAATTTTTCAAGATGGTGAAGTCATCTTGCTGACTTCAGAGCCCCATATGTTTATTAGGTGTACAGGAAAGAGTTCCTGCCTCCGTGGGCTCCTGGCATTTCTGTGACACTTCTCACTGTCTCCTATTCCTCCAAGGAACTTGTTCATAGATTTTGGTTTGGAGGTTGCACAAATGGACTCTTCTTATGACCATGACAGCAGGCAGTCTGAGCTGGCTCGTCCTGGGCATAGGTGGCCTTGGACTGTGAACTTAGATTGGAACAAAAGGCTTCCCGTAAGAGAAAGGGAAGCTTTTCACACCTCTGTGCTTTTACTACAAAAATAGAATACTTTGTTAAGTTGTTGTTGTTGTTAAGTGCCATCGAGTTGGTTCCAACTCATAGTGACCCTATGTGCAGCAGAATGAAACACTGCCTGGTCTCATACCATCCTCACAATCATTGGTATGTTTGAGCCCATTGTTGCAGCCACTGTGTCAATCCACCTTGTTGGTCTTCCTCCTTTCTTGATGATCCTCTACTTTACAAAACACGATGCCCTCCAGGGACCAGTTCCTCCTGATAACATGTCCAAAGTACGTGAGACGAAGTCTTGCCACCCTGGCTTCTAAGGAGCATTCTGCCTCTTCTTCTTCCAAGACAGATTTGTTTGTTCTTCTGGCAGTCCATGGTATATTCGATATTCTTCACCAACACCATAATTCAAAGGCATCAGTTCTTCTTGGGTCTTTGTATTCATTGTGCAGCTATCACATACATATGAGAAGACTGAAAATATCATGGCTTGGGTCAGGTGAATCTTAGCCCTCAAAGTGACATCTTTGCTTTTAAACCCTTAACAGAAGTCCTTTTGCAGAAGATTTGCCCAATGTAATATCTCCTTTGATTTCCTGACTCCTGCTTCCATGAGCATTGATTATGGATTCAAGTAAAATGAAATTCTTGACAACTTCAATATTTTCTCTGATTATCATGATGTTCCTTATTGGTCCAGTTCTGAGGATTTTTGTTTTCTTTACGTTGAGTTGTAATCGAAACTGAAGGCTGTAGTCTTTGATCTTCATCAGTAAGTACTTTAAGTCCTCTTCAATTTCAGCAAGCAAGGTTGTGTCATCTGCGTATCACAGGTTGTTAATGAGTCTTCCACCAATCCTGATGCCACATTTTTTTTTTCATATAGTCCAGCATCTCAGATTATTTGCTCAGCATACAGGTTGAATAAGAGTGGTGAAAAGATACAAGCCTGACGCACGCTTTTCCTAATTTTAAATCACACGGTATTCCCTTGTTCTGTTCGAATGACTACCTCTTGGTCTAGGTACAAGTTACACACGAGCATAATTAAGTATTCTGGAATTCCAGTTCTTCACAATGTTATCCATAATTTGTTATGACCCATACAATTAAATGCCTTTGCAATAGTCAATAAACCACTGGTAAACATTTCTGGTATTCTCTGCTTTAAGCCAAGATCCATCTGACACCACCAATGATATCCCTCGTTCTGCATCCTTTTCTGAATCCAGCTTGAATTTCTGGCAGTTCCCTGTGGATGTACTGCTGCAACCACTTTTCAATGATCTTCAGCAAAATTTTACCTTTGTGTGATATTAATGATACTGTTTGATAATTTCTGCATTCTGTTGGATCACCTTTCTTTGGAATTGGCATAAATATGGATCTCTTTCAGCAAGTTGGCCAGGTTGCTGTCATCCAAATTTCTTGGCATAGATGAGTGATCACCTCCATCCCTGCATCCCTTTGTTGAAACATCTCAATTGGTATTTTCTCAATTTCTGGGGCCCTTTTTTTTGCACCAATGCTTTCACTACAGCTTGGACTTCTTCCTTTAATACCATTGGGTCTTGATCATATGCTGCCTCCTGAAATGCTTGAACGTCAACCAATTCCTTTTGGTATAGTGACTCTATGTATTCCTTCCATCTTCTTTTGATGCTTCCTGTGACATTACATATTTTGCGCATAGAATTCTTCAAAATTGCAACTCAAGCTTCAAGTTTTCCTTCAGTTCTTTCAGCTTGACAAATGCTGAGTGTATTCTTCCCTTTTGGTTTGCTAACTCCAGGTCTTTGCACATTTCATTCTAATACTTTGTCTTCTCGAGTCACCCTTTGAAATCTCCTGTTCAGCTCTTTTATTTCATTTCTTCCATTAGTTTTAGCCACTGTATATTCAAGAGCGAGTTTCAGAGTCTCTTCTGACATCCATTTTGGTCTTTTCTTTCTTTCCTGTCTCTTTAATAACCTTTAGTCATGTATGATATCCTTGATATCATCCCACAACTCCTCTGGTCTTCAGTCATTAGTGTTCAATGAATCAAATCTATTCTTGAGATGGTCTCCAAATTCAGGTGGCTATTGTGGACTTGTTTTAATTTTCTTCAGCTTCAACTTAAACTTGCATATGAGCAATTGATGGTCTGTTCCACAGTTGGCCCCTGGCATTGTTCTGACTGATGATATTGAGCTTTTCCATCGTCTCTTTCCACAAATGTAGTTGACTTGGTTTCTGTGTTTTCCATCAAGCGAGGTCCACATTTATAGTCACCATTTATGTTCTTGAAAAAAACATATTTGCAATTAAGAAATTGTTGACCCTGCAAATTTCTATCATGTTATCTCCAGCATCCTTTCTATCACCAAGGCCATCTTTTCCAACCACCAATCCTTCTTTGTTCCACACTTTTGCATTCCAAACACTAGTAATTATCAATGCATCTTGATTGCATGTTTGAGCAATTTCTACTGTAGAAGTTGGTAAAGATCTTCAATTTCCTCGTCTTTGGTATTAGTGGTTGGTGCATAAATTTGAATAATAGTATTAACTGGTCTTCCTTGTAGGCTCATGTATATTATCCTATCACTGGCAGCACTGTACTTAAGAATAGATCTTGAAATGTTCTTTTTGATGATGAATGCTATGCCATTCCTCTTCAATTTGTCATTCCTGTCATAGTAGACCATAAGATTGTCTGATTCAAAATGGCCAATTCCAGTCCATTTCAGCTCACTAATGCCTAGGATATCGATCTTTATGTGTTCCATTTCATTTGCAACAATTTTCCTAGATCCATACTTTGTACGTTCCACATTCTGATTATTAATGGATGTTTGTGGCTTTTTTTCTCATTTTGTGTCATGCCACATCAGCAAATGAAGGTCCCAAAAGCTTCAGAGAATGCTAAATGCTGACCAGCAAGTATTTGGGGGGTGCTGGGTTTGGAAACCCTGGTAGCATAGTGGTTAAGAGTTCAGCTGCTAACTAGAAGTTCAGCAGTTCAGATCTACCAGGCACTCCTATGGGGCAGTTCTATTCTGTCCTATAGGGTCACTATGAGTCAGAATCAACTCAACAGCAATGGTTTTTTGGGGGGAAGATGTTGGAAAAAGGTGTCCTGGTAGCAAAGCAGTTAAAGCACTGGGCTGCTAACTGAAAGGTTGACAGTTTGAACCCACCAGTCACTCCACAGGTGAAAGATGTGTCAGTCTGCTTCCATAAAGATTTATGGCCTTGGAAACCCTATGGGGCAGTTCTACTCTGTCCTGTAGGGTCAATATGAGTTGGAATGAAATTGACGGCAGTGGGAGTGGGTACGGGGTTGGAAAATCATTTTGCAACAATCAGGGTAAAAGTTGGTTCAGGCAAGAATCATCAATGGTTGCTAAATCTAGAAGGAAATGTTGATGAGGAGCAGAATATCTGCATGGTTTTAAAGGGTCTCCTTAAAGGTGGATGATCAAAATTAACATCACCAGTGCAGTGCAGATGGACTCTGCATACCTCCAGATGTGGTGCTGTCTGAAGGTTATGTCTGGAGCACATAACTTGAATCTAACCGTAAGGAAACTTCAGCCAAACCCAAAATGAAGAACATCCTATTAAAAATAAAGGACTGAAATCTTCAAAAATGCCAATGTCTTCAAAAAAAAAAAAAAAAGAAATGCTAATAGAAATGTTCCAGGCTAAAGGAGACAAAACAACTGAATGCAATACCTGATCCTAAACTGGATATTGTACTGTATGGGTAAAAAATACTATAAAGGATATTACTGGGTCAACTGATAAAATTGAAATACAGGTAGTAGATTAGATCAAATTATTGTATCAATTTTAAATTTGCTGAAATTGATAACTGTACTGTGGCTATTTAGGAAGATATTCCCATTCTTAGGAAATACACACTGAAGTTGTAAGAGGTAAAGGGCCATGGCGTAGGCAACTTTCATTCAATTTGTTCAGAAAAAAATTATGTGTACGTATATGTGTTAGAGAGAGGGGGTGAGACCACACACAAATGATAAAACAAATAGAGCAAAATGTTAACAACAGATGAATACTGGAAAAGAGTATATGGGTGTTCTGTGTTCTATTCTCATTCTCACAACTTTTCTGTAAGTTTTAAATTATTTCCAAATAAAAAATTAATAACCACCACACAAAACACACTCGGAAGGGAAAGTTCTGTAAGAGAAAAATCAAGGTGAGAAGGGAGGATCAGTGATCTCCACCCTCAACTCTCTCTCAGTGTTTCCCCTTTCTCCATTTATCCCAGCCCCCATCACTCCTCTAAGAGATGACCATCATAACTGCTTCTGGTGACATTATGTACCTGCGACGTATCTTGGCCTAGGTTTTAATAAGTACCTTTTTCCTTTGGTCCAGCTGAGGCAAGAGTGAAATCTTTTTTTCATTTTTTTCTTGAAAAACTATAAAGAGAAACAAAAAGAATAGGAAACACAAGTATAAACACAGGTGAGTTTGTAGGGAGACTTCTCATTTTTAAATTACCAAATGCTTGGCAAGAATTATTTGGCAGGCACCATTGAATGTGCTCACCTAAATCCACCTAAATTCACTTCATCTCTGATTTACTTGACTTGCCCAAAGTTAATGTATCTTTACCTATTTTTCTCAGCAAATATTGGGCCCAGATTCACTAGTGACCATATGACCTCTATGGCAGGTGCCATGAGCCCAGCATTCTCTCTGCCTCATATAAACAACCTCTCTCACCATTAGAAGTCAGTGTACTGATAAGTGATCAGAAATAAAGTTTAGTTTCCCAGCCTACGCACAAGAGCAAAGTAGGTGTCTTAACGTACATTAATGGAATTTTTTCCCTAACTCATGAATTGTGCAAGAATAAACTATTGTTGAGTTGGATTTATCATAGATTAATTTTGATGAGGTAAATTTGAAGATTACTGAATGCTACTTATAGTGCTTAATAAAAATCTTTATTCTTTTAGTTCAAAAAAATCAAAGAAGGTGGGGCTAACATGCCACTATAGACAGAAGCACCATGCCATCCCTCTGTAGCAAAGACCCAAAAAACTAAGTAAAACAGATATAAACATCAATCCTGGAAACCTACGCATCAAATGAAGGAATAAAGAACTCAATGAAGCACTTAATGGAATAAGACACTGACAAAGAATAAGGAGAGTTACAGAGTGGAGGTCCCCTACCACCTAATGTGGCATGGATTCAGCATCTTGGACTACAATTACCAAGGAGTGAAGAATGGGAGTACAGGAAGGCAAGTTCATGGAGCTTCCAACAGGAGACAGGTACCCAGTAACCAGTGATACATGCTTTCCCACCCCTCACCCTTCTTCCCTGTACGTGACCTCTGCCATTTTCCAACGGGCCACAGTTGCTCTGTTGGAGAGACACCAGCCCACTGCAAACCAGATTCACTATCTTGGACCTCAGCCACCAAGGGCTGCAGACAGGGAGTACAAGAAGGTGACTTCAAGGAGCTCCTAACAGGAAACAGAGTACCTGCTAACCACAGATACATGCTTTCCCGCCCACCACCCTTCTTCCCTCTACGCAGATTCCGCCATCATCCAATGAGCCACAGTTGTTCATCCAGAGAGACACCAGTTCAGTAGCCTGAGTCACCCTGCCCCCACCAGCTGGCCCCTTCAACACCATTGTTTTGTTGTTGCTTATTTGTTTTGGTTATTGTTTTTTTGGGGGGTTTTTTTTTTTTTTTTGCTTTTTTCTGTTGCTTCTCTCTTTCTTTCTTCCTTCCTTCCTTTCCTTTCTCCCACCCAGCTAGCTCCCTGTGCTGTCCCTCCCCTTCCTGACAGGCCCGTGTTTTTTTCATTTTTTTCTGTTTCTTCTGTCTCCTTTCCTTTCTTCTGCCCACCCAGCCCAGTGTACTGCCTCCACCCCTTCTCAAGGGGCCATGTTGAACCACTCAACTGGAGAGTTATTACACATGGCCTTCCTGAGTCTGCAGGTCATCACTGAATGTCTCCCTTAGCACCATTTTTTTTTCCTTCATTTATTTATTTTTTTCCTTTTTGTTGCTGTTACCATTGTTTCTTCTCTCTCCCCTTCCCTTCCTTTCCTTTCTCCCACCCGCCCCCCCTTCTTGTCACAGTGTATTGTGCTGCTCGGCTGAAGAGCCTCAGGCTCTCAGGTCTCAGGTCTGCACCACTCCCACCAGCTGGCTTTCCCAGCTCCATATTTTTCCTTTATCTTTTCCCTTCTTCCTTTTCCTTCTCCCTCCCATCTAGGCCCTGCGCTGCCTCTGCCCCTTCCTGATGGGCCATGCAGTGCCACCTGATGAGAGGCATCAGCTCACCACCATCCTAGTTCTGCCCCATCCCCAACAGCCAACACCCCACCACATTTATTTTGTTGTTGTTTTTATTTCTTCTATTTTTCTCTCTTCTTTTTCCTTTGTCCTATGCACCTAGCCCCATCCGCTAACCACACCCCTTCTCAACAGGCTAAGCAGCACACAGTCTCACCCTGTCTGTCCCACCCTCACCCACTGAATCCTACCGTGCCAACATTTTATTTACTTTTTATTTCATTTTTTCTTTTTATTGATTTTGTTTTTCTCCCTTCTTTCACTCACCCACTTAGCTCTACACAGCACATCCTCTCCTGTCCCTCTTGCCTGTCTGCACCATGTACCAAATGCTGTTCCCTTGAGTGGCACTAAAGTGGTCCAAAGGCTCCACCCTGCCCTACCCCCAGCTCTGCCTCATTGACACCAGTTCATGCCACAAACTACACACCCCTGTCCGTCCACACCAGATGGAGCAGCTCTGTGCACCACAGCTGAGTGACCAGCCATGCCCACCTGGATAAAGTCGTAAGATGTATCATGCTCACAGGTAAGCCAGCAACAAGACACATCCAGCCCACATGCCAAGACATAACAAAATAAAACAAAGAAGCAGGACAAAACAAACATATCTACAATCATTAAATGAAGAAAATAATTCTTGAATGTTCCAGAGAGCAGACAATATCAAAACATATTTTTAAAAAACAGGAAAGGATGGCTCCAGAAGGTGATGAAAATAAAACTCCAGATGACCTTCAGGAGAAGAAAAGGCACTGGAACTACCTGATAGGGAATTCAAAACTAATATTCAGGGTTCTCCAAGAGATGAAGGAAAATGCTTACAAACATAAGGGAAAAATATACAAAATCATAGAAAACAGAAAAAATCAGGGAAACCCAGACAAAACAATGGAAGAATTCAGGAAAATAATACAGGAACAAAATGTCAACATAAACAACTAGAAATCATACAGAAACAACGATTAGAAATTCAAAAGACAAACAACTAGATTTCAGAAAAGGACAATGCAATAGAAGGCTTTAGGAGCAAATTTAAAAAAAAAAAAAAAAGGAAGACAGGACCACCAAAATTGAAGACAAATCCTTGAATACCACTTTGAGGAAAAATCAGAGAAAATAATGACTAAAAATGAAGAAACCTTGAGAATGATGTGGGATACAATCAAAACAAAAATATGCGTGTGAATGGAGTTCTAGAACAGGGAGAGAAAATACAAAATACAAGAGGATCACTGAAGATTTGCTGACAAAAAACTTTCCAATTTTCATAAAAGATGAAAAGCTGACTGTTATGGATTGAATTGTTATCCCAAAAAAATGTATGTCAACTTGGGTAGGCCATGATTTCCAGTATTGTGTGATTGTCCATTATTTTGTTATTTGATGTGATTTTCCTATGTGTTGTAAATCCTAGCTCTATGATGTTAATGAGGTGGGATTAACAGCAGTTATGTTAATGAGGCAGGATGAAAACTACAAGATTAAGTTGTGTGTTAAATCAATCTCTTTTGAGATATAAAAGAGAGAAGTAAGCAGAGACACAGGAGGGCCTCAAACCACCAAGAAACAAGAGCCAGGAGAATAGCATGTCCCTTGGATCCAGGGTCCCTGCACTAAGAAGCTCCTCAACCGTGGAAGATTGATAAGAAGACCTTCTCCCAGAACCAACAAAGACACAAAGCCTTCCCTGGGGCTGGTGCCCTTAATTCAGACTTGTAGCCTACTAGACTTTGAGAAAATAAATTTCTGTTTGTTAAAGCCAGTCACTTATGATATTTCTGTTATAGCAGCACTAGATGACTAAGACAGAACTGGCACCAAAACATCGGGGTGTTGTTCTGACAGATACCAAAAATGTACAAGGTGTTTTGAAACTGAAAGGATAGAGGCTGGAAGAGTTTTAAAGTGTTTAACAGTGAAAGCCTAGATTGCCTTGAAGAGACTGTTGGTGGGATTATGAATATAAAAGACAATTCTGGTGAGAACTCAGAAGGAGATGAGGAGAGATGTCATAGTAGAGATGGCACAGACAGTGAGAAGCAGCAGCACAGAAATGGCAGCAGCAGAGAAATGGTAGTAGCAGAACCAGGAGACCAGCATGAGAAAACATTGGAGTCAAGCCACGGAGCAGGTGAGCTGAGTTCTCTTGTGCAAGAGGTTTCCTGGTAGAGTGGGGTGCCTCCAGGCACTTCTTGGTGGAGCTAGGCTTGCCGATCCACGGGGCAAAAGAGCTGAGTACTTCCCAGCCAAAGTTTACTAGTAGAGTGGGGTGCCTCCAGGCACATATCAGTGGCGATAAAGAGCTTTGGAACTCTTGTCCCAGAAATGCAGATGCAGTCAGAGAGGCCTGAGGGGCCAAGAGAGCAAGGAACTAAGAAGGAGAAGCTGAAGAGACAAGGAACCCTGGAAGCAGAGCTGCATCAGCCTCAAAGGGTAGAAGCACAACTTCTGGGTTCTCAAAGGGTGGAGTTGCCACTCAGATGGACTAGGAGAATGGGCCACCTAAAGCTGAGGGAGCAGAGTTGCCATTCCAATGAAACTTGAAGGCAAAGCTGAAGCCTAGGGCTGAGGGACCTCCACTCAGAATCCACAGAGTGTGGCCAATACCTAGCGTCTGGGGGGCAGGGCCATTAGGTCTAAATGATCTCAGAGAACAGAGGATTATTTTCAAGCCTGAGGGCTAATGTAATATGTTCCACTGACTTGCTTGGTGCCTGTTATCACTTCTTTTCCTCCAATTTCTCCCGTTTGTAATGGAAATGTCTAGCTTGTGCCTGCCTGTTCCACCATTGTACTTTGAAAGCAGATAACTCGTATTCTAAATTTCACAGATGAAGAGGAATATTTGGACTTTGGACTTGAAGTTAATTAAGACTCGATATCATGGGGTGAATGTGTTTTACATGAGGCAAGGACATGAATTTTGGGGGTCCAAAGGGTGAAATGCTATGGATTGAAATGTGTTCCCCCAAAATGTGTGTCAACTTAGCTAGTCCCTGATTCCCAGTATTGTGTGACTGTCCAAAATTTTGTGATCTGATGTGATTTTTTCATGTGTAGTAAATGCTACCTCTACAATGTTAATGGGGTGGGATTAGCAGCAGTTATGTTAATGAGGCAGAAATCAAGCTACAAGATTAGGTTGTGTCTTAAATCAACCTCCTTTGAAATATAAAAGAGAGAAGTGAGCGGAGGGACAGGAGGACATCATACCACCAAGAAAAAAGAGCCAGGAGAATACTGTGTCCTTTGGACACAGGTTTCCTGTGCTGAGAAGCTCCTTGACTGTGGAAGATTGATGACAAGGACCTTCCCCCGGAGCCCACAGAACTGGCAGCAGCAGAGAAACGGCAGTAGCAGAACCAGGAGACCATCATGAGAAAACGCTGGAGCCAAGCCACAGAGCAAAAGAGCTGAATACCTTTGCACAAAAGGTTTCCTGGTAGAGTGGGGTACTTCCAGGCACTTATTGATAGAGCTAGGCTTGCTGATCCACGGAGCGAAAGAGCTGAGTGCTTCCCAGCTGAACTTTACTGGTGGAGTGGGTTGCCTCCAGGCACATATCAGTGGGAATAAAGAGCTTTAGGACACTTGCCCTAGCAGTACAGATGCAGGCAGAGAGGCCCAAGGAGTCAAGAGACCAAGTCTAGCCTATTAGACTGTGAGAAAATAAATTTCTGTTTTCTAAAGTCATCTAGTTGTAGTATTTCTGTTATAGTAGCACTAGATGACTAAGACAACTACATTACAAGAAGCTCAATGAACCCCATACAGAATAGACTGCAAAAGAAAATAAGAAACACATACCATAATCACATTCACTAAAACCAAAGACGAAGAAAGAATATTGAAAGCAGCTCGAGAAAAACAAAAAGACAAACAAAGGGAAACAATAAGACCAAGATCTGATTCTTGTTGTTGTTGTTGTAGTTGTTTGGTGCCGTCAAGTCGGTAATGACTCATAGCGACCCTGTGCACAACAGAATGAAACACTGTCCAGTCCTGAGCCATCCTTACAATTGTTGTTATGCTTGAGCTCATTGTTGTAGCCACTGTGTCAATCCACCTTGTTGAGGGTCTTCCTCTTTTCCGCTGGCCCTGTACTTTGCCAAGCATGATGTCCTTCACCAGGGACTGATCCCTCCTGACAACATGTCCAAAGTATGTAAGACACAGTCTCGTCATCCTTGCCTCCAGGGAGCATTCTGGCCACACTTCTTCCAAGAGAGATTTGTTCATTTTTTTGGCAGTCCGTGGCATATTCAGTATTCTTCACCAACACCACAATTCGAAGGCGTCAACTCTTCTTTGGTCTTCCTTATTCATTGTGCAGCTTTCACATGCATATGATGTGACTGAAAATACCATGGCTTGGGTCAGGGGCACCTTAGTCTTCAGGGTGACATCTTTGCTCTTCAACACTTTGAAGAGGTCCTTTGCAGCAGATTTGCCCAATGGAATGCGTCTTTTGATTTCTTGATTGCTGCTTCCATGGCTGTTGATTGTGGATCCAAGTAAAATGAAATCCTTGACAACTTCAATCTTTTCTCCATTTATCATGATGTTGCTCATTGGTCCAATTGTGAGGATTTTTGTTTTCTTTATGTTGAGGTGTAATCCATAGTGAAGACTGTGGTCTTTAATCTTCATTAGTAAGTGCTTCAAGTCCTCTTCACTTCCAGCAAGCAAGGTTGTGTCATCTGCATAACGCAGGTTGTTAATGAGTCTTCCTCCAATCCTGATGCCCCGTTCTTCTTCATATAGTCCAGCTTCTCGTATTATTTTTTCATACACATTAAATAGGTATGGTGAAAGAATACAATCCTGACACACACCTTTCCTGACTTTAAACCAATCAATATCCCCTTGTTCTGTCTGAACAACTGCCTCTTGATCTGTGTAAAGGTTCTTCATGAGCACAATTAAGTGTTCTGGAATTCCCATTCTTTGCAATGTTATCCATAATTTGTTATGATCCACACAGTCGAATGCCTTTGCATAGGCAATGAAACACAGGTAAACATCCCTCTGGTGTTCTCTGCTTTCAGCCAGGATCCATCTGACATCAACAATGATATTCCTGGTTCCACATCCTCTTCTGAAACTGGCCTGAATTTCTGGCAGTTTCCTGTTGATATACTGCTGTAGCCATTTTTGAATGGTCTTCAGGAAAATTTTGCTTGCGTGTGATATTAATCATATTGTTCTATAATTTCCACATTTGGTTGGATCACCTTTCTTGGGAGTGGCATAAATATGGCTCTCTTCCAGTCAGTTGGCCAGGAAGCTGTCTTCCATATTTTCTGGCATAGACGAGTGAGCACCTCTAGTGCTGCATCTGTTTGTTGAAATATCTCAATTGATATTCCATCAATTCCTGGAGCCTTGTTTTTCACCAATGCCTTCAGAGCAGCTTGGACTTCTTCCTTCAGTACCATCAGTTCCTGATCATATGCCACCTCTTGAAATAGTTGAATATAGACTAATTCTTTTTGGTATAATGACTGTATATTCCTTCTATCTTCTTTTGATACTTCCTGCATCGTTTAATATTTTCCCCACAGAATCCTTCACTATTGCAACTCGAGGCTTGAATTTTTTCTTCAGTTCTTCCAGCTTGAGAAATGCCGAGCATGTTCCTCCCTTTTGGTTTTCCACCTCCAGCTCTTTGCACATGTCATTATGATACTTTATCTTCTCGAGATGCCCTTTGAAATCTTCTGCTCAGTTCTTTGACTTCATCAATTCTTCCTTTTGCCTTAGCTGCTCAACGCTCAAAAGCAAGTTTCAGATTCTCCTCTGACGTCCATCTTGGTCTTTTCTTTCTTTCCTTTCTTTTCAGTGACCTCTTGCTTTCTTCATGGATGATGTCCTTTATGTCATTCCACAATTTGTCTGGTCTGTGGTCACTAGCATTCAATGTGTCAAATCTATTCTTGAGATGGTCTCTAAATTCAGGTGGGATACACTCAAGGTCATATTTTGACTCTCGTGGACTTGCTCTGATTTTTTTCAGTTTCAGCTTGGACTTGCATATGAGCAATTGATGGTCTGTTCCACAGTCGGTCCCTGGCCTTGTTCTGACTGGTGATATTGAGCTTTTCCATCATCTCTTTCCACAGATGTAGTCAATTTGATTTCTTTGTGTTCCATCTGCAAGGTCCATGTGTATAGTCGCCGTTTATGTCGGTGAAAGAAGGTATTTGCAATGAAGAAGTCATTGGTCTTGCAAAATTCTATCATTCGATCTCCAGCACTGTTTCATGTGTCTGTCAGTTTGTCGTACTGTGGGGGCTTGTGTTTTGCTGTGATGCTGGTAGCTATGCCACCGGTATTCAGATGCCAGCAGGGCAACCCATGGAGGACAGGTTTCAGCTGAGCTTCCAGACTAAGACAGACTAGGAAGAAGGACCCGGCAGTCTACTTCTGAAAAGCATTAGCCAGTGAAAACCTTATGAATAGCAGCAGAACATTGTCTGATATAGTGCTGGAAGATGAGCCCCCCAGGTTGGAAGGCACTCAAAAGATGACTGGGGAAGAATTGCCTCCTCAAAGTAGAGTTGACCTTAATGACGTGGGTGAAGTAAAGCTTTGGGACCTTCATATGCTGATGTGGCATGACTCAAAATGAGAAGAAACAGATGCAAACATCCATTAATAATCGGAACCTGGAATGTACGAAGTATGAATTTTGATGATTGGAAATCATCAAAAATGAAATGGAATGCATAAACATCGATCTACTAGGCATTAGTGAGCTGAAATGGACTGGTATTGGCCATTTTGAATTGGACAATCATATAGTCTACTATGCTGGAAGTGACAACTCGAAGAGGAATGGTGTTGCATTCACTGTCAAAAAGAACGTTTCAAGATCTATCCTGAAGTACAATGTTGTCAGTGATAGGATAATATCCATACGCCTACAAGGAAGACCAGTTAATATGACTATTATTCAAATTTACACACCAACCACTAGGGCCAAAGATGAAGAAATAGAAGATTTTTATCAGCCACTGCAGTCTGAAATTGATCGAACATGCAATCAAGATGCATTGTTAATTACTGGCGATTGGAATGCGAAAGATGGAAACAAAGAAGAAGATCAGTAGTTGGAAAATATGGCCTTGGTGATAGATACAATGCCGGACAGCGAATGATAGAAGATCTGATTACTTGGCAACAGTCATGCAGGCAAGAAGGCAATGGGTTTACATATATAAGACCCTGAAAGAAAAAAACACTGCTGATAAAAATAATAAAAATAATATATCCTGCAAAACTCTCATTCAAATATGATGGCTAAATTAGGACATTTCAGGATAAACAGAAATTAAGGGAATGTGTAAAAACCAAACCAAACTTACAAGAATTATTAAAAGGAGTCCTTTGGTTACAGAACCAACAACATCTGACAAAACCTGAATCTAGACCACAGGACAGCATCAGCCAGATACGAATCTAGGTAATGAACTCTCTAGGATGAAACAAAACTAAAATATTTACAACAGGCAGCCAGAGAGGTCAACCTGTAAATGACAAAAGCGTCAGAACAATAAAAGAGGGAATAAACAGTGTAGGTATAGAAAGTTGAAATGGAGAGGAAGTCAAGGTGATAACAAGAAAAAAGAGACTGGTTTAAATTTAGGAAAATAGGTATAAATTTCAACATAACCATAAAGAAAGTTAACAAACCTACTCATCAAAATAAAGAAAAACAAAGTCTCAGTAAACACAAAAACTACAAAAATAAACAAAAAGAAAATCCACAAAAAAAAAAAAATGAACTCAACAAAGGAGAATAAGAGGAACAAAGAAAATGTCAGCATCACAAAAAAAGCACTACAAAATGACAGCAATAAACTCACACCTATCAATAATCATGCTGAATGTAAATGGCTTAAAAGCACTCATAAAGAGACAGGGAAAGAATGGATTAAAAAACAGGACCCATCAATATGCTGTCTATAAGAGACATACCTTAGAAACAAAGACATAAATATATTTAAAATCAAAGGACGGAAAAATATATATCAAGCAAACACCAACCCAAAAAGACCAGAAGGGGCAATACTAATCTCAGATAAAATAGACTTTAAAACAAAATCAACCATAAAAGACAGGGAAGGACATTATATAATGATTAAGGGGACAATCCACCATGAGGATGTAATCTACACATCCAATGACAGGGGTCCGAAATACATAAAACAAACTCTTAACAGCACTGAAAAGAGAAAATGACAGTTCCACAATAATAGTAAGCTACTTCAACATACCACTCTCAGTAAAGGACAGAACATCTAGAAAGAAACTCAACAAAGATAGGAAGACCTAAAGGCCACAATCAACATACTTGACCTCGCAAATATATAGAACACTCAACCAAACAGCAGCAACGTACACATTCTTTTCCAACACAAAGAACATTCTCCAGAACAGACCACATCTTTGACTACAAAGCAACCTTCAAAAATCCAAGTCACTGAGATAATACAAAGTGTCTTCTATGATCATAATGCCTTAAAAGTAGAAACGAATAACAGGAAGAGCAAGAAAAAAAATCAAATACATGGAAACTGAAAAACACCTTGCTTAAAAACAACTGAGTAATAGAAGAAATCAAAAATGGAGTTAAAAAAATTCCTAGAATCAAATGAGAATGAAAACACACCATACAAAAACCTTTGGGACACAGCAAAGGCAGTGCTCAGAGGTCAATTTATAGCAATACATGAACACATCAAAAAAAGAAGAGACAAAATCAAACATTAGCTACACATCTCGAACAAACAGAAAGAGAACAGCAAAAGAAGCCCACAACCACCAGAAGAAAGGAAATAATAAAGATCAGAGCAGAAATAATGAAATAGAGAACAGAAAAACAATAGAATTCACAAAACTAAAAGTTGGTTCTTTGAAAAGATTAACAAAATCAACAAACCATTGGTCAAATTGACAAAAGAAAACCAGGAGAGGAAGCAAATAACCCAAATCAGAATTGAAATAGGGGACATTACAACAGATCCAACTGAAATAAAAAGGATCATAAGAGAGTACTATGAAAACTATACTCCAACAAATTTGAAAACCTACAGAAAATAGATAAATTTCTTGAAACACGCTACCTACTTAAACGAATGCAAACTGAGGTAAAAAAAAAAAATCTCAACACACCCATAACAAGTGAAGAGATTGCAAAGGTAATTTTAAAAAACTCCCAATAAAAAAAAAGCTCTGACCCAGGTGGCTTCACTGGAGAATTCTCGAAACATTCAGAAAAGACTTTGCACCAGCACTACTCAAACCATTTCAAAACACAGAAAAGGAAGGGATACTTCCAAATTCATTCTATGAAGCCAGCATAATCCTGATAACAAAACAGGGAAAGACAACACAAAAAAAGAAAATTACAGATCAACGTCTTTCACAAATATAGATGCAAAAATTCTCAACAAAATTCTAGCCACTATAATTCAGCATCATGTTCCAAAAAAATAATGCACCCAAACAAGTGAGATTCATACCAGGTATGCAAGGATGGTTCAGCATTAAAAAATCAGTCAACATAATCCACCACATAAATAGAACAAAAGAAAAGAATCTCATGATCATCT
Organism: Loxodonta africana; assembly: GCF_030014295.1. Lineage (NCBI taxonomy): Eukaryota > Metazoa > Chordata > Mammalia > Proboscidea > Elephantidae > Loxodonta > Loxodonta africana. Next base: position 42,803,759 of record NC_087367.1, on the reverse strand, counting down.
CAATCAACACAGAAAAGGCATTCAATAAAGTCCAACTATCATTCCTGATAAAACTGTCAATAAAATAGGTGTAGAAGGGAAATTCCTTAACATAATAAAGGGCATGTATACAAAACCAATAGCCAACATCATTCTTAATGAAGACAGGCTGAAAATATTTCCCCTGAAAACAGGAATATGACAAGGGTGTCCTTTACCATCACTCCTATTTAACATTGTGCTGAAAGTCCTAGCTAGACCAATAAGGTAAGAAAAAAAATAAAGGGCATCCAAACTGGTAAGGAAGAAGTAAAACTATCCTGTCTTAGATATCTATTGCTGCTATAACAGAAATACCACAAATGGATGGCTTTAACAAAGAAAAATTTATTTCTTCACAGTAAAGTAAGCTAAAGTTCAAATTCTGGGTGTAAGCTTCAGGGGAAGGCTTTCTCTCTCTGTCAGCCTTCTCATCAATCTTCCTGCAGACTAGGAGCTTCTCTACACAGGGACCCTGGGTCCAAAGAACTCACCCTCCTCCCGACATTGCTTTCTTGGTGGTATGAGGTCCCCCACTCTGCTCACTTCCCTTTCCTTTTATCTCTTGTAAGACATGGTATGGGCCACACCCCAGAGAAACTCCCTTTACATTGGATGAGGAATGTGACCTGGGTAAGGGTGTTACAACCCACCCTAATCCTCTTCCATACAATACAGTCCTGACTTATTAACCAGAGGCAGAGATTAGGATTTACAACATATAACCCATTGCCGTAGAGTCGATTCCAACTCATATCAACCCTACAGAACAGAGTAGAGCTGTCCCATGGGATTTCCAAGAAGTGCTTGTTGGATTCGACCTGCCGAACTTTTGGTTAACAGTCATAGCTCTTAACCACTATGCCACCAGGATTTTCCTTACAACATATAGGAAAATTATTCAATCACAAAATGGAGGGCAAACACTAAATACTGAGAATCATGGCCTCATCAAGTTGACACATATTTTGGGGGGACACAATTCAATCCATGACGTATCCTTATTCATGGAAGATATGAAACTATACATACAGAACCCTAAAGACTCCACCAGAAAACTATTGGAACTAATAGAACGATTCATCAGAGTAACAGGATATAAGATAAATATACAAAAACAGCTGGATTCCTACACACCAATGAAGAGAACTATGAAAGGGAAATCAGGAAAGCAATACCATTTATAATAGCCCCTAAAAAAATTAAATACTTAGAAATAAATCTAATCAGGGATGTAAAAGACCTATACGAAACAAGCTGCAAAACACTAATCCAAGAAAACAAAAGAAACCTCCATAAATGGAAAAACACCATGATCACGGATAGGTAGACACAACGTTGCGAAAATGTCAGTTCTACCCAAAGCAATACAAAATGCAATACAATCCCAATCCAAATACCAATAGCATACTATAATGACATGGAAAACAATCACCAATTTTATGGGGGAAGGAAAGAGGCCCCAGGTAAGAAAAGCATTATTGAAGAACGAAGTAGAAGGCCTTGTACTACCTGACCTCAGAAACTATTATACAGCTAGAGAAGTCAAAACAACTTGGTACAGGTACAATGATAGACACATTGACCAATGGAACAGAATAGAGAACCCAGTTGTAAAACCATCCACCTATGGTCACTTGATCTTTGACAAATGCCCAAAGTCCATTAAATGGAGGAAAGACAGTCTTTTTAGAAAATGGTCTTGGCAAAACTGGATGTCCATCTGTATAAAAATGAAATAGGACCCATAACTCACACCATACACAAAAACTACTTCAAAATGGATCAAAGACCTATATATAAAACCAAAAACTATAAACATCATAGAAGAAAAAATAGTGTCAACATTAGGGGCCCTAATTAAAAATAAAAAACCAAACCCGTTGCCATCAAGTCGATTCCAACTCATAGTGACCCTATAATACCAAAACCAAACCAAACCCTATAATATACAGCATAAATAGAACACAAACCATAATTAACAGTACACAAACACCAGGAGATAAGCAAGATAACTGGGAGCTCCTAAAAACCAAACACTCAAGGCTCATCAAAAGACTTCACCAAAACAGTAAAAACACAACCTACAGACTGGGAAAAAATTATTGGCTACAATATATCCAACAAAGTTCTAATCTCTAAAATCTATAGGAAAATCCAACACCTCTACAAGAAAAAGACAAGTAATCCAATTACAAAATGGGTAAAGGATATGAACAGACACTTCACCAAAGAAGACATTCAGGCAGCTAACAGACACATGAGGAAATATTTGAAATCACTAGTCATTAAAGAAATGCAAATCAAAACTACAATGAGATAACATCTCTTCCAGACATTACTGGCACAAATCAAAAAAACACAAAATAACAAACATTGCAGAGGCTGCAGGGAGCTTGGAACTCTTATGCACTGCTGGTGGGAATGTAAAATGGTAAAACCATTATGGAAAATGATATGGTGCTTCCTTAAAAAGCTAGAAACTGAAATACCATACAATCTAGCTATCCCACTCCTAGGAATATAGCCTAGAGAAATAAGAGCCGTCACATGAATAGACATATGCACACCCATTTTCGTGGCAGCATTATACAAAATAGCAAAAAGATGGAAACGACATAAGTGCTCCTGGACAGATGGATGAATAAATGAACTATATTACATACACACAATGGAATACTACACGATGATAAAGAACAATGATGGAGGCGGGGCCAAGATGGCTGACTAGGCAGAAGCTACCTCGGATCCCTCTTGCAACAAAGACTCGGAAAAACAAGTGAATCGATCATATATGCGACAATCTACGAACCCCGACCCTCAAAAACACATCTAAAGAGTTGACCTGAGTGACAAGAGACTGAGAACGAACAACCACGGGGAAGCAGCGACTGTTTTCTGAGCCTGGAGCCAGCGTCCCAGTCAGAAAACCATGGCGCCAGGCTTTGGAGTGGACGCAGGGGAGCTGAGCATGGCATCCTGAGACGGCGCAAACATGGGATGCAGCCCTAGCCCCCAGAAGTGACCTCGGGGGAAGCCCAGCCAGCGCAAGCAGGCAGCACAGTGATGCAGCTGACAAGAGGAGAAGTCACCAGGAGGCAGTGACTGGTTTCGGAGCCTGGAGTGCAGCGTTCCAGCCGGGGAACCATGGCACTGGACCTTGGACTGGAAGCAGAGGAACTGACCAAGGCTTCTGAGACAGTATAAGCACAGGACGCCGGCCTAACCCTCGGGGGCAATCTCGACCCAGCCAAAGCACACAGGATATACACCCCTCGGGAATCTCAGATAAAACAGTCATCTCCAAGCAAGATAAGTATCTTTGTCTATATTCTGGGGTGCTACTCTCGCCTATCTATCTGATCCCTCCCCTCCCTTCCTAGGCGGCTTCATTAACATTGGAATTTCCTGAGCCAGAGGTGAAGTGCTCAGTGGATTTTTTGTTTGTTTTTGTTTTGGTCTTTTCCTAGCCCATTCTCCTGGTCAGAGAGAAGCAGCCACAAAAAACCCAGGGACCAAAAATCCTTCCCTAACTTCCCGAAATTGGACTAAAAATACAGAACCAGCTCCAGCCAAGCATATGAGATCCACAGTCTTGGGCTTTCATCCCTACAAGGAACAAGGTGGCTATTATAATGCAAAAGCAATTCTGATAGGGATCTGACTGTAATTGTTTTAGCAGATTACTGGAAAAACAAGTTTCCCAGGTCTGATATCTCTGCTTATTAAACAGAGCCCTCACTGACCCACAATGGGGAACTGAAGGCTGAAGCTCCCCCCAGATCACCAAGCCTCCTGCCTTAGGGGTCTGAAGATGGTGACACCTACCAATCTGTAGAGGTACTTGCATTGGGTGCCTAAGGTACAGCTGCAGAGCCCACCCACCAAAGTGCTCTAGGAATAGAGACACACCTACCTCACTGGCACTTGGGGGAAGCCTATTAGCATCCTGCCCCCCCTGGAGTGTGACCCCCTGCTGCTACTAGAATCTGGTACACACAACTATCACCACTACTCCTCTAGGTGGATAGGCGACAGTCTGGACCACACACTTGGTGACCCAAAATCAGATTCTACACAAGAATAGTGAATGGACTCTTAGGCTTATATATCTGGTAACAGCCCTAACCAGCTGGTAATAGGACATAAGTGAGTCAAGGGCTACAACAATCAACACAGCGCAATCTAGTAGCCCATCTACATATATTGAAAGAAAACAAAACAAGATAAGACTCAGTGAGCAAACATAAAATAAATCACTACAATATCTTATAGATGGCTCGGAGACAGCAGTCAATATCAAACCACATAAAGGAGCAGACCATGATTGCTTCTACAACCCCCCAAACTAAAGAATAAAAATCTTTCCCAAATGAAGATACAATGCTGGAATTGCCAGATGCAGAATAGAAAAAACTAATTTACAGAATGTTTCAAGACATCAGGGATGACCTCATAAATGAAATAAGGCAATCTAAAGAAAAAGCCAAGGAACACACTGAGAAAGCAGTTGAAGAAATCAAAAAGATTATTCAAGAACATAGTGGAAAGATTAATACGCTGCAAGAATCCATAGAGAGACAGCTTTCAGAAATCCAAAAAATTAACAATAAAATTACAGAATTAGACAACGCAATAGGAAGTCAGAGGAGCAGAATCCAGCAATTGGAATGCAGAGTGGGGGACCTGGAGGATAAGGAAATTGACACCAATATAGCCGGAAAAAAATCAGACAAAAGAATTTAAAAAAAAATGAAGAAACCCTAAGAATCATGTGGGACTCTATCAAGAAGAATAACTTGTGCATGATTGGAGTTCCAGAACAGGGAGGCATAACAGAAAATACAGAGAGAATAGTTGAAGATCTGTTGGCAGAAAACTTCCCTGACATCATGAAAGATGAAAGGATATCTATCCAAGATGCTCATCAAACCCTATATAAGACAGATCCAAAAAGAAAATCACCAAGACATACTATCATCAAACTTGCGAAAACCAAAGATAAAGACAAAACTTTAAAAGCAGCCAGGGATAAAAGAAAGGTCTCCTACAAAGGAGAATCAATAAGAATAAGTTTGGACTACTCAGCAGAAACCATGCAGGCAAGAAGGCAATGGGATGACATCTATAGAGCACTGAAGGAGAAAAACTGCCAGCCAAGGATCATATATCCAGCAAAACTCTCTCTCAAATATGAAGGCGAAATTAAAACATTTACAGATAAACGCAAGCTTAGAGAATTTGCAAAAACCAAACTAAAGCTACAAGAAATACTGAAGGAAATTGGTCAGAAAATCAATAATATCAGATACCAGCACAACACAAGGTCACAGAACAGAACATCCTGATATCAACTCAAATAGGGAAATCACAAAAACAAATTAAGATTAATTTTAAAAAGAAAAAAATGCTCAAAACAGGGAATCATTGAAGTCAATATGTAAAAGATCACAATAATCAAAGAGAGGGATGAAATACAGGAGATCTAGAACTGCCATATGGAGAGGGAAACAAGGCGATATAGGACAATACAAGTTAGGTTTTTACTTAGAAAAACAGGGGCAAATATTAAGGTAACCACAAAGAGGTCTAACAACTCCATAACTCAAAATAAAAACCAAGAAAAACATAGTGACTCAGCAAACATAAATTCAACTATGATGAAAATGAGGAACACACAATTTACAAAGAAAAACAGCACAAAAAAGTAAGTGGAAAAATGAAATTGTCAACCACACACACCAAAAGGCATCAAAATGACAGCACTAAACACATATACTTATCTATAATTACGCTGAATGTAAATGGACTAAATGCACCAATAAAGAGACAGAGAGTCTCAGACTGGATAAAGAAACACCATCCGTCTATATGCTGCCTACAAGAGACACACCTTAGACTTAGAGACACAAACAAACTAAAACTCAAAGGATGGAAAAAAATACATCAAGCAAACAACAAGCAAAAAAGAGCAGGAGTAGCAATATTAATTTCTGACAAAATAGACTTTAAAGTTAAATCCACCACAAATGATAAAGAAGGACACTACATAATGATTAAAGGGACAATAGACTAGGAAGGTATAACCATATTAAATATTTATGCACCCAATGACAGGGCTGCAAGATACATAAATCAAATTTTAACAGAACTGAAAAGTGAGATAGACACCTCCACAATTATAGTAGGTGACTTCAACACACCACTTTCAGAGAAGGATAGGACTTCCAGTAAGAAGCTCAATAGAGACACAGAAGACCTAATTGCTACAATCAACCAAACTGACCTCACAGACTTATACAGAACACTCCACCCAACAGCTGCAAAGTATACCATTTTTTCTAGTGCACATGGAATATTCTCTAGAATAGACCACATATTAGGTCATAAAACAAACCTTTGCAGAATCCAAAACATCGAAATATTACAAAGCATCTTCTCAGACCAAAAGGCCATAAAAGTGGAAATCAATAACAGAAAAATCAGGGAAAAGAAATCAAATACTTGGAAACTGAACAATACCCTGGTCAAAAAAGACTGGGTTATAGAAGACATTAGGAGGGAGTAAAGAAACTCATAGAATGCAACGAGAATGAAAACACTTCCTATCAAAACCTCTGGGACACAGCAAAAGCAGTGCTCAGAGGTCAATTTATATCGATAAATGCACACAAACATAAAGAAGAGCCAAAATCACAGAACTGTCCCTACCGCTTGAACAAATAGAAAGCAAGCAACAAAAGAATCCACCAGGCACAAGAAGAAAACAAATAATAAAAATTAGAGCTGAACTAAATGAATTAGAGAACAGAAAAACAATTGAAAGAATTAACAAAGCCAAAAGCTGGTTCTTTGAAAAAAATAACAAAATTGATAAGCCATTGGCCAGACTGCCTAAAGAAATACAGGAAAGGAAAGAAATAACCTGAATAAGAAACGAGATGGGCCATATCACAACAGACCCAAATGAAATTAAAAGAATCATATCAGATTATTACAAAAAATTGTACTCTAACGAATTTGCAAACCCAGAAGAAATGCATGAATTCCTAGAAAACCACTACCTACCTAAACTAACACAATCAGAAGTAGAACAACTAAATAGACCCATAACAAAAAAAGATATTGAAACGGTAATCAAAAAACTCCCAACAAAAAAAAGCCCTGGCCCGGATGGCTTCACTGCAGAGTTCTACCAAACTTTCAGAGAAGAGTCAAATCCACTACTACTAAAGGTATTTCAAAGCATAGAAAATGATGGAATACTACCTAACTCATTCTATGAAGCCACCATATCCCTGATACCAAAAACCAGGAAAAGACACCGCAAAAAAAGGAAATTACAGACCTCTATCCCTCATGAACATAGATGCAAAAATCCTCAACAAAATTCTAGCCAATATATTCAACAACATATCAAAAAAATAATCCACCATGACCAAGTGGGATTTATACCAGGTATGCAAGGCTGGTTTAATATTAGAAAAACCATTAATGTAATCCACCATATAAATAAAACAAAAGACAAAAACCACATGATCTTATCAATTGATGCAGAAAAGGCATTTGACAAAGTCCAACACCGATTCACGATAAAAACTCTCAGCAATATAGGAATTGAAGGAAAATTCCTCAACATAATAAAGAGCATCTATACAAAGCCAACAGCCAACATGGAGAGAGCCCTTGAGAGCGGGAACCAGACAAGGATGCCCTTTATCACAGCTCTTATTCAACATTGTGCTAGAGGTCCTAGCCAGAGCTATTAGGCTAGACAAGGAATTAAAGGGCATCCGGATTGGCAAGGAGGAAGTAAAATTATCTCTATTTGCAGATGACATGATCTTATACACAGAAAACCCTAAGGAATCCTCCAAAAAACTACTGAAACTAAGGGAAAAGTTTGGCAGAGTCTCAGGTTTTAAGATAAACATACAAAAATCACTTGGATTCCTCTACATCAACAAAAACAACATCGAAGAGGAAATCACCAAATCAATACCATCCACACTAGCCCCCAAGAAGATAAAATACTTAGGAATAAATCTTACCAAGGATGTAAAAGACCTATACGAAGAAAACTACAAAGTACTAGTGTGAGAAACTAAAAAGGACCTACATAAGTGGAAAAACATACCTTGCTCATGGATAGGAAGACTTAACATAGTAAAAATGTCTATTCTACCAAAAGCCATCTATACATACAATGCACTTCCAATCCAAATTCCAATGACATTTTTTAATGTGATGGAGAAACAAATCACCAACTTCATATGGAAGGGAAAGAAGCCCTGGAGAAGTAAAGCATTACTGAAACAGAAGAAGAAAGTGGGAGACCTCACTCTGATTTCAGAACCTATTATACAGCCACAGTAGTCAAAACAGCCTGGTACTGGTACAACAACAGGCACGTAGACCAATGGAACAGCATTGAGAACCCAGATATAAATCCATCCACATATAAGCAGCTGATATTTGACAAAGGCCCAGTGTCAGTTAATTGGGGAAAAGATAGTCTTTTTAACAAATGGTGCTGGCATAACTGGATATTCATTTGCAGAAAAATGAAACAGGACCCATACCTCACACCATGCATAAAAACTAACTCCAAGTGGATCAAAGACCTAAACATAAAGACTAAAACAATAAAGATCATGGAAGAAAAAAATAATAGGAACAACATTAGGAGCCCTAATACAAGGCATAAACAGAATACAAAACATTACCAAAAATGACAAAGAGAAACCAGATAACTGGGAGCTCCTAAAAATCAAACACCTATGCTCATCTAAAGACTTCTCCAAAAGAGTAAAAAGACCACCTACAGAATGGGAAAATTTTTTCAGCTATGACATCTCCCGTCAGCGCCTAATCTCCAAAATATACATGATTCTGTTAAAACTCAACCACAAAAAGACAAACAACCCAATCAAAAAGTGGGCAAAGGATATGAACACGCACTTCACTAAAGAAGATATTCAGGCAGCTAACAGACACATGAGAAAATGCTCTCGATCATTAGCCATTAGAGAAATGCAAATTAAAACTACGATGAGATTCTATCTCACTCCAACAAGGCTGGCATTAATCCAAAAAACACAAAATAATAAACGTTGGGGAGGCTGCGGAGAGATTGGAACTCTTATACACTGCTGGTGGGAATGTAAAATGGTACAACCACTTTGGAAATCTATCTGGCGTTTTCTTAAAAAGTTAGAAATAGAACTACCATACAACCCAGAAATCCCACTCCTAGGAATATACCCTAGAGAAATAAGAGTCTTCACACGAACAGGTATATGCACACCCATGTTTATTGCAGCTCTGTTTACAATAGCAAAAAGCTGGAAGCAACCAAGGTGTCCATCAACGGATGAATGGTTAAATAAATTGTGGTATATTCACACAATGGAATACTACGCATCGATAAAGAACAGTGACGAATCTGTGAAACATTTCATAACATGGAGGAACCTGAGTGAAATTAATCAGTTGCAAAAGGACAAATATTGTATAAGACCACTATTATAAGATCTTGAGAAATAGTATAAACTGAGAAGAACACAGACTTTTGTGGTTACGAGGGGGGAGGGAGGGAGGGTGGGAGAGGATTATTTACTGATTAGTTAGTAGATAAGAACTACTTTAGCTGAAGGGAAGAACAATACTCAATACACGGAAGGTCAGCTCAACTGGACTGGACCAAAAGCAAAGAAGTTTCCGGGATAAGCTGAATGCTTCGAAGGTCAGTTGAGCAAGGGTGGGGTTTGGGGACTATGGCTTAAGGGGACTTCTAAGTCAATTGGCAAAATAATTCTATTATGAAAACATTGTGCATCCCACTTTGAAGTGTGGAATCTGGGGTCTTAAATGCTAACAAGTGGCCATCTAAGATGCATCAATTGGTATCAACCCACCTGGATCAAAGGAGAATGAAGAACACCAAGGTCACACAATAACTAGGAGCCCGAGAGACAGAAAGGGCCGCATGAACCAGAGACTTACATCATCCTGAGACCAGAAGAACTAGATGGTGCCCGGCCACAAACGATAACTGCCCTGACAGGGAGCACAACAGAGAACCCCTGAGGGAGCAGGAGAACAGTGGGATGCAGACCCCAAATTCTCATAAAAAGACCAGACTTAATGGTCTGACTGAGACTAGAAGAATCCCAGCAGTCATGGTTCCCAAACCTTCTGTTGGCCCAGGACAGGAACCATTCCTGAAGACAACTCATCAGACATGGAAGGGACTGGACAATGGGTTGGAGAGAGATGCTGATGAAGAGTGAGCTACTTGTATCAGGTGGACACTTGAGACTGTGTTGGCATCTCCTGTCTGGGAGATGGGAGGATAGAGAGGGTTAGAAACTGGGAAAACCGTCATGAAAGGAGAGACTGGAAGGAGGGAGAGGGCTGACTCATTAGGGGGTGTGTAAGTGGGAGTATGGAGTAAGGTGTATATAAGCTTATATGTGACAGACTGACTTGATTTGTAAACTTTCACTTAAAGCACAATAAAAATTATTTTAAAAAAAGAACAATGATAAATTTGCAAAACATCTCACAACATGGATAAATCTGGAGGCCCTTATGCTAAGTGAAATAACTTAATCACAAAAGGACAAATACTGTATGAGGCCACTATTATAAAAACTTGAGAAAAGGTTACACACAGAATAGAGCAATTTTGATGGTTACAAGGAAGGGGAGGGTTTGGGAAGGAAAAACACTAAGACAATAAATAAGTGGTAACTTTGCAGAAGGATAAGACAGTACACAATACTGGGGGAGTCAGCACAACTTGACCAAGGCAAAGTCATAGAAGCATCATAGACACATCCAAACTCCCTGAGTTACTGGGCTGAGTGCTGGGGACCATAGTCTTGTGGGACATCTAGCTCAACTGGTATAATAAAATTTATGAAGAAAATGTTCCACATCCTACTTTGGTGAGTAGTGTCTGGGGTCTTAAAAGCTTGTGAGCAGCCATCTAAGATATGTCTACTGGTCCCACCCCCTTTGGAGAAAAGGAGAATGAAGAAAACCAAAGACACAGGGAAGGACTAGTCAAAAGGACTAATGGACCACAACTACCACAGCCTCCACCAGGCTGAGTCCAGCACAACAAAATGTTACTTGGCTACCACTACTGGCTGCTCTGACAAAGATCACAACAGAGGGTCCCAGACAGAGCTGGAGATAAATGTAGAGCGAAACACTAACTCACAAAAAAGACCAGACTTACTGGTCTAACACAGACTACAGAAACCCAGAGAGTATGGCCCCTGGGCACCCTTTTAACTCAGTACTGAAGTCACTCCTGAGGTTCACCCTTCAGCCAGAGATTAGACAGCCCCATAAAACAAACAATAACACACGTAATTCAGCCATGTATATGAGATTAAATGGGCACACCAGCCCAGCTGCAAGGATGATAAGGCAGGAGGGGACAGGAAAGCTGGACAAATAGAAATGGGGAACCTGATGCTGACACATCACGGGGTTGGAAATCAATGTCACAAAACAATACTTGTATTAATTGTTTAATGAGAAACTAGTTGCTCTGTAAACTTCCACTTAAAGCACAATTTAAAAAGAGACAGACATGAGAAAATTTGGGAAGTGTAGTTTTTCCATGGCTCTAGTTCATGACTACCTCTCCAATGTGATTTTCTACCCATCTTCCCCTCATACAGCACACTATAGCCTAACTGCCTTGCTTACTCTTCCTGGAAAAATCCAAGCTCTCTCCTGCCTCAGGACATCTGTATCTGTTCTTTTTGTCTGAAACACTCCTTCTCTAGCTGTCTACTTAATTCAGGTCTCTGAACAAATGTGACTTCTTTAGAGAGGCTTTCCCCACCATCTGATCCAAAAGAAAAAAGTTCCCTCTACCCACCCCCCACACCACTTTCTACTCTCTTACTCTGTTTTACATTTCTTCATAATACTTATCACTACCTCAGTATCATACTGTGTATTTAAGCATTTATTTGCTTATGCCATATTCCTCACTGGCATGTAAGCGGACTGTAAGTACAAACTTTGCTTTATTTATTGCTGTATCACCAGCATACTTGACACAAAGTGGATGTTCTATAAGTACTTATTGAATGAATGAACATATTTGATCAGGTATGACCAAAGTTACAGAAATAAATACTGCTCAAGCCACACTAATATGCAAAAGGTGCTCACAAAAAAAGGAGACTCTTTTGTTACCTAAGACTTCCAATTTTTCCATTTTAAAAAATAGTGAGTATATGCTTTAAAATAGTTCATTTTAGGTTATATGAATTTCACCTCAATAAAAAAAAAATGGATGACAACTGCATAACCACATGCAAAAGAATGAAGTTGAGCTTCTTCCTTATACTATACACAAAAATTAACTCAAAATTGATCGTAGATAAATGTAATAGCTAAAACCATAAAACTCTTAGAAGAGAATACAAGAATAAATCTTCATGACCTTGGGTTAGACAATAGTTTATTAGATATGACATCAAAAGAATAAGTGATAAAAGAAAAAATTAATTGTCCTTGATTAAAACTAAAAACTTTTGTGCTTTTAAGGACACCATCAAGAAACTGAAAAGACAACCCTAGGAGAAAATACCTGCAAATTGTATATCTGATAAGGTGACTTGTATCTAGAATATACAAAGAACTTTTACCATTCAATAATAAAAAGATATTTCCCCAAAGAAGATATATGAATGGCCAAAAATCACATGAAAAGAAAATGCTCATCATCTTTAGCCATCAAGGAAATGGAAATCAAAACTATATGAGATACCACTTAACACCCACTAGAATGGCTATAACAAAAGACAAGTGTATGAGGATGTGAAGAAATTGGAACACTCACTGTTGATGGGAATGTAAAATGGAGCAGGTCCTTTGGAAAACGGGCTGGCAATTTCTCAAAATGCTAAACAGAGTTATCCTATAACCCAGCAATTCCATTCCTAGGTATATACTTAAGAAAAATGAAAACATACAACCATATAAAAACTTGTACATGAATGTTCATAGCAGAATTATTTATAATAGTCAAAAAGTGGTGTTACAGATTGAATAGTGTCCCCTAAAAAGATACATTAAAGTCCCAATCCCCAGTACCTGTGAGCATAACCTTGTTTGGAAATAGTGTCTTTAAAAATATCAGTTAAGTTGATACAAGGTCATATCAGACAAACTATGTACAAAAACTAACTCAAAATGGATCAAAGACCTAAATATAAAATCTAAAATGATAAAGATCATGGACAAAAAAATAAGGACAATGCTAAAAGCCCTAACACATGGCATAAACAGAATACAAAACATCACTAACAATGCACAAACACCAGAAGAGAAACTAGATAACCGGGAGTTTCTAAAAAGCAAACAGTTATGCTCATGAAAAGACTTCACCAAAAGAGTAAGAAGACAACCTACAGACTGGGAAAAAAATTTGGCTGTAACATATCTGACAAGCATTTAATCTCTCAAATCTACAAGCTACCGCAACACCTCAACAACAAAAAGACAAATAACCCAAATAAAAAATGGGCAAAGAATATGAAGAGATGCTTCACCAAAGAAAACATTCAGGCAGCTAACAGCTCCATGAGGAAATGCTCACAATCATTAGCCATTAGAGAAATGCAAATCAAAGCTACAATGAGATACCAACCATCTCATGGTGCCTAGCACTAATCCAAAAGACACAAAATAATAAATGTTGGAGAAGTTGTGGAGAGGCTGGAACACTTATGTACTGCTGGTGGGAATGTAAAATGGTACAACCACTTTGGAAATCAATTTGGCGCTTCCTTAAAAAGCTAGAAATAGAACTACCATACGATCCAGGATTCCCACTCCTTGGAATATATCCTAGAGAAATAAGAGCCATCGCACGAATAGACATATGCACACCCATGTTCACTGCAGCACTGTTCACAATAGCAAAAAGATAGAAACAACCTAGGTGTCCATCAACAGACGCATGGATAAACAAATTATGGTACATACACACAATGGAATACTATGCAACGATAAAGAACAGTGAAGAATCCACAAAACATCTCACAACATGGATGAATCTGGAGGGCCTTATGCTGAGTGAAATTAGTCAGTGTCAAAAGGACAAATATTGTATGAGATCATATTACAAGAACTCAGTAAAAGGTTTAAACACAGAAGAAAACATTCTTTGATGGTTACGAGGGTGGAGAGGGAGGGAGGGGGGAATCACTAACTAGATAGTAGACAAGAATCATCTTGGGTGAAGGGAAGGACAACAAACAAGGGAAGTCAGCACAACTGGACTAAACCAAAAGCTAAGAAATTTTCTGAACACAGACAAACACTTCGAGAGAGAGTAGCTGGGACTGGGGTCTGGGGACCATGGTTATGGGGGACATCCAGGTCAACTAGCATAATAAAATTTATTAAGAAAATGTTCTGCATCCCACTTTGGTGAGTGGTGTCTGGAATCTTAAAAGCTTGTGAGTGGCCATCTAAGATACATCAATTTGTCCCAACCCACTTGGAGCAAAGGAAAATGAGGAACACCAAAGACACAAGGAAAACATTAGTCCAAGAGATAAAAGAGCCACATAACCAGAGACTCCATCAGCCTGGGACCAGAAGAACTAGATGGTGCCTGGCTACCATCAATGACCGCCCTGACAGGGAACACAGCTGAGAGTCCCTAACAGAGCAAGAGAAAAGTGTGGAACAAAAAAATTCACATAAAAAGACCAGACTTAAAGGTCTGACTGAGACTGGAGGAAACCCCAAAGCCATGGCCCTGGACACTATGTTAACCCAGAACTAAAATCATTCCCAAAGTCCACTCTTCAGACAACGATTAGACTGGACAATAAAACATAAAATAATACTTGTGAAGAGTGTGATTCTTAGTTCAAGCAGCTGCAGGAGACCGAATGGGCAGCTCCTGTCTGGAGGCAGGATGAGAAGGCAGGAAGGGACAGGAGCTGATTGGATGGACATGGAAAATCCGGGGTGGAAAACGGGAGTGTGCTGTCACATTGTAGGGAATCACAACTACTGTCATATAAACTTGTGTGCATTAAATTTTGTATGAGAGGTTAACTTGGCCTGTAAACTTTCACCTGAAAAAAAAAAAGGTCATATCAGAGTAGTGTAGGTCCTAATCCAATCTGAATCATGTCCTTATAAAAGAAGAGACACAGAAGGAAATAGCCATGTGAAGATGGAGTTATGCCGCAGCTGCAAACCAAGGGATGCCTAGGGTTACCAGAAGCTTGGATAGACAAGAAAGGATCTTTGCCTTTGGAGAGAACATAGTCCTGCTGACACCTTGAATTCAGGATACTAGCCTCCAGAACTGTGAGATAATAAATTTTTGCTGTTTAAAGCCACCTACTTTGTGGTACTTTCTTACAGTAGCACTAGGAAACTGATATAAGTGGATACAGCCCAAAAGTTCATCAACTGTTCAGTAGATCAACCTATCATGGTATAGCCATACAATGGACTATTATATGGCAATAAAAAGGTATGAATACGTGCTACAACACAGATAAACTTTGAAACATTATGCTAAGTGAAAGAAGCCAGTCACAAAAAAAACCACATATTCCATTTTTATGAAATGTCCACAAAGGCAAATCTGTAGAGACAGAAAGTAGATTTGTGATTGCTAGGGCTAGAGGAGCTGGGGGTAACTGGGAGTTACTGCTAATGGGTGTGGGGTTTATTTTTGGGGTGATGAAAATTGTCTGACAGAGTAGTACAACTCTGTGAACATACTAAAAGCCATTGAACTTTAAATGGGTGAATTGCATGGTATGAATCATATCTCATTTAAAGGAAAAAAAAGGTAATATGCCTTTTGTTAGGTTTTTGTTTCAGAGACAGAACTTAAATCTATGCCACACGTACATTATTCTTACTTTACCTACATAATTATAATATTCTAGAACCGCAGTTCTTCAAGTGTGGTCCCTGGACCAACAGTATGTGCATTGCTAGGAACTTGCTAGAAATGCAAATTCTGAGACTCTACCCCAGACTTGCTGAATCAGAATTTCTGAAGTTGGGCCTAGTAACACTTGTTTCAATAAGCCCTGCAGGTGATTCTGACGCTTGTTAAGGTGTTAGATCAACTGCCCTCCACAAGAGAAATCTAAGATCTCTTTCCCTAGGATAAGTTTGACTACACTAAAGTCCTTCCCCACCCCTGCCGCAGGATAGTCAATGGACCCTCTCTTTTACTAATAAGCAAGGTTACCCTACTCTTTCCTTTCTTCTTTCTCCATACATGCATTTAAGCTATGGCTTGCTCTATATATATGTTGCTACCCTCTGACTTCCTTTCTCTATGTCTTGTTAGGTGCCGTCGAGTCAGTTCTGACTCATAGCGACCCTATGTACAACAGAGTGAAACACTGCCCAGTCCTGTGGCATCCTCGCAATCGTTGTTATGCTTGAGCCCATTGTTGCAGCCCCTGTATCAATTTATCTTGTTGAGGGTCTTCCTCTCTTTCGCTGACTCTCTACTTTACCAAGCATGATGTACTTCTCAGGGACTGACCCTCCTAAGTGGCAGTAGTATATTCCAATATTTAGGTTCAGAAGGAGCTAGGAAATCCCACTGAAGGTCCTGAGACCTTAACATGTTCCAACTAAATCACTCCAACAGAGCACAACACACTGGCATATTGGGTACTTGATTTCCAATTTTTATTGTTCCTTGGGTAGACAGCTCCGCTGAAACTCTGTGGGAAGAAACAGGGCATGTCAGGCCAGGGTGGGAGCATTTTGGGTCCCTGGATGAATGACCTCATAAGAGAATCAAAGCTTCACCAGCGTGACATTTACCATATCTCCAGGACTTATACCACATCTACCCTGCTTATAAAACATCCACCCCTCTTACATCAGCCTACTTTATTTACCCATACTTCCATGTCCAGGATGAGCATGGTCAAGGAACAGCCATATGAAATTGTCTTTATGTGCTCATTGGGGTTTCCTGGGAAGATGGGGGCCCAGGCTGTTGGGTTAGGGGCTCTGAGAGCAAGTGGCAGAACCCTGTGGCCTTAGGCAGCATAACTCAGGCCCACTCCCTAGAAGAAAGCGGTCCCTTGTCTAAGTGCTAAATATAGGTGACCTGCCCTTTTGTGGGTTGTGTGGGAAGGGGGGAACAGATGACCTCTATTAGCCATGCTAAATGTGCACACATATGTGTGTAAACAATATATCCATAGACATGGAAATAAATCTCTCACCAGCTCCCTTCCTGCATCAGAAAACAGAAATACGTAGAGAAAAATTTAACAACTACAAACCCACAGCTAAGTTATCAAAACCAAATTAAAGCTGTCGGATATTTTTTGTTGAAACATCTCTACCTCTGAAATCTAATTTCTTACAACTTTCCATATAGGATCCTGCGCTGTATTATTTATAAGTAAATAATATTCTGCCCTACCTTGACAGCATTTCCTGGCTGCAGGAAGCACTGCAGCTATGAAGTAAAAGAATTATTTTGGTAATGTTTCCATAGCTACCTTGATTTGACACGAGGTTTATTCTGTTTAAAGTGTACTGACCTATTCACATCCTTATTTGTAGTATTTTCAATCTAATCCCTTGTCTGCCTATTCCCATCCAATGTTCTTGTGAATTCTGTATTTAAGGAGGCCCTGAACGTATAAATATATGGTAAGCAGGCTTCCCAGTTAGATGTAGCAATATGATGATTTTTTTTTTCTTTTTTTCCCGTTTCTTTCCAGCGTGTATTTGTTCTGTTCTGCCCTTCCAACACTGGGGAAACTTCCCAAGGTTCTTGAGGTAAAGGCTGTTCAAGGTATGCTGGTGCCCTCTTGTGGTCATTCTGGCTTTGTGTTTTCTTTCCCAGAAGCCTCCTAGACAACTGACGGTGCAAGAGGCTAACGAGAAATGATACCTCCAAATGTCACTGTTAGTTGTCTTGGGTGTCCTTGTGTCCCTGTCTTTTGTCCTCTGAAGACATGAGGGTCTGTCTAGGAGGACAGGAAGGCTCTCCTGGTGGCAGTGTAGCGCCTCAGGGTTACAGGGCCTCTGCTCTTTCCACCAAGGCAGTGGCTTCATTAATGAGAAACAGTACTCAAAGGTTAGGCCATAGGAAGTGACATGGGACATACCTCAGGTGGATCAAGCAACTCTCAGAAGGCTCTGTAATGAAGAAAATCCACAGAAAGAGAAGATGGGGTTTCACCTGAACATAGCATAGCTCATCATCAAAAAAGAGCAAGGAACAGGTATGACCACACCTTCTTGAAAGATGAAAGTATAAACTCCCAGTGCTGATTAAGAAATCAGGACAGAACAACCAGTAAAATTCTAATTAATTCAATGTAACTATTTTTTACTGAATAAACATAAGAGAAAGTGAATAATGTATGGTCCCAGCACTGTCCCAACAGAACTTTCTGCGATGAAAATGTTCTGTATCTGTGTTGTCTGATACAGAAACCACAAGCTACATGGACTATTGAGCGTTTGAGATGTGGCCTGTAAAACTGAGGAACCTGAATTTTTGTTAATTAAATTTAAATAGTCACGTGTGGCTACTGGCTACCATACTGCACAGCATAGATCTGGGGGTGAGGGGAACAAATAAAACTAGAACACAGACAACTACAATACAATATCCCACATAATATGTAGTATAAAAACAAAAACCAAGCCCACTGCCATCGAGTCAATTCCGACCCTCATAGGAAAGTACAAATAAAGGTCCGTAGTGGGAAGGTGAAGGATGCTCGAATGTGAATGATGCTCGAATATGAATGATCAGAGAAGGTTCATGAAAGAGGAGGCATTTGAGCTGGGCCTTAAAGAATAGGTTGCTCTTATTAGACAGAGATGATAATGAGAGCATTCCAGGTGGCTGGAATAACATGCATAAAGATATAGAATGGGGAACTATAAGTAAATGCTCAAAGATCCATCTACCCCTTCAAATAAATCATGGGCCTCAGTAATGGCGTACTTCTCAGGTAGAGACATGTCAACATTCACACTTAATTCCCTCTCCCTACAAGACAAGAGTCTTGGCTAGGCCAGTGTTCCACAACTTCTTCCACATCATGGCTCACAAGGAAAATGAGAAAATTTGGAAGCATGCTGGGGTAATCAGAAGGTGATCTTCACCCAAGGAGCCAGGTCGCTCTGGACTATAAGGAGGAAAGTGTGCCTGGGACAAGCAGTGATAAGATTTCCCTGGTTGCCATAAAGAAAGCATCTCTGAGACCATCTCCTAACACCCAAATGTTGGGTGTTATGGATTGAATTATGTCCCTCAAAAATGTGTGTCAACTTGGCTAGGCCATGATTCCCAGTATTGGGTGATTGTCCACCATTTCATCATCTGATATGACTTTCCTGTGTTGTAAACCCTACCTCTGTGATATGTTAACGAGGTGGGATTAGCAGCACTTATGTTAATGAACAGGACTCAATCTACAAGTTTAGGCTCTGTCTTGAAGCAATCTCTTTTGAGATATAAAAGAGAGAAATGAGCAGAGACACATGGGGACCTCATACTACCAAGAAACAAGACCCAGAAGAACAGTGCATCCGTTGGACCCAGGGTCCCTGTGCTGAGAAGCTCCTCGATCAGGGAAGATTGATGACAAGGACCTTCTCCCAAAGCTGACAGAGAGAGAAAGCCTTCCCCTGGAGCTGGCACCCTGAATTCGGACTTCTAGCCTCCTACACTGTGCAAGAATAAGTTTCTTTGTTAAAGCCATCCACCTCTTGCATTTCCGTTATAGCGGCACTAGATAACTAAGACACTGGGTTATATCTCACCCACACTGTTGCCTGTGAAACATCATAGGTAAGAGGCTAAACTGCTACCACAGTCCTCTTTGTGGTCCATTCTCCCATATTAGAAGCAAAGTAGAGGAATGCATCCTCCCAGTTCATACCCTAAGCTGCCTCTGAGGTAAGAGACAGGAGGTCCTCTGATGTGGATATTATAAGCTGCTTCTTCCCCCCAAACATGAGCTCAGTTGAGGATTTCTCTTAAGTGAAGCCACACCCGCAGCACTTTCTGCTTCCAGAGCCATCCCCAGAATCTCAAGTCTGAAGTTGGTTACTTAATCTTGATCCTTGTTAATTGCTAGTCTGGCCTTCCTTTCTCTTAGCAGGAAAACTACAAGGAAGTGGTGAAGTTTAATATTGTTTATAAACCCGGTAACCTTGGTTCTCCTGCCCCTTACCAGACTTGCCTATTGCAGTATTTGTTCCACTAGGATGATAGGGCAACATACACCTTCTGATCACTGATGCATGTTTATAAATCCAGCATCACAGTTGTGATCCACTTTGCCACCCATCCGTTACAGTGCAGCAGGGCAGTCCCATCCAGAAAGTCCACCTTAATGACATTGGGCCTTGAAGATAACATCTCTCTGCCTTCAGTCAGCCCATACTTAAATCATTTCATTTACATTATTATTTAGTTCTAGTATTTTCTATCTTAGGATTTCATCTGCTTTCCATGAGTTACTTAGAAGTGTGTTTTCAAATTCCCAAATGTATAAAAGCTGTCAGTCACATTTTTACAGATTCTTAACCATACTGGAATCATAAATTATAGTCTGTCTGCCAGTAAAGTTTTGGTATTCAAGAGTTGTGACCTACTATGAGATCAATTTATGTGTGTACGTGTGTGCCTGTGTGTAAATACACATATATGGTGCACAGGGTAAGAGCTACAGCTGCTAACCAAAAGGTTTATAATTTGAAACCACCAGCCACTCCCTGGAAACCCTATGGGAATCCTATAGTGTCACTATGAGTCGGAATCGATTCAATGGCCATGGATTGGCATTGGCGAAAAACAAGGCTCCAGGAATTGATGGAATATCAATTGAGGCGTTTCAACAAATAGATGCAGTGCTGAAAGTACTTACTTGTTTATGCCAAGAAATATGGAAGACAGCTTCCTGGCCAAATGACTAGAAGAGATACATATTTATGCCTATTCCCAAGAAAGGTGATCCAAACAAACATGAAAATTACAGAACAATATCATGAATATCACACATAAGCAAAATTTTGCTGAAAATCATTCAAAAACGGCTGCAGCAGTATATCAACAGGGAACTGCCAGAAATTCAGGCCAGAAGAACTAGATGGTGCCTGGCTACAACCGATGACTGCCCTGACAGGGAACACAACAGAGAACCCCTGAGGGAACAGGAGAGCAGTGGGATGTAGACCCCAAATTCTCATAAGACCAGACTTAATGGTCTGACTGAGACTGGAAGGACCCCGGTGGTCATGGCCCCCAGGCCTTTTGTTGCCCCAGGATGGGAACCATTCCCGAAGGCAACTCTTCAGACATGGGTTAGACTGGACAATGGGTTGGAGAGGGTTGCTGGTGAGGAGTGAGCTTCTTGGATCAGGTGGACACTTGAGACTATGTTGGCATCTCCTGCCTGGAGGAGAGATGAGAGGGTGGAGGGGGTTAGAAGCTGGCGAAAAGGACATGAAAAGAGAGAGTGGAGGGAGAGAGTAGACTGTCTCATTAGGGGGAGAGTAATTGGGAGTGTGTAGCAAGATGTATATGGGTTTTGTGTGAGAGACTGACTTGATTTGTAAACTTTCACTTAAAGCATAATAAAAATTATTTAAAAAATAAAGAAATTCAGGCCAGTTTCAGAAGAGGACGTGTAACCAGGGATATCATTGCTGATGTTAGATGCATCCTGGCTGAAAGCAGAGAATACCAGAAGGATGTTTACCTGTGTTTTATTGACTATGCAAAGGCATTCGACTGTGTGGATCATAACGAACTATGGATAACATTGCGAAGAATGGGAATTCCAGAACACTTAATCGTGCTCATGAGGAACCTTTACATAGATCAAGAGGCAGTTGTTCAGATAGAACAAGGGGATACTGATTGGTTTAAAGTCAGGAAAGGTGTGTATCAGGGTTGTATTCTTTCACCATACCTATTCAATCTGTATGCTGAAAAAATAATACGAGAAGCTGGACTATATGAAGAAGAACAGGGCATCAAGATCGGAGGAAGACTCATTAACAACCTGCATTATACAGATGACACAACCTTGCTTGCTGGAAGTGAAGAGGACTTGAAGCACTTACTAATGAAGATCAAAGACCACAGCCTTCAGTATGGATTACACCTCAACATAAAGAAAACAAAAATCCTCACAACTGGACCAATGAGCAACATCATGATAAATGGAGAAAAGATTGAAGTTGTCAAGGATTTCATTTTACTTGGATCCACAGTCAACACCCATGGAAGCAGCAGTCAAGAAATCAAAAGACACATTGCATTGGGCAAATCTGCTGCAAAGGACCTATTCAAAGCATTGAAGAGCAAAGATGTCACCTTGAAGACTAAGGTGCACCTGACCCAAGCCATGGTATTTTCAATCGCATCACATGCGTGTGAAAGCTGGACAATGAATAAGGAAGACCAAAGAAGAATAGATGGCTTTGAATTGTGGTGTTGGTGAAGAATATTGAATATACCATGGGCTGCCAAAAGAACGAACAAATCTGTCTTAGAAGTACAACCAGAATGTTCCTTAGAAGCAAGGATGGCGAAACCGTGTCTTACATACTTTGGACATGTTGTCAGGAGGGATCAGTCCCTGGAGAAGGACATCATGCTTGGCAAAGTACAGGGTCAGGGGAAAAGAGGAAGACCCTCGACAAGGTGGATGGACACAGTGCCTGCAACAATGAGCTCAAGCATAATAATGATTGTAAGGATGGTGCAGGACCGGGCAGTGTTTCATTCTGCCGTGCATAGGGTTACAATGAGTTGGAACCGACTTGACAGCACCTAACAACAACAACGACGAATATGTGTGTGTATATATATATATATATATATATCCAAAAGGAAACCAAACTCATTGCCATCAGGCAGCCCATACTTAAATCATTTCATTTATATTACTACTCAGTTCTAGTATTTTCTATCTTTCTTAGGATTTCTTCTGCCATCCATGAGTTACTTAGAAGTAACTTAGCTCTTAACCACTGCACTGCCAGGGCTCCATATATAAAAAAATATATAGAGTTTATTAATTCTGTTGTTCAAATCTTGTATATCCTTTACTAAATCATTATCTATTTGATCTATCAAAAACTAAAAACAAGTTCTGTCAAGTTCATTCTAACTCAGGGCAACCTCAGGTGTGTCTAAGTAGAATTGTGATCATTTGGAAGTAGATCACCAAACCTTTCTTCCAAGGTGTCTCTGGGTGGATTCAAGGGACCAACATTTCAGTTGTTAGCCTTGCACTTAACCATTTGTGCCACCTAGGGACTCTTATTTGAGCTATCAAATACTATTAAAATCTTCAATTGTGATTGTAGTTTTGTGATTTTCTTCTCATAATTCTGACAATATGTGATTTTTACAATTTGAGTCCATGTTACTAGGTGCATACAAGTTTAGAATTATAATATCTTCTTAGTGAACTTTTCTTTTATCATTATATAGTGACTCTAATAATATGTTTGTTTTTAATCTATTTTAGTTGTTTGTCTAGCATGTCTTTTTTCATTCCTTTATTTTCAATCTTTTTTCATCTTTATGTTTTAGGTATGTCTCCGACTCGACAGCACTGGGTTTGGTTTTTGTTTTTGTTTTTGTTTTTCTTGTAAACAGATATAACTAAATTTTAGATTTATTTTAACAACTGATAATGTCTTAAACAACAAGTTTGGTCCATTTACATTTATTGTAATTACTGATATAGTTGGATCTATTTTTAGCACCTTATTTTGTACTTTCTACTTATCCTACTTTTTCTATACAAAATTATTTTCTGTTTTGCCTTTTACTGAATTGAGTTTCATTTATTCTCTATTTCCCCCTCTACTATATTATAATTTCTATTTTCATTTTCATTGTTGCTACTTCCCTTACATTTTAACCAGGCATACATAAAGTCTAACATTAATTAGTATCCCAAGCCTCTTTCCACACTATATAAATAACTTGTTGTTGCTGTTGTTAGGTGCTGTCGAGTCAGTTCCGACTCATAGCAACCCTATGCACAACAGGAGGAAACACTGCCCGGTCCTGAGCCATCCTTATAATCATTGTTATGCTTAGCTCATTGTTGCAGACACTGTGTCAATCCACCTTGTTGAGGGTCTTCCTCTTTTCCAATGACCCTGTACTCTGCCAAGCATGATGTCCTTCTCCAGAGATTGATCCCTCCTGACAACATGTCCAAAGTATGTAAGACACGGTCTCACCATCCTTGCCTCCAGGGAGCATTCTGGCCGCACTTCTTCCAAGACAGATTTGTTCATTCTTTTGGCAGTCCATGGTATATTCAATATTCTTCGCCAACACCACAATTCAAAGGTGTCAACTCTTCTTTAGTCTTCCTTATTCATTGCCCAGCTTTCACATGCATATGATGTGATTGAAAATACCATGGCTTGAGTCAGGCACACCTTAGTCTTCGGGGTGACATCTTTGCTCTTCAACACTTTGAATAGGTCCTTTGCAGCAGATTTGCCCAATGCAATGTGTCTTTTGATTTCTTGACTGCTGCTTCCATGGGTGTTGACTGTGGATCCAAGTAAAATGAAATCCTTGACAACTTCAATCTTTTCTCCATTTATCATGATGTTGCTCATTGGTCCAGTTGTGAGGATTTTTGTTTTCTTTATGTTGAGGTGTAATCCATACTGAAGGCTGTGATCTTTGATCTTCATTAGTAAGTGCTTCAAGTCCTCTTCACTTCCAGCAAGCAAGGTTGTGTCATCTGTATAATGCAGGTTGTTAATGAGCCTTCCTCCAATCCTGACTCCCTGTTCTTCATATTCCTAAATAGCTTAGAATTATTTTATTTCGATTGCTTCTATTATCTTACATGTTAAAGTTAGCAGGTATTTTAGATCCCTCTTGGTTTTTACTTTCAAATGTAGCCTGTATTATTATTGTTTTACATAGATACTGCTAGGAGTTCCTGGTGGTGCAAAAGGTTAAGCACACAACTACTAGTCAAAAGGTTGGTGGTTCAAACTCACCCACAAGCCCCTCAGAAGACAGACCTGGTGATCTGCTTCCAAAAGGTCACAGCCTTGAAAACACTATGGAGCAGTTCTACTCTGTACACATGGGGTCACCATGAGTTAGAATCAACTCATAGGCAGCCAATGACAACAACATATAGCTATTGCTTGTTTACATTTAGTCACAGGTTTACCAATATCTTACCTACCATTCCTTCTTAAATTTTATCCTTCCCTTTTGGGCTCTTTTTCCTTAAATTCTCCTATTTGTTGTTCCTTCATCAAAGATCTATTAGTGGTAATACATTCAACATTTTTTATCTGGAAATGTCTTCATTTTGCCCTCATTCTTGTATTATAATTTATCTGGACAAAGAATTCTAAATCAGCATTTTGTGTTTTCCAGCATTTTCAAGTTATTCTCCCATTGCTTTCTGATTTCCACTGTATTGGTTGAGAAGTCTGCTGTCAATCTAATCATTCCTTTCTAGGTAAAGTCTATTCTCCGTGAGTGCTTTTAAAACATTCTCTTCTCTCTAATATTCTACTTTTTCACTATTATGTGTCTAGATGTGGGTTTTCCTTTTGTTTATCCTACTCAAGACTATGCTGCCTAAATCAGAGGATTCCTGTCTTTCATCAACACTAGAAAATTTTCTCTTATCTCTTTAATATCTCATTATCTCTTCAGATATTACTTTTCCAAAATTCCTTTTATTTTACCTTTTATAACAATCTCCCTCAACAAAAAAATTATCATTTCTAGAAAATGTATGTGATTCTGTTTGCTTTTTTAAAATAATGCCTCATACGCTTCTCATATTTTTATTGCTTCTTTTACAGCTTTAATCATAATTATCTGAGAATTCATTCATCAAACACTTATTGAGAGTAGAGTATGTACCAGGTCATTGGAACACTAACAAGATCTCATTTCTGTTGTCAAGGAGGTATAAGTCTAATAAGAGAGAAAAACAGCACATAAATTATGACATAATATGTAAGGACTATGATAGAGATTTGGTTGGGGTATTATGGGGAAACTGAGGGAAGAATCTGACCCAGCCCAAGGGTAATTTGAAAAAGCTTCCAGAGGGATGTGAGGCCTAAACTAATTCTGAAAAGATTAGAAGGGATCTAGGTGATATAAAAAGAAATAGCATGAGAAAAAGCAAGGAGGTGAAAATATGTATGAAGTGTTCCAAGAACTACCCAGCTCATATGACTAGAACTTAAAGTTCTTGGGATAGATGGAGGGAGAGAGGGGAGGGACAGGGACAAGAGATGAAAATGGAGGCATGATCAGGGGTCAAGTCACAGAGGACCTGGCAAGCCCTGATAAGGACTTCAGACAGTCTTAGGTACACAATGGTTACCAAAAGCAATGGAGCTTTTGAAGAACATGTAGCCCACTATAAGTGAAAATTTACCAATGACAAAGAAATTCCAGTGTTAGGTGAAGCTGTTGTTGAGCTGGGTCATCTAGAGTAAGTGTACCTGTCTGCTCTAGCTGGTGACATAAATGTGTCACATGACCAGAGAGTACATACCTTAACTAAAGGTATTCAAATTTTAAAAAATAAATAGAAAGTAAGAGATATCATGCTGGCCAAACAAAATCACATTTGCTCACTCTGGTTTAGACTATTTTTAATAAGTCTAAAAAAATACTGAGACCCAATTGTTGGATTTTTCAGGACTTTCTTTTAGCTTTGAGACTGTCCAGAGTGCTCAACTCCAGCCTTGTGTCTATTGCCACCTTAAAGTGAACATCAATGGCAAGTTGAGGGAAGAGAATACCACAAGACCTCTGAAATCTGGCTGAGGTGGAGGTTGCAGAACCCTAAGAGCCCAGCTGTTGGTTTCTTCTTAAGAGTCCATCCACTCTTCCAGAAGCTCTGGCCAAGAGCAAGGCACGACTAAAGTATGGCCTCATGGGTGTCCTCCAGGTGTCCAGGAGTTCTCCACGTCTGGATCTCTAAGGAAATCCTAACAAAGACAGCCCACATTTATTGAGTGCTGACAATGGTCAGACTCTGTTCTATATCCTTTACATGTGTTATGCCATCATATCCTCACAACATCACAATGAATTAGCTAATTTTATTCTCAGTTTACACATTAGGAAACTAGATCCAGAGAGATTAAGTAACTTACCCAAGAGCACACAACAAGGAAGTGATTGAGCTTGATTCCAGCCCAGGAAGTCTGGCTCCTATACTTGCACTCTTAACCACTATGCTCTGCTGCCTCCAAGATAGAAAAAAATGCTACCTCAGTCACTGCTATAAAAGGAAAAGTGGTAAAATCTATGACACAGCATTTGTCTGTCTGTCTGTCTACAGAAAAGTTCACCTACACTCACTACATTCTGTTGTATGTGGCCAGGAAGATGCAGCTTGATCCTGTACAAGAAGCCTCTGGAGGACTTCACTGTGGGAATCTTTTCTCCCGCTGCCGTTTGGTATAATTTCAAAGCTGTGGTGATGTAGTCATTGATTGGCCTGAGAAGGTGAAGAGCTATAATGGGGCAAAGTACTATCAAATTTTTATGTTTAACTGGTTTTAAAAATACATAGGTTCAAAACTTCCAGCCAACATGGTACTATAGACAGAAGCACCTCACCATCCCTCCACAGCAAAGACCCCCCCAAAAAAACATCAAATGAAGAGATAAAGAACTCAACCAAGCACCAAATGGAATAAGAAACTGACAGAGAACAGAGAGCAAGGACAGATACGTGTGGAGGTCCCCTATCAGCTAACACAGCACAGATCCACCATCTTGGACTCCTGTCAGAGATTGGCAGACAGGGAGTATGGGAAAGTAGCTTCACGAAGCTCCCAGCAGGAGATGGAACACCTGGTAACCAGTGGTATATGCTTTCCCACCACTGACCCTTCTCTCCA
Source organism: Loxodonta africana (assembly GCF_030014295.1). NCBI lineage: Eukaryota > Metazoa > Chordata > Mammalia > Proboscidea > Elephantidae > Loxodonta > Loxodonta africana. The sequence continues at coordinate 42,775,772 of NC_087367.1, read as the reverse complement.
TTACTCGACTTCCCCCGCTTCATAGCTGATTGTGGTAGCTCAGACAGCCAGGAAGAGCAGAGTCCATGCTGCTTGGATTCACCCTGCCCACGCCAGAGATCAGCGGACAGGTAGTATGGAAAAGCAGCTTCAAGGAGGTCCCAGCAGAAGACAGAGCAGCCGGTAACCACCAGTATACTCTTTCCCATTCCCGCATCCTGCTCACCCTCCTCTGCTTCCCACCAGCCACAGTCTCTTGGCTGGGAGACACTGGCTTCAGCCTCTTGCCACTTGGATTCACCCTGCCCACGCTGGCCGGCTCCCAAAGTGCCATTTGTTTGTCGCTGGTACTGCTTGGTTTCTTCCGTGTCTCTCACCACCTCCCCCTCCTTTCACTCAAGCACCTGGCTCTGTGTCCCATCTTTGCTTTCTCTTGAAAGGCTGTGAAGCACCACTTGACTGGGGAACTGCTTTCCCTGCCCATGCCACCACGGTGGTGGGATTCCCAGGGCTTTTGTTGTTATTGTTGTTTTTATTTGTTTTCTTTTTCTTTCAGTGGTTTTGGAGCCCCCTTTTAGCCAGGCTGTACTGCAAGGCTTGGGAGACCCTTCCCTGGTCTCCACAGCCATGACAGTTGGCTCACTGGGGGCATTTCATCCTTTTTTTTTTCTTTTTTCCTTTTTGTCTTTCTTCATTTCTCAGTTTCTTGTCTCTCTATACTTACCTACTTTTCCTGTCTCTTGAATACCTGGCACTGTGTGACGTCTCTACCCTTTCTAGTAAGGCTGTACTGTCTGGCCTGGGAGCCATTTCTCCAGTCTTCACAGCCACACCAGTGGGATCCCCAGGAGCTTTTCTTTTCTTTTTTTTTTCTAATTTTTTTCTTTTTCCCTTTTTCTCCCCCCACATTTTGTTTTTCTCCATTTCTCAGTTTCCCATCTCTCCACTCCAATGGCAAGCTCCCTTAGCACTTTTTTGTGTTTGTTTGTTTTTGGCTCCTGTTTCTCTCTCCTCTTTTCCACACCCATCTTAGCCCCACACATCACAACCTCCCCCCTCTTTCTGGCCTACCTGCATCATGCACTGAACATCACACCCCCAAGCAGCACAGGCGCAGCCTACTTGCCCTGCACTGATTCACAGCCCACTCTGTCAGCCCTGGTATGTGCCACAAACAGCTCATCCCAGCCCCTCCCCTTCAGCTGGACCTGCCCTGCTGCACCATAGCTGAGTGACTGATCCTGCCCATTAGACAAGAAGGTGAAAAGTACCATGTCCACAGACAAGAAAACAACAAAGAACGTACAGCCCACCTGGTCATTATTTTAAAAAAACAGAACAGGATGGTTTTAGTAGGTGTTCAAAATAAAACATCAGATGACATTCCAGTATAAGGAAAGGCACTAGAACTACCTAATAGGGAATTCAAATTTCTAAAATTCAGAGTTATCCTAGAGTTGAAAGAAAAAGTAGACAAAAATGAGGAAACAATACACAAATTCATGGAAAAGGCAGAAAAATTCATGGAAAATACAGACAAAAAATGGAAGAATTCAGGAAAATGATACAGGAACAAAATTCCAGAATAAATTCACAACTAGAAATCACGCAAAAACAGCAACCAGAAATCCAAAAGACAAACAAGACTTCAGAAATGGACAGTGTCATAGAAGGGTTGAGGAGCAGTCTGAAATGATGGAAGACAGGATCAGTGAAGTTGAAGACAAACACTGGGATACAACTCTATTTGAGGAAAAATCAGAAAAAAGAATGAAGAAAAATGGAAAAACCCTGAGAATTATGTGGGATAAAATCAAAAGCAAAAACTTGCAAGTGATTGGAGTTCCAGAACAGGGGGAGAAAAAGAACAACACAGACAGGATTATTTAACAATTGCTGACATAAAAATTCCCTAAAATCATGAAAGACAAAGAGCTGACCATCCAAGAAGCTCAAAGAGCCCCATACAGGACAGACCCCAAAATAAAATCAGCAACACATATCATAGCCACACTTGCTAAAACTAAAGACAAAAAAGAATCCTTAGAGCAGCTCGAGAAAAACAAAAAGTCACATACAGAGGAGAAACAATAAGACTAAGCTACGATTATTCAGCAGAAACCATCCAGGCAAGAAGGCAATGGAATGGCATAAATAAAATCTTGAAAGAAAAATATTGCCAACCAAGAATAATATATCCCACAAAACTCTCATTCAAATATGATGGTGAAAACAGGACATTTCCAGAAAAACAGAAATTAAGGGAATGCATAAAAACCAAAACAAATCTACAAGAATTATTAAAAGGAGTTTCTTGGTCTAAGAACAAACATGATTAGACCACAGCCTGAATCTAGGATTCAAGATTACACCAGTCAGATACCAACCTAGGAAATGAACTCTCAAGGACTATCCAAAACCAAAACAATTACAACAGATAACCAGAGAGGTTAATCTGTAAATGAAAATAACGTCAGAAAAATAAAAAGGGGAATAAATGGTGTAGGTATAGAACTTTCTAATGGAGAAGAAGGCAAGGCGACACCAAATAATAATTGACTGGTTCAAACCTAGGAAGATAAGGGTAAATTTCAAGGTAAGCACAAACCTACTTATCTAAATAAAGAAGAAAACCATAACATCTCAGTAAAAACAAAATCTACAAAAACAAAAAAACTGAAAAAAAAATCCACAAAAAAAGGAATTCAACACAGGAGAGTAAGAGGAACAAAGAAAATATCACCACCGCACACACAAAAAAAAGGCACTACAAAATGACAGCAATAAACTCACACTTACGAATAATTATGATGAATGTAAATGGCCTAAATGCACCCATAAAAAAGACACAGGTAACAGAATGCATGAAAAAAAAAAAAAAACAGGATCCATCAATATGCTGTCTAAAAGAGACACACCTTAGAAACAAAGAAGTAAATTTATTAAAAATCAAAGGATGGAAAAAAATGTATCAAGCAAACAGCTACCAAAAAAGTCCAGAAGTAGCAATACTAATCTCAGATAAAATAGACTTTAAATCAAAATCCACCATAATAGACAAAGAAGGGCACTATATAAAGATTAAAGGGATGATCCATTATGAAGACATAACCATAACAAATATCTACGCACCCAATCACAGGGTTCCAAAATACATAAAATAAACTGTAACAGCACTGAAAAGAGAAACTGAAAGTTCCACAATAACAGTATAAGACTTCAACACACCACTCTCAGTAAAGGACAAAACATTTAGAAAGAAACTCAACAAAGATACAGAAGATTTAAAGGCCACAATCAGCCAATTTGACCTTATAGACATATACAGAACACTCTACCCAACAGCTGCAAGGTACACATTCTTTTCCAATGCACATGGAACATTCTCCAGAACAGATCACTTCTTAGGCCACACAGCAGCCCTCAACAAAATCCAAGACACTGAGATAAGACAAAGTGTCTTCTCTGACCACGACATCATCAAGGTAGAAATTAACAACAGGAAAAGCAAGAAAAAAATCAATTACATGAAGGCTGAATAACACCCTGCTTAAAACTCACTGGAAAATAGAAAAAAATCAGAGATGGAATCAAAAAATTCTTAGAATCAAATGAGAATGAAAACACATCATACCAAAACCTTTGGGACACAGCAAAAACGTCCTCAGAGGTCAATTTATAGCAATAGATGCACACACCAAAACAGAAGAAAGGGACAAAATCAAAATATTAGCTACAGAACTTGAACAAATAGAAAGAGAACAGTAATAAAAGCCCACAGCCACCAGAAGGAAATAATAAAGATCAGAGCAGAAATAAATGAAATAGAGAATACAAAAACAATAGAAAGAATCAACAAAACCAAAAGTTGGTTCTTTGAAAGGTTCAACAAAAACAACAAAACACTGACCAACCTGACAAAAGAAAAACAGGAGAGGACGCAAATAACCCAGATAAGAAGTGAAATGGAGGACATTACAACAGACCCAACAGAAATAAAACAGATCATAACACATTATTACAAAAAACTAAACACCAACAAATTTGATAACCTAGAGGAAAAGGACAAATTTCTAGAAACACACTACCTACCTGAAATAACACAAAATGATGTTGAAAATCTGAGCAGACTCACAAAAAGAGAAGAGATCGAAAAGGTAATTAAAAAAACTTCCAACAAAAGAAAGCCCTGGCCCAGAAGGCTGCACTGGAGAATTCTACGAAACATCCAGTGAAGAGCTTATACCAGCACTACTCAAAATATTTCAGAACATAGAAAAGGAAGGAATACTTCTGAATTCATTCTATGAAGCCAGCATAACCCTGATAACAAAACCAGGCAAAGACACCAGAAAAAAAGAAAATTACAGACCAGTATATCTCATGACTATTAATGCAAAAATTCTCAACAGAATTCTAGCCAATAGAATTCAGCATCATTTCAAAAAAAAGATACACCACAACCAAGTAGTATTCATAGCAGGTATGCAAGGATGGCTCAACAATAGAAAATCAATCAATGTAATCCACCACATAAATAAAAGGAAAGAAAAGAATCACATGATCCTCGCAATTGATGTAGAAAAGGCATTTGAGAAAGTCCACCCAATCCTGATAAAAAAAACTCTCAATATAATAGGTATTGAAGGGAAATTTTTCATCATTTCTCAACATCATTTTTAATGAAGAAAGGCTGAAAACATTCCCTTTGAGAACAGGAACAAGACAAGGATGCCCTTTATCCCCATTCCTATTTAATATTGTGATTGAAGTCCTAGCTAGAGCAATACGGCAAGAAAAAGAAATAAAGGGCATCCAAATTGGTAATGAAGAAGTAAAACTGTCCCTATTTGTGGATGATATGATACTATACACAGGAAACCCAAAAGACTCCACGAGACAACTACTGGAACTAATAGAAAGATTCAGAAGAGTACCATGATACAAGATAAACATACAAAAATCAATTGGATTCTCATACACCAATAAAGAGAACAATGAAAAGAAAATCACAAAAACAATGCCACTTACAATAATAATAAAAAAAAAAACACTTAGGAATAAATCTAACCGGGGATGTATAAGACCTATAAAAAGAAAATTATAAAACACTACCTCAAGAAACCAAAAGAGATCTACATAACTGGGAAAACATACCATGCTCATGGATAGGTAGACTCAACATTGTGAAAATGACAGTTCTACCCAAAACAATTTACAAATACAATGTAATCCCGATACAAATACCAACAACATTCATTAAAGAGTTGGAAAAACTAACTGACTTTATACAGAAAGAGAAAAAACCCTGGATAAGTAAAGCACTATTGAAGGATAAAGTAGGAGGACTCCTATTACCTGACCTCATAACCTACTATACAGCTACAGTAGTCAAAGCAGCCTAGTACTGGTACAATGACAGAAACATTGATCAATGGAACAGAATTGAGAACCCAGATGTAAAAGCATCCACCTACAGTCACCTGATCTTCGAGATGGCCCAAAGTCCATCGTACGGGGAAAAGACTGTCTTTTTAATAAATGATGCTGGCAAAACTGAATGAACATCTGCAAAAAAATGAAAAAGGACCCATACCTCGCACCATATACAAAAACTAATTCAAAACAGATCAAAACCTAAATATAAAGCCAAAAGCTGTAAAGTTCATGGAGGAAAAAATAGGATCAATGCTACAGACCCTAATACATGGCATTAACAGGATATAAACCATAACCAGTGACACACAAACTCCAGAAAATAAGTTAGATAACTGGGATCTTCTAAAAATTAAACACTTATGCTCATCAAAAGACTTCACCAAAAGAGTGAAAAGAAACCTATAGACAAAGGTCTAATCTCCGAAATCTACAAGACTATCCAACACCTCTGCAACAAAAAGACAAATAATCCAATTAAAAAATGGGCAAAGGAAATGAACAGACACTTCACCAAAGAAGACATCCGAGCAGCCAAAAGACACATGAGGAAATGCTCTTTATCACTATAGAGAAATGCAAACCAAAATCACAATGAGATACCATCTCACCCCAGCATTACTAGCACGAATCAAAAAAATAGGAAATAACAAATGTTGGAGAGGCTGGAGGGAGATCAGAACTCTTATGCACTGCTGGTGGGAATGCAAAATGACACAACCATTTTGGAAAACAATATGCCGCTTTTTTTTTTTTTTTTTTAGAAAGCTAGAGAGAGAAATACCATACGATCCAGCAATCCCACTCCTAGGAATATATCCTAGAGAGGTAAGAGTCATCACATGAAAAGACATATGCACATCCATGTTCACCACAGCATTATTCATGATAGCAAAAAGATAGAAACAACCTAGATGTCCATCAACAGATGAATGGATAAACAAACTGTGGTACATACATACAATGGAGTATTAGGTAACGATAAAGAACAACACTGAATCTGCGAAGCATCTCATAACTGGGTGAATCTGGAGGGCATCATGCTGAGTGAAATAAGTCAATCACAAAAGGACAAATATTGTATGAGACCGCTACTGTAAAAACTCATGAAAAGGTTTACACACAAAAAGAAACAATCTTTGATGGTTACAAGGGAATGGAGGAGATGGGAGGAGATGGAAAAACACTAAATAGAAAATAGATAAGTGGTGACTTTGGTGAAGGGTCAGACAGTACGCAATACTGGGGAAGCCAGCACAACTTGCACAAAGCAAGGTCATGGAAGCTCCATAGACACATCCAAACTCCCTGAGGGACCAAATTGCTGAGCTGAGGGTTGTAGGTACCATGGTCTTGGGAAACATCTAGCTCAATAGGCATAACATAGTTTATAAAGAATATGTCCTACATTCTACTTCGGTGAGTAACGTCTGGGGTCTTAAAAGCCTGCAAGTGCCCACCTAAGATATTCCATATGTCTCACCCCTTTGGGAGCAAGGGAGAATGAGGAAAACTAAAGACACAAGGGAAAGATTAGTCCAAAGGACTAATGGCCTTCTACCATGGCCTCCACCAGACTGAGTTCCATATAACTAGATGGTGCCCAGCTACCACTGACTGCTCTGGCAGGGGTCACAAAAGAGGGTCCCAGACAGAGTTGGAGAAAAATGTAGAACAAAATTCTAACTCACAAAAAAAGATCAGACTTACTGGTCTGACAGAGACTGGAGAAACCCTGAGAGTATGGTCCCTGGACACCCTTTTAGCTCAGTAAAGAACTCACTCCCAAGGTTCAACCTTCAGCCAAAGATTAGACAGGCCCATATAACAAAATGAGACTAGAGGGGCACACCAGCCCAGGGGCAAGAACTAGAAGGCAGGAGGGGACAGGAAAGCTTGTAACAGGGAACCCAAGGTCGAGAAGCGAGAGTGTTGACATGTCATGGGATTAATCAATGTCATAAAACAATATGTGCACTAACTGTTTAATGAGAAACCAGTTTGCTCTGTAAACCTTTATCTAAAAAAAAAAGTACAATAAAAATTAAATGAATAAAAATACACAGGTCATGGGTGGATATTTGTCAATCAGTGCTTTCTATTTATCCTCCCCCTTCATCATCAAGGTCTCAATTTCAAGCCACTTCTTTCTGCCTCTTCATCTCTATGACCTCCTCTTCCCTCTCTACTTTCTCCTCTCCCATTTTTCCCACTTTCATATTTTTCCCATGGGAGAAAAAAAAGTCCATCACATAGCCGACGTCTAGTGGAAATCGCACTGAACTTAGAATCCATCTCCCTAGATTCAACTGTCAGCTCTGTAGACTTCATTTCCTAAAAGGTGGATATAATAATGCTTTTTCCCAGAATTTATAAATACTTACTGAATATCTACAATGTATTGAGTGCTATGTTAAATATTGGGGATACATCAGTGAACATCAATAATTGTATGCCAACAGTTGTGAGAGGTGCTTTGGAGGATGATACAGAGTGCTATTACAGCCCATCTTGAGGGTCTCTCCTATCTGGGGGGCTTAGAATTACCACAATAAAATAAAATAGAGTATATGAAGGCACATTGTAAACTACAAAATTATACAGAATTGTAAAGTATAATCATTTCTATTCTGATTTATTTCTCCTTCTCATTCTCTTTTTCTCCATCCCTTTTTCCTTTTTTTTTTTTTTTTTTTTTTGGTGCCCCAAGATCAACTCTAGGTTATCAAACAAGGACTAAGAACTACAGGATGCTTATATGATCATAAAAACTTCCACTAAATATTTAAAGAGAATAGGATGGGATATAGAGTATGGAAATATAGATGAAACTTTAAGGGTTTTTTTTTTTTTTAAACAGAGTAAACATTTATTCAGCATCTATTGAATATCAATGTCTGCAGGTATAGTGTCAAACACTGAAGATATAGGGAAAAAAGACACATCCTTGTCCTCAGAGAGCTCACATCCAAGGGGAGACAGAAAAGCGGATAGTATAACGTGATAAGTATTATGGCAGGGGAAGGACTGAGTGTTTGGGAGCACAGAGGAGAGGCTCCTAAACCAGCCTGGAGTGTCAGAGGAAGCTTTGCAGATCAGACAAGGCCTGAGCTGAGTCTTGAAGGGCAAGTAGGAGTTACCCAACTGGTCAAGACAGAGGAAAATCCATATGACCTCAAAGCAGCAATATAAAAATAGCCATAGAGCAGAGTAAAAGCCTTTAAAGGAGTATGCTGTTGCTGTTGGGTGCCATCACGTTGATTTCAACTCATAGCGACTCCATGAGATAAGAGTAAAACTGGCCCACAGGATTTTCTTGGCTGTAATCTTTATGGAAGCAGACCACCAGGTCTTTCTCCCATGAAGCCACTGAGTAAGTTCAAACTGCCATCCTTTGGGTTCGCAGCTGAGTGCTTAACTGTTGTGCCACCAAGACCCCTTTTAAAGGGATAGGGAGTGCATTTCAAACAATGCACTGTTCCTTTCTCTCTTAGAAAAGCCATGGAGGGAGAACACAAGATGGCAGTGGTGCAATGAGATTGCATAAAGCAGGGAACCCTTCAAGCATCAGACAGAAACCGCAAATTATGATAAAGGTTGACAAGAAATGGGCACTCACTTGCCAGGTCAGGGGACTGCGAAATGGTGCAATCTTCCTGGAGGACAATGCAGAAATATGTATCAAAAGCCTTAAAAATGTTCATCTTCTCTGGCCTCATAATTCAACCTTTAGAAATTTATGCCAAGTCAAGATTTTCATACAAGGATATTTACAATGGCTTCATTTTAAAAATGGAGAACTGGAAACATGCCAAAGTCCAACACTGAGGCTAAATGAACTGTGGCACAATAAAGTGCCAGACGGCCAATTATAATCATGTTCTTGAGCAACACTGATGATAAGGAAAATGTTCATGATATAATATTAAGTACAAAAAGTACAATATAAAACTGTATATAGAGTAGGATTCATATTTTATTAAGAATTTACCTACATATATACATATATCAACGTCTGTGCGTGTGTGTGTGTATGTGTGCAAAGAAAAAAGACTGAAAGGAAAAACATCAAAATGTTAGCAGTGGTAAAATTACAGGTGATTTTTATTTTATGTTTTAAACTTTTCTCTATATCCTGCATTTTAATCCTACATATGCCCTACTTTTTTTTTATTACTATCAGAGAAAGATAAATATTTTAAAAGAAAACATTTGCAGAGGGTTATCTCTAAGAAATGAAGTTAAAGTTGATTTTTAAAATTGCTTATGCATTCCAAAGTATTTTTCCAAATTTCATACTATGACTAGGTATTGCTTCTTAAAAGAAAGCAATGAAGAGCCTTTTTTTACTAGGAAACCAGAACGCTATTTTAAGGGACTAATGATTAAGTCACCTGCTGGGAACAGGTGTCAGCTTAGCAGAGAATCACATGGTGACTCCCTTCCCTGCCCCCAGGACCAAAGGACCTCCTATTGCTCACCCACCTATTTTGCTCCATGCACTCACCCTTAAGAATGGGAAGTTGGCAGGGCTTTTGACCTTGATATGTGATCTTTCGGTTTAACTCTGTTATGCCCTTTCTCTGTAGCATGGCATTAAAAATACTCACAGACAAAAGAGCAAGCCAGCCCTTTAGGCTTGGCAGATACTCGCTGGAGTGCTGGGAGAGGATTGCCCACTTAAGGGGGATCTTTCTAAAATAAATACACGAGGCCCTTTGTACAAGACTTTATTTCATCTCCTTAATATTCTTTTTTTTTTTTTTTTTTTCCACCAGATTAATTACCAACAGTTTTTCATCAAGTACATCCCTGGAAGGTAATTATTCGGAGCCTGGATTATTTCCTTCCCCTGTGTATTTGTTGTCGACGGCAATGGGTTTGGTTTTTTGGTTTATAGACCTTGAGGAGCCCTGGTGGTGCAGTGGTTAAGAGCTATAGCTGCTAACCAAAAGGCTGGCAGTTTGAATCTACCAGCCGCTCCTTGGAAACCCTATGGGGTAGTTCTAGTCTGTCCTATAGACTTGACAACAATGGGCTGTTTTCTTTTTTGTTGTTGTTTTGTTGTTGTTGTTTTTAATAGAGCTTGAAGGAGTCCCTAGTTAGTGCAAACAGTTAAAACGTGCTTGTCTACAAACTGAAAAGTTGTTGGTTCAAGTTCACCCAGAGGTCACTTGTAAAAAAGGCCTGGCGATCTACTTCTGAAAAATCAGCCATGGAAAACCCTACAGAGCACAGTTCTACTCTGATACTCATGAGATTGCCATGAGTCAGAGTCAACTTGATGGCAACTGGTTATAGAGACTAAAAAATGTTCTCCTGCCAGAGGAGACGGAAGCAATACTGGGACAGTATAGTTCTTCCTTTGCCATCCACAAGCACTGCACTAAATTTCCCAAACAGCAGGCCTGCACCTTCCATCCATGTTCTTCTTGTTCCAAATATAGTTTTTAAAAAACCTTTTACTTGCCTTTGGCTCCCCCACCCCCACCCCACTGCCCAACACACACAAGCTTCGGCTTGTTCTGAGCTTTGGCCTTCCCAACACTCTTCTCAAGAGGTACGAGAGGCCTGGGCCAACCATTGGTTCCCTTCTCACCCATTTCTTTGGGATTATGTTTACCTCACTGTGTAAAAATGTCGAGTACATTTTGTTATTTTCCAAATTCTGTACCTTCCTATAAAGATCTATAAGGCTGTGCACAGTATTTCTGACCCATTGACTAGAGGCTTCCGCCTGAAAACTTCTCTGTTCTCATATTTCTTTTGTGCTACAGCAGTTGCCCTTCTTGATAACTGATTTCACTGTTTCCTTAGACCTTTTGTTTTTAGACCAACTTCCACCCACCCCTTCAAATTTTGGGTGGAATCTCTCAATTAGGTAGGTTTTTCCTGTCAAACAGATCTTCCAAGATTTAGTGCAAAGTGATCTCTGCCAGAAGTGCTGGTATCAAAAGCCACAATCTAGAAAATCAAAGTTAGCTAGTTAACACCATGTGTAGCCAATACTTCAATTTTCCTTTTACGTTATTCTTCACAAGTAGCAATCTTTAAAATGGAGACTGACATGTTTATGGCCTCTGTGCACCCCCACTCTTAGTCTACCTTTGTTTTTTTTTTATTAAAAAGTAAGTACAAATAAAAGGCAGGGTTTTGCTGCCCCCAGTGGTCACTCCTTCATATGTAAATCCATAGGCATGAGTATTGATCAATAGGACTGATATATCCTGGTGGGCACGCAGCCACATCCTGCTTGCCTGAGTGCTCCAGCAAGAACTCATCTGTGTCAGGACATGGGTTTCCTTCAAAGAGAGTTGGTCTCCAACCCGTGTGACTCACTTCTTCCTCACTGGGCACGTACAGTCTTGCTAGCCCCTGTCAGTGTCATGCTCCCTAGATGTTGATGAGTGTGGGGCGCTCTGGGAAGGATATTTTTCCTCCACCAGCCCCTCCACTGGATCACTGTTTTCTTCTCAAGGACTTCTGAAATTTGTTTAAATCCCCCTCCTCTATTTAAGAGTGGCTTTCTTTCTGGCTTCCTACTTGGTTTGTTTCTTCCCCACTGTCTAAGCCCCTTTCTCCTCTGCTGTGATGGGGGTCCTGCTCAAGCCTTTCACCCTGTCCACAAGCAGGGAGAACACATTGTGTTTGCAGCATGTAGTGATCACTTGGAGGGGGAAGCTGAACATGGTAACTCTGCAACAATTCTCTCAGCTTTCAGGCTTCCTGGGACTAAGGTCTTTTGCTGCTCTCCCCGTATAAAAGGCTTGTCCATGACTTGGTTCTCTGGAAAGCTTGTTCAGAGTTCTCCCAAGAAAACAGCTCTTAAATTAGCTTAATCAGCTGCCTTTCACTGTTAATAATAATGAACTAATTCTACCAAGCTCTCATTTTTAAACATTTAAGAAACAATAAACACATAACATACAGGGACACCTTATACACACACTGGTCATGATTGTCCCCTCACCTCTTCACACCCATGCCCATTTGCTTGGTCTCCTGCCACCAGACACTCAAGAAGAGTTTGTCAAATGCTCCACCCTCACCTGACCCATGTCTTACTTTTGTTTTAAGGGTCTCAAGTCTCATCTCTACAACAATGGGATCATCAATATAGAAGGGACATAGAAATAATCTAATCAATCCCATTTTTATCTGACACAGGTGCAGATTTTCAGCCATGGACATACATGTGACTTTATTATACTATAACCAAACTTAATTTAGTTCTTAAATTCTTATTTTTGCTTAATCTTGCCAATGCAAAGTATATCAGTCACTTTTGGTTTTTTCTCTCAGGTCCTTTCGGGTTAATACTCAACCAATTTAGAGTTCTTCCTCTGTTCTCCTCCCCCCACCCACAATCTAAGTCCGGGTGGGGTATATGTGAGGCGCAGCTTATGTATCATCCTGGCATTTGAGGAAATGGAGTATCAGTTGGGCCCACAGCCCTTCTCTCTCCATGCTAGTCTGCCTTGCCTGCTTCTAACTCAGCCCTCATCACCAGACCCTGGTGTCCACTGCTACTCTCAGGAGTCCTTCCAAGGCCTCCAGCCACCCAGTTCAATGCACCACATTCTCCTTGCATAGGGTTGCCAGATTTAACAAATGAAAATATAAGATGCTGTGAAGAATTACTTTACCCAAAGAATTTGGTCTTTGTCCCCAGTTCCTGGAAGGTGACCTCTAAACTCGTGGAATTCCACAGTAATCAGGAATTTGTTATTCATGGTGAGCTACAGACCACACTTGATAGTTTTTGCTAACAAGATGACTCAGGGAAGAGGCTAGCCAGGCCAGAAAGACCCACTACCCACAATATCAGCTCAACCTCCAGGGAGGGGAAGGGGTCTGGCCTTCAATCAATCAAGTTCAATCAATTAATTATACCTTGAAAAAAAAAATTTTTTTTTTTTCTATATAACAAAACCCCAATAAAAACTCTGGACACTGAAGCTCAGATGAGCTTCCTGGTTGATGACAGACATCAATGCACTAGAAAGGTAGTGCATCCTAGAGGACACAGAAGCTTCAAATCTCTCAGTACTTTTCCACAGAAGCAAAAGTCAAGAAATTAAGACATCTAGGCCTCCCTGAAGAAGGCAACTGTTCACACAGTTCACCTTTCCTGCTATGTGAGTAAAAGGAAATGCCAGACAGAAAGCCACTCCTACATGTATGACATTCAAACACACTGTGACCTCCTCCTCTAGAAAGCAAGGACTGAGTTTACACCCTGGAATCCACTAGATTAAAAGTCCCTCTTCATGGAGCAAAGCAAGATAGGGAGAAGACAAATATGGTTCCTTAATATATGGATTAAAAAGTAAGGATGTTGTAAAACTTGCACTTGGTTATATTACATAATTTTTCTCGGTTATATCATATTCTGGTTATACATTCACCTCCTCTGCCCTCCAGTAATGCCCTCTCTGTGCTTTGGCTTCCTCTTTAGGCTGGAGGTAAGATGGTTGCAGCCAGTCTAGCCTCATAGCTGTATGTTAACAGCAGCTATAGAAGGAGAAAACTGGCTGCTACCAGAAGCTCTCCTAGAAACTGAAGAAGTCCTTCCCCAGAAGGCCAGAAAAACAAACCTCACTGGCTCAAATTGGGTCATGTAACCATTTGTTACCCAGTCCGCAACAAAGGAGAAGACAGTCCCATTGGAGCAATCAGGCCCAGCCCTGGAACTCACAGAGGGCCAGCTTCCCTTTGGCCGTAAGCTGTGGGGGAGAGGTAAAGGAGAGATGGATGCCTAAATAAAAGTGGGTTCTGTAAGAAGCGGAAATGGAGAAATGGATTGGCTAGATAATCCTAGCATCCAGTTCATGGGAGTTGAAGTGAGCAGAATTGCATTGCTGGAGACTTACTTGAATGTGTCCAAGGCCCGCAGGGGGAGAGAAGAGAAAAGAGGGGATAGAGAGAAGCTGGAAGGCAGAAGCCAAGTACTCCACATTGCGACATCTCATGTGACCACCCTTCCCTCCCACCCAAAAAAAGTCTTAAGTAAATTCTACTCAATCCATTGGTATAAGCTCTTCATGACTGATTGCTCAGATGCTCTAGACCATGTTCATTGTATACCATCCCTACCCCAGCCACCACAAAAGCCTGTTTTTTCAGGGATCCCTGGTGATCACTAATGACATTCCCTATAGGAGCAATTCCTTCCATGTTTTCAAATAAGAACACTGTTACGTATATGGCTAGTAAAGTAAAGGAGGTCTTTTAACTCTAATCATGTAAACATACAATTGGATTTAATGGATATTCACTAAATATTTTGAAGAGAAGTATCAGGCAAAATCACATGGGTTTGGGAAAAACTTCAATTGAACATTGGAAACCGAGATGTTATGCCCTTCTTAAAAGCATCAGAGTAAACTAGATAATGAAAATCAAATTTGGTATATAGTGTTCTTTTCGGCTTGGGGGCCCACAAGGAAAGAATTTTTATAAAAAGTTTTGAATAGCCAGAGAAAATTATACAAGTGCATCAAATCCAACAGAGATGCTTTCTAAAATAAGAAGTAAAAAATATGGCTTCCCCGGGGACTTTTGTAATAATTTTTGAGTTTAAGTTCACAGGTGCAGAAATCGAAGAGGATGTGGAAAAGGTAGTTAAAACTACCCTGCTGTGCAACAAACAAAACAGATGTGAGGTTACATTTGTTGGAGGGACACTGTGCCCCAATCTTCCAGCAATATACCACACAGCATTTGAACAGACTTTTTTTTTTTTTTTTTTTGGTGAAAATATACACAACAACAGATACCTGTTTCAAAAAATCCTAGGTGGGGCCAAGATGGCAGAGTAGTCAGATGCTTCTGGTGGGCGCTCTTACAACAAAGACCTGAAAAAACAAGCGATTCGATTATATGTACAACAAGTTAGGAACCCTGAACATCAAAGGCAAAGTTAAGAAATTGGACTGAGTGACAGGGCAAAGGAGAGAAAGGGCAGAAGCAGTGAGGAGTTGCCGGACGACTGTGTGAGAATGCCTCAGCCCCATCCCCCGGCGTAACCACAGTGGGGCTGGTGGTAGTGTTTGGGATGCAGCTGTTTCAGCAAAAGAAGGTAAGTGAAGCAATGCAGCCCCGATCCCCTGGCATGACCGGGGCGGGGCTGGTGATGGCGTTTGGGACACGGCTACTACAGTGAAAGAAGGCAAGCGAGGTGGTATAGCCCCGATCTGCCCGGTGCAACTGCGGCAGGGCCGAGCCAGTGCACAGAATCTATGCATGCCTTCAGAATCTGAGATAAAGCCTCACTCTTGGCACAAAATAAGTGATTTTGTCTAATTTACAGCATGTCTAATTTAAACCTTCTCCTTTTGAAAAAACTGACTCCCATCTATCTAATACCACCTCCCTCTGCCCCAGCCGGCTTCAGTGACAGTTCATTTCCCTGGGCCTGAGATAGGTCCTGCTGCACTCTCTGAGCCATTCTCCTGGCCTTGGAGAAGGAATAAGTTAACAAATGAGGGAAAAATAATCTGCTAGTTTCCCTAATCTGAAACTTAGAGCAGAAGCGACTCCTGTCCAGGCACAAGCGGTCCACAGACTTTGAATGTCTTTCACCCCTGCATGGACCCAGGTGGCCCTAGTACAGCAGACAGAATCTGGCTGTTATATTGCAAGGGTGAATATCCTCGAGGTCTGACAGTAACTGTTCCAGCTGTGCAGTGGAGGGGAACGTTTTGACATTTAATAATGCTCTGCCTATGAAAAGGGTCCTCGCCTACCCACAGCAGGAGCCTGAGGACTGGTGGCTTCACCCACACCTAGCCACACATGACAGGGGTACAAGGAAACGTAGTGCTGCCCAGTCCTTAGAGTTAAAAGCATTGGGTGCCTATGGTACAGCTGCAGAGCCTACCCACCATTAAGCTCTAGAGAACAGAGATAGGCATTTCTTACAGACACTTGGAGTAAGGTTGTCAGCCCCCTGCCTTCTTCAGAGTATAAGCTCCTGTGGCAACCAGAAACCTGTGCATACACCAGTCACCTCTAAGATCATAGGTGAGAGCCTGCACCATACTAGGTGACCAACTACCTGGACAACTGAGCTGAATCTATACAAGAGTAGTGAATGGATTCCTAGGCTTATATACCTGGTAATAGTTGTAGCCAACTGGTGAAGGACATTAGTGCTTCAAAGGCTCCAATAATCAAGTTAGCTCACTCTAGTAGCCTATTCGGGTATATCAAAACAAAACAAAGGAAGAACCTAGGACACAGTGAGCAAACATAAAATAAATTAGTACAATAACTTCTAGATGGCTCGGAGACAACAGTTGATATCAAATCACATAAAGAAGCAGACCATAATCACTTCAGCAAATTCCCAAAACAAACAATCCTCCAGATGAAGATGTATTCCTGGAATTACCACACGTAGAATACAAAAGATTAATATACAGAAGTCTTCAAAAGATCAGGAAGGAGATCAGGCAAAATGCAGAACAAGCCAAGGAGCACACAGATAAAGCAGTCGAGGATATTAAAGTTATTCAATAATATAATAAAAAAAATTAATAAGCTACAAGAATCCATAGAGAGACAGCAATCAGAAATTCAGATTAGCAAAATTTCAGAATTAGACAACTCAGTAGAAGGTTAGAGGAGCAGAATTGAGGAACTGGAAGTCAGAATTGTCAAGACTAAAGATAAAAGACTTGGCAACAATATATTTGAAGAAAAATCAGATAAACGAATTTCAAAAAATGAAGAAACCCTAAGAATCACGTGGATTCTATCAAGAGATATAACCTACGAATGATTGGAGTACCAAAACAAGGAGGGGAAAACAGAAAATACAGAGAGAATTGTTGAACATTTGTTGGCAGAAAACTTCCCTGATATAGTGAAAGATGAGAAGATATCTATCCAAGATGCTCATCGAAAACCACACAAAGTAGACCCCAAAAGAAAGTCACCAAGACTTATTATAAACAAACTTGCCAAAACCAAAGACAAAGAGAAAATTTTAGGAGCAACCAGGGATAAACAAAAAGTCACCTACAAAGTACAGTCAATAAGAATAAGCTCAGACTTTATTCAGCAGAAACCATGCAGCCAAGAGGGCAGTGGGATGACATATATAAAGCATTGAAGGAAAAAGATTGCCAGGCAAGAATCATATACCCAGCAAAACTGTCTCTCAAATATGAAGGCAAAATTAGGACATTTCCATATGAAAGGAAGTTTAGGGAATTTGCAAAACCCAAACCAAAACTACAAGAAATACTAAAGGGAATTCTCTGGTTAAAAAATCAATAATATCATATATTAACCCAACACTAGAACACAGGACACAGCAACCAGATATCAACCCAGACAGGGAAATCACAAAAATAAATCAAGATAAAAAAAACTTCAAAACAGGGAAACAGCAATGTCATTAACTAAAAGACAACATCATTAAATCAATAAAAAAAAAAAAATCAATAAAGAGAGACTAAATAAAGTAGTCATAGATCTTTCATGGAGAGGAAATCAAGGCAATGTACAGGGATAAAAGTTATGTTTAAACTTTGAAAAACAGGGGTAAATAATAAGGTAACCACAAAGGAGACTAACAATCTTAGACATCAAAATAAAATACAAGAAAAATATAGAGACTCAGCAAAAAACAAAATCAATAACAATGAAAAAGAGGAACACACAGTTTACAAAGAAAAACTACTCAGCACAAACAATTAAAGGGAAAAAAGAAACTGTCAACAACACTTGAAAAAAAGACCTCAAAATGACAACACTAATCTCGTACGTACCCATAATCACGTTGAATGTAAATGGGCTAAATGTACCAATAAAGAGACAGAGAGTTGCAGAATGGATAAAAAAGCATGATCCATCTAAATGCTGCCTACAAGAGGCACACATTAGACTTAAAGACACGAACAAACTAAAACTCAAAGATGGACAAAAATATATCAAGCAAACAAAAATCAAAAAAGAGCCGGAGTGGCAATACTAATTTCTGACAAAACAGACTTCAAACTTAAATCGACCACAAAGGATAAGGAAAGACACTATATAACGATTAAAGGGACAATATATCAGGAGGCTATCACCATATTAAATATTTATGCACCCAACAACAGGGCTTCAAGATACATAAAACAAACTCTAACAGCATTGAAAAGTGAGATAGACAGCTCCACAATAATGGTAGGAGACTTAACACACCACTTTCGGTGAAGAACAAAACATCCAAAAAGAAGCTCAGTAAAGACACGGAAGACCTAAATGCCACAATCAACCAACTCGATCTTATAAACATATACAGAACATTCCACCCAACAGCAGACAAGTACACTTTCTTTTCCAATGCACATGGAACATTCTCTACAATAGACCACATATTAGGCCATAAAGCAAGCCTTAACAGAATCCAAACATTGAATATTACAAAGCATCCTCTCCAACCACGAAGCCATAAAATAGAAATCAATAACAGAAAAAACAGGGGGAAGAAATCAAACACATGGAAACTGAATAACACTTTGCTCAAAAAAAGACTGGATTATAGAACATTATTAAGGACAGAATAAAGAAATTCATAAAATCGAATGAGAATGAAAACACTTCCCATGAGAACTTTGGGACACAGCTAAAGCATTGCTCAGAGGTCAATTTACAGCAATAAATGCACATATACAAAAAGAAGAAAGGGCCACAATCAAAGAACTATCCCTACAACTTGAACAAATAGAAAGAGAGCAACAGAAGAAACCCACAGGCACCAGAAGAAAACAAATAATAAAAATTAGAGCTGAACTAAATGAAATAGAAAACAGAAAAACAATTGAAAGAATTAACAAGACCAAAAGCTGGTTTTTTGAAAAAATCAACAAAATTGATAAACCATTGGCCAACCTGACAAAAGAAAAACAGGAGAGGAAGCAAATTACCCAAATAAGAAATGAGGTGGGCGATATTACAACAGACCCAACTAAAATTAAAAGAATCATATCAGATTACTGTGAAAAACTACACTCAAACATTTGAAAACCAACAAGAAATGGATGAATTCCTAGAAACACACTACCTACCTAAACTAACAAAAACAGAGGTAGAACAACTAAATAAACCCATAACAAAAGAAGAGATTGACAGGGTAATTTGAAAACTCCCCACGCCCCCCCCCCAAGAAAGCCCCCGACCTGATGGCTTCACTGGAGAATTCTACCACACTTTCAGAAAAGAGTTAACACCCCTACTACTAAAGGTATTTCAGAGCATAGAAAAGGATGGAATACTCCCAAACTCATTCTATGAAGCCAGCATAACCCTGATACCCAGACCAGATAAAAAAAAGACACCACAAAAAGAGAAAATTACAGACCAATATCCCTCATGAACTTAGACACAAAAATCCTCAACAAAATTCTAGCCAATAGAATTCAACAACATATTAAAAAAAATCACCATGACCAAGTGGGAATCATGCCAGGTATGTAGGGATAGCTCAACATTAGATAAACAATCAATGTAATCCATCACATAAATAAAACAAAAAAAAAAACCACATGATCTTATCAATTGATGCAGAAAAGGCATTTGAAAAAGTCCAACACACATTCATGATAAACCTCTCAGCGAAATAGGAATAGAAGAAAAATTCCTCAACATAATAAAGGGCATTTAGACAAAGCCAACAGACAACATCATCCTAAACAGAGAAAGACTGAAAGCATTCCCCTTGAGAACAGGAACCAGACAAGGATGCCCTTTATCACCACTGTTATTCAACATTGTACTGCAGGTTCTAGCCAGAGCAATTAGCCAGAGCAATTAGGCTAGATAAATAAAAGGCATCCAAACTGGCAAAGCAGAAGTATCTCTCTTTGCAGATGACATGATCTTATACACAGAAAACCCTAAACAATCCTCCAGAAAACTACTGAAACTAATAGAAAAGTTTAGCAATCAAGATACAAAATAAACATACATAAATCGGTTGGATTTCTCTACACCAATAAAGAGAATATCAAAAAGGAAATCACCAAATCAATACCATTTACAATAGCCCCCAGGAAGATAAAATACTTTGGAATAAATCTAACCAGAAATGTAAAAGACCTATACGAAATAAACTATAAGACACAACTGCAAGAAACAAAACATACCTTGCTCCTGGATAAGAAGACTCAACATCATAAAAATATCTATTCTACAAAAAGCATTCTATAGATACAATGCAATCCCAATCCAAATACCAGTGACATTTTTTAACGAGATGGAGAAACAAATCACCAACTTCATATGGAAGGGAAAGACACCCCAGATAAGTAAAGCATTACTGAAAAAGAAGAACAAAGTGGGAGGCCTCACACTACCTGACTTTAGAACGTATTATACCGTCACAGTAGTCAAAACAGCCTGGTACTGGTACAACAGACACATGGACCAATGGAAAAGAATTGAGAATCCAGACATAAGTCCATCCACATATGAGCAGCTGATACTTGACAATGGCCCAAAGTCTGTTAAATGGGGAAAAGACAGTTTCTTTAACAAATGGTGCTGGCATAACTGGATATCCATATGCAAAAAAATGAAACAAGACCCATACCATACACCGTGCACAAAAACTAACTCAAAATGGATCAAAGACCTAAATATAAAATCTAAAACAATAAAGATCATGGAAGAAAAAATCGGGACAATGCTTGGAGCCATGATGCATGGCATAAAGAGTATACAAAACATAACTAACAAGGTACAAACACCAGAAGAGAAAGTAGATAACTGGAAGCTCCTAAAAGTCAAACACCTATGCTCATCCAAAGATTTCACCAAAGGAGTGAAAAGATTACCTACAGACTGGGAAAAAGTTTTTAGCTATGACATTTCTGATCAGCATCTGATCTCTAAAATCTACATGACACTGCAAAAACTCAACAACAAAAAGACAAATAACCCAGTTAAAAAATGGGCAAAGGATATGAACAGGCACTTCACCAAAGAAGACATTCAGGCTGCTAACAGATACATGAAGAAATGCTCACGATCACTAGCCATTAGAGAAATGCAAATCAACAAATTATACATGGACAATTCAGCGACACTGATTACGTTCTTCAAGTTGTGTAACCTTTCTTGCTATCCTTTTCCAAATTATCCCACCAACATTAACATAAACTCACTGCCCCCTAAGATTTTCATGTAACTTTTCAAGATGCTGTTGTCAACTTGATCCCACATCTTTGAAAGACCACAGTGCTAAGGCCAAATTGTTGTTTCCTTAGAAGCAGGGTTACAGGGAACCTTTTGGTTTGAGGTTAAAGGTTTAAAGATTATCTCAGTTTTGGGTGTTCATCCAGCCTCAATGGCTCCAGAAAGTCTGGATTCCATTAAAAATGTGGAATTCTGTTCTGTCCCTCTCCCCTTTTGGTCAGGATTCTTCTACAGAATCTTAGATCAAAATGTTCAGTAATAGTGGCTGGGCACCATCCGGTTCTTCTGGTCTCATGGCATAGGAGGCAGATGTTCATGGTGGCAACAATTCCTCCACCAATTCTTGACTCCATTTAAATGTTTAACATTCTGTGATTTTTAGAGTGTGTTTATGACACGGTGATGTACACTTATCTGTGTTTGGCGGAGTATGTTAATCATTTATTCAACCAACATTTCCTAAGCACCTACGGTGTACCAGGAACTGACTTGATATGTTATATCTCATACACGAATATGGTATGATAAAAATCTAAGAACAATCTGAAGCAAGAAAATGTTTTTCCACTCACATATACTCTCTAAATATGTTAATGCCAATAATTGTGGTTAGTTTTACCTGCTTGTTTGTTTACTGAAAAATTGGACATCAAATTGCTTCTAAATAAATTTCAAAGTTTGTTGCAAAATTATAGATTTTACTGACATCAAAGCAGTAGCTGAGTGTGACTGAAAAATAATAAGAAAATAGACTAAACTAGGAAAAGGATACAACCATTTTTGAGTATTCTTGTTCATTATTCAATATGAGAGCGAATAATATAAATTCTTCTATCAGTCATTTTCACTTACAGAAAAACAATGGTTGTGATCATCTTCAGTACTGTTTATTGATCAGTTTGATAAGCTGGTGTTTTATTATCATATTACTTGTACTAAGAATTTCTTTGCAAAGAATGTAAGCCTGCTCCTATGCATTATCTGATCTGTACTTAGAAGTAGAAATTTGCCAAATTTTACTGTGCTTTATAACCTTTCATAACTTGAGTTTTTTATTTTCAAGTTTAATCAACTTGAATTCTTTACAGCTATAATTGTGTTGAGAAAGAAGGTGATTAAAGTTAAAACTTTGAAAAGTTGGCCATAAATTCACCAATGTTAATTTTAAATGGAATTACTGTATTATGGATTTCGCTGTTCAGTCACATGAATGGTACTGATAGAAATGATCAGTGGCAATCCTTTTTAATTACATTTTACCTTTGTCAATACAGAATGGTCACTCCTGTTTAAATATAATACATCTATAAAAAAAATACTAGCCTTTGTATGGCTGTGGGTACAACTGTGCAATCTTTATGCAATGTCAAGCCAGGAAAAATAACATGGAGCATTTAATCCTTGGTCTTTGGGTGGATACTTGAAACCAGAATAAAATTGTGCTTATTGGGTGCTCGCTGGCAACAAACAAGTTTCACTGCATATCTACATCTTTAAATGTAGCTCTGGGACTGTGCCATTGGTGTTTGAGAATACAACGTGGCAGGACTCAGAGAACTCTGGATGAAGAGTCCCAACCTCAGTAACGCTGGAGAGAAACTGCAGTTTGATGGAGGCTGTGGTTGGATTACTTAAGGATTCAGTCTTAACCTCATTTTGACATGCAGTTAGTAAGTGATAAAGAGGATCAACAAAAATCCACTGGAGATAAAAGGTCTGTGTACTTTCCACCACATGCTGCCTTGGCTATGTGTGACCTAAGAATACAACCCAGGCCATAGGCAACACAGATTTGGGATCCACCTTTTCGACTTAACCAATGACCCTAAACCCAATCTGGAATGTGTGTATATAACTACAGTAAAACCTCTGAAAGCTAGAACCTGTATAAGGTGGAAACCTGTCAGAGAAGGAAAACTCAAATATTTTTCACTAAAACAAACAACGGAAAAGTGGTAAGACTGCACCCTGTCAAATGCGGAAAACTTCCGACACTCAGATAACAAGGCAATCCCATCAAGTTCCAGCTCTCACAGGTTTCACTGTATAGATTCCTCTCCTGCCCTCAATGAAAGGAGCTCTGGAGGCACAGTGGTTAAAGCACTCGGCTGCTAACCAAAAGGTTGGGTAGTTCAAACCTACCAGTTGCTCTGCAGGAGAAAGATGTGGTGATCTGTGTCTGTAAAGATTTACAGCCTTGGAAACCCTATGGGGCAGTTCTAGTCTGTCCCATAGTTTCACTATGAGTCAGAATCAACTTGACAGCAGTGGGTTTGGTTTTTGTTTGGTGTATAGTAGAAAGAGTACAAGCTTTGACTCTTTATCATCAGAAACAATTGGATTTGGACTCCAATTCATCCCACTTGATCTTGGGCAAATTACCTAACTTCTCAGTTTCCTCTCTGACAAAAATAGCAATAGTAATATATGGAGATAAAAGTTCTTGTCACATAGCGTTGCCTAGACCTACCACACGACTATCGTTCCCTGCAGAGGAGACTTCCAGCCTCTACAATGGAGGTGAGATAGGGAAAGGGAGATGAGAATGGATGCACAGTAAGCTCACATGCAGGGTCTGCTATAGTCTCCATAGAAGAGGGGTCAGAGTGAGGAGCTTCAGGAGCTGTTTCCAAGAGCAACTTTGAGAGACTGGTCATGAGCAGTGTGACTATGGGACCCAGGCAACACAGTTAACATTGCTATGAAGCTGACTCTCTGCCCCTCTTTGCTGCAGGTGACCAAGCAGCTTTGACATCTTGAGGACTTGGAGCAATCTCTAGGGAGAATGCCTGTGCCCTGTAGATCAAAAGAGTCTGGAGTAGTCAGTGGTCTTCAGGAGGACACCAGCATGAGGGAGATGTCTCTCTCAAATGTCTGCAGATATTGGATCTTTGGGCAAATGCTATTGGCTGCCTACCCATTAGTAATTTCCCCTTCTTCATAGCTAACAAAACCACATTTTTGTTGTGGCAGCTGTGTTCCCAGTCCCTATGGGTGAATCATGTTTGATCTAAGTCCACCACGGTCATTGCAGTTCTCCTTGGCCAGTGATTGGTCTAGAGGAAGGTAGACCTAGCTTTGGCCAATGAGATGTAAGGGGAAGTCTGCTGGGGGAGGTTCCAGGGGAAAAAAAAAATGTCTTTGTGATAAAAAGACAGGGCCGGATAAGAAGAAAGTCCTTTTTCCTTTGCTCCTTCTTCCTGCCTTGAACATGGTTGTGGGACAACATTATTCTTGGAGCTGTGGTTCTTCCAACTTACATCCTCAAGGCAACAAGCCTAAGAGCAAAATTCCAGTTTTCCCAGGTTGACATAATGGAAGCATAGGGGGAGCCTAAGTCCTTGATGATTTTGAGGACTGAGCCAATGCATCACACCTGGAACTGTCTACCTTTGGACTAAGGATGGGAGACAATTAAATGTCTCCGTTATTTAAGTCTCTGATGGTGTGTGTTTTTGTTTTTGTTGTTGTTGTTATTACTCGCAGCTGAAAGCATTTCTAACATTACTGTCTTTAAAAAGGTGATCAGAGGAGACGGAACCAAGATGGCGGAATAGACGCTTCCGTCGAGCCCTCTTTGCAACAAAGCCCCAAGAAAATAAGTGAAACGAGTATATTTGTGACAGGCTGGGAGCCCTGAGCAACAAAGGCAAGCTTAGATAACCAACTGAGTGGCAGGGGAAGGAAGAGACCGTTCAGAAGCGGAGAGGAGTTGCTGGACTCAAACCATGGGAGCCCTGAGGCACCATTCCTGGAGCGGCAGCAGGCTGGTCCTAGCGTTGGGCCGCAGTTTCCTCAGGGAGAAGCAGCTAGTCACACAGCCCACTCACACCTCCGGAACCTGAGGAGAAGGGCGCACTCAGCAAAACTAAGTACTTGCGTATATTTAACTGTGCGCCCACCACCAACCCCAACTGAGCTTCAGCGGCTGAATCCCTAGGACTGAGATGGACCCTGGTGAGCACCTGGAGCCATCCTCCCGGCCTTGGGGAAGGAAAAACTTTCCAACTGGGGGGAAAAGATAATTTGCTAGCTCCATTAACTGGGGGAGCTCAGAACAGAAGTGGCTCCTGTCCGGGCATAAACCGTCCATGGGTCTTGAGCACCTTTCCCTTCTGCATGGACCTGTGTGGGCCTATTTCGGGAGAATAGGCCCTTGTTGGCAAACTCCAACGATGTCAGCTGTGTGGCGGAGAGGTGGGTGTTTGATGTTTGATATTGCTTTGCCTATTCAACAAGGTCCTCGCCTACCTACAACAGGGACCTAAGGACTGGTGGCTCCACGTGGGTCACCGAGCCACCCCCGACAGGGGCCCAGGGGTAACTGGTACCTCCCAGTCCTTACAACAAAATCTTTGGGTGCCCATGGTCCCACTGCAGACCCCACCCACGAGCATGCTCTAGGGAACAGAGACACGTTTTCCTCAGAGACACTTGGGGGTCGGTTCTAAGCCCCCTGCCTTGTTCAGAGCGTGACCCACTGCTGCAATCAGATACGGGTATATACGCAAATCACCCCTGCTCCTCTAAGCCTGTAGGACAGAGGCTATGCCACACACTTGATATCAGCTACCTGGAAACCTGAGCTGAATTCATACGAGAAAACTAAATGGACTCCTAGACTGATGTACCTGATAACAGCTCTAGCCAGCTGGGGATAGGACACCAGAGCTCCAAAGGTGAAAATAATCAAGCTAGCTCACTCAAGCAACCCATAGGGCTATACCAAAACAAAACAAAGCAAGCAGCTACGACAGAGTAAGCAAGCATACACTAATAAAATAACTTATAGATGGCTCAGAGACAACAGTCAATATCAACTCACATGAAGAAACAGGCCATGGTCACCTCAACAGGCTCTCAAAACAAAGGATCCAGGGATCCTTTCATCTAAAAAGATGAAAGAACATTCCTGGAATTACCAGATGCAGAATACAAAAGTTTAATATACAGAACCCTTCAAGACATCAGGAAGGAAATGAGGCAATACGTGGAACAAGCCAAGGAACACACAGATAAAGCAACTGAAGAACTCAGATTATTCAGTAACATAATGAAAAGTTTAACAAGCTGGAAAAATCCATAGACAGACAGCAATCAGAAATTCAGAAGATTAACAATAAAATTACAGAATTAGATAACTCAATAGAAAGTCAGAGGAGCAGAATCGAGCAAGTAGAAGCTAGAATTTCTGAACTCAAAGATAAATCACTTGCACTAAAATATTTGAAGAAAAATCAGAGAAAAGAATTTTAAAAAATGAAGAAACCTTAAGAATCATGTGGGACTCTATCAAGAGAAATAACCTACCAGTGATTGGAGTACCAGAACAGGGAGGGATAACAGAAAATACAGAGGAAATTGTTGAGAATTTGTTGGCAGAAAACTTCCCTGATATTGTGAAAGATGAGAAGATATCTATCCAAGATGCTCATTGAACTCCATATAAGGTAGATCTTAAAAGAAAGTCACAAAGACATATTATAATCAAGTTTGCCAAAACCAAAGATAAGGAGACAATTACAAGAGCAGTGAGGGATAAAAGAAAAGTCACCTACAAGGGAAAGCCAATAAGAATAAGCTTGGACTACTCGTGAAAAAAAAAAAAAAAAAAATTTTTTTTTTTTTTTTTACTCGGCAGAAACCATGCAGGCAAGAAGGCAATGGGATAACATATTTAAAAAATTGAAGGAAAAAAATTGCCTGCCAAGAATCATATATCCATCAAAACTGTCTCTTAAATATGAAGGTGAAATTAAGACATTTCCAGATAAACACAAGTTGAGGGAATTCATAAAAACCAAACCAAAACTACAAGAAATACTAAAGGGAGATCTCTGGTTAGAAAATCAATAATATCAGGTATCGACCCAAGACCAGAACACTGGGCAGAGCAACCAGAAGTCAATCCAGACAGGGAAATCCAAAAAAAAAAAAAAAAGCCCAAACAGGGTAATGGCGATGTTATTATATAAGACAACATTAAAATAATAAAGAGGGACTAAGAAATGTAATCATATACCTTCCATATGGAGAGGAAGATATGGCGATACAAAGAAATAAAAGTTAGTT
This sequence comes from Loxodonta africana, assembly GCF_030014295.1. Taxonomy (NCBI): domain Eukaryota; kingdom Metazoa; phylum Chordata; class Mammalia; order Proboscidea; family Elephantidae; genus Loxodonta; species Loxodonta africana. Next base: position 42,748,094 of record NC_087367.1, on the reverse strand, counting down.
ATAAATTTAGAAAAATAGGGGTAAATAATAACGTAACCACAAAAGAGACAAACTATCCTACTCATCAAAATAAAATACAAGGGAAAAACACAGACTCAGGAGAACCCAAATCAACAACAAATATGAGGAAAGGACAATATATAAAGATAATCTACTCAGCACATAAAATCAAGTGGGAAAAAGAAACTTCCAACACACAAAAAAAGGCATAAAATGATAGCACTAAATTCATACCTATCCATAATTACCCTGAAAGTAAATGGACTAAATGCACCAATAAAGAGACAGAGAGTGGCAGAATGGATTAAAAAACAAGATCCGCCTATATGCTGCCTACAAGAAACACGCCTCTGACTTAGAGACACAAACAAACTAAAACTCAAAGGACTGAAAAAAAATATCAAGCAAACAACAATCAAAAAGAGCTGGAGTGGCAGTATTAATTTCTGACAAAATAGACTTTAAAGCTAAATCCATCAGAAAGGATAAGGAAGGACACTATCTAATGATTAAAGGGACAATACACAAAGAAGATATAACCATATTAAATATTTATGCACTCAATGACAGGGCTGCAAGATACATAAAACAAACTCTATCAGCATTGGAAAGTGAAATAGACAGATCCACAATAATAGTAGGAGACTTCAACACACCACTTTCGGTGAAGGACAGGACATCCAGAATGAAGCTCAATAAAGACACGGAAGATCTAAATGTCACAATCAACCAACTTGACCTCGTAGATATATACAGAACACTCCACCCAACAGCAACCAAGTATACTTTCTTTTCTAGTGCACATGGAACATTCTCTAGAATAGACCACATATTGGGTCATAAAGCAAGCCTTAGCAGAATCCAAAACGTTGAAATATTACAAGGCATCTTCTCTGGCCATAAGGCCATAAAAGTGGAAATCAATAACAGGAAAAGCAGGGGAAAGAAATCAAACACTTGGAAACTGAACAATGCCCAGCTCAAAAAAGACTGGATTATAGAAGATATTAAGGATGGAATAAAGAAATTCATAGAATCCAATGAGAATGAAAAGACTTCCTAGGAGGAAGTAAAGCTATCACTATTTGCAGATGACATGATCGTATACATGGAAAACACTAAGGAATCCTCCAGAAAACTACTGAAACTAATAGAAGAGTTTGGAAGAGTCTCAGGTTATAAAATAAACATACAAAAATCACTTGGATTCCTCTACATCAACAAAAAGAACACCGAAGAGGAAATAACCAAATCAATACCATTCACAGTAGCCCCCAAGAAGATAAAATACTTAGGAATAAATCTTACCAAGGATGTAAAAGACCTATACGAAGAAAATTATAAAACTCTGCTACAAGAAATTCAAAAGGACATACTTAAGTGGAAGAACATACCCTGCTCATGGATAGGAAGACATAACATAGTAAAAATGTCTATTCTACCAAAAGCCATCTATACATATAACGCACTTCCAATCCAAATACCAATGTCATATTTTAAGGGGATAGAGAAACAAATCACTAATTTCATATGGAAGGGAAAGAACCCCCGGATAAGCAAAGCATTAATGAAAAAGAAGAAGAAAGTGGGAGACCTCACTGTACCTGATTTCAGAACCTATTATACAGCCGCAGTAGTCAAAACAGCCTGGTACTGGTACAACAACAGGCACGTAGACCAATGGAACAGCATTGAGAACCCAGATATAAATCCATCCATGTATGAGCAGCTGATATTTGACAAAGGACCAGTGTCAGTCAATTGGGGAAATGATAGTCTTTTTAACAAATGGTGCTGACATAACTGGATATCCATTTGCAAAAGAATGAAACAGGACCCATACCTCACACCATGCACAAAAACTAGCTCCAAATGGATCAAAGACCTAAACATAAAGACTAAAACGATAAAGATCGTGGAAGAAAAAATAGGGACAACCCTAGGAGCCCTAATACAGGGCATAAACAGAATACAAAACATTACCAAAAATGATGAAGAGAAACCAGATAACTGGGAGCTCCTAAAAATCAAACACCTATGCTCATCTAAAGACTTCTCCAAAAGAGTAAAAAGACCACCTACAGACTGGGAAAGAATTTGCAGCTATGACATCTCAGACCAGCGCCTGATCTCTAAAATCTACATGATTCTGTCAAAACTCAACCACAAAAAGACAAGCAACCCAATCAAGAAGTGGGCAAAGGATATGAACACACATTTCACTAAAGAAGATATTCAGGCAGCCAACAGATACATGAGAATATGCTCCCGATCATTAGCCATTAGAGAAATGCAAATTAAAAGAACGATGAGATTCCATCTCACACCAACTAGACTGGCATTAATCCAAAAAACACAAAATAATAAATGTTGGAGAGGCTGCGGAGAGATTGGAACTCTCATACACTGCTGGTGGGATTGTAAAATGGTACAACCACTTTGGAAATCCATCTGGCGTTATCTTAAACAGTTAGAAATAGAACTACCATACAATCCAGAAATCCCACTCCTCGGAATATACCCTAGAGATACAAGAGCCTTCACACAAACAGACATATGCACACCCATGTTTATTGCAGCTCTGTTTACAATAGCAAAAAGCTGGAAGCAACCAAGATGTCCGTCAACGGATGAATGGGTAAATAAATTGTGGTATATTCACACAATGGAATACTACACATCGATAAAGAACAGTGACGAATCTCTGAAACATTTCATAACATGGAGGAATCTGGAAGACATTATGCTGAGTGAAATGAGTCAGAGGCAAAAGGACAAATATTGTATAAGACCACTATTATAAGATCTTGAGAAATAGAAAAAACGGAGAAGAACACATACTTTTGTGGTTACAAAGGGGGGAGGGAGGGAGGGAGGGAGGGAGGGGTTTTTTATTGATCAATCAGTAGATAAGAACTGCTTTGGGTGAAGGGAAAGACAACACACAATACAAGGAAGATCAGCCTAATTGGACTGGACTAAAAGCAAAGAGGTTTCCGGGATAAAATGAAAGTTTCAAAGGTCAGCGGAGCAGCGGCTGGGGTCTGGGGAACATGGTTTGAGGGGACTTCTAAGTCAACGGGCAAAATAATTCTATTATGAAAACATTCTGCATCCCACTTTGAGTTGTGGTGCCTGGGGTCCTAAATGCCAACAAGCGGCCATCTAAGATACATCAATTGGTCTCAACCCACCTGGAGCAAAGGCGAAGAACACCAAGGCCACACGACAACTAAGAACCCAAGAGACAGAAAGGGCCACATGAACCAGAGACCTACATTACCCTGAGACCAGAAGAACTAGTTGGTGCCCGGCCACAATCGATGTCTGCCCTGCTAGGGAGCACAACAGACAACTCCTAAGGCAGCAGGAGGCCAATGGGATACAGACCCCAAATTCTCATAAAAAGACCATACCTAATGATATGAATGCAACTAGAGGAATCCCAGAGACAATGCTCCCCAGAACTTCTGATGGCACAGGACAGGAACCATCCCCGAAGACAACTCATCAGGCATGAAAGGACTGGTCAGCGGCGGGGAGAGAGATGCTGATGAAGAGTGAGCCAATTAAATTAGGTGGACACTGGAGAGTGTGTTGGCAACACTTGACTGGAGGGGGGATGGGAAGATAGAGAGAGAGGGAAGATGGCAAAATTGGCACGAAACGAGAGACTGAAAGGGCTGACTCAATAGGGGGAGAGCAAGTGGGAGAAGGGAGTAAGATGTATGTAAACCTACATGTGACAGACTGATTGGAATGGTAAATGTTCACTTGAAGCTTAAAAAAATTAATTAAAAAAAAAAAAAGACTTCCTATCAGAACCTTTGGGACACAGCAAAAGTGGTGCTCAGAGGCCAATTTGTATCAAGAAATGCACACATCCAAAAAGAAGAAAGGGCCAAAATCAAAGAACTATCCCTACAACTTGAACAAATAGAGAGCAACAAAAGAAACCCACAGGCACCAGAAGAAAACAAATAATAAAAATTAGAGCTGAACTAAATGAAATAGAAAACAGAAAAACAACTGAAAGAATTAACAAGATTAAAAGCTGGATTTTTTAAAAACTCAACAAAATTGATAAACCATTGGCCAAACTGTCAGAAGAAAAACAGGAGAGGAAGCAAATAACCCGAATAAGAAATGCGATGGGCGATATTACAACAGACCCAATTGAAATGAATAATATCAGATTACTATGAAAAACTATACTCAAACAAATTTGAAAACCTAGAGGAAATGGATGAATTCCTAGAAACACACTACCTACCTAAACTAACACAGAGGTAGAACAACTGAATAGACCCATAACATAAGAAGAGATTGAAAAGGTAATCAAAAAACTCCCAACAAAAAAAAGCCCTGGTCCAGACGGCTTCACTGCAGAGTTCTACCAAACTTTCAGAGAAGAGTTAACACCACTACTACTAAACGCATTTCAGAGCATAGAAAAGGATGGAATACTAGCAAATTCATTCTAAGAAGCCACCATACCCCTGATACCAAAACCAGGTAAAGACACCACAAGAAAAGAAAATTATAGACCTATATCCCTCATGAAGGTAGATGCAAAAATCCTCAACAAAATTCTAGCCAATAGAATTCAGCAACATATCAAAAAAATTATTCACCATGACCAAGTGGGATTCATACCAGGTATGCAGGGATGGTTCAACATTAGAAAAACAGTTAATGTGATCCACCACATGAAGGAAACAAAAGACAAGAATCACATGATTTTATCAATTGATGCAGAAAAGGCATTTGACAAAGTTCAACACTCATTCATGATAAAAACTCTCAGCAAAATAGGAATAGAAGGAAAATTTCTCAACATAATAAAGGAGATTTATACAAAGCCAACAGCCAACATCACCTCAAATGGAGAGAGCCTGAAAACATTCCCACTGAGATCGGGAACAAGACAAGGACGCCCTTTATCACCACTCTTATTCGACATTGTGCTGGAAGTCCTACCCAGAGCAATTAGGCTAGATAAAGAAATAAAGCGCATCCAGATTGGCAAGGAAGAAGTCTCTATTTGCAGAGGACATGATCTTACACACAGAAAACCCTAAGGAATCATCCAGAAAACTACTGAAACTAATAGAAGAGTTCAGCGGAGTATCAGGATACAAGATAAACACGCAAAAATCAGTTGGATTCCTCTACACCAACAAAAGGAACTTCGAAGAGGAAATCACCAAATCAAAACCATTTACAGTAGCCCCCAAGAAGATAAAATACTTAGGAATAAATCTTACCAGAGATGTAAAAGACTTAAACAAAAAAAACTACAGTACACTTCTGCATGAAACCAAAAGAGATTTACATAAGTGGAAGAACATACCTTGCTCATGGACAGGAAGACTCAACATTATAAAAATGTCTATTCTACCAAAAGCGATCTATACATTTAATGCAATTCCGATCCAAATCCCAACAACATTCTTAATGAGATGGAGAAACAAATCACCAATTTCATATGGACGGGAAAGAGGCCCCGGATAAATGAGGCATTACTGAAAAAGAACAAAGTAGGAGACCTTACTTTACCTGACTTTAGAACGTATTATACCGCCACAGTAGTCAAAACAGCCTGGTACTTGTACAACAACAGATACATGGACCAATGGAACAGAATTGAGAATCCAGACATAAATCCGTCCACATATGAGCAGCTGATATTTGACAAAGGCCCCAAAAACAATGGAGAAAAGACAGTCTTTTTAACAAATGGTGCTGGCATAACTAGATATCCATCTGCAAAAAAATGAAACAAGACCCATGCCTCACTCCATGCACAAAAACTAACTCAAAATGGATCAAAGACCTAACTATAAAGTCTAAAGCGATAAAGGTCAAGGAAGAAAAAATAGGGACAACATTAGGAGCCCTAATACATGGCATAAACAGAATAAAACCAAAAAACCAAACCCAGTGCCGTTCAGTCAATTCCGACTCATAGCGACCCTATTGGACAGAGTAGAACTGCCCCATAGAGTTTCCAAGGAGCGCCTGGCAGATTGGAACTGCCGACCCTTTGGTTAGCAGCCATACCACTTAACCACTATGCCACCAGGGTTTCCATAAACAGTATAGAAAACATTATGAAGGACATAGAAGAAAAACTAGATAACTGGGAGCTCCCAAAAATCAAACACCAATGCTCATCCAAAGACTTCACCAAAAGAGTAAAAAGACTACCTACAGACTGGGAAAAAGTTTTTAGCTATGACATTTCTGATCAGCACCTGATCTCTAAAATCTACGTAGTACTGCAAAAACTCCACTGCAAAAAGACAAATAACCCAAATAAAAAACGGGCAAAAGATATGAATAGACACTTCACTAAAGAAGACATTCAGGTAGCTAACAGATATATGAGGAAATGTTCACGATCATTAGCCATTAGAGAAATGCAGATCAAAACTACAATGAGATTTCATCTCACTCCAACAAGGCTGGCATTAATCCAAAACACACAAAATAATAAATGTTGGAGAGGCTGTGGAGAGATTGGAACACTTCTACACTGCTGATGGGAATGTCAAATGGTACAACCACTTTGGAAATCGATTTGGCACTTCCTTAAAAAGCTAGAAAAAGAATTACCATACGGTCCAGCAATTCCAGTCCTTGGAATATATCCTAGAAGAAATAAGAGCCTTTACAGGAAAGGATATATGCACACCCATGTTTATTGCAGCACTGTTTACAATAGCAAAAACATGGAAGCAATCAAAGTGCCCATCAACAGATGAATGGAAAAATAAATTATGGTATATTCACACAATGGAATACTATGCATCAATAAAGAACAGTGATGACTCTGTGAAACATTTCATAACATGGAGGAACCTGGAAGGCATTATGCTGAGTGAAATCAGTCAGTTGCAGAAGGACAAGTATTGTATAAGACCACTATTGTAAGAACTTGAGAAATAGTTTTAATGAGAAGAAATCATTCTTTTGTGGTTATGAGAGGGGGGAGGCAGGGAGGGTGGGAGAGAGGTATTCTCTAACTAGATAGTAGATAAGAACTACTTTAGGTGAAGGGAAAGACAGTACACAATACAGGGGAGGTCAGCACAATTGGACTAAACCAAAATCAAAGAAGTTTCCTGAATAAACTGAATGCTTCGAAGGCCAGTGTAGCAGGGGCAGGGGTCTGGGGACCATGGTTTCAGGGGACACCTAAGTCAATTGGCATAACAAAATCTATTAAGAAAACATTCTGCATCCCACTTTGAAGAGTGGTGTCTGGGGTCTTAAACCCCAGCAAGCAGCCATCTAAGATGCTTCAATTGGTATCAACCCACCTGGATCAAAGGAGAATGAAGAACACCAAGGACACAAGGTGATTACGAGCCCAAGAGACAGAAAGGGACACATGAACCAGAGACTACATCATCCTGAGACCAGAAGAACTAGATGGTGCCCGGCTACACCCAATGACTGCCCTGACAGGGAACACAACAGAGAACCCCTGTGGGAGCAGGAGAGCAGTGGGATGCAGACCCCAAATTCTCCTAAGACCAGACTTAATGGTCTGAATGAGACTAGAAGGACCCCGGTGGTCATGGCCCCCAGACCTTCCGTTGCCCCAGGACAGGAACCATTCCCGAAGCCAACTTTTCAGACATGGATTGGACTGGACAATGGGTTGGAGAGGGATGCTGGTGAGGAGTGAGCTTCTTGGATCAGGTGGACACTTGAGACTATGTTGGCATCTCCTGCCTAAAGGGGAGATGAGAGGGTGGAGGGGGTTAGAAGCTGGCAAAAAGGGCACAAAAAGAGAGAGTGGAGGGAGAGAGCAGGCTGTCTCACTAGGGGGAGAATAATTGGGAGTGTGTGGCAAGGTGTATATGGGTTTTTGCATGAGAGACTGACTTGATTTGTAAACTTTCACTGAAAGCGCAATAAAAATTATTAAAAAAAAAAAAGTGATCAGAGCAGAGCAACATGAGTTGGCTTATTACTGTGCAAAGACTCGGAACATAGAAGCTAATGAGCTAGCAAAATCTATGTAGTAAGATAAATATGACCTCTTCCATACCCACAGGCAATGAGGCCAGGAGACAGTCAAGTTCTACCTATCAATTAATTTGAGAAGTAACATATTTGCACAATACAGTCTTCTCTTTTAGGAAGATAGCGTACTGCTCCATTATTTAAATCTTTTCTCATCCTAAGTTTTAAATTTTTGTCATATGGGCCCCACCTATTTCTTGTTAGGCTTATCCCTAAGTTTTTTATGTATGGGGCTGCTGTGTCTCTCAAGACATTGGGGTTCCCTAGGGATCTGCCTTCTGCCCTCTTCGTACCCCACATATTCCCCTGAATGATCCCTCTTTCCTACCCCTTCCTCCATCTCCTACTTCAAACTGCTCCTTGTTCTGCATTTTCATCCTGGCAAAATATACTTAACCTTCCAGGTATATAGACTTTTGTCTGGGCTCTTTTCTGGAGGTCTTCCAACCCTGACTGACAGGAAAAGGTAACATTTAGAATCCAGCAAGCCTGAGGTTAAAACATGTCATGTCAGCAATTGCTAAACAACAGCAAATCAGATTAGGTCAAAAATTTGTGAAATGTTTGTGCCAAGTGAAATGTCAAAGCCCAAAGTGTGTGAAAGAAAAAAATCTCGGTGGCAGTCAAAATGTCATTCTGTCTTGCAGCAAGTAATTTATTCCTTTCTGTCTTTAACACTATTCTTGTCTCACATGTATTAATGATGCCTCTAAATAACTGAAATGAATAGTGGTGGTTAAGGGTAAAAACAGAAGAGCTGATTTAAAATCATTCAGTCAATTTGGGCTCATTTTGAAAATGGGAATTGTTAACTCAACCTTAAAAATGGGCCTTACCTGATTCTCCAAAGCATTTACACTACAACCATTATTTGTTCTGTTAATTTTTGTAATGTGTATAAAAAAAGCACAGAAGATAGTAGAGAATAAACAGCAAGAAAACAAAATGTTTGTATCTGAGGAATTTCAAACAAGATAGAAATGCTATAGAGATGATTACTAGATCCAGGTAGCCCTTAACAAATGGAAGGCCAGTAGCTTGTTGAGTTGATTGTGACACAAAACTTCATAATGTTCTACCTCATTTTCTCTTAGATTTTAAATTCTAAATTGGCAGAGATTCAAACAACATGGCTCCTCTCCATGCCATTTCCTTTCTCTAAAAGCAGCTTTATGTTGCACAATCATGGCTGTGCAGCAGGGGAACCGGTCCTGCTCTTGATGCTACAGTTGTCTGGTTAATAAACCAACTTGCTTTTTCTGTAGGCATCAGAGTCAGGAATAAGGTGAGACAAGCAAGGCACCAAGAGCTCAATGTTTAAGGAGGTCTGACCCTCAGGTGCCAACCCTGCATTTGCACAACCCGAAGAGTGAGTGCCTCCTTAAATGTTATGCCCTAAGTGCTTCACTTGGCTTACCTTCGTCCTGACCCAGATGCCTTGGCATTTATTTCTAACCTTGGAAATGAAGAAAAGGACTTGAAAGAGGGAAGAATTTTATGAGTCTGAATCTTCTGTCAATGGTAACAGGGCTCCTATTTAATTATATTAATTCCAAATATTAGAAATTCTACAGACTTCTGGGCAACATGGTGCCATAGACAGAAGCACCACACTATCCCTCCACAGCAAAGACCCAAAAAACTAAGTAAAACAGAGAAAAACATCATTCCTGGAAACCGAAGTGTCAAATGAAGAGATAACTCAGCCAAATACTGAATGGAATAAGAAACCAAGAGAGGACAGAGAGCAAGGACACGTGCAGAGGTCCCTTATCAGCTAAGGCAGCATGATTCGTCATCTTGGATTCCTGGCAGGGATCGGTAGACAGGGAGCACCGGAAAGCACCTTCATGGGACTCCCAGCAGGAGACAGTACCTGGTAGCCAGCAATGCATGCTTTCCCACCTCCCCCCCACCCTCCGCCCCCCAATCTTCTCCGTGCTGCTCTACCTCTGAGCTTCCTGGCTGGCTGCAGTGGCTCAGCCAGCCGGGAAGTGCAGCATCTGTGCCACTTGGATATACCCCACCCACATCGCGGATCAGCAGACAGGGAGTATGGGAAAGCAGCTTCACAGAGTTCCCAGCAGGAGACAGAGCACTCAGTAATGAACGATATACACTTTCTTACCCCCACCTTTCTTTCCCTTCCCGTTCGGCTTACCGCTCCTTCCCACCAGCTGCAGTCTCTTGACTGAGAGGCAACTACCTCTGCCACAGGCCTCTTAGATTTGCCCCACCCACGCTGGCCAGGTCCCTGAGCTGCTGTTGCTTCTTTCTGTCTCCTTTGGTTTCTTCCGTGCCTCCCACCACCTCCCCCTCCTTTCTCTCAAACACCTGGCTCTCTGTGCCATCTTTCTTCTTGAAAGGCTGTGAAGCCCTGCTTGACTGGGAATGCACTCCCTGGTCTGTGACACCACCCTGGTGGGATTCCTGGGGCTTTTTTTTTTTTTTTTGGCCTATTTGTTTTGTTTTGCTTTGTTCTGTTTTGTTTGTCTCTTTTCTTTCTCTTTTTGCACTTGGGAACCCCTTCTAGGCAGGCTGCACTGCATGGTTCAGAAGCCACTCCCCCAATTTGCGCAGCCACGATCCCCGGGGGCATTTTTTTTTCTTTCTTTTCTCTTTTTTCTTCTCTCTTTTTCCCTTTCTGTTTTTCATTTCTCAGTTCTCGTCAGTCTAAACTTACCTTATTTTCCTAAAAAAAAAAGAATTTTTTTTTTTCCTGACTGCCTGATGCTGTGTGACATCTATACCCCTCTAGCCAGGCTATACTGCGCAGCCTGGGAGCCACATCCCTGGTCTTGGCAGCTGCACTGATGGGACCCTGGGGGCTTTTCTTTTCCACATTTTTATCTAGTTATTTTTTTCTTTTTTACTTTTTCTTTTTATTCCTTTTTGCTTTTCTCCATTTCTCGGTTTCTCATCTCTCCACTCCAGTGGCCAGCTCCCTTAGCACCCTTCTTTATTGCTTTGTTTTTGGCTCCTCTTTCCCATACCCATATTAACTCCACACATCACAACCTCCCCCCTCTTTCCTGCCCACCTGCACTGTGCACTGAACATCACACCCCCAAGCAGCACAGCCATGGCCTACCAAAACCTGCCTAGAAGATTCCTGGCCTACCCAGTCAGCCCTAGTACACGCCACAAACAACCCTTTCCAGCTCTCCCCCTTCAGCTGTACCTACCCTGCTGTACCACAGCTGAGTGACTGGCCCTGCCCATTGGACAAGGAAGTCAAAAGTATCACAACTACAGATGAGCAAACAACAAAGAATGCACATCCTGCCTGCTCAGACATAACTAAATAACCAAAAAAGGACCAAAAAAAAAACAAAAAACAAATTTAAATGAAGAAAATAACTATTAAATGTCCCAAAGAGAGCAGACAATATCAAAACATACTAAAAAAAAAAAAAAAAAAAGGACAGGATGGTTCCAGAAGGTGTCCAAAATAAAACACCAGGTGATTTTCCAGCAGAAGAAAAGGCACTAGTTGAACTACCTGACAGGGAACTCAAATTTCTAATATTCAGAGCTATACAAGAGTTGAATCAAAAAGCAGACAAAAGTGAGGACAAAATAAACAAATTTATGGAAAAGGCAGACAAATTCATGGAAAATACAGTAAAAAAAATGGAAGAATTCCAGAAAATAATACAGGAACAAAATGCCAAAATAAATTCACAACTGGAAATCATACAGAAACAACAATTAGAAATCCAAAAGATTTCAGAAATGGACAGTATCACACAGGAACTGAGGAGCAGGTTTGAAATGATGAAAGATAGGATCAGCAAAACTGAAGACAAAAACTTGGATACAACTCTGAGGAAAAATCAGAAAAAGAAACAAAGAAAAATGAAGAAACCCTAAGAATTATGTGGGATACAATCAAAAACAAAAAACGTGCAAGTGACAGGAGTTCCAGAACAGGGAAAGAAAACAGAAAACACAGAGAAGATCACTGAAGAATTGCTGACAGAAAACTTCCCTAATGTCATGAATGATGAAAAGCTGACCATCCAAGAAGCTCAGTGAACCCCATATAAAATAGACCCCAAAAGAAAAACACCAAGGCATATCGTAATCACACTCGCTAAAACTGAACATAAGAAAAACCCTGAGAGCAGCTAGAGAAAAACAAAAACTCACATACAGAGGAGAAACAATAAGATGAAGCTCTGATTATTTGGCAGAAACCATGCAGGCAAGAAGGCAATGGGATGACATATATAAAACCTTGAAAGAAAAAATTGACAAGTAAGAATAATATATCCTGAAAAACTTTCATTCAAATACGATGGTGAAATTAGGACATTTCCAGATAAACAGAAATTAAGAGAATATGTAAAAACCAAACCAAACCTACAAGAATTATTAAAGGGAGTCCTTTGGTCTGAGACAAAACAACATCAGACCACAGCCTGACTCTAGGATGCAAAATTATACCAGTCAGATACCAGCCTAGGAAATCAACTTTCAAGAATTGCAACAAGGAGCCAGAGAAGTTAATCTGTAAATGACAACAACATCAGAACAATAAAAGAGAAAATAAACGGTGTAGGTATAGAACTTTCTAATGGAGAGGAAGGCAAGGCGATACCAAGTAATAATAATTTTAAAAAAAAGTAATAATAAAAAAATAGATGGGTTCAAATCTAGGAAGGTAAGGGTAAATTTAAATGTAACCACAAAGAAAGTTATAAACCTACTCATCAAAATAAAGAAGAAAAACATAAACTCTCAATAAAAACAAAAATGAAACACACAAACAAAAGGAACTCGGCACAGGACAGTAACAGGAACAAAGAAAATGTTAACACAACAAAAAAAGCACTACAAAATGACAGCAATAAACTCACACCTATCAATAATTACACGAATGTACATGGCCTAAACACACCCACAAAAAGACAGACAGTGACAGAATGGATTAAAAAACAGGATCCATAAATATGCTGTCTACAAGAGACAACCTTAGAAAAAAAGACATAAATTTATTAAAAATCAAAGGATGGAAAAATATATATCAAGCAAATAACTACCAAAAAACAACAGAAGTGGCAATATTAATCTCAGATAAAATATTCTTTAAAACAAAATCCACCATAAAAGATAAAGAAGAGCACTATATAATGACTAAAGAGACAATTCATCATGAAGATTTAACCATAATAAATATCTATGCACCGAAGGACAGGGCTCCAAAATACATAAAACAAACTCTAACAGCACTGAAGAGAAACTGACAATTTCACAATAACAGTATGAGACATTACACACCACTCTCGGTAAAGAACAGAACATCTAGAAAGAAACTCAACAAAGATATAGAAAATCTAAAGGTCACAATCAGCCAACTTGACCTCATAGACATATATAGGACACTCCACCAAACAGCTGCAGACTACACATTCTTTTCTAATGCACATGGAACATTCTTCAGAATAGACCACATCTCAGGCCACAGAGCAACCCTCAACAAAATCCAAAGCACTGAGATAATACAAAGTATCTTCTCTGACCACAATGCTATCAAAGTAGGACTTAACAACAGAAAGAGTAAGGAAAAAACATCAGTTACATGGAAACTGCTTAAAAACCACTGGATAATAGAAAAAATCAGAGATAGAATCAAAAAATTCCTAGAATCAAATGAGAATGAAAACACACCATACCAAAACCTTTGGGACACAGCAAAGGCAGTCCTCAGAGGCCAATTTATAGTAATAGGTGCACACATCAAAAAAGAAGAAAGGGACAAAATCAAATGTTAGCTACAGAACTTGAACAAAGAGAACAACAATAAAAGCCCACAGCCACCAGAAGAAAGGAAATAATAAAGATCAGAACAAAAATAAATGAAATAGAGAATACAAAAACAGAAAAAATCAACAAAACCAAAAGTTGACTCTATGAAAGGATAAACAAAATCAACAAACCACTTTCCAAACTGATAAAAGAAAAACAGGAGAGGACACAAATAACCCAAATAAGATGTCAAATGGGGGACATTACAACAGACCCAACTGAAATAAAAAGGATCATAACAACAATATTATGAAAAACTACACTCCAACATATTTGAAAACCTAGAGGAAATGGACACATTTCTAGAAACACACTACCTACCCAAAAAAACACAAAATGATGTTGAAAAATCTGAACAGACTCATAACAAGAGAAGAGATTGAAACGGTAATAAAAAAAAAAAAAAAGACTCCCCAAAACAAAATAAAAAGTCCTGGCCCAGCTGCCTTCACTGGAGAATTCTACCAAACATTCAGAGATGAGTTTACACCAGTACTACTCAATTTCAGAACATAGAAAAGGCACGAATACTTCCAAATTCATTCTATGAAGCCAGCATAACCCTGATAACAAAACTAGGCAAAGACACCAGAAAAAAAAGAAAATTACAAACCAATATTTCTCATGAATATAGGTGCAAAATTTCTCCACAATATTCTAGCCAATAGAATTCAACATCATATCAAAAAATAACACACCATGACTAAGTAGGATTCATAGCAAGTATGCAAGGATGGTTCAACATTAGAAAATCAATCAACATAATCTACCACATAAATAAAGGAAAGAAAAGAATCACATGATCATCTCAATCAATGGCAGAAAAGGCATTCGACAAAGTCCAACACCCATTCCTGATAAAAACTCTTAATAAAATAGGTATAGAAGGGAAATTTCTCAACACAATAAAAAGCATCTATGCAAAACCAACATCCAACATCATTCTGAATGGAGAGAGGCTGAAAACATTTTCCTTGAGAACAGGAACAAGACAAGGATGCCCTTTATCACCACTCCTATTTAACATTGTGACTGAAGTCCTAGCTAGAGCAATAAGGCAAGAGAACAGAAATGAATGGCATCCAAATTGGTAATGAAGAAGTTAAACTCTCCCTATGTGTCGATGATATGATACTATACATAGAAGACCCAAAAGACTCCACAAGAAGGCTACTGGAACTAATAGAAAGATTCAGCAGAGTACCAGGCTACAAGATAAACATATAAAAATCAGTTGGATTCTTATACACCAATAAAGACAACGATGAAAAGGAAACGAGGGAAATAATGCCATTTATAAAAATAAAATACTTGGGAATAAATCTAACCAGGTATGTAAAAGACCTATACAGAGAAAACTATAAAACACTACTGCAAGAAACCAAAAATGACCTATATAAAGGGAAAAATATACCATGCTCATGGATAGGTAGGCTCAACATCGTGAAAATGACAATTCTACCCGAGGCTATTTACAAACACAATGCAATACCGATCCAGATGCCAACAACATTCTTCAAAGAGATGGAAAAACTTATTAACTTTATATGGAAAGGGAAGGAGCCCCGGATAAGTAAAGCAGTATTGAAGAAGAAGAATAAAATAGGAGGACTCGCACTACCTGACCTCAGAGCCTACTATACACCTACAGTAGTCAAAACAGCCTGGTACTGGTACAACGACAGATACACTGACCAGTGAAACAGGATCAACAACCCAGATATAAATCCATCTACCTATGGTCACCTGATCTTCCACAAGGACCCAAAGTCCATCACATGGGGAAAAGACAGTCTTTTGAACAAATGGTCCTGGCAAAACTGGATGTCTATCTGCAAAAAAATGAAACAGCACCCATAAAAAAAAAAAAAAAAACCTCACACCATATACAAAAACTAACTCAAAAAGGATCAAAGACCAAATATAAAGCCAAAAACCATGAAGTTCATAGAAGAAAAAATAGGATCAACGCTAGAGGCCCTAATACACAGGATTAACAGGATACGAACCACAACCAACAACACACAAGCTCCAGAGGATAAGCTAGATAACTTGGATCTTCTAAAAATTAAACACTTATGCTCATCAAAAGACTTCACCAAAAGAGTAAAAAGAGAGCCTACAGACCAGGAAAAAGTTTTTGTCTATTACAAATCAGACGAAGGTCTAATCTCCAAAATCTACAAGAAAATCCAACACCTCTACAACAAAAAGACAAATAATCCAATTAAAAAATAAGCAAAGGAAATGAACAGACACTTCGCCAAAGAAGACATATGAGCAGCCAACAGACACATGAGGAAATGCTCATGATCTCTAGCCATCAGAAAATTGCAAATCAAAACCACAATGAGATACCATCTCACCCCGGCATTGCTAGCACAAATGAATAAAACAGGAAATAACAAATGTTGGAGAGGCTGGAGGGAAATCAGAACTCTTATGCACTGCTGGTGGGAATGCAAAATGATACAACTATTTTGTAAAATGATATGGCGCTTCCTTAGAAAACTAGAACTAGAAATACCATATGATCCTGCAATCCCACTCCTAGGAATATATCCTAGAGAAATAAGAGTCATCACATGAATAGACATATGCACACCCATGTTCATTGCAGCATTGTTCACAATAGCAAAAAGATAGAAACAACCTAGATGCCCATCAACAGATAAATGGATAAACAAACTGTGGTATATATACACAATGGAGTATTATGCAATGATAAAGAATGATGAATCTGTGAAGCATCTCATAACATGGATGAATCTGGAGGCCATTATGCTGAGTGAAATAAGTCAATCACAAAAGGACAAATATTGTATGAGACCACTACTATAAAAACACATGAAAAGGTTTACATGCAAAAAGAAAAAATCTTTCATGGTTACAAGGGAGGGAAATGGTGGGGATGGAAAAACACTAAATAGACAATACATAAGCGGAAACTTTGGTGAAGGGTCAGACAGTACACAATACTGGGGAAGTCAGCACACCTGTACAAGGCAAGGTCATGGTAGTTCCATACACACATCCAAACTCCCTGAGGGACCGAATTGCTGGGCTTAGGGCTGTGGGGACCATGTCTTGGGGAACATCTAGCTCAACTGGCATAACATAGTTTATAAAGAATATGTCCTACATTCTACTTTGGTGAGTAGCATCTGGGGTCTTAAAAAGCCTGTGAGTGGCCATCTAGGATATTTCACTGGTCTCATCTCTTCGGGAGCAAGGAAGAATGAAGAAAACTAAAGATACACAGGAAAGATTTGTCCAAGGGTCAAATGGATCACGTCTACTACAGCCTCCACCAGACTGAGTCCAGTAAAACTAGATGACCACTGACTGCTCTGACAGGGATCACGATAGAAGGTCTGGACAGAGCTGGAGAAAACGTGAAAGAAAATTCTAACTCAAACAGAAAGACCAGACTTGCTGACCTGATAGACTGAAGAAACCCTGAGAGTATGGCCCCCATACACCATTTCGGCTCAGTAATAAGGTCACTCCCAAGGTTCACCCTTCAGCCAAAGATTGAACAGGCCCATGAAACAAAACAAGACCAAAGTGGGGCATCAGCCCTGAGGCAGGGACTGGAAGGCAGGAAGGAACAGGAGAGCTAGTAACAGGGAACCCAGGGTTGAGAAGGGAGAATGTTGACATGTTGTGGGGTTACTAAGCAATGTCATAGAACAATGTGTGTACTGTTTGATGAGAAACTAGTTTGTTCTGTAAACCTTCATCTAAAGTTCAATTAAAAAGAAAAAGAAATCCTACAACATGAATTTGAAGAGTAATAAGAAGTATGTATTGGTGAGATGAGAGAAACTTCTCAAAAAGCAGCCCAATTATGGCTCAGAAATGGCCCCAACAGAGTGAAAGGACCATGTGGGGCCACCACGTTCCAGGGCTCAGGCCTCAAATTTTCAGATCTGGAGTTCAATTTTATCGGTACAAAGAAAGATAGGAGGGTTATTACTGTAAATTTATGAATTGGGATTACAGTAATCCAGAATCCCAATTCATTAATTTACAGTAAAAAAATTAATACTTTCGGTGGCAATACCCTAGTGTTCAATCTTCAGGACACTCCACCCCAGAGTCAGAGTCATCAGACACTTGCAGGAGAACACAGAAAGAGAACAAAGGAGGGTCAATAGCAGGGGTATTTCTTCCAGGCCAGGGAAAAGTCCTGCCTCATCCCAGAATACTGCTCTCTAGGCATCCATTCACTCAACAGATGTAAATTGTATGCCTACCACATGGTCAGCAAATCCTGTTGAGTCTACCTTCTGAATGAATTCTACAACCAGTACTCATGCACTCTCCACAGTAACCATTTATTTTAAGCCACCATCCTCCCATGCCTGGATTAATGGAATAGCCCCTAAGTGGTCTCCCTGTTTCCACTCTTGGCCCCCTATAGTCTATTCTTCACTCAGCAGCATGCAGATTCTTTTTAAAGGTAAACCCACTGCCACCAAGTCAATTCCAAACATGGCAACCTTATAGAACAGAGTACAACACCCCATAAGGTTTCCAAGGAGAAGCTGGTAGATTCGAACTGCTGACTTTTTGGTTAGCAGCCAAGCTAACCACTGTACCACCAGGGCCTCCTCAAAAGATAAGTCAGATAATATTGCACCTCTGCTCAAGACCGTCCATAAGCTTCCTATCATATAGAATAAAACCCCAAGTCCCTTTCTTGGGCTGCAAGTCCTACATGATGTCACCGCAGCTATCTCTTTGATCTCATTTCCCACCATTACCCACTTTTATTCACTATACTCTAGCCACAAAGGCTTTAATCCAGCTCCTGGGACACCCCAAGCATGCTTCTACCTCAGGACCTCTGCATACACCCCTTCTGCTTGAATGATTTATTCCAAGATAACTGCATGGCTCCCTCCCTTACCACCTTCAGCTCTGTGCTTAAATGTCATCTTATCAAAGAAGCTTGTATGTCCACCCTATCTAAAACTCTACCCTTCCATCACTTTCTATCCCCTTACCCCCTTCTTTAACCATCTGACATATTTTCTGTCCCTCCCCAGTAGAAGGTAACGAATTATATGTTTGTTCACTATCAACTAAAACCTTGCCTAGAACATGGTAGATGTTCCATATACAGCTGTCAAATTAAGGGTGAATACAGCTAGGTCATGTAATAATTCTGATCACTAGTGAGAAATATTCTTTGGTGGCTCAGTACCTTTCCATGGCCTGGGTGAAATAGCCTTTCAAGACTGTTGATCTCCCTTTGTCTTCTGATGTACTAGATGAGGTAGGAGGAAGAAACAGAGGGATCAAGGTAAAACCCAGATGTTTGGTATAAGCAAATTGAGTTCTATTAATTGAGACAGGAAAAACTATAAAAGGAGCAACTTTGGGGGCTGAGGGTTGGAAATCAACAGTTGATTTTTGGACATATTAAACTTAAGATGCCTGTTAGATATCTGGAGGCAGTGATAGTTCAGTGGTAGAATTCTTGCCTTCCACAAAGGAGACCCGGGTTCAATTACCAGTCAATGCACCTCAAGTGCAGCTACCATCCTCCTCTGTCAGTAGAGGCTCATACTATGGTGCTGAACAGGTTTCAGTGGAGCTTCCAGACTAACACAGACTAGGAAGAAAAGCCTGGTGATCTACTTTTGAAAAATCAGCCAATGAAGACCCTATGCCTCGCAGCATAGGGTTGCCATGAGTCGGAGGGGGACTCACTGCCAGCGAACAACAATATTAGATAACCAGATGGAGATGTTGAGGAGGCAGCTGTATATGAGTCCGTAGTTCAAGGGAGAGGTCCAGGCAGGGTATACCATTTGGCAGTGTATAGAAAGTATGAGATCACCTGGGGGTAAGCATAGACAGAGAAGAATGGAGTTCTAAGGACAAAAGCCCTGGGGCACTCAAGCATTTAGAATTCAGGCAGATGAGAAAATACCAGTGGAGCAGAGGAAGGGGGTAGTAGTTGAAGGACAGGGTCTAGGGAGGATTTTTTGAATGAGAAATGTTATAATGTATTTGAGTCAGTGGAAATGATCCAGTGCAGAGGGAAAAAAATAGTGATGTAAGAGACAACAATTGTAGGAGTGAGGTTCTTGAGTAGGCAAGAGGGGCTGCAGAGGCGATAAGACTGACCTTAGAGAGAAGCACAACCAGTTTGCCCATTGTAGCAGGAGGAAAGGCAGAATCTATGGTGCAGATGTCAGAAGATGGCCGATGTGGTGTAGGAGCTTGTGGAAGTTCTTTCCTGGTTACTTCTATTTTCTTAGTGAAATAATGGAAATGTCAGTAGGATAGGAGAATCGTTGGGATCAGCTCATCAGATGAATATACTGAGTAGAGATGAGAGGGTGGGATGTTTGAAATGTTTAGGTTTTTTGGGAGGGCAATTATTGAAATGACTGGGTCGAGGTTATGTCCATGGGAGTGGTGACTGAGGTCTTCAGAAAATAAGGCCATGCATGTGACTGGCCAGGGTATTGAACTGATGATCTTTCCTATGTGAGTAACAATAGCTACTGTTCCCTAACTGCCTCCTATGTGCCAGGTAATCTGTGCAATTCTCTCCCTTAATCCTCACAATAATGCTACACCAACTCTTTCCACTGCCATTGAGTCAATTCCAACTCATAGCGACCCTATAGGACAGAGTAGAACTGCCCCATGGAGTTTCCAAGGAGCACCTGGCAGAT
Organism: Loxodonta africana; assembly: GCF_030014295.1. Classification (NCBI taxonomy): domain Eukaryota; kingdom Metazoa; phylum Chordata; class Mammalia; order Proboscidea; family Elephantidae; genus Loxodonta; species Loxodonta africana. The sequence continues at coordinate 42,727,548 of NC_087367.1, read as the reverse complement.
CTGAGCTGCCGACCTCTTGGTTAGCAGCCGTAGCACTTAACCACTACACCACTAGGGTTTCCAATACCAACTCTTAAGAACTGGAAATTGTTATTCTGATTGTTTCATCTGCATCACAGATGAAAAAAGTGAGGTTTACAAAAGCTCATGAACTAGCTCGGGATAACACAGGATAACATATGAATACAGGATTCAAATTCAAGTCTTCTGACCTCAAAATTGGGCTCTTTCCCCTGGCCTGCACCATATCTCTCCAGCTATATTACCTGCAAGTTTTAGTCCATGGTCACCAGTTACAAGTGAGTTTGGCCAGGAAAACTGTATCTCAGCTTTGTTTGAACCTGAGGCTGGATGCTTCAGCCTCTTGAGAGAATTAAGCCCTTTTTCTCTCCTTCTTTCGTCTTCATGCATTGGAAACCTGGTAAGTAGGCAAGTCTAGCAGCCATAGCCTGTTTGGGTTTGTTTGCTTCAGAGGGGGTGACCTTATTGGCCTGCCCCCACAACTACGTTTATCCAGGGCTTCAAACTGGTTCATTCCAGTTCAAACCTCCGATGAGAATTTACATTTCTACCCCAGATATACTGAATCAGAACCTACATTTTAACAAGATCCCCAGGTGACTCTTATGTATAATAAATTTTGAGAATCACTGCTATACTAGTAGGAGCCCTGGTGGTACAGTGGTTAAACACTGGGCTGCTAACAGAAAAAGTTAGACCAGCTTTCTGCCTGCTCTTTGGGAAAATGGTGCAGCAGTCTGCTTCAGTAAAGATTTACAGCCTTGGAAACCATACAGGGCAGTTCTATGGTGTCCTATAACGTTGCTATGAATCGACAGCAGCAGGTTTTGGTTTGGTGCTCTACTAGTGGTTCTAAGAATTGGTCCCTAGCATCATTAACTTTACCTGGAAACTTGTTAGAAATGCAAATTCTCAGCATGGGTTCCAACCACAAAGAACTGGTTTGTAGCCCTGCCTTTGCCTTAAAAAAAAAAAAAAAAAAAAATTTTTTTTTTTTTTGCCTTAGGTAGCAAGAAATCAAAAAAAAAAAAAAAAAACCAGCAAAAAACCTTGCAGTAGAGTTAATTCTGACTCACAGCAACTGTATAGAACAGAGTACAACTGACCCACAGCGTTTCCAAGGAGCGGCTGATGGATTTGAACTGCTGACCTTTTGGTTAGCAGCCAAGCTCTTAACCACTGCACCATCAGGGCTCCGGGTTAACAGGAGAGACTTGGAAAATCCTGTAGGTCAGCCCAAGGGTCTTCTTGGCTATTCACCATGCAGTAACATCTGGAAAAAAAGTGATGCCTAATAAATAGCCTGCCACTGGAATTCCTACAGTGTTATACTGCAAGACCAGAGCTTTCTGTCCCCAGGAAATAATTTACACATGTAATGAGAGAAAAAAGTGGAAACATGAAAGTTTCCACGAAATTCATGTATGTCTTGTTGAAGCTGGGAAAATTTTGCATGCTTTCTGCTTTGTAATAATTCTACTAGATAGTAGGGAAATTCTACCTCTCATTGTCCCGGATAAGAAAAAGAAAAGTTGCAACCGGATGTCATCACTATTCACCATCTAGACCAGAAATGTCTAATAGAACTTTCTGTAATAAAGGATACGTTCTATATCTGTGCCTTCCGATACAGTAGCCGTTAGCAATGTATGCTTTCAAAATGTAGCTAATACAAAGGACTGCATTTTTTATTTTATTTCAATTAATTTAAATTAATCTACTTAGTTCAAGCAGATACATGAGACTAAATGGGCAGCTCCAGTCCAGAGGCGGGATGAGAAGGCAGAAAAGGTTAGGCGCTGGTTGAGCGGACACAGGAAACCCAGGGTGGAAAGAGGGAGTGTGCTGTCACATTATAGGGATTGCGCATAACAATATGTGTATAAATTTTTGTATGAGAAATTAGCTTGAGTTGTACTTTCACCTAAAGTACAATTAAAAAAAAAAAAAGTAATCTATATGTGGCTAGTGGCTATCATATTGTATAACACAGATGTAGATTATAAAACATGAGACCACACAACCTCACTCTTTGTGCTTAGTTTCCTACTGCTTGAACACAGTGACCAACTTTGTCCACGGAACCTTGCCATGAAGGCCCTTGCTTGGTCAGTGCTATGGATTGAATTGTTCCCCCTGCCCCCACAAAAAATAATGTGTTGGAATCTTAACCCCTATACCCATGGATGTAATGTGATGCAATGTAATAACCTTCAATAACGCAATCTGATGTTATGTTAATGAGGCCATACCAGTGTAGAGTGTGTGCTAAAACTAAATCTCTTCTGAGTTATAAACACAGCACGTTAGAGAGACAAGCACAAACAGGGGAAGACAGATGCCATGTGAGAATTGCCAAAGAACCAAGGAAGGCCCAGGGCTACCAACAAGGAAGCAAGTGACATGGCCAAGATCCTAATTTGGACTTTTAGCCTCCAGAATGTGAGAAAATAAATTTCTGCTCTGTTTCAGCAGCAGTAGGAAGCTAAGAGTCAGCTACTCCTAAGAAAGGAAGGTCACCACAGCTCACCCACAATTTTTAAAGACAGAAATCACCCATATTTGTCTTGTATTACTGCTGTGACAAGTTATCACAAACTTAGAAGTTGAAACCAATACAAACTTATCATCTCACAGTTTCTGTAGATCAGAAGTCCAGGTACACAGTAGCTCAACTGGGTTCTCTGCTTAGGGTTTCATAAGGCCCAACTCAGGGTATCATCAGGGATGTGTTCTTCTGGAGGCTTTAGAGAAGAACCCACTTTCAAGCTCATTTTAGCTTTTGGAAAAATTCAGTTCCTTAATGCTGTAGGACTAAGGTCTCAGCAACTTCTCATCGAATCTTTCTCACATTTGAAATCTCTCTGGCTTCCTCTTCAGCCTTCAGCTGGGAGAAAGCTCTGCTTTGAACAGCTCATGTAATTACATTGGACCCACTTGGATAATCTCCCTATTTTAAGGTTAATTGATTAGTAACCTTAATTACATCTATAAAGTCCCATTCGCCTTGTGCCCATAACATAACCACAGGAGTAACACTGCGGGCAAAAGTCATGAGAGCCAAAATTCTGCCTATCATACCGCCAGAGCAGAGGATGGAGAAACCAGTGAGGCAATAGCTGATAATTACTAGTGCTTTCTTGATTAGAAAATAAAAAGGGCCTGATGAAAAAAGTTAATTTAATTTGGAAAATTTATTTTGACTACTTTGTATCTCTTAGAGTCCTGAGTCCTTTGTGTCACTTCACTATTACAAAAAACTGACAAAGTGGCCATCCCTATTTTTGGCAAGAGTCCCCAGACCTTTCAGGTTACACTCCTCTGAGGTTGTTAGTCTTCAGGGTAGCTTCCAGCAGAGGAGAGAGAGCTGCTAGACAACTTTGGAATGCCTTGCCCATCGTGGGTAACCTACCAGCAATTTCGAGCACTCTTTCTCGACTACTAGCTAAAAGGTTGGCAATTTGAACCCATCCAGATGCACCTTGGAGCACAGGCCTGGTGATCTGCTTCCAAAAAGCCACAGCCTTGAAAACCTTTTGAAGCAGTTCTACTCCGCCCACATGGGGTCACCATGATTTGGAATCAACTCAAGGGCAACTAAGGACAACAACAACTTTCTGGTTTAGCCAGTGCTGAGTTAGATATTAAGTCGTGATAAGGACAACCTTGCCTGGAGGCTGTTAATTAATGAACAAGCATTGTATACAAACTAAGCTACTCAGCTCCAGCTAGCAAATTCCAATAAGAAAATGTAGTGATTGGAAAAATACTTCCTTCTAATAGATGAAAGGAGACATTGAGTTTTCAAGTCTGAGACAAAGAGCTGTTTTGTATCTGTACTACTCCTGGAGAGAAGGGAGGAAGAGATCTTTGAGCCAGGAGTTAATAGTGAGAGAGTTAAGCAGAGGGCCAGATTGTTTTCACCTAAAGAGTAAGCTGATGCATTTTCCAAGAGTAAGCACACAAGTGGTCTGAGAGAAGTCAGCTTAGAGGGCCACAATGTGAAAGATTGAGAACAAACAACTATGTTGGAAAAGTCACCATTCTACTCCATGACTGCTCATCCCATCTATTTAATTTCCTCCTCCTCCTCCTCTGTGCATTGCATCAGGAACCACTTAAAATGCACCTGTAGGTTAAGCCCCATCCCAGACTCTGGGATCCTGCTGTCTTTTGACAGGGGCAATAAAAATGTAGACAGGTAAGAAAAATATTTTACCCGGATGGTTCCAGAGTTTCTCTTTGAGAAGGAACTGTCTTATTTAGGAAAATACCTTGGTAAGCTAGGTGGGAGTTGGAGGTGAGCCCTGGGACCAAGCTAGGCAAAGGTTAACAAAGAAGCAGCTAAACTTCTCTGCTTACAAAATGAAAAGGGCCTGGAGTAAAGAAGAGAGGAGAAAAGGAGAGAGAGTTAGGCAACACAGTGGGAGTCTCAAGTATGGGAGTTTGCGGAAAAGGCAAAAGGGATTTTTAAGAACAGGGCTGTCTGATATTAACTTTATATCATCCACTGCCTAGTGCTGGTCTGTAGCTCCCACCAGCAGTAAAAGTTCTACAACATGCTTCTGTCTGCTGTGAGTGGTGCTTTAGGAGGAAACCAAGGAGAAGGACCTGGGTCCGTGATTAGGTTCACATTAATGTGGAGAAGAACTCAGCCAAAGTTGGGAATCAGGGCAGGGGCGACTAGGAAAATTGTCCCACAGGGCTTACCTAAACCTGCAGAGGACACTATACCTTCCCCAGAATAGGGTCTGAGTCAACATTAGCAGATATTAAGGGCAGGGTGACCCAACATGACATCTGAATTACATAAAGATTAGATTGGCCACTCACTGATTCAGCATTGCATTTACCTTGCTCCTTTTTCTGTCTTGATTTAACATCACAGTTTTCACAAAACCTGAGTTTACATTTTTTCACTCTTGGTTCAAGTTCCCAGCTTCTACCTAAATCCTCTGTGACTGGCCTCTTTCTTAGTATAGGGTTGAGTGAGATGTGGTCACCCCAGTGATAGCAAGCAGGGTCTGGGAAGACCCACTGCCGTCATGATGAAGACTCCTGGGAGAAGCTGTATGTTATCGTTACCAGGTCAGGATGATTTGGCCAAAGAGATTAGTTACTGAATTCTCATCTCTTCTGGACCTGATACTCCAGGTACACCAAGGAATGAGGTCATGTCAACAACATGAGACAAAGTTTGGCTTATTTGTCAGGACCCAGCCTAGGCGCACTCCCCAGAAGACCTGGGAGCATGTATGAATCTGTTCCTTTTGATTAAGGCCTAACAAGTCCACACTTGAGGCTGACTCATACTGAAGCACAAAACCTTTGGAGCCCTGGGCAGATGCCTCTAGTTGCTGACAAGACCATAAAGGCTGGGCTGCACATAGCCTTAGACACCACCTGACACTCTATCTGCATGGCCTTAGAAACCCCTTATACCAAAATCCCAGACAGACTGTCAAGACTAGTTAATACTGCTTAATTTACCTCTTCAGACACACAAAAAAACAGTTGCCATGAGTAGACTCCAACTCATAGTGAACTCATGCGTATCAGAGTAGAACTGCATTCCACAGAGTTTTCAATGGCTGACTTTTCTAAAGTAGATCGCCACACCTTACTTCCAAGGTACCTCTGAGTGGACTCAAACCTCCAACCTTTTGGTTAGCAGCTAAGTGCAATAACATGTTTTGCCCGCCATCCTAAATACTAGCCTTCTGATGAACTGTCTTTTTCTGTTGTCATCACATCTATACTCCCCCTGGCTCATTCTTCTATCCTCCTTCTATCCAACCCTTTCTGCTAGCCCTCTGGAGCCCTCATCTCTTGGTAAACTCCCTTCCCTACATGGTAAGACTTTCCCTGCTGTGCTACTTCCTCTTCCTGTCTTAACTGAAATATAGCCCTCATTGGAGGATACTGCCTTTCCTACAGCCCCAGTGAGAATGAGGATGCTTATTCCAGGGCTTCTAATCAGTTCGTTTAGGTTCAAACCTCTGACAAGAATTTGCATTTCTAACAAGTCCCCAGGCGATGCTAATTCTACTGGTTAGGGACCAATTCTGAGAACCACTAGCACAGTAGTGGTTCTAAAAATTTATTATACATAAGAATCATCTGCTAACTGGGAGCTCTTAAAAATCAAACACTATGCTCATCAAAAAACTTCACCAAAAGAGTAAAAAGATAACCTACAGACTGGGAAAAAAATTTTGGCTATGACATATCCGATCGGGGTCTAATTTCTAAAATCTACAAGATACTGCAAAACTTCAAGAAAAAGAGCCAATTAAGAATTGGGCAAAAGATCAGAGAAATGCAAATCAAAACTAAAATGAGATTCCATCTCACTCCAGCAATGATGGTATTAATCCAAAAACACAAAATAATGAATGTTGGAGGGATTGTGGAGAGATTGGAAGGCTTATGCACTGCTGGTGGGAATGTAAAATGGTATTAAAAAAAAAAACTAGTGCCATCGAACTTTGGAAATCGATTTGGCACTTCCTTCAAAAGCTAGAAATAGAACTACCATACGATCCAGCAATCCCACTCCTTGGAATATATTCTAGAGAAATAAGAGCCTTTACAAGAACAGATATGTGCATACCCATATTCATTGCAGCACTGTTCACAATAGCAAAAAGATGGAAGAAACCAAGGTCACCATCAACAGATGAATGGATAAATAAATTATGTTATATTCACACGGTGGAATACTATGCGTCGATAAAGAACAATGATGAATCCGTGAAACATTTCATAACATGGAAGAATCTGAAAGGCATTATGTTGAGTGAAATTAGTTGCAAAAGGACAAATGTTATATGAGACCACTATTATAAGAATTCAAGAAATATTTTAAACAGAGAAGAAAATATTCTTTGATGGTACGAGAGTGGGGAGGGAGGGAGGTAGAGGGGTATTCACTATTTAGATAGTAGCAAGAACTATTTTAGGTGAAGAGAAAGACAACACACCATACAGGAGAGGTCAGCACAACTGGGCTAAACCAAAAGCAAAGAAGTTTCCTGAATAAACTGAACACTTTGAAGCCCAGAGTAGCAGGGGTGGGGGTTTGCAGACCATGATTTCAGGGGACATCTCAGTCAACTGGCATAATAAAATCTATTAAGAAAACATTCTGTATCCCACTTCGGAGAGTGGCATCTGGGGTCTTAAACGCTAGCAAGCAGCCATGTAAGATACATCAATTGGTCTCAACCTACCTGGAGCAAAGGAGAATGAAGACTACCAAAGACACAAGGTAATTATGATCCCAAGAGACAGAAAGGGCCACATAAATCAGAGACTACATCAGCCTGAGACCAGAAGAACTAGATGTTGCCTGGCTACAACCGATGACTGCCCTGACAGGGAACACAATAGGGAATCCCTGAAGGAGCAAGAGAGCAGTGGGATGCAGACCGCAAATTCTTGTAAAAAGGCCAGACTTAATGATCTGAGACCAGAACGACCCTGGAGGTCATGGTCCCCAGACCTTGTTAGCCCAAGACTGGAACCATTCCCAAAGCCAGCTCTTCAGACAGGCATTAGACTGGAGTATATTTTTATATGATAGAAAATGATAATGTGAGGAGTGAGCTTCTTGGATCAAGTAGACACATGAGACTATGTGGGCAGCTCCTGTTTGGACGGGAGATGAGAAGGCAGAGGGGGACAGAAGCTGGCTGAATGGACACGGAAATACAGGGTGGAGAGGACTGTGCTGTCTCATTCGGGGGAGAGCAACTACGAGTATATAGCAAGATGTATATAAATGTTTGTATGAGAGACTGACTTGATTTGTAAACTTTCACTTATAGCACAATAAAAATTTTTTTCTTTAAATAGGCAAAGGATATGAACAGGCACATCACCAAAGAAGACATTCAGGAAGCAAACAGATACGTGAGGAAACGCTCGTGATCACTGGTCATCAGAGAAATGCAATTCAAAACTACAATGAGATACCATCTCACCCCAACAAGGACAGCATTAATCCAAAAAACACAAAATAATAAATGTTGGAGAGGTTGTGGAGAGGCTCGAATATTTATAGACTGCTGGTGGGAATGTAAAATGGTACAACCACTTTGGAAATTGATTTGACTCTTCCTTAAAAAGCTAGAAACAGTGATACCATATGACCCAGCAATCCTACTCCTTGGAATATATTCTAGAGAAATAAGAGCTGTCACACAAATAGATATATGCACACCCACATTCATTGCAGCACTGTTCACAATAGCAATAAGACAGAAACAACCCAGGGGCTCATCAATGGATGAATGGATAAACAAATCATGGTATATTCACATGATGGAATACCACACAATGATAAAGAACAATGATGAATCTGTAAAACTTAACATGGATGAATCTGGAAGGCATTGTGCTGAGTGAAATTAGACAGATACTATATGAGACCTCTATTACAAGAACTCAAGAAAAGGTTTAAACATAAATAAAACATTCTTTGATGGTTACGAGGGTGGAGAGAGAGGGAGAGGGGAATTCACTAACTAGACAGTAGACAAGAATTATCTTAGGTGAAGGCAAGGACAACACACAGTACTAGGGAAGTCAGAACAACTGGACTAAACCAAAAGCTAAGAAGTTTCCTGAACACAACCAAACACTTTGAGGGACAGAGTAGCAGGGGCTGGAGTCTGGGGACCATGGTTTCAGGGGACATCTAGGTCAATTGGCATAACAAAGTTTATTAAGAAAATGTTCTGCATCCCACTTTGGTGAGTGGCATCTGGGGTCTTAAAAGCTAGCAAGCAGCCATCTAAGATGCATCAATTGTTCCCAACCCACTGGAGCAAAGGAGAGAATGAAGAACACCAAAGACCCAAGGAAAATATTAGCCCAAGAGACAAAAGGGGTCACGTAAACCAGAGAATCCATCAGCCTGAGACTGGAAGAATTAGATGGTGCCCAGCTACCACCAATGACTGCCCTGACAGGGAACACAACAGAGAGTCCCTGAAGGAGCAGGAGAAAAGTGGGGTGCAGAACTCAAATTCTTGTAAAAAGACCAGACTTAATGGTCTCACCAAGACTAGAGGAACCCCAGGAGACATGGCCCCTGAACTCTCTGTTGACTTAGAACTAAAACTATTCCCAAAGGCAACTCTTCAGAAAAAGATTAGACTGGCTATAAGACATAAAATGGTACTTGTAAAGAGTATGCTTCTTAGTTCAAATATATACACAAGACTAAACAGGCAGCTCCTGTCGAGAGGCAAGATGAGAAGGCAGAAAGGGATAGGGAGCTAATGGAATGGACATGGGAAATCTGGGGTGGAAAGGGAGGGTGTGCTATCACGTTATAGGGATAGCAACCAGGGTCACATAACAATGTGGGTATATTTTTGTATGAAAAACGAACTTCATCTATAAACTTTCACCTAAAGCAAAATAAAAAAAGGATCATCTGAGGATCTTGTTAAAATGTAGATTCCGATTCAGTATATCCGGAGTAGAAATGCAAATTCTCAGCAGGGGTTCTAATGGGAACAAACCAGTTTGAAGCCCTAGTTTATTCTTCCATTTTTCACACACCCAGGGCTACTTAGAAAAGGGACTTATTTATTCTCTGGCTCCACATTACCACATCCAAAATCTTATCATCCTTTCTGTTACAAAAACCCTCTAAAATTTTTATGGCCATTGTCACCTAGCCCTCTCTTGGCCACTCACTCCACATTCACTGCATCTCAGTCTAACTCTCTTCCCCAAGTCCTGCTAAAGATATGGGTGGCCTCCTCCTCCCTACCTCCCCGGGTACTAGTGTGGCTTCACTCTGGACTCCATCATTACCCAGAACCATTTCAACCCTGCAAACTTAAACTCTAATATCCCACCATAAACCATTACCAGGCTATTCTCCAGTTCTCTCTTTTAAGAAAAACAAACAAAAATAGCTACTGTACACTTTGACCTCATTGCAAGCACCAGTTCATGGATCACTCTGTTTTTGAGCTATCTATCGCCCATCTGCCTTCACTGTCTCATCTATGTGCTATCCTTTAAAACATTATTTCACCATTATCCTTTACTGATCTACTCAAACATAGAAATACTTGAGAATGGAAGCAGGGCCAAGATGGCAGAATAGCCAGATGCTTCTGGCAATCCCTCTTACAACAAAGACCTGAAAAATTAAGTGAAACGATTATATTTATGACAAGCTTGGAGCCCTGAACATCAAAGGCAAAGTTAGAAAACAGACTGAGCAGCAGGGAGAGGGAGAGTTGCTTCAGAAACGGAGAGGAGTTACCGGACCTGAATAGCTGGGATCTTTCAGGCACCATTCCCAGGAGTGGCTGCAGCGGGCTGGTAGTAGCATTCAGCCGCAGTTTCCTCAGGGAGAAGCAGCCAGCCGCACAGTCTACTCACACCTCCAGAACCAGAGAAGAACGGCACTCTCAGCAAAAGCTAAGTACTTCCATATGTTTTATCGCGCTCCCCACCCCCAAGCTGGCTTCAGTGGCTGTCAATTTCCCTGGGCCTGAGATAGGCCATTTTGAGCACCCTGAGCCATGCTCCCAGACTTGGAGAAGAAATAAATTCACAACAGGGGGAAAAGATAATCTCCCAGCTCTACTAACCTGGGGAGCTGAAGACAGGAGTGGCTGTTGTCCAGGCATAAACAGTCTGTGGACTCTGAATAACTTTCCCCCCTGCATGGACCTCTGTGGGCCTATTTCAGAAGACTAGGCCCTTGCTGGCAGACTGCAACTGTTTAAGCTGTGCAGTGGAGACATGAGTGATACTTCACACCACTTTGCCTATTAAACAGCATCCTCACCTACCCACATCAGGGGCATAAGGAATGGTGGATCCACTCAGGTCTCCCAGCCACCCATGACAGAGGTCCAAGGATAACTGGTACCTCCCGGTCTTTACAACCGAAAACATTGGGTGCCCATGGTCCGTCTGCAGAACCCACCCACCTGTACCCTCTAGGGAACAAGGACACGCTTTCCTCAGAGACACTTGGGGGATGGTTCTCAGCCCCCTGCCTTGATCCGAATGTGACCCCCTGCTGCAACCAGATACAGGTACATACACCAAATGCCCATGCCCCTCTAAGACCGTAGGACAGAGCTTGTACCACACACTTGAAGACCAACTACCTGGATACCTGAGCTGAATCCACACAAGAAAAGCAAATGGACTCATAAACTCATATACTTGATAACAGGTCTAGCCATCTGATGACAGGAAGTCAGAGCTCCAAAGGTGAAAATAATCAAGCTAGCTCACTCAAACAACCCATCTGGGCATATCAAATGAAAACAAAGGAAGAAATTAGGATACAGTAAGCAAACATAAAATAAACTAATACAATAACTTATAGATGGCTCAGAAAACAGTCAATATGAAACCACATAAAGAAACAGATCATGATGGCTTCACAAAGTTCTCAAAACAAAGAATCAAAAGACCTTCTGGATGAAGGTGCCTTTCTCAAATTACCAGATGCAGAGTTCAAAAAGTTAATATACAGAACTCTTCAAGACATCAGGAAGGAATCAGGCAATATGCAGAACAAGCCAAAGAACACAGATAAAACACGTGAAGGAATTAAAAAGTTATTCGAGAACATAATGAAAAATTTAATAAGCATCAAGAATCCATAGAGAGACAGCAATCAGAAATTCAGAAGATTAACAAAATTACAGAAGTAGACAACTCAATAGAAAGTCAGAGGAGCAGAATAGAGCAAGTGGAAGGCAAAATTGGTGACCTTGAAGATAAAGCACTTGATACCAATATATATGAAAAAAAATCAGATAAAAGAATTAAAAAAAAATAAAAAACCTTAAGAATCACATGGGAATCTATCAGCAGAAATAACCTACGAGTGATTAGAGTACCAGAACAGGGAGGGATAACAGAAAATACAGAGAGAATTGTTGAAGATTTGTTGGAAGAAAACTTCCCTGATATCATGAAGGATGAGAAGATATAAATCCAAGATGCTCATCGAACTCCACATAAGGTAGATGTTAAAAGAAAGTCACCAAGAGATATTATAATCAAACTTGCCAAAACCAAAGATAAAGACAGAATTTGAAGAGCCACTAGGGATAAACGAAAAATCACCTACAAAGGACAGTTAATAAAAACAAGCTTGGACTACTCGGCAGAAAGCATGCAGGCAAGAAGGCAATGGGATGACTTATATAAAGCATTGAAGGAAAAAAAATCACCAGCGAAGAATCATATATCCAGCAAAGCTGTCTGTCACATATGAAGGTGAAATTACGACATTTCCAGATAAACAGAAGTTTAGAGAATTTGTTAAAACCAAACCAAAACTGCAAGAACTATTAAGAGATTTCTCTAGTTAGAAAATCAATAATATCAGGTATCAGCCTAAGGATAGAACACTGGACAGAGCAATCAGATGTTGACCCAGACAGGGAAATCACAAAAATAAATCAAGATAAATAAAAAACACTCAAAACAGGGAAACAGGGATGTCGTTATGTAAAAGAAGACAACATTAACATACTAAAGAGGGACTGAGAAAGGTAGTCATAGATCTTTCATATGGAGAGGAAGACGAGGCGATATAAAGAAATGAAAGTTAGGTTTAAACTTCGAAAAATAGGGGTAAATATTAAGCTGACCATAAAGGAGACTAACTAACCTGCTCATCAAAATAAAATACAAGAAAAAATAGAGTCAGCAGAAACAAAATCAACAACAAAAAGAAGAAGAAAAGGCAATACATAAAGATAAACTACTCAGCACAAAAAATTAAGCGGGAAAAAGAAACTGTGAACAATACACAAAAAGAGGCATCCAAATGACAGCACTAAACTCATACTATCCGTAACTACGCTGAAAGTAAATGGAATAAATGCACCAATAAAGAGACAAAGAGTGGAAGAATGGATAAAAAAAAGATGATCCATCTATATGCTGCCTACAAGAGACACACCTTAGACTTAGAGACACAAACAAACTAAAATTCAAAGGATGGAAAAAATATATATCAAGCAAACAACAATCAATAAAGAGCAAGAGTGGCAATATTAACTTCTGGCAAAACTCACTTTAAAGTTAAATCCGTCACAAAGGATAAGGAAGGACATTACATAATGATTAAAGGGATGATATACCAAGAGGATATAACCATATTAAATATTTATGCACCCAACGACAGGACTGCAAGATACATGAAACAAACTCTAACAGCACTGAAAAATGAGATAGCTCCACAACTGTAGTAGGAGATTTCAACACACCACTGAAGGTGTGAAGGACAGGACATCCAGAAAGAAGCTCAATAAAGACACGGAAGAGTTCAATACCACAATCAACCAAATCGATCTTATAAACTTATACAGAACACTCCATCCAACAGCAGCCAAGTATACTTTCTTTTCTAGTGCACATGGAACATCCTCTAGAATAGACCACATATTAGATCATAAAGCAAGCCTTAGCAGAATAAATATTACAAAGCATCTTCTCTGACCATAAGGCCAGAAAAGTGGAAATCAACAACAGAAAAAGCAGGGAAAAGAATTCAAACACTTGGAAACTGAACAATACCCTGCTCAAAAAATACTGGGTTATAGAAGACATTAAGGATGGAGTAAAGAAATTCATAGAATCCGATGAGAATGAAAACACTTCCTATCAGAACTTTTGGAATACAGCGAAAGCAGTGCTCAGAGGTCAATTTATATCAATATATGCACACATACAAAAAGAAGAAAGGGCCAACATCAAAGAATTATGCCTACAACTTGAGCAAATAGAAAGAGAGCAACAAAAGAAATCTTCGGGCACTAGAAGAAAGGAAATAACAAAAATTAGAGCAAAGCTAAATGAAATAGAAAACAAAAACAATTGAAAGAATTAACAAGACCAAAAGCTGGCTCTTTGAAAAAATCAACAAAATCCATAAACCATTGGCCAAACTGACAAAAGAAAAACAGGAGAGGAAGCAAATAACTCGAATAAGAAATGAAATGGGTGATATTACAGCAGACCCAACTAAAATTAGAAGAATCGTATCAGATTACTATGAAATATTGTACTCTAACAAATTAGAAAACCTAGAAGGAATGGATGAATTCCTAGAAACACACTACCTACCTAAACTAACACAAACAGAGGAAAAACAACTACATAGACCCATAACAAAAGAAGAGATTGAAAAGGTAATCAAAAAACTCCCCCCCAAAAAAAGCCATGGCCTGGACGGCTTCACTACCGAATTCTACCAAACTTTCACAGAAGAATTGACACCACCGCTACAAAAGGTATTGCAGAACACAGAAAAGGATGGAATACTGCCATAGTCATTTTACGTAGCCACCATATCCCTGATAATAAAACCAGGTAAACACATCACACAAAAAAGAAAATTACACGCCTATATCCCTTATGAACTTAGATGCAAAAATCCTCAACAAAATTCTAGCCAATAGAATTCAACAACATATCAAAAAAATAATTCACCATGACAAAGTGGGATTCATACCAGGTATACAGGGATGGTTCAACATTAGAAAAACAATTAATGTAATCCACCACATAAATAAAACAAAAGACAAAACTCACATAATTTTATCAATTGATGCAGAAAAAGCATTTGACAAAGTTCAACACTCATTCATGATAAAAACTCACAGAAAAATAGGAATAGAAAAAAAATTCCTCAACATAATAAAGGGCATTTATACAAAGCCAACAGCCAACATCACCCTAAATGGAGAGAGTCTGAAAGCATTCCCCTTGAGATCAGGAACCAGACAAGGATGCCTTTTATCACCACTCTTATTCAACATTGTGCTGGAGGTCCCAGCAAGAGCAATTAGGCTAGATAAAGAAATAAAGGGCATCCAGATTGGCAAGGAAGAAGTAAAAGTATTTCTATTTGCAGATGACATGATCTTATACACAGAAAACACTAAACAATCCTCAAGAAAACTACTGAAACTAATAGAAGAGTTCAGCAGAGTATCGGGATACAAGATAAACATACAGAAATCGGTTGGATTCCTATACCAACAAAAAGAACATCGAAGAGGAAACCACCAAATCAACACCATTTACAGTAGCCCCCAAGAAGATAAAATACTCAGGAATAAATCTTACCAGGGATGTAAAAGCCCTATACATAGAAAACTACAAGACACTACTGCAAGAAACCAGAAGAGACCTACGTAAGTGGAAAAACATACCTTGCTCATGGATAGAAAGATTTAACATTCTAAAAATGTCTATTCCACCAAAAGCAATCTATAGATACAATGCAATTCTGAATCCAATTTCCAATGACATTTTTTTAATGAGATGGAGAAACAAATCACCAACTTCACATGGAAGGGAAAGAGGCCCCAGATAAGTAAAGCATTACGGAAAAAGAAGAACAAAGTGGGAGGTCTCACTCTACCTGATTTTAGAACCTATTCTACCGCCACAGTAGTCAAAACAGCCTAGTACTGGTACGACAACAGATACATAGACCAATGGAACAGAATTGAGAATCCAGACACAAATCCATCCACATATGAGCAACTGATACTTGACAAAGGCCCAAAGTCAGTTAAATGGGGAAAAGACAGTCTCTTTAACAAATGGTGCTGGCATAAATGCATATCCATCTGCAAAAAACAAACAAAAAGACCCATACCTCACACCATGCACAAAAACGAGCTCAAAATGGATCAAAGACCTAAACATAAAATCTAAAATGATAAAGATCATGGAAGAAAAAATAGGGGCAACGCTGGCATAAACAGTATACAAAACATTACTAACAATGCAGAACAGAAACCAGATAATTGGGAGCTCCTAAAACTCAAACACCTATGCTCATCCAAAGACTTCACCAAGAGAGTCAGAAGATTACTTACAGGATGGGAAGAAGTTTTTAGCTACGAGATTTCCGATCAGCGTCTGATCTCTAAAATCTACATGATGCTACAAAAACTCAACTACAAAAAGACAAATAACCCAATTAAAAAATGGGCAAAGGATATGTATAGGCACTTCACTGAAGAAGACATTCAGGTAGCTAACAGATACATGACGAAATGCTCACAATCATTAGCCATTAGAGAAATGGAAATCAAAACTACAATGAGATGCCATCCCACTCCAGCAAGGCTGGCATTAATCCAAAAAACACAAAATAATAAATGTTGGAGAGGTTGTGGAGAGGCTCGAATATTTATAGACTGCTGGTAGGAATGTAAAATGGTACAACCACTTTGGAAATTGATTTGGTGCTTCCTTAAAAAGCTAGAAATAGAACTACCATATGATACAGCAATCCCACTCCTTGGAATATATCCTGGAGAAATAAGAGCCTTTACACGAACAGATATATGCACACCCATGTTCACTGAAGCACTATTTACAACACCAAAAAGAAGGAAGCAACCAAGGTGCCCATTAACAGATGAATGGATAAATTATGGTATATTCACACAATGGAATATTACACATCAATAAAGGACAATGATGAATCCGTGAAACATTTCATAACATGGAGGAATCTGGAAGGCATTATGTTGAGTGAAATTAGTCAGCAGCAAAAGGATAAATATTGCATAAGAACTCGAGAAATAGTTTAAACAGAGAATATTCTTTGATGGTTACAAGAGGGGGGAAGGAGGGAGAGGGGCAGAGGGGTATTCACTAATTAGATAGTAGATAAGAACCATTTTAGGTGAAGGAAAAGACAACACACAATACAGGCGAGGTCAGCACAACTGGACTAAACAGAAAGCAAAGAAGTTTCCTGAATAAACTGAATGCTTGAAAGTCCAGCATAGCAGGGCCGGGGGTTTGGGGACCATGGTTTCAGGGGACGCATAAGTCAATTGGCATAATAAAATCTATTAAGAAAACATTCCGCATCCCACTTTGGAGAGTGGCATCTGGGGTCTTAAACGCTAGCAAGCGTCCATCTAAGATGCATCAATTGGTTTCAACCCACCTGGAGCAAAGGAGAGTGAAGAATGCCAAAGACACAAGGTTATTATGAGCCCAAGAGGCAGGAAGGGCCACATAAAGCGGAGGCTACATTAGCCTGAGACCAGAAAAACTAGATGGTGCCCAGCTACAACTGATGACTGTCCTGACAGGGAACACAACAGAGAACCCCTGAGGGAGCAGGAGAGTAGTGGGATGCAGACTCCAAATTCTCGTAAAAAGACCAGACTTAATGGTCTAACTGAGTCTAGAAAGACCCCGGAGGTCATCGTCCCCAGACCTTCTGTTAGACCAAGACAGCAATCTTCCCAAAGCCAACTCTTCAGACAGGGATTGGACTGGACTATGGGATAGACAATGGTACTTGTGAAGAACGAGCTTTTCGGATCAAGTGGACAGATGAGACTATGTTGGCATCTCCTATCTGAAGGGGAGATGAGAGGGTATAGGGAGTCAGAAGCTGGCTGAATGGACACAAAAAAGAGAGAGTAGAGGGAAGAAGCGTGCTGTCTCATTAGGGGGAGAGCAATTAGGAATATATAGTGAGGTGTTTATAAATTTTTGTATGAGAGTCCAACTTGATTTGTAAACTTTCACTTAAAGCACAATAAAAAGTAAAAAAAAAAAACCTTGAGAATGGGCAAATTTATATATTAAAAAAAACTAAAAAACAGTAACAGTGCTCTATATAAAAGAAATACTACTAAATAACAGTCCTACTAATATTGGCCTTACCCAGATAATCTTAAAATTTTCCACATGCTCTGGCTAATGTTTAATGACTCTGTTAATCTTAACAAAAGCACATCAGGTATCTATAGGTAAGCTCTGCTTGAATTAGACAGAATCAAAGATGCTAATATGACGTCCCAGCAGGATTCTGAGCAGTATTGGAGCAGTGGAACTCAGAGGTACCTTTCTGGGAATAATTTAAAACTTTATTATCCAACAAATGTTTCTCCTCTCAGCACTGTGCTGATGCTTTGTATTTTAAAGAATCATCATGCTATCTTCAGGGAATTATGTCAGTTTCAACTAACTCTCCATCCATTTTATTTCATTTTTCCTCTTTTATCATAATATAGGAATCTATCTTAATATCTAACTACAAAAAGTCACTTATATCCAATTCCTTGCAAGAATGTATTAACACTAACCTTGAAATCAAATCTCTCCAGGAAGCCTCAGCCATGAGAAGCAGGCCTCACCTTACTCTCTGGATGGCAGACACCATGCTCCTTTTCCTCCTCCCATTTGAACCATGGATCTTCTCTAGAGTTGAGGCCCAGAATCTTAGAAGACAAACTGTTAAAATTTGTATCCACCAAAGTGTTAGGAAAATGCTTGTGAGGAGACAGTAGAAAGGTAATAGGAATGTAGTTCAAAAGGCCAGAGGTGGGCCCAGAAGAGGAGCAACAATAAAACACAAAAATCTGAGTCAAGTGCAACAGAATTACTCCAGTTACAGGCCAGGAGCCGCAGGAAGAGCCAATCAGAAAATTGGGGTAAATAGATTGAGGGGACATTGGGAGAAAGAGGTTCATTGAGGCATGCTGTTCACTGAGGCAAAAGGGGCATAGGAGGTTAGACCCAGGCTCATGAAACAGGGCTGGCAGGATCAAAGCACAAAGTAGGTTCCACACACCTGGCTGGCATGCAGGGCAAGGCTTTTCATCCTCACACACTACTTGGGATGCCAGTGACCTGAGCACCCAGACACAAGCAGGCTTGGGAGGCTTACCCTCCTTCTTGATGAAGGATGGCTATAGAGAGCATGGCATCTCCTCCTGAAGGCTTAAAAGCAGCCAAAATTTATCTCCAAATCCTACTCCTCTGTGGAACGAAAACTCTTGATCTGCCAGTGCCTCCTTGAAAGGGGCAGGGTGAAGCGCCAAGTAACTGAGTAACTGAGCAGTCATAAGAACAGCTTCAATGGTAAGGTTGGGGTAAGGACCAATAATACTTTATTCATTCATCAATTATTTATTGAAAACCTAATCTGTGATAAAGCAGAGGTAGGTGCTGAGGAAACAAAGATCAACATGCCAAGGGCAAAAATTTTAACATATAAGCATTCATTCCTACACCTTCCCCTTAAGTCCCCCCTCCCCCACCTTAAAGGAAGTTTCTGTTTGCATACTCCACTTTGGGGGCTTTTCTGTGCTGATCTGGACAATGGGTGGAAAAGAAGCTTGAAAGAAGTCAAGTTAGACTGTATTGACCATACGATAAGAAACTGAGATAGAGGCAGGATGAGGAGCAGAGAGCAGAGATCTGGAGGAGAGAGGAAGGTGAGAGGGAAAGGGACTAGAGAGAACAAGTGAGGAAGGCCTGAGTTTGGGTAGTGAGAAATTGGGAGCAGGTGGGTCAACAAGTGGAGAGACAGATCAGTGACGAAAGCCAGAAAAGAACTGGTTATGTGTGTGTTTCATTGCGTCTCAGGAAAAGACAGCTTTCAGTGCGGTCAGTGAGACAGGGGCATAATGTGCTGACTGTGCTATCTATTTTTAATCTGGATTCTAGATTAACATCTTTTTTTTTTTTTTTTCCTTGAGAAAAACATGGTTTCCTTGGTGGTCAAAACCAGGAATGTGAAACCATATGCCTTGAGGGGTCTTAACCAAGTGAGCATCTGCACCCCTCAAAATACACGTACTCAGGAAGAGTGCTGTCTGGGTGCTCTTGCCAACAAGGTATTTTTGCAAGATGTTTTTGTTGTTAGGTGCAGTTGAGTCAGTTCCAACTCATAGAAACCCTATGTACCACAGAACAAAACACTCTCCGGTCCTGCGCCATGCTCACAATCATTGTTATGCTTGAGCCCATTGTTGCAGCCAGTGGGTCAATCCATCTCCTTGAGGGTCTTCCTCTTTTCTGCTGGTCCTATATTTTACCAAGCATGATGTCCTTCTCCAGGGACTGATCCAAAGTATTTAAGATGCATTCTCACCATCCTTGTTTCTAAGGAGCATTCTTGTACTTCTTCCAAGACAGATTTGTTTGTTCTTTTGGCAGTCCATGGTACATTCAATATTCTTTGCCAACACCACAATTCAAAGGCGTCAATTCTACTTCGGCCTTCCTTACTTGTTGTTCAGCTTTCACATGCATATAATGTGATTGAAAATACCATGGCTTGGGTCAGGCTCACCTTAGTCTTCAAGGTGACATCTTTGCTTTTCAACACTTTGAAGAGGTACTTTGCAGCAGATTTGCTCAATACAACACATCTTTTGATTTCTTGACTGCTGCTTCCATGGCTGTTGATTGTGGACCCAAATAAAATGAAATCCTTGACAACTTCAATCTTTTCTCCATTTATCATGATGTTGCTCATTGGTCCAGTTGTGAGAATTTGTTTCTTTATGCTCAGGTGTAATCCATACTGAAGGCTGTGGTCTTTGATCTTCATCAGTAAGTGCTTCAAGTCCTCTTCACTTTCAGCAAGAGAGGTTGTGTCATCTGCATAATGCAGGTTGTTAATGAATCTTCCTCCAGTCCTGATGCCCTGTTCTTCATGTAGTCTAGCTTCCTGGATTATTTGTTCAGCACACAGACTGAATAGGTATGGTGAAATGATACAACGCTGATACACACCTTTCCTGACTTTAAACCATGTAGTATTCCCTTGTTCTGTCCTAACGACTGCCTCTTGATCTAAGTACAGGTTCCTCACGAGCACAATTAAGTGTTCTAGAATTCCCATTCTTTTCAATGTTATCCATAATTTGTTAAGATAGACAAAGTAAATACATGTAAGCATCTTGTGACCATGATCTAATTGTCCTGTGAAACTATCTGTAGTCACTAACTATACTAATAATAATCTGTAACCAGAGTGTAATTATTACAACATTCATTGATTTTCCTGTAATTTTGCTCCCTATGGTTTGATTCCTCTTTTTACTCCTTAAGAATACTTCTTATATAACAAAATTGCCCTGGGACTACCTGGTTCCATTTTCAATGGGCTACATAGTTCCTCAATTGCAATTGTTTAAACCCTTGATAAACCTATTTTAACTTGAAACAACATTTAAGTTTCTCTCTACAACAATTGCAATTCCTGCACAACTTTAGTGTCTCTTGGAGGCTTTCTGAGTTTCTTTGTGATTGGAATTGTATTTTACTTTTGGATGCCACAAAACTGGCCAAAAAGTGGCCCAACTTTTTGGAGATTACAAAATAAGACATGGTCCTTTCCCTCTAGATGTTCAAATAGGGAAAATAGACATGTAACATAAAACAACACAATAAGACCCTGCAAGTGCAGTGACAGACATCTGTATAGGACATGGGGTTGGCAAATGAGGAACAGGTCACTTAGTTTACCCCTAAGTCTAGGATAACCAAGTGCTCTCTCAGCAGAAAGCCCAATGGAGTCTAGGAGTAGGTTTTTTGTTTTTTAACTTATCTAGCTACAAAGTAATTATCAAGAGCAAGGAATGCCTCAATCCTGGACACGAAGAAGCAGAAAACCCAAATTCCCTCAACGAACTATCACATCTAAGACTCACCTAAGTCAAGCAGCAGCCCATTTGGGTAACTGGAAATTCCCTTTCCTTTTTAGTCTAAGAGCTCCCTAAGCAGGGCGTGTCTTCTTTTCTACTCTAGTATCACCTAATCAAAAGAAAACGTGTGTAGAATGAGGGCTGGTATTGGCATAAGGGAACTCTGTACCAAAGCACGTAAGTGTGGAAGGGGAAAGGACTGAATGCTAAATGAAGCCTGAAATTGTATTGAAACAAAGTCAGCCCCAGAGCATCTGCAATATTATAGCTGAGGTTGCATTTAGTTTGCTACCCCCAGGCAAAGGGAGGACCTAGAGCTTCCAAGCACAGCTAAAGCAATCACTTTGCTGGTAGGTGCCAGCCAAGTGACTCACTCCCAAACCTGTTTAATATGAAACAGCATTAGCAGACTGGATATAGCCTCAGGGAGGTCAGCTGCTAACCAGTTCAGATTATAGCTGCAATACCTCAAATGAAGCCATTTACAGTGTCTCTGCACATGTTTTCAGTGCCATACAGCACTGTGTCCATGAAAGGGATTATCCTTGAAGTCAAAAGATCAGGGTTCTTGTTCCCATTCTGTAGCACTTGCCTATGTGAGTTAGGTTAACCTGGTCTGAAAAATGAGGTTGACTTCTTGTTCATACAATGGGGCAATACTCTCCCTTTCTACCCCGCCTTATGGTAGTTTTGAGGATCGAATGAGAAATATTATGAGAATTAAGTGAGATCATGAAAATGGTAGAGAGCTATATACAGTAAAATCTGTGAGAGGACTATCTTGTTTTTCCAGGTCTCCCAAATTTTATACCTTTGACAGGGTGCAGTCTTACCACTTTTCTATTGCTCTCTTTTAGTGGGAAATATTTGAGTTTTCCTTCTCTGACAGGTTTCCAGCTTTCACAGGTTTTATTCTACTAGGTATCATCATCACATAAAGTATCATAAATTTCCTTTACACCTTCATTGGTGCTGGAGGGAATTTCTTTAAATGGCAGGAATGAGAAAACTAATACATGAAGAATATTGCTTCTCATACTTTAATATCAACAGCATGGAAAGCACCATTGTCGCGATTATTGCAGACTTTTGTCATCCCAGGCACTAAACTGGAGTCTTTTCAAGAAGATTAGAGCTCCCCGCTTCAGTGTTATCTGGACTATCAATTAGACCATCTGTGATATTTTCCAGCAAGAACTTTAAAGAGACCTCTGTTGTGGAAATTTATGCAATTCTTTCTCCCATCTGGAATTACACGGGCAAGAAAATAAGCAAAAGGATATATATTTTTTTCCTATTCCCATCTCTATCTCCCAGAGGGGCTACAATAAGCCCAGTGAGGCACTTGTCTCAAGCGCACAATGTAAAGGGGGGCCAAAAAACTCAATAATCAAGATAAATATTTTAAATTTTAAAAACAAAATTAATCAAAACTTTAAATAAAGATAAACAACAGTGTCATTCTGAGATATATTGAAGTCTAAGCAAAAGGGAAATAATAGTAACATTAATTCTGCCTTTATTTAAAATGTTGATATTTTGTTCATCAGGCATTTTGGCAGCAATTTTGATGTATCATAGGCAGTATTTTTTTTTTTCTTTCTTAGCAGCACCTAAAATTATAGTTTGCCTTATTGTCGATGGCATCTTAGATTTGGGTAAATGCTTTCCATGTGGTATGGTGAACAAGCATGACTCCTTGCAATCAAAACCCAACCTGACTGTGTCTCCCACTGTTCTGTAATGTTCAGTGGAGGTTACCTTCCCTGCTCCTGAATGAAAACTCTGTGAGTCCAATGGCTTTTCTGCTCACTCTTAAATACACTCTAATGGGAAAGTCTCACAATCATTTTAAGTCATAAACACAGCTTTAGTTAGCAAAGAGAATGCATAAACCCCTGTAAAAATCAAAACTCACAACTTCACTTAGTTGTATATCTCCTCTCCACCAGTTCAGGCCTCGAAGCCTGCAGTGGGAAAGGGAGATGGGTCCTTCTGCAATCTGTTCTCCCCAGATATCTTTCACCTTCACTTGATAATTGCTGTTTGTTCTCCCTGAAAATGGTAGGGGCTTGGCAGATGACAGAGGAAGGCAATAAACCAGCCCTTATCTGGCTCTGTGGCTTCACATTCCCTAGGCCAGGAGGATGGTTAAAGGGGACACTTTCTCTTGTGGGCACATTCAGTGGCTTGTCAGAATATCCCTACTGGGTCCCCTCCCCTCATATGCGTCTAAAATGTTTGTCCCACGGAATAGGGGGAACTCAAGGGGGATTCAAGGATGTTCATCATATAATTAACTACTTTTCTGTATGCTTCTGCAGTGCAATGGATCACTTTTATGTCTCCTTTCTCTCCATGGTCTTGTAACTTCCATCCAAGTGATTGGGTGGACTGTGCAAATAAAGTAAATGTGGCCGCCCAAGGCGATTGGTCAGTTTTGCCATCCTGGTAGGCTTAAAAGAGAGCCAATTCCAGAGCAGAGAGAGGATCCCACCATCACCAAGGAAGAATAGCCAGAAGCAGAGAACACATCCATTGGACCTGGGATCCCTGTGCTGAGAAGCTCCTGGAACCTGGAAACAGACAGAGAGCTCTTGAGAAGCAGTGTCAGAGAACTGACAGCAGGAGACAGCTGGCGACGGTGTGGTGGACTTCCCAGCCTGTGGCACGAGAAATCTGAGTGCCTTTGGGCAAGAGGCTTGCTGGTGGAGTAGGGTGCCTATGGGCACTTATCAGCAGAGTTAACAGAACTTTGTAAAACTCACCTGAACAAGGCAGAGGCTGAGGGCCAGAGAGGCATGCCTGTGAGCAGGACTGAGAAGAGGCTGTCCATAATAAATTCCATAATTGTCAGTATTGTCTGTGAGTTCTGTGTGGCCAATGCAATGAATTATTGAACCCAGCAGAAAAGTAGAGAGTGCTGTGGGAGGGTTGGTTGGAGGGTGGAAGCATGTCTGATCTTCTCCTCATAGGAATCAGCCTTGAGATACTGATCTTGATTCTCCTTCACCCTTGTAAAGTTAGAGGAGGTCTGACACCACCTGTGTCATTTTTACAGCTTCATATATTCTAAAATTTCTTAATTAAAAAAAAAAAAAAAAACACTGAGAAAACAAGGGGATAGAATCCTAGCATGGAAACAACTACCTTTGCTGGGTGTAAACTCCCTGCCTTATCAGTCTCCCTCTCTCGTTTCACTATGTCATTTCTGCTTTTCCTGGGGTTCATTTTTAATACTTTCATTAAAAAAAAAAAAAAACATTGTGGTAGAGTCAATTCCAACTCATTGAGACCCTACAGGACAGAGTAGAACTGCCCCATAGGATTTCCAAGGAGTGCCTGGTAGATTTGAACTGCCGACCTTTTGGTTAGCAGTCATAGCTCTTAACCACTATGCCACCACCACCTTCATCCAAACCAAAACCAAACCACTGCCATCGAGTCGATTCCGACTCATAGGGACCCTATAGGACAGAGTAGAACTGCCCCAAAGAGTTTTCAAGGAGCACCTGGCAGATTTGAACAGCCATCCTCTTGGTTAACAGCTATAGCACTTAACCACTATGCCACCAGGGTTTCTATCACCTTCACAGACCTATAAAAATATAAGCTTGTCTCAACTGAGATAAACTCTCTTGCCCTGTCACACGATAGTTTATTTCTTACTGAATAAGCAGAGCAATACACATTGGTTTCTAATTTCTTCAAGAATAAATGGCCCTGGCCAGAATCCAGTCCACTCCCAGTCCCCTGGGGCCTCATCGAAAGAACTGGAACATCTCCACCCTCAACTTCTAGGGCAGAAATCAACAAGAATCCCACAGCAAGAAAAGTGCTATGAAAACAATAATGTCATCTAAAGGCAAAAAACACATCTTGTTCTCACCTCTGAGAGTTACACTGCATTGCTTGTCTCCAGGCACTGGAACTGAAGAGACAGGAATGTTGCAGAGGCTAAATAGTTGTTCTCACTTTAAGACTGGCTGCATTGCTCAGCTTCACGGTACCAACAATATATCATTTATATCCTTGAATGCTCCTTTTCCATAGGAAAGCCTTCAATATTCTGCTTTATCAATAGTATCTAAATGTGTAGTTCTACTTTTCCTTCTATAGAGGTTGGATTTAACTGGAAAACAATTTGAATTCTTACACATTTTAAAGTGCCTGCCTGAATGCAGGATGTCTGAATAAAAACACTTTACCAACATGATAAGTTTCAGGATCATAAGAAGAGAACAACTAGTTGTGGGTTGGTCTTGTAGATAAACCAACAAAGCACAGAGGGACACCAGTGCAGAACTCAAGCCCTTGATGACTGGGGCTGGTTTCCATGGCTAAGGAGTTATTCAAAACTAGAGGCTAGGCCTGGGGAGGAACAGCATTAAGTGTGGGAGAAAGGCGAAGGGCAGAGCTCATTTCAAGCTCATCAGTATCCCTCCTCACTCCCCTCAATCTCCTTCTAAAGCCCATCACAGGGGGTATAATAAAATCATCAGAGAATGGTGGTATGAGACAAATAAAAAAAGGAAAATAAGGGTGCAGAATCCCAAAGAACAAACATGGGATTTTATTAAAGAGTTTGTGAATTCAGATGGAGAAACAAACTGCATCTTTATGTTCACTAACCTGTAACTGAAACCTAGCATTTCCTTCAATTATGAATACAGGCAACAAACCAAAGCAATATTTCTAGTGCCTATGACTTTGTCACCACTATAATTCACAGATATTTTCAATTAACTTTAAATTTGTTGCAAATATGTTAAAACATTTTTGCTCATCACTACTTTGAAATTATGCTAATTATATTTATTAGATCTTATTATTAAATCTGTTAATAAAGAAGCATATGTGAGGCAGAGCCAAGCTGGCGGAATAGACAGACGCCTCTGGCAAGCCCTCTTACAACAAAGACCAGAAAAAACAAGTGAAATGAGTGTATTTGTGACAAGCTAGGAGCTCTGAACATCAAAGGCAAGCTTAGAAAATAACCTGAGGGATGGGGAGAGGAAGAGACAGTTCAGAAGCGGAGAGGAGTTACCGGACCTGAATCACCGGGAACCCTCAGGCACCATTCCCAGGAGTAGTGGCGAGGGCCTGGTACTAGCTTCGGCTGCAGTTTCCTCAGGGAAAAGCAGCCAGCCACACACCTACTCACACCTCCAGAACCAGAGAAGAATGGCACTCTCGGCAAAAGCTAAGCACTTGTATATAATTTACTGTGCCCCCGCCCCCAAGCTGGCTTCAGTGGCTGATTTTTCTCGGCCTGAGGTTGGCCCTGTTGAGCACCTAGAGCCATTCTCCCAGCCTTGGAGAAGGAATAAATTTGCAACTGGGGGAAAAGATAATTTCCCAGCTCTACTAACTGGGGGAGCTCAGGACAGAAGTGGCTCCTGTCCAGGCATAAACAGTCCATGGACTTTGAGTAACTTTCCCCTCTGCATGGACCTGTGTGGGCCTATTTCAGCAAAATAGGCCCTTGTTGGTAGACCCCAACCATTTCACCTGTGCAGCGCAGAGGTGGGTGTTTGATGTTTGAAATTGCTTTGCCTATTAAACAGAGTCCTCACCTACCCACATCAGGGGCCAAGGACTGGTGGCTCCACTCAGCTCACCCAGCCACCCACAACAGGGGTCCAAAGATAACTGGTACCTCCCAGTCCTTACAACCAAAAACATTGGGTGCCCATGGTCCGTCTGCAGAACCCACCCACCTGTATGCTCTAGGGAACAGGGACACGCTTTCCTCAGAGACACATGGGGGATGATTCTCAGCCCCCTGCCTTGTTCAGAGTGTGACGCTCTGCTGCAACCAGATACTGGTACCTACACCAATCACCCCTGCCCCTCTAAGACTGTAGGACAGAGCCTATACCACACAATTGCTGGTCAGCTACCTGGATACCTAACCTGAATTCATACAAGAGAAGTGAATGGACTCCTAGACTGATGTACCTGACAACAGCTCTAGCCATCTGGGGACAGGACGTCAGAGCTCCAAAGGTGAAAATAATCAAGCTAGCTCACTCAAGCAACCCTTTTGGGCATATCAAAACTAAACAAACCAAGAAGCTATGACACAATAAGCAAACATAAAATAAACTAATAAAATAACTTATAGATGGCTCAGAGACAGCAGTCAATATCAAGTCACATAAAGAAACAGACCATGAGCGCCTCAACAAGCTCTCAAAACAAAGAATCAAGGGATCTTATAGATGAAAGTGCTTTCCTGGAATTACCAGAGGCAGAATACAAAAAATTAATATACAGAACCTTTCAGGACATCAGGAAGGAAATGACACAATACGCAAAACAAGTCAAGGAACACACAAATAAAGCAATTGAAGAAATTAAGAAGATTATTCAGGAACATAATGAAAAATTTAATAAGCTGGGAAAAATCCATAGACAGACAGCAATCAGAAATTCAGAGAATTAACAATAAAATTACAGAAGTAGACAAATCGATAGAAAGTCAGAGAAGCAGAATAGACCAAGTGGAAGACAGAATTTCTGAACTTGAAGAAAAAGCACTTAGCACTAATATATTTGAAGAAAAATCAGATTAAAAAATTTTTACAAAAATGAAAAAGCCTTAAGAATCATGTGGAACTCTATCAAGAGAAATAACCTAAAAGTGATTGGAGTACCAGAACCGGGAGGGATAACAGAAAATACAGACAGAATTGTTGAAGATTTCTTGTCAGAAAAACAACAACAAATATGAGGAAAGGACAATACATGAAGATATCTACTCAGCACATAAAACGAAGTGAGAAAAAGAAACTGTCAAAAACACACAAAAAAAGACATCAAAATGATAGCACTAAATTCATACCTATCCATAATTATGCTGAATGTAAATGGGCTAAATGAACCAATAAACAGACAAAGAGTGGCAGAATGGATTAAAAAACACGATCTGTCTATACGCTGCCTACAAGAGACACACCTTAGACTTAGAGACAAAGACAAACTAAAACTCAAAGGATGGAAAAAAATACATCAAGCGCGCAACAATCAAAAAAGAGCAAGAGTGGCAATAATAATTTCTGACAAAATAGACTTTAAAGTTAAATCCGTAAGGATAAGGAAGGACACTTTATAATGATTAAAGGAACAAGATACCAAGAAGATATAACCATATTAAATATTTTTGCACCCAATGACAGGGCTGCAAAATACATAAAACAAACTCTATCAGCATTGAAGAGTGAGATAAGCAGCTCCACAATAATAGTAGGAGACTTCAACACATCACTTTTGGTGGAGGACAAGGCATCCAGAAAGAAGCTCAATAAAGACACGGAAGATCTAAATGCCACAATAAACCTACTCGACCTCATAGACATATACAGAACACTCCATCCAACAGCAGCCAAGTATACTTTCTTTTCTAGTGCACATGGAACATTCTCTACAACAGACCACATATGAGGTCATAAAGCAAGCCTCAACAGAATCCAAAACACTGAAATATTACAAAGCATCTTCTCTGACTATAAGGCCATAAAAGTGGAAATCAATAACAGAAAAAGCAGGGAAAAGAATTCAAGCACTTGTAAACTGAACAATGCTCAGAAAAGACTGGATT
This sequence comes from Loxodonta africana, assembly GCF_030014295.1. Lineage (NCBI taxonomy): Eukaryota > Metazoa > Chordata > Mammalia > Proboscidea > Elephantidae > Loxodonta > Loxodonta africana. The sequence goes on along the minus strand of NC_087367.1, from coordinate 42,698,430 downwards.
AGAGAAGTCATTAAGGATGGAATAAAGAAATTCATAGAATCCGATGAGAATGAAAACACTTCCTATCAGAACTTTTGGAATACAGCAAAAGCAGTGCTCAGAGGTCAATTTATATCAATAAATGTACACATACAAAAAGAAGAAAGGGCAAAAATCAAAGAATTATGCCTACAACTTGAGCAAATAGAAAGAGAGCAACAAAAGAAACCATCAGGCACCAGAAGAAAACAAATAATAAAAATTAGAGCTGAACTAAATGAAATAGAAAACAGAAAAACAACTGAAAGAATTAACAAGACCAAAAGCTGATTCTTTGAAAAACTCAACAAAATTGATAAATCATTGGCCAAACTGACAAGAGAAAAACAGGAGAGGAAACAAACAACCTGAATAAAAAATGAGATGGGTGATATTACAGCAGACCGAACTGAAATTAAAAGAATCATATCAGATTACTACGAAAAATTGTACTCTAACAAATTAGAAAACCTAGAAGAAATGGATGAATTCCTAAAAACACACTACCTACCTAAACTAACACAAACAGAGGTAGAACAACTAAATAGACCCATAACAAAAGAAGAGATTGAAAAGGTAACCAAAAAACTCCCAACAAAAAAAAAAACCTGGCCTGGACGGCTTCACTGCAGAGTTCTACCAAACTTTCAGAGAAGAGTTAACACCACTACTACTAAAGGTATTTCAGAGCATAGAAAAGGACAGAATACCCCCAAACTCATTCTATGAAGCCAGCATATCCCTGATACCAAAACCAGGTAAAGACACCACAAAAAAAGAAAATTACAGACCTATATCCCTTATGAACGTAGATGTAAAAATCCTCAACAAAATTCTAGCCAACAGAATTCAACAACATATCAAAAAAATAATTCACCATGACCAAGTGGGATTCATACCAGGTATGCAGAGATGGTTCAACATTAGAAAAACAATTAATGTAATCCACCACATAAATAAAACAAAAGACGAGAATCATATGATTTTATCAATTGATGCAGAAAAGGCATCTGACAAACTTCAACACCCATGATAAAAACTCACAGAAAATAGGAAAAGAAGGAAAATTCCTCAACATAATAAAGGCCATTTATACAAAGCCAATAGTCAACATCATCCTAAATGGAGAGAGTCTGAAAGCATTCCCCTTGAGATCAGGAACCAGACAAGGATGCCCATTATCACCACTCTTATTCAACATTGAGCTGGAGGTCCTAGCCACAGCAATTAGGGTAGATAAAGAAATAAAGGGCATCCGGATTGGCAAGGAAGAAGTAAAAGTATCTCTACTTGCAGAGGACTTGATCTTATACACAGAAAACCCTAAGGAATCCTTAAGAAAACTACTGAAACTAATAGAAGAGTTCAGCAGAGTCTCAGGATACAAGATAAACATACAAAAACAGCAGCAAAAAGAACATCAAAGAGGAAACCACCAAATCAATACCATTTACAGTAGCCCCCAAGAAGATAAAATACATAGGAATAAATCCTACCAGAGATGTAAAAGACTTATACAAAGAAAAGTACAAAACACTTCTCCAAGAAACCAAAAGAGACCTACATAAGTGGAAAAACACGCTTTGCTCATGGATAGGAAGACTTAACATTATAAAGATGTCTATGCTATCAAAAGCGATCTATAGATTTAACGCAATTCCGATCCAAATTCCAACGACATTTTTAATGAGATGGAGAAACAAATCACCAAGTTCATATAGAAGGGGAAGAGGCCCCAGATGAGTAAACATCACTGAAAAAGAACAAAATGGGAGCCCTCACTCAACCTGGTTTTAGAACCTATTATACCACCACAGTAATCAAAATAGCCTGTTACTGGTACAACAACAGATTCACAGACCAATGGGACAGAATTGAGAATCCAGACATAAATCCATCCACATATGAGCAGCTGATATTTGACAAAGGCCCTGAAGCAGTTAAATGGGGAAAAGACAGTCTTTTTAACAAATGGTGCTGGCATAACTGGATATCCATCGGCAAATAATTAAACAATACCCATACCTCACACCATGCACAAAAACGAGTTAAAAATGCATCAAAGACCTAAATATAAAATCTAAAACAATAAAGGTCATGGAAGTAAAAAATAGGGACATTAGGAGCCCTAATACCGGGCATAAACAGTATACAAAACATTACCAACAATGCAGAAGAAAAACTGTGTAACTGGAAGCTCCTAAAAATCAAACACCTATGCTCATCCAAAGACTTCACCAAAAGAGTAAAAAGATTACCTACAGACTGGGAAAAAGTTTTTAGCTATGACATTTCTGATCAGCGCCTGATCTCTAAAATCTTTTACTTCATCATTTCTTCCATTCGCTTTAGCTACTCTACGTTAAAGAACAAGTTTCAGTCTCTTCTGACATCCATTTTGGTCTTTTCTTTCTTGTCCTTTTAATGACCTTTTACTTTCTTCACGAACGATGCCCTTGATGTCATCTCTCAATTTGTCTGGTCTTCGGTCATTAGTGTTCAATGCATCAGATCTATTCTTGCAATGGTCTCCAAATTCAGGTGGATATGCTCCAAGTCATATTTTAATTCTCGTACACTTGTTCTAATTTTCTTCAGCTGCATCTTAAACTTGCATATGAGCAATTGATGGTCTGTTCCACAGTTGGCCCCTGGCCTTGTTCTGACTAATGATATTGAGTTTTCCGTCTTCTCTTTCCACAGATGTAGGTGTTTTGATTCCTGTGTTTTCCATCCAGTGAGGTGCACTTGTATAGTTGCAGTTTACGTTGTTGAAAAAAGGTATTTGCGATGAGTAAGTCGTTGGTCTTGCAAAATTCTATCATGTGATCTCCAGTGTCGTTCCTATCATCAAGGCCATATTTACTAACCACAGATCCTTCTTTGTTTCCAACTTCTGCATTCCAATCACCAGTAATTATCAGTGCATCTTGACTACATGTTTGATCAATTTCAGACTGCAGAAGTTGGTAAAAATCTTCAATTTTCTCAACTTTGGCATTGGTAGTTGGTGCATAAATTTGAATAATAATCATATTAACTGGTCTTCCTTGTAGGCATATGGATATTTTTCTATCACTGACAGCGTTGTACTTCAGGATAGATCTTGAAATGTTCCTTTTGAAGATGAATGTGATGCCATTCCTTTTCAATTTGTCATTATTGGCATAGTAGACCATATGATAGTCTGATTCAAAATGGCTAATACCAGACCATTTCAGCTCACTAATGCCTAGGATATCTATCTTTATGTGTTCCATTTAACTTTTGACAGCTTCCAGTTTTCCTAGATTCATACTTTGTACATTCCGTGCTCTGATTATTAATGGATGTTTGCAGCTTTTTGTTTTCATTTTGAGGTGTGCCACATCAGCAAATGAAGGTTTCAAAAGCTTTATTCCATCCATGTCATTAAGGTCGGCTCTACTCTGAGGAGGCAGCTCTTTGCCAGTCATATTTTGAGTGCTTTCCAACTTGAAGCGTTCATCTTCTGGCACTGTATCAGACAATGTTCTATTCCTATTCATAAGGTTTTACTGGCCAATTATTTCAGAAATAGACTGCCAGCTCCTTCTTCCTAGTCTGTCTTAGTCTGGTAGCTCCGCTGCAATCCGTCCTTCATAGGTGACCCTGCTGATATTTGAAATACCGGTGGCATAGCTTCCAACATCACAACAACATGCAAGCCACCACAATATGACAAACTGACAGACATGTGGTGGCAGTACCCAAAACCACAGTCTTACCACAAGAAACACATTAGACAAATTCCAATAATGGAATAATGGGTATTCCTACAAAATATCTAACCAGTACTACTAAAAGTTGTCAAGGTCATCAAAAACAAGAAAGGTCTGAGAAACTGCACAGTCAAGGAGCCAAAGGAGACATGACAACTAAAAAGTAAGGAAATACACTATACCAAAAAGAATTGGTAGACATTCAAACATTTCAGGAGATAGTATATGACCGAGAACTGACAGTATTGAGGAAGCAGTCCATGCTGCACTGAAGGCATGCAAAAAACATGGCTCCAGGAATTGAGGGAATACCAATTGAGATGTTTCAACAAACTGATTTAGCATTGGAAGTGCTCACTCATCTATGCTGAGAAATTTGAAAGACAGCTACCTAGCCCAATGACTGGAAGAGACACATGCTTGTGCGTATTCCAAAGAAAGGTAATCCAACGGAATGCAGAAATTATTGAACAATATCATTAATATCACAGGCAAGACAAATTTTGCTGAAGATAATTGAAAAATAGTTGTAGCAATACATCCACAGGGAACTGCCAGAAACTCAAGCCAAATTCGGAAGAGGACGTGGAATGAGGGCTATCATTGCTGATATCAGATGGATTTTGGCTGAAAGCAGAGAGTGCCAGAAAGATATTCACCAGTGTTTTACTGACTATGCAAATGTATTTAACTGTGTGGATCATAACAAATTATGGATAACACTGGGAAGAACAGGAATTCCAGAACACTTAATTTTGCTTATGAGGAACCTGTACATAGACCAAGAGGCAGTCATTCCAAAAGAACAAGAAAATACTTCATGGTTTAAAATCAGGAAAGGTGTGCATCAGGGTTGTATCCTTTCACCATATTTATTCAAACTGTATGCTGAGCAAATAATCTGAGAACCTGTACTATATGAAGAAGAACATGGCATCAGGATTGCTGGAACACTTGTTAGTAACCTGTGTTATGCAGATGATACAGCCTTGCTTGCTGAAAGTGAGGAGGACTAGAAGTACTTAGTGATGAAAATCAAAGACTACAGCCTTCACTATGGCTTAAACCTCAACATAAAGAAAACACAAATCCTCACAACTGGACCAATAAGAGACTTCATGATAAGTAGAGAAAATATTGAAGTTGTCAAGAATTTCATTTTACTTGGGTCCACAATCACTGTCCATGGAAGCAGCAGTCGAGAAATCAAAGGACGCATTACATTGGGCAAATCTGCTGCAAAAGGCCTCTTTAAAGTGTTGAAAAGCAAAGATGTCACTTTGAGGACTAAGCTGTGCCTGACCCAAGCCATGATATTTTCAATCGCCTCATGTGCATGCAAAAGTTGGACAATGAATCAGGAAGGAAGATCAAAGAATTGATGCCTTTGAATTATAATGTTGGCAAAGAATACTGAATATACCATGGACTACCAGAAGAACAAACAAGTCTGTCTCGGAAGAAGTTCAGCCAGAGTGTCCCTTGGAAGCAAGGATGGTAAGACTTGGTCTCTAGTACTTTGGAGATGTTATCAGGAGGGATCAGTCCTGGAGAAGGACATCATACTTTGTAAAGTAGAGGGTCAGTGAAAAAGAGGAAGACCCTCAATGAGATGGATTGACAAAGTGGCTGCAACAATGGGCTCAAGCATAGCAATGATTGTGAAGATGGCACAGAACTGGGCGGTGTTTCATTCTGTTGTACATGGGGTTGCTATGAGTTGGAACCGGCTCAACACCACCTAACAACAATAACACGGGTTATTTAGAGGAAGACCACAGAGGTAAAGTGCCATGTTCATCACATCATTTCAAGGATACTATCAACATAATTGTGACTGTTGATGTTGACGTTGAGCACCTGGCCAAGACAGTGTTTCTGAGGTTTCTGCATTGCAAAGTTACTCTTTTTCCCTATTCCCATATTGTACTCTTTGGAAAGAAGTCACTATACACAGCCCACAGCTAAGGAGCAGGGAGTTATGTTTCCTTTCCTTGAGGGCAGTGTATCTACATAAATTAATTAGAATTTTTCTGCATGAGAGATTTGTCCATTCCCCCTTATTCATTCATTCATACCAATATGGATTCATCAGTATTTATTTTATAGATGGGCTACAATCCAATACTGCTCTATTTTGTCACTCAGATTGTTCCGGGTTTGTCCATTGGGAGCTCTTTCAGCTGGCTTCTGTGCCCTTTTGTCATACCCCCATCAACATGGGTCATTTTTCTCATTGTTGTTGCTGTGTTATTTTGCTGCTGTTTGATCACTCCCTTACTTTATGATGCTACAAGATGATCCAGGATCATCCTGTGTATCTCCTTCCCCTGTACTAATATCAGCCATTTCTCCAAGGAGTCTTGGTTCCTCTTACTGGAGAATAGTATTAGAAATCAAGACCTGTATGCTCGTTGCTGTCGGGGTGCCCAATTGATTTTTGACAAATGTGCAAAAGCTAGTCAGTGGAGGAAGGATAATCTTTTCAACAAATGGTGCTGGAGCAATTGGACATTTATAAGACAAAAAACAAAAACAAAAATGGACCTTGACTTAAAACTCACACCTTATGCAAAAAAAATTAACTCAAAACTGAGTCATAGATATAATCTAAAACGTAAAACTATAAACAGCTCAGGAAAAGAAAAACATTAGAAAAATTTTGGCATCTAGGGCCAGGCAAAGCATTCTTAGACTTAACTCCAAAAGCATAGTCCATAAAAGGGAAAAGTAACAGATTATACCTCATCAAAATATAAAACTTATGCTCTGTGAATAAATCCTGTTAAAAGAATAAAAAGAAAAGTTACACACCAGGAGAAGATATTTGCAAACCAGATATCTGACAAGGAGTAGTATCTAGAACATATAAAGAACCCTCAAAACTCAACAGTAAAAAAACAAACAATCCAATTAGAAAGTAGGCAAAAGAAATTAACAGAGATTTCAACAAAAAGGATATGTTGTCGTTGTTAGGTGCTGTCGAGTCGCTTCTGGCTCATAGCGACCCTATGTACAACAGAACGAAACACTGACTGGTCCTGTACCATCCTTACAATCATTGTTATGCTTGAGCCCATTGTTGCAGCCACTGCGTCAATCCACCTCGTTGAGAGTCTTCCTCTTTTCTGCTGACCCTGTGCTTTGCCAAGCATGACGTCCTTCTCCAGGGACTGATCTGACAACACGTCCAAAGTATGCAAGATGCAGTCTCACCATCTTTCCTTCTAAGGATCATTCTGGTTGTACTTCTTCTAAGACAGATTTGTTCTTTCTTTTGGCAGTCCATGGTATATTCAATATTCTTTGCCAACACCACAATTCAAAGGCGTCAATTCTTCTTTGGAACTCCTTATTCATTGTCCAGCTTTCACATGCATATGATCCTATTGAAAATACCGTGGCTTGGGTCAGGCGCACCTTAGTCTTCAAGGTGACATCTTTGCTCTTCAACACATTAAAGAGGTCCTTTGCAGCAGATTTACCCAATGCAATGCGTCTTTTTATTTCTTGACTGCTTTTTGAATGCCTGTTGATTGTGGATCCAAGTAAAATGAAATCCTTGGCACTTCAATCTTTTCTCCATTTATGATGATATGGCTCATTGGTCCAGTTGTGAGGGTTTTTATTCTCTTTATGTTGAGGTATAATCCATACTGAAGGCTGTGGTCTTTGATCTTCATTAGTAAGTGCTTCAAGTCCTTTTCACTTTCAGCAAAAAAAGGTTGTGTCATCTGCATAAAGCAGGTTGTTAATGAGTCTTCCTTCAATCCTGATGTCCTGTTCTTCTTCATACAGTCCAGCTTTTCAGATTATTTGCTCAGCATACAGGTCGAATAGGTATGGTGAAAGAATACAACTCTGACGCACACCTTTCTTGACTTTAAACCAATCAGTATCCCCTCGTTCTGTCCAAACAACTGCCTCTTGGTCTATGTAAAGTTTCCTCATGAGCACGATTAAGTGTTCTGGAATTCCCATTCTTCACAATGTTATCCATAATTTGTTATTATCCACACAGTCGAATGCCTTTGCATAGTCAATAAAATACAGGTAAACATCCTTCTCGTATTCTCTGCTTTCAGCCAGGATCCATCTGACATCAGCAATGATATCCCTGGTTCCATGTCCTCTTCTGAAAAAAAAAGGATATACAGATGGCAAATAAGCACATGAAAAGATGTGCAACATCATTAGCCTTTAGGGAAATTCAAATTTAAACCACAATGACATATCGCTACATAAAGAAATGAAAACTTATGTTCATACAAAAATCTGTACATGGATTTCTGTTCTACTTGCTAGTTCTCTATATGGTGCATGGGATGTTAAAAATCAGATAGTTTTATACCACTATGGAATGTTTTAGATCAAAGATTCTATAGCAGGACCATGATTCAAAGGAGGGAAATGAGGGAAGAGTTGTAATTCTCCTGAATCCAAATTTCTGACTTTAATGGTGGTTAGGATATCCCACATAGGACACTGCCTTTGGCTGTCCTTTTGAACCTCAAGTTTTGAGTTAAAAAGCAGGTTCCAGAATCCACTTTTGAGTCAAACGATTGTCCAGATAAACTAGTAAGACTCTTTTCCTCTGGGCATAGTGCTTTTTTGAAGAATTTAGTCTATTTCGGAGAAACTGACTCTAAAGATCAGAACGAGGGCTGTGTTTAGAGTGAATCAGTAATTAGTTTACATTGCAAAGAATGGGAACTTCAGAACACTTACTTGTGCTCATAAGGAACCTGTATACAGATCAAGAGACAGTTGTTCAAACAGAACAAGGTGATACTGCGTGGATTAAAGTCAAGAAAGGTGTGCATCAGGGTTGTATCCTTTCACATACCATTCAATCTGTATGCTGAGGAAATAATCTGAAAGGTGGACTGTATGAAGAGGAACAGGGCATCAGGATTGGAGGAAGATGCATTAGCAACATGTGTTACGCAGATGACACAACCTCGCTTGCTGAAATCAAAGAGGACTTGATGCACTTACTGATGAAGATTAAAGACCACAGCCTTCAGTATGGATTATAACTCGACATAAAGAAAACAAAAATCCTCACAACCGGACCAATAAAGTAACATGATGATAAACCGGGAAAATACTGAAGTTGTCAAGGATTTCATTTTACTTGGATCCACAATCAACACCCATGGAAGCACCAGTCGAGAAATCAAAAGATGCGTTGCATTGGGCAAATGTGCTGCAAAAGACATCTTTAAAGTATTGAAAAGCAAAGATATCACCTTGAAGACTAAGGTGTGCCTGACCCAAGTCATGGTGTTTTCAATCACATCATATGCATATGAAAGCTGGACAATGAGTAAGGAAGACCAAGGAAGAATCGACACCTTTGAATTGCAGTTTTGGCAGAGAATATTGAATGTACCATGGACTACCAAAAGAACAAACAAATCTGTCTTGGAAGAAGTACAACCAGAATGCTCCTTAGAGGCAAGGATGGCAAAACTATGTCTCACATGCTCTGGACATGTTGCCAGCAGGGATCAGTCCCTGGATGAGGACATCATGCTTGGTAAAGTAGAGGATCAGCAAAAAAGGGAAGACCCTCAGTGAGATGGACTGACGGAGTTGCTGGAACAATGGGCTCAAGCATAGCAACGACTGTGAGGATGGCACAGAACCAGGCAGTGTTTCATTCTGTTGTACATACAGTCACTATGAGTAGGAACTGACTCGATGGCACTTAACAACAACAACATTAATTAATTAGTCTTATGAGTCTTCAAGACAATGTTGTATGAAATATCTGTTTAATGTTTGTAATCAAACTGTTACCCCTTGCTGGGCAGAAAATTATGTATCTCAGAGAAACCAGGATCTCAAAGGAGATTGACCTCATGGCTCAGACTCCATTTTGTCTTAGACTTCACTTCTGCTTCTCACAAAGTGACTCATGACAGTTAATAGGTAAACTAAGGAGAGACAGCTTGGCCTTGGGAAGAATACTTAGCATGCAAAATAGATTAACTGAAGATCTCCAACAGGAGAGGTCCATCCTGTATTATCTTGCTAATCATGTATTCTCTAATGGAAACTTGGTTGTCACATATCAGTTTTTCTATACTTTCGGTTTCCTCTAGACAAACTTTGTGTGCTCCTTATAGATATGTTTTTGTGTGGTAGATCCAACTATACTAGTTTAGATGATCTTTTCCAATTGACGGTGAATTTCAGTGGGCAATCTATTGTTTAGATTCCTGACAAATGCACAGGCAATGCACTTTGGGAACTTTAGGATTACCTGTAGCTATTCACAGTAATGACGCTAGTAAAACAAAACCAAACCAAACCCAGTGCCGTTGAGTCGATTCTGACTCATAGCAACCCTATCGTAAATATTGGAAAAGTAATGCTAAACTGTTACAAATTGTAAAATGAGAGTCAGAAGAGAACCCACTGGTCCAACACTCAGGGTGGGGTTGGTAGTTTTAATTCCTACTTATGGTATATTTGAAATGGAGAAATTTTTAAGAAATTTATCAGTCACTATGGGCAAAGGAAGTTGCTAATGGGATGGAAACACAACCATGATCTCTGACCTCATTAGCCAAGCTGGCATGAGGAAACAGACAGCCTTAGATTTTTTTATTAGCCCAAAAAGGTGGTCTGTACTGTAGACAAGGCACACATAGAATTAAACAGCAAGGTACTTTGTTACACATTATAACACCCATATGAACACCAGATTTACGTGGTTGTTTACCATCAGGAAAAAGTACCTGAGCTAGATCACTGCTGCAAGGAATAGTAATATTCTTATCCTGTATCCTGATAGTATTAGGCATAATAAAACTTGTCTTCCATTGTCTTACACACTTAAAAGGCAAAAGAAGGCCTCGGGCTAAAATGTTGATGTACATCAACTCTGCTCTTTTTGGCAATGCGACTGATGAGAATGTCGCTCTTACTTAAGATCCTGGTGAATAACCGATGGTATCTGGTGGAAAACCAGCACCCTGAATTTAAAGAGCCTGTCATGGACACCATCTAGGAGCGCGGCTAAATTCATGTATTGATTATCAACGTGTCACCTCCAATCTCCGATCAAAAGAACAGAATGATTTAGGAGATAATATTGGAACCATTTATTCCCTGTCCTTCAGCATAAAGAATGTGAACCAGCTGGACCTGGACTCAGAGCACCCATAAGATGCATCAACTGCGCCCTGAGGTATAACAATAGCTAGAATAATCCTGGAAAACATCTTTTTTTTTTTTTAATAAACAATTTTTTAATTTGATTTTTCATTCAATCTAAAGCAGCAAATTAAAAATATTACAAAAGTAGATAATGCCATAATTCACTTTTTTTTAATAATTTTTATTGTGCTTTAAGTGAAAGTTTACAAATCAAGTCAGTCTCTCACACAAAAACCCATATACACCTTCCTACACATTCCCAATTACTCTCCCACTAATGAGACAGTCTCCTCTCTCCCTCCACTCTTTCTTTTCGTGTCCTTTTCACCAGCTTCTAATCCCCTCCAACCTCTCATCTCCCCTCCAGGCTGGAGATGCCAACATAGTCTCAAGTGTCCACCTGATCCAAGAAGCTCACCCCTCACCAGCATCCCTCTCCAACCCGTTGTCCAGTCCAATTCAAGTCTGAAGAGTTCGCTTTGGCAATGGTTCCTGTCCTATGGAAACAGAGGTCTGGGGGCTATGACCACTAGGGTCCTTCCAGTCTCAGTCAGACCATTAAGTCTGGTCTTAGGAGAATTTGGGGTCTGCATCCCACTGCTCTCCTGCTCCCACAAGGGTTCTCTGTTGTGTTCCCTGTCAGGACAGTCATTGGGTGTAGCCGGGCACCATCTAGTTCTTCTGGTCTCAGGATGATGTAGCTGCTGGTTCATGTGGCCCTTTCTATCTCTTGGGCTCGTAATCACCTTGTGTCCTTGGTGTTCTTCAATCTCCTTTGATCCCGGTGGGTTGAGACCAATTGATGCATCTTAGATGGCTGCTTGCTAGCGTTTAAGACACCAGACGCCACTCTTCAAAGTAGGATGCAGAATGTTTCGTTAATAGGTTTTATTATACCAATTGACTTACATGTCCCCTGAAATCATGGTCCCCAGACCCCTGTTCCTGCTACGCTGGCCTTTGAAGCATTCAGTTTATTCAGGAAACTTCTTTGCTTTTGGTTTAGTCCAATTGTGCTGACCTCCCCTATATTGTGTGCTGTCTTTCCCTTCACCTAAAGTAGTTCTTATCTACTACCTAATTAGGGAATACCTCTCTCCCACCCTCCCTCCCTTCCGCCTCTCGTAACCACAAAAGAATGTTTTCTTCTCAGTTTAAACTATTTTTCAAGTTCTTATAATAGTGTTCTTATACAATATTTGTCCTTTTGCAACTGACTAATTTCACTCAGCATAGTGCCTTCCAGGTTCCTCCATGTTATGAAATGTTTCACAGATTCCTCACTGTTCTTTACTGATACTTAGTTTTCCATTGTGTGAATACACCATAATTTATTTATCCATTCATCCATTCATGGGCACCTTGGTTGCTGCCATCTTTTTGCTATTGTAAACAGTGCTGCAATAAACATGGTGTGCATATATTTGTTCGTGTAAAGGCTCTTACTTCTCTAGGATATATTCCAAGAAGTGGGATTGCTGGATCGTATGGTAGTTCTATTTCCAGATTTTTAAAAAAGTGTCAAATTGATTTCCAAAGTGGTTGTACCATTTGATGTTCCCACCAGCAGTGTATAAGCATTCCAATCTCTCCACAGCCTCTCCAACATTTCTTATTTTGTATTTTTTGGATTAATGCCAGCCTTGTTGGAGTGAGATGAAATCTCATTGTAGTTTTGATCTGCATTTCTCTAATGGCTAATGATCGTGAACATTTCCTTATATATCTGTTAGCTACCTGAATGTCTTCTTTAGTGAAGTGTCTATTGATATATTTTGCCCTTTTTTTAATTGGGTTGTCTTTTTGCAGTTGAGTTTTTGCAGTATCATGTAGATTTTAGAGATCAGGCACTGATCAGAAATGTCATAGCTAAAAACTCTTTCCCAGTCTGGAGGTAGTCTTTTTACTCTTTTGGTGAAGTCTTTGGATGAGCATAGGTGTTTGACTTTTAGGAGCTCCCAGTTATCTAGTTTTTCTTCTACGTTCCTTATAATGTTTTGTATACTGTTTATGCCATGTATTAGGCCTCCTAATGTTGTCTCTATTTCTTCTTCCATGATCTTTATCATTTTAGATTTTATATTTAGGTCTTTGATCCATTTTGAGTTAGTTTTTGTGTATGGAGTGAGATATGGGTCTTGTTTCATTATTTTGCAGATGGATATCCAGTTATGCCAGCGCCATTTGTTACAAACACTGTCTTTCCCCCCATTTAAATGTTTTGGGGCCTTTGTCAAATATCAGCTGCTCATATGTGAATGGATTTATGTCTGGATTCTCAATTCTGTTCCATTGGTCCATGTATCTGTTGTTGTACAAGTAACAGGCTGTTTTGACTACTGTGGTGGTACAATAAGTTCTAAAGTCAGGTAAAGTAAGGCCTCCTACTTTGTTCTTTTTCAGTAATGCCTTATTTATCCAGAGCCTCTTTCCCTTCCATATGAAATTGGTGATTTTTTCCTCCATCTCCTTAAACAATGTCGTTGGGATTTGGACTGGAATTGCATTAAATGTATAGATCGCTTTTGGTAGAATAGACATTTTTGTAATGTTAAGTCTTCCTATTCATGAGCAAAGTATGTTCTTTCACTTATGTAAGTCTCTTTTCGTTTCTTGCAGAAGTGTACTGTAGTTTTCTTTGTATAAGTCTTTTACATCTTTGGTAAGATTTATTGCTAAGTATTTTATCTTCTTGGGGGCTACTGTAAATGGCATTGATTTGGTGATTTCCTCTTCGATGTTCTTTTTTTGCTGTAGAGGAATGCAACTGATTTTTGTGGGTTTATCTTGTATCCTGACACTCCGCTGAACTCTTTTATTAGTTTCAGTAGTTTTCTGGATGATTCCTTAGGGTTTTCTGTGTATAAGATCATGTCATCTGCAAATAGAGATACTTTTAATTCTTCCTTGCCAATCTGGGTGCCTTTATTTCTTCATCTAGCCTAATTGCTCTGGCTAGGACTTCCAGCACAATGTTGAATAAGAGTGGTGATAAAGGGCATCCTCATCTGGTTCCCAATCTCAGTGGGAATGCTTTCAGGTTCTCTCCATTTAGGGTGATGTTGGCTGTTGGCTTTGTATAAATGCCCTTTATTATGTTGAGAAATTTTCCTTCTATTCCTATTTTGCTGAGAGTTTTTATCACGAATGAGTGCTGAACTTTGTCAGATGCCTTTTCTGCATCAATTGATAAAATCATGTGATTCTTGTCTTTTGTTTTATTTATGTGGTGGATCACATTAACTGTTTTTCTAATGTTGAACCATCCCTGCATAACTGGTATGAATCCCACTTGGTCATGGTGAATAATTTTTTTGATATGTTGCTGAATTCTATTGGCTAGAATTTTGTTGAGGATTTTTGCATCTACCTTCATGAGGGATATAGGTCTATAATTTTCTTTTCTTGTGGTGTCTTTACCTGGTTTTGATATGAGGGAAATGGTGGCTTCATAGAATGAGTGTGGTAATATCCCAACCTTTTCTATGCTCTGAAATACCTTTAGTAGTAGTGGTGTTAACTTTTCTGTGAATGTTTGATAGAACTCTGCAGTGAAGCCATCCGGACCAGGGTTTTTTTTGTTGGGAGTTTTTTGGTTACCTTTTCAATCTCTTCTTTTGTTATGGGTCTATTTAGTTGTTCTACCTCTGTTTGTGTTAGTTTAGGTAGGTAGTGTGTTTCTAGGAATTCATCCATTTCCTCTAGGTTTTCAAATTTGAGTATAGTTTTTCACAGTAATCTGATATGACTCATTTCAGTTGAGTCTGTTGTAATATCGCCCATCTCATTTCTTATTCGAGTTATTTGCTTCCTCTCCTGTTTTGCTTTTGTCAGTTTGGCCAATGATTTATCAATTTTGTTGAGTTTTTCAAAAATCCAGCTTTTAATCTTGTTAATTCTTTCAGTTGTTTTTCTGTTTTCTATTTCATTTAGTTCAGCTCTAATTTTTATTATTTGTTTTCTTCTGGTGCCTGTGGGTTTCTTTTGTTGCTCTCTATTTGTTCAAGTAGTAGGGATAGTTCTTTGATTTTGGCCCTTTCTTCTTTTTGCATGTGTGCATTTATTGATATAAATTGGCCTCTGAGCACCACTTTTGCTATGTCCCAAAGGTTCTGATAGGAAGTCTTTTCATTCTCATTGGATCCTATGAATCTCTTTATTCCATCCTTCATATCTTCTATAATCCAGTCTTTTTTGAGCTGGGCATTGTTCAGTTTCCCAGTGTTTGATTTCTTTCCCCTGCTTTTCCTGTTGTTGATTTCCACTTTTATGGCCTTGTGGCCAGAGAAGATGCTCTGTAATATTTCAACGTTTTGGATTCTGCTAAGGCTTGCTTTATGACCCAATATGTGGTGTATTCTAGAGAATGTTCCATGTGCACTAGAAAAGAAAGTATAGTTGGTTGCTGTTGGGTGGAGTGTTCTGTATATGTCTATGAGGTCAAGTTGGTTGATTGTGACATTTAGATCTTCCGTGTCTTTATTGAGCTTCTTTCTGGATGTCCTGTCTTTCACCAAAAGTGGTGTTTTGAAGTCTCCTAAAATTGTGGAGCTGTCTATCTCACTTTTTGGTGCTGATAGAGTTTGTTTTATGTATCTTGCAGCCCTGTCATTGGGTGCATAAATATTTAATATGGTTATATCTTCTTTGTGTATTGTCCCTTTAATCATTAGATAGTGTCCCTCCGTATGCTTTCTGATGGATTTAACTTTAAAGTCTATTCTGCCAGAAATTAATATTGCCCCTTCTGCTCTTTTTTGATTGTTGTTTGCTTGATATATTTTTTTCCATCCTTTGTGTTTTAGTTTGTTTGTGTCTGTAAGTCTAAGGTGTGTCTCTTGTAGGCAGCATATAGACGGATCTTGTTTTTTAATCCATTCTGCCACTGTCTGTTTCTTTATTGGTACATTTAGTCCATTTACATTCAGAGTAATTATGGATAGGTATGAACTTAGTGTTACCATTTTGATGTCTTTTTTTGTGTGTTGACAGCTTCTTTTTCCCACTTGATTTTATGCGCTGAGTAGATTTTCTGTATATATTGTCCTTTCCTCATATTTGTTGTTATTGATTTTGTTTCTGCGGAGTCTATATTTTTCCCTTGTATTTTATTTTGATGAGTAGGATAGTTTGTCTCCTGTGTGGTTACCTTATTATTTACCCCTATTTTTCTAAATTTATAACTAACTTTTATTTCTTTGTATCGCCATATCTTCCTCTCCATATGGAAGGTGTATGATTACATTTCCTAGTCCCTCTTTGTTATTTTAATGTTGTCTTCTTTTATATGATAACATCACCGTTACCCTGTGTTGGGCTTTTTTTTTTTTTTAATCTTGCTTTTTTTTTTATTCCCGTCTGGGTTGATTTCTGGTTGCTGTGCCCAGTGTTCTAGTCTTGGGTCGATACCTGATATTATTGATTTTCTAACCAAAGAACTCCCTTTAGTACTTCTTGTAGTTTTGGTTTGGTTTTTACAAATTCCCTTAACTTGTGTTTATCTGGAAATGTCTTAATTTCACCTTCATATTTAAGAGACAGTTTTGATGGATATATGATTCTTGGCAGGCAATTTTTTTCCTTCAGTTTTTTAAATATGTCATCCCATTGCCTTCTTGCCTGCATGGTTTCTGCCAAGTAGTCTGAGCTTATTCTTATTCGCTGTCCCTTGTAGGTGACTTTTCTTTTATCCCTCGCTGCTCTTATAATTGTCTCTTTATCTTCAGTTTTGGCAAGCTTGATTATAATATGTCTTGGTGACTTTCTTTTACGATCTACCTTATATGGAGCTCGATGAGCATCTTCGATAGATATCTTCTCATCTTTCACAATATCAGGGAAGTTTTCTGCCAACAAATCCTCAACAATTTTCTCTGTCTTTTCTGTTACCCCTCCCTGTTCTGGTACTCCAATCACTGGTAGGTTATTCCTCTTGATAGAGTCCCACATGATTCTTAAGGTTTCTTTATTTTTTTTAATTCTTTTACCTGATTTTTCTTCAAATATGTTAGTGTCAAGTGATTTATCTTCGAGTTCAGAAATTCTAGCTTCCACTTGCTCAATTCTGCTCCTCTGACTTTCTATTGAGTTATCTAATTTTGTAATTTTATTGTTAATCTTCTGAATTTCTGATTGCTGTCTGTCTATGGATTTTTCCAGCTTATTAAAGTTTTCATTATGTTCCTGAATAATCTTTCTGATTTCTTCAGTTGCTTTAAATGTGTGTCCCTTGGCTTATTCTGCATAGTGCCTCATTTCCTTCCTGATATCTTGAAGGGTTCTGTATATTAAACTTTTGTATTCTGCATCTGGTAATTCCAGGAATGCACTTTCATCTAAAATATCCCTGGATTCTTTGTTTTGAGAGCCTGTTGAGGTGATCATGGCCTGTTTCTTTATGTGACTTGATATTGACTGTTGTGTCCGAGCCATCTATAAGTTATTGTATTAGTTTATGCTTGCTTACTGTGTAGTAGCTGCTTGCTTTGTTTTGTTTTGGTGTACCCCTATGGGTTGCTTGAGTAAGCTAGCTTGATTATTTTCACCTTTGGAGCTCTGGTGTCCTGTCCCCAGCTGGCTAGACCTGTTATCAGGTGTATCAGTCTAGGAGTCCATTCAGTTTTCTCGTATGAATTCAGCTCAGGTTTCCAGGTAGCTGATATGAAGTGTGTGGTACAGGCTCTGTCCTACAGTTTTAGAGGGGTAGGGGTGATTGGCGTATATACCCGTATCTGATTGCAGCAGGGGGTCACGCTCTGAACAAGGCAGGGGGCTGAGACCCGACCCCCAAGTGTCTCTGAGGAAAACACGTCTCTGTTCCCTAGAGCGTGCTGGTGAGTGGGCTCTGCAGAGGGACCACGGGCACCCAAAGATTTTGTTGTAAGGACTGGGAGGTACCAGTTATCCCTGGACCCCAGTTGCGGGTGGCTGGGCGACCGAAGTGGAGCCACCAGTCCTTAGGTCCCTGTTGTGGGTAGGTGAGGACCTTGTTTAATAGGCAAAGCAATGTCAACCGTCAAACACCCACCTCTCCACCGCACCGCTGAAATCGTTGGAGTTTGCCAACAAGGGCCTATTCTCCCAAAATAGGCCCACACAGGTCCATGCAGAAGGGAAAGGTGCTCAAGGTCCACAGATGGTATATGCCTGGACAAGAGCCCTTTCTGTCCTCAGTTCCCCCAGTTAATGGAGCTAGCAAATTATCTTTACCCCCAGGGTGCAAATTTTTTCCTTCCCCAAGGCTGGGAGGACGGCTCCAGGTGCTCACCAGGGTCTATCTCAGGCTGAAGCTGGCTTGGTGGGGGGCACGGTAAAATATATGCAAGTACTTAGCTTTTCCCGAGAGCACCCTTCTCCTCAGGTTCCAGAGTTGTGAGTGGGCTGTGTGGCTGGCTGCTTCTCCCTGAGGAAACTGTGGCCGAATGCTAGGACCAGCCGGCCGCTGCAGCCACTCCAGGAATGGTGCCTGGGGCCTCCCCGCGATTCAGGTCCAGTAACTCCTCTCCGCTTCTGAATGGTCTCTTCCTTCCCCTGCCCCTCAGTTCGTAGTCTAAGCTTGCCTTTGATGCTCAGGGCTCCCAGCTTGTCACAAATATACTCGTTTCACTTGTTTTTTCAGGTCTTTGTCGTAAAGAGGGCTCGATGGAAGTGTCTGTCTATTCTGCCACCTTGGCTCTGCCTGTCTGGAGTTCCATAATTCACTTTTATGATGTAAAATATATGGGGAAAAAGTCTCTTTTCTCTTAGGTTCTCTCTCATGTTTTATACGAAGAAATTAAATCATTTATTGAAGGGGAGATAAAGGACCTTAGGAAAGCATGATACAAACAATTTCCTCACAGGAATTAACAAGAAAAAGTTGGTAGAGAAAAGTTATCTGTTGTCCAATCAGCATTTTCCCTAAGAGAAAACATAAATACATGAATCCTTGTGTTAACAAGTATGTTGTTGGTTAAAGGATTGTTCCAAAGTATTTTTCTAACTTTAATTAACATTTGCTACATCATATCCTTTTTCTTAGTTACAGTGCTACTGTAGCAGAAATACCAGAAGTATTGTTTAGTAAAGAGTCAGCAAAAAAGAGGAAGACCCTCAACAAGTTGGACTGACAGAGTGGCTGCAACGGTAGGCTCAACCATAACAAGCATTGTGAGGATGTTGCAGCACAGGGCAGTGTTTCTTTCTGTTGTACATAGGGTCGCTATGAGTTGGAACCGACTTGTCAGCACCTAACAACAACACATATCCATAGGTAAAAATAAACGTTTTTTTTCTAGGCTTCTTGGACAATCCAAGTGAATATTTTCTTTTTCGATGTGTGTTGAATATTTTTCTTTTTCGATGTGTGTTTAGATGACATCTATTATACACGTAAGTCAATGATTTATTCGTAGCTAGTGGTTAAGAGCTACGGCTGCTAAACAAAAGGTCGGCAGTTCGAATCCACCAGGCCATCCTTAGAAACCGTAAGGGGAAGTTCTACTCTGTCCTATAGGGTCGCTATGAGTTGGAATCGACTCAGCGGCAATGAGTTTGGTTTGGTTTTGGTTTATCTATGAAATTATGCTGAACTAATTACTAACCAGTTGCTGTCCATTCAATTCCAACTCGTGGTGACCCTATATATGTTAGAGTACAACTGTTTATTTTGCTCCCTAGGATTTTTTTTTTTAAATGTGCTTTAGATGAGGGCTTATAGAGCAAATCAGTTTCTCATTAAACAATTAATACACATACTATTTTGTGACACTGGTTGCCAAACCCTTGATGTATCAACAACACTCTCCCCTTCTCAAACTTGGCTTCCCCAATATCAGCTTTCTTGTCTCCTCCTTACCCCACGTTTGTTGTGCCCATTTAGTTTCCTTTTGTTTTATGGGCCTGACTCATCTTTGGCTGAAGGGTGAACATCAGGAGTGACTTCAGCACTGAGTTAAAAGGGTGTTCAGGGGCCATACTCTCTGGGCTTCTCCAGTCTCTGTTAGACCAGTAAGTCTGGTATTTCTTTGTGAGTTAGAGTTTTGTTCTACATTTATATTCAGCTCTATCCAGGACTTTCTATTATGATCCCTGTCAGAGCAGTCGGTGGTGGTAGCTGGGCACCATCTAGTTGTGCTGGACTCAGTCTGGTGGAGATTGTGGTAGTTGTGGTCCATTTGGATGAATCTTTCCCTTGTGTCTTTGGTTTTCTTCATTCTCACTTGTTCCAGATGGGGTGGGACCAGAGGAATACCTTAGATGGTTGCTCACAAGATTTTAAGACTCCATATGCTACTCACAAAAGTAGGATGTAAAACAATTTCTTTATAAACTATGTTACTCCAATAGAGCTACATGTTCCCCTAGGCCACAGTCTGTAGCTCTCAGCCCAGTAATTCCATCCCTCAAGGAGTTTAGGTGTGTTTATGAAGCCTCCATGACCTAGCCTTGGTCAAATTGTGTGAGCTTTCCCAGTATTATCTACTGTCTAACTCTTCACCAAAATTACCACTTATCTATTGCCTATCTAGTATTTTTTTCTCCTCATCCCTCCCCTCTCTTGAAATCATCAGACATAGTTCCTTTTTGTGTGTAAACCTTTTCGTGAGACTTTATAATAGTGGACTCATATAATATTTCTCCTTTTGCAATTGACTTACTTCACTGAGCAAAATGCGATCGGATGCATCCATGTTGTGTGATGTTTCGCAGATTTATCATTGTTCTTTAGTGTTGCATAATACTCCATTGTGTGTACGTACCATAGGTTGTTTATCCCTTAATCTGCTGATGGACATCTAAGTTGTTTTTATTTTTTGCTATTGTTAATAATGCTGCAATTAACATGGGTGTGCATACGTCTATTTGTGTGATGTCTCTTATTTCTCCAGGATATATTCCTAAGAGTGGGATCGTTAGATCATACAGTATTTCTATTTCTAGCATTCTTAAGGAAGCACCATATTGTTTTCCAAAACTGTGGTATCATTTTGCACTCCCACCAGCCGTGCCTACAAGTTCCAATCTCCCCGCAGCCTCTCCAACATTTGCTTTTTTTTTTTTTAATTCGTGCCAGTAATGTTGGGATGAGATGGTATACCAATGTGGTTTTAATTTGCATTTCTCTAATGGCTAGTGTCTTGGTTACCTAGTGCTGCTGTAACAGAAATACCACAAGTGGATGGCTTTAACAAAGACAGATGTATTCTCTCACAGTCTGGTAGGCTGCAAGTCCAAATTCAGGGCATCAGCTCCAGGGGACAGCTTTCTCTCTCTGTCACCTCTGGTGAAATATCCTTGTCATCAATCTTCCCTTGGTTGAGGAGCATGTCAGGTGCAGAGACCCCAGGTACAAAGGATGCTCTTTGCTCCCAGTGCTGCTTTCTTGGTGGTATGAGGTCCCCATGTCTCTCTGCTTGCTTCTCTCTTTTATATCTCAAAAGAGATTGGCTTAAGATACCATCTGATCTTGCAGATCTCATCAATATAACTGCCACTAATCCATCTCATTACATCATAGTGATAGGATTTACAATGCATAGGAAAATCACATCAGATGACAAAATGATAGACAATATTGGGAATCACGACCCAGCAAAGTTGACAGGTATTTTGGGGGGATACAATTCAATTCATGACAGCTAGTGACAGCATTTCCTCATATTAGCCACTTGAATATATTCTTTGGTGATGCATCTGTTCATATCCTTTGCCCATTTATTAATTGGATAGGATTTTCTATAGATTTTAGAGGTCAGACCTTTGTTGGATTTGTCATAGCCAAAAAAATTTCTCATAGTCTGTAGGTACTCTTTTTTACTCTTTTGGTGAAGTCTTTGGATGATCATAAGTGTTTGATTCTTAGAAGATCACAAGTTATCTAGCCTATTTTCTGTTATTTGTATATTGTTATGGTTTGTATCCTGCTTATGCTGTGTATTGGGACCTCTAGCATTGACACTATTTTTTCTCCCATGATCTTCATAGGTTTTGGTTTTATATTTAGGTCTTTGATCCATTTTGAATTAGCTTTTGTGTATGGTGTGAGGTATGGGTCCTATTTCATTTTTGTACACATGCACACCAAGTTTTGCCAGCACAATTTGCTAGAAAGACTGTCTTTTCCCCCATTTAATGGGCTTTGGGCCTTTGTCAAAGATCAGGTGGTTGGATTTACATCTGGGTTCTCAGTTCTGTTCCATTGGTCAATGTGTCTGTCCTTGTACTAGTACCATGCTGTTTGGACTACCATAGTAGGTTCTGAGGTCAGGTAGTACAAGTCCTCCTACTTTATTCTTCTTCTTCAATAGTGCTTCATTTATGTGGAGCCTCTTTCCTTTCCATGTAAAGTTAATGATTAGTTTTCCATCTTGTTAAAGAATGATGTTGATATTTGAATTGGGGCTGCATTGTATTTGTAGATTGCTTTGGGAAGAATTGACATTTTCGCAATGTTGAGTCTACCTATCCATGAGCATGGTATGTTTTTCTATTTATGTTGTTTTCTCTTGGTTTCTTGCAGTAGTAGTTTTCTTTGTGTGGGTCTTTTACATCCCTGGTTAGATTTATTTCTAAATATTTTATTTCTTTAGGGGCTATTATAAATGGTATTGTTTTCCTGATTTCCTTTTTGTCTCTCTCCTTATTGGTGTATAAGAATCCAACTGATTTTTGTATGTTTATCTCACATTCTGCTGCTTTGCTGAATCTTTCTATTAGTTGCAGTAGCTTTCTCCTGGAGTCTTTTGGATTTTTTGTGTATAGTATCATATCCACAAATAGGGACAGTTTTACTTCTTTGTTACCAATTTGGATGCCCATTATTTCTTTTTCTTGCCATACGGCTCTAGCTAGGACTTCTAGCACAATGTTAAACAGGAGCAGTGATAAAGGGCATCCTTGTCTTGCTCCTGTTCTCAAGGGGAATGTTTTCAGGCTCTTTCCATTAAGAATGATGTTGGCCGTTGGTTTCGTATAGATGTCCTTTATTATGTTGAGAGATTTCCCTTCTATACCTACTTTATTGAGAGTTTTTCTCAGGGCTGGATGTTGGACTTTGTTGAAAGGCTTTTCTGCGTCGATTAACATGATCATGTGGTTCTTTTTTTATTTTATTTGTGTGGTGGATTACGTTGATCAATTTTCTAATGTTGAACCATCCATGGATACCTGGTATGAATCCCACTTGTTCATGGTGAATTACTTTTTTGATCTGCTGATCTTTATTGTTTGCTTTCTTCTGATGGCTATGGACTTCTTTTGCTGTTCTCCTTCTCTGTTCAAGTTCTGTAGCTAATGTTTCTATTCTGCCCCTTTCTTCTTTTTTGATGTGTGCATGTATTGCTATCCCCCACGTGTCTGTCATCTTGTCGTACTGTGGGGGCTTGTGTGTTGCTGTGATGCTGGTAGCTATGCACCGGTATTCAGATGCCAGCAGGGCAACCCATGAAGGACAGGTTTCAGCTGAGCTTCCAGACTAAGACAGACTAGGAAGAAGGACCTGGCAGTCTACTTCTGAAAACCATTAGTCAGTGAAAACCTTATGAATAGCAGCAGAACATTGTCTGATATAGTGCTGGAAGATGAGCCCCCCCAGGTTGGAAGGCCCTCAAAAGACGGCTGGGGAAGAGCTGCCTCCTCAAAGTAGAGTCGACCTTAATGACGTGGATGGAGTAAAGCTTTCGGGACCTTCATTTGCTGATGTGGCACGACTCAAAATGAGAAGAAACAGCTGCAAACATCCATTAATAATCAGAACCTGGAATGTATGAAGTATGAATCTAGGAAAACTGGAAATTGTCAAAAATGAAATGGAACGCATAAACATCGATATCCTAGGCATTAGTGAGCTGAAGTGGACTGGTATTGGCCATTTTGAATTGGAAAATCATATAGTCTACTATGCTTGGAGTGACAACTCGAAGAGGAATGGTGTTGCATTCATCGTCAAAAAGAACGTTTCAAGATCTACCCTGCAGTACAATGTTGCCAGTGACAGGATAATATCCATACGCCTACAAGGAAGGCCAGTTAATATGACTATTATTCAAATTTACGCACCAACCACTAGGGCCAAAGATGAAGAAATAGAAGATTTTTATCAGCCACTGCAGTCTGAAATTAATCGAACATGCAATCAAGATGCATTGATAATTACTGGCTATTGGAATGCGAAAGTTGGAAACTCAGAAGAAGGATCAGTAGTTGGGAAATATGGCCTTGGTAATAGAAACAATGCTGGAGATCGAAGGATACAATTTTGCAAGACCAACGACTTCTTCATTGCAAATACCTTCTTTCACCAACATAAACGGCGACTATACACATGGACCTCGCCAGATGGAACACACAGAAATCAAATTGACTACATCTGCGGAAAGAGACAATGGAAAAGCTCAATATCGTCAGTCAGAACAAGGCCAGGGGCCGATTGTGGAACAGACCATCAATTGCTCGTATGCAAGTTTAAGCTGAAACTGAAGAAAATCAGAGCAAGTCCACAAGAGCCAAAATATGACCTTGAGTATATCCTACCTGAATTTAGAGACCATCTCAAGAATAGATTTGACGCATTGAACACTAGTGACCAAAGGAGTTGTGGAATGACATAAAGGACATCATCCATGAAGAAAGCAAGAGGTCATTGAAAAGACAGGAAAGAAAGAAAAGACCAAGATGGATGTCAGAGGAGACTCTGAAACTTGCTCTCGAACATCGAGCAGCTAAAGCAAAAGGAAGAATGAGGAAGTAAAAGAACTGAAGATTTCAAAGGGCCTCTCGAGAAGACAAGGTAAAGTATTATAATGACATGTGCAAAGAGCTGGAGGTGGAAAACCAAAAGGGAAGAACACGCTTAGCGTTTCTCAAGCTGAAAGAACTGAAGAAAAAATTCAAGCCTCGAGTTGCAATAGTGAAGGATTCTATGGGGAAAATATTAAACGACGCAGGAAGCATCAAAAGAAGATGGAAGGAATACACGGAGTCATTATACCAAAAAGAATTAGTCGATATTCAAACATTTCAACAGGGGGCATGTGATCAAGAACTGACAGTACTGAAGGAAGAAGTCCAAGCTGCTCTGAAGGCATTGGTGAAAAACAAGGTTCCAGGAATTGACGGAATATCAATTGAGATGTTTCAACAAACAGATGCAGCGCTGTAGGTGCTTGTTCGTCTATGCCAAGAAATATGGAAGACAGCTTCCTGGCCAACTGACTGGAAGAGAGCCATATTTATGCCTATTCCCATGAAAGGTGATCCAACCGAATGTGGAAATTACAGAACAATATCATTAATATCACACACAAGCAAAATTTTGGTGAAGACCATTCAAAAATGGCTACAGCAGTGTATCGACAGGCAACTGCCAGAAATCCAGGCCAGTTTCAGAAGTGGACGTGGAACCAGGGATATCATTGCTGATGTCAGATGGACCCTGGCTGAAAGCAGAGAATACCAGAAGGATGTTTACCTGTGTTTTATTGACTATGCAAAGGCATTCGACTGTGTGGATCATAACAAACTATGGATAACACTGCGAAGAATGGGAATTTCAGAACACACAATTGTGCTCACGAGGAAACTTTACACAGATCAAGAGGCAGTTGATCGGACAGAACAAGGGGATACTGATTGGTTTAAAGTCAGGAAAGGTGTGCGTCACGGTTGTATTCTTTCACCGTACCTATCTAATCTGTATGCTGAACAAATAATCCGAGAATCTGGACTATATGAAGAAGAACGGGGCATCAGGATTGGAGGAAGACTCATTAACAACCTGTGTTATGCAGATGACACAACCTTGCTTGCTGAAAGTGAAGAGGACTTGAAGCACTTACTAATGAAGATCAAAGACCACAGCCTTCAGTATGGATTACACCTCAACATAAAGAAAACAAAAATCCTCACAACTGGACCACTGGGCAACATCATGATAAATGGAGAAAAGATTGAAGTTGTCAAGGATTTCGTTTTACTTGGATCCACAATGAACAGGCATGCAAAAAGCAGTCAAGAAATCAAAAGATGCATTGCATGGGGTAGATCTGCTGCAAAGGACCTATTCAAAGTGTTGAAGAGCAAAGATGTCATCCTGAAGAATAAGGTGCGCCTGACCCAAGCGATGGTAGTTTCAATCACATCATATGCATGTGAAGGCTGGACAATGAATAAGGAAGACCAAAGAAGAGTTGACACCTTTAAATCGTGGTGTTGGTGAAGAATATTCAATACACTATCGACTGCCAAAAGAATGAACAAATCTGTCTTGGAAGATGTGCGGCCAGAATGCTCCTTAGAGGCGAGGATGGTGAGGCTGCGTCTTACATACTTTGGACATGTTGTCAGGAGGGATCAGTCCCTGGAGAAGGACATCATGCTTGGCAGAGTACAGGGTCAGCGGAAAAGAGGAAGACCCTCAATGAGGTGGATTGACACGGTGGCTGCAACAATGAGCTCAAGCATAACAACGATTGTGAGGATGGCACAGGACCGGGCAATGTTTCGTTCTGTTGTGCATAGGTTCGCTGTGAGTCGGAACTGACTCGACGGCACCTAACAACAACATGTATTGCTATAAACTGACCCCTGAGCTCTGCCTTTGTTCGTCCCAAAGGTTTTGGTATGATGTGTTTTGATTCTCGTTTGATTCTAGGCATTTTTTAATTCCATTTTTGATTTCTTCTATTACCCAGTGGATTTTATGAAGGGTGTCATTCAGTTTCCACATATTTAATGATTTTTCCTTGCTCTTCCTGTTGATTTCTACTTTGATGGTGTTGTGATCCAAGAAGTTACTTTGTATTATCTCAGTGTTTTTGTATATTGTTGAGGGTTGCTCTGTGGCCTAAGATGTAGTCTATCCTGGAGAACATTCCATGTGCACTGGAAAAGAATGTGTATTTTGCAACTGTTGGGTGGAGTGTTCTACATATGTCTATGAGGTCAAGCTGGCTGATTGTGACCTTTAGATCTTCTGTATCTTTGCTGAGTTTCTTTCTAGATGTTCTGTCCTTTACCAAGAGTGCTGTGTTTAATTCTCCTACTATTATTGTGGCACTGTCAGTTTCTCTTTTCAGTGCTGTTAGAGCTTGTTTTATGTATTTTGGGGCCCTGTCATTGGGTGCGCAGATATTTATTACGGGTATGTCTTCATGATAGATTGTCCCTTTAATCATTATATAATGCCCTTCTTTATCTTTTATGGTGGATTTTGTTTTAAATTCTATTTCATCTGAGATTAGTATTGCCACTCCTACTCTTTTTTGGTAGCTGTTTGCTTCATTTTTTTTTTTCCATCTTTTGACTTTTAATAAATTAATGTCTGTGTTTCTAAGGTGTGTCTCTTGTGGACAGCTTATTGATAGATTCTGTTTTTTCGTCCATTCTGTCACTCTCTTTATGGGTGCATCTAGGCAATTTACATTCAGCGTGATATTGATAGGTGTGAGTTTATTGCTGTCATGGTGTTGCGCTTTTTTTTTTTTTGTGGTGCTGACATTTTCTTTGTTCCTCTTACTTTCCTGTGCTGAAAATTCCTTTTGTTTGTGGATTCTTTTTGTTTGTTTGTTTCATTTTTGTAGATTTTGAGTTTACTGAGACTTTGTTTTTCTTCTTTACTTTGGTGAGTAGGTTTGTTAACTTTCTTTGTGTTTGCCTTGAAATTTACTCTTATCTTCCTAGGTATGAACCAGTCTTTTATTCCTTCTTATTGCCTTGACTTCCTCTTCATTTGAAAGTTCTATACCTACACCACGTATTTCATCTTCTATTGTTCTGATGTTGTTGTCATTTAAAGGTTAACCTCTTTGGTTCCCTGTTGTAAATCTTTTAGTTTCAATTTATCTTTTAGAGTTTATTACCTGGGTTGGTATCTGGCTGATGTGGTCTTGCATCCTAGACTTGGGCTATTATCTGATGTTGTTGGTTCTCTAACTGAAGAACTCTCTTTAGTAATTTTTGTAAGTTTGCTTTGGTTTTCACATATTCCCTTAATGTCTGCTTTTCTGGAAATGTCCTAATTTCATCATTATATTTGAGTGAGGGAAACCCTGGTGGCATAGTGGTTAAGAGCTACAGCTGCTAACCAAAAGGTTGGCAGTTCGAATCCACCAGATGCTCCTTGGAAACCCTATACGGCAGTTCTACTCTGTCCTATAGGGTTGCTATGAGTTGTAATCAACT
The DNA here is from genome assembly GCF_030014295.1 of Loxodonta africana. Lineage (NCBI taxonomy): Eukaryota > Metazoa > Chordata > Mammalia > Proboscidea > Elephantidae > Loxodonta > Loxodonta africana. The sequence goes on along the minus strand of NC_087367.1, from coordinate 42,670,342 downwards.
TAATGGCAGCAGGTTTGGTTTTTTTCAGGTTTATTTGAGCGAGAGTTTTTGCAGGGTATATTATTCATGGTTGGCAATTTTTTCTTTCAAGGTTTTATGTATGTCATCCCATTGCCTTCTTGCCTGCATGGTTTCTGCTGCATCATCACAGCTCAGTCTTATTGTTTCCTCTCTGTATGTGAGTTTTTGTTTTTCTCGAGCTGCTCTCAGAATTCATTCTTTGTCTTTGGTTTTAACGAGTGTAATTACGATATGCCTTGGCGATTTTCTTTTGGAGTCTATCCTATATGGGGTTTGTTGAGCTTCTTGGATGATCAGCTTTTTATCTTTCATGATATCAAGGAAGTTTTCTCTCGGCAACTCTTCAAAGATCCTCTCTGTATTTTCTGGTTTCTCTCCCTGTTCTGGAACTCTGCTCACACGTAGATTTTTGGTTTTGATTGTATCCCACTTCATTCTCAGGGCTTCTTCATTTTTCTTCGTTCTTTTCTCTGATTTCTCCTTAAACAAAGTGGTATCTATATATTTGTCTTTCATTTCGCTGATCCTTTCATTGTTTCAAACCCGCTCCTAAGGCCTTCTATGACACTGTCCATTTCTGAAATCTTGTTCATCTTTTGGATTTCTAATCACTGTTTTTGTATGATTTTCTAGTTGTGAATTTATTTTGACATTTTGTTCATGTATTATTTTCCTGAATTTTTCCATTGTTTTGTCTGTCTTTTTCATGATTTTGTCTATTTTTTCTTCATTTTTGTCTGCTTTTTCCTTCATCTTTTGGATAGTATTAGAGATTTGAATTCCCTATCAGGTAGTTCTAATGCCCTTTCTTCTACTGGAAAGTTATGTGGAGTTTTAACTTGGACACCTACTGTAACCATCCTGTCTTTTTTTTTTTTTTAATAAATGTTTTGATATTATCTGCTGTCTTCAGGACATTCAGTAATTATTTTCTTCATTTATTGATAGTAGATTTGTTTTTGTCCTGCTTTTTTGTTTTATTTGGTTATGTCTGAGCAGGTGGGCTGGGCATTGTTCATTGTTTGCTCATCTGTGGGTACAATATTTCTCACCACCTTATCCAATGGGCAGGGCCAGTCACTCAGCTATGGCTCAGCAGGGTAGGTCCAGTGGAGGGGGAGGGTCCTGGGATGGGTCATTTGTGGCATGTACCAGAGCTGACAGGGCGTGGTCAGGTGGTATTGCAGGGCAGGTTCCCATAGAGGGTGCCTGTGCTGCTCAGGGGTGCAGTGACCAGCGCACAGTGCAGATACGCAGGTGGGTGGGGTGGATGTGATGTGTGGAGCTAAGTGGGTATGGGAAAGAAGAGAAAGAGAAGAAAGGAACAGACCAAAAATAAATAAATAAAAGTGGTGAGAGAGCCTGCCATTGGAGTGGTGTAGACCGAGGGAAGCCATGTGCTGGTGGCTTCCTAGCCAGGCAGTGTGGCACAGCCTGTCAAGAAGGGGCAGATACAGCACATGCAGCTAGGTAGGCAGCAGAAAGGAAAAGGAGGAAGGGAGAGAGAGATAAGAAACTGATTTAAAAAGAGAGAGAGAGAGAAAGGCACACGTGGCCAGGTGGTTGGGAGAAAGGAATGGAAGAAAAGTAGAGAGAGATGAGAAACCAAAAGGAAAAAAAGAAAAATGATGCTACATGGTTGGGAGGAAGGAAAGCAAGGAAGGTAGAGAGAAACAAGAAACTAAGAAAAAAAAGAAGGAAAAAAATTGCCCCAAGGGATCCCACCAGAAGCAGGTCCCCAGCCATGCAGTGCTGCACAGCCCGTCCAGAAGGAGCAGAGATGATACACAGGATAAGGAAGAAAGGTAGAGAGAGAGAAGAAACCAAGAAAAGAAGAGAAAAAAATGCCCCAAGGGAGCCCACTGGCATGGTGGCACAGACTGCGGACGGGGCTCCATACCCAAGCGGTGCTCCATAACCCATCAAGGAGTGGAGACATCATAGACCGCCAAGTGTTCAGGAGAAAAGAAAGGAAAGATGGTAGGGAAAGACAAGAGACCGAGAAAAGAGAGAAAGGAAAAAAAAAAAGCCTCAGGTGAGCCCACTGGCATGGTGGTGCAGAACAAGGAAGTGGCAATGCTGTACGGTCAGTCTAGAAGGAGCAGAGATGGCACGCAGTGCCAGGTATTTGGGAGAAAGTAAAAGAAGGAAGGTAGAGAGAGACAAGAAACAGAGAAAAAAAAAATAATGCCCCCAGGGAGCCCACCAGCTTGGTGGTGCAGACCAGGGAAGTGGCTCCCCAGCTCAGTGGCACTGCACTGCCTGTCAAGAAAGAGTGTAGATGGCACATGGAGCCAGGTGTTTGAGAGAAAGGAAAAGATGGAGGTGAGAGAGAGAGGAGGAACCAAAAGACGCCAAAAAAAAAAAAAAAGAAGAAGAAGAAGAAGCAACAGCCACAAAAAAATGGCACTGAAGGAGCCAGTCCATGTTGGTGGGGTGAATCCAAGCAGCAAGGAGCTGGTGTCTCCTCAGCCTAGTGACCACAGCCTGTTGGAAAGCAGCAGAGGCCAAGAAGGGGGAAGGGTGGGGGGTGGGAAAGCATGTACTGCTGGTTACCAGGTGCTCTGTCTCCTGCTGGGAGCTCCATGAAGCTCCCTTCCTGTACTCCCAGTCCACTGTTCTTGGTGGCTGAGGGGCCCAAGATAGTGAATCCGTGCTGTGTTAGCTGATAGGGGACCTCCACTTTGTGGCTCTCTTCGCTCTCTGTTCTCTGTCAGTTTCTTATTCCATTTGGCGCTTAGTTCTTTATCCCTTCATTTCATGCTTAGGGTTCCAGGATTGACATTTGTCACTTTTTTACTTAGTTTTTTGGGTCTTTGCTGTGGAGGGACAGCATAGTGCTTCTGTCTATAGCGCCATGTTCGCTCTGCCTCCCTCCTTCATGCTGTTTTTGTCATACATTTTACTTACGTTATAAACTCAAAATTAAGGTTGGCAGATTCAGCAAGCAAAAATACAGGATGCCCAGTGAAGTCTGAATTTCAGATAAACGACAAATAACTTTTTAAAAATAAGTATGTCCCATGCAATATTTGTTGTTGTTAAGTGCTGTAGAGTTGGTTTCAACTCATAGTGACCCTAGGTAAAAAAAAACAGAAACACTGCCTGGTCCCATGCCAACCTATAATTGTTACTATGCCAGAGCCCATCACTGCAGCCACTGTGTCAGTATATCTCACTGCGGTTCTTCCTCTCTTTCACTGACTCTCTGCCAAGCATGATGTCCTTCTCCAGGGACTGGTCCCTCCTGATAACATGTCCAAAACACATGAGATAAAGTCTCACTATCCTTGCTTCTGAGGTGCATTCTAGTTATACTTCTTCCAAGACATGCAATAGTTAAACATACTATTAAAGTATTCAGTGTTCATCTGAAGTTAAAGTTTAACTGGGCATCCTATATTTTATCTGTCTACATACTCACAATACATTGTTATTATTTTTGTTTAAACAGTCAATAATATTTTGAAGAAATTTTAATAATAATTTTAAAATCTTATATATTTACCCATGCAGTTACCATTTCTATGTTCTTCTCTCCTTTCTGTACATATGTAATTATATCTGCTGTCTTTTTCCTTCTGTCTGAAGGACTTCCTTGAGCACTTACTGTAATGTGGGTCAGCTTGTGACTCATTCTTTAAGCTTTTGTATTATCTGAAAAAGTCTATTTCACCTTCCTTTTTTGAAAGATACTTTAGCTTGGTACAGAATCGTAGACTGAGGGATTTTTCTTTTTTCTTTCAATACTTTAAAGATGCTGCTGCACTATATTCTTGCTTGTGTTGTTCCTAACAAGAAATCTGTTGTCATCCTTTCTTTGTTCCTCTTTGTTCTCTGACTGCTTTTAAGATTTTATCACTGCTTTTGAACAATTTGATTACAATGTGCCTTGGTGTGGTTTTCTTTATGTTTCTTGGGTTGGAGGTGAGTTGAGCGTCTTTGACCTGTGAGTATACAGTTTTCACTAATTTTGGAAAAAATTCTGGCCATTGTTTCTTCAAATTTGTTTTGTCCCTGCTCTCTTCCTTTGGAGATTCCATTTACACTTATATTAGATCACTTGACATTGTCTCACAGCTCACTGATGATTTTTTTTCTTTTAAAGATATTTTCCCCCTGAATGTTTCATTTTAAATGGTTTTTATTGGTATAACTTCAAGTTCACTAACCTTTTCTTCAGTGATGTCTAATTTGCCATTAATTCAATTCAGTGTTTTTTATTTTTTTAATCTTAGACATTGTCATTTTCATCTGTAGAAGTCTGATTTGGGTCTTTTTTGTATCTTCCGTGGCTCTACTTAACTTTTGGAGCATTTTGAGAACAGCTTTAGTAGCTGTGACCATTAAGGTTATATGTCACCTTTGCTGGGCTATGATTCTCAGTGGTTTGGCAGCTATGATGTAGTTTGACAGTTGTATGACGATGTGATCAATTCCATGATGAGATCTGATATAATGTGATCAGCTCCATGATGGGATCTGCTGTGAGTAGCCAATCAGTTGAAAGGGAGTTTCCTTGGAGATGTGGACTGCATCAAATATAACTAGACATTCTGGCGAGACTTGTGGGCTTTTGGTTGCTTTGGATCCTGCAGCTGGCTCCTGTTCATCTGACCTCCGGGTCTTGGTACTTGAGCTAGCAGCTTACCTGTGGTCTTGCCTGCCGATCTTGGGATTCACTGGTCTTTGCAGCCTTTGAGCAAGAGCCCTGCTCTCTGACATGCCAATCTTGTGTTCGCCAGCCCCTGTGGCTATATGAATCAGGAGAAGCCTCCAGCCTGACCCATGGATTTGGGATGTGCCAGCCTCTACAACCATGTGAGCCATTTCCTGTATATAAATCTCTCTATATAGGTATTTATATGCTTTACTAGTTTTACTTCTCTAGAGAATCCAGCCTAAGGTGGTAGCTGTTTCAATTTTCTTGTCTGCTAATTCTAACATTTGTGGCAGTTCTGGGCCTATCTTCTATTGGTTACTTTTTCTCTTCATTATGGTGTTTTTTGGGTTTTTTCCCCCTAAATCTTTTCAAGCCTCTGGGTCTATCAGAGGGAAACACAAAGGGATAGATGATCATGGCAAACAACACCATGAGAATGCAATCATCAAAATACAGAATGTGGGAAACTCCTCAAGGAAAACAATCGATTTTTCAATATATAAAAGGCAAGGAAAGAAAAAAGTTTAAGAGATATTAACCAAATACAACGTGAAGATCTTGTTTGGACCCTGATTTGACAAAATAAACTACTGTCATGGATTGAATTGTGTCCCCCCAAAAATCTATCAACTTGGCTAGGCCATGATTGTGTGATGTCCACCAATTTGTCATCTGATGTGATTTTCCTATATGTTGTAAATCCTACCTCCATGATGTTAATGAGGCACGATTAGAGGCAGTTATATTAATGAGGCAGGACTCAATCTACAAGATTAGTTTGTGTCTGTCGGGGGGCGGGGTGGTAGAGAGTAAGGTAAATCTCAGAGAAAAGAACATCTGATTTTTTTTAATTATGCAAAAATCTCAGATGTTGCAAAAGTAGAGAGAATTGTATAATAAATTACCATATACCCATTACTCAGTTTTAACAATTACCATCTTACGACCAATTTGTTCCATCTGTACCCCCATCTTCTCCTTCATTCCTGGATTATTTTTAAGCATATCAAAAGCAGTAGCATATTATTTCACCAGTAAATACTTCAGTATGTATCACTAAAAGATAAGGTCTATTTAAAAATACCTAACCACAAAATCATTACAACCTTTTAAATTTAACAGCTTCTTAACATCCAGTCAGTGTTCAAATTTTCCAGTTTATCAATTTTATCAAATGCTCATATGCAAGTTCAAGCTGAAAGTGAAGAAAATCAGAGCAAGTCCACGATAGCCAAAATATGACCTTGAGTATATCCCACCTGAATTTAGAGACCATCTGAAGAATACATTTGATGCACTGAACACTAGTGACCGAAGACCAGATGAGTTGTGGAATAACATCGAGGACATCGTACATGAAGAAAGCAAGAGGTCATTAAAAAGACAGGAAAGAAAGAAAAGACCAAGATGGATGTCAGAGGAGACTCTGAAACTTGCTCTCGAACGTTGAGCAGCTAAAGCAAAAGGAAGAATTGAGGAAGTAAAAGAACTGAACAGAAGATTTCAAAGGGCCTCTCGAGAAGACAAAGTGAAGTATTATAATGACATGTGCAAAGAGCTGGAGGTGGAAAACCAAAAGGGAAGAACACGCTTGGTGTTTCTCAAGCTGAAAGAACTGAAGAAAAAATTCAAGCCTCAAGTTGCAATAATGAAGGATTCCATGGGGGAAATATTAAATGATGCAGGAAGCATCAAAAGAAGATGGAAGGAATACACAGAGTCATTACACCAAAAAGAATTAGTCGATGTTCAACCATTTCAAGAGGAGGCATGTGATCAGGAACCGATGGTACTGAAGGAAGAAGTCCAAGCTGCTCTGAAGGCATTGGTGAAAAACAAGGTTCCAGGAATTGACGGAATATCAATTGAGATGTTTCAACAAACAGATGCAGCGCTGGAGGTGCTCACTCATCTATACCAAGAAATATGGAAGACAGCTTCCTGGCCAACTGACTGGAATAGAGCCATATTTATGCCTATTCCCAAGAAAGGTGATCCAACCGAATGTGGAAATTCCAGAACAATATCATTAATATCACACACAAGCAAAATTTTGGTGAAGATCATTCAAAAATGGCTGCAGCAGTATATTGACAGGCAACTGCCAGGAATTCAGACCAGTTTCAGAAGAAGACGTGGAACCAGGGATATCATTGCTGATGTCAGACGGTTTCTGGCTGAAAGCAGAGAATACGAGAAGGATGTTTACCTGTGTTTTATTGACTATGCAAAGGCATTCGGCTGTGTGGATCATAACAAATTATGGATAACATTGTGAAGAATGGGAATTCCAGAACACTTAATTGTGCTCATGAGGAAACTTTACATAGATCAAGAGGCAGTTGTTCAGATAGAACAAGGGGATACTGATTGGTTTAAAGTCAGGAAAGGTGTGCGTCACGGTTGTATTCTTTCACCACACCTATTCAATCTGTATGCTGTGCAAATAATACAATAAGCTGGACTGTATGAAGAAGAACGGGGCATCAGGATTGGAGGAAGACTCATTAACAACCTGCATTATGCAGATGACGCAACCTTGATTGCTGAAAGTGAAGAGGACTTGAAGCACTTACTAATGAAGATCAAAGACCACAGCCTTCAGTATGGATTACACCTCAACATAAAGAAAACAAAAATCCTCACAACTGGACCACTGGGCAACATCATGATAAATGGAGAAAAGATTGAAGTTGTCAAGGATTTCATTTTACTTGGATCCACAATCAACCCCCATGGAAGCAGCAGTCAAGAAATCAAAAGACACATTGCATGGGGTAAATCTGCTGCAACGGACCTCTTCAAAGTCCTTTGAAGAAAGCAGTCACCCCGAAGACTAAGGTGCGCCTGACCCAAGCCATGGTATTTTCAATCGCATCATATGCATATGAAAGCTGGACAATGAATAAGGAAGACCAAAGAAGAATTGACGCCTTTGAATAGTGATGTTGGCGAATAATATTCAATATACCATGGACTGCCAAAAGAATGAACGAATCTGTCTTAGAAGAAGTACAGCCAGAATGCTCCCTAGAGGATGGTGAGACTGTGTCTTACATACTTTGGACATGTTGTCAGGAGGGATCAGTTCCTGGAGAAGGACATCATGCTTGGAAGCGTATAGGGTCAGCGGAAAAGAGGAAGACCCTCAACAAGGTGGATTGATACAGTGGCTGCAACAATGAGCTCAAGCATAGCAATAATTCTAAGGATGGCTCAGGACAGGGTAGTGTTTCATTCTGTTGTGCATAGGGTTGCTATGAGTTGGAACCGACTCGATGGCACCTAATAACAACAACTCCCTACCCCTGGTAGAATTAATTGTGTTCAAGACTATTCCCCATCTTATTAAATATTTAGTTATATCCAAATCTTTCTCACTTAGTAGACCATAAGTCCCTTGAGGGCTAGGATTATGTCTTACACATTTTCACTCTTTTTATTTCCGCCATTTAGCAAAGCCCTGGGATATGGTGCTCAATAAATGGTGACAAACTGGCAACTTTTCAGTCCCAATTCACCAAGGTGCTCATAACAGAGAAGTTGACTCCACCATATCAAATCAAATTTTCATTCAAGTGTTGTGTCCTTTATAAATTCAAGCCATACTGAGTATAAATGTATGGCAAAGGAGCCAAAGCAGTCCTAATGTGAAAACTCAGGCAATAAAACTGTCAGGACAAACTAGGAATCCAGGCTGACAGGGTCAGCAGTATTGAAATTGTTTTATGGTTTCATTGTGTACTTTGCCTTCTTACCACTATGATTGCACTGTGACCTTTTGAAAAGACTTTCTGTCCTGCTCTGCCTTCCTCACAGGATTGCTCTACATCTCAAATAAAATATCATAATGCCTGTGAAGGACTTCTAAAACTGAAAAGAAGTATAATGTTTAAAGTATAATGATCTCCTTCCAAGATATCAAGGCTTCTTACAGAGCACATGATTTTAGTTACTGGAAGAATTAACTTTGGGTAAAAATTGTTCAGTAGCCAAAGGCTGCTTTGGATGAATACATACACGCACATGGACATACACACACATATAGCACTATGAGTCAGAATCAACTCAACTGCAACGGGTTTGGTTTTTCGGTTTGGTATAGTGGAGCAGTGGTGAAGTGCTCCATGTTAATCAAAAGGCCAGCGGTTCGAACCCACCAGCCACACCACAGAAGAAAGATGTGGCCATCTGCTTCCACAAAGATTATAAGCCTTGGAAACCCTATGGGGCAGTTCCGCTCTGTGCTATGGGGTCTATATGAGTCAGAACAGACTCGACAGAAGTGAGTTAACCAGTATATGCCTGATGCTGTGCTAGGTGCTGGTAATACAGCGTGAGGGGGGACAGCCCAGATGTCCAGGATCTGTCCTCACAGCCCTCCGTTGGTTAGCTGCTGCTGAGTTGCCCCCTACTCATGAAGACCCCATACACAACAGAACTAAACGCTGACCAGGCCTAGCCATCCCCGTGATTGGTTGTGGATTGGACTGTTTTCACTAGCTGGTTTTCAGAAGTATATGCCAGGGCTTTCTTCCTAGTCAGTCTTGGTCTGGAAGCTCTGCTAAACCCAGTCCACCTACCTCATCCTTTACTGTTTTTAACTCTTTCCATACCTTCTATCCCCCATCCCTAGGTGTTCCTTACTCATGCTGTTCACTCTTTCTTGACTGACTTCTGATTTACATGGCTATACATTTATTGATTTTTTTAATTAAGAATTTTACAAATACACTCATACCTGGCGGGTTACTAATTCTGGGGAAATTTCCATCCTCAAAATGTGTTTCTTGGAGAGACCATGATTATGGGCAGGTAGCCTTTGAGTTTCTGCGGCAATTACAAGATCTGGGGAGTACCTTCCCAGGCTGTGTTCTCCCTACTATTGATGAAAAAAAAAATTTTTTTTAAGAACCAGACCATTAAAAAAAGAAAACAACAGAAACAAATCCGTTGCCTTCGAGTTGATTCTCACTTATAGCAACGCCAGACCATTGTAAAAAAAAATCTGAGTGGTGGTTATAAGGGTGTATGTCTCAGAATAATTAAGCTGTACATTGGTCTCGTATGGCGTTCTGTATTTTTACAGAAATAAATGGTATTCTTTTTTCAAAACTCACACAACTTGTTGGGCTGAACGACACGCGGCGCAGGTGCAGGCCGCTGGGGGATCAGACCGTCGGAAGCTGCCGGGAGCCTCCAATCAGCTGTCAGCGCCGCCTGTCAGCCGCCTCAGGTCTCAAAGGGGCCATCTGGCCAGACTTCCTCGAGGAGCGCAAAACAAGTAACGATGCTAACAACCACATTAACAATAACATTAGAACAACATTAATGCCAATACGACAATAAATCGGAACAAGAGATTCACATCCTCCAAGTACACAGTAAAACCGTCTATAAATCGTCCCCAAGGCAGGGTCGCACCCGCGGCTGCAGCGTCGGCTCTCGCGACGCCCCTAGTAACCCCCTTCCCACCTCCGGCGGCGGTGGGGCGGAGCCCGGGGGCGGGAGGGGCGGGGCGGGGCGCAGGGCCCGCCGCCGAGGGTGGGAAGGAGGCGGTGGCCGGCGGGCGGCGGGCGGCGGGGCGGGGCGGGGCGGGGCGGGGCGGGGCGCGCTCGGGCCTCAATGCTTCGCGCGGCGCGCTCGCAGCTCCAGAGCCGCGTAGCTAGCAGCGGTGGCCGTGGATGCCGCAGGTCAGCCGAGCCAGTAGCAGAAGGAGGAGCCGTGCGCGCCGAGGTAGGTTTAGGGACGCCCGGCTCGCGGCCTGGAGCCCTCGGCGCCGCTGGCCCGGCCCGAGCGGGTGGCGAGGCTGGGGGCGGTGCGCGGAGGCCGTGGCGGGCGGAGACTGGCCTGGCCCGAGGGGCTGGCGGGGCCGCGCGGGGTTGGCGGGCGGGCAGAGCCTTGGGAGTCGGGGTTGGAGGCGGTGCGGCTTGTTGGCCCGGGAGCTGTGGAAACCGCCTGGCCCGGGGCGCCCAGGCGACAGGGAAGGCGGGAGACGGCCTGGGCCCTCCCACTTTTCGGGGCACCTAGGCCAGTTCGCCCGCACAGTCCCCGGGAACTTGTTAACAGGAAAGCTTGGCAGAGAAACAAATGCCAGCGTTTTGGAAGAACTGAGAGTCACGTCGTTGAGTGCTGAGGCTTTATTTTCCTTCCTCGTCCCCTGCCCAAGCGCGGCCCAACTTGGCCAAAGAAGGATGTGTCACCAGTTTAGGGCCGCGGGCGGGGTCCCCGGCCCGGCTGGGAGTAGAAGTACCTGAAACAAAGGTAAATGGGCCGCCTCGGAGGGTCTCAGTCCCGCGCCTCCACAGCCGCCGCCTCGGAGGGGCTTTCTCTTAGGGGACCTCCCGATGGAAACCAGCTGGCCTGGGTTCGAGTTGTTGTTGCATCTGAACTCGGTTGTGCTCACATTATTCCCAATCCTTTGGGTCTGGTAAAGCTTAGGGAAATTTTATTCAGTCTTAGTGGTCAGAATAGTGTAGGAGAAGAAAAATTGCTTTTTTTAAATTATAAAGTATTTTTTAATTAGGAAATGGTCCGAAAACACAGAGTAAACATTCTTAACATACAAGCTAGAAGAGCGATTTTTATTGCCTTCCAAAATCTGAGGAAGTGTACCTCCTCAAATCTTTATTTGTGTACAAAAGATCCCCAAAACCTTTGGTCTCAGGCATGTTTCTTTGTTCTTCAATAGTCTCAGGCCTCAGTTTCTTGTAAACAGAGCACCCAGTCTTGAGACCCTAGGAATTGCCATACTAGGTCAAAGCTATGGACATCCTGCTCAGTAGCAGGAGATAAGTGTTGTAGTCAAGCACGGTTTTCTTTCTTGGCAACACCGTTAAAAATTATCTCAATTTCTTTCAGTAGTACACATGACTTAATGGAAAACCTTTTTAAAATCTATAGACAGGTCCTAATTTATTCACATTTATTGTATCCAAATGTCTCTCCTATTTTCTCTGGCAGAAGCACTTACAGAGTGAGGTACTTGTGGAAAAAATCTTGAATCTTATACTGTATGAGAAATCAGAAATTGAGGACAAGGGAAACAGGTAAAAAGTTTTTTAAAAATAGAAAGCTTTGGAGAAGTCTACCAGGGCCAACCTGATCACTGTTGGCCTTTGAGTTCAAAAATAGCTTTGTCCAGCAACAGCCTGAAAATTAAGCAGTTAAAGTTTTATTTGTATTCATGAGTATTTGCATATTTAAAAATCAGTATTCTGGGTAGTGAAGGAACTATTTGACTTTATCTTGGTTTGAATTAATTTGGCCTTAATGTTTAGGTGAAATCAGCTGCCCTGAGAGAATAGTTTTGTTTCAGCAATGAGGGAATAAAGGAGATGAGTAATTTTGGAGTATGAGGTGCTTGAGGGAGGCACCTCTGCAGACCATAACCTTGCTTTTAAAATTTTCAGAGGCTCCTCACCTCTGACATAGTCCTCACTGATCTGGCCCCCTCCACGTTTCAACACACAGCTAAAACTTTGAAGATTTTCTTGAGATCCTGTCTCCTCCCTAAAACCTCACTGCCAGTAGGGAATTGATCACCCTCTCCTTTTGGATATTGTTGTTAGTTGCTATTCAGTAGATTCAGACTTCTGGTGACCTTACATACAGCAGAACAAAACAGTTACCAGTCCTGGGCCATCTGCATGATCTTTGTTATGTTCGAGCCAGTTGTTGAGGCTTTCGCATGAATCCATCTCATTGAGGGTTTTGCTTGTTTTTTTGCTGATCCTCTGCTTTACCAAAAATGATGTTTTTTCTAGCGATTGATCTTTCCTGATGACATGTCCAAAGTAAGCAAAACGGTGTTTCACTATCCATGTTTCTAAAGAGCAGCCTGGTTGTATGCTAAGACTGATTCGTTCATTCTTCTGGCAGTCCACGGTATGTTCAGTATTCTTTGCCAGCAGCACGATTCAAATGCATCAGTTCTCCTCCTGTCTTCTTTTGGCTTTGTCCAGCCTTCGCATGCATAGGAGATGATTGAAAAAACCATGGGTTGGGTCAGGTGCACCATTGTCATCAAAGTGACATCTTTTATTTTTAGAACTTTAAAGAGAGTAGATTTTTCCAATACAATACAATACATTCTCTCATTTCTTGACTGCTGCTTCCATGGGCATTGATTTTTGGTCCAAGTAGAATGAAATTCTTGACAAATTCCATTTTTTCTCTGTTTATCATGATGTTGTTTATTGGTCCAGTATGAGGATTTTCATTTTCTTTACATTCAGGTGTGATCCATACTGAAGTCTTTGGTCTTTACCTTTTATCAGTAAGTGCTTCAAGTCGTCTTCATTTTTGACAAGCAAGGTTGTGTCATCTACATATCACAGGTTGTTAATGGGTATTCCTGCAGTCCGGGTGCTGCATTCTTCTTCATGTAGTCTAGCATCTCAGATTATTTGGTCAGCACACAGATCGAGGTGATATTCAAACCAACCCAAGCCGGTTGCCGTTAACTTGATTCCAACTCATAGTGACCTGATAGGACAGAGTAGAACTACCCCACGGAAGCAGACTGCCACATCTTTCTCCTGTGAAGGGGCTCGTAGGTTCCAGCCACCGATCTTTTAGTTGGCAGCTGAGCACTGTAAACCGCTGCACCACCAGTGGTTCTAATGTGATACTACTGTTCTGTAAATCAGGGTTTCTGAACCATGATACTATTGACAGTTTGGACCAGAAAATTCTTTGTTGTGGGGGGCTGTCCTGTGCATTACAACCTGTTTAGCAATGTTCCTGGCCTCTACTCACTAGATGCCAGTAGCATCCCCCTAACCCCACCAGTTGTAACAATCAACAATGTCTTCAGACATTGCCAGATCTCCCCAGGAGGGGCCAAATCACTTCCAGTTGAGAACTTCTCTTCTAACTAGACTACTGATTTAACGTCAGTGACACTGCATTTTCCTCCTTTGTATATGTGCTGATTTTCTCTGCTGTAGTAAACTTGAGCCCAAATATTTGAGAGCCTACTTTGGTAGCTGGACACTAGGTTAGGTCAGGAATACACTGGGAATACAGTGGCAAAAGCAACTGATGTGGTATCTGTACTTCTGGGTAACAAGTGTATAATTATACAGTTACACCATTACAGTTGTGATAAATTCTGGAAGGAGAACCACAGGGTGCTTTGAATACAAAGAACTGGGGTACTGGCCTAGTTTGGAAACTAGGGAAAGTTTCTTTGGGGAAGTGACCTTTGAGGTGGACTCTGAAGGATTGGCAGGAGTTACTAGATGAAGTTTAGGGAGACAGTGTTCCAGCTGAAGGAACATGTGTGAAGGCCCTGAAGTAGAAAGGAATGAGACCTTTTCTGGAAATCCAGAGGCCAGTGTGGCTGAAGCATGGGGAATGATGGGGGCAGGATGATACAAAATGAAGCTGAAAAAGTAAACAGAGGCTGTAGGGAGCCTGCTTTCAGAATCACAGGAGGAACTTAACACCAGTGCTTGGGTCCTCCAGGTTCGTTGAATCAGAATCTCTGGGATGTGTTTTATATGCTACTCTAGACATTTTTTGTGGGCATTCAAGCAAATGCATATTCTTCTGCCCGCCGTTTGTTTATATAAATGATAGCATACTGTACACACTGTTCTGTTTCTTGTTGGTTCACTTAACAGCATCTTAGAACTATTCATTTAAATATATAATTTCCTTATTCTTTTGAATGGCTGTATAGTATTTCATTGTATGGGTTTACCACAGATTATTTAACCATTCCCTTATTGATGGACATTTAGGTTGTTTCCAATAATTTACTGTAACAAATAATACCGTGCATGTGCCAGTTCATACATGTGTGTGAATATATTTGTAGGATAAGTTCCTAGAACTGCAGTTGCTGGGTCAAAGGATAGATAATATCCTTCATATATGTATATTCTTCGTATTAAAAAAATTAAAAAAAACTAATGCCATCAAGTCGATTGTGACTCATAGCGACCCTATAGGACAGAGTAGAACTGCCCCATAGAGTTTCCAAGGAGCGCCTGGCGGATTCAAACTATTTGTAAATACTAAATACTGTATCTGTAAAAAGGAATTCTGGCCACATGGGTGAGAATGATGTGGAAGGAAAAAAAAGTGGGAGGCCAAACCAAAACCAAACCCACTGCCGTCAAGTTGATTCCAACTCATGGCGACTCTGTATTTGGGAGGCAACTGATCCTAATTTCCTAGCTTACTGGGGAAAGCTAGGAAAAAATAAAAGATGGTAGCTGGGACCAAGGTGGAAGCAGTGGAGATGGAGAGAAGTACATAGGATAAAAAAAAAAAAAAGAGAGAAGATTTATTTAGGATGCATACTTGATAGGACTGATGTGAGTGGAAGAAATAAGTGCCTAGACTGATTTCCAGCGTTGTGGCTTGCCCCAGCCAAGTCAATGGTGGTGTCATTGCCTGAAATAGAGAACACTGGAGGGTAAGTAGTTTTGAGGTGGGTCGAAATCATAGATCACTTTGGGATTAGTGAGACTTTCAAGTAGAGATGTCACCTAAGGATTTGGCTATTGGAATCCAGAGCCCAGAGGACAGGGCTGAACTGAAGACACAGATTTTTAGGTGTTAATTGAAGGGCATGAATGAGATTACTTACAGTAGAATTTGCAAACCAGCAGCCCACAGTGGAGCCTGGTTCACAGATGTGTTTTGTTTTGCCTGTATAGTGGTTTTTGATGTTGTAGTTTAATGTTGAATTATTTGACAATATTTTAAGGTCCAAAGATTTCCCATACAAATCCAGATTTGGGGCTTCTCTTGAAATATTAGAAGATGTAGCGCTACCGAACTGGTTTTCCTGTAGGCAACAATTGATTGGAGCTGAGTCACAACTGACCCTAGCGGCTTTCTAGTTTACCACAGATCCCACTACTCCTTGAAACTTATACATGACTTGCTTTGCTCCTCACTTCTCACTTTTGAGTGTGCAACCTCTAATCTAAAAAGAGAGTATAGAATACTGATTCTCATCTTGGCTGCACATTGGAATCACTGGATAATTAAAAATACTGATTCAGAGGCTCACCCCAGAGCTTTCTATTTGCTTGGTCTGAGTTGTAGCTTGGGAGCTCCTCAAGTGATCCCACTGAGCAGTAGAAGTTGAGAACTACTGATAGAAAGTAAGAACAGAAGAGGACTCAGGGTGAGCATTTCAAAGTTGAGGAGAAGAGGGTAGCCCCTGGAAGGAGCCAGAGAGGTGCAATGAAATGGCACCTTGACTGCTGTTGGTACGCATACTTAACCTTATGCGCTCTAAGGATGTATTTAATTAGATGAGATAAAGCAGAGTTTTATTTGCTTATATACTTACTATATGTGTTTTATTACTGCATAGGGTTATACGCAGAAAAAGGACAGGTATGCTATGGTTAAGCACTCTGCTGGTAATGATGGGTCAGCGGTTCAAAACCACCGGCGGCTCTGTGGGGAAAAAAGAACTGGCAATCTGTTTTCGTAAAAATTTCAGCCTAAGAAACCCTGTGTGAAGGTTCTACTCTGTCATTTAGGGTCACCGTGAGTCAGAATCAACTCAACAGCACACAACAACAGCATACTTAAATTTAAGAGATTTTTAAGGGTGATTTAAACTATATTGGGTTTTTGCCTTAGGTGGTTACTTCAGAATTTAATTCCAGTTTAAGATATGTCATAAAAGGCAAGGGAAGAGAATCTTTCAGAAAGAGAGAATAATCAAGGACCCGTTGAATTTAACAAGGTGGGGTCTTTGACACCAGCAAGAACTATTGTATATTAGAAGGAACAGAAGCCAGACTGAAGTGGGAGGAAAGTAAGGAAATGCAGATGGTGAATGTTGGAAAACTCTTTTGAGAAATTTGGCCAAAAAAGGGAATGGTAAAGGAGGGATTCTGCTGTAACAGAAATACCACAAATGGATGGCTTTAACAAAGAGAAATTTATCCTCTCACAGTTTAGGAGGCTAGAAGTCTGGATTCAGGGGAAGGCTTTCTCTCTTTCTAAGCTCTGGGAAGGAAGGCCCTTGGCTTCTCAGCACAGGGATTCCGGGTCTAATGGACATGCTCTACTCCCAGCTTTGCTTTCTTGGTGGTAGAAGACCCCAGTGTTTTATTGACTATGCAAAGGCATTCGACTGTGTGGATCATAGCAAGTTATGGGTAACATTGCAAAGATTGGGGATTCCAGAACACTTAATTGTGCTCCTGGGGAACCTCATGAGGCAGTTGTTCAAACAGAGCAAGGGCATACTGCATGGTTTAAAATCAAGAAAGGTGTGCATCAGGGTTGCAGCCTTTCACTATACTTACTCTATCTGTATGCTGAGCAGATAATCCAAGAAGCTGGGGTATATGAAGAAGAATGTGGCATCAGAATTGGTGGAAGACTCATTAACAACCTGCGATATGCAGATGACATAACCTTGCTTTCTTGCAAGAGGACTTGAAGCAGTTACTAATGAAGATCAAAGACCACAGTCTTCAGGGTGGATGACACTTCATCATAAAGAAAACAGAAATCCTCACAATTAGATTGGTAAGCAACAACATGATAAATGGAGAAAAGATTGATGTTGTCAAGGATTTCATTTTACTTGGATCCACAATCAATGCCCGTGAAAGCAGCAGTCAGGAACTCAAACTACCTATTGCATTGGGCAAATCTGCTGCAAGACATCTCTTTAAAGTGTTGAAAAGCAAAGATGTCGCTTTGAGGGCTAATGTGTGCCTGACCCAAGCCATAATATTTTCATTTGCCTCATATGTATGAGAAAGCTGACAGTGAGTAAGGAAGACTAAAGAAGAATTAATGGCTTTGAATTATGGTGTTGGTGAAGATTATTGAATATACCACAGACTGCCTGAAGAATGAACAAATCTTTCTTGGAATAAGTACAGCCAGAGTGCTCCTTGGAAGTGAGAATGGCAAGACATACTTTGGACGTGTTATGAGGAAGGACCAGTCCCTGGAGGAGGACATCATGCTTGGTAAAGTAGAAAGCCAGTGAAAAAGAGACCCTTGATGAGATGGATTGATAGTGGCTGCAACGGTGGGCTCAAACATTGTGAGGATGGCACAGGACTGGGCAGTGTTTCGTTCCTTTGGACATAGGGTCGCTATGAGTCAGAACTGACTTGACAGCACGTAACAACAGCAACAACAAAGGAGGAATAGGTGTCTTATATGGCTGTGTGATTGCTCAGTCTGTGCCATAGTTGCTCAGTCTGTGTTGGTTACTCATGTGCTTCACCTAACTTTTCAGGGAGGTGACTCAATGGTGCGTTATTGCCACCACACCATCCCCCATTTTAGAGGAATCTTGCTTATATTTGCTTAGGAGATCTTATTCTTTTTCACCGAGAAGGTATTTTGCCAGGGCCCTTGGGACTCCTGAAGAGGCTGGCTCAGATGTTGGTGATTAGACTCTTCATCTCTTTCTTGTCTGGAAAGCCATAGAGCTCCTAAAGGCCAGCAGTGATCTGGGCTGCGGTGCCCCTGACATCATCCCCCCATTGAACTGATAAACAAAGACCAGATTGTTGGCATGTTGAAGATAGGATTCTTGGCTATATCAAGGAATGTGTATTTAACTATCAGATTTCCAGAAGTAGTTTTTGTAGCTGTATTTTTCCAGTTAACTTGATATTATCCTTTGGTTTGCCAGTTGCAGGCATGTAGAATTTCCCATACTTTGAAATATTTATTATTGATAATGCTGAAGAATATGAATATAAATTGAAGGTGTAGGCCTCATCGAACTCAGGAAGGAGAATAGGTCTATGGAGCACTCAGCAAATTTTGGTTTCCAGAAGCTCATGTGAAGGCTGTTACTTTGAGGCCCATAGGCTGGAGTGACTAGGGTGAGTTGTCATGCAGATTGCCACAGCTAGTCTGCTCTTATCTGCCTCTGACTCCTGGACAACCTTAACCTGGCAGAGGAGGATTTAAGGTGGGTTTTGTACTTCTTTTTTCTGAGAGTTGTAGTCCACTAGCAGAACACTGAAATAGGGGTTGGAAAATGTCAGAGATTATTAGTGAAGAATATTAATTTGTTCAAGGCATAAATCCCATTTCTAGACTCTTTTGCAAACAAGTATTTTGTGAGGGATTAGCATATTTTTCAGCCTTCCTAGCTGCCGTGTGTTTATCTGGTAGGTAGATAATGGTTAACCACTGTGACGTGAATAGCAGACCTTGGTCCAGTATGGTTGATACTGGGAGTTCATGATAAGAAAGTATTTTGTTTAGAAACTTATATGTGCTTGGACTGCTGTGGGAGTTCATCATCACAAATACAGTTAGGCATTACACCTGGATGGCATAGATGGAGGGGAAAGGTGGTCCAGAGTTCTTTGGTTTGCAGAAGGGACAGGATGGCTTAGTGTGCAAAGGATTTGGAGTCAGTTCCTGGGTACAAGGCCTGGATCCGCCAAATGGGAGCTGTGTGATTTTTTGTTTTTTAGTTGAGGTAAAATTCACACACCATAACATGAGTCCTTTTAACCATTTTAAAGTATACAGTGCAGTGACTTCCAATACATTCACAGTGTTGTACAGCCATCGCCACTGCCTAATTCTAGAACGTTTTCGTCACCTCTAAAGAAAACCCCATATGTATTAAGCAGTCATTCCTCATTCTCATCTCCGCAGCCTCTGGCAACCACTAATCTGCTTTCTTTCACTGTGCGTTTGCCTCTTCTGTACATTTCCTATAAGTGGAATCGTACAATATGTGGCTTTTTGTCTGGCTTCTTTTACTTAGCATGTTTTAGAGCTTCATCTACGTTGTAGGCTGTATGAGTACTTAATTCCTTTTTATAGCTGAATAATATTCCATTGTATGAATATTTTGTTTATTCATCAGTTTGATGGACATTGGATTTTTTCTGTCTTTTGGCTATTGAGAATAGTGATGTTAACATGTGTGTACAAGCTTTGTTTTTATTGTGGTGAGCAAATATAAAACAAAAAGTTTACCATGTACAAAAAAAATAATAAATTTTTTTTTTACAAGGTTTGTTTAAATACCTCTTTTCACTTTTTGGGGTTATACCTGGTAGTGGAATTGCTGGGTCATGTGGTAATTCTGGAGCCCTGGTGGTGCATTGGTTAAGAGCTACAGCTGCTACCAAAAGGTCAGCAGTTCAAATCCATCAGCCACTCCTTAGAAACCCTATGGGGCAGCTTCACGCTGCTCTGTAGGGTTGCTATGAGTTGGAATCGACTCAGTGGCACACAACAACATGGTAATTCTTGAAGAGCCATGGTGGTACAATGGTTAAGTGCTCCTGCTTCAAACTCACCCAGAGGCTCCGGTAAATATATAACCCAGAAAACCTTATGTAGCATTTCTGCTCTGTCAAATGAGGTCGCCATGAGTCAGAATCAACTTCACGGCATCTAACAACAAGAACAACATGATTATTCTATGTTTAACTTCTTGAAGGACCTCCAGACTATTTTCCACAGCGTTGCATCATTTTACATTCCCATCAACATTGTACAAAACCAAAAAAAAAACTCGAACCCGTTGCCGTTGAGTTGATTCCGACTTGTAGTGACCCTATAGGTCAGAGTAGAACTGCCCCATAGAGTTTCCAAGGACCACCTGGTGGATTCAAACAGCCGACCTTTTGGTTAGCAGCCGTAGCACTTAGCCACTATGCCACCCGGGTTTCTGGCATTGTATAAGGGCTCTAATTTCTCTAGATCCTCACCAGTACTTGTTATTTTCTGGGAGTTTGTTTGTTTTCTTCTAACAATTTTAGTGGGTGTGAAGTGGTATCTCATTGTGGTTTTGATTTACATTTCCCTAATGACAAATGAAGGAGCTCTGGTGGCACTGTGCTTAAGTGCTTGACTACGAACTAAAATGTTGGATGTTAGAACCCACCAGCCTTTCCACAGGAGAAAGATGGTGGCAGCCTGCTTCGGTAAAGATCACAGCCTTTGAAACACTGTGGGGCAGTTCTCCTCTGTCCTTCAGGGTCACTGTGAGGCAGAATCGACCCAGAAGGCACCTGATAGCAAAACAACAACAGTGAGAAATAATGCTGTCCATCTTTTCATGCTCTTGTTGACCATTTGTGCATCTTCTTTGAAGGAATGTCTATTCAAGTCTTTTGCTTATTCTTTTAATTGGGCTATTTGTCTTTTTGTGGTTGAGTTGTAAGAGCTCCTTATATATTCTGGATACTATCAGGGTCTAGTATGATTTGCAAACATTTTCTCAATTTTGTGGGTTGTCTTCATTTTTTGATAGTGTCATTTGATACATGAAAGTTTTTAATTTTGATTAAGTCCAATTTATTTTTTTTCTTTTTTTGCTCGTGCTTCTGATGTCATATCTAAGAGTCTCTTGTCAAATTCAAGGCCAAGTAGATTTAGCCCTATGTTTTCTTCTTAGAGTTTTATAGTTTTAGCTCTTACATTTAGGTCTTTTATCCATTTTGCATCAATTTTTGTACAAGGTGTGGATATCCAGTTGTCTCAGTGCCATTTGTTGAAAGAGCTGTGATTTTATGCAAGTCTCTGACCCTCGGTTTTCTTGTGAAATGAAAGTGATAAGAACACTTGCCTCACAAAGTTGTTGTAAGATTAAACAAGAGGGGATGTATGTGTAAACACCTTGGAAAATACAAATTACTAAACAAATATTAGTGATTTTTGTTGTTTTGCCATGTATGCATGGATTTGTACAAGACCTCTGCAGGTTGGTGTATTTTGGGGACTACCAAAAGTCTTCCAGCCAAGTATACTTTCTTGTAGAGCATGTGCTTGTTGAATTCTGTTGCTGGTCCTCTCAAATTTAGGAATATCTCTTCTAGGTGTGTGTGTGAGGGCACTGAAGAGTTTTCAGAGGATAATAGAGTAAAAGGCAGTCTCTTCTTTTTGGACCAAGAATTCTCACATTTTACTTTTAAACTTCCAGACCGCTTCCTGATTCAGTGGCTAGTCACGTTACTTAGTTCAGTCAACAAATATTTATTGCCACATTGTACTGGGTACTGGAGATACAGTGCCTTGTGATATAAGACCAGACCTTCTCTTAACTCTTCATCCTTCTCTAAATGTCTGTTCCTCTCTACAGTCGTCTAACTCACTGACTCCAGTTCCTTTTCCACCAGTCTCTTGAACCCACACTAATCAGGCTTTTACCCCTACTGAAACACTCTAGTCAAAGTTACCGGTCACTTCCACATTGCTAAATCCAGTGAGTCAGTTCTCAGTCTTCCTCTTACTTGACCTTTTAGCAGCATTCCTCATAGTTGGTCATTCCCTCTTTTTTGAAATGCTTTCGTCACTTAGCTTCTAGAACACTGCATTCTCTGGATTTCCTCCCACCTTTCTGAAGGTTCTATCTGTGTCCTTTTGCTGGTTCTTCATCATCTTACTGACCTCTCACAGTTGCAAGGCTTAATCCTCAAACTTCTGTTTTTCCTTACCTACCCTATTTTCTTGGCATTTCATCTAGTCTTGTGATTTTAGATACCAGCTATACACCAACAACTACCAAATTTATATCTCCGAGTTAGGCTTCTCTGAATCCCATATTTGGATATCATAGTAGTTGACGTATCCGCTTGGATATCTAACACATAAAACCAAATTCCTTGTCTCCCCTTCCAAAACCTATTCTTTCCACAAGCTGCCCCATCTCAGTAATTGGAAGCCCCAGTAGACAAGGACAAAAATCTTGGAGCTATCTGACTTTTCTTTATCTTTCATCTCGCATTCAATCTGTAAGTAAATCCTGTTGGTTCTACCTTCAGAATGTATCCAGAATCAAGTCACGTACTCTGCTGTTTTTACCTTGTCCAAGCCACCATTGTATCTCACATAGATTATTGCAGTAGCCTCCTAAAGTTTTTCCTTGCTACTACCCTTGTTCCTACAACCTAGTTTTCAACACAGCAGCTAAAGGGACTCTGTTAAAAGTTAAGTTCTCTGCTCAGAGGCTTTACAATTGCCTACAAGACCATATATTATCTCAGCCTCCGCTGCTTCTCTCTTTGACTTCATCTCCTACCGCTGTCCCCTGCGCTTACTTTGTCCCAGACACAAATGTTACCTTGTTTTTTGTCCAGCAAGCCAACTGTGTTCCTGCCTCAGGACCTTTTATTCTCTTAGCATGTACAAAGCTCCCTCCTTTACCTCTCTGAAATTTTTGCAAAAGTGTCACTTTCCTCAGTACCCACTATCTGCCTTCTGTTTCAAACTGTTTCCCAGAGTTCTCAGGGATCTGGGTATTCTCCTTAGCCCCAAGATAGCACTCAGGCTATCCCCCTTGCCTCTGTTTGTTTATTCATCTTTATGCTTTCATTTGAACAGAGTCCCTTCAGTTTAAAAAAATTTTTTTTTTTTTTTAATTTTCTGTGAGATTAGAAATAAAAAGCAGAGATTAGTGGCTGTGAATGGAAATGTCATTAAAGGCTTAGAAGTCATAGCAGGGACACATTTACCCCTTCCATTTTGCAGATCACGGGCTTATACCCTATTTTACAGTCTGGGCAATGGAGCCCTGGACTCACTGCTATTATGAGTACACATAAACTCTCCTACCAGTGCCAAAGCCCACCTCAAGCACTGTGGCTCAGCATTTTGTCTTTTGTCAGCATGGTACATCTCTGGCAGATCTGGTTGGGACCCCCTTCCCATGGTGGGCTTTCTTAGAGAGTAGAGGCCCTCTCAGTGCTAGCAGCAATGTCAGAATCCAGTTGAGGGGCTCCACGTAATGGAGAAATAATAATGCAAATGTGGAATGCTCTGGACCCTAAAAAAAAGAGCAGACAGATCACATCCAGTAACAGTCTTTCTGGAAATCAGTGTCAGAGGCCTCATCTTAATCAGTGTTTCTCAGCCTGTGCCTACAAACCGGCGGGACTTCATGAGCACTTTCTGGTGGGTTCGTGTTAAAGACTAGAATAATGTCTGGTTTTGATTTGTTGTTTTAAAAGCCAACACATTGTTTTTAATGAATATTTAACTAAACAAGTATTATATAAATACGTTCTGCTTACTTCTGCTCTTATGGAGCTAATTTCCTACATGACAGACAAGTAGATAAATAAATAATGTAATTTCAGGTAATTTTGCTATGAAAAAAATGTTAACTGCTGTTGAGCTGGCTCCCGACTCCTGGCAACCCCATGCACAAGGGAATGAAATGCTGCCAGTTCCTGTACCATCCTCATGGCTGGTTGCAGACCAGACCACTGTGATCCACAGGATTTTCACTAGCTGAGTTTTGGAAGTAGATTGCCAGGCCTTTCTTCCTAGTCCATCTTAGTCTGGGAGCTCTGCTGAAGCCTGCTCAGCGTCATGGCACACACAGGCCTCCCCTGACAGGTGTGGTGGCTGCGCGTGAGGTGCATTGGCCACGAGTTGAGCCTAAGTCCCCTGCCTGGAAGGCAAGAACTCTGCTGCTGAACCGCCAGTGCCTCATGCGGAGAAAACAAAGTGAGGCTGTCCCCCTACTGATGAACACTTGGGTTGTTTCTGATTTTTCTCCGTTTTAAATATTACTGCAACAAACATCCTTGTACTTGTGTACTGGTGGCACAGTGGTTAAGAGCTTGGCTGCTAACCGAAAGGTAGGCAGTTCAAATCCACCAGCCACTCCTTTGAAACCCAACGGGGTAGTTCTACTCTGTCATATAGGGTTGCTGTGAGTCAGAATCGACTCGACGGCAATGGATTTCTTTAACAAGTGAGTGTTTATATTGCATAGATTCTGAAACATGGATTTACTAGGTCGTATAATCCTTCACAGTTTTAATATGTACTGCCTAATTGATCCCAAAAATGGCTGTACTAATATCCCAAACCAAAAACCAAACCCTTTGTCGTCAAGGTGATTCTGACTCATAGCAACCATATAGGACAGAGTATAACTGCCCCATACGGTTTCCAAGGCTATAATTTTTATGGAAGCAAATTGCCACATATTTCTCCTGTACAGGGGCTGCTGGGTTCAAATCGCTGACCTTTTGGTGAGCAACCAAGTGCTTAACCAGTGTACTACCAGGGCTACTTGTACTAATATAAAATACATGATATGTAATTTAAAGTAGTAATAACATCTGTTTCTATTATTTCAATAAATGTAACATTTCCAGTGCTTTTTAATTACACTAGTGCTATTTAATACACTGCCTTTGTAAAAAAATTAACATATAATAAGGCTAAAAATCGTTACACACTCACCAATTTGCAAATTTCTGCCTCTCTTAAAAGTTTAATGGTGAATCTTTGTTTTAATTTTTGTTTATTTTTCTGAGGTTGAATATCTTTTTTCAAGTTTTTGACCATTTTTATTTCTTTTTTCTGTCTATTGGGTTGTGTACCAGAGATGGCTGGCTACCTCCTATGATCCATTCTTCCTTCACCTTTAGTAACAGGACCCTAGGTTTTAGCCTGGCACATTGCTGCACATCCAGAAGACCACATTCCTTGGCCTCCTTGGAGCTGAGTATAACCATGTGAATAAGTTTTAGCTGATAATGTATAAGGAAACCCTGGTGACGTAGTGGTTAAGTGCTACAGCTGCTAACCCAAAAGTCAGCAGTTCGAATCTGCCAGGCACTACTTGGAAACTCTATGGGGCAGTTCTACTCTGACCTAATAGGGTCGCTATGAGTTGGAACCGACTGGATTGCAGCGGGTTTGGTTTTGGTTTTAATAATGTATAAACAGAAGGGTCGAGTTTGACTTTCAGAAGTCTCCTGAAAGGGAAAAGACTCTTTATCCCTTTCCCTTCCTGTATATTGGAACACAGACATAATGACTGGAGCGCTGATGGCTAATAGGAAAATTTGACATCAAAATTAAAAACTGTCTTCCCCTTTCTGGTTTTTTATGTTACTGACTTTTTAATGGATGTCTTTCCTGCCTCAAAGATAAAACATAAAATCTTACATTTTCTTATATTTTTATGTGTTTTTTAAGACGTTTTGGTGTTTAATCTGTCTGAAATTGGAAACCCTATGGGGCCATTGTACTCTATCCTGTAGGGTCACTATGAGTTGGAATTGACTCGACGATAATGGGTTTTTTTTTTCAATAGCATAATGTTTGTAAAACATATGTAAGATGTAAAGCATAACAGTACAATAAACACTTGTTACGCACTGCTCAGTTTAAGGAAAAAATATTAACATTCCTTTTGTCTTTGCCCCCCCACTCCAAAGTTGTCTTGAGTATTCTTGCACATTTTTTTCTTTTGTGTGAAATTTTAGAATTAACTCATAAATTGATCTTAGGAACAGTTCATATCATTGAAGGCAATAGTAGTTTTTGTACCAATAACTACTTTTTTTGAAGTTAGTATAGAAATAATTATTTAAATGTTTTTCCCATTTAGAAACAACAATTTGTTTTTGCGATGTGCTGTGAACATTGAGTGGTTTGGAGGTGCTGGTCGAATGTAGTCATGACTTCCAGTCACTGTCAGTTTATTTTGTGCTTTGGTGGATTTTGACCCTTACACTGTTCAGAATTGTTGTGGTTCTTAGTTCTATATTGTTTAATTTGTACCCATAATGGACTGTCAGTTAAAGGTAGAACGCATGTCAAAATACCGTAAATTAATGAGGACCATAAAAAATGATAACTTTGCACAATTATTTCAAGATACTCTTTCTGAAGTACATAAGTTGCATTCACCTGATCAGCATTCTTACAAAACTTCAAAGTGTCTCTAATACTTAAAAAACAATATGATTAAAGGAAGCTGGGTGAAGAGTATAAGCAGCTCTGCACTAAATTTTTTTTTTTTTTAATTTTTACTGTGCTCTAAGTGAAAGTTTACAAATCAAGTCAATCTCTCATACAAAAATTTATACACACCTTGCTATATACTCCTAGGAAACCCTGCTGGTGTAGTGGTTAAGTGCTACAGCCACTAACCAAGAGGTCAGCAGTTCAAATCCGCCAGGCACTCCTTGGAAACTCTATGGGGCAGTTCTACTCTGTCCTGTAGGGTCGCTATGAGTCGGAATCGACTCGACGGCAGTAGGTTTGGTTTTTTGGTTTATATACTCCTAATTGCTCTCCCCCTGCTGAAATGGCCCACTTTTTCCCTCTACTGTCTTCTTTTTGTGCCCATTCCGCCAGCTTCTGACCCCCTCTGACTTCTCGTCTCCCCTCCAGATAGGAGATGCCAACATAACGCTCAGCACCTTTTTCTATCCCATTGTCCAGTCCAATCCCTGGCTTTCGGAATGGTTCCTGTCCTGGGCTAACAGAAGGTCTGGGGGCCATGACCACTGGGGTCCTCCTAGCCTCAGTCAGGCCATTAAGTCTGGTCTTTTTATGAGAATTTGGGGTCTGCATCCCACTGCTGTCCTGCTCCCTCAGGGATTCTCTGTTGTGTTCCCTGTCAGGGCAGTCATCATTTGTAGCCGGGTACTGTCTAGTTCTGGTCTCAGGCTGATGTAGGCTCTGGTTTATGTGGCCCTTTCTGTCTCTTGGGCTCATAATCACCTTGTGTCCTTGGTGTTCTTTATTCTCCTTTGGTCCAGGTGGCTTGAGTCCAGTTGATACATCTTAGGTGGCCACTTGCTAGTGTTTAAGACCCCAGATGCCACTCTCCAAAGTGGAATGCAGAATGTTTTCTTAATGGATTTTATTATGCCATTTGACTTAGATGTCCCCTGAAACCATGGTCCCCATACTCCCACCCTGCTACACTGGCCTTCAAAGCATTCAGTTTATTCAGGAAACTGCTTTGCTTTTGGTTTAGTCTAGTTGCGCTGACCTCCCTGTATTGCGTGTTGTCTTTCCCTTCACCTAAAGTAGTTCTTATCTACTAATTTGTGAGTACCCCTCTCCCTCCCTCCTGCCTCTTGTAACCATCAAAGAATATTTTCTTTTCTGTTTAAACTGTTTCTCGAGTTCTTACAACAGTGGTCTTCTACAATATTTGTCCTGTTGCAGCTGACTAATTTCACTCTGCGTAATGCCTTCCAGATTCCTCCATGTTATTAAATGTTTCACGGATTCATCACTGTTTTTTATCAGTGTGTACTATTCCATTGTGTGAATATACCATAATTTATTTATCCATTCATCTGTTGATGGGCATCTTGGTCGCTTCCATCTTCCTGCTATTGTTAACAGGGCTGCAGTGAACATGGGTGTGCATGTATCTGTTTGTGTAAAGGCTCTTATTTCTCTAGGATATATTCAAAGGAGTGGGATTGCTGTATCATATGGTAGTTCTCTTTTTAGCTTTTTAAGGAAGTGTCAAATCAATTTCCAAAGTGGTTGTACCATTTTACATTCGCACCAGCAGGGTAAGTGTTCCACAACCTCTCCAGCATTTATTATTTTGTGTTTTTTGGATTAATGCCACCTTCGTTGGAGTGAGATGGGCTCTCACTGTAGTTTTGATTTGCATTTCTCTAATGGCTAATGATTGTGAGCATTTCCTCACATATCTATTAGCTACCCGAATGTCTTCTTTAGTGAAGTGTCTGTTCATATCTTTCGCACATTTTTTAACTGGGTTATTTGTCTTTTTGTAGTTGAGTTTTTGCAGTATCATGTAGATTTTAGAGATAAGGCGCTGATCAGAAGTGTTATAGCTGAAAACTTTTGCCCAGTCTGTAGGTAATCTTTTTACTCTTTTGGTGAAGTCTTTGGATGAACATAGGTGTTTGATTTTTAGGAGCTCACAGTTATCTAGATTCTCTTCTGCATTGTTAGCAATGTTTTCTGTACTGTTTATGCCATGTATTAGGGCTCCTAAGGTTGTCCCTATTTTTTCTTCCATGATCTTTATCGTTTTAGATTTTATATTTAGGTCTTTGATCCACTTTGAGCTCGTTTTTGTGCATGGTATGAGGTATGGGTCTTCTTTCATTTTTTTGCAGATGGATATCCAGTGATGCCAGCACTGTTTGTTAAAAAGACTGTCTTTTCCCCAATTAACAGATTTGGGGCCTTTGTCAAATATCAACTGCTCATATATGGATGGATTTATGTCTGGATTCTCAGTTCTGTTCCATTGGTCTATGTATCTGTTGTTGTACCAGTACCAGGCTGTTTTGACTACTGAGGCTGTACAATAGGTTCTAAAATCAGGTAGAGTGAGGCCTCCTACTTTGTTCTTCTTTTTCAGTAATGCTTTCTTATTTGGGGCCTAGAAGTTGGTGATTTGTTTCTCCATCTCATTAAGGAATGTCATTGGAATTTGGATCAGAATTGCATTAAATCTGTAGATCATTTTGGTAGAATAGACAGTTTTACAAAGTTAAGTTTTCCTATCCATGAGCAAGGTATGTTTTTCCACTTGCATAGTTCTCTTTTGGTTTCTTGCAGAAGTGTTATGGAGTTTTCTTTGTATAAGTCTTTTACTTCTCTGGTAAGATTTATTCCTAAGTATTTTATCTTCTTGGGGGCTACTGTAAATGGTATTGATTTGGGAATCTCCACTTCAATGTTCCTTTTGTTGGTGTAGAGGAATCCAACTGATTTTTGTATGTTTATCTTGTATCCTGACACTCTGCTGAACTCTTCTATTTCAGTAGTTTTCTTGAGGATTGTTTAGGGTTTTCTGAGTATAAGATCATGTTATCTGCAAATAGAGATACTTTTAGTTCTTTCTTGCCAATCTGGATGCCCTTTATTTCTTTATCTAGCCTAATTGCTCTGGCTAGGACCTCCAGCACAATGTTGAATAAGAGTGGTGATAAAGGGCACCCTGGTGGTTCCCGATCTCAAGGGAATGCCTTCAGACTCTCTCCATTTAGGATGATGTTGGCTATTGGCTTTGTATAAATGCCCTTTATTATGTTGAGGAATTTTCCTTCTCTTCCTATTTTCTGGGAGTTTTTATCATGAATGGGTGTTGGACTTTGTCAAATGCCTTTTCTGCATTAATTGATAAGATCATGTGGTTTTTGTCTTTTGTTTTCTTTATATGGTGGATCACATTAATGGTTTTTCTAATATTAAACCAGCCTTGCAACCTGGTATAAATCCCACTTGGCCGTGGTGAATTATTTTTTTGATATGTTGTTGAATTCTGTTGGCTAGAATTTTGTTGAGGATTTTTGCATCTAAGTTCATGAGGGATATAGGTCTGTAATTTTCTTTTTTTTGTGGTGTCTTTACCTGGTTTTGGTATCAGGGATATGGTGGCTTCATAGAATGAGTTTGGGAGTATTCCTTCCTTTTCTATGTTCTGAAATATCTTTAGTAGTAGCAGTGTTAACTCTTCTCTGAAAGTTTGGTAGAACTCTGCAGTGAAGCTGTCTGGGCCAGGGCTTTTTTGTGTTGGGAGTTTTTTGGTTACCTTTTTAATCTCTTCTTTTGTTATGGGTTTATTTAGTTGTTCTACCTCTGTTTGTGTTAGTTTAGGTAGGTAGTGTGTTTCCAGGAATTCATCCATTTCTTACAGGTTTTCAAATTTGTTAGAGTACAATTTTTCATAGTAATCTGATATGATTCTTTTAGTTTCAATTGGGTCTGTTGTGGTATTGCCCATCTCATTTTTTATTCAAGTTATTTGCTTCCTTTCCTGTTTTTCATTTGTTTGGCCAGTGGTTTCTCAATTTTATTCATTTTTTCAAAGAACCAGCTTTTCGTCTTAATTCTTTCGGTTGTTTTTCTGTTCTATATTTCATTTAATTCTCCTCTCCTTTTTATTATTTGCTTTCTTCTGGTGCCTGAGGGTTTCTTTTGTTCCTCTCTTTCTATTTGTTCAACTTGTAGGGACAGTTCTTTGATTTTGGCCATTTCTTCTTTTTGTATGTGTGCATTTATTGATATAAATTTCTGTACTAAATTTGCAGCTCTTCTGTAAATCTAAAATTATTTCAGAGTAAAAACGCTTTTAAAAATTATTATAAAGATAGAAACATTAGCCAGGCATGACTTTTGTTTAGAGGTATACATGTATTCATATATGCATATAATTGGCGGTTATTATTTCCTATTCTTAAGGCTGCTCTAGAGAATATAAATTCAGATTGGTTTACCAAATACAAATAGCAATGTAAAGATACCCTTCTGAATCTTGTGTTAGATTGTTAGTTGTTATTAGCCGCCATTGAGTCAACTCCAACTCGTAGCAACCTTTTTTGCAACATACTGAAACATTGCTCGGGTCTGTGCCATCTTCACAGTCACCAGCATGTTTGAGTCCATCATTGTGGCTGTTTTGCTGATCCATCTCGCAGAGGGCCTCCCTTGTTTTTGCTGGCCCTCTCTTTCACCACACATGATTGACCCCCTCTAGCAGGTGATCCTATTGATGATGTGTCTAAAACAATTGAGTTGGACAGTGTTCTGTTGTGACCCATAAGGTTTTCATTGGCTCATTTTCAGATGTAATTCTGCAGGCCTTTCTTCCTACCCTGTCTTAGTCTGGAAGCTATGCTGAAACCTGTCTACCATTGGTAACCCTCCTGGTATTTGAAATACCAGTGCCATGGCTTTCAGCATCATAGCAACGTGCAAGCCACCATCGTATGACAAACTGACAGACAGGTGGTGGTCATGAAAGATAGAAGCAGCGTAATGAAATTAAGGTACATTTGTTCCTAAAAATGGATTGTCAATTGAAAGACTTTGGTAATAAATAAGAAAGAAATTTGTTCTAAAAATAATTCTCAACTTACTATACAAATGGTGTTACAGATGGTTGAATGTTTTATTGTAATTGATCATATCCTGTTTAGGTATTTAGAATTCTAAAAATCAAAGATTTAAACACTTAAAATGTAATAAAGAAAATATACGGGATGATTCTATCCAATCTGGCTTTTCATTTATTGATAGTAAAAATCTGCAGTGTGTCGTTTGATGAGAAATTCTCTTAAAGACAAGTGTGAAACCACTTCTTCTATCCTGACGTTTAAAAACTAAACCTTCAAAATAAGCAGGGTTTTTTTTTTTTTTTTGCCTTTGCAGCATTTTTACACATACTGTTTATTGACATTAATTACGTTCATCATGCTGGCAACCATCACCACTGTCACTTTCCAGATTTTTCCATCACTGTTAACAGAAACTCCTTACCCTCTATGCAATGACTGTCCCTTTCCACCTCCCGCCTGCTACTGGTAACCACTATTGAACTGTGGTCTTTATATATTTGCCAGCTCTAGATACTTCATATAAGTGGATCATACAATATTTGTCCTTTTGTGACAACATATTTCACTTAGCATAGTGTTCTCAAGGTTTATCCATGTCATAGCATGTATCAGAATTTCATTTCTCTTTGTGGCTAAGTAATATTCCATTTTACAGCTATACCACATTTGTTTAACCATTTCTTTGTTGTGGATATAGGTTGTTTCTACCATTTGGCTATTGTGAATAGTGCTGCAATGAGCATTGATGTACCTGTATCTGCTGTTTGTGTTCCTGCTTTCAGTTCTTTTGGGTATTCGACTTGATGGCACTGGGTTGTTTTTGTTTTTGTTTTTTTATCTACCTCGGAGTGGAATTGGGTCATATGCTAATCCTACGTTTAACTTTTTGAGGAACCGCTAAAATGTTTTCCACAACAGCTGCACCATTTTACAATTCCACCAGCAATGCATAAGGGTTCCAGTTTCTCCACATCCTCACCAACAGTTGTTGGTTTCCCTTTTTCTGATCATAGCTATCCTAAACCCAAAACCAAATCCATTGCTGTCAAGTCGATCCCAACTCACAGTGACCTGGTAGGACAGAGTAGAACTGCCCCGTAGGGTTTCCAAGGCTGTAAATCTTTATGGAAGCAGACTGCCATATCTTTCTTGCATGGAGTGGCTGATGGGTTCGAACCACTGACCTTTCGGTTACCGGCTAAGCACTTTAACCATTGTGCCACCAGGGCTCCTATAGCCAACCTCGTGGGAGTAAAATGGTATCTCATTGTAGTTTTGATTTGCATTTTTCTAATGGTATTGAGCATATTTTCCAGTGCTTATTGGCCATTTGTATATCCTCTTTGGAGAACTGCCTATTCAAGTCCTTTGCCTGTTTTTGATTGGCTTGTTTGTGTTTTTGTTGCTAAGTTATAGGAGTTCTGTGTCTCTCTGTATATTCTGGATATTAAACCTTTGTCCAATATATAGTTCCCAGAAATTTTCTCCCAATCTGTAGGTTGTCTCTTCAGCAATTGATTTTTTTATAAGCTGAAAATGGATGCTGTAAGTTAAATTTCAATTTACATTTGGTACTTTGTCCATCTTTTAATTTAATACATTGAGTTCTAAGTCCATCTTTTAATTTTTTGACAGTTTGTTACCTTATGATACTCTTTACACAATATAGCAGTGCATCTATTCTAAGTATAAGTCAAAATTTTTCTTTAAATAGTTTGAATATTATTAAAGATTGTGCCTCATGAACTTTTATAAAGTACAATATTTAATAATATGCAGATCTAAAATAAAGTGTTTTTACCTAAAATTGGTTTTTCATGTGCATGCAAAAATAAAATAATTAGTTAAAAAAAATTCTAAGGAGGTTTACAAAATTAAATATCACTTCTAAAAAGGTTTGTTACTCAAAAAAACGGTTGGAAAACACTGTTCTGCATTGTAGGCCTGATCACTGAAATTGTACAGATTGATGTCAGCTTGGGCCTGAATTTAGAATAGCCAGCCTTGGAATGACATGTACTATGGTCAGGGTATGCGGAGGGGGTAGGATGTGTCATCTCATGGAACGTTTTAACTTGAGAGCACGGAATTTCTACCTACTTTCAGAGGGGTGATAACTTTCCACTTTCAAACGATAAGGTCCCTTGGTTGCGCAAATAGTTTGTGCTCAAACCCACCCAGTGGCACCATGGATGAAAGGGCTGGCAATCTGCTTCCATAAAGATTACAGCCAAGAAAACCCTGTGAAACAGTTCTACTCTATAATATGTGGGGTCACCATGAGTCACAATTGACAGCACTGCGTTTCAAGCCATGATGTTGCTTTGGTCTTCTTAAAAAAAATCAAAATTCAAAGAAATTGAAACTGAAGGTTTATTCCAGGCGGTATTCTATATGCATATAGGGAGACCATTCTGACTGTTAAAAAAAAAAACATGGTTTGAGGTAGGCTAGTTACAATGAAGCTTTTAAAGAGGAGAGAGAAGAATAGATCAACCATTGGCTAATCTTTTTTTTTGTGTGTGCTTTAAGTGAAAGTTTACAAATCAAGGCAGTCTCTCACATATAAACTTATATACACCTTACTACATACTCCCACTTATACTCTCCTCTATGAGTCAGCCCACTCCCTCCTTCCAGTCTCTCCTTTTGTGACTCTTTAGCCAGTTTCAAACCCCCTCTACCCTCCCATCTCCCCTCCAAACAGGAGATGCCAACACAGTCTCAAGTGTTCACCTGACTCAGGTAGCTCACTCTTCATCAGCATCTCTCTCTAGCCCATTGTCCAGTCTAATGCATGTCTAATGAGTTGGCTTTGGGAATGGTTCCTGTCCTGGGCCAACAGAAGGTTTGGGGGCCACAACCACCAGGATTCTTCTAGTCTTAGAACATTAAGTCTGGTTTTTTTATGAGAATTTGGGGTCTGCATCCTATTGTTTTCCTGCTCCCTTAGGGGTTCTCTGTTGTGCTCCCTGTCAGGGCAGTCATCGGTTGTGGCCAGACACCATTTAGTTCTTCTGGTCTCAAGATGATGTACTCTCTAGTTCATGTAGCCCTTTCTCTCTCTTGGGTTCATAACTACCTTGTAACCTTGGTGTTCTTCATTCTCCTTTGATCCAGGTGGGTTGAGATTTATTGATGCATCTTAGATGGCTGCTTGCTAGCGTTTAAGACCCCAGACACCACACTTCAAAGTGGGATGCAGAGTGTTTTCTTAATAGAATTTATTTTGCCAATTGACTTAGATGTCCCCTGAAGCCATAGTCCCCAAACCCCCACCCCTGCTCTGCTGACCTTCTAAGCATTCAGTTTATTCAGGAAACTTCTTTGCTTTTGGTCCAGTTCAGTTGTGCTGACCTCCCAAGTATTGAGTGTTGTCCTTCCCTTCACCTAAAATAGTTCTTATCTACTATCTAATCAGTAAATAACCCTCTCCCACCCTCCCTCCCTCCCCACTCTCCTAACCACAAAAGAATGTCTTCTTCTCAGTTTAAACTATTTGTCAAGGTCTTATAATAGTGGTCTTATACAATATTTCCCCTTTCGCAACTGACTAATTTCACTCGGCATAATGCCTTCCAGGTTCCTCCATGTTATGAAACGTTTCACAGATTCCTCACTGTTCTTTATCGATGCGTTGTATTCCATTGTGTGAATATACCATAATTTATTTATCCATTCGTCCATTGATGGACACCTTGGTTGCTTCCATGTTTTTGCTGTTGTAAACAGAGCTGCAGTAAACATGATGTGCATATATCTGTTCGTGTAAAGGCTCTTATTTCTAGGGTATATTCCAAGGAGTGGGATTTCTGGGTCGTATGGTAGTTCTATTTCTAGCTTTTTAAGGAAACACCAGATCGATTTCCAAAGTGATTGTACCACTTGACATTCCCATCAGCAGTGTATGAGTGTTCCAATCTCTTCCACAGCCTCTCCAACATTTATTATTTTGTGTTTTTTGGATTAATGCCAGCCTTGTTGGAGTGAGATGGAATCTCATCGTAGTTTTAAATTCCATTTCTCTAATGGCTAATGATCGAGAGCATTTCCTCATGTATCTGTTAGCTGCCTGAATATCTTCTTTAGTGAAGTGTGTGTTCATATCCATTGCCCAATTTTTAATTGGGTAGTTTGTCTTTTTGTGATTGAGTTTAAGCAGAATCATGTAGATTTTAGAGATCAGGTGCTGGTCGGAGATGTCATAGCTGAAAATTTTTTCCCAGTCTGTAGGTGCTTTTTTTACTCTTTTGGTGAAGTCTTTA
Source organism: Loxodonta africana (assembly GCF_030014295.1). Lineage (NCBI taxonomy): Eukaryota > Metazoa > Chordata > Mammalia > Proboscidea > Elephantidae > Loxodonta > Loxodonta africana. Next base: position 42,634,808 of record NC_087367.1, on the reverse strand, counting down.
GATGAGCATAGGTGTTTGATTTTTAGGAGCTCCCAGTTATCTGGTTTCTCTTCGTCATTTTTAGTGTTTTATATTCTGTTTATGCCTTGTATTAGGGCTCCTAACGTTGTCCCTATCTTTTTCCTTCTGTGATGTTTCTCATTTTAGACTTTAGGTCTTTGATCCACTTGGAGTTAGTTTTTGTGCATGGTGTGAGGTATGGGTCCTGTTTCATTTTTTTGCAAATGGATATCCAGTTATGCCAGCACCATTTGTTAAAAGGCTATCTTTTCCCCAATTAACTGACACTGGGCCTTTGTCAAATATCAGCTGCTCATATGTGGATGGATTTATATCTGGGTTCTCAATTCTGTTCCATTGGTCTATGTGTCTGTTGTCGTACCAGTACCAGGCTGTTTTGACTACTGTGGCTGTATAATATGTTCTAAAATCAGGTAGAGTTAGGCTTCCCACTGTGTTCTTTTTTTTCGGTAAGCTTTATTTATCCAGGGCTTCTTTCCCTTCCATATGAAGTTGGTGATTTGTTTCTCCAGCACATGAAAAAATGTCTTTGGAATTTGGATTGGAAATGCATTGTATGTATAGATGGCTTTTGGTAGAATAGACATTTTTACAATGTTAAGTCTTCCTATCCATGAGCAAGGTATGTTTTTCCACTTATGTAGGTCCCTTTCAGTTTCTTGGAGTAGTACCTTGTAGCTTTCTTTGTATAGGTCTTTTACATCTTTGGTGAGATTTATTCCTAAGTATCGTATCTTCTTGGGGGCTACTGTGAATAGTATTGATTTGGTGATTTCCTCTTTGATGTTCCTTTTGTTGATGTAGAGGAATCCAACTGATTTTTGTATGTTTATCTTGTAACCTTAAACTCTGCTGAACTCTTCTACTAGTTTCAGTAGTTTTCTGGAGGATACCTTAGGGTTTTCTGTGTATAAGATCATGTCGTCTTCAGATAGAGATAATTTGACTTCATCCTTGCCAATCTGGATGTCCTTATTTATTTGTCTGGCCTGGTTGCCCTAGCTAGGACCTCCAACACAATGTTGAATAAGAGTGGTGATAAAGGGCATCCTTGTCTGGTCCCTGACATCAAGGGGAATGCTTTCAGGCTCTCTCCGTTTAGGATGATGTTGGCTGTTGGCTTTGTATAAATGCCCTTTATTATGTTGAGGAATTTTCCTTCTATTCCTATTTTGCTGAGAGTTTTTATCATGAATGAGTGTTGGACTTTGTCAGATGCCTTTTCTGCATCAATTCATAAGATCATGTGGTTTTTGTCTTTTGTTTTATTTATATGGTGTATTACATTAATTGTTTTTCTAATATTGAACCAACGTTGCATACCTGGTATAAATCCCACTTGGTCATGGTGGATTATTTTTTTGATATGTTGTTGAATTCTGTTGGCTAGAATTTTGTTGAGGATTTTTGTGTCTAAGTTCATGAAGGCTATAGGTCTGTAATTTTCTTTTTTTGTGGTGTCTTTACCTGGTTTTGGTATCAGGGATATGCTGGCTTCATAGAATGAGTTAGGTAGTATTCCATCCATTTCTATGCTTTGAAATACCTTTAGTAGTAGTGGTGTTAACTCTTCTCTGAAAACTTGATAGAACTCTGCGGTGCAGCCATCCCCCTGGGCTTTTTTGTGTTGGGAGTTTCTTGATTACCTTTTCAATCTCTTTTTTTGTTATGGGTCTATTTAGTTGTTCTACCTCTGTTTGTGTTAATTTAGGTGGGTAGTGTGTTTCTAGGAATTCACCCATTTCTAGGTTTTCAAATTTGTTTGAGTATCGCTTTTCATAGTAATCTGATATGATTCTTTTAATTTCAGTTGCGTCTGTTGTGATATGGCCGATCTCATTTCTTATTTGGGTTATATGTTTCCTTTCCTGTATTTCTTTAGTCAGTCTGGCCAATGGTTTATCAATTTTGTTAATTTTTTCAAAGAACCAGCTTTTGGCTCTGTTAATTCTTTCAATTGTTTTTCTGTTCTCTAATTCGTTTAATTCTGCTCTAATTTCATTATTTGTTTTCTTCTGGTGCCTGACGGATTCTTTTGTTGCTCTCTATTTGTTAAGTTGTAGGGATAGTTCTCTGATTTTGGCTCTTTCTTCTTTATGTATGTGTGCATTTATCGATATAAATTGACTTCTGAGCACTGCTTTCACTGCGTCCCAGAGGTTTTGATAGGAAGTGTTTTGACTCTCGTTGCATTCTATGAATTTCTTTATTCCCTCCTTAATGTCTTCTATAACCCAGCCTTTTTTGAGCAGGGTATTGTTCAGCTTTCAGGTATTTGATTTCTTTTTCTTGATTTTTGTGTTATTGTTTTTTACTTTTATGGCCTTATGGTTTGAGAAGATGCTTTTTAATATTTCAATGTTTTGGATTCTGCAAGGGTTTGCTTTATGACCTAATACATGATCTATTCTAGAGAATGTTCCATGTACACTGGAAAAAAAGTATACTTTGCAGCTGTTGGGTGGAGTGTTCTGTATAAGTCTATGAGGTCACGTTGGTTGATTGTAGCAATTATATCTTCCGTGTCTGTATTGAGCTTCTTACTGGAAGTTCTGTCCTTCTCCAAAAGTGGTATGTTGAAGTCTGTTGCTATAATCATGGAGGTATCTATCTCACTTTTCAGTTCTGTTAAAGTTTGCTTTATGTATCTTCCATCCCTGTCATTGGGTACATAAATATTTAATATGGTTATATCTTCCTGGTCATTTGTTCCTTTAATCATTATGTAATGTCCTTTATTCTTTGTGGTGCATTTAACTTTAAAGTGTATTTTGTCAGAAATTAATATTGCCACTCCTGCTCTGTTTTGATTGTTGTTTGCTTGATGTGTTTTTTTTTCCATCCTTTGAGTTTTAGTTTGTTAGTGTCTCCAAGTCTAAGGTGTGTCTCCTGTAGGCAGCGTATAGACGGATCTTGTTTTTTATCCAGTCTGAGACTCTGTGTCTCTTTATTGGTACATTTAGTCCATTTATGTTCAGCATAATTATAGATAAGTGTGAGTTTAGTGCTGTCATTTTGATGCTTTTTTTGTGTTGTTGATGATTTCATTTTTCCACTTTTATGTGCTGAGAAGTTTTTCTTTGTAAATTGTGTGTTCCTCATTTTCATAATAGTTGAATTTATTTTTGCAGAGTTGTTATTTTTTTTGGTTTTTATTTTGAATTATGGAATTGTTAGACCTCTTTGTGGTTACCTTAGTATTTACTCTTATTTTTCTAAGTAAAAACCTAACTTGTATCATCCTATATCTCCTTATTTTCCTCTCTGTATGGAAGATCTATGCCTACTGTATTTAGTCCCTCTTTTTTGATTATTGTAATCTTTTACATAATGACTTCAATGATTTCCTGTTTAGGCATTTTTTTCTTTTTAAAATTAATCTTATTTTGTTTTTGTAATTTCCCTTTTTGAGTTGATATAAGGATGTTCTATTCTGTGACCTTGTGTTGTGTTGGTATCTGATATTGTTGATTTTCTGACCAAAGAATTTCCTTTAGTAATTCTTGTAGCTTTGGTTTGGTTTTTGCAAATTCTCTAAGCTTATGTTTATCTGTAAATGTTTTAGTTTCACCTTCATATTTGAGAGAGAGTTTTCCTGGATATATGATTCTTGGCTGGCAGTTTTTCTCCTTCAGTACTGTATGTATGTCATCCCATTGCCTTCTTGCCTGCATGGTTTCTGCCGAGTAGTCTGAACTTATTCTTGTTGATTCTCCTTTGTAGGCGACTTTTCTTTTATCCCTGGCTGCTTTTAAAATTTTCTCTTTATTTTTGGTTTTGGCAAGTTTGATGATAATATGCCTTGGATTTTCTCTTTGGATCAATCTTGTATGGGGTTCGATGAGCATCTTGGATAGATATCCTTTCATCTTTCACGATGCCAGGGAAGTTTTCTGCCAACAGATCTTCAAGTATTCTCTCTGTATTTTCTGTTATCCCTCCCTGTACTGAACTCAGATCACACGCAAGTTATTCCTCTTGATAGAGTGCCACATGATTCTTAAGGTTTCTTAATTTTTTTTTAATTCTTTATCTGATTTTTCTTCAACTATATTGGTGTCGATTGCCTTATCTTCCAACTCCCCCACTGTGTGTTCCAGTTCCTCAATTCTGCTTCTCTGACTTCCTATTGTCTAATTCTGTTATCTGTTAATCTTTTGGATTTCTGAATGCTGTTTCTGTAAGGATTCTTGCAGCTTATTAATTTTTCCACTATGTTCTTGAGTAATCTTTTTGAGTTCTTCAACTGCTTTATCAGTATGTTCCTTGGCTTTTTCTGTAGTTTGCCTTATTTCATTTCTGAGGTCATCCCTGATGTCTTGAAGCATTCTGTATATTAGTTTTTTATATTCTGCATCTGGCAATTCCAGGATTGTATCTTCATTTGGGAAAGATTTTGATTCTTTAATTTGGGGATTTGTAGAAGCAGCCACGGTCTGCTTCTTTATGTGATTTGATATCGACTGCTGTCTCTGAGCCATCTATAAGATATTGTAATGATTTATATTTGCTCACTGAATCTCATCTTCTTGTTTTGTTTTGTTTCAGTATAACAGATGGGCTAGTAGATTGCACTGTCTTGATTGTTGTAGTCTTTGAGTCACTTATGTCCTATTACCAGCTGGTTTGAGCTGCTACCAGATATATAAGCCCAAGAGTCCATTCACTGTTCTTGGATATAATCAGCTTAGGAGCCCTGATTTTGGGTCACCAAGTGTGTGAGGTAGGCTGTCACCTATTAACTTAGAGGGGTAGTGGTGATAGTTGTATGCAGCAGATTCTAGTAGCGGCAGGGGGTCACACCCCGAGGAGGGCAGGGTGCTGACAGCCTTCCCCCATGTGCCAGTGAGGTAGGTGTGTCTCTATGCCTAGAGCACTTTGGTGGGTGGGCTCTGCCAGTGTACCTTAGGCACCCAATGCTTGTACCTCTAAAGATTGGTAGGCATTGCTATCCTCAGAGCCCTTTACTAGGTGGGTAGGTGGTTTGGGTGGAGCTTCAGCCCTTAGTTCCCTGCTGTGGATCAGTGAGGGCTCTGTTTAATAGATAGAGAGGTATCAGACCTCCAGAACTTGTCTTTCCACTGCTTCACTGAAACAATTCCAGTCAGATCTCTATCAGAATTGCCTTTGCATTATAATAGCCACCTTGTTCCCTGTAGGGATGAAAGCCAAAGACTATGGATCTTTTATGCTTGGTTGGAGCTGGTTCTGTATTTTTATTCCAGTTTAGGAAAGTCAGGGAAGGATTTTTCCCCCCTGGGTTGTTAATTGCTGCTTATCTCAGGCCAGGAGACTGGGTTAGGAATTCCTCCCCCCCACCCCCGCAGAGCACTTGACTCCCTGGCCCGGGAAATTCCAATGTTAATGAAGCCGTCTGGGGCAGGTGGGGGAGGGATCAGATAGATAGGAGAGAGTAGCACGGCAATATAGACAAAGTTACTTATCTTGCTTGGTGATGGCTGTTTTAGCTGAGATTCCAGAGGGACGTGTAGCCTATGTGCACTGGCTGGGTTGAGATTGCCCCCGAGGGTCAGGCCTGCATACCGTCCCGTGCTTGCGCCGTCTCAGGAGGCTGTGATGAGCTCCTCTGCTTCTAGTCCAAAGCCCAGCGCCAAGGTTTTCTGGCTGGGACGCTGTACTCCAGGCTCCAAAACCAGTCGCTGCTTCCCTGTGATTTCTCCTTCTCCTGTCACCTGCGTCATTGTACATCCTGCGTGCACTGGCTGGGCTTCTGCCAAGGTTACTTCAGGGGGCTGAAGCTGTGTTCCGTGTTTGCGCCATCTCAAGAAGCCGTGATCAGCTCCTCTGCACTTAGTCCAAAGCCCGGCGCCAAGGTTTTCTGACTGGAACGCTGGCTCCAGGCTCCGAAAACAGTCCCTGCTTCCCTGTGGTTGCTTGTTCTCTTGTGAGCCGCATCAGTGTGCAGCCTGCTTGTGCTGGGTGAGTCTCTATCGAGGCTGCTCCAGGGGGTTAGGGGTTAGGGCTGCTTCCCGTGCTTGCCCCATCTCAGTAAGCTGCGATCAGCCCCACCACTCTGGCACCAGGGAACCGCAAGGGCTCAAGGCTGTGGCGCGGGACACCGGTTCCAGAAGCAGTTGCTGCTTCGGGGCGTGGCTTTTTATTCCCCTGTCACTCAGGTCAACTCCTTAGTTCTGTGTTTGATGGTCAGGGTTCGTAGATTGTCATGTATGTGATAGATTCACTTGTTTTTCTGAGTCTTCGTTGCAAGAGGGATCCGCGGTAGCTTCTATGTAGTCAGCCATCTCGGCCCCGCCCCCATTGGCTAATCTTACTGTGATTGCCTGAACACTGCTGCCACTACCCCCTACTGAGATCAGCTCATATCAGGTTACTAGGTGGTCTTTGGCCTGGCTGCCCACTCCCCCATTCATTTGCACAAATCTTTACGCGTACTTGGAGGCTTTAAAATGATAATAGATACCTCATCTCTCAGGAAGCAAAGGAAGTTATCTGAAGTTACATTTTTGTATTAGATAAACTCTGATCTTAGTTTATGGTTAAACAAACGCCTTTGTCACAAAGGAGTTTGCAAAGAGTTAATCGCTGTGTTAAACGGGACCTCAGTTTCCTTATTATTAACACTCCTTAAAGCTAGGAGTAAGGAGTCCTGGTGGTACAACGGTTAAGCGCTCAGCTACTAACCTAAAGATTGACTGTTCAAAACCACTCAGAGGCTCCACGGGAGAAAGAACTGGCCATCTGCTCCCATGAAGATTACAGACTAGAAAACCCCGTGGGACAGTTCTACTCTGTCACAAAGGGTCATTGTGAGTCAAAACTAACTTAATGTCACCCAACAACAACAAAGCCAGGAAAAAAAAAAGTTCAATAGTCTCACAGTTTTGGGAGGCTCAGGCATTTACCATTGTCAAAATCCTTAATGCACAGAGAAACACCAAAAATTGGTAGAATGTATTTATTGTGAGTAGATACTATTCACATCAGGCATCGTCAGCCTGAAGGTATTCAGAAGGCACTCCAAAGAGGGACAGTGAAAGCAGGTTATAAAGGTGGGATCCAGGCAGGGTAGTCTCCTGAAGGTCATGGTCATTCTTCAAAAGAGCCCAATGCCCAGGGCGAAACCATCACCACTAAACTGTTTACTAGGCTATTTGACTTGAAGGTAACTTTAGAAAAACAGTTCCTTAAAGGCTCAAGGTTGAGAAGGACACTTAAAAGCAAATGGCCTGAGTGGGTTACCCCAACGCCATGAACCCAGAAATCTGGATTCCAGGAAAATTAAAATGGTTTCTCAGTGTTATTTGTGGTTTTGTGGGTAAGAAAAAACCCATAAAATCAAAGTAAGATGTCTGTTATTTATTTTTTCCTTTGTTTTAAAAGTTTTAAAAGTGGGTAGATGGGCAGGTATGTTGCCCATCCTGCCCTCATTATAATCGAAGATTATAATAGAGGTGGTAGCCTTTCCTCCCAAGAGAAATTCAGTACAGCTAACCTTTACTGAGCAAGTTGCTGGGCTCAGAGACTAGATATGGACCCTGGCTTTTGGGAGAAGAGAGTCTGGTCTCAGTCAGCAGTTCCTGTTTGCAGTGGGGTTACCTGGATTCAGTCACTGAGTATCTCCTAAAATGACAAGTTAATGCAGTTCTATTGTAGGAGTGGTGTGATGGTTAAGGTTACGTGTCAACTTGGTTAGGCCGTGATTCTCAGTGGTTTGGCAGGTATTATATAATCATCCCTTCATTTCATGATCTGATGTGGGCAGCCAATCAGCTGAAAGGGGTGCTTCCTTGAGGGTGTGGCCTGCGTCCAATATATATGAATATTCTGACAAAGCAGTCTCGCTCTTGCTCTCTTGTGTTTGCTCACACTCTCTTTCTCTCGCGCTCTCTCTTGCTGTCGCTCTCTTTCTCTCATGCTTGCTTTCGGTCTCTCTCACACTCTCTTCTGCGCGCTCTATCAATCCTGCATTTTCCTCGTCATCCTCTGTCCTCCGGTTCTTGGGCTTTGAGCCAGCAGCTTGGCACCTGACCTGCCTAGTTTAGGTTCATCAGCCCCTGCAACCATTTTAGTCAGGAGAAGCTTCCAGCCTGGCGCCTGACCCACAGATTTGGCACTTGCCAGCCTCCACAACTGCATGAACCATTTCCTTGAAATAGATCTGTATTTGTATATACGCTTCACTGGTTTTGTTCCTCTAGAAAACCCAGGCCAAGACGAGAGGTATTGATTCAACAGCCAAAACGCACTGACATACTCGTGTGTCCCAAAAAGAAAAAATGGTTTTAAAAATTCCTAAGAAGATTTGCAAAATTAAATAAATGGATTTCATGCACACTTCTTTTCTCACGTTGCTTGTTTTTAAATTGAAGACTATGTGCGTAAATCTGGTTAGTGCAGCTTGGGTGACCTACCTGAGCCCTAGCTACAAAGGGAGATGGAGATAGGATATCCGTGTGAGAATTCTTTCCTGGCATTTCTTTGGAAATTATATGTTTTTCCAAATCCTGAGAAAAATAAATCAGAAGAATGGAGAAAAGTATTACAACTCTCCTGTTAGAGTCCAACTATGCAGTTGATATAGAGACAGTAGTACTGTTCGAAAGAATCCACTGATATCAGTCAAGTTGAAAGCAAGAGCAGTAAAAGCAGAGTCAGAGGTTAAGACTGTTGTTTCCAGGAGCCAGGACCAAAGAGAACAGTCATCCATTGCAGTCCAATAGAAATATAATGCAAGCCACATATTAACTTTGAGTCTTCTAGTAGCCATATTGTTGCTTTTGTCGTTAAATTGATTCCGGTTAAATTGATTCCGGCTCATAGCAACCACATGTAACAGAGTAGAACTGCCCCTTAGAGCATTCCTGGCTATAATCTTTATGGAAGCAGATTGCCAGGTCTTTCTCGTGCAGAGCTGCTTGGTGGATTTGAACTGCCAGCCTTTAGGTTAGCAGCAAAGCGCTTAACTATTGTACTACCAGAACTCATTGGTAGCCTTATTAAAAAAATACGAAGAAATGTATGCAATTAATTTAATAATATATTTTATCAATATTTCCAGAATATTACGATTCAAGTGCCGAGTAGCCATATGTGGCTAGTGGGGACCATATGGGACAAAGCAAATCTAATAAGTCAATCTTACTCGTACCTGTTGTCATTTTACTCATTGCTGTCGAGCCAATTCGGACTTAACAACAACCCTATGGGTCAGAGTAGAACCGCCCCATAGGGTTTCCAAGGAGTGGTTGGTGAATTCGAACTGCTAACCTTTCGGTTATCAGCCAAGCTCATTACTACTGCACCACCAGGGCTCCGTTGTTACAGTAATTTATGACCTTGTCTGCTGCTAATGATGAGCGTTTTTTTTTTTTAAAAACACCTTTATTGAACTATAATTTACGTAGCATACAATTTATCCATTTCAAGCATACAGATCAGTTAGTTTTAGTAAACTTAGAATTGTGCAGCCATCTCTACAACCATATTTTAGAACATTTCCATCACCCCCACAAGACCTCTCATACCGATTTGTAGTCACTCCATATTCCCACTACCAGCTGCAGTCAACCACTAGTCTGTTATCCATCTCTCTAGATTTGTCTATTCTGGATATTTCATATAAATGAAAATACATAATATATAGCCTATTGTAACTGACTTCTTTCACTTAACATAATGTTTTGAGGTTTATCCGTGTTTTAGCATGTGTTCATTCCTTTTTGCTGCCACGTAATATTCATCATATGGATGTACCACATTTTGTACCTCCCAGCTTCCTTAGTTTGCAGTTGTGGCATAACTCCATCTTCCCTCTGTGTCGCTTCGCTTTTTAAAGGATATAACTCAGATCACATTAGGACCCACCCTACTCTGGTATCTCTTCACCAGTCAATGAACATTAAAGTAGTTTCCATGCAGTTATGATCATTTGTGTACAAGTCTTTGTGTTTGTGTGGACACACATTATCATTTCTCCAAAGTAGATTCCTAGGAGTAAAATTGCTGGGTCGTATGGTAAAATTATGTTTGACTTTTTAAGAAACTTCAAAACTTTTCCAAAATGGCTGCAGCATTTTATATTCCCATGAACCGTTATGTCCAGTATGGGAATTATCGTGTTCTTTTTTATACTATTGTAGTGTAAAGTAATAGCTCCTTACAGTTTTAATTTGCATTTACCTAGTGACTAGTGGGAAGCCCTGGTGATGTAGTGGTTAAGTGTTAACTGCTGCTAACCAAAAGGTCGGCAGTTTGACTCCACCAGGAGCTCCTTGGAAGTTCTGTGGTGCAGTTCTGATCTGTAGTGTAGGATCACTATGCGTTGGGATCGACTTGAGGGCAACTGGGTTTTTTTGGTAATGACTAATGATGTTGAGAATCTTTTCATTTGCTTCCTGGCCATTTTCATATTTTCACTAGTGAAATTTCTATTCAAATCTTGTACTCTTTTTTTTTTTTTTTAATTGGATTTTTAAGGAGCCCTTGTGGCAAAAATGGGGCCCTGGTGGTGCAGTGGTTGAGGTCGGCAGTTTGAATCCACCAGCTGCTCCTTGAAAACCCTTTGGGCAGTTCTGCTTTCTCCTTTTGTATCTCTATTTGTCAGAATCAACTCAACAGCAATGGGTTTGGTTTGGTAGTGAAAATGGTTAAGTGCTTGGCTGCTAACTGAAAGGCTGGCATTTTGAACCCACCTAGTGACTCTGTGGGAGAAAGACCTGGTGATCTACTTCTGTAAAGGTTACAGCCAAGAAAACCAGTGGAACACTTGTTAATGAGTCTTCCTCCCACCTGTTACTGTGTTTTTCATGTAGTCCAGAGTTAGGTGCCGTAAAGTCAGTTCATCTCATAGTGGCCGTACGTACAACAGAACGAAATACTGCCTGGTTCCGTGCCATCCTCACAATCCTCGTTATGCTTAAGCTCATTGTTGCAACTACTGTGTCAGTCCATCTTGTTGAGGGTCTCCCTTTTTTTTGCTGACCATCTACTTTACCAAGAATGATGTCCTTTTCCAGGGACTGATCCCTCCTGATAACATGTCCAGAGTATGTGAGATAAAATCTTACCATCCTTGTTTATAAAGAGTATTCTGGTTGTACTTCTTCCAAGACAGACTTGTTTGTTCTTCTGGCAGTCCATGGTATATTAAATATTCTTCACGAACACCATAATTCAAAGACATCAATTCTTCTTCAGTTTTCCTTATTCATTGTCCAGCTTTTGCATGCATAGGAGGCGATTGAAAGCACCACGGCTTGGGTCAGGCACACATTAGTCCTTAAAGTAACATCTTTCCTTTTTAACAATTTAAAGAGGTCTTTAACAGCAGATTTGCCCAACGTAATAAATCCATCGTTTGATTTCTTGACTGCTGCTTCTGTGGACGTTGATTATGGATCCAAGTAAAATGAAATTCTTGAGAACTTCAGCATCTTCTCAGTTTATCGTGATGTTGCTTCTTGGTCCAGTTGTGAGAATTTTGTTTGTTTTATGTCGATGTATAATCCATCCTGAAGGCTGTGGCCTTTGATCTTCATCAGTACATGCTTCAACTCCTCTCGACTTTAAGGAAGCAAGGTTGTGTCATCTGCATAACACAGGTTGTTAGTGAGTTTTTGTCCAGTCCTTTTATTACTATGTTCTTCATATAGTCCAGCTTCTCGGATTATTTGCTCCGCATGCAGATTGAATAAGTATCGTGAAACGATACAACCTTGACGCACACCTTTCCAGATTTAACCAACTCAGTATCCCCTTATTCTATTTGAACGTTTCTTGGTCTATGTATAGGTTCCGCGTGAGCAGTTAAGTGTTCTGGAATTTCCACTTTTCGCAACATTATCCATAAGTTGTTTTGATCCACACAGTCAAATGCCCTTGCATAGTCAATAAAACACAGGCAAACATCTTTCTAGTATTCTCTGCTTTCAGCCAGGATCCATCTGACATCAGCAATGATATCCCTCCTTCCATGTCCTCTTCTGAATCCAGCTTGAGTTTCTGGCAGTTCCTTGTCGATATACTGCTGTAGCTGCTTTTGAATGATTGTCGACAAAATTTTACTCTCATGTGATATTAATGATATTGTTCTATAATTTCCACATTCTGTGGATCACGTTTCTTTGGAATGGGCACAAATATGAATTTCTTCCATTCAGTTGGGCAGGTAGCTGTCTTCCAGATTTCTTGGCGTCCAGTAAATAAATAAACCCATTGCCATCTACTCGATTCTGACTCATAGGGACCCTATAGGACAGAGTAGAACTTCCCCATAGAGTTTCCAAGGAGTGCCTGGTGAATTTGAACTGCTGACCTTTTTGGTTAGCAACTGTAGCACTTAACCACTACACCACCAGAGTTTTTGGCAGAGATGACTGTTATGGGTTGTGTGTCAACTTGGCTAGCCCATGATTCCCAGTATTGTTTGACTGTCGACCATTTTGTCATCTGTGATTTTCCTATGTGTTATAAATCCAACTTCTGTGATGTTAATGGGGTGGAATTAGCTGGCAGTTATGTTAATGAGGCAGGATTCATTCTACAAGATTAGATTGTATCTTAAGTCAGTCTGTTTTGAGAGATTAAAGAAAGGAGCGAGCAGAGAGACGTGGGGACCTCATACCACCAAGAAAGCAACACTAAGAGTAGAGCATGTCCTTTGGACCTGGGGTCCTGGGCTGAGAAGATCTTAGTCCAGGGTAAGATTGATGAGAAGCCCTTCCCCCAGAGCCAACAGAGAGAGAAAGCCTTCCGCCTGGAGCTGACATCCTGAATTTGGACTTCTAGCCTCCTAGACTAGGAGAGAATAAACTTCTGTTTGTTGAAACCATCTTCTTGTAGTATTTTTGTTATAGCAGCACTAGATAACTAAGACAGAATTTGGTACTGAGAGAGTGGGATGCTGCCCTAACAGATACCTAAATTGTGAAAGCAGTTTTGAAATTGAATGGCTAGAAGCTGGAAGAGTTTTAAAAGTGCCTAAGAGCCTAGACAGCATTGAAGAGACTGTTGGTGGAATTACGGATGTCAGACAGTTCAGGTGAGCACTCAGAAGGAAATGAGGAGAGCTGTTATACTGGAGACAGTGCAGATGGTGAGAAGCAGCAGCAGAACCAGAAGAGCAGTGCAAGAACCATTCTTCTTGATTTTAAGGCATATTGTATAGCTACAGTAATGAGGACAGTATGGTATTGGTGAAGGATAGATACATCAGTAGAACAGAACAAAGAATCCAAAAATAGACCCACACAAATATAGTCAACTGATTTTTTTCAGAAAGGTACAAAGGAAATCAGTGGAGAAAGGATAACCTTTTCAGCAATGCTGCTGGAGCTTTTGATGTCCATATACAAAAAATGAACCTCAAAACTTATATAAAAATGAACTCAAAATGAATCATAGACCTAAATGTGAAAGCTAAAACTGTAAAAGTCTTAGAAGAAAACATAGGAATAAATCTTCATGACTTTGGGCTAGGCAATAGTTTCTTGGAAATGACACCAAAGCACAACTAACAAAGAAAAAATAGATAAATTGGACTTTGTTAAAATTAAAAACATTTTACTTCAAAGAATACCATCAACAGAGTGAAAAAGATAACCCACCAAATGAGAGAAAATATTTGCGAATCGTATCTGATAAGGAAGTGGTATTCAGAATATATAAAGAACTCTTAAAACTCAACAAGAAAAAGACAGCCCAATTTATAAATGGGCAAAGGACTTGAACAGAAATTTCTCCAAAGAAGATATGCAAATGGCCAGTAAGTACATGAAAAGATGATCAACATCATTCATCATAAGGGGATCAAATCAAAACCATAATGATATACCACTTTATATGCAAGAGAATGGCTAAAAGAAAAAGGACAATAACAAGTGTCGATGAGGATATGGAAAAATTGGAACTCTCACTAGTGGGTTGTAAAACTGTGCAGTCACTTTGGAAAACAGTACCCTAATTGTTAAACACAGAATTACCATATGACCCAGCAATCCTACTACTAGGTCTATACCCAAGAGAATTGAAATGTGTATCCACACAAAAAAACTAATAAAAGAATGTTCATAGCAGCATTATTCATAATAGCCAAAAAGTAGAAACAACCCAAATATCCATGCACAGTAAATAGATAACCAAAATGTGGTATACTCATACAATGGAATGTTACCCGGTAATAAAAAAGAATGAAGTAACTAATTTATGCTACAACATGGGTGAACCTTGAAGACGTTATGCTAAGTGAAAACATTATACTTGTTAACATCATAACGTTTCTCAAGCTGAAAGGGCTGAAGAAAAAATTCAAGCCTCGAGTTGCAATACCGAAGGATTCTACTGGGAAAATATTAAACGACACAGGAAGCATCAAAAGAAGATGGAAGGAATACACAGGGTCACTGTACCAAAAAGAATTGGTCCACGTTCAGCCATTTCAGGAGGTAACATATAATCAGGAACCGATGGTACTGAAGGAAGAAGTCCAAGCTGCACTGAAGGTATTGGCAAAAAACATGGCTTCGGAAGTTGACGTAATACCAACTGAGATGTTTCAACAAAGAGATGCAGCGCTGGAAGTGCTCTCCCATCTATGCCAAGAAATTCGGAAGACAGCTACTTGGCTAACCAACTGGAAAAGATCCATATTGTTACCTATTCCCAAGAAAGATGATCCAACAGAATGCAGAAATTATCAAACAATATCATTAATATCACATGCAAGCAAAATTGTGCTGAAGATCATTCAGAAGCCACTGCAGAAGTATATCAACATGGAACTGCTGGAAATTGAAGCGAATGTAAAAGAGGATGTGGAACCGTGGATATCATTGCTGGTGTCAGATGGATCCTGGCTGAAAACAGAGAATACCAGAAAGATGTTTACCTGTGTTTTATTGACTATGCAAAGGCATTCGACTGTGTGGATCATACCAAATTATGGATAACATTGAGGACAATGGGAATTCCAGAACACTTAATTGTGCTCATGAGGAATCTGTACATGGATCAAGAGGCAGTCGTTTGAACAGAGCAAGGGCATACTGCATGGATTAAAGTCAGGAAAGGGATGGGCCAGGGTTGTATCCTTTCACCATACCTACTCAATCTGTATGGTGAGCAAATAATCTGAGAAACTAGACTATATGAAGAATGGAGCATCAGGATTGGAGGAAGGCTTATTAACAACCTGCATTATGCAGATGACACAGCCTTGCTTGCTGAAAGTGAAGACCACTTGAAGCATTTATTAATGAAAATCAAAGACCACAGCCTTTAGTGTGAATTACACCTCAAACATAAAAAAAAAAAAAAACTTCACAACTGAAACAATAAGCAACATCATGGTAAATGGAGAGGAGATTGAGGTTGTCAAGGACTTCATTTTACTTGGATCCACAGTCAACACCCATGAAGCAGCAGTCAAGAAAATCAAAAGACGCATTGCATTCGGCAAATCTGCTGTAAAAGACCTCTTTAAAGTGTTGAAAAGCAAGGATGTCACCTTGAGGACTAAGGTGCACCTGACCCAAGCCATGGTGTTTTCAATCCTGTCATATGCATGTGAAAGCTGGACAATGAAGAAGGAAGACCAAAGAAGAATTGACGCCTTTGAATTGTGGTGTTGGCGAAGAATATTGAATATACCACAGACTGCCAAAGGAATGAAACAATTCTGTCTTGGAAGAAGTACAACCAGAAAGCTCCTTAGAAGCAAGGATGGGGAGACTAAGTCTCACATACTTTGGACATGTTATCGGGAGAGATCAGTCCTTGTAGAAGGACATCATGCTTGGCAAAGTACAGGGTCAGCAAAAAAGAGGAAGACCCTCAATGATATGGATTGACACAATGGCTACAACAGTGGGTTCAAGCATAGCAACAATTGTGAGGATGGCGCAGGACCAGGCAGTGTTTCATTCTATTGTTTATGGGGCGCTATGAGTCGGAACCAACTCAGTGGCACCTAACAACAACAACAAGTGAAAGAAGCCACTCACAAAAGATCACATACAGTATGATTCCATTTATAGGAAATTTCCAGAACAGGCAAATCTATAAAGACAGAAAGTAGATTAGTGATTGCCAGGAACTGGGGGAGAAAGGATGGGAAGTGACTGTTAATGGGTATGGGGTGTCCTTTTAGGGTTTTGAAAATATTTTTAAATTAGATATTGGCAAAGATTGCACAACTCAGTGAATATGTTAAAAACCATTTAATTGTACACTTTAAATCAATGAATTTTATGGTATGTGAATTATAGCTTAATAAAGCTGTTTAAAAAATGTAAAGAATTGGAAATTCCTCCTGAGATAATCTTTAAACCTTAAGTCTTAAACCAAAAATATCCCCTGAAGTTCATAAAATGAAACACTAGTTTAGCTTAACTAGTAAAGAATGTCTACCTTGAGCTTTGTGCTCTTTTAAGGTCTGTCTGTATGGGATCAAATTGAAACAGCAACTCAAAAGATGAGATAGGAAACTTAAGGGCAGTGAGTTTATGTTAATGGGAAAGGAACGACTCAGAAAAGGAGGATGACAGTGGTTGCATAACCTAATGTAATCAGTGTTACTGAATTGTACATGTAGAAATTGTTGAATTAGTATATATGTTCTGTTGTGTGTATTCTCAACCACAGGGGGAAAAAAAAAGAATTGGCAATTCCTGAAATCATAAGCTATGCTTAAAATGCTCGAGAATATTCTCAGGAATTCCAGTTTCTTGTTGAATCCTGAAAATTAGTATCTGCCAGGAATTTGGAAACATTGATGAGAAAGTGACTTTTTGAGCTTCTGCCTTAGAGAGGCTCATCTTAAAAACTGGGAAAAATCCCACAGATATGGAAAGAGTGTTCAGATAGATGACCCTGGGGAGCTAAAAAGAAAAAAACATGCATAGTAAGTATCCATTACTTACAATGAGGGGTTTTGGCTACAGCTGAAATGAAATGAAGGGAGTGATAGAAGTAGAGTATTATTAAAAAAAAAAACCTAAAGGAAAAATAGAGGAAGAAAGAATATCAATGAAGTTATATGTTTGCATGCCATAGAGATTGATTGGTTTTAAGGAATAAAAATCTACTTAAAAACTTACAAGTAAAGGTTGTTTGAAATAAAAATACAAATGGAGCACATGAATTCATTTCAGTTTTATTATGTCTTGCAAAGTGTATATGTGTGTATACGTGTGACTCTCTTTCTCTGTATTATGTCTGCTCTGTTTTCCTAACATCATCTTTTCCTGCCATGTCGCTCAAAAAACAGTGGTCTCGGCCATCAAGTCTTAAACCAACTTCAGAGCTCTCAGCTAATTGACAGTGTTTCAGTGCTTCAGCTTCAAGCCCCAGGAGAGAAAATACGATTGGCCTACCTTGAGTCAGTGTCCCAACCAAATTCAGTCAGGCACTGGGAAGCATGTGGCACATAGGGTTGCCCCATCTCGCATGTGGACAAGGCAGGTCTATAAGAAGAGATTGTGAGTAGGGAGGAAGTGGATGTCACCTCTTGTTCAGTGCATAAGAGAGAAGACTTGTTTGAAAAGGAATTGATTGGTGCCCTGAATCCTGAAAAAAAGGGGAGCATAGGGTATGTACACACCCAGCCCCAAAAAGGTTGGTAAAGATGTAATAGAATAGGAAGGTTGACTCCGTTTACAACACTAACCACTATCCAGAGTCACCCTAGGCAGCTTTGTTGCCCCAGAAATCTTTACGAACAATTTCCACCTGGCAGGAACGGGGAGCCTAAAAAGTGAGATGGAGTAGATTACTAAAACTTTAGGTATGTAACCAAAAATTTCCATAAGCTCTGTGCTACTCTGTGCAGACACCTTGGGCCAAAGTCTGTTTCCCTTTAATAGCCAGCCACAGTCATGATAAAAGTCTGTTTTAGCAGATGACAAACTAGACTGGTGATCTCTATTAAGTTCAGTTCATCTAGCTTGGTAACCACTGAGATTCAGATGTCCTAGCCTTTCTACTCCCTCCATCCACCCCATAGTGGGATTCAGTGTGTTTCGAGCCTTTCATCCACAGCACAGGTGAGTAGCAGGGGCCATTTATGAGGAAGAGCACCAAGAGATTTAGGTGTACTGAGTGACAGTGCCGTCAGCAAAAGCAGCTCCTAATGGTCCCCAGTTATCATCCTGCTATGCATGAGTAGCTTTTCCTCAAGGACCAAGGCTTTACATTGACAAAACGTTCTGAGTTGCTTGGAAAACCAAATGCCTATACAGGAACAGGTTCTCCATGGATTTGAGAAAGCACCATACCACTTCCTATAGCGGTTGTACCATTTTACAGTCCCACCAGCCATGGATAAGGATTCCAATCTCCCCACATTCTTGCCAACAATTTTTTGTTGCCTTTTTTTTAAACAGCATATTTTAGCTGGGGTAAGATGGCATCTCATTGTAATTTTGATTTGAATCTCTCAAATGTCTTACAGTTGTGAACATCTTTTCATGTTTTTTGGCTGCTTGGAGAAGGCTCTGTTCATGTCCTTTGCCCATTTTGTGATTGGGTTGTCTTTTGGTTGTTGAGTTGTTGCAGTTTTCCATAGATTTTAGAGATTAGACCTTTATCGGGTAAGTTGTTTCCGAGGATTTTTTCCCATCTGTAGGTTGTCTATTTACTATTTTAATAAAGTCTTTTAATAAGCATACATTTTTAATTTTTATGAGGTCCCATTTATCTATTTTGTCTTCCATTTGTGCATTTGTTGTAGTGTTTGTTGTTGTTGTTAGCTGCCATCAAGTAAGTTCCGACTCATAGCCATCCTATGTACAACAGAACAAAACACTGCCCGGTCCTGTGCCATCCTCACAATCATTGCCATGTTTGAGCCTAACGTTGCAGCCATCATAAGTCCATCTCCTCAAGGTTCTTCCTCTCTTTCACTGGCCATCTACCTTACCAAGCATTACAGGTCGCTCCTGATAACATGTCCAAAGTATGTGAGACAAAGTCTCACTATCCTCTCTTCCAGGGAGCACTCTGTCTATACTTCTTCCAAGACAGATTTGTTCGTTCTTCTGGCAGTTCATGATATATTCAATATTCTCGGCTAACACTATAATTCAAAGGCGTCAATTCTTCTTGGGTCTTCCTTATTCACTGTCCTGCTTTCTCATGCAGATGAAGCGATTGAAAATATCATGGCTTGGGTCAGGTGCACCTTAGTCCTCAAAATGACATTTTTGCTTTTTAACACTTTGAAGAGGTTTTTTGCAACAAATTTGCCCAGTGCAGTACATCCTTTGATTTCTTGACCGCTGCTTCCGTGGGTGTTCATTGTGGATCTCTTTAGCATGATGTTGCTTATTGGTCCAGTATGAGGATTTTTGTTTTCTTTATGTTATAGAGGTGTGATCCATACTGAAGTCTATAATGTTTGTTATCCTATTTTTATAAAAGATTCGGTTCCAGAGTTTTCTGCTTATGTTCTCTTCCAGGAACTTGATGGTTTTCGGTTTCACATTTAGGTCTTTGATCCATTTTGAGTTAGTTTTTGTGTACAGTGTGAGGTATGGGTCCTGTTTCATTTTTCTGCAGCGGATATCTAGTGTTGCCAACGCCATTTATGAAAGATTGTTTCTGCCCCACTGAATAGACTTTGACTCCTTGTCGAATATCAGTTGTCTTTAGATGACTGGGTTTAATTCTGAGTTCTCAATTCTATTCCACTGGTCTATGTGTCTGTTGTTGAACCAATACCAGGCAGTTTTGATTATAGCGGCTGTATAGTATGTTTTGATATCAGGGAGTGTCAAGCCACCTGCTTTGTTCTTTTTCTTCAATATTGGTTTGGCTATTTGGCATTTCTTTCCCTTCCACATGAAGTCGGTCATTCATTTTTCCATTTCAGTAAAGAGTATTGTTGGGAATTGTATCAGGATTGCATTGTATCTGTAGATGACTTTTGGTAGTATTGACATTTTCACTATGCTAAGCCTTCCAATCCATGAGCATGGGATATCTTTTTGTTTTTGTAGGTGTCTTTTAATCTCTTGTAGTAGTGTTTACAGTTTTCATTGTTTAAGTCTTTTATGTCCCTGGTTAGGTTTATTCCTAGGTATTTTATCAATTTGGAGGGTATTTTAAATGGTATTGTTTTCTTGATTTCATTTTCAGAGTAGTCTTGTTAGTGGAGAGGAGCCCAACTGATTTTTGTGTGTCGATCTTGTACGTGACAACGTTGCTTATATTCTTCTATTAGTTCCAGCAAGTTTTTTTGTGGAATCTTTAGGGACTTCTATGTATAGGATCATGTCATCTGCAAATAAAGATAGTTTTACCTCCTCCTTTCCATTTTAGATAACTTGTATTTCTCTTTCTTGTCTTATTGCTCTGGTAGGACTCCCAGCACAGTGTTGAATAAAAGTAGTGATAATGGGCATCCATTTTCAAAGGGAGGGCTCTCAACCTTTCTCTGTTGAGTATAACATTGGCTCTTGGTTTTGCATATATGTCCTTAATTATGTTGAGGAATTTCCCTTCCATTCCTATTTTGCTGAGTGTTTTTTATCGGGAAAGAGTGTTGAATTTTATCGAATGCCTTTTCTGCATCTGTTGATATGATTCATATGGTTCTTTTCCTTTTTTTAAATTTATGTGGTGATTTTCTAATATCAAACCATCATGGTAATCATGATGTGAATCCCGCTTGATCATGGTGTATGATTTTTTGGATACGTTGATGAAACCTGTTGGCCAAAATTTTGTTGAAGATTTTCACGTGTATGTTCATAAAGGATATCGATCTGTAATTTTCTTTTTCTCTGATGTCCTTGCCCAGTTTTGGTATCAGAGTTATGCTGGCTTCATAGAAAGTGTTTGATAATGTTCCTTTCTCTTCTTTGTTTTTGAAGAGATTGAGTAGGATTGGTGTCAACTCTTCTCTGAATGTTGGGTAGAGCTAGCCAATGTACCCATTTGGCTGTGGACTTTTTTTTGTTGTTGTTGGCAGTTTTTTGATGACATCTTCAGTCTCTTCTTTTGTAATGGTTCTGTTTAAATTTTTTACTTACAATTGTGTTAGTTTGAGAGGCAGTGTGTTTCTAGGAATTTGTCCATTTCATCTAGGTTTTAAATTTTTTTGGAGTATAATTTTTTGTTAGTAAACAGTTATGATCTTTGTTAGATTGGTTGTAATGTTACCAGTTTCATTAATTTGGCAATTTACTTCTGTTTTCTCTTTTGTCAATCTAGCAAGAGGTTTGTCTGTTTTATTGATCCTTTCAAAGAACCAACTCTGGTTTTGTTAATTCTTTTGATTTTATTTATTTATTTATTTTCAGTTTTGTTTATTTCTTCTCTGATTTTTATTCTTTTTTTTTCTGGGAGCTTTTGGGTTTTCTTGCTCTTCCTTTTCCATTTGTTCAAGTTGTCGGTTTAAGTTAATGATTTTGGACTGTTCTTTTTTAATGTAGGCATTTATTGCTATAAATTTCCCTCTGGTTCCTATTTTTACTGTGTCCAAACGTTTTGATATATTGTGTTTTCATTTTCATTTGATTCTAGGAATTTTTTAATTCGACTTTTGATTTCTTCTGTGACCCAATATTTTTTCTTAAATATTATTTTTTTATTGTGCTTTAAGTGAAAGTTTACAATTCAAGTTTCTCATACAAAAACTTATACACACATTGTTATGTGACCCTAGTTGCTCTCCCTACAATGTGACAGCACACATTGTATTTTCCGTGTCCAGACGACAGCTGCCCACATACTCTCATGTGTCTACTTGATTTAAGAAGCCCACTCCTCACCAGTATCATTTTCTGTCTTATACTCCAGTCCAATTCCTGTCTGAAAAGTTAGCTTTGGGAATGGTTCCCCTCTTGGGCTAACAGAACGTCTGGGGACCATGACCTCTTGGATCCATCCAGTCTCAGGCCATTAAGTCTGG
Organism: Loxodonta africana; assembly: GCF_030014295.1. Taxonomy (NCBI): domain Eukaryota; kingdom Metazoa; phylum Chordata; class Mammalia; order Proboscidea; family Elephantidae; genus Loxodonta; species Loxodonta africana. Next base: position 42,612,898 of record NC_087367.1, on the reverse strand, counting down.
TCTTTTTACGAGAATTTGAGGTCTGCATCCCACTGCTCTCCTGCTCCTTCAGGAATTCTCTGTTATGCTCCCTGTCATGGCAGTCATCGGTTGTAGCCAGGTACCATCTAGTTCTTCTGGTCTCAGGCTGATGTGGTGTCTGATTTATGTGGTCCATTCTGTCTCTCGGGCACATACCTACCATGTATCTTTGGTGTTCTTTATTCTCCTTTGCTCCAGGTGGGTTGAGACCAATTGATACATCTTAGATGGCCACTTGCTAGCCTTTAAGACCCCAGACGCCACTCACCAAAGTGGGATGCAGAATGTTTTCTTAATTGATTTTATTATGCCAGTTGACCTAGATGTCCCCTGAAACTGTGGTTCCCAAACCCCTGCCCCTGCTACGTTGGCCTTCAAAGTGTTTGGTTTATTCAAGAAACTTCTTTGCTTTTGGTTTAGTCCTGTTGTGCTGACCTCTCCTGTATTGTGTGTTGTCTTTCCCTTCACCTAAAATAGTTCTTGCTACTATCTAATTAGTGAACCCTCCTCTCCTTCACTCCCTCCCTCCCTCGCTCTCTCATAACCATCAAAGAATATTTTCTTCTCTGTTTAAAATATTTCTTGAGTTCTTGTATTAGTGATTTCATACAATATTTGTCCTTTTGCAGCTGACTAATTTCACTCAGCTTAATGCCTTCCAGATTCCCCCATGTTATGAAATGTTTCACAGATTCATCGCTGATCTTTATCGATGCATAGTATTCCCTTATGTGAATATACCATAATTTATTTATCCATTCATCCGTTGATGGGCACCTTGGTTGCGTCCATCTTTTTGCTATTGTAAACAGTGCTGCAGTAAACATGGGTGTGCATGTATCTGTTCGTTTAAAGGCTCTTATTTCTCTAGGATATATTCCAAGGAGTGGGATTGCTGGATTGTATGGTAATTCTATTTCTAGCTTTTTAAGAAGCACCAAATGGATTTCCAAAGTGGTTGTACCATTTGACATTCCCACCAGCAGTGTATAAGTGTTCCAGTCTCTCCACAACCTCTCCAGCGTTTATTATTTTGTGTTTTTGGATTAATGCCAGCCTTGCTGGAGTGATATGGAATCTCATTGTAGTTTTGATTTGCATTTCTCTGAAGCTGTATGGGGCAGTTCTACTCTGTCCTGTAGGGTCGCTATGAGTCGGAATCAACTCGACGGCAACTTTTTTTTTTTTCCAACGGCTAATGATCTTGACGATTTCCTCATGTATCTGTTAGCTACCTGAATGTCTTCAGTGAAGTGCCTATTCATATCCTTTGCCCATTTTTTAATTGGGTTATTTGTCTTTTTGTTGTTGTTTTTGCAGTAATATGTAGATTTTAGAGATCAGGCGCTGATCGGAAATGTCATAGCTAAAAAATTTTCCCAATCTGTAGGTAATCTTTTTACTCTTTTGCTGAAGTCTTTGAATGAGCGTAGGTGTTTGACTTTTAGGAGCTTCCAGTTATCTAATTTCCCTTTTGCTGTTTGTACAGTTTTAGTAACATTTTCTATACTGTTCATGCCATGTATTAAGGCTCTTAACGTTGTCCCTATTTTTTCTTCCAGGATCTTTATCATTTCAGGTTTTATATTTAGGTCTTCGATCCATTTTGAGTTGGTTTTTGTGTATGGTGTGTGGTATGGGTCTTGTTTCATTTTTTTGCAGGTAGATATCCAGTTTTGGCAGTACCATTTGCTAAAATAGAGACTGTCTTTTCTCCATTTAACAGACATTGGGACTTTGTAAAATATCAGCTGCTCATATGTGGATGGATTTATGCCTGGACTCTCAATTCTGTTCCATTGGTCTATGTATCTGTTGTTGTACCAGTACCAGGCTGTTTTGACTACCGTGGCAGTATAATATGTTCTAAAATCAGGTACTGCAAGGCATCCCACTTTGTTCTTCTTTTTCAGTAATGCTTTAGTTATCCAGGACCTCTTTCCCTTCCATATAAAATTGGTGATTCTTTTCTCCATCTCATTAAAAAATGTCACTGCTATTTGGATCAGGATTGCATCGTATCTGTAGATAGCTTTGGGCAGAATAGATGTTTTTACAATGTTGAGTCTTCCTCTCCATGAGCAAGGTATGTTTTTCCACTTATGTAGGCCCCTTTTGGTGTCTTGCAGTAGTGTCTTATAGTTTTCTTTGTATAGGTCTTTTACGTCTCTGGTTAGATTTACTCCTCAGCATTTTATCTTCTTAATGGATATTGTAAATGATACTGATTTGGTGATTTCCTCTTCATCACTCTCTTTGTTGATGTAGAGGAATCGAACTGTTTTGTGTATGTTTATCTCATATCCTGATACTCTGCTGAATTTTTCTGTTAGTTTCAGTAGTTTTCTTGAGGATTCCTTTGGGTTTTCTGTGTATAAGATCATGTCATCTGCAAATAGAGATACTTTTACTTCTTCTTTGCCAATTTGAAGGCTCTTTGTTTCTTTAACTAGCCTAATAGCTCTGACTAGGACCTATAGCACAGTGTTGAATAAGAGTGGTGATAAAGGGCATCCTTGCCTGATTCCGGTTCTCAGTAGGAATGGTTTCAGACTGTCTCCATTTAGGATGATGATGGCTGTTGGCTTTTTATAAATGCCCTTTGTAATGTTTAGGAATTTTCCTTCTATCCCTATTTTGCCGAGAGTTTTTAAAATGAATGGGTGTTGGACTTTGTCAAATGCCTTTTCTGCATCAATTGATAAGATCATGTTGTTCTTGTCTTTTGTTTTATTTATGTAATGGATTACATTGAGTGTTTTTCTATTGTTAAACCGTTGGTGCATAACTGGTATGAATCCATCTTGGTTGTGGTGAATTATTTTTTTGATGTGTTGTTGAATTCTATTGGCTAGAATTTTGTTGAGGATTTTTGTGTCTAAGTTCTTTAGGGATATTGGTCTGGAATTTTTTTGTGTGTGTAGTGTGGAGTCTTTACCTGCTTTTGCTATCAGGGTTATGCTTGTTTCATAGAGTGAATCTGGGAGTATTCCATCCTTTTCTCTTATCTCAAATAACTTCAGTAGTAGTGGTGTTAAGTCTTCTCTGAATGTTTGGTAGAATTCTCCAGTGAAGCTGCCGGGGCCAGGGCTTTTCTTTGTTGGGAGTTTTTTGATTAGCTTTTCAATTTCTTCTTTTGTTATGGGTCTATTTAGTTGTTCGACCTCTGTTTGTTTTAGTTTAGATAGGTAGTGTGTTTCTAAAAATTTGTCCATTTCCTCTAGGTTTTCAAATTTATTAGAGTACAGCTTTTCATAGTACTCTGTTACGATTCTTTTAATTTCAGTTGGGTCTGTTGTGTTATCGCCCATCTCATTTCTTATTTGGGTTATTTCCTTAATCTCCTGTTTTTCTTTTGTCAGTGTGGCCCATGGTTTATCAATTTTGTTAATCTTTTCAAAGAACCAGCTTTTGGTGTTCTTAACTCTTTCAATTGTTTTTCTGTTTTCTATTTCCTTTAATTCTGCCCTAATTTTCATTATTTCCTTTCTTCTGGTTCCTGAGGGTTTCTTTTGTTGTTCTCTATTTGTTCAAGTTTTAGGGATAATTCTTTGATTTTGACCCTTTCTTCTTTTTGTATGTGTGCATTTATTGATATAAATTGACCTCTGAGCGCTGCTTTCGCTTTGTCCCAAACATTCTGATAGGAAGTGTTTTCATTCTCATTGGATTCCATGAATTTCTTTATTTTGTCCTTAATTTGTTCTATAATCCAGTTGTTTTTGAGCAAAGTGTCGTTCAGTTTTCATGTGTTTAATTTCTTTTCCCTGATATTTCTGGTATTGACTTCTAGTTTTATGGCTTTATGGTCAGAGAAGATGCTTTGTAATATTTCAGTGTTTCAGAGTCTTTTAAGGCTTGCTTTATGGCCTAATATGTGGTCTTTTCTAGACAACGTTCCATGTGCATTGGAAAAGAAAGTATATTTGGTTGCTGCTGGGTGGAGTGTTCTGTATTTGTCTGTGAGTTCGAGTTGGTTAATTTGTGCAGCTTAGCCCTTCCGTGTCTGTATTGAGCTTCTTTCTGGATGTTCTGTCCTTCACCGAAAGTGATGTGTTCAAGTCTCCTACTGTTATTATGGAGCTATCTATCTCACTTTTAAATGCTGTTAGAGTTTGTTTTATGTTATCTTGAATCACTGTCATCGGGTACATAAATATTTAATATGGTAATATCGTCCTGGTATATTGTCCCTTTATCAAAGGGACAATATCAAATTATCAATTAGATAGTGTCCTTCCTTATCCTTTGTGGTAGATTTAAGTTTGAAGTCTGTTTTGTCAGAAATTATTGTATCCACTCCTGCTCCTTTTTGATTGTTGTTTGCTTGGTATATTTTTTCCATCCTTTGAATTTTAGTTTGTTTTTTTAAGTCTAAGGTGTGTCTCTTGTAGGCAGCATATATCTGGATCATATTTTTTTTTATCTATTCTGCCAATCTCTGTCTCTTTATTGGTGCATTTAGTCCATTTATGTTCAGTGTGATTATAGATAGGTATGATTTTAGTGCTGTCATTTTGATGCCTTTTTTGGCATGTTGTTGACAGTTTTTTTTCCACTTAATTTTTTGTGCTGAGTTTTTCTTTGTAAATTGTGTGTTCGTTTTCATTGTAGTTGAATTTGTTTTTGCTGAGTCTTTATGTTTATCTTGTTTTTTATTTTGAAGTGTAGGATTGTTAGTCTTCTTTTTGGTTACCTTAATATTTACCCCTGTTTTTCTAAGTTTAAACCTAACTTGAATCTCCCTGTATTGCCTTGGTTTCCTCTCCATATGGAAGATCTGTGCCTACTTGATTTAGTCCCTCTTTATTGATTATTGTCATCTTTTGCATAATGACATCAGTGATTCCCTGTTTTGAGTTTTTTTGTTTATCTTGATTTATTTTTGTGATTTCTCTATCTGAGCTGATATATGCTTGCTCTGTTCTGTGTTCTAGTGTTGGGTTGATATCTGATATTACTCATTTTCCAACCAGAGAATTCCCTTTAGTATTTCTTGTAGTTTTGGTTTGGTTTTTGCAAATTCCCTAAGCTTCTGTTTGTCTTTAAATGTCTTAATTTTGCCTTCATATTTGTGAGACAATTTTGCTGGATATATGATTCTTGGCTGGCAATTTTTCTTTTTCAGTGTTTTATATATGTCATCCCATTGCCTTCTTGCCTGCATGGTTTCTGCCAAGTAGTCTGAAGTTATTGATTCTTCTTTCTAGGTGGCTTTTCATTTATCCCTGGCCACTCTTAAAAGTTTCTCTTTCTCTTAGGTTTTGGCAATTTTGATTATAATATGGCTTGGTGACTTCCTTTTGGGATCTGGCTTGTATGGGATTCGATGAGCATCTTGGATAGATACCCTTTCATCTTTCACAATGTCAGGGACGTTTTCTGCCAACAAATCTTCAACAATTCTCTGTATTTTCTGTTATCCCTCCCTGCTCTGGTATTCTAATCACTCACAAGGTATTCTTCTTGATAGAGTCCCACATGATTGTTAGGGTTTCTTCATTTTTTTTTTAATTCTTTTATCTGATTTTTCTTCAAATATATTGTTGCCAAGTGTATTATCTTCAATGTCACTGATTCTGCACTCCAGTTTCTCAGTCCCCCTCCTCTGACTTTCTATTGAGTTGTCTAATTCCATAATTTTATTGTTATCTTCTGAATTTCTGATTGCTCTCTCTCTATGGATTCTTGCAGTTTGTTAAGTTTTTCACTGTGTTCTTGAATAATCTTTTTAATTTCTTAACTGCTTTATCTGTGTGTTCCTTAGCTTTTTCTGTGTGTTGCCTGATCTCGCTCCTGATGTCTTGAAGAGTTCTGTATGTTAATCTTTTGTATTCTCCATCTGGTAATTCCAGAAATACATCTTTATCCAGGAGAGTCCTTGATTCTTTGTTTTGGGAGTTTGTTGAAGCAATCATGGTCTGCTTCTTTATGTGATTTGGTATTCACTCTTGTCTCTGAGCCAGCTATAAGTTATTGTATTAATTTATTTTATGATTGCTCACTGTGTCCTAGTTTCTTGTTTTGTTTTGATATACCCCACAAGGCTACTAGAGTGAGCTACCTTGATTATTGGAGCTTTTGAAGCAGTAATGTCCTGTTACCAGATGGCTGGTGCTGTTACTAAGTATATGATCCTAGGAGTCCATTCACCATTGTTATATAGATTCACCTCAGGTGTCCTGATAGTCGGTCACCTATTGTGTTGTGTAGGTTCTCACCTACTGTCTTAGTGGAGCAGTGGTGATGGGTGTATGCACAGGTTTCTGGTAGCAGCAGGGGGCCACACTCTGAGGAAGGTGGGGCTGACTGCCTTCCCCCAGTGTCAGTGAGAAAGAAGTGTCCCTGTTCTCTAGAGCACTATGGTGGGTGGGCTCTGCAGCTGTACCTTAGGCACTCAGTGCTTATACCTGTAAGGACTGGTAGGCAGTACTATTGTTGGACCCCTTTCGTGGGTGGCTAGGTGGCGTGGATGGAGCCTCCAGTCCTCAGGCCCCTGCTGTGTATACTCAAAAAAAAAAAAAATACTCAAAGGCCCTGTTTAATAGGCCGAAGAGTATCAAACCTCCAGAACCTGCTTCTTCACTGCACAGCTGGAACAGTCACAGTCAGGCCTCAAACAGATACGCCCTCCTTGCAATATAATAGCCACCTGGATCTGTTCAGTAGTGAAAGACAAAGTCTGTGGATCACTCGTGCTTGGACTGGAGCCACTTCTGCCCTGAGCTTCCAGATTAGGGGAGTCGGCAGAGTATTTTTCACCCATTTGTTAATTTGTTCCTTCTCCAAGGCCGGTAGAATGGCTCAGGGAATGTAGGAGGACGTATCTCAGGGCCACGGAAGTCAACTGTTAATGAAGCCAGCTGGGGCAGAGGGAGGAGGGATCATATAGATAGGAGACAGTTCTTTAAAAAAAAAAAAAAAGGCATTAGATCCATGCGTGGTAAATTAGACAAAATCACTTACCTTCTTCTGAGAGCACACTGTTTTATCTGAGATTCCAGAGGCGTGTGTTTAGCCTTTGTGGGCTGGTTGAGTCCCTGCCAAGATCGCCCCAGGGGATTAAGGCTGCATTCCGTGATTGCCTTCTTTCACTGAGGCAGCTGTGTCCTAAACTCCATTGCCAGTCCTGCAGCTGTCACACCAGGGGTTTGGAGTGCCGGCACTTCGGTTGCCTTCTTTCACTGAGGCAGCCATTTCCTCAACGCCACGGCTATCCCTGCTGTAGACACGCCACAGGAACAGTGCTGCGCCACTGTGCTTGCCTTTTTTCGCTGAAGCTGCCGTGTCCCAGGAAACTACCATCAGCCCCACCACAATCATACCAAGGAATTGGAGCTAAGGCGCTGCCATGGGCTCAGCAACTCTTCGCTGCTTCTGCACCTTCTCTCCCTCCCCCGTCACTCAGTCCGATTCCTTAACTTTGAATTTGATGCTCAGGGTTCCTAGCTTGTCATATATATAATCAATTTATTTGTTTTTTCGGGTGTTGGTTCTAGGAGGGATCAGCAGAAGTATCTGACTACTTAGCTGCCTTGGCCCCACCTTGATCTGATAGTTTTTAGTAGTATATTATTTAGTTTCAATGTGTTTATTCTTTTTCCCTTATTTCACCTGTTGTCGATTTCTAGCTTCGTACTGTTATGGTCAGAGAAGATGCTTTGTGTGATTTCATTCTTTTTAAATTTGTTGAGAGTAGTCTTGTGTCCTAGCATATGCTCTATTCTGGAAAGTGATTCATGTACACTGGAGAAGAATGTGTATTGTTCTGATGTTGGGTGGAGTTTTCTATATACGTCCATTAGGTCATGGATTTATTTATGTTCTCAGTGTCCTTAGTGATATTCTTTTTAGGTATTCTGTCTGTAAGTGAAAGTGGTGTGTTGACATCCCCTACTATTATTGTGGAGTTGTATATTTCTTCTTTCATACTAGTCAGTAGTTGTTTCACGTATTTTGGTGCATTGCTATTGGTCTTGTTGTTAAGTGCTGTCAAATCAGTTCCAGCTCATAACAACCCTATGTACCGCAGAATGAAACACTGCTCAATCCTGCACCATCATCACAACCATTGTTATGCTTGAGCCCATTGTTGCCGCCACTGTGTCAGCCCAGATCATTGAGCATTTTCCTATCTCTTGATGACCCTCTACTTTACCAAGCATGATGTCTGATGTCCGTCTCCAGGTAGTGATCCCTCCTGATAACATATCTAAAGTATGTGAGACGTGGTCTTGCCATCCTTGCTTCTAAGGAGCATTCTGGTTGTACTTCTTCTGATACAGATCTGTTTGTTCTTTCGGCAGTACGTGGTATAGTCAGTGTTCTTGCCAACACCACAATTAAAGGCGTCAGTTCTTTGGTCTTCCTTCTTCTTTGTCAAGTTTTTGCATGCATATAAGGTGATTGAAAACACCATGGCTTGGGTCAGGCGCACGTGGTCTTCAAGGTGTCATCTTTGCTTTTTAACACTTTAAAGAGATCTTTTGCAGCATATTTGCCCAGTGCAGTGCATCTATTGATTTCTTGACTGCTGCTTCCATGGGTGTTGACTGTGGATCCAAGTAAGATGAAATCCTTGACAACCTCAGTCTCCTCTCTGTTCATCATGATGTTGCTTATTGGTCCAGTTGTGAGAATTTTTGTTTTCTTTATGGTGATGTGTAATCCATACTGAAGGCTGTGGTCTTTGATCTGTATCAGTAAATGCTTCAAGTCCTCCTTACTTTCAGCAAGCAAGGTTGTGTCATCTGCATGATGCAGGTTGTTACTGAGTCTTCAGCCAATCTTGATGCCCTGTTCTTCTTCATATAGTCCAGCTTCTTGGATATTTGCTAAGCATATTGAATAAGTGTGGTGAAAGGATACAACCCTGGCACACACCTTTCCTGACTTTAAACCACACTGTATCCCGTTGTTCTGTCCTAGAACTGCCTCTTGATCTAAATACAGGTTCCTCATGAGCACAACTAAGTGTTCTGGAGTTCCCATTCTTTCTAATGTTATCCATAATTAGCTATGATCTGCGCAGTTGAATGCCTTACCATAGTCAATAAAGCACAGGTAAACATCTTTCTGTTATTTTCTGCTTTTAGTGAAGATCCATCAGACATCAGCAATGATATTCGTGGTTCCACGTCCACTTCTAAATCCAGCTTGAATTTCTGGCAGTTTCCTGTCAATATACTGCCGCAGCGACTTTTGAATGATCTTCAGCAAAATTTTATTTGTGTGTGCTATTAATGATATTGTTAGATAATTTCCGCATTCAGTTGGATTACCTTTCTTGGGAATAGGTATAAATATGCATGTCTTCCAGTCAGTTGGCCAGGTCACTGTCTTCCAGATTTCTTGGCATAGGCAAGTGAGCACCTCCAGCACTGTATCTGTTTGTTGAAATATCGCAATTGGTATTCTGTCAATTCCTGGAACCTTGTTTTTCACCAGTGTCTTCAGAACAGCTCGAACTTCTTCCTTCAGTACCTTTGGTTCCTGATCATATGCTACCTCCCGAAGCAGTTGAGCACCTACCAGTTCTTTTTGGTTTAGTGACTGCGTATTCCTTCTGTCTGCTTTTGATGCCTCATGCATCATTTAATATTTTCTCTGTAGAATCCTTCAGTATTGCAACTCTAGGCTTGAATTTTTTTTCTGTTCTTTTAGCTTGAGAAATGCTAAGTGTGTTCTTCCCTTTTGGTTTTCTATCTCCAGGTCTTTGAACATTTTGTTATAATACTTTACTTTTTCTTCTTGAGCTGCCCTTTGAAATCTGTTCAGCTCTTCAACTCTTTTATTTCATCATTTCTTCCTTTTGTTTTAACTTCTTGATGCTAAAGAGCAAGTTTCAGAGCCTCTTCTGACATGCATTTTGGTCTTTTCTTTCTTTCCTGTCTTTTTAATGACGTCTTGCCTTCCTCATGTATGATGTCCTTGATGTCATTCCACAACCTGTCTGCTCTTTGGTCATTAGTGTTCAATATGGTCATTAGTGTCTTTAGTTGCTGTTAAGTGCATATATATTTGTAATTGTTATGCCTTCTTGCTCAGTTGACCCTTTTATTATTATATAATGTCCTTATTTATCTTTTGTAATAGATTTTAATTTAAAGTCTATTTTATCTGATATCAGTATGGCCACCTCTGCTCTCTTTTGTTAACTGGTTGTGTGGAATATTTTTCTCCATTTACTTTCAGTCTGTTTGTGTTCTTGTGTCTAAGCTGTGTTTCTTGTAGATGGATCTTTTTTTTTTTTAAGCCATTCTGTCACTCCCTGCCTTTGCACGTGGTATTTAGACCATTTACATTTAAGGTTATTACTGAAAACAATGTCTGCCTCACTCATTTTTTGTTTGTTTGTTTGTATTTGGGTGCTTTCTTGTGATGAGCCCTTTTGTTATGTTCCTTCTTGTCTTCTGATTGTTCCTTCTTAGTGATTTCTCAGTGGTTATCCATATGTTAGATTATACAACTTAAAATTACATCAGTGTTTAATATATGAACAGCAGTTAACATACAACCTTAACATAATAAATCTATTCCCGATGTTATTCTCCTTCTCCTGTATCTGTTGGTGTGTCTCCATTAACATCAATATACAACCTATATTCAGTGTTTACTTTGTACTTATTTCTTAATGCCCTAGCCTTTCCTTTTGGAGTACTCTCTTGAGTAATACTTTCTTTGTTCTTTTCTCTTATTTCTCTTGAGATGTGAATAATTCAATTTTTTTGTCTTCTGGTTCACTTACTCCTTCTTCTGTGTGTTCGATTCTGTTGTTGTTTCTCTTGTTTTTTCTAATTCAGGTATTTTTTTCTTCACTTCCAATAGTTCTTTTTGTTTCTTCGTTTATGTTTTCAGTTTCCTTGTTAAATCTCTCATTTTGTTCCTCCATTTGCCTCCTCGTCTCCACTCGTTTGTTTTCTGTGTGCTTTTTGGTTTCTTTAAATATAATTAGCACCATAGCCTGAAATTTATCAATTCTTTTTTTACTCTGGTCTCTATAGGAGAGATTTCCTCTTCTTTGTGTTTTGCTTTTTGATTGTTCCTTCTTCCCTGGGGATTTTGTATGTTTTACTATCTTTTGCTGAACTTGGACCATTTTGTTATTATTATTGTTATTATTGCTTTAAATTTTGTGTTCTCTTTATTGTGGGAAAATCTTCCAGTTGTGCACCCTGGTGGCTCAGAGAACAAGCCCCGGACTGCCAACCAAAAGGCCAGGGCCTCTACGCACCAGCCACTCCGTGAGAGAAAGGTGTGGCAGACCACTTTCACAAATATTCACGGTCCTGGAAACCCCACAGGACAGCTCCCCTCAGCCCACAGGTTTGCTATGAGTCAGAATGTCCTAGCAGCAGTGGGCTTGGTATCTTCTCCTGAGAACCAGTAGATAGCACTCTTATTCTTAGATTTTTTTTTTAGTGTCGATTCAGAAGCTCTGGATGCTTGCTCCCTGGAGTTCTGCACGCATGCACAGGAGGGGGTGATTAGATGGTTGCAGATGCTGACGTTAGTGGTGGGGCTCGACTTGCTGTGATGAAGGCTCTCTGTGTCTTTTACAGGTGCCCCACACAGGTTCACCCATGGTGCCCCACTGTGGGCTGATTGTCTCTCTGTGCCGCTCTGTCAGTCTGAAGTATTCCCCTCGCCCTGTTACCGTGGCAGTTGCTCCTGGTCCTAGCACCCATCCATCTCAGTCCTCAGTAGGATGCAACAATACCGTCACACAGCATCACAGTCTCCCTTAACCACCTCCCAGTTGCATGGCCTGCATACCCCTACAGCCAGTTTGTGCCACCTTAAAAAATAATCATGCTAGAGCTTCCTCAAATTAGGTTTTTTTTGTGTGTTTCCTATTTAGGGTATTACCCAGCCCCGTCCCAAAATGACAGCAATGAACGAGCACTCGCAGCGTTAGCAGTTAGGATCTCCTGGCTTCTGTACCAACCCCGTTGCTCCTCTCCCCGCTTATGGACTAACTCCAACTCTCCAATGCCTCACCTGTTGTCTGGAGTTCTGAGATCTCAGTCTGTGCTTGTTTTTATTTGTTGTTCAGTGAGTTAATTGCTGGGGGACTAAATGGGAACATCCACTCGCTTCACCATCTTGCTCCGCTTCTCCGTAGATTTGGACATAGGCTAGCTAAGAAGTTTGGAGATCAGGGCGATGTACTGTTCTCCTTACTGGTGGGCCATGTATGTGTTTTTAATAGTGGACGTTTATAGGGTCGCTATGAGTCGGAATCGACTTGATGGCAGCAGGTTTGGTTGGGTTTTTTGGTATAAAAATAATTTGCCCAGCTATAGTAGAAGCATAATTGAGCCTCTTGTTGCCAGGCTTTGTCAGCGTGTGTTTGTGTGGGTTGAGATGCAGTGCTGGGTTTCACAGCTCTAATGTCTAATGTACTTTGCCTGTCAGTAGTAACGCATTTGGAATGGAGGCCAGAGGTGCTGGTCTTAGGTCCAAAGCATTTGCTAAGCCTTTGCACTAGGTAAAATGCAAAATTAAAACTGAGCAGTTACGAGAAATGGCCTGCAGGGCCACTTCACCCTAGATAGATCAGTCAGTTCCTCCTTAAACTGGTTACGAGGGTGACATTTGTTCCTAGTGTAGATGTTGGCCAAGGAAACAGAAATGATGGTATGTTAGGAAAATTGTCTCCCTCCTTCCCTCCTTACCTTCCTTTATTTAGTGCTTATATGATAGGTACGCTTCTGGTGTTAGGATACAGTGGTGAACAAGATCTTTGCCTTCCTTCAGTGTACATTCTGTTGCAGGGATAAAGACAGTAAATGTGTAAACTATAAAAAAACAACTCTAAGTACTGATAAGTGCTGTAAAGATAGTAAACTGGATGATGGGGTAGAGATGGAGACTTGGTCAAGGGAAAGGAAGAGGCTGTGTGAGGAACTTAAAAGAGGCAGGGGAATGTAGTAAAAGATAAGGTCAAGGAGTTGGTAGGCATATTCTGGAGCTATTTTAGGCCTTGATAGAGAAGTTTAGATTTTATTCAAATTGTAGTGGGTAGCCATTGGAGCATTTTAAATAGGTGAGTGATTTGCTGTGACTTGCATTACTGTGGTTGTGCTGTTTGGAGAATGAGCAGTAGAAAATAAGAGTGGAAGCAGGGAAACCAGTAAGGAGGCCATGACAGCCCAGGAGAGCATGATGATTTGGTCCAGGATTCTAGCAGTAGATGCGGTGATCGAAATTGAGTGATATTTTGCAGTAGGGTTGGCAGGCCTTGCTGAGGAAGTTTATATCCTGGGCATGGCCTGAAAATATGGCAGGTAGCCATTCCACTCTTATGGGCTGCCGAACACCTAATAAGATTCCTATAAAAAGTTCAGTTGCCCCAATAAGGTACTCTAATTGTGTGTGCGCTGAGCTACCAGGTTGTCTGTTTATAAACTGGGCAATTAATAACAGATAAATTCTTGCAGTTTTTATCTCACTTGTTCTATTATAGTTTATTCTCAACTCTCCTCATATTTCTGGCTCTTGCCCAGTCTCCCTACCTGCTTCTGGCCTTTTGGTTTGGACCTCCATCATGTCTTCCCTTTGGCTTCTTGAAGTTGAACCTTGTTCTCAGCTCTGCTTTCCTGTGTGATGTCACACACACATCCACACCCCATCGTAATATTGAATGAGAACTTCCCTGCAGAAATATCACTGCAAAAATTATGGCCTGAGAGCCCCATTAGAGATTGTGATTCATATGGGTATCCTGTGAGTGGTTTTGTTTAATTACCTACTACTCTTGAGCCCTTACATTTTGCCTAAAATTGTAGACCACCAAGAGTGCTTCACATGCTCTTCCAGTGGGCAAGCACAGAGGTTAGCTGGATCAGAGCAGAAATCAACTAATTACCTGTGAGAAGACCTTGCCCAAGATATAGTCAGAAACCAAAAATACCAAACTTATTGTTGTTGAGTTGGTTTCAATTCATGGCACCACCATGTTTTCTTGGCTACAGTCTTCACAGAAGCAGATTTCTGTATAATTTTTTATACTTATAAGGTGTGGTAATGTACTTATGGTCTGAAGTTCAGTTAGGTAGCATTTAACTTTATTCATGGGTTTTTAATAGCCTACCTTTAAATTTTACTTCATTAACTTTATTATGATTTTCTTTTATGTGACTATTTTATGTATCACTACACCCAGTTTCATCACTCTCTAATAACTTATTCAGTTTTCAAGCTTTCTGAAAAATAAAATTGGTTGTTTTTTTTTAAACCTTTTTGTTCTTTTTATCCAGGTTACTGCAATGACTCAATGTTCTACAGATTTTGTGTCTTCTCTCCCTCTTTCCCTCCCTTCCTTCCTTTCTTCTTTTTCTTATGCTTACTAAGATCTTGAGACAATTCCTCCCCTAGAAGTTGAGAAATCTGGGATTATGGCAGAAACTCAGGGACTGACTACCCCATCTCCTTTTCCCTTAATCTGAGCATGGTATAGGTGAGAGGAACTTTGACGTCAGGGGAACCTAGACTCAAATCACAATTATTTCACTTTCTGAGTATGTAGTTTGAGCAAGTTCTTTAACTTCTCTCAGCCTCAGTTTCCTTGTTTGTGAAATAACATTAACCTCAGTGTTAGCGTAAGAATTAAATTAGAAATGCATTTAAATGTTCAACACAATGCTTGGCATATGTAAATATTTTTAAAACAGTGGTGTTATATAAATCTTCCTTTTGACAACCTAGTACAAGAAGGGTCAACATAGTAGCATGCCTCTCTGCCTTTCTCTCCACCAAGATAAGAGAGGGCAAAGAGAAAGCATGCCTGGTTCTCCACCTCTTGCTATGTTTTGTTATCTGTTGGTAGTAGAATGAGGTTCTACAGAGGGTAGTCTTGTGCTCAATGCATCACCATTCCCACAGTCCTGCCAGTGGGGGCCTGTGTAGGGGTAGTCTTACTCTGAACTCACTGGTTAATTCTGGGGAGGTAAGTTATGCTCCTCCATATATGTGGAGCCTTGCTGGCACAGTGGTTAAAGCCCTAGGCTGCTAACTGAAAAGTCAGCAATTTGAACCCACCAGCCACTCGACGGGAGAAGGATGTGGCAGTCTGCTTCTATAAAGATTACAGCCTCCGAAACCCTATGGGGCAGTTCCCTGTCCTACAGGGTTGCTATGAGTCAGTATCAACTCAACAGCAATAGGTTTTTTATGTATGTGGTTATTAAAACATACTCTTAGATGTTCTAAAGGCATAGGGTATGACCATGAGAGAAGGTCACTGAGACAGGGTAGAGAACAAGATCAGTGTTGTAGAGAAAAAGTCCAGAAACTTAAGAGGCCAGGATATCAGATGGATCATCTGTTTGGATGTTGAAATCAGCAGGAACTGTGACAGAAATAGTGTTGGAGTAACAATGAGCCAGAAGCTAAAATCTTCAAGGGATGAAAGGGAGACTTAAATGACTGCAATAAGGAAGGGTAGTGGGTGGTGGAGTCTGATGATGTGTGGCTCAAAGCAGTGGATTTTGTGGGAGGATCGCAGGAGAATGTCTGGAAGTAGCAGTGAGAAACAAAAAAGGACACCTACCAGGCCTCATGTTGTGAGGGGTGTGGAAAAGTGTCATCTAAGAATGCTGCAGGGAAAGCAGCACCCTCAATAGAGAGCGCAGTTTCGGTCAGAAAAAGAAGATAAAGAAAGTTGAAGAAAGCATCAGAGAAGAGGCCAAGGATATAGGGATTTTGCTGATGATGATTTCTGAGCTCCACAGGGCATGGTGGAAAAGCTGGGGTTTTAGGAGATAATGAAGGGTAGAGGCTTAGATTCCATTCATTATCAGTTAGTATAATCTCTCCGTCGCATACATTTTCAATTCATTTGCCTCTCTCTCTCTCACTTCAGCAACTTTGCCTAGCTAAACTACAATGCTGATTAAATCTAATTCTTTACCTACTCCATGCCACTGAACTTACATTAAATTAATGATCATAACCTGAAGTGACCTTCAACGACTGACAGTCACACTAGATTTCCCCAGTTACTTTCTCTCAGTTTCCTCTCCTAAATGGCTATTTTGTGTCTTCAAGCTCATCACACATTCATTATCTTCTCTCCACTCTTCACTTTCAACTGCTGACCTTGCTTCCTATTTCACTGAGAAAAGTGAATCAGAAGAGGGTTTTGACAACCTTCCAGTCCTACATCTTCCAACTACCTGCAGTGGTACCCATATACTCTGGTTTCTCTGCTGTTATTTTAAAAGAACAAACTTTGGAGTCCCTGGGTAGTACCAATGGTTAACACACTTAGCCCCTTGGGGCCCCTCAGAAGAAAGGCCTGGCAATCGATTTTCAAAAAATCAGCCATTGAAAACCCTATGGAGCACAGTTGTACTCTGACACACATGGGGTCACCATGAGTTGGAGTTGACACCAGTAGGTTTCCTGGTTACCTCAGTGCTTCTGCAGTTTTTTCTCTTGTTTCATAAATTTCCTCCTCTCTTCTAAATCACTGTTATGCATGAAAATATGCTTTTCTTTCTCCTGTCTTAGAAATAACTCTCCTTGGCTCTGCTTTCCCCTTTATTGACTTATTTCATTTAAACTTCACACCAAAACTTCTTAAAAGAGTTTTCTACATTCTGTTGCTAATTTTCCTTTTCCCATTCTTTCTTGAACTTAAGTCAGTCAGATACCTGCTCCTATATTCCACTAAAACTGTTCTTATCAGTTACCAGTGAGGGCCACATCTGTCATTTCTCGGCACTTGACCTGACTTAATATTCAGGAGCAGAGTTGGTCACACTCTTCCCTGTGGGACACTTTGTTTACTTGGCTTCTGGGATACTTGTCAAGAACTATGAATAATCTGAGATTTTACCCTATTTGTAAGCTAACATGATAGCCTGCCACAGGTTCTTGAATACTGGTAGAAGACATGAGACTTCTGTATCAGAGATAAAAGACAGTTTATTACTTACTGTAGTAGCTGTTGCCAGAATGTCAGTATTTTTTTTTACTGTTCTCTAAGCCCTGATTCTCCCAGGGCAATGTGAAGAGGACCAGGTGGGTTGTGTTATTGGAAAGCAAACCTGATCTTAGGGAACCCAAATCTTTTATGATGGGTAAATAAGCATGCCTGCCCCATTCCAGAAGAAAACATTATCTTTGTTATATTGGACAGTAACCCTTTGTTCCGAAAGGAGACACTATCAGGTCTTCCAAGATTGTTCACTATATAAACATTTTTGAAATTATAGTCAGGACAGAGGGCAATCAGTACGTTCCTTGCAGTATGTACAGAGACATGAGAGATTCATTCAGAATTTTCTCACAATTCCTGCCTCTTCTGTGGTTCCTGCTACCTCTCTCTAGCCACTTCTTCTCAGTCTTCTCTGCTGATTCCTCTTCACTTCCCCATACTCTAGATCTTTGCTGTCTAGTACTGCAGCCACTATCAATAATTAATCATTATCAATTATTTAGTTGTATTATCCATATTTTAAGTGCTCAATAGCCACGTGTGAGCAGTGGCTACTTATTGAAAGGCACAGATATACAAATTTTTCAGCGTTGCAGAAAGGTGTATTGTATAGCACTGCAGCTGCATGTTTGAGTGTCCAGGGCTCAGTCCTTGGATGTCTCAACTTTCTGTATTCCCTCCTTTGGTGATCTGATCCAGTCTCATGGCTTTAAATGTGAATCCCAAATTTCTGTAAGCCCAGATGCGTCCCCTAAACTCAGGGCTTAATTCTCCAACTAACTTCTGGACATTACTACCTGAATGTCTAATAGAAATCACAGAAGTTAATGTGTCCAAAACTGATCTACTGACCTTATTTGCCACCACCACCCCCTCCTTCACCAACAAATCTGTTTTTCCTACAGTCTTTCCAATCTTAATTAATGTCAGTTCTCTTCTTCTAGTTGCTCCAGCCAAAAAAAGAAAAAAAACCTTAAATTCATCTTTGATCTCCCTGTTTTCCACAAAACGAACACATCTGTCCATTGGGTCTACTTTCAAAGTATACCTAGAATCTGACCACTTCTCACCCTTCGCATGCTGCCACCTGGCCCAAACCAGTGTCATCTTCTGCCTGGATTACTCTACTCGTCCCCCAACTGGCCTCTGCGCTTCAACTATCGTTCCCTGTAGTCTATTCTCATCATAACAGCCGGAATGACCTTGTTAAAATTTAAGTCAGATCCTGTCATCTCTCTGCTCAAAACTCTTCAATAGCTTCCCATCTCAGTAAAAGCCAGAATCCTTCATATGACCCACAGGATTCTAAATGATTCCTACATCCACTCATCCCCTCCCCCTTCATTTCTGCCCCATTACTTCTCTACCTCCTACTGTTCATGCTCTTGTTCCACTCCAGCCACACCGGCCTTCTCATATTTCCTAAAACATTCGAGACGTGCTCACACCTCAGAGCCTTTGTATTTGGTGTTACTTCTGTCTTTTCCCCTGCACCCTCCCAACACACACATAGACTTTTTCTCCCATGATAGTGATTGAAAAGACCAGACCAGTTGCCTTAAAGAATGATCCACATTGTAAATATCTCTGTTTACCCTATTACTTAAATTTTTCTCTATCCCTTGTATTTTCTCTAATACGGAGTTAGATCTAAAAGCTCGATTAGATTTAAGTTAAATATTTTGGGCAAGAAAATTCCATAGGAACTGTTTTTTTTTTTTTTCAATTAAAAAAAATTTTTTTTTTTTTTGAGATTCATTATATAAAACAGACAAAAGCAGAGCTATTCTAGTTGCAGTGGGAAATTCCTAATATTGACAGCTTCCAAGGAAACTCTGACAAGTAGTTTGTAAACCTGTAGAGCCTGTCCAAACACTTGGGGAAACTGAGGCCCAGAGAGAATACTTGAAGTCTTAAGGCCACCTAGCATCTCATGAAAAAGGCACAGTGCGCTGTTAGAGCACTCTTCGGGGAACCCCTGTCATGTCCTTGGAAAGCTAAATAATTAGATCGGCACTTGTTTTTTCTCTGGCAGCCCAGCCACTGATTTTAGTTGTCTGAGTGCTCCCCTTGATTGTCTGTCCTGCAGTTATGAAGATTTGAAATTACTTCATTTTTTGTGTGTGTTGGGTTGTAGTCTTTTTTTGTTTCCCTTTTGGAAATTCTTCTTTGTCCACAAAGAATCCCAGATTCAGCCACTATTCATCTTATGTCTGGGACCCTAAAGTCTCATGTGCTTCCGTATATGCCTTACCTCCTTCCACAGTTAGAATATCCAAAATGCTGCCATGGCTAAGGCCAGTTTTATAATTTCTTTGCTGCTTGCTTCCTTTCCCCACCTTGCTTATCATACAGCCTAGCATTCCTTTGAAAACTGAATAAGTAAATTTGATATATCCACATGATGTATATTAGATATTTGATGTACATTTTTATATTCATGGAAAAGAGCTTATAGTAAGTGGAAAAACGGATAATAAATTATGATTTAATTTCCTATGTACGTGTGTATATGTGTGTGTATGTATTTGTTGTTGTTGTGTTGTTAAGTGCCAACAAGTCAGTTCCGATGACTCACAGTATCCTTATGTACAACAGAACAAAACACTGCCCGGCCTTGCACCATCTTCACAACTGTTGCTATGTTTGAGCCCATTATTGCAGCTGTTGTGTTAATCCTTCTCGTTGAGGATCTTCCTCTTTTACTGACGGTCTAGTTTACCAAGCATGATGTCCTTCTCCAGGGACTGGTCCCTCCTGATAACATGGCCAGAGTACGTGAAACAAAGTCTTGTCATCCTTCTAGGAAACATTCTGGCTGTATTTCTTCCAAGAGAGATTTGTTCGTTCTTCCAGCAGTCCATGGTATATTCAGTATTCTTCACCAACACCGTAATCCAAAGGCATCAGTTCTTCCTCAGTCTTCCTTAATCATTGTCTACGCATGCATATGAACGATGCAAAATACCATGCCTTGGGTCAAGCGTACCTTAGTCCTCAGAGAGACATCTTTGCTTTTTAACACTTTAAAGAGATCTTTTGCAGTAGATTTGTCCAATGCAATATATCATTTGATTTTTTTTTTCGTACTTTAGTTGAGGGTTTACAGAGCAGATTAGTTTCTCATTAAACAATACACATACTGTTTTGTGACCCTGGTTGCCAACCCCACAACGTGTCAGCACTTTCCCCCTCTCCACCTTGGGTCCCCTGTTACCAGCTTTTCTGTCCTCTCCTGCCTTCTTGTCTCTGCCCCTGAGCTGGTGTGCCCATTTAGTCTCGTTTTGTTTTATGGACCTGTCTAATCTTTCTCTGAAGCGTGAATCTTGGGACTGATTTCAGTTAAAAGAATGTCCAGGAGCCATACTCTTGGAGATTCTCCAGTCTCTGTCAGACCAAAGTCTGATCTTTTTTTGTGAGTTAGAATTTTATTGTACATTTTTCTGCGGCTCTCTTTGGGACCCTTTATTGCCATCTCTATAAGAGCAGTCAGTGGCGGTAGCCAGGCACCACCTAGTTGTGCTGGACTCAGTCCGGTACAGGCTGTGGTAGTTGTGGTTCCTTAGTCCTTTGGAATAATCTTTCCCTTGTGTCTTTGGTTTTCTTCATTCTCCCTTGCTCTGGATGGGGTGGGACCAGTGAGGTATCTTAGATGGTCACTCACAAGCTTTTAAGATCCTAGATGCTACTTACCAAAGTAGAATGTAGGACATTTTCTTTATAAACTATGATATGCCAGTTGAGCTAGATGTCCCCCAAGACCATGGTCCTCAGCCCAGTAATTCAGTTCCTCAGGGAGTTTGGATGTGTCTGTGAATCTTACATGACCTTGCAGTGCATAAGAGTTCCAAGTTCCCCACAGCCTCTCCAACATTTATTTTCTCTGCTGACTTCCCCAGAATTATGTACTGTCTTACCTTTCACCAAAGTTACCGTGTATCTATTATCTAGTTAGTGGTTTTCCCTCCCCAACCCTCCCCTCGCTAGGAACCATCAAAGACTGTTTCTATACATAAACGTTTTCATGAATTTTTATAATAGTGGTCTCATACAAATTTGTCCTTTTGTGACTGACTTATTACACTCAGCATAATGGCCTGCAGATTCATCCATGTTGTGAGATGTTTCAAAGATTCATCATTGTTCTTTATTGTTATGTAGTAGTCCCTTGTGTATATATACCATTGTTTGTTTACCCATTCATCTGTTGATGGCACTTAGGTTATTTGTATCTTTTTGCAGTTGTGAATAGCCCTGCAGTAAACATGGGTGTGCATGTGTCTGTTTGTGTGACAGCTCTTATTTCTCTAGGATATTCCTAGGAGTGAAATTGCTGGATCATATGGTATTTCTGTTGCTAGCTTTTTGAGGAAGCGGCATATGGTTTTCCAAAATGGTTGTATCATTTTGCCTTCCCACCAGCAGTGCATAAGAGTTCCAGGCTCCCCACAGCCTCTCCAATGTTTATTTTCTGTGTTTTTTTTTTTTTTTGATTCATGCCAATAATGTTGGAGTGAGATGGTTTTGATTTGCATTTCTTTGATGGCTAGTGATCTTGAGCATTTCCTCATGTGCTTGTTAGCTGTTTGAAAGTCTTCTTTGGTGAAGTGTCTCTTCATATCCTTTCCCCATTTTTTAATTAGATTATTTGACTTTCTGTTGTTAGAGGTGTTAGATTTTCCTATAGATTTTAGAGATTAGACTTTTGTCGGAGCCAAAATTTTTTTCACAGCTTGTAGGTTCTCTTTTTTACTCTTTTGGTAGTCTTTTGATGAGCAGAAATGTTTAACTTTTAGAAGATCCCAGTAATCTTGCTTATCTTCTGGTATCCGTGTATTGTTAGTTGTGGTTTATATTCTGCTTATACCATGTATTAGGGTCTCTAATGTTGACCCTGTTTTTTCTTCTATGATCTTTATGGTTTTGAGTGTTATATTTAGGTCTTTGATTAATTTTGAATTAGTTTTTGTGTATGGTGTGAGGTATGGGTCCTGTTTCATTTTTTCACAGATGGACATCCAGTTTTACCCAGCATCATTTGTTAAAAGACTGCCTTTTTCCCATTAAATGGGTTTTGGGCCTTTGTTGAAGATCAGGTGACTGTAGGTGAATGGATTTACGTCTGGGTTCTTGATTCTGTTCCATTGGTCAGTTCTGTTCCATCGGTCTGTCATTGTATGAGTACCAACCAGGCTGTTTTGACCGCTGTAGCTGTATAGTAGGTTCTGAGGACAGATAATATGAGTCCTTCTACTTTATTCTTTTTGTTCAATAGTGCTTTACTTATCCGGGCCTCTTTCCTTTCCATATAAAGTTAATGATTATTTTTTCCATCTCATTAAAGAGTTCTGTTGGTATTTGGATCAGGATTGCATAGTATTTTTAGATTGCTTTGGTAAGAATAGACATTTTCACAATGTTGTGTCTACCTGTCCATGATGTGGTATGTTTTTCCATTTATGTAGGTCTCATCATTTGATTTCTTGACTGCTGCTTCCGTGGGCATTTATTGTGGATCCAAGTAAAATGAAATCCTTGAAGATTTCAATATTTTCTCCTTTTACCATGATATTGCTTATTGGTCCCATTGTGAGGATTTTTTGCTTTCCTTATGTTAAAATGCAGTCCATACTGAAGGCTGTAGTCTTTGATCTTCACCAGTAAGTGCCTCAAGTCGTCTTTACCTCCAGCAAGCAAGGTTGTATCATCTGCATATCACAGGTTGTTAGTGAACCTTCCTCCAATCCTGATACCACATTCTTCTTCATATAGCCCAGCTTCTCAGATTATTTGCTCACCACACAGATTGAATAAGTATGGTGAAAAGGATACAACCTTGATACACCCCTTTCCTGACTTTAAGCCACACGGCATTTCAGCTTTCTCTTTGAACAGCTGCCTCTTGATCTGTATGTATGTACACACACACACAAATCCCCATCTCTGTATGTTTATGTTTACAGCTAAAAATGGGCATTCACAAAAGTGTTTATGTTGCTACATCTCTAGATGTGATCTTTGTTTTCCTTTTTATATTTCTGTTTCTTTGCAGCAAGCATGTTTTATTTCCGAAGTCATTACTTTTATAAAGATTAAAGCTGTGTTTTTTTGTTTGTTTCTATTTTTTAAAGCTACAGCTTTGGGTTGTCAAATCCAAACTGCTTTAAAGACAACTCCAAGCTGTTCCCCAGTCCACTGCTATCCAAGATTTTTCACTGCCCTTTTCTTACTGTCCCATTCAAGCAAATTTTCCCCAGACCTTATCCTTCTATTCCTTTGACCCCAGGTTCATGGTCATCTTCCATATTCGCCCATTTGCCTCTGAAGAGCCTCTCTGCTCACTTTTGTCTAAGTGAACTGGTCAGGGAAGGAAATGAGAATGTTGAAATTATGTTCTACAAGTAATTGCCAATAGAATGTGATCTCCATCAGGGCCCAGGAGTGGCTCAGAAAATACTGTACCTCTTCAATGGGTTGATCTTTTTTGTCTCATTCCTTTTATCCTATAAGTTCCTATAAGACAGGAGCCTTACTTGTTTTCTATAATGCTCTGAACATTTTGGGTAGTTAATATACGTTAATGAGTAAAATCTTTTTTAAAAACATGCTCAGAATTTACTTCATAAAAATGAGTTTTAAGATCTGTTGTCAATTTGGGCCAAAATTTGTGCTCGTACAGGGATGTAGAAAAGCACGGGTTTTAACGACAAAAAGACTTATGTTCAGATCCAGGTCACAGTTTTGTAATCATAGGCTAGTCACTTAAGCCTCTCAACTGCCTCAAATTATAGCCTTGCTGATTCTCTTCTGGACTTTGCAGTGGCCTTCCCTCTGGTCCACCTGGCTTCAGTTCGCTTACCTAACTCTGTCTTCCATAGTGCTAGCAGCGTAGTATGCCTACAGGGTAAACCTGACGATATCATCCCCAGACTGAAACCCCTCAGAGGCTCTCTGACGCTGTGTTGCTTCTTCTGCTTTTGCTCCTGGAAGTCTTTCTTTAAATTTGACACTTGAATAGTTCCAAACTCCTGGTTGTTGTTGTTGTCAGTTGCCATGGAGTCAGTTCCAACTAATGGCGACCCTATGTGTGCAGAGCAGAACTGCTACATAGGGTTTTCAAGACTGTTACCTTTGGGAAGCTGGTCACCCAGCCTGTCTTTTGAGGTGCCCCTGAGTGGGTTCAAACTGCCAACCTTTAGCTCTCTACAAATCCCATACTGTTTCCTGCATTGTCCCCATGGCATTCCTCTACCCGCAAGGCATTTTCCCTTTCTTCCTGTGGCCAACTGTTTCTCCTGTTCCCCAGAACTGGGCTTGGTAGTCCCCTCTCCAGGATGCCTCTTTGACCTAAAGGCTAGGCATCTTCCTTCTCTACCCACTCAGACTGTTAACTGCTTGAGGAAGGAACTACAGAATTTGTTTTAGTTTCTTCTGTATGGAAGAGTTCCTGGTCTGTAACGGCATTCAGATGTTTATTAAACTGTGTTATAAAGTATATATGTTTTTGAGATGTTCCAACAAATGGATGCAGCTCAAGAAGTGTTCATTGATCTATGCCAAGAAATTTGGAAGACAGCTCCCTGGCCAACTGACAGGAAGAGATCCACATCTGTGCCCATTCCAAAGAAAGGTGATCCAACAGAATGCAGAAATTATGGAAAAAATATCATTAATAGCACACAGAAGTAAAATTTTGCTGAAGATCATTCAAAAGTGGCTGCAGCAGTAGACCCACAGGGAACTGTCAGAAATTCAAGATGGATTCAGAAGAGGGCATAGGACAAGGAGATTTCATTGCTGATATGAGATGAATCTTGTCTGAAAGCAGAGAATACCAGAAAGATGTTTACTTGTATTTTATTGACTATGCAAAGGCATTCGACTGTGAGGATTATAACAAATTATGGATAACATTGTGAAGAATGGGAATTCCAGAACACTTGGTCGTGCTCGTGAGGAACCTGTACATAGATAACCTGTACACAGAACAAGGGGGTGCTTCGTGGTTTAAAATCAGGTAAGGTGTGTGTCAGGTTCGTACCCTTTCATCACATTTATTAATCTGTATGCTGAGCAAATAATCCGAGAAGCTGGAGTATATGAAGAAGAATGGGGCAACAGGATTGGAGGAAGAGTCACTAACAACCTGTGTTACGCAGATAACACAGCCTCACTTGCTGAAAGTGAAGAGGACTTGAAGCACTTACTGGTGAAGATCAGAGACTGCAGCCTTCAGTATGAACTACACATCAACATAAAGAAAACAAAAATCCTCACAGCTGGACCAATAAGCAACATCTTGATAAACGGAGAAAATCCACAGTGAACGTCCATGGAAGCAGCAGTCAAGAAATCAAATGACATATTGCCTTAGACAGATGTGCTCCAAAAGACTTTTTAAGGTGTTGAAAAGCAAAGGTGTCACCCTGAGGACTAAGGTGCACCTGACCCAAGCCATGGTATTTTCAGTTGCCTCATATGCGTGCAAAAGCTGGACAATGAATAAGTGAGACCAAAGAAGAATTGATGCTTTGAATTACAGTGTTAGCGAAGAATATTGAACATGGACTACCAGAAGAACGAACAAATCTGACTTGGAAGAAATGCAGCCAGAGTGCTCCTTAGAAGCAAGGATGGTGAGACTTCGTCTCAGCTACTATGGACATTTTCAGGAGGGACCAGTCCTTGGGGAAAGACATCATGCTTGGTAAAGTAGAGGGTTAGCGAAAAAGAGAAAAACCCTCAATGAGGTGGATTGACACAGTGGCTGCAACAATGGACTCAAACATAAAAACGATTGTGAGGATGGCACAGGATTGAACAGTGTTTTGTTCTGTTGTACATAGGGTCACTATGAGTCAGAACCGACTCAGTGGCACCTAACAACAATGACAAACTCCAAATTATTTTTTACCTATAGAATGTGTTCTAAATTTTATATGATTGCCTCCAAAATTAGGAAAAGACCTCAAAAAAAGAAAACTCTATGGAATACAGTAACTTAAAAATACCATCAGCTGGACAGAAACAACTTTTGTTGGTATTTTGAAATATATGATAGAGAATTTTAATAAAATTATAAAATGGTAGAAGCTAAAACCTGCAATTTTTCTTTCAGAACCAGTTTCTAGGGAAATCACTAGGTTTGCAAATTACGTGCATTAAAAATTAATAAGCCAAAAAAAACCATTGCTGTTGAGTCAATTCTGACTCGTAGCTACCCTATAGGACAGAGCATAGAGTTTCCAAGTAGCAGCTGTTGGATTCTAACTGTGGACCTTTTGGTTAGCAGCTGAGCTCTTAACCACTATACCAGCTTATTATGCTTCCTACATCAAATAA
Source organism: Loxodonta africana (assembly GCF_030014295.1). Lineage (NCBI taxonomy): Eukaryota > Metazoa > Chordata > Mammalia > Proboscidea > Elephantidae > Loxodonta > Loxodonta africana. The sequence continues at coordinate 42,586,590 of NC_087367.1, read as the reverse complement.
TACAAAATAGCTCTCATGTAAAATGTTGCTTTTTCCTAGTTTGAACAAAAAAACAAACAAACAAACTTGTCTCTTGTACCCTAAACCCCAAAATAATCTCTATCCCTCTTTTTTCAGAAAAGAAGATGAAATCCCAGTTAGAGAAGTGACTTGACCAAGTTACTGAGCTGGTCAGTGCAGAAACAGAAGCTGGAACCAGGGACTCCTGACTGCCCACCTGGTGCTTTTCCTCTCAGCCACATTTTCTGTTTCTCCACTGGAGTGAAAAGAAAAGTAAGTTTGTAAGCACTTCCTAATTCCCACGTGCTCAGATTAGGCCTGTTGTTGAGATTTCTTATTATACTTTTAGTCTCATTGAGATAGCCCTAAGCCTAAAGCATTAATTGTTCTTTCATACTCATGTATACAATTTCTTTTAGAATCAGAAGATATTCCCTCATAAGAGATTTCCTAATTTATTTTCTCAACTATTTTTGAAGTGGACACAACAAATAAGATATCTGAGGTCTCTCTTTTTTAAAAAAAAAGAATCTCGTAAGCAGTTCTATGATACATGTTTTTGTATCCTCTAAACTGTTTTCTTGGAATCAGTTTCCATACTGACTCATCCACCAAAGATTGCCTGTATTTTCCAGGCAAAGTAATAGTTGTATTATTTCTAAATGATTCATTACTTCTGAATCATAACACCTTGTGTACTCTGTTAACTAAACCATTTTCAACACACTTTTATGCAGTGTCTTCCATTTCTTATTCTTCAGATGTCCCATCTAAGTGGCATGGATATTCAGTCAGTTCTCTCTTGCTTTTCTGATCATGTTGATCATTTTCTTCTTGAACTCTTTCATCAGCTGAGATAAGCAGTGGAAGTTCTTCACCTTGTTCTCTCTGCTCCAGATGTTTCCTGAAGTGAAACACATAAATAGCAACATAAAAAATACGTGTAACACCGCTCTGTATTTTCCATTATTACGTTTGTGTTGCTTAAGGTTTTATTAACTGATTTTCTTCATAAAATTAGGAAGAACATTAGGGAGAGACACCTATAAAAGCAAAGTATAACTCTAATGTTTGTTGATACATAAAATTTTTGAAATTCAGGATATAGGAAAAATGAAACACTCTCCTCCCTTGACTTCTGTAACATATGTGGCTTGTTCTCCTGTCCTTTGAAAACTCATTCTCTGTCTTCTCCCTTGCATCCTTCTCCTTCAGCCCATACGTGCCAGCCTTTCGTAGCATTTTGCCCTCGACTCTTTTCTTGCCCTGTGCCTGCTGAGTCTCATCCACTCCCCTGGCGTTAAAACCTTTATCTGGTGCTTACTCCCAAATCTTTATCTTCATCTTCTATCTCTGTTCTCCAGCTGTCATGGATTGACTTGTGTCCCCCCAAAATATTTGTCAACTTGGTTAGGCCATGATTTCCAGTATTGTGTGGTGGGCTTCCATTTTGTGATTGTAATTTCATGTTAAAGAGGATTAGGGCAGGATTATAATACCCTTACCCAGATCACATCCCTGATCCAATGTACAGGGAGTTTCCCTGGGGTGTGGCCAGCACCACCCTTTATCTCTCAAGAGATGAAAGGAAAGGGAAGTAGGCAGTGAGGGGGGACATCATACCACCAAGAAACCAGTGCTGGGATCAGAGTGCATCCTTTGGACCTGGGGCCCCTGCGTGGAGAAGCTCCTAGTCCCTGGGAAGACTGATGAGAAGGCCGACAGAGAAAGCCTTCCCCTGAAGCTGATGCCCTGAATTTGGACTTTTAGCCTACCTTATTGTGAGGATATAAACTTCTCTTTGTTCAAGCCATCCACTTGTGGTATTTCTGTTATAGCAGCACTAGATGACTAAGATAAGACACTAGTATATCCAGCTGCATGGGGAATATTTTTGAATACCCCATCAACAACCGGTGCCTGATAGGTCCCAGCCTCATCTCCATAACTATTTGAATTTATTTTTAATTTTTAAAATTTTTTTGTCAAATAATATAGTCTTATATTGAAAGTGTCAAATAATGCTAAATGGCTTTTAACAGAATAATAGTTTCCACTCCCAACCTCAGAAATAACCACTGTCACCTTTTTCATAGCTATTTCTTCTGTTATTTGCTAAATCTCCAGATTTCTAAATGCATATATTAATTACCAGTTAATTTAAAATGCTAAGTCTTGCCTAGTATGAATTTTAGCTCTCTCTCACCCCTTTTCCACCACATTAACTGAATAAAGGATACCAATTATATATCATCTCAGTAGATACAGAAGAAACATTTGACAAAATTAAACACCCATATATGATTTTTTTTTTTTTAATTCTTAAATTCTCAACATACTAGAAGGAGAACTTTGTCTAGTCTACTGAAGGGAATCTACGAAATACCTACAGCTGTCATAATACTTAGGAGACAAAGCATTCAGTCTTTTACCATTAAGATAGCTACAAGGTAAGAATTTCTGATCTCACCATTTTTATTCAGTATTATTCTGAAGATCCTAGCCACGGTAGTAAGGCAGTAATGATTGGAAAGGAAGAAGTAAAACTATTCTTAGATGACATGATTGTTTACATAGAAAATCCCAAGGAATTTACAAAAATAAAAAGCTATTGGAATTAATAAGTGGATTTAGCAAGGTGGCAAGTTATAAGGTCTATATACATAAATCAACAACGTTTCTATATACTAGCAATAGACAATGTGGAAAATGATGTTAAAGCAATACCATTTATGTTAGCATCAAAAAAAAATTTAAATACTTGGGAATAAATTTAATGAAAAATGTGTAAAACATTTGTAAAAGAAATTAAGGAGGGTCTAAATAAATGGAGAAATATACAACGTTCATGAATTGGAGACTTGATACTGTTAAACATTCCGTTGTCACCAAATGGAGATTCAGATTCAGTGGAATTTCAGTTTCCTGGCAGGCTTTCTTTGTGGAAATTGACAAGCTGATTCCAGTACTTAAATGGAAATGCAGAGGATCTAGAATAGCCAAAACAATTATGGAAAAGAGCAAAAAAAATTGAAAGATACGTATTACTATGTTAAGACTTACTGTAAAGCAGCAGTAGTTAAGACAGAATAGTATTAGCATATATATTTTTTATAGGCATACAAATAGAGAATCCAGAAATAAACCCATATATATATATATATTATATTTATATGGTCATTTGTTTTTCAGCAAAGGTACCATGATACTTCAGTGAGGACAGGTTAGCCTTTTCAACAGGTAATGCTGGATGATCTTCAAACTCAACTTCATACCATATGTAAAAATTAATTCAAATGGATCATAAACCTAAACATAAAAACTGAAACAATAAAACTACAAGGAAAAAAAAAAGCTCAAGAGAAAAATCTTCACGAACTTGGAATAGGCAAAGGTCTTTTTAAGACAGGATACTAATGTATTAACTATAAAAAAAAAATGATTAATTGTATTTTGTCAAAACTGAAACACGCTTTTCAAAACCCATCATTAAGACAATGGATAGAGAAGGTACGGTCCAGGAGATAATATCTTTATCTAAAATATGTAACAAAGCCTTAGAACTCAACAACGAAGGGCAGCCCAAAAGATTTTAAGACACTTGAGAAAAGAAAATAATACAAATTGCCAGTTGTTGTTGTGTGCCATCAAGTCTATTTCAACTCACAGTATTTAACATCATTAGTCGTCAGGGAGATGCCGTTTAAGCCACAGTGAGACACCACTTCACGCCCACAAAAAGCAGTTGCTGTTGAGTCAGCTCCAGCTCACAGCTTCTAGCTTCCCCCTGTGTGTCAGAGCACAGCTGTGCTCCATAGGGTTTACAGTGGCTGATTTTTCGGAAGTAAATCACCATGCCTTTCTTCTGAGGCATCTCTGGGTAGACTTGAATCTCCACCCTTTCAGTTAGCAGCTGAACATGTTTGCACCATCCAGGGACTATTAAAATGGCTAAAATTAAAGAAACTGACAAGTATTCCCAAGGATATAGAGCCACTAGAGCTCTCAGCTGTTGCTGGTGAAAGTATAAAATGCTTTTTTTGCAGTTTTTTATAAAGTAAAACACTTACCATGGCTCAGTAATTCCGTTGGTTGTTACCCAAGAGAAATGAACACATATCCACAAAAAGACTTTCACTTGAATATTCACAGCACCTTTAATTCACAATATCCCAAACTAGAAACAACCAAATGGCCATCAACTGATGAATAGATAAAACAAATTTTGGTATATTCATATAGTAGAATACCTACTCAACAATAAAAAGGAATATTCTACTGATACATGCAGAAATGTGGATGAGTCTCAAAACCATTGTGCCAAGTGAGAGAAGCTAGACAGAAAAGTGCCTATACTATATGATTACATTCATATGAAGTTGTAGAACTGGCAAAATTAATCTATAGTATTTTTATTAAGAACCCGATTCCCTGATATTGAGAGTGTGTGGGTTGATTGGGAAGGGGCATGGGGATAATTTCGGGGTGATGGAAATGTTCTCCTTTTTTAGGGTGATGGTTACATGGGCCTTGTCAAATCTCATTGAACTGTACACTTAATACATAAATAATCTTATTGTGGAATAATTTTAAAAATTTGCAATTTTAACCATTTTTAAGTGTACAATTCAGTGACATTAATTACATTCTCCATGCTGGGTAACCATCACCACTATCTATTTCCAAAAGCTTATCATCACCTCGCACAGAAACTCAATACCCCTTAAGCAGTAACTCCCTATTTCACCATCTCCAAAGACCCTTGTAACCATAAATAAACTTTTTTCTCTATGACTTTGCCTATTTTGGAAACCCTGGTGGCATAGTGGTTAAATGCCACGGCTGCTAACCAAAAGTTCGGCAGTTCGAATCTACCAAGCGCTCCTTGGAAAGTCTATGGGGCAGTTCTGCTGTGTCCTACAGGGTCGCTATGAGTCAGGATCGCCTCAACGGCAGTGGGTTTGGTTTGGCTTGGTTGCCTATTCTAGATATTTCATATAAGTGGGATCATAAAATATTTGTCCTTTCATAATAAAATCTATTAAGAAAACATTCTGCACCCCACTTTGAAGAGTGGCATCTGGGGTCTTAAACACTAGCAAGTGGCCATCTAAGATGCATCAATGAATCTCAACCCACCTGGATCAAAGGAGAATGAAGAACACCAAGGACACAAGGTAATTACGAGCCCACGCCACATAAACCAGAGACTACATCACCCTGAGACCAGAAGAACTAGATGGTGCTCTGCTACAACCAATGACTGCCCTGACAGGGAACACAACAGAGAACCCCTGAGGGAGCAGGAGAGCAGTGGGATGCAGACCCCAAATTCTCATAAAAAGACCAGACTTTATGGTCTGACTGAGACTAGAAGGACCCCAGTGGTCATGGTCCCCAGACCTTCTGTTGGCCCAGGACAGGAACCATTCCCAAAGACAACTCTTCAGACATGGATTGGACTGGACAGTGGGTTGGAGAGGGATGCTGATGAGGAGTGCGCTTCTTGGATCAGGTGGACACTTGAGACTATGTTGGCATCTCCTGCCTGGAGGGGAGATGAAAGGGTAGAGGGGGTTAGAAGCTGGCGAAATGGACACAAAAAAAGAGAGTGGAGGGAGGGAGCGGGCTGTCTCATTAGGGGAAGAGTAATTGGGAGTGTGTAGCAAGGTGTATATAAATTTTTGTGTGAAAGACTGTCTTAATTTGTAAACTTTCACTTAAAGCAGAATAAAAATTATATTTAAAAAAATGTCCTTTTGTGTCTGACTTATTTCACTTAGCTGATGTTTTCAAGTTTCATCCTTGTAGCATGCATCAGAACTAAATTTCTTTTTATGGCTGAATAATATTTCATTGTATGGATATACCACATTTTGTTTATCCAATTATCTATTGATGGACACTTGGTTGTTTCTACCTCTTGGCTGTTGTGAATAGTGCTGCTGTAAACATTAGTATACAAGTATCTGTTTGTATCCCTGATTTCAGTTCTTTTGGGTATATACCTAGGAGTGGAATTGCTGGGTCATACGGTAATTCTGGAAACCCTGGTGGTATAGTGGTTAAGAGCTATGTGGCTGCTAGCCAAAAGGTTGGTGGTTCAAATCCACCAGCTGCTCCTTGGAAACACAACGGGGCAGTTCTGCTCTGTCCTATGGGGTCACTATGAGTCAGAATCAGCTTGAAGGCAGCAGGTATATATATATATGTATTTATGTGTATATGTATATGGAGAGAGAGAGGTGGTAATTCTAGTTTTAACTTTTTTGAGGAATCGCCAAACTACTTTCCAAAGCAATTATACCATTTTGCATTCCTGCCATCAACGGATGAGGGTTTCAGTTTGTCCACATCCTCACTGATACATGTTATTTTCCATTTTTCTGATAATAGCCATGTTAGTGAATGTGAAGTGGTATCTCATTGTGGTTTTGATTTGCATTTTCCTAATGAAAAATAGTATTGAACATCTCATCATGTGCATATTGGCCATTTGTATGACTTCTTTGAAGAAATGTCTGTGCAAGTCGTTTGCCTTTTTTGTCTTTTTTGTCATTGAATTGTAGAGGAGTTATTTATATATTCTGGATATTAAGCCTTTATCAGATATATGGCTGCTGAATATTTTTTCCCCTTCTGTAGGTTGTTTCTTCACTTTCTTGATAAAATCTTTTGATGTACTAAAGTTTTTAGTTTTGACGAAGTCCAGTTTATCTGTTTTTTCCTTATTGCCTGTGCTTTTGGTATCATACCTAAGAATCCATTGTCAAAAACAAAGTCCTAAACCCCATGCACAGCAGAACAAAACAGTGCCTGGTTCTGCACCATCCCTTTGGTCAGTTGTGGATTTCTCTGGCTGGTTTTTGGAAGTAGACGGCATGGTCCATCTTACTCTGGAAGCTGCACTGAAACCTGTTCAGCATCATAGCAAGATGCAAACCACCGCTGACAAATGGGTGGTGGCTGTACATGAGGTACATTGACTAGGAATTGAACCTTGATCTGGCATGGAAGATAAGAATCCTACCACGGAGCCACCATTGCCCCAAAGAAAAATTACTGGGTAGTAAAAAGAACAAACTACTGATAGACGTAACACAGCAGGTGAGTCTCAAAATCATTACGTTCAGTGTAAAAAGCCAGACACAAAAGAGTGCATGTATGATTCAATTTTGTTGAAATTCGGTGATTACCTGGGCCTGGGGGCTGTGGAAGATAATCCACTGCAGATTGGCAAAGAGAATCTTTTAGGGGTAATGGGCGTGTTCTATTATTGATGGTAGCAGTAAATTCTCAGTATATGCAACTGTTTATGTTGATCGAATTGTGTACTTTGAATATATATGTGTATATTATACCTTAATAACATTGATTGTAAAAATTAAAAAAAAGATGCTGAAGCTTTACCCCCATTTTCCTTAAGAGTTTTATGGTTATAGTTCTTATATTTAAGTTATTGATCCATTTTGAGTTTATGTTCATTTATGGTGTGAGGTAAGGGTCCAACTTCATTCTTTTGCGTTTGGAGGTCCAGTTGTCCTAGCACCATGTGTTGAAGAGAAAGTTCTTTCCCTATTAAATGAGCTTGGCAAAAATCAGTTGACCACAAATGTTATGAATCTGTTTCTGGACTCTTAATTCTATTCCGTTGGGCTATACATCTGTCCTTATACCAGAACCACACTTTGATTACTGTAGCTTTATAAAAGCTTTATAGTACATTTTAAAAGCCAGAAATATGAGTCCTCTTACTTTGTTCTTTTCTAAGATCGTTTTGGCTGTTTGATGCCCCTTGCAATTCCATATAAACTTGAGGATCAGCTTTTCCATTTCTGCAAAAAAAGGCTGTTGAAATTTTTGTAGAGATTGTGTTGAATCTTTAGGTCACTTTGGTTAATATTGCCATCTTTTAAGACAATAATATTAAGTCCTCCAAGCCATAAACATGCGGTGTCTTTCCATTTATTTAGGCTTTAATTTCTTTCAGCAATATTTTACAGTTTTTGATATTAAATTTATTAAAATTTATTTCTAGATATTTTATTTCTTTAGGCATTATTGTAAATGGAGTTATTTTTTAAATTTTCTTTTCAGATTGTTCATTGCTGGTGTATAGAAACACAATTGATTTTTGTGTGTTGATCTTGTACCCTGAAAGTTTGCTAAATTCGTGTATTAGCTCTAGTAGCTTTCTTGTGGGTTCTTTGGGGTTATATATACATACATACATACATGTACGTATATATATGTATATATGTATAGAATCACGTCAGCTGTGAATATGGGTAGTTTTACTTCTTTCCTGTTGTGGATACCTTTTATTTCTATCTCTCTTTATTTCTTTGGCAAGAACTTCCAGCATGGTGTTTAAAAGCAATGGTGAAACATGCATTTTTATTGTGTGTACATTATACATCAGTAAAGTTTTTAAAATAAAAGTGAGGCTCTGAAAATCTATGGGGAAGCTCTGTGTTTGTGGGCGGCATATGTCAATTAGTAGGCCTCACTATCAGGCAATCATGTGGCTACGTGGTATTTCTGTTTCTCCAGAAAAGGATTCTTTAATCCACAGTGGAGGCTGGAATTTAGAGGTAATAAGCCTGGTTTCTAGTAATCTAGACCTGGGCAGGGGAAGGGGAGCTGGTGCACTCATTATTCAGTATATAGGCTTTTACTTAATTTTCCTCTATTTTCAATCCTCTCACTACACTCTGTCTCTGATGCTCTTGGGGTTGTTGCTTTTCTGGTTCATTTTTTTTCACCCATCAGATAAACTTCCTGTCTTCAGCAGTGTGAAAAAAAAAAAAAAAAAACCAAACCAAACCCATTGCCATCAAGTCAATTCCAACTCATAGCAACCCTACAGGACAGAGTAAACTGCCCCATATGGTTTCCAAGGAATGCCTGGTGGATTCAAACTGCCGACCTTTTGGTTAGCAGCCATAGCTCTTAACCACTACGCCACCAGGGTTTCAGCAGTGTGAGGAAGGGGTGATTTTCTGACTTTGTGGGGGCAGCAAGAAGGTCTTAACTGCCCTTTGCAGACTTTCAAACAATGCCCCTATGTTCAGTCTTCTACCCTACCTCATGTTCTGTGGTACCTGGTACCTCCAAACCAGGCCTTTTTTGGGTTGTTCGGGGTGAATTGGTGTGCTTGCCGCCAGTATCCCTTCCTCTTCTACTCTGCCAAGTCATTTACCATTTCCTCTTCTGGTTTGTATTTTCATCTCTAGTGATTTGGGGTTCTAGTTGTCTTCTAGGTTGTTTGAAGATGGGGTTTGCATTCCTGTTGCTTATTCTTATTGTTTAGAGGGACTTCAAAGGAGAAGGGGCAGAAAACTTCTTTTCTCCATCAGCTTAAAACTGCAAAACCCATGCTGAACGTTCTCAACTTCAGCGTTACCAAACTCCTTATAGTTCTCTAAACACGCAAGCCCCTTTCAAATCTCGGGCCTTTGTAGAATTCCTTTTTGCTTACTAGGTCCAGTTCAGTGCCTTTGCCACGTAGTAAGCCTCTCATTTTTCAAAATTCAGTTCCTGTTCCTCCAATTTTTCATGTCTGCTACCTCTGTACCATTGTTTCACAAAAAATCCACTTCATCAGGGATTGCCATGTAGCAGTTTACAATGGAGGAATACCAGGAAATACACTGGAAAGTAGCTGTTGGAGTAATCGAAATCTGCTTGAAGTAGAAGAGATAATAAATGCCCAATAATTATTTGTTTAGTGAACTCTGAAGTTGTGTATGAATCGCTAGGCCAGAAATTGGGAAAACAAATTCCAGCCCTTTGCAGGGATGAAGGAAGCAGGAGAGACAAAAGGCTTGAAGGGGGGAGGGGGTACAGCAGGCAACATGCCTTAAGACCTGAGATGGAATAAATACGAATATTTAAAAATAATTCACTATAGTTTCCAAAGAAATCTGTTATATTCCGCTTTCTACCCTTGATACAACAGATGTTTGGACTGATTGAAAAAAAATCTAAGATTATAAAATACTCATTTCATTTGCCATTAAGAAAGAAAAAAAACACAACTATATGATGCAGCGCTTTCTTATCATTTAGAACTTTTTTTTATTTATTGAAAGAGTTCTAGAGTTATGATGACAGATATTTTTAATTACATATCATTCTTGCATATACATTTTAAAAAAGAAAATATAGATGAAAAAATAGTTAAAATATTCCTAAAATTTCAATTCTGTTTCTGACACTTTAAAATCACAATTTTTAGTCATTTATTTTCATGTTTTCCCACACAGCAGTATCTTCTAAGCCATTAAAACTGTTTGATGATGAAGCAATTCTTAAAAGAGTTCTCTGCTATGGTCTTTGGGGTTTTTTGGCCAAGTCATTCTGCATGTTTTTTATGTTGCTGCTGTCTTGATCTTACTTGAAAGTGTCAATGACAACGATGTCACAATTCTGCCTGGCCAACAGAGATTTTAAGATGCTATCAACTGTGAGATATATTACCATTTCAATGATGTTAAATTGTCAAAAAATGTGTCTTAGAGCTGAAAAATACTGTAGCTCAGCAGTTAATGCAATTCTGGCACTTAGAACTTTCTCGTTCCCATTGTTATATTAAGGCTTCTATTTTTTATATTTATAACTTAATTTTTAAAACAGTGCCTTTTGTGAAAAATTTTAGGGTTTTCTTCTTTCTGCTTTGAAATTTTCTTTACATTTATTTTGCTTAAGTTAGCAGTTTTGTCTTTTCCAACCTTTAAAAGAGGCCTGATGAATAAATACGCCTCCTATATCTCAGATGATTTAATGAAGCCTCCACGAATATCCAGTAAAATATTCACTGGCAAACTCAACAGTTAGAGTCAAAAGTTTATTGTACAAATAGGTGTCATCCTAGTAGGACATCTGTAGTAAACTGCTGCTAAAAGACTCTTTTCTCCTTTCTTCCTTCCTGCTCAACATCATTTAATCGATGAACGTAATACCTTATACTTCCGTGAGTTCTTATCTCACATACTATTAGACCTCTTGCCGCAGATCTTTTTGTATTCTGGCCTTCTCTTAAAGCTCTGGCTTAACCCAGCCATTCACCATCCTTATGCCTACATCACGCCTGCTGAGTGTTTCAGGACCTATTCTTACTGTGTTACTAGTCTGATCCCTTATTTTTATTAGCAACTATTTTGGATTTTCACTACTCCCCAAATCCCTTACCACCTCTTCGTTTCCCCAAACCTTAATAGATAATTTTGCCCTCAAAGTCACTGAGAAAATTGAAGCTATCATGAAAAAATTATTTACTTTGCCTCTGTCTATAAACATATTCCATTGGTTTCTTTCCTCCTGTCACACTGGGAAAAGTATCCATCTTCCTGTTTGAGGTTAAGTTCTTAACCAGGACTTTGACTACTAGCTCCTACCTCCTTAGGGCTGCTACTGGGCTTTTTGTCCAACATACAAACTCAGATATCTCCATCCTTTAAAAAAAAATCCATTGCCCCATCTCTTGTAGCTATTCTTTTTTGACTATTCTTTCACAAACAAGAGTCTCTGAGTGGCACAAGCAGTTAAGCGCTTGACTGCTAACTATTCCAGTCCACCCAGAGGGACTTCAGAAGAAAGGCCTGGAGATCTACTTCTGAAAGATCACAACCACTGAGAACCTTGTGGAGCACAGTTTAATTCTAAAACACATGAAGTCTCCATGAGACTTGTTTCCTTAGCAAACAAATGGAGAGTCTAGTCTGTTTACACTACTTCTTTGAAGCTCATTCACTGAAATTGCACTTGCTGTGGTTACCAGTGAACTTCATATTGACAAATCCAGTGGGCAACTTTTGTTTTTCCTGGACTTCTCCTTCAGCCTCCATGAAACTGCTTTCTCTTGTTACCTTTCTGGCTAGTCCTTATTAGGCACAATCTAAGAGTTCTATTCCTCTGTTTAATCCAGAAATGTCACAGTGTTCCCAACTCTGTCTTCAGCACAGAACTCTCTTCATTTTATATACTCACCCTGAGTAGCCTCTTAGAGCCGCATCCCACCCCGGGTCTTTCTCTTGATCTCCAGATTTTTTTTTTTTTCCATAGCCTTGCTTAAATTATTGTATTCAGTTCTTAACAATAACCACATGGGCTAGGTACAATTATTAGCAGGCACGGGAACTGACATTTAGAACAATTAAATAACTTGCCTCAGTTCATGAACTAGTTGAGCCCAGGGTTCAAGGCCAGGTGCTCTGTCTCTAAAGCATGTACTCTTAACCTATATGTTGTTGTTTTGTGCCATTGAGTCAGTTCCAACTCATAACAACCCTATAGCCACCCTATTGGACAGGGTAGAACTGTCCCGTAGGGTTTCCTAAGCAGTAGTCTTTTTTTTTTTTTTTCCTTTCTGTTTTTGAACATTTTATTGTGCTTTAGGTGAAAGATTACTTAGCAAATTAGTTTTCCAATCAATGATTCTTACACAAATTGTTCCGTGACATTTGTTGCAATCCCCACAATGTGTCAGCACTCTACGCATTTCTTCCCTGGATTCCCCATTTGTCTGGTTTCCTTGTCCCTCCCTGCCTTCTCATCTTTGCTTCTGGGCAAATGTTGCCATTTTGGTCTTGTATAGTTGATTGTTCCAAGGAGCACATTCTCTACTGTTTATTTTACAGGCTCGTCTATTACTTGGCCGAAAGATGGCCTCTGGTGGTATCTTATCTTAGGCAATAGGTTGGAAGTTCCTCCTGTCTCTTTCAGACTAGTAAGTCTGGTCTTTTTTTTTTTTTTTAATTTGAATTGTGTTCTACATTTTTTACCCATTCTAACTGGGATCTTCTATTGTGGTCCCAGTCAGAGTAGTCGGTATTCATAGCCGGGCACGGTCTAGTTCTTCCGGTCCCAGGTTAGAGGAGGCTGTGATTCATGTGAGCGATTGATCCTTTGGATTAATTGCTTCTTCGAGTCTTCTATTTTCTTCATTCTTCTTTGCTACAGGTGGGACTAGAGCAATAGTTGCTTCTTAGATGGCTGCTATTCTCCAGATTTTTATAGGTAAATTTTATCCAGTCATCACCACTTGGATGTTCCACACATACCTTCTCAAACAGCATGTTTAGAATAAAACTCTATCTTTACTATGACCACCCCCCAAAAAAAACAAAACCAAAAACCTGTTTCTCCTCTCTTGGGGAGTAGGCAATATCAGTCTCCCCAATACACAAGCCAGAAACCCTAGATTCTTCCTTCTCACTTTCCCCTCTCCCTGTTCTGTAGACTCTGCCTTCTTGGCTATTTAATCCATGTCCTCTTCTTTGTTATTCCTGCAACCTGCTTTATGTTCTCACCACTTCTTGTCTAGGTGATTTCATGCCTCTACTCTGATCTCTTTCTATCTGGCCTCCAGTCAATTGCTAGAATGATCTTTCTGAAACATAAATCTCATCATGTTACTTCCAGTCTTTGTTCTTCCCATAGTTTTCAGAACAAAGTTCAGACTCCTTAGTTTAGCAAACTTGGTCTAGTCCCTGCTGCTCTCTGATTTCCTCTCCTCCTGCTTGTCTGTACACTTCTCCAGTGAAACCAGCTGGAGCTACTTCTAGTTCTGAACTCAGCTATGTTATGCTCTGAGCCTTCACATATGTGTTTCTCTCTGCCTAGAGTATTCTTCCCTTTTTGTCCAGTTAAACTCTCATTGATCCTTCAAAGCTAGGTATATCCATCCTTATTTTGAAAAGCCTTTGAGAGATGCTGCCTCTCAAAATAGACAAAGGACATGAAGAAACGCGTTTTACAAATGAACAGCAACGGAATGTCTAGTAGGTAAATCAAAAGATGTTCAGGTTCGCTAACATCAAGGAAATATGATTAAAACAATACACTTGCATTTTTTGTATATCAAATTAGCAAAACTTTAAAAAAGTGTGGTTTTCACTCTAGAAGCACATGCGGGAAATGGACCCTCTCCTACTTTGATGTTCAGAGTATGTTGTTGTTAGCTGCTGTCAAATCAGCCCCCAACTCATGGTGACCACAAATACAATGAAACAAAACTCTGCCAGGTCCTGCGCCATCCCCATGATTGGTTACAGATTGGACCATTGTGATTCACAGACTTTTGTTTGATGACTGAATGAATTATAACAGTAACAGCTAACATTCATTGAGCATTTTCTGTATCTTAGGCACTGTTCTAAGCATTCGACATACATTAACTTAATCCTTGTTATATGGGCAATCCTTTTTTTTTCTAATAAACTTTGTTTTTTTAGAGCAATCTTAGGTTTACAGAAAAGTTGTGGAAAAAAAAGTATAGTGTTCCCATATAGCCATTACCCCACACACATGGTTTCTTCTATTATTAACATATTGCATTTGTGTGGCACATTTGTTACAATTGATGAACCAACATTAATACACCGTTATTAATGTAATTTCATCATTAGGGCTTTTGCTCTTTGTATTTTACAATCCTGTGGGTTTTTTAAAATAATTTTTTTTGTTGTTGAGAGTATACACAGCAAAACATAAACCAAATCAACAGTTTATGCATGTACAATTCAGTGACATTGATTACATTCTTTGAGTGTACAACCATTCTTATCCTCCTTTTCTGAGTTGTTCCTCCCCCATTAACATAAACTCACTGCCTCCTAAAGTTCCTGTCTAATCTTTTGAGTTGAATTTGTCACTTTGATCCCATATAGGTAAATCTTCAAAGAGCATAATGCTCAAATCAGACATTCTTTACTAGTTAAGCTAAACTACTGTTTGATTTTAAGGCTTTAGGGAATATTTTTGGTTTATGGTTTAAAGATTATCTCAGGGCAGTAGTTCCGGGATTCATTTATTCTCCATGGATCCAGAATATCTGGATTCTATGAGAATTTGAAATTCTGTTCTACATTTCCCCCTTTTGGTCAGAATTCTTCCATAGAATCTTCGATCAAAATGTTCAGTAATGGTAGCTGAGCACCATCCAGTTCTTCCCGTCTCATGGCAGAAGAGGCAGTTGTTCATGGAGGCAGTTAGTCACACATTCCATTTCTTCCTTTTATTCCTGACTCTCTTTCTTCCTCTGTTGCTCTAGACAAATAGACACCAATTGTTGTGCCTCGTATGGCTGCTCGCAAGCTTTGAAGACCCTAGGCACTACACAACAGACTTGAAGATAGAACAGAAGTACTAAACACCTTATTACGCCAGCTAACTGAGCTGTCCCATGAAAACATGATCCTAAACCTCCAAACCAAGGAAACAGATCCCATGGAGTGTCTAATTGTACATAAACAGCCTCAGCAGCTACTTTTTTTTTTTTTTAGGTGGTTGTGAATATATCATATAATATATAATACATATCATATCATGTCATATATAATAACACAGTGTTGCTAGTTCAACTTTTTATGGTTGTACAACTTACTGACAGCCATTACATTAATTGGCTGTGCAACCCTACCCTTAATCAATGTGATTTTTCCATCACCATAAGCCGAAAGTCAGTACTTTATAAGCAGTAACACCCCATTTCCTTCTTTCTCCCATCCCTTATAACCACTAATAAATTTTGGTCTTCTACACATTTGCCTGTTCTTGTATTTTTATATAAGTGACATCATACAATATTTGTCCTTTTGCAGTTGACTTATTTCATTCAGCATAATGTCTTCCAGCTCCATGAGAAGGATACTCTTAATATTTCTGTTTTGTGTGTTATCTTTCCCTTCAACTAAAATAGTTCTTGTCTACTATCTAATTAGTGAATACCTCTCTCCTTTCCTCCGCATCCTGTAACCATCAAAGATTATTTTCTTCTGTGTTTAAACTGTTTCTTGAGTTCTTATAATAGTGGTCGCATGAAATATTTGTCCTTTTACAACTGACTAATTTCACTCAGCATAATGCCTTTCGGATTCCTCCATATTATGAGATTTTTTTTTTTTTTTTATGAGATGTTCCAGTCTCTCCACAACCTCTCCAGCATTTGCCCATTTTTTTTATTGGGTTATTTGTCTTTTTGTAGTTGAGCTTTTGCAATAATATGTAGATTTTAGAGATCAGGCACTGATCAGAAATGTCCTAGCTAAAAACTTTGTCCTTGTCTGTAGGTAATGTTTTGACTCTTTTGGTGAAGTCTTTGGATGAGCATAGGTGATTGATTCTTAGGAGCTCCCAGTTATCTAGTTTTTCTTCTGCGTTCTTAATAATGTTTTGTATACTGTTTATGCCATGTATTAGGGCTCCTAATGTTGTCCCTATTTTTTCTTCCATGATCTTTATTGTTTTAGATTTTATATTTAGGTCTTTGATTCATTTTGAGCTCGTTTTTGTGCATGGTGTGAAGTATGGGGTCTTGTTTCATTTTTTTGCAGATGGATATGCCAGCACCGTTTGTTAAAAAGACTGTCTTTTCCTCATTTAAGTGCTTTGGAGCCTTTGTCAAATATCAGCTGCTCATATGTAGAGGGATTTATGTCTGGATTCTCAATTCCATTCCATTGGTCCACGTACCTGTTGTTGTACCAGTACCAGGCTGTTTTGACTACTGTGGCAGTATAATAGTTTCTAAAATCAGGTAGAGTGAGGGCTCCCACTTTGTTCTTCTTTTTCAATAATGGTTTACTTATCCGGGGCCTCCTGCCCTTCCATATGAAGTTGGTGATTTGTTTCTCCACCTCATTAAGGAATGTCTTTGGAATTTGGATCGGAATTGCATTAAATCTATAGATCGCTTTTGGTAGCATAGACGTTTTTATAATGTAAGTTTTCCTATCCATGAGCAAAGTATGTTTTTCCACTTATGTAGGTCTCTGTTGTTTTCTTGCAGAAGTGTTTTGGAGTATTTACATCTCTGGTAAGATTTATTCCCATGTATTTTCTCTTCTTGGTGGCTACTGTAAATGGTATTGAATTGGTGGTTTTCCTTTTCGATGTTCTTTTTGTTCGTGTAGACGACTCCAACTGTTTTTTGTATGTTTATCTTGTATCCCGATACCCTGCTGAACTCTTCTATTAGTTTCAGTAGTTTATTTTGAGGATTCCTTAGGGTTTTCTGTGTATGAGATCATGTCATCTGCAAATAGAGATGCTTTGACTTCTTCCTTGCCGATCTGGATGCCCTTTATTTATTTAGCCTATGTGCTCTGGCTAGGACCTCCAGCACAATGTTGCATAAGAATAGGGATAACGGGCACCCTTGTCTGGTTCCCGATCTGAAGGAGAATGCTTTCAGGCTCTCTCCATTTGGGACCATATTGGCTCTTGGCTTTGTATAAATGCCCTTTATCATGCTGAGAAATTTTCCTTCTATTCCTATTTTGCTGAGAGTTTTTATCATCAATGGATGTTGAACTTTGTCAAATGCCTTTTCTACATCAATTCATAAAATCATGTGATTCTTGTCTTTTGTTTTATTTATATGATGGATTACATTAATTGTTTTTCTAATGTTGAAGCATCCCTGCATACCTGGTACGAATCCCACTTGGTCATGTGAATTATATTTTTGATACGTTGTTGAATTTTGTTGGCTAGAGTTTTGTTGAGGATTTTTGCTTCTAACTTTATGAGCAATATAGGCTTGTAGTTTTCCTTTTTCGTGGTATCTTCACCTGGTTTGAGTATCAGGGATATGCTGGCTTCATTGAATGAGTTTGGGTGTATTCATTCCGTCCTTTTCTGTGCTCTGAAATACGTTTAAAATAGTAGTGGTGTTAACTCTTCTCTGAAAGTTTGGTAGAACTCTGCAGTGAAGCCTCCTTGGCCTGGGCTTTTTTTTGTTGGGAGTTTTTTTTATTACCTTTTCAATCCCTTCTTTTGTTATGGGTCTGTTTTTTTTCTACCTCTGTTTGTGTTAGTTTAGGAAGGTAGTGTGTTCCTAGGAAATCATCCATTTCTTCTAGGTTTTCAAATTTGTTGGAGTACAATTTTTCATAGTAATCTGATATGATTCTTTTAATTTCAGTTGGATCTGTTGTAATATTGCCCATCTCATTTCTTATTCGGGTTGTTTGCTTCCTCTCCTGTTTTCTTTTGCAGTTTGGCCAATGGTTTATGAATTTTGTTGATTTTTTTCAAAGAACCATCTTTTCGTCTTCTTAATTCTTTGAATTGTTTTTCTGTTTTCTGTTTCATTTAGTTGTGCTCTAATTTTTATTATTTGTTTTCTTCTGGTGCCTGTGGGTTTCTTTTATTGCTCTCTTTCTATTTGTTCAAGTTGTAGGGATAATTGTTTGATTTTGGCCCTTTCTTCTTTTTGGATGTGTGCATTTATCAATATAAATTGACCTCTGAGCACTGCTTTTGCTCTGTCCCAAAGGTTCTGATAGGTAGTGTTTTCATTTTCATTGCATTCTATGAACTTTTTATTCCATCCTTAATGTCTTCTATAATCCAGTTGGTTTTGAGGAGGGTATTGTTCAGTTTCCAAGTTTTTTATTTTTTTTCCCCTGCTTTTTCTATTATTGATTTCCACTTTTATGGCCTTATGGTCAGAGAAGATGCTTTGTAATATTTCAGTGTTTCAGATTCTGCTAGGCTTGCTTTATGACCCAATATGTGGTCTATTCTAGACAATGTTTCATGTACTCTAGAAAAGAAAGTATAGTTGGTTGCTCTTGGGTGGAGTGTTCTGTATATGCCTATGACATGAATTTGGTTTCTTGTGGTATTTAGATCTTCTTTGTCTTTATTGAGCTTTTTTGTGAATATCCTGTCCTTCACCAAAAGTGGTGTGTTGAAGTCTCCTACGGTTATTGTGAAGCTGTGTATCTTACTTTTAAATGCTGATAGAGTTCGTTTTATGTATCTTGCAGCCCTGTCATTGGGTGCATCAATATTTAATATGGTTATATCATCCTGGTGTATTGTCCCTTTAATCATTGGATAGTGACCTTATCCTCTGTGGTGGATTTAACTTTAAGTCTGTTTTTTCAGAACTTAATATTGCCTCTCCTGGTCTTTTTTGATTGTTGTTTGCTTGATACATTTTTTTCTGTCCTTTATTTTTTAGTTCTGTCTTTAAGCCTATGTTGTGTCTCTTGTGGGCAGCATATAGACATAGCTTTTTTAAAAATCCATTCTGCCACTTTCCATCTCTTTTTTGGTGCATTTAGTCCATTTGCATTCAGCGTAATTATGGCTAGGTGTGAGTTTAGCGGTGTCAGATGTCTTTTTGTATGTGTCGTTGACAGTTTCTTTTTTCCATTGAATTTTTTGTGCTGAGTGGTTTCTGTTTATGTGTTGTTATTTCCTCTTATTTGTTGTTGATTTTGTTTTTGCTGAGTCTTTATGTTTTTGTTGTATTTTATTTTGTTGTGTAGGATTGTTCGCCTCCTTTGTGGTTACCTTAAATGTTTACCACTGTTTTTCTAAGTTTAAACCAAGGTTTTATTTCTTTATATTGCCTTTCCTTCCTCTCCGTATGAAAAATCTATGACTTCATTTTTTAGTTCCTCTTTATCGTTTTAATGTTGTCATCTTTTACATTATGACATCAGTTTTTCCCTGTTCTGAGTTTTTTTTTTTTAACCTGGATTTATTTTTGTGATTTCTCTGGATTAATATCAGATCACTCTGTCCTGTGTTCTAGTCTTGGGTTGATACCTGATGTTAC
Source organism: Loxodonta africana (assembly GCF_030014295.1). Classification (NCBI taxonomy): domain Eukaryota; kingdom Metazoa; phylum Chordata; class Mammalia; order Proboscidea; family Elephantidae; genus Loxodonta; species Loxodonta africana. Next base: position 42,567,011 of record NC_087367.1, on the reverse strand, counting down.
TGATTTTCTAACCAGAGAACTATCTTTAGCTTTTCGTGTAGTTTTGGTTTGGTTTTCACAAATTCACTAAACTTCTGTTTATCTGGAAATGTCCTAATTTCACCTTCATGTTTGAGAGACAGTTTTGCTGGATATTTAATTCTTGGCTGGGAATTTTTTTCTTTAAGTGCTTTATATATGTCAATCCATTGCCTTCTTGCCTGCGTGCTTTCTGCCAAGTAGTCCGAGCTTGTTCTTATTGACTTTCCTTTGTAAGGGACTTTTCGTTTATCCCTAGCTGCTCTTAAAATTCCTCTTTATCTCTGGTTTTGGCAAGTTTGATTACAATATGTCTTTGTGTTACTCTCTTTTGAGATCTACCTTATATGGAGTTCGATGAGTATCTTGGATAGATATCTTCACACCTTTCATGATATCAGGGAAGTTTTCTGTCAACAAGTCTTCAGCAATTCTCTCTGTATTTTCTGTTATCCCTCCGTGTTCTGGCACGCCAATCAGTCATAGGTTCTTTCTCTTGATAGAGTCCTACATGATTCTTAGGGTTTCTTCATTTTTTTAATTATTTTATCTGATTTTCCTTCCACTATATTCGTATCAAGTGTTTTCCGTCTCACTGATTCTGCCTTCCATTTCCTCAGTTCTGCTCCTCTGCCTTTCTGTTGAGTTGTCTGCTTCTGTAATTTTATTGTTAATCTTCTGAATCTCTGATTTTTGTCTCTCTGTGGGTTCTTGCAGCCTATTAAATTTTTAATTATGCTGTTGAATAATCTTTTTAATTCCCTTGGCTGCTTTATCTGTGTGTTGCTTGGCTTGTTCTGCATTTTGCCTATTCTCCTTCCTGATCTCATGAAGGTTATTGTAGATTAATCTTTTATATTTCTGCTGTGGTTATTCCAGAAGTACCTCTTCATCTGGAAGATTCCTTGAGTCTTTGTTTTGAGAGCTTGTTGAAGCAATCATGGTCTGTTTCTTTATGTTATTTGATATTGACTCTTGTCTCCAAGCCATCTGTAAGTTATTGTATTAATTTATTTTATGTTTACTTACTGTATCCTAGCTTCTTGCATTGTTTTGTTTTGATATGCCCAAAGAGCCTACTTGATTGAGCCAGCTTGATTATTTGCGCCTTTGAAGCCCTAACATCCTATCACCAGATGGCTAGAGCTGTAACCAGGTATATGAGCTTAGGAGTCCATTCATTTTTCTTGTATGGATTCAGCTCAGGTGTCCACGTAGTCCGTCACCAAGTCTGTGGTGCAGGCTCTGTCCTGAGGTCTTAGAGAGACGGGGTGATTGATGTAGGCACAGGTATTTGGTTGCAGCAGGGAGTCACACTCTGAGGAAGGCAGAGGGCTGACAGCTGTCCCCCAGGTGTATGTGAGGAAAGCGCATCCCTGTTCCCTAGAGCGCACAGGTGGATGGGTCCTGCAGCTGGACCATGGTCACCCAGTGCTTTTGGTTGTAAGGACTAGAAGGCACCACTTACCCAATGCACCGCTGTTGCGGCTGGCTAGGTGACACTGGTGGAGCCACCAGTCCTCAGGCCCCTGATGAGATAGGTGAGGACCCTGTTTAATAGGCTGAGAGTAGTGTCCGACATCAAAAACCTGCCTCTTCACTGCACAACTAAACGAGTTGAAGTCAGATCTCAGGCACATACACCGTTGCAGTCTGCCAATAAGGGCCTAAGCTCCTGAAATGGGCCCACAGAGGTCCATGCAGGGGTGAAAGGCAATCAGAGTCCATGGATCCTCTATGTCTGGATAGGAGTCACTTCTGCCCTTAGTTTTTAGCTTAGGGGAGTTGGGAAATTATCTTTTCCCCCAGATGTTAATTTATTCCTTCTTTGGGGTCCGGAGAATGGCTCAGGGCACACAGCACTACCTATCTCAGGCTAAGGGAAATTGACAGCCACTGAAGCCAGCTTGGGGGTGGGGGCATGATAAATTAGACGCACGTACTTATCTTTTGCTGAGAATGCTGTTCTTCTTTGATTCCAGTGGCATGAGTAGACTGTGTGGCTCGCTGTTTCTCCCTGAGGAACTCACATCCCGAACGCCGCTAGCCTCACCATGGTTGCACCAGGAGATTGTGCCTGAGGGGCCCTGGTTCCTGCCCAGGCATGTCTGGCAACTCCTTGCCACTTTTGAACCATCTCTCTTCTGCTCATTCCAATTTCCTAACTTTGCCTTTGATGTTCAGGGCCCCTAACTTGTAATATGTATAATTGCTTCACTTGTTTTTTCAGGTGTTTGTTGTAAGGGGGATCACTGGAAGCATCTGATTACTCCGCCATCTCGGCCCCACTGTGATATTTTTTAAAAACTCAGATCATTATAGACTCTAAATTTTTCTTTGATAGTTGGTGTCATTCTTTGGGGTTTGGCATTCTTATGTGTTTCTGTTCTCTGCCGTTCGTTTCCTTTCAAAACGTAAACTTAAAGGCCTAAATTACAATTAGTTCTTTAACTCTTCTCCCACCACCTTTGTTTCTTAATAAGATTACTTGTGACAATTTACTCAAATTTCATTTTTAGAACTTTTCTTTTTTGAAATGTTTTCTTTCCTGTTTTCTAGAACTTTACTATCTAATATGACAGCCATAAACCATCTCTGGGAACTTAAATTTAATTTAATTAGAATGGACAAAACATTTGAATAGGAATTTTTCCAAAGTAGAGACAGGACTGATTCCACATCACCATGTTCCCTAGCACAGGCATGCAGGTGGCCTAGGATCTCTGTGGACAGAGATGACGATGAAAAGGCTTGACCTGGTGAAATCCAAATAAGATCTGTAGTTTAGTTAATACTGTGAATGTCTATTTCCTGGTTTTGGTTATTGTACTGTTTATGTAGGGTGTTATCATTGGGGGAAGCTGGGTAAAATATACTCAGGAATTTTCTGTACTATTTTTTCAACATCAGTGTGGATCTAAAATTATTTCAAAATAAAAAGATTTTTAAAAAAAAATAGAATTAAAATTTAGTTCTTCCATTACACTAACTACATTTGAAGTGCTTAATAGTGGCTATTAGCAACCACATCATATAGTGCAGATATAGACTATTCCATCAGTACAGAAAATTTTATTGGATAGCACTGGTCTAAAAGCACATGTCTCATACTGAATTTCAGAAAAATACAGTTGTTTTCATGTCAAGAATTTATCTGACAGGCACGTTTTGATAGGTGTCTGGATATTTAAATTTCCAGTAGTCCTGTATTTTGCCTCAGGACCAGTTTTATTATCTGTATTAAAAATACTCCTAATACCCCTAATAAAGCTATCCTAATATACTTTCTCAAGAGGATCCTTTGTTTTTCTCTCCCTTTTTTTCTTATCCAAAAGTTCTTTCAAGGTCTTGGATTTCTGAAAAGGTACATAGTTTTTGACATTTCATGCCATTTTTTTCCCTGTCCTCTGGAGGCACATCTTTTGAAAAGATAATACCGTCCATTGTCATGTCCTAAACTCTTGTCCCATAATACTTATTCCTCTTTTGCATCTTTGTTATTTTTACTTAACATTTTTTGGGTACCTCCTTTACTGTGGTACTTCTTTCTGCTTCAGCTTCATTCATTCTGCATGATACCCAGTTTTATAGTTTTATATGAGCTGCCATTTCAAATTTGAAGACAAGGAAGTGGAGGATGAGACAATAGCTCAAGATCCATTCACATAACAACAAAGTTAAGACACCGAAAGACAAAAAGAATGGGGTGTACCCACCTGAAGAAAACCACAAAGAGAAAGAAAGAAGTACTGAAATTAAGATTTATGTCTTCCCTTGTGGAAAGTCTGCATATTATGATAGCAATTTTAAATAAGTCATAAATTTATTACAGTTATAATAAAAATTACCAAAGGATTTTTGTTTGTTGTCATTGGGTACCGTTGAGTCAATTCCAGCTCAGAGCAACCCCATGTGACAGAGCAGAACTGCCCCGTAGGGTTTTCTTGGCTGTAATCTTCACGGAAGCAGATCACCAGGTCTTTCTCCAGCAGAGCCACTGGGTGAGTTCGAACTGCCATTCTTTTGGTTAGCAGCTGAGTGCTTAATGGTTTGTACCACCAGAGCTCCTTAAAACTTGGCAACTCAAAAATTAATCTAGAAGACAATCAGAATATTTGGAGAGCAAAAAGAAAAATCATAATTAGGGATACGGGAAGCAATGCCAGATAATAAAACTTAGTAAGACAATAATAATTACAACAGTGTAGTAGTGGTACAATAGTGGCGTAATCATTGGATCTAAACAGCCAGAAAATATATTTTAAATAGTGTAAGAATTCAACTCAAGAAAAGATTCTTTATGAATTAATCAGTACCTGCATTCACTAAGTCCCTTATACATAAGTGGGCAAAAGACATGAATAGACAACACACCACAGAAGAAATATGACTAATAGGCAAAATAAACAGAGTTTTGGGGAGGGAGCAGCGTGGCACTATAGACAGAAGCACAATGCTGTCCCTCTGCAGCACAGACCCAGAAAAAAATAAGTAAAACAGATACAAATGTCAGTCTTGGAACCCTAAGCATCAAATGAAGGAATAAAGAACTAGATCAAGCACCAAATGGAACAAGAAACTGACAGAGAACAGAGAATGAGGAGAGCCACTGAGTGGAGGTCCACTACCAACTAACGTAGCACAGACTCACTGTCTTGAACTATAGATACCAAGGAGTGCAGATAGAGAGTACAAGAAGGCAATTTCACAGAGCTCCCAACAGGAAACAGAGCATCTGGTAACCAGGTATACACGCTTTCCCACCCCCAACGCTTCTTCCCTGTGTGTGACCTCCACTGATTTCCAATGGGCCACAGTTGCTCGGCCAGAAAGACACGAAGACACCAGCTCATTGCTGCCCCGATTCACCATCTTGGACCTCAGCCACCATGGACCTGGGGACAGGGAGTATGGGAGCTTCGAGGAGCTCCCAGTGGGAGACAGAACACCTGGTAACGAGGGATACAGCCTTTGCATACCCCCAACTTCCTTCTATCTATGCGGCCTCTTTCAGTTTCCAACGGGCCATGGTTGTCCATCGGGTGGCCCCTTCAGCACCATTTTTTTTTTAACTTTTTTTGTTGCTTCTGTCTCCCTCCTTTCCTTCCTTTCCATTCTCCCACCCAAGTGGCTTCTCTATCTCTTTCTTCCTTCCTTTCCTTTCTTGGATTGTTTACTTTGTTCTTTTTTTTTTTTTCCTGTTTCTTCTCTCTCCTTTCTTTCTTCCCCCACCCCACCCCAGATAGTCCTGTGTACTGTCCTGCCACTACTTGAGGGGATGTGCTGCACCACATAACTGGAGAGCCACTGGCGCACAGCCTCCCCAGGTCTGTGCCACTGTCACCAATTCAGTCCCTTAGTGCCATTTAATTCATTTATTTTTGTTTTCTTTTTTTTGTTGTTTTTTCTCTCTCCCTTTCTTGCTTTCCTTTCTCCCACCCGCTTAGCCCCGTGCACCGCCCCCTCCCTTCTTGGCAGTCTGTGCTGTACCACTCAGCTGAAGAGCCTCTGGCACACAGTCTCCCCAGGTGTGCCACCCCTACAGACTGACTCCCTCAGTACCGTATTTATTATTTTTCTTTGTCTTTCGCCTTCTTCCTTTTCCTTCTCCCTCCCATCTGAGCCCTGCACTGCTTCCATCCCTTCTTGATGGGCCCTGCTGTGCCGCTCGGCGATAGAGACATCAGCTTGCTGCCACCCCAATTTCATCCTGCCCCCAATGGCTGGCTCCCCCCCCACCATATTTTTTTTTGTTTTATTTTTGTTTGATTTCTTCTTTCTCTTTATCCTCTTCTCTTTCTCCCACCCACCTAACCCACGTACCACACATACACCTTCTTGACAGGCTGAGCCGCACCTCTTGGATAGACAGCCACCAGTACACAGCCTAGCCGGGTCTGCCCTGCACTAACCAGCCAAATCATACCACACCACAATTTTATTATTTTATTTTTGCTTTTGTTTCTCTCTCTTTTTCTTCTTTTCTCACCCACTTAGCTCTGCACATCATGTCCTTTCCCTTCCCTTCTGCCTACCTGTATAGTTCATTGAGCACCATGCCCCTGAGCAGCACTGATGCAGTTCCCTGGACCTTGCCCTGCAGTGCCTCCTGGCCCCACCCTGTCGGCACCAGTGTGTGTTGCAGTTGACCCATCCCCACTCCTCCTCCCTTGCTGGACCCACCTTGCTGCACCATAGCTGAGTGACCATCCCATCTCACAGGACAAGGCGGTGAGAAGTATCGTGCCCACAGATGAGCCAAGAAAATATGCCCAACCTGCATGCCCAGACATAACTAAAAAAAAAAAAAAAAAGGCAGGACAGAACAAACAAATCTACAGTTGATAAATGAAAATAATTTCCAAAGTCCCAGATTCATCAGACAGTATCAAAACATACAAAAAAAATAAAATGAAAAGTAGGACAAGATGGCTCTGGAAAGTGACCAAAATAAGATACCAGATGAACTTCCTGTAAAACAAAAGGCACTGGAACTACCTGCTAGGGAATTCAAACTTCTCATATTCAGGATTCTCCAAGAGATGATGGAAAATGGAGGCAAAAATAAGGAAAAGATAGACAAAATCATGGAAAATACAGACAAAGCAATGGAAGAGTTCAGGAAAATAATACGGGAACACAATTTCAAATAAACAGCTGGAAATCATGCCAAAGCAGCAGTTAGAAATTCAAAAGATTAACAACAAGATTTCAGAAATTGACAGTGCAATAGAAGGTTTTAGGACCACATTTGAAACAATGAAAGATGAGATCAGCAAAATTGAAGACAAATCCTTGGATACCATTTTGGGGAAAAATCAGAGAAAAAAATGAAGACACTCTGAAAACAATGTGGGATGCACTCAAAAGCAAAAATTTCCATGTAATAGGAGTTCCAGGACCAGGGGAAAAACAGAAAATGCAGAGAGGATCATTGAAGATTTGCTGACAGAAAACTTTCTTAATATGATGAAAGACAAAAAGTCAGCCATCCAAGAAACTCATTGAACCCCACATAGGATGGACCCCCAAAAGAAAATCACCAAGTATATCACTCACTAATGAGAGCAGGTCAAGAAAAACAAAAATTCATGTATAAAGGGGAAACAGTAAGACTAAACTGTGATTACTTGGCAGAAAGTATGCAGGCAAGAAGGCAATGGAATGACACGTATAAAACCTTGAAAGAAAAAAACCCACCAACCAACAGTAATACATCCTGCAAAACTTCCGTGCAAATATGCTTGTGAAATTAGGACATTTAATTAACAGAAATTAAGTGACTATGTAAAAATCTAACCAGACTTACAAAAATTATTAAAAGGAGCACTTTGGTTAGAGAGCCAACAACATCAGACAACCACCTGAATCTAGGACACAGGACAGCATCAGCCAGATACCAAACTAGATAATGAACTCTCAAGGATAAAACACAACTAAAAGACTTACAACAGGGGACCAGAGAGATAAAGAGGTAAATAACAGCAACGTTAGAACAGTTAAAGTGAGAATAAACTGTGTAGGTGTAGAACTTTCAAATGGAGAGGAAGTCATGGTGATATTGAGTAATAAAAGACAGGTTTAAACTTAGGAAGATGGGGGTGAATTTCAAGGTGTAACCACTAAGAAAGTTAACAAATCTATTAGCAAAATAAAGAACAAAAATATGAGTCTCAGTAAACAAAATCTACAAAAATGAAAGAAACAAAAGAAATGCACAAACAGAAGGAATTTGACACAAAAAAGTAAGAGAAACAAAACTTCAGCATCACAAAAAAGCACTATAAAAAATGACAGCAATAAACTCACACTTATCAGTAATTAAACTGAATGTAAATGGCTTAAATGCACCCAGAAAGAGACAAAGAGTGACAGAATGGGGAAAAAAAAGAGGACCCATGAATATGCTGTCTACAAGAGACATACCTTTGAAACAAAGACATAAATATATTAAAAAATCAAAGGATGCAAAAATATATATCAAGTAAACAGCAATCAAAAAAGTACAGGAGTGGCAATACTAATCTCAGATAAAATAGACTTTAAAATAAAATTCACCATAAAAAACGAGAAAGGACATTATATAATGATTAAAGGGATAATCACCATGAGGACATAACCATAATAAATACTTGTGCACCCCATAACAGGGCTCCATATTACATAAAACAAACTAGCAGAACTGAAAAGAGAAATTGACAGTTCCACAAGATAGTAGGCGACTTCAACATACCACTCTTGGTTAGAGACAGAACATCTAGAAAAACTCAACAAAGTTACAGAAGATGTAAAGGCCACAATCAAACAACTTCCCTTCATAGACATATAAAGAACACTCCACACAACAGCAGCAAAATACACATTCTTTTCCAATGCACATGGAATGTTCTCCAAAATAGACCAAATCCTAGGCCACAAAGCAACCCTCTACAAAATCCAAAACATTGAGATAATACAAAACATCTGCTGTGATTACACCACCATTGAAGTAGAAATGAATAACAGGAAGAGCAAGCAAAAAAAAAATCAAATACACAGAAACTGAATAACATCTTTCTTAAAAACCACTGAGCAATAGAAGAAATCAAAAATGGAATAAAAAAAATTCCTAGAGTCAAAAAGAGAATGAAACACATCATACATAAACCTTTGGGACACAGCAAAGGCAGTGATCAGAGGTCAATTTAAAGCAACAGATGCATACATCAAAAAAGTAGAAAGGGACAAAATCAAGACATTACTGATACAACTTGAACTAATAGAAAGAGAACAGCAAAAGAAGCCTACAGCTACTAGAAGAAAGGAAATAATGAAGATAAGAGGAGAAATAAATGAAACAGAATAGAAAAACAACGGAAAGAATCAACAAAACCAAAAGTTGGTTCTTTGAAAGGATCAACAAAATCGACAAACCTTTCACCAAATTGACAAAAGAAAAACAGGAGAGAACGCAAATAATCCAAATAAGAAATGAAATGGGAAACATTACAACAGACGGAATTGAGATAAAAAGGATCATAACAGAGGACCATGAAAAACTATACTCCAACAAAATTAGAAATCTAGAGGAAATGGACAAATTTCTAGAAAAAGACTAGCTACCTAATCTAAGACAAACAAATGTAAAAAATAATTGAACAGACCCATAACAAGAGATTGAAAAGGTAATTTGAAAAAAACTCCCAATAATAACAAAAAAAGCCCTTGCCCAGATGACTTCACTGGAGGATTCTACAAAGTATTGAGAGTATAGCTTGTACCAGTACTACACAAACTATTTCAGAACATAGAAAAGGAAGAGATACTGCTGAATTCATTCTTGGAAACTAGTATAATCCTGATACCAAAAACAGGCAAAGACACTGTGAAAAAAGAAAATTACAGACCAGTATCTCTCATGAATATAGATACAAAAATTCTTAACAAAATTCTAGCCCGTAGAATTCAGCATCATGTGAAAAAAAATAATACACCACACCAAGTGGGATTCATACCAGGCACGTAAGGATAATTCAACATTGGAAAATCAGTCAACATAATCCTCCACGTAAATAAAACAAAAGGATAACATCTTCTCAGTTGGCATAGAAAAGGCATTCAACAAAGTCCAACACCCATTCCTGATAAAAACTCTCAATAAAATAGGTACGGAAGGGAAATTCCTAAACATAGTAAAGGGCATCTGTACAAAAACCAACAGCCAACATCACTCTTAATGGAGAAAGGCTGAAAACATTCCCCTTGAGAACAGGAAGAAGACAAGAATGCCCTTTATCACCACTCCTATTTAACATTTTGCTGGAAGTCCTAGCTAGAGCAATAAGCCAAGAAAAGAAAATAAAGGGCATCCAAATTGGTAAGAAAGAAATAAAACTATCCCTAGTCACAGAGGATATGATACTATGCATATAGAACCCAAAGGACTCCACAAGACAACTACTGGAACTGATAGATTCAGCAGAGTAGCAGGATAGAGGATAAACATACAAAAATCAGCTGGATTCCTATACACCGATAAAGAGAACTATGAAAACGAAGTCAAGAAAGCAACACCATTTATAATGGTCCCTAAAAAAATTAAATACTTAGAAATAAATCTAACCAGGAAACTAAAAGACCTGTACAAAGAAAACTACAAAGCACTACAGGAAGAAACTAAAAGAGTCCTACATAAATGGTAAAATATATCATGCTCATGGATAGGTAGACACAATGTTGTGAAAAGTCAGTTCTACCCAAAGCAATCTATAAATACAATGCAATTCCAATCCAAATACCAACAGCATTCTTTAATGAGATGGAAATACTAATCATTAACTTTATATGGTGCTTCCTTAAAAAGCTAGCAATAGATATACCATACCATCCAGCAATCCCACTCCTAGGAATATAATCTTGAGAATAAGAGCCATCACATGAATAAATATGTGTACACCCATGTTCATTGCAGCATTATTCACAATAGCAAAAACATGGAAACAATCTAAGTGCCCATCACCAGATGTCAATGGGTAAACTATGGTACATACACACTATGGAATACTACGCAACAATAAAGAACAATGATGAATCTGCAAAACATCTCACAACATGGATTTACCTGGCGGGCATTATGCTGAGTGAAGTAAGTCAATCATAGAAGGACAAATACTGTATCCACCACTATTATAAAAACTCATGAAAAGGTTTACAAACAGAAGGAAACAGTCTTTGGTGGTTACTAGCAATGGGAGGGGTGGGGAGGAAAAAACAGTAGACAATAGATAAGTGGCAGCTTTGATTAAGGGTAAGACAGTACACAATACTGTGGAAGTCAGCACAAGCTGATCAAGGCAGGGTCACAGAAGCTGCATAAAACCAAACCTGTTGCCATCCAATCAGTTCCAACTCATGGCAAACCTATAGGACAGAGAAGTGCCCCATAGGTTTCCAAGGAGCACCTGGTGGATTCAAACCGCCCACCTTTTGGTTAGCAGCCACAGCTCTTAACCACTGTGTCACCAGGGTTTCCTGGAAGCTTCATAAGACACATCCAAACTCCCTGAGGGACTGAATTAGTGGGCTGGGGACCATGATCTCAGGGATCATCTAGCTCAATTGGCATAACATAGTTGATAAAGAAAATGTTCTACATCCTACTTTGCTGAGTAGCAGTCTGGACTCTTAAAAGCTTGTGATGGTGTCTGGCTACCACCACTGACTGCTCTGACGGGGATCACAGTAGAGGGTCCCAGACAGAGCTGGAGAAAAATTTAGAGCAAAATTCTAACTCACAAAAGAACACCAGACTTACTGGTCTGACAGAGACTATAGAAATCCCAGGAGTATGGCCCCCAGACACCCTTTTAACTCAGTGCTGAAGTCACTCCTGAGGTTCACCCTTAAACGGATAATTTCTTTAATAAGGATCAGCACAAAGCTGATTCCGATGAGGTGGTGGTCAAAGATGTCCCAAATGTCCAACTTCTCCAAGTTGCTGTAATGCTTCATCATCTCTAACCTCACCTACTCCATTTCCCATCTGTACTGCCCCTCCCGTGGTTGGCTTCCCTAATTCACAGCAGTGTCTCACAGAACTCATGAACTGTATAAGAAAAACTGGCTCACCCTATTGTGGAGGCTGGCCAAGTCCCAAATTCGTGCATCTGGCGTAAGCAGCGTCTCTCTTTCCCTCACTTTTTGCCCAAAGGCACTCAACTTTCGGCTCCGTGGGCTAAGAAACCCACTGTGCCGTCTTCTGCCGGTCTCTGCTACAGGTCTCTCCTTCCTTGGTGGTGACGGGCTGTTCTGTCTGCTCTGGAATTGACTCTCTTGTAGGATAAAACTGACCAATCCACTTGGTGGGCCACAATTATCTTATTTGCACAGCCCTGCCAATCACCTGGGTGGAAGTTAAAAACCAAGGAGAGAAAGTAATTCATGACACCACAACCCTTCAGCCAAAATGAGACTGAAATGATGATGAGAAGGCAGGAGAGGACAGGAAAGCTGGTAACGGGGAACCCAAGGTAGAGAAGGGGAGAGTGTCAACATGTCTTTGGGTTGGTAACCAATGTCACAAAACAATATGTGTATTAATTGTTTAATAAGAAACTAATTTGCTCCGTAATCCTTCATCTGAAGTATAATAAAAAAAAAAAGTTTTCTAGGATTAATGAAAACAAGTACAATTTCTTATCTGTTAAATGAGTAATTTTTTTTGTATTGTTAAAACACTAATGCTAGTGATAGTGCAGTAAAACTAATGCTTCATTGTCATCATTATTCCTTTTCTGTCATTGCTTTTCTGCATCACACTTGATCCTTCTCGTTTATTAATATCTTACATTCTGTCAGCAAATCATATTGGTGCTACTTTGAAAATATATATAGGAGCTAAGCATCTTCACTTTCTTTTTAATGACTTCTTGCTTTCTTCATATGTGATGTCCTTGATGTCGTTCCACAACTTATCTGGTCTTCAGTCGTTAGTGTTCATTGAGTCAAGTCTATTCTTGAGATGGTCTCTAAATTCATGTGGGATATACTCAAGGTCATATTTTGGGTCTCGTGGACATACTCTAATATTCTTCAGCTGCAACTTGTAAACTTCTATGTGAGCAACTGATGGTCTGTTCCGCAGTCGGCCCCTGGCCTTGTTCTGCTTGATGCTATGGAGCTTCTCTGGCATCTCTTTCCACAGATGTAGTCAGTTGGATTCATTCATATTACATCTGGCAAGGTCCACATGTATAGTCACCTTTTACGTTGCTGAAAAAAACGGTATTTGCAACGAATAAGTCATTGGTCTTGCAAAATTGTATCATGCAATGTCCAGTGTCGTTTCTGTCACTGAGGCCATATATTCCAACTACTGATCAATCCTTCTTTGTTTCCAGCTTTCACATTCCAGTCATCAGTAGTGCATCTTGATTGAATGTTTGATCAATTTCAGACTGCAGAAGTTGGTAAAAAATCTTCAATTTCTTTATCTTTGGCCCTAGTGGTTGGTGTATAAATCTGAATAATAGTCCTATTAACTGCCCTTCCTTGTTGGCCTATGAATATCATCCTATCACTGACAGCATTGTTCTTCAGGATGGATCTTGAAATGTTCCCTTTAATGATGAATGCAACACCATCCATCTTCAATTTGTCATTTCCAGCAGTCATTTTGCTTATATCCAGAGTCAATGCCCATGGAAGCAGTGGTCATGAAATTAAACGACTTCTTTCCTTGGGCACATCTGCTAAATGCCTCTTTAAAGTGTTAAAAAAAGTTCTTACTTTGAGGACTGAGGTGCGCCTGACCTGAGCCATGGTATTTTCAATCAGCTTATGTGGGAGAAAGCTGGACAAAGAATAAAGAAGACTGAAAAAGAATTGACACCTTTGAATTATGGCATTGGCGAAGAATATTGAATATACCATGAACTGCCAGAAGAATGAACAAATCTGCCTTGGAAAAAGTGCAGCCAGAATACTCCTTAGAAGCAAGGATAGTGAGACTTTGTCTCACATACTTTGGACATGTTATCAGAAGGGACCAGTTCTTGGAGAAGTACATTGTGCTTGGTAAAGTAGAGGTTCAGCAAAAAAGAGGAAGCCCCTTGACAAGATGGATTGACACAGTGGCTGCAAAATGGGCTCAAACATAACAGCAATTGTGAGGATGGTGCAGGACTCGGCATGGTTCCATACTGTTGTACGTAGGGTCACTGTAGTCAGAACTGACTAAACAGCACCTACGAACTAGTATCTCCACTGCTGCTCTCCTAGCCCAAGCTCCCAATCTTCTGGCCTGGTAGTAGATCCTAACTTACGTTACTGGTTCTCATCTTGCAACTCTGTAGTCGGCTCTGAACACAGCAGCCATAATTATCATTTTAAAATGTAAATTTGACCATGTCGTTCCTTTGCTTAGTGTCCATCAGTTGTTTTACAGCCTGACTCAGAGTAAATTCATCACTGGAGTCTATAGTCCCTGCATGAATTAGACTCCTTCCTTCCCTTTCTAACCTCATGTCCTACACTGTCCCCCTTGCTTTCTCAGCTCCGACCACTTTAGCCTCCTTGTCAGTCTTTTAGTAACTCAAGCATGCTGCCACCTCCTTTGCACTTACGGTTACTCTGCCTGAAATATTTTACCCCCAAACACCTCCTTGGCCTTCTCCCTGTGTTCTTTTAGATCCCTTTTCATCTGTTACTGAGGTCTTCTCTGACTACCATTTATAAAAGAGCACCCTCACAGCTCTTTCCAAACCTTATGTTGCCTCATTTTTCTTCATAGCACTAGCACCATCAGATAATCTGTTTACTTACATGTTGTTCTCTTTCCATAACCAGATTATGAGCTCCATAAGGACAGGGACTTTGTTTTATTCTTTGTTTAGAACAGCACTTGACACATGGTGTTACTGTTAGGTGCCATTGAGTTGGTTCCAACTCATAGTGACCCTGTGTACCACAGAACGAAACGCTTGCTCGGTCCTGTGCCATCCTTACAGTTGTTGTTACGCTTGAGCCCATTGTTGCAGCCACTGTGTCAATCGATCTTGTTGAGGGTCTCCCTCTTTTCCGCTGACCCTGTACTTTACCAAGTGTGATGCCCTTCTTCGGGGACTGATCCCTGCTGCCAACATGTCCAAAGTATGTAAAACACAGTCTCACCGTCCTTGCTTCTAAGGAGCATTCTGGTTGTACTTCTTCCAAGACAGATTTGCTCATTCTTTTGGCAGTCCATGGTACATTCAATATTCTTTGCTAACGCCACAGTTCAAAGGCATCAATTCTTCTTCAGTCTTCTTTATTCATTGTCCAACTTTCACATGTATATGATGTGATTGAAAATACCATGGCTTGGGTCAGGTGCACCTTAGTCTTCAAGGTGACATCTTTGCTTTTCAATATTTTAACAGTTCCTTTGCAGCAGATTTTCCCAATGCAGTGTGTCTTTTGATTTCTTGATTGCTGTTTACATGGGTGTTGATTGTGCATCCAAGTAAAATGAAATCCTTGACAACTTCTGTCTTTTCTCCGTTTATCATGATGTGGCTTATTGGTCCAGTTGTGAGGATTTTTGTTTTCTTTATGTTGAGGTGTAATCCATACTGAAGGCTGTGGTCTTTGATCTTCATCAGTGCTTCAAGTCGTCTTCACTTTAAGCAAGCAGGGTTGTGTTATCTGCATAACACAGGTTGTTAATGAGCCTTCCCACAATCCTGATGCCCCGTTCTACTTCTTATAGGCCAGCTTCTCGGATTATTTGCTCAGCATACAGATTGAATAAGTATGGTGAAAGGATCCAACTCTGACGCACACCTTTCCTGACTGTAAACCACTCAGTATCACCTTGTTCTATCTGAACAGTTGCCTCTCGATCTATGTACAGGTTCCTCATGAGCACAATCAACTGTTCTGGAATTCCCATTCTTCGCAATGTTATCCATAATTTGTTATAATCCACACAGTTGAATGCCTTTGCATAGTTGATAAAACACAGGTCAGCAATCCTTCTGGTATTCTCTGCTTTCAGCCAGGATCCATCTGATATCATCCCTGGTTCCACATCCTCTGCTGAATCCGGCCTGAATTTCTGGCAGTACCCTGTTGACATACTGCTGTAGCTGCTTTTGAATGATCTTGCAGCAAAATTTGACTTGTGTATGGTATTAATAATATTGTTTGATAGTTTCTATGTTCAGTTGGAGCACCTTTCTTGGGAATAGATATAAACATGGATCTCTTCCAGTTGGTTGGCCAGGTAGCTATCTTCCAAATATCTTGGCATAGATGAGTGAGCACTTTCAGCGCTGCATCTGTTTGTTGAAGCACCTCAATTGATATTCCATCAACTCCTGGAGCCTTGTTTTTTACTAGTGCCTTCAGATCATCTTGGACTTCTTCCTTCAGTTCCTGATCATATGCTACCTCTTGAAATGGTTGAACGTCAACTAATTCTTTCTGGTATAATGACTCCCTGTATCCCTTCCATCTTCTTTTGACGCTTCCTGCGTCATTTAATATTTTCTGCATAGAATCCTTCACTGTTGCAGCATGAGGTTTGAATTTTTTCTTCAGTTCTTTCAGCTTGAGAAACACTGAGCATGTTCCTCCCTTTTGGTTTTCTATCTCCAGCTCTTTGCACATGTCACTATAATGGTTTACTTTGTCTTCTTGAGCCACCCTTTGAAATCTTCAGTTCTTTTACTTCGTCATTTCTTCCTTTTGCTTTAGCTGTTTGACATTCGATAGCAAGTTTCAGAGTCTCCTCTGACATCCATCTTGGTCTTTTCTTTCTTTCCTGTCCTTTCAATGATCTTTTGCTTTTTTCATGTATGATATCATTGATGTCGTTCCACAACTCATCTGGTCTTCAGTCATTAGTGTTTAACACGTCAAATCTATTCTTGAGCTGGTCTCTAAATTCAAGTGGGATATGCTCAAGCTTGTATTTTGGCTCTTGTGGACTTGATTTTCTTCAGTTTCAATTTGAACTTGCATATGAGCAGTTGATGGTCTGTTCCACAGTTGGCCTCTGGCCTCATTCTGCCTGATAGTATTGAGCTTTCCCATTGTCTCTTTCCACAGATGTAGTCAATTTGATTCCTGTATATTCTATCTGGCAAGGTCCATGCGTATAGTTGCCATTTATGTTGATGAGAAAAGGTATTTGCAACGAAGAAGTCATTGGTCTTGCAAAATTCTATCATTTGATCTCCAGCATTGTTTCTGTCACCAAGGCCATATTTTCCAACTACTGATCCTTCTTCTTTGTTTCCAACTTTTGCGTTAAAATCACCAGTAATTATCAATGCATCCTGATTGCATGTTTAATCAATTTCAGACTGCAGAAGCTGATAAAAATCTTCAGTTTCTTTGTCTTTGGCCTTAGTGGTTGGTGCATAAATTTGAATAATAATCGTATTAACTGGTCTTCCTTGTAGGCATATGGATATTATTCTATCACTGACAGCATTGTACTTCAGCATAGATCTTGAAATGTTCTTTTTGACAGTGAACGCAATACCATTCCTCTTCAAGTTGTCATTCTCGGCATAGTAGACTATATGATTGTCTGACTCAAAATGGCCAACACCAGACCGTTTGAGCTCCTGTTGCCTAGGATATCGATGTTTATGCGTTTCATTTCATTTTTGACGATTTCCAATTTTCCTAGATTCATACCTTGTACATTCCATGTTCCAATTATTAATGGATGTTTACAGTTGTTTCTTCTCATTTTGAATTATGCCACATCAGCAAATGAAGGTCCTGAAAGCTTGACTCCATCCACATCATCAGGGTTGACTCTACTTTGAGAACGCAGCTCTTTCCCAGTCATATTTCTAGTGTCGTCCAACCTGGGCGTCTCATCTTCCGGCCCTGTATCAGACAGTGTTCTGCTGCCATTCATAAGGTTGTCACTGGCTAATTCTTTTTAGAAGTAGACTGCTGGGTCTTTCTTCCTAGTCTAGAAATTCAGCTGAAACCGATCCTGCATTTGTGACCCTTCTGGTATCTGAATACTGGTGGCATGGCTTCCAGCATCACAGCAACACACAAGCCCCCACCGTACGACAAACTGACAGACACGTGGGTGTGGCACATGGTAGGCACTCAGTATTTGTTCATTGAGTGAATGAATTGATAGAACCTTTTTTGGAAAGCTACTACAACGTGTTATTAAAAAAAACCCTTTTTTAAAAAGTAGGAGAATTATTAAGTAAATCTCATCTATGGAGAGAAAGAAGTATCTGAATGGGACAGGATCTGGGAGGATGAGATCAAGAACTTTAATGAAGGTTGTTCTTTCTTCTCATATAGTAAAGAAAGAGAAGACAATGGGAGAATGATTTCCAAGGGTAGATGAAGTTGTAGAATCAAGAACAAGCACTACGTGTTGACAGTCTCTAAGAAAATTAAGTTGAGGGAAGCAAAAGGCTGGTGCAGGGGAGTAGCAGAAAATAAGTTTGTAGGGGGATGGAAGTAGGTGTTGGAGGGCTTGAAACTGAATCCAAGGAGTTAGACTGCATGTGAGATGCAAAGGAAGAGAAAATAAAAGGTTCCCTTCGTGTAAAAAATGTTCCTTTTAATTTTTTTTTTTTTTTCTTGTAGGTTTCTCTATCAGTCACAGAAACATGGATCATTTAAATCTTTGGAGGACTCAGTTATCACAGTACTTCTATACAACCAATTAAGATTTATGGCAGCGAATTCATGACAAATTTCTGTGTTACAGAACCGCGGAAGACCTAAACGATGATGTTCTTTCACAGAAATAATCCCGTAGTATCATGATATTACTAAATAAAACTAAAAAGCACAGTTGATATTCTACTTTAAATTATTAGACTTGCTAATCCACACGTGCAACAGCTACTGTATTCTGACAGTTACCCAACCTCAGATTTAGATGGTTTCCCATTGTGGGAAAAATCACTACATTTGGAAGACTCCAGTGAACATTTTCATCAGATGTCTTTTCAGCTAAGTGTCAATTAGGAAAATTTACTTGAAACTGGAGTTCTAGAAAATTCCAAGTTCCACCACTAAGTGAATTTGATATTATGGCAGCAACTTACAGACTTGTGGTTAGTACTGTGAACCACTACAGCAGCGTGGTGATTGACCGGCGTTTTGAGCAAGCTATACATTATTGCACTGGAACCTGCCACACTTTCACACATGGAGTTGACTGCATTGTGGTACATCATAGTGTTTGTGCAGACCTCTTGCATATCCCTGTTTCTCAGTTCAGAGATGCGGATCTGGACTGTATGTTTCTATCCGGTGAGAATGGGCTTTCCTCGGCTGAAAGTGACTATTCTCATCATGCCCTCGCAGGTGTACCCAAGATCAAGAAAGGATCTGCAATTCAGAACACCTGCAACTTAAAGGACATTGCAGGAGAAGCAATCAGTTTTGCCAGTGGGAAAATAAAAGAATTTTCCCTTGAAAAACTCAAAAATTCTAACCATGCAGCTTATAAAAAGGGAAGAAAAGTTAAGTCTGACTCATTTAATAGGAGGTCGGTTGATTTTGACTTGCTCTGTGGCCATTATAACAATGATAGAAACTCCCCATCCTTTGGTTTACACCGGAGTTCCTCAATGGAAGAAAAATCTTTTTCTGATCGAAACTCACTTGATCTGAATATGACTTCCATTCTTCTCCAAAACTTCTCTGAAGAAGACCTGGTTACTCAGATTTTAGAAAAACATAAAATAGATAAATTTTCTTCTGGGACAGACATAAAGATGTGCTTAGACATTTTGCTGAAATGTTCTGAGGATTTGAAAAAATGCACAGACATCATAAAACAATGCATAAAGAAAAAATCAGAGAGTAGCATCAATGAAGGAAGTGGTCATGATGCAATTTCTAGCTCTGAAACTGTCTATATGAATGTAATGACGAGATTAGCATCCTATCTGAAAAAATTACCATTTGAATTCATGCAATCTGGGCATAACGAGGCTGTAGATTTAACAGAACTGCTCAGTAATATGCCTAGTTTACAACTGACTCCCTTCTCCCCAGTATTTGGCACTGAGCAGCCCCCTAAATACGAAGATGTTGTCCAGCTCTCCGCCCCTGACTCTGGACAGTTTCAAACTATTGAATTACAAAATGAGAAGCACAATTCTAGGAAGATGAACAATGTAAAATCCATTCCAGAGAACTCCACAAATTCCTTATATAACTTAGAAGTAAATGTTCCCAGAACTCTAAAAGCTGTCCAGCATCCATCAGAGTTGTTAACCATGAACCCTTTAGAAAATGTTTCTTCTCGTGACTTAATGGAGACTCTTTATATTGAAGAAGAATCAGATGGAAAGAAAGCGCTCAACAAAAGACAAAAGACAGAGAATGGACCCAATCAGGAATTTGTAAATCAAGCAAGAGCAGAATTTTCGGACCATGGTACTCACCTTAAGAAATGTCCTGCCTCAGTGCAAAATGAAATTGGTACTATATTTGAGAAACCAGTTGTTAATCTACTGGAGGAAGACCCTAAATCAAAAGCCCCTAAAGTTGAAGAGGGAGACCACAGAGATTTTCTGAATCCTAACAGTCAAGAAGAGATAGATAAATTGTTAATGGATTTGGAATCTTTTTCACAAAAAATGGAGACCTCTCTAAGAGAGCCAATTGCCAAGGGTAAAAACTCTAACTCTCTAAATAGTCATAGTCAGTTGACTGGTCAGATCCCTGTAGATCTTGAGCCTAAATCTAAAGTCTCTTCACCTCCGGAAAAAGTCTCACCTTCCTGTCTAACAAGGATCATTGAAACCAATGGACACAAAATAGAGGAAGAAGATCGAGCCCTCTTACTGCGAATCCTAGAAAGCATTGAAGACTTTGCTCAAGAACTAGTTGAATGCAAATCAGGCAGAGGGAGCCTATCACAGGAAAAGGAAATGATGCAGATTTTACAGGAGACCTTAACAACTTCCTCCCAAGCCAGTTTATCAGTCTGTAGAACTCCTGTTGGTGATAAAGCCAAAGATACTACTTCCGTGGTTTTGATTCAGCAGACTCCAGAGGTAATCAAGGTAAGACCCGACAATCTTGAGTCTTGAGCAATCTCAAAAGAAATTTTTTAACATTTGCAAAATTTATAGACAAAAACTATTCTTGTTTGTCATTTTACGTTCTACTAAAGCTCCTACGAAAGCACCTGCCCTACCCTAGGAATGAGTTCACTCAGTTCCAGTAAAAAGCAAAGGCTTTAGAGCAAAGCAGGCTGGTTTCAACTGCCCTGCCTTCTCCCTTCCCCCTACTTTCATCTTCTTAACTGTGTGACCACAGGAAAGTTTCTTAGCCTCAATTGCTTCATCTATAAAGTGGAATTAATAAGGATCACACACAAAAACAACCAAACCCATTGCCATTGAGTCAGTTTCTACTCCTGGTGACTGCACATGTTTTAGAGTAGAACTGTGTTCCATAGGGTTTTCAATGGCTGTAATCTTACGAAAGTAGATCGCCCTCCCCAATTAACCAATAAATCATTCATTTACTGCATGCCTATGCAGACCTATGTAAGCTGCAGTGTAAGGAGAGAACAGCTTAAAATCTAATTAGAGAGACAAAACTAACATACCTGAAAACTAAGATACGCAAGCATGTAAGCACTACTCTAAAAGCAATTTTAGTGCGATAGTCCTCTCATGCAAGTGAGAATACGTAACATCTAGAGTCAGGATAGAAGTATTTTCAGAAGGCTTTGAATCTGTCCCATTACTGCTATTACTGCTTTTGAATAATCCTAGAAAGTAAATTATCTGCCCATTTGTGCATGTGTTTTAGCACAATAGGATTATGTCTGGTTCATGTTCCAAGTCCGGCATAGGCTGTTCATCAAGGGGTTCTGTTCCACCCAGCCATGCAGGGACCCAGGCTGATGGAGGCTTCACGTTCTTGACCTGCCCCATCAGGAATATGTGGTTTATGAGTTCACTGAGGAAGGAAAAGAAAGACATGGTGCATTTTATGCCTTATCCCAGACATGACACATTTCACTTCTGCTCAGTCTAGTTATTTTTAAGCTAAAGGCTGAGAAACATAAGGAAGCCCGTGAAACAATGGTTGAGTACCATCTCTACTGTGTGAATGTGCTATATATGTCAACATGTATGAACTCAGACATAAAGCCAAATCAACAGAAAACAAATTGTGGAATAATAATATTTATTATTTAGAGATATGTACATTTGTGCCAGAAGTATGAAGAAATGCATGGACACCCAAATACCACATTCAGAACAATGGTTAACTCAGGAAAAGAAAGAGATACAACTGAGGAAGGGTACATAGGGACTCAAGTAGTATTAGTAATGTTTTATTTTATAACCTGGATGGTGAGTTCATAGTCCATAAGCCAGGTTATTATTTATACTTTTTGTATATCTTAAATATTATATAATAATTTTTTAAAAAACCCAGTTAGATATCAGAGATGATAGATATGTAGCCAATTTAAAAAACAAGTTGCATATTGTCTTAGCCTCATTAAAATTTTCATTTGAGCAGGGGAAAAATGTTTTATTGTGGTCAGATTAATAATTTTTACCTGGTTTTTGTTTTGTGGCTGTTGGTCTGCTGTGCATATTTTTTAGTTACCAGCAACACTTGAAGTTTAAAACAATACATACTTAAGGTTATTAAGTGATGATTTTGATCTAAATTTCCTCAAACATTCACTGAGCATTTCTGTGAAATCTCTTTATGTGAGTCTCCTCATTTGTTAATTTACAAAATGTTGATATTTTTATCAACTTGGGTCAGTGTTGTGGGGAAAAACTGTGGGAATTAATTACAAACAAATTTTTTGCTATCCTGAAAGAACTACAAAAATAAAATCTTTTCATGTACATAGGCAATACTGATGAGCTTAATAGTCTATAAAGGAAAGAAAAAATTTATTTAGCAACCTTGAAATGATAATAACA
Source organism: Loxodonta africana (assembly GCF_030014295.1). NCBI lineage: Eukaryota > Metazoa > Chordata > Mammalia > Proboscidea > Elephantidae > Loxodonta > Loxodonta africana. The sequence continues at coordinate 42,544,557 of NC_087367.1, read as the reverse complement.
ATAAGAGCTGCCAGTTATAGTGAGCTAAGGCATGTTAAGTCATTTAAATATGTAATATCTCACTAGTTTCCCCACAATAACCTCTCTGCCCATTTTTTTAAAGTCTCTTCTCTGAATGGCCTATTCTAACACCTCTTAACAATTGTAATCAGAAACTCTTACCGTAATATGGTGTTTTGAATTTTATTCAAACCTTTTCCCAATAATCTTCCATGAAAAAGGGGACAAAATCTTCTAAAAGAGATGGACTACAATAAAAGTAGAAAATGTGACTCTGAAGCTAAGAGCTAGTTCCATGCAGCACCTTTCCTGTGTCCCTGACTCATAGCTCGTGAACAGGTACCCTGTGACACTCCTCAATCTAAGTACCACTGCCATCGAGTAGTTTCCAACTCATAGTTTTAAAAGTAATTAATGAGAAGCTAATTTAAAGAAACAGGTAATACAGAATTCAGGAAGGTACTTAATTCAAGAAGACAAAACCATTCTTCCTGGACTCATTTGCCTCCCCCCCCTTTTTTTTTAATCTTTCTTTTTTTTTTGTTATGAAATATTTTAAGCCAGAAGTGAGCATATTTTTTCTGTGAAAGGCTAGAAAATATTTTAGGTTTTGAGGGCCACATAAGGTCTTTCTCTCAAAATCTTTGTCATTTTTAACAGCTGCTTACCTTTCCTACCTCCAAGCCTCATAAATAACATGCAGTGGTCCACGTTGGACCCACAGGCTGTAGTTTGTTGATTCTTGTTTTAAGCAAATAAAAGAGTATAGTGATTTCTATAAAAAAGAGTCTCACTGTCCACCACTTAGCTTTATTAAATCCTAACCTGTTGCCATATTCAGATCTTCGTTTTATTTAATATGTTCATTATCATCATCATCAAAAGAAAATCATCACAAATGAAATCCCTAGGGCACCACTCCCCAATACGCTCGCTCCTTTTCAGAGGTACCACTATCCTGAAGTTGTTGTTTATCTGCCCTGACAAGTTTTTATACCTTTACTATCCACATGAAAAGCAGCATTTGTTTTATATGCTTTTCCTCTTATATAGAGAGAGTGGGTAGAGAGTAGTAGGAAGTAAGATAGGAGAGGTAGATTGGGGCCAACTGATGAAAGACCTTGTATATTATGTTCAAGAGCTTATTATAGGGGAGTGGGGAGCCAAAGAAGACTTTTAAGCAGGATATTCTATAATTTATTTTTCAGAATAATGAACTTTAAGTTTTCTTTTAACTTTTTAGACAACTGAAAATTTATTAATGATTCAAAACATTGTAATTAAAAGATTTATGTAAAAGAAGTACTTTTAAATGACATTGATGATTATCCCTAAGAAGAAAGATAGAGTTGGCAATATTTTATGTCATTAATATTTTAATATGTATTTGAAAATAACTTTCCAAGAGTGAGAAGTATTTGCTGTCTGGATATAAATGAAGTCAAAAAAAGCCTGTATTGGGAGAGAGAAGCAAATAGAAAATACTAGAAGGATATTGAGAGATGGATAAAGAAGATATTGATCCAGCCTTCTGTCTGTGTTTGTAAATAAAGCTTTACTGGAATGCAGCTACACTCATTAGTTTACATATGATCTATGGCTGCTTTTGCACTCCAACTGCAAAGTTGAATAGTTGCAACAGAGACCATAAAGTCTAAAACATTTACTATCTAGCCATTTGCTGCCTCCTGTCTAAATATTATTTCCTGGTACATCAGCAAAATAAACTTTGGATAAGATTCAGTGTGATGTTTGTCAAAGACATTGTAAATGTTGGAAACATTGTTTAAATACCAATAGCAAAAACTACCAGTGGTTGATGATTTTTAAATATTGTACCAACAGATATAGAAAAATAACCCCAAAGTTTTAAAATGCTTCATCATGGCTTCTGGCCTGTGTAACTTTTCTCCCCTCTCCCTAGTTACAACCTGTCACTGACTTTTCTACTTAAACCAGCTTCCATTTTATCCCTTTTTTTTTTTTTTTTTTTTCCTTTCTTTGCACACTAACCCAACCATGGAACTTTCTTACTGTGTCAGGTTATCCATATCAGTGGAAAACAAATATCTAAAACATGCTTTTTCACAAAGCCTCTAAGTTACAGGAAACAATCCTGTAGGTTCCTGAATAGCTTAGATGTGCAGACAGGCCTGAAAGTGAGTTGAACAAGAATAAGAGAACAGCTTGTGGAGGAGAGAAAGTGGGATGGTAATGAAGAATGAGTGTATTGCTGAGAACTTGTTTTGACATGGGAGATATATAATATAGTCAGCCCTCTGTATCCTTGGGTTCTGCATTCGAAGATTCAACCAACCATGGGTGGAAATATTTGAAAAGTTCCAAAAAGCAAAACTTGAATTTGCTGCATGCCAAGCACTACATTGAATCCCTGCAAATGAAGTGATATGTAGGCATATACTGTTGTAGCCTCCCATCATTTCACAGATCCTCAGTCTCTCCCCAGTGCTCTTCATTGTTTGAGCATTGTTCACCTCGCGTCTCATCTGTTCGCTACTTGTGTTGTGTGCACCCTTTGTTTCTGTGGAAAAGTGGCTCCTAAAAAAGCCATGAGGTGGTCAAAACAATCCCTCAAAGGCTAAGTGTGAGGGGTTGAGGAGAGTGAGATGAAGGAATTTAAGGCTAGTTTTTAAGGTATGGCTCTGTCTTAGTCTGGAAGCTCAGCTGAAACCTGTCCACCACTGGACAGCATCACAGCAACACAGAAGTCCCCACAGTACGACAAACTGACACTTCCAGATTAAGACAGACTAGGAAGAAGGACCTGACAGTCTACTTCTGAAAAAAATTAGCCAATGAAAACCTTATGAATAGCAGCAGAACATTGTCTGATACAGTGCCGGAAAATGAGCCCCTCAGGTTGGAAGAGCTGCCTCCTCAAAGTAGAGTTGACGTTTCTGATGTGAATGGAGTCAAGCTTTTGGGACCTTCGTTTGCTGATGTGGCACAATTCAAAATGAGAAGAAACAGCTACAAAAATCTGTTAATAATAAGAGCATGGAATGTGCAAGGTATGAATCTAGGAAAATTGGAAATCGTCAGAAATGAAGTGGAACACATAAACATCAATATCCTAGGCATTAGTGAGATTAAATGAAGAAATTGGATATTTTTACAAACTTCTGCCATCTAAAATTGATCAAACATGCAATCAAGATGCATTGATAATTACTGGTGATTACAATGCTAACAATGCAAACAAAAAAGAAGGTTATGTAGTTGGAAAATATGGCTTTGGTGATAGAAATGATGCCAGAGATCTCAAGATAGAATTTGCAAGACCAACAACTTTTTCATCAAAAGTACCTGTTTCAACAAAGTAAACAACGATTATACAAGTGGACCTTGTGGGATGGAATATACAGGAATCAAGTCAACTACATCTGTGGAGAGAGACAATGGAAAAGCTCAATATCATCAGTCACAACAAAGCCAGAGGCCAACAGCAGAACAAACCATCAATTGCTCATATGCAAGTTGAAGAGATTTAGAACAAGTCCACAAGAGCCAAAGTAGGACCTTGAGTATCTCCCACCTGAATTTAGAGACCATCTCAAGAATAGATTTGACACATTGAACACTAATGACTGAAGACCAGACAAGTGTGGAATGACATGAAGGACATCATACATGAAGAAAGCAAGAGGTCATTAAAAAGACAGAAAAGACCAAAATGGATGTCAGAAGAGAATCTGAAACTTGCTCTTGAACATAAAGCAAAAGGAAATAAGGAAAAGAGTTGAACAGAAGATTTCAAAGTATGGCTCGAGAAGACAAATGTGCAAGGACCTGGAGTTAGAAAAGCAAAAGGGAAGAATGCACTCAGCATTTCTCAAGCTGAAAGTACTGAAGAAAAAATTCAAGCCTTGAGTTGCAATAGTGAAGGATTCTATGGGCAAAATGCTGAACAACACAGTAAGCATCAAAAGAAGATGGAAGGAATACACAGTCACTGTACCAAAAAGAATTGGTCGACATTCAGCCATTTCAGGAGGTAGCATATGATCAAAAACCAATGATACTGAAGGAAGAAGTCCAAGCTGCACTGAAGACATTGGTGAAAAAAAGGGCTTCAGGAACTGACCGAATACCAATTGAGATGTTTCAACAAACAGATGCAGCGCTGGAGGTTTTCACTCGTCTATGTCAAGAAATTTGGAAGAGAGCTACCTGGCCAACTGACAGGAAGAGATCCATATTTATGCCTATTCCAAAGAAACGTGATCCAACCGAACGTGGAAACTATTGAACAATATCATTAATATCATACACAAGTAAAATTTTGCTGAAGATCATTCAAAAGTAGTTGCAGGAGTACATTGACAGGGAACTGCCAGAAGTTCAGGCCAGATTCAGAAGAGGGCGTGGAACCAGGGATATCATTGCTGATGTCAGATGGATCCTGGCTGAAGGCAGAGAATACCAGAAAGGTATTTACCTGTGTTTTATTGATTATACAAAGGCATTCGACTGTGTGGATCATAACAAATTACGGATAGTATTGTGAAGAACAAGAATTTCAGAACGCTTAATTGTGCTCATGTATCGTCTGGGCATTGTGCTTTTTTGAAGAATTCAGACTGAAAGCTATATTTAGGGTATATCAGTAATTAGTTTACATTGCAAAGAATGGGAATTTCAGAACGCTTAATTGTGCTCATAAGGAACCTGTACATAGATCAGGAGACAGTTGTTCAAACAGAACAAGGGGTACTGCATGGTTTAAAGTGAGGAAAGGTGTGCATTAGGGTTGCTTCCTTTCACAATACCTATTCAATCTGTATACTGAGCAAATAATCTGAGAAGTTGAACTATGTGAAGAAGAACAGGGCATCAGGATTGGAGAAAGATTCATTAACAAGCTGCATTATGCAGATGACGCAACCTTGTTTGCTGAAAGTGAAGAGGACTTGAAGCACTTACTGGTGAAGATCAAAGACCACAGCATTCATTATGGATTATACCTCGACATAAAACAAAAATCCTCACAACGGGGCCAATAAGCAACATCATAATAAACGGAGAAAAGATTGAAGTTGTCAAGGATTTCATTTTACTTGGATCCATAGTCACCGCCCATGGAAGCAGCAGTCAAGAAATCAGACGGTGCTTTGCATTGGGCACATCTGCAAAAGACCTCTTTAAGGTGTTAAAAAAGCAAAGATGTCACCTTGAAGCCTGAGGTGCATCTGACCCGATGGTGTTTCCGGTCGCCTCATATGAGTGCGAAAGCTGGGCAATACATAAGGAATACCGAAGGAGAATTGACACTTTTGAATTATGGTGTTGGTGAAGAATGTTGAATATACCATGGACTGCCAAAAAAGTGAACAAATCAGTCTTAGAAGGAGTACAGCCAGAGTGCTCCTTAGAGGCAAGGTTGGTGAGACTTTATATAACTGAATAATATTCTATTGTATAGATATGCCATATTTCATTTATCCATTCATTATTTGATAAACATTTGAGTTGTTTCCACTTTTTGGCTGTTATGAATAATGTTGCTTTGAACATTCCTGGCCAAGTTTTTGTATGGAGAGAGAGATTTAGCATTTAAAAATTTTCAAAACAGCTTTCTTTTCTTCATCAGTTGAAAGTGTTCTCCTAATGTAACAGAACCTCCTATTTGATTTTTTTCCTGTAGCGTCCTCTGAGCAAAATGTTTTAGTGTCACTTCAGAGTGACTCTGTGCTGTCATCTGGGCCTGAGTCTAACATCTCATCTCGGCATAGGTCTTCATACAGCTCCACTGATTTCCCAGCTTTGCTGTACTGTGTATTTCCGTCACTCAGGCTTCTTGAAGAGTTGCTGCCTGGGTTATCCCAACTAGCCACCTTAACACTAAGGCCTTAGCTGGTGTTACTGCCTTCGTCTCCACGGTTGTGTTCAGCTGAGGCTGGTAAATGACTTGACATGTTGCTGTATAAAATAAAAGGCTAGACTTGTTTTGGCACAAAACATTGCATAAAAAATACTATTTGGCAGTTATCATACATGAGTCAAAACAAGTGGTTTACTTCAGGCAAATATCTGAAATTATTTTCTATATCCCATGCAGTCAACCCATTTTTTCTTAACGTGTCCCATGGAGCTGATTCTTTCCAGAGAGGGAATTAACACTGTATGTTCATTTTTGTATTTTTTTAATTCATTTTCATAGGGGAAAAGGCAGGGAATTATGAGAGAATTTGGAAATTTCTTCTAAAAAATCCACCCTGAGTTTAAAACTAAATCTCCAAGAATTGAGTTCTACAAAAAGGGAATATATTGGGTCTCATACATTTTTATTTTCTGCCATGTCTTTCCCAATAATACCTTCCTTCAGGGTACAGGTGCTTCCTAGACTTCTTAGTTCTCCTCAGTTCTTCAGGTCTCTCAAGACCTGGTAAGGGGGTACCTTTTCTTGATCAAGATATTGGAGGCTATCCTGAAAAAAAAAAAAAGGTTCTGCAGTTTTTAGTGTCATATCAGAGAGGCCAGTCTCTCTGGCAGAAACCTATAAAATCCTGTATACAGGAACTCACCCCAGCTGGTTCCCTTTTAGAAAGATTTTCGCCCTGGCTCAGGCATGCCTGTTCTAGAAGAAGACCTATGGAATGGTATGGCAGGAAAGGGACCCCAGCCCAGGCAAATGAATGTCGAGTTAACAACTGATATATCCCAGTCATCGCCATAATAGAAGGACCCATCTCTTGTGTGCTCTTATCACACTTGTTTTGAATTCCCAGCTTGAGGACATGATCTTGTCAGAACAGACTGCGTCTTCAGACAGTGTATGCCAATGAATGATCTGTAAGCCAAGAAGTGATACAGGTAACTGCGTAGGAAGCTGCTACTGTTGACCAGCTTACTTGTTAGGATGGACTTCATATATACTGCAGAGGGGAGAAGAAAAGATCTCATTGGTTATTCCAGAACGATAGCGGGCAGAGGCTTACAATTGTCTCTTTCCGCTGTAACTGTCCACGGCTCCTAATTTCTCAATTTTCAAAGTGAATTTCTAAACTACATGTTAGACTTGTACTGTCTTATTCATTCTGGCTAGTCCCTTCATGGGAAAGCTCGCACTCAGAAGCAGCTTTTCCCTCCAGACACCCTACGTGCTGGATTGTACTTTTCCTCATGAGAAGAGAGTAGACCGTAGGATATGTTGGTATCTTCAGCAGAATTCCCCTATTTTTAGTCCTTTTCCACTAAAGAAGAGCCATGTTCTTTGGTGCTTTGTTCCAGTTACATAGTTGAAACTAATTCATATTCTCAAATCCTTTCTAGAATCAAGCAGATATACTTTCATATAAACATAAATAAACCAACCTAATTCTAGTCTTCCTTCATTATAACTTATTGCCACAAACTGATTCTTTTATAAGTCCCTTCAGGGGCCTGGTCTTTTCTCTCCTTTGAGCTGTTGGATAAATCAAAACTTAGAGCTTATTTCATCATCAAAAGACATAGAGAAGTATTTTCTCAGATAAGAGTGTAGCAGAGCAGGGTCATATCCATTATTCTGACTTTAAAACTTCAGAGACTCATGGAAAATAAATGAAAGAAAAATATTTATTATCCTTTCTTTAATAACCAACATTGTACTAGGTGCAGTGAGGAAAAGAAAAGACCACTTTTTTTAATCACCTTTTATAAACTCAGTACCAAGCAAAGTGTCCGCAACATAAGTGCTCAGAAAATACTTGTTGAGTGAATGAGTGACTGTAAAATTGACCTTGCCCTTAAGAGGTTAGACACTATTGAAAAAACGGTTATCAGACTACAAAACATAGCAGTAAAGCCCTTTTGCCAGAATATGATTGGGACTGATAATGATGCACTAGGGAGTCATGAACTATATGTATGTGAATGTATTATGTTTTAATGGTAAAATGTGTATCCTAGTATTTTTAACACTTCTAAAACTTTTATTTTTACTCAAAGCCTTAATGTAATTTATTCAAATATCATTTTATATAGGGCCAAAGCCTTTTTTTTTTTTTTAGAATGAGTTTGGAATTCCATGACATTTTTCTTTAATAAATCACATTCATAATACATTTGTTGACCGATATCTACTTTCAATTTCTTTAAAGGGAAGAGGGAACTTAAAGTCAGTAGTGAAGCAATTTAAATGTAAACATCTATATTTTAATGGTTTTTGCCCTTTCTCTGGACCATACTTAATTCTGCAGCAGATTTTGAATAGTTTGCCTTTACTGTCTTTTTTTTTATACTTTTTATTGTGCTTTCAGTGAAAGTTTACAAATCAAGTCAGTCTCTCACACAAAAACCCATATACACCTTGCTACATACTTCCAATTACTCTCCCCCTAATGAGACAGCCCACTCTCTCCCTCCACTCTCTTTTTGTGTCCATTTCACCAGCTTCTAACCCCCTCCACCCTCTCATCTCCCCTCCAGGCAGGAGATGCCAACATAGTCTCAAGTGTCCACCTGATCCAAGAAGCTCGCTCCTCACCAGCATCCCTCTCCAACCCATTGTCCAGTCCAGTCCAGTCCATGTCTGAAGAGTTGGCTTCAGGAATGGTTCCTGTCCTAGGCCAACAGAAGGTCTGGGGGCCATGGCCACCGGGGTCCTTCCAGTCTCAGTCAGACCATAAAGTCTGGTCTTCTTATGAGAATTTGGGGTCTGCATCCCACTGCTCACCTACTCCCTCAGGGGCTCTCTGTTGTGTTCCCTCTCAGGGCAGCCATTGGTTGTAGCCGGGCACCATCTAGTACTTCTGGTCTCAGGATGACGTAGTCTCTGGTTCATGTGGCCCTTTCTGTCTCTTGGGCTCGTAATCACCCTGTGTCCTTGGTGTTCTTCATTCTCCTTTGATCCAGGTAGGTTGAGACCAATTGATGCATCTTAGATGGCTGCTTGCTAGCATTTAAGACCCCAGATGCCAGTCTTCAAAGTGGGATGCAGAATGTTTTCTTAATAGATTTTATTATGTCAGTTGACTTAGATGTCCCCTGAAACCATGGTCTTCAGACCCCTGCCACTGCGATGCTGGCCTTCAAAGCATTCAGTTTATTCAGGAAACATCTTTTATTTTGGTTTATTCCAATTGTGCTGACCTCCCTTGTATTGTGTGCTGTCTTTCCCTTCACTTAGAGTAGTTCCTATCTACTATCTAAATAGCGAATGCCCCTCTCCCACCTCCTCCCTCCCCCCCTCCTAAACGCAGAAGAATATCTTCTTCTCAGTTTAAACTGTTTCTCAAGTTCTTATAATAATGGTCTTATACAATATTTGTCCTTTCACAACTGACCAGTTTCACTGAGCATAATGCCTTCCAGGTTCCTCCATGTTCTGAAATGTTCCACAGATTCCTCAGTGTTCTTTATCGATGCGTAGTGTTCCATTGTGTGAATATACCATAATTTATTTATCCATTCATCCATTGATGGACACCTTGGTTTCTTCCATCGTTTTTCTATTGTAAACAGTGCTGCAGTAAACATGGGTGTGCATATATCTGTTCCTGTAAAGGTCTTATTTCTCTGGGATATGTTCAAAGGAGTGGGATTGCTAGATTGTATGGTAGTTCTATTTCTGGCTTTTTAAGGAAGTGTGAAATCGATTTCCAAAGTGGTTGTACCGTTTGACATTCCCACCAGCAGTTCCAATGTCTCCACAGCCTTTCCAACATTTATTATTTTGTGTTTTTTGGATTAATTGTTGGAGTGAGATGAAATCTCATTGTAGTTTTGATCTGCATTTCCCTAATGGCTAATGATCATGAACATTTCCTCATATATCTGTTAGCTACCTGAATGTCGTCTTTAGTGAAGTGTCTTTGTATTTTTTGTCCATTTTTTTATTGGGATGTTTGTCTTTTTTGTAGTTGAGTTTTTGCAGTATCATGTAGATTTTAGAGCTCAGGCGCTGATCAGAAATATCATTACTAAAAACTTTCTCCCAGTCTGTAGGTAGTCTTTTCACTCTTTGGATGAGCTTAGGTGTTTGATTTTAGGAGCTCCCAGGTATCTAGTTTTTTCTTCTGCATTGTTAGTAATGTTTTGTATACTGTTTATGCCATGTGTTAGGGCTCCTAATGTTGTCCCTATTTTTTCTTCCATGATCTTTATCGTTTTAGATTTATATTTAGGTCTTTGATCCATTTTGAGTTAGTTTTTGTGCATGGAGTGAGGTATGGGTTTTGTTTCATTTTTTTGCAGATGGATATCCAGTTATGCCAGCACCATTTGTTAAAAAGACTGTCTTTTCCCAATTTAACTGTTTTGGGGCCTTTGTCAAATATCAACTGCTCATATGTGGATGGATTTATGTCTGGATTCTCAATTCTGTTCCATTGGTCCATGTATCTGTTGTTGTACCAGTACCAGGCTGTTTTGACTACTGTGGTGGTATAATAGGCTCTAAAATCAGGTAAAGTAAGGCCTCCCACTTTGTTCTTCTTTTTCAGTAATGCCTTATTTATCCGGAGCCTCTTTCCCTTCCATTTGAAATTGGTGATTTGTTTCTCCATCTCATTAAAGAATGCCATTGGGATTTGGATTGGAATCGCATTAAATGTATAGATCGCTTTTGGTAGAATAGACATTTTTATAATGTTAAGTCTTCCTATCCATGAGCAAGGTATGTTCTTCCACTTATGTAAGTCTCTTTTGGTTTCTTGCAGAAGTGTACTGTAGTTTTCTTTGTATAGGTCTTTTACATCTCTGGTAAGATTTATTCCTAAGTATTTTATCTTCTTGGGGGCTACTGTAAATGGCATTGATTTGGTGATTTCCTCTTCGATGTTCTTTTTGTTGGTGTAGAGGAATCCAACTGATTTTTGTATGTTTATCTTGTATGCTGATATTCTGCTGAACTCTTCTATTAGTTTCAGTAGTTTTCTGGAGGATTCCTTAGGGTTTTCTGTGTATAAGATCATGTCATCTGCAAATAGAGATTCTTTTACTTCTTCCTTGCCAATCTGGATGCCCTTTATTTCTTTATCTAGCCTAATTGCTCTGGCTAGGACTTCCAGCACAATGTTGAATAAGAGTGATGATAAAGGTCATCCTTGTCTGGTTCCCGATCTCAGTGGTGATGTTTTCAGGCTCTCTCCATTTAGGGAGATGTTGGCTCTTGGCTTTGTATAAATGCCCTTTATTGTGTTGAGAAAATTTTCCTTCTGTTCCTATTTTGCTGAGAGTTTTTATCTTGAATGAGTGTTGAACTTTGTCAAATGCCTTTTCTGCATCAATCGATAAAATCATGTGATTCTTGTCTTTTATTTATGTGGTGGATTACATTAATTGTTTTTCTTTAATGTTGAACCATCCCTGTATACCTGCTATGAATCCCACTTGGTCATGGTGAATTATTTTTTTGATATGTTGTTGAATTCTATTGGCTAGAATTTTGTTGAGGATTTTTGCATGTACATTCATGAGGGATATAGGTCTATAATTTTCTTTTCTTTTGGTGTCTACCTGGCTTTGGTATCAGGGTTATGGTGGATTCATAGAATGAGTTTTGTAGTATTCCATCCTTTTCTATGCTCTGAAATACCTTTAGTAATAGTGGTGTTAACTCTTCTCTGAAAATTTGGTAGAACTCTGCAGTGAAGCCCTCCGGACTAGGGCTTTTTTTTGTTGGGAGTTTTTTGATTACCTTTTCAGTCTCTTCTTTTGTTATGGGTCTATTTAGTTGTTCTACCTCTGTTTGTTTTAGTTTAGGTAGGTAGTGTGTTTCTAGGAATTCATCCATTTATTCTAGCTTTTCAAATTTGTTTGAGTATAGTTTTTCATAGCAATCTGATAGGATTCTTTTCATTTCAGTTGTGTCGGTTGTAATATTGCCCATCTCATTTCTTATTCGGGCTGTTTTCCTCATCTCCTGTTTTTCTTTTGTCAGTTTGGCCAATGGTTTATCAACTTTTTGAGTTTTTTCAAAAAACCAGCTTTTGGTCTTGTTAATTTTTTCAGTTGTTTTTGTTTTCTATTTCATTTAGCTTTGCTCTGATTTTTATTATTTGTTTTCTTCTGGTGCCTGTGGGTTTCTTTTGTTGCTCTCTTTCTATTTGTTCAAGTTGTAGGGATAATTCTTTGATTTTGGCTGTTTCTTCTTTTTGGAAGTGTGCATTTATTCATATAAATTGACCTCTGATCACTGCTTTTGCTGTGTCCCAAAGGTTCTGATAGGAAGTGTTTTTGTTCTCATTGGATTCTACGAATTTCTTTATTCCATCCTGAATGTCTTGTATGATGCAGTCTTTTTTGAGCAGAGTATTGTTCAGTTTCCAAGTGTTTGATTTCTTTTCCCTGCTTTTCCTGTTACTGATTTCCACTTTTATGGCCTTATGGCCAGAGAAGAAGCTTTGTAATATTTCAATGTTTTGGATTCTGCTAAGGCTTGCTTTATGACCTAATATGTGGCCTATTATAGAGAATGTTCCATGTGCACTAGGAAAGAAAGTATAGTTGGTTGCTGTTGGGTGGAGTGTTCTGTATATGTCTACGAGGTCAGGTTGGTTGATTGTGGCATTTAGATCTTCCGTGTATTTATTGAGCTTCTTTCTGGATGTCCTGTCCTTCACTGAAAGTGGTTTGTTGAAGTCTCCTACTATTATTGTGGAGCTGTGTATCTCACTTTTCAATGCTGATAGAGTTTGTTTTATGTATCTTGCAGTCGTGTCATTGGGTGCATAAATATTTAATATGATTATATCTTCTTTGTGTATTGTCCCTTTAATCATTATATAATGTCCTTCCTTATCCTTTCTGATGGGTTTAACTTTAAAGTCTATTTTGTCAGAAATTAATATTGCCACTCCTGCTTTGTTTTGATTATTGTTTGCTTGATATATTTTTTTCCGTCCTTTGAGTTTTAGTTTGTGTCTCTAAGGTATGTCTTTTGTAGGCAGCATTTTGACAGATCTTGTTTTTTAATCCGTTCTGCCACTCTCTGTCTCTTTATTGGTGCATTTAGTCCATTTACATTCAGGGTAATTGTGGATAGGTATGAATTTAGTGCTGTCATTTTGATGTCTTTTTCTGTGTGTTGACAACTTCTTTTTCCCACTTGATTTTATGTGCTGAGTAGATTTTCTTTGTATATTGTCCTTTCCTCTTTTTTTCTTCTTATTCATTGTTGTTGATTTTTTTTCTGCTGAGTCTATATTTTTCCCTTGTAATTTATTTTGATAAGTAGGATAGTTTGTCTCCTTTGTGGTTACCTTATTAATTACCCCTATTTTTCTAAATTTCAAACTACCTTTTCTTTCTTTGTATCGCCATATCTTCCTCTCCATATGGGAGGTTAATGATTACATTTCTTAGTCCTTCTTTATTATTTTAATGTTGTCTTTTATATAATAACATCGCCTTTACCCTGTGTTGGGCTTTTTTTTTTTTTATTCTTGCCCTTTTTTGGGGGGAGGATTTCCCTGTTTGGGTTGACTTCTGGTTGCTCTGCCCAGTGTTCCACCCTTGGGTCGATTCGTGATATTATTCATTTTCTAACCAAAGATCTCCCTTTAGTATTTCTGGTAGTTTTGATCTGGTTTTTACGAATTCTCTCAATTTGTGTTTATCTGGAAATGTCTTAATTTCACCTTCATATTTAAGAGACAGTTTTGATGGATATATGATTCTTGGCAGGCAGTCTTTTTCCTTCAATTTTTTAAATATGTCATCCCATTGCCTTCTTGCCTGCATGGTTTCTGCCGGGTATTCCAAAATTAATCTTATTGGATTTCCCTTGTAGGTGACTTTTCTTTTATCCTTCACTGCTCTTACAATTCTCTCTTTATCTTTGGTTTTGGTAAGCTTCATTATGTCTTGGTGACTACTCTGTCCTATAGGGTCACTATGAGTCGGAATCTACTCGACGGCAGTGGGTTTTGGTGACTTTCTTTTAAGATCTACCTTTTAAGGAGTTCGATGAGCATCTTGAATAGATATCTTCTCATCTTTCACAATATCAGGGAAGTTTTCTGCCAACAAATCCTCAACAATTTTCTCTGTATTTTCTGTTATCCCTCCCTGTTCTGGTATTTCAGTCACTCGTAGGTTATTCCTCTTGATAGAGGCCCACATGATTCTTAAGGTTTCTTCATTTTTTTAAATTCTTTTCTGTGATTTTTCTTCAAATATATTAATGTCAAGCGATTTATCTTCGGGTTCAGAAATTCTAGCTTCTACTTGCTCAATTCTGGTCCTCTGACTTTCTATTATCTAATTCTGTAATTTTATTGTTAATCTTATGAATTTCTGATTACTGTCTGACTATAGATTTTTCCAGGTTATTAAGGTTTTCATTATGTTCCTGAATAATCTTTCTGATTTCTTCAGTTGCTTTATCTGTGTTTTCCTTGGCTTGTTCTGTGTATTGCTTCATTTCCTTCCTAATGTCTTGAAGGGTTCTGTGTATTAAACTTTTGTGTTCTGCATCTGGTAATTCCAGGAATGCACTTTCATCTAAAAGATCCCTGGATTTTTTGTTTTGAGAGCCTGTTGAGATGATCATGGCCTGTTTCTTTCTGTGACTTGATATTGACTGTTGTTTCCAAGCCATCTATAAGTTATTGTATTAGTTTATGCTTGCTTACTGTGTCACAGCTGCTTGCTTTGTTTTGTTTTGGGATAGTCTTATGGGTTGCTTGAGTGAGCTAGCTTGATTATTTTCGCCTTGGAGCTCTGGTGTCCTGTCTCCAGCTGGCTATAGCTGTTATCAGGTATATCAGTCTAGGAGTCCACTCGGTTTTCTTGTATAAATTCAGCTCAGGTTTCCAGGTAGCTGATATCAAGTGTGTAGTACAGGCTCTGTCCTACAGTCTCAGAGGGGCAGGGGTGATTGGCGTATATACCCGTATCTGATTGCAGCAGGGGGTCACGCTCTGAACAAGGCAGGGGACTGAGAACTGACCCCCAGGTATCTCTGAGGAAAACGCATCTCTGTTCCCTAGGGCGTGCTGGAGGGTGGGCTCTGCTGGGAGACAATGGGCACCCAATGTTTTTGTTTTAAGGACTGGGAGTTACCAGTTATCCCTGGAACCCTGTCATGGGTGGCTGGGCAACCCAAGTGGAGCCACCAGTCCTTATGTCCCTGATGTGGGTAGTTGAGGACCTTGTTTATTAGGCAAAGTAATGTCAAACGTCAAACACCCACTTCTCCACCACACATCTGAAATGGTTGGAGTTTGCCAACATGGGCCTATTCTCCCGAAATAGGCCCACGCAGGTCCATGCAGAAGGGAAAGGTGTTCAAGGTCCCTGGACGGTTTATGTCTGGACAGGAGCCGCTTCTGTTCTGAGCTCCCCCAGTTAATGGAGCTAGCAAATTTTCTTTCCCCCCCAGTTGCAAATTTTTTCCTTCCTCAAGCCAGGAGGATGGCTCTAGGTGCTCAACAGGGCCCATCTCAGGCCCAGAGATTCAGCCACTGGACTTGGCTTGTGGTTGGATATCACAGTAAAATATACGCAAGTACTAGCTTTTGCTGAGAGTGCCCTTCTCCTCATGTTCCGGAGGTGTGAATGGGCTTTGCGGCTGGCTGCTTCTCCCTGAGGAAACTGCGGCTGAACTCTAGTACCGGCTGTCGCCACTGCTCCAGGAATGGTGCCTGAGGGCTCCGCATGATTCAGGTCCGGTAACTCCTCTCCACTTCTGAACAGTCTCTACCTCCCCCTGCCCCTCAGTTCGTTGTCTGAGCTTGCCTTTGATGCTCAGGGCGCCCAGCTTGTCACAAATATACTCGTTTCACTTGTTTTTTCGAGTCTTTGTCATAAAGAGGGCCAGCTGGACGCATCTGTCTATTCCATCATCTTGACTCTGCCCTCCTTTACTGTGTTTTTATAAAGCATTCGACTTTATTTTAAAAACAACTCAATTTTTTTACACTCATATCCTTAGTTTATGTAATTGAATTGAGTAATTAGTGTAAAAAAATATAACCGGCATAAACAGGATGGGGACAAACACAACTGATTCTTAGTAAAGCATACAACTCAACTGCTAAGATTAGAAATGTGAGCACATACCAGAAAGCAGCCTACTTGCCATGAATTATTATGCCATGGGCATTGGATGCTGTGTTTTATGGAAGAATTGAAGATCATTGGCTAATCCAGAGAATTAGTTAAGTGGAGGTCATTTAAGAGATTCTAAGTATTTCATTAAGTGGTGTATATACAGACTAAATTAAGAATTACATGAAACAGGCTTAGCCCGGAAAACCTTAATTAAAGTCGGTGAAATTTGAGTGGGATTTTACAGGATGATTAGAGTATGTGGAGCCTTGGTGGCACAGCGGTTACGTGCTCAGCTGCTAACCAAAAGGTCGGCAATTAGAACATACCAGCCACTCTGCAGGACAAAGATGTGGCAGTCTGTTTCCAAAAGGATTACAGCCTGGGAAACCCTATAGTTCTACTCTGCCCTATAGGATCACTATGAGTCGAATAATGAAGGCTAGAGTAATGAAGAGGTTGGCCTTCCTGAAGCCAAGAGTTGTTATTGGGGGGATGGGGAGGGTGGAATACAACTTGAGGTGTGGTTTAATGGAATAGGCATTGAACCATAAGTCTAAAAACATAGTTTCATTCATTTAACAAACTTTTTTGACATTTTAATTTGGAGATAAATACCGAGAGAAGATGGGGATATCCTAGGCAGGAGGGTAAGGAAAAAATATATGGGAAAACTACCTAGCTGAAAGAGTTAATGTGTAAACACATTGAGGGAAAAATAAGGAAGGGCCCAGGTTGAAGCATTAGTCCAGTGGTTCTTAATCGGAATTGTTTTTCAAACATAGTATATATTGAGAGATTTCAGGTGAGATTTTGTCCGAGCAGAGGCTTCCACAACTTAAAAAAAAAAAAAAAAGAAAAGCCACAGGTTTAGACATATAAGTCAAATGTATACATTATAAAGAACCGTCAGAATGTTTTGAAAGGAATTGAAAAAAGCTGACTTACTTAAGTTGTGGAAAACCAAAGAATTTAATTCCCACTTGTCCTAGTCATCTAGTGCTGCTATAATGGAAATACCACAAGTGGGTGGCTTTAACAAAGAGAAATTTATCCTCTCACAGTCCAGTAGGCTAGAAGTCTGAATTTAGAACGTGGGCTCCAGGGGAAGGCTTTCTGTCTTTGTCAGCTCTGCAGGAAGGTCCTTGTCATCAGTCTTTCCTTGGTCAGGGAGCATCTCAGTACAGGAACCTCAGATCCAAAGGATGTGCTCTTGGTGGTGTGCTTTCTTGGTGGTGTGAGGTCCCCCCTCTCTGATTGCTTCCGTTTCCATTTTATTTTCTTGAGAGATAAAAAGTGGTGCAGGCCACACCCCAGGGAAACTCCCTTTACATTGGATCAGGGATATGACCTGGGCAAGGGTGTTACAGTCCCACCCTAATCCTCTTTAACATAGAATTACAATTACAAGGGTCCCAACTCACCTGGAGCAAAGAAGAATGAAGAACGCCAAAGATACAAGGAGATTATGAGCTGAAGAGACAGAAAGGACCACATAAACCAAAGACTACATCAGTCTGAGAGCAGAAGAACTAGATGGTGCCCAGCTACAACCGATGACTGCCCTGACAGGGAACACAACAGAGAACCCCTGAGGGAGCAGGAGAGCAGTGGGGTGTAGACCCCAAATTCTCATGAAAAGACCAGACTTAATGGTCTGACTGAGACTAGAAGTACCCCAGAGGTCATGGTCCCTAGACCTTCTGTTACCCCAAGACAAGAACCATTCCCAAAGCCAACTCTTCAAACAGGGATTGAACTGGACTATGGGATAGAAAATGATACTGGTTAAGAATGAGCTTCTTGGATCAAGTAGACACATGAGACTATGTTGGCATCTCCTGTCTGGAGGGGAGACGAGAGGGTGGAGGGGGTCAGAAGCTAGCCGAATGGACATGAAAGCAAAGTGTGGAGGGAGTGTGCCATCTCATTAGGGTGAGAGCAATTAGGAGTATATAGCAAGGTGTATATAAATTTTTGTATGAGAGACAGACTTGATTTGTAAGCTACCACTTAAAGCACAATAAATTTAAAAAAAAAAAAAAATCACAGTTACAAAATGAAGGACAACCACACAATACTGGGAATCATGGCCTAACCAAATTGACACATATTTTTGGGGAACACAATTCAATCCATGACACCACTATACTAAACAAGGATTTGATAGAATTGCGTTTTTTTTTTTTTTTTTTTTTTTTGGTAATGATACTTAGTTTGTATTTTCTAGCAATGAAAAATACACTGAAATATGAATACTAAACATGAGAGAATACTTGAAGGTACATTTCTAAGTAACTATATGAGGGCAGATTTAGATCTATGATAAAACAATGGAACATTTTATGAATCTCAGATGATTTCATTAAAGCTCCTCAGAGGAAAAAAAAAGTCTCATAAATTCAAGATGTTTTATGTTACTGGTATTTGGTCATCCTTTATACCCTTATTTTAGCCAAAGATTTTTTATATGACTTATTTTTTGTTATTGTTTAGAAGATACACAGCAAAACATACACCAGCTCAATAGTTTCTACATGTACCATTCAGTGACATTGACTATATTGAGTTGTGCAACTATTATCACCCTCCTTTTCTGCGTTGTTCCTCCCCCATTAACATAAACTCATTGCCCCCTAAGATGTCCTATCTTATTTTTCAAGTTGTTGTTGTCAGTTTGATCCCATATAGATAGCTCTTAAAAGAGCATATTGCTCATGGCAGTTGTTTTTTTACTAGTTAACCTAAGCTATTTTTTGGTTTTAGGAAGACTTAAGGGGATGTTTTTGGTTTAAGGTTTAAAGATTATTTTAGCCAAATATTGCTCTTATTTATATGTGCCTAAAGCTTCTTTCTTATCACATTCAGTTGTTCCAGTCTCTTAACTGACACTTTTTACAATAAATTTTCAAATGTATCCAAATATATGTGATAACTAAAATAGTTTTCTGCCAAAAAAAAAATCTGATTTTTAAATCTGAGACCAATAATTTATCATTTGGGAATGAAAGATTGTGTTTATCTGCATATTTGGATCAGATAGGTTTAGAGATTTAGATATTTCATTCCCCTTCAAATAAGAAAAGCAAGGTTATTCTTAAAATGATTGTTTCAAATTTGAAGTACAGCCTGTTCTTCATGAAATATTAAATAACAAGAGCAAAAAGTGCTACACATACTTTTTTTCTCCTAGTTGGAGGAGAAACTGTTTTCTGTGGATTGACACCTTATGTACTCTGAGTTTGAGAAGTTAGCATTATCTGAGAAGTTGCTATTTTTAGGTCCAGCTGTAATGTTTCTAACTTTGGTGCTGGGGTAGTGGGTGCTTCCTTTCCCAGAAGGCTCTGTATTCTCAACATGTATAGGTCAATTTGACATCAAGTTACCGACAAGGAGCAACTAGGTCATTATAGGCTGTGTTTCTAACTTGAAAATTATGAGCAGGTATTGGGAGCCACAGGCTGTATTTGGGAACCAGCTGCATGTCAGTACAAGCATGGATTGTGGTTCCTGGAGGCTGGGAAAACACAATGCGTGAACTTAATTTGTTTGGGAGATAAGAAGAAAAAAAATATCTTTCTACTTGACAAGATTGACAGCTAATTAAATCTGACTCTCTTCAGACGTGTGCTGGACAGTTTCTAAGTAAACGTTCACTTTTCAAAGATGATGATCAAGGAGACATCTCTACGGAGGGACCCGGATTTAAGGGGAGAGTTAGCTTTCCTGGCAAGGGGCTGTGATTTTGTTCTCCCATCACGGTTTAAGAAGCGGCTGAAGTCATTTCAGCAGGCACAGGTTTGAAACTTGGGTGTTTCTTTTCAAATATTTCTATTACTAATAAAACTGCACCCAGTGAACTAACTTAAAACAAATAATTTTACAGCTCACTTGTATCTTGATACTAGATCAAAGAGTTAATCTGTGTACTCTATTCAGCTATTTGCAGAAAGCTATTTGTAGAGAGATTCCAACAGGTTTAAAAATAGACCTTCTGGACCTGGAGTACAGTACTCACATTTTTCTCTTGTAGAAAGGGAATCCAGTTTTAGAGACAATAGATAAAAACAAATATTTTACAATTTAGTGGAAAGAATAGTAGAATTTTTAATAGAAATATCTTCAGGAAACTAGTATTTCTGTGTTAAAAAGCTTTGTTTTTAGACCAGTAGTCTGTTTGTATTAGCACAGATACATCTGTAATGAATGTTTTAAAAGAATATTGATCCTGGTAACATTTTTTTTTTTTTTGAGGAAGAATTATTCTTATATAGAGACAATTCGTGTGTGTATAATATGTATTATAGATAATGAAGGATGGCGGTTACTTCTAGATTGTGAAAGAATGTTCTTCCTCAGCAAGCTCTGAGATTGAATCATTTCTGCTTGAGATGACATGCTTTTCAGAACCCATGCTTTCTTGCTTACAACCTTATCACCAATGTCACTGCAAAAGAGTTACCTCACATTGAGTACAATACAAATCAAGGGCTATATGAATAATAAAAAATTTTTTATTATTTTTTTTTTTTATGAATAATGGCTGTCCAGAATCCAGGCAAAAATCCTTATCATAGTGATTCTGACCCAGAGTCCCTTCAAATTATTTGGGTGAAATTGCTCTTTTTGTAGATCAAAAATGGTCAAATAGTTTAGGGATACTATTCAGAATGAATATCTAAATGATTCTGTATTTATAATGAAAAACTAAAATGAAGAATTGAGATACTTTATCCAGCTAATTCTAACCAAAAAAAAAGGAGGGGGGGAGGGAGTATATTTTCATGCTGCTCCTAGATTTGAATGAAACAGCTATGTTCAAAATGAGCTGATCCTGAACTTGCCAGTAAATTTGGCAAAATTTATATTACTAGGTTTTATTCTATAAGGTCTGTAAAGGATAGTTTTATTAAACTACTTTAAGGTTTAAATTATGTGTCTCATATTGAACTCAATGAAAAATAGATACAACTGAGAGTTCAAAGTAAATGTTTTGTTTTACTTTTAAATATTAACATCAGTTTTATTAACTACGGAATTAACCAATTAACTTGCCTATTTGTGAATTGCTATGTCGAGAACAACATTAAGGAAAACAGAGTAGAATATTGTATAATTGAGTATTTTTCCATTCAGATGAAAACTTTGAGAGATAGCCAGAGTTGGTTGTGAAAGTCACTTATTTCTGTCAGAGTAAAAGTATAGCATTAACACTGAAGTTTATATTACACCTCCTGCCCTAGCATGCGTTCACTAGACTATCGGATTTTATGCCCACTGGCACCTGTGTTCTTAATCTTAGGTCATAACCACCCTGAAATTATCCAGTGGATATCACACCATGGGAAACATTTTGGGTGGGGGGAGATAATTTTGATAATTTTACACTTGTAGTCTCACAAACCTCGTTCATCGTAGAATAATAGAAAGGAAACGACACTAATATAATATAAATAACCTAGGTAAAGACCCTAAAGAATTATATGCCTTACTTTAGAACTTTAAGAGCACCTTCTACTTTTATTGACTCATAGGTCTAAGTAATAATATTTGTAGATTTAGGATTAAGGCAAAGAGAAATGTTTTCTTAAAACAGATGATCAGTTTGTTAAAGCAAAAGTGGTTTGTAAACTTGAGATTGCTTTTAAAATATAAATGACTGTTTTATTTATTGAATCCAAATGACCATGCCAAGTTATATTTAAGCTTTTGAGAACCCCACCCTTTGGCCTAGTCACTCATTTTCTTAAATGGAGACAAATCTTTGTCCAGCACTGTTCTAACCTTTTATCTATGTTATATCATGTAATTTCATTTAATCTTCACAACAACCCTTTAAGAAGTAGATGTTATAATTCCTGTTTTATTATTGAGGTTCTAAAAAGTTAAATAATTTTCCCAAGGTCACAGAGAGAGTAAGCCATCACTGTTTTCTATTTTTTTCATGTTTCTTTGGTGTCATCCCCTTTTGTGCTGTTTCTCCTTTGAGTATTATATGTGTAATATGCTGATACTGCAGCAAAGGCATGGTATGACACCTGTCCTTCATATGCTCAGTAGTATTCATACATGAGCAGACTGTATGTATTAATATCAGATATTAATACGTGGGAAATGGGCCATATGTAACAAAAGGAGAGAGTTAAAACATATTCATCACATGTTTGTGTGAGTGAAGCTTATCTCCCTATAATTCTCATAATTCTCTAGGGCAGTTAAGATTTTTATCCTGAATTTAAAGATCCTATTAGATGTCAAGGATCCCCAGTGGCAGAGTGGTTAAGAACTTGGCTGCTCACCAAAAAAAGTTGGCAGTTCGAATCCACCAGAAACTCCTTGGAAACCCTATGGGGCAGTTCTACTCTGTCTTACAGGGTCACTATAAGTCAGAATCAACTCAACAGCAAGGGGTTTTTGGTGTATGTCAAAAGGAGCCCTGGTGGTGCAGTGGCTAAGCACGTGGCTACTAACTGAAAGGTAGTTCGAATCCACCAGCCACTCTGCGGGAGAAAGATGTGGCATGCCATCTGCTTCTATAAAGAGTTACAGCGTTGAAACCTTTTGGGGCAGTCGTACCTTGTCTTTTAAGATCACTGTGAGTCAGAATTGACTCACCAGCAATGGGTTTGGTTTTTGAGGGGTTATTATATGTCAAAAGAAATATGATACCCAGGTCTACTTATGGGTAAATTATTGTTCAACTTTAGGGATAGCATTATGGTGATTTAAGGTAGTAGAATAGAGCAGTTCTTTGTGTTCACAGTGAATTTTAAATCTAGCTAGTCAACAGTCATGTCCACCTTTCTTGCTTTACGTAGCACCTCATACAGTGCTCATGAGCCTTATAATTAAGTGCAGAAATTAAAACTTTGAAAATCTTCATGGATTTCTTTTTGCTTTTTCTGCTGAGACTCTCAGAACTGAATTTAGTGTTCACTGATGAAATTAACTGCCTCAGTGCTGATGTACCTCCTCTCCCCTTCTCTACAGTTATGGATAATCTCAATCTCCCCATCTCTATCCCCCACTTTTTTGAACTCTCCTTTCTTATATGTCGTTATGGTATGCCACAGATCTTTTTTGGAAAAAAGGAAGAATATAAACTATAAATGAGTTAATTGTAAAGCAAATTTGGCTGTGATGAAATTAATGACCATGGTCCTTGGCTATTAGAGCATACCCAAAATGGGAAAACTGTGTATCAGCTCATAAAATATGGTATGTACCTAGTGATAAGTCAGTCAGCCTGGTAGAGGATATTCCAGAACTAAAATGCTTTCATTTTCTTAACAAAGGTTTTCCCAGCATCAGGGACTGGTGATTACACCTAAGCAAAGTCAAACTAAAGAAGGAGGTAAAACCAGCCCCGCCCCTGCAAATACATTTTAGATCTACATATTTAAAAAAATAATTTATTTCTCCCTATTAAGGAGCAGCAGATATTCGCAGAAAGATGAAGAACAGGCTTTAAAAAGAACTAATCAGATTCCAGTGGTCTGAGAATACTCTTCGAAATCCCTTAGTAGGTCAGCTGACATTGCTTTTTGATTATTTTGAAATGTCTGCCAAATTATTAATGGAAAAATACACTGTAAGATGTTTTAAACATAAATACGTGTAAACTGAGCTATTGATAGATAATGAATACTAATTTATTTCATATGGATAAGCCTTCCCTAAAAACATGCTTACTGCCCTCTAGAGTAGGGTGAACCCTTGATCTCTACTGTGCCTAATTGTGGTTTCTTGTTTTTATACCCAACTTCCTTTTGCTACGGCTGCTAACCAAGTGGTCGGCAGTTCGAATCTGCCAGGTGCTCCTTGGAAACTCTATGGGGTGGTTCTACTCTATCCTATAGGGTCGCTATGAGTCGGAATCGACTTGACGGCACTGGGTTTGGTTTTTTTCTTTCCTTTTACTAGGGAGGATTCTCAAGAAGTATACAGTGTTGAGAATTTTTATGTCTCATAATCACATTTTTCCTTCTAGATTCAAAATAAACCAGAAAAGAAACCCGGAACAGCACTTCCACCTCCAGCCACCTTTCCAAGCAGCCCCCAGCCTCTGTCCTCTGTTACTCGTGTGAATAATGTTGTGAGTGCCCCGCTGTCCGTAAACATTCCCCAGTTCTACTTTCCTGAAGGACTCCCAGACACCTGCAGTAATCATGAACAAACTCTGAACAGAATTGAAACAGCTTTCCTGGATATTGAAGATCAGAAAACAGACATACATGAAATGGGGAAGATTGCAAAGGTAATATAATTACTAAATAATTTATAATCTGCCTTTCTCTCCCCGTTTTCACTGCCTTTTTGCTGTTTTTAAGCATGTATAGGTTTTTTCATGTTGAAAAAAATTTGTTTAACCCTAATGCTTCTTTAGCTAATCTTCTTTTGTAGACTCAAAATAAAAATTTTTAAAAACTTGGTGGTTTTCCAGTCCAACTTCCCATTTAATACAGGAATCCATACGACATCACTGACACGTGAATTGATTCTTTGCTTGAGTGCTTTAGTGACTGGAAGCCCACAGCCTTGTTAAGTAGCCCATTCCATTATTAAATATCCCTGCTCGTTAGAAAATTTTCTTTATGTTGGATGGGACTCTCCCTCCTTGTTCTCACCCGTTGATTATAACTTTTTCCACACAAGAAACCATTAGGCTAGTTCAACACCAACAGGGACCAAGAGTAAATGGATTTGTCACTAGGAAGCAAATCCTTGGTACTTTCTAATATATCTAACTGCTTCTAATTTAAGATCTTAGCCACTAATGCCAGGTCTACTGTAAAATCCTCAGTAATTGGATTCCACACCTCCAGTCTCCTCCCAGAAGAGTCATTACTGAGTGCGACCATTAGATTCTATTTGATCATGCCATTCCCCAGCTCAATAATCCTCAGGGACCCCCTGGGCTCCCAAGACACCTCCCATACTTCCAAACTTCTCTTCCTGGCATTCCATGGCCCTAGAGGTCTTTTCCAAGCCCATCTAATTGTTCCCTGCATGATCCTGACCTACTTGCCTTCTCTCAGGCATGCCTCTACCTTTGGGCTGTCGTAGTTCTCCCCTCGAAAATGGAGTTCCACTCCTGCCGACCCCCATGTCATCTATCTTCAAGACCTACTTCCGTCATATTTTTTCAGACAAGTCCCTGAACGCCCCACTCCAGTCATGCCCTGCCCTCTCCCCAACTTCTGACCTCACAAAGCATTTGTAATTGCTGTTAAATTATTTATAACTAGAGTGATTTTAAGAGAATGGAAAAGGTTTCTTTCTTTTATTCTTACCCTTTCTACATCCCCCATGTTAGAACTTGCTTATGGATCCCTTAGGTGTTTCTAATAAAAAATAAACTCTTTCATTCCAGAAATAAGAGCTCATCTGTTTTCTACTCTGTTTTACATGGAAGGAAAAGGAATTCCTGCAAGTACATACCTACAGTTGAAAGAACTAGTTCTTATTAGGAGACCGGTCCTCTAACTCCTAGCATGGTACTGTTTCCACTATATGTTATGTTCTGTGAACATATACTAAAATGCCATTAGCTAATTTCCAGTCAGTATCCACCCAAATAAATTGTAAGTACTTTTAGGGCATTGGTTTTTTTCTTACCCAAAGCTTTGAAGATAACTATCACATTCAAGGACATAATCAAGATGGTAAATTATATGGATCGCCTGGAACTCTGAATGCAAATTCAAAAGTTAAAACTTAACAGAGATGAATGAAGTCTATATTTAGAGGTAAAGTATTAACTGCATAAATGCTGAACAGTGTGTCTCCAACATGGCAGCAATTTTTGTGAAAAGAGATCACAGATTGCTTCAGGTAGGCAGACAGGGAGAAACTATTCCGATTAAGGGACATGGTAGTTCCACATTGCAGTACTGGGCTCACCAAGGCTGGAGAGTCAACCCAATTGATTAGTGCCTCACTGTCACAGGCCTGCAGCCTGTCTATATTGGAAGCAGATCCAGCATTCTTCCTCTCAGTCTTCTGAGCCCCTGACTGAGGAGCCCATTCTCTGTGCCTTTCTGCTGCCCTGCCTCCACATCCTTCCTGGTCTGCCCTCCCACCCTTGTATTATGATACCCTGCGCTTCTCCATGATTCTGAGACCTCTGGCACCCTAGAGAGTCAGGGAGCTGAGAGCAGAAAGCCTTAGGACTCCAGGGATGGTCAAAGGAGGTATAGAAAAGAGTGTAGTCATGTCAAGGAAGGGATCTCTGGCTGGTAGGGAAACAGGAAGGACTTGGCTACTCACATATAGTGAATATGGCATCAGGAAAAAACACCGGCATTGAAGCTGATGATGTGGAAAAGATAGATAACAGTTTTGCTTAGCCAAAGTAATAGTTATTTACATAACAATATACTCTTTACCCCTAATCATGTGATACCATGGCCATTATACATATACATACCTGATTAACTTGTCTGAATTGTACTTGATTAAAGTCTGTTCATGGGTGCCAAGCCTTTGCAGCTCATTGCTCTTAGAGTTTGTCACTTTAGGTAGCAAATTAGACTGCTCATACTTTTACAAAGTTAGAACTGACATTGCGTATAAAAATAGGAAAGTTTGTATAATGACCTCAGAAAATATCTTGAGTTTGTTAGTTTGTATTGTTTTGCTTTTGATTACATGGCATCAGCTCCTTTTTGCCTCTTTACTCTTAAAATCACTTATTTTAAAAATTATATAAGATTTCTAGTTAGATCTTTTTAACTCCCATTTAACCCAGCTTTTACTTGGCTGTGGCAGTCTGTAGAGTCCCTGGGTGGTACAAACAGTTAAGCGCTTGACTACTAGCTGAAAGGTTAGCTGTTTGAATCCACCAGAGATACCTCGGAAGACTGGCCTGGCAATCTGCTTCCTAAAGGTCATAGCCTTGAAAACCTTATGGAGCAGTTCTGTTCTGCACACATGAGGTCACCGTGAGATGGAACTGACTCAAGGTCAACTAACCACAACAACAAGGCAATCTGTTAGCACTCACTAAGACTCCTTTCTCTTCAGCCAGTCTTTATTATGCAAGCCTTTCCATCTCCAGCACTCAGGGCAGGCTCTTGCTGGTATAGGTGCTAATAAAGGTTAGGTGAATGAATGAATTGCTATTATTATGCTTGTACTGTTGCAACGTCTTGGCATAGGAAAAGGAAAGCTTTAAGGAGCAGGGAGGGGAGAGGTTGCCAGGGCAATAAGTGGAAGCTCTTATAGATTGTTATCATTTATAAAGCTATTTGCAAGACTATTAGCTTGAGTTTGCAATCTGCTCTTAATGATTCTTAGGTTTAGCTATAGAGACTGGGATCTATTTTCTAAGTGCAAAGAGAAATCCGTGTTTATGAGATCTGCATCTGTTAGTGAAGTTTAGCTTGTTCATCTTAGACCAAACAGTTGTGGAGAACTTAATGCCCATGGTTCTACTTAAATCCTTGATGTGTAGTATTCACTGTTTTCCACACCTTTAAGTAATGATGGAGAAGAAATGAATAGAGAATCAGTCTAAGAGGGACTAACACAATGGAAGAACAGAAACTGAGGAACAGTAAGTAAAGTATTTGTCAGAGACTGGCCCAAAGGATTCATCCTGGAGTTTTTATCTGTGGCAGAAAGTTGAGGAAAAAGAATGAAAGCGTCTTCAGAACCATACAAAGCTCTTCTCTTCTGCTGATGTAGCACCAGCTTCACCCATTGTGCTTGTGCCCTGTAAGGCAGCCTCTTCGTACCTGAATTTCCTCATCTGCAAAATGAGATAAAAATACCTGCCCCCTTCCGCATGGGAGTCATGTGAGGACCAAATGAAATAACAGGCGTGAGACACTATAAAATATTAAAAGAACATAACAAATATTGGGTAATAATCTCTCCCCGGAAACCCTGGTGGTGTAGTGGCTAAGTGCTACGGCTGCTAACCAAAAGGTCAGCAGTTCGAATCCTCCAGGTGCTCCTTGGAAACTCTACGGGGCAGTTCTACTCTGTCCTATAGGATCTCTATGAGTCGAAATCGACTCAACAGCAGTGGAGTCGGTAATCTCTCCCTGCGTGTATGATTAGACAGTCTTGCTTTCAGTTCCTTGTGTCTTTGGATCATTCTTCGATCAAATTGATCAAACTTTCTTTGCTCCAGCTACACTGATTACCACAGACTGACTCTAAACATAAGTTTCCTAAACTCATTTTCTCTGCCTCACTGTATATCTCTACTTGTCATGCATTCTCTTCCTTTCTAAAAAATCTTGTCACTGGTTTATTCTCTCTCTTCTGTTAGTAAAAACCTCTATTCTATTGCCATCAGATTAATATCATTTATGTTTTAGATTCTTACTGATCTCCTGACTCCTTTACTTAATTCTTTGATTTTTAATATTTTTTTCATAGGCCAGCCATAATTTTTAAAAGTAGTTAATGTCCACAGTCCTTGCCATTCAGTGCCCTTTGCATTTGACATTTTCTCCAGTGGCCTGGTACCCTCATGCTGCTTAATACTTGGCTACTCGGAGGACACTACTATGTGAAAAAAAGGTTGGTCTTTTTCAATCTACAGCATAGCCAATTCGTATCTTATGTCTTAAGATTTTGCCTCTGGGTCCTAATAAGTTTGTAAGTGTTAATCTCTTGGAGACTTACTAACTCCTTGTGAACTGACATGCATGCATCTTAAAAGGAGTCTTCTGGAGAAAAGACTTTAACCCGAGGGAGTGAAATTGTTCAATAGTGGAAGTAACCCCACAGGAGGTGGTAAGCACTCAGCTGAGGCTGGTGACCACTCCTATGCCTGAGCTAGAAGATTTCTTTACCTTCTAATTCTAAAGAACCCATGAGTGACTGTAACGGTGGCAGTTCAAGCACTTTGGCAAGCCAGCTTCAACCTCTCTTAGTACTTTGTCTGCCGCTCTGCACCCCAGCTTCTGTAATACAGACTGTTCTTTCAACTTGCCTAGCAGTTCCCATTAGCCCTTCACATCTAAGGGCATTTCCTTGGCGTACCACCATTCTGCATGAAAGGAAGGATTGAGTTTGGGGAAAATGAATTTGACAGTTTATACACCCAAAGTATATTAATTGTGAGCTTTGTACCTTGGCAATCATAATTTACACAATAAACAAAATCCATGTGGTTGCTAAGCAACAACTTTTCCGCATTCTTGACCTCAGTGAAGATACTTGACCTTTGGACTTAAGAAATCTTAAATTCCACCTTGCTTGCAGAACATGATTTAGTGGCCCTGGCAGCAGCAGCTCCTTATTTCTGCCCTATACTTAACTTACTCTGGCTTGAGTCTCACCTTCTATATCCACATCTCCAACATGAACCCAGTAGCCTTGAATGTTCTCTTAAGATAACTAATATCATTGTAGGCACTCTTCCGTGGGCATCCCTATACACTAAGGCCTCATATCCGGAACAACGCCCACTGAACCTAATGTGGTTGCATATCTAGTCTACCCCCAAAGAGAAGCTACCCCCTGTGGAATGATGAAGGCCCCGCAGATCCTATATTAAATATGAATAATAAAAATATCTTTGATAATAAGACGTAACTCTTTAAAGAGTTCCAGATTTGGGGTGTGTTTTATGTGCATGTACAAAACTGGGGAACATTTGCCAACTATTTCTCTGCCAATATTCAGGTATTATTACTTGTAGGGAAGAATTTGCCCTTTAGTAAGGGTAAGAACTTAATAAAGAACTCCTTCTTATAAGTGTATAAGGATGATTTTTTTTTTTTAATTGAAAAACTTTGAGAAAAAATCAGTGCTTTTTAAGGTACTGCAGTTGTTTGTATTCACTCCCAGTTCTTCCTTAGGCTTTTATAATATGTAGTCATTTGTGGTAGCTTCTAGTATATAAATACATGATAGCATTTGATTTTTACCTTTCATCTTTTACCTGAATTGTAACCATTTAAATAGATTTGATAGCTATTTTCTTGAATAGTCTAGGCTTTTCTGGTTCTCCTTTAACCTGGAATGATAGGTTAGTAACGTGATAGGCAAAGGAGAGAGAGGGAGGCAAGAATAAAGTGTACTGACACCAAGTGACCAAGTAATAAAGGTGGCTGTATTTTTCTGGTGAAGGAAGGAAGGGCATATACAACCATTTCTTTTTCTTTCTAGAAAGTAGAAAATATAGGTAAGATTGGTGAGAAAAGTGGTTAGTTGCTTTAACTATCAGGATAAGGGAAAGAAATACGACTATAAATAAACTTGGAGAAGGGGTGAATAGATTTCCATTTTCTTCATTAAATGTTTATGTTTTGCTTTTGTTTCCCCTCTGTCTCTATCTCTGAAAAGACCCTAGTATCCTACGCCCCAGTTTGGCGCCCTCTGAGGGACCTTCTGTCCACTGAGGCATGAAAAGTGAAAGCCACAAAGACACTGTACGTGGCTGCGTCATCTCTTCACTGCCTCTTGGCTTACATTGTATGTGTTTTTTATTTGCAGGTCTGTGGCTGTCCTCTCTATTGGAAAGCCCCCATGTTTAGGGCTGCAGGGGGAGAGAGGACAGGATTTGTGTCAGCACAGTCATTCCTTGAAATGTGGAGAAAGTAAGTATGTGAGCAGTCATTCTGGGGCTAGGCAAAGACTTGTGTGGTCCTCATGACATGCTGTATAAAGGTCACTTATTTTACTCATTTATTCATTTTCCTTTTGTCCTTTATTTCAACAAGTAAAAAGCAGTGATTCACAACCATTTATGCCCACGCAAAAGTTCTTTGCCACAAGCCTTTATGTTACATGTCTTTCATCGGTAAAGCACAACTGCAGAAATAACTCTTTAGCAACTATTTGATACTTTCTTAGTTTTACTTATTAAATTTGGATCTTAAGATTTGAATGTTGCAGCAGTGACATAAAAGTAAATAAGGACTCTCCTTTAAGGGGAGCAAACTTGATGTCTCACATGAAAAATACAGCTCTTACTTTCATATGATCTGATCTAGAATTTTATCTGTTTATTAAAAATAACAATTCTAGTAGATTTTAATCATTACTTTTGAAAGTTCCAGTTAAAGTAAAAAGGAATAGTACATTTATCAAGATACTTCTGAATTTTAAACTCCTGACAAGGTTTCTCAAATTTAAAACCAGCTTTCTTTATTTTTTTTCCCCTCCCTTCTTTCTTTTTTAGGCATTATTTCTTGATATGCTTATATTTATGTACTTTAGGAGAATGTCACAGCTTTCTCCTTCTATCTCTTAAAACTGATCTCCCCTCTCCGTACATATTCTTCTCTGCTTTTCTGGGCTAGATACCTTTCCTGGTAAACTGTTGCAAATGACATTCATCCATGATTGTTATTATTTAAAATCAGCTTAGAGATGGCTTCTAATCACTGCTTTCCTAAAGAACCTTTGTAATATAATGCTTGAGCGTATAGTAGGTGATTAATAAATGCATTGTTATTTTTAAAAAACCTAGCAGCAAGTTCAATTGAAATTCTTCATGCATTACAAGGGAATTAAAGCAATCAGGGTATATAAGACTGTGCCAGTTAATGGACTTCATTAAAAGAACCATGCATAAGCTAAAAGTTATAAAGATGCCTCAGGTTTTCCAGGTAGATTTTAGCCATTTTTTTTTTAAACAAGGAATAGTTCTAAGTTGTCCAAATACTGAGGAGTAAAAGGGCCCCAGGAGAGTCATTCCTTATATACCATCTGGATGACTATCCAAAGCCATTTCCATGGTGACCGTTTCATCTCTCTTATAGCAATTCGAAAACTGCTATGTAAAACGTAAGAAAGGTCTTTTTTTAATGTGTAGATAAGTAGGCATACAAGTGGGGGAATTCCTCGAAGACTAGAAATAGCAAGAAAGTGCGAATTAATAGGGGGTAACCACCACCAATGGAACTGGCATTCACCCTTGGGGTATTTTTTCATTGATATTTCTGGCATCCTAGATCCTAGGGGAAGAAAACAGAGCCTAGGGCCTGTACAGTAGAGCACTTAGCTTGGAATCCTTCTGTCCCCACCACTTCAGCTGGGGGGTAGGATTGGGGTATCATTTGTCTATTTTTATTATTGTTATTATTTAAAATTAACATGCAACAGTAGCAGAATTCAAGAACTTGAAATATATAGATGTTCTAGCTTCCTTGACCCTGGTAAATGCCAGGCCCTGAGAAGTCCTGAGTCAGAGTGTGAACCAGGAGTAGAAAGAATAGAAGAAGGATATGACACAGCTCTTGTCAGAAGTATCTTCAGCCACTGAGTTCAGCATTGTTTGTGAAAACCATCTAACAAGCTGGGAAAGCAGCAAGATATGAGTCATAATTGTTTAAGAAAAAGCTTTGAAAAAGCTGGTAGATGAAAAAAGGAAATAGCCTATTCTATGAGAATCCTAAAAGGTGGTTCCCATTAGTACCATTCGTGCTAACCCTTTTCTGATGTGTATTTATTTAAGCTTGAGGACCTTGTTGAAGAATGATAACCCAAACTCAATGCTGTTGAGTCGACTCTGACTCATAGTGTCCCCATAGGGTTTCCCAGGCTGTAAATCTCTGTGGAAACAGACTGCTATGCCTTTCTCCCCTGGAGCCACTGGTGGTTTTGAACCACCTACCTTTCAGTTAGCATTCGATCATTTTAACCACTGTGCCACCAGGGCTCCTTTCAAGAATGATAAGAAGACTAAAAATAAAGATCATGACGGTAGCTTTAAAAATCACAAATGAAGTCAATTAAGTATACATCTGTTAAAAACATTTTTTAAGAGTCTTCTACATATAAGTCATAATGCTAGGTGCTAAGGAAAACAAAGAGCTGTAACTTTGCCCACGCTTTAGCCTCTAGAGCAGTAAAAGAAAGCGAACAGCATCGTGGTATATGTTTTTGTTTTGTGCTGTCAATTCCGACTCATAGTGACCCTGTAGGACAATGTACAGCGGCCCCATAGGGTTTCCTAGGCTGAAATCTACAAAAGCAGATTGCCAGGTCTTTTCTCCAGCAGAGCAGCTGGTGGATTCAAACCTCTGACCTTTCAGTTAGCAGCCAAACGCTTAACCATTGAGCCACCAGGGTTCATTAATGGTATATGTAATATGTATAAATTAAATAGCACAAAGATCAGTAAGGGATTAGTTGTCGGGGGGGCTTCTTGAAAGAGGTAGATTATTAACTGGGCCTTAAAGAATAGGCAGCATTAAGATAAGCAAAGATGGGGGCAATATTCTAGGAGAGTAGGACAGCATGAGAAATTGTAGAGCCAAGAATGAAACCTGGGAGCAATGATGGCCTTTTCTCTTCCTTTCACCCCCACACCTAACAACTACCAAGGCCTTTCACTTCTTTCAAATTTGCCCATTTCTCTACATGCCCTACTGCTAGTGTCTGTGCTCAGTCCCTCATCATTTCTTTTTTTTTAATTGTACTTTACATGAAGGTTTACAAAACAAATAAGTTTCTCATTAAAAAATACACATATTGTTTTGTGACATTGGTTGCTGTCGTGGATTGAATTGTGTCCCCAAAAAATATCTGTTAACATGGCTAGGTCATGATTCCCAGTATTGCGTGATTGTCTACCGTTTTGTCATCTGATGTGATTTCCCTATCTGTTGTAAATCCTATCACTATGATATAATGCGATGGATTAGTGGCAGTTATATTGATGAGGTCTACAAGATTAGATAGTATCTTAAGCCAATCTCTTTTGAGATATAAAAGAGAGAAGCAAGCAGAAAGACGGGGGGACATCATACCATCAAGAAAGCATCATTGGGAGCAGAGCACGTCCTTTGTACCTGAGGTTCCTGCACTGAGATGCTCCCAGACCAAGGTAAGACTGATGACAAGGACCTTCCTCCAGAGTCAACAGAGAGAGGAAGCCTTGCCCTGGAGCCAGCACCCTGAATTTGGACTTCTAGCCTACTGGACTGTGAGAGAATAAACTTCTTTTGTTAAAGCCATCTACTTGTAATACTTCTGTTATAGCAGCACTAAATGACTTAAGAATTTGGAACTGGGAGTGGGGTGATACACTAACAGATACCTAAAATGTGGAAGTGATTTTGAAACTGAATGGATAGAGGACTCAGAAGGAAGTGAGGAGAACTGTTAACACCAAAGACAGATTGTGAGAAGCAGCAGCAGAGGACTGGCAGCAGCTGAACCAGGAGACCAGCGCCACACAGCACTAGAGCCGACCTACAGAGCGAGAGGGTTGAGTGCCTTGGCTTAGGAAGCTTCCTCGTGGAATCGAGTGCCTCCAGATACTTAGCAGTGTTGCTACAGGGCTTTGGAACACTTGTCCAGCAGAGCAGATGCGGGCATGAGGCCTGAGAAGCCAAGAGGCCAACAAACCAGGAAGCAGAAGCTGAAGAGACAAGGAACACAGTCTCAGTCTCAAAAGGT
Source organism: Loxodonta africana (assembly GCF_030014295.1). Classification (NCBI taxonomy): domain Eukaryota; kingdom Metazoa; phylum Chordata; class Mammalia; order Proboscidea; family Elephantidae; genus Loxodonta; species Loxodonta africana. Next base: position 42,510,189 of record NC_087367.1, on the reverse strand, counting down.
ATGACCATGACCACTGGGGTTTCAAAGGGTGGAGCCACAGCCTCGTGTTTCTAAGGGTGGAGTCACCACTCAGCAGACTAGGAGAATGGTGCCCCTAAAACCAAGGGAGCAGAGTTGCCGTCCCAGTGGGCCCAGAAGGCAGAGCTGAAGCCTAGCGCTGAGGGGCCTCCACTCAGAATTCGGAGAGTATGGCTAATACCTACAGTCTGGAGGGCAGGGCCATTGTGTAAATTGTCACAGAGAACAGAGTATTATTTTCAAGGCTTTGAGGGCTAATGTAATGTGTTCTGCTTGGTGCTTGGTCCCTTTTTTCCCTCTAGTTTCTCCCATTTGTGTTGAAAATGTCTAGCTTGTGCCTGTTCTGCCATTGTACCTTCAGAAGCAGATAACTCGTATTCTAGATTTCACAGACGAGATCTAGATGAAGAGGAATTTTTGGATTTTGGACTTGGATTTAAGACTTCTACTATGATATGATGGGGTGAATGTGTTTTACATGTGGCAAGGACATGAATTTTGGGGAGCCAAAGGGTGGAATGTCAAAGATGGAATTATATCTCCAAAAAATATCTTTGTCAACTTGGCTAGGCCATGATTCCCAGTATTGTGTGATTGTCTACCATTTTGTCATCTGATATGATTTCCCTATGTGTTGTAAATCCTATCACTATGATGTAATGAGATGGATTAGTGGCAGTTATGTTGATGAGATCTACAAGATTAGGTAGTGTCTTAAGCCAGTCTCTTTTGAGATATAAAAGAGAAGCAAGCAGAGAGGTGGGGGCACCTCTTACCACCAAGAGAGCATCGCCAAGAGCAGAGCACGTCTGTTGGACCAGAGGTTCCCATGCTGAGATGCTCCCAGACCAAGGGAAGGCTGATGACAAGGACCTTCCTCTGGAGCAGACAGAGAGAGAAAGCCTTGCTCTGGAACTAGCACCCTGAATTCGGAGTTCTAGCCTACTGGACTGTGAGAGAATAAACCTCTTTGTTAAAGCCGTCCACTTGTGGTTCTTCTATTACAGCACCACTAGATGACTGACAGTTGCCAGCCCATGGCATGTCAACACTCTCTGCTTCTTGACCTTGGATTCCCCATTACAAGCTTTCCTGTCCCCTCCTGCCTTCTCATCTTTGCCCCTCGGCTAGTGTGCCCGTTTAGTCTCATTTTGTTTTATGGGCCTAATATTTGGCTGAAGGGTGAACCTCAGGAGTGACTTCAGTACTGAGTTAAAAGGGTGTCTGGGGGCAGTACTCTTGGGGCTTCTCCAGTCGCAGACCAGTAAGTCGTCTTTTTGTGTGTGTGTGTGTGTGTGAGTTAGAATTTTGTTCTAAATTTTTCTCCAGCTCTGTCTGGGATCCTCTACTGTGCTTCTTGTCAGAGCAGTCATTGGTGGTAGCAGGCACTATCTAGTTGTGCCAGACTCAGTCTGGTGGAGTCTGGTAGTTGCGGTCCATCGGTCCTTTGGACTAATCTTTCCGCTGTGTCTTTGGTTGTCTTCATTCTCCCTTGTGCCAGATGGGTTGACACCAGTGAAGTATCCTGGATGGCTGGTCACAAGCTTTTAAGAGTCCAGACGCTCCTTACCAAAGTATGATGTAGAACATTTTCTTTATAAACTATGTTGTGCCAGTTGAGCTAGATGTTCCTCTAGACCATGGTCCCCATAGTCCTCAGCCTAGTAATTCGGTCCCTCGGGGAGTTTGGATGTGTCTATAGAGCTACCGTGACCTTGCCTTGGACAAGTTGTGCTGGCTTCCCCAGTATTGTGTAGTGTCTTACTCTTCAACAAAGTTACTAATCTATTGTCTGTTTAGTGCTTTTCCCTCCCCACCCCTCCTCTCCCTCGTAACCATCAAAGATTGTTTCTTTTTGTATGTAAACCTTTTCATGAGTTTTTATAATAGTGGTCTCATACGATATTTGTCATTTTGTGATTGACTTATTTCATTCAGCATAATGCCCGCCAAATTCATCCATATTATGAGATGTTTCTCAAATCCATCATTGTTATTTATCATTGCGTAGTATGCCATTGCGTGCGTGTACCATAGTTTGTTTATCCATTCATCTGTTGAGGGGCGCTTAGGTTGTTTCCATCTTTTTGCTATTGTGAATAATGCTGCAGTGAAAACGGGTGTGCCTGTGTCTATTCATGTGACGGCTATTTTTTCTTTAGGATATATTCTTGGGAGTGGGATTGCTGAATCATATGATATTTCTATCTCTAGGAAGCACCATATCGTTTTCAGTTATCGTTTATGCAGTGCATAAGAGTTCCACTCTTCTCACAGTCTCTCCAATAATTGTTATTTTCTGTTTTTTGATTAGTGCCAGTAATGTTAGGATGAGATATGGTATCTCATTGTGGTTTTGATTTGCATCTCTCTAATGGCTGTTGATCACAAGCATTTCTGCGTGTGTTGGCCATTTGAATATCTTCTTAGGTGAAGTGTCTGTTCATATCCTTTGCCCATTTTTTAATAGGGTAATCTGTCTTTTTGTTGTATACCCATTAAAACCATATCTGCCGAGTTGATTCTGACTTATAGCGACCCTATAGAGGGTTTTTTTGTTGTATAGGTGTTGGATTTTCCTGTAGATTTTAGAGATTAGACCTTTGTCGGATTTGTCATAGCCAAACATTTTTTCCGAGTCTGCAGGTTCTCTTTTTACTCTTTTGGTGAAGTCTTTTGATAAGCATAAACGTTTAATTTTTAGAAGATCCCAGTTATCTAGTTTATCTTCTAGTGTTTGTATATTAATTTTGGTTTGTATCCTGCTTATGCCATGTATTAAGGCCTCTGTGTTGAACCCTATTTATTCTTTTATGATCTTTAAAATTTTGGGTTTTGTATTTAGGTCTCTGATTCATTTTGAATCAGTTTTTGTGTATGGTGTGAGATATGGATCCTGCAGATGGACATCCAGTTTTGCCAGCATCATTTGTTAAAAAGACTATCTTTTTCCCCCAATTGATGGACTTTGGCCCTTTGTCAAAGATCAGGTGACTGTAGGTGGATGGATTTACATCTGTGTTGTCGATTCTGTTCCATTGGTCGCTGTGTCTGTCCTTGTACTAGTATCAGGCTATTTTGACTACAGTAGCTGTATAGTAGATTCTGAGGTCAATTAGTGCGAGTCCTCCTACTTTATTCTTCTTCAGTAGTGCTTTACTTGTCCAAGACCTCTTCCCTATCCATATAAAGTTAGTGATTAGTTTTTCCATCTTTTTAAAGAATGCTTTTGGTATTTAGATCAGGATTGTGTCGTATTTGTAGATTGCATTGGCTAGAACTGACATTTTACAGTGTTGAGTTTACCTATCCATGAGCATGGTATGTTTTTCCATTTATGTAGGTCTCTTTTGGTTTCCTGCAGTGGTGCTTTGTAGTTTTCTTTGTATAGGTCTTTTATATCCCTGGTTAGATTTATTCCTAAGTATTTTATTTTTTTTAGGAGCTATTATAAATGGTGTTGTTTTCCTGATACCCTTTTCATCATTCTCTTTATTGGTGTATAGGAATCCACCTGATTTTTGTATGTCTATCTTGTATCCTCCTACTCTGCTGAATCTTTCTATTAGTTCCAGTAGTTTTCTCATGGAGTCTTTTTGGTTCTGTGTATATATCATCTGGAAATAGGGACAGTTTTACTTCTTCCTTACCAGTTTGGATGCACCTTTATTTCTTTTTCTTGTCTTATTGCTCTAGCTAGGACTTCCAGCATAGTGTTAAAGAGGAGTGGTGATAAAGGTCATCCTTGTCTTTTTCCTGTTCTCAAGGGGAATGTTTTCAGCCTCTCTCCATTAAGAATGATGTTGGCTTTTGGTTTTGTATAGATGCCCTTTATTATGTTGAGCAATTTCCGTTCTGTACCTATTTTATTGAGAGTTTTTTTAATCACAAATAGGTATTGGACTTTGTTAGATGCCTTTTCTGTGTCAATTGAGATGATCATGTGACTTTACATGGAGGTGATCATGATTATGTGGGCGGTTACATTGATTTTCTAATGTTGAACCATTCTCACATACCTGTTACGAATCCCACTTGGTTGTGACGTATTATTTTTTTGACATGATGCTGAATTCTTTTGGCTAGAATTTTGTTAAGAATTTTTGTATCTATATTCATGAGAGATATTGGTCTGTAATTTTTTTGTGTGATGCCTTTGCTTGGATTTGGCATCAGGATTATGCTGGCTTCATAGAATAAATTTGGCAGTACCCCTTCCTTTTCTATGTTCTGGAATAGTTTGAGTAGTACTGGTATAAGCTTTTCTCTGAATGTTTGGTAGAATTCTCCAGTGAAGCCATCTGGGCAAGGATTTTTCTTTTTTGGGGGCAGATGGGACAGAGTTTTTTTATTACCTTTTCAATCTCTTGTTACGGGTCTGTTCAGATTTTCAACTCCGTTTATGTTAGTTTGGGTAGGTAGTGGCTTTCTAAAAATTTGTTCATTTTCTCCAGATTTTCAAATTTGTTGGAGTATAGTTTTTCATAGTACTCTGTTATGATTCTTTTTATCAGTTGGATCTGTTGTAATGTCCCACATTTCATTTCTTGTTTGGGTTGTCTGCATCCTCTTCTGTTTTTCTTTTTGTCGGTTAGGCCAAAAGTTCTTCAATTTTGTTGATCCTTTCAAAGAACCAACTTTTGGTTTTGTTGATCCTTTCTATTGTTTTTCTATTTTCTGTTTCACATTTTTCTGCTCTGATCTTTATTATTTCCTTTCTTCTGATGGCTGTGAGCTTCTTTTGCTATTCTGTTTTCTGTTTGACTTGTAAAAGTAATATTTTGATTTTGTCTCTTCTTTTTTGATATATGCATCTTTTGCTATAAATTGCCTCTGAGCACTGGCTTTGCTGTGTCCCAAAAGTGTTAGTATGATGTGTTTTCATTTTCATTTGATTCTAGGAATTTTTTTTTATTCCATCTGTGATTTCTATTACCCATCGGTTTTTAACAGGATGTTATTCAGTTTACACGTATTTTATTTTTTTTCTTGCTCTTCCTGTTATTAATTTCTGCTTTTATGGCATCGTGATCAGAGAAGATACTTTGTATTATCTCAGTGTTTTGGATATTGTCGAGGGTTGCTTTGTGGCCTAAAATGTGGTCTGTTTTGGAGAATGTTTCATATGCATTAGAAAGAAACATATATTTTGCTGCTGTTGGGTGAAGTGTTCTATGAATGTCTGTGAGGTCAGGTTGGTAGACTGTGGCCTTTACATCTTCTGTATCTTTGTTGAGTTGCTTTCTAGATGTCATGTCTTTTACTGAGAGTGATGTGTTGAAGTCTTGTACTATTACTGTGGAACTGTCAATTTCTCTTTTCAGTGCTGTTAGAATTTGTTGTATATATTTTGTAGCCCTGTCATTGGGTGGATAGATATTTATCATGGTTGTGTCTCCATGGTGGATTGTCCCTTTAATGATCATATAATGTCCTTCTTTGTCTTTTATAGTGAATTTTGTTTTAAAGTCTAATTTATCTGAGATTAGTATTGCCGATCCTGCTCTTTTTTGATTGCTGTTTGGTTGATATATTTTTTTCCATTCTTTGTTTTTAGTGTATTTGTCTTAGGCTGGGTTCTCTAGAGAAGCAAGGCATATAAATATATAGAGAGAGATTCATATCAAAGAAATGGCTCTCATGGTTCTAGAGACTGTAAAGTCCCAAGTCTATGGCTCAGGGAAGAGACTTTTCCTGACTCATGTAGCCACAGAGGCTGGCAAACCCAAGATTGGCAGGCTGGAGAGCAGGGCTGTTGCTCACAGACTGTGAAAACCGAAGAATGCCAAGATCAGCAGGCAAGACTGCAGCCAAGGCGCTAGCTCAGGTCCCAAGAACCAGAGGTCGGATAAACAGGAGCTAGCTGCAAGATCCAGCACAAGTTGAAACCGCTTCCTTCCACCTGAGTATCCACCCGCACTGGATACAGGCCATACACCCAAGGAAACTGCCCCTCAACTGATTGGCTCCTCGCAGCAGATCCCATCACAAGGATGATCACATGTCAGATCTCAACAGGGAAGTGATCACAACATTATGTGACTGCCAAAACACAGAGAAGCATGGCTAAGCCAAGTTGACACACAACCTTTACCATCACAATATTTATGCCTTTGTTTTTAAGGTGTGTCTCTTGTAGGCAGCAAATTGATGGTCCTGTTTTTGTTTTGTTTTGTTTTTCTGTTGTCACTCTCGGTCTCTTTATGGATGCATTTAAGCTATTTATGTTCAGTGTGTAGATTGATAAGTGTGAGTTTATTGCTATCATTTTGTAGTGCTTTTTTTTGTGCAGCTGACATTTTCTTTGTTCCTCTTACTCTCCTGTGCTGAATTCCTTTTGTTTTGTGGATTTTTTTTTTTTTTTTCGTTTCTGTAGATTTTATGTTTACTGAGACTTTATGTTTTTCTTCTTTATTTTTATTTTGATGAGTAGGTTTGTTAACTTTCTTTGTGGTTACCTTGAAATTTACCCCACATTTCTAAATTTGAATCAGTCTTTTATTACTTGATATTCCTTTGACTTCCTTTTCTTTTGAAAATTCTATACCTACACCATTTATTCCTGCTTTTTAATTGTTCTCACATTGTTGTCATTTACAGATTGATCTCTCTGGTTCCCTGTTGTAAATCTTTTAGTTTTGTTTTATCCTCGAGAACTCATGATGTAGGTTGGTATCGGCTGATGTGGTCTTGCTTCCTAGATTCAGGCTGTTTTCTGATGTTGTTCGTTCTCTAAATGAAAGACTCCCTTTAATAGTTATTGTAAGTTTGGTTTGGTGTTTACATATTCCCTTAATTTCTGTTTATCTGGAAATGTCCTAATTTTGCCATCATATTTAATTGAGAGTTTTGTAGGAAATATTATTCTTGTTGGCAGTTTTTTTCTTTCAAGGCTTTGTATATGTCATCCTATTGCCTTCTTGCCTACATGGTTTCTGCCAAGTAATCAGGCCTGGCAACCTCTACCCTTATCATTTCTTGCTTGGATTGGTGCCATAGTCTCCTGACCATCTCCCTACCTTCAGTTTCTTTCCCTGCGAGTCCATTCTCTAATGTACTACCACAGTGATATTTCTGAGAAATACAGCTGATCATGTTACTGCTGTAGTTAAAATTCTTCTGTGGAGCAAACTAAAGTCCAGGATTCTTGACTGACTTAAAAGGGCCTCCAGGATCTGATCCTACACGTTCATGTTCCCTTCTCATACGATGCCAGCACTCCACACTTTAGTCATAAGTGATACTTTAAGTTGCCTAGATGTTCCCTGCACTGTCATACCAGGCATTTTTACATGCTGCCCTCTTTACCATGGCATTTTTCTTTCCTACTTCAGGGCATCTCACTTGCCCTTTTGTGTCCTTACATGATACTGTATGCTTACTTCTGACGTGGCCATCATGCAGGAGTATAATCTTTTTATTGCCACAGCCCTCCAGTATTTAGAAGCTCCTTATGGAGCATGGATCCCTGGTAGTGCCATGGTTAAGAGCTTGGCTGCTAACTAAAATGTTGGCAGTTCAAATCCACTAGCCACTCCTTGGAAATTCTATGGAGCAGTTTTACTCAGTCTTATAGGGTTCCTATGAGTCGAAATCAACTAGATGGCAGTGGGTTTTGGTTTGATTATGGAGCACAGAACTGTGTTGTCTTTGTTTTATCCCAAGTATCTTCAAAGCCAGACATAGTACCTGGCACACAGTTAGCAGTCAATAAATGACTAAGAAAATTTGGAGACTTAACTGGGCATAGAGATTAAAGAAAAAAAATTACTTAAAAATGACTTCAAAGTTTTAAGCCCAGATAACTCAGAATGGAACCACCATTTAATAAAAATAGATGTCCAAGAAAGAGGCAGACTTTAAGTGGAAGATTTTAGGTTTGGTTTCTGGTATGTTGACTTTGCTGTCACTATAAAGTATGTAAATGGAAATGTCCATCAGTTTATTGAAGATAAGGAACGTTCAGCGGTTAGTTGGAGGTGAGGTAAGCTCAGAAGACTTACCAGAGCATTAATTTTTAAAGCTTGTTTCTTCGTAGTCTAATTTCAATATCTCCATATCAGGTTGGCTGTAAATATGCCTGCCAACTTGGGCAAGCAGAAGTTTATGACTTATGTGGTGCATAGTAGTCCATCTGATGTTTTCCCTCTTGGCCGATTGGCAGCTCTGGGGTTCTGTTCTAGGTATCTGTGCTGGACCTGAATGCACAATCCCACTTGAGTATATTTTGATAACACATATTTTATGTACGGTAGTTCATTTGACTCTGGTCTCAGCCCCAGTAGCGTTCTACAAAAATATTATACCATCTTGTTACTGAGCTTTTATTAAGAAGTTCCTTTGACAAAAAAAGGGCTTGGAAAAATTCCCTTTTTTAATCATTTAAGAGACCTCTTGCTTCATTAACCATTTCGGCCTTCAGATCAGACTGAAATTACAACTGTTGAAGTTGCAGACACTTTTTTCACAGTAGCCAGTCTTCCTAAGAAGTTGTTATTTTATAGGTTGCTGAATAACCATCATGATGATGCCTCTAAGTTCATCTATCTTCTAGCAAAGCCCAACTGCAGTACCCTAGAACAGGAGGATTTCATCCCGTTACTTCAGGTAATTTTCATTTCCTTTTGAAAATAAGTGCCATTTTTGGAATTTCAGAGCTTTTTTAAAAACTTGCAACTATAAGTTATGTCAGTTAAACTATACATATCCAGAGCTCAGATTTTAGAAGGGTGGTTTTCAAATTGTTTTAAGAACAAAATCCTTTTTTAAAATAAAATCTTACACAGAACCTGTAGTATAAAACGGGTTTCCTCTCAGTTACCACCACACGTCTGTCAATTTTGTGGTAGCTTGCATGTTGCTGTGATACTGGAAGATTTGCCACCAGTGTTTCAAATACCAGCAGGGTCAGCCTTGCTGGACAGGTTTTAGCAGAGCTTCCAAATAAGACAGACTATGAAGAAGGACCTGGCAGTCTATTTCTGAAAAAAATTGGCCAGTGAAAACCTTATGAATAGCAGTGGAATATTGTCTGATACAGTGCTGGAAGATGAGCCCCTCAGATTAGAAGATTGGGGAACAGCTGCCTTCTCAAACTAGAGTCAACCTCAATGACGCGAATGGAGTAAAGCATTCGGGACCTTCATTTGCTGTGGTAGCACGACTCAAAATAAGAAACACCTGCAAACATCCATTAATAATCAGAATGTGGAATTATGAAGTATGAATCTAGGAAAATCGGAAGTCATCAGAAATGAAATGGAATACATAAAGATCGATATCCTAGGCATTAGTGAGCTGAAATGGACTGTTATTGGCCATTTTGAATCAGATAATCATATGGTCTACTGTGCTGGGAATGACAAATTGAAGAGGAATGGCACTGTTTTAATCATCAAAAAGAATATTTCAAGATCTCTCCTCAAGTACAGCACTTTTAATGATAGGATAATATCCATACACCTGCAAGGAGGATCAGTTAATATGGAAGAAATACAGGCAGAATGCTCCTTAGAAGCGAGGATGACGAGACTTAGTCTCACATACTTTGGACAATTAGTCAAATTTATGCATCAACCACTAAGGCCAAAGATGAAGAAACTGAAGATTTTTACCAACTTCTGCAGTCTGAAATTGATCAAACATACAATCCAGATGCATTGAAAATTACTAGTCGTTGGAATGTAAAAGTTGGAAAAAAGAAGGATCAGTAGTTGGAAAATTTGGCCATGGTGATAGGAACACCACCGGAGATCTCATGATAGAATTTTGCAAGACCAATGACTTCTTTGTTGCAAATACCTTTTTTCAGCAACATAAATGGTGACTATACACGTGGACCTCACTGAGTGGAAAACACAGGAATCAAATCAACCACATCTGTGGAAGGAGACAATGGACAACTTCAGTACCATCAGTCAGAACAAGGGCAGGGGCCAACTGTGGAACAGACCATCAGCTGCTCATATGCAGGTTTAAATTGAAGGTGAAGAAAACTAATACAAGAATGCAAGAGCCAAAATACAACCTCAAGTATATCCCACCTGAATTTGGAAACCATCTCAAGAGTAAGTTTGACACATTGAACACCAGACGAGTTCTGGGATGACATCAAGGACGTCATATGTGAAGAAAGCAAAGGGTCGTTTAAAAAAACAGAAAAGAAAGAAAACCAAACTGGATGTCAGATGAGATGCCGAAACTTGCTTTTGAACATAGAGCAGCTAAAACAAATGGGAGAAATGATGAAGTGAAAGAGCTGAACAGAAGATTTCAAGGGGCAGCTCGAGAAGACAAAGGAAAACGTTATAATGAAATGTACAAAGTCCTAGAGTTAGACAACCAAAAGGAAAGAACACGCTCAGCATTTCTCAGGCTGAAAGAACTGAAGAAAAAATTCAAGCCTCATGTTTCAGTATTAAAGGATTGATGCCTTTTAATTATAGCATTGGTGAAGAATATCGAATATACCATGGACCGCTAAAAGAACGAACAAATCTGTCTTGGAAGAAGTACAGGCAGAATATTCCTTAAAAGCAAGGATGGTGAGACTTCATCTCACACACTTTGGACATGTTACCAGGAGGGATCAGTCCCTGGAGAAGGAAATCATTCTTGGTAAAGGAGAGGGTCAGCGAAAAAGAAGACGACCTTCAACAAGATGGACTGACGCAGTGGCTGCAACAATGGGCTCAAGCATAACAACAATCCTGAGGATGCTGCAGGACTGGTCAGTGTTGTACATAGGGTCACTATGAGTTGGAACCGACTCAACAACACCTAAAAACAACACGGGCAAAATATTGAATGATGCAGGAATCATCAAGAGCAAATGGAAGGAATGCACAGAGTCACTGTGCCAAAAAGAATTGGCTGACGTTCAGCCATTTCAGGAGGTGTAGCGTATGATCAAGAACCAATGGTACTGAAGGAAGAAGTCCAAGCTGCACTGAAGGCGTTGGCAAAAAAACAAGCCTCCAGGAATTGATAGAATACCAGTTGAGATGTTTCAGCAAACTGATGCAGCACTGCAGGTGCTCAGTCGTCTATGCCAACAAATTTGGAAGACAGCAACCTGGCCAACCAACTAGAAGAAATCCATGTTTGTACCCATTCCAAAGAAAGGTGATCCAACAGAATGAGAAAATTATCGAAAAATATGATTAATATCACACGTGAGTAAAATTTTGCTGAAGATCATTCAAAAGCGGTTGCAGCAGTATGTCGACAGGGAACTGCCAGAAGTTCAAGCTGGATTCAGAACAGCACATAAAATGAGGGATATCGTTGCTGATGTCAGCTGAATCTTGGCTGAAAGCAGGGAATAACAGAAAGATGTTTACCAGTGTTTTATTGACTATGCTAAGGCATTGAGCTGTGTGGATCATAACAAATTATGGATAACATTGGGAAAAATGGGAATTCCAGAACACTTAATTGTGCTCATGCAGAACCTGTACAATAGACCACAGGCAGTCATTCAAACAGAGCAAGGGAATACTGCATGGTTTAAAATCAAGAAAGGTTTGTGTCAGGGTTGTATCCTTTCATCACACTTATTCAGTCTGCATGCTGAGCACATTATCCATGAAGCTGGACTATATAAAGAAGAATGGGGCATCAGGATTGGTGGAACACTCGTTAACAACCTGTGTTATGCAGATGACACAACCTTCCTTGCTGAAAGTGAAGAGGACTTGAAGCACTTACTGATGAAGATCAAAGACCACAGCTTTTGGTATGGATTACACCTCAACATAAAGAAAACAAAAATCTTTACAACTGGACCAGTAAACAACAAATGCTGGTATGGTTGTGGGGAGATTGGAACCCTGCCTCACTGCTGGTGGGATTGTAAATTGTTCAGCCACTAGGGAAGACAGTATGGCGCTTCCTCAGAAAGCTAGAAATAGAATTACCCTGTGATCCAGCAATCCCACTCACCCTGGAGACACAAATAGACACATGCACACCTATATTCATTGCACCATTATTCACAATAGCAAAAAGATGGAAACAACCTAAGTGCCCATCAACAGATAAATGAATAGTATGGTACGTTTTGTTATAATTAGTAAAACAAATTGTGGTACATACACACAATGGAACACTATGCAGCCATTAAGAATAATGATGAGTTCTCAAAATATAACATGAATTAACCTGGAGGTCGTTCGCTGAGTGAAATAAGTCAGTCACAAAAGGACAAATATTGTATGATGTCACTATTATAAAAAGATAAGAATAGATACTGTGTGTTTACACAAATAATACACACCTTCCAAGTTTGTTTGCCATCCATGCCCTTCCCCCGTGAGGTATAAGCGCTCTATGCCAATTTTTTTACAGCAACAAATTTTCGAAAACTGGCATAGCGGCACTTATGAAAATACCTCATGGGGGGGTGAGTTGGCAAACAAACGTAGAACACACATTATTTCTGTAAAGATACAGTGTACATGTAGAAAGCAGCATTCTTTGGTGGTTACCAGGGATGGGAGGGAAAGGAGAAGGAATCGCTTTCTAGACAGTAGACACTACTTAGTTTTGGTGAGGGGAAAGGCAACAGCGAATAAGGGTGAAGTCAGCACAGCTTTACCAGAGTAAGTGATAACACTAAGACGTCCATAAGAAGAGACAATTTTGTAAATGCTATCATATATACAATTTTGCAACAATAGTAAAAACTAAAAATACGTCCGTAGTTACATAGATATGTATGCATATATATGTACAGATAAGCACATGTGAATAAATGGGTGCACATGTACAGGTGTTTCTGTAGGCAGATGTGTATATACATGTTTATGTGTGCTGCATATACATTCATATATAAAATAAAATACATGGCACAGTTACGGATACTTCCTAGACATAACGAAACACCTTGTGGGACTGGTTTATGAGACTTTTGTTCTGGGGTACCTTGGAACTCAGACTGCTCCCAAAGATCACTTTTCAGCCAAATGACAGATTGGCTCATAAAATAAATAATATTCATGAGTACTGTGTTCCTCTAAATAATCATCTAAATGAAACCAAACAATAAACATTTACGCCAGAACAAAGATGAGAAGGTAAGGGGAGACATGGAAGCTAGATTAATTGAAAAAGAGCAACCAGAATGGAAATAATGAGAATGTTGACACACTGTGAAAAATGTAACCAATGTCACTGAACAGTATGTATAGAAATTATTGAATGAGAACCTAATTTGCTATGTAAATTTTCTCCAGAAACACAATATTTTTTAAAGGAATATAGTGTTATGAAAACAGAATACTAAAACAAGAAAGAGTTGTTAGAATTTTAGAATAAAATAAAAAATTCAACAGTAGCCCCGGAAACTAAAGTTGAAGATATCCCCCAGAGAGAAACAGAGAAAAATAAGAGATAGAGGACCAATTCATGAATTTTAGCATGTAACTAAATGGAGTCTGGAGAAGGGAAAGGGGCAGGGGAATGAAGAGAGGGAAATCATCAAAGAAATAATACAGGATCATTTTCCAGAACTAAATGACGCAAGTCTTTTAGTTGAAAGGAGCCAGTGCATACCAAGCACAATGAATAAAAAATTGACCCATACATAAAAACGTCTGTTTGAAATTTTCAAAAAATATGAATAAAGAGAAAATACTAAACACTTCCAGAGAGAAAAACCAGGTCACTTTAACAAAAACAAGGACCAACACTAAGAAGATAGATTAGAACTCAGATTTCTATATCCTGCCAGGCTATCAGTTGGGTATAATGTTAGCTATTCCTGGACATTCAAGGACTCAGAAAGCTTATCTCCTATTTTCTTAGGGAGTTACTTGAATATATATTGCTGCAAAATAGTAAACAAAGAAAAGAGGAAAGCATGAGATCCAAGAAACAGCAGATTCAGTCCATTAGATCAGTGACGGGAAGCCCCAGGATGACAATTGAAGAACAAACAGTCCAGAACAAAGCTAGTGACAAGACTTCTCTGGGACGGAGTTCTTCTTAAAGGGGGAGTAGGAAGAGGAGAGGAGGAACAAACTCCATGCCATAATTGTTATATTTGAGAATAGGGAAACTGGAGGATATAGTAAAGGCTCATCTATCAGCAAGTTAAAGAAAAACAATTTCCAAGAAAATGAAAAGCTATGTAAGTCCAAAAGGGGAAAAAAAAAAAAAAACTAAACCCACTGCCACTGCTGACTGATAGCAACCCTAAAGGACAGAGTAGAACTGCCTCCTAGGGTTCCCAAGGCGTAATCTTTAGGAAGCAGAGTGCCACATCTTTCTCTCAAGGAGTAGCTGGTGGATTCAATCGACAGACCTTTTGGTTAGCAGCTGAGTGCTTAACCACTGTGCCACCAGGTCTCCTTATGTAAGGCAGTTATTATCTAAGTATGAAGCAAACTAAAATGTAAAATGATTATAAACCACTGATGAAAAGAAAGTCCATTTAACCTCAATGCCAGGAACATTTTCTTTGAATGATCCAAGGTACAAGACATTGGACCCATAAAAAATGAAATGTGTTCCTTATATACTGCTTGACCTAGCATTCAGCAGTTTTTTTTATGGTCAAAATATTGTAAACTGTTTCATATGTAGCATCTAAAATTACCCTGTGGATAAAGTATAGAAAATTTATTGTGGTTATAGAACAGTATGTAAAAAACAATGAACAATGTTAAATATCAAAGATTGTCTACAAAATGCGAAGAGGAAAGAGAGGGAGAAGAGAAAATAAGAGAGTGCTAATATCATCATCCTATGTAAGGACAGTTAAGAGTCTAAGGTGAATGGAATAAGAATTAAATACATATATTATTTGCAGTTTACAAGGATAGCCAACGGAAGAACTAACCTCAAAGACTGGAGTGGGGATGTAGAGTGGGACAGTATGCATGAGCTAAATCCTTATCTTGCCTAGAAAAGAATAAATAGATATTTTCTAAAGTTGATAATAAAAGTAATTATAGTATTTAAGTATGTTTAAACTATAATTAAATTTATATTTCATTATAGAGGTAACCATCAAAAGAACTAAAATTGTAAAAGTTTAAAAACAAATGTGGCTAAAGGTAGATAGGTGGGGTAAGATGGTAGAATTGTTTCTCTTCATCATAAATGCTTGTACACATCTTGATTTTATACCATGGCAGCCTGCTTGTGTAAAGATTACAGCCTTGGAAGCCCTATGCAACAGTTCTATTCTGTATTACAGGGTTTCTATGAGTCAGAATTGACTGAGCAACAATGGGTGTGTATGTGTTTTAAAGTTTTTATTATGGAGAACTTTGAACATATACAAATGCGGACAGTAATATAACGAACCCCCATATACTCATCACCAAGCCCTAATAGTAATCAGTTCATGGCCAATACTGCCTCTGCCACAAATGTTGGAGAGGTTGTGGAGAGACCAGAACACTTATACACTGCTGGTGAGAATGTAAAATGGTACAACCGCTTTGGAAATCAATTTGGCGCTTCCTTAAAAAGCTAGAAATAGAAGTACCAAAGGATCCAGCAATTCCACTCCTTGGAATATATCCTAGAGAAATAAGAGCCGTCACACAAGAGATATATGTACACCCATGTTCATTGCAGCACTGTTCACAATAGCAAAAAGATGGAAATGACCTAGGTGTCCATCAACAGACTAATGGACAAACAAATTATGGTACGTTCAAACAATGGAATACTATGCAATGACAAAGAACAACGATGAATCTGCAAAACATCTCATAATGTGGATGAATCTGGAAGGCATTATGCTGAGTGAAATTAGTCGCAAAAGGACAAATACTGTATGAGATCACTATCACAAGAACTCAAGAAGAGGTTTAAACAGAAAAAATCATTCTTTGATGGTTACGAGGGTGCAGGTGGAGGGAGAGGGGAATTTACTAACTAGACAGTAGAGAAGAATTACCCTAGGTGAAGGGAAGGACAACACACAGTACAGGAGGAGTCAGCACAACTGGACTAAACCAAAAGCAGTTTCCTGAGCACAACCAAACACTTCAAGGGCCAGTGTAGCAGGGATAGGGGTCTGGGAACCATGGTTTCAGGGGACGTCTAGGTCAGTTGACATAACAAAGTTTGTTAAGAAAATGTTCTGCATCCTACTTTGATGAGTGGTGTCTGGGATCTTAAAAGCTAGCGAGTGGCCATCTAAGATGCATCAATTGGTCCCAGCCCACCAGGAACAAAGGAGAATGGAGAACACCAAAGACACAAGGAAAATATCAGCCCAAGAGACAAAAGGGGCCACTTAAACCAGAGACTCCATCAGCCTGAGACCAGAAGAACTAGTTGTTGTCCAGCTACCACCAATGACTGCCCTGAGAGGGAACACAACAGAGAGTCCCTGATGGAGCAGGAGAAAAGTGGGGTGCAGAACTCAAATTCATGTAAAAAGACCAGACTTAATGGTCTGACTGAGTGGAGGAACCACAGAAGACGTGGCCCCCAGACTCTCTTTTAACCCAGAACTAAAACCATTCCAGAAGCCAGTTCATCAGACAAAGAATAGTCTGACTATAAGAAATAAAATGATACTCTTGAAGAGCGTGCTTCTTAGTTCGAGTAAACACACAAGATTAAATGGGCAGCTCCTGTCCAGAGGCAAGATGAGAAGGCACAAAGGGATAAGAGCTGTTTGAATGGACACAGGAAATCCAGGGTAGAAAGGAGGAATGTGCAGTCACATTATAGGAGTAGCAACTAGGGTTACATAACAATGTGTATAAATTTTTATATGAGAAATTAACTTGAACTGTAAACTTTGACCTAAAACACAATTTATAAGAAAAAAAAGTTAAAGATGTATACTGTAAACTTTGAAGGAATCATAGAAATAACAGAGTTGTAGCTGATAAAAAAGGAATAAAATGGAATCACGAAGAATACTGTTAACCCGTAAGGAGGAAGAAAAGGGGAACAAAGAGCAGATGGGACATGTACCAAAATGTAGACTTAAACCTAACTATATCAATGTTCACATAAGCGTAATTGAGTAAAAGCCATTCCAAAAGCACATCCGAAAAGGCAAAGACTATCGAATTAGTCCAAAATTTAAAAAAAAGACCCAAATATATGCTGCCTGGAAGAAATGCACTTCAATTACAGAGACACAAATAGATTAAAAGTAAAAGGATAGAAGAAGGCATACTACGCTAACACTAATCAAAAGGAAGCTGGGCTAGCTATATTAATATCAGACAAAGTACTTTTTAGAGCAAGAATATTACTAGGGATAAAGAAAGTCATTTTATAATAAAGGTATCAGTTCATCAAGAGAACATACTACTACTAAATGTTTACGCATCTAATAGCAAATCTTCAAAATACGTGAGGAAGATCTGATAGAACTGCCAAGATAATCAGTAATTATGGTTGTAGATTTTCATACACTGCTCTCAATAATGAATAGAACAGGTAGAGAGAAAATCAGCAAGGATATAGAACACTACTACATCATTATCAACCAACCTGACCTAATTGACATTTATATTACATTTCACCCAACAACAACAGACTACACATTCTTTTCACATGCTCATAGAATTATTACTAAGACCATATTTGGGGGCCATAAAAGACATCTCTCTAAATTTAAAAATATTTTAAGTTGTATAAAGTATATTCTCTAACCACAATGGAATGAGAAATCGTAACAGAAAGATCTGTGAAAAACCCCCAAATATTTGGTAACTGAATAACACTGCTATGAATAACATATGGATCAGGGGAGAGATCAAAAGGAAAATTAGAAAGTACTTTGACCTGAATGATAAGGAAAATGCAAATACCAAAATTTGTGAGATGCTGCTAAAGCTGTACTTGATGAGTTTAATAAGATTATAGGACACATGATCAGTATACAAAAATCAGTTTTACTTCTGTATACTACCAACAAACACTTGGAGATTGAAATTTTAAAAACAATACCATATACATTACCACCCAAAAATACGAAATACTTAAGAGAGAAATGTGACAAAAATGTGCAAGACATGTAAGCTGAAAACATAAATAAAGATATATATCTTGTTTATGGGTGGGAAGACTAGTATTGTTAAGATTTCAGTTCTCCCCAAGCTGATTTATAGGGTCAATGCAATTCCAGTCAAATCCCAAAAGGCTTCTTTTTTTTTTTTTTAAAGAAATTAACAGTCCGATCCTAAAATTCATATGGACAGATGCCAAGGACCTAGTATAGCTGAAACAACTTTGAAAACGCAGAACAAAATTGGAGGACTAATACTACCTGATCTCAAGGCTTGTTATAGCTACATTATCAAGACAGTGTTGTAACGGCATCAAGATAGACAAATCGATCAGTGGAATAGAACAAGGAGTCCAGAAACAGGCCCTCATGTATATGCAAAACTAATTTTTGACAACATGGGGAAATTATAGTTTCTCCAACAAAAATAATGCTGCAAAAATTGGATAGCCCAAAAAAAAAAAAAGAACTTCATCCCATACCTTGCACCATATGCAAAAATTAATATAGATCATAGACCTAAATGTAAAACCTAAAACCATAACACTTCTAGAAGAAAATAGGAGAAAATCTTTGTGATCTTAGATAAGACACCAAAAATTTAACCCATAAAAAAGAAAATTGACAAATCAGACTTCATCAAAATTAAGAACTTCTCTCCAACAGCACTATGAAAAGTCAAGCCATAGACTGGGTGAAAATATTTGTAAAGCATGTATCTGATAAAGTATTTCTATCCAGAATATGAAAAGAACTCTCAAAGCTCAACAATAAGAAAACAAACAATACAGTTTTTTTTTTTAATGGGCAAAAGATCTGAACATACATTGTACCAAAAAAGATATACAGATGGAAAATAGGCAGATGAAAAGATGTTCAAATCATTTGTCTTCAGGGAGATGCAAATTAAATCCACAATGAGATATCACTTAGAACGGCTAAAATTGAAAAGACTATTCATGCCAAATGTTCACAATGATGTGATGGAAAATGGAACAGTCTCTTACACTGCTGATGGGAATGTAAAATGGTACAACCATGTTGGAAAACAGTTTGGCAATTTTTTTTTAAGTTAAATATATACCTAGTGTATGATTCAGCCATTCTTCTCCTAGGTGTTTACCCAAGAGAAAAGAAAGCATACATACATACATACAGATATGCGTTAGCAGCTTCATTTGTAATACCCCAAAACTGGAAACAACTCAAATTGCCATCTACAGAGCAATGGGTAAACAAATTGTAGTATATCCATAAAATGAAATACTCCTCAACAATAAAAATGAATAAATTATTGATAAACACAAAAACATGGATGAATCTAAAAATAAGTATGCTGAATGAAAGAAGTCAGGGAAGTGGGGGAGAGTACATGCCCTTTGTTCTAGTCATAAAATTTTCAAAAAAATGCAAACTAATCTATACTGAAAGGAGCCCTGGTGGTACAGTGGTTAAGGCTCTCAGCTGCAATCCAAAAGGTTGACAGTTCAAACCCACCAGCTGCACTGTGGGAGAAAGATGTAGCACCCTGCTTCCATAAAGATTACAGCCTTGGAAACCCTTTGGGGCAATTCTGCTCTGTCCTGTAGGGTCGCTATTGAGTCAGAATCAAGTTTGGGTTTTTTTTTATAGTGACAGGAACCAGATCAGTGGTTGCCTGGAAGCAGCAGGTGTAAGGGAGCAAGGACTGAGGGGGAAGTATAGGGAAATTTTTTGAATATAGCTACATTCACTCTCTTGATTGTGGGGATAGTTTCATGGGTATATACATATGTCAAAATTTATCAAATTATTCACTTTAAGCATGTGCGGCTTTTGTATGTTACGTATACATCAATAAGAACGAAAGCATAAAAAAGCAAAGAATACAAATTTTTAAAAAATCAATACCCTTCATATTCACAGAGGAAAAAATGATAGGAAAAATCTTATGCAATTGCAAGAAAAAAAATCAAATACTGGTTACCATCTAGTCCATTCTGACTCATAGCGACGCTATAGAACAGAATAGAACTGCCCCATGGAGTTTCCGAGGCTGTAAATCTTTACAGAAGCAAACTACCACATCTTTCTCCCACGGAGCAGCTAGTGGGTTCGAACAGCTGACCTTTTGGTTAGCTGCCAAGCACTTAACCACTGCTTCAGCGGCCTCCTTAGGATATTAAATACTTAGGAATAACTTTAACAAGAAATGTGCAAAATCTCTTGAATTCTCAGCCCTGACTGACAACTTTACTGAAACCTCATTAGAGACTATGAGCCAGAACCATTCAGCTAAGTTGATCCTCGGAAATGGAGATTTTAAATTTGTAACAGATCAATAAATAGCCGGTACACCTGTACAACTCCAAACAACGTGTACAACCTGACCTAACTGTCATTTTGTCATACTGCTTGCATGTTGCTGTGATGCCAAAAGCTATGCCACTGGTATTTCAAATACCAGCAGGGTCACCCATCGTGGACAAGTTGCAGCTGAGCTTCCAGACTAAGAGAGACTAGGAAGAAGGACCTAGTGGTCTGCTTCTGAAAAAATTGGCCAGTGAATACCTTATGAATAGCAACAGAACATTGTTCAATATAGTGCCAGAAGGTGAGCCCCTCAGGTTGGAAGGCACTTAAAATACAGCAGGGGAACAGCTGCCTCCTCAAAGTAGAGTTGACTTTAATGACATGAACGGAGTAAAGCTTTTGGGACCTGCATTCGCTGAAGTGGCATGGCTCAAAATGAGAAGAAACAGCTGCAGACATCCATCAATAATCGGAAAGTAGAATGTACGAAGTATGAAACCAGGAAAATTGGAAGTCATCAGAAATGAACTGGACTACATAAAGATCGATATTGTAGGCATTAGTGAGTTAAAATGGAAATGGACTGGTATTGGGCATTTTGAATCAGACAATCATATGGTCTACTATGCCGGGAATGACAAATTGAAGAGGACTGGCATTGCATTCATCATCAAAAAGAACATTTAATAGTATAAACTGAGAAGAACACATACTTTTGTGGTTACGAGGGGGGGAGGGAGGGTGGGAGAGGGTTTTTTACTGATTAATTAGTAGATAAGAACTGCTTTAGGTGAAGGGAAGGACAACACTCAATACATGGAATGTCAGCTCAACTGGACTGGACCAAAAGCAAAGAAGTTTCCGGGATAAACTGAATGCTTCACAGGTCAGTGGAGCAAGGGCAGGGGTTTGGGGACCATGGTTTAAGGGGACTTCTAAGTCAACTGGCAAAATAATTCTATTATGAAAACATTCTGCATCCCACTTTGAAATGTGACATCTGGGGTCTTAAATGCTAACAAGCGGCCATCTAAGGTGCGTCAATTGGTCTCAACCCACCTGGATCAAAGGAGAATGAAGAACACCAAGGTCACATGACAACTAAGAGCCCAAGAGACAGAAAGGGGCACATGAACCGGAGACCTACATCATCCTGAGACCAGAAGAACTAGTTGGTGCCCGGCCACAACCGATGACTGCCCTGACAGGGAGCACAACAGAGAACCCCTGAGGGAGCAGGAGATCAGTGGGATGCAGACCCCAAATTCTCACAAAAATACCATACTTAATGGTCTGACTGAGACTAGAGGAATCACGGTGGTCATGGTCCCCAAACCTTCTGTAGGCCCAGGGGGACAGAAACCATTCCTGAAGACAATTCATCAGACATGAAAGGGACTGGACAGTGGGTAGGAGAGAGATGCTGATGAAGAGTGAGCTATTTATATCAGCTGGACACTTGAGACTGTGTTGGCATCTCCTGTCTGGAGGCGGGGGGATGGGAGGATAGAGAGAGCTGGAAGCTGGCAAAATTGTCACGAAAGGAGAGACTGGAAGGGCTGACCCATTAGGGGGAGAGCAAGTGGGAGAACGGAGTAAGGTGTATATAAACGTACATGTGACAGTCTGACTTGATTTGTAAACGTTCACTTGAAGCTCAATAAACGTTAATAAAAAAAAAAAAAAACATTTCAAGATCTGTCCTAAAGTAGGATAATACCCATATGTCTACGAGAAAAACCAGTTAATACATCCATTATTCAAATTTATGCACAAACCACTAATGCCAAACATAAGGAAATTGAAGATTTTTACCAACTTCTGCAGTCTGAAATTGATCAAACATGCAATCAAGATGCGCTGATAATTACTGGTGATTGGAATGCCAAAGTTGGAAACAAAAAGGATCAGTTGTTGGAAAATAATGGCCTTGGTGATAGAAATAACACTGGAGATCACATGATAGGATTTTGCAAGACCAATGACCTCTTCATTGCAAATACCTTTTTTTCAACAACATAAACAGCAACTATACACATGGACCTCGCCAGATAGAATACACAGGAGTCAAATTGACTACCTCTGTGGGAAGAGACAATGGAAAAGCTCAATATCATCAGCCAGAACAATGCCAGGGGACAGCTGTGGAACAGACCATCAAATGCTCATATGCAAGTTTAAGTTAAAGCTGAAGAAAACTAATACAAGTCTGCAAGAGCCAAAATGCAACCTTGAGTATATCCCACCTGAATCTGGAGACTATCTCAAGAATAAATTTGATACATTGAACATGAATGGCTAAAGACCAGATGAGTTCTGAGATGACATTAAGAACATCATACATGAAGAATGCAAAAAGTCATTAAAAAACAGGAAAGACAGAAAAGGCCAAAGTGGATTCAGAAGAGATGCTTAAACTTGCTCTTGAACATAGAATAGCTAAAGCGAAAGGAAGAAATTATGAACTAAAAGAGTTGAATAGATTTCAGAGGGTGGCTAGAGAAGACAAAGTATTATAATGAAATGTGCAGAGAGAGAGCTGGAGTTAGAAAAGCAAAAGAGAAGTACACACTCAGCATTTCTAAAGCTGAAAAAACCTAAGGAAAAATGAAAGACGAAGGAAGCATCAAAAAAGGCAGGAATTCACAGAGTCACTGTACCAAAAAGAATTGGTTAACATTCAGCCATTTTGGGAGGTGACATATGATCAAGAACCAATGATACTGAAGGAAGAAGTCCAAGCTGCACTGAAGACATTGGTGAAAAAAAGGGATTCAGGTATTGACAATACCAACTGAGATGTTTCAGCAAACGGATGCAGCACTGGAAGCGCTCACTTGTCTGTGTCAAGAAATTTGGAAGACAGCTACCTGGCCAATCAAGTGGAAGAGATCCATATTTGTGGCCATTCCAAAAAAAGGCAGTCCAAAAGAATGTGGAAATTATTGAACAATATCGTTAATATTGCACACCAGTAAAACTTTGCTGAAGATCATTCAAAAGCAGCTGCAGAAGTTCATCAACAGGGAACTACCAGGAGTTCAAGCCAGATTCAGAAGAGGACGAGGACCAAGGGATATCATTGTTGATGTAGATGGATTCTGACTGAAAGCAGAGAATATTAGAAAGACATTTAC
This sequence comes from Loxodonta africana, assembly GCF_030014295.1. Classification (NCBI taxonomy): domain Eukaryota; kingdom Metazoa; phylum Chordata; class Mammalia; order Proboscidea; family Elephantidae; genus Loxodonta; species Loxodonta africana. The sequence continues at coordinate 42,486,750 of NC_087367.1, read as the reverse complement.
TTGTTTCTTATTGACCATGCAGAGGGATTCAACTGTGGATCATGACAAATTATGGATAACATTGCAAAGAATGGGAATTCCAGAACACGTAACTGTGCTCATGAGGAACCTGTGCATAGACCAAGAGACAGTCGTTTGAACAGAACAAGGGGTTATCTCATGGTTTAAAGTCAGGAAAGATGTACATCAGGGTTGCGCCATTTCACCATGTGTATTCAATCTGTACGCTGAGCAAATAATCTGAGAAGCTGGACTGCATGAAGAAGAACGTGGCATCAGGATTGGACATTAACAGTCTGTGTTACACAGATGACACAACCTTGCTTGTAGAAAGTGAAGACTTGAAGCCCTTACTGACAAAAATCAAAGACTACAGCCTTCAGTATGGATTTCACTTCAGCATAAAACAAAAATCATAACTGGAGCAATAAGCAGTATCATGATAAATAGAAAAAAGGTGGAAGTTGTCAAGGATTTTGTTTTACTTGGATCCACAATTGATGCCCCTGGATGCAGCAGTCAAGAAATCAAGGGATGTATTGCATTGGACATATCTGCTGCAAAAGACCTCTTTAAAGTGTTAAAAGCAAAGATGTCTACTTTGAGGACTAAGGTGCTTCTGACCCAAGCCGTGGTGTTTTCAATTGCCTCATATGCATGTGAAAGCTGGTAAATGAGTAAGGAAGACCAAAGAAAAATTGATAGCTTTGAATTATGGTGTTGGTGAAGAATATTGAATATACCATGGAGCTTTGGTGGTACAGCCTTTAAGAGATTGGCTGCTAACCAAAAGGTCGGCAGTTTGAATCCACCAGCCACTCTTTGGAAACCCTGTGAGGCAGTTCTGCTCTGTCCTGTAGGGTCACTATGAGTCAATTGACTCGACAGCAACAGGTTTGGGTTTTTTTTATGGCCTGCCAGAAGAATGGACAAATCTGTCTTGGAAGAAGTACAGCCAGAATGCTCCTGAGAAGCAGGGATAGTGATACTTCATCTCACGTACTTTGGACACTTTATCAGGAGGGTTCAGTCCCTGGAGAAGGACATCATGCTTGGTAAAATAGAGGGTCAACAAAAGAGAGTAAGACCTTCAACCAGATGGATTGACATGGTGGCTGCAACAATGGGCTCAAGCATAACAACGATTGTGAGGATGGCACAGGATCAGGTATGTTTCATTCTGTTGTACATGAAGTTGCTATGAGTTAGAACCAACTCAACGGTACCTAACAACAACAACACACCTACATGGTAAAGAGCCCTGGTGGCATAGTGGTTAAGCATTCAGCTGCTAACCAAAAGGTTGCCAGTTCAAACCCACCAGCCGCTCTTAAAAATTTGATGCATCCCCAGTAAAAATACCAATAAACTATATTAACTGAATACAGAACTCAGTACTATATTGATATTTTATTGTGTTGCATGAAATTACATTGAATTTTTAAATTTACTTAGGGACGCTGTCATCTTTATAATATTGAGGCATCCTAAGAACAGGATGCCTTTCCATGTTTTCAAGTCTACTTTAGTGTCTTTCAGGGATCACTGTGAGTTGAATATCAACTCAACCACACATAATAGCAACAGCATTGATAGTGAAGTTCATATGAAAAATCAAATACACAAGCATATCCAGGGAACACTGAAAAAGAAAAGCAGTGGGGTGAATAGCCCTACCGACATTAAAGCATACCGTAAAATCCCTGGAAACCCTGGTGGCATAGTGGTTAAGTGCTGTGGCTGCTAACCATGAGGTTGGCAGTTTGAATCTGCCAGGCGTTCCTTGGAAACTATGGGGCAGTTCTACTCTGTCCTGTAGGGTCTCTATGAGTTGGAATCGACTCGATGGCAGTGGGTTTGGTTTTTTGTTTTACAGAACTCCTATAATCACACTAATGTGGTATAGTTGCATGAATTGACACATAACCAGATAAATAGAATACAAAGTTCTAAGGTAAACCCATTGCCATCGAGTCGACTCCAACTCATAGCAACCCTATAGGACAGGGTAGAACTGCCCCATAGAGTTTCCAAGGAGCACCTGGCAGATTCACACTGCTGATCTTTTGGTTAGCAGCCATAGCACTTAACCACTACACCACCAGGGTTTCCATGTCCAATTACCCTGTGGAAATTTAGTCTGTGATCAAGGTGGCATCTCAGATCACTAAGGCAAAGATGGACTTTTTAATGAATATTGTTGTAACAACTGGATGTTCATTTGAAAAAGACAGTTACAATTAGATCTGTATCTTATATCATACCCAAAAATAAACTCCAAATGGAGTAAGGATCTAAATGTATAAAATGAAACCATACAAGTACTAGAAGAAAACATGTGAATTCCTCTTTAACCTTGGTGTGGGGAAAGGCTTTCTAATAATACCTAAAAATCTTGAGACAATAAAAGAAAAGTTGGTACATTTAACTGTATACATTTTTTGCATTTGCATGATGAAAAAAAAAAAACACCATGGACAAAGTCAAAAGGCAGCTGACAAACTGGGAAAAAAATATTTGCAACATGTACCACAGTCAAAGGGCTAATGTTTTTAATAGTCAGTTAAATGGGGAAAAGACACTCCCTTTAACAAATGGTGCTGGCATAACTGGATATCCATCTGCAAACAAATGAAACAAAACCCATACCTCACACCATGCACAAAAACTAACTCAAAATGGATCAAAGATCTAAATATAAACTGTCGGCTGCTCATATGTGGATGGATTTATGTCTGGATTCTCAATTCTGTTCCATTGGTCTATGTATCTGTTGTTGTACCAGTACTTAGCTGTTTTGACTACTGTGGCAGCATAATATGTTCTGAAGTCAGGTAGTGTGAGGCCTCCCACTTTGTTTTTCTTTTTAGTAATGCTTTACTTATCCAGGGCCTCTTTCCCTTCCATACAAAGCTAGTGATTCTTTTCTCCATCTCATTAAAAAATGCCATTGGAATTTGGATCGGAATTACATTGTATCTATAGATCGCTTTTGGTAGAATAGACATTTTTACAATGTTGAGTTTTCCTATCCATGAGCAAGGTGTATTTTTCCACTTATAACGGTTTCTTTTAGTTTCTTGCAGTAGTGTCTTCTAGTTTTCTTTGTGTACGTGTTTTCCGTCTCTGGTTAAATTTATTCATAAGTATTTTACCTCCTTGGGGACTATATTGTAAATGGTATTGATTTGGTAACTTCCTCTTCGACATTCTCTTTGTTGGTGTAAAGGAATCCAACTGATTTTTGTATGTTTATCTTGTATCCTGATACTCTGCTGAACTATTAGTTTCAGTAGTTTTCTTGAGGATTCTTTAAGGTTTTCTGTGTATAAGATCATGTCACCTGCAAAAAAGGATACTTCTTCCTTGCCAATTTCAATGCCCTTTATTTCTTTATCTGGCGTACTTGCTATGGCTAGGACCTCCAGCACAATATTAAATAAGACTGGTGATAAAGGACATCCTTGTCTGGGTCTGATCTCAAAGGGTATGCTTTTAGACTCCCTCCATTTAGGATTATGTCAGCTGTTGGCTTTGTATAAATGCCCTTTATTATGCTGAGGAATTTCCTTTTTCTTCCTATTTTACTGCAAGTTTTTATCATGAATGCATGTTGGACTTTGTCAAATGCCTTTACCCCATCAGTTGATAAGATCATGTGGTTCTTGTCTTTTGTTTTATTTATATGATGGATTACACGGATTGTTTTTCTAACATTGACCCATACCTGCATACTTGGTATGAATCCCACTTGGACATGGTGAATTATTTTTTTGATATGTTCTTGAATACTATGGGCTAGAATTTTGTTGAGGATTTTTACATCTAAGTTCATGAGGGATATAGCTCTGTAATTTTCTTTTTTTTGTAATGTTTTTACCTGGTTTTGGTATCAGGGATATGCTGGCTTCATAGAATCAGTTTGGGAGTGTTCCATCCTTTTCTATGCTCTGAAATACCTTGAGTAGTAATGGTGTTAACTCTTCTCTGAAAGTGTGGTAGAATTCTCCACTGAAGGTGTCAGGGCCAGGGCTTTTTTTTGTTGGGAGTCTTTTAATTACCGTTTCAATCTCTTCTTTTGTTATGGGTTTATTTAGTTGTTCTACCTCTGTTTGTGTTAGCTTAGGTAGGTAGCATGTTTCTAGAAACTTGTCCATTTCTTCTAGGTTTTCAAATTTGTTAAAGTACAATTTTTCACAGTAATCTAGTATGAGTCTCTTAATTTCAGTTGGGTCTGTCATGATAGTGCCTGTCTCATTTCTTATTCGGGTTATCTGCTTCCTCTCCTGTTTTTCTTTTGTCCGTTTGACCAGTGGTTTATCGATTTTGTTAATCTTTTCAAAAAGAACCAGCTTTTGGTCTTGTTAACTCTTTGAATTGTTTTTCCTTTAATTCTGCTCTAATTTTTATTATTTGCTTTCTTCTGGTGCCTCAGGGTTTATTTTGTTGCTCTCTTTCTATTTGTTCAAGATATTGGGATAATTCTTTGATTTTGGCCAGTTATTTTTTTTGTATGTGTGCATTTATTAATACAAATTGACCTCTCAGCACTGCTTTCGCTGTGTCCCAAAGGTACTGATAGGAAGTGTTTTCTTTCTCATTGGATTCTGTGATTTTCTTTACTCCATCCTTGATGTCTTCTACAACCCAGTCGTTTTTGAGCGCGGTATTGTTCAGTTTCCAAGTGTTTGATTTCTTTTCCTGCTTGTTCTGGTATTGATTTCTACTTTTCTGGCCTTATGGTTAGAGAAGATGCTTTGTAATGTTTCAATGTTTCGGATTCTATTAAGCTTGACTTTTGACTTAATATGTGGTCTCTTTTAGAGAGTGTTCCAGGTGCATTGAAAAAGAAAGTATACTTGGCTGCTGTTGGATGGAATGTTCTGTATATGTCTGTGAGATCAAGTTGGTCGATAGTGACATTTGGATCTTCTGTGTCTTTGTTGAGCTTCTTTCTGGATGTTCTGTCCTTAACCAAAAGTGGTGTGTTGAAGTCTCCTATTATTATTGTGGAGGTGTCTATCTCACTTTTCAATGCTTGTAGACTTTCTTTTATGTATTTTGAAGCCCTGTTGTTGGGAGCATAAATATTTAATATGGTTATATCCTCCTGGTATAACTGTCCCTTTAATTAGTATATAGTGTCCTTCCTTATCCTTTGTGGTGAATTTAACTTTAAATCTAATTTGTCAGAAATTAATGTTGCCTCTCCTCATTTTTGATTGTTGTTTGCTTGATATATTTTATTTCCGTCCTTTGAGTTTTATTTTGTTTGTGTCTTTAAATCTAAGGTGTGTCTCTTGTAGACAGCATATAGATGGATCGTGTTTTTTTTTTTTTAATCCATTCTACCACTCTCTGTCTCTTTATTGCTGCATTTAGTCCATTTACATTCAGCATAATTACAGATAGGTATGAGTTTAGTGCTGTCATTTTGATGTCTTTTTTAGTGTGTTGTTGACATTTTCTTTTGTCCACTTAATTTTTTGTGCTTAAGAAGTTTTTTTATATATTGTCTTTTCCTCTTTTCCGTTGTTGTTGATTTTGTTTTTGCTGAGTCTTTATGTTTTTCTTGTATTTTATTTTGATGTGTAGGATTGTTAGTTTACTTTGCAGTTACCTTAATATTTACCCCTATTTTTCTAAGTTTAAACCAAACTTTTATTTCTGTATGTGGGTTCACCTTGACTCCATCTCCATATGAAAGATATATGACTACATTTTTTAGTCCCTCTCTATTGATTTAATGTTGTTACCTTTTACATTATTACATGGCTGTTTCCCTCTTTTAAGCGTTTTTTTATCTTGATTTATTTTTGTGATTTCCGAATCTGGGTTCATATCTGGTTGCTCTGTCTTATGTTCTACTCTTGGGTTGATATCTGATGTTATTGATTTTCTAAGTACAAGACTTCCTTTAATATTTCTTGTAGTTTTGGTTTGATTTTTATGAATTCCCTAAACTTCTGGAAATGTCTTAATTTCACCTTCATATTTGAGAGACAGTTTTGCTGGATATATGATTCTTGGCTGGCAGTTTTCTTCACTCAATGCTTTATATATGTCATCCCATTGCCTACTTTCCTGCATGCTTTCTGTGAAGTAGTCTGAGCTTATTCTTATTGACTCTCCTTTGTAGGAGACTTTTCATTTATCCCTGGCCACTCTTAAAATTCTCTCTTTATGTCTGGTTTTGGCAAGTTTGATTACAATATGTCTTGTTGACTTTGTTGTGGGATATACCGTATGTGGGGTTCAGTGAGCATCTTGGATAGATACCGTCTCATCTTTCATGATATCAGGGAAGTTTTCTGCCAACAAATCTCCAACAATTCTCTCTGTATTTTCTGTTCTGTCTTCCTATTCTGGTACTCCAATCACTCGTAGGTTATTTCTCTTGATAGAGTCCCACATGATTCTTAAGGTTTCTTTATTTTTCGAAATTCTTTTGTTTGATTTTTCTTCCAGTGTATTGATGCCAAGTGTTTTATCTTCATTCTCACTAAGTCTGACCTCCATTTTCTCAGTTCTGCTCATCTGACTTTCTATTGAGTTGTCTAATTCTGAAATTTTATTGATCTTCTAATTTCCGATTGCTGTCTCTCTATGAATTCTTGCTGCAGCCTATTAAAGTTTTCATTATGAGCTTGAATAGCTTTCTTAATTTCCTCAACTGCTTTATTGGTGTGTTCCTCAGCTTTTTCTGCATTTTGCCTGATCTGTTGAAGAGTTCTGTAAATTAATCTTTTCTATTCTGCATCTGGTAATTCCAGGAAAACCTCTTCATCCAAAAGATTCCTTGATACTTTATTTTGAGAGCTTGTTGAAGCAATCATCATCTCCTTCTTTATGTGATTTGATATTGACTGTTGTCTCAGACATCTATAGGTTATCATATTCATTTATTTCGTTTTCTTACTGTGTCCTAGCTTCTTGCTTTGCTTTGTTTTGATATCTCCAAATAGGCTGCTTGAGAAAGCTAGCTTATTTGTGCCTTTGAAGCTCTAATGTCCTGTCATCACACGGCTAGAGCTTTTACCAGCTATATGAGCCTAGGAGTCCATTCACTTTTCTTGTATGGATTCTGCTTAGGTGTCCAGGCAGTCGGCCACCAAGTGTGTGGTGCAGACTCTTTCTACCCTATAGTCTTAGAGGGACGGGGTGATTTGTACAGGCACAGGTATCTGGTTGCAGCAGGCGGTCACGCTCTTAGCAAGGCAAGGGGCTGACATCCATCCTCCAAGTATCTGTGAGGAAAGGGCATCCCTGTTCACTAGAGCACACAGGTTGGTGGGTTCTGCAGCCAAACCACGGGCGCCCAATGCTTTTCATTTTAAGGACTGGGAGGCACCACTTATCTTCGGACTCCTATCGCAGGTGGCTAGGCAGTGTGGGTGGAGTCACCAGTCCTTAGGCCTGTTTTATGGGTAGGTGAGGACCCTGTTTAATAGGCATAGCAGTGTCGAACATTAAAAACCCACTGCCTCAGCACACAGCTGAGGCAGTTGAAGCCAGATCTCAGGCACATACACTCTTGGGGCCTGGCAACAAGGGCCTAAGCTGCTGAAATGGCTCCACACAGGTCCATGCAGGGGTGAAAGGCATTCAAAGTCCGTGAACATTTTTGTGCCTAGACAAGAGCCACTTCTTTCCCGAGTTTCTAGCTTAGGGAAACCAGCAGATTATCTTTCCCCCAGTTATTAATTTATTCCTTCTCAAAGGCCGGGAGAATGTCTCAAAGCATGTAGCAGGACTTATCTCAGGCCCAGGTAAATCAACAGCCACTGAAGCCGACTTGCAGGCTGGGGGCGCAGTAAATTGGACGCAGGTACTTTTGCCGAGAGCAGTGATCTTCTCTGATTCTGTAGACGTGAGTAGACTGTGCTGCTCGCTGTCTCCCCCTGAGGAAATGGCAACCTGAATGCCGCCATCCCCACCGCGGTTGCACCAGGAGATCATGCCTGAAAGGCTCCGATTCCCACTGTGTCAGGGCTGACAACTTCTCACCACTTCTGAACCATCCCTCCCTGCCCCTGCTGCTCAGTCCGATTTGCTACCTTTGGCTTTGACGTTCAGGGTTCCTAATTTGTCATATATATAATTGCTTTGCTTCTGTTTTGGTGTCTTTGTTGTAAGAGGGATCACCAGAAGTGTATGAATACTTCGCCATTATGGTGCCGATGCTCATGAGCAGATTTTTGGAAATGGATTACCAGGCCTTTCTTCCTAGTCTGGAAGCGCCACTGAAACCGGTTCATCACTATAACAACACATAAGCCTACAGTGACAGATGAGCGTTGGCTGTGCATGAGGTGCATTGGCTGGAACTCAAACCCAGGCCTGCTGCATGGAAGGCGAAAATTCTACCACTGACCCACCACTGACCCACCACTGACCCTCCCCTCTGCCCCCATGCCAAAGATCAACCTCCAGTAATACAAAAAATACAAATGCAAAAGGTAATTCATTGCAGTTTTGTTAGTAATTGCAAAATATTGAAAACTACGTAAATACCCATATATAGGAGAGTATCTATTAACCATAGTATAGTCACATAATGGAGTGCTGTGCAGCTGTTTAAAAAAAAAAAACGAGGAAGATCTGTATGAACTGATTTAAAGTAATATCCAAGATATACTATAAATTAAAAAAAAAAAAGTACAAAAGAATGTAATATGCTACTCTTCATGTAAGAAAGAAGGGGAGACAGCCAAGATGGCAAAGTAGCCAGACGCTTCCGGTGATCCCTCTTACAACAAAGACCCGAAGAAACAAGTGAAACAACTATATTTATGACAAGCTAGGAGCCCTGAACATCAAAGTCAAAGTTAAAAAATGGACTGAGCAGCAGGGGGAGGGAGAGACGGTTCAGAAGTGGAGAGGAGTTGCCAGACTTGAATCACCAAGATCCCCCAGGTACCATTCCCAGGAATGACTGCGGCGGTTTGGTAGTAGCGTTTGGCCGCAGTTTACTTAGGAAGACACAGCCAGCTGCACAACCTGCTCACACCTCAGGAACCAGAGAAGAATAGTGCACTCGGCAAAAGCTAAGTACTTAATGCATATTTTACTGTGCCACCAGCCCCCAAGCTGACTTCAGTGGCTGTCGATTTCCCTGGGCTTGAGATAGATCCTGCTGAGTTCCCTGAGCCATTGTCTTGGCCTTGGAGTAGGAATAAATTCACAATTGGGGGAAAAGATAATTTGCCAGCTCCACTAACCTGGGGAGTTGGGACAGAAGCAGCTCCTGTCCAGGCATAAAGAGTCCGTGGACTTTGAATACCTTTCCCTCCCTGCATGGACCTGTGTGGGCCTGTTTCAGGAGAATAGGCCGTTGCTGGCAGACTGCAGATGTTTTCGCTGTGTGCTAAAGAAGTGGGTGTTTGGCGTTTGACACCACTTTTTTAAACAGGGTCCTCACCTACCCACATCAGGGCCTAAGGACTGGTGGTGGCTCCACTCAGGTCACCCAGCCACCCGTGAGAGGGGTCCAAGGATAACTGGTACCTCCCAGTCCTTACAACCAAAAGCATTGTGTGCCCATGGTCCATCTTCAGAACCCACCCACCTGCACGCTCTAGGGAACAGGGACATGCTTTCCTCACAGATACTGGGGGGATAGTTGTCAGCCCCCCTGCCTTGTTCAGACCATGACCCCCTGCTGCAACCAGATACTGATACCTGCACCAATCACCCCTGCCCCTCTAAGACAGTAGGACAGAGCCTGTATCACATACTTGATGACCAACAACCTGGACACCTGAGCTAAATCCATACGAGAAAAGTGAATAGACTCCTAGGCTGATATACCTGATAACAGCTCTAGCCACCTGGTGACAGAACGTTAGAGCTTCAAAGACAAAAATAATCAAGCTAGCTCACTTAAGCAACCTATTTGGACATATCAAAACAAAAAGCAAGAAGCTAGGATACAGTAAGCAAACATAGACTAATCCAATAACTTAGAGATGGCTCAGAGACAACAGTCAGTATCAAATCACATAAAGAAGCAGACCATGTTCGCTTCAACAGGCTCTCAAAACAAAGAAATAGGGGATCTTCTTGATGAAGGTGCCTTCCTGGAATTGCCGGATGCGGAATACAAAAGATGATATACAGAACTGTTCAAGACATCAGGAGTTAGATTAGGGAGGAGATCAGGCAATATGCAGAACAAGCCAAGGAACACAAACATAAACCAGTTGAAGAAATGAAAAAGGTTATTCAAGGACATAATGAAAAACTTAATAAGCAGCAAGAATCCATAGAGAAACAGCAATCAGAAATTCAGAAGATTAACAATAAAATTATAGAATTAGACAACCAACAGAAAGTCAGAGGAGCAGAATTGAGCAAGTGGAAGGCAGAATAGGTGAGACTGAAAATAAAGCACTTGGCACCAATATATTCAAAGAAAAATCAGATAAAAGAATTTCAAAAAAGGAAGAAACCCTAAGAATCATGTGGGATTCTATCCAGAGAAATAACCTAAGAGTGATTGGAGTACCAGAACACGTTGGGATAACAGAAGATCCAGAGAGAATTGTTGAAGATTTGTTGGCAGAAAATTTCCTGATAGCATGAAAGGTGAGAAGATGTCTATCCAAAATGCACATCAAACTCCATATCAGGTAGATATTAAAAGAAAGTCACCAAAACATTATAATCAAACTTGCCAAAACCAAAGATAAAGAGAGAATTTTAAGGGCAGCTAGGGATAAAAGAAAAGTCACCTACAAAGGAGAGTCTTTAAGAATAAGCTCAGACTACATGAAAGAAACCTTGCAAGCAAGAAGGCAATGGAATGACTTATGTAAAGCATTGAAGGAAAAAAATTGCCAACCAAGAATCATATACCCAGCAAAACTGTCTCAGATACGAAGGTGAAATTAAGACATTTCCAGATACAGAAGTTTAGGGAATTTGTAAAAACCAAATCAAAACTGCAAGAAATACTAAAGGGAGCTCTTTGGTTAGAAAATCAATAATATTAGGTATCAACCCAAGACTCGAACACTGGACAGAGCAACCAGATATCAACCCAGATAGGGAAATCACAAAAATAAATCAAGATTAAAAAAACACTCAAAACCATTAAACAGCGATGTTGTTATATAAGACTACATTAAAACAAAGAGGGACTAAGAAATGTAGTCATAGATCTTTCATATGGAGAGGAAGTCAAGTCAATATAAAGAAATAAAGTTAGAAAAATAGGGGTGAATATTAAGGTTAACCACAAAGGAGACTAATAATCCCACTCATCAAAATAAAATATAGGAAAAAAATAGAGACTCAGCAGAATCAAAAACAACAATGAATAAGAGGAAAAGACAATGTATAAAGATAAGGCACTCAGCACAAAAAAATCAAGTGGGAAAAAGAAATTGTCAACAGCACACAAAAAAAGACATCAAAATGACAGCACTAAACTCATACCTGTCCATAATTATGCTGAATGTAAATGGACTGTATAGAGACAGGGAGTGGCAAAATGGATATAAAAAACATGATCCATCTACATGCTGCCTACAAGAGCCAAACACCTTAGTCTTAGAGACACAAACTAAAACTCAAAGAATGAAAAAGTATATAACAAGCAAACAACAATCAAAAAAGTGCAGGAGTGGCAATGTTAATTTTTGAGAAAATAGACAATGTTAAATCCACCACAGAGGATAAGAAGGACACTATATAATCATTAAAGGGACAATACACCAGGAGGATATAACCATATTAAATATTTATGCACCCAGTGGACAGGGCTGCAAGATACATAAAACAAACTCTAACAGCATTGAGAAGTGAGATAGACAGCTGCACAATAATAGTAGGAGACTTCAACACACCACTTTCAGTGAACAACAGGACATCCAGAAAGAAGCTCAATAAAGATACGGAAGATCTAAATGCCACAGTCAGCCAACTTCTCCTCACAGACACATATATAGAACCCTCCACCCAACAGCAGCCAAGTATACTTTATTTTCTAGTGCACATGCAACATTCTCCAGAATAGACAACATACTAGGTCATAAAGCAAGCCTTAGCAGAATCCAAAACATCACAATATTACAAAGAATCTTCCCTTACCATACGGCCAGAAAAGTAGAAATCAATACCAGAAAAAGGAGGAAAAGAAATCAAACACTTGGAAACTGAACAATACCCTGTTCAAAAACGACTGGGTTGTAGAAGACATAAAGAATGGAGTAAACAAAATCATAGAATCCAGTGAGAAAGAAAACACTTCCCTATCAGTGACTTTGGGACACAGCGAAAGCAGTGCTGAGAGGTCAATTTATATCAATAAACGCACACATACAAAAGGAATAATGGGCTAAAGTCAAAGAATTATCACAACAGCTTGAACAAATAGAGAGCAACAAAAGAAACCCTCAGGCATGAGAAGAAAACAAATAATAAAAACTGGAGCAGAATTAAATGAAATAGAAAACAGAAAAACAATTGGAAGAGTTAACAGGACCAAAAGCTGGTGCTTTTTGAAAAGATTAACAAAATCGATAAACCACTGGTCAAACGGACAAGAGAAAAACAGGAGAGGAAGCAGATAACCAGAATAAGAAATGAGACAGGCGATATCACAACAGACCCAACTGAAACTAAGAGACTCATATCAGATTACTGCAAAAAATTGTACTTTAACAAATTTGAAAACCTAGAAGAAATGGACAAGTTTCTAGAAACATGCTACCTACCTAAATTAACACAAAGAGGTAGAACAACTGAATAAACCCATAACAAAAGAAGAGATTGAAAAGGTAATTAAAAGACTCCCAACAAAAAAAAAGCCCTGGCCCTGACAGCTTCAGTGGAGAACTCTACCAAACTTTCAGAGAAGAGTTAACACCATTACCACTAAAGGTATTTCAGAGCATAGAAAAGGATGGAATATTACCAAACTGATTCTATGAAGCCAGCATATCCCTGATACCAAAACCAGGTAAAAACACCACAAAAAAAGAAAATTACAGAGCTATATCCCTCATGAACACAGATGCAAAAATCCTCAACAAAATTCTAGCCCATAGAATTCAACAATATATCAAAAAAATAATTCACCATGACCAAGTGGGATTCATACCAGGTATGCAGGGATGGTTCAACATTAGAAAAACAACCAATGTAATCCATCATATAAATAAAACAAAAGTCAGGAACCACTTAATCTTATCAATTGATGCACAAAAGGCATTTGACAAAGTTCAACACCCATTCATGATAAAAACTCTCAGCAAAATGGGAATAGAAGGAAAATTCCTCAACATAATAAACGGCACTTATACAAAGCCAACAGACAACATCATCCTAAACGGAGAGAGTCTGAAAGCATTCCCCTTGAGATTGGGAACCAGACAAGGATGCCCTTATCACCACTCTTGTTCAACATTGTGATGGAGGTCCTAAGCCAGAGCAATTAGGCTATATAAAGAAATAAAGTGGATCCAGATTGGTAAGGAAGAAGTAAAAGTATCTCTATTTGCAGATGACATGATCTTATACACAGAAAACCTTAAAGAATCCTCAAACTAATAGAAGAGTTCAGCAGAGTAACAGGACACAGGATAAGCATACAAAAATCAGTTGGATTCCTCTACACCAACAAAAAGAACATCGAAGAGGAAATCACCAAATCAATACCATTTACAGTACCCCCAAGAAGATAAAATACTTAGGAATAAATCTTAAAAGAGACATAAAAGACCTATACAAAGAAAAGTACAAGACACTACTACAAGAAACCAAAGGAGACCTACATAAATGGAAAAACATCCCTTGCTCATGTCTGTTCTAACAAAAGTGATCTATAGATACAATGCAATAACGATCAAAATTCCAGGGACATTTTTTAATGAGATGGAGAAACAAATCACCAACTTCATATGGAAGGGCAAGAGGCCTGGATAAGTAAAGCATTACTGAAAAAGAACAAAGTGGGAGGCCTCACACTACCTGATTTTTTAGAACCTATTGTATAGTAGTCAAAACAGCCTGGTACTGGTACAACAACAGATACATAGACCAATGGAACAGAATTGAGAATCCAGACATAAATCCATCCACCTAGGAGCAGGTGATACTTGACAAAGGCCCAAAGTCAGTTAAATGGGGAAAAGACAGTCTCTTTAAGAAATGGTGCTGGCATAAGTGGATATCCACCTGCAAAAAAATGAAAAGAACCGTACCTCACACCATGCACAAAAACTAACTCAAAATGGATCAAAGACCTAAATATAAAATCTAAAACAGTAAAGATCATGGAATAAAAAATAGGGACAACGCTAGGAGCCCTAATACCTGGCATAAACAGTATACAAAACATTACTAACAGTGCAGAAGAGAAACTAGTCAACTGGGAGCTCCTAAAAATCAAAACACCTATGCTCATCCAAAGACTTCACCAAAAGAGCAAAAAGACCACCTGCAGACTGGGAAAAAGTTTTTAGCTATGACATTTCCAATCAGCGTCTGATCTCTAAAATCTACATGGTACTGCAAAACTCAACTACAAAAAGACATATAACCCAACTAAAAAATGGGCAAAGGATATGAACAGGTACTTCAGTAAAGAAGACATTCAGGTAGCTAACAGATTCATGAGGAAATGCTCAGGATAATTAGCCATTAGACAAGTGCAAATCAGAGCTACAATGAGATTCCATCTCACCTCAACAAGGCTGGCATTAATCCAAAAAACACAAAATAGTAAATGTTTAGAGAGGCTGTGGAGAGACTGGAACACTTACACACAACTGGTGGGAATGTAAAATGGTACAGCCACCTTGGAAATCGACTTGGCACTTCCTTGAAAAACAGGAAATAGAACTACCATACGATCCAGTAATCCCACTGCTTCGAATATATCCTAGAGAAATAAGAGCATTTACACGAACAGATATATGCATATCCATGTTCACTGCAGCACTGTTTACAATAGCAAAAAGATGGAAGAAACCAAGGTGCCCATCAATGGATGAATGGATATATAAATTACGGTATATTTCACACAGTGGAATACTACACATCTATAAAGAACAGTGATGAATCCATGAAGCATATCATAACATGGACAAATCTGGAAGGCGTTATGCTGAGTGAAATTAAGTCAGTTGCAAAAGGACAAATATTGTATAAGACCACTATTACAAGAACTGAAGAAATAGTTTAAACAGAGGAGAACATATTCTTTGATAGTTTCGAGAGTGGGGAGGGAGGGAGAAGGGTTTTTATTAATTAGATAGTAGATAAGAGCTATTTTAAAACCCATTGCCGTCAAGTCAATTCTGACTCATAGCGAGCCTATAGGACAGAGTAGAACTGCTCCATAGAGTTTCCAAGGAGCGCCTGGCAGATTCAAACTGCTGACCCTTTGGTTAGCAGCCGTAGCACTTAGCCACCATGTCACCAGGGTTTCCAGAGCTGTTTTAGGCGAAGAGAAATAGAACACACAGTACAGGAGAGGTCAGCACAACTGGACTAAAGCAAAAGCAAAGAAGTTCCCTGAATAAACTGAATGCTTCGAAGGCCAGAGTAGCAGGGGACGGGGTATGGGGACCATGGTTTCAGGGGACATCTAAGTCAATTGGCATAATAAAATCTATTAAGAAAACATTCTGCATCCCACTTTGGAGAGTGGCATCTGTGGTCTTAAACGGCCATCTATGATGCATCAAGTGGTCTCAAGCCACCTGGAGCAAAGGAAAAATGAAGAACACCAAAGGCACAAGGTAATTATGAGCCCAAGAGACAGAATGGGTCACATAAAGCGGAGACTACATTAGCCTGAGGCCAGAAGAACTGGATGGTGCCCGGCTACAACCAATGATTGCCCTGACAGGGAACCAACAGAGAACCCCTGAGGGAGCAGGAGATCAGTGGGATGCAGACCCCAAGTTCTCGTAAAAAGACCAGACTTAATGGTCTGACTGAGACTAGGAGGACCCCGGAGGTCATGGTCCCCGGACCTTCTGTTAGCCCAAGACAGGAACCATTCCCAAAGCCAACTTTTCAGACAGGGATTGGACTGGACTATGGGATAGAAAATGATACTGGTGAAAAGTGAGCTTCATGGATCAAGTAGACACATGAAACCATGTGGTCAGCTCCGGTCTGGAGGAGAGTTGAGAGGGGGTCAGAAGCTGGCGGGATGGACAGGAAAAGAGAGAGTGGAGGGAAGGCGTATGCTGTCTCATTACGGGGAGAGAGTATATAGCAAGGTGTATATAAACTTTTGTATGAGAGACTGACTTGATTTGTAACCTTTCACTTAAAGCACAATAAAAATTTTGTTAAAAATGACTAAAAAAGGGGGATATAAGGAGATAGATATGTCTGCTCATTTGTGCAAAAGAAGCGTTGTTGCCATGGAGTGCATTTCAGTTCATTGTGGCCCCATGTATTACAGAGTAGAACTGCTCCATAATGTTTTCTTGGCTGTCATCTTAACAGAAGCAGATTGCCTGGACTTTTCTTCTGCGGTAGCGCTAGGTGGGTTTGAATTGCCAACCTTTAGCTTAGCATTCACACACAAACCTTTTCACCACCTGGGGACCTTGTAAAGGAGCCCTGATGGCTCAGTGGTGAAGCGCTCGCCTCTTAATCAAAAGATGGATAGTTCGAACCCACTAGCTGCTCCACAGGAGGAAGATGTGACACTGCTTCCATAAAGATTTACGGCCTTGGAAACCCTATGGGGCAGTTCTGCTCTGTCCTGTAGGATCACTAAGAGTCGGAATTCAATTCAATGGCAATGAGTTTGGTTTTTTAGTTTTAGGGACCTTGTCTAAAAGAAATACAGGAAGAAGGAAACAAAAACTGAAAAGAGTAGTTACCTTCAAGGGGGTGGGTGGGTAAAGGGTATACAGTAGGTTGAATGGTGGCCCCCAAAAAAGATATGTGCACGTCCTAACCCACGTAACCTATGAATATGACCTTTGGAAAAGGGGTCTTTACAGATGTAATTAAATTAAGGGTCTCAAGATGAATATCAGGTGACTCATACAATTTAACATAGACAAATTGGAGGCTGCTTGGCTACATGATTAATTTTTCAAAATTAAAAATTAAAAAAGAATAATTCTAGTTGGGGTGTGTCTGTTGTCCTTCATGTGTAAATTTCACTTAATAACCTCTATTAAGATCTGTGGGATTAATTCTTCCTGATATGTCTTGATATGTTAGAATATACACTATACGTATTTCTATGACATCTGATTCACCAATCAACAAATATAGCTAAATAAAAATTTGAATTTTTACTGAAGTATAATATACATACAGAAAAGCTCATACAGTATTAATTAAATTTTATATAGTATTAATTAAATTTTAAGTGCATTGTTCCATACTCAAAAATAACGAGTTTACTCTTCTAGCAACTTACTCTACAGGAAGAAAAAATTCTTATTCTTTGCGTGTGTGTCTTTGCTAATATAGTTTGGTTTTGATCTTTTTCAGGATGTGGTGGATACACACCCTGGCCTTACGTTCTTGAAAGATGCTCCAGAATTCCACTCCCGTTACATCACCACGGTAGGCCGAGTCTTCATTTGTCTTAATATAATTCCATAAGTTTCCTTTCAGGAAGCTTTCAGGTCATTATGTAAATGGTAACATGGACTATAATGATTATTTTAAGTGAAAGGAAGGTATAGTAAAATTGATTTGATAATGTATGTATATCTATTACCCTTTTTATATGTGCTTAGTGCTTAAGAGGCCTCTTGTATACAAAATTAATATACTCATTCTATCTGGTCATATGAGGTATACCTTGTGCTGTGAATATTGATATCCAGTTGATCTTCAGCATTTCCAAATAAGACTGAAAAGAATTTTCAACAGCTTTTCCCACAAAAAGATGTATCTCTATTACCTCAAAGTTAGAAGTGGAAATGATAGTAAGAATAGCTTTCTTGTAACCAGAAGATAAATCATGTAAGAATTTAAAATAACATAAAACAGTCCCCTATTTTGTGAGATACTTCCACTCCCTGCTTTCTCATACACAGCTTCATTGCATCAGTCACAGTCAGGGCATGAATTATGAATGAGAGCACACAGGCCTGCATTGCGCAGTGCAACCATATCATGGATTCTCTGTGCTAGATCCCACTTATCTTCAGAGGAATCCGAAAGACAAGTCCAGTACGCAGTCCAGCCTCACATGTACAGACACACTCAAGTGAGATTGCCCTCACTCCTGCTCAGAACCCTCAGCTAAGCAGGGCAGTCTTGTCTGAGTTTGACCACCTCTCCCTCTCTGCTGGCTATGAATGTGTTGGGTTCTGCTAAGTTACAGAATACTACTAGTTTTTTTGTTTTTGTTTTCCTTCTGGAGGAACTTCAATCTAAGCATTTACATTGACTCTTCTCCCAGTGTAAAACTTTTTAAGACTATCTGAGCCAGAAGGTGTCATCCCAGACTCTCAAAAGTTATTTTTGCCTATTAACCAGGATGCTATACTAAACCACCTCCACCAAAATCACCTTGGCCCAGTCTACCCTCATTGCTCACTTGCTTTACTTCTGACTGGTCTCATTGCTTCCATCCTCGTTGCCCTACAGTCTAGACTCCACAAAGCAGACAGAGTGTTCCTTTGAAACTGTAAGTCAGATCATGTCACTCCTCTGCTCAAACTCTCCAGTGATTTCCTATCTCACCTAGAATGAAAGCCAAAGAGTTCTTGCCAAGACACTCCGTAATCGCCCCTACACCGTCATAACCCTTTCTCTCTGATCGGGTCTCCTACCACTCCCCATTGCTGATTCTGCTTCAGCCACATGGCCTCCTTCTTGTTCCTGGAACAGACCAGACCTGCTCCTGCTTCGGGTACTTTGTTCTCACTCTTTCCTCTGCCTGGTATATTCTTCCTACAGATTTCTACATGGCCCACTCCTTCACTTTATCCAGGTATCTGTGTGGATACTCCCCTATTAGTGAGGCCTTCCCTGATCACGCTCTGCCTTCTTCATCTTTTTTCTCCTCTACCTCCTCCCCCATCCTCTTTATTCCTTTTTCCTACTTTATTTTTCTTCTTAGCTCTCATCACCATCTGATGTTTAATTTTTTTGTTGTTGTTTACTGTCCATTTCCATTTCTATAGTATAAACTTCATGAGAGCAGGGACTTTATATTTTTCATTGCTATACCCTTGGCACCTCAGATAGTGCCTGACATGTAATAAGCACACAGTAAATATTTATTCCCCCATGCAACTGTCAGTTTATCATACTGGGGAGTGCTTGTGTGTTGCTGTGATGGTGGAAGCTGTGCTACCACTATTCAAGTACCAGCAGGGTCACCCATGGTGGACCTGTTTCAGCTGAGCTTCCAAACTAAGACAGACTAGGAGGAAGGACCCGGCAGTCTACCTTATGAATAGCAGCAGAACATTATCTCATATAGTGTCAGAAGATGAGCCCCCCAGGTTGGAAGGCACTCAAAATACGACTGGGGAAGAGCTGCCTCCTCAAAATAGTGTTGACCTTAATGACGTGGATGGAGTCAAGCTTTCAGGACCTTCATTTGCTGACGTGGCACGACTCAAAATGAGAAGAAACAGCTGCAAACATCTATTAATAACTGGAACATGGAATGTACAAAGTATGATCTAGGAAAATCGGAAATCGTCAGAAATGAAATGGAATGTATAAACATCAATATCCTGGGCATCAGTGAGCTGAAATGGACCAGTGTTGGCCATTTTAAATCAATCGTATGGTCTGCTATGCCAGGAGTGGCAGATTGAAGAGGAATAGCATTGCATTCATCGTCAAAAAGAACATCTTAAGATGTATCCTGAAGTACAGTGCTGTCAGTGATAGGATAATATCCATATGCCTACAAGGAAGACCAGTTAATATGACTATTATTCCAATTTACGCACCAGCTACTAAGGCCAGAGATGAAGAAATTAAAGATTTTTACTAACTTCTGCAGTCTGAAATTGATCAAACATGCAATCAAGATGCATTGATAATTACTCATAATTGGAATGCAAGAGTTGGAGACAAAGAAGAAGGATTGGTAATTGGAAAATACAGTCTTGGTGATAGAAACAATGCAGAAGATGGCATGATAGAATTTTGCAAGACCAACAACTTCTTTATTGCAAATACCTTTTTTCACCAACATAAACAGCGACTATACACATGGACTTCACCAGATATAATACACAGGAATCAAATCGACTACATCTGTGGAAAGAGATCATGGAAAAGCTCAGAATCATCAGTCAGAACAAGGCCAGGGGTGGCTGTGGAACAAACCATCAATTGCTCATATGCAAGTTCAAGTGGAAAATGAAGAAGATTAGAACAAGTCTGTGAGAGCCAAAATATGACCTTGAGCATATCCCACTTGAATTTAGAGAGCATCTCAAGAATAGATTTGATACACTGAACACTACTGACCAAAGGCCAGGCAAATTGTGGAATGATATTAAGGACATCATATATGAAGAAAGCAAGAAGTCATTAAAAAGACAGGAAAGAAAGAAAAGACCAAAACAGATAGCAGAAGAGTCTCTGAAACTGCTCTTGAACCTCGAGTAGCTAAAGCAAAAGGATGAAGTAAAAGAGCTGAACAGAAGATTCCAAATGGCCGCTCGAGAAGACAAAGTAAAGTATTATAATGACATGTACAAAGACCTGGAGGTAGAAAATGAAAAGGGAAGAACACACTCAGCATTTCTCAAGCTGAAAGAACTGAAGAAAAAATTCAAGCCTCGAGTTGCAATATCGAAGGATTATACAGGGAATATATTAAACGACGCAGGAAACATCAGAAGAAGATGGAAGGAATACTCAGAGTCAGTATACTAAAAAGAATTGGTCGACATTCAACCATTTCAGGAGGTAGCATATGACCAGGAGCCGATGGTACTGAAGGAAGAACTCCAAGCTGCACTGAAGGCATTGGCAAAAAAACAAGGTTCCAGGAATTGACAATACCAATTGAGATGTTTCAACAAACGGATGCAGCACTGGAAGTGCTCAGTCGTCCATGCCAAGAAATTTGGAAGACAGCTGTCTGGCCAACCGACTGGAAGAGATCCATATTTATGCCTATTTCCAAGAAAGGTGATGCAACCAAATGTGGAAATTATCGAACAGTATCACTAATACTAAACACAAGTAAAATTTTGCTGAAGATCATTCAAAAGTGACTGCAGCAGTATATCGACAGGGAACTGCCAGAAATTCAAGCCGGATTAAGAAGAGGCAAAATGAGGGATATCATTGCAGATGTCAGGTGGATCCTGGCTGAGAGCAGAGAATACCAGAAGGATGTTCACTTATGTTTTATTGACTATGCAAAGGCATTCGACTGTGTGGATCGTAATAAATTATGGATAACACTGGGAATGGTGGGAATCCCAGAACATTTGTTTGTGCTCATGAGGAACCTGTATGTAGATCAAAAGGCAGTCATTCGAACCAAACAGGGGGATACTGCATGGCTGAAAGTCAGGAAAGGTGTGTGTCAGGGTTGTATCCTTTCATCATACCTTTTCAATCTGTATGCTGAGCAAATAATCCAAGAAGCTGGACTATATGGAGGACAATAGGGCATCAAGATTGGAGGGAGACTCATTAACAACCTGCGTTATGCAGATGACACAACCTTGCTTGCTGAAAGTGAAGAGGACTTGAAGCACTTACTAATGAAGATCAAAGACCACAGCCTTCAATATGGATTACACCTCAACATAAAGAAAACAAAAATTCTCACAACTGGAGCAATGAGCAACATCATGATAAACGTAGAAAGGATTGAAGTTGTGAAGGATTTCATTTTATTTGGATCCACAATTAACACTCATTGAAGCAGCAGTCAGGAAATCAAAAGATTCATTGCATTGGGCAAATTTGCTGCAGACGACCTCTTTAAAGTGTTGAAAAGCAAAGATGTCAACCTGAAGACTAAGGTGCGCCTGACTCAAGCCATGGTGTTTTCAGTTGCTTCACATGCATGTGAAAGCTGGACAATGAATAAGGAAGACTGAAGAAGAATTGATGCCTTTGAACTGTGGTGTCAGTGAAGAACATTGAATATACCTTGGACTGCCAAAAGAACAAACAAATCTGTCTTGGAAGTAGAACCAGAATGCTTCTTGGAAGCAAGGATGAGGAGACTAAGTCTCACATACTTTGGACCTGTTATCAGAGGGATCAGTTACTGGAGAGGGACATCATGCTTGGTAAAGTAGAGGGCCAACAAAAAATAGGAAGACCCTCAACAAGATGGATTGACACAGTGGCTGCAATAATGGGTTCAAGCATAACAACGATTGTGAGAATGGCACAGGACCGGGCAGTGTTTTGTTCTGTTCTACGTAGGGTCACTAATGAGTCGGAACTGACCCAACAGCACTTAACAACAACAAATATTTATTGAGTTATTAAGTGAAATTATACATTGTGTTGGTCATCTAGTGCTGCTATAAAAGAAATACCTCAAGTGGATGGCTTTAACAAAGAAAAATTTATTCTCTCACAGTCCACTAGGTTAGAAGTCCAAATTCAGGGTGTCAGCCCCAGAGGAAGGCTTTCTTTCTCTTTCGGCTCGGAGGAAGGTCCTTGTCCTCCATCTTCCCTTGGTCTGGGACCATCTCAGTGCAGGAACCCCACGTCCAAAGGACGTGCTCTGCTCCCAGCACTGCTTTCTTGGTGGTATGAGGTCCCCATGTCTCTCTGCTCGCTTCTCTCTTTTATATCTCAAAGAGATTGGCTTAAAACACTAATCTTGTACATCTCACCAATATAACTGCCACTAATCTGTCCTATTACATCATAGTGATAGGATTTATAACATATAGGGAAATCATATCAGAAGATAAAATGGTAGACAATCATACAAGGGAATCATGACCTAGCCCAGTTGATAGATATTTGCGGGGGGACACAGTTCAATCCTTGACAGTTATTAAGTGAAATTATTCTTGCCTAAGAATTCTACATTAGCTGTGGCTACTAATCACAAGTGGAATTATTGGGCTCTGATTGTTTACTGCTCTGTAAACTCCAGGCATTGTCAACGGCATAATTTAGAATCTTGGGAGTTGGGGAAAAAAATTTTAAAAATCAGCCTCAGAATTAATGACAGGTACTTCAGAGAAAAAGCAAAATTATTTCCTCACATGACCCTGTGGAATGTTATTTAATGCCAGTGTTATTCAGTAACAATTAGTACATTGTTATTCAGTTACTTCATTTTACAGCTGGAAGAAACCACTGACACATAGTATGATCCACATATTAGCTTATGTGTGGTACATATAAAAAAAAAGTTGTACATCTTTTATTTTCTGTTTATCACTGGATAATTATGGTACAGGAAAAGACTTCTTTTTTTTTTTTAAATAAACTATTTTGTTAGCTGTCTTTTAGGCTGGAAAGATAGAGCACCACCTATGCATACAGCAGAAAAGGATATTACTACCCAAATAAGAGATCATACCTAATGCCAGTCCATATTCTCCTTTACTCACAGAGAAGAGTTAGCAGTCAGAAACATGCCTCTTCATATTGAAGTATTCTTAACAGAACTAATGAAAATTGGAAATACCAGCAAATTTTAGCCCTTGGATACAGTCTTGCATGCTGTGAGAAGAAAATGCCAATGAATAAAAGGCTCCGCTTATCCAAACTGGCGTTTGCTGACTTTCGAAGAAAGAAATGCTCAAATAAGTTTTTTAAACAAGCGATGAGATTTAAAACATTTCTTTATGACACTGGCGCTGGCAATAAAGATACTTCTGTGGCTTGTCTGCATGGTATCCTAGTGATGTATTCATTGTCTTGATTGACCTGAGTTCATCCCTTCAGGGTGAAATGCCAGGATTTTTATTGTTGAGAGCAAGATACCAAGATTTCCTAACATAACTAAGTTGTGGTGAAGACTGCTCATCACTAAGAGCTTAACCCTTTCACTTGAAGACTTCCCTCTTGACAGAAAAAAAAATCATTATTTTTTTTTTTTATTAACTTTTATTGAGCTTCAAGTGAACGTTTACAAATCAAGTCAGACTGTCACATATAAGTTTATATACACCTTACTCCGTTCTCCCACTTGCTCTCCCCCTGAGTCAGCCCTTCCAGTCTCTCCTTTTGTGACAATTTTGCCAGCTTCCAGCTCTCTCTATCCTCCCATCCCCCCTCCAGACAGGAGATGCTAACACAGTCTCAGGTGTCCACCTGATAATCATTAGCTCACTCTTCATCAGCATCTCTCTCCTACCCACTGTCCAGTCCCTTTCATGTCTGCTGAGTTGCCTTCGGGAATGGTTCCCGTCCTGGGCCAACAGAAGGTTTGGGGACCATGACCGCTGGGATTCCTCTAGTCTCAGTCAGACCATTAAGTATGGTATTTTTGTGAGAATTTGGGGTCTGCATCCCACTGATCTCCTGCTCCCTCAGGGGTTCTCTGTTGTGCTCCCTGCCAGGGTAGTCATCGGTTGTAGCCGGGCACCATCTAGTTCTTCTGGTCTCAGGATGATGTAAGTCTCTAGTTCATGTGGCCCTTTCTGTCTCTCGATCATTAGCCATTAGAGAAATGCAAATTAAAACTACGATGAGATTCCATCTCACTCCAACAAGGCTGGCATTAATCCAAAAAACACAAAATAATAAATGTTGGAGAGGCTGCAGAGAGATTGGAACTCTTATACACTGCTGGTGGGAATGTAAAATGGTACAACCACTTTGGAAATCTATTTGGCGTTATCTTAAACAGTTAGAAATAGAACTACCATACAACCCAGAAATCCCACTCCTCGGAGTATACCCTGGAGAAATAAGAGCCTTCACACAAACAGATATATGCACACCCATGTTTATTGCAGCTCTGTTTACAATAGCAAAAAGCTGGAAGCAACCAAGGTGTCCATCAACAGATGAGTGGTTAAATAAATTGTGGTATATTCACACAATGGAATACTACGCATCGATAAAGAACAGTGAGGAATCTGTGAAACATTTCATGACATGGAGGAACCTGGAAGGCATTATGCTGAGCGAAATTAGAGGCAAAAGGACAAATATTGTATAAGACCACTATTATAAGATCTTGAGAAATAGTATAAACTGAGAAGAACACATACTTTTGTGGTTACGAGGGGGGGAGGGAGGGAGGGTGGGAGAGGATTTTTTACTGATTAATTAGTAGATAAGAACTGCTTTAGGTGAAGGGAAGGACAATACTCAATACATGGAAGGTCAGCTCAACTGGTCTGGACTGGACCAAAAGCAAAGAAGTTTCCGGGATAAACTGAATACTTCAAAGGTCAGCGGAGCAAGGGTGGGGGTTTGGGGACTATGGCTTAAGGGGACTTCTAAGTCAATTGGCAAAATAATTCCATTATGAAAACATTCTGCATCCCACTTTGAAATGTGGTGTCTAGGGTCTTAAATGCTAACAAGCGGCCATCTAAGGTGCATCAATTGGTCTCAACCCACCTGGATCAAAGGAGAAAGAAAAAATCATTATTATTGGATGACATTTTTTTTTGAAGTCCAAATTCTGTAAAAGATCACTCTCTGCCAAGCTGAAGAGCCAGGTCTGTAGCTATGTTCACGCTGTAAAGTCACATACAGTCAGAAATCTCTTCATAATTGATGTGTCTGCATTCACCCAGTTGGAAGAAACTATCTGACAGAGCCCCCAAACACTTACTTCCATTCCTCGTGACCTATAATTGTGAATTAGAGGTCTCCAATTTTAATTTAATAGATGAAGAGAAGCTGACTTACGACACAACTTGTCTATCAAGTTGACTAGAAATTGCTTAGTGAAAGATTGCCAAATTTTATTGCTCTCACTGGTAGCAAAAAGTTATTGCTATTATTGATTTTTAAATTTTGTTTAATATATTTGTGATTAATTTCTTTTTTTATTTACTTGAAAGCAGTAGACCAAAAGTTAGGGGAAAAAAAAAACCCTGTAATTAATATAGAACCAGCAGTTACATGCTCTTGCCACTAGATGGTGCCCCTACCTTAATAAACAAAAATGCTGAAATCAGTAATGTAGAAGCCAACAAAAAGTGGGGCCCCTGAATAAGGACATTTAGGCTATGAAAAAATGAAATACAAGTGCTTTTTTTTTTTGTAGTACTAGATAAGTAGATTAAAAGAGGCTAAAAATAGGAAACACCTAAAAGTCAAACTATTTACCAATTTTAATTCTGTCAAAAAGAATGAAAGAGTAAGATAAGAATAAAATAAATGAGATAAGACTCAGTAAGATAAACGCAGAAATAAAGTTTTATAATTTTAAATGTGACACAGTGCTTCCATAAGTAACAAAATGTGTAAATATATAGATAGAGTGGGAGGGAGGGAGAAAGAGGGATTTATTACTTAGAGGGCTGAATTTCTGTTAATGATGGAATAATTTGGAAAAGGATAGTGGTTAACGGTTGCACAACATGATGAATATAATTAACATCACTGAATTGTACATGTAAAAATTATTGAATTGGCAAATGTTTTGTTATATATATTTTTATCACAACAAAAAAATTTAAGTAGGAAACTCAGATTTTAAGATAAATTTGCATTCAAAATCAAGAAATGTGGACAAAATCTAACAATATTCAAAAAATAAAAATTTGGTGTAGTATTATATATTGAAATTGACTCTAACTTTACAGAGGGGAATGGAATTATGATAAACAAGATTCTTAATGTTTATTTTCAAGTATATAATTTCTGTACTAAAAGTCCTCCATCTTTTTTATATGAACTTCTGCCAAGCTAGTGCTAAGAATACAATGTTAAGTAAGACACATTCTCTGCCTCAAGGACTTCAGAGTAAGTGGTTGGCGCCAGTAGAGAAATTAGGCACCAGCTGTCCTGGCTCCCACCTAATGCAAGAATCCTGCCAGCTCCCTTCTTGAATACTCGTGGTGAAAAGAAACCTCACTACTTCACACAACCTGTAGCTTCATAGGACTATTTTTAGGAGACTCTTCCTGATGTTGAAGCATTTCAGTTTAAGGACATTTCTTTCCAGTAGTTCTAATTCTGCACTTTGGTGTGACACTGAACAAGGCTACTCAGTAGCCAGCCATGCAGATCGTGATAACATCTACATTTTAATCTTATTTTTTTTCTCAAGACTAAACATTACTACATTACCAATATCTTAAACTATTCCTGGTATGATTTAGTTACTATAATTTAGTTTCCAGACCTATCAATATTTTTGTTGCCCAAACTTACTCAAATTGATCAATGTTTCTGATAAAATATGGTACTTAGAATTGAACACAACCGTCATATGTTCTGGGAAACCCTGGTGGCGTAGTGGTTAAATGCTACGGCTGCTAACCAAAGGGTCAGCAGTTCGAAGCCACCAGGCGCTCCTTGGAAACTCTGTGGCGCATTTCTACTCTGTCCTATAGGCTCGCTATGAGTCAGAATCAATTCGATGGCACTGGGTTTGGTTTTTTTGGTTTTTATCATATGTTCTGTGAGCATCACAGAATACCAGGAACTGGTATATTTTCCTACCTGATCACTCTGTTTTTATTTATTCCATTAAGATTTTATTAGCTTTTTCTTTAAAACACTGCAGCCCATTTGGGGCTCCTGTTAAACGTATAACAACTGAAACCCCTCATCATTTGCATATGCACTTAAAAGAGAGAAAAAATTTTTTTCTCTTTTAAGTTACGCCAGGCCAATTCCTTCTCCACTCTCATCCTTGTGGTTGTGATGGTTAAACTTTACATGTACCCATTTTAACTTTCAACTCATCACTTTCCATCCACCTATTACTACTACTTCTGTTGTTACTGTTCACTTGGCAAACATTTGTTAAGTATTTCCTAAACACTGATGATTAAAAACTAAGCAAGATGGTAGCTCTCACAGAAACTGCCACAGTGTTTTTGAATACAGGTTACCCTTCCCTGTTTTCTGCACATTTTATATGCATTCTATCTGTAAGTCATAGATGGAAATTCTGACTTATGTAAAATCCTAGAGACCTTCTTTGGGTAGGCATTCATCTGGTCTTCAAGAAGAACAAAAAAGTAAGACATTTTGACGTCTTTCAAAGGGTAAGCCTAATGAAAAACTAAACTGCCATTCTGCTTCTTCAGCAAAGAGAGTGATTCTCGAACAGAACAGGGAAAAACTAGCATCAGGATGAAGGTCCATACTTCTGCTGCCCAGTGTTCCCCACCTTGGTGCTAACTCCTTCTGACCTTCCAGATTCTGCCTCAAGTACTCCATTCCACAAGAAGCCCCAGAACTCTGAATAGAGTTGTTCTGCTAGCTATGAATCCAACTTTCATTTCTCTATCACAAAGATAACATGAAAATCTTTGTTACACGGCATTCAAGCTTCATTGATTTATTAAGAAATTATTGACCACCTGATACAAGCAAGGCACTGTATGAGGCACTGGGATGCAAGTCAAGTAAGATTTGATCTCTTAGAGTTTGAAGATGATGATGGTCAAGTGCACTGTATTTAGAATGTAACCACAGGAATAACTGAAAGAGGGTCAAGTGGCAGTGGGAGCACGGAAGGCAGCACTCCACCCCAGTTCCTATTCTGAGACTTCCTGTGGAGTGTGGTGCTTTGGCTAGATTCTAGAGGGTCAGAAAGAGTTAGTGCTATTAACGGGTCTGGACCTTCATCCTGATGCTAGTTATTCCCTGTTCTGTGTGAGAATCACTCTCTTTGCTGAAGAAGCCAGAAGCAAAATGGCAATTTAGTCCCTCATTAGGCCTACTCTTTGAAAGATGTCCAATGTCTTCCTTTGTTTTTCTTGTACCGAAATAGCTTTAAAAAAGAGAGGTCTAACTTCTTCCATGACAAAACCATCAAGGACATAGGATTGCCATATTAGACTATCAAAATCAAAGCCAAAGTACAAAAAAAAGAGAAAAAAAAACAAACCCTGCTTAAACTGCTCTTTACACTTCTGCTGCTTTTTGGAGAAATATTAGTAAGTCAAAGGAAGATTAATGGGGTGAGAGTAATGCAAGGTGAATTACTAAGAATGCACTGTGTCCTCCTACCTTAACGAGCACAGCTTCTATGTTCTTCCTCAAATCCTCCTCCACACCACAGCACACCACCCCAAGTCTCAAGCTCGTTGTTCCTCATCCCCTGTCTCCCATCCTCTCCAGGGTCTCGCTTCTGCTGAATTCATTAAAACATTAGTCAGTAACAAAGGTGTTCATGGCCAAATAAGGACTTAGGATATACATTACCCCAGATGTATTTGAGTTTCCATAGATGGTCTTTGGTAAAGTAAAAGATTTCTTTAATGTTTTTATTTGGTTTTGTTTTCTGTTTGGAACCAGGTAATTCAGAGAATATTCTACACAGTCAACAGATCATGGAGTGGAAAAATCACTACGACAGAGATAAGAAAAAGC
Source organism: Loxodonta africana (assembly GCF_030014295.1). NCBI lineage: Eukaryota > Metazoa > Chordata > Mammalia > Proboscidea > Elephantidae > Loxodonta > Loxodonta africana. Next base: position 42,457,326 of record NC_087367.1, on the reverse strand, counting down.
AACTTTTTGCAAGTATGCCTGTCATTGGAATTCAGATATAAAGAGCAATTTAAATAACATTCCCATTTAATTTAACAAATATTTGCATGCCAACTGTATGCAAAGCACTGTCACTACTTTTAGTCATTAGGTATTGATCAGTTACCTAAAGGACATTGGGATATGTTGGGGGGACAAACATGTATAACAAGGCATGCACTGTGGAGCAAAGGAGAGAAGGCACTGACAGCCACACCTGGCTTGAGAAATTCTACAGAGGTGTACAAAATGTGCAGAGAAGGCTTCCCAGAATGACTGTGTGACCTTGGCCTTGGAGGAGATCGAGAGTTTACCAAGATAAAAAATTGGAAGAAAGCAGGATTCCAGATAGAGGAAGCAGCATAAACAAAGGCCCAGAAGCATGAAAGTGTCATGTTGAGGAACTGAAGAACAGTCTCAAGTGGCCAAAGAGCAGGCCCTGTGAGGAGAGTGACCACAGAGGAGGCTGGAAGGACGAGCTGGGGCCAGGTTGGAAAGGCCCTTGTAGAAGAAATGTGCTGAGGAATTTGCACTTGGTCCTTTCAGCAATGATTCTTTATCCAGCTTCTGCTGAGGGAAAATACTCAAAATTCCTTTTAAGAAAGAATACGTTTCATTTGATTACCTGATTTATTTTTTCAAGTAAGAGAGATTAAAAAGTATTGACCACTGGAAAAAAAAAAATAAATCAATTTCGACTCATAGAGACCCTATAGGACAGAGTAGAACTGCCCCGTAGGGTTTCCAAGGAGTGGCTGGTGGATTAGTACTACCGACCTTTTGGTTAGCAGCTGAGCTCTTAACCCCTGTGCCACCAGGGCCCTTTTGACCACTAGTTGGAGCCTTGTCCTGAAGTAGCTTCCATGCCTGATTGTTTAAGTGTCTGTAAACGTAAAGAAAGTAGAATTAATCACACTTGAAATGAAATATTTTATTATAAATAATAAATGAAGTTTAGGCTCATAATCTAACCTTATTTACTCTTTATTTTTTCCTGTCTTCATCTAAGACAGACAAGGTAATAAGGACTTGGCAAAATTAGCAGTCCATGATGGACATATACAAGTATTTTTTATTCTGAAGTTAACAGTTATTATCACAGTTATTGTTAATACTTACCGACCTACCTGGGCTCTCAGCAGATATGCAATGGGATAAGGTAGTAGTAATTTAATAAAAGAAGCCTCACACCTTAAGCATTGAACAACTTTGCTGCAAGAGACTTCTTTAAAGTGTTGAAAAGCAAAGATGTCACTTTGAAGACTAAGATGCGCCTGACCCAAGCCATGGTATTTTCATTGGTCTCATATGCATGCAAATGTTGGAGAGTGAATAAGGAAGATCAAAGAAGAATTGATGCCTTTGAATTATGGTGTTGGCAAAGAATATTGAATATACTGTGCACTGCCAGAAGAATGAACATATCTATCTTGGAAGAAGTACAGCCAGAATGCTCCTGAGAAGCAGGGATGGTGATACTTCATCTCACACACTTTGGACATGTTATCAGGAGGGTCCAGTGCCTGGAGAAAGACATCATGCTTGGTAAACTAGTTGTTGTTTTGGGTGCTGTCAGGTCAGTTCCGACTCATAGCGACCCTCTGTACAACAGAACAAAACACTGGTCAGTCCTGTGCTGTCCTCACAATCTTTGTTATGTTTGAGCTCATTGTTGCAGCCACTGTGTCAAATCCATCTCACAGAAGATCTTCCTCTTTTTCACTGACCTTACTAAGCTGAAAGAACTAATAGCCTCTTCCACAGTCAGCCCCTGGCCTTGTTCTGACTGACAATATTGAGCTGCCAAAGAATAAACAAGCTTGCCTTGGAAGAAGTACAGTCAGAGTGCTCCTTGGAAGCGAGGATGGCAAGACTTCATCTCACATACTTTGGACATGTTATCAGGAGGAACCAGTCCCTGGAGAAGAACATTATGTTTGGTAAGGTAGAGGGTCAGCGAAACAAAGGAAGACCCTCAACAAAATGGATTGACACAGTGGCTGCAACAACAGACTCAAACATAGCAACTATTGTAAGGATGGTGCAGGACCAGGCAGTGTTTTGTTCATTCTTTTGGCAGTCCATGGTATATTCAATATTCTTTGCCAACACCACAGTTCCAAGGCGTCAACTCTTCTTCGGTCTTCCTTATTGTCCAGCTTTCACATGCATATGATGTGATTGAAAATACCATGGCTTCGGTCAGGCGCACCTTAGTCATCAGGGTGACATCTTTGTTCTTCAACACTTTGAAGAGGTCCTTTGCAGCAGATTTACCCAATGCAATGCATCTTTTGATTTCTTGACTGCTGCTTCCATGGCTGTGGATTGTGGATCCAAGTCAAATGAAATCCTTGACAACTTCAATCTTTTCTCCGTTTATCATGATTTTGCTCATTGGTCCAGTTGTGAGGATTTTTGTTTTCTTTATGTTGAGGCGTAATCCATACTGAAGGCTGTGGTCTTTGATCTTCATTAGTAAGTACTTCAAGACCTCTTCACTTTCAGCAAGCAAGGTTGTGTCATCTGCATAACGCAGGTTGTTAATGAGTCTTCCTCCAATCCTGATGTCCCATTCTTCTTCATATAGTCCAGCTACTCGTATTATTTGTTCAGCATACAGATTGAAAAGGTATGGTGAAAGAATACAACCCCGATGCACACCTTTCCTGACTTTAAACCAATCAGTATCCCCTTGTTTTGTCCGAACAACTGCCTCTTGATCTATGTAAAGTTTCCTCATGAGCACAATTAAGTGTTCTGGAATTCCCATTCTTCACAGTGTTAGCCATAGTTTGTTATGATCCACACAGTCGAATGCCTTTGCATAAATAATCCATAAAACACAGGTAAACATCCTCCTGGTATTCTCTGCTTTCAGCCAGGATCCATCTGACATCAGCAGTGATATCCCTGGTTCTACGTCCTCTTCTGAAACCGGCCTGAATTTCTGGCAGTGCCCTGTCAATATGCTGCTGCAGCCGTTTTTGAATGATCTTCAGCAAAATTTTGCTTGCGTGTAATATTAATGATACTGTTCTATAATTTCCACATTTGGTTGGATCACCTTTCTTGGGAATAGGCATAAATATGGCTCTCTTCCAGTCAGTTGGCCAGGAAGCTGTCTTCCATAGTTCTTGGCATAGACAAGTGAGCACCTCCAGTGCTGCATCTGTTTGTTGAAACATCTCAATTGATATTCCACCAATTCCTGGGGCCTTATTTTTCACCAATGTCTTCAGAGCAGCTTGGACTTCTTCCTTCAGTACCATCGGTTCCTGATCATATGCCCCCTCTTGAAATGGTTGAATATTGACTAATTCTTTTTGGTATAATGACTCTGTGTATTCCTTCCATCTTCTTTTGATGCGTTCTGCGTTGTTTAATATTTTCCCCATAGAATCCTTCACTATTGCAACTCAAGGCTTGAATTTTTTCTGAAGTTCTTTCGGCTTGAGAAATGCCGAGCGTGTTCTTCCCTTTTGGTTTTCCATCTCCAGCTCTTTGCACATGTCATTATAATACTTTACCTTGTCTTCTCAAGAGGCCCTTTGAAATCTTCTGTTCATTTCTTTTACTTCATCAGCTCTTCCTTTTGCTTCAGCTGCTGGATGCTCAAGAGCAAGTTTCAGAGTCTCCTCCGACATCCATCTTGGTCTTTTCTTTCTTTCCTGTCTTTTCAGTGACCTCTTGCTTTCTTCATGGATGATGTCCTTGATGTCATTCCACAACTCGTCTGGTCTTCGGTCACTAGTCCTCAATGCGTCAAATCTATTCTTGAGATTGTCTCTAAATTCAGGTGGGATATACTCAAGGTCATATTTTGGCTCTCGTGGACTTGTTCTGATTTTCTTCAGTTTCAGCTTGAACTTGCATATGAGCGATTGATGGTCTGTTCCAGACTCAGCCCCTGGCCTTGTTCTGACTGATGATATTGAGCTTTTCCATCGTCTCTTTCCACAGATGTAGTCAATTTGATTTCTTTGTGTTCCATCTGGTGAGGTCCATGTGTATAGTCGCCGTTTATGTTGGTGAAAGAAGGTATTTGCAGTGAAGAAGTCGTTGGTCTTGCAAAATTCTATCATTTGATCTCCGGCATTGTTTCTGTCACCAAGGCCATATTTTCTAACTACTGATCCTTCTTTGTTGCCAACTTTCACATTCCAATCGCCAGTAATTATCAATGCATCTTGATTACATGTTCTATCAATTTCAGACTGCAGCAGCTGATAAAAATCTTCTATTCCTTCATCTTTGGCCCTAGTGGTTGGTGCGTAAATTTGAATAATAGTCATATTAACTGGCCTTCCTTGTAGGCATATGGATATTATCCTATCACTAACAGCATTGTACCTCAGGATAGATCTTGAAATGTTCTTTTTGACGATGAATGCAACACCATTCCTCTTTAAGTTGTCACTCCCAGCGTACTAGACTGTGATTGTCCGATTCAAAATGGCCAATACCAGTCCACTTCGGCTCACTAATGCCTAGGATATCGAAGTTTATGTGTTCCATTTCACTTCTGACAATTTCCAGTTTTCCAAATTCATACTTCGTACATTCCAGGTTCTGATTATTAATGGATGTTTGCAGCTGTTTTTTCTCATTTTGAGTCATGCCACATCAGCGAATGAGGGTCCCGAAAGCTTTACTCCATCCACGTCATTAAGGTCGACTCTGCTTTAAGGAGGCAACCCTTCCCCAGTCATCTTTTGAGTGCCTTCCAACCTGGGGGGCTCATTTTCCAGCACTGTATCAGACAGTGTTCCGCTGCTATTTGTAAGGTTTTCACTGGCTAGTGCTTTTCAGAAGTAGACTGCCAGGTCCTTCTTCCTCGTCTGTCTTAGTCTGGAAGCTCAGCTGAAACCTGTCCTCCAAGGGTGACTCTGCTGGTGTCTGAATACCGGTGGCATAGCTTCCAGCATCACAGCAACACAGTCTTTTAATAGAGGGATATAATTCATTCACCTTTATTGTGATATTGATGTATCGGATATTATTTCTGTCATTTTACTTTGCTTTTTCTATTTCCTAGGCTTTTTTATGGTTTCTTTTATTTTTCTTTCTGAATCTTTCATTTCTAAAAATGTCATTTATCTGCCCAGTTATATGATAATTTGGCTGATAATAGAATTCCAGTTCAAAATCTTGATCCTGGTGATTTCTCTAGGAGTACACAGTGAGTTAAGGGAAACAGGTTTACCTCCAGTTCAGGGCCCTGCAGCATCATCACAGTTGTATTCATGAGTAAATATATCTGTCCAGCCTTTATGGTAAACTTGATTTCATTACAAAACCAAACCCTATATGAGAATGCCTATTCTTCATACTATACTTCTCATGTAACTGAAAAGTCAAATAAAGTGTTAGTTTGTAGCCATGAAACTTAGCCTGGTATCTGATGGTTCTTTGCTAGCCAGGCAGTGGGCCTTTGATAGGCTGCAGTCCCCTTGGTAATGGTCCTCCCCTCTCCCTGCTTATGTACCCTCTGCAGCCTCTAACCCCTTGCTATACATATTATTTAAAAAAAAAAAAAAAAAAAAAAAGCTTGCCATTGAGACGATTCCAACTCATAGCAACCCTATAGAACAGAGTAGAACTGCCCCATAGGTTTTCCAAGGAGCAGCTGGTAGATTCAAACTGCTGACCTTTTGATTAGCGGCCACGCTCTTAACCACTGGACCACCAGGGCCCCATACGTATTATAAACCCAAAACCCAGCGCCATGGAGTCAATTCTGACTCATAGCGACCCTATAGGACAGAGTAGAACTGCCCCATAGTTTCCAAGGAGCACCTATTATAGATAGCTCAGTAAACACTTGTTGATTGATCAATTGATTGAGTTGTTGTTGTTAGGTCCTGTCGAGGTGGTTCCGACTCAGGGCAACCCTGTGCACAACCGAACGAAACACTGCCCAGTCCTGCATCATCCTTAGAATCGTTTTTATGCTTGAGCCCATTGTTGCATCCACTGTGTCAATCCACCTCGCTGAGGGTCTTCCTCTTTTCTGCTGACCCTGTACTTTACCAAGCATGATGTCCTTCTCCAAGGATTGGTCCCTCCTGATGACATATCCTAAGCACGTGAGACAAAGTCTCACCATTCACACTCCCAAGCAGCATTCTGGCTGTACTTCTCCCAAGACAGAATTCATCTCCCTGCCAGTCCATAGTACGTTCAATATTCTTCACCAGCACCACAATTCAAAGGCATCAATTCTTCTTCGGTCTTCCTTATTCATTGTCCAGCTTTCACGTGAATATAATGCGATTAAAAATACCATGGCTTGGGTCAGGCACACCTTAGTCTTCAAGGTGACATCTTTGCTTTTCGGCACTTGAAAGAGGTTCTTTGCAGCAGATTTGCCCAGTGCAGTGCGTCTTTTGATTTCTTGACTGCTACTACCGTGGGTGTTGATTGTGGATCCAAGTAAAATGAAATCCTTGACAACTTCAGTCTTTTCTCTGTTTATCATGATGTTGCTTATTGGCCCAGTTGTGAGGATTTTTGTTTTCTTTATGTTGTTGATTAAGTAGGTTGCTTATTAAAGTTCCTAGTTTGGTACCAAAAACAAAATTTTAAATTTAGTTTAAAAAAATTTTTACTAGACTCTATGCAGTGGCCAAAGCTGGTTTTTCATTATTATAAACTAAATTAATTCTCCTATTCATACCATTTCAGACTCTAGCCCTTTTGGAAGAAGAGGAAGACATAAACCAAATCACAGATTACTTCTCCTATGAACATTTCTATGTTATTTATTGTAAATTCTGGGAACTAGATAGTGATCATGACCTCTACATCAGCCAGACTGATCTATCTCGATATAATGATCAGGGTGAGTGACTCTACAGATACTAAGACTTAACCATCTTGGAGAAGTCAGAAGTTACGTAAATTGCCCCACTCATTATGGAGAATTCCCATCTCTTAATTTCTATATCTACTCCAGTCCTCTCTACTGGACCAAGAATTTTCGAGTGAGGATAAACTAAGACAATTTTTAAATTTTTTAATTAAGAGGCTAGGTGTAGGAGAAGGAATTTGGAGGTAAGTGAGAATTTATAGTCTTAGTTTTGGTGATAAGGGGCAACTTTGTATACAGATGTGTGTTTTCTGATGATGAATTCAATGAGATCCACACCTGTGCAAATTTTATTTGAAAGAGAATGTATATGCACCTTTAGAAACATTCCCATTTAACACTATTTCTAGAAAAAAAACAAGGATGAAAATACTGTTTCCTATTTTCCGTTTTTTTCCTAACCGAATCTTATAAAAATATTCTTTTTGGAATTTAGTTCCAGAAAAGATATTTTCTCTGTAAAATGAATTTTTGTTCTTTCTTTTGTCAGAAAATAAAAATTACATATTACGTGATATTACCCATTTTGCTTCATTTTTGCCAGTTGTAAACTTAGAACCTATTGCTTTGCTGATTTAATTTTCTTAGCTAAGTAACAAGATAATGGATTCATTTTCTCTCATCAGATTGTCCCTGTTCTATCCTTAAATGTCTTCTCAGGCATTTTTAGTCAGCCTTTGAGCCTTTTGGATGAAAATGGAGCCACCAGGGTTCCATTTTTGGATATAGCAGAGTACAAATCTTAAATGTTGAATTTCCTTCTGTTATTTGGTATGTCTATGACTAATGGCAAGCATCTTAAGAAAAGGCCCATGTATATGTCAAGTTTCATAGAGTTTTGCATATTTAAGAAACAGAATTCTCTCAAATTCTCAGGTGCCAGACAAGCGTCAAGGGGGACTACTCAAATGTACTTACCTGGTAAACAAGCATGTTAGTACTCTTACCTCCCTTCTTTAAGTAGTCATAACCTTCCTGTCAGCAGAATAGCATAAAGATGGAGATATTCGTAGGACTATTGGGTAGCTTTATTAGCTATGCACCTCCCCATTACCAGTGAACAGATCACCTGAATAATATCAGCCAGCCTCTGGAGGTCATGCACAACCCTTTGGGCTCTAAACTTCTCTCTCTTTGAATGACATAATCATAGTCCTCATAGGTTCCTGAAGTATTGTATATACTCACATACCAGTTCACACTGAGTCAGTTCTGACTCATGGTGACCGCATGTGTGCAGAGTAGTCCTGTTCCATTCATTTTTCAAGACTAACCTTTCAGAAGCAGATCACCTCATCATAGGCACGTTGATGGGATGAAGTCCAGGAAAGTAGCCATCTAGGTCTGCATAATGAAACTCTTGTACATAATTACCCACCCACCAACCTATCCTTAATTTATGGGGCAACATATGCTGTGATATTCAATTTTAGGAGGCTAAACCTTGAGTAAACCTTTTTATGAGTTCAGATGACTTTAGCTTTGGCATTCAATATCCTTTGCTTTCCTATACGACTCTTTTTTTCTACCTAGTACAAATTAATAACTCCATAAACCAGTGCTCAACAAAATCTAGAGAGTCCTTATGTGCCAGGCATAGCAGTACTGACACATATATCTCTAGCTTTCTTCAGCCAAATTCATTTACCTTTATGTTGACTCTACCTAACAGGATACCTGGTAATGCAATGGTTAGGCACTTGGCTGCTAACCAGATGGTTGGTGATTTGAACCCACCAGCTGCTGGCAGTAGAAAAATGTGGCAGCCTGCTTCCATAAAGATTAACCCACCAAAACCCACTGCCGTCGAGTCGATTGCGACTCATAGCGACCCTATAGGACAGAGTAAAGATCCATAAAGATTACAGCCTTGGAAATCCTATGGTGCAGTTCTCTGCCCTATAAGGTCTCTATGAATCAGCATTGTCTTAGCGGCAGTGGGATTGGTTACCTAACTGTGTGGAAGAGTTTGATGCTGATGACTTCTAACTCTAATGACCTGATCACTGGTCCTGAAATTTCAGTGTGCATGCCATTGCCTGGAGTACTTGTTAAAAGTACAGATTCCTGCTCTCACTTCACCCCCAGGCCTGAGGTCCCCAGGCATGTCTCTTTTTTTTTTTTTTTTTTAAAGTAATGTCTTCGGTTATTCTGATCTCAGAATGAGGTACACTACTATAGAGTCTCAGGGATCTGTCACTAGTCCCTGTCATCAAAAAGTGACATATTAAGATATAATTGTTACTTTCTTTGAACAAAACTGGGGATTTCTGAGAATCTTGTTATATCATGTTATATCCTGGACTTCTATAGAATGGGAATATAAGAAAAGTATTTTTATGGTATGCTTTGATATCTTTTGTAAAATTATACTTGGAAGTATTTGTCCATTTTTTCACCCAAAGTCCTTTATATTAGGAACTGTACAATCTGTTCCTCCTTGGATTTAGTGCTAGGATAAAATTTGTCTTCTTTAGGGGAATTTCCATTCTTGCTCTTATTGGATAACAAGATCAATACAAAACCCATAAGTTTTCATAATACTAATACAGCCCAGATTTCAGCCTATTTGCCCATTCTTTTTTAAAAGTTTTATATACCCACGCACATATACATACCTATATCTCCACCTCAAATTCTTACTTACAAAAAGTATAAATTATACATAAGTAAAAATTTAACTACTTATATTCTTATCATGGAAAATTGCTGTGGTTTAGCTTATAGATACTGAAAATAAATTTGCCAAAAGTATGACCTTTATGGAGCATGTTTCTAACTAGCTCTGTAATTTCTTATTATATGTAGCTTCATCAAACAGGATTATTGAAAGGATATTCTCTGGAGCAGTAACAAGGTAAGAAAAAGCATCTGAGTTCAAAAATGAATGACAAGTAATGTTAACAATCTCATTCTAGCAAGACTTCCTCCATAATTTGACATCACTTTTTTTTACTGGGTCAAAGAATAGCCTACAAAAAATGCATTATGTCTTAACACAGGACAATGATTCTTTAAAATGGGTATTAGTCTTGCATCTAAATATCATTAACAGTATTCGATCCTGGTGATTACTTGTATTCAAATGAGAAACTGGATTTATTTTCTTCATATTTGCAAATGCCTTTGGGTTTTGCCCTCTAACCCTGTGAAAACAAGATAGGCCAAGGAAGGGCACTGCCCTTTTATGAGGCATCTAGCAGTCTCTTTTTTTTTTTTAATGTATTTAAATTTCCAAAGAAGGATGTTATTTTATTTCTTAGCCTGTCATCCTACTGGGTGAAGTAGAGGGTCAGGAAAAAAGAGGAAGACCCTCACTCAACAAGATGGATTGACCCAGTAACTGCAACAATGGTTTCCAACATAGCAACTTTGTGAGGATGACGTAGGATCGAGTATTTATTCATTCTCTTGTACGTGGAGTCTCCATATGAGCTGGAACCAACTCAGTGGCACCTAATAATGGACAACATCATCCTACTATGTTTTTCCAGGTAATCATTCAGGAATTTTATAACAATGCATTTTTCTTTCTCTTCCACTCCCAGGGGAAAAACAGTACAGAAGGAGGGAAGAATGAGCTATGCAGATTTTGTTTGGTTTTTGATCTCTGAGGAAGACAAAAGAAACCCCACCAGGTATGACTTCCAAGTTTATTTTGCCAAGATATAAAATGTGTGCAGAAGGCCCAAAAAAGTCATAATGCATACTTAGTGAATGACCCTGGGGATACCAAGATGACAGTCCCCTGGGGGCTCTCAGTCAAGAATGGAGACAGGCACTGAATCCATGGTCACAGTATCAAGAGAAGTGCAATTACCCAAAGAAACACAGGAGAAGTGACATGTGAAGTGGCCCTGAAGGTAAGTAAGACTAGTAAGCATTGATACGGAATGTGGGAATAGAGACTGTTAGTTGTTATACAACCTTAATGGTTCAGTAATAAATTAGAGAGGGAAAGAAAGGCAAATTTTGGATGTTTTTTTTTTTTTTTTTCAGTCTACAAGAACACAGGTCATCATTTCCTCGGTTAGAGTCATCTCTCCCTTTTCTTGACATTTTCAAACATGCCTTGATTTGTGCTTGTTTATTTGCATTGTCTTTTTCTCCCCTGCTGGTCTGTCTCTTGTTTAAGCCGAAAATCTAGGCCCTTTTTTTTATCCCTCGCTGTGTAACACAGTGCCCTGGACATATCGTGTGTTCAGTACCAAAAGAGGGAGGGGATGCAGTCCTTGATGCTGCTTGCAGGTATAACTGACGCTGCTGTTCTTGTTGGTTTAAGAATTGTCTAAATGTTGGATGTATTGTTTGGAAATCCTTGAAACAGAAATTAAAATAACCTTAGGGAAACTTATTAGATTATTTTTAAGTAATTTTGTTTTCCATTTCAAAGATAGTAATTTATTGTCCATAATAGGGTAATGATGAGTGTAATAAAATAAATTTTAATACTAATAATTCTAACACCCAGGGAAAAAAAACACTATTAAAAATTTGGTATGTATTGTATAGTCTTTTTCGTATATACTTTTATATACTGTTTGGACATTTGAATTATTTCCATTGGATTAATTCTTAATTACCGTATTACCAAATTTTTCATGGAATGCTTTCCGAAATATCCTCTGATAGTTATAACCAAATAGTTATAAAATCTACTGTTTTTTCCTTAGAAGAAATTCCCAGAAAAAGGACTCCTTCTTCTCCTCTCCACTGCCCACTCCTCATTCTTCCTCTTCCTTCTGCCTATCTCTACCTCCTTCACTCCTGTCTCTCACTCTTACTCTCTTTCTCCCCCCAAATGATATGATATGATAAATTGGATCATACTACCATGTTTTTATGTAGATAACACACACCTTCTACATTTGTTTGCCAGCTGCACCGTCTGCCAATTTTTTATAGCAGCCCTTAGGAAAATACCCCTGGGGGGAGCATGTGGCTGGCAAACAGACGTAGCAGGTGTGCATTATTTGCACAAAAATACAGTGTATGTAGTTCCGTAACACACTCTTTCACATAATAGTGTATTTCCATGCTAGTAGGTGTGTGTGTATATAATTTATCATTAATCCATTATTTTGAATGTTTTGGTTAGATTATCTAAATTTCTAAAAATTTGAAGGTGTGTTTTTCCTTTTCTTGACTGTTTGGTGTTCTGTTAACCTTCCCAATCTAAATCTTTTATCTTTTTTATTTCCTTAGTTATGGAAAAGCTCCTCAAATATTTTATCCCATCCATTTCTTCCCTTTTCTGGAATTCTGAATGTCCCACTTCTATTTCTGTCTTCTATGTCTCTTCATTTTTCTCTTATATCTTCTATTTCTGTACTTTTCCACTGCCTTTCGTGAAGCGTTCCTAAAGTTTATATTCCAGATCACAAATTCATTTTCAGCTATAGTCATCCTGCTATTTGTCCTATGTATTCTGTATTTTATTTCACCTGTTTATGTTTCATATCTAATATTTCTACTTTTGATTTCTTGCTACTCATATTTTTAATATTCCCCTTTAGCCATGTAAAAGGTATTTAATGTTTTTTTTGTTGTTTTTAATTCTTTATTATGGTAAATCTCAAACATACGTAAAAGCAGACAGAGTTGTGTAATAAACAACTTACCTACTTTTGGCTAATTTTACCTATATCTCTATCTACTTCCTCTCCCTGTATTACTTTGAAAGAAATCTTATATATCATATCATTTCTATTATGCTTATTTCAGATTCTAGGTTTTTTTTTTTTAAATAATTTTGCTTCATATGTTATATTTTTCAGATTGTCGTCTTTTATTATACTTTAGGTGTGAATGTACTCCTCAGGTGTCTAGTTATTTTGTCCTGTGAGCTCATGCCCTCTTAGAGGAAACAGCTACCTTGTCTGATGATATGTAATGACTAAACCTCAGGCCCTTCCATTTTACATCCCTCCCAGTGACTTTAAAGAAAGGGAAACATGACAGTACTAAACTCACACCTATATATAATTAAGCTGAATGTAAATGGACTAAATGCACCAATAAAGAGACAGAGAGTGGCAGAATGGATTAAAAAAACATGATCCAGCTATATGCCGCCTACAAAAGACACACCTTAGACTTAAAGACACAAACTAAAACTCAAAGGATAGAAAAAAATACATTAAGCAAAGAACAATCAAAAAAGAGCAGGAGTGGCAATATTAATTTCTGACAAAATAGACTTTAAAGTTAAATCCACCACAAAGGATAAGGAAGGACACGATACAATGATTAAAGGGACGATATACCAGAAGGATATAACCATATTAAATATTTAAGCACCCAGTGACAGGGCTTCAGGATACGTAAAACAAACTCTAACAGCATTGAAAACTGAGATAGATGGCTCCACAACACTTCAACACAACACTTTCAGTGAAAGGCAGAACATTTAAAGAAAGGGAAGCAGATGAATCCCAGGGAGAAGAGTCTTAGGTACCACAGAAATGCAGGTTAACTACCCTCCACTATACCAGCAATTTCTCTGGTCAGGGACTTAATTTTAAACTCCTAGAAAAAAGCAGCGCTGGTAGGAAACAGTCATCGTAGGTTATAATCTACCAGCCCTCAAGGATTAAAAGCAGAAGATTGGGTATCTGAGCAGCCTCGTCAGTACCTAATTTCTCAGGACTTTGGAACTGCGCAAACATTATTAGAGGTCATGGGACTGCTGCTTGCTGATGATGCTTTGTCTTGGGGCGTGCTACAGGCAGCAACCCCTACCCCCAAGGCTCTGTCAGGGAGAGGCAAACCTGAAAGGGAATGCTCTTCCTCACCTTTTTCCCAAACAAGATCGTCTAGACCCCAGGTATACCATCTTCCTTACACTCTCACAAACACCATTTTGATTTGTTTTATTGTTTACTTTAACTTTTTCTTCTAATCTCTTGTATTTCCTGTAATCTAAAAATTAGGACTAAAGGCCGTATTAGATTCTGGTCAAACATTTTTGGCAAGAATACAAAAATGGTGCTGTTTACTTCATATGTCTTACATTTGGAGGCAAGTAATATGAGGTTGTCCTGTTAAGTGATGCTAGTGATAACACCCAAATCTCTGCATTATAAAGTCATGTATTTCCTTTTGCAGTTAGCAAGTAATATATGTGTGTAAAATATACTGTTCCACAACACATTTTTAATTGTTTTATTATTATCTATTTGGTAATCCTTGCCTGAATCAGATATTGCACTGGAGTTTGCAAAAGGCTCATTTTCTCATTCTTTTTATTTGTTAATAATATGCCAACATGGCATATAAAATGGCAGCTAATAAATGTAGAATGAATAGAAAGAAAATCATCAAGTATACAGAAGAACTTTAAAAAACACCATTAACCAAAGACTCAGAGAAGAAACCAGTCCACAGGACTAATAGTCTATGTAAACCATGACCTCATCTACCCTCACACCAAAAGAACTAGATGGTGTCTGGCTCCACTGCTGACCATTCTGATCAGGAACACAACAGGTGGATCCTGTAGAATGGGAACCAAATGTAGAACAGAACTCAAATTCTTAAAAACTCCAGACTTAATGGACTGGTTGAGAGTGGAGGACTTGCTGAGACTGTCACCCAGAGATACTCTTTATACCTTGAACCAAAACTATTTCATGAGATCACCTTTTAACTAAATAACAGATTGGCTCATAAAATAAATAATATCATCTGTGAGTACTGTGCTCATTTAAGAAATCATCTATATGAGACCAAAAGGTCAACATTTACACAAAAGCAAAGATGAGAAGGCAAGGGGACAGGGAAACTAGATTATTGAAAACAGAACAACCAGAACAGAAATAATGAGAAAGTTGACACACTGTGGAAAATGTCACTGTAACCAATGTCACTGAACAAGTTGTGTAGAAATTGTTAAATGGGAACCTAACAAAGTAAAATATTTTGGTAAAATATAAAAAAAGAAGGCTGGTAGCTCCATGAGAGCAACAAGCAAAATTACACAACAGGCCCAAATGTATCTGGAAAGTGGTTAGAATTTAATTAGTTCGGCTGCGGAGAATTATACTCAAGGACATTGTTGAGAACAGTAAAGCAGTAAGTCTGCAATTAGTGGCGCTAACAGCTAGCTAGATATGTTACCAACAATGGCAGACAGCATAATAGATCAGGGAAAGACACAGTCATACTAAGACAACCCTTCTAAAACCACTGTCATCTCAGGATAACTTGGAGCATGGCCAACTCTGCACCCTCTGAAGGGTAACATCAGAGGCTGCATACTACAATACTACAGAGGAAATAGACTTCACTAAAATAGTCCAGCCAAGTCACTAAACAAACAAACAAGCAAACAACAAGATCCAGAAGGGTGGGGGTAGGGGGCGAGATCAGTATCTAGTGTTGCCACAATATATTATTAAAAAATTCAGTTTTCAGAAAAATTATAGGACATGCAAAGACACCAGGAAGTGTGCCCATACACAGGAAAAAGAGCTGACAACAGAAACCTTGAGAGACAACTGAAACTGCCTTTGTGAGGGACCAGATGTTGGACTTAGCAAAGATTTCGAAGAAAATATTATAAACATGTTCAAAGAACTAAATGAAATCGTTTAGAAAATGTAAAAGTAATCTAGGACAATAATGTGTCATCAAATAGAAAATATCAATAAAGAGAAATATTTTTTTTAAAAAGAGAGCCAAATGGGAAATCTGGAGTTGAAAAGTAAAATTACTGAGATAAAAAAAATCACTGTAGAGGGGCTGAACAGTAGATTTGAACTGGCAAAAGAAAGAATCAGCGAACTTAAAGCGTATACAGTCTGAAGAACAGAGAAAGAAGGATAAGGAAAAATGAACAGAGTCTCAGAGAAATGTGGGAAATCATTAAGCACACCACACCAACATATGAGTTACACAAGTACCAGAAAGAGGGGAGAGAAGGGAGCAGAAAAAATAATTTGAAAATTAATGACTTAAAACTTCTCAAATTTGATGGAAAACACTTTACAAATCTAAGAAACTCAGTGATCTCCAAGTACAACAAATACAGAGATACCCACATGTAAACACATCATAGTAAAAATGGTGAAAGAAAATCTTAAAAGTGGCAAGAGAAAAATGACTTCTTGTGTACAAAGGAACACCAATAAAATTAACAACTGACTTCTCATCAGAAACAACGGAAGTTAGAAGGTTGTGTAATGACATATTCAAAGTGCTGGTGGAGAAAAATCTGCCAACCAAGAGTCTTACATCCAGCAAAGCTAGCTTTCAAAAACAAAGGCAAAATGAAGACATTCCAGATACACAAAAACAGAGAATTCATTGCTAACAAACCCACCTTACAGGAAATACTATAGGAAGTTCAGGCGGAAAGCAAGTGACCCCAGACAGTAATTCAGATCCACACACGATAAGCATAAAATACCAGTAAAGGTAACTGTGTAGTTACAAAGACAGCATAAATAATGCATGTTTCTTCTCTTAACTGACTTAAAAAGTAATTGTATAAAACAATATGTATTATAATTGTATTAGGCCTATAATATATAGAAATGAGCTATATAGAAGAAACATTTCTATATCTCTCTGGAATTGAGTTAGTATGAATCCGAAGTAGATTTTGATAAATTAAATATATATGGTGAGCCCTAGAACAACCACTAGCAAATTAACTCAAAAATATATAGTGAAAAAATTATTAAAGGGATTAAAATGTTACACCTGGAAAATATTCACTTAATGAAAAAGGAGTCAGTGAAAAGAAACCAAAGGAAAAATATGAGACCTATAGAAAACAAAAAGTAAAATGGCACATGGAAATCCAACTATTTCAACAATAGCATTAAATATGAATGGATTAAACAACATAATCAAAAGGCAGAGATTATCAGACTGGATTAAAAAAAGATATAATTACATATTGTCTACAGGAGACGCACTTTAGATTTAAAGATACAGAGGTCGAAAGTAAAAGGATGGGAAAAGATGTGCCATGCAAACAACTACCATAAGAAAGCTGGAGTGGCTATAGTGATAGCAGAGAAAATGGATTTTAAGACAAAAATTGTTACTAGAGACAGAGAAGGACATTTTATATTAAAAAAGATTTTCAAATCAAATCAATAACCTAACCTTCCATCTTAAGACATTGGGAAAAGAAATGTGAATTAAACCTAGTAAACAATAAGAAGGAAAGGATAAGATTAGAGTTGATAAATGAAATTGAGAATAGAAACAATAAAGAAAATCAGTGAAGCCAAAAGTAATTCATTTGAGAGTATCAACAAAATTGATATACCATGACCAAGTGAGATTTATCACAGGAATGAAAGGATGAAAGGTTGATTTAATATCTATAAATCAGTCAATCAATGTAATACTCCGTATTAAGAGAGTAAAAGAAAAAAACATATTCTCATCTCAGTATTCACAGAAAAAAGTAGTTGACAAAATCCAACAGCTATTCAAGATAAAAACTCTCAACAAACTAAAATTAAAAGGAATTTCTTCAACCCGATAAAAAATATCTATGAAAAACCACAGCTGACATCATACTTAATGGTAAAAGATTGAATGTTGTTCCCCTAAGATCAGGAAAGAGACAAAGATTTCCACTCTCATCACTTATGTTCAACGTTGTACTGGGCATTCAAGTCAGGACAGCTTGGCAAGAAAATGAAATAAAAGGTATCCAACTTAGAAAGGAAGAAGTAAAACTATTTGCGTATGACATTACCTTGTATATACAAGATCCACTAAAAAAATTATTAGAATTAATAAATGAATTAAATTATGTTGCAGAATATAAGATCATGTACAAAAAATGACTTGTATTTCTATACTGGCAATGAGCAATCAAAATGAAATTAAGAAGACAATTCCATTTATAATAACAGCAAAAAGAATAAAATAGGAATAAATTTAACGTAAGAAGTATAAAACTTTGGAAACTGCAACACATTGTGGAAAAAAATTAAAGAAGATCTAAATAAATGAAAAGATACCCTGACATATTCACGGATTAGAAGACAGTTTTGTGAGGATGGCAGTGTTCCCCCAAACTCTGATGTACGTATCCATTGCAGTTCCTAACAGCTTGTGTATTTGTTTGTTTTTTGTTTTGTAGAAATGGACAAGTTAATCCTAGAAGTAATATGAAAACGCAAAGGGGGTGGAGTAGCCAAAACTGAGTGATTTCAAAATATGCTACAACACTAAAATAAACAAGATCATGGGGTACTGTCATAAATATAAACATATTGATCAGTGGAATTGAATTGAAAGTCTAGAAATAAATTCTCACATTTATGGCCAATTGATTTTTGACAGTAGTGCCAAGACAATTCAATAGAGAAAGAATAGTGATTTGATAAACTAGACTGACCAAGAAAAAAAAACTAAAATAATTAAAATCAGAATGACCTTACAGAAATAAAAAAGATAAGGGAAGCCTGTGAACAACTGTATGCCAACAATTTAAATAACTTGTACACAATGAACAAATTCCCAGAGAGACACAAACTACCCAACTAGCTAAAGAAAAAATAGAAAATCTGAATAGAAAAGAAAATCTAAGGCTAAGATGGCTTCACTGGAAAATGATACCCACATTTAAAGAATTAATACCAATTCTTTACAAATTCTTGCAAAAATAGAAGAGGAAGCAAAACTTCCAAATTCATTCTTTAAGGCCAGTATTATCCAAGTAGCAAAACCAGATAAGATAATACAAGAAACTATAAACCAGTATCATTGTAAAAATGATAAATGCTAAAAAACTAATCTAACAACCTGTAAAAAAGGATTATACACCATATCCACACAAAAACTTGTACATAAATATTCACAGCAATGCTATTCATAATAGTCAAAAGGTGGGAACAACCCAAATGCCCATCAACTGATGAATGGTTAAACAAAATGTTTTACATTCATACATGGGAGTATTATTCAACCATTAAAAGGAACGACATATTTTCACATGGCACAACGTAGATGAACCTTGAAAATATGCCAAGTGAAAGAAGCCAGTGGCTAAGAGCACATGTTGTATGATTCCATTTATATGAAATGTCTAGAATAGACAACTCTATAAAGACAAAGTAGAGTAATGGTTGCTTAGGTCAGCGGGACCTGGAGGGCAATAGGAGGGCTAAGGGGTACAGAATTTCTTTTTGGAATGATGAAAGTGTCCCAAATTGAGCGTGGTGATGGTTGCACAACTCTATGAATATACTAGGACTGTTAAGTTATACAATTTAAATAGGTGAATTGTTTGGTATGTGAATCGTGTAGCATAATAAAGCCATTTTAAAAAAGGGTGAGACATGGAGATCTGGGGAAAAAAAAGTGAGATTCCACTTCACACTCACTAGGATAACTAAAATCAAAAAGACAGATAATAACACATATTGACAAGGATGTGGAGAAATTGAAACCAATAAAAAATGGTGCAGCTACTTTGGAAAATACTCTGGAAGTTCCTTGAAAGTATGAATATAAAATTACCATATGATCCAGTCAGTTCCACTCTTACGTATATTCCCAGGAGAGATGAACACATAGGTCCACAAAAAAAAAAAAAAAAATCTGAACACAAATGTTTGCAGCAGCATTACTCACAGTTGCCAAAAAGCAGGACCAACCAAATGTCTCTTAACTGATGAATGGATAAACAAAGTGTGGTATAGCCACACAAACAGTTGTTACTAGAGGGAAAAAAAAAAAACACATGATCATATCAATTGATTCAGAAAAAGCATTCGACAGAACTGGAAAATGAAATTTAGAGCGATACAATTTACAATAACTCCAAGAAATTGGAATGTTTAGGGTACAAATCTAACAAAATATATATAAAATCTGTATTCTGACAACTACAAAATGCTGATATAAGAAAAACTAAAAATAAATGGAAAGACAGACCGGGTACTCTCTTAGAAAACTCAGTATAGTAAAAATTTCAGTTCTCCCCAAATTGCTCTTTAAGCTTAACATTATTCCTGCCAAAATCTCTGTAGAATATTTTGTAGAAAGAGACAAGCTGATCCTAAAATTCATATGTAAAGTACCTACAATAGCTAAAACAATTCTGAAAAAGAATAAAGTTGGGGGAATCATACTACCTATCTGGAGACTTACTACTACAGCTATAGTCATCAAGACAGTATGATATTGGCAGAGAGAGAGACAAATAAATCAATGGAGCAGAATAGTGAGCCCAGAAATGGACCCACATAAATATGAAGAACTGACTTTTGACTAAGGTACAAAAGCAACTCGATGAAGAAAGGGGTCTTTATTATTATTATTATTGTTATTATTGTGGTAAATATATATGTACCAAAACATTTGACATTTCAACCATCTTCACCTATAGAGTTCACTCATATTATGTTCACTATGTTGTGCAACCATCACCCTTTTCCATTCCCAAATTATACCTTCATCTGTAACAGAAGTTCAGTGTCCCGTAAGCATAGTCTTTCTTCTCCCTCCTACCCCTGTTAACCACTAATAAACCTTGATCGCTAAACACTTGCCTATTCTAAATATTTCATATAAGTGGGATCTTAAAATATATGTCCTTTTATGACTGACTTATTTCACCCAGTATAGTGTTTTCAAGGTTCACCCAGGTAGCATGTATCAGGAATTCATTTCTCTTTATGGCTGAGGAATATTTCGCTGTATGTATGTACCACATTTTGTTTATCCATTCATCTGTTGATGGACATTTAGACTGTTTCCACTTTTTGGTTATTGTGAATAGTGCTGCAGTGAAAACTGATGTATCAGTATCAGTTTGCATTACTGCTGTTTTGGGTATACACCTAGGAGTGGAATTGCTGGATTATATGGTCAGTCTGTATTTAACTTTTTGAGGAACTGCCAAACTGTTTTCCATAGCAGCTGTACCTATTTACAGTCCCACCAGCAGTGGGTGAGAGTTCTAATTTCTTTACATCCTTGCCAACACCTGTTGTTTTGCAGTTTTTGAATCACAGCCATACTAGTGGGTGTGAAGTGATATGTCATTGTGGTTGTGATTTGCACCTTCCTTATGACTAATGACATTGAGCATCTTTGCATGTGCTTGGTGGCCATTTGTATGTCCTCTTTGGTGAAATATTCAAGTCCTTTTCCCATCTTTTCATTGGGTTGTTTGGATTTTTGTTGTTAAAGGGATAGTCTTTTTAACGATTTTGGAACAATTGGCAGAATAGGCCAAAAAATGAATCTTTCCCAGCTTATTCAAAAATTAACTCAAAATGGATAATAAAGGTAAAACTATAACAATTTTAGAAGAAAACAAGGAAATCTTCATGACCTAGGAATAGGCAAAGAGTTTTAAACATGACACCAAAAGCATGAAAGAAAAAAAAACATGTTAAATTGGACTCCAACAAATTTTAAAACATTTGCTCCACAAAAGGCTTGTAAGAGAAGAAAAAGACAAGGTACAGCTTGGAAGAAAATATCTTTAAGCTACATATCCAACAAAGTATTTGTATCCAGAATAAATAAACATCTCTTTAAACTCAACAATAAGAAGACAATCCAATTACAAAAGGGTTTGCAAAAGCCTTGAATAGACATTTTACCAGAAAAAGATAGAATGGCTAAAATAAGAAAGTACTAAGAGCCCCGGTGGCACAACGGTTAAGAGCTGGGCTGCTAACCAAAATGTCGGTAGTTTGGATCCACCAGCCGCTCCTTGGAAACCCTATGGGGCAGTTCTCCTCTGTCCTGTAGAATTGCTATCAGTCAGAATCGACTCCACAGCACCAGGTTTGGGTTCTTTTTTTTTTTTAAGTGCTGGCAAGGATGCGGAACAGTTCGATCTCTCATATACTGCTGGTGAGAATGCAAAACGGTATAGCCACTCTGGAAAATAGTTTGGCAGTTTCTCGTAAAGTTTAACATAACTATAAACCCACTGCTGTCAAGTCGATTTTGATTCATAGTGACCCTGTAGGATAAAGTAGAACTGCCCCATGGGATTTCCAAGGCTATAATCTTTACGGGAACATGTTGCCACATCTTTCTCCCTCAGAGTGTCTGATGGGTTCAAACAGCTGACTTTTTGGTTAGCAGCGAAGCACTGTAACCACCGTACCACCAGGGCTCCTAACATAACCATATGACCCAGCAATCCCACTCCTGGATGTTTACCCTAGAGAAATAAAAATATATATTCAACAAAAGCCTGTTCATAAATATTCATAACAGCTGTGTTTGTAATAGCTAAAAACTGAAAATGATCCAGATGTCTTCCGTGGACCAGTGGATGAGGCAACTGTGGTACACCTATATAATGGAATATACTCAGCAATAAGGATAACGCACTAGTGAAACATGGCAAAACTTGAATGGATCCTCAGGGTGAAAAAAGCTAATCTCAAAAGGTTATGTACTGTATGGTTCCATTATATAATACTATCAAAATGAAAAAATTATAATGATGGAGAATAGATTAGTGGTTACCAGAGTTTAGGAGTAGAAGGAAGTTGTTACTATAATGGTGTAGCATGAGGGAGTTAGTTGGGGTAATAGAACTCATTTCTATCTTGATTGTTATGGTGGTAGTTTCTCAAATCTGTACAGTATTAAAACTCATAGAACTCTATACCCAAAAAAAGAAAAAAATTGTTAATTTTAAAAATAAATTTTTTTAAGTAGAAAGGTTTTTACTTTTTAGCTGTCATTCTTTTAAAAAGAGACTTTTCCTCTTCTCAATGAATGTTTAATCTCAATTAACAGACTTAAAGACCATTGCTTTGCACTCTACCTTGTATTTCTCATGTTTTTCCCCATTAAAAACCAAATCTGCCTTTTTTTTTTTTTTTTTTTCACTCTCTTCAGCACTCTGTCCTCCCTCTACCCCCACAAGCCTTATTAGTTCATTCAACCTCTGCCATGTTGGAGGGGAGGGATCTTTCTCCACTGCTCTGAAGTACAACCATCGTCATAAATGAAGTTTCCAATACCACACAGTTTTTGTGCTGTAGCTTTAGGATAAGACCTAATATCCAGTAAACTAAGTCCTCTCACCTTTTTCCTCTTCTTGAATAGTATGTAGATTATTCTTGGCACTTTGAATTCCCATATAAATTTTAGAATCAACTTGCCAACTTACACGCAAACACACGCTCTCTCACACACATTTACACAAGCACACACAGAACTTGCCAGGGTTTTGAGTGAAACTGTAGGTCATTTTGGAGAGAAAAAACAAAATGGCGTGTCTTTCCATTTATTCTCTTTCAGTAACATTAGTTATTTCTAGTTATTTGATGCTGTTATAAATGATATATGTTTAAATTTTCTGTTTAATGGTGGCATGTAGAAATACAGTTGCTATTTAAATATTAAACTTATAACAATCAATTTTGTTAAACTTACATATTCTAATAATTTCTCTGAAGACTCTTTTGGGTTTTCTATATGTACAGTTATACCATCTTTAACTAATAGGGTTTGGATTTTGTATTCCTATTTATTTACCTTTCTTACTCACTTACTAAGAAACCCTAGTGGCGTAGTGGTTAAGTGCTATGGCTGCTAACCAAGAGGTTGGCAGTTCAAATCCACCAGGCGTTCCTTGAAACTCTATGGGGCAGTTCTACTCTGTCCTGTAGGGTCACTATGAGTCAGAATTGACTCATGGGCCACCGGGTTTGGTTTTGATTTTGGTTTTTACTCTCTTAATTACTAACTTATTCTGGCTAGGACTTTCAGTCCAGTGTTGAATAAAAGTGAGGGTAGTAGCATCCTTGCCTCTTTCCCTGTCTCAGCGGGAAAACATTGAACATTTCATCACTAAGGATGATGTTTAGTATAGGATTTTTTGGATATCTTTTATTAGATTAGGGAAATTCCTTGCTAGTCCACATTTGTTAAGAGCTTTTGTCATGGATAAATTTTGAAATTTATTCATTTTTCTGAATCTATTGAGAATCTTTTTTTTTTATTGAGATGATCATATGATTTTTCTCCTAAATTATATTAATATTAGGGACTACCTTGATTGATGTCTAATTCGTGAAATAAAACCCCACTTGGGAATGGCTCTTACCCATTTTATATTGCAGAATTCAGTTCGTTAATATTTGTTATTTGCTAAATATTTGTTAAAATTAACTGCATCACCCAGGGTCTCCTACTTTGTCTGAAATTAGCATAGCTACATCAGCAGCTATAATTAGGTTAGCTTTTGCATAGTATATCTTACATTATCATTTTATTTTTTACCTATTTTCATATTTTAATTATATCTTCTATAAGTAGGATTATAGTTAGGTTTTGTTTCTTTATCCCGTCTGATAGTCTTTTTCGTTTATTTGGAGGATTTAATCTATAGTGATATAATTCAGATATTGATATATGCGGTTTTAAAACATCATTTTCTTGAGGTTAGTGGCTTCTTGAATATGTGACTTCATGTCCTTTTCCTTTATCAGTTTTGAAAAATTCTTAGACTTTTTTTTTTTTTTTTGGTGGAAATGTACACAACAAAACATACAGCCATTCAACAATTTTTACATGTAGAGTTCATTGACAATGGTTACTTCACATCATGTCACCATTCTCACATCTCTGCTCATATTTTTTTTTTTTTTAACCACCGTTAAGTTAGACTCTGCCCCTTAAAGTTCATCTGTGCTTTAGAGTTACTATCAACGGCACTGGGACTGGGTCTGGGTATTGTCAAATTAAGCTGCTCTGGTCGCACAGTGGTTGAGCACTCAGCTGCTAACCAAAAGGTCAGTGATTCAAACCCACCAGCTGCTCCACAGGAGAAAGATGTGGCAGTCTGCTTCCGTAAATATTTATAGCTTTGAAACCCTGTGGGGCAGTTCTGCCCTCTCCTACAGGGTTCCTGTGAGCTGGAATCGACTTGATGGCAACAGGTATTGTCATTTTTATTTCATATAGGTAATTCTTTAAAAGGGCACAATGCTCAAGGCTAACATTTTTTAGGGAGCTAAACTGTTGTTTAAAGAGGACTTTGTGGGATATTCTGTCAGCCATTATCTTTTCAAACATTGCTTCTGCCTCATTCTCTTTGCCCTCTTCTTCTGAGATTTCAGTTACACATATGTCAGACCTTTTTACTGTTTCTCATATGTCTTATATGTTCTTTTCTTCAGGCTTGTTCCTAATATTTATGAGACCTGAGGCAAAAGTACAAATGGAGGTTTACATACCATATGTCCAAATATTTAAGTCAAATAAAGCTAACAAACTGTTAATTATAATTCAAAAATACATGCACTGTGATGTGCTTTACATATGACTGAACTATGGCAAAATATAAAAAGATAACTAAATTATGTATTTCACATATCTGAATGTTCTGTGAAGGGGCCGATGAATGATGTCTGGATGAGAAATAAAATACATACATAACTCATATATTAACCAAAAACCAAACCTACTGCCATCAAGTCGATTCTGACTCATAGCAACCCTATAGGACAGAGTAGAACTGCCCCATAGAGTTTCCAAGGAGCACCTGGTGGATTCCAACTGCCAACCTTCTGGTTAGCAGCCATCATACTTAACCACTATGCCACATATTATGTATTTATTCAAGAAAATTTATTTTTCTTTCTTTTATCTCAGTAAAATCTCTTATGTTATAATCAAGATTTTCACATGATTTGTGCTCTTTTGTCAGTAATTATTTAAAGGATTAAAAATGCAATTGCAGTCAATGGGTACAAAATTTGAGTATATTTTCATCAAAAAGTAAGTTAAAGTAAATATAAAATTCAAAAACTAAAATTAGTTTGTATGTTTTCAAAAAAAGTTTCTTCTAAAATATCAAAAAGCGTAAAATTAAAAATGAAAATACAAATTATCAGAAAAAAAATGTTAAGTCAGAATTACTTAAATAAAGCTAAGGTTTTTATTGAAAATTCTGAAACTTTAATTAAATCTAAAATATTCCTATAAAACTTCAAAATTCTATCTGAAGTTTTATAGGAATATTTAAGATTTAATTTAATGTCAGTCTCGGTGCCAACATACTGAATAGGTATTACACTTCAATACTTGTTATACCTACATCTGTGTATATAATACAAATTTAAGAGTAATATGAATTGTTTAATATTGAAAAACCACCGTATAGCTGTCAGTTTGTCATAGTGTGGTAGCTTGCGTGTTGCTGTGCTGCTGGAAAGTTATGACACTGATATTTCAAGTTTCAGCAGAGTCACCCATAATGGACAGGTTTCAGCAGAGCTTCCAGACTAAGACTAGGAAGGAAGACCTGGCAGTCTGCTTCTGAAAAAATTGACTAGCGAAAACCTTATGAATAGCTGCAGAATATTGCCTGATATAGTGCCAGAAGATGAGCAACTCAGGTTGGAAGGCACTCGAAATACAACTAGGGAAGAGCTGCCTCAAAGTAGAGTTGCCTTTAATGCCGCAGATGGAGTCAAGCTTTCAGGACCTTCGTTTGCTGATGTGGCATGACTCAAAAGAAACAGCTGCAAACGGGCATGGAATAATCAGAACATGGAATGTACAAAGTATGAATCAAGAAGGATTGGAAGTCATCAGAAATTGAATGGAACACATAAAGATTGATATCCTAGGCATTAGTGAGCTGAAATGGACTGGTATTGGCCATTTTGAATCAGATAATCGTATGGTCTACTATGCAGGGAATGACAGATTGAAGAAGAATGGTGTCGCATTAATCTTCAAAAAGAACATGTCAAGATCTATCCTCAAGTACAACGCTGTCAGTGATAGGATAATATCCATATTCCTACAAGGAAGACTGGTTAAAACAACTGTCTTGGATTGAATTGTGTCCCCCCAAAAATGTGTATATTAATTTGGCTGGGCCATGATTCCCTGTATTGTGTAATTGTCCACCATTTTGTCATCTGATGTGATTTTCCCTTGTGTTGTAAATCCTGCCTCTATGATGTTAATGAGGGGGGATGGTGAGAGTTGTGTTGATGAGGCGGACTCAGTCTGCTTGGGATTGAATTGTGTTTTGAGCTGGTTTCTTTTGGTACATAAAAGGGAAAAGGAGGCGGAGAGGTGGGGGTACCTCATATCACCAAGAAAACAGTGCCGGGAGGAAAGCGCATCCTTTGGACCCAGGGTTCCTGCATGGAGAAGCTCCTAGTCCAGGGGAAGATTGATGAGAAGGACCTTCCTCCAGAGCCAAGAGAGAGAGAAAGCCTTTCCCTGGAGCTGGCACCTTGAATTTGGACTTCTAGGCTACTTTACTGTGAAGAAATGAATTTCTCTTTGTTAAACCCGTCCACTTGTGGTATTTCTGTTACAATAGCACTGGATTACTAAGACAATGACTATTATTCAAATTTAGGCACCTACCAGTAATGCCAAAGATGAGGAAATTGAATATTTTTATCAACTTCTGAAGTCTGAAATTGATCAAACGTGCAATCAAAATGCATTAATAATTACTGGTAATTAGAATGCCAAAGCTGGAAACAAAGAAGAAGGATCTGTAGTTGGAAAATATGGCCTTGGTGAAAGAAACAACACTGGAGATCACATGTAGAATTTTGCAAGACCAATGACTTCTTCATTGCAAATACCTTTTTTCAACAAAATAAATGATGACTGTATACCTGAACCTTGCCAGATGGAATACACAAGAATCAAATTGACTACATCTGTGGAAAGACGTTGGAAAAGCTCAATATCATCAGTCAGAACAAGGCCGGGGCCAATTACAGAACAGACCATCAATTGCTCGTATGCAAGTTTAAGTTGAAGCTGAAGAAAGCTAAAACAAGTCCATGAGAACCAAAATACGACTTTGAGTATATCCCACGTGATTTGGAGACTATCTCAAGAATATATTTGACACACTGAACACTAATGACCAAAGACCAGCCAAGTTGTGGAATGACATCAGACAGGAAAACTGCAAAAGGTCATTCAGAACTCAGGAAAGAAAGAGAAGACCAAAATGGATGTCAGAAGAGACCCTGAAACTTGCTCTTGAATATAGAGTAGCTAAAGCGAATGTGGCGTAGTGGTTAAGTGCTACAGCTGCTAACCAAATGGTCGGCAGTTCTAATCCTCCAGGCGCTCCTTGGAAACTCTGTGGGGCAGTTTTACTCTGTCCTATAGGGTCGCTATGAGTCAGAATCGACTCGACGGCACTGGGTGTGTGTATGGTGTGTAAAGCGAATGAAAGAAATTGATAAAATAAAAAGGCTGAACAGAAGATTTCAAAGGGCAGTTCGAGAAGACAAAGTAAAGTATTGAAATGTGGAGAGACCTGGAGTCAGAAAACCATAAGGTGGGAAACACTTTGCGTTTCTAAAGCTGAAAAAATTGAAGGAAAAACTTCAGAACTGGAGTTGCAGTTTGGAAGGCATCTATGGACAAAATATCGAACAACCCAGGAATCATCAAAAGAAGGTGGAAGGAATATACAGAGTCACTATACTACAAAGAATTGGTCGAAATTCAACCATTTCAGGAGGTAGCATATGATCAAGAACTGATAGTATTGAGGAAGTCCAAGCTGCACTGAAGGCACTGGTGAAAAACAAGGCTCCAGGAATTGATGGAATACCGATTGAGATATTTCACCGAACAGATGCAGCACTGGAGGTACTCACTCATCTTTGCCAACAAATTTGAAAGACAGCGACCCTGGCCAACCCACTGGAAGAAATCCACATTTGTACCCATTCCAAAGAAAAGTGATCCAATAGAATGTGGAAATTATCTAACAATATCATTAATATCACACACAAGTAAAATTTTGCTGAAGATAATTCAAAACAATTGCAGCAGTACATCGACAGGGAACTGCCAGAAATTCAAGCTGAATTCAGAAGAGGATGTAGAATGAGGGATATCGTTGTTGATATCAGATGGATCTTGGCTGAAAGCACAGAATACCAGAAAGATGTTTTTCTGTGTCTTACTGACTACACAAAAGCATTCGACTGTGAATCATAACAAATTATGGATAACCTTGCAAGAATGGGAGTTCCAGAACACTTAATTGTGTTAATGTGGAACCTGTACATAGACCAACAGGCAGTTGTTGGAACAGAACAAAGGGATACTGTATGGTTTAAAATCAGGAAAGATGTGGATCAGGGTTGTATCCCTTTGCCATTACTTACTCAGTCCATATGATGAGCAAATAATCCGAGAAACTGGACAATATGTAACATCAGGATTGGTGGAAAACTGATTATCAACATGCAGTATGCAGGTGACACAACCTTGCTTGCTTAAAGTGAAGAGGAAGCACCGATGGAGATCAGAGACTACAGCCTTCAGTATGGATTATACCTCAACATAAAGAAAACAAAAATTCTCACAACTGGATCAATAAGCAACATTATGATAAACAGAGAAAATATTGGGGTTGTGAAGGATTTCATTTTACTTGGATATGCAATCAATGCCCATAGAAGTAGCAGTCAGGAAATCAAACAACTCATTGCATTGGGCAAATCTGCCACAAAGACTTCTTTAAAAGTGTTAAAAAGCAAAGATGTCCCTTTGAGGGCTAAGGTGCGCCTGACCCAAGCCATAATATTTTCAGTTGCCTCATATGCATACGAAAGCTGGACAGTGAATAAGGAAAACCAAAAAGAATTGATGCCTTTGAATTATGGTATTGGCAAAGAATATTGAATGTACATTTGACTGCCAAAAGAATGAACAATTCTGTCTTGGAGGATGTACAGTCTGAGTGCTTCTTGGAAGCAAGGATGGCAAGACTTCATCTCACTTACTTTGGACGTGTTATCAGGAGGGACCAGTCCCTGGAAAAGCACATGATGCTTGGTAAAGTACAGGATCAGCAAAAAAGAAGGAAGACCCTCAATGAAATGGATTGATATAACGGGCTCAAGCATAGTCAGGATTGTGAGATGGCTCAGGACCGGACAGTTGTACCTAGGGTCGTTATGAGTCAGAACCAACTCTACGGCACCTAACAACAATATTGAAAAATACCTGAATATTACTGGGAAATGATACTCCGTTATGTAAAGACGTGTTACATTCTTGCTGAGAAAGATGTGACATGTTAATTTGTCTTTTCTTTTGCCTAATTGCTGCCACTCCTCCAATTCTTCCAATACTCAAAAACAGTGTCTGTCTCTGATATGGCAGTGATATGATTCATAAACTTCCACAGTATCCAGATACAGTCATCTTTTGTTTCAAGGAATTAGGCAAGACAGGTGGGTGACAGTTTCATTGTTAGCCACAAGAGTGAATAATTTAAGCTTTATGTATTTTCACACCGTGCAAGTACTGAGCACTGAATGTCAAGTGAAGATACACTATGAGTTTTTTAATAAACTGTGCGTGTGTATATGAGAAAGAGAGAGAAGAAAGTTGACACATATTTTGGGGGGGACACAATTCAGTCCATAAGATATGATATGTGGGATCCTCTAAATTTGCGCCGTCCAAAATGGTAGCCACTAGCTACATGTGGCTATTGAACAATTGAAGTGTGGTTAGTCAGAATTGAGATGTACTATAAGTGTAAAATATACATCAGATATGAAAGATGTAAAATATGTCCTCAATAGCTTTTTATATTGACTTACATGTTGAAATAATATTTTGGATGTATTGAGTTACATAAAATACAAAATTCATTTTACCTATTTATTTTTATTCTCACTGTAGCCTGTAGAAAAATTTTTAAATATGTGTTTAGCATTATATGGCCTATTGGACAGTGAGGCTGTAAGGCATGGGGCTGAGCACAGACCCCTCTTAACTGGATCTAAGGGTGATACTGCTTTTCTTTATTTTTCATCTTTTTGTTTCCCTATGCTTTACTATCTTCTTGGTCATTAATGATCTCTTCATCTATGTCTAATCTACTGTTAAATTTATCCATTGGGATCTTGATCATTATTGTATTTTTCAGTTTTCTAGAATTGCCATTTAATTCTTTTTTTTTTTGATAGTATGTGGCTTTCTGCCAGAATTCTCAATCTTGAACATATAAAGCATAAAACCAAAGCATAGTTATTTTAAAGCCCATGTCTGATAATGCCAGTATCTTGATCCTCTTTGATTCTGTCTGATGTTTTTTTCTTCGTTTTCTACATGTTGTCTTCTTTCTTTGTATGATTGTAAAATTTTGGTATGAAAACTTGTACAGTTAATTTGAGGCTTTTTTTTTCCCCATAGAAAAAGCATTTGAAAAATCTAATACTCCTTCGTAATAAAAACCACTCAGCAAATTAGGATTAGAAGGGAACTTATTCAACCTGATAAAGGTTAATTACAAGAAACCCACACCTCACATCATACTTTCCCATAAGATAAGAAAAAAGCCAAGAATGTCTGCTCTCACCACTTCTAGTCATCCTTGTACCAGAGGTTCTAGCCAGGACAGTTGGGCAAGACAGAGAGGGCATTCAGGCTATAAAATCTCGGTTTGCAAGTGACATGACATTGTATAGAGAAAACCCTAAGGAACCCACTGAAAACCTTTTTGGACTAATAAACAATTTCAGCAAGGTGGCAGGGTACAAGATCAATATACAGAAGTCAACTGTAGTTTTATACATTACCGATGAGCAGCCTAAAAAGAAATTAAGAAAATAATTCTATTTATAATAGCAAAAAATAATAATAACTGGAGTGCTTCTGTTCTACCTCCTAATTCATTGCATAGTGCCTGGGGTCTTAAAAGCTTGCAAGCAGCCATCTAAGGCACAGCAATTGGTCTCTATTTGCCTGGAAAACAGAGGAATAAGGAGAGTCAGGAATAGGAGGAGGATATGGAATACATGGCTATTTGCCTCTGTGAACAGCTGCCTCCTTTGCCATGAGACCAGAATTGGATGGTGCCCAGTTAACCATTACTGAACATATTGAACAAAGATTCTATAGAAGAATCCTGATCAAAATGGGGAAAAATGCAGAACAGAATTTCCAATTCTCATAGTCTCCAGACTTTCTGGAGCCAAGTGGACTGAATGAGCCCCTGAAACTATTGCCCTGAGATAATCTTTAAAACTTAAACCGGAAATATCCCCGGAAGTCTTCGTAAAACCAAACAATAGTTTAGCTTAACTAGTAAAAAAATGTCTTTCTTGAGTATTATGCTCTTTTAAGATCTGTCTATATGGGATAAAATTGACAACAGCAACTCAAAAGATAGGAACCTTAGGGAGCAGGAACCTATGTTAGTGGGGGAGGAACAACTCAGGAAAGAAGGGTAAGGATAGTTGCACAACCCAAAGAATGTCATCAGTGTCATTGAATTGTACATATAGAAACAGTTGAATTGGTGTGTGTTTTGGTATGTATATTTTCAACAACAACAATAAAGTTTAAAAAATGACTATAATAATAACTGGAAATAATTTTAGCAAAAGTGCAAAACCTATGCTCTGAAAATTACAAAACATAGTTGAAAGAAATTAAAAATGATATGAATAAATGGAAAGATACCCCATGTTCATGGATTGGAAGATTTAACCTTGTTAAGATGGCAGTAAGGAACCCTGGTGTTGCAATGTTTATGTGCTCAACTGCTAACCAAAGTGTTCAAGGTTCAAATTCACCAGCTGCTCCACAGGAGAAAAGACCTGACAGTCTTCTCCCATAGAGATTACAGCCTAGAAAACCCTACGGGGCAGTTGCGCTCTGCCCTAGAGGGTCGCTGTGAGTCTGAATCGACTCAACAACTCGCAACAACAAGATGAAAAAAAAAAAAGATGAAAGCACTCCCCAAATTGATGTACACGATCCCTAACAAAATCCCAGCTGGGTTGTTGGGGTTTTTTTGTTTGTTTGTTTTACAGAATTTTACATGCTGATCCTAAAATTTATAAGGAAATGCAAGGGACTCAAAATAGTCAAAATAATCCTGAAAAAGAAGGACAAAGTTGGAGGACTCATACTTCCCAATTTCAAAAGAAAGCTACAGTAATTTAGACTGTGTTACTGGCATAAGGGTAGACATATAGATCAAGGGAACAGATTTAAGAGTGAAGAAATAAATCCTACATTTATGGTCACATGATTTTCAACAGCGGTGCCAAGGCAGTTCAGTGGGGAAAGAGCAGTCATTTCAACAAATGCTGCTGAGACAGCTCGATGACCACATGCAGAAGAGTGAATTTGAATCCCTTCCTCACATCACGGTTCCTTCGGTAGGATGAGTAGTTAAGCACTTGACTACTAAAGGAAAGGTTGGTGGTTTGAACCCACCTGGAGGCACCTCTGAAGACAAGCCTGGCAGTATGCTTCCGAAAGATCACAGCCTTAAAAACCCTGTGGAGCAATTCTACCCTGCACACATGGAGTCACTATGAGTTGGAATGGACTTGACAGCAACCAATAACCTCACACATGCGGAGTTCCCGGGAGGCGCAGTTAAGTGCTTGACTAATAGACGGCAGGTTGGCAATTCAGACCCCTCCCAGAGGTGCCTCAGAAGACAGGCCTGGTGATCTGCTTCTGAAAGGGTCACAGCCTTAACACTCTATGGAGCTGTTCTACTCTGCACACGTGGAGTTGCCATGAGTCAGAGTCGACTCAACGACAACAGCAACTTCACATCTTACACAAAATTAACTCCAAATGGGTCATAGGCATGAATGTAAGAGCTAAAACCATAAAGCGTCTAGAAGAAAACTTAAGAGTAAATCCTTTTCTTCTAAACCATAAAATAACCGTTAAAAATCTTCACTGTATTCTTACCAGAAATAAAACGTTAAAAACTGTATCAATAGTATTCCAAGACAAATATTCATAATCAGATATCCCTCATTTGTTTTACTTAGTCACATGTAAATAAATGCTCATTCCACCAACCGTGGCTCAGTAGTCTGTGTTAATGAAGTCAGCTATTTCCAGGCCAGATTGTGGAGTTTCACGTGTTGGTTCCCCTCTAGTCAGTTGTCTGCCTTGGTGGCCACATCTCTTTATTCTAGGAAGCCTGTATACATGGGTTGGTTCCCTGTACCTGGTCAATCTGAGGCTGCTTTTCTTTGATGTTTCTTCCAGAAGACCCAACCTCTGCCCTTTAGCTTATGGCAGGGGCCTTCAGGTGAATATGAGGGGTGGGGAGAAACTGTGTGTTGATGACAAGACTGGTTAACTTATTAAGGCAGCTAATTTTTTTAACATCAGAACGGTGGAGAGTGACATCCCCTGTGGGAGGTTAGTACATAAGTGCTTTAAAAAAAAAAAAAAAAAAGTGCATAGGTCCCTCCAAATTATTCTCTAAGTACTTAACTGATATTAACCTGAAAAGAAAATGCATTAATGGTCAGTAAAAACATTTACAAATATGTTCTGTGAAGTGTATGTCACAATTGCTGCCAAGTGACGTAAGTCTTTTAAATTTTGAAATAAAATATTCTAAGGACCCAATTTGTTGACAGTTTGTGTTGGGCCTTGTAACTGAACACGATTATGCTATCACGAACCCAACAGTATCCAAATTACTAAAACTTATGTTGTAGGTAATGGTTTCTTTAGATATGACAACAAAAACTCAAGGAAGAAAAGAAAATTTAATCAAAATTAAAAACTGTGTGTCAAAGGACATCATCATAGAATGGGAAAAATATTTGTAAATTATGTGTATGATAAGGGACTTCTATCCAGAATACGTAAAAAATTCCTAAACTCCATAAAAAGACAGCCCAATTTTAAAATTAGCAAAGGATTTGAATGGTCCTTTCCCCAAAGAAGATGAAGTGTTTTTTTTTCCCCCCAAAGAAGATACATACATGGCCCATAAACATCTGAAAAGATGCTCAACATCATTAGTCATTGGAGAAATGGAAATGAAAACCACAGTGAGATACCACTTCACATCCACTAGGATGGCTATAATAAAAAATAACAATGTTGGTGAGAATGTAGAGAAATTGCTGGTGGGAATGTAAAATGGGGCAACTACTTTGGTAAACAGCTTAGCAGTTCCTCAAAATGCTAAACATAGAGTTACCACGTGATCAACCTAGCAATTCCATTCCTTTGTACATACCCAAGAAAAATGAAAGTATATGTCCACACAAAAACTAGTACACAAATGTTTATAGCCACAGTATTCATAATAGCCACAGAGTGGACACAACCTAACTGTCCATCAACTGATGAATGGATAAACAAAATGAAGGAAATGACTGTACATCAAAATCATCATTATTTAATAAAACAGTACTTAGTAGGCAGCATTTGCAGAAATGAGGTTTCTCTCTTATGAAAGACATAGGTGGAAGAAAGTAATACACTCACTGCAGTGTGGTGAGTGCTAGGTACAACATTGCTGACAAGATTGGTATGTTGAGCCTTTACTACACCTGGTCCTAGCAGGAGTATATGTGGAAGGCATCTTTGGGTAAATTTTTTTTTTTTTTTTTTTTATTGTGGATAGGCGTTTGCAAATCTTTTGGTGCATTCTTTATGCCCTTTTTCCAGGTTTTTATCACTTTCTGCTTCTATCATCATTGTCGTCTGTCTAGGTGTCGTCTTTGACAGCTATCTTGTTCACCTTTGTTATGTCTGAGGATGCTAGCCTAGTGCCTGTGAAGGTAGTAGGAGCTAAAATATGTATACTGAATATGCAAAGGAATATACATTCAGTTACTCCATATGCAATAATGGAGTTTCCTATAACTTTCTTCTTGAATAGCTTATAGGAGTTTATATCAGGGGTGGGAAATCTCCAGTCCAGAACTTAGTTTCATCCAGCCTGAGGACAAGGGCAAGAGGTAATCTTGTTTATGTCTATAATTGTACAAATACAATTTGTCGTTAATGTAATTGTGCTTTGAAAAATAAAGATTAGTGGTAAATATAGCAAAAATTGAACACCAGTTCTCTCTGGGTAGTTATTACTTCTGTGTGCCTTTTCTGTTTTCTAATTTTGCTACAAAGAAGTCATTACTTTTAGACTCAGGGAAAAAGTTACTTTTGGAAAAGGGGAAAAAACTGAAAACCTGCACTAGAAGACACTTTAGAGAGTTCTAGTGCTTCCAATAAGAAAATAGCATCTGAACATATCCTACATGTGTTTTACCATCCATCCAGACCCTGCTTTTATTTTTGAAGACAAGTAACTATCTACTAAGGCAGCCTGTTTTCATTTTCAAGTGCTAAACCTAAAAGCATCTTATATACATTGATCCCTCTTAGGCTCATACTCACCAAATTGTATGTGATTCATCTATCACATGGCACTCTTTCAGATCCTTAAAGGCAGCTATCGTGTGTCTTGGACAGGTCCTGAGGCAGTGTATCTGTCTCTTCTTTGCAGTCTAGTTTTCTGTCTCTTGCGGGCCCATACAAAGAACTGGAGTGTGTGCTTTAGCTTTATTTATTGTATAGACTCTTATCTTAGTGTTCCTAATTTATATTTCTTAATGAAGTAAGTTGCCTTTACTTCAGTTCTATTAGGCCCTTGTCAGAATCAAGAATTACTATCTCCTGATTGACCTGATTTTGGTTCCCTTAAGATAAGCAATAAGGAGCCCTGGTGGTGCAATAGTTAATGCGCTCAACTGCTAACCGAAAGATTAGCAGTTCAAACCCACCAGCCACTCCACAGGAGAAAAGACCTGATGATCTGCTCCCCCAAAATTACAGCCTAGGAAATCCTATGGGGCAGTTCTCCTGTGTCCTAGAGGGTTGCTATAAGTTGGAATTGACTCAGTGGCATATAACAGCAACAACAAAGATAAGCAATAAGAAATTTCAGGACACAAAGAGACTTTAGACACCAGTCAAAAGACATTCTACTGCCCCTTTTTTTCACTACTTAAAACACCTAGTACTAGAAAATAATGATAAAATTGTATTACAACCAGCTATTACCACCTTTATTGGGGGGGGGGTGGAACAAACTCAGGATTTTTCCCACAATCAGTAATTGTTTTAAAGTGGGGCGGTATTCTGCCCCTTTTATAACTCTCAGAGTAGTTACGGTATGAATAGACCTCACCACAGCCAAACTGTATTATTTCATGTTCATTGGATCCAGTGCATGTCTCTCTCTCTTCTTTAATGGTAACATTAAACATTAAGTACAATTTTCAAATATATTTCTCAAAAGAACTTTGTAAGTATTACATGTTCATTTTGTTGCAATGTAAAATTTATCTTTCTGAGAATAGGTGCACACAGATCCTAGTGTGACTTACTTGAAAGAAGCTTACAGTCACAAATTAGTTATTTTCACCTTTCTTTATCCAAAAAAGGTTTTTAATAATCATTAAATGTGTGGTTATTCTTAATATGGCTTCATGTCTACATTTGGGAATTTGAGTAAGGGTCTCCGAGGACCTTCTCTTGAGAAGATTTTCTTTGCCATGAATCAGTGGCTCTTAATAGAAAAATATTGTTTTCTGTTATCAGTTAATGCTGTGTCATATTCTGTGATTAATAGATAATATGGCTGTAGATGCTACTTTAAGTGACAGTGGTATATGATAAAGTGTCCATAATAGGCTTCTGGGTAAAGATAGCAAGTTTACCACACAGTACTTTTGATCTCTCTTGAAACCCCACTGAAATGCCAGTAAAGGGATTTTGTTTTAAAGAAATAAACCCACACTAACAAAGGGAATAGAAGAAATAACAGTAACAAAAGTTAGGAAACCGAAAAGCAGATAAACTTAGCAGACTACCTAAATCCAGGAGAGGAGAAAACCAAGAAGCAACCAGACATTCCTAGAAAAACCCTAAAACACTTGGTAGTTATGGTACCAGGAACATTGGAAGTAGGGAGGGGGTAAAAAAAAGGTAGGACCAAAAAAACAAGAGATTTTATTGAAAGTCTATTTAAGGAAGCAGCTGATCTCTAGACAATCTTGTCCAACATGGCCAAACCTGATGCTTTATTCCCTGGAAATATAAAATAGAGGACCTCTGAACTGGGAAGCCCCAGGCATGGTTGAAAGCCTGGGTACCATAGCAAATAATAGAATGATTAAATTATCATATGCTTACTGAATGCTGAGATGCCCAGTCTTTATTCCTCACTCAGCTACAGAATGCTGGCAACCTGTCCTGAATCTCGTGGCAGAAAGCTGAAACATCCTTTTCTGGGGAATCAGTCCAGCCCAAGGATAAAGACCTGAAGATTTGACATTGGGTCATCCCCAAGAAAAGAACCCAGCCAGATGACTTTACAATAAAGCCCAGCGTCAACAAACTTATAAATCAGAACGTCCAATCAGATTTTTAGCATCTACTCTTAAATATGAGTAGAGGACAAAGGATCACCTGACACCTGAGTAAAGTAACTTGGATGAAACAGAGACTTGTAGGGAAAACTGTAAACCACAAAAAAGATACTATTTTAATATCTTCAGAGAGATAAGAGAAGAAATTACATTTATAGAACATAAACAGGATGGTACTTGTTAAAGAACAAAAAAAAGGAAATTCAGGGAACCAGAAAAGATCTCTGGGGAATCAAAACTATGATAGCAGAAATAAAAAAAACAATGTTTAGAAGATAAAGCTAAGTAAGCCTCCCAGAAAGAACAACAAAAAAGATGAAGCACTAGAAAATAAAGACATGAAAATTAAAGAACCAGTCCAAAAAGTCCAACATCACTGAAAATTGACATACGAAGCAAACCACATATGTAATTTTAAAATTTAGTCACATTAAAAAAGTAAAAAGAACAGATAAAGTTTAATTGTATATCTTTTTTAACTCATTATATCAACATGTAATCAATAAAAACACTGATGAGATGTTTTACATTCTTTTTATGTACTAAGTCTTCAAAATCAGTTGTGTATTTTGCACTTAGAACACATCTCAACTTGGACTCACCACATTCCAAATGCTGAATAGCCATATGTAACTAAACCGAAAACCAAACCTGTTACCATCGAGTTGATCTCGACTCATAGCAACCCTATAGGACAGAGTAGAACTGCCCCATAGGGTTTCCAAGGAGCAGCTGGTGGATTCAAACTGCAGACCTTTTGGTTAGCAGCCGTAGCTCTTACCCACTGCATCACCGGGGCTCCCTATTAGACCACACAGATATGAATAACAGGGGTTCCAAAAAGAACGAACAGAAAGGGGAACGGGGAAGAAAATAAGAAAGCTTCCAAATTTGAAAGAGCTCTCAGAAAGACCAACAAAATAGATGAAATAGAACTAGACCAAGGCATTTCTTTATGAAATTTCAAAACACCAGGGACTCAGAGAAAGCTCTACAGGCGTCAGAGAAGGGGGGGGGGGGGAGGTTATCTTCAAAGGATCAGTAACAAAAATGGCTTTAGACTTTTCAACAACAATGGACAGATAGAAGAGAATGGATCAGTGCCTTTAAAATTCTGAAGGAAAAGCTCTACCAGCGTATAGTTTTATAAGTAGTCAAAATACCAACCAAGTTAGAGGTCAGAAAAAAGTCATTTTCAAATATCCAATATCTAAAAAAATTTACCAATCAGAGTGGTGTCTGGGGTTTTAAACACTAGCAAGCGGCCATCTAAGATGCATCAATTGGCCTCAACCCACCTGGAGCAAGGAAGAATGAAGAACACCAACGACACAAGGTAACTATGAGCCTAAGAGACAAAAAGGACCACATAAGCCAGAAACTACATCAGCCCGAGACCAGAAGAACTGGATGGTGCCCGGCAACAACCGATGGCTGCCCTGACAGGGAACACAACAGAGAACCCCTGAGGGAGCAGGAGAGCAGTGGGACGCAGACCCCAAATTCTCATAAAAAGACCAGACTTAATGGTCAGACTGGGACTAGAAAGACCCCAGAGGTCATGGTCTCCAGACTTTCTGTTAGCCCAAGATAGGAACCATTCCTGGGGCCAACTCTTCAGACAGGGATTGGACTAGAATATGGGATGGAAAAGATACTGGTGAAGAACGGGCTTCTTGGATCAAGTAGACACGTGAGACTGTGTTGGCATCTCCTGTCTGGAGGGGAGATGAGAGGGCAGAGGGGGCCAGAAGCTGCCTGAATGGACACGAGGAGAGAGAGTGGAGGGAAGGAAAGCGCTGTCTCATTAGGCGGAGGGCAATTAGGAGTGTATAGCAAGGTGTGTATAAACTTTTGTGTGAGAGACTGACTCGATTTGTAAACTTTCACTTAAAGCACAATAAAAATTAGTTAAAATTTTTTTACCTACCATGCTCCCTTTTCCAGAAAGCAGCTTGAGGATGTGCTACACCAAAAAATGAGGGAAATGTACGATAAAAGAAACAGAAGCTAGGTGAAAGGAATTCCTAGGATGAAACTGTGAACCGGGCCTACAGATCGACTAGTCCAGATTAGAGCAGGTCAGAAGGAACCAAGAAAGACAGCATCAAGATCCAATTAATAGAATACTTGATGGAACTGATTGTGAATTTAGACAACTGGCAGAGAGTTTGGGGTTGAATTAGTAACAAGAACACAGAAAATGAAACAGATAAAAGAAAAATGTAAAGTCACAAACTCTAAATGTTGAGCGATTTAACTTTATTAAGAGGATGGGAGGACACATAGTTAAGATAGGAAGTAGTAGTTAAAAGAGCTAAAACCTCATCTCATGGTGTGAAATTAATACAGAATTCCTAAAACAAACACAACAAAGGAGCAATACAAGCACATTATCTGAAAATAAACCCACTGCCTTCGAGTCGATTCCGACCCTGGTGGCGTAGTGCTTAAGTGCTACAGCTGCTAACCAAAAGGTCTGTAGTTTGAATCCGCCAGGCGCTCCTTGGAAACTCTATGGGGCAGCTCTACTCTGTCCTATAGGGTCGCTATGAGTCTATCTAAAAATATGAAGGCAAAAACCAAAATAGTCAAGTGTTGAAAGTGGTTGGTTCTGAGGAAGGAGAAATAAGGAAAGAGGGATCCACCATTTCTTCTAAAACTATGTTTCTCTAAGTCTAACATACGCATGTGTAACTTTATTTAAAAAGAAATGTGGGCAACAAGAAATCTGGGTGAGTGCAGGACTCTTCCCAGGCCCATGCTAATGAGTGCCCTTATCTCCCAGCATTGAGTATTGGTTCCGGTGCATGGACGTGGACGGGGATGGTGTACTCTCCATGTACGAGCTAGAGTACTTCTACGAGGAGCAGTGCGAGCGGATGGAAGCCATGGGCATCGAACCCCTGCCGTTCCATGATTTGCTTTGCCAGATGCTTGACCTGGTGAAGCCAGCCAGTGATGGTGAGACTGTGTAATGGGGCATTTGCACTGTTCACCTGTGTTACAGAGTGGGGCACATAACCCCAGATTGTCCTAAATTATTTTAACTTTCTGGAGTCTTCTCCACAGGCTTCCTAAGTACAAAAGTGTTTAAAGTTTCACCTTTACTGTTTAGTGTAGAACCAGTGATTGATGGCAGATCCACTACATGCATACCTCGTTTTATTGCACTTCGCAGATACTGAGGTTTTTTTACAAATTGAAGGTTTGTGACAACCCTGCATCCAGGAGGTCTATCGGTGTCATTTGTCCAAAAGCATGTGCTCATTTTGTGTCTCTGTGTCACATTGTGGTAATTCTCGCAATATTTCAAATGTTTTCATTATTATGTATCTGTTACGGCAATCTGTGATCAGTGTTCTTTCATGTTACTATTGTACTTGCTTTGGGGCGCCACAAAATGCACCCATATGAGACGACAAATTTAATCAATAAATGTGCGTGTTCTGACTGTCCCACTGACTGCTGTTCCCCCTCTCCCTCCTCGGTCCTCCCTATTCCCTGAGACGTGACAATATTGAAATTAGGCCAGTTAATAACCCTACAGTGACCTCTAAGTGTTCAAGTGAAAGAAAGAGCCACATGTCTCTCAATTTAAATCATAAGCTAGAAATGATTAAGCTTAGTGAGGAAGGCATGTCGAAAGCCAAGATAGGCCAAAAACAAGGCTTCTTGCGCCAAACAGCGGAGTTGTGAATGCAAAGGAAAAGTTCTTGAAGGAAATGAAAAGTGGTACTCCAGGGAACACACGAGTGATAAGGAAGTGAAACAGCCTTATTGCTGATACAGAGACAGTTTTAGTGGTTTGGATGGAAGATCAAACCAGCCACAGCATTCTCTGAAACCAAAGCCTCATGCAGAGCACGGCCCTGCTTCTCTTCAATTCTGTGAAGGCTGAGCAAGGTGAGGAAGCTGCAGAAGAAAAGTGGAAGCCAGCAGAGGTTGGCTCATGAAGCTTAAGGAAAGAATCCATCTCCATGACATAAAGGCGCAGGGTAGAGCAGCAGGTGCGGATGTAGCAGCTGCAGCAGGTCGTCCAGAGGATCCAGCTGAGAGAACTGATGACGGTGGCCACACTCAACAGGAAGTTCTCAGTGGAGATGAAGCGGCCTTATACTGGAAGAAGATGCCACCTAGGACTTCCATAGCTAGAGAGGGGAAGTCAGTGCCTGGCTTCAGAGCTTCAAAGTTCAGGCTGACTCTCTGCTTAGGGGCTAGTGCAGCAGGTGACTTTGAGTTGGAGCCAGTGCTCATTTACCATTCTGAAAATCCTAGGACCCTTAAGAATTATGCTAAATCTGCTCTGCCTGTGCTTTATAAATGGAACAACAAGGCCTGGATGACATCACATCTGTCTACAGCATGGTTTCCTGAATATTTTAAACCCACTATTGAGAACTACTGTGCAGAAAAAAAGATTCCTTTCAAAATAATACTGCTCATTGACAATGCACCTGGTCACCCAAGAGCTCTGATGGAGATGTACAAGGAGATTAGTGTTGTTTTTATGCGTGCTAATACAACATCCATTCTGCAGCCTATGGATCACGTCTTACTATTTAAGAAATACATTTTGTAAGTCTAT
Organism: Loxodonta africana; assembly: GCF_030014295.1. Lineage (NCBI taxonomy): Eukaryota > Metazoa > Chordata > Mammalia > Proboscidea > Elephantidae > Loxodonta > Loxodonta africana. The sequence continues at coordinate 42,414,653 of NC_087367.1, read as the reverse complement.
AGCCGCCATAGATAGTGATTGCTCTGATGGATCTGGGCAAAGTAAATTGAAAACTTTCTGGAAAGGATTCACCATTCTAGATGCCATTAAGAACATTCGTGATTCATGGGAGGAGGTCAAAGTATCACCGTTAACAGGAATTTGGAAGAAGTTGATTCCAACCCTCGTGGATGACTTTGAGGGGTTCAAAACTTCAGTGGAGGAAGTAACTGCAGATGTGGTAGAAGTAGCAAGAGAACTAGAATTAGAAGTGGAGCCTGAAGATGTGACTGAATTGCTACAGTCTCATGATAAAACTTCAGCTGATGAGGAGTTGCTTCGTATGGATGAGCAAAGAAACGGTTTCTTAAGATGCTATGAACATTGTTGAAATGACAACAAAAGATTTAGAATATGACTTAAACTTAGTTGATAAAGCAGCAGCAGGGTTTAAGAGGATTGACTCCAATTTTGAAAGAAGTTCCACTGTGGGTAAATCGCATGCTACAGAGAAATCTTTCATGAAAGGAAGAGTCAGTGGATGCAGCAAACTTCGTTGTCTTGTTTTAAGAAATTGCCACAGCCACCCCAGCCTTCGGCAACCACCACCCTGATAAGTCAGCAGTCATCAGCAAAAAGATTGCAGCTTGCTGAAGGGTGAGATGATGGTTAGCATTTTTTAGCAATAAAGTATTTTTAATTATGGTATATACTTTTTTTTTTTAGACATAATGCTATTACTTAAAAGAGTATAGTATAACGTAAATTTTATATGCACTGGGAAACCAAAAAATTCATGTGACTCGCTTTATTGTGATATTCATTTTAATTGCAGTGCTATGGAAACAAACCCACAATATCTCTGAGATATGCCTGTATAAGAAATGGGACTTTTCCATAGAGAGAAATAGCAGATTACTAGTTCCTATGGGCTTGGGGGAGAGGGGAGTGGGAAGTGACTGATAAATGAGTACAGGGTTTAATCCTGAGGTAATGGAAATATTCTGGATCTAGATGGTGTGATGATTATACAGCTTTGAATTGTACATTTTAAAATGGTTGGAACAATGAACTTTGTTATATGAATTTGACCTCAATAAGAAAAAACAAAAGGGATTTTCCTGATAGAACTGATAGATCTTTTAAACTTCAGTGAAATTTTTGTTTCTTGCCAAAACAGCTCTTGGTGTTTTGTTTTCTTTGTTTTTATGCAGGCAAAATAACTCTCCATGATCTGAAGAGATGCAGAATGGCTCACATCTTTTATGACACTTTCTTTAATCTGGAGAAATACTTAGACCACGAACAGAGAGATCCCTTTGCAGTTCAGAAGGTACCAGTATAGTTTCAACTTCATTTGAGGGCTCAGTATCGGCCCTGTGCTACATATAATGACGGTCTCTGCATGCTGCAATCTCAGTATTTAAAGAGGTGATCTGCAGGTATAGGTCACCTGTATCTGCCTCAGAACTTCCCACTGCGTGAATTGTATGGCCAGTGTACTTATATACACATTAGAAACTAGTTACCAAAAAAAAAAAAACCTTTTTTTTTAAATTGCTCTAAAAAACAGCCTATTAAATACATCGTTCTGAAAATATTTTGTCTTTTTAAAGTAATTTTTAAAAATGTATCAATAAGCACAGCTATATTAGAAACTATATTGGGCTTGATTTACTTATACCATTCATTTCTGGATGCCGTGGTGAAAACAAAACCAAACAAACAAAAAACTCCGGAAAAGATATCACAGACGACATGCTGTCTCAGCTGGCTTTTAAAGAAAACATAAAAATATGCCAGAGGAAGGGGTGGTACGTTTTAGTTGGGCATGTACAAACCACAGGTCACTCCAGACAGCTGCTGTGCAAAATGCTAGGGAGAGGGGCTGAATAAAGGTTTCTGATTACAAGGCTAAAGAATCTAGACCTAAAGAATCTAGCTACTGAACACTGAGTTACAAATTTGGGATCTGAGGTGTAGAAAATCACTGTGGGAGAGTTACCTTAGCTCCTTTTTTAACATGTTGAAATGAAACATTTTCATACAGTTTTTTCAGAGGTACACAGCAGTATTTGTGATGACCTATCTCCAGTTGTTTGTCTTATTTTTGTTTCCTGTGGCTGTCTTCTTTCCAATCAGGATGTTGAGAATGATGGGCCTGAGCCCTCCGACTGGGACAGGTTTGCTGCTGAGGAATACGAGACTCTTGTCGCAGAGGAGTCTGCCCAAGCACAGTTCCAAGAAGGGTGAGTGTGTCTCTCTGTGTCTTATAGAACTTTTTGTTAAGAAGAATGCCCACATCAGGAATATTAAAGCTAGCTTAAAAAATCCAGCTAGCAATCCCTTTGTTTTTACCAATTTTGAATGTCATAAAAATAAGAGTAATCTAACCAACTTCAGTTAAATGAGTATTTTTGCCAGCAGTCAGCTCTTCCCTTTTTCACTAATTTCCTAAGAAAGTCTTCTCATGTCCCATTTCCTTAACTGAATCACACCTTTCACTGGCAGCCAGGATCACTGAGTAGTCACACTACTGTTACAGTGACATCCGTAAACCCTGTAGATACAGGTGCAGGCTAATGGAACTGAAGCTCCTTTAAATAATGGATATGACCATAGTTAAAACATATTTCTCATATATGATTTTGTACATTCAGTCCTGAACAGTAAATAACCTTAACATAGAATTTATAATATTCGAGACATAATTCCATAAAGAGACCATGGTAAGAATTTAATTTTCCAAGAATTGCACTACTTGAAACGTTTCAGCAATTTTGTCATTTGCTGGCTCTTCCCATCAGCCGCTAGCAACTCCTTAACAAGTCTTCTAATTCTCCATTAGTCATTGTTTCTCTAAGGCCTTCAGTTAATCTTTATTATTAATGTAATACATTTTCTGAATAGGCAGTCCATTTCAATGGTATAGTATTAAAGGACACAAAAGAATAAACAGTAAAAATTTCCCTACTCTCCAGTTCTCCTCCCCAGAAGTAATCAGTGCAACCACTTTCTTTGTACCCTTCCAAAGACTAAATAAATATAAAAGGAGAGTGTGTATGCATGTATACACACAGTAGCATGCTGTGTTCACTGTTTAGCACCTTACTTTTTCTACCGTTTATATTGGAAATAATTCCACAGACATATTTAATGAATTTTCCCATTTTTACAGCTATTTACAGCATAATATCCCACTGCATAGTTGTACCATTATTTTATAATCCTTTTTTTAATATGTCAATATTAGAAATACAGTGTTGCAATGAATAATCTTGTATATTTGTCATCTTATTACATATTTAGATTTGTAAATAAATTGCTAATATACAACAAACAGAATTCTCAAGCTATGTGTTTGAGGACTGTTTACAAAGACAGGGGAGGGTTTTTAGAGAAAACAACAAGAAATGATGCAGACTGCCAGAACTAGCAATGGTGAAGAGCTTTTTTGATCCGTAGGCCTAAAGAGACAAAAGGACGAAACTGTCACCAGAGTCCAAAGAAAATAGCTATATGGAGAGGGTCACCTGACAGGACTTGTGATCTTCTTCTGTAAAGGGATCTAGCTGAGAGGGACCTGGTGGAATATATAGCCAACTTCATTTTCTATGTCCTTCAATATCCTGCTGGTGCCTCCCATTGGCTTCCAACCGGAAACCAAAAGACAAGGGAGCCCATCACTGTGGTCTATTCATTTCAGCCTCCTGGGCACAGGCCAGGTGCAGAGTAGATCTGGACGGATAAAAAGAAAATATCTGGCCCAACAGATAATGTCAAATAGTTCTCCACAGAGATGGTACTCTTTCATACCTCTGCTATTAAGTCTTTAGTATCTTTTTTGAGAATGTCAAGGAAGCCATCACCAAAACACTTCCTTTAATTTGGAGATTTCTTTAATCTGCTTATTCACAAAACTCAGGTCTCATTTTTATGTCAGCAACCTGGGAGCTCTTAAAATTATATATCATTGATTATCTTAAGCCTCACTGCATCAAAAGATGGGCAAGTGGAGTCACAAGTATGATTTAAAGCTTTTTTTGTCATTGAGCTCCCAGAGTAGGAATTAGAGTGAGTTTACTGATGTGTAACTAAAATTGGGATATAGAGAGAAGGAAGAAAATATATGTGTAATTTTCATCAGCAGAGTTTCAACAGATGCCCTTTAAAGCTGATAAATCAAGTTAGAGGTTTAAAAATATTAAGATAAACAATGGAAAAACTAAAACCAGGTTATATTCTCTTTCAATTAGAAAATAAGTACACAAAATAAAAACAGGCCACATAGCTTAAACTAAGGTTGACAAGGCAAAAGCAAATTTTTTTTTTTTTATTGTGCAATAGGTGAAGGTTTACAGCTCATGTTAATTTCTCCTTCAAAAATCTGTACACATACTGTTTTATGACATTGGTTGCAATTCCCACAATGTGACAGCACACTCCCCATTTCCACTCCCTGTTCCCTGCATCCACTTCCTGACCCTTCCTGCCTTCCTGTCTTGCTTTTGGGCAGGAGTTGCCTGTTTGCTGCTAGTATATTTGATTGAATTAAGAAGCACATTCCTCATATGTGTTACTGTTTGTTTTATAGGCCTATCGAATTTTTGTCTGAAAAATGGGCTTTGGGAGTGGTTTCAGTTCTGAGTTAGCAGAGTATCTCTGGGCCATAGTCTTGGAGGAATGCAAATATTTTTAAATCAATAAATGTAAATGGAATAAATTCATGTATTCAAAGAAAAAGATTTCATTGTGGAACAAAAAAAACACACACACAAAGGCTGAAGATCCCAAAAAAGCTGTCCTGATAACATCAAACTTTGAAGTGAAAACTCCAAAAAACAAATAAAAGGAGAAACTGTAACTTACTAACTGAATTAGTAGACTGTTCCCTAAAAATGAATAAAATCTTTGTGGTTTATGTCTATAGAACATTTACAAAATATGTTATTAGGCCACAAACAAGGCTTCAGTAGATTTCCAAAGAGTAGCAATAATATAGACCAGCTTCTGATTTCAAGGAGATAGACTGAAATATGCTATAGTTTTCAGTCTCTCACACCATATGAAAATAAGAAATTCAAGGCATTACTTAAAGTAAGAAAAACTTATACAGTGAATCGCTGGGCTTTTGTTGGAACTTACGGGAAAGGTATTTTCTTTCTCTGGACTCAACACTATTAAGCGATCATCTTGCTACCACATACGAAAAACATGCTCCAGAGTGAAAGCAACACAAAGAAAAGCGTATCTAAGAGGTAAAGTCCTACTTTTATAATTTTGAGCTCTATATGACAATAATTTCCTTTTTGCTTATGCCTTTTTTATGGGTTCAGATTGAAGAGGGAATCAGCAACTTAGTTTCTATACATAAGCATGCAGAAGATAATTGCTACAGATAACATTACATATAATAATACCTGTATTTGACTCAAACCAAGAACAAGAGGAAGATCAGAAGAAGAAGCATCCACGTAGGTCAACCCTTGTATGCCCATCCTTATCCCTAAAAGAAAGGTAAAAGTCATGAATGTGGGAAGCTTGGAGCAGAAAAAGCCCCACCATTGAAATATCAGCACCCCAGCAGTATGGTCCACCCATCCCCTCATTTTCATTGAAAACGGTAGGGAGTAACAGCACTGGCACCCCTCCTGACTTCTCCTATGTAGACAGTGCAAATAGGCAGCCGTCATTTCTCAACCACAGAGAAAATTGGACAAATAACAAGCGTGACGGTTAAGATTTAGTGTCAGCTTGGCTGGGCCATGATTCTCAGTGTTTTGGCAGCCGTATAATGTTGTGATCACTTCCCTGTTGAGATTTGATACGAGGTCACCCCCATGATGGGATCTGCTATGAGTTGGTACCAGTGGGGGTGGGGCCTGTGGTGGCTCACTGCCCCCCTTAGCCTTCATCTCTCCTCCTTCCACTGCCTAGCTCTTTCTTCTCTCCTTGCTGGGGTTTTTGCTTCTTCTGGATCCTGCAGCTGGCTCCTGTTCGTCTGCTCTCCAGTTCCTGAGAATTGAGCTAGCAGCTTACCTGCAGTCTTGTGTACTGATCTTGGGATTCGTCGATCTTCATAGCCTGTGAGCAATAGCCCTGCTCTCCAGCCTGCCAATCTTGGGTTCTCCAGCCTCTACAGCTATGTAAATTAGGAGAACTCTCTTCTCTGACCCATGGACTTGGGACATTACAGCCTTTACAACCGTCTGAGCCATTTTCTTAATATAAATCTCTCTATATTTTATATTTATATGCTTTACTGGTTTTCGTCTCTAGAGAACCCAGCCTAAGATATTTAGTGCTCAGAGTGGCTCCAGAAAAACAGGATCGTAAGGATGCATTTTCTAAATTGATTCTAAAGTCTGGTTAGCCTTAAAGATGTTGATGACTCTGCTTCCAGTAGTAAAGAGGGCATTGCTTATCCATGGCGTGAGGTGGCAATTCAAATACACAAAATATCACCACCAATAGATCAGGTATTGGTGAAAGATGAGGTTCTGGGTGGTTGCATGTATCTTTCTACAATTTTGTCATAATGAGAAGTATAAGGAAGCTGGATGGTTGGTCCTACTTTCTCTAGACAAACTGGTGAAAGAAAGAGATGAGCTTAGGGCTTCAGAGTCAACGCTCAAGTACCTCATAAATGACCTCAGATTTTCCACTTGTGCCTTGAAAGAAAGCCTTACTTCGTGTAGCAACAGAGCTGATATTGCCAAAAACTAAACCCAGAGTCTTATTTTAAGAGTGGCTGAATTACAACACCAACTTAACTGCCAAAATTGAGAGTTTTCTGCAGTTAAAGTAAGTGCATGGATTGGGAAGAATTGGGGTTGAAACCTGGGATGGGAACATATGGGCAGATAATCAGGAAGCTGGAGACACTGAGCCCCTAAATTCCACTGAATCACTCCTGCCAACAGAACCATTAGCCCCTCCACTCCCATCTAATGAGATTAACCCAGCTGCATCTAAAGCGCCTTTGAGTCAGTGCCTAGGACATCGCCTCAGTCAGATGCTTTACAAGGCAATGCTGAATGTTCTCAAAACATCCCTGCCACCAATTTTGGCTTCTAGACCTAAGTCCCAAAAAGTGCAGTACAAAGTGTAACCCAGGAGGAGGTACACTACACTCCAAAAGAACTGCTTGACTTTTCTAATATGTACAAACAGAAACTTGGGGAATATGTGTGGGAATGGCTAGTAAGGGTGTAGGATGATGGTGAAAAGAACATAAAGATGGATCGGTCTAAGTTTACTGACAGCACACAGATTCTTCATTCAGTGTTTCAGCTCAAGAAGTTAGGAAAGGATCTAATAGTTTATTTGATTGGGTTGCTGAAGCATGGATTACACAGTGGCCTACATTAAATCAAGTTGAAGTACCAGATCTGCCTGGGTATACTGTAGAAGAAGGTATCCAAAGGCTTAGGGAAATTGGCATGCTAGAGTGGATTTATCAGGTTAGACCCACAGACCCACACATGGAGTGCTCAGAGGACACAATTTTTACCACAACAGTGAGGAACAAATTTGTGAAGGGAGTCCCGGCATCCTTGAAACTGCTGTGATTACTATTTTATGTAAGTCCGGTTTGACAGTGGGAACTGCCCTAACTAAATAAAGACACCTGACTACAGTGGAGCTGATTGGGCCCCATGGAGGGAGGAGCCAAGTGGCGGCACTCAATTGACAAAGACAAGGTGGGTGTGGTTACTATAGTGAACAGCAGAGTCAAAGCAGTAATCAGAATAGTCTGACTCCTATGGACTTAAGACGTTGGCTACTTAGTCATGGTGTCCATAGGAGTGAGATAGATAAGAAATCTACTAAATATTTACTTGATCTGATCTGTACAAACATGAATTTTAAGTCAAGTGAACAGCAGCCTAACTCAAATCTCCAAAATAGACGGTCACGGCCTCTCAGTCAGTTCCCAGACCCGAGTGAGTTTACAGACTCACAACCCCTTTTTTGAGGGGGAGGCCATGTCCCCTTGAGAAGGGATTGCAATACACTGCCAAAAACTTAAACTTTTAATATTTCTCCCAGCTGTCCCCAAAGGGTTCTATGACCTTTTACAAGAATGTTCATTGGGAAAAAGGAAATAATCCTTTTTTAGGGATTATTTCAGGGATCACTGGATACTGGCTCTGAACTGACACTAATTCCAGGAGACCCAAAACATCACTGTGGCCCACCAGTCAGAGTACAGGCATATGGAGGTCAGGTTATTAATGGAGTCTTAGCTCATGTCAGTACGTCCAGTGGGTCCCTGAACCCATCCTATAGTGATTTCCCCAATTCCAGAATACATAATTGAAATAATTACTCGGCAGCTGGCAGAACCCCCACATTGAATCCCTGACAAATGCAGAAGGATTTTGTGGTAGGAAAAGCCAAGTGTAAGCCATTAGAACTGCCCCTACCTAGGAAAATAGTAAACCAAAAGTAGTACCACATTCCTAGAGGGATTGCAGATATTACTGCCACCATCAAGGACTTGAAGGATGCAGGGGTGGTGATTCCCACCACATCCCCATTCAACTTGCCTATTTGGCCAGTGCAAAAACAGATGGATCTTGGAGAATGACAGCAGATTATCAAAGTTAACCAGGTAGTGACTCCAATTGCAGCTGCTGTTCCAGATATAGTCTTGTTGCTTCAGCAAATTCATACATCTCCGGGTACCTGATGTGCAACTGTTGAGCAGCCTAATGCCTTTTCTCCATACCTGTTTCAGAGGACCATCAGAAACAGTTTGCCTTTCACTGGCAAGGCCAGTAATACACCTTCAGTGGCCTACCTCAGGGCTACATCAACTCTCCAGCCCTATATCATAATTTAGTTTGCAGGGACCTTGATCGTCTTTCTCTTCCACAAGACATCACACTGGTCCATTACATTGATGACATTATGATGATTGGACCTAGTAAGGAAGTTTCAATGACTCTGGACTTAAGGGTAAAACATCTGTGTGCTAGTGAGAAGGAAATTAATTCCACAAAAATTCAAGCACCTTACACCTCTGTGAAACTTCTAGGGGTCCAATTGTGTGGAGCATGTCTAGATATTCCTTCTAAAGTGAAGGAAAAGTTATTGCATCTGGCCCCTTCCACAACTAAAAAGGAGGCACAACACCTAGTGGGCCTCTTTGGATTTTGGAGGCAACATATTCCTCATTTGGGTGTGCTACTCCAGCCTGTTTGGCAAGTGACTCCAAAAGCTGCTAGTTTTGAACGGGGCCCAGAATAAGAGAAGGCTCTGCTACAGGTTCAGGCTGCCATGCAAGCTGCTCTGCCATTTAAGCCATATGATCCAGCTGATCCAGTGGTGCTCGAAGTGTCCGTGGCAGATAGAGATGCTGTTTGGTGTCTTTGGCAGGCCCCTCTTGGTGAATCACAGCTCAAAACTCTTAGGATTTTGGAGCAAAGCCCTGCCATCCTCTACAGATAACCACTGTCCTTTTGAGAAACAGTTTTTTGGCTTGTTACTGGGCCATAATAGAGACTAAACTCTTAACTATGGGAAACCAAATTACCACGCGGCATGAGCTGCCCATCATGAACTGAGTGTTGTCTGACCCACAGAGTCATAAAGTTGGATGTGCATAGCAGCACTCCATCATTAAAGGGAAGTGGTATATACAAGATCGGGTCCCAGCAGGACCTGAAGGCACAAGTTGCATGAGGAAGTGGCCACATGCCCATGGTCTCCACTCCTGTCACCTTACTTTCCATCTCCTGTCTGCACCTGTGACCTCATGGGGAGTTCCACATGATCAGTTGACTGAAGAAGAGAAAACTCCTGCCTGGTTTACAGATAGTTCTGCACAATATGCAGACACCACTCAAAAGTGGACAGTGGCAGCGCTACAGCCCCTTTCTGGGACCTCCCCGAAGGACAGTGTTGAAGGGAACTCCTCCTGATAAGCAGAACTTCAAGTGGTGCACCTGGTTCTTCACTTCGCTTGGAAGGAGAAATGGCCAGATGTGCAACTGTATACTGATTGATGGGCTGTGGCCAGTGGTTTGGCTGGATGGTCAGGGAATTGGAAGGAACATGGTTGGAAAATTGGAGACAAGGCTTTATGGGGAAGAGGTATGTGGATAAACCTCTATGAATGGGTCAAAGAAGTGAAGATATTTGTGTCTCATATGAATGCTTACCAAAGGGTGGCCTCAGCAGAGGAGGATTTTAAACAGTCAGGTGGAGAGGATGACATATTTTGTGGAAGCCACTCATCCTCTCTCCCCATATATTCCTGTTGTTGCTCAATGGACTCATGAACACAGTAGCCATGGTGGCAGGGATGGAGGTTATGCATGGGCCCAGCAGCCTGGTGGCAAATTGATTACACTGGACAACTTGCATCATGGAAACGGCAGCATTTTGTTCTTCCTGGAATAGATACTTACTCTGGATATGGATTTACCTTTCCTGCACATAATGCTTCTGCCAAAACTACCATCTGTGGACTTACAGAATGCCTTATCCACCATCATGGTTTCCCACACAGCATTGACTTGGATCAAGGGACTCACTTCACAGCAAATGAAGTGTGGCAGTGGGCCCGTGCTCACAGAATTCACTGGTCTTACCATGATCCCCATCATCCCAAAGCACCTGGCTTGATAGAACAATGTAATGGCCTCCTAAAGACACAATTAGGGCACCAGTGAGGAGGCAATACTTTGCAGCATTGGGGCTGTATATGCTCTAAACTAGCATCCAGTGTATGGTGCTGTATCTCCCATAGTCAGGATTCATAATCCAGGAATCAAGGGGTGGAAATGGGAGTGGCACCACTATTACCCCTAGTGACCCACTAGCAAGATTTTCATTCCTGTCCCTGTGACCTTATGCTCTTGAGGTCTTAATTCCAAAGGGAGGAATGCTCCCATCTGGAGACACATCACTGATTCCATTAAACTGGAAGTTAAGAATGCCACCTGGCTACCTTGGGCTCCTTATGCCTCTGGATCAACAGGCAAAGAAGGGAGTTACCATATTGGTTGGTATAATTGATCCTGATTACCAAGAGGAAATCAGATTGATATTACATAATGGAGGTAGAGTATGTCTAGAATGCAGGAGATCCTTTAGGGTGTCTCTTAGTACTACCATGCCCTATGATTAAAGTCAGTGGAAAACTACAGCAACCCAATTCTGATATGACTACTAATGTCCCAGACCCTTCAGGAATGAAGGTTTGGGTCACCCCACCAGGCAAAGAACCACAACCAGCTGAAGTGCTTGCTGAGAACAAAGGGAATAACGGAGTGGGTGGTGGAAGAAGGTAGTTCTAAATACCACTTACAGCCACGTGACCAGTTGCAGAAACGAGGATGGTAATTGTTATATGAGTATTTCTGCTTTGTGTGCATCAAATATTTTTGTTTTCTTCACTTATATAAGGTATAAACAGGGCTATTAGATTTTCAGTTGTATGTGTGTTCGTTGTATCATGTTAGCCCCAAGTATAATTCTATAATTGTCTTTATTCAGGGATTATGGATGGTTTAAGGAGATGTGTACAGGTTCAGAGTTGACAGAGGGCGGACTGTGATGGTTAAGGTTGTGTGTCAGCTTGGCTAGGCTGTGATTCTCAGTGTTTTGGTAGTCATGTAATGTTGTGATCATGTCGCTGCAGGGGCGGGGCTTGTGGGAGCTCACCACCGCCCTCAGCCTTCACCTCTTCACCCTCCACCACCTAGCTCTTCCTTTTCTCCTTGCCAGGGCTTTTGCTTGTTCTGGATCCTGCAGCTGGCTCCTGTTCATCTGACCTCTGGTTCTTGGGACTTGAGCTACAGCTTACCCGCTAGCTGCAGTCTTCTCTGCCAGTCTAGGTATTCGTTGATTTTCATAGCCCGTGAGCAACAGCCCTGCTCTCTAGCCTACTGATCTTGGGTTCGCCAGCCCCTGTGGCTATGGGAATCAAGAGAAGTCTTTGCTGATCCACAGACTTGGGACATTACAGCCTCTACAACCGCATGAGCCATTTCCTTGATATAAATGTGATCACACACACACACACGCTTTACTGGTTTGCTTCTCTAGAGAACCCAGCCTAAGAAACTAACCTTTTGAGAATTACCAATAACATACACTATAAATGGAAGAACTCACACCCTTGGAAGCCGTTAATACGGTAATCAGAAAAAGACTTTGAAATTATTATCTTTTTTCTTCTCAGAGAGATAACAGAATGTATCATATTCCTCAAGTAAGACTAGTCAGTTTCTTGTAAATAAAAATATTTTTGAAATGAAAAATTTAATCATTCGGCTAAATAATAAAATGATAACAGCTAAAATTAACTAATTGATTGGGACATCGGGATAAGAAATCCTCTTAGAAAGCAGTGGAAAAAATAGCCTAGTAATTCCCAAAATTGTACCCATTTAAACAAAAAAATACACAGGAATCAGCGGATGTTTTCCTGCCAACTAGTAAATATTTTAGATTTTATGGGTTTCTATCACAACTCTTTCACAACTACTCAGCTCTGCCATTGTGGCATGAAAGGAACCATAGACAGTATGTAAATGAACATATCTGTGTTCCAATAAAACTTTAATAACACTGAAGTTTGAATTTCATAACATCTTCACGTTATGAAATCTTTTGATTTTTTTTTTTTTTTTCAAATTTAATAATGTAAAACCATTCTTAGTTCACTGGGTACACAAAAAGAGGCAGTGAGCCAGATTTGGCCCACATACAATAGTTTGTTGACCCCTACATCAGAGTGAAATTTCAGAACATAAAAGATAAAGAACTTAAAATCTACCAGAAAGAAAAAACAGATTATCCACAAAAAACCCATCGCCATCGAGTTGATTCCAACTCATCGCGACCCTACAGGACAAAGTAGAACTGCCCCCATAGTTTCCAAGCAGCAGCTGGTGGATTCGAACTACTGACCTTTTAGTTAGAAGCCATAACTCTCAACCACTGCGCCATCAGGACTTCGGTTATCCACAAAGTGAACATAAAAAGAAATGGAACACAAAAAAGGACTAGACTTACTGTTCTGACATAGAGTGGAGAAACCCCGAGAGTATGGCCCCCGGATACCTTTTTAACTCAGTACTGAGGTTACTCCTAAGGTTCACCCTTCAGCCAAAGTTTAGACAGGCCCATAAAACAAACAATAATACACATAGCTCAACTGTATATACAAGATACTAAATGGGTACATCAGCCCAGGAGCCAGGACGAGAAGGCAGGAGGGGACGGGAAAGCTGGACGAATGGAAATGGGGAACCCAAGGTTGAGAAGCGGAGAGTGTTGACACATCACAGGGTTGGCAACCAATGTTAATATACAAAATAATATGTGTATCAATTGTTTAATGAGAAACTAATTTGCTCTATAAACCTTGATCTAAAGCACAATTTAAAAAAGAACAATATCATCTAAGTAATGTAAAGAAAATAACGACTTGTAAGTATATTCTTATTCAAATGTAAGGGTCAGGTAAAGATATTTTCAGACATTCAGAGATGCCAAAAGTGTACCACCTGCAGACCATCTCTGTCTGAAAGAAATACTAAAGGATATATTCTTCAGCAAGAAGGGAAACGAATCCTAAGGGAATAGTGAGATGCAAGAAACAATCATAAGGAACAAAATAAGTAAAATTCCTTATTAATAGTGTGTAACTGTTGATCACAGATACTGTTAACATAAGAGGACAAAACAGAGTTGGAATAATAAGCTATGGTTCTTTATTAGAGTGGAGAATATAGACAAAAGTAAATGTGTATTTCTCTACAAATGGCTAGAGTTCGTCTGTTGAAAACTTAAGGTCAATCACTAAAAGAAAAAAAATCAAATGAAAAACTTTCAAATCAGTTTTAGAAAAAAAGACAGTAGATTATTAATTGGAAAAGGGCTGAGAAAAGAAAACTTAATCTACTAAAAGACAAGTGTGTTAATCAGTATATTCTTGGTGGCAAGTGACCAAAACTCAACTCTAATTGGCATAAACAAACAAAAAGCATAATCAAAAAAGGAAGGTATTATAGAACTCAAAATTATAAAAGTAGGGCTTTATCTGTTCTGTGTTAGATATGCATTTCTTTGTGTTGCTTTCACTCTTCAGCACGTTTTTCTTATGTGGTGGCAAGATAATCACTTAGTAGTATCAAATCCCGACAAAGAAAATCCCTTTCCCCCAAGTTTCAACAAAAACCCAGGATTTGTGTTACTTTGGCTCCGACTAGCTTGGTTTGGGTTCATGCTTTGACCGGTCAGGCCTAGAACTAAGCTTTGACAGGAGTCAAGTCCATCTAAACCGTATGTTTTCCCAAGGAAAATTGGAAAATACGGCCACAAGGAGAATACTATAGATAAAGGGACCGATTTCCACCAAAGTAAAAAAAAAGGGGACAAAAAGAAAAAGCACAAAAACACAATTAGTAGGTTGATCTCATAAAAAAATATAGAGATATTCAAAAGTATACTTGGTACCCAACAAATACACATTAAACCACCACAAAAATTCCTATTTATTAAGGCCTAAAGGAAAACACATTTTTTTTTTATTACTCACATAGAGGCCACATATCCCATTTAAAATGCAACCTGAATTTAAAAGAAACATAGCAAAAAATACACATATCTGGAAATTAAAAACACATAGAAATTATAACTTTCAACCTAAAGAGGAAATCAAACTAGAAATTACAATCTTTTCAGAACAAAGCATTACATTTATTACAATCTACCAGATATGGACAAAGGAAAGTTTGTAACTTGTAGACTGAAACAAATGATTCAAGCTGTCCGCTCAAGATGGATGAAAAATAGATCCAAATAACTCACACAGAAGAAAGAAATTTAAAAATTTTATTTAAAATGTATGTTATATTTTTAATTTATAATTTAATACTTTATTAATTTACATACACACAGAGCATACTATGTGCCAAGCACTGTTCTAAGTAACTCACTGGATGGTAACAAAAAATACCTATTAATACTCACATCTCCATTTTACAGTATGAAAACTGAGCCACAGTCAAATCCATCAGTATATAAAAGAATACATCATAAGCAAGTGGGTTTTATCCCAAGACTGCAACAATGGTTCAACCTTACAAAATCTGTTACTAATATATTGAAGGTGAAAGATTATAAAATTAAATTGATTTTTTGAAAGCACCTGATAAATTTTTATTTTCTAGTTTGGAGAAAAAAGTCTTAAAATTAAGCAAACTACAAAGAGCACCTCCTTATCTGACAAAGATATTAATCTTACTCCCCAGAAATAGCCAGCTTAATATATAATAAAAGATTCTTTATAAAGAAAAAAGAAGTGACTTAAAAATACGTACGAAGAAAACTATAAAATTTCACCAAAAGATATATAAAGACTTGTTACCATGCCATAGATAAAACCACTCAATAATATAAAGAAGTGAATTCTCTTCTAAAATTAATTTGCTAATTTAATATCATCTGCCAAAATATTTTGTGGAACTTTACAAGCTAATTTTAAAACTCACATGGAACAATAAATACCCAAGAATAACAATGACTTTTGAAAAGAAAAAAAGGTATGGTGGAAAGTGTGAGCTGTGGACTATAAAGCCATTATAATTAAACTCAATAGGCTATGCATGCCATAGTGTAAAATGTATGCCCGGCAATGTAGTATATGATAAGATGGCATCTTGAATGTATCAGAAAAAGATTGGTCAGTAAAAAATTGACTCTCTATGGGTGGGGCAAGAAAGTACATATGAAACTAATGTCTGAATGCAAATAAACAGACTTTGAAAGCATATTAGTAGTGGGAGAAATTTAAAAGGAAATAACCTTTAGATTTGAGTTCATTTTAAAAGTCACAAATTCTTTACCACAATTAAAAGGCAAAGTGGGTTGTATCATGTGACCAAGGGCCAATGTTATTCTTTCATAACTATGGTTATTTAAAATCAATAGTAAAAACATGAATAATACCCAATTCTAAGACAGTCAAAAAGTAGAAAACTCACCCAGGAAATACACATGAAAAAATCCCACTTCATCAACAGTTAAAGTGCAATAGCCAAATATAACAATTTTTAAATCTTTGCGTTACCATTGGCATAAATGGTTTGCCAGACACTTTTTATGCCTCTAGACCTCATTGGCAAGGCATTATTCTGGTTCTAATGCATTTAGAGGTCAAGATGGATCTCTTTTGAATTGCATGAAGCTCAGCAGACCAGGAGTTGGAGCCTTATTGTTGCATAGGTTGAGCATTCTATCAGGTGATTCTTCCTGGATAGAATTTAGTTTTGTAAACTTTTGCCTTTTTTCTCTTTTATTTCTGTGAAATAAGGCTTGCAAGCATAATTATGGCTTTATTGTGTGATAGTTAGAGAACCCTGATAGGTTTGTTTAGAAAAGGTGCCTCTAGTTCCAATTGGCATACCGTCATACCACAGTTGGTGGCACTACAGTGCCACTAGTCTCATTGGAAGATTGTATTGCCAGATAGTATTTCTCAAAGTTGATACTACCAACCAAAAATTTAAACACACTCAGTTAGTACGCATGCATTCCAATACTGAAAGCACATGCCATCCAAAAAAATTTTTTTAATAAATTTGGTAATAAAAGGGTTAAATGTGTATGTACATAATGGAGCCACAAAATACATGAAACAAAAGATGCTAACTTGAAAAGACAGACAATTCAATGATCGTAGTTAGAGATTTCAACACATCTCTGTTAGTAATCAATGGAACAACGAGACGGATAATCAGTAAGGCAGCAGAAAACTTGAACTCTATCAAAGTAATTGACTTAACATTTAGAAAAACTCCACAAAACAAAATACACTCTTTTTTTTTAAGTACACATGGTACTTCAAGACAGACCATATGTTGGGGCACTAAGACAAGACCTGGTAGGTTCGATAAAATAAGACTTGAGTAATATAAAATATGTTGTCTGACCATAATGGAGTTACATTAGAAATCAACAACAGGAAGAAATCTGGAAATCCCAAAATATCTGGACATTAAATAGCACACTTCTAAAAACTAATGGGCAAAAGGGGAAATTTAAAAAATATCTTAAAATCAATAAAAATATAAGAACGTATGAAAATACATGGATGCAATTAAAGCAGCCCTTAAAGGGATTTTTATAGCTTAGAAAGGTCAAACATCAAATATAAGCTTCCAATTCAAAAAGCTAGAAAAAGAAGAACAAAGTAATAGAAGGAAATAATATAGAGTGGAAATCCATGACATAGAAACAGTAGAAAAGAATTGGTCAAACTAAATATTTTCTTCAGAAAGATGGGGGGAAAAATGGATAAATCCTTAGCTATCACTGTAGACCCTACAGAAATTAAAAGCATTATAAAGAGAATGTTATGAACAACTTTATCCCAATAAATTTTGCAACACAGATGAAAATGGGACAAATTCCTAGAAAAATTCAAATTACCAAAACTGACAGAAGAAGAAATGGAAAATCAGAATAGACTTATAGAAAATAAAGATACTGAATTAGTCATTAGTAGTTTTCCTCAAAAGAAAAGTCCAGGTCCAGATGGCTTCACTGGTGAATTCTGTTACATATTTAAAGTAAAAATATCAATCTTTGACAAGTAACTCTCAGAAAGGAGTAGTAGAAGGGAACACTTCCAGAATCATTTTATAAAGTCAATATTACCCCGATACCAAAGCGAAACAATTATAAAACAAGAAATAAAAATTCAAACCAATATCCCTCATGAACACTGATACAAAACTTCTTGTAAAATATTAGCATATCAAATCTAGCAACATATAAACAGTTATACACCAAGACTAGGTGGGGTGGAGTTTATCACAGAATGAAAGGTTAGTTTAACATTGGAAAATCAATAAATCAGTAGTTGGAAAATATGGCCTTGGTGACAGAAATGACACCAAAGATCACATGATAGAATTCTGCAAGACCAGTGACTTTTTCATTGCAAATACCTTTTTTCAACAATATAAACAGCAACTATATACACATGGACCTCACTGGATGCAACACACAGAAATAAATAGACTACATCTGTGGAAAGACACAATGGAGACGCTCGGTCATCAGTCAGAACAAGACTAGGGGCCAGTTGCAGAACAGACCATCAGTTGCTCGTTTGCATGTTTCAAGTTGAAGATGAAGAAAACTAAAGTCCAGGAGAGCCAAAGTACAACCTTGAGTATATCCTACTTGAATTTAGAGGTCATCTAAAGAATAGATTTGAGGCTTTGAACACTAATGATCAAAGACCAGATGAGTTGAGGGATAACATTAAGAACATGATACATGAAGAATACAAAAGGTCAGTGAAAAGACAGGAAAGAAAAAAAAAAAGACCAAAATGGATGGATGTCAGAAGATACTCTAAAACTTCCTCTGGAATGTAGAGCAGCTAAAACAAACAGAAGAAATGATGAAGTGAAAGAGCTGAATAGAAGATTTCAAAGGATGGCTCAAGGAGGCAAAGTAAAATATTATAAAGAAATGTGCAAAGACTTGGAGATAGAATACCAAAAGGAAAGAACATGCTTGGCAGTTCTCAACTTGAAAGAAATGAAGAAGAAATTCAAGCCTCAAGTTGCAATATTGAAGGATGCTATGGGCAAAATAGTAAATGATGCAGAAAGTATCAAAAGAAGATGGAAGAAAAAAAAAGGAACAACACAGAGTTACTGTACCAAAAAGAATTGGTTGATATTCAACCATTTCAGGAGGTAGTATATGATTAAGAACCAATGGAATTGAAGGAAAAAGTCCAAGCTCCGTTGAAGGCATTGGCAAAAAACAAGAATCCAGGAATTGACAGAATACCAATTGAGATGTTTCAACAATTGACTGCAACACTGGAAGCACTCACTTGTCTATGCCAAGAAATTTGGAAGACAGCTACCTGGCCAACCAACTGGAAGAGATCCACATTTGTGCCCATTCCAAAGAAAGGTGATCCAACAGAATGTAGAAAATATCGAACAATATCATTAATATCACACACAAGTGAAATTTTGCCGAAGATAATTAAAAAATGGTTGCTGTAATACATCAACAAGGCCAGAAATTCAAGCCAGATTCAGAAGAAGACATGGTATGAGGGATATCATTGCTGATGTCAGATGGATCTTAGCTGAAAGTAGAGAATATCAGAAAGATGTTAACCTGTGTTCTGTTGACTACACAAAGGCATTCAACTGTGTGGGTTATAACTAATTATGGAAAACACTGCAAAGATGGGAATTCCAGAACACTTAATTGTGCTCATGGGGTTCCTGTACATAGACCAACAGGTAGTTGTTTGAACAGAACAAAAAGATACTGTGTAGTTTAAAATCAGAAAAGGTTGCATCAAGGTTGTAGCCTTTCACCATACTTATTCAATCTGTATGCTGAGCAAATAATCCAAGAAGCTGGACTATATGAAGTACGACAAAAACTCATTAAAAACCTGCGATATGCAGATGACACAATCTTGCTCACTGAAAGCGAAGAGGACTTGAAGCACTTACTGATGAAGATTAAGATTACAGCCTTCAGTATGGATTATACCTCAACATAAAGAAAACAAAAATCCTCACAACTGGACTAATAAGCAACTTCATGATAAACGGAGAAGACATTCAAGTTGTCAAGGATTTCATTTTACGTGGATCCACAGTCAATGCCCATGGAAGCATCAGTCAGGAAATCAAATGTCGCATTGCATTAGGCAAATCTGCTGTAAAAGACCTCTTTAAAATGTAAAAAGCAAAGATGTCACTGTGAGGACTAAGGTGCATTTGACCCCAAGCCATGATATTTTTAATTGCCCCATATACATGGAAAAACTGGACAATGAATAAGGAAGACCAAAGAAGAATTGATACCTTTGAATTATGGTTTTGGCAGAGAATATTGAATGTACCATGGACTGCCAGGAGAACGAATTCTGTCTCGGAAGAAGTATACCCAGAATGCTCCTTGGAAGCGTGAATGGCGAGACTTCGTCTCAGGTACTTAGGACATGTTATCAGGAGGGACCAATCCCTGGAGAAGGACATCCTGCTTGGTAAAGTAGAGGGTCAGTGAAAGACAGGAAAACCCTCAATGAGATGGATCGATACAGTGGTTGCAACAGTGGGCTCAAGCATAACAATGATTGTAAGGATGACATGGGACCACGCAGTGTTTCGTTTGGAACAAACTTGACAGCACCTAACAACAATACACCATATAAATAGGATACAGGGCAAAAAACAACATGATTATCTCAATAGACCCAAAAAAAATAAAACATTTGACAAAATTCAATACCCAAAAATGATTTAAAAAAAAAAATTCTCACCCGAGTAAGGAAAGAAGGGAACTTCTTCAACCTGATAAAAAGGGAATCTACAAAAAATCTAGAGTTGACATACTTATGGTGAAAATGGAATGCCTTCCGCATATGATCAGGAACAAGAGAAGAATGTCCACTCTCACTATTTCTATTCAGCATTGTACCTGGAGGTCATATCTAGTTCAGTAAGGCAAAAAAAAAAAAAAAACACTAAAGGCATCCAGAATGGAAAGGAAGAAGTAAAACTGTTTCACAGACATTGGGATTGCATAAATAGAAAGTCCAAAGAAATCTATCAAAAAGCTACTAGAACTAATAACTTATCAGGGTCTCAGGATGTAAGCTCAGTATACAAAAATCAGTGTATAATACCTCAATATACAAAAACCAGTGTATAATACCTCTACACTAAAAACTACAAAACAGTGCTGAGAGAAATTAAAGACCTAAATAAATAGAAGAAGTGGAAGGCTCCGTATTGTTAAAGTATCAGTGCTCCCCAAATTGATCTACAGACTTAACCCAATCCCTATTAAAGTCCCAGCAGGTTTTTGTTCTAGAAATTGGCAAGCTAATCCTGAAATTTATATATAAATGTACCTAGAAAAGCCGAAACACTTTAAAAAAAAAAGTTGAAGGACTTACACTCCCTGATTTCATAATTTATAATAAAACAAACAATGAAGACACTGTAGTATTGGTGTAAGTATAAACATAAATAAATGAAACAGAATAAACACTCCAGAAGTAGACTCTCTCATATATATGGATAAATTAATTTTCAACAGAAGTGGAAAGGATAATCTTTTCAAAAATGATACTGTAATAATTGATAACCCTGTGCAAAAAAAAGAACAGAACTTCAATCCATACCTTGCATCATATGCAAAAATAGATAATAACCTAAATATTAGCTCTAAAACTGCAGAATAAAACATAGGAGAAACCCTTTGTGACCTTGGATTATGCATGAGTGTAAAAAAATTTATAAATTGGACTTCCTTCAAAATTGAAAACTATTGCTCTTCAAAAGACACAATTAAATGAAAAGACAGGGAGAAAATGTCTAAAACATTCTGATAAAAGACTCATATCCAGAATATATTTAAAAAAAACAAAAACTCTTACAACTCAATAATTAAGACTAATAATATTTTTTAATGGGCAAAAATTTGAATAAACATTTCATTAAATAAGATACAAATAGCAAATAGTATATGAAAATATGCTCTACATCTAATGGACCACATCTAACACAGCCTCCATCAGACTGAGTCCAAGTACAACTAGATGGTGCCTGGCTACCACTACTGACTGCTCTGACAGGGATCACAATAGAGGATCTTGGACAGAGTTGGAGAAGAATGTAGAACAACGTTCTAACTCAAAAACAAAGACCAGACTAGGTGGCCTGAGAGACTGGAGAAGCCCTGAGAGTATGGCCCCTGGACACCCTTTCAGCTCAGTAATGAGGCCACTCCTGAGGTTCACCCTTTAGCCAAAGTTTGAACAGGCCCTTGGAACAAAACAAGACTAAAGGGGCACACCAGCCCTGGGGCAGGGACTAAAAGGCAGGAGGGAACAGGAAAGCCTGGTAATAGGGAACCCAGGGTTGAGAAGCGAAAGCATTGACATGTCATGGGGTTATTAATGAGTGTCATAGAACAATTTGTGTACTGTTTGATGAGAAACTAGTTCTGTAAACCTTCATCTAAAGTACAATAAAATTTTTTTTAAAAAAAAAGAAAATATGCTCTACGTCACCAGACATTAGGAATATACAAATTAAAACTGCAATGAGTATCAACAAAGTGAAGAGACAACCTACAAAATGGAAGAAAGTTTTGGGGAACTGATAAAGGTTTAATACCCAGAATATATATAAGAACACCTGCAATCTAACAACAAAAAGACAAACAACCTGGTTGAAAAATGGGCAAAAGACTTGAATAGACGTTTCACCAAAGAGAATATACAAATAGCCAACAAGCACGTGAAAAGATGCTCAACGTCATTAGCCATTAGGGAGATGCAAATAAAAACCACAATGAGATACCACCTTACCTTTACTAGAATGGCCATGATCAAAATAAAATAACAGGTGTTGATTAGAATGTGGAGAAACTGGAACCCTCATCCACTGCTAGTGGGAATGCAAAATGCTGCAGCCACTGTGCAAAAGTTTTGAGATTCCTCAAAAAGCTAAACATAGAACTACCACATGACCCAGCAATCCCAATCCTAAGTATATACCCGAAAGAATTGAGAGCAGGAATATAAACAGAAACCTGTACACCAATGTTCATTGCAGCTCTATTCACAATAAACAAAAGGTGGAAACAACCTAAATGTCCATCAACAAATGACTGGATACATAAAATGTAATATATACATACGAGGGAATATTACACAGCCATAAAGAGGAATAAAGTCCTGACACGTGCCACAACATGGGTGAACCTCGAACACATTATGCAGAGTCAAATAAGTAACATAAGGACAAATACTTACATGAAAAAGGCAAATATATGAAGCCATAGCTTATTGGTGGTTACAATGGTAAGGGAACAGAAAGGAGGAGTTACTGCTTAGGGGGCACAGAGACCTGTTAATTGTGATGGAGTAATTGAGAAAAAGATAGTGATAATGGTTGTACGACATGAAGAATGGAATCAATGTCACTGAATTGTACATGTGTAAATTTTTGAAACTGACATGTGTACCACATTCTGTTTGCTGACCACGCCCCCCCAGGCACCCTCACAAGCACCACTATGCTTATCTTCTTTCCGCATGTTTCTGTAAAAAAAATTACCATAGAGAGCTTACAGAAATACCTGGGGGAGGGGGGTAGATATTTTCATTATCTTATTTTGTGATGATTTCACCGGTATATACAAGAGTCAAAATTTATTGTATACTTAGAGTGTGAAACATTTATTGTATGTGAACTACATTTCGGTAAATAAAAGGGAAAAAAAGGAATGAAGTACAAATACATACAACATGTATAAATCTCTCGGAAACATCATTCTACGTGAAAGACACTAAAGGCTACATATTATATGATTCCATTTATATGAAATTTTTAGAAAAGGCAAAATTATAGAACCAAGAAAGCAGACCATCGTTGGTTGCGTAGTTCCAGGATGGGTGTGGTGACTGAATGCGAACAAGCGTAAGGGACAGGAGGGGCAAATGAGGAGATGAAACTGTTCTAAATTGGATTGTGGTGACAGTTGTGCAATTTTTTAATTTTACTAAAGCACATTGAACTGTGACAGTTAAAATTGGTGAATTCTATAGTATATAAATTATACTTCAATAAAGCAGGTTTTTAAAAAGCAACATCCAAAAACAGATTTGCTTATTAAATTGGCAGAAATTTTTTAGAATATTAATCCAGTAAATGTTTGCATTTCTACTTACATTAACCATTATTGAATACTGGTGAACAAAGATGGGATAATTGGCCCTAGTAGGGAAGACAGATACAATTAAAATGAAGTGTCTTAACTGCTTTCTCACAGAGGAAGCACATTACAAAAACACCTCACTCTTTCTAGGGCCTGACTGTGCTCTAACACAAGCACTTTCAGACATTGCTGGTAGCAAAACCTCCCTGGAAAGTAACTTGACAATACACAGCAATTGCCTGAATTTTTCCCCTTTGACTCCCTGATTTTACTTCTGGCTATCTATCACAAATAATAAGAAATATGGATAGAATTGATCTATCCAGTTAATTGGCATCGGTCACAGGTAATCCTAAAATAAATTTGAAGCAACACAAACATACAGTGGTTGAACAAGTCATGGTATAACTGTGTCATATTATGCAGCCATTTAAATTTTGTGCTTGCACAAAGACATCACTTGACCTGGAGAAATCAAGGTTACAAAATTGTGATATAATCTTAGTATTAAAAATGTGTTTATTTATATACACAAGCTAAAAGATAATGCTCCAAAATATTAACAGTGGCTAATTCTGGACTATGGGATTGCAAGTAATTTGTTTTCTTGTACTGTTCTATAATTTATGAGAGGTTCATACGGCCAGCATGTATTACTTTAATAAACAAGAAAAAGGTTATTTTTTCTCCTCTGTTACATAGGTTGCTATGAGTCGGAATTGACTCGACGGCACTAGGTTTGGTTTGGTTACATAGGTAATACATGTTCACCACAGAAGAGGTACAAAATAGAGATAAAAATCTTCACCTGAAATATACCACCTAGAGACAGCCTGTTTTATCATTTTGAGGTATATCCTTCTAGACATTTCTATGCAAATAGATGTTTTATAAAAATGGAATTTATACTATATATTGCTTTGTAGGAGCCCTGGCAGTGCAGTGGTTAAGAGCTTGGCTACTAACCAAAAGGTCAGCAGTTCGAATCCACCAGCCGTTCCTCGGAAACCCTGTGAGGCAGTTCTACTCTGCCCTATAGGGTTGCTGAGTTGGAATCAACTCGACAGCAACAGGTTTTTTTGTTTTGTTTTTTATTGCTTTGTAACCTGCTTTACAGGGAGGAAAAAATAGAGATAGCAGGTCTAAACACTTTATACACACGTTAGTCTAAAAGAGGAGAGGAAACTGGGCAGCTCAAGCAGTTTTTTCAAGTTGTGGTAGCACTAAAAGAAGGTGCCAGTGTGGGTGGAGGGGAGAGAGAAGGGACAAGGGGATGCAGACAGCAGTACAGGTGTGTGGTCGTGAGAGGAGATGGCAGAGACCAGCTGTAGTGAAATTCTGCTGTATATGACAGGCTTCTGCTGGACTGCCCTCTCCTCATGTTACAGGAGATAAGATAAGGCCTACACAGAGTACATGGGGTGATGAGGTTCCCAGGGGAGAGGAGAAGGCTTACAGCAGCCACAGCTCAGAGATCGAGCACTAAAATTGTTAACAAAGGAAAGGAAAGGCCTGTTCACAAGAGTTAATAGCTGACTGGTTCAAAAGCAAAGCCAGATCAAATCTGAAGATAACACATTACACCACTCAGAGCTTCACCTCAAGAGGAATTTAAAAATAAGTTAGGATGAGTCTAACTGCCAAAGAGAAATTACCAGACTCAAATATTAGAAAGAGGAGAAGAATGGTGGTACCTTGGAAAGAGTAGAGGCTCAGAAGCCAGACAGATCTGATTCTACAACCACTCACCAGCTGGGCAGGTTACCTGACTCCTGAGGCTCAGTTTCAGAGGATACCAGCAACTTAAACTGCATGGTAGTTGTGAGAATCTGAGATAATACATGTAAACACCTGGCACACAGTAGATGCCTGATAAATAGTAGCTATTTGGACGTGGAATGAGGGATATCATTGCTGATGTCAGATGGATCCTGGCTGAAAGCAGAGAATAGCAGAAAGATGTTTACCTATGTTTTATTGACTATGCAAAGGCATTCGACTGTGTGGATCATAACTAATTATGGATACTGTGAAGAACGGGAATTCCAGAACACTTAATTGTGCTCATAAGGAACCTGTACATAGATCAAGAGGTGGTCGTTCGAACAGAACAAGGGGATACTGCATGGTTTAAAGTCAGGAAAGGTGTGTGTCAGGGTCGAGCATCAGGATTGGAGGAAGACTCATTAACAACCTGCAATATGCAGGTGACACAACCTTGCTTGCTGAAAGCGAAGAGCACTTAACACACCTACTAATGAAGATCACAGATGACAGCCTTCAGTATGGATTACATCTCAGCATAAAACAAAAATCCTCACAACTGGACCAATAAGCAACATCATGATAAATGGACAAAAGATTGAAGTTGTCATGGATTTCATTTTACTTGGATCGACAACACCCATAGAAGCAGCAGTCAAGAAATCAAATGACACACTGAATTGGGCAAATCTGCTGCAAAAGACCTCTTTAAAGTGTTAAAAAGCAAAGATGTCACCTTGAAGACTAAAGTGTGCCTGAACCAAGTCATGGTGTTTTCAGTCACCTCTTATGCATGTTAAAGCCGGATGATGAATAAGGAAGACCAAAGAAGAATCAATGCCTTTGAATTACGGTGTTGGCGAAGAATACTGAATATACCATGGACTGCAAAAAGAACAAACAAATCTGTTTTGGAGGAAGTACAGTCAGAATGCTCCTTAGAAGCAAGGATGGTGAGACTTCGTCTCACATACTTTGGACATGTTATCAGAAGGGATCAGTCCCTGGAGAAAGACATCATGCTTGGTAAAGGGTCAGCGAAAGACAGGAAGACCCTCGATACGGATTGACACAGTCACTGCAACAGTGTGCTCAAGTATAACAATCATGAGGATGGCACATAACTGGGTAGTGTTTTCTTCTTTTGTACATAGGGTCGCTATGAGTTGGAATCAACTCCACAGCACCTAACAACACTACTACTCTTACGAAGAGATGCGAGGGTATAACATTGTGGTTAAAAGCATAGAATGTTAGACAAACCTAAATTCAGCTCCTGCTTTGCCACTTACTAGCTATGTGATCTCAGGCATCCAAGCCTCAGCATCCTCTATACAATGAGAATTCCACTTGCCATACATGCTGTTTTAAGGACTAAGTAAGACAATGTATATAATATAAAGCCCTAGCACAGTGCTTATGTAATAAACAAACAATGGCTACCATTGCTACCACTTATGTGATCTTGGGCACATTACTAACATCTCTGAACTAGGGTTTAATCAACTGTAATATTAGCATTCCACCATCTACCTTTTTCCCTTCATTCCCAGGGTACAGTACATGATGGCACACAGTATCTGTCACATGAACAGCAGGGCTGTACTGAGAATTGGAGATAACGTATGTAACATATCCAACAGTGTCTGGCCTATAAACACTTGAAAAAATTAAGCTCTGCATCTCTCCACTAGACTCTGGATTCCCCCAAGGGCAGAGACTCTTGTCTTATTCATCTTGTAATCCCAGCACCTGGCAGAATGTCAGGGATGTTGGAGGTCCTCGGCAAATGTTTACTGAGTAACACAGAAGGCAGCAATACTAGCAGCCACCTCACAAGGGTAACTGTAGGAGCCCACTTGGGCCTCCAAAAATAACTTGAAATTCTCCATCTACTTTACCACTCTAACAACAATCATAGGTAGCCTTTATGCCAAGTACCTGTAACTTCTGATTCAAGCCTGGTAATTAGGTAATGCCTTCATTAAGTAATCTATTAATGAGGTGAAGGAGGATCAAGTGTCTCCGTGGGTATAAGGCTGTAAACATTGTGAATTATCACATCTTCCAGATACGGTGATCACAACATACAATGGCATTTCCATAAATTCAACCAGGCAATGAAGGAGAAACCACAAAGACAGGGTGCCAGTTACTTACACCTGTTCATCTAAATGTGTCACCTATACAAAGATTGGAGCCCTGGTGGCGCAGTGGTTAAGAGCTTGGCTGCTAACTAAAAGGTCGCAGTTCAAATCCACCAGCCACTCCTTGGAAACCCAATGGGGCAGTTCTACTCTGTCCCATAGAGTCGCTATTGAGCCAGAATTGACTTAACGGCAGTGGGTGGTTTTATACAAAGATGGTAGGTTATATGTTTATAATTAAAATTCTCAGGGTTTCTGCAGTAAAGTTAAAAACCTCACAAAAATTATGTAAAGCAGGCTAAAGGGTCCTTCGTGTTTGTAAAGAAATTGAGAGACCATCCGTAATCAGAAACAAGCTTTTTCTGCTAATTTGACTAGTTAAGGCCTTTTAGATTATCCTAAAAATGCTTTCTTACACTCTGGTGTTGTTTCACCAACAGCTTCACTTTTGAGTAACCTAGATTTTTTTTTTTTTTTAAAGTCTTTATCTGATTAGTAGGGAAACACAGGCTTGTTGCAGAAAAATTGAAAAAATATAAGCTTAAAAATTACCCTTGGTTCAGTTACCCAGAGATAATCATTATTAACACTCTGGTCTATTTCCTTTTGGCACTTAATCTAGCGTTTTCAAACATACGATTCTTAATACTTCAGAGTGTTTTCTCAAACAACTATTACTGGTAGTTTAGAAGAACTGTTTTCTACTAAATGTTTTTTCAGTAAAGGCAGCGTTTCCTTTAGAATTTATGTTAAATATAACCTCATACAAATTAGTCTTTGTGAAATTCTACATTTACTTCTACCAGCTCAGGAAAATAAGGCAGGCCAGCCAAGAGCCCACCAGAGCAATCTTCCAGGAAAGTAAGCTACTGAGTCTGCAGGTAAGGGGTTGTCTGGAAACTGATTATCCTCAGTGAAGTGGAAGGCAGAGGAGCGGGATAGTGGAGTGTGTGTACACATACATGTGTATATTGGGGTGTGGAGAAAGAAAAAATGACAGGAATTAATATTCCAAAGCATGAGTATAGTTTTACTGCTATAATAATTCGGGGTCTTTTTCTACAATGCTCAATGTACAAAGCTTTTATATGGACAGAAGTTAATATGGTGTTTTATATACATTCAACAAAACAAATCAAACTTAATTTATTTCAACAGATATTCACTGGTATCTTTTCTATGCCAGGCACTGTGCTTGGTAATAAAAAATGAATGTCCTTCCCTTTGAGTCCATAATTAGGATATATGTAGCCAAAATTGTTATACTGCCTACACCCATAATAAGAATTAACAACTGGTGGTCTTATGATCCTGGAGCACTGCACTGGGCTGAATAATGCCCCCCCCCACCCCCCGAATTCATGTCTACATGGTACCGTGGAATGTGACCTTATTTGGGAATAGGATCTTCGTAGATATAATTAGTTGCAGTCACACTGGATTGGTGTGGGCTCTAAATCCAATATGACTAGTATCCTTATAAGAAGAGGAGACACACACACAGAGGGAAGACAGTCATGTGAAGACAAAGAGATTGGAGGGATACACCAATAAGAACACCAAAGACTGCTGGAAACAACCAAAAGTTAGGAGAGTGTCACAGAACAGATTCTTCCCTAGAGTCTACAGAGGCAGCATGGTCCTGCCAACACTTTAATTTAGAACTTGTAGCCTCCAAAACTTAGAGAATAAATTTCTGTTGTTCTAAGCCACCAGTCTTGTAATTTCCTATGGCAGCCCTAGGAGACTAATACAGTCACTTGCAAGAAACCTTCAACCATCAAAAAATGAAATGAGACCAATTTCCTGAGGCTGGAAAATGGGCGTTACTTATTAGGAAATTTTAACAAGAGTTGAAACAAAAGACTTTTCCAATCACTTTATGGTTAACCGGAGTCCCTGGGTGGCATAAATGAGCATTCAACTGCTAGCCAAAAGGTTGGCGGTTCGAACCCAACCGGAAGCACCTCATAAGACAGGCTTGGCGATCTGCTTCTGAAAGGTCGCAGCCTTGAAAACCCTATGGAGCAATTCTACTCTGCACACACAGGGTCGCCATGAGTCAGAGTCAACGCCATGGTAACAAACAACAACAAAGATGGATTAAAAAACCTCAGTGAACCAAATAACCAGCTTCTAAAGCATTTCAGTTAACCCATTGTTTATATAAATGGTTTTGGATACTTGTTTTTAATTTAAAAGTGTAAAGGTAAAATTCATCCACTCCTATAGTTGAAGTGTTACAGATTCCAAAATAGGCAACTAATTAACATTTCATTCTATGCCTATACCTACTGTATGTCTTAGGGTTCCCCATACCGGCCCTGAATTAAATATTCTGTCCTTTGTCCTTGTAAACAATAATAATCCCCGAAATTTGAATTAAACCACAACACCCAGACACCACCTTAAAACTGCATAAAATACTTTGTCAGACTACGTGTGTGCTAGTCATTATCTCTACCAAATTCAGTTATTATGCTTCTCTCCCAGGAATCTGTAAAACCAGCCTTAGTACTTTTTCCAGGAGCTGTCATCTGGAAGAGAAAACTTTGTTAAGGGAACAGGTTCCTAAAGGCAATGATATTGTTGGTAAAAAAAAATACATGAACCATTATTTCAATGTTATTAACAATACTGTGTTAATTCTATGTTAAAAAATCTGTTCTCAATTTGATACTTGTGATTTGTAGTGAGCTGTTTGTGAACCCTGTAAATTCTGCTTTAATCCTGACCCTTCTTCTCACTCAAAAATGGCCAGTTAATGCAACCAATGTCACAAAACAATTTGTGTATAAATTTTTTAATGAAAAACTAATTGCACTGTAAACTTCCATCTAAAACATGCATTAAAAAAAAATATTGAACAAAAAAAAAGACAAAAAACTACGTACCATACAATTCTAATCACGTGAAGTTCAAGAACTGGCAAAACTAGTTAGCAAATCATCCAAATAACAAAACAGTGGCTACCTATAGATGGGAGAGGGGAAGGAGGGAATTGGTTTTGACTAAATGAGTCCTTACGTTCATCACAACTCATGATTTAAAACCTGTGCGTTCATGCATGTACATTTTTTAAATAAAAAGTACAGTCTGTTTCCTTTCACTTAAAAAAAAAAAAAAAAGGGCAGTTAACAGGATACCTCTCATATAATAATCTTCATTTGACTCCAGAAGAATTCCAAGTGACCTGGAAGTGGCAGTTAGAAGCAATTAACTGACTCACTGTCTCCCTCCATGTTCTCTGGAATTCCTGAAGAGCTGGATAAAAAGGAAGGCTCTCACAGATCTGACTTCAAGATGACTTCTGTACCCTCACCATACCACTGACTCTACCCTTCCCTAACAACTTTTTTACAAGAATATTAAGACATCTCTTTTCATCCAACAATTGATTTTGAGCACGTACGTAGTGCCAGGCACTACACCAGATATAGCCCAAGAAAATTAAGGAGTACAAAATGGGCACTTTTATTTAGTTGGGAAGAGAGACACATTTAATTATGTAATTATGAAGGAAACAAATCAGATGAACCAACAATGGAGAGGGGGTTCCAGCTTAGGGTGCTGAAGGAAGAATTCCCTGAGGAACTGAAGAGCTAAAGGTTGAGAAGAAACAGTTATGCAAAAAGCCTAGAAGAAGAATATTCTACATAAAGGAACAGGAAACAGTATGTTGGGGAAATTTAAAAAGATCAGCTTACCTGGAATAGGGAACAACTGAGGGAAGTGTGGTTGGAAAGAGCGCAACGGTGGGCTGAAGCGTAGCGATTGTGAGGATGGTGCAGGACTGGGCAGTGTTTCCTTCTGTTGACACAGGGTTGCTGTGAGGTGAAACCAACCCAACAGCATCTAACAGCAAGGTCCTGCGGGGCCTAGGGAAGCTACTGAAAAGTGTTACACAGGAAAGTAATTAATTCCACTTACGTCCTTTGAAGATCACTCTGCTGGATCGGTGGAGGTATGAGCAGAAGCAGGGAGAAGAATAAGGAAGACATTACAGTCATCTAAGTAAGAGATGATGGTAGTTCAGGCTAGGGTGACAGCAGTTACCATAGAGAAAAACAGGGATTTAAGATCTATTTAGGCGGTAACTTGCCAATAGTTTGGATCAACAAATTTGCTGATGGATAGGAGGTGTAAAACAAAGCCATACAGGACTCCATGATTTGTAGCTTAAGCAACTGAGTGGATGGTGGGGCCGTTTACTGAGATGGGTACAATTAGTGAGGGAACAGATGGGGTGTTGGAGGAACACAGAGTCCTATCAGAAGTATGAAACTAGTGAATCATCAAGAAATCAAGTAGGCATGTGGATGTGAATCTAGAGCTCAAAGGAGAGGTCTGAATGGAACATTTAAAATGTGGACATCATGAGCATGAGGGTTCATTGGTGACCTGGACAAGATCTGTTTTAGTGTAGCAGTGGGGACCAATAGTAGACTGCAGTGGGTTGAAGAAGAAAGAAGAGGGATAAATATCTTACAGTTCTCTCTATAGGGTCACTATGAGGCAGAGTCAATGGCAATGGGTTTTTTTTTTTTTAATCTCTGAGGAGGAAACAAAGGGATGGACAAAGTTGACATCAGGGATTGTGAGAGAAAATTGGAAGTTGCGGCCCAAGTGATTTACTGCTGTCACTTGGCTGTGACTGCTAAACTCCAAAGAGATACATCTCAAGCTTTCTCAGATTCATCCTTTCTTATCGTTATATACAAAGCATAACACACACACCTTTTTCTTCTGTACTCTTCTAGCCTATCCAGCCCACAGGGCATTAGAATATGTTTATGTACCAGACTGAATTAAATCTATTGCTAGAAATCACATTTCTGGTGTGAGACTAGAGTGGGAAAGAAAGATGTACTTTAAATCTTTTACTCACAAATGCCAAAAAAAGTTCAATGGCTTTCTCTGTAACTCTGCCCCGTAATATGGGTTAAGTATCAGCATCATGCTCCATTGAGCCCCGGCACTTCCCCATCATGAAAATAGGAGCTGATATTTTCCAAGAGTTTATGCTTTATCAGGCCCTCTCACCGAATCTCTACCTCAGCCTCATGAGAAGTAGGAACTGTTAGCTCATTAGTTGAGGAAACTGATGCAGAAGGGTTAATTTAACATGCCCAGAGTCACAATAAATGATTTAAGACTGGAACCTGACATTGGAGTCGGACTTCAAAGCTCTAAGGTTAAGCCACTTAACCATTATTCCCGATGGGCTCCACCAGGCCACAAGCTCTGTGAGAAAGGGGCTGGTTCAGTCTTTTTATCATTATATTCCTAGCTTTTGGCTCATGCTTAATACATAACAGGAGTTCAAGTAGTTGTTGAATGAGTCTCACTTCAGATTTCTCTCCAGCACTTGATCGAAGTGTTTAAGATACAGCTTGCAAACAGCAAGTTACGGCAGAGAGGAAGAAAATCTCTTCCATTCTGACACAAAATAAGCAGTCATAGAGCAGACACATCTCAAGAATTAATTCTTCAGCATCTTGTTCCAGAAATGAAGGTTCTGCCATCAACCCTGTTTCACTCTTATTAGAGCAAGGTACCCTCCTTATTGCCTCCTTATCCAGCATATATCCCAGTTAGAGACCTTAAGGAAATTGGGGAGAGGGGGTGGAGATTAAATATGGAGTCTTTTGTGCAAAATAATCAAGTTGTAAATGGCTCTGGGTAGCATCATAAACTGGTACTCATAGGGAAGCTTTCCAAACATCCCCCTCCCCATTTAACCATCTCTAACCTCTGCAAGCAAAAAATGTCTTACTTGAATCGGTGCCACCTACTGGGTATCCCTGCCTCAGCATATTTTTCCTTGCTCATCTGTGGTGGTATGTCTGATGGAGAGACTGTTAGGTCCAGGTGTTTCTGTTCGAGTGCTGCTGTGTAAGGCCCTACAGTGGTTAACAAAACTAAGCCGGTGGAGCCAAATACTGTACTAGACGTTGCTAACTGATCATGTATCTTTTTCCGCGCTCAGATGTAACCTCCGCTTTCTGGTGTAATACTTCAGGCAGGCAGCATTCCCAAGAGATAAAATATATTTTGTGTCAACTCCACCTAAATCCACCTTCAGGATAGCCTGGAGGATGTGGAATTCAGAGTATACCGGTAACTCTCTAAAGGAAGTGAACGGGGGATCTTCCTCAGGATGAACATCTAGGTACGCTAGGTTCTGCAGCGGAGGATGGAGGGAAACACGTGAACGGGCTGTATAGTCTGTTCTGTGTACACACTTGCACATCTGAAGTGTGCTGCTTGAAAGCCATGGATGGAAGTAATTTGGGAGTTGAGTAAGTTTCCCAGGCTGCACGGAGCCCACTTCAGTGGAACCGTTCACAGAGTTGTTGATTTATGGACCTCAAATCCACCCTAACCTAACACTATCCATAGTGCTCTCATTCCCAGTAAGCACTCCTAGGAAAAGCTTTATACAGCAGAGATTTCAGCAATTTCTAACATGGATTTGAGTTTCAAGCAACAGGGAGAAGAATGTTTTCTTCTCTAGAGAGATGCTCTGTTGTTTATAGCTACCGTTTAGCAACTGAGGATACTTTCATAGGCTGGTCTTCAGTCTCTGGTTTGCCAAACTGACTTCTTTTTGTTCTTTCAGCTCCTTTGAAGACTATGAAACAGATGAACCTGTCCCTCCCTCTGAATTTGGAAACAAAGGAAATAAAATAGTAACCTCAAACCTTTCAGAGAAATGTGGAAAGCTTCAGTCAGTGGATGAAGAGTAGCTGTATTTTGGATGTTCTTTCTTGTGAAGAAATGCTCGTTTGTACACTGCTTTCTTAAAGGCTTTGATTTCTGCAAGTGTGTGTCTGCCCTAGGAACCTTAAAGTGTTTTTAAGCAATAGGTCTGGATACACACTCAACTTGGGAGACTCCTCCAGTTTGCCTCAAACCTCTTGCAGAGCTTTTCCTCAAAACCAAATATAATCATGTACATCACCTTCCAAAGTCTGAGAATCCACTCTCTACAACCCTGATTATACCAGGGATCTCTTGTGGACAGTGCCAAGCACAGTTCACTCTACAGAAGTAGGAACTGCCTCACTGTCGGTCAGCATCCCTGAGGCCCCTCAGGGCTCCTATGGAGCCTAAAAGAAACCTTCAACTTGAGTTAAAAATTTTTGAAACTTGAAAGAGCAGTAAGGGCTTCCAGAGTTGACTTAGCCCTGGTAATAAAAGCACTGCCAAAACATCTCAGAGACTTCTTTCAATTTTATTTGTACTGGAGTTGAAAGATCTTGAACTTACCAGTTTAATTTCACAATGACCTGCCAAGCTATGAGTCACTTTACATCCTCAGGTATTGTAACCACTGGGCTTTCCAACCTTATTGCCAAGCTTTGAATAATCCTTCCCCAATCATGACTGTAGATCTTATATAAAATCTCAAGAAAAAACTTACTAGATGAAGACAAGTACAGAATTTGGTTCACATCTGGGGAAAAAACTCTTTAACATTTGTAGAGAACTGATTTATTAATCTCCAAATTAGTTGAATCCCCCGTCTCTTCGTATTAGAAGGCCTATTTGAAGACTTAAAGGAAAATTAAAGACTTACATGAAAATTTTTAACTACACTATATTCCTTCCTTTACTAAGTATTACAAAGTAGGCGGACAGTAAAGGCCTCAATGTAAACAGTTTCTTCATGTTGAAAACAAACTACTATTCCAGGCACCTTTTTAACATCTTTGTCAAAAATCATCTTTTCCTCTTGTTTTGTTTTTTATCTTAAGTCCTAAAAGTGTCAGAATAGCTTCCCTTCAGCACCATCTTGGCCCCCTTGCAGGTCTGCAGGTCAGGCATTTAAGTAACCATACCTTGGGCTATGGTAGGCAAAAAGTGAGGGAATTTATAAACTCCATAATCAGCAAGTTAACAATCCTTCCTGAGACAAAATCCTCCCAGTTTCCTGTTATTTTATCTTCATGATTAGAACTGACCATCTGTTTAATGGAAACCATTATAGAAAGTGACAATTATTAAAACTAATAGTTTACGCAGAACAAAGTTTAAAAGTGACTAAATTTAGAAAACACTACATGCAGTAACCTAAGAACACTGATAAAATTATTAGGATTACTTATGTGATAACATGAATTTATTGTCCAGCCCATCCAGCCTTTACCAGGGAAGAAAAGCAACCATTTATTTCAGATAAAAATACAAAAAATGTTTAATACTGGCTTTTTTTAGAACCAGATATGCTTTAAAGGTTTTATTATCCGTAATGATCTAAACTGTTTCTAAGACTCAGCAAAAAAATAAAAATATTCATTTTTCCAGTGTATATATATATTTTCTTAACATCTGGCTTTGCCTTTTTCCCTTGTTGCTCCATACTAAAGTCATCTTACTTTAATTTTGACCCGTATTTAGTTTAAAAACAGTCTGTAAATGTAAAAGTACAGCTAGCAATACTATTGCATTTAAGATAAGGCTGGTTTAAAATAAATTTAGGTTTCCCAAAGTACCACATTTTCAGACATTATAAACATATGTTTCATGTACTCTTAGATCTGAATGCAAGGAGTGTGACTTGAGAAACTAGGGCAGTATGTTGCTTGACTTTCTGGTAAAGATCACGCTGAATATAATCATTACTGCCAAACCGGAAATTTCAAGTTATAATATTCCAGGCTCCTTGATAAAAGATACATCAAAGGTTATCATGATCTTAATGCTATTCAGTGAAACTTGAGTTTCACAGCATAACATTAATTGCTGAGGTAATCAAGATAAAATAGAATTCTGTGTATTTTCCCTGCACCTTATTCTGTATCACCATGTACTGTTCAAGTGTTTATAAATAAGAAGTCATTTGCTCAGTTTTTGTAAACGATAAGGTGTGTTTGGATGGAGAAGGCTGCATGACTTTTGTTTTTCCCTTTTTGCAAAACGAAATAAAGAAAAACTGTCAAATATGAATCATGTTCACTAGAATGATCACTATGCACTTTTGGTTCTAATCACACTTATAACTAAGTTTGGAGCCCTGGTGGCGCAGCAGTTAAAAGCTCAGCTGCAAACCAAAAGGTTGGCAGTTCGAATCCACCAGCAGCTCCTTGGAGACCCTATGGGGCAGTTCCACTCCGTCCTACAGGATCACTGAGTTGGAATCGCCAGCAACAGGCTTGGTTTTGGTTTTTGGTAACTCAATTTATGTTTGAAAAGTTATACTGTATGTAAACAAGCTTGAGTTTCAGAAAATAACTCTTTGAACCCCTAGGAAAACTATCAAGTAAGGTCTGGAAGGGTAACACCCCACACTGAAGTGGTTTCCTCTGGTGAAAGGAAGGAGGATTAGGGTTTGGGTGTGAGAGGTTCAAAGGTGACTTTAGCCTTATGCATAATGTTTTTTTAAACAGAATGTGTATCTGTTATTTCAGTAACTATTTAAAAAGCAGAGGGAAAAGCATAAAATGCATTCAAGTATTAGATTTAGATAATGTATTTTGAATTTAGTATTTCCTAAAGCATTTGTTACTTCTGGTTGGGGGGGGCAATTTCATTTTTCATCTGATCATTGTAAAACTCCTCGTGTGCTTCAGCAAGATCATCATGGAATTGTTCTGAGAGCCAAAACACAATGAATAAAACAAATGCTTTACCCTAGGACCAAACTAAACCTGCTAAACAAAAGATAAACCGTCAGCTCTAAAGCTTCTTACATAACCTTCAGAGAAAAATCATTTGATCATCTATGTTAATAACGAGGACCCAAAGAGCACTGAAGATGTGTCATATTAAATGCTGTTAATGTTTGGTGGTTTCCAAGCCTCATGAGGTAAATCCAGTCACTTCAGGAATAATCTGTCAGTCATGCCAAGTTAGCCATTGATCAGCATTCCCAAATAACTCGAGGCATAAAAACAATATAAAAATCAAGGCACTGTAATTAATTACTCTTCCCCCAGATGTATAAAGCAGACCACTCAGAGCATGCTATCCCAAACTCCTCAGTATTCTACAACATAGAATTAGAAAACTAACATTTATTGGTAAATTTGAAGGTGTAATACAGGTTTCCAAAAATGTGGCAGTGAGAATACCAGCATAAAAAAGAGAAACTTGTGCTAAAAACCACCTGAATTCATCACTGGCAATATTACATAACAATCAAGGCCTTCACATACTGATGATTTCCACTTTGTCTATATTGCCAACCTCCCATGCCTCAAAAACAGAAAACTAGTATTATCAAACTTGGGACGCAATAAAGTACTTTATGAATTTCAAGATCATAGTATCAGGAAATTGAGATTTGCAAAATATATCCTAATCACCCATGTGTACAATCTCATTTCTAGTCATTTTTGCAGTGATCATTAGTAAATAAAGAAAAGATTTACAAGTTTATATAGCAGGGCATCTGGGTTCAACACAAAATTATTACAAATTTTAGGCAAATACATGTTTCATAAGACACTGCTAACACTTGAAGGAATTAAATAAAATTCCAAAACTTGGAAAATAAAGACAAGACAACTAAGAAGCATTTTCCACCATTTACTCTTGTTATCAAAAATAGTTCAATCTTCTTGCAAAACAGAAACAAAATAGTACATACTGGACACATAC
The DNA here is from genome assembly GCF_030014295.1 of Loxodonta africana. NCBI lineage: Eukaryota > Metazoa > Chordata > Mammalia > Proboscidea > Elephantidae > Loxodonta > Loxodonta africana. The sequence continues at coordinate 42,376,410 of NC_087367.1, read as the reverse complement.
ATCACATTTTTCTTCCTATGGCTTTAGCCCACCCCCACCCCACCAAAAGAGACAAAGGGGAGGAAAAAAAAAAAAAAAACAACAACAACAACAAAAACAACTCTACCTGACCACATTCACAGAAAATGACACCAGGATACACTACAAAACAGAAGGAGGTGTCATCTGCTCTGTGTCCAAAGGTTTCGTCTCCATTTTTTGTACTAGGTGAGTAACCATCATTGAACATGCTGAGTGCCAAATCAAAACATAACTTCAATATATCTCAGATCTCACTAGAGATGGTGAATGTAGTAGAAATTGGAGATTTTCCAGCAGTATTTTTAAGTAAGCACTGTGAAAGCAGCATCTCGAAATTCACCAGGTCACGTCTTTACAACCTAGTCAGTCCTTGTTTTATTTGGGCTGTGCTCTTTGAGGCAACTGACTAGATTTCCCTTCAACAAAATATTTGTGACTCATTTGCCTTCCCCATAAAAACTGAAGGGAAGAAGGGCAACACGGGAACGTAGTTTGTGCTTTACATGGAAAAGGGCATTCTGAAGAAAATCCTCTTAGCTTTAAACCTACCTAAACGCACTAAAAAAAAAAAAAAAAAAAAATTTTTTTTTTTTTTTTTTTTTTAAACGCACAGGCTTCATAAAAAGGCATTTTTATTAGGCTTCTACAAAGAAGCCTTCATAATGAATAGCACCCTAAAAAAAAGAGCATATTCAAAATAAAATCTGTGGCAAACTATTAAAGGAAGCAAATATTGAATAAGTGGCCAATGGCAATAAGTATAATGCATAAATCTGGGTAAGTCTGGGGGCATTATTCCAAAATTATTTCAAATAAATCCTAATTTCTAAGTAAAACATTTTTTTATAATTGTTTTAAGTTCTGTCACATATGTATAGTCCAAATTCAATTACCTTTGGAATAAAACTACTTTTCTCCACTTCATTTAACCAATTAGAACACTGTTCAAAGCGAAGGAGGGGTGTAGAATTTTTTCCTAGAAATGAATCAGACTTAACTAAAAAAAGGGCTCAACTCAGAAGAGTTTTGTAGCATAAACAGAACAGCTAAACATCTGCGGTCTGATAGAATTTCAGTTTTTTTCACTTTTTTAAAAGACGGATTTCTTAAATATTCTAATGAGGGGCCAATAAATTTTCTTTCATAATACTGCTGATTTAAGAACTGCTACATACACCACGTAGCCAATTTTCATGATCAGAAATGGTATTATGTCACCACAAAGGTTGAGCTGGACACATCAGCTTTTCAACAGGAGAAATATCAATGGCATCTGAAGGCAGCACTGAGTCTCCTGAACAAACTAATGGCTACTTTTCCACAAAAAAAAAATTAGCACAATCTTTATGTACTGACTAGATACCACTTCCTTACATTTAATCATAAACTTTGATTATGCACAAAGCATGACCATAAACAATGAGGTTAATGTTATTTTCCTTGCCAAAGTTCATTTTGTATAAATCAGCTGCATCAGCATTTGTTCTCAAACTATGAGGTTCTGTAAGAACTAAGGACATATAGTTGTAGGGTTACTCCTCCATTAACTGCAAACTATTTCCCCGACACTAACACATATAACTTAGCAATGAAAACACTTGATACAAGTGATCTATACGCAGGAGCTCCGGCAAGTTAAACCAACAGAACCATAGCTGCCGTAAAACTGTAGCTATTTTTCCTACCAGAGGTAGGTCTAAAGACCCACTGATTTAACAGTCGAATCTCATGTCTATAGCTTCATCCAAACTTTTATCATCATGTGTACTGGCAGCTAAAAATGTTGTTACTGGGGACCCTGTGACATTAATTACACTGGTGCTAGTACTAGCATTGCGTACGGCAATGCTAGTCACATTAATGCCCAAAGTGAGCCTGGTCTGCTCCAAGGCCTTTTCTGGCACAGCAAACGCCTCCAGCTTCTTCTCCCCATTGGCCATATAGGAGTTTTGGCAGCCACGACATATACAATCTAAGCAGGCTTTGCGGTTAGAGTAGCAAGGGCAGCGTTGGCCGCGGCATGTAAGAACACTTGGATTTTGAGTAGCACGCCCACATTTACACCCTTTCTTTTCCTGGGGTTTTTTGTACACAGTCTTGGTAGGACATCCTGGCATAAAATGATGAGTAGGAATCTTTTCCTTTACTGCTTTATCTTTTTTTAGAATACCTGGCTTGGTTTTAGAGTGAGATTTCTTCGATCCATGTTCATGACTCTTTTTCATGCTTTTAGTAGATAAAAGTACGGTTTTACTGATTTTGGGTGTTGTGCCTCCATTGGGAACAGTTGCTATAGGCTGGAGAGAGATTTTGCTCTCCCGTTTCACTGTCACGGGAGCAGATGCCCCCAGTGTTGGGCCTCGGATAATGGTAGAAATTGGAAGTGGCTGAACTTTCTCACTGTCACTTTCTGATCTGGATCTTTTTCTATTCAACTTTGCTACCTTCGGAGTTGCTGCTGTACATGATAACCCATGAAGTGCAGGACTGGTGGACATGAAAACATTATGGCTAAGAGACTGGGAAGAAAGCTGCAGAAAAGGTCCATTGGATACAGTGGCTTCCAAGTTGGGCTGCAAATTAGGGCAACAAACCTCTGTATTCGAAACTGTTTCTAAGCTGCGGAGTACTTCTTCAACACTCAGTAACAGAGAGTCACCAGGTTTTATGTCTTCGCTGAAACTGCAGATATCAATGCCTGTGGAGCATAAGTCAGTGGCTACCGTGTCACAGACAGGTGGCAGGCTGTCAGACAGATCCTCAGTTTTTATGTCAACAGTGTTACATACATCAATCGTATTTGAATGTTCAGGTGAAGGAATATTAATACCAAATCTATCTATTGAAAGCCCATTATAAGTAGGCAAACCATTGATAACAGAACCGCCAATAGCAATGCTGAGGGTGCTTTCAGATACTGGAGATAAACTAGCTTGAGGATCAGTCGTAGGTTCTGAGGTTGAAGGTAAAGGGGAATGTGTCAAACACAAAGTAAAGGATGAATCTGAGGGTTTTTCTGTCTCCTCACAAAACAATGATCCATCATTAAGCAAAGCCAAAATATCAGAAGAACAGTCGACTGCTTCTATTATATCCCGTGCCAAGGCAGTCTGTGTTATATATTCACATAATTTTTTGTAGCAATTCACTAGGATGCTTAACTGCTTGTTCTCCTCAAACTGCTCATAGTCTTTGCACCAGCTACATGAAGGTTTCATCATCATTTTCTTGCCTTTACAAGTTTTGCAGACATAGTGTTGGCAGGTGGAGTTGGTAGGTGCAATAGGGTCTTGTAGCAAATGTCCTAAGAGGGGAAAAAAAGGAGGAAAGCAAAAATTTTAGTAAAATAAACAAACATTTTCATATACTGGAATTAAGATGAGATTATAAGTAATCTGTCAAAATGTGAGACTGTTTAAACTCACCAAACAGCAAAAAATACAAAAGAAAGAGAACAATACTCAATAGCTCACTTCATTTCCATGCCATATTCCCCATTCCCTTATCTCAAATAGTGGGAATCTGCAGTTTTCTGGTCTGGGGCTGCCCCCATTCTCCAAGATAGATCATATAGGAGGCTGTAAAACAAATCTCAATGAACATAAAAGAATTTAAATCATACAATGTTCTCTGGTTACAACAGAATTAAATTAAAAATCAAGGAAATCCCCAAATACTTGGAAATTAAACATTAATTTAAATAACCTATGAGTCAAAGAGGAAATCACAGGGCAATTAGAAAACATTTTGAACTGAATGAAAACAAAAACATGACATATCAAAACTTAGGAAATACTGCTACAACACTACCTAAGAGGGAATTTTATACCTTTGAAGTTTGATAACCAGAAAAGGCCTTGGAACCAATAACCTAAGCTTTCACCTTAATAAAAAAGAAGGGCAAACTAAGTGGTAAGAAGGAAATATTTAAGATTAGAGCAGAACCCAATAAAAGAGACAACAGAAAAACCAAAGAAATAAATCAGTAACACCAAAAAGTGGTTCTTTAAAAACACCTAAAACCTTAGCTAGAATGTACACCAAAAAAAGAGAAGATACAAATTACCAAAATCAGGAATGAAGAGGTCAGGACATCACCAGTACCCTACAGAAATTTAAAGTGTTAGAAGAAAATACTACGAACAACTTGAAGCTTAAATGAAACGGATGAATTTCTAGAAAAACACAAATTACCAAAACTGACTCAAGAAAAAATCTAAAGACCTGAATAGTCTAACAACAAATTTAAAAAGAAATTAATAACCTAAAATTGATGAGGAGAAAATTCACTATATTAAGGCCAGTTTTAACCCTGACACCAAGGCCAGACACAAGAAAACACAGACCAAACCTTCATGAACATACACACAAAAATCCTTACCAAAACATTTAACAGAACCCAGAAACATAATCCAACACAAACTTACAGTAAAAAATAAGTATCTCAAGACAAGAGAAATAGAAACTTCTCCAACCTGAAAGCAGGCATCTACATCCAACCATACTTAATGCTGACACACTGAACATTCCCCTCTTTTTCCCTCAAAGTTCAGGAACAAGGAAGTGTATGCCAGTTTCCACCATTTTCTATTCAACATTGTACGAAAGGTTCTAGCTAGTGCAATAAGGTCAAAGAAAAAAAAATGTACTCAGGTTGAAAAGAAGTACAACTTTTTTAGTAACAGATTACATGACCCAATATATACAAAATCCTAAGAAATACATACAATACACAAAACCCTATGAGAACTAATAAAGGAATTTACCAAAGTCCCAGGAACAAGCTCAATATTAAAAAAAAAAAAAAAAAAACTATTTCTGTAAATTAACAATACCAGAAATTGAAATTTTTAAAATTCCATTCACAATAGTATCAAAAAAGAAAACACTAAAAATAAATTTAAGAAATAAAAGATCAGACAAACTTAAAACCAAGATCTATTGTAAGAGACAAAGGCATTAGATAAAGATATAAAGGTCAATTCATCAAAAAAAAATATATATAACAATTATAACTACAGATGCACCAAACATCAGAGCCCCAAAATATATGAAGCCAATACTAAAAGAATTGAAGGGTGAAACAGACAACACAATGATAGTTGGAAAATTCAATACAGCAGTTTCAATAGTGGAGAGAAGATCCAAAAAAAAAAAAGATCAATAAGGAAATTAAGAATATGAACAACACTATAAACCAAACACACATATAAAGACTACCCATTAAAAGCATAATATACCTTCTTCTCCAGTGCATATGGATCACCCTCCAGGACAGGCCATATGCCAAGTGACAAAACAACTCTCAATAAATTTAAAAAGACTAAAATCATACAAAGTATCCTCCTACAACCACAATCGAGTGAAACTAGAAATTAGTAACAAAAGGAAAACTGAAAAACGCGCAAATATGTTGAAATGAACCAATGGGTCAAGCAAAAAAATCAAGAAAGCAATCAGAAAATACAACTTGAAGAGTGTAATCAACTTCACTGAATTGTACCTGAGTAAACTACTGAACTGGTTTATGTTCTACTATGTATATTCTCAAAAACAACAAAAATGAACTAAGAACAACAATCTACCACAAAAAAAATCAGAAAATACACAGACGTTAATGAAAATGAAAGCACAACATACCAAAACTTATGAGATGCAATAAAGGTAGTGCTCAGAAGGAAAGAAAGAAATCAAATCAAGAATCTAATTTTACAACTGGAAGAACTAGAAAAATCAAGCAAACTAAGCCCAGCGCAGGGACCCTGAGTCCAAAGGACAGTCTAGTCTCCTGGCTCTTGTTTCTTGGTGGCATGAGCCCCCATGTCTCTCTGCTGGCTTCTCTTTTTTATATCTCAAAAGAGACTGAGGTAAGACACAACCCCATCTTGTAGATTTGAGTCCTGCTTCGTTAACATAGCTGCCACTGATCCCACCTCATTAACATCACAGAGGTAGAATTTACAACACATAGAAAAATGGCATCCAATGACAAAATGGTGGAAAATCACACAATACTGGGAAACATGGACTAGCCAAGTTGACATACATTTTGGAGGGACACAATTCAATCCATAACACATATAAACACTGACTCAAAAAGAAATAAAAGACATCAACAGACGCATAACAAGTGAAGAGACTGAATCTAGTCAAAAACCATCCAAAAAGAGAAAAGTCCAGGACCAGATGGCTTCACTGGGCAATTTTACCAAACATTTAAAGACTATAAAAATGCCAATCTTTCTCAAACTCTTCCAAAAACAGAAGAGGGAACATTTCCTAACTCATTCTACGAGGCCAGCAATGCCCTGATTATCAAAGCCAGACAAAGACACCACAAGAAAACTACTATCCCTTATGAATATAGATACAAAAATCTTCAACAGTACTATCAAACTGAATCTAATACCATATTAAAAGGATTAGACACCATAACCAAGTGCGATTTATTCCAGGAATGCAAGGGTGATTCAGCATTAGAAAATCAGTCCTTGAAATACCCCACATTAATAGAACAAATAAAAAGAAACATGATAATCTCAATGGACACAGAAGAGGCATTTAACAAAATCAAACACCCTTTCGTAATAAAAACACTCAGGAAACTAAGAACAGAAGGAAAATTCCTTCATCTAATAAAAGGCATCTATGAAAAATCCACAGCTAACATTCTATTCAACAGAGAAAGACCGAGAGCTTTTCCTCTTAAGAACAGGTCATCCAAGCTACAACAATACTGGCCTGGAGCAACAGAGGGAGGAGGAGACCCAAGAATCCAAGAAGGAAACGGTCAGCAGGTCTGACTACCTCAATGAACTACTTCCTTCCTTTTCCATGAGACCAGAAGAAATGGGTGGTGACTGGCTACAATTACTGAACATTTTGATCAGGGACCCAATAGATGGATCTTGATCAAAAGGAGGAAAACTGTGGAAGAGAACCTCATATTCTTATGGGAAAACCAGATTTACCAGATACACTGCAACTGGAGGAATCCCCAAATCCAATGCCTGGAAACAACTTTTAAACCTGGAAGCAAAATTGTCCTAAAAAGTCATCTTTAAAAGCAGTTCAGCTCAATTAATGATGTTTGCCTTCTGACTGGAAAGGGTGATATTATACTACATACAGAAAATCAGTAAAGTCCACAAGAAAACTTTTAGAGCTAATAGAGAAATTCAGCAAAGTTGCAGGGTACAGGCAACAAACAACATCAGCTGGATTCCTATGAATCAGCAATGAGAAATCTAGAAGACAAATTAGGGGAACAATTCCATTTACGACAGCATCTAAGACAATAAAATACTTAGGAATAAATGTAACCACAGACATAAGGACTTATACAATGAAAACTATAAAACACTGCTGAAAGAGATTAAAGATGACAAATAAATGGAAAGACATTCCATATGCATAGATTAAAATACTTATATTGTTAAGATGTCAACACTATCCAAAGCAATCTACAGACACAATGCAATCCCGATCAAAATTCCAACAGCTTTCTTTACAGAAATACAAAAACAAATCGCAACCTGGTTTTAAAAACATACTATATATAGGAGGCTGGAAACCCTGGTGGCGTAGTGGTTAAGTGCTACAGCTGCTAACCAAAAGGTCTGCAGTTTGAATGCACCAAGCACTACTTGGAAATTCTATGAGGCAGTTCTACGCCGTCCTATAGGGTCGCTATGAGTTGGAATCGATTCGATGGCAATGAGTTTTTTTTTGTTTCATACAGGAGGCAGGCCAAGATAGCAGAGTAGTCAGACATCTCCTGTGGTCCCTCTTACAACAAAGACCTGGAAAAAACAAATGAATCAATTATATATGACAATCTAGGAGCCGTGAACATCACAGGCAAACTAAAGAATCAAACTGAGCGGCAGGGGGAAGGAGACATAGTTCAGAAGCAGCAAGGAGTTGCCAGACCTGACCTGGTGGGAACCAGCACCGCGCAGGCCAGATCCGCTGGCAAAAGCACAGTGACACAAGCAGTAGCATTCGGGATGAGTTTTCCACATAGGGAGAAACCAAGCAGCAAAGAGTCCACTCATGCCTCCATAATCAGCGAAAAGCAGCATTCTCGCAAAAGGTAAATACATGTGTCTAGTCTACCCCATGGACCAAAAACTACCCCTTTTGGAAAAAACTCTCTCCCATTTCGCTGACCCCTCCCTGCTCTGCACTGGGTCCCCAGCCAACTTCAGCAATAGCCACTTTCCCTGGGCCCGAAGTAGGACCTGTCACACACCCTGAGCCATTCTCCTGCCCTTGGGGAAGGAAAAAAAATTAACAAACAGGGAGAAAATAATCTGCCGGCTCCCCTAAGCCGGGAACTCGGCAGAAGCAGCTTCTTTGCCTAGACAGAGGCATAAGGGGTCCACAGACTTTGAATGCCTTTCATCCCTGCATAGACCTGTGTGGGCCCATCTCAACAGCATAGGCCGTCATCATCACAGTACAACAGGGTATGTACCTGAAGTCTAACCTCAACTGTTTCAGCTATATGGTGAAGAGGCAGGCTCCTGATGTTTGACACAGCTCTGCCTATTATGCACGGTCCTCATTTACCCACATCGGGGGCCTGAGGATTGGTGGCTCTACCCATGCCACCTAGCCTTCCATGACAGAGGTCCAAGGATAAGTGGTACCTCCCAGTCCTTACAGCCAACAGCACTGGATGCCTATGATCTGGCTGCAAAACCCACCCACCTATGCACTCTAAAGAACAGGGACACGCTTTCCTGTGTGTGATCTTATACACAGAAAACCCTGAAGATCCACAAGAAAACTACGTAATACACATACAAAATACACATACAAAAATCAGTTGGATTCCGCTACACCACCAAAGAGAACATCGAAGAGGAAATCACCAAATTAATACCATTTACAGCAGCCCCCAAAAAGATAAAATACTTAGGAATAAATCTAACCAGACCTATACAAGGAAAACTACAAGAGACCCACATAAGTGGAAAACATACCTTGTTCATGGATAGGAAGACTCAACATTGTAAAAATGTCTTCTACCCAAAGCAATCTATAGATACAATGCAATCCCGATCCAAATTTCAATGGCATTTTTTAATGAAATGGAGAAACAAATCGCCAACTTCATAAGGAAAGGGAATAGGCCCGAGATAAGTAAAGCATTGCTGAAGAAGAACAAAGTAGGCCTCAAACTACCTGATTTTAGAACTTATTATTGAGAAAAAACTTATTGAGAATCCAGACGTAAATTCATCCACTTATGAGCAGCTGATATTTGACAAAGGCCCAAAGTCCATTAATTGGGGAAAAGTCAGTCTCTTTAACAAATGGTGCTGGCATAACTGGATCTCCATCCGCAAAAAAAAAAAAAACATGAAACAAGACCGGTCCTCACACCATGCACAAAAATTAACTCAAAATGGATCTAAGACCCAAACACAAAATCTAAAATGATAAAGAAAAAATACGGACAACACTACGAACCCTAATAAATGACATAAACAGTATACAAAACATTACTAACAATGCACAAACACCAGAAGAGAAACTAGATAACTGGGAGCTCCTAAAAATCAAACACTTAAATGCTCATCCAAAGACTTCACCAAAAAAGTAAAAAGACAATATACAGACTGGGAAAAAAATTTTGGCTACGACAAATCTGATCAGTATCTAATCTCTAAAATCTACAAGATACTGCAAAACCTCAACGACAAAAAGACAAATAACCCAGCTAAAAAATCGGCAAAGGATATGAACAGGCACTTCTCCAACGACAACATTCAGGCGGCTAAGGGATACATGACGAAATGCTCACCATCATTACCCGTTAGAGAAATGCAAATCGAAACTACAATGAGATACCATCTCACCCCAACAAGGATAGCATTAATCCAAAGGACACAAAACAATAAATGTTAAGTTGTGGAGAGACTGAACACTTACACACTGCTGGTGGGACTGTAGAATGGTACAACCACTTTAGAAATCGATTCGGCACTTCCTTAAAAAGCTAGAAACAGAACTACCATATGATCCAGCAATCCCACTCCTTGGAATATATCCTAGAAAAATAACAGCTCTCACATAAATAGATATCTGCACATCCATGTTCACTGCAGCACTGTTTACAATAACAAAAAGATGTAAATAACCAAGGTGCCCATCAACGGAAGAATAAAGAAATTGTTACACTCACACAACGGAACACTACGCAATGATGAAGAACAACGATGAATCCGTGAAATGTCTCATAACATGGATGAATCTGGAAGGCATTATGCTGAGTGAAATCAGCCACAAATGGACAAATATTGTATGAGACCACTATTACAAGAACTCAAGAAAAGGTTTATACACAGAAGAAAACATTATTTGATGGTTATGAGGGTGGGGAAGGAGAGAGATGGGTATTCACTAACTAGGTGGTAGACAAGAATTATTTTAGGTGAACGGAAGGACAACACACAATACAGCGGAAGTCAGCACAACTGTACTAAACCAAAAGCTAAGAAGTTTCCTGAATACAACCAAACACTTTGAGGGACAGAGTAGCAGGGCAGGGGACCATGGTTTCAGGGCATATCTAGATCAACTGGCCTAAGAAAGTGTATTAAGAAAACGTTCTGCATCCTACTTTGGTGAGTGGCGTGTGGGGTCTTAAAAGCTAGCTAGCAGCCATCTAAGATGCATCAATTGGTCTCAACCCACCTGGAGCAAAGGAGAATGAAGAACAACAAGGACACAAGGAAAGTATGAGCCCAAGAGACGGAAAGGGCCACATAAACTAGATACTCCATCAGCCTGAGACCCCAAAAACTAGATGGTACCTGGCTACCACTAATGACTTCCCTGACAGGGAACACAACAGAGAATCTCTGATGGAGCAGGAGAAAAGTGGGATGCGGAACTCAAATTCATGTAAAAAGATCACACTTAATGGTCTGACTGAGACTGGAGGGACCCCAGAGGACATGGCCCCTGGACTCTCTCTGTTAGCCCAAAACTAAAACCAATCCCGAAGCCAACTCTTCAGAGAAAGATTAGACGGGACTATAAGACATAAAATGATACTGATGGGGAGCGTGCTTCTTAGCTCAAGTAGACACATGAGACTATGTGGGCAGCTCCTATCCGGAGACAAAATGAGAAGGCAGAGGGGGACAGGAGCTGGCTGAATGGACATGGGAAATACAGGGTGGAGAGGAGGAGTATGCTGTCACAATACAGGCTAGGGTCACATAACAATCTGCGTATGTTTTTGTATGAGAAACTGACTTGAATTGTAAACTTTCACTTAAAGCACAATAAAAAAATTAAAAACAGACTACACAGCTACAGTAATCAAAACAGCCTGGTACTGATGTAACAACAGACACATAGGCCAATGGAACAGAACTGAGAGTCCAGAAATAAACCTACATGTCTACGATCAACTGATTTTTTTTTTTTTTTTAAGTACACATTGTTTTATGACCTTGGTTAACAACCCCACAACATGTCAACACTTTCCCTTCTAGAGCTTGGGTTCCCTATTACCACCTTTCCTGTCCCCTCCTGCCTTTTAGTCCTTCCTTGCCCCGGGGATGGTGTGCCCCTTTAGTATGGCTTTGTTTTATGGGCCTGTCTAATCTTTGGCTTTAGGATGAACCTCAGGAGTGACTTCACTACCAAGTTAAAAGGGTTTCCAGGGACCATACTGTCAGGGATTCTCCAGTCTCAGTCACGCCAGTAAGTCTGTTCTTTTTTTGTACAGTCAACTGATTTTTGACAAGGGTGCTATGTCCATTCGATGGGGGAAAGGAAGAGTCTCTTTAATAAATGGTGCTGGGAAAATTAGATTTCCACAAGTAGAAAAATGAAACAGGATCCATGCCTCACACCATATACAAAAACAAATTCAAAATGGATTAAGGACCTAAATGTGCAAACTAAAACCATAAAATTCTTAGAAGAACAAGCAGAGGTAATGCTGTCAGGCCTACCTTTCAACTATGGGTTATCTAATATTATAACAAAAGCACAAACAGTAAAAGACAAAATAGATAAATGGGACCTCATAAAATTAAAAACTTTTGTTCATCAAAAGACCTTACCAAAAAAGTGAAAAGACAAGATACCGACTGGGAGAATATTTTCAGAAACCATGTATCCAACAAAAATCTAATAACTCATATATATATGAAACTTTGACAACAAAAAAAAAACCTAATCATAAAATGTTCAAAACCCATTACCGTCAAGTTGATTCCGAGTCAGTGACCCTATAGTTAAAGTGGGCAAAGGACTTCAATAAATGTCACCAAAGAAGATATCCAAATGGCCACCAAACACATGAAAAGATGCTCAACATCATTAGCCACTACAGAGATGCAAATCAAAACCACGAGATACCACTTCACTACAATGGCTAAGATAAATAACAAAGGTTGGTGAGGATGTGGAGAAATTGGAACCCTTATTCACGGCTGGTGGGAATGCAAAATGGTACAGCAGAAATCAGTGTGGTGGTTCTTTAAAAAAAAAAACCAACTACCATATGACCAAGCAATCCCACTCCCAGATATATATCCAAAAGACTAAAACAGAGACTTTTACTCCAATGTTCACTGCAGCACCATTCACAATAGCTAAAAAGTGAAAACAACCTAAATGTTCATCAACAGATGAATGGATAATCAAAATGTGGTACATACATACAATGGGATACTACTTGGCCAGTAGGAGAAATGAAGTCTTGATACATGCTACAGTGCTGACAGAGCTTGAAGACATTATGCTGAGCAAGATAAGCCAATCACAAAAGGACAAGTGTTGTATGACCTCACGCATAGCACCTGGGGTGTTAAAAGCTTGCAAGCAGCCACCCAAGCCACAACAATTGGTCGCTATTCACCTGGAACAACAGATGAAGAAGAGTCAGCAGCAGGAGGAGGATACAGATTGTATGGCTAATTGCCTCCATGAACAACTGCTTCCTTTGCTATGAGACCAAAGCTGGATGGTGCCCAGCTACCATTACTGAACATCTTGATTAAAGATTCTATAAAAGAATCCCAACCAAAAAGGGAGAAATACAAAACAGAATTTCAAATTCTCATGGACTCCAGACTTCCTGGAGCCATAGAACGTAGACGAACCCCTGAAGTCCTAAAGACAAACAATAGTTTAGCTTAACTAGTAAAAAATGTCTGCTTTGAGCATTATGCTCTTTTAAGAACTATCTACATGGCATCAAATGGACAACAGCAACTCGATAGATTAGATAGGATACCTTAGAGAGCAGTGAGTTTATATTAATGGCAGAAGAATGACTCAGAAAAAGAGGGTAAGAATGACTGCACAACTTGAAGAATGTAATCAATGTCACTAAATTGTACACATAGAAACTGTTGAACTGGTGTACGTTTTATTGTGCATATTCTCAACAGCAATAATTTTTTTTAACCTGCAAAAAAAAATATGGCAAAGTAAAGAATAAACTAGTGACTATAAAACAGCAAAAAAAAAAAAAAAATGTTTGCCTTGAGCATTGCTTTTTTAAAGAATTACCTACATGAAATCACAGAGGAGCCCTGGGGGCGTGGCAGTTAAGCGCACATATGCTAACTGAAAGGTCAGTGATTCAAACTCACCAGCTGCTCTGCAGCAGAAAAGTGTGGCAATCTGCTTCCATAAAGATCACAGCCTTGGAGACCATATGGGGCAGTTCTACCCTGTCCCACAGGGTCACTACGAGTCGGAATCAACGCAATGGCAATAGGTTTGTATGAGATCAAATTGACAACAGTAACTTTGAAGGACAGACGAGAACTTTAAGGGGCAGAAAGTAATGGTCGAGAAACAATATGGGCAGAGATAGCAGAATCGTGACTCAATGTGAATGTCACATGTACAGTTAGTTCATTTGACAAAATTTGTCAATGAACTATACATGATTTAAAAAAACATGATATTCAAGATTGTACTGCAAGTTCTAGCCAGAGTAAGAAAAAAATAAAAATACCTAAATCGAGAAGGAAGAAGTAAAACTAACCCTATTGGCAAATGACATGATTCTGTATACAGAAAATCTCAAAGAATCTACAAAAAAGCTACGAGAGCTAATAAAGTAATTCAGCAAAGTTGCAAGGTACGACGTCAAAAAACAAAAATCAACTGTGTTTCTCCACACCAGCAATGAGCAATCTGAAAAGTAAATTAAGAAAACAATCCCCTTTACAGTAGCGGCTAAAAGAATAAGATCCCTAGAAATAAATTCAACCAGGGAGGTGAAAGACACGTATTCTGAAAACTATAAAACTCCACTGAAAGAGATTAAAGAAAATCTAAATAAATGAAAGGATATTCCATATTCATGGACTGGAAGACATAATACAGTAGTCCCCAACTTATGACATATTCAAGTTACAACAAACCGCACTTGTGATGGTGCTTTTTTGTTTTCTTTCTGGTACATCTTATTGTTAAAAATACATACTACATACAACGTTGCACTGTATAATTTGCTGATGTTATCCTTCCAAGATGTTCATGTTGAAAGATCAGATTTGTAAAGATACTGATAATAAAAGGCACTAATAACTGAAAAACAAAGATTCAACTTAAAGAAATATTCCACTTACATCAGAACCAACTTTTATCAACACTATACAAAGGGATTCTACAGATTCAATGCAATACCTGTAAGAACTCCGGCAGCTTTCTTGCAGACACGAAAAGTCAATCCTCAAATTTATGAGACTGCCCCCCACAAAAAGAATTAAACCAGTGGCCATCAAGTTAATTCTGACTGATGACACCCCCTATGTGTGGCAGAATAGAACTGTGCTCCATAGGGTTTTCGATGGCTGCGATCTTTTGGAAGTAGATCACCAGGCCTTACTTTTGAGGCAGCTTTGGGTGGATTCAAACTGCCAACCTTTCAGTCAAAAGCCAAGCACTTAATCGTTGCTCTATCCAGAGACTCTACGGAACTGAAAACCAAAAACCAAAACAAACCTGTGGCCGATCACTCAATTCTGACTGAAAGCGACCCTACAGTACAGGAGAGAACTGCCCCATAAGGTTTCTAAGGCTGTCATCTTTATGGAAGCAGACTGCAACATCTTTCTCCACAGGAACAGCTGGTGCATTCAAACTGCCGACCTTTTGGTTAGCAGCTGAGCACTTAACTACTGCACCACCAGGGCTCCTTATGGAACTGAAAGGGCCCCCAAATAACCAAAACAACCTTGAAAAAGTAGTACAAAATAGGAGGGCTCATAAGCGCTCCATATACAAAACATCCTATAAAGCTACAGTACTCAAAACAGTCTGGTACAGGTGTAACAACTGAGAGTCCACAACTGAACCCATACATCTATGTTTAACTGGTTTTCAACAAGAATACCAAGTCATTCAACGGGAAAAGAAAGGTCTATTCAATAAATGGTGCTATGTATCCCAATATTACTGGCACTAATCAAAAAAGTAGAAAATAACAAATATTGGCAAGGTTGGGGAGAGACTGGAACTTTTATACACTTCTAAGGGATGTCCCCCACGTGTCTGTCAGTTTATAGTACTGTGGGGGCTTGTGCATTGCTGTGATGCTGGAAGCTATGCAGGGTCACCCATGGAGGACAGACAAGCTTCAGCTGAGCTTCCAGACTAAGACTGACTAGGAACAAAGACCCAGCAGTCTACTTCTGAAAAGCACTAGCCAGTGAAAACCTTATGAATAGCAGCTGAACACTGTCTGATACAGTGCTGGAAAATGAGCCCCCCGGGTTGGAAGGCGCTCAAAAAGATGCCTCGGAAAAGCTGCCGCCTCAAAGTAGAGTCAACCTTAATGACATGCATGGAGTAAAGCTTTTAAGACCTTCATTTGATGATGTGGCACGACTCAAAATGAGAACGAACAGCTGCAAACATTCATTAATAATCGGAACCTGGAATGTACAAAGAATGAATCTAGGAAAATTGGAAATCATCAAAAATGAAATGGAAGGCATAAACATCGATATCCTAGGCATTAGTGAGTGGAAATTAACTGGTATTGGCCATTTTGAATCGGACAACCATATATATAGTCTACTATGTTGGAAATGACAACTTGAAGAGGAATGGTGTAGCATTCATCGTCAAAAAGAATGTTTCAAGATCTATCCTGAAGTACAACGCTGTCAGTGATAGGATAATATCCATATGCCTACAAGGAAGACCAGTTAATATGACTAATATTCAAATTTATGCACCAACCACTAGGGCCAAAGAACTGAAGACTTTATCAGCTACCGCAGTCTGAAACTGATCAAACATGCAATCAAGATGCATTGATAATTACTGGTGACTGGAATGCAAAAATTGGAAACAAAGAAGAAGGATCAGTAGTTGGAAAGTATGGCCTTGGTAACAGAAACAATGCCGGAGATCAAATGACACAATTTTGCAAGACCAACAATGTCTTCATTGCAAAAACCTTCTTTCACCAACATAAACGGCGACTATACACACGGACCTCGCCAGATTGAACACAGATCAAATTGACTATATCTGTGGAAAAAGACGATGGGAAAGCACAATATCATCAGTCAGAACAAGGCCAGGGGCCAACTGTGGAATAGACCATCAACTGCTCATATGCAAGTTCAAGCTGAAACAAGAGAATCAGAACAAGTCCACGAGAGCCAAAATATAACCTTGAGTATATCCCACCTGAATTTAGAGACCATCTCAAGAATAGATTCAACACATTGAACACTAGTGGCCAAAGACCAGACGAGTTGTGGAATGACATCAAGGACATCATCCATGAAGAAAGCGAGAGGTCACTGAAAAGACAGGAAAGAAAGAAAAGACCAAGATGGATGTCAGAGGAGACTCTGGAAACTTGCTCTCGAACATGAAGCAGCTAAAGCCCAAGGAAGAATTGAGGAAGTAAAAGAACTGAACAGAAGATTTCAAAGGGCGTCTCGAGAAGACAAAGTAAAGTATTATAATGACATGTGCAAAGAGCTGGAGATGGAAAACCAAGAGGGAAGAACATACTTGGTGTTTCTCAAGCTGAAAGAACTGAAGAAAAAATTCAAGCCTCGAGTTGCAACAGTGAAGGATTCCATGGGGAAAATATTAAACAACACAGGAAGCATCAAAAGAAGATGGAAGGAATACACAGAGTCGTTATACCACAAAGAATTAGTCGATATTCAGCCATTTCAAGAGGTGGCATATGATCAGGAACCGATGGTACTGAGGAAGAAGTCTAAGCTGCTCTGAAGGCACTGGCCAAAAACAAGGCTCCAGGAATTGATGGAATATCAACTGAGATGTTTCAACAAACAGATGCAGCGCTGGAGGTACTCACTCACCTATGCCAAGAAGTACGGAAGACAACTTCCTGGCCAACTGACTGGAAAAGATCCGTATTTATGCCTATTCCCAAGAAAGGTGATCCAACCGAATGTGGAAATTACAGAACAATATCATTAATATCACATGCAAGCAAAATTTTGCTGAAGATCATTCAAAAATGGCTGCAGCAGTATATCGACAGGGAACTGCCAGATATTCAGGCCAGTTTCAGAAGAGGACGTGGAACCAGGGATATCATTGCTGATGTCAGATGGATCCTGGCTGAAAGCAGAGAACGCCAGAATGACGTTTACCTGTGTTTTATTGACTATGCAAAGGCATTCGACTGTGTGGATCATAACGAATTACGGATAACACTGCGAAGAATGAGAATTCCAGAACACTTAATTGTGCTCATGAGGAACCTTTACATAGATCAAGAGGCAGTTGTTCAGACAGAACAAGGGGATATTGATTGGTTTAAAGCCAGGAAAGGTGTGCGTCAGGGTTGTATTCTTTCACCATACCTATTCAATCTGTATGCTGAGCAAATAATCCGAGAAGCTGGACTATACAAAGGAGAACGGTGCATTAGGATTGGAGGAAGACTCATTAACAACCAGTGTTATGCAGATGGCACAACCTTGCTTGCTGAAAGTGAAGAGGACTTGAAGCACTTACTGATGAAGATCAAAGACCACAGCCTTCAGTATGGATTGCGCCTCAACATAAAGAAAATAAAAATCCTCATAACTGGACCAATGAGCAGCATCATGATAAACGGAAAAAAGGCTGAAGTTGTCAAGGATTTCATTTTACTTGGATCCACAAACAACAGCCAAGGAAGCAGCAGTCAAGAAATCAAAAGACGCGTTGCATTGGGTAAATCTGCTGCAAAGGAATGCCCTCTTGGTGAATGCCCTCTTTAAAGTTTTGAAGAGCAAAGATGTCACCTTGAAGACTAAGGTGCGCCTGATCCAAGCCATGGTATTTTCAATTGCATCATATGCATGTGAAAGCTGGACAATGAATAAGGAAGACTGAACAAGAACTGACGCCTCTGAATTGTGGTGTTGGCAAAGAATACTGAATAAACCATGGACTGCCAAAAGATCAAATAAATCTGTCTTAGAAGTACAACCAGAATGCTCCATAGATGCCAAGGGTGGCGAGACTGCATCTTACATACTTTGGACATGTTGTCAGGAGGGATCAGTCCCTGGAGAAGGACATCATGCTTGGCATAGTACAGGGTAAGCGGAAAAGAAGACCCTCAACGAGGTGGACTGACACAGTGACTACAACAATGAGCTCAAGCATAACAACAATTGTGAGGATAGCTCAGGACCAGGCACTGTTTCTTTCTGTTGTGCACAGGGTCGCTATGAGTTGGAACCGACTCGACGGCACCTAACGACAACAGAGGGAATGTAAAACGGTACAACCACTATGGAAAATGATATGGTGCTTCCTCAAAAAGCTAGAAACAAATACCTTATGATCCAGCAATTCCACTCGTAGGTATACACCCTAATAAAAGCCATGACACAGACAGACATACGCACACACATGTTCACTGCAGTATTACTTACAACAGCAAAAAGGTGGAAAAACGTAAGTGCGCATCAACAGACGAGCGGATTAACGAACTGTGGTACATACATGGAACACTTCTCAATGATAAATAATAACCATCTGTGAAACATCTCACAGCATGGATGAATTTGGAGGACACCATGCTGAATGAAATAAGTCAATCACAAAAAGACAAATACTGTTTGAGATTGCTTATATAAAATAACAACAGAAGGTTTACACACAGAAAAAAGAAAAAACATTCTTTGATGGTTACCAGGAATAGGAGGGGAAGGGAGGGAAAATTACCAAATAGATAAAACCAAGTGGGGGGAAAAAAAAAAAACCACTGCCGTCGAGTCAATTCCAACTTATAGCAACCCTACAGGACAGGGTAGAACTGCCCCACAGAGTTGCCATGGAGTGGCTGGTGATTCTAATAGATAAAAGACATGTGTAAATACTGGTACAAAGAAAGACAATACACGATATGAAAAAAGTCAGCACAACACGACCAAGGCAAGAGAGCACACTGAGAGGAATGCAGGAATAAAGGGCAACTATGAAAACCCTGGTGGCATAGTGGTTAAGTGCTATCTATGGCTGCGAGCCAAAAGGTTGGCAGTTGGAATCCACTAAGTGCTCCTCGGAAACTCTATGGGCAGTCCTACTCTGTCCTATAGGGTCACTATGAGTCGGAATCGACTCAACAGCAATGGTTTTGGTTTTTGTTTTTTTTATGGTAACTACAGGGGCCCTGGTGGCACAGTAGTCAAACATTTAGCTGCTAACCAAAAGGCTGACGTTCAAATGACCATCCTGCAACAACAGCATTAACAAGCAATAACGTACGAATGGATACACAGATAGATATGCCAAGAGGTGTAGGGGGGTGCAAAGAAGCATACCCATCAACAGATACAGGTTTGCTGGCAGGTACTTCTAAATACATGACTGTAAGTGCACCCAATCATACAGACAAGAGAACACACAAGTGGCACAGTCAGGGAAACCTCTCAGACATAACAGAACACCTCAGAGAATAAAGTTCCTAGGCTCAAAGGCAAAGGACTCAGGGGTTACCTAGGTCACTTGGCACAACACAGTTCATAAAGACAATGTTCGACATCCTACTTTGATGAGTAGCACCTGGGGTCTTAAAAGTTTGCGAGTGGCCATCTAAGATACTATTGTTCTCTTCCAGTCTGGAGCAAAGGAGAGTGAAAAAAAAACAAAAAGACTCAAGGGAGCAATTAGTCCACAGGACCCAAGACCAGAGGAACTAGACGGCGCCCAGCTACCACTACTGATCGCTCTGACTGGGATCAAAACAAAGACTCCCACACGGAGCAGGAGAAAAATGTGTTTAACAAAAAATCAAATTTACAAAAAACACCAGGCTTACTGGTCTGACAAAGACTGGAGGAACCCCAGAAACTACGGCCCTAAGATACCCTTCTGACATAGAACTGAAGCCATTCTGGAAGACCACCTTCCACCCAAACAATAGACAAGCCCATAAAAGAAATAACAGCACCCTAATTACCATATGACTCACCAAGTCCACTTCTAGGTAGATATCAAAAAGACTTGGAAGCAGAGACTCAAATATATACCTGTACACCAATGTTCACCAGACTCAGGGTCAGAATCGGCTTGACGGCACACAACAACACACCAATGTTTGCAACAGCCAAGAGACAGAAACAACCTAAGTGTCCATCAACAGATGAATGATAAACAAAATGTGATATACACATACAACAGAACATTATTCAGCCATAGAGAGAAATGAAGTTCTGACACATACTACAACACGGATAAACCTTGAAATCATTGTGGTAAATGTCAGATACAAAAGGACAAATATTGTATGGTCCCACTCATACGAAATATCTAGAACAGATAAATTTACAGAGCCAAAGTTTATTAGTGTTTACCAGGGGTGAGCAGAAGTGGGGAAAGAAGGAGTTACTGCTTAAAGGACACAAGTTTCTGTTAAGGGTAAGGGAAAAAATTCAGAAATGGCTAGTGGTGATAGTTTCACAACTTGGCGAATGAAATTTATGTCACTGAACTGTACATGTAAAAAATAAAATAGACAATGTGAGTCAAAGGGAACACATGCCACTCACTAGTATACTCTCTATTATATTAAATTCAGGAGTGTTTGAGGAGAGGTTTCATTTATTTTAGCTTAGATTGTATTCCATAAAGTTTCACACTCAGGTACAAAAAAAAGACTGACTCAAACTACACATTATCAGACTTTAAAAATTTATAGTTCTCACCACATTGCCTTGAGTCTTTAACCTGGAATTACCTTCCTGTACATAGTACAAATAGTCTTGTAATTAAATGGATTTGATACTTATGTGTCTTGTTTAAATAATGCTAGAGGATTATGTGTTACCCCTAAGAAGACAAAATATTCGTTTTTACTTTTCATCTTTAAAAAAGAGAGTTAATGATTTCTCATTCTTCCCCTTTTCTTTACCTTTTCCCTTCCCCAAGTCAGCCATTTATGATTTGAGACTAAAACTTAGCTTTAGAATACCACAATTCTATTTCTGGAAATACAAAAATGTTGGTAAATAAACTACTGAGCTATTTAATATTAGATTTTTAATGCCCTTAATTTTTGTGCAGCTTTTTATTATAGAAATTTTCAACCAAACACACAAAAGCAGAAAATACTATAACCTTCATATACCCATCACCTAGATTAAATAATCAAGATTATGGCCACATCTGCTTCATCCACCCACCTTTTCTTCTTAAGCACTTTAAAGCATATCCTAGACATCGTTAACTTACCTCTTTATATATATCTGGATAAGTCACAAGATACATTTTCTTATTTATCCATGATGTCATTATCACACCTGACAATTTTAAATACTTTCAAATCAGATTACCATTTAATTTAAAAGAAAAATGTTGAAAAGCCTTAGGAAAAGGCCTTAATTTTCCCATCAAAAAAAAGTATCTTGTTAACTTACTTTCCCCAATCAACATGTTTTTAGGGCCAAAGCTTCCATTTTATTAAACACATTTACCATAGATCATTCAAATTATTCTTTTACAGTATTAATAGGCCAAAGTTAGCTCTTGGGTTGGCTGCCATGTGCCCCCTTTCCAAGAACCACTGCCAGCATCAAGGTTTATAAGAGCAGCATAAGTCTGAATGACCTGCAAAACCAAAATAAATGAAGAAATGGACAAATTGTGACTAGGTCTCCAATCAGCTTGCCCCTTTCTCTATACAAAAGATATACATCCATTCTTAGCATAAGCAGACATCAGGGCCACGTTATCCATTTGGCAAACTCTTGTAGATACATAGCTGCTGCCAGTTTTGAACAAAGAAACCGGTAATCCACTCACTTCAAAACACCATTAGTAGAGCTGACCACACAATAAATTTCATATTTATATGAAGACTACCAAGTAAATAATGTTGTGATCACTTCTGAAGCAATATATTTGATTCTCTACTTTAATTGTGAGGGCATTTAACCCCACTAATACTTTGACCAGGAGCCCTGGTGGCATAGTGGTTAAGAGCTCGGCTGCTAACCAAAAGGTCGTTAGTTCAAGTCCACCAGCTGCTCCTTGGAAAACCTATGGGGCAGTTCTACTCTGTCCTATAGGGTCGCTATGAGTCAGAACCAACTCTATAGCACCCATCAGCAACAACAATATTTTGACCAGATTTCTGGGGAAAATTAAGCTTAGTTGGGAAGAGGGGTGTGGGAGAAAGAAGCACAAGACAAAATAATATTGATAATGGCTATGCCTTAAAAAAAAAAAAAAAATCCTGGGAACACTGGACATGGTTGTAATGATGAACAAACAATAAAACCTACAATAGTTCAACATTAGAAAATCAATCAATGGAATCCACCACATAAATAGAACAAAGAAAAAAGTCACATGACCATCTCAATTGATAATAGTCATCTGGATAAAGTCCAACACCCATTTCTGATAAAAACTCTCAATAAAATAGGAATAGAAGCGAAATTATTCAACATAATAAAGGGCATCTATACAAAACCAAAAGTAAACATCATTCTCAAGGGAGAGAGGCTTAAAGCATTCACTCTGAGAAAAAACAAGACATGAATGCCCTTTATCACCACCCCTGTTTTACACTGTGCTGGAAGTTTTTTTTTTTTTGGAAGTCCTAGCTAGAGCAATACAGCAAGAAAAATAAAGGGCATCTAAATTGAAAAAAAAAGTCAAACTATCCCTTTCACAGATGACATGATCCTATATATCAAGACAGAAAACTTCCCTAATATCATGAAAGATGAAAAGCTGACCACTCAAGAAGCCCAACGAACCCCATACAGGAATAAACCCCAAAAGAAAATCACCCAAGGCATATCATAATCAGACTCGCTAAAACCAAAGACAAAGAAGGAATCCTGAGAGCAGCTCAAAAAATCACATACAAAGGAGAAACAGTACGATTAAACTCTGATTACTGGGCAGAAACCATGCAGGCAAAAGGCAATGGGATGACATATAAAACCTTGAAAGAAAAAAATTGCCAACCAACCATAACGTATCCTGCAAAACTCTCACTCAGATACAATGGTGAAATTAGGACATTTCCAGATAAACAGAAATTAAGGGAATGTGTAAAAATAAAACCCAACTTACAAGAATTACTAAAAGAGCCCTTCAGTTTGAGAACAAACAACATCAGATGACAGCCTGAATCTAGGACACAAGACCACATCAGCCAGATAGCAACCTAGTAATTAACTCTCAAGGATTAATCAAACCTAAAAGATTTACACAGGGAACCAGAAAAGTTAATCTGTAAATGACAACATCAGAAAAATAACAGAGTAAATAAACGCTGTAGGTGTACAGCTTTCAAATGGAGAAAAGGGCAAGACACCAAGTAATAAAATACTGGGTCGAATTCACGAAGCATAACTTCCAAGGTAACCACAAAGTTAACAAGCCTACCCATCAAAGTAAAGAAGAAAAACAAAGTCTCAGTAAGTATAAAATCTACAAAAACAAAAAAATGAAAAAACAATCCACACACAAAAGGAACTCGGCACAGGAGAGTAAGGGGAACCAAGAAAATGTTAACACCACAAAAAAAGCACTATAAAATGACAGCAATAAATTCACACCTAACAACAATTATACCAAATGTATGGATAAAAAAAAAACAAGACCTCAATATGCTGTTAACAAGAGAGACACCCTGGAAACAAAGACATAGACTTTTTTAAAAATCAAAGGATGAAAAAAATATCAGAAAAACAACTACCAAAAAAGAGCAGGAGTGGCGACACATTTCCCTTTACCTAAGATAATTCTTGTCTACTATCTAGTTAGTGAAATTCCCTCTCCCTCCCTAGAACATCAAAGACACAAGGAAAATATTAGCCCAAAAACAGACGGGCCACATAAACCAGAGACTCCATCAGCCTGAAACCAAAAGAACTAGATGATGCCAGAAGAACTAGACAATGCCTGGCTGCCACCAATGACTGCACTGACAGGAAACACAAGAGAGTCCCTGATGGAGCAGGAGAAAAGTGTAGTGCAGAACTCAGATTCATGTGAAAAGACCAGACTTAATGGTCTGAGACTAGAGGAACTCTCGAAGACATGGTCCCCAGGCTCTGTTAACCCACATCTAAAAGCACTCCCGAAGCCAACTCTTCAGAAAACATTAGACTGGACTATAAAACATAAAATACTCATAAAGAGTGTGCTTCTTAGTTCAAGGAGATAAGACTAAATGGGCAGCTCCTGTCCGGAGGCAGTATGAGAATGCAGAACGGGACAGATGCTTGTTGAATGGACATGGGAAACCCAGGCTGGAAAGAAGTAGTGTGCTCTCACATTATAGGGATTGCAACTAGTGTCACATAACAATAGATGTATAAATTTTTGAATGAGAAATTAATTTGAGCTGTAAACTTTCACCTAAAACACACTAAACAAAAAATTATAAAAAAAAAATATTACACTAAATGTAAATGGCCTAAATGCACCCATAAAGAGATAGAGTAACAGAATGGATAAAACAACAGGATCCATCAATACAAGAGACACACCTTAGGAACAAAGACATAAATTTATTAAAAATCAATGGATGGGGAAAAAAAGTATCAACAGCTACCAAAAAAGAACAGGAGAGAGAATACTAATCTCAGATAAAATAAACTTTAAAACAAAATCCACCATAAAAGACAAGAAGAACATTATATAATGATTAAAAGGAGGATCCATCATGAATACATAACCATAATAAATTTCTATGCATCCAATCACAGGGATCCAAAATACATAAAACGAACTCTTAACAGCACTGAAAAGAGAAATTGACAGTTCCACAGTAACAGCAGGAGACTTCAACACACCACTCTCAGTAAAGGACATAATATCTAGAAAGAAACTCAACAAAGGTACAGAAGATCTGAAGGTCACAATCAGCCAACTTGACCTCATGGACATATGTAGAACACTCCACCCACCAGCTGCAAAGTACATATTCTTTTCCAAAGCACATGGAACACTCTTCAGAATAGACTACATCTTAGGCCACAAAGCAGCCCTCAACAAAATCCAAACCCTTGAGATAATACAAAGTATCTTCTCCAATCACAGTGCCATCAACGTAGAAATTAACAGGAAGAGCAATGAAAAAAATCAAATGCATGGAAACTGAATTGAAAAATATCCTGCTTAAAAATCACTGGGTAATAGAAGCAATCAAAGAGGCAATAAAAAAATTCCTAGCATCAAACAAGAATAAAAACACATCATACTAAAACCTCTGGGACACAGCAAGGGCAGTGCTCAGAAGTCAATTTATAGCAATAGATGCACACATCAAAAAAATAAAGGGACAAAATCAAAACATTAGCTACACAACTCAAACAGAAAGACAAAAGTAAAAGAGCCCACAGTCACAAGAAAAGAAATAATGATCAGACACAAATAAATGAAATAGAAGATAGAAAAACAAAAGAATCAACAAAATCAAAAGTTGGTTCTTTGAAAGATCAACAAAATCTGTAAACCACTGGCCAAACTGACCAAAGAAAAACAGCGGAGGATGCAAATAGCCCAAATAAGAAATGAAATGAGGGACATTACAACAGACCCAAGTGAAATAAAAAGGACGGTAACACAGTACTGTGAAAAACTATACTCTAAAAAACTTGAAAACCTAGAGGAAATGGACAAACTTCTAAAAACATATTACCTACCCAAACTAACACAAAATAATGTTAAAAATCTGAACAGACCCATAACAAGAGACTGAAAGGGTCATTTTAAAAAAAGCCGACAAAAAAAAGTGCTGCCCTTAGATAGCTTAACTGGAGAACTCTACCAAACACTCAGAGAAGAGCTTATACCAGTACTACTCAAACTATTTCAGAACACAGAAAAGGAAGGGATACTTCCAAACGCATTTCATGAAGCCAACATAACCCTGATACAAAAACCAGGCAAAGACACCACAAAAAAAAAAAAGAAAGAAAATTACAGGCCAGTCTCTCTCACAGATGCAAATACTTTCGACAAAATTCCAGCCAATACAATTAAGCATCATATAAAAAAAAAAAAAAAAAAACACCACAACCAAGTGGGATTCATACCAAGTATCCAAGGACAGTTCAACATTAAGAAAATCAACATAATCCACCCCATAAATAAAATTTTAAAAATCACACACTCATCTCAGTCGACACAAAAAAGGCCTTCAACAAAGTCCAACACACATTCCTGATAAAAACTCTCAATAAAATAGGTATTGTGGTGGATTAATTACTTTTGTGTGTGGCCTTCATAGCCATGGTCTTGTAACTCTCACCCATGTGACTGTGGCCTACCAAGGGGATTGGTCAGTTTTGCCTTAAAAGACAGCCAATTCCAGAGCAAAGAGGGGAGCCCACCAGCACTGAAGGACAGACCTGCAGGACAAACCAGTAGCAGAGACCCGCGGGACATGGCACAGTGGGCTTCCCAGCCCATGGAGCGAGAGAACTTTACTTGTGGGCAGAGACTGAGGGCCAGGGAGAAGTCTATGCCTGACCCATGAATTTGGGACTTGCCAACCTCCGAACCTCGTAAGCCATATTCTTACATGGTCCATGAGTTCTGTGAGACGTCTCAAGGTATTAGGGAAACCAAAGACAGGAGAGAAAGTACTGAGGTGAGAGGGAGTAGGCAATGTTAGAGTGGTACAGAAGCTTGGAAAAGTTAGACATTTGGGACATCTTTAACCTCTGCCTCATAGGAACCAGATTTGTGCTGATCCTTATAAAAGAAATTATTCATTTAGGTATAGAGGGAAATTCCTCAACATAAAAAAGAGCATTTATACAAAACCAACAGCCAACATCATCCTCAACAGTTAATCACTCAGTTGGCAGTTCAAACCCACTCAGAGGCGCCTTGGGAGACAGGTCTGGCAATCTGCTTCCAAAAGGTCACAGCCTTAAAAACCCTATGAAGCAGTTCTACTCTGCACACATGGGGTCACCACGAGTCAGAAGCAATTTGATGGCAACTAACAACCACCATCACTTATCAAAGAGAATGATTACTGAAACAAGGCCAGAGCAGAATCAATAATTAGCCACAAGACATAAAACCTTTTTTGGGAAGAAGAAACAGAAACAGGTGCTAGCAATATGGATAGTGACTCTGGCAGAAGAGCAAAAGGAAGAAGACCCATGTTACACACCAGCTCTTTGAGGTTCAGGAAATACTTGCTGTACAGAAACTGGAGCTGCAAGAAGCACTGGCTGGATTGTCTATACACTGACCTCAATTTTTTAAGTTAAATGTTTTCAAGTCAACATTTACACTACAATCCACTGCACTATCTTCTCTGTAAAAAGATTCCAACAAAAATAAACCTCAACCTACACAGCAGTCTAAGAATTCACAGCATCAGAAATCTTAACTAAAGACTGTGTGTGTATATTTACATTAAAGTCGTATGATTAGACTGAGCTGGTTTTCCTAAGTGCTATCACTTCAGGAAGCCTTACTTACTCGCTTATAAAAAAAAAAAAAAAAACCCTTATAAAATCGAGTTTTTTTCTAGTAGTAGCGATAAATTGATGCTAATCAACCCAAATATACACAAATACTCTATCCCCTCCCCCTGCGATATGAGAACAACTACACTGAATTTGAGTCATGATTCTTTCAGCCTAGACTCAGTCTTCATCAGCAATATCAAGACACATATAAAGAATGAGAGAACGTACCTCTCCAACTGATGTCAAAGGTCTGAGATAGGGCCTTCCATAACCCAATCCACTGATCTAAACATCCCCACTCTCCACCTTTTTCAAATGAAGAGTTAGTTGTTTAGGCTATTTTCACTTAATAAACCATCTCCCCTATCAAATTGCTTATGCAAATAATTCCTGGGGGCCCAGCTATTTGGCAAGCACTGATAGTGCCTGCCGCACCATCACTGAACAAGGCATGCTAACACATTTTAGCCTCTACAGCGGTATCTCTGAATCACAACACCAAATTACAACCCAAAATTAAAGGTACGGAATGTTTTTCAGCAGAAACTAGGGATGTCTTCTGAATACAAGCAAATGGAAATAATCTCTGAACTCAAGCAAGGAAAAAAATGACTACACCATACAAAGATCATACACATCACTGAGCACGCGAGCATAAATGAATTAACTCTTCTTGGACAATTAAAACTCTGAAGTTATCTTCTTTTTAAAGCACATTCTTAGTCTTGCAAAACCAATACCCAATATATATTTTTTGTAGGCATATGTTGAGGTCTAAACCTCTTTAAAAATCTTTTCATTAGACAAAATGCAGAAATATTATTGGGGCCACTATAAAGAGTAATAAGTTTTAGTCCAAGAGAAATTGAGACCAGAGAGCCCTGTTAAAACAATACCATTTCCCACTCAGTGGGGCTTGCTATTCAAGGTCGATTTTTCTTCTTTAACTTTTTCATTCAATGACACTTAAAATCTGTTCTTTCAAACTTTTCCAAGCAGTTTATTTTAGAAGCAAACCAAAGAGAAAAAGCATGCTCAAAAAAAATCAACAGGTCCATATGACAAATTAAGGTACTGAAGAAATTATTAGTTCTCTAATTCAAACAGCTATGCCCAAACTATTACTACTCCCTTTAAAGATTCCTAGTCACCTAGATTCCATAGTCCTGAAAACAATTCCTAAGAACTGCTAGCAAAAGCAAGCGGCCATCTAAGATGTATCAATTGGTCTCAACCCACCTGGAGCAAAGGAGAATAAAGAACACCAAAGAAACAAGGTAAATATGCGCCCAAGAGACAGAAAGGGCCACATAAACCAAAAAACTACATGTGCCTGAGACCAGATGAACTAGATGGTGCGCCCGGCTACCGCCAAAGACTGTCCTGACAGGGAACACAACAAAGAATCACTGATGGAGCCGGAGAACAGTGGGATGCAGGCCTCAAATTCTCGTAAAAAGACCAGACTTAATGGTTTGAGACTAAAGGGACCCCTGAGGTCATGGTCCCCGGACCTTCTGTTAGCCCAAGACTGGTACCATTCCAGAAGCCAACTCTTCAGACAGGGATTGGACTGGACTATAAAACAGATGATGATACTGGTGAGAAGTGAGCTTCCTGGCTCAAGTAGACACGTGAGACTATGTGCGAAGCTCCTGTCTGGGGGCAAGATGAGAAGGCAGCGGGGGACAGGAGCTGGTTGAACGGGCACGGTGCATACAGGCTGGAGAGGAGGAGCGTGTCGTCTCATATGAACCTCACATAAGAAGTATTCTCATTCAGGTGTTAGCATTAGAATCACCTACGCAGCCTACTCCAGATTTGACTCAATGTAGCTGGGGATGCTGCCCAGGAATGTGTATTTTTAAAATGCTCTCCAAATACTTCTGATCCACCACTAAAATACTTTAACCTTTTTGCCTTCATGCTATCTTACACAGTAACATGCACTCCTAAGGAATTTTCCTAATCATTTCATAATTAAAGTGAAAAATGTGATGAAGTGATTTTAAGAAAAAAATATTTTTAATTGGCATATTGTTAAAGATTGTTATGGATAGATTTGTGTCCCCCAAAAACATGTGCTGTAAATCCTAACCTCTATGCCTGTGGTTATGGGAATGAGTTGTCTTTGTTTATGTTAATGAGGCAGGATTAGTGTAGGGCATATCTTGAGTCAATCTCTTTCGAGATAGAAAAGAGATTAAACAAGCAAGCAGGGGAGAAAAATAGATGCCAAGACACAAGCAGATCTCCAAAGAACCAGAAGAAGCTGAAGAGACAAAGACACGGACGTTCCTCCAGAGGTAAGAGAGAGAGAAAGCCTTCCCCTAGAGCTAGCACCCTGATTTTGGGCTTCCAGCCTCCTAAATTGTGAGAAAATAAATGTTTTTGTTGAAGCCACCCACTTGTGGTATTTCTGTTATAGCAGCACTAAATAACTAAGACAAGATTATACTATAAGGTTCATTTTGATTAAACATACAAACACAAATTTTGAGTTCTAAGAAGTTTAATTACGTAACAAAATGCATTATTTCATGCATCTATTTAAAATGACATGTTTGTAAACTCATGAATGTTAAAAATGTGGACTAAATTCAATACATTACGTAGGGACAAAACTGCTTATGTGACCTGATGTTTGGAATTCCTGCATTTTTTGGTAAATTTTTTTAACTGTCTTTATGTTCTGTTACTAAATGATGAATTAAAGGTAGCTTTTTTCAGATTGGTATTTGCAAACAATTTTTAAGTAACACATATCATGTGTAAATAGTCTTTATTATCTAAAATTAAGAAGCCAAACTGGGTATATTTTCTCTTTTTAACCTTGTTTCTGAAATATTAGCAACTTTGTTGATACATACAGGATGTTAGTAGAACACAATCAACTTACAGAGAGGGACAATAACTATCATGAAGCAAATACTTAAGAGCCAATTTTACGCTCCTTATTACCTACTACAGGAAACTCTGGTGGTGTAGTGGTTAAGTGCTACAGCTGCTAACCAAAGGGTTGGCAGTTCGAATCCACCAGGCACTCCTTGGAAACTCTATGGGGCAATTCTACTCTGTCCTATAGGGTCGCTGTGAGTCGGAATCGACTCAACAAAGGCACTGGGTTTGGTTTTTGTTGTTTATTACCTACTATATTCAAATATCAACTCTTTCTTAAAGTTTGTCTTTAAGCAATGACCCACTGAATGGATATGCATTAATACATGACAAAGAATTAAAACAATATGGCTAAGAGTTAACGTGATACGTAACTAAGAATTTAAACAATTTAAAACCATCATGGCAGACACAGAGATTTATTAACTGGTTATGTCACCTCTAATTTTCCCAATGCACACTTGACATTTCAGACTGCCTTATTTTAAAGGAAGAAATATTTAAATTATTTTATCTTTTAAAAAAATAAAAACCTTTTGCTACATTAACACTGTGCAACACCTTGAATCCTATTAACCAAAAACAAACCAAACCGAGGGCCGTCAAGTCGATTCCGACTCATAGCGACCCTATAGGGCAGAGAACTGCCCCCCAGAGTTTCCAAGGAGCACCTGGCGGATTCGAACTGCCGACCCTTTGGCTAGCAGCCCTAGCAATTAACCACTATGCCACCAGAGTTTCCTTGAATCCCATTAGATAACACTAAATTGAGAAATTTTTCTAGAGGCTACAGTGGTAAACTCCATAATCCCATCCAGCTCACCACTTTAAAATAAAAATTTGGGATGAAAATATCGAAGGCATCTTTCACTGCTCCCATAGCTTTCGGAAACAAATCTGAGTTTTTTTTACTCGTTATATCATTGTCCAGTAGAACTTTATGCAATGATGGAAATGTTCTATATTTGCCGTATCCAATATGGTAGCCATTAGCCAGCCACATGTTGCTACTGAGCACTTAAAATGTAGCTAAGCATTACTGAAGAACTGGATCTTTCAAATTTTATTTCACTTTAATTAAATTAAATTGTCTTATATATATTTTTATATATATATATATATTTTTTTTTTATAGCTAGTGGCTGCTGTACTGGTCAGTGTATGTTTACAATATGATCTGACTTCCACTTCCAAAAGGAAGGGAATAACCAGATTTACTCTCCCACCTGAAACAACTAAAAAACTAGACAAAGCAATGGTATTCATGTATTGACTAGAAAACAGGCAGTACAGGACAGTGATTTCCAAGAGGTGGTACAAATGAAGTGAGTACTGTAACCACTCCAACTCACCATCTGGAGAGTTCTCAGGCCACAGCACAGGAAGGGAGAGCCAAGACAAACCCTGATGGTCTCCCTGGGTTTAGAAGACAGCGCTGTGAGCCCAAGACCTCTGGACTTCCCAAGGAAGAGTACCAGAAATGAGCGAGCTGCACAGAAAGAGCTCCAGAGATTTACACAGTCTATCTCAAGTCTTCAGCTGAGTACTAATCAACATATGCATATGAGGAAACTAAGTCTGGAGACACAACCACCTGAAACAAGCAAAGGAACAATCCCTGTAATCAGAGGTAGGAAAACAATTCCTGTTCTTACCACCCAGGGTGGTAATTCACCTGGCATTACATAGAGTTGTCAGAAGATTCTTGCCTCAATTGTTGTTGTGTGCCTCTGTAGTAGGGAAAAACTAGCCCTAAAGTAAGGAGGTTAAGCACTCAACTGTTAACAGAAAGGTCAGTGGTATGAACCCAACAGCTGTTCACTTCACGGAGAAAAGATGTGGCAGTCTGCTTCCATACAGAAACCCTGTTGTTGTTAGGTGCGGACTCATAGAGACTCTATAGGTCAGAGTAGAACTGCCCCACTGAGTTTCCAAGGAGCGCCTGGCGAATTCGAACGCCGACCCTTTGGTTAGCAGCTGTAGCACTTAACCACTACGCCACCAGAGTTTCCAGAAACCCTATAGGGCAGTTCTATTCTATCCTACAGGTCACTGTGAGTCAGAATGGACTTGGCAGCACACAACAACAACAAAGACTGCTCTGGTCCCACCAAACAAAAGCTTAAAAACAAACCTCAAAGGGATCAAACTATCTCCAAGTAATTTCATCCCAGAACAAAGCAGGAATATACCCTCATAATGAACAGAAAAAAAATAGAAACAAACCTAGAAATGACACAGACGATAAAATAGACAAGGACATTAAAAATAAGTTCTTTTAACTGTATTCCATATGTTCTAAAACGTTTTATGCATTTAGTAACGGATCTTCAAAATATGTGATGCAAAAACCGATACAAACTCAAGGAGAAATAAACCCATAATTACAGTCAGAGATTTCAACACCTCTCAATAACTGACAAAATAGGTAGGAAAACAGATTGAGAAGATTTGGACAACATTATCAACCACCTTATATTTTAATTATTAGAAACAATGTGAGGCAACCACTGTTCCCTGACTGCCAAACAAGAGAAAGCAATCATGGTTCTAACCCAGGCAAAAAGGTTCACAAAATAATTTAGGCTCCCAACAACTTTAGAAGTCTATGGTTCTAACAGAGTCCCTGAGTGGTGCAGAGAGTAACATGCTCAGATGATAACCTAAAATAGGTTGGATGTTTTAGTTCAACCAGAGGCCCCTCCAGAAAGGCCTGGTGATCCACTTCCAAAATCAGCCTTGAAAACCCTCTGGAGCACAGTTCTAGGCACACACGGAATCACCATGACTCAGAATGGACTCGACGACAACCGAGTTTTTAAATTGTGTCCACAGCACAAAAACGAACCTTATAACTCCTCCATTCCTAAGAGTTACAAATCCAAACGTCTACAATGGCAAGCAGGTAAAATAAAAAAACGGCAAAGGCTGGGGGGGGTGGGGGGAACCAAGAACAAACTGGAGGGGGCATGTCCCCACCCCGAAAGGGAGAGACGCCCCCTTTCAACTGTAGCCAACAATGCTATGCCACGAGGAAATGTAGACCCCCTGCAACCAGACTGACGATTTCCCAAGAAGCATTTAAAATGTGGATTTTTACGTGGACTCCAGATTCTGAAATGTTGAACACCAATTTAATAGTTTCTAACCAAGCTAAAAAATAAATGTCTAGGGTCCAAATTCACCATCAAATCTCTGTTCTAGCCCAAAAACTTCATCTGACAAATGAAATCAA
The DNA here is from genome assembly GCF_030014295.1 of Loxodonta africana. Lineage (NCBI taxonomy): Eukaryota > Metazoa > Chordata > Mammalia > Proboscidea > Elephantidae > Loxodonta > Loxodonta africana. The sequence goes on along the minus strand of NC_087367.1, from coordinate 42,342,309 downwards.
GAGTAATTAAAGAATTTGTCCAAGTCATCAAAGCATATGATCCCATCTGACCACATCTAAAATATGTGGACTTAGACACAGAAGTCCACACGACTAGAGGCAACTGAAGCCAGGATGCATCCAAAGGACAAGTAACTGAGAAATCTTCTCAGGAGAGACATAAAAACTGTTTTCAAACAGTTGAAGGGTAAAATTTTATCAAAGACTTTCTGAATTGTACCAGGAAAGAAAACTAAAATCAGTGGACAAGACTTACAGAGAAGATTTGGGCAAAATGGATGAACTTTCTAAAAAGAAAATTCTAAAAAAGTATCACCAAACAACGACATGACTATTTTGCAGAGTATTTATTTTAGCTCCTCACCCCAGGGATATTCAAGAAAAGGCTGGATGAGCTTTCAAGAATATTAGAGAAAGGATATTTGATGTGAAGAAATTGGTCTTTCTGCCTTAAGGCTTTTGATATAAATTCTCATCATGAAGAGTAATCTAGTAATGTTACCCTCCTGCTGCTGTTCTTAAGTGCCTTCAAGTCGATTCTGAATCACAGCAACGCAACGTGCCAGAGTAGAACTGCCCCCAGAGGGTTTCCTAAGCTGTAATACTTATGCAAGCAGATCGCCAGATCTTTGTCTCACAAAGCCACTGGGTGGGTTCAAACCACCTTTAGGTTGGCAGCCAAGTGCTTAAGCATTACACTACCAGGATTACCAGGCGGCGCAAGTGGTTTGCACACTACTAACATAAAGGTTGGTGATTAGAAACTACCCAGCAGTACGCCAGAAGAAAGTCCCTGACGATCTGCCTCCATTAATATTATAGCCAAAAAAAACCCTATGTGGCAGGTCTATTTGATAACACATGGGGTTGCCATGAGTCAGAATCAACTCTACAAGAACAGGTTTGTTTTTTAGTCAGGTCTATGTAAAAACTGAGCTGGAAGCTCAATGACATCACGAACAGAACCCTGAGACAACTCACAGCTACTGGCTGTTGGTGGTGCTGCAGTCACAACCAATGTCATATCCTGAATATGTTAAGTCACAGGCCAAACAACCAACTGACTGACTATGCTCCCTTCTAATCTTAAATTCCCATATTGTATATGGCCACAGTTCCAAACTTCAAAACATCAGGCAGAGATTTAAACCAGGGCTTCAAACTGGTTCATTCCAATTCAAATCCCTGCTGAAAATTTCTATTCCCACCCCAGATATACTGAATCAGAATTTACACCTTAAAAAAATCCTCAAATGATTCTTACATATAATAAATTTTGAGAACCACTGCTCTACTAGTGGTTCTCAGAGCTGGTCCCTAACTAGCAGCATCGGCATCACCTGGGAACTTGTTAGAAATCCACATTCTCAGCAGAAGTTCAAACCAGAAAGAACTGATTTGTAGCCCTGATTTAAACTTCAAGGAAATAGCACTTAGCAGGATTAGCAGGACTCAGAAAACCCTTAGAGGTTATTACACCTGCCCTGGCCACTTTAGGTGCACCCTTAATTGTTGCATGAGAACTTTAAAATTACCTAACTTTGCCAGAAAACATGTCATTTCCAAATTTGAGACCAGATACTTAGAGTGCACATTTTCCTGTGGTTTATAATAATAAAGGAAATGGAAAAATGCTAACTGACAGCACATACCTACAAAAAACACTGGCTATAAAATCAGATGCTAACAGCTTGAGAAAACCAGAAATCCCAACTCTGCAAAGATTCAATAAGGCTTCTAGGGTAGAAAAACGAGTGAAAATAATTCTACTAAGATATTTTGACTCGAAAAAGAACAAAGTCTGAAGACTCACACTTCTTGATATCAAAACATACTATAAAGCTACAGTAATCAAAATAATGTGATACTAGCATAAGGACACACATACAGACCAGTGGAATAGAAAGAAGTGAAAGTTCAGGAATAAAGCCATTTATATATGCCATATGCAAGTGAAAGCTGGACAGTGAATAAGAAAGAATAACCAATGCATATGAATTACGGTGCTGGCAAAGACTACTGAATACGCCATGGACTGCCAGAAGAACAAATAAATCTGTCTTGGAAGAAATACAGCCAGAATGCTCCTTAGAAGCAAGGATTGTGAGACTTCATATCATGTACTTTGGATATGTTATCAGAAGGGACTAGTCCCTGAAGAAAGACATCATGATTGGTAAAGTAGAGGGTCAGAGGAAAAAGAAGAAGACCCTCAATGAAATGGACTGACACAGCGGCTGCAACAATGGGCTCAAACATAACAATTGTGAGGACTGTGCAGGACCAGCCAATGTTTCATCCTGTTGTACATAGGGTCACTGTGAGTGAGAACTGACTCGATGACACCCGGCAACCTAATAACAACATGACAATTTATTTCTGACAACGGTGCAAAGTCTATTCAATGCAGAAAGAACAGATTCTTCAAACCAATGGTACTAGAACTTAAACAGCAAAAGAATGAGGTTGGACTCATAGCTCACACCATATAAAAAGGAACTTAAAACAGATCAGTGACCTTAATACGTAAATTAAAACAATAAAACTGAGAAGAAAACATATGAGTAAATCTTCAGGGCCTTGGATTTGACAATGGATTCTTAGATATGACACCAAAAGCACATGCAACAAAAGACAAAACTGGACTTCACCAAAACTAAACAATTTTGTGCATGCAAAGACTATCAACACAGTGAAGAGAAAGAATAAGAGGAAATATTTGGTGAGCATGTATTTGATACAAGTTTAATATCTGGACTATATAAAGAATGCCTACAGCACAACAAGAAAAAAAACCAATGAATAAATGGGCAAAAAACTTGAATACACGTTTCTCCAAAGAAGATACACAAATGAGTAAGCACATGAAAAGAGGCTCAAAATCGTCAGTCACTGGGAAATGTAAATTAAAACCACAATGAGATATCACTGGGATGGCTATCCCAGCTGAACGCTTAACCACTGCACCACCAGGGCTCCTCCAGCAATACCACTCTTATGTATATACCCAAAAGACTTAAAAGCACACCAATGTTCATTGCAGCATTATTCACAATAGCCAAAGGTAGAAACAACCCAAGTGTCTATAAATAGATATTGTATAAACAAAACGTGGTATACACACAATGGATTATAATTCAGTCATAAAAAGCAATGAAGTGCTGATAGATGCTACGACATAAATGAACCTTGAAAACATTATGCTAAACAAAATAAGCCAGACCAAAAATGCGAAATATTGTGTGATTTCACTTATATGAAATGTCTAGAATCAACAAATTCACAGAGAGATTACAGGTTAACGAGGGGCTGGGTGGAGGTGGGAATGAGAAACTGTTGCCTTATTTCTCAGAGTTTTTGTTTGGGTGATGAAAAAATCTAGAAGTAAACAGCAGTGATGGTTGCACAACATAATGAATGTAATTAATGTCAATGAATCATATATTTAAAGATGGTCAAAATGACAAATTTCATTATACATTTTAAAAAGATATTACAAACTAGAACAACAAGAAAAACAGGCCAAATGTACTACAGTACCATTTTGATGATCTAAAACATTCTTTTTAAATGGTGCAAGTATTCATCCATTCAACAAATACTTGCTGAGGTCCTACTATGAATGAGAGACTGTCAGGTGCAAAGGCTACAACAGTGAACAAGACAAGCAAGGGTGTCACTGTAAGGAATCACCTCCCTTCTAGTGGAATGTAAGAATAGCAGCAGTAAGAAAAGACAATAGTTTTTTTTAAGTCCTCAACATGCAAAACAAAAAGTTGGACACTCCATGTCAACCTCCAGTTTTTTTTATTAATTGACCCATGAAAGTCAAATATTTGGGGAACACTAATCTCCACTCCTCCCCATTTTATAAATGAGAAAGTAATGTCTAAAAGGCCCCACAAGGTGAACTGCCTCCTTTAATATAAGACAAAAACTGGATGGTGACTGGCTACAATTATCAAACATTTTGATCACAGATTCCATAGAAGAATCCTAATCAAAATGGGGGAAATGTAGAGCAGAATTTCAAAATCTCATGGAATCCAGACTTCCTGGAGCCATGGAGCCTGGGTGAACTTCTGAAACTATTGCCCTGTAATAATCTTTAAACCTTAAACCAAAAATATCCCCTGAAGTCTTCTTAAAACCAAACGACATTTAAGCTTAATTAGCAAAAAAGGTCTACCCTGAGCATTACACTCTTTTTTAAGGTCGAACTGACAACAGCAAAAGATTAGATAGGAAACTTAGGCACAGTGAGCTTACGTTAAATAAGGGAGGAACAACTGAGAAAAGAGGGGTGAGAATGGTTGTACAACTCAAAGACTGTAATCACTGTCACTGAATTGTACACACAGACACTGTTGAATTGGTGTGTTTTGCTGTGTATATTTGCAACAACAAATAAAATTTTAAAAAAACATAAAAGGTCCCACAAGTATTTAATAAATCCACAAAGTGAGAACCAGTTTGTTTCTGGACACTGATTAGAGCGCTGCAGGAAAATATTCACGTGCCTGAGTGGAGATTTGACCATGGTAATTCGAAAGACTCCAAATGTCTCAGAAAGTAGTATTCTTTCCCCTTAACATATCCTTCCAGTTCCAATAGGATTTGATTCTATATATCACGTTTATCGTACCATGTAGGAACTTACTAGTTTAACGAAAAACTTAACATCTCTAGCACGGAATTTTTCAAGTACCATGGCATGAAAAGAAATTCTATTTCCTGATAAAGGAAATCCAACATTTAGAACAGGAGCAGGGAACAGACAAATAGTACCCACAGTAATACTGTCTTGACCAGTGTTTCTGTAATTCCCTGGAGCACTGCTATCCCACTCACTGGAAGCTTCAGGAAATTTAAATATACAGAGCAACTGAAAAACAAACAATGATAATCAGCTAATTAACGTTTCAAAGAACAATGGTAATAAACCTGTAGTTTCAGTTAATAATCTAGTTTTGATAATAACTGAACAGACTGGTTCTGTTTCTTTATTCACTTCCTCTCATCCTTCTCTGCTTCTGTAGAGGGATGAGACTGCTGTAAACTGCCCTCAAGTCAGGCCACCCCCTCACTCCCCCCCCACCACTACCACTCATGGTGACCCCATGTTCAACAGAGAGAAACGTTGCCTAGTCCTGTACCATCCCCATGCTCAGTTGTGGTTTGGACCAATGTGATCCATAGGGTTTTCACTGGCTGATTTTTGGAAATAGATCACCAAGCATTTCTTCCTAGTCTTAGCCTGAGAGCTCCACTGAAACCTGTTCAGCATCAAAACAACAGGCAAGCCTCCACTGACAGATGGGTGGGTTGCTGCACATCAGGTGAATTGGAAATGAATTCAGGTCTCCCTATATGGAAGGTGAGAATTCTACCACTGAACCTAAAATGCCCCACCTAAGGGTAGAGTATTAAACACCTAATAGGTATCAGACACTGGTATGTAGGCTTATTCTCATGGGTTCGAGGCTTTTCTCACTTAAAAACAAGCCACAAATTACCCAAATTTGGAGAAACAAACTTGAAGCAGGCATGACTATCCCCTTTTGCAGATAAAGGAAACAGAGGCGACTTGCTTACACAGTAAGTAGAAAAGCCAGGATTTGAACCTAACTGCAAAGTTTGTAGGCCTTTTACTTTTCCTTCTTCACCCTCTCTCATTTTCTTCCTCCGGTTCTGTCATAAACATCAACATCCAAGTCGCTGGACAGGAGAGGGGGAAGCAGGAACACAAAAACGTAAAAAAAAACAGTATTTTCCTCAAGAAGCTTATTATAAGAATTAGATATAAAACTGCATTTAAAGGGGATATAAGTGCCTTATGATTGGAACAAAGTTAGGGAGGTTCAAAGTACAAAGTGAACTTTTTACTGGAGTGAGCAATGAAGAACTCACTAAGGAGGGAAGGAGGGAGATAAGTTAGACCTTGAGAGAAAAAGAAGGTATTTTAAGCAGAAGACACTTCAGGGACCAAAGGTGAGGAAAAGAGGATATAAGCATGTTTGAAAAAACAAAATATCAACCTGACTGAAGAACAGGACTATGCAAAGAGGGCTGAAATAGGATTGGGTCAGAGGACCTTGAAACAAACTCCCCATTTACAACACCAATTTAAAATTAAACTTTACTTTTACGTATTTGTTGTCCACATGAAATAAAACTGCACATGCCTTGTTAATTTGAATGAGTTTATGCTCCTCAGCTAGAAAAAAGTTGTAGACAGTACCTGGTACACAGGTGATTAAATGCTGGATCTGAATTCAAGTAACTGATATTGTTTTTGTACCTTAATAACTAACCACAGACATATTCAAAGAGATTAAAAAAAAAAAAAACCTGAACTTATACCCAGATTTCTGAAATTGTATGCCAGGTACTCAATTTTAAGAGAGAAGTAGAACCCACAAATCTTTTCCATAGGATGGGGGTAGGGGACTTGCACAAGAAGGAATTACAAAGCTCCTGTATCAGAAAAATTTCCCTCATATTGCCAGGCCTGGTTTTACTTCAGTAGAACTTTTAAAAAGTAGTTTTATCCTTACTGTCATTTTTTAAGTCCAGGTTAGAATTTGGGAAAACGTTCAATCAGACCTCAACTATCCCGAAGCTGGAAACCCTGGTGGCGTATTGGTTAAGTGCTATGGCTGCTAACCAAAGTGCTGGCAGTTCAAATACACCAGGCACTCCTTGGAAACTATATGGGGCAGTTCTACCCTGTCCTATAGTGTCGCTATGAGTCGGAATCGACTCGACGGCACTGGGTTTGGGTTTGCTATCCCGAAGCTACTGGTAAGGAGCCCCAGGGGCGCACTAGTTAAGCAGTAGACTGCTAACAGAAAGTTCAGAGATTTAAACCCTGCTTCCATGAGGATTACAGCCTTGAAAATCCTATGGGGCAGTTCTACCCTCTCCTATAGGGTCTCTATGAGTCTGAACAAATTCCAAACATATACACAATTTCAAAACTACCATTTTCCCTTAAATTGGAGGCCTAAGTTTCACCCACCTAGTCTTTTTTACTACCAGATCTGTTACTTAGTGACATCACTATCTACTGCTGTCCTGCAGGCCAGGCTGTACTACCCACAGGCCCCCCACCCCTCTAATAAAAAAAAAAGTGTTGAGCGAACAAGCTTCTGGCAGCTCCATCTCCTCAGTCCTCAAACTGTAAAAAGATGAGAGGACATAAAAAGCAGCACTCCATGAAACGTGGGGAAGGAAGGTATTGTGAAGCCAAGCAGATTCTCATACACCAGTAACTGCGAATTTTAAGCTGAAAGGAAACTTTGAATCTAGCCTAACACTCTCATTTTACACCTTAAGAAACTGAGGCCCAGGGCAATTAATTTGCCCTGGGCTACTGCTTCTTGATAAAGGTGTTAAGTGTTACTAGTCACAGTGGCATTTAATCACATATTAAGGTACTCCGTAACTTCAACGTTTATGAGATTAAGTACCTGGTTTACCAAAGACACACACAATAACTTCACCTCTTGTGCATGCCCCCCCTTCAGTGCCTTGTCCCAGAACTATACAGAAAATGTTGGAAGAATCTCAGATGAATACTTTATTTCCCCTTTCAGCTAACTACCCAAAAGTACTCTTCTTCCTTTATCTAATTTAAGATAAAGTGGAAGCTAGAAGTGCCTGAATTTCTCAAGTTCTTACCAAGCAAATAGATCAATAAAGCCTGAAAATTTTCGGTTCAAGTGGGGCATTACAGTTTTGCCAGTTGCCCTTTCTTCTGTATTAACGTTTCCAGTCCAGGTTTCTTTGACAAGCAATTAGTATACATGCAGTGTTAATCAACACTATCCCTTTCGAGACGCTTCTAGCTATTAAACAATTTAGCACCTTTCCTTTCATCCCTCAAAAATATTATACTGTTCATAAGCAACATTTTAACAAAAACACCTAAAGTAAAGCACAAAATAAGAAACATAATCCTGTAATAACCTCATTACCTAAAATGCATTTAAAGTACCATCCGTCTTCCCTGGCTCATTCAGTCTGCCGTCAAACCAGCCACGGCGCATTGGTTGAAGGAACTGAGGAAAAAGTTTTGTACTGAGTTCACAGGCTGTGGGTGCGTAAATTATACCACCAGCCACAGGTAATCTGCTTGGGGAAATGCAAACATGCCACATGTACAGGCTATAACCATGCTGAACCACGGCAGATATTCAATCAGCCCTGTATGCGACATTTTTTTCCTAAAGGCAGCAACAAGCATGCATACATTATCCCACTTAAAAAACCATCACCAGAAACGGTAAAGAACTGGATAAACCAAAGCTTAATTCAAGCCGTTCTGCACGTTATGGCCGGCTGTACAAGGCGTTTTGGAATTATTCTGCTTTTCTGAAATGCCCGGCAAAACGTCGTTGGCGAGTTTCAAAACTACCATTTCAACTGCACAAATAAAAACTTAAAGTAAGCTACCATGCCGTCAAACCGTAGGTTACCACTGCCCAGGTTTGTTGTTTAAACAAAACGCGCATTGGAAAGGGAACAATAAAAAGCTTCTTACCGCAAACACAGCACGAGAGGGACTGTCGGAAGTAAGGCAGGAGCCTGTTAATCTCTGTAAACGCCTTAGGGTCTCCGGGGTCGTAGTTGAGCACTAGACGGCTCGCGGAAATGTAGAGAGCAGTAGCATTCACCGGGTTCATTGCAGACACTTCGACACCGATGGCTCCCAGTTGAAAAGAAATTCCGGATCCAACTTTGTAAGCAGCCAGGGAACAATGGCGAATTTGCAACAATTCGAAGGAAATCTGAGCCGAACCACTGGCCAAAGAAGTAACCAAAATCCGTGCAAGTTTGTGGAGCTGAAGCAATCCTCCCACACATGGGGCCCTGGCGCCCCTTCTCTGTCCCTGAGACTTCCAGACAAAAAATAAAGAGGGAGAAAAACCAGCGTTCGGGATCGTCCCGAGCAGCCACAGGGCACAAACGCGGCGGCTTCGGCGCTCAGGCCGGCACCCAGTGGTCAGTCTAGCCTCGCGGCTCGGAGGACGGCCTTTGCTCGAGCTGCATCTCCGGACGCGGCAGAACCTCCTCAGGTCGAGCTGGAGGGGCGCGGGAGCAGGCCCCGGCCCGGTCCGGGGGCGGGCAGGCACGCTTCTCTGGGCTGCAAGGCCCTTTAATCCATCCCAGCGCTCGACGACGGCGCAACGGCGACGGCAAAGACGACGGCTCAGGCGTCTGCTTCCCCGATCTAGGGCAGGAAGCCGCGGCGGCGACTAGAGTTGCTGCTGCGGCTGGCGGACTCAGCCGCCGCTCTCCCCATAGCGGACGCGGGGCCCAGAATGCGCCTGGTTCCCCGCCCCGGCGGCTGCAGCCCCGCTGTTCCCTTAGGTGGCAAAGCGGGCAGGAGAGTCCCCAAGCGATCGGGGAGGGCCGGGGAGGAAGTGCGCGGGCCGGCGGCGGCGGCGGGCGGGAGGAGGAGGCGGGGAGCAGGCCCGGCCGGGCCGCGGCGGCGCCCCTTGCTCAAGTCGCACACTTTGGGGTCACTAGGCGTAAGCACCGCCCCCTCACTGCCCGGCCATTTTCTCCGCGCCGTTCAGACGCCGCCTTCGCCAAGCACGACGGCCGCTGCAGTCCACAGCGCTCGCCCGGCCGCTACAGAGCTAGCGCTCACACCGCCAGGCCCCGCCGCCACCCAGCGCATACAGCAAGGCCTCGCCGCAGGCCCCTCCCCCCGAGCCTCGCCGCCCTCACCCCGACTCCTCGCGCCCCTATGGCTCGGTCGGGCCGGACTACTGCCGTCTTAATGGATCCCGAGGGCTGCGCGGTGCCTCAGACCCTGCCGGCGACGACGACCGTTACCCCAACGGGCAAAGCCACTGTCATTCCCGAGACTCCCCCGTCGCCGTCGTCGCTACCGCTCGCACGCATGCGCAAACGCGCTCTCACCCCTCCCCCCCGCCCTTTCCTTTCCCTTTGCTTCCCTTTTCCCTGGCTTCTCCTCTAAGAGCCCCACGCCGCACCCTCCTGTAACAACCGGCTCACTCAACGCATGCGCATTCCACTACCCCGCACCTCCGCCTTTCCTCCGTACGCGTGCGCTTTGACCGCCCACCCAGAAAATCGGATAAACACATCACCCGCTCCCCCCAGCCCCTCCCTGTTGCCAACCCACCCTGGGCTCACTGCGCATGCTTGCTTCTCCACTTACGGCTCTCAGAACGGAGCATGCTCACTGCGAGCCGCCAACACTGTCCGCCCCTCCCCCCACGCGCTCTCAAATTCCTTTTCCTAGGCGTCTGTGGCGTGTGCCTGTGGTGACACTTTCGTTAGTTGACCCATCCTTCCGCAGTGTGGGCTGTCGGTTTCGCGCGTTGCACTGCCTCGGCGCCCACCAACGCTGAGGCCCCACTGGGTCGTGCCTTGTCGCGCTCCGCGCTGGCCCCAAAGCGGCCTGTTCCTCGCCCTGACTGACCACTGTGTGAGGAAATAACTCTGCACGGCCCAAGGCCCGGTCCTCGTGGCCTTTCACAGTACAGCGCAGCCACACCACAGAAAGGGCGCCGCCTCCTTTGGCTGGCCCTCGCAGAGCGCCTCGGAGCCGGGACAGCAGCAGCGATTACGTGGCCACGCGCCCGCAGGCATCCGTGCAGCGTTTGGTGGGTGAGGCTTCGGCCTGGGGCTCCCTCCCCGCCCTCTGCAGCGCCTCAAGGGCTCATAAGACCTCGGCAGGCGAGCTGTGAGTGATGGGGCTCGAACCTACTGCCCTTTCCTGCCCGTCGGAGCTGGCCTCTTTTTACAGGACCTCACCGAACTCCTAGGGGAACAGAGTCCAGATTAAAAACAAAACGAATTCTTTTTTTTTTTTTAGCCCCGTTCTTAGACCTAGCCCTTCTTGTGAACAAATCTCTTGAATTCATGGTCTTGCTTTAAAACCAAACCAAACCCTTTGCCCCCGAGTGGATTCCGACTCACAGCGACCCTATAGGACAGAGGGGAACTGCCCCGTAGAATTTCCAAGCAGCAGCTGGTGGATTCGAACTGTGGTCTTTTTGGTTAACAGCAGTAGCACTTAAACCACCCACCACCAGGGTTTCCACTACAAAACCCACTACCCACTGCCCAGTTGAGTGGATTCCGACTCATAGCGACCCTATAGAACACAGTAGAACTGCCCCCATAGAGTTTCCAAGGAGCGCCTGGCAGATTTGAACTGCCAACCAAAAGGACAATGGAATATAAATCAACAAAAACCTAGTTTAACATGTGACTGCCCGCCTGTCTAAAAATACAAAACCTTTTTTTGAGTAACACAAACAGAAGCAGCCTAGGACCCATTTCTTACCTCTGGAAACACCAAAGCTCTTCAGCATAATTTTTTGTACATAGTAGATGCTCATGTTTGCTAAGTGAAATTTATTAAGTACGTAAATCTTTGTGGCACACATATTTGTACATGGTAGTTTTAGGGGATTGCCACTTAACAAAAACAAATAGTTAAAATATCAAGGGAACCTATATAGCCTTAGATGCTTCCATTTGAGGGCAGGTTCATTTTCTTTACAAGGCCCAGCATTGTATCAGCGCTTAGGTATTAAATGATAAGATTTTAACTTCATAATTTTGTTTAGCAGCAAAACAAAGTAAGCAAAGGTATGCAAAATGTATTTGGTATTCTTGTATCGGGACGATGACAAATATTTTAAAATTCACATTTTTAAAAGCCTCACCTTCAAATTTTGGAGAATAAGATTTTCTAAGCTCACCTTCCAATAAGGGTGTTATAATATTCAGTTCTATCTTTATCCCAGACTCCAAGGCCTTCCACATTACAGAGGTTCTTGTCCCAGAGGAGCAGCAGGGAGAGTAAAATAATCAGTTTTCCACCCAGGCAGCATAAATTAGCAGTCAACCTAGGCAATGACTCATACAGTCGAAACTGTTGAATGGCAATGGGTTGTTTTTTTTTTTTTTCCTTAGGCAAGTGATTACCTTGCTGATTTTCTTAATTTTTTATTTTTAACCTCTTAAAACATAAACCAAAAAAACAAGCGCGTTGCCATAGAGTGGATTCTGACTCATAACGACCCTAGAGGACAGAGTAGAACTGCCCCGTAGAGTTTCCAAGGAGTGCCTGGTGGATTTGAACTACCCACCTTTTGGTGAGCAGCTGTAATACTTAACCACTATGCCTCCAGGGCTTTCTCTTAAGTAATGCACACCTCAGATTAAGATAAATTCTATTGGTGGTTCATTTGGGTGTGAGAGAGTATGCATTGAACCAGTCCTTAAGCCCTTTTAGCTACTCAATTGGTTGAACTAATGATAAACTATGGCACTTAGAGGTGAAGCATTTCCAAACTGAAGTATCTTCACTGTCTAATAGTTATTGGCATGTTTGAGCCTTGCCAAAAAGGAAAAAAAATATTCACAGAAAGTAAAATGCCTGGATCAAATACTTAGGACAAATCATATATAACTCTAATCTTAAACTATCAATTTAAGATAATTTTTCCGTATTTTATGTTTGTTATTTGGAAGTAAAACTATTAGGGTTGCCAGAACTAGCAAATAAAAACTCCGTATGCCCAGTTAAAATTTGTCAATAAGTTTTTTATTTTAGAACAGTTTTAGATTTACAGGATTATTGCACAGATAGTACAGAGTTCCCGTACACCCCATGCCCAATTTCCCATATTATTAACATCTTACTTTAGTATGATACATTTGCATGATTAATGAACCAATATTGAGTCCTTATTATTATTGACTAAAATTACTACATTATTCAGATTTCATCAGTTTTTTCTTAATATCCTTTTTCTGTTCCAAGATCCTATTCAGTGTACCACATTACATTTAGTCATCATGTCACCTTCTTGGTTTATGGTACCTTTAGTGTCTTGGTGAGTTTTTCATAGTAGTCTTAGCAAGGATCGTAAAGATGGTGCAGGACCAGTCAGTGTTTTGTTGTGCATAGGGTCACTATGAGTCGAAACCAACTCCACAGCACCTAACAGCAGCAACAACTTAGGCCACAAGAAACACCTAATAGTTTTATTAAGTAGTTAATAAGTCCAAACAACTTAGTGTTTATATCCTAACTTGGTAGCCCCTTGAAAAAATAATTCACATAAAAAAATTATTTTCTTTATCTTTATTTCATTACTTACTACTAGGATATGTGCACTTATTAGTGATGGCACAACTTCTCAAACCTTAAAATCAGATTGGATTATCACCACACTCATTTCCTGGACCATGTTGACTTCTCTGCAGTGCTTGTTTTTTATCACAGTACTAGCAAAAACCCAACTTTTCAAAGGTATGACTTCATTCAAAGGAATGTGCCATGATCTAATGTTGAAACATGAACTACCTCAAGCTGGTAGTTCTTGAAGTTTCCAACAGATATCAAATATTGCCATATTTGCCTCAAACACTTGAAATATCCTGAGATTCTCTGTGGCACTATGGGGCACCTTGCCACACTGTTTAGAAAGCATGTATCTAAGACAATAATTTAGGATTATGGAAACTTTTGTTATGTATGAATAGTCAGAGCACTTGTTTATACTATTTTTAAAAAGCAAACTGAATCCAACTTTCCAAATAGAAAACAACCTAAATTATGGTATATCCACATAATGAAATATTATGCAGCTATTAAAAATTATTTAATATTTATTTATTGACATGGAAATATCTTCATGATACAGTAAGTTTTTTAAATCATTTTTATCAAAAATGAAATATCCAAAATCCTTAAAAATACATGTTGTAAATCCCAACCTCTGTACCTGTGGTTATAGTCCCATTTGGGAATGTGTTTTCTTTGTTGCAATAAGAGGTCGTATCAGTGTAGGATATGTTTTAAGACAATCACCTCTGAGATATAAAAAGAGCAGATTACTAGTCATAGAGAAGCAAGCAGAGATGGAGGAAGAGAGATACCAAGCCACATGAAGATACCCTAGGAGCAGAAACTCAAAAGAGACAAGGACCTTCCTCCAGAGCCAAGAGAGAGAGAAAGCCTTCCTTTAAAGCCTGCTCCCTGAATTTGGACATCTAGCCTCCTAACTGTGAGAAAATAAATTTCTGTTTGTTAAAGTCACCCGTTTGTGGTGTTTCAGTTATAGCAGCACCAGATAACTAAGACACATGCATAGTAAAAAGTCTATAAAGATATACACCAAAATATTAGCTCTTTCCTGGATAGTAGGATTATGAAAAATATTCATTTTCTTCTTGTTATCTGTATTTCCCACCACGCAGCTGTCAGTTTTTCATACTGTGATGGCTTTCATGTTGCTTGTTTCTTTAAAATCAAGAAAGGTCTGCATCAGGGTTGTATCCTTTCGCATACTTATTCAGTCTGTATGATGAGAAAATACTCTGAGGAACTGGACTGGATGAAGAAGAATGCAGCATCAGAATGGGTGGAAGACTCACAAACTGTGGTACACAGATGACACAACCTTGCTTGCTAAAAGCAAAGAGGACTTGAAATACTTAGTGATGAAGATCAAAGAGTACAGCCTTCAGTATGGATTACACCTCAACATAAAGACCTCAAATTCTCATAAAAAGACCAGACTTAATGGTCTGACTGAGACTGAAGGGACCCCAGAGATCACAGCCCCCAGACCCTCTGTTAGCCCAAGATTGGAACCATTCCCGAGGCCAACTCTTCAGACAGGGATTGGACTGGACTATAAGAAAGAAAATGATCCTGGTGAGGATTGAGTTTCTTGGCTTAAGTAGACACGTGAGACAATGTGGACGGCTCCTGCCTGGAGGCAAGAGAAGGCAGAGGGAGACAGGAGCTGACTGAAAGGACCTGAGGAATACAGGGTGGCGAGGAGGGCTGTGCCGTCACATTAGGGGGAGAGCAGCTAGGGTTACATAGCAAGGTGTGTATAAGATTTTGTATAAGAGACTGACTTGAGTTGTAAACTTTCACTTAAAACACAATTTAAAAAAATTAATGCCTTTGAATTACAGTGTTGGTGAAGAATATTGAATATACCCTGGACTGCCAGAAGAACAAACAAATCTGTCTTGGAAGAAGTACAGCCAGAATGCTTCTTAGAAGCAAGGATGGCAAGACTTTGTCTCACATACTTTGGCATGTTATCAGGAGGGACCATTCCCTGGAGAAGAACATCATGCTTGGTAAAGTAGAGAGTCAGCAAAAAAAAAGATCCTCAATGAGATGGATTGACACAGTGGCTGCAACAATGGGCTCAAGCATAACAACGAGTATAAGGCTGACATAGGACAGGGCAGTGCTTTGTTTGGTTGTACATAGGGTCGCTATGAGTCGGAACCGACTCAACAGCACCTAACAATGACAACAACCTGTATTTTATATCCATTTTGAATTAGAGATCCTCTTTTCTCTTCTCCTAGAGTGCCAAGTACTTACCTCTTTCATTGCACTTAACACACTGTGCTGCAGTTGTTGGTTTAGGCCTCTCTGCTCCCCATTCTAACTCCTAGAAGGTCAGAGTTTTCTCTCTCTCTGCCTTTTATTCTCATTGCCTAGTATAGGGTCTGTCACATAATGCCTGCTAAATGTTACTGTTTTTATTCAAGATACTTTCAGCACTATCCAAGTGCTTGTTAAATTTGCCCATTCATTTTTGCAACCAACATTTATTGCCTGTTTTGTGCCAGACATTCAAAATACAAAAAATGAATAATTCAACAGTTTCCAGCCCTAAAAGAGTTCAGTCTTCTTGGGGTGGCCACATGCACACAGCCAACTTATCATCCAGAGTAGTAAGGGTTTAGGCATGCAGTTGATGCAAATTTAGAATGTCTTAGTGTCTGTCTTCTGATACTTATTCTTTTTCTCCCCATTGAATTATCCCCATTTCTTACTAAAATTGGTTTGATTTCTGCTTTTAGTAACAGAGGTAGGAAAATTTTCGTTTTCAGTGAGATACGTATATAAAGTAGCTAGCATAGTAATTGACACTTAGGCATCAATAAATGACAGCTAACATTATTATTAAAGTCTTATTTGAGTATTTCAATTATTTTTAAGCTATGGCACAGGGCTTTTGCAAAACTTTCCAAAATCTTCAAACCACCAACTTCACCTCGTCTGGCAAAACTTACTTGCCAGTAATATCTCATCAACTTTACCCTTCACTCTTGGAGCATGCTCTTTGCTCCTCCTTTCCAAATCATACTTCTCCTTCAATAGTGTTTAAGCTTTGCAATAACAATACTTTTTATTGTACTGTTTCTTACTACATTGTTAGTATTACATATTCTATTATGTTTTTATTCTAAAAGGAGATATTTCTGTTACGTTGTGGGTTAAACAAGCTGTGTGCACTTTCCCAGGAAAATAACTGCAATTATTCATAGTGTTGCTTCTAAGGGAAAATGTGTTCTGCATTCCAAACAGTCAGTTTAAAATTTAATTTTTGGAACACGGCCTATTTTTCCCTAGGGGCTGTCCATTCCTCCATTATCTAAGAATCCCTATCTGTCTTAGAACAATTTAAATCCCTTTACAGCTCCTACCTGTTCCACATGGCCTATGGTGCCACCTGAAAGTTGCAGTCTCAGGGTCACCAACTTGCTCACCAGAGCTCAGCACTGCTTGACTGAGATAGTCGTTTTATCAAGCAGATTGAGTCAAGCAGGTAGGACTAAAGGACACACGGTCTTAAATTTGACTGGTCAGCATTTCACTATTAGGGAAGGTAGTGGGGAAGAGTTGATCAAATGAATGATGAGAGCTTGGAATTGCTGTTATGTTGAATGAGAGAGGGAGCTGATTAGAGACATCAACAGGGATTGCTGGAATGGTCTTCAAAAAGTACCTCTCCTGGATAAAATAGGATTCCTAAACATATATATCTAAGTATGCACTCCTGACAATGGGATTAAAAAAAAAATGGTCTTTGCAACTCAAAGACAGACTGGAGGCTAGAAATGAGAATTTCTAACCTGAAATTGAGCAAGCTAGATTTTAGCATGGGGTAGTAGAATGAGCATAGATAAATCTTTATTCCAAAACATACTGTGTAGATTAGAAAAAATGTTCAAGTTCTCTGAGACTTAGCTTTCTCATCTGTAAAGTGGAATTAACAATACTTTCCTTAGAGGGCTACTGTGGGGAATCATGTCTTCATTGAGTGTGTTTCCAATACAGCCACTGTGGGTACTGTCTTAGTCTGGGTTCTCCAGAGGAGCAAAACCAGTGAAGCATATATAGATATATACAGAGAGAAATTTACTTCAAGCAAATGGCTCATGCAATTGTGAGAAAATATCTCACATAATTGTGGGGGCTGGCAAATCCCAAATCCATAGCTCAGGCAACAGGCTGAAGATCTCTGCTGGCTCACATGATTGCAGAGGCTGACAAACCCAAAATCTCCAGGCCAGGCAGTAGGCCAGAGGTTTCTGCAGGCTTACTTCACACGAACCAAAGTCAGGCAACAAGAAGAGTGCAGGGTTGAGAAAAAGAGTGAGCTTTGCCAGAACTTCCATTTATATGCTGGAGGCAGACCACACCCCCAAGGAAACTCACCTTTCAACTGATTTGCTGCTCATATCAGATCAAATGGTGATCACACAGTATCTGCCAAACTCCTGAGAATCATAGCCTAGCCAAGTAGGCACATAACATTTACCATCACAGTTACGTAGATGCGAAAGACTATTTCAAGGAATTCCAGTCTACTGGCTAAGATAGAAATGTAACTCATAATGGTACGGTACAAGTGCTACAATATAGTATTGTAAAAACAGCGGAAAAGACGCCTAACTCAGATGTTGAGGCTCGGAAAAATGTGGAGAAAATGATGTATAAGATGTGACTGGAAGAACATATAGGAGAAACAGGAGAAGGGCAGAAAGAATCTCTAGAGAGAAGGGAAAGTATATAGAAATGCCTACCAGAAGAAAAGCTTGCATATTTGGGATATTTCAAGTAGTTGAGCAGGACTAAAGTATGTAGAGTACAATGGGAAGAGTGATGAGAAAGCCATAAATAAAATTTTATTGGAACATGCTCAATTGTGTACGTATTATCTAGGGCTGCTTTTGCACTACCATACCAGATTTGAGTAGCAACTCATGAAGCCTAAAATATTTACTGCCTAGCCCTTTATAAAAGAAAAAGTGTCCTGCCTCCTGATCTTGGGCTTCAAACTAAGAAAGTGGCAGTGAGAGGTGAGAGATATTAATAAGACTTGGTGAATGATGAGATGTGTGAATAAGGAACAGTCAAAGATAATATCCAAGTTCTCTAATTCTGGCAATAAAAACAGCACTTACATGGCTTTACCATGTGCCAGGCACTGATCTAAGTCCTTTAATATATTAACTCATTTAATCTGCTCAACCATCCTATGAGGTGAGTACTATTACTGTCAACCCCCCTTTATAGATGAGGAAACTGAAGCACAGAGGTTCAGTAATTTGTCCAAGGTCACAGAGCTAGTGTGATGTGGTAACTGAATCCACACAATCTGGTCCCTGAATCTCTACTCTTAACACTATTCTGTAAATTCACAGAGTTAGGGAACTTAGCAGGAAGAATAAATCTGGAGGGAAATGATAAATGTAAGTTTTGAACATGTGCAGTTTGAAGTGGCTGTGGGACATCCAAATGGAATGTCCAGTAGGTAGTTAGATAAATGGGTATGGTGCTCTGAGTATAGCAAAGAGGTATTTGGGTTGGAGGTGTAGACTCCGGAGTCAGCAGCATATAGATGGCAATAGAAACCATGGGAGAAATAGAGATTATCCAAGGAGAGTAGGCAGTAAAAAGAGAAGGCCAAGAGTGGAACCCTGAGGACTGCCAACATGTAAATAAAAAGGAGAAAAAGATGATCCCACAAAAAAGACTGAGAAGGAACACAGAGGTAAGCAGTAAACTAGGAAGATTTTTCATTTTCAGTGAGCTAATGTATGTAAAGTATCTGGCACAATAACCAGCACACAACAAGTATCACAAATGGTATACATTTTATTTCTTATTACAATAAAAGTCGTATTTGAAGGTTGTAGTCCTTTCTTAGCTGCTGTAAGGGGCTGCTGCAAACCTTTTCCACGTTCCCAGGTCTTTAAGCCCCAATCTCACCAAGGAGGTGGATGTCAGAGGAAACTCTGAAACTTGCTAACGGACATGGAGCAGCTAAAGGATGAACGTGAGGTGATTGAAAAACCATGGCTTGGGTCAGGCTCACCTTAGGCCTTGAAGTGACATCTTTGCTTTTGAACACTTTAAAGAGGTCTTTTGCAGCAGATTTGCCCAATGCAATCCATTATTTCATTTCTTGACTGCTGTTTCCATGGACCTGAGTAAAATGAAATCCTTGACAATGTCAGTCTTATCTTCATTTATCATGATGTTGCTCATTGGTCCAGTTGTGAGGATTTTTGTTTTCTTTATGTTGAGGTGTAATCCATACTGAAGGCTGTAGTCTTTGCCAGTAAGTACTTCAAGTCCTTTGCTTTCAGCAAGCAAGGTCGTGTCAACTGCATATCACGGATTGTTAATGAGTCTTCATTGTACTTCATATAGTCCAGCTTCTAGGATTATTTGTTCAGCATACAGACTGAATAAATACGGTGAAAGGATACAGTCCTGACACACACCTTTCCTGGTTTTAAACCATGTAGTAGCCTCTCGTTCTATTCAAATGACTGTCTTTTGGTCTATGTACCGGTTGCTCATGAGCACAGTTAAGTGTTCTGGAATTCCCATTCTTCACAACGTTATCCATAATTTGTTATGATCCACACAGTCGAATGCCTTTGCATAGTAATTAAATACAGGTAAACGCCTCTCTGGTATTCTCTGCTTTCAGCCAAGATACATCTAACATCAGCCATGATATCCCTCTATCCACATCATCTTCTGAATCTGGCTTGAATTTCTGGCATTTCTCTGCTGACATACTACTACAACCATTTTTGAATTATCTTCAGCAAAATTTTACTTGTGTGTGATATTAATGATATTGTTTGATTATTTCCGCATTTTGTTTGATAACCTTTCTTTGGAACAGGCATAAATATAGATCTCTTCCAGCTGGTTGGCCAGGTAGCTGTATGCCAAATTTGTTCGCATATACAAGTGAGCACTTCTGGTGCTGCACTCATTTGTTGAAACATCTCAGCTAGTATTCCATCAATTCCCGGAGCCTTGTTTTTTTTCCACTGCCTGGCGTAGCTTGGAGCTCTTTTTTCAATACCATTGCTTCCTGATCATATACTACTTCCTGAAATGTTTGAAAGTGATCAGTTCTTTTTGGTACAGTGACTGTGTATTCCTTCCATCTTCTTTTGATGCTTCCTTCACCATTTAATATATTCCCGGTAGAATCCTTCAATATTGCAACTCGAGGCTTAAAGTTTTGTTTCAGTTCTTTCAGCATGAGTAATGCCAAGTGTGTTCTTCATTTTGGTTTTCTAACTCCAGGTGTTCACCCATTTCATTATAACACTTTACTTTGTCTTCTCAAGCCACCTTCGCCCCCCCTCTGGAAATGTGTTTTTTTTTTTTTTTATCGTGCTTTAAGTGAAAGTTTACAAAGCAAGTCAGACTCTCATACAAAAATTTATAAATACCTTGCTATATACTCCTAATTGCTCTCCCTCTAATGAGACAGCACACTCCTTCCCACCACTCTTTTTTTTTTAATAATTTTTATTGTGCTTTAAGTGAAAGTTACAAATCAAGTCAGTCTCTCACACAAAAACCCATATACACCTTGCTACACACTCCCAATTACTCTCCCGCTAATGAGACAGCCTGCTCTCTCCTTCCACTCTCTCTTTTCATGTCCATTTTGCCAGCTTCTAACCCCGTCCACCCTCTCCTCTCCCCTCCAGGCAGGAGATGCCAACATAGTCTCAAGTGTCCACCTGATCCAAGAAGCTCACTCCTCACCAGCATCCCTCTCCAACCCACTGTCCACTCCAATCCCTGTCTGAAGAGTTGGCTTTGGGAATGGTTCCCGTCCTTGGCCAACAGAAGGTCTGGGGGCCATGACCACTGGGGTCCGTCTAGTCTCAGTCAGACCATTAAGTCTGGTCTTAGGAGAATTTGGGGTCTGCATCCCACTGCTCTCCTGCTCCCACAGGGGTTCTCTGTTGTCTTCCCTGTCAGGGCAGTCATTGGGTATAGCCGGGTACCATCTAGTTCTTCTGGTCTCAGGATGATGTAGTCTGTGGTTCGTGTGTCCCTTTCTGTTTCTTGGGCTTGTAATCACCTTGTGTCCTTGGTGTTCTTCATTCTCCCTTGATCCAGGTGGGTTGAGACTAATTGATGCATCTTAGATGGCTGCTTGCTACTGTTTAAGACCCCAGACACCACTCTTCAAAGTGGGATGCAGAATGTTTTCTTAATAGATTTTATTATGCCAATTGACTTAGATGTCCCCTGAAACTATGGTCTCCAGACCCCTTCCCCTGCTACACTGGCCTTTGAAGCATTCAGTTTATTCAGGAAGCTTCTTTGCTTTTGGTTTAATCCAATTGTGCTGACCTCCCCTGTATTGTGTGCTGTCTTTCCCTTCACCTAAAGTAGTTCTTATCTACTATCTAATTAGTGAATACCCCTCTCCTGTCCCCCCTCCCTCCCCCCTCGTAACCACAAAAGAATGTTTTCTTCTCAGTTTAAACTATTTCTCAAGTTCTTGTAATAGTGGTCTTATACAATATTTGTCCTTTTGCAACTGACTAATTTCACTCAGCATAATGGGTTCTGGGCCAATGCCTTCCAGGTTCCTTCATGTTATGAAATGTTTCACAGATTCCTCACTGTTCTTTATCGATGTGTAGTATTCCATTGTGTGAATATACCATAATTTATTTATCCATTCATCCGTTGATGGGTACCTTGGTTGCTTCCATGTTTTTGCTATTGTAACAGTGCTGCAATAAACATGGGTGTGCATATATCTGTTCGTGTAAAGGCTCTTATTTCTCTAGGATATATTCCAAGGAGTGGGATTGCCAGATCGTATGGTAGTTCTATTTCTAGCTTTTTAAGGAAGTGCCAAATTGATTTCCAAAGTGGTTGTACCATTTGATGTTCCTACCAGCAGTGTAGAAGTGTTCCAATCTCTCCACAGCCTCTCCAACATTTATTATTTTGTGTTTTTTGAATTAATGCCAGCCTTGTTGGAGTGAGATGAAATGTCATTGTAGTTTTGATCTGCATTTCTCTAATGGCTAATGATCGTGAACATTTCCTCATATATCTGTTACCTACCTGAATGTCTTCTTTAGTGAAGTGTCTATTCATATCTTTTGCCCATTTTTTAATTGGGTTATTTGTCTTTTTGCAGTTGAGTTTTTGCAGTATCATGTAGATTTTAGAGATCAGATGCTGATCAGAAATGTCATAGCTAAAAATTTTTTCCCAGTCTGTAGGTAGTCTTTTTACTCTTTTGGTGAAGTCTTTGGATGAGCATAAGTGTTTGATTTTTAGGAGCTCCCAGTAATCTAGTTTTTCTTCTACGTTCTTTATAATGTTCTGTATACTGTTTATGCCATGTATTAGGGCTCCTAATATTGTCTCTATTTTTTCGTCCATGATCTTTATCGTTTTAGATTTTATATTTAGGTCTTTGATCCATTTCGAGTTAGTTTTTGTGTATGGAGTGAGGTATGGGTCTTCTTTCGTTTTTTTTGCAGTTGGATACCCAGTTATGCCAGCACTATTTGTTAAAAAGACTGTCTTTTCCCAATTTAACTGTTTTGGGGCCTTTGTCAAATATCAACTGCTCATATGTGGATGGATTTATGTCTGGATTCTCAATTCTGTTCCATTGGTCCATTATCTGTTGTTGTACCAGTACCAGGCTGTTTTGGCTACTGTGGCGGTATAATAGGTTCTAAAATCTAGTAGGGTA
Organism: Loxodonta africana; assembly: GCF_030014295.1. Lineage (NCBI taxonomy): Eukaryota > Metazoa > Chordata > Mammalia > Proboscidea > Elephantidae > Loxodonta > Loxodonta africana. Next base: position 42,319,429 of record NC_087367.1, on the reverse strand, counting down.
AGGCCTCCCACTTTGTTCTTCTTTTTCAGTAATTTATGTGGGGCCTCTTTCCCTTCCATATGAAGTTGGTGATTTGTTTCTCCATCTCATTAAAGAATGTCCTTGGGATTTGGATCGGAATTGCATTAAATGTATAGATCGCTTTTGGTAGGATAGACATTTTTACAATGTTAAGTGTTCCTATCCACAAGCAAGGTATTTTGTTCCCCTTATGTAAGTCTCTTTAGGTTTCTTGCAGAAGTGTACTGTAGTTTTCTGTGTATAAGTCTTTTACATCTCTGGTAAGATTTATTCCTAAGTATTTTATCTTCTTGGGGGCTACTGTAAATGGCATTAATTTGGTGATTTCCTCTTCGATGTTCTTTTTATTGGTGTAGAGGAATCCAACTGATTTTTGTATGTTTATCTTGTATCCCAATACTCTGCTGAACTCTTCTATTAGTTTCAGTAGTTTTCTGGAGGAATCCTTAGGGTTTTCTGTGTATAAGGTCATGTCATCTGCAAATAGAGATACTTTTACTTCTTACTTGCCAATCTGGATGCCCTTTATTTCTTTATCTATCCTACCGCTCTCTCTTTTTGTGTCCATTCAGCCAGCTTCTGACCCTCTCTACCCTCTCATCCCCTCTTCAGACAGGAGATGCCAACATGTGTCTGTGTCTACTTGATCCAATAAGATCATTCTTCACCAGTATCACTGTCTATCTCATAGTCCAGTACAATCACTGTCTGAAAAGTTAGCTTTAGGAATGCTTCCTGTCTTGAATTGAGTCACCTTTTGAAATCTTTTCAGCTCTTTTACTTCATCATTTCTACCTTTTTCTTTAGCTATTCCACTTCCAAGAGCAAGTTTCAGAGCCTCTTCTGACATCCATTTTGGTCGTTTCCTTCTTTTCTGTCTTCTTAATGGCCTTTTGCATCCTATTGTTGAGATGGTCTCTAAATTCAGGTAGGATATACTCAAGGTCGTACTTTGGTTCTCATGGACTTGTTTTAATTTTCTTCAGCTTCAACTTGAACTTGCATATAAACAATTGATGGTCTGTTCTGCAGTCGGCCCCTGGCCTTCTGTCTGATGGTGTTAAGCTTTTCCAACATCTTTTTCCACAGCTATAGTCAATTTGATTCTGTATATTCCATTTGGCAAGGTCATGTGTATTGTTGCTGTTTATGCCGAAAAAAGCTGTTTCCAATGAAAAGGTCATTGCTCTTGCAAAATTCTATCATGGGATCTTTGGAGTCATTTCTATCATCAAGGCCATATTTTCCAAGCACTCTTCCTTTTTGTTTCCAACTTCCATATTCCAATCACCAGTAATTATTAATGCATCTTAATCACATGTTTGATCAATTTCAGACTGCAGAAGTTGGTAAAAATCCTCAATTTCTTAATCTTTGACCTTAGTGGTTGATGCACAAATTTGAATAACAGTTATATTAACTGGTCTTTCTTGTAGGCATATGGATAGTATCCTATCACTGATAGCACTATACTCAGAATAGATCTTGAAATATTCTTTTTGGTGATGAATTTGATGCCATTCCTCTTCAACTTGTCATTCCCTGCATAGTAGACTATACGATTATCTGATTCAAAATGGCCAATATCAGTTTACTTCAGTTCACTAATGCCTAGGATATCAATGTTTTTGTGTTCTATTTCATTTTTGACAATTTTCAATTGTCCTAGATTCATACTTGGCACATCTACTTTCCTATTATTAGCAGATGTTTGCAGCTGTTTCTTCTCATTTTGAGTAGTGCCACATCAGTAAATAAAGGTCCCAAAATATTGACTCCATGCACATTCTTAAGGTCAGCTCTACTTTGGGGAGGCAGCTCTTCCTCAGTGGTTTTTTGAGTGCCTTCCAACTTGAGGTGGCTCGCCTTCTAGAACTATATCAGACAATGTTCTTCTGCTATTCGTAAGGTTTTCAATGGCTGATTTTTTTTAGTAGACTGCCAAGTCCTTCTTTCTAGTCTGTCTTAGTCTGGAAGTTCAGCTGAAACCTGTCCACTATGGGTAACTCTTGCTGGTATTTGAAATACCGGTGGCATAGTTTCCAGCATCACAACAACAAGCAAGCCACCACAGTACAACAAACCAGAGACATAGAATAGAAGGATTTTATTTAAAGAAATCTGAAGGATGAGTGGACATTAACTACTGGAAAGTATTTCCCTTCACCCAGTGAAGGCAAAAAGCCCACAGAAGGAGAGAACATGGTGCATTTGAGGAGCTAACAGAAGACTAGCGTGACTACAATGGAGAGAGATTGGGGGAACATGATACTAGATGAGCCATAGAGATAGGGATGCTCCAGGCCATGCAGAGTCTTGTAGGCTATATTAGTATTTTTTGTCTTTACCCTATCAACACTGAGAACCCATTAAAGAGTTTTAGGTTTGATAGTGGTGTAATCATGAAATAGTTGTATGAATGAATTAATTAATTCTACCCTTAGACTTTTGTTCCTCTCCATTTACTTTTTTCTCCAATCAAGTCACCCACTTTCAAGACATGAAGAAATGCCCAAAGGACACTGAGAATGAGTGGCCAAAAATATAGCAGTAAAACTAGGAGTGTATTATATCAAAAAAAGCCAAGAGAATGTTTCAAGAAGGGGGAAGGAAAAAGGAGAGAGTGACCAATAGTATTGAATGCTACTGAATGGCTAAGTAAAATGTAAACATAAATATGTCTTCCCAATGCCTATAGGATAAAGTCTAAATTTCATTCGCTGGCATTCAAGGACCACCAAAATTCTGTTTCTCTACCTTCCTAACATTTTCTCCACGACATCTCTAAATTGAGCCCTCACTTCAGAGAGGGTGCTCTACTTACTTTACCTACAACGCATAGTGCACTTGGCCTACACGTCATTTATTGGACATATTTTCTATTCATCACCTCTTATCTAAATCTTACCTATGATTGTAGGCACTTCTTTCATGCCTCCTCCATGAAGACTGCTGTGATGGCCATGAGAATGCATCTCTCAGATCTCTTACTTCTCTGAGAGCATAACTGACTAAGGGGTCCAGCTACTGCCCTTTGAAATCCAACACTATGTTTGCACTGATGCCCTACTTTTTGTGGGCTGCTCTCAGGCAGTGACGCAGCATGGCAGAGATACTAAGGTAGGCCTGTTCCTGGGAGATGCCCAACTCCTCTAAAAAGAGATTTTGACCTGAGAACTGCAATGGCTTTGTCCAATTTGCCTTAGTAAAGGAATAATTTCTTTTATAAGGATCAGCACAAACCTGGTTCCTATGAGGCAAAGGTTGAAGATTCCCAAATGCTCAACTTTTCTAAACTCCTGTACCACTTCATTATGTCTAACCAGGGGTGGATTAACCAGTAAGCATGGTATGCATGGGCTTACAGTAAACAAGGTACACACGGGCTTACTTACTAACCTGTAGTTATCTTTGATGTGGTGAAAACAGGTGAAATTGTGCACTACAGGTTACTAAGTAAGTACAAGTAAGCCCATGTGTACCTCGCTCATTGGGTAATCTGTCCCTGTCCCTAACATCACCTACTCCGTCTCCCCTTAGTACTCTCCCTCCAGTCTTTGGGTTTGGTAATTCCCTGCAATGTCTCACGGAACTTATGAACCCTACATACAGTTAAGTGGTTTTTTGTTAAGAAAGTAACAGGGTACAAACTTGGGATCAGGATCAACTTGGAAATAACAGGAACAACTCAGGATACAGTTCTCGATCAGGACAACTTCTCACCCTCTGCCACTGGGCCCTGCTCAGGGCCTTCTTTGGCAAGTGTTACAGCTTTTAGCTGTTTGGGTTGGCAAGCCCCACACAGCCGTCCAGCACTGCTACCGCTCTTGCTGCTGCTATTGCCCCGCCATCTCTTGCTGTCTTCAGTATTACAGCTCTTTCTCTCCACGTCTCCCTCTAAAACCTGTCAGGAAAGCTGGTTAGATAACAGACTCCTTACCAATTTCAAGGTGTGGTCTCCCCCACCAAGACCACAAACTAACTTATCCCCTACAAGGGTTCCATGCACCTTATTTGCATTGTCAGTAAGCTGTTCAATGCCCTTTGTGGCCCAAAAGCACCTTATTTGCATAGACCTACCCCATAGTTCTGTGGGAGTTACACGACCATGCATGGCTAGGAGGGCTTGCTGTAAGCAAGGTATGCTTTCCTGGTGTTGACCTGGGAAAACATCCCAGTGGAGGAGAATGCTGTGACAGATGTGATGATGTAGGTATTTGAAAAATATGGAGGGAACAATGTCTACACAGGTAGTAAAATTGAGTGGCATTATGGATTGAATTGTGTCCCCTCAAAATATGTGTTGGAATTCTAATCTCTATACCTGTTGATGGGATCCTGTTTGGAAATAGGGTTTTCTTTGTTATGTTAATTAGATCATACCCAAGTAGGGTGGGTTCTCAATCTAATCACTTCTGAGTTATAAAAAAAGCTGATTAGATGCACACACAAGGGAAGGCAGACAACACATGAGTATTATCTACAAGTCAGACAGACACAGGGGGAAGACAGATGCTATCTGAAAATAGAGGCAGATGAATATATAAGCCCAGTAACACCAAGGATTGCCAGCCACTAGAATCTGAAATAAACAAAGAGGGAACTCTGAATTTGGACTTCTAGCTTCCGGAACTGTGAGAAAACAAATTTCTGTTCTTTAAAGCCACCCACTCATGGTATCCTGTTACAGCAGCACTACGTAGCTAAGACAGGTGGCCACTATTAAGTTGTACTGATGCCTTGCATAGGGATAACAAGAGACCGAGAGCAGTTAACAAGCAGATTTTGGTTCAGCGTGAGAACCATAGGGCCTTTGGGACAGCTTATAAATAGGCCCTTATATCTGATCTGAGGAAGGGAAGACATGGCTGAGTGGCAGGCTGAAGACCTAATTGTTAGAGTACCAGAGTTCCAGAGGCATTAGAATGCTCAGCAAGGCAAGTCTGGAATGGCCTTCTAATGGCATGGAAATACCAGTTCAGAGGCAGCAGCATCCCTCATGACACAGTGTGTATATTAAGTCAGAGGCCTCTGTATTGTGCTGTGTCCTCATTAGGAAGAATACATAGGTCTGGGAACCAAGGGGTAGAAATAGGAGTGATCCCACTTACCGTCACTCCCGACAGCCCACTGGAGAATTTTATGCTGCCTGTTCCCACAGCTCGGGACTCTACAGAGTTAGAGGTCCTGGTCCTCAAGGAGGACACACTCTTACCAGAGGATACACCAAAGATCTCATTCAACTACAAGTTACATGTGATGCCAGAGCACTTTGAACCTGTATCTAGGGGCCAGCTGGTGAGAAGAAGAGTCACAATATTGGTAGGTTTAATTGATCAGCAGAAAGAAGCAGGGCTGTTCTTACCCAATGGAGACCGCAGTGCAGTGAATTGCTAATATGTCCCTTCTAGCCATAGTCTTTGTGATTCCCTCACAATAATTGGGTGGGGCTGTGCAAATAGGGTGCTTGTGGCCCACAAAGTGGATTGGACAGCTTGCTGCTGATACAAATAAGATGGGGAATCTGTGATGGTTAAGGTTACGTGTCACCTTGGCTGGGCCATGATTTTCAGTGGTTTGGCAGTTACGTATGATGTAATTTGGCTGTTCTGTAATGATGTAGTCATCCTCCATTCTGTGATCTGATGTAATTATCCTCCACTTTGTGATGTGTCATAAATCCTAGTCTCTATGCCCATGGTTATGGTCCCATTTGGGAATGAGTTGTCTGTTATGTTAATGAGGCAGGATTAGGATGGATGTATTTTGCATCACCATCACCACCTTACTAGAGGATGTGACTCAAGTCATTTTTACCCCAGTCACCACTCTTACCATCTTTATTCAAGCCGTGCCCTTACTTGAGTCATACCTTTTATCTTACAAGAGATAAAAAGAGAGAGAAATGAGCGGGGGAGGGGGCCTCTAGCACCAAGAACAAAAAGCTGGGGGTGGAACATGTCCCTTGGACCTGGAATCCCTGTGTTGAGACCCTCCAAGACCCAGGAAACAGAGAGAGAGAGAGAGTTGCAACACTGGAGATGATGAGAGATGACAAGAAACAGCAGCAGAGATATGGTGGCAACAGAGGCAGCAAAACTAGGAGATTGGCAGGAGAAAGCAGAGTGGACACACTGGGGTTGCTCAGCAAGAGAGCTGAGCACCTTCAGTCAGGAGGCTTGCTGGTGGAGTGGGGTGCCTCTAGGCACTTGGCAGAGCTAGGCTTGCTGTCCCACAGGGTAAGAGAGCTGAGTGCCTTTAAGCAGGAAGCTTGCTGGCAGACTGGGGTGCCTCTGGGCACTTGTTGGTGGCACAAAAAGAGCTTTGTGACACTTGCCCAACAGGCAGGGCTGAGGGCCTGAAGGACCAAGGGACCAAAGGGCTGAGAGGCCGAGGGCTAGGGTGCACCTATCTGTGGGCATGACCAAGACGCTGTCCTGACTGAAGAACTGTATCCTGAGTCATTCCTGATCTTGAACCGTAACCTGTTACTTCCCTAATAAACCCATAATGGTGAATACCGTCTGTGAGATCTGTGTGGCCATTGCAACAATGTAGCAAAGAAGTAGAGAGTGCTGTGGGGAGGACAGCTGGTGTCAGGTTTGGTAAAAAGGATGGAGGGTGGAGGTATGTTTGACCTCCACCTCATAGGAATCAGCCTTGGGCTGCTGATAATGATTCTCCTCCCTTCTCATGAAGTTAGAGGAGGAGGTGTGACACTGCCTGCACACCATTTTTACAGGGACAGGGAGGAATATGTTTGGAGCTCAGGCGATCCACTTGGACACCTACTGCCATTGGGGAAAGCAAGAATGGAATGTTCTCAGGGAAAGTTAGGCATAGTTAGTGGGCCTGGTGGAAATGGTAGGAGAAAACCTCAAGCAAAGGACTGAACTGAGTGAAGAGACTAGTGAGATAACTGGTAACCTGAGGGGCTCGTGTACATGGGGCAAAATTGTAATTCACGGGGCTGAATAAGGTGGGAGACTGAGAGAAGGAGGTAGAGAAGGGGCAGTGAGCTGAGCAGAAGACTGGGGCAAGGGAGAAGCTAAGAAGTAGGAAGATGGAGAACTGGTTAGGGAAGAAGAGAGAGATGGGGCCTTTAGGGTAGAGGGTCAAGGGAACCATGTTCAGTGGTGCCAGGAGCAACATAAATGATCTAGGCAGACCAAAGATTTCAAAGTGAAATTTGGTGACCTGACATTTGGGTCTCAGTCTAGGAGAAAGTTATAAAGATCTCTTACACAGATAACACTGATAAAAGGTAGAAACTGGTAAAAGCTATGAACAAGGCATTGATGGTTCAGTGGTAGAATTCTCACCTCACATGTGAGAGACCTGGGTTTGATGCCTGGCCAATGCACTTCATGTGCAGCCACCACCCATGTGTCAGTGGAGGTTTGCATATTGCCATAGTGTTTACTAGAAGGATGTTTATCTGTGTTTCACTGACTATACAAAAGGATTCAACTGTGTGGATCATAACAAATTACGGATAACACTGCGAAGAACGGGAATTCCAGGACACTTAGTTGTGCTTATGAGGAACCTGTACATAAATCAAGAAGCAGTTGTTCGGAAAGAACAAGGGGATACTGATTGGTTTCAAGTCACGAAAGGCGTGCGTCAGGGTTGTATCCTTTCATCATACCTATTCAAGCTGCTGAGCAAATAATCTGAGAAGCTGGACTGTACGAAGAAAAACGGGCATCAGGATTGGAGGAAAGCTCATTTACAACCTGCGTTATGCAGATGACACAACCTTGCTTACTGAAAATGAAGAGGACTTGAAGCACTTACTGATAAAGATCAAAGACCACAGCCTTCAGTATGGATTACACCTGAACATAAAGAAAACAAAAATCCTCACAACTGGACCAATAAACAACATAATGATAAACGGAGAAAAGATTTCAGTTGTCAAGGATTTCATTTTACTTGGATCCACAGTCAACATCCATAGAAGCAGCACTCAAGAAATCAAAAGACACATTGCATTGGGAAAATCTGCTGCAAAGGACCTCTTTAAAGTGTTGAAGAGCAAAGATGTCACCTTGAAGACTAAGGTGCGCCTGACCCAAGCCATGGTATTTTCAATCGCGTCATATGCATGTGAAAGCTGGACAACGAATAAGGAAGACCAAAGAAGAATTGACACCTTTGAATTGTGGTGTTGGCGAAGAATATTGAATATACTACGGACTGTCAAAAGAATGAACAAATCTGTCTTGGAGGAAGTACAACCAGAATGCCCCTTAAAAGCAAGGATAGCGAGACTGTGTCTTACATACTTTGGCCATGTTATCAGGAGTGATCAGTCCCTGGAGAAGGACTTCATGCTTGGTAAAGTACAGGGCCAGTGGAAAAGACAAAGACCCTCAACAAGATGGATTGACACAGTGGCTGCAGCAATAAGCTCAAGCATAACAATGATTGTAACGATGGCACAGGACTAAGCAGTGTTTCGTTCTGTGGTACATAGGGTCACTGTGAGTCGGAACTGACTCAATAGCACCCAATAACAACAACATGAAGTGGAAAAGTGGAGCTGCCAGACTAAGATAAATTAGGAAGAAAGGCCTGGCAATCTACTTCAGAAAATCAGCCAGTGAAAACCCTATGGATCACAATGGTCTGATCCTCAAATGATTATGGGCGTGGCACAGAACTGGGCAGTGTTTCATTTCATTGTGCATGTGGTCACCATGAGTTGGGGACTGACTTGAGAACAACTAATAACAACAACAACACAAAGTAAGTGAGGAACAAAAATCAATATTGGAATTTAGAGGAAGAGGTTACTTATATCAAGGAGACTGGGGAAATACTTTGTGAAAGAAATAGTGTTTGCAATTGGATGCATGGGGTTTGGACATGCAGAAATGGGTTTGGGAAGGACAGCAAGGAACTACAAGAATGTGTAATGACCTAGTATAATTTTTGTGAAATTCACCAGCAAGTGGGCATTTTGTGAGCAGAATCAGTGTGATTCAAAAGAAGCGGTGACCCAGGCTTGGGCCTTCGTATGGTGATTTAGATGGAAATTCAAGGGGTTGAGATAGGCCAGAGTGCTAGAGCAGGCAGAGTTTAAATAATGCACTGAGGGAATTAAAAGTTTAGATTGAGGGCATGAAGCAGATCCACTATGAAGAAAAGGCATGGGAGAGTTAGGAAAAAAAGAAATGGTAGACCAAGAGAACCTCTGGGCTCCAGCTCCTGGACATCAAGCAGTTCTTGGTGATTATAAGAGCTGGTGTGGGGGTGGCTGAAGTGAAACGGAGTTGAAGGCCCTTTATGTTGAGGAGTCGGAGGAATTCTGAGGCCAGGGATATCAGCATGAATGCTAAATAGAGCCTCTGAGGGTGGTAGGAGACAGGAAAAAAGAGGAAAAGTGAACCCAGTGTGGAAATCACAGGAGAAGGGAGAGGACAGTGTTTTGCTATCTAGCGCTGCTGTAACAGAAATGCCACAAGTGGGTGACTTTAACGAACAGAAATTTATTTTCTCAGACTGTAAGAGTCTGGAAGTCTGAATTCAGGGCCTGGCTCTAGGGGAAGGAAGGATCTCTCTCTGTCAGCTTTGGGGGAAGATCTGTGTCTCTTTTCAGCTTTCCAGTCCTAGGTTCCTTGGCAAACATGTAGCATGTATCTTCCTTGCTTGTCCTTGTTTGTCCTTACTTAATCTGCTCTTTTAGATCTCAAAAGAGATTGATTTAAAACACGCTCTACACTAAAACTGCCTCATTAACATAACAAAGAAAATCCATTCCCAAATGGGATTATAACCACAGGCATAGGGGCTAGGATTAACAACACACTTTGGGGGGCACCACTCAATCCATAACAGAGGGTGTGCCACGAAGGTAAACAGAATGCTGGAAGGGTGGCACCAATAGATGGCAAAAATTTCAGAAGAGTAGCAGCTCAGCAAGAGTGGAAGAATGGCCCGAAATTGTTCTGGAAAAAGGAACAGGCCAGCTCTGCTCATTTCCCACAGAGCTCAAGGAGTTAGAGAAGATGAGGATTTTCCAAGATTGCCTTGGAAAATATGTATAAAAAAAAGCCTGGGGAAAACCAGGTTCCAGGTCTTATTAACAATTTTAACTGGAACGTAAGCCAGGGACTTTGTGGTCCAATCTCAACAGTCAAAGAAACAGTCCAGCAACAAAAATGTGAATTTAAGTACTTCATTTTTCCTTCAGTTTTTTTTTTTTAATAAAATACCAAAAGATTACTGCATTCTTAATGCACAACAAACATCTTAAAAATCCCCTCTTGTCTTAGGTTGGAGAAGCAAACCAATAAAGCGTATAAATACATAGATAAGACCAATCGACTCGATGGCACTGGGTTTTTTTTTTTCTAAGACCAAACCAAATCCATTGCTATGGAGTCAAATCCAACTGATAGCAACTCTATACGACAGAGTAGAGCTGCCCCATAGGGTTCCCAAGGAGCAGCTGGTGGATTTGAACTGCAAACCTTTTGGTTAGCAGCTGGGGCTCTTAACTACTACGCCATCAGGGCTAGATAAATATACATATAAAAATAGAGAGATGTATATCAAGGAAATAGCTCATGTGGTTTTAGAGGCTGGAACTTACCAAGCCCATGGTCAGGCTGGAGGCTTCTCCTAATTCATGTAGCCACAGGGGCTGGGAAAGCCAAGATCAGCAGAACAGTAGCAGGTAAGCTGCTAGTTCAAGTCCTAAGAACCAGGAGTCAGACAAACAGGAGCCAGCTGCAGGACCCAGAGTGAGCAAAAGCCTGCAGGCCTTGCCGGAAACTCTACCTACACTGGATGCAGGCTACACCCCCAAAGACTCTCTTTCAACTGATTGGTTAAAACCAAAAAACCAAACGCACTGCCCTCGAGTCAATTCTGACTCATAAGCGACCCTATAGGATGGAGTAGAACTGCCCCATAGAGTTTCCAGGGAATGCCTGGTGGATTCAAACTGCACTACTCACAGCAAATTCCATCAAGGAGGTGATCACATTATATCAAATCTCATCATGGAAGCGGTCACACCATCATACAACTGCAAAAGAACTGCCAAACCACTGAGAGTCATGGACCAGCCAAGTTGACATACAACCTTAACCATCACAGTTCACTCTTTGTCAACTTGGCACCTGTACACATCTCCTTAAACCATACATAATCTCTGAATAAAGACAATTATAAAGTCATACTTTCTTCTAACATGAAACAATGAATGCACACACAATTGAAAACACAGTAGACCTGTTTACATCTTATATCTTATAGGTGAAGAAAACAAAAATAATTTGACGCACACATACCAAACAGAAATACTTATAACAATTACAGTCTTTGTTTCTGCAACTTGTCACATGGTCATAACTGGTGTTTAAAACTACTTCTTCCACCACCCGTTCTGTGTTCCCTTTGCCCTCAGGAAGCACGTCAGCTGGTCATGGTTCTTTGCCTGGTGGGGTGACCTAAACCTTCATTCCTGAAGGGTCTGGGCCATTTGTAGTCATGTCAGAATTGGGTTGCTGTAGTTTTCCGTTCACTTTAATCACAGGACATCGCAGTACTAAGAGGTGGCCTAAGGGATTTCCTGTATTCCAGGCATACTCTTCTTTACCCCCATTATGTAATATCAGTCCGATTTCTTCTTGGTAATCATGATCAGTCACACCATCCAATATGGTAACTCCCTTCTTTGCCTGTTGATCCAGAGGCATAAGGAGCCCAAAGTGGCCAGGTGGCATTCTTAACTTCCAGCTCAATGGAATCAGTGATGTGTCTCCAGGTGGGAGCATTCCTTCCTGTGATGGTTAAGATTGTGTGTCAACTTGGCTGGGTGATGATGCTCAGTGTTTTGGCAGTCGCATAAAGTTGTGATCATTTCCATGTTTAGATATGATACGTGATCACCCCCATGACGAGATCTGTTGTGAGTAGCCAATCAGTTGAAAGGGAGTTTCTTTGGGTGTGTGGCCTGCATTGAATGTAAACAGACGTTCTGGCAAGACTTATGGGCTTTTTGCTGGCACTGGATCCTGCAGCTGGCTCCAGTTCATCTGATCCCCAGTTCTTGGGACTTGAGCTAGCAGCTTACCCGTGGTGTTGCCTGCCAATCTTGGGATTCATTGATCTTCACAGCCTGTGAGCAAGAAATCTGCTCTCTGGCCTCCTGATCTTGGGTTCGTCAGCCCCTGTGGCTATGTGGATGAGAAGCCTCTATCCTGACCCACAGCTTGGGATGTTCCAGCCTCTACAACTGCATGAGCCATTTCCTTGATATAAATCTGTCTGTATATATATTTGTATGCTTTACTGGTTTTGCTTCTCTAGGAAACCCAGCCTAAGACAATCCTTTTGGAACTACTACCTCTACACCAACAGAGCATAAGGTCACAGGGACAGGAAGCAAAATTTTTCCATTGGGCCACTAGGAGTACTAGTGAGTGGTGTCACTCCCATTTCCTCCCCTTGATTCCCGAATCCATGAATCCTGGCTATGGGAGAAGAAGCACCATATACTGGACTCTGGTTTAGAGCACATACAACCTCCTGGAGAACATTGCCCCAACCCTGCAAGGTATTGCCACCTAGTTGGCGCCATACTTGTGTCTTTAGAAGGTCATTGCATTGTTCTACCAAGCCAGCTGCTTTGGGATGATGGGGAACATAGTAAGACCAGTGAATTCCATGAATATGGGCTCATTGCCACACTTCATTTGCTGTGAAGTGAGTCCCTTGATCCGAGTCGATGCTGTGTGGGATACCATGATGATGGATAAGGCATTCTGTAAGTTCAAGGACAGAAGTTTTCACAGAAGCATTGCATGCAGGGAATGCAAATTCATATCCAAAGTGTTCTACTCCAGTAAGAACAAAATGATGCCCTTTCCATGACGGAAGTGGTCCAATGTTATCAACCTGCCACCAAGTTGCTGGCTGATCACCTCAAGGAACAGCATCATATTGGTGACTCAGAGTTGGTCTCTGCTGCTGGCAGATTGGGCATTCAGCAATGGCTGTAGCCAAGTTGGACTTGGTGAGTAGAAGTTCATATTGCTGAGCCCATGCGTAACCTCTATCCTTGCCACTGTGGCCACTGTGTTCATGAGCTCATTGGGCAATGACAGGTAGTGGCTAGGGAAAGAAGATGACTGGTTTCCACAGAATGTGTCATCCTATCCACTTGATTCTTAAAAATCCTCCCCTGTTGAGGTCACCCTTTGTATTCACATGAGATGCAAATATTTTTACTTTTTTGGCCCATTCAGAGATTCCTATTCACATACCTCTTCCCCATATCTCCTTGTCTCCAATTTTCCAATCAGATTCCTTCCAAGTCCTTGACCATCCAGCCAAACCATTGGCCATATCCCATGAATCAGTATAAAATCACACATCCGGCCATTTCTCCTTCTAAACAAAGTGAACAACCAGGTGCACCACTCAAAGTCCTGCCAATTGAGAGGCTTTCCCTTCACCACTGTCCTTCAGCAAGGTCCCAGAAAGGGGCTGTAGTACTGCCACTGGACACCTTCAAGTGCTGCCTGCATATTGCCCAGAATCATCTGTAAACCAGGCAAGAGTTTTCTTTTCCTTAGTCAACCGATCATGAGGAACTCCCCGTGAGGCCACAGGTACAGACTGGGAGATGGAAGGTAAAGTGATAGAAGTGGAGACCATGGGCATTTGGGCCACTTCCTTATGCAACTTACTTGTACTTTCAGGTCCTGCTTGGGTCCGATCTCATATATATCACTTTCATTTAGTGATGGAGTGCTGCTGTACACCTCCAAATTTATGACTCTGTGGGTCAGACAACACCCAGTTTGTGACAGGCGGCTCACACTGCATGGTGACTTGGTGGCCCGTGGTTAAGTGTTCAGTCTCTACTAAGGCCTGGTAACTTGCCAAAAGGTGTTGCTAGAAAGGAAAGCATTTATATGCAGAGGATGGCAGGGCTTTGCTCCAAAATCCTAAGGATCTGTGCTGTGATTCACCAATAGGGGCCTGCCAAAGGCTCCAAACAGCATCTCTATCTGCTATTGACTCTTCAAGCACCATTGGATCTGCCAGATCATATGGCCCAAGTGACAGAGCCACATACACGGCATCCTGAACCTGTTGCAGAGCCTTCTCTTGCTGTGAGCCCCACTCAAAACTAGAGGTTTGGAGTCATGTGATAAATAGGCTGGAGTAGCACACCCAATGAGGAATATGTTGTCTCCAAATCCAAAGAGGCCCACTAGGTGTTGTGCCTCCTTTCTAGCTGTGAAGGGGCCAGATGCAACAAATTATCCTTCACTTTAGAAGGAATATTTTGCTATGCCTCATACCACTGGACCCCCAGAAATTTCATTGAGATGGAAGATGCCTGAATTTTTGTTGGATAAATTTCCCACTCTGTAGCATGCAAATGTTTCACCAATAAGTCCAGAGTCATTGACACCTCTTCCTTACTAGGTTCAATCAGCATAATGTCATCAGTGTAATGGACCAGTGTGAAGTCTTGTGGAAGGAAAGGCGATCAAGGCCTCTGAGGACTAAATTATGACATAGGGCTGGAGAGTTGATATAACCTTGAGGTAAGACACTGAAGGTGTATTGCTAACCTTACCAACTGAAGGCAAACTGCTTCTGTGGTTGTTTGAGACAGGTACGGAGCAAAAGACATTAGTCAGATCAAGAGCTGCATGCCAAGCACCACGAGGTGTATTAATTTGCTCAAGTAATGAAACCTCATCTGGAACAGCAGCTGCAATTGAAGTCGCTACCTGGTTAAGTTTTTGATAATCCACTGTCATTCTCCAAGATCCACCTGTGTTTTTGCACAGGCCAAATAGGTGAGTTGAATGGGCATGTGGTGGGAATCACCATCCTTGCATCTTTCAAGTCCTTGGTAGTGACAGTAATCTCTGCAATTCCTCCAGGAACGTGGTATTGCTTTTGGTTTACTATTTTCTTAGGTAGGGGTAGTTCTAGCAGCTTCCACTTGGCTTTTCCTACCATAATAGCCCTTACTCCACTAGTCAGGGATCCAGTGTGGGGATTCCACCAGTTGCTGTGTATAGCTATTCCAATTATGCGTTCTGTAACTGAGGAAATAATTACAGGATGGGTTTGGGGCCCACTGGACCTACCATGAGACAAAGATGAGCTAAGACTCCATTAATACCCTGACCTCCATACGCCCCCACTATGACTGTTGAGCCACAGTTTGACATTTTGGGTCTCCTGGAATTAGTGTCAGTTCAGAGCCAGTATCCAGTAATTTCCCAAAAGTCTTTTCCCCAATGAATAGTCACTCTCATAAAAGGTCATAGAGCCCTTTGGGAAGGCTGGGAGAAAGATTAACAGCATAAATTTTTGGCAGTGTATTGGAATCCTTCCTCAAGGGGACCTGACCTCTCTTTCATTCAAGGGGTTGCGAGCCTGTAAACTCACTCAAGTCTGGGAATTGATTGAAGGACTGTAACTCTCTGTTCTGGTGATTTGAGTTAGACTGCTATTCACTTGACCTAGAATTCTTCTACTTTTATAGATCAAGTAAATATTTGATAGGTTTTATTTCTATTTCATTCCTAGGGACGCCATGACTGAGCCAAAGCCATAAATCCACACGAGTCAGATTATTCTGATTACTGCTTTGACTTGGCTGTCCATTACGTTAACCACGCCCACCTTGTCTTTCTCAATTGAGTGCTGCTACTTGGCCCCTACTACCATGGGGTAGAATCAGCCCCACTGTAATAAGGTGTCTTAATTCAGTTAGGGCAGTTCTCACTGTGAACTCTGACTTAATAAAATAGCAATCACAGCAGTCTTCAAGGATGCTGGGACTTCCTTCACAAATTTGTTCCTCACCATTGTGGTAAAAGGTGTGTTCTCTGGGCACTCCATGTCAGGTCTGTGGGTCTAAATTCACTCTAATATGCAATTTTCCCTAAGCCTTTGGATACTTCCTTCTACAGTATACCAAGGAAGGTCTGGTACTTCAACTTGATTTGGTATAGGCCACCACGTAATCCATGCTTCAGCGGCCCAACCAAATAAACTGTTAAATCCTTTCCTAACTTCTTGAGCTGAAACATTGAATGAAGAATCTGTGTTTAGTTAGCCCATATCAGTAAACCCAGACTGATCTATCTTTATGTTCCTTTCACCATTATCCCATAGTCTTAATAGCCATTCCCACCCATATGCCCCAGATTTATGTTTGTACATATTAGAAAACTCAAGCAGTTCTTTTGGAGTTTAGTGTATCTCCTCCTGGGTTACACTTTGTACTTCATCTTTTGGGGCTCACTGGGACATAAGTCTAGTTATAGGTGTAGGAGCCAAAATCAATGGTGGGAATGTGTTTTGAGAACATTCAACATTGCCTTGCAAGGCATCTGCCTCGGGCGATGCCACAGGCAATGACTCAGACAAAGGCTTTTTGGACACAGCTGGGTTTATCTCATCAGATACCATTTCCTCCCAATCAATGCCCTCACTTTAACTTCAGACACCACTTGAGGTTGGGAATTCAGTTGGTGTTGTAATTCAGCCACTCTTAAAATAAGACTCTGGGTTTGATTTTCAGCAATACCAGCTCTGTTACTACAAGAAATAAGGCTTTCTTTCACAGTACAAGTGGAAACTTTGAGGTTGTTTATGTTGTGCTTGAGCTTTGACTCTGAAGGCCTGAGCTCATCTCTTTCTTTCACCAGGTTATCTAGTGAAAGTAGGACCAACCAGCCAGCTTCCTTATACTTTTCTGTATGACAAAATTGTAGAAACGTATCAAACATGCAATCACCCAGAGCTTGGCCTTTCACCAATACCTAATCTGTTAGTGGTGGTATTTTGTGTATTTCTGTGCCACCTCACATCATGGATTAGGAGTGCCCTCTTTACTACTGGAAGCAGAGTCATCAACATCTTTAACAAGAATTGAGAACCAATTTAGAAAATTCACCCTTTCAATTTTGTTTCTCTAGAACCACTCTCAGTACCAAATGTCTTAGGCTGGGTTCTCTAGAGAAGCAAAACCAGTAAAGACTATAAATATAAATATGTATATATTTATATAAAATATATGGCTCATGCAGTTGTAGAGGCTGGAATATCCCAAGTCTGTGAGCCAGGCTGAAGGCTTGTCCTGATTCATGTAGGCACATGGGCTGCAGAACCTATGACTGGTAGGTCAAACAGCAGGTAAAGTGTTCCAAGAACAAGTTCCAAGAACTTGAGGTCAGACAAACAGGAGCCAGCTGCAGGATCCAGAGTGAGCAAAAGCCCACAAGCCTTGCCAGTAAGTCCAGCTATATTCGATGCAGGCCACACCCCTGAGGATACTCCCTTTCAAATGATTGGCTACTCACAGCAGATTCCATCATGGAGGTGATCACATTATATCAAATCTCATCAGGGAGGTGATCACGTCCTCATACGACTGCCAAACTACATTGTAACTGCCAAACCACTGAGACTCAGGGCCCAGCCAAGTTGACATACAACCTTAAAGATCACACCTCTCCCCACACAGATGGTAGCTGCTCTCCAAAATTTCCACTCTCTCATACCATTTGCTCTGAATCACCTAAATCTCTCCATGGTGACAATTCATCTGGACTGCAGTGAGTGTAACTGACGGTGAGCCCCAGCTACTGTTCTGAAATTCATTGCTGAATATTTGTGCTGAGGCCACAACTCCCATGGGACACTCCTAGTTTTCAGAGTCGGGAATAATTTAACTCCAGGACTCCCCAACAGTCTTGCTGAACTTTCCTTAAATCTGCATAGTAGTCTCAGAAGCTCCTATCCAAACTTTCCTTTCCTCTCTCCTTCATTATGATCATACCTGAATTGCGGTCTGACTACTCTTCCAGCCTCTCACAGCTTGATTCCCATTTTCTCTTATTGGCTTTTTCCTAATAAATTTCTTGCATGTTTAATCCTCCTCTTGAGGTCTGCTTCTTAGAGGACCTGGACTAATGCGCTCTCCCAAATGTAAGTGTGACTTCTTCCATTTCCTCTTTCTCCTGTGTCATATCACACCCATCCCTGCTGAACGTGGTTACCAACCAGTCTAGGAGGGCCAGAAGATGTTGACAGCTCATTCATTTTACCTTATCTACTCTCACTCCCAGGGAATCAAGTAAACAAACACCCTGAAATGTGCAGCTCTCCTCCCACTGTGAGGGAACTTGTGAGAATTTCTGATGAATAAAAACCTAAACCAAACCTGTTGCTGTCAAGTCAATTTTTACTCATGGCAACCATGTAGGACAGAGTAGAACTGCCCCATAGGGTTTCCAAGGATTGGCTGGTGGATTCGAACTGCTGACCTCTTGGTTAGCGGCAGATGTCTTAACCACTGCACCACCAGGGCTCCACTTCTGAGGAATAAGATTGTCTAATTCAGGAATACTACTATTATTGATATATTAGGTAATATTTAATGAGGACTTCATATTTGCTAGGCATTGTGTTAGATGCTTTACACACATTCCTGTATTTAAATCTTACAACTCTATAAGGTAGAACTATTATTAATGCCATTTTACAGAAGAGGAAACTGAAGCTAAATTGTCCAAGATCAGAGTGCTAACTGGCAGAGCTTGAACTTTAACTCAGATGGGTCCAGCACCAATGACTGGGCTCTTTTCTTGTCACTGTACTATGCATGAGAAGATCTGAACACAGGAGTTTCATAGACCACCTCCTCTCCACTTTTCTAGAGAAGGCTGAGTCCCTGAAGTAAATCACCCTGGGCTACACAGGGAGTCTGGGCAGAAGCAGGACTTGCACTCAGGTGTCCTGACTCCAGATTTCAAGATCTACCATCTCAAAAAGTGAGAAAACTAAACACATGTTGGGTGACTTCTGTCCCACAATGGAGAAATAACTTAAACACAGCAATCTAGCAAGGGGGACTGAGGACAGGAAAATGGTCCAGGGTGTGGTGTAATTCTAGAGGGCAATTACTATCCTGGATAGTTCAACCCTTCTCTTAAACCCACTTACCCCGGGGCTGCAATTTGCACTGAGATGGGGGAAGTAATATCACAGATCTGTAGAACTATGTATAGAACACCTATGGGTAGGACACTAGGACAGTAGGAGGAAGAGAAGGAGGAAGGGAAATAGGAAAGGGAGGAGGGGAGGGAGACAGGACTAGCTGGAGGTAGCACTTGGGTTCAGCCCAAAAGCGGTTTACGGAGCCCCCCCGCCCCCGCTAGGCTGTTAAGCACTGGTTGTTGTCAGGTGCTGCTGAATTGATTTTCGAACTGCAGCGACTCCATGTGACAGAGTAGAACTGCCCCGTTGGGTTTCCTAGGCTGTACTTTTTACAAAAGCAGCTCACAAGGTCTTTCTCTCTCAGAGCTGCTGGTGGGTTCTAACTGCCGACCTTTCAGTTTGCAGCTGAGTGTTTAACTTAGCATTGGTTATTCAAAGTTAAACAAGAAAATTTTCTTTGCTGCTTTGGACCAATATTTGTTCTAGTTTAGGTAGAGGGAGTATCAGAGTAGACTTCCTGGTGATGACTCTTGAGCAGAGCCTCGAAGGATGCACAGATCCACATGCAATTGCTTATTTCCTACCTCAATTCAATTCCACAAATATATTCTGAAGGTCTCCTATGTCTTGGGCCTTGTTCCAGGTGCAGTGGCCACAGTGCTGAGCAGGACAGCCACAGTCCCTGTCCTCTGACTGCTTACAGTCTAGCTGGGGAGAGAGGTAAACAATCATAACACAATGTGAGATGTGCCTCTGGAGAGCAACCTCCAAGGCACTTTATAGGAAAAGGGGAGTCTCATTGCCCCATCTCAAATCAAATCCCAATTTCTGAACATGGCAAAATTCTTTGCAACTTAATTCCATTATCACCTTCCAGAAGCCCTGGTGGCACAGTGGTTGGGAGCTTAGGCTGCTAAGCAAAAGAGTGCTAAGGAGTTCAAATCCACTAGTCACCCCTTGGAAACCCTATGATGCAGCAGTTCTACTCTGTCCTACAGGGTTGCTATGAATTGGAATCAACTTGACAGCAACGGGTTTGGTTTGGTGTTTTTATCACCTTCCACTCTAATTTCTTGCCACTTTCAAAGGTAGAGATACAATAAAATGTGTCTGTGTATGTAAATCTGAACATGCTCGGTTGTCGTCACACTGCTCCTAGACCCTGACATGCAGAGAAACTTCTCAGAGAAACTCTCCTTTCACACCTAGCCTTGCCCAAATTCTCCCCTGTACTCCCAAGGCCTGTCCTTTGTCCACCCACCTCCCTAGGTTGGCAAGGTCCTTAAAGCAGGGACCCAAATGCAGGGTCAAGAGCACCCACTATGGAGTGGGACAGATGCAGGTGGTCTTCATGCAGCCACATGACTTCAGGCCTTAGACCCTCAGCTTCCCTGAATATCTGGGTGAGCAATTCCTACTCCAGGAAATGAAATTAGTACAAATGTTCAGTTCTTGGCACATAGTAGGTTCTCCAAAATGCTTGCTGGATTGAATTGCATTAACAGTAAAGTCCCAGGCCAGAGGTTGTACTTTATGAAAGCCCTGCCTGCAAGCTGGAGCTTGCAGAGGTTAATGATCGACTTTAGCAGTTTCATGTGGCTAAGAATGAGATGTATATACCTCATTCTTTGCCTGAAAATCTGTCTGCTAGCTGAGGAAATAGATGAGCAAGCTCCTAAAAGTTCAGCTCCAGCTCAGTGGACCTTTCCTATAACAGACCATACAGAATCCTTAGTAATGTTTTTGTACTAATGTTACCTGGAAATTGTAATTCCCACGTATCACTGATACAGCAATAGTGACGTAAATAACTAGCAAAATTAAAACTACACCTTTAAATTACAATATCATACTCACAGCCTAAATGTGCTTACGTTTACATAGTTTCATGTGGCTAAAGTGAAAATTTGGTAAGAAGACAATAGAATTTGAAGTAAAAACATTTAAGAACTACATCAAAACTAAGTTCATTTTAATGTTAAATTTTATGTTACATGAGATAAATTAGTGGATTAGGTTTGCATAATCAATAACAGCCCAAATGATGTAGAAGTTGTAGACAAATGCATATGGGAATGTATTCATAAATGAAATAATATAAAAATAAACAGGAACAAATACACAGGCATTTTGGCACTTAGAGAACATTGCAACTAAATCAGAACTTTCCTTTCCTGGCCTTCAAAGCTGCGAACTTGTGAGTGACTTCATCAAAATCAATGCCTTTTGCCAACTTACTTTTTAATGTGTCCCTATTTTTTTAAACCATAATTCAAACTTAAACCCTGAAAATTTAATTAAAGTCAGATATATTTGCAAGACAGTGATGTTTTTAAAGGAAATTGAAAAAGAACTGAATTTAAGATTTATTTCTAAACATGTATTAAGAAACATGGCATCTTCCCCACTTCATGCTTTAAACTGTCAATTTTTCTATTTAGTTATCAGTTATACAATCAATATATTGTTATACATGTAATTTTATTATCAATTTTAATCATAAAGTAATATGTGATATAGTTGTAAATTGCTTAAATGTAATATTTCTTAGATTATATGAATACTAACAAAATTTTGTTTTGTAAAATCTTTCTACATTGAATTACATTATTTGTTAAAGTACTATTTTTGAGTGGAAGCCTTTTTTGACTTTTCTCCTTTTCCTTTAATTACTACTTCATTCTCAAAAAAGTTAATGATACAGGTTCTCAAATACTAATTAACACAATTTGTAGCTAAAAACACCAAAAATTTGACAAAACCAGCGACTATAAAAACACCAGCAGCAATGAAAACAACTACACATGAAACCACATAATTTCCAAGCATCATCAATAATTGAGTATAATGTGAGCTCTGACGGGAGCACATTAGAAGGTTCAAAAAGTAAATTAGCATAGAGTTTTAGCCTTGTAGGTATATTGATACATGTAAGCTGGGCTTACAAAAAAATTTTTTTATAACTACGGTGATATTTTATAAAAAATAATAAATTTCTGCCAAAGTTCTGAACAAAAATTTTTAAACGGTCATTTTGGTATCACCCCGTCTGACAGTGTCACCTGGTGCGATCCCCATCCCCTAGTTACACCACTGCTTCAAATCCCTAAAACAGTGGTTCCTGAACTTTAAACAAGCATCAGAATCACCTATAAAGTTTAGGAAACAGAATGATGGGCCCACCCTTGCGTTTCTGATTATATAGATCTGGGTGGAGCAAGAGAATTTGTATTTCCAATCTTCTCCCAAGTGATGCTCAGACTGCTGGGTCCACACTTGGAGAATTACTCACTAGAGTTACTCCTGTGTTCAGTGCCTGGCAGTTAGTATGTGTCTGTGTTTGAATTCTGCATTCACCACATCTTTAGTCTTGACTTTTGATCAAATTATCCTCTTTATACTTCTATTTCCAAGAATTACTGGGATTAAATACACTAAAGCATGGTTAATGTTTAAAACAACGCCTGGCACAGTGTTCAATAAACATCGGTTAACGATAACTATCTACTCATTACATTATTTTCTGGAAGTGGGATGACAAAACTACGGGCCCAGAGGGCCAGAGAAGAGCAAGGACTAAGCCTTTCATCTATGCAGTCAGCAAGCAGGTAACAAGATCTGAGGGCCAATCACACACTCCTTCTGGGTGTGGCAGCTTCAGGTCTCAGGTCTTTCCAACAAGCGCATCATGCAGTCCAGCTCACAGGCAGCACCGCCCCATTCCCCGACCCGATCAAGCGCATGCGTACTCCCCGCAACGCCCAAGCTTGGAGCACATGCGCACTCATGAGCGCGGGTGGGGGCACATCGGCAGAGCAAAAATGGCTGCGGCAATGCGGGTGGCGGCTTCTGGAACAAAGCCTTGGGTTCTAGTGAGCAGTGTCGGGAGCCAGGCAACGCGGAGCGCCGCGGTCCGCAGTCTTTGTATTCAGCCAGTCCCCATTAACGAGCGCATCGAGAACAAGCGCCGCGCCGCACTACTAGGAGGAGGTCAGGGCCGCATAGACGCCCAGCATAAGCGGGTGAGTCAAGACGACGAACAGACTGTCCCACCCCCGGCGTTCGCAGCCTATCACAGCTCGTCTGGCTGTTGGCGCCGGAGGGCTCTCAGCCAATCCTTGTAATCCGGGATGGGGCGGGGCGGGAACGTTCGCCTTGAGCGATTGCTGTCTTTCTCCCGGAGGTGGGTAAAACGAGGTTAAACACCTTTGTACTTTATCACCTTCTGCTTTCCCTTTGCAGTTTTAGACTGACCTTGCAGGACTCCAGCCGGTTTATCACTTAACAGCTATAAATTTTTGAGCAAGTTACTCAATCTCGGGGAGTTAATTTACCTTAAACAGAAAAAAAAAAAAACAAAACCCAGTGCCATCGAGTCGATAGTAGTAATACTTCCCTCCTGGTCTTACTATTAGGTTCGAGATAGTGAAGCAACGATAGACAATAAGAAATCTGCTTATTCTCCGGCCCCACGAAAGACTGGTAGTAGTTTTTCTCTCCATTATGCAAGCGGGAAGATTGAGGCATATGACACGGCAAGTAAGGCGGGCAAACTCACATTAACCTGAGGTGGAGTGTATTTGTGTGCCCGCGCACGCAAGCAGGGAACTCGTGGAACCTTGCAAAATGCCATCTAAGTCGGTTCAGGGTCTAGGCATGCATGCACGCCTTGTTACAAAGGCACGTGTCTGAAACAGGTGGTGTTTCTGGAAATGTTCAATGAGATGTTTGTGTGAGTGAGCTGCTGAGGCACTGCCTCCCACAGCCGGGTTCTGCATTTCCACCCTAGATATACTGAATCAGAATCTACATTTTTAACAAGATCTCTGGGTGATTCTTATGTATAATAACTTGGTCCCTAGCTAGCCTGGGAACTTGTTAGAAATGCCAATCCTCACCAGGAGTTCAAAGCCCTGGGCAAGAATCCAGCTGTGCTTTGTAAGACAGTGAAGCCTTCAGAGAGATGCTGGCTGGACCACTTGGCTGTAGAAGAAACAGGCTCCCAGCGGTGACCAGGGACTTGAAACCAGGCTTGCTCAGTGTGCCCTAACAAGTGGATTAGTGTGGACGATGTGCTGGACAGTTTAACCAACGGGAAGGTGCAAAAGTGGAACTCTTACAGGTGAAGGGCACTGAGCTGTAACTCATGGGCTTGAGAGAGGTGACTGGGGCTAAAGAGTAGGGTCTTTTGGGAGGAGATTCAAACCAGCCATTTAAGTCTAAATCGAGTGTGTTGATTCAGATGTTGTAAGTTCCCATTTGACAAGGGCCTTTTAAAAAATATGTATATTGTGCTTTAGGTGAAAGTTTACAGCTTGAGTTAATTTCTCATACAAAAATTTATACAGATATTGTTATGTGACCCTAGTTGCTATCTGTATAATGTGACAGCACACTTCTCCTTTCCACCTCGGGTTTTCTGTGTCCATTCAACCGGCTCCTGTCCCCTTCTGCCCTCTAATCCCACCTTTGGAGTCTTGTGTATCTACTTGAGTCTTGTGTATCTACTTGAACTAAGAAGTGCACTCTTTATGAGTATTATTTTGTATGTTATAGTCCAGTCTAATCTTTGTCTGAAGAGTTAGCTTTGGGAATGGTTTTAGTTTTGGGCTAACAGAGTCTGGGGGCCATATCCTCTGGGGTCCCTCCAGCCTCAGTCAGAAAATTAAGTCTGGTCCTTGTATGTGAATTTGATTTCTGCACTATGCATTTCTCCTGTTTTGACAGGGACTCTCTGCTACGTTCTTTTTCAGGGTGGTCATTGCTGGTAGCCGGGCACAATCTAGTTCTTCTGGTCTCAGGCTGGTGGAGTCTCTGTTTTATGTGGCACTTTTGTCTCGTGGGCTAATATTTTCCTTATGTTTTTGATGTTCTTCATTCTCTTTTACTCCATATGGATTGGGAACAATTGATGCATCATAGGTGGCTGCTTACAAGCTTTTAAGACACCAGAGGCCACTTGGCAACGTGGGATGCAGAACATTTTCTTAATAAACTTTGTTATGCCAGTTGACCTAGATGTCCCCCAAAACTATGGTCCCCAGACCCCCACCCCAGCTGCTCTGTCTCTTGAAGTGTTTGGTTGTGTTCAGGAAGCTTCTTATCTTTTGGTTTAGTCCAGTTGTGCTGACTTTCCCTGTATTGTGTGTTGACAAGGGCCTTTTTGACACTTGGGAGTGAGATGTTAATTTAGTTGATGGTTTGTGGTGCTGAGAGTCCTGTCCTTCCCTCCCCCAGGTTGCTCTGTCCAGAGAGGAAAATGTTGGATCATCTTCTGGAAACACCTATCAGTGCTCCTATGCACTCTTTCTCTTGGAGCCTGTTGCTCAATTTTTCCTTGAAACAGTGCCCCGCCTCTTTCAGGTTGATTCTATTAAAGTTAGATGAAGATTCTGCAACCCCCACCCTCCAGAAGCTGTATTTCTTTTGCCAAAGCTGACTTAGGAGACAGCCTTAGACAAAAATATTTAAATGTGGCTGGGAGGAGGGGAAATGATTTTTAAGTTTTTGGATTCTGTAGAATAGTTGTTGCTTTCGTAGGAAAGGGGGACTGCCATTGGGCTGTGTCAGCAGCTGGGCTGCAGAGTTTTCAAGTAATTCTTTAGAATCACCTTTTTTTTTTTTTAATGTAGATCTAGGTTTATAGTCTCCCAGAAAGAAGATTGCAGATGTAGGAAACCAGTGAAAGATACATTTTGTTTGCAAACTTTCTGTTGTTTTTCAGAACAAATGCTTTCCTTTTTTTTTTTTGTAATTCAGTCCCTCAGGGAGTTTGGATGTGTCTATGGAGCTTCCATGACTTTGCCTTGTACAAATTGTGCTGGCTTCCCCAGTATTGTGTACTGTCTTGCCCTTCACCAAAGTTACCACTTATCTATTGTGTATTTGGTGTTTTTCCTTCCCCAGCCCTCCCCTCCGTTGTAATCACCAAAGATCATTTCTTTTTGTGTGTAAACCTTTTCATGAATTTTAATTTTAGTGCTCTCATACAATACTTGTTTCTTTGTGATTGAGTTATTGCACTAAGCATAATGCAGTCCAGATTTATCCATGTCGTGACTTGCTTCACAAGATTCATCATTATTCTTTCTTGTCGCATAATACTCAATTGTAGTTTCTTGTCGCATAATACTCAAATAATTTTTTATTTTTAACCATGTGTCTATTTATATGACAACTCTTATTTCTGTGGGATATATTCCTAGGAGTAGAAGTGCTGGATCATATGCTATTTCTATTTCTAGCTTTCTAAGGAAGCCCCGTATAGTTTTCCAGAATGGTTGTACCATTTTCATTCCCACCTGCAGTGCATAAGAGTTCTGAACTCCCTGCAGTCTCTCCAGAATTTCTTATTTTCTGTTTGATTCGTGCCAGTAATGCCAGTAATGCTGGCGGTGAAATGGTATCTCCTTTTGGGTTTGATTTGCATTTCTGTAATAGCCAGTGATTACAAGCATTTCCTCATGTGTCTGTTAGCTGCTTGAATGTCTTCTTTGGTAAAGTGTCTGTTCATTTCCTTTGTCCATTTTTTAAATGGATTATTTGTCTTTTTGTTACGGAGGCATTAGATTTTCCTATAGATTTTAGAAATTAGACCTTTGTTGAATTTGCAATAGCCAAATTTTTTTTCCTAGTCTGTAGGCTCTCTTTTTACTCTTTTGGTGAAGTCTTTTGATGAGCTTAAGTGTTTAATTTTTAGAAGATTCCAGTTATCTAGCTTATCTTCTGGAGTTTGTGTGTTGTTAGTTATGGTTTGTATACTGTTAATGGCGTGTATTAGGGCCTCTGGCATTGATCCTCTTTTTTCTTCTATGATCTTTATGGTTTTATATTTAGGTCTTTGATCTATTTTGAATTAGTTTTTGTGTATGGTGTGAGGTATGGGTCCTGTTTCATTTTTTTTCCAGATGGGCATTCATTTTTGACAGCATCATCTGTTGAAAAGACTGTCTTTTCTCCATTGGATGGACTTTGGACCCTTGTCGAAGGTCAGGTGACCGTAGGTGTGTGGATTTACATCTGGGTTCTCAATACTGTTCCATTGGTCAGTGTATCTGTTGTACCAGTACCAGGATGTTTTGACTACGTAGCTGTATAGGAGGTTCTGAGGTCAGGTAGCGTGAGCCCTTTTACTTTATTCTTCTTCTTCAATAATGCTTTACTTACCTGGGGCCTCTTCCCTTACCATATGAAGTCAGTGATTAGTTTTTCATCTCTTTAAAGAATGCTGTTGGTATTTGAAATGGGATTGCATTGTATTTGTAGATTGCTTTGGGTTTTTTTTTTTTTTTTGGTAGAATTGACATTATCAGAATGTTGAGTCTACCATGAGCATGGTATGTTTTACCATTTATATAGATATCTTTTGGTTTCTTGCAGTAGTGGTTTGTAGTTTTCTTTGTATTGGTCTTGTACAATCCTGATTAGATTTATTCCTAAGTATTTTTTTTTAGGGGCTATTATAAATGGTTATGAGTCGGAATCGACTCAACGGCACTGGGTTTGGTTTTTTTGGTTTGTTATAAATGGTATTTTTTCCTGATTTCCATTTTGTCATTCTCTTTATTGGTGTATAGGAACCCAAATGATTTTTGTGTGTTTATCTTGTATCCTGCTACTGTGCTGAATCTTTTCATTAGTTCCAGTAGTTTTCTCATGGAATCTTTTGGGTAGTCTATTACCTGTGTTTTATTGACTATGCAAAGACTGTGTGGATCATAACAAATTATGGGTAACATTGCGAAGAATGGGAATTCCAGAACACTTAATTGTGTTCATGGGGAACCTGTGCATGGATCAAGAGGCAGTCGTTTGAACAGAACAAGGGAATACTGCATAGTTTAAAATCAGGAAGGGTGTGTGTCAGGGTGGTATCCTTTCACCATATCTATTTAATCTATATGCTGAGCAAATAATCCTAGAAGAACGGGGCATAAGGATTGAAGGAAGACTCATTGACAACCTGCGTTATGCAGATGACACAAACTTGCTTGCTGAAAGTGAAGAGGACTTGAAGAACTTATTGGTGCAGATCAGAGACTACAGTCTTTAGTATGGATTACACCTCAAAATAAAAAAAACAAAAATCCTCACAACTGGACCAATAAGCAACATGATAAAGAGAGAAAAGGTTGACTTTGTCAAGAATTTCATTTTACTTGGATCCACAGTCAACATCCATGGAGGCGGCAGTCTAGAAATCAAATGACGCATTGCATTGGACAGATCTGCTGCAAATGACCTTTTTAAAGTGTTGAAAAGCAAAGATGTCACCTTGAAGACTGCGGTGTGCCTGATTCAAGCTGTGGTGTTTTCAGTCACCTCATATGCATGGGAAAGCTGGACGATGAATGAGGAAGACCAAAGAAGGATTGACGCCTTTGAGTTGTGGTGTTGGTGAAGAATACTGAATACACCATGGACTGCAAAAAGAATGAATAAATCTGTCTTAGAAGAAGTACAGCCAGAATGCTCCTTAGAAGCAAGGATAGCGAGACTGTGTCTCACATCTTTTTTACATGTTATCAGGAGGCATCAGTCCCTGGAGAAGGATCTCATGCTTGGTAAAGTAGAGGGTCATTGAAAAAGAGGAAGACCTTCAATGAGATGGAGTGACACAGTGGCTGCAACAGTGGGCTTAAGCGTAACGATTATGAGGATGGTGCAGGACAGGGCAGTGTTTCATTCTGTTGTACATAGGGTCGCTGTGAGTCGGAACCAACTCGGCATCACCTAACACCAACATGTATAGTATCCTTTCATCCACAGATGGGCCGTTTTACTTTTTGTTACCAATTTAAATGCCCTTTATTTCTTTTTCTTGCCTTATAACTCTAGCTAGGACTTTCAGATCAATGTTAAATAAGAGTGGTGATAAAGGGCATCCTTGTTTTGTTCCTGTTCTCAGGGGGAATGCTTTAAGTCTCTCTCCATTAGGAATGATGTTGGCTATTGGTTTTATGTAGATGCCCTTTATTATTTGAGGAATTTCCCTTCTGTACCTATTTTCATTGAGAGTTTTTTTTTTAATCAGGAATGGTTGGTAGACTTTGTGAAATGCCTTTTCTGCATCAGTTGAGATAATCTTGTGATTTTTAAATTTTATTTATGTTGCAGATTATGTTGATTGATTTTCTAGTGTTGGACTGTCCTTGCATACCTGGTATGAATCCCACTTGGTTGTGGTATATTTTTTTTTTAATAGGATCCCGAATTCTGTTGGCTAGAATTCTGTTGAGAATTTTTGCATCTATATTCATGGTCTGTAATTTTCCTTTTTTGTGGTGTCTTTGCCCGGTTTTGGTGTCAGGGTTATGTTGGCTTCATAGAATGAATTTGGAAGTATTCCTTCCTTTTCTATGTTCTGAAATAATTTCGCTAGTACTGGTGTAAGCTCTTCTCTGAATGTTTGGAAGAATTCTCTGGTGAAGCCATGTGGGCCAGGGCCTTTTTTTGTTGGGAGTTGTAAAAAAAATTATCTTCTCAATTTCTTCTCTTCTTATGGGTCTGTTCAGATTTGTGTTAGTTTAGGTAGGTAGTGTGTTTCTAGAAATTTTTCCATTTCCTTTAGGTTTTCAAATTTGTTGGAGTATAGTTTTTCATAGTATTGTGTTATGATCCTTTTTATTTCAGTTAGGTCTGTTGTAATGTCCCCCATTTTGTTTCTTATTTGGGTTATTTGCATCCTCTCCTGTTTTTCTTTTATCAGTTTGTCCATTGGTTTGTTGATTTTGTTGATCTTTTCAAATAACCAACTATTGGTTTTGTCGGTTCTTTCTATTGTTGTTCTATTCACTATTTTATTTATTTCTGTGCTCATCATTATTATTTCCTTTCTTCTGGTGGCTGTGGGTTTTTTTGCTGTTGTCTTTCTTTTTTGTTTGAGTTGTGTAGCTAATGTTTTGATTTTGTCCCTCTCTTCTTTTTTAATTGCTTTAAATTGACCGCTGAGCACTGCCTTTGCTGTGTCCCAAAGATTTTGGTATGATGTGTTTTTATTCTTGTTTGTTTCTAGGAGTTTCTTGATTTGATCTTTATTCTATTACCAAGTGGTTTTTAAGCAGGGTGTTGCTCAATTTCCATGTAATTGGTATTTTGCCCTTTCTCTTCCTGTTGTTAATTTCTACCTTGCTCATGTTGTGATCAGAGAAGATACTATGATCTCAGTGTTTTGGATTTTGTTGAGGGTTGCTTTGTGGCCTAAGATGTAGTCTGTTCGTAAGAACGTTCCATGTGCACTGGAAAAGAATGTGTACTTTGCAGCTGTTGGGTGAAGTGTTCTGTATATGCCTATGAGGTCAAGTTGGCATTGTACCTGTTAGCTCTTCTGTGTCTTTGTTGAGTTTCTTCCTAGATATTTTGTCTGTTACGAAGAGTAGTGTGTTGAAGTCTCCTGCTGTTTTTGTGAAACTGTCAGTTTCTCTTTTCAGTGCTGTTAAAATTTGTTTTATGTATTTTGGAACCCTGTCATTGGCCGCGTAGATTTAAAAAAAAAATTTTATTGTGCTTTAAGTGAAAGTTTACAAATGAAGTCAGTCTCTCATACAAAAATTTATATACACACCTTTCTATATACTCTTAGTTGCTCTATACCTAATGAGATAGCACACTCCTTTCCACTCTCTATTTTTGTGTCCACGCAGTCAGCTTCTGCCCCCCTCTGCCTTCTCATCTCCCCTTCAGACAGGAGCTGCCCACATAGTCTCATGTGTCTACTTGATCCAAGAAGCTCACTCCGTACGAGCATAATTTTCTATCCCATAGTCCAGTCCAATGCCTGTCTGAAGAGTTGGCTTTGGGAATGGTTCCTGTCTTGGGCTAACAGAAGGTCCAGGGACTATGACCTCTGGGGTCCTTCTAGCCTCAGTCAGACCATTAAGTCTGGTTTTTTTTTTATGAGAATTTGAGGTCTGCATCCCACTACTCTCCTACTCCCTCAGGGGTTCTCTGTGGTGTTCCATATGAGGGCAGTCATTGGTTGTAGCTGGGTACCATCAGGTTCTTTTGGTCTCAGGGTAATGTACTCTCTGGTGTATGTGGCCCTTTCCTAATTACATTGTATCTTTGGTGTTCTTCATTTTTCTTT
The DNA here is from genome assembly GCF_030014295.1 of Loxodonta africana. NCBI lineage: Eukaryota > Metazoa > Chordata > Mammalia > Proboscidea > Elephantidae > Loxodonta > Loxodonta africana. The sequence continues at coordinate 42,288,324 of NC_087367.1, read as the reverse complement.
GCTCCGGGTGGGTTGAGACCAATTGATGTATCTTAGATGGCTGCGTGCTAGCATTTCAGACCCCAGAGCCAGTCTCCAACGTGGGATGCAGAATATCTTCTTAATAGATGTTATTATGACAATTGACCTAGATGTCCCCTGAAACCGTGGTCCCCAAACTCCTGCCCTTGCTATGCTGGCCTTTGAAGCATTCAGTTTATTCAGAAAACTTCTTTGTTTTTGTTTAGTCCAGTTGTGCTGACCTCTTCTGTATTGTGTGTTTTCTTTCCCTTCACCTAAAGTATTTCTTGTCTACTATCTAATTAGTGAATACTCCTCGCCCGCCCGCCCGCCCGCCCGCCCTCCCTCCCTCCCTCCCTCCCTCCCTCCCTCCCTCCCTCCCTCCCTCCCAGTTCTCATAACCATCAAAGAATATTTTTTTCTTGGTTTAAACTATTCCTTAAGTCCTTATAATAGTGGTGTTATAGAATATTTTTCCTTTTGCAACTGCTTCATTTCACTCAGCATAATGCCTTTCAGAGTCCTCCATGTTATGAAATGTTTCATGGATTCATCATTGTTCTTTATCAACACGTAGTATTCCATCGTGTGAATATACCATAATTTATTTATCCATTCACCTGTTCATGGGTACCTAGGTTGCTTCTATCTTATTGCTATTGTAAATAGTGCTGCAGTGAACACGGATGTGCGTATATTTGTTCGTATAAAGGCTGTTATTTCTCTAGGGTATATTCCAAGGAGTGGGATTGCTGGATCGTATGGTAGTTCTATTTCTAGCTTTTTAAGGAAGCGCCAAATTGATTTCCAAAGTTGTTGTACTATTTTACATTCCCACCAGCAATGTATAAATGTTCCAGTTTCTCCACATATTATTTTTTGCTTTTTGAATGAATGCCATCCTTGTTAGAGTGAGATGGAACCTTATTGCAGTTTTGATTTGCATTTCTCTAATGGCTAATGGTCGTGAGCATTTCCTCATGTATCTGTTAGCTACCTGAATGTCTTCCTTAGTGAGGTGCCTGTTCATATCCTTTGCCCATTTTTTAATAGGGTTATTTGTGTTTTTGTAGTTGTGTCTTTGCAGTATCATGTAGATTTTAGAGATCAGGTGCTGATTGGAAATGTCATAGCTAAAAACTTTTTCCCAGCCTGTAGGTAATCTCTTTACTCTTTTGATGAAGTCTTTGGATGAGCATAGGTGTTTGATTTTTAGGAGCTCGCAGTTATTTAGTTTCTCTTCTGGTGTTTGTGAATTTTTAGTGATGTTTTGTATACTCTTTATGCCATGTATTGGGGCTCCTAGAATTGTCCCTAATTTTTCTTCCATAATCTTTTCGTTTTAGATTCTATATTTAGGTCTTTGATCCATTTTGAGTTAGTTTTTGTGCGTTGAGTTAGGTATGTGTCTTGTTTCAATTTTTTGCAGATGGATAACCAGTTATGCCTGCACCATTTGTTAAAGAGACTCTTTTCCCCGTTTACCTGACCTGGGCCTCTGTCAGATATCAGCTGCTCATATGTGGACGGATTTATTTATGTCTGGATTCACAATTCTGTTCCATTGGTCTGTGTTTCTGTTGTTGTGGCAGTACCAGGCTGTTTTGACTACGGTGGTGCTATAATATTGTCTAAAATCAGGTAGAGTGAGGCTTCCCACGTTGTCCTAATTTTTCAGTAATGATTTACTTATCCAGGGCCTCTTTCCCTTCCGTATGAAGTTGGTGATTTGTTACTCCCTCTTATTAAAAACTATCATTGGAATATGAATCAGAATTGCAGTGTAGCTATAGATCACTTTTGGTAGAATAGACTTTTTACAATGTTAAGTCTTCCTATCAATAGCAAGGTATGTTTTTCGACTTACATAGGTCTTTTTTGGTTTCTTCCAGTAGTGTCTTGTAGTTTTCTTTCTTACAGGTCTTTTACGTCTGTGGTAAGATTTATTCCTAAGTATTTTATCTTCTTGATTTGGGAATTTTCTCTTTGATGTTCTTTTTGTTGATGTAGAGGAATCCAACTGATTTTTGTATGTTTATCTTGTATCCTGAAACTCTGCTGACCTCTTCTATTAGTTTCAGTAGTTTTTTTGAAGATTCTTTAGGGTTTTCTGTGTATAAGATCATGTCATCTGCAAACAGAGATACATTTACTTCTTCCTTGTCAACCTGGATGTCCGTTATTTCTTTATCTAGCCTAATTGCTCTGGCTAAGACCTCCAGCACAATGTTGAATAAGAGTGGTGATAAAGGACATCCTTGTCTAGTTCCTGATCTCAAGGGGAATGCTTTCAAACTCTCACCACTTAGGGTGATGTTGGCTGTTGGCTTTGTATAAATGCCCTTTATTATGTTGAGGAATTTTCCTTCTGTTCCTATTTTGCTGAGAGTTTTTATCATGAATGGGTGTTGAACTTTGTGAAATGCCTTTTCTGCGTCGATTGATAAGATCGTATGATTCTTGTCTTTTGTTTTATTTAATTTGTAATTTATCAAATTAAATCATATTTTATATTTTATTATATTTATTAAATATTTTGTTTTATATTATATTTTAATAATTTATTAGATTAAATTTCGTAGTTAATTTATAATAAAAACATTAATCGCTTTTCTAACATTGAACCCTCCCTGCATACCTGGTATGAATCCCAGTTGGTCATGGTGAATTATTTTTTTGATAATGTTATTGAATTTTATTGGCTAGCATTTTGTTGAGGCTTTTTGCATCTACGTTCTTGAGGGATATAGGTTTGTAGTTTTTTTTTTTTGTGGTGTCTTTACCTGGTTTTGGTATCAGGGATATGCTGGCTTCATAGAATGAGTTTGAGAGTATTCTGTCCTTTTCTATGCTCTGAATTACCTTTAGTAGTAGTGGTGTTAACTCTTCTCTGAAAGTTTGGTAGAACTCTCCAGTGAAACTATCAGGGCCAGGGCTTTTTTTTTTTTTTGGTTGGAAATTTTTAAATTACCTTTTCAATCTCTTTTTTTGTTATGGGTTTATTTAGTTGTTCTACCTCTGTGTTAGTTTAGGGTGTTTCCAGAAATTCATCCATTTCTTCTAGGTTTTCAAAATTGTTAGAGTACAGTTTTTCATAGTAATCTGATATGAATTTCAGTTGGATCTGTTGTGGTATCACCCATCTCTTTTCTTATTCAGGTTATTTGCTTCCTTTCCTGTTTTATGTTTTGTCAATATGGCCAATGGTTTATGAATTTTGTTAATTTTTTCAAAGAGTGAGCTTTTGGTCTTGTTAACTTTTTAAGTTGTTTTTCTGTTCTCTGTTTCTTTTAATTCTGCTATAATTTTTATTATTTGCTTTCTTCTGGTGCCTGAGGGTTTCTTTTGTTGCTTTCTTTTTATCTGTTCAAGTTGTAGGGATAATTCTTTGATTTTGGCCCTTTCTTCTTTTTGTATGTGTGCATTTATTGATATAAATTGACCTCTGAGCATTGCTTTCGCTGTGTCCCAAAGGTTCTGATTGGAAGTGTTTTCATTCTCATTGGATTCTATGAATTTTTTTATTCCATCCTTGATGTCTTCTATAACCCAGTTGTTTTTGAGCAAGATATTGTTCATTCTCCAAGTGTTTGATTTCTTTTCCCTGCTTTTTCTGTTATCGATTTCTACTTTTCTGGCCTTATGGTCAGAGAAGATGCTTTGTAATCTTTCGATGTTTTAATTTTCTGCTAAGGCTTGCTTTATGACCTAATATGTGGTCTATTCTAGAGAATGTTCCATGTGCACTAGAAAAGAAAATATACTTGGTTGTTGTTGGATGACTTTTTCTGTATATGCCTATGAGGTCCGGTTGGTTGATTGTGGCATTTAGATCTTCCGTGCCTTCATTGAGCTTCTTTTTGGATGTTCTGTCCTTCACGGAAAGTGGTGTGCTGAAGTCTTCTAGTATAATTGTGAAGCTGTCTATCTCACTTTTCAATGCTGTTAGAGTTTGTTTTATGTATCTTGCAGCCCTGTCATTGGGTGCATAAATATTTAATATGGTTAGATTCTCCTGGTATATTGTCACTTTAATCATTATATAGTGTCCTTCCTTATCCCTTGTGGTGGATTTAACTTGAAAGTCTATTTTGGCAGAGTTTAATATTGCCACTCCTGCTCGTTTTTGATTGTTGTTTGCTTAATATATTTTTTTCCATCCTTTGAGTTTGTGTCTTTAAGTCTAAGATGAGTCTCTTGTAGAGAGCATATAGACAGATTGTGTTTTTTTTAATCTATTCTGCCACTCTCTGTCTCTTTATTGGTGTGTTTAGTCCATTTACCTTTAGCATAATTATGGATAGGCATGAGTTCACTGTTGTCATTTTGTTTTTTTTTTTTGTGTGTTGTTGACAGCTTTTTTTGCCACTTAATTTTTTGTGCTGAGTAGTTTTTTATATATTGTCTTTTCCTCTTCATTGTTGTTGATTTTGTTTCTGCTGAGTCTGTATTTTTTTGTTGTATTTTATTTTGATGAGTAGGATTGTTAGTCTCCTTTGTGGTTACCTTAATATTTACCCCAGATTTTCTAAGTTTAAACCTAAGTTTTATTTCTTTATCTCGCCTTGTCTTCCTCTCCATATGAAGGATCTATGACAACATTTCTTAATCCCTCTTTATTGGTTTAATGTTGTTTTCTTTTATATAACAACATCGCTATTTCCCTCTTTTGAGATTTTTTTAAAATCTTGATTTATTTTTGTGATTTCCCTGTCTGGGTTGACAGCTGGTTGCTCTGTCCTGTGTTGTGGTCTTGGGTTGATATCTGATAGTACTGTTTTGAGAGCTTTTCAAAGCGATCATGTTCTCCTCCTTTTTGTGATTTGGTGTTGACTGTTGTCTCCATGCCATCTAAGAATTAATGTATTGGTTTATTTTTTGTTTACTTACTGTATCCTAGCTTCTTGCTTTGTTTTGTTTTGATATGCCTGAATAGGTTGCTTGAGTGAGCTAGCTTGATTATTTTCGCCTTTCAAGCTGTAACGTCCTGTCACCAGATGGCTAGAGCTTTTATCATGTACATGAGCCTAGGAGTTCATTCATTTTTCTTTTATGGATTCAGCTCAGGTGTCCAGGTAGTTGGTCATCAAGTGTGTAGTACAGGCCCTGTCTTACCATCTTCGAGGGGCTGGTGTGATTGGTGTAGGTACAGGTATCTGGTTGCAGCATGGGGTCACTCTCTGAACAAGGCAGGGGGCTGACAACCGTCCCCCGAGTGTCTGCGAAGAAAGCACGTTCCTGTTCACTAGAGTGCATGGGTGGGTGGGTTCTGCAGACAGACCACAGGCACCCAGTGCTTTTGGTTGTAAGGACCGGGAGGAGCAGTTATCCTTGGACCCTTGTCACTGTTGGCTGGGCGACATGAGTGGAGCCACCAGTCCTTACGCACCCGATGTGGGTAAGTGAGGACCCTGTTTAATAGGCAAAGTGGTGTGAAACATGAAACACCCAAGTCTCCATTGCACAGCTGAAGCAGTTGCAGTCTGCCAACAAGGGCCTTTTCTCCTGAAATAGGCCTGCACAGGTCCACATAGAGGGGAAGGTATTCAAAGTCCATGGACCGTTTATGCCTAGACAGGAGTCACTTCTGTCCTGAGCTCCCCAGGCTAGTGGATCTGGCAGATTATCTTTTCCCCCAGTTGTGAACTTGTTCCTTCTCCAAGGCTGGGAGGACGGCTCAGGATGCTCAGCAAGGCCTATCTCAGGCCCAGGGAAATTGACAGCCCCCGAAGCCAGCTTGGGGCTGGTGGCATGGTAAAATATACTCAAGTACTTAGCTTTTGCCGAGAGTGCCGTTCCTCTCTGGTTCTGGAGGCGTGAGTAGGCTGTGCAGCTCGCTGTTTTTCCCTGAGGAAACTGTGGCTGAAGTTTACCACGCACCCGCTGCTGCTGCCCCAGGGAATGGGGCCTGAGGGTTCCCAGTGATGCAGGTCCAGGAACTCCTCTGTGTTTCTGATCTGTCTCTCCCTCCCCCTGCCACTCAGTCCGTTTTCTAACTTTGCCTTTGATGTTCAAGGCTCCTACCTTGTCATAAATACGATTGTTTCTCTTGTTTTTTTGGGTGTTTGTTATAAGAGGAATCACTGGAATCGTCTGACTACTCCACCATCTTGGCCATGCCTCCTGCATAGATATTTTTTATAGTTATGTCTTAATGATGGATCATTGTTTTAATCGTTATAACGTTATAAAATGTCTTTCTTTGTCTTTTATGGTGGGTTTTGTTTTAAAGCCTGTTTTATCTGAGATTAGTATTGCCACTCCTGCTTTTTTTGGTAGCTGTTTGTCTGATACGTATTTTTCTGTCCTTTGATTTTTAATAAATTTATGTCTTTGTGTCTAAGGTGTCTCTTGTAGACAGTATATTGATGGATCCTGTTTTTTTAATCTATTCTGTTAGTCTCTCTTCATGGGCACATTAATGCCATTTATGTTCAGTATAATTGTTGATAAATTGAGTTTATTGCTGTCATTTTGTAATACTTTTTTTTGTGGTGCTGTTGTTTTCTTTGTTCCTCTTACTTTCCTGTGCTGAATTCCTTTTTTTTTTTTGGATTTTTTCCCCGTTTGTTTTGTTGTTTCAGATTTTATGTTTACTGAGACTTTATGCTTTTCTTCTTTATTTTGATGAGTAGGTTAACTTTCTCCGTGGTTACTTTGAAATTTACTGTTATCTTTTTAAGTTTTAAAAAAAGACCCGTGTCTTACATACTTTGGATATGTTTTCAGGAGGGATCAGTCTCTGGAGAAGGACATCATGCCTGGTAGAGTGTCAGCGGAAAAGAGGAAGACCCTCAGTGAGATGGATTGACACTGTGGCTGCAACAGTGAGCTTAAGCATAGCAATGATTGTGAGGATGGTACAGGGTTGGGCAGTGTTTTGTTCTGTTGTATACAGGGTCGTTATGAGTCGGAACTGACTTGATGGCACCTAATAACAACAACTTCCTATGTTTGAATCAGTCTTTTATTACTTGGTATCTCCTTGGCCTTCCTCTCCATTTGAAAGTTGTATACCTACACCGTTTATTCTTCCTTTTTTGTTTGACGTAGTTGTCATTTACAGATTAACCTTCCTGGTTCCCTTTTGTAAATCTTTCAGTTCTGTTTAATTCTTGGGAGTTAATTATCTAGGTTGGTATCTGGCTGATGTAGTCTTGCATCCTAGATTCAGGGTGTCATCTGATGTTGTTTGTTCTCAAACCGAAGGGCTCCTTTAATAATTCTTGTTGTTACATATTCCCTTAATTTCTGTTTATCTGGAAATGTCCTAATTTCACCATTGTATTTGGGCAAGAGTTTTGCAGGATATGTTTTTCTTGGTTGGCAGTTTTTTTCTTTCAAGTTTTTATATATGTCATTCCATTGCCTTCTTGCTTGCACGGTTTCTGCTGAGTAATCAGAGTTTAGTCTTAGTGTTTCACCTCTGTATGTAATTTTTTCTTTTTTCGCAAGCATGTTTTCAGAATTCCTTTCTTTGTCTTTGGTTCTACGGAGTGTCAGTATGATATGCCTTGGTGATTTTCTCTTGGGGTCTATCCTGTATGGGGTTTGTTGGACTTACTGAATGGTCAGCTTTTCATCTTTCATGATATTAGGGAAATTTTCTTTCAGGAATTCCTCAGTGATCTTCTCTTGTTTTCCATTTTCTTCCCCTGCTCTGGAACTCTGATCACTCGCAGAGTTTTGCTTTTGGTTGTATCCCACATCATTCTCTGGGTTTCTTCATTTTTCTTCGTTGTTTTCTCTGAGTTTTCCTCAAAGTGGTATCTGTGTATTTGTCTTCAATTTCGCTAATCCTTTCTCCTGTTGTTTCAAACCTGCTCCTCAGACTTTGTCTGACAGTGTTTATTTCTGAAATCTTGGTGTTTATCTTTCAGATTTCTAACTGCTGTTTTCGTATAATTTCTAGTTATGTGTTTATGTTGACATTTTGTCCCTGTATTATTTTCCTGAATTCTTCCATTGTTTTGTTTGTCTTTTTCATGATTTTGTCTGCGTTTTCCATGATTTTGTGAATTTTTTCCTCATTTTTGTCTGCTTTTTCCATCAACTCTTGGATAGCTCTGAATATTAAAGGTTTGAGTTCCCTGTCAGGTAGTTCCAGTACCTTTTCTTCTGCTAGAACATCGTCTGGTGTTTTATTTTGGTTGCCTACTGGAGTGGTCCTCTCCTGTTTTATGTCTTGATATTGTCTGCTGTTTCAGGACATTCAGTAGTTACTTTTTCTGTTTATTGATTATAGGTTCGTTTGTTTCATTCTGCTTTTTTGTTTTATTTGGTAACATCTGAAAAGGTGGGCTGGGCATTCTTCGTTGTTTGCTCGTTTGTGGGCATGATACCTCTCACCAGCTCGTCCAATGGCCAGGGCCAGCCGCTTAGTCTCTGTCCACTGATCTCGGTGTGTGATGAATTGTTTTGGTTATCTAGTGTTGCTATAACAGAAATACTGCAAGGGGGTGGCTTTAACAAAGAGAAATTTATTTTCTTACGGTCTAATAAGTTACAAGTCCAAATTCAGGGCGTTGGCTCCGGGGGAAAGCTCTCTCTGTTGCCTCTGGAGGAAGGTCCTTGTTCTCAGTCTTCCCCTGGTCAAGGAGCTTCTCAGGCACAGGGACCCCAGGTCCAAAGGACATGCTGTGCTCCTGGTGCTGCTTTCTTGGTGGTATGAGGTCTCCAACTCTCTGCTTGCTTCCCTTTCCTTTTATCTCTTGAGAGATAAAAGGTGGTACAGGCCACACCTCAGGGAAACTGCCTTTAGATTTGATCAGGGAGGTGACCTGAGTAAGGGTGGTGTTACAATTTTACCCTTAGCCTCTCAACATAAAATTAAATCACAAAATGGAGGACAACCACACAATACTGGGAATCATGGCCTAACCAAGTTGATACGTACATTTTTTGGGCAGATATAATTCAGTCTATGACAGGAGTCCAAGATGGCGAATCCAAGCCATGCTAGCTGATAGGGGACTTCCACTCCTTATCTCTCCTTGCTCTGCGTTCTCTGTCTGTTTCTTACTCCATTCATGGATTGGTTGAGTTCTTTTTTATTTTAATTGTGCTTTAAGTGAAAGTTTACAAATCAAGGCATTCTCTCATACAAAAATTTATACGAACTTTGCTATATACTCCTCCCCTACGTGTCTGTCACTTTGTCGTACTGTGGGGGCTTGTGTGTTGCTGTGATGCTGGAAGCTATGCCACCAGTATTCAGATACCAGTAGGGTCACCCATGGAGGACAGGTTTCAGCTGAGCTTCCAGACTAAGACAGACTAGGAAGAAGGACCTGGCAGTCTACCTCTGAAAAGCACTAGCCAATGAAAACCTTATGAATAGCTGTGAAACATCGTCTGATATAGTGCTGGAAGATTAGTCCGCCAGGTTGGAAGGCACTCAAAAGATGACTGTGGAAGAGCTGCCTCCTCAAAGTAGAGTCAACCTTAATGACGTGGATGGTGCAAAGCTTTCAGGACCTTCGTTTGCTGATGTGGCACGACTTAGAATGAGAAGAAACAGCTGCAAACATCCATTAATAATCAGGACCTGGAGTGTACGAAGTATGAATCTAGGAAAATTGGAAATCGTCAAAAATGAAATGGAACACATAAACATCGATATCCTAGGCATTAGTGAACTGAAATGGACTGGTATTGGCCATTTTGAATCGGGCAATCATATAGTGTACTGTGCTGGGAATGACAACTTGAAGAGGAATGGTGTTGCACTCACTGTCAGAAAGAATGTTTCAAGATCTATCCTGAAGTACAGTGCTGTCAGTGATAGGATAATATCCATAAGCCTACAAGGAAGACCAGTTAATATGACTATTATTCAAGTTTATGCACCAACCACTAGGGCCAAAGATGAAGAAATAGAAGATTTTTATCAGCCACTGCAGTCTGAAATTGATCGAACATGGAATCAAGATGTATTGATAATTACTGACGACTGGAACGTGAAGGTTGGAAACAAAAAGGAAGGATCAGTAGTTGGAAAATATGGCCTTGGTGATAGAAACAATGCCAGAGATTGAATGATAGAATTTTGCAAGACCAACAACTTCTTCATTGTGAGTACCTTCTTTCACCAACATAAACGGTGACTATACACATGGACCTTGCCAGATGGAACACAGAGAAATCAAATGGACTACATCTGTGGAAGGAGACGATGGAAAAGCTCAATATCATCAGTCAGAACAAGGCCAGGGGCCGACTGTGGAACAGACCGTCAATCACTCATATGCAAGTTCAAGCTGAAACTGAAGAAAATCAGAGGAAGTCCCTGAGAACCAAAAAATGACCTTGAGTGCATCCCACCTGAATTTAGAGACCATCTCAAGAATAGATTTGACGCACTGAACACTAGTGACCAAAGACCAGACGAATTGTGGAATGACATCAAGGACATCATATGTGAAGAAAGCAAGAGGTCACTGAAAAGACAGGAAAGAAACAAAAGACCAAGATGGATGTTGGAGGAGACTCTGAAACTTGTTCTCGAACGTCGAGCAGCTAAAGCACAAGGAAGAATTGATGAAGTAAAAGAACTGAACAGAAGATTTCAAAGAGCCTCTTGAGAAGACAAAGTAAAGTATTATAATGACGTGTGGAAGGAGCTGGAAACGGAAAACCAAAAGGGAAGAACACGCTCGGCGTTTCTCAAGCTGAAAGAACTGAAGAAAAAATTCAAGCCTCGAGTTGCAATAGTGAAGGATTCTATGGGGAAAATATAAACGACACAGGAAGCATCAAAGGAGATGGAAGAAATACACAGAGTCAATATACCAAAAAGAATTAGTTGACATTCAGCCATTTCAAGAGGTGGCATATGATCAGGAACCGATGGTACTGAAGGAAGAAGTCCAAGCTGCTCTGAAGGCACTGGCGAAAAACAAGGCTCCAGGAATTGATGGAATATCAATTGAGATGTTCCAACAAACAGATGCAGCACTGGAGGTGCTCACTCACTTATGCCAAGAAACATGGAAGACAGCGTTCTGACCAACTGACTGGAAGAGATCATATTTATAGAACAATATCATTAATATCACACGCAAGCAAAATTTTGCTGAAGATCATTCAAAAACGGCTGCAGCAATATATCAACAGGAAACTGCAGAAATTCAGGCCGGTTTCAGAAGAGGACGTGGAGCCAGGGATATCATTTCTCATGTCAGATGGATCCTGGCCGAAAGCAGAGAATACCAGCAGGATGTTTACCTGTGTTTTATTGACTATGCAAAGGCATTCGACTGTGTGGATCATCACAAATTCTGGATAACATTGGGAAGAATGGGAATTCCAGAACACTTAATTGTGCTCCTGAGGAACCTTTACATAGATCAAGAGGCAGTTGTTCGGACAGACCAAGGGGATACTGATTGGTTTAAAGTCAGGAAAGGTGTGTGTCAGGATTGTATTCTTTCAGCACACCTATTCAATCTGTACCCTGAGCAAATAATCCGAGAAGCTGGACTATATGATGAAGAACGGGGCATCAGGATAGGAGGAAGACTCATTAACAACCAGTGTTATGCAGATGGCACAACCTTGCTTGCTGAAAGTGAAGAAGACTTGAAGCACTTACTGATGAAGATCAAAGACCACAGCCTTCAGTATAGATTGCACCTCAACATAAAGAAAACAGAAGTCCTCACAACTGGACCAATGAGCAACATCATGATAAACGAAGATTGAAGTTGTCAAGGATTTCATTTTACTTGGATCCACAATCAACAGCCATGGAAGCAGCAGTCAAGAAATCAAAGGACGCATTTCATTGGGTAAATCTGCTTCAAAGGATCTCTTTAAAGTGTTGAAGAGCAAAGATGTCACCTTGAAGGCGGAGGTGGGCCTGACCCAAACCATGGTATTTTCAATTGCATCATATGCATGTGAAAGCTGGACCATGAATAAGGAAGACTGAAGAAGAATTGATGCCTTTGAATTGTGGTGTTGGTGAAGAATATTGAATATACCATGGACTGCCAGAAGAACAAATAAATCTTAGAAGAAGTATAACCAGAATGCTCCTTAGAAGCAAGGATGGCGAGACTGTCTCTTACATACTTTGGATATGTCAGGAGGGATCAGTCCCTGGAGGAGGACATCATGCTTGGCAAAGTACAGGGTCAGGGGGAAAGAGGAAGACCCTCAGTGAGGTGGATTGGCACAATGGCTGCAACAACGGGCTCAAGCATAACAACGATTGTAAGGATGGCGCAGGATAAGGCAGTGTTTTGTTCTATTGTGCATAGGGTCGCTATGAGTTGGAACCAACTCAAGGTCACATAACAACAACAACAACAATATATATTCCTAGTTGCTCTTCTCCTGAGACAGCACACTCCTTCTTCCCACTCTCTATTTTCCTGTCCATTTGGCCAGCCTCTGATTCTGCCTGCCCTCTCATCTTCCCTCCAGATAGGAGCTGCCCACACATTCTCATGTATCTACTTGACCCAAGAAGCTCACTCCTCACCGGTATCATTTTCTATCCCATAGTCCCGTCCAATCCCTATCTGAAGAGTTGGCTTTGGGAATGGTTCCTGTCTTAGGATAACGGAAGGCTTGGGAACCATGACTTCCGGGGTCCTTCTAGTCTCAGTGAGACCGTTAAGTCTGGTCTTTTTACGAGAATTTGAGGTCTGCATCCCACTGCTCTCCTGCTCCCTTAGGGGTTCTCTGTTGTGTCCCTTGCCAGGGTAATCATTGGCTGTAGCCAGGCACCATCTAGTTCTTCTGGTCTAAGGCTGATGTAGTCCCTGGTTTATATGGCCCTTTCTGTCTCTTGTGTTCATAATTACCTTGTATCTTTGGTCTTCATTCTCCTTTGCTCCAGGTGGGTTGAGACCAGTTGATGCATCTTAGATGGCTGCTTGCTAGCGTTTAAGACCCCATACACCACTCTTCAAAGTGGGATGCAGAATATTTTCTTAACAGATTTTATTATGTCAGTTGATCTAGATGTCACCTGAGACCATGGACCCCAGATCCCCGCCCCTGCTATGCTGTTCTTCGAAACGTTCAGTTTATTTTAGGAAACTTTGTTTTTGGTTTAGTCCAGTTTTGCTGACCTCTACTGTATTGTGTGGTGTCTTTCCCTTCACCTAAAATAGTTCTTGTCTACTGTATAATTAGTGAATACCGTACTCCCTCCCTCCATCCCTTCCTACTCTCGTAACCATCAAATAATATTTTTTTCTCTGTTTAAACTGTATCTCCTGTTCTGATAATAGTGGTCTCGGAGAACATTTGTCCTTTTGCAACTGACTGATTTCACTCAGCGTAATGCCTTCCAGATTCGTCCATGTCATGAAGTGTATGATGGGTTCATCATTGTTCTTTATTGATGCCAAGTGTTCCATTGTGTGTATATAGCATAATTTATTTATCCATTCATCTGTTGTTGGGCACCTTGATTGATTCCATCTTTTTGCTATTGTAAACGGTGCTGCAGTGAACAATGATGTGCATATATCTGTTTGTGTAAAGGCTCTCATTTCTCTAGGGTGTATTCCAAGGAGTGGGATTGCTAGATGGTATGGTAGTTCTATTTATAGCTTTTTGAGAACACACCAGATCGACTCCCAAAGTGATTGTATGATTTTACGTTCCCACCAGCAGTGTATAAGTGTTCCAGCCTCTCTACAACCTCTCCAAGATTTATTATTTTGTGTTTTTTGGATTAATGCCAGCGTTGCTGAAGTGAGATGGAATCTCATTGTAGTTTTGATTTGCATTTCTCTAATGGGTAGTGATTGTGAGTATTTCTTCATATATCTGTTAGCTACCTGAATGTCTTTAGTGAAGTGCCTGTTCATATCCTTTGCCCATTTTTTAATTGGGTTATTTGTGTCTTTGTAGTTGAGTTTTTGCAGTATCATGTAGATTTTAGAGATCAGATGCTGATGGGAAATGTCATAGCTAAAAACTTTTTCCCAGTGTGTAGGTCATCTTTTTACTCTTTTGGTGAAGTCTTTGGAGGAGCATAAGTGTTTGAGTTTTGGGAGCTCCCAGTTATCTAGTTTCTCTTCTGTTGTTTGTGAATGGTTAGCAATGTTTTGTATACTGTTTATGCCATATATTAGGGCTCCTAGTGTTGTCCCTGTTTTTTTTTTCATGATCTTTATCATTTTAGATTCTATATTTAGGTCTTTGATCCATTTTGAGGTAGTTTTTGTGCTGGTGTGAGGTATGGGTCTTGTTTCATTTTTTTTGCAGATGGATATCCAGCTATGCCAGTACCATTTGTTAAAGAGACTGCATTTTCCCCATTTACCTGACTTTGGGCCTTTGTCAAATATCAGCTGCTCGTATGTGGATGGATTTATATCTGGATTCTTAATTCTGTTCCATTGGTCTATGTATCTGTTGTTGTACCAGTATCAGGTAGAGTGAGGCCTCCCAATTTGTTCTTCTTTTTCAGTAATGCTTTGATCTGGGGCCTCTTTCCCTTCCATTTGAAGTTGGTGATTTCTTTCTCCATCTCATTGAAAAATGTCCTTGGGATTTGGATCAGAATTCCTTTGTGTCTATAGAGGGCTTTAGGTAAAACAGACATTTTTACCATATTGTCTTCCTATCCATGAGCAAGGTATATTTTTCCACGTACGTAGGTTTCTTTTCGTTTCTTGCAGTAGTCACGGTTCCTTCTTTATGTCTTCCTTTGATGCTGAGGGTTCCGGGATTAATATCTGTCTCTGTTTTACTTTGTTTTTTGGGTATTGTCTGTGGAGGGATGGCATGGGCTTTTGTCTGAAGTGCTATATTCCACATTTCTTGGAAGAAATAGTTTTTATATTATAGAAATTCTTTATACATGTTTTTATAATGTCTAAATGACATAATGTTCATTTTTCAAAAATTGGAATTTAGAGACAAAAAACAAAAGAAACCCGCAAAAACTAAGGATTTTATAATACCGCTGCCCAGAAATACTGTTAACATTTGAGCTTATATATTCTTCTCCGCATGTGCAGACACATAACGCAGACTAAATTTTTTCTATCATATTTTCTATTCCAAGGCGTATCATGTAGTTATTAAGGTTATGTATCTATAGAGATATTTCCTTAATTGTTGTATAAAAAAATGTGCCAATATTTAATCATTCACCTTATTTGAGAAATTTACGTTTCTAATTTGTTTGTGTGTAGTACTGAGTAAACATCTTTGGTTATGAAGCCCTCCCACTCTCTTTAAAAATTTTTTTGGACTATTTCCTTAAGATAGAGTCCCAGAAGTGGAATTACTGGGTCAAAAGATATGAATATTTTAGAAACTCTGACATATGTTGCCAGATTGCTTTCCTGAAAAGTTGTCATACTTTAAGCAACAGTATGTGGAATTACCTGTTTGTCTGTTTTAACACAACATCATTGGCTTGGGCTACTTTCTTGAGGGAAAAAAATTAACCAATTTGAAACGTTTTTGGAGGAGATTAAGGGCTGGGGTGTTTCGGTTGAGTTTATGTTGACATTTTGTCCCTGTATTATTTTCCTCAATTCTTCCATTGTTTTGTAATCCCAAATTTGAAGGCTTTTGGTGGACTGAGGACTCCAACCTCACCACCTCTAAGAAACATTTTTTTTTGACTCCTACCTCTTCTTCTAAGAAACATTTTTTTTACCCCTTTTGAGTGAACTTTTTAGCACTCTCTGTCTCACTCCCCTTCTGCTTAGCCACATCTCGATGCAGGGTGTATTATTATGTCACTGTAAGGTGGTGTGCGTATGCAGGGCTCCAAATGGAGGATAGAAGAAGAAGCCCATGGAGGAGGCAGGAGAAGAACCAAGAAGTAGTGGGTCTTGCATTTAGGATGGCATCTGGTCCCTTGTGAGGTGTGCTTCTGTGGGCTTCCCTAGAAGAAGGTGGGAGTGTGGCCTCAGACCCTTCACCAAGCCTGATTTAGTTTCCCTCCTTCTGCTGCTCCATTCTTCTTTTTATTGCTCCTCAGGTCTCCAGTAAGTGTTTTTGGAACTAGTTTTTTTGTTCCAGGGTTAGGCTCTCCTTATCCCCATTTCTCCCCTGTACTTTTTCTTACCCTGCTTCCTTATTTACCTTCCACAGTTGGATGGCTCCTAGAGTACCCAGTCTGCTGCCCTGATTACCTTACCCTCTGATATCTATTGATAATTGCATGTCTACCTTGGGGAGGTGAAACAAAATGGAGGCTTTATTGTTAGGATAAAGGGGCAAAATCTGTCCTCCTGGCCTTCCCCTGAGCACCCCTTACTTTGCTTACTTTGTCCGTGATGGCATCACTGAGTCATCTTTGTTGCATTTTAGGGGAAATTAACGGCCAGAGAGCGGATCAGTCTCTTGCTGGACCCTGGCAGCTTTGTTGAGAGCGACATGTTTGTGGAGCACAGATGTGCAGATTTTGGAATGGCTGCTGATAAGAATAAGGTATCTGTCTACACTTTTCACCTGTGGCTCTGCCAGACTACCCACTAAAGTAATGAGTCTATACCACTTTTCTCTGAAGTCCTTCTGGGACTCAGAACACATTTCAAATTTTTCAGGTTTGTAGTCCTGGAATTATAGAACCTTAGGAGGAGCACTGGGCTTCCAGGTCCCCTACTCACCTTTATTAATAGATGGAGTGTGGGTGTGCTGCTGGTAACCTGTGCTGTGTGACTTTGGCCCTGTTCCAGGGCTCTGATTGTGGGTTCAGAGTTCTTGCTGGTGCAGAAAGAGAAGCTTGAAAGGAAGAGTCTTTGAGTTGTGTTCTGGTTTATCTAGACACGAGGGGCCACTGAAGGCTGACCAGTTGTCTCTTTTGACATACTTTTAAGTTTATGCCTCAGGGTTTTTGAGGTCAAAGTCACCAACACTTGTTCCTTCCATGGTGTGCTCTCCCTGGGTGTATGGAATTCTTGGATTCACTTTTGGTCCTAATTTTCTTCAGGTCTGCAAATGTGCTGTTAGTGACCAAGGATTTGTAAACTTGGCACCAAAGCAGTTGGCTTAATTTGCTCCAATATGGACCACACTGTGATTGCTGAGATTCCATGCAAAATGGTGTTTTTGTTTTGTTTTGCTTTTATGTTTGGGGTTAGAGGTGTGGCTTTGTAGAAATTGCCATGCTTCTTTATATGTCCTCCTTCCCACAAGCATTTGGTAGTGGCGACCCTGGAGAGCCTTTTGGTTGTTCTACTTTTAGGAAGGTGAGTGAGGACTAAGCCTACAACGCCTTTCACTCCTGTTGATGAAACAGTAGTCCTGTGCTTGCTGTTGCAGGGCTTGGGGGAATTCCGTCTTGTTCCTTATTCATATTGAATTTTAAGGAACTTGGTAGGATTTTTTTTCTTTCCATTTTTTTTTTCTTGGCATGATTGCTGAGTTCATTATAAGATGGGGTACATTTTTAATCTTTATTCTTCCATTTTTTTCCTGGTAGTTTCCTGGAGACAGTGTGGTCACTGGACGGGGCCGAATCAATGGAAGATTGGTTTATGTCTTCAGTCAGGTATTTAACTCCAGTAGGCTGAGCTTTCCTGTAGGGTAGAGCCAGGAGCAAAGTATGTAAAGAAGAAAACAGTCTTGGGGAATGTAAACTTCCCAATGTTCGGGACAAATGGGGGATTTACTTTCTGTTTCTTAATGCCTATCTCTAGAGTATTACACTGTGTATATTTTCTTAGGGACAAAGAGTTTTTAGTTGGTTTGGGGAGGGTCACAGGGTAGTAAGCATGTAAGAAATTGTCCCAGGAACCAGGAGTTTATTCCAAGTCAGTGAGATTCCTCTTGGCAGCGTTAGGTGTGTACCTAGAAGGCAGCTGTGTCTTGGGCATTGTTTATGGATCAGAGAGAGCGCAGTGAATGCAGCCTGGGTGGAGGAGACCTGACTCTCAGAACCACAGGCTCCTGAGCTTTGAGCTTTTGTGGAAGTGTTTAAACAAGTTGTATTGGGCGCATCAAGACAAAATTTCTTCAAACTTAAATCGTGGGAGAATATGATAGGCAGAATATGGTCTCTTCTTTGATGTCTAAGTCTTAATTCCCAGAACCTGTGAATATATTGCCTTATATTGTAAGGGGAATTAAGGTTGCTAATCAGCTGGCCTTACCCTAGATTATCTAGGTGGGCCCAATGTAATTGTAGTTGTTAGTTTCTCTCAAGTGGGCTCTGACTCATGGGACCCCATGCGTGCAGAGTAAAACTAATGTAATCTTACCAAAGCAAACCCATTGCCTGTCGAGTTGATTCTGACTCACAGTGACCCTATAGGACAGAGTAGAACTGCCCCATAGGGTTTCCAAGGAGTGGCTGGTACATTTGAACTGCCGACCTGTTGGCTAGTAGCCTGAGCTCTTAACCACTGCACCACCAGGGCTCCATAACGTAATCATTAAAAAAAAAAAAGTCCCCTAAAAATGGAAGAGGGAGGCAGAAGAGGAGGTCAGGATAATGTGATTTAAGAAAGACTTGAGCCACCATTGCTAGCTTTGAAAATGAGGAAGGGAGCCATGAGCCAAGGAATATAGACAGTCTAAAAGCTGGAAAAGGCAGGAAAATAGATTCTCTCCTAGAGTCTCTAGGAAAGAATATACCTCTGCCAACCCTGATTTTAGTCCAGTGAGACCTGTGTGGAACTTCTAAACTGCAGAGCTGTATGTTGTTTTAAGCCATTGAATTTGTGGTATGTTGTTACAGCAGCAGTAGAAAACTAGTAGAGAGAATATGTTGTATACTATTTTGGGTTTAATTTTTTTTTCCCTCCTGAAAGATGGAAATATGTATATAATTCTAAGTATTCCTTTTACAGGCCTAAAGTTATGTAGCTTGTCTAATAACATAAAATGTTTTCTTACGTAGCTTGTCTAATAAAGTGTTTTCTGAGTTTGATATTAAAATAGTTAGGTTTGGTAAATTTTAAATTTATTGTATTCAGACAATACTTATTTACTAATTGAATTATCTTTGAAAAATTTAAAGCTGTTATAAATGGGTCTACACAATGCTGAACTAGAAGGAATCACTTTTCTTAGCTTTTGCAATTTATGAAAACTAGGCAAAAACTAAGGAGTCCTGGTGGCACAGTGGTTAAGCACTTGGCTGCTAACAGAAAGGTTAGTCGATAAGAACACATCAGCTATTCCACAGGAGAAAGATGTGGCAGTCTGCTTCCATAAGGATTTACAGCTTTGGAAACCCTATGGAGCAGTTCTACTGTGTCTAGTAGGGTTGCCATGGGTTGGAATCGACTTGATGACAATGGGTTTTTGGGTTTAAGCAAAAACTTGTACAGAAGGAACCATCAAAAAGATAGGACAAAGAGAATTTTTGTGCTTTCTGGACATGGCAGTTCTCCTACAGGTACAAAATTCAGTGAGCTGCTACTTTTGAGTACCTTTTACGCCCATGGGTAAGGTAGGGTGAGGAGGATGTGGAGATGACTGAGTCAGAGTTCTTGCCCTGAAGAAGGTACTCATATAGGTAGAATGGGGCAGAACAGATGTTACTACGGTACGGATAGGGCAAGAGAGGTTGTAGGCAAATGCAGTGGGTTTACAGAAGAGGAATATCACATTACATCTTGGATGGAGGAAGGCTTTAGGGAAAATGGGGAATTTGAAATAGGACCTGAAGGATGCCGGGGATGGAGAGTGATGAGGCAGCTTTTTTGTAGTGATCCTCAAAATGTCGGTATTTGTAGGTGTTCTTTGGGGGGAGGTTCTGTTTTTCTAGAGAATCATCCTTAGTCTTTTGCCTGGTAACTGTTATGGTCTGTTATGGGGGAAGTTCGGCTGTGGCGGGAGGGACCAGCTCTGGTTCATTTGGTATAGGCTCCTAACCAGGGCTTCAAACTCCTGCTGAGAATTTGCATTTCCACCCCAGGTATACTGAATTGGGATCTACATTTTAACAAGATCCCCAGGTGACTCTTAATGTATAATAAATTTTGAGAGTCATTGCTCTAGGAGCCCTGGTGGTGCAGTGGTTAAAGCACTTGACTGTTGACCAATAGGTTGGCAGTTCAAACCCACCAGCTGCTCCATGGGAGAACTATGTGGCAGTCAGCTTCCTTAAAGATTACAGCCTTGCAAACCCCGTGGGGCAACTCTGTTCTGTCCTATAGGGTCGCTAAGCCTCGAAATCAACTTGATGGTAATGGATTTGGTTCGGTTTGGTTGTTCTGTTAGTGGTTCTCAGAACTGATTCTTAACCAACAGCATTAGCATCGCCTGGGAACTTGTTAGAAATGCAAATTCTCAGCAGGGGTTTGAACTGTAACAAATCATTTGGTTCCAAGCCCTGCTCCTAACCTCTCTGTTTCAACCTTACCATGGCCTTTCTTTAGGGTTTGTGATTGTGAGCCCAGAGCCCCTCTGTTTAAATTTCTTTAGAGAATAAACCTTTTCTCCTTTCAGGCTGAAGGAAAGACCTTGTGGGGTCTAACGGCTCCTAACACAGACTTTCTAATAATCTGTTTTCAGCCTCCCCCCTTCTCCCATGGCTCCTGGGTTGCCTCTCATGCTTACCCCTCCACAGGTATATGGGCTCCCATTTTCTTCCTCTAAGTTAGGTATTACTTCCTCTTGTGCTTTCAGTTCCCCTCAGATCTGTTCAACCTTATTTCTGCTATCTCCTCTTCCTTTCTGGTCCTTATGGGTTGATTCTCTTTTTAATGCCCTACTGTCTTTTTGAAGGGGTTTTAGGAAGGAGGCTGTGTCCACAAAAAGCCATTTACATCAGAAAGTAGTGAAAGAGGGCTCTGATTCATTTTCTCCCTTCCTTGTCAAAACAGTGCATGTTTCCTAATAACAGAAATACCTGTGTGACCTGCATAGAATCTCATAACAGGTTTAATTCTGCTTAAAAATTTTCCTTTACTCAGAGCTTCAAATCTGTTTTGTAGAGCAAAGACTAGGTAATAATACATGACTCCCTTTAAGAGATTTTATTGACTATTCTATGGAATAACGTATAAATCAAATTTTTTTCTGATTTTTTAGCCTTCTGAAAATCCTTTAAAAACTTTTATTTATGAAATTTCCATTTCCTCCTACTGGGTGTTCATTTCTGACCACTCTGTTTTACTTGTTGGTTTAATTGTGTTTTCTTTTTAGAATTTTACAGTATTTGGAGGGAGTCTGTCAGGAGCACATGCCCAAAAGATCTGCAAAGTAAGTGTTTCTATTGAATAAATCAGGGCTTTGAACGGGCACAAACCAGTTCAGTCATGGTTGACAAAGTGAAAGCGAATAGACCTGAATTTTTACACTTTGGGTGATCCAGAACGATAACCAGAATGGGAAAAATTACCAGTCGAAGCCCTGGAATGGGAGACTCGGAAGAGGCGTAGTGAGCTCTTTCAGGAGCCTGATGCATGAGATTGGATTATTGGCAGGACTGTGGAGAGTGACATGAATTCAGAGTGGTGCAGTTGGCTCCCATCTTTGAGTAGGACATTGCTGTTTCTGACTCTGCTCAAAATCCTATGGGCAAGAGATTTGATTGCTGTGCAACACATATGCTGCCCTTGTTTTGTAAGAGGGAGATGAGGTTTCTAGCAGGGCTACGACATGTAATTTTTCCCATTCAAAAAAAACAAAACAAAACTCAAAACCCATTGCTGTTGAGTGGATTCTGACTCATAGCAACCCTATAGGACAGAGTAGAACTGCCCCATAGAGTTTCCTAGGAGCACCTGGTGGATTTGAACTGCTGACCTTTTGGTTAGCAGCCGTAGCACTTAACCACTATGCCAACAGGGTTTCCATTCCAATTCAACCAAATTTTATAAATTCGGGTCTGTTCTGGTGTCATTTCCTTGGCCATGACCAAACTAGGGAAAACCAGTTGGAGGCCTGGGAATAAACCCCGTCCTATTTTTTTTTTTTTTTATTATTAGTCATAGCATGCATATTAAGTATCCTTGGGGCGCAAGACACTGAGCTGGGTACTTGGCATGAAGCAGAGGTGGGCAAGAGGAGGCATTGACCTGAAGGTGCCTTCAGTCCAGGGCAGGTTTTTTTTTTTTTTAAACATTTCTTGTACCATGAATCCCTTTGGCAGGCTGATGAAGCTTGGACCCTCATCTCAGAGCAGTGATTTTACATGCATAAAATAAAATATGAAGGTTACAAAGGATTAAGAATATTTTTGAAAAACTGTGATTGTAATATAGTAATCTATGTGCTTCTTTATTAATGTATTAAGTAATAAGATTTAGCAGTAGATCTCGTAACTACTGTGTTTTCGAAGCAGGATTGAGTGAAAATGGTATCTCACAATATCTGCAGTAATTTTAATAGTACTTAAAAATATCTGTGACTTGTATCAATGACAAAGTCACAGGTATTTGTAGTATTACTGTGGCTTTTTGCCTATACTCGTAATTGAAGGAAAGGCTAAAGATAAGCAAACCTTAGTAAAGACAGAGATTTTCATGTTTCCCATCCAAGTTTATGGACCCTCTGAAATTTATTCATAGACTCCTTGGGGTCTGATGACCCCAGGTAAGGAACCCCTGGTCTAGGGGAGAGAGTCCAGATGCTAAAAGGTAAAGAGCAGTGCAAGGATCATGTGATGGTATTTTAAAAATACTGTTAGAAATTAGATGCCCTGGAGATCAGAATAAAAGTGTACCTCATATGTAGAGAATTTTGGAATTAAAGGTAGAGTTGACTGTTAACAGCTGGGCAGAGCATCCTTGTGTAATGGAGCACCCGGATTCTAGACAGGGCCCTGCTATGCATTATTCCTGAGACCTTTGGCTAATCACTTAACTTAAACCTTCCTGATTTTTCTTTTTTGCTGCCTCTATTATGAACGTTGAATGAGATAATGGAAATAAAAGTGCTTTTTGGACTGTCAAGGGCTGTAGGAATGCTGCTCATTATGCTGCCAGAACCACTGCCCCTTAAGAAAAATCTGTCACATTAGACGTAAAAGCAGGCCTGGACTGGCCTCAGGTTAACATATGGGTTAACATCTGCTGCCAGGCAAATGCTACTTTGCCGTTCTGTCTTTTATCAGTTCTTCCAGATGAGTAACTTGCTGCTGAAAAATATTACAAGTGCTGCTTCCTGGGCCAGCCATTCTAGAAATGGTGGCCATGATCAGTCTTACCCCCTGCTAGTAGGAAGTGCTGTGGCTGTTTGGTGTTTGGAGGCTTTAGTCAGCTTTTAAAATATGTGGTCCTCTGTCTTTGATGGAGGTGCCCAGTCATCATGAGGAATGAAACCAGTGTTACTGCCTCCTATTTTGAAAAGTGCACTCAGAACATTTTCTAGAAAACACTGTGGTGCTTCGTGAACGCTGCTTTTTATAACAGGAGTAGTTGTCTCACAAAAGATTTTTATGCTGTCTCAGATCATGGACCAGGCCTTGACAGTGGGGGCACCAGTGATTGGACTAAATGATTCTGGAGGAGCACGGATCCAGGAAGGGGTGGAGTCCTTGGCTGGCTACGCAGACATCTTTCTGGTGAGAGACTTGCTAACGGATAGTCCACGATAGTAGAGAATAAAAAAGTACAGGGCTTAGTTCTTTAATCTGTGGCCTGGTCATAGCTTCGCCATATCCTCACTGTTCTCTGCCCCATTATGTCTGTTCCTGTTGCTTCTTAAGAGGTGGGGAGGGTTTTCTTTTTTTTCTGACAGAGGACCACTGATAAGAGAAAACAAAATTAGTTAAAATCATTCGCTAGGGAAGGGCACTTGGAAATAATTTTCTTTTTAATAAAAGGAAGAGAGAGAGAATACAAAAGATGAATCAATGTGCTAGAATTAGGGACTTTTAAAAGCATAGTGCTTTTTAAATTTTTTGGTTAAAACACTATAGAATGGATCATTATACAAAGTTCAAGTAGTTATACAAAGAAGAAAGAAATCACCCCAAGTCCCACCACTCACAATCTGCTTATTTACGGACTAAAACATGAGAGAGAAAGAAATAGAAACACAAAATAAATAAATGAGTTATTTTGAAGTCTGATGTATACTGTGAGGGATATAGTAAGGCAGATTAGAGTAAGGGAGAGGGACATTGCCAAAGGAGACTAGGGTAAAGACAGTAGCATTTCCAGGGAGTGGAGGAAAGAGAGGGAGAAAGGAGAAAACAGGCAGATATTGTTTGTAATCAGGCCAGCTGCCCTGGGCCTGTGAGTTTATGAGGGTTCTTATTCCTGGCCACTATTGTTTCAGATCAGTCAGAAAAATGTGAACGTACATTAAGATGTGCTGCTGGTTCAGGAGTACTTACGTTAACTGAGAAGCCAGTGTTTGTAGGTCTTAAATCTTCTTTTTAATTTTTAAGCTTGAGCTCCCAGGATAACCCCCTGGGGAGATAGTTGTTTGGGCGGCATGGCCAGTCCAGCTTAGGCCTGGAAGGTGGTTTGGTCCTCAGCCTGGAGGTCATGTCTGTGTTAGAAAAGAAGGAAAGAAAGAGTGGTATTAGAGAAGTGGTAATAAACCATCACATTTTAGAGCTTGTTAGGATTTTAGAATATCTAGTCTAATGTATCTTTATGAATATAGGTCTGGGGGGAAGAAGGGGAGTTGGTTTTTGTTTGGTTTGTTTTCAAGGGATATGTGCTAGTGACTTTAAGATCTTGCATTATTAATTAATTGCATACTTATGCTGCTTGTCGTATCTATACCTGCACCTACATCCTTCCACCTGTATTAGTGTTTTTGTTGTTATTCTTTGTAACTTTTACTTTTCATATACTTGCAAATCTGAGAGAAAAATTGAAAGGATAGTTCAAGAAACTTCATATGTCCTTGACCCAGATTCACAGATGGTTTACATTTTGGCCCATTTGCTTTATCATTTATGCTTTCTCCATATATACATATTTGCATGTTATATTTTTCTGCAGCATTTGAAAGTAGATTGGAGATATTTTGTGCCTTTTACCTCTAACTCCTTCACTGTGCATTTCCTAAGAATAAGGACATTTTCTTACATAACCAGAGAACAATAATGAAAATCAGGAAATTTAACATTGATTCATCAACACTATTATCTAATCCATGGTTCATATTCAAATTTTATCAAGTGGTCCTAATAATACCCTGTATAGCTATTTTTTCCCCCCAGATCAGGATCGAACCCAGAATGCATTGCATTTTGTTGTCATTTCTGTTTAGCATCCTTTAATCTGCAATAGTTCCTCAGTCTTTCTTTGTCCTTCATGACCTTGACTTTTTTTTAAGTTTTATTGAAGTGTCATATACAAACCATAAAATTTACCCGTTGTAAGAGTACAAGTCAATGATTTTTAAAAAATAAATTTAAAAAGCTGTGCCACTATCACCATAATCCAATTTTAGAACTTTTCTGTCACTCAAGATCCTTCCTGGCTACTTGCTGTCTATCCCCTCTCCCACTGCCAGCCCTAGGCAACCACCGATCAGCTTTCTCTACAGATTTGCTGCTTCTGGAAATTTCATGTAAATAGAATTGTACAATATGTAGTCTTTTTGCATCTGACTCCTTTCACTTAGCCTAAAGTTTTTGAGGTTCATTGGTATTGAACTGTGTTACCAGTAGTTTGTTTCTTTTTATTGCAGAATAACATTTCATTGTATGGTTATACCACATTTTGTTCATCTGTTCACCAGTTGATGGATGTTTGTATTATTTCTACTTTGTGGCTAGTATGAGTGATGCTGCTCTGAACATTTGTGTACAACTCTGTGTGGACATATATTTTCATGATCCTTGGGTAGATATTTAAGAGTGGAATTCTGATCTTATAATTTTATGTATAACTTCTTAAGTAACTGCCAAACTGTTTTCCTACACAGTTGCACCATTTACATTACCATCAGCAATGTTTGAGGTTTCCAGGTTCTCCACATCCTCGACATTGTCAAATGTTTTTTTGGTCATAATCATTTAGTGGATGTGTAGTGGTATCTCTTTGTGGTTTTATTTCCGTTTCCCTCTTGACTAATAATGTTGAGCATCTTTTTGTGTGCATGTTGCTCATTTGTATATCTTCTTTGCTGAAATGTCTATTACAGAGCTTTTACCCATTTTTTAAATTGGGTATTTTAGTTGGAAGAATGTTTTTATATATTCCAGGTTCAAGTCCTTTATCAGCTATATGATTTGCAAATACTTTGTTCCAGTCTGTGACTTGTCTTTTTATTTCTCCCTGTGCCTTTTGGATGGGTAAAAGTGTTTTTTTTTTTTTCCTTTTTTTGAAATATTTTATTGTGTTTTTGGTGAAGGTTTTACACAATAATTTAGGTTCCCGTTCAATAATTTCTACACAAATTGTTCACTGACAGTGGTTATGTTTTTCACAATTCGTAGACATACTCATTATTTCCATTCTGGTTACTCCATTTCCATTAATCTAGTTTCTCTGCCCTCCTTATATTTTCATCTTTGTTTTAAACTAATTGTTGACTGTTTGGTTTCATATAGGTGATTTTTTTTTTTTTTTGGATATTTCTAGGAAGCTTCTGTGACTTTGCCTTGGTCTAGTTGGTGCTGACTGCTCCTATATTGTGTGTTGTCTTTCCCTTCACCAAAGTTAATACTTGTCTGTCTAGTGATTTGCCCTCCCCCATTCCTTCCCCCATAACCATCAAAGATTGTTTTATTTATCTGTGTAAATGTTTTAAAAGTGTTTAATTTCGATGAAATACAATTTACCAGATTTTACTTTTATTGATCATGCTTTGGTGTCGAATGTAAGAACTCTTTGCATAAAACAGACTGACAAATGTTTTGTCCTGTGTTTTCTTCATGGAGGCTTATAGGTTTGACTCTTTTACATTTAGGTTTGTGATCCATTTTGAGTTAAATTTTTTATATGATACGAAGTAAGGGTCTAAATTTATTCTTGTCCCAGCACCATTTATTGAAATGACTCTTCTTTCCCCTTTGAATCACATTGGCCCTTTTGTTTAAAACCAGTTGACCGTAAATGTAAGGGTTTATTTCTGGACTCTCAATTATTATTTTTTTTTATAATTTTTATTGTGCTTTAAGTGAAAGATTACAAATCAAGTCAGTCTCTCACATAAAAACCTATATACACCTTGCTACACACTCCCAATTACTCTCCCCCTAATGAGGCAGCTGGCTCTCTCCCTCCACTCTCTCTTTTCGTGTCACCAGCTTCTAACCCCCTCTACCCTCTCATCTCCCCTCCAGGCAGGAGATGCCAACACAGTCCCAAGTGTCTACCTGATCCAAGAAACTCACTCCTCACCAGCATCCCTCTCCAACCCACTGTCCACTCTAATTGCTGTTTGAAGAGCTGGCTTCAGGAATGGTTCCTGTCCTGGGCCAACAGAAGGTCTGGGGGCCATGACGACCGGGGTCCTTCCAGTCTCAGTCAGACCATTATATCTGGTCTTTTTATGAGAATTTGTGGTCTGCATCCCACTGCTCTCCTGCTCCCTCAGGGGTTCTCTGTTGAGTTCCCTGTCAGGACAGTCATTGGGTATAGCTGGGTACCATCTAGTTCTTCTGGTCTCAGGATGATGCAGTCTCTGGTTCATGTGTCCCTTTCTGTCTCTTGGGCTTGTAATCACCTTGTGTCCTTGGTATTCTTCATTCTCCTTTGATCCAGGTGGGTTGAGACCAATTGATGCATCTTAGATGGCTGCTTGCTTGTGTTTAAGACCCCAGACACCACTCTTCAAAGTGGGATGCAGAATGTTTTCTTAATAGATTTTATTATGTCAATTGACTTAGATGTCCCCTGAAACCATGGTCCCCAGACCCCTTCCCCCGCTATGCTGGCTTTCGAAGCATTCAGTTTATTCAGGAAACTTGTTTGCTTTTGGTTTATTCCAATTGTGCTGACCTCCCCTGTATTGTGTGCTGTCTTCCCTTTCACCTAAAGTAGTTCTTATCTACTGTCTAGTTAGTGAATACCCCTCTCCCAACCTCCCTCCCTCTCCCCTCTCGTAACCACAAAAGAATGTTTTCTTCTCAGTTTAAACTATTTCTCAAGTTCTTATATAGTGGTCTTATACAAAAATTTGCCCTTTTGCAACTGACTAATTTCAATCAGCATAATGCCTTCCAGGTTCCTCCACGTTATGAAATGTTTCAGAGATTCCTCACTGTTCTTTATTGATGCGTAGTATTCCATTGTGTGAATATACCATAATTTATCCATTCATCCGTTAATGGGCACCTTGGTTGCTTCCATGTTTTTGCTGTTGTAAACAGTGCTGCGATAAACATGGATGTGCATATATCTGTTTGTGTACAGGCTCTTATTTCTCTAGGATATATTCCAAGGAGTGGGACTGCTGGATTGTAGGGTAGTTCTATTTCTAACTTCTTAAGAAAGCACCAAATCGATTTCCAAAGTGGTTGTACCATTTGACATTCCCACCAGCAGTGTAGAAGTGTTCCAATCTCTCCACAGCCTCTCCAACATTTATTATTTTGTGTTTTTTGAATTAATGCCAGCCTTTTTGGAGTGAGATGAAATCTCATTTTAGTTTTGACCTGCATTTCTCTAATGGCTAATGATTGTGAGCATTTTCTTATTTATCTGTTAGCTACGTGAATGTCTTCTTTAGTGAAGTGTCTATTCATATCTTTTGCCCATTTTTTAATTGGGTTATTTGTCTTTTTGCAGTATCATGTAGATTTTAGAGATCAGGCGCTGATCGGAAATGTCATACCTAAAAACTTTTTCCTAGCCTGTAGGCAGTCTTTTTACTCTTTTGGTGAAGTCTTTGGATGAGCATAGGTGTTTGATTTTTGGGAGCTCCCATTTATCTAGTTTTTTTTCTGCAGTCTTAATAATGTTTTGTATACTGTTTATGCCATTCCATTTTTGAGTTAGTTTTTGTGCATGGAGTGAGGTGTGGGTCTTGTTTCATTTTTTTTGCAGATGGATATCCAGTTATGCCAGCACCATTTGTTAAAAAGACTGTCTTTTCCCCAGTTAACTGTTCTGGGGCCTTTGTCAAATATCATCTGCTCATATGTGGATGGATTTATGTCTGGATTCTCAATTCTGTTGCATTGGTCCATGTAGCTGTTGTTGTACCAGTACCAGGCTGTTTCGACTACTGTGGTGGTATAATAGGTTCTAAAATCAGGTAAAGTGAGGCCTCCCACTTGTTGTTCTTTTTCAGTAATGCCTTATTTATCCGGGGCCTCTTTCCTTTCCATATGAAGTTGGTGATTTGTTTCTCCATCTTGTTAAAGAATGTCATTTGGATTTGGATCGGAATTGCATTAAATGTATAGATCGCTTTTGGTAGAATAGACACTTTTATAGTGTTAAGTCTTCCTATCCATGAGGAAGGTACGTTTTTCCACTGCATAAGTCTCTTTTGGTTTCTTGCAGAAGTATGCTGTAGTTTTCTTCGTATAAGTTGTTTACATCTCTGGTAAGATTTCTTCCTAAGTATTTTATGTTCTTGGGGGTACTGTAAATGGCATTGATTTGGTGATTTCCTTTTTGATGTTCTTTTTGTTGGTGTAGAGGAATCCAACTGGTTTTGCATGTTTATCTTGTATCCTGATACTCTGCTGAACTCTTCTATTAGTTACAGTAGTTTCCTGGAGGATTCCTTAGGGTTTTCTGTGTATAAGATCATGTCATCTGCAAATAGAGATACTTTGACTTCTTCCTTGCCAATCTGGATGCCCGTTATTTCTTTATCTCGCCTAATTGCTCTGGGTAGGACCTCGAACACAATATTGAATAAGAGTGGTGATAAAAAGGGTATCCTTGTCTGGTTCCTGATCTCAATGGGAATGTGTTCAGGCTCTCTCCATTTAGGGTGATGTTGGCTGTTGACTTTGTATAAATGCCCTTTATTATGTTGAGGAATTTTCCTTCTATTCGTATTTTGCTGAGAGTTTTTATTAGGAATGTGTGTTGAACTTTGTGAAATGCCTTTTCTGCATCAATTGATAAAATCATGTGATTCTTGTCTTTTGTTTTATTTATGTGGTGGATTGCATTAATTGTTTTTCTAATGTTGAACCATCCCTGCATACCTAGTATGAATTCCACTTGGTCGTGGTGAATTATTTTTTTGATATGTTGTTGAATTCTATTGGCTAGAATTTTTGTGGAGAATTTTTGCATCTACGTTCATGTCAATTCTTTTTTGTTGATATAAGTATCCTTACACTAGCACCACACTGTCTTAATTACCATAGCTTTATAGCAGGGCTTCCAATTGGTTCCTTCAGATTGTAACCCTTGTTGAGAATTTGCATTTCTAGCAAGTTTCCAGAAAGATATACATAAGAATCACCTGGGGATCTTGTTAAACTTTAGGTTCTGATTTCAGTAAATCTGGGGTGGAAATGCAAATTCTCAGAAGGGAACTTGTTAGAAATGTAAATTCCTACCTGGAGTTTGAACAAGAATGAAAGTTGGAAGCCCTGTTTATAGTTGGGTAAAGTCTTCCAAGTTTCTTGTTTTTTATCAAAATTATTTTGAGTATTCTTGGTCCTTGCATTTGCCTATACAGTTTTGGATCAGTTTATCAACTTTACTAAAATGCTTGCTGAAATTTGATAAGAATTGTGTTTAATCTGTAGATCAGTTTGTTCAGAATTTAAATCTTACCACAGTCTCCCACTACATGTAGATAGAATGTTTCTCCATCTATTTAGATCTTTAATTTCTCTCAGCAACATTTTATAATTTTCAGCATACTCATCTTGTACTTTTTTCAATTTGTACCTAAGAGTTTTATTTTATTTTTTTAATGCTATTGTTAATGGAATTGTTTTGTTAATTTCCTTTTTGGATTGTTCATTGTAGTCTATGAAAGTACAATTATTTTTTGAATATTTTTAGTTTCAGAAATTTTTTATTATTTTTAATTGTGCTTTAGGGGAAAGCTTACAGCTCAAGTTAGTTTCTCATACAAACATTAATACATACATTATTATGTGACCCTAGTTGGTATCCGTATAATGTGACTGCACATTGCTCCTTTCCGCGCTGGATTTCCCTTGTCCATTCAACCAGCTCCTATCCCTTTCCACGTTCTCATCTTGCCTCTGGACAGGAGCTACAAATTTAGTCTCGTGTATCTACTTGAACTAAGAAGCATGCTGTTCACAAGTATCAGTTTATGTCCACTACATTATTTGTCTGGATAGTTGGCTTTGGGAATGGTTTTAGTTCTTGATTAACCGAGAGTCTGGGGGCCATGCCTTCAGTCTTAGTCAGACCATAAAATCTGGACTTTTTACTAGAATTTGAGTTCTACATCCCACTTTTTCTCCTGCGCCATCAGAGACTCTCTGTTGTGTTCCCTGTCAGGGCAGTCATTGGTGATAGCCTGGTTCCATCTAGTTGTATTGGTCTCAGGCTGATGGAGCCTCTGGTTCATGTGGCTCTTTTTGTCTCTTGGGCTAATATTTTCCTTATGTCTTTGGTGTTCCTCATTCTGCGTTGCTGTAGGTGGGTTGGGACCAATTGATGCATCTCAGATGGTGGCTTGCTAGGTTTTAAGACCCCAGATGCCACTCACCGAAGTGGGATGCCGAACATTTTCTTAATAAACTTTATTATGCCAGTTGACCTAGATGTCCCCTGAAACCACGGTCCCCAGCCCCTCGCCCCTACTACTCTGTCCCTTGAAGTGTTTGGTTGTGTTCTGGAAGCTTCTTAGCTTTTGGTGTAGTCCGGTGGTGCTGACTTCCTCTGTACTGTGTGTTGTCCCTCCATTCACCTAAGATAATTCCTGTTTATTTTTTTACAGTTTTGGAGTATATTTTTTTTTTTATTGTGTTGAAAGTGAAAGTTTACAAATGAAGTCAGTCTCTCATACAAAAATTTATATACACCTTGCTGTGTATTTTTTTTTTCTATGTATTCCTAATGCTCTCCCCCAATGAGACAGCGCACTCCTTCTCTCCACTCTCTCTTTTCGTGCTAAGGTAATTCTTGTCTACTATCTAGTTAGTGAATACCCTGCTCTTTCCCTCCCTCCTAACAATCAAAGAATGTTTTCTTCTGTGTTTAAACCTTTTCCTGAGTCCTTATAATAGTGGTCTTATACAATGTCCTTTTGTGATTGACTAATTTCATTCAGCATAATGCCTTCCAGATTCCTCCATGTTATGTTTCATGGATTCATCGTTGTTCTTTATCATTGCATAGTGTTCCATTATGTGAATATACCATAATTTGGTTATCCATTTGTCCGCTGATGGCCATCAAGGTTGTTTCCATCTTTTTGCAATTGTAAACAGTGCTGCAGTAAACAGGGATGTACATATATCTATTCGTGTGAGGGCTCTTACTTCTCTAGGATTTATTCTAAGGAGTGGGGTTACTGGACTGTATAGTACTTCTATTTCTAGCTTTTTAAGGAAGCACCAAATTGATTTCCAAAGTGGCTGTACCATTTTACATTTACCAGCAGTGCAGAAATGTTCCAGTCTCTCCACAACCTCTCCAACATTTATTATTTTGTGTTTTTTGGTTTAATGCTAGCTTTGTTGGGGCAAGATGCTATCTCATTGCAGTTTTGATTTGCATTTCTCTAATGGCTAATGATCATGAGCATTTCCTCATGTATCTGTTAGCTGCCTGAATGTCTTCTTTTAAGAAGTGCCTGTTCATATCCTTTGCCCATTTTTTAAATGGGTTATTTGTCTTTTTGTTGTTGAGGTTTTGCAATATCTTTTAGATCTTAGAGATTAGACGCTGATCAGATTTGTCATAGCCAAAATTTTTCTCAGTCTGTAGGTTACCTTTGTATTCTTCTGGTGAAGTCTTTTGGTGAGCATAAATGTTTGATTTTTAGCATCTCCCAGTTACCTAAATTCTCTTTTGGTGTTTGTGCATTGTTAGTTATGTTTTGTATACCGTTCATGCCACGTGTTAGGGCTCCTAGCGTTGTCCCTATTTTTTCTTCCATGATCTTTATCGTTTTAGATTTTATATTCAGGTCTTTGATGCATTTTGAGTTAGTTTTTGTGCATGGTGTGAGGTATGGGTCGTGTTTCAATTTTTTGCAGATGGATATCCAGTTATGCCAGCACAATTGTTGAAGAGACTGTCTTTTCCCAGATGAACAGATTTTGGGCCTTTGTCAAATATGAGCTGCTTATATAGAGGAATCCAAGTGATTTTTGTATGTTTATCCTGTATCCTGATACTTCGCTGAACTATTGTGTTAGTTCCAGTAGTTTTCTTATAGATTCCTGGGGTTCTCTGTGTGTGAGATCATATAATCTGCGAATAGGGATACTTGTATTTTTTTTTTGAATTTTTTGTGCTTTAAGTGAAAGTTTACAAATCATGTCACTCTCTCATACAAAAATTCATATATACCTTGCTATATACTCTTAGTTGCCCCCCCATGAGACAGCACACTCCTCTCCACCCTCTATTTTCATATCCATTTAGCCAGCTTCTGACCCCCTATGCCTTCTCATCTCTCCTCCAGACAAGAGCTACCCACATAGTCTTATGTGTCTACTTGATCCAGGAAGCTCACTCTGTACCAGTATCATTTTCTACCCTATACTCCAGTCCAATCCCTGTCTGAAGAGTTGGCTTTGGGAATGGTTTCTCTATTGGGCTAACAGAACGTGTGGGAAACATGACCTGCGGAGTCCTTCTAATCTCAATCAGACCATTAAGGCTGGTCTTCTTGCAAGAATTTGAGGTCTGCATCCCACTGCTCTTCTGCTCCTTCACGGGTTCTCTGTTGTGTTCCCTGTCACGGCAGTCATCAGTTTTGGGTTGGCACCATTTAGGTGGTCTCAGGCTGAAGGATTGTCTGGTTTTTGTGGCCATTTCTGTCTCTAGGGCTCATAATTACCTTGTGTCTTTGGTGTTCTTCATTCTCCTTTGCTCCAGGTGGGTTGAGACCAATTGATGCATCTTAGATGGCCATATGCTAGCATTTAAGACCTCAGAAGCCACTCTCCAAAGTGGGATACAGAATGTTTTCTTAATAGATTTTATTATGCCAGTTGACCTAGATGTCCCCTGAAACCATGGTCCCCAAACCACCACCCCTGCTATGCTGGCCTTTGAAGCATTCCCTTTATCTGGAAATGTCTTTGTTTTTGATTTAGTCTAGTTGTGCTGAACTCTCCTGTATTGTGTGTTGTTTTTCCCTTCACCTAAAATAGTTGTTGTCTACTATCTAATTA
This sequence comes from Loxodonta africana, assembly GCF_030014295.1. NCBI lineage: Eukaryota > Metazoa > Chordata > Mammalia > Proboscidea > Elephantidae > Loxodonta > Loxodonta africana. The sequence goes on along the minus strand of NC_087367.1, from coordinate 42,254,225 downwards.
GTGAATATCCCTCTCCCTCCTTCCCTCCCCACTCTTGTAACTGTCAAAGAATATTTTCTTCTCTGTTTAAACTATTTCTCGAGTTCTTATAATAGTGGTCTTGTACAATATTTGTCCTCTTGCAACTGACTAATTTCACTCAGCATGATGCCTTCCAGATACCTGTATGTTATGAAATGTTTCATGGATTCATCATTCTTCTTTATTGATGAGTAGTATTCCATTGTGTGAATGTACCATAATTTATTCCTTTATCTGTTGGTGGACACCTTGGTTGCTTCCATCTTTTTGCCACTGTGAACAGTACTGCGGTGAACATGGCTGTACATATATTTATTTGTGTAAAGGCTCTTATTTCTCTAGGATATATTCGAAGGAGCGAGATTGCTAGATCATATCGTAGTTCTATTTCTAGCTTTTTAAGGAAGCGCCAAATTGATTTCCAGAGTGGTTTTACTTTACTTTCCCACCAGCACTGTATAAGTGTTCCAGTCTCTTTACAACCTCTCCAATATCTGTTATTTTCTGTTTTTTGGATTAACGCCAGCTTTGTTGGAGTGAGATTTAATCTCATTGTAGGTTTAATTTGCATTTCTCTAATGGCTAATGATCGTGAGCATTTCCTCATGTATCTGTTAGCTACCTTAATGTCTTCTTTAATGAAGTGTCTGTTTATATCCTTTGCACATTTTTTAATTGGGTTGTCTTTTTGTAGTTGAGTTTTTACAGTATCATATAGAGTTTAGAGTTCAGATGTGAATTGGAAATGTCATAGCTAAAAACTTTTTCCCATTCTGTGGGTAATCTTTTCAGTCTTTTGATGAAGTCTTTGGATGAGCATAGGTGTTTGATTTTCAGGACCTCCCAGTTATCTAGTTTCTTTTCTGGTGTTTGTGCATTGTTAGTCAAGTTTATGCCATGCGTTAGGGCTCCTAATGTTGTCCCTATTTTTTCTTCCATGATCTTTATCGTTTTAGAGTTTATACTTAGGTCTTTGATCCATTTTGAGTTAGCTTTTGGGCATAGGGTGAGGTATGAGTCTTGTTTCATTTTTTTGCAGATGAATATCCAGTTGTGCCAGCACCATTTGTTAAAGAGAGTGTCTTTTCCCCATTTAACTGACTTTGGTCCTTTGTCAAATATTAGCTGCTTGTATGTGGATGGATTTATGTCTGGATTCTTAATTCTGTTCCATTGGTCTATGTATCTGTTGTTGTACCAGTACCAGGCTGTTTTGACTACTGTGACATATAATAAGTTCTGAAATAGGTAGTGTGAGGTCTCCCAATTTGTTTTTCTTTTTCAGTAATGCTTTACTTACCCGGGAACTCTTTCCCTTCCATATGAAGTTGGTGATTTGTTTCTCTATCACATTAAAAAATATCGTTGGAATGTGAATTGGAATTGTATCTATAGATCAGTTTTGGTAGAATAGGGATTTTTACAATGAGAAGTGTTCCTATCCATGAGCGATGTATGTTTTTCCACTTACGTAGCTCTCTTTTGGTTTTCTTCGGTAGTTTCTTGTAGTTTTCTTCGTATGAGTCTTTTACATCTCTGGTAAGATTTATTCCTAAGTATTTTATGTTCTTGGGGGCTACTGTAAATGAAATTGATTTGGTGATTTCCTCTTCGATGTTCTTTTTGTTGGTGTAGACGAATCCAACTGATTTTTGTATGTTTATCTTGTATCCTGAGACTCTGCTGAACTCTTCTGTTAGTTTCAGTAGCTTTCCTGAGGATTCCTTAGGGGTTTTTTGTGTATAAGATCATGTCATTTGCAAATATAGATATTTCTTCCGTACCAATCTGGATGCCCTTTATTTCTTCATCTAGCCTAATTGCTTTGGCTAGGACCTCCAGCACAATGTTGAATAAGAGTGGTGATAAAGGGCATCCTTGTCTGGTTCCCGATCTCAAGGGGAATGCTTTCAGACTCTATCCATTTAGGATGATATTGGCTGTTGGCTATGTATAAATGCCCTTTATTATGTTGAGGAAGTTTCCTTCCATTCCTATTTTTCTAAGAGTTTTCATCATGAATGGGTGTTGAACTTTGTCACATACCTTTTCTGCATCGATTGATAAGATCAAGTGGTTCTTTTGTTTATATGATGGATTACGTTAATTGTTTTTCTAATGTTAAACCATCCCTGCATATGTGGTTTGAAGCCCACTTGGTTATCGTGAATTATTTTTTTAAATATGTTGTTGAATTTTAATGGCTAGAATTTTGTTGAGGATTTTTGCAACTAAGTTCAAGAGGGATATAGATCTGTAAGTTTCTTTTTTTTGTCGTGCCTTTACCTGGTTTTGGTATGAGGGATATGCTAGCTTCATAGAATGAGTTTGGGAGTATTCCATCTTTTTTTATGCTCTGTAATACCTTTAGTAGTGATGGTATTAACTCTTCTGTGAAAGTTTGGTAGAACTCTCCGGTGGAGCTGTCAGGGCTAGGGCTTTTTTTTGATGGTAGTTTTTTTAAACTACCTTTTCTATCTCTTCTTTTGTTAAGGATTTATTTAGTTCTACCTCTGTGTTCCCTAAACTTATGTTACCTGGAAGTGTCCTAATTTCACCTTCATATTTGAGGGACAGTTTTGCTGGATATATGATTTTTTGCTGGCAATTTTTTTCTTCAGTGCGTTATATAAGTCATCCCACTGCCTTCTTGCCTGAATGGTTTCTGCTGGGTAGTCCGAGCTTATTCTTATTGTCTGTCTTTTGCAGGTGACTTTTGTTTATACCTAGCTGCTCTTTAAATTCTCTATCTTTGGTTTTGGCAAGCTTGATTATAATATGGTGTGGTAACTTTCTTTTAAGATCTACCTTATGTGGAGTTTGATGAGCATCTTAGATAGATATCTTCTCATCTTTCTCGACGTCAGGGAAATTTTCTGCCAACAAATCTTCAGTAATTCTCTGTGTATTTTCTGTTATCCCTCTCTGTTCTGGTACTTCAGTCACTTGTAGGTTATTTCTCTTGATGGAGTCCCCCGTGATTCTTTGGGCTTCTTCATTTTTTTTTAATTCTTTTATCTGATTTTTCTTCAAATACATTGTTGCCAAGTGTTTTATCTTCAGTCACACTAATTCTTCCTTCCACTTGCTCAGTTCTGTTCCTCTGACTTTCTATTGAGCTGTCCAATTCTGTAATTGTTAATGTTCTGAATTTTTGATTGCAGTTTCTCTATTGATTCTTGTAGCTTATTAATTTTTTTCATTATGTTCTTAAATAACCTTCTTAATTTCTTCAACTGCTTTATCTGTGTATTCTGTATCTTGTTCTGCATTTTGACTGATCTCCTTCCTGATGTCCTGAAGGGTTCTGTATATGAATGTTTTGTATGCTGCATCTGGTAATTCCAGGAAGGCACCTTCATTCAGAAGATCCCTTGATTCTGTGTTTTGAGAGCTTGTTGAAGCAATCATGGCCTGCTTCAAACATCAGACATGTACCCCTCCACTGCACTGGTGGAACAGTTGCAGTCTGCCAGTAAGGGTCCATGCAGGAGGGAAAGGTGTTCGTATCTGGAGAGGAGCCGCTTCTGTCCTGTACTCCCCAGGTTAGTGGATCTGGCAGATTATCTTCTTCCTCAGTTGTGAATTTATTCCTTCTCTAAGGCCGGGAGAATGGTTCAGGATGCTCAGCAGAACCTATCTCAGGTCCAGGGAAATCAACAGCCACTAAAACCAGATTGGGGCTGGGGGCACGATAAAATATACGCAAGTACTTAGGTTTTGTTGAGAGCGCCATTCTTCTCTTGTTCTGGAGGTGTGAGTAGGTTGTGTGGGTGGCTCTCTCTCCCTCAGGAAACTGCATCTGGAATGCCACCGCGAGCCCTGCTGCAGTCGCTTCAGGGCATAGTGCTTGAGGGTTCCCAGAGTTGCATGTCCAGGAACTCTTTTCTTCTTCTGAACTGCCTCTCCCTCTCCCTGCCGCTCAGTCCATTTTCTAAGTTTGCATTTGATGTTCAGGGCTCCTAGATTGTCATAGATATAATTGTTTCACTTTTGTTTTTCATGTCTTTGTTATAAGAGGAATCACCAGAAGTATCTGACTACTCTGCCTCCTTGGCCCCCCGTGTAGAGGTCTTCATTTCCTTCTTCGTTGTGAATTTGGATGCCCTTTATTTCTTTTTCTAGCCTAATTGCTCTGGCTAGGACCTCCAGCATAGTGTTGAATAACAGTGCTGATAAAGGGCATCGTTGTCTGGTACCAGATCTCAAGGGGGATTCTTTCATACTGTCTCCTTTTAGGATGATGTTGGCTGTTGGCTTTGTATAAATGCCCTATCTGAAGTTGAGGAATTTCCATTCTATTTCTTTTTCACATAGAGTTCTTATTATGAATTGGTATTGAACTTTGTCAAATGCCTTTTTTCATCAATTGATAAGATCATATGGTTCTGGTGTTTTGTTTTATTTATATGATGTATGGTTGATTGTTTTCTAACATTGAACCATCCCTGCATACGTGGTGCGAATCCCACTTGGTCATGGTGAATTATTTTTTTTGATATGTTGTTGAATTCTACTGGCTAGAATTTTTTTGAGGATTTTTGTGCCTAAGTTCATCAGTGGTATTGGTCTGTAATTTTCTTTTTTGTTTGTGCCTTTACCTGGTTTTAGTATAAGGGTTATGCTGGCATCATAGAATGAGTTTGGGAATATTCCATCCTTTTTTTTTTTTTTAAATAATTTTTATTGTGTTTTAAGTGAAAGTTTACAAATCAACTCAGTCTGTCACATATAAGCTTATATACACCTTACTACATATTCCCATTTACTCTCTCCCTAATAAGTCAGCCTGCTCTCTCCTTCCAGTCTCTCCTTTCATGACCGTTTTGCCAGTTTCTAACCCTCTCTACCCTCCCATCTCCCCTCCAGACAGGAGATGCCAACACAGTCTCAAGTGTCCACCTGCTACAAGTGGCTCACTCTTCATCAGCATCTCTCACCAACCCATTGTCCAGTCCCTTCCATGTCTGATGAGTTGTCTTCAGGAATGGTTCCTGTCCTGGGCCAACAGAAGGTTTGGGGACCATGACCGCCGAGATTCTTCTAGTCTCAGTCAGACCATTAAGTCTGGTCTTTTTATGAGAATTTGGGGTCTGCATCCCACTGTTCTCCTGCTCCCACAGGGGTTCTCCGTTGTGCTCCCTGTCAGGGCAGTCATCTGTTGTGGCCGGGCACCATCTAGTTCTTCTGGTCTCAGGATGATGTAAGTCTCTAGTTCATGTGGCTTTTTCTGTCTCTTGGGCTCATAGTTATTGTGTGACCTTGGTGTTCTTCATTCTCCTTAGATCCAGGTGGGTTGAGACCACTTGATGCATCTTAGATGGCCGCTTGTTAGCATTTAAGACTCCAGACACTACACTTCAAAGTGCGATGCAGAATGTTTTCGTAACAGAATTTATTTTGCCAATTGACTTAGAAGTCCCCTTAAGCCAAAGTCCCCAAACCCCTGCCCTTGCTCCGCTGACCTTCGAAGCATTGAGTTTATCCTGGAAACTTCTTTGCTTTTAGTCCAGTCCAGTTGAGCTGACCTTCCATGTATTGAGTATTGTCCTTTCCTTCACCTAAAGTAGTTCTTATCTACTAACTAAGCAGTGAACAACCCTCTCCCACCCTCCCTACCTCCCCCCTCTCGTAACCACAAAAGAATGTATTCTTCTGAGTTTATACTATTTCTCAAGATCTTGCAATAGTGGTCTTATACAATATTTGTCCTTTTGCCTCTGATTAATTTCACTCAGCATAATGCCTTCCAGGCTCCTCCATGTTATGAAATGTTTCACAGATTCGTCACTGTTCTTTATTGATGCGTAGTATTCCATTGTGTGAATATACCATAATTTATTTATCCATTTATCCGTTGATGGACACCTTGGTTGCTTCCATGTTTTTGCTATTGTAAACAGAGCTGCAATAAACATGGGTGTGCATATATCTGTTCGTGTAAAGGCTCTTATTTCTCTAGGGTATATTCCAAAGAGTGGGATTTCTGGGTTGTATGGTAGTTCTATTTCTAACTTTTTAAGAAAACACCAGATAGATTTCCAAAGCGGTTGTACCATTTGACATTCCCACCAGCAGTGTATAAGAGTTCCAGTCTCTCTGCAGCCTCTCCAACATTTATTATTTTGTGTTTTTTGGATTAATGCCAGCCTTGTTGGAGTGAGATGGAGTCTTACCGTAGTTTTAATTTGCATTTCTCTAATGGCTAATGATCGAGAGCATTTTCTCATGTATCTGTTAGGTGCCTAAATATCTTGTTTAGTGAAGTGTGTGTGTTCATCTCCTTTGCCCACTTTTTGATTGGGTTGTTTGTCTTTTTGTGGTTGAGTTTTAACAGAATTATATAGATTTTAGAGATCAGGTGCTGGTCGGAGTTGTCATAGCTGAAAATTTTTTCCCAGTCTGCGGGTGGTCTTTTTACTCTTTTGGTGAAGTCTTTAGATGAGCATAGGTGTTTGATTTTTAGGAGCTCCCAGTTATCGGGTTTCTCTTTGTCATTTTTAGTAATGTTTTGTATTCTGTTTATGCCCTGTATTAGGGCTCCTAATGTTCTCCCTATTTTTTCTTCCATGATCTTTATCGTTTTAGTCTTTATGTTTAGGTCTTTGATCCACTTGGAGTTAGTTTTTGTGCATGGTGTGAGGTATGGGTCCTGTTTCATTTTTCTGCAAATGGATATGCAGTTACGCCAGCACCATTTGTTAAAAAGACTATCTTTTCCCCAATTAACTGACACTGGTCCTTTGTCAAATATCAGCTGCTCATATGTGGATGGATTTATATCTGGGTTCTCAATTCTGTTCCATTGGTTTATGTGCCTGTTGTCGTGCCAGTACCAGGCTGTTTTGACTACTGTGGCTGTATAATAGGTTCTAAAATCAGATAGAGTGAGGCCTCCCACTTTCTTCTTCTTTTTCAGTAATTCTTTACTTATCTGGGGCTTCTTTCCATTCCATATGAAGTTGGAGATTTGTTTCTCCATCACATTAAAAAATGTCACTGGAATTTGGATCGGAAGTGCATTGTATTTATAGATGGCTTTTGGTAGAAGACATTTTTACTATGTTAAGTCTTCCTATCCGTGAGCAAGGCATGTTTTTGCACTTATGTAGGTCCCTTTTAGTTTCTTGAACTAGTACTTTGTAGTTTTCTTTGTACAGGTCTTTTACATCTTCGGTAAAGTTTTTTCCTAAGTATTTTATCTTCTTGGGGGCTACTGTGAATGGTATTGATTTGATGATTTCCTCTCTGATGTTCTTTTTGTTGATGTAGAGGAATCCAAGTGATTTTTGTATGTTTATCTTGTAACCTGAGATTCTGCCAAACTCTTCTATTAGCTTCGGAAGTTTTCTGGAGGATTCCTTAGGGTTTTCTGTGTATAAGGTCATGTCATCTGCAAATAGAGATAATTTTACTTCTTCCTTGCCAATCCGGATGCCCTTTATTTCTTTGTCTAGCCTAACTGCTCTGGCTAGGACCTCTAACACAATGTTGAGTAAGAGTGGTGATAAAGGGCATCCTTGTCTGGTTCCCGTTTTCAAGGGAAATGCTTTCAGGCTCTCTCCATTTAGAGTTATGTTGGCTGTTGGCTTTGTATAGATGCCCTTTATTAAGTTGAGGAATTTTCCTTCAATTCCTATTTTGCTGAGAGTTTTTATCATGAATGGGTGTTGCACTTTGTCAAATGTCTTTTCTGCATCAATTGATAAGATCATGTGGTTTTTGTCTTTTGTTTTATTTATATGGTGGATTACATTAATGGTTTTTCTAATATTAAACCAAACTTGCATACCTGGTATAAATCCCACTTGATCGTGGTGGATTATTTTTTTGATATGTTGTTGAATTCTACTGGCTACAATTTTGTTTAGGATTTTTGCATCTATGTTCATGAGGGATATAGGTCTGTAATTTTCTTTTTTTGTGGTGTCTTTGCCTGGTTTTGGTATCAGGGATATGGTGGCTTCATAGAATGAGTTAGGTAGTATTCCATCATTCTCTATGCTTTGAAATACCTTTAGTAGTAGTGGTGTTGACTCTTCTCGGAAAGTTTGGTAGAACTCTGCAGTGAAGTTGTCCGGGCCTGGGCTTTTTTTTTGTTGGGAGTTTTTTGATTACCTTTTCAATCTCTTTTTTTCTTATGGGTCTATTTAGTTGTTCTACTTCTGATTGTGTTAGTTTAGGTAGGAAGTGTTTTTCTAGGAATTCATCCATTTCTTCTAGGTTTTCAAATTTGTTAGAGTACAATTTTTCGTAATAATCTGATATGATTCTTGTAATTTCATTTGGGTCTGTTGTGACATGGCCCATCTCTTTTCTTATTCAGGTTATTTGTTTCCTTTCCTGTATTTCTTTAGTCAGTCTAGCCAATGGTTTATCAATTTTGTTAATTTTTTCAAAGAACTAGCTTTTGGATTTGTTAATTCTTTCAATTGTTTTCGTGTTCTCTAATTCATTTAGTTTAGCTCTAATTTTTATTATTTGTTTTCTTCTGATGGCTGATGGATTCTTTTGTTGCTCACTTTCTATTTGTTGAAGGTCTAGGGACAGTTCTCTGATTTTGGCTCTTTCTTCTCTATGTTTTCTTTATGTATGCGTGCATTTATCGATATAAATTGACCTCTGAGCACTGCTTTTGCTGTGTCCCAGAGGTTTTGATAGAAAGTGTTTTCATTCTCGTTGCATTCTATGAGTTTCTTTACTCCCTCCTTAATGTCTTCTATAACCCAGTCTTTTTTGAGCAGGGTATTGTTCAGTTTCCAAGTATTTGATTTCTTTTCCCTGATTTTTCTGTTATTGATTTCCACTTTTATGGCCTTGTGGTCTGAGAAGATGCTTTGTAATATTTCGATGTTTTGGACTCTGCAAAGGTTTGTTTTATGACCTAATATGTGATCTGTTCTAGAGAATGTTCCATGTGCAGTAGAAAAAAAAGTATACTTTGCAGCTGTTGGGTGGAGTGTTCAGTATAAGTCTATGAAGTCAAGTTGGTTGATTGTAGCAATTAGGTCTTCCGTGTCTCTGTTGAGCTTCTTACTGGAAGTCCTATCCTTCTTCGAAAGTGGTGTGTTGAAGTCTCCTACTATAATTGTGGAGGTGTCTATCTCACTTTTCAGTTCTGTTAAAGTTTGTTTTATGTATCTTGCAGCCCTGTCTTTGGGTGCATAAATATTTAATATGGTTATATCTTCCTGGTCAGTTGTCCCTTTAATCATTATGTAGTGTCCTTCTTTATCCTTTGTGGTGGATTTAACTTTAAAGTCTGTTTTGTCAGAAATTAATATTGCTACTCCTTCTCTTTTTTGCTTGTTGTTTGCTTGATATATTTTTTTCCATCCTTTGAGTTTTAGTTTGTTTGTGTCTCTAAGGTGTGTCTCTTGAAGACAGCATATAGATGGATCTTGTTTTTAAATCCATTCTGCCACTCTCTGTCTCTTTATTGGTGCATTTAGTCCATTTACATTCAGCGTAATTATAGATAAGTATGTGTTTAGTGTTGTCACTTTGATGCGGTTTTGTGTGTGTTGTTGACAGTTTCATTTTTCCACTAATTTTTTCTTGCTGAGATGTTTTTCTTTTTAAATTGTGTGTTCCTCATTTTCATAGTAGTTGACTTTATGTTTGCTGAGTCGTTATGTTTGTCTTGGTTTTTATTTTGGGTTATAGAATTGTTAGACCTCTTTGTGGTTACCTTAATATTTACCTCTGTTTTTCTAAGTAAAAACCTAATTTGTATCGTCTTATATTGCTTTGTTTTCCTCTGCATATGGTAGTTCTATGCCTACTGTATTTTGTCCCTTTTTTTGATTATTGTGATCTTTTACATAATGACTTCAATTATTCCCTGTTTTGAGCATTTTTTTCTTTTTAAAATTAATTTTAGTTTGTTTTTGTGATTTCCCTATTTGAGTTGATGTCAGAATGTTCTGTTCTGTGACCTTGTGTTGTGCTGGTATCTGATATTATTGATTTTCTGGCCAAACAATTTCCTTTAGTATTTCTTGTAGCTTTGGTTTGGTTTTTGCAAATTTTCTAAGCTTGTGTATATCTGTAAATGTTTTAATTCCAGTTTCATTTTTCAGAGAGAGTTTTACTGGATATATGATCCTTGGCTGGCAGTTTTTCTCCTTCAGTGCTCTATATTTGTCATCCTATTGCCTTCTTGACTCCATGGTTTCTGCTGAGAAGTCTGAACTCATTGATTTTCCTTTGTAGGAGACCTTTTCTCCCTGGCTGCTTTTAAAATTTTTTCTTTATCTTTGGTTTTGGCAAGTTTGATGATAATATGTCTTGGCGATTTTCTTTTTGGATCAATCTTAAATGGGGTTCGATGAGCATCTTGGATAGATATCCTTTCATCTTTCATGATGTCAGGGAAGTTTTTGTCAACAGATCTTCTGCTATTCTCTCTGTATCTTCTGTTATCCCTCCCTGTTCTGGAACTCCAATCACATGCAAGTTATTCTTCTTGTTAGAGTCCCACATGATTCTTAGGTTTTCTTCATTTTTTTTAATTCTTTCATCTGTTTGTTTTTCCCAGTTATATTGGTGTCAATTGCCTTATCCTCCATCTCCCCCACTGTGCATTCCAGTTCCTCGATTCTGCTCCTCTGACTTCATATTGAGTTGTCTAAATCTGTAATTTTCCTGTTAATCTTTTGGATTTCTGAATGCTGTGTCTCTATGGATTCTTGCAGCTTATTAATTTTTCCACTATGTTCTTGAATAATCTTTTTGATTTCTTGGACTGCTTTAGGAGTGTGTTCCTTGGCTTTTTCCATAGATTGCCTTATTTCATTTCTGAGGTCATCCCTGATGTCTTGAAGCATTCTGTAAATTAGTTTTTTATATTCTGCATCTGGCAATTCCAGGATTGTATCTTTGTTTGGGAGAGATTTTGATTCTTTTATCTGGGAAGTTGTAGAAGCAATCATGGTCTGCTTCTTTATGTGGTTTGATATTGACTGTTGTGTCCAAGCCATGTATAAGATATTGTAATGGTTTATTTTATATTTGCTCACTGAGTATTCTTTTGCTTTCTTTCAGTATACGTAGATGAGCTACTAGAGTGCGCTGTCTTGATTGTTGTAGCCTTTGAATCACTTATGTCCTATTACTAGCTGGTTTGGGTTGTTACCAGATATATAAGCCTAAGAGTCTATTCACTATTCTTGAGTAGAATCTGATTTTTGGTCTGCAGGTGTGTAGTGTAGACTGTCACCTATTCACTTAGAGGAGTAGTGGTGATAGTTGTGTGCACCAGATTCTAGTAACAGCAGGAGGTCATACTCTGGGGGGGCAGGATGCTGACAGGCTTCCCCCACGTGCCAGTGAGGTATGTGTGTCTCTATTCCTAAAGTACTTTGGTGGGTGGGCTCTGCAGCTGTACCTTAGGCACCCAATGCATGTACCTTTACAGATTGGTGGATGTCACTGTCCTCAGACCCCTATGGCAGGAGGCTAGGTGGTATGGGTGTAGCTTCAGCCCTCAGTTCCCTGTTGTGGGTTAGTGAGGGCTCTGTTTAATAGGTAGAGATATCAGACTTGGGAAACTTGTTTTTCCAGTAATCCGGTAAAACAATTACAGTCAGATCACTATCAGAATTGCCTTTGCATTATAATAGCCACATTGTTCCCTGTAGGGATGAAAGCCCAAGACTGTGGATCTCATATGCTTGGCTGGAGCTGGTTCTGTATTTTTAGTCCAATTTTGGGAAGTCAGGGAAGGATTTTTGGTCCCTGGGGTTTTTGTAGCTCCTTCTCTCAGGCCAGGAGAATGGGTTAGGAAAAGACAAAAACAAAAAGAGCAAACAAACAAACAAAAAAACCACAGAGCACGTCACTCTCTGGCCCAGGAAATTCCAATGTTAATGAAACCGCCTGGGAAGGGGAGGGGAGGGATCAGATACATAGGGGAGAGTAGCACCCAGGAATATAGACAAAGTTACTTATCTTGCTTGGTGATGACTGTTTTATCTGAGATTCCCGAGGGGCGTGTAGCCTGTGTGGGCTGGCTGGGTAGTGATTGCCCCTGAGGGTCAGGCCTGCGTCTTGTGCTTGTGCTGTTTCAGAAGCTTTGGTCAGTTCCTCCACTCCCAGTCCAAAGCCCAGTGCCAAGGTTCCCCGGCTGGGACGCCGCACTTCAGGGTCCAAAACCAGTTGTTGCCTCCCGGTGACTTCTCCTCCTGTCAGCCGCGTCGCTGTGCTGCCTGCATGCACTGGCTGGGTTTCCCCCGAGGTCACTTGTGGGGGCTAGGGCTGCCTCCCGTGTTTGCGGTGTCTCAGGATGCCGTGCTCAGCTCTCTTGCACCCAGTCCAACGCCCGGCTCCAAGGTTTTCTGACTGGGACGTTGGCTCCAGCCTCCGAAAACAGTTGCTGCTTTCCTGTGGTTGCTCATTCTCTCGTTAGTCGCATTCGTGTGCAGCCTGCTTGTGCTGGCTGAGTCTCTGTCACTCAGGTCAACTCTTTAGATTTGTGTTTGATGGTCCGGGTTCGTAGATTGTCATGTATGTGATCGATTCACTTGTTTTTCCAAGTCTTTGTTGCAAGAGGGATCTGAGGTAGCTTCTGCCTAGTCAGCCATCTTGGCCACGTCTCCATCCTTTTCTGTGCTGTGAAATAACTTTAGTAGTAGTGATGTTAACTCTTGTCTTAAAGTTTGGTGGAATTCTTCAGTGAACCTGTCAGCAACAGAGTTTTTTTTTTGTTGGGAGTTTCTAAATTAGCTTTTCAATTTGCTCTTTTATTATATGTTTTTTTCATTTTTCTACTTTAGGTAAGTAGTGTGATTCTAGAAATTTGTCCATTTCCTGTAGGTTTTCAAATTTGTTAAAGTACAGTTTTCTTAGTATTCTGTTATTACTCTTTTAATTTCATTTTGGTCTGTTGTAATATCACCCATGCCATTTCTTATTGGGGTTATTCGCTTCCTCTTCTGATTTTGTTTCGTCAGTTTGGCCAGTGGTTTATCTGTTCTGTAAATTTTTTCGAAGAACCAGCTTTTGGTCCTTTTAACGGTTTCAATTGTTTATCTTTCTCTATTTCATTTAACTCTTCTCTAATTCTTATTATTTTCTTTTGTCTGGTGCTGGAGGGTTTCTTTTACTGTTCTGTTTCTATTTGTTTGAGTTGTAGGGTTGTGCATTGATTTTGGCCCTGTCTTCTTTTTGTATTTGTGCATTTATTTGTATAAATTGACCTCTGAGCACTGCTTTAGCTGTGTCCCACAAGTTCTGGTAGGATGTGTTTTCATTCTCATTTGATTCTATGAATTTGTTTATTCCATCCTTAATTTCTTCTATAACCCAGTGGTTTTAGAGCAAGGTGTTGTTCAGTTTCCATGTGTTTGATTTTTTTCTTTGCTTTTTCTGTTACTGGATTCTACTTTTATGGTTTTATCGTCAGAAAGATGCTGTGTAATATTTCGATGCTTTGAATTCTTTTAAGGCTTGCTTTATGGCCTAATACTTGGTCTGTTCTGTAGAATGTTCCATGTGCTTTGAAATAGAAGGTATGCTGTTGGGTGGAGTGTTCTGTATATGTCTATAAGGTCAACTTGGTTGATTGTGGCATTTAGATCTTCTGTGTCTTCACTGAGCTTCTTTCTGGATGTTCTGTCCTTCACCAAAAGTGATATGTTGAAGTCTCCTTCTGTTATTGTGGAGCTGTCTGTTTCTCTTTTCAATGCTGGTAGAGTTTGTTTAATGTATTTTGGTTCCATGTTGTTGGGTGTGTAAATATTCATTGTGGTTATGACCTCCTAGTGTATTGACCCTTTAATCATTCTGTCGTGTCCTTCCGTATCCCTTCTGTGGATTTAACTTTAAAGTCTATTATGTTAGGAATTAATATTACCACTCTTGCTGTTTTTTGATTGTTGTTTGCTTGGTATATTTTTTTCCATCTTTTGAGTTTAGTTTGTTTGTGTCTTTAAGGTGTGACTCTTACAGGCAGCATGTAGACAAATAATGGTTTTTATCCATTCTGCTACTCTCTGTGTCTTCATTGGTGCACTTATTCTCTTTACATTTAGCCTATTTATTGATAGAATTATTGGTAGAATTTAGTACTGTCTTTTTTTTTGTTTTGAGTTGTTGACAGTTTCTTTGTTCCCCTTAATTTTCTGTGCTTAGGTGTTTTTTGTTGTGTATTTTCTTTTCCTCTGTTTCATTGTTGTTGATATTGTATTTTCTGAATCTTTGTTTTTCTTGTTTTTTATTTTGATGTGTAGGATTGTTAATTTCCTTTGTGGTTACCATCATATTTACCCCTATTTTTCTATGTTTAAACCAGTCTTTTATTTCTTTATATCGCCTTGACTTCCTCTTTGTATGAAAGATGTATGAGTACATTTTTTAAGTCCCTCTTTATTGTTTTAATGTTGTTGTCTTTAACATAATGATGTCTCTGTTTCCCTATTTTTAGTTTTTAGCTTTGATTAAATTTTGTGACTTCCCTATCTTTGTTGATATGTGGTTTCTCTGTCCTGTATTCTAGTTTTGGGTTGTTATCTGATGTTATTGATTTTCTAAACAGAAGATTCCCGTGAGTATTTTTTGTAATTTTGGTTTGGTTTTTGCAAATTTCCTAAACTTCTGTTTATCTGGAAATGTCCTGATTTTGCTTTCATATTTGAGAGACAGTTTTGCTGGATATATAATTCTTAGCTGGCAGTTTTTTTCTTCAAAGCTGTTTGTATGTACTCCCATGGCCTTCTTGGTTGCATGGTTTCTGATGAGTAGTCTGAGCTTGGACTTATTGACTCCCTTTTGTAGATGACTTTTTGTTTATCCATAGCTGCTCTTGAAATTCTCTTTATCTTTGGTTTGGCAACTTTGATTATAATATGTCTTGGTGACTTTCTTTAGGAATCTACCTTGTGTGTGGCTCAGTGAGTTTCTTGGATAGATACCTTCTCATCTTTTGTGATTATCACAGAAGTTTTCTGTCAACAAATATTCAGCAGTTCTCTCTGTATCCTCTGATATCCCCCTGTTCTGGTACTCCATAACTTGTAGGTTATTCCTCTTGATAGTGTCTGCCATAATTCTTTGGGTTTCTTCATTTTTTAAAATTCTTCCCTCTGATTTTTCCTGAAATAAGTTGGTGTCTAGTACTTTATCTTCAGTTTCTCTAATTCTCACTTCCATTTCCTCAATTCTGCTCTTGTGACTTTCTATTGAGGTTTCTAATTCTGAGATTTTATAGTTAATCTTTTGTATTTCTCTTCACTCGCTCTGCAGATTCTTGCAGCATGTTAAGTTTGTCATCAGCCTCTCAAATAACCTTCTTGACTCCCTCTGTTACTTTGTGTATGTGTTCCTTGGCTCATTCTGTGTTTTGCCTAATCTCCTGCCTGATTCCTTGAAGAGTTCTATATGTTAGTCTTTTGATTTCTATCTCTGATAATTCCAAGAAATTCTCTTCCTGTGGACAGTTTTTTGATGGCTTGCTGAAGCAATTATGGTCTGCCTCTTTTTGTGATTTGATATTGACTGTTGTCTCCGAGTCATCAATAAGTTATTATATTAGATCATTTTATGTTTGCTTACTGTGTCCTAGCTTCTTGTTTTGTTTTGATGTGCCCAAAGAGGCTGGTTGTGTGAGCTAGTTTCATTATTGGCGTCTTTGAATCTCTCACTTCCTGTCTCCAGGTGGCTAGAGCTGTTCGGAGGTATGTGAGCCCAAGAGTCCTTTTACTTTTCTTGTGTGATTCAGCTCAGATATCCAGGTCTTCGATCACTGAGGGTATGGTGCAGGTTCTTACCTACAATCCTAGATGGCCAGGGTTGATTGTTGTAGGCAATGGTATCTGGCTGCAGTAGGGGGTCATGGCTGACAAAGGCAGAGGGCTAGAGGCTGCCCCTGAGTGTCTGGGTAGAAGGCACTTCCCTTTTTCCTAGAGCACATAGGTTGGTATGTTTTGTAGCCCAAGTATGGGCACCGAATGCTCTTGGCTTGTATACTTGATTGAACTAAGAAGCACATTCCTCAAGTATGTTATGGTTTGTGTTGCAGGCCTGTCTAGTCTTTGACTGAAAGATGGACTTCGGGAGTGGCCTCAATTCTGAGGTAGCAGAATGTCCAGAGGCATGGGGGGTTCCTCTAGTCTCTTTTAGACTAGCAAGTCATCTTTTTTTTATGAATTTGAATTTTGTTCTAAATTTTTCTCCCAGAGAGGTCAATCTGTAAGTCAGAACAATAAAAGAGGGAATAAATGGTAGGCGTAGAACTTTCAAATCGAGAGGAAGGCAAGGCGATACCAAGTAATAGATGGGTTCAAACCTAGGAAGATAAGGGTAACCACGAAGGAAGTTAACAAACCTATTCATCAAAATAAAGAAGAAAAAGCCTCAATAAACACAAAATCTACAAAAATGGAAAAAAAGGAATTCAGCACAAAAGAGTAAGAGGAACAAAGAGAACGTGAGCATCGCTGAAAAAAAAAAAGCACTACAAAATGATTGCAATAAACTCATACCTATCAATAATCACACTGTCTGTCAATGGCTTAAATGCACCCAAAAAGAGACAGAATGGATTAGAAAACAGGACCCATCAATATGCTGTCAACGAGAGACAAAAACATCAAGAAACAAAGATATAAATATATTAAAAATCAAAGGATGGAAAAAAACATATCAAGCAAACAGCAACTCAAAAGAGCAGGAGTGGCAATACTAATCTCAGATAAAATAGAGTTTAAAACAAAATCCACCATAAAAACAAAGAATGACATTATGTAATGATTAAAGGCACAATCCGTCATGAGGACATAACCATAATAAATATCTATGGAACCGATGATAGAGCTACAAAATACATAAAATAAACTCTAACAGCGCTGAAAATAGAAATTGACAGTAGGAGACTTCGACACAGCACTCTGGGTAAAGGACAGAACATGTAGAGAGAAACTCAACGAAGATACAGAAGATCTAAAGGTCACAATCAACCAACTTGATGTCATAGATGTATACTGAACACTCTACCCAACAGCAGCAAAGTACGTGCACGTGGAGCGCTCTCCAGAATAGACCACATTTTAGGCCACAGAGCAGCCCTCAACAAAACCCAAAACCTTGAGTTAATACAAAGTATCTTCTCTGATCAGAACATCATCAAAGTAATTGATAACAGGAAGAACAAGGAAGAAATTCAGATACATGGAAACTGAATAAAACCTTGCTTAAAAACCACAGGATAATAGAAGTAGTCAAAGAAGTAATTAAATTTTCATATACTCAAACAAGAATGAAAATGTGTTATATCAAAACCTTTGGAACACAGCAATGGCAGTGCTCACAGGTCAATTTATAGCAGTGTAAACACATCAAAATAGTAGAAAGGAACAAAATCGAAACATTGGCTTTACAGATTGAACAAATAGAAAGAGAACAGCAAAAGAAGCCCACAGCCGCCAGAAGAAAGAAAATAATAAACATCAGAGCAGAAAAAAAATGAAACACAGAATAGAGAAATAATAGAATCAACAAAACCAAAAGTTGGTCCTTTAAAAGGATCAACAAAATCGACAAACCATTGGCCAAATTGGTAAAAGAAAATCAGGAGAGGATGCAAATAACCCAAATAAATGAAATGGGAGATATTACAACAGACCCAACTGAAATGAAAAGGGTCATAACACAGTACTATGAAAATTATACTCCAACAAATTTGAAAATCTTAGAGGAAAAGGACAAAATTCTAGAAACACACTAAGTACCTAAACACAAACTGAGTTAGAAAATATGAACAGACCCATAATAAGAGAAGAGATTGAGAAGGTTAAAAAAAAAAAAATTCCAACACAAAAAAGCCCTGGCCCAGGTGGCTTCTACTGGAAAATTCTACCAGACATTCAGAGAAGAGATTGCACCAATACTGCTCAGACTATTTCAGAACATAAAAAAGGAATCAATACTTCCAAATTCATTCTATGAAGCCAACTGACATAACCCTGATACCCAAACCAGGCAAAGACACCAGAAAAAAGAAAATTATAGACTGATATCTCTCATGAATATTGATGCAAAAATTTTCAACAAAATTGTAGCCAATAGAATTCAGCATCATATCAAAAAAATAATACCTATATTTTTTTTATAATCAAGTGAGATTCAAATCAGGTATGCCAGGATTGTTCAACATTAGAGGATCAATTACTGTAACCCACCACATAAATAAAAGAATCATGTGATCATCTCAGTTGACACAGAAAAGGCATTTGATGAAGTCCAACATGCGTTCCTGGTAAAAACTCTCAATAAAATAGGTATAGAAGGGAAATTCCTCAACATAATAAAGGGTATCTGTCTGAGGCTGGGCTCTCTAGAGAAGCAAAACTGGTAAAGCTTATAAATATATAAACAGATTTATATCAAGGAAATGGCTTAAGTGGATGTAGAGACTGAAACATCCCAAGTCCGTGGTTCAAGATAGAGGTGTCTTCTGATTTATGTAGCCGCAGGGCCTAGTGAACCCAAGATGGGGACGCCCAAGAGCAGGTCTCTTGCTGTCAGGCTGTGAAGATCGATGAATCCTAAAATTGACAGGCAAGTCTGCAGGTAAGCTGCTAGCTCAAGTTCCACGAACCGGCAGTCAGATGAGCAGGAGCCAGCTGCAGGATCCACAGCAAGCAAAAGCCCATGAGCTTTGCCAGGCTGTTCACATGTGTTCAGTGGAGCCCGCACACCCAAACAAAATCCTTTTGAACTGATGGCTACTCACAGCAGATCCCATCATGGATGTTATCACATTATATCAAATCTCACTGTGAAAGTGATCATGTCATCATATGACTGGCAAACTACATCATAGCTGCTGAACAACTGAGAATCATGGCCCAGCCAAATTGGTACACAGCCTTAACCACAGCATCTATACAAAACCGACACCCAACATCATTCTTAATGGAAAGAGACTGAAAACATCCCCCTTGAGAACAGGAACAAGACAAGGTTGCCCTTTATTAGCACTCCTATTTCACATTGTGCTGGAAGTCCTAGCTAGAGCAGTAAGGCAAGAAAAACAAATAAAGAGCATCCAAATTGGTAAGAAGAAGTAAATCTGTCCCTATTTGCAGATGATGTTATGCTATACATAGAAAATCCAAAACACTCCACAAGAAAGCTATTGAAACTAATAAAAAGATTCAGCAGACTAGCAGGGTACTGATAAACATACAAAAATCAGTTGGATTCCTATACACCAGTAAAGAAAACTGTGAAAAGGAAATCAGGAAAGTAATACCACTTACACTGTTGTTGTTAGGTGCTGTTGAGTCAGTTCAGACTTATAGTGACCCTATGCAGAACAGAACGAAACACCGCCTGGTCCTGTGCCATCCTCGCAATTGTTGCTATGCTTGAGCCCCTTATTGCAGCCACTGTGTTAGTTCATCTCGTTGATGGTCTTCCTGTTTTTCACTGAACCTGTAATTTACAAAGCATGATGTCCTTTTCCAGGGAGTGATCCCTCCTGATAACATGTCTGAAGTATGTGAGACAAAGTCTCACCATCCTTGCTTCTAAGGAGCATTCTGGTTGTACTTCCAGGAGAGATTTGTTCATTCTTTTAGCAGTCCACGGTATGTTCAATATTCTTTGCCAGCACCACAGTTTAAAGGGTCAATTCTTCGGTCTTCCTCATTCATTGTCCAGCTTTTGTATGCATGTGAGGTGATTGAAAATACCGTGGCTTGGTTCAGGTGCACCTTAATGCTCAAGGTGACATCTTGCTTTTTAACACTTTTAAAGAGATCTCTTGCAATTCCTTGACTGCTGCTTCCATGGGTGTTGATTGTGGATCCAAGTAAAATGAAATCCTTGATAACCTCAATCTTCTCTCCGTTTATCATAATGTTGCTTGTTGGTCCAGTCGTGATGATATTTGTTTTCTTTATGTTCAGGTGTAATCCATACCGAAGGCTTTGGTCTTTAATCTTCATCAGTAAATTCTTCAAGACCTCTTCACATTCAGCAAACCAGGTTATGTCATCTGCATAATGCAGGTTGTTAATGAGCCTTCCTCCGATCCTGATGTCCCGTTCTTCATATAGTCCAGTTTCTTGGATTATTTGCTCAGCATATGGATTGAGTAGGTATATGAAAGGATACAGCCTTGACGCACACCTTTACTGACTTTAAACCACCCGGTATGCCCTTGTTTTGTTCAAATGACTGCCTCTTGATCCAAGTACAGATTCCTTATGAGCACAATTAAGTGTTCTGGAATTCCCGTTCTCCACAACATTGCCCATAATTTGTTATGATCCACATGGTCAAAGGCCTTTGCATAGTCAGTAAAACACAGGTAAACATCTCTCAGGTAGTCTCTGCTTTCAGCCGGGATCCATCTGACATCAGCAGTGATATCCCTGGTTTCACGTCCTTTTCTAAATCCAGTTTGAATTTCTGGTATTTCCCTGTTGATACATTGGTTCAGCCGTTTTTGAATGATCTTAAGCAAAATTTTTCTTGTGTGTGATATTAATGATATTGTTTGATAATTTCCGCATTCAGTTGGATCACCTTTCTTGGGAATTGGTACAAATATGGCTCTGTTCCAGTCAGTTGGTCAGGTAGCTGTCTTCCAAATTTCTTGGCATAGACGAGTGAGCATTTTCAGTGCAGCATCCGTTTATTGAAGCATCTTGATTGGTATTTTTTTGATTCCTGGAGCCTTGTGTTTCACCAGTGCCTTCAGTGCAGGCTGGACTTCTTCCTTCAGTACCATCAGTTCCTGATCATATGTTACCTCCTAGAATGGTTGAACATCAACCAATTCTTTTCGGTATAGTGTCTCTTTGTATTCCTTCCATCTTCTTTTAAAGCTTCCTGTGCTGTTTGATATTTTCCCTGTATAATCCTTCAGTATTGCAACTTGAGGCTTGAATTTTTTTTTTGGTTCTTTCAACGTGAGAAATGCTGAGTGTGTTCTTCCGTTTTGGTTTTCTGTCTCCGGGTCTTTGTACATGTCATCATAATACTTTACTTTGTCTTCTAGAGCTGCCCTTTGAAATCTTCTGTTGAGCTCTTTTGCTTCATCATTTTTTCGTTTTGCTTTAGCTACTTGACGTTCAAGAGCAAGTTTCAGAGTCTCTTCTGACATGCATTTAGGTCTTTTCTTTCTTTCCTGTCTTTAATGACCTTTTGCTTTCTTAATGTATGATGTCCTTGATGTCATTCTGCAACTGGTCTTTGGCCATTAGTGTTCAGCAAGTCAGATCTGTTCTTGAGATGGTCTCTAAATTCAGGTGGGATATACTCAAGGTCGTACTTTGGCTCTCATGGACTTGTTCTAATTTTCTTCAGTTTCAAATTGAACTTGCATATGAGTAATCAATGCTCTGATCTGCAGTCGACCCCTGGACTTGTTCCGACTGATGATATTGAGTTTTTCCATTGTCTCTTGCCACGGATGTAGTCAGTTTGATTCCTGTGTATTCCATCTGGTGAGGTCCATGTGTATAGTCGCTGTTTATGTTGGTGGAAAAAGGTATTTGCAATGAAGAAGTCATTGGTTTTGTAAAATTCAATCATGTGATCTCTGGCATCTTTTCTATCACCAAGGCCATGTTTTCTAACTACTGATCCTTCTTCTTTGTTCCCAACTTTCGCATTCCAATCACCTGTAATTATCAGTGCATCCCGATTGCGTGTTTGATCAATTTTAGACTGCAGAATTTGGTAAAAGCTTCAATTTCTTCATCTTTGGCCTTAGTGGTTGGTGTGTAAATTTGAATAACAGTCATATTAACTGGTCTTTCTTGTAGGCGTATGGATATTATCCTATCACTGACAGCATTGTAGTTCAGGATAGAACTTGCAATGTTCCTTTCTACTATGAACAGAATGCCACTCCTCTTCAAGTTGTCATTCAGTCCAATACCAGTCCATTTTAGCTCCCTGATGCCTAGCATATTGACCTTTATGCATTCCATTTCATTTTTGATGATTTCAATTTTCCTAGATTCATACTTCGTACGTTCTAGGTTCTGATTATTAATGGATGTTGCAGCTGTTTCTTCTCATTTTGAGTCATGCCACATCAGCAAATGAAGATCCCAAAAGCTCTACTCTGTCCCCATCATCAAGGTCCACCGTACTTTGAGGAGGCAGTTCTTCCACAGTCATATTTTGAGTGCCTTCCAACCTGAGGGACTCATCTTCTGGCACTATATCAGACAGTATTCTGCTGCTATTCATAAGGTTTTCATTGGCTAGTTCTCTTCAGAAGTAGACTGTTGGGTCCTTCGTCCTAGTATGTCTTAGTCTGGAAGCTCAGCTGAAACTTGTCCGCCATGGGTGACCCTGCTGGTATTCATGGCATAGCTTCCAGCATCACAACAACACACAAGCCCCCACAGTATGACAAACTGACAGACACGTGAGGGTACCATTTATAATAGCCTCTAAAAAGATGAAATGCTTAGGAATAAATGTAACCAAGGATGTAAAAGACCTATACAAAGAATACTACAAAACAGTACTCTAAGAAACCAAAGGAAACCTACATAAATGGAGAAGCATACCATGCTTACGAATAGTAGGCTTAATATTGCCAAAATGTCAATATAGCATTCTACAAATGCAAAACAGTCCTGTTTCAAGTACCAACAGCATTCTTTAACGAGATGGAGAAACTAATTATTACCTTTACATGGAAAAGGAAGAGGCCTCAGATAACTAAAGCACTATGAAGAAGAAGAATAAAGTAGGAAGACTTGCACTGCTTAGCTCAGAGCCTGCTATAAAGCTAGAGTAGTCAAAACAGCCTGGTACTGGTGCAGTGACAGACACATTGACTGTCTTTAGCTGGGTTCGCTAGAGAAGCAAAACTAGTAAAGCGTTTAAGTGTATATCAGAGAGATTTGTACCACGTGGAACATCCCAAGTCCATAGGTCAGGATGAAGGCCTCTTCTGAGTCATGTAACCACAGGGGCTATCAAATCCAAGATCGGTATGACAGAGAGTAGGGCTCTTGTTCATAGGCTGCAAAGATTGATGAATCCCAAGATCAGCAGGCAAGACCACAGGTAAGCTTCTAGCTCAAGTCCCCAAAACTGGAGGTCAGACGAACAGTAGGCAGCTGCAGGATCAGGACAAGCAAAAGTTCACAAGCCTTGCCGCAGTCCGCACACCCAAGGAAACTCCATTTCAACTGATTGGCTACTCATGGCAGATCCAATCATAGATATGATCACATTATATCAAATGTCGTCATGGAAGTGGTCACAACATTCAACTGCCAAACCACTGAGAATCATGGCCAGGCCAAGTTGATACACAACCTTAAACATCACATTGACCAGTGGAATAGAATTGAGAACCCAGATGTAAATCCGTCCACCTGTGGTTACCTGATCTTTGACAAAGACCCAAAATCCATTTAATAAGGAAATGAGAGTCTTTTTTTTTTTTTATAATTTTTTTATTGTGCTTTAAGTGGAAATTTACAAATCAAGTCAGTCTCTCACACAAAAACTTATATACACCTTGCTACATACTCCCAATTACTCTCCCCCTAGTGAGACAGCCCGTTCCCTCCCTCCACTCTGTCTTTTCATGTCCATTTTGCCAGCTTCTAACCCCCTCTACCTTCTCATCTCCCCTCCAGGCAGGAGATGCCAACCCAGTCTCAAGTGTCCACCTGATCCAAGAAGCTCACTCCTCACCAGCATCCCTCTCCAACTCATTGTCCAGTCCAATCCATGTCTGAAGAGTTGGTTTTGGGAATAGTTCCAACAGAAGGTCTGTGGGCCATGACCACTGGGGTCCTTCTAATCTCAGACCATTAAGTCTGGTCCTTTTATGAGAATTTGGGGTCTGCATCCCACTGCTTTCCTGCTCCCTCAGGGGTTCTCTGTTGTGTTCCTTGTCAGGACAGTCATTGGTTGTAGCTGGGCACCATCTAGTTCTTCTGGTCTCAGGATGATGTAGTGGCTGGTTCATGTGGCCCTTTCTGTCTCTTGGGCTAGTAATTACCTAGTGTCCTTGGTTCTTCATTCTCCTTTGATCCAGGTGGGTTGAGACTCATTGATGCATCTTCGATGGCTGCTTGCTAGCGTTTAAGACCCCAGATGCCACTCTCCAAAGTCGGATGCAGAATGCTTTCTCAATAGAGTTCACTATACCAGTTGACCCAGATGTCCCCCAAAACCATGGTCCCCAAACCCCCACCCCTGCTGCGCTGGCCCTTGAAGCACTCAGTTCACTCAGGAAAGCCCTTTGCTTCTGGTTTAGTCCAGCTGTGGTGACCTCCCCTGTATTGTGTGTTGTCTTTCCCTTCACCTAAAGTAGTTCTTATCTACTATCTGATTAGTGAATACCCCTCTCCCAGCTTGCCTCCCTCCCCCCTCTTGTAACCACAAAAGAATGTTTTCTTCTGTTTAAACTTTCTCAAGTTCTTATAATAGTGGTCTTACACAATATTTGAAATGACAGTCTTTTTAATGGTGCTGGAAAAATTGGGTGTTCATCTATAAAAAAGAAAAATGAAATAGGACCCATACCTCACACCATACACAAAAAGTAATTCAAAATGGATTAAAGACTTAAATATAAAACTGAAAGCTATAAAGATCATAGAAGAAAAAATAGGATCAGCGCTAAAGGCCCTAACATACGGCATAAATAGGATACAAACCATAGCTAACAATTAACAAACACTAGAAGATAAGCTAGATAATTTGGATCTTCTAAAAATTAAACACTTATGTGCATCAAAAGACTTCACCAAAAGAGTAAAAAGAGAACCTACAGACTAGGAAAAAAATTTTGGCTGTGACAAATCTGACAGAGGTCTAATCTCTAAAATCTACAGGAAAATCCAACACCTCAACAACAATAAAAAATCCAATTAAAAAATGAGCAAAGGATATGAACAGATACTTCATCAAGGAGGACCTTTAGGCAGCTAACAGATACATGAGGAAATACTTTAGATTAGTAGCCACTAAAGAAATGCAAATTAAAATTACAGTGAGATACTATCTTATCCTGACATTACTGGCACAAATTAAAAAAAAACAGGAAACAACAAATGTTGGAGAGGCTGTGGGGAGATTGGAACTCTTATGCACTGCTGGTAGGAATGCAAACTGGTACAACCATTTTGGAAAACAATACGGTGCTTCCTTAAAAAGCTAGAGACAGAAATACCATACGATCCAGGAGTCCCACTCCTAGGAATGTATCCTAGCAAAATAAGAGCCATCAGATGAATAGACATATGTACATCCGTGTTCATTGCAGCATTATTCACAATAGTAAGAACATGGAAACAACTAACAAATGAATGGCTGAACAAACTATGGTACATATACACAATGAAATTCTACTCAATGATAAAGAACTGATGAATTTGCGAAACATCTTGCAACATGAGTGAATCTGGCGGGCGTTATGCTGAGTGAAATAAGTCAATCACAAAAGGAAAAATAACGTATGAGACCACTATTATAAAAATTTATGAAAAGGTTTACATGTAGAAAAAAACCAATATTTGGTGGTTATGAGGGAGGGGGGATAGAGAAGGCAAAACAGTAAATAGACAATAGATAAGTGGTAACTTTGTTATTTATTAATTATTATTATTATTGTACTTTAGAGCGGTAACTTTTGGTGAAGGGTAAGACAGTACACAATACTGGGGAGGCCAGCACAACTTGACCAAGGCAAGGTCCTCTTAAGCTTCATAAACACATCCATACTCCCTGAGGGACCGAATTACTGTGAGAGCTGGAAGATGGTCTTAGGGGACATCTAGCTCAGTTGGCATAGCATAGTTTATAAAGAAAATGTTCTACATCCTACTTTGATGAGTAGCATCTGGGGTCTTAAAAGCTTGTGAGTGGCCATCTAAGATACTTCTCTGGTCCCACCCCATCTGGAGCAAGGAAGAATGAAGAAAACCAAAGACACAAAGGAAAGATTAGTTCAAAGGACTAATGGACCACAAGTACCACAGCCTCCCTCCACCAGGCTGAGTGCAGCACAACTGGATGGTGCCCGGCTATCACCACCGATTGTTCTGACAGGGATCATAATAGAGCTGGAGAAAAACATAGAACAAAGTTCCAACTTACAAAAAAAGACAAGACTTGCTGGTCTGCCAGAGACTGGAGAAACCTTGGGAGTACGGCATCCGGACACCCTTTTAACTCAGTACTGACGTCACACCTGAGGTTCAGCCGAAAATTTGACAGTCCCATAAAACAAAAGACTAAATGGGCACAGCAGCCTGTGGGCAAGGACAGGAAGGTAGGAGGGGACAGAAATGCTGGCATTGGGGAACCCAGGCTTGAGAATGGGAACATGTTGGCATGTTGTGGAGCCGGCAACCAGTGTCAGAAAACAATATGTATATTAACTGTTATTAGAAACAAATTTGCTCTGTAAACCTTCAGTCTAAAGCAGAATAAAAAAATAATAAAATGAAAAAGAAAAATGGTTTGTGCTCATCTACTAATCAGAAGATTGATGGTTTGAACCCACTCAGCAGTGCTTTGAAAGAAGGGCCTAGCAATCTGCTCCCTAAAGATTATAGCCAAGAAAACCCTATGGAGCAGTTCTACTCTGTAACATGTGGGGTCACCATGAATCAGAATTGATTGGACATTGATGGATTTTAATGACTTTAAACACCTTTTCATATGCTTGTTGGCCATTTGTATATTCTCTTTGGTGAAATGTCTATTCACTTCTTTTGCCCATTTTTTCATTGGATTGTTTGTTCTGGATATTAAACCCTTGTCGGATATATAGTTCACCAAAACTTCTTGTTGCTTTTTACAAAAGTCCTTTGATGCACAAAAGTTTTTAATTTTGATGAAGGCCCAATTTACCTATTTTATCTTTTTCTTTTTGTGTCATATCTAAGAACCCATTATTAAAAACTAGGTCCCAAAACATTACCTCTGTGTTTTCTTCTAAGAGTTTTAGTTCTTGCATGTAAGTGGATGATCCATTTAGTGTTAATTTTCCTATATGGTGTGAGGTATGTATCTAAGTATATACTTTTGCTTATGGAAATCCAGTTGTCCCAGTGCCACTTGTTGAAGACACTATTCTTTCCCCATCGATTGGACTTAGCACCCTTGTCAAAAAACAGTTGACCGTGGATGTACAGGTTTATATCTGAACTCTATATTCTATTTGTCTATATGTCTATCATTGGAAACCCTGGTGGCGTAGTGGTTATGTGCTAGGGCTGCTAACCAAAGGGTCTGCAGTTCGAATCCGCCAGGCACTGCTTGGAAACTCTGTGCAGCTGTTCTACTCTGTCCTACAGGGTTGCTATGATTCGGAATCGACTCGACGGCACTGGGTTTGGTTTTTTTTAGTTATATGTCTATCATTATACCAGTACTATGCTGTTTTGAATGCTGTAGCCTTAATAGTATATTTTGAAATCACGGTGTGTGAGTCCTACTTTGTTCTTCTTTTTCAAGATGACTTTGGTTATTTGGGTCTCCTTATAGTTCCATATGTGGAAACCCTGGTGGCATGGTGGCTAAGTGCTATGGCTGCTAACCAAAAGGTCAGCAGTTCGAATCTACCAGGTGCTCCTTGGGAATCTCTAATGGGGCAGTTCTACTCTGTCCTTTAGGGTTGCTCTGAGTCAGAATTGACTTGACGGCAACAGGTTTGTTTTATAGTTCCATATAAATTTGGGGATTG
This sequence comes from Loxodonta africana, assembly GCF_030014295.1. Lineage (NCBI taxonomy): Eukaryota > Metazoa > Chordata > Mammalia > Proboscidea > Elephantidae > Loxodonta > Loxodonta africana. The sequence goes on along the minus strand of NC_087367.1, from coordinate 42,226,519 downwards.
GCTTTTCCATTTCTGCAAAGAAGGCTTTTGGAGTTTTGATTGGGACTGCATTGAATCTGGAAACCCCGGTGGCGTAGTGGTTAACAGCTACAACTGCTACCCAAAAGGTTGGCAGTTCAAATCCACCAGGTGCTCCTTGGAAACTCTATGGAGCAGTTCTACTCTGTCCTGTAGGGTTGCTATGAGTTGGAATCCACTTGACAGCAGTGGGTTTGGTTTTGGGTTTTGCATTGAATCTATAGATTGCTTTAGGTAGTATTGCCATCTTAATATTAAGGCTTCCTTCCAGTCCATAAGTACGGAATGTCATTCCATTTATTTAGGTCTTGTTTAATGTCTTTCAGTATTGTTTCGTAGTTTTCAGTTTACAAGTTTTTACCTTCCTGGTTAAATTTGTTCCTATGTATTTTGTTCTTTTAGATGCTATTGTAAATGGAACTGTTTTCTTAATTTCCTTTTCTGAATGTTTATTGGGGATGTGTAGAAACTCGACTGATTTTTGTGTGTTGAACTCTGCCACTTTGCTAAATTCATTTATTAGTTCTAATAGGTTTCTTGTGGATTTCCTGGGATTTTCTATATATTGGTTCATACCATCTACAGAAAGGGATAGTTTTGCTTATTCCTTCCCAATTTGGGTACCTTTTCTTTCTTTTTTTTTTTTTTTTTGCCTAATTATTCTGGGTAGGTCTTCTAGTACAGTGTTGAATAGCTGTGGTGAACGTGGGCATCCTTGTCTCTGATCTTAAGAATAAAACTCTTAGTTTTTCTGCACTGAGTTTGATATTAACTGTGGGCTTTTCACAGATACCTTTTATCGTATTGAAGAGTTTTCCTTCTGTTCCTAGTTTGTTGAGTCTTTTTATCATTAAAGGGTATTGGATTTTGTCAAGTGCTTTTTCTGTGTTGATTGAAATGATTGTGTATTTTTTTTCCCTTTGTTCTATTAATGTGGTTTATTGGATTGATTGTCTAATGTTGAACCACCTTTGCATTCATTGGATAAATCCCACTTGATTATATAACCCTTTTAATAGGCTTTTGGATTAGTCTTGCTAGTGTTTTGTACAGATTTTATTGTGGTTTTGATTTACAGTTCTTTGATGGTGAATGATGTTGAACATCTTTTCATGTACTTAGTGGCTATTTGTCTTTTTCGGTGAAATGTGTTTTCAGGTCCCTTGCCCATTTTCTGATTGGGTTGTCTATCTCGTTGAGTGGTAGGAGCTCTTTTTATATTCTGGTTATTAAACCCTTATCAGATATATGGTTACCAAATATTTTTCCAAATCTGTAGGTTGTCTCTACTTTTTTGATAAGTTCTCTGATGCACAGAAGTTTTTATTTTTGATGAAGTTCTATTTATCTGTTTTTTTCTTTGTTCCTTGTCTTTTGGCATAATATCTCAGAATCCGTTGCCAAAAACAAGATCCTGAAGCTTTACCCCTGTGTTTTCTTCTAAGAATTTTATTTTTTATGTCCTTGGTCCATTTTTAGTCAATTTTTCTATATGGGGTGAGGTATGGATCTAACCACATTCTTTTACATGTGGTAATCCAGTTGTCCTAATGCCATTTATTGAAGAGAGAATTCTTTCTCCATTGAATGAACTTGGTACCCATGTTGATATTAAGTTGGCCAGAAATACGTGGTTTTATTTCTGGACTTTCAGTTCTATTCCACTGATCTGTGTATGTCTGTCTTTATGTCAGCATCACAGTGTTTTGATTAACGTGGCTTTATAGTATGTTTTGAAATTGGGACATGTGAGGCCTACTTTGTTCTTTGCTTTCCAGATTGTTTTGGCTGTTTGGGGCTCTCTGCAACTCCATGTGAATTTAAGGATTAGCTTTTCCATTTTTGCAAAAAAAAAAGCCTGTTAGAATTTTGATAGGGTTAGTATTGAACATGTAGATTGCTTTTGGTAGTGTTGACATCTTAACAATCCATGCACATGGGGTGCTATTCCATTTATTTAGGTCTTCATTAATTTTTTTCAGCATTGTTTTATAGTTTTTACTGTATGTGTATTGATTTTATATTCCATGCCTTACTAAACTCATTTATTCTAGCAGATTTGTAAAGGATTTTGTACATACAGTGTCATGCCATATGTGAAAAAAAAAAAAAAAACAACAACAACAGTTCTTTTCCCATCTAGATGTCTTTAATTTTTTTTCTTCTTTTGCACTTGCTAGAATCTCCTACTGGGTTTAATAGAAGTGACAAAAGCAGACATCCTCGCCTTGTACCTGATCTTAGGATGATGTTAACTATACACTTTTTTTTTTATTTTTACTTTTTAAATAAACTTTTTATTTTAGAATAGATGTAGATTTTTAAAAAAATTTTATTAACTTTTATTGAGCTTCAAGTGAACGTTTACAAATCAAGTCAGACTGTCACATATAAGTTTATATACACCTTACTCCGTACTCCCACTTGCTCTCCCCCTAATGAGTCAGCCCTTCCAGTCTCTCCTTTCGTGACAATTTTGCCAGCTTCCAACTCTCTCTATCCTCCCATTCCCCTCCAGACAGGAGATGCCAACACAGTCTCAAGTGTCCACCTGATATTTATAGAAAAGTTATGAAGATAGTACAGCATTCTCATATACCCCACATCCCTTTTCTTTTATTATTAACATCATCTTATGTTAGTATAGTACAGTTGTCACAGTTAACCAATATTGATACATTATTATTAACTAAAGTCCATGATTCATTCATATTTCCTTAGTTTTTACCTAATGTACTTTTTCTGTTCCAACGTACCCACCTAGGATACCACTTTATATTTCGTCATCATGTTTCTTTAGGGTCCTCTAGACTGACAGGGTCTCAGACATGTTTTTGATGGCCTTGACAGTTGTGATGAGTACTTGCCAGGTATTTTATAGAATGCCCCTCGGTTGAGATTTTTTTTTTTTTTAATTGGGATTTGTCTGATGATTTTTTCATTATTAGGTTGGAGTTGGGCATTTTGGAGAGGAAAATCACAGAGATGAAGTGTCATTTGCATCACTTAATATTAAAGGTTCATGTTCTTTACAGGAATTATTACTGTTAATGTGAGCCTTGGTCACCTGGCTGAGATAATGTTTGGCAGATTTCTCCACTGTAAAGTTACTGCCCTCTCTCACCTTTTCATATTTCAGTCTTTGGAAACAGGTCTCTATGTGCAGCCCATATTTGAAGAGTGAGGAGTTGTGCTTCATCTTCTTTTGGATGGAGTGTCTCATAAATTATTTGTAATTTCTTCTGCATGGAAGATATCTATTCTTCCCCATTTATTTAATCATTTAATAATGTTACAGTCTGACCTCAGTGTTGTTGGCTGCCATTGAGTTGATTGTTGACTCATAGTGACCCATGGTGACCAAGTAGAACTGCCCCCTGGGGTTTTCTAGGCTGTAATCTTTACGGGAGCATATCACCAGGTCTTTGTCCCGTGGAGCCACTGAGTGGGTTTGAATTGTCACCCTTTTGGTTAGCAGCTGAGCTCTTAACTGTTTGAGCCACCAGGGCTCCTTATGGACTCATATGGGTATTTATTTTATGCTGTGAGTTGTAATCTAATATTGTTTTAGGTGCTGTTGAATCGGTCCTGACTTACAGAAACCCTATGTAGAACAGAACAATATGCTGCCTGGTCCTGGACCATCCTTATAATTATTGTAGTCCTTGAGCCCATTGTTGCAGATGCTGTCAGTGCATCTTGTTGAGGGTCTTCCTCTTTTTCGCTGACCCTCTACTCTACCAAGCGTGATGTCCTTCTCCAGGCACTGTTCCCTCCTGATAACATGTCCAAAGTATGTGAGACAAAATCTCGCCATCTTCGCTTCTAATAAGATTTCTGGCTGTACTTATTCCAGGACAGATTTGTTTGTTTTCTGGCAGTCCATGGTAAATTCAATATTCTTGGCCAACAACATAATTCAAAGGCATCAATTCTTCTTTGGTCTTCATTACTCATTGTCCAGCTTTCACATGCATATGAGATGAATAAAAACACCATGGCTTGAGTCAGGCACACCGTAGTCTTCAAAATGACAACTTTGCTTTTTAGCACTTTAAAGAGATCTTTTACAGCAGATATGCCCAGTGCAATGTGTCATTTGATTTCTTGCCTGCTGCTTCCATGGGCATTGATTGTGCACTCAAGTAAAAATGAAATCTTTGACCACTTCAATATTTTCTCCATTTATCATGATGTTTCTTATTGGTCCAGTTGTGAGGATTTTTATTTTCTTTATGTTGAGGGGTAATCCATACTGAAGGCTGTGGTATTTGATCTTCATCAGTAAGTGCTTCAAGTTCTCTTCACTTTCAGCAAGCAGTGTTGTGTCATCTTCGTATCGCAGGATGTTAATGAGTTTACCTCTAATTCTGATGCTTCCTTCTTCTTCATGTAGTGCAGCTTCTCTGATTATTTGCACAGCATATGATTGAATAAGTATGGTGAAAGGATACAACCCTGATGCACACCTTTCCTGATTTTAAACCATGCAGTATTCCCTTGTTCTGTTCAAACAACTGCCTCTTGATCTAAGTACAGGTTCCTTATGAGCACAATTAAGTCTTCTCAGTTCTCATTTTTTGTAATGTTACCCGTAATTAGTTATGATCAACACAGTCGAATGCCTTTTCATAGTAAAACACAGGTAAACATCTTTCTGGTATTCTCTGCTTTCAACCCTGATACATCTGACATCAGCAATGATATCCCTTTTTCCATGTCCTCTTCTGAATCTGGCTTGAGTTTCTGGTAGTTTCCTGTTGATGTACTGCTGCAGCTGGTTTTGAATGATCTCCAGTAAAAGTTTACTTGTATATGATATTAATGATATTGTTCAATAATTTCTGCATTCTGTTGGATCATCTTTCTTTAGAATGGGTACAAATATGGATCTATTCTAGTTGGTTGGCCAGGTATCTGTCTCCCAAATTTCTTGGTATAGATGAGTGAGCACTCCTAGCGCTGCATCCATTTGTTGAAACATCTCAGTTGGTAGTCTGTCAATTCCTGGAGTGTTGTTTTTCCCCAGTTTTTTCAGGGCAGCTTGGACCTTACTTTAGTACCACCGCTTCTTGATCATATGCTGCCTCCTGAAATAGTTGAATGTCCACCAGTTCTTTTTGGTACAGTGACTCTGTAATTCTTCCATCTTCTTTTGACGCTTCCTGTATTGTTTAGTATTTTTCCTGTAGTATCCTTCACTATTGCAACTTGAGGCTGAGTTTTTTTCTTCACTTCTTTCAGCTTGAGAAATGTCTTGCATGTTCTTCCCTTTTGGTTTTGTAACTCCAGGCCTTTGCACATTTCTTTATAATACTTTACTTTGTCTTCTCAAGCCACCCTTTGAAATCTTCTGTTCAACTTTTACTTCATCATTTCTTTTGTTTATCTACTTTACAACCCAGCACAACTTTCAGAGTCTCTTCTGACATCCATTTTGGTCATTTCTTCCCTGTGTTTTTAATGACTGCTTGCTTTCTTCATTGTGATGATTAAGATTGTGTGTCAACTTGGCTGGGCCATGATTCTGAGTGTTTATATGTGATCACTCCCATGATGGAATCTATTATGAATAGCCAATCAGTTTAAAGGGAGTTTCCTTGGAAGTGTGACCTGCGTCTGAATATAAGCAGACATTCTGGCTTTTTGCTCACTCTGGATCCTGCTGCTGCCTCCTGTTTGTCTGACTTCCAGTTCTTGGGACTTAAGCTATCGGTTACCTGCCGATCTTGGGCTCGCCAGCCCTGCAGCTATATGAATCAGGAGAAGCCTTGTGGTCTTACCTGCCAGTCTTGAGATTTGTCGTTCTTCACAGCTTGTGAGCAAGAGCCCTGCTCTCCAACTTGCCAGTCTTGGGTTCGCCAGCCCTTGCAGCTACCTGAATCGAGAGAAGCCTCTATCCTGCTCCATGGACTTGGGGCGTTCCAGCCTCTACAATCACGTGAATGGTTTCCTTGATATAAGTCTCTCTCTCTATATATTTACATGCTTTACTGGTTTTGCTTCTCTAGAGAACCCAGCCTAAGGCATTCCTGTATGATGTCCCTGATGTCATTCCACAACTTGTCTGGTCTTCAGGCATTTGTGTTCAGTGCATCAAATCTATTCTTGAGTTGGTCTATAAATTCAGGTGGGATATACTCAAGGTCATACTTTGACCCCTACGCATCTGTCAGTTTGTTGTACTGTGGGGCTTGTGTGTTGCTGTGATGCTGAAAGCTGTGCCACTAGTATTCAAATACCAGCAGGGTCACCCATGTTGGACAGGTTTCAGCTGAGCTTCCAGACTAAGACAGACTAGGAAGAAGGACCCGGCAGTCTACTTCTGAAAAAAATTAGCCAGTGAAAACCTTATGAATAGCAGTGGAACATTGTCTGATATAGTGCTGGAAGGTGAGCCCCCTAGGTTGGAAGGCACTCAAAAGATGACTGGGGAAGAGCTGCCTCCTCAAAGTAGAGTCGACCTGAATGACGTGGATGGAGTCAGGGTTTTGGGACCTTCATTTGCTGATGTGGTGTGACTCAAAATGAGAATAAAGAGCTGTAAGCATCCATTAATAATAGGAACGTGGAATGTACAAAGTATGAATCTAGGAAAATTAGAAATTGTCAAAAATGAAATGGAATGCATAAACATTGATATCCTAGACATTAGTGAACTGAGAAGGACTGGTATTGATCATTTTGAGTCAGACAGTCATATGATCTGCTATGCCCAAATGACAAATTGAAGAGGAATGGCATTGTGTTTATCATCAGAAAGAATAGTTTAAGATCTATTGTGAAGTATAATGCTGTCAGTGAGAGGATAATATTCATATACCTACAAGGAAGACCAGCTAATACAACTATTATTCCAATTTCCGCACCAAACACTAAGGCCAAAGATGAAGAAATTGAAGATTTTTACCAACTTCCGCAGTCTGAAATTGATCGAACATGCAATCAGTATGCTCCTGTGATCCTTTGATATGTCCTCATCATTTGTGTGTGTGTGTTTGTTTAGAGTCAATCCTTATTTTCTAGTACTGCAAGGCACTACAGCTCATCTTGTATATTTCCTGCCCCAGTCCTAGGGTCAACCGTTTTTCAAAGTAGCCCTATCTTCTTTTATTGGAGAATGCTTTTAGAAATCAAGATCTGGGCACTAGGTGTTCTTGTTGCTGCTGGGATGTCATTGCTTCTAGGCTCTCTCTGCTGACAGAGCAAAGAAATATACCATATGTATGTACATACTAATATATGTATATATACATACACATAAGTATTTCTATATATGTCCATCTGTGTCTACATTAAGCTATACTGATGTCTCTAATTCATCACTATGTGGATCAGTCTAGCTAGCTGTAGATTTTTCCTAGGTGCTTTTTTTCAGGTTGAGGAAGTTTCCCTCTATTCCTTCTCTGTTGAGAATTTTTATTGTGAATGGGTATTGGATTCTGTCAAATGTTTTTCTTCATCTATCATGTGTTTTTCTCCTTTATTAATATAACATATTGCATTTATTAGTATTTGGATGTTAAACCAAACTTGCATTCTTAAGACAAATTCCACTTGGTCATAATATATAATTCTTTTTATATATTGCTGGTTCATTTTGCTAAGTATTTCATTAAGAATTTTTATAGTAGTTTTCTTGTGTTATCTTTTTCTGGCTTTGATATCAGGGTAATACTGGCCTTATAGAATGAATTAGAAAGTGTTCCCCCTTTCAGTTTCTGAAAGCATTTGTATGAGATTAGTAGTATTCTGAAATATTTGATAGTGAAGCCATCTGGGCCTAGGCTTTTTGTTGTGCAAAGGTTTTTTATTACTAATTCAATTTGTTTACTTGAAATAAGTGTACTAAGATTTTCTGTTTCTTCTTTAGTCATTTTGGTTTTTGTGTCTTTCTAGGAATTGTCCATTTCATCAAAGTGGTCTAATTTTTAAATAATATCCCTTATACTCCTTTTAATTTTTTTAGGGCTGGTAGTTATACTCCCTCTTGTGTTCCAATTTTGGTAATTTATGTCTTCTCCCTTTTTTCTTGATAAATGTAGCTAAAGATTTATCAATGTTGTTCAGCTTTTCAGTGAACCAACTTTTGGTTTCAATGACTTTCTCTATTTTTTCTTTTTTCTATTTTATAATTGTACTACCTTTTGTAATTTCCCTTCTGCTTGCTTTTGGGCTTAATTTGCTGTTTTCAATAACTTAAGTTATTGATTTGAAACTTTTTAAAACAAAAGTGTTTAAAGCTATAAATTTCCCTCTAAGAACTGTTTATTAGGTATTGTTGGATTTAAAAAAAATAATAGTGTGTTTAAGTTGAAAGTTTACTCTGCAAATTAGGTTCCCATTTAACAGGTTCTACACAAATCATTCAGTGATAGTGATTACATTTTTCACAGTGTGTTATTCTCATTCATTCTGTTCTGGTTATACCATTTCCAGTACTCTAGTTTCCCTGCCTCCGTACCTTCTCATCTTAGCTTTAGAGTAATTTTTGACCATTTGGTATCATATAGATGATTTTTTAAAGGAGCTCATTACTCACAGGTGATATTTTTATGAGCCAAACAGTTATTTAGCTAAAAGGTTACCTCTAGGGATAATTTCGATTAAGGTTTAAGGAATATCTCAGGGCAATAGTCTCGGGAATCCTCTAGTCTCAACCAGTCCAGTAAGTCTGGACTTTTTAAGAATTTGAGTTCTTTTCTACATTTTCCTCCGATTCTATCAGGATACATCTATTATGGGACGATCAGAACAGTTGGTAGAGGTTGCTGGGTACCATCTAGTTCTTCTGGTCTCAGAGTAAAAGAGGTTGTGGTTCATGTGGACTATTAGTCCTGCAGTATACTTTTCTTCTGTGAGTCTTTGGTTTCCCCCTTTCTGTTTTGTTCCAGCTGAGTAAAGACCAATAGTTGTATCTTAGATGGCCTCTCCCATTCTTTGAAGACCCTAGACACTACTCACCACCTTGGGATGGAGAACATATACTTTATGAACTATATTATATTAATAATTAACTGAGTTGTCCCATGAGACTATGGTCCTAAGCTTTCAAACCCAGCAAACTCAATGCCATGAGGTGTTTGGTTATGTCTAAGAAGTAGCTGTAACTGTGTCCCCTATGTGGTTTATTATATATATGAATATACAAGCATGTATATACATACCTGTATGTACATATGCCTATAGATACATCTGTCTGTAACAACATTTACCTTGGTCAAGCTGTGTGTACTTCACCCACATTCAATGCTACCTTTCCTATCACCAAAAATAACAAGTGTCTACTATTTTGAGAGTGCTTTCCCCTCTTCCTTGCCGCCCACCCATCCCTGGTAACCACCAATGAGCGTTGGCCTCTGTATGTATCCATATCTATTCTTACCTTGTTATAAAAGTGAGAATATAAAATATTTGTCCTTTTGTGATTGATTTATTGCAGTCAGCATAATGTCCTCCAGTTCATCAGTGTTATGTTTCGAGGCCTCATTCTTTATGGCTGCATTGGGTTCCGTTGTATGTATGTACCACATTTTGTTTATCCATTCATCTGTCGATGGGCACTTCGTTTCCATCGTTTGCTACGTGAATAATGCTGCGGTGAACATATGGGTGTATATGTCTGTCTATGTCTCTTTTGTTAGATCTCGAGGGTATATACCTAAGAGTGGGATTGCTGGATCATACGGTATTTCTATGTATAGCTTTTTTGAGGAAACACTGTACTGTTTTCCATAGTGGTCGTACGTTTACAATACCATCAGCAGTGGATAAGGGTTCTGATCTCCCCATATCTCTGCCAGCATTTGTTGTCTTCTGATCAGTGCCATTTTTGCAGGGGCGAGAGTGTGTCTCGTTGTAGTTTTGAGTTGGAATCAGTTCAACAGGAACAGGTTTGTTTTTTTATTTTTAATGGCTAACGATCACAAGCATCTTTTCATGTTTGTTGGCCACGTGAATGTCCTCTTTTGTGAAGTGTCTGTTCATGTCCTTTGGATATATTTTTTAGAATATTTTATTGTGTTTCTGGTGAAAGTTTGCACAGGAAATTAAGTTCGCATTTAACAATTTGTATACATTTTGTTCAGTGACACTGGTTACATTCTTCACAATATATCAGCATGCTCACTTATTTCCATTTTGGTTGTTCTCTTTGCATTAATCTAGCTTCCCTGTCCCCTTAGCCTTCTTGTCTTTGGTCTGGGGTAAATGTTAACGGTTTGGTTTCATCTAGATAATTATTTTGAGGACCACGGTACTCACAGGTGATATTATTTATTTTATGGGCCAATCTGTCACTTTGCTGAAAGGTGGCTTCTGGGAATGGTTTGAGTTCCAAGTTTGAAGAGTAGTTCAGGGCAGTAGTCTCAGCAGTTCGTCTAGTCTCTACCGGTCCAGTAAGTTTGGTCTCTTTTTTTAGGAATTTGAGTTTTGTTCCACATTTTTCCACCATTCTCTCTGGGACCATTTTTTAGGTCCCTGTTTAGAACAGTTGGTAGTAGTAGCTGGGCGCCATCTAGTTCTTGTCTCAAGGTAGGTGATGTCATTGTTTGTGTAGACTGTTGGTTCTGTAGACTAGTTTCTTCTTTGAATCTTTGATTTTCTTCTTTCTCTTTAGCTCCAGATGAGTAGAGACCAATAGTTATATCTTAGATGGCTGCTCACAAGCTTTTAAGACCTCAGTCACTATTCGTCAAAGTAGGGTGTAGAACATTGTCGTTAGGAGTGTACTATGCCAGTTGACTGAGTTGGCTCACAAGACTAGGGTCCTGAGCCCTCAAACCAAGTAGGCCAATCCTGTCAGGTATTTGGTTGTGTCTAGGAGGTATCCATAACTGTGCCCCCGTATGCTTTACTTTATACTTGAAAATATACCTTGGCATATTTTTAAGTTGGGTTCCTTGTGTTTTTGTTGAATTGCTCAAGTTTTCTGTATATTTTAGAGATTAGACCCTTATCCGACATATAGTTCACAAAGATCTTTTTCAGTCTCATAGTTTGTCTTTTTCTCTTTTTTTAATTGTATTTTTGGTGAAAGCTTACCTAGCAAATTAGATTCTCATTTAACAATTTGTATGTGTACTATTCAGTGACATTGGTTACATTTTTCATAACAGGTCACCGTTCTCATTATTTCCATTTTGATTGTTCTGTTTCCATTAGTCTAGCTTCACTGCTTCCCCCACCCCCTTACCTTCTTGTCTTTGCTTTAGGGTAAATATTGACCATTTGGTCTCATACAGGTGATTATTTAAAGGAGCATAGTACTCATGGCTGATATTGTTTACTTCATGAGCCAACCTACTATTTGACTGGAAGCTGACATCTAGGAGTGGCTAACATTCCGTGTTTAAATGGTATCTCAGGGCAATAGTCTCAGGGGATCGTCTAGTCTGTAAGTCCAGTCAGTCTAGCCTTTTTTTACTTTTTATTTTTTTTGGAATTTGATGTTCTACATTTTTCTCCCATTCTGTTGTATCCCTGGGACCATCTATTGTATCCCTGATCGGAACAGTCATTAGTGGTAGCCAGGCACCACCTAGTTCTGGTCACAGGGTAGGTGAGGCCATGGTTCATATCGGCTATTAGTCCTGTAGACAAGTTTCTTCTTTGAGTCTTTGGTTTCCTTCTTTCTCTTTTGCCCCGGATGAGTACAGACCAATAGCTATATGTAGATGGCTGCTCACAAGCTTTTAAAACCTCGACACCTCTTACCAAGCTAGGATGTGCAGCATATCTTTATAAATTAGGCCAATTGACCGAATTGTCCCCTGAGACTGTAGTCTTAAGACTTCAACCCCGGTAAACCAATCTCATGTGGTGTTTGGTTATCTCTAGGAAGTATACATAATTTTTTTCCCTATGTGCTTTATTATGTACACGAGTGTATATGCAGCACACACAGACATGTATATACATATGCCTACAGATACACCTATACATGCACACTCATGTACCCGTATGTGTCTTCCTGTACACATATATGCATACATATCTATCTATGTAACCACACACATTTTTTTTGTTATTGTTGTTGCAAAATTGTATATATTATAGCATTTACCAGAATTGAGTATGTTATCGCTTTTATAAAAATTATCCCTCATTCTTGTTTATTTCTTTTTTTTAAGAAAGTTTACAAATCAAGTCAGTCTCTCAAACAAAAACCCATATACACCTTGCTACACGCTCCCGAATACTCTCCTCCTAATGAGACAGCCTGCTCTCTCCCTCCGCTCTCTCTTTTCGTGACCATTTCGTCAGCTTCTAACCCCCTCCACCCTCTCACCTCCCTTCCAGGCAGGAGATGCCAACCTCATATATCTGTTAGCTACCTGAATGTCTTCTTTAGTGAAGTGTCTATTCATATCTTTTGCCCATTGTTGATAGGATTATGTGTCTTTTTGTAGTTGAATTTTTGCAGTATCGTGTAGATTTTAGAGATCAGGTGCTGATCGGAAATGTCATAGCTAAAAACTTTTTCTCAGTCTGTAGGTAGTATTTTTACTCTTTTGGTGAAGTCTTTGGATGAGCATAGGTGTTTGATTTTTAGGAGCTCCCATTTATCTAGTTTTTCTTCTGCAGTCTTGATAATGTTTTGTATACTGTTTATGCCATGTATTAGGGCTCCTAACGTTGTCCCTGTTTTTTTTTCCATAATCTTTATCGTTTTAGATTTTATATTTAGGTCTTTCATTCATTTTGAGTTAGTTTTTGTGCATGGAATGAGGTATGGGTCTTGTTTCCTTTTTTTGCAGATGGATATCCAGTTATGGAAGCACCATTTGTTAAAAAGACTGTCTTTTCCCCATTTAACAGTTTTGGGGCCTTTGTCAAATATCAACTGCTCATATGTGGATGGATTTATGTCTGGATTCTCAATTCTGTTCCATTGGTCTATGTATATGTTGTTGTACTAGTGCCAGGCTGTTTTGACTACTGTGGCGGTATAATAAGTTCTAAAATCAGGTAAAGTAAGGCCTCCCACTTTGTTCTTCTTTTTCAGTAATGCCTTATTTATCTGGACCCTCTTTCCCTTCCATATGAAATTGGTGATTTGTTTCTCCATCTCATTAAAGAATGTCTTTGGAATTTGGATCGGAATTGCATTAAATGTATAGATTGCTTTTGGTAGAATAGAGATTTTTATAAAGTTAAGTCTTCCTATCCATGAGCAAGGTATGTTCTTCCACTTATGTAAGTCTCTTTTAGTTTCTTGCAGAAGTGTACTGTAGTTTTCTTTGTATAAGTTGTTTACATCTCTGGGAAGATTTATTCCTAAGTATTTTATCTTCTTGGGGGCTACTGTAAATGGCATTGATTTGGTGATTTCCCATCGGTGTAGAGGAATCCAACTGATTTTTTTATGTTTATCTTCTATCTCGATACTCTGCTGAACTCTTCTATTAGTTTCAGTAGTTTTCTGGAGGATTCCTTGGGGTTTTCTGTGTATAAGATCGTATCATCTGCAAATAGAGATACTTTTACATCTTCCTTGCCAATCTGGATGCCCTTTATTTCTTTACCTAGCCTAATTGCTCTGGCTAGGACTTCCAGCACAATATAGAATAAGAGTGATGATAAAGGGCATTCTCATCTGGTTCCTGATCTCAGTGGGAATGTTTTCAGGCTCTCTCCATTTAGGGTGATGTTGGCTGTTGGCTTTGTATAGATGCCCTTTATTATGTTGAGAAAATTTCCTTCTATTCCTATTTTGCTGAGAGTTTTTACCATGAATGAGTGTTGAACTTTGTCAAATGGCTTTTCTGTATGAATTGATAAAATCATGTGATTCTTTTGTTTTATTTATGTGGTGGTTTACGTTAATTGTATTTCTAATGTTGAACCATCCCTGCATACCTGGTATGAATCCCACTTGATGATGGTGAATTATTTTTTTGATATGTTTTTGAATTCTCTTGGCTAGAATTTTGTTGAGGATTTTTGCATCTACATTCATGAGGGATATAGGTCTATACTTTTCTTTTCTTGTGGTGTCTTTACCTGGTTTTGGGATCAGGGATACGGTGGCTTCATAGAATGAGTTTGGTAGTATTCTGCCCTTTTCTATGCTCTGAAATACCTTTAGTAGTAGTGGTGTTAACTCTTCTCTGAAAGTTAGGTAGAACCCTGCAGTGAAGCCCTCTGGACCAGGGCTTTTTTTTTGTTGGGAGTTTTTTGATTACCTTTTCAGTCTCTTCTTTCGTTATAGGTGTGTTTAGTTGTTCTACCTCTGTTTGTGTTAGTTTAGGTAGGTAGTATGTTTCTAGGAATTCATCCATTTTTTAATAGGTTTTCAGATTTGTTTGAGTATAGTTTTTCATAGTAATCTGATGATTCTTTTAATTACAGTTGGGTCTGTTGTAATATTGCCCATCTGATTTCTTATTCGGGTTATTTTCTTCCTCTCCTGTTTTTCTTTTGTCAGTTTGGCCAGTGGTTTATCAATTTTGTTGATTTTTTTCAAAAAACCTGCTTTTGGTCTTGTTAATCTTTTCATTTGTTCTTCTGTTTTCTATTTCATTTAGTTCTGCTATAATTTTTATTATTTGTTTTCTTCTGGTGCCTGTGGATTTCTTTTGTTGCTTCATTCTATTTGTTCAATTTGTAGGGATAATTCTTTGATTTTGGCACCTCTTTTTGGATGTGTACATTTATTGATATAAATTGGACTCTGAGCACCACTTTTGCTGTGTCCCAAAGGTTCTGATAGGAAGTGTTTTTATTCTCATTGGATTCTCTGAATTTCTTTATTCCATCCTTCATGTCTTGTATAATGCAGTCTTTTTAGAGCAGGATATTGTTCAGTTTCCAAGTGTTTGATTTCTTTTCTCTACCTTCTTGTTATTGATTTGCACTTTTATGGCCTTATGGTCAGAGCAGATGCTTTGTAATATTTCAATGTTTTGGATTCTGCTAAGGCTTGCTTTATGACCTAATATGTCTTCTATTCTAGAGAATGTTCCATGTGCACTAGAAAATAAAGTGTACTTGGTTGCAGTTGGGTGGAGTGTTCTGTATATGTCTACGAGGTTAAGTTGGTTGATTGTAGCATTTAGATCTGCCTTGTCTTTATTGAGCTTCTTTCTGGATGTCCTGTCCTTCACTGAAAGTGGCGTGTTGAAGTCTCCTACCATTATTGTGGAGCTGTCTATCTCACTTTTCAATGCTGATAGAGTTTGTTCTGTGTATCTTGCAGCCCTGTCATTGGGTGCATAAGTATTTAATATGGTTCTATCTTCTTGGTGTATTGTCCCTTTAATCATTAGATAGTGTCCTTACTTATCCTTTTTAATGGATTTAACTTTAAAGTCTATTTTGTCAGAAATTAATATTGCCATTCCTGCTCTTTTTTGATTGTTGTTTGCTTGAGATATTTTTTTGTCCATCCTTTGAGTTTTAGTTTGTTCTTGTCTGTAAGGCTAAGGTGTGTCTCTTGTAGGCGGCATATAGATGGATCTTGTTTTTTAATCCATTTGTCACTCTCTGTCTCTTTATTGGTGCATTTAGTCCATTTACATTCAGGGTTATTATCGATCGGTATGAATTTAGTGCTATCGTTTTGATGTCTTATTTCGTGTGTTGACAGTTTCTTTTTCCTGCTTGATTATGTGTGGAATAGATTTTCTTTATATATTCTTTCCTCATACTTGTCGTTGTTGATTTTGTTTCTGCTGAACCTGTATTTTTCCCTTGTATTTTCTTTTGATGAGTAGGATAATTTGTCTCCTTTGTGGTTACCTTATTATTTACCCCTATTTTTCTAAATTTAAAACTAAGGTTTCTTTCCACTCCACATGGAAGGTGTATGATTAGGTTTCTTAGTCCCTCGTTATTATTTTAATGTTGTCTTTTTTTATATAATAACATTGCTGTTACCCTGTTTTGGGCTTTTTTTAAAAAATCTTGCTTTGTTCTTTTGGATTTCCCTGTGTGGGTTGACCTCTGGTTGCTCTGCCCCGTTTTCTAGTCTTGGGTTGATACCTGATATTATTGATTTTCTAACCAAAGAACTCCCTTAGTATTTCTTTTGGTTTTGGTTTGGTTTTTACGAATTCCCTCCACTTGTGCTTATCTGGAAATGTTATAATTTAAGCTTCATGTTTAAGAGGCAGTTTTTCTGGATATATGATTCTGGGCAGGCAACTTTTTTCCTTCAGTTTTTAAATATGTCATCCCATTGCCTTCTTGCCTGCATGGTTTCTGCCGAGTAGTCCGAGCTTATTCTTACTGGCTCTCCCTTGTAGATGAGTTTTCTTTTATCCCTCGCTGCTCTTACAATTGTCTCTTTTTCTTTGGTTTTAGTATGCTTGATTATAATAATATGTCTTGGTGACTTTCTTTTAAGATGTAACTTCTGTGGAGTTTGATGAGCATCTTGGATAGATATCTTGTCATCTTTCACAATATCAGGGTAGTTTTCTGCCAAGAAATCCTCAACAGTTTTCTCTGTATTTTCTGTTATCCCTCCCTGTTCTGGTACGTCAATCACTCGTAGGTTATTTCTCTTGATAGAGTCCTACGTGATTCTTAAGGTTTCTTCATTTTTTTAGAATTCTTTTATCTGATTTTTCTTCAAATATATTAGTGCCAAGTGACTTATCTTCGAGTTCAGAAATTCTAGCTTCTACTTGCTCAATTCTGCTCCTCTTTCTATTGAGTTATCTAATTCTGTAATTTTATTGTTAATGTTCTGAATTTCTGATTGCTGTCTTTCTATGGATTTTTTGAGCTTATTAAACTTTTCATTATGTTCCTGAATAATCTTTTTGAGTTCTTCAGTTCCTTTATCTGTGTTTTCCTTGGCTTGTTCTGCATATTGCCTCATTTCCTTCCTGATGTCTTCAAGGGTTCTGTATATTAAACTTTTGTATTCTGTATCTGGTAATTCCAGGAATGACCTTTCATCTAGAAGATCCCTGGATTCTTTGTATTGAGAGCCTGTTGAGGTGATCATGGTCTGTTTCTTTATGTGACTCGATATCAACTGTTGTCTCCGAGCCATCTATAAGTTATTGCGTTAGTTTATGCTTGCTTATTGTGTCGTAGCTGCTTGGTTTGTTTTGCTTTGGTGTATCCCTATGTGTTGCTTGAGTGAGCTAGCTTGAGTATTTTCACCTTTAGAGCTCTGATGTCCTGTCCCCAGCTTGCTAGAGCTGTTATGAGGTATATCAGTCTAGGTGTCCATTCAGTTTTCTTGTATGAATTCAGCTCAGGTTTCTAGGTAGCTGATATCAAGTGTGTGGTACAGGTTCTGCCCTACAGTCTTAGGGGGGCAGGGGTGATTGGCCTATATACCAGTATCTGATTGCAGCAGGGGGTCACACTCTGAACAAGACAGGGTGTTGAGAACCGACCCTGAAGTGTCTCTGAGGAAAACGTGTCTCTGTTCCCTAGGGCGTGCTGGTGGGTGGGCTCTGCAGAGGGACCATGGGCACCCAAAGTTTTTGGTTGTAAGGAGTTGGAGGTACCAGTTTTCTTTGGATCCCTTTCGTGGGTGCCTGGTTGACCTGAGTGGAGGCAGCACTTCATAGGTTCCTGATGTGGGTAGGTGAAGACCTTGTTTAATTGGCAAAGCAATGTCAAGTGTCAAACACCCACCTCTCCACCGCACTCCTGAATTTGTTGGAGTTTGCCCGCTAGAGCCTATTCTGCCGAAATAGGCCCACACAGGTCCTTGCAGAAGGGAAAGGTGCTCAAAGCCCAAGGGTGGTTTATGCCTGGATGGGTGCAGCTTCTCCCCTGAGCTCCCCCAGTTAATGGAGCTAGGAAACTATCTTTTCCCCCCAGTTTCAATTTTTTTCCTTCCCCAAGGCCAGGAGGATGGCTGTAGGTGCTCACCAGGGTCTATCTTAGGCCCAGGGATTCAGCCGCTGAAGCCAGCTTGGGGTTGGGGGGGTGCAGTAAAATATATCCAAGTACATAACTTTTGCCGAGATTGTGCAGTACTCCTCAGGTTCCAGAGTTGTGAGTGGGCTGTGGCCGGGTGCTTCTTTCTGAGAAAACTGTGGCCGAACGCTAGTACCAGGGCCACCGCCACCGCCGCTTCTGCGGGAATGGTGCCTGAGGGTTCCCCGCGATTCAGGTCTTGTAACTCCTCTCTACTTCTGAACGACCTCTTCCTCCCCCTGCCCCTCAATTCATTGTCTAAGCTTGCCTTTGATGCATAGAGGTCCCAGCTTGTCACAAATATACTTGTTTCACTTGTTTTTTCGGGCCTTTGTTGTAAAGAGGTCTCAACGGAAGCATCTGTGTATTCTGCCATCTCTTGTGGACTTCTTTTTGTTTTTTTAAGCAAGTTACTGTGCTTCAAGCGAAAGTCCACAAATCAAGTCAGTCTCTCACACAACAACCCATATACACCTTGCTACACACTCCCAATTACTCTTTCCCCAATGAGACAGCCCACTCTCTCCCTCCACTCTCTCTTTTCCTGTCCTTTTTGCCAGCTTCTAACCTCCTCCATCTTCCCATCTCCACTTCAGGCAGGAGACGCCAACAGAGTCTCATGTGTCCTCCTGATCCAGGAAGCTCACTCCTCACCAGCATCTCTCTCCAGCCCATTGTCCAGTCCAATCCATGTCCGAAGAGCCTGCTTCGGGAATGGCCCCTGTCCTTGGGCAACAGAAGGTCTCGGGGGTATGATCACTGGGGTCTTTCCAGTCTCAGTCAGACCATTAAGTCTGGTCTCATGAGAATTTCGGGTCTGCATCCTACTGCTCTCCTGCTTCCTCAAGGGTTCTCTGTTGTGTTCCCTGTCAGGGCAGCCCTCGGTTGTAGCTGGGCACCATCTAGTTCTTCTGGTCTCCGGATGATGTAGTCACTGGTTCATGTGGCTCTTTCTGTCTCTTGGGCTTGTAATCACCTTGTGTCCTTGGTGTTCTTCATTCCCCTTTGATCCAGGTGGGTTGAGACCAACTGATGCATCTTAGATGGCGGCTTGCTAGCGTTTAAGACCTCAGACGCCACTCTTCAAAGTGGGATGCAGAATGTTTTCTTAATAGATTTTATTATGCCAATTGACTTAGATGTCCCCTGAAACCATGGTCCCCAGACCCCTGCCCCTGCTACGCTGGGCTTCGAAGCATTCAATTTATTCAGGAAACTTCTTTGCTTTTGGTTTAGTCCAATTGTGCTGACTTCCCCTGTATGGTGTGCTGTCTTTCCCTTCACCTAAAGTAGTTCTTATCTAAGTAGTGAATATCCCTCTCCCGCCCTCTCTCCCTCCCTGGTCTCATAACCACAAAAGAATGTTTTCTTCTCAGTTTAAACTGTTTCTCAAGTTATTATGATAGTGGCGTTATACAATATTGGTCCTTTCTGAAGTGCCTAACTTCACTCAGCATAATGCCTTCCAGGTTTCTCCATGTTATGAAATGTTTCACAGATTCCTCACTGTTCTTTATCGATGCGTAGTATTTCATTTTGTGAATATACCATAATTTACTTATCCATTCATCCGTTGATGGGCACCTTGGTTGCTTCCATCTTTTTCTATTGTAAACAGTCCTGCAATAAACATGGGTGTGCATATATTTGTTCGTGTAAAGGCCCTCATTTCTCTAGGATATATTCCAAGGAGTGGGATTGCTGGATCGTATGGTAGTTGTATTTCTAGCTTTTTAAGGAAGTGCCAAATCAATGTCTAAAGTGATTGTACCATTTGAGATTCCCGCCAGCAGTGAACTGTTCGAATCTCTCCACAGTCTCTCTAACATTTATTGTTTTGTGTTTTTTGAATTAATGACAGCCCTGTTGGAATGAGGTGAAATCTCATTGTAGTTTTGATCTGCATTTCTCTAATGGCTAATGATCGTGAACATTTCCTCATATATCTGTTAGCTACCTGAACGTCTTCTTTAGTGAAGTGTCCCTTCATATCTTTTGCCCATTTTTCAGTTCATTTTTTTGTCTTTTTGCAGTTGAGTTTTTGCAGTATCATGCAGATTTTGGAGATCAGGCGCTGATCAGAAATGTCATAGCTAAAAACTTTTTCCCAATCTGCAGGTAGTCTTTTTTTTTTTTTTTATTAACTTTTATTGAGCTTCAACTGAACGTTTACAAATCAAGTCAGTCTGTCACATATAAGTTTACATACATCTTACTCCGTACTCCAACTTGCTCTCCCCTTAATGAGTCAGCCCTTCCAGTTTCTCCTTTCGTGACAATTTTGCCAGCTTCCCACTCTCTCTATCCTCCCATCCCCCCTCCAGACAGGAGATGCCAACACAATCTCAAGTGTCCAGCTGATATAATTAGCTCACTCTTCATCAGCATGTCTCTCCCACCCACTGTCCAGTCCCTTTCATGTCTGATGAGTTGTCTTCCGGGATGGTTCCTGTCCTGTGCCAGCAGAAGGTCTGGGGAGCATGGCCGCCGGGATTCCTCTAGTCTCAGTCAGACCATTAAGTATGGTCTTTTTATGAGAATTTGGGGTCTGCATCTCACTGATCTCCTGCTCCCTCAGGGGTTCTCTGTTGTGTTCCCTGTCAGGGCTGTCATCGATTGTGGCCAGGCACCAACTAGTTCTTCTGGTCTCAGGATGATGTAGGTCTCTGGTTCATGTGGCCTTTTCTGTCTCTTGGGCTCTTAGTTATCGTGTGACCTTGGTGTTCTTCATTCTCCTTTGCTCCAGGTGGGTTGAGACCAATTGATGCATCTCAGATGGCCGCTTGTTAGCATTTAAGACCCCAGACGCCACATTTCAAAGTGGGATGCACAATGTTTTCATAATAGAATTATTTTGCCTATTGACTTAGAAGTCCCCTTAAACCATGGTCCCCAAACCCCCGCCCTTGCTCCGCTGACCTTTGAAGCATTCATTTTACCCCGGAAACTTCTTTGCTTTTGGTCCAGTCCAATTGAGCTGACCTTCCGTGTATTGAGTGTTGTCCTTCCCTTCACCTACAGCAGTTCTTATCTACTAATTAATCAATAGAAACCCCCCTTCCTCCCTCCCTCCCCTCCTCGTAACCACAAAAGTATGTGTTCTTCTCAGTTTATACTATTTCTCAAGATCTTATAATAGTGGTCTTATACAATATTTGTCCTTTTGCCTCTGACTAATTTCGCTCAGCATAATGCCTTCCAGGCTCCTCCATGTTATGAAATGTTTCACAGATTCATCCCTGTTCTTTATCGATGCGTAGTATTACATTGTGTGAATATACCACAATTTATTTAGCCATTCATCCGTTGATGGACACCTTGGTTGCTTCCAGCTTTTTGCTATTGTAAACAGAGCTGCAATAAACATGGGTGTGCATATATCTGTTTGTGTGAAGGCTCTTGTTTCTCTAGGGTATATTCCAAGGAGTGGGATTTCTGGGTTGTATGGTAGTTCTATTTCTAACTGTTTAAGATAACGCCAGATAGATTTCCAAAGTGATTGTACCATTTTACATTCCCACCAGCAGTGTATGAGAGTTCCAATCTCTCCACAGCCTCTCCAACATTTATTATTTTGTGTTTTTTGGATTAATGCCATCCTTGCTGGAGTGAGATGGAATCTCATCGTAGTTTTAATTTGCATTTCTCTAATGGCTAATGATCGAGAGCATTTTCTCATGTATCTGTTGGCTGCCTGAATGTCTTCTTTAGTGAAGTGTGTGTTCATCTCCTTTGCCCACTTCTTGATTGGGTTGTTTGTCTTTTTGGGGTTGAGTTTTGACAGAATCATGTAGATTTTAGAGATCAGGCGCTGGTCGGAGATGTCATAGCCGAAAATTCTTTCCCAGTCTGTAGGTGGTCTTTTTACTCTTTTGGTGAAGTCCTTAGATGAGCATAGGTGTTTGATTTTTAGAAGCTCCCAGTTATCTGGTTTCTCTTTGTCATTTTTGGTAATGTTTTGTATTGTTTATGCCTTATATTAGGGCTCCTAGGGTTGTCCCTATTTTATCTTCCATGATCTTTATCGTTTTAGTCTTTATGTTTAGGTCTTTGATCCTTTGGAGTTAGTTTTTGTGCATGGTGTGAGGTATGGGTCCTGTTTCATTTTTTTGCAAATGGATATCCAGTTATGCCAGCACCATTTGTTAAAAAGACTATCTTTTCCCCAATTAACTGATACTGGGCCTTTGTCAAATATCAGCTGCTCATACGTGGATGGATTTATATCTGGGTTCTCAATTCTGTTCCATTGGTCTATGTGCCTGTTGTTGTACCAGTACCAGGCTGTTTTGACTACTGTGGCTGTATAATAGGTTCTGAAGTCAGGTAAAGTGAGGCCTCCCACTTTGTTCTTCTTTTTCAGTAATGCTTTGCTTATCCGGGGCTTCTTTCCCTTCCATATGAAATTGGTGATTTGTTTCTCTATCACCTTAAAAAATGACATTGGAATTTGGATCGGAAATGCGTTATATGTATAGATGGCTTTTGGTAGAATAGACATTTTTACTATGTTAAGTCTTCCTATCCATGAGCAAGGTATGTTTTTCCACTTAAGTATGTCCTTTTGAATTTCTTGTAGTAGAGCTTTGTAGTTTTCTTTGTATAGGTCTTTTACATCCTTGGTAAGATTTATTCCTAAGTATTTTATCTTCTTGGGGGCTACTGTGAATGGCATTGATTTGGTTATTTCCTCTTCGATGTTCTTTTTGTTGATGTAGAAGAACCCAAGTGATTTTTGTATGTTGATTTTATAACCTGAGACTCTGCGAAACTCTTCTATTAGTTTCAGTAGTTTTCTGGAGGATTCCTTAGGGTTTTCTGTGTATAAGATCATGTCATCTGCAAATAGAGATAATTTTACTTCTTCCTTGCCAATCCGGATGCCTTTTATTTCTTTGTGTAGCCTAATTGCCCTGGCTAGGACTTCTAGCACGATGTTGAATAAGAGCGGTGATAAAGGGCATCCTTGTCTGGTTCCCGTTCTCAAGGGAAATGCTTTCAGGTTCTCTCTATTTAGAGTGATATTGGCTGTTGGCTTTGCATAGATGCCCTTTATTATGTTGAGGAATTTTTCTTCAATTCCTATTTTGGTGAGAGTTTTTATCATGAATGGGTGTTGGACTTTGTCAAATGCCTTTTCTGCATCAATTGATAAGATCATGTGGTTTTTGTCTTTTGTTTTATTTATGTGGTGGATTACATTAATGGTTTTTCTGATATTAAACCAGCCTTGCATACCTGGTATAAATCCCACTTGATCGTGGTGAATTATTTTTTTGATATGTGGTTGAATTCTATTGGCTAGAATTTTGTTGAGGATTTTTGCATCTGTGTTCATGAGGGATATAGGTCTATAATTTTCTTTTTTTGTAATGTCTTTACCTGGTTTTGGTATCAGGGAGATGGTGGCTTCATAGAATGAGTTGGGTAGTATTCCGTCATTTTCTATGCTTTGAAATACCTTCAGTAGTAGTGGTGTTAAGTCTTCTCGGAAAGTTTGGTAGAACTCTGCAGTGAAGCCGTCCGGGCCAGGGCTTTTTTTTGTTGGGAGTTTTTTGATTACCGTTTCAATCTCTTTTTTTCTTATGGGTCTATTTAGTTGTTCTACTTCTGAATGTGTTAGTTTAGGTAGGTAGTGTTTTTCCAGGAATTCATCCATTTCTTCTAGGTTTTCAAATTTGTTAGAGTACAATTTTTCATAATAATCTGAAATGATTCTTTTAATTTCATTTGGTTCTGTTGTGATGTGGTCCTTCTCGTTTCTTATTCGGGTTATTTGTTTCCTTTCCTGTATTTCTTTAGTCAGTCTAGCCAATGGTTTATCAATTTTGTTAATTTTTTCAAAGAACCAGCTTTTGTCTTTGTTAATTCTTTCAATTGTTTTTCTGTTCTATAATTCCTTTAGTTCAGCTCTAATTTTCATTATTTGTTTTCTTCTGGTGCCTGATGGATTCTTTTGTTGCTGACTTTCTGTGTGTTCAAGTTGTCGGGACAGTTCTCTGCTTTTGGCTCTTTCTTCTTTTTGTATGTGTGTATTTATCGATATAAATTGGCCTCTGAGCACTGCTTTTGCTGTGTCCCGGAGGTTGTGATAGGAAGTATTTTCATTCTCGTTGCATTCTATGAATTTCCTTATTCCCTCCTTGGTGTCTTCTATAACCCAGTCTTTTTTCAGGAGGGTATTGTTCATTTTCCAAGTATTTGATTTCTTTTCCCTAGTTTTTCTGTTATTGATCTCTAGTTTTATTGCCTTGTGGTCTGAGAAGATGCTTTGTAATATTTCGATGTTTTGGACTCTGCAAAGGTTTGTTTTATGACCTAGTATGTGGTCTATTCTAGAGAATGTTCCATGTGCGCTAGAAAAAAAAGTATACTTTGCAGCAGTTGGGTGGAGAGTTTTGTATAAGTCAATGAGGTCAATTTGGTTGATTGTTGTAATTAGGTCTTCCGTGTCTCTATTGAGCTTCTTACTGGATGTCCTGTCCTTCTCCGAAAGTGGTGTGTTGAAGTCTCCTACTATAATTGTGGAGGTGTCTATCTCACTTTTCAATTCTGTTAAAATTTGATTTATGTATCTTGCAGCCCTGTCATTGGGTGCATAAATATTTAATATGGTTATGTCTTCCTGATCAATTGTCCCTTTTATTATTATGTAGTGTCCTTCTTTATCCTTTGTGGTGGATTTAAGTCTAAAGTCTATTTTGTCAGAAATTAATATTGCTACTCCTCTTGTTTTTTGCTTATTGTTTGCTTAATATATTTTTTTCCATCCTTTGAGTTTTAGTTTGTTTGTGTCTCTAAGTCTAAGGTGTGTCTCTTGTAGGCAGCATATAGACGGATTTTGTTTCTTTATCCAGACCGAGACTCTCTGTCTCTTCATTGGTGCATTTAGTTCATTTACATTCAGCGTAATTATAGATAAATGTTTAGTGCTGTCATTTTGATGTCTTTTTATGTGTGTTGTTGGCAATTTCATTTTTCCACATACTTTTTTGTGCTGAGACGTTTTTCTTAGTAAATTGTGAGATCCTCATTTTCGTAGTGTTTGACTTTATGTTTGTTGAGTCGTTATGTTTTTCTTGGCTTTTATCTTGAGTTACGGAGTTGTTATACCTGTTTGTGGTTACCTTATTATTTACCCCTATTTTTCTAAGTAAAAACCTAACTTGTATTGTTGTATATCGCCTTTTGTCACTCTCCATATGGCAGTTCTATGCCTCCTGTATTTAGTCGTTTTTTTTGATTATTGTGATCTTTTACATATTGACTTCCGTGATTCTGTTATGAGTATTTTTTTTTTTAATTAATCTTAATTCGTTTTTGTGATTTCCCTATTTGAGTTGATATCAGGATGTTCTGTTTTGTGACCTTGTGTTGTGCTGGTATCTGATATTATTGGTTTTCTGACCAAACAATATCCTTTAGTATTTCTTGTAGCTTTGGTTTGGTTTTTGCAAATTCTCTAAACTTGTGTTTATCTGTAAATATCTTAATTTCTCCTTCATATTTCAGAGAGAGTTTTGCTGGATATATGATCCTTGGCTGGCAGTTTTTCTCCTTCAGTGCTCTGTATACGTCGTCCCATTCCCTTCTTGCCTGCATGGTTTCTGCTGAGTAGTCTGAACTTATTCTTATTGATTCTTCCTTGAAGGAAACCTTTCTTTTCTCCCTGGCTGCTTTTAAAATTTTCTCTTTATCTTTGGTTTTGGCGAGTTTGATGATAATATGTCTTGGTGTTTTTCTTTTTGGATCAGTCTTAAATGGGGTTCGATGAGCGTCTTGGATAGATATCCTTTTGTCTTTCGTGATGTCAGGGAAGTTTTGTGTCAGGAGTTCTTCAACTATTTTCTCTGTGTTTTCTGTCCTCCCTCCCTGTTGTGGGACTCCAATCACACACAAGTTATCCTTCTTGATAGAGTCCCACATGATTTTTAGGGTTTCTTCATTTTTTTTAATTCTTTTATTTGATTTTTTTTCAGCTACGTTGGTGTTAATTCCCTGTTCCTCCAGATGTCCCAGTCTGCATTCAAATTGCTCGAGTCTGCTCCTCTGACTTCCTATTGCGTTGTCTAGTTCTGTAATTTTATTGTTTATCTTTTGGATTTCTACATGTTGTCTCTCTATGGATTCTTGCAACTTATTAATTTTTCCACTATGTTCTTGAATAATCTTTTTGAGTTCTTCAACAGTTTTATCAGTGTGTTCCTTGGCTTTTTCTGCAGTTTGCCTTATTTCGTTTGTGATGTCTTGAAGCATTCTGTAAATTAGTTTTTTATATTCTGTATCTGATAATTCCAAGATTGTATCTTCATTTGGGAAAGATTTTGATTCTTTTGTTTGGCGGGTTGTAGAAGCTGTCATGGTCTGCTTCTTTATGTGGTTTGATATGGACTGCTGTCTCCGAGCCATCACTGGGAAACTAGTTTTTCCAGAGAATCCGCTAAAAAAAAATGCAGTCCGATCCCTATCAGAATTGCCTTTGGATTATAACTGCCACCTTGTTCCCTGTAAGGATGAAAGTCTGAGATTTGGATCATATATGCTTGGCTGTAGGTGGTTCTGTTTTTTTAGTCTAATTAGGGGTGGATTTTCGGTCTCTGGGTTTTTTTTTTTTTTTTTTGCTCCTTCTCTCAGGCCGAAAGAGTGGGTTAGGAAAAGACCAAAAGAAAAAAGAAAAAAAAAAGTGGGGGGGGAAGTAAACTGCCGCGGAGCCGGAGCCGTTATCCCTCTGGCTCAGGAAATTCCAATGTTAATGAAGCCGCCTGGGAAGGGTGGGGGAGGGATCAGAGAGATAGGAGAGTAGAACCTCAGAATATAGCCAGAGTTGTTTGTCTTGCTTGAAATGACTATTATATCTGAGATTCCCGCTGGGCGTGTCGCCTATGTGTGCTGGTTGTGTGGAGATGGCCCCCGGGGGTCTGGCCTGCTGAAGTCATGGTCAGATCCTCCGCTGCCAGTCCAAATCCTAGCGTCAAGGTTCCCCTGCTGGGACGCTTTATTCCTGGCTCCAAAATCAGTCACTGCCTCCCGGGGACTTCTCATCCCGCCAGCCGCGTTGCCGTGGCGCCCTCGCGAACCAGCTGGGCCCCCTCCCGGCGTGTCGTGACAGCGCCCAGTCAAATGCCTGGCGGCACGATTCCCCGGCTGGGACGCTGCTCTCCAAGCTCCAAGACCAGTCACTGCCTCCCGGGGACTTCTCCCACTGGCTGCGTGGCCACGCCGCCCGCGTGAACTGGCTGGGCCCCCTCCCGGGGTAAGTTCAGGGGGGTAGGGCTGGGTCCCTTGTTTGCGCCGTCAGCTCCCCTGGGCTCTGCCCTAAATCGGGCACCAAAGGTTACCTCACTGGGACGCTGGCTCCAGGCTCTGAAAACAATCACTGCTTCCCCGTATTTGTTCGTTTTCCATCTCTAAATCTGTGTTTGTTATTCAGGGTTCGTAGATTGTTGTGTACATGATCGATTCACTTGTTTTTCGAGTCTTTGTTGCAAGAGGTATCCGAGGTAGCGTCTACCTAGTCCGCCATCTTGGCCCCCCCCCCCCCGCAGGTAGTCTTTTTACTCTTTTGGTGAAGTCTTTGGATGAGCATAGGTGTTTGACTTTTAGGAGCTCCCAGTTACCTAGTTTTTCTTCTGTGTTCTTTATAGTGTTTTGTATACTGTGTATGCGATGTATTAGCCCTCCTAATGTTGTCCCTATTTTTACTTCCATGATCTTTTTCGTTTTAGATTTTATATTTAGGTCTTTGATTCATTTTGAGTTAGTTTTTGTGCATGGAGTGAGGTATGGGTCTTTTTTTATTTTTTTTGCAGATGATTATCCAGTTATGGAAGCACCATTTGTTAAAAAGACTGTCTTTTCCCCATTTAACAGTTTTGGGGCCTTTGTCAAATATGAACTGCACATACGTGGATGGATTTATGTCTGGATTCTCAATTCTGTTCCATTGGTCCATGTATCTGTTTTTGTATCTTGTGTACTTCTTAATGTCATCATCTACCTTGGTCATTTTGCGTAGATTTTTTCCATATTGGGTATTGCCTTTCCCCATCACCAAAAATGATATGTGTACAGTATCCAGAAAGTGATTTCTCCCCTCCTCCTTCCCATACCTGGTAACCGTCAAAGAACATTGCTTTTTGTGTGTATACTTTCTGTGTGTATACCTATTCATATCTGTATAAATGTGGGACCATGAAGTATTTGTCCTTTTGTGATTGACTTATTGCACTCAGTGTCATGTCCTCGAAATTCATCTATGTTTCAATGATTCATCATTATTCTGTATAAATGTGTAGTATTCCACTGTGCATATGTACCACAGTTTATCCATTCACCCATGGATAGATGCTTAGGGTGTTTCCATCTTTTCGCTATGTGGATAATGCTGCAGTGAACATAGGTGTGCATATGTGTATTTGTGTCACTGCTGTTATATCTCTAGGGTGTTTAAGGCAGTCCCTGGGTTATGAACACCTGATTTACAGACAACTTGTACTTACGAACAGACTGTCATACAGCCCATTAAAAATTTGATTTAAATACATATAACGATTTGTAATAACTCATGAAAACGTGCGATTTGAAAGTGTTTAAGTGTCTCATATGTATAGAAAAATAAAATATATACTATTATATTATATTAAGATTGGGCCCAGGTTGCACAGTGGTTTAGATCTAGGGGTGCTACCCAGAAAGTCAGCAGTTTGAATCCACCAGCAGCAACTTGGAAGCCCTGCTGGGGCAGTTCTACTCTGTCCTATATGGCTGCTATGAGTTGTAATCAGCTCAACGGCAGTGCATTATATATTAAGTCAAATATTTGACTAGCTGACACTGAAGAAGAACTGTATGTACCTGTTCTGACTTAACATATAAATTGGACTGAAAGACAGATTTAGGAACCAATCTTGTTTGTAACCCAGGGACTTCCTGTACCTAGGAGTGGGATTGCTGAGTGGTAAAGTATTTCTAGGTTTTTGAGTGCTGCATGATTTTCCAGAAGTTATATCATTTTACAATCCCACCAGCATTCCAATCTCCCCTGCACAGCCTTGCCAGCATTTTTTGTTTTTGATCATTGACATTTTTGTAGGGTTGGGAGAGTATCTCATTACAGTTTTCAATTGCATTTCTCTAGTGACTAATGATCATCAGCATCTTTTCATGTGTTTGTTGGCCACCTGAATGCCCTCTTTTGTGAAGTGTCTGTTCCTGTTCTTTGTCCATTTTTTGATTGGATTATTTGCCTTTTTGTTATTGAGTTAAAGTTTTTTCTATATTATGGAGATTAGACCATTATTAGATGTCTTTTCCAAAGATATTTTTCCCAGTCTGTAGGTTCTGTTTTTACTCTTTTGGTAAATTTTTTTGATAAAACATAATTTTCAGGAGGATCGAAATTACCTAATTTGTCTTCTATTGTACATGCATTTGTAGTGTTTAATAGTGTATTTCTGCAAAAAATTAATTGGAAAAAATAGTTTTTTCCCTGTGTTATCTTCCAGGAACTTCATAGGTTTAGCTTTAATATTTTGGCCTCTGGTCCATTTTGAGTTATTTTTTGTGTGTGGTATGAGTTACAGATCCTGTTTCATTTTTCCACATATGGTTATCTAGTTTCACCAGACCATTTTTTTAGAGACTGTTCTTACTGAATGTACTTTGACCCTTTCTTGAAAATCAGGTGGATGGATTTACTTCTGGGTTCCAGTTCTATTCTGTTGGTCTCTCTGTCCATCATTGTAGCAGTATCAGACTGTTTTGATTACTGTGGCTGTATAGTATGTTCTGAGATGGGGAAGTGTGAGGTCTCTTACTTTGTTTTTCTTCACTTTTCCTTGGCTATTCGGGGCATCTTTCCTTTCCATATAAAGTTTGTGGTTAGTTTTTCCATTTTGATAAAGAACTAGTTGGAATTTGGATTGGGATTACTTTATGTCTATAGATTGCTTTGAGTAATATGGACAT
Source organism: Loxodonta africana (assembly GCF_030014295.1). Taxonomy (NCBI): domain Eukaryota; kingdom Metazoa; phylum Chordata; class Mammalia; order Proboscidea; family Elephantidae; genus Loxodonta; species Loxodonta africana. The sequence goes on along the minus strand of NC_087367.1, from coordinate 42,196,645 downwards.
TTCCACAATGGTAAGTCTTCCAATCCATAGCTCGAAATGTTCTTCCATTTATGTAGGTTTCTTTCAGCTTCTTGCAGTAGTATTTTACAGTTTTCATTTTATATGTCTTTTACATTGCTGGTTAGGTTTATTCCTAGATAGTTTATTGATTTGGGGGCGGTTTTAAATGGCATTGCTTTTTTAATCTACTTTTTGGAGTTTTCCTTGTTATTTTATAGAAGCCCAGCTGATTTTGGTATATTGATTTTGTACCCTGCTAATTTGCTAAATTCTCCTATTACATCCAGCAGCTTTCTTCTGGGATTTTCTTTGTATAGGATCACTTCTTTTGCTATGTTGGTTTTTTTAAAAATAATTTATTTTTTTTTTAATTGTGCTTTAGGTGAAAGTTTACAAAGCAAATTAGTTTCTCATTCAACAATTTATATACAAATTGTTCTGTGATGTTGGTTGCAATCCCTGCGATGTGTCAGCAGTTTCGTCTTGTCTACCCTGGGTTCCCTGTTTCCGTTGTCCCATTTTCCTGTCCCTTCCTGCCTTCTGGTCTTTGCTTTTGGACAGGTGTCGCCCATTTGTTCTCATTTACATGATTGAGCTAAGAAGCATGTTCCTCACCTGGGTTATTGTTTGTTTTATAGACCTGTGTAATCTCTGGCTTCAGTTCTGAGTTAATAGTGTGTCTGGGCAAAAGGGCTACATAAAACAGGGACTTCATCAGCCTAAGACCAGAAGAAGTAGATGGTGCCTGGCTACCACCAGTGACCACCCTGACAGGGAACACAACAGAGAGTCCCTGATGGAGCGGGAGGAAAGTGTGGAGCAGAACTCAAATTCACGTAAAAAGACCAGACTTAGTGGGCTGACTGAGACTGGAGGAACCCCTGAAGCCCTGGACCCTGGACCGTTCCCAAAGCCCACTCTTACAAAGATTAGACTGGACTATAAAATGTAGAATAATACTCGTGAAGAGTGTACTTCTCAGTTCAAGCAGATACACAAGACCAAATGGGTGGCTCCTGTCCGGAGGCAGCATGAGAAGGCAGGAAGGGACAGGAGCTGGTGGGATGGACATGGGAAACCTGGGATGGAAAGAGGGAGCGTGCTGTCGTATTATAGGGATTGTAACTAGTGTCACATAGCAATATGTATATAAATTTTTGTAGGAGAAGTTATCTTGAGCTGTAAACTTTCATGTAAAGCACAATAAAAAAACGTTAAAAATGGGGTTCCTCCTGTCTCTGTCAGAACAATAAAGTCTCTTTTTTTTTTGTGAATTTGAATTTGGTTCTGCATTTTTCTCCTGTTCTGTCTGGGAACTTCTATTGTGATCTCTGTCAGAGCAGTTGTTGGTGGTAGCTGGGCAGCATCTAGTTGTTACGGGCTCAACCTGGTGAAGGCAGTGGTAGTCGCAGTCCATCAGTCCTTTGCACTAACATTTCCCATGTGTCTTTGGTTTTCTTCATTCTCTTTTGTTCCAGCGAGGATGGGACCAATAGATGTATTTTATATGGCCACCGGCAAGCTTTTAAGACCCCAGTGCTACTCAGCAAATTCAGATGTAGAATAGTTTCTGTATGAACTTTGTTATTGCCAGTTGACCTAGATGTCTAAGACCATGGTCTCCAACCCTCAGCCCGGTAACTGTGTTCCTCTGGGTGTTTGGATGTGTTAGTGAAGTTTCTATGATTTTGCCTTGGTCTGTTGCGCTGACTTCCCCTACAATGTGTACTGTCTTTCCCTTCACCAGGTTACCACTTACCTACTATCTAGTTAGTGATTTCACCTCCTCAACCCTCCCCTCTCTCATAACTGCCAAAGAGTGTTTCTTTCTGGGTATAAATCTTGAGTTTTTATCATAGTGGTCTCATAGAATATTTGTCCTTTTGAGATTGACTTATTTCACTCAATGTAATGCCCTGTAGGTTCATCCGTATCATGAGATGTTTTGTGAATTCATTATTGTTCTGTATCGTTGCGTCATATTCCATTGTGTATATGTACCATAATTTGTTCATCCATTCATCTGTTGATGGGCACTTTGGTTGTTTTCATCTTCTTGATATCTTGAATAATGCTGCAATGAACATGGGTATGCACATGTGTATTCATGTGGTGGCTCTTATTGCTCTAGGATAGATTCCCAGGAGTGGAACTGCTGGATTGTATGGTAGTTCTACTTGTAACTTTTTAAGGAGATGCCATACCATTTTCCATAGTGGTTGTACCATTTTAGATCCCCACCAGTGGTGTATAAGAGTTCCAGTCTCCCTGTAACTGCTCCAACATTTGTTATTTTTTTATTTTTTTGTGCCAGTAATATCGGAATGAAATGGTATCTCATGGTACTTTTGATTTGCATTTCTCTAATGGCTAATGATCGCAAGCATTTCCTCACGTGCCTGTTAGCTGCTTGAATGTCTTCTTTGGTGAAGTGTCTGTTCATATCATTTGCCCATTTTTTAATTAGATTATTTGTCTTTTTACTGTTGAGATATCAAACTATTCTGTAAATTTTAGAAATTAGACCTTTGTTGGATATTTCATAGCCAAATTTTTTTTCCTGGTCTTTAGGTTCTTTTTTTACTCTCTTGGTGGTCTTTTGATGAACATAAGTGTTTAATTTTTAGGAGTTCCCAGTTATCTAGTTTATCCTCTGGTGTTTGTGCATTTTAGTTATGGCTTATTTTCTATGTATGTCATGTATTAGGGCCGTAGCGTTGTCCCTATTTTTTCTTCCATGATCTTTATAGTTTTAGGTTTTATATTGAGATCTTTGATCTATCATTTATTAGTTTTTGTATATGGTGTGAGTTGTGGGTCCTGTTCCATTTTTTTTTTTACAGATGGACATCTGGTTTTGCCAGCACCATTTGTTGAAGACACTGTGTTTCCCCTACTTAATGGACTTTGGGCCTTTGTCAAAGATCAGCTGACCGTAGGTGAATCAATTTACCTCTAGGTTCTCGATTCTTTTCCATTGGTTTATGTGTCTGTCATTTTACCATTACCAGGCTGTTTTGACTACCATGTCTGTTATGGTAGGTTCTGAGATCAGGTAATATGAGACCTCCTACTTTCTTCTTCTTCTTCAGTAATGCTGTCTTAGTTATCTAGTGCTGCTATGATGAATACCACAAGTGGATGGCTTTAACAAAGAGAAATTTATCCTCTCACAGTCTAGGAGGCTAGAGGTCAGAATTCAGGGTACCAGCTCCAGGGAAAGGCTTTTTTTCTCTGTTGCCTCTGGGGGAAGGTCCTTGTCATCAATCTTCCCCAGCTGAGGAGCTTCTCAGCACAGGGACCACAGGTCCAAACGACATGCTATTTTCCTGGCTCTTGTTTCTTGCTAGTATGAGGTCCCCATGTCTCTTTGCTCACTTCTATCTTTTGTGTCTCAAAAGAGATTGACTTAAGTCAAAACCTAATCTTGTACATTGATTAGACAGTACATAAACAAAAAACCAAACCAAACCCAGTGCTGTCAAGTCAATTCCGACTCATAGCAACCCTATAGAACAGAGTAGAAGTGCCCCATAGAGTTTCCAAGGAGCACCTGGCGGATTCAAACTGCCAACCCTTTGGTTAGCAGCCGTAGCACTTAACCACTGTGCCACCAGAGTTTCCAGACAGTACACAACTGCCTCTAATCCTGTTTCATCAACAGCATAGAAGTAGGATTTACAGCACATAGGAAAATCACATTAGGTGACAAAATGGTGGACAATCACGCAGTATTGGGAATCATGGCCTAGCATAGTTGATACACATTTCACAGAGACACAATTCAATCCATAACAAATGCTTTGCTTCTCTGGGACTTCCTTCCGTTCCTTATAAAGTTGGTGATTAGTTTTTCCACATTGTTAAAGAATGCTGTTGGTATTTTGATTGGGATTGCCTTATATTTGTAGATTGCTTTGGGTAGGATTGACATTTTTGTAATGCTGAGTCTTCCTATCCATGAGTATGGTATGATTTTCCATTTATGTAGGTCTCTTTTGTTTCCTTGCAGTACTTTTTTGTAGTTTTCTTTGTATATGTCTTTTACATTCTTGGTTATATTTATTCCTAAGTATTTTATTTTATTAGGTGCTGTTATAAATGGTATTGCTTTTCTGATTTTGTTTTGATAGTTCTCTTGGCTGGTATATAGGAATCCAACTGATATTTTGTATGTTTATCTTGTATTCTGCTACTCTGCTGAATCTATTATTTCCAGTAGTTTTCTTGTGGAATCTTTGGGGTTCTCTATGTACAGGATCATATCATCTGTGAATAGTGATGATTTTACTTCTTCTTTCAATTTGGATGCCCTGTATTTTTCCTGCCATATTGGTCTAGCTCAGACTTCCAGCATAATGTTAAATAGGAGTAGTGATAAAGAGTGTCCTTGACTTGTTCCTGTTCTCAGGGTAAATGTTTTCATCTTCTCTCTGTTAGGAATGACGTTGGCTCTTGGTTTTGATGTTGAGGAATTTCCCCTCTATTCCTACTTTATTGAGAGTTTTTTATCAGGAAGGGTGTCAGACTTCATCAGATGCCTTTTGTGCATTGACTGATACGATTGTGTAATTATTTTCTTTTGTTCTATTTGTGTGGTGGATTACCTTGATTGATTTTCTAATGTTGAACCATCCTTGCATACCTGGTTGATTGTGGTATATTTTTTTTTTGATGTGATGCTAAATTGTATTGGCTAGAATTTTGTTGAGAATTTTGTGTCTAATTTTCTTTTTGTGGTGTCTTTGCCTGGCTTTGGTATCAGAGTTATACTAGCTTCATAGAATGAATTCGGGGGGTATTCTTTCATTTTCTATGCTCTGAAATAGTTTGAGTAGTACTGGTGTTAGCTGTTCTCTGAATATTTGGTAGAATTCTCCAGTGAATCTGTCCGAGCCAGGGCTGTTTTTTTTTTTTTTTTATTACCTCTTCAATTTTTTGTCTTGTTCTGAGTTTGTTCAGATTTTTCAGTCTCACTTTGTGTTAATTTAGGTATGCATTGCGTTTCTACAAATTTGTCCCTTTCCTCTAAGTTCTCAAATTTGTTGGCGTACAGTTTTTCATAGCATTCTGTTATGATCCTTTTTATTGCAGTTGGGTCTGTTGTAATGTCTCCCATCTCATTTTTTATTTGGGTTATTTGTTTCATCTCCTGTTTTTCTTTTGTCAGTTTGGCCAGTGGTTTGTTGATTTTGTTGATCTTTTCAAAGAACCAACTTTCGGTCTCGTTGATTCTTTCTATTGTTTTTCTGTTTTCCATTATGATTTATTTCTGCTCTGATGTTTATTATTTTCTTTGGTGACTTGAGCTTCTTTTGCTGCTCTCTGTTTGCGTTATGTTGTTGTTGTTAGGTGCCATCGAGTTGGTTCTGACTCATAGTGACCCTATGCACAACAGAACGAAACACTGCCCGGTCCTGCGCCAACCTTACAATCATTGCTATGCTTGAGCTCATTGCTGTAGCCACTGTGTCAGTCCACCTGATTGAGGGTCTTGCTCTTTCCACTAACCCTATACTTTGTCAAGCATGATGTCCTTCTCCAGGGACTGATCCCTCCTAACAATGTGTCCAAAGTATGTAAGATGCAGTCTTGCCATCCTTGCCTCTAAGGAGCATTCTGATTGTACTTCCTCTAAGACAGATTTGTTCATTCTTTCGGCAGTCTGTGGTATATTCAGTATTCTTCGCCAATGGCACAATTCAAAGGCGTCAGTTCTTCAGTCCTCCTTATTCGTTGTCCAGCTTTCACATGCATATGAGGTGATTGAAAATACCATGGCTTGGGTCAGGTGCACCTTAGTCTTTGAGGTGACGTCTTTGCTCTTTTAACACTTTAAAGAGGTCCTTTGCAGCAGATTTACCCAATGCAATGTGTCTTTTGATTTCTTGACTGCTGCTTCCCTGGCTGTTGATTGTGGATCCAAGTAAAATGAAATCCTTGACAACTTCAATCTTTTCTCCATTTATCATGTTGCTCATTGGTCCAGTTGTAAGGATTTTTGTTTTTTTTTTATGTTGAGTTGCAATCTGTAGTGAAGGCTGTGGTCTTTGATCTTCATTAGTAAGTGCTTCAAGTCCTTTTCTCTTTCAGCAAGCAAGGTTGTATCATCTGCATAACACAGGTTGTTAATGAGTCTTCCTCCAATCCTGATGCCATGTTCTTCTTCATATAGTACAGCTTCTTGATTATTTGCTCAGCAGTTTGTGTTACAGGGCTAACAATTTGATTTTGGCCCTTCTTTTTTTAATGTATGCTTTTATTTCTGGAAATTGACCTCAGAGCACTGCCTTTGCTGTATTCCAAAGGTTTTGGTATGATGTGTTTTCATCCACATTTGATTCTAGGAAGTTTTTATTCCACTTTTGATTTCTTCTATAGCCCAGTGGCTTTTAAGCAAGGTGTTACTCAGTTTCTAAGTTTTTATTTTTTTCCCCTTTTTCTTCTGTTACTGATTTCTACTTTTGTGTCATTGCATTTTACTTAGAGTTCCTTTGTTGGCTAAAATGGTGGTCTGTTCTGGAGAATGTTTCGTATGCATTGGAAAAGAACATATACTTTGCTGCTGTTGGGTGAAGTGTTCTATACATGTCTATGAGGTCAATTTGATTGTGGACTTCAGAACTTCTGTATCGTTGTTGAGTTTTTTACTAGATGTTCTGTCCTTTACCAAGAGTGGTGTGTTGAAGTCTCCTACTATTACTGTGGAACTGTCAATTTCTCTTTTCAGTGCTGTTAGAATTAGTTTTTATGTATTTTGGAGCCCTGTCGTTGGGTGCGTAGGTATTTATTGAGGTTATGTCTTCTTGGTGGATTATCCCTTTAATCATTACATAATACCATTCCTTGTCTTTTATGGTGGATTTTGCCTTAAAGTCTACTTTACTGAGATTAATTTTACTGCTCCTGCTTTTTTTTGATTGCTGTTTGCTTGATGTATTTTTTCCGTCTTTTGATTTTTAATGAAATTATGTATTTGTGGCTAAGGCGTGTCTTTTGTAGACAGCATATAGATTGTTGTTGCTTTTAGGTGCTGTCAAGTTGGTTCTGATCCATAGTGACCCTTTGTACAACAGAACAAAACACTGTCCAGTCCTGCACCATCCAACAGTTGCATGTTGATGGGTCCTGTTTTTTTTTAATCCGTTTTGTCATTCTCTCTTTATGGGTGCATTTAAGCCATTTACATTCAGTGTGATTATTGATAGCTGCGAGTTTATTGCTGTCATTTTGTTGTGGTTTTTTTTGTTGTGCTGGTGTTTTCTTAGTTCCTCTTACTTTCTGGTTCTGATTTCCTGTAGTTTGTGGAATTTCTTTTCATTCTTTCGTTATTCTAGATTATCTATTTATTGAGTTTTTATGTTTTTCTTTTTTATTATGATGAGTAGATTTGTTAACTATCTTTGTGGTTATGTTCAAATTTACGCTTATCTTCCTAAGTTTGACCTAGTCTTTTATTACTTGATATCACCTTGATTGCCTCTCTATTTGAACGTTCTGTACCTGCAATGTTTGATCCCCTTTTCATCGTTTTGATGTTGTCATTTACGGATTTCCATCTCTGGTTCCCTGTTTTAAATCTTTTTTTTTTTTAATTATTGAGAGTTCTTTACCTAGGTATGGCTGATGCTGTCCTTTGTCCTAGCCTCAGTTTGTTGTCTGGTGTTATTGGTTCTCTAACTGAGGGACTTCCTTAATATTTCTTGTAAATTTGGTTTGGTTTTTACAAATCCTCTTACTTTTTGTTTATCTGGAAATGTCCTAATTTTGCCAGCATATTTGAGAGAGAGTTTGGCAGGATATATTATTTTTAGGTTGGCAGTATTTTTTTCAAGGTTTTGTATATGTCATCCCATTGCCTTCTTGCCTGCATAGTTTCTGCCAAGTAATCAGAGTTTAGTCTTATTGTTTCTCCTTTGTAAGTGACTTTCTTTTTTCTAGAGCTGCTCTCAGAATTCTTTGTGTTTGGTTTTGGTGAGTGTGATGTCTTGGAGACTTTCTTTTGGGGTCTATACTCGGTGGCACTGGGTTGATACTATATGGGGTTGGTTGAGCTTCTTGGATGGTCAGCTTTTTGTCTTTCATGATATGTGGGAAGTTTTCTGCCAGCAAATCTTCAACAGCCCTCTCTGTTTTCCTTTTTCTTTCCGTGTTCTGAAACTCTGTCATGTGTACATTTTTGCTGTTGATAGTGTCCCACATAATGCTTAGGTTTTTTTCTGATTTTTCCTTAAACAAATTGGTGTCCATGGGTATGTCTTCAATCTCTGTGATTCTGCCTTCCATTGTTTCAGATTTGCCCCTAAAACCTTCTATTGAGTTTTCCATGTCTGAAATTTCATTTATCTTTTCGATTTCTAGTTTCTGGTGTTGTAAGATTGCTAATTGTTTATTTTGTTCTGGTGTTATTTCCCTGAAATCTTCTCTTGGTTTGTCTGTATTTTCCTTGACTTTGGCTATGTTTATGTTGATTTTGTCTGTTTTCCATTATTTTGCCTATTTTTCCTTGGTTTTGTTTTTATTTTCTTTGATTTCTTTCCTGAGCTCTTGGACAGCCCTAAATATTAGTCTTTTGAATTCCATATTAGGTAGTTCCACTGTCTTTCCTTCTACTGGATGGTTATCTCATTATTTTGGTCACTTGTTGGAACTATCTTTTCCTACTTTTTGGTATTTTTTGGTATTGCCTGCCCTCTCCAAGACATTCAGGTATTAATTTCTTTGTTGATTTAATGTTTGTTTTTTCATCCTGCTTATTTGTTTTGTTTTGATATGTCTCAGCAGGTGGGCTTGGCGTACTTTGTTTCTTACTCACTTGCAGGCATGATAGCTCTCACCATCTTCTCTGGATGAGCAGTCCACATTGCTCAGCTGTGATGCAGCACAATAGAACTTGCTGGTTGGGAGAGCACAGGGCTGGAATGCCCAGCTATGGGGCAGTGGGACAGAGCCAGCAGGGAGGGAAGAGGCATGGGCACAGGGCTGAGTCTCTGGCTGCAGTATAGTGGCTCAGAATCATTAGGGAGAGAGGAAGGTGCATCTGGGTTGCTTTGCTGTGACACAGCCAAACTGGCCAGCCCAAGGAGGGAGGTGTGTAGAGCTGGGTTGTTTGACTGTAGCACAGTGGGGTGTAACTTGTGGGAAGAAGAGAGGCATAGGGGAGGCAAAGAGGGTGAGGATGGGAGTAGATATAGGGAGGGTTTGTACTGTGGTCCCTGGTAGTCTGGTGCTAGGGTAGAGTAGTTCTTGCCACTGTTTGCCAGAAGGATGGTATTGTAGGAGCGTGTTCCTCTGGTTACTGTGTGAGAGTGTCTGAGCACCTCCTTGAGTTGCAACCAGCAAACAGGACCTTACTTCGCTCTGAGTGTGTCTGCGCCATTCCTCTATCTTCTAGCGGACGTTCTATGAAGGAGACTTTCTTTGTTCTTTGTGCAGGGTTTTTGGCTTTGTCTCAAGATGGCTTGGCTGTGCCGTGCTGGTTGGCAGGGAACCTCCACTCCATATTTTGTTCGCTGTTTTCGATGAATGTCTTCTTTTCAGCGGCTTCTGATCTAATGCTTTATCCTTTCATTTAAAGTACAGGGTTCCAGAATTGATGTCTGTATCTGTTCTACTTGGCTTCTCAGGTCTCTGTTGCAGAGGGATGGCTTGGTGCCTCTGACTAGTCCGCCATCTTGGCTTGTGATGTTAGATTTTTAAAAATGCTTTTTACCCAGTGACAGGATCATATAGTTTTTCTTATTTTAGTCTTTTAGTAAGATCAGTTGCATTAATATATTTTCACATATTAAACCAATCATGTATTGCTGGGATAAATCCCACTAAGTCATAATGTGTTCTTGTTTTTATAGATTTTTGGATTTGAGTTGCTAAGATTTTGTATAGAATTTTTGCATCTACATTCATTAAGAATATTGGTCTGCATTTTACTTTTCTTGTAATATTTTTTTTTGGTTTTGGTATCAGGGTGATGCTGGCCTCATAGAATGAGTTAGTAAACCATTCCCTAGTCGTCAATTTTCTGGAACATTGTGTATGACTTCCTTAAATGTTTGGTAGAATTCTCTAATGAAACTTCTCGAGACTTAGGTTTTCTTTATGGGAAAAGTATTAACTACTGATTCAATTTTTTAAATACCTTATTTCTTCTTAAGTGAGCTTTGTATCTTTCAAGGAATTAGTCTGTTTCATGGTTGTAAAATTTATTGGTATCACGTTGTTCATTTTATTCCAATATTAGTTTTTTGCCATTTGTATAATCTTTTTTTTTTTTTTTTCTCTAGTAATGTCATGTCTGCCTTTCTCGATATTGGTAATTCGTGGTTTCTTTCTGTGATTCTTGATTGGCCTGTCTAGACATTTATCAGGTTTTTTAGTCTTCTCAAAGGAACAACTTTTGGCTTCATTTTTTTCTATTTCACTGATTTCTGTTCTGATTTTCATTATAAATTCTGCTTACCTTGGGTTTAATTTGCTATTTTTCTAGTTTCTTAAGGTAGAAACTGAGGTCAGATTATTTGCTCAGTGCTCTAAGTTTCCTCTTAAGTAGAGCTTTAGTGAGGTTCCACAGATTTGATAATTTCATGTTTTCATTTTCTTTCAGTTAAAACACTTAATAATTTCCCTTTTGATTTCTTTATTGGCTCATGGATTTTTACAGTTAGATAAGTTGTTAGTTGCCATATATTTGGAGATCTTCCAGAAATTTTTTTGTTACCGATTTCCAGTTTAATAAGCATTGTGGTTAAAGAACATACTTCATATGATCTCAATCCTTTAAAATTTATTCAGACTTGTTTTATGGTTCAGAACATGGTTTATCTTGGTAAGTATTACCCCGTGCACTTGAAAATAATGTATAGTCTGTTGTTGTTGGTTGGAGTGTTTTATCAGTGTCAATTAGGCTAAGTTCATTGATAGTGTTGTTCAAGTCCTCTGTATCCTTTTTAGTTTTCTGCCTACTTGTTTTATCAATTATTGCAAAAGAAATATTGAAGTCTTCTATTGTAATTACGGGTTTGTGTGTTTTTGCAGGTCTGTGAGGTTTTGCTTCAAGTATTTTGAAGCTCTGTTGTTAGGTACATAAACATTTAGGATTGTTATATCTTCTTATGAATTACTCCTTTTAACATTATGAAATTACCTTCTTTATACCTAGTAATAGTCTTTGCTGTAAAATGTACTTTCTATTGTATTAATATTGCTACACTAGATTTTCTTTGATTAGTGTTAGCCTAGCATGTTTTTTTGCATCCTTTTATTTTTAACGTAATTTTGTTTTTATACTTAAAGTGTACTTTTTGCCAGCAGCATGTATTTGGCTCTATCTTCTCTGATACTCTGTCCTGAGAAGTACAGCTAGCTATCCTGTTATCCCGGACCCTCGGAACCTCATCTGAGGGAATCTCCTGTGCTGTAGCTAAGCTCCTACTCCCTGTGCTATAAACTGGAAATTCTCTAAAGGTCATAAGTTAGGACAATTTGTTTCCCATCTCTCACGACTCACTGTCCTTCATTGCCTGGTGCCAGTCTCTTACAATCATTGGTTCATAAAATTTGTGTTTTTTTTTCTTGTTTGTTTCAAGTGGGAGGGTTAATTTAGTGTCTGTTACTCCATCTGGTAGAAGCGGAAGCCTGATGATATCCTGTAGATTTTGATATATTTTCATTTTTACTCATTTAAAAATATAATTTTCTTGTGATATCCTGTTTGATCCATAGGTTATTTAGTAGTGAATTGTTTATTTAATTTAAAAAATATTTGGAGATTTGCCAATTTTTTTCTGTTTTTGATGCCTAATTTAATTCCATTATGGTTGGACATGGAGCCCTTGTTGTGCAACAGTTAAGCACTTGACTGTTAACGTAAAAAGTTGGCGGTTTGAACCTACCCAGCAGCTCCACAGGACAAAGACCTGGTGATCTGCTTCTGTAAAGATTACAGCCTAGAAAACCCTATGGGACGGTTTTATTCTGTCACAAAGAGTCTCTGTGAGTTGAAAATGTATTTGGTGGCACCCAACAGCAACAAGAACAACATGGTCAGAGAACATACTTTGAATTATTTAAATTCTTTTAAATATATTGATTTTTTTTTTTTTGGTCCCAGAATATGGCCTAGCCTGAAAAAATGTCCTGTGTATGCTTAAAAAGAATGCGTGTTCTACTGTTGTTGGCTTGAGTGTAGAGTAAATATCAGTTAGATCAAGTTTGCAGATCATATCCTGTAAATATACTAGGGTCAAATTATTTGATAGCGTTGTTCAAGTCTTCTACATACTTGCTGATCAAGTTATTTTTTCTTCTTTGTCAAGTATTAAGAGTGTAGTATTGAAATCTCCAACTATAATTGTTGCATTGTGTATTTTAACTTTTAAAAAATAATTCAATAACAGCTTTATTGAGATATAATTCACATAGCAGAAATCAATATTTAATGCGTAATATCCCAGTGGTTTTTAATATATTCATGAAGTTGTGTAGCCATCATCACAATCAATTTTAGAATATTTTCATCACCCGGAAAAGAAATCCTGTACCCATTAAGCAGTAACTCCCATCACATCCCACCCATATCCCCACTACCAGACCTAGGCAACCATCAGTCTATTTTCTGTCTCTAAAGATTTTCCTATTCTGGACATTTAATATAAATGAAATCATACCATGTGATCATTTGTTACTAACTTCTTCCACTTAGCATGTTTTCAAGGCCCAACTGAGTTGTCATATCAGTTTTTATCAATACTTCATTCTTTTTTATTTTGGAATGATATTCCATTTTAGGATATGCCACATTTTGTCCTATCAGTTCATCGGTTAATGGGCATTTGGGTTGTTTTTGCTTTTTAGCTATTATGAATTATGCTGCTATGAGCTTTTGTGTACAAGTTTTTATGTGGACATATGTTTTCATTTCTCTTGGGTATATATATATACCTGGGAGGGGAATTTCTGGGTCAAATAGTAACTCTGTATTTAACTTTTTGAGGAACTGTCAGACTGTTTTCCACCACAGCTGTACCATTTTACATTCAAATGGAGGAGGGTTCTAATTTTTCCAAATCTACACCAACACTTATAATTTTCCTTTTTTTGTATAATAGCTATTCTAGTGGTTGTGAAGTGGTATCTCATTGTAGCTTTGATTTGCATTTCCCTGATGGCTAATGATGTTGACCATCTTTTCATGTACCTACTGGCCATTCATTTATTTTGTTGGAGAAATTTCTATTCGTATCCTTTGTCAATTTTTAAATTGGGTTGTTCGATTTTTCATTAATGAGTGGTAAGGATTCTTGCGTATTCTAGATACAAGTCCCTTATCAGATACATGATATGCAAATATTTTCTCTCATTCTGTGAGTTTTTAATTTTGTGTTTCTTGACAATATTGAAACTTCCAACCCATAAACACGGTTTGCCTTTAAATTAGGTCATTAATTTCTTTGAACAATGTTTTGGAGTTTTGAGAGTATAGGTATCGCATTTAATTTGTTAAATTTATTACTAGGCATTTTATTCTTTTTGTTGCTGTTGTAAATAGAATTATTTTCTTAATTTCATTTTCAGTTTTCTTTTTATAAGTGTATAGAAATAAAATTGATTTTTGTATGTTTGATCTTATCCTGCAGGACTGGCTTGTTTTTTTGGGTCTTGCAGGTTTCCTGTCTTTGACAGGGTATAGTCTTACCACTTCTCTATCACTCGTTTTCGTAGAAAATATTGTAGTTTTCCCCCTCTGACGGGTTTCTGCCTGTCTTGGTTATTTAGTGCCGCTATAACAGAAATACCACAAGAGGATAGCTTTAACAAACAAATTAATTTTCTCACAGCTTAGAAGACTCAATGTCCAAATTCAGGGTGCTGGCTATAGGGGAAGGCTTCCTCTCTTTGTTGGCTCTGGAGGAAAGTCCTTGTTTCTTCAGCTTCTGCTCTCTGGTTCCTTGGAGATCTCCATGTGTCTTACCTTCTCTCTCCTTTCTTTGCTCGTTAAATCTCTTTTATATCTCAAAAGAGGTTGACTGAACATACACCCTACAGTAATCCTGACTCATTAACATACCAGAGAGAACTCATTCCCAAACAGGTTTATACCACAGGCATAAAAAAGAAGAAAAAAAAAAAATCAAAAACCCATTGCTGTCGAGTCGATTCTGACTCATAGTGACCCTATAGGACAGCGTAGAACTGCCTCATAGGATTTCCAAGGAACACCTGGTAGATTCAAACTGATGACCTTTTGGTTAGCAGATGTAGTAGCTCTTAACCACTACACCACTAGGGTTTCCACCATAGAGGTAAGGATTTACAACACAAATTTTTGGGGGACACAGTTCAGTCTACTGCCTTACATAAAAAAATATAGGTTGTGGCTTTTGCAAGTTTTACTGTACATGATGATGTCTTCTGATAAGAGTTTTGCTTATTCCTTTCTAATCTGGGTGCCTTTTACCGTATTTTTACGGAAATAACACACATCTTTTTTTTTTTTTTTTTTTTTTTTACCAACTGCTCCCTCCCATTATGAGGTATTTTCATCAGTATTCTATGCACTTTTTTTTTTTTTTTTTAAATAACAGCAACGTGTAAAAAAGCTTGGCATAGTGGCACTTGTGAAAATACCTCATGACGCGAGGGAGCGGTTGGCAAACAAATGTAGGAGGTGTGCATTGTTTGAGTTAAAACATATTTTTTTCTTGCCTAATTATTATGACTAGAGCTTGCAATACAATGTTAAGTGGAAGTGGTGAGAACAGACATCCTTACCTTGTCCTGTACTTGGAGGGAAAACATTCAGTCTTTTTTTGTTTTTTAAATTTAATCATGGTAAAATATATGTAACATAAAATTTGCCATTTTAACTGTTTTTAAGTGTACAATTCAGTGGCATTAATTACATTCACAATATTGTGGAGCCATGTCCACTATGTATTTCCCCAAAATTTTTGTAACCCCAAAACTCTGTAACCATTGAGCAATAAATCTCCCTCTTCCCCTTCACCCTGGTAATCTCTAATTAGTTTTCTGTCTCTATAAATTTTCTTATCCTAGATATTCAGATTTTCTGTTTCTTCTTCAGTCAGTTTTAATAGTTTTTGTCTTTTTAGGAATTCATCCATTTCATCTATCTAATTTGTCCCTTACAGTCACTTTTATTTCCGTAGTGATGTCTCCTTTTGCATTGCTGATCTTGTTAACTTGAATCCACCCCCCCACGCCCGCCCATTGGTGAGTATACCTAAAGGTTTGTCTTTTTTTTGTTGATCTTTTAAAGAACCAGCTTTTGGTGATTTTTCTCTATTGTTTTTATATTCTCTATTTCATTTATTTTTGATCTAATTTTATTATTTACTGGTTCCTACTTGCGTTGGGTTTAGATTGTTCTTATTTTAGTTTCTTAAGGTGGAAGATTAGGCTATTGATTAGAGATTTTTCTTTTTTAAAAAAATAGAGGTATTTGCAGCTATTAATTTTCCTCCAATAATTGCTTTAGCTGCATTACATACATTTCAGTATGTTGTATTTTTGTTTTCATTCACCTTAAGGTATTCTCTAATTTCCATTGTGATTTTTTTCTTTGGCCTATTGGTTACTTAGGAGTATATTGTTTTATTTTCACATATTTGTGAATTTCATAATTTTCTTTCTGTTACTGATTTCTAATTTCATTCTATTGTGGTCAGAGAACATATTTTGTATGACTTCGGTTCTTTTAAATTAATTGAGGCTTCTGTTATGGCCTGACACGTCGTCTGTCCTGGGGAATGTTCCATGTGTGCTTGAGGAGAGTGTATGTTCTGCTATTGTTGGATGAGTGTTCTATTCATGCCTGTCAGGATTAGCTGGTTTATAGTGTTGTTCTCTTCTATCTTCTTGTTGATCATCTGCCTAGTTCTGTTGATTTTTTTTTTTTAATAACTTTTATTAAGCTTCAAGTGAACGTTTACAAATCCAGTCAGTCTGTCACATATAAGTTTACATACATCTCACTCCCTACTCCCACTTGCTCTCCCCCTCTTGAGTCAGCCCTTTCAGTCTCTCCTTTCTTGACAATTTTGCCGGCTTCCCTCTCTCTCTATCCTCCCATCCCCCCTCCAGACAAGAGTTGCCAACACAATCTCAAGTGTCCACCTGATATAATTAGCTGACTCTTCATCAGCATCACTCTCCCACCCGCTGACCAGTCCCTTTCATGTCTGATGAGTTGTCTTCGGGGATGGTTCCTGTCCTGTGCCAACAGAAGGTCTGGGGAGCATGGTCGCCAAGATTCCTCTAGTCTCAGTCAGACTGTTAAGTTTGGTCTTTTTATGAGAATTTGGGGTCTGTATCCCACTGATCTCCTGCTCCCTCAGGGGTCCTCTGCTGTGCTCCCTGTCAGGGCAGTCATCGATTGTGGCCAGGCACCAACTAGTTCTTCTGGTCTCAGGATGATGTAGGTCTCTGGTTCATGTGGCCCTTTCTGTCTCTTGGGCTCTTAGTTGTCGTGTGGCCTTGGTGTTCTTCATTTTCCTTTGCTCCAGGTGGGTTGAGACCAATTGATGCATCTTAGATGGCCGCTTGTTAGCATTTAAGACCCCAGATGCCACATTTCAAAGTGGGATGCAGAATGATTTCATAATAGAATTATTTTGCCAATTGACTTAGAAGTCCCCTTAAACCATGGTCCCCAAACCCCCGCCCTTGCTCCGCTGACCTTTGAAGCATTCATTTTATCCCGGAAACTTCTTTGCTTTTGGTCCAGTCCAATTGAGCTGACCTTCCATGTATTGAGTGTTCTCTTTCCCTTCACCTAAAGCAGTTCTTATCTACTGATTAATCAATAAAAAAACCCTCTCCCACCCTCCCTCCCTCCCCTCCTCATAACCACAAAAGTATGTGTTCTTCTCAGGTTTACTATTTCTCAAGATCTTATAATAGTGGTCTTATACAATATTTGTCCTTTTGCCTCTGACTAATTTCGCTCAGCATAATGCCTTCCAGGTTCCTCCATGTTATGAAATGTTTCAGAGATTCGTCACTGTTCTTTATCGATGCGTAGTATTCCATTGTGTGAATATACCACAATTTATTTACCCATTCATCCGTTGATGGACACCTTGGTTGCTTCCAAATTTTTCCTATTGTAAAGAGAGCTGCAATAAACATGGGTGTGCATATATCTGTTTGTATGAAGGCTCTTGTATCTCTAGGGTATATTCCGAGGAGTGGGATTTCTGGGTTGTATGGTAGTTCTATTTCTAACTGTTTAAGATAACGCCAGATAGATTTCCAAAGTGGTTGTACCATTTTACATTCCCACCAGCAGTGTATGAGAGTTCCAATCTCTCCACAGCCTCTCCAACATTTATTATTTTGTGTTTTTTGGATTAATGCCAGCCTTGCTGGTGTGAGATGGAATCTCATCGTAGTTTTAATTTGCATTTCTCTAATGGCTAATGATCGAGAGCATTTTCTCATATATCTGTTGGCTTCCTGAATATCTTCTTTAGTGAAATGTGTGTTCATCTCCTTTGCCCACTTCTTGATTGGGTTGTTTGTCTTTTTGGGGTTGAGTTTTGACAGAATCATGTAGATTTTAGAGATCAGGCGCTGGTCGGAGATGTCATAGCTGAAAATTCTTTCCCAATCTGTAGGTGGTCTTTTTACTCTTTTGGTGAAGTCTTTAGATGAGCATAGGTGTTTGATTTTTAGGAGCTCCCAGTTATCGGGTTTCTCTTCATCATTTTTGGTAATGTTTTGTATTCTGTTTATACCTTGTATTAGGGCTCCTAGGGTTGTCCCAATTTTTTCTTCCATGATCTTTATCGTTTTAGTCTTTATGTTTAGGTCTTTGATCCACTTGGAGTTAGTTTTTGTGCATGGTGTGAGGTATGGGTCCTGTTTCATTTTTTTGCAAATGGATATCCAGTTATGCCAGCACCATTTGTTAAAAAGACTATCTTTTCCCCAATTAACTGGCACTGGTCCTTTGTCAAATATCAGCTGCTCATACGTGGATGGATCTATGTCCGGGTTCTCAATTCTGTTCCATTGGTCTATGTGTCTGTTGTTGTACCAATACCAGGCTGTTTTGACTACTGTGGCTGTATAATAGGTTCTGAAGTCAGGTAAAGTGAGGCCTCCCACTTTCTTCTTCTTTTTCAGTAGTGCTTTGCTTATCCAGGGCTTCTTTCCCTTCCATATGAAATTGGTGGTTTGTTTCTCTATCCCCTTAAAATATGACATTGGAATTTGGATCGGAAG
Source organism: Loxodonta africana (assembly GCF_030014295.1). Classification (NCBI taxonomy): domain Eukaryota; kingdom Metazoa; phylum Chordata; class Mammalia; order Proboscidea; family Elephantidae; genus Loxodonta; species Loxodonta africana. The sequence goes on along the minus strand of NC_087367.1, from coordinate 42,178,399 downwards.
TGCGTTAAATGTATAGATGGCTTTTGGTAGAATAGACATTTTTACTATGTTAAGTCTTCCTATCCATGAGCAAGGTATGTTTTTCCACTTAAGTATGTCCTTTTGAATTTCTTGTAGTAGAGCTTTGTAGTTTTCTTTGTATAGGTCTTTTACATCCTTGGTAAGATTTATTCCTAAGTATCTTATCTTCTTGGGGGCTACTGTGAGTGGTATTGATTTGGTTATTTCCTCTTCGGTGTTCTTTTTGTTGATGTAGAGGAATCCGAGTGATTTTTGTATGTTTATTTTATAACCTGAGACTCTGCCAAACTCTTCTATTAGTTTCAGTAGTTTTCTGGAGGATTCCTTAGGGTTTTCTGTGTATATAATCATGTCATCTGCAAATAGTGATAACTTTACTTCTTCCTTGCCAATCTGGATACCTTTTATTTCTTTGTGTAGCCTAATTGCCCTGGCTAGGACTTCTGGCACGATGTTGAATAAGAGCGGTGATAAAGGGCATCCTTGTCTGGTTCCCGTTCTCAAGGGAAGTGCTTTCAGGTTCTCTCCGTTTAGAGTGATATTGGCTGTTGGCTTTGCATAGATGCCCTTTATTATGTTGAGGAATTTTCCTTCAATTCCTATTTTGGTAAGAGTTTTTATCATGAATGGGTGTTGGACTTTGTCAAATGCCTTTTCTGCATCAATTGATAAGATCATGTGGTTTTTGTCTTTTGTTTTATTTATGTGATGGATTACATTAATGGTTTTTCTGATATTAAACCAGCCTTGCATACCTGGTATAAATCCCACTTGATCAGGGTGAATTATTTTTTTGATGTGTTGTTGGATTCTATTGGCTAGAATTTTGTTGAGGATTTTTGCTTCAGTGTTCATGAGGGGTATAGGTCTATAATTTCTTTTTTTGTAATGTCTTTACCTGGTTTTGGTATCAGGGAGATGGTGGCTTCATAGAATGAGTTGGGTAGTATTCCGTCATTTTCTATGCTTTGGAATACCTTCAGAAGTAGTGGTGTTAACTCTTCTCTGAAAGTTTGGTAGAACTCTGCAGTGAAGCCGTCCGGGCCAGGGCTTTTTTTTGTTGGGAGTTTTTTGATTACCGTTTCAATCTCTTTTTTTCTTATGGGTCTATTTAGTTGTTCTACTTCTGAATGTGTTAGTTTAGGTAGGTAGTGTTTTTCCAGGAATTTATCCATTTCTTCTAGGTTTTCAAATTTGTTAGAGTACAATTTTTCATAATAATCTGAAATGATTCTTTTAATTTCATTTGGTTCTGTTGAGATGTGGTCCTTCTTGTTTCTTATTATTTGTTTCCTTTCCTGTATTTCTTTAGTCAGTCTAGCCAATGGTTTATCAATTTTGTTAATTTTTTCAAAGAACCAGCTTTTGGCTTTGTTAATTCTTTCAATTGTTTTTCTATTCTCTAATTCATTTAGTTCAGCTCTAATTTTTATTATTTGTTTTCTTCTGGTGCCTGATGGATTCTTTTGTTGCTCAGTTTCTATTTGTTCAAGTTGTAGGGACAGTTCTCTGCTTTTGGCTCTTTCTTCTTTTTGTATGTGTGCATTTATCGATATAAATTGGCCTCTGAGCACTGCTTTTGCTGTGTCCCAGAGGTTTTGATAGGAAGTATTTTCATTCTCGTTGCATTCTATGAATTTCCTTATTCCCTCCTTGATGTCTTCTATAACCCAGTCTTTTTTCAGGAGGGTATTGTTCCTTTTCCAAGTATTTGATTTCTTTTCCCTAGTTTTTCTGTTATTGATCTCTAGTTTTATTGCCTTGTGGTCTGAGAAGATGCTTTGTAATATTTCGATGTTTTGGACTCTGCAAAGGTTTGTTTTATGACCTAATATGTGGTCTATTCTAGAGAATGTTCCATGTGCGCTAGAAAAAAAAGTATATTTTGTAGCAGTTGGGTGGAGAGTTCTGTATAAGTCAATGAGGTCAAGTTGGTTGATTGTTGTAATTAGATCTTCCGTGTCTCTATTGAGCTTCTTACTGGATGTCCTGTCCTTCTCTGAAAGTGGTGTGTTGAAGTCTCCTACTATAATTGTGGAGGTAGCTATCTCACTTTTCAATTCTGTTAAAATTTGATTTATGTATCTTGCAGCCCTGTCATTGGGTGCATAAATATTTAATATGGTTATGTCTTCCTGATCAATTGTCCCTTTTATCATTATATAGTGTCCTTCTTTATCCTTTGTGGTGGATTTAAGTCTAAAGTCTATTTTGTCAGAAATTAATATTGCTACTTCTCTTCTTTTTTGCTTATTGTTTGCTTGATATACTTTTTTCCATCCTTTGAGTTTTAGTTTGTTTGTGTCTCTAAGTCTAAGGTGTGTCTCTTGTAGGCAGCATATAGATGGATCGTGTTTCTTTATCCAGTCTGTGACTCTCTGTCTCTTTATTGATGCATTTAGTCCATTTACATTCAGGGTAATTATAGATAAATAAGTTTTTAGTGCTGTCATTTTGATGCCTTTTTATGTGTGTTGTTGACAGTTTCATTTTTCCGCATACTTTTTTGTGCTGAGGCGTTTTTCTTAGTAAATTGTGAGATCCTCATTTTCATAGTGTTTGACTTTATGTTAGTTGAGTCGTTACGTTTTTCTTGGCTTTTATCTTGAGTTATAGAGTTGTTATACCTGTTTGTGGTTACCTTATTATTTACCCCTATTTTTCTAAGTAAAAACCTAACTTGTATCGTTCTATATCGCCTTGTATCACTCTCCATATGGCAGTTCAATGCCTCCTGTATTTAGTCCCTCTTTTTGATTATTGTGATCTTTTACCTATTGACTTCCATGATTCCCTGTTGTGTGTATTTTTTTTTTGTAATTAATCTTTATTTGTTTGTTTTTGTGATTTCCCTATTTGAGTTGATATCAGGACGTTCTGTTTTGTGACCTTGTGTTGTGCTGATATCTGATATTATTGGTTCTGTGACCAAACAATATCCTTTAGTATTTCTTGTAGCTTTGGTTTGGTTTTTGCAAATTCTCTAAACTTGTGTTTGTCTGTAAATATCTTAATTTCACCTTCATATTTCAGAGAGAGTTTTGCTGGATATATGATCCTTGGCTGGCAGTTTTTCTCCTTCAGTGCTCTGTATACGTCGTCCCATTCCCTTCTTGCCTGCATGGTTTCTGCTGAGTAGTCTGAACTTATTCTTATTGATTCTCCCTTGAAGGAAACCTTTCTTTTCTCCCTGGCTGCTTTTAAAATTTTCTCTTTATCTTTGGTTTTGGCGAGTTTGATGATAATATGTCTTGGTGTTTTTCTTTTTGGATCAATCTTAAATGGGGTTCGATGAGCGTCTTGGATAGATATCCTTTCGTCTTTCGTGATGTCAGGGAAGTTTTGTGTCAGGAGTTCTTCAACTATTTTCTCTGTGTTTTCTGTCCCCCCTCCCTGTTCTGGGACTCAGTCATCTGCAGGTTATCCTTCTTGATAAAGTCCCACATAATTCTTAGGGTTTCTTCATTTTTTTAAATTCTTTTATCTGATTTTTTTTCAGGTATGTTGGTGTTGATTCCCTGGTCCTCCAGATGTCCCAGTCTGCATTCAAATTGCTCGAGTCTGCTCCTCTGACTTCCTATTGCGTTGTCTAATTCTGTAATTTTATTGTTAATCTTTTGAATTTCTACATGCTGTCTCTCTATGGATTCTTGCAACTTATTAATTTTTCCACTATGTTCTTGAATGATCTTTTTGAGTTCTTCAACTGTTTTATTGGTGTGTTCCTTGGCTTTTTCTGCAGTTATCCTTATTTCATTTGTGATATCTTTAAGCATTCTGTAAATTAGTTTTTTATATTCTGTATCTGATAATTCCAAGATTGTATCTTCATTTGGGAAAGATTTTGATTCTTTTGTTTAGGGGGTTGTAGAGGCTGTCATGGTCTGCTTCTTTAAGTGGTTTGATATGGATTGTTGTCTCCGAGCCATCACTGGGAAACTAGTTTTCCCAGAAAATCCGCTAAAAAAAAAAATGCAGTCAGATCCCTATCAGAGTTCTCCCTCTGGCTCAGGCTATTCGGATGTTAATGAAGCTGCCTGGGGAGGGTGGGGGAGGGAACAGAGAGATAGGAGAGTAGCACCTCAGAATATAGTCAGAGTTGCTTGTCTTGCTTGGAATGACTATTATATCGGAGATTCCCGCGGGCGCGTCGCCTATGTGTGCTGGCTGTGTGGACATTGCCCCCGGGGGGTCTGGCCCTCTGGAGTCACGGTCCGATCCTCCGCTTCCAGCCCCACGCCCAGCGTCAAGGCTCCCCTACTGGGACGGTGCACTCTCGACTCCAAAATCAGTCGCTGCCTCCCGGGGACTTCTCGTCCCTCCAGCCGCGTGGCCGTGCTGCCCCCGTGAACCAGGTGGGTCCCCTCCCGGGGTTAGTTCAGATGGGTAGAGCAGCTCCCCGTTCTTGTGCCGTGATCGAGTGTCCCGGCTGGGACGCTGTTCTCCCCGCTCCAATACTAGTCGCTGCCGCCCGGCGACTTCTATCGGCTGCGTCCCACGCCGCCTGCGCGACCCGGCTGGGCCCCGTCCCGGGGTTAGTTCAGGGGGGTGGAGCAGCTCTCCGTGTGTATGCCGTACCTGCGTCCAGTCCAAATCCTGGCGAGACGGTTCCCCGGCTGGGACGCTGCTCTTCCTGCTCCAAGACCAGTCACTGCCTCCCAGGGACTTCTCCTACCGGCTGCGTCCCACGCCGCCCGCGGAACCGGCTGGTCTCCCTCCCGGGGTTAGTTCAGGGGGGTGAAGCAGCTCTCTGTGCTTCTGCCGTACCTGACTGGTACGCTGGCTCCAGTCTCTGGAAACAATTGCTGCTTCCCCGTAGTAGTTCGTTCTCTGTCTCTAAATCTGTGTTTGTTGCTCAGGGTTCGTAGATTGTTATGTATGTGATCGATTCACTTGTTTTTCCGTGTCTTTGTTGTAAGAGGGATCCGAGGTGGCGTCTGCCTAGTCCGCCATCTTGGGTCCGCCCCCCCTCTGTTGATTTTTGAAAGTGAAACGTTGAGAAGTCTTCAGCTATTAATGTTGAATTGCCTGTTTCTTCAGTTCCATCAGTTTTTGCCTCATGTTTTTGGAGCTCGGTGGTTAGGTAGATCTGTGTGTATAGTTGTTAGTTTTTGTGATGGATTGACCCCGTTATCATTACAGAATGTCCTCTGTCTATGGTAACAATTTTTGTCTTGAAGTCTATTTTGTCTGACATTAGTATAAACACTCCAGCTGTATTTCGGTTACTGTTTGCATGGTATACCGTTTTCCATCCTTTTATTTTCAACCTGTTGGTGTCTTTGAATCTAAAATGTGTTTCTTGTAGGGAGCATATAGTTGTATCTTTGTCTTTTGATGGGAGTGGTAATGTATTACACTACTGACAAGGCAGGGTTTATGTCTATCATTATTTTATTTCATTTTTTTATGTTTCTCTTTTCCTCCACTACTGCTGCATTAGTCATCTAGTCCTGCTATAACAGAAATACCATAGTGGGTGCCTTTAACAAAGAGACATTTATTTCTTCACAGTAAAGTAGGCTAAAAGTCCAAATTCAGGCTGTCAGCTTTCTCTCTTTGTCGACCTTCTCAACTTACCTGGGACTTCTTTGCGCAGGAACCCCAGCTTCAAAGTACACGCTCTGCTCCTGGCACAGCATTCTTGGTGGTTTCAGGTCCCCTGTCCCTCTGCTTGCTTCTTTTATATCTCAAGAGATTGCCTCAAGACACAATCCAATCTTGTAGATTAAGTTCAGCCTCCCTTATTAACATCATAGAGGCAGGATTTACAACATATAGGAAAATTACACAATACTGGGAATTATAGCCCAGCCAAATTGATACACACATTTGGGGGGGGGGGGACATAATTCAATCCATGACAACTGCCTTCTTCTTTGTTAAGTGGGTATTTTATAGTGTACCATTTTCTTTCTTCTACTGTATTTTAATTGAGTGTTCTTTTTTTTAGTGGTTGATTTAGCAGTTACAGTTAACATTTTTTACCTTAGTCTAATTCTGATTGATGCTGACTTTAATATCCATTAGTGTTTAAAAACTATGCTTCTATAGAGCTCCATTATCATTTTCCTCCTTTGTGCTATTGCTGTCTTATAAATTACATCTACATACATTATAATCCTAGCAACAAAAATTTATATTATTGCTTTCTGCAGTTGTTTTTTAAAATTACATAAGCAAAGAAAATAATTCCAAAGGAAAACCTCATTTTATAGTATCTTTAATGTTTACCTTTTTAATTACCTTTACCAGTTTTTTTTTTTACCTCCCGTGGAAAGTTACCGCCTAGTGTTTTCATTTCAATTTGAAGGATTCTCTTTAGTATTTCTTGCAGAGCAGTTCTGCTTGTGATAAATTCTTTCAGTTTTTGTTTAGCTTGGAATGTCTTAATTTCTCTTTTTTTAAATTGTGGTAAAATATGCAGTAAACTTGCAAAAGCTGGAAACCATGTAAGGTGGAAACCGTGTTAAGGTGGAAACCTTCAGAGAAGGAAAACTCAAATATTTTCCACTAACATAGAGCAATATACTGCAACCTGTCAAAGGTGGAAAACTTGCTAGATCTGGAAAAACAAGACGGTCCTGTTGAGTTCTAATTCAATACTATGTGTACAGTTCAGTGACATTGTTCACATTCATCATGCTGTGCAACCATTAGCACTATATTTTCCCAAATTATTCCACCACTTTTAAAAAAAATTCAGTGCCCCCTTAGCAATGACTACCTCTTTTCCCCTCACTCCCATCTCTAGTAAACGCTAGTAGGTTTTGGTCTCTACGCATTTGCCTATTTTACATAAGTGGGATCATACAGTATTTGCCCTTCGGTGACTTATTTCACTCAGCATGTTGTTTTCAAGGTTCATCCATGTGGTCGCATGTATCAGGACTTTATTTCCCTTTCTGGCTGAATAATACGCCATTGACTGTATGCACCACATTTTGTTTATCCATTCATCTGTTGATTGCCATTAGGTTGTCTCCAGTCTCTTTGTGTGTGTTTTTTTAATTGTCATTGAGAATATACACAGCACAACATATGCCGATTTAACCATTTCTACGTTGATTTCATTGTTCATTCAATTCAGTGACATTGATTACATTTTTTGAGCTGTGTAGCATTCTCCCCTCCTCCCTTTCTGAGTTGTTCCTCTCGCATTAATATAAACTCACTGCCCCCTAAGGTTCCTATCTAATCTTTTGAGTTGCTGTTGTTGCTTTGATCCCATATGGGTCTTAAAAGAGCATAATGCTCAAGGCAGACATTTTTCACTTATTAAACTAGACTATTGTCTAGAAGAATTCAAGGGTTATTTTTGGTTTAAGGTTTAGAGATCATCTTAGGGCAGTAGTTTCAGGGGTTCATCTCCTGAAACTATGGCTCCAGAAGGCCTGGAGTCCATAATAATTTGAAGCTCTGTTCTGCATTTCCCCCCTTTTGATCAGGATTCTTCTATAGAATCTTTGATCAGAATGTTAGGTAATAGTAGCTGAGCACCGTCCAGTTATTCTCGTCTCATGGAAAAGGAGGCAGTTGTTCGTTAACCACACGCTATTCCTTCTCCTCCTCCTCTTCTGTTGCTCCAGGCAAATAGAGACCAGTAGTTGTGCCTTGGATGGCCGCTTGCAAGCTGTTAAGACCCCAGGCACTACGCAGTGAACCAGGAGGTAGAACAGAAACACTAAGTATGTTATTAGGCCAGTTAACTGGGATATCCCGTGAAGTCATGTCCGTAAACCTCCAAACTAAGGAACCAAATCCCATGAGGTGCTTGTACATAAGCAGCCTCAGCAGCTACCCTTTTTTTTTTGTCGTTGTAAATTAATCTACCTCACAACTTTTGCCAATTCAACTTTTACAGGTGTACACCTTATTGACTGCAATTACAAAAATCAACTGTGCAACCCTACCCTTAATCAATGTGATTTTTCCATCTCTGTTAACCTCCATTTTCCCTCATTCCCACCCCTAGTTACCACTAATAATCTTTAGTTTCTATAGCTATGCCTTTTCTTGTCTTTTTATGTAATTGAGGTCAGACAATATTTGTCCTTTTGTGATTGGTTTATTTCATTTGGCATAATGTCTTCAAGCTTTGTCCATACATACAGTATTCTGGTGTATGTTATGTACCACATTTTGTTTATGGATTCATCTGTTGGTGGGCATTTAGGATGTTTCTACCTTTTGGCTGTTGTGAATAGTGCTGCAGTGAACATTGGTGTACAGGTTTCTGTTTGAGTCTCTGCTCTCAGGTCTTCTGGGTATGTATATAGGAGTGGAATTGCCGGGTCATATGGTCGTTCTATTTTTATTTTTTTGAGGAACCACCACGCTGTTTCCCATAACGGCTGTACCATTTTGCATTCCCACCAGCAATGGATAGGGGTTATAATTTCTCTACACCCTTGCTAACTTTTTTTTTTTTTTGGCCATTTTCAGCCATTGTAGTGAGTGAAATGGTATCTCATTGTGGTTTTGATTTGCATCTCTGCTGACTAATGACATTGAACATTCTTTTCTTGTGTTTGGTGGCCGTTTGAATGTCCTCTTTGGTGAAATGTCTATTCAAGGCCTTTGCACATTTTATGATTTGTCTTTTCGTTGTTAAGTTGTTGATATTTTATGTATATTTTGGGTATTCTTATTGGATGGATATGTGGTTTCCGAACATATATTCCCAGTTTGTAGCTTGTCTTTTCACTTTTTTTGTAAAGTATTTTGATGAACAAGTTTTTAATTTTTATGAGGTCCCATTTATTTATTTTGTCTTTAGCTGTTTGAGGTTTTGTTATTATATTAGATAACCCAGTGTTGAAGGTTAGGCCTGATAGCGTTGCCCCTGCTTGTTCTTCTAAGGATTTTATGGTTTTAGTTTGCACATTTAGATCCTTAATCCATTTTGAATTTGTTTTTGTGCATGGTGTGAGGCATGGATCCTGTTTCATTTTTCTGCATGTAGAAATCCTGTTTTCCCAACACCATTTATTGAAGAGATTCTTCTTTTCCCATCAAATGGACTTAGGGCCCTTGTAAAATTCAGTTGACCGTAGGTGTGTGGGTTTTTTTCATTAGTGTAGCTGCGTTAAAGTCAGGGAGTATGAGCCCTCCTACTTTGTTCTTCTCTTTCAACATTGTTGTAACTATCCCAGGCCTTTTGCTTTTCCATATGAAGTTGAGGATTGGTTTTTCTATTTCTGTAAAGAAGGGTGTTAGAATTATGATCGGGATTGCGTAGAAGCTAAAGATTGTTTTGGGTAGTACTGATGTTTTAAGAATAGTAAGTCTTCTAACCTGTGAATATGGAACATCTTTCCATTTAAGTCTTCTTTAATCTCTTTCAGCATTTTTTTTTTTTTTTTAGTTTTCATTGTATAAGTCCTTTAGGTCCCTGGTTAGATTTATTCTTAGGTATTTTATTCTTATAGATGCTACTGTAAATGAAATTGTTTCCCGAATTTTTCTTTCAGGTTTTTCATTACTGGCATCCTAGTTATCTAGTGCTGCTATAACAAATACTACAAGTAGATGGCTTTAATAAACAGAAATTTATTCTCTAGAAGGCTGGAAGTCTGAATTCAGGTCACCAGCTCCTGGGGAAGGCTTTCTTTCTCTTTCGGCTCTGGGGTAAGATTTTTGTCATCAGTCTTCTCTTGGGTCTCTCAGTGCAGGAATCCTGGGCCCACAGGATGTGCTCTGCTCCTGGCCCTTTTTTCTTGGTGGTAAGAGGTCCTTTTCTTTTCTCTCTCTGTCTCTGTCTCTGTCTCGCTCTATTCTCTGTTTTGTATCTCAAAAGAAATTGACCCAAGATACAGCCTAGTCGTATAGAGCGTGTGCTATTTCATTAACATAATTGCCTCTAATCCTGCCTCATTAACATCATAGAGGTTAGGATTTACAACATATAGGATGATTACATCAGATCACAAAATAGAGGACAACCACACAATACTGGGAATTATGGCATAGTCAAGTTGACACATATTTTTGGGGGAATACGATTTGATCCATAACAGCTAGTATATAGAAACTGAACTGATATTTGTTTGTTGACCTGGCATCCTGTAACTTTGCTAGATTCCTCTATTTGCTCTAGAAGTTTTCTTGTGGACTCTTTGGAATTTTCTGTATAAAGGATCATATCATCCTTGAATAGAGATAATTTTACTTCATCTTTTCTAATCAGGATGCCTTTTATTTCTTTTTCTCGTTTTATTGCTCTGGGTAGGACTTCCAGTAAATATTGAATAGAAGTTGTGACAGTGAGCACCCTTGTCTTGTTCCTGATTTCAAGGGGAAAGTGCTCAGCCTTTCTCTATTAAGTATAATGTTGGCTGTTGGCTTTTCATATGTGTCCAGAATTATATTGAGGAATTTCTCTTCTATTCCAATCTTCTTTAAGGTTTTCATCATGATAGGGTGTTGGATTTTATCAAATTTTTTTCTGCATCCACAAAGATGATCACGTAGTTCTTTTCCTTTGTTCTATTGATGTGATATATTACATTGATTGATTTTCTATTATTGAACCATCCCTGCATTCTGGAGTAAATCCCACTTGCTCATGGCATATGACTCTTTTAATATGTAGTTGGAATTCTGTTCAGTAGTATTTTGTCCAGGATTTTTGCTTCTGTATTCATAAGAGACATTGGCCTATAGTTTTCTTTTCTGGTGGTATTTTATCTGGTTTGGGTGTCAGGGTTATGTTTGCTTCATAGAATGAATGAGGGAGTTTTCCTTCAATCTCTGTCTTTTGGAAGAGTTTGAACAGTATTGGTGTCAGTTCTTCTCTAAATGTTTGGTACAATTTCCCAGTGAAGGCATCTGGTCCAGGACTTTTTTTTTTGTTGGGAGGTTTTTGATAACTGACTCCATCACTTCATTTGTCATAGGTCTGTTGAGACTTCGTTTGCTCGTGAATCAGTGTGGGTAGGTTGTGTACTTCTAAGAATTTGTCCATTTCATCTTGGCTATCCAGTTTGTTGCCATACAGGTGTTCCTAATATTCTGTTATAATTCTCTTTACTTCTGTTGGGTGAGTTGTAATGTCCCCTCTTTCATTTTTTATTTTGGTTATTTGCATCTTTTCTTTGTCAGTCTAGCTAAAGGTTTGCTCATTTTATTGATCTTTTCGAATAACCAATTTCTGGTTTTAATGAGTCTCTCTTTTATTTATGTTCTGATCTTTGTTATTGTCATGGATTGAATTATGTCCCCCAAAAATGTGTGTATTAACTTGATTAGGCCATGATTTCCAGTATTCTGTGTGTATTAACTTGGTTAGGCCATGATTCCCAGTATTCTGTGTGTATTAACTTGGTTAGGCCATGATTCCCTGTATTCTGTGTGTATTAACTTGGTTAGGCCGTGATTCCCTGTATTCTGTGTGTATTAACTTGGTTAGGCCGTGATTCCCTGTATTCTGTATGTATTAACTTGGTTAGGCCGTGATTCCCTGTATTCTGTGTGTATTAACTTTGTTAGGCCGTGCTTCCCTGTATTCTGTGTGTATTAACTTGGTTAGGCCATGCTTCCCTGTATTCTGTGTGTATTAACTTGGTTAGGCCATGCTTCCCTGTATTCTGTGTGTGTTAACTTGGTTAGGCCATGCTTCCCTGTATTCTGTGTGTATTAACTTGGTTAGGCCATGATTCCCAGTATTCTGTGTGTGTTAACTTGGTTAGGCCATGATTCCCTGTATTCTGTGTGTATTAACTTGGTTAGGCCATGATTCCCAGTATTCTATGTGTATTGACTTGGTTAGGCCATGCTTCCCTGTATTCTGTGTGTATTAACTTGGTTAGGCCATGATTCCCAGTATTCTGTGTGTATTAACTTGGTTAGGCCATGATTCCCTGTATTCTGTGTGTATTAACTTGGTTAGGCCATGATTCCCAGTATTCTGTGTGTGTTAACTTGGTTAGGCCATGATTCCCTGTATTCTGTGTGTATTAACTTGGTTAGGCCATGATTCCCAGTATTCTATGTGTATTAACTTGGTTAGGCCATGCTTCCCTGTATTCTGTGTGTATTAACTTGGTTAGGCCATGATTCCCAGTATTCTGTGTGTATTAACTTGGTTAGGCCATGATTCCCTGTATTCTGTGTGTATTAACTTGGTTAGGCCATGATTCCCAGTATTCTGTATGTATTAACTTGGTTAGGCCATGATTCCCAGTATTGTGTGGTTGTCCTCCATTTTGTGATTGTCATTTTATGTTAAAGAGGATTAGCATGGGATTGTAACACCCTTACCAGGTCACACCCGTGACCCAATATAAAGGGAGTTTCCCTGGAGTAGGGTCTGCTCCACCTTTTATCTCTCAAGAGATAAAAGGAAAAGGAAGCTAGCAGAGAGTGGGGACCTCATACCACCAAGAAAGCATTGCTAGGAGCAGAGCATGTCCTTTGGACCTGTGGTTCCTGTGCTGAGATGCTCCCAGACCAAGGGAAGACTGACGACAAGGACCTTCCTCCAGAGCCTGAATTCGGGCCTCTAGCCTACTGGACTGTGAGAGAATAAACTTCTCTTTGTTAAAGCCATCCACTTGTGATATTTCTGTTATAGCAGCACTAGATGACTAAGACAGTAATTTCCATTCTTCTGATAGGTTTAGTCTTAGTTTGCTTTTCTCTTTTTAGTTTCTGGAGTTGTTGAGTTAGGCTGTTAATTTGAGATCTTTTTTTATGTAGGCATTTATTGTTGTAAGTTTCTCTCTGAGTACTGCCTTTGCTATATCCCATAAGTTTTGGTATGTTGTACTTTCTTTTTCATTTAACCCTAAGAAATTTGTGATTTCTTCCTTGACACATGGGTGGTTTGTTTATACTCTGCTGTTTAATTTCCATATGTTTGTGTATTTTCCAGATTTTTTTTCCTGTTATTTCTAGCTTCACTCTGTTGTGTTCAGAGAAAATACTAAGTATGATTTCAGTCGTTTTAAATTTATCAAGACTTGCTTCATGACATAAAATGTGGTCTGTCCTGGAGAATGACCCACGTGCATTGGGGTAGAATGTATACTGCTCTGTTTTTGGGTGGAGTGTTCTATGTATGTCTGTTAAGTCTAGTTGGTTTATAGGGTCATTCAGGTCCTCTGTTTCCTTGTTGATTTTTCTAGATGTTCTGTCTAGTATTGGAAGTGGTGTATTGAAATCTCCAGCTATTATTGTGGTACTGCTAATTCTCTCTTCAATTCTATCAGTGTTTGCTTTATATATTTAGGTTATCTGATGTTGGGTGGGAAACCCAGGTGGCGTAGTGGTTAAAAGTTTGGCTGCTAACCAAAAGGATGGCAGTTCGAATCCACCAGGCACTCCTTAGAAACCCTACGGGGCAGTTCTATTCTCTCCTGTAGGGTTGCTATGAGTCGGAAATGACTTGACGGCAACAGGTTTGGTTTTTGGTTGGATGTTGGGTGCATATATGTTTGTGATGGTTAAATCTTCTTGATTGATTGACTCTTTTTAGCACTATTCAATGTCCATCTTTATTCTGACATATATTGTCTTAAAACCTGCTTTATCTGTTATTAAAATTGCCACCCTAACTCACTTAGGGTTATTATCTGCATGGAATATTTTTTCCCATCCTTTCACTTTGAACCTATTTCTGTCCTTGGGTTTAAGGTGTGTCTCTTGTAAACAGCATGTAGTTAGATCTTTTTGTTTTTTTCTTCATTCAGCCACTCCGCTTTTCGATTGGAGCATTTTGTCCTTTTACATTTACTGTACTTACTGATAAGAAGTGAATAACTTCTACCATTTTGTTTTTTGTGTGTCTTAAGCCTTCTTTGTCCTTTAATGCTTGCTTTTGTGTTTTCTTGGTTTATTGTAGTGATCCTTTTTGAGTCCCTTTTCCTTTCCTTTTATGTATGTTTTTTATATATTTTCTTAGTGGTTACCACGAATATTACATTTAAAAGGTTGTATTTATAATATCCTAGGGTGAGTTGGTACAAACTTGAGTAACATACAAGAAATTGTATATATGATTCTTCTTCCCTCTTGTGTTGTTATTATCGTTAATTATGTTTTTATGTTTCATGTGCCCTGTAACATCATTTTATCCTATCTTTTATATATTATTAAAAACATGACGGATGGAGCAGTGGGATGCAGACCTCAAATTCTCGTAAAAAGACCAGGCTTAATGGTCTGACCGAGACTAGAAGGACCCCGGAGGTCATGGTCCCCAGACCTTCTGTTAGCCCAAGGCAGGAACCATTCCCAAAGCCAACTCTTCAGACAGGGATTGGACTGGACTGTGGGATAGAAAATGATACTGGTGAGGAGTGAGCTTCTTGGATCAAGTAGACACATGAGACTATGTGGGCAGCTCCTGTCTGGAGGGCAGATGAGAAGGCAGAGGGGATCAGAAGCTGGCTGAATGGACAAGAAAATAGAGAGTGGAAAGAAGGAGTGTGCTGTTTCATTAGAGGGAGAGCCACTAGGAGGAGTATATAGCAAGGTGTATATAAGTTTTTGTATGAGAGACTGACTTGATTTGTAAACTTATACTTAAAGCACAATAAAAATTAAAAAAAATAATGATGCACGAAACATTTACAATTATTGAGCATGAATACCTTATTACTAGCCTTTGTACTTATCCATGCATTTCCCTTTATTAGGAATCTTTCTTCTTATGTATAGCTTTGAGTTACTTTTTAGTGTCTTTCCCTTCCATATATGGAAATCCCATTAGTATTTTTTGTAGGGCTGGTCTAGTGGATATGAAGTCTTTCAGCTTCTGTTTTCTGGGAATATTTTAATTTCACCCTCATTTTTTTCGAAGGATAGTTTTGCTGGGTATAGTATTAGTGGTTTACAGTTTTCTTTTAACACTTTAAATTTCCTTCTGGCCTCCAATTTTTTTTTTTTTATGACAGACGAATCTTTTTTTTTTTTTAATTTATACTTGCTTTAAGTGAATGTTTACAAATCAAGTCAGTCAGTCTCTCACACAAAAACCCATATACACCTTGCTACACACTCCCAATTAGTCTCCCGCTAATGAGACAGCCTGCTCTCTCCTTCCACTCTCTCTTTTCGTGTCCATTTTGCCAGCTTCTAACCCCGTCCACCCTCTCCTCTCCCCTCCAGGCAGGAGATGCCAACATAGTCTCAACTGTCCACCTGATCCAAGAAACTTACTCCTCACCAGCATCCCTCTCCAACCTATTGTCCAGTCCAATTCCTGTCTGAAGAGTTGGCTTTTGGAATGGTTCCAGTCCTTGGCCAACAGAAGGTCTGTGGGCTATGACCACTGGGGTCCTTTTAGTCTGTGCCACACCATTTAGACTGGTCTTTTTATGAGAATTTGGGGTCTGCATCCCACTGCTCTCCTGTTCCCTCAGGGGTTCTCTGTTGTGTTCCTTGTCAGGGCAGTGATCAGTTGTAGCTGGGCACCATCTAATTCTTCTGGTCTCAGGCTGAGGTAGTCTCTTGTTTATGTGGCCCTTTCTGTCTCTTGGGCTCGTAAGTACCTTGTGACCTTGGTGTTCTTCATTCTCCTTTGATCCAGGTGGGTTGAGACCAATTGATGCATCTTAGATGGCTGCTTGCTAGCGTTTAAGACCCCAGACGCCACTCTTCAAAGTGGGATGCAGAATGTTTTGTTAATAGATTTTATTATGCCAACTGACCTAGATATCCCCTGAAACCATGATCCCCAGACCCCTGCCCCTGCTACACTGGCCTTCAAAGCATTCAGTTTATTCAGGAAACTTCTTTGCTTTTGCTTTAGTCCAGTTGTGCTGATCTCTCCTGTATTACGTGTTGTCCTTCCCTTCACCTAAAGTAGTTCTTATCTACTATCTAATTAGTGAACACCCTCCCCCACCTCCCTCCCTCCCTGCTCTCATAACCATCGAAGAATGTTTTTTTCTCTGTTTAAAGTATTTCTGTAGTTATTATAATAGTGGTCTTATACAATATTTATCCTTTTGCAACTGACTAATTTCACTCTGCATAATGCCTTCCAGGTTCCTCCATGTTGTGAAATGTTTCACAGATTCATCACTGTTCTTATCGATGCGTACTATTCCATTGTGTGAATAGACCATAATTTATCCATTCATCCGTTGATGGATACCTTGGTTGCTTCCATCTTTGTGCTATTGTAAAAAGTGCTGCAATAAACATGGGTGTGCATATATAATCTGTTTGTGTAAAAGCTCTTATTTCTCTAGGATGTATTCCAAGGAGCGGGGTGGCTAGACTGTATAGTAGTTCTATTTCTAGCTTTTTAAGGAAGCGCCAAATCGATTTCCAAAGTGGTTTTACCATTTTACATTCCCACCAGCAGTGTATAAGTGTTGCAGTCTCTCCACAGACTCTCCAACATTTATGGTTTTGTGTTTTTTGGATTAATGCCAGCCTTGTTGGAGTGAGATGAAATCTCATTGTAGTTTTGATCTGCATTTCTCTAATGGCTAATGATCATGAGCGTTTCCTCATGTATCTGAAATAGCTACCTGAATGTCTTCTTTAGTGAAGTGTCTGTTAATATCTTTTGCCCATTTTTTGATTGGGTTATTTGTCTTCTTCTAGTTGAGTTTTTGCAGTACCGTGTAGATTTTAGAGACCAGGTGCTGATCAGAAATGCCATAGCTAAAAACTTTTTCCCAGTCTGCAGGTAATCTTTTTACTATCTTGGTGAAGTCTTTAGATGAGCATAGGTATTGGATTTTTAGGAGCTTCCAGTTATCAAGTTTTTATTCTACATTGTTAGTAATGTTTTGTATACTATTTATGCCATGTGTTAGTGTTCCGACATTGTCCCTGTTTTTTCTTCCATGATCTTTATCGTTTTAGATTTTATATTTAGGTCTTTGATCCATTTTGAGTTAGTTTTTGTGCATGGTGTGAGGTATGGGTGTTGATTGATTTTTTTGCAGATGGATATCCAGTTATGGCAGCACTATTTGTTAAAAAGACTGTCTTTTCCCCCATTTAACTATTTAGGGGCCTTTGTCAAATATCAACTGCTCATACGTGGATGGATTTATGTGTGGATTCTGAATTTTGTTCCCTTGGTCTGTGACTCTGTTGTTGTACCAGTACCGGGCTGTTTCGACTACTGTGGCGGTGTAATAGGCTCTAAAATCAGGTAGAGTAGGCTCCTACTTTGTTCTTCTTTTTCCTTAATGCTTTACTTACCTGGGGCCCCTTTCCCTTCCATATGAAGTTGGTGGTTTGTTTCTCCATCTCATTAAAGAATGTCGTTGGAATTTGGATTGGTATTGCATTAAATCTGTAGATCGCTTTTGGTAGAATAGACATTTTATTAAGTTAAGCCTTCCTATCCATGAGCAAGGTATATTTTCCCACTTATGTAGGTCTCTTTTGGTTTCTTGCAGAAGTGTTTTGGAGTTTTCTTTGTATAAGTCTTTTACATCTCTGGTAAGATTTATTCCTAAGTATTTTATCTTCCTGGTGGCTATTGTAAATGAAATTGATTTCATGATTTTCTCTTCGATGTTCTTTTTCTTGGTGTAGAGGAATCCACCTGATTTTTGTATGTTTATCTTGTATCCCGATACTGTGCTGAACTCTTCTATTAGTTTCAGTAGCTTTCTTGAGGATTCTTCAGGGTTTTCTGTGTATAAGATCATGTCATCTGCAGATAGAGGTACTTTTAATTCTTCCTTGCCAATCTGGATGCCCTTTATTTCTTTATCTAGCCTAATTGCTCTGGCTAGGACCTCCAGTACAATGTTGAATAAGATTGGCAATAAAGGTCCTTCTTGTCTGGTTCCTGATCTCAAGGGGAGTGCTTTCAGACTCTCTCCATTTAGGATGATGTTGTCTATTGGCTTTGTATAAATGCTCTTTACTGTGCTGAGGAATTTTCCATATATTCCTATTTTGCTGAGAGTTTTTATCATGAATGAGTGTTGAACTTTGTGAAATGGCTTTTCTGTATGAATTGATAAAATCATGTGATTCTTGTCTTTTGTTTTATTTATATGATGGATTGCATTGTTTTTCTAATGTTGAACCATCCTTGCATACCTGGTATGAATCCCACTTGGTTATGGTGAGTTATTTGTTTGATATGTTTTTGAATTCTATTGGCTATAATTTTGTTGAGGATTTTTCCATTTATGTTCATGGGGGATATACGTCTGTAATTTTCTTTTTTAGTGGTGTTTTTTACCAGGTTTTGGTGTCAGGGATATTGTGGCTTCATAGAATGAGTTTGGGAGTATTCCATCCTTTTCTATGCTCTGAAATACCTTTAGTAGTAGTGGTGGTAACTCTTGTCTGAAAGTTTGGTAGAAATTTGCAGTTAAACTGTCCGGGCCAGGGGTTTTTATTGTTGGGAGTTTTTAATTACCTTTTCAATCTTTCTTTTTGCTATGGGTCAATTATTTGTTTTACCTCTGTTTGTGTTAGTTTAGGTAGGTAGCGTGTTACTAGGAATTCATGCATTTCTTCTAGGATTTCGATTTGTTAGGGTGTAATTTTTCGTAGTAATCTGATATGATTCTTTTAATTTCAGTTGGTCTGTTGTAATATCGCCCGTCTTATTTTGATTCGGGTTATTTTCTTCCTCTCTTGTTTTTCTTTTGTCAGTTTGGCTAATGGTTTATCAGTTTTGTTGATTTTTTTCAAAGAACCAGCTTTTGGTCTTGTTAATTCTTTAAATCGTTTTTCTGTTTCCTATTTCATTTTTCAAAAAAAAAAAAAAAAAAAAAAATTTTTTTTTTTATTTCGTTTAGTTCTGCTATAATTTTTATTATTTTTTTTCTTCTGTTGCCTGAGGGTTTCTTTTGTTGCTTCTGTATGTTTGTTCAAGTTATAGGGGCAATTGTTTGATTTGGGCCCTTTCTTCTTTTTGGATGTGTGCATTTAATTACATAAATTGACCTCTGAGTACTACTTTCACTGTGTCCGAAAGGTTCTGCCAGGAAGTGTTTTCATTCTCATTGGATTCTATGAATTTCTTTATTCCATCGTTAATGCCTTCTATAATCCAGTCTATTTTGAGCAGGGTATTGTTAATTTTCCAAGCGTTTGATTTCTTTTCCCTGGGTTTTCTGTTATTGATTTCTACTTTTCTGGCCTTGTCAGAGAAGATGCTTTGTTATATTTCAGTGTTTTGAATTCTGCTAAGGCTTGCTTTATGACCTAATGTGTGGTCTATTCTAGAGAATGTTCTATGTGCACTAGAAAAGACAGTATACTTGATTGCTGTTGGGTGGAGTGTTCTGTATATGTCTGTGAGGTCAGGTTGGTTTATTGTGGCATTTAGATCTTCCTTGCCTTTATTGAGCTTCTTTCTGGTTGTCCTGTCCTTCACGGAAAGTGGTTTTTTGAACTCTCCTATTGTTAT
This sequence comes from Loxodonta africana, assembly GCF_030014295.1. Taxonomy (NCBI): domain Eukaryota; kingdom Metazoa; phylum Chordata; class Mammalia; order Proboscidea; family Elephantidae; genus Loxodonta; species Loxodonta africana. The sequence goes on along the minus strand of NC_087367.1, from coordinate 42,159,030 downwards.
TGTTATTGTGGAGGCATCTCACTTTTCAATGCTGATATGTATCTTGTAGCCCTGTCTTTTGGTGCATAAATATTTAATATGGGTATATCATCTTGGTGTATTATCTCTTTAATCATTATATAGTGTCCTTACTTATCCTTTCTGATGGATTTAACTTTAAAGTCTATTTTGTCATCGTATTGCTATTCCTGCTCTTTTTAAATTGTTGTTTGCTTAATATATTTTTTTCCATCCTTTGAGTTTTAGTTTATGTATCTAAGTCTAAGGTGTGTCTCTTGTAGGCGGCGTATAGACGGATCTTGGTTTTTAATCCGTTCTGCCACTCTCTGTCTTTTTATTGGTGCATTTAGTCCATTTACATTCAGTGTTATTATGGATAAGTTTGAATTTAGTGCTATCATTTTAATGTCTTTTTTTATGTGTCGTTGACAGTTTCTGTTTCCCACTTAACTTTATTTGCACAGTAGATTATCCTTATATATTGTCCTTTCTTCATATTCATTGTTTTTGATTTTGTTTCTGCTGAGCCTCTATTTTTTTCTTGTCATTTATTTTGATGTGTAGGATAGTTTGTTTTCTTTGTGGTTACCTTATTATTTACCCGTATTTTTCTACATTTAAACCTAACTTTTATTTCTTTGTATCACTTTATATCTTCTCCTTATGGAAGATCTGTGACTAAATTTTTTAGTCTCTGTTTATTTGTTTTAATGTTGTCTTTCTTTACATAATATCGTTGTTACCGTGTTTTGAGTCTTTTTTTTTTTATAATCTTGCTTTGTTTTCTTGATATCACTGCCTGGGTTGACTTCTGATTGCTCTGCCCAGCGTCCTAGTCTTGGGTTGATACGTGATATTATTGATTTTCTAACCAAAAAACTCCCTTTAGTGTTTTTTGTAGTTTTGGTTTTGTTTTTACGAATTCCCTAAACTTCGGTTTATCTGGAAATGTCCTTATTTCACCTTCACATTTGAGAGACACTTTTGTTGGACATACGGTTCCTGGCTGGCAGGTTTTTTCCTTTAGTTTTTTAAATAAGTCATCCATTGCATTGTTGCCTGCATGGTTTCTGCCGAGTAGTCTGAGCTTATTCTTATTAGGTCTCCTTTGCAGGTTACTTTTCATTTATCCCTAGCTGCTCTTAAAATTCTCTCTTTATCATTGGTTTTGGCCAGTTTGATTAAAGTATGTGTTGGTGACTTTCTTTTAACACCTACCTTATGTGGAGTTCGATGAGCATCTTGGATAGGTATCTTCTCACCTTTCACCATGTCAGGGAAGTTTTCTGCCAAAAAATCTTCGACAATTCTCTCTGTATTTTCTGTTATTCCTCCTTGTTGTGGTACTCCAGTCACTCGTAGGTAATTTCTCTCGATAGAGTCCCACATGATTCTCAAGTTTCCTTCATTTCTTTTATATGTTTTTTTCTGATTTTTCTTCCAATATGTTAGTGCCAGTTGATTTATCTTCATGGTCAGAAATTCTCCCTTCGACTGGCTCAGTTCTGCTCCTCTGGCTTTTTACTGAGTTGTCCAATTCTGATTGCCATCTTTCTGTGGATTTTTCTAGCTTATAAATTTTTCATTATGTTCCTGAAGAATCTTTCTAATTTCTTCAGTTGCTTTATATGTGTGTTCCTTGGCTTGTTCTGCGTATTGCCTCATTTTATTCCTGATGTCTTGAAGGGTTCTATATATGAATCTTTTGTATTCTGCCTCTGGTAATTCTAGGAATGCACTTTCATCTACAAGGTCTCTTGATTCTTTGTTTTGAGAGCTTGTTGAGGTGATTATGGTCTGTTCCTTTAGGTGACTTAATACTGACTGTTGTCCCTGAGCCCTCTCTCTGTTATTGTATTAGTTTATTTTATGTTTGCTTACTGTGTCGTAGCTTCTTGCTTTGTTTTGTTTCAATATGCCCAAATGGGTTGCTTGAGTGAGCTAGCTTGATAACTTTCGCTTTTGGTGCTCTGACGTCTTGTCCCCAGATGGCTAGAGCAGTTATCAGGTATATCAGTCTAGGAGTCCATTCACTTTTCTTGTATGAATTCAGCTGAGATGTCCAGGTAGCTGATCATCAAGTGTGTGATACAGGCTCTGTCCGACAGTCTTAGAGGGGCAGGCGTGATTGGTGTAGGTAGCGGTATCTGGTTGCATCGGGGGTTCCACAGTGAAGAAGGCAAGGGGCTGAGAATCATCCCCCAAATGTCTCTGAGGAAAGTGTGTCGCTGATGCCTAGAGCGTACAGGTGCGTGGGTTCTGCCGATGGACTATGGGCACCAAATGTTTTTGTTTGTAAGGACTGGGAGGTATTAGTTATCCTCAGACCCCTGTCACGGGTGACTGGGTGACCTGAATGGAGGCACGAGTCCTTAGTCCCCTGATGTGGGTAGTTGGGGACCCTGTTTAATAGGCAATGCAATGTCAAACATCAAACACGTAGGTCTCCACTGCACAGCCGAAACGGTTGGAATCTGCCAACACGGGCCTCTTCCCCTGAAATAGGCCCACACAGGTCCATGCAGAGGGTAAAGGCACTCCAAGTGCACCGACCGTTTATGCCTGGAGAAGAGCTGCCTCTGTCCTGAGCTCCCCCATTTAGTGGATCTGGTAAATTATCTTTTCCCTAAGTTGCAGATTTTTTCCTTCTCCAAGGCTGGAAGAATGGCTCTAAGCGCTCAACAGGGCCTATCTCAGGCTCTGGGAATTCAGCTGTTGAAGCCGGCTTGGGGGCGAGGAGGAGTGCGGTATAGCTTACACAAGTACTTAGCTTTTGCCAAGAGTGCCGTTCTTCTCTGGTTCCGTAGGCTTGAGTAGGCTGTGTGGCTGGCTGCTTCTCCCTGGGCAAACTGGCCAAACCCTACTACCAGCCTGCCACTGCTGCTCGGGAATGGTGCCTGAGGGCTCCCTGTGATTCAGGTCCAGTTACTCCTCTCTGCTTCTGAACTGTCTCTTACTTCCCTTGCCTGTCACTTGGTTTTCCAAGCTTGCCTTTCATGCGCAGGGCTCATAGCTTGCCATAAATATAGTCGTTTCACTTGTTTTTTCTGGTCTTTGCTGTAAACAGGGCTTGCCGGAAGCCTCTGTCTGTTCTTCCATCTTGGCTCATATCCGGACGAATCTGGCCTCCAATGTTTTGAGGAGAAATTGGTGCTTAATCTTATTGGGGATCCTTTGTTTGTGACTGCTTCTCTCTCACTGCTTTCAAGATTCTTTATCATTAATTTTTGAGAGTCTAACTATGATATATATATTGATATTTTTCTTTGTGTTTATCTTGCTTGGAGTTGTTTGAGCTTCTTGGATTTGTAGATTCACGTCCTTTGTTAAATTGGCCAACGTTTCTGTCATTATTTCTTCAAATATCCTTTTTGTGTTTTTCTCCCTTTCACCTCCTTCCAGAATTCCCATGATGTGTATACTAGGTCTCTTGTTGTTGTTCCATAATTGTACTAAACTGTGCTCAGCCTTCTTAAACCTCCAGTCTTTTTCTTTTAACTTTATTTTGCTTTAGGTGAAAGTTTTCAGTGCAAATTAGTTCCTCATTCAAAAATTTATACACAAATTTTTTGTGACATTGTGTGCAATCTCTGCAATGTATTAGCACATTTCTACCCTGGGATCCCCTTTTTAATTTGTCCAGCTTTCCTGTTCCTTCCTGCCTTCTCATCTTTGATTTTGGGCAGATGTCTCTCATTTGGTCTTGTATATTTGTATTATTTGTTTTATAGGCCTGTCTAAAAGGTGGACTTTGGGAGTGGCTTCAATTCTGAATTTGCATGGTGTCCAGTAGCCATACGCTTGGGGGTTCCTCTAGTCTCTGTCAGAGCAGTAAGTCTGAACTTTTGTTGTGAATTCGAATTTTGTTTTACATTTTTCTCCCACTTTCCTATCAGTTTTAGTCTTTTTCTTTTCTTTTTCTTGTAATTTAGATGAAGGTTTACAGAAGAAGCTAGCTTGTCATTAAACAGTGCACATATTGTCTTATGACGTTGGTTAACAACCCCACGACATGTCAGCACTCTCTGTTCTCAGCCTTGGGTTCCCTATTACCAGCTTTCCTTTTCCCTTCTGTCTTCCAGTCCTTGCCTCAGGGCTGGTGTGCCGCTTTAGTCTCATTTTGTTTTATGGGCATGTCTAATTTTGGATGAAGGGTGAACCTCAGGAGTGACTTTATTACTAAGCTAAAATGATGTCTGAGGGCCATACTCTTGGGGTTATTCCAGTCTCTGTCAGGCCAGTAGGTCTGGTCTTTTTTTGTGAGTTGGAATTTTGCTCTACATTTTTCTCCAGCTCTGTCCGGGACCCTCTGTTGTGTTCCCTGTCAAAGCAGTCAGTGTTGGTAGCTGGCACCATCTGGTTGTGTTGGAATCACTCTGGTGGAGGCCATGGTAGTTGTGGTGCATTAGTCCTTTGGACCAACCTTTCCCTTGTGTCTTTAGTTTTCTTCACTCTCGCTTGCTCCCAAAGGGATGAGACCAGTGGAGTATCTTAGATGGCCACTCACAGGCTTTCAAGACCATGCTACTCACCAAAGTAGAATGCAGAATATTTTCTTTATAAACTATGTTATGCCTATTGAGCCCATGGACCCCACAGCCCTCAGCCCAGCACTTCAGTCCCTCAGGAAGTTGGATGTGTCTATGGAACTTTCATGACCTTGCCTTGTACTAATTAGCATTTTTCTGGATTCAGCATTTGCTTTGTTGCTGTAAATCTTTGAGTATTTTCTCAATTTTTCCCATTTATTTATTTGTTTATTTATTTATTGTGCTTTAGGTGAACACTTACAGCTCGAGTTAATTTCTCATACAAAAATTTATACACGTTTTGTGCCAGTAGTTAAAATCCCCACAATGTGACAGCATACTTCCCCTTTTCACCCCAGGTTCCCTGTGTCCATTTGACCAGTTCCTGTCCCTTCCTGTCTCCTCATCCTGCTTTTAGACAGGAGCTGCCCTTTTGGTCTCGTATATCTGATTGAACTAAGAAGCAGATTGCTCATGTGTACTATTTTTTGTTTTATAGTGCTGCCTAATCTTTGAAGAGTGGGTGTCAGGAATGGTTTCAGTTCTGGATTAATAGTATGTCTGGGGCTGTAGTTTCGGGAGTTCCTCCAGTCTCTGTCAGACCATTAAGTCTGTTTTTTTTTTAAAGTGAATTTGAGTTCTGTTCTGCATTTTTCTCCTGCTCTGCCTGGGACTCTCTGTTGTGTCCCTCCTCAGGGTGGTCAGGGTGGTAGCTGGGCACCATCTAGTTCTTCTTATCTCAGGCTGGTGGAGCATCTGTTCACGTGGTCCCTTAGTCCTTTGGGCTAATATTTTCCTTGTGTCTTTGGTTTTCTTCATTCTCCTTTGCTCCACGTGAGATGGGACCAATTGATTCATCCTAGATGGCCACTTACAATCTTTTAAGGTCCCAGATGCCACATTTCTTAATAAACTTTATTATGCCAATTGACCTAGATGTCCCCTGAAACTATGGTCCCCGGGCCCCGCCCTGGCTACTCTATCTACGAAGGTGTTTGGATGTGTTCAGGAAACTTCTTAGGGTTTGCTTTGTCCACTTGTGCTGACTTCCCTTTTATTTTGTACTATCCTTCTCTTCACCAAAGTTAATCCTTGTCTACTATCTAGTTAGTGATTTCCTCTCCCCATCCCTCCCCACCCTCATAACCATCAAAGAATGTATTTAAACCTTTTCATGAGTCTTAGAATAGTAGTCTCAAATAACATTTGTCCTTTTGTGACTACTTATTTCACTCAGGATAATGCCCTCCAGATTCATCCATGTTGTGAGATGTTTTGCAGATACATCATTGTTCTTTGTTGTTGGGTAGCATTCCATTCTGTGGTATGTACCATAATTTGTTTATCCATTTGTCTGTTGATAGGCATTTAGGTTATTTCTGTCTTTTTGCTACTGTGAATAGTGCTGCAGCGAACATGGATGTGCATATGTCTGTTTGTGCAATGACTCATTTCTCTTGGGTATATTTCTAGGAGTGGGATTGCTGGATCGCGTGGTATTTCTATTTCCAACTTTTTAAGGAAGTGCCATATTGTTTTCCAAAGTGGCTGTACCATTTTTCATTCCCATCAGCAGTGCATAGGAGCTCCAGTCTCCCCATAGTGCCTGCTAACATTTGTTATTTTGTGTGTTTTTTAAATTAGTGCCAGCCTTGTTGGTATGAGACGGTATCTCATTGTAGTTTTGATTTGCATTTCTCTAATGACTAATTATTGAGAGCATTTCCTAGTGTGTCCATTAGCCGCCTGAATGTCTTCCTTGGTGAAGTGCTTGTTCATATCCTTTGCACATTTTGTAATTGGATTATTTCTGTTTTTTTTTTGTTGAAGTATTGCTGTATTGTGTAGGTTTTTATAGATTAGACCCTCATCAGATATGTCGTAGCCAAAAATTTCTTCTTAGTCCGTAGGTTCTCTTTTGAGCCTCCATTTTTGTTGCTCTTCAGTGTCTGTAATTTAACTATCTTACCTCTTATTCACTTGTTTCTTCTGCCTTTTTAAGTCTGTTGGTAAGTTCTTCTATTGTATCTTACTTCAGTTATTGTCCCCTTCAATTGCAATATCTCTTTAAAAATTTTTTGTTTTATTTTAGATGAAGGTTTACCGAGCAAGTTAGTTTTTCATTAAACAATACACATATCGTTTTGTGACATTGGTTGCCAATCCCACCACATGTCAACACTCTCCCCTTCTCGACCTTGCATTCCCCATTCCCAGCTTTCTTGTCCACTCCTGCCTCTGGGTAGTCCTTGCCCTTGGGACTGGTATGCCCATTAAGTTTTATTTTGTTTTATGGGCGTGTCTAATCTTTGGATGAAGGGTGAACCTCAGGAGTGACTTTAGCACTGAGTTAAAAGGGTGTCCGGGGGCCATATTCTCAGGGTTTCTCCAGTCTCTGTCACTCCAGTTAAGTCTGGTCTTTTTTTGTGAGTTAGAATTTTGTTTTACATTTTTCTCCAGCACTGTCTGGGACCGTCTGTTGTGATCCCTGTCAGAGCAGTCATTGGTGGCAGCTGGACACCATCTAGTTGTGCTGGACTCAGTCTGGTGGAGACTTTGGCAGTTGTGGTCCATTAGTAATATATTTCTTTTTTTAGATTCTCATTTTTGTTTTCGTTATTTCTTTTAGCTCTGTGTCCATGTTTTCCTTAGTTCTTTAATTATGTTTAATGTTGTATAAGGTATTTTCGATATGCTTGGGTTTATGTGTGGTAATTTTCTGTTTGTTTTATATGTGTCTTGTTTTTCATTCCTGTATTTCTCCTATAGTACCTTCTTTTGTGTTAAACATCTTTCACATAAATGTGGACAATTTTAATTTTATTTTTAAACTTTTTTTCTAGTTATTTTCTTAGCAATTGCTCCAGCAATCACGATACGTACTTTTATTTATCACAGTCTACTTAAATTAATACTGCCTTAATTCTGGGAAAAGGTAGCAACTTTGATCCAATTTAACTCCATTAATCCTGGCTTCTTTGTGTTATTATTGTTATGTATCTTATGTGTTATAAATGTAAGAATACTGCTATAAAAAAATTTTTTTTTCTTTGTAAAATCTTGTCTTTTAAAATATTTAAGAGTCAAATACATTTATGTAGTATATTATATTTAATGACATATTTACCATTTTCAGTGCTCCTGATTGCTTCCTATGGATTTAAGTTACTGTCTGGTATCATTTTCTTTTGCCTTGAAGACATCCTGAGGTGGCGTTGGTGATGTAGCAGCCTTAGTCAGGAACACCACGGAGTCCCACTGTTGTTATCTCAAGTTTAGCAGTTTTTCATGAATAAACATTTCTCAATTTGTTTGCCTTTAGTCCATTTCCAGAGCCCTGAAATGTTTGTTCTTGACAGTTTTGTCCAGTTTTATCATTGTTTTTTGGGGATAGAATTTTTCAAGGCCTTTACTCTGCCATAGCAGGAATTCTATCCACTCACCCACCCGCCTTGCTATTTGTGCAGAGTAGATGACTTTCTGTGCTGTCCTGAGGGATGTTCCTTGATTTGTGGAGACTGGGCTTAGAATCAAGGCAGACCTAAAAGTAGACCTACTTTTTCTAAGCTGATGGGACTCAGGGAAAGAGAAAGGGTCAGCAGAAGGGCAAGGAGTGATTGGGCCTTTTTCAGCTTGCCTGGGTCTTAGAGCCCCCAAACCCTGTCTTTCCCGGGAGGGGTCCTGAGGCTTGTTCCTATGGGGACTTTCTGGCTCCTCCTTCCTCCTGCTCCTGCGTAAGCCCTGCCTGAGGGTGAATGGAGTTTGAGGACTCAGAGTAAAACAGCTCCTGTCTCTCTTAGCCTTGCTGTGTAAATGCTGGGTCCCCTTTATGGATGGTGTAAAGGGGCTCAAAAGAAAGATCAGGGCTCCAGGATAAAGTTCGTTCTGAGTGAAATTTTCATTCTTCTTCTAGGTAGGGTTATACAATCAGGTTGGCTGGACTTGAGGTGTGTTTGTTGCTAAGGTGAAGGTAGAGGAGACTCTGCCTGAAGCTTTTGTCCTGGTGGAGATTTTAGGGCGCTGCTGCCAGAAAGGGAGAGACAGTATTTGTCCCAGAAGGTAACGTCCTGACCGTCACACCAGTTGTGGGAAGAAACTGCAAATATAATTCTGGTAGAAACTTTGCTGATAGGTCTCTTGCCTGCTGGCTGGAATTTCTGTGGAAAAAAGCCAAATGTTCTTTTATTATTACCTTTATTTTTCTGCAGGTAATGCCCTAACACCTGTGTAACTAGATGCCTTTGCCTTTCTCTCTCGGCAGAGGAACGTCACGGCGTCCGGAGTCATCCCACAGATTTCTCTGATCATGGGCCCGTGTGCTGGTGGGGCCGTCTACTCCCCGGCCCTAACAGACTTCACGTTCATGGTAAAGGTAAGAATGAAAGGCCTGTTTCTAGTGCCCTTTGAGAATTGTGCAGTTCCTCACCTGTAATAAAAATAACTCCTGACCCAGATCTACTTTGTTATTTGCATTCTCATTGTCTTTGTGGGCACTGATGATAAGGTCTTAGTGGAGAGATGGTCTTGGCTTGAGATCTGTGGCTAGTGGGGGTTCATTGGTAGAAGGGGGTTATGTACTTGATTGGTGGGTGATTTTACTTGTTGATCTGAATTGCAAATGATTTTCAAGTAATCAAAGGATCTTGTCCTCTGCCCAGACAGGATTATCGAATCCTATTAAAAAAGTTTCACATGAAAGATGTTGCTATAATTCGTTTTATTGGGAAGTTGTTTTTTAGGCTCCACCTTTATCTTGTCTGCTGTTTCTTGCCATATTACTACATTTTGACTGTAATAAAAAAACTGTTGTAATATATATAACACAGCATTTGCCAATTCAACATTTTTCAGGTGTACAATTTAGTTATATCAATTACACTAATCACTTGTGCAACCATCACCCGTAATTATTGCCAAATTTTTCATTACCGTGAACAGAAACTCAATGCTTCCTAAATACTGACTCCGCCTTTCTCCAGAAGGGCATTTTAAAATGATTTTTATTAAATGAAGCCTACTTGAATGTATAAATGGGTAATTCGTCTTAATCTGACACCTTTTTTTTTTTTTTTTAATTAGACTTTTCCTCTTAAGTTTTTTTTTTCCCCAATAAAAATGAGCAATAAACACCAATACAGAAAGGTTGGGGAGGGGGAGTAATTATTCAACCTGAGAACAGTGCTCTTAGAGACTGCTGGAGGGAGTGTAAGTGGGATAACTGTTTTTTCAAGGGCAGTTTGAAAATAGGAATTAAAAAGTTTCCAAAAGGGCATACTCTTCGATCCAACTACTCTGTTCTTAGGAAGTGATCTTAAAGAAATGATGAAGAAAGTGCCCAAGGGTTCATGTAAAGAGATGTTCACCACAGCATTGTTGACAAGAGTGACAGATTGAAAGCAACCTAAGTGTTCAACAGCAAGTTGAGTTTTAAAAATTAAGATGACCACATCTCTTATTTCTTTATGAAGCTGAATTCCCTGAACTTTGCCCATTAAATCTACATATGTATGTATGTAACGCTGTATGTATTAGTTTCCTAAGGCTGCTGTAACAAAGTATTACAAAGTAGGTGCCCTACAACAACAAAGTTATTATCTCATAAGAGGCTAGAAATCCAAAATCAAGGTTTCAGCAGGTCTGTGCTGTCTCTGAACGCTCTAGGAAAAGATCTTTTTCTTGCCTTTTCCTAGATTCTGTATTATGTGTCCTTGGTTTATGGCAGCATAACTCCAATCTCTGCTTCCATTGTCACAAGATACTCCTGCCTCTGTGTGTCTCTCTGTGACTCTTCTGTAAGGACATCATTCATATTGGATTAGGACTCACCCTATGTCAGTATAATCTCATGTTCATTGATAGTAGACAACTGTTGACTTTGGTAAAGGGAAAGACAAAACACAGTGTAGGGAAAGTCAGCACACCTTAACCAAGGAAAAGCCATGTAAACTCCCTAAACATATCCAGACACCTGAGGGACTGAATTTCTGGGGCTGAGGGCTGTGGACCATAGTCTCAGGGGGACATCTAGGTCAGTTAGCATAACATAGTTCATAAAGAAAATGTTCTGCACCCTGCTTTGGTGAGTAGTGTCTGGGGTCCTAAAGGTTTGCAAGTGGCATCTAAGATAGGGCTGTTGGTCCCAGCACATTCAGAACAAAGGAGCATGAGGAAAACCAAAGACACAAGGTAAATATTAATCCAAAGGACTAATGGACCACGTAAACCATAGCCTCTACCAGTCTGAGCCCAGAAGAACGAGATGGTACCTGACTCCTATCACCGATCTAGACAGAGCAGAGGAAAACTATAGAACAGAATTCAAATTCACAAAAAAAGACCAGACGTACTAGTCTGACAGAGATTGGAGGAACCCCTGAAACTACAGCCCCTGGACACCCTGCTAACTCAGAACTGAAGCTACTCCTAAAGTCCACCTTTCTGCCAGATTAGACTGGCATATAAAACAGTAACGCCCACGAAGAACATGCTTTTTAGTTCAATCAAGTATACGAGACCAAATGGGCCACATCTGCCCAAAAGCAAATACGAGATGGCAGGAAGGGTCAGGAAAACTAGACGAATGGACACTAAGAACTCAGGGTGGAAAGGAAATGGGGGAGAGTGCTGACACATTGCAGGTACTACAACCAATGTCAAAAAACAGTTTGAGTATAAATTTTTGAATGAAAAACTAATTTGCCTTGTAAATTTTCACCTAGAACACAATGAAATTAAAAAAAAAAGTTAAACACTGATACAATACCTTTATCTACTCTGATTCTAATCCAGTTTTGTCCCTCATCCCAGTACTATCTTTTATATTATTTTCCTCCAGTACAGGATCCATTTTGGGATTATGTATTACAACCTTAAAAAATGAAATTTGTCAGAAGTATAGGGAAACATCCATACCTGTATTGCTGGGGATGTAAATTTGTACCACTTCTTTTGAAGGCAACCTGACAATATACATTAAATTGAAAACATTAACACCCTCAGATACAGTAATTCCACTTACAAATATTGTTCTGTAGATACACCACCACGTGTACCTAGGGATGGCTGTAGTAGGATATTTATTGCAGAATTGCTTGTTATAGCAAAATATTAGAAACAACCGAAATGGCCATCAGTGGGACTGATACATACGTTATGATACTTGTCCTACTCTACTGGTAGAGGATGATCTGTTAGGTGAAAAATTTTTATTTAAAAGCAAGTTTCAGAACAGTGGGTACAGGGTACTGTTAGGAAAAAAATGTGTTAGAAAATAAGAGGACAAATATGTCCATAAATGCTTATATGCATGGCTGTCTCTGAAGGAAGGAATTCACTAGGGATTGCTTTTGGGGAGAGGAATTGGAGACCTGTGGATAAGGGCTTAGAAGTAGACTTACTTTCCACTATAGCCCCTTATTCTGGTGGTGCAGTGGCTAAAGCACTCAGCTGCTAACGGAAAGGTCAGTGGTTTGAACCCACCAGCTGCTCCACAGGAGAAAGATGTGACAGTCTCTTTCCCTAAAGATTTATAGCTTTGGAAGCTTTATGGGGCAGTTCTGCCCTCTCATATCGAGTCACTATGAGTTGGAATCGGCTCGGTGGCAGTGGATTTTTATTATCTTTAATTTAGAAACTAAGAATTAAAAACCCGTCACCTTCTTATATCAAACCACTAATTATTAGTGTCTTTCAGTGGCTTTACCTTTTTTTTTTTCATTTTTACTGTGCTTTAAGTGTAAGTTTACAAATCGACTCGATCTCTCGTACAAAAATTTATATACACTTTGCTATATACTCCTAATTGCTCTCACCCTAATGAGACAACACACTCCTTCCATCCACTCTCTATTTTCGTGTCCATTCGACCAGCTTCTGACCCTCCCTGCCCTCTTATCTCCCCTCTAGACAGGAGCTGCCCACATAGTCTCATGCGTCTACTTGATCCAAGGAGCTCACTGTTCACCAGTATCATTTTCTGTCTCATAGTCCAGTCCAATCCCTGTCTGAAGAGTTGGCTTTGGGAATGGTTCCTGCCTTGGGCTAACAGAACATCTGGGGTCCATGACCCCAGGGTCCTTCTAGTCTCAGTGAGACCATTAAGTTTGGTCATTTTATGAGAGTTTCGGGTCTGCATCCCACTGCTGTCCTGCTCCCTCAGGGGTTCTCTGTTGTTTTCCCTGTCACGGCAGTCATCGGTTGTAGCTGGGCACCATCTAGTTCTTCTGGTCTCAGGCTGACGTAGTCTCTGATTTATGTGGCCCTTTCTGTCACTTGGGTTCATAATTACCTTGTGTCTTTGGTATTCTTCATTCTCCTTTGCTCCAGGTGGGTCGAGACCTCTTGATGCATCTTAGATGGCCGCTTGCTAGCATTTAAGACCCCAGATGCCACTCTCCAAAGTGGGATGCAGAATGTTTTCTTAATAGATTTCATTATGCCAATTGACTTAGATGTCCCCTGAAACCATGATCCCCAGCCCCCTGTCCCTGCTATGATGGGCTTCGTAGCGTTCAGTTTATTCAGGAAACTTACTTACTTTTGGTTTAGTTCAGTTTTGCTGACCTCTTCTGTATTGTGTGTTCTTTCCCTTCACCTACAGTAGTCCTTATCTACTGTCTAATTAGTGAAAAGCCCTCTCCATCCCTCCCTCTCTCCCCACTGTCCTAACCATCAAAGAATATTTTCTTCTCTGTTTAAACTATTTTTTGAGTTATTATAATAGCGGTCTCATACAATATTTGTCCTTTTGCAGCTGACTGATTTCACTCTGCGTAATGCCTTCCAGATTCCTCCATGTTATGAAAGGTTTTACAGATTGATAGTTGTTCTTTATTGATGTGTGATATTCCATTGTATGAATATAACATAATTTATTTACCCATTCATTCGTTGATGGGTACCTTGGTTGGTTACATCTTTTCGCTATTGTAAACAGTGTTGCAGTGAACATGGGTGTGCAAATATCTGTGTGTGTACAGGCTCTTATTTCTCTAGGATGTATTCTAAGGAGTGGGATTGCTGGATCACACGGTAGCTCTATTTCTAGCTTTTTAAGGAAGCACGAAATCAATTTCCAAAGTGGTTGTACCATTTTACATTCCCACCAGTAGTGTATAAGTGTTCCAATCTCTCCACAACCTCTCCAAGATTTATTATTTTGTGTTTTTTGGCTTAATGCCAGCCTTGTTGGAGTGGGATGGAATCTCATTGTAGTTGTGATTTGCATTTTCCTAATGGCTACTGATCGTGAGCATTTCCTCGTGTATCTGTTAGCTACCCGAATGTCTTCTTTAGTGAAGTGCCTGTTCATATCCTTTGCCGATTTTTTAATTGGGATGTCTTTTTGTAGCTGAGTTTTTGCATTAACATGTAGATTTTAGCTATCAGACACTGATCGGAAATGTCATAGCTAAAAACATTTTCTCAGTCTGTAGGTAATCTTTTTACTCTTTTGGTGAAGTCTTTGAATGAGCATAGGTGTTTGACTTTTAGGAGCTTCCAGTTATCTAATTTCTCTTCTGCATTGTCAGTAATGTTTTTATACTGTTTATGCCATGTGTTAGGGCTCCAAGCATTGTTCTTATTTTTTCTGCTATGATCTTTATTGTTTTCAATTTTGTATTTAGGTCTTTGATCCATTTTTTTTTTTTGTGCATGGTGTGTGGTATGGGCCTTTTTTCATTTTTTTACGGGTGGATGTCCAGTTATGCCAGCACCATTTGTTAAGGAGACTGTCTTTTCCCCATTTAACTGACTTTGGGCCTTTGCTCTTATGAGGATGGATTTATGTCTGAATTCTCAGTTCTTTTCCATTGCTCTGTGTATCTGTTCTTATACCAAGTACCAGGCTGTTTTGAGTACTGTGGTGGTATAATAGTTTCTTAAATCAGGTAGAGTGAGACCTCTCACTTTGTTCTTCTTTTTCACTAATGCTTTACTTATCCGAGGCTTCTTTCCCTTCCATATGAAGTTGGTGACTTGGTTCCCCATCTCACTAAAAACTGTCATTGGAATTTGGAACTGAATTGCATTGTATCTGTCGATCGCTTTTGGTAGAATAGACATTTACTGTGTTAAGTGTTCCTATCCATGAGCAAGGAATGTTTTTCCACTTATGTAGGTCTCTTTTGATTTCTTGCAGTAGTGTCTTGTAGCTTTTCTTATAGATCTTTTATGTCTCTGGTAAGATTTATTTCTAAGTATTTTATTTTCTTGGGGGCTACTGTAAATGGTATTGATTTGGTGATTTTCTCTTCGATGTTCTTTTTGTTGGTGTAGACGAATCCAACTGATTTTTGTATGTTTATCATGTATCCTGATACTCTGCTGAACCCTTCTAGTAGTTTCATTAGTTTTCTAGAGGATTCTCTAGGGTTTTCTGTGTATAAGATTATGTCATCTGCAAATAGAGATGCTTCTTCCTTTCCAATCTGGATGCCCTTTATTTCTTTATCTAGCCTAATTGCTCTGGCTAGCACCTTCAGCACAGTGTTGAATAAGAGTGGTGATAAAGGGCATCCTTGTCTGGTTCCTGATCTAAAGGGGAATGCTTCCAGACTCTCCATTTATGATGATGTTGGATGTTGCTTTTGCATCAATGCCCTTTATTATACTGAGGAATTTTCCTTCTATTCCTATTTTGCTGAGAGTTTTTATCATGCATGAGTGTTGAACTTTGTCAAATGCCTTTTCTGCATCAATTGATAAGATCATATGGTTCTTTTGTTTTATTTTTTTGATGGATTACATTAATTGTGTTTCTAACGTTGAACCATCCGTGCATACCTGGTATGAATCTTACTTGGTCATGGTGAATTATTTTTTTGATATGTTGTTGAATTCTATTGGCTAGAATTTTGTTCAGGATTTTTGCATGTAAGTTCATGAGGGTTATAGGTCTGTAATTTTCTTTTTTTGTGGCATCTTTACCTTGTTTTGCTATCAGGGATATGCTGGCTTCATAGAATGACTTTGGGAGTAATCCTTCCTTCCTAATCTATGTTCTGAAATACCTTTAGTAGTAGTGGTGTTAACTCTTCTGTGAAAGTTTGGTAGGACTCTGTAGTGAAGTTGTCTTGGCCAGGGCTTTTTTTTTGTTGGGGATTTTTTTATGATCTTTTCAATCTCTTCTTTTATTATGAGTATATTTAGTTGTTCTACCTCTGTGTCAGTTTAGGTAGGTAGTATGTTTCTGGAAATTCATCCATTTCTTCTACGTTTTCAAATTTGATTACAGTTTTTCATAGTTATCTGTTATGATTCTATTAATTTCAGTTGGGTCTGTTATAATATCACCCATCTCATTTCTTATTTGGTTTATTTGCTTCCTCTTCTGTTTTTCTTTTATCAGTTTGCCCAGTGGCTTATCAATTTTGTTAATTTTTTCAAAGAACCAGTTTTTTGTCTTGTTAACTTTTTCAGTCGTTTCTCTGTTTTCTATTTCATTTAATTCTGCTCTAGTTTTTATTATTTGCTTTCTTCTGGTGCCTGGGGGTTTCTTTTGTTGCTCTCTTTGTTTTTGTTCAAGTTGTAGGGGTAATTCTTTGATTTTGGCCATGAGGAATGCTTCAGCTGTGTCCCAAAGGTTCTGATGGGAAGTGTTTTCATTCTCAGTGGATCCTATGAATTTCTTTATTCCATCCTTCATGTCTGCTATGACCCAGTCGTTTTTGAGCAGGGTATTGTTCAGTTTCCAAGTGTTTGATTTCTTTCCCTGCTTTTCCAGTTATTGATTTCTACTTCAAGTGTGTGGTATAGGCTCTGTTCTACAGTCTTATAGGGGCAGGGCTGGTTAGTGTAGGTACAGGTATCTGGTTGTAACAGGGGATCATGCTTTCATTAAGGCAGGGTGCTGACAACTGTCCCCCGAGTGTCTGTGAGGAAAGTACGTCCCTGTTCTCTAGCGCGTACAGGTGGGTGCATTGTGCAGACAGACCATGGGCACCCAAGCTTTTGGTTTTAAGGCATGGGTGGTATCGGTTATCCTTGGACCTCTGTTGCAGGTGGCTGGATGCCCTAAGTGGCGCCACTAGTCCTTTGGCCTTTTACGTGTCTAGTTGAGGACCCCGTTTAATAGGCAAAGCGGTTTCAAAAATCAAACACGCACCTCTCTACTCCACAGCTGAACCAGTTGCAGTCTTCCAACAAGGGTCTAGTCTCCTGAAATAGGCCCACACAGGTCTACGCAGGGAGGAAATATATACAGCGTTCACGAATCCTGTATTCCTGTCTTGAGCTCCCCCAGTTAGTGGAGCTGCCAAATTATCTTTTCCCCTAGTTGCGAATTTATGCCTTCTCCATGGCCGTGAGAATGGCTCAGGATGCTCAGCATGGCCTATCTCAGGCCCAGGGAAATCAACAGCCACCAAAGTTGGCTTGGGGACATGGGACGCAGTAAAATATACGCAAGTACATAGCTTTTGCCGAGAGCACCGTTCTTGTTTGGTTCCAGAGGTGTGAGTAGGCTTTGTGGCTGGTTGTTTCTCCCTGAGGAATTGCAACCAAACGCTACCACCAGTGTGCTGCAGCAGCTCCCAAGAATGGTACCTGAGGGATCATGGTGATTCAGGTCCGGCACCCCGCTTCTGAACCGTCTCTCCCTCCCCGTGCCACTCAGTCTGTTTTCTGTCTTTGCCTTTGATGTTCAGAGCTCCTAGTTTGTCATAAATATAAATGTTTCACTTGTTTTTTTTCGGGTCTTTGTTGTAAGAGGGATCACTGGAAGCGTTTGGCCACTGTGCCATCTTGGCCCTGCCTCAAGATTTTTTTAAGTAGAAAGACAGTGTATAAAACCTGACCTTTAGTTTGGATGGGCTTCTTTGAGCTGGATCCTAGCCTGGTTCTGCCACCATGTCAGTACTTTCTGTGCATTTATCTCATTGGCTGTTTGAACTCTAAGCCTCCATCTAACTCTGGTGTTCTAAGAGTGACCATTGTGAAATCTCTGATTTCAGGACACTTCTTACCTGTTCATCACTGGCCCTGATGTTGTGAAGTCTGTCACCAATGAGAACGTTACCCAGGAGGAGCTTGGTGGTGCCAAGACCCATACCACCATGTCAGGTTAGAGGCCTTGAGGCTGATCTTACTGTTGTTCAAACCCTAGGAAGAGGCTGTTGTCCAAGAGAATGGTGACAGTTTTTAAAATAACCCCTAATTTGCAGAATTTATTTAGGAAGACTGTGGATTGAAGTACTGACTTAAAGATATAGTGATAAAGGTGGATTTAGTACCCCAAATTTATTAAAAGCAATAACAGGTATTACTAATGCTTTATGTGGGGATTGAGTGGTAGAATTCTTGCCTTCTTCCATTAGGGAGACCCGGCTTTGATTTCCGGCTAGTGCACCTTATACGCAGCCACCGCACCTGTCTGTCAGTGGAGGTTTGGATGTTGCTATGACATTGAACAGGTGTCAGTAAAGCTTTTAGAGTAAGACTGATTACAAAGAAAGGACTGGCAACCCACTTCCAAAAATTGGATAATGAAAACCCTCTGTATCGTAACAGTCTGATCCACAAAGCAGTATGGGGATGGTGCAGGACCGGGCAGCATTTCCTCCTGTTCTGCACGGGGTTGCGGTGGGCCAGAGGACAGCTTGACAGGAGCTAGCATCACCACTACCACTGCCAATGAATGCTTTAATATTCTTTAAAATAATTTTAAAGCCATTTGGAATGGTGGTTATAAGTAGGTGTGATTTATATGTGTACAGTTGAATACTGAAAATGTATGTTTTATTTTATCATTAGTTTTTTTACTGCGATGTTGGGGTAAGTTTTAGAGTAGTTGGTGTTTTACCAGTGGAGACTGGCCAGGTACAGCCGTAATGTAGTGGTCAAAGCCCACGTATGCGCGAATTTGTTCATAGGTCTTCACTTCGGTGAGGTTATGTAGTATCTCACATGCTGAGTTTAAAATGTATAAAGATTATTTTATGCTTTAGCATTGAAAGAAAAATTTGTGTTTCTGCAGAAAGGCAAGGAAATGGGAGCAGGGCATGAATCAGATATTAGTGAAGACATGTTTGCTGTTGGAATAATGATTGCAATTCCATATTTTTTTGAAAAAAAATCCCCACAAGTTGCTCACTACACATCAAGCAGTGTAACTAAAAAAACTAAAGATGGGAGAAATTGCCTCAGTGAAAGATTTAAAGCAGTGAGAGGCTGGTGTGACTGCTTTATGTACCATGCTGGAGTGTGGTCAAAGCATTGGATCATGGTTGAATTGTCAGTATTTCCTTGTTGTTAGTTGCCTTTGAGTAGATTCTGACTAATGGTGACCCAGTGTATGCAGAGCATCCCTTGGGATTTCATGACTGACTTTCGGAAGCAGATTGCCAGGCCTTTCTTCCAAGGAGCCTCTGGGTTGGTTTGAACCACCAACTTTTTGGCTAATACTTAAGCGTTTAACCATTTGTGCTTCCCAGGGGCTGCTGTTTCCCTCTTGGTGTACATAAAATAGAGGTGCGTCCTACTATCACTGAAGACTTAGATTTGATGAACTGTGATTTAAAAAATTCAGTTCAGATTCCTTTCCATCTCAGGTTGACATCAACCGTGACTCATTCCTTTCCCTCACCCATTTATTTGTTCCATCTCTAATACACACCCAGAACCTGAACATTGGTCATTGTTGACTCTCACCACAGCCGATTTTTACCCTCTGGTCTCAGGGCTTATTGGAAGCGGTTTTCCTTTCCTACTTGTATAGAAAATAATATTGAGTCTTGGTGTCTTAAATTTGATGAAATATGCTCCTTGTTTCTCCTGATTTCAGTACTGTTACATGTTTGTGGTAGAAAATTTAGGAAATACAGGAATAAAAATTGCCAGGAATTCCATCATCCATAGGTAATCTCCGCTAAGTTTTTGGTATGTAGCCCTGTAGTCTCTTCATGTTGTGATGTGTATGTGATACACATAAACAGACTTAAACACGGGTGCTTTCATACTGTCCTGTAACCTGTTTTACTCAACAGCTTTCAGAAATGAACACCTGCCTATGCCATTAAGTTTTCTTCTGCAGTACCGTTTTAGGCTTTTTATTATATTCGTTATAATTTTAGACTTTTTAAAGGTAGCATGTCGTGTTATTTCTGGACCTGAGGCTCTTTGATGGGCTGTGTCTGACATGCCTGGCTCTGTATCCCCTGAGCAAGATCCAAAAGGTGGTCTATAAATATTTGTTTTTCTTTCTTTTTTGGTAACAGCTTTATTGAGATATGATTCACATACCATACAGTTAACCCATTTAAAATGTACATTTCAGTGGTTTTAATATATTCAGAGTTGTGCAATCATCACTACATAAGTTTTAGAACATTTGCCTCACCCCAGAAGGAAACTCCCTACCCTTTATCTTTCTCCTAATTCCCTCATCTCCCCCAGTCCTAGGCAAACTATTAATCTACTTTCTGTCTCTATAGATTTGCTCACTCTGGACATTTTATATAAATGGAATCATATAGTATGTGGTATTTTGTGTCTAGCTTCTTTCTTTTGGCATAATTTTTTCAAAGTTCATTCATGTTGTAGCATGAATCGGCACTTCACTCCTTTTTATTGCTAAATAACATTCCATTGTGTGGATGCACCACGTTTCGTTTATCCATTGGTGGACATTTGGGTTGTTTCCACTTTTTGGCTATCATGAATAACTCTGCTTTAAACATTTGTGCATAAGTTTTAGTGTGGACTTATGTTTTTGTTTCTCTTGGGTGTGTATCTAGGAGTGGAATTTCTGGGTCAAATGGTAATTCTTTGTTTAACATTTTTAAGAATTGCCAGACTTTTTCCAAAGTGGCTGAACCAATTTATAAATATTTCTTGAATTAAAGAATTCTGTCATATTAAAAATGCTTTTTTTTTCATTCAACAAATAACCATTGAGTCCCTGTGTGTCAAGAATATATCTGTGACTGAAACAAAAAAGACCCTTACCCATGTGGGGCTTATAAATGTTATAAGTAAGAACATATATAACATGTTAAAGGTAATAATACATGATTTTAAAAAAGTAGAACAAGGTAAATGGAGCTGGAATAGTTGCAATTTCAAATAGGGGGCTAAGGTAGACTTCAGTGTGAGGGTAACATTTGAGCAGATTTGAAGGAGTTAGCTGTGTGAATCTAGGGAAGGAGTACTGCAGAGGGAACAGCCTATGCAAGGGCCCTGAGGTAGAAGAATAGCTGGCATACTCAGGGAACAGCAGGAAGGATGGTTGGAGCAGAGGCAACACGTGATCTGACTTAAAGGCTTCCTCTGATTGTCTTGTAGAGAACAGACTTGAGGGATAATGGTGGAAGCAAGGAGTCCAGTGGAAGTGGACCTGAGAGAGATTTCTTGGCCTCATTTTCTATCATGCCTGTGGCCTTATATGGCTGTTCTGTGATTTAGGAACATTCTTCAGGGATGATGGCTCTGATGCATCACTAGGGCCAAGTGGTTCCCCTCCTTTTTCTTTTCTTCCACCATTGCTGAGCACTTGTTGTGTGCTAGGCATTATTCTCTATGTGAGGCCACAGTGGTGAGTAAGACAGACCTGGTCTGTACTTTGTTGGTGTCGATATTCTAGAGGAGATGTCAGGCAATGTCTTAGTTATCTAGTGCTACTGTAAGAGAAATGCCACGCATGGATGGCTTTCACAAACAGAAGTTTATTGTCTCACAGTCTAGTAAGCTAGAAGTCCAAATTCATGGTGCCAGCTCCAGGGGAAGCTCTTTGTCAGCTCCGGAGGAAGGTCCTTGTCATCATTCTTCCCTTTCCGTCAATCTAGGAGCTTCTTTGCACAGGAATCCTGGGGTCAGAGGATGTGCTCTGCTCCTGGCACTACATTCTTGGTGATACGGTGTCCCCCGTCTCTCTGCTTGCTTCTCTCTTTTATATCTCAAAAGAGATTGACTCGATACAGTTTAATCTTGTAGATTAAGTTCTGCCTCATTAACATAACTGCATCTAATCCTACCTCCTTAACATCACAGAGGTAGGATTTATAATGCATAGGAAAATCACATCAGATGACAAAATGGTGGACTGTCACACAATACTGAGAATCATGGCCTAGCTAAGTTGACACATATTTTTGGGGCGCACAGTTCAATCCATAACGGGCAGTAAATAGGAACACAAACAGGCGGATGCTACAGGGACACGTATGTCAACTCCCATATTGTGCAGAGATGGAGAGTGAGGAGCGTGGGACAGGTGTGCTCTAGACAGGGAGCCAGAGAAGGCCCTTTTCTGAGGAGGTGACAGTAAAGACCCGAGTGAAGAATGACCCCACAGAGATGTGGGTACAGGGCAGTGGAAGCAGCCTGCATGAATTGAGGATCAGCCCAAAGGTGAGTGGTATGCAGCATCTCACCCTTAGCAGAGGAGGGAAGGACAGCACAGTCTGCTGTAGACATGCCTTAGAAAGGGGGCAGTCTAGTACGAAGCAGCATCTTTGGGCTTGTTAGCGCTCTGGCCTATTGTAACCTCCCTGCTTTCTCAGGCGTTGCCCACAAAGCTTTTGAAAATGATGTTGATGCCTTGTGTAATCTACGGGAGTTCTTCAACTACCTGCCCCTTAGCAATCAGGACCCGGCGCCCATCCGCGAGTGCCACGATCCCAGGTGAGTGTCAGGCCAGAGCGCGTGCTCTCATTTTGCAGCACAGCTTGCCCTTCTCTGGCCCCTCAGCCCTGGTAGGACCTCCAGGGTTTGCTCTGTTGGAGCAGGTTGTGGAATGGATTCAGTGTGGCTTCTAGGTGTTGGGATGGTGTTGGTATGTCTGGGCACAGGAGCAAAGAAAGATGATTTTAGTAACTTTTTTCCTCTCTCTGATATCTCATTATCTTTGGGACATGGAGAGGCAAAAATATATATATATATTTTAAGACACTTAGTTGTCCAGAATTGGGGATAGAAGTTTTTGTCTTGACATGAAATAAATAAATGTGAAATGATACAATGTACCCTTTAAGAAAGGTGTTCATGTACACGTGCTTGGGACCAAAGGCTGAGGTGGTCCTGGAGAAGGGTGTGTGGCTGACCACCTAATCCACATCTTCTTTCCCTCTTGCTGTTGGGGCCACCGCCTGATGTTGGGTGATGGGGGGAGGGAAGTACCCCACAGTAAGCCAGCAGCCTAGCCCAGGAACTACTGTTCCAGACCTCTATCTGCTTTCTTCATTTTGTTTCATCGCAAATTAGAAGCACTCACTTGGCCTGGGTTTTCTTCTGCAGAAGGGATATGAAATTGTATCCCCTGGGAAGAAGCCATTTTCAAGACAGTCCCTCCAGCTATGAGTCTCTGTCTTGGCCAGGAATGCTCTCAATAGAGTAATGTCCCCAGGGTCCCACTAAACTTCAGCTCCACTCTAGGGGACACAGCCAGTGGTCCACTGTGTGTAGTTGTGAAGGAGAGGGTGGTCACAGGGCTCAAAAGGAATGGCCAGAGCCTCCTTTTCTGAGCATCTGTATTACAGTAAAAGCTGGAACCTGTCAGTGAAGGAAAACTCAAATATTTTCCACTAAAACAATCAACAGAAAAGTGGTAAGACTGCAGGCCGTCAAAGGTAGAAAACTTGTGGGACCCAGAAAAACAAGACCCTCTCAATGAGTTTCAGCTCTCACAGGTCTCACTGTTTTTGTGGTTCTTGAGAGGTTTAGGACATCATTTGAAGGTGTTACGGCCCTGGGCCCAGAAGTGTCTGAATAGCCTGCTTTGGCTCAGGCATACCTCTTCTCCATGTGGTCCCAGGGGAGCTCTATGCATAAATGGCAAAGGAAAAGTAACGAATGGCTTTATTATTAGGTGGGGCTGTGCCCAGTACAAGGAGGCCTGGTGGCACAGTGGTTAAGCACTTGGCTGCTAACTGAAAGGTCAGCAATTCAAACATACCAGTTGGTCTGCTGGAGAAAGATGTGGCAGCCTGCTTCCATAAAGATCACAGCCTTGAAACCCTGTTGGGGCAGTTCTACTCTGTCCTACAGGCTTGGTATGAGTTAGAATCAACTCGATGGCAAGGGGTTTGGTGGGTGCCCAATACCCCAGGGCAGAGCTCTCTGGAAGCTGGGCTTGATGGGGCACATGGCCTGGCCCCATGTGGGACACGGGACAAAGAGGACTTGAGAGCCTATTGGAGAGACGAGGTTATAGAGGGACATGTTGCAGTCCTTCTGCACTGTAGGAGTGGGTCTCTGCTCAGCTTCCCTGCCCAGCCACAGAAACACAGGAGGAAGGAGTTACAAGCGGGTGTGTGAGTGTTTAGCCCACAGTGATCTCGCCTACCAGAGGGCTTGTGCTTTTGCTTTTTAAAGGAGTTTTAGCAGGTTAACCTTCTTATGGGGAACGTGAATCCAGTGATCTCTACAGAACTCTTATTTTGTGTTTCCAAGCCCTTGTTCTTTGGCTTTTAATGTCCCAAGAAGTTAGAGTGGGAACTCTGGGGTCAGTGTCATTTTCACCACAGTGTCCTTCAGTGGCTCACCCAGTACCTGGAATGTAGCAGGTGTTCAGAGAAGGTAAATGAAGGAATCACACTCAGGCGAGAAAGGCCATTTTCTCCTCTAAAAGAACACTGAATGGTCTCTTGGGTTGGTATGAGTCTCAGGTTTGGTTTAGTATGGTGGTTACAAAGGAATGCAGCTTTGGTGTCTGCTTTGCAAGCCCAGCAGGGACAGAACCAGCCCAGTTCCCATGATGTATCTTTCTCTACTCTGCCCTCACCTCTTGTGAAGGCAGCTGGCTAGTCTCATGTTGACCGTATCTACCTCTTTTTTGTCCGTAGTGACCGTCTGGTTCCTGAGCTTGATACAGTTGTCCCTTTGGAGTCTACCAAAGCCTACGACATGGAGGACATCATACACTCTGTAAGTAATGGACCTGTCTTGCCAGTACTACCTTGGCCATATACATGGCCATTGTGTTTCAGCCTAGTGAGGAAGTGTTGTGATCTCTGGCCCTCATGTTGGGCCACACAGGCAAGTCATGGCATGGAAATGGGAGCAGGGGCTGCTGAGTAGATTATTCTGGGAAGAGCCAATGGCTATAGCCACCTTACTGGGCTCAGATGGCTGGAGGGAGGACATGCCAGTTGAGCCAGGTGAGCTCTGGGGTCTTTAGAAAGGTACTGTGAGGTACGTAGAGAATGGGACATGTCCCTAGAGTCTGGATTGAGGCCAAGGTTGTCCTTTGTTAGGCAGGTTTGTGTGGGGCCTTATGCTCAGAGGACATTTGTCTTTCTAGAGAAAGGAGAAGAGTCCCTGGGTGGTGCAAATGGTTAAACACTCAACTATTAGCTGAAAGATTGTCTGTTCAAACCCACCCAGAGGCACCTCGGGAGACAGGCCTGGTGATCTGGTTTTGAAAGGTCACAGCTCTAAAAATCCATTGGAGGAGTTCTACTCTGCACATATGGGGTCACCGTGAATGGAAGTCAACTCAATGGCAACTGAAAACTAAAACAGCAACAAAGAGATAGGAAAGTAAATGGGAGATTCTGTGACATGGTTGGGGCATGTGTCGTGGTGATGGGGTGTCTCGGGAGAATAGGAGCCCATTTGTAGTTTTTTCTTGGTGCAGCAGATTCCATCACATAGAAAAACCTGGAAGCCTTCTTCCTGTTCTCTTCCAGCCATTACTTTTCCTCCAACCTTCTGGGGGTAATCACTATTCTGACTCCTAACAGAATAGATTAGTTTTTCATGTTTTTATATGTTATATAAATGGAATCATATAGAATATAGTTCTTTTGTGTCTGGCTTCTCTTGCTCAACATTATGTTTGTAACATTAGTCCATATTATTGCACCCAGTTTTAGATTATTTGTTCTCACTGGTTGTTGGTGTCTTTGTTGTTGGTCTCATTAGTCTATTTATTGTATAAGTAGGTGTCTTAGTCATCTAGTGCTGCCATAACAGAAATACCACAGGTGGATGGCTTTAACAAAGAGAAATTTATTTCCTCCCTGTAAAGTAGGCTAATAGTCCAAATTCAGGGCATCACCTCCAGGGGAAGGCTTTCTCTCTTTGTCAGCTCTAGAGGAAGGTCCTTGTCCTCAATCTTCCCATGATTGAGGAGCTTCTCAGGCGCAGGGACCTGAGGTCCAAAGGATGTGCTCTGCTCATGGCGCTGCTTTCTTGGTGGTATGAAGTCCGTGTGTCTCTCTGCTTGCTTCTGTCTTTTATATCTCAAGAGATTCCCTCAAGACACAATCCAATCCTGTAGGTTGAGTCCTGCCTCACTAACACAACTGCTGCCTGTCCTCCCTCGTTAATGTCATAGAGGCAGGATTTACAGCGTATAGGAAAATCACACAATACCGAGAATCATGGCCTACCGCAACTGATGTACACATTTTTTGGGGGACCATAACTCAGTCCATGACAGTAGGCAACAGTTTATTTATGCAGTCTACTGTTGATAGGCATTTGGGTAGCTTGCGGTTCTGGGCTATAATACTTCTGATAATACTTCTGATAGGAACATTTTATTACATGATTTTTGGTAATTTTACATGTCTGTTGGGTATATACCTAGGAGTGAAAGAACTAGATCATAGGGTATGCATACATTCAGTTTTTGTAGATAACTGCCAAAAAGTTTTTCAAAGTGTTTATTTCAGTTTACACTTCCACCAGCAACATATGAGATTTCCACTTCCTTCGTATTCTCACCAGCACTTGGCTGATGCCGTACTGTTTTTTTGTTTGCTTTTCCTGTGGTCCATTTCACTTCTTATGGGATTAGTATAAAGGAAAAACCAATCATGCACAGTCTAAGATATAAACATCAGAACAATGCAGCAATTGTGAGTCTTTCAATTAATATATTGAGGTGACTTCCGGTTGCTCAAAAATAATACAGTTTTTTTTCCAGTTAAATAAACACATTATTTTGGTTTATCAAGTACCATACTGGAATGATTTATAATACCATACTGTTTTAATTATTGAGACTTTCTAGTATGCTTTCACATCTGGTAGGGATAGTTCCTCTTGATTTTTTTTCCTGATTTTTCTTGGCTAATCGTGCATATTTATTTTTTCATATGAACTTTAGAATCAGTTTGTCTTGTTCTAGGGTGGAAGTGGGGAGAAGTAGGTAATCCTGTTATTTTATTGGGATCTCAATAAATTTATGAATTAATTTGGAGAGAAATGACATCATTATGAATCTGGGACAACCTAAAAAAAAGTGGTATGTATTTTTATTTGTTAAAAGTATACTTTTTTCCCTCGAGAGATGTTTTGAAGCTTTCCTCACATAGGTTGTTCACATTTCTTGTTAAGTGTATTCCTAAGTATTCTATCTTTTTTATTGCTATTGTAAATGGAGTCTTTTTTATATCTTCTAATTGGTTTTTTAGGGACATATGAAAGTTGTCAATTTTGTTTATCAGTTTTATATCCTGTTACCTTATTAGGTTCTCATATTTGTAGTAGTTTTTTTCTGTTAATTCTTTTGGATTTTATAGGCGTGCCAGTATACCATCTAAATATAGAGTTTTATCTTTTCCTTTCCAATTCTTTTACGTGTCATTTTTTTTTCTTTTCCCTAATTGCATTGTTGTATTTCCATGTATATCAAATGTAGTGAAAAATAATAGTTGTGATACTGGGCATCCTTTTGTCCCTAACTTTAATAAGGCTGCCATTAGTGTTTGCTATTTACGTGAGAGAATGGTTTTTGTACTATGATACTCACATCTTTTTTCATGTTGTGGAAGTTACCACTGGTTCCTATTTTGATGTTTTTGTTTGTTTTGTTTTAAAAATCCAGGATGGGTATTTATTGAATGTTGTCAAATATCCTTTCAGCCCTTATGGAGATGATCATGTGATTTTTCTTCTTAGATCTATTCGTAAACCAAAACCAAACCCATTGCCATGAGTCAGTTCTAACTCATAGTGATCCTATAGACCTATTTATAAATCTATCTTAATAGTTTCCTAATATTGAACTATTCGTACATTCCTGAAGTAAATCCTACTTATTATTTTCTGTTTCATAGTGCTTTATTTGGGATTTTTGCATCAATATCATGTGATATTGGTCTGTATTTTTCTTTTTTTGATATATTTAAAAATCAGGTTTTGGTGTCAGTTTTGTACTTGCTTCATAAAAAGAATTTGGAAGTTTTTCTTCTTCTATACTGTGGAACAATTTAAATAGCATTGGGGATTATCCGCTCTTCAAAAATATGGTACAATTCTGTGAAATTGTCAGGGCTTAGTGATTTTTTTTTGAGGGGGAGGAGTAGGTTTTTGATACTTTCTCTATTCTTTAAATGTTCCTGTTTAAGCTTTATCTCTTCTGGGTTCAGCTTTGGTAAGTTAGATTTTCTATAAATTATCCATTTCTTCCAGGTTTTAAAATCTATTTGCATAGGGCTGTGCATACTAGTCTCACAAGATTAATGAAATCTTAATCTTTTTTTTTTAAATTAATGTTTAATTATATTTTTGGTGAAAGTCTACATAGCAAAACAGGTTCCTGTTCAACAATTTCTACACATAATGTTCAGTAACATTGATTAATGTTTGTCAGTTTGTGTCAACATTCTCGTTATTTCTGTTCTAGTTGTTCCACTTCCATTAATTTAGTCCCACCACGTTAGAGTAACTCTTGTCCCTTTGCTCGTGTGGATGATTTTTAAAAAACCTAAGTTCTCAAGCGTGAAATTTTTTAGTTTTTGAGCTAGCCTGCTATTTAGTTAGAAGATGATTTCAGGGGATAGTTTCTGTTCAGGGTTTAAAGAGTCTCTCATGGCGATAGTCTTGGTGATTCCTCTAGTCTAATCTTAATGACAAAAAGTTCCTCTCTGTCATTTCTTTATGCTTTATTTATTTATTTGATTGTGGTACCTAGTGGTTCATCTGTTTTACTGATGTATTCCAAGGAATAAGCCTTTTAATTATTCTAGTGTTTTGCTTTTGCTTTTTAAAGACTATTTTCTGTTTTTATATTGATTCCCCTTTTTACTTCAATTTACTTTTTTTTTTTAACATTTGAATTGGAAGTTTAGTTTATATATTTCCATTATTTTCTATTAATATAATATTTAAGTCCATTGCAGGGAACAAAGCTAAGAAATGTAGTGTAGCTGCTTAGCCATTTGCCCATCATTTCTGTTAGAATGGTAGAAATGGAAGCTGGATTTTTGGTGGATACCTGGCAGTCTCTGCTATACCCTTTTAATGTTTTTTTTTTTTTTTAAATAAAAGCAAGTAATATATACACAGTAAAATTTTTAAGAAGTGATAGGCATGTATAAAGTAAAACACAAATCTCTCTTTGTCCCTTTCTCTTCACATCAGCCTTCTTTCCTAGAGGTAACCACTACTAATTTTCTTGTGTATCTTTCCAGAAAAAAAATTTATGCATATGCCAACTATATACATATATATATTTGCTTTTAACTAAAAAAATTGAATTATAATACTTTCATACTTTTTTTTTTTTCACTTTCTCTTATCACAACATATAGGTTTATCTCAGTAATTGTAATGACCATATAATGCTCCTGTGTGGATGTACTATAACTTATTTAAACATTACCCTAGTGAGGGACATTTAGATTCCTTACAGTTTTTGCTATTACCAGTATACTGCTATGATAAACCTCTCTGTCTTTCTTTCCCTGTATGTGTGATCTTAGTATATTTTTGTGAGTATATCCATTTGGCCAGTACTCAGCAGCAAAATTTGGTCAGTAAGTATAAACACTGTCAAAGAGAAATTTCCAGATAAGTCAAAGTAATGGTGGGCCTTCTAAATCCCAAACTCTGTTCACATCATCCAAAACCTATACAGGTAAACAGGAAGAACAAATAAAACTACCATCCCCATACCTTCATCATAACTGGAAGACAGGACATTACAAGCTTCAAATAACACTTAAGTAGAACAATAAATACTAATTTCTAGTAGAACTGTTTCTTATGCTCACACTACGTGTCTCTGTGGAAAGCTGGGGTGGAGGATAGTCTTGAGAAATTATACAGAAGAGAGAAAAGAAGATCGAGATAAATAATTCCCAGGAAAGAGAAAGTTCATTCTAAGATTGAAAATACTGAGAAAGAACATAGTTAGATCAGTGACTTCATGAAAGTACTTAAAAGTACACACGAAACTCAAAAAGGCAATCATGGAAAAGCATTGCTTCTGGAGATAAAGGGGTTAAGGAAGGGAGGGGCACCTTTGGCAGTTGTGAAGTGAAGGGAAAATGATGCAAGAGGGGTAAAGTTATGTATCTGCAAGACAAAAGCCGAAACGAAAAGGACACAGTACCCTTCCCCCCACTGCCCTCCTTAAAATCAAGCCACTCATTAATTAAATTGCAGAAAAGGGTGCTCTTTATCTAGAAATCTTGTTCACCATCTCAAACTGCCAACCCTCTCCACAAAATTCAGAGATACAAGTAGTCTTCATCTATATAAAGCTACTATAATAAGAAAATTCAACAAAAGAATTAAAACATTTCGATTAATGAAACTCCCTCCACTGTAAAAATCAACCGTGATGCACATGATCACATTTCAGTGAGTTTAGTAGCCTCAAATAAGCACTTGAGGTTATGAAAATCAGAAATTCAGAAACTAACGACGGAATGGACAAGAAATAGGAAAAAGTAAAATTAGAACTGATTGAATTCAGAAAATGGGTGGGGTGGAGTCTCCCCCAAGGTGTTCAAGGGAGAATGGGGACAGTGGTGGTTCAGTGTCTTCTTGCCTTCCATGCAGGAGACCAGGGTTCGATTCCTGATGAGTGCATCTTGTGCAGCCACCATCCGTCAGTGGAGGCTTGCGTGTTGCTGTGTTACAGAAGAGGTTTCAGCAGAGATTCCAGACTAAGATGGCTAGGAGGAAAAGCCTGGCAGCCTACATCCAAAAATCAGCCCATGAAAACCCTATAAATCACAATGGTTTGATTCGCAGTTGATCGTGAGGATGGTTCAGGACTGGGCAGCATTTCATTCCATTGTTCATGGGATCACTTTGAGTTGGGGGCCAACTTGATGGCAGCTAACAGTAACAAGGGAAAATAGATTTGAATGAAAATTTCATAAGGAACATTGAAGAAAAGTGGGAAAATTAGAGAATGAAAATGAGATAAAGAAGTAAAAAGGATCACAAAGAATATTGTTAAAAAGTAAGGCAAAGAAGATCAAATATACATATAATTGGAGCCTCTGAAGAAGACAATTGGAGCAGAATGTGTACTTAAAACACAAGAAAACATTCTGGAAATAAAAGAACACCTGAATCTACAAAATGAGTGCTCACTGGGTGCCTGAGTAAATTGACCCAGAATGATCAAACCTTAGAAAATACCCAAGTACACCCATTAGATTTTAAAAATAAAGAAAAATCCAGAGGATCTTTAGGCAAAAAGATCAAATAACTTATAAGGGCAAGGGAATTAGAATGGCTTCAGACTTTCAAAAGTAACATACGAAGCAAGGCACAATGGAAAAGGATTTTCAGGAGACTCAAGCAAAGAGTATATGCCTAAGGATTTTATATCTAGCCAAGCTGAACTTCATGCATTAAGGCTATAGAAAACTGGTTTTAAACATGCAGACACTGAGGAAATTGTATTCCCAAGACCTTTTTAAGGAATCTAATAGAGGATGAGCGTCATCCAACTAAGGGATGATAGGAAATTTCAGCAAAAGGACTGATGGTGATTATATAACGTATTTAATTATAAATCTAAGACAAAAGGTAGGGATGAGAGTGAAGATAGCATATAAATGTTATATACTTAGTTGCAGAAAAAATACAACTGAAAAAAATGGGAGGAGAAAGAAGAGGGAAAGAATATAGCAAAATAAGTTTATTGGTGCTTGAGAATCAACAGGTATCATTAAAAATAAACAAACCAGTTAATAAAAGGTTAAATAAGGAAACAGGGAACTAAGCATACTTTACTTTGTCTGAGATAAGAGGAAGTTCCAGCTATAAAAGTATCATGGATTGACTTGTGTTCCCCAAGAAATATGTGACAACTTGGCTAGGCTGTGATTCCCAGTATTGTGTGATTGTCCACCATTTTGTCTTCTGATGTGATTTTCCTATATGTTGTAAATCCTGCTTCTATGATGTTAATGAGGCAGGATTAGAGGCAGTTGTGTTAATGAGGCAGGACTCAATCTCTACAAGATTAAGTAGTATCTTGAGTCAATCTCTTTTGCGATATAGAGGAGAGAAGCTAGCAGAGAGATGGGGGAGGGATTCGTACCACCAAGAAAAAAGTGCCAGGAGCAGAGAACATCCTTTGGACCTCGAGTCCCTGTGCTGAGAAGCTGCTAGATCAGGGAAAGATCAATAACAAGGACCTTCCTCCAGAGTTGACAGAGAGAGAAAGACTTCCCCTGGAGCTGACACCGTGAATGTGGACTTCTAGCCTCCTAGATGGTGAGATAATAAATTTCTGTTTGTTAAAGCCATCCACTTGTGGTATTTCTGTTACAGCAGTATTAAATAACTAAGACAAAAGGGAACTGCCAGAACAAAAATACAGACCTTCCTAAATAAATGAAATAAAACATCACATAAAGAAAGAACAAACCTAACATGGTACACACAGTAATTATAACAAAATAATATGGCACAGTAAAATGTTTCTCATACCAATTATGTGGTTATTGACTTAACTCACATGAATGGGCTTACCTCATTTATTCAGAGAAAAAGGTGTTCAGTTTGTCTCACAAAGCAAGAACATCTATATGCTGTATACAGGAGACACTTAAAGTGACTCAGAAAGATGAAAAATAAGGGATGGGCAAAGGTATGCCAGGAAAATAGAAACAATAAGAAAGCAGTGTTTGTGATCTTATTACCTCAGACAAAGTAATATTCAAGTATTAACAGTGACAAAAAAGGACGTTTCCAAATGCTAAATGCCACAGTTCACATTAATGACATAAAAGATATAAAACCTCTATGTACCAAATAATATAAAGCAGAAGTTATTGGAGATCCGAAGAGATAGAGATAAAAACTCATTGATAATAGGAGACTTAAATACACCATTCTTAGAACAAGGCAGGGCAAATGGATTAAAAATAAGTAAGATGTAGGAGACCTAAAGAACATAATAAGGTAGATCTTATGGATATATTTCAGACTTGACACCCTGGAATAGACAGTAAATCTTATATTCAAGTACACATGGAGCAGTCACAAAAGTTGATCATAGATCAGAAAGAAAGCATCATTAAATCCCATAAAGCAAAAATATTGCAAACAACACTGATCAAAACTAGAAAGTAACAACAAAAAAACAAAAAGCACCCTCCCACCTGGAAACTGAATAAATTTTTTATTAAATAATTCTTAGATGAAAGGGGGGAAATACAAATGAAAATGACAGGATTTCTGAAAGAGAAAAGATAATGAAAACAATACATATCAAACTCTGTGAAATCCATTCAAAGTAATGAGCAGAAAAAAATTTATAGCCTTAAACGTAGTAAAAATGAAAGAAGGAAAATAAATTAGATTTCCAGTTCAAAAATCCAAAGGTGAGAAGGAACCAAAATAATCAAAAAGAAGTCACAAAAAAACGATTTAAGAAGGGTAAAAACACAAATTTACGAGGCAGGAAATAGAAAAACAATAAGTGTAATTAATAAAATAGACCAACCTCTAGCTCAATTAAAAAAAGAAATTAGCTCAATTAAAAAATATATATATATATATTTTTTTTCTAGGCTAAAAAAAATATATATATATTTTTTAGCCTAGAAAAAAGGGAGAAAGCACAAATACAGAAATGAAGTGGGAAGGAAGAATAACCATTGAAATAGGAGAAATGTAAAACTCAGAAGGGATAAGATAGAAGGGTCTAGGTAAAATAATTTCCTAGGAAAATACAGTTTTGCCAGAAATTGACCCCATTAGAGGTAGAAAGCTTAAACAGACCAAATTCCAAAGAAGCAACTACTTCACACACAAAAAAGCACAAAGCCCAAATAATTTCATGTGGAAATTGTATGAAATGCTCAAAGACCAAATAGTCCCAATGCTAAGGAGTAGCTGGTGGATTGGAACTGCTGACCTTTTGGTTAGCAAACGAGCTCTTAAGCATTGTGCCACCAGGGCTCCTCCAGAGCATAGAAAATGGAAACACACACGCACAACTTCCACATTCTTTTTTGAGGCAAGTGTAATATTGATAACTGAACCTTAAAAAGATTATCAGGTTAATATTACTAATATTGATGCAATGATACCAAATGAAATACTAACCTAGCAGATTCCAACACCACATTAAGATAATACACCACGACCAAGTGAGAGTTATTCTAGGAATGTAAGGTTGTCTCAATATTAGAAAATCCAGGATAAGCTATTAATCATTGATTATCTCCATAGATGCTGAAAAAAGTCTTTAAGAAAATTTAGTACCCATTTCTGATAGCAACACTCTAGAAAATAGGAATTGATGGATACGTGATAAAATTTAGCATACACCTTTTCAAAAGCCTGTGTCTTATTTAGTAGGGAAACATTAAAGGTAGTTCCACTAAGCTCAGGAACAAGACAAGGATGCCTACTATCTCTACTACTATTTAACATTGTATTGGAAGTATTAGCTAATCAAATTAGACAAGAAGACTCAGTTAGAGGCAAAAGCCTTGGAGTGTGTGGAGCTGCTGCCATTGCCTACTATTCTGTTTCCTTGGAGAGGGAGCCTGTGGTATGGGGGGAACTCCAGCCAGTGGTGTGTGTAATTCCTGGATCTTTTACTTTACCATTTTGAACTCAGGTAAATTTATCCCTGCAGGTTGTTGATGAGCGAGAATTTTTTGAGATAATGCCCAATTATGCCAAGAACATCATTGTTGGTTTTGCAAGAATGAACGGAAGGACTGTTGGCATTGTTGGGAACCAACCCAAGGTGGCCTCAGGTAGGTGGGGTCGCGGTGGGGGTGCTACCTGGGCCCAAGGTATCTGCCTTCTGCCTTTCCATGGCCAGACAAAAAACTCAAATAGATGTTGTAAAAGTTCTTTTCTTTTTTAATGTTGATATCTCAAAATGGTTCTTTCATACTTAACTGTTTTTTAAGGGTTTATCAATAACTTTCCTCCTTAGCTTGCAAAGTCCTTACCTTTTCAAAGGTCTGTTTTCCAAACCCCTTAGTTAGATACATGACTCACTCACTAAACTACGCGCTCCACGAGGGCAGGGGTGTTGGTGTCTTATTCACTGTTGTATCTCCGGTGCCTTAAAGGGTGCCAAATACATACTTGGTGTTCAATAAAAATTTGTTGAATTAATGAATAGTACTGAAAATCTTGCCATTCTTTCTTTTCCTATATTGACATTAAACTTTGAGCTCTGAAAATGGCCTGTGTTTGGGTTTTTTAGCTGCTTTCTTTTTTTCCTCCCGTTAACCTGTTGCTGTTTAGTTGATTCCAACCCATTGCGACACTATAGGACAGAGTAGAACTGCCGCATAGGGTTTCCAAGGAGTGCCTTTCTCCAGTGGGAGACAAATTAATGGCATCTTGCTGTGTCTGTGCCCACACATCTGTGGTGGTAAACCAGATTTGAGTTACAGCAAAATGATGGGGATTCCTCACTATGCTCTGGGTGGGGCATGGGAGTGGAGCTGTCAACACTGCTTCCCTCCTTACTATTTTTCCTCTTATTTGTTTTAAAATAATATTGTGTTCTTATGAAAGTTTACACAGCAGATTAGATTTCCATTCAAAAATTTCTACACAATATGTTCAGTGAAATTAGTTACATTCTTCACAGTGTGTGAACATTCTCATTATTTCTGTTCTGGTTTTTTCATTTTCATTAATCTGGTTTCCCTGTCCCCTTACATTCTCATCTTTGTTTTGAAGTAATTGTTGACTGTTTGGTCTCAAATAGATGATTTTTTAAAGGAGTCGCAGTACTCGCAGGTGATATTCTTTATTTTGTGAGCCAATGTTATTTAGCTAAAAGCTGACCTCAAGTGGAATAGTTTCAGTGTAAGGTTTAAAGAGTATCTCAGGACACTAGTCAGGAGGAGTCCCCTGGTCTTAACCAACCTAGCAATTGTGGATGTTTTTAAGAATTTGAGGTTTTGTTCAACATTTTTCTCCCAACATATCAAAATCCATCTATTGGAGAATGATCGGTAGTGGTAGCTTCTCAGGGTAGATGAAGCTGTGGTTTGTATAGACAGTCCTGTAGTCTAGTTTTTTCTCTGAGTCTTGGATTTACTTCTTTCTCTTTTGTTCTGGATGAGGAGAGACCAATAGTTGTATCTTAGATGGCCACTTGCAAAGTTTTAAGACCCCAGACACTACTCACCAGACTTGGATGTAGAACACAAACTTCATAAACTATATTATGCCAGTCGACTGAGTTGTCTTGCAAGACTGTGGTCCTAGACCTTCAAGCCCAGAAAACCAATCCCGTGAGGTATTTGATTATGTCTAAAAAGTATCTGTAACAGTGCCCCCAGGTACATTATTGTATATATGAATATATATGCATGCACACACATACATGCATATATATATACATATACGCATACATACATATATACCGACACATATATTTTTTGGTTGTTGGTGGTGTTGCAAAATTATATATGCCCTAGCAATTAGTAAAAGGTCATATTTTCTTTTGTGTGTCTTAGTGACATCATTTACCTTGGTCAGGCTGTGTACACTTCACCTATATTTGATGTTATGTTTCTCATCATCAAAAATAATAAGTGTCTACTATCTAGAGAATGACTCCCTGCACCCCTCCTTTGTACCACCAGTGAGCCTTGGTCTCTGTGGATTCACCTATTCTTGTCTTTCTATGAAAGTGCAATCACAAGTAAATAAAGCATTACTGAAAAAGAAGCACAAAGTGGGAGGCCTCACTCTACCTGATTTTAGAACTTATTATACTGCCACAGTAGTCAAAACAGCCTGGCACTGGTACAACAACAGATACATAGACCAATGAAACAGAATTGAGAATCCAGACCTAAATCCATCCACATATGAGCAGCTGATATTTAACAAAGGCCCAATGTCAGTTAAATGGGGGAAAAGACAGTCTCTTTAACAAATGGTGCTGGCATAACTGGATATCCATCTGCAAAAAAATGAAACAAGACCTATACTTCACACCATGCACAAAAACTGACTCAAAATGGACCAAAGGCCTAAATATAAAATCTTAAAATGATAAAGATTATGGAAGAAAAAATAGGGACAATGCTAGGAGCCCTAATACATGGCATAAACAGCATACAAAACATGACTAACGGTGCACAAACACCAGAAGAGAAACTAGATAACTGGGAGCTCCTAAAAATCAAACACCCAGGCTCATCCAAAGACTTCACCAAAAGAGTAAAAAGATTACCTACAGACTAGGAAAAAGTTTTTAGCTATGACTTTTCCAATCAGCGTCTGATCTCTAAAATCTATGTGATACTGCAAAAACTCAACTACAAGAAGACAAATGTTCCAATTAAAAAAATGGACAAAGGATATGAACAGGCACTTCACTAAAGAAGGCATTCAGGTAGCTAACAGATACATGAGGAAATGCTTATGATCATTAGCCATTAGAGAAATACAAATCAAAACTACAAGGAGATTCCATCTCCAACAAGGCTGACGTTAATCCAAAAAACACAAAATAATAAACGTTGGAGAGGTTGTGGAGAGACTGGAACACTTCTGCACTGCTGATGGGAATGTCAAATGGTACAACCACTTTGGAAATCGATTTGGTGCTTCCTTAAAAAGCTAGAAATAGAACTACCATATGTTCCAGCACTCCCACTCCTCGGAACATATCCTAGAGAAATAAGAGCCTTTACATGAACAGATATATGCACACCC
This sequence comes from Loxodonta africana, assembly GCF_030014295.1. Classification (NCBI taxonomy): domain Eukaryota; kingdom Metazoa; phylum Chordata; class Mammalia; order Proboscidea; family Elephantidae; genus Loxodonta; species Loxodonta africana. The sequence goes on along the minus strand of NC_087367.1, from coordinate 42,121,648 downwards.
ATGTTCATTGCAGCACTGTTTACAATAGCAAAAAGGTGGAAGCAACCAAGGTACCCATCAACGGATGAATGGATAAATAAATTATGGCATATTCATACAATGAAATACTATGCATTGACAAAGAACAATGATGAATCTGTGAAACATTTCATAACATGGAGGAACCTGGAAGGCATTATGCTGAGTGAAATTAGCTGCAGAAGGACAAATCCTGTATGAAATCACTATCATAAGAACTCGAGAAATAGTTTTAACAGAGAAGAAAATATTCCTTGATGGTTACGAGAGTGGGGAGGGAGGGAGAGGGGTATTCACTAATTAGATAGTAGACAACTATTTTAGGTGAAGGGAAAGACAACAGTACAGAAGAGGTCAGCGGAACTGGACTAAACCAAAAGCAAAGGAGTTTCCTGAATAAACTGAACACTGCGAAGGCCAGCATAGCAGGGGTGGGGGTTTGGGGACCATGGTTTCAAGGAACATCTAGGTCAATTGGCATAATAAAATCTATTAAGAAAACATTCTGCATCCTGCTTTGGAGGGTGGTGTCTGGGGTCTTAAGCTCTAGCAAGTGGCCATCTAAGATGCATCAATTGGTCTCAAGTCACCTGGAGCAAAGGAGAATGAAGAACACCAAAGACACAAGGTAATTTTGAGCCCAAGAGGCTGAAAGGGCCACATAAAGCAGAGTCGACATCAACCTGAGACCAGAAGAACTAGATGGTGCCTGGCTACAACTGAAGACTGCCCTGACAGGGAACACAACAGAAAACCCCTGAGGTAGCAGGAGATCAGTGGGATGCAGACCTCAAGTTCTTGCAAAAAGACCTGACTTAATGGTCTGTCTGAGACTAGGAGGACCCCAGAGGTCATGGTCCCCAGGCCTTCTGTTAGCCCCAGACAGGAACCATTCCCAAAGCCAAATCTTCAGTGGGATTAGACTGGACTATGGGATAGCAGGAAACCCTGGTGACATAGTGGTTAAGTGCTACGGCTGCTATCCAAGAGGTCTGCAGTTCAAATCCGCCAGGCTCCCCTTGGAAACTCTGTGGGGCAGTTCTACTCTGTCCTATAGGGCCGCTATGAGTTGGAAGCGACTAGATGGCAGGGGGCAGTGGGATGGGGTAGCAAATGGTACTGGTGAGGACTGAGCTTCTCGGATCAAGTAGACACATGAGACTATGTGGGCAGCTGCTGTCTGGAGGGGAGATGAGGGGGCAGAGGGGGTCAGAAGCTGGCTGAATGGACAGGAAAATAGAGAGTGGAAAGGAGGAGTGTGCTGTCTCATTAGGGGGAGAGCAACTAGGTGTATAAAAAAGGTGTATATAAATTTTTGTATGAGAGACTGACTTTATTTGCAAACTTTCACTTAAAGCACAATAAAAATTAAAAAAAAAATGCAGTTATACAGTATTTGTCCTTTTGTGATTGACTTATTCCACTCAGCATAATGTCCTTCAGATCCATCTGTGTTATAAGATGTTCCAAGGACTCATCATTCTTTATGGCTGCATAGTATTCTGTTGTATTATGTACCACATTTTGTTTATGCATTTATCTGTTGATGGACACTTAGGTTCTTAGGTTTGTTTTGAATCTATATGCCTCCTCCATCCCTAAGTGTATAGGAGGAGACTCCACCTTACGCCATTGACCCAGTTTCATATTTTATTTTGGCTATAGCCATTTTCCTTTTAAAAGTTTTTAAAGTTAGAAACTTAGATATGCTTGAAAATATATTTTATTCATACAGTAAGTTATCGGCTGTTCATACATCCCTTCAGTTCCTCCCCTAAGCTGTGTCTGTCTCACGGTCGACTTCCTGTGATTCTCTGTATCTACCCCAAGATCTGCCCGTGACTGCACCTGTTGCTTCTGGCACGCTGAAACACTGGTTGGCTTTTACAAAGTCCACTTTTTAAGAAACCGGCTCGTCTTGGGGGCTTTATCTATAAATATCCAGGGTGTCTTTCCTGGGTGCCCCCTCCCCTAGCCATGCCTGAGTCTGAATGTTAGGTTTCTGTTGTGGTTTCTTGACTTTCTTCCTTGAGTCAGTAATTCTTTGTTGTTTATGGACTCAGGGTGGGCAGAGTATAGAAGTTCATCAGGTCACTGCTTTTTTTAAAATTGTACTTTAGATGAAGGTTACAGAACAAATGAGCTTCTCATTAAACAATTAGTACACACATATTGTTTTTGACATTGGCTACCAAGCCCATGACATGTCAGCACTCTCCGTTCTTGACCTTGGGTTCCCTGTTACCAGCTTTCCTGTCCCCTCCTGCCTTCTAGTCCTTGCCGCTGGGGTGGTATGCACTTTTAAGCTTGCTTTGTTTTATGGGCCTGTCTAATATTTGGCTGAAGGGTGAACCTCAGGAGTGACTTCAGTACTGAGCTAAAAGGGTGTCCATGGGCCACACTCTCAGGGTTTCTCCAGTCTCTGTCAGACCAGTAAGTCTGATCTTTTGTGTGTGTGTGTTAGAATTTTGTTCTACATTTTCTCCTGCTCTGTCCAGGACCCTCTATTGTGATCCCTGTCAGAGCAGTCGGTGGTGGTAGCCGGACACCATCTAGTTGTGTGTGTTTTTTTTTTAAAGCAGCTTTATTCGTTGTTATGGATTGAATTATGTTCTTCAAAAAGATATGCTCAATCCCTACCCCAACCCCCACGTCTGCCAACTGGGAATGTGAAATTATTTGGCAATAGGTTCTTTGAAGATGTTATGTGTTAACATGAGGTCTTACTGGAGTAGGGTGGGTCCTAATCCAATTTGAGTGGTATCCTTATAAAAAAGGAGAGGCATAGAGGGACCACAGCTACGTGAAGATGCATCTGCAAGGCAAGGAATACCTGGGGCTCCCAGACTGAGAAAGACAAGAAAGAACCTTCCCCTAGAGCCTTCAGAGAGAACATGTCCCTGCCAACACCCTGACTTTGGACTAGAAGCCTCCAGAATTGTGAGACAATAAATATCTGTTGTTTAAAGCCACACACTTTGTGGTACTTTGTTACGACATCCCTAGGAAACTCATACATTTATTCCTGCACTTCTTCATCCCTATTTGGTGTTTCGGAGCCCTGGTGGCACCGCGGTTAAGAGCTCAGCTGCTAACCAGAAGGTTGGTGGCTTGAACCCACCAGCCGCTCTGCGGGAGAAAGATATGGCAGTCTGCTTCCATAAAGATTACAGCCTTGGAAATCCTATGGGGCAGTTCTACCCTGTCCTGTAGGGTCACTTTGAGTCTGAATCGACTTGACGGTAGCGGGTTTGGTTTTTCGATTTATGTATTCTTGATGTGAGTCCTCTGTCAGATATATGTACTTCATTCACATAATTTTTCCTGGTCTGTGACTTGCCTATTCATTTTTTTTAATGGTATCTTTGGATGCGCATACTTTTTTTGCAGCTGAAAATTTTTTTTGTTGTGGTAAAATTCATATAACATAAAATATGACATTTTAACAATTTTAAAGTATACAGTTCAGTGGCATTAATTACATTCACAGTGTTATACAACCCTCACCACTATCTATTTCCAAAATTTTTCATCACCTCAACAGAAAGTCTGAACCCATTAGGCAGTAACCCCCCATTTTCTCCTCCCACAGTCCCTGGTGACCTCTAATCTATACTCTGTCTCTATATATTTGCCTATTCTAGACATTTCGTATAAGAGGAATTATACAATATTTGTCCTTTCATGTCTGGCTTATGTCACTTAACATAATGCTTTCGAGGTTCATTCATGTTGTAGCATGTATTGGAACTTCATTTATTCTATGGATAGATAATATTCTTTTCTATGCATATATCACATTTTGTTTATTCATCTGATGGACACTTAGGTGGTTTACATCTTTTGGCTATTGTGAATAATGGTGCAATGAACATTAGTGTATAAGAATCTGAGTTCCAGTTTTCAATTTTTTTGGTTATGTACTTAGAGGTGGAATTGCTGGATCATATGGTAATTTTGTGTTTAACTTTTTGAGGAATTGCCCAACTGATTTCCGCAGGGTCTATACCATTTTACATTCCCTGTAGCAATAGATGAGGATTCTAATTTCTCCACATCCTTACGAGTGCTTGTATTTTATTTTTTATTTTATTATTACCATTCTAAAAAAAATTTTTTTTTAGTAGGTATGTAGTGCGTAGTGCAGTTCTGTTCTGACACACTGTGGGGTCACCATGAGTAGGAAGTGGCTGGACAGCAATGGGTATGGTTTTTGGTTTTAGTAAGTGTGGGGGCATATCTCATTGTGGTTTTGATTTGCACTTTTAGTGGGAATCAACTTGACGGTAGTGGATTTTTTTGTTGTTTTTTAAATTGTGCTTTAGGTGAAAGTTTATAGTTCAAGTTAATTTCCCATTCAAAAATCTATACAGATATTGTTATGCAACCCTTTCCACCCTGGGTTTCCCATGTCCATTCACCCAGCTTCTGTCCTTTTCTGCCTTCTCACCCCGCCATTGGATAGGTGCTATCCATCTAATCTCTTGTAACTACTTGAACTAAGAAGCACACTCTTAACATGTATTATTTTATGTTCTATAGTCCAGCCTAATCTTTGTCTGAAGAGTTGGCTCCGGGAATGGTTTTAGTTCTGGGTTAACCGAGAGTCCAGGGGCCATGTCCTCTGGGATTCGTCTAGTCTCGGTCAGACCATTAAGTCTGGTCTTTTTACATGAATTTGGGTTTTGCACCATACTTTTTTCCTGCTCCATCAGGACTCTCTGTTGTGTTCCTTGTCAGGGCGGTCATTGGTGGTAGCCGGGTGCCATCTAGTATTTTTGGTCTCAGGCTGACGGAGTCCCTGGTTTATGTGGCCCTTTTGTCTCTTGAACTAATATTTTCCTTGTTTTTTTGGTGGTGGTGGTTTTTTAAATGATGTTGAGCATCCTTTCACGTGCTTATTGGCCATTTGTATGCTTTCTTTGGAAAAATGTGTTACAGTCTTTGGCCCATTTTTTAATTGAGTGGTTTAGCTTTTATTTTGTTGAGTTGTAGGAGTTCGTTATTCTCGATATTGAACCCTTAATAAATAATATGCTTTGCAGGTATTCCATTCTGCAGGTTGTCTTTCCATTTTCATGGTAGTGTTTTTAATATTGATGAAGTCCAATTTACGTGTTCTTTTTTTGACCTGTGCTTTTTGATATCGTATCTAAGAAACAGTTGGCAACTCCAAGGCCATGCAGATTTGCCTCTATGCTTATTTTTAAGTGTTTTGTAGTTTTAGTTCTTCTATTTAGGTCTTGCATCAATTTTGGGTTACTTTTTCTATATGGTATAATGCTAAGGGTCCAGTTTCATTCTTTTGCATGTGGTTATCTAGTTTTGAAGTTGTCAAGAATTTCATTTTACTTAGATCCACAATCGACACCCATGGAAGCAGCTGTCAAGAAATCAAAGAATTCATTGCTCTCGGCAAATCTGCAAAAGACCTCTTTAAGGTGTTAAAAATCAAAGATGTCACCTTGAAGACTAGACTTGCACACGAACCAAGCCATGATGTTTTCAGTCAATTTATATGCATGAGAAAGCTGGACAGTGAATAAGGATGACTGAAAAAGAATTGATGCCTTTGAATAATGGTGTTGGTGAAGAATATTGAATATACCACGAACTGCCAAAAGAACGAACAAACCTGTCTTGGAAGAAGTACAGCCAGAATGCTCCTTAGAAGCAAGGATGGTGAAACTACGTCTCACATACTTTGGACGTGTTATCAGAAGGGATCTGTCCCTGGAGAAGGACATCATGCTTGGTAAAGTAGAGGGTCAGCGAAAAAGAGGAAGACCCTCGACAACGTGGATTGACACAGTGGCTGCATCAGTGGTGCCCAAGCATAATAACGATTGTGAGGATGGCACAGGACTGGGCAGTGTTTCGTTCTGTTGTATATAGCATCGCTATGAGTCTGAAGCAACTCAGTGACACCTCAACAGCAACAACATCCAGTTTTTACACCACCATTTGTTAAGAGCTGTTGTTTACCCATTCAGTGGTCTTGGGATCCTTCTCAAAATCAGCTGACCACAGATATAAGGGTTTGTTTATGGGCTATCATTTATATTCCATTGGTTTATAGGTATGTCCTTATACCAATGTTTTGTCACTGTAGCTTTGTAATAAGTTTTGAAATCAGGAAGTAAGACTCCTCCAACTTTGTTCTTCTTTTTAAAAATTGGTTATTCTATGTCCCTTGAAATTTCTTATTAATTTTAGGCTGTGGTTTTCCTGTTTTTGTAAAAAATCTGTTGGGATTTTGGTAGGGATTGTATTGAAACTATATCACTTTGGGTAGTATTGTCATCTTAAAAATAATAAGTCTTTCAGTTATGAACAAGGGATGTCTCACCATTTATTTAGGCCTTCTTCATTTTCTTTCCACAGTGTAGTTTTTAGTGTATATAAGTTTTGCTCTGGCTTGGTTAAATTTATTACTAAGTATTTTATTCTTTTTACCGATATTGTAAATTGAATTGTTTTAATTTTTTAATTTCTCATTAAACAATTAATACACATATCGTTTCGTGACATTGGTTACCACTTCCACGACATGTCAATACCCTTCCCTTCTTGACCTTGCTTTCACCGATACCGGCTTTTGTATTCCCTTCTGCCTTCTTGTCCTTGCCCCTGGGCTGGTGTGCCATTTAGTCTTATTTTGTTTTATGGGCCTGTCTAGTCTGATCTTTGGCTGGAGCCCTAGTGGTGTAGTGGTTAAGAGCTTGGCTGCTTACCAAAAGGTCGGCAGTTCAAATCCACCAGCCACTCCTTGGAATCCCGACGGGGCAGTTGTACTCTGTCCTATAGGGTCACTGTGAGTCAGAACCTAGTTGATAGCACCTAACAGTAACAACAACAACAGCAGCAGCAGCAACAGTCTTTGGCTGAAGGGTGAAATTCAGGAGTGACTTCAGTACTGAGTTAAAAGGGAGTCCAGGGCCCATACTATTGGGGTTTCTCCAGTCTCTGTCAGACCAGTAAGCCTGTTTTTCTGTGTGAGTTAGAATTTTGTTCTACGTTTTCCTCCACCTCTGTCTGGGACCCTCTGTTGTGATCCCTGTCAGCAGTTGATATTGGTGGCCGGGCACCATGTAGTTGTGTTGGACTCTGGTGGAGGCTGTGGTGCTTGTGGTCCACTAGTTCTTTGGACTGATCTTTCCCTTGTGTCTTTGGTTTTCTTCATTCTCTCGTGCTCCAGACGTGGTGAGACCCGTAGAGTATCTTAGATGGCCACTCACGAGCTTTTAAGACTCCGGAAGCTACACACCAAAGTAGAATGTAGAACATTTTCTTTATAAACTATATTATGCCAATTGAACTAGATGTTCCCAGGGACTTTGGTCCCCAGCCCTCAGCCCAGTAATTTGGACCCTCAAGGAGTTTGGATGTGTCTACAGAGCTTCCATGATCTTGCCGTGGTCAAGTTGTGCTAGCTTTCCTATTGTGTACTGTGTATCCCTTCACTAGAGTTACCACTTATCTATTGTCTATTTAGTATCCCTTTCTGCCCCCCCTTGTAACCATCAAAGATTGTTTCTTTTTGCATGTAAACCTTTTCATGAGTTTTTATAATAAATAGTAGTCTCATACAATATTCGTCCTTCTGTGATTGACTTATTTCACTCAGCATAATGTTCTCCAGATCCGTCCATGTCGTGAGTTATTTTGTCCCCCATTTCATTTCTTATTTGGGTTATTTGTGTCCTCTCCTATTTTTATTTTGTCAATTTGGCTAATGGTTTGTCAATTTCATTAATCCTTCCAAAGAACCAACCTTTGGTTTTGTTGACTCTTTCTATTGTTTTTCTGTTATCTATTTCATTTTTTTCTGATCTGATCTTTATTATTCCTTTCTTCTGGTGGCTGTGGGCTTCTTTTGCTGTTGTCTATTTCTCTGAGTTGTATAGCTAATGTTTTGATCTTGTCCCCCTTCTTTTAGGATGTGTGCTTCTGTTGCTATAAATTGACCTCTAAGCAATGCCTTTGCTGTGTCCCAAAGGCTTTGGTATGATGTATGTTCATTCTAGGAGTTTTTTGACTCTGTCTTTGATTTCTTGTGTTACCCAGTGGTTTTTAAGCGAGGTGTTATTCAGTTTCCATGTATTTGATTTTTTTTTTTTCTTGTTCTTCCTGTTATTAATTTCTACTTTGATGGTGGTGTGATCAGAGAAGATACTTTGTATTATCTCAGTGTTTTGGATTTTGTAGAGGGTTGCTTTTTGGCCTAAAATGTGGTCTAATCTGGAAAGCGTTCCATGTGTGTTGGAACTTTGTTGCTGTTGGGTGGAGTTTTCTAGGTATGTCTATGAGGTCAAGTTGGTTGATTTGGCCTTTAGATCTTCTGTATCTTTGTTGAATTTCTTTCTAGATGTTCTGTCCTTACTGAGTGTTGGAGTCTCCTGCTATTATTGTGGAACTGTCAGTTTCTCTTTTCAGTGCTCTTAGAGTTTATTTAGGAGCCCTGTCATTGTGTGCGTAGGTATTTATTGTGGCTGTGTCCTCACGGTGGATTATGTAATGTTCTTCCTTGTCTTTTATGGTGAATTTTGTTTTAAAGTCTATTTTATCTGAGATTAATACTGCTGCCATTGCTCTTTTTGGTTGCTGTTTGTTTGAGATATTTTTTTCCATCCTTTGATTTTTAATATATTTGTGTCTTTGTTTCTAATGTGTGTCTCTTGTTGACAGCATATTGTTGGGTCCTGTTTTGTTATCCATTCTGTTACTCTCTGTCTCTTTATGGGTGCATTTAAGCCATTTACATTCAGTGCGATTACTGATAGGTGTGAGTTTATTGCTGTCATTTTGTGTTGCCTTTTTTTTTTCTTTTGTGATGCTTGTGTTTTCTTTGTTCCTCTTATTCTCCTGTGCTGAATTCCTTTTTTTTGTATTTTTTGTTTGTTTCTTTCGTGTTTGTAGATTTTGTGTTTTTTGAGACTTGGTTTTTCTTCTTTATTTTGATGAGCAAGTTTGTTAACTTTCTTTGTGGATACCTTGAAATTTACCCCTATCTTCCTAAGTTTAAACCAGTTGTTTTTTACTTGATATTGCCTTGAGTTCCTTTCCATTTGTAAGTTCTATACCTACACCGTTTCTTCCCCCTTTTATTGTTCTGACATTGTTGTCATTTACAGATTGACCACTCTGGTTCTGTGTTGTAAATTTTTTAGTTTTGTTTTATCATCGGTTGGTATCTGGCTGTTGTGGTCTTGCTTCGTAGATTCAGGGCGTTGTCTGATGTTGGTTCTCTAACTGAAGTACTCTCTTTAATAATTCTTGTAAGTTTGGTTTGGTTTTTACATATTCCCTTAATTTCTCTTTATCTGGAAATGTCCTAATTTTGCCATCATATTTAAGCAAGAGTTTTACAGGATATATTATTCTTGGCTGGCAATTTTTTTCCTTTCAGGGTTTTATATATCATCCCATTGCTTTCTTGCCTGCGTGGTTTCTGCCAAGTAATCAGAGTTTTGTCTTATTGCTTCCCCTTCTTATGTGACTTTTGTTTTTCTTGAGCTGCTCTCAGGATTGCTTCTTTGTCTGTGGTTTTAGAAAATGAGATTATAATATGCTTTGATGATTTTCTTTTGGGGTCTATCCTATATGGGGTTTGTTGGGCTTCTTGGATGGTCAGCTTTTCATCTTTCATGATATTAGGGAAGTTGTCTGTCAGCAAATCTTCAATGATCTTCTCTGTTTTCTTCTCTTTTTCCTAAACTCCAGTATATGCAGATTTTTCTTTTGATTATATCTCACATTGTTATCAGGGTTTCTTCAATTTTCTTCATTCTTTTTTCTGATTTTTCCACTAAGTCGTAGCCAAGTATTTGTCTTCAATATCACTGATCTTGTCTTCCACTGTTTCAGGTTTTCTCTTAAAACCTTTTCTGGTGCTGTCCATTTCTGAAATCTTGTTTATCTTTTGAATTTCTAACTGCTGTTTTTGTATTTTCTAGTTGTTCATTTATTTTGACATTTTGTTCCTGTATTACTTTTCTCGAATTCTTCCATTGTTTTCTCTTTGTATTTTCCATCATTTTGTCTATTTTTTCCTTATTTTTGTCTGTGTTTTCCTTTATCTTGTGGAGAGCCCTGACTTGTTAGAGTTTTGAATGCCCTTTTAGGTACATCTGGTGCCTTTTCTTCTACTGGATGGTCATGTGCTATTTAATTCGGATGCTTTTTAGAGCCATCCTGTCCTTTCATTATGTTTTATATTGTCTGTTGTCTTTGGGACTTTTGGGAATTATATTCTATGTTTATTGGTTGTAGATTTATTTCGTCCTATGTTTCTGTTTTATTTGGCTATGTCTTGCCACGCAGTCTGGATGTTCTTTGTTGTTGTTCATCTGTGGGCACGGTACTTCTCAGTACCTTGTCCAGATGGGCAGACTTAGTTGTTCAGCTATGGTGTAGCATGACAGGCCCAGTAGAGGGGGAGGGGTGGGGAATGGGTTCTTTGCAGTGTGTGCTGGGACCTATGGGACGAGATCCAGTGGTCTGCGTCTGTGTTACTTGGGTATGCAGTGCTCAGTGACTGGTGCAGTTAGGCAGGAGGGAAGGGGGACGATGTCATGTGTGGACCTAAGTGGATGTGGAAAAGAAGACAGCAGTGGAAGACAAAAATAAGGGAAAACAGACACGAAGTAAAAAAATGGTGTTGTGGGAGCTTGTCAGTGGAGTGGTGCAGACCTGGGGAAGCCGTGTGCTGGTGGCTTTCTAGACGGGTGGTTTGACACAGCCCATTAAGAAGGGGGAAAACCCTGGTGGTGTAGTGGTTAAGTGCTACATCTACTAACCTGAAGGATGGCAGTTCACATCCACCAGGCGCTCCTTGGAACCTCTATGGGGCAGTTCTACTCTGTCCTATAGGGTCGCTATGAGTCGGAGTCAACTCGACAGCAACAGGTTTGGTTTTTTTGGTTACATCAAGAAGGGGTGGATTTGATATACGTGACTCGGTAGATGGGAGAAAGAAAAGGACGGATGGGAGAGAGAGATAATAAACGAAAAGAAAAAATGGCACACGCAGCCAGGTGTTGGGGGTAAGAAGTGGAAATAATGTAGAAAGAGAGACAAGAAACAGGAAAAAAAAACAGAATTCCCCTAGGGAGGGGGCGGGACCAAGTTGGCAGAGTAGTCAGATGCTTCCGGTGGTCCCTCTTACAACAAAGACCCGGAAAAACAAGTAAAACAATTATATTTTTGTCAAGCTAGGAGCCCTAAATGTCAAAGGGAAAGTTAGAAAACGGACTGAGCGGCAGGGGGAGGGAGAGATGGCTCAGAACTAACAAGGAGTTGCTGGACCTGAATTGCCGGGAACCCTCAGGCACCATTCCCTGGAGCGACCGCAGCAGGGCTGCTGGCAGTGTTCCAGAGGTGGTTTCCTTAGGGAGAGACAGTGAGCCGCACAGCCTACTCACATCTCCGGAACCAGAGAAAAATGGCGCTCTAGGCAAAAGCTAAGTACTTGCGTATATTTTACCACAGCCCGAGCCCCTAACCTGGTTTCAGTGGCTGCCTGTTTCCCTGGAGGTAGATAGGTCCTGCTGTGCATCCTGAGCCATTCTCCTGGCCTTGGAAAAGGAATAAATTCACAATTGGGGGAAAAGATAACCTGTCAGCTCCACTAAGCTGGGGAGCTCAGGACAGAAGTGGCTCTTGTCCAGGCACAAATGGTCCATGGATGTGGAATACCTTTGCCCCTGCATGGACAATAGGCCTTTGTTGGCAGACTGCAACTGTATCAGCTGTGTGGTGGAGAGGTGGGTGTTTGATGTTTGACCCCTCTTTGCCTGTTAAGCAGGGTCCTCACCTACCCACATCAGAGGCATAAGGACTAGTGGCTCCACCCATGTCACCTAGCCACTTGTGACGGGGTTCCAAGGATAAGGGGTACCTTCCAGTCCTTAAAACCGAAAGCATTGGGTGCCCATGGTCCAGCTGCAGAACCCACCCACCTGTGCACTCTAGGGAACAGGGACATGCTTTTATCACAGACACTCAAGGGATGGTTGTCAACCCTCTGCCTTGTTCAGAGTGTGACCACCTGCTGCAACCAGATACCTGTACCTACACCAATCGCCCCGCCCCTTTAAGACTGTAAGACAGAGCCTGTACCACACACTTGATGACCACCTGCGTGGACACCTGAGCTGAATCCATACAAGAAAAGTTAATGGACTCCTAGGCTGATATACCTGATAACAGCTCTAGCCATCCAGTGACAGGATGTTAGAGATTCAAAGGTGAAAATAATCAAGCTAGCGCACTCAAGCAGCCTATTTGGGCACATCAAAACAAAGCAAAGCAAGAAGTGAGGATACAGTAAGCAAACATAAACCAATACAATAACTTACAGATAGCTCGGAGACAACAGTCGATATCAAATCACATAAAGAAGCAGACCATGATCACTTTAACAAGCTCTCAAAACAAAGAATGAAGGAATCTTCCAGATGAAGGTGTATTCCTGTAATTACCAGATAGAGAATATAAAAAATTAATATAGAGAACTCTTCAAGACATCAGGAACGAGACCAGGAAGGAGATCAGGTGAAACGCAGAACAAGCCAAGGAACACACAGATAAGATGATTGTTGAAGAATTTAAAAACGTTATTCAAGAACACAGTAAAAAATTTAATAGGCTGCAAGAATTCATAGAGAGGCAGCAATCGGAAATTCAGAAGATTAACAATAAAATTACAGAATTAGACAACTCAGTAGAAAGTCAAAGGAGCAGAATTGAGCAAGTGGAAGGCAGAATTAGTGAGACTGAAGATAAAACGCTTGTCAGCAATATATTCGAAAAAATATAATTAAAAAAAATGAAGAAACCCTAAGTATCATATGGGATTCTATCAAGAGAAATAACCTATGAATGATTGGAGTACCAGAACAGGGAGGGATAACAGGAAGTACAGGGAGAATTGTTGAAGATTTGTTGGCAGAAAATTTTGTATAAATAAACAAAGGACAAGAAACACATGATCTTATGAATTGATGCAGAAAAGGCATTTGACAAAGTTCAATACCCATTCCTGATGAAAACTATCAATAAAATAGGAGCAGAAGGAAAATTCCTCAGCATAAAAAAGGGCACTTATACAAAGCCAACAGCCAACATCATCCTAAATGGAGAGAGCCTAAAAGCATTCCCCTTGAGATCGGGAACCAGACAAGGATACCCTTTATCACCACTTTTATTCAACATTGTGCTGGAGGTCCTAGCCAGAGCATTTAGGCTAGATAAAGAAATAAAGGACATCTAGATTGGCAAGGAAAAAATAAAAATACCTCTATTTGCAGATGGCATGATGTTATACACAGAAAACCCTAAAGAATCTTCAAGAAAACTACTGAAACTAAGAAGAGTTCAGCAAAAATCAGTTGGATTCCTATACATCAACAGAGAGAACATCGAAGAGGAAATCACCAAATCAATATCATTTACAGCAGCCCCTGAGAAGTTAAAATACTTAGGAATAAATCTTACCAGAGACACAAAAGACATATACAATGAAAACTGCAAGACAGTACTGCAAGAAGTCAAAAGAGGCTAACATAAGTGGAAAAACATACCTTGATCATGGATGGGAAGACTTAGCCTTGTAAAAATGCCTTTTCTACCAAAAGTGATCATAGATACTGTACAATTCTGATCCAAATTCCAATGCAGAGACAAATCACCAATTTCATATGGAAGGGAAAGAGGCCCTGGATAAGTAAAGCATTACTGAAAAAGAACAAAGTGGGAGACCTCACACTACCTGATTTTAGAACCTGTTATATAGCCACAGTAGTCAAACAGCCTGGTAGTGGTATAACAACAGATACATAGACCACCGGAATACAACTGAGAATCCAGACATAAACCCATCCGCATGTGAGCAGCTGATATTTGACAAAGGCCCAAAGTCTATTAAATGGGGGAAAAGACAGCCTCTTTAACAAATGGTGCTGGTGCAACTGGATATCCATCTGCAAAAAAATGAAACAAGACCCATACCTCACACCATGCACAAAAACTAACTCAAAATGGATCAAAGACCTAAATATAGAATCTAAAACAATAATGATCATGGAAGAGAAAATAGGGACAATGCTAGGAGCCCTAATACATGGCATAAACCGTATATAAAACATGAGTAACAATTCACAAACACCAGAAGAGAAATGGGATAACTAGGGGCTTCTAAAAGTCAAACACCTATGCTCATCCAAAGACTTCACCAAAAGAGTAAAGAAATGACCTTCAGACTGGAAAAAAGTTTTTAGGTATGACATTTCCGAACAATGCCTGAACTCTAACATCTACATGATAGTAAAAAATCTCAATGTTAAAAAGACGATGCAGTTAATAAATGGGCAATTGATATGAACAGGCACTTCATTAAAGATGAGATTCAGGTAGCTAACAGATACATGAGGAAATACTCATGATCATTAGCCTTTAAAGGCAAATCAAAACTACAGTGAGATTCCCTCTCACTCCAACAATGCTGGCATTAATCCAAAAAACAAAATAATATATGTTGGAGAGGTTGTGAAGAGACTGGAACACTTATACACTGCTGGTGGGAATGTAAAATAGTACAACCACTTTGGAAATCGATTTGGCAATTCCTTAAAAAGCTAGACATAGAAGTACCATAAGATCTAGCAATCCAACTCCTTGGGATATATTGTAGAGAAATAAGAGCCTTTACATGAACAGATATGTGCACATCAATGTTCGATGCAGCGCTGTTTACCGTGGCAAAAAGATGGAAGCAACCAAGGTACCCATCAACGGATGAATGGATAAATAAATTATGGTATAGTCACATAATGGAATACTATGCATCGACAAAGAACAACGATGAATCCGTGAAACATTTCTTAACATGGAGGACTCTGGAAGGCATTATGGTGAGTGAAATTAGTTGCAAAAGGACAAATATCGTACGAGACCACTATTATAAGAACTCGAGAAACGGTTTAAACAGAGAAGAAAATATTCTTTGATGGTTACAAGAGTGGGGAGGGTGGGAAGGAGAGAGGTATTCACTAATGAAATAGTAGACGAGCTATTTTAGGTTAAGAGAAAGACAACACACAATACAGATGAGGTCAGCACAACTGGACTAAACCAAGAGGAAAGAAATTTCTTCAATGAACTGAACTGTTTGAGGGCTGGAGTAGTAGGGGCGGGGGCTTGGGGACCATGGTTTCAGGGGACATCTAGGTCAATTGGCATAATAAAATGTCTTATGAAAACATTCTGCATCTTACTTTGGAGAGTGGTGTCTGGAGTCTTAAACACTAGGAATAGGCCATATAATATGCATCAGTTGGTCTCAACCCACCTGGAGTAAAGGAGAATGAAAAGCACCGAAGACACAAGTAATTGTGAGCCCAGGTGACAGAGAGGGCCACATAAATCAGAGACTATATCCACCTGAGACAAGAAAAACTAGATGGTGTCCGGCTACAACCGATGACTGCCCTGACAGGGAACACAACAGAGAACCCCTGAGGGAGCAGGAGAGTAGTGGGATGCAAACCTCAAATTCTCGTCAAAAGACCTAACTCAATGGTCTGACTGAGACTGGAAGGACCCCTGAGGTCATGGTCTCCCGACCTTCTGT
Organism: Loxodonta africana; assembly: GCF_030014295.1. Lineage (NCBI taxonomy): Eukaryota > Metazoa > Chordata > Mammalia > Proboscidea > Elephantidae > Loxodonta > Loxodonta africana. The sequence goes on along the minus strand of NC_087367.1, from coordinate 42,105,999 downwards.
TTGTCAAAGTCAGGAACCATTCCCAAAGCCAACTGTTCAGACAGGAATTGGACTGGACTGTGGGATTGAAAATAATGCTGGTAAGGAGTGAGCTTCCTGGATCAAGTAGACACATTAGACTATGTGGGCGGCTCCTGTCTGGAGGGGAGATGAGAAGGCAGGGAGGAACAGCAGCTAGCTGAATGGACACGGAAACACAGAGTGGAGAGAGGGAGTGTGCTGTCTCATTTGGGGGATAGCAGCTAGGAGTGTATATGGGGTGTGTTTAAATTTTTGTGTGAGAGACTGACATGATTGGTAAACTTTCACTTAAAGCACAATAAAAAGTAAAAGGAAAAAAAAAATTTCCCAAGGAAGCCCAGTGGTCTGGCAGTACAGACCAGGGAAGCTGTGTGCTGGTGGCTCCCCATCCAAGTGGTATGTCACAGCTCATCAAAAAGTGGTGGAGATGGTACATGTGGCTAGGTGGTTAGGAGAACGGTAAGGAAGGTAGAGAGAGTGAAGAAACTGAGGGAAAAAAAGGAAGGAAAAATATCCTTTGTGTGCCCACTGACGTGGTGGCGCAGACTGGGGAAGCTATGTGCTGGTGGCTCCCCAGCCAAATTGTGTTGCACAGATGACGTGTGTGTAGATGACACATGCGGGCAGGTGGTCAGAAGAAAGGAATGGAAGGATGGTAGAGACAAGAAACCGAGAAGAGAAAAAGGAAAGGGAAAAAAATGCCCTGAGGGAGCCCACTGGCCTTGCGGCATAAACTGGGAAACCGTGTCCCTGAAGCTCCCAAGCTGAGTGGTGTTTCAGTGACCGTCAAAAAGCTGCAGAGATGACACACGTGTCCGGATGGGTAGGAAAAAGTAAAGGAAGAAAGGTAGAGAAGAAACCGAGAAAAAGAAAATGCCCCAAGGGTGTTCACTGGTGTTGGCGGCGTTGACTGGGAAAACTATGTGCTGGTGGTTCCCCAGTCAAGCGGTGTGGCTCAGCTGCCAGAAAGTGGCGGAGACGGCACTTGAAGAAAGGAAAGGAGGTAGAGAGTCAAGAAGCTGAAAAAAAAAAAAAAAAAGCCCTGAGGGAGTCCACTGGCATGATGGCATGGAACAGGGAAGTGGCTTCCCAGCTGAGCGGGATGGCAAAGCCATCCAGAAGGAATGGAGATGGCATAGGGTACCAGCGAGGTGGGAGAAAAGAAAGGAAAGAGGTTATAGAGAGAAAAGAAGTAAAAAAAACAACAGCAGCAAAAAAAATGGCACTGAAGATACTGGCCAGTGGTGGCAGGGTAATCTAAGCAGCAAGGAGCCGGAACCTCTTTGTCCAAGTATTCGCTGCCCACCGGAAAGAATTGGTGGCCATGCAGAGGAAAGAAGTGGGGGTAGGCACGTGTGTATCCCTGGCTACCGGGTGCCCCGTCTCCTGTTAGGAACTCCGTGAAGTTGCCTTCCCGTACTCCCTGTCCACTGTTCTTGGTGGCTTAGGGGTCCAAGATGGCGTGTCCGTGCTGGATTTGCTAGTAGGGGAGCTCCATTCCACAGCTCTCCTAGTCTCTGTTCTCTGTCAGTTTCTTACTCCATTCAGTGCTTGGCTGAGTTTTTTCTCCCTTCATTTGTCGCTTAGCATTCCAGGATTGACGATTGTATCTGTTTTCCTTAGTTTTTCAGGTTTTTGCTCTAGGAGGTCTATAGTGACCTGTTGGCTTCCAACTCTGTCTAATTGATTTTTGTTTTCAGATTGTTTGTTATTATGTATGGAAATACTCAACTGACTTTTGTAACTGGTGAATTTATTTTTTAGGTTTAAGAGGTTTTTTTTTTGTGTGTGTGTGTGGGGTTCTTTAGGGTTTTCTAGATATAACATCGTGTCATGTGTGAATAGAGATAGTTTTACTTTGCTTCCAGTTTGGATTTCTTTTATTTCTTATTCTTGCCTAATTTTTCTGGATAGAACTTTTAGTGCTATCTTGAATAGAAGTGGTGAAAGTGGACATCTTTGTCTTATTCCTGATTTTAAAGGAAAAGCTTTCAGTCTTTCACCATTAACTATCATGTTAGTTGTGGGTGTTTCATATATGGCCTTTATTACGTTGAGAAAGGCCCCTTCTAGTCCTGGTTTATTGAATGCTTTTATTATGAAAGGGTGTTTGATTTTGTCAGGTGTTTTTTTCTTCATCATCAAAATGATCATGTGGTTTCACTCCCTTTAGTGTATTAAATTGATTTTCATATGCTAAACCACCCTTGCATTCCTGGGATAAATCCCACTTGGTCATGGTGTATACTCTTTTTAATATGCTCCTGAATTTGGTTTTCTCATATTTTGTGGGGTATTTTTGCATTTATATCTGTAAGGGGTATTGGTCTCTAGTTTTCTTTTCTTAAACAATGTCTTTGTATTGCTTTGGTATCAGGGTAATGCTGCATCATAGAATGAATTAGGAAGTGTTCCCCCCTCTTGAGTTTTTCTGAAGAGTTTGAGAAGGATTGAAATCAATTCCTTAAATGTTTGGTAGAATTCACCAGTGAGTGAAGCTGCGGTTTTCTTTAATGAATAGTTTTTGGTTATTGATTCAATCAACTTATTGTTATAGGTCAATTCATATGTCCTGCTATCAAATTATTCCACCATCATTAATATGAACTGAGTGCCTCCTAAGCAAAAACTTCTCTTTCCCTCTTCCCTCCCATCCCTGGTAACCACTAATAATTTTTGGTTTGTATATTTTTGCTTATTTCATATAAGTGAGATCATATAGTGTTTGTCCTTTTGCAAGCGACTAATTTTGCTTAGCATAATGTGTTCAAGGTTCATCCATGTTGTGGCAAGTATGAGGACTTCATTTCTCTTTCTGGCTGAGTAATATTCCATTGTAGGTATATACCACAATTTGTTTATTCATTCATCTGTTGATGAACATTTTCGTTGTTTCCACTTTTTTATTGTGAAAAGGGCTACAGTGAATATTGGTGTACATGAGTCTGTTCACGTTGCTACTTTCACGTCTCCTGGTATATACTTAAGAACAGAATACCTGTGTCATATGGTACTCTTATGTCAACTTTTTGAGGAACTGCTTATCTGTTTTCTAAAACAGCTGTACCGTTTTATATTCCCCCCAGCAATGGCTGAGGGTTCCTGTTTCTCCACAGCCTTGCCAACATCTATCATTTTCCTTTTTTTTTTAAAATTCTTGCCATTATATGGGGGTGAGGTGGCATCTTATTGTATTTGATTTGCATTTCCCTAATGGCTAATGACATTGAGCATCTTTTCATGTGCTCATAGGCCATTTAAATATTCTCTTTGGTGAAATGTCTGTTCACGTCCTTTGCCTATTTTTGGATTGAATTGTTTATCTTTTTGTATTAAGTTGTAGAAGTGTTTTATAAATTTCAGATATTCGACCTTTATCAGATATTTAATTCCCCCGAATTTTCTCCCAATCTGTAGGTTATCTTTTCACTTTTTTGATAAAGTCCCTTAATGGACAAAAGCTTGTAATTTTTTGTAAGGTCCCATTTATCTATATCTATTTTCTTCTGGGGCTTGTGCTTTTGTTGACATGTCTCATAATCCATCATTAAAAACTAGGCCCCACAGCCATGCCTATATGTTTTCTTCTAAGAATTTTATTAATTTTTTTTAGCATTGGAGCCCTGGTGGCTCAATGGTTAAAGTGCTCAGCTGCTAACCAAAAGGTTAGCGGTTTGAACCCAGCAGCCACTTTTGGGAAAAAAACGTGGCAGTCTGCTTCTGTAAAGAATTACAGTCTTGTAAACCCTTTGGGACAGTTCTACTCTGCCCTATAGGGTCACTATGAGTGAAATCGACTTGACAGCAGTGAGTATTTTCACACTTAGGTCCTTGATCCGTTTCAAATTGATTTTTGTGTATTGTGTGAGGCATAGATGCTGATTCATTCTTCTTCAGAAGATCTGATTTTTCCAGCACCATTTATTGAAGACTCTTACTTCCTCATTAAATACACTTAGCACCCTCGTCGAAAATATGTTGACCATAGATGTATGGATTTACTTCTGTACTCTCAGTTTTATTCCATTGACATATATGTCTGTTACAATATTCATATCAGGCTGTTTTAATTACTGTGGCTTTATAGTACGACTTGAAATCAGAAGTGTGAGTCCACTTATTTTATTCTTCTTCAAGATTGCTTTAGCTGTTCGGCGTCCCTTGCCCTTCCATTAAAAATTTGATGATTGGCTTTTCTGTTTCTTCAAAGAATGCTGCTGAAATTTTGATGGGTATTTCTTTGAATTTATAGATTGCTCTGGGTGGTATTGACATCTTAACTACATTAAGCCTTCCAATCCATGAACACAAAATGCCTTCTCTGAATTCTTTTGGTAATGTTTTATACTTTTCTGTATATAAGTCTTTTACCTTCATGGTTAAATTTATTCCTAGGTACTTTATTCTTTTAGAAGCTACTGTAAATGTTAATGCTTTCTTAATTTCCTTTTCCACTTGGCCATTCCCTCACGTGTCTGTCAGTTTGTCATACTGTGGGGGCTTGCATGTTGCTGTGATGCTGGAAGCTGTGCCACTGATACTCAGATACCAGCAGAGTCACTCATGGAGACAGTTTTCAGCACAGTGTTCAGACTAAGACTAGGGAGAAGGAGCTGGTGGTCTACTCATAAAAAAAAGTTAGCTGGTGAAAACCTTATGAATAGCAGTGGAACGCTGATACAGTATCAGAAGATGAGCCCGTCAGGTTGGAAGGCGCTCAAAATACAACTGGGGAAGAGTTGCCTCCTCAAAATGACCTTAGTGACATGGATGGAGTCAAGCTTTTGGGACCTTCATCTGCTGATGTTACATGACTCAAAGTGAGAAGAAAACAGCTGCAAACATCCATTAATAATAGGAACGTGAAATATACGAAATATGAATCTAGGGAAATTGGAAATCATCAAAAATGAAATGGAATGCATAAACGTCAACATCCTAGGCATCAGTGAGTTGAAATGGACTGGTATTGGCCATTTTGAATCAGGCAATCATATGGTCTATATGTTGGGAATGACAGATTGAAGAGAAATAGTGTTGCATTTATCGTCAAAAGGAACATTTCAAGATCTGTCCTGAAATACAGTGCTGTCAGTGCTAGGATAATATCCATACACCTACAAGGAAGACGAGTTAATATGACCAGTACTCAAACTTATACAACAACCACTAGGCCAAAGATGAAGAATTTGAAGATTTTTCCTAACTTCTGCCATCTGAAATTGATCAAACATGCAACCAGGATGCATTGGTAATTACAGTTGATTGGAATGCAAAAGCTAGAAGCAAAGAAGGATCAGTAGTTGGAAAATATGGCCCTGGTGATAGAAACAGTTGCATGATAGAATTTTACAAGATCAACGAATTGTTCATTGCGAATACCTTTTTTTTTTTAACAACATAAACTGTGATGCAGTATACATGTGGACCTCAGCAAATGTAATACACAGGAATCAAATCAACTACATCTGTAGAAAGGGAAATTAGAAAAGCTCAACATCATCAGTCAGAACAAGGCCAGCTGTGGAACAATCGGTCAATCGCTCCTATGCAAGTTCAAGTTGAAACTGATGAAAGTTAGAAGAAGTCCACGGGAGCCAACATACGACCTTGAATATATCCTACCTGAGTTTAGAGGCCATCTCAAGAATAGATTTGATGATGCATTGGATACTAGTGACTGAAAACTGAAATGAATTGTGGGATGACATCAAAGACATCATGTGTCAAATAAAGTAAGAGGTCATTAAAAAGACGGGAAAGAAAGATCAAAATGAATGCCAGAAGAGACTCTGAAGTTTGCTGTTGAACGTCGAGCAGCCAAAGTGAACAGAAAATATGATGATGTAAAGAGCTGAACAAAAACTTTCAAAGGGAGGCTTGAGAAGACTAAGTATTGTAATGAAATATGGAAAGACCTGGAGTTAGAAAACCAAAAGGGAAGAACATGATCAGCATTTCTCAAGCTTAAAGAAGTGATGAAAAAAATTCAAGCCTCGAGTTGGAATATTGAAGAATTCTCTGGGCAAAATAGTGAACAATGCAGGAAGCGTCAAAAGAAGATGAAAGGAATACACAGAGTCACTGTAGCAAAAAGAATTGGTAGATGTTCAGTCATTTCAGGAAGTAGCATATGATCAAGAACCAATGGTACTGAAGGAAGAAGTTCAAACTGCACTGAAGACATTGGCGAAAAACAAGGCTCCAGGAATTGATGAAATACCAATCGAGATGTTTCAACAAATGGATGCAGCACTGGAAGCACTCAAACTTGTCTATGCCAAGAAATTTGGAAGATAGCTACCTGGCCAACCGACTGGAAGAGATCCGTATTTATGCTTATTTCAAAGAAAGGTGATCCAACTGAATATGGAAATTATCGAACAATATCATTAATATCACACACAAGTAAAATTTTGCTGAAGAGTGTTCAAAAGTGATTGCAGCAGTACAGTGACAAGAAACTGTCAGGAATTCAAGCTGGATTCAGAAGAGGACATGTGACGAGGGATATCATTGCTGATGTCAGATGGATCCTGGCTGAAAGCAGAGAATACCAGAAAGATGTTTACATGTGTTTTACTGAGTATGCAGAGGCATTCGACTCTGTGGCTCATAACAAATTGTGGATAACATTGCAAAGAATGGGAATTCCAGAACACTTAATCAAGCTCAGAAGGAACCTGTACATAGATCAAGAGGCAGTTTGTTCGAACAGAATAAGGAAATACTGCATGGTTTAAAGTCAGCAAAGGTGTGCTTCAGGGTTGTCTCTTTTCACCATATGTATTCAATCTGTATGATAAGCAAATTATCTGAGAATCTGGACTATATGAAGAAGAACATGGCATTGACAACCTTCGTTATGCAGATGACACAACCTTGCTGCAAGTGAAGAGGACCTGAAGTACTAACTGATGAAGATCAAGGACTACAGTCTTCAATATGGATTACACCTGAACATAAAGAAAACAAAAACCCTCACAACTGGACTAATAAGCAATACCATGATAAACAGAGAAAAGTTCAAAGTTATCAAGGATTTCATCTTGCTTGGATCCACAATCAACATGGAAGCGGCAGTCAAGAAATAAAACGATGCATTGCATTGGGCAAATCTGCTGCAAAAGAGCTCTTTAAAGTGTTCAAAAGCAAAGATACCATTTAAGGACTAAGGTATGTCTGAGCCAAGCCATGGTGTTTTAAATTGCCTCATGTGCATGCGAAAGCTGGGCAACGTGTAAGGAAGACTGAAGAAGAATTGATGCCTTTGAGTTACGGTGTTAGTAAAGAATGTTGAATATACCATGGACTGCCAAAAGAATGAACAAATTTGTCTTGGAGGCAGTACAGGCACAGTGCTTCTTAGAAGCAAGGATGACAAGGCTTCATCTCACATACTTTGGACATGTTATCAGGAGGGACCAGTATCTGGAGAAGGACATTGTGCTTGGTAAAGTAGAGGGTCAGAAAAAAGAGAAAGACCCTCAGTGAGATGAATTGACACAGTGGCTGCAAAAACTGACTCAAGCATAGCAACAATTGTGAGAATGGCACAGGACCAGGCAGTGCTTCGTTCTGTTGTGCAGAGGGTCGCTATGAGTCGGGACCAATTCAACGGCATATAACAATGACCACAGCTTGCTCACTGCTCACGTACAAAAACTTGTCTGATTTTTGTACGTTGATCTTGATCTGCCTCAATGCTGAATTAATTTATTAGTTCTTAGCTTTTTTTGAATTCTTTGGAAGCTGTCTATGTGTAATATCATGTTTTCTGTGAAAAGAGATAGGTTTGCTTTCTCCTTCCCAATTTGGATATTGTTTTGGATTAATTGCGTCCCCCCCAAATATGTGTTGTAAACCCTACTCTACCTGTGGTTGTAATCCCATTTAGGAATAGGGTTTTTTTTGTTCATGAGGCAATATAGGGTATATCTTAAGTCAGTCTGTTTTGAGATATAAAAGAGCACATTAAACAAGCAGCAAGAAAGCTCAGCTGGGGCATGATAGATGCCACAGCATATGGAGATCAGTAAGGAATCAAGAAACAAGCTCAGAGAAGAGTCGAGGACTTTCCCCCAGAGCCCACAGAAAAAGAAAGCCTTTTCTTTGGAGCTGGCACCCAGAATTAGACTTTTAGCTTCCTAAACTGTGAGAAAAGAAATTTCTGTTTGTTAAAGCCACCCACTTATGGTATTTCTGTTATAGCAGCACTAGATAACTAAGAGAGATACTTTTTATTTATTTTTAGCCTAATTGCTCTGGCTAGGACTTCCGGAATAATGGTGAATAGCAGTCATGAGAAGTGAGCATCCCTGTCTTGTTCCTGATCTTAACAGGAAAACTCCCAGTCTTTCTCCATTGAGTATGATGTTAGTTGTAATTTCTTTTTTCTTCACTGTAATGATCAATTTTTTAATAAAAATATTTTATTATGTTTTTGGTGAACATTTACACAGCAGTTTAGATTCCCTTTGAACAATTTCTACACGAGTCGTTCAGTGATAGTTACATGCATCACAATGCCTGACCATTCTTGTTATTTCTGTTCTGGTTGTTCCCTTCCCATTAATCTAGTTTCCCTGACCCCCTTACATTCTCATCTTTGTGTTAAAGTAATTGTTAACCATTTGGTCTCACATAGATGATTTTTTGAAGGAGCTTAGTATTCATGAGTGACATTCTTTTTTCTGTGAGCCAGTCTGTAATTTAGCTAAAAGGTGACCTCAGGATAGTTTCAGTTCAAACTTTAAAGAGTGTCTCAGGACAATAGTCTTGAGGATCCCTCTAGTCTTATCTGGTCCAGTAATTCTGGATTTTTTACAAGTGATAGTCATTATTTTTTGAGCCAATTTGTTATTTATCTACAAGGTGACCTAGAGTTAGTTTCTATTTAAGGTTTGAAGACTATCTCAGGGTAGTAGTCTTGGGAGTCCTCCAGTAGGTCTTTTTTTTTTTAGGAATTTGAGGTTTAGGGTTCCACACTTTTCTTCCTTTCTAATAGGGTTCATCTTTTGTGGCTCTGATTAGAACAGCTGGTAGTGGTAGCCTGGCACCATCTAGTTCTTCTGGTCTCAGGGTAGATGAGGCCATGGTTTGTGAAGACTATTTGTCCTGTAGACTACTTCCTTTACGAACTCTTGGGTTTCCTTCTTTTTCTTTTGCTGTGAAAGAGTAGAGACCCGTAGTTGTATCTTAGATGACCGCTAGCAAGCGTTTAAGATCCCAGATACTACTCACCAAACTAGGATGTAGAACATAAACATTATGAACTATATTATGCCAGTTGACCAAATTGTCCCACAAGACTGTAGTCTTCATACTTCAAACTCGGAAATCCAATCCTGCGAAGTGTTTGGTTATTTCTAAGAAGTATCTGTAACTATGCCTCCTGTGTATTTTATTACATATATGAATATACGCACACAGTCATATATATATATGTATAGGTTCCTCATGAGCACAATTAAGTGCTCTGGAATTCCCATTCTTCGCAATGTTTTCCGTAATTTGTCACAATCCCACAGTCAAATGCCTTTGCATAGTCAGTACAACACAGGTAAACATCTTTCTGGTATTCTCTGCTTTCAGCCAAGATCTGTCTAACTTCAGTGGTGATGCCCTCTCTCCGCTTCTTCTTCTGAATCTGGCTTGAGCTTCTGGCAGTTCCCTGATGATGTACTGCTACAGCCACTTTGAATGATCTTCAACAAAATTTTACTTGCGCATGATATTAATGCTGTTGTTCGATAATTTCCACATTCTGTTGGATCACCTTTCTTTGGACTCTATGGATCTCTTCCAGTCAGTCGGCCAGGTTGTCTTCCAAATTTCTTGGCATAGATGAGTGAGCACCTCCAGTGTTGCATCTGTTGAAAGATCTCAATTGGTAGTCTGTCAATTTTTTTGTTTTTCGCCATTCCCTTCATTGAAGCTTGGACTTCCTCCTTCAGTACCATCAGTTTTGACCATATATTTCCTTATGAAGTGGTTGCATGTCAACCAATTCTATTTTATACTCCTTCCATCTTCTTTGGATGCTTCCTATGTTGTTCAATATTTTGCCCACAGAATCCTTCAATATTGCAACTCGAGGCTTTAATTTTTTCTTTAGTTTTTTCGGCTTTACAAACGCTGAGTGTGTTCTCCCTTTTGGTGTTCTAGTTTCAGGTGTTTGCACATTTCATTATAATACTTCACTTTGTCTTCTTGAGCTGCTCTTTGAGATCTTCTGTTCCACTGTTTTACTTCATCATTTCTTCTGTTCACTTTTGCTTCTCTACATTCAAGAGCAATTTTCAGAGTCTCTTCTGACATCCATTTTCATCTTTTCTTTTTTTCCCTATCTTGCTACATTGTTGTGTTTCTCTTTTTGTTTGTGCCATACAGTATTGGTTATTGTTGGTTTTGATTTTATTTATTTTTTATTGTGCTTTAGGTGAAAGGTTACAGTTCAGGTTAGTCTTTCATACAAAAATGTATACACATAATTTTATGTGACACTAGTTGCAGTCCCTATAATGTGACAGCACACTCTCCCTTTCCACTCTGAATTTCCTTTGTCCATTCAATAGGCTCCTGTCCCTTTCTGCCTTCGCATCCTGCCTCTGGACAGGAGCTGCCCATTTAGTCTCGTGTATCTACTTGAACTAAGAAGCACACTCTTCACGAGTGTTATTTTATGTTTTATGGTCCAGTCTAATATTTGTCCTAAGAGTTGGCTTCGGAAATGGTTTTAGTTCTGGGTTAACAGAGAGTCCAGGGGCTGTGTGAACTTCGAGAGTTCCTCTAGTCTCTGTCAGACTGTTAAGTCTCCTCTTTTTGCATGAATTTGAGTTCTGCACCAGACTTTTCTCCTGCTCTGTCAGTGAGTGACTCTTTGTTGTGTCCCCTGTTAGGGCAGTCATTCGTGGTAGCTGGGTACCATCTAGTTCTTCTGGTCTTAGGCAGATAGAGTCTCTGGTTTATGTGGCCATTTTGTCTCTTGGGCTTATATTTCTCTTTGTGTCTTTGGTATTCTTAATACTCCTTTGCTCCAGGTGGGTTGAGACCAATTGATGCATCTTAGATGGCCACTTGCAAACTTTTAAGACCCCAGACTCCACTCACCAAAGTGCGATGCAGAACATTTTTTAATAAAATTTGTTATGTCAGTTCACCTAGATGTCACCCAAAACCGTGGTCCCTGGACCCCAGCCCCTGCTACTTTGTCCCTTGAACTGTTTGGTCGTGTCCAGAAAACTTAGTTTTTGCTTTAGTGAAGTTGTACTGAGTTCCCCTGTATTGTTGTTGTCCTTCCCTTCACCTGAGATAATTCTTGTCTGCTATCTACTTAGTGAATGTCCCTCTCCCTACCTCCCCACCCTCATAACCATCGAAGAATGTTTTCTTCTGTATTTAAACCTTTTCTTGAGTTTGTATAGTAGTGATCTCATAGAATATTTGTCCTTTTGTGATTGACTAATTTCACTCAGCATAATACCTTCTGGATTCATTCATGTTGTGGGGTGTTTTGAGGATTCATCAGTGTTCTTTATCATTGCTTAGTATTCCATTGTGTGTTTGTACTGTAATTTGTTTATTCATTCGTCTGTTGATGGGCATCTAGGTTGTTTCCATTTCTTTGTAATTGTCAACAGTGCTGCAGTGAACACAGGTGTGCATCTATCTATTTCTGTGATGGCTCTTACTTCTCTAGGATATATTTGAAGAAGGGGGATTGCTGGATCATATGGTATTTCTATTTCTAGCTTTTTAAGGAAGTGCCAATTGATTATTTCCAAAGTGGTTGTACCATTTTACATTCCCACCAGTAGTGTATACATGTTTCAGTCTCTCCACAACCTCTCCCACATTTATTATTATTATTTTTGATTAATGCCATCTGTGTTGGGGTGAGATGGTTTATCATTGTAGTTTTGATTTGCATTTCTCAAATGGCTAATGATGGTAAACATTTCCTCATGTATCTGTTAGCTGCATCAGTATATTCTTTGGTGAAGTACCTGTTCATATCCTTTGTCCATTTTTTTTTTAATTTTTATTGTGATCTAAGTGAAAGTTTACAAATCAAGTCAGTCTCTCACACAAAAGCCCATATACACTTTGCTACACACTCCCAATTACCCTCCCCCTAAATACACAGCCCGCTCTCTCCCTCCACTCTTTTCCTCCACTCTCTCTTTTCGTGTCCATTTCGTCAGCTTCTAACCCCCTCCACCCTCTCATCTGCCCTCCAGGCAGGAGATGCCAACATAGTCTCAAGTGTTAACCTGATCCAAGAAGCTCATTCCTCACCAGCATCCCTCTCCAACCCATTGTCCAGTCCAATCCATGTCTGAAGAGTTGGCTTCGGGAATGGTTCCTGTCCTGGGCCAACAGAAGGTCTGGGGGTCTTGACCACCGGGGTCCTTCTAGTCTCAGTCAGGCCATTAAGTCTAGTCTTATGAGAATTTGGGGTCTGCATCCCACTGCTCTCCTACTCCCTCAGGGGTTCTCTGTTGTATTCCCTGTCAGGGCAGTCATCGGTTGTAGCTGGGCACCATCTAGTTCTTCTGGCCTCAGGATGATGTAGTCTCTGGTTCACATGGCCCTTTCTGTCTCTTGGGCTCGTAATCACCTTGTGTCCTTGGTGTTCCTCATTCCCCTTTGCTCCAGGTGGGTCGAGACCAATTGATGCATCTCAGATGGCTGCTTGCTAGCGTTCAAGACCCCAGACGCCACTCTTCAAAGTGGGATGCAGAATGTTTTCCTAATAGATTTTATTATGCCAATTGACTTAGATGTCCCCTGAAACCTGCCCCTGCTATGCTGGGCTTCGAAGCATTCAGTCTGTTCAGGAAACTTCTTTGCTTTTGGTTTAGTCCAGTCGTGCTGACCTCACCTGTATTGTGTGCTGTCTTTCCCTTCACATAAAGTAGTTCCTATCTACTGTCTAATTAGTGAATCCCCCCTCCCACCCTCCCTCCCTCCCTCCCTCCCTCCCTCCTCTTGTAACCACGAGAGAATGTTTTCTTCTCAGTTTAAACTATTTATCAAGTTCTTATGATAATGGTCTTATACAATATTTGTCCTTTTGCAACTGACTAATTTCACTCAGCGAAATGCCTTCCAGGTTCCTCCATGTTATGAAATGTTTCACAGATTCCTCATTGTTCTTTATGGATGCGAAGTACCCCATTGTGTGAATATACAATAATTTATTCATCCATTCATCCATTGATGGGCACCTTGGTTGCTTCCATCTTTTTGCTATCATAAACAGTGCTGCAGTAAACATGGGTGTGCATATATCTGTTCGTGTAAAGGCTCTTATTTCTCTAGGATATGTTCCAAGGAGTGGGATTGCTGGATCGTATGGTAGTTCTATTTCTAGCTTTTTAAGGAAGCGCTGAATCGATTTCCAAAGTGGTTGTACCATTTGACATTCCCACCAGCAGTGTAGAAATGTTCCAATCTCTCCACATCCTCTCCAACATTTATTATTTTGTGTTTTTTGGATTAATGCCAGCCTTGTTGGAGTGAGATGAAATATTGTGGTTTTGATCTGCATTTCTCTATAATGATCGTGAACATTTCCTCATATATCTGTTAGCTACCTGAATGTCTTCTTTAGTGAAGTGTCTATTCATATCTTTTGCCCATTTTTTAATTGGGTTATTTGTCTTTTTGCAGTATCATGTAGATTTTAGAGATCAGGCGCTGATCAGAAATGTCCCAGCTAAAAACTTTTTCCCAGTGTGTAGGTAGTCTTTTTATTCTTTTGGTGAAGTCTTTGGATGAGCATAAGTGTTTGATTTTTAGAAGCTCTGAATTATCTAGTTTTTCTTCTACATTCTCTATAATGTTTTGTATACTGTGTATGCCATGTATTAGGGCTCCTAACGTTGTCCGTATTTTTTCTTCCATGATCTGTATCGTTTTAGATTTTATATTTAGGTCTTTGATCCATTTTGAGTTAGTTTTTGTGCATGGTGTGAGGTATGGGTCTTGTTTCATTTTTTTGCAGATGGATATCCACTTATGCTCGCACCATTTGTTAAAAAGATTGTCTTTTCCCCGTTTAACTATTTTGGGGCCTTTGTTAAATATCCACTGCTCATATGTGGATGGATTTATGTCTGGATTCTCAGTTCTGTTCCATTGGTTCATGTATCTGTTGTTGTACCAGTACCAGGCTGTTTTGACTACCGTGGCAGTATAATAGATTCTAAAATCAGATAAAGTAAGGCCTCCCACTTTGTTCTTCTTTTTCAGTAATGCCTTACTTATCCGGGGCCTCTTTCCCTTCCATATGAAATTGGTGATTTCTTTCTCCATCTCTTTAAAGAATGTCGTTGGGATATGGATCGGAATTGCATTAAATGTATAGATCGCTTTTGGTTGAACAGACATTTTTATAATGTTAAATCTTCCTATCCACGAGCAAGGTGTGTTCTTCCACTTATGTAAGTCTATTTTGGTTTCTTGCGGAAGTGTACTGTAGTTTTCTTTGTATAAGCCTTTTACATCTTTTGGTAAGATTTATTCCTAAGTATTTTATCTTCTTGGTGGCTACTGTAAATGGTATTGATTTGGTGATTTCCTCTTCGATATTCTTTTTGTTGGTGTAGAGGAATCCAATTGATTTTTGTATGTTTGTCTTACATCCCGATACTCTGCTGAACTCTTCTGTTAGTTTCAGTAGTTTTCTGGAGGATTCCTTAGGGTTTTCTGTGTATGAGATCATGTCATCTGCAAATAGAGATACTTTTACTTCTTCCTTGCCAATCTGGATGCCATTTATTTCTTTCTAGTCTAATTGCTCTGGCTAGGACTTCCAAAACAATGTTGAGTAAGAGTGGTGATAAAGGGTATCCTTGTCTGGTTCCCGATCTCAATGGGAATGTTTTCATACTCTCTCCATTCAGGGTGATGTTGGCTGTTGGGTTTGTATCCTAAACCACCACTGCCATCAAGTCTATTCTGACTCATAGCGACCCTATATAAATACCCTTTATTATGTTGAGAACTTTTCCTTCTATTCCTATTTTGCTGAGAGTTTTAATCATGAATGAGTGTTGAACTTTGTCAAATGCCTTTTCTGCATCAATTAATAAAATCATGTGATTCTTGTCTTTTATTTATGTGGTGGATTATATTAATTGTTTTTCTAATGTTCAACCATCCCCCTGCATACCTGGTATGAATCCCACTTGGTCATGGTGAATTAGTTTTTTGATATGTTGTTGAATTCTATTGGCTAGAATTTTGTTGAGGATTTTTGCATCAACATTTTTTTTTATTCCTGAGGAATATAGGTCTATAATTTTCTTTTCTTGTGGTGTTTTTACCTGGTTTTGGTATCAAGGATATGGTGGCTTTATAGAATGAGTTTGGTAGTATTCCATCCTTTTCTATGCTCCGAAATACCTTTAGTAGTAGTGGTGTTAACTCTTCTCAGAAAGTTTGGTAGAACCCTGCAGTGAAGCCGTCTGGACCAGGGCTTTTTTTTTGTTGGGAGTTTTTTTATTACCTTTTCAATCTCTTCTTATGGGTCTATTCAGTTGTTCTACCTCTGTTTGTGTTAGTTTAGGTAGGTAGTGTGTTTCTAAGGAATTCATCCATTTCTTGTAGGTTTTCAAATTTGAGTGTACTTTTTCATTGTAATCTGATATGATTCTTTTCATTTCATTTGGGTCTGTTGTAATATCGCCCATCTCATTTCTAATTTGGGTTATTTGCTTCCTTTCCTGTTTTTCTTTTGTCAGTTTGGCCAATGGTTTATCAATTTTGTTGAGTTTTTCAAAAAATGAGGTTTTGTCTTGTTAATTCTTCCAATTGTTTTTCTGTTTTCTATTTCATTTAGTTCAGCTCTAGTTTGTATTATTTGTTTTCTTCTGGTGCCTGTGGGTTTCTTTTGTTGCTCTCTTTCTATTTGTTCAAGTTGTAGGGATAATTCTTTGATTTTGGCCCTTTCTTCTTTTTGGATGTGTGCATTTACTGATATAAATTCGCCTCTGAGCACCGCTTTTGATGTGTCCCAAAGGTTCTGATAGGAAGTGTTTTCATTCTTATTGGATTCTCTGGATTTCTTTATTCCATCCTTAATGTCTTGTATAATGCAGTCTTTTTTGAGCAGTGTATTGTTCAGTTTCCAAGTGTTTGATTTCTTTCCCCTGCTTTTCCTGTTATTTCCTCTTTTATGACCTTATGGTCAGAGAAGATGCTTTGTAATATTTTAGTGTTTTGGATTCTGCTAAGGCTTGCTTTATGACCTAATATGTGTTCTATTCTAGAGAAGGTTCCATGTGCACTAGAACAGAAAAGAAAGTATAGTTCGTTGCTGTTGGGTGGAGTATTCTGTATATGTCTACGAGGTCAGGTTGGTTGATTGTGGCGTTTAGATCTTCCGCGTCTTTATTGAGCATCTTTCTGGATGTCCTGTCCTTTACCGAAAGTGGTTTGTTGAAGTCTCCTACTATTATTGTGGAGCTGTCTATCTCACTTTTCAATGCTGATAGAGTTTGTTTTATGTATCTTGCAGTCCTGGCATTGGGTGCATAAATGTTTAATGTAGTTCTTTCTTCTTGGTGTATTGTCCCTTTAATCATTGTATAGTGTCCTTCCTTATCCTTTCTGATGGATTTAACTTTCAAGTCGATTTTGTCAGAAATTAATATTGCCACTCCTGCTCTTTTTTGATTGTTGTTTGGTTTAGATATTTTTTTCCATCCTTTGAGTTTTAGTTTGTTTTTGTCTCTAAGTTGTGTCTTTTGTAGGCAGCATATAGATGGATCTTGTTTTTCAATCCATTCTGCTACTTTCTGTCTCTTTATTGGTGCATTTAGTGCATTTACATTCAGGGTAATTATGGAGAGGGAGGCATTTAGTGCTATGATTTCGATGTCTTTTTTTGTGTGTTGAGAGTTTCTTTTTCCCACTTGATTTCATGTGCTGAATAGATTTTCCTTATATATTATCCTTTCCTCATATTTGTTGTTGATTTTGTTTCTGCTGAGTCTGTGTTTTTCCCTTGTATTTTATTTTGATGAGTAGGATAGTTTGTCTCCTTTGTGGTTACCTTATTATTTACCCCTATTTTTCGAAGTTTAAAACTACCCTTTTATTTCTTTGTATCGCCCTATCTTCCTCTCCATATGGAAGGTGTATGATTACATTTCTTAGTCCCTCTTTATTATTTTAATGTCTTCTTTTATATAATAACATCGCTTTTACCCTGTTTGAGTGCTTTTTTTTTTTTTAAATCTTGCTTTGTTTTTTTTGATTTCCCTGTCTGGGTTGACTTCTGGTTGCTCTGCCCAGTGTTCTAGTCTTGGGTAGAGACCTGATATTATTGATTTTCTAACCAAGGAACTCCCTTTAGTATTTCTTGTAGTTTTTGTTTGGTTTTTACAAATTCCCTCAACTTGTGTTTATGTGGAAATGTCTTAATTTTACCTTCATTTTTGACAGCTTTGATCGATGTATGATTCTTGGCAGGCAATTTTTTTCCTTCAATTTTTTGAATATGTCATCCTGTTGCCTTCTTGCCTGCATGGTTTCTGCCGAGTAGTCTGAGCGTATTCTTTTTGGGTCTCCCTCATAGGTGAGTTTTCTTTTATTCCTCGTTGCTCTTATAATTGTCTCTTTATCTTTGGTTTTGGCAAGCTTGATTATAATATGTCTTGGTGACTTTTCTTTTAAGATCTACCTTATATGGAGTTCTATGAGCATCTTGGGTAGATATATCCTCATCTTTCACAGTATCAGGGAAGTTTTCTGCCAACAAGTCCTCAACAATTTTTTCTGTATTTTCTGTTATCCCTCCCTGTTCTGGTATTCGAATCACTTGTAGGTTATTTCTCTTGATAGAATCCCACATGATTCTTAAGTTTTCATTTTTTAAAATTCTTTTATCTGATTTTTCTTCAAATATATTTGTGCCAAGTGATTTATCTTCGAGTTCAGAAATTCTAGCTTCTACTTGCTCAGTTCTGCGCCTCTGACTTTCTACTGAGTATCTAATTCTGTAATTTTATTGTTAATCTTCTGAATTTTTGATTGCCGTCTGTCTATGGATTTTTGCCACTTATTAAACTTTTCATTATGTTCCTGAATAATCTTTCTGATTTCTTCAGTTGCTTTATCTGTGTGGTCCTTGGCTTGTTCTGCGTATTGCCTCATTTCCTTCCTGATGTCTTGAAGGGTTCTGTATATTAAACTTTTGTATTCTGCATCTGGTAATTCCAGGAATGCACTTTCATCTAAAAGATCCCTGGATTCTTTGTTTTGAGAGCCTGTAGAGGTGATCATGGCCTATTTCTTTATGTGACTTGATATTGACTGTTTTCTCCAAGCCATCTATAAGTTATTGTATTAGTTTATGTTTGCTTACTGTGTCGTAGCTGCTTGCTTTGTTTTGTTTTGGTATAGCCCTATTGGTTGCTTGAGTGAGCTAGCTTGATTATTTTTGCCTTTGGAGCTCTGGTGTCCTGTCCTCAGCTTGCTAGAGCTTTTATCAGGTATATCAGTCTAGGAGTCCATTCAGTTTTCTTATATGAATTCAGCTCAGGTTTCCAGGTAGCTGATATCAAGTGTGTGGTACAGGCTGTGTCCTACAGTCTTAGAGGGGCAGGGGTGATTGGTGTATATATTGGTATCTGATTGTAGCGGGAATGATGCTCTGAACAAGGCAGGGGGCTTAGAACCGACCCCCAGGTGTCTCTGAGGAAATCGTGTCTCTGTTCCCTAGAGTGTGCTGGTGGGTGGTTTCTGCAGAGGGACCATGGGCACCCAAAGTTTTTGTTGTAAGGACTGGAGGTACCAGTTACAGGTGGCTGGGTGACCTGCGTGGAGTTACCAGTCCTTAGGTCCCTGTTGTGGGTAGGTGAGGACCTTGTTTAATAGCAAAGCAATATTAAATATCAAACACCCACCTCTTCACAGCACAGCTGAAATGGCTGGCATTTGCCAACAAGGGCCTATTCTCCCGAAATAGGCCCACACAGGTCCATGCAGAAGGGAAAGGTGCTCAAGGTCCATGGACAGTTTATGCCTGGACAGGAGGCACTTGTGTCCTGAGCTCCCCAGGTTAATGCAGCTAGCAAATTATCTTTTCCACCCAGTTGCAAATTTTTTCCTTCCCCTAGGCCGGGAGGATGACTCTAGGTGCTCACCAGGGTCTCTCTCAGGCCCAGGGATTCAGCCGTTGAAGCTGGCTTGGAGGTGGGGGGAATGCAGTAAAATATATGCAAGTACTTAGCTTTTGCCGAGAGCACCCCATTCTCAGGTTCCGGAGGTGTGAGTGGGCTGTGTGGCTGGCTGCTTCTCCCTGTGAAAACTGTGGCCGAATGCTAGGACCAGCCCACTGCCACCGCCACTGCCTTTGCTCCGGAAATAGTGCCTGAGGGCTCTCCATGATTCAGGTCCGGTAATTCCTCTCCACTTTTGAAGGGCTTCTTCCTCCCCCTGTCCCTCAGTTTGTTGTCTAAGGTTGCCTTTGATGCTCAGGGCTCCCAGCTTGTCACAAATATACTTGTCTGTCTCGTTTTTTCGGGTCTTTGTTGTAAAGAGGGCTTGATGGAAGCGTCTGTCTATTCCGCCATGTTGGCTCTGCCCCCCTCCTTTGCCCATTTTTTAATTGGGTTATTCGTCTTTTTGTCATTGAGATTTTTCAGTATTTTGTAGGTTTTAGAGATTAGACCCTCATCGGATGTGTTGTGTACCAAAATTTTTTCCCAGTCTGTCTTAGGCTCAGTTCTATAGAGAAGCAAAACCAGTAAAGCATATAAATACGTATAGAGAGATTTATATCAAGGAATCAGCTCGCATGATTGCAGAGCTTGGAATGCCCCACATCTTTGGATCAGGATAGAAGCCTTTCTGAATTCACGGAGCCACAGAAGCTCTGAAGCTCACAGGCTGTGAAGGTTGAGAAATCCCCAACGTCGGCAGACAAGATTACAAGGTTTCTTCTGATTCATGTAGCGGCAGGGGCCGGGGAATCGGAGGTCTGTAGGTTGCGGTGCAGGACTCTTGCCTGCAGGTTGTGAAGATTGACGGATCCCAAGATGTACAGGTATGCTGCTAGCTCAAATCTGAAGAACCAGAGGCCAGACAAGAGACAGCTGCTGGATCCAGAAGAAGCCAACAACCTTGGCAAGGCGAGCAGGAAGGAAGAAGGTGGTGGAAGGCAGAGAGATGAAGGCTAAGCTGCCACAGGCCCCATGCCCACTGGTACCACTTAACAGATTCCATCATGGGGGTGATTACATATCAGATTTCAACAAGGAAGTGGTCCAGCCGAGTTGACAAACAATCGTAACCATCACACAGTCTGTAGGTTGTCTTTACTCTTTTGATGAAGTCGTTTGATGAACATAAGTGTTTGATTTGTTTGATTTTTAGATACTCCCAGTTATCTAGTTTCTCTTCTGGTGTTTGTTCATTGCTAATTATGTTTTGTGTTCTGTTTATATCATGTATTATGGCACTGTTTTCTCTCTCTCTTTTTTTTTTTTTTTAATTAGGGCTCTTAGCATTGTCTCTATTTTTTATTCCATGATCTTTATCATTTTAGAATTTATATTCATGTCTTTGATCCATTTTGAATTTGTTTTTGTACATGGTTTAAAGTATGGGTCTTGTTTAATTTTTTTGCAGATGGATATCCAGTTATGCCAGCATCATTTGTTAAAGAGACTGTCTTTATCCCATTTAATGGACTTTGGGGCTTTGTCAAATATTGGCTGCTGATAGGTCGATGAGTTTACGTGTGGATTCTCAGTTTTGTTCCGTCGGTGAATGTATCTCTTGTACTAGTACCAGGCTGTTTTAACTACTGTGGCAGTATAGTAGGTTCTAAAATCAGGTAGTGTGAGGCCTCCCACTTTCCTTCTTTAGTAATGCTTTACTTGTTCAGGGCCTCTTCCCTTTCTGTATGAATTTGATGATTTGGTTCTCCATCTCATTCAAAAATGCTGTTGGAATTTGGATTGGGGTTGCATTGTATATGTAGATTGCTTTGGGTAGAACTGACGTTTTCACAATGTTGAGTCTTCCTATCCGTAAACAAGGTATCTTTTTTCACATATGTATGTCTCTTGATTTCTTGCATTAGTGTCTTGTAGTTTTCTTTGTATAGGTCTTTTATGTCTCTGGTTAGATTTATTCCTAAGTATTTTATCTTCTTTGGGGTTACTGTAAATGGTGTTGATTTGGTGATTTACTCTTCCAAGTTCTCTTTGTTGGTGTAGAGGAATCCAACAGATTTTTGTGTGTTCATCTTGTATCCTGATACTTTGCTGAAATCTTCTATTAGTTGCAGTAGTTTTCTTTGGATTCTTTGGGGTTTTCTGTGTATAAGATCATATCATCTGCAAATATGGATACTTCTACTTCTTCCTTACCAATTTGGATGCCCTTTATTTCTTTTTCTTGCCTTATTACTCTGGCTGGGACTTCCAGCACAATGTTGAATAAGGGTGGTAATAAAGGTCATCCTTGTCTGGTTGCGTTTAGACTCTGTCCAATTAGGATGATGTTGGCTGTTGGCTTTGTATAAATGCCCTTTATTATGTTGAGTAATTTTACTTCTATTCCTATTTTGCTGAGAGTTGTTTTCATGAATGGGTGTTGGACTTTGTCAAATGCCTTTTCTGCATCAATTGATAAGATTATGCAGTTCTTGTGTTTTGTTTTATTTATATGATGGATTACATTGATTGTTTTTCTTATTGTTGAACCATCTGCATATCTGGTATGACTCTGACTTGGTCATGGTGAATTATTTTTTTAATATGCTGTTGAATTCTGTTGAGGATTTTTCATCTATGTTCATGAAGGATATAGGTCTGTAATTTTCTTTTTTTGTGGTGTCTTTACCTGGTTTTGGTATCAGGGTCATGCTGGCTTCATAGAATCATTTCAGGAGTATTCCATCCTTTTCTATGGTCTGAAATACCTTTAATAGTAGTGGTGTTAATGCTTCTCTGAAAGCTTGTTAGAATTCTACAGTGAAGCCTTCTGGGCCTAGGCTTTTTTTGTTGGAAGGTTTCTGATTACTTTCAATCTCTTGTTATAGGTTTATTCAGATTTTCTCCCTCAGTTTGTGTTAGTTTAGGTAGGTAGTGAGTTTCTAGAAATTTGTCCATTTCCTGTAGGTTTTCAAATTTGTTGGAGTATAGTTTTTCATAGTATTCTCATTCTTTTAATTTCATTTGTGTCTGTTGTGATACTGCCCCTCTCATTGCTTCCTTTCCAGTTTTTCTTTTGTCAGTTCGGCCAGTGGCTTATCAAGTTTGTTGATGTTTCCAAAGAACCAGCTTTTGGTCTTGTTAACTCTTTCAATTGTTTTTCTATTCTTTATTTCATTTATATTTGCTCTAATTTTTTAAATTTCCTTTCTTCTGGTGCCCGAGTACTTCTTTTATGGCTCTCTTTGTATTGTTTGGGTAGTATAGTTAATGTTTTGATTTTGACCCTTTCTTCCTTTTGGATGTGAGCATTTATTTCTATGAATTGACCTCTGAGCACTGCTTTTGCTGGTTGCAAAGGTTCTGGTAGGATGTGTTTTCATTCTTATTTGATTCTGTGAATTTGTTTATTCCATCCTTGATTTCCTCTACAACCCAGTAGTTTCTGAGCAAAGTGTTGTTCAGTTTTCATGTATTTTTTTTCCTTGTTTTTTTCCCCATTATTGTTTTCTCCTTTTATGTCTTTATGGTTAGAAAAGATGCTTTGTAATATTTTGATGTTTTGGGTCTGTGGTCTAATATGTGGTCTGTTCTGGAGAATGTTTGATGAGGCATTTAGATTTTCTGTGTCTTTACTGAGCTTCTTTTTGGATGTTCTGTCCGTAAGCGAATGTGGTGTGTTGAAGTCTCCTACCATTATTGTCAAGCTATTTCTCTTTTCAATGTTGTGAGAGTTTGTTTTATGTATTTTGGAGCCCTGTCATTGGGTGCATAAATATTTATTATGGCTATGTTCTCCTGGTGTATTGACTCTTTAATCATTATATATTGTCCTTTCTTATCCTTTGTGGTAGATTTTGCTTTAAAGTCTATTTTGTCAGAGGTAATGTTGCCTCTTCTTTTTATTGATGTTTGCTTGATATATATATTTTTTTTCATCTTTTGAGTTTTAGTTTGTGTCTTTGAGTCAAAGATGGGTCTCTTGTAGGGAGCATGTAGATGCATCATGTTTTTTTTTATCCATTCTGCTGCTGTCTACTGGTGCATTTATGCCACTAACAGTCAGTGTAATTATTGATAGGAGTTTAGTGCTGTTATTTTGATGTTTTTTGTGCATGTGTGTGGTGTTGACAGTTTCTTTGTTCCAGTTTATTTTCTGTGCTGAGTTGTTTTTCTTTGCGAATTTTCTTTCCATCTTTTCCATAGTTGTTGATTTTGTATTTGCTGAGCCTTCATGTTTTTCTTTTTTTTTTTTTTAATTTTGATACGTAGGATTGTTAGTTTCCTTTGTGGTTACCTTAAAATTTACCTCTGTTTTTCCAAGTTTAAATGAACCTTTTATTTCTTGATACCATCTTGACTTCCTCTCCCTTTGAAAGTTCTGTAACTACATTATTTAGTCCCTCTTTTTTGTTTTAATGTTGCTATCTTTTACATATTAAAATGTCTGTTTCTCTGTTTTCAGTGTTCTAGTCTTGGGTTGTTATCTGATACTATTGCTTCTCTAACCTAAGTACTCCCTTTAGTATTTCTTGTAATTTTGGTTTGTTTTTTTCGCAAATTCTCTTAACTTCTTTTTATCTGGGAATGCCCTGATTTTGCCATCTTATTTGAGAGACAATTTTCCAGGATATTTCATTCTTGGCTGAAATTTCTTTTCCTTCAAGGCTTTATATATGTCATCCCATTGCCTTCTTGTCTGCATGGTTTCTACTGAGTAGTCTTATTGACACTTCTTCATAGATAATTTTTGTTTATCCCTAGCTGCTCTTAAAATTCTTACGTTTGGTTTGGCAAGTTTGATATTAATTTGTCTTGGTTGCTTTGTTTTGGGATCTACCCTGTGTGGGGTTTGATAAGCTTTTCTGCCAACAAATTTTCAAGAATTCTTTCTGTATTTTCTGTTATCCCCCCCATTCTTGTTACTTCAGTCACTTGTAGGCTATTCCGCTTGATAGAGTTCCATGTATTTCTCAGGTTTTTTTTTCATTTTTTAAATTCTTTTATCTAATTTCTCCTCAAATAAGTTGGTGTCATGTGTCTTATCTTCAGTCTCACTAATTATGACTTCCATTGCCTCAGTTCTGCTCCTTTGACTTTCTGTTGAGTTGTCTTAATTCTGAAATTTTGTTTTTAATCTTTTGGATTTCTGTTTACTATCTCTTTATGAATTCTTGCAGCCTGTTAAATTTGTCATTTTACTCTTGTATATAATCTTCCTAAGTTCCTCTGTTGCTTCGTTTTTGTGTGCCTTTGCTTTGTGGTTTGCCTGTTCTCTTGAAGACCTCTGTATATTAATCTTTTGAATTCTACCTCCAGTAATTCCAAGACCTTCTCTTCCTCCAGGAGGTTTCCTAGTTCTTTTGGTCACCTGCTGAAACCATCATGGGAAGCCTCTTTATGTTATTTGATATTGGCTGTTTTCTCTGAACCATCAATAAATTATTGTATTTATTTATTTTATGTTTGCTTACTGTATCCTAGCATCTTGTTTTGTTATGACATGCCCAAATAGACTGGTCATGTGAGCTACTTTTATTATCGGTGTCTTTGAAGCTCTCATGTTCTGTCAGGTGGTTAGAGCTATTACTATGTATGTGAGCCCAGGAGTCCATTAATTTTTCTCATGTGGATTCAGTTGAGGTGTCCATGTTGTAAGTCACCAATTGTGTGGTGCAGGTTCTCATCTACAGTCCTAGATGAGCAGGGCTATGTAGGTGTGTTTGGAGCACGCACAGGTATCTGGCTGCAGTAGGAGGTTATGTGCTGAGCAAGGTAGGGGGCTGATGGCTGTAACTGAGTGCCTGGGTAGAAGGCGTGTCTCTGTTTCCTGGAGCTTGGATTTTCCAGCCGGAGTTTGGGTACACAGTGCTGTTTGGTGTAAGGACTGGGAGGCACCACTTATTCTTGGACCCCTGTTGTGTGTGTCTAGGTAAGTAGGTGGAGCCACCAGTTCTCAGGCCTCTGATGTGGTTAGGTGAGGACCCTGCTTAATGGGAAGAGGGTGTCAGACATGATGAATCTGCCACTGCCCCCTAGCTGTTGCATGTGAAAATAGGCTTTAGGTATGTACCCTGTTGTAGTGTGCTAATGAGGGCCTACGGTTTTGAAATGGGCCCACATAGGCCTAGGCAGGGGTTAAAGGCATTCAAAGTCCATGGGCAGTTTGTGCCTATGCCTTGGCAAAGGTGCTATGTGTGCCCTGAGGTCCCGGCTTAGGGGAACTGGCAGAGTATTTTTTCCTCTTTGTTATTTGTTAATTTGTTCCCTCTCCAGAGCCGGGAGAATGGCTTGGAGCATGTAGTGGGTCCCATTTCTGGCCCTGGGTGTGTGGCAGTTGCTGAAGCGGGACAGACTGGGACCGCAGCAGAGGGAAGGAGGCGTGGATAAATGAGAGGGTTTTTTTGATCCCGTGCTGTAGGCTGGATGCTTGCACTTAATTTTTGCAGATCCAGTGCTGCTTTCCCCTGGATCCAGAGGCTCATGCAGACTCTTGGCTAGCCAGTTTCTCCCAGTGTGGAAAATGCGATCGAAGTGCTACTGCTTGCCTCATCCATGCATGCTGGCTGCTCCAGCCTGCAAGGTGCTGGCCAGGTCAGGTCTGGCACATCCTCACTGCTTCTGAACTGTTTCTCCCTCTTCCTGCCTCTCAGTCTGACTTCTGAACCTTGTCTTTGATGTTCAGGGCTCCTAGATTGTCACACATAATCGATTCACCTGTTTTTTTTCGGGTCTTTGTTGTAAGAGGGACCACAGAAAGCGTTGAACTACTCTGCCATCTTGGCTGCACCTCTATTGTTGCTCTTTAGCAGTGATTGTTAACTTGGGGCACTGTTGACTTACTGGGGACATTTGGCAATGTTGAATACATTTTTGGTTGTCACAGATCAGGGGGTGCTACTGGCATCAAATGAGTAGAAGCCAGTGATGCTGCTAAACATCTTAAAATGCATAGGATAGCCATCAACAACAGTGAAATTATCCAGCTCAGAATGTCAGTAGTGTGAAAGTTGAGAAGCTCCACTTCATAGTAAACCTGAAGTCAGTTAATGGAAATCTTCCAGTTTTGTTGTTTATTTTATTATTTTTTTTGAATATAGTTTTGGCTAGTCTTTTTTCCTATTACCATATGCATTTTAGAATCTGCTTGTGGGTTTCTACAAAAGAACCTGTTGTGGTTTTTGTATTAATTTTTTTTAAGATATAGATCTACACTTTCTAATATGCTAGTTATTAAACTTTAAATCTAAAAAAAAAAAAAAATGTAAGTATATTATAAATAAATAATTAAAAATTCACTACCTTAGTTGCACCTGCCACATTTCAAGTGCTCATTAGTCAAATGGGACTAGTGGCTACCATGTCAGATAGCACAACTATAGAACATTTTCATCATCACAGAAAGTTCTTGTGGACAGCGGTGGTATGGATCAGTTTGGGAACAGTAGGTATCTTAACTATCATTCCCATCCATAAGCATTTAAGTTTTTTTTTTTTTTAATAGAAGCTCTGTATCAGATTGTGAAAGTTCCATTCTGTTCCTAGTTTGCTGAGAATTTAATCATGAATGGACTTTGAATTTTACCATGTTTTCTTTATATCTGTTGAAATGGTTTTTCTCTTTTATTTAATAGTGACATTGGTGTTCACATGTTAAACTGACCTTGTAATTTTGGCATAAACCCTGCTTGTGTCGTGGTGCAGTATTTTTTGTATATGTTGCTGGATTTGAGTTGGTAACTTTTTTAAAGGATTTTTTGTACCTATGTTCATGAAGAATTTTGGATTGTTTTCTTCTATTCTTATAATGTCTTTATCTGGTTTTGTTATCAGTAATGCTGGCCTCAGAGAATAATTCGGGAACTGTTGTAGATGGAGAGATTTACCAGTAATTGACTTCCTACTTTGTGCCACTTTATAAATATCATCTCCATTAATTCTTAACAACTATGCTAGGAGGTAGTAACAGCTGCATTTTGCAGGTAAGAAACCTCAAGCTCAGAAAGGTGATTTTTCCCAAAGACATATGACTATACCTGGTAGAACCAGAATCTGATTCCAAGCTTTGTAGACTCTCAGACCAGCCCCTGAATGATACTTTCCACTGGTGATTCCACTGTGGCAAGCCAGGCTATGTGTCAGCCAACAGCAGTCCTTCAGTCTATGAACAGAGCCTGGGTGCCTGCGCTGGGTTGTGCTTCTAGGACGAGAGGTCCTGGGGAGGAGGCCATTCCTGGGCCGTCATTCCCCTGAGGGTTCCCCGCCATTGTTCTGATGAAGAAACATTGGTACCTCCATAGAAACCAGCTCCAGGTGTTTGCTGTGGACATGCTTCCATTGTGGTTAGAACTGGAAATTTCCTAGAAGGTCAGCAGGGATAATCTTTCTATTTCTAGGATGCTTGGATATTAATTCATCTGTGAAGGGGGCTCGTTTTGTCCGCTTCTGTGATGCATTCAACATTCCACTCATCACTTTTGTTGATGTCCCTGGATTTCTGCCTGGTAAGTCAGTGACAGAGGTGGGGGCCAGCAGAGGTGGGTTTGCCTGCTAGGGCACCCAGCTTATTTGGATCTTTTTCTGCAGAGCTCTTTAAGGATTTGTGACTTCTCCATATCCTGGGTGTCCAGGAAACAGTTGTTTGAGGAATGACTCTCCCCTGGCCCTTTTGGGAAGGCAGTGGAAGACCTCACAACTGGGAGTGGTGGGGAAGACTTGCGAGGACTTTTGTGGATATTTAGTAACTGTTATTCATGACCTAGGCACAGCACAGGAGTATGGGGGCATCATCCGGCATGGTGCCAAGCTGCTCTACGCATTTGCTGAGGCAACTGTTCCCAAGGTCACAGTTATTACCAGGAAGGTAAGGAGCCTATTTTTGAGACAGTGACCTCGCTCTGTTTCTCTGCAGCACGCCATGGTTGGAAGTCTGGCCAAGAGTTTCACTAGGGTTGGAAGGAGGAGTGTGCCTTGCCCTCACTTTTGAAAAGGTCTCTTGAGATGGCATTTCCAACCTTGCAGACACATCTATGGTCTTTTAACACAAGGGAACAGAAAGCAGCAGTGGAAGAAAGCCAGGAAAAACAATAACATTCGCTGTGGAATGCTTCAGGGTTGTGCCCACATATTCTCTGCTCTGGCTCCCTGGCCTTGCAGACATTGGGCCTTCCAGAGCTCAGGAGGATTAGTCTTGCTCTTTGTTCCCATATCTTGGCTTCTTTGGGTCTGTCAGTGACATGAGCTGGTTGTCTCAGGATCTAACATTTAGAATTTGGTTGTCTTCTAGGCCTACGGAGGTGCCTATGATGTCATGAGCTCCAAGCACCTTCGTGGTGACACCAACTATGCCTGGCCCACAGCAGAGATTGCAGTCATGGGAGCAAAGGTGAGGACTTCCAGCTTTCCCCTTCCTGAGGTCCAGGGAAGTACAGCTGGGAAAAGTTGGAGAGAGTCTAGAGCCCCGAGTATGGTCTAGGACTCAAGGGAGTTGGGGTCTAGGCCTTGTCAAGGCTTCTTCCTGGGGCCCTGGGGCCAGCTCTGTCTCCTGTCCTGGGCTCTCACTTCAGCACATGCTGTGTCTTCATGCTAAGGGTAGGTGGACAGGTGAAAGGAATGGAAAGAGGGTGGGGGCTGTTGGTAAGAAGGGCATAATAGTGGGTTTTGAGATTGTCAGTAAAGGAGGAGGATTGAATCAGCTGAAGCACCCATTGGGAGGATTGAACATTTCCCACAACCCCACCTCAGCTCCCAGTGAGGGCCCCAGAGCCACTCCTTTCAGCCCATAGGAAGCTGAACCGTAGCTCTGACCTTGTTGGCCTTGGGTAAGGTATTTCCTGTTGCTTAACCTCTATCTCTGTCCTTTCCTTCTTCAAATTGGCTGAAGTGGCTGCTGGGATTGAGCCAGATAACTCCAGGGCCCCACCCCCAGAATGGATTTTCAGGGGTTCTCACTGGAAGACCCATCCTCCAGCCCCCATCCTTCTACATTTGCAGTTTAGTCTGTCCTCTGGCCACTGAAATTTGTGATGAAAGCTCAAGATGATAAAAAAGGAGAATAGTACTTTTACTTCCCTTTTGCAGTGGCCATGGATCCAATAGTGGATAATCTTGGCCTCAATGAAGGATGATGAGAGCAAACAGGGCAGGAAGGAATCTAGAGAGGGTAGCTGATGGCCACATCATTGCCTGTACTGCCTGCTCATTGAGGCCACAGCTGAGCATCACATCACAGCCCTAGGGTCATGATAGTTGGCCCTAGGTAGTGCGTGCTTCTGTGCTCTGTCCCCTGGAGCTGGCACTCCTCTCCAATGCCTTGATTAACCAAGAAGTTCACAACCACAGTACACTTTGTCTAAGAAGTTTGTAACCATACACAAGTGACAGTGAGTTGGAGTTTGCCCAGGTTGGAACCTCCGTTGAAGTTTGGTGACTCCTCTCGTGACAGGGTGCTGTGGAGATCATCTTCAAAGGGCATGAGAATGTGGAGTCTGCTCAGGCAGAGTATATTGAGAAGTTTGCCAACCCTTTTCCTGCAGCAGTGAGAGGTAGGGGACATGGTGGGGAGGGCAGTTTTGCTAATTTGTTTGATGACTTGTTCATTCTTTTACCCCAAAAAGTTTCCCATAACTTCCTCTTGCCCTTGCAGTCAAATAGAGACTGGGGAGTGTTGGGGGTGACCCTAGGAAATCACTTAAGGACGAGACCTGAATATACTGATTGGCAACCAGGATCAAAACATTGCTTAAATGACATAATTTCTAGGTGTTCTAGTTACCCAGTGCTATGTAAAATCGCATCAAAACTTAGTGGTTTAAAACAATTGCTTTTTTTTTTTTTTTGCTTATGGTTCTGAGGGTCAGCTGTTTGGTCTGGGCTCAGCTGGTTGGTTGTTCTGCTGGTCTCGTGTGGGATCACTCATGCAGTGGTAGTCATCTGGTGGCTTGGCTGGGGTTGGATGGTCAATACCTCATTGGTGCTGGCTGTCAGCTGGACTTCTCTCTCCACATAGTCTCTCATCTGTAAGGAGGTTAGCCCGGGACTCTATATAGTGTCCTCCGGCCTGGAAGAGGGCATAGGAGTAGCTGCAAGGCCCCTCGAGGCCTAGGTTTGGAAGTTGCACAGTATTACTTTTGCCATATTCTCCTGGCCAAAATATGTCAGAAAGTCAGGTGAAGAAAGAGGTTCTGCCTCTTGGTAGGGAGAGGAGCAGCTTCACATTGCAGGGACTTGTGTCCAGGGATGGGAAAAATTGTAGTCATTTTTGAAAATACAGATATATTTTCTTAATTTTATTTTCTATTGAATCCATCTTGGAGGGGTGGAGGCATTGAAGCAAGCAGGGCAGGGAGGAGTCTGATTTTCCTTTTGCCAAATAATCCTAGGCCAGAAGATGGGGATTTGCCAAAAGAGTAAGGTTGTTCCTGGGAGGGAAGCAAAGGGTTCACAGGATCCAGCCCCTATTACATCAGGTTGGGCCCTGCTCACACTGTTAGCCCGGGGATGGTCCCTAGGCTCAACACAAAGGTGGAGGGAATATCATCTGGGGATACAGATGACCAACTTCCTTTTCTGTGTTTCACCAGGGTTTGTTGATGACATCATCCAGCCTTCCTCCACTCGTGCCCGAATCTGCTGTGATCTGGATGTCTTGGCCAGCAAGAAGGTGCAGCGTCCTTGGAGGAAACATGCAAATATTCCACTGTGAACAAATCAAAGGAAAATGAACCAAAAACTAAAATTATTGCCTGGCCATTCACACCCCATCCCTGCCTTTTATAATCATGAACCTGGGAATCTAGATACCAGTAGTAACTTAAAATGGCTAAGTTTATTAAATTCTAGAAAGGTCTGTTTTGTACCTTGCTGTAAAATTACTTGCCTTATTAAAAAGCTTAATCGATATTTTTAGTTATAAATTTCATTTTTTATGGTAGAAATATGAAAAATCAAAAAACTAGAAAGAGACCAGTTTAAAGTCTTATCACCCAGAGCTAACCCGTATTGACATGTCCATGTATTGTCTTCCTTTTTCCCTCCCCAAGATTTTTTTTTCTCCGTAGGTGAGATATTAAGCTTGTAGCGCAAAGCGTAATAACGATTGTGAGCATGGCACAGGTCTGGGCAGTGTTTCGTTCCTGTGGTACATAAGGTCGCTATGAGTTGGAACTGACTCAACAGCACCTAACAAAAACAACAACAGGGCAAAGTATTTCTTAGATCTTTTTTTCCTTTCTTAAAGTGGAAATAATATAATATGCCCTGTCCCTTAATTTCTTCCAAGAATTATTGAGTATTAAATGTTTACAGTTGTATGTATGGTGTCTAGCAGCATAGATGCTCAGAAAGGTGTAGTACAATGATTGTAGTATCCATTGATAATTCTTGCTTCAATCAGTTATTCTAACCCCATCGTTTTGTCTGCATTTATTAGTTGCAACTCTACTGTTAGGAGTCCCTGAGTAGTGCAAACGTTTAGGAGCTTGACTACTAACTGAAAGGTTGGCAATTTGAATTCACCCAGAAGTGCTTTGGAAGAAAAGCCTGGTGATCTATGTCCAAAACATCACAGCCATTGCAAACGCTATGGGACATAGTTCTACTCTGAAAATTTTGGTGTTGCCATGATTTGGAATTGACTTGACAGCAACTGGTTTGAATTTTGGCTTTATCCCTTAATTCCTACAAGAATTTTTGAGAGTTGAAGATGTTTACAATTGTGTACATGTGTTTAGCAGCACAAGTCCCTAGATGGCACAAATGATTTGCAATTGGTTGCTAACTAAAAGGTTGAGTGGCACCATGGGAGAATGGCCTGGTGACCTGCTTCTGTAAAGATTACAGCCAAGAAAACCATATGGAGCTCAGTTCTGTAACACACATGGGGTTGCCATGAATCTGAATCAACTTGATGACAATATTTTTGTTTTTTCTTCCTGGGCGTCAAAGCGGAATAGATGCTCAGGAAGGTATAGTAAAATAATTTTAATATCCATTGATGATTCTTGCCTTAGTCAGTTATTCTGTGTTGGTTATAACATGTTGAGTTTTTAACCCTATTGTTATGTCTATGTTTATTACTTGGAGCTTTACTGTAAGGAAGAATGTTTTCTTTTTGCCTGTTTTTATTTTTTTGAATATCAGTTTGGGCTCACAGATTTTTTTTTAATTCATTGCATATAAACCACTACTAACTTCATTTTTTTTTTTTTTTGCATTTTAGTGAAAAGTAACAGCTCAAGTTAATTTCTTATTCAAAAATTTATGAACATATTGTGACACTGGTTGCAATCCCTACAATGAGACAGCACGCTCCGCCTTTCCACCCCAGGTTCCCTGTGTCCACTTGTCCAGTTCCTGTCCCTTCCTGCCTTCTTGCCCTGCTTTTAGACAGGAGCTGCACATTTGATTGAACTAAGATGTTCCTCATGTGTGTCATTTTTTGTTTTAGATCTGAAACCATTCTTGTAGCCCATTTATCTTTGTCTGAAAAATGGGCTACAAGAATGGTTTCAGATCTAGGTTAGCAGAGGGTCCGGGGCTGTAGTTTTGGGGGTTCCTACAATCTCTTTCAGACCAATAAGCCTGGTCTTTTTACGTGAATTTGAGTTCTGTTCTGTGTTTTTCTTCCACTCTGCCCAGGACTGTCTGTTGTGATCTCTGTCAGGCCAGTCATTGGTAGTAGTCGGGCACCATCTAGTTCTTCTGGTCTAAGGCTGGTGGAATCTGGTTCATGTGGTCCTTTAGTCCTTTGGGCTAATATTTTCCTTGTGTCTTTGGTTTTCTTCATGCTCATTTGCTCTGGGTGGGATGGAACCAATAGATGTATATTAGATGACCACTCACAAGCTTTTAAGACTGCAGATGCTACTCACTAAAGTGGGATGTAGAACATTTTCTTTATGAACTATGTTATGCCAGTTGACCTAGATGTTCCCTGAGACTATGGTCCCCAGGCCCCAGCCCCAGCTGTTCGGTCCCTCAGAGTATTTGGATGTGTCTGGGAAACTTCTATGCTTTTGCTTTGATCCAGTTGTGCCGACTTCCCTTATATTGTGTGTTGTCCTTCCTTTAACTGAAGTTGACACATGTCTGCTATCTAGCTAGTGATTTCCTGTTTCCCTCCCCACCCTCGTAACCATCAAAGAATGCTTTTTTCTGTGTTTAAACCTTTTCTTGAGTTCTTATAATAGTGGTGTCATACAGTATTTGTCCTTTTGTGATTGATTTATTTCACTCAGCATAATTCCCTCCAGATTCACCCATGTGGTGAGATGTTTCACAGGTTCGTCATTGTTCTTTATCGTTGCGTCGTATTGCATTGTGTGTATGTACCGTATTGGTTTATCTGTTCATCTGTTGATGAACATTTAGGTTATTTCCATCTTGCTATTGAAAAAAAAAAAAACTAGTTTTTTTTTTATTGTGAATAGTGCTGCAGTGAACATGGGTAAGCATGTCTGTCTTATTTCTGTTGGGTAAATTCCTAGTAGTGGGATTGCTGGATCATATGGTATTTCTATGGATAGCTTTTTAAGGAGGCACCATATCATTTTCCAAAATGGTTGTACCATTTTACATTCCCACTAGCAATGCATGAGTTCCAATCTCCCTACAACCTTTCCAGCGTTTGTTATTTTGTGTTTTTTGGATTAGAGCCAGTGTTGTTCGTGTGAGATGGTATCTCAGTGTACTTTTGATGTGCATTTTTCTGATGGCTAATGATTGTGAGGGTTTCCTCATGTTTCCGTTAGCCACCTGGATGTCTTCTTTGGTGAAGTGTCTGTTCATGTCCTTTGCCCATTTCTTAATTGGATTCATTTTGATGTTCACATTTTCCTGATTTGGCCAGTGGGTGCTCCTTCAAGTTGGTTCGTAGGTCCTTTTGATAGGTTTTCAATAATTTTTTGAGCACTTTATTTTCTGACACAGTATAATCCAGGTTCATCTTATATATTTCTTGTCCTGGCCCTGCAATCAGCTGTTTCTCCAAGGAGTCCACTAGATGTTCACATTGATACTGAGGTGTCATTCCTTCTAGGCATTTTCAGCAGACAGAGCTAGGAAATATTTATATGTGTGTGTAAATCTATGTGGGGTATATATAAATATAGTCACGTGTCACTTGATGTCTACAGTATGTTGTGAAATAGGAAGTTTGCGTGATTTGGACATTGTGTGAACTCCACATTACAGGCAGTCCCCAGGTTATGAACATATCTGACTTACAGACAACTCATACTTAGAACGGACTGCCATGAAGCATATTATATTAAAAAATTGAGTTAAATACACATGGTATCACAATCACTTTAAAATATCATGTCTCTTGTATACAAAGTGATTGTGATACCATGTGTATTTAATTCAGTTTTTTAATATGCTTCATGGCAGTCCATTCTAAATAACGTGTTGTATGTGGGAAGCTGTTGTGTTCCTTACATCTAATTACGTCTGCTATGTCCTATCCAGTTTTCCAGTTGGGATTTCTGAACTGTTATAACCTTATGGGACCGTGGATGTGTATGTGGCCGTATGTTGCCCGAACGGATTTTATTCAGTGCATGACTGTATATATATATATATATATATATATATATATATATGTGTGTGTGTGTGTGTGTGTATGTATATATATATTTTAAATCCTGACTTCACACTGACACTTTTAATTCCAGTCCAACACCCACAGATTCTTTGCTGTCCACATTCCACATTTAAATCTTTCTTCTCCCACAGTGAGAAACTTGGGTCCTATTATCCTCAATATGTTTTACTCATTTGCTCAGACCTAACGATAAATACAAATGTTTCAGAATTGCTACAACCATACCACTATGGTTTATAAATCTTCTCAACTAGACTTTTTTGGTAATTCTTTCTGCTTTTAAACTGAAGATACATGGTTAAGTTACTTGGATTAGCAACTGAGTGATTATGTTATCAATCTGAGAGTTCAAGTCTGTGTTTCTATTTGTAGACCATTTCAGAGGTTTCCCCATCTTTGTTAACTTGATTTTATTGAGTATGTAAAGCATTAACAGTTATATCAGGGCTGGAGATTTTAAGTGGTTTCAGTATATAGGCCAGCCCATGTGTTCAGTTCCAGGGTGCCCCCATGGGGTGTGCTTTCCTCTGTGGTGAGAGCCTTGGGTCCTCCCACCACTGATGACCTTCTCTTGTTCCAGACTCTTTGCTCCAAATTGACCTAAACCAACATGTGACTGTCTAACATCCACTTTCCACCAGCAACTCCACCATTCCAGGTAGCCAGGCTCCCACCCTTGGAATTTTTTTTTTTTTTTTTTGAGTGCTTTTGGCCCTCTCTCCAGTCACCATCCTAGTTGAACTCTGGGTACTTTTTCAGCAGTCTGCCTACCGGTCTCTCTATTCTGTGGACTCTCCCTAAATAAGAAATCCTGTCCTCAGCTAGAAGACTAACTCCAGATCCAGATTTTGTTGCATTCCCGTGCTTCAGCACTTCCAGCACCCTCCTCTGCGAAGCCCTAAGCTCACATGGAAGGTTCTGGTCTGTCCTTCTCTTGCTTGCTTTGTTTTTTGAGCACACAGTCCTGTTACATCTACATTGAAACACCCTTTTGCTTTGAATGGTCTTAATCTGCTCATCCACAGAGGCCTGACTTCTTGCTTAGTTCATCCCAACTCCTTAGCTCAAACTGGTTATTCTTATAGCAGGTATTTTAAGTACCTTATTGTGCATTTCCTTGTTGGGTAGGGCTTTTTTTTTTTTTTTTAATTTAAACACATTTTTGTCTTCCCAACTAGGTGAGGAGCTTCTGGTGGGCCAGAGGTTCTTTTGTACTCCTTTTGGCACCTGAACAGAACCATTACGAAGGCTGTAAGCCACTGGAAACTGGGGAAGGGTAGTGTGGTGGACTCCTGGGCTTTTAGAGGTCTCTTGTAAAAGAATCATTCAGGTTGATCAGCTTGTGGCTGAACAGCTTAACACTGCCTGACCAATCTAATATCTGAGGTCTGCCAAGCTAGGATTTGGACCCTGTCTTGAGATGACTCTGCCCTATGGTCCATATAAAAATGGTAGACACAAGCTCTTGATTTTTTGAGCAAGGGGCTCAAGAAGGATTTAACCAGGTTGTGAAATCTGGTTGCTAAGGAGGGCTTGTAGGAGGGAGAGGAAACCCAGCCTGGGAACGCTCCTAGCAACTCTTGAAGCAGGGATGGTGGGGAAAGTCTCATCCAGAAACCCACCTGACCAAGGAGACATGAAGCTGCAAGACCTTGGAAGCTTTGTCAAGCAGACCAGCCTCCACAGACGACAGAATGCCTTGAGAATGTGGCAGTGAGTATTCACATCAACTGCTGTGCAGAAATGCCTTTCGTAAGTGTTCTGCCCTTAAAGGGGAAAAAGAAAAGTGTTGAATTTTGTAACCAGAGAGACTCGGGTTAGTGGAGCAGAGAGCTGGCAAATGTCTGGCTTTAGACTGAGCAAGTATGTGGTGAGCATTGTAGTAGAGGTAGAGGGCACTACCCCTGAGTTAAGTAACTTAACCAATTTGTCCTGAACTGTAGAGCCATTGAGTGGTGAAACGAATTTAAACCTAGACAGGCTTGTCTGACTCCCAGGCCTGTGCTCTCTCCAGTCTAGAATACTGCCACTCAACTGGTGAGGCAGTGGGATGAACTCCTAAGGGCTGGGGTAAGAGTAGAAGAGAGGTAGTGATCTGCTCCACCGGAGTTGTTTCTAAACCCAGAGAGCTACTAAATTTGAAGAGCTCTCCTACCTCAAACATGAAATACCCTACACAACAGTGCCAGGGGATGGCCAGGCAGTCATCTTTTTTTGTTGTTAAGAGTAACAGAGAGAATATCCACACTGTAGTCTTCCAGTGCTTGTTAGAAACTGTGCTGCAAAAAAAATTTTCCAGCTTACTTCTGATCCTGTTTTGGTCTCCCTAGCCCAGTTCTCTGCCTCGGAATGCACTGACTGTAACGTGCTTCCTCCTGGGGCTGCAGAGGTGGTCTACCCAGCTGGCAAAGCCTGTGAAGGTCACGTATCCACACAGAGGCAAGACCACTACTGATGGAGTTTGTTGAACCAGCTGAGCCTTCCCCGGTTTGACAGATGTGAATATTTTATGTTCTCCTGTGGCTTTTGTTTTCTAAGTAATAACTGCTGGTCCTCATACTCTTGTGCCCCTGATGTCATCATGGGATCCCCACTATTCCAAGTTGGAGCAGCAGCCAGTTGGATGGGCAAGGCCTCGATCTGGGAGCCTCTGCAGAGTCCAGCCAACACTTCCAGGCAGACTGGCAGCTGCAGTACTTAGGTTCTGACCACGCTCCTACCGTCCCAGGTGGTGAAACTTTTTATGTGCCCTCGGGAACAGAAAGCTTACCTTCCAAAAACCGATTCCTGATACACTCCCACATAGCACTGCACTCGGAGAGGGATGGAAGCTTACTAAGTTTGGTCCGAGAGGCTTTTGCTTCCCATGAAGAGCCTGCTTGATGGACTATGTGTGAGCAGGAGGGAGTCAGGTCACACCTGGGAGGTATGCAACCTGTCCCAGGGGAGAGTCACACCTGCGTAAAGCCATGGTCTAATCTCATAAACTAATAATAACCTTCAAGATGAGCTGTCACAGAGACAGATCTCATCATCTTCCCTCCTTGGCTGTGAATTCCCTCCCTAATTTATCAGCCACACCCCAGTCTTTTCTGCCATTTTAGGCCATTTAAGGAGCTTATCCTAAAAAAGGAAACCCTGGTGGCATAGTGGTTAAAATGCTACAGCTGCTAGCCAAAAGGTCGGCAGTTTGAATCCACCAGGTGCTCCTTGGAAATTCTACAGGGCAGTTCTATTCTGCCCTTAGGGTTGTTATGAGTTAGAATCGACTGGACAGCGGCAATGCGTTTGGTTTTCATCCTTAAGAACATTGCCAGGCCCTATGGTGCATAGGGTGTGACTTTTTTTAAAGAGTGAGGGTTGGCACCAATGGTAAGAGAAACTCTTGTTTCTGCAGCTATGTAGAATCCAGGTGGTCTTCAAAGGGCCATTCTTAGGGGGCAACAGCTGGGCAGAAGAACCCAGTCTACAGGCCAGTGGCTATTCCCTGAATGCCTCATCCTAAACTCAGCCTGCAAGAGACACTTCATCCACAGATGACTAGGGCTTTGAACTGATTCGAACCCCTTCTGAGACCCTGCATTTCTAACAAGCTCCCAGGCAATGCTAATACAGCTGGTTAGGGATCAGTTCTGAGACCCACAAGTAGAGCAGTGTTTCTCAAATTTTATTATACATAAGAATCACCTGGCGATCTTGTTAAATGTAGACTCTGATTCAGTACATCTGGGGTGGAAATGCAAATTCTCAGCAGTAGTTTCAACTGGAACGAATCAGTTCGAAGCCCTTCAGACAACTCAGCCTACCTACTCTCACTGTCTCTAGGGAAATCCAAGGAAATGAAAGAAAATTGGCAACCTAGTTCTACATTTCTGCTTTCTTAAACAAAATCCTTGCTGATATAGTAATCTTACCATCATTTAACATTATCTGAAGAAGCAAACGCTCCCAAGAGCAGCAGGACAGAAAATCGCCTCTAAAGCTTTACCTGTAGGAACAACAGGATGACTGCACAAGCCTGATTTGGAATAGTTTATTAAAGGAAAGGTGAAGCATCAGTTTCAAATTGTACAAAAGGAAAAAAAAACCTCGTATTGCAAATGTACAATTTACAGAATTACTAGCAAAACCAATCAAGGAGACACTGAAAATACAAAAATTCGATTGACTCAAACTGAACTGGAAACCCATTGGAGTAGATATTGAGCCTTTCTTTGTTGCACTGTAGTCTACAATTCTAAAGTCAGCATTTGTTTTCCATACGGGACTGTCAAGACTAGTCTGTGGATGTGCCAGGAGACTGGATGACTTGTTCCCTGGCCAGAACCACACGCAGGGCTACATGATGGGAAGTCCAGTCATTCCTGACCCTTCTCTTCCAGTGAAGTCCATATTTCTGGAAGCTAGTGACACCACAGCCCCTCTAAAAATTGCTGATTTAGGAAATTTTTTTGTTGACCAAGTTTTTCCAGAACTGTACAAATGTTGACAAAAAATCTGTTTTGTCGTCTGTTTTACTAAAGGA
Source organism: Loxodonta africana (assembly GCF_030014295.1). Classification (NCBI taxonomy): domain Eukaryota; kingdom Metazoa; phylum Chordata; class Mammalia; order Proboscidea; family Elephantidae; genus Loxodonta; species Loxodonta africana. Next base: position 42,066,671 of record NC_087367.1, on the reverse strand, counting down.
TGACTGAAACCATCAATTTTGTTTTCCCTCACAAAAGGTTAATCATTGAGTGTATAGATTTTTTTTTTTAAATGCTTTTCGTTTTTGGTAAAAAGAGAAAGCCTCATGATTCTGTTGCAGCTACTTTAAAAACCAGCCCAGAAACAGCTGTGGATGGATTGGTTTGGAAACTCCGAGGCTTACTTTAAAAATCAGAAAGGAAGAAACTAAGTGGGCTTTTAAAAACAATTAGCAGCAAGTCATAAAACTCTAAAAAGAGAATGTAACTCTAAACCATTGAAGACTGTCCTGAAGATTCGTAATTTCTCTCCCCAAAAGAATTATTCTTAATATGCACATTTAACACTGAGATGTTGCTGTATTCAAGGTAAGCTTAAAAACTTCACCCTCTAAGCACAGACTTCTATGCAGCACATACTTCTATAATTGGTAAAATTAATTCACAAAATTAGCGCGTAAGGGTATTAAGTGCATGGGAAGTAGACACATTTATGTTACACTTAAAATCACTTTTGAATGGCAAAGTGACTAGGGTTTCTTCATGATTATCTTCTCAAGAAGACGGAAGTCTGTGTCATTTGAATTTGGCAGGGCATGAAATAAGTGATAAAAACAGCAAACCGATCACTTGAGAGCCATTTGTTTCACTGAGAATACTTTATTTGCTGGTAGAAGTTGCTAAAAACGCACAGAACAAATACCAATAGAAAATGTACTGTATTTGAATCTCCCTATTCTATATAAAACGAATGGTGTACAGCATCTGTTGGAAAAATGGCTGCATGGACATTTCTTATTTTATGCCCCATTATAAATAAAAATAAACCTTTTTATTCAAGAGTATATAAAATCTGGCAATTATATCCATATCCACAGAGGGTTTGTGGTTTTTGGCAGAGATGCATTGTGTCAGAATTTCATCTTTGCTTTTCCAATGTTCTGCTTCTCCATACTTCTGTGCTCCACAAGGTCAACCAGATCCACTGAGCTCCAAAACACTCTTCAGCAATTAAGATGAGCTGTTTACTCGTACGTTTAATAAAAATGATTAGCTCTTAAAACATAAAAAGGCAAAAATGTTAAAACGGTTTTTAAATTGTACAACCAGGAAAATAAAGTTAAAAATATTTTTTTTTTTTTTTTTTTTTACTCAATGCTGAGTTTTCATAAAACAGGTGTATAACAGTGTTTTTATCTTGACAGCTGTTTTTAAAAATTTAAAATTTCTTCCTCCCTCCAGAAAAACACTCATCTGTATTTGGGATAAGTCCAATGTTAGGACACAAATGATTTTTCAGGTCAGTCTTTCTGGGGTGACATTTGCCAGAATTCCCTTGGGTAATATACATGCTCCTCTTCTCTGTCACTGCAAAAAGGGATTGACCTCAATCATTTGATTAAAAAACAAATCAGATCACATCAAAAGTGTTTTTTCCCCATACAAGCTATCACAGTATATAGGCCTCTAGCTCTAAATAATAGAGTTCCAGATTTGTAAAATTTCTTCAGACTTCAGAACATAGGCATTCCAAATCCCTAGGAAAATAATGAGAAACGATCATTAATTTCAGGCATAAACACAACTCAGAAACCACAAATGAAAAGCAGTAAGTTAACACTTACTGAATCGTCTTCTATGATAGCTGCAGAGTCAAAGAAGTCTGGCCTCAGTTCAGCTCGCTCTCGCCGATTTCTTGAAGGGGGCTGAAGAGAGAAGTCAGTTAGTGAATGAAGACAATGACAGTATCATAAATACAAAGAAGTGTTAAGGACCAATTTTGAAAGGAAAGAAAAGAATTTGTCTTTTATATAAGGAACATAATTAAAATTTTAACAGCGCTTTTGGTTTTTACCATTTAGATAAAAGAAACATTGAAAATATACTGAATAAATTAAACATGTAAATGCATATAAATAATATCTGGACCTAGAGACATATTTTTCACTTTAAGTCATGGAACAGCTATAAAATGATCAAACACAAGGTGGCAATCCTCAGGGAATTCAGATGGGTGAAAAGCTGCCAGTAGGGGAAAAGGGGGAAGGTGAAGAAGGGAGGTTATGGACTGGAATCACAAGATATGATCTCATTTACATTTCTTACAAAATCTTTTCCTGATGGAAAATTTAAAGCATACAAAGCAGAAAAAGTATGATGAGCTCCCATTACCCAGCTTACTGTCAATAATTATTGTCAAACAACTAGGCAGTCTTGCTTCATTGAGCCACCTCAGTGTTTCATCTTTTCCATGTCATTTCACTTATACCTACTTAAATACGTATTTTAACTTTACAAACATAACCACCATGCCATTACTATTCCTGACAAAATAATTTCTTAATATCATCTATTGTTAGTTGCTGTTGAGCTGGCTCCAGGGCATGACGACCTCCTGTGTAACAGAACAAAACGCTGCCTGGTCCTGGGCACTCTTCCTGATTGTTTCTATGTTTGAGTCCACTGTTGTCTCAATCCATCTCATTGGAGGTTTCCCTCATCTTCATTGGCCCTCTACTTTGGCAACCATATTTTTTTCTAGTGGGTGGTCTTTACTGATGACATGTCCAAAGTAATTGAGTTGAAGCAAGTCAAAGTCTCGCCATCTTGCTTCTAAGGAATATTCTATTTGTATTCTAAGATTGACTCGTTTGTTCTTTTGGCAGTCCACAGTATATTCAATATGCTGCCAACACTGCAATTCAAACACATCAGTTCTTCTGTCTTCCTTTTTCATTATCCAACTTTCACATGCATATGAGGCAACTGAAAAGACCATGGCTTGGGTCAGGCTTTGGTCATCAAACTGACATCTTTACTTTTAAAACTTGAAAGAGGTCTTTGGCAGATCTGCCCAATGCAATGTGTCATTTCATTTCTTGACTGCCTGCCACCTGGTCCATATTTAAAATTCCGTATTTCACGGATGATTTTTTACACTGAACAGAGTAAGGTCCATATAGTGCATTTGGTTATTATGTTATAGCACAGTAGATATTGTCAGACTCCAACTGCCAGTACAAGAGGCCAAATGCACATGCTAAAAGACAGATTTGGTGTGAGAGCCTTCTTAAGAAGGTAATAAGAAGGAACCAGTTTCCATTATTGCCAGAATTCAAAATATGACTGTTTTAAAAGCAGGCTTGAAAAACCCAAACACAACCAGATGCCCACAAGATCCACATTGGCCCTACCCACTGTTGGTCAGTGTTGCCTCCTCCCCTCACCTTTACTCCACAGAGTTTTGAGAACATAAGAATGATCTTGCACACAGTGCCCTCCCATATTATTTATTGTATTATTGAGAGTATACACAGCAAAACATTCACCAATTCAACGGTTTCTACATGTATAATTTAGTGACATTGATTACATTCTTCAGGTTGTGCAACCATTCTCACCCTCCTTTTCTGAGTTGTTCCTCTTCCATTAATATAAACTCACTGCCCCTAAGGTTCCTGTCGAATCTTTCGAGTTGCTGTAGTCACTTTGATCCCAAGTAGATCTTAAAAGCATAACACTCAAGGCAGACGTTTTTCACTAGTTAAGCTAAACTACTGTTTGGTCTTAAGACTTCAGGGGATATTTTTGTTTTAAGGTTTAATGATTGTATCAGGGCAATTGTTTCAGGGGCTCATCCAGCCTCCATGGCTCCAGAAAGTCTGGAGCCAATGAGAATCTAAATTTCTGTTCTGCATTTTCTACTTTTTAATCAGGATTCTTCTACAGAATCTTTGATCAAAATGTTCAGTAATGGTAGCCAGACACCATCCAGTTTTTCTGGTCTCATGGCAAAAGAGGCAGTTCATGGAGGCAGTTAGCCACACATTTCATATCTTCCTATTCCTGACTCTCCATCTTCCTCTGTTGCTCGTGGTGAGTAAAGACCAATTGTTGCATCTTGAATGGCTGCTTGCAAGCTTTTAAGACTCCAGGCACTAAGCAATGAACTAGGAAGTAGAACAGAAGCCCTCTCATATTTTAACAAAAGAAAAATATTGAAAATTTCCTTACCAGATCAATAACCATGGTGTCTTCAAATTCTTCATTCATATCTTCTAACTGACTCCGGGATGACATCATCACATCTTCAAAGATGGGCTCAGCATCATCCTCCATTAGACCTCGACTGATAAGGGAAAGTCAAAGTTAGAAAGCTGCTCAAATCTGTCCAATTTGGAGTCCTGGCTTCTGGCTCTTTCTCAGATCAGATCTTCTAACCAACAAAAGTATACTTCAAACTGTGACCTATATAGACTACATAAATTATGATACTGAACTCCAAGATAATTACTGATGACTCCTTTGATTCAAAATTTCATTTCATAACAGGGAAATGTAATAAATGCAATAGTAACAATAGTATTTACTTAGCTATGTGTCACTACTATTATCCCAGTTTCACAAATGAGGAACCTGAGAGACACAGGTTTTATAGTTTGCCCAGCTTTTGCCCACAGCTGGCAAGTGGCAGTACCAGGATTTAAATGCTGAAAACCTCACAAGCCTATGTCCTCCATTCCCATCCTGTGCTGCACAGTATATCATGAGATACAGTTTTAACTCTAAGATCAAACATCAGACACCCAGGTCATTCTACAAAATAAGCAGCATCACATGTAGCTTACACTACACGCGCAACACTTACACGGCATGCCTCACTCCTGTCCTCACTTTCATGTAGTTCATTCCTGTTCTGTCCTTCCGACTTAAGTCTTCTAACTTCGGCTGGCCTAACCAGGAGATCTGCATCTGAGGACTAAGAGAGGGTTCTATTATATTTATTCTGTGGAGGCATATGATGAAGCCCACTAATCAGCCCATGTTGATGAGCTGGCTCTCCTTATCTGCATGTAGGGGAAGCGGCTGGATCTATTCCAGGGCCAAAGATGAGTTCTTTTCCAAAGTGTGGGTCAAAAGTTGTAAAATGGACAAGGTGAGAATGTGACCCATCTTTACGAAACTGCTGCTACTGCCAGGTAAAAGGGTACCTGCCTGGCTGCGGGTGGGCTGGTGGAAGAATTTCCATATAAGAACATGTATTCACTACAGCATTCTAAACACTGCTGTAAAAAAAGATGATCCAAAACTGTTAACGATGGCAATTATCTGCTCCTTCCTCATTATTATTAAGGTTTATTTTTCTAAAGATATACCTAGGTAGACATCTGCAGCTGTTTGGAAGATGAGATTCTGTACCTCCCAGTCCTGGTGGGGAGACATTTTAAACAAGCAAGAAATTTAAGATCAGATCTGGTCTGGTAGACTATCCATGGTCAGGGAAATTGTACTTTGTCTCAGGCTGGCTTCGGTTGACAGTAAGTGACTAGTAATTAGGTGCTGTTTCAGGGAGTTGGAGATGGAGCAGTGAAATAAGAATCCCTGGTCTCAGTGATTTTATACCCTGGTGGTGAGGCAATGGTAGGGAGGAAGGACAAAAAACACAAAATAATTGTAGTTTTTGATACATGCTATTAAAAATATCAATCCTGGAACCCTAAGTACCAAATGAAGGAATACAGAACTCAAGCATCAAACAGAATAAGAAACTGACAGAGAACAGAACGAGGAGAGCTAAGGAGCGGTGGTCCCATACCAGCTAATGTGGCCAGATTTGCCATCTTGGGCTACAACCACCAAAGAACTTAAGACAGGGAGTATGAGAAGGCAACTTCATGGAGCTCCCAGCAGGAGACAGAGCACCCAGTAACCACGGACGTGTACTTTCCCACCCCTCACACTTCTTCCCTGAATGAGGCCTCCACTGCTTTCTGACGGGCCACAGTCACTTGGCCTCCAATGGCTGGTGTACCTATATTTTTATTTATTTTCTTTTTTATTATTTATTTTTGTTTGATTGTTGGTTCCTCTTCTCCCTATCCCTTTTTTCTCTTCTCCTGCCCACCTAGCCCTGTGTGCCACCCACACAGCTTCTCAACAGGCTAAGCAACCAGCACATGGCCTTGCATGGTCTGCCCTGCCGCCTCCCTCCCCCAGCCAAATCTTACTGTACTGCCATCGTATTTACTTTTTAAAAAATTGTACTTCATTTTTTGCCTTTTTTTTTTTACTTTCTTTTATGCTTTTCTCTCCTTTCACCCACCCGTTTAGCTCTGTACATCATGTCCTCTCTTTTCTCTCCTGCCTATCTATGCAGAGTGCCATGCCCCTGAGCAGTACCAACTACCCCCCAATGCTGCCCTGCTGTACCATAGTTGAGTGACTGGCCCTGCTCACCTGGACAAGATGATAAGAATCATGCCCAAAAGGGAGCAAGCAACAAAACACACCCCGTCCGCCTGGCCAGACATAATCAAATAAAACAAAAAATTGGGATGAAACAATCAAATCTACAATAAATAGATCAAGAAAATAATTCCTGAATGTCCTGGAGACAGGAGACAATATCAAAACATATTTAAAAAAAAAAAAGAGGAGAGGATGGCTCCAGAGAGCGAGCAAACTAAAACACTAGGTGACCTTCTGCTAGAAGAAAAGGCACATAACTACCTAATTGGGAATTCATAACGGTAATATTCAGGGTTCTCCAACAGATGAAAGAAAATGCAGACAAAAATAAGGAAAACAAAGACAAAATCATAGAAAAGACAGGAAAACAATGGAAGAAACCAAGAGGATAATACAGGAACAAAATGTGAAAATAAAGAACTAGAAATCCAAAAATTAACAAGATTCCAGAAAGGGGCAGTGCCAGAGAAGGTTTAGGAGCAAATCTGAAACAATGGAAGATAGGACCAGTGAAACTGAAGGCAAATTCTTGGACATCACTATGAGGAAAAATCAGAGAAAAGAACAAAGAAAAATGAAGAAACCCTGAGAAGGATGTGAGATACAATTAAAAGCAAAAATCTGTATGTGATGGGAGTTCCAGGACACGGGAGAAAACAAAAAACACAGAGAGGATCACTGAGGATTTGCTGACAGAAATCTCCCCTAATATCATGAAAGTTGAAAAGCAGACTATACAAGAAGCTCAACAAACCCTATACAGGACAGACCCCAAAAGAAAAATACCAAAACATATCAAAATCACACTCGCTAAAACCTAGACAAAGAAAGAATCCTGAGAGCAGCTCAAGAAAAACGAAAAGTCACATAAAAAGGGGAAACAATAAGACTAAGCTCTGACTACTCGGCAGAAACCATGCAGCAAGAAGGCAATGGGATGACATATATAAAACCTCGAAAGAAAAAAACTGCCAACCAAGGATAATATATCCTGCCAAACTCTTGTTAAAATATGATGGCAAAATTAGGACATTTCCAGATAAAGAGAAATTAAGGGAATATATAAAAACCTCACCCAACTTACAAGAATTGTTAAAGGGATTCCTTCGATTTGACAACCAACATCAGACAACAACCTGAATCTAGCAGATAAGACAGCATCAGCCAGACACCAGCCTAGATAATGAACTCTCAAGGATAAAACGAAACAAATAATTTACAAATAGAGACGCCTACCTGTAAACGAAAACAATGTCAGAATAAAAGAGGGAATAAATGGTGTAGGTACAGAACTTGCAAATGGGAGAGGAAATCACAGCATAATCAAGTAATAAAAGACTGGTTTAAACTAAGGGTAAATTTTAAGGTACCACAAAGAAAGTTAACAAACCTACTCATCAAAATGAAGTAGAAAAAAAGCCTCAGTAAACACTAAATCTACAAAAATGAAGTAAATGGGGAAAAAAACCCCAAAAGGATTTCATGACAGGAGAATAAGAGGAACAAAGAAAATGTCAGCACCATAAAAAGAAAAAAAAAAAAAAGCACTGCAAAATGACAGCAATAAACTCATACCTATTAATAATCACACTGCATGTAAATGGCCTAAATGTACCCATAAAAAGAGTGACGAAATGGACTAAAAAAAAAAAAAAATCCATCAATATGCTGTCTACAAGAGACATACCTCAGAAACAAAGATATAAATTTATTAAAAATCAAATGATAGAAAGAATCTATTGAGCAAACAGCTACCAAAAAAGAGTAGGTGTGGCAATACTAATCTCAGATAAAATACACTTTAAAACAAAATCCATTGCAAAAGACAAGGGAGGATGTTATATAATGATTAAAGGGACAATCCACCATGAAGACATAACCATAATATCTATTTATTTTGAAGCCCTGTCATTGAGTGTGTAAACTCTAAAAGCCCTGAAAAGAGAAAACGATAGTTCCACAATAATAGTACGAAACTTCAACACACCACTATCAGTAAAGGACAGAACATCTAGAACGAAACTCAACAAAGACACAGAAGATCTTGACATAGACATATTGGAACACTCCACCCAACAGCAGCAAAGTACACATTCTATGTGTACTTTCTGGAATGTTTTTCAGATTAGATCACATCTTAGGCCACAAAGCAACCCTCAACAAAATCCAAAATGCTGAGATAATACAAAGTATCTTCTCTAAACATAATGCTGTAAAAGTAGAAATTAATAACAGGAAGACCAAGGAAAAAAAATCCAATACATGGAAACTGAATAAGAGCCTGCTTAAAAGCCACTGGGTAATAGAAGAAATCAGAAAAAAGCACTGGGTAATAGAAGAATCAAAAGTCCTAGAATCAAACAAGAATGAAAACACATCATACCAAAACCTTTGGGGCACAGCAAAGGCAGTGCCCAGAGGTCAGTTTATAGCAATAGATGCACACAGTTAAAACAAAACATTAGCTACACAACTTGAACAAATAGAGAACAGCAAAAACAAAACAAAACAAAACAAAACAAAAAAACAAAAACCCACAGCCACCAGAAGAAAGGAATAGAAAACCAAACTGCTGACCTTTTGGTAAGCAGCCAAACTCTTAACCACTACGCCACCACAGTTTCTAAATGTAATAGAGAATAGCAGAACAATAGAAAGAACAAAACTAAACGTTGGTTCCTTGAAAGGAGCAACAAAATCGACAAACTGTTGGCCAAATTGACAAAAACAAACAAAAAAACAGGAGAGGATGCAAATGACCCAAATAAAAGAAATGGGGGACATTACAACAGACCCAACTGAAATAAAAAGGATCGTAACACAGTACTATGAAAAAGTATACTCCAACAAATTTGGAAACCTAGAGGAAATGGACAAATTTCTAGAAACACACTACCTACCCAAACCAACACAAACTGAAGTTGAAAATCTGAACAGTCCCATAACAAGAGAAGACACTGAAAAGTTACAGTGAAAAAACTGCCAACAACAACAACAAAAGACCTGGTCCAGATAGCTTCACTGGAGAATTCTACCAAACATTCAGAGAAGAGCTTACAGCCTATTACTGAAACTGCTTCAGGACATAGAAATGGAAGGGATACTTCTGAATTCATTCTATAAAGCCAGCATAACCCTGATGCCAAAACCAGGCAAAGACAGCACAAAAAAAGAAAATTACAGACCAACATCTCTCATGAATATAGATGCAAAAATTCTCAACAAAATTCTAGCCAATATAATTCAGCCTCATATCAAAAAAATAATATACCATAACCACCTGGGATTCATACCAGGTATGTAAGGATCATTCAACATTAGAAAATCAATCAACATAATCCACCACATAGATAAGACTCACATAATCATTTCAAGCAATGCAGAAGTCACTCGACAAAGTCCAACACCCATTCCCGATAAAAACTCTCAATAAAATGGGTATAGAAGGGAAATTCTTTAACATAATAAAGGGCATCTATACAAAACCAACAGCCCACATCATTCTTAGCAGAGAGAGGCTGAAATATTCTTCTTGAGGACAAGACAAGCATGCCATTTATCACCACTCCTGTTTAACACTGTGCTGGAAGTGTCAGCTAGAACAATAAGGCAAGAAAAAGAAAGGGAATCCAAATTGGTAAGGAAGAAGTAAAACTGTCCCTATTTGTGAATGATACAATACTACACATAGAAAACCCAAAAGACTCCACAAGAAAACTACTGGAACTGATATAAAGATTCAGCAGAGTAGCGGGGTACATGATAAACATAAAAAAATCTGTTGGATTCCTATACACCAATAAAGACAACTATGAAAAGGTAATCAGGAAAACAATACCATTTATAATAGTCCCTAAAAAAATAAAATACTTAGGAATAAATCTAAGCAGAGATGTAAAAGACTTACACAAAAAACCTAAAAACACAACTGCAAGAAACGAAAAAAGACGTACATAAATGGAAAAACATACCATTCTCATGGATGTTCTTGTTATGTGCCATCAAGTCAGTTCCAACTCAGAGAGACCCTATGTACCACAGAACGAAACACTGCCCAGTCCTTCCTGCGCCATCCTCACGATTGTTGTGTTTGAGCCCCTTGTTGCAGCCATTGTGTCAATCCATCTTGTTGAGGGTCTCCCTCTTTTCTGCTGACCCTGTACTTTACCAAGCATGATGTCCCTCTCCAGGGACTGATCCTTCCTGACAACATGTCCAAAGTATGCAAGATGAAGTCACACCATCTTTGCTTCTAAGGACCATTCTGGTTGTACTTCTTCCAAGACAGATTTGTTCATTCTTTTGGCAGACCATGGTATATTCAACGTTCTTTGCCAACACCACAATTCAAAGGCGCCAATTCTTCTTCATCTTCCTTATTCATTGTCCAGCTTTCGCATGCGTATGATGTGATTGAAAATACCATGCCTTCGGTAAGGCGCACCTTAAGTCTTCAAGGTGACATCTTTGCTCTTCAACACTTTAAAGACGTCCTTTGCAGCAGATTTGCCCAATGCAATGCATCTTTTAATTTCCTGACTGCCGCTTCCATGGGTGTTGATTGTGGATCCAAATAAAGTGAAATCCTTGACAGCTTCAATCTTTTCTCTGCTTATCATGATACTGCTTATTGGCCCAGTTGTGAGGACTTCTGTTTTGTTTATGTTGAGGTGCAATCCATACTGAGGGCTGTGGTCTTTATCTTCAACAGTAAGTGCTTTAAGTCCTCTTTGCTTTTAGCAGGCAAGGTTGTGTCTTCTGCATAATACAGGTTGTTAACGAGTCTTCCTCCAATCCTGATGCCCTGTTCTTCTTCATATAGTCCAGCTTCTTGGATTATTTGCTCAGCAAACAGACTGAATAGGTATGGTGAAATGATACAACCCTAATGCACACCTCTCCTGACTTTAAACCACTATCCCCTAATTCTGTCTGAACAACTGCCTCTTGATCTATGTACAGGTTCCTCATGAGCACAATTAAGTTTTCTGGAATTCCCATTCTTTGCAATGTTACTTATAATTTGTTATGATCCACACAGTTGAATGTCTTTGCATAGTTAATAAAACACAGGTAAACATTCTTCTGGTATTCTCTGCTTTCAGCCAGGATCCATCTGAGGTCAGCAATGATATCCCTGGTTCCACGTCCTCTTCTGGATCCAGCCTCAATTTCTGGCAGTTCCCTGTCGATATACTGCTGCAGCCGTTTTTGAATGATCTTCAGAAAAATTTTGCTTGCGTGTGATATTAATGATATTGTTCAATAATCTCTGCATTCGGTTGGATCATCTTTCTTGGGAATAGGCATAAATATGGATCCCTTGGTTAGCCAGGTAGCCGTCTTCCAAATTTCTTGGCATAGTCGAGTGAGCACTTCCAGCGCTGTATCCATTTGCTGAAACATCGCAATTGATATTCTGTCAGTTGCTGGAGCTTTATTTTTGTCAATGTCTTCAGTGCAGCTTGGACTTCTTCCTTCAGTACCATCGGTTCCTGATCATATGCTACCTCTTGAAATGGTTGAATATTGACTAATTCTTTTTGGTATAATGGCTCTGTGTATTCCTTCCATCTTCTTTTGATGCTTCCTGTGTTGTTTAATATTCTCATGGCTAGGAAGACTTAATATTGTGAAAATGTCAATGCTACCCAAAGCAATCTACAAATACAATGCAATCCTGATCCAAATACCAACAGCATTCTTTAAAGAGATGGAAAAACTAATCATTAACTTTATATGCAAACAGAAGAGGTCCTGGATGAGAAAAGTACTGTTGAAGAAGAAGCATAAAGTAGAAGGATTTGTACTACCTGACCTCAGAACCTATCATATAGGCATGGTTGTGAAAACAGCCTGTTACTGGTACAATGACAGATACATTGACCCATGGAACAGAACTGAGAACCTATATGTAAATCCATCCACCTATGGTCACATGATCTTCAACAAAGGCCCAAAGTCCACTAAATGGGGAAAAGACAGTCTTTTTAATAAATGGTGCTGTCAAAAGTAGAGGTCCATCTGCAAAAACGGGGGAACAATCCATATCTCACACCATACACAAAAACTAAATCAAAATGGATCAAAGACCTAAATATAAAACACGAAACAATAAAGATCACATAAGAAAAATAGGGTCAGCACTAGAGGCCCTAACACACAGCATAAACACGATACAAACCATAACTTAACAATATACAACACCAGAAGATAAGCTAGATAACTGAAATCTTCTAAAAATTAAACACTTATGCTCATCAAAAGACTTCACCAAAAGAGTAAAAAGACAATCTACAGACTGTTAAAAAAAATTTTGGCTATGACAAATCCCACAAAGTTCTAATCTCTAAAATCTAAGGAAAATCTAACACCTCTACAACAAAAAGACCATTCAATTAAAAAATGGGCAAAGGATATAAACACACACTTCACCAAAGAAGACATTCAAGGAGCTAACAGATACCTGTGGAAATGCTTGTGATCACTAGCCATTAGAGAAATGAAAATCAAAACCACAATGAGGTACCGCCTCACCCCAACATTACTGGCAGGAATCAGAAAACAACAAATGTTGGAGAGGCCACAGGAAGACTGGAGCTCTTATGCACTGCTGGTGGGAATGTAAAATGGTACCACTGGCAAACGATACAGCGCTTCCTTAAAAAGCTAGAAGTGGAAATACCATATGATCCAGTAATCCCACTCCTAAGAATATATTCTAGAGAAATAAGAGCTGTCACAGAAATAGACGTATGTACACCCATGTTCACTGCAGCATTTTTCATAGTAACAAAAAGATGGAAACAACCTAGGTGCCCATCAACAGAGGAATGGATACACTATGGTACATACAATGGAATACTAAGCAATGATAAAGAAAAATGATGAATCTGTGAAACATCTCAGAACGTGTATGAATCTGGAAGGCATTATGCTGAGTGAAATAAGTCAGTCACAAAAGGACACATGTTATGAGATCATTACTATGAAAACTCCTGGAAAGGCTTACACACAAAAAGAAACAACCTTTGATGATTTTGAGGGAGGGAAGGGGTGGAGACAGAAAAACACTAAATAGACAAGTGGTAACTTTGGTGAAGGGTCAGATAGTACACAACACTGAGGAAGCCAGCACAACTTGTCCAAGGTAAGGTCACTGAAGTTCCACAGACACGTCCAAACTCCCTGAGGGACCAAATTACTGGGCTGGGGGCTGTGGGGACCATGGTCTCGGGGAACTTCTAGCTCAACTGGCGTAATAGTTTATAAAAACGTTCTACATTCTATTTTGGTAAGTAGCATCTGGGCTCTTAAAAGATTGTGAGCGGCCACCTAAGGTACCCCACTGGTCTCACCCTATCTGAAAAGAGGGAGAATGAAGAAAACCAAAGATAGAAGGGAAATATTAGTTCAAAGGACTAATGGACCATAAGTACCACAGCCTCCACCACACCGAGTCTGGCACAACTAGATGGTGCCCGGCTACCACCACAGACTGCTCTGACAGGGATCATAACAGCGATCGAAAAAAATGTAGAACAAAATTCTAAGTCACGAAAAAAACAGAGACCAGACTTACAGGTCTGAGAGAGACTGGAGAAACTCCTGAGATTCACCCTTCAGCCAAAGATTAGACAGGCCCATAAAGCAAAATGAGACAAAATGGGCACACCAGCCCAGGGGCAAGGGCGATAAGGCAGGAGGGGACAAGAAAGCTGGTAATGGGGAACCCAAGGTTGAGAAGGAGAGAGTGTTAACATGTGGCAGGGTTGGCAACCAGTGTCACAAAACAATACCTGTATTAATTTTTTAATGAGAAATTAGTTTGCTTTGTAAACCTTCATCTAAAGTACAAAAAAAAAATATGCAAAATAAAATTAAACATATATATATACACACACACAGATATATATGTAAAGTTTCTAGGGAGATAATACCTGAATTGAAACATAAACGATGAGACAGTCATGCAGTGATTTGAGAAAAAGCTTGATATGTTTAAGAGTCAAGAGTGTAGAAAGCCAGTGTGGCTGAAGGATTGTATATTAGAGAGTAGAAGTCAAAGAAAGATGGGGTCAGGTCATGTAGTCCCTTGCAGGCTAAGGTAGAAGAGTTTTATTTTACGCGTTATCAGATGCCATTGAAGAATTTTAAGGAGAGGTACGACAAACTGATTCTGGCATGTGAAGAATGGAGAGTAGAGGAAGCAAGAATGAAAGCAGAAAGAGCAGTGAAGGCGCTACTGCACACAGGTGAGGAATGATGGTGGCTCAGACTGATGATATGGTAGTATACATAGTGAAAAGTGGGTGGACTTAGGATACATTTTGGGGATACAGTATAGCGAACTAATGGATCAGGACTAGAGAAACAGTATGAGGCAGAGAAGACTCTAAGATGACTCCTAAAGTTTTTGAGCAATTTGACAGATGGTGGTGCCAATTGTGTAGAGATGATAATGATAGATCAGAGGGGGGAAAATCAATAATTCTGTGTTAATTAGGTTGTTTGGGATTTAGACTGTATAAGGCAACTGTGCTTAGAAGTCAGTCTTCCCGGTGGCAGGTTTGTCAATAGCCAGGTGAGTCCCTTACATAAGTTGGAGACCACCCTCTACCTCCTGTAGTAAACCCTAACCTCAAGAGCCCAGCTACAGGAAGGGAAGTCAAGAAGCGGGGAACAGGAGGATCACATGTGTTCTTAGTATGTTACCTCTGACCTCTAGGCTAGTTGTGCTCTGACTCCTTAATATGGGTCTCTGCTCTTTCCTACCTGCCTTTGGAAAAAAGCCAGTAAGTTACCTAGAGAGATCCCTGTCTCCAAGAGAAGCTGGCTGTGGCTAGCTGTTAAGTGCTTAAGCCACGTCCCAAATCCTTGCCATACACGGAGTCCCTCTCATACCTGTTTTAGGTTGCTGCCCCACTCATAGGTGTTCCCAGCTGGATAGCCAAGCCCCCTCGGGGACTGAAATGATGCTGTGCTGGAGGCTCAGAACAAGGAAGGATAGGACATCTTTCTTCAGTTCTTATGAGATGATTTGGAGTCAGCTGTATAATGGGCCAAATCTTAGACTGAAGTCTACATTTGTTGGCACACGAGCATTTGCAGAAACATGCCTCTTGGGAATTTTATCCAATGTGAAGCTTGATGATTTTTAGGAGATGAAATCTGTCATGTGAGGTCCTCTCTAAGCAGCTGTCTTTTATACACAGGAAGGGGGTAACAAGCAGTGGATTGATATATCACGTGGGGCTGCCACCTTGATTAAAACTATAGCAGAGGAAAGCAGCCAGACCGCAGCCAGAAGGGACTGACATGTGGTAAGATAAGGAAGGCAAGGGAGGCTGCTCAAAATAGGAAGAACCCAACCTGTAGGAAGAGGGGTAGTGGTACTGGTGAGGTCACCCATCTGAGGGTGCTGGTCATAAAATAAACCACCTTCTAAGACCCTCAACAGCACAAGGCTGCCCAGTTATGCAACGGGCGACAGTGATGATCCTTTAAAACAAAGGCACCTTATTAAACGTGGGATTTGAATAGTCGTAAACACTTTCCATTTTCGCCTACTAAATTTGTTCAGCATGGATTATACCTCAACATAAAGAAAACAAAAATCCTCACAACTGGACCAATAAGCAACATCATGATAAACGAAGAAAAGATTTAAGCTGTCAAGGATTTCCTTTTACTTGAACCCACAAATCAACACCCATGGAAGCAGCAGTCAAATCAAAGGATGTACTGCATTGGGCAAGTCTGTAAAAGACCTCTTTAAGGTGTTAAAAAAGCAAGGATGTCACTTTGGGGACTAAGTTGCGCCTGATCCAAGCCACGGTATTTTTAATTGCCTCATATGCATGTGAAATCTGGGCAATGAAGAATTAATGGCTTTGAATTATGGTGCTGGTGAAGAATACTGAATATATCATGAACTGCCAGAAGAAGGAATAAATCTGTCTTGGAAGTACAGCCAGACTGCTCCTTAAAAGCAAGGATGGTGACACTACCTCACTCACATGCCCTGGACAGTCCCTGGAGAAGGACAGACATCATGCTTGGTAAAGTAGAGGCTTAGTGAAAAAAAGGAAGATCCTTAATGAGACGGACCGACCTAATGGGCTCAAGCATAGCAATGATTATGAAGATGGTGGAGGACCAGGCAAGGTCGCTATGAGTCAGAACCGATTCGACAGCACCAAGCAACAACAACAAAATTTGTTGCGTTCAAGGGAGAATTCACTTAACTATCAGAGTGAGGAGCTTAGAGAATTTCAAAGTTGGACAGAAAATGACAAAGAAAAAGCCAAAGTTTTTATAGCAAAAATCATGTCGTCACCCTCCACTGTCCACAATTTTCAGAGCTATGCTGGAGCCCCTGTGTACAAGAAAACATTTTAATTGCTAGTGTGAGGAAAGGGTAATGCATAGAAACGGGGCAACTATTCTCAGCATTTATAAAAAAGAAATCTTAACAATGCTTAACGACCCATGGACAGTTAAAGTTTCAATAGAAACGTAAGAGAAAATACTATTAATTGAACTGATGAAGAAAGTGATACACAGTCCATTCATATTACTAACAACTTAGCAGAGAGGCTCTCCGACTCCCTATCTGCTTGGCAAGTCCCAAAGAAGAAAAAAACCCGCCCAACGAAATCGCAAACTCCAACTAAAACTAGCACTTAGTGAGACATCCATTTAAAGTCCTGTGAATCTGTGGAACTGATATCCAAAACAGTGTTTGCAAACTTTTTAAAAGATCTGATTTATCCTGTTTTTGTGGCTCTCTTTTCTCATTAACTGACAAATTGATAGCCTAACATTGTCATTGTGAAAATTAACAAACATAAATATTTTGAGAAAATTCTTCACATTTTGGAGGTTATAGAAAATATGCTCTGGATAAATAATTTTACTTTATTTAACAGTGAAAGGTTTTATAGTAAAAAAAACGAACTCTTATTTACTTACTTGTGTAAAAAGTCTGGTTCAGAGCCATGTTCAGACTCGGGTTCCTGAATCTGCTCCCCCATGGGCCGGCTGTTCTCTCGTAGTACGGTGGAAGTAAGCTGTGGCGCTGGCAGGGGTCCAGGAGTCTGAATTGTGCTGTCAGTCCTGTTCAGCCATGTGTTATCCAGACTTTCATCTGTAAAATTCCAGTTGGAATCACAGGATGTCATGGGATGGAGTGAACTCTGGTGACAATTTTAGCAGAGACTTCAGCCTGTGGAGTCAGGCTCTGTAGTCAGACTGCCTAATTTGAATCCCAGTTCTACCCCTCACTTATTGTATGACTTTGTGTAAGTTATGAAACCCCCATATTTCAGTCCCAACCTCATCCAGTGGTAAGGGTTAAATGAGGTATTGCATGCAACCGCTCAGATGTTAGTCATTACACTGTGAACTCAAGTGCCTCCATCTTTGACAATGTATTCATCTTAGCACTTGATCTCTCCAAACAATATGGAATTTGAATCCCAGAGACCTTCCCAACCTTCTTTTGTCCAAGCAATAAAAGGTCTATTTCCTGGGCCTCACAGGGGACCCAAGCAGCAGCATTTAAAGCCTGTCTAGCCTTTACTAAGAAATCACAAATTCTCTTGTACAACTGGACACTGGTCACCAAAGAAATAACTTTGTTTTTTTTTGCCAGGTTATACATGTGGGGATGGGTTGAGAGGCTGTTTTCACACCTCTGAGTTTTACCTCCTCAGAGAAGCCTCCTCTGATCACCCCACCCAGCCCACACTTACCATTTTCTTTTAACTTCTAGAGGAAATATAATCATTTTTGCTCACTTAGGCCTTAATTACATACTATCTTGCATTGACAGCGGCTTTGTCACATGCATATGTTATCTCTGTAATTAGAACTTAAGTTCCTTCCAGGGGTCAGGAACTGGTGTTTTAATTCTCCTGAGGGTGGCTTATAAAGATTTGGGCAGATTAATGGCATTATTTACATATCTAAACTATATCCTGACAAAATATTACATGAAGTTTCCACCTATAAAAATTCTAAATTATTTTTTGATATCTAATCTTCGCTTCTGAAGAATTTTAATCATGAAGTATATAGTATGAATTGCATCTCACTGTATGTCTGAGATTTCCAGTATTCTGTCAGATGCTGGTGCACATCCTGGGTTGGCTTTTCTGTCTCTGGAAAGACATACCGACTATCTGGTTAAGGTTAGTCCACTGATCTGAAGCTCACTGCTGAATCTCTTCTTAATCAGCAAATACGTGTTCCACAGATGCCTCCTTTACTCTCGAATGGCAATACATATTGCTCCATTAGTGAATTATGGTTAGACTTTATGCCTATTTCTTCTGTGCAAATTTGATAGTAGTGTTGAACTCAGAGTTGATGATTTGTAAAACATTTATACATCATTTATTATGTGCCAGAGACTGAGCTAAGTGCTTTACAATTAGTCAAATAAATAATGAAATGATACAATACAGCAAAGCACATTCCTGGTACATGGCAAAGATTTGTTGAATACTGACTATCATGAGAAAATGTATTAGAAATATAGAGAAGGGAGATTATTTGAGTAAATAAGCATTTTTACTTTGAAGCTTCTTTTAGTAAGTTTAGGAGTAATTTTTTTTGTCTTAATACAGGAATTTTTACTCTTTTTGAATATGTGAATTCCTATTATTGATCAGATTTTCATGACAAGTCAACTCCTTGTTCCCCATACTCCTAGAGGGTTATAAAACTAGATTTGGCCATTACTGTTTTAATGTACAAAAAAATAAATTATCCACCTGAGTGATAAAACTGGAAAGCTGTTTTAGCATATTCAGTTTGCTGCAGAGGTCTGTCCTCAGTGTGCCAGTATCTCTCCTATATTAAGTACTAAGTTTAATAGAATAGCTTTTATGTCTTATTTTAAATTTTAAAATATTAGAGGCATATGGCATGCGGATCAATTTTTTTTTATCATTGTTTCCTGTTTCTCTATGCCTGTCTTCCTCTATGTTCCATCAACTCCTTTTTTCTTGACCCTTTTCTGTTTTTTGGTTTTGGTTTTCTGTCCCACACTCTCTATGCCAAACTTTTTGTCTGAGCCTCTCAGCACACATCAAATATACAAGGAAATCCTGTGCCTATCGCCATTATCTTCCTTCAATAAACTATATGCCACTTTGTTTATCTCTATAAAGTCTGGTTTCCTAGAGTAAAGGTAGTACAGAGGTCCCTAGGCTGCAGAAAATTCACTACAGCTTGCTTGGCCCACCTCACCATTTCCTGTTCCATTGGTCGGCTGGCCTCACAATTTGCATCAGAATTCCAGTTCCATTACCTGGCCAGCCTCACAATTTGCATGAGAATTTCAGGCCCACTGCTTGGCAGCCTCACCATTTTTGCATTAAAATTGCTGTTCCTTTGCCTGCCCTGTAAAAATCCTGGCACCTGTGTGGTATGATTAATGTCGCTGATGTAACCTGTAAGAACTCCCTACTTGTCACCAAAAAACGAAACCCAGTGCCATCGAGTCAATTCCAACTCATAGCGACCCTATAGGACAGAGTAGAACTGCCCCACAGAGTTTCCAAGGAGCGGCTGGTGGGTTTGAACTGCCAACCCTTTGGTTAGCAGCCGTAGCATGTAAAAAAACCCCTTAAAAATAACCTTTTTCCCTCCCCCTTGCGAAGCAATCTTGGCGGCAAAAGCCCTGACTGCTTCCTTTCCTTGTACGAAATAAAGGCACCTTTATACTCTGGGTTTTACACTCTCACACCTTGGTGTCTTGTTTAGAGTCACGCTAAGCAAAACCTGGGGTTTCCACCTCGTTTTTTTTTTAACAAAGGTAGACTTACCTTCCACTCGTTTTTTGTGAAGTGGGGGTCGTCCTTTCTTATTCCTTACTGATGAGGTTTTGCTGCTGCTACTTCCACTGTTCACAGACATTCTATCATCTTCACCTCCAGTGACCAGTGAATTTCTATAGGAGATGAGTGGAAGCCATACATCTTCCCTCCTTTCCATCATCTGCTCAGTGAGGAATTTCTCTAGGTATGAATGCCTAGAAATATAGGAGAAGCAGCAGTGATTTTTCATGGAAGCAGTTCATGCATGTCATTTATTTTTTTCATGACCTAAATCTCTCTCTGTATAGGTTTTGAAGAATCCCTAAAGACACACATTAAACTGTTAACAGTCATCACCTCTGGGAACGGGGACAGAGAATTTATGATTTCGCTTCATATATTCTTGGAATAATTTTAAACAAGAAAATGCAATACTAAGGGAGTGTTTCTATGTTTCTTCCTTTTCTTTTAAACACTCATGCTCAAAGGAATCAGAGATTTGACTCAAAAACACCACTAAATTTCCTTCTGAAGCCTCCGCTGAGACTTCCCCTAGCTTCGCCATGCTCCCGCCCCCCTCATAGCCCGCCAAGCCACAACTTCTAACTGCGGTTTGGTCCGACCACGCTGTGGCCCTAACCACAGTCTGAATTTGATGCCAGAATCCTGTGCATGCACGAACCAAGATTTTGGGGCATGTGCAGGACCTGAGGAGCTATGTCCTTAATCTGTCCTTGAACCTGAACATCACCAACGTGATTCAACATCCGGGCCTCCAAATGTGGATACAGGAGGACTAAGGGTGGAGAGTTCTGGGCACCAAACCCAACCCCCAGACACCAATGGAGATAAAAAGCTCCTCAAACCCCTTAGACAGCGAACACATGGCCTTATGGTCGCTAGACCGGCGTTGCTCCTTGTCTGCGCAGACAATAAATTTCCACTTTCTGTTTCCCTTGCAACTGGTAGTGTGGCGTTTGTCTTATTTTGATCAGCTAATGGGACAGGACAAGAACCCTTGTTCGGTTACACTTTCAAAGCTTTCAAACCAGGGAAAGATTTCTGAAAGGGTAGTGTGAGGAGCTTGGTATATCTTCTCCCCAGCAAAACAACCTTTTTTTTTTTTTTTTTTAATAATTTTTATTATGCTTTAAGTGAAAGTTTACAAATCAAGTCAGTCTCTAACATAAAAACTTACATATACCTTGCTACACACTCCCAATTACTCTCCTCCTAATGAGACAGCCCGCTCTCTCCCTCCGCTCTCTCTTTGTGTCCGTTTCGCTAGCTTCTAACCCACCTACCCTCTCATCTCCCCTCCAAGTAGGAGATGCCAACATAGTCTCAAGTGTCCACCTGATCCAAGCAGCTCACTCCTCACCAGCATCCCTCTACAACCAGTCCCATCCATGTCTGAAGAGGCAAAACAGCCTTTTAACTTGTGAAAATGATAAAAGGCAATTATTTAAAGTCTCTGGAAAACGCCCTAAGGGCAGACAGGAAATGGATAAATATTCAAGAAAATCTACTAAGCCTCAGTAAGAACGGCGTGTCTGTTGCATTTGAGCTACAACCTGCTCCCTTCTCTCGTCCCCTCCCTGAACCACAGCTCTGGTTCACTACTCCAGATGCTGTACTCTGACGGAATGTGGCTAAGAAGAGTGGCTCCATTCCCCTATGGGCCATTCTGGCCCTACACTGACATTTCTGAACCCCCTCAGCCCTATATTACAGAACCTCATTCAGGAAGGAGTGAAGATCCATTCTCCCACTTCCCATATGGAAATACTACTCTAGGCACTGCAGGCTGAGATTATGGGGGCTCTGACTGCTGCCACCTCAGCTTCTCATAGGGCAGAAGTTCCACACCGGAACAGGCAAGCTGAAAACCAGGGGCTACCAGTCCCCAGTACCTTCTATAGAGCAGAGATGTTACTCTGGGAAAGCAGGATGCTGTCGCTACCCCCAGCCTGTTCAGTGGCATAGAAGTTCTACCCAGAAGTTGAGGCGGGTGAGAAGGATGAGGTACTCTGCAGCTCTGCCTGCGGGAACTGACTTTATTTGGAACAGTATGTGAAAAATTCCTTGCCTAAAGGCATTGTTGAAAACAACAATGGAGATCTTGATGGAAGGAATTAAGAGGGTGATGTTACTAGTAACCATGAGTGGAACAGCAGAACAGAGTAGAACTATCCCATATGGTTTCCAAAGAGTGCCTGCTGGATTCGAACTGCTGACCTTTGGGTTAGCAGCTGTAACTGTTAACCACTATGCCACCAGGGTTTCCAGAAGTTTTCTAGAACCAGGAAAAGAGACAGCTAAGACAAACCCAAATGGAATCACAGTAGACCTGGGGAGTTGGGAAGACTATGCACATATGTTAAGCAATACTCAATGAGGGGCACACAGAGAAGGGGATGGGGCTGAAAGTATTCCTAAGGCGACACACGGAGGTATCAACAAAGTGAGGAAGTCTTATTGGCACTAGGGGCTTTAGCACAACCTCTGACCAAACACTGGCTGAACAATAAGCTACTCTAACCCAGAGACGACTCCTAGGAAAACAAACTTAAAAAATTCACCTTTCCCTGGCAGTCTAAAAGACTGTGTGCCTGCCCAAAGCTGCACCCTCTCAGGCACAATCAGAGAAGGAACTTCTCAAGCTATGTAAACTCCCTGAACAGTGATTAGAGGCCTTCAAGCCACACACAAATCAAACAATAAAGTTGGTAAAACTAACTGGCTCAGATAGCTTAAGCACAACCCTTGACCAGCAAGTGCTTATACTGACTCATGGGCAACCCCTATGTAGTCAGACCAAAAGATAAAAAAAGGAAAAACCTGATCTGAGCAGGGACATCAGATGCTGCGCACTGTAGGAGACATAGACTTCATAGAGTTCATTCATCCAAAAACCAAACCCATTGCTGTCGAGTAGATTCTGACTTATAGTGATCCTGTAGGACAGAATAGAACTGCTCTACAGAGCTTCCAAGGAGTGGCTAGTGGATTCGAACTGCTGATGTTTTGGTTAGCAACCAAGTTCTGAACCACTGTGTCACCAAGGCTCCCATTCATCCAAAGCACTTAACAAATCAACAAATGATCAAAAAAAATCATCATCAGCTTCGGAAGGGGGAAGGGGGGTCAGGGATCAGTATCCAGAGTAGCTAAATTATTATTATGCGATATATAATATATAATATTTGCAATGTATTATCTAAAATGTCAATTTTTCAGCAAAATAAGACACATAATCAAACAGGGAAATGTAACAAAGGTGAAAAAAGCAGGTAATAAAGATTGCATTTGAAGGGACCTAGATGGTGAATTAGCAGACAAAGCAATTATTATATGTATAAAGAACTAAAAACCATATCTACAGAATTAAAAGAAGGTATTATGATAATGTCTATCATCAAATACAGAGTATCAGTAAAGGCACAGAAATTATAAATATTAAAAAAAGTAGAAATTATGCCCCTGAAAAGTACAATAACAAAAATTAAAAATTCACTAGAGGGGCTCAATAGATTTGAGCTTACAGAAAAAAAAAAAATTAGCGAACTTGAAGACAGGTCAATAGAGATTATGCATTCTGAATAACACAGAAAAAAGAATGAAGAAAAATGAACAGCGCCTGAGAGAAACGTGGGACACTATTAAAGAGCACCAATATATGTGTAATGGGAGTACCAAGAGAGGAGAGAAAGGGCAGAAAAATGTTCAAGGAAATAATGGCTAAAAACTTCCAAGTTTGATGAAAATAATCTATATTCACAAAGCTCAACAAACTCCCACTAGGATAAACAGAAATAGATTCATAAAATGTTAAAAGGCAATAATAAAGAGAAAATCTTCAAAGTCGTAAGAGAAAAGTAACTCACTGTGTACAAGGGAACTCCAATATAAGATTCGGAGTTGACTTCCCATCAGATACAATGGAGACCAGAAGGCAGTGGGACAACATGGTTAAAGAGCTGAGAGCTATTAAACAAGGATCTTATATCCAGCAAAATTATCTTTAAAAACTGAAGGTGAAACAAAGTCAATATCAGATGACAAAAGCTGAAAAGATTTGTTGCTAGCAGATATGCTTTACAAGAGATACTAAAAGAAAATTTTCCAGCTGAAAGTGACACCAGAGAGTAATTACAATCTACATGAAAACAAAACAGAGTGCTGGTAAATGTAATTATGTAGGTCGCACAATATTATCCTTTCTTGTTGTTGTCATCAGATGCCACTGAGTTGGTTCTGACTCATAACGGCCCTATGTACAACAGAATGAAACACTGCCTGGTATCCTCACATTCATTGTTATGCTTGAGCCCATCGTTGTGGTCACGGGGTTAATCCAACACGTTGAGGGTCTTCCTCTTTTTTGCTGACCCTCCACTTTACTAAGCATGATGTCCTTCTCCAGGGACTGGTCCCTCCTGATAACACGTCCAAAGTATGTGAGACAAAGTCTCACCATCCTTGCTTCTAAGGAGAATTTTGGCTGTACTTCTTTCTAAGACAGATTAGTTTGTTCTTCTGGAAGTCCATGGTATATTCAATATTCTTCACCAACACCATAATTCAAAGACATCAATTCTTCGGTCTTATTTATTGCCCAGCTTTCACATGCCTATGAAAAAAAAAAAGAGGCAACTGAAAACACCATGGCTTGGGTCAGGCGCACCTTAGTCCTTAAAATGACGTCTTTGGTTTTTAACACTTTACAGAGGGTCTTTTGCAGCAGATTTCCTCAACGCAATGTGTCATTTGATTTCTTGATTGCTGCTTCCCTGGGCATTGATTGTGGATCCAAATAAAACAAAATCCTTGACAACTTCAATCTTTTCTCCGTTTATCATGATATTGCTTACTATTCCAGTTATGAGGATTTTTTTTATGTCACAGTGTAATCCATACTGAAGGCTATAGTCTCTGATTTTTATCAGTAAGTGCTTCAAGTACTCAATTTCAGCAAGCAAGGTTGTCATCTACATATCGCAAGTTGTTACTCAGTCTTCCTCCAATCCTGACGCTGTATTCTTCTTCATAAAGTCTAGCTTCTTAGATTATCTGCTCAGCACACAAAATGAGTGTGATGAAAGAATACAGCCCTGACGCACATCGTTCTTGACTTTGAACCACTAAGTATCCCCTTGTTATGTTCGAATGTCTGCCTCTTGGTCTATGTACAGGTTCCTTATGAGCATAATTAATTGTTCTGAAATTCCTATTCTTTGCAAAGTTATCTATAATTTGTTATGATCCACGCAGTCGAATGCCTTTGCATAGTCAATAAAACACACGTAAACATCTTTCTGGTATTCTCTGCTTTCAGCCAATATACATCTGACATCATTTGTTTTGCATTCTCTTTTGAATCCCGCTTGGATTTCTAGCAGTTCCTTGTTGATATACTGCTGCAACCACTTTTGAGCAATCTTCTGCGAAATTTTACTTGTGTGATATTAACGATATTTTTAGATAATTTCCACATTCTGTTGGATCATCTTTCTTTGAAATAAGCATAAATATGAATCTCTTCCAGTAGGTTGGTCAGGTGGCTGTCTTCCAAATTTCTTGGCATAGACAAGCAAGCACTTCCAGTGCTACATTCATTTGCTGAAACATCTCAATTTGTATTGTCAATTCCTGGAGCCTTGTTTTTTGTCAAAGTCTTCAGTGCAGCTTGGACTTCTTCCTTCAGTACCATCAGTTCTTGGATCATACGCTACCTCCTGAAATGGTTGAACATCAACCAATTCTTTTTGGTATAGTGACTCTGTGCTTTCCTTCCATCTTCTTTTGATGCTTCCTGCATCGTTTAATATTTTTCCTGTAGAATCCTTCAGTATTGCAACTTGAGGCTTGAATTTTTCCTTCAGTTCTTTCATTTTGAGAAATGCTCAGCGTGTGCTTCCCTTCTGGTTTTCTATCTCTAGGCCTTTGCTTATTTCATTATAATACTTTGTCTTCTGTTCAGCTCTTTTACTTCATCATTTCTTCCTTTCACTTTAGGTACTCCATATCCTAGAGGAAGTTTCAGAGTCTCTTCTGACATCCATTTTGGTCTTTTCTTTCTTTCCTGTCTTTTAAATGACCTTCTGCTTTCTTCATGTATGATGTCCTTGATGTCATTCCACAACCCGTCTGGACTTTGGTCATTACTGTTCAATGCATCAAACCTATCATTGAGATGGTCTCTAAATTCAGGTGGGATATACTCAGGGTTCTACTTTGGCTTTCTTGAACTTGCTTTAATTTTCTTCGACCTCAACTTGCATATGGGCAATACATGATCTGTTCCACATTTGGCCCCTGGCCTTGTTCTGACTGATGATACTGATATTATCCGTCGTCTTTTTCCACAGATGTAGTTGATTTGATTCCTGTGTATTCTCATCTGGTGAGGTCCATGTGTATAGTCGCTGTTTATATTGTTGAAAAAAGGTATTTGCAATGAAGAAGTCATTGGTCTTGCAAAATTCTATCATGTGATCTCTGGTGTCATTTTTATCACCAAGGCCATATTTTCTAACTACTAGTCCTTTTTCTTAAATGATTAAAAAAAGCAACTGTATAAAACAGTATATAAATGATGTTATCGGACTAATAACAGAAATGTAATGTACTTGACAATAAACACAAAGGAAGTGGGTGGGAGGAGAGCTGTATTCGAGTAAGGAAATGAAACCAGATGGTAATTTGAATCTAAGGGAAAAATGAAGAGAATCAGAAATGGTAAATAAGAAGGTTAATATAACAAATGCTATAAATATATTCTAGTTCAACTTTTCTCAACTTCCCTAAAAGACAAAAAATTATATCAAGTAATAACTGTAACAATGTACAGTTGGGTTTGTAACATGAATGATGCAATAACAACATGTATAACAATAATACAAAAGAGGGGTAGGAAGTAGAGTTATAGAGACAAAAAGTTCTCATATTTCAGTAGAATTAAATTAGAATGAGTATGAAGTAGATTTTTATACCTTAGGGTATATATTGTAAGCTCCAGAGGAAATACTAATAACAAAAACAACAACAACAAAAAAATCATTAAGAGAATTAAAGTGTTACACTAGAAAATATCCACTTAATACAACAGAAGGCAGTATTAAGGAGTAACAGAGAGGAACAAAAAAACATGAAACATAGAAAACAAAAAGCAAAATGGTTGATGTAAATCTAACCACATCAAATACTCTTTGATGTCGAGTCAATTCTGACTCATAGTGACCCTATAGGACAGAGTAGAACTGCCCCCTAGGGTTTCCAAGGAGCACCTGGTGGACTCGAGCTGCCGACCTTTTGGTTTGCAGCCGTAGCACTTAACTACTATGTCACCAGTGTTTCCATGGTCACATTAGGGACAGTAAATATTTTCTGATCAACATGAAGTCAACATGTTTCCTTACAACTATTACTCATATTTGTATAAAGTTCAACTGCTCCTACAGATTTCTGATTAGTGTGTTATTATAACTGACTCTCCTATCAGTTTGTAAAATTTAGGATCCACTACACTATCATTCTTCTAAAAAGTTTTCTAATTTATTTTAAACAAAACTTATTTCATCAATTTTTTTTGAAAATTACCTATTCCTTTAAACTGTTACAAAACCAAACCAAATCTGTTGCTGTCAAGTCAATTCTGACTTGTAGCGATCCTACAGGACAGAGGAAAACTGCTCCATAGGGTTTCCAAGGAGTGGCTGGTGGATCTGAACTGCTGACCTTTGGTTAACAGTTGTAGCTCTTAACCACTGCACCAGGGCTCTAAACTGTTACCAATGATCAAAAAAAAAAAATAAAACAAAACAAAATTCTTTAATGGTTAGCAGGAATGGGAGAGGGAGGGAGAGAAAATTACCATATAGATGGAAGACATGTGTTATGAAGGGAAAGGCAATAATACAATATGGGAGAAGTCAATACAACATGACCAAGGCAAGAGAGGACACCGAGAGGAAAGCAAGAATAAAAAGCAACTATGGTAAACTACTACAGCATAGATAATCTTGCAACAATAGAATTAACAAACAAAAATTCACAAATGAATACACAGGTAGGTAGATATGCCAAGAGGTGTGAGAGGTTTAAGGGAGCATACCCACTGGCAGATACAGGTTTGGTGGTGGATATTTCTATATACATGATTATACATATACATATGCTCCTCATATGTTAATATAGACCATACAGCACAAAAGGGGGACAGTCAGGGAAACCTCTTAGGCATACCAAACACCTCACGGGATGAAGTTCCTAGGCTCAGAGGCAAAGGACCACAGACTTGGGGAACATCTGTGTCAACTGGCATCCTACTTTGGTGAGTAGCTTGTTGAGTCCCCATCTAAGACACAACTACTGGTCTCTTCCTGTCTGGGGCAAAGGAAGAGTGAAGAAAAGCAAAGGGACCAACGGACCACATGAACCACAGCCTAAATGACCTGAGACCAGAAGAACTAGATGGTGTCTGGCTCCCACTTGGAATCACAACAGAGGGTCTTGGACAGAGCAGGAGAAAAAATGTAGAACAAAAAAATCAAATTCACAAAAAATGACCAGACTCACTAGTCTGACAGATACTGGAAGAGCCCCCCCGAGGCTATGGCTCTAAGACATTCTTCTGACATGGAACTGAAGCCATTCCCAGAGGCCACCTTCCAGCCAAACAATAGACAAGCCTATAAAATAAACAGTAACACCCAAGAGGAACATGCTCCTTAGAGCAATCAATTCTATGAGATTAGAAGGGTAGTATTTGCCCAAAAGCAAAGACGAGAAGCTAGGAAGGAGTAGAAAATCAAGGAGAAAGGAAATGGGGGAACCCAGGGCCGAAATGGGGAGAGTGCTGACACATCATGGGGAATGACGCCAAGGTCATGAACACTTCATGTACAAACTATCCAACTGGAATCTAATTTGCTCTGTAAACTTTCACCTAATGCACAATTAAAAAAAAAAAAAAGACCAATCTTCTTTTGAAACAAGTGAAATAAAATAGAAAATAAAAACTAAAATAAAATTAATACGAAAGGAAAGAAGAAAAAGTTACACAATGGCTAAGCCAATGCTCATATGTCTTTGAATTGCAGGATAAGAAACCATTTCTGTTTGCTTAATTTCATCTCGGGTACCGAAAAATTTTTTTTTTTTTTACTGAAAGGTGAGCAGTGAAAGAACTACAAAAAAAGTTGAAATGAATCTACAGTTCTTTAAAAACAAACTAGGGAAGCCTAAATTATCAATATTTACAAATATTTCTAAATGATTCAAAAACATTTTTCAAAAAATGAAGGTTTAAAGTGTACAACATTGTCATGATAAAAACTATTTCTTCTACAGTGTATAACTTACACAGTCTTTTTGTCTTGTCGAAGCAGTTTAGAAGAAAATTCACTTAGTACTTCAAGGAAAGCCAGATTTGGAGGTGGATATTCTTGTCCTTTCTGATTTTGGTATTTAAAGGCAAATTCTATCCCATCCCTGAAGTAAAATAAAATATCATCTTATTTTTCCAGATAGTTACTATATAGTTCTCTCAAAGGGTTAGAATTACACAACAGTTGGGAAGGCACTCAAATCATCATTGAAGGCAGTGAAATCTGATAAATTCAAATGGAAAAATTATGTTTATTTATAAAGATGTAATTGTACATAATTATTATTTAATTTTATTATTTAAAATAGATCACTATAAACTGTGAAAAACAAACAAAAAAAAGCAAAACAATAACAAAGCTAAATCCCTCTGTATATCTTTTAGGGGCAATATAATGCCATGGTAAGATACTTAGATTGTTAGAAAATTTGCCTCTTAGAGCTGGTCCTGGTGACAAGCAGCTGTGTGATCTTTCTGTAAGTTACTTAAACTGTTACTCAGTTTCCACAGTTATGAGGTTGACCAAATCAATATTACCATCTTTTTTAACTCACGCCTCCCACATTTTTTCACTGACAGACTGGCCAAGAATATTTTGTTACGCTTTAGTTTCTATATGATAAAAAAATGTTTTTCAAATTACAAATGCTCTCAAGAATCATTATAGAAAATCTCTAAAGTTCTTATAACTGTAAAGTTCTATAACTTGTCACTTTAAAAATGAGGCAAATAACAGTTATTTCAGTTAAATTCAAGTAAACCAGATTCTGTATAACAGAAACCGTTTGTTTAGCTCACTTACTTGTGAAGTGTGGCAACTGCTTCCCGTGTCTTGATCTGGTCCAGCCCAAATGTAAGGGCAAAGCGACGTGCCAATTCTTTAATGCCACTGACATGGGCAGAAGTCCTATCTAGATTGGGACCTTGCTCTTGAACAAGTTCATTAAACAACTGGCAGAAAGAAATAAAGATTAAAAACAAAACAACAAAAAACTATAAGAAATATTTATTTTAGGAATCAGTAATTATGTAGAAGTCATATGGTGAAATGTATGTTTCCCTCCTTGCATTGAAGTATAGCCACCCTGTTTCCCCTAGTTAAGTCATCTACCAATTTCCTGAGTTCATTTTCATGCTAGTTGTCTGAACAAATGTAGACAGTAATTTATTTTTTAATAATAATAAAAGAAAAAGTACTATTTATGAGTTGGAAATAGGAAATATACTACGTATTTACAGAAATATTCCATGTATTTATAAACACATTCTTTGTTATTACTGTTGCCATAGGAATGTCATTATAAGAAATTTTAGAACAATATATGAAATTTAGAACATTTCAGAACTTTGTTTCTACATTTATTTTTAGACAAGAACACTATGAAAAAGAAGACCATTTGGAGATATGGGGCTATGATTTTTCCCACGCAATTACAAAATACACTAAAAAGTTCTTAAGCTTGGTGGAGGGGTTTTATACACTACATATATGTTACATATATTCTGTCAAAAAGGAAGAAAAGCCAAATTTAAACAGTTATAAATGTACTAGAAAAATTAATGAAAAACATTAAAAATAATAATGGAGACAGGGAAACCCTGCTAAGCTTCCCTGAAGCTATAAAGGAAGAGGCTGAAGGATTTCATTAGATAAAAACGTAAGATTTATACCTAACAAAAGCTACATTAAACAGAGTTAAAAGGTAAGTGGCAGATATGGAAAAAACGTCTGCACCATATAACAAAGGATAATTAGCCAAACTATATGAAGAATCCCCGTAAATCAATAAGAAAAGAAAGCCCAACAGAAAAGCGGGCACAGGATATAAATAGAAAATTCACACAAGAGGAAGTGTGAGTGTAAAAAGTTACACAATTTTATTAGTAACCAGGAAAAGGTAAATAAAGACAAAGAGGAGACATTTCATTCTCATCAGGTTGGGAAATAAATTTTGATACAGCAAGAATATCAGTAATATATTCTTTGATACAAAGAATAAGAAAAATAGATATTACACATTGTTGGCAAGAGTGTGAAGAAATACAAACTCAGATATATTGTTAGGTGTAAAATAAAAATGTAGGAACTCCTTGACCCAAGAATTCTACTTCTAGGACTGACGCCTACAAAAATATGATGTAGGTTTATGTCCGTAACAGTGAAAAACCTGCAAACAATGCAAATGTCCATCTACAGGTGAACAGTTAATTACGAAACCTCTGCTACAGGGTACTAAAAATATAAAAGCGATCGTAATACCCTTAGCAAGAAGGTAAGAACAATTTCTTTCAAAAGAGACCTTTTTCTTCCGTATCCTTATCACTGCTATTATCAAACATTTTAATTCATGACAATATGCTCAGCGGTGATAAATATCTCTCTGCTTTAGTTTGTATTTCATTGATTATTAATGAAATTATACCTCTTTTCATATGCTTATTGGTCTTTAAAGTTTTCTCTTCTGAGAAATGCCTTTTCATATCCTGTGCTCACTTTTCTATGCGATTTATTTATCTTTCTTACTGATTTGTATGTAGCATTTCTTATGTATGACTGAAAATAATACTTCCCAATATGTCATTTGTCTTTTAACTTTCTTCAAAGTACTGGTTGATATGCAAAATCTTTTTTTAAGTTTATATATATCATTTTTTTTTACTCTGTGGCTTCCTTCCTTGGGATGAACTTCTCTACTCTGAGATATAAAAATATTCTCTTATAAACTTTTAATTTGTAGTGTTTATACATAATGCATCTAGTATTTTGAGTACATGTTAGGGTACTACAACTAGCTGTATTTCTGTTGATTGAATTGCCCCATCACCATGTATTGAATAAGCCTAATCCTTTCCCCACTGATCTGAAATGAGACCTTTATTATAAATTCAACACCGATATACGTAGACATACATATACACATTCTCCCAAATGCCTGGAAATCTCTACTTTAATTTACTAAGAATCTTATGCAATAAAAGCCAACATATTTTATTATTTGGATACTACTGGTGCCTCTACAGGAGTCCTTGGGTAGGAGCAAATGGTTAAACGCTTAGCTGCTAACTGAAAGGTTGGCAATTCAAGTCCTCCCGGAAGTACCTCCAAAGAAAAAACACCTCGTGATTTATTTCCAAAAAATCAGCCACAGAAAACCTTATAGAGCTCAATTATATTGAAATCAACATGGGGTTGTTATGAGTTGAAATGAACTTGACTGCAACTGGTTTAGTTTTGGCTTGGTGCCCCCTTTTTGTTTGAAAATATTTTAAAAATATATTTTTATATTTTTCTTTTAAAATTTCCAGTTTGACATTTTGCATCCTACTTCGGAGAGGGGTGTCTGGAGTATTAAACACTAGCAAGCAGCCATCTAAGATGCATCAATTGGTCTCAACCCACCTGGAGCAAAGGAGAATGAAGAACACCAAAAACACAAGGTAATTATGAGCCTGAGAGACAGAAAGGGCCACAAAAACCAGAGACTACATCAGCCTGAGATGAGAAGAACTAGATGGTACTTGCCTACAACCGATGACTGGCCTGACAGGGAACACAACAGAGAACCCCTGAGGGAGCATGAGAGCAGTGGGATGCAGACCTCAAATTGTCATAAAAAGACCAGACTTAATGGTCTGACTGAGACTAGAAGGACCCCAGAGGTCATAGTCCCCAGGCCTTCTGTTAGCCCAAGATAGGAACCATTCCCAATGCCAACTCTTCAGACAGGGATTGGACTGGACTATAGGATAGAAAATGATACTGGTGAGGAGTGAGCTTTTTGGATCAAGTAGACACATGAGACTATGTGGGCAGCTCCTGTCTGGAGGGTAGATAAGAAGGCAAAGGGGGTCAGAAGCTGGCTGAATGGACATGAAAATAGAGGGTGGAGAGAAGGAGTGTGCTGTCTCATTAGGGGGAAAACAACTAGTAGTATATAGCAAGATGTATATAAATTTTTGTATGAGAGAATGACTTGATTTGTAAACTTTCACTTAAAGCACAATAAAAATTAAAAAAAAAAAAAAAATTCCAGTTTGGCATTTCACCTGGCCCAAAAGTAGATTACCTTAGGATTTCATCTATTTGAAATGTGAACAGGAAAGATACATAAGACATGTCAGAAAGTATCCACAGGAATATACTGATATAATGACATAATTTAAATGAGATAAGATACCTAGCACGTACTAAGCACTCAATAATGTTATTTCCACTCTATATCCTTCCAAATTTCTCTTACCTGTTGCAAGCTGAGAATGAGGGTCTTGGCACACTGGATTTTATCAATCTGCCTGGTTTTACTCAATGTTTCCTTAATAATATCACCATAGTCATTATAATACTGTAAGGAAAAGAAAATGTAGCTTTAAAATGATCAAAATTTCATGATATAAAGAATGGTTTGGTGGAGGGAATGGAGAGATGAGTACAGAGGTGTTGAATTTCTCAATCTTAAACATAATGGGAGTTAAAGATACTGTCTAAAGATAAAGGACTACACACTGGATATTCAAGGTTATTTAAAAACTACTAATAATACAATGGGATTCGAGCAAAATTCCTCCTCCATTCATGACGCGGATTCAATAGACACTATTTAAAATGGACAAATCAAGAATAGAACTGTCGTCAAAATCTCCTGAAGAACTAAAACTAAAAAACAGTTAAAGCTGCTTACCTCTTGGGAGTGGGCCTGAATACGGAGGAAGGATAGACTAGGGTAACAAACTTAACTCTTCATTTAATACTACTGTATATTATCTGATTTTTTCCCCAACATGTCTATGTTTTACTAATTTGAAAAATAAAAACACTGGTATCTTCAGTTGTGACTGGGAAAATTTTAAGTAACTTTTAAACTCAGGTTTTCAACACAGGATTAAAAATTTTTTTCATATGAGTAAACAATTAGGAAAGGCTTTATTTGAAACCATTAAATTTAGATGTTATTTCCAAGTTAAAGTCTAAAACCCATATGGAGAAGTGAGTATACTGTCTGGCATTTGTGAGGTAGAGGCAAGGGAAAGCCTAGACATTACCTGATACTTTCCTGACTAGACTAGCAATTAGATTTTTAAAATCTTCAAAAAGATGTGTGTATTTCTGTGATGTGACACTCTAAAAGGCGAAATAGCTCAAAAGGATTGTCCTCCCGGTGCAGTTAAGAATTATCACAATGAGGAAGAAAAGAGAAAGATACATCAATATGCTAAAGCGGTTGAGCAGGGAGACAGCTGAAAGTTCAGATTTGAAATGATCATGTAGGAAAAAATGTGGGAAAAACCCATATAGCCAAGATATTGTTAAGGTATGACAAGGACAAAACAGAACTCAACACATTTTATGCTTGTCTATTTCCTGCTAATGTGAACAACCACATAAAAGAGGACAGGAAAAACATTGCCAGAATGAAACTGAAATACAAACTTGAAGAGATAAGAGCATCACATCATTCCAAATGAATGAGTTTTCTAGTCCAGATAAATCACGTTCTGAGAAGAGTTTCAGAGACTGTGAAAACACTGTTTCAGTGTTCTTTAGGGAACTGTGAACAATAGGAATGGTGCTGGAGGATGAGAGAAGGATAATCATGGTTCTTATTTTCCAATAGGAAAGAAGATCATATGGAAAATTAAACAAAGAACTCAAAAAACAATGCTCGGCCTCTAAACTTATTGCTAGGTATCATCAACTTGGTTCTGACTCGTACTGACTTTATATATAACGGGACCAAACATTGCCCAGCTCCATCCTAGACACTCTCATTTAGGTTGAATGGGCCCAGGAATATGCACTTTTGAATAATTGCTTCAAATGACTGATGAATAACCGGCACTGGGAATAATTACTCTTAACAATACATCAGTGAACTTGATGTTGAAACAAAGCAAGATTACAGAATGCATTATTAAAAAAGTGCTTATATATACTTAGAAATGAAATGATGTATTAAGAGCAAGCAGACAGTCACTAACAGGTCATAAAATTTTTTCAGAGATTCAACAGAAAAATATATCAATATCTGGATATCAGTATCAGTTTGGCAAATTCTTTCGTGATTTCTTTTAGACTATACAGAGGACAAAATGAGGTTAAACAGGCAGGTATATTTATGCTGCTATTTTGGCATGGGCTTTTCTTTCCTTCCATGCTTATTGATCCCTCCCCTACTGATCCACCCAAACTCTGTTTAGTCACTGCCTTTAGAAAGCCTTCTCCAGTTCCTCTCACTTGTCTCCCTCCTTTCTGTGCTAGCTTTATACTTTGTGCATCTATCACTATAACAGGCATGCTGAGGCTTTGTAGTCCAAATGAAAGAGCCAGTCTTTAAAGTCAGACAGACCTAAAATCAAACTCTGGCTTTTGCTACCTTAACAGTTGATCTTGAGAAAGTTAATTAACCTCTCTGAGCACTAGTTACCTTATCTGCAATTAGGATACTATTTCCTACTTCACAGGGTCGTTGTCAGTGAACGTAAAAGCCTTAGAACAGTGTCTCAAACACAAATGGCACAGAATAAATGGCAGCCATTCATTGTTGTTGTTAGGTGCTGTCGAGTTGCTTCTGACTTATAGCGACCCTATGTACAACAGAATGAAACACGCCTGCTCCTGTGCCCCCCTCACAATTGTTGCCTTGTTGAAGCCTATTGTTGCAGCCACTGTGTCAACCCATCTCATTGAGGGTCTTCCTCTTTTTTGCTGACCCTCTCTATTTTACCAAGCACAATATCCTTCTCCAGGGACTGGTCCCTCCTGATAACATGTCCAAAGTATGTGAGACAAAGTCTTGCCATCCTTACTTCTAAGGAGCATATTGGCTGTACTTTTTCCAAGACAGATTTGTTCATTCTTCTGGGAGTCCATGGTATATTCAATATTCTTTGCTAACACCATAATTTAAAGGCATGAATTCTTCTTCAGTGTTCTCTGTTCACTGCTCAGCTTTCATATGTACATACGGTGGTTAAAAACACCATGGCTTGAGTTAGAAGCACCTTCGTCCTCAAAGTGACATCTTTGCTTTTTAACACTAAGGAGATCTTTTGCAGCAGATTCACCCAATGCAATAGGTCATTTGATTTCTTGACTGACAACTTCAATCTTTTCTCCATTTATCATGATGATGCTTATCGGTCCAGTTGGTCCAGAGGAATTTTGTTTTCTTTCTGTTGAGGTGTAATCCATTCTGAAGGCTATAGTCTTTGATCTTCATCAGTAGGCACTTCAAGTTCTCTTCGTTTTCAGCAGGCAAGGTTGTGTCATCTTCATCTCCCAGGTTGTTAATGAATCTTTCTTCAGTCCTGATGCTGCATTCTTCTTTATACAGCCCGTGTTCTTGGATTATTTCCTCAGTGTATAGATTGAAAAAGGATGATAATGCATACATTATTATGGTATGCATTCATTATTAGCATGCTACATAATATTATATTTCAGTTTCTCTACTGATCTGCAGAAATCATGTCTTATTTCTAAACCTCTGGCTATCAGCTCAGTGCCCATCACATTATAGTTGTTCAGCAAAATACAATGAATTATTTTCTATGCCATAACTGAGATGGGACTACAGCCAAACATGGGTGAAAACACAAGTGGATCAATGGCACACACAACATTCTAAACATGCAAAACAAAATGCTTTCTTTGACATCCAGACAAGGCAAATACATGTAAACTGAGAAGTGCTCTGCTCCAATCTGTGCCTGTCAGACGACACCATGAAAGTTCTGAGAACTGTCGTTAGATGGTCAGGAATAAAATGAAGCTTATGGAAAGAACAGCCAGGAAAGTGAGTGTCTATTAAAATACTGTCGTTATCAGGAATGGCTGAAGAAAATTAAAATCCTTCAACATCTTACCTCCCTCAGGATAAAATCCAAACTTTTCAGCACAGTACAAGGTCTGACCTGTCACCTTCTTTAAGTCTTATCTCTGGCTCTGTTCTCAGCGGTAACCTACGTTGCTATATCAAATTACTTGCATTTCCCTCAAACAATTCATATTCCACTGTGTCTCTGTACACTGAGTTCAATCTGCCTCCAATATCTTCCCACTACTTCTTTGTTCATTTGACTAATTGGTACTCATTCTCAGACTTACTTCAGAAGTCACTTCTGAAAAAATTTCACTAACCTTCACATTTTCTAAGAGTTGGGTATCTGTTTTATGTATTTCCAGAAACTCCTAAATGTACCTCTATTATACTGTATAATGTAATTGTCTATTTACTTGACTGTCTCTAGCTTTAGACCACTTTAGGGCAGGAATTAAAAAAAAATCTTTGTCACTGTAGTGCTTGACAGAGGGCGTGGTACAGAGTAAGCATACTTACAAAAAATGTCTGAAGAGATGCCATAAAGAAGAGGGATTAGCTTTCTTCTATGTTGATCTAGAAAATGCTGGTGGCATAGCGGTTAGGTGCTACGGCTGCTAACCAAAGGGTCGGCAGTTCAAATCTGCCAGGCGCTCACTGGAAACTCTATGGGGCAGCTCTACTCTGTTCTATAGGGTGCTATGAGTCGGAATTGACTCGACGGCACTGGGTTTTTTTGGATGTTGATCTAGAAAGCCACGGCCTCATAAAAGGTGCTCTTTCATATAAATGCTAGGAAACTACTACTGTATGGAACTGATACAATTATGCAGACTGATAAAAAGCCTATACTTATATAAAAGAGGGAAACCATGGTGGCGTAGTGGTTAAAATTCTGCTGTTAACCAAAGGCTGGCAGTTTGAATACACCATGCGCTCTTTGGAAACCCTGTGGGGCAGTTCTACTCTGTCCGACAGGGTCCCTGTGAATCGGAATTGACTCGACAGCAATGGGTTTGGCTTTTTTTTGGTTACATAAAGAGACAAACTTTAGCTATATCAAAAAATCATCAGTAATACGTAAACGAAAGTTGTCAATTTTAACTTCTGTCATCATCCTTTCATTTTAATTACAAATTTCCTTGCCATCTAGAAGGAAGGAGAAGTAAAAATATGAAAACTATACCTTCATGTAATGTTTGAAGATGTCTGCAGCTGCATGCATGTCAACAATATCATAAATGATAAGTTTGCTGAAGGCAGCAAGTAGATTTCTTCTTTTATGTAAGGCCTCAATTTTATTAGCTTCATCTTCTTCATCACCCTCTAATCAAAGAAAATAAATCGGTTAATAATTTTGGCTTTTTAACCAAGGTAAAACAAAATAATTTGTATAACTGAAAACTTCACAAATAGGTGTAATTCAGTTGTAGATGGGACAAAATCAGTTGGTTGTAATGAGTAATTACTTTAGGTTTCTGAATTTTGGTTAAACATGAAACACTTAGCACGCACTAAAGTTCTGATCTTATAGGAGATTATCAAAGATTACACAAGATATGCAAACCAAATATAAAAAGTTTTTTTTTTCTGATACCTTTTATCCTAGTAATATTTTGAAGTTGTTTTCTTTTAAAAATGCTGTGTATTCTTATTTCAACATCCCTTATAAGCTAATATGTACTCACAAAGAAGAAATTGTAGAAATGTTTAAGGCAGAGGGAAAAAGCTTTCTTTTGGATATTTGGGGTAATATATATGGTTATGATGGTAGTTTTCAGCACATGGTTATATTATCAGCTGAGAAAATAAAATATATTTTGCAAATCATGTTATGTGTATTGAAAAAAAGTATCAAATACTTAAAAAAAAAAAAAGTAGTGTTTTTCTTCCTTAAATGGTTTGTCAATTTCTTCCCCAGTGATTTGTCAATTTCTAGTTGTAGGAAAAAATTTCCCAGTAAGGCTCCATATGACAAAAGCAAACACATTTGTTTCAAGCTCTGCCTCTTTGTACTGACCCTTTCATGCCCTGGAATGTATTTACTTGGGGACAGCTTGCCTCTTCCTTTCTTCACATGTATATAGTCATAAAAAAATTTACTTTTAACCACTCTCATTTAACTAGTCAGTCGTGCTATGAAGCATCTATGCTTTAAGAAGTTGGAAATCCTTTATTTTAAGATAAGCAGTAGGTAAATTTTATCTCCTGAGATTAATATGGACCCTAAATAAAGACATTTTGGTTCACAGTCTAGTGTTTTCTAAAGTGTTCCATTAAGTAGAGAACAGTCTAATAGCATCAAAGAGATGTGTGGGTCAGTTTTACCTCCAACATTATTTTAGAGTGCTTAAATAATCTATTTCACAAATAACCAACTCTAAAATTTTGCCAAGTTATCATTTTGCAGGCTCGACACAATTTTGACTGATGAAGTTATCAGTCTTTCATCATTTAATTCATCAAACAGTCTTTCATCATTTAATATCTTATATTTACATTTATTTAAGTAATATATGACGATCACTCAGGAATAGAAAGGAACCTGGATACTTTCCTTTCGAAAAATTGTGAACCTGGATATAGTTCAATTAGAAACAACATCTATGCTACACATACATTTGAAAATGTGGGAAATGACAAACTGACAGGGTTATTCATTATAGCATAGCGCATAAAAGCAGAAGACTGAAAACTAGCCAAGTGTCAGTCAATATGAAGTGCACTATGTAAATTATGCTATATGCAACAATGAATACTATGTAGCTATTAGAATAATGAAGCTGTCCATGTTGATATGGAAAGATCTCTAAGGTACAATGTTAAAGGAAGGAGACTTAACTGTACTTTATGCTGTTGGTTTTTGAACCACATAAATGTATTACCCTTAATCTTTATTTAAAGAGAGAAATTCCAGTATTTTTAGGGTAAAATTTGAATTTTTTCACGTTTCTTTTGGGATGGGTAAAACAAGATCAATACTGACAAGACAACAGATATAAATACCCATGCTTTGGTTTTCCTCATCTTGGTCAATGAAAACATGATCCATCACAAAACTGAGGAGTTCCGACTGGAGTCCAGTATCTGGATTAAATACCAAAGGCTGGAGGCCCTCCCTGCCACCTGTCATTAATTGGTGGCTAAAAATCATCAAAAGGTCACAGAGCAACATGAAAGCCTGGAACACAAAGGGAATTTATCAGTAAAATATTGTGTGAATATAACTACAAGTTAATGTTAATGAAAACATAATAAATTAAACACAGTTCAATAGCAGTACCACAAAGAAATTTTAAGTATTTAAATTCCAATTACTTAGTTTGAATTCTCAAACTTAATAAAATGACTTGTTTCCCCCTTATTAAATACTAGTAATATTTAAGACCTTTTTTAAAAAACAAAAAACAATCTCTCTCTTCTTTGGCTGTGTTAACTCAAAACCAGTTAAGATGTGAATTAAAAAAAAATGAGTTCAACTGAACTCTGGAAATACAAAATTGATTTATTAGATTCTGACTGAGGTTAGAAATATATACTGCTTAACTAATTAGCAGAAGACCTAAGATAAACTGTATAATTCAACTAACTGTAATGTAGTATTCTATTTTGAGTTCTTTAAAAAAAAATCCAATATAAAAAATCTCTAACAGTAGGTTTAAAATTTGAGGCCATTCACTTAAAAACTATTATCTAAAAGCCTCCCAACAAATTGAATCACAAAAAGGGAACTTTCAACACATTTCCCCAAATATAAAGTATATAGATAGTTATGTTGCCAAGTTTGGCCTATGTAATGGATGAGATAAAATAAACTTGTTTTCAATTTATTATAACTGAAATATTTTGTTATGGGATAATTGAGGA
The DNA here is from genome assembly GCF_030014295.1 of Loxodonta africana. Lineage (NCBI taxonomy): Eukaryota > Metazoa > Chordata > Mammalia > Proboscidea > Elephantidae > Loxodonta > Loxodonta africana. Next base: position 42,025,523 of record NC_087367.1, on the reverse strand, counting down.
CTCTGATGCCTCAAATAAATCCACTCACCCCTTCCAAAAATTGATTTCTGTGGGAAAACACAACTTTGTCATGTACTTAGGGATAGCAATACACCTGGCTGTCCATCCACCTCCAGCAAGAGTCATACCTTGACTGTGCAACCATAAAATACATGGAACTGTTTGGAAAGAGCCACTTGAAAAGGGGGAAACAAAAAGAGCTTCTAGGGAAATATTTTTTACCAAGGCCATAGCTTTGGATATCATCAAGTAGTGCTGACACAAAAAGGGTGGATTTTTGGTTTAAATGGCCACAGAGCTGGGTATTTCCAGACAACATTGATGGGGCTTAGAATGTTTAGAGGATAAGGTTTAAGGAAGACCATCTTTGTTACCATTTTAAGTTAGATGCTGACAACTCAATAAAGAAGTGACCTGTGACAACTTATTTGTAAGAAGGGATACAAAAAAAATCAATCAATAAATAAACCCACTGCTGTCGAGTCGATTCCGACTCATAGCGACCCTGTAGGACAGAGCAGAACTGCCCCATAGAGTTTCCAAGGAGCGCCTGGCGGATTTGAACTGCTGACCCTTTGGTTAGCAGCCATAGCACTTAACCACTACACCACCATAGGGTCACACTATGAGTCGGAATAGACTTAACTGCACTGGGTTCTGGGTATTGTATATAAAATATATATATATATAACAGTTTGTTAGCTTGCTTTATAACTTAAATATTCAGACATCTACATACACTTGTTCCAAGTGCCATAAATGTTAGGGACGAACCTGTACGGTAGGAACTATCATAAAAAAATGATATCTTCTTACTGTTCTTTGATGCATTTTAGTTTTTATTGATCTCTTAACTGATAATGTCTTACCTGTTCCTTCACTGGAGTATTAACATTAGAGAGGCACTGTTGGCAAACAGCCAAAAAGGATTTCACTGTTTTCCTCAATACCAACAAATCCTCCTGTAAGACATATTCAAAATTTGAAAGCATGAATTACAGTATCCTAGAGCACTGTCCAGAAGACAGAATACATGGAGAATAGCCAAATTGGTTTATTGTAAAGAAAATCAATAAAACCAAATTTACTGTCAGGAACCAAATCATATAGTTATTTCCCAGTTATCTGTCCTAATGGAAGGGACAGCAAAACTGATAACACCAAATAACTACATCAGTTCTGTTTGGCTATGGAATGCTCAGTATGACTGCCCCTCAGCAGATTTTCTTTATAAATATGGTTTATTTAGGCTGATAATATTGAAATGTTTTTCATTCCTATAACACATACTAGCTGGTAGTAAGATGAGGGAGCACAGCAGCATACTGAAAAAGTAGGGAAAAAAAAAATCAATGAAAGGTACTGAACTTTTCCCACATTCTTAGCACTCTGCAAAACGTCAGGGGAAACAAAGACAAGTTTAAGACAGTGTCCATGCTCTTAAAGAGTTAGCATTCTAGCAGAGAGCTAGACCAATTACAGAGTAATTAAGTGTTCAAATATCTTGTATTAATTCTAACTGCAGCCGAGAGAACTGGGCTGGAGGAGCCTTCACAGAAGGATAGGCTTTTACTCAAGATTGGACTGGTGAATAGGATTTAATTAGATGGCCAGATGCTATTCTATGTGGAACATTTGAAAAATATAAAAAGAAATATAAATTTATCAGGCACCTACAATGGGTCAGGTACTGGTCTAAGGGCTTACAGTATTTTATAATTTAATCTTTAGCTTGATTCTGAGAAGTAGTCGTTATTGGCAAGAATTTGAACCCAGGATATGTGATATCAGAGCTCATTCTTCTCACTGACTAATGAGGAAGACACATGCAGATAACTCAGTATTGACATTCACAACAGCCATGAAGAATAAATAATTACATAAGCAAAGGCTAATGTAGAAATCACTTTTAGAAAGTACTCTATTAAACTAAAGGTTCTTTAAGCCAATCTATTTTGTACAGATACCATTTATTTCTTTTTGGGATCTTCACTTAAAAAGCGATCCCTAAGAAATTATGCACATTTTTCCTTTCCTAAAGTGCAGCCTTTAATAGACGGAATGTGCTCGTTTGTAGAGTAGTAAAAAAGACACTGTCTTAAGAGCCTTTATTATTCCTGCATATGAACATTCAATAACCAAACTTTAACATTCCTTGTTCTTTAATTTCAAACATTCACAATACACTGGGGAAAACAGACAAGGAAAGAGACAACTGTAAAATACAGTGTAAGGAATGCTATGATAAGAATGCACTGGAAAACCTAATTCAGAGTCCAAAGTAATCAAGGGAAGATTCCCCAAGAAGATAACACGGAAATTGAGTCCTGAAGGACAAACAATAATTACCTAGCTACAGGCAAAGGTGTTCTAGAAATGGTATAAAATGTCTAAAACCCTGGAGTTGCTTTAGAGGGACTATTGCTAATTTATTGGTGCTGGACTTTTTTTGGTGGACCATAAATAGGGGACAGACGAGAGAAATCTGAAGGGAAAAACAGGATCCATTTTATGGAAGACCATTTAAAATATCGTATTAATCATCCGGATATCAACCTGGTGGCAACAAGAAACCACTGAAGAAGGACTTCACCACGGAAGTGCTAAGATTTTGTGTAAAAGAATGGAGGATAGTGTGGAATAGGGAGGACAGTTATAAGTACATACAATCTGTACTCTAAGGGCCATAAATTTAAATCTCCCAATCACCCTATAAAATAAGTGGTAATATTCACATTTTACAGGTAAGAAAACTGAGGTTAACAGAACCTACAGATCCACAGCTAGGGTTGTCTGACTTGAAAGCCCATGTTCTTAATCATTACCTTGTATTTTCTCATATATTAACAAAGGCCTTTAATAGGAATAATCTAGAATGAGGGCCTAAAAATAAAATGGTGGCAGTAAAGATCTGAACAGATGTAAGAGAAATGTAAGCAGCAGAATCGATAGAATTTATGGACTAATCAGAACAGGAACTATTGACAATTACTCCTAATTGCTAGGTAGCTTGCCTACTTAGATGGACTATCACTGAGATAGGAAACAAAGGAACAAATGGAGTTAGCAACAGTTCAATTCTAGTTCAATGATGATTTTGAGGTCTCTAAAAAAAATACCCTAGTGGCGGTATCTTGTAGGCAGCTGGATAAACAAATGCAAAGTCCAAGGGAAAGAATTTGAGCAAGAATAGAAGTTAGGGTGCCCTCAGCGTTAGATGGTGATGGAAGTGGACGAGAATGCCCAAAGAGAATATGCAGTGATGGCTGTTAACAGCATGCTGGGGAACACCAACATTTAAAAGATAGATGGAAAAAGAGCTTATGAAGAAGACTAAGAACTGGTTTGAGAACTAGGACTAAAACCAGGAGAATATGGCATCCCAGAGGTAAGGAAAGAAAACATTTAAAAATGGATGGAGTGTTATTTTAAAATGACAAATACCACAGAGAGATAAGGTAAGGATTAAAAAGTGTCCCACGGATAAAGGATTGATGAGGCTGTTGGTGACTTTGGAGAGCACTTTCAACGGAGTTATGGGAGCTGAAGTGCTGAAGTCACATAGCAATGGTTGAAAAGAATATAAAGCGGGAGTAACTATTTCCAAAAAGTTTGATTGTAAAGAGTCAGCAAAAAAGTAGGCTGGCTGTAAGAGAGCTCTTTTGGGACTGATGGAGGATGGATTTTTTTTGTTTTGTTTTGGCTTTTTAATAGAAAAACAAGATACTCTATCAAACAATAAATAATTATTGAGTTAAAAAACAATGCTAAAAGGTATTAAAGCTCCTTTATTCCTCTGATTTCCTGGCTGTCACAAAGGAGGAGTTGGAGGGAATTAGCTCTCTTTGGAGTTGGATGCAGAATGTTCCTTTAAAGGTCAATTATCAGGCAAATGTGTCTTTTGTAAAATGATCACTTGTCAATTCACCTGAAGAGTTGTAAATTTAATACCACAACTAAGTAAGCAATCTACTGGTCGACTAATCAATAGTATTTTAAGAAGCAAGACATGTGATGAAGCCAAAGGCCTTCTATAACAATAAAATTTGGCCTAGATTTGAATGTAACATAATTATCAAAGAAAGCTAACTTAATTGTAACTAGTTAGTTACACTGAGGAGAATTATAAATACAAACAGATCTAGGTTAATCGGCAAAGATACTGTATACTGTACAATTAGCTAATCTCAAATATAACAAATCCCTTCAAATAGCTGGGAATAGAATTTAGTTTCTTGTGGCTTTCAAAACTTGCCACTTTCATTCATTGACAATTTTCTACTTTATTCTGTTGGCATCTTACTATATTTCATGTGATTTAAAATGCTGAAACCATAATTTCAAAGTCTCTGATTTTGCTGAAATTGAGGCAAGCTTCCATTGCTGGGTCATTAGGTAGGTAGTATCCTTAGAAATTTGCAGAGTGTTAAATAATTTTTTTTTTTTTTTTTTAAGTTCAAGATTTGTCAGGCTAAGACGCCAATATTAAGACGACACACAAGTTTCAGTGAATGGGCTTTATTCTTAATGCATGTTGGAGAAAAAATAATACTCAAATGGAAAAGAAAAAATAAGAAAAGAAAAAGAAATATGAAAAGACTCTGAATAGGGCAAATAGTAAGGGCTTGGTCTAAACAGTAAAAGTATATTCACTTCAAATTCCTTTAAAATACAAATTACTGGCTGTTTCTAAATTTGAGAAAACTCGATACATTCCTTATATTCTGGATACCTTCACTTCTCTCCTGCTATAATAGCTGTACAGGAGCCCTGGAGGTACAGTGGCTAAGAGCTTGTCTGCTAACCAAGGTTGACAGTTCGAATCCACCAGCCGCTCTATGGAAATCCTACGGGCAGTTCTACTCTGTCCTACAGGGTCACTGATGAGTCGGAATCTACTCAACAGCAATGGGTTTTTGGTTTTTTGGATAACAGCTGTAAGTCATTATGAAAAAAAACTGAATATGTTTAATATACTGAAAATAGAAGCATTTTATATGTGGTATTAATTTTTCTTCTGGGGTAGAATGCAATAAGTTAACATTTACTGGCACTTACTATGTGCCAGGCACAAATTTAAAATTTTCACATATTAACTCAACGAATCCTCAGAACTGTGATAGGCATTGATATTATTATTGCCATCACCCCTAATTTACACATAAAAAGGCACAGATATGGTAAACAACAGGCCCAAAGATACACAACTGGTAAGCTGTAGAGGGAATTTTTAAACCAAAGCAGTCAGGTTCCAGAGTCTGTGCTCTTAAACCATTACAACATAAACCAAAAAAATCCAAACCCATTGCCACTGAGTCAATGTTGACTCATAGTAACCATATGGGACAGAGGATGTCCAAGGCTATAATCTTTATGGAAGCAGACTGCCACATCTTTCTCCTGTGGAATGGCTGGTGGGTACATACCTCTGACCTTTCGGTTAGTAGCCAAGTGCTTTGACCACTGTGCCACAAGGGCTCTGACTCTAGAATATGAAGAAATCAATATATGTGAACTTGAAGAGACAGCATTGTGGAAGTAAGAAATGTGAAGCTCACATTACTGAAATATATCTATATATAAACCTAAAATCTAATAGAAATTGAAAAAAGTAGTTCAAGAACCAAGTTTCCTGATTATACAGAATGCAATTTTAAGAAATGAGAATGTTTAGGGAGTATCTCTGCCACTTTGAACACAAGAGAATTTTATTTAAATAAATTTCTTTTCTGGCTACAGTACCTGGATTATGGGGGTAGAACTGAAGGCAAAAACAGTGAACCAGAGATAAAAGTAAACTACTCCTCTCTCAGTCCATATAACCCGTATGCTTATGACATGGTTGCTTCCCTTCAATTTTTTTTCCTAAATCACACCAGTATTTTCTTACTTTCTGAAAGCAGCTTGGAGTCAAGAGTAGCTTTTCCTGGATTCACTGTGGAAAGGAATTCAGATGGGTCAGATAGTAAGATCATATCAAGATTTAAGTTATAACTTGGTTATATTCTTTTGTATCCATTTTGCAAGTTGCTTCATTGGCCTGGCTAAGGTTTTCTGCTTCCTGGTACATAGGGTGAAACCAAGAATTAGATAACTGAAACCTACAAATACCCAAATGTGAAAAGGGCTAAAGCTGGTTTCAGTTTATCAGCGATCCGCTGACAAACATTAGAGAAGAAATCTCTTTCAAGGAATTAAGATGATCCTTTCAAAATACACCCTGGTCAGCAAGACCCCAATCATCCCAATGAGGCTAGCACAAGTAAGATGGCAAATTTATAATACAGGCTATATCAGATAGAAGCTTTCTCAAAGGCACAAAGGATTAAGCCTGAGTCACCCTAACATTCTGGGAAGAAAAAATGAATCTTAAATATAAACTGTCTCATAACGATAGTTGGTGAGAAAAAAACAGTTTAATTCCTATACACACAACACACACACAAATTTTAAATGTTGATTCCTTTTTATTTTGCATCACAATACTATGTACCTAGAGGATGGCCAGATTTGACTGTTTTTCCACAGTTATTAAATACCATTAATATAATCGCTGCCAGAAACTGAAGCCATGGAAAAACTAGTAGTTAATACAGAGAACTAGCTCAACATTTTCTGACAAATATACACTTCTGAAATGGGCAGAAATAAAACAGAATAAAGTAGTAAAATACAGACCTAAGTCAGATAAAAGATCTCAGAATATGAAAATAAACCCGGTTAAGAATTTAGTGATCAACTTTCATGATACTAAATGAGCACAAAATTAAACTAAACTTCTATTACCCTGAACAGACAATCAGGGTTTTCTAATTGACAAAGTTCTGGTAAACAAGACTAAGAGGTTACCATACTAGGCCAGGGGTTGGCAATCTTTTTCCGTAAAGGGTCAAAGAGTAAATATTTTAGTCTGTAGGCCATATGGTCTCCATCCCAACTATTTAACTCAATGTAGCACAAAAGCAGCCCTAGACAGTACATAAACAAATGAACACGGTGGTGTTTCAATAAAACTTTATTTACAAAAACAGGTGTTGGGCCAGTTTGGTCCATAGGTTATAGCTGCCAAGACCATATTGGGCTATAATGCTTTCTGGAGGTATAAACTGTATTATGCTCATGTGTCTCTAGCACAGTAAAACAACGAGGGTCAATAACTTAATTTTCAGCCAAACTAACTCATCACCCTTACTACATTTGATAAAACAGATGAATATAAATTCATTCACTTGGGACACATTAGTGAACAAGAGAAAAAGATCTCCACCACTGCAGAGGAGTAAACCCTTTATTTCTGAGACTTTTTTTGTATGGAATATTGTTACTAGCCTCTTTTGGGGGCATTTTGCCAATATACAAGAAATTGACTATTGGATATTTAAATCCCAAATGCAATACCTAGTTTTCAGTGTTGTTCTTTTCTTCATGATTTGAATGCCCACCTGCTGACTCCTGCCATTGCCTCAAAGGTTAATCCATTTACTGATCCAGGAACCCTTAAGCTGCCTAATGTAGTTCCAAAACATCTTCTGATTTCTCTTTTCGGTAGCATACAAAGATGAAGGAAGTTGAAGAAGCAGTCATAGGGACAGAGGAAAAGTAGTGACTGTTAGGACCAAAATCAGAAACTTGAATTCCCAAATTAACCCAAAATACAGATGGAGGACAAAATCTATCACACTGTTCCCCAAACCTACACTAGCCACTGAACATGTTTCCACACTCCCAGAGCTTTAGACCACAGTTCATTTAGTATCAATTCTTAGTTTTGGCAGGGAAGGAGATTAGAGAAGAAGCATAGAGTAGGGTTGATATTTAATGACAAGAAAATAAGAGTTATTGTTTACTGAAACTCTTACTTGAATTTAATCCTCTCAACAATTCTATCCAACGGTGAATATAATTTCCATCTCACATATTAGAAAACTGAAGCACAAAAGTGAAGTAATTTGCTTATCTAGCCACGCGTACTACGAAGCAGAGACAAAATTTTAATTCAGGTTTAATTCTAAAGTCCATGCTCCAACACAAAAAATGCTGGAAATGTAGCCTATTTATAAACTGGGAGCTTCTTATATAAATAAACTGGTTATAAGGACAATAAAAACAAATACAGCAACAAGAAGTCATTTAACAAATACCTAACAACTGTAAAATGCCACTGAGAAAAACACATTTTAAATTAAAAACCAACAGAAAAGAAAATGTGTTACTATAACATTCAGTGGGTATTAAGTAGGATATGACATCTATTTCTTTTCTATTCAAATACACGGCCTGACAGGAAAAGTAAAGTGCTTTTATCATGAATTTAGTAGAGCAAATCTCTAATCTCTATAGTAGCAATGTGGACACCCCAAACCCCCAAAAAACCCAGCAATGAGGACAGTGCTATGCTTTGTCTAAATATTTTTAATATTGCTTTATGCTCAATTAAAACACATTTTTAAATTTTAGTAATTGTTACTTGGGCTAGATCTTCTTAATCCTGGCTCATTACTTAATTAATGTGGTATTAAACATCTTAAGGAATTTGGGTATTTTAAAATTAAGACAACTTTAAAGCCCCCTGTTTCCACATAGGTAAAAACAGCATCTAGGTGAACAGGCTAGTGAAGCCTTATCTTTGAAGGAGTGAGAGGGAATTCCCTACCAGAAAGTAAGCCCCTAAACATGGAGGCCCAAGAACAGAGTTGCCAACATAGCATTGCATGCTTAATTGGAATGTAGGAATCCAGGGGTTTTTAGAATGTTGGAGTTGGATACAAGTTTGGAGAAGTTCAGAATTTGGTATGAACAGCCATTTACTTATGTATTTCAGATTTTTAAAAAGAATATTCTGTGAGCTGAACAAGAAAAGGGTATTAAACAAGACCTGGATTTTTCGCCCTTAACTTTTCTAGACCAGCCAATTGAAGAACGTGTGACTGGACATAAGAAGAACATACCTAACAAAGAAGGACTCTGGAATTGTAGAAAAGTCTAATGGAAAGGCTTAAAACTAACTAGATAATTAGCGAGGACAGAATTCTCAAGAAATAAAAGGTGTGTGTGTGGGGGAGATACTAAAAAAAAAAAAAAGGAAATTTGTTCCTAGAAGGGTAGCTACTATTTCTTATCCTTGGCCCCCATTCCCTTCCCTTCAAAGCAGCTAGCTCTGCAGAGGGGAAGGTGTCACCCCTATTTTGTTATTACAGGAGTTCTGAGAGAGGACCTGTGTGAACTATTTCTCTCTTGTTCACAGCTACTCTGAAGGAGTGGGTAAGAGAAAGGAAAGGAAGGAGTGTAGAAAGCAGTCTATGGATTTATACACATTTGAGCCTATTTCTAGTACACTGCTAGGACTGTAGGTTTGTGGGGAGAATAGCAAGGTTAAACATGTCTCCTCATAGGGCTTGGTCACCATCAGTCCTACTGTTATTCTCACTCCTCCCTTCCCCATTCTGTTTGTGGGTGAGCAAGTTAGAATTTGCAGAGGAGAATCTTCAGTGAAGAGAGTAATGGAAGAACACACTTAGCAACTAAACACCTCATTAGTAACTTGACTTGTATCTACCTGGAAAATGTTGACTTTCTTTGGATTAAAGGATTAGGAATAGGGCCAGGGTCCAGAGGCAGGAATGCTCGCCATAGACCCTCCTTACTGTAGTCTAGAATAGGAACATGCAGGGTAAGACAGAATACTATAAACCTAAGACTACTGAGAGCAGGACTGCTCCCCCAAGGAAGCAAAAATAATTGAGAATAAATTATAGATCCCCAGGCCAAAAAGGGAAATAGGGGTATTATTTTATCCCTAACTCTTATTTACCTGGCTCTTTAAATGTCTTTGTATATGTCCAGCAGGAGCTGAAGGAAGAAGGATGTTTTCTGATACAGAGAAGAGAAACTGAAGGCTGCTTCTACAGGACCAGCACTAGGGGGCACCGGAACAAAGTACACTGAGCATGACCTGTGAGGCTGCCCAAGAACTTCCACTCTGGAAGTCGGGGGAACAGAGGGAACCCCCGGTGGTGAAACCCAGCACACCTCCACTTCAGATACAGAGCTAGTGTTGTCCCGACGCAGGCTTCCCACGCGTTTTTGTGCTCACTTCACTGTAGAAAGTAGTGCGCACTGTTGATCAAATTATAACTTGAATTTAAACTTTAAATATAACTACCATCTATTACCTCTTGAACAACAGTGTTCATGACAACAGAGAAGAAAAATAAATTTTGGAAACTATTTTTGACAAAGCAATTTGGTAATATGTGTCAAAAATCTTAAAAGTATGTACAAACTCTGACTCGGCGATTCCATTTCTAGGAATATAATGACATGAAACAATGAAAAACATGGAACAAGCTTTTTCTCCAGAATGCCCATCGCATTAATTTTATTAGTAAAAATGTTTAAATAATCTAAATATCCAGGAGAGGAGAGTGGTAAAATAAATTATGGTATCACTGTAAGATGGACTACTACGCATACATTAAAAATATCTCTAAACATTTCTTAATTGTTGAAAAAAATGTTACTCTGTAAATTGAAAAGAGAAAATACAAACTTGTCAACACAGTATGAACTCAATAATATCCAGAAAATATGTACAGGAAAAGTACTAAAAGAAAATAACACCAAATATTAACAGTGGTTATTCACAAGTGGTAAGATTTGTGCTTTTAATTTTATTTACGTTTTTCTATATTTTTCCAATAAGCATGTCTCCAAGGGCCCCGAATTTATGAAAATCCCTCTATATTTATACCAAGAACTAGTAAGAATAATGTGTTAATTAAAAATATAAATGATCCCTTCAGAGCTTTGAATGGTAGTTTCTATAAAAGTATTAATGAATAGAGAAAACAAAGCAGATGGTGGTTAGTTGGCTAGGTCCTTCACTAGCTAAACGGCTCATTCCTTCTTAAAATTAGTTAACTAACATTCAACAATAAAAAAATGAAATTACTCTCAGGTTGCTTCTAAATGGTCAACATTACAAATATTAAATATACAGACCCCAATGTTCTACTGTACTACATTCAAATTTCTGGGAAAAAAAAATTAGAGAAAAAGGATGGAGAGATTTTTAGTTGTACCATTAACAAAGCTCTCCATGTACTTCATCTGTAACTCAGTGGTACTACAAATTGAGACATTTAAAATCAGAGCAATTTTCCAGCTAAATGCCCTTGGGGATACAGAATGATGAAAGAAGCCAGGCTACGTGACGTAACTGTGCTATACCCAACTAATTAACAGACACTACTAGTTTGTGTACAGTGTACCCTTAGAAAATTTGTTTCAAAATAAAAAGCAATGACAACAAAACTGGTTGTATTAAAAGCTCAAAGATAAAAGAGTTTAAAGAGCACTAACATGAAGTTCACCAGATTGAAATTCAAAAGACTTGTACTCTAGTTACAAGTCAGTGATTTTAGGCAAATCTCAATCTCTATAAGGCTCAGGTTCCTTATCTATTAAATGGGATTTTTGCAAGTACCCACCAAGTAAGGGTCTCCAATTATCAAAAACCACTCTACTTTATATTTTACACCAAAAACTAATTAAGTATAATTTATTATTTTCTAGATCTAAACATCAAATTTATAGGATTATTACAAAGATTTAATTATTCAGAGCATTTATGTTTAAGTGATTTAAAAAATATCAAACAGCAGCAAGGTAATAACGATACTAATGTAGTACCAGGCCTCATCTAAAATGAACAGGTTTGATCAAATAGTTTCAAAATCCTCTTCTAGCACTAACATTACATTTATAAACAACGGAATAACGTTGCTACAGTAAATAAGACACAGAACACTCCAAGTATTTTTCTAGTATTCATTCCAGTTCAACAAATGCCCTGTGAGCTCTCTGTGATAAACCAAAACCTGAGATTAGGATGGAGAATTGAGGTGTTTCTATTTTCAGTTTTTAAAAAATGTTTGTGATAATACACATTCACTGTTAATCATCAACAACAATAAATTTAAGTATCGAATGGTACAAAAAGTGTAAAGTTTCTTTTTCTCATGTCTGCACCCAGTTCTATTTCCCAGAGGTAACCACCGTTAAGATCCCTGTGTATCTATCCAAACATCTTCAGTAGAATAGTTAATAGCTTTAGGATAACAGTAAACCAGTTGCCTTGAGTCAATCCTAACTCATGGTGCCCCCTATTTGCATGAGAGTAGAACTGTGCTCTCTAGGGTTTTCAATGGCTGGTTTTTGGGAGGTAGTTTGCCAGGCCTTTCTTCCTGGGCAAATCTAGGTGGGATTAAATCTCCAAACTTCTGGTTAGCAGCCGAGTGCATTACCTGTCTGCACCACTCAGGGACTCCAAAAATTTTTTTTGTCCATTTATGCCGTATGTAAAATTCTACCTGCTTAGTTGTTTTCTCTTACATTATTTCTCTTCACTTTGAAATTGTTGATAGTTTCCTTACCCAAAGTATATTCAGTAATCATTATGTAGTGATTGCATCCAGAATTTAAAAGTGGTTCTCTAAGTGATAATCTTGAAAGACGTAAATTCTCAAGACACATACAAACTATAAAGATTAACTTTTTATTGACGATTCTTCTTTATTACAACTATTATTTTAATAATTTATATATATATGTGAACTCAAGAACTGCCAAACTTTTTGATCCCTAAGATGATGTAGTATATCTTTGAAAATTTCAGAAGCATATATATAAGCTTTGTAGACATATCATCTATATTAACACCCCACTTTTTTAACCCCAGTGCTGTCGAGTCAATTCCGACTCATAGCGACCCTACAGGACAGAGTAGAACTGCCCCACGGAGTTTCCAAGGAGCACCTGGCGGATTCAAACTGCCGCCCCTTTGGTTAGCAGCCTTAACACCCCACTAGATATATATAAACTTCCTCTGTTTTCAGCCATATCATTAACTTGTTATATAACCTTGCGGCAAGTCACTTAACTAATTTTAAATTAGGTAATTTATGTAAAGCACTTTATGAATTGTAAAGTGCTTTTCCTTCCAGAAATTAGTAACAACTTACAAATCTGTGTCTCAGGTTACTTATTTGTAAAACTGGAAGTTGTAGTAGGTCAATTTTTTCTAGGTCTAAAATTCCGCAATATGGAAGACTGCTGGGAGTCCCTGGGTGGTGTAAACAGTTAACGCATCTGACGGCTAACCAGAAAGGTCTCTGGGTGGATTTGAAATTCCAACTTTTTGGTTAACAACTGAACGAGGTAAATGTTTGTACCACTCAGGGACTCATAAAAACATTAGGATATTTAATATCTTTGTCTTGACAAAACAGAAGCTGTTTAACCAATAAAGATGGTCAGGACGTTTTCCATATAGAACCAACAGGTTGATATACAGCATTCTTTTCTTGGAAACCCTGGTGGCATAGTGGATAAGAACACAGCTGCTAACCAAAAAGGTGGCAGTTCAAATCCACAAGGCACTCCTTGGAAACTCTATGGGGCAGTTCTACTCTCTCCTATAGGGTAGCTATGAGTTGCAATCGACTTGACAGCAACAGGTTTGGTTTTTTTGTTTTATTCTTTTCTCAGAATTTTTTTTCCCTTTCTGATTAATAAGTTGAGTATTTCTCTACCTATGAAAAGTAGCTGACTTCTTTTTTTTAAATAGAAGGATGGTAGTATATTAATTAAGCTCCGGATTTTTTCTATTTTATTGACAATTTCAGTCTTGAAAACAAAAATAAAGTTAACCTTCTTTTACCTATTTTTTAAAATCCTGTTAAAGTGGAAGTATTTTGAAATTCTTAGCCTTCCTGTTTAATTTTAGTCTGACACATTCTTATAAGACAGCTTTCTTTTTGTCATCAATCATATCACAAATTTCATGGTTGTCACCGCCATAGTGGCATGCAGATTTTGTGGGTAACATTATTTTCTTTATTCCAGTCACCATGAGTTGGAATCGACTTGATGGCAACCGGTTATTTAATATCTTTGTATGGTTCTTCATCAGATTTTTTTTTCTGTACTCATATGTTCACGCCTCTCTCATTTCATGAAACAAATAAAACACTTATATTTGTGTCAGATAATTCCGAAGTGTGGTTTTTTTTTGGTCTGATTTTGTTGTCTTCTGTTTTTTCTGGCTATATTCATGGTTTCTTATTTTCTTTTCAGTTGATTAATTTTTTTACTATGAGCTCTTCGTTTTTCTTAAAATTTTATTTGTGAAATTCTTTGAGGCAAGCTCCTTCAGAGAGAATTTCCATTTGATTCTGTAGGTGCTTAGAGATACCTCCAGCACAAAACATTAAAATCTTTTTTTTTTTTTCTTTGCCCTTAGCCACTGAAGCAATAGTGAAAACCTGTGTGAAAGCCAGCTGATAGCTACCAATCCTCATGGCAGATCTACTTTTCCTCCTTTAATCAATGACAAATTTTAAGATAGGGTGTTTTTCCTGTAATTATTCAGTTCATGAATGGACCTGGCGGGGGTTTATTTCTAAGATGTTTGCCCTTGTGCTGAGAGTAGCTCTTTAGGATCTCAACTTTATTGAGGGGACACAGCCACCTACTAGACTTTCCACCTCGGAAGGGCCTTGGGTTTTGTCTAGATTAGAAAGATACTGAAGGTAAAGAAGGCCTCACTGTTCGGATTCGCTCTCTTGGACCTTACTTTCACTTATTCTCTGATCTATACATATCTTTTTCTTTTGCATATTTGTGAATAGACAAAAAAAAAAAAAAAAAATTTGATTCAGCACTTAAAGTTGTTTTTAACAGCAGAGTTGTTAAGTTTGGGTCTCAAGGTGTTATATGGCCAGAATAAAAAAACTACATACTATTATCTTTCAATATTATTCTTTTTTCCAGCATGTCACATCAGGGCGCTTGTGGTTTCTACTGTAGTTATTTCTTACAAAATCTTAACTTTGTGTGTGTGAGTGTGTGTGTGTAAATGTTTACACACATATGCATACACCACCATGCATCTATTGCCTGAAGGAGACTTTGGCCACCTTTCAAAAGTGGTGAGTAAATACATACTCATTACAAGATAAAGCAAAAAATGATAATAATAAATTATATATTTTGTTAAAATTTATAATAATAATTTCTATAATGATTACAATAAATTATTAAATAATGAATCAAACAAGGTTATTTTAGTAATAACCTTTCTGCCTACAGAAATTCTTACTTACTTTGGAAGGGGAACCATCAGTAATTTTCACCAGCTGCCAAAGAATTGAGTAATGGGAACACTGCAGGGCTTGTACAACTATCTGTATCAAATGAAGGGGAAAAAATTAATGAAAAAAAATTCAAACAAATGAGACATAACTTAAGTTTGCACAGTATTAAAAGAACAATATTTGTAGTAATTTTTATCGTATAATAAAATTTTAAGTCCAAATTCTTGTAGAATTAATGAGAATGTATAAAATAACAATGAATTAAAAAAAAACACAAACCAATAATATCAATTTAGAGACTAAAGAAAAAACTTGATAAACACAGACCCAAATAACCCTGTTTTACACAAAAATATACTGTCATATTTTGCTTAGTCAGACTTGTAAAAGTTGATAAAAAATTTATTTTTATCAAAGTTTATAACCAAATGATCTATTTAATTTGTTTTAAAGCATTTTTACTGTGAAATATAACATTCACATAAAAGTGACAGAACAACATAAAACTCAATGAATTATTGTAAGGCAAAACCACCTTGGTAAGCATATTGCCAGCATCCCCTCCCAATATAACCTTCCTCCCCTCAAGGGGAAACAGTTATTTTGACTTATATGGTAAACAATACATTTGAACTACCTAAGTCTGTATCCCTAAATATTTTGTTCAGTTGCGTATTATATAAATAGAACCGTGTAATATGTATTACTTTGAATATGACTTCTTTTACTTAACATCATTCTATCTATCCATTTATTTCAACTCTGTTGAGATATGATTTATACACTATACACTTCACCCATATAAAACGGACAATTCAATGGTATTAGCATATTCACAGAAATGTGCAACCAACACCAAAGTCAATTTTAGAACAATTTGATCACCTAAAAAAGAAGCTCCATCTCCTTTAGCTATTACCCCGTATCCCCTCCACCATCCCATCCCCATCCCTCAGCAACCTCTAATCTACTTTGACTCTTTAGATTTCCCTGTTCTGGACAATTTCTTTTTTAAATTTTCCTTTAGGTGAAAAGTTACAGCTCAGGTTAATTTCTCATTCAAAAATTTATACACACATTGTTTTGTGACATTGGTTGCAATCCCTACAATGTTACAGCATGCTCCCTCTTTCCACCCTGGGTTCCCTGTGTCCATCCGTCCAGTCCTGTCCCTTTCTGCCTTCTTGTCCTGCTTTTGGGCAGCAGCTCCCCATTTGGTCTCATATATCTGATTGAACTCATGTGTGTTATTTTGCATTTTACAGGCCTGTCTAAATGGTTTCAGTTCTGGGTTAGCAGCGCACTCGGGGGGGGGGGGGGGCGGGGGCATAGTTTTGGGGGCTCCTCCAGTCTCTGTCAGGCCAATACTGGTCTTTTTACATGAATTTGAATTCTGTTCTACATTTTTCTCCTGCTCTGTCTGGGACTCTGTTGTGATTCCTGTCAGGGCGATCATTGGTGGTAGCGGGGGCACGATCTAGTTCTTCTGGGTCTCTGGCTGGTGCAGTCTCTGGTTCATGTAGTCCTTTAGTCACTTTGGGCTAGATTTTCCTTGTGTCTTTGGTTTTCTTCATTCTCCTTTGCTCCAGATGAGATGGGACCAACAGATCTTAGATGGTCGCTCACAAGCTTTAAGACCCCAGATGCTACTCACCCAAGCAGGATGTAGAACATTTTCTTTATGAACTATGTTATGCCAATTGACCTAGATGCCCCCCGAGACTATGGTCCCCAGGACCCAACCCCAGCTATTTGGTCCCTCAAAGTATTTGGATGTGTCTAGGAAACTTCTATGCTTTTGTCCAGTTGTGCTGACTTCCCCTATATTGTGGACTGTCCTTTCCTTCACTGAAGTTAATACTTGTCTATTATCTAGTTAGTGATTTCCAATTCCTCTCCCTACCCACCCTCATAACCATCAAAGAATGCATTTTTTTTTTTATGTGTAAACCCTTTCTAAGTTCTTATAATAGTGGTCCCATGCAATAGTTGTCCTTTTGTGACTGACTCATTTCACTTAGCATAATGCCCTCCAGATTCAGCCATGTTGTGAGATGTTTCATGGATTCATCATTATTCTTTATTGTTGCATAGTATTCCATTGTGTGTATGTACCATAATTTGTTTATCCATTCACCTGTTGATAGGCACTTAGGTTGTTTCCATCTTTTTGCTATTGTGAATAGTGCTGCAATGAACACAGTTATGCATACATTGGACATTTCATATGAATGGAACCACATAACATTATCTTTCGTGAATGGCTTCTTTCACTAAGCATAATGGTTTTAAGGTTCATCCATATTGTAGCAAATATTAGTACTTCATTCTTTTGTATGGCCAAATAATATTTCATTGCACCTTTATTGGGAATAAAGCATATCTGATATTCTCTCTATATCTTCTTCAGTCAATAAACTAAAAACCATAAGGATGAATACACATAGAAAATAAGGCAAAAGAGAAATCAGTTCAGTGCAATGCTACAAGAACTAGTTGAGACTTTTAGCTGGTTATAGTTTTAAAATTTGAGGTTTTAGATCACTTAAGGAAAAGATACCTCCAACGTGCTTACTCAGCACTGAAAATAACACGTCAGAATTACAGGGATGAGTGGTGCTGCTTTAGATGCAACACTAATGAGGTGATGTCAGGGTTTTATTAAACATAATAAATAAATGATTGATTCATGTCAGAATGCCAGAAACAAGGCTACTGAAACACTGTTACGGTATGAACAATAGCCTTAAAGGAATCACTCTACTTAGATCTTTCTCAATGATGGTGCAACTAATGGTTCTGAGACATCTTTTGATAACCACAAACGTAATTTCCTTTCCCTCTGCTTTTCTTTCTGTTAGGCTATACTACATCTTTTTCAAATTGTGTTCCACAGTTTTGCAGAAGTTTCTTGGTTGATCGCACGCACTATTTCAAATACAGCATCCACATGTTAATCTGTTTCACATATCAGCATTCCTCATAAGCTTACTTTTAATAAAAGGCTCCACTTCATTATTGTAAAACAAAAAGCTCTTTCTTATTAACTGGAAGCATTTTGCTTTCTCACATTTACTATTCTATAACATTATAGCTGATCAAACTTCACAAGAAAATTCAGAACTCTTCCTTCAGAGCTTAAGTCATTTTGATATTTTACCCTCCAGCCCAGCATTGTTATCCTACTTGTGCAAAAGTCATTTATTCGGCAACCTCATCTTTCTGGAGCAGAGAAGAAACAAGAAGTACAAGCAATAAAGGAACTGAAAAATCCAAATAGATTGTTCTAACCTATGAGCACCACATTTCTTTGGTCTTAACTAACATTGCTCTGACCCTAGAGGGGGGTCTTTAATAGAAAATAATCAGTCTGATAACTAAGAATTTCTCCCAGCCCTAAACCGTTGCTTTCCATGTGGGAACGGTGTTCCTGGGATAAAACAGTAATGTGTATAACACATTTCCAGATGGAAGTAGTTGAGACGCAGGAGTACTTTCTCTGTCTTCTCCTCTGTCAGCAATGTATCAATGCTCCAGGAGATTCTGGGCCCCTGAATGACTGGGCAGAGCAATGGAATAGCATTCTCCTTACCCTAATTGTACTTTATAGTTATGGGAGCGAGAAATAAATATCTACTGTGGTAAGCCACTCACACTTTGAGATAAACCTATTATAGCAGCTAGCACTACCATAACCAATATAAGGGTTTTTTTTTTTTGGCATTTTTCCTTAATAATTACTTTTCTATCTTTAAAAGGGTATACTGTAGTCTTTGCAAGACTCTCTATTATCAGCTGGGCATGAAACAAGACATAATTTTTGCCCTGAAAGAGCTCATAGCTAGTGAGATGGAAGTACCATGATAAGGAACCTCAGGGTGCTATAAAATCGTTGAAGGCAGCCTCCTCATTCAATCTTGGGGCACAGAAAAACCTCTGAGATGGGCCAACCCTGGAAGGAAGAGCAGCCATTCCATCTCTTTAATTCTTTCTCCCTAGGGAGCCTCATATACCTCAGTGGCCCTACCCTGTGATACAGAACAGTCCTCTTTATCATATCAGAAATAATCTTCTTTGGAGAAATTTTGGACCTCCTTGTCAATCTATATTTAGTGTTCCTGTACCCTATTCTTCATACAAACTCCCATTCTTCCTCTTGGTTGGGGATCTGGTGGACTAGTTCTCTGGGTGGTGTTGACAAAAATAACAGTTCCAAAGTTCACCCTCGCACTGATATTTTAAATTTGCCCTTTTTCAAGTTTCATGGAGAGGTAACACAAGGGGGGAATTTCAGACCCAGAGGCCGGTGGATGGGGGAGGCACCGTTGGTGTGGATGCCCCCCTTTGTTCTTTCAAGTTATGTTTTAGGGAAACACGCATTCTGACTACTGCAAGGTCAACTTTTCTGAGTGGTTTGGTTGGTAGCTGGGGGGCGTGGATGGGCAGTACAGTCTGGACCCTAAAGGACAGTGTGAAAGGCTTCTTCTGCTGAGGGACTGTTGACACAGCCAAGAACACTAGATTCAAGGTCCATTTCTCTACAGACCATTTCCGGCAAGGTCTTGTCCTGTCAGTGCTACCTCTATAAATCGGGAGGAGTGTCAAGATAGTCAATAAGTGAGTAGTACGTGTATAACTTTTTATATATGATTGGCAGATTAAATCATTAATCTGTAGCTAATGATATAACATCTTGAAGATGAACTATCACATGAAAATTAAAAGATCAAGGGATCATTCTAGAACGTTTTAGTTTGGAAAAACTGAATTTATATGGAAAATAGAACTGACTAGAGCCTAGAGAATAATTATAACAATGAAAATAATTATGCACATGTATATGCAGAACGTCTACGGAGGGTCAGTGAAAAAATGGAAGACCCTCAACGAGATGATTGACCCAGTGGCTGCAACAATGGGCTCAAGCATAACAACAACTGTGAGGAAGATGCAGGACCGGGCAGCGTCTCATTCTGTTGCACACAGGGTCACTATGAGTTGGAACCAACTTGATGGTATGTAACAACAACAACAAAGCCTTCTGCTAGGCATAAGGACTTAAAAAAAAAAAAAATATCTATCTATCTATCTATCTATCTATCTATCTATCTATCTATCTATCTATCTATCTATCTATCTATCTATCTATCTATCTATCTATCTATATATATATATTCTCTGATCTCAGAGAATTAAGAATCTAAAGAAAAGACAAATCTACAACAATTTAATAATCGGTCTGATGAAGTGTATACATCCGTTGTTGAGAGGCAAGAGTGGCTCACGTATCAGCCAGGAAGGGTGATAATGGTTAGGAAAAATGTCCTAGAGAAGAAAATATGTATAGCAATCTTGAAGGAAAAATATAAGATTTTCTCAGGCAAGAAAGGGACAATGTCAACAAAATGGAAATTTAAAATGCTTCATAAACTGTGAACAGGTTGGTATAGCATAAGTGTGAGCATAAACTGAGGCTAGATCAGCAGAAACCAGAATACAGCGGGACTTACAGTAAAGTGACTACACTTCCTAGTTTATGACTATGCCCTGGATTAACTGTTGTTGTTAGGTGCTGTTGAGTCGGTTCCACCTCATAGCGACCCTATGTACAACAGAGCAAAATACTGCTCGGTCCTACGCCATCCTCATGATAATTGTTATGCTTGAGCCCATTGTTGCAGCCACTGTGTCAAATCCCTCTTGTCAACGGTCTTCCTTTATTTCGCTGACCTTCTACTTTACCAAGCATGATGTCTTTCTCCAGGGACTGGTCCCTGCTGATAACATGTCCAAAGTATGTGAGCCAAGTCTCGTCATCCTCACTTCTAATGAGTGTTCTAGCTGTACTTCTTCCAAGACATATTTGTTTGTTCGCTGGCAGTCCATATTGTTCCCTAATACCACACCTCAAAGGTGTCAATTTTTCTTCTGTCTTCTTTATTCACTGCCCAGCTTTTGTATGCATATGAGGCAACTGAAAACATCATGGCTTAGGTCAGGCCCACCTTAGTCCTTAAGGTGGTATCTTTGCTTTCCAATACTTTGAAGAGGTCTTTGCAGCAGATCTGCCCAATGCAATACATCATTTTATTTGTTGGCTGCTGCTTCCATGGGTGTAGATTGTGGATCCAAGCAAAATGAAATCCTTGATAACGTCAATCTTTTTGTCATTTATAATGATGTTGCTTACTGACCCAGTTTTGGGGATTTTTGTTTTATGTTGAGGTATATTCCATACTGAAGGCTGTAGTCTTTGATCTTCGCCAGTAAGTGCTTCAAGCTCACTTCACTTTCAGCAAGCAAAGTTATGACATCGGTGTAATGCAGGTTTTAAATGAGCTGTCATTTAAACCTGATGTCTTGTTCTTCTTTATATAGTCCAGCTTTTTGGATTATTTGCTAAGCATACAAGATTGAATAAATATTGTGAAAGCATACAACCCTAACCCACACCTTTCCTGACTTTAAAACAGGCAGTATTCCCTTATTCTATTTAAATGGCTGCCTCCTGATCTACGTACAGGTTCCTCATGAGCACAAATAAGTATTCTGGAATTCCCAATCTTTGTGATGTTATCCATAATTTGTTATTTGTTATAATACATGAAGTCAAATGCCTTTGTGCAGTCAATGAAACACAGGTGAATACCTTTCTGCTATTCTCGGCTTCTAGCCAGGATCTATCCAATATCAGCAATGACATCCCTCATTCCATATCCTCTTCTGAGTTTGGCTTGAATTTTTGGCAGTTCCCTGCTGATACACTGCCACAGGTGCTTTTTAACTTTCATTGTGCTTTAAGTGAAAGTTTACAAATCAAGTCAGTCTCTCACACAAAAACTTACATACACCTTGCTACATAATCCCAATTTGATCTCCTCCTAATGAGACAGCCCGCCCTCTCGACCCACTCACTTTTCGTGTCCATTATGTCAGCTTCTAATTCACTCTACCCTCTCATCTCCCAACCAGAAAGGAGATGCCAACGTAGTCTCAAGTGTCCACCTGATCCAAGAAGCTCACTCCGTGTCAGCATCCCTCTCCATCCCATTGTCCAGTCAAATTCCTGTCTGAAGAGTTGGCTTTGGGAATAGTTCCTCTCCTGGGCCAACAGAAGGTCTGGGGGGCCATGACCACTGAGGTCCTTCTAGTCTCAGTCAGACCATTTAGTCTGGTCTTTTTACGAAATTTGGGGTCTGCATCCCACTGCTTACCTGCTCTCTCAGGGGTTCTCTGTTGTGTTCCCAGTCAGGGCAGTCATCAGTTGTAGCTGGGCACCATCTAGATCTTCTGGTCACAGGCTGATGTAGTCTCTGGCTCATGTGGCCCTTTCTGTCTCTTGGGCTCGTAATTACCTTGTGTCCTTGGTACTCTTCATTCTCCTTTGGTCCAGGTGGGGTGAGACCAATTGATGCATCTCAGATGGTTGCTTGCTACCGTTTAAGACCCCAGACGCCACTCTTCAAAGTGGGATGCAGAATGTTTTCTTAATAGATTTTATTATGCCCATTGACTTAGATGTTCCCTGAAACCGGGGTCCCCAAACCCCTGCCCCTGCTATGCTGGCCTTCGAAGCATTCAGTTTATTCAGGAAACTGCTTTTGGTTTAATCCAGCTATGCTGACCTCGCCTGTATTGTGTGCTGCCTTTCCCATCACCTAAAGTAGTTCTTATTTACTATCTAATTAGTGAATAATGCCTCCCACCTTCCCTCCCTCCCCTTCTCCTAAACATCAAAGATTATTTTCTTCTCTGTTTAAACTATTTTTCGAGTTCTTATAATAGTGGTCTTATACAGTATTTGTCCTTTTGCAACTAATTTCACTCAGCATAACGTCTTCCAGATTCCTCCATGTCATGAAATGTTTCACAGATTCATCACTGGTCTTTATCGATGCGCAGTATTCCATTGTGAATATACCATAATTTATTTATCCATTCATCTGTTGATGGGAACCTTGGTTGCTTACATCATTTTGCTATTACAAGGAGTGCTGCAATGAACATGGGTATGCATATATCTGTTCCTATAAAGGCTCATATTTCTCTAGGATATATTCCAAGGAGTGGGATTGCTGGGTTGTATGGTACTTCTATTTCTAGCTTTTTAAGGAAGCGCCAAAACGATTTTCAAAGTGCTTGTACCATTTTACATTCCCACCAGCAGTGTATAATCTCTCCACTCTCTCTTCCAATCTCTCTACAACCTCTTCAACATTTATTATTTTGTGTTTTTTAGATTAATGCCAGCCTTGTTGGAGTGAGATGGAATCTCATTGTAGTTTTGATTTGCATTTCTCTAATGGCTAATAATGGCTAATGATCATGAGCATTTCTTCATGTATCTGTTAGCTACCTGAATGCCTTCTTTAGTGAAATGCCTGTTCATATCCTTTGCCCATTTTTTAATTGGGTTATTTGTCTTTTTGTAGTTGAGTTTTTGCAGTATCATGTAGATTTTAGAGATCAGGCGCTGATCAGAAATGTCATAGCTAAAAACGTTTTCCCAGTCTGTAGGTAATCTTTTTACTCTTTTGGTGAAGTCTTTGGATGAGCATAGGTGTTTGATTTTTAGGAGCTCCCAGTTATCTAGTTTTTCTTCTGCATTGTTAGTAATGTTTTGTATACTCTTTATGCCATGTACTTAGGCTCCTAATGTTGCCCCTAATTTTCCTTCTACGATCTCTATCGTTCTAGATTTTACATGTAGGTCTTTGATCCATTTTTTTTTTTTTTTAATAATTTTTACTTTGATCCATTTTGAGCTTGTTTTTCTACATGGAGTGAGGTATGGGTCTTGTTTCATTTTTTTGCAGATGGATATCCAGTTATGCCAGCACCATTTGTTAAAAGACTGCCTTTTCCCTATTTAACTGTTTTGGGGCCTTTGTCAAATATCAGCTGCTCATAGGTGGATGGATTTGTGTCTGGATCCAAATTCTGTTCCATTGGTCTATGTATCTGTTGTACTAGTACCAGGCTGTTTTGACTACTGAGGTGGTGTAATAGGTTCTAAAATCAGGTAGAATAAGGCCTCCCACTTTGTTCTTCTCTTTCAGTAATGCTTTACTTATCCAGGGCCTCTTTCCCTTCCATATGAAGTTGGTGATTTGTTTCTCCATCTCATTAAAAAATGTTGTTGGAATTTGGATCGGAATTGCATTGTATCTATAAATCGCTTTTGGTAGAAAAGACATTTTTATAATGTTAAGTCTTCCTATCCATGAGCAAGGTGTGCTTTTCCACTTATGTATGTCTCTTTTGGTTGCTTGCAAAAGTGTTTTGGAGTTTTCTTTGTATAAGTCTTTTACATCTCTGGTAAGATTTATTCCTAAATATTTTATGTTCTGGGGGGCTACTGTAAATGGCATTGATTTGGTGATTTCCTCTTTGATGTTCCTTTTGTTGGTGTAGAGGAATCCAACTGATTTTTGAACGTTTATCTTGCATCCTAATACTCTGCTGAACTCTTCTGTTAGTTTCAGTAGTTTTCTTGAGGATTCTTTAGGGTTTTCTGTGTATAACATCATGTCATCTGCAAATAGAGATACTTTTGTTTCTTCCTTGCCAATCTGGATGTCCTTTATTTCTTTATCTAGCCTAATTTCTCTGGCTAGGACCTCCAGCACAATGTCGAATAAGAATGATGATAAAGGGCATCCTTGTCTGGTTCCCAGTCTCAAGAGGAATGCTTTCAGGCTCTCTCCATTTAGGATGATGTTGGCTGTTGGCTTTGTATAAATGCCCTTTTTTATGTGGAGGAATTTTCCTTCTATTCTTATTTTGTTAAGAATTTTTATCATGAATCGGTGTTGAACTTTGTCAAATGCCTTTTCTGCACCAATAGATAAAATCATGTGATTCTTGTCTTTTGTTTTATTTATATGATGGATTACATTAATTGTTTTCCTAATGTTGAACCATCCCTGCATACCTGGTATGAATCCCACTTGGTCATGGTGAATTATTTTTTTGATATGTTGTTGAATTCTATTGGCTAGAATTTTGTCGAGGATTTCTGCATCTAAGTTCATAAGGGTTATAGGTCTGTAATTTCCTTTTTTTTGTGGTGTCTTTACCCGGTTTTGGTATCAGGGATATACTGGCTTCATAGAATGAGTTTGGGAGTATTCCATCCTTTTCTATGTTCTGAAATTCCTTTAGCAGTAGTGGTGTTAACTCTCCCCTGAAAGTTTGGTAGAACTCTGCAGTGAAGCTGTCCAGGCCAGGGCTTTTTTGGGGGGGAAGTTTTTTGATTACCTTTTCAATCTCTTCTTTTGTTATGGATCTATTTAGGTGTTCTATCTCTGTGTTAGCTTAGGTAGGTAGTGTGTTTCTAGGAAATCATCCATTTCTTCTAGGTTTTCAAATTTGTTAGAGTATAATTTTTCATAGTAATATGATATGATTCTTTTAATTTCAGTTAGGTCTATTGTAATATCACCCATCTCATTTCTTATTTGGGTTATTTCCTTCCTGTCCTGTTTTTCTTTTGCCAGTTTGGCCAATGTTTTATCAATTTTGTTGATTTTTTTCAAAGAACCAACTTTTAGTCTTGTTAATTCTTTCAATTATTTTTCTGTTTCATTTAGTTCAGCTCTAATGTTTATTCTTTGTTTTCTTCTGGTGCCTGAGGGTCCTTTTGTTGCTCTCTTTCTATTTGTTGAAGTTGTAGGGATAATTCTCTGCTTTTGGCCCTTTCGGCTTTTTGGGTGTGTACATTTATTGATATAAACTGACCTCTGGGCACTGCTTTTGCTGTGTCCCAAAGGTTCTGATAGGAAGTGTTTTCATTCTCATTGGAATCTACGAATTTCTTTATTCCATCCTTAATGTCTTGTATAATCCAGTCTTTTTTGAGCAGGGTATTGTTCAGTTTCCAAGTGTCTGATTTCTTTTCTCTGCTTTTTATGTTATTGAATTCCCTCTTCCGGCCTTATTGTCAGAGAAGATGCTTTGTAATATTTCAAATTTTTGGACTGTGCTAAAGCTTGCTTTATGACCTAATATTTTGTCTATCCTAGAGAATGTTCCATGTGCACCAGAAAGTATACTTGGCTGCTGTTGGGTGGAATGTTCTGTATATGTCTATGCGGTCAAGTTGTTTTATTGTGGCATTTAGATCTTTGGTGTCTTTATTGAGCTCCTTTTCTGCATGTCCTGTCCTTAACCAAAAATGGTGTATTGATGTCTCCTGCTATACTTGTGGAGCTATCTCACAATTCAATGCTTCAAATATATGTGCCAGGTGCCTTATCTTCAAGTTCAGAAATTCTGCCTTCCACTTGCTCAATTCTGCTCCTCTGACCTTCTATTGAGTTGTCTACTTCTGTAATTTTATTGGTAATCTTCTGAATTTCTGATTGTTGTACGTCTATGGATTTTTCCAGCTTATTTTTCATTATGTTCCTCAATAATCTTTTTAATTTCTTCAATTGGTTTATCTGTGTATTACTTGGCTTGTTCTGCGTATTGCCTCATTTCCTTCCTGATGTCTTGAAGGGTTCTGTACATCAATCTTTTGTATTCTGCCTCTGGTAATTCCCAGAAGGCACTCAGATCTACAACATCCCTTGATTCTTTGTTTTGAGAGCTTTTTGAGGTGATCATGGTCTGCTTCTTTATGTGACTTGATATTGACTGTCTCCGAGCAATCTATAAGTTATTGTATTAGTTTATGTTTGCTTACTGTGTCCTAACTTCTTGTTTTGTTTTGATATGCCCAGATGGGTTGCTTGAGTGAGCTAGCTTGATTATTTTTGCCTTTGGGGCTCTGACATCTTGTCCCCAGATGGCTAGAGCTGTTATCAGGTATATTAGTGTAGAAGTTCATTCACTTTTCTTGTATGAATTCAGGTCAGGTGTCCAGGTAGCTGATCATCAAGTGTGTGGTACAGGCTCTGTACTACAGTCTTAGTGGAGCAGAGGTGATTGTTTTAAGTACCAGTATCTGGTTGCAGCAGGGGGTCACACTCTGAACAAGACAGGGTGCTGAGAATGATTCCCCACGTGTCTCTGAGGAAAGCGTGTCCATGTTCCCTAGAGCGTACAGATGGGTGGGTTCTACAGATGGACCATGGGCACCCAATGTTTTCGGTTTTAAGGACTGGGAGGTACCAGTTATCCTTGGATCCCTGTCACGGGTTGCTGGATGAGCTGAATGGAACCACCACTCCTTAGGCCCTTGATGCGGGTAGGTGAGAACCCTGTTTAACAGGCAAAGCAATATGAAACATCAAACACCCACCTCTCTGCTGCACAACTGAAACGGTTGAAGTCTGCCAACAAAGGCTTATTCTCCTGAAACAGGGCCACACAGGTCCATGCAGAGGGGAATGGTACTTAAAGTCCACGGACCGTTTATGTCTGGACAGAGGCTGCTGCTGTCCCAAGCTCCCCAGTTGCAAATTTATTCCTTCTCCAAGGCCAGGAGGATGACTCTAGGCACTCAACAGAGCCTCAGGCCCAGGGAAATCAGCCGCTGAAGCCTGCTCGGGAGTGGGGGGTGAAGGGGTGAGATAAATATACGCAAGTACTTAGCTTTTGCCGACAGGGCCATTCTTCTCTGGTTCCGGAGGTGTGAGTAGGCTGTGTGGCTGGCTCCTTCTCTCTGAGGAAACTGCGGCCGAATGCTAGTACCAGCCCGCTGCCGCCACTCCCTGGAATGGTGCCTGAGGGCTCCCTGCGATTTAGGTCCAGTAACTCTTCTCCGCTACTGAACCGTCTCTTCCTCCTCCTGCCCCTCTGTTTGTTTTCTAAGCTTGCGTGTGATGTTCAGAGCTCCTAGCCTGTGATAAATATACTCGTTTCACTTGTTTTTTGGGGCCTTTGTTGTAAGGTCACCAGAAGCATCTGTCTAGTCCACCATCTTGGCTCTGCCTTTCTGCAGATGCTTTTGAATGATCTTCAGGAAAATTTCACTTGTGTGTGATATTAATGATATTGCTCTCTAATTTCCACATTTGTTTGGACCACCTTTCTTTAGAATAGGCATAAATATGGATCTCTTCCAATTGGTTGGCCAGAGAGCAGTCTTCCATATTTCTTGGGATAGACAAGTTCAAGTGACGCATGAGTGTTGGAGTAATTATATTAATAGCACTCATTTTCACTCTCATAAGAGTGCTTACAAGGACAATAATATGATTTTACTTACAGGCTATAATGAAGAAAACCTGAATGTTGTCCTAAAATTACTACAGAAAAATATTTGAGCAGAAAACTGACACTATCAGATATTCAAAAATATCATACTTCAATATTTCACCAAACAGGGTATACAAATGGCAGACAAGCACATGAAAAGATGCTTGACATTGTTAGTCATTAAACTAAAAACCAAACTCACTGCCGTCGAGTCGGTACCAACTCATAGCGACCTTTTAGGACACAGTCGAACTGCCTCATAAAGTTTCCAAGGAGTGCCTGGTAAATTCAAACTGCTGACCTTTGGGTTAGCAGCTGTAGTACTTAACCACTACACCACTGGGGTTTCCATCATTAGTCATTAAAAAAAAAAACAACAATGATACCACTTCACCCCTACTAGAATGGCTACAATATTTAAAGGAAAACAGCAGGTGTTGGCACGGATGTGGAGAAATTGGAATCTTCATCCATTACTGCTGGCAGTGCAAAGCGGTACAGCCTCTGCAGAAAAGTTTGGTGGTTCCTCAAAAGCACAGAACTACCATATGGCCCATTATTCCCAAAACTAGGTATATACCTGAACGAACTGAAAGCAGGAATGCAAAGAGAGACGTGCACACCAATGTTCACCATGGCACTGTTTGCAATCTGAACGTCCATCAACAGAAGAATGGATAAACAAAATGTAGTACATACATACAATGGAATATTACTCAGCCATAAAGAGAAATGAAGTCCTGATACATGTTACCACATGTTTGAACCTTGAAAATATCATGCTGAATGAAATAAGTCAGTCACAAAAGATCACTTATTGTATGATTTCACTTACACGACATAGGTGAATGTACAAAGATCAAAATTTATTAGTGGTTACTGGTGGTGCAATGCTTAAGTGCTACGGCTGCTAACCAAAAGGCTGGCAGTTTCAATCTACCAGGTGCTCCTTGGAAACTCTATGGGGCAGTTCCACTGCATCCTAGAGGGTCGCTGTGAGTGGGAATCTACTCAAAGGAATGGGTTAGGGATCGGGGGTGCGGGGGAGGGGGGAGGAAAGGAGAGTCTTTGCTTTGGGGGTACTGAGGTCCTGTTAACAGTGGTGGAATAATTTGGGAACACATAGTGACAGCTGCACAATGTGATGAGCAGTCAATGTCACTGAACTGTACATGTAAAAATGTTGAACTGGCAAATATTATTAATATTTTTACCATCCCCCCACCCAAATCTCAATGGCAAGGGCAAAGAGAAGTGATCTTATTTATTCTTTGTTAGCTTATTAAATGTAACAGTTGATAACTTCAATAGCTATATTTTAAACCATAATAAAAAAATTAAACCCATGACCTGACATCCCAATTTCAGAAGTAGCTCAATACCAGGTACTCTGTATATACTTATAAATTTTCCACTATTTCCATACCCCTGGTGAACCATTCTCCTAAATTTTGAGTATATTATGCCCCTGTTTTTAAGAAATAAAATTTTATCACATATATCACATGTATACATATCACTAGATGACCATTACATGATACATTGTTTATTGTTAAGCTTTTGAGTCACACTACATGTAATTTTCTGTAGTCTCTGCCATACCTCTAAAGGACAGGTGAAGATTTTAAAAAATATAAATTTTTCATGCTCCATCTCTGAAGATTCAGAGACAACAGAAAAAATTTTAATTGTAAAATTTTTTTACAGTTTATTTTAATAAATAATTTTTGTAATCATTATTTAACTTTGAGCTTCGGACAAGAGGACTAAAATAAAGAATAAAGATTATGTTGAACTTCCCTATAGCTCTTGGTTCTCAAATTTCTACCACGCAATAAATGTTTTCATTTTTGGGATTGTTTTTGGTCTGGGGCTTCTAAGCTTCATAATATGCTATGGTTTGGCTTTGAAATGGCCTTCATTAAGTATGAGAGACATTTTATTCATTTCTCTCTTTTTATTTTTATGCTTTTATGATTAAAAAAAATTAATGTATAATTTACATGTATAGGAAAAATTTTTTTAGCTGTTTTTAATGTGCAGTTATTTGTATGTTTCCTGTCCCTATCGTTTTTCCTTCTCTAGATTATATAATGAAATTATTCAGTATGTAGGCTCTTGCATCTAGCTACTTTTACTCTTGGCTGCTAACCAAAAGGGTGACAGGTCAAATCCACCCACTGCTCCTTGGAAGCCCTATAGGGCAGTTTTACTCTGTTCTATAGGGTTGCAATGAGTTGGAATTGACTTGACGACAACTGGTTTTCTTTTTTTTGTTTGTTTCTTTTACTCTACATAATGCATTTGAGATTCGGACATCTCATTGCACGTATCAGTAACTGCTTCCATTTTATTGTTGAGAGGCAGTCTACCGTATGACGGTACTACAGTTTGTGTATACATTCATGAGTTGATGAACATTTGAGCTGCTTGTTTGCAGTTTTTGATAATTCAAATATAGCTGCTATAAGTAGTCAGGTTTATGTTTTCATGTGAACTTAAGTTTTCACTTCACTTGAAAAATACCCAGGAGAGAACATTTATTGCTGGGTTATATAAGTGTATATTTAACTTCATAAGAAACTGTGAAACTGTCTTCCAAAATGGCTGTACCATTTCGCATTCCCACCAGCAACCTGTAAGAGTTCCAGCTGCTTTGTATCCTTGTCACTGCTTGGTACTCTCAATTTTTTTAAGCCGCTGTAATAGATTTACAGTGGTATCTCAATTTGGTTTTAATTTGCATTTCTCTAATGACTGAGGATGTTGAGCTTTTTTTAACGTGCTTAGTTGCCATCCATATGTGTTCTTTAGCGAAATATCTCATCTATTTAAAAAATTTTGATGAAGGTTAATTTATCAATTTTTTTTTCTTTTACGGGCTGTACTTTTTGGTGTTCTAGCTAAGAAATCTTCTATTAACTCAAAGTCACAAAGATTTTCTCATATTTTCTTCTAGAACTTTATAATTACAGGTTTTACATTTTAATTTATAATCTATTTTAAGTTAATTTTTGCTTATGGTGTGAGGTATGAGTTGAGATTCATTTTTTTGGTATATGAATATCCAATTCTTTCAGCACTATTTGTTAAAAAGATATCCTTTCTGCAAAAATCTGCCTTTGTGAAAAATCGACTGACCATATATTTGTGGATCTCTTTCTGGATTCTCTGCTCTGTTCCTTTGATCTGTATGTCTATCCTTACTTCAATACCACACTGTCTTGATTACTACAGGCTTATAGTCTTGAAGTTGGATAGTGAGAGTCTTCCGACTTTTCTATTTTTTAAAAATTCTTTTGGTTATTACAGTTCTTTTGCGTTACCATATAAATTTTAGAATCAATTTGCTAGTTTCTATAAAAATTATCATGGGATTTTAATGGAAATCATATAACATGATACATATACTTATTAAGATTTTCTTTGATAAAGAACACTTTGAATAGTGTTTTGTAGTTTTCGGCATACAGATCTTGCAGACATTTTGTTAGATTTATACCTAAGTATTCATATTTTTTTAGTCCTATTGTCAATGGTATGTATTTTAAAATTCAATTTCCAATTCTACATTGCTAAAGACCTGGTTTTTCAATTAAAAAGCAATATGGTAAAATACGTAATGTATAAATGGTATGCAATTTAGTTTCTGGACTATGACAGATCTTTAGTTTTTTACTGACAAAGCCACAATTTCTTATGAATCATCCTAGAAATAATCTGACAACTAAATATGTGGATATATAGATCTTCTCACCACCATTTCAAATTATAATACAGCTCTGCCCCTTGTCTGTCTCATTCAATGTATCCTTAAATTACTTCTCACATAGAATATTATAGCACAAATAATACCTACTTTGTTTATTCATAGTTCATTGGATGACACAGAATCAAAGCTATACCACCTTCTACTGATGGACATTTAGATTATTTCAAGTTTTTAACTTTTATAAATACTGCTACAATGCACATCTTACCTACACATAGGTACACACGTTCAAGTACATATTTATAGTTTAAATGCCTAAAACTGCAAATGCTCAGATGAAGGTACGTCCATTTTAATTTGGATAAGATTGGCAAATGACCTTCCAAGCCGTTATACCAATTCATTCTCACAATGGTATCTGAGAGTATGTCGGGTATTTTTTAAAAAGTTCCATAAGAGTTTCTGTTGCATATATACAATTAAGAATTACTTGAACAGATCCTAGATTGGAGAGGGGGTAAAGCTGAGGATGCTAAGACAAAACATGTGGTTACTGCTGTGATACACAGGAGAAAACATAAGAGACTAACCTAAAAAAAAAAAAAAAAAAAATAGTAGTGGGGCTACAAGAGTGATGGGAAGAGATATTACTGAGGTAGAAATTTTATAAAAGATCAAAAGCCTCTTAAGATTAAGGACTACTTCTACTACGCCATTATATATATTCCCAGGGACTGGCACTCAAACACATTTTTGGTAAATAATGTCTAGGTAGGTGGCAATTGCATGTGTGTGTCGATGGTGATGAAGAAAAGGTGGCATCAACTCTTTTTTGGCATTTCTGACTTCCAGTCAAGGTAGATAAACCATGGATAGAGGAGCCCCAAAAGGTTTTGATATGGCATTCTCAAGAAATACTCAGAAGTGAGTAAATGAAATAATTTCTGAGCCCAGTCAAGAAAACAGTGTGTAGTTTTCTAAGGAAAACATGACTCTATCAATGTATATAATAAGCCATAATTTATTCAAGAACAATAACCTGATTAAAGTCAAACTCAAGCCCTATATTATGCTATCTGAAGAAATGTGCTGTTTCACAAGATGGATTAAGTACAGAATCTAATCTCTCCCAGTGCAATGACATAAAAGATATTTGATATAAGATAAATTCAAAATGAGTTTTGATATACATCAGAAGGCATGGGGAGAGAGGTGAAGAATAACCTGGGACATCACAAAAAGTGGTAGCACATGTGTAGTCAACGAATCTTCAAAAAGATGCAGGGAAAGTGCAGGAGTCTTAGCATCAGAATCTAACTTCAGGGGGATAATGCAAATCAAGATTAGCCCAAGGCTGATCCCTATGAGGTGGAGGTCAGACTTACCTCCACACTCTAACATTTTCACCAATTCTGAAACCAGCTATCCCTCCCACAGAACTCTACTCTAGGGTTCGATAATCTGTTGCAATGGCCATACAAAACTCACAGACCACACTGACAGTTAAGTGGTTTATTAAGGAAGTAACAGGATACAGCTTGGGATCAGGATCAACATGCTTTAACTCAGAATCAGAAAACATACACACAGAATCTGAAATGCTGCCCTGAGAAGGAGAGCACATTCCTTCCTTCTTCAGTGCAAGAGAGCTTTCTCAGCTCCTCTTGGCCATGCACGCAAACAAGCCTTTCTTTCTCTGCTGCGCATACCCTCCTCAGCCCCCACAGGACAGGCCTCTCTGTCATCTGCCTCCCTGCTGTCACCTATGCTGCAGGGCCCCTTCTGGGCCTGTTATTATTGACTTTGCCACGGGGCCCCTTCTGGGCTTAGCACTGCCTTCAGTGTTACAGCCCTTAACCCACGTTACAGCTCGTTCAGAAGGTTCCTTCCCTCCTTTTTCTCCTGCTTCCTGTTTCTTTCTGTCTCAAAAACCTCTGTGGCGTTGGCTGTTTATATACACAAAAACTCCTTGTCAATTTCAAGGTGCCCTGGTGGCATGGTGGTGAAAGGTCAGCAGTTCGAAACCATCAACCGCTAGGTGGGAGAAAGATGCGGTGATCTGCTTCGGAAACCCTATGGGGCAGTTCTACTCTATCGTACAGGATTACTATGAGTTGGAATCAACTTGACAGCAATGGGATGTCAATTTCAAGGCATGATCCCTCCCAGCAGGGCCACAAATTGACCAATCCCTCCTTGGTAGGCCACAGATACTTCATTTGCATAGTAGGCTACAGACACTCCATTTACATAGTCTACAGTCACTTCATTTGCACAGTCTATTGATCAATCCCTGCAAAGTGCATACCATTCACAAGGCAGGCTGCACCCCAGGGCCAGACAAAAAATACCTAACCTCAAGTTGTTGATAGCTTATCCAGAAAATGTCAATCAACCTGGACAAAAATAACAAACCCTGTGGAGTAGGAAACTATGGTAAAGGTAACCCCGTAGGGCTTGGGTAAAAAACCTCTCAAGCTGTTTTTCTGAAGAACCAAGGCACATAAAGGAACCCATTTCACCACAGGTGCTAAATCCATCAAGTTGGGAAACAAAACCAAACCAGTTTGTTTAATAAATGGTGCTGGGACAACTAGATTTCCATATGCAATGGAATGAAGATGGACCCATACCTCACACCATACACAAAAACTAACTCAAAATAGATTAAAGACCTAAAAGCTTAAAACTTTTAGAAGAAAATACAGGGGTAGTCCTAAACAGAGGACTCTTAGACATGACAATGTCGGCACAGGCAATGAAAGACAAGATAGATGAATGGGATCTCATCAAAAATCAAACGCTCCTGTGCATCAAAGGATTTTGTCAACAAAGTGAAGAGAACCTATAGACAAGGAGAAAATATTGGGGAACTAAATATTGGACAAGGGTCTAATATCCAGAATATATAAAGAACTCCTACAGCTTAACAAGAAAAAGAAAATAACCCAATCGAAAAATGGGCAAATGACCTGAATTTAGGCATTTCACCAAAGAGGATGTACAAATGGCCAACCAGCACATGAAAATATGCTCAATATCATTAGCCATTAAGCCCATTGCTGTCAAATCGATTCCCATTCATAGCTGCCCTATAGGACAGAGGGTTTCCAAGGCATCTTTATGGAAGCAGACTGCCACATCTTTCTCCTGAGAAGAGGCTGGTGGGTTGGAACTGCTGATCTTTCAGATAGCAGCTGAGCATTTAGCCACTGTGCTACCAGGGCTCCTTCATTAGCCATTAAGGGGATGTAAATCAAAGCCACAATGAGATACTGCTTCACTTCTACCAGGATAGCTAAGATATAAAAAATGGAAATTAAAAAAAAGAAAGAAAATCAACCATTAGCAAGGATACAGAGAAACTGGAATGCTCATTCACTGTTGGTGGGAATGCAAAATGGTACAGCTGTTGTGGAAAAGGTTTGGTGGTTCCTCATAATGTTAAAAATAGAGTTACCATATGACCCAGCAATCTCACTCTTAGTTATAGACCATAAAAACTTGAAAACAGCGATGCTAACAGACACATCTTCATTGCAGCACAATTCGCAATAGCCCAAAGGTGAAAACAACCCAAGTGACCATCAACAAATAAATGGATAAGCAAAATGTGGCAAACACACATAACGGAATATTATTTAGCCATAAAAAGAAATGAAGTTCTAATACACACAACATGTATGAACCTTCAAAACATTATGCAGAATAAGTCAACCACAAAAAGACAAGTATTGTATGACCTCACTAACACAAAACACTTAGAACAGGCAAATGTACACACATCAGAGTTTACCAGTGGTTACCAGGAGCGCACGGGAAGGGGAAAGAGGAATCTTGGTTCCTGTTTATGGGGCTGGAAAATATACCAATGGATGTTGGGGATGGTGGTACAACATGATTGGTATAATTGGTTCCACTGAATTGTACTGGAAACCCTGGTGGCATAGTGGTTAAGTGCTACAGCAGCTAACCAAGAGGTGGGCAGTTCAAATCTGCCAGGCGCTCCTTGGAAACTCTATGGGGCAGTTCTACTCTGTCCTATAGGGTTGCTATGAGTTGGAAATCGACTCGACAGCAGTGGGTTGGATTGGGTGGGAATTGTACAAGTGAAAAATGATGAATTGATACATGTTATGTTACCTATATTTTTACAACTAAAAAAAAGTGTGGCAGTAGATTAGTAGCAGAAAATATGAAAAGATAATGAAAAGAACTTAAAAGCTTGATTTGACTGGGTTTGCCACAGCTATGCGACCGTAGGCAAGTTATTTAATATCTTTGTTCTTCAATTTCATCATCAATAAAAGAATAACTGTGGATATCCTATAGGGTAGCCATGATGCATGAACAAATGAATACATGTAAAGATTTAGAATAGTACCTGGGACATAATAAGGGCAAAATAAAAGTTATCTATTATTAATGCTTTGAGTGGCCCAAAGTTAGCGGCATTTGATTACATTTTCTTCTTCAATCACACTATTTGTTTCATAAAATAATTAAAAAAAAAAAAAATTTTTTTTTTGCTATTTAATTTTAATACCAACTCAAACAGTTCTAGAAACTATACACTAAAGCAAAAATTTAATATTTTGTTTTCCTTAGATGTTATCTAAGACTTAAACTTAAATATACCAATAGGAAATATGTATGAAGTCACAAAACAGGACAAGAAAATTTATGTATCTCTTGCCTTTATTGTACCAGGAAAAAAAAAATTTTTTTTTCATGGCTTTTCTGGATAACTTTATGATTTTCTCCTAACTGAACGTGGGATAAATGAGAGCCCCTATTTATTTTTTTTTATTATTGCGCTTTAGATGAAGGTTTACACAGCAATTTACTTTTTCTTTCAACAGTTAGTACACATATTATTTTGTGACACTGGTTGCCAACCCGTGATGTGTCAACACTATCCCTGTCAGACCTTGGGTTCCTCATTTCCATTTGCCCACCTTTCCTAACCCCTCTTACCTTCTCATCCCTGCCCCTGGGCTGGCGTGCCCATTTAGTCTCCTATACATGGTTGTGCTATGTCTTGTTCATCTAGTGCTGCCATAATAGAAATACCACAGGTGGATGGCGCTAACGAAGAGAAATTTCTTTTCTCACAGTCTAGTTGGTTAGAAGTCTAAGTTCAGGGTGTCAGCTCCAGGGGAAGGCTTTTCCTCTCTGTCAGCTCTGGAGGAAGAAGGTCTTTGTCTTCAATCTTTCCTGGGTTGAGGAGCTTCTCAGCCTCAGGAACCCAGTGTCCAAAGGACACGCTCTGCTCCTGGCGCTGCTTTCTTGGTGGTATGAGGTCCCAACTCTCTGCTTGCTTCTCTTTCCTTTTATCTCTTGAGAGATAAAAGGTGGTGCAGTCCCCACCCTAGGGAAATTCCCTTTACCTTAGATCAGGGAGGAGACCTGGGTAAGTGTGGTGATACAATCCCACCCTAATCCTCTCAACATAAAATTACAATCACAAAATGAAGGGCAAACACACAATACTGGGAATCATGGCCTAACCAAGTTGATACACACATTTTTTGGGGCCATACTTCAATCCATGACATCCCACCCTTTGGCCTCCCAAAATTACATTCTTGCAACATGCAAAACATATTCACCCCATCATATCATAGCAAAAGTCTTAAGTCCAAGTCCAAAATCCAAAAATTCCTCTTCATCTGTAAAATCTAGAATACAAGTTATCTGCTTCCAATGGTACAATGGCGGAACAGGCACAAGCTAGACATTTCCATTACAAATGGGAAAAACTGAAGGGAAAAAAGGCATAACAGGCACCAACGAAGTCAGCAGAACACATTACATAAGCCCTCAAAGCTCTGAAAATAATCCTCTGTTCTCTGAGACAATTTACACAATGACCTTGCCCTCCAGACTCTAGGTATTGGCCACACTCTCCGGATTCTAAGTGGAGGCCCCTCGGCCCTGGGCTTCAGCTCCACTTTCCAGGCTCACCGGGACTACAACTCTGCTCCTTCGGCTTTAGGCACACCATTTTCCTAGCCCATCTGAGTGGCACCTCCACCCTTAGAAACACCAGAGGCCATGGCTCCACTGTCACAAACCCCAGAGGTCCTGGCCAAACCTTCTAAGATTGAGGCAGCTCGGATTCTTGTGTTTCTTGTCTCATCAGCTTCTGCTTCCTGATTTCTTGGCCTCTTGGCTCCTCAGGCCTCATGCTCACATCTGCCCTGCTGGGGCAAGTGTTCCAAAGCTCTGTAGCTCCACTGATAAGTGCTCAGAGGCACCCCACTCTGCCAGGAAGCCTCCCACGCACAGGCACTCAGCTCTTTCGCTCCGTGGGTTGGCTCCAGCACAGTCTGGCGCTGGTCTCCTGGTTCTGCTGCTGATGGTTCTCTGCTGTTGCTGCTTCTCTTGTCGCTGTACACTCTCTGCTCTGCTTGTCCTCTGCCACTGTTGCAACTCTATCCATTCACAGTTTCAAAACCACTTCCATATTATAGGTATCTGTTAGAGCAGCACCCCACTCTCTTGGTACCAAATTCTGTCTTAGTCATCTAGTGTTGCCATAACAGAAATATCACAAGTGGACAGCTTTAACAAAGAGAAATTTATTTTCTCACAGTCTAGTACGTTAGAAGTCCAAATTCAGGGTATCAGCTCCACAGGAATGCTTTCTCTCTCTGTCAGCTCTGGAGGAAGAAGGTCCTGTCTTTGGTCTTCCCCTGGTCAAGGAACTTCTCAGACGCAGGGACCCTGTGTCCAAAGGACGTGCTCTGCTTCTGGTGCTGCTTTCTTAGTGGTACGAGGTCCCCAACTCTCTGCTTGCTTCCCTCTCCTTTTATCTCATGAGAGATAAAAGGTGGTGCAGGCCCCACCCCAGGGGAACTCCCCTTACCTTGGATCAGGGAGCAGACCTGCTTAAGGGCGATGATATAATCCCACCTTAATCCTCTCAACATAAAATTACAATCACAAAATGTAGGACAACCACACAATACTGGGAAGCATGGCCTAGTCAAGTTGATACATACATTTTTGGGGAGACATACTTCAATCCATGATAAGCTATGTGTATTATTATTTGTTTTACGGGCCCATCTAGTCATTGGCTGAAGGGTGAACCTCAGGAGTGACTTCAGTACTGAGTTAAAAGGGTGCTCTGGGGGCATACTCTGTCAGACTACTAAGTCTAGTCTTTTTTTGTGAGTTAGAACTTTGTTCTACATTTTTCAGCAGCTCTGTCCAGGACCCTCTATTGTGATCCCTGTCAGAGCAGTCAGTGGTAGTAACTGGGCACCATCTAGTTGTGCTGGACTTAGTCTGGTAGAGGCTGTAGTAGTTGTGGGTCCATTAGTCCTTTGGACTAATCTTTCCCTTTGTCTTTGGTTTTCTTCACTCTCTCTTGCTCCAGATGGGGTGGGACCAGTGGTGTATCTTACATGGCTACTCACAAGCTTTTGAGACCCCAGACACTACTCACCGAAGTAGGGTGTAGAACATTTTCTTTATAAACTATGTTATGCCAATTGAGCTAGACATCCCCCGAGGCTATACAAAAATTTGTATGAAGTAGTATTATGACAAATTTTGAAATCTGAGTCTTTCACAAGATAATGCTTATTATATTATGGAATTGCAATAACTTTCAATACTTTTTCACAGGTTAAAAATGCATTATGTCATTGGGACAGATAAAAGAAGAGATTGATACATATCGTTAAGCCAGAAATGATGAAGTACTTGAAAAATTATAAGGACATAGCTACAGAACACAGCAGCTGGTCTGAAAGGAACTTCTACTGGTCAAATCTGTTATAATTTGAGGACCTAAATAAATAACAACTGTAATGAATTATAGCCAGTTGAATAAAACAGAAATCCATGAGTCAATACAGACACTAAATTAAACAAATGAATGAATGAATGATTAAATAAATAAATGAAGAGAAAAGTCTTTCTTACAAGAGTGTCAGCAAACAAATATAAAATAAATGACAGAAAACCAGTATTTTGTGGCCGTGATAGGAATAACAGATGCAGCCAAGAACCATCAACAGATGCTAAAACTAGTATGTCAAAATACGATAAGAAACAATTATTTACATACAGAGAAGAAACTGGTAGACCCTCACCTTAATCAAGTGATCAAAGTTAACATCAGCAATAGTGGACAATGGCACCACGTGTCCCCTAATGTGATGCACTCTGAAATGTGTCTTGGGAATATCAGTAAATTCTACTTAGGCTATTGTAAAGTTTGATATGAGAGGACAGGAAGTTGAAGAGTCAGCAATAAATGAAAAAAAAAACAGGGTCAAATATTTAACCTCTTTCTATCAACTACAATAAAAACATGTAACTGGAAACATTTGTTATTAAAACGGCTGTGACATAAGTAGGGATCAAGAACATAAATAGTGTTAGGTGATTTAAAAGAATTAATCACAGCAATAATAAAGTAGTATTTCTGTGCTTAACTTTTAATATGAAATTATAATTTTGTTTTATCTGTTGAAATTCTAATTTCTTTAAAGTTACCTGCAAACCTGCTGCTGTCTAACATGTTATTTAAGCATTCCACATTACTAAATAGGAATGGACATGATCACCCCTAAACAGCATCTACACCTAACTGTGGGGTCGGTTTTTTGGTCTACATTGAGTGTCTGCAGTGTACAATAGAACTCTTTCCTTTCTCATGTAGAATTAAGTTGACTAATTACTCTATCCAGTCTCTTTGAGGCTAGGGAAAGTTTGTTAAATTCCTGCTCCTTCCACTCCAACTTGTATATGAATGCAAAGTTCCATAATCTACTAAAGGTCCCCAGGTTTACTTAACTATGGCTCTACTACATAAAATTAAACCATGCCTAAAGCTTAATATCCTCAATACCAAGAAAAGGAATACAGTCATAATCAGCAATTTTCATTACACTGAATTAATCGAAATAGAAAGAATACAAATAAACATCCTACCTGTTCTGGCATAGCTCCATGATCAATTCCAGTCTTCAATAATCTGTAGCAATTACCAAAGAGATCCCATTTTGTGAGATCATGAGCACTAAAATAAACAAAAATGCATTAACTTTATTCTAGAGTGCAAGAAAATTAAAAATTGAGTTCAGTTTCACTGGCTGAATGAATAAATTCATTTTCTGGTAATATTAAGATCCAAAAAGGAAATGTTCAAGTGCTCAAATTTAGAAAGGAAGAAAGAAAAAAAAAAAAAAAGAGGCTGATGTTAGGAATTTATTAAAAGGAAGCAACAATAAAACCTCATACATTTAGCTGAAGATTATTACCGCCATATATTCAACCTAAGCTTCTATTCCATAGGTGGGTAACCTTTCTTTCTAACATATTCTAAAACACATTTTAACCGACATGCATGTTTGTGAAAGAGATATTTGTATTCATGAGATGGAGATAAAGAAAGACAAAACCAGAGGAAAGGAAATATAGAAAAGATCAAAAACTTTACCACAGCTATTTACATGGGCAGAGGGCATTAGAATGAGCTAATGCTGACCTCTGAAATTCTTACAAGCTCTACTACTGAACACTGTCCCTTTGACGCTGGCTGGCAACTTTGATTTTCAAAAGTCAAAATATTTTTTTAAATAAGTTTGTTTCACCTTAGAATTCCGAACAATTTATTAGTGTATAAACAAAACCCTGGTGGCGTAGTGGTTAAGCGCTACGGCTGCTAACCAAAGGGTTAGCAGTTCGAATCCGCCAGCCATTCCTTGGAAACTCTATGGGGCAGTTCTACTCTGTCCTATAGGGTCACTACGAGTTGGAATCGACTCGATGGCACTGGGTTTGGTTTTGGTTAAACAAAAGGCTTAGATTTTAGAAACCGCTTTTGAACTTTTAGGTGTTCGTTGATATAAAGGCTACACACAGACATTCTTTTGACAACAAAGTTCTCTGCTTTCCTTTCTTCATGGAGAAGAAAAATCTATCTCACTACAAGAGATACGTAAGTTACAATTTGAAAATAATCCTTATTACATTGACTTGAGCCTTTTTTCCTTACTAAAATCCAACTGCTCTGTCTACTCAGTAAGTATATAATAACAAAACTATAAAAAGAACAATGCAGGAAAAAAGATGACAAAAACAACTTTTATGGTTTTCCCCCAAATCTTCTTAGCAAGATTTCTAAGAGCTATCAACTGGAAAGTAAACCTATAAAACTCTAGTCATAGAATTCTGCTGCCGTTGAGTAGCTATCAACTCATAGCGACCCTGATAGGACAGGGGAGAATTGCCCCATAGTTTCCAAGGAGCTCCTGGTGGATTCGAACTGCCGACCTTTTTGGTTAGCGGCCATAGCACTTAACCACTATGCCACCAGGGTTTCCAGCCATAGAATAAGTCCATCTAATTTCTTAATACTATGACAAACTTCTACAGTACAGTGAGTGATAAATCTCTTATAATAACAAAACAATTCATCTGGAAGAAATCTGAAAATTTAAGAAAATATACCAATTATTTCTCTAAAATTTTCTATAATAATATGGATGTGAAACATTAAAAAGATACTCAGTCTCTTCTGTCTGTTACTATATGCTATTCACTAAATCTATTTTAAATAAAGCCACATACTTGTGAAAAGAAGTTAACCGTTTTAAGGTAGAAAGAACATTGTAAATGTCATCATCATCAGCTTCTTCTCCCTAAAAATAAAAAGTAATCATCTCATTACCATAATTTGACTCATCCTCATATTCATAAGAAAACTTTTTAATACTTGCTGTCAAAATAAAAATTCTTTTTATTATATAATAATATATATTCACTATAGATAAATAAGAAAATACAAACAAGCAACAAGGAAAAAAACCCAACACCCATAATCCTAACACACAGAAATAACCAATTTTTAACCTTTATAAACAATACTGTGATACACTTGATTTTATACACTTCTCGAATTAATACCATAGGATAAACTCTTTGAAACTAAAATTACTTGGTGAAAGAGTATGTACTCTAAAGATTTCAATGACTGTTTGAAAGATTTTACTGATTACCAGTTAATTCTGTAGCTTGAAAATCACAACGCAAAATCATAAATACTGGTTAAAAAAAAGAAAAGCTCTAATAGCAGAGATGTTTAAAAAACCAGTTACATGGATTAAAAAGAAAATCCTATCAGCACAGCTGACAGAGCATAGAGAGCTGCGGGGGTTCCAGATTGTCTTATACAGATTGGGGGAGAGGGGAAAAGGGAAATCACAAAGGTAATCAGAAAAACCACCAGTGGAGATGCTTGCTGCTATCTTGGACACACCACTGGGTGTAGGTGCCCCTTACAAGCATACTTAATTTGTATGTTCTGTTCATCACCACATCATAGTAATTCAGGAATATTAAAATGCAAATTAGGGCCCAGGAATAAGGAATGACAAAATTAGTTAAGAAAGTTAAACCTGAAGAATATTTTTCTTAAAAGAGAAAATCGTTTTTATGAAACAGACTATTTAAATGAAAATAAAGTATGACCAAGCTTGAACTTTACAGGATGCACAACTGCAATAATGCCAAGTTTTAAAAAAGGCATAGAATACATCTAGTAGATTTTATTTAAAAAATACAAACAATATGCACACTCATCTACCTTGAAAAATTATTAGCCAAAATTATTATATGGAAACATTAACTTAAACAGACCTCCTGCAGTAAGTCTTCCACAGAATGATTAAACCGATCTACAAATTCATCAATTAGCTGGCTTCGAGCTATGTCAACTCTGTTCTGAATGGTATATTCTTCGCTGCATAAGATGCTGTAGGTTTTACTACAGGCTTCTAGAACATCTGATTCTACATGTTTCTCCACAACAAACTTAATCTGCTTTAATAAAGCATCCAGGTGCTGAAAAGGAAAAACAAAAAACACAACAAAGATATTTAGATTAACAACAAAAAAGAAAAATTACCATCTGTGAAATAATAAGCCTATATATGATTACATTAAAATAAAACAATTAATAAAGTTGAGTATAATAGTAGTTTCAATTTCATAACATCTTACCTTTTCCATTCTACCAGTGCTATAGATTTCTAGATCAAAATACTGTGGGATCTGCAGCAAGTTTGCTACCTTCTCAGCATCTGCGGAATACTAGAAGAGAAGCGCAGAAAAAAATAATTATTTTCACAAAACAGTGTTATCAAACTCAGTGGCATATTATCACAAAAACGTAAATTAAAATGTACCTTTGATAACAACATAGGAAGTGTGATAATAAAATGCTCTGTCAATTTGTTTCTATCATCGATTTGAGTTTTCCTTTCTTTGGCAGTTAGCACCTAGAAAACAAACTCGAATGAGCAAAAAATCTTATAAATCTTAAATGTTACACAGAATGATAAAGCATCGTAACTGAGAACTTTAAAAAAAGCTTAAAAAACTAATTATTGAAACAAGTACATCTAGTTTTATGCAAATTTCTATTTAACACGCACTGGTTTTTTGGTGGCATAGTGGTTAAGAGCTTGGCTGCTAACCAAAAGGTCAGCAGGCCCATCCATCAAATACTCCTTGGAAGCCCTTATGGGGTGCTTCTACTCTGTCCTGTACGGTGGCTCTGAGTTGGAATCAACTCGGCTGCAAGAGGTTTGGTTTTTTTGGTTTTATTTTTACTTTGGAGCCCTAGTGGTGCAGCGGTTAGACACCTGCCTGATAACCAAAAGGTCTGTGGTTGAAACCACTAGCCACTCTGAGGTGCTCCGTGGGAGAAAATATAGCAGTCTGCTTCCATAAAGATTTAGTCTTAGAAATCCTATGGGGTAGTTCTACTCTG
The DNA here is from genome assembly GCF_030014295.1 of Loxodonta africana. NCBI lineage: Eukaryota > Metazoa > Chordata > Mammalia > Proboscidea > Elephantidae > Loxodonta > Loxodonta africana. The sequence continues at coordinate 41,980,714 of NC_087367.1, read as the reverse complement.
TCCTATAGGGTAGCTGTGAGTTGGAATTTGACTCAATAGCAATGGTGGTTGGCTGATTTCTGGTTTAGTATTTTATAGAACAGCTACTTAATTAAGAATTTCTAGATTTTAGACAAGTTACTAATTGTTTAGATTAAATAAACTTTCTATAAAACCACAATAGTGAATATAAAAATACTGGGACCAATGTGGAAATAATTTTTCTAGAGTTTTCATCTCAATGTGTAGCAGTGCCCTATGTGAAATGCACATGAAAAACCAAATCTGCTGCCGTCGAGTCAATTCCAACTCACAGGGACCCTACACGACAGAGGAGAACCACCCCATATGGTTTTCAAGAAATGCCTGGTGGATTCAAACCACTGGCCTTTTGGTTAGTAGCTGTAGTTCTTAACCACTACGCCACCAGGGTTTCCTAAACACACATTATTTTTTCTCTTAATATTGAGCAGAAAGGTAACTTTTATTCATTAATTTATTTTTACTGAGCTTTAGGCTAAAGTTTACAGCTCAATTTTCTCACACAAAAATTAATACAAATATTATGTGACACTAGTTGCAATCCATATAATGTGACAGCATACTTCCCCTTTCCACCCTGGGTTTCCCCTGTTCATCCAACTAGCTCCTGTCCCTTCCTGTCTTCTCATCCTGCCTCCAGACAGGAGCTGCCCATTTGGTCTCGTGTTATCTGCTTGAACTAAGAAGTACACTCTTCATGAGTATTATTTTATGTTTTATATAGTACAGTCTAATCTTTGCCTGAAGAGTTGGCTTCAGAAGTGGTTTTAGTCCTGGGTTAACACAGCATCTGGGGGCCATGGCTTCAGGAGTTCCTCAAGTCTCCGTCAGACCATTAAGTCTGGTCTGTTTATGTAAACACACTTTTTTTTTTTTTTTTCAATTGTGCTTTAGGTGAAAGTTTACAGGTCAATTCCTCATACAAAAATTTATACATACGTTGTAATGTGACACTAGTTGCAACCCCATACACTGTGTCAGCACACTTCCCCTTTCTACCCTGGATTTTCTCTTGTCAATCCAACCAGCTCCTGTCCCTTTCTAACTTATCCTGCCTCCAGACGGAAGCCACCCATTTGGTCTCATATATTTGCAGGAACTAAGAACCACCGTCCTCAACAGTATTATTTTATGTCTTATAGTCCAGTCTAATCTTTGTCTGAAGAGTGGGCTCCTGAATGGTCTCAGTTCTGGGTCAAAAGAGACTCCGGGGACTATGGCTTTGAAGGTTCCTCCAATCTCGGTTAGACACTTTTATGTGAATTTGAGTTCTGCACCATGCTTTTCTCCTGCTCAGCCAGGTACTCTCAGTTGTGTTCCCTGTCAGGGTGGTCATTGGTGGTGGCTGAACACCGTCTAGTTCTTCTGGTCTCGGGCTGATAAGAGCCTCTGGTTTATGTGGCCCTTTTGTCTCTTGGGCTCATATCTTCCCTGCGTCTTTGGTGTTCTTCATTCTCCTTTACTCCAGGTGGGTTGGGACCAACTGATACATCTTAGATGGCTGCTTGCAAGCTTTTAAGATCCCAGACGGAATCACCAAAGTGGGATGCCGGAAACTGTTAGGCCAGTAAACCTAGATGTCCCCCGAAACCATGGTCCCTATACCCCAGCCCCTGCTACTCTGGTCCTTGAACTGTTTGGTTGTGTTCAGAAAACTTAGTTTTTGGTTTAGTCCAGTTGTGCTGACTTCCCCTGTATTGTATGTTGTCTTTCACTTCACCGAAGATGATTCTTATCTACTATCTAGTTGAATTCCCTTCTCCTCCCTTCCCACCCTCATAACCATCAAAGAATATTTTCTTCTGTGTTTAAACCTTTTCTTGAATTCTTATAATAATGGTCTCAAACAATATTTGTCCTTTTGCAACTGACTAATTCCACTCAGCATAATGCCTTCCAGATTCATCCATGTTGTGAGATGTTTCAAGGATTCATCATTGTTCTTTATTGTTGCGTAGTATTCCATTTTGTGTATGTACCATAATTTGTTTATCCAATCATTTGTTGATTGGCATTTAGGTTGTTTCCATCTTATTGCTATTGTGAACAGTGCTGCAAAGAACATGGGTGTGTATATATCTGTTCGTGTGACAGCTCTTATTTCTCTAGGATATACTCCAAGGAGAGGGATTGTTGGATCGTATGGTTCTTCTATTTCTAGCTTTTTAAGGTAGTGCCAAATCAATTTCCAAAGTTGTTGTACCATTTCACATTCCCACCAGCAGTGTGTAAGTGCTCCAGTCTCTCTACAACCTCTCAGCATTATTTTGTGTTTTTTTTGGATTAATGCCAGTCTTGTTGGGGTGAGAGAGTATCTCACTGTAGTTTTGATTTGCATTTCTCTAATGGCGAATGATCCCGAGCATTTTCTCATGTATCTGTCAGCCGTCCAAATGTCTTCTTTGTTGATGTGCATGTTCATATCATTTCCCCCTTTTTTAATTGGGTGTTTGTCTTTTTCTTGTTGAGGTTTTGCAGTATCTTGAAGATTTTAGAGATTAGACCCTGATTGGATATGTCATAGCCAAATTTCTTTTCCCAGGCTGTAGGCTGTCTTTTTATTCTTTTGGTGAAGTCTTTTGATGAGCATAAATGTTTGATTTTCAGAAGCTCCCAGTTATCTAGTTTCTCTTCTGGTGTTTGTGCATTTTTAATAATGTTTTCTATATTGTTTATGCCATGTATTAGGGCTCCTAGGGTTGTTCCTATTTTTTCTTCCATGATCTTTATTACTTTAGATTTTATATTTAGGTCTTTGATCTGTTTTGAGTTCGTTTTTGTACACGGTGTGAGGTATGGATATTGCTTCATTTTTTTAACAGATGGACATCCACTTATGCCAGCACCATTTGTTAAAGAGAGTGCCTTTTCTGTATTTAATGGACTTTGGGACTCTGTCAAACTTCAGCTGCTCAAAGGCGGATGAATTTACATCTGGATTCCCAATTCTGTTCCACTGGGTCTATGTATCCGTTGTTGTACCAGTACCAGGCTGTTCTAATTACCATGGCAGTACAATAGGTTCTAAAATAAGGTAGTATGAGGCCTCCCACTTTTATCTTCTTCATCAGTAACACTTTACTTATCCAGAGCCTCTTCTCTTTCAGATGAAGTTGGTGATTTGTTTCCCCATCTCATTAAAAAATGTCACTGGAATTTGGATTGGGATTGTACTGTATCTGTATATTGCTTTAGATAGAATAGACATTTTCACAATATTGAGTCTTCCTATCCATGAACAAGGTATGACTTTCCACTTATGAAGTTTGCTTTTGGTTTCTTGAAGTAGTGTTTTGCAGTTTAATTTGTACAGGTCTTTGAAGTCTCTGGTTATATTTATTCCTAAGTATTTTATCTTTATGGGGGCTACTGTAAGTGGCATTGACTTGGTGATTTCCTTTTAGAAGTTCTATTTGTTGGTGTAGAAGAATCCAACTGATTTTTCTATGTTTATCTTGTAACCTGATATGTTGTTGAAATCTTCTAACAGTTCCAGCAGTTTCCTGTGGATTCCTTGGGGTTTTCTCTATAAACAGGGATACTTTTACTTCTTCCTTACCAATCTGGATGCCCTTTATTTCTTTTCTTTGCCTTACTGCTCTGGTTCAGACCTCCAGCACAGCACTGAGTAAGAGTGGTGATGAAGGGCATTCTTGTCTGGTTCCTATTCTCAAGGGGAAGGCTTTCAGACTCTCTCCATTTGGGATCATGTTGGCCGTTGGCTTTGTATAAATGCCCTTTATTATGCTGAAGAATTTCCCTTCCATTCCTACTTTGCTGAGAGTTTTTATCATGAATGGGTGTTGGGTTTTGTCAAATGCCTTTTCTGTATCAATGGGTAAGATCATGTGGTTCTTTTGTTTTATTTATGTGATGGATTACACTGATTGATTTTCTAATGTTGATCCATCCCTGCATTCCTGATATCAATCTCACTTGTATATAGTGAATTATTTTTTTGATATGTTCTTAAATTCTATTGGCTAGAATTTTGTTGACAATTTTTGCGTCTATCTTCATGAGGGATACTGTCTGTAATTTTCTTTTTTTGTGGTGTCTTTAACTGGTTTTGATATCAAGGTTATGGTGACTTCGTAGAATGAGTTCGGGAGTAGTCTATCCTTTCTAAACTCTGAAATACTTTTAGTAATAGTGGTGTTAACTGTTCTCTGAAAGTTTGACAGAATTCTCCAGTGAAGCCATCAGGGCCAGGGCTTTTGTTTGTTGGGAGTTTTTTAATTACCTCTTCAATCTCCTCTTTTGTTATAGGTTTATTTAGTTGTTCTACCTCTGTCTGTATTAGTTTAGGTTAGTAGTGTGTTTCTAGAAATCTGTCCATTTCCTCTAGGTTTTCAAATTTGTTGGAGTAGTATTTTTCAAAATATTCGGTTATGATTCTTTTAATTTCAGTTGGGTCTCATTTCTTATTTGGGTTATTTGCTTCCTCTCCTGTTTTTCTTTTGTCAGTTTGGTCAACGGTTTATCAATTTTGTTGATCTTTTCAAAGAAGTGGCTTTTGGTCTTGTTAACTCTTTCAATTGTTTTTCTATTCTCTATTTCACTTATTTCTGCCCTAATATTTATTATTTCCTTTCTTCTGGTGCCTAAGGGCTTCTTTTGCTGCTCTCTCTGTTTGTTTGAATTGTAGGATTAATGTTTTGATTTAGGTCTTTCTTCTTTTTGGATGTGTACATTTATTGCCATAAATTGACCTCTGAGCACTGCTTTTGCTCTGTCCCAAAGGTTCTGGTAGGATGTGTTTTCATTCTCATTTGAGTCTATGTATTTCTTTATTCCATTCTTGATTTCTTCTATAACACAGTAATTTTTCAGTAAGGTGTCGTTTAGTTTCCATAGTTTGTCTTAACGTATTTTGGAGCCCCGTCACTGGGTGCATAGATGTTTATTATGGTTATGTACTCCTGGTGTACTGAACTTTTAATCATTATATAGTGTCCTTCCCTATTCTTTGTGGCGGATTTTGGGCTTTAAAAACTATTTTGTCAGAGATTAATATTGCCACTCCTGAACTGTTTTGATTGTTGTTTGCTTGCTACATTATTTTCCACCGTTAGAGTTTTAGTTTGTGTCTTTTGAGTCTAAGGCATGTCTCTTGTAGGCAGCATACAGACAGATCTTTTTTCTTTTTAATATATTCTGCCACTCTTTGTCTATCGGTGCATTTAGTCCATTTACATAGGTATGAGTTTAGTGCTGCCAATTTGATGTATATTTTTGTGGTGTTGACAGTTTCTTTGTTCCACTTAATTTTCTGTGCTGAGTCGTTATTTACATGTTTTCATTGTTGTTGATTTTGTATTTGCTGAATCTTTATATTTTTCTTCTTTTTTATTTTGATGTGTCAGATTGTTAGTTTCCTTTGTGGTTACTTTAAATTTATCTCCATTTTTCTCAGTTTAAACCTGTCTTTTATTTCTTGATATCACCTTAACTTTCTCTTCATATGGAAGTTCTATAACTACACTATTTAGTCCCTCTTTTTTGGTTTAATGCTGTCATCTTCTACATACTGACATCTCTTTCTCCCTATTTTCAGTGTTTTAGCTTTGACTTATTTTTGTGACTTCCCTATCTGGGTTGATATCTGGTTGTTCTGTTGTGTGTTCTAGACTTGGGTTGTTACCTGGTATTACTGATTCTTTAACTGGGTGACTCCCATTAGTGTTTCCTGTAATTTTGGTTTGGTTTTTACAAATTCCCTTAGCTTCTGTTTATCGGGAAATGTCCTAATTTTGCCATCATATTTGAGAGACAGTTTTGCTGGATACATAATTCTTGGGTGGCAATATTTTTCCTCAAAGGCTTTGTATGTGTCATTTCATTGCCTTTTTGACTGCATGGTTTCTGCTAAGTGGTCTGAGCTCTTTCTTATTGACTCTCCTTTGTAGGTGACTTTTCATTTATCCGTAGCTGTTCTTAAAATTCTCTATCTTTGGTTTTGGCAAGTCTGATTATAATATGTCTTGGTAGCTTTCTTCTGGGAATCAACCCTGTGTGGGATTCAATGAGCTTCTTCGATAGATATCTTTTTGTTTTTTATGATATTAGGGAAGTTTTCTGCCAACAAATCTTCAACAATTCTCTCTGTATTTCCTGTTACCCTCCCTGTTCTGGACTCTAATCACTTGAAGGTTATTGATAGAGTCTCACATAATTCTTAGGATTTCTTCATTTTCTAAAATTCCTTTATCAAATTTTTCTTAAACTGGTGTCAAGTGCTTTATCTTCAATCTCACTAATTTTGAATTCCATTCCCTCAATTCTACTCTTATGACATTCTACTGAGTTGTCTAATTCTGAAATTTTATTGTTAATCTTTTGGATTTCTATTTTCTGTCTCTCTATGGATTCTTGTAGCCTATTAAATTTGTCGTTTTGCTCTTGTATAACCTTCAAAGATTCCTCTATTGCTTTATCTGAGTGTTCTTTGACTTGGTATGCATTTTGCCTGATCTCCTCTCCTGATCTCTTGAAGAGCTCTGAATATTAACCTTTTGAATTCTACCTCCAGAAATTCAAATGCCTTCTCTTCCTTCAAACCCTGGTGGTATAGCGGGTAACAGCTACGGCTGCTAACCAAAAGGTGAGCAGTTTGAATTCACAAGGTGCTGCTTGGAAACCCCATGCGGTAGTTCTACTTTGTCCTGTAGGATTACTATGAGTCAGAACTGACTCGACAGCAATGGGTTTGGTGATTTTTCTATCTTCCTCCAAGAGGTTTCCTGGTTTTTTGTTTTAGATGCTTGCTGGAGCCCTCGTGGTCTGCCTCTTTATGTGATGTGATATTGACTGTTGTCTCCAAGCCATCAATAAGTTATTACATTTATTTATGTTTGCTTACTATGTCCTAGCTTCTTGTTTTTTTTGATATGCCAAAATAGGCTGGCGGAATGCACATACTTTTTAAATCAACTTTTAAATTCTTTAAATTATATTTTTAATTCTACTTAAATTCTTTTTTTTTGGTGGTAAAAAATACATATAACACAAAGTTTGCCATTTTAACCATTTTTAAGCATACAATTCAGCAACATTATGCTCACCAAGTTGTGCTATCATCATCACTATCCATTTCCAAAAGATTTAAAGAACCAAAACCAAACCCAATGCCGTGGAGTCGATTCCGACTCATGGCAACACTATAGGGCCTGGGAGAACTGCCCCATAAGGCTTCCAAGGCTGTAAATCTTTATGGAAGCAGACTGCCACATTTTTCTCTTATGGAGCAGCTGGTGGGTTTGAACTGCTGATCTTTCAGTTGGCAGCTAGTGCTTTAACCACTGCACCACCAGGGCTCCTTCTCAAAATTTTTACATTACCCCAAATAGAAATTTAACACATCGTCAGCAATCCCTCTAATTCCTCTCTCCTAACAATCCCTCCCACTAATAAATCTTTTGTCTCTCTATATATTTGCCTGTTCTATACAGGAGCTCTCTTATCCTCAGTTTCGCTCTCTACGGTTTCAGTTACCCACGGTCAACTGCAGTTCAAAACTGTTAAATGAGTACATAGCAAGATGAAATCTCACCCCATCATTCACTTAACTTTTATTATAGTATGCTGTTATAATTGTTCTATTTTATTCTTATTGTTGATAATCTCTTACTGTGTCTGATATATAAATTAAATTTACTACAGGTATGTATGTATAGGACAAATCATAGTACGTACAGAGTTTGGTAGTATCTGCAGTTTCAGGCATCCACAGGAGGTCTTTAAATATATCCCCTGCAGGGGGGACTACTGTATATTTTATATAAGTGGGATCATTTAATACTTGTCCTTTTGAGTCTGATTTCACACAGCATAATGTTTTCAAGGTTCATCCTTGTCAAAGTATCAAAATTCCATTTTTTTTATGGCTGAATAATATTCCATTGTCTGTGTATACCAATTTTTTTGTATGATTCATCTGTTGTTGTCCACTTGGGCTGTTTCCACCTTTTTGCTACTGTGACTACTGCTGCAATGGACATTGGTATACATGTACCTGTTTAAGACCTTGCTTTCAAGTCTCATGGCTATATACTTAGTAGTGGAGTTGCTGGAAAATTGGACATTACATAACTCCTGATATGATGTATCAGGTGTATAAAAATCATTCTTGCCAAAAATCTATAACCTGATTCTGATGAAGCCTTTAGCACAAACTTTCAGATTACAAAAAATTCAGGATGGAGAGAAACAAGTAGTACCATGAAGTGACAATAAGAAAAACTTGGAGGGAAAAATATCAGCTCCCCCCCACTCCCATTAAAAAAAAAAAATTATTATTATTTTTTTTTAGTTGTTCTTGATTATTGGGAGAAGAATATTACAATTTTCAACTATAATTGTTGAAGCATATATTTCTCTTTTCAATTCTTTTTGTTTCATGTAATTTGGACTCTGCTGTTAGATATTTATAAATATATAATTATAGCGTTTCAATATGTTGAACCCTTTATCATTATGAAATGTCCCTCTTTGTCTTTAATAACATTTGTCTTAAAGTCTGTTTGTCTAATATTAATAACATCTCCAGCATTTTTATGATTCCTCTTTGCATGGCGTATCTTTTCCTATTCTTCTACTTTTAACATATTTATGTTCTTGAATCTGAAGTGTCACTGGTAGAAAGACTATGGATAGACCTTGCTTTTTTATCCAGTTTGAAAATTTCTTTCGATTGGAGTATCTACGATATTCATATTTAATTTTTTATATGGCCCCATTTACATCAGCTATTTGTTTCCTTTATGTCTCATATCTTTTTTGTTCTTCCGTTCTACCCTGCCTTCTTTTAAGTTGTTGTTGTTAAGTGTCGTTGAGCTGATTCCAACTCATACAGACACTATAGGACAGAGCAGAACTGCCCCACAAGGTTTTCTGGGCTGTAATCTCTATCGGAGCTGACTGCTAGGTCTTTCTCCCATGGAGCTGGTGGGTGGGTTTGAACCACCAACCTCTCAGTTAGCAGCCAACTGTGTAAACATTGCACCACCAGGGCTCCTTTCTTTTACGTTAGACAAACATTATTTTAGTATACCATTTTAATTTTACTGCCGATTTTCTCTTTTTGGAGGTCTGAGTGGTTACTCTAGAGAGTATAATATCCATCTTTAACTTATGACTATTTCCTGTTAATATTAAATTAATTCCAGCAAAATAACAATTCTGTTCCTATATATTTCCACTTCCCTTTGTTACTACCATCAGACATACTACATTTATGTGTTTTAATTTCACCACTACAGTGCTATAATTATTGCCTTAAATAATCTCATGCATTTTTAAGGAAATTAAGAAAAAAAAAATACATATCCTTTTATGTTGTTGATAGGTGCTGTCAAGTTGGTTCTGACTCATAGCAACCAAGAGAATGAAACACTGCCCACTCCTGTCCTATCCTCACAATCCTTGTTATGCTTGAGCTCATTGTTGCAGCCGCTGTGCCAATCCATCTTGTTGAGGGTCCTCCTTTTTTTTTGCTTACCTTCTACTTTACCAAGCATGATGTCCTTCTCTAGGGACTGTCCTTCCTGATAACACGTCCAAAGTATGTGAAACAGTCTTGCCATCCTTGCTTCTAAGGAACATTTCAGCTATACATCTTCCAAGATAGATTTGTTCGTCCTTCTGACAGTCCATAGTATGTTTAATGTTCTTCTTCAACAGCACAATTCAAAGGTATCATTTCTTCTTCAGTCTTCTTTATTCATTGTCCAGTTTTCACAAGCATATGAGAGGACAGAAAATACCATGGCTTGGGTCCGGCACACCTTATTCCTTAAAGTGACATCTCTGCTTTTCAACACTTAAAAGAGACCTTCTGCAGCAGATTCACTCAATGCAACGCATCGTCTGATTTCTTGACTGCTGTTTCCACGGGCACTGATTGTAGATGCACGCAAAATGAAATCCTTGACAACTTCAATGTTTTGTTTATCGCGATGTTGCTTATTGGTCCAGTTGTGAAGATTTCTTTTTTTTATGTTGATGTGTAGTCCATACTGAAGGGTGTAGTCTTTGATCTTCATCAATAAGTGCTTCAAGTCCTCTTCACTTTCACTAAGCAAGGTTGTGTCATCTGCATACTGCAAGTTGTTAATGAGTCTTTCTCCAGTTCTGATGGCATGTTCTTCTTCATACAGTCCAGCTTCTCAGAAAATTTGCTCAGCATACAGATTGAATAAGTATGGTGAAAGGACAGAACCCTGATGCACATCTTTTTTGATTTTAAAACATGCAGTATCCCCTTGTTTTGTTTGAATGACTGTCTCTTGGTCTATGTACAGGTAGCCTTTTATATCTACCCACATATTTATCATTTCTGGTGTTCTTCATTCCTTCTTGTGTATTAGAAGTATCATCTGATATTACTCGTTAAGAGTCTGAAGGACTTCTTTTAGTATTTTTTGAAAGGCAGGTCTGCTGGCAACAAATTCTTTCATTGTTTATCTGGGAACACCTTTATTTTGCATTCATTTTTAAAATATAGTTTTACTGGATGCAGAATTCTTGGCAGGCAATTTTGTTGTCTTTCAGCACACTGTATGTCATTCTACTCACTCTGGCTTTCACTGGTTTCCAATAAGAGGTCAACTGATGAGCAGTCAGTCACCAGATAAATTGTTTAAGATTTTTTTCTTTTTGTCTTTGGCTTTTGATAGTTTGACTATGATGTGCCTAGGTGTGTTTTTTATGTTTATCCTACTTGGGGATTTGTTAAGCTTCTTGGATCTGTGAATTGTTTTTCATCGAATCTGGAAAGTTTTCAGCCATTCAAATTTTTTCCCTGCCCCTTTAACTCTCTCCTCTCTGGGACTCTCATTACACATACTTTGGTGCACGTGATGTTGTTCCACACGTTTCTGAGGCTTTTTTCATTTTTCTTCAATTTTTTTCCCTCTCTGTTCTTCAGAATAGGTAATTCTTACTGATCCACCGTCAGGGTAATAGTTTTTCTACAACTCAAACCTGCTACTGAGCTCATCAAGTAGAATGCTAAATTTTTGTAACTATACTTTCCAACTCTAGTATATTAAGTTCTTCATTATTGACATTCTATTTCTTGTTATTATATTTTCCTGTAATTCCTTGAACATATTTACAAGAACTGCACTGAGTCTTTGTCTGCTAGACCTAGTATCTGGGCCTACGCAGACGTCGTTTCTACTTTTCCCCTGAGTATGGTCATACTTATATGTTTCTTTGAAAACTGGATGTTTTTTGAATAATGTAATAACTACAGAATTGACTTATTTTTCTTTCATTTAACTTAAACTGTGTAATCTGTCATCCCTGTGGTTTGTGGCCACTGCTGCCTCTGTTCAGATTTTTTTATTCTTGTTGCCTTTTTAGTCTGTCTTCTCAGGGGTCACCCTTGTGTTTGAATAGATTAGTGGTTAGCCAATGATTCAGACAGAGGTACTCCAACAACTCAATCCTATCAGGTTTCTCCTCTCTGCTGAGTGTTCTGTTTGTAGGTAGAGAGCACATTCAAAGTTCAGCTAGTTTTTAAGTTTGCCTTGACTTTCACTTTGTGTTGGGTTGTCCTGGGTCTCCTTTGCCCATGCATGTAGTTGCCCAGTCAGCCAGAGATGAATGAAGCTGCAATCTAACCCTTTCATTTCCTAAACCAGGATTTCCTAATTTAATTTCTGGCTGGTCTACTGCTCTTGTCAACTTGGACCATAACCTGAGAATATCCAAGCTGTGGGTTTTTTCTGTTTGTATTTACTGAGTTTGCCACTTCTAGCTGACAAAGTTGAACATTACTATCATTCATCCCACACTGAGCTCATCCCTTCTGGCAGGAAAACTGCTGATTTTTGTGGCTAGCACTATACTGGTAAACTACAGTTCTTGCCAACCAAGCTTGCGGGGTGTGTGCGCATTGTAACCCCAGGCAAAAAAGCTGCAGGACTCCGAAGCTCCAGCATTTTTTCAAAAATAAATGCATCTCAATTTGTTGTCTACCTTTGGTGAGTTTCCAGAACCCTAATATGGTTGTTTATGACAATTTTTTCCTCATTTGTACTTTTCTTTCTCCAGAGACAAATTTGCCGATGTCTTCATGCCGCCTTACCCTGTAGTCCTTCTGTCTGTGATTTTCTCAATTCATCTTTAATATCAATAAAAACCATATTATTAACTCTATTTTACAGGTAAGAAAGTTAAGGTACAAAAATTAAACAACTACCTGAAAGTCACATAAATGCTAAATGGCAGAGGTTGCAAACTAGGCAGTTTGCCTTCAGAGACTGCCCGCAGTTTTAACAGATATGAATATAAAATTTCTTAAAGTACTAAATAAATAGTATAATATAAGCAGGTACAGGTGCTACAGCAGCATGGAGGGAACAACCCATTTTTGGAAGCTGAGTATAGCAGACAAGATATAAAGATGAAGCACCACAGAATGCATCGTTTTAAAAAATTCCATGTTTATATGAATAAAAATAGCAAGAAAACTTTCAAATAATTAAGACAGGTTATTATATTAAAAGCCTTATTGTGACTTCTCACTAATATTACTTACTCTCTTGCCAGTACCCCTTCCGACTGGAGGATGTGCCTCAGCAGCTTGACGAATTGTACAAACCATTAGTTCTATGAGGGCACTCTCTTGGCGGTCAGACATTGCTAAGGTAAAACAAAACACATTAGTATTAATAGTTTTGCAATAACCATGGAGTAAAAAATGAACATTATTATGAAAAGCAACTGTAACAATACTGTATTACTAATAATTTTAAAGACAGAAGTTAAGGTATAGTATATTTTGCCTTTTTTCTCTTTGTAAGAATACATGCTTATTATCATAAGTCAAATAAGAAAGAGGTAAAGAAAAAAGGTAACTCCGATCTCTCCCAATACCTAGCTTCTTCTAATGCCATGCTTCTAAGTTAGGTAATTCCAATATTTTACTGTATTTCCTTCTACATCATTTCAAGGCTCAGAATACGGTCTCCTTTGTTCCTCGATATTTATATATATTTAAAATATTAACAACAGATTTTGAATATCTTTCAAGTCAATACATAACAATATGAATAATTATCTTGAATAACTACAAAATGTTAAAAGGAATCTATGTACCACAACTTAGTCAAACTTCTCCTAATAATGGTCAATCAAAATATTTCCAGAAGAGGCAGGACCAAAACAGCAGAATAGTTGAATGCTTCCTGTTGGCCCTTTTAAAACAAAGACTCGAAAACATGAATGAATTGATTATATATGAAAATCTAGGAGCCCTGATCATCAAAGACAAAGCTGAAGAGTCAGACTGAGTGGCAAGAAGGAGAGACAATTCAAAAGCAGCGGAGAAGTGCCAGTCGTGAGGTCGCTGGAGCCCTGCTGCTGTGTCAGCTGGCGCATGTAAGCTGAGGTAAGCAGTAGCACATGGGACACGGCTCACCACGTCTAGTGAGGCCGGTGGTGGCAAGTCTGCGAACACCTCTAGAGACGGTTGGAAGCAGCACTGGACCTGCCGAAGTTAAGTGCAAGTGTCTAACCTACTGCACGGGGCAAAATAACCCCTATCCTCCAGAGTTTCACAGCAGAGAAGTGCTTCCCTCCCCTCACCCACTCCCCACCCCGCTCTGCTCCGACACCAGTTTGGCAATATCCAACAATGGCTACGAACCCTAAGCCAGGAACCCAGGGCTATCTGTGCCCACTACAGTTACACAGCTTTAAAAAACACCACACCCCCTAAGCCAGGAACTCAGGGCAGGTTGGGAGGCCCTGCCCCTTCACCCAGCCACTGGCATAAGAGGTCTACAGACTTGCAGCACTCTTCACCCTTGTCTAGGCCTGTGTGGGCCAGTCCAACATCCCATGCCTTCATTAGCACAGAAGAGCAGGGCACACACCTGAAGCCCATTTTTAACTGCAGCAGCCAAGGCGGAGCTACAGATTTGTGACATTTGACATCAACCTGCTCCTTAAGCAGGGGCCTCACCCACCCACACCAGGGGACTGAAGGTTGGCAGTATCACCCACTCCATCGGGCCACCCACAACAGGGGTCTGAGAACAGTCCCTCTAGCCAACAGCACCAGGTGCCCAAGGACTGGATGCAATACCTCCCACTGTGTGCTCTAGAGGACAAGGACATGCCCTGTACCCAGGCACTGGGGACAGCCATCAGTCCCCTGTCTTGCCTCAAACATAGTCCCCTATGGCAGCCAGATACCTGTGCCTGAACTGAACACCCCTATGCAGCCATGCCTGGCCATCTAGGACCGTAGGTCAGAGTCTGCACCACACACTCACTGGCTGACAACCTGGACGCCTGTGCTCACAAACCTAGTAGGAGCTCTAACCACCTGGAGAATAGGACATGAGAGCTTCAAAGATACCAATAACCAAAGCAGCTCACATGCCCAGCTGACTTGGTCCTATCAAAAAAAACAAAAAGTTAGGACACAGTAAAGGAACATACAATGAATAAATATGACTTGTAATGCCTCAGAGACAACAGTCAATATCAAATCACATGAAAAAGCAGGTCAAGACAGCTCCAGCAAGCGATCAAAATAAAGAATTAGGGCACTCTCCAGAGAAAGATAAGGTAACGGAACTATATGAGACAGAATTCAAAAGACTAATATACTAATATTCAAAAGATCTCACCAAGAGATCAGGAAGGAAATCAGGCAAAACTCATACAAAACCAAGGAAAACAGATAATGCAATAGAGGAATTCAGGAAAACAACACAACAACAGAACGACAAATTTAACAAGCTGCTAGAAACCACAGAGAGACAACAATTAGAAATCCAAAAGATTAATGATAAAATTTCAAAATTAGATAACTCAATGGCAGGTGATAGAAGCAGAATTGAAGCAATGGCAGACAGAATTAGCGAGATTGGAGATAAATTCTTTGATGCCAGGTTTATGTGAGGAAAAATCAGAAAAAAAGAATTTTAAAAAGTTAACAAAGTCTAATAATTACGTGGGATTCTGTCAAGAAGAAACACGTACGAGTTACTGGAGTACCAGAACACGGGGGAATAACAGAAAACAAAGAGAACTTTTGAACATTTGCTGGCAGTAAGCTTCTGTGACATCATGAAAGACGAGAAGATATCTATCCAAGAAGCTCAGTGAACTACACACCAGGTAGATCCCCCTAAAAAGTCACCACAACATATCATAATCAAACTTGCAAAACCAAAGACATAGAGAGGCAAGGAATAAACAAAAAGTTACCTACAAAGGGGAACCAATAAGACCAAGATCTGACTAAGCAGAAACCATGCAGACAAAAAGGCAATGGGATGACATAATAAAGCCTTGAAGGAAAAAAATGCCAACAAAGAATTATATATCCATCAAAACTGTCTCTCAAATAAGTTGGTGAAATTAGACAAACAAAAGTTAAGGGAATTTGTAAAAACCAAACAAAAATTACAAAATATATTAAAAGGAGTCCTCTGGTTAGAGAACCAACGATATCAGACAATAATCTAACACTAGAACACAGGACAGATCAATCAGTTCTCAACTCAGATAGGTAAGTTGCAAGAAAAAAAGTAAAAGCTAAAAGACTGAAAATAGGGAACCAGAGACATCGATATGTAAACGATGACAACGGCAATATAAAAAAGATGGATTAAACAGTGTAGTCACAGAACTTCCATATGAAGAGGAAGTTACAGCAGTATCAAGAAATATAAAATCAATTTAAACTTAGAAAAACGGGCAAATTTGAAGGTAACCACAAAGGAAGCTAACAAAGCTACCCATCAAAATAAAAAAGAAGAAAAATACAAAGACTCACCAAACAAAAATTAACAATAATGAAAAAGATGAAGAGGAAATACATAAAGAAAAGTGACTCATATGGAGAGTAGCATCTGGGGTCTTAAAAGCTTGTGAGTGGCTGTCTAAGTTACTCCACTGGTCTCACCCTGTCGGGAGCAGGGGAGAATGAAGAAAACCAAAGATACAAGGGAAAGATTAATCCAAAGGACTAATGGGCCACCTACTACAACTTCCACCAGACTCAATCCAGCACAACTAGATGGTACCTGGCTAACACCACAGACTGCTCTGACAGGGATCACAATAGAGGGTCCTGGACAGAGTTGGAGAAATATGTAGAACAAAATTCTAACCTACAAAAAAAGACCAGACTTACTGGTATGACAGAGACTGGGGAAACCCAGAGAATATGGCTCCTGGACATTCTTTTAACTAGTTACTGAAATCACTACTGAGTTTCACCCTTCAACCAACGATTAGACAGGCCCATAAAATAAATAAATAATACATGTAGCTCAACCACATATAGGAGACTAAATGGTCACACGAGCCCAAGGACGAGGAAAAGAAGGCAGGATGGGACAGGAAAACTGGACAAATGAAAACGGGGAACCCAAAATAGAAAAGGAGAGTGTTGACATACCATGGGGTTGTTAACTGGTGTCATAAAATAACATGCGTACTAACTGTTCAATGAGAAACTAGTTTGTTCTGTAAACCTTCATCTAAAATACAAAAATAAATAAATAAATGAACAAAGACCAGATTTACTGGCCTGATGGAGACTGGAGAAACCCTGAGACTATGGCCCCAGGCACCTTTTTAACTCAAGTATATAGTCACTCCTGAGGTTTACACTTCAGCCAAAGACTAGACAAGCCCATAAAATAAACCAAGACTAAAGGGACACACCAGCCCTGAGGCAAGGACTAGAAGGCAGGAGGGGACAGGAAAGCTGGTAATAGGGAACTAAGGTCAAGAAGGGAGCGTACTGACATGTGGTGGGGTTGGTAATCAATGTCATAAAACAGTATGTGTACTATTTCATTTGAAGGTAGTTTGTTCCCTGAACCTTCACAGAAAGCACCAAAAAAAAAAAAAAAAAAAAAAAAGGTAGAGGAAGGGGAAAAAAACAGCTTTCAATTGCATCAGACCTGATATAGAAAAGTGTCTTGCAAAGAGTAAGTGCTAAAAAACCAAAAAACCAAACCCACTGCCATCAAGTCGATTCTGACTCATAGCGACCCTCAGGACAGGGTAGAACTGCCCCATAGAGTTTCCGGGGAGTGCCTGGTGGATTCGAGCTGCCGACCTTTTCGTTAGCAGACACAGCGCTTAACCACTACACCACCACGGTCCGAATAAGTACTAAAAAAAAAAAAAAAAAAGTACTAGCCAACTATAAATTTGATAATGCATAATTATCTTCATCCTCACAAAAGTGCTGATATCATTCTATTTTTTAATAAGAGCATAATGGTGTTAAATTTGAAAAGAAGGGGGAAAAAAAAAACAAATGAACAACTCAGCATAGAAAATTAAGTGAAACAAAGAAGCTGTCAACACCACAAAAAAATTAAAAAAATAAAATAAAATAAAAATGATAGCAGTAAATTCATCCTGTCAATAACGACACTGAATGTAAATGGACCAAATGCACCAATAGAGACAGAGAGTGGCAGAATGGATTAAAAAACACAATTCATCTATATGCTGCCTACAAGAGACATACCTTAGACTCAAAAACACAAACAAACTAAAACTCAAAATTTGGAAAAAAATATGTATCAAGCAAACAACAATCAAAAAGAAGCAGAAGTGACAATATTCATCTCTGACAAAATAGACTTAAGAACAAAATTCACCACAAAGGATAAGGAAGGACACCATATAATGATTAAAGGGTCAATACACCAGTGGGCATAAACATAATAAATATATAGGCACCCAATGACAGAGCTCCAAGATAGATAAAATAAACTATAAGAGCAATGAAAAGAGAAATAGACACTTCCATAACATTAGTAGGAGACTTCAATACACTGCTTTTGGTGAAAGACAGAACATCTAGAAAGAAATTCAATGAAGATACGGAAAATCCAAATGCCACGATCAATCAACTTGACCTCACAGACATACACAAAACAGTCCACCAAACAGCAGCCAAATATACATTCTTTTCTAACGTAAAAGGAACATTCTCTAGAAGAGACCATATTTTAGGCCATAAAGCAAGATTTAATAGAATCCAAAACATTAAAATATTACAAAGCATTTTTTCTGTTCATAATGCCATAAAATTAGAAATCAGTAACAGTAATACCATGGAAAAAAGAAAAATCAAATACATGGAAACTGAACACCTTGCTTAAAAATTACTGATTTATAGAAGAAATCAAGGACAGAATAAAGAAACTCATAAAAGCAAATAAGAACGAAAATACATCTTCCCAGAACCTTTGGGACTTAGCAAAAGCAGTGCTAAAAGGTCAATTTATAGCAATAAATGCATACATCCAAAAAGAAGGGCCTAAATCAAAACATTAACCCTACAACTTGAACAAGAGAGAGCAGCGAAAGAAGCCCTCAGGCACCAGAAGAAGGGAAATAATAAAGATTAGAGCTGAAATAAATGAAATAGAGAACAGAAAAACTACTGAACTTAACAAGACCAAAAGTTGTTTTTCTCAAATGATCAACAAAATCAACAACCAATGGCAAAAATGACAAAAGAAAAACTGAAAAGGAAGCAAATAACTGAAATAAGAAATGAAAGGGGTGATAACTGAAATAAAAAGGATCATAACAGAATACTATGAAAAATTGTACTCCAACAAATTTGAAAATCTAGAGGAAATGGACAAATTTCTAGAAACATACTACCTACCTAAACCAACACAAACCAAGGTAGACAAACTAAATAAACCTATAACAAGAGAAGCTATTGAAGAGGTATTAAAAAAAACCCCAACGTCAGCAAAATAGCCCTGGCCTGGACAGCTTCACTGGAGAATTCTACCAAATTTTCAGAGAAGAGCTAACATCAGTACTAATAAGGTATTTCAGAGCACTGAAAAGGACAGAATACTCCTGAACTCATTCTATGAAGCCACCATAACCTTGATACCAAAGCCAGGTAAAGATACCATACACACACAAAAAAATCATAGACCAATATCCCTCATCAACATAGACACAAAAATCCTCAATAAAATTCTAGTGAATAAAATTCAATAGCATATAAAAAAAAAAAATAAATTCATCATGACCAAGTGAGATTCATACCAGGTATACAGGGATGGTTCAACACTAGAAAATCAATCAATGTAATCCATCAAATAAATAAAGCAAAAGAACCACATGATCTTATCAATTGATGTAGAAAAGGCATTTGACAAAGTCCAACACCCATGCATGATAAAAACTCTCAGCAAAACAGGAACAGAAGGGAAACTCTTGAACATAATAAAGGGCATTTATACAAAGCCAACAGCCAACACCATTCTAAACTAAGAGAGTCTGAAAGTATTCCCCTTGAGAATGGGAACCAGACGAGGAGGCCCTTTATCACTACTCTTATTCAACATTGTGCTGGAGGTCCTAGCCAGAGCAATAAGGCAAGAAAAAGAAAGGGCTTCCAAATTGATAAGGAAGAAATAAAAGTGTTCCTATTTGCAGATGGTATGATCTTATACACAGAAAACCCCAAAGAATCCATAAGAAAACTACTGTAACTAATAGAAGATTTCAGCAAAGTATCAGGATACAAAATAAACACACAAAAATCAGTTGGATTCCTCTACACCCACAAAGAGAACTTCAAAAAGGAAATCACCAAATCAATACCATTTACAATAGCCCCCAAGAAGATAAAGTACCTAGGAATAAATCTAACCAGAGATGTAAAAGACCTAGACGAAGAAAACTACAAAACTCTACTGCAACAAACGAAAAGAGACCCACGTAAATGGAAAAACATATCTTGCTCATGGATAGAAGACTTAACATTGTGAAAATGTCAATTCTACCCAAAGCGATCTACAAATACAATGCAATTCTGATTCAAATTTCAACAGCATTTTTGAACAAGGTAGAGAAACAAATCACCAGCTTCATATGGAAAGGGAAGAGGTCCCAGATAAGGAAAGAATTACTGAAGAAGGACAAAGTGGGAGGCCTCACGCTACCTGATTTTAGAGCCTATTACACTGCCACAGTAGTCAAAACAGCCTGGTACTAGTACAACAACATACACGCAGGCCAATGGAACAGACTTGAGAACCCAGACGTAAATCCATCCACATATGGGCAACTGATATTTGACAAAAGCCCAAAGTCCATTAAATGAGGAAAAGACAGTCTCTTTAACAAATGATGCTAGCGCAAATGGATATCAATCTGCAAAAAAACAAAACAGGACCCATACCTCACAGCCTACACAATTTAACTAACTCAAAATGGATTAAAGACTAAAATGCATAATCTAAACGATAAAGATAATGGGAAAAAAATAGGGACAATGTTAGGAGAGCTAATGCATGGCATAAATAGTATACAAACCATAACTAACAAGGCACAAGCACCAGAAGAGAAACTAGAAAACCGGGAGCTCCTAAAAATCAAACACATGTGACTCACCAAAAGACTTCACCGAAAGAGTAAACAGACAACCTACAGGGTGGGAAAAAATTTTGGGCTACGACAGATCTGATAAGGGTCTAATCACAAAAATCTGCAAGATATTGCAACATCTCAACAACAAAAGACAAATAACCCAATTAAAAAATGGGCAAAGAATATGAACAACAGACACTTCACCAAAGAAAACATTCAGTCGGCTAACAGGCACATGAGGAAATGTTCACAATCACTAGCACTACAGAAATGCAAATAAAAACTACCATGAGACACCATCTCACCCCGGCAAATCTGACACTAATCCACAAAACACAAAATAACAAATGTTGGAAAGGTTTTGGAGAGACTGGAACTCTTACACACCATTGGGAATGTAAAATGATACAACCCCTTTGGAAAATGATACGGCAGTTCCTTAAAAAGCTAGAAATAGAAACACAGTACGATGCAGCAGTCCCACTCCTAGGAATATACCCAAGAGAAATAAAAGCTGCCACATGAATAGACATGCACACCCATGTTCACTGCAGCACTATTCACAATAGCAACAACACAGAAACAACCTAGGTGCTCATGAACAGACAAATGGATAAACAAATTATGGTACATACACACAATGGAATACTATAAAATGATAAAGAACAATGATGAATCCGTGAAACATCTCATGACATGAATGAACCTGGAGCACATTATGCTGAATTAAACAAGTCAGTCACAAAAGGACAAATATGTATGTGACCACTATTATAAGAACTCAAGACAAGGTTTAAGCACACAAAAAAAGTTTTCTTTGATGGTTACGATGGTGGGGTGGGAGAAGGAAGGGAAATCACTAACTAGACAGTAGACAAGGATCAACCTCGGTGAAGGAAATGAGAACACACAATAAAGGGGAAGTCATCACAACTGGACCAAACCAAAAGCACAGTAATTTCCTGTATACATCCAAACACTTTGAAGGACAGAGTAGCTGGGGCCTGGGGACCATAGTTTCGGGGGACATCTAGGTCAAGTATCATAACAATAAGTTTATTATGTAAATATTCTACATCCCACTCTAGTGAGTGGCGTCTGTGGTCTTAAAAGCTTGCAAGTGGTCATCTAAGATATATCTATTGGTCCCATGCCACTTGGAGCAAAGGAGAATGAAGAAAACCAAAGACACAAGAAAAATATTAGCCCAAAGGACTAAAGGACCAAAGGACCATATGAACCAGAGACCCCACCAGCCTGAGACCAGAAGAACTAGATCGTGCCTGGCTACTACCAATTACCGCTCTGACAGGGAACACGACAGAGAGCCCCAGACAGAGCAGGAAAAAATACAAAACTCAAATTCACATAAAAAGACGAGATTTAATGGTTAGACAGAGACTGGAGGAACCTCTGAAACTATGACCCCCTGGATGCGCTGTTAACCCTGAACTCAAACCATCCCTGAAGGCACTCTTTAGACAAAGATTAGATACGACTATGAAACAGAAAATAATACACATTAGGAATGTGCTTCTTAGTTCAATCAGATATGCGTGACTAAATGGGCAGCTCCTGTGCAAAAGCAGGATGAGAAGGCAGGAAGGGACAGGACCTGGTCAAACTGACATAGGAAACTCAGAGTAGAAAGGGGGGGTGTGCCGTCACATTGTGGGGATCTCAACAAATGTCACAAAACAATATGTGTATCAATTTTTGTATGAGAAATTAACCTGAGCTGTAAACTTTCACCTAAAGCACAATAAAAAAATAAAATTAAACAAAATATTTCCAGAGTTTTGACAGTATAAACTGCAGTAAAACATCATTAATACCTATAAAATTTAAAAGAAATATTTTTTTCTGTAGAATAAATTCCCAAGAAGGAGTAATGGTCAAAGGGAAAGAAAATCTTCACACCAACAAATTACAAAGGTTATTTACTACAATTCACACCCCTAACTGCAAGGACGACAATGTTTCATTCCTCATATACCTGCTAGCACTGGATATTATAAATCCCTTTATTTTTGGCCAATCCAGTAGTTGTTATTTTGCTTTTTCCTATCTATTAAACATCCACTAACAGCATTTGGCTGCTAACCAAAAGGTCGGCAGTTCCAGTCCATCAGCTGCTTCTTGCAAACCCTGCTGGGCAGTTCTACTCTGTCCTTTGGGTCGCTATGAGTCAGAAATGACTCAATCAGTGGCAACGGGTTTGGTTTTTTTGGTTTGTTTTATATACTAACTAATGAAGTGGAGTGTATTAGGAGCGTATTATCTTGTTCACTGGCTTAGTATCCTTTTTCTAAGATTATTCTATGTCTATTCTTTGAACATTTTTATGTTTTATTAATCACCCTATCTGTTTATGAGAGCTCTTGTATATTAGAGATAGTAATCTTTGTCATTTGAATGATGCAAGTATTTTCTCCTGGTTTGTCCTTTGTTGTAGACTCTTTATGGTGTCTTTTGACAGAAAGTGTTAATTTTTGTAAAGTCACATCTGTCACCTTCTGTTTTGTGGCTTCTGGGTTTCTTACAGTGCTTTCAAAATATCTCCTTATTCTGGAGATTATAGCAATATATTTTTCATTTTATTTTATTTTTATTTTTTACTTTATTTACACTTTTATATCTTTAACTGGCTGGCTTTTATTTTTGCCCACAGTATGAAGTATCAGCCAGTTTACTTCCACTGATGAATAGCCAATTATGCTTCCCCCATTGTTAAGTAAACCAGCTTTCCCCTTTGAATTAAAATGCCATTTTTAACTGTTTTAGGGCCCTCATATACACTTGGACCTATTTCTGGATTTATTTAGTTTTACTAATCTACCTATTTCTACAAGTTTTTTTTGTAACATAATTTACAGTTTTAATATAACTTAAGTCAACTACTTCAAATATTTAGTTGAACAAATTTCCCTTATCTAGTCCTTCTTCTAATTTTTTTTTTTGGTAAATTCGATAACTGTATTTCTATAATGCTAACAGCACACAATTTGTTACATGCATTTCCTAAACCTAAAAAAACAAAAAAGGCACTGTTAATGTAAGTATATGTGTAAGTGGTTTACATGATTAACTTGTTTTATCCTCGAAATAATCTCAAGAGATAAAAACATATCCTCACTTTACAGGTGAGGAAACTGATTCACAAAGAAATAACTTTTCAAAGCTCTCAGCTAGTACTAGAACCAAGATATGAATCCAGGTAGTCTGACTACAGAATTTATACTGTTAAGCACTAAGGTATACTGCCTTTTTACACAAGCTTGAAATTCTATATAAACTTTAAAATCATTTTGCTTAGTTCCCCTTGCCACCTCACTTCCCAGAGCTCTCACAAATATGCTGGAATTCTGACTGGTATGGTTAGAAAATTATATATTACACTGGGATAAGTGACATTTTTATAATCTTTTCAGTCAGGTGCATCTCTCTCCTCATTTTTGCTTTATGTCATTTAAAAAACATGATTTTTTCCCCAATTACGTTCTGTACTTCCTTCACTGAATTCAATCCTATGTAATTTTAAAGACAGGTTTTGAGACTAATCTGAATAGCTTAGTTTTGTCTCTCCCACTCTCCCTTTTTCTTTCTGTATATTAATTCATGTACTTCCCACATCTGTGAAAGACCAATAGACGTCAGTATTACAGAGAAAGAACTATAAATTCAAAGAAAAACAAAAACAAGCTATTAGAGTTTAAAAGCTTGCATTGATTATTTTATAATAAATTTAGTCAACAGCAACGAAAAGGCGAAGACATAACGTCCTTTATTGTGTACTAAAATTATCCTAGTATGGATGTGTATGTACCTTTTAATTCAGCCATTTTTTTTTGTTTTAACATTTTAAGTTGTCTTAACACATTAAAGAACTTCAGCTTTTCCATCTATACTCCCATGATCTAATCCCTAGTAATACAGAAAATACTGTTTCTGTTTATGATTCTAGAACTTCATCATTTTTCAAATTTGGCTGGAGATAAAGGAACTTCAAGGTTGTCTATGAACAAATCTAGTCCCACAGAAAGTGAGGAGAGTGAGATCAACTTATCTCAAGAATGGAAACAGTCTCCACTATTTACAAAAATCTGTATTATTGTTGAATAATAACCTTACAGTGTCCGATGCCATCTATTTTGTTGCCCTATAATCAAACATATCCACTTAGAAAATTTCCTTGAAAAATCAGATGCTAGGAAGACTCAAAAATAGTTGAAATTTAACCAAAGTTCCTTCTGGGATATGAGAGCAAAACCACTTAAAATTGAAGGCAAAGCAAGCCGTAAGCCAGAGACAAGCAAATAGCCACACTGATTGAAACAAATTCGCATCTGTTGATACTATGAATTATCAGATAACTACAAAACTTTCTAACTTTTTGGGAACCATCTTTGCATCATCTCCATTTCTTCACTATTGATTTTATTGTTATCACCTTGAACTCTGGTTTATCACTTTCTAACCACTGAAAACAAATTCTTTAAAGTGACCGTAGTCTTTGCATAGTCCTTTTTCTCCTCTGCAGTGTATGGTATTAGCTCCTTTGCACACCATTTTATTGAGCTTCTGTCGGACAGAATGGGGCCCTGGTGGTGCAGTGGTCAAGAGTTTGGCTGCTAACCAAAAGGCTGGCAGTTCTAATTCACCAACCGCTCCTTGGGAATCCTATGCGGGTAGTTCTACTCTGTCGTATAGGGTCGCTATGAGTCAGAATCAACTCGATGGCAACGGTTTTGGTTTGGGTTTATAGGATAGTATTATCTCTCTCTTTCTTTTTTATAGGTAGTTAATTAGCTGTCTCACTTGTTTCTCTTTTATTGCTTTTGTCCCTATTCACGGACAATCTTTAAAACTCAGCTGTGGGCTTTTCCTTCTTTATAATCTGTCTTCCTCTTTGATATTTTTACTATCATTTCCCACAGAAGCCACTGTATCAATTACCTAACTAGCCAGTCTGGTTTTTTGTCCTTTCCAAACCATGTTTACAAAAGGCATTTTCTTTTTTATTTTAATGTTATTTTACTTTAAATATATTTATAAGCAATATATTATAAAGATGTGGTGGTGGTGGTTGTGTGCCATCGAGTCAATTCCACCTCACAGAGACCCCATGTGACACCACAGAACTGTCATTCCTAAGCTATAGTTATTACAGAAGCAGGCTGCACGCCCTTCTCCCGAGGAGCCACTGAGTGGCTTCAAATTGCCAACCTTTCAGTTAACAGCTGAGCGCTTAGCTGTTGTGCCACCAGGGCTCCTTATTATACAGTGAAACTTGTGAGAGCTGGAACTTGATGGGACTGCATAGTTTTTTCAGGTCTTGAAAGTTTTCCTTCCTTTTTTTTTGTCCCCTATTGTCAGCTTTCCTGTCTCTTCCTGACTTCTAGTCCTTGCTCCTGGGCTGGTGTGCCCCTTTAATCTTGTTTTGTTTTATGGGCCTGTCCAATCTTTGGCTGAAGGGTGAACCTCAGGAGTGACTTCATTACTGAGATAAAAGGGTGTCCAGGGCCATACTCTTGGGGTTTCTCCAGTCTCTGTCAGACCACTGAGTCTGGTCTTTTTTTTTTTTTTTGAGTTAGAATTTTGTCCTCTCATTTTTCTCCAGCTCTGTCCGGGACCCTCTATTATGATCCCTGTCAGAGGTGCCAGTGGTGGCAGCCAGGCACCATCCTGCTGTGCTGGACTCAGTCCAGCAGAGACTGTAGTATTCATAGT
Source organism: Loxodonta africana (assembly GCF_030014295.1). Classification (NCBI taxonomy): domain Eukaryota; kingdom Metazoa; phylum Chordata; class Mammalia; order Proboscidea; family Elephantidae; genus Loxodonta; species Loxodonta africana. Next base: position 41,954,563 of record NC_087367.1, on the reverse strand, counting down.
CCCTCAGTCCCTTGGACCAATCTTTCCCATATCTTTGGTTTTCTTCATTCTCCCTTGCTCCCAATGGCATGATATCAGTGGAGTATCTTAGATGGCTGCCTATAAGCTTTTAACACCCCAGACGCAGGCAGGTGCCCTGGATCTAGTCTGTCTGCCCCTGGGTAGATCTGAGCTGTTTGAAGAGAAAGAGGTAAACACCAGGCTCCTGACAAGAGCAGGTGGAAAGCAGGGCAAAAAAAAAAAAAAAAAAAAAGACTCCAGATGCTACTCACCAAAGAAGAATGTATAACATTTTCTTTATAAACTATATTATGCCAATTGAGACAAATGTTCCCCGAGACCACGTTCCCAAGGGAGTTTGGATGTGTCCATGGAGCCTCCAGGGCCTTGTAATGGACAAGTTGTGCTGGCTTTCCCAGTATTGTGTACTGTCTTACCCTTCACCAAAGTTACTACTTATCTATTGCCTATTAAGTGTTTTTTCCTCCCATCCCTCCCCTGTAACTATCAAAGATTGTTTTCTTATTGTGTGTAAACCAAAAGGCATTTTCTTAAAATACGAACGGCATCACACCATTCCCTCTTTTAAAATTATTCCATGGCTCCCCAACGCACTTGTTGTTGGGTGCTGTTGAGTTGATTCTAACGCATGGTGACCCCATGTAACAGAGCAGACCTGCCCCATAGAGTTTTCTTGGCTGTAATCTTTATGGAAGCAGATCACCAGGTTTTTCTCTTTTGGAGCCGATGGGTGGTTTTGAACTGCCAACCCAAAATGTTCTGCACGATCTGGCTTCTGCTTGTATCTCTCCAATCTCATCTTATGCCACTGGTTCACTGTGCTCTAGCTATAGTAGCTCCTGGAACACAGCAAAATCATTCTTGCTTCAGACACTTTGCAACTAATATTTTCTCTATCTAGAGAGCCCCTATTCCCCCACTCCTTTTTAAATTCCAATTGCTAGTTTCTGTGTCTATTAGATTCTTGGATCATATGGCCTCTTCAAAAGGGTTTTCGAAGATGATTCAATCAAAAGATGGTCCCCTCCTCACTGTTATCCATCACAGACACTTACTATCCTTGAAATTATTTTGAATGTTTACTTGGTTTTGGTCTGCCTCCCCAGGTAGAATGTAAACTCCATATAGGCAGTGCACTGACCTTGTTTAATATTGTACCCTCAATACTTAGCATAATACTTGACATAGAGAAGGTGATCAATAAATATTTTTAAATTATAAATTAACTAATGATTCTCTGCCTTGAAGAATTCCATTTATCCACATCAACTGGATCACAGAATTTTAGCATTAGAAATGACCACAGATTATCTAGTCAAATGCCCTTATTTTATAAAGAAGCTGAGATCAGATAAGTTAAATGATTTGGTTTCGATCATGTTGTTATCTGGTGGCAGAGCTGTAACAAGTGCTCAGAACTTTACATTATACTACAAATTTGTTTATCCAGCAATTTGATTTCACTCCGGAATATAAAACAGTTGCTTAAAGATGCTGCAATGCAGTCTTAAGGCTACTGTGATATCAACCACTATTGGTAGTCTTTGGTAATGTGTCTATTTTCCCAAAATCTAGTCCTACATCTCAATTTCCTAGAATTTTCTCCACTGGAGTACCTATCACACTACACCTATCTATGATAGCTACAATAGCTTAATTGTTAATTAGTTTTAATAAATAACTAGTAGCATTTTTATCATAAAATGTAGTAAAATACTAGCACGGAACATTGATGTGACTGCCATCTTATGCCAAAGCTTATATGCAACAGAGCATGCATATGAACAAATGTATGAGAATATGTATGTCATGATGTATACAGACATTGTTCCGCACTTGTATGTCTAATTTCCCCGGCCGTGCTTAGTATTTTTACGCAAATAATGTGTACCTTCTATGTTTGTTTAACAACCCCACTCCCCACTCCATGAGGTATTTTCGTAAGTGCTCCTATGCCGTTTTTTACATGTTATCAGGAAAAAAAATTGGCAAAGCACACTTATAATAATACATCGTTGGAGGGAGGGCATGGGTGGCAAACAAATGTTGGAAGTGCGTGCTATCTGCATAAAAATATCGTGTATCTTAAAACTACGGTTTACTTTAAAGTTCTTCTCATCTTATAACTCACTTTCCTAGCCAAGACCAACCCAACCCAAATCCACCTCTTGACTGGAAACTGAAGAAGCCCAATGTCAACTAAATTCAAATGACAATGAAATATAACACCTAATAGTACAGAGTTATTTAATATGGTAAGTCCATCAAGAGCACCTTGATGACAGAAAACTCAGTAATTTAATTACTATTTACTGGTTTACACATCTTATTTAAGTCAGTAAAAAGTTAACAACAGCAAAGCATATCAACTTGGCTCTTTTTCCCTTAACTTATAACTCCTATCTCCTTGGAAATAACCTCACAGAGCATGGGGTGATATAGAGAAAGATGGCTTGTAACCAGAAAGAAGACGGTCTAACCAGCTCTGGTAATTTGTTAACCTCATGACCACAAGCAATGAAAGAAAAATGGATAGGAATTACCACTGAATACTATGCTAGGCCCTTTATTCCAGTGCTGATTGGGCAGTAAAGGTTAAAAGTGGAACTGATTTTATTGGGGAAGATAATAAAATTAGTTAGAAATAGTATGTATGAAGTCAGTGAACTTGGTAGGGACATGCATAAGTAAAATAACGGGGAGAAAACGCAGAATATACGTTCATTCTCTTGTGATCAAAAAAGTAAAGGGAACCCGGTGTACAACTGGAGTTTGACCTAAAGAGCAGAGGGCCCTTGTCAATTTGGTAACAGGGCCATCTTCATGCTAAGGATATTATGAAGGGGGGGGGGGGGGGGAAAAAAAAACCAGTAAACAAAAACCAGAAGTAGAGCAAAAGATAGTTCCACCTTGAAAGAAGGTCTAGGCAAAGTTTGGGGATGATTTCTGTCATAGATAAAATATGAAATCATGCTAAGTTTAAAAGAGATATTTTCAAAGAGTTTGCTGGAACACATCTGGGTATGATGCATATGTACATAGTACCAGTTAGCATCACTGCTTAGAACACTGAGGGATGCTCATTCTTCAGGTGAACTTGGGATGCAATCAATTTAGGCAGTCAACTGCAGAGGATGGCTCTTCTTTTCTAATTATACCCGAGAGTTGAACCACACAGGGGGGTATAGTAAGCAGAAAAGGGAATCAACACTATACCATCTCATTTAATTCTCACAATAACTACATAAGGTATGTAAGGAAAATAATCCCTATGTTATACAGAAAAGTAAACTATGGGTTAGAAAAAATGAGGACATTAGTCACAAGGGACAGATTTTAAAATCTGAATCCATATTTCTTTTGATTCTGAAGTCCATGTTCAGTCCACTATGAATCTCGTATCAATACTTATATCCAGTACTATTATACGAATTAAATGAAGCATCAATTCTTTAAAGCACTACTGGGGGACAGTTTGGAAACCTAGCTATAAAAAAAAAAAAAGCTATAGATAGAGGAAAAAGCATTTCTAGTCCTAAGAAACTAATAGTACGTATAAAGTTCCAGAATATGTGTTTATTAAGCATAGATATATATATACATAGCTGCCACCAAGTCGACTCTGACTCATGGTGATCTTACGTACAACAGAACAAAACCTGCCCAGTCCTGTGTCATCTTTGCAATCCCCAGCATGTTCGAGTCCATCGTTGTGGTCACTGTGCCAATCCATCTTACCAAGGGTTTCCCTTGCCCTCACTGGCCCACCACTTCACCAAACACCTTCTCCAGTGATTGATCCCTCCTGATGACATGTCCAAAGCGAGTGAGTCGGACAGTGTTCTGCTGTGATCCATATGGTTTTCATTGGCTAATTTTTAGAAATAAATCACCAGCCCTTTCTTCCAAGTCTGTCTTAACCCAGAAGCTCTGCTGAAACCTGTAGACCATGGCTGACCCTGCTGATATTTGAAATACCGGTGGCATAATTTCTAGCATCATAGCAACACGTAAGCCACCACAGTACAACGAACTGACAGATGGGTGGTGGATATTAAGTATACATATCCACTTTCCTGTACATTTTACTATGCAAAGTATAATAACATGTGCACGTCAGAAATTATTACATAGCTATTATTTCCACCTGTTTCTAATGTAAATTATTCTAATGTAAATTATCTAATTTACATTGATTTTCTGATTTTAAGATTATATGACAAAAGGGGACAGTAGGGTCTAATGAAATCCTTGTGTGTCACAGGCTTTTCCAAGTTCACGTATAATTATAGTAAAAACATTCCAGATACACAATTTCTATTACATTAAGTACATTATTATTTCACGTCTCACATCAGCACAAAAAAAGTCTGAATATTACATTGCAATAATAAAGATTAAAAAAAAAAAAAAAAACTCCATGGCACAGCAGCAGTCTTAATCTGGAAAGATGTTATCAGCTATTAAGATATCCTTACATGTTACGAGAAACAAATTGCTCTCTTTGCAAAAATACACATAGCATATTTGCATATACTCATTTTTAAGAAATAATCTACACCAAACCAAAAAAACGAAACCCAATGCCGTTGAGTCAATTTTGACTCATAGTGACCCTATAGGACAGAGTAGAACCGCCCCGCAGAGTTTCCAAGGAGCACCTGGCAGATTTGAACTGCTGACCTCTTGGTTAGCAGCCGTAGTACTTAACAACTATGCCACCAGGGTTTCCATAATCTACATTAAAAAAAAAACCACATAGCATAGTATAATTACCAACAAAACCCAAAACAATATGTAAATCAACTTGTCAAACACTGTACCTTCTTCTCCTTGAACAGGTTCTTCTAATAACAACTCTGTCATACATTCCCAGTCTTTCAACAATTCTTGAGAGCTCTCCCACAAACTGTCCACCAGGTAGGCTGCATGTTCATGTAACTAAAAATAACAAATCAAATATGACTAAAGAATGTTTAAGGAATAAGCTACTAATATTTTGAGTTAATAAAGTGCTTTCTTCAGAATTAAAATGACTTGATCTCAATGATTTCAAGAGCCACTAAGAGAATAATATATTTGTATTCCACTGTCGATTATGCAGATGTAATATTCAGAATCAATTAGCTTTTTAAACATTTACAATAGTGAGGTTAAGGATATCCTAGTCTAACCACATCATTTATAGATGAGGATGTGAAAGTAAAGCTAGTTAGTAGAATTCCTGAAACCAGAAACTGGATCTAGATTACTTCTTACTACTCTTGGTTGTTCCTTTGTAATTATCACTTTTTTAGAGGAAATTACTTACTTTCTAGAATTCTATTTGAAACTCTGGTACCAGCCAATCCCTCCTTCCTTCACATCTATCTCATCTTAGTCAAGGTCTAAAATTGTCAAGGTAAGTTTGTCAAGGTGAGTTTCTGCATCTGTTCGCTTTTCTAATCTCATTTCCATTTGACTCAAATTCTCCACTACCATGCCCCTCTTTATTGCTCATTATTCTCTAGATAATTCCCCTCGAAACCCATTTACCCACAGTAAACAAACACCCTTAAGCTCCTCATCACACACTTTATGCAATACTCTCTACCTCTGTCATTAAGCTCTGAAGAATATTACTCCCATGAAGCTTTTTAAGGAAGGTAAGTGGAGAAGGTGTTGGCATCGTTCCAGTTCTTAAATGTTGCTAACAATGAACTTCTCCATCCAAGGTATGGATGGTCACCTTTTAGATCTACTGGTTATTCACTGATACCTTGGCACATTTGACACTTGAGTTGGTTTTCCTCCTCACTCCTAATTTTACCATTATGGTTAACTTTGATATGCATTTGCATGACCTATTCAACGCTTTGCCATCTACCTCCTTAATTTTTCATTTCCACATCTCACACCCTGGTTCCTGAATTGTTCAGGAAAACCATACACACACCCGTACCACACGCTATCCCAGTGACTTCTGGTAAAGCCAAAGTAGATAATACCGATAAGCACCTCTACTTGGAAAGAACAGGGGCAAAGGTGTGCAGCAAGACACCTTCAAATGCTCCAAAGTTCTGAAAAACTATTCCTACACAACCAGTAACATTCCAACAGTGACACAACTGGTGCAGTAAGAGTCCAATACTGACACAAGTGGCACACAACAATAATACCTAGTGTCAAAGAAGAAAAGGAGCAGAAAACAGAAAAACAAAATGTTTCAAAACTGCTGTAAAAACTAAAACCTATACTGAACATCAAGATTCTGTGACTAAACAGCCCTGGTGGCACAGTGGTTAAGTGTTTGGCTGCTAATCTAAAGGCTGGCAGTTAGAATCTACCAGCTGCTTCTTGGGAACTCTATGGGGCAGTTCTACCCTTTCCTATAGGGTTGCTATGAGTCTGAATCACCTTGACAGCAAATGGGTTTTGGTTAAGGTGCAACGGTTAAGTGCCAAAAAGTCAGCGGCTCGAACCTATCAGCCACTGGTGGAAAGGAAGATATGGCAATCTGTTTCTATAAAGATCATAGCCTTGGAACACTATGGGGCAGTTGTACTCTGTCCTACAGGGTCACTATGAGTCGGAACTGACCTGATGGCAATGGGTTTTTTTTTTTTTTGGTGGTTATTTAAAGGTGTATATAGCTATTTTTTATTTATTTTAACCTCAAATGACCATCTGTCTTTTAATAAAGCATTTTTTATTTATATTTTATTTATATTTACTGGGATTATTCCTGACATCTTATATTTTCCTTAAGCTTCACAGCCATAGTATTTACACTCAGCTCCCAAGTTTTTCTGATTTATTTGCTCACCAATGTTTCTTATACTTTTTGTTTTCTTTATTTTTCATTTTGCTAGAAAACACACTCAAGTAACACTCTGTGCATAGAATGTATGGGTAGTAAACTTTCTGACTGCATGTCCTTTGATTAGTGCCTTCCCTCCATTCTTTGTTCTGTTTATAGAGCTCCTACCAGATAATAATACAATAAATAATTTCTGAATCTGTTTCCTTGTCTCTTAATTTCTCTCTCATACTTTTCATTTCTTTCTTCTTTTGCACTGCTCTCTGGAACAAAATCCCTTAGTTTGCTCTCTAGCCAACTAAACAGATATTTGGGTGGATCCATTCAGGCTACTTACTAATTTTCCACCTTGAATTTTGGGAATTTTGTTTTTGCTTTCTAAGAATTCTCTTCCTCCTCCGTAATAGCCTCTTCTTAAAATTGGGAGTATTAGCTAAAAATTTTCATCAATTAGTTGGATTTTGTGCCTCTTTTTCATGGTAGTTATTTTTTACAAAAATTTTACTGATATTGGTTGCCAGTTCCTATCTGTTCTAAGAATCTAGAATGAAGAATATTGGTAGCTAGAATCCTTCCTTGATTCTGACTTCCTGGATTTTGCAGGGAAGTGGAAAGAGGGCATTTATAATTGAGCAGACTTTTCCTCTAAGATGTAAGTACACAATTTGTCTTTTGAATGCAAAAGTTTCCTCTTTCTCTAAAAAAGTGGCCATAAATTATCTGTGACATTCAGTACCTTGCTTCTCAGACTCATTTGTCCACCTCTCAAATGGCTGGACCAGCAGCTCTAAAGTGAGGAATAGGCTCAGTTAAAGGGTAGCTACTTAATTACTACCTATACGTTACTCCTTTCACCACCTCTGCTGCTCTGATCTTTGGTATACGTCATGGTTCTACCAGAAAATTCCAGTTAAAAAAAGAAACTTTTTATATTTTTGGTTTACTGGGTTATGGGTTACTCAGGTCTAAGGGATTTCTTGGGTCTTTTTCCATTTACTTTATACCTTTCAAAAGTCCTCACTATTCTGGTGGGCTGATAAGATCTCTTTCATCTTCCTTAGCCTGAGGTTTTCAGCTGGATGAGTTGATGATGCAATTTAGTAGTGTAATTCCATTAACAGTGGCATTCTTAATGAATGACTTTTCCAGGCCACATTAAAATTTAGCTCTGCCATGTTGTCATTATTCCTACCAGAAATTTTGCATGTGTGCTAGCCAATTTTCTTAAATGTAGAGGATGACTTCTTTGACAATTTCCTCATCTTTCTGGCTGTAAGGGGCTCAGTACACTGTCTTCTGTTAATAATAACAAGCTGTTGTTTTAAATTCAATATGTATACCAGAAGGGCAGGGTAGTGTGTTGGCCATTTTCCGTGATCAGGGTTTCAAATTCAATAATATTAGCAACAATAATCAGTACAATATGGTCAAGTCAGGGGTTGGCTTGACATAATGTTTATTATACAGTCTTTGTGTCTTGAGGCATCAGTGATGGCCATAGAACTTGCAAGTCTCAAGTTTTTACCAAAATACCAGGTAAATCAATGTTTAAGAGAAAATAAAAAATTCTAAAATAGCCAGTAAGGGGTAAAAGGTTATAATCACCTTTCAGACACTTTATACCAAGGATCTTTTATGGAGAATCAAAGCAGAAGCTGTAAGAAAAAAGGCCTTGGAGCATTTTAAATGGCTGTAGAAAAAGCCTCTAAGATTAAAAAGGAACCAGAATACAAAAAAATGAGAGAAAAATGAATTTTCTAAAAATGATTTTTGGTGTCACGATTTATAAAAACAGTTTTAAAATCAGGTACCCACATGACATTCTTTGTACTTTTCAGATCTAAATGAACAAAAATGGGTAACTCTTTAATGGATAGCCACTATATGGTAAATGACTAATTATAATTAAATTAAAATTTATTTATAAATTATATATAACATACAAACTAAAATCATATTTATATCTAGGTGGATTTTACCCTGCTAGATTTAAGTATAATTTAGAGGCATTACACTACACTTGTATATTAGACAAACCAATGTCACGTTCTTGGTGATGTTAATTACAATTTTCTGTGTGGATTCTGATTCATCTTCAACTGACTTTAAGGTTGCTGCTAATATTTCAGCTCAAGTTTTCTCTGCCTGCTAACCCTTCATCAAAGAGTTAAATACACTAAAGAATTTCACTGTGTAATGGAACCTTTTATGAAAAATCATTTATAATGCAAATAATCATCCCAAGTTATTAAGTCTAAAATTTCTAAATACTCTTATATTGAGTTTTCACCTCTCCTAAAATATCAGTCATTGATGAATCCTGAAGAACTTATAAAAACAAAAAAATTATCATTCATTTCCCAGGAATGAATACTAGAGGAAGATTTCTTGGATATATCAATAATGTGACTGTCAATTCTCTGTCTTAAATGACTGTTACAATTAGACTCATAATTCCACAAACCAAAAGGGGGGGTGGTCATAATTCATAGTTTGTCCAGGGCTGTCCTGGGTTATGTTTGTTGCCTTGGAATAATCAATAGTGTCCTTTTCACTCCAAAAAGCATTACAGTTTGTTAAATAAATTATTTGGTCATACTACTTATGGAGGGAGACCTGGTAGAGCAATGGTTAAGAACTCAGCTGCTAACCAAAAGGTCAGCAGTTTGAATTTACAGGGGAATCTAGGCTCTTCGCATTCAAATATCATTTCTCATATCATTTGGTATGCATCTAAAATATACAAGGTATTCTGTTAGCTGAGACCAATGAATGCTGTAAAGGTTGTGATGACTTAAAAATGTCACTTTTTTTAAAAAAAAAAAAAGAAAATTAATAGCCAGTTTAGGAAGATCTTTTAATCTCTATTATTTCATCTGTAATTTATATGCAAAAGGAGGCTACTCCGTGAACTATAAGACCTCTTTCAATTCAATGTTTTATAATTCTATCATTAAAATTTTACTATTTCATATCCAGAAAAATGAAGACGACTAATAATCAGTTCAGTTAATCTGTAATTAATCTATAACATGGACTCACTCTATGATTTCTAAGGTCTTTTTTAAGTCAGTAGATTGTAAGTCTACTACTAAAATATTACTAATAAACACGTGCTGAAGGAAAACAAAGAGGAACTTGGGGTAGGACACCATTTGAATTCCATCAAACTATATTAAGCGCTCTGTTTCAGGTGAAAAAATCAAACCAAACCCACTGCCATGGAGTCAATTCTGGCTCATAGTGACCCTACAGGGAAACCCTGGTGGCGTAGTGGCTAAGTGCTACGGCTGCTAACCAAGAGGTCAGCAGTTCGAATCTGCCAGGCGCTCCTTGGAAACTCTATGGGGCAGTTCTACTCTGTCCTATAGGGTCGCTATGAGTCGGGATCGACTTGACGGCAGTTGGTTTTTTTTTTTTTTTGGTTTCAGGTGAGGTGTGGCTGGACTAGTACAACTGAATAAGGCAGATGTTGGCAAAAAATGTTTCTTATGAAACAAGAGACCATAAATGCCAATATAATGACCAGGAATCAACTAAAAAAAAAAAAAAAAACTAGAAACCTTAAATATGATCTGCAGTTGTTTCTGAAGCTGGCAAGAATGCCATGCATAAGTATTGGGAAAATACATTTTAATGCTCTTCTAACACTTCAGCAAGTAGCAGCAAACACAGGAATATGGTAATACCATTGAAAATAGGACAGTAATAAACATTACAAATTACTGTTTTTAAAAGAAGATGAAATGGCTTGAAACTAAGTACCTGTGTGTGTCTTTCTTGAAAGAAATAAACTTAACCAATCATAAAGAAAAGTATCCAGGCTTTTTTCCTTCAATTAATAACCAAATTCCATTTATTCCCTAAACTTTTTGGACAATAGTTTGTAATAGCTTTTGCATGTCTTGCTCACCCTCTTAATTTTTGAAAAGTTGTGGTTGCTATGAAAGTCATTTTTTCTCAAAGGGCTTGAATATACATCTGTGGTATTTAATGTTTTAGCTTAGAAATCCACACAGGCATTTTGCATTTAACTTTACAATACACCCACACTTATTCTGATAAGAAAATAATATTTTAAATACTACTCAAAGTGTAGTTCCTTAGATTAGAATCATAAGCATCGCCTTGGAGCTTGTTAGAAACGCAGAATTTCAAGCCCCACCCTAGAGCGACTGAATCAGAATTGTCATTTTGTTCAAGATCTGCAGGTGATTTGTATGCTCATCTAAAACACTGCTTTCATATACATTCTTTCCTCAAATATAACTCTCAAGCTGATTTTCTCTCTGACTTGACTCTTTCCCTATTTATTCTCAACTCTATTAAAAAATAATAGCGGCAACTCTTTCACCATTTTTCTTCCCTGCTTTGCCCTCCACTGGCTCAGTTTTCACTTCTCTGTGATTTTAATTTTCATATAGGTTGCTTGCCTCTCTTCCTCATTCCTACAGTTCTTTTAGCACTCTGAAACTTGAGTCTTCATAGCATCTTTTGTTTCTTGTCTTCTCTAACATTCAAACACAAACTCAAAATACTTTTTTCCCCAAATTAAATTGACAGTTCCATATTTCTAGATTTTCTGCATTTCCTTTGCAATTCTGTCTCCATTCTTTTCTAAACCAGTTTATTTATTGAGACTCTTTAGGTTTAGATTATCATTCCCCTTAATGTCAGGAAATACAGTATTAACATCAAGGAATATTTAGGTGGGCAAAGCAAAGTTCAGCTGCAAAACAGATTCTGATAGTTAATATATCATGAATGCTAATTAAAAAACTGTTTAAGTGAAAACTGAGTACGCCACATGGAAGTACAACTATGGAGCTTGTAAGGATGCCGTCGAGTAATAGCAACCCTACAGGACAGAGTAGAACTGCCCCACAGAGTTTCCAAGAAGCGTCTGGTGAATTCGAACTGCCAGCCTTTTGGTTAACAGATGTAGCTCTTAACCACTACGCCACCGGGAATTTCATGGAGCTTGCACAACTATTAACTAAAACATTTAAATTCATATTTTTCTATTTCCTTCCTAAAGAATATAATTTTCAAACAAGATAGAACTGAATAATGGTTTTAATACCTTGAGAACTTTCACAAATTGTTTAAATAATCTAATTTAAAAACTACAAATGCAAATTTAGGAAAAACAAAAAGCAACAATAAAAAATGTATTCAGTACTGCAGTATCTTAAAATTTGAAAAACTGTTGCCTTATCTTCAGTGTTGATCCATACCTGCATATTCATTCACAACTTCCTCCCACAAAAGGTAGGGTACTGATTCCATCATCAGGCAATTAATGAAAACACTTTTATAAGGAACAGACTTATTTTAATTTGATTGAAAAATACCAATCAATTATAATGAGTTAACTGACAATTTTATTTAATATGTATATAATACAAAAAACAAAATAAGGAGTTATGGTAAATATGTTTACCTCACTTTCAAGAAAGAAAAGAACCAGCATCCTAATGAGGTTCCCATTTGGACTGTTCCTTCCCCTCCTCTTTGCCAATGCTTCTTCTGCTTGTGGGTCATGTCTGCTGAATAGTCTGGAAATAATAAGAGCATTACAAATGTACATGGATATGAATTTCAGTCTTTTTCTTCACTATGCAAATTTTTCAATATTAAAAGAAAAGAAACAATATTAGCGATCATCTTACTGATCTATTGCAACACAACAAACATGAAACTAACATTCTGTAGGTCGAAAGTGGGTATCAACTATTTCATACAGTTCAACAACATCTAAAATATAAAAGGAAGCTTTTGTTTTTACTGATAATCAATGTTCAAATATTTCTGAAAAATATAAGCACTGTTATTATTCTGTATTACCTTCTAGTGAAAATATACTTTTTAAATAAACTGTATTAAAAAATGAGTTCTATATTCTTTAATGATTTCACAATCAAGTGATTATCGTTAACCACATGTTCCATCAATAACTAAAAATTCACTTTTAATCATGATTACCTCTTGCATTCTTTTCCACTTACAGCCTACTACCTAAAAACACTCCTTAATAAGCCAAGCATATTCAGTAAAATGAAAATAACACTAAATTTATCAAAATGTTATCATGTGACAAAAGTTCTAGAGTATGGCAAAGAAATTGTCTGGAATTTTAATTTTCTAAATGGATTTATTTCAACAGAACTTAAGGAATTTACTTCTATAAATTCATTATAAACATATACAGGTAAATATGTATGTATGTTTTCAATCCAGGTTAGGTGCTGGGAAATCAACTATGAAAAAGACACCCAAGATTTCTACCTTCACTGAGCTCTAATTAACTCAAAAAATTTTTATTTTAAGTCCATTAATTCTATTTCCAGGCATCAGTCTAAGTTACCGGGATATAGCAATGAACAAAGACGAAATTCCTGTTGTCATGGGGCTTTGACTCTAGTTGATGGAGATAAACAGTACATAAATATACACTACCACAGGTATTACAAAGAAACATAAGGAAATAGGGACAGAGCTCTAAGAGTGTGTTAGTTTAGATATGAGAGGCCTCTCATATGACAGGCTAAATAACTACATATAATAATTTCATGTGACATAAAAATAAAACAATCTCATACAGAAAATGAATATAGAGAAGTTAAGTTTTTTGAGAGGTGACGGGGAGGCATATGGGGAAGCTAAAAGATTTATCTTGAAGCTATATCTGTATGGCTTAAGGGAAGGCTGTATTTACTTGGGCGGCTATGTGGGGGGCAACAGAAAATATGGGGGTTCTAAATGGAAATGTACTGATATGGATAATCTCATTCACTGGGTAAGATATTGAGAAATTACTTTCAATTTTCAGTATTAAAAAGTAGCATTTTAGATGACACAGTAAAATATTTATTTTAGATATAGCTTATTATCTTTTGGATGTTTAAGATTGTGTGTAGTTTACTAAAGAGACTACAAAAGAGATTACATGTGTGTATTTTTAAGCTTAATCATGACATTCCTGGGACTACTTTATAGCCTCCTAATAAGACAAAGTTCCCACAGTGTTTTGCTAAAAATCATGTTTCCTTTGTTGGGCTTTCTCTCCCCCCAACTTTGCTACTGAATCTTGCTTTTGCTTAGAGGTTACATGTAAACCCTACCGCATCTTCGTAGTATGATTAACAATGCTGTTGACATAACTTGAATGAACTCCCTACTTGTAAACCCCTTTAAAAGTAACTTGCCTGTCTGTCCTTGGCAAGCAGTCTTGGCAGCAGCAACTCTGACTGACTCCTTGTACAGTGAAATAAAGGTGCCTTTTCTGTTCTCTCACCTCAGTCTCTCGTTTATTGGCCAATACGAGTCATGCTGAACAAGAACCTGGGATTTCCACCAGGTACCATTTCTGGTGAGCCTGCCAGGAGCCATCTGCTCGGTTCTTGAGGTAGCACAAAAAACAGACTGGCCCCAATGTCTGGCACCACCAAGAGATTTCTCCTGGAGACCTTAGAACAGCTCTAAAAGTTGATTCCCCTGAGACCCACATGATGGCTCTGTGGGAGACATGAAACGTGTTTAGGTTGTTTGGTAAGTACCTAGATAAGGCCTTAAAAGAGTTCCAAGAAGCAGGAGAAACTGACCACCGAGGACATTAAGAATCTGTAGTTATCTGGTAAATAACAGGGTAATTCCTAGGTAAGGCCTTAAAAGAGTCCCAAAACACGAGAAGAACTGAATGCTGAAGACATAAAAGGCTCAGGTATCTGTTACTTGGTGCACTGGATTAGATTGTGTGAGTGTATAAATGTTTGTATCCAGAAAATGGAGAATGTTCAAGGGATCCCAGGACGCGGCTCACTAAGATGTATCTTTCAGAACTGGGAACAGAGACTTGGCTTGTCCCTTTCCTACTTTAGCCTCATTAAATATATGCCGAGTAAAACCTTTATTTTTGCTTTACTCAACTCTGCGGTGTTTTCACCCTACAAGAGTTGCTGGTATAGTTGTTAAAAGGACTCTAAAACCATAAATCCAGTGGACCTTGAGGAGACCTGGACTGTGGAACAAAAGCCGACAAAAAAAATGGAGGTCCTATCTCCTGGACCCATGCCTTGGTACTCTGTGTCCCTTCAACACCGAGGTAAGTGCTCTCAAAAGTGAGCCTTGCTTATTCATTTTCTGTTCTCTTTCTCACCTTTTCTTAAGTTTTGCTTGGCATATTTATTTTAAAAAAACAATTGTTTGATTAAAGAAAATCTTTCTTAGATTTTTCCTTGAACATTTGGTTAAGAGTGATGTCTAAAAACTCTTGGTTAACTGCAGTTGAGGTCCAGATTTGGGCATTTAAAACATTAAAGAAGTAGTCCTATTTTCAAAGAGCTCTGAGTCACTATAAGCCACAAAATTCAGGGACAACTTGACCAGTAAAAGCCACTAGGGTGGTTGCCAGCACTCCACACGAGTCTTAAAGACTCCCATGAGAGGATAAGGTGGTTGAGACAGGCTAGTCCACTAGGCTGCCTGCCACACAAAAACAAACTCAGGTACACATTGGTCTAAACAAAATACTCTGCAAACCCTGTGGTGTTCCTCATTAGGGTTCTTTAAGTGACTCAGAAAAAAGCCTAAAAAATACTACTCTGTTTTGCCAAATTTGTAGGGGGAGATGGCAGCTCCTGACTTATTCTGCCAAATTTGCAGGGAGCAGTGGTAGCTCCTGACTTGTGTCATAAAATTTAAAGAAAAAAGTAGTAGCTCTGTACCTTTTTTATGATATAGTTTCTCAATAAAAAATACAATGTTAAAATTAAAATCATCAATAGCTACTTTAAAGGACTTTCCCAATCAGAAGACTTAAGGTCTAAAATAAGAGACTAGGTCTCTAGCCAGCAAAATAAATTAAGTTTAAAAAAAACCCCTAAAGCTTGAACCTTAGGCTTAACATCTTTGATAAATGAGCCTGGATTTTCCTCCTGATATTGAGACACTGGTTTGGGGTTCATATTTATAAACTCTACAAACTAAATATACCAAAAGTAATTTGGAATTTCATTTGCATTCTTTTCCTTTTTTGAAGAACTTTTGCTTGACGCTCGGTTTTGTGAAAAGGTCTAATACTCCTCCATCAGAGGCTCTGGCAAGTAAGTTTTATCTAAAACCTGTTTTTTTTTTTTTCTTCTGTAAATTAAGACAGTGAGGGCATATTAAGATCAGGCCTCTCCAGCCCCCAGTCTCGCTAGCCAGAAATTGATAGATTCGTTTACTTAAATGTATGTAAATAAACTGAGATGGTCTAATCTTGTCTTCCCTGAGTGAAGACCTTAAGGGATCAAGCCTCTCTAGCCCTGAGGCCCTAAAGTCATATAGCTCCAGGGAAGCTTTCAATTGAGTAGAAACTTTTTTTAAACACAAAATGAAATAAGTAAATAAAAATTGAAAAAAAAAAAAAATGCTGCTTTGTTGTAAAAAAAATGTGTTGCCATCGAGTTGATTTTGACTCACAGTGACTCTAAGACGGAGTAGAACTGCCCCATAGGGTTTCCATGGAGCGCTTGGTGGATTCGAACAGTCAACCTTTTGGTTAGCAGCCACAGCTGTTGGATCCCAATCATAAAAGAACTATAAACAAGTTCTCTCTATTGTAAGGAAACTTTCAGAAGCCAAAAAATAAAAATCACAATGTGACACGCCTAAAACGGTGTGAAAAAATGTTTCCAGCCCTAGCCATAGGCTTACGATTATATTAATATCAATAAATTGGTCACTTGAGCAGAGACCCTTAAAATCTTTAAGGGTTAAAATTAGATTGGGAAATAGTAAAAGTTGAATGAAAACTTGAATGTTTAAACAAACTTTATTTCAGTTACAGTTATGTTTTATAGTATACAGGCTTAAAATAATTTCCAAGACCTTTTAGGTAACCTACTGATATTAAATTGAGTAAACAGATACTTGTCATAGTTTAACTTTATATACTTTTGCTTTTTTTTAATGCTACAAAAGAAAAATTATATATTTTTAAGTCTACAATGAGTGTGTCCTATGTACTATAAGAAACATAGAACAAAGACAACGTTTAAGAGGTTTATTTAAAACATTTACTTAATATGGTCAAAAGTCTTATTTGTCTGACTAAAGTTTAATTTATGAGATTTTTAGGAGCTTTAACATTAAATAATATATATATATATATAACAAAGAATTGGGTTTCTCACTGTTAAAATAACAAAAATTTTCTTTGACTTCTGAGTTGAAGGGTTATTCTTTGTGTAATCTGCATCAAAGACAAGGGTCCAGCCTTTCATTAAAATAAAATTCCCGTGGCTTGGGGGGAAAAAAAAGTTTTATATAAAGGAAAGATTTATTTAATATGTTATAAATTATATGGAATGTGTAGTGAAAATGAAGAGAAATGCCTGATTCTCTTTGGGTCAAAATTTATATATTAGTATTTCCTCTTATGTTTTTGTCTAATATTAGACAGCAAATGCATAATATTATGCCATAATTTTATTATTTTTTTTTTATTGCTAACTTGGCTGCAACTTTTTTTTTTGAATCTAGTATCAAAGCCAATGGTTTGACTGGGGCATTCACATCATTTATCTATGAAGTCTCCTCATTATTATTCAGGTATTTAGAGACTTGATAACCTTAGCATAACCTGACTGTATAGTATTATGTCTCAAGATTATTACATAGTGTATTACATCTGAAGATCTTTAAAAATAAAGTTAATAATTACATTTGAAAGTATTTTTGTCTAAAGTTTTTTTTAACTGACTTTATTTGGTTCTGATTTTTTTATAATTAGGAGCATTATGCTTATAAATTAATCACGGCCATATTAAGATTTATCATCTGCAGATAAGTTTTCTTTGCTGATTTGGTGAAAACGTTTGACCAAAATATCTCAACAAAAAGATGGACCATATTAGATTTATGAAAAGAACTGTGACTAGACTAAATCAAGATTTTCAAAAACTCTTATGTAGAAGCTGATGAATTCACAGACCGTGGCTAATCTGGAATCATGTGGAACAAAAATTAACTACATAAGACTGAGTAAAGGAATACTATGGGCTCTATGTGGGAATACTGCTGATGTTTTAAGGTCCTACCTTCTGGATATAAAAAACCATTTTCCTTTCTCCTAAATTACTTAACTAATGGGTTTAGCTATTGTAACTCTTGAATTAGAAGTTCTTCTCTCATAAAAACAATTTTGTGACACTCTGCTTCTGAGAAAGTGACCCATGACTGTTAATAGGTAAACCAAGGAGGGGCAGCTTGCCCTCAAGAAGAACCCTCAGTATGTTTTAAACAGATTAACTGAAGACCTCCAACAAGAGAGGTCCATTCTATATTATCTTGTTAATCATGTATTCTCTAATGAAAATCTGGTTGTCACATGTGAATTTTTCTATACCTTGTGTTTCCTCTAAACAAACTCTGTGCGCTCTTATGGATTTATGTTTCTGTGTGGTGGATCCAACTATGCTAGTTTAAGTGAGTTTATATGAGCAATCTCTTGTTTAGATTCCTGGTGAATACATGGATAACACACTTTGAAAATTTTAAGTTTACCTTTAGATATTCAAATTAACGATGCTAGTAGATATTGAAATGGTAATGTTAAATTGTTATACATTATAAAATGAGAGTCAAAATGAAACTCATTGGTCCAACACTCAGGGTATGATTGGTGGCTCTAATTTCTAGTTATATTATAGCTGAATTAGAGAAATCTTTAAAAAGTTTGGGAAAAACAGCAGACAGTTGCTAGAGGGATAAAAATACAACAGTAGTCTTTGACCTCATTAGGCAAGGTGACAAGAGATAATAAAACAGCCTTAGATTTTTTTATTAGCCCAAAAGAGTGTAGTCTGTACTGTAACAAATACCTCTTTTGCATTTGGATAAATAACACAGAAAAACTAAACAAGATCTATGTAAAATTAGACAGCAAGATACTTGGTTACACACTGTTATACCCTTACAAACACCAATTTGGCTGGTTACCATCAGGAATAAGTACATGGGCTAGATCACTACTACAGGAATGGTAATATTCTTAGTCTACATCCAGATAGTATCAGATATAATAAAATCTATCTTGTATTGTCTTAAAACTAACAAAAAAAGCCTCAGGCTAAAATGTTGATGTATATTGAGTCTGTTCACTTAGTCAATGCAATTGATGGGAACACTGATCTTACTTAAGATCCTAGTGCAGAACCAGATGGTATCTGGTGGAAAACAGCACTGTGAGTTTAAAGATCCTGCCATGGCTGCCATCTAAGGGCTCAACTAAGTCCAGGTATTAATCATCAATGTGGTATCTCCAATCTCCAATCAAAATAAAGAATGATGTAAGAGATAATATTTGAGCCATTATTCCCCGTCCTTGAACATAAAGAATGACTCAGCTGGAGCTGGACTCCCAAAGACTCATAAAGACACATCAACTGGGTCCTGAGGTATAAAGACAATAGCTGAGACGATAAAAATATTTTAGAGAAACAGTCACATAAACAGGGCATAAAAGCCACTCTTTTTCTTTTAATATTTAGTAAAAACTCACTCATAAACCAACAAGAGGTCAGGAGCCACAACGAAAGGCTTAGGTCCAATATTTTCCCCTCCCCAAAAATATGCCAAACAATTCTGAGCTGGGCTATATATTTCAAAACGGACAGTGGTCTTGAATGACCAATGTCCAAAAAAAAGGAAAAAAAAAAAAAACCAAGGAGTGAGACAGAGCACCCAAAGGAAATTATGTTTCCTTTGCTGGGCTTCATCCCTGCGCCAGCTTTGCATTTGAATCCTCATTTTGCTTGGGAGGTTATATATAAACCCCATTGTGCCTGCGTAGTACGACCAAAAATGTTGCTGACGTAACTTGTACCAACTCCCTACTTGTAAACTCCTTTAAAAGTAACTTGCCTGCCTGCCCTTGGCGAGCAGTCTTGGCAGCAGCAACTCCGACTGACTCCTCCTCCTTCTCCTTGTACAACGAAATAAAGGTGCCTTTCCTGTTCTCCCACCTTGGTCTCCCGTTCATTGGCCAATATGAGTCATGCTGAACAAGAACCTGGGATTTCCACTCGGTAATGCTTGTTAAGATTTTAAAAGATCACTGTATTAAATGGTAGGAAAATGCTAAAAGAAAGCTAGGCATGGACTTCATTTTCACAATTAAATAAATAATGGAGGCTGCAATATCTTGATTTATAAACATTCCAATTTTTTAAATTTTACTGAATTTTTTAGCAAATATTTCAAACTTAGAAAAATACGGTATAGATAAAATCAAATATATCCAAAGTCTCTCCCGGGCTCAAGTGCTCTATTCTACAGAGACCCAAACTCTTTAGTCTATTTTCTCCTTGAAACTACAGAAGCAAAAGATTATCTCTACAGGCACAAAGTGTTAAAATATTCAAGAATAGAGAACTAGAATATAATAGTCCTGGAAAAGGAAGGGAAGTTAAGAGCACAATACAACCTTGATATTTGTTATAGACAATACCCCAAGATAAATATGAAAAATCTAACATCCTATCAGCCATAGATGTCAGAGTCACTGTCAAATTCAGTATATTATTTTTAAAGTCACGCCTAAAATCCAGAACTCTCATCATCTTCACACTTTCATTACCAGCACACACTAGCTGCCATCTTCGTTTCTCAGAAAGATTTTTCAAAAAGAAACAACTTTTAACGCTGAGTAGAGAACAATTTGCTGTTGTAGCACTGAAATGCAGGTGCTGGATGGAGAGCCAGGCCTGCTCATTAGCACATCAGTTGCCCAGTGCATGACTTACATCTGTGCTTTAGCATAACCATAAATCACTATACTTAATGGACCTATGGGTTCACGTGTCAACAGTCAAAGCCACTGAATTAAATGATCAACAACAGGAACAACAACAAAACACTCAAATCCCCAAAATACAATGATGTGTTCATATTTTAATAAATTAATCTAATAAATAACAGAACATATACATTAGATCATGATAAAAAATGATTTCCTAAGAATGTTTAGTTAATTCCATAAACTCTCAGTAGCTCCATGCTTTGCCAAAAAATAGATGAGTTTGAGTTAAACCGAAATTTTATGTATAATTTACTGGAATAACTATGGATTACTGCTTTAAATAATCCTCATGCCAATGAAAAGAATGGAAAAAAAAAAAAACTATGAAAAGTTGGGAAGCATTCTGAAGGTGCTACTGCTTTACACTTACATTATAAATGTTGAGAAGGTATGGTCAGAACTCTGGATTTTAAAAGTTAAGAAAACTGGTAAAATTCATACACTTTTCCAATTTTCACTCACATCCGCAGCTAAAAACTATCCTTTCAGATTTCAGGGAAAAGGAATGTGTCACAAGGTACACCCCTGTCAGGGGTGTAATACCCTGAGGTATTAAAACTCCCAGAGTTTGAAATGGCTATTTCCATCCTTGTGTTCAGTCACTGCTAGTCTCTTTTACTAACTCTAAAACAACAACAAAATAAAATTTAAGAATAGGAACCTGGTTTCAAAGATAATTTACTCACTTTTTGTGAAGAAACTCTCCAGCTGCAACAGCAACAGGGCGATGTGCTGAGTACACCAAGTGGTAAACATTTTCACAGTCTTCATTGGAAAGAGCTTCTTCGCTTCCACTGAAAAATTCAGAAATTAACATCTGAACCAAAACAAATGTTTACTTTCAGTGCCACATTCATTTAAATTTTTTAAAGTTCATTATGAAAACTCAATGCACACTGATTTTATTTCCATCTTTTTAATTTTAATTTGAAAGTAAAAGCTCCCCTTAATTATAAAAGACACTTGATCATTATATAAAATTAAGAAAATACAGAAAAAATGCCCACAATTCTTTCTATACACCCATAGACAATAACTATACCTTGAAGATATGTATTAGCCTGAATTAACTCAAGCCATTTAAATTTGCACAGGACTCTTGCTGATATGCTTTAGAGATGTATTAATCCCTGTCTTACCGAGTTAAATTATTATTATGCTACGTAACTCTTCTTTCCCAAATTTCTTTTAAATTATCACCATATTTACAATACCATTTAGTCTTCTTCCTATAAAAAATGAACTCAGTGGTCACAACCATTCCTTTACTAACACAACTTTCCTACCATTCCGTTCATATATTCTTAACATTTGGGCCATTTTTTAGTTGACTAGAATGTTGTCTTTAATGATTTTTTTCTCCAAAAAAGGAACCTCTATTTCCTGATTATTTATATGCTTAAATCTGTTTGACATGATCATAGATTAACAATGACTAGATAGGGTATGAGTAGGAATCAACTTGAGGCCAAAAGATTTTTTGGTATACATAGGGTATAGAATTCTTGGGCTGTACATGTTCTTGACAAGATGTAGGGCCTGCTACTAGTTCATTCCCCAGAATTCACACCTGGAGATACCCCAGAAGCTAGAAAGAGGTTGAGGGCTCTGTCAAATCATCATAAATTAGAGTGATCTTTGCAGCAAAAGAAGGTGGCTACTTCCCAGTGTAAGGGAGAAGCTATAGTCCTGAATGAAAAAGAGCTGGATATCAAAGATGGGAGATAAGTTAGAGAGTTTTTAAAACTATGACCTTTTTTCCCCTCATGCCTGCTCCTATTCTCCTGTGGGAGACCCCAGATGGTGCAAATCCTTAACATGATCAACTGCTAACCAAAACACTGGAGGTTTGAGCCCACTGAGAGATGATTTGGAAGAAAGGACTAGGGATTTATTTTTGAAAAATCAGCCACTAAATAACCTAGGGAACACAGTTCTATTGACACAAATGGGCTCACTGTGAACAGAAGCTGACTAGACAGCAACTGGTATTGGTAACTTTCTACCTTGAGGCAGAAAAACAGTACCCAGCGTAGAGTAAGTGGATAGCAAAAGGGTTGTACTGGACCCAATAGGCAATGGGAAATTAACAATAGGTGTAGGCAGGTTCGCTAGCCCAAGAACTAACTCTTGCTATATATTCCTTCAATATTCTGAGGGTTATGAAACTGCAACTGAAATAGACAGGTTTTAAGACTGCCAGGGAGGAGTTAGAGACTATGACCAAAGGTCCTCTGCCCTGGGGCAAAGTGTCTCTGCCCATGCCTAACCAATACTCCCCAAATTATAAAGAGGGGCTAAAGGACGGGGGTTAAGGCCCAGTTGGCTAATACTCTCAGGGGAAGTAAACTCACAGAAAAGTAACAAAACACCTCAGGAACCCAAACTCACAATCAAAAGCAAAATGAACTATCTATGCCAAAAGGAGAATAAAACGAGAGAGAGATTTTTTAAAGTTTTTATTGCGCTTTAAGTGAAAGTTTACAAACCAAGCCAATCTTACACCTTGCTATATACTCCTAGATGATCTCCCTCTAATAACACAGTACACTCCTTCCCTCCACTCTCTATTTTCATGTCCATTCAGCCACCTTCTGACTCCCTCTGCCCTCTCATCTCTTCTCCAGATAGAAGCTGCCCACATAGTCTCGCGTGTATCTACCTGATCCAAGAAGTTCACTCTTCACCAGTATCATTTTCTATCCCATAGTCCAGTCCAATCCTTGCCTGAAGAGTTGGCTTTGGGAACGGTTCCTGTCTCAGGCTAAAAGAAGGTCTGGGGACCATGCCCTCTGGTGTCCTTATAGTCTCAGTCAGACCATTAAGTCTGGTCTTTTTACGAGATTTTGGAGTCTGAATCCCACTGTTCTCCTGCTCCCTTAGCGGTTCTGTTGTGTTCCCTGTCAGGGCAGTCGTGGGTTATAGCTGGGCACCATCTAGTTCTTCTGGTCTCAGGCAGATGTAGTCTCGGGTTTATGTGGTCTTTCTGTCTCCTGAGCTCATAATTACCTTGTGTCTTTGGTGTTCTTCATTCTCCTTCGCTCTAGGTGGGTTGAGAATAATTGATGCATCTCAGATGGCCACTTCCTAGTGTTTAAAACCCCAGACACCACTCTCCAAAGTGGGATGCAGAATGTTTCCTTAGCAGGTTTTATTATGCCAACTGACTTAGATGTCTCTGGAAACCATGGTACCCAAACCCCCACTCCCGCTACATTGGCCTTTGAAGCGTTCGGTTTATTCAGGAAATTTCTTTGCTTTTGGTTTAGTCCAGTTGTGTTGACCTCTCTT
This sequence comes from Loxodonta africana, assembly GCF_030014295.1. Lineage (NCBI taxonomy): Eukaryota > Metazoa > Chordata > Mammalia > Proboscidea > Elephantidae > Loxodonta > Loxodonta africana. The sequence goes on along the minus strand of NC_087367.1, from coordinate 41,930,606 downwards.
GTACTGTGTACTGTCTTTCCCTTCACCTAAAAGAACTCTTATATACTATCTAATTAGTGAAAACTCTCTCCCTCCCTCCTTCCCCACGCTGGTGACCATCAAAGAACATTTTCTTCTGTGTTTAAACTATTTTTCAAGTTCTTATAATAGTGGTCTCATACAATATTTATCCATTTGCAAAGGACTAATTTTACTCAGCATAATGCCTTCCAGATTTCTCCATGTTATGAAATATTTCACAGATTCATCATTGTTCTTTATCAATGTGTACTAGTCTACTGTGTGAATATACCACAATTTATCCATTCATCCATTGGTGGGCACCTTGGTTGCTTCCACCTTTTTGCTATTGTAAACAATGCTGCAATGAACATGGGTGTGCATATATCTGTTCATGTAAAGGCTCTTATTTCTCTAGGATATATTCCAAGGAGTGGAACTGCTGGATCCTATGGTAGCTCTATTTCTAGCTTTTTAAGGAAGTGCCAAACCTATTTCCAAAGTGGTTGTACCATTTACATTGCCACCAGCAGTGTGTAAGTATTACAGTCTCTCTACAACCTCTCCAACATTTATTATTTTGTGCTTTTTGGATTAATGCCAGCCTTGTTGTAGTAATGATTTGCGTTTCTCTAATGGCTATGAATCAGAATCGACTCGACAGCACTGGGTTTTTTTGGATTTAATGGGTAATGATCGTGAGCATTTCCTCATGTATCTGTTAGCTATCTGAATATCTTCTTTGGTGAAGTGCCTGTGCATATCCTTTGCCATCTTTTAATTGGGTTGTCTTTTTCTAGTTGAGTTGCTGCAGTATCACATAGATTTTAGAGATCAGACGCTGATTGAAAATGTCATAGCTAAAAGCTCTTTCCCAGTCTGTAGGTAATCTTTTTACTCTTTTGGTAAAGTCTGTGGATGAGCATAGGTATTTAGTTTTTAAGAGCTCCCAACTACGCAGTTTCTCTCTCCACTGTTAGTAATGTTTTGTAGACTGTTTATGCCACGTATTAGGGCTCCTAGTATTATCCCTATTTTTTCTTCCATGATCTTTATCATTTTAGATTTTATATTTAGATGTCTGATCCATTTTGAATTAGTTTTTGTGCATGGTGTGAGGTACGGGTCTTGTTTCATTATTCTGCAGATGAATATCCAGTTATGCCAGTACCATTTGTTAAAAAGACCGTCTTTTCCCCATTTAACTGACTGTGGGCCTTCGTCAAATATCAGCTGCCCATACGTGGATGGATTTATGTCTAGAATCTCAATTCTGTTCCATTGGTCTATGTTTATCGGTTGTTGTACCTATACCAGCCTGTTTTGACTACTCTGGTGGTATAATAGGTTCTAAAATCAGGTCCTGTGAGGCCTCCCATTTGTTCTTCTTTTTCAATAATGCTTTACTTATCTGGGGCCTCTTTCTCTTCCATATGAAGTTGGTGATTTGTTTCTCAATCACATGAAAAAATGTTGTTGGAACTTGGATTGGAATTACTTTGTCTCTAAAGATGGCTTTTGGTAGAACAGACATTTTTACAATGTGAAGTCTTCCTATCCATTAGCAAGGTATGTTTTTCTACTTATGTAGGTCTCTATTGGTTTCCTGCTGTACTGTCTTGTAGTTTTCTTTTACAGGTCTTTTATGTCTCTGGTAAGATTTATTCCTAAGTATTTTATCTTCTTGGGGGCTACCATAAATGGTATTGATTTGGTGATTTCCTCTTCTATGTTCTTTTTGTTGGTGTAAAGGAATCCAACTGATTTTTTTATGTTTATCTTGTATCCTGATACTCTGCTAACTCTATTAGTTTCAATAGTTTTCTTGAGGATTCTTTAGGGTTTTCTCTGTACAACCACGTCGTCTGCAAATAGAGATACTCTTACATTTTCCTTGTTAATCTGGATGCCCTTTATTTCTTTATCTAGCCTAAATGCTCTGGCTAGGACCTCCAGCACCATGCTGAATGAAGAGTGGTGATAAAGGGTATCCTTGTCTGGTTCCTGCTCAAGGGGAATGCTTTCAGACTCTATCCATTTAGGATGATGTTGGCTGTTGGCTTTGTATAAATGCCCTTTATTATGCTGAGGAATTTTCCTTCCATCCCTATTTTGCTGAGAGTTTTTATCCTGAATGGGTAAACTTTGTCAAATGACTTTTCTGTGTCAATTGATAAGATCATGTGTTTCTTGTCTTTAGTTTTATTTATATGATGGATCGCATCATTTTTCTAATGTTGAACGATCCCTGCATACCTAATATAAATCCCACTTGGTCATGGTGAATTATTTTTTTTGATATGCTGTTGAATTCTATTCGCTAGAATTTGTTGAGGATTTTTGCATCTGAGTTCATGAGGGACGTAAGTCTGTAATTTTCTTTTTTTTTAGAGTCTTTACCTGGTTTTGTTATCAGGGATATGCTGCCTTCATACAATGAGTCTGGGATTATTCCATCCTTTTCTATGCTCTGAAATACCTTTAGTAGTAGTGGTGGTAACTATTCTCTTAAAGTTTGGCAGAACTCTGCAGTGAAGCCGTCCCGGCCAGGGCTTCTTTTTGTTGGGAGTTTTTAAAATTACCTTTTCAATCTCTTCTATTGTTATCAGTTCATTTAGTTGCTCTACCTGTTTGTGTTAGTTTAGGTAGGTAGTGTGTTTCTAGAAATTCATCCATTTCTTCTAGGTTTTCAAATTCGTTAGAGCACAACTTTTCATAGCAATCTGATATGATTCTTTTAATTTCAGTTGGGTCTGTTTTAACATCACCCATCTCATTTCTAATTCAGGTTATTTCCTTCCTATCCTGTTTTTCTTTTGTCAGTTTGACCAATGGTTTATCAATACTGTTAATTTTTTCAAAGAACTAGCTTTTGGTCGTGTTAACTCTTTTGTTTTTCTGTTCTCTATTTCATTTAATTGTGCTCTAATTTTTATTATTTGTTTTCTTCTGGTGCCTGAGGGTTTCTTTTGTTGCTCTCTATTTGTTCAAGTTGTAGGGATATTTCTTTCATTTTGGCCCTTTTTGCTTTTTGTATGTGTGCGTTTATTGATATAAATTGATCTCTGAGCACTGCTTTCGCTGTGTCCCATAGGTTCTGATAGGAAGTGTTTTCATTCTCATCGGATTCTATGAATTTCTTTATTCCATCCTTTACGTCTTCTATAACCCACTCATTTCTGAGTAGGGTATTTTTCAGTTTCCAAGTGTTTGATTTCTTTTCCCTGATTTTTCTGTTATTGATGGCCTTATGGTCAGAAGATGCTTTGTAATATTTCGATGTTTTGGATTCTGCTCAAGCTTGCTTTATAACCTAATATGTGGTCTATTCAAGAGAATGTTCCATGTGCGTTGGAAAAGAAAAGTATACTTGGCTGCTGTTCGGTGGACTGTCCTGTACATGTCTATGAGGTCAAGTTGGCTGATGTTGCATTTAGATCTTCCGTGTCTTTATTGAGCTTCTTTCTGCATGTTCTGTCCTTCACTGAAAGTGGTGAACTGAAAAGCTTCCTACTTAATTGTGGTGCTGCCTACCTCACTCAACAATCTGTTAAGAGTTTTTTTTTTTGTGTACCTTGCAGCCCTGTCACTGGGTGCATAAATATTTAACATGGTTAGATCCTCCTGGTATACTGTCCGTTCAATCATTATATAGTGTCCTTCCTTATCCTTTGTGGTGGATTTAACTTCAAAGTCTATTTTTCAAGAAATTAATATTGTCATTCCTGCTCTTTTTTGATTGTTTGCTTGATATACATTTTTTCCATCCTTTGAGTTTTAGTCTGTGTCTCTAAATCTAAGGTGTGCCTCTTGAAGGCGGCATATAGATGGATCATGTTTTTTTTTTAATCCTTTCTGCCACTGTCTGTCTCTTTATTGGTGCATTTAGTCCATTTACCTTTATCATAATTATGGATATGTATGAATTCACTACTGTCATTTTAATGTCTTTTTTGTGTGTTGTTGACAATTTCTTTTTCCCACTTAATTTTCTGTGCTGAGTAGTTTATCTTTATATATTGCCTTTTCCTCTTATTCATGGCAGTTGATTTTGTTTCTGCTGAGTCTCTACCTTTTTCTTGTATTTTATTTTGATGAGTAGGAATTTTAGTCTCCTTTTTGGTTACCTTAATATTTACCCCCGTTTTTCTAAGTTGAAACCTTTTATTTCCTTTTATTGCTTTGTCTTTCTCTCCATATGAAAGATCTACGACTACATTTCTTAGTCCCTCTTCATTGTTTTAATGTTATCTTCTTTTACATAATAACATCGGTGTTTCCCTGTTGTGAGCATTTTTTTAATCTTGATTTATTTTTGTGATTTCCCTATCTGGGTTGACATCTGGTTGCTCTGTCCTGTGTTCTAGTATTGGGTTGATATCTGATATTATTGATTTTCTAACCAAAGAACTCTCTTTAGTGTTTGTTGTAGTTTTGGTTTGGTTTTTACGAATCCCCTAAACTTCAGTTTATCTGGAAATGTCCTAATTTTGCCTTCATATTAGAGAGAAGTTTTCCTGGATATATGATTCTTTGCTGGCAATTTTTTTCCTTCAGTGCTTTATATAAGTCATCCCGCTGCCTTCTTGCCTGCGTGGTTTCTGCTGAGTAGTCCGAGCTTATTCCTATTGACTCTCTTTTGTAGGTGACTTTTCCTTTATCCCTAAAAAAATCTTTGGTTTTGGCAAGTTTGATTATAATATGTCTCGGTGACTTTAACATCTACCTCACGTGGAGTTCGATGAGCATCTTGGATAGATATCTTGTCATCTTTTATGATATCAGGGAAGTTTTCTGCCAACAAGTCTTCAACAATTCTCTCTGTATTGTCTGTTATCTCTCCCTGTTCTGGTACGCCAATCACACGTAGGTTATTTCTCTTGATAGAGTCCCACATGATTCTTAGGGTTTCTTCATTTTTTTTAATTCTTTTCTCTGATTTTTCTTCAAATTTATTGGTGCCAAGTGCTTTATCTTTAATCTCACGAATTCTGTCTTCCACTTGCTGAATTCTGCTCCTCTGACTTTCTACTGAGTTGTCTACTTCTGTAATTTTATTGTTAACCTTCTGAATTTCTGATTGCTGTCTCTTATGGATTCTTGCAGCTCCTTAAATTTTTCATTACATTCTTGAATAACTGTTTTAATTTCTTCAACTGCTTTATCTGTGTTCCTTGGTTTGTTCTGTGTATTGCCTGATTTCCTTCCTAATCTCATTCCTGATGTCTTGAAGTTCTGTATATTAACCTTTTGTATTCCGTAAAAGGTAATTCTAGGAAGGCACCTTCACCCAGAAGATCTCAATTCTTTGTTTTAAGAGCTTGTTGACACGATCGTGGTCTGCTTCTTTATGTGATTTGATAGTGACTGTTGTCTCCGTGTCATCTATAAGTTATTGTCTTAGTTTGTTTTATGTTTGCTTACTATATTCTAGCTTCTTGCTTTGTTTTGTTTTGATATGTCCAAATAGGTTGCCTGAGTGAGCTAATGTGATTATTTTTGCCTTTGAAGCTCTAACATCCTGTCACCAGATGGCTAGAGCTGTTGCCAGGTATATGAGCCTAGGAGTCCATTCACTGATCTTGTATGGATTCAGCTCAGGTGTTCAGGTAGTTGGTCATCAAGTGTGTGGTACAGGCTCTGTCCTATAGTCTTGGAGTGGCAGGGGTGATTGGTTGTAGGGGCCCGTAACTGGTTGCAGCAGGGGGTCATGCTCTGAACAAGGCAGGGGGCTGACAACTGTTCCGAGTGTCTGTGAGGGAAGCACGTCCCTGTTCCCTAGAGCGCACAGATGGGTAGGTTCTGCAGATGGATCTTGGGCACCCAGTGCTTTTGGTTGTAAGGACTGGGAGGTACCAGTTGAGAAAAAGAATTTAAAGGAGGTCTTAACAAGATGTTAAATGGACCTTTAATTGTTGTTTTGGTAGACATTCCACAAGCCAAGAAAAATAAGGCCAGATCATTTCATGTATTTCATGCTGTAAGAGACTGGGAAGCTGGTTTTGTAATCTTTAGTTCATTAACCATCAAAATAACATGTAAATAGAAATTAGGGGATGAGCAATACAACTGGTAGAGCGGATTTATGTGAAGAAAGAGAATTCACAGTATTGTTATACTCTGAAGTCTTTTCTCCAAGTCAAACCAGAATACCAACTTTTGAAGACCCACTATGAAGGTGTTATCAATACCCCTTACAATTACCAGGAGATTTAGGAATGATACCTGGTGCAGGGCTTTAAAAAGTCTAAATGTGAGAGGGTGACTGGAATAGACCATGATATCAGAATAAAGAGAGAGGGATAGAAGGGGAGTGACCATTTATTGAGTAAATGGTCTCTGTTTCCCGTAGGCCAGATATGGAACAATCAGAGGTAGTCAGCTTGAATAGTTTTGAAAGACTTTGCCCAATAGGACTATGTACAGGCCAAGTGACTCCAACAGAAAAAACTTGAAAGCCAGGGACTAAGTCACAAAGCAAATAGCCGGAGGATGAGGTCACAAATCCCTAGAGGGCACAGCTCTCAGGAATTTACAAAACAACCAATGTACTCAATGTACTAGGATATCTGACACACCTAGAGGGCCATAACTGCACCTTTCAAAAAAGACATGTTCTGCCCCTTACCTCTCCCAATATAAATGCATAAAAAAAACCTTAAACCTAGACTCTTAAAACCAGGAACCTATTATCTAAATTCATGGTAAAAGTAAGATTTTTCAGCCATAAACATTCTTTAAGGAAGTACTCGAGTAGGAAAAAATAATCCTGGAGGACGTGATAAATCTCTTTCCTGGAAATAAGTAAAGAGAAAATATCAAAGCAAAGTTTGTTGTTGTTGTTAGGGGCCATCAAGTCACTTCTGACTCAGAGTGACCCTATGAATGTTTACTCATGTCTAAATGAACAAGTACTGAAACTAAACAAACAAGGGAAAAAAACTATATCCTTAACAATACAGATCTCAAATTCAACACAATACCAACAGGTAGGTGGGTGGAATGTCAAGGTACTTTTTTGTTCAAGGGAAAACTATTGAGAAGCTTGTGAAATTTATTTAAAAAATATATTACATAACTAGGGTTCCTAATATTTTTAAATAGATTTAAAGAAAAAAAAATCTTCATGAGTAACAAGGAAGAATGGTATGTAAGGATAACATAAACATTGGTATCAAGATGCTGTGTAAAGATCATGAACACACAGGTACCAGTCTATACACTCTGAAATATACAAAGCAACTAATGATATACCTATAAGGAAAGAAAGATCAACAATTGTAGCTGAAGAGTTTATCACACCCCCCTTAAACACTGATCAAGCAGACAAAAAATAAGCAAGGACATAGGTAATTTGAAGGATAAGTAAACAAGTTATCTGTATAGACGACAGAAATACATGTTGTTTTTAACCATACTTAAAAACTTCTAGAAATTAATCAAACTATTTAAAGCGTATTGTTAGGCAATACAATAAAATAGAAAAGGCAACTTTAAAATACGTCTGGGGAGAACAAAAAACACATTACTGAACAACTCACAATTAAACGGAAAGGTCATCATAAAATATTTATAATTGGATGCCAATAAAAACACTACCTGTCCAAATTTTTAGGATATGGGTGAAGTAGTACTTCAAATACTATTATCAGAAAATAAGAAACAAATGACCCAAGTATTTAACATAAAAAGCTGGTCCTTTGAAAACAGTAGTAAAATGAATAGACCTCTGGCATGACTGACTAAAACAAAGTGATTATCAACACAAGAGAGAATGAAAAAGAGAAACAAAAAATATATACCAGAATTTAGAAAGTAAAAACATCATGAACTATAAGATAATAAACTTGAAAACTGAGATAACATTGATATATATTTTTAAAATTTACAAAAAGCCAAAATATAATTAACACAAGAAAAAAAAAAAACCTTAATTTAGATAGATAACTACTACAGAAATAGAAATGGTAACTGAAGATATCTTCCACAAAAGAAACTCAAAACTGACATGACTTTAACAAATGAATTATCTCAAAGTTTCAAGGAAGAATTAATCCCTGTCACGGATAATTTATTTCAGAATACAAAAAGGGTGAGACATTACTGAAGGCATTACAAAGAGAATATAACCTTGATTTCAAAGATGGAAAAGGATAAAAAAAACATGTAGAATTTCCTCATGAACACAGATGTTAAAATTCTAAAAAAGATAACTAAAAACATTGTACTTAAAATATATCATGGTCGAATAGAATTTATTTTAGGAATGTGAAGTTGGCTTATCATTAGAAAAACAGTTATCAACTTAATTCAGGTTCATAAGAGATCAAAGGAACAATAAATCCTTTCATTTATGACTTTAAAAAGATTCCAAAAGGCTCAAGATACAAAGGAACGTTTATCACATATCAAAAACCTATCACACACTTGTACACCAACGTTCACTGCATCATCATTCGCAACATGCCAAAGATGAAAACTAAGTGTCTATACAGAGATGGATAAAAATGTGGTATATACATACAATGGAATACCATTCAGTCATAAAGAGAAATAACGTTCTGATACATGCTACGATTTGGATGAACCTTGGAAACATTATGCTGAGTGAAATAAGCCAGATACAAAAGGACAAATATTGTACGATCTCATCTATGTAAAATACTCAGAATACGCAAATTCACAGAGACAGAAGGTAGATTAGCAGTTACCAAGAGCTGGGGAATTATTGCTTAATAAATTCTTAATAATACTCTCAATAATTTCTGTTTAGTGTGATGAAAATGTTTTAGAAATAAATAACGGTGATGGCTGCACAACACTGAATACAATGCCACTGAATTGCATATTTAAAAATGGTAGATTTTGTTATATATATTTCAGCATAAAGCTAAACAAAATCTACCCCAAGAATCACACTTGTACTGAAAGAACTTTAGATGTTTACTGGGAAAAAGAACAAGATTTTCTGCTATCAATGATACTGTTAATAAAGCTGAAGGTCTTGGCTAATGCACTTAGACAAGAGAATGAAAGAAAAGTTATATGCTTAGGAAAAAAACAGATAAAACTGAAATTGTTTGCAGATGATGATAATATATACAGTAAAACCAACAGAATCAACAAACCATGAGAAAGCATAAGAGAATTTTTAAAGGTTGCATACCAGACTGACATAAAAATGAAGTTTCTCTGCCTCAGACTTTGCCCCAGTCTACTGTCAACTGTATCAGCAATAACTAAGTAGAAATTGTAACATTAAACATTAATCATATAACAATAAAACTATCAGGTATATAAGATCTTTATGAAGAAAATCTAAACCTTATTTAAAAAGTTCTAATGAGATTTTTAATAAAGAAGTCTGCAATTTTTATGTAAAGAATTTTATTTCCTCTCAAATTTATCATAAAATTCAATGCAGTTCTAATACTGAAAATCCAAGTCTAAGTTTTTAAGGAACTTGACTGCTATATTTAAAAATTTCATACAGAAAAAAAAAAAAAAACCCACAAATAGCTATGTGAATTTTAAGAGGAAAGGCAACAAGGAGAGAATCACCTTATAAGAGGCCATATTAAAACATATATTATAAAGCCACAACAATAAGGAGCATGGTACTAGAGCAGAAAGAGGTAAAAAGAGATCAATACAACAATAGAGAAGTAAAAAAAAACAGACCTCTACACAGAAGATATTTGGCCCATGATAGAGAAGCACCACAAAGTAGGAAGAAGAGGACTTGTAATGACTTTGCTAAGACTTGTGTTCTTTCACATAGCTGATTCTTCGTAGTTTTTAGTCAAAGTCCTATAGATAAAGCTGTAACATTACTATGTTTAAATCTCTACCATATTATTCAAATACCTTATTTCCTTTCTCCTACTTCCACAGCATTCCAAGAGGCTTATCTGAAAAGCCTATCCCTTTTGAAGTTTCTTTCTTTTCAATCTTTTTTTTTTTAAATCAAAAGATGCATTACTTTGCTGATACTTCCTTTAAAACCATTCCTTTAGACTTCATAAAAGAACTTTTATATGGTGGAAATAGATGAGTCAAAATAAAAAAAGGGAACAACAACAGAAAACTCTTCGTTTCAAACCTCACCTTAGAATGCAAAAGTAGAACTAAATTGAATTTAGTGTTACATTTTGATGAGGGTAAGTTAAAAAGTATTGCTACTAGGGTTCCAGTTCATACACGCACAGGTTTATTCAAGACAAAACATGTTTAAACATGTCTCCGCGATGAGTGGATGACTGCAGACAAGTTCTCTCAGTAACATGCTTGTCTTAGTCTTGTTAAGGTGCCTTAAAAAAAAAAGGACACTTTTTATGCCATGGAAAAAAATGACTTTGATGTCAGGGCTAATATCAAATTTTTAACAAAATTCAAGTGGACATCTCAAATAAATAAAGCTTTGGAACAAGTTTATGGCAATACTGCCCCACATAAAACAACAGTTTTTAGACGGATCAAGCGTTTTAAGGAAGGTTAGGAAGGCCTCAAAGATGATCCAAGAGAGGGAAGACTGAGCAGAAGGTTACGGTGGTGCTTTTTTGGGATTTCAAAGGGATAATGTTGATAGATTTTCTCAAAGGACACAGGATGATCATGGGGGCTTACTATGAAGAAGTTTAGGAAAACTGAAAACTGCATTGGTAAGAAAGAGGCCAGGGAAGTTGCACCAAGGAATTTTTTTCAATCACAACTACGCACCTACTCATTCTTTGAAGGTAGGAAGGGCTCTCCTACGAGACTTTCAGTGGGAAACCTTACCCTATCCAGCCTACAGCCCTGATCTTACCCCTTCAGACTTCCTTTTGTTCCCCAAACTCAAAGAACATTTAAAAGAACACAACTTGAGTCCCTTGAGTATGTCAAAACGGCTATTTTGACATGGTATAAATTAAATAGTGCAGAATCCTTTGGGGAAGGGTTAGAGAGGTGGAAACACCACCTTCAGAAGTGTATAGACTTAGACGGAGGATATGTCAAGACATACATTCACATTTTGATATTTTTGTTTAATAAAGGTTTCTATGATTTTGTAGCAATACTTTATGACTTACCCTCATATATAAAGTGTTAAATATAGTAAGAATATATAAAAAATGTGGTATATATACAGTGTCACATATAGTAAGACTATATAAAGTGCTACATATAGTAAGAACATAGAAACATAATTACATTTATCCATCCATCCACTCGTCCATCCATCTATCTATGGGTTATACTATAAAGTACATCAATAATGCTGGAAAAAAGGCACTAAAATATCAACAGATTGAGTTAAAATATTAACAGATATTATACTTACTGAAGTATCAGAGTAACCAATCGAATAGCTTCCACAGCAACATCATATTCCTTATCAAGGGTCATTGATACAATGCGGTCCTGGTGAGGGGAAAAAGTTATAAAACAAACCATGTGCAGAAAATAAGTTGGGACAGACCTAAGGTAATGTATTTTGGGGAGTATATGCAAAACTAATGAAGAGTTCAATAGAAAGCCTTACTCTTAAAACAGTATTACCAGGTGTTAGTATAAATGTTCATAATCTAAAATGTTTAAAATGTTTGTCATGAATTCCTGTCCCTAACATTGAGACAAGTAAACCTTAACTTGCAAAATTAGTGTATTTATAAAAATCTACATATAAAGAAAATTTTATTTAAAGCAGGACAGACTTCTCTCAAAGTCAATAAATAAAAACTTGTATTGGTAATTTCTTTTGTAAAGCAGAGGCTTATTTATCTATTTCATATGGGTTTACTTAAAGAATATATAATAAAGATCTGAACTAAATACTTGTTATAGTAATGTTTGCTAAACTAGCTATAACTAGCCTTTCTAAAGTGAAAAATAAAATAAACCTAGCATTCTTGGTGCTTACCTTGAATCGGTTAGTGAACAGCTCCAATTTGGGGAATAATTCTCTATTAGTATATAGACTCTGTAGGGCTTTCAAACACTTCAGCCTGACTTCCCCTTGCTTCAGAAATATAAACAAAAACAGGAGAAGCAGTCAATTCCATGCTACAAAGGTTGAAAGGATTTACAAGTCTGTATAAAGGCTAAATTTCAGCTTACCAATTCAACTTACTGGAACCAAGCAGGCGTATAGTCTGCACAGCATTTAAATTTAATTAAAAACGCACCAAAAAACCCTTAGTTACTTGAGTGTAATTTATAACTTTTCAAGCATTTATCAACTCTAACAGGTGATTCAACATGGAGTATTTCCCAACCGATCTGTGAAATCCAGGGGAAATTATTAGCCTGTGATTAGTTAAAAAACGGGTATGCTCATTTATCCTTTATGTAACTACTGAAAAATCCTGTGGAGAAACATTATTTCATATTAAAGAGTCATCATTCATTAATTCAACAAGAATTTACTGAATGCCTTTTACATTACAGGGAGAGAGCAGTTAGGAAAACAGAAAAATGGCAGAACATTTAAAAGAGAGGCAGGCTGACATAATGAAGAGTCCTGGGGCTACTACTTACTAGCAGAATATCTTTAATAAAGTCATTTACTTGGAACAACTTTGTTAGGGAGTCTGAGCTAAAACCACTCAACTAAGCCGTTCTTGAATTCCTGACCCACAAAACTGTGAGATAATGTTTGTTATTTTCAGCTGCTAAGCTTGGGGAGTAACTGGTTATGAAAACAGATAAGTAATGAAAGCTCCCTTCAGACTATATTGTGACACAGAGCAGCAGAACAAGGATAACCCTGGGCAAAATTGTGAATACTGCCCTCCATCTAGACAGTCCACAGAATATTACACTGACCAATGAGTTGACAATATCACTTCTGATGAACAGGAAAGGGTGGGTGATAAAGCCTACAGAATTTTAGGGATCATTCACTGAAACTTTTAGGGGTCCAAAGCTCTGAAGCAAACTGAAACATCCCCTCCAAGGTAAAGAAAATAAAAAATGTCTTACAACTCTTATACTAGGAAAGAAGTACAGCACGTGGAAGGCTTCTTTGGGTTTTGCAGGCCGAATATACGGAAGGTGCGAATACTGTTTTGAAACATTTACCAGGTGATAAATTCAGCCAGTTTTGAGTAGGGTTCTGAGCAAGAAATATTGCTGCAGCGGATGTAGTACAAGCAGCTATTCTGCTTCATCCATATAATCCAGCAGGTCCCGTGGTATCTGTGGGAGGTAAAGCTTCAGTGTGGAGTCTCTGGTAAGCCCCATTTGCAGTTCAGGCCCCTAGGGTTCTGGAGACAGCAATGCCATTTGCAGAAGAGAACTATGTACCATTTGGAAAGCAGCTGATGGTCTGTTACTGGGCCCTGATGGAGAATGAGCATTAAGGCATGGATATCAAGTAAACATGAAACCATCAGTAATCACCGTTAGCAGGTGAACCCAGAAGCAATGGAAGTGGCATATCCTGGATTGAGACCAAGCAGATTCATACGGCACAAGTAAGCTATGCAAACAAGCAGATTAGATCTCCGTGTCACTCATCATGGTTGCACAAACACCTCTCAGCTCTTACATATAGTCTTATTTGGAGACGGGTATGGTGATGGTTCCCTACGATCAACAGTTGGAGGAGGGGAAAAACCCAAGCCTGGTTCGGAGATGAGTTGGATTAGTATATCTGTGTAGGCCAAAAATGGGGCTACTAGGACACTAGCAGTGGGATACAAGACATTTGACTGTGTGGATCATAACAAATTATAGATAACATTACGAATAATGGCAATTCCAGAACACTTAATTGTGTTTATGAGGAACCTGTACTTAGATCAGAAACCCTGGTGGCATAGTGGTTAAGCGCTATAGCTGTCAACCAAAAGGTGGGCAGTTCAAAACCAGCATATGCCCCTTGGAAACTCTATGGGGCAGTTCTACTCTGTCTTATAGGGTCACTATGAGTCGGAATTGACTCGATGGCACTGGCTTTGGTTTTTTTTTTGGGTACTTAGATCAAGAGGTAGTAGTTTGAACAAACAAGGGGATACTGCGTGGTTTAAAGTCAGGAAACGTGTATGTAAGGGGTGTATCCTTCCACCATACTTAATTCAATCTGTATGCTTAGCAAATAATCCAAGAAGCTGGACCATATGAAGAACACGGTACGAGCACTGGAGGAAGACTCATTAACAACCCGCATTATAAAGGTGACACAATCCTGCTTGTTAAAAGTGAAGAGGATTTGAAGCACTTATTGATGAAGATGAAAGACCACAGCCTTCAGTATGGATTACACCTCAACATAAAAAAAAAAAAAAAATCCTCAAAACTGGCCCACTAAGCAATATCATGATAAATGCGGAAATATTGAAGTTGTCAAGGACTTCATTTTTACTTGGGTGCACAATCAATGCCCATGGAAGCAGCAGTCAAGAAATCAGATGACGCCTTGCACTGGGCAAATGTGCTGGAAGAGATTTCTTTAAAGTATTAAAAAGCAAAGATCTCACTTAAAGGACTAAGGTGTGCCTGACCCAAGCAATGGTGTTTTCAATGGCCTCATATGCATGTGAAAGCTGGACAATGAATAAGACCAAAGAATTGGTGCCTTTGAATTACAGTGTTGGTGGAGAATACTGAATACAGCATGGACTACCAGAAGAATGAACACATCTGTCTTTGAAGAAGTACAGTCAGAATGCTCATTAGATGCAAGGATGGTGAGACTTTGTCTCACATACTTTGGACATGGTATCAGGAAGGACCAGTCCCTGGTGAAGGACATCGTGCTTGGTAAAGTACAAGGTTGGCAAAAAAGAGGAAGATCCTTGACGAGATGGACTGACACAGTGGCTGCAGCAATGGGTTCCAACATAGTAATGATCATAAGGATGGTACAGAACTGGGCAGTGTTTCTGTTCTGCACAGGGTGGCTATGAGTCGAAATCGACTTGACGGCACCTAACAACAGCGGGACACTGCAGCCTTACTTTGGGGTGGCCCACAAGGACAAAAGTAGCGGAAATCCTTCCACAGAGCAGTTTCAGGCAATGCATCTGGTCATCAACTCTGCGTGGAAAGAAAAGTGGCCTAAGATTAGGATATATAATCATGGGTGGGGGCATAAGGCCTAGGCTGATTGGTTAGGAGGCTGGAAAGAAGAAGGCTGAAGACTGGAGACAAGGAATTTTTATGAAGAAGCATGTGACTGCATCTAAGGGAATGGACATGAAGTGTCAGGATCATTGTATTACATGTTAATAATGCCCTCCAGAGGGCAACTCTGCTGTTGTTGTTGTTGTTAGGTGACGTCGAGCCAGTTCTGACTCATAGTGAACCTATGTACAAGAGTAGAGGCACTAAATGATCAAGTCTTCCATTACAGTGTAGAAAAAAGGGGAAACATGAGTTCCCAGCTTCAACACTATAACCCTTGGAGCATCCAGTGTCACCAGCAAGTTACAGCGAATGAATGAGAACGTGAAGCACCGTAACCAGTACAAATTTATTTTACTGGAGAACCTGACCCCTCACTATGAGACGCCCTGTGTCCTGAGCCTCAGGATGGGTACACACCAGAATGGCGACAATGCTTCAGAGGAGAAGGCAGCCAACCAGATCTGCAAGTGGCAGCAGAGCATATCTGTGGTCATGGTGGTACACACGTGTGGCATGCAGGTGTACTAGACAGGCAGCAGACAGCTCGTGTTTATGAGCAAGTACCATGGGCGAAGGCTATCAGTGCAGGGCTTCAAGGAGGCAATTTTCCAGTTCTTCTACAACGGGCAATACCTGCACCAACATCTCCTGGGCCCTTTGCTCAAGAAGCTGGCTGAGCTTAAGGCAGTGCTAGAGTGACAGGAATCCTATAGCTTCTATTCAAGCTCCCTGCTGGTCATCTACAATGGTAAAGAGCGGTCGGAGGTGGCCCTGGACTCAGATACTGAAGGACTTGGAGGACCTGTCAGAGGAGTCAGCCCAAAAGTCTGCCGGTGCTTACGCCTACAAGCCCATTGGCACCAACTCAGTGGACGTGCATATGTTTGACTTTGCACACACCATCTGCAGGCTATATGGCAAGGACAGCTGGTGCATAAGGGCCAGTAGATATCAGCCAGCCCCTGTCCTTGGCCACTCCTGCTTGCAAAATGGGCTCAGGAACACAGTAGCTATGTGAAGGTGGAGGCTATCCAAGGTGCTCTAACTACTGCTGCTGCTCAATGTCCGGCCTGCCAACAGTTAAGACCAATGACGCATCCTCAATATGATACCAGTCTTCAAGGAGACCATTAATCTCTTGTGGCAAATCAATTACGATAGACCACATCCATCCTGGAAGGTGACACTGGTATGGGTCTCTCCCTTCTCTATGATGCCTCAACTACAGCATCACCATTTGATGGTTCATAGAGTGTCTGATCTACCAACATGGGATCATATAACATCACCTCAAATCAAGAGACCCACTGTGTATTAAAGAAGGTATGGCACTCATTACGGGATGTATCAGTTCTAACACACAGTCACCATCTAGAAGTTGCTGACTTGACTGAGTTTTGGAATGGCATCTTCAATGAGCAATTGAGACGCCATCTTGGAAATGACAACCTACAAGAAGGGGTGCCATCTTTCAGAATACTACATATATCCTAAATCAGTGCATGTGAAATATGCTGGGTCTCCAATAAGTAGAATACATGGGTCCAGGATCCAAGAGGTGTATCAAGAATGGCACCATTCACCATTACTCTCAGATACTTAGAAGTCCTGTTTCCCGAAGCAGGATGTTTCCACCAGGGTATAAGGCCTACTACATTAATTGCTTAAGGGCCTAGAAGAGGAAGACTGAAGATCAGAGATGTGAGAGGTCTTCTAAAGTAAGTGTCACACCAAATTTAAAATTAAGGCTATTGCCTGGTACCTTTGGCTCCTTGTGCTAGTAGGCTAGTAGGCAGTGAAAGCAGTTACTGTATTGACAGGGATAATTGACGACCATTATAAAAAAGTAGGGGTGCTGCTATATAATGGTTGGAGAGAAATATGTTTGTTAATCATGTTATCCATTACAGTGCCACTTGATACTTCCGTATCTAGTTTTAAGTGGGCAAGTAAAGCAACCAAACCTTGATAAGGGCATAGAAACCAGAATTCAGAACCCTCAGGGATGAAGGTTTCCAAGGAGCACGTGGTGGATTCGAACTGCTGACCTTCTGGTTAGCAGCTGTAGCACTTAACCACTACACCACCAGAATATAAGGGTGGAGGGAAATTAGATTAATGGATATGGAACATCCAGAATGGAAATAATGAGGATGTTCACACATTGTGAAGAATGTAACCAATATCACTGAACAACTTGTGTAGAAACTGCTGAAACGGAACCTGAACTGCTGTGTAAACCTTCACGGAAAACACAATAAAATATGGGGGGAAAAAAAAGATGGCATGTAGGTTGTTTCCTTATTTCTCTCCAAACATGGCTTTGAAACTAAGGCCAAGTGAGTTGAGGTTACTTCATCCAAGTTCATACAGCAAATTATTAGCAGAGTAAGGACATGAAACGAGCTTTATCTTCACCCAGTCCAATGCTTCCTCTCCTCCCAAATCTTAATTCTTATCTATAAAGGACCCTGCCTGCATCACAAAACTTCCCAACAAGAAGGTGGTATACATGAAAGTGCTTTAGAAAACTGCAGAATAACTTGTACTTGGATAACTCCAGCTGCCTTCAGTAATTGCTCTACTTTGTCTGAACCTATTCCTACTAAAATAACTAAATGTTTCATTGTTTCCCCAATATAAATGATCTTATTAAAATCTGAGTACTGTTTAAAACAGTGCATAACACACAGTAGGTGCTCTATATGTATTTTTTGAAGGAATGAATATATATGTAAAAATAGAAAAAAACATATAAAAACAGCTTGATTTGTTGGGACACGGTATATGTTCAACAGAGACTACCAACGTTACAGTAAAAGTACTTTTGAAAAAACTGTTATATACTAAGCAAAAAGTATTATGCATTAGTAATAACAAGTATGATTTCCTAATGAGTTGTATCTTTAAGAGACAAAAATGCATGCTTCCAGGGGAAAATGCTGATCATTATTAAAATGCGTATTTGTGCTATGCATACTTAAATGGGAGTACTGTGAATGAGTTAAAATGACCAAATTCAGGTAGCCTAAATGTCAAGGAATGGATCTGTTTGTATGTGACAGGGGTGAAGGGAATAGAGAGTAGTAGTCCTGAGTTGGACAGAGTCATACAGAAAGCTAAAAAGGTTTCCTGTGAACTTCAGAGAAACAGAAGAGTGGATGAGTCAACACAAACAAGGGAAATGGGGTCGACTAACTGACGGTGGAGCCTGAGCCCAAGCACTACAGAGATTTTGATATGAGGACCCAAACATGTGCAACATAATAGAAGGATTGTGCATTACTGACAATCTGGAATGTACAGAAAAAGGCACAATCTCTTTATGTTTATGTTCTGGGCTAAAAATCTTAATCTCTTAATCCACAAAGAGATTAAGATTTTTAGCCCAGAACATAAACAACTACTGCTGTACGTAAATCACACCTATTCTGTGTCACCCGCAAGGACAGAACTAAAACGAGAGAATTTAGAAATTCTGCTTAATAGAAAGTCAAACAGCCTACACAAACAAGGAAATACTTCCTAGAGATTCAGTTTGTTTTTCTAATTATAAAAACTTATACTATAAAACACATGGAGCCCTGGTGGCACAGTGGTTAAGAGTTATAGCAAGCTGTGGCTGCTAACCAGAAGGTCAGAAGTTTGAATCCAACAGCTGTTCCCTGGAAACATTATGGGACAGTTTTACTCTGTCCTATAGGATTGCTATGACTTGGAATGGACTCGACGGCAACAGATTTTTTTTTTTTTGAAATAAAATACATATAAATTGACAGCATTAAAAAAAATCATTTGGGAGGGAAAACTAGGTTAAAACCTCTAAAATTCTAAAATCAAGACAGGAGTTTTATCAGCACATTTGAAAAAAAGCACAGGATGAGTCTAAGAGCAGAAACCACAGCCTTACAGAGGTACCAGTTTCAAACACATGACTAAAAGAGAATGGTAATGCCACACTCTTCGGGAAAAAAATAAGATCCCAGGAGATTAGAGTGGACCTGACAAAAAGAATTATTTAATATATATATATATATCTCCATCCTTTTCTAAAAAAAGTAATAAAATTAAATTAGATAAACCCAAGATGGGGCTTAGATGCCGAGGTCCCAATTCCACGTGAGGATTTGGTAAGGAAAACATATTTACTTCAGAATTTATTAAAGACTCCAAAATATTCAGGAAAAATGCACCATATACCAACTGGATTTTCCATAGAATGAGGCGGGTGGGGCGGGGGGAGAACTCATTTTATCATCAATTAAAAATTGATAACTATGCTTCATACTCACTAGGAATGGCTCTTATATATAAAAAAAAGAAAACTAACAAATGTTGGCAAGTATGTGGAGAAATTGGAACCCTTCTCCATTGCTGGTGGAAATGAAACAGGCTGCTCAGCCATATCTTGAACAGTACCTGAGCCATTTTTTTTTTCTTCTTTCCCTCCCCCCAGCCCATCCCTGCCTCCAAGTAAGATCCTGATGCTAGCTCCCCAAATGGTTAAGTGTTAACCAATGTTTCCTCTAGGACTGTGGAAAACAAGTGATATTGATCTATGCCTCTCAAGTAAGATGAAGGATGGCGCCAGCTACCCACTGAGCTGATGGGATAATGACAGGAAAAGATCAACATGTTTGAGATACAACCACCGAAACCAAACAGAAGAAAGAGAGTACACATTCCACAAGGCCCAAAAACTTATGGCCCCTTTTTCCCTTAAAAACCTGAGCCAAATGGTAGTGTGGTGAGACAGATGACTTTAAGAGGAGATCATTTCCCTCTGTCTCCATATACTGGTATATCTAATAAAGCTCTTGCTACCCACCTCACCCGTCTCAAGAACTGGCTATTTGCAGTAGGCAGCTCTAACTCGCAAAATTGCAGTAACAATTTGGTGGCCCGTACAGGGACTCCAGCCATCTGAGATGTGGTGGCCCTGCGGTGGGGTCGGGCCTGACGGGCAGTTTTCCTACCAAGCGGCCACTGGGGACTCTGTCCCCGGAGGCTGTCCCTGGACCCAGGCTTCCCTGCGGCGTCACCGGTCCCCAACCGTGCCAAAGAGGTGGGTGAAGGCAAGACCTAACCAGGATCCTGAGGTGAGTCTGCAACCCTTTACCTGTTGCACTCAGGGCCGGGGCAGACAGGGCGGGCCAGCGTGGCTTCCGGACCTGGACCCGGGCCCTTGGTTTCTAAGGCGAGTGGCGCCTTGGATGATTGTCCCCGTGAGTAGGATCGCAAGGAGGGACTCTTGGTGACTCTAGAGCTGGGCAGGCGTATGAGTGTGTATCGGCCCTGGATTTTTGTTTGGATTGTTGTCTGTCTCTGGTTGGTGCACCCTGGTTTTGGGAAGTGGGTATAGACATCTCTATTGGTTTAGATTGGGAGATTGAACACCCCCGCCGCCCCCGTCTGGCATTGAGGATAGGAGGTATCTGGAGGATTGAAGTGGAGATTCAGACATTCCTAGTAATGTGTTAGACCTCACTAAGATTATCCTCGTTCCCCCTTTCCTTTCTGGCTTTTCTGGTCTGAGTGTTTTTCTCTGTTTGTTAGGTTTGTCTTATGTACAACCTGTCTTGCTGTCTGGGAGGTTGAGACTGCAAGGTTATCTCTGTTGCTTTTGTCAGTCTGTGTCTTATGTATGATTACTTGTCCTCATGAGATTTTTTTTTTTTTGGGGTGTTGTCATCCCATAAACCCTATTCATACAAAACCCCAGTGAAGAAGGTGGAAGGGAGATAAAAGCCATTAGAAGGACCACCCCGGGGTGAGGAGGAAGACCTTTAGAACCTGACCAGTGCGCCTTCTGTAAAAGACGGGGCCACGGGAAGCGGGAGTGCCCACAGAAAAGGGAAAGGTGAGACAGACCAAAACCCGCCACTCTCCAGGCTCATTAGGAAGGGCCCGCACGGTTAGATGATTCCAAATGACAGGACCCAGGGGCTCAAACCTCATTGGCTATCTCCCACCTTGAGCCCCGGGTAACTCTAAAGGTGACAGGACGCCCTATTGACTTTATTCTGGACACGGGTGCCACCTTTTCGGTTTTGAACGCTGCGGAATCTCCCCTTAGTCCACATACTGCCCCAGTGCTAGGGGTTTTAGGAAAACTTTCAACCCGGCCTTTCCTCCAACCAATGAATTGTGAAATTGGAAAAGACGTGTTATACCACGAGTTCCTTTTTATGCTGGAATGCCCTGCCCCCCTCCTTGGGAGGGATCTATTGTCAAAACTTGGGGCACAAGTCACCTTTGGACCGTCTCGAATTTTGGTGAAAATTCCGCCTGAACAGGCATGCGCTTTGCAAGCAGCCTTGTTGCTAGAGGAACCAGCGGCCCCTAGCAACATCCCTGTCCACATACAAGAAGTGAACCCGGAAGTCTGGGCATCAGGGAGGCTGGGAAGGGCCAGGTTTGCTGAGCCAGTCAAAATTGCCCTAAAGCCTGGAGCGCCTGTTGTAAATCAGAAACAGTACCCACTCCACAGAGAAGCTCTGGAAGGGACTGCTCCACTGGTCCAACGATATATAGAGCTTGGACTTTTAAGACCATGCCGGTCCCCATATAACACCCCCATTCTGCCAGTGTTAAAGCCTGGGACAGAGAATATCGGTTTGTGCAAAACTTAAAGATTAATCAAATAGTAGAAGATATTCACCCGATTGTGCTCAACTCATATACTACCCTAATAACCATGCCCAGCAAATACGCTTGGTTTTCAGTATTAGATCTGAAAGATGCTTTTTTTTTGCATTCCCTTGCATCCTGAGTCTCAACTTTTGTTTGCATTTGAACGGACTGATTTAGAAACAGGGGCAAAAAGATACCTCACGTGGCACGTGCTGGTCCAAGGGTTCAAAAACTCCCCCACAATTTTCGGAGAGACATTGGCTAAAGATATGAGGGTCTTGCAACTAGAAGAGGGGATGGTCTTACAGTATGTGGACAATATTTTGGTGGCAAGTGAAACTCAAGAAGACAGATCGAAATACCATCCTAGTCTTAAACCATCTGGCTAGGTGTGGGTACCGAGTTTCCAAAAAGAAGGCCCAAATATCACAACAAGTAAGATATCTGGGGTTCCAAATACCACAGGGGCAGCGGAGCCTTCTCCAGGACTGGCGAGAAGCTATTATGCGGGTAGCGCCCCCTACCTCTAAGCGACAACTTAGAGGTTTTCTTGGGATGGCAGGTTTTTGTCGAATCTGGATACTAGGGTTTGGACTTACGGCAAAACCCTTGTATGAAGCCCTGAAGGGAGAGGATAAAGAACCCGTTTTGGACTGCTGAATGTTAACAAGCCTTTGAAAAAATTAAATATAAATTAATGACGGCCCCAGCATTACGGTTACCGGATCTCCAGAAACCATCCGAGCTGTTTGTACATGAGAGACAGGGAGTTGCTCTGGGAGTGCTGACCCAGACTTTGGGACCAGCCAAGAGGCCAGTAGCCTATTTTTACAAACAGCTAGACAATGTAGCTCGAGGATGGCCCCCTTGCCTCCAGGCTGTGGCTGCAACATGTGACTTACTTCAAGAAGCTGAAAAACTTACCCTAGGACAAAAAGGGGGGTTTTGGCTTACAGCAGGATGCATGGGGAAATATCAAGCAATCCTGTTAGACAACCTAAATGTAATCTTAAAGGCTGTCTCTGCTCTCAACCCAGCCACCCTACTACCCATCTCAGAAGAAGGGCCAATACATGACTGTTTAGAGATTATAGAAGAGGTTTATTCCAGCAGGCCCCATCTGTCAGACACCCCTTTAACTGACTCCGAGCTAGAAATGTACACCGATGGTAGCGGCTTCATGTATAAAGGACATCGAAGGGCAGGCTTTGCGGTGGTGACTCGGGCTGAAATTTTAGAGGCTGCTCCGCTTCCTGCTGGCACCTCAGCACAAAAAGCCGAGTCAATAGCCCTTGGACAGGCCCTACAGCTGGGAGCAGGAAGGCGTATAACAGTGTACACTGACAGCAGATATGCCCATCTTGTGCTTCACTCTCATGGGGCATTGTGGAAGGAGAGGAGTCTCCTTACGTCTGCTAGAAAAGAGAAAAGGCATGTACCAGAAATTCTTGAGCTCCTAGAAGCAGTCAACGATCCTCTCCAGGTGGCAGTGGTGTATTGCCCCAGGCACCAGAAGTGAAAATCCTCTGAAGCTGTAGGGAACCGGAAAGCAGACACAGAGGCCAAAAGGGCTGCAATGCGAGGAGATGAGATAGAGAAAGAAATGGCCCTGATCACTCACCTCGACCCTGCTGACCTTCCTGCACCACCTATACCACTCAAGACTTAAAAAGGGCTGAAGAATGGGGTTTTCACCTGGCTCCCCATTCCAGCTGGTTAGTGAGCCCCAAAAGGGAAAGTACTGTTACCAGAAGCCCAAGTACATAGCATAGTATCGACTTTAGATGAAGGAACTCATTATGGGAGAGATGCCAGTCTTGAGTGGATCCAACAGGTGGTTGAAGGACCAAGTCTCCTCAAGGCCATTCCAGAAGTCACAGGAAGGTGCCACCTTTGTGCAAAGAACAACCCAAAGACTGTGCCCCATCCAACAGAACTGGGAGTCCAACATCGAGGAACCAACACGGGAGAAGACTGGTGGGTAGATTTTACAGTGATGCCCCAGGTACCTGGAAACTTCAGGTATCTGTTGGTCTTTGTGGATACCTACTCAGGGTGGGTAGAGGCTTTCCCTTGTCGAACTGAACAAGCTCGAGAAGTAACTAAGGTACTACTCAAAGAGATTATCCCTCGGTTCGGATTGCCAATTTCAATTCAAAGTGACAATGAAGGCGCTTTTGTGGCACAAATAACCCAAGAAGTCAGCAAAGCCCTGGATATAAACTGAAGGCTACATCCTGCCTGGAGACCACAGTTGACAGGAAAAGACTGAGAAGATGAATCACACCCTAAAAAAGACTCTGGCAAAAATGTCAGGAGACTAACTTAACATGGTTACAAGTCCTGCCTATTGCACTGCTTAGAATCCGAGTGGCCCCTCGAAGTGGGCTTAAGTTAAGCCCTTACGAATTAGTATATGGGAGACCATTCCTGAGAAAGTCCACCTTCCCCACCTTGGTAACGACAGAGGTAGAAAAGAGAGACTGGATCCGTTCCCTGGGAGCTGTTGTAAACATTATTAACCAATATGCCTCTCTCCATCTGTCTTTTCCCTCTGATACCCCTCTTCACAGATTCCGACCAGGAGATCAGGTATTACTAAAGACTTGGAGACACCAGCACCCTGAAGACCAGCTGGCTCCCAAATGGGAGGGGCCTTTTGAAGTCCTCCTGACTACTCACTCATCTTTAAAGTTGGCGGGAGTGACTGCATGGGTGGATCATTCCAGAGTAAAAACAGCTCCGCTTGAAAAAGAAGGAACTGAACACTCACCTTATTCCTGCACACCGGTTAAAGGTTTAAAAAAATTACAAAATGATAGTTTTAACCTTTGTTTTCCTTTTCTTCCAAGGCACATGCCACACCGTGGCAACAAATCAGGCCCCTGTGATTCTGCAAACCAGAGGGACCCTGACCTTACAAGTAGGAGGTGCCCTGACTCTTCCATGTGTTGTATCGTCTCTGACTCCAGTTTGCCCTGTTAAATGGATATTGCTAATCCCGGAGAAAGAACAGACGGTTGTCTGGGGCTTTAAAACTGCTGGCTCCTCCTGAGTGACCCCCATGGCTGACACCACTCGGCCATACAATCGAGACTTTTTGATCATTATTTCAGATATAACCTTGTCTGATGCAGGGTTTTATTACTGTGTGAAGTTTAAAAAAGGGTCGCCAAAAAATATTGAAATCAGTAGGGGGGAAGGAATCCAGGTAGTTGTTGTAGGATATCAAGAGCCTGCCCACCTCTCAGATGGGTGGGACTGGTCATCCAATGGCCTATTCACCATGTCCCAAACAGTGGTCGAGGGGGGGAAATCTCAGCAACTGCTGGATATGCCATCATCTTCCTCAGTCAGGAGCACCTTTAAGCCCTGTGGGAGCACCAATTTTTGACTATCACAAAGATCTCGCTAACTGTACCTTGACTCACCATGCCCCCGAGGCCCCAATCCGAGCTCGGCTCATATGGTACCCATTTTCCATACCTTGTTTTCTCCTTGCTAATCTTTATAATCATACCTTGGGAACCAGATGGGAAACAAAATCACAAAGCCCCCGAGGTAAAGTCACATGGCAGGTTTTTCAAGACTTCCAGCTTCTCTCGTCCTGCAACAAATCTTTGACCATATCCCAGTTGATTTACATCAATTCTAGTATTCCCAATGGCCCCAGTAAGAAACTATCCTTGTGTGCTCCACCAGGATACGCCTCCCTATGTGGAGGGAGACCCTATCCCACCAGCGAAGTCCCCGTCCCTAGGCCATCACCTTACACCTGGGCCATTCAATGCTTAACAAGGAGCCCACTTTGTGGGACAGTGTACTCTGGAGTTCCTGACTTTTCCAACCCAAGTTCATCCACTGTCTGCTTAACACACCATGAAGATCCCCTGAAGGAAAAGGGATGTGTTTTCAGTAGATCCTACATCCCTAGAAGTGACAGGGATGGAAACTAACCCTGTTCTGGAGGAAAACGGGTTTGGGTGGTGGTTCTTGAGAAAAATTATTCCAGGTTTAGGAATGTACCACATGGAGGCAGCCATTAGAAACCTGTTGGACACTATCCACCTGCTAGCCCTAGGAACTGAAAAGGCGCTTAGAGCACAACAAACCTCTTAGCAGATGTGATCCTAGATAATATAATAGCCTTAGACTTCTTATTAGCCAAATTGGCAGGAGTGTGTGCTGTGACTAACAAAACCTGTTGTGTCTAGATAATCACCACCAGAGAGGAAGAGGTAGGACCAGGTGCTATCCACAAGGTAACCAGATGGACTGCCCCAACACCTAGGCAAGAGAGCATGTGGGATTGGTTCACTAACCTTTTCCCCACCTTGGGGTCATGGTTGACCCCTTTAATAACTTTGGGAGCAATAGTTGCTTTGGTCTGCATCTGCACTCCCTGTCTAATAAAAGTGGTTACCAGGGGCGCCACCAACACCCTCAAGGCTGGAAAGGTCTTTGCCCTGGTAGACCGAACTACTCGTTTCCCAGACTCCGGGGATGTGTGTCACTTAATCGAACAAGACACTGCCGAATTTCATCTTTCCAAACTGTAACCTGTATATGACCCCTAGTAGATGTCAGGTTTCTCTCCATCCGACATCCCCATCCAGTAGGAAGTAGCTGGAGAGAGACACGGTGCCCTGTTTCCCAAGACTGAGAAACCTACAAAAAAAAGGGGCGATTGAAACAGGCTGCTCAACCATAACCTTGAACAGTACCTGAGCCATTTTTTTTTCTTCTTTCTCTCCCCCAGCCCATCCCTGCCTCCAAGTAAGATCCTGATGCTAGCTCCCCAAATGGTTAAGTGTTAACCAATGTTTCCTCTAGGACTGTGGAAAACAAGTGATATTGATCTATGCCTCTCAAGTAAGACGAAGGATGGCGCCAGCTACCCACTGAGCTGATGGGATAATGACAGGAAAAGATCAACATGTTTGAGATACAACCACCGAAACCAAACAGAAGAAAGAGAGTGCACATTCCACAAGTCCCAAAAACTTACGGCCCCTTCTTCCCTTAAAAAACCTGAGCTAATTGGTAGTCTGGTGAGACAGACGACTTTAAGAGGAGATCATTTCCCTCTGTCTCCATATACTGGTATATCTAATAAAGCTCTTGCCACCAACCTCACCCTGTCTCAAGAACTGGCTATTTGCGGCAGGCGGCTCTAACTCACGAAATTGCGGTAACAGAAATGTAAAATGGTACAGTCACCGTGGAAAACAATTTGACAGTTCCAAAAAATATAAGTATAGAATTAACATATGACTCAGTAATTACACTTCTAGGTATATACCCACAATACCTGAAAAAGCAAGGACTGAGATATTTGTACATTAATGTTCATTACAGCATTATTCGGAATAGGCAAAAGGTGAAAACAACCCAACTGTCCAACCACAGATGAATGGATAAACAAAATATGGTACATATATACAATGGAACATTTTTTACTCATAAAGAAAATGAAATTCTGGTATATGCTACCTACCACATGTATGAACTTTAAAAACACGCTGAGTGAAATAAGTTGAGACTCATAAGGACATGTACTATATGATTCCATTTCTACAAAATATCTAGAATAGCAAAGTGTATCAGGATCAAACTTTATTAATGGTTACATGGGGCAGAGGGATGGTGCTTGAGGAGTTAATGCTTAAGGGGGACTGAGTTTCTGTTTAGGGTGATGAAAAACATTTGGAAAGGGATAATGATAGCACAACATGGTGAATGTAACTGATGTCACTGAATTATACACTTAAAAATGATTGAAGTGGTAAATTTTTTGTTAGGTATATTTTATCGTAATAAAATAAAAAAAAATTGGTTAACTGTGAAGTTGAGCAACCAAACTGTGATGATCTCCCCATGCTCTGAATTCCTGTAGCACAAATGGTATATAAAATGCCTTTGGGCCTTTTTATTATAATTTATGTAATTTTGAGTTTTCAAAACACCTTTGGTAAAACTTAACAATGCTATTTAAAAAGTAAATGCTCTACAGGCTAGGAGGAATATGATATAGAAAATAAGTTTCAGAATATTAACAAATTTGCATTAAAAGTCTAAGAATATAACTACATCTTTAAAAAAAAAAAGTCTTGTAATTGCTATATACTTTTAACAATCCAAATAATAGAATGTAATAATTTAAAATACAGGTGGGGTCATCATGAGTTGGAATTGACTCAACGGCACTGTTTTTTCACCCGTGATTATTTTGAGGATTACTTGTTGAGGACTCAACAATACGGGATTCCTTTTAAGGCCAGAGCCTGTTCTCAAGGGTAGAGGTGGAAACAGCTTTTCAGATTAAGCATTCTAGCATTCCCAACAAATCTAGTCAACTCTGGTAAAACACTCTGCTGTGATATGGCGCTGTGGTTAAGAGCTTGGCTGTTGACCAAAAGGTTGGCAGTCTGAATCCACCAGCTGCTCCTTGGAAACTCTATGGGGCAGTTTTATTCTGACCTACAAGGTCACTATGAGTGGGAATCGGCTTGACGGCAACAGGTTTGGTTTGGTTTTTGGTGATGTGATCCTAGAGAATTCAAAACAAGAAAGCTTATTTTTTAATTATTATTATACTTCAGATGAAGGTTTACAGAACAAACTACCTTCTCATTAAACAATTTGTATACATATTGTTTTGTGACATTGGTTACTAACCGCAGGACATGTCAACACTCTCCTTTCTCTATCTTCGGTTCCCAATCACCAGCTTTCCTGTCCCCTCCTGCCTTTTAGTCCTTGACCCTGGGCTGGTGTGCCCCTTTAGTCTTGTTTTGTTTTATGGGCCCGTCTAATCTTTGGCTGAAGGGTGAACCTCAGGAGTGACTTCATTACTGAGCTAAAAGGGTGTCTGGGGTCCATACTCTGGGAGATTCTCCAGTCTCTGTCAGGTCAGTAAGTCTGGTCTTTTTTTGTATTAGAATTTTGTTGTATATTTTTCTGCAGCTCTGTCCGGGACCCTCTATAGTGATTCCTGTCAGAGTAGTCAGTGT
Source organism: Loxodonta africana (assembly GCF_030014295.1). Taxonomy (NCBI): domain Eukaryota; kingdom Metazoa; phylum Chordata; class Mammalia; order Proboscidea; family Elephantidae; genus Loxodonta; species Loxodonta africana. Next base: position 41,901,849 of record NC_087367.1, on the reverse strand, counting down.
TGGTAGCCAGGCACCATGTAGTTTTGCTGGGCTCAGTCTGTGGAGGCTGTGGTAGTCGCAGTCCATCAGTCCCTTGACTAATTTTTCCCTTGTCTGGTTTTCTTCTCTCTCCCTTGCTCCCGAAGGGGTGAGAACAGTGGAGTATCTTCAGTGGCTACTCACAAGCTTTTAAGACCTAAGATGCTACTCACCAAAGTAGGATGTAAAACATTTTCTTTATAAACTGTATTATGCCAATTGAGCTAGAGGCTCCCCAAGACCTAGGTCCCCACAGCCCTCAGGCCAGTAACTCAGTCCCACAGGATATGTCTACAGAGCTTTCATGAGCTTGCCTGGATCAGGATATGCTGGCTTCCCCAGTACAGCACACTGTCTTACTCTTCATCAAAGTTACCACTTACGTATGGTCTATTTAGTGTTTTCCCTCCCCACCTCTCCGTCACTCACGACCATCAAATATTTTTTCTTTCTGCATGTAAACCTTTTCATGAGTTTTTATAGTAGTGGTCTCATACAATATTTGTCCTTTTAAGATTCATTTATTTCACTCAGCATAATGCCTTCCAGATTCATCCATGTTATGAGATGTTTCACAGACTCATCATTGTTCTTTATTGTTGTATAACACTCCATTGTGTGTATATACCATAGTTTATCCATTCATCTGCTGATGGGTACCTAGGCTGTTTCCATCTCTCTGCCACTGTGAACAACGTTGCAATGAACATGGTTGTGCATATGTCTATTCGTGTGACGGCTCTTATTTCTCTAGGATATATTCCCAAGAGTGGATTCTACGGTACTTCTATTTGTATCTTTCTAAGGAAGTGCCGTATTGTTTTTCAGAACAGTTGTACCGTTTTGCATTCTTACCAGCAATGCATAGGAGTTCCAATCTCCCCGCAGCCTCTCTAACATGTTATTTTGTATTTTTTAAATTTGTGCCAGTAATGCCAGGGTCATATGGTATCTCACTGTGGTTTTGATTTGCATTTCTCCAATGGCTAGTGATCTCAAGCTTTTCCTCATGTGCCTGTCACCCACTTAAATGTCTTCTTTGGTGAATTCTCTGTTGATTTCCTTTGCCCAGTTTTTAATTGGAAAATTTGTCTTTTTGTTGTAGAAGTGTTGCATTTTCCTGTAGATTTTAGAGGTTAGACCTTTGTTGGATTTGTAATACCCAAAATTTTCCCCAGTCTGTAGGTTTTCTTTTTACTATTCTGGTGAAGTCTTTTGATAAGCAGGAGTGCTTACTTTTTAGAAGATCCCAGTTATCCAGCTTGTCTTCTACAGTTTGTGTGTTGTTAGGTATGGTTTGTATAGGTATTGTCTGTATCCTGTTAATGGCGTGTATTAGGAACTCTAGCATTGATCCTAATTTTTCTTCTATGATCTTTATTTTTTTTTTTTGTTTCATATTTAGGTCTTTGATGCATTTTGAATTAGTTTTTGTGTATGGTGTGAGGTAGAGGCTCTCTTTAATTTTTTTGCAGATGGTTATTTTTCCCACAACCATTTGCTAAAAAGACTGTCTTTTCGTCATTAGGTAGACTTTGGGCCCTTGTCACAAATCAGGTGACCATAGGTGGATGGATTTCTATCTGGGTTCTCAATTCCATCCCACTGTTCAACATTCATGTTGTTGTACAAGTACCAGGCTGCTTTGACTTCCATAGCTGTATAGTAGGTTGTGAGGGAAGGTAGTGCAAGTCCTCGTACTTTATTCTTCTTTCTCAACAATGCTTTACTCATCTGGGGCCTCTTCCCTTTCCATACAAAGTTAATGATTACTTTTTCCATTTCTTTAAGAAATGCTGTTTGTATTTGGATTGCAATTGCCTTGCATTTGTTGACTGCTTGGGTGGAAGTGACATTTACACAATGTTTAGGCTATGTATCCATAAGCATGGTATGCTTTTTCATTTATGTAGATCTCTTTTGGTTTCTTACAGTACAGTTTTGTAGTGTTCTATATATAGGTCTTTTACATCTCTGGTTAGAATTATTCCTAAGCATTTTATTTTTTTAGGGGCTGCTATAAATGGCATCATTTTCCTGATTTCCTCTTTGTAGTTAGTTCTCTTTACCGGCGTGTAAGAATCCAACTGATTTTTTTATGTTTATCATGGGCTAGTCTGCTGAATCATTCTATTGGTTCCAGTAGTTTTGTTGTGGAGTCTTTTGAGTTTTCTATGTATAGTATCATATCCTCAAACAGAGACAGTTTATTTCTTCCTTACCAATTTGGATGCCCTCTATTTCTTTTTCTTGCCTTATTGCTCTAGCCTAGACTTCCAGCACAATGTTAAACAGGAGTGATGATAAAGGGCATCCTTGTCTTATTCTTGTTCTCAAGGGGAATGTTTTCAGCCACTCTCTATTAAAAATGTTAGCAATTTGTTTTGTATAGACACCCTTTATTGTGTAGAGGAATTTTCCTTCTATATCTATCTTATTGAGCGTTTATATCAGGAATGGGTGTTGCAGTTTGTTGAATGCCTTTTCTGCACTAAGATGATCATGTTATTCTTTTATTTATGTGGTGGATTATGCCAATTGATTTTCTAATGTTGAACCATCCTTGCATACCTGGTATGAATCCCACTTGGTCATGGTACATTACTTTTTTGACATGACGCTGAATTCTATTAGCTAGAATTTTGGAATCTATATTCATGAGAGAGATTGCTCTATAATTTCTTTTTTTTTTTTTTCGGTGCCTTTGCCTGGTTTTGGTGTAAGGTTATGCTGGCTTCATAGAATGAATGTGGAACTATCCCTTCCTTTTTTTTAGGTTCTGGAATAGTCTGAGGAGTACTGGTGTAAGCTCTTCTCTGAATGTTCTGTAGAATTCTCCACTGAAGCCATTTGGGCCATGGCTGTTTTTTGGGGGAGTTTTTTTTTTGTTGTTTTTTTTTTATCTTTTAAATCTCTTGTTTTCTTATGGGTCTGTAGAGATTTTCACCATCGTTTTATGTTAGTTTGGGTAGACACTGGGTTTTTAGAAATTTATCCATTTCTTCTAGGTTTCAAATCTGTTGGAGTATAGTTTTTCATAGTACTATGTTATGATCCCTTTTATTTCAGTTGGATCTGTTGTAATGACCCCAATCTCATTTCTTATTTGGGTTATTTGGTTCCTTTCTATTTTTCTTTTGTCAATTTAGTCAATGGTTTGTTGATTTTGTTGATCCTTTCAGAGAACCCACTTTTAATTATATTCTATCTATTGTTTTTATATTCTCTATTTCATTTATTTCTGCTCTGATCTTTTTTATTTCCTTTCTTCTAGTGGCTGTGGGCTTCTTTTGCTGTTGTCTTCCTATCTGAGTTGTGTAGCTAATATTTTAATTTTGTCCCTTTTTTCTTTTTTGATGTGTGCATCTATTGCTACAACTGACCTCTGACCACTGCCTTTGCAGTATATTTTCATTCTCATTTGGTTTTAGAAATTTTTTTATTGTACTTTAGATCAAAGTTTACAGAACTAATTTCTCATTAAACAGTTTGCACACATACTGTTTTATGACATTGGTTAACAACCCCATGACATGTCAACAGTCTTCCTTCTCAACCTTAGGTTCCCTATCATCAGCTTTTCTGTTCCCTCCTACCTTCTAGTCCTTGCCCCTGGGCTGGTGTGCCCCTTTAGTCTTGTTTTGTTTTATGGGCTTGTCCAATCTTTGGCTGAAGGGTAACCCTCAGGAGTGACTTCATTACTGAGCGGAAAGGGTGCTCGGGGCCATACTCTCAGGGTTTCTCCAGTCTCTGTCAGGCCAGCAAGTCTGGTCTTTCTTTTTCAGTTAGATTTTTGTTCTACATTTTTCTCCAGCTCTGTCTGGGACCCTCTATTGTGATTCACAACACAGCAGTCAGTGATGGTACCTGGGCACGACCTAGTTGTACTGGACTTACTCTGGTGGAGGCCATGGTAGATATTGTTCTTTAGTCCTCTGGACTAATCTTTCCCTTGTGTCTTCAGTTTTCTTCTGAAGAGATGAGGCCAGTGGAGAATCCTAGAAGGCTGCTCATAGGCTTTTAAGACCTGAGATGCTACTCACCAAAGCAGAAAGTAGAACATTTTCTTTAGAAACTATGTTATGCCAATTGAACTAGATGTTCCCTAAGACCATGGTCCCCACAGCCATCCGCCCACCAATTTGGTCCCTCATGAAATCTGGATGTGTCTACGGGGCTACCACGGCCTTGCCTTGTACAAGTTGTGCTGGCTTCTCCAGTATTGTGTACTGTCTTACCATTCACCAAAGTTACCACTTATTTATTGTCTATTCAGTGTTCTTCTATCCTCAGCCCTCCCCTCCCTCATAACCATCAAAGATTGTTTCTTTTTGTATGAAAACCTTTTCATGAGTTTTTACAGTAGTAGTCTCATACTGTATTTCTCCTTTTCTGATTGACTCATTTCACTCAGCATAATGCCCTCCAGTTTCATCCATTTTATGAGATGCTTCACAGATTCATCATTGTTCTTCACTGCATAATACTCCATTGTATGTACGTACCACAGTTCATCTATTCATCTGGTTGCTTCCATGTTTTTGCTATTGTGAACAATGGTGCAATGAACATGAGTGTGCATGTGTCTATTTGTGTGACAGCTCTTCTTTCTCTAGGATGTATTCCTAGGAGTGGGGCCGCTGGATCATATGGTATTTCTATTTCTAGCTTTCTATGGAAGCACCATATCGTTTTCCAAAATGCTTGTATCATTTTGCATTCCCACCAGCAGTGCATAAGAATTCCGATCTCCCTGAAGCCTCTCCAACATTTGTTATTTCCTTTTTTTTTTATTCGTGCCAGTAAAGCTGGGGTGAGATGGGATCTCACTGTGGTTTTGATTTGCATTTCTCTAATGTAGTGACTCGACGGCACTGGGTTGCGTTGGGTAATGTAGTGATTGGGAGCATTTACTCATGTGTCTGTTAGTAGCTTGAACATCTTCTCTGGTGAAGCATCTCTTCATTTCCTTTGCCCATATTTTAACTGAATTATTTGTCTTTTTGTCATAGAAGTTTTGGGTTTTCCTATAGATTTTAAAGATTAGACCTTTGTCTAATTTGTAATACACAAATTTTTTTTCCCCAGTCTGTAGGTTCTCCTTTTACTCTTTTGGTGAAGTCTTTTGATGAGCATAATGTTTAATTTTTAGAAGATCCTAGTTATCTAGCTGATTTTCTCGAGTTTGTGTGTTGTTAGTATCTTGTTAATGCTGTGTATTAGGGCCTCTGCCATTGATCCTATTTTTTCTTCTATGAACTGCATAGTTTTTGGCTTTGCATTTAGGTCTTTGGTCCATTGTGAGTTACTTTTTGTACATGGTGTGAGGTATGGGTCCTGTTTCATTTTTTTGCAGACGGACATCCAGTTTTGCCAGCACCATTTTTTAAAAAGACTGTCTTTTCCCTATTTGGTGGACTTTGGGCCCCTGTTGAAGATCATGTAATCATAGGTGGATGAATTTACATCTGGGTTCTCAATTCTGTTCTATTGGTAAATGTATCTGTTATTGTACCAGTACCAGGCTGTTTTGACTACCGTAGCCGTATGTTAGGTTCTGAGGTCAGGTAGTGTGAGTCCTCTTACTTTATTCTTCAACAGTGCTTTACTTATTTGGGGACTCTTCTCTTTCCATATAATGTTAAGTTTTTCCATCTGTTTAAAGAATGTTGTTGGTATTTGGATTGGGGTTGCACTGTATCTGTAAATCGCTTTGGGTAGAATCGTCATTTTCACAATACTGAGTCTACCTATCCATAAGCGTGGTATGTTTTTCCATTTATATAGATCTTTTGGTTTCTTTCAGTAGTGTTTTGCAGTTTTCTTTGTACACGTCCTTTACATACCTAGTTAGACCTATTCCTAAGCATTTTATTTTCTTAGAGGCTATTATAAATGGTACTGTTTTTGTGATTTCCTTTTCATTGTTCTCTTTATTGGTGTATAGGAATCTAACTGATTTTTGCATGTTTACCTTGGATCCTGCTACCCTGCTGTGATTCTAGGAATTTTTTTATTCCATCTTTGACTTCTTCTGTTACCCAGTGGTTTTTAACCAAGGTGTTATTAAGTTTCTATGTATTCGATTTTTTTCCTTGTTCTTACTGTTGTTAATTTCTACTTTAATGGTGTTGGGATTAGAGAAGATACTTTGTATTATCTCAGTGTATTGGATTTCGTTGAGGGTTGCTTTGTGGCCTAAGATGTGCTTTATTCTGTAGAACATTTCATATCTATTGGAAAAGAATGTGTATAGTGCAGCTGTCGGGTGGTTTATATATGTTTGTGAAGTCAAGTTGGCTGATCGTGGCCTTTAGATCTTCTGTATCTGTGCTCAGTTTCTTTCTAGATGTTCTGTCCTATACTAAGAGTGTTGTGTTGAAGTCTCCTACTATTACTATTGTGGAACTGTCAGTTTCTCTTTTCAGTGCTGATAAAGAGTTTGTTTTATGTATTTTGCAGCCCTACGATTGGGTGTATAGGTATTTGTTATGGATATGTCTTCATGATGGATCGTTCCTTTAGACATTACATAATGCCCTTCTTTGTCTTTTATGGTGGGTTTAGTTTTAAAGTCTATTTTATCTGAGATTAGTGTTGCCACTCCTACTCTTTTTTGGTAGCTGTTTGCTTGATATATTTTTTTCCGACTTTTCATTTTTAATAAATTTGTTTCTTTCTAAGGTGTGTCTCTTGTAGGCAGCATATTGATGGATCCTGTTTTTTTAATCCATTTTGTCACTCTGTCTCTTTACAGGTATATTTAGGCCACTTGCATTCAGTGTAATTATTGATAGGTTAGGGTTTATTGCTGTAATTTTGTAGTGCTTTTTCTGTGGTGCTGATGTTTTCTTTGTTCCTCTTATTGTCTTGTGCTAAATTCCTTTTTCTGTACGTTCTTTTCCATTTCTTTTGTTTTTGCAGATTTTGTGTTTACTGAGAGTTTATATTTTCCTTCTTTATTTTGATGAGTAGGTTTGCTAAATTTCTTTGAGGTTACTTTGAAATTTACCCTTATCTTCCTAAGTTTGAACCAATCTTTTATTACTTGGTATCGCCTTGCCTTCCTCTTCACTTGAAAATTCTATATGTACACCGTTTATTCCCTCTTTTATTGTTCTAATGTTGTTGTCATTTACAGATTAACTTCTCCGGTTCCCTGTTGTAAATCTTTTAGTTTTGATTAATCCTTGAGATTTCATCACCTAGGTTGGTGTCTGGCTGATGTGGTCTTGTGTCCTAGATTCAGGCCGTTGTCTGATGTTGTTTGTTCTCAAATCATAGTGCTTTTAAAAATAATTTTGTATAAGTATGGTTTGTTTTTCACATATTTCCTTAATTTGTTTATTGGGAAATGTTCAAATTTCACTATCATATTTGAGCAAGAGTTTTGCAGGATGTGTTATTCTTGGTTGGCAATTTTTTTCTTTCAAGGTTTTATATATGTCACCCCATTGCCTTCTTACCTGCTGATTTCTGCTGAGTAATCAGAGGTGTCTTATTATTTCTCCTCTGTATGTGAGTCTTCGTTTTTCTTGAGCTGCTGTCAGGATTCTTTCTTCATCCTTCGTTTTAGTGAGTGTGATCATGATATGTCTTGGTGATTTTCTTTTGGTGTCTACCCCATATGGGGTTCGTTGTGTTTCTTGGCTGGTCACGTTTTCATCTTTCATGATAAGTAGGGAAGTTTTCTTTCAGTAATTTTTCAGTGATCCATTCTGTGTTTTCCGTTTTCTCCCCATTCTTGAACTCTGATCACTCAAATTTTTGCTTTTGATTGTATCCCACATCATTCTTAGGGTTTCTTCATTCTTTTCTCTGATTTTTCCTCAAACAAAGTGGTATACATGTATTTGTTTTCAATTTTGCTGAACCTGTCTTTCATTGTTTTAAATGTGCTAATCAGATCTTCTACGACACTGTCCATTTCTGAAATCTTGTTGTTTATCTTTTGGATTTCTAATTGTTGTTTTTGCATGATTTCTAGTTATGAATTTACTTTGACATTTTGTTTGTGTATTATTTTATTGAATTCTTGCACTGTCTTGTCTTTTTCATGATTTTGTCTATTTTTCCCTCATTTTCCTTCAACTCTTGGATAGCTCTGAATATTAAAGATTTGAATTCCCTATCAGGTAGTTTCAGTGCCTTTTCTTCTGCTGGAAGGTCATCTGCCATTTTCTTTTTCACGCATACTAGAACTGTCCTATCCTGTTTTTTTATGTTTTGATATCGTCTGCTGTCTTCGGGACATTCAGTAGTTATTTTCTTTATTTACTGATTGTAGATTTGTCTGTTTCATCCAGTTTTTTGGTTTATTTGGTTACGTCTCAGCTGGCTGGTTGTGTGTTCTTTGTTGTTTGCTTCTCTGTGGGCACGGTACTTCTCACCACTTTGTCCAGTGGGCAGAGCCAGTTGTTCAGCTATGATGCATCAGGGGAGATCCAGCAGAAGGGGCTGGGGTGGGCTGCTCATGGCATGTACCAGGGCTGACAGGGCAGGGCCAGGTGTCAATGCAGGGTAGGTTCCAGTAGGATGTGCCTGTGCTGCTTGGGGATGTGGTGTTCAGTACACAGTGCAGATAAGCAGGATGGAGGGAGGAAGTTGTGATGTGTGGAGCTAAGTGGGTGTAGGAAAGAAGAGAAAGAGGAGCCAAAAAAAGAACTGCTGAGGGACTCGGCCACTGCAGTGGCACAGACCTCGGGAAGTCATGTGCTGGTGGCTTTCTAGCCACACAGTGAGACACAGCCCATCAAGAATGGACAGATGTGGCACATGGAGCTAGAAGACCAAGAGAAATCAAAGGAAAAAAGAGAAAGATAAGAAACTAGATTAAAAAAAAGAAAGGGGAGAGAAAGGCACATGCAACTATGTGGTTGCAAGAAAGGGATGGAAGGGATGCAGAGAGTGACAAGAAACTGAGAAAAAAAAAGGTGAAAGGTATTCAGGAGAAAGAAAAGGAGGGTGGTAGAGAGAGACAAAAAAAAAAAAAAAAAGAAAGAAAGAAAAAGAAAAAAAAGAAGAAAGGCAGAAAAGGAAAACGCCCTAAGGGAGCCCACCGGTAGCAGGTCCCCAGCTGAGCTGCACTGCAAAGCCAGTCCAGAAGGAGCAGAGATGGCAGACAGTCCAGGTTTTCAGGAGAAAGGTAAGTCATGAAGATAGGGAGAGACAAGAAATTGAGAAAAGAGCAAAGAAAGTAAAGAAAAGAAAGCGACAAAACAATGCCCCAAGGGAGCCCTCTGGAAGCAGGTCACCAGTCGAGTAGCACTGCACAGCCTGTCAAGATGGAAAGAAGATCACACATATTGTCAGGTGTTCAGGAGAAGGATAAGGAATGAAAGAAGGTAGAGGTAGACAAGAAATTGAGAAGAGAGAAAGGTAAAAAAAAAGAAAAAAAAAGATGTCCTGAGGAAGCCTACTGTTGTGGTGGTGCTAACCAGGGAAGTGGCTCCCTACCTGCGGGGTGCACAGCCCTTCTAGAAGTATCAGAGATGGCACATGGCGCCAGGTGTTCAGGAGAAAAGAAGGGAAAGATGGTAGAGAAAGAAAAAAAAAAGCAAGAAAAGAAAAAATCTCCAAGGAGGCCCACTGGCTTTGCAGTGCAGACTGGGAAGTGGCTTCCAAGGCGCGAGGCACTGCACAGCCTGTCTAGAAGGGGTAGAGATGGCACACAGTGCCAGGTATTCAGGAGACAGGGAAAAAAGGTAAGCAGAGAGTGAAGAGAAACTGAGAAATGAACAAAACGAGAAAAAAATAACCCCAGGATTCCACCAGCATAGTGCCACAGACCAGGGAAATAGCAGCCTGTCTAGAAGGAGCAGAGATGGCAAATGTCACCATGTGTTCAGGTAAAAGAAGAAACAGATGGTAGACAGATAAGAAATTGAGAAAAGAAAAAAAATTCCCAAGGGAGCCCAATGGTGTGGCAGCTCAGACTGGTGAAGTGGCTCCCAAGCTGCTAGGAACTGCACAGCCCATCTAGATGGGGTGGAGATGGCAGGAAAGGTACAAAAGTAGAGAGAGATGAGAAATGGAGAAATGAAGAAAAACAGAAAGGAATACATATACACATATACATATCTATGTGTATATATATATAAATAAATGTCCCCAGGGATCCCACCAACATGGCTGAGTGGACCAGGGAAGTGGCTCCCAAGCTGAGTGGCACAGCCCATCTAGAAGGTTTGGAGATGGCACAACGCACCAGGTGTTCAGTAGACAGGAAAAGAAGGAGAGTAGAGAGACGAGAAACTGAGAAATGAAGAAAAACAAAAAGAAAAAATGCTCCCTGGGATCCCACTAGCATGGTGCCAGGACTGGGGAAATGGTTCCCCTGCTAAGCGGTGTTTCACAACTTGTCAAGAAGTGGAGATGGTACACAAGGCAAGTTTTCAAGAGAAAGAAAGTGAAAAAAGGTGAGAGAGAAAAAACCAAAAGAAGCCAAATAAAGCAACAATGGCATCAAAAAAACGGCACGGAAGGAGCCGGCCACTGTGAGCCAGATGAATCCAAGCAGCATGCTGCTGGAGCCTCCTCAGCTGGGTGACTATGGCCCACAGGGACGCAGTGGAGGCTGTGAAGAGGGATGAAGTGTAGGGGGTGGGAAAGCGTGTATCCCTGGTTACTGGGTGCTCTGTTTCCTGATTGGAGCTCTGTGAAGCTGCCTCTCCGTGCCCCCTGTCCACTCATCTCAGTGGCTGAGGAGTCCAAGATGTCGAATCCGAGCCCTGTTAACTGATAGGAGACCTCCACTTCATATCTCTCTTTACTCCCTGCTTTCTGTTAGTTTCTGACTCCATTCAGTCCTTGGCTGAGTTCTTTATCTCTTCATTTGACGCTTGGGGTTCCAAGACTGATGTTTGTCTCTGTTTTACTTAGTTTTTCGAGTCTTTGCTCTGAAGGGATGGGGTGGTACTTCCCTCTATGGTACCATGTTGGCTCCGTCCCCAAGCTTATTTGGTTTTTATGTATTAAGAGAAATAAGGAATCTCTTTGCTTCCAAACTAGAAAGAGATTAAAATTAGCTTCATGGGATACTACATTCTCTTAAAACTCTAACCAGTTAACTTTAAGTTGATTCCAACTCATGGTGACCACAATGCATGTCAGAGCAGAGCTGTGTCCCATATAATTCTCAATGACTGATTTTTCAGACGTTGGTTGCCAGGCCTTTCTTCTGAGAGCCTTTGTGGGTGTTCAAACCTCCAACCTTTTGGTTAGCAGCTGAGCATGTTAACCATTTGCACAACCCAGAAACTCCCTTAAGACTGCAGATTTCCAGTATTGAGAGAGCATATCTGCCACGCAAGCTGGGAGCAGAGTAACTTACCCTGTCATGAAGAGTCCAGCCAACATACTTAAGGTAACTGTCATTTAGGAAAGCATCACTATACATTTTCATCCATACACCAATTTCTTCAATACAAATGGCTCTAATCTCAGCAATAGCATCACTAGAGGGGGGGAAAAAAAAAGACGCACATGACTAATATCCACAGTTGGAACGTATATCAAATTCATTTTCAGTAAGCAATAAATATTACATTTTTTTCAAATACTGTATTTACATTTGCACTCAAGGGCCTTCGACCTGAATATCTTTTGCTTTTCATATGGCTTCTGAAAAATATAACCTACCAACACCAAAATGAAAAAATGCTTACAGAAATCATCTTATTTTGGCCTAACTGCTCTATATTAGCTGGACTAAGAAATAACATTTGGAGTTTTCAGAAAGCCCTACAACTACTAGGGAGTCAACAAATGTTAAATCTTCTGCAACATCAGGGTACCAACATCCAAGTACAAAATAATGTAGAGCTCGAAAATTGTTTCTCCACAATATGCATCTTTCTAAGGTCGCACACATCTAGTGAATTAAAATAATTTTTTATGACCAAGAAACAAATTAGTTATAGATGAGACAAAATCATGTAAGAGCTAATATTTTTTGGAAAGGTGCAATACTGTACAAAAACCAACACCCTGAAGAAATTATTAACTTTTTGATCAGGTAGTGGTTCTACAGCATAGCAGCTAATCGTACGCATTCTGGAGGATGACATCCTGAGTTCAAAGCCTGCTCTACCATTTACTAGCTGTGTGACCCTGGATAAGTTCCTATCCTCTTTCATAGGTTACCTTATCTGTAAAAGAGGGAAAATGAGAGTACCTATCTCACATTTACTATGGGAATTAAATCACTTAATACAAATAAAAAGTTGGAATTGCCTGGAACATAGTAATCCTTTAATACAAGTTCGTTATTACAATCTTTCGTTTAATTTTCAACAAACATTTACAGACAAGAATATAAAACTACACTAAAACTGTGAGAGGATGTTTCTAGACCTTTGTAATTCTGAATATGAACGGCACAAGAACATTTCTTTTTTCCTTAATATGAAATTTTTCAGAAATGAAAATGTTATTGGGGACAATTTAATGAATACCTGTGCATCCACTGCTCACTTAAGAAATAAAACAATATAGTTGCAACTTCCTATATATCTCCTACTGATGCATCTCTTCAAAAGTAAATGATTATCCTGGATTCAGGGAGTATCATTTCCACTGTATATCTTTATGCTTTTACTACATGTACTGTTATACGTATCTTGAAACTTTACATAAATATTATCTTGTAAGTATCCTTCTACATGTTGCAATTTAAGCATACTGATTTATGTAGTTCTAACGCCTTATCTGCTGCTCAGTGTTCTTCTTTATGCATATATTACAAATTATTTATACACTTTCTCTCTGACAGACATTTAGGTTGTTTCTAAGTTTTTGCTTTTATTAACTGTGATGCCATGAATAATCATGTACATGCCTCCTTCTACACACGTGTGATAGTGTCTGTAGGGTCATGTTTAGCGGTAGAATTCTCGCCTTCCCTGAGGGAGACCTAGGTTAGATTCCCAGCCAATCCACCTCACGCATAGCTACCACTCGTCTGTCAGTGGAGGCTTGCATGTTGCTATAATGCTCTTCAGGTTTCAGTGGAGTTTTTGGACTAAGATTACTAGGAAGAAAGGCCTGGCAATCTACTTCCAAAAATTAGCCAATGAAAACCCAACTAATCACAATGAACCCATCTGCAAGCAAGGCCAGACAGCATTTCTTTCTGTTGGGCATGGGTTGCATGAGCGCAAGAGTCAGGGCCAACTTGACAACAACAGCGTTTTTCAACAGTGTATCCATACTCATTAGTGCCTTACGAATTAAATTTGGTGAGTGGCAACAAATACTTAAAAATATATAGGACAGGAAATATCAAAGCACTTCACACGCTCTAACGTTAAGTAAGCATTCTTTCTTGGAATGTACTGGGTACTGATGTAGGACGTGGTCAATAAAGTCTAAGACACTGTTTTATACCTACCAGTGAAATGACTGGGTGAGAGGAATGTACGTCTTCAACTTTATTAGAATTTGAAAAATTTAGAGAAATCACGGCTTCACCTCGTTGCCTGAAACTTGGTATTATCCTACCACTTAATATAAATTACCACCTCTGTGTAAACAACAGGAGGTTGATATACTTTGTTTTCTACTGGGCTGTCCAAATAAAAGAACAAATAACAGCAGCAGAACCAAAACAATTTCCCTCCAAAAACAAAACACAAAAAAATCCAGAAAGCACCCAAATTCTAGCATTTTACCTATTTCAGTCCTAATAATTAATTAGTCATCTTCATCAAAGAGCCATTACACTTATCTTCTGCTTTATTACCCTTGTGAAAATCGATTCTAAGTAAAGGCCAGGCTAAGATTTCTGTTGCAAAATCTCAGGGAAGCAAGTTGAAGACAAAATCAATAGGTATGGTGTTCTGATTAAAACTATAGTGATTACTGAGTATGGTAACACAATCATTCTCCCATCACTCTTAATAGATTAATTCTTAGAGCTACCATTGATATTGAGATTATGGGTGATTAATTCTCAGAAGCAACAGAATATAAAAGCTCAGCTTTATTTCACCAAGGAATTCTTGCTCAAAATCTTTTTTCTAATCATCTTTACTTCTGGGCCTAGTTTCATTTAATGCCTTTTTGTCTAATCTACTAGACTCCTAAACAGCTTATGTTCTTGGAACTCAGTTCCTCTCTACACACATTGCCAATATTATGACACAGCTTGCTTTGTTGGAATCCCAGTCCTTGTCCACTTCAGATGCTGGGCTACCCTTCCCACCTCAACAGAAAAAAGTTAAATATTCTTTTCTAGATTTACAGTCTGACCAATTGTAACCAAAGAGCCTATTCTGTCACAATAAAAAAGGTCTTAGTTGATCTGTCTTCTATCTGGGTTCTAAAAGTCCAATCCACTTTGCTTCCTGATACCACCCTGCTATATGTTAATCATTCTCTATTGTGATTATATTGTGTAATAACAGACTAGACAGGAAAATGAAAACTCCTTTGTGGTTGTTTTACAATATGTCCACAAATTATTTGCCAATATTCCTTTCGGTGGAGATTAATCCCCCTTCTCTAGAGTATGATTGTACTTAATAACTTGCATCTAATGAATACAATGTGGTGCTGTTGTTGTTAGGTGCCGTTGAGTTGGTTCCGACTCATGGCAATGCTATGCACAACAGAACAAAACACTGCCCAGTCCTGTGCCATCCTTACAATCATTATGCTTGAGCTCATTGTTGCAGCCACCGTGTCAATCCACCTCGCTGAGGGTCTTCCTTTTTCCCGCTGACCCTGTACTTTGCCAAGCATGATGTCCTTCTCCAGGGACCGATCCCTCCTGATAACATGTCCAAAGTACGTAAGATGCAGTCTCGCCATCCTTGCTTCTAAAGAGCATTCTGGTTGCACTTCCTCCGAGACAGATTTGTTTGTTCTTTTGGCAGTCCGAGGTATATTCAGTATTCTTCGCCAACACCACAATTCAAAGGCGTCAATTCTTCGGTCTTCCTTATTCACTGTCCAGCTTTCACTTGCATATGATGCGATTGAAAATACCATGGCTTGGGTCAGGTGCACCTTAGATTTCAACGTGACATCTTTGTTTTTCCTTCCATCTTCTTTTGATGCTTCCTGTGTCATTTAATATATTCCGCATACAATCCTTCACTATTGCAACTCGAGGTCTGAATTTTTTCTTCAGTTCTTTTCAGCTTGAGAAACGCCGAGCATGTTCTTCCCTTTTGGTTATCTATCTCCAACTTGCTGCACGTGACAGTATAATATTTTACTTTGTCTTCTCGAGACACCCTTCAAAATCTTCAGTTCTTTTACTTCATCATTTCTTCCTTTTGATTTATCTGCTCGACGTTCATAAATTTCAGAGTTTCCTCTGACATCCATCTTGGTCTTTTCTTTCCTGTGTTTTCAGTGACCTCTTCCTTTCTTGAGGTATGATGTCCTTGTACAACTCGTCTGGTCTTTGGTCACTAGTGTTCAACGCATCAAATCTATTCCTGAGATGGTCTCTAAATACAGGTGGGATATAGTCAAGGTCCTATTTTGGCTCTCATGGACTTGCTCTGATTTTCTTCAGTTTCAGCTTGAACTTGAATATGAGCAATTGATGGTCTGTTCCACAGTCGCTCCCTGGCCTTGTTTTGACTGATGATATTGAGCTTTTCCAGCGTCTCTTTCCACAGATGTAGTCAATTTGAATCCTGAGAGCTGAAATAGACTGGTATTGGCCATTTTGAATCAGACAATCATATAGTCTACTATGCTGGGAATGACAACTTGAAGAGAAATGGTGTTGCATTCATCGTCAAAAAGAACATTTCAAGATCCACCCTGAAGTACAATGCTGTTAGTGATAGGATAATATCCATATGCTTACAAATTTACATACCAACCACTGACCAAAGATGAAGAAACTGAAGATTTTTATCAGCTGCTGCAGTCTGAAATTGATCGAACATGCAGTCAAGATGCATTGATAATTACTGGTGATTGTAACGCAAAAGTTGGAAACCAAGAAGGATCGGTAGTTGGAAAATTTGGCCTTGGTGACAGAAACAATGCCGGAGATCGAATGATAGAATTTTGCAAGATCAATGACTTCTTCGTTGCAAATACCTTTTCACCAACATAAATGGCGACAATACACATAGACCTCACCAGAATCAAACTGGATACACTGGAATCAAACTGACTACATCTTTGGAAAAAGATGACGGAAAGCTACAACTGTGTAGTAGAAATGACTAATTGTGACTCCCAAGTCTAGGTCATAAAAGACATGTGATTTCTGTTTTATTTTTTCTCTCTCAGATCACTCTCTCAGGGCAAACCACCTGCCATGTCTTGAACATATTTCAGCTGCATTATGGAGAGCTCTTACAAATCAAGTAATGGAGGCCTTCCCTCACCAGCCATTAGCGCAAGCCATCTTGGAAACCAGATCCTCCAGCCCTAGTCAAAAACCTCATATGGCTACAATCCCTACTGATGTCTTGACTGCAGTCTTAGAGAGACCCTGAATCAGAACCACTTAGCTAAACTGCTCAAAGAAACTAGATAATAAATCTTTGTCTTATGCTGCCAAGTTTTGCAGTAATTTGTTACATGGCAAAACATAACTGATACATCATTTGCCTAATTTTAAAGACCCTTACTCTCCTGCTGGCTAATTCTTTTATACGATTATTTCAGGCTGACCAGAGGTTTTTTAAAATGCATCAGAAATTAGTAAGTTTATAAAACTGGAAATATTTTTCATCTCATTATTGTTGCATTATTCATGTGGGAAAATAATTAGAAAGGTACTGTATCACAAACAGTCTCATACAGAGCAAGTTACATGACTACCTGCATTATTCCTTAATATTTTACTTCACAGAATTTTAGACATAACATTTAAAAAATCATTAAACATTAAAAACAATTAAAAATCAAATGTTATGGATATATTAACTTTTAAAGAAAAATACTAATTAATATTCACATTTTGATATCAATTTGATAGGTCTAAGAACAACTCTCAGGATATAAGAAGATTAAAACAGAATGAGTTTGTTCAGAATAAATAATACTTCAGTATTGTGTAAGAACAGCTCTGAAAATATGATTCTTAAATGTTTCCTTATAGTATGAAAAGTTAAAGACTCAATTGAAAAACAATAAACTTTCACTTCATCTCAAAATTGTTGCTCTCTCCCCTCTGTTGTTGTCACTACCCATTAAGTTTGTTGTTGGTAACGCCTGGGGTTACCAACAGAAGGAACTGACACAGCTAAGACCCTGACTTTAGCTTCCATAAGTGTGAGAAAATTAATTTGTGCTATTTAAAGCCACCCACTTATGGTATTTGTGTTACAGCAAAACTAGGAAACTAAGACAGACAGCAATCCCTAAGATGTAACAAATGAGAAGTACTTTAAGATTGCCCCAGATTACTGCTCAGAATGAGTTTTTAGGCAGGAACACAGGAGAGTAATCTGGGCAGAGCCTGGGTACGTCCCTGAGTTGAGGATAAAAAGTTGGGGTTTTCATGAGGCTAAGGTAGCTAGAGTTTCCAAGGCAGAGGACTAAAGAGGGGAGACTTACACAGAGAGAGAGAGAGTTCTGGAGATCTGCAGAAGGGTAGCTTCATCTCTTCAGCTGAGTACCAATCAGCACAACATGTATGAATAAACCACCCAAGACTGGGGAAAGAATGGAAAGAGGAGAGAAGACAATCTCTGGAGTAAACACAGGGCTCAGAACAGTGTGTGTACTAAGGAGTCAGAGCGGAAAAATCTTGTAATTCACAGGGCATTGAGCACAAAGAACTGTATTGTCTCACAGTAGTGGGGGAAATTAGCCTTAGACTAAATACTGCTCTAGTCTGGCTTAACAAACTTCAAAAACAAATCTCAAAAAGCCAAATATGACCGCATCCCAGGAAAAAGGGGAAGGATATTTTTAACAACATAAAATTATCCATGAAAAAACTGACCAGCACGCAACTAAAAAAAAAAAAAAAACCCACAATGTCTGGTATCTACTAAAAATTATCAGGCATGCAAAGAAGCAAGGAAGTAATCCAAAATGAGAAAAATCAATCAATTCAAACAGAACCAGAAATGACAAAGATTATTAAATTAGTTAAAAAAAAAAAAAAACATTGAAAATGTTGTTATAATAAAGTACATATGCTGAAGAGGCCAGAGAAAAGCATAAACATATTAGAGGCAAGGAAGAGATAACAGAAACATGAAGAAACTACACAAAAGAATATTATAACAGAACTGCCTAAAACTTATGATAAACAGAAAAATCTTAAATGCACCCAGAGCAAAAAGACACATTAACTGCAAAGGATGAAAGATTAAAAAAAAAAAAACAGACTTCTTTTTAGTTGGAAACAAGCAAGTCAGAGATAGTGTAGCAATACCCTTATAGTATTGAAAAAGGAAAAATGTCAACCTAGAATTCCATACTAACCAAGAAAAACACCTTTCAGAAATGAAGGTGAGGCAATGGTAGAGTGAAGTGGTTGGAAAATCTACTCCCGGAAAACCAATTACAAAATGAAAAAGGAAAAAAATAAGAAAATAAAAAGGTCAAGAACTATGATTTCTAGAAATAATTTCTGGAAATCAGTCAAAGGCCAAAAAAAAAAAAAAAATCAACGAGCATCTAGTCATGAAAAGCTCCTCAACTCTTGGTAACAACAGTGGCAGTATATGGCATTCACATAAAACTGATTCCTTCAAACACCTTAAAACCGAGAACAGCAGGTATAGTTACTAGAGTTGGGGATGCCTGTGAGAAACATGAGCTTTGATGCTGGAGGAGGCTGACTTGATTGGGAGCCAAGTATGAAATACCCAAGCACAATGAAGATATGGATAAAAACAGTGAACTCTACAGAATCAGCCTAACATGGCAGTCGTGTTTGGGACTACTGTGGTAGTCTGATTTGGGTTGAGCCAAGCACCCGGGTGGATTAGCCACAAAAAAAAAAAAAAAAAATTTCTTTTAAATAGTTTTTATTTTGAAATTTTTTAATTTACCAAAAAATGGAAAGAACAGTACAATGATATACCTCACAAAGATTTACCAACTATCAACAGCTTGCCGTATCTACTTCATTTCTCTCTATATATGTAAGTATGTATAACACATTTCCCTTTTGCCAAGCCATCAAAGAAGTTTATACGAAACATGATAAAATCTAGGAAATGAGAGAGTCATAAAGTGACCATATAAGCTTTCCACATATAAATGGCTGGCAAAGAGTGCAAATTCATAAGTAACCTGAGAAGACCCAGGTTCTCTACACATCTCTGGCTGAAAAGGAGTCTGTCCACAAACATAAGAAAAGTTCCCAGGAGGGCCCTGGTGAAAGTAAAATCCAGAATAGACCTGAAATCGGCCTGAACTTTAAATGCATTCCTCATCCACTCTGATCCACCAGCAAAGAAAGCAGACTTACTGACTTGAGTTGTTTTAGTAAAAGGTCTAACCAATCACTGGTTGACTACGAAGGTATTCAACCACAGCGGCAATCTCTTAGAATCCATGGGGGGAAATGACAGTTAAAAACAAAAAACTTTCGCAGAGATATGAGTGGCCACAAAGAGCGAGAGAGACAGAATTCTAAGACTCAG
Organism: Loxodonta africana; assembly: GCF_030014295.1. NCBI lineage: Eukaryota > Metazoa > Chordata > Mammalia > Proboscidea > Elephantidae > Loxodonta > Loxodonta africana. The sequence continues at coordinate 41,882,248 of NC_087367.1, read as the reverse complement.
TCCAAGTAAATTATTAAATGACAAAATACCCAACAGCAACAACAAATCTCAGGGGAAAAAAATCAGATTCCAAATCCCCTACAATATATTACCTAAAATGTACAATTTTTAACAAAAAATTATGAGCTATGAAAAGAAAAAGCAAGTGTGAACCCTAGTCATTAGTGGAAACCCAAACCCAGTGCCATTGAGTCGATTCCGACTAGTGAAACAGTCAGTAGAAACTGCCTCTGAAAAGGCCCAGATGTTAGAATTAGGAGACTTTAGAGCAGCTGTGCTAAATATAAGGAAGCCTGGTGGCTTCTGGGTGGCACAGTGGTTACAAGGTGGGCTGCGAACCAAAAGGTCGGCATTTTGAATCCACCAGCCACTCCTTGGAAACTCTATGGGACAGTTCTACTCAATAGGGTTGCTATGAGTTGGAATTGACTTGATGGCAACAGGTATTAAGAAATATAATCAAAGAATTAAATGAAGCCATAAATAATTAAATGAAAATACAGAAATGACAAACTATAGTAAAATATGACAAAGAAATAGAAACTAAAAAAATATAGCCAACTGAAAAGTACAGTAACAGAAATAAAAAATTCACGATATGGCCTCAATAGCCTATTTGGGTTGGCAGAAGAAACAGAACTACTGAATACAGGTAAACAGAAATTATCTAAAGAAAAGAAGATAAAAAACAAACAGATCCCCAAAGGCCTGGGGGACAACTTAAAGCATATTAGCGTATGTGTAACAGGAGTTCAAAAAAAAAGAGGCAAGAGGGATGGGCAAAAAAAAAAAAAAAAAAGGAGAAATAACGGTTAAAAACTTCTCATTAGGGCTGAAAAGGGATCCCTGGTGGTGCAGTGGTTAAAGCTCTCGACTATGAACTGAAAGGTGGGCAGTCTGAAACCACCAGCAGTTCCTTGGCAGAAAGACGTGGTAGTTTGCTTCTGTAAAGATTTACAGCCTTGGAAACCCTTCGGGGTTGCTATCAGTTGGAATCGACTCGATGGCAGTGGGTTAATGCTGAAAAACGTTAACCTTCGGATCCAAGAAGCTTAACAATACCTTAGTAGGATAAACACAAAGAGGTCCGCACTTAAGACACATAATAGGCAAACTGCTGAAGGCCAAAGAGAAAACCATGACAGGCACAAAGAAAAATGACTTATAACCTACTGTGTAACAATAGAATCAATGAGTGACTTTTCAGAAGAAACAATGAAGGCCAGCAGGCAGTAGAATGACATATTGAAAGTGTTGCAAGGAAAAAAACAGTCTGTCAAGAGTTCTATATCCGGCAAAACTATCCTTAAAAAATGAAGTCAAAATAGTGATGTTTCCAGATAAACAAAGACAGAAAATTTGTTGCTAGCAGATCTGTCTTATAAGAAACATTAAAGGCAGTCATTCAAGTTGGAAAGAAATAACACCATGTAATTTCAAATCTATGGGAAAAAAAAGAATGCCAGAAATGGTTTTAAAAAAAAAAGATGAATATAAAAAGGTACATGAATATTTTTTTGTTCTCCTATATTCTATGTGCATGGACTAGAAATTCAATATTGTTAAATGGCAATTCCCTCCAAATAGATATACGCATTCATTACAATCGCCATGAAATCCCAACAAGTTTTTCAGTAAAAATTGACGAGCTGATCTTAAAATTTACATAGAAATGAAAAGGACATAGAAAAGACAAAATAACCTTGAAAAACAACACAGTAGGAGGATTTATATTGCCCAGTTAAAAAAAACTTACTCTAGAGCTACTGTAATCAGTACAGATGGTATGGGTGTAAGGATAGATTAGAAAATCCAGGTATAAACCCTCGCATTTATGGTAATTTTTGAGAAAAGTGACAATGCAATTGAATGGGGGAAGGGTAATCTTACATCAGATGGTACCAGGACAATTGTATAGCCATATGCAAAAATGGACTTACAGCCATACACAAAATCATATTACATAAATATAATTTAAAAATGGCTACTAGGCTTAAATTTAAGAGTAAAACTATTAAACACTGGAATAAAATACAGGAAGAAACTTTGGGTTAGGTAATGTTTTCACTGATAAGACACCAAAAACATGACCATGGGGGAAAAAATTAATAAATTAGACTTCATTTAAATTGGAAATACTTTTCTTCAAAGCCATCATTAAGAAAATGAAAAGAAAGCTAGACTGGGGGAAAAAAATTGCCAATCATAAATCTGATAAAGGACTTGTATAAAGAAATACAAGAAGTACTCCTGTAACACCGTTCTGTCAATAACTGCTAGAATAGACAGAAAATCAATTAAGAATAAAGACTTGACCAACACATCAATCAGTATGACCTAACTAACAAAATACTAGCCAACAAAAGCAGAATAAACATTCTTTTCCAGAGTATATAGAACATTTACCAAGATAGACCATACTGTGGGTCATAAAGCAAATCTCAATAAATTTAAAAGCATTCAAATCATACAAAGTACATTTCTCACCACAATGGAGTTTAGAAATCACTAATTAGAAAATTTCCAAATATTTCCAAACTAAATATCACACTTCTAAATAACCCATGAGTCAAAGAAAAAAATCAAAAGGCAAATCATAAATTACTTAGAACTGAATGAAAATGGAAACATAACATATTCAAATTTGGGGGGATCAGCTAAAGCAGTGCTTAGACAGAAATTAATAGGAGTAAATGACATTAAAAAAAAAGGTCTTGATGGAAGATCCAGCCAAGCTGTGCCAATTCTTAAGCCAAGAAACTGAGATAATAGATGTTGTCTTAAATAAACTTAGATGACCAAAGGTCACTTAAGAGCAACAGGTAACCTGAACAACCTTACATCTATTAAAGAAATTTAAATTATATGCAAAAACATTCTACAAAGACAACTCTAGGCCCGACAGCAGCATTCGTACCTAAAGAAGATATAATACCAACTGTACCAAATTCTTCCAGGACATCAGAAGAGGAGAGAATACACTGCAACTTATTCTACAAGGCCAGCGTTACCTGATACCCTTTAAGCTGTCAAGGACATTCAATAAAATAAAAAGTTGGAGATACATCTCTCTCATGAATTAAAAAGTCTTAAGGAAAATCAGCAAATCACATCCAACAATATATAAAAAGGATAATATGTCACAATTTTGTGGGTTTTATCCCATAAACTCAAGATTGGGTTAATATTTGACAATCAACTAATTTAATTCACCTTATTAACAGTTTACTCCATGAATACAAGGTTGGGTTAACATTTGCAAACAACCAATTTAATCCACTTTATTAAAACTTAATAAAGAAAAAAACATAATGTCTTAAATAGATTCAAAAAAGCATGGGACAAAATCCAACACCCATTCCTAATAAACACTCCCAGGAGACTAGGAATGGAAAGAAACTTCCTCAACCTGAAGAAGGGTTCCTATGACAAACTTACAGCTAACATCATACTTAATGGTGAAAGACTGCGCCTAAGATCAGAAACAACCAAGGATATCTGGTCTCATCAGCCAATGCAATAAGGTAAGAAATAAAAAGCATCCAGATTGGAAAAGGAGCAGAAAAACTACCTTTATTTGCAGATGACTTTATTGTAGTGGTTAAGTGCTACGGCTGCAAACCAAAGGGTCAGCAGTTCGAATCCACCAGACACTCCTTGGAAACTCTATGGGGCAGTGCTACTCTGTCCTTTAGGGTCGCTATGAGTCGGAATCGACTTGACGGCACCGGGGTTTTTTTTTTTTATTTTTATTGTCTTGGTAGAAGATCCTCTAGAATCTATGAAAAAAGCTATTGGAACTAGTAAGTTTAGCAATATTGCACATCATTTCTATAATCACCAAAAACTGAAATAAAGAAAAAAACCAGTACCACTTACAACAGCACCACAGAATATAAAATGTTGTCCATATTTAACAAAAAGTACGCAAGACCAGTACCACAAAAACTAGAAACTGTTTCTGAGAGAACTTAAACAGCATCCAAATAAATGGTGTTTAAGTTCTGTTAAAATATCTCAGTTCTATGCTTTTTTTTTTTTTTTAACTTTCTTGTTGTAACTAACTCTCTAGGTTAATTGGCCAACTACAGTCTCAAACGTGACTGAAAACAGTGCTCCTATTATCTATGTCTATCTACCTACAGGGAGCCCTGGTGGCACAGTGGTTAATTGCTTGGCTGCAAATCAAAAGGTCGGCAGTTGAAATCCACCAGCTGTTCCCTGGAAGCCCTACTGGGCAGTTCTTTCTGTTGTATAGGGTCGCTGTGAGTGGGAATCAACTCGAAGGCAACGGGTTTGGTTTAGCTTTTTATTTTTTTAATCTACCTACATACACCATTTCACTTTTAATTAAGAGAAGTTAACAAACGTATATATGATTCATTAATTCTTTGTGAAATACGCTCTTTAATAGTAAAACATATTTTTAAAGTTTTCAGATATCACAGGAAGACAAATTAAACTCATCTACAAAAAAAAAAAATTTTTTTTTTTTTTTTTACAAAGGATCATGTCAAAAATACTGTGAGACAGCTTCCACTTTCACATGTATAGCTGAAGGTAAACAGGAGTGAAAATTAGAGTAATTGCATTATTTTGCAGGTGTGTTAGTCATCTAGCGCTGCTATAACAGAAATTCCATAAATGGATGGCTTTAACAAAGATAAATTTATTTCTTCACAGTAAAGTAGGCTAAAAGTCCAAATTCAGGGTGTCAACTCTAGCGGAAGGCTTTCTCTGTCAACCTTCTCATCAACCTTCCCCTCGGACCAGGAGCTTCTTTGCGCAGGAACCCCGGGGTCCAAAGGACATACTCTGCTCCTGGCACTGCTTTCTTGGTGGTATGAGGTCCCCCTGCATCTCTGCTCACTTCTTTTATATCTCAAGAGATTGCCTCAAGACGCAATCCAGTCTTGTAGGTTGAGTCCTGCCTCACAAACACAACTGCTGCCCATCCTCCCTTATTAACATCATTGAGGTAAGATTTACAACATATAGGAAAATCACAATACTGGGAGTCATGGCCCAGTTAAATTGATACACACATTTTTGGGGGGACATAATTCAATCCGTGACAGCAAGGGTGACCCTTTCTGACCTTTTTTATCCTATCTTCACAGAGGTATTAAAAAAAGACTATTGATTAATCTGTCCATGGAACAAGATGACTACTGCAGGGAAAAACAGTAGGGCATTTAATTTTTTCAAATGTCAAGATAACTGATGATATCCTATTAAGGCCACATTAAGTTAATGTTATTTACTAATTAATATTCCATCAGTACGTATTCAAGCAGACAGGCTACTTCCAACAGTGCATGTTCTGAATTTGGAAGAGTGCGGCAGCGGTGGTGGCCCAATTTCCACCATACATATGATATGACATTTACTAACTTAGCTTTTATAACCAAAGTTGTTTTCCAGAAAACATACAAAACAAGGTAATTAGTAAGATTTTTTTATAGTTTTATAAATAGGTAGAACCACAAACAAGCAATAAATATTTAAGTCGACCTTCTCAATGATTTTTAAAAATTCCTTACCGGTATCTATGAACAAATATACCCTTAAAAATAGAGTTCATCATATTTTCAATTTCATCCTGATTTTCTTGCAGCTGAAATGAAAAAGCAAAAAATACATGAATTAAAATATTGTGTTTAATTCCTGCTTATTTTCATTCTGGTTATTTATCAATGGTTTTTCTCATTTACTGTGCAGCAAATGTCTAAAATCACCAGTATAGTTGCATTCTTGCTAAATTTTACTACACGAGCTTTATAATCTCCCAAACTCAACATCCCTCCACTCCTCTTATTCCCACATGCCACACAGTGACTAAGAAGGAGGAGTGGTGCAACCAAGTGTGCCAGTCTCCTATCTTCAAAATACCATCAGCTTTGGGACAAGGCCACAATTTCTATGACTATTCTGTGCAAATCAGGTCCCTGGTTTAGTTTTGCCTTCCTTGGTAATGGATCGACCCTGATTACCATATCTACCACTGTACGAGAAACTTTCAACTCCATCTAAAGTATCCAAATATTACTCTGCATCCGATTAGCCTGTATTACGGAAAGTAGGCCAAGTTTCCAGGACAGAACGTAGCAAGGATCCTAACCAATAGCGGTGTAATGCAGCAACAACATAAAATACCACAGCAGATATATACACTGCAGGCAACACTACTGCTCAGAGTTTCGGTTTGAGTTTTTCACTGCTCTGCAGCAACAAAAGCCCTGATGTGAAATTACATTCTAGGTGGTTTTTATTATCTTAATATGTCCTGTAATTTGCTATGTAGCAATATTCAGTGAAATATTTCCTTTCATTGCATGCATAAATGTGACAATAAAATTCCTACAGACTTAATCTTTTGCTGTATTGTTTGTTTCAAGTGTTACTGAAATAACCTTGGAAACACTTTTACAGTAAATCATTCAAATTACTACAACTTACTGAAAGTTTTAAAAATAAACTTTTCCTGCATTTATTACATAAAAAATAATTTTAAATGGAGGCATATATTTTGGTTAATAGTATCCACTGAGGCACAGTTCTAATACTTCTATAATATATCACATAGAACACTACTAGTAATTTAATCATAAGTTTGCTGTGTTATTCACTGGCAACAGTTTCTTTGCAGCAATATATTATTCTTTTTTTCCAAATTAAAAGACAGGCTAATGCTATAGATCTAAAATTTGATTTCTCATTGGATAAATAAAAATGTTTCTCATTAAAAACCCACTTTAAAATCACTTTCAACATGTATATGAAAATTTCATTGTAAAACAGGGATCAATCTCATTCACAGGAATAACCCATCAGTTAATATGCAGTCTTCGGCTTTCTCCTGGAAATGCAGCATTGCAGATCCCCATTTCTGAGCCATGGCCTGACAACCTCTCTGAGTTACCTAACTCTCCGATATCTTCCTCCAAAAGTAAGACTGTTCTGTGGTTTCCTTCTGTCATCAGACAGCACTCAACAACTGGCTGAACTTTCTCATTTCATATGAACATTTTCAGATCAAATAATCTAACTTTTAAGAAAATCTGTAAAAATTTTTAAATACACACAAACATTTTCAGAGGAAATAAAAAACAATCAGTATGATATATTCACCGGTCCGTGAGTGGCACAAACAATTAAGCACCTGACTGTTAGTCGTGAGACTGGTGGTTCAAACGCACCCAGGATTACCTTGAGGACAGGTCTGGCAATCTGCTTCCAAAAGGACACAGCCTTGAAAACCCTGTGGAGCAGTTCTACTCTGCACTCATGGGTTGCATAAATCAGCATTGATTAGGTGGCAACTAATAACAACATGATATATTTACTACACGTTTACAGAACATAACAACCACAGTTATATGAAACTAACTTACCTCTTTGCGTTTCTGAAGTAGTAATTCTAACCTTTCATTGGCTCTCTTTCCAATCATTTTATTTCTCTCAGCTTCATACTGTCTCTGTGTATTGTCCTGATGAATACTGAGGTTTAAGGCAACATTCACCAGAGCAGTCATGAGCTTCATGGCTATAAAATAAAAGAAGACTATAATCACTCACCTATGAATCAGGCCTTTACCCATCAAATTACTCAGGTATAAAGCAAATGAATGAAGCAAAAACATTAATCAATTTTTATGCTTTATAATTCAGGCAATTATTAATTTAAATTAAAAAAGACAAAAACTAATTTATAGAAACAAACTTATTTTGTTTGTCTGTAACATAATTTTCTCTGACTCACTGCCCTCAAAGCTTGCCCTGCTGAAGTTCCCCACTTAAAAACAGCCCCATCCTAGTTATGTCCAGGAAGGATTTAAGGAGATTCTTCAACAACTCTTTTCCCCACCCCTAAATATACACATCTTAGTGGGGATACTATTCAAACACAGACTTCCTTGGGGCCACCAGACCAGTGTATACGATTGCTTCCTTAATACCTTTACTCAGATGCATCAAAGGTGCCTGAGATGTTACACCAGTTTATAATCTTTACCTCCAAAGGTGGTCCTCTTCCTGTATTCCTCACCTCAGTCAATGGACCAACCTACAACCACTGCAAAACTGACGGATCCCTACCAAACTCATTAAGTTCATTAAAAATGTACTTTGTGAACTTCCAATCGACCTATCTTCACCAGTCACAGTACAAATGTACTTCTGAGTTTTTTTTCTTATATTTGTAAATCCTGCTAAATATTTTTAAACTTTTGTTTCAAGTTCTACTAGAAACAGGAATGACACAAACCTCAAACATTTATTTATCCACTCATTTATTTTCATTATTGGGATGAAAGGGTAGGAAACATTGATAGAAAAATAAGTTTGCACTGGTAAAATAAAAATATATCCCCCTTTTTTCATACTGGGTTACCCACCAAATTATGCATCTGCAAATACAAATGTTTAGTTTTGGAAAATAAAATCGTTCAGTGTTTTGGAAAACCGAATCCACTTATCTGCAAATATATTCCTGTAATTAAAAATAAGCATATATTTTTCACTATTTCACTTTAGTTACATATAAGACCCACTGCCGTCGAGTCAATTCCGACTCATAGTGACCCTACAGGACAGAGTAGAACTGCCCCATAGAGTTTCCAAAGAGCGCCTGGTGGACTCGAACTGCCAACCTCTTGGTTAGCAGCCATAGCACTTAACCACTAGGCAACCAGGTTTTCCCAATTAGTTACATATATACACACGTGTATACACGTTGTATCTATCTATCTTGTATATACACACATACATCCAGTTTGTTATTCTGAAACTATCTACACTTTGGCCAACTCCATCTCAATAATGATTGCTTCTGCCCTTTGACCAAAACATAAGATGAACAGTCCTAAAAACAAATTTAAATTGGTGACCACTTAGAAATGCATTTAATGAAAATGTTTCTCTTTTCCTGAGATAGTGTCTGAATACAATAAACTGCAAGATATTCTTGTGTTTCAAAATCCAAGCGAGTTTTTTACGTGTTGTCAGTAATAGAGTATTTGACTATGTTATGAAGGTTAAAAAATATGTTTCAAATTACTCTATATAAGAAAGGAGCCTAGCTTAAAGATATGAGGAATATGGAGTATTCAAACAGTCCAAATTTGTAAGAATTTGTCCTGAGCATACAAAGTGATATTCAGTGCAGTTTAATTCAGAATATACACTTAGATCTCTAAGCAAAATGATCTGAATATCAAGGAAATGGAAAGCATTAAAATTAACACCAACGCTGGCTGACATTCTCTAGTAGAAGCTAAGGCACAGCTTTTTTTTTTTTTTTTAAGGGCTTTTGCATAAATTCCAAACTAATTGCCAATATCTACTAATGACCCTTCTTCAATCCCGGTCATATAATGACCAAAAGACAAAACAAAAATCCCATTCTAAAACAAACAAAAAACTGCAAAATGATAAAAAAAAAAAAAAACAACAGAAAGGTATTAGCTATTATATACCAGTATTTACTGACAAAAAATGTTCCCAAATCTGTAACATTTAGATTAGTTCACTGAAACTTTTATTTCACTGACCAACATATAAGCAAATTAACAGCTTGAAAAGAGACTTTTAATTTAATGACACATGTACAACATGGAGATTTTGATGTCTTATTCAGTGCACTGAAAAAGAACGATTCCTATATAGAGTGATTACTTATTATGTTCTATTAGCACTACTCGAAGATAGAATTGTTTCTGAATTAACTTATTTTTATGCCTACAGTAATTCAGCCTTGATACTGTGACATGGACTTTTCAGTGGCTTCTCCTTGTCTATCAAGGAGAAAAATGCTTCCCTTAGCCTTCACATGTCAACTGATGAGTATAAAATTGTCGATGTGTTTTAGTGTGTTGCTGCTCAGAGTGTGGTCTGCAAATAGGTGCTGATCACAAATGGTTTCTTACCAATCTATGGTAAGTGCAAAACTGAAACTATTTAGAAACTTTTACACCAATCTGAATAATTTTATGTCTGTTGAATCTGATAATAAAATAAACATATTTCATTTTTTCTTGAGATCCATTTTACTGCATTTTACAAAAGTATCAGGTATTAAAAAAAAAACCTTGTCTTTCAACACAGATTGTTTACAAAGTACTAATTTAGTGCTCCTCCATTCATCTATCAATCCCACACGTACTGAGTCCTGGTCTAACTGCTAGGGATACGAAACTGAACGAGTAACTGACCTGTCCTCATAAGTTTTACATTCTACCCACTAAACAAAATCCACTGCCGTCAAGTCGATTCTAACTCATAGACACACTATAGAACAGAGTAGAACTGCCCCATAGGGTTTCCAAGGCTGTAAATCTTTATGGAAGCAGACTGCTCCGTCACTCTCCTAGAGAGTGGCTAAACCCAAAAACCAAACCCATTGCCGTCGAGTCGATTCCGACTCACAGCGACCCTATAGGACAGAGTAGAACTGCTCCATAGTTTCCAAGGAGCGCCTGGCGGATTTGAACTGCTGATCTTTTGGTTAGCAGCCGTAGCACTTAGCCACTACACCACCACCAGGGTTTCCTAAGGGAGTGGCTGGTAGGTTTGAATTGCTGACCTTTTGGTTAGCAGCCAAGAGCTTTAACCGCTGCATCACCAGCGCTCCTCTTTACATTCTGGGGAAGAAAATAAGACAATAAATGGATAGACAGATAATATAGAAACGAAAAAAAGATATGCCAGTTAACGTTTTAAGTGCTATAAGGAAAAAAAAATAAGGCTAAAGAGTTGAAATGAGGTACTATATTAGCATTAGTCAGGAAGCCCTCTCTGAAGAACTGACAATTTGAACATGAAGTGAGGGAATGAGCATGGGATTATATGGCAAAAATAGTGTTTGAGGGAGAGGAAACAAGTAGCGCAAAAGTTGTAAGGTAAATTATTACCAGCAAGGCGCTCATGAAAGAGCAATGTGTTTAGTGTGTCTAAAGCACAGAGGTAGGCAGAGATAGGACATAAGGTTGAAAAGGAAACCAGAGGCCAGATTACAAGGGTAATCTCCTAGGCCTTGGGTAAGATTCCAGAATTAAATCTAAGTGACATGAGACCCATTTGAGGATTTGTCATGGGCAAGAGAGAATACACTATAGAAGTAGTAGCAGAAGGGAGACCAGTTAGAAAGACATTGAAATTATGGTGAAAATATTGCCAAAATTTTAGAATGACAATTCTCAAAGCTTTGGCCTTGATCAATTTAGTGAAGTGATGCTGGCTTCAATTACTATGGTAGCAGTAGGTAGAGAGAAATACTCAGATATCAAGTATATTTTGAAGGTACACCTGAAAGAATTTAATAGATTAAATGAAAGAAAAAAGGCAAGGATGATTCCAAAGTTTTAATCTTATTAGGTATTGAAATGGGGATGTCTAGTAGATAAACATTTGGAAGTCATCAAGAGATTGGTATTTTGAGACATACAAGTGGATGACACATCAACTCAATAGAGAATTGTTCACCCATTAGAAAAAACTGAGACAGAATTTTGTGTGCAGTGGGGAAAAAAACTCTCAGAGACATTAGTTTAAAAAAAAAAGCAAGATGCCTAATCATATGCGTATTATATTATCATCTGTGCAAAAAGGAATGTTGTTTCATGTGCCAGCCACTATTCTGAGCCATTTACACATACTTATTCATGTATGCCTCACAACCCTATGAAATAAGTACTATCATTATCCCCTTAAAAAAAAAAAACAAAAAACTTCTGTTTCTGGAGATATATTATTATTATAGGTTTTATATTATAAATATAATTATATTTTAGATATAATAATAATATAAACATATTATTCAGTGACATTGGTTACACTTTTCACAACGTGTCAGTATTCTCGTTATTTCCATTCTGCTTGTTATGTTTCCATTAATCTACACGCCTTGTCACTCCTCCCCTCTTACTTTCTCATCTTTGGTCTAGGGTAAATGCTAACCTTAGGACTCATTTAGATGATTGTTTAGAGGAGCACAGTATTAATGGGTGATGATATTATTTTATGAGCCACTCTGTCTTGTGGCTGATAGGTGACCACCGGGAGCGGTTTGAGCTGGAAACATAAAGGGTATCTCAGGGCGACAGTCTAAGGGGTCCAACTAGTCTCTACTTGTCCAGTAAGCCTAGCCTTTTTTAGGAATTTGGATTAGGTTTTACATTTTTCTCCCATTTTATCCGAGACCATCTCTTGTGTCCCTGGTCAGAACGGTTGGTAGTGGTAGCTGGACACCAACAATTCTTCTGGTCTCAAGGTAGGTAAGGCCGTGGTTCGTGTAGACTATTAGTATTCTAGATTAGTTTCTTGAGTCTTTGGTTTTCTTCTTTCTCTTTTGCTCCTGACGCGTAAAGACCAATAGTTTTATCTTAGATGGTCATTCGCAAGGTTTTTTTTTCTTAATTTTACTGTGTTTTGGGTAAAAGTTTGTAGCGCAAATTAGCTTTCATTAAAAAATTTATACACAAACTGCACTGTGACATTGGCTGAAATCCCTGCAATGCATCAGCACTCTTCCCCTTTCCCTTTCTACCCTGGGTTCTCCATGTCCATTTATCCAGGTTTCCTGTCCCTTCCTGTCTTTGCTCTTGGGCAGATATTGCTCATTTGGTCTCAAACACTTGGTTGAAATAAGAAGCACATTCCTCATGTGTGGTATTGTTTATGTTGTTAGGCATCGTCCAGGCAGTTCTGACTCATAGCGACCCTATGTACAACAGAAAGAAAAACTGCCTCATCCCACACCATCCTCACAATCATTGTTATGCTAGAGCCCACTGCTGCCGCCACTGTCAATCCATCTCATTGACAGCCTTCCTTTTTTTCACTCACCTTCTACTTTACCAAGCATGATATCCTACTCCAGGGACTGGTTGTTCCTGATAACATGTGGAAAGTACTTAAGTCGAAGTCTCCCCATCCTCGCTTCTAAGGAGCATTGTAGCTGTACTTCTTTCAATACAGATTCATATACTCTTCTGGCAGTCCACAGTATATTCAATATTTTTCACCAACACCATAATTGGAAGGCATCAATTCTTCTTTGCTCTTCCTTATTCACCATCTAGCTTAAGCATGCATACGAAGCAACTGAAAATACCATAGCTTGGGTCAACCCACCTCAGTCCTCAAAGTGACATTTTTGCTTTTGAACACCTGAAAGAGGTCTTTTGCAGCAGATTTGCCCAATGCAATGTGTCATTTGATTTCTTGACTGCTGCTTCCATGTGCGTTGATTGTAAGGAAATCCTTGACAACTTCAATCTCTGTTTATCGTGATGTTGCTTATTGGTCCAGCTGTGAGGATTTTTGTTCTATGTTGAGGTAATCTATACTGAAGGCTGTTGTCTTTCACCTTCACCAGTAAGTGCTTCAAGTCCTCTGCACTTTGAGCAGCCAAGGTTGTGTCATCTACACATTGCACGTTGATAAGTCTTCCTCCAATTCTAATGCCCCAATTCTTCTTCATGTAGTCTAGCTTCAAGGATTATTTGATCAGCATACTGACTAAGTATGGTGAAAGGATACAACCCTGACGCACACCTTTCCTGCCTTTAAACCACACAGTATTCCCTTGTACTGTTCCAACAGCTACCTCTTGGTCTATTAATAGGTTCCGCATTAGCGTAATTAAGTATTCTGGAATTCCTATTCTTTGCAATGTTATTCATAATTTGTTATGATCCACAGAGTTAAATGCCTTTGCATAGGCAATAAAACACAGGTAAACATCTTTCTGGTATTCTCTGCTTTCAGTCAAGATCCACCTTATATCAGCAATGATATCCCACATTCCGTCCTCCCCTGAATCCGGGTTGAGCTTCTGGCAGGTCCATGTCAATAAACAGCTGCAACCACTTTTGAAAGATTTTTAGCAAAATTTTACTTGTGTGTGATGATACTGTTCGATATTTATGCATTCTGTTGATCACCTTTCTTTGAAATTGGCACAAATACGGGATCACTTCAAGCTGGTTGGCCAGGAAGCTGTCTTCCAAATTTCTTGACATAGATGAGTGAGTGCCTCTAGTGCTGCATCTGTTTGTTGAAACATCTCAATTGGTATTCTGCCAATTCCTGGAGCCTTTTTTTGTTTTATAAGCCTGTCTAACCTTTGGTTTCTTCTATTACCCAGTGGTGTTGAAGCACTTGCTCTTTCTGTCATTAATTTCTACTTTTACAGCATTGTGTTCAGAGAAGGTGCTTTGTATTATTTTGATGTTTTGAATTATATTATGGGTTGCTCTGTAGCCTAAACTGTGGTCTGTTCTGGAGAATGTTCCTTGTGCATTGGAAAAGGATGTGTACTTGGCTGCTGTTGGGTGGAGTGTTCTATAGATGTCTACGAGGCCAAGTTGGTTGATTGTGGCCTTTAAATTTTCTGTATCTTTCTTGAGTTTCTTTCTAAATGTTCTGTCCTTTAATGAGAGTGGTGTGTTGAAGTCTCCTACTATTATTGTGAAACTATTTCTCTTTTCAGTGCTGTTAGAGCGAGCCCTGTTAGTTTTTGAGCCCTGTTGTTAGGTGTGTAGATATTTATCCAGGTTATGTCTTCTTGTGGATTGTCCCTTTAATCCTTATGTAAGTCCTTTCTTGGCTTTTATGGTGGATTTTGCCTTAAAGTCTATTTTATCTGAGATTAGCATTGCCACTCCTGCCTTTTATCAGTTACTGTTTGCTTGATAATTTTTTTCCCATCCTTTGATTTTTAATGTCTTTGTCTCTACAGTGTCTCTTGTAGACAGCATATTGATGGGTTGTGCTTTTTTATCCATTCTGCCACTCTGTGTCCTTACAGATACATTAAACCATTTATATTCAGTGTGATTATCAACTGGTATGATTTTATAGTTGCCACAGTGTTTTGTGTGTGTGTGTGTGTGTGTGTGTGTGTGTGTGTGTAGTGCTGATGTTTTCTTTGCATCTCTTTCTTGGTCTGAGTTTGTTTGTGGATTTTTTTTTTTTATTATTAAAGATTTTGTGTTTACTGACACTGTTTTTCTTCTTTCTTATTCTGATGAATATGTTTGTTAACTTTCCTGTGGCTACCTTTAAATGTACCCTTATCTACCTAAGTTTGAACCAGTCTTTTATTACTTGGTATGCCTTGCCTTAATCTCCATTTGAAAGTTTTATACGTACACCATTTATTCCTCTTTTTGTGTTGACACTGTTGTCATTTACAGATTGACATCTGTTTCCCTGTTTTAAGTCTTAAAAAAAAAAAGTCTTTTAGCTTTGTTTTATTATTGAGAGTTCTTTATTCTGCCATTTGGTTTTTTATCTAGTTCTTTATTCCTTCATTTGATGCTTCGGGTTCCAGGATTGATGTCTGTATCTGTTTTACTTAGTTTTTCGGGTCTTTGCTGCAGAGGGATGGCAGGATCCATCTGTTTAAGGTGCCATGTCGGCCCTGCCTCCACTCAAAAGCTTTTAAGAGCCCAGACATTACTCACCTAACTAGGAGGTAGAACATTATTTTTGTGAGCTACATTATGCCAAATGACCAAGTTGTTCCCTGAGACTCTAGTCCTAAGCCTTCAAATCCAGTAACCCAATCTTGTGAGTTATTTGGTTGTCTAGGAAGTATCTATAACTGTGTCCCCTATGTTTTATTTTATATATGAATATATATATGCAGCACAAACATGTATATACATTTGCCTACAGAAACACTGAAACATGCACACCCATGTATTCGTATGTGTTTATACATATATATGCATAGATATCTACCTATGTAACCACTCACGTATTTTTAAGTTATTACTGCCGTTGCAAAATTGTGTATGCTGTGGCTTTTACCAAAATCGTCCCTTATTCTTGTATACTTCTTAGTGTCATCATTTACCTTGGTCAAGTTGTGGCAACTTCACTCTTATTTGGTATTGCCTTAAAAAAAAACCAAACCCACTGCCTTCCAGTTGATTCTGACTCATAGCAACCCTAAAGGACAAAGGAGAACTACCCCGTAGCGTTCCCAAAGAGCAGATGGTGAATTCGAACTGCTGACCTTTTGGTTAGCAGCCATATCTCTTAAACACTGTGACACCAGGGCTCTGATATGGCTTTACCCATCACCAAACTAACAAGTGTTCACTATTTAGGAAGTGATTCTCCCCTCCCTCCCCCTTCCATCCCTGGTAATCACCAAAGAATGCTTTTTTTGGTATGTATACCTATTCTTGTCATTTCATAATAGTGAGATCACACAGCATTTGTTCTTTTGTAATTGACTTATCTCACTTAGCATAATGTCCTCCAGGTTCATTCACATTTTATTTTGAGAACTCACCATTATTCTTTATGGCTGCATAGTATTCCATTGTGTGTATGTGCCCAAGTTTGTCTATCCACTCATCTGTTGATGGGCACTTAGGTTGTTTCCATCTTTTTGCTATATTATTCCCTTTTTACTTAAGAAGACCTGGTTGTGCGATGGATAAAGTGCTCAGCTGCTAACCAAAAGGTTGGTGGTTCAAACCCATGAGCCACTCTGGGAGAGAAAGATGTGGCATTCTGTTTCTGTAAATATTTACAGACTTGCAAACCCTATGGAACAGTTATACTCTGCCCTATAGAGTCGCTAAGAATTGGAATCAATTTGATGGCAGAGGGGTTGGTTTGATTTTTCCATTTTTACATAAAAGAAAACTGTGGCACAGATCAGGTAGGAGACTTGCCCAAGGTTACATAACCAGTAACTGGAAGAGACTGGATTCATTACAGGCAGTCTTGCTCCATAATTCAAGCTCTTAACTACTAACCACTAAACCATTCTATCTCTCACTGAATATGTACTTGCTATTATATGCATATCATCCCTGGTTGGTGTGGTTTATGCCTATCCCCAGGAGCTCTGTGGAAGAAAGGCCTGGCAATCTGCTTCCATAAAGATTATACCCAAAAGAATTCTATGAAGCTGTTCCACTCTGTAACACATGGAGTCACCAAGAGTTGAAATCAACTCAATGACAATGGGTGTTTTTTTGTTTTATTATATGCATAAAGTATCTTTGAAAAGGTATATAAGAAGCTAGTCACTTTGGTTGCCTTCAGAGAAGAAAATATGATGGCCAAGAGATTGGGTGGAAGAATAACATAAGTTTTTTTTCACTTTGAATTTTAAATTATGTGGCTGTGAGACAGATAGGGTTAACTGTGCCAGTGGCTGAACAAAAAGAGCTTTTAAAAGATTATCATCTAGAAGTTGGGCAAACAGGAACCACACACTGTCCTGAGACAGATAGGGTTAACTGTGCTGGTGGAACAAAAGAGTCGTTAAAAGATTACCATCTAGAAGGTGGGTAAACAGGGACACACCCTGCCAACATGAGATGGGATTGGGGTATCTCCTTCTTAGTGTTTTTCTAGTCCCCTTCCCCTTTGCATGTGCAGAGGAGCAGAGTGTGACTGCTGTTTGACCTTCCTTAGCCCTCTGAAGATGGTGATGTAGTGCCGAATATCAAGTACACTTGCCCTATATCCCCTAATAAGTGATTCCAAGGGCTGCCAAGAGCACTCCATTTTGAATATCAGCAGATTCCATCTTAGATTCCAGATACATGGGCAACCTAATTAACATACACCTCCATTCTGAGAAGTGCCCGCCCCTGGAAAGAAGCCCACTAAATATTCATTACTCTATTATCTCCATCAAACCCATATAATCCCTAGCTTTGCTTCCCTTGTGGTGTCAAGCCTTTTGGAGAGGTTTAGATCCTCGCTAAGTGTTTTTGCTTGACTCAAGCAAAATAAAGCTAGCTGAAGATAAAGTTTGTCTTTTGCTTGTATTCTTACTCAGGAAAAGACAAGGACCCTTTGTGTCAGGTTGGTAATTGGTAACAGCTGTATTACCTCTCCTGCCGTCATTATTTTTTTTGATAAAAATAATAACACCATGGGATTGGTTTTCTCTTTTTTCACGAAATGTTAATAAAGACAGAAAAGAGGTCTGAACTCCCAGGATGAGGCAATAGCTACAGCAGAACTTCCTAAGATTCATCAGGACAATGTGGTATTCCAGAAAAGACGTAAATACGAGTGTATCAAGAAGGAAGAAATAATTTTGTCTTTCAAGGGAAAGAGAGATAACAACTGGAAGCGGCCTGTCATGGATTGATTTATGCCTCCCCCCCCCCCAAATGTATCAATTTGGCTGGGCCATGATTCCCAGTACTGTGTGATTTTTCTGTATGTTGTAAATCCTGCCTCTATGATGTTAATGAGGGAGGATGGGAGGCAGTTGTGTTGCCGAGGCAGGACTCAATCTACAAGGTTGGATCATGTCTTGAGGCAATCTCTTTGAGATATAAAAGAAAGAAGTGGGGCAGAAGGTGGCACCTATACTACCAAGAAAGCAGTGCCGTGAGCAGAACACATCCTTTGACCAGGGGTTCCCACCAAGGAATCTCCTAGTCCAGGGAAAGATGGATGAGAAGGCTGACAGAGAGAGAAAGCCTTCCCCTGGAGCTGACGTCCTGCATTTGGACTTTTTGCCTCTTTTACTGTGAATAAATTTCTCTTTGTTAAAGTCATCCATTTGTGGTATTTCTGTTACAGCAGCACTAGATGACTAAGACCCTGCCCACTGATTTGGGCACCTTGCTCACTGATTTTACCTCTACAAGAGTGGAGGCAGTGAAGTGGTAGAGACAGAAACCTGACTGGAGTGGGTTCAAGGAGGATTGTAGGAGAGTTAGTGATAATAGTCAATGTAAACAATTTTTGAGGAGTTTTTCTGGAAAGGAAAAGAGAAAAAAGGGATTGTGAGAGAACAAGGGAGGGATCCTGAATGATGAGAGCTGTTATACCATATCAGTGTAACGATAATTTTTATTATCTAATAAAAGGGGGGGAAATTAAAAGTCAGGAAAGAGAGAGAACAACTTGATGAACAAAGTTCTTGGGTAGGTGAGAAAGAATGTGATTCACTGTGTAAGTGCAAGGATTGGCCTTAGACAGGGGGCACTGTAATTAAAAAAAAAGGCAGTGTATACAGATAACGTTGCATCTAGGTAGGTAGATTTAATGCTTGAAGGATTCTCTTCTGACCTCCTCTACTAAGAAAGCAAGATAACCAGCTGACGATGAAAAAGAAGGGATGAAATAATCTCCTGAGAAAGTGGGAGTATCTACTGAGTAGGATACTATACAGGAAGTCCCGGACTTAAGACAAGGTCTGGTTCTGATTTGCTGTAAATTGGTTCTGACATAAATTGAACCTTTTTTTTTCTTTTTTTCAGTTTTTGTTCTTACTGCGTTTTATTATCAGTATATATTTATAAATACCATCTCTGAACATGTGCATATGAACATCTCAGAATAGTAACATCAGCAAATTATGCACTGCAACATTGTAGGCATTACACATTACAATAAGATGAATAAAAAAAACAAAAACAGATGATCTTAAGTGTGGTTCACTGTAACGCACATACAACGTAAGTTGGGGACTACCTGTAAAAGGACTGCTACGCAGCTTGAGAGACAGGTCCACTTGAGAGAAAAACATAAAGCCCCCAACCAATATGTTTTTTCTTCCACTCACTTTCAGCTGCTCTGATGCAGGTGTACAGGTCCATGGGTGGCTCAAATGGTTTGCTCTAGGCTGTTAACCGAAAGGTTGACGGTTCAAACCCAAACACTTGCACCATGAGAAAAAGGGTCTGGCTGTCTGCTTCTGTAAGGATTATACCCAAGAAAACTGTATGGAGCTTAGTTCTCCCTAACACACAAGACTGTCATGAGTTGGGATCAACTTGATGGCAATGGGCTTTTTGTTTTTTTTCCTGGTGCAGGCATGAAGTAGGTGGAGATTTGATGTTTTCCTAGGGAGTAGGATGGGGGGAAAGAGAGACAAGGAAGTTGAGGGAATGAAGAACGATGTAATGGAATCTAAGCTGTGAAAATGAAATATGTGAGGACATGAAGGGTATGAAGAACAACAAAAAAAATAGCATCAAAGGATATAAAGTCCCTATAGAAGAACAGCAGTAGAACAAAAGAAGCTGGTTACCAGCAAACAGAATGCTTGATATTAAGATTGTGGCCACCGACCCATTTATTCAATATCTAACATTCTGTATTGATGTTCCCTAAACGTTAAACCGAAAATTAAAAAATTATATTCGAGCTTAGTGATATCTTCTATACTTTTGAAAACCAACTATTATTGCACATTATAGAATTGTTTTGATAATGGAGCAAATCAAACTTTTAAGAAAGGTATGACTATATTCCTTTTTCAGTTTTTAAAAGGTTATTAAAAACTGGGGGGGGGGGGTAGTTGTGACAAACTTATACTTTCCAAACAATAATATTTAACCAACCTTTTTGTCTCTCAAAAACATGACTAAATTAACTAGGAGAAAACAATTTTCATCTTCAATGAATCCAGGAAATACCTGTAATCTCAAACCACAATACACGAATATCGAACGCAGATAGATGTACAGAGTGCATACAAATGAGATCAATGAGTGGAGAAAACATGACACACACACACACACTTTATGTTATAGGTCTCAGAAGGACTGAGGAATTAGTAACACTAGGTTCCATAGAAGATGGGGTGAGATAAGGTCTCAAAATAAGAGTATCATTTCAGAGTTTGTATGACGAACATTAAATCTCCAAATCTCCACTCCAACCTAGGCAGTCAGGCAATCCTCTACCACACATCCACCTTGGAAGTCCAGAAGTTTATACCCTGGAGAAAGAAAAAAAAAAACCTAGCTATTTGGAATCATCAGACATACGAATAGAAGTGCTCCCTCACTCTAGCCAACTCCCAAATTCAGTCAGCTGCCATACTAAGTACACTGGAAGATCCTTCTGCAAGGAAACTGAACTTCCCCAGTAAAAACCTGTAAACCACAACACATACACACACTCTTCTCCCGCAATCAGTTTTTTAGTGTCTCCTTCTCAACAATGAATGGCCCAAGCCCCAAGCCCATTGCCAGCGAGTCAATTACGACTCATAGCAACCCTACAGGACAGAGTAGAATTGCCCCACAGGGTTTCCAAGGCTGTAAATCTTTATAGGAGCAGACCGTCTCATCTTTCTCCAACAGAGTGGGTGGTGGGTTCAAATCACCAACCTTTTTGGTTAGCAGCCGAATGCTTTAACCACCGTGCAATCAGGGCTCCTTACATGAGAGAGAGAGATAAAAGCAGAGAATCATAAGAGGTCAGAGCCGGAAGCAGAAAAAGATTTCAAAGAAATAATTAACATCAAAGAGATTAGAGAAAAAACAGATGATACTGCATCCACAAAACATAAAAAACAAAGACCTGGAGAATAAGAAAAAACTCTCAGAAACTTAAAATGATAGCCAAAATGATGTTTAGTAAAGTTGAGGAAAGACAAGAAAGGTCAGCCAACAGCCTAAGAAATGGAAAATAAAAGAGAAATAATAAGAAACTCAGTACTGAAGTAAGAAATTAACATTCAAGCAACAGGAATTCAAGAAAGAAAACAAGGCATAATGAATGGGGGGAAAAACATACTTACCAGGGTATAAAAATGGGAAATCCAAACCCGTTGCCATCGAGTCGATTCCGACTCATAGCGACCCTATAGGACAGAGTAGGACTGCCCCATAGAGTGTCCAAGGAGCTCTGGTGGATTTGAACTGCCGTAGCACTTAACTACTATGCCACCAGGGTTTCTATACCAGGGTATGTCTCCGTGAAATTTCAGAACACCAGGAATAAAGATAAAAGTTTCGAAACTTCCAAAGACAAGAAACAGAAATCAAAATCAGAAGTCAAAATAGCATTAGACTTCTCAATAACAACACTGGAAGCTGGAGTCCAATTCTGAAGAAAATTATTTTCGATGATGAATTTTATACTGGGTCAGACTATTAAATATTAGGGTACAATGCAGCTTTCAGGCATGCAAAGTCTCAAATATATACTTCCCTAATACCCTCTTCTTAGGAAACTAATGGAAAACATGCTCCCAAAAGGAGTGGAAGGGAAGAAGGGAGATAGGGTTTCAAGGAAAGACAAAGGGTCCAAACCAGGGTAGAAAAGTTAAAAAAATTAAGACATTAATCTACATTTTAGAAAAAGAGGAAGCCATATTAAGTCATATAAAAAGTTAAAAGCACAGAAAATGCATATAACAAGATTGACTGTAACATCAAATTTTTTGTTTAAAAATAAAATAAAAAACCTCATAAATATGCATTTAAAAAAAGGCTTAAAAGGAAAAACCAAAATTTTAAGGCACTGCTATAAGGTGGTGTGATTATGGCTTATTTTTATTTTTCTGAATTCTCTATAAGTAGTAATTTCATAAGCACAAAAAATCTAAAATGTACAATATGAAAACAATCTTAATACAAAAAAAACTAAACTTCAAAGAATTTTCTCAAATTCTCTGTCATGTTTAGAATATGCCATATTAGCTTTGTTGTTCTCTGTAGTATAGTTATAACATCAGACAATTTGAGTGATTTGTATATATTAAACATTTAACATTAATTATTTTATTTAAACCTAACAAACTCTTAGAAGTAAGGCTATTCATGTCAACATTCTATCAATAAGAAATGAGAGGCACGGAAGTTAAGAAACTTGTCAAGGTTCTCCAAGTTAATGAAAAGGAGTTATGTAATTCTTGTAAACTGGTTTAAAATATCATGGTTGCTTTATAAAAACTGGCCCCCCACAGAAAGCTAATTTCTATACCTGATGATAGAAAGTAAAAGATCTAAAAAAAATTGTATTTCTTACTTAAAAAACTTTAAAAATTACTCTAAACGTGTATCTACAGATTCAAAAAATATAATTACATTTTTGAAGTTAAACTTTACTGTATTTTATGGGTACACATTATATACTATAGTGTGATATCTGGGGATTTGGCCAAGTATTACAAATCGATCCCATGCAAACACCAAAAGTCTACTATATATAAAACCTAAAACATTGAACATTGAATAAAGGTGATAAATCTGGAGAAGGAGTAAGAAAGACCAGGGTGATAAAGAAAAATAATGCAATGGTAAAAGTACAAAGCAATGATAAGACTCTAGAACTTAATCATTGCATAGTAATTAAGAGCTATGTCTGCTAACCGAAAGGTCGGCAGTTCAAGTCCACCAGGCACTCCTTGGAATCTGTATGGGGCAGTTCTACTCTGTCCTGTAGGGTCGCTATAAGTCAGAATTGACTTGATGGCAATGGGTTGGGATTTTTTCTAGAAAAATAAAGAAAAAATGAATATAAGAAAAATATAAGGTCAAAAAGAAGAGAGATTATTTATACCATGTGGCCTTTTCCTTGATCATGCCAGACTGTTCTAAAAATTTCAGGACCTTAAAGAAGCCAGAAATAAGCTGTCTGGCTAAGAATTATAAAATACTTACTGAATTCAATAATTAGAACTTGGGTCCTGAGAGCCAAAAGACAAGTAAAATGAAAAAGCATGATATTAGTTCCTTAATAGCAGTTTTTGAAAAAATTAACTTGTTTACTTATTTATTTCTAATTTGTCCATTTATCATGTCTATTATTATTACCTAAAAGAGTAGGCACTGAATAAATCCAGAGTAAAACTAGGAATAAAAAAAAAAAAAAAAGGAATATAGTTATCATCATATTCCCCACTTTGCATATAAAAGAAAAGTGAGGCCAATTAAGTTAAGGAGCTTGTCCAAGGTTGCCCAAATAGTAAAAGTCAGAGAGGAATCTGAGCCCAGATAGTCTGGCTCCAGAACCAATTCTATAAACACTATATTATATGGTATCAGCAACTATAAGCCAAAGAAAAGAGGTATCAATTTTCTGAGGCAAAATGATCTTCAATCTATGATTAATAAATTCATATGCCATATCTTTCCTCAGAGGAAAAGTCCAGGGACACTGGCTTGATAATAAGTGTTAATCAACACTGAATATAAATCAACGATGACAATATAAAATAACCATTTGTCAACATAAAAATGTTAACAACAGGGCATAAAGAAATGTTTACTCCCTCAAGAGTCTGAGAGTGACCTATTATTAAACATTGCCGAAGACTGGTGACAAAATCATTTTGATTCTCTTAGAATTCCCATTTTAGAGTTCGTGGAATTCGGGTGATTCACCCAGGCCATCCACCCTTAGGTCTCCTTCTGAATCTTGAAGGAACCGGTTCCCTGAAGTCACCTTCAGGTTGAATAACAGCTTAGTAAGCAGTTTAGCAGAGACCATTTGGCCTTATGCATTGGGCTCTTTAGGAAAATTATCTGTGTGCAGCCAGCTTTGAGAAGAAGGAACTCAAGGGTCTGACTAGAGGCTGTGTCTTTAACATGTATGGTATGCCGCTGGCAATTCTGTTTCTGTAACCAATGGACCCTGAAACCCTGCCCTGTGCTTTGATGTTATTTCCTGAGAAATTAAAAATGAGCTAAATAACCTATTTTCACTGTCCCCTCTTCGGTGTGCCATTCCAATACAGGTTGAATCTGCCTAATTAAAATCGTATCTACTTCTAATAAATATATTCTGCTACACTAATTTTTGGTGTTTCTCTGTGCATTTAGGTTTTTGAAACTGGCCTCCCAGTCTTTTGAGACCACTGGACTGTCATATGATGATCTTAACCAAAGTTTCTAATTTTTCCAAAAACTGAATCAATCACAATGCCATTAATACAAATTTTGTATTCTTGATTCTGCTTTGTTCAAATTAGCACCTTCACCATAAAAATGAGAGGTTGGCAGCATTAAATAAACTATTTGTAACATTACAGAAAATTATATAAGTGAGAAAATAGCAAAAAGAAAAAAAGAAACCAAGATTACTCATTCTGCAAATTGCCACCTAACCAAAGTGTGAAGCCAACAACATATAAAGTATTGGAATACACCTTAAAAGTAAATGCCTAAAAATACGTAAGATAACTACAATTGTGGGGGGAAAAATTCTTTAAGAATAAAATTATATCAATAATACAAAAGAACGAAGTGGTAAAATAAAGGAAATACTATCTCTTTTGACCTTGAAAAGAAAAAGAATACTTTCACATAAAATATGAAAATGTCATCAACTCTGAAAAAAATACAATGTGCCCAGTCTCAGATCTCACATTATAAACCACTGAAAGAAGCAAAGAATAAACAAATTACAATACGTTTCCTATGAAAGTAAAGTCTACCAATTATGTCTTAGTATGCCCAACCCAGTTACGTATTTAGAAGAAAGGGCACTAAAATCTGAAGATTATTAGTTAATGAAATGAAAAATGTACTGCAATGTGAAGCCTTCTTACTAAAATAGGTCAAATAAACAGGACAGTATGTTTTAAAATTCCCATTAAGTGACAGAAAAAAATAAGAAAACTATAATGGAAACGTAATCACTAACAGTTGGTTTCGACTTAATGGTGAAAAGCATTCCAAAAAAAAAAGGAAAGTATAGTTGATATCTACAGTGAAAAACATGGGAATACTTATTGTCCAAACTGTGGAATAAACAGACCTGAAAAACTATAGAATGATGAATATTTTTTAAAATAAATATGTGGTAAAAGTATACAATTAAATGCAATGCACAACACTGACAACAGGGACACATTATTTAATTCATAACAAGAATGTGGGCTATTTGGAAAACATTAAAAGTACTACTGATAAGACAACTGATGACTTACAAAGTTCTGGAACTCATCACATCTATACCCTACAAAACAACTAACCTCACTGTCTCTCTTCTCAGCTAACACAGAAGCAACGTCAAGGAGCATTTTATTCCAAGCCAATAACCGTATCTGGCCATAACTGCCTTGTAACTGTCCATGCACTTAGTCTTTGACGCTGGGGATTAAATGTTCCTGCCCATTTCATCTAGTCCCCAAAACTCGTTCTGCAAAGTAAATAAAAATGACTATCTTTTTTTTTTTTAATCTTTTTAATCTATCCTTGGCACACATACCATAAAGTAACAAAAAAGAGGACAAAGGTGAGAACAAAAAATCCCTAAAAAGATGGATAATTATTATTCACCCTGGAATTAAGTTCTCAGCAAGCCCTCTGTGCTTTGTTGAAGGCTAAGTGACTGATATGTCTCACATATACAGATGGGAGCTACAATGATTTTTTGAAGTAACTTTAGAAAATGACTGAAAGATAGGTTTTATCTTTTGAAAAATCAGTATAAATAAATACTATGTGGATTACCTATTTTTTATTAATACCTGATTTTGAAAAACAACTTCAAATTCAAATAGGGTAGATGATGATATAAAAAGAAATTAGATAAAAACAAAATGGTATTTACCAAGTAGTTTTAAAAACTATCATGAACATAGGTAAATCACAGGAAGAGAGACACAAAAAGGCACTGGTGAAAAAGAGGAACTACTCAGAAAGAACAAGAGAAAAGCCTTAATGAAAACATATTCAAGCATATGCAAAATCAGCAGATACAATAACAAAGAAAATATAGTTAAAGTGATACAATCATAAAAAGTAGTTAAAAATGGACCATCAGAAAGGCAATAAAATACAGTAATACCTCATTTAGACGGCAGTGGAGAACAAACACAAATGAATTAAAGCTCATTTTTCAGAAAACTGAAAAAAGAGCTTAAGAGTCAAAATATTCTGTTATTTCTATAAAATATTACTCTTCCTATGTTCTTAGAGTATAAGACGTATATTTAATCTTTTATACAGAATGCACCGGTTTCTAGATTAAAGAGAGGTGGTTTGCTTCTAGCAAAAAAAGTCCCAGATTGCTCCCTACCTTCAGATCTGAAAACAAATATTCTGTCTTCTATTTTGTTATGGGTTATTATTTCACAATTCTATCAGCTGGATGGCATCTTAGGTTTGCCCCCCATAATGTGTCGCTTCTCCTTCTCTTTTGGCCTTGGAAAACCATATAATAACTTTTTGTATTAAGGCAAGTGTCTTAGTCATCTAGTGCTGTTATAACAGAAGTACCACAAGGGGATGGCTTCAACAAAGAGAAATTTATTTCTTTACAGCAAAGCAGGCTGAAAGTCCAAATTCAGGGTGTCAGCTCCAGGGGAAGGCTTCCTCTCTGTCGGCGTTCTTATCAGTCTTCCCCAGGACTAGGAGCTGCTTCTTGCAGGGACCCTGGGTCCAAAGGACACGGTCTGCTCCTGGCAGTGGTATGAGGTCCCCCTGTCTCTCTGCTTGCTTCTCTCTCTCTCTTTTATAGCTCAAGAGATTGCTTCAAGACACAATCCAAGCTTGCAGACTGAGTCCTGCCTTACTAACACAACTGCCACCCATCCTCCCTTAATAACTTCATATAGGTAGGATTTACAACATATAGGAAAATCACCCAATACCAGGAATCATGGCCTAGCCAAATTAATACACACACTTTCTGGGGGACAAAATTCAAACCATGACAGCAAGTTCATTAGTTTTTATGATAGAAACTTTGGCTATTCAAAAGCAATTTCTATCTTATGTCTAATATCTTTTGTTTATTTCAAACAACCAAATTACTATGCATCTGACAACCAGCTAAATGGGCATTACTGTTCATAGAAAGAAGAAAGTGCCACAAAAAGGGAATAGAAAATACAAAAGGAACAAATACCAAATTACAGGATACTAAAAGTCATGAAATTAAAAAGAAAGGAATGTATAAAACAAAGACTTTTTTTTGGATAATAAATAGCATTTTTACAGTTCCTTGAAAGAAAAGGTACAATTGCGTACAAAATCAACTTTCATTTCTACTAATTAAAAAAAAAAAAAAAAACCCGATCCATCGAGTCGATTCCAACTCATAGTTATCCTATAGGACAGGTTAAAACTGCCCCATTGAGTTTCCAAGGAGCACATGGTGGATTTGAACTGCCGACCTTTTGGTTAGCAGTCGTAGCATACTTAACCACTACGCCACCAGCGTTTCCCTCTACTAATAAATGGAATAGGATACTCTCAAAACAGAAAAACTAGTTTGATTTTTGTTCTGTACAAAATTTTTTTCCATAATAAACCACATTTTTAACATTTAAAAAATAAAATAAAATTAGGTAAAAGACGTCCCCCTCTTCCCTTTCTTCCTAATAACAAGCAAAAGAATACTCTCAAAAGACAATAAGCTCTGCTTCATTTTTGTTTTGTACATAAATACAAATAAGAGAGTAACGCACACCAATATGGATTAACTATGCTGCCTAAAAGGAAAAAAAAAAAAAAAAGAGGATGTGGAAAAAAAACATGGATGTCTCCAGATAATATTATCATATTGGCTTTAGGCAGTAAGTCTAAGCCAGAAAATGACAAAATGTTAACAATTTGCAATTTGTAGTCAAACCAGCAGCATTCCACTAAAAACCCACTAGTATTCTCTAAAAACTTGTTAAACTCCGGGCCTGGACCCAGCATTCTGTTTCAACAAGTTCTATAGGTAATTCTGATGCATACTGAAGTTTGAGAACCAACACTTTAAATAAATTAGATAAATAAGATTGAAATTTAAATGAAAATTGAAATTTAGTTAATGAAACTGAATCTGTTTTTTGACATGGTAATGACTAAGATGAATAAAGACAGAGTTATTGCTATCAAGGAAACCCTGGTGGCTTAGTGGTTTAGAGTTTGGCTGCTAACCAAAAAAGTCTGGCAGTTCTAATCTGCCAGCTGCTCCTTGGAAGCCCTATAGGACAGTCCTACTCTGTTCTATAGGGTCACTATGAGTTGGAATGGACTTGATGGCAAGGGGTTTGGTTTTTTATTGCTATTAAGAAGGATATAATTTGGGAACATTTAAATATATGTATATATTTTTATGCATGCCCGCACAAATACATCATGAATAAAAAGACTAGTCATTTTAGTTAAGCACAGTTAAAGCAGTGGAGGAAAAATGGAACAAACGTTAAATTAATAAAATTACCTTGTTATGGAAAAATGAAGAAAAATTATACTTGACTGAGAAGTAGCCTAGACAATTCTAAAATGATGAAAGTAAAAGTGAAAACTGCAATTTGTCAGATCTTCAGATATCTATAGCTTATCTGAATGAACTGATTTGGAAACATGCTTAGAAACATGTTTGTGTCAGAACAAGGAATAAAAAGAATGTCACTGCTACCAAATAATTTGATGGAGTTGTTTTTCTCAAATATATAAATATTTACACATATATGCATAACACTGAGCTGTGAAGCAATGTATTTAAGTGGAGATAAAACACTGTGAATTTGGGTTTACAAAAGGATATGGCCTAACAGTCTCCTAAAATTCCTTTGGTTATAAAATGAGGATGTAAGAAAATAATAAACTAAACATTTATTGAAATTGGCCCAGAAGGCTTCAATTTTCATTCTCAAGGCTATCAAATACCAATTATCAAAATAGGCATACAGTTCACCCAAACAGATAGCACAAACCATTCAGATGAATTTTGGGGAAAATGTTACTTTTCAAAAGCAAATGATTAAATTAATATTTAAGAAAATTTTAATTACAATAAAGCATATTTAAAATAAATGAAAAAGAAATAAAATGTTGATGACTTACCAGCAAGGGTACTTGTATGCCTAAAAGCTCTGACCTGGGAGTCTGACAAACCAGTCAAAAGAGAAATTACTGTGTCCATCATATACTCATCATAAATTATGCTATATTGACACTGTCGAATCAGGACTCCAATGAATTCACAAAAGTTTGAACGAAACTTTTTCCACTGGGGTCCAGGCATGGTGAGGGGATAATCACCACTGTCCTAAAAGGAAAAAAATGAACACACTAAGTATGACATATGGTATCAGTTTGAGCAAAGTTATTTCTTCTCTCCCACATTTAAAGGAGGTACCTGGGAAGTGCAAATGGTTTGCACTCAATGATAAACCTAAAAAGTTGGTGGTCTCAATCCACCTAGTGGTGCTGTGAAAGAAAGGCCTGGCAATCTGTTTCCATAATTATTACAGCCAACAAAACCCTATGTAGCACTCTGTAACACACGGGGTTGCCGTGAGTAGAAACGGACTTGATAGCAACAGGTTGACATTTATAGTTACCCCTTTTTTTTGGTTCAAAGTAGATATGAGCAGAAATATAAAGGAATTTTCATAGACCCTTTGGTTGCTTTATCTTTTTGTTTGTTTTGATCTACCACAACTACTTAATTCTTAAAGTGCTCAAATTATTATTTAGAACCAGTATTTACTTCACGGTTCTACTAAGCCTTTAACTCAAAACAAAAGTTCTAGTTTCCTTGTATTTGGCTCTCAGTAGAGATAATTATAGCAGAAACTAAAAAAAAAAAAAAAACTAATGAAGTTTTGACTAAAAAGGATACTTGCCATTGAATTTACATCAAACCAGTCATATGTGCCACATATTGTTGTTAGGTGTCATAGAGTTGGTTCTGAATAATAGTAACCTTATGTTCAACAGAACAGAACACTGCCCAGTCCTGTGCCATTTTCAAAATCATTGCTATGTTTGAGCCCATTGTTGCAGTCACTGTGTCAATCCACCTCACTGAGGGTCTTCCCGTTTTTCACTGACCCTCTACTTTATCAAACATGATATTCTTCTCCAGGGACTGTTCCCTACTGATAAACACGTCCAAAGTACATGAGACAAAGTCTCGCCATCCTTGCTGTGCTTCTTCCAAGACAGATTTGTTCACTATTCTGGAATTCCATGGTATATTCAATATTCTTCGTCAACAGCATAATTTAAAGGATTGATTCTTTTTTGGTCTTTCGCATGCATATGAGGTGAATGAAAATACCATCACTTGGGTCAGGCGCAATGTAACCCTCAAAGTGACATCTTTGCTTTTTAACACTTCAAAGAGGTCTTCTGCAGCAGATTTGCCTAATGCAATAATACGTCAGTTGATTTCATGACTATTGCTTCCATAGGGGTTGATTGCAGATCCAAGTAAAAGGAAATCCTTGACAACTTCAACATTTTCTGTTTATCATGATGTTGCTTATTGGTCCAGCTGCGAAGATATTTACTTTCTTCATGTTGAGGTGTAATCCATACTGAAGGCTGTAGTCTTGGATCTTCATCAGTAAGTGCTTCAAGTCCTCTTTACTTTCGCAAGTACGGCTGTGTCATCTGTGTAACGCAGGTTGTTAATGAGTCTTCCGTCAATCCTGATGCCAGTGTTTTTCATGTACTCCAGCTTCTCAGATTACTTGCTCATCATACAGGATGAATAAGTATGCTGAAAGATACAACCCTGATGCATGCCTCTCCTGATTTTAAACCATGCAGCATCCCCTTGTTCTAGTCGAAAAACTGCCTGCCTCTATGTACAGGTTCAGCATGAGCACAATTAAGTGTTCTTTGCAATGTTATTCATAATTCTTTATGATTCACACCGTCAAATGCCTTTGCACAGTCAATACAGCACAAGCTAAACATCTTTCTGGTATTCTCTTTCAGCCAAGAGTCATCTGACATTAGCAAAGATACCTCTCATTCCACATCCTCTTCGGAATCCAGGTTGAATTTCTGGCAGTTCCCTGTCAGTGTACTGCTGCAACTGTTTTTGAATTATCTTCAGCAAAATTTTACTTGCGTGTGATATTAATAAATACCCCCCCTTTCAAATATTTTAAATTGAATTTTTAAGAATTGAGAATTTCAAAAGTATTAGCATTTCACTGAGATCTATAACCTTTCACATCTGAAATTTCAATCCCATTTTCTTCCAATTTTACTAGGAAGTTTCTCTTAACTTTATTTCATAAAAACCCAAACCCATTGCCATTGAGTTGATTCTGGCTCATAGCAACGCTATAGGACAGAGTAGAACTGCCCCGTAGAGTTTCCAAGGAGCACCTGGTAGATTTAAACTACTGATCCTTTGGTTAGCAGCTGTAGCACTTAACCACTACGCCACCAGGGCTTCCACTTTATTTCATAGAGTGAATTTATTAACTTCATATGAAAAATTCTAATACGGGCTCTTGGTATCACCAGAATACTTCATCCTTTTTAAAACAGGAACTGACAGTTGAACCCAATTGCTTAGAGTTTTCCCACTCCGGCCTAGAACATTTTGGTAAAGAAATGGAAATTCACAAGGCAGATACTGAGGAATTTTGTGAACATGGTTACCTAAATATTCTCAATTTGTGGCTTTTGCCTGTTCTAGGTAAATTGCTGCCAGAAAAAATGGGTTTAAGTGAGGCCTTGAGCTCTGCTGGTATCCCAAGAAGGAGAACTAGTTCACCACCCCTTCCCCCCCTTAGGCTAGACAAGCACCTAAAGAACAGCAGGAGATAACAAGAGCGAGGAACAGAAGTCAGAGATTGGGAAGAGCTTAGCATTCATAGTCAAATCCTCAAAAAAAAGTTAATGATGGTGCTATGCAAGTGTTACAGGGTTTGTGGTGCCCTCAAACGATCAAGAAAAATGAAAGGGGCTGGATGAATTTTCCCAGTCCTCAGAATGGGAATGTGGGGACAGACTGGAGAGTAGACAGACTGAAGAACAAAGGCATCTCAGCAGCCCTTCTACTCATCCTACATCACAGAAGTCCACTAGGGTAGAGCTCCTCTTGCTTTATGCCAACTGATATATCCAACCATTTAGTGCTCTACAGTAACCACACCTGAGCCACAGGGCAACAACAAAGAATATAATCCATCTAAAGAGGCCCAACAGCAAGTGACAGGAAGGATGGTAGAATAATTCTGGATATATAATCCTGAACATAAAAATCAGTGCACTGCAGAAGATTCAAATACAGCACAAAAACAACCTCAAAAACTCCAGGAGCTAAAATATTTTATTTATTAATTAAACAATTTAGTTGATGAATTAAAGGAAAGAATAAACATATAGGAGATACATTAGTAGCCTGGAAAGTAATGTGCAAAAAGTATATGAGAAAAAAAAAAATGTAATTTGCTAGATGGGGCTTCTGGAAAAGCCTTTTAAAGTGGACAGAGTAGGCTAGGATGGCCTCTTCAGTCTTTTGTCCTCCTTTCAAGTCCCCGGAACTAAAATGTGGTCCTCAATGTTCAGAATTCATCTTATGACCACGGTAAGTACAGGATGAAGAATGGTTAAAGAAAAAAAAAGACCAGACCTACTGGTTTGACAGAGACTGAAGAAACAATGAGAGTATGGCCCCTGGACACCCTTTTAACTCAGTACTAAAGTCATTCCTGAGGTTCACCCTTCAGCCCAAGATTAGACAGACCGATAAAACAAAAAGAAACTAGACAGTACTGAAGTCACTCCTGCGGTCCACCCCTCAGCCAAAGATTAGTCAGACCCATAAATCAAAACAAGACACCAGCCCAGGGGCAAGGACAAAAAGGTAGGAGTGGACAGGAAAGCTGGTAATAGGGAATCCAATGCTGAGAAGGGGAGTGATGACATGCTGTGGGGTTGGCAACCAATGTCACAAAACAATATGTGTATTAATTGTTTAATAAGAAACTAATTTTCTCTGAAACTCTTCATGTAAAGCACACACACACACACAAAAAATGGTAGAAGGATAGAAAAACTTGTAGTCTTTGATTGCCCAGTTCAGCTGCAGTACCAACCATGTACTTACTATTCTCAGATTTATTTATTTTTAATTTTACCTTTGGTAAAAATATACACAGTAAAACCCACTCCCATTCCACATTTTCTAGACATAATCATCAGTGTCATTGGTTAAATTTTTACACTATGTCAATATTCTCATTTCTGTTCTAGCTGTTTCACTCTCAGACTTATTTTGCATGAGACAAATAAACTCCTGTGATTTTAAGGTACTGTTGCACAGGTTTCCTGTTACTCACAGACAAGTGTATCCCTACTGTTACGAAAGAATTATGAGTCAGTGGGGAAAGATGAATTATTCAGTAAATGATTCTGGGACAACTGGGTGCCCATTAGAAAAAAAAAATTAGGTATACAGTGCACCTTACACAAACATAAATTCCTAATGATCAAAACACATAAACAAAAAATTTCAACCATAAAACTAATAGCAGAAAACATGGGAGAATACTCTCAGAATGGGGAAGTTGTTTTCTAAATTTGAAAAATAAAGTCAGAAGCCATAACAGACCAAAAAGTTCAACCACGCAAAATCAATCTTTGTATGAAGGGGAAAAAAAACGAAAAAACAAAAAGCTAAAAAAGAAACAAGGTTCAGCTTCCAATAAGGATGCTGAAGGGTACATACAGTGACGACAGGCCACATCAACAAAAACTCTTAACTTTTCTTAGGCCCAACTTGAATTGAAGTAACCCAAATTGCAAATAGGCATGTTGTTGTGTGTCTTAAAGTGGATTTGGACCCATAGTGAGCCTACAAGACAGAGCAGAACTGCTCCATAGCATTTCCAAGCAGTTGCTTGTGATTCAAACTGCTGCCCTTTTGAGGCAAAAAACACAACACAAACAAATCTTATCACCTGTGGCCACCATAAAAGTGGGTAAGAAGAAATCAACTAAGATTTTAATCAACTGTCAAAGGCCAAGCATGCCAAGTTGTCAGTCTGGAAAACAAGGGGAGTTTACAGTCACTCAAAACCTCTTCTCCGCAGGTCTCAACCTGGTGCTCACAACAAAGCCTCAGGGCAGGGCAGGAGCACAGGGAGCATTCCTCTTCCTGCAGGCCTTTAGGGAGTGATCCTCAGCTCATGGGAAAAAAGAAAGAAGCCTAGCTAGCTTCTCTGGACCTTTCTCTCCCACAAATCAGAAGCCTTAATCTGATGGGGGAGGGAAAGCAAACCAATTCACCACCAGGACACAGGCAAAGACTGACTGCACTGGGGAAGGGTAGAAGAAAAAAATCCTCTACACGGGGAAGAGGAGACGGCACACTGTTCTGGGGCCCTGAATCCCATACCAATAAAGGGGTCTGCTAGCAATGGGAAAGGGACAGGAAACTTCTGCCCAAGGCCAACCGCACATATAAGGCAAGAGTTTGGCTGCAATAAGGAGGAGGGACCACACGTGTTTGTCAGTTTGTCGTACTATGGGGGCTTGCGTGCTGCTGTGATGCTGAAAGCTATACCACTGGTATTCAGATACCAGCAGGGTCACCCATGGAGGACAGGTTTCAGCTGAACTTCCAGACTAAGAAAGACTAGGAAGAAGGAACCCGCAGTCTACTTCTGAAAAGCATCAGCCTGTGAAAACCTTATGAATAGCAGCGGAACATTGTCTGATATAGTGCTGGAAGATGAGCCCCCAGGTTGGAAGGCACTCAAAAGATTACTGTGGAAGAGCTGCCTCCTCAAAGTAGAGTCGACCTTAATGACGTGGATGGAGTAAAGCTTTCGGGACCTTCATTCGCTGATGTGGCACGACTCAAAATGAGAAGAAACAACTGCTAATACCCATTACTCAAAACCTCGAATGTACAAAGTATTAATCTAGAAAATTGGAAATCATCAGAAATGATATCCTAGGCATTAGTGAGTAGAAATGGACTGGTATTGGCCATTCTGAATCAAACAGTCATACAGTCTACTATGCTGGGAATGACAGCTTGAAGGGGAATGGTGTTGCATTCGTCATCGAAAAGAACATTTCAAGATCTATCCTGAAGTACGACGCTGTCAGTGCTAGGATAATATCCATATGCCTACAAGGAAGAACAGTTAATACGACTATTATTCAAATTTACACACAAACCACTAGGGCCAAAGATGAAGAAATAGAAGATTTTTATCAGCTTCTGCAGTCTGAAATTGATCGAACATGCAATCAAGATGCATTGATAATTGCTGGTGATTGGAATGCGAAAGTTGGAAACAAAGAAGGATCAGTAGTTGGAAAACATGGCCTTGGTGACAGAAACAATGCTGGAGATTGAACGACAGAATTTTGTAAGACCAACAACTTCTTCATTGCAAATACCTTCTTTCACCAACATAAACAGCAACTATACACATGGACCTTGCCAGATGGAACACACAGAAATCAAACTGACTACATTTGTGGAAAGAGACGGTGGAAGTTCAATATCATCAGGCAGAAAAAGGCCAGCAGCCTACTGTGGAACAGACCATCAACTGCTCACATGCAAGTTCAATCTGAAACTGAAGAAAATCAGAGGAAGTCCACGAGAGCCAAAATATGACCTTGAGTATATCCCACTTGAATTTAGAGACCATCTGAAGAATAGATTTGACACATTGAACACTAGTGACCGAAGACCAGACGAATTGTGGAAGGACATCATACATGAAGAAAGCAAGAGGTCACAGAAAAGAAGGAAAAGACCAGGATGGATGTCAGAGGAAACTCTGAAACTTGCTCTCAAACGTCAAGCAGCTAAAGCAAAAGGAAAAATTGATGAAGTAAAAGAAATGAACAGAAGATTTCAAAGAGCAGCTGGAGAAAACAAAGTAAAATATTATAATGACATGTGCAAAGAGATAGAGATGGAAAACCAGAAGGGAAGAACACACTCGACATTGCTCATGCTGAAAGAACTGAGGAAAAATTTCAGGCCTTGAGCTGCAATAGTGAAGGATTCTATGGGGGAAAAATTAAACAACGCAGGAAGCATCAAAAGAAGATGGAGGGATTACGCAGAGTCATTATACCAAAAAGAATTAGTCGATGTTCAGCCATTTCAAGAAGTAGCATATGATCAGGAACCAATGGTACTGAAGCAAGAAGTCCAAGGTGCTCTGAAAGCATTGGCGAAAAACAAGGTTCCAGGAATTGGTGGAATATCAATTGAGATGTTTCAACAAATGGATGCAGCGCTGGATGTGCTTACTCACCTATGCCAAGAAATATGGAAGACAGCTTCCTGGCCAACTGACTATAACAGATCCATATTTACGCCTATTCCCAAGAAAGGTGATCCAACCGAATGTGGAAATCATAGAACAATATCATTAATATCACACGCAGGCAAAATTTTGCTGAAGATCGTTCAAAAACGGCTGCAGCAGTATATCAACAGGGAACTGCCAGAAATTCAGGCCGGTTTCAGAAGAGGACGTAGAACCAGGGATATCATTGCTGCTGTCAGATGGATCCTGGCTGAAAGCAGAGAATACCAGAAGGATGTTTACCTGTGTTTTACTGACTATGCAAAGGCATTCGACTGTGTGGATCATTACAAATTATGGATAACACTGGGAAGTACGGGAATTCCAGAACACTTAATTGTGCTTATGAGGAACCTATCCATAGATCAAGAGGCAGATGTTCGGCCAGAACAAGGGGTTACTAATCGGTTTAAAGTCAGGAAAGGTGTGCATCAGGATTGTATCCTTTCACCATACCTATTCAACCTGCATGCTGAGCAAATAATACGAGAAGCTGGACTATGTGAAGAACGAGGCATCAGTATTTGAGGAAGACTCATTAACAACCTGCATTATGCAGATGACACAACCTTGCTTGCTGAAAGTGAAAAGGACTTGAAGCACTTACTAATGAAGATCAAAGACCACAGCCTTCAGTATGGATTCCACCTCAATATAAAGGAAACAAAATTCCTCACAACTGGACCAGTGGGCAACATCATGATAAACAGAGAAAAGATTGAAGTTGTCAAGGATTTCATTTTACTTAGATCCACAGTCAACAGCCATGGAAGCAGCAGGCAAGAAATCAAAAGATACATTTCATTGGGTAAACCAGCTGCAAAGGACCTCCTTAAAATGTTGAAGAGCAAAGATGTCATCTTGAAGAAAAAGCTGCACCTAACCCAAGCCATGGTATTTTCAATTGCATCATATACACGTGAAAGCTGGACAATAAGGAAGACCAAAGAAGAGTTGACGCCTTTGAATTGTGGTGTTGGCGAAGAATATTGAATATTCCATGGACTACCAGAAGAATGAACAAATCTGTCTTGGAAGAAGTATAACCAGAATGCTCCTTAGAAGCAAGGATGGTGAGGCTGCGTCTTACATACTTTGGACATGTTGCCAGGAGGGATCAGTCCCTGGAGAAGGATACCGTGCTTGGCAAAGCACGGGGTTAGCGGAAAAGAAAAAGACTGTCAACGAGGTGGACTGACGCGGTGGCTGCGACGATGAGCTCAACCAAAAGAACAACTGTAAGGATGGCACAGGACCGGGCAGTGTTTCGTTCTGTTGTGCACAGGGTCTCTATGAGTCCGAACCAACTCGACCGCACCTGACAACCACAACAACAACGAGGAGGAGGGACAGGAATGGTGAGAAAGTCCCACCATGAACAAGTTTAAGACTGAGGCAAGATTAGGATATGCAAATAGTTATAGCTGGTGAGTTGTGGTTCCAACCTACCCAGAGGCACCTTGGAAGACAGGCCTGGTGATGTGCTTTATGAAGGATCACAGCCTTGAAAACATTATGGAACAGTTCTACTCTGCACACATGGAGTCACAATGAGTGGGAACTGACCTGATGGCAACTAACGACAACAACATTCCCCACCACAGCCAAGCAACAAGCTCCACCAGTCTATCATTAGAGCTAGGGGCAAGAACATGGAGAAGAGACCACCCTCTGTGCCATAGAGGTATAGCGATAGCGGGAAGGTCAGGATGGGGCATGAACACTGAGAAAAACTGGCTGGTACCCAAAATACAATGCGACAACAGCGCCCCACTAGAGAAATCTGAAGCTTTGGTGCAATAAAAATAATGATAGCAATAAAAGTAACGATAGCAATAAAAATAATGATAGCAACAACAAAACACAAATCCAGTTCAATTCCTGACCAGAATGGCAAGGTATATCATTTTGTACCTTTTACTTTTTATACCATAAATATTGTGAACAAAAGAAAAACATGTTGGAAAAAGAAAATAAAATCTCCCGTATCTACTTTAAAAGGTATTTTCTTGCTTCACCTTCATTAAAAAAACCCCAGAAGCAAACTCACTGCTGTCAAGTTGATTCCAACTCACAGCAACCCCATAGGCTTTCCAAGGCTGTAAATCTCTACAGAAGTGGACTGCCACTGATGGTTTTGAACCATTGACCTTTTGGGTAGCAGTCCATCGCTTTAACCACTATGATTCCCTGAGTGGCACAAATGATTAACATTGCTTGACTACTAACCAAAATGTTAGAATTTCAAATCAACTCAGACACACCTCATAAGAAAATTCTGGTGATGTATTTCCAAAAAAGCAGCCCATGAAAACCCTATGGAGAACTATTCTTCTCTGACACACATGGGGTCATCATTAGTTGGAAATGACTTGACAGTAAGGAGACAGACAGGGTGAACTGGGCTGGCAGAACAAAAGAGCTGTTAAAAGATTACCATCTAGAAGCTGTGTAAACAGGAACTACACCCTGTCAATAGGAGATAAGGCTGAAATAACCCTTGAATTACTATGTCCTTCTTAGTGTTTTTCTAGTCCCTTCCCCCTTTACAGGCTCCAGAAGAACAAAGTATGACCGCGGTTTAACCTTCCTTAGCCATTTGATTTTTTAGCCATTTGAAGATGGGGACACAGTGCCAAAGATCAGTGCGCATGCTCTATATCCCATAAAAAGTGATGCCAATGGCTGCTGGAAGGGTTCCATCTTGAATATCAGAGGCTTCCATCTTGGGTTCCAGATGTGCATGCAACCTAATTAACATGCACCACCATTCTGAGAAGTACCTGCCCCTTAAAAGAAGCCCACTAAATATTCATTGCTTTATTGTCTCCACGGAACCCACATAAGCCCTAGACTTGCTTCCCTTTTCGAGTCAGCCTTTTGGAGAGTCTTAGTCCCCCGCTGACTCCTTTTGCTTGACATAAGCAAAATAAAGCTTGCTGAAGACAAAGTTTATCTTTCGTGTGTATTCTTATTTGGGAAAAGAAAAGGACCCTTTGTGTCAGATTGGTGATTGGTAATAGTAACTTTTTTTCTTTAAAGTACACAGTTATCCACATCAGATATTCTTTCTACCCTAAGCTTCCTTTTGCGTGTTTCTTATCTGATATAATTTACTTTTTCATTTAGTTTATTCAATAAATTCCTGTGCAAAACACCATAATAAGACTACACTTAAGAACTAAAATGAAATATTATTAGTAAGACATTTTATTATTAGTAAGACATCCACATCCTATCCTTCAGAAAGCAGTCTTGTCTTTGATGAGCTAAGATAAATAACAATAACAAAATAAAGATAATAGCCTAAAATGTCTTACTAATAATATTTCATTTTAGTTCTTAAGTGTAGCCTTACTATGGTGTTTTGCACAGGAATTTATTGAATAAACTAAATGAAAAAGTAAATTATATCAAATAAGAAACAGGCTAAAGGAAGCTTAGGGTAGAAAGAATATCAGGCAGAAATCTTTAAGGAGCAAACCAAAAAGGTCCATTAAGAAGGCAATTCTTCCAAATCTGTTCAGGAGAATATGAGGTTGGGAGAAATCTTCGTGTAGCAAACTGTAACATAATGTAACTAACATTTCTATATTATATACTTTTCACAAACCTTGTATAATTGATCTAGTGATTATTCCTATGCATAAAGATGAGAGAAACAAGGCCTTAAGAAGAAGAAAGAACATGTCTTAGATCCCAGGGCTAAAAATTTCTTAACAAAGGTTCTGGAACAGCAATGTTCATGTATTCTCTACTCTACAATGGACCTTCGCCTGGTTTACTAAAGAAACTTTGGAAAACAGAAGGACTGTCCAGTGATCGCTCTTCCAACAGAGGGATACTTGGATTCTGCTCCCAAGCAGGAGACACAAGTAACGAATACACAACCTATTTTAGAGGTATTGGGAAACTTGATGTGAAAAAAGAAAAAGGGGCCAAGACTCAGCGACAAGAGCCAGCAAAAAAAACTAGAAGACTGAGAGCTTCTGACTGGAGTGAGAACAACAATCTTATTAGAGGACCACTTTAAGGGAGAGCTCATGTAGTTAGCAAAGGTACAAAGCTGTCTAATCCCTAAACATATGATTTTTAATAGTACCTCTGATCATTTTATGTGTCACCTTGGCTAGACTGTTGTTATTGTTAGCTGCCACCAAGGTGGCCTCAGACTCATGGCAACCCCATACACAATGGAACAAAACTGTCCAGTCCTGTGCCATCCCCATGATTGGTTACAGACCAGATGTTGTGATTTACAGGATTTTTATTGGCTGATTTGTGTAAATTGCCAGACCTTTCTTCCTAGTCTGTCTTATTCTGGAAGCCTCCACTGAAACCAGTTCAGCATCACAGCAACACAAAAGCTTTCAGTGACAGATGGATGGTGGCTATGCACAAACTACACCGGCTGGGAATCAAATTCAAGCCTCCCCCATGGAAGGCAGGAATTCTACCACTGAACCACCAACGCCCTGGTAATTAGGCTATGTTGTTGTTGTTAGTTGCCACTGAGCCAATTCTGACTCATGGTGATCCTATGCGCACACAGCATAGGAGAATTTTCAAGGCTGTGACCTTTCAGAAACAGATTGCCAGGTCTGTCTTCTGAGGCACCTCTAGTAGTCAGGCGTTTAACCAATTTTACCACCCAGCAGCCCACGGTTAGGTGATAGTATCTGGTTATTTAACCAAACACTAAGCTAGGTGTTGCCATGGAAGTATTTTGTAGGTGTGATTAACATCTACCGATGGAACCCTGGTGGCACAGTGGTTAAGCATTCTGCTGCTAATCAAAAGGTCAACAGCTCAAATCTACCAGC
Organism: Loxodonta africana; assembly: GCF_030014295.1. Taxonomy (NCBI): domain Eukaryota; kingdom Metazoa; phylum Chordata; class Mammalia; order Proboscidea; family Elephantidae; genus Loxodonta; species Loxodonta africana. The sequence goes on along the minus strand of NC_087367.1, from coordinate 41,840,647 downwards.
CATTCCCTGGAAACCCTATATGGCAGTTCTACTCTGTCCTACAGGGTCCCTATGAATTGGAATCTACTCAATGGCAATGGGTTTACCCGCCGACTTTAAGTAGATTACCATCCATATTGAGGGTGGACCTCATCCAAGTAGTTGAAGATCTTAGAGCAAACATCAGGTTTCCTGGGGAAGAAAAAATTTTGCCTCAAGACTGCAGTATTTCCAGTCTGCTGCCCTGCCCTAAAAAATCCAGACTTGCCAGGCTCTACGATCACATGAACTGATTCCTTAAAATAAAACTGTATATATATATGTGTGTATGTGTATACACACACACAGATATACCCAGCCACCCACCCACCCATCCATCCATCCATCCAATATCCTATTGGTTCTGTTTCTCTGGAGAACCCTGACTGATACAATACCTCAAAATGATCTGGAAACCCTATTTGGTTACAAACTATAGACATTCAAAGAGATAAAACATTATCTGTAAGAATGAAAAGTCCCCAGGCAGTGCAAATGGTTCATATGCTTGTTGCTAACTGAAGGTTAAGTTTGAGTCCACCCAGAGGCACCACAGAAGAAAGGCCTGGTGATCTTCAAAAAATCAGCCACTGAAAACTATGGTGTACAGTCTAACTATGACACACATATGGTCATCATAAGTCAGAACTGACTAGACAGCAACTGGTATGGTATGAGTAAATACAAGACAATTTCTTCTTAGACTAGCTGATGGGCAATGCTGTCTTATTTTTGGTGAAACATCGGTTACTGGTAATCTAATTTCAACAACCTATCTAAAGATATAAATTCCTAATACTTAAAATAGTGATTGATAATCACTTATTAAAAGAGCAGAAACCATTCATTCATCCAACCCTACCCACCCATCCATTAATTCATACGTTTATTGAACAACAAATACGCTCTAGGCACTATACCAGGTCCTTGGCATAGAGAGATGAGTAAAACAAAGTTCTTCTCTTTAATTGAGAAGATAAGGCACATAAAGAAACGAATTAAATACAATGATAGAAGTTTTAAAAGGGTACACTGTACTTAGAAAGTAATCACAGAGGCATTTGGGCAGGGGAAACAGGGGCAACACTATTCTAAGCAATAATATTAGCAAAGGCCTATAAAACAAGGGCGCAGCAATGGTGCTACAGAGCTGCTTTAAGTTGGGCAAGCTAAAGCAGAATTTGTAGTGGTAACCAGCAGGGAAGATACAGCCAAATCATAGGGAGATGCCTTTGTATGTCAGAATAAGGAAGCCAAACTTCATTTTGGAGGCAGTGAGTAGCCATTAAAGGATTTTGAGTATGTTGCAGAAAACACAGGTGTGCTCTCTCCGTCTCCATAACCACGAATGGACATAATAGCTACTAATAGACAAAGTATGTGCCTTAGGGGGACATGATCACCCTCTGAAGAAACCCAGAAATCTTTTAAGCTATCTTAGTGGGGTAAAGGGAGAAGGAATGCTTCTGATGCTAGTAAATCTACAATAGCCATCAGGAGATAATCACACTCCTTAGGCCTGAGACAATGAGTAATGTCAAATGCTCACAGAAGCCTTCTCCTTTTCCATTTTATTACCCTCTTTTGCCATTTATTATCTCTTTTTCTTTTAACTGCCCCTTTTACTCTACCTTCTCTTTGTACATGCTGTTTGGTATGTGGACCTGGCTGTTTGTTATTATAACAACCCTGGGAAAGAGGGGCTTCAATATTCTTCTCTCGTGGCACGAAGTAAGGCATGCATGGATGTGATGTAACAATCACAACTTGGGATGGGAGCCTAACTGTGGGGCACACTGGCTGATAAGGATGTTCTACTCATCTCTGTCCTGTTTATTCTATGACTAATAAACTCCTCTTGACCATGACATTAGAACAGTGTCTGGTCTGTGCTCTGCTCCAAACAGTCTTCACTAAGAACTTGTGAATACAGTACATTGCATGTGTATTATAAATAGGTAAGAATTTTAAACAATATTTAAGGTTGCAATGTGGGGAATAGTCAAAAGATAAAGGTGAGAGACTTGGAACAAGGAGACCCATCACTGGAATAGATCCAAAAACAAAGGAAGAGGAGAGCAGAGAGAGTTTAAGTAAATTGGTGATGGAGAAAAAGAGGGATGTGCTAATTGTCCAAATATTAAAGAAATAAAATCTACTGATTTAATGTATGAAAAGGGCTCTTCTGTTTCTTCTGATTTGGTTGACTGAACAGGTTATTCACAAAAGGAAGAAAAAGAATTCTTTGCCCCAACTCCTTATAGGAAGACCAACTCTTTTGTTTAGAGATGCCTAATTAGGCTATCCCACACGGAGAGACCAAAACATCCTAATTCTTAAACACTGATTGATATAAACTATCCTATTTCCAGACTTCAGGTCACACTGGCTCTACATTTAAAATAAATCAGAAATTTCAAGAAACTAGGAGCACTGGTGGATCAGTGGTAAGTGCTTGGCTGCTAACTGAAAGGTCAGTGGTTCGAACCCACTGGCCACTCCACAGGAGAAAGATGTGGCAATCTGTTTCCATGAAGATTATAGGCTTAGAAACCCTATGGAGCAGTTCTACTCTGTCCTGTAAGGTTGCTATGTGTCAGAATCGATTCTATGGCAAGGGGTTTGGGTTTTTAGCTTACCATCAACAGATGATAAAACCGTTCAGTGGCAAGTCGACATCACCAGGATGTTAAAGCGTCAAATTATTTTATAATTGTAAAGGGAGCAGTGCTTTTTCAAAAAGATTCAGTGGTCAGTACCTTTAAAAAGTGATCAATTTTAGCATCGCAAATAAGTAGATTATCCAACATTATGCACTTTGTAATGTGGTATAATATGAAGTACACAACATCGCCCATAAAAGTTTCTTGCCAAAAAAAAGAGTATAACTAATCTAATCAAGTCTTGGACCTAATATTCAGTTATAAAATACATGGGATATAGGAACAAGTTAAATGATTCCATGAGGAAACAATCAGAAAAAGAAAAAACATGGGATACTTTGTAAGTATTGTCAAAAAGTCAGTGTCATGAAAAAAAAAAGAGACACTGGTTTACATTTTTTAAAAGTCCTGAGAAGATAAAAATCAAATGCAGTATGTAATTTACCATGCTTCAGTTACACTGGCTTTTTGTCATCTCTTAAACACACTAGGTATGCTTCCAACCTTCAGGCCTTTGCCCTTGTTTTCTCTGCCTGGAATTCTCTGCCCCAGATATATGCATGGTTTGCTCCATCCGAACTCTAAGTCTTTGCTCAAGGTCACATTGTTAAGAGAGGCCTTCCTGGTCTGTATGCCTACATTTTCATCCCCCTTTTCCTGCTTTATTTTTCTCTATAGCATTTATTACTATCTTCATTATACTACTTTGTCTATGTATTTTGCTCATTAGCTTTCTCTCCCAAATAGTTAACAAGCTCCATGAAGACAGAGATTTTTGCCTGGTTTGTTGAGTGCTGCATCTTCAACACCTGGAACTTAACAGATACTCAAACATTTCTTGATCAAATTAATGAATCACCACAAGAATGATTTTGAAATGGATATAAAATAACGGTAATCAACAAATTACCTATATATATTTTTTCTTAATTATAAATTTTGACAGCTTTTATTTCCTTTGCCACAGACAGAAATGAGGAAAATGAATAAAATCAAAACAGCAAAGAGATAGCAATATCAGTTTTAAAATATACCTAGTCCAAAATAGGCTTCAATTAATTGTGTAATCCAATGTTTGCTATTATCATCCACGGGTTTTTAAAACTATTGCATAAAGAGTCTTAAAGTCACTATCAATGGGTTTATAAGCCAAAAAATATTTTTAAATTTTGATAAAGATAAAGAGTTAATACAAATTATAGAGACCCAATGATTAGTGGTTACCAGGAATGGGGAAGAAGGAGAGGGGGAATTATTCTCTAGGTAGTAGTGAATTTTTTTTCAGAGTGATAAGAAAAGTAGCACTGAATGTGAGTCAAAAATCACACAACTCAACTAATGTAAGTGACATTTCTAAGCTGTACATAAGAAAAAGAACAAATTGGCTATTTTATGTTATATATAACCCCTCCCCCTCCAAAAAAGGGGCTACAACTGTCAATACTATTTAGATATAACCAAGCAACTCACGGGCCTCGTTAGCAGCTGAGCGCTAACCACTGCACTACCTGAGCTCCTTTTTTAGGGGGACAGTGAGTCTAAATTAATGGGGGCGAAACAACTAGAGTAGAAATAACAAGAATGTTGACACAATGTGAAGAACGTAAGCAATGTCACTGAACAGTATGTGTAGAACTTGTTGAACGGGAGCAAGTTTTGAAGTAGAGACAATACAGCATTTTTTTTTTTCAGTGTATTAGTATAGCTATATAACTACATAAGCTGTAATTAAATCTCTAATCTCTGAAACATTGATTACTTGCTCTGGAGTCTGTCTCACGATTTTTCCTTTGAAGAAAAACAATGTAATCAAGATTTTTTGATTGATTAAACTATGTTCCTCTCCCAGGGGGTGAAACCAACTTGCAGTAACCATCAGGACAGAGGTAGTTGAACAAAACACAGATCCATTTTGTGACCGAAACCAGGGTGGTGTGAAGGACCTGCAAGACTTCAATAATGGGTCACAAAAAAAAAAAAAAAAATTTTTTTTTTTTTTTTTTTTAATCATTATGTCCACCTCAAAGAAGAATCAGCATTCCTGGAAATCTCTAAACCCTGACCTTCTCCCTATAAAACCCTCCAGTTAGCCCTTTAGGGGCAGACAGAATTTGGGAAGAACCTATCCCCTCTGTCTCTTGGGTACCCGGTATTCAATAAAGCCCTCTTGCTGTTCACCTCCTCCTGTCTCAGTATTGGTTTTGCGGCAGGCAGCTCAAATCCGTGATTTGCGGTAATGGTTTTGATGTATATACTTTCACCAAAAGCAAAATAAAATTTAAAATATTTTGAAGACACTGATTACCTCTGAGGGGAGGCAATGGAATGGGTGAGTAGAGGAGCCCATAGGTAATTTCAGTGGTATCAGTAATATTTCAGTTTTTCGGGGCGGGGGGGGGATGATAGATTCACATATCTTGCACGTTACATAGATTTTTTAAATATATTAAATGACACATAAATCTTTAAAAATGGGTGAATTAAAAATGTTTCCAACTATTCAAATTAACGTCCTTGAAGAAATCAAGTTACTGGAATCACTAGAAGAAATTCCAAATTCAAGAGTGCCCTTCTCTATCTCTATATGTTATACCCAAACCAAACACATTGCCGTTTAGTCGATTCCGACTCACAGCGATAATGTTACAGTCAGTGTTTAAGATCTAAAACTACATCTATGAATCTCCAATCACCATGTGATCAGAAGAGCTTTTCATTTTTTTTCTTATGCAAAAAGTCAGAATGCATAAAAACTGCGTGTCAGGGGAACAAAGAAAAGGATATGCTACTTGACCTTGGGAAGAGTGGAAAACACTTTTGCAAAACAAAACTGACTGAGTGGCCTCAATGAAATTCATCATTAAATACATTCTTTGAGCTTTTGTTTTTAAGTTCTATTGCTCATTTAAAAACAAACGATACTCACAAAGATTAATTATTTAGATAGACTATTCTGAGTAAAGAGAAACTGCTTTACTATCAGACCTTTGCTTATTAAGCCTAACATAACTTCCAATTCTGTCAAAGCCTCATACTTCTAAAATGTCAGGCAATTAAAATGAAATTCTCAAGTAAGGAGAAACGTCTAATTTTATTTGAGTTAAAATTTTATGTGTCTGTCTCCTTTTATATTTTGCCTAATACTAGACAGCAAGAACACAGTATTAGCCATAATTTTAATTATCTTTAAAATTGCTAATTGATTACAACTTTATTCTTAACTTTAACAGCACTGATGAAGTCAAGGGGTTTCAATTGTGGGTTTACTCTGCTTACCTCTATGAATTTTATTATTATTTATTTTATTATATATTTACCAATACTCAGACCTTTAGAAACTTGATAATTGTGGTATATCCTAACTGTGTACTTTATATTCATACTTTGTTCTATGTCAGGATTATTACGTGTTACATCTAAAGTTTCTTCTCACTAAGGATTATCGTCATCCATTTTCAAAAATTAGAAAACAAGATTAAACGCTATGTTTGCAGATATTTTGTCTAAAGTCTTATTTCGGGTTGATCTTTGTTTTGGCTTTGAATTACTTTTGTAATAAATTTTCATCAGGTCTTTCACTTGTATAAATTATTATTAGTAATAAATTAACCATGGATATTTTTATGCCTTTTCATCTGCAGATGGTTCTTACTTTGATGATGTCCTAAAGTGCTGCAATAAACCATAGGCCGGAGTTTTTGTTTTTTCTCTTTCACCAAAAGGGACCAATAAAAAGGGCTATGTTAGATATTTGGACACGGACTTCAAAATGGCACTGCTTATACCACTGGACTCGATCAAGATTTTCAGAATTCTTATGTAGACATTGATTGGTTCATGACTGCTGATCCAGGATAAATTGAAAAGAAATTAATTACAGGACTGAGTAGACTGAAAGATTATTATGGGTTTTATGTAGAGGGATATTACTGATATTTTAATGTTATGCTTTCTGGATATAAGAAATCATTTTATCTTTTCTCCTAAACTATAACTTATAATGGACTATGTTTATGTAAAGTGTGAGAGCCCTAAAATTAAGGCACAACCAATGCTATACCTATGAAATGGATCATGCATACAGACAAGACTTATTCTCCAGAAAGTCTTGAATTCTCACCTTATATCAACCCTTTGAACCAGTCAAGTTGTTCCTCCTAATGTGGTCTGGCTCCACCTTAACCCACCATAAAGCTCACAGAAGCAGAAGGCTAATGCTACATAGCATGGTGAAGACATTTAGTGGTGCCCAGTTACCAAAGCTTACCAAGGTTACTTAAAAGTTTATCAAGTTAGGCAGCCACCTATAAAGGACTCAACCTCAAAGTCCATGCAGAAGACAACAGTTTTTTGGAAAGTGATCAAAGAATTCATGGAAATCCTTGATCAAAAAGAAGGAATGTGTGACAGCCCCCAAATTAAGAGACTTGGTTGTAGTAAAATTACTGGCCAAAGTCTGAGCTCTGACTCCATCTTAATCTTTCAATTACTTCTCTAGCAACCATTAACCTTTGTACAGACCTGAGGAAATGTTTTTCTGGGCAGTCAAGCTAAGAATGTGAAAAGACTGTTCTTAAGAGGGAGTCTGGATGCAAGACCCTTATCAGAAATCAGCAGCAATTAGCCCTTAGGAAATGCTTTGTTTTAAGAAAGCTGTTTTAAAGAATGGTCTCAGAAGGAATGTCTTGTGATTTCTTTGTGACCGCCTGTAAACCCCCTTTTAGTGAAGTACTGCAATTCAGAAGACTAATCTAAGAAAATCCACATATACATTTTAGACCTATCATGTTATGATCCACCCCCCCAACTTGTCCTGCCTCTTACTTCCCAAGTTTTGTACATTCCATTCAGAGAACTGTACTTTCAGTTCCTAATTTTCCAACATAAATATACCACTGTAACTCATCACCTTGAAATGCTTAGTGTAGCTTTGTAGTCTATGCAACTCCCCAGTTCAAACTGTCTTCAACCTCCAATAAATTCCTTTATTTTAAAGAGTATGCATTCTTACTCTTTAACAAAACAAAGATGAAAAATGATTTCTCTCTCCCCAATCCCTCCAGAATTGGAAAACTATTAATGAGTGTTCCTATTTTTCTCGCAATATAGTTATTTATACAAGTTCAAGAAAAATCTGTATCCCTTGTTAACAGGGCATAACTGGAAATCTAGGTTATACAACCAAGCTCTGACCAGAAAGTACCAGAATATACATCAAAACAATTTATATTATAAATTATCGCTCTTGCTACACCTATGTAAATAATGATGAACAACCACATTTTTAAAAACTTTGCTCTGCAATTGTCTTTTGATTGACAGGAAAGTGTGGAGAGAAGCTTTAAGTTTCAAAAGGAAATCGTGGCGAGCTCGAATTCTAGTTTTTGTTCATTGTCTTTGAAAAACCACAGATAACTAACTTGCAGGTTAGAATTGCTCTTTTTACCTGGTTTATGTTGTTCTCTACATAAGCAATTAACCAAAAGGAAAATATGAAAATACTAGAGACTAAAAGCTGAAAGCCATCAAATGACTAAACTCATATCAATTAAGTCAGGGTCATCGACAAACAGAGCATTAATTGGCTGTTCTATAACAACCACGGGGCCCCAAAAAGTCAGCAGTTCGAATCCACCAGCGGCTCCTTGGAAACCCTATGGGGCAGTTCTACTCTGTCAAATAGGGTCGCTATAAGCCGGAATAGGCTCAGTGATGACGGGTTATAATAGCCATAATACCCTTTAGTTACTGAAGTTGGTTTAAACTATGTGAAAACAAATATACATATATATATATATATATATATATATATATATAAGTTACAAATGATATTAAACAAGGTGGCTCTGTTAATAATATAGACTATGCTATACACACTCGTTCCAAAATATTAGATAAAAATAAATACATTGTAAAATAGATTCTCTTGATCATTTACAAGCTTCCCAAGAACAACTGTGTACTTTCGTAAAAGCAAATTGTTATGCATATATACACAGTATTTTTACACAAATAATGTGTAGCGCACATTATTTGAGTAAAAATATGGTATTAATAACACCTAAGTAAAAGTATATGAAGATACAGTTTTAACGGAAGTTCATGTTAGAGGTACAATGCATGCCACAGATGCTCCTCATACATCTTCCTGGGGTTTGTTCCATGGTTAGAAAATTTGGGTTCCTGGACCAGCCGAGCCTTTCAGACCACTGGCTTAGACATTCTCCTCATCTTGATCTTTTATAAAAACTGCTTGGTGTCTGTGGTCTTAAAAGCTTGCGAGCAGCTATCTAAGGTAGAACAAATGGTGTTGTTCTGACTAGAGAACGATGAAAAGAAGCTGAAGAACCAACAAAAAAGTACCTCATAAAGCAATACCTATGAGGCCAAAAAAACCTAGGTTGGTGCCCCGCCAATGTTAGTGATCAAAAATTCTAATCAAATCATGATCAGAAGTGGTAAATACTAAATAGGAAAATTAACAATAGACATCTTACGTTGATGTTAAGGTTTTTCTTATCCACAACCATAAAAAACCTGACCAAAACTGCAAAAACCTGCTGGAAACTGCTCTACAGTAAAGTAAATTTGTCTTATTCCTGCTAGAAAAGGATAGTTGTCAAGCCATTACCTCGTAATTTAAATCCAGGAAAGCCTTGTGGAGGGATGGATTGCTTCTGTGTGGCCTTTCTCACCATGGTCTTGTAACTCCCACCATATGATTGGGTGGGACCACGCTAATCAGGTACAATGGAGCCCTAACAAGTGGATGGAAACCCTGGTCGCATAATGGTTAAGTGCTACGTCTGCTAGCCAAAAGGATGGCAGTTCAAATCCACCAGGTGCTCCCTGGAAATCTATGGGGCAGTTCTACTCTGTCCTATATGGTTGCTATGAGTCGGACCAGACTCGACGGCAATGGGTTTGGGTTTTTTTTTTTTTAACAAGGGGATTAGTCAGTTTTGCCATCCTGCTAGGCTTAAATGACAGCCAATGCAAGAGCAGGTGGAGGATCTTACCACCACCACCAAGGAAGAAGGGCCAAGAGCAAAGTGCATCCTTTGGGCAGGATCCCTGTGCTGAGAAGCTCCCGAAACGATGGTGGGGTGGACGTGGAGGGTGGGAGGCACTGTGAAACGGGGGCAGGATGGACAAGTTGGAGAGACTGGCAGGAGATGGCGCAGCGGGCTTCCCAGCCCATGGAATGAGAAAGCTGAATGTCTTTGGGCAGGAGGATTGCTGGAGGAGTAGGGTGCCTCCGGGCAGTTGGTGGAGCTAAAGGATTGGGCCAAGGCTTACAGGTAGAGTGGGATGCCTTGGGACATTTACTGGCAGAGCCAAAAGAGCTTTGTAACAATTGCCTGAGCAGGGGCAGAGGCCAAGGAGCCAGCTGAAGAGGCTGTCTTAATGCAAGAACTGTAGCCTAAGCATTCCTGAACCTGAACTGTAACCTGTTACTTCCCTAATAAATCTCATAATCGTGAGTATGGTCTGTGAGTTCTGTGTGGCCATTGCAATAAATTACCAAATTCAGAGGAGAAGTAGAGAGCACTGTGGGAGGGGCGGTTGATGTCAGAATTGGTAAAGAAGGCAGAGAGAGGAGGCATGTCTCACCTCCGCCTAATAGGAATCAGCCTTGGCTGTTGATTTTGATTCTCCTTCCCCCTGGGGAAGTTAAAGGTCAGGAGTAACCTGATAGCACCTGATCTCAGGAAAGGGGGGAAGGCAGGGTTCAACCAATCACAGTAAGATTAGCCAAGGGTTGAGTTTCTTTATTTCTCCATCCTCTGCTTTTTATAAGCCTCTGTAACAATGGTTTGGGGGCAGTGTCAGACCTCCTCTAACTTGACAAGGGGGAAGGAGAATCAAGACTAACAGCCCAAGGCTGATTCCTATGAGGCAAGGGTCAGACATGCCTCCTCTCTCCATCATCTGTACCAATTCTGACACAAACCATCCCTCTCACCACATCCTCTACCGGGCTCGATAATTCATTGCAATGGCCACACAGAACTCACAGATCATACTCACAATTATGGGGTTTATTAGGGAAGCAACAGTTACAATTCAAGCTCAGGAACACTCAAGGATACGGTTCTTCCATTAGGACAGCCTATTCCCAACCACACTCGCAGGCACACCTATCCCTAGCCCTCAGTCTCTGACCAAAGGCACTCAGCTTTCTCCCTCCATGGGCCGGGAAGCCCATCATGCCAGGTTTCTGCTGCCGGGGCTCTCCTTCCTTGGTGGTGGTGGGCTCTTTCTCTCTGCTATGGAACTGGTTCTCTTTTAAGGCAAAACTGACCAATTCCCTTCGATTGTCCTATCACACAGCCCCGCACAATCACCTGGGTGGGAGTTAAAAGATTATGGCTAGAAAGTCCACACAAAAATAATCAATCAGTAATCAGTCACACCGCAGCCTCACTGTACCTAGCTTTTCTTCAAGCCACTTGTTTTTAACGGAAGCAAAATGATCCCTATGTGCATACTGAGTAACTGCTCAAAATAAACCTTATGTTAAAATTCCGGTGAGTTTTATTTTTAACATCAATTAAGAAATGATGTAAAAATGTATTTGGAAAGAATAATTCTATAAGTCACTGACATAAAACTTATTAAAAAATTCAGAGCCCATATATTATTCATATTTGTATCTCCAGTGTTTTTCTAGGACACTAATATATTTAGAAGAACAACATTTTTAAGACAGTATGGCACACAAGGCTCTTGACAACCTGGCATTCCATTTTCTGATTTATTCTCTCCAGCTTCATGTCTTACTGTCTCCCCCGTAACATCCAAAACACCACATGCCCCATAGCTCCTTCCTGTTTTTTTTTTTTTTCTGGTGAACATCTTTAAAAACATAGCTTAAAGACTAAATATTTGTGAAGCTCTCATGCCTCAGATAATTAACTCATTCCTTCTGGTTCTTCCTGGGTCTTGTATATTCCTCAACTACAGACCTTGTCCAGGCATTACAACTATTATTGTACTAAGGTCTCTCTCCATTTAAAACCTGAGCTCATCAGTATCTAAAGCTATAATGTTACTGATCTTTGCACACACAGTTCCCAACTAAAATGTGGGCATATACAGTCTCGATCCAAATACCAAGAGCATTCTTTAAAGAGATGGAAAAACTAATCATTATCTTTGTATGGAAAGGGAAGGGGTTCTGGATAAGTAAAGCACTACTGACGAAGAATAAAGTAGGAGGCCTCACACTACCTAACCTCAGAACCTACTACACAGCTACGGTAGTCAAAATAACCTGCTACTGATACTACAACAGATACATGGACCAATGGAACAGAACTGAGAACGCAGATGTAAATCCATCCACCTACGGTCATCTGATCTTTGACAAGGGCCCAAAGTCCATCAAACGGGGAAAAGATAGTCTTTTTAATACATGGTGTGGGCAAAACTGAATGTTTGTCTACAAAAAAGTGAAACAGGAGCCATACCTCACACCATACACAAAAACTAATTCAAAATGGATCAAAGACCGAAACATAAAAACAAAAACTATAAAGATCATAAAGGAAAAATAGGATCAACATTAGAGGCCCTAATACACAGCATTAACAAGATACAAACCGTAAATAATAACACACAAACTTCAGAAGATAACCTAGCAACAGTTTAGTTTGATACAAATGTCACTGCTGACTCATGCTTTGGTTTCATGAGTATCTCATTTAAGTATCTCTCAAGATAGTTTTTTTTTTTTCTTTCAAGATAGTATATGTCTCAGACAATGTAACAGAGAGGTTTAACTCAATCCAAAAGAATTTAATTTAGGTCAAAAGAATACAACTAGTCTTTAACACACACACACACACACACGCACGCACGCACGCACGCATGCACGCAATGGTTAAGTGCTCAGCTGCTAACCAAAAAGATCGGCAGTTAGAACCCACCAGTGGCTCCACAGAAGTAAAGATCTGGCAATCTGTTCCCATCAAGATTATAGCCTAGGACACCCTACAGGACAGTTCTACTCTGTCATATAGGGTCACGATGTATCAGAATCAACTCGATGGCACATTAAAACAAGTTTAATTCCTAGGAGTCCCTAGGAGTCCCTAGGTGGCACAAATGGTTAAGCACTTAAGTACCAGCCAAAAGGTTGGCAGTTTGAACTACCCAGACACGCTTCAGAGAATAGGCTTGGCGACCTGCTTCTAAGGGTCCCAGCTTCGAACCTCACGGAGCAGATCTACTTTGCACGTATGTGGTTGCCATGAATTGGAATCGACTCGGCAGCAACTAACAACAATAGTTTAATTCCATAACCTGTCCAATCAGTCATAAGATGCTAGTAATAAAAATAGCCAAAAAATTTATTAGATGACTAAAAATCTGTAAGTTGAAAGACTAAAACGGTCATTTGAATATCCTTTTTCGAGGTATTTCACGGTTATAAACTTGCAGTTATATATAGGCAAAATAAGGTAGGGATTAAAAGCATGTACTTAAAAGACAGATGTTCTGGGTTCAATTCCTGGCTTTGCAATTTATCAGTTGTGAGACCTCGGGAAGTTTCTTAATTAACCCCTTTGTGTCTCAGTTTTCTCATCTGTAAAATGAAAAAACAATACTGTAAAAGACCTTTCTCATTAAAACTTGAGAATTAAGTTGTATTTAATTCTCAAATTATATTTAATTAACAGTGCCTGGCACATATATAAATACTTCCCGTTATCATTATTATTATAGATTATTATTCAACACATTTATTCTTTTCCTCAATATTTTGCATGTAGTGTTCACAGTTATATATTTCCTATGTTACACTTTCCCATTTTGCAACTGATTACTTGTTGAGACTTCAGGACATTTTCTACCTGATTATTCCTTTGTCTTTTGGCACTTGTCATTTCCAACTTTGCTTCCTTTCTTTAACATTCATTCTGTTTACCTTCTTATTCTTGCAGCAGTCCTCAAAGTAAAGTGTACAACACAAACCAAGCGATGTATTGGAAGAAAATATTACAACGTGTATTGATTTTTATCTTAAAATGTAAGAAAAAATTAATAATTACTAATACCTAATAGTATAGAATAAGCCTGGTATGTCCTCACTAAGTCCATGTTTTGTGTCATAAATGATATCTGAGGTATCCTGAGGGAAGAGTAGGAAAGTTCAATACTCAAAGGGGATAACGGTAGAAATGGTAACCCCGGACTGTTTTGTTCATTTACTATAATTTTCATATGACCAACTGAATGAATTTATACTATACCTCTTTACAAAATGGAGGGGTACCATCATGCAAAGATTTCTGGGAAAAAGAGAAACAAAAAAACTCAACTATGTAATGGCAAGCAAATAGTAAGAACAGGGGCAGCACTGACTTCTTGTGAGAGCTCTTCCTAGACCACTATGAAAGTTAAAGCCATGACAATCTAACGAGATCTGATTAATAACTGCCCTTCAAAAAAGTCAAATCATTAACATGACTATGAAAAATATGAATATAGACCCTTATCAATATGAATACCTTGTCCAAGCAGATACTGAAATATTAGCCTGAGGTATTTTGAAATTACTGTGTAATCACAGCACTTAAATCTGGGCATTTAAAAATATCGTCTTCCTTATCTTGTTCTTTAAAGATTACTTTTATGTGAACAATCTAATAGTACAGTTTTATGTATATTTAAGTACAAATACTATAATACAATAAATAAGGTCTACGAACTAAGTTTTCTGATTACCAAGGCAGGGAAAAAAACAATACTTTCATCTATTTATTTTCCTTATCAGATTTGTAGAAAATACATCTAGATCAGAACTAAGAAAGCCTGAAACAATCACTAGACAGTCACTTGTTAGGCACTCTCCCCCCAAGACAAGAACCCTAGCTAGTTCTTTGAGAAAGAGTGTTGGAATGAAGAAGAGGAGGAAGAGAAAAACTATGTATAAAATCAGGCTTAACACAAGTTTTCACTATTAGGAGTATAGGCTGAAAAATATTTTATTGATGGGATGTAAAATCAAACAATTCAGAGATTTTAATTTGGGAATGGAAATAATCTGATCTTCTTCTAACATTTCTTTAGCATTTCCTTTATGTTTTGTCAGTTTGTACATATGTAATCATTTTTACACTTTACTTTTTTATCTTTTGATTAAAGAATGTTCAAATGTATAAATAGATAAAAAGTTCTGTAATTAAGTTTAAATAAATAAATGCACAAAAGCACATATGATTAGAAAAAAGAGAAAAAGAGGTGCAGAATAAGTTGTAATCATTGTAGAAAAGTACAGTATGCAAAATCTATATTATAATAATTGTGAGCTATATAAAGCAAAATAACAGAGACAAGAATTAAAGATGGTAAATACATACATTAAAATGTGTTGTCTTACAAACGTTTTGCTATATACAAGTCACACTTAAACTTGAAAACTATGCCAACTGACCCTCGGGAAAACATATCTGAGAGCTTATGTATATAGATGTAACTCTGACCTGCCAAAGACTGCTCTGGGAATTAATACATTTCAAAATTATTTGGTTGATGTTATAATTACAAAGCACTTTTGGTTGTGTACAGGTTTGCAGACCTTGAAAAAAGGTTATTTAATAACAAATGTTATAACCAATTTGTACTAAGAAAAAAGAGACAGTACTTCTCAGGCATACACCTGGATCACTTTATCAATATCTAAAGGCTTTCAATTTAAGCTACATCTAGCTCATCTAATTTTATTTACTGTAATACAAATATTAATTCATGACTATTCCAGGTAAACCTGACATTGTTCCAGGCTCTTCTTGTCAGATCTTTCAGAATTTTGCCACAAAATAAAATTTACCAAAACTAACCTCCGACCATTCACAAATCACTAAAGGACCTATACGCTATTTTGAAAATAAAACCTTAATAAAATATTTAATAATAATTTAAAGCCAGTGTCTAGTGTGTATACACAGTATCTAAAGAACAGAATACAGCTAAAGTTATTGAATATAAAATGGACAGCCTTAGAAAATGTCTAACATATAATTCTGCTTTAGATAAACACATTCTAATAGTAATCAAAACTGTGTTAGTCATACTATCAACCAGGAAAAAAAAACTAGTGATTTTTAAAAAGGTCTTCTTTGATTAAGTCACTAATCTCAAACTGTGAAAAAACATTTAGAAATATGAAATAAATGAGTTTTGAATATTTCATTTGAAAGTTCTACTTTTAACTCATTATCAGTTTTATTAACAGTTTACCATTCCTTCAATTTACCCTGAATGAGTCAGAATCAACTCAGAGGCAACCATCTTTTTTTCTTTTTTCTGCTTTTACTGAATAATCACAGGAGTATTTTCTTTGGTATACCATGAACTTCATTTCCCTAAATTCTTCATCTTTCCCCCAGTTATCTTCTGGGTGGGCTGTGCTGTACTGCTCGGCTACAGAGCCTCTGGAACACAGCCTCCCCAGGTTGGCGCTGCACCCACAGGCCAATTGCTCAGTGCCATGCTGAATTTTTTTATTTTTCTTTACCTTTCTCCTTTTCCCTCCTACATAGGCCCTGCATAGCCCCCACCCCTTCATGACGGGCCATGGTGTGCCAATTGGTGAGAGAGACATAAGCTCACCACCACACCAATTCCACCTCGCCCCCAACGGCTGGCTGCCCCACTACATTTTTTGTTTTTGTTGTTTTTATTTTTATTATCTTTTACTTATTTTTTGTTTGTTTTGACTGTTGGATTCTTATCTCTCTTTACCCTCTAACTTTTCCTTTCTCCAACCCACCTAGCCCTGTGTGACACCCAAGCACCTTCACAACAGGACGAGTCAAACCGCTCTACTAGAGAGCCACCAACACATGGCCTCACCAGGTCAGCTGCGCCCCCACTGCCGAATCCAACTGCTCCGCTATCTTAATTATACTTTTTTTCATTTACCTCATTTTCTGTCTTTTTGTTTTTTGGTTTTGTTTTTCTCTCTTATTTCTCGTCTCTCACCAACCTGCTTAGCTCCGCACATCACATCCTCTCCTTTCCCACCTCCGTATCTACACCCTGTGCCAAGTGCCATGACCCAAAGCAGTACCAAAGAGGTCCCATAGACTTTGCCCTGAACTGAACCACAGCCCTACTCCACCATCCCCAGTTCATGCTGAAAACTACCCATTCCTGCCCCTCCACCCCCACTGGACACATCCTGCTGCACTAGAGCTCAGTGACTGGCCATACCGATATAGACAAAGTGGAAAGAAGTAGTGTGCCCATAGGTGAGCAACCAACAAAATACACCCAGACCGCCTGCCCAGATATAACCAAATAAAGCAAAAAGCAGGAGGAAACAAAAAAATCTGCAACCATTAAGTGAATAAAATAATTCCTGAACGTTCCAGAGACTGCAATAATATCAAAACATATTTAAAAAAAAAAAAAAAATAGAAGAAGATGGCTCCAGAAAGCTACCAAAATAAAATGCCAGATGACTTTTTGGTGGAAGAAACTGGAACTACCTGACAGGGAATTCAAGACTCTAAGATTCAGTGTTCTCCAAGAGACGAAGGAAAATACAGACAAGAATAAGGAAAAAAATGGACAAAATCATTGAAAATACAGAAAAAAACATGCAAGAGACAGACAAAACAATAGAAGAATTCAAGAAAATGATACAGGAATAAAAATAAAAATTAGAAATCCAAAAGATTTCAGAAAGGAACAATGCAATAGAAGGTTTTAGGAGCAAATATGAATAATGGAAGACAGGATTAGCAAAATTGAAGACAAAAACTTAGATACTATTTTGTTTGAGGAAAAATCATAGAACGAGGAAAAATGAAGAAACCCTGAAAATGATGTGGGGTACAACCAAAACTAAAAAGGTGGATGTGATCGGAGTTCCAGAACAGGAGGAGAAAATGGAAAACACAGACAGGATCATTGAATATTTGCTGACAAAAAACATCCTTAATATCCTGAAAGACGAAAAACTGACCATCCAAGCTCAACGAACACCATATAGGACTCACCCCAAAAGAAAAACAAGACACATCAGAATCACACTTGCTAAAACCAAAGACAAAGAAAGAAATCTGAGAGCAGCTCAAGAAAAACAAAAAGGCACATACAAATGGGGAACAATAAGACTAAGCTGTGATTACTTCGCAGAAAACCATGCAGGCAAGAAAGGAACGGAATGACATATATAAGACCTTGAAAGAAAAAACTGTCCACCAAGAATGATATATCCTGCAAAACTCCCACTCAAATATCATGGTGAAATTAGGACATTTCCAGATAAACATAAATGAAGGGAATATGTAAAAACCCAATCTAAATTACAGGAATTACTAAAGAGTCCTTCAGTTAGAGAACCAACATCAGACAACTACCTGAATCTAGCACATATGACAGACTCAGTCAGATACCAACCTAGATAATCAACTCTCAAGGATAAAACAAAACTAAAGGAATTACAACAGAGAAAAAGAGATATCAATCTGTAAATAACAACGTCAGAACAATAAAAGAGGGAAAAAGCAGTATGGGTGTAGAACTTTCAAATGGAGAGGAAGTTAAGGCGTTATCAAATAATAAAAGATCAGCTTAAACTTAGGAAAACAGAAGTAAATTTTAGGGTAACCACAAAAAAAGTTAACAAACCTACAACATCAAAATAAAGAAGAAAAACATAAAGTCTCAGTAAACCCAAAAACTACAAAAATAAAAGAAACTGAAAAAAGAAAAATTCACAAACAAAAGGAATTCAGCACAAAAGAGTAACAGGAACAAAGAAAACACCAGCACTACACACACACAAAAAGCACTGCTCAATGACAGCAATAAACTCCCATGTATCAATAATCACACTGAACATAATTGGCTTAAATGAACCCATAAAGAGACAGAGAGTGACAGAACAGATGAAAAAACAGGACCCATTAACATCCTGTATACAAGAGGCACACCTCAGAAAGAAAGACATAAATATATTCAAAATCAAAGGATAGAAAAAAATATATCAAGCAAACAGCAACCAAAAAAAAAAAAAAAGCAGAAATGGCAATGCTAATCATAGGTAAAACAGACTTTAAAACAAAATCCCCCATAAAAGACAAAGAAAGATATTATATCATGATTAAAGTAACAATCTATCATGAGATTATCATAATAAATACGCACCAAACGACACGGTACAAAAATACACAAACTCTAATAATGCTAATAGCACTAAAAGCTCTAATAGCATTGAACAGAGAAACTGACAGTTTCACAATGATAGTAGGAGACTGGACACACCACTCTCTGTAAAGGACAGAACACCTAGAAAAAAACTCAACAAGGTCACAGAAGATCTAAAGGCCACAATCAGCCAATCCAACCTCATAGACATATACAGAACACTCTACCGAACAGTAGCAAAGTATATATTCTTTTCCAACACACATGGAACGTTCTCCAGAACAGACCACATCTAAAGACACAAAGCAACCCTCAATAAAATGCAAAATACTGAGATAATACAAAGTATCTTCTCTAATTGTAACGCTAAAACATAGAAGTTAATAACAGGAAGAGCAAGGAAAAAAACAGTCAAATACATGGAAACTGAACATCACATTGCTTAAAAACCACTGGGTAATATAAGAAAGATGGAATAAAAATTTTTCTAGAAACAAATAAGAATTAAAACACATCATACCAAAACCTCTGGGACATAGCAAAGGCAGTACTCAGAGGCCAATTTATACCAATACAACCACACATCAAAAAGGAATAAAGGGACAAAATCAAAACATTAGCAACCCAACTCAAACAAACAGAGAACAGCAAAAGAAGCCCACAGCACCAGAAGAAATAATAAAGATCAGAGCAGAAATAAATGAAATAGAGAATAGGAAAACAAGAGACCAAACTGAAATAAGAAGGATTATAATAGAGTACTATGAAAAACTATAAAAAAAAAAAACAAAAAAACTATACTCCGACAAATTTGAAAACCTAGAGAAAATGGACAGATTTTTAGAAACAAGCTAACACAAACTTATGCTGAAAATCTGAACAGACCCATAATAAGTGACGGAAAAGGTAATAAAAAACAAAACTCTCAACAAAAAAAGCTCTAGTTTTAGAAGATAAGCTAGATAGCTGTGATCCTCTCAAAATTAAACACTTATACACATCAAAACTCTTACACACTGCTGGTGGGAATGTAAAATGGTGCAACTCTTTTGGAAAACGACATGGCACTTCCTTAAGAAGCTAGAAATAGAAATACCACATAATCCAGCAATTCTATTCCTAGGAATATATCCTAGAGAAATAAGAGCCATCACACGAACGGACATACGCACACCACCCATGTTCATTACAGCATTATTCACAATAGCAAAAAAAAAAAATGAAAACCTAAGTTCCCATCAACAGATGGATGGATAAACTATGGTGCATAAGCACAACGGAATGGTAAGCAGCAATGAAAGTGACAAATCTAGACTTCCAGCCAAATGGGGCCACAGACAGAAGCACCACGCTGTCCCTCCACAGCAAAGGCCTGAAAAACTAAGTAAAACAGAGACAGATGTCATTCCTGGAACCTGAAGTGTCAAATGAAGAGATAAAGAACTCAGCCAAGCACCAAATGGAATAAGAAACTGACAGAGGACAGAGAGGGAGGAGAGATACATGAGGTGGGCCCCATCAGCTAACGGAGCACAGATCCACCATCTAAGTTGCCAGTCAGGGACTAGCAGACAGGGACCAAGGAAAAGCAGCTTCGTGGAATGCCCACGAGAAGACAGGGCATCCGGTAAACAGCGATACGCGATTTCGCACCCCCCATTCTCTCCCCACTGCTCTACTTCTGAGCTTCCTGGTGGGCTGTGGTGGCTCAGCCAGCTGGGGAGTGCAGTGCCACTGCTGGGTGGATTCGCTCCACCCACATCACAGATCTGCGGACAGTCAGTACAGAAAAACAGCTTCACGACGTTCCCAACAGAAGACAGAACAGCCAGTAATGAGCGACATACACTTTCCTAACCCTCTCCCCCCGGCTTCGGCCTCCACGGCTTCCTGCCAGACCCAGACTCTAGGCCAGGAGGTAACTGCTTTGGCATCAGGCTGCTTGAATTCGCCCTGCCCACATCGGCTGGGCCCCTGAGCTGGTGTTGATTCTTTCATTCTCTTTAGGTTTCTAATCTATCTCCCAGCACATCCCCCTCCTTTTTTGGAACACCTTGCTCTGTGTGCCATCTATGCTTCTTCTTACAGTCTGTGAAGCCACACTTCACTGGGGAACCACTCCCCTGGCCTACGACACCATGATGTTGGGATCCCTGGGCTTTTCCCCCCTTGTTTTGCTTTGTTCTCTTTTGTATCGTATTTTCTTTTCATACCTTGGAAGCCCCTTCTAGCCAGGCTGCACTGCACACCTTAGGAGCCACACCCCCCAAATGTATGCAGCCACAAAAGTGGGATCCCTGGGAGCTTTTCTTTTTTTTTCTTTCTCCCTTTTCTGTCTTTATTTCTCAGTTCTCCTCTCTCTACACTTCTTTTCCTGTCTCCTGAATACCTACTGCTGTGTGACATCTATACCCACGCCAGCCAGGCTATACTGTGCAGCCCTAGAGACACTTCCCCAGTCTTAGCAGCCCCAAGAGTGGGATTCCGGGATTCCTGGGGAATTTTATTTTCCAAATTTTTATCTTTATTTTTTTCTCTCCTTTTCCCTTTTTCTTTTTCCTTTCTGCTTTTCTCCATTTCTCAGGTTCTCATCTCTCCACTCTAATGCCAAGCTCCCTTAGCACTTTTTTGTTTGTTTGTTTTTGGCTCCTGTTTCTCTCTCCTATTTTCCATACCCCTATTAGCTCCACACATCACAACCCCATCCCTGTTTCCTGCCTACCTGCACCATGCACTGACCATCACACTCCCGAGCAGCACAGGCACGGCCTATTAAAACATGCCCAGCACTGAATTCTGGCCTGCCCTGTCAACCCTAGTATGTGCCTCAAACAACCCATCCCAGACCCTTCTCTTCAGATGGACCTGCCCTGCTGCACCATAGCTGAATGGCTGGCCCTGCCCATTGGAAAAGAGGTAAAAAGTATCGTGACTACAGAGAAGCAAAGAATGCAGAGCCCGTCTGCTCAGACATACCCAAATAAAACAAAAAAGGACAAAACAAACTAATCTACAATCAAGAAATGAAGAAAATAACTACTAAATGTCCCAAAGACAGCAGACAATACCAAAACATATTAAAAAAAAAAAAGTTCAGGGTAGTTCCAATAGGTGCCCAACATAAAACACCAGATGACTTCCCAGTAGAAGAAAAGGCAAAAGAACTACTTGACAGGGAATGGAAATCTCTAATATTCAGGCCAATCCAGGAGTTGAAGCAAAAAGCAGACAAAAATGAGAAAAAAATGGAAACGAAAGGCAAATTCATGGAAAATACAAAAAATGGAACAATTCAGGAAAGTAATACAAGAACAAAATGCCAAAATAAATTAACAACTAGAAATTATACATAAACAATTAGAAATCCAAAAGGTAAACAACAAGATTTCAGAAATGGAGAGTGTCATAGAAGGGTTGAGGAACAGGTTTGAAACGATGGAAGACAGAATCAGCAAAACTGAAGACAAACACTTGGCTACAACTCTGAGAAAAAATCAGAAGAATGAAGAAAAATGAAGAAATCCTGAGAATTATGCGGGATACAATCAAAAGCAAAAATCTGCAAATGATCGAAGTTCCAGAACACAGGCAGAAAATAGAAAACACAGAGAATCACTGAAGAACTGCGGACAGAAAACATCCCTAATATCATGATGAAAAGCTGACTATATAAAAACCTCAACAAACCCTATATAGGACAGAACCCAGAAGAAAAACACCAAGGCATATCATAATCACACTCGCTAAAACCAAAGGCAAAGAAAAGATGCTGAGAGACATGCAAGAAAAACAAAAAGTCACATACAGAGGAGAAACAATAAGACCAAACCCTGATTATTTGGCAGAAACTATGGAGGCAAGTGGACAATGGAAGGACCTATATAAAACCTTGAAAGAAAAAAATTGTCAAACAAAAATAATTTATCCTATAAAACTTTTTTTCAAAGATGGTGGTGAAGTTAGGACATTTCCAGATACATAGAAATTAAGGGAATGAGTAAAAACCAAACCAAACTTAAAAGAACTATTAAAGGGAGTCCTTTGGTCTGAGAACAAACAACATCAGACTACAGCCTAAATCGAGGGTGCAAGATTATACCAGCTGGATACCAACACAGGAAATGAACTCTCAAGGACTCTCCAAAACCAAAACAATTCCAACAGAGAACCAGAGAGGTTAATCTGTAAATGACAACAACATCAGAACAATAAAAGAGGGAATGAACGGTATAAGTATAGAACTTCATAATCAAGAGGAAGGCAAGGCGACACCAAGTAATAATCGACTGGTTCAAACCTAGAAACATAAGGGTAAACTTCAAGGTAACCTCAAAGAAAGTTCACATACCTACTTATCAAGATAAAGAAGAAAAACATAAAGTCTCAATAAAAACAAAATCTACAAAAACAAAAATAAATGAAAAAGAAATACACAAACAAAAGGAACTCAGCACATGAGAGTAAAAGGAACAAAGAAAATGTTAGCTCCACAAAAAAGCACAAAATGATAGCAATAAACTCATACTTATCAATAATTACACTAATGTAAATGGCCTAGATGTACCCATAGACACAGAGTGACAGCATGGATATAAAAACAGGACCCATCAATATGTTATCTGAAAGACACACATTTCAGAAATAAAGTCATGAATTTATT
Source organism: Loxodonta africana (assembly GCF_030014295.1). NCBI lineage: Eukaryota > Metazoa > Chordata > Mammalia > Proboscidea > Elephantidae > Loxodonta > Loxodonta africana. The sequence goes on along the minus strand of NC_087367.1, from coordinate 41,817,139 downwards.
AAAAATCAAAGGATGGAAAAAAAGATATATCAAGTAAATAACTACCAAAAAAGAGCAGGAGTGGCAATACTAATCTCAGATAAGATAGACTTTAAAACAAAATATAACATAAAAGACAAAGAATATAAATATATATCATATCATATATTGATTATATATAATGATACAACGATTACTGAGATGATCGATCATCAAGACTCAACCATAATAAATATCTATGCACCCAATGACAAGGCTCGAAAACACATAAGACTCTAACAACACTTAAAAGAGAAATCGACAGTTCCACAGGAAGAGTAGGAGACTTCAATACACCACTTTCACTAATGGACAGAACATCTAGAAAGAAACTCAACAAAGATACAGAAGACCTAAAGACCACAATCAGCCAACTTGATCTGACAGACATATAGAACACTCCACCCAACAGGTGCAAAGTACACATTCTTTTCCAACACACATGGAACTTTCTCCAGAATAGACCACACCTTAGGTCACAGAGTAACTCTCAACAAAACATAACAAATTGAGATAATACCTAGTATCTTCTCTGACCCTACTGCTATCAAAGTAGAAATTAACAACAGGAAGAGTAAGGAAAAAAAATCAATTCCATGGAAACTGAATAACACTTTGCTTAAAAAACACCGGGTAACGGAAGAATTCAAAGATGGAATCAAAAGGTTCCTGGAATAAAACAAGAATGAAAACGCATCATACCAAAACCTTTCGGACACAGAAAAGGCAGTACTCAGAGATCAATTTACAGCACTAGATGCACACATTAAAAAAGAAGGGTCAAAATCAATACATTAGTTATACAACTTGAACAAACAGAAAGAGAACAGCAAAAGAAGCCCAAAGCCACCAATAATAAAGATCAGAGCAGAAATAAAAGAAATAGAGAATAGAAAAACAACAGAAAGAATAAACAAAACCAAAAGTGGTTCTTTGAAAGGATCAAAAAAAAATCAACAAACTACTGGCCAAAATACAAAAGAAAAATAGGAGAGAATGCAAATAACCAAATAAGAATGAAATGGGGGACATTACACTGGGCCCAACTGAAATAAAAAGGATTGTAACAGAGTACCATGAAAAACTATAACAAATTTGAAAATCTAGAGGAAACGGACAAATTTCTAAAGACACACTACCTACCCAAACTAACACAAAATGATGTTGAAAATCTGAACAGATCCACAACAAGTGAAGAGGTTAAAAAGGTAATAAAAAAAAAAAAAACTCCCAACAAAAAAAAACCCTCTGGTCCAGAAGGCTTCACTGGAGAATTCTACTGAACACGCAGAGAAGTTACACCAGTACTACTCAAACTATTTTAGAACACAGAAAAGGAAGTGATACTTTGGAACTCATTCTATGAAGCCGGCATAACCCTGATAACAAAATCAGGTGAAGACACCACACACACAAAAAAAATTACAGACCAATATCTCTCATGAATATAGATGCAAAAATTCTCAACAGAATTCAACATCATATCAAAAAATAATACACCACGACCAAGTAGGATTCATATCAGGTATGCAAGAATAGTTCAACATTAGAAAATCAATCAATGTAATCTACCACATAAATAAAAGGAAAAAAAAAGAATCACGTGATCCTCTCAATTGACACAGAAAAGGCATTTGACACAGTCCAGCACCCATTCCTGATAAAAACTCTCAATAAAACAGGTACAGAAGGGAAATTTGACAACATAATAAAGGCATCTCTGCAAAACCAATGGCCAACATCATTCTCAACGAAGAGAGGCTAAAAGCATTCCCCTTGAGAATAGCAAACAAGACATGGACGTCCTGTATCACAACTCCTATTTAACATTGTGTTGGAAGTCTTAGCTAGAGCAATAAGGCAAGACACAGAAATAAGGGGCCTACAAATTGGTAGTTTAGAAATTAAAATACCCCTATTTGCGGATGATATGATCCTATACTTAAAATATCCAAGACTCCATCAGAAACTACTGGAACTAAGAGAAAGATTAAGTAGGGTGGCAGGATACAAGATAAACATACAAAAATCAGGTGGATTCCTATATACCAATAAAGGGAAAAATGAAAAGCAAATCAGGAAAACAACACCATTTATAATAAAAAAATAGATCCTAAAAAAATAAAATACTTGGGAATAAGTCTAATCAGGGATGTAAAAGAACTATGCAAAGAAAACTACAGAACACTACTGCAAGAAACCAAAAGAGATCTACATAAATGGAAAAACATACCATGCTCGTGTATAGGTAGGCTTAACATTGTGAAAATGAAAATTCTACCCAAAGCAATTTACAAATACAATCCAATACCAACCCAAATACCGACAACATTCTTTAGAAAAAAGATGGAAAATTTACCATTAACTTCATATGGAAAGGGAAGAGGACCCGGATAAGTAAAGAACTATTGAAGAAGAAGAATAACATAGGAGGATTCACATTAACTGACCTCAGGACATACTATACAGCTACAGTAGTCAAAACAGCCTGGTACTGGTATAACCACAGATACACTGACCAATAGAATAGAATGGAGAAACCAGATGTAAATCCATCCACTTATGGTCACCTGATCTTCAACAAGGGCCCAAAGTCCATCAAACGGGAAAAAGACAGTCTTTTCAACAAATGGTGCTGGCAAAACTGGATGTCCATCTGCAAAAAAAATGAAACAGGACCCATACCTCATACCATATGCAAAAACTAACCCAAAATGGATCAAAGACCTAATATAAAGCCAAAAATCATGATGTTCATAGAAGAAAAAATAGGATCAATGCTAGAGAGGCCCTAATAGATGGCATTAATAGGATACAAATCACAACCAACAACACACAAGCTCCAGAGGATAAGCTAGAGAACTGGAATCTTCTAAAAATTAAACACTTATGCTCATCAAAAGATTTCGCTGAAAGAGTAAAAAGAACCTACAGACTGGGAAAAAATGTTTGGCTATTACAAATCAGACAAAGGTCTAATCTCTAAAATCTAGAAGAAAATCCAACGCCTCTACAACAAAAAGACAAATAACCCAATTAAAATATAGGCAAAGGAAATGAACAGACACTTCACCAAAGAAGACATTAAAGCTGCCAACAGACACATGAGGAAATGGTCATGATCTCTAGCCATAAAAAAAAAAAAAAAAAATTTTTTTTTTTTTTTTTTAGAAAAATAAGGGAAATGCAAATCAAAACCACAGTGAGATGCCATCTCGCCCTGGCATTACTGGCACAAATCAATAAAACAGGAAATAACGAATGTTGGAGAGGTTGCGAGGAGATCAGAACTCTTATGCACTGCTGGTAGGAATGCAAAAATGATACAACCATTTTGGGAAATGACATGGCACTTCCTTAGGAAGCTAGAAATGGAAACCATATGGTCCAACAATCCCACTCCTAGGAATATATCCTTGAGAAGTAAGAGTTGCCACACGAATATATAAATATGTACACCCATGTTCACTGTACCATTGTCCGCAGTAGCAAAAAGATGGAAACAACCTAGATGCCCATCAGCAAATGAATGCATACACAAACTGTGGTACATACACACAATGGAGTATTATGGAACAATAACGACCGATAATGAATCTGTAAAACATCTCATAATATGGATGCATCCGGAGGGCATTATGCTGAGTGAAATAAGTCAATCACAAAAGGACAAATATTGTATGAGACCACTAATGTAAAAACTCATGAAAAGGTTTACATACAAAAAAGAAACAATCTTTGATGGTTAGGAGGGAGGGGAGGGGTGGAGATGGAAAAACATTTAATAGACAAAAGATAAGCGGTAACTTTGGTGAAGGGTAAGACAATACGCAATACTGGGGAAGCCAGCACAACCTGTACGAGGCAAGTCCACGGTAGCTCCATAGACACATCAAAACTTCCTGAGGGACTGAACTGTTGAGCTGGGGGTGGTGGGGATCATGATCTCAGGGAACATATAGCTCAAATGGCATAGAAGAGTTTATAAAGAAAATGTTCTACATTCTACTTTGGTGAGTAGCATCTGGGGTCTTAAAAGCCTGTGAATGGCCATCTAGGATACTCCAATGCTCTCACCCCTTCGGGAGCAAGGAAGAATGAAGAAAACTAAAGACAAAAGGGAAAGATTAGTCCAAAGGACTAATGGACCACATCTACCACGGCCTCCCCCAGAGTGAATGCAGTATAACTAGATGGTGCCTGGCTACCACCACTGACTGCTCTGACAGGGATCATAATAGAGGGTCCTGCACAGAGCTGGAGAAAAACGTAGAACAAAATTCTAACTGAAAAAGAAAGACCAGGCTTAATGGCGTGACAAGAGACTGGAGAAACCCTGAGAGTATGGCTTCTGGACACCCTTTCAGCTTAGTAATGAGGCAACTCCTGAGGTTTACCCTTCAGCGAAAGACTGAACAGGCCCATGGAACAAAACAAGACTAAAGGGGCATACCAGCCCTGAGACCAGGACTGGAAGGTAGGCGGGAACAGGAAAGGTGGTAATAGGGAACCCAGTGTTGAGAAGGTAGAATGTTGACATGTCGTGCGGTTGTTAACCAATGTCATGTAACAATGTATGTGCTAACTGCTTGATGATAAACCAGTTTGTTCTGTAAACCCTCATCTAAAGTTTAATAAAAGAAAAAAAAAAAAGAATGATGAATCTGTGAAACATCTCACAACATGGATCAATTTGGAAGGCATTATGCTGAGTGTAATAAGTCAATCAAAAAAGGACAAATACTGTATGAGACCACTGATATAAACACTCATGAAATGTTTACACACAGAAAGAAACAATCTTTGATGGTTACTAGGGAAGAGAGAGATGGGAGAGACAAGTAGTAACTAAACAATAAATAAGCGGTAACTTTTGTGAAGGGTAAGAGAGTACACCATTTTGGGGAATTCAGCACAGCCTGACCAATGCAACGTCATGGAAGCTTCACCGATACATCCAAATTCTGAGGAACTGAATTACTAGGCTGAGCACTGGGGACCACAGTCTCGGGGGACATCTAGCTCACGTGGCATAACATAGTTGATAAAGTGTTCCATATTCTAGTTTGGTGAGTACTGTCTAGAGGTCTTAAAAGCTTGTGAGCAGCCATCTAAGTTACTCCACTATTCTAACCCTGTGCGGAGCAAGGGAGAATGAAGAAAACTGAAGACACAAGGGAAAGATTAATCCAAAGAACAAATGGACCACAACTACAACAGCGTCCACCATACTAGGTCAACACAATTAGAGTGTGCCCGGCTACCACCACCAACCGTTCTGACGGGGATCACTATAGAGGGTCCCGGACTGAACTGGAGTAAAATGTGTAACAAAATTCTAACTCCCAAAAAAAGACCAGACTTACTGGTCAGACGCCAACTGAAGAAATCCTGAGAGTATGGTTTCTGGACACTGTTTTAACTCAGTACTGAAGTCACACCTGAGGCTCACCCTTCAGACAAAAATTAGACAGGCCCATAAAACAAAACGAGACTAAATGGGCACACCAGCTCAGGGGCAGGGACAAGGCAGGAGGGGACAGGAAAGCTGGTAATGGGGAAGGGCAACTCAAGGTTGAGAGGGAGAGAGTGTTGACATGTTGTGGGGTTGGCAACCAATTTCACAAAATAGCATATATTAATTTTTGAATGAGAAACTAATTTGCTCTGTAAACCCTCATCTTAAGTACTGTAAAATAAATACTTTCAAGCAAGACTTATCCCAAATAGAACCTTAAGGTTTACGGCAAAAAAAAAAAAAAAAGCCGGAGGGCGGGGGGGAGGAGGAATGAGGGGCTCCATGTAACATAACTTTGTGAAATCTTGGGTTAAATACAGTTAAACAGGTTTTCGTCCATTAGGATTTCTCCGAGCCTTAAATATGATGATGTGCTTTAACAATCTCTATATGAGCCGTGCTCAGATTTCTTTCTTCACACATTTCGTGGCACTAGCATACCACAGATAATGAAACTGTTTAAGGTGTATTTATAAAGGGGGATTGGAAAAAATCTTCAAGAATGAATATCAAGAATCAATTTCTACCTCGAATATCAGTCTTATCCTTATCATCGTCAGTCATTATTCAACACTACCTCTATGCAATGTAATCAAAGCCTCCAAATATCATGAATTTTGGAATAAGCAACATGGATTTTCATGTAAATAAATAGTATATATTCCCTTATACTAATCTCTAAATCAAAACAAAACTGAAAATAATCACATATTTACAATGTCAGAGTATAAACGGGCAATTTTATAAATTATAATGCTATATACCTCATCAAATTCTTCCGTCATTTTTCTGATGATTTCTGCATTCTGCATATTTCGAAACATCTCTATTCTCACAGTACCTGTGGAACAACAGATTTTACAGTTAATCTTTTTCTATCCCACGTTAAATATAAAATTTAATCTGGCCATTCTTTGAAAAGTTACATACAACTGCTCAAATCGTGAGTTTCTCTCTTTCCTTCCCAAACTCCCATATCATCTATAATAAAGGAATCTTTTCTTTGCGAACGTCAAAGCTCTTTAGACATTTAAAAAGAACGGAATATTCCATGAGGTAGAGAAGTATGAGGAAGAATATTGCGAGGAGGGTTGGGGAAGAAGAAGACAGAGACATAAGACAATAAATGTGTATTACAGGGAGGGTCCTGAAGACTGACTTAAATATACATTGGCTGCCTTACTCTTGAAAATCTCCAAACAGAGAGAGCGTATACTTTTATACTTCTTTTCATTTCTTTATCATTGGAATCTTCTATAACTGAAGACTAAATGTTCCCTGATTTGGTGGAACATTTCAGTTAAATCTGTTTTCTGAAAACATTAAAAGTTGCTCAGTAACTTCTACATAATTATCAAACAATAAAAGAAAAAATCTTTCTCATCACATTCTTTCATACTATCATTTAGCTACTTCCTTTTTATTTCAAGTATGGAGAGTTTTGTAAATGTCATCACTCTCACATTAAAGAGAATGAAGAATGTGAACAGTGAAAAGCTGCTTCAAAAATCAACATAATTTAAAGAAACTGAAATAAAGTTCCAAATCAACCTTGGGTACAGAGAATCCTGGCCTAGTTAAATGATTTTAAGTTTCAACTGCATAATTATTAAACAATAAACTTAAGAATTCCAAGATTAAGACTTACTAAATCAATCAGAACCACTCTATAACCTCTGACATATTCCTTGCCAGTGATTACATGCTCCAATTCAAATCAAATTTTAGAATGTAAGACAGAAGAGTCTTTGAAATGTACTGTACTCTTAGAGGAAAGAGCATGGAGCAATAATAAAACCCTAAAAGTTAGGTATAATCTTTAATTCAGAATCTCAACAAAAACTACATTGGCACATTTGGCACACTGAACTTAATTTGACTAAAAAAAAAAAAAAATTTTTTTTTTTTTAATTTGACTAGTTTTTATTAATCAGGAAAAGTAATACCTGTCCTATGTTTTAACCAGATCCATTTTAACTACATTATACAGAGCTTTCTCTTTCATGTTCAGGGCTCTAAATTCAGTAAGTACCAACACTGGATATTCTCAATATCCAACTGTAGGTACGACAACGTCCAGGTTAAGGGAGCTAGGTGTAGAAAGGGAAAGTATTTTTAAAAGATTTCCACCTAAACATACAAACTCCTGAACAAAATGGTAAAAATTTATAATGTGATTTTATTTAATGCCAAAATCAGTACCGAAGATAGGTTGTTTATACACTAAAATACAGCCTTTATTTTTTGTGAGAATTTTAAAAAGTTAAATACACAAGAAATCTGCATTAAATTGTGTATTATAAATTTTGCTTCTCCCCCCAAAAATAAAAACTTTGTCAAACATTCCTAAAATTACCCAATAAAATAAAACTGTTTTGACCGTACAAGCCAATGATATTTAACTTTCTTTGGATCACTGAAACATTTTGTGAATCTTAAGTACATTCACATACAGAAAAAGCATATAATTTCAGAGGGTGGTTCACGGCACTGATAGGTAAAATTCCATTAGCAAGTACTAAAGTGGACAAAAGAGTAAAATTAGATTTTTAAATTATTAAAAACGAGGATAATCTGTTGTTCGCATTAGTATGTTATTGTGTGCTGATGAGTCAATTCTGACACACAGTGATCCTGTATGCATATAGAAAATTCTATTGACTACAATGCTGCAACAGCTGATAAGATTTTAAAAAACCCTTCTTAATGATCTGATGTTGAAATTATACTACAAAGTCTTAGAGATCCAGAATACTTTTGTTTTTTGGTCTAGTCTAAAATTTGGTATTCTGTTAATTAAATCTCTATCATAACATAATGATGACAAGGCCATGCTGTATCTAAACTAGACTAGATCTTTCAAGTAAAAGAAATTAGTCCATATGTGGAAATACTGACATTAAACAAAAGTAGTGATTCTCAACCTAATGAACTCCAATACTCATATAAATATTTAACAACATTCATTAGCCATCCTGAAACAATCCATACGAAACGTAAAAAATCTATACATGCAAATAAAACATACATACACAATGCCATATTTCACAGCAGAAAAGTATGCAAAACTTATTTACAGTAAAGTAAGTACTTTATTTCAGTGTTTTATCATGATCAGGCACAGTGACAGTTGTTCCACATAATAAAAAGTTTGGAGCATCCAAAATGCTCTAAAAGAGCCCCTGAAGGATAAAGACACTCATCTCAACCTTAATTTTCCACAAATCTGCTTAGATTTAAAAAAAAAAAGAAGGAAAAAAGCACAAAAGTAGAGGAAAAGAGAAAGAAGAGAGGGAGGGATCTCCAAGTTTGAAAGCACCATTACCGCTAAATGTCAAAAAAAGGAATAAGGATATTATAATTTAACTATAGTCCAGAATAAGATATGCACATCACCACACAGAAGATGGATTTAATGGGGGAATTAATTAACTCATCTTTTTTACTTTTACTCTAAGATTTCAAAGGACTATGCTTTCTGTGAGATTACTAGTTAAGGCAGTAATTTTTAATATTTTTTCCCCCTAAATTGAGACATTATCTAGATGCCCAACCAGAGGCAGGGACTGCATAAGACCTTATGACCTCTCCTCATGATTTTTTTTAAAAAGTTTCAATTATTAAACACATATTAGTCACTTACTACGTACTACACAGTGTTAGATTCTTGAAATACAAGGATACATAAAGCATAATCGGTGTCTTCAAAAATCTCTTATACAAATTCCCACAGATCTTAGTGACTCGGCCAAAGTCATAGTCAAGACAAACCTGGAACTGTATGGAGATAAAAATTAAGCATCCTGAACTCAAACTAGTGAGATGTCAATTCACAGTTAAAAGAAAATCTGTCCTCTTCAAAAGTAATTATTTACTTTAAAGAGATGTATTTTATGACTCTTTCTATTCTTCTAAACATAGATTTGTGCTATTGGGGAAATTATAGAAAATAATAAACAACTTTTTCTTTTCAGCCATTTTCAAATCTACCTTTCCAGGGGGGCTTTTCACAACAGGGCAAAAGAGTTTATAAAATTCATTTCTGAGTAGACAGAAGTCTTATTCTATAAGGTATCCTCAAGGTACCATCAAACTGAATTCTATAACTCAACATAAAAAGCAATAATATTTCTTCATTATACATGTAAACAATCGCAACAGACTGTTATACTAAAAGATCCAGTATAATTTAAGAAACACAAGGATTACAGTAGTATACTTCCAAATCACAGAAACCACCGCTTCTGAAGTGTCCTTGTTATAAATTTTTATTGAGATATTTATAGTGAACATTTTGTTGCTTTTCATTTCTTCCTGGAATTTAGAAGAATGAGGAATTAATCTGTCTCAGAGTTCAACAAATTCCATATTGTATTTCATTTGCTCAAGACTTTTCACTTTCTAGAAGTCGTGTAAAGAAGCATGAATATGTATCATTTTGAAAAAAAATTTTGACCATTTTAAAGTCTTCAATAGTCAGCCTCCAAGGTATTTCCATTGCCAATCACCACCACCTCTGGTTATTCAAGCTCTTACATAACCCTTTACCGGGCATGAGTTGAATGTAGTGACTCATATTTAACAAAGAGAATAAGAAGGCAGTGACTATGTGTGAGTTGGAGATGAGGTCGTAAGAGCAACATAGCATCACCCTCTTTCTTTCTTGGATAACTAGCTCCGTGGAAGCCAGCTGCCATGTTATAAAGATACTCTACAAACGTATCCACGCGGCGAGGAACTAAAGTTCCATTTGTAAGCCACGTGAGTGAGCCTTCTTAGAAGAGAATCCTTCCCTAGCCAACTCTGAAGATGACTGCTGTTTGGTGCTGTGGAGTCAATTCTGACTCATAGTGGCCCCAGTAGAACTGTGACAGTAGAACTGCCTCATAAGGTTTTTTTTGGCTGTAATCTTTATAGAATGGAAGCAGATCGTCAGGGCTTTCTTCCATGGAGCCACTGGGTGAGTTCGAACTGCCAACCTTTCCATTAGCAGCCAAGCACTTAACCATTGTACAACCAGGTCTCCTTCAGATGACTGCAGACATGGCAAACAGTTTGACTGCAATTTTACGAGGAACTCTAAACCAGAACTACCCAGCTAAGCCACAAAAACTGTGAGAAATAAGTGGTTAATGCTCTGTTAAGCCAGTAGGTTATGGGGTTATCTGTTACACAGCAATAGATAACTAATGGTGATTTATTAGAAATTTCACTAGCAATTTCCAGAAAAAACATGTATTTTAAAAGAATGCTACATATCCTTTTAAATACTTAAAGGAAAGGACAATGGTAACACAATTCCAAAAATGCTTTTCACAAATGATCCAGCAATTTCACTTATAAGTATTTACTCAAGAGAAATGCAAACATGTCCATAAAAAGAAAGCCTTGCACAGTAATGTCAATAGATTTATTCATTAACAGCACTCCCCACACTAAAACATAGAAATAGGATTGGTGAATTAACAAACTGTGGCTATTATTCAGCAATAAAAGGAAACAAACTATTGATCTGCACAACAGGATGCATGATTTTCCCAAATATTATGTTATATAAAAAACTACATTAAAAAGAATGTATTATATGATTCCACTTACAGGAAATTCTAGAACAAAATAAACTATAGTGATAAAGAGCAAATCACTGGCTACTGGGAATGTGGAAATGGGCTATAGGGTCGGAGAGAGGAGATTTACTACAAATTGATAAAATTTTCTGAGATGAAAATGTTTTATATTTTCATTGGAGTGTTGTCACATGGATGTATACACTTGTCAAAAACCATCTGTCTGTACACATAAAATGTGCCAATTTAAATTATTTAAATTATCTCTTGGTAAGCTCAAGAGAAAAGTGTACAAGCACACGTCTGGGATAATGTGAGTTCGATTCCAGAGCACTGCAATAAAGTGAATCACATGAATTTTTTGGTTCCCTGGTACATATAAAAGTTATGTTCATACTATAGTGTAGTCTGTAAGTATGCAATACCATTATGTCTCAAAAACCAATGTACATATCTTAATAATACTTCATTGCTAAAAAATGCTAACCATTATCTGAGCCTTCAACAAGTTGCAATCATTTTGCCGGTACCTTGCCTCAATGATAAATGCTGCTAACTGATCAGGGTGATGGATGCTGAAGGCTGGGGTGGCCGCGGCAATTTCTTAAAATAAGACAACACTGAAGTTTGTTGCATTTCGCTCCTTTCACGAAAGATTTCTCTGTAGCACGTGATGTTGTTTGACAGCATTTTACCCACAGAAAACTTCTTTCAAAGCTGGAAGCAATCCTCTCAAACCCTGCCACTGCTTTGTTAACTAAGTTTAGGTAATAATTTAAATTCTTTGTTGTCATTTCAACAATGTTCACTGCATCTTCACTTAGAGCAGATTCCATCTCAAGAAGTCACTTTCTTTGCTCATCCATAAGATGCAAATCCTCATTCGTTAAACTTTTATCATGAGATTGCAGCAATTTAGTCCGAAGCTCCCCTTCTAATTCTAGTCCTCTTGCTATTTTCACACCTGTAGTTACTTCCTCCACTGAAGTCTTGAACGGCTCAGTCATTCAAGAGGGTTGGAATCGACTTCTTCCAAACTCCTATTAATGCTGATATTTTGACCTCCTCCCATGAATCACAAATGTTCTTAATGGCATCTGGAATGGTAAATCCTTTCCAGATGGTTTTCAATTTCCTTTGTCCAGATTCATCAGAAGAATCACAATCTACGGCAGCTAAAGCCTTAGGAAATATTTTGAAAGGTAATCTTTTATTCTGAGCACTGGCCTCAACATAGGGCTTAAAATATTCAGTAAACCATGTTGTAAACAGACGTGCTGTCATCCAGGCTGTATTTTTCCATTTAAAGAGCACTGGCAGAGTAGATTTAACTTAATTCTTAAGGGCCCTAAGATTTTGAATGGTAAATGAGCGCTGGTTTCAACTTAAAGTCACCAGCTGCATTAGCCCCTAACTAGAGAGTCAGCCTGTCCTTTGAAGCTGTGAAGCTAGGCATTGACTTATCCCCTCTAGCTATGAAAGCCTAGATGGCATCTTCTTCCAATATATGGTTGTTTCATCTACACTGAATATCTGTTATTCACGTAGCCACCTTCATCAATTATCTCAGCTAGATCTTCTGGATAACTTGCTCCAGCTTCTACATCTGCACTTGCTTTTTCACCTTGCACTTTTATGTTATGGAGACAGCTTCTTTTCTTAAGCTTCATGAACCAACCTCTGCTAACTTCAAACTCTTCTTCTGCAGTTTCCTCATCTCTCTCAGCCTTCACAGAACTGAAGAGAGTTAGGGACTTGCTCTGAATTAGGCTTTAGCTTAAGGCAATATTATGGTTTGATCTTCTATCCAGACCACTCTGTATCAGGAATAAAGAGCTCTGGCAGTGCAGTGGTTAAGAGCTTGGCTGCTAATCAAAAGGTAGGCAGTTCGAATCCACTAGCAGCTCCGTGGAATCCCTGGGGCAGTTCTACTCTGTCCTATAGCATCGCTATGAATCGGAATTGGCTCGATGGCGACATCTTAGTTTTTTTTTTTTTAAATCAGAAATAAGGCTGTTTTCAGAAGAAAACAGTATTTGATGATTACAAGGGTGGGGAGGGAGGGAGAAGGGTAGTCACAAATTACAAAAATTATTTTTGGTGAAGGGAAGGACAACACACAATACAGGGAAGTCAGCACAACTGGACTAATCTAAAAGCTAAGAAGTTTCCTGAACACAACCAAACACTTCAAGGGACAGACCAGCAGGGGCAGGGGTCTGGGGACCATGGTTTCAGAAGACATCTAGGTCAGTTGGCACAACAAAGTATATTACGAAAACATTCTGCGTCCCAGTTTGCTGAGTAGCATCTGGGGTCTTAAAAGCTAGCAAGCAGCCATCTAAGAGGCATCAATTGATCTCAACCCACCTGAAGCAAAGGAGTATGAAGAACACCAAAGACGCAAGGAAAATATGAGCCCAAGAGAAAGAAAGGGCCACATAAACCAGAGATTCCATCAGCCTGAGACCAGAAGAACTAAACGGTACCCAGCTACCACCTATGACTGCCCTGACAGGGAAGAGAACAGAGAATCCCTGATGGAGGAGGAGAAAAGTAGGATGCAGACCTCAAATTCTAGTAAAAAGACCAGACTTAATGGTCTGACTAAGACTGGAGGGACCCCAGAGGGGTCCATTCTCAAAGCCAGCTTTTCAGACAAAAATTAGACTGGACGATAAGACATAAAATGATACTGGTGAGAAGTGTGCTTCTTAGCTCAAGTAGACACATTAGACTATGTGGTAACTCCTATCTGATGTGAGATGAGAAGGCAGAGTTTGACAGGGGCAGGTTGAATGGATGTGGGAAATATAGGGTGGAGAGAAGGAGTGTGCTGTCACATTGTAGGGAGAGCAATTAGGGTCATATAACAATGTGTGTAAGTTTTTGGACGAGCAACTGACTGGAACTGCAAACTTTCACTTGTAGCACAATAAAAAAATGGTATTTATGCTAACATGTAATGATTTATTATTTTTAAATTAAGAAAATTTACAACACCAAAAAAAAAAAAAAAAAAGAAGAAGAGAGAAGGCTTATCATTAATGTCTACCAAAGTAGCACTTTTAATTTCCTTCAAGAACTTTTACTTTGCATACACAACTTGGCTAACTCATCGGCACAAGAGGCCTAGCTTTCAGCCGCTCTCAGCTATCGACATGCCGTCCTCGTTAACCTTAATTACTTCTTGCTTTTGATTTAAAGTAAGAGATGTGTCAATCTTCCTTTCACTTGAATACTTAGAGGCCACTGTTTTTTGTAGGGTTATTAACTTGCCTAATTTCAATACTGTCATGTCTCAGGGAATAGGGAGGCCCGAGGAGAAGAAGAGAGATGGGGCAATGGCTCGTTGGTGGAGCAGTCAGAATACACACACCGTTGATTAAATTGTGGCGCCTCAAAACAATTACAATAATAACATCAAAGATCACTGAACACAAATCACCATTAGATACAGTAATAACGAAAAGTTTTAAGTATTTCGAGAATTACAAAAATGTGACACAGAAACATGAAATGAGTATATGCTGTTGGAAAAATGGCACCAACAGACTTGATAGATACAGGGTTGCCAAAAACCTTCAATTTGTAAAAATGCAGTATCTAGCAAAGTGCAATAAAGCAAAGCTCAATAAAACAAGGTATACCAGTAGTAATCCTATTACTTCAGTAATAATTTACAAGTCATTGTTAAGATACTTCTAGTATAAATTATGCTCACTTCTATATCTATGATTAATATGGCAGTTTCCAGAGACAGTGGAGTCATAATTATATTTTCAGTGGATTAGTTACGTTAGTGGACAAAGAAAGGAGTACCTCCCTGCATTAATTTAATGTCAAAATAAGAGACAGCAGAATAGTAACTACCACTAAAAGCAATATGAAAAAAAAAACGCCTCACGCTTAGCATCTTTAAAGGTGACTACCACGTACAAAGGAAACCCCGGTGGCGTAGTGGTTAAATGCTACGGTTGCTAACCAAAAGGTTGACAGTTCAAATCCACTAGGTGCTCTTTGGAAACTCTATGGAGCAGTTCTAATTTGCCCTGCCGGGTCACTGTGAGTCAGATTTGACTCGATGGCAATGGGTTTTTGGGTTTACCATGTACAAAGGAGTTCCTAGGGTGGCATGAAAGAGTAAATGTTCAAATACCCTATAGGCTGCCGGTCTGAAAACACCCAGAGGCTTTGGAAGACAGCCTGGCGATCTGCCTCTGAAAGGTCATAGCTCTGAAAACCCTGTAGAGCAGTTTTACCCTGCTGTCATGGATTGACTTGTTTCCCCAAAAATGTGTGTAACAACTTGGTTAGGCCATGTGTGGTTATCGTCCATTTTGTGATTTTAATTTTATGTTAAGAGGATTAGGTGGGATTGTAATATCACCCTTACTCAGGTCACCTCCCTGATCCAAGGTAAAGGGAGTTTCCCTGGGGTATGGCCTGCACCACATTTTATCTTTGAAGTGATAAAAGGAAAGGGGAGCAAGCAGAGAGTTGGGGACTTCATACCACCAAGAAAGCAGCAGCAGGAGCAGAGCATGGACACGGGGTCCCTGTGCCTGAGAAGCTCCTTGACCCAGGGAAGATTGAGAACAAGGACATTCCTCCAGAGCAGACAGAAAGAGAAAGCCTTCCCCTGGAGCCAACGCCCTGAATTTGGACTTATAACCTACTACACTGTGAGAAAATAAATTTCTCTTTGTTAAAGCCATCCACTTGTGGTATTTCTGTTACGGCAGCACTAGATAACTAAGACACCTGCACACATGGGGTTTCCATGAGTGGTTCAACTCGATGGCAACTAACAGTAACAATCACGTACAAATAACTATTACTTCAGCTCCACCTTCCGGTCCCACTGAGACCACAACTTTGCTCCCTTGGCTTTAGGCATACCATTCTCCTAGTCCAACTGAGTGGTGACTCCACCCTTAGAAACACAAGAGACCAGAGCTCCACGCTTTGAATCCCTAGAGGTTGAGGTCATACTTTTAAGACTGTATCTGCCCTGCTGGGGCAAGTGTTCCAAAGGTCTATAGCTCCACCGATAAGTGTCCGGAGGCACCTCACTCTGTCAGGAAGCTTCCTGTGCAAAGGCACTCAGATCTCTCGTTTCACGGGTCTGCTCCAGTCCTGTCTGGTGTTGGTCTCCTTGTTCTGCCACTGCCAGTTCTCTGCTGCTGCTGGTTTTCTGCTGCTGCCAGTCCTCGATTCAGTTTCAAAACTGCTTCCACGTTTTAGGTATCTGTTAGAGCAGCACCCCACTCCCAGTACTAAATTCTGTCTTAGTCATCTGGTGTTGCTATAACAGAAATATCACAAGCGGATGGCTTTAACAAAGAAAAATTTACTTCCTCACACCCTAGTAGGCTAGAAGTCCAAATTCAGGGCATCTGCTCCAAGGGAAGGCCTTCTCCCTCTGTCAGCTCTGGAGAAAGGTCCTTCTCAGCAATATTCCCCTGGACTAGGAGCTTCTCCATGTAGGAACCCCAAGTTCCAAGGACTCACTCTGCTCCTGTTGCTTCTTTTTTGTATAAGGTCACCACTCAACTAACTGCTTCTCTTTCCTTTTATCTCTTGTAAGATAAAAGGTGGTAGACGCTGGGGAAACTCCCTTTTCACTGGATCAGGGATGTTAGTAAAAGTGTTACAACCCCATACTAATCCTCTTTAACATAAAGTTACAATCACAAAATGGAGGACAATCACACAATACTGGGACTCATGGCCTAACCAATGACACATATTTTTGAGGGACACAATTAAATCCATTACCTTCCCCTACACTCCATTCTATGATGTCAGGCAGAGCAGGAATTCTAACCTACTTTGCAACTTTCCAACTTTGCAACTTTCCAACTTTTTTTTTTTTTATAGAAGTAGGTAGACTAGAAGATTAAAGGCAGGCAGACCTTTACTTAGCATCAAAACAATTTATCCAAATATAATACTAACGAAAGGTTATTTTAGGGGTTTATAGATTTTATGACATAACATTCTGACCCACTCAGAATTACTGAAGCCTGGGTATGGATGAAATACACTTGTATTGCCTAACAATAATTAGCAAAGAGACTTCCAAACAGTAGATGTAAGTAACTGTTCCATGCATGAATCAGCTTCTTTTCTTTTCTTTCCTCCTTTTAAAGGGTGGATTATACAGTTTTAATTAATAAAATCTAACTGGAGAGGAACCAGAAACAGTCCAAACATGTGACAGCACGTTTTTTGTTTGGTATTCTCATTTCTTTCTTATTTCATTTTCACTTTACCTAGCCTGGTAAGACAGCAAGTTCTAAATTAAAAAAAAAAAAAAAAAGGGGAGAATGACTAGAAATATACATGGATGAAATGGTGGAGAAAAACTGAGTTAGAAAAGGAGAGAATACTAAAACTGAGAAGAGTCTGCTAAAGAAACATCTGCATCCAGACATGTGTGACTTAATACTTACCTAGGAACGCAGTGCATCCAGACATGTATGACTTAACAGTTACCTAGGAATGCAGCGACTACACATGAGAGTCTTTGGTATATAAGTCTTCACTGTTTCAAGATTTGAGGAGGAACAAGGGGAAAAAGGTAGAGAAAGGCACAAGAACTTTAGCTGCCTTTCAATGAGTATTTGAAGTTTTCATTATATACATCTCGGGATGTACATGGTCTGTCTCGATAGTACATGCAAAATTGAAAAAAAAAATTACCTTGCAGGCTATTATAAACAAATACACATTTCTGAAAACTTATACATTTTTTAAAATGCCTTGAAAATAGAAACTTATTATGACATCTTCTCCAGTGATGACTCTGTCTCTAGATGGCAGCCTACATTTGGTAACACTCTTGTAAAAAACTAATATACTTCTTCCTCTGTAAATACAAAAGCAAGTGACAACACCAAACTAAATGTTCAAAAACAAAACAAATCTGGTATTGGGACATGATATTTGAGTACCAACTAAGTAGATATAGGGTGCATTCCATCATATTAAAAAGACAAATTTACTAAGTATTAGTAATTCAAATTTTGCAGCTTAGCTGAGGCATACTAGTACAGCCCACAGGCAAAAGCAAGCATTATCCTAGATCCATAACCTTTCATATGATACAGGATAGGCAAGGTTCTTAATCTATGTCACATGAATTCCTAGGTATCTATGAATCTCTGAAAATGTATGAAAAATCTGTGTCTATGTACATTTGTGGAGAAAAGCCCAAAGCTTTCAAAAGATTATTAAAGGAATTTTGAGAGCCCCAAAATGTAAAAACTATGCATTAGAGGAAAAACAGCAACCAAATATCAGTATTTGTCTTAGGCAACTAAAGGGAGAAAGAAGAAAGTAAAGAAGCGCTTAATGGGGGAAAATATGAGAATAAAATTCTAGAAAAATGTTACTCTTCATATCATGACAGGGAAAAGTAAAGACTCCGGATTTGGGGCTACAGAGAAGAAAGGTTAAACTCTTCTTCCTATTAAAGAGGGCCACGAGTGAAACGGAAGCCCCGGTGCTATAGTGGTTAAGAGCTATGGCTGCTAACTAAAGAAAGGGTCGGCAGTTCGAATCTGCCAGGCGCTCCTTGGAAACTCCATGGGGCAGTTCTACTCTGTCCTGTAGGGTCACTATGAGTCGGAAACGACTCGGCGGCACCGGGTATGAGTGAAACAGTATCATCTAGGGAAAGCCAGGTTTCATCTCTAAGTGAAGAAGAAAAGAGCACAAGGAAACTTAAACTTGCCCATAATTTTACAGAAATAAATTACTGAGGTAGAATTTTTATTTATCAACTATCTTGTTTACAGCTAACACTGTAGATTTGACTGCAGTTAATAATTTAATTTAGGATCTAAATATTTCAGATTTTTTAAAAGTTTCTTATCAAACAGCATCTAAGCGATGAAGTCCTGCTTCTTTACCCTCTGTGTCTAAGCTATGTCATTACCCATCCATTGCTGCAGAGTTGATTCTGACACATAGCGACCCTATAGGGGAGAGTAGAACTGCCCCACAGGTTTTCCAAGGGTGTAAGTCTTCACGAAAGCAGAATGCCACATCTTTCTCCCAAGGAGCCACTGGTAGGTTTGAACAGCCGGTTTCTCATTTAGTAGCCAAGCACTTTAACCACTGTGCTACCAGGGCACCAGAGCTCCTTCCGTCACAAAAACAAAAAGCAAACAGAAAAAAAGCCTGTTGCGAATTCAGACTCAGAGAGATTCTAAAGGCAAGAGCAGAACTGTCCCAAGGGTTACCAAGGAGCGTATGGTGAATTCAAACTGCTGACCTTTTGGTTAGCAGCCTGAGTTCTTAACCATCATGTCACCAGGATGCCCTTAGATCACTAAAAAATCTCAAATATATTTATGTGAAGTTCCACTCAGTTTTTTTCTTCACTGCCAGTAAGATTTTGTCAATTCATCTATTATCCAGACTACAAGTATTACTGAGTTTTATTATCCAGCTTTTATATGTGAATTAAAAAAAAAAAAAAAAACTGATTGGTTGGGTTTATTAAGAGTCACAAAGAATTTTTCTAAAACTAATGAATTCCCATAGTATTTTTTTAAATACGCTTTTATTTTAGAGTAGTTGTAGATTTATAGAAAATTTCAGAAGACAGTAGAGAGTTCCTATATACACCACACCCAGTTTCCCCTATTCTAAATAGCTAAGAGTATGGGTACATTTGTCACAACTGAACCAAACTGATAAGTTCTTTTTAATTAAAGTCCTTACATTATTCAGAGTTCTTCATTTTTACCTACTGTCCTTCATCTGTTCCTAGATTCCATCCAGAATATGACATTACATTTAGTCGACATGCGTCATTAGGCTCTTCTAGACTTCAGAGTTTCGCAGGCTTACCTTGTTTTTTATAACCTTGACAGTTTTGAGAAGTACTGGTCAGGTATTTTCTAAAATTTGAGTTTGTCTGAGTTTTTGAGAGGAAGACCTGAGAAATAATGTGCCGGCCTCATCACATCAAATCAAGGACACATGCTATCAACATGACCAATCACTAGATGTTAACCTTGATCAGCTGGCTAAGGTAGTGTTTGTCAAGTTTTTCCACTGTAAATTTACTATTTTTTCTCCCTTTCCAGACTGTACTCTTTGAAAGGCAGTCATTACATGCAGCCCATAAGAAGGGGTGAGTTAAGATTTACCTTCTGGAGGATGGACTACCTACATAAACTATTTTGATTTCTTCTACATGGCAGATTTGTCTATTCTTCCTCATTTCTTTAATTATTCAATCATTCATTTATATCAGCATGGACTCATGAACATTTTATACTTTGGATTATAATCCAATTGAGTGTAATTTTATTTCTCAAATTGTTCCAGTTTTGGCCGTTGAGGGTTCTTTCTGTTGGTTCCTCTGTCCGTTTGGCATATCCTCATAACTGATTATTATTGTGTTTGTGTGTTTTTTCCTTGTGAGCACTTCGTTACTTTCTGACACTCTGAGATGTTCTGGACTCATACATTCTCTGCTCCAGTCCTAGAATCTGCCATTTCTCCAAAGAGCCCTGGTTCCTTTTATTGAAGAATGGTACTAAAACCCAAGATCTGGGTGCTAGGTATGCTTGTTGCTACTGGCGTTATCATTTCTTTTAACATCTCTCAGCTAACAGAACAAGGAAATATAACCTGTTTATATACACATAACTAGTTATTTCTATACTTATCTTTGGTACACTCAGAGGTTGCTTAAACAATACAAATTTATTTCATGTGTCTTAGGCTGGGTTCTCTAGAGAAGCAAAACCAGAAAGCATATAAACATATATGTCAAGGAAATGGCTCAAGAGGTTGTAGAGGTGGGAACATCTCAAGTCCCTGGGTCAGAATAGAGGCATCTCCTGATTCACATAGCCACAGGGGCTGGCGATCCCAAGATCGACAGCCTGCGAAGATCAATGAATCCCTAGATCAGCAGGCAAGATCACAGGTAAACTGCTAGCTCCAGTCCCAAAAACCAGAGGACAGACAAACAGGACCCAGATGCAGGATTGATCAGAACCAAAAAGCTCCCAAGCTTTGCCAGAATGTCTGCTTACATTCGATGCAGGGCACACACCCAAGGAAACTCCTTTTTAACGGACTGGCTACTCAAAAGAGATCTCATCATGGGAGTGATCACATATCAAATCTCAACAGGGAAGTGATCACATTATATGACCGCCAAAACACTAAGAATCATGACCCAGCCAAGCTGACACACAATCTTAACCATCACATCATGGTATATACACAGGTTGTTCACTAATACTGATCCCTCCATAAATATCACATCCAACCAATCAGGGCCAGAACTCAAGACGCTTCCAAAGCATTAGCATATATGAAGTAGGCCGCAAACAATAAAAATCGGTATTAACTTGAAAGTATTGCAATAGAAAGTCAATATTTACTCTTATGTCACTGGGCGGGTACATCTTAGGTGTCAGCAAGTGTGCCTCAGTTTAGGTGCACGGCCTCACATCATCAGCTCATGTGTGGGCATGGCTTCACTTGCTTGCTCATTCACTCTATTTCTGCAGGCAGACCACTGCACAGGTCTCCCAAGCCTCTGCAGGGAGATACCTTTACACTTTTGGATGGGGGCTGTACCTCAGGTGGGGTTTGTGCTGACATTGCCCGGCTGCTGTCTGCTGGGGTTCTGCCGTGCCCAGATCACTGTTTCAGATGGTACTGGTGCCCTAAGCATATTACAATTCTTGGTCCAGTGCTCTTAGACCGCTCCGCCACCCCTTTGCTCCTCAGCAGACACCAGCTTCTGCTTCCCCAGTCTCTGTTTCTGTTTCTCCCAGTCCTGCATCTACCGAGTGCAGGGTTTCTGCTGTCACTGGTGCTGGTCTCTTCTGATGAGCTTCCAATCTTATTCCCTGGGCTGACATCTACACCCTAGGACGAGGATTGGGAGAGAGGGTGGTGTTCTTCAGCTTACCCCTCCTCTGACAGCTGAATGTTCATACTCTCCAACCCTGGAAGCTCCAGTGAGCCTCCGTCTTCCAAGGCTTTTTTTATTGGTCTCACCTGCCTCCTGAGGTCTAGGCAGCATTGGCCTCCAAGGTGTAGGCCTGTACTCCAAGGTATAGTCAGGTAGGCCCTTGCTCACTGGACTCAGATGTGGTCCTCCTCTCAGAACCAGGCCCAAAAGGCCAAATCGTCCATGACAAATGGGTTCCATATCCCCTGTTAACCATCTGTCCCTATATTAACTTAAATATGAGTTATACTAAAGTCAACTTCGTTACCACATGGATAATTATAGTTTCCTACCCTCACTTATCTGTAAACTTCCACTGCAACAGTGAGAAACCTGGATTCCATAATCCATCATCTATTTACTTAATTTTTCAATTCCAGTATACATATATATATAGTGATTTCAGAATTGGCAATCGATATTCCCATGAGAAATAACTTTACTAGGGTACGGTGTTTACACAGAGTCCCTTGTTTAGTCTTTAGTCCTTTAGTCTTACAGCCTCTACTCATTTGTATTTAAGTCAGTACCCTCCCTTCCGCCCACCTTCAGTAAGGTTATTTCATATACTTCTAATACAGTTAAGTTCTTCTGTCACGGTCTGCATTCCATCCCAGGATCCTTTGACTTCATCCTAAGCAATTTTTTTTTTTTCAAACTTACACACATTGTAGTCTGCTCTTTGTGCCATGAAATTCTATGAATTTTGACAAATGAACAGTGTCCTATATCCACTATTAAAATAGCATGCAGATTAGTTTCAGGGGCCTAAAAACTCCCCTGTGCTTCACCTACTCACTTTGCCCCCCTCCCAATATAATTCCATTTAAAACTCTGACAAGTTTTTGGTGGAACTTGACAAGCTAATTCTAAAATAAATAAGAAAACATGAAAGGCCTAGAATTTTCTAGCCAAGAACAAACCAATGTACTAAAATAGAGAGACAAGAAAAAAAAAAAAAAAAACTCTTATAAATGGATGCTTACTATATACCAGTGATGTCATCATACAACAGTGAAGATGTGAAGAACCTCTTAATAAATGCTACTGGGACAAAATGGCTAATACAAGAGGAGAAAAAAATTGGACCCCAACATTTACAACACTTAAAAAATCCCATTCTAAATAAAGGAAAGGCCTAAATTGCAATGGTTAAACTATAAAACTTTAATAAGATAACACAGAAGAATATCTTCACATCCATGATGTAAAACAGAATTTCTTAAACATGACATTAAAAGGCCATAAAATTAAAAAAAATAAATAACAGCTAACAATTTATTTCATTTACTCATTCAACAAAAATTTAAAGGTGGTGGGGACAAAACAGATAACAAAATAACTAAAAATCACTGCCCTCCAGGGATAGTTTAGCAAAAGATAACCAAAATGGGGGGGGGGGGGCAGAAAAACTAGCAACAATATGTGAGAAGATATTTGCAACACATATAATAAAGGAGACTTGTATTCATATCATTTTAAAGAACCACTCTTACAAATTAGTAAAGAAAAAGACAGACATTCCAATAGACAAATCAGTAGAATTTAAGCAGCTCATACAAGAAAAATGCAAATGGATAACTGATATGTGAAACAGTACTCAATCTCATTAGTAATCAGGAAAATAAAATTGACAACACACTGTTATCACCTACCAAACCAAGTACAACTTAAAAGGCTGACCATACTATGCATATCCAAAGATGTGAAGCCATCAGAATTTTGCAAATTTTGTTGTTTGGAGTGCAAAAAGTTAGATAACTACTTCAGAAAAGGGTTTGGTATTATCCAGAAAAGCTGATATACATCTCTTCTCCTCTGACTCAGCAATTTCACTTCTTGATACACACACCAGAGCATATTGTGCAGAAGGACACCAAATTAACACAAATAAGACAATTAATAATACCACTGTTCACTGTTTTTATTAACCAAAAAGCTAAAGACAATCCAATTTCCTTCAACAGGAAGTATAAATAAACTGGTATATAAAGGAATACTTTACATGAGTTCTCAAACCAGTTCCTAGTGAGTCCATTCTGACTCATGGTGATTTCATGTGTGTCACAGTAGAACTGTGTTCCATACAATTTTCAATGGCTGGTTTTGAAAGATTCTATAGGCAAAATATTCATGCAAGATGCATCACAGAAAGGTGGAAGGAATACACAGAACCACTATACCAAAAAGAACTGGTCAATGTTCAATCATTTCGCTTGTCTATGCTAAGAAATTTGGAAGAGACCCATTTTTGTGTCCATTACAAAGAAAGGTGATCCAACAGAATCCAGAAATTACCGAACAATTATCATTAATATCACACACAAGTAAAATTTTGCTGAAGATAATTCAGAGAGAGATGGAAAATAATGACTATGTGTTACTCAGTCAATTCCTACTGTGGATAAATGGAACTTAACTAAGCTCCTTGGGAAACTCTGCTAACCAGAGCAGGACATGTGCTTCAAAATTATCCCACCCCAGGGACAAAGTAATTGAGGTATTTATGTACTAACTCCCAGTCAATAATTGATTAAGGCCATTGTGCCCAAAATATACACCGATGTGCCCTGGGAACATGAAGCAAACTCAAACAAGAACTGTGGGATATACTAAAACAATTTTTTTTATTGTGCTTTAAGTGAATGTTTACAATTCAGGTCAGTTTCTCATACAAAAACTTATATATAGACCCTACTTGCTCTCCCTACAATGTGACAGCACACTCCTCTCCACCCTGTATTTCCCATATCCATTCAACCAGCTCCTGTCCTCCTTTACCTTCTCATCTGCCCTCCAAACAGGAACCGTCCACAAAGTCTCATGTGTCTACTTGAGGTAAGAAGCACCCTCCTCAACACAATCATTTTGTGTCTTGGGGTCCAGTCTAATCTTTGTCTGAAGAGTTGGCTTCAAGAATGGTTTTAGTTTTGGACTAATAAAGATTCTGGGGGCCATGACCTCTAGGGCCTGGCAGTCTCAGTCAGACCATTAAGTCTACTCTTTTAACTAGAATTTAAAGTCTGCATCCCAATTTTCTCCTGCACCATCATGAATTCTCTGTTCTATTCCCTGTCAGGGCAGTCATTGGTAGTGGCTGGGCATCATCTAGTTCTTCTGGTCTCAGGCTGATAGAGTCTCTGGTTTATGTGGCCCTTTCTTTCTCTTGAGCTCGTATTTTCCTTGTGTCCTTGTTGATCTTCATTCTCCTTTGCTTCAGGTAGGTGGAGACCAATTGATGCATCTTAGATGGTTGCTTACTAGCTTTTAAGACCCCAGATGCCACTCACCAAAGTGGGAATCAGAACATTTTCTTAATACACTTTGTTGTGCCCATTGACTTAGATGTCCCCCGACACCATGATCCCCAGACCCCCGTCCCTGCTACTCTGTCCCTTGAAGTGTTTGGCTGTTTTCAGGAAACTTCTTAGCTTTTAGATTAGTCCAGTTGTGCTTACTTCCCCTGTATTGTGTGTTCTCCTTCCCTTCACCTAAAATAATTTTTGTCTACTATCTAATTAGTGAATACCGTTTTCCCTCGCCCCCCACCCTCGTAACCATCAAAGAATGTTTTCTTCTGCCCTTAAATCTTTCTTGAGTTCTTATAACAGTGGTCTCATGCAATATTTGTACTTCTGTGGCTGGCAAATTTCAATCAGCATAATGCCTTCCAGATTCCTCTATGTTATGAGACGTTTCACAGATTCATTGCTGCTCTTTATGTTTGAATACTAGTCCACTGTGTGAATATGCCATAATTTGTTTATCCATTCACTCATCGATGGGCACCTTGGTTGTTTCCACCTTTTTTTCTATTGTGAACAGTGCTGCAAAGAACATGGGTGTGCATATATCTACTTGTGTGAGAGTTTTTATTTCTCTAGGATATATTCCAAGGAGTGGGACTGCTGTATTCCATAGTAATTCTACTTCTAGCTTTTAAGGAAGCGCCAAATTGATTTCCAAAGTCGTTGTGCCATTTTACATTACCACCAGCAGTGTAACCGAGTTCCAGTCTCTCCACAACCTCTCCAACATTCATTATTTTGTGTGTTTGGATTAATGCTAGCCTTCTTGCGGTGAGATAGTATCTCACTGTAGTTCTGATTTGCATTTCTCTAATGGCTGATGATCGTGACCATTTCCTCATGTATCTGTTAGCAAACTGAATGTCTTCTTTGGTGAAGTGTCAGTTCATATCCTTTGCCCATTCTTTAACTAGGTTACTCGCCTTTTTGTTGTTGAGGTTTTGCAGTACCTTGTATACTTTAGAGATTAGACACTGATTGTATTTGTTGTAGCCAAAATTTTTTTCCCAGTCTCTAGGTTGTCTCTATTGGTGAAGTCTCTGAATGAGCATAAGTGTTTGATTTTTAGGAGCTCCCAGCTACCTAGCTTCTATTCTGGTGTTTGTGCATTGTTAGTAATGTTTTGTGTACTGTTTATGCCATGTATTAGGGCTCCTAGCGTTGTCACTATTTTTTCTTCCATGATCTTTCTCGTTTTAGACTTTATATTTAGGTCCTTAATCCATTTTGAGTTAGTTTTTGTGCATGGTGTGAGGTATAGGTCTTGTTTCATTTCTTTGCAGATGGATATTCAGTCATGCCGGAACCGTTTGTTAAAGAGACCATCTTTTCCCCATTTCGCTGACTTTGGACCTCTGTCAAATATCAGCTGCTCATATGTGGATGGATTTATGTCTGCATTCTCAATTCTCTTCCACTGGTCTATGTATCTGTTGTTGTACCAGTACCAGACTGTTTTGACTACTGTGGCGGTATAATAGGTTCGAAAATCTGACAGTGTGAGGCCTCCAATTTTGTTCTTCTTAAGTACTGTTTTACTTATCCAGGGCCTCTTCCCTTTCCAAATGAAGTTGGTGATTTATTAGTTTCTCTATGTCATTAAAAAATGCCATTGGCATATGCATCAGGATAGCATTATATCTGTAGATTGCTTTGGGTAGAAAAGACGTTTTCACAATGTTGAGTCTTCCTATCCATGAGCAAGGTATGTTCTTCCACTTATGTAGGTCTCTTTTGTTTTCTTGCAGTAGTGTCTTGTAGACTTTTTTATACAGGTCTTTTATGTCTCTGGTTAGATTTATTCCTAAATATTTTATCTTCTTGGGGGTTACTGTAAATGGTGTTCATTTGGTGATTTCTTCTTTGAGGTTCTCTTTGTTGGTATCAAGGAATCCAATGGATTTTTGTATGTTTATCTTATACACTGAGAGTTTGCTGAAATCTTCTATTAGTTTCAGTAGTTTTCTTGTGGATTCCTTAGGGTTTTCTGTGTATAAGATCATATCATCTGCAAATACAGATATTTTTACTTCTTACTTACCAATTTGGATGCCCTTTATTTCTTTTTCTAGCCTAATTGCTCTGGCTAGGAACTCCAACACAATGCTGAATAAGAGTGGTGATAAAGGGCATCCTTGTCTGGTTCACATTCTCAAGGTGAATGCTTTCAGACTCCATTTAGGATGATGTTGAGTGTTGGCTTTATACATAAATGCCCTTTATTACACTGAAGAATTTCCGTTCTATTCCTATTTTGCTGAGTTTTTATGATGAATGTGTTGGACTTTGTCAAATGGCTTTTCTGCATCAATTGATAGAATCATATGGTTCTTTTGTTTTGTTTTATTTATGTGGTAGATTACATTGTTTTTCTAATGTTGAATTATCCCTGCATATCTGGTATGAATCCCACTTGGTCATGGTGAACTAATTTTTTGATATGTTGTTGAATTCTATTGGCTAGAATTTTGTTCAGGATTTCTAAGTCTAAGTTCATGAGGATACAGGTCTGTAAATTTTCTTTTTTTCTGGTGTCTTTACCTGGTTTTGGTATCAGGGTTATGCTGGCTTCATAGAATGAATCTGGGAGCATTCCATCCTTTCCTGTGCTCTGAAATACCTTTAGTAGTAGTTGTGGTAACTCTTCTCTGAAAGTTTGTTAGAATTCTCCAGTTAAGGTGTCTGGGCCAGGGCTTTTTTTTGATGGAAGTTTTTAAATCACCTTTTCAATCTTCTCTTTTGTTATAGATTGATTTAGTTGTTCTACGTCTGTTTGTGATAGTTTCGGCAGCTACTGTGTTTCTAAAAATTCTTCCATCTCCTGTAGGTTTTCAACTTTATTAGAGTACAATTTTTCATAATTCTCGGTTATGATTCTTTTAATTTCAGTTTGGCCTGTTGTGATATCACCCATCACATTTCTTATTCGGGTTATTTGCTTCCCCTACTGTTTCTTTTGTTAGTTTGATCAGTGGTTTATCGAGTTTGTTGATCTTTTCAAAGAACCAGCTTTTGACTATTTTTCTGTTCTGTATTCCATTTAATTCTGCTCTAATTTTTATTACCTGCTTTCTTCTATTGCCCGAGAATTTCTTTTGCTGTTTTCTTTACAGTTGTTCGAATTCTTGGGTTAATTCTTTGATTTTGGCCCTTTGTTCTTTTTGGAGGTGTACATTTATTGCCATAAACTGACCTCAGAACACTACTTTTACTGTGTCCTAAAGGTTCTGGTAGGATGTGTTTTAATTCTCATTTGATTCTATAAATCTGTTTATTCTGTCCTTAATTTCTTCTATAACCCAATAGTTTCTGAGCAAGATGTTCAGTTTCCATGTGTTTCATTTTTTTTCCTCGTATTGATTTCTACTTTTATGGCTTTATGATCAGAAAAGATGTTTTGTAGTATTTCGATGTTTTGGATTCTGTTAAGGCTTGCTTTGTGGCCTAACATGTGGTCTGCCCTGAACAGTGTTTCGTGTGATTTGGAAATGAAAATATATTTGGGTGCTGTTAGGTGGAGTGTTCTGTATATGTCTATGAGGTCAAGTTGGATGCCTGTGGCATTTAGATTTTCCGTGTCTTTACTGAGCTTCTTTTTGGATGTTCTTTTACCTAAAGTGGTGTGTTGAAGTCGCATACTATCATCGTGGAGCTGTCTATCTTGATTTTCAATGCTGTTAAGAGTTTGTTTTATGTATTTTCAAGCCCTGTCATTGCGTGCGTAAACATTTATAATGGTTATGCCCTCCTAGTGTATTGTTCCTTTAATCATAATATAGCATCCTTTCTTTACCTTTGTGGTGGATGTTACTTTAAAGTCTATTTTCTCAGAAATTAATGTTGCCACACCTATTTTTTTCTGATTGTTGTTTGCTTGATTTTTTTCCCCATTCTTTGAGTTTTTGTTTGTGTCTTTAATTCTAAAGAATGCCTCTTGCAGACAGCATACAGAATGATCCTTTTTTTTTTTTTATCCATTCTGCCACTCTGTCTCTTTATTGGTGCATTTAGTCCATTTACATTCAACGTAATTATTGATAGGTATGAGTTTAGCGCTTTCACTTTGATGTCTTTTTTCTTTTTTGTATTGACAGTTTCTTTGTTCCATTTAATTTTCTGCACTGTTTTTCTTTATATATTTTCTTTTCCTCTTTTTCATTATTGTTGATTTTGCATTTGCTGGTTTTTATGTTTTTCTTGTTTTTTATTTTGATGTGTAGGATTGTTAGTTTTCTTTGCGGTTGCTTTAATGTTTACCCCTATTTTTCTAAGTTTAAACCAATCTTTAATTTCTTTATATCACCTTGACATCCTCTCCGTATGGCAGGTCTATGACTACATTTTTTAGTTCCTCTTTTTGTTTTAATGCTATCATCTTTTACATAATGATGTCTCTGTTTAGAGCATTTTAGCTTTGATTTATTTTTGTGATTTCCCTATCTGGGTTGATACCTGGTTTCTCTGTCCTGTGTTCTAGTTTTGGGTTGTTATCTGATATTATTTTCTAACCGGAGGACTCCCTTTAGTATTTCTTGTAATTTTGGTTTGGTTTTTGCAAATTCCCTAAGCTTCTGTTTGTCTGGAAATGGCCTAATTTTACCATCGTATTTGAGAGACAGTTTTGCTGGATGTATAATCACTGGCTGACAATTCTTTTTCCTTCAAAGCTTTGTATGTGTCATCCCATTGCCTTCTTACCTGCAAAGTTTCTTGCTGAGTAGTAGGAGCGTAGTCTTACTGACTCTCCTACGCAGGTGAATTTTCATTTATCCCTAGCTGCTCTTAAAATTCTCTTTATATCTTTGATTTTGGGAAGTTTGATTATAACATGTCTTCGTGACTTTCTTTTGGGATCCACCTTGTGTGAAGTTTGATGAGCGTCTTGGATAGATATCTTCTCATCTTTCATGGTATCTTGAACAATTCTCTCTGTATTTTCTGTTATCCCTCCCTGCTCTGGTACTCCAATTGCTTGTAGGTTATTTCTCTTGATAGAGTCCCACATAATTCTTAGGGTTTCTTCATTTTTCTAACTTCTTTTCTCCAGTGTTTCCTCAAATATGTTGGTGCCAAGTGCTTTACCTTCAATCTCACTCTTCTGACTTCCATTGAGCCTCAATTCTGTTCTTATGACTTTGTATCGAATTGTGTTAATTCTGAAATTTTATTGTTAATTTTCTGAATGTTTGCTGTTTCTCTATGGATTCTTGCAGCCTATTAAATCTGTCGTTATGCTCTTGCCTAATCAGCTTAAGTTCCTCTAATGCTTTATGTGTTGCTTGGCTTGTTCTGTGTTTTGCATGATCTCCTTCCTGATCTCTTGAAGAGTTCTGTACGTTACCCTTTTGTAGTCTATCTTTGGTAGTTCCAGGAAGTTCTCTTCATCCGAAGATTTCGTTTTTTGTTTCGGGAGCTTACTGAAGCCATCGTGGTCTGCCTCTTTATGGGATTTGATATTAAATGTTGTCTCTGAACCATGAATAAATTATTGTATCTATTTATTTTATGTTTGCTTACTATATCCTAACTTTTTGTTTTTTGTTTTTGTTTTGCATGCTCAAATAGGCTGCTCAAGTGGGCTCGCTTGATTATTGGCATCTTTGAAGTTCTAACGTCCTGTCATCAGGTAGTTAGAGCTGTTATCAGGTATGTGAGCTCAGGAGTTCTTTCACTTCTGTTGTAGGGATTCAGATCAGGTGTCCAGGTAGTCACCAAGTGTCTGGTGCAAGCTCTCACCTACAGTCCTAGACGAGCAGAGGTGATCGGTTTAGGCACAAATATCTGGGTGCACGTAGGGGGTCAAGCACTCAGGAAGGCAGGGGGCTGACAATTACTCTTGAGTGTCTGTGAGGAACACGTGTCCCTGTTCCCTAGAGCACGTAGGTGTGTGGGTTTTGCATCCGGACTATGATCACCCAGTGCTGTTGGCTGGAAGGACTGGGAGGCACCACTTATTCCTAGACTCCCATCACGGGTGGCCAGGTGTCATGGTTGGAGCCACCAATCCTCAGGCCCCTGACGTGGGTAGGTGAGGGTCCTGCTTAATAGGCAGAGTGGTGTCAAATGACACAAACTTGCCTCTCCGACAAGTAGCTCAAACAGTTGAAGTTAGACTTCAGGTATATGCCCTGCTGTACTGCCCTAATAAGGGCCTATGCTCTTCAAACGGTTGCACACAGGTCTATGCAGGGGTGAAAGCCATTTAAAGTCCATGGATCTCTTATGCCTGTGCCTAGGCAAAGTAGCTATTTCTACCCTGAGTTCCCACCTTAGAAGAGCCAGCAGATTAATTTTTCTACTTGTTTATTTGTTCTCCAAGGCCAAGAGAATGGCTCAGCTTGAGTGTGAGGTTCTTCTTCCGGCCCAGGGATGCAGCCGGATGGGACTCAGTGCAGAGTAGGAAGTGAGCAGGTGAGCGAGTGAGAGGTTTTTCCTGAAGTGGTTTTTCTGGATGGCAGTAGCTTAAACATAGGTACTTATCATTTGCTGATTGTGGGCCGCTTTTTGCTTGTTCTGCAGGGTTGAGCAGACTCTCCGCCATTCGGCCTCCCTCAATGTGGAGAACGCATCCTGAATGCCTATGTTTGCCTTACCATGCTCATGGCAACGGCGGAAATGGCCTGTGGGGTGCCGCTTTCTGCCGGATCAGGTCTGGCAAATCTTTGCTGCTTATGAACTGTTTCTCCCTCCCCCTGCCATGCAGTCCAATTCTTCAACTTCACCTTTGGTGTTCAGGGCTCCTGGCTCGTATATCACTCATTTTTTCAGGTCTTTATTGTAAGAGGGAGCACACGAAGCATCTGACTACTCCACCATCTTGGCCCTGCCTCAGGACATAGTAAATTTTTAAAGAAAAACAGCAATTTTGATATATGTCAGGCCCCACAGGAACTAGTAGCATGAGGTTAATCACAGTTCCACATTAGATCATATTATATTCCTTTTGATGACGTCATATCTTTGAGAAGCTGAGTTTTCACAAGAACTAACAAAAAACCAATATGGAAAAGTAAAGGAGATGAGGGTGATCAAAAATTTCATAAGCTGAACATTGCCCAACAGGCATACACGTCCATTAGTAAATACTGTGGTCATTTAAGAATGAAATAAAATTTTCATTTTTATTTATGTGTATAATTTTTTCAAATACTTACTAAGTTATATGGACACAAATAAATCATTTGGACTTAGCTCCTTCCTAAACAGAACTCTCAGGTATTTCTCTTAGCTTAGGAGTGCCATGTAAAAATTAGTAAGACACTGTGGGTTGACTGCTACTGCATGAGGTTATCTCTCTGGGAATCCTGCCTTCTCGAGAGCCCTTAGGCATTTGGAAGTTGGCTGATTGGCAGTAGTGTTGCAAAATAAAGCCACTATGTTATAACTAAGAAAGAAGGCTATTTCTAACCATCAGTTCTCAAGTTTGATAAAAATCAAAACCAAGCCTGTTGTTGTCATAGAGTCAATTCTGACTCATGGCAAACACACACTACAGTAAACTACCACCTGTCTGTCAGTTTGTCATAATGTGGGGGCTTGTGTTTTGCTGTGATAATAGAAGGTATGTCACTGGTATTTCAAATACCAGCAGTGTCACCCATGGTGGAGAGGTTTCAGCAGACCTTCCAGACTTAGACTACAAGAAAGGCCTGGTGATCTACTTCCAAATATTATCCAATAAGAACCTTATGGATCACAACAGAATGCTGTCCAACTTGCTTCTTTGGACATGTCATCAGGAGGGATCAATCACTGGAGTAGAATATCATGTTTGGTGATATAGAGGGCCACTGCAGGCAAGGTATACTCTCGGTAAGATAGACTGGCACAATAGCAACAACAATGGACTCAAACATACCAGTGATGGTGAGCATGATGCAGGACTGGGCAAATTTTGTTCTCTTGTACATAAGGCTGCCATGAATGAGGGTTTACTCGATGGCATCTGTCTATTATCTATCTACCTATCTGTCTGTCTAAACTAAAAACAAGCACACTTGACAATAAAAACTACTGACATCCCTTTATATTTATTTCTGAAATCTGTTATGCATTAGTTTAAGCACATACCTATAAATACATACACACACACATAAACACACACGCCTGTATCAATATGGTGAGGAGCCGTGGTGGTGCATCCTTTAAGCTGTCAGCTACTAACTGAAAGGCTGGTGGTTCAAGCCTACCCAGCAGATCCATGGGAGCAAGACCTGGTGACCTGCTTTCATAAAAGATTACAGCCAAGAAATCCCTACGGTGCCGTTCTACTGTCACATGGGGTCGCTGTAAGTCGAAAATCAACTCAAGAGCACCTAACAACAACATCAATATAGTATACTTAACAATGGTAACATTTTGAATATATGGAAAACATATCTTTTTCATGCATATTAGCATTATCATTAGCATATCATTATAATATTAATATAATAATATTAGCATATTATCATTCTGTGTTGTCTTATAAACACTTAGGAAGTTACAAAGCTTTAGAATGCAATTTTAAGTCAACAGTGTTTGTATTAACTTTTCCTTTGCCATCTTTCCTACTTCACTGATACTAAGTTAGAGCCCAGGCGGTAAACAATTCACTCCAGATGGTGCAAATGATGATATGTGGACAGAGTTAAGAAAACAACTACAGATACTAATGTCATGCATTGAATTGTGTCTCCCCAAAATATGTGTCAACTTGGTTAGGCCATGATTCCCAGTATTGTGTGGGTGTCCTTCATTTTGTGATTGTAATTTTCCTATGTATTGTAAATCCTAATCTCTGCCTAAGGATACTGAAGGATCAGGTTTTGTTAAAGAGTATTAGGGTGGGATTGCACCACCATCAGTAAGATCACAGCCCCAATCCAATGTAACGGGAGTTTCCCTGGGATGTGGCTTGTACCACCTTTTATCTTACAAGAGATAAAAGGAAAGGAAAGCCAGCATAGAGTGGGGGGACCTCAAACCACCAAGAAAGCAGTGCCAGGAACACAGTGCGTCCTTTGGACCTGCGGTTCCTGTGCACAGAAGTTCCTAGTCCAGAGAGAGCTGACAGAGAGAGAAAGCCTTCCCCTGGAGATGACACCCTGAATTTAGACTTCTAGCCTACCAGACTATGAGAATATAAATTTCTCTTTGTTAAAGCCATCTACTTGTGGTATTTCTGTTATAGCACCACTAGATAACCAAGACACTACAGTACCTTGAGACAGCTAAAAGACGAAGCCATTACCACCCCCATAAGACTAGAGATGAAGATCACAGACTACAGCCTTCAGTATGGATTGCACTTTAACATAAAGAAAACAAAAATTCTCACAACTGGACCAATAAGGAACATCATTATAAACGGAGAAAAGATTGAAGTTGTCATGGACTTCCTTTCACTTTGATCCCCAATCAACACCCATGGCAGCAGTGGTCAAAAAAATCAAACGATGCATTGCATTGGACAAACCTGCTGCAAAAGACCTCTTTAAAACGTTGGAATGCAAAGATGTCACTTTGAAGAATAAGCTGTGGCTGACCCAAGACGTGATATTTTCAATCGCCTCATGCATGTGAAAGCTGGACTATGAATAAGGAAGACTGAAGAACAATTAATGTATTTGAATTTATGGTGTTGCCCAAGAATGCTGCATATACTATGGATTGTCAGAAGAACTAATAAATACATCTTGGCAGCCAGAATGGCAAAACTTCGTCTCACATACTTTGGACATGTTACCAGGTGTAACCAGTTCATGGAGAACGACATCATGTTTGGCAAAGTAGAGGGTGACAGAAAAGGAGGAAGACCTTCGACAAGGCACACACAGTGGCTGCAAAAACTGGCTCAAGTGTAACAATGATTGTGAGGATGCTGCAGTATCAGGGAGCATTTCATTCTGTTGTACGTGGGGTCTCTATGAGTTGGAACTGACTAGACAGCACCTTACAATAAGCCTAAAGGGCTACAAGGAGAAAATAGTGTAATTAGAGCCCAAGAAGTTGGTAGTTCAAACCCACTCAGCTGCTCCATGGGAGAAAGAGTTAGCAATCTGCTTCCTTGAAGACCACAGCCTAGAAAACCCTATGAGGCAGCTCTACTCTGTCATATGCAGTTGCTATGAGTCAGAATCAGTAACAGAGTCCAGACTATTCACTCATGACAAGATGCTCCAATTTGTCATGCAGTTCATTGGTAGCGGTGTCCCTTCTAGCCAACAACTAGGAAAAAAAAAAAAAAAAAATTGTGGCTCAATTCTGACTTTAAGCCAACTGTTTAATAACCTTTTGTCTTTGGCTCCTATGTGGCATTAAGGAAAAGAAGTCTGATACAATAGAGCACCAATCTGGATTCTGGAAATTAATTTGCAGCACAAGAAGTCCTTACAACACTCATCTAATTTCAATACATAATAGAGAGACTGGCCTTTGTAATGTGAAAAAAAATTCCCAATTTGTCTTTTGTCTTTCCCTATAATGTGCATGCCATATAAAAGATGTTTTCCTTTCAGATGTAGCTGAATTTATCAATCTTTTATAACACATAGATTTTCAGTAAGAGTTAATAAAAAAGTCTTCCTCACTCCAAGGTTATAAAGAAATTCCTCCCTGTTTACTTTCAGTGCTTTTATTCTTTCTTTTTGTTATGTGCTATTCATTATTTTTACTTTTAAACTGTTGATTTTCCTGATTTTGTTTATTTGAATATATTAAACATTAACATAGGTCCAATAAGTATCTCCTCCCACCCCTAATACTCCAATTCAACTTTATTCCCCATTCCCACACATTCTACAGATAACGAATCTCATTATTCTCTGGTTTCTCCTTCCTTCTGATCAAATGAGAAAATACATGTGTATATTCCATTGTTTTCTCTTCTTTCTAACCAGGGAAGGTTATATACTATACATCCTCTTTTGTACTTGCATTTTGCCCTTAAAAATGTATCCCAAAACTTGGTTTCTTGCTTTGAAGGTTCAGGTTTGTGGTTTCATGGGACATCCCAGGTAATTTGGCCTACCATCATTTTTAGTCCTTCTGTTCTATCTCCTAGTTCATTTTGTAGTGTCTGTGGTCTTAAAAGCTTGCAAGCAGCCTCCACGGTACAACAACTGATCTCTATTCGTCTTGAGTAGCACAGGAAGAGGGACTCAGGAACAGGAGGAAGAAAAGGAAGTATGTGCCTAATTGCTTCCTTGAACAACTGCCCCCTTTGCCGTGAGACCAGAAGAACTGGATGGTGCCTGGCTACCACTACTGAACATTTTGATCCTGATTAAAAACGAGTAAAGTACACAATTGAATTCCAAATCCTCAAGTAACGCAGCCTTTCTGAAGTCACAGAGGCTGGATGAGCCCCCGAAACTGCTGCCCTGAGATAATCTTTAATTTAAACCAAGAATATCTCTGAAGTCTTCTTTAAACCAAACAATAGTTTAGCTTAACTATTAAAGAATGTTTGCCTTGAACATCTTACTTTTTTGAAGAACTATTTATATGGTATTAAACTGACCACAGCAACTTGAAAGATGAGATAGGAAATTTCGGGGGCAGTGAATTCATGTTCATAGAGGAAGAACAATTCAGAACAGGAGGGCAAGAATGGCTGCACAACTGAAGGATATAATCAATGTCACTGAATTCTACATGTAAAAACTGTTGAATTGGTGTATGTTTTGCTGTGCATACTTTCAACAACAACAGCAAAAAAGACTCCCTGCATCAGTTCAGAGATATCAATCATAGTTTTTTACAGTGTCAAAAATCCTTATTGTGCAGCTATACCATAGTTTATTGTCCTACATATGAGCATTTGGATTGCTTCCAATATTTTGCAATTATAAATAATGCGGCAAATGAATAACCCTGTGTATTTATTTTTAAACTGCTGGAGTTAAATCTTCAAGACAAAATCTGAAAAGTAGGATGGCTTGGTCAAAATATAAACATAAAGAGTTTTACCAATTTGCAGTCCAACCAACAATGTAATAGCATCTTTTTCCTAACAGCCTCTACACAAAAGTATTGATATAATTTTTCATTTTTACCAATCTGATAGGTAAAAAAATGGTATCTTGGTATAATTTCAATTTGAAAGTGTGTTCTTACAAGTGAAGACGAACATCCTTTCATATGTTTCAAAATCTGTTTACTAAAGTTTCATGGGCACTTAGGTCTATTTCAAGACTTTTATTTATTAAATTCCACCAATCTGAAAAACATGTTTTTTTGTTTGTTTCTGTTAATCACATTAAGACAGTATGAACCTATGTCTCTTTTATTAAAATGTTTTCAAGTCAGTTTTGTTAAATTCCCTTATCTGAAACATGGCATTCTCTATAAAAACGGTCAATAGAAAAATGAGCAAGGGATATGAACAGAGAATTCACAGAAAGAGAAAGAGAACTCTCTCTCTCAAACCTTACTCCTAAGAAAAATAAAAATTAAAATCCCACTGATATGTTATTTTTAAATCATTCATAAGATAGATCTAAAATTTTGATTAAAATGCTTTGTTTAAGAGGTTAAAGAAGAAATGGGCGTGCTCATAAATTACTGATGGGATTGTAGTTAGTTTTATTATTCTTATCATGGCACCGAGAACTTCACTGAACTCTTTATATACAATACTTTGTCCCTCACAATAAAGCCTCATTTAAAAAATTACACATACTCTATCACTGTCTTCATAATCTTTGTATACCCTAGCACAGTGTGGACATAAATAAGTAAGCCTTCACAAATCATTTTGATGAGAGATCTTAATTTAACCTGTTAAAATTCATCTATTCTTCAATATATATACATATATATAGGGACAGTATCTAATGATATTATAAAAATAAAATTTCATTTTAAATTAAGGATTTCCAATGGACTGTAAACTTCGGACATGTAATTCTGATACTCAAGTTACAGTAAACAAATTATCTGAGCTTCAAGTACTTCACCTATAAAATGAGAGAAAAATACAGGAAAAGATACAAAATAATGAATATCAGCAACTAGTGCGACTCCTAACATGGAGTGTAGGTAAATACGAGTAAACATAAAAGCTTATGCTCTCAAAAATCCATTTAGAAATTCACTGAGGTGGATTTCAGGTTTCATTCATAATTTCAAAAAATACAGAAATGTTAATTTTATAAAGAACAAAACTGAAGCAGAACAAAAATGGAATATCCTTAAATGACTTAACAATCATTTTTCTCTATCAGAAAAAGATTAGCCTATAATTCCAGGATGAATTATTTATAACTAATGGTAGGTGAAGTAAAAGTTACATTGCTGGATTGACAGGCTCAGTGTACATCATTTATCCCAACATTCCGTACCTCGACATCCTGAACACTGGATAAAAAAGTTGATTAAATCCAGAAGCGCGATGTCCCTGTCTTGTTTATATGACTCAATCCAGTCATCCACCACAGACTGTAGAAAAAAAATACAAAAATGAAAACTTAAAAAAAAAATTGATATTATAGCAAATAAATTGTCAAAAAAGTTCATGTGGCCTTTTTTGTGTGTCTACTTGAATAGGAAAACTACTTAACTGAAATCATTTCCCTATAGCCAAATAAAAGTAGAGATTTTCTCACTTTTAAAGGCCAATAAATGTTGGGTTATTAAGTCTCAAAGATTTGTTCACACTAGAGCACCATACAAACCTGACCTTACCAATCCTAAGAAGTGTAATAAGCAATGATATTATTAAGCAACTATAGATATTAACATTCAAACTAAATTATATAAATAACACAAAAAATTACACTAATCTTACTTTTACATAGATATAAATTTTCTAAAAAGAGTATCAGGAAATCTATTCTACTAGTAGTATATAAAAAGAATGCAAACCATGTATATCAAATGTAATTTTTTCTTGAATGCAAGGATGGCTTAATATTAGGATCAAATGATTCAATGTATCAACAAAGTAAAGAAGAAAATTAAAATGATATTACAACATCTCAAAAAGGCATCTGATAAAATTCTGCAGCCAATCCCAGTAAGAAGCTTCTAGGAAAACAGAAGCTAGATAAAATCTACTCAAACATGATACAAACAAAGGCTAATAATATATTTGTTGTTAAAATACTTAAGACATTTCAACTAAATAAGAAACAAGGCAGGATGCTCCTCTATAATTATTCAACATAATCTGGAAATCTTTAGTTAATGTAATTAAAACAAAAAAATGAAAAACCAGAAAACTCTCCTCTGCAAGGAGGCCTGTTGGCACAATGGTTAAGTGCTTGACTGATAACTAAAAGTTCAACGATTCTAATCCACCCAGCAGAACCACAGAAGAAAGGACCTGGTGATCTGCTTCCATAAAGATCACAGCCTAGGAAACCCTATGGGGCAGTTCTACTGCTTCCTACAGGGTCGCTATGTGTCATAATCGACTCGATGACACACAGTAACAACTTCTCCCACAGAGAGTAAGAAAATCTAAGAGTGCCTACTATAGTGATTCAAATTATTAATAATAGGAAAATTTGGTAGGACAGCTCACAAAAGATACATGTATAAAATACCTTAATTATGGCAATAATGAAAATAAATAAATAAATGGATGAGTAACCTGTTCACAACTATAATTACCTAAGAATACATTTAAGAAGAGTTTTTTTATAAACATTAAAGACCAAAACTATAAAAACTTATTACAGAATACACAAAAATGACCTAAATATCATTTTCTGAATTAAAAAAGGCTTAGTATCATATGCAATAACGTCTCCACTATTTGTTACACAAATTTAACGTAATTCTAGTTAGCAATCCAACAGGCAGGACTGTTTGAAGTTTTCTTGAGCAATAGCAGCAGGGGGCAGCCAGGGGAAACGTAAAAATAATTTTAAAGTTGTACAAAAACACATTTTTGTGTACTGACATATAATTTATATACAGTAAAATGCAAAAATTTTAAGTTTACACCTTGATGGAATTTTTACAAATACATATGCCTGTGTAACCATAACCAAGATGAGGACATAAAACATTTCCGTCACTGAAACAGGTTTCCTCACAGTCAGTACTCACCCCCAGACCACAGTGTAATTAACATTCTGACACTTAACACCATGAGATTAGTTTGACACGTTTTTGACTACAATAAATGGTATCCTACAGTGTATTATTCTTTTTGTGTCTGACTTCCTTCATTCTAAGTTGTATCAGTGAGATTGCAGATATCGATAGTTCTTTTTTGTACTGCTGAGTAGCATTTCATTGTATGAATACGCCACAATTCATTAAATATTCTACTATTGATGGATACGAAGTGTGTTTCCAGTTTAGTGCTATTACAAATATAATCATTATGAACATTAACTACACGCCTTTTGATTAACATAAACATTCTTTTCTTTTGTCTATATATCTAGTAGCAGACTAGTTAAGACAAAGGATACATGTATTTCAGGTTTAGTAGACACTGCCAAACATTTTCCCAAAACAACAGGTATAGTAAATTATACTTCCACCAGCAATGTATGAAATTTCCAGGTACTCCACATCTCGCCAACACTAAGTATCGTCAATCCTTTTAATTTAACTCTTCTGAATGGGCTTACCTTTTTAATGACCTCTTCTGTGAAGAGAAACTACTTTTCCTTCTTACAAATTAAAGAGAGGGCTTTTTCTTAACTGCTGATATGCATTAACACTTTGTCTTATCACATTAGTGTCTACGGGGTTTTGTTTTACTGAATAGAAAATTAGAAAGATGATTACAGATGGTACGAGTGGGTAAAAAAAAAAAAAAAGAGACTAGCAAGGTGTCTATTCAAGGTTCAGCTCTGTGTGAGGCCCAGTGGACCGGGAATGGTGGTGATGACTAGAGAGAGCTGGTCAAGGTTAACCTTGACACACAGGGCCCACACAGAAATGCTGCTCCCCGGATAACAAACTGGCACAAGGCTGGCTAAGAAGTCTTTTCTCTGCTTCTACATGGGGCCCAGCACTGTGAAGGCAGTTTGGAGATGATGACAAACATCTATTTAAATTCCAAAGTGATAGTATTAATTTATACTCCCATCAGTAATACTGAAGAGCTCAAAACATTTTGAGTGAAGACTAGTAGGCAGGAACTTACGTCAGAGTGTTAAAATTGACTACAAAAGTATCAAAAACAAAAGAGCGTGAAAACAATGTAGGAACAGACAAGCAGAAGAAAACAGAGTCCAGAAATAGATCCCGGTATACATAAAGCTTAAGTTATGACAGCCCTCGTGGCAGAGTGGTTAAGAGCTCAGCTGCCAATCAAAAGATCGGCAGTTTGAATCCACCAGCTGCTCCTTGGAAACCTATGGGGCAGCTCTACTCTGTCCTACAGGGTAGTGATGAGTCGGAATCAACTAAATGGCAATGGGTTTAAGTTATGACAAAGGAGACATTTCAATTTTAGAAAGAGAAGGATGGTTTATTTAATAAATGATAGTGATATAATTGGTTACTCATCCAAAAGTAAATAAAGTTAAACTTTAAAAAGGTATCAGAAAGCTGTGGAGGCAAAGGAATCTAAAGAACTAAACCCCAGAGAGGGATGAGTCTTTCTAAAGCTGGCAGAAATTGATGGCTGCTAGACACATTGCCAAGGTTGAGTACAAGCGGGTGGATGATGCAGCCTGTCATCCTACAGATGACCTTGACTAGGGTAAGAATACACACGGAAAAAAAATCACATAAAGCACACTATAATCAATTGTTAAATATCCTTAATAAACAGAAAAATTTTAAAGCAGCTGGAGAGTGAATAAAGGATAGCAAAGGATAAAAACAATGGTACATTTTCATCAAGAAGAATGCATACCTGTAGATAATGGAATGACCCGTCAATGGAAAAAAACCTGTCAATTCAGAATTTTTTTTCCATCAAAAACATCTTTCAAATGAAGACAAAATAAAAACTAAAAACAAAATGAAACCCTGAGAATGTGTCAGCCCCCCCCAAAAAGAAGTTTGTTGACTGAAAGAAAACCGTACTAGATAGAAATATGGAATTACAGAAAAGAGTATCAAGAATACTAAGTAAGGGGAGTACTTAAAAAAAAAGGGCTTAGTCTAGTCAGAAAAACAATATTTGAAAATAAGAATTCACTGAGTAGGCTTAGAGCAGGATAAATTTAACAGGAAAAGGTCAGTGAATCTGAAACAGGTCAATATATCTAAGCTGAGAGAAAAATAAAAATTTTAAAAACTAGTGTGTAGAAGACCTATGTAAAAAATGAATCTGTATAAAATATGTGCAACTGTTTCCAGAAGGGGAAGCATGAATACGGCAGAAATTACTGGATGGCATAATAGTCAATTTTCAGAAACTAAGGAAGATATTAGCCCACTGATCAAAGAAGCTTGATGAATGACAAGTAGGGTAAATACAAAGAAGAGCATACAGAAGTATCACAGAAATACTGCTGAAAACCAAAAATAAAGA
The DNA here is from genome assembly GCF_030014295.1 of Loxodonta africana. NCBI lineage: Eukaryota > Metazoa > Chordata > Mammalia > Proboscidea > Elephantidae > Loxodonta > Loxodonta africana. The sequence goes on along the minus strand of NC_087367.1, from coordinate 41,774,298 downwards.
GGAAATCTTAAAATCATTAAGTGGGAAAAAAAGACGTTACATCGAGGATAACGATAATCACAATGACTGCACATCAGAAACAAAGAGAGCCAACACACAAGAGAACAATTTAAATTTTTTAAAAAACCAAACTGCTCAACGAAGTATAATTTAAATGGCAAAAATAATCTGCAGATATAAAGGCAAAATAAAGACAATTTCAGACAAATAAAAGGTGAGAAAATTCATCACCAGAAGATCTGGACCAAAGAAATTCAGACTGAAGGAAATAATCCCTGATAGAAACACAGATGTAAAGAGTGAAGAACACCCAAAAGAGTACATCTATGGGTAAACTCTTCAGAAAATTCTGACTTATAGAAGCATGCTAATGTTCTACGTACTCAAAAAATTAAAATCAATACAGACAGGAAGGGGAAAAAAACTAACTGAAAGTAAATGGAAACACGAGCCCAATTATACTTCAAATGAATACTATAATCACACTGAAAGACAAAATAAACGTAAGAAGTAATACAATGGACATTAAAACTAGGAGAAATTTTGTTGAGGACTACGATATTGGCATGGTCTTAAAATATCCTCCCAGAGACTACTTACATGGTGCAAAGAGAAAAAAGTAGTTAATTATATCGTAGAAAAATCACATCTTACATTGACTTATTGATCAAAATGAACATCACTAATGAGTGGCAGATGGACACTGTGTGCCTCCAGATGTGATACCCTAAGAAGGAAACAGTATCACCTATGTAGTACTCAGCTGAGAATGCATTAATCATTAGGAAACAACAAACTCAAAGTGAGCTATGTTCCATTTAAAAAGAGGGGGACGATGTCATTAACATAGAAGACAAAGTCTATAGTCTAAAACGTTCAGAGAAAAAGTTTGCCAATCCCTGATCTAGAGTAACGCATTTAAAAATAACACAAGAAAACCTAACTAAAAAGTAAACAGAAGGGGCAAATAAAAAGCAAATAGTAAGATGACAGAGTTAAAGCCAACCACACAAGTAATTACATTAAATGCAAATGAAATAAACACTCCTCTTAAAAGACAGAGACTGTCAGACTAAATAAAAAGAGCCAACTACATGATGTTTACAAAAGACACACTTTAAATGTAACAGTACAAATAGGTTGCCCTAAGAGGATGAAAAATAAATTCCATGTAAACATTAACCATAAGAAATCTGTCATGGCTATACTCATATCACACAAAGTAGATATCAAAACAAGGAGTATTACCAAAGATATTATAAAATATACCTACTATGCTTCATAATAATAAAACGCTAAATTCATCAATAAGATACAATTCTAAATTTACATATAGCAGATAACAAAAGTCTCAAAATACATGAAGCAAAAATTGCCAGAACTAAAGGAAGAAATAGACAAATTCACAATCATGGTTGAGATTCTTAACAAAACTCTCTCTATAACTAATAGAACAAAAAAAGTCATTAAGTACACAAAAAAATTGAATAACATTACTTATATATGTCATCTAATCGACATTTGGCGCCCTGGTGGCATTGTGGTTAAGCATTTAGCTGCTAACCAGAGGTCAGCGGTTCTAATCTACCAGCTGCTCCCTGGAAACCCTACAGGGCAGTTCTACTCTGTCCTATAGGGTCACTATGAGTCAGAACTGACTGGACGTCAATGGGCAGTCAACATTTATAAAACATAACACCAACAGTGACAGACTAAATATTCTTTTCACGTATACATACAACATTCACTAAAACAGGCCACAAAACAAGTCTCAATGAGTTAAGAACTAAAACAGTACAAAGTAGATTTTCTGGTTACAATGGTTTTAAAGCAGTAATCACTACAAAAAATAAAACAAAAAAACACTTGAATAAAATACTCCAAAATTTTATATTTGATAATGAGAAAATATTTTGAATGCAATGATAATGAAAATATAACACATCAAAATTTGTAGAATGTAGCTAAAACAGTGTATCTTAGTGATCTAGCGCTGCTGTAAGAGAAATACCACAAGTGGATGGCTTTAACAGAGAGATGTATTCTCTCACAATCTAGCAGGTTACCAGTCCAAATTCAGGGCATCAGCTCCAAGCGAAAGCTTTCTCTGTTGGCTTTGGAGGAAGGTCCTTGTCATCAATCTTCCCCTGGCAGAGGAGCTTCTCAGGCTTCCGAGTCCAAAGGAAGCCCTCTGCTTCCGGTACTGCTTTCTTGGTGGTATGAGATCTCCATGTCTCTCTGCTCACTTCTCTCTTTTATATCTCAAAAGAGATTGACTTAAAGACGCTGTCTGAAGCATGTAGTGCTGCCACAACAGAAATACCACAAGTGGATAGCTTTAACAAACAGAAGTTTATTCTCTCACAGTCCAGTAGCCAGAAATCTGAATTCAGGGCGCTGGTTCCAGGGGGAAGCTTTCTCTTTCTGTCCGCGCTGCAGGAAGGTCCTTGTCATCAGTCTTCCCTTGGTCTGGGAGCATCTCAGGGCAGGAACCTCAGGTCCAAAGGACACACTCTGCTCCCGGCACAGCTTTCTTGGTGGTGTGAGGTCCCCATGTCTCTCTGCTCGTTTCTCTCTTTTACATCTCAAGAGATTGGCTTAAGACACTACCTAATCTTGCAGGCCTCATCAATGTAACTGTCAATAATCCATCTTATTACATCATAGTGATAGGATTTACATATAGGGAAATCACATCAGAAGGTAAAATGACAGACAATCATACAATCATCACACAAGGGAACCATGACCTAGCCAAGTTGATAAGACATTTTTGGGGGATACAATTCAAACTATGACACAGCGCTTTGGGAAAATTGTAAAGTTTTAAATATTAATTTTTATTATAAAAGGTCAAAATCAATGATCTAAATAAGCTTCCATCTTAAGAAATTAACATTACATTCCAATATGGGTTGATCTTCATTTGACGCAAAGAGGGAAATCCACTTGATCAACAAAGGATTTATATCTGAACATTAAAATTTAAAACTTAAATCGGAATGTTAATTCTGGTTCATCTAGTTCTATCCAGAATTAACGGAAAAATAACAATCATCTAAGTAAAATTTGGAGCCCTGGTTGCCCAGTGGTTAAGAGCTTGCCTGCAGAGCAAAAGGTTGGCAGTTCAAATTTACCAGCCACTCCTTGGAAACCCTATGGGGCAGTTCTACTCGGTCCTACAGGGGCACTGAGTCAGAATCAACTCGATGGCAAGGGCTTTTTTTGGTTTTAAGTAAATTTTACTTAGATTTATAAGTAAATTTAACTCACAGGCATGTAAGTAATTTTATTCAGGTAAAATTCGTGAATACCAAGTATTATGGATTGAATTGTGTACCCCAAAACATGAGTTGTAAATCCTAACCCCTATACCTGTAGTTATACTCCCATTTAGGAATGGGTTTTCTTTGTTATATTAATATGGTAGTATTAGTGTAGGGTGTGTCTTAAGTCAATCTTTTTTGAGGTAGACATTCCCCCAAATACAGCAGAGAAAGCCTTCCCCTAGAGCCAGCACCCTGAATTTAACCAGCAACCTAAACTGTCAAAAAAAAAAAATTTGTTTGTTAAAGCCACCCACTTGTATTTCTGTCACAGCAGCACTAGAAAACTAAGACACCAAGAAAAAAGAAAATCTTAATAAATACCAGGACCAATAAATAACAAAACAATCCAGACAACATACATAAACTCTGCCCCTACATACAGAGCATCTACTCAGCATTCAGTGCCTCACTCTTAAGGTAAGCAAACAGCCAACAAACATAAGACATTTAAGGAAAGCCTCTGCAAGAATTATCAATTTATTCACTTTCAGCTTCAAATTTACTCTTTGGTATATGCTCTGCAATAATGAACTAGACTCTATAAACACTTATCAGTAGAGGGCTCTGGAAGAACACTGCAGGAGAAAGGGGGCTCTCTTCCTGTTCCTGCTTTTTCTTACTCTCCCTTCACGGTTTGTTAGCATGGAGTGTATATAGGAAAATCCAGTGGCAATCTGTCCCTACCACAGAGTACAGTTCTTTGGCAACTTCATAGCTCCACCCTGGGACTGGTAACTGCCCTCTTGATAAATCCTTCCTAGTATGGACACTAGCACACTCCAGACCTCATGCTGGCAATAGGGCCCTGTTTTCCCTTCTACACATATTCTATCAAATACAACAGGATTGTACTCCACAGAGTGTGGTTTCATGGTACCCAACAACTATGAACCAGCTCTGGCCCAGACAGCCCAGTGAACTTCTCTGCCATTGCACTGGCTGCAACCACACCTTCTCCAACAAGGTCTTGAAGCCCAGCCTAGAGAAGGGTGGGCCCCTCTTCTAAGTTTGTCTTTTCTTGGGAACTTTCCTTCAGCTGTAGTGTATCCTTTAGCATTATCTTTATATCCTTATACGTATTCCTATTTCATAGTTTAGTAATTCCTTACAGTATATTTTACCTGTCTAAATTACTGCGTGGTTTCTGAATCCTGACTGAACCCAGATACAGAATTGGTCCCAGGAGAAAAACTCAAAAAAAACGAGATCTGGGGATAATATTGGTCATGCTCATGGGACTAACCACAGGGCTAAGTTCCTTGCCAAGGAAATGGGATGCTAGTAATCTATGATATGCAGTAGCTTCAGAAAATTAAACTATCATTGCAGTTGATTACGAAGTGCCAAATGAAGCACGTACTTTGGGACCACAGTGGCTGCTATACTTGACCATTACATCAGCACTAATGACTATAACACAGTAGTGTAGGATGAGAAATTGACAAGCTTAGATCTATTAATTCTCAGCTTAAGTCACATTCTGAGAAACAGAGAGCCTCCATGATAATATACTAATATATATATAATTATATAAAAAACAAAACCCACTGCCGTCAAGTCGATTCCGTAATATATAAAATAAGAGTAACAAGATAATACAAGAATCTTTTGTTTCTTATAGGCACACAGCTAATGCTGCTGAAAATCACACTGAAATTTTAATTCTGTAGGTTGCTGAATTATAACATTTGAATTCAGACTCACCATATTTCTCATGTGAAAGTCAGAATCTTAATAGGGAAAGAGTAAGATTCTGAAACTTGGAACAGAGACTTCTGCTTGGACCAGATGAAACTGACAATTCTGAACTCCCCCAAGTAATTCTGAGCCTCCCATACTGGTGGAAAAAGATGGATATTCTATACTGGTAACGGCTAACTACATAAATTATTTAAACAAATGAATCATTTCCTTTGCATTTGCTTTTTTAAGTCTAAAATCCAATACCTTTTCTCCTAATTATTTACTTGTTTATGTTTAATGCTTTAACACATCTAGACTTTACTATGATATATGGTATAAAAGCTCAGTATAGTTTTTCCAAGTTAGCTAATTGTCAATTTTGTAGAGGAAAAATGTAGCAGACAGACATTATTTATAGCATTAATTATTATACATACTTGGGTCTGTTTCTGTTCAACTGATCATCTGCCAATTGTTGAGTCACTAACATTTTTATTTTCTGTAGTTTTAAGATGCAGTCTACCAAGTGGTAGGGCAAGTCCTTCATTACTCTTAATTTTCTAAGTTTTGTTGGCTACTTAGGTGGAGTTTGTTTTTTTTAATCATTTTGGCAAGTTCCAGAATAACCTAAGACTTTGATTGGTGTTGCATTACATATATCAATTAATTTTCAAAGATTTTTAAAGGAAATATAAAGTGATAATAAATATTTGGCGGAAATGTAACATGACTTAATTCTAATCAAAAAACACAAATTGTGCTATTTTTGTCTCTAATAATGCCAAAAAATACTTTAAAATCATGAGCCTCAGTGTTGCCAGGGGTTTGCAAAATAAGTTATCTTCAATGTTGGCAGGAATAGGTAATATTTATCCAAAGATTTAAATTCTAATATTTTTAGACCAACAGCCCTAGTTACATGGATCAACTAAAGAGAATGAGATTGGCATCAAGATTTTTAAACAGTCCATTTTGTTTATGAAAATGAAAAATTATGAAACAATGAAAATAATAATGGTACCTCCAAATTAGGAAACACCATGTATTAAAAAGTCCTATATTCAAGGAATATTGATAAAGCAAAAGCTAATCATTCCACATTTATAAATTAGACAGACTTTTAGTATAAAGCCAGAATATCAGACATACACTAAAATATTAAAAATGGTAATTGTGAATAATGCTTTTCTTTTCCTTTAAAAACATGTTACAATTTTCTAATAAGAGTGTATGTGAGTTACACTTAACAATAAGCATTTTTTAAAATTATACATCCAAAAAGATATTACGTGTCAACTATTTACTAAGTGCTTACTATATGGATTTTACTGCAGGAGGTGGCACAGCGGATACAAAAATTGTTTCCTCAATTGAAAGGTTCATCAACAGATAAATCAATAAATAAAATGTGGTATATGCACACAATGAAATATTACTCAGCCATAAATACTACTCTTCATGAGAGAAAGTCCTGATGTATGCCACAACATGGATGAACCTTGAAATCATGCTCAGCGAAATAAGTCACAAAAGGACAAATAATGTATGCTCTCACTTACATGAAATAAGCAAATATATAGAAACCCAAGATTATGAGTAGTTACTGGGAGTAGGAAGAAGGGAGAAAGGGTGAGTTTCTGCTTAGGGGGCCCTGAGTTTATGTTAACAGTGGTGGAATAATTTGGAAAAGGATAGCAAGAACGATTGCACAACTTTAAGGATATAATGAATGTTACTGAACAGTACGTGTAGAAATTTTTGAGTTGGCTTATGTTTTGTTATGTATATTTTCACCACAATGGAAAAAAAGTTTTCTTTTTAAGGTTAAAAAAACCTGCTTGCCTTTGTTCCTGATACCCAAAAACATTTAATCCTGTCCCCCCATTCTGCTCTGGTAGTGAGAAAGTGGGAAGGGTCAAAAATCTATAAATGCGTAGCTAGTTGCTTGGAGTGACAGAAGCTCATTTATAAACTTGATTGGAAGAGACTCATCACACTTTGAGATATGAGGGTGTCTGCCTCACATTCAACAGATGCTTTTCAAGTAATGGAAAACCTGGTGGCATGGTGGTTAAGTGTTACAGCTGCAAACCAAAAGGTCAGCTGTTCGAATCCACCAGGTGCTCCCTGGAAATTCTATGGGGCAGGTCTACTCTGCCCTATAGGGTCACTGTGAGTCCCAGTCCGACTTTGCCAGCAACGGGTTTGGTTTTTTTCAAGTAACAGTTGACTTTAACCACTTGTTTCCCAGAAAGCCATCATCAGCAGGATCTGATAGCTCAAAATGGAAAACAAAATATTCTCTCTTAGTTGCTAACGGTATGTCAGACTTTGTGTTTGGATTATATAAATTAGTGACTTCAAACTGTCTGCATTTCACAAACAAGCAAATCACAAAAATTAATTTGAGAAGTGAGCAGAGGGTTGCCAACAATTTAATAGTAAAACAAAAGAAAAAGGAAACAAACAAAAAAGGTACAAAGGGATACTTGTTACCTCTTGAGAGATAAAAGGTGGAGCTGGCCACACCCAGGGAAACTTCCTTTACATTGGATCAGGGATGTGACCTGGTAAAGGTGTTACAATCCCACCCTAATCCTCTTTAACATAAAATTACAATCACAGAATGGAAGGCAGCCACAGAATACTGGGAATCATGGCCTAACCAAGTCAATACATACATCTTTGGGGAGATGTAATTCAATCCATGACAAGCATTCTGAACTTCTTTGGTTCTTTGTATAACCACACCATTGCCTTTATTATAAGATATAATGGTATAAAAAGGAACCAACTAAGAATGTCCAAATGAGTTATTTTGATTAACCTGATAATCTTATTCTAAGCAGTAGTATATTACATAAACTCTCTAATATGCATTTAATTTGGTGAAAGGGACATTACATATGCTTGGCAAGGTCTTTCCTTGCTCAAGATACGACCACTCAGAATCACCTACCTTAAAACCTTTTTTCTAGCCACACCTAAATTTTGACATAATGTATTCTAGAATATGATATCAATGTTTAACTCAATAGCTGCTAATGGAAAGACTGATGCATCGAGTCCACCCAGAGGCTTCTCTACTTTCGGGGACAGGGGAGGGACGGTACGGCTACTTAAAACACTATGGAGCAGAGTTCTACTCCGACGCATATGAGGTCACCATAAGTCACAATCAACTTGACAGCAACTGGTATCGGTGCTAATAACTGAAGGATATCAGTTACTAATAAGGAAACCAAGGGTGGAAGATACTTAGTGACTTGCCGAAGACCACAGCTAAACAATGACAAATTTCTCTGTCTTCTAATAGTTCAGTATTCGTCCAACTATAGAATGAATAGTGGGGGGCAGGCGGAGGTCTGTTATAGTTCGCAATCAGCTTTAAAAACATCTGGAAGTCTGTATTGAGTGTCCAAACAATTTTTAAGTCTAATTTTATTCTGAACCCTGAAGCCAATAGATCTCTTAAAATGACTATGTCATCCCTATCATCTACAACCATTCCAAAACATGAAGTTCTTCTGTAAAATGCCATACAACTCTTGGTTTCCCTTAATTCGTTCTTCTACTGATCTTCCTTCCCAATTATTTCCACTGAAAACATCTGGAACTAGCAGTTCATCATAAAATTCCTCTACATATTCAACCAGTTCACAAAAACTCCCTGCACCTCCTTGGCACTATCTGAAATTTGGCTGTTTTCCTCCATGGCCTCAGAACAATATACTGCTTCCTTTTAGTGCTCTATGGTAACCACTGTCTCCTAGCTGCATCCAGGCCAAACTGATACCACTGACATTCTAAACTGATCAGCTTTTAAGACCCTTGCCAAGTGGTTTCCCTTCCTAGCACCATGTCTCATTCTTGTAATACATCAGCCTTTTGAATCACCACCCTTCCTTTTACCCCACTTCCTATTTGTTTCTTGGTTCACAGTCTTCTCTACCCTAATTTAAGCCATCATCCTGAATCATTTCAACATCTTTACTGAAAATACATTTGAGTCATAATTTTTTATATTTCTATAGATTTTATGTTCATCAATACTTTTACTTTAAACTCTCCATTCACAGCCTAGGCATCTGGGAACTACTCTATATTTAATGTCATAAATTTCCAAACTACCTGGTATGACCTTAAGTCCCTGTCCATTTAGCATATAATCCTTTACCCACACAATATCTCTCCAGCTTCATCTGCAACTTTAGGCCTGTAACCTCTCCCTTTATTTTCATTTCATTTCCTATTCAAGGGGTGTCATTATAGTTTATCAGATAAACTAGGACAATTTCATAGGGTGAAAGAGAGTGCTATTAATAATTATGTCAGGTAAAGGTTGTCCTAAATTCTAAATTCTATAATACACCATTTAAATCTCTTAGTCACTTGGTGGTGAGTCTGGCTTCAACTACTATTGAAGACAATTCCAGAATTTCTGCTCAAGTACCAGAAAGCTAGAGTTAAAGTTATTTTAGTTAACTTTTTCTCCTCTGTTTCACTCCAGAATTTATCAATTCCTTCTATAACTTATGAAGAAACGACATACTAGAAACACTTCAGAAACCTAATAGTTCTAAAATGATTAAGAAAAATAACATTCTTTTTTTTAAAAAAAATCCTGCCAGTGTTTAATAACTGACGAATAATTTGCTGCTGAATGTAATGTGGGAAAATGATGTGAAATGGCTGGTTATGCAGGCTGAATAAGCGACATCATGACAGACAACTGTAATGAAAATACACCTGCCTTGTTGTTAATGCATGAGCTGTGATCGTACAGTGGGTAACATCTTTTTCAAAGCAGAGTATTTGTCCATGATTGGTCTTCTGGGATCAAAACCCAAACCCATTGCCATCAAGTCAATTCTGACTCATAGCGACCTTATAGAACAGAGTCGAACTGCCCCATACAGTTTCCAAGGAGCGCCTGGTGGATCTGAACTGCCGACCTTTTGGTTAGCAGCCATAGATCTTAACCACTACACCACCAGGGTTTCCAAAAACCAAACCCACTGCCATCGAGTCGATTCCGACTCACAGCGACTCTATAGGACAGAGTAGAACTGTCTCACAGGGTTTCCAAGAAGACCCCGGTGGATTCAAACTGCCGACCTTTTGGTTAGCAGCTATAGCTCTTAACCACTATGCCACCAGGGTTTCCAAGATGGAATTTCTGAGATCAAGTAACCTAAATTATGAAATACTGTTATATTCATAAACAAAGTCAGGCTATAAATAATCCAGCTACTGCCGTCGAGCTGATTCTGACTCGTAGTGACCCTATAGGACAGAGAACTGCCCCATAGAGTTTCCAAGGAACACCTGGTAGATTCGAACTGCCAACCTTTTAGGTAGGGGCCGTAGCACTTAACCACTACACCACCAGGGTTTCCAGGCTATGAATACTCTAAGTAAATGCTCTTCTATCACATCACCCAGAGTAACCCTGTGATTACCTCCATTCCTGTTAAACATGCTGTTCTTAGTTAAAATAAAGGGTATACGTGATTTTAGTCTTTGTTATTTGTTTAAAATGAAGATGAAGGACCTCGGCACAATCAAGTTCAATGTCACAAGATGATACCATTCACAAGGAGAAGCTAGCAAGGAACGTTATCTCTGAGTAATGGGTGAAGATCACGAGGGGAATTATGACACCTAAAACACCCAAGTTAATTTAAAGCCATAAAGCCTAAGTGTGTGTACGACAGCAAGTACATGAGGGTTTTAACTCTCCAGTATGTTTGTTCAGGTGGTCCTTTCTAGCCAACTTAATTTAAAGCCATAAGTTTGTGTACATAAGCAGTATACAAAAAAAACAACAACAATGTGTTTACTAAAAGCTGAAAAAAAGCTGAACAGATGAAAAATAGTAGGTACCTTTGGACGTAGCTGAATAGTGGCTAAGAAAATTCCTAACTAGAATTCGTAATCTTCAGGACACTAGTTCTAAGTAACATATAGGCGATGAATGTTCTTGCCTAGCACTAATCAGCAGCTTTTATAACGTACCATGTGTTGGAGAAATTAAACAAGATCAAAAAGATATTACTGAATGTCTAGCAACTGATGAATGAACAAAATGTGGTATATATACACCAATGGAATATTACTCAGCCATAAAGAGAAAGGAAGTCTGATGTATGTCACAACATCAGTGAACCAGAGGATATTATGCAGAGGACATTATGTCTGAACTAAGACAGACACAAAAGGAAAGACTGTATGATATCACTTATATGAAATAAACAAAAATAAAAGGGGTGTGGTGTCAGACCTCAGGGGGAAGAGAGAGAATAACCACCAGTATCAGCCCAAAGCTGATTCTTATGAGGCAGAGTTCAAACATACCTCTCCACTTTCCAACCTTTTTACCAATTCTGACACCAGCTGTCCCTCCCACAGCAGTCTCTACTTCTCTGCTGGGTTTTATAATTTACTGCAATGTCCACACAGAACTCACAGGCCATACTCACGATTATCGGATTTCTTAGTGGAGTAACAGGTTACAATTCAGCATCAGAATCAACTTGGAAGTAACAGAAACAACTCAGGATACATTCCTTCAATCAAGATAACTTCTTGGCTGCTACCACTGGGCCCTTGCTCTAGGCCTGGGCCCTCACTCCTGCAGGTGTAACAAAGCTCTTTAGCTCCACCTACAAGTACACAGAGGCACCTACTCTGCCAGCAAGCCTCCTATACGAAGGCTCTTTCACTCTTGCCTTGTGGGCTGGGAAGCCCACCGTAGCCACCTTGCTCTGTGGGCCAGGTTCCTGCCATCTAGAGCCGCTGCCACCTACAGTATTACATCTCTCCCTGTCTCCTGGGTCTAGGAGGTTCTTATGGCAGGGACCACAGGTCTACAGGGCACGCTCTGCGCCTGGCTCTTCTTCTTCATGGCAGTGAACCCCCCCAACCTCTGGGATTGGCTCACTTTAAGCCTAGCAGGATGGCAAAACTGACCAATCCCCTACAAGTGTTCTATGCACCTTATCTGCATGGTCCCACCCCTGAAAAGGTTCTACGCACTTTATTTGCATTAGCAAAGCTGTTAAATCCCCTTGATGGCCCACTAGTACCTTACTTGCATAATTCCAACCAAAATATTTTGTGACAATCACAAGACCATCACTAGAGGGGCCCTATGACAGCAGTTCACTGCACCACAACAAATATGTTGAAATCACTAAGTAATTAGAGGTTACCAAAGGTGGGAAGGAGAGGGAAGTGGTGGTTTCTGCTTATAATGCACTGAATGTATGTTAACGGTGGTGGAATAATTTGAAAAAAAGATACCCAGAATGGTTGCACAACGTAATCAGTACCACTGAAGCATACAAACAGAAATTAATACTGCATGTTTTTTGTTGTATGTATATCACTATAATCAAAAATAAAAATAAAGGTTGTATGTTTTTATATATATATACATATGTATGTACACGTGTGTATATTTATACATATTTTTGTACAATATACAAATATATATATATACACACACACCAAAAATCCAAACCCAGTGCCATCGAGTTGATTCTGACTCATAGCGGCCCTATAGGATGGGTAGAACTGCCCCACAGAGTTTCCAAGGAGCGTCAGGCGGATTCGAACTGCTGACCCTTTGGTTAGCAGCCGTAGCACTTAACCACTACGCCACCAGGGTTTCCTATAGATATACATATTTTTTATAGATATATATAGTGGTACCGTCCCTCTATCTAAAAGTAACTTTAGTGTGGCCACGATGGCCAACTGTCCAAATTTGTGTTCTCCCTTCTATAGCATGCACTGAAACTGGGAAGCAGCTATTCAGTCACAGGCTACATTACCCAGGACACCTTACTGTATGATACGTTCTCATCAGTGAAATGTAAACAGAAGTGCCAAGGCTTCTAAAAAGTAAGTACCCCTTCACCACTCTCTCCCCTTCCACCAACTGATTACGAACAACCATGAGGCTCTAGGGATGAGAGGTCAGAAAAGAGATGGAGCCTGGACCCCTAAATTATCATATGAAGGAAATATGCTTGCCAATAACACTAGTATTGGATGGATATATAAATGAGAAAGTAATGTCTATCATGATAAGTCACCGACATGCTGAGGTTTATTTTTTTACAACATGTACTATTACCTTAATATTTGTAGTTTCCAGAACTGTTTGGGACAGGTTAAAGATTAATCAAACCAAGGGGAAGAAGCAGAAATTTATCAAATTCTTTTTATATTAACATTCTCTCTCATAAAAAATATCCTTAACATACTGCCCAACAAATACCAAAACTCAATGCTCTCTTCATTTGCTCATTTTTCAAATGGGGTTGGTAATCAGCAGTGAAACAAGTAAATATACATACATCTTTGAGAAACTAAAGACAATGTAACAATTCAGTTATTATATAACTAAACCAAAAAGCTGGGCAAAGTGCGATTTATGCTTAGAGCTTTCTTACTCTTGTAGTCAACACAAGAGTTAAGCTTTAAGTGACAGTGAGATGACACTAAACTGGTTGTAAAACATCTTGGACATGTTCCAAATGTCAGCTTAAGATACGCGCAAGATGCTGAGATGTGGCCACAGAGCCTAGAGAAGGAAGGATTTTCAAGGTAATCCAGATGAATCTAATAAGGGGATCAGCAATGACAGCTGTATAAAAATTTAATCAGTTCTTTTAGGAGAAACCATGAGCTATAAAATCTGAACATGTCTGAAGATCATATAAGATATGGTTACTCTTAAAATATGTATGCTGGTTTGATAATACATTGATTGATCTAACTATTCAATTACCAGTTACAAAGTTCCATTTATTCCATCTGCCTCTTAGGTATAATACCCTCCAGGGCCAAAAAATGTGTTTTGCTGTTGTTGTTGCATAATCTGACCCAAGTTCAAATTCCATCTTTTATTTTATGCTTTCTTTGTATTTTATTAAATTTCATTAAATTCTTTCATATTAAGAAAATCACAGCAAAATTATCTAAGACAATATATGTACAGGCAATTTTACAAAACATTCATAGTATCAGTTGTAATGGGGTGAGCTTAAGAATGAACACTGACCTTTTCTGTAGTCTCTTCTCTCAAAAAATGTGTTTAGGTAGCTAAAATAAGATCTCCTTTTAAGTGAGAGGCATATGCATTGGTGGTATAACTGACATTAAATACGGGTCCAAATAAAGTCAAATTTTCTTCTCATCCAGAAGAACTCAATAAACTAGTGGGATAGTTCAGGATGATAATGCCAATCTTTTACTTGTAATGAGTTAGAACTAATCAAAATAATTTAAATCCAAGAAACAAAACACTGTTCCTCATGAAAACTCATCTAGGCCTTCAAAAGTATTCTATTTTTCTCTAATTATCTTGGGATGTCATCTGAGCTTTTATTTTACACATCAAACACATCATTCAATGAAGACCCCTTATCTGCCTTTCCTTAATTTAAGAGTCAGATTTCTTGTCCCTGGACCAAGAAGAAGAAAAAGAAATGTGAGAAAAATTCTTCAAGAGAGGGTGGGACATGAAGCCAGAAGAGTAGGCCCGGGACTTGAATGTACTGAACTGGAGGATGCGTGGGTGGAGAAGTGTAACCTGAAGAAAAGATTGGGGACGCTGTTAGAGAAAGTACCTTACCTTGGACCAACAGAACAAAACACTGTCCAGTCCTGTGCCATTCTCATAATCGTTATTGTTATAGCCACTATGTCAATCCACCTCGCTGAGTCTTCCTCTTTTTCGCTGACCCTCTACTTTAACCTGTCCAAAGTATGTGAGATGAAGTCTTGCCATCCTTGTTTTGTTTCTAATGAACATTCTGGCGGTACTTCTTCCAGGACAGATTTGTTCATTCTTCTGGCAGTCCGTGGTATATTCAATATTCTGTGCGAATATTCAAACTGATCGGTTCTTTTTCGGTATTTCCTATTCATTGTCCAGATAACATATGCATATGAGGCAATTTAAAATATCATGACTTGGGTCAGGCACACCTTAGTCCTCAAAATGACATCTTTGCTTTTTAAATGCTTTAAAGAGGTCTTTTAAAGGATTAATGGCTTTGAACTTTACTAAGCAATTCTTTATAGTGCTCTGTGTATTCCTTCCATCTTCTTTTGATGCTTCCTGTGTCATTCAGTATATTGCCATACACTCCTACAAAATTGCAACTGAAGGCTTGAATTTTTTCTTGTTCTTTCAACTTGAAAAATGCCAAGCGAGTTCTTCTCTTTTGGTTTTCTAACTCCAGGACTTTGCACATTTCATTATAATATTTTACCTTGTCTTCTTGAACTGCCCTTTGAAATCTTCTGTTCTGCTCTTTTACGTCATCATTTCGCTTTAGCTACTTTACATTCAAAAGCAAGTTTCAGAGTCTCTTCTGAACAACCACTTTGGTCTTTTCTTTTTTCCTGTCTTTTCAGTGTCCTTTTGTTTTCTTCATGTATGATGTCCTTGATGTCATCCCACAATTCCTCTGGTCTTCCGTTACTAGTGTTCAACAGGTCAAATCCATTCCTGAAATGGTCTCCAAATTCAGATGGGATATGCTCAAAGGTCGTATTTTGACTCTTGTGGACTTATCTGATTTTCTTCAGCTTCAACTTGAACTTTCATATGAGCAATTGATGGTCTATTCTGCAGTCAGCCTTTGGCCTTGTTCTGACTGATGACATTGAGCTTTTCCATTGTCTCTTTCCACAAATTAGTCAATTTCATTCCTGTGTTTTCTATCTTGTGAGGTCCATGTGTACAGTCCCCACATGTATAGTAACCATTTATGTTGACGAAAAAGGTTATCTGCAATGAAGAAGTCATTGGTCTTGCAAAATCCTATCATGTGATCTCTGGTGTTGTTGGCATCACCAAGGCCATATTTTTCAACTATCAATCCTTCTTTATTTCCAACTTTTGCATTCTAATCACCAGTAATTATCACTGCATCTTGATTGAATGTTCGATCAATTTCAGATTGCAGAAGCTGGTAAAAATCTTCCCGACTACAACCTATAAGCTTGGCTATACAGTCAAGTCTCCCAATCCTTTATCTCTACTTTCTTGTAGTTCTCCAACTCCTCCTAATGGTGGTCACCAGGATTGTAATGCTAACAATAATGGCCACCAGAATCACCACAATGACAACACTGAGGCTAGCAGACAAATGTTTCAGGAGAGGTGGTAGAGCAGATTTCTTATCTACATAGAGATAGCAGGGGGCCTCCACACAACTGCATACTAAGAATGCCACAGCCCAGGAACAGAGATTCATCCTTAGCTCTTCTCTCAAAATAGGCAGTCAGGAAATGTATACCTTATCAAAGGCCTTCTGTGAGGTTTCTGCTGCAGCACGATATAGATGGTGGACTGCATGTAGTGCAAAACAGCCATACACTTGAAATGTAGCATGTAGCGGTCAAAAAAGAGCCACTGCAGCTCCCCTCTCCAGTATGACAGTTTAAAGGCACAGGTGTCCTGACAGGGATACTTAGTGACAAGGGTGTTATGTTTAGACTCAGTCTTCCTCGTCCAAATCATGGATGCCACCTGCTAGCACAAGGACATCCGATGCACTGGTGGTCCTTTAAACGCTCTTTCTGTTATACTTAGGGTTGTATAGGCACTCAATGTTCACGAAAATATGCTTCCTAGACTTCACCAGTTTCTGGCCACTCCTGTCATCATTTATGCGTATCTTTATTAGCAGGAACTTAGAGGTTCAATCCTGTAGATTGAGTCCTGCCTCACAGGACTAACACAACTGCCACCCATCTCCCCTCACTGACATCACAGAGGCAGGATGTGCAACATACAGGAAAATCACACAATACTCGGAATCGTGGCCCAGCCAAATTGGTACACATTTTTCGGGGGACATAATTTCAATCCATGACACTTGCCTTTATGAGGTTTCCAATCTTAGGAGGGTGTCATGGGTTGAATTGTGTCCCCCCAAAAAGTATATCAATTTGGCTAGGCCATGATTCCCAGTACTGCGTGTTTGTCCACGATTTTGTTATCTGATGTGATTTTCCTATGTGTTGTAAATCCTACCTTCATGATGTTAATGAGGTGGGATAGGTAGCAATTATGTTAATGAGGCAGGTCTCAATCTACACGATTGCCTTGGGTCTTGAGTCAGTCTCTTCTGAGATATAAAACAAAGAAGAGAGCAGAGAGACATGGGGAACTCATGCCACCAAGAAAGCAGCATTGGGAGCAAAGCGTGTCCTTTGGACCCGGGGTTCCTGTGCATAGAACCTCCTAGTCCAGGGGAAGATTCATGACGAGAGCCAAAAGAGAAAGCCTTCCCCTGGACCTGACACCCTGAATTTGGACTATTTCTAACCTAGTTGACTGTGAGAGAATAAACTACTGTTTATGAAAGCCATCTACTTGGGGTATTTCTGTTACAGCAGTACTAGATGACTAAGACAGAGGGAAAGGAAGTGCTCCATTTTAATCAAATGATCTATTAATATACAGTTACAGTTGATTAATGCTAAGAAAACTCCTTTTGATCTTAGTATCCCGATAACAATTACGTGTGTGAATAAGGAATCGAAGTCAGCCTATACGAAGTATACTTAGTGAGAAAATTTGGTCTTCTATTTGTTTTTGGCAGCTGTCTTTGAAAGAAAAACTGGTTTCATCCATTTAAGTATGATTTGGAAAGAGAAAGATAACACAGGGAATATTTTCTGATCATTTTCTTTCCTTGGGGGGGAAGCTTTGTTTCTAAAACCCAACTATTTTTTTTATAATTTTTATTGTGTTTTAAGTTTACAAATCAAGTCAGTCTCTCACACAAAAACCCATATACACCTTGCTACACACTCCCAATCACTCTCCCCCTAAGGAGACAGCCCGCTCTCTCCCTCCACTCTCTCTTTTCGTGTCCTTTTCACCAGCCTCCAAACCCCTCCACCCTCCCATCTCCCCTCCAGGCAGGACATGCCAATACAGTCTCAAGTGTCCACCCGATCCAAGAAGCTCACTCCTCGCCAGCATCCCTCTTCAACCCATTGTCCAGTCCAATCCATGTCTGAAGAGTTGGCTTTGGGAATGGTTCTGTCCTGGGCCAACAGAAGGTCCGGGGGCCATGACCACTACAGTCCTTCTAGTCTCAGTCAGATCATTAAGTCTGGTCTTTTGAGAATTTGGGGTCTGCATCCCACTGCTTTCCTGCTCCTTCAGGGGTTTTCTGTTGTGTTCCCTGTCAGGGCAGTCATCGGTTGTAGCCGGGCACCATCTAGTTCTTCTGGTCTCAGGATGATGTAGTCTGTGGTTCATGTGGCCCTTTCTGTCTCTTGGGCTCATAATCACCTTGTGTCCTTGGTGTTCTTCATTCTCCTTTGATCCAGGTGGGTTGAGACCAATTGATGCATCTTAGATGGCTGCTTGCTAGCATTCAAGACCCCAGGTGCCACTCTTCAAAGTGTAAAATCCAACTTTTATTGCTTTATATTGCCATGACCTTCTCTCCATATGAAAGATCTATGACTACATTTTTTAGTCCCTCTTTATTGTTTTAATGTTGTCATCTTTTACATAATGACATTGCTATTTCCCTGTTTTGAGCATTTTTTTACTTGATTTATTTTTGTGATTTCCCTAGCTGGGGTTGATATCTGGTTGCTGTGTCCGGTGTTCTAGTCTTGGGTTGATATCTGATACTATTGATTTTCTAACCAGAGAACTCCCTTTAGTACTTCTTGTAGTTTTGGTTTGGTTTTTATGAATTCCCTAAACTTCTGTTTATCTAGAAATGTCCTAATTTCACCTTCATATTTGAGAGACAGTTTTGCTGGATATATGATTCTTGGCTGGCAATTTTTTTCCTTCAGTGCTTTATATGTCATCCCATTGCCTTCTTGCCTGCCTCGTTTCTGCCAAGTCATCCGAGCTTATTCTTATTGACTATTCTTTGTAGGTGACTTTTCGTTTATCCCTAGCTGCTCTTAAAGACTCTCCTTGTCTTTGGTTTTGGGAAGTTTGATTATGTCTTGGTGACTTTCTTTTAACATCTACCTCATGTGGAGTTTGATGAACATCTTGGATAGATATCTTCCCATCTTTCACAATATCAGGGATGTTTTCTGTCAACAAATCTTCAACAATTCTCTCTGAATTTTCTGTTATCTCTCCATGATCTGGTACTCCAATCACTAGTAGGTTATTTCTCTTGATACAGAGTCCCACATGATTCTCAGGGTTTCTTCATTTTTTTTTAATTCTGTTACTTGATTTTCCTTCGAATATGTTGGCGGCAAGTGTTTTATCTTTAATCTCACTAATTCTGCAGTTTTATTGTTCATCTTCTGAATTTCTGATTCCTGTTTCTCTACGGATTTTTGCAGCTTATTAAATTTTTCATTATGTTCTTGAATAATCTTTTTCATTTCTCCAACTGCTTTATCTGTGTGTTCCTTGGCTTGCTCTGCGTAGTGCCTGATCTCCTTCCTGATCTTGTTCCTGATGTCTTCAAGAGTTCTGTACATTAATCTTTTGCATTCTGCATCTGGTAATTCCTGCAAGACAGCTTCATCTGTAAGATTCCTTAATTCTCTGTTTTGAGAGCTTGCTGAAGCAATCACGGTCTGCTTCTTTATGTGATTTGATATTGACTATTGTCTTTAAGCCATCTATAAGTTACTATATTAGTTTACTTTACGTCCACTTACTGTATCCTAGCTTCTTGCTTTGTTTTGTTTTGATATGCTCAAATAGGCTGCTTGAGTGAGTTAGCTTGATTATTTTGACCTTTGAAGCTCTGAAGTCCTGTCATCAGATGGCTGGAGCTGTTATCAGGTATATTATTAGCCTAAGAGTCCTTTCACTTTTCTTTTATGGATTCAGCTCCGGTGTACAGGCAGTTGGTCATCAAGTGTGTAGCGCAGGCTCTGTCCTACAGTCTTAGAGGGGCAGGAGTGATCGGTGTAGGTACAGGTATCTGGTTGCATCAGGGGGTCATGCTCTGAACAAGGCAGGGGGCTGTCAACTGTCCCCTGAGCATCTGTGAGAAAGCGCATCCCTGTTCCCTAGAGTGCAGGGGTAGGTGGGTTCTGCAGCCGGGCCATGGGCACCCAATGCTTTTGGTTCTAAGGACTAGAAGGTACCACTTATCCTTGGACACCTGTCATGGGTGGTATTAACTATTTTTCCTAGACCATCATATGCTCTCTGCTACTGCCTAATTCCTACTCATCTTTCAAACCTCAGTTCAAGTTTTATCTACTGCTCTGGCAAGCCTTCCATGATCCTGTTCTTTAGGCAGGCCTATATGAATTTTCAGTGTTCTCAATCCTCTCTGTTTCTCTTATTCAGATATTATATCACATCTATTTCTCATCAGACTATGTTCCTTGAGGGCAGAACTGCATTTTTATTTCAGTACGTACAGGAACTACTTAGCACAGCCTTTAATTCTAGAAGGGGTATGTAAGTTATCTATTAAGCTAATGAAATTTGATTCTTTACAATCATGACAGGGAGAAAAGACAAAGTGGCCACAAATAGTTGTAGTGATCAAGAGTTTGTAGGGTGCACCCAGGTTCTTCAACACAAAAGTTACCAAAAGCTTCTACCTTCTTCACCTGTCCAAGGGGGATTGTGATATAGTCATTTGCCAAAGAAATTTGACTAACAATATTTCCTTCCCTTTTGGGAAGCATTTTTTTTATCAAATAATAAAATCAACAAGACACATAAGAAGGTATAGAACACCTTCCTTCGGCAACACTTAATATTTTCCTGTCACATTTGTTCCTCCTTCTTTTGGTTTTGCTTCTCTTTCAGTGATAGCTGAAGCATCTGACATACACCTTTCTGGTCCTATTCTCTTTCTTTTCTATCCTTCTTAGTGATTAATATCATAAACTTAGCACTGTTCATGTTTTATATACATAGTATCACACTTTAACATTCTGCAACTTGCTTTTCCCTTCAAAACACATTTCTGAAACTTATTCATAATGGTAACTACAGCTCTAGTTCATACATTTTATTATTTTAGAGAATTTTAAGCTTCTAAATGTACTAAATGTTACTTCTCAATTGTCCTGTTCATAACCATTTAGATTTTTTTTAACATTTTTTTTTGCTATTGCAAACAAAGCAGCAACAAACATACTTGTATATGCCTCTGTTATAGACATGTCCAAGAATTTCTCAAGAGGTCACATCAAGGAATTGAATCATTTTCTTTCAACTCTGTATTCTCAGTAAAACAAAAAAAGTGTAGGTACTCACTGAATATTTACTGAATGAATGAAACTGGATAGTAAATCATTCAATTTTCCTCAAATTGCCAAAATTTTCTCCAAAGTGGTTATGCAGATTTATACTCCCACTAGTCACTGTTCTATATTCTTGCTTAGTCTTTGTTATTTTCCAGCTTTTTAATGTTCCTCAGTATTAAAAGAAAAAAAAAGCTAAAGTTTTGCTGTGGAGTCAATTCCAGCCCATGGCGACCCCATGTGTTAGAGCAGAATAACTCCACAGGGTTTTCTGAACTGTAATTTTTCTTTTTTTATTATTGTACTTTAGACAAAAGTTTACAGAAAAAACTAGCTTCTCATTTAACAGTTAGTACACATATTGTTTTATAACATTGGTTACCAACTCCACAGCATGTCAACATTCCCCCTTCTTGACCTTGGGTTCCCTATTATTAGCTTTCCTGTCCTTTTCTGCCTTCTCATCCTTGTTCCTGGGCTGGTATGCCCCTTTAGTCTCCTTTTGTTTTAACGGTCTGTCTCATCTTTGGCTGAAGGGTGAACCTCAGGAGTGACTTCATTACTCAGCTAAAAGGGTGTCAAAGGGCCATACTCTTAGGGTTTCTCCAGTCTCTGTCAGGCCAGTAAATCTTAGCTGTAATTTTTAGGAGCAGATCACCAGGTCTTTCTTCCATGGTACCACTACGTGGGTTCAAACCACGAACCTTCAGGTTATAATCAAGTACAAACTGCTTGCTCCACCCAGTGACCTGCTCCTCAATATGGTAAGTATGAAATAGTATTTTATTCTGTTCCACCCCAAATTTTATTTTATTTTTCCTTAGTTCCTCATTCCTTTTGCTTCTCTTTTGAACAGGCATTTATTTCCTATTACATGTTCAGGTTATTACTGCTATGCAGAAGGTTACTGTTTTTATTTTTTGTTACAGTGTTAATTTTCTGTTCAGGAACCTTGGTGAATACTCTTATGAGTTCTAGTAGTCTCTGGTTTCTCATGACATTTCTATTATTGTATTCTCTGCATATATGGATAATTCTGTATCTTCATTTCCCATTGTTTTGGCTTTTTTTTTTTTGCTTCAGTGTATTTGCTAGGTGTTCCAGTATAGCAAAGGCTGAACAGAATTCTTAATGCTTATTCCTGGGAATTTATAGAAATTTCACTGTTTAAAATGATGTCACAGGAGATAACCTTTATCAAGTTAAGGAAGTTCCCTCTGGCTCCTGATTTATCAAGAGTTTTTGCTTATCATAGATATCAACTATATTTTATCAAATGGTTTTTTCTAAACATTCTATTATCAATTCAGGTAATTTTTTTTTTCCTCCTGTAATCTGATTATTAGTCCCTTCATGGTGCAAATGGTTAAGTGCTAGGCTAACTCAAATGTTGGTTGTTCAAACTTACCCAGAGGTGCCTTGGAAGAAAGGTGTGGTGACCTGCTTCCAAAAGGTCACAGCCTTGAAAACCCTATGGAGTGCAATTCTACTCTGCACACATGGGGTCGCCATGAGTTGGAATCAACTAGAGAGCAACTGGTTTTAATTTTTTAATCTGATTATTTGGCATATTATACTAAAAGATCTTCTAATGTTCAACCATCCTTGCATTCCTAAAATAAAACCTTGTTGTGCTGTTAGTTGCCACTGCGACTCGTAGCAACCCCATGTGTGCAGAGTAGAACTGCTCCATAGGGCTATCAAGACTGTAAGCTTTTTGAAGCAGGTCACCAGGTCTGTCTCCTGAGGCATCTATATGTCTATTTTGTAGTTGTTGTTAGGTGCCTTCAGGTCAGTGCCAACTCACAGCAACCCTGTACAGGTTAGAATTGCCTCATAGGGTTTCCAAGGAGTAGCTGGTGGATTCAAACTGTGGACCTTTTTGGTTAGCAGCAGTAGCTCTTAACCACTGTACCAGCAGGGCTATGTACTGAACTGAAATTGCTTCTCTATCATTTCTTTTCTTATTTAATTTCTACTTTAATTATTCCTTTCTTCCTAATTTCTCTAGGTTTATTATTTTTCTTTTTCTAGCTCCTACTGTTAAAAGCTTAACATTAATACATTTAAGACTTTATATTTATTTAAGTAGTGCTTTGGCTGGCCCCACCAAGTTGTGATATATATATTATTTTCACTAATGTTTGTATTCTCAATATTTTGTGATTCCATTCTTTTTATTTCCTCTTTAACACATGAGTTACTACAAGTACATTGCAATTTACAAGGGGAATTTATTTTATTATGCATTTTAACATACAATGTGGTCAGAAAGCAGGGTCAGACGTTCCATGGTCAGAGTTTTCAATATTTTCTTCTGATTTTGAATATTCTGTAATTACAGCATACTATTTACGGATGCATAATTATTTTTACTTTTATTGCTCACTCTTGAGAACACACTTGGATCAGAGGACACGTGTCCAGGAATTTCTCCAAAATGATCTCTTTAAAAACTGCATCTGTTCTGTTCCCTCCGATCTAGTCCCCTGGCATACTGGAACCCTTCAATCCACCCCAAAGTCTCTTGATCACTCTTTTGTATTTCTTTACCTCTTTATTTCCCTGGGCTACGTTGTTAAGTGAATGCCTAATGAATACAAATTCATTAATTCTCCCTTTGATGGCATCCAAGCTAGCTTTTTTCCACAGTAAAACTAATTTCCTGGGTTTTTTACTTCAACTATTTACTTTGAATTTTTAAGACTATTCCTTTTTCCTATCCTTGTTTTATTTATACCCTCTTTTTGTATTATGTGCAATTTCTTCTTTCATTCCTTTTAACATCTTAAACATATTTATTATTTTACTACTCATCCCTTCCCATTGAGTGTTTTTATGATTAATTGTTTGTCTTGGGAACTTCACTGCACACCAGATTATAGAACTTCTGCCCTAAGATAATATTGGGGATTTTTACAGACCCAGTCACCAATCAAGTCAACTGATATTTCAATTCAGGTCCTGGTTATAAGGGCAATTTTCTGTCTTCTCTCTTTCTTCACCCCTTGAATGCCTTTAAGTGAGGTTTTAGTATGTTATTATCTAAACTAGCACCCTTTTGAGTATTAAAAGATTCTCTATTAATAACTACACTGGGACAATAGGCCTAAAGTGGGAGAACCCAGGGCAACCTGAGATATGATCATCCTAAACATAAGCCTTAACCTGTGCAGTAGCTATCACCAGCTTTCTTCAGCCACCTTTACAAATAGACTCATGTTAGGCCCTAACTTCATGTAATAAGCCTGACTCTATTCCCTTATATTCTTTATGGGGCAATTTTAGTCCTTTAAGACACAAGAGCCAAACTCCTGGCAACAGGGACCTGTTTCTGTACCCTAAGACAATCCTGTTCATCACTTTGCAGTTTTCCTTCTATCCAGGCCACATAAATATTTAGTTTGTTTTTAAACTCAGTGATATCTGTTTGTATCTTCTTTTTGATATTTTACCTATTGTTACTTTACATTTAAAATGAGGACGTGATAAATAGTAAAAATATGTGTCATCTTCAATGGGATTCTCATTAATATTTTAAACATGCATTCCCTTTGCCCAGCAACCACTTTCAGGAATTTATTTTAAAAAATACTTTCACATATACATTTTAGAAATATATATGTGTGTGTGTGTGTGTGTACACATATACATATAAGGTTATTCACAGGAGTGCTGCTTTTACTAGAACAAAACTGCAAACAGCTCGGGTGAAAGAAATTGTTTAAATAAATCATAGCCCAGCCATGTTAAGGAATACTACAAAAATAATAAAAAACATAAGGTAAATTCATAGAAAAGAGATGATCACAATAGAATGGTGAGTGAAAAAAAAATTACAGAACTTTGTAGATTAATCTGAATGTAACTGGGAAGGAAAAAATATGAACAATAAAAAAGTCCAGTAAAATTTTTTTTTAAAGCCCGAGGCAGATTTCTGTAGAACAGTGAGAAAAAACTGAAAACACGGGTTAAAACCAAATTATGGAAAGCACCAGAGTCCTGACTACTAAGTCTAATCTTTACCACTTAGAAAATGTGCACCCACAAGATTTTAAGCAGGAGGGTCAAAGTAAGAAGTGGTGCATTAGGGAAGAGTAATGTTGATGAAGAATATAAAATACATTGAATAAAAGAGAAAAACTTAGAGCAGTCAATATTTTGTTTCAAATATAGATAATTATAAGATTTTGTTCATGTCAAAGCTGATGTTGAGTTTTAATAGCTATGTTGTTGTTAGTTGCTACTGAGTCAATTCCAACTTCTGGCAACTAGCTAAATTATAAGCAGTTTGAAGACAAGACTAACAATCTGCCTCCGAAAGCCACAGCCTTGACAACTCTATGGAGCAGCTCTACTCTGCACAAATGCAGATACCATGAGTTAATACCCACGTACATTATGATTATTTTATATATACAAAATATAAAGTTTTATCTGAAAAAGTGAAAGCAAAATACTGAAGCGCAATTTTTAAATTTTTTCATAAAAATGCACTTCCTCCATTTTCCTGTTTTTTCATGTTTTCACCCACAGATGGGAAGCTGTTATTTCAGCAGTTATCAGCAGCTTTCTTCAGCCACCTTTACAAACAGAGAGATTCATGTTAGGCCCTAACTTCATGTAGTAAGCCTGACTCTATTCCCTTATGTTCTTTACGGAGCAATTTTAGTCCTTTAAGACACAAGAGCCAAACTCCTGGCAACAGGGACCTGTTTCTGTACCCTAAGCCAATCTTGTTCATCACTTTGCAGTTTTTCTGCAAAATAATATTTCTCTAGCTTGTTCACCATTCTTCTATTAAAGTACAACGAAGAAATCATCAAGCTTAATGGTTAGAGGTCATTTATTTATTTTTAAATTATATATACAAAAGGCCTGGTGATCTCCTTCTGTAAATATTATAGCCAAGAAAACCCTACAATGCAGTTGTACTCTGTAACACATGGGATCACCATGAGTCGGAATCGACTCAATGGCAACAGATTTGGTGGGGTTTTTTTAAAATGTACTTTATAGATTGTCTATTGATTTGGATAACTAGGAATTCAATATTTCTTTTAGTATCATCCTACTCCCCTACCTCTCCCCATGCCCACACAAATTCCAAAGCTCTCGAACACATCAATCTAAACAACTCGATGAAATACATAAAAAGCAATAAATGTTGAACACACTTAAGAGCTTCAAAAAGGGCACTCAGCTGCTAACTGAAAAGTCAGTGGTTGGAACCCACCAAACGCTCCACCACTCCACAGAAGAAAACTGAGGCAGTCTGCTATAAAGATTACAGCCTTGAGAATCCTATGGGACAGTTCTACTCTGTCCTACAGGGTCATTATGAGTCAGAATCAACTCAATGGAAATGGGTTAAAAAATAGAAAGTATTCTAATGACAAGTTACATGCTTTTAATTGTTTAAAAGTAATTTTTTTCATAAATTACCTAAAAACATTTCAAAATGAAGTTAAAAATGAAATACCAAAATGAGCAAATAAAAAGATTTAACATATTCAATCATTACTGATGAAAGAAATGCAAAGTAAAATAATAACGAATTACCATTTTCCACCTATGTTATCAAATAATTCTTAACTATAAAATACCCAGTTGGTTCCACCACTACCACCCGTTGCCATCAAGTTGATTCTGACTCATGGAGAGCCCATGTGTTGCACAGCAGAACTGCGCTCCACAGATTGAATTTCAAGGCTGTGACCTTTTGGAAGCAGCTCGTCAGGAATTTCTTCCAACCACCTCTGGGTGAGTTCAAACCACCAACTTCTGGTTAGTAGTCAAAGGCTTAACAGTTTGCACCACCCCAGGACTCCTACGTAATCGATACCACTGCTCAAAGGAAAAGCGTTCTGGTAGACTTCTGGCGAAAGATAAAACGGTACAATTTTTTGGACAGTAATGTAGTATTTATGCACCACAACAGTTAAAAATATCCTATAACTAAATAATTCTACCTCTACTATTTTATAATGCACAAGTATGTATAATATAAACATGAATGATGAATAAATAGCAAAAAAAAATGTAAAGAACCACTAAAGGAATGGTAAAACTAATTATGGTTTATCCTTATAATGAATTAGTAAGAAGCCAATAAAACTGTGCTTTTGTGGAATATTTAATAGTATCTGTTGAGTGAATGAGATAGAAGAGAATAAAAAGGTTATAAAAGATCATATATACGTACACAAAAAATTACCCTGAAATATTAATTGTGGTTATTCCTAATTCACTTATAACTTTTCTTTCAAACATTCTATAACACGCATGTTACTTATATAAAAGCAGATTCCAAAAAATATATTATTAAAGCAATTAAACGAAACCACTTTCCTGACACTCTTTATAAAACCAAAACTTTTTGATTACTATCAATGAGAGTACATAAAATTTCAATATATGCATTAATAGGTTCCACATAGGTTACTGACTGTATTGCTTCGTACACAAAATAAAAACACTTAAAACTTACCTGCATTGCACTTTTCCCCAGTTTTACCACCTCAAATAACGTAACAGGCTCCCCTTCGCCATTCTGTTGAGGGTGCCCATTAGCTCTTCCACGGCCTGTTCCTCTAATTCCGGCTTCAATTCTGCTCTTTTCTCCTGGAGATTTTCGAGGCTTCTTATTTGTAGACTGAATAATAAGATGAGAGGGAAAAAAAAACTAAATGCAAGCTTACTTTGCTTTATGCAAAATTATTTCAAATTATGATTGATCTCATGAAAGGCATAGAGAGAGATAAGAAAAACAATCCCTGACCAAAAACAGAGGATTTACGATGTGTTTTCACTGATAAAAACAAACTGCAAACAGCAAATTATAAATTCATAATAAAAGGTTTGAAAATAAAGTAAAAAAAAAAAAACTTTCAGTATTCTGTATAATAACACCAATGCCAATTTTAACCACGCCTTCTCCTGAACCTTCCTTCTTCATACCCTCCCTGAACTTCTACTTTCTCAGAAAACCAGTTCAATAAAACATTTCTTAGAAAGGCTGTATGTTCAACTTCTCACTCTACTGAAGTACTCAAGTTTTTCTCATCCAGTCACTCAACAAGTATTGAAAAGATTTAAAACCGTTCTAAGTACTATAATAAGCAATAAACAAAACAGACAAACAACCCTACCCTGGTGGAACTTCCCCATTCCCATCGAGTCAATTCTGACTCATAGCGACCCTACAGAACAGAGTAGAACTGCCCCACAGAGTTTTCAAGGCTGTCATCTTTATGGAAGCAGACTGCCACATCTTTCTACCATAAAGCAGCTGTGGGTTTGAATCGCCAACCTTTCAGGTAGTGGCCCAGTGCTTAACCACTTCACAACCAGGGCTCCTTTGATGAAGCTTACATTCTTTTATTAGCATCCCACCTTGCCTCTTCCACCCAACTTATTTATTATTTATTTTTAAAAGCTACTATCTTATTTGTGTCTCATCTTCAGAGGGTAATTTGAAAGAACAGTTTGTAGGCACTGTATTAATTCTCACAAATTTCATTTTTATATAAACTCACTGCTTCGCCCAACTCACCGATGACATCATGGTGATAAATGCAATGGACATTCCTTGAAACTCTCAACAGGTCACATGATTTTCAATTTATTGCCCCTCAGCTCCAAATTCACCCTTATTTGTCCTGCTTTGTGCTACTGAAGCAGAGCCCTGTAAGCATTTCTCCTTTGCCATCTACTACAATGCTACGCTTTGTCAACAGATGGCACTTGAGGAACACTGCAGCCACAGCATGGAGGGGCTTCTCTTCTTGTTCCACTACCTGCTCAATGCATCTTCTATTCCTGTGCTCCTTTATAGTATTTTTTTCACTCCTCTTAGGAGTTAACAAACTTATAACCAATTTTTTATTTTTTTTTTGGTGTGGATTAATGCATAATGAGCTTATTGCTTCTTTTATTTTTAAACAAACTTTTTTTTTTTTTAGCAGAAAAACTACAAAGGTAAGAGAGTTCCCACGTTGCATATCAGAGCTACTACCATTATTGTATGGTGCATTTGTTACAATTATTGAACCGATATTGATACATTAACTAAAATCCATACTTTATTCAGATTTCCTCAGTTTTCACCTAATGACCTTGTTCTATTCCAGAACCCCACTCAGGATGCCACATCACATTTAGTCACCATGTCTCCCTAGGCTCCTCTTGGCTGTGACGGTTTCTACTTCCCTGGTTTTTCATGATCTTGCCAGTTTTAAGAAATACTGGTCAGGTATTTTGTACTATGACCTGTAATTGGAATTTGGTGTTTTTCTAATGATCATATTGGATTATGGATTTTGGGAAGGATAACCAGAGAGTAAAAGTGCCCATATTTATCACTTCACATCAAGGGTACATACCATCAACATGACTTATTACTGCTGATGTTGACCTCCATCACTTAACTGAGACAGTATCTATCACGTTTCTGTATTGTAACATTACTTTTCTCCCTTCCTATACCGTATTCCTGAAAGGAAATCACTGTGTGGAGCCCTTACCTAAGGACTAGGGTGTTATGTTCCACCTCCTTGAGAAGGGCAGTATTTACACTAATTATTTGGAATTCTTTTGCAGAAATTTGTCTATTCTCACCTATCTAATCATTTATTTATGTCAATATGGACTCATGGATATTTATCTCATACCTTGCGTTAGAATTCAATACCACTTTATTCTGTTGTTCAAATCTTTCCAGCTTTGGTCACTAGGAACCCTTACAGTTGGCTCATTTCCCCATTCATCTGACATACCTCATCATTTTGTGTGTGTGTGTCTTTTGTTTTTAGCACTTCCTTACTTTTGGACTACATGATGCTCCAGGCTCACCTTGTATATTCACTGCCCCAGCTCTAGAATCTGCCATTTATCTAAGGAGCCCCGGGTCCTTTCTAGGAGAATTTATCGGAATATTAGAAACCAAGATCTAGGCATTATATTTTTCCCATTGCTCCTGGAGTATCCTTGCTTCTAGGCCCTTTTGGTGGACAGTGCAAGGAAATGACTGTGTGGTACAGTGGTTAAGCACTCAGCTGCTAACTGAAAGGTCAGCCGTTCAAACCCACCGGATGCTCCGTGGGAGAAAGATGTGACAGTCTGTTTTTGTAAAGATTAACAGCCTTGGAAATCCTAGGCGAGCAGTTCTACTCTGTCCCTTAGAGTCACTGTGAGTCAGAATTGACTAGACAGCAAGGGGTTTAGTTCCGGTTTTATACTAACCTGTAAGGAGCCCTAATGGTGCAAAGGTTAAAACATTCAGCTGCTAACTGAAAGGTTGATGGCTCAAACCCATCCAGTGTCTCCACATGAGAAAGACCTAGGGGTCGGCTTCCTTAAAGACTGCAGCCTAGAAAACCCTATCTGACAGTTCTATTCTGTCACATGGGGTCATTACGAGTTGAAAATCAACTCGATGGCAACTAACAATAAATACAATACACTAACCTGTATATACACACGTAACTACAACTATTTCCATATGTAACCATCTCTATGTTAAGCTAAATATAAATTCATAATGATGTTTCCAACTCTTAATCCATTACATGGACCATTAAACTCTAACTCCTCCCCTTGCTTATCTATAGATTTCCACTTCAACAGTGAGAAATTTGCTTCCTACCATCTACTATTTATTTAATTGCTCAATTCAAGTATATATGTATAGCAATATCAAAACTGCTAAACCATACTCCTATGGAAAACAATTTTACCAAGTCGATTACAATGTACAGTTTTTTGTGGTTTTGTTGGGGTTTTTTGTTTTTTTGTTTTTTTTTTTTTGCTTTTAGTCTCATAGGATCCTTTCCAAAGTTAATTTAGGTCAAAACCTTTTTCTCCCACTCCCTCGTGAGGCTGTTTCATACATTTGTAATACATTCTACTGCTATCCTGGGATATCCCCACCTCCTAAATGTTTAGTTTTGTTTTTTTTGTGCATAAGGTTCAATCTTTATGCTGTAAAGTTCTATGAGTTTTGACAAATGCATAGCGTCATGCATAATTACATGACTGTTAAAACAAATACAGTATCACAGAAAAGAGTTTCACTGCCTTAAAAAAATATGCCTGTGCTTTACCTACTCAACCCTCCCCTTCTTCCCAAATCTTTGGAAGCCACCAATTTCTTATCATTACTATAAAATCTTTTCCAGATAGTCATATAATCGGAATCATCTTTCACTTGACAATATATATTTAAGATTCAGTTATATCTTTTTGTGCTTATCTGCTCATTTCTTTTTACTAATGAATATTCTCAGTGCTTCAAACTGAGAATTTGCATTTCCAACATGTTCTCTGCTGAGAATTTGCAGTTCTAACAAGTTCCCAGGAAGTTATACATAAGAATCACCTAGGGGTCTCGTTAACATGTAGATTCTGATTCAGTGTACCTGGGGGTGAAAAGGCAAACTCTCAGCAGGGCTTTGAACTGGGAACGAACCAGTAAGAAGCCCTGATTATGCCACTGTATGGATGTAGCACAGTTTATTTATTATTATTTATTTGCATGAAGATTTTTGTGTGAACCTAAGTTTTCAAATCAGCTGTGTAAATTTCCAGGGGCACAACTGCTGGATCATATGGCAAGACTATGTTTAGTTTTGTAAGAAACTGCCAAAGTGTCTTCCAAAGTAGCAGTGCCGTTTTGCATTCCCACCAGCAATGAACTCCTGCTGCTTTGCATCTTCATTAGTAATTGGTATTGTCAGGTTTTTGTGTGTGTGTGTGTCTGTGTGTGTGTGTCTGTGTGTGTGTGCGCGCGTGGATTTCAGCCATTCCAGTAAGTGTATAGTGGTTACTTCACTGTTGTTTAATTTGCAATTTTCAAATGATTAACAACCATTCTTTACATTAAGTTTACTCCATTCAAATTACTGGCAAGGATTCTATCTCTTGACTGGACCCCAATTGATTCTTCATACTTGCAACGTCTGACATAGTAGCCACTTGCCATTATGCAGCTAATTGAGCCCTTGAAATGTGTCTAGTCAAAAATTAGACGTGCTGTCACAGTATAAAAATCCACAAGACTGTGAAGCCTAAGTATAAAATAGTCATGTAAAACATATCACTAATAATTTTATACTGATTACATGCTGAAATGCTAATATTCTGCATATCCTGGGTTAAATAATTAAAATTAATCTCCACCATGTCTTACTTCTTACTGAAAAATTTTAAATTGCATAATGTGGCTGACATTACGTATCTGTTGGACAGTGTTATTCTATTCTAAAGCTATAACCACAGTAATCCTTCTAACATAACACAAATCGGATCCTATCACTTCCTTGTTTAACATCTGATCTTCAATTACCCTTGTCATCAATTAAAAATCCAAACTCTTTGCATGGAAAGTAAGGCTATCAATTACCACTATTCAGTAATCTGGCACACCAGATCCTGGCATATTGATCAATTTAAAGATACCTAAAAGCATCATCCTCCTCCCATGCATTCATGCTGTTTTGGTGGCCTCCAGATCCTGGCCCCTCTTAACAAGTTCTGTGTCTTCACTAGTTTTTTTAGAGTAACAGGTATCGTCCCAGGTGCCCAGCCTGTGTTTGTGTGTCACGTAGTTCAATACACAAAAAGTAATGAAAGTTATACAATGAAAACTCATCTTCCTATCTGTCCCTAAGCTACAAACTTCCATTTCTAAGAGGCAACCAATATTATTCACTTCCTCTATATCCTTTCAGAGACATTTAAACATATAAAAACAAATGCTTATATATTTCCCTGTATGTGTTCTTTTTATGCACAATTCTGAGCCATTCTATTTTAATTATCAATACATTTTGCAGTCAACCTACAGCAGTACCTACAGAATGTCTTGAGCCTTCCTGGAAAGTTAGAATGTTCCATTGCATAGATGTGCATTCATTTACTTAACTACTCACCTACTGAAGGTCATTTATTATTACAAATAATACTGCTGCAAACAAACTTGTATATATACGGGAATGTATCTGCTCACATAAACACACATCATTATTCATACATAGCATGTATGTAGTATAAACTAAAGTCCATGAATAACGGGGAAATAAACCCTAATTCTCACACCTAAGGGGCTTCTGGCATTGGTTATAAAGGGGAAAAAAGGAAGAACATAAAATTCCATTTGATCTTACCTTGGGCCTGCCTGTATTTTCTTACTACAGATCCAGACAATAATGTACAATAAAGAAGCAGAAAGACATCAACACCAACAAAAAAAACCGATATGTTCAGAAAGACTGTCCCTAATAAAAAAAAAAGTGTAGAGGTAGGAAGACCATAATACCACAGGATACACACAATCTTTGGCTTATACTTGAGGGGAACGATTTTGCAACCCTAAGAATATTTCTCTCTCAGACATACAGCTGTGTTTATCCTACTCAGTTTTGTTTTCTGGACAATTATAAAATTAAGAACTATGACAGTTATTTCAGAGGCGTAATTATACATACCAGAACCAGTTACTGTTAACAGTTGGTTCTGGCTCATGGTAACCCCACATGCGTCATGGCAGAACTGTACTCCACAGGGTTTTTGTTGAGAATATACACAGCAAAACCAATCCAACAGTTTCTACATGTACAATTCAGTGAAAATGATTATATTCCCCAAGTTGTGGAAACATTCCTCTCCCATTAACACATATTCACTGCCCCCTAAGGTTCCAATCTAATCTTTCAAGTTGCTGTTGTCAATTCGATACCATGTAGTTCTCAAAAGAGCATAATACTCAAAGACAGACTTTTTTTTTTTCACTAAACTAAAATTTTGTTTGGTTTTAAGGAGACTTCAGGGGATAGACTGGTTTCAAGGTTTAAAGGTTATCTCAGGGCAACAGTTTCAGGGGTTTCATACAACCTTCATGGCTCCAGGAAACCTGGAGTTCCTGAGAATTTGTAATTCTGTTCCGCATTTTCCCCTTCTGATTAGCATTCTCCTAAGGAATCTTTGATTGTTCAGTAATGGTAGCCAGGCAACATCCAGTTCTTCTGGTCTCAAGGCAAAAGAGGCAATTGTTCATGGAGGCAATCAGCCACACGTTCCACATTTTCCTCCTATTCCTGACTCTCTTCCTCTGCTGCTCCACGCAAACAGAGATCAATTGTGCCTTGGATGACTGTTTGCAAGCTTTTAAGACCCTGGGCACTACACAAGGAGCTAGGAGGTAGAACAGAAGCACTAAACACATTATTAGGCCAATTAACTGGGATATCCCATGAAGCCATGGCCCAAAGCCTCCAAACCAAGGAACCAAATCCCATAAGGAGACAGAGAGACAGCTGTAACACCAAAGACAGCATGAGATGGTGAGAAGTGGTGGCAAACTTGACAGAAAAATGGCAGCAGCAGAACCAGGAGAACAGGAGGAGACGTGCAATGGGCTTCTCAGCCCACACAGTGAGGCAGCTATAGCTGAGTGTGCCGACCAACTTACCGGGAGAGCTGAGAGCCTTCAGGCAGGAGGCTTGTTGGTGGAATGGGGTGCCTCCGGGCACTTATTGGTAGAGTTAAAGAGCTTGGTAACACTTGACCAAGCAGGGCAGAGGCCAGGCCTAGGCAAGGGGCCAGTAGCCAAGAGAAGCCCTGCAATGCTGAAAGAGTTGTCCTGTACTCAAGAAGGGATGCTTGGCCTACATGCCCCCTGATCCTGATCCCAAGTTGTGATTGATCTGTTACTTCCTATATTTAACCCCATAATGGTGAGTATGGTCTGTGAGTTCTGTGTGGCCATTCCAATGAACTACTGAACCCAGCAGAGAAGAAGAATGCCGTAGGAAGGACAGCTAGTGTCACAATTGGTAAAAAGGTTGGACTATGGAGGTATGTGCAGCCTCCACCTCAGAGGAATCAGCCTTGGGCTGATGGTGATTCCTCACCCACCTGGCCCCTTGAAGTTAGAAAAGGTCTGAGGTCACACCACCTTCTAACACCATTACAAAGAACAAACTCACATGGATATCTTCAGCAAAAAAAGCAGCAGCCCTTGAGGACTGACTCAACTACCAATCAGCGTAAATCTTCCACCCAATATACTGAGGTCACTTTGTAGTTCATAGCTCATTTGTTCATTTATTCATTTATTTACTCAGCAAGTACTTAGAGGAAGTAGAGAGAAATGGTTAAGAACACAGACTTCAATCAAAATTCCAGGTTTCTATGAAGCTCAGCAACTTCCTAGTGAGCCTAGACAAGTATCTTAACCCCTCTATGCACTGGCTTCCTCATCTGTTATGCAGCAGTATGCATCTCTTCATAGGAGTATTATGAAGATTATATAAATAGTGCTTAACATGCAATGCATGCTCAAAACATGTTGTATATTAAATATTTTTACAATATAGTGGCACAGTGTTCTAAACACTGGAGGAATAGTATAAAACTACCAGTGATATTCTTAGCCCTCATGGAGTTTACATTCCAAGAAGGAAGAAGGGTAGGCTAAAGACCAGATAGGTTGATGCTTCAGTTTTCATATAAGATAAAACATCTCGTGACCAAAAAGCTTATCTTAAAGTTTTCAAAGGTGTCACATATTCAATTGTTGCTTTCAGACCAGAAGGCAATGCAGTATAGAGACTTTCTTCATGATTCATTCTACAATCTTGTTTTTAACTTCATTAACTTTTATTGAGCTTCAAGTGAACGTTTACAAATCAAGTCAGACTGTCACATATAAGTTTATATACACCTTACTCCGTACTCCCACTTGCTCTCCCCCTAACGAGTCAGCCCTTCCAGTCTCTCCTGTCGTGACAATTTTGCCAGCTTCCAACCCTCTCTACCCTCCCATCCCCCCTCCAGACAGGAGATGCCAACACAGTCTCAAGTGTCCACCTGATATCATTAGCTCACTCTTCATCAGCATCTCTCTCCCACCCACTGTCCAGTCCCTTTCATGTCTGATGAATTGTCCTCGGGAATGGTTCCTGTCCTGTGCCAACAGAAGGTTTGGGGACCGTGACCGCCGGGATTCCTCTAGTCTCAGTCAGACCATTAAGTATGGTCTTTTTATGAGAATTTGGGGTCTGCATCCCACTTTTCTCCTGCTCCTTCAGGGGTTCTCTGTTGGGCTCCCTGTCAGGGCAGTCATCGATTGTGGCCAGGCACCAACCAGTTCTTCTGGTCTCAGGATGATGTAGGTCTCTGGTTCATGTGGCCCTTTCTGTCTCTTGGGCTCTTAGTTATCGTGTGACCTTGGTGTTCTTCATTCTCCTTTGATCCAGGTGGGTTAAGACCAATTGATGCATCTTAGTTGGCTGCTTGTTAGCATTTAAGACCCCAGATGCCACATTTCAAAGTGGGATGCAGAATGTTTTCATAATAGAATTATTTTGCCAATTGACTTAGAAGTCCCCGCAAACCATGGTCCCCAAACCCCCTCCCTTGCTCCGCTGACCTTTGAAGCATTCAGTTTATTCCGGAAACTTCTTTGCTTTTGGTCCAATCCAGTTGAGCTGACCTTCCATGTATTGAGTATTGTCCTTTCCTTCACCTAAAGCAGTTCTTAGCTACTAATTAATCAGCAAAAAACCCTCTCCCACCCTCCCTCCCTTCCCCCCTCGTAACCACAAAAGTATGTGTTCTTCTCAGTTTATACTATTTCTCAAGATCTTATAATAGTGGTCTTATACAATATTTGTCCTTTTGCCTCTGACTAATTTCGCACAGCATAATGCCTTCTGGGTTCCTCCATGTTATGAAATGTTTCACAGATTCGTCGCTGTTCTTTATCGATGCGTAGTATTCCATTGTGTGAATATACCACAATTTATTTACCCATTCATCCGTTGATGGACACCTTGGTTGCTTCCAGCTTTTTGCTATTGTAAACAGAGCTGCAATAAACATGGGTGTGCATATATCTGTTTGTGTGAAGGCTCTTATTTCTCTAGGGTATATTCCGAGGAGTGGGATTTCTGGGTTGTATGGTAGTTCTATTTCTAACTGTTTAACTTCATTTTGAAGCAAATTCTGCAATACTGTAAGAACTGCTAAATACTTTTCACCAAGATTTCCCAAATTTCAACATTTTACCACGTTTGCTTTATTACATGCTCTCTCTCTCTACACACACACACACACGCTCTGTGAGTGTGCATGTATATATATATACCTATATATATAGATTTCCCCCAAGCCATTTGAGAGTAAGATGTAGACATGATGCCCAAAATAAGAATATTCTCCTACACAGCCAGAGCATAACCATCAAAATAAGAAAATGAGCACTGATTCAATTCTACCATCTAATTTAAAGACACCAAAGAAATTTCACCAATTGTGAAAATGTCTTTTATAACAAAATATCCAATCTAGGATCACACACTGTATTTAGCTGTCATAACTTTTTATTCTCCTTAAATCTGGAACACCTTAATTTATTCATTTTTTTCATGACCTCAATACTTTTGAAGATAAATAAACCAACCAGTTAGTTGCCCTCACGTTGACTCCAACTCTTGGAAACCTAGGACTATAGCTTTGTGGATAACAATCAGCATAAAGCTGATTCCCAGAAACTAGAGATGAATCACAGTGCTGCTTTACCACTTCTCCATTTCTGACACCAGTTGCCTACAAGGTGCACTCTCTCTGACCGTAGCTGCCCAGAGCGAGCGCAGAACTCACAAGTTCAGAGGACACTGTCCTTAAGGTCATTAATTCACTGTAATAACTCACAGAATTCATGGAAGGTACTAACAACTGCCCATATGATTACAGTAAAAGGAGACATGGCCGATCAACCTCCCTTCATCAACCAGGAAGCTCTCTGAGCCTTAGTGCTCTGGGTTTTTGGCGGCCATTCCTACAAGGTAAGTTAAATCATGCCTCCCGAAGCTAGTTGATACCAGCCTCCCAGATGAGTCTTTTCTGGTCTAGCCAGTCCTCACTTGCTAGCACAAACTCTCAAACATGACCTGTAAGGCCCAAACCAAGGCATCCTATGTTCTCCAAGAGTTACTTCTCTGGAGGGCAAAGGTCACCTTACTTAGGGTAAAACTGAGTCCTTTACCCCACATGATCCCATGTGTGTCAGAGTGGAATGGCACTCCAGAGAATTTCCAATGGCTAATTTTTCTACAGTAGATCATCAGGTCTTTCTTCTAAAGCACCTCCAGGTGGGCCTGAACCTACAACTCAGTTAGCAGCTGAGTGCATCAACCATTTGTACCACTCAGGGACTCCATTTTTTTAATACTGTCCAATTAGTATTTTATAGAATGTTTGGTTTTGTCTGATGTTTCCCCATGATTAGATTTAGGGTATGCATTTTTAGCAGGAATGCCACAGAAGCAATGGTATGTTCTTTTCAGTGCATCGTATCAGAGGGTACCAAATGTCAGGTTGTCTCCTCACTGATAATCTTAACTTTGATAACTTGGTTAAATGATGCCAGCAATGTTTCTCCAATATAAATTTATTCTTTCTCTCTTTGTAACTGAAAAGCATTTTGTGAGATAACTCTAAGACTATGTAAATAGCTCTTCATCAAACTTTCACCACCTCTTTGTTATACAATTCACTGATCATTCTTCCCTGAATAGATTATTATTATGATGGTTGCTAAACTGTAATTTCCTAATAATGTCAAAATTTCTATATTCGTTAGCTGGCATTCCCCATGTCTGTATAACAATATAGACTCACAGATTCTTATTCAGTGGGATATCATCCATTACCATCATTATTTATTTTGATTTTCCCAGATTTATCCAGTAAGAGTTCCTTACAAACCAGCTCTGTGTCCCTTTGATGCATCCCATCTTTCTTTGAGTACATCCTTACTTTCTATTACAAAAAGGTGTGTTCCAGGCTCATCTTGAACTTTTCCTGGCCAACTCCTGGGATTAGCCATTTCTCTAAGGAATACTGATTGAGTGGCAAATGTTATACGGAAACCAAGATATGCTCACTGCTACAGAGGTGTCACTTTCTAGGCTCTCAGAGTTGTCTCTCAGACACTCAGACACTCACACACACACACACACACATAAAACCTATCTACATTGATAACCTTGAGTTCATTCTGATACCTCCAATTCCAATCTAATACCACTGGGCTCATTCTAGCCTTTCATCTTTTCAGATTTGTAAAACTCGACGACACTGGGTTCTCTGACAGCGAGGACCCTAGGTTCCATTATCCTTAATATATTCACCTGTTTGTTCAACCTCCCTATATGTGACCCGTCTTGTGATCTCAATGGCAAGCTTCTCACTCAGGTGCAACTATGCCAGCCACTTTCCATAAGTTATTTGGAAGGAGAAGGTAAAAGGAAACTACAACCATTTCTTAATGTGAACTTGTTCTTGACTCAGCACACAACTATGCTAGCTATGTCAATAAACAATTCAAAAACAGAAGGTAAAAAAATTAAAAAAACAGTCTTTTCTTAATAAAACTTGTTCTTGATATATAAAATATAAACAGAAAAGATGACAAATTACAAATGTCCAGTGTGACATTATACTTTCATCTTACGAAGCTTTCATTGAGAGAATTTAAAAATACATACAAAATTCCATAAAGATAAGACAGCATGTTTATTGTTAGGCAATTATAAAATCAATTCTAGGAAATTCAGTAAATGAATAAAAACATTTCTATAACTGCTCCAATCCCTAATATTCCCTGACTGATTCAATCTACAGAACACAGGTTATTAGAATATAGATTTTCTCATTCAATACATGTGAAATACTGATCCTTCCACCTACCACCACACAGGTCTTTCAA
The DNA here is from genome assembly GCF_030014295.1 of Loxodonta africana. NCBI lineage: Eukaryota > Metazoa > Chordata > Mammalia > Proboscidea > Elephantidae > Loxodonta > Loxodonta africana. The sequence goes on along the minus strand of NC_087367.1, from coordinate 41,734,269 downwards.
ACACCTTGTAGTATTTCAGATGTGTTCTTGAACATCATAACATAATTTTGTTTTGGGGGGTGCTGGGGGGGTGGGTACTCCTCTTTCATAAACCAAAAATAATAGTGTAAGTGGTATGTCTATGTTCCACAGGGCTAGTGATACAGAAATTAGGGTCATGTGTTCGTTGCTGCAGTTAATTTATGGGATGCAAGAACAATCAAGGTGTTAACGAATATCTGTAGGAAGGCAAAAATACCTTAAGCAAAGCCTTCTTGAATTTATTAAGTAATGAATTTCATGGAAAATACATATCCACAGGAAGTCATAAAAGTATGCACATTTCACTTCACTTTTGTGAAAATGATGCAACCTAGCTCAATGTTTAGAACAAGCCATCAGGACAAGTACTTTACGACAACTATGTACTAATTAGTCTACATGTATACCTACACTTCTGGTAAGCCATTCACAAAGAAAATGTTAGACTATGTTTTGCCTATCTTGTTTAAAGAACTGAAGTATACATTACACTTTCTATACATTTTGATAAACAAAATGTTAAAGTTCTTTTAAGTATAGGTTAGCTCTGTTATATAGGAAAATGAACTATTCAAAATTATTCTATCCCAAAAGCTCTGGATAGGTTAGGTTGCACATATGAATGTGCAAATAACTTTCTTAGAAGTTGTAAGAGAGACAGATATATAGAGATTCTTTACCTTAATTTATTCATGGGCTAGAATGTAAAATAACCCTTACCTTGCCAGAAATAACGTATATTAATGTAAGTATGTGTGTATGGATATATATATACACACACACACAATCAGATAACCACAATTAACTGCAATGTAAGATAGTAAACTATAGTATATAAAAATACTTCTCATGAAACTACAGTTTAAAGTGCTAGAAGCGTTCTCAAAAGGCAAGATTTTTTCCAGCACTGACATCAGGGAAGTTTCACAGAAGAGATGAGCTGCAAATCGGGATTGATGGATTAGTAAGATTAATATAGGCAAAATTTAGGGAACAGATTCCAGAAAGAAGAAATACCATTAGCAAAGGTGTAGAAATGGAAAGTAAAAGCCATGTACAGAAGGACAAAAAAGATCTGCCTAAATAAAGGGTTACACATAGGAAAAAAAATTATGCTGTAAGGTAGGTTAGAAAAGCCTACCCCATAACAAAACGGCACTGCTTCCTTTTTGAACAAGTTTAAAAAAAGAAGATTAATCTGGCAGTACTATAAAGGATAGAATAAAAAAAGAAGAAAGACTAAACATAGAAAGATAACATCACAGGGAGATGTAAAAGATGGGAGAGATATAAAGATACTGCGAAACAAAAACTTATCAGATCTGAAATCTCATTAGCTAGAGGAAGAGACTGGAAAAGGCTGAGGGATGAAGAAAAATTAATGGTCAGGTTTTAATTCTGAGTACCTGAGAAAACTGTAGTATACTTCAGCAAAATTAAGGAAGTCAGACTAAAAACTTGTCCATGAGAGAAATGCTAAATGAAAAATCAAGAAAATACAACAAAGCTTGTTTGAGAGAAAGAAAAGGAAATATAGGTTCAAATGATAAACACATTTCCAAAAAAATAAATAAATAAAAGAGATCACAAAACTATACGGCCTTAATCTACAAAAATTATTTCATAAAAAGGTTTTTGTGTTTTAGGAAAAAAAAGGTAAGAAAAAACGGTATAGAAAATGACAGGCAATTCACAAAAGAAACACAAATGACCAACATTTTAGAGAATACTGATGACGTTTTCACCACCTAAAAATTCGCAAAGATATAATAATCAGTACAAGCAAGAGTAAGATGGGAAATGCCATATATTTTGCTCTGTGAAAGGCAAACGAACAATCACGTCAAAAGGTTTCAAATTATACACCATACCTTTTGAGACTAATCAATTCCACTTCTAGGAATTTAGGATAAAAAATAACAATGGCTCTATAACAAAATCTGTTTGTGAGATTGTGTCAGCAGGGTTTAGGAAAGTGAAAATTTTTTAATTTAAGTATTCAAAAATAACTGATTATTATATCACAAAATACTGTGCAGTCATTAGAACAATGTAAAACATTTAAATATCATAAAATTCACAATATTCTTTAAAAAAGTACCAAGCAATTAAAAGACATAATTTTTATAAATAAAACCATCTGCTATTCTATCCTTTCGATACTCATTGTTAATACTTTTTTTGTGTATTCTCCATGTTCTATGTATATAAACGTATACACATTTTAAAAATAAATTTTGTATCTGTTTTTATTGACCTCCCATAGTTGGCCTGGCAAATAAAAAACTTAATGTTGAGAATATGGAAGTGCTGGTTTTCATTTAAAAAGAACAAAAAATAAAATCCTTAACGAAACATAAAACCAGCTGAAGACTGGTTAAGTTGCAGATGTGTTGATTTATATGACAAGTAAAAGTAACATGAAATCCTGGGTTGAACCCTGAAGACATTTTTTTCCTTTTCCTTAAAGTATTATTAACCCTGGTGGCATAATGGTTAAGCGCTACACAGCTGCTAACCAAAAGGTCAGCAGTTCGAATTCACAGGGCGCTCCTTGGAAACTCTATGAGGCAGTTCTACTCTGTCCTATATGGTGGCTAGGAGTCGGAATCAACTCCATGTCAGTGGGGTAAGGTATTAAGACAATTGGGAAAATATGAATAAGGCATATAGTTAAGATAAGGTTGACACTGTATCCATGTTATTTTCTTGATTTTGATAATGGCATATGATTACGTATATACACTGCATATATATATTTATATGTATGCATACACATTTAGAGAGGGAGGAGGGAGGATGAATAAAGTAAATGTAATAAAATGTTAACATTTGTACAATCTGCCTGAAGGACACAAAGGAATGCTTTGTACAATTCTTGGAACTCTTCTGTGTCTGAAATAATTTCAAAGTAAAAAGATTTTTTAAACACTAAGGGAAAAAATGGAGGAGGTAAATCTGTTGATTTAACAAAAGTACACACCATACATTCATTCAACAAACATTTACCATTCACCTACTGTAGGTCAGGTGCTAATATACAGCAATACACAAGTCAGAAATTAAAACTCCTGCCTACATACAGTTTACATTCTAGTAGGGAGAAACAAATAAGTAAAATGTACACTATTATCTTAGTTATCTAGCATTGCTGTAACAGAAACACCCCCAAGTGGGTAGCTTTAACAAGCAGAAATCTGTTCAGGAGGTTAGAAGTCTGAATTCAGAGCACTGGCTCTAGGGGAAGGCTTTTTCTCTCTATTGGCTCTGGAAGAGTATCCTATCTTTTGCTTTTGCTCTCTGGTTCCTTGGAGATCTCCATGTGGCTTGGCATCTCTCTTCTGCTGGCTTGCTTGTTTATTTTAATCCTGTCTCATTAACATAACAAAGACAACCCATTCCTAAATTAGATTATAACCACAGGAATCAGGGTAAGGATTTATAACACCTATTTTTGAGTAGTGCAGTGGTTAACAGTTTAGCTGCTAACCAAAAGAACAGCAGTTGGAATCCCTAAGAGGCAGCTCTATTTCGTCCTACAGGGTCACTGTGAGTCAGAATCAACTCAATAGCAATGGGTTTGGTTGATAATTCAATCCACAACAACTGTGTTAGGTGGTTTTAGGAGCTACACACACACACACGCACACACGCACACACACACACACGAGGAGATGGTGAGTTGTCCTGGATAAGCTGCTGCCACTTAGTTAAGTCTGCCTCACACCAATCCTAAATGTGATAGAGTAGAACTGCTCCACAGCATTGTCTTGGCTGTAATCTTTACAAACAGATCACCAGGCCTTTCTTCTACAGCGCCACTGAGTGGCTTTGAACCGCCAACTTTTGGGTTAGCAGCCAGGAGGAAACCATTTATGCCACCCAGGGACCTCTTTGTCCTGGTTGGGTAGGGGTAAACCAAAACCCAAAACCAAACCCATGGCTGTCGGGTCAATTACAACTCATAGCGACCCTATAGGACAGAGAAGAACTGCCCCGTAGTTTTCAAGGAGCACCTGGTGGATTCTAACTGCCGACCTTTTGGTTAGCAGCTGTAGCTCTTAACCACTAAGCCACCTGGGTTTCCAAGGTAAGGGTGGAGACTTGCAACTTTAATTAGGGTCTTTAAGGGAGGACACAATGAGAAGATGACATCTGAGCAAGACCTAAAAGACGTCAGAGAGGATATTCTGTTAATATCTGGGATGGAAATAACAGCAACACGCTAAGCAGCCCTGACACAGGGAGTAAGCCTGACAGGTTTGAGCAAAATCATATGATGGAGGCTTAAACCACTCAGTAGCGAAAAGTGACTGATGATGAAATTTGCAAGTAGATTAGGCAGGATTTGCTGATAGGATACAGAAAAAGAGTCAAAGATGACTCCAAGGTTTTTTTTTTTTTTCCCCTTTGAGTCTTTTTCCCTTTTTTTTCCAATTTTGCTTTAGGTTAAAGTTTACAGCTCAGGTTAATTTCTCGTACAAAAGTTTATACACTTATTGTTATGTGGCACTAGCTGCAATCCCTATAATGTGATAGCACACTCCCCCTTTCCACCCTGGGTTTTTCCGTGTCCATCCAAACAGCTGTTGTTCCCTTCTCCCTTCTCATCCTGCCTCTGCACAGAAGCCACCCATTTAGTCTCGTGTATCTGTTTATGTTTTATAGTCCAGACTAATCTTTGTCTGAATAGTGGGGTTCGGGAATGGGGGTCCACACCTGACTCCAAGGTTTTTATCCCAAGCAACTAGAGGGATGAATTTACCATTATGGAAGAGAGCTAGGATGAGATGAGAAAGCTCAGAAGTTCGGTTTTTTAAACATCTTGGCCCATGGGATATCTAAATGAAGATGCTGCATGGGCATCTGATATGGGTCTGGAATCCAGAGTGCTGCCTGCACAAGTGTGCTGTACTATAATCATCTCCCACCATCTCCATAGATACAAGTGGACATAACAACTACAAATGGATGCAAAGTACATGCCTTAGGAGGAGATGACTGTCCTCTGAGAGACTTGAAACACTGTCTATCTAATCTAGGTGGAATAAAAGGAGCCCTGGTGGCACAGTGGTTAAACACTTGGCTAATAATCGAAAGGTTGGCAGTTCGAACCCACCAGCTGCTCCACAGGAGAAAGATATGGCAGTCTGCTTCCATAAGGACACACAGCCTTGGAAATGCTATGGGGCAGTTCTACTCTGTCCTATAGGGTCGCCATGGGTTGGAATCAACTCAACAGCAACGGGTTTAGTAATCTATTAAGTATACAATAGCATTATTTCTAAAAAAACAAAAAAACTTTATTGCTAAAAATGCTAACCATCATGTCAACTGGAAAAAAAATTAACTACAACCGAGCATATTTCATTTGAATAATCACTAGATTACTTTTCAAATTCTTTAATACAAAAACACTTGCACCTAAAGTCACTGAACTAAGGGACTGTAGGAATTTAAAACAAACTAAATCTGACATGGTGACCTAAGTTAAGTCACTTGATCTTTCTGAATCTCACATTTCATATGAAGAATGATAAATAGTAAATAAGGGCTGTAACATATATCTCAAAGAATTGCAAGGTTATATCAGTTATAAAGAACTGCATTAAGTATAAAATAATGTAAGGTATTATTAAAGATGATTAAGACTTTAAAAAAAAATGCTAACCATCATCTGAGTCTTCAGCAAGTCGTAATCTTTTTGCTAGTGGAGGATCCTGCCTGGATGCTAACGACTGCTGACTGATCAGGACGGTGGTTGCTGAAGGTTGGGGTGGCTGTGGCAATTTCTTAAAATAAGACAACAGTGAAGTCTGCCACATCCATCGATTCTTCCTTTCACTAAAGATTTCTCTGTAGCATGAGATGTTGTTTGATAGCATTTTACCCACAGTAGAACATCTTCCAAAATTGGAGGCAATCCTCTCAAACCCTGGCACTGCTTTATCAACTAAGCTTAGGTAATATTCTAAATCCTTTGTTGCCATTTCAACAATGTTCACAGCATCTTCACCAGGAGTGGATTCCATCTCAAGAAACCATTTTCTTTGCTCATCCATAAGAAGCAACTCATGAGTTAAAGTTTTATCATGAGATTGCAGCAATTCAATCACATCTTCAGGCTCCACTTCTAATTCTAGTTCTCTTGCTATTTCCATCACATCTGCAGTTACTTCTTCCACTGAAGTCTTGAACCCCTCAAAGTCATCCATGAGGGTTGGAATCAACTTCTTCTAAATCCCTGTTAACGTTGATATTTTGACCTCCCCCATGAATCACAAATGTTCTTAATGGCATCTAGAATGGTGGCTCCTTTCCAGAAGGTTTTCAATTTCCTTTGCCCAGATCCAGAGGAATCACATATATGGCAGCTATAGCCTTATGAGGAAACCCTGGTGGTGTAGTGGTTAAGTGCTACAGCTGCTAACCAAAGTGTCAGCAGTTCGAATCCACCAGATGCTGCTTGGAAACTATGGGGCAGTTCTATTCCGTCCTATAGGATCACTTTGAGTTAGAATCAACTTGATGGCAACAGGTTTTTTTGTTTTGTTTATAGCCTTACGAAATGTATTTCTTAAATAATAACACTTGAACGTCAAAATTACTCCCTGATCCAGAATGAATGTTGTGTTAGCAGGCATGAAAACAACACTAATCTCCTTGCACATCTCCATCAGAGCTGTTGGGTGACCAGGTACACTGTCAATGAGCAGTAATATCTTAGTAAGCCACGCTGTAAACACATGTGCTGGCATCCAGGCTTTGTTGTTCAATTCTTATACAGAGTATAAACAGAGTAGATTTAGCATAGTTCTTAAGGACCCTAGGATTTTTGGAAGGGTAAAGGAGCACTGGATTCAACTTAAAGTCACCAGTTACATTAACCCCTAACAAGGTCACCTTTCCTCTGAAGCTCTGAAGCCCAGCACTGACTTCTCCTCTCTAGCTATGAAAGTCCTAAGTGGCATCTTCTTCCAATATAAAGCTTTTTCGTCTACACTGAGAATCTTTTGTTCAGTGTAGCCCCCTTCATCAATAATCTTAGCTAGATCTTCTGGGTAACTTGCAGCAGCTTCTTCATCAGCACTTCCTACTCCACCTTGCACTTTATGCCATAGAGTCAGCCTCTTCCCTTAAACCTCGCAAACCAATCGTGTTAGCTTCAGACTTTTTGTCTGCAGCTTCTTCACCTCTCTCAGCCTTCATACAAGTGAAGAGAGTTAGGGTCTTCCTCAGGATTAGGCTTTGGCTAAAGGGAATGTTGTGGTTGTTTTGGTCTTCTATCCAGACCACTAAAACTTTCTCCATATCAGCAATAAGACTGCTTCGCTTTCTTATCATCACATGTTCACTGAAGTAGCATTTTTAATTTCTCTCAAGAACTTTTCCTTTGCATTCCCAACTTGGCTTTCTGGTCCAAGAAGCCTAGTTTCAGCTTATCTCAACTTTCGACATGCCTTCCTCACTAAACTTAAAATCATTTCTAGCTTTCGATTTAAAGTGAGAGATGTGTGACTCTTCCTTTCACTTAAACACTTACAGGTCATTGCAGGGTTATTAATTGACCTTATTTCACTATCGTTGTGTCTCATGGAACAGGGGTGCTCAAGGAGAGGGAGGTAGATGGGAGAACGGCTGGTTGGTGAAGCAGCCAGAACACATACATTTATAGATTAAGTTTTCCGTCTTACATAGGTGTGGTTCATGGCGCCCCAAAACAATTACAATATCAAAGATCACTGATCATCGATCACCATAACAAATAAAAATGAAAAAGTGTAAAATATTGTGAGAATTACCAGAGCATGACATCAAGTGAGTAAATGCTGTTGGAAAAAAAGCACCAATAGATTTGCTCACCACAGGGTTGCCACAAACCTTCAATTTATAAAAAACACATATTTGCAAAGTGCAATATAGCGTAGCTCAATAAAATGAGGTACACTTGTGGTGAGAATGAGATGCCTCCTAAGAATTTAGAAATAAGAAAAACAATATTGCCTGTAATAGACAGTGCCTTATCCTATTTGTTTTCATTTGACTGTCTGAATGAATAAAAACAGAAGTTCATGAAGTCTGCTTAAAAGACATAAGAGAGCTAAACAGAATTTGTCAACCTAAGCTTGAAATTGTTGAGAATGGAGCCAGTAGACAGCAAATGCCCAAGCATTTTTCAGAACAGTTACCTGCGGCATGACTCAAATCTGATCACTCTAACAATTATACCTCTCAATATCAATTACTAGCTTGGCATTCTGGTATCCTTAAGAGAAAGTCTGGGAGTTAGGATAGGCCTTTAAATCCCAGCTTTGTCACTAATTTGTTGTGTTTCATAAAATTATCACTTTCAAATTTTGTTTTCTACAATGTAAACTGCATATAAAAACCAAACCAGGTGCTTTCCAGTTGATTTCAACTCATGGTGATCCCATGTGTGTCAGAGTAGAACTGTGCTCCATAGGGTTTGCAATGGCTGATTTTTCAGAAATAGATGACCAGGCCCTTCTTCCAAAGCACATCCTTTCAATTAGCAACTGAGCGCATTAACTATTTGCACCACCCAGTGACCCCAAACTGCATATAAGACCTATGTTATAGTATTGGTGTGAGGATTAAATGACAAAAAAGTGGCAGTCCAGTATAAAGTCCATAACAGATACTGAGGAAGTTATGTTGTCTCATTTCCAAGATCAAAAAATGAGCCTGAACGAGATAGTTTGAAGTAGATATCCATGTAAACTCAGATATATGAGTATGAATGCATGAAATGACATCTAACTAACACAAGTCTCTAGAATGTCACTATCATATCATAGTCAACATTTTTTCAATTCCATAAACACAGGCTGAGCATCTACTATTTATCTATTAGAGTGCACAGTAGTAATTTCACTAAAAATCAGATCATGTTTCCTACCACAAAAGAGCTAAGCATTTGGGTATGCTGACTCCTTTCCATCAAGGAAAGTACAATATCACAGGGATGCAGCTACAGATACACTAAAATTAAACAGGTCCTAAAAGAGTGATAAATTCTATTTAGGGGTTTAAAAATTAAAACAAGCTTTTCTTGAAAGAGACAGCACTTAATTTGACAGTTATAAGTGAAGAATTTAATTTGGGGGAGAACAAATTCAAGCCAAGCAATCATGTAGGTAGTTCACCCTCCTACCTTCAAGCAATATAGTCCTTTTTCCAGTTTTGCAGATACACCCCCATGTTACCCAGAGAAAGCAATGTAACCCCACTATGGTCCCAAAAAATCAGAGGGTTAGTAAGGGGATACAACAGTCTCCAGTTTCCAGATGCAGGACTCTTGCTCTTATCACAATTTGTTTTTGTAAGGAATAATGTACTACCAAATACTCTACAAAAGAAGAAGTATTATAAAACTGACTGTAACACGTCTTTTTCCCTCATCATTTTTTTTTTCTTTAAATAAAGGTGGAGGATAGAGCAAAATGGTAGAAGACTTCTTCCATCTTTTTTTTTTTTAAAGGTTGGTCTGGAAAAGTAAAGGGTATGGAGTTTCACTGAAGCTGATTAAAAATTCTTACACACAGATAAATACAGATAGAACAACAACAACATTTTTTTATAAAAAAGTCTTGTTGAGTAACTGTCGCTACAAAGGACATATATTCAATAATTGCTTAAACAACACTACAACCAATTACAACGAGTGGACCTTATATGAATCATGATTCAAACCAATAAACTGTATTTAAAAAATTATACTTATGAAATGACTGTAAACTTCAAAACTGGTTACTTGGTGATGTTCACAAATTATTGTCTTAAGGTTAGATAATGACACTGTGGTAATATTAAAAGAGAAAGAATGTCCTTAACTTTCAGAGATACATTCTGAAATAAATACAAACGGGAAGTTGTCTAGGCAGTTCTTCAAAATAACACTGGGAGGAAAAAAGGGAAGAGAGGGGTGGACATATGAAACAAACTGGCCATGACTTGGTAACTACTGAAGCTGGGTAACAGGTATATGGAGGGTTCATAGCAGTACTGTCGCTCCTAGTATCATGAAATTTTCCTTAAGAACTTTTGGAAAATAGGGGGAAAAAAAAAAACTTGCTAAAAACAAATAACATCATAAAAGTGAGTGCAGAATATAGACTTGTCCTTGACATATCAATACTACTATCCCTGAGACCATATGTAGCCTTACATTATGATTGATGGTTTCAGAATACATAAAGATATGCCTCAAAGTATGGGCTACCTAGAGTTCTTCTAAACTTCACATTCATGTATCATTGAGATTATATTCTCAGACTGGTTCCAAGCACCAAAATAACAGTACCGAAACGCACAACTAGAAGCTCATGAGATATCAGTTGCCTCTGAATAGCAGGGAAGTCATAACTAACTATACCTCGGTTCCATGTTAATCACCTTCTCTACGCATTCTCATGGACCACTATTTATCTGCAAGAGAAGTATGAAGAGCAAAAATGATACTAAAATCCATTTCCTTTTTCTGATCACTGCTAAGTCACTTTATGAAATACAAAGTTTTCAAGAGTCTCTAATGTGTTACTGAAATGAAAACTACTAACAGTACTAGAATTAATAAACAGCTCATATCAAGCCCATTTACTTGGTAAACCATTATAGGAACAAAGAAGACAAGCATAATACATACTGGAGGCCGGCCAGGACGACCCCTTTTTCTTTTTCCTTTGACCTCTGTTTCTTCAAGTTCGCTGCCAGCATCTGAATGGGCAGTAGTTTCATTAGTTGAGTCCCTAGAAAATGTTATTATATTATTTTAGTGAACAACTTAATTAATAAATACAATGCAGCTCTGTTCCACTACTTTGCTTACCTCCTGGTATACAGCTGATCAGAGTGGTTTATAGAGATCCTACTTTTAGACACAACTCTCAACAAATAAAAATGTTATCATCCTCCCTGCCTAATATCACATAATATTGAGCAAAATGTATCCTCCCCCAAAAAAGGAAAATAAAGAAGGGGAAATGACTATGAAAACTGCAGCTGCTGTACAAAATATGAAAGCAAAATACAACTACCAAAGACTAATTCTTTGGTAAAGAAGTACAAAAGGAAAACGTATAAAATTCTTCAGTTAAGAAGTATGGAAGTAAAAAGATAAAGGCTTAGAAGGAATCTTACCCATTTTATAAAATCATGAAAGGCAGTGGTATACTGGTATATGTTTAACAATTGGCTCTTCAAAAAATACGCATGTAAGTTTATTATAAATGTTACTTTATGCATAGCATATAATCTACAAATAATAATAAAATATACAATACTCTTTACTGTAAATTCAATATGGCCAATTAATTCTCACAAAATGATTTTGGTAACTTTGCCAAACTCTTATACCTGGAGTTAATCTATGTGTGCAACTAACAAATAGAGTTTCAACATGAAAAACAGTTGATATTTTTGTCCACTTTAATGAGAAGGATGAAACTGAAATGACAAAGATGTTTGTTGGAACTTCACTGATTAGTTAATGGTGTGAGCAACTTCTCTGCTTTATCGAATAATAGTTCTCAAATACTGGAAGAGTATTTCCTCAATTTTTTTGTCCTAAAAAAAATTTTTTTTGTGCTAGTCATACTATAATGGCTATAGGCCTGACACACCTTTTAAGTTTAATCTGCTTTATTAACATTTCCTTAAATCTACTGGCAATCAACAAAACAATACATCAAGCCCTGATCTCTGGCATTGGCTAATTTCCATGGTATAAATACTCCCAGCAAGTCAACATGAAGCTACCAAAGTGACATCAAGGAATGCAGAGCTGGGAGGCAATGGGCAAATATTTCTACGATACAGGAACAATCCAAACCAAAACCAAACCCAGTGCCGTCGAGTCAATTCCGACTCATAGTGACCCTATAGGACAGAGTAGAACTGCCCCATAGAGTTTCCAAGGAGCGCCTGGCAGATTTGAAATGCCGACCCTTTGGTTAGCAGCCATAACACTTAACCACTACGCCATCAGACACAATAGGTGTAGATAACCTTAAGCTCATAGATGGCGAGACTTTGTCTCCTGTGTTTTGGACATGTTAGCAGGGAAGACCAGTCCCTGGAGAAGGACATCACGCTTGGTAAAGCAGAGAATCAGTGGAAAAGAGGAAGACTCTCAATAAGATGGACTGACACAGTGGCTGCAACAATGGGCTCAAGCATAACACCGATTGTGAGGATGGTGTAGGACCCAACTTAACAGCACATAACAACAACAAAATGGCTGTTTAACCAGCTCACAAAATTCCTGAAAATTTAACAATTGGTTCTTGCAGGCCAGGAAAGGCTGGCTCCTGCACAGCACTGAAAAGGTACACATAGTATGAACAAAAACTTTTTCACTAAATTCTATACTACTAACTCTAATAAGATCTGCATAAAACTGCCAATAGCAGGAAGAAAAACCACAAACCTAATAGCAGGAAGAGCACACAGCAAACGGTAAACCCAGATTCCTATTATTTTATTTATGTTGTTGTTGTCACACTATTATTTTTAATCCCTCTTTGTGTTAATTCTTTAAAGCTCAATCCTTTAGTGTCTCTGCTACTCTTTCATTCTACATGGCAGTGGCAATCTTATCCACTTGATAGGTAACTTCTATGTAAATGACTTCAGTATCTCCTCAGATCTGACCCCATTCCAGACCTCTAATTCAAGATTTTAACTACATCCATGACATGCCTCCCTGAATACTACCACAAATTTGCCATATACCACATCTAAAATTATGTTCAGTCCTGACTTACTTCAAGCTCTCTGATCATGTCCATGCCATTAATTAACTGATTAGGTTAGTGCATGGTGTACTTTCAACTGTTATACCAATTTATTATTGTCATCATTAATCCTGTCTGCTACTCAAACTCATAGAATTCTATCAATCTTTCTCTTGTCCCTCTTGCTAACAAGTCCTCCTAAATCATCCTCAGTATAATTTTGTCCTTCATTCTTCCCATTATTATTACCATGATCACCACTAACTGAAATCCCCTCAACTTATCTCTGCTTTTACCATCTCTCCTGTCCAAGCCATTCTAGAGAGTACTGTCAGTAAAGTTCTTACATCATGTTATTCTCCTGCTTGCAAACCATCAAAGATAATCTGGGATTCAAAACTGTAAACAATACTGATCTAGCTAAGGCTCAGCATACCTTTCCATAAAGGGCCATACAGTAAATAATTTAGGCTTATGCGCCGTAAGGTCTCTGTAGCTATGACTCTGCTATTGTAGCATAAATGCAGCTGTAGGCATTATATAAATTAATGGGGGTAGATTTGTTCTAATAATACTTTATTTAAAAACCAGGTGTCTAAATCAAGAGCAACAGTGTATCCATCCCTGATCTAGATGATATTATTTGTCTCTAATAAAGAACAACAAATCATACTGCTTTATCCCCTCGATACATTCCCAATAAACTATGATTAGTTTATCACGTGTGACATTTGTATACATTATCTAGAAAAAATATACACAAAAACTTTCTAAGAAACATACTATTGTCCCAATTTCAAAGATGAGCAAATAAAAGCACTTAAAACTTGATAAGCACGCCGATAGTTACACAGCTATTAAGTGGCAGGAGTCCAGTTAGATCTTAAGGTTAATGTGAATTCCCTATACCAATATCAGGACACTGAAATGCAAATATGTTTTGTATTTCTCTTGTGTGAACAGTATATAGCATATATAGTGCACTTCTGATGCTTTTATAAGTCTCAATTTCAGAATATAATAAGTGACCCATTAATGAAACTAATTTGTGCCCGAGAAATATACTTTGCTGACAAAACAGAAAAGTACAATTAATTTCTAACTCTGCCAACTGCAGACAGCTTAAGAGATGACAGCTAGTGCCCATGAACAAGTGATACATGACCATTAGAGTATGTACGTGTGTTTATTAGAATAAATAATGCAAAACTTTGGGGGTTTTTTTAGAAATAGAAATCTCAATATAAAAATATAAGAGAAAGCTGTACTTCAGCTGCTCCAACTCTCAATCCCGTCTTTCTGCAGAATAAACAGAGTTAACAGTTTGATCAATACCCTGCCATAAATACCTATCTTTTTGCACAGATATCTAAATATAAATCAATAGCTATACTTAAATTTTTAAATAAATGGCTGTTTTCTATAAATGTTATTCCTGAATGGTACCCTAAAATATGTATGGAATTTATTTATCTAGCTACCCAACAATGAGCACGTAGTTTGCTTCTATTTTATACTATTGCAAACAGCTGAAATGACTATCCTTATACATGACTCTTAATTACACTTCAACAAGTATTTCTCTTGGACAACTGTGGAAATGTTGGGTCAAAAAGAAGGGGTATGCAAATTCAAACTCCAACCAAATGTTCTCCAAAAACTCTGAAAATGGCTAAATTCATATTTATAAGCCTAAACCAAAACCAAACCCACAGCTGTCAAGTCCATTCCAACTCTTGGCAACCCTATAGGATGGAATGGAACTACCCAGAGGGTTTCCAATGGTATAAATCTTTATGGAAGCAGACTGCCACATCTTTCTCTCACAGAGCCACTGAGGGGTTTGAACAGCTGACCCGTTTTGGTTAGCAGCTGAGTATTTTTAACCACTGTGCCACCAGGGCTCCTTTTATAAGACTACAGGACAAAAATTAAGACCATGGAAGAATCAGATCAAATCTTACAAAAATTATTTTGCCCCCTAAAATTCTCTAATTTCTGTCTCCCTTTCTCCATTTCCACTGCGTAACCACTTTAGGTCAAGTTCCAAACATCCCTGGAATGGGTACTGCAACATTCTTCACAGGTTTCTTTGCTTCTAGTGTTGACCTAAGCACAATACTGCACTCAGAGTTCTACTCTGCCTTCCCCCTCCCACCCCACGTTTCACCAACTCACGGACGGTGGTGACTAACAGTGTGACCTTATAGTCAGGCAGAGAAACAATGGAAATGGCCTATTAAATGGATTTCTGAATGGGGCATGGACCTACAGAAGTCACTATGGGAATGTGAAGGATGCATTAAAGCAGGACATGCCAAGAGCCATCAGAAGACACCCCCCCACCCCAAATACCTCTTCAGAAGTGGATATTAAATTGAGCTGGAAAGTTGATGCCCTATATGCTCACTTGAGGTGGCCACCTGGGTCCATGAGACAAATGGAAAGGGGGGAGGTAAGGCAATGTACTCAACACGAGTGGGGGACAGGGAGGATTCTCACTGGATAAATTCCTCTGATCTTCTGGTGCATCTGGGGAAAAGGGGATGGGAGAGGATGCTGCTATGACTATACAATTCTTCCTCACATCACCTCATATATATATTTTTTCTTTTTCCCCTATATCGCTTCAACTTTTTTTTTCCTACCTACGCGGTGGCCCTAGGACCAAGGATGCAACTCTGTGTTACTGAAGCAGCAATGATTCCTAAGCAAGAAACTATAACTATAAATGTGAGTGGACTAAGTGGGAGGCACTTGCCAAACTAGTATTGCTGCTGGCAATCTAGACTAGTACAGGTGCCAAACCTAAAGTCCCATTCAAAAGTAGAAATGTTTGTGTATAAATGGAGAGAAAGAAAAACAGTAGCTGAGGTAAAGGAATGACTACATGGGTTCTGCAATGAGGGAAATATTCATTCCTCAAAAAAGGCTTAGAGCTAGAGATGGTATCTTCTCTTAGCTCAATTATACCCAAAAAAACCCACTGCTGTCGAGTCAATTCCGACTCATAGCGACCCTATACCAGATGCCCGAAAAGGTGAAGCTAAGATCACTCTTGCTCTTGGAACCTGACAAGATTGAATGGAAGCCTGCAAGAGAGTGGCTTCATGCTGGGAAAACATTTTGGTCATATGATATGATGATGGGCTAGAGTAACTGGACTGTGACTAAAATAATAATACTGACATTAACGGAAAAATGTATTTGAATATTGAGTTAAAACTGTCTCAGGATGTAATCAAATAACTGTAGATAAAGGGGGAAAAGAAGTAAGCCTCCAAATGTTGAGCATATAAAAGGGATTATGATCAAAGACCAGGGGGTGGCCTGTGAGGTTTACATTAAATTTCCCTAAATAATTTGGTCTTTGTCCTTGAGTCCTGAGAGATAACTAAACCCTAGAAATTTCCTGAGTAACTGAGGTACCTTTCTTATCTGTGAGGGTTCCAGGCTACACCTTAGAGTTTATTAAGGAAGTAACTAAGGCGGGGGCTAGCAAAGCCAGAAAGACCAGCTGACTTTGGGCAAGGTCAATCACAATTACATAATAAGACCCCAGACATGTTCCTGGTTGGTGAAAGATATCTGCACTCAGGAGGGTAACACAACCTCTTTGCAAAGTCTCCAAAGCCTCAACCTATGCATCTCTTCTTTATGCTGATTCTGACTTGTATCCTTCATAAAAAAAAAAAAAAATCCTCACAGTAAAGCTATAATCATAAGTACAGCACTTTCCATGAGTTCTGTGAGTTATTCTAGAGAATCATTGAACCTGAGGGAGTAGTGGGAGCCAGGTCAGAAGCAAATGGGCTGGGGACCACTGAGCTCGTGGCTAGTATCCTAAAGTAGAAGGAACTACCAAATTTGTAGCCCAAAGGTCAGTAGTTAGGGGAGCCCTGGGGACTCCGGTGCTTGTCGCTGGTGCCCGAAGGGCTGCGTCATTTAACTTGTGAGTTTTGACCTAGCTCTTGGAGGTGGGGATTACAGAAGTGCTACACATGCAGCTGGTGTCAGAAGAAGCAGATCTGATTGATCTACACACAAGTCTTATACCACTCTCCGACCCCAACCTTGATTCTAAAAAAAGAGAAAATTTGCTTTATTTCATTCCCATAAACATACCACGCTTCCTCCTTCCTCAGGGTCTGTCTACATACCACCGTTCCATTTTGGAACTAATATTCTGTTCCCTTCCTTTTCCTTCAACCCTTCCCCCCAATTTAGACCTTAGCTCGACTGTCCTTCTCAGAAAAGTAGATTAAATCAAAGCACATGTTAAAATTCTCTTAATGCCCTCTACTTTTCCTTCATAACCCCAAAGACAGTTTAGAATTATATACTTGTGCAAATATTTGACTAATGTCTAAAGGTTCATGGCAAAAAAAGACTGAGTCTAATCTATACGTTATTTTCCCACAGAACCTAGCACACTTCCTGGTACATGAATTCGTATTAAGTGATAACATTCTGACAACGCTTAACGGGAAACAGTACTCATATGACAAATTCATCAGTGATTGTATGGAAGTCAAGAAATAAAGTCATTTATTAGATTGATCTTTCTAATGTCTACATTAGAAAAATGATTATTAAGTTGAACATCAACAATCTCTGAATCACAACTTTTGTTTCTGAGAAGACCTTGGAGGTCAATTTCTAACATATTATCCTCATTTTAGAGATGATGGAATCTGAGGTTTACAAATAACTAAGAGACATATCATGTTTCCTTTCCTCTACGATGAAGACAGATTGCTGGACGGATAATTAAGCAAGATAATAGATGTAAATGCATCTGGAACCCAGAAAATTGTATGTTTTCAATAAATGCATGTTAGATCTCAACTTGATGACAGTGCCATCTCTAGCTGATAGATGTAAGTGAAAGCTCGTTTACCCAACTCCCAGATCACCACTATGCAGTACCTGTAGTCATATTATAGGTTTATGTTTCTCTGAAAAATATTCAGTTACTTGCAAAGCATAATACAGTCATGCATTGCTTAATGCCCACAATGAGTTCTGTGAAACAGGATGTTATGTGTTTCGTATGCTGTGCAAACACCATATTATATAAAGGCAGTCCCAGGGTTACAAATATCCGACTTATAGACAACTCATACTTAACAACAGACTGCCATAAGGCTATTATATCAAAAATTTGAGCTAAGTAACTTATGGTGGTTCGTAATAATGAATGCACACATTACTCTGTGACAATCATGAAAACACGGCACGGTTTGGAAGTGTTTCTTAAGTGTTAACGTCCACTACGTCCTGTTCTCCGATTGGGATTTCTGAACTCTATTATAACCTTATGGGATCTGAGACATACATGCAGTAGGATGTTGCCCAATTGGACGTTATGTGGTACAGGACTATATAATGATTAATATCATGTCAAATCAACGTTTTTTATTTAAATACAATCTCTATTTAGCTACAACCTGTTTCATATTTCCTCAAGTAGTTATTTATTGAGGGCCTACGATGCAGCAGTGTGATAGGAGCTAGACATATAAAAATAAGGCACAAAGATGCAGTTTAGGTGGTGGGTCAGAAACAATAATCGAGGGTTATAAAACAATATATTAAGTATGGTGCTAGAGAAAAGCACAACACAAAGGTATTATAGGAGCACAGGAGGCACCTATCCCAACTTTAAGGGGTTAACAGAGGCATCATACCTCAGCTAAAACAGAAGGATTACTGAGTTAGCCAGGTAAGGGTAGAAGTGTACAGGCACTAAAGGCAGGATAAAGATAAACAACAACAACAAAAAAGGTACAAATAAAAGAAAGAAAATAGTATGTGGTGATCTCCAAGCATGGTGTTATAGTCAAATTAGAAATGAGTAAAGGGGCTTGAGGTAAGTAGGTAGGAAGGGCTTCAATTTTATCTTCTACATTTGGTAAAGGAAGGTTAAGTGCTGATGGCTTCTCAAGCAGGGAAGGGATCTGGACACCTCTGGGTCTTAGAGCTCTGATGGAAAAGCAGGACAGGAGACCAATTAGAAGGGGTACTACAGTAGAAACTGTTGAATTGGCCTGTGTTTTGCCGAGTATATTCTCAACAACGAAAAAAAAAAAATTAAAATCCACAGTAATGAAGTGGAATGCAGATTCCTCTTATGTATTCAACTAAAATATTAACAGTTCTTACAACGGGCTTAGAGGCTCATTCTGCGTCAGTCACACCTTACTACCTGAAGGTCTGGTCACTTTCCTTACATCTAAATCACTGTTACCAGAGTGAGTCAACGGATGCAGACTTCTGATCTGCGTGACGAAAGCTATGAGAAGAAGCATCTACTACGTGATTACAGTAATCACATTTCCTCAAAACAAGACTCAGCTCTGAAGTTGTTCTACAAACCCAACAAATCCAACGAGATGCCACCAGAAATGCCAACAGTTATGAACCTTGAATTACCTCTGGCAACCAGAACGCCTCAACGATCTCAATCTCTGGGACCAGAAAGAATCTTAATGAAGGTTCTGGGGGAGAGGGGTAGAGGAAGAGCATGATATAGGACAGGCATCAACAAACTTGTTCTGTAAAGAGCCAGACAGTAAATATTTTAGGCTTTGCAGGTAATACAGTCTCGGTCACAACTACTCAACTCCACTGTTACAGCCCAAAGCCAGCCAGAAACAATACGAATGAAATAAAACTTCATTTACGAAACAGGCAGCATGCTGACCTCTAATATAGGCATTAACACTTTATTTGCTGGATATACGAGAACATATTGATATTCCAATAGCTAGGGCTAAAAATTTTTTTTTTAGGGCTAAGAATGGTTACAGTAACAATATACACTAATACTTCTTAGATTTTAAACATATTATACTAATATCCAAGGACGTTTTTGACATGTCTCATCTAAGAGAGCAATTTTCATAAAGAAGTAAGTTACATGTATTTTTTTTAAATAAGAAGACTACAATACTTACTGTAACACTGGTAACTCTGAAGTAATCATTTCTGGAGAGGTCTATCCACAAGGGAGCCAAAGAATGAAGTGTGTACAACTCAAAACTTTTAAAACAACCTCAAAGGCAATCTGTTGATGGGAAAAAAGGAAATTATTTAAAAATAAAACGAATATACCAGAATATATAGAGTGTAATTTGTACTTTTCACTACCATAAAATTAGCCACCTAGCAATTTGCAATTCTCCATTCGATTTGAAACCACAACCTTTTCTAAGATCTGCTCCAAGATTTCCAATACATGTTAAAACAAACATGTGATTATTAAATTAAAAAAATTATCTACATATACCTAAGTCATAGTGCACATGAAGAATACTTAAGCACACTTCAGGAAACACTGTCTATATTAAACAATACTTATATTACTATAAAATGTTAGAATACACTTTCCACCACAGCCTTATTTCCCTTCATTATCTCACTGTTGTGAAGTTAATTATATGCCTTGTCTATATTTATACCTGAACGTTACTTAATAAGAACACATCTTTATGCTCAAGGAGTTCAACCTATTAGAGAAGACAAACATATTAAAAATCTACCGGAAGTAACGTATCAAATAAGTCTGGAAGGGTATACATTAAACTATCAATAATGGTTAACCTCTCTACAACGGTTGAGATTGGGAAAGCAATATAAGGAAACACCACAAAATATGGAAAAGAAAACATATATAAAGATACATAAGTAATACGAGCACTATGTAAAAGGATTAAAAAAATTAAAAGCCCCTAAGCATCCACATGCATGTGTGTCTATGTATGTACAGTCATAAATATGAGTGTACACATGGGTTAATGTATATACTATCTTACTTATCTAGTGCTGCTATAACAGAAATACCACAAGTCGATGGCTCTAACAAACAGAAATTTATTCTCTCACAGTCTAGGAGGCTAAAAGTCTGAACTCAAGAGTGTCAGCTCCAGGGGAAGACTTTCTTTGTCGGTTCTGGGGCAAGGTTCTTGTCATCAATCTTTCCTTGGGCCTAGGAGTTTCTCAGCACAGAGGCCCCATGTTCTAAGGATGTACTCCGCTCCCTGTTCTTCCTTCTTGGTGGTAGGAGATCCCTCACCTCCCTGCTCGCTTTCTCTCTTCTATATCTCCAAAGAGATTAACTGAAGATACAACCTAATCCTGTAGATTTTGTCCTGACTCATTAACATTACTGCTTCTAATCCTGCCTCATTAACATTCTAGAGATTAGGATTTACAACATGGGGAATAATCACATCAGATCACAAAATGAAGAGCAACCACACAACACTGGGAATCATGGCCTAGTCAAGTTGACATATTTCAATCCATAACACATATGTATATAAAAAAAATTTTTTTTTTTTTATGTGCAGAGAAGCAGTGACACACCATTAAAAACAAGCACACCTAGTGCCCAGATCTTGGTTTCTAAATACAGTTCTACAACAAAAGGAATCAGGATTCAAGGGAGAAAAGACTCATTGTAGAGCTGGGGCAAGGAAAATACAAGGTGAGCCTGGAGCATCTTATACCACAGGCAAGCAAGAACATGCTCACAAAAAAAAAAAAAAAAAAAGGATGGAAGCATGATAAAGGGAGGCATGAGTCAACTGAAAGAACCCCCAAGGGACAAAGCTGGAACAACTGGAACACCAAAATAAATAATACAATACAGGATTATAACCTGAAGTATAAAATAAATACACATGAATCCATATGGATAAAAGTAAATAAATGAGAAGAGTCGAACCTTCCTTTAAAAAAAAAAAACGATTAAATATACACAAATGCCCTCACTCCAGGAGGTGGAGCTTAATCACATACACACACCCCCAGTTTTGAGAATGGGCTCCACTTAATGGTTGGCTTCCAAAACAAGAGAGTAAAGAAAAGGAATAGTAACTTTACATTGGAGAGACCTACTTGAACCAAGAAGGTTAATATGACCACTGATGCCATGTGGCTACCTTGTGACCCCCTTGTCACAGTTACCTAGTGCTCCTATAACAGAAATACCAAAAGCCGGTGTCATTAAAAAACAAAAATTTATTTTCTCACAGCTTAGGAGGATAGAAGTTCAAATTCAGGGTGGTGACTCCAGAAGAAGGCTTTCTCTGTTGGCTCCAGCAGGTCTTTTGTCTCTTTTTGGCCTCCGTTTCTTTGTTCCTTGGAGATCTCAAGTGACATGGTCTCTATCATTCCCCATCTATTCTTGCTCAATCTGCTCTTTTTATATCTCAGAAGAAACTGATTTAAAACACAGCCTATACTAATATTGCCTCATTAATATAACAGAGATTAATACACCAAAATCCCACATTACCAAGTGGGATTATAACCACAGGTATAGCGTTAAGATTTATAACATATATTTAAGGGGACACAATTAAATCCATAACACCCCTAATATGCTGTGATGAGAAGGGTACTTCAACTCTATGATATTCTTCCCCAAAACCCATAACCTCAGTCTAATCATAACAAAACCATCAGAAAAACACAGATGGAGGGACAATCTACAAGATACCTGGGTATTATGCCTCAAAGCTGTCAAGGTCATGAAAAACAAGAAAAGAAGGTAAAATTACCACAGACCAGAGGAGAATGAGGAGACAGGACAAGTGAATGTAATGTGGTAACCTGAAGAGAAGTCACTGGCAGAAAAACTGATAAAATCCAAATAAAGTCTGGACTTCAGTTAGCAGTAATGTCAGTTTTTAAGTTCTAATAAATGAGAACGGTAATATAAGATGTTAACAATGTGGGAAACGGGATGAAGTGCGTACGGACACACACTCTGCTATCTTTACAACTTCTCTGTATATTTAAAATTAATTCAAAATAAAAAGTTTACTATAAGAAGATGACCTTCTAAGCTATTAGACAAAGTGATTACTTTAAAAAATACTAGGATAAGTGGATGCCCATTTGTTGATAGAGAGAGCATGTGCCAAAGGCCCGTTACTCTTAATCCAAATACCTAGAATTATCGCAGATTTAAAATGAAACAAGGAATCATTTGTGTCTTTTTTTAAAAAATGACTTTTTATAATATTGTCACTGATATTGTTAGGTACCGTCAAGTCAGTACCGGCTCATCAAAACCCTGTATATACAACAGAACAAAACACTGCTCGGTCCTGTGCCATCCTCATGATCGTTGCTATGCTGAGCGCATTGTTGCAGCCACTGTTCCATCTCCTTGAGGGTCTTCCTCTTTTTCACTGACCCTCTACTGTACCAAGCATGATGTCCTTCTCCAGGGACTGGTGCCTCCTGATAACATGTTCAAAGTATGTGAGACTAAGTCTCGTCATCCTTGCTTCTAACGAGCCTTCTGGCAGTACTTCTTTCAAGAAAAGATTTGTTCATTCTTTTGGCAGTCCATGGTATATTCAACATTCTTCGCCAACACCAAAATTCAAAGGCATCATTTCTTCTTCAGTCTTCCTTATTCATTGTCCAGCTTTCTCATGCATATGAGGCAACTGAAAAACCATGGCTTCGGTCAGGCGCACCTTAATCCTTAAAGTGACAGCGTTACTTTTTAACTCTTTAAAGAGATCTTTTGCAGCAGATTTGCCAGATGCAATGTGTCTTTTGATTTTGTGACTGCTGCTTCCATGGACAATGACTGTGAATCCAAGTAAAATGAAATCCTTGACAACTTCAATATTTTTCTCCATTTATCATGATGTTGCTTATTGATCCAGCTGTGAGGATTTTTGCTTTCTCTATGTTTGATCTTCATCAGTAAATGCTTCAAGTCCTCTTCACTTTTGCAAGCAAGGCTGTGTTATCTGCATATTGCAGGTTGTTAATGAGTCTTCCTCCAATCCTAATCCCACATTCTTTTTCATACAGCAGAGCTTCTCATGTTATTTGCTCAGCATACAGACTGAGTAAGTATGGTGAAAGGATACAAACCTGAGGCACACTTTTCCTGAGTTTAAACCATGCAGTACCTCCTTGCTGTGTTCGGATGACTGCCTCTTGGTGTAAGTACAGGTTCCTCATAAGCACAAGTAAGTGTTCTGGAATTCTCATTCTTTGCGCTGTTCCACACAGTTGAATGCCTCTGCATAGTCAATAAAACACAGGTAAACATCTTTCTGGTATTATCTGCTTCCAGCCACGATCCATCTGACATCAGCAATCATATCCCATGTTCCATGTCCTCTTCCGAATGTGGCTTGAAATTCTGGCAGTTCCTTGTAGATGTATTGCTGCCACCAACTTTGAAAGATCTTCAAGAAAATTTTACTTGTGTGTGAAAATTTCCGCATTTGGTTGGATCACCTTCCTTTGGAATGGGTAAAATATGTGTCTCTTCCAGTCGGTAGGTGAGGTAGCTGTCTTCCAAATTTCTTGGCACAGACGAGTGAGCACTCCAGTGCTGCATCCATTTGTTGAAACATCTCAACTGGTATTCCGTCAGTTCCTGGAGACTTGTTTTTCACCAATGCCTTCAGCACAGCTTGGACCTCTTCCTACAGTACCATTAGTTCTTGAACATATGCTACCTCTTGAAATGTTTGAATGTTGACCGGTTCTTTCTGGTACAGTGACTGTGTATTCCTTTCATCTGCTTTTGATGCTTCCTATGTTTAGTAATTTTCTCTGTAGAATCCTGCAATATTGCAACACGTGGCTTCAATTTTTTCTTCAGTTCTTTCAGCTTGAGAAATGCCAAGCATGTCCTTCCTTTTTGGTTTTCCATCTCCAGGTCTTTGCACATTTCATTCTAATACTTTACTTTGTCTTCCTCAGCCGCCCTTTGAAATCTTCTGCCTAGCTCTTCTACTTCATCATTTCTTCCTTTCGTTTTAGCTACTCCACGTTAAGACGCAAGTTTCAGAGTCTCTTCTGAAATCCATTTTGGTCTTTTCCTTCTTTCCCATCTTTTTTAATAACCTCTTGCCTTCTTCATGTATGATGTCCTTGATGCCATTCCACAACTCATCTCATCTTCGTTCATTAGTGTTCAATGTATCAAATCTATTCTTGAGATGGTCTCTAAATTCAGGTGGGATATACTCAAGGTCCTACTTTGGTTCTAGTGGATTTGTTCTCATTTTCTTCAACTTGAACTTGCAATATTACCAACTGATGGTCTGCTCCACAGTTGGTCCCTGGCCTTGTTCTGATTGAGGATATTGAGCTTTGCCAACATCTTTTTCCACAGATTAGTCAATTTGATTCCTATGTATTCCATCTGGCAACATCCACATGTATAGCTGCCATTTCTGTTGTTGAAAAAAGGTATATGCAATGAGGAAGTTTCTGGTCTTGCAAAACTCTATCATGCGACCTCCGGCATTGTTTCTATCACCAAGGCCATATTTTCCAACTACCAAATCTTATTTGTTTCCAACCTTCGCATTCCAATCACCAGTAATGATCCACGCATTTTGATTGCACGTTTGATCAATTTCAGACCGCAGAAGTTGGTAAAAACCTTCAATTTCTTCATCTTTGGCTTTAGTGGTGGATGCGCAAGTTTGAATAATAGTCGTATTAGCTGGTCTTCCTCGTGAGCATATGGATATTCTGTCACTGACAATGTTGTACTTCAGGATAGTTCTTGAAATGTGTTTTTTGACGATGAACACGACACCACTCCTCTTCAATCTGTCATTCCCAGCACAGTAGACCATATGATTGTCTGATTCAAAATGGCCAATGCCAGTCCATTTCAGTTCACTAATGCTTAGGATATCAATGTTTACGTGTCCCATTTCATTTCTGACAACTTCTGATTTTCCTAGATTCATACTCTGTACATTCCACATTCCCATTATTAATGGGGAAATTCTGGTGACATAGTGGTTAAGAGCTACAGCTGCTAACCAAAAGGTCGGTGGTTCAAATCCACCAGGTGCTCCTTGGAAACCCTATGGGGCAGTTCTACTCTACTCTGAGTCAGAATCTACTAGATGGCAACAGGTTTGGGTTTTTTGGTTTGATTACTAATGGATGTTTACAGCTGTTTCTTCTCATTTTGAGTTGTGCCATATCAGCAAATTAAGGTCCTGAAAGCTTGACTCCATCTACATCATTAAGGGTGACTCAACTTTGAGGAGGCAGCTCCTACCCGGTTGTCTTCTGACAGCCTTCCAACCTGAAGGGTTCACCTTCCGGCACTATATCAGACAATGTTCCCTGCTATTCATAAGGTTTTCACTGGCTAATTTCTTTCAGAAGTAGACCACCAGGTCCTGCTTACTCATCTGTCTTAGTCTGGAAGCTCAGCTGAAACCTTGTCCACCAAGGGTGGCCCTGCTGGTATTATTTGCTGTTATTGCATGTTGTTTATAATCTTAGCATGGTAAAATCTTTCTAAAAATAACATAAAATTAAGGAATCTTAATGGAAAAAACTGATAATTTTTAGTACATAAAAATTCTCGTTCTAAAAATGTGATTGGCAATACAGCCTAGGGTAAGGTAAAATCAGAGACCAAAAGGTCACATGATACAGTTAAAGTAAGAAATGATCAATGTCTAAAGTAGGTCATAACTACAGAAATAACTGCTTAAAAAAGCATTAACAATTTGATGACCATTTGAGATAAGTGCTCACGGAGGAGTCAAAAACAACCGCCAAGTACTAGGACTTGATGGAAAATGCCACCATACATCAAATTTGAAACTATGGGAAAAAGCAACTCGGGGATAAGAAAGAGAGAATAGAAATGACTTGGTATAGGGCTCTCTGTGTAGGAAATACCTGTGGAAAATCAATGTGAAGATACATGGCAAGAAATTGGATGCTGGGTTTGAGAATCAGAAAAGAAATATAAGCTAGGGATAAGGATTGGTATTTTATTAATTTCTGAGTGGCATACCTGATAAACGTTCATTGTAAATAAACTCAAATAATATGAGTTCCACATACCATGTAAAAAGCAGGAAGAGTGCTACTCCTACACACCAATACAAAGCCAAAAAATAAAAGCATAACTTTTCTTGAAAAATTAAGAGGGCTGAAGGCCACAGGGCAACAGCAAACCTGAAATAAAGAAAACAAAGGCACTTCGAAATGGGTCAGAAGGGCGAAGGAAGATGGAGCTGTCCTAGAAGTGAATTAAGAAGAACTGGGTTAAGCTTTTACCATGAAAAGACAGAAAATCCACAAACACAAAGGGATTTTCCACCCACTCCCAGGCCTTTCTTCATGAACTTTAACTGGTCACTGATAAGAAAGATTGGGGAAGGGCAGGAGACAGAAAAAGGCTTTGTTACATGGTGCAGGACCGGAGAAGATGAGCAACTGCCTTTGTGGCAAAAGCATAAGCTCTGCTCAAGATACTTCTGCTTTACAGACAAAAAGTCTTAAAACAGGCAGCTAACTGTCACCCCCAGAGCATAGATGAAAACCTACTGTAAAAAATGAAATGGGGAAAAAACCTTCTACCCTGAGAGAGAGACATGAAATCACTGGAGGCTCAGATAATCAGATATCTTCCACATGGGAAAGGAAAAGATCTCTAAGAAAATCCTTTCAACAAGATCCAGGGGACAGAAGGCCAGTGAAGACTGAGGCTGAATCATGACAGCAGAGAATCTTCCTGTCATCACCGTCAAAAGGGCAAACACAAAGAAACCAGAATCAGCAGACTATCACCGGGGAAGGGATAACAACATTGAGAGACCCTCTCCGAGGTGTAGGTGAAAAGAGAAGGCCTAAGGTTACACTAGAGAAGACATTGAAAAAAAATACATATTTTTCCAGCAAACTGACCCCAGTGTATGTAAAAGTAACACTAAACGACTTTGAAGACAATGGTACATGGAAGCATTTAACCCTACCAAAGTAAAACAGACACCCAGGTTAAATCCTATTTATAGGCTAAATTCTAAAAACTATAAGCAAAGCAGAAAAAGAGGTATATCTATTTCCAATCATAAATCATTTACCATAATTTCTGCTGTCCAACTTACAATGTCCAGCTTTTATACAAAAATGAAGAAGCAGGCAACTATGTGTAGTATATGCCCTTAAAAGATTACTAGACACTGGCTGGGAAGCGCTTTAAAAAGAACATTTGAAGAAATAATAGCCAATCCTCCTGCCAAATGTTTTGAAAGGCATGAACCTACACACAAGCAAGAAGCTCAACAAACTCCAAGTGGGGTAAACTCAAAGAGATTTACTGAAACACTTGATTATCAAACTGTCAAAACACAAATAGAAAATACTGAAAAGAGCAAGAACTGATTCATCATATATAAAGATTTGTCAAAAAAGATTAGCAGTTAATTTCTCTGCAGAAACCACAGAAGGCAAAGACAGTGGATTGACATATCTAAGTGCTGAAAGGAAAAAAACAAAACTGTAAACCAAGAGCATTATCTAGCAAAACTATCCTTGACGAAAAAAATGAGATATAAGACACTACCAAACAAACAAGAGCTGATGGAGTTAGTCACTAGTAGACCTGCCCTATAAAAACTACTCAAGGGTGTCCTTCAGGCTGAAATGAAAGGGCACTAGACATTAACTCAAAGCTATACAAAGGTAAATATTATTGTATTTTTTATTTGTAACGCCTCTTTTTGTTTCCTATATGATTTAAAAGACAAATACACAAAGCAATAAATATAAATCTATGTTAATGGGCACACAAGGTATAAAGATGTAATCTCTAATGATAACATAACGGGGGAGAGGACAGAGCTGTATAGGAATAGGGTTTTATATGCCATTGAAGCTAAGCTGGTATCAATTCAAACTAGATCATTAATTAATTGTTATCCCTAATGTACACTAAGAAAATAACTACACAATACAAAGAAAAACAAACAAGGAAAAAATCAAAACAGCACACTAGAAAAAAATCAAACACAAAAGAAGGTAGTACTGGAAGAAGTGAGAAACAAAAGACATAGATATACTAAATACATGTACACATATAAACACACCCACACACATATATCAAAATGGTAGAAGTCCTTCCTTATCAGTAGCCACTTTAAATGTAAATAGTTTAAACTAACTGCCATCAAGTCAGTTCCAAATCATGGCGACCGCATGTGTTGCAGAGTAGAACTGCACTTCACAACATTTCGGAAGCAAACTGCCAGGTCTTTCTTGTGATGCACCTCTGAATGGGACTGAACTGTCAACTTTTCAGGTAGTAGTCCAGGGAATAACCACTTGTGCCACCAAAGGGCATCAAATGGTTTAAATGTACAAAGCAAAACACAGAGTGTGGTGGAAGGATAAAAAAACATGATCCAACAATATGCTATCTACAAAAGGTTCACTGTAAGATCCAAAGACACAAATACATTCAAAGTGAAAGGATGGAAAAAGATATCCCAAGCAAATAAATACTACCAAGAGAGAGCTAGGGTGGCTCTATTAATCAGGAAAATTATTACAAGAAACAGAAAAGGACATTATATATTGATAAAAGAGTCAATTCATAAAGGAGATATAACAATTATAAACACATGTGCATCAAACAACAGACGAGCAAAACTTATGAAGCAACAATTCATAGAATTTAAAGGAGAACAGACAGTTCTACAGTCATAGTTGGAGACTTCAATACCCCCAATTTTCAGTAATGATTAGAATATCTATGCACAAGATCAACAAGGGAATAGAGGACTTGGATAAAATATAAACCAACCAGACAAAACAGGCATACAAAGAACACTCTACCCAACAAGAGCAGAATATACAATGTTCTCAAGTAGAAAGCGAACATTACCCAGGATAGACCATACATGAGCCATGAAACAAGTTTCAATAAATCTGAAAAACTGAAATCATACAAAGTACCTTCTCCAACCATAACAGAATGAAACTAGAAATCAATAAAAGGAAAAATTTCAAAATTCTCAAAAATGTGAAAATTAAACAATCAATTAGAAAGAGTATCACAAAGAAAATATGTAAACTTGCTGCTGTAGAGTTGATTCGCACTTATGGCAACCCTACAGGACAGAGGAGAACTGCCCCATAGGGTTTCCAAAGAGCGGCTGGAGGATCTGAACTGCTGGCCTTTCGTTCAGCAGCTAAGCTCTTAGCCACTGCACCACCAGGGCTCCAGAAAATACTTGAGACAGATAGAAATGAAAATACAACATAAAAAAACTTATGAAATGGAGCAAAAGCCATGGTGTGAGGGAAGTTTATTCTGTAAATGCCTACATTAAAAAATAAGAAAGTATTCAATACAATAACCTAACTTTACCTTTGGGAACAATAAGTGAAGAGCAAACAAAAACCATGGCTGGCAAAAAGAAGACAATAATAAAGACTAAACGAGTAATAAACAAAATAGAGTAGAAAAACAAAAGAGAGAATAACACCAGAAGTTGGTTCTTTGAAAAGATCAATAAAACTAACATTTAAATAAACTATGAAAAAAAGGGCAAAGACAACAATAGCTAAAATCATAAATGAAAGATAACTACTGATCTTACAAAAATGAAAAGAATTGCAAAAGAATACGTGAAAAACTGTGAGACAACAAATAAAACAAACTAGATAAAATGGAAAAATTCCTTGAAGCACACCAATTACCAAAACTAAGAAAAAAGAGAGAATCTGAACAGATCTATAACAAATAGAGATTGAATCGGTAATTGAAACACCCCAGCAAAATAAACTCCAAAACCAGATGGCTTCACTGGTAAAATCTACCAAACATTTAAAGAAGAATTAACAATAGTACTTTCAAACTCTTCCAAGTAATAGAAAAGGAGAAAACACTTCCTAGCTCATTCTACGAGTCCAGTATTACCCTAATACCAAAGAGAAGGACATCACAAATAAAGAAAACTACAGACCAATATCCTCTATGACTACAGATGCAAAAATCTCAACAAAAATACTAGTGCAACAACATATTAAAGGAATTACATAACATGACCAAATGCAATTTATCTCAGGAACGCAAGCGTGGTTCAACACGAGAAAATCAAACAATGTAATACACCACATTAACAGAACGAAGGAAAATAACTACATGATCATTTCAATTGATACCAAAAAAGCATTTTCAAAATTCAACATTCTTTAATGAAAAAACACTCAAAAATCAGAATAAAAGGAAACTTCCTCAACATAATAAAAGGCATTTATGAAAAACCCACAACAAACACTATCATTCAGGTCGTGTGCCAACTTGTCATTCAGGTCATGTGCCAGCTTGGCTGGGCCATGAATCTCTGAGGTTTGGCAGTTATGATTTAGTTTGGCAGCCATATAATGATGTGATCACCTCCATAATGAGATATGATATAATGTGGTCATCCCCATGAGGGGATCTGCTGTGTGCAGCCAATCAGTGGAAAGGACGCTTCTTTGAAGGTGTGGCCTGCATCCAGTATAGGTGACTTCCTGGCAAAGCTCATGCACTTTTGCTTGCTCTGGATCAAGCAGCTGACTCCTGTTCATCTGGCCTCTGGTTCTTGGGACTGGAGCTAGCAGCTTACCTGCTGACTTGTGTGCTGATCTTGTGATTCATCAGTCTTCACAGCCTGTGAGCAAGAGCCCTGCTGTCTAAACTGTTGATCTTGGGTTCAACAGTGCCCATGGCTACACCAATCAGAAGCCTCCAGACTGAACTACAGACTTGAGACATTCCAGCCTCTACAACTGCCAGAGCCATTTCCTTGATATTAACCTCTCTGTATGTATGTTGATACACTTTACAGGTTTTGCTTCTCTAGAGAACCCAGCCTAAGACAAGCATAACACTCAATGATAAAAGACTATAAGTTTTCCCCTCAAAATAAGCAACAAGGATGCCATCTTTCGCCACTTCTATTCAACACTGCACTAAAAACTCTAGTCAAAGCAACTAAGCAAAACAAAGAAAGGAATAAAAGAAATCCAAGTCGGAAAGAAAGAAATCTTAAAGAATCCAGGAGAAATAGGCACGTGCGCGCGTGCGCACGCACGTGCATGCTGATAAACAAATTCAGCAAAGTTGCATGATACAAGATGTGCTTCTATACACCAACAACGAATAATCCAAAAGGGAAATTAAGAGAACAACTCTATTTACAATATTATCTAAAACAATAAAATAGGAATAAAACTAAATGAGGAGGTGAAAGGCTTGTAAACTCAAAATTTTAAAATGTTACTGGAAGAAATTAAAAAAGACTTAATAAATAGAACAATATTTCATGTTCATGAATTGGAAAACTTAATATTGTAAAAAGGCCCATACTACACAAAACAATTTACAGATTCAACATAAACTCTGTAAAAATTCCAACAGCCTTCCTGCAGAAATGGAAAAGCCAACGTCCAAATTTATGTGGAACTTCTAAGGGCCAAACAGCCCAAACAATCTTAAAATAGAAGAACAAAGTAGGAGAGCTCACAGTTCCAGATTTCAAAAAGTATTATTAAGCTCTAGTAATTAAACAGAAAAAAATAAATAAATAAAAATAAATTTTTTTTTAATATTTTAATTAAACAGTGTGGTACTCATTTAAGAATACACATAGAAACCATAGAATAGAATTAAGAATCCAGAAATAAACCCACACAATGAAGGTCAACTGATTTTCAACATGGTATAAAGACCATTCAATAAAGAAATAGTCGGCAACAAGTAGTGATGGGATGAATGAAGCTGGACCTCGTCCTCACACCAAATACAAAAATTAACTCAAAATGGATCAACGAACTAAATATAATAGTTAAAACCATAAAACTCCTCCCAGCTAGCATAGAGATAAATCTTCAGGAAGACCTGGGGCTTGGAAATAGATCCTTAGATGGCACACTATAAGCATGAAGGACAAAGGAAAAACAACTAACTTGGACTTCAACAAAATTAAACACATTTGTGCATCAAAGGACACCATCAAGAAACTGAAAAGACAAAATGAGAAAAAATTTGCAAATCATATATCTAATTAGGTTCTAGTAGCCATAACATAAAAATAACATTTACAATTCAACAAGAAGAACCCAATTTAAAAATGGGCAAAGAAACTGAATAGACGTTTCTCCAAAGAGATACATATGGCCAGAAAGCACACGAAAAGATGCTCAACATCATTAGTCATTCTAAAATTAAACCAGTTGCCATCAAACCGATTCCAATTCATAGTGACCCTACAAGACAGAGCAGAATTGCCCCATAGGGTTTCCAAGCAGTAGCTGGTGTATTCAAACTGACGAGTGCTTAACCACTGAACTACCAGGGCTCCCATTAGTCATTAGAGAAACACAAATCAAATCCACAATGTGATACCGCTTCACACCTACCAAGATGGCTACAATTAAAGCAAGCAATCAAAACAAGTGTTGGTGAGGATGTGAAGAAACTGGAACTCTCACACATTGCTAGTAGTAATGTAAAACAGTGCCGCTACTGTGTAAAATAGTTTGACAGTTATTTAAAAAAGATAAACTTAGAATTACCATAAAACCCAGCAATTCCAATCATAAGAATATACCCCCAAAGGATTAAAAACAGGAATCAAATATTTGTACATGAATGTCCATAAAACAGTTGCCATCAAGTTGATTCCAACTCACAGTGGCCCAATAAGACAGAGTAGAACAGCCCTCATAGGGTTTCCAACGAGCAGTTGGTGGGTTTGAACTGCCAATGGTTAAGAGGCGAGCACTTAACCGCTCCACTACCAGGGCTCCATGAACATCCATAGCAAGACTATTTATAATACTCAAAAAGATGAATATAACTCAAATGTCCATCAACTGATGAATGAACAAAACATGGTATATATAAAATGGAATACTGTTCTGCCAAAAAAGGGAAAAAAAGTACTGACACACGCTACGTAGTGCATGAACTTTGAAAACATGTTAAATGAAAGAACAGACACAAAAAGTCAAATATTATGCAGTTCCATTTATATAAAATATCCAAAGCAGGTAAATCCAGAGAGACAGTGTATTAGTAACTGTCAGGTACTAGCAAAAGAGAAGAATATTGAATATACCATGGACTGCCAGAAGAAGGAACAAATCTCTCCTGAAGGAAATACAGCAAGAATGCACCTTAGAAGTGCGGACGGCAAGACTTCGTATCATGTACTTTGAAGATGTTATCAATCAGGAGGGAACAGTCACTGGAGAAGGACATAGAGCTTGGTAAAGTAGAGGGTCAGCAAAAAAGAGGAAGACCCTCGAGGAGATGGATTGACACAGTGGCTGCAACAATGGGCTCAAGCATAGCACGACTGTGAGGATGGTGCAGGACCAGGCAGTGTTTTGTTCTGTTGTACATAGGGTCACTATGATGACAGAACTGACTCAATGGCACCCAACAACAATAACAACAGAGGAAGAGAAAGGATCCCTGGTGGTGCAGTGATAAATTACTTGGCTGCTAACTTGCAAGGCTGGAGGTTCAAATCCATTGCCGCTTCGTGGGACAAAGATGTGGCAATCCGCTTCCGTAAGATTTACAGCCTTGGAAACATATGGGACACTTCTACCCTGCCCTATAAGATCGCTATGAGTTCGAATCAATTTGACAGCAATGAGGAGAAGAGTAACGGGGAGTGACTGCTTGCTTGATGGGTACAGGCATTCTTATGGAGTGATGAAATGTGTTGGAACTAGACAGAGGTGGTGGTTTCACAACATTTTGAATGTACTGTCACTTAACTGTACATTGCAAAACTTAATTTTATATTATGTGAATTTCACCCTAATTAAAAAAAAAAAAGATGTAATACAGGCAAAATTAAGATGTTGCAAACTAGAAACAACTAAGGCAAAAGAACTAAAGGAATTACTGCCGCCCAGGTCCACCCTGCAACCAATGGCAGACACCTTCATCAGAACCATTTTCTCTTTGTTTTTTGACCTTTTTTGTTTGTTTTTTTCTCTCTCTTCTTTCCTTTCTCCTACCTAGCTATCCCCGCATGCCATCCCCTCCCCTTCTTGACAGGCCTTGAGTTTTTGTTTTATTATGTTCCTTTCTTTTCTTTTTTTCTGTTTCTTCTCTCCTTTTTTCCCTCCTTTCCTTTCTCCCACACACTTATCCCTATGCACCACCCCTGCCCCTTCTCAAGGGGCTGTGGCGCAAAACGTACTACTTGGCTGGAGACTCACTGCCTGCGGCCCCCCTGAATCTGCACAGCCATCACCAACCACCTCCCTCAGCACCATTTTATCTCTCTAATTTATTTATCAATCTTTTTTTCTGTTTTTTTTTTTTTTTTTTTTGCTGTTGTTTCTTCTCTCTCTCCCTTCCTTCTTTTCCTTTCTCCTATCCACTTAGCCCCATTCTCTGTCTTTCCCCACTTCTTGGCAGACTGTGATGTACCACTTGGCTAGAGAGCCACTGGCACATGGGCTCGTGGATCTGCCTCGCCCCCACATGCCAAATCCTACCATACTTCTATTTACTTTCTTCCTTCATTTCCTTTTCTTAATTTTTGCTGTTTTTCTGCTTTTGTTTCTCTCTCTTATTTAACACACCTAGTCAGCTTGGCATATCACAACCTCTCCTTTCCCTCCTGCCTATCTGCACTGTGTGCCAAGTGCCACACGACTGAGCAGCACCAACGAAGTCCCCCAGACTTCGCCCTGCACTACCCCCTAGCCTTGCCCTGCACTGCCACAGCCCCGCTCCATCACCCCCAGTTCATGCTGCAAACTACCCGTCTCTGCCCCTTCCATCCCTGCTAGACTTGCCCTTCTTGACCATAGCTCAGTGGCTAGACCAGCCCACCTGGATATGATGGTGAGAAGTATTGTGCCCAAAGGCAAGCAAGCAACAAAACAGGCCCAGCCCACCTGCCAAGACATAACCAAGTAAAGCAAAAAAGAGAGGATCATCAAAGATTTGCTGACAGAAAACTTCCCAATATCATGAAGGATGAAAAGCCGACCATCTCAGAAACTCAACAAACCCCATATAGGTCAGACCCCAAAAGAAAATCACCAGGACATATCATAATCACACTTGATAAAGCCGAAGACAAAGAATTCTGAGAGCAGCTCAAAAAAGACAAAAAGTCACGTACAGAGGGGAAACAGTAAGACTAAGCTCTCATTACTCAGCAGAAACCATGCAGACAAGAAGGCAATGGGAAGACATAAAAACTGCCAAGAAAGAATAACATATCCTGCAAAACTCTCACTCAAATATGACGGTGAAATTAGGACATTTCCAGGTAAACAGAAATTAAGGGAATATGTTAAAACCCAACCAAACTTAGGAGGATTATTAAAGGGACTCCTATGATTAGAGAATCGACAACATGAGACAACAACCTGAATCTAGCACATAAGACAGCATCAGCCAGAAATCAACCTAGATAATAAACTCTCACGGATAAAACAAAACTAAAAAATTTAAAACAGGGAACCAGAGAGCTCAATCTGTAGATGACAATTTCAGAACAATAAAAGAGGGAATAAATGGTGTATGTGTAGAACTTTCAAATGGGGAGGAAGTCAAGGTGATAGTAAGTAATAAAAGACTGGTTTAAACTCAGGAAAATACGGGTAAAATTTCAAGGTAACTGCAAAGTTAAAAAACTTACTCATAAAAGAAGAAAACATGGAAATCTACAAAAACTAAAGAAACGAAACATAAAAAATCCACAAACAAAAGGAATTCAGCACAGAAGAGTGACAGAAACAAAGAAAACATCAGCACTACAAAATAACAGCAATAAATTCACACCTAGAAAGAAACTCAACAAAGATACAGAATATCTAAAGACAACAACCAACCAACCTGACATCACAGATATACACAGAACACTCCATCCAGTAAAGTACATGTTCTTCTCCAATGCACATGCAATGTTCTCCAGAGTAGACCACATCTTAGGCCAGAAAGCAATGCTCAACAAAATCCAAAGCATTCAGATAATAAAAAATATCTTCTCTCATCACAACTGAATCAAAGTAGAAATGAATAAGAAGAGCAAGGAAAAAAAAAATCAAATACATGGAAACTGAATAACATTATGCTTAAAAACAAGTGGGTAATAGAAGAAATCAAAGATGGAATCGAAAAATTTTTAGAATCAAACAAGAATGAAAATACATCATATCAAAATCTTTGGGACCCAACAAAAGCAAAGCTTAGCAGTCAATTTACAGCAATAGATGGCACACATCAAAAAAGAAAGGGACAAAACCAAAACACTAGCCACACAACTCAAACAAATAGAAAGAGGACAGCAAAATAAGCCGACAGCCACCAAAAGAAAGGAAATAATAAAGATCAGGGCAGAAATAAACAAAATAGAGAAGAGAAAAAAATAGAAGGAATCAACAAAACCAAAAGCTGGTTCTCTGAAACGATCAACAAAATCAACAAACCAATGGCCAAACTGAAAAAAGAAAAACAAAGAAGGATATTACAACAGGCCCAACAGAAATAAAAAGGATCATAACAGAGTACTATGAAAAACTATACTGCAACAAATTTGAAAACCATGGGGAAACGGACAAATTTCTACAAATACACTACCTACCCAAACTAACACAAGCTGAAGCTGAAAATCTGAACAGTCCCATAACAAGATAAGAGATTGAAAAGGTAAAAAAGAAGCTCCCAAGAGAAAAAAAAAACAAAAATCCTGGCCCAAATGGCTTCAGTGGAAATT
The DNA here is from genome assembly GCF_030014295.1 of Loxodonta africana. Classification (NCBI taxonomy): domain Eukaryota; kingdom Metazoa; phylum Chordata; class Mammalia; order Proboscidea; family Elephantidae; genus Loxodonta; species Loxodonta africana. The sequence goes on along the minus strand of NC_087367.1, from coordinate 41,696,927 downwards.
TCTACCAAACATTCAGAGAAGACCTTATACCCATACTACTCAAACTACTTCAGAACACAGAAAAGGAAGTGATACTTCCGAATTCTTTCTATGAAGCCAGCATAACCGTGATAGCAAAACTAGGCAGAAAAAAAAAAAAAAAAAAGACACACACACACACAAAAAAAATTACACACCAATATCTCTCATGAGGGAAACCCTGGTGGCGTAGTGGTTAAGTGCTACGGCTGCTAACCACAGGGTCAGCAGATCAAATCCGCCAGGCGCTCCTTGGAAACTCTATGGGGCAGTTCTACTCTGTCCGATAGGGTTGCTATGAGTCTCTCATGAATATAGATACAACAATTCTCAACAAAATTGTAGCCAAGAGGATTCAGCATCGTATCAAAGAAATAATGCACCATGACCAAGTGGGATTCATTATATATATATAATGAAATTCTGGTCCAAATACCAAAAGCTTCTTTAAAGAGGTGGAAAAATTAATCATTAACTTTATATAGAAAAGGAAGAGCCCTCAGGTAAGTAAACCACTACTAAAGAAGAATAAATGAAGGACTTGCACTACCTGACCTCAGATAGTCACCACCTGACTATGCAGCTGCGATAGTCAAAACGACCTGGCCAATGGAACAGAATAGAGAACCAAGAGCAGAAATCGATGAAACTGAAAACACAAAAATAATAGAGAAAAAACAAAGAAATAAAATCTGGTTGTCTGAGGGGTGGGGGGTGGGGAGGTGTCAATGATATTGATAAAACATAAGCCAAAATGACAAAGGTAAGGAAAAGAGGACACTAGTAATAAATACCAGGAATAAAAGAGGGGATATGACCACAGGCCCAAAAAAACATTAAAAGGAAATTCATGAAATAATACGAACGACTTTATGCCCACATATTCAACAACTAAGATGAAATGGACAGTTTCTTGTAAAAATATAAATACCTAAACTCACTCAATAAAAACAGATAATCTGATTAGACCAATACCCAACAAAGAAAATACACTTTTGTTTAAAACCTTCCAACAAAGAAAATCAAAGACCCAAATTGCTTCACTGGGGAATTCTACCAAACACTTAAGGAAGTGGTAATGTCAATTCTACACAATCTCTTCCACAAAAGAGAAGAGAGAAAACCCCCCAATTGATTTTAAAAGGCCAGCATTACTCTAGTCTCAAAACAAGACAAAGGCATTACAAGACTGCTACAGAAAAATATATCCTCCATGAAAAAAACTTCAGCAAAGTCTTAACAAATCAAATCCACTTTGCTGTCATTGTTATCAGGTGCGTCAAGTCGGTTCCAACTCATACCGAGCCCATGCACAACAGAACAAAACACTGCCTGGTCCTGATCCATCCTTACAATCGTTGTCATGCTTGAGCTCATTGTTTCAGCCACTGTGTCAATCCATGTCATTGAGGGTCTTCCTCTTTTCCGACGACCCTGTACTCTGCCAAGCATGATGTCCTTCTCCAGGGACTGTTCCCTCCTGACAACATATCCAAAGTATGTAAGATGCAGTCTTGCCATCCTTGCCTCTAAGGAGCATTCTGGCTGCACTTCTTCTAAGACTGCTTTGTTTGTTCTTTTGGCAGTCCATGGTATAGTCAATATTCTTCGCCAACACCACAATTCAAAGGCGTCAATTCTTCTTCAGTCTTCCATATTCATTGTTCAGCTCTCACATTCATATGATGCGATTGAAAGTATCATGGCTTGGGTCAGGTGCACCTTAGTCTTCAGGATGACATCTTTGCTCTTTAACACTTTAAAGAGGTCCTTTGCAGCAGATTTACCCAATGCTATGCATCTTTTGATTTCTTGACTGATGCTTCCATGGCTGTTGATTGTGGATCCAATCAAAATGAAATCCTTGACAACTTAAATCTCCATTTATCACGATGTTGCTCATTGGTCCAGTTGTGAGGATTTTTGTTTTCTTTATGTTCAGGTGCGATCCATACTGAGGGCTGTGGTCTCTGATCTTCATTAGTAAGTGCTTCAAGTCCTCTTCACTTTCAGCAAGCAAGCTTGTGTCGTCTGCATAACGCAGGTCGTTAATGAGTCTTCCTCCAATACTGATGCCCCATTCTTCTTCATATAGTCCAGCTTCTCGGATTATTTGCTCAGCATACATATTGGCTAGGAATGGTGAAAGAATACAACCCTGACGCACACCTTTCCTGACTTTAAACCAATCAGTATCTCCTTGTTCTGTCCGGACAACTGCCTCTTGATCTCTGTATAGGTTCCTCATGAGCACAATTAAGTGTTCGGAATTCCCATTCTTTGTAATGTTATCCATAGTTTGTTATGATCCACAGAGTCAAATGCCTTTGCATAGTCAATAAAACACAGGTAAACATCCACCTGGTATTCTCTGCTTTCAGCCAGGATCCATCTGACATCAGCAATGATATCCCCAGTTCCACATCCTCTTCTGAAACCAGCCTGAATTTCTGGCAGTTCCCTATCGATATACTGCTGCTGCTGTTTTTGAATGATCTTCAGCAAAATTTTGCTTGCGTGTGATATTCATGATACTGTTCTATAATTTCCACATTCGGTTGGATCACCTTTCTTGGGAATAGGCAGAAATATGGATCTCTTCCAGTCAGTTGGCCAGGTAGCTGTCTTCCATATTTCTTGGCATAGATGAGTGAGCACTTCCAGTGCTGCATCTGTTTGTTGAAACATCTCAGTTTATATTCCATCAATTCCTGAAGCCTTGTTTTTCGACAATGCCTTTGGAGCAGCTTAGACTTCTTCCTTCAGTACCATCGGTTCCTGATCATATGCCATCTCTTAAAGTGGCTGAACATAGACTAATTCTTTTTTTTATAATGACTCTGTGTATTCCTTCCATCTTCTTTTGATGCTTCCTGCATCGTTTAATATCTTCCCCACAGAATCCTTCGTTATTGCAACTCGAGGCTTCAGTTTTTAATTCAGTTCTTTCAGCTTAGAAACGCCGAGCATGTTCTCCCCTTTTGGATTTCCAACTCCAGCTCTTTGCACATGTCATTATAATACTTTGTCTTCTCGAGCCGCCCTTTGAAATCTTCTGTTCAGTTCTTTTACTTCATCAATTCTTTCTTTTTCTTTGGCTGCTTGACGTTCGAGAGCATGTTTCAGAGTCTCCTCTGACATCCATCTTGGTCCTTCCTTTCTTTTCAGTGACCTCTTGCTTTCCTCATGGATGATGTCCTTGATGTCATTCCATAACGCATTTGGTCTTCAGTCACTAGTGTTCAATGCGTCAAATCTTTCTTCAGATGGTCTCTAAATTCAGGTGGGATATACTCAAGGTCATATTTTGGCTCTTGTGGATCTGCTCTGATTTTCTTCCGTATCAGCTTGAACTTGCATATGAGTAATTGCTGATTTGTTGCACAGTCGGACCCTCTCCTTGTTCTGACTGATGATATTGAGCTTTTCCGTCGTCTCTCCACAGATGTAGTCAATTTGATTTCTGGCGAGGTCCATGTGTATAGTCACCGTTTATGTTGGTGAAAGAAGGTATTTGCAGTGAAGATGTCATTGGTCTTGCAAAATTGTATCATTCAATCTCTGGCACTGTTTCTATCATCAAGGCCATATTTTCCAACTACTGATCCTTCTTTGTTTCCAACTTTCGCATTCCAAACACCAGTAATTATCAATGCATCTTGATTGCATGTTCAATCAATTTCAGACTGTGGCAGCTGATAAAAATCCTCTATTTCTTCATCTTTGGCCCCAGTGGTTGGTGCATAAATTTGAATAATAGTTATATTAACTGATCTTCCTTGTAGGCATATGGATATTATCCTATCACTGACAGCGTTGTACTTCAGGATAGGTCTTGAAATGTTCTTTTCGATGATGGACGCAACATTATTCCTTTTCGAGTTGTCATTTCTAGCACAGCAGACTATATGATTGTCCAATTCAAAATGGCCAACACCAGTCCATTTCAACTCACTAATGCCTAGGATATTGATGTTTATGTGTTCCATTTCATTTCTGATGATTTCCAATTTTCCTAGATTCATACTTCATATATTCCAGGCTCCAAGTATTAATGGATGTTTGCAGCTGTTTCTTCTCATTGTGAGTCATGCCACATCAGCAAATGAGAGTCCCGAAAGCTTTACTCCAGCCATGTCATTCAGGTCGACTCTACTTTGAGGAGGCAGCTCCTCCCCAGTCATCTTTTGAATGTCTTCCAACCTGGGGGCTCATCTTCCAGCACTATATCGGACAATGTTCCACTGTTATTCATAAGGTTTTCACTGGCTAATGCTTTTCAGAAATAGGCTGCCAGGTCCTTCTTCCTAGTCTGTCTTAGTCGGAAAGCTCAGCTGAAACCTCCCCTCCACAGTTGACCCTGCTGGCATCTGAATACCAGTAGCATAGCTTCCACCATCACAGCAACACACAAGCCCCCACGGTACAACAAACTGACAGACACTAATACATATAAAAAGATAATACATCATGACCTAGCGAGGCTTATCCTGGGAATGCAAGCTAAGTTCAACATTCAAAAGCTAATGTAGTTCACCTTATTAACAGTATACAGGAGATGTAAGCATTTAATGCACATGATTACTCCGATAGATGCAGAAGTAGTATAAGACAAAATTCAGGAACAAAAGGAAACTTCATCAACCTGATAAGACAAAAACTAAACCCACTGCTACCGAGTTGATTCTGACTCACAGCAACTCTATAAGACAGAGTATAACTGCCCCATCAGGTTTCCAAGGAGCGAATCATGGACTCGAAATGCCAACCATTTTGGTTAGCAGCCTGAGCTCTTACGCACTGTCCAACCCAGGCTCCAACCTGATAAAGGTCATCTACAAAAAAGGCCTACTACTAATAATGTATTAAATGGTGAAAGACTAAACGCTTTCCCCGTAAAAGAAAAAACAAGGCAAAAAACATCTGCTCATAATATTGCTCTTCAATATCTGCTGCTGTTGTGTTCCATCAAATCAATTCTGACTCAACTGTCCCACAGGGTTTCCTAGGGTGTAATCTTTTACGAGAACAGGCTGTCAGGTCTTTTCTCCCACGGAGTGGCTGATGGGTTCGAACCACTAACCTATCGTTCAGCCAAGCATTTAAACAGTGTACCACCTGGGCTCCCTCTTTAACATCTACTGTGTAAATCTAACCAAATATGTGCAGGGTCTATACAGATGAAAGCAACTGAAGAGATTCTATTAAATAAATGGAGATACAAATGGTGGTAAAAGACTGAATGGTAACGGTAACGTGGAAATTCTCCCCCAGAATGGTCTATAGATGCAGCCAATAAATCACCAGAGATTTCTGAATGAAACTGACAAGCTGAATGTAAAATATATATGAAAAGGCTAAGGGTAATTCCAACAGTTAAACATTTTGAAACAGAGAACAATAATAGGAAGCACAATGCCTGATTTCAAGACTTTCTATAAAGCAACAGTAATTACAATACTATCTGACTGGCAAAAAGACAGATACATAAATCAATGAAACAATACCGGTTTCAGTGAGAGCCTCAAATAAATACAACCGAGTTTTCACAACAGTGCAAAGACAATTCAATGAAAAGACTCAACAAATGGTGCTGGAACACTTCAACATATATAACCAAAAAAACCCACTGCCGTCGAGTCGATTCATATGCTACATATACAGTATAAATACATGTAGAATATATATATTCTCAACTCTTCCAAGTACCTTAAAAAAATTGAACTGAATATGGATCACAGACCTAAAACTACAGATGTAAACCTATAAAACGATTAGAAAAAACTATGTAAGAAAATCTTTGTGATCTTGAATTAGACAAACTGTTCTTACGTGACACCAAAAGCAACATCTAATTTAAAAAAACAAAAAGATTACCTGGACTTAATCTTTCGCTCTGTAAAAGACACTATTACAATATGAAAAAACAAGTCATAGACCCTAAAAAAAAACCTGCAAATTACATGTCTGACAAACAACTTGTAAGTACAATACAGAACACTCAAAATTCAATAAGAAAACAAACAACTTAATTTTTTTTAATGGGCAAAAGATATAAACGGACATTTCACCAAAGAAGATAAATGGTGGCAAACATGCAAATACATGCTTAAATCTTCATCATTATGGAAATTATAATACATAGATAATCGAATGACTAAAAGAAGCGATCATTTCAAGAGCTGGTGAGGAGGTAGGGCAACCAGAAATTTCATGCAGTGCTAGTGGAATGCAAAACAGCACAGTACCTTTGGAAACCAGCTTAAGAGTTCCTTAGAAAGTTAAACACGCACTCACCATATGACCCAGCAATACCAAGGCCTTGGTTTTTATCCAAGTGAAAAAGAAGTTTATGTTCATACAAAAACATGTACACAAATGTTTATAGCAGTTCTATTCATAATAGCCAAAAACTAAAAACATTCCAAAAATATCCTTCAGTGGAAGATTGGATAAACATACTATGTTACATTCATACAGTGGAATACTACTCAACAATAGAAAGGAATAACTATTGATAGACACCACAATACAGATGAATCTTAAATGCATAGATTACACATACACTGTATAATCCCACTTACATGATATTCTGGAAAATGCAAAACTGCAGGCAGGGATGAAGAAAAGATGAGTGGTTCCCAGAGGTAAGAGGTAGAAGAGGAGGACTGACTACAAATGGATTACACATAATGGAATTTTAGAGGTTATGGGGTGGTTCTGTATGTTGATTGTGGTCACAGTCACATTTTATCTACTTGGCAAAAAACAAAGAATGTACTACAAAATGAATAATTTCCTATATGCAAATCAAAAATAAAATATACTATATTTCTTACACAAATAATGCACGCCTTCTATGTTTGTTTGCAAACCACACCCTCCCATCACGAGGCGTTTTCATAAGTATGATGAAAGGATGCAACCCTGACGAACAATTTTCTTGATTTTAAACCATGCAGTGTATCCCCTTGCTCCATTCAAATGACTGCCTCTTAGTCTATGCACAGGCTCCTCATCAGCACAATTAAAAAAAAAAAAAAAAAAACAGTGCTCAGCACAATTAAGTGTACTGGAATTCCCATTCTTCCTGACATTATCCATAATTTGTTACGATCCACACAGTCCAATGCCTCTACATAGTCAATAAAACACAGGTAAACACGTCTCTGGTATTCTCATGACAAACAGAAAAGATTGAAGTTGTCAAGGATTTCATTTTACTTGGATCTACAGTCAATGCCCATGGAAGCAGCACTCAGAAAATCAAACAACATACTGCACTGGGCAAACTGGCTGCAACATACCTCTCTGAAGTGTAAAAAACCAAAGATGTCACTGTGAGGATTAAGGTGTGCCTGACCCAAGCCATGTTCTTTTCAGTCGTCACATACACATGTGAAGACTGGACAATGAATAAGGAAGGCAGGAAAAACTGACACCTTTGAATCATGGTGTTGGCAATGAATACTGAATATGCCATGGACTGCCAGAAAAACAAACAAGTCTGTCTTGGAAGAAACACAGCCAGAATCTTCCTTGGAAGTGAAGATGGTAAGACTTTGTGTCACGTACTTTGGACACGTTATTAGGACGAGCGACCAGTCTCTAGAGACGGATATCATGCTTGATTAAAGTAGGGTCAGCGAAAAAGAGGAAGACCCTCAACGACAAGACCTGACACAATGGCTGCAACGATGATTCTGAGAATGCAGCAGGACCAGGCGGTGTTTCATTCTGTTGTACGTAGGAAAGCTTAATTCAGAATGAACTCGGTGGCACTTAACAAGAAGAAGAATGTGAGGAACAGAAAAATGAAATGTTTTTCATATTTATATGTTATTTGTTCTTTTTTCACTCAGAAATGTGTTGTGGACATTTGACCTCTGTCTTAGTCATCTAGTGCTGCTATAACAGAAATACCCCAAGTGGGTGGCTTTAACAACGGCAAATTTATTCTCTCACAGTCTAATAAGCTACAAGTCCAAATTCACGGCATCAGTTCCAGGGGAAGGCTTTCTCTCTGTTGGCTCTGGAGGAATCTTCATCAATCTTCTCCTGGTAGAGAAGCTTCTTAGGCACAAGGGCCCCGAGTCCAAAGGAAGCCCTCAGCTCCCAGGGCTTCTTTCTTGGTGGAATGAGGCTTCCATGGCTCTCTGCTCACTTCTCTCTTTTATATTTCAAAAGAGACTGACTTAAGACACTGTCCTAGCCATTTAGTGCAGCTACAACAGAAATACTGCAAGTGGATGGCTTTAACAAAAAGAAGTTAATTCTCTCACAGTCCAGTAGGCTAGAAGTCTGAATTCCGGGCGCCGGTTCCAAGGGAAGACTTTCTCTCTCTGTCGGCTCTGGAGGAAGGTCCTTATCATCGGTCTTCCCTTGGTCTGGGAGCAACTCGGCGCAGGAACCTCAGGCCCAAAGAATGAACTCTGTTGCCGGTGCTGCTTTCTTGGTAGTATGAGGTCCCCATGTCTCTCTGATCCCTTCTCTCTTTTAAATCTCAAAAGAGGCTGGCGCCAAGTTGAAAGACATTTTTAGAGGATAAAATTCAATCCATGAAGGCACTATCTAATCCTATAGATCTCACCAATATAACTGCCGCTAATCTATCTCATTAACATCATAGTGATAGGATTTACAAAACATAGGGAAATCATATCAGATGACAAAATGGTAGACAATCACACAATACTGGGAATCATGACCCAGCCAAGCTAACAGATATTTTGGGGGGACATAATTCAATCCATGAGAACCTCATTTTTTATAATTATTATTTCATAACATTTGTGTTATTTAAATAATGGTTTAAGTAAATATACTTAAACCATTCCTCTGTGGAAATTTAGCCTGTCCCCAATTTTCTACTGCAATATGCAATGCATCGGGACTCGACATCACCTAACAAGAACAATGTAAGCAATGCTGTCACATACCCTTGCTTAACTGTATGAACATTCTCATAGACAGATTCCTAGTTGTTGTTGACCATGGTTGGGGTCAGGTGCACCTTAGTCCTCAATTTTTTTTAGCACTTTAACTTTTTTTTTTTTTCTTAATTCTTTAAAGAGGTCTTTTGTAGCAGCTTTGCCCAGTGAAATACATTGTTTGATTTCTTGACTGATACTTCCGTGGGCATTGATTGGATCCAAGTAAAATCAAATCCTTGACAACTTCAATTTTTTCTGTTTATTATAAGGTTGCTTATTCATCCAGTTGTAAGGATTTTTGTTTTATGTTGAGGTGCAACCATACTGCAGGTGTAGTCTTTGACTGTCATCAATAAGAGCTTCAAGTCCTCTTCCCTTTCAGCAAGCAAGGTGGTGTCATCTACATAGTGCAGCCTATTAATGACTCTTCCTCCAATCCTGGTGCTGCGTCCTTCTTGATATAGTACAGCTTCTTAGATTATCTGCCGAGCATACAGACTAAATAAGTATGGTGAAAGGATACAACCGCAATGTCACCTTTCTAGTACTAAACACTTATGCAATTTTTTACTGCCCAATTGCCCTCTGAAAATACTATACCAATTTATACTCACTCCATGAGGGTATGATGCAGTACTTTAATATAAATATAAGCTTAATACATATTTAAATTAATTTCAATTAGTACAGTTTTAGTTTTAAGCCAGTATAACTTTAAGAGGGAGAGGTCAACAGCTTACCCTCCCCACTCTAGCTTCTGATGTTGCTTTGAAAATAAAATCCACTGCAAGACTTTTGAATCATCAGCCAAGGTATTTAAAAATGGTTTCAAGATACTTGCAAGATTTTCAGCACCTCAATCTGGGGGGGGATTATCCAATAGATAAGGTAAACACCACTCTGATCTTCTTTACCAGATCATCTGTGGAGATCAATTTCATATGCACTTCTGGTGAAACCCATGCGAAAACATTCACTACAGATTAGTAAACAAACACAAGTAAGCTAGTGCTTATTAGGTCATCCACTCAGGTCAGGGACTGTAAATTTGAAAAGAGGCTTTGATTCTGTAGCGAGGTGCTATGAGGTTGGGAAGAGGGACAGATGCCAGCCATACCTGGAAGCAGAATCTTTGATGTGGTGAAAAAATACAAAATTTCTCACAAAACATGATCTAGTAAGCAAGGTAACCACCGTGTTTACATTGCCCATTGGATAATCTGCCCCGACATCAATGCTTGTCTATTTTACTCCTTTAAAGATATCTTTATAGCAGTATGGAAACACTATGGAAAACCTGGTGGTGCAGTGGTTAAGCACTATAGCTGCTAAACAAAAGGCTGGCAGTTACAATCCACCAGCTGCTTCTTGGAAACTCTACGGGGGCAGTTCTATTCTACCTATAGGGTCATTGTGAGTTGGAATCAACCCGACAGCAACAGGTTTTGAGTTTTTTGGTTTCGATAAGAGTATATATTGTGAGGTGGAATCAAGACAGACGGTTCCGGCGAATCCTCTTACAACAGAGACCCGAAAAAAAACAAGAGAAACAAGTATATCGATAACAAGCTAGGAGCCTTGATCATCAAAGGCAAGCCTAGAAAACGAAATGAGGGGCAGGGGAACGAAGAGACGGTTCAGAAGCGGACAGGAGTTATGGGACCTAAATCACGAGGAACCCTCAAGCCCCGTTCCCAGGAGCAGCATCGGTGAACTGGTGCTACCGTTTCGCCACAGTTTCCTCAGGGAGAAGCAGCCAACCACACAGCCTATTCACACCTCCAGAATCAGAGAAGGACGGCACTCTCAGCAAAACTAAGTGGTTTGCATATATTTTACCACACCCCCCCCCACCAAGGCGCCCCAGCTCCCAAGCTGGCATCAGCAGTTGATTTCCCTGGGTCTCAGATAGGCCTGTTGAGCACCTAGAGCCATCATCCTGACCGTGGAGAAGAAATAAATTTGCAATTCAGGGAAGAGATAATTTGCCAGCCCCACTAAGCAGGGGAGCTCAGGACAGAAGTGGCTACTGTGCAGGAATAACTGGTCCATGGACTTTGAGTACCTTTCCCCTCTGCAAGGATGTGTGGGCCTATTTCAGTAAAATAGGCCCTTGTTGGCAGACTCCAACCATTTCAGCACTGCGGCGGAGAGGTGGGTGTTTGATGTTTGACATTGCTTTCCCTGTTAAACACAGTCCACACCTACCCACATAAGGGGCCTAAGGACTAGAGGCTATACTCAGCTCACCCAGCCACCCAGAAGAGCGGTCCACGGATAACTGCTACCTCCCAGTCCTTATGACCAAAAACATTGGGTGCCCATGGTCCATCTGCAGAATCCACCCACCTGTATGCTCTAGGGAACAGGGACACACTTTCCTCAGAGACAAGTGGTGGACGATTCTCAGCACCCTGCCTAGTTCAGAGCGTTGATGCCCTGCTGCAACCAGATATTGGTGCCTACAACAATCACCCCTGCCCCTCTAAGACTGTAGGACAGAGCCTGTACCACACACTTGATGACCAGCTACCTGGACAAATGAACTGAATTCATGCAAGAAAAGTGAATGGACTACTGGACTAATATATCTGGTAACACCTCTAGCCATCTGGAGACAGGATGTCAGAGCTCCAAAGGTGAAAATAATCAACCTAGCTCACTCAAGCAACTCATTTGGGCGTATCAAAACAAAACACAGCAAGAAGCTAGGACAAAGTAAGGAAACATAAAACGAACTAATATGACAACTTATAGATGGTTTGGAGACAACAGTCAATATTTAGTCACTTAAAGAAACAGACCATGATCTCCTCAAAAAGCTCTCAAAACAAAGAATCACAGGATCTTTTAGATCAAAGTGCACTCCTGGAATTACCAGAGGCAGAACAGAAAAGATTAATATACAGAAAACTTCAAGACATCAGAAAGGAAACGAGACAATACGCAGAACAAGCCAAGGAACACACAGATAAAGCAATTGAAGACATTAAAAACATGATTCAGGAGCATAATGAAAAATTTAATAAGTGGGAAAAATACAAAGACACAGAGCAATGAGAAATTCGTAAAATTAACAAAAAAATTACGGAACTGGACAGCTCAGTAGAAAGTCAGAGGAGCAGAATTGAGCAAGTGGAAGGCAGGATTTCTGAACTTGAAGATAAAGCACTTGGCACCAATATATATATTCAAAGGAAAATCAGATAAAAAGAATTTAAAAAAATGAAGAAAACTTAAGAATCATGTGGAACTCTATCAAAAGAAATAACCTACACGTGATTGGAATACCAGAACACGAAGGGATAACAGAAAATACAGAGAGAACTATTGAAGATTTGTTGACAGAAAACGTCCCTGATACCGTGAAAGATGAGAAGGCAATTATCCAAGATGCTCATAGAACCACACATAAGGTTTAAAAGAAAGTCATCAAGATATATTATAATCAAACTTGTGCCAAAACAAAGATAAAAAATTTTAAGAGCAGCTAGTAATAAAAAGTCACCTACAAAGGAGAGTCCATAAAAATAAGCTCAGACTACTCGACAGAAACCATGCAGGCAAGAAGGCAATGGGATGACTTACACAAAAAACTGAAGGAAAAAAACTGTCAGCAAAGAATCATACATCCAGAACAACTGCTTCTCAAATATGAAGGTGAAATTATGACATTTCCAGATAAACAGGAATTTAGGGAATTCATAAAAACCAAACCAAAACTACAAGATATACTAAAGGGAGTTCTTTGATTAGAAAATCAATAATATCAGGTATCAACCCAAGACTAAAACACTGGGCAGAGCAATCAGAACTCAACCCAGACACAGAAACCAAAAAAAATAAATTGACATAAAAAAAATACTCAAAACAGGGAAATGGCAACGTTATTATATAAAAGAAGAGAACATTAAAACAATAAAGACGGACTAAGAAATTTAGTCATACGTTTTCCATATGGAGAGGATGACAAGGTGATACAACGAAATAAATTTAGGTTTCAATTTAGAAAAACAGTGGAGAATAATAAGGTAACCACAAAGTAGACAAACTATCCTACACATCAAAATAAAATACAAGAAAAAAAGAGACTCTGAAGAAACAAAATGAACAACGAATATGAGGAAAGGAAAATAAATAAAGATAATCTACTCGGCATATAAAATAAAGTGGAAAAAGAAACTGTCAACAACACACAAAAAAAGAGATCAAAATAACAGCTCTAAATTCATACCCATCCATAATTATGCTGAATGTAAATGCCAAATGGACCAATAAGGAGACAGACAGTGGAAGAATGGATTAAAAAACATGATCCACCTACATGCTGCCTACAAGAGACACACCTTAGACTTAGAGACAAAAACAAACTAAAACTAATAGAATGGAAAAAATTATATCGAGCAAACAGCAATCAAAAAAGAGCAGGAGTAGCAATATTAATTTCTAACAAAACAGACTTTAAATATATCATAAAGGATAAGGAAAGACCTTATACAATGATTAAAGAGACAACATACCAAGAAAATGTAACAATATTAAATATTTATACACAAATGACAGGGCTGCAAGATACGTAACACAAACTCTACAGCATTGAAAAGTGAGATAGACAGCTCCACAATAATAGTAGGAGACTTTAACGAACGACTTTCAGTTAAGGACAGGACACGCAGAAAGAAGCTCAATAAAGACAGAAGATCTAAATGTCACAATAAACCAACGTGACCTCATAGACATATACAGAACACTTCACCCAAAAGCAGCCAAGTATACTCTCTTTTCTAGTACACATAGAATGCTCTCTAGAATAGATCACATATTAGGTTATAAAGCAAGCCTGAGCAGAATCCAAAACACTGAAATATTACAAAGCATCTTCTCTGACCATAAGGCCATAACAGTGGAAATCAGTAACAGAAAAAGCCGGAGGAAAAAAATCAAACACTTGGAAACTGAACAATACCCTGCTCAAGAAGACTGGATTATAAGAAGACATTAATGAGGGAATAAAGAAATTCATAGAATCCAACTAGAATAAAAATACTTCCAATTAGAACCGCTGGGACACAGCGAAAGCAGTGCTCAGAGGTCAATTTATATTAATAAAAGCACACATACAAAAAGAAAAAAGGGCTAAAATCAAAGAATTATCCCTACAACTTGAACAAATAGAGAGCAACAAAGGAAACCCTCAGGCACCAGAAGAAAACAAATATTAAATATTAGAGAACAGAAAAAAAAATTGAAAGAATTAACAAGAGCAAAAGCTGGTTCTTTAAAAAAATCAACAAAATTGATAAAGCATTGGCCACGCTGAAAGAAAAAAAAGAACAGGAAGCAAATAACCCAAATAAGAAAGGAGATGGGCAATATTACAATGGACCCAAATGAAATTAAAAGAATCATATTAGATTACTATGAAAAATTGTACTCTAACAAATTTGAAAACCTAGAAGAAATGGATGAATTCCTAGTAACACGCTACCTACCTAAACTAACACAAACAGAGGTAGAACAACTGTATAGACTCATAATAAAAGAAGAGAGAGAAAAGGTAATCAAAAAACTCCCAGCAAAAAAAAAAAAAAAAAAAAAAAATGCCCTGGCCTGGATGGCTTCACTGCAGAGTTCTATCAAAATTTCAGAGAAAAGTTAACACCACTACTGAAGTTACCACTACCAAACTCATTCTATGAAGCCAGCATATCCTTGATACCAAAACCAGGTAAAGACACCACAAAAAAAGAATATTACAAACTTACAATCCCTCATGAACTTAGACACAAAAATCCTCAACAAAATTCTAGCCAATAGAATTCAGCAACATATCAAAAAAATAATACGCCATGACTAAGTGGGATTCATACCAGGTATGCAGGGGCGGCTCAACATTACAAGAACAATGAACGTTATCCACCACATAAATAAAACAAAATACAGGAATCACCTGATTTCATCAATTCTCGCAGAAAAGGCATTTGACAAAGTTCAACAGCACTCATGATAAAAACTCTCAGCAAAACAGAAATAGAAGGAAAATTCCTCAACATAATAAAGGGCATTGATACAAAGCCAACAGCCAACATCATCCTAAATGGAGAGAGTCTGAAAGCACTTCCCTGGAGATCCGAAACCAGACAAGGATACTCTTTACCACGACTCTTATTCAACATTGTGCTAGAGGTCCGAGCCACAACAATTAAGCTAGATAAAGAAATAAAGAGCATCCAGACCGGCAAGGTAGAAGTAAAAGTATCTCTATTTGCAGATGATATTATCTTACAGTCAGAAAACCCCAAGGAATCCTCAAGAAAACTACTGAAACTAACAGGAAGTTCAGCAGAGTATCAGATACAAGAGAAACGAACAAAAATCAGTTGGATTCCTCTACACCAACAAAAACAACATTGAAGAGGAAACCACCAAATCAATACCCCATTTACAGTAGCCCCCAAGAAGATAAAATACTTAGGAATAAATCTCACCAGAGATGTAAAAGACATACAAAGAAAACTACAAAACACTTCTGCAAGAAACCAGAAGAGACCTACATAAGTGGAAAAATATACCTTGCTCATGGATAGGAAGACTTAACATGAAAACAGCCTGGTACTGCTGCAACAACAGATACACAGACCAATGGAACAGAATTAAGAATCCCTCCACATATGAGCAGTTGATATTTGACAAAGGCCCCAAAGGAGTTAATAGGGACAAGACAGTCTTTTTAACAAATGGTGCTAGCACAACTGGGTATCCATCTGCAAAAAAATGAAACAAGACGAATACCTCACACCATGCACAAAAACGAGCTCAAAACAGATCAAAGACCTAAACACAAAATCTAAACAGATAAAGATCATGGAAGAAAAAATAGGGACAACGCTCGGAGCCCTAATACCTGACAAAAACAGTATATAAAACATTACTAACAATGCAGAAGAAAAACTAGAGAGCTGGGAGCTCCCAAAAATGAAACACCTGTGCTCATCCAAAGGCTTCACCAAAAGAGTGAAAACATTACTTACAGACTGGGAAAAAGTTTTTAGCTAGGACATTTCTGATCAGCATTTGATCTCTAAAATCTACACGATACTGCAAAAACTCAACTGCAAAAAGACAAATAACCCAATTAAAAAATGGGCAAAAGATATGAACAGACACTTCACTAAAGAAGACATTCAGGTAGCTAACAGATATATGAGGAAATGTTCACGATCATTAGCCAGTAGAGAAATGCAGATCAAAACTACAATGAGATTTCATCTCACTCCAACAAGGCTGGCATTAATCCAAAAAACACAAAATAATAAGTGTTGGAGAGGTCATGGAGAGACTGGAACACTTATACACTACTGACGGGAATGTCAAATGGTACAACCACTTTGGAAATCGTTTTGGCGCTTCCTTAAAAAACTAGAAATAGATCTACCATAGGATCCAGCAATCTCACTCCTTGGAATATATCCTAGAGAAATAAGAGCCTTTACATGAACAAATATATGCACACCCATGTTCACTGCAGCACTGTTTACAATAGGAAAAATATGGAAGCAGCCAAGGTGCCCATCAATGGATGAATGGATAAATTATGGTACATTCACACAATGGAGTACTATGCATCGATAAAGAACAGTGATCACTCTGTGAAACATTTCATGCCATGGAGGAATCTGGAAGGCATTATGCTGAGTGAAATTAGTCAGTTGCAAAAGGACAAATATTGTATAATACCACTATTATAAGAACTCGAGATATAGAAAGAACTACTTTTGGTGATGAGAAACACAACACACAATACAGGCTAAGTCAGCACAATTGGACTAAATCAAAAGCAGTTTCCTGAATAAACTGAATGCTTCGAAGGTCAGCGGCGGGGGTTTGGGGATCATGGTTTCAAGGGACATCTAAGCCAATTGGCATAATAAAATCTATTAAGAAAACATTTTGCATCCCACTTTGGAGAGTGGCATCTGTGGTCTCAAACACTAGCAAGCGGCCATCTAAAATGCATCAATTGGTCTCAACCCACCTGGATCAAAGGAGACTTAAGGACACAAGGTAATTACAATCCCAATAGACAGAAAGGGTCACATAAACCAGAGACTACATCAGCCTGAGACCAGAGGAACTAGACGGTGCCCGGGTACAGCCGATGACTGCCCTGACAAGGAGCAAAACAGAGAACCCCTGAGGGAACAGGAGAGCAGTAGAATGCAGACCCCAAATTCTCGTAAAAAGACCAGACTTAATGGTCTGACTGAGACTAGAAGGACCCCAGTGGTCATGGCCCCCAGACCTTCTGTTGGCCCAGGACAGGAACCATTCCCAAAGCCGACTCTTCAGACAGGGGTTGGACTGGACAATGGGATGGAGAGGGATGCCAGTGAGGAGTGAGCTTCTTTGATCAAGTGGGACACCTGAGACTATGTTGGCATCTTCTGTCTGGAGGTGAGATGAGAGGGTAGAGGGGGTTAGAAGCTGGCGAAATGGACAGGAAAAGAGAGTGGAGGGAGGGAAAGGGCTGTCTCATTGAGGGAAGAGCAACTGGGAGAATGCAGCAAGGTGTACGTAAGTTTTTGTGCGAGAGACTGACTTGATTTGTAAACTTTCACTTAAAGCACAATAAAAAAAATTTTTTTAATATATATATTGTACTTTATACATTAGTATTCTCTACTCACCCCTCTAGGTCTCTTATGCACATCCAACTTTGTCTTAAGTATCTGTACATTTTGTTCTATATACCATCTATACTAGGTAAAGATTTATATGATACCGTCTCAGTAATTCAGGCCTCTCTTTTACAATTCCTAACATTTTACCTGAACTGTCTTAAACCGCCTATTAGCAGTACACACACACACACACACACACACACAGAGTGGGTGCCACATGATTTAGTAAGCAAAGCATTCAATTAAGAAAACATGTTCCCATCTTTCTTTGCAGTAAAATTTAACCTATGAGACAGATTTTCTTGCTCTTTTAGTTAATGCAATGAATATCAAAATAGAATTAGGCCTCTAAGTTACATAGCAATGCACACTAAAATATGGCCTGAACAGGAAATAGGCACCATTAAGATACAAGAAAGAGGGAAGTAGTTACATAATCTTTTGGACATATTAATTTAGAAAATCTCAAACATTAGAGAGACAGAAGGATACTTTAAGTCCAAATAGAATTATGTGCTCGATGAGTTGGAGATAAAATCCATTGATAACAGCAGACTGGATCATTATTCTGCCCTTTTTCTCCATATATTATTAAGGAAGGCTATCCTTAGCATATCTTGATACTATAAACCTTAAAACCTGGGCCCTTATCCCAGGTATACTATGTTCTATCTAGCTCTGTAACTAATAACAATACCTTGGTGTTCTCATTTGTCAAACCGGAATAATAAAAGAAACGCCATATTTCACATGGTTGTTTCGAAAATTATACAATACCCACAGTGTAACTGGAAGAGTGCTTGAAACTATTTAATGAATGTTAACTCCTAGCTACAAGAGGACAGAATAGGTAAAAAGCATAACGGAACATAAACTCCATCAGGGCAGGTATTTTTTTATCCTTTTTGTTCATTGCTATGTTCCCACTGCCTGATACCTAGATACCTAGTAGTTACTCAGTAAATATTTCTGGAAATAAAATTTATTTATTTATATTTATAGAAGAGAACACAAAATTAAAAATTAGGAGAAATCCCAGAGTTAACAAAGTTTTCTTTATAACAACCATGTTGAGGGATGCATTCCCAGTAAATGTGGCTCATGAGGTCCCTGAGGGGTCCAAACAATTAGCTCACTTGCTAAACAAAAGGTTGGAGGTTCAAGTAAACCCAGTAGCACCACAGAAGACAGGCCTAATAATCTACTTTTTTGAAAAATCAGCCGCTGAAAACTCTATGGAGCACAGTTCTACTTTGAGCACTACTAGTTAATTGGTGGAAACCCCGGTGGAGTACTGGTTAAGCACTATACCTGCTAATCAAAAGGTCAGCAGTTCGAATACACCAGCATCCCTTGGAAACTCTATAGGACAGTTCTACTCTGTCCTATTGGGTCACTATGAGTCTGAATCGATTCGACGGCAACAGGTTTTAATGGTTAACTGGTGGCTCAATAGGGCAGCGATTCTCAAAGATTGGGGCTAGGGTGTGACACAGAGGTTAGAAGGCAGGATGGGGAGTAGTGTACATAAGAATGGCGGAGACTTAAGTTTGAGAAAGCTCCCTCAAGTGAGGGGGCTTATACACATATACAATCCAACAACCAGATAAATGTCTCCAGACTAAAGGAAGATGACAAGCCAAAAGACTCTCTTACATTCATAGAACTTTCAGTTTTTTCTTTATTGACCAATCACCTCTCCCAAATCTTTACACAGTAATGGTGGAAAATTCAATTCCATGAATAAACACAACCAATCTCTTTCCCAAAAGGCTGCCTCCTCATCTTGTTACCTACAAGCAAGTATAAACACTCTAGCCAAATTTTTCCTGTACTGTTAGGGCTCTCATGACTTTACATTCTTATACTCCAGCACCCAATACATGGCATCATCAACCTTAATGCTCTCCTACAACCTTAACTCTCACTACTACTCTCCATTATACTACTCTTTAACAATTCCAAAGTACTTACTGTTTTCTCTAAGAAAATCAGCTCTATCCTATTTCTGTATATTTGAACATACTGCCTCATCCCTCATCCCCCACTCTCACTGGGACAAACTGAAGAGCTCTAACCTTGAAATCCAGGCAGGGTTCAGTCTCACACCTACAAGCTTTCATACATTAATTTTTTTTTCTTGTATATATCACTCTTACAGCACTTCTTGTCACATATTTTTAGCGATTTACTTGTATTTCTAGCTCTCTAGCAGACCGTATGATTCTTTAGGGGAAAATGCCTTATCTTTTGGATCCCACGGAACAGTCTAGTATCTGTTGCTGTTAGTTGCCATCGAGTCAATTCCAGTTCATAGTGATCCCATGTGACAGAGCAGAACTTCTCCACAGGGTTGTCCTGGCTGTAATCTTTATGGGAGCAGATTGCCAGGTCTTTCTCCTACAGAGCCACTGGGTGGGTTCAAACTGCCAACGTTTTGAAGTCTAGTAACTATTACCCAGAAAAGAGCAATAATTAGCAAGTGTAAAACTGAAGATATACCATTCAACTATTAGGTAATATTTGGGGGCAATGGTGGTTCAGTGGTACGATTTCACATTCCATGAGGGAGACACAGCTTCAATTCCCAATCAATACACATCATGTATACACTGCTACCACCTGTCAGTCAGTGGAGGCTTTCGTACTGCTATGATGCTGAACAGATTTCAATGGAGCTTCCAGACTAACACAGACTAGGAAGAAAGGCCTGGCAATCTACTTCCAAAAATCAGTCAATGAAAACCCTATGGATCACCACTGTCCTATCCATAACCAGTCATGGGCAGCGTGTCAATCTGTTGTACATAGGGTACTCAGGAGTCAGAGGCTGATGTACTGGCAGCTAACAACCAGTAAGGTAGTATTAATAAGGGGGGAGGGGGATAAAAGGCTAATTCCTTAGGAAATTTGTTTTTAATGCTATTGTGCGTAGGGTCTTTTTCTCATTATAATTTGTAACTAGTTACATTGCTGTTGTTGTTGTTAGGTGCCATCAAGTCAATTTCGACTCACAGCAACCCACTGTGACAGAGTAGATAGAACTGCCCTCTAGTTTTCTTAGCCGCAATCTTTATGGAAGCAGAACACCAGACCTTTCTCCCACAGAGCCACTGGGTGGGTTCATACCTCCAACCTTTCAGTTAGCATTTTCAGAGCCATTTAAATTAATAGAAATTTATCGTCTCTGGGAAATCATAAAATGTTGTAGCCACAAAAGGAAGTCCATTAATGTGGCAAGCTCAACCCCTGGTTCCTTTCTTGAAGAAGAATACCATCATCTGGCCAAGGTTATGAGCTGAGTTTCGGAACTCCAACTAGGGTAGATGCAGTCTGAAAAAGGTAGAAAAATCTAAAAGCATCAGTGGGACAGACAAGATCCTTGATGAGAAATCAGAATCAACAGTTGGAAGCAAAATACCAAATCTAACACACAGGAGGAAAATTGTAAATGAGAATTGGAGACAAGTGAAAAAAAAGAATCTGACATCGAAGGCTAGATAAACATCAGAGGAGGGTGGAAACAAACAATGGAAGTTCAAGAACCATAAGGACTTAATGTACAGATTTGTGGCAGGACATCAAGACATTCATTCGAATCTCTATTATTAATCCTTATTAATCCAACTCAATTAAAACTGAAGAAAGCATTTAGATGGATATTCATTACCATCATATTTTTAAGTGAAACAATTAAGAAGCTTTCAAGCCCTCCAAAATTACCTGATAACCATATTAAAACACATAATTAATTGGTCAAAAAATAAAGTTATTGATAAGGCTGCTTTAAATTTAAAGAGCATTAGAAATGTCATCAGCCTTTAAATTAGCTAACAAGTGAAAAAGAAACTCAAGGAAATTACGTTCCTTTATAGGCAATTGGAGCCCTGGTGGTCCACTGGTTAAGAGCTCAGTTGCTAATCAAAAGGCTCGCAGTTCAAATCTACCAGCTGCTCCTTGAAAACACTACGGAGCAGTTTTACTCAGTACTAAAGGGTAGCTATGTGTGGGAATCAATTCAATGGTAACGGGTTTCAAGTTTTATACTAAATTATCCTGCACTAAATAGAAGAAAGAATACTTGTAAATAGAAAACCGACAGATGTCTATCAAAACTACAAGAACTTATACGTTCCCATATGCTTTGTAAGAACCCGCAGAGGTGGGGCCAAGATAGTGGAACAGTCAGACGTTCCCGATGGTCCCTCTTATAATAAACACCCCCCAAAAAAACAAGTAAATCGATTATATATGACAATCTAGGAGCCCTGAACATCAAAGGCAAAGCTGAAGAGTCAGACTGAGGGGCAAGGGAAGAGACAGACAGTTCAGAAGCATTGAAGAAGTGCCAGATTTGAGCTAGGTGGCGTTCAGCGGGATGGTACACGCAGGCTGAGGAAAGCAGTAGCGCTCTGGGTGTTACCACAACAGGAGATAAAGGGTGGCAGAGTGTCTGCACAAACCTCTGAAGCCAGGAGAAAGTGGTGCTGGATCTGTGAAAGTTATGTGTAAGCATCTAACTTACCACATGGGACCAAAATAACACCCCCCTGCCCCCGAGGCTTTCCTAGTGGAGAAGTGCCTCTTTTCCCCTTGCCCTTGCCCTTCCCCTCCCAGTCTCCTCTGATATCAGTCCAGTAGTATTCAATAACTGCCAAGCCCCCTAGGCTGGAAAAAAGGAACTATTGCACCCAGACCAGTCTTGTAGCTTTAGGGAAAATGCAAACAATGTAGAGAAACCACCAACTCCTTTAAGCCAGGTGCTCAGGACTAACCAAGCTCAAACCAGTCTCTTGGCAATGTCCCCTAAGGCAAGAAAGACCAGGCAATGCCCCTTTGCCTAGGCACAGGCATAAGGAGTCCACAGACTTCAAACATCTCTTATCCATGCCTAGACCTGTGGGGGCTGATTCAACAGCATAGGCCCTTATTAGCAAGGAACAACATGGTATGTACCCGAAGTCTATTTGCAACAGCAACAGCCAAGTAGAAGTGCCAGATTCATGACATTTGACACACCCCTGGCCATTAAGGAGGGTCCTAACAAAAAACCACATCAGGGGCCTCAGGACTGGGGCTTCACTCATTCCACCTAGCCACCTGTGACAGGAGCCCAAGAATGAATGGTGCACCCAAGTCCTTATAGCCAACAGAACTGGGTGCCTAAAGCCCAGCTGTAAAACCCACCCACCTATGTGCTCCAGGGGACAGGGACACACCTTCCACCTGGACACTGAGGGGCAGCCATCAGCCCCCTACCTTACCAGCACATAACCCCTACTGCACCCAGATACCTGTGCCTGCTTCAATCACCCCCACGTAGCCCTGCCCGTCTACATCTATAGGTAAGAGCTTGTATCACACACTCAGTGACCTAGAGCCTGGACACTTGAGCTGAATCCACAAAAGAAAAGTAAATGGACTCTTGGGCTCACACATCCAGTAGCAGCTCTAAACACCTGATGACAGGCCATGAGAGCTCCAAAGACGCCAAAAACCAATATCACCCACACACCCAGCCTATTTGGGCATATCAAAACAAAAACCTAGGATACAGTAAGCAAGCATACACTAAATAATAATAATAAATTATTGACGGCTCAGACACAACAGTCATTATCAGGTCACATAAAGAGGCATATCAAGATGGCTCTAGGAATTGACCAAAACAAAGAGGCAGGAAACTTCCCAGAAGAAGACAAGATCTTGGAATTATCGGAGGTTGGAATTCAAAAGATCAATATACAGAGCTCTTAAAGAGATCATGAAGGAGATCAGTCAAAACTCAGACCAGGCCAAGGAACTCAGAGACAAAGCAATAGAGGAATTCAGGAAAGCTATATAAGACCAAAATGACAAATCTAACAGGCTGCTAGAAACCACAAAGAGACAATATATAGAAATCCAAAAGATTAACAATAAAATCTCAAAATTAGACAACTCAACACAAAGTCATAGGAGCAGAACTGAGGCAACAGAAGTCAGAACTAGTGAGACTGAAGAAAAAGCACTTAACGCCAATTTAAGGAAAAATCAGATAAAAGAATTAAAAGATGAAGAAACCCTAAAAATTATGTGGGACACTATCAAGAAGAATAACCTACAAGTCACTGGACTACCAGGTCAGGGGGTAGGATAACAGAAACTGCAGAGAAAATTGTTGAAGATATGCTGGCAGAAAACCTCCTTGATACCATGAAAGATGAGAAGGTATCTATCCAAGAAGCTAATCAAACCTCACACAGGGTAGATCTGTAAAGAAAGTCATCAAGATATATTATAATCAAACTTGCCTAAACCAGAAATAAAGAGACAATTTTAAGAGCAGGTAGGGATAAACAAATAGTCATCTGCAAAGGAGAGTCAATAAGACTAAACTCTGACTACCCACCAGAAACCATGCAGGCAAGAACGCAATGGGATGGCATACATAAAGCCTTGGAGCAAAAAAGTTTCCAGCGAAGAATTATATATCTGGCAAAACTGTCTCTAAAATATGAAGTTGAAATTAGGGCATTTCCAGATAAACAGAAGTTAAGGGAATTTGTAAAAACCAAACCAAAATTACCAAAAAAAATTAAAGAGAGAACCAACATTACGAGATAATTTAACAGGCTGCAAGAATACAAAAGATTGAAATTTCAGTATTAGACAACCCAAAACAGTCATACGAGCAGAACTGAGGCAATGTAAGTCAGAATTACTGTGACTGAAGATAAAACACCTGACACCAACTTATATGACGAAAAATCAGATAATACAGTTTAAGAAAATGAAAAAACCCTAAGAATTATGTGGGACTCTATCAAAAGAAACAACCTATGAGTGACTGGAGTACCAAAACAGGGGGAAATAACAGAAAATACAGAACACAACTGTTGAAGATTTGTTGGCAGAAGTCTTCCCTGATATAGTGAAAGATGAGTGATATCTGTCCAAGAAGTTCATCAAACCCCACACAAGGTAGATCCCAAATGAAAGTCACCAAGACATATTATAATCAAACTTGCCAAAACAAAAGATAAAGAGCGGTTAGGGATAAATGAAAAGTCATCTACAAAGGAGAGTTAATAAGACAAAGCTCGGACAACTCGGTCAAAATCATACTAGCAAAAAACAATTGGATGACATATATAAAGCCTTGAAGGAAAAAAATTGCCAGCCAAGAATTGTATGCCCACCAAAACTGTCTCTCAAATATAATGGCGAAATCAGGGTATTTCCAGACAAAAAGAAGTTTAGGGAGTTTGCAAAAACCAAACCAAAATTACATGAAATACTAAAAGGAGTTCTCCCAGAAAATAAATAACATCAGATAACAACCCAAGACAAGAACACAGGACAGAACTACCAGGTTATCAACCCAGACAGGGAAGTCACAAATAAATCAAAGCTGAAACTCTGAAAATACAGAAACACAGATGTCAATATGCAAAAAATGACAACGTCAAAACAAAAAAATAGGGACAAATAATGTAGACAGACATCTTTTGTATGGAGAGGAAGTCAAGGCAATACAAAGAAATTAACAATTGATTTAAGCTTAGAAAAATAGGAGCAAATATTTAGGTAACCACAAAGGAAACCAACAATCCTACACATAAAAATAAAAAACAAGAAATACAAAGACTCAGCAAATACAAAATCCACACGAATGAAAATAAAATACAGACAGAAAACTCAGCACAGAAAATTAAGCAGAACAAAGAAAGTGTCAGCAACAACAAAAAAATACATCAAAATGACAGCACTAAATTCATACCTATCAAAAATTATACTAAATATAAAAGGACTGAATGCACTAATAAAGAGACAATAAGTGGCAGAGTAGATAAAAAAAAAAAAAAAAACACGATCTGTCTAAATGGGGCATACAAGAGACACACTTTAGACTTAAGGACACAAACAAAAACTCAAAGGATGAAAAAAATACATATCAAGCAAACAACAATGAAAAAAGAGGAGTGGCAATACTAATCTCTGACAAAATAGCCTTTAAAGTAAAATCCGCCACAGAGGATAAGGAAAGACACTATATAATGATTAAAAAAGGGTCCGTACACCAGGAGTGCATAACCATAATAAATATTTACGCACCCAATGACAGGGCTCCAAAATACATACAACAAACTAGAAGCACTGAAAAGAGAAATAGACAGTTCCATAATTATACTAGAAGACACCACTTTCACTGAAGGACAGAACATCCAGAGAAGCTCAATAAACAAATGGAAGATCTAAATGCCATAATCAACCAACTTGATCTCGAACATACATAGAACACTTCACCCAACAGCAGCCAAGTATACTTTCTTTTTCAACACACATGGAACACTCTACAAAATACATCAGATATTAGGCCAAAAAGGAAGCCTTAATAGAATCCAAAGCATTGAAACTTCACAAAGCATGTTTTCTGACAATAAAACCATAAAAGTAGAAACCAATAATAGAAAAGGAAAAAAATATTATAAAACATGAAGACAGAACAATACCTTGCTCAAAAGCTGCTGGGTTATAGGAGAACTTAAAGACAGAATAAAGAAATTCACAGAATCAAATGAGAATGAAAACACATCCTACCAGGCCATTTGGGACACAGCAAAAGCAGTGTTCAGAGGTTAATTTACAGCAACAAATGCACACATCCAAAAAGAAGAAAGGGCCAAAATCAAAACATTAAACTTACAAACTCAAACAAATAGAAAGACAGCAGGAAAAGAAGCCCCTGGGCACCAGAAGACACAAAATAATAAAAAATTGGAGCAGAATTAAATGAAACATAGAGCTAACAAGACCAAAAGCTGGTTTGTTGAAAAGATCAACAAAATCAATAAATCACTGGCCAAGGAGACAAAAGAAAACACAAGAGGAAGCAAATAAACTGAATAAGAAATGAGATGGGCGATATCACAACAGACCCACCTGAAATTAAAAGAATTGCAACAAAATACTATGAAAAAGTGTACTCGAACAAATTTGAAAACCTAGAAGAAATGGAAAAATTTCAAGAAACACGATCCCTTCCTAAACTAACACAAACAGAGGTAGAACAACTAAATAAATCCATAACAAAAGAACAGGCTGAAAAGGTGATTAAAAAACTCCCAACAACAACAACAACAAAAAAAGCCCTGGCCCTGACAGCTTCACTGGAGAATTCTACCAAACTTTCAGAGAAGAGTTAACTTCATTACTACTGAAGGTATTTCAGAGTAAAGAAAAGAACAGAGTATTCCCAAACTCATTCTATGAAGCCAGCATAGCCCTGATACCAAAACCAGGTAAAGACATAAGGGAAAAAAAAAAATCCAGACCAATATCCCTCATGAACTTAGATGTAAAAATCCTCAACAAAATTCTAGCCAATAGAATTCAACAACATACCAAAAAAAGAATTCACCATAAAGTGGGATATACACCATGTAGGCAGAGGAGTTCCAACATTAGAAAAACAATCAATGTAATCCATCACATAAAGAAAAAAAAAACAAGAACCACATGACCTGATGCAGAGAAGGCATTTGACAAGGTCCAACATCAGTTCCTGATAAAAACGCTCAGCAAAATAAGAACAGAAGGAAAATTCCTCAACATAATAAAGGGCATTTATGCAAAGCCAACGACCAACATCATCCTAAACTGAGAGAGTCTAAAATCATCTCCCTTGAGAATCGGAAGCAGACAAGGATGCCTTTTATCACCACTCTCATTCAACACTGTGCTGGAGGTCTTAGCCAGAACAATTAGCCTACAAAAAAGAAATAAAGGGCTCCAAATTGGTAAGGAAGAAATAAAAATATCCCTATTTGCAGACGATATGATCTTATACACGGAAAATCCCAAAGAATGCACAAAAAAACTACTAGAGCCAATAGATTTCAGCAAAGTATAAGGATACAAGAAAAACATAAAAAAACAGTTGGATTCCTCTACGCCAACAAAGAGAACGTCCAAGAGGAAATCACCAAATCAATACCATTTACAACAGTTCCCAAGAAGATAAAATACTTACAATCAAATCTAACCAGAGACGTAAAAGACCTATACAAAGAAAACTACAAGACAGTACTGTAAGAAACCAAGAGACCTAAGTAAGTGGGGAAATGTACCTTGCTCATCGATAGGGAGACTCAACACTGTGAAAACGTCAATTCTATCCAGTGATCTATAGATACAATGCAATTCTCATCCAAATTCCAATGGCATTTTTTAATGAGATGGAGAAACACATCACCAACTTCATATGGAAAAGGCAGAGGCCCCAGATAAGTAAAGCATTAATGAAGAAGAACAAAGTGGGAGGTCTCACGCTACCTGATTATAGACTCTATTATACTGTCATGATAGTCAGAACAACCTGGTACTGGTACAGCAACAGAAACACAGATCAATGGAAAAGATGTAAGAATCCAGATGTAAATTTATCCATCTATGGGTGGCTGATATTTGACAAAGGCGCAAATTCCATTAAATAGGAAAAAGATGGTCTCTTCAACAAATGGTGCTGGCATAACTGGATGTCCATCTGCAAAAAAATGAAACAAGACCCATACCTCACACCGTGTACAAAAACTACCTAAAAATGGATCAAAGACCTAAATATAAAGCCTAAAACAATAAAGATAATGGAAGAAAAAACAGGAACAATGCTAGGAGCCCTAATACATGGCATAAACAGCATATGAAACATAACAATGTGCAAACACCAGAAGAGAAACTAGATAACCGGGAGCTCCTAAAAATCAAACACTTTGATCAAATGACTTCACCAAAAGAGTAAAAAGACAACCTACAGACTAGGAAAAAAAATCTAAGCTATGACATATCCAATCAGGGTCTAATCTCTAAAATCTACAAGATACTGCAAAACCTCAACAACAAAAAAACAACACAATTAAAAAATGGGCAAGAGATATGAACAGGCACTTCACCAAAGAAGACATTCAGGTAGCTTACAGCTACATGAGCAAATGCTCACAATCATTAGCCATTAGAGAAATGCAAATCAAAACTACGATGAGATTCCATCTCACTCCAACATGGCTGACATTAATCCAAAAATCACAAAATAATAAATGTCGGAGAGGTTGTGGAGAAACTGGAACACATACACTCCTGGAGGGACGGAAAATGGTACAACCACTTTGGAAATCGGTTTGGTGCTTCCTTAAAATGTAGAAATAGAAATACCATATGATCCAGCAATTCCACTCCTTGGAATATATCCTAGAGAAATAGAAGCCATGACTCATATAGATACATGCACACCAATGTTCATTCATAATACCGAAACGATGGAAACAACGTAGGTGCCCATCAATGGACCAATGGATAAACAAATTATGGTATATTCACAAAGTGGAATGCTACACAATGATAAGGAACAACAATGAATCCCTGAAATATGTTATAACATGGATGAATCTGGAAGGAATGCTGGGTGAAATTAGTCAGTCGCAAAATGAGAAATACTGTATGAGACCACAATTACAAGAACTCAAGAGAAGTTTTAAACACAGAAGAAACCAGTGTTTGATCGTTATGCAGGTAGGGAGAGAGGGAAAGGGGTACTCACTAATTGGACAGTAGAGAAGAATTAGCTTAGTTGAAGGAAAGGACAACACACAATACAGGGGAAGTCAGCAAAACTGAACTAAACCAAAAGCTAAGAAGTTCCCTGAATATAACCACACACTTCGAAGGACACAGCAGCAGGGTCAAGGGTCTGGAGACCATGGTTTTTGGGGACATCTAGGTCAATTGGCATAATGAAGTTTATTAAGAAAACGTTTCTGTATTCCACTTTAGTGAGTGGTGTCTGGGGTCTTAAAAGCTAGCAAGCAGCCATCTAAGATGCATCAATTGGTCTCAACCCACTTGGAACAAAGGAGAATGAATAACACCAAGGACACAAGAAAAATAGGAGCCCAAGAGACAGAAAGGGCCACTTAAACCATAGACTCCATCAGCCCGAGACTGGAGGAACTAGATGGTGCCCAGCTACCACTAATGACCACCCCGACAGGGAACAAAACACAGAGTACTTGAGGGAGGAGAAAAGTGGGGTGCAGAACTCAAATTCTAGGAGAAAGACCAGACTTAATGGTCTGACAGCAGAGGATCCCCGGAATACATGGCACCTGGACTCTCTGTTAACCCAGAACTAAAACCATTCCCAAGGCCAACTCTTCAGGCAAAGATTAGACTGGCCTATAAGACATAAAACGGTACTCATGAAGCATGTGCTTCTTAGTTCAGGTAGATACAGATGAGACTAAATGGGCAGCTCCTGTCCAGAGGCGAGATGAGATGGTAGAATGGGGCAGGAGCTGATTAACTGGACACAGGAAATCCAGGGTGTGCGCTGTCACATTATAGAAAAAGCAACCAGGGTCACATAACAGTGTGTATAAATTTTCGTATAAGAAACTAACTTGAGCTGTAAACTTCCACTTAAAACACAATTTAAAAAAAAAAAAAAGACTTAAAACACAGACTAATCTCGTAGATTGAATCCTGCCCCATTAAGGTAACTGCCACGAATCTCACCTCATTAACATCACAGAGGCAGAATTTACAACACATAGGAAAATCACATCAGATGACAAAATGTGGAAAATCACACAATACCGGGAATCATGGTCTAGCCAAAGTGGTACAACATTTCTGGGGGACACAAGACAATCCATAACCTATGTGATCCTAGATTGAATCTGGACTAGAAAAAGGACATTTGTGGAGCAACTGATGAAACTGGAATAAGGTCTATACACAGGATCAGTATGAGTCTGAATCCATTCAACGGCAATGGGATGGTTAATAGTACTGTATCAGCTAACTTTCTGGTTTTTATCATTGTACTGTGGATAAATAAGATATTGGCATTTAGGGAAGCTACATGCAGGGTGAGGTGCCCTGGTGGCACAGTGGTTACGTGCTAAACGATGCTAACCAAAAGGTCTATAGGTAGAGTCCACCACATGTTCCTTAAGAGAAAGGCATGGTAATCTGTTTCCATAAACATTCCCCAAAAAAGAAACTAATTGTCATTGAGTGGACTTTGACTCATAGTAACCCTGTAGGACAGCAGAACTGTCCCTAAGGATTTCCAAGGCTATAAATCTTTATGAAAGCAGGCTGCCGCATCTTTCTACCACCGAGTAGCCAGAGGATTCAAACCACCAACCTCTCACTTAGTAGCCTAGTGCTTAGCCACTGGGCCATCAGGATTCCTCCATAAAGATTACAGCCTTGGAAACCCTATAGGGCAGTTCTAATCTGTCCTACAGGGTCACTATGAGTTGGAATTGACACAAAAATACAACTCATTAAAGGTTCCAATGACATGAAGGGAGAAAGAAGTGAGATATCTTACTAGATGCCCTACCCATTTTCCCCCATGGGTTCAAAACTTCTCTTAGTAATTCACGTACAAAAGCTGGGCATTAGTGTTATGCGGGTACCCTCAACTTCAACCAGTGTGATCAATATCTCCTAAAAACTGAGACTGTGACAACTACTCTAATGTATTATGATCAAATCGCACTTAAAACTATTTGTATGTCCCATAAAGTTCTACGAGGCTTTACTGTGCAATGAACAGATTTTCAATGAATCCTTGCTAGGAAAAAAGAAACCATCATAAAAACAACGATGTTTTATATGCCGGAAAATGCCCAAACACATTCAATCCTTTTAAGAAAATTACTAAACAAAGAATCTTAAAAGTCAGCACCTACTTTACACGGAAAGAAAAGAGGCCCCGGACAATAAAGAATCATTGAAGAAGAAAGGAGGAGGCCCCACACTACCTGACCTGAGAACCTACCATACAGCATCGGTAGTCAAAGCAGCCTGCTACTAGTACAATGACGGACACACTGACCAATGGAACAGAAAACAGAATCTGAATGCAAATCAATTCATCTAATCTTTGACAAAGGCCAAAGGCCATTAAAAGAGCAAAGGCAGTCTAACAAATCGTGGTGGTAAAACTGGAGGTTAATCTGTAAAAAAATGAAACAGGACCCATACCTCACGCCATTCACAAAAGCTAATTCAAAATGGATCAAAGGCCTAAATATAAAACCAAAACTATAAAGATCATGGAATACTAAAATAAAAACAAAAAACAATCTCGTTGTCATCAAGTCAATTCCAACTCATAACGACCGTATAGGACAGAGCAGAACTGCCCCATAGGGTTTCCAAGGAGTGACTGGTGGATTCAAACTGCCCACCTTTTGGTTAGCAGCCCAGCTCTTAACCACTCTGCCACCAGGGCTTCACACTGTTTTTGTTGTTACTGTTGTTAGGTGCTGCTGAATCGGCTCCAACTCATAGCGACCCTATGTACAACAGAATGAAACACTGTCCGGTCCTGCACCATCCTCACGATAGTTGCTATGTCTGAGCCCACTGGTAAAGTCACTGTGCCAATGCATCTCATTGAGGGTCTTCCTTTTTTTCACTGACCCTTTACTCCACCAAGCCCAATATCCTTCTGCA
Organism: Loxodonta africana; assembly: GCF_030014295.1. Classification (NCBI taxonomy): domain Eukaryota; kingdom Metazoa; phylum Chordata; class Mammalia; order Proboscidea; family Elephantidae; genus Loxodonta; species Loxodonta africana. The sequence goes on along the minus strand of NC_087367.1, from coordinate 41,664,784 downwards.
TGGGTCAAAACCAAAAAAACTAAACCCAGTGCCATCGAGTTGATTCCGACTTACAGTGACCCTCCATGGGTCAGGCACACCTTAATCCTTAAAGTGACATCTTTCCTTTTTAACACTTCGAAGAGATCCTTTGTAGCAGATCTGCCCAATGCAATGTGTCCTTTGATTTCTTGACTTCTGTTTCTATGGGTGTTGATAGTGGATCCAAGTAAAATGAAATCCTTGACAACTTCAGTCTTTTCTCCATGTATCATGAGGTTACTTACTGGTCAGTTCTGAAAATTTTTGTTTTCTTTATGTTGAGGTATAATCCATACTGAAGGCTGAAGTCTTTGATCTTCATCATTAACCGCTTCAAATCTTTTTCGCTTTCAGCAAGCAAGGTTACATTATCTTCATATCGTATGTTGCTCACAAGTCATACACTAATGCTGATGCAGTATTTTTCTTCATATAGTCCAGCTTCTCTGATTATTTACTCAGCAGACTGAACAAGTATGGTGTAAAGATGTAATCCTGAGGTACACCTTTCTTGATTTTAAACCATGCAGTATCCCATTGCCCTGCTGGAACGACTGCCTCTTGGTCTATGTATAGGTTCCACATGAGCACAATTAAGTGTTCTGCATTTCCCATTCTTCACAATGTTATCCATAATTTCTTATGACCCACACAGTCACCTGCCTTAGCACAGCCAATAAAACACTCTTCTGGTATTCTCTGCTTTCAACCAACATCCACCTGCGTCCGAAATGATACCCCTTCTTCCACATCCTCTTCTGATTCTGGCTTGAATTTCTGGCAGTTCCCTGTCGATGTACTACTGCAACCGCTTTTGAATGATCTCCAGCAGACTTTATTTGTGTGTGATATTAATTACATTCTTCAATAATTTCCCCATTCTGTTGGATCACTTTTCCTTGCAATGGGCACAAATCAGGATCTCTTCTAGTTGGTCGGCCAGCTAACTGTCTTACAAACTTCTTGGCATAGATAAGTGAGTACTCCAACACTGCATACGTTTGTTGAAGCATCTCAATCGGTACTTCATCAATTCCAGGAGCCTTTTTTTTTTTTTTTTTTTCCACCAATGCCTTCTGTACAGCTTGGAATACTTCCTTCAATACCACACTGGTTCTTTTTTTTTTTTTTTGAATTCTGATTTAAGTGAAAGTTTACAAATCAAGTCAGTCTCTCAAACAAAAACTTATAGACACCTAGATATGTACTCCTAGCTGCTCTACCCCTACTACGACAGCACACTCCTCTCCACCGTATATTCCCATGTCCATTCAACCAGCTCCTGTCCCCCTCTTTCTTCCCATCTCACCTCCAGATGTGAACTGCCCACATAATCTTACGTGTCTACTTGAGTCAAGAAGCTCACTCTCCACCAGTATCACTTTCTGTCTTATAGTCCAGTCCAATCCCTGTCTCAAGAGTTGGCTTCAGGAATGGTTGCAGTCTTGGGCTAAGAGAAGGTCCAGGGACCATGGCCTCCAGGGTCCTTCTAGTCTCAGTGAGACCATTAAGTCTGGTCTTTTTACAAGAATTTGAGGTCTGCATCGCACTGCTCTCCTGCTTCCTTAGGGGTTCTCTGTTGTGTCCCTTGTCAGGGTAGTCATCAGTTGTAGCTGGACACCATCTAGTTCTTCTGGTCTCAGGCTGATGTGTAGTCTCTGGTTTATGTGGCCCTTTCTGTCTCTTGTGCTCATAATTACCTTATGTCTTTGGTGTTCTTCATTCTCCTTTGTTCCAAGTGGGTTGAGACCATTGATGCATCTTAGATGGCCACCTGCTAACATTTAAGACCCCAAAGGCACTCACCAAAGCAGGATACAGAATGTTTCTTAATGTATTTTGTTATGCCAATTGACCGAGACGGCCCCTAAAACCATGATCTCCAGACCCCCGTCCCTGCGACTCTGGCCTTCAAAGAGTTCAGCTGTATTCAGGAAACTGCTTTGCTTTTGGTTTAGTCCGGCTGTGCTGACCTCTCCTGCACTGCCACACTGATTCTAAATCATATGCTACCTCCAGAGATGTCTGAACTTTGACCAGCTCTTTTTGGAAAAGTAACTCTGTGTATTCCCTCCATCTGCTTTTGATGCTTCCTGCGTCATTCGATATCTTGTCCATAGAATCCTTTAAAATTGCAACTTGAGGCTTGAATTTTTTTCTTCAGTTCTTTCAGCTTATACAGAAAAGCTGAGCCTGTTCCTCCCTTTGGTTTTCTAATTCCAGATCTTTGCACATTTCATTATAATATTTTACTTTGTCTTCCTGAACTGCCCTTTGAAATTTTCTATTAAGCTCTTTTACTTCATCATTTCTTCCATTCGCTCTAGCTAGTCTACATTCAAGAGGAAGTTTCAGAGTCTATTCTGACATCCATTTTGGCCTTTTCGTTCTTTACTATCCTTTTATTGACCTTTTGCTTTATGTATGATGTCCTTGATGCCTTCCCATAACCTGCCTGGCCTTCAGTAATTAACATTCAATGTATCAAATCTATTCTTGAGATAGTCTCCAAACTCAGGCAGGACATACCACACTAGGAGCCCTAATATAAGTGGGACACGGACCATAATTAACTACACACAAACACAAGCAAATAAGCGAGTTAAATGGGATCTTCTAAAATTAAACACTTGCGTTCATCAAAAGACTTCACCCAAAAGAATAAAATGCAAACGTACAAACTGGGAAAAAATGTTTGGCTATGACATATCCGAAAAAGATCTAATCTCTAAAATCTATAGGAAAATCCAACACCTCTACACTAGAAAGTCAAATAATCCATTTAAAAAACGGGCAAAGGCTATGAACAGACACTTCACCAAAGAAGACATTCAGGTGGCTAACAGACACTGAGGAAATGCTTGCAATCACTCGCCAACAATCTCACTCTTAGGAATACATTTTAAAGAAATAAGAGCCATCACACGAATAGACATATGCTCAATCATGTTCACTGCAGCATTATTCACAATAGCAAAAAGATGGAAACAACCCAAGTGTCCATCAACAGATTAATGGAAAAACAAACTATACCACATACACACAATGGAATAGTACACATTGATAAAGAATAATGATGAATCTGTAAAACACTGCATGGCATGGATGAAACTAGAGGGCATTATACTGAGGGAAGTAAGTCAATCACAAAAGGACAAATATTGTATGAGGCTACTATTATAAAAACACATGAAAATGTTTCCACACAGAAAGAAGCAATCTTTGATGATTACGAGTTACAGGAGGGATAAGGAGGGAAAAACGCTAACCAGATAGTAGATAAGTGGTAACTTTGGCGAAGCATAAAACAGTATACAACACTGGGGAAGTCAGCACAACTTGACCAGGGCACAGTCACAGAAGCTTGAGAGACACATCCAAACTCCCTGAGAGACCAAGCTGCTGGGTTGAGGGCTGGGAAACACGGTCTCTGGGGACATCTAGCTCAAGTGGCATAAACACTGTCTATAAAGACAATGTTCTATATTTTACTGTGGTGCGTAGCATTTGGGGTCTTAAAAGCATGTTAGTGGCCATCTAAGAAAAATCTACTGGTCTCATCCCATCAGGAGTGAGACAGAATGAAAAAAATCCAAAGACACATGGGAAATATTAGTATGGACCACCACTACTACAACCTCTACCAGACTGAGTACAGAACAAATAGACAGTGCCTCATTACCACCAACAACTGCTCTGGCTGGGGTCACAATAGAGAGTCCTGGCGAAGAGCTAGAGAAAAATGCAGAGTGAAATTCAAATTCACACAAAAAAAGGACCAGACCTACTGCTCTGAGACTGGAGAAGCCCTGAGAATATGGCCCTTGACACCCTTTTAACACAGTACTGAAGTCACTCCCAAAGTTCACCCTTCAGTCAAAGATTAGACAGATCTATAAAAAAAATAACACACGTGAGGAATATGTTTCATAGTTCAATCACGAACATGAGACTAATGGTCACACCAGCCAAAAGCAAAGAAAGAAGGAATGAATGGTAAAACTAGACCAATGAAAACAGGGAACCCAGGTGGAGAAGGACAGTGTTGACACATTCCAGGGTTCTCAACCAAAATCACAAAACAATCTGTATATTAGTTTTTTAATGAGAAACTAGTCTGCTCTGTAAACTTTCACCTAAAGCTCAATCAAGAAAAAAAAACGGGGGGGGGGGTTATAGTACCTGTTACTGGTACAACAACAGATACAAAGACCAATGGAATAGAGCTGAGAATCCAGACATAAATCCATCCACATAAGAGCAGCTCACATTTGACAAAGACCCAAAGTCAGTTAAATGGGGAAAAGACAGTCTCTTTAACAAATGGTGCTGGCAAAACTGGATATCCATCTGCAAAAAAATGAAACAAGACCCATAGCTCATACCATGCACAAACTCAAAATGGATCAAATATATAAACATAAAATCTAAAACGATAAAGATCGTGGAATAAAAAATAGGGACATTTGGAGCCCTAATACATGGCATAAATAGTATACAAAACATTATTAACAATGCAGAAGAAAAACTAGATAACTGGGAGCTCCTAAAAATCAAACACCTATGCTCATCCAAAGACATCACCAAAAGAGTAAAAAGATTACCCACAGACTGGGAAAAGGTTTTTAGCTATGACATTTCTGATCAGCGCCTGATCTTTAAAATCTACATGATACTGCAAAAACTCAACTACAAAAACACAAATGACTCAATTAAAAAATGGGCAAAAGATATGAACAGGCACTTCACCAGAGAAGACATTCAGGTAGCTAACAGATATATGAGGAAATGCTCACGATCATCAGCCATTAAAAAAAAAAAAAAAAAACCAACCCCGTTGCAGTCGAATTGATTCCGACTCATAGCAACCCTACAGGTCAGAGTAGAACTGCCCCACAGAGTTTCCAAGGAGCACCTGTGGAATGTGAACTGCCGACCTTTTGGTTAGCAGCTGTAGCACTTCACCACTACGCCACCAGTGTTTCCCATTGGCCACTGGAGAAACACAAATCAAAACTACAATGAGGTTCCGTCTCACTCCAACATGGCTGGCATTAATCCAAAAAACACAAAATAATAAATGTTGGAGAGGCTGTGGAGAGAATGGAACACTTATACACTGCTGGTGGGAATGTAAAATAGTACAACAACTTTAGAAATCAATTTGGTGCTTCCTTAAAAAGCTAGAAATAGAACTACCATACGATCCAGCAATCCCACTCCTTGGAATATATCCTAGAGAAATAAGAGCCTTTACATGAACAGATATATGCACACCCATGTTCATTGCAGCACTGTTTACAATAGCAAGAAGATGGAAGCAACCAAGGTGCCCATCAACGAATGAACGGATTAAATAAATTATGGTATATTCACACAATGGAATACAACGTAAAGATAAAGAAGTGATGAATCTGTGAAACATTTTATAACCTGGAGGAATCTAGAACGCATTATGCTGAGTGAAATTAGTCAGTTGCAAAAGAACAAATATTGTATAAGACCACTATTATAAGAACTCGAGAAACAGTTTAAACAGAGAAGAAAATTTTCTTTGATGGTTACGAGAGAGGGGAGGGAAGGACGGGGAAGAGGGGTTTTCGCTAATTAGACAGTAGATAAGAACTACTTTAGGTGAAGGAAAGACAATACACAATACAGGAGATGTCAACACAACTGGAATAAACCAAAAGCATAAGAAGTTTCCTGTATAAACTGAACGCTTCAAAGGCCAGCATAGCAGGGCTGGAGGTTTGGGGACCGTGGTTTCAGGGGACATCTAAGTCAATTGGCATAATAAAATCTATTAAGAAAACATTCTGCATCCCACTTTGGAGAGTGGCGTCTGGGGTCTTAAATGCTAGCAAGCGGCCATCTAAGATGCATCAATTGGTCTCAACCCACCTGGGGCAAAGGAGAATGAAGAATACCAAAGACATAAAGTAATTATGAGCTCAAGAGACAGAAAAGGCCACATAAACCAGAGACTTGATCAGCCTGAAACCAGGAGAACTAGATGGTGCCCAGCTACAACCAATGACTCCCCTGTCAGGGAACACAACAGAGAACCCCTGAGGGAGCAGGAGAGCAGTGGGATGCAGACTCCAAATTCTTGTAAAAAGAACAGACTTACTGGTCTGACTGAGACTAGAAGGACCCCAGTGGTCATGGTCCCCAGACCTTCTTTTAGCTCAAGACAGGAACCACTCTCAAAGCCAACTCTTCAGACAGGGATTGGACTGGACAATGGGATAGAAAATGATACTGGTGGAGAGCGAGCTTCTTGGATCAAGTAGACACGAGACCTGGCATCTCCTGTCTGGAGGGGAGATGGGAGGGCAGAGGGTGTCAGAAGCTGGCCGAATGGTCACGAAAAGAGAGAGTGGAGGGAAGGTGTGTGCTGTCTCGTTGGGAAAAAGCAACTAGGAATATATAGCAAGTTAGGTGTATATAAATTTTTGTATGAGAGACTTGATTTGTAAAGTTTCACTTAAAGCAAAATAAAAATGTAAAAAAAAAAAGCTATAATAAATAAGTAAATTCTTTTATGCTTATGTTTTGCTGTTTCAACCAAGTATTTTCTGTCTATCCCATAAACATATTGTTTAGAAGTTACTTATTTGTAAGGGAGAAAATCTCTACTGAGTCTCTGACCAAGGTAAAATCGCTGAACTAAAAACTATGTCTCTGCCGTATACAGCAAAATTGGCCTTTAGGGCCTTTATCTAGCTGGCAGCCATGGGTAGCTAAGAAAATGTTTTTTTCTCTGTGGTCAAGTCAAAATGTGGAAAAGAATGTACGATGCAAAGGCTTATTGCAGGCCCTGGTACTAGATACCCCCAGGAAATATTTCACCTCAAGCGAGACATTTTTACAATCTATTCCAGAAAATGTATAATGTAAGCATGTTGTGACCATGAAAGTAACTCTTAAGTCAGAATATCCCACCTTAACTTCTCTTATCAAGCAAACACCAATCAGAATTATGCTCTGTTAATTATTGAAACTGCCCTATATCCACACCCTCCTGAAACTCCCTTTTTGGACTCACTAAATTTCAGTTTGGTGGACTGGCAGCTCCCCATTCAAATGTTCCTTAGAATGCTCAGTAAATCCTCTGATTCTTACCTGATTCAAGGTCTAGAGACTCTTCTTTTTTGAGATATTCAACATCATTTTAAGACACGTGTAGTGAGCAGTTCTTCTGTGTTAGGTACTGTTATGGATTGAACTCTGTCCCCCCAAAAATGTGTTGTAAATCCTAATGCCTATAGCTACGGTTTGGGGATGGGTTTTCTTTGTTATGTTAATGAGGCAGTATTAGTGTAGGGTGTATCCTAACAATCAATCACTTTTCTTGGAAGAACAGAAGCTCGAAAGAGACAAGAACCTTTCTCCAAAGCCGAGAGAGAGAAAGCCTTTCCCTAGAGCTGGCACCCTGAATCTGGACTTCTAGCCTAATAACTGCAAGAAAATAAATTGCTGTTTTTTAAAGACATCCACTTGTGGTATTTCTGTTATAGTAGCACTAGATAACTAAGACAAGCACCATTCTAAACAACTGCTAAATAGAGAGTGGTAAATAAATTAGATTAAATCCCTGTCTTTAAGATTGTAACTCTAGTTCGTAAAAATAGACAATAAACAAAGAGACAAAGAAGACAATTTCAGATTGTGAGAAATGGTGTTATAAAGACTCTCCAAGATGATGACATCTGAGGTAAGACTTGAAGCATGTGCAAAAGCAGTGGCCAACGTAGGCGGTTGGAGCAGAGTGATTACTCTCGACAACAGAGGGAGGTATTTATTTACTTACTTAAGTGATATGATCATGTGGCAATCATGCAGACAGCTTAGAATTTATTATGACTACCAACATTGATATTATGTGATTCTTAAAGAACTTGTTTAAGAGAGTCTCATCATATTAAATTTCGGACACAAAGTAAGACGCTTAATTTTTTTTATATCGTACTATTTCAATTTTGGACAATTTAAACTTTCACAGTCTGCAATCACACCATGAAGGAGTTTGCTGATCACAAACCATGGTTTCTGAAGGACTCATGTAAAGCAGGACATAAACTTAGTTAAGAGTAGTTTAAGTCAAGATAACGTATTGTTACATTATAAAACTAAAAGTGATTATTATACAGTTGTATATTTACTACTAAGTAAATACTATGGTCCACAGTCGGGAGAAAATAAACTCGGGAGAAAATAATTTAGAGGAGATTAAAGAACAAGCCAGACTAATCCCCAATAGTAGGCTTTTCAGAATTCCATCGACTGTGAAACTGGGGGTGAAACAGAGTGTTAGGTGACGTATATTTATAAAAGTCTTGGAACAATCATAACCATACCCTTTCGTCGCCACTCACTGGAGCACCAGGGCTACCAGTTGCCCAAGGCAATCATATTGATTAAATATACTCCAGGAATGCCTCTGATCAGGTTCTACCCTATTTCTTTCGCAGTTTCCCACTGCCAAGCACACCACCTTCAACGTGATATAAAAATTCAAGGAATTTGTGAAGGTACAAAAATGACTATACTAAGTAAAAAAAATTAGGATATAATCATTGATGTAGCTTAATATAGCTTAACACAGGAATGAGGTTTGTTCAGGCTATTACATTTAATTACCAGTGTACTAGATTTATTCCTTGTGTCTCAATTCTTACAAGGTATTTCTGTCATGCGCTTTCATTCAACATTAGGCACTCTAAAGACTACAGCAAAACCTCTATTGATTAGAATCTGTAGAATGTGAGTGATTCTGTATATAAGTGTCTGGGACAACCGATGTTTTAAGTCTCAAAATGTTCAAGCATATTAGATGGCAAACCTAAACTATACTAAAATTTCCCTTGATTTCACTGCTCAGATTTATACCTTCTCTCTCCCCACACCCAAACAAGCTATAATGAATACCCTCATGGACAGTTCGGTTTCAGTTAGGAAAATTCAGTAAAAAAGCTGAAGATACGAGATGTTTTGGTACTAATTATCTTTCATTTCCCCACCCATGCTCTATGCTAGGTAAAATGCTAAGTTGTTCTCTTCAGCCCCAAGTGTCCCTGCTCACATCACCTGCCATCTACATTTCCCTATACCACTACATTCCTCTTTCTTATTTCTAGATATTTTAACATTTCTTATGTTACATTCACCAATATATTTTTTTCAAAGGTTTCCTAGAGCATTAATGTCTACGCCACTCATATAATGCATTTACGAAGCTGCCTTGTCTCCCATATGTATATATCATATATATACACATATGTGATAAAAAACATACATAGGCGTGCGTGCGTGTGTGTGTGGAGCGTTGGTGGCGCAGTGGTTAAGAGCTTGGCAACTAACCAAGGGTCAACAGTTCATATCCATCAGCCACTCCTTGGAAATCCTATGGGGGCAGTTCTACTGTGTCCTATAAGGTCACTATGAGTCAGAATAGAGTCAAGGACAACAGGCATACACGCATACACACACACACACACACGAATGAATGACTACTTTGAGATTTGTGCATGAAGACAAGGTCTTGGACATCTTTGTGCAGAAACATCTCTGGATGTTTCTATCTGGAACACAGCTAAAAACTAGGAGAAATATTCTTCCATGCTTTGCAGATACCTGAATTATCTTTACCCACTACCAGTTACTCACCGCCTCTCCCAAACCATTATCCCTCCCCCTACGCATGTATGACAACCACCTGTCAGGGAACTGATTCTGGCTCATGGCAACCACAAATGTGTCAGAATAGGACGGTGCTCCATAGGGTTTTCAATGACTGATATTTGGGAACTAGATCCCCAGTCCTTCTTCCAAGGCACCTCTTGGTAGACTCAAACTGCCAGTCTGTAGGTTAGATGCCAGTGTGTTAGCTGTTTGCACCACCCAGGGACTCTTCCACACATATATACCACATTCTAATCTTTCTCATCTACCCACTTTCTGACCATTTACCATTGCTCCCCACATTCATTGAATATGTTTACATCTTGGTCAGATTTCTACTCTACCATATGTCCTACCACCACAGGTGAATTCTTATACCTAAAACTTAAGTCTTACATTTCCAGGACCTTTTCAATTCCAAAGATATTCACACACTGCCTTCGAACTTTAGCTACCAACTTCCACAGCCAAACACTTAGCCAATCTGACCAATCTTCCAAAATTCCCAGATCCTTTGTGCCCACAGTAACCTTTTATCTGCTGCTTAATTTCAAAAACACAGTCTGGCACTCCCTTCATTGTTTATCTGTCCCTTTCTCACCTCATTTCTGTAGTAAACCTACACATAAATGATCACCTAAACCATTTCCTCCCAGATACTTTTTGACTCTGGTCCTTCTGTAGGACCTGCCAAACAAAAATCCAAGCCAAAATATTCCTACAAATGATCTTCTCCTCTTAACACATCCAAGGAAACGGGCAATCTTGGAAAAAGAACCACAGAGCCATGAAAACTGACACCACTACAAATTTCGGTATCCAATTTCACGTCTGTCAGTTTGTCATACTGTGGGGGCTTGTGTGTTGCTGTGATGCTAGAAGCTATGTTATTCAAATAACAGCAGGGTCACCCATGGCGTACAGGTTTCAGCTGAGCTTCCAGACTAGGACAGACTAGGAAAAAGACCCAGCAGTCTACTTCTGAAAAGAATTTGCCAGCGAAAACCTTATGAATAGCAGTGGGAAACTGTCTAATATAGTGCCAGAAGATGAGCCCCTCAGGCTGGAAGGCACTCAAAATACAACTGAGGAAGAGCTGCCTCCTCAAAGTAGAGTCAACCTTAATGACATGGATGGAGTCAAGCCTTCAGAACCTCTAATGTGGCACAAACCAAAATGAGAAGAGCTGCAAACATCCCTTTATAATCAGAACCTGGAAAGTACGAAGGATGAATCTAGGAAAACTGGAAACTGTCACAAATGAAATGGAGTACATAAAGATCAATATCCTAGGCATCAGTGAGCTGAAATGGACTGGAATTGGTCATTTAAAATCGGACAATCACATATATTGGAAACCCTGGTGCCATAGTGGTTAAGTACTACGGCTGCTAACCAAGAGGTCAGTAGTTCAAATCCGTCAGGCAGTCCTTGGAAACTCTATGGGGCAGTTCTAGTCTGTCCTATAGGGTCACTTTGAGTCGGAATCGACTCGACGGCAGTGGGTGGTATTTTTATGCCAGGAATGACAATTTGGAAAGGAATGGTGTTCCATTCATCGTCCAAAAGAACATTTCAAGATCTATCTTGAAGTACAATACTGTCAGGACAATATCCATACACCTACAATAAGACCAGTTAATATTACTTAAATTTACGCACCAACCACTAAGGCCAAAGGTGAAAAAATTGAGGATTTTTACCAACTTCTGCAGTCTGAAATTGATCAAACATGCAACCAGGGTACAATTGATAGTTACTGCTGATTGGAACGCGGAAGTTTGAAACAAAGAAGAAGGACCGGCAATCAGAAAATACGGCCTTGGTGATAAAAATGATGTCAGAGATCACATGACTGAATTTTGCAAGACCAAAGACTTCTTCATTGCAAATAACTTTTTTCACCAACATAATAAACGAATGGACTTAGCCAGACAGAATACACAGGAATCAAACTGACTACATCTGTGGAAAGAGATGATGGAAAGGCGCAAAATCATCAGTCAGAACAAAGCAAGGGGCTGACTACAGAACAGATACTCAACTGCTCATATGCAAGTTCAAGCTAAAACTGAAGAAAATTTAGAGCAAGTCTACGAGAGCCAAAGTACAACCTTGATTATATCACACCTGAATTTAGAGGCCATCTCAAGAATAGATTTGACGCGTTGAACACTAATGACCAAAGACCAGAAGAGTTGTGCAATGACATCAAGGGTATCATACATGAAGAAAGCGAAAGATCATTAAAAAGACAGGAGAGAAAGAAAAGACCTAAATGGATGTCAGAAGAGACTCTGAAACTTGCTCTTGAATGTTGAGTAGCTAAAGCAAAAGGAAAAAAAAGATGAAGTAAAAGAGCTGCACAGAAGATTTCAAAGGGCAGCTCAAGAAGACAAAGTATTATGAGAGCATGTGCAAAGATATGGAGATAGAAAATCAAAACGGAAGAACACGCTCAGCCATTTCTCAGGCTGAAAGAACCAAAGAAAAAATTCAAGCCTCGAATTGCAATACTGAAGGATTCTACGGAGAAAATATTAAACAATGCAGGAAGCATCAAAAGAAGATAGAAGAAATACACAGAATCCCTAAGAGAACTGGTCGATGTTCAACCATTTCAGGAGGTAACATATGATCAAGAACTGATGATACTGAAGGAAGAAGTACAAGTTGCACTGAAGACACTGCTGAAAAACAAGGCTCCAGGAATTGACAGAATACCAACTGTTTCAACAAACATATACAGCGCTAGAAGTGCTCACTGGTCTATCCGAAGAAATTGGGAAGACAGAGCTACCTGAACAACCGACAAGAACAGATTCATATTTATACCTATTCCCAAGAAAGGTGATGCAACTAAATGTGGAAATTATCAAATAATATCATTAATATCACATGCAAGCAAAATTTTGCTGTAAGATCATTCAAAAGCAGCTGTAGCAGTATACTCACAGGGAACTGCCAAAAAGTCAAGCTGCATTTAGAAGAGGACATGGAATGAGGGATATCATTGCTGATGTCCGATGGATCCTGCCTAAAAGAACAAAATACCAGGAAGATGTTTAACTGTGTTTTATTCACTATGCTAAGGCATTCGACGGTGTGGGTCATAATAAATTATGGATAACATTGTGAAACATGGAAACTCCTGAACACTTCACTGTGATCACAAGAAGTACATGGATCAAGAGGCAGTCGTTGAGATAGAACAAAGGGATACTGCATAGTTTACAATCAGGAAAGGTGTGCATCAGGGTTGTATTTTTTCACCACACCTATTCAATCTGTATGCTCAGCACATAATCTGAGAAGCTAGCGTATGTATGAAGAACGAGGCATCAGGATTGGAGAAAGACTCATTGACAACCTGCGTTATGCAGATGACAAAACCTTGCTTGCTGAAAGTGAAAAGGATTTGAAGCACTTACCGATGAAGATCAAAGACCACAGCCTTTAGTATGCATTACACCTCAACATAAACAAAAGTCCTCACAAATACACCAATAAGCAACATCATGATACATGGAGAAAAGACTGAGGTTGTCAAGGGTTTCATTTTACCTGGATCCACAAGCAACACCCATGGAAGCAGCAGTCAAGAAAGAAATCAAAAGACGTACTGTATTGAGCAAACCGGCTGCAAGACATCTCTTTAAAGTGTTAAAAAGCAAAACAGTCACCCTGAGGACTAAGGTGCACCTGATCAAAGTCATGGTGCTTTCAATCGCATCACATGCACACGAAAGCTGGACAACAAATAAGAAAGACTGAAAAATCGACACCTTTTAACTGTGGTGTTGGCAAAGAATACTGAATACACCACGGGCTGCCAAAAGAATAAACAAACCTATCTTCAAAGAAGTACAACCAGAATGATCCTGGGAAGCAAGGATGGCGAGACTGTATCTCACATACTTTGGACATGCTGTCAGGAGAGATGAGTCCCTGGAGAATGACATCATGTTTGGTACAGGGACAGAAGAAAAGAGAAAGAGATGGACTGACCCAATGGTTGCAACAATGGGCTCAAGCTTAACAATGGTTGTAAGGATGGTGCAGGACCGAGCAGTGTTTCCTTCTGTTGTGTACAGGGTAGCTATGAGTCGGAACTGACCCTATGGGCACTTTACAACAACAATTTCAGCGGTATCTTAATTCCACTAAGCAAACGTTTTCTTTGTCCATGGTGGGCTCCTTGTCTCATTCTCTTCAACAACTAATACCGAATTTTCAGTAATTTTAAGACCCTTTCCTATTGGCAGCCCCCACGTTTTCAGAAGATAATTTAATCTCCTTGATCCTCAATAAAAAAATTGAGATAATTAGTCATGAACTATCTGTCCAACTTTTTGCCTCGCCCTCATTCGTTCTTTCTTGGTCATTCAATACTATCTTAGAAAATAAGGCATCCTTCCTCTTGTTCTTACTCCACCATCCCCGTATCAATGTATGATTCTCTACTAGCTCTCTCCCTAAGTCTACAAACCACTCTAGTGTGCCCTCATAACTTAAAACATATAAACCACGTAACTACCTATCCTATGTAGGTACCACATTCCTCTTTTCCTTCCTACCAAAGCAGCTTATATTCACTGTGTCCATCTTCTCGCTTCTCATGCCCTACTCTACTTAAAAAAAAAAAAATTTTTTTTTAGTCCTAATTTTCCCCCAAAACTACACTTTTGAAAAAATCACTAGGGAATAATTTTATGATATTAATGAATTATTAATAATGGTTTTAGTGTTTTTTAAAGCATTCTTAACTTTTATAGATACATACTAAAACTTACTTTTTAAAAAATTTTTTTTCTGCTTTAAGTGAAAGTTTACACATCAAGTCAGTCACTAACACAAAAACTTTCATACACCTTGCTGCATACTCCCAACTGCTCTCCCCCTAATTAGACAGCCCACTCCCTCTCTCCACTCTCGCTTTTTCTGTCCTTTTCACCAGCTTCTAACCCCCTCTACCTCTCATATCCCCTCCAGGGACAAGATGCCAACATACTCTCAAGTGTCCACCTGATCCAAGAAGCTTACTCCTCACCAGCGTCTCTCTACAACCCACTGAGCAGTCCAATCCCTGTCTGAAGAGCTGGCTTTGGGAATGGTTCCTGTCCTGGGCTAACAAAAAGTCTGGGGGCCATGACAACCAGGATCCTTCTAGTCTCAGTCACACCAGTAAGTCTAGTCTTTTTACGAATATTTGGGAACTGCATGCCTCTGCTCTCCTGCTCCCTCAGGGGCTCTCTGTTGTATTCTCTGAGAGGGGAGTCATTGGTTGTAGTCAGGCACCACCTAGATATTCTGGTCTCAAGTTGATGTAGTCTCTGGTTTATGTGGCCCTTTCTGTCTCTCGGGCTTGTAATTATCCTGTGTCCTTGGTATTCTTCATTCTCCCTTCATCCAGGTGGGTTGAGACCAACTGATGCATCTTAGATGGCTGCTTGCTAGCGTTTAAGACCCCAGACGCCTCTCTCCAAGGTGGGATGCAGGACGTTTTCTTAACAGATTATGCCAAATGACTTAGATACCCCCTGAAACCACGGTCCACAAACACCGACCCCTGCTACGCTAGCCTTCGAAGCATTCAGATTATTCCAGAAACTTCTTTGCTTTTCATTTAGTCCAGTTGTGCTGACCTCGCCTGTACTGTGTGTTCTCTTTCCCATCACCTAAAGTAGTTCTTTCTACTATCTGATTAGTAAACACCCCTCTCCCACCCTGCCTCCCCCCTTTCATAACCATCGCTCAGTATTTTCTTCTCTGTTTAAACTATTTTTCAAGTTTTTAAACTAGTGCTCTCATACAATATTTCTCTTTCTGCAACTGACTAATTTCACTCAGCATAATGCCTTCCAGATTCCTCCATGGCATGAAATGTTTCAAAGATTCATCACTATTCTTCATCGATGCATAGAATTCCATTGTGTGTATATACCATGATTTATTCATCCATTCATCCGTTGATGGGCACCTCGGTTGCTTCCATCTTTTTGCTGTTCTACACAGTGCTGCAATGAACATGGGTGTGCATGTATCTGTTCACGTAAAGGCTCTTATTTCTCTAGGATATATTCCAAGGAGTGGGATTCCTGGATCGTATAGCAGTTCAATTTCTAACTTTTTAAGGAAGCGCCAAATCAATTTTCGAAGTGGTTGTACCATTTGGCTTTCCCACCAGCAGTGTAGAAGTGTTCCAATCACTCCACAGCGTCTACAACATTTATTATTTTGTGTTTTTTGGATTAATGCCAGCCTTGTTGGAGTGAGATGAAATCTCATTGTAGTTTTGATCTGCATTTCTCTACTAGCTAACGATCGTGAACATTTCCTCATATATCTGTTAGTTACCTGAATGTCTTCTTTAGTGAAGTGTCTGTTCATATCTTTTGCCCATTTTTTAATTGGGTTATCTGTCTTTTTGTGGTTGAGTTTTTGCAGTATCATGTAGATTTTAGAGATCAGGCTCTGATCGCAAATGTCATAGCTAAAAACTTTTTCCCAGTCGGTACATAATATCTTTATTCTTTTGATGAAGTCTTTGGATAAGCATAGGTGTTTGATTTTCAGGAGCTCCCAGTTATACACTTTTTCCGCTATATTGCTAGTAATGTTTTGTATACTGTTTATGCCACCAATTAGGGCTCCTAACGCCATCTCTATTTTTTCTTCCACGATCTTTATCGTTTTAGATTTTATATTTAGGTCTTTGGTGCATTTTGAGCTCGTTTTTCTTCATGGACTGAGTTATGGGTCTTCTCTGAGTTTTTTGCACATGGATATCCAGTTATGCCAGCACCATTTGTTAAAAAGGCTGTCTTTTCCCCCATTTAACTGTTTTAGGGCCTTTGTCAAATATCAACTGCTCATATGTGGATGGATTCATGTCTAGATTCTCAAAGCTGTGCCATCGGTCTATGTATCTGTTGTTGAACCAATTGATTGCTGTGGCAGTATAATAGGTTCTAAAATCAGAAAAGTACGGTCTCCCATTTTGTTCTTCATTTTCAATAATGCTTTATTAATGTGGGGCCTCTTCCCTTTCATATAAATTGGTAATTTGTTTTCTCCAACCCATTAACAAATGTCATTGGAATTTGGATCGGAACTGCATTAAATGTATAAATCACTTTTGGTAGAACAGACATCTTTATAATGTTAAGTCTTCCTATCCATGAATAAGGCATGTTTTCTTACTTACGTAGGTCTCTATTGGTTTCTTGCACAAGTGTATTGTAGTTTTCTTTGTATAAGTCCCCCACGTGTCTGTCAGATTGTCGTACTGTGGGGGCTAGTGCATTGCTGTAATGCTGGAAGCTATGCCACTGGTATTCAGATACCAGCAGGGTCAACAATGCATGACAGGTTTCAGCTGAGCTTCCAGACTAAGACAGCCTAGGAAGAAGGACCCGGCAGTCTACCCCTGAAAAACATCAGCGAGTGAAAACCTTATGAATAGCAGCAGAACATTGTCTGATACGGTGCTGGCAGATGAGCCCCCCAGGTTGGAAGGCACTCAAAAGATGACTGGGGAAGAGCTGCCTCCTCAATGTAGAGTCGACCTTAATGACGTGGATGGAGTAAAGCTTTTGGGACCTTCATTTGGTGATGTGGCACAACTTAAAATGAGAAGAAACAACTGCGAACATCCATTAATAATCGGAACCTGGAATGTATGAAGTATGAATCTAGGAAAATTGGAAATCGTCAAAAATGAAATGGAATGCATAAACATCGATATCCTAGGCATTAGTGAGCTGAAAATGGACTGGTATTGGCCATTCTGAATCGGACAGTCATATCGTCTACAATGCTGGGAATGACAACTAGAAGAGAAATGGTGTTGCATTCATAGAAAAAAAGAATGTTTCAAGATCTATCCTCAAGTACAATGCTTTCCGTGGGGGGTAGATAATATGCATACATCTACAAGGAAGACCAGTTGATATGACTGTTATTCTGTTATTCAAATATACGCACCAATCACTACGGCCAACGGTGAAGTAATAGAAGATTTTTATCAGCTACTGCAGTCTGAAATTGATCAAATATACAATCCAGATGCATTGATAATTACTAGCAATTGGAACGCAAAAGTTGGAAACAACGAAAAAGGATCAGTAGCTGGAAAATATGGCCTTGGTGACAGAAACAATGCCGGAGATCAAATGATACAATTTTGCAACACCAACTTCTTCAATGCAAACACCTTCTTTCATCAACATAAATGGTGACTATACACATATGGACCTCGCCAAATGGAAAACACAAAAATCAAACTGACTACATCTGTGGAAAGAGACGATGGAAAAGCTCAATATCCTCAGTCAAAACAAGGCCAGGGGCCGACTGTGGAACAGACCATCAACTGCTCATATGCAAGGTCAAGACGAAACTGAAGAAAATCAGAGCTAGTCCACGTGACCCAAAATATGACCTTGAGTACATCCCACCCGAATTTAGAAACCATCCCAAGAATAGATTTGACGCATTGAATGCTAGCGACTGAAGACCAGGTACGTTGTCCACTGACATCAAGGACATCAACCATGAAGAAAGCAAGAGGTCATTGAAAAGACACGAAAGAAAGAAAAGACCAAGATGGATGTCAGAGGAGACTCTGAAACTTGCTCTTGAGTGTCAAGCAGCTAAAGCAAAAGAAACAATCGATGAAGTAAAAGAACTGAACAGAAGATTTCAAAGGGCCTCTTGAGAAGACAAAGTAAAGTATTATAATGACATGTGCAAAGAGCTAGAGATGGAAAACCAAAAGGGAAGAACACGCTTAGCGTTTCTCAAGCTGAAAGAACTGAAGAAAAAATTCAAGCCTCGAGTTGCAATAGTGAAGGATTCCATGGGGAAAATATTAAACGACACAGGAAGCATCAAAAGAAGATGGAAGGAATACACAGAGTCATTATGCCAAAAAGAATTAGTCGATATTCAACCATTTCAAGAGATGGCATATGATCAGGAACCGATGGTACTGAAGGAAGAAGTCCAAGCTGCTCTGAAGGCATTGGCGAAAAAAGAGGCTCCAGGAATTGGTGGAATATCAATTGAGGTGTTTCAACAAACGGATGCAGCGCTGGAGGTGCTCACTCGTCTATACCAAGAAGTATGGAAGACAGCTTCCTGGCCCAATGACTGGAAGAGATCCATATATACGCCTATTCCCAAGAAAGATGATCCAACCGAATGTGGAAATTATAGAACAATATCGTTAATATCACAGGCAAGCAAAATTTTGCTGAAGATCATTCAAAAACAGCTGCAGCAGTATATCCACAGGAAACTGCCAGAAATTCAGGCTGGTTTCAGAAGAGGACATGGAACCAGGGGTATCATTGCTGATGTTGGATGGATCCTGGCTGAAAGCAGAGAATACCAGAAGGATGTTTACCTGTTTTTAATTGACTATGCAAACGCATTCGACTGCGTGTATCATCACAAACTATGGATAACACTGCAAAGAATGGGAATTCCAGAACACTTAATTGTGCTCATGAGGAACTTTTACATAGACCAAGAGGCAGTTATTCGGACAGAACGAGGGGATACTGATTGGTTAGAAGTCAGGAAAGGTGTGCATCATGGTCGTACTCTTTCGCCATACATATTTCATCTGTATGCTGAACAAATAATACGAGAAGCTGGACTATATGAAGAAAAACAAGGCATCAGGATTGGAGGAAGACTCATTAACAACCTGCGTTATGCAGATGACACAACCTTGCTTGCTGAAAGTGAAGGGGACTTGAAGCACTTACTAATGAAGATCAAAGACCACAGCCTTCAGTATGAATTACACCTCAACATAAGGAAAACAAAAATCCTCACAACTGGACCAATGAGCAACATCGTGATAAACAGAGAAAAGATTGAAGTTGTCAAGGATTTCATTTTGATTGGATCCACAATCAACAGCCATGGAAGCAGCAGTCAAGAAATCAAAAGACGCATTACATTTGGCAAATCTGCTGCAAAGGACCTCTTCAAAGTGTTGAAGAGCAAAGATGTCACCCTGAAGACTAAGGTGAGCCTGACCCAAGCCACGGTATTTTCAATCACATCACGTGCATGTGGAAGCTAGACAATGAGTAAGGAAGAACTAACAAGGGTTGACACCTTTGAATTGTGGTGTTGGCGAAGAATATTGACTATACCATGGGCTGCCAAAAGAATGAACAAATCTGTCTTGAAAGAGATGTGGCCAAAATGCTCCTTAGAGGCAAGGATGGTGAGACTGCATCTTAAATACTTTGGACATATTGTCAGGAGAGAACAGTCCCTGGAGAAGGACATCATGCTTGGCAGAGTATTGACACAGTGGCTGCAACAATGAGCTCGAGCATAACAACCATTGTAAGGATGGCGCAGGACCGGGCAGTGTTCCATTCTGTTGTGCATAGGGTCGCTATGATTCGGAACCAACTCGACGGCACCTAACAACAACAACAAGTCTTTTATATCTCTGGTAAGATTTATTCTTAAGTGTTTTATCTTGTTGGGGGCTACTGTAAATGGTATTGATTTGGTGATTTCCTCTTCAACGTTCTTTTTGTTGGTGTAGAGGAATCCAAATGATTTTTATATGTTTATCTTGTATCCCAATACTCTGCTCAACTCTTGTATTAGTTTCAGTAGTTTTCTGGAGGATTCCTTAGGGTTTTCTGTGTATAAGATCATGTCATCTGCAAATAGAGATACTTTTACTTCTTCCTTACCAATCTGGATGACCTTTATTTCTTTATCTAGCCTAACTGCTCTGGCTAGAAATTCCAGCACAATGTTGAATAAGAGTGGTGATAAAGACATCTTAGTCTGGTTCCCAATCTCAAGGTGAATGCTTCCCAGCGCTCTCCATTTAGAAGGCTGCTGGCTGTTGGCTTTGCATAAATGCCCTTTATAATGTTGAGGAATTCTCCTTCTATTCCTATTTTGCTGAGAGTTTTTATCATCATAGGTGTTGAACTTTCTCAAATGCCTTTTCTTTATCAATTGATGAAATCATGTGATTCTTGTCTTTTGTTTTATATAGGTGATGGATTACATTAATTGTTTTTCTAATGTTGAACCATCCCTGCATACCTGGTATGAATCCCACTTGGTCGTGATGAATTATTTTTTTGATATGTTGTTGAATTCTTTTGGCTAGAATTTTGCTAAGGATTTCTGCATGTAAGTTCATCAGGGATAAAAAAAATGATACAGGTCTGTAATTTTCTTTTTTTATGGTGTCTTTACCTGGTTTTGGTATCAGGGATATACTGGCTTCATAGAATGAGTTTGGGACTATTCCGGCCTTTTCTACGCTCTGAAACATCTTTAGTAATGGTGTTAACTCTTCTCTAAAAGTTTGGTAGAACTCTGCAGTGAAGTGGTCCCAGCCAGGGCTTTTCAATCTCTTCTTTTGTTATGCGTCTATTTAGTTGTTCTAAAAAAAAAAACAGATAAAAAAAATTTTTTTTTTTACCTCTGTTTGTGTTAGTTTAGGTAGGTAATGGGTTTCTAGGAATTCGTCCATTTCTTCTAGGTTTCCAAATTTCTTAGAGTACAACTTTTCATAGTACTCTCATACGGTTCTTTTAACATCAGTTAGGTCTGTTCTGATATCACCCATCTCATTTCTCATTCGGATTATTTCCTTCCCCTCCTGTTTTTCTCTTGTCAGTTTGGCCAGTGGTTTATCAATTTTCTTGTTGTTTCGAAGAACCAGCTTTTGCTCTTAATTCCATTGTTTTTCTGTTTTGTATTTCAGTTAGGCCTGCTCTTATTTTTACTATTTGTTTTCTTCTTGTGCCTGAGGGTTTCTTTGGTTGCTCCCTATCTATTTGTTCAAGTTGTAGGGATAATTCTTTGATTTGGGCCCTTTCTTCTTTTTGTGTGTATGTATTTATTGATATAAATTGACCTGTGAGCACTGCTTTCACTGTGTCCCAACGGTTCTGATAGAAAGTGTTTTCATTCTCATTGGAGTCTATGAATTTCTTTATTCCATCCTTAATGCATTCTACAATCCAGTCTTTTTTGAGCAGGGTACTGTTCAGTTTCCAAGCGTTTGATTTCTTTTCCGTGATTTTTGTTATTGATTTCCACTTTTGGGGCCTTATGGTCAGAAAAGATGCTTTGTTATATTTCAGTGTTTTGGACTCTGCTAAGGCTTGCTTTATGTCCTAATATGTGGTCTATTCTAGAGAATGTTCCATGTGCACTTGAAAAGAACATATACTAAGTTGCTGTTCAGTGCAATGTTCTGTGTATATCTATGAGGTCAAGTTGGTTTACTGTGGCATTTAGATTTTCCATGTCTTTACTGAGCTTCTTTCTGGATGTCCTGTCCTTCACCAAAAGTGCTCTGTTGAAATCTCCTACTATTATTGTGGAACTGTCTGTCTTGCTTTTCAATGCTGATAGTTTGTTTTATGTGTCTTGCAGCCCTGTCATTGGGTGCATATTTAATGTGGTTATATCTTCTTGGTATATTGCCCCTTTAATCATTGTATAGTGTCCTTCCTTATCCCTTCTGATGGATTTAACTTTCAAGTCGATTTTGTCAGAAATTAATATTGCCACTCTTGCTCTTTTTTGATTGTTGTTTGCTTGATTTTTTTTTTTCTTCCATCCTTTGAGTTTTAGTTTGTGTCTCTAAGTCTAAGGTGTGTCTCTTGTAGGCAGCATATAGATGGATCATGTTTTTTAATCCATTCTGCCATTCTCCTTTATTGGTGCATTTAGTCCATTTACATTTAGTGTAATTATGGATAGGTATGAATTTAGTGCTATCTTTCTGATGTCTTTTTTTGTGTGTGTTGTTGGCGGTTTCTTTTTCCCACTTAATTTTACGTGCTGAGTAGATTATCTTTATATGTTGTCCTTTTCTCATATTCGTTGTTGATTTTGTTTCTCCTGAGTCTCAATTTTTTCTTGTATTTTATTTAGATGAGTAGGATAGTTTGTCTACTTTGTGGTTACCTTATTATTTACACTTTTTTTTTTTTAATTTAAACCTAACTTTTATTTCTTTGTATCACCGTAGCTTCCTATCCATATGGAAGATCTATGATTACATTTCTTAGTCCCTCTTTATTGTTTTAATGTTATCTTCTTTTACATGATAACATCGCTGTGACCCTGTTTTTAGCTTTTTTTTTTTCCCCCCTGTCTCGATTGACTTCTGATTGCTCAGTCCAGTGTTCTAGTCTTGGGTTATTACCTGATATCATTGATTTTCTAAGCAAAGAACTCTCTTTAGTATTTCTTGTATTTTTGCTTTGGTTTTTACAAACTCCCTAAACTTCAGTTTATCAGGAAATGTCCTAATTTCACCTTCATATTTAAGAGACAGTTTTGCTGGATATATGATTCTTGGTTGGCAACTTTTTTCCTTCAATTTTCAATACATCATCCCATTGCCTTCTTGCCTGCATGGTTTCTGCTGAGTGGTCTGAGCTTACTCT
Organism: Loxodonta africana; assembly: GCF_030014295.1. Classification (NCBI taxonomy): domain Eukaryota; kingdom Metazoa; phylum Chordata; class Mammalia; order Proboscidea; family Elephantidae; genus Loxodonta; species Loxodonta africana. The sequence goes on along the minus strand of NC_087367.1, from coordinate 41,641,610 downwards.
TATTGGCTCTCCTTTGTAGGTGATTTTTTGTTTATCCCTAGCTGCTCTTCAAATTCTCTCTTTGAGTTTTGGCAAGTTTGGTTATAATATGTCTTGGTGACTTTAACATCTACCTTATGTGGAGTTCGATGAGCACCTTGGATAGATATCTTCTCATCTTTCACAGTATCAGGGAAGTTTTCTGCCAACAAATCTTCAACAATTCTCTCTGTATTTTCTGTTATCCCTCCCTGCTCTGGTACTCCAATCACTCATAGGTTATTTCTCTTGATAGATTCCAACATGATTCTTAAGGTTTCTTCATTTTTTTTTAAATTATTTTAACTGATTTTTCTTCAAATATACTAGTGCTAAGTGATTTATCTTTAAGTTCAGAAATTCTTGCTTCTACTTGCTCAATTCTGCTCCTCTGACTTTCTATTCGACTGTCTACTTCTGTAATTTTATTGTTAATCTTCTGAATTTCTGATTGCTGTCTGTCTATGGCTTTTTCCAGCTTATTAAATTTTTCATTATGTTCCTAAACAATGTTTCTAATTTCTTTAATTGTGCATTCCTTGGCTTGTTCTGCGTATTGCCCCATTTCCTTCCTGATGTCTCAAAGGGTCCTGTTTATTAATCTTTTGTATCCTACCTCTGGTAATTCCAGGAATGCGCTTTCATCTAGAAGATCCCTAGATTCTTTGTTTTGAGAGCTTGTTGACATGATCAGGGTCTGTTTCTTTACGTGACTAGATATTGACTGTTTTCTCTGAACCATCTATACATTATTGTATTACTTTTTTTTTTATGCTTGCTTACTGTGTTGTAGCTTCTTGCTTTGTTTTGTTTTGATATGCCCAAATGGGTTGCTTGTGTGAACAACAAGCTTGATTATTTTCACCTTTGGAGCTATGACATCCTGTCCCCAGATGGCCAGAGTTGTTATGAGGTATATCAGTCTACAGTCCATTCACTTTTCTTGTACGAATTCAGCTCAGGTGTCCACGTAGCTGATCATCAAGTGTGTGGTACAGGCTTTGTCCTACAGTCTTAAAGGGGCAGGAGTGATTGGCGTTTGTACCGGTATTGGATTGTAGCAGTGGGTCACACTCTGAACAAGGCAGGAGGTTGAGAACCGACCTCCAAGTGTCTCTGAGGAAAGCACGTCCCTGTTCCCTACAGCGTGCAGGTAGTTGGGTTCTGCAGTCGGACCATGGGCACCCAATGTTTTTGGCTGTAAGAACTGGGCTACCTCAGTGGAACTACAAGTCCTTAGTCCCCTGATGTGCGTAGGTGAGAGCCCTGTTTAATGGGCAAAGCAATATCAAATATCAAATACCCACCTCTCCACCACACAGCTGAAACCACTGGAGTCTGCCAACAAGGGCCTATTCTCCCGAAATCACCCTACACAGGTCCATGCAGAAGGGAAAGGTGCTCAAAATCCACAGAGCATTTATGCCTGGACAGGAGCCGCTTCTGTTCTAAGCTCCCCCGGTTAGTGGAGCTAGCAAAATATCTTTTCCCCCAGTTGCAAATTTTCTCCTCCTCCAAGGCCAGAAGGATGGCTCTAGACGCTCAACAGTGCCTTCTTAGGCCCAGGGAATTCAGCTGCTGAAGCCGGCTTGGGGGTGGGGGGTGGTACGGTAAAATATACGCAAGTACTTAGCTTTTGCTGAGAGCGTCGTTCTTCTCTGGTTCTGGAGATGTGAGTAGGCTGTGTGGCTGGCTGCTTCTCCCTGAGGAAACTGTGGCCGAATGCTAGTACCAGCCCACAGCAGCAGCTCCGGGAGTGGTGCCTGATGGCTCCCCGTGATTCAGGTCCAGTAACTCCTCTCTGCTTCTGAACCGTCTCTTCCTCCCCCTGCCCCCGTTTATTTTCTAAGGTTTCCTTTGATGCTGTGGGCTCCTGGCTTGTCGTATATATATTCGTTTCACCTGTTTTTTCAGGTCTTTCTTGTAAAGAGGGCTTGCAGGAAGCGTCTGTCTATTCTGCCTTCTTGGCTCCACCTCTTATACTAAAATATTTATAGATGAAATGATAGAATGTCAGAGATTTGCTTCAAATAAATACAAGGCGAGAGAAAGTGGGTAGGGGTACAGATGAAACAATATTAGCCATAAGTTAAAAAGTGCCAAAGCTGGGTAATAGGTACAGAGGAGTTTTCACTATGTAATTATACTTTGTATAAGCTTGAAATTTTCCTTAATAAAAAGTTAATAACAGTACTACAGATCTCTATAGTATCTTTTTCAACTAGACCATGGTTTTGAACCACCACAGATATCATATCACTGTGTCACCTGGGTTCCAGGAGTAGCACCCTCCATTCGACAAAACATTCTCCAACTCTTGTCCTCATGAAACAACAAACTACTTTTACCGATGGAACGTGATGCACCCTTTAGGTATGTTAGATAGTAAAAGAGATTGGTAACACTTAAGCATTTGACGCGTCCAAAATCTTTCGGATTCTAATTTTACTACTGCTTCCTGTTTACATTTTCTTAGATGCAACATTGTGACCTAGGTCAGGACATTCTCCAACTGAGTTTCTTTTCTCAACAATACCCCACCTCCCATCCTTCCAAAGGGAAAGAAATTTAATTGAATTTTAAAATTACGTTTTTCCTCCAAACTAAATATCTCAGCTAATGGAATGATTTAGTCACTTGTTATGGACTGAATTGTGTCCCCCCAAGGTATGTGTTGTAAATCCTAACCCCTATAACTTGTGGCCGTAATCCCATTTGGAAATAGGGTTTTCTTTATATTAATAAGGCCAGATCAGTGTAGAGTGTGCATTATGTCCATCACCACTGAGATATAAAACTAGCAGATAAGCACAGAGAAGCAGGCAGAGATGGGGGAAGATACCACATGAAGATCACCAAGAAATCAAGAAACAGAAGCTGAAGAGAGACAAGGAGTGTTCCTCCAAAGCCGCCAGAGAGACAAGGCTTTCCCCTACACCTAGCAACCTGCATTTGGACTTCTAGCCTCCTAAACTGTGAGAAAATAAATTTCTGTTTGTTAAAGCCACCCAACTTGAGGTATTTCTGTTATAGCAGCACTAGATAACGAAGGACTGCTATGCATCAGAATCGACTTGATGGCACACCACACAGAGAGAGAGAGATAACGAACACATAACCCAAGCTAAAAAATCAGAAAACCTGAGATCAGCCTTGACACCCCCTTCTCTAATCCCACATATATTGCCCTAACAAAGGCCATAGTGTCCTCCCCCACATATTTCAGTAGTCTCCTAGTCTTTTTGCTTGCCTCAATTCAATCCTCCATCTTAGAGCCAGGCTGATTTATTTGCGATACTAATTTGATCCCACCAGATCTCTGCTTAAAATCTTTCAAATAGTTCCCTATCACTTCTAGAATAAAATTCACGTTCCTAAGCATAGCAAGCAAAATTCTTAACCTAGCTTCCCTCTAGCCTCACCTCCAATGTCTTCCTCATGTTGTAATTTATTTACTCTGTAATTCCAAATTACTTATTTCACTGCAAACACCACTCTGTTTCATATTGTCAATCCTTTCTTATTCTATTTTCTCCTTGAAACATTCTATTTACCACTTTGTTAAACTGAAAGAATCCAGTTCAAGCTACTAAGATTTTAGTAAGGTAAAAAATTTCAGTAAGGTAGCCAATAATAAACTAAACATAGAAAAATGAATAACTTATTTTTATACAAAAAAAAAAACTAAAAATAACAGAAAACAAAAGATTACATTCACAACAATAAAAAATAAAAAAAAACTACGTATAAACTGACTAAAACATGAAGGATAAATATTAAAAAATAGCCAACTCTTCTGAAGTTCATTTTAAAACTTGACTAATGATTATCTCCAAACAGTGAAATTAGGGGCAACTTTATTTCTTGCTTTTGATTCTCTGTACTACTTCTTATAATAAGCATGTGTCTTAGTAATCTAGTGCTCCTATAAAAGATATACCACAAGTGGATGGCTTTAACAAAGAGAAATTTATTTCTTCACATTAATGTAGGCTAAAACTCCAAATTCAAGGTGTCATCTCCAAGAGAAGGCTTTCTCTCTCTGTGGCCTTCCTATCAATCTTCCTCTGGACTAGGAGCTTCTCTATGCAGAAACCCCAGGTCCAAAGGATGTGCCCTGCTCCTGGCATTGCTTTCTTGGTGGTATGAGGGCCCCAACTCTCTGCTTGCTTCCCTTTCCTTTTATCTCTTGAGAGATAAAAGGTGGTACAGGCCAGACCCCAGGGAAACTCCCTTTACATTGAATCAGAGATGTGACCTGGTTAAGGGTGTTACAATCTCACCCTAATCCTCTTTAACATAAAATTACAATCACAAAATGGAGGACAACCACGGAATACTGGGAATCATAGCATAACCAAATTGATACATGCATTTTTGGGGGGATATAATTCAATGCAGGGCAGCATGTATTACATACACAATAAGAAAGAATTCCAAGATTTTGTATTTTTTTTTTGTATCTGTATAGACTTGAACACAACTTGCTAGACAGGAACAGTTTACTGGAAAGTTACATATACATATATATCTACATATACACACACTTCCTCCCAGAGCCTACCCAAATTGTAAAGGGCCTTCAATGACACTCCAAGGAACTTAAAACATTATTTTGCCCACTGAAGCTTCATTAGTTGGAAGAATGACATGATACAGGCTATTTTACAAGTATGTATTTGAGGAGGGGCATAAGTTAAACCAGAGGGATTAAAGCCTAGATATAAGAAAAACCACTATAAACCTATTATGAAAATACTGGCAGGAGATGATGTTAAGGGACTCAAACATGGCACTAGCAGCAAAAAACAACAGAAGAGATGAGTTCAAGAAAAAAATATAAAGGATAAACTGGTTGCTCTTAGCAGTGAATTGGATATGTTGTTGTCATTGGTGCTGTTGTTAGATGCTGTCGAGTCAGTTCCGACTCATACGACCCTATGTACTACAGAACAAAACACTGCCAGGTCCTGCACCATGTTCACGATCGTTATGCTTGAGCCAATTGTTGCGGCCACTGTGTTAATCCATATCATTGAAGGTCTTCCTCTTTTCCACTGACCTTGTACTTCACCAAGCATGATGTCCTTTTCCAGGGACTGAGCCCTCCTGACAACATGTCCAAAGTACAGAAGACACGGTCTCGCCACCCTTGCTTCTAAGTAGCATTCTGGTTGTACTTCTTCTAAGACAGGTTTGTTCGTTCTTTTGGGAGTCCATAGTATATTCAATATTCTTCACCAACACCAAAACTCAAAGAAGCCAATTCTCTGGCCTTCCTTGTTCAGTGTCCAGCTTTCACATGCACAGGATGCGATTGAAAATACCATGGCTTGGGCTAGAAGCTTCCAAGGGTATTGACTGTGGATCCAAATAAACTGAAATCCGTGACAACTTGAACCTTTTTTCCAGTTATCATGATGTTGTTTACTGGTCCAGTTGTGAGGATTTTCATTTTCCTTATGTTGAGATGCAATCCATACTGAAGGCTGCGTCCTCTTTGATTTCAGCAAGCAATGTTGTGTCATTTGCATAATGCAGGTTTTTAATGAGTCTTCCTACAATCCTGATGCCTCGTTCTTCTTCATATAGTCTAGCTTCTCGGGTTATTTGCTCAGCATACCGATCCAAGAGGTGTGGTCAAAGGATACAACCCTGGCGCACATCCTTCCTGACTTTAAACCACTCAGTATCCCCTTGTTCTGTCCGAACAACTGCCTCTTGATCTATGTACAGATTCCTCATGAGCACAGTTAAGTGTTCTGGAATTCCCGTTCTTCACAATGTTATCCATAATCTGTTATGATCCACACAGTCAAATGCCTTTGCATAGTCAGTAAAACACAGTTAAACATCTTTCTGATATTCTTTTAGCCAGCATCCATCTGACATCAGCAATGATATCCCTAGTTCCACGTCCTCTTCTGAACCCGGCAAGAGTTTCTGGCAGGTCCCTGTAGATACACTGCTTCAGCCACTTTCAAATGATCTTCAGCAAAATTTTGCTTCCATGTGATATTAATGATATTGTTTGATAATTTCCACATTCAGCTGCATCACCTTTCTTGAGAATAGGAAAAAAAATGTATTTCTCATTCGGTTGGCATCGACGAGTGAGCACTTCCAGCACTGCATCAGTCTGCTGAAACATCTCAATTGACATTACGTCAATTCCCGGAGGCCTGTTTTTCACCAATGATGTCCAATTTTCCTAGATGCGCACTTCGTACATTCCAGGCTCCAATTATTAACGGATGTTTGCAACTGTTTCTTTCTCACCTTGAGTCGTGCCACATCAGCAAATGAAAGTCCCAAAAGCTTGACTCCATCCATGTCATTAAGGTCGACTTTACTTTGAGGAGACAGCTCTTGCTCAGTCATCTTTTAGTGTCTTCCAACCTGGGGGACTCATATTCCAGCACCGTATCAATGTTCTGCTGCTATTCATAAGGTTCTCACTAGCTAATTCTTTTCAGAAGTAGACTGTTGCGTCCGTCTTCCTAGACTGTCTTAGTCTGGAAGCTCAGCTGAAACCTGTCCACCATGGGTGACCCTGCTGGTATCTGAATACTGGTAGCATAGCTTCTGCCACAGCAACACCCAAGTCCCACAGTACAATAAACTGACCAAGCTGGATGTAGTGGTTTAAAAAGAACCCCTTGAAAGTAACAAATTTTAAATTCTGCACCTGAGAGAATGGTGGCAGAACTTTTAAAGAAGCAAAGAAGTACAGAAGAGTCAATGAGGCACACCCGGATGGGAAAAAGGGTAGAGATAATGTGATCAATTTTAGAAGTGAGGCGACAGTGGGGCATTCAGTAAGAAATGTACGACACAAAGAATTATCATATAATGTACAGGAAACTGAGAAACTGAACGTGGGTTCGGGAAACCCAGACAGTCTTGTCATTGATATTTACTAACTTGTGACCTGGCAATTGAGCCATCATTTCCCTACTGATGCTACGTCAGTGTAGTTTTCACACTTTTTTATCTCTTTATGGTAGAAGGATTTTTTTATAAACAATAACCTTATGCAGAAAACATACAGAGATAATCATATGCAGACCACCAACATAACATAACTAACTTAAGAGGGGTGGAAACCCTGGAGCTCGACACACTCATCATATGCACCCATCAGTGCCATTTATCTCCAATGGCCCCTGAGGTACCTCCATGGTACTTCAAGTTCTGTGGAAACCAAAGGAAAAGGGAAAAACACACAGAAAAAAGAGTGGTGGGTAATCTTCTCATGATTCTTCCATTTTACCACTTCAGGAAGAAGTAACACCTGAAGTCAAGTGAGTGGTTCAGAACAAAGAAAAAAATATAGGTAAGAATACCCTTGTTTAGAGAGGAAAATGTCACAAACAGAAATGAAAAGATCATAAGGAACTCAGAGAAGAAAGTTTCAGGAAAGTAAGGGCCTTCGCATGGATAAAAGCAATATAAAATCTCACAAAGGCAGATTTTATAGCATAAAAATTGTTTCTGGACATCAAAACAAGTCAGGAAAGCCACCATAAATAACAGTCAAAGAGCTACTATTAAGATGTTTATAGTTCATAACTTCTCCAAAAAGGGAAAAAAACCTGGTAAAGGAAAAAGTCTCACAGAGGAAAACTGGGTAATACACGTACAGAAAAATTCTCGAAATCACTAATGAAATAAAAAAATCAATTTATTATTGTTTTAACTTCCATTCCTTTAATCAGTAGTGAAGTTAGGCATTTTTCCCTCAATAACATTTTAAGCAATAATATTCAACAATGGCATGGTGAAATGAGATTGGCATACTCCTGTGCTATTGTTGATGTTGACATTAGGCAGCGTCAAGTTGATTCTGACTCATTGCAGCCCTATGTAACAGAGAAGAACTGTCCCCACAGGGTTTTCTGGGCTGTCATCTTTATAGGAGCAGATTGCCAGGTCTTTCTCCCACAGAGCCGATGGGTGGGTTCAAAATGCCAACTTTTCAGTTAGCAGCCAAGCCCTTAAGGTATATATAAAAACAAAACAAAACCCACTACCATCAAGTCAATTCTGACTTGTAGCGATTCTGTAAGAAAGAGTACAACTGCCCGGTAGGCTTTCCAAGGCTGTAAATCTTTACTAGGAAACCCTGGTGGCATAGTGGTTAAGTGCTATGACTGCTAACCCAAGGGTCGGCAGTTCGAATCCATTAGGAGCTCCTTGGAAACTCTATGGGGCAGTTCTATTCTGTCCTATAGGGTCGCTATGAGTCAGAATCAACTCGACGGCACTGGGTTTGGGTTTTTTTTTTGGAATCTTTACTAAACAGGAGCCCTGGTAGCACAGTGGTCAAGGCACTCACCTGCTACCCAAAAGGTTGGCAGTTTAAACCCACCAGCTGCTCTGTGGAAGAAAGATGTGACAGTCTGCTTTTGTAATGATTACAGCCTTGAAAACCCTACAGTGCAGTTCTACTCTGTAGTATGGGGTCACTAGGTGTCTGAATCAAATCAGTGGCAGTGAATTTGGTACTTTAAGGTTTAATCTTTACGGAAGCAGACTGCCACATCTTTCACACAGTAGCTGGTGGGTTTAGACTGACGACCTTCCGCTTAGCAGCCAAGCACTTAACCACTGGACCATCAAGTCTCCTTTATATAAACCTTCAGAAAATAATTATACTTAATATTATGAAACTTTGTGTTCAATAAAATTGACAACATAATAAAGATAACCACTATCACTGCTACTGCTTAATATAATATTAAAGCTCCTGAACAATATAATTAGAAAACAGAGAGAGAGACAAAAACATAAAAATTAGAACAGAAAACATATGAAAGAGTAATGAAAATGAAAGCACAATATACCAAAATTTATGGGAGGCAGGGAATGCAGAGCTTTTTTAAAAAAAAAAAAGCTCATTGTCGTTGAGTTGATTCCAACTCACAGCAATTCTACAGGACAAAGTAGAACTGCCCCATAGGGTTTCTAAGGAGCACCTGGTGGATTCAAACTGCCAGCCTTTTGGTTAGCAGCTGCAGCTCTTAACCACTATCCCACCAGGGTGCTTAAGGGAAATTTATAGCTGTAACTGCCTACATTAAAAAAGAAAGATCTCCAATCAATAGCCTAACTAATGGCCTCAAACATAATAGCAATGATTGTGAAGATGGCCAGGTAGTGTTTTGTGCTGTTGTACATAGGGTAGCTATGAGTCAGGACCGACTCGATGGCACCTAACAACAACAATGACCACTGGATTAGTAAATATAACCTAATTGACAATATAAAACATTATTGTTTTCTGAATTATCATTATTTTCTTAAGTATATATGGAATACTAAACAAAGCTGACCACAGGCTGAGTAAAAAAGCCAGTCCTGACAAACTTCAAAGATCTGAAATCATTCAGAGAATACCCTCTGCCATATTAAAAAGCCAAAAAACCAAACTTGTTGCCGTTGAGTAGATTCCAACTCATAGCAACCCTAAAGGACAGAGCTGAACTGCCCCACAGGGTTTCCAAGAAGCGCCTGGTAGATTCGAACTGTCAACCTCTGATTAGCAGCCGTAGCTCTTAACCACTACACCACCACGGTGCTAAGAGGGAAATTTATAGCTGTAACTGCCTATAACAAAAAAGAAAGATCTTTAATCAATAACCTAACTTTATAACTTGAGGAACTACAGAAAGGAGAAAAAATTAAACCAAAGTTACCAGAAGAAAAAAAATAACAAACTCTAGAGCAAAGACAGATAAAATAGGGAACAGACAAAATAAATCAACAAATCAGAAGTTGGTTCTTTGAAAAGAACGGTAAAATCGAAAAACCTTTAGCTAAAGTGACCAAAAAAGAGAGAAGATGCAAATAACTAAAATCAGAAACAAAGTAAGGACATTACAACCAACCCTACAAAATAAAAAGAATTCTAAGACAGTACTATGAACAACTATATGACAACAAATTAGATAACCAAACCAAACCCAGTGCCATCAAGTCAATTCTGACTCACAGTGACCCTACAGGACAGAGTAGAACTGCCCCATAGAGTTTCCAAGGAATGCCTGGCGGATTCAAACTGCCGACCCTTGGTTAGCAGCCGTAGCACTTAACCACTACGTCACCAGGGTTTCCACAAATTAGATAGCCTAGATAAAATGGACAAATTCCTAGGAACACACAAACCACCTACACTAACTCAGAAAGAAAATTTCAACAGACTCGTAAGAAGTGAACAGATTGAATCAGTAATCAAACACCTCCTAATAAAGAAAAGTTTAGGACCAAATTGCTTCAATGGGAAATTCTATCAAACATTTAGAGAACTGACACCAATCCTTCTCAACCTCTTCCAAAAAATCTAAAAGAAAAAGGAACACTTCCGAAAGCATTTTATGAGGCTAATATTACTTTGATACCAAAACCAGACAAGATGACCACAAGAACAGATAACCATGTAACAATATCTCCTATGACTACAGTTTAAAAATTGTCAATATTAGCAAACGATATCCACCAGCATATTAAAGGGATTATACACTATAACCAAATGCGATTTATTCCAAGAATTCAAGAGCAGTTACACATAACAAAAACCGAACCTGTTGCCGTCAAATCAATTTTGACTCATAGTGACTCTGCAGACAGGACAGAATTGCCCTACAGGGCTTCCAAGATTGTAATCTTTATGTAAGCAGACTGCCTCATGTTTCTCCCACAAAGTGCCTGGTGAGTTTGAACCACTGACCTTTCAGTTAGCAGCCGATCACTTAACCACTGTGCCTACAGGCCTCCCAATAAATGCAACACACCACATTAAACCCTTTGATGAGACCATTACTTCTACTTTGAATTTTTTTTTTATACCATCTGACCATTGCAACCATCTGACCCAATGAATCTTGGATGCTGAAAATACGGTCGGTCACCTTCCATTAGGTTACATGGGAAAACTCTTGTTTTCCAACTATGACGCAAAAAAAAAAAAAAAAAACCCAAGCCCACCAAGGCTCCCTAACTATCACACAGGAAACCATAAATGTGCTTACAAGGCTCATTTAGGATACAAAAGTATAAGGAGACAAAATTCATACCCAATCATACTTTCCAGTTGCACTACCTTACTTGCAAGCCTCATACTCCAGGTATTTTGCTTCAACTAACAGGAAAGGAAGAAAACACCAAAATGGATGTCAGAGGAGACTGTAAAACTTGCTGTTGAACGTAGAGTAGCTAAAGTGAAAGAAATAATGAAGTAAAAGAGCTGAACAGAAGATTTCAAAGGGCAGCTGGAAAGACAAAGCAAAGTATTATAATGAAAAGTGCAAAGACCTGGAGATAGAAAACCACGTTTGGCATTTCTCAAGCTGAAAGAACTGAAGAAAAAATTCAAGCCTCAAGTTGCAATATTGAAGGATTCTATGGGCAAAATACTGAATGACGCAGGAAGCATCAAAAGAAAACAGAAGAATACAGAGTCACTGGACCAAAAATAACTATTCAACGATCAACCATTTCAGGAGGTAGCCTATGATCAAGAACCCATGGTATTGAAGGAAGAAGATTAAGATGCGCTGAAGGCACTGGTGAAAAACAAGCCTCCAGGAATTGACAGAATACAAACCGAGATGTTTCAACAAACGGAAGCAGCACTGAAGTGCTCACTTGTCTATGCCAATAAATTTGGAGGACAGTTACCTGTCCAACTGACTGTAAGCGATTCATATTTGTGCCCATTCCAAAGAAAGGTGATCCAAAAGAATGCAGAAATTATTGAACAGTATTCATTAATATCACACGTAAGCAAAATTTTGCTGAAGATAATTCAAAAATGATTACAGCAGTACGTCGACACTAACTGTCAGAAATTCAAACTAGATTCCGAGGAGGACATGGAACCAGGGATATCACCGCTGATGTCAGATGGATATTGGCTGAAAGCAAAGAATACCAGAAAGATGTTTACCTGTGTTTTATTTACTATGCAAAGGTATTCAACTGTGTGAATCATAACAAATTATGGATAACATTGAGAATGGGAATTTCGGAACTTAATTGTCATCATGAGGAACCTGTACACAGACCAAAAGGCAGTCTTTAGAACAGAACAAAGCCATACGTGTGGTTTAAAATCAGGAAAAGTGTGTGTTAGGGTTGTACCCTTTCACCATACCTATTCGATCTGTATGCTGAGCAAATAATAGGAGAAGCTGGACTATATGAAGAAGAATGGGGCATCAGGAGTGAAGGAAGACTCATTAACAACCTGTGATATACAGATGTCACAACCTTGCTCACGTAAATCAAAGAGGACTTGAAGCACTTACTGATAAAGATCAAAGACTACAGTCTTTAGCATGGATTACACCTCAACATAAGGAAAACAAAAATCCTCACAACTGGACCAATAAGCGACATCATGATAAACGGACAAAATACTGAAGTTGCCGAAGATTTCATTTTATTTGGATCCATAATCAACACTCATGGAAGCAGCAGTCAGGAAATCAACACACTGCATCAGGCAAATCAGATGCAAAAGATCTCTTTGAAGTGTTAAAAAGCAAAGATGTCACTCTGAGAACTAAGCTGCGCCTGGCCCAAGCCATGGTCTTTTCACTCACTTCATACGCATGCAAAAGTTGGACAATGAATAAGGAAGACCAAAGAAGAATTGATGCCTTTGAATTGTGGTGTTGGCAAAGAAAGAACTATATCATGAACTGCCAGAAGAATGAGCAAATCTATCTGGAAGAGAGGATGAAAGACTTCATCTTACATACTTTAGACATGTTATCAGGAGGGACCAGTCCCTCGAGAAAGACATCACACTTGGTAAAGTAGAGGCTTAATGAAAAAAAGGATGACCCTCAGTGACATGATGGATATTGGGTCTGCAGCAATGGGCTCAAACACAGCAGTGGCTGTAAGGATGGTGCAGGACCAGGCAGTGTTTCTTTCTGTTGTACACAGGGGTCACTATGAGTTGGAACCAACTTAACGACAACTAATAACGACGACGACAACGACGATGTTTCTTTCACATTTTGCCATCACTTAAGTCCCCACTGAAGGGCTGCAGATACTTTCAGTGGTAAAAGTATACTCCCAAAGAACTCCAGAGGCATAAAAAAGTGGTTGGGATACCTTATGTCCACAGATAACCGAAGGGTGAGAGAATGAAGGAAAAGAAACTCTTGATCATCTCAATTGATAGAGAAAATGCATTTGGCAAAATCCAACACCCTTTCACAATGATGGCAGAATGGGAGAAAAATGCAGAAAACAACTCAAATTCTTGAAAAGTGTCAAATTACTGGGCCAGTTGAGACTAGGGGACTCCCTGAGACTACTGCCCCGAGATACTCTTTAAACCCTGAACTGCAACAGACCCGAAGTCATCTTTTAGCAAAATAGCAGATTGGCACACAAGCAACACAGGCTATTATCCATGAACACTCCATGAGTTCTCCGTTAGAAAACCATCTGTATGAGACCTAAAGGTCAATAACTATTCTAAGCAAAGATGAGAAGGTAAGGGGGCAGGAAAACTCAGGTACTAGAAATGGAATAACCACAACGCAATTAAAGAGACTGTTGACACACTGTGGAAAATGTAACTAATGTCAGTGAATAATCTGTGTAGATATTGTCAAATGGGAACCTAATCTGCCATGTAAACTTTCACCAAAAACACACAGTTTTTTTTAAAGTATACTATAAAGCTACAGGAATCAAAACCATGTGGTACCGATAAAGGAACAGACATACAGACCAACGGAATAGAATTGAGAATCCAGAAATAAACCCATTTATCTATGGTCAATAGATTTTCAACAAGGATCACAAGTCCATCCAATGGGGGAAAGAACACTCTTCAATAAATCATGCTGAGACAACAGTATCTCCACACATGAAAAAAATGAAGTTGGACCCATAACTTATACATGAAAATTAGCTAAAAATGGATCAAGGATCAAAATATGAGAATTATAACTTTAACACTCTTAGAAGAAAGCATAAGAGTAATGCTTCAAGACCAAGTTTTGACAATGGTTTCTTACCTACGATACCAAAAGCACAAGCAACAAAAGACAAAACAGGTTAAACAGGTTTCATCAAGGAACTTTACCAAGAAAGTGAGGGACGGTTTAAAACATGGGAGAAAATATTTGGAAAACGTGTATCTGATTATGGTTTACATCCAAAATATATTAAAAAAAAAAACTGTTGCTGTCGAGTCAATTCCAACTCACATGACCCTACAGAACAGCGTACAACTGCCCCATAGGGTTTCCAAGGAACGGCTGGTGGATTCAAACTGCTAGCCTTTTGGTTAGCAGCCATAGCATGCCATAGATCTTAACCACTGCACCACCAGGGCTCCAAAATATAAAAAGAACACATAAAACTCAATAACAAAAAGACAAAGAACCCAATTAAAACCGGGTAAAGGAAATGAAGAAACCTTTCTCCAAAGAAGATATACAAATGGCCAAGAAGCACATGAAAAGATGCTCAACGTCATTAGTCGTTGTTATTAATGTGTGCCACCAAGTCAATCCAGACTCAAAGCAACCCTACGTGACAGGGGGAACTTCCCCATAAGGTTTTCTAGGGGGTAATCTTTTCAGGAGCAGATCTCCAGGTCTTCTCTCCCTTGGAGCGGCTGGTGGTTTCAAAACTCGGAACTATCTGTTGGCAGGCGAGCACTTAACCATTTCATCACCAGCAGCAGTCATTAAAACAAAAAAAAACCCACTGCCAACAAATTCACTCCAAACCATAATGAGATACGATTTCACTCCTATCGTTGTTAGCTGCTGAGTCTACGCCAACTCATGGCAACTTTACATACAATAGAATAAAACTGTCTGGTCCTGTGTCATCCTCATGAGCGCCAACATGTTTGAGTTCATCATTGCAGCTACTGTGTCAATCCATCTTACCGAGGGCGTCCCACACCCTTGTTGGTCCCCTACTTCATCGAACATGATGACCTCCTCCAGCAATTGATCCCTTCTGATGATGTGTCCAAAGCAAGCTAGTTGTGATACATAGTTTTTGTTGGCTAATTTTCAGAAGTAGACTGCTAGGCCTTTCTTCTATCCTGTCTCAGTGTGGAAGTTCCACTGAAGCCACTCTGCCATGGGTGATCCTGCTTGTATTTGAAATACTGTTGACAAAGCTTCCAGTATCACAGCAACACAGAAGCCATTACAGTAAGAAAAACTGACAGATGGGTACGGTCACTCCTACTAGGATAGATATTAAGTAAAAGAAAGAAAATAACAAGTGTTGAAGAGAATATAGAGAAACCTTCACCCATTGCTGGTAAGAATGGTGTAGCTACTGTGGAAAAGTTTGGCAGTTTCTCTAAAACTTAAAACACAGAATCACCATTGTTGTTGTTGTGTGCTGTCAAGTCAATTCTGACTCACAGTGACCCTATATGACAGTGTAAAACTACTACAGGGTTTTGTAGCCTATAATCTTTACAGGAGCAAATCGTCGGGTCTTTTCTCCTGTGGATCTGCTGGTGGATTCCAACTATCAACCTTTCAGTTAGCAGCCCAGGGCCTAACCATTACACGACCAGGGCTCCTTAGAACTACCATATGACCCAGCAAATTCCACTTCTAGGTATATACCCAAAAGACTTGAAAGCAGAAATTCAAACAGATACTTGTACACCAATATTCACTGCAGCATTATTTACAATAGCCAAAAGGTGGAAACAACCCACATGTCCATCAACAGATGAATGGATAAACAAAGTGCAGTACACGCATACAGTGGAATATTATTATTCAGCCATAAAGAGAAATGAAGTTCTAATAATGCTATGACCTTGAAAACATTATACTAAGTGAAATAAGTCAAAGGCAAAAGAACAAATACTGCATGATTTCATTTACATATCTAGAACAGGAAATGGCCAAGAGGCACATGGGAAAGGGAAAGGGAGGAATAGGAAGTTACTGCTTAACGGGTATTGAATTTCTGTTTATGGTGATAAAATTTTTGGAAATGGATAATGGTGACAGTTGCACAGCATTGAGAATGTGAGTAATGTCACTGAATTGTACATTTAAGAGTGGCTGAAAGAGCAAATTTTTTGTGATGTGTATTTTCTACACTAACAAAAACATAGTCCTGCACCACAAAATGTCCATTCGGGCAAAGTCTGACCGCATATACATCCGTGGTCCCATAAGGTTCTAACAGAGTTCAGAAATCCCAATCAGACAATGGGACACCAGATTTAGGCATGTCACACTTGACAATCACAACTATCCTCAAAAACAAAGAAAAAATTCTCCACACTGTTAAAGGACAGGCTCCACTGAAAGCTTAAAGGCTAACAAAAATGCAAGAGGAACCTGTTATCAGATAAGGAGAAGTTGCTAATGATGTGGACTGAGGACCAAGCACGAAAGTGAATCCCTCTCGGCATGCTTATGATCACTGCTAAGGGACAAAGATTGTTAGAGACGCTTAAAGAAAAAGCAAGACCAGACTATGATATCAAGTTTAGTGCTAGCTCTGGGTGATTCCAGCACTTTAAACATTTTTCACTGCATGCGGAAGTCAGTGGTGAGTCTGTCAGTGCTGATGCTAACGCAGCAGCAGAAGTTTTTGAAACCTCAGACAAATAGAGGGAGGTTATTTGCCCCCCATCAAATTTTTAACATGAATGAAACCTCCTTACTGCGGAAGCAAATGCCTGAAAGGACTTTCACCCATAATGTGGTATTCGCACAATGTCCAAATCACATAACGTTCTATTTTACAGAATGTAGCATGGACATTAAGTGAGGTATGACTGTATTAGAAGGGAAGACACCAGATCATCTGCACAGAAATGTTATCAGAATTTACAGGGAAAAATACTATTAAAATTAAAGAGTCCAGCAAAATTGCCAGATACAAGGTAAGAAAAAAATCTGCAACATTTTCCTCCAATAGCAATAACCAATTAGAAATAAAATAAGACACCATTCACGATGGCACCAAAAACCATGCGCACCTTTCACAATCCCAGTATTATTAATTATTAATTCATTGTTATAGGGGCTTATCCTACGAATTGTAGGAAGTTCAACAGTGTCCCTGGATTCTACCTACTAGATGCAGCATTCCCCAAGTTGTGACAACCAAAAAAGTCTCCAGACATTGCCAAATGTCCCATGGGGGATAAACTCGTCCTGCCTTAAGAACTAGAATAATGACCACCATGAAGAAAAAAATTTAACTCTATTAAATTACATAAACAGTTTTGATTAATGAGTGCCCGTTCCATGCTCTTGGATGAGGCATTTAAGATGTGATTCCTCTGCCAAAAGCATCAAGTCAGTCAATCCCATTCAAAATTCCAGCTGGATTTTTTTCTTTTAATTTGGTAACAATAATCCACTTAAACACAACATTTATTGTGTCCCAGCTACTGTTCTAAGCACTATACACACACTCTTAACCCCATTTTACCAATTTGAAAACTGAGGTATTGAGTGGTTCAACTCATGGTCCCACAATTACTAAATGACAGATTCAACTCCAAGCCACCGAGATCTTAACCACTTCACTATCCTGCCTGGTAAAACACTGCAAAGACACAGTATGGAAAGATTGGAAGAGAAGCACCTGAAAAACAATTACAATAATAGAACGTGGATGTAGCCAGCCAAATAAAAAAATTTCTGGCTGCCTTCCCTACCAGTTTTAATTGGACTGAACACACCACTATTGGGATTTATCTATAGTGGAAATGCAGGAACCTTCATGTACTGCAGGTGGGAATGCAGACTGGTGGAACTATTTTGAAACACTCCGGCAATATTTAGTGAAATTGGATAAATATGTGTACACCCAATGCACTAACTCTTGAATATACATCCATAAGAGGACATGTATAAGGATGTTATTTTTCAACATTAGTTGTGATAGTGGATAGCAGGGGTAATGGTTCAGTGAAATGTAGGCAGATGCATACTATGAAATACTAAGAAGCCATCAGATTCAATGGGCAGGACCAGACATACAGCAATACAAATAAAAAGATCTTTAAAACACAGCAGAAAAAAAAAAAACAAAATTATGCAAATTCCACTTTATGTTTGACCAAAATACACCCATACAAAGCAACATCATATGTCTTACCAGAACACAAATAAATGGATATATATCAAGCATATTAAAATGGTTGCCTACGGGAGGAAAGAAAAAAGAGTGAATACAAATACAGATAAAAGAAAATAAATGAATAAAATGAAAGGAAGGCTTTGAAAAGGAAAAAGAGTGAATACAAATACAGATAAAAGAAAATAAATGAATAAAATGAAAGGAAGGCTTTGAATGAGTCAGTAATTACAGTGTCCTTCTGCATTTGTGGTCCAACAATTAAAAAAAAAATTATAAGCTCTTGTAGAAAGTAATAATATGTACCAAGAACTTTAAAAAATCAATAGTCTTTTATTCAGAAATTCCTCTTCTAAAAATCTATCCCAAAGTAAAAATAACGTAGACAAATTTACATTCAAAGGTGTTCACTTGCCCTAAACTATTTATCGCAGTAAGAAAACTGGAAACAATATCCTACAAATGGAGAGCAATTACTTGTGAAATATTTTAAAATACCATTAAAAACAATGTTTGTGAAGAATTAAAACATAAAATACTTGTAATATAGAAGGAAGATGGCAATGTACAGACTTACACATAAAGGGTAAGCTCTACTACACTTTTATATACACTCATATGCAAAAAAAGGTAAAAAAAAGAAATACCCTAAATTGTTAATAGTGGCTACCTATGAGTTGTTATTTATATGTGAATTTCTGTACTTTTCTTTATATTTCCTAGTATTAAACATAAAAAGAAAGCACTACTAATAATTACATTATGTAATGGCATAAACTGGTACTACCAGAATGCCCCAGGCAGACCAGGATATATGGTCACCAAGACCTATGGTCACCAGATCACATGGTCACTATTATTTAAAAAGAAAATAATTTTTTTAAATATTTCTAAAATGTCATACTACTCACAGACTTAGAGAGTTTAGAGTTAGAAGGTGTTTATTGACTCTGTCAAAAAAGTACAGGGAGTATTCCACATTTCCATATATGGTCAATTTTGAAAATTTTTTCTTTAATATTCCAAAATGTTTCTTTAATAAAAGAAATAATAAATCAAAAGTAATTTAAGGTGTTAGTAAGTGCTAATTGATTTTTATCACTAGCTAGCAAAAATCAGAAAATCAAATACACATACCAACATAGTTGAAACTATTTCCACACTACCACCACATTCAATAATTTCAAAAAAAAAAAAGCCTAAGTAGAAACAGCAGATACTTAAAATCAGCTATATGCTCTAGTTCTGTTTCCTACACTGGCTGAATTAACTGCTGAAGTTGGTTTTACAAAGTGAAATCATTTCCGAGGTAATGTAAATCTATTATTTTGATAAACTTCATCTGAGTTATAAATTCCATGATTATATTTGTTATTATTTAACTGTCAAAATTGGTAAAATATCCTTCTCATTTAAGTACCACAGTTATGAAAGATATAGCAGGTGGACAATGATGAATACTCCAAGTCATTTAACAAGACAGATATTACTATGCCATTTTGCATGGCTCTATTAATTTCTATTATAAAAAAATATGGCAGTTTTTAATTATGCTTGATTTTACTTACTTTATAGGCCTCAAAATCCAAAGCACACACCACTCACATATCCCTAAAAGAGGCAGCTTCACAGGACTACTTTAAGAATGCAAGTGAAAGAAAGAGAAGGTTCTAGTCTAATACATGTAACTAAAGTATTTAGACTCTATTCTTGGTCTTACCATTCTTTCTGACCCTGCACAGTTAACAACGTTCCCATGCCTCGATCTAGTTAACTCCTCTGAAGTAGGTGCTACAGAGGTAGAACACAAAATCTGACTATAGCTGTGAAAGCGTTTCTTTAAAATAACAGTAAAATGTGGGAAAGTGAGAACACAGGCTTCCAACGTTCTTAAAAGGGTTCTGAAAATTATTTTTTCAAAAATTTTATCCAGTCTTACTTTCATCATTCATAAAACTACTTTCAGTAAAACGTGTAACAGTAATATAAGTGTTAAATTTTTGTGTGCTGTTCTGCTAAACTTCAAGAGGTTTAAAACCCTGTTCCATTTGCTCAATTCTCTTCTCAAGCATATTAGGCTCCATTAACAGCCAATCATGTAAGCTGAGCTGCAAGTGACCCGAGGGTTGCCATAGCAACAGCTGCTTTCTGAAACGCGTGTTATGCATTTTAAAAGCTCTCACAGAGAGGATACCACATCTATCAATTAACAACCAAAACTCAACATAGCACATTACCCAAATGAAATGAAAAAACTCAACTGCCTACTCAGGGCAACTACTTCATAACAAAAGTGATATTTGATACTCATGACCCAAAATGTTATTGTGGTTTATAAATTTCAAAATTAAGCCTATAATTAATAACACAGAATAGTTGAATACTATGTTTGGTAAAGCACAAAACTGATACACCAGGACCATATTTAACAATGGACCATCAAGCATAAGGAATGAACATATGCCCTAACATGCTGCAAATTTTCATGCACAATTTTACTAATGAAAAAGTTGGCCTTAAATCATGTGGTATAATACTAAAATGTTTTTATCATACATATGGCATACACACACGCACACACTTGATAATATATGAAAATACACATGCAAAAAGTAGTTACGAAAAATGTTCTACTGTTTTCAAGAAAAATCTTTATTTTGGCAATACATCGGAGATAGCCATCTCTTCTTCAAAGACTGTCTCGGGAAAACTTCTCAAAAAGAGATATAGGGATAGCCAGAATTTACCAACAAAGTCATCTGAAGACTATGCAATTCTACAATAAGACACTTTCCAAAACAAACTTATCTCTGCAAAGTAATTTCAAAACTGATGTTTAATGAGTATCTATGATTAAAGGAAAAAACAGTTAACAAACAGTAAATAGAAAGGAAAAAAACTTGGCAGTGCTGAAGGAGCCTAGTGGTGCAGTGGTTAAGTGTTAGGCTGCTAACCAAAAGGTTGGCAGTTTGAACCCACCAGCCGCTCAGGGGGAGAAAGATATGACAGTCTGTTTCCGTAAGATTACAACCCTGAAAACTCTACGGGGCATTTCTACTCTGTCCTATAGGGTCACTATGAGTCAGAATCGACTTGACTGCAACAGGTATCTAAGCAATTTACATGCATTAAATCATGTGGCCTTCCCAATATCCCCATGAGCTAGGTATTACTTTCTCCATTTTACTTATCCCCAGAAAAGTTTAAGTAACTTATCCAAAGTCACATACCTAGTAATTTAACCCAGTCTGACAATCAATTTTATCAACTGATTGATCGAATAGATAGGTAGGTCACTGGGTGCTGCTGAGTGGGCTCCAACTCATGGCAACCTTATGTACAACAGAACAAAACAGCCTACGTCTTCCTCACAATCAACAGCATGTTCAAGTCCATCATTGCAGCCACTGTGCCAATCCATCTCACTGAAGGTCTCTCACCTCCTCACTGGTGCTCTACTTCACCGCACATGATATCCTCCTCCAGTGATTGACCCCTCCTGATGATATGTCCAAAGCAAGCTAGTTAGACAATGTTCTGTTGTGATTCATAAAGTTCTTGTTGGGTAATATTCAGAAGTAGATCACTAGATCTTTATTCTTAGTCTGGAAGCTCCAATGAAACCTGTCCACCATGGATGATCCTGCTAGTATTTAAAATACCCAGTGGCACAGCTTCCAGCATTATAGCAACATGCAAGCTGCCATAATCCAATAAGCTGACAGATGGGTGGTGGTTCACTCTATATACCTCACCCTTAGCTATTATCCACAAAGTCCATGTAAGTGAATAGTCTACAGTCTCCAGTCCTTCATCCTAACAAATTGAGAGTCCAAATCTCTGAGAATAATCCTTGTCACTTCTCTAATCACCTCTTACTCTTTCACTCCTTACTTAAACTAACTCGTTCCTAGCTATGCCAATTCCCCACCTTAGTAACTCCAGCAAAGCAAAAAAAGAAAAAAAAAAAAAATCAAGTTGGTTAAGAATGACTTAAAAAAAAAAAAAAGGAAAAGGATTAACTGGTTCCCATATGAAGCCTACATAAAAATCGTACAAGGGGTTATAACATCTGAGGTTTCTTTCTTTTTAAGCAAAAGGATATATGCGTGGATGAGTATGGTTACGATGATGATGTTAACAGATAACAGTTACTAAGATACTACATGCCAGGTACTGTCCTAATAATAATAATCTTTCTTTTCACACTCTAACATTTAATTTGCACAAAAACCCCATGAAACAGATATTAACATACTTATTTTGGGATCACTGGTGGTTCAGTGGTAGCATTCTCACCCCTGGTTTGATTCCCAGCCAAATACCTCATGCCCCATCAATGGAGGCTTGCGTGATGCCATGATGCAGAGAGGTTTCAGAGGAGCTCTATACTAAGACAGACTAGGAAGAAAGGCCTAACCATCTACTTTTGAAAATCAGCCCATGAAAACCCTATGGATCACAAGGGTCCAACCTGCAATCAATCATGAGGATAACACAAAACCAGGCAGCATTTTGTTCCCTTGCGCGTGAGATCACCATGAGTTTGGGGTCAACTCGACAGCAGCTACACAACAACATCCCTATTTCAGAATAAACAAACAGGCACACAGAAATAAGGTAATCTGCCCAAGATCACAAGCTAATAAGTGGTAGATCAGGAATTCAGAAACCTCTGATAGCATGACCAGAGATATTCTCACTTTTAATCATGACCCAACCAATCAGCACCAGTGATAAGGAGAATTAAAGATTTTACAGGTGGCGCAAATGGTTAAGCTCTCGACCACTAGCTGAAAGGTTGGTGGCTGGAACATACCCAGAGGCAACTCGGAAGACAGGCCTGGTCGTCTACTTCCAAAAGATCATAACCTTGAAAACTCTATAGAGCATTTTTACTTTGTACACCATCGCTCAATGGCAACTAACAACAACAGATATTTCACACAGGCAATCATTTTATAATCACTTCTGAAAATAACTGTGGCTATGTGTTCAGTTTGGGCAATGATAAAATTTTGGAAAACACCAAAATATGAAACAGCTGAGGACTGTTAAATAAGCTATAAAGTTTCCTATTCGAGATGCCATGCTGTACACAGGAAAGTACCCGTTCTCCTACCCTTGGTCTTCATGTAATGACAGATGTTTTGTTTTGTTTTTAAAAAAACTCTGAAAGAAAATAAATCAAATCATAAATGTATGGACAATAAAAGGTTGCATTATAGAAGCAGAAAATTTGGGTGATGTCTGGAAGATACAAAACAAATGAGATCAGATTAAGGGTAAGTGAGCAAAAGAAACTACAGGCCAGACAGTAGTTTAAGTCTTCCCAATTGAACCAAAGAGAGGTTCTAAGCTAAGGATACAAAGAAGAGGGGCTACAAGGTAAATTAGCAACGAACTGTATTCCAAATGGGTTGTCACCTGGGCCTCTCCCTCTCCTCCTATCCCTGCTCATTAAAGAGAAAGAGCTGACTGTAATGGCTTTCTGTCACAGAATTAAGCTCATGTACTAAAGTGTTCCTCAAACTATGGGTTTAAAATCACTTTGGTGGGTCACAATAAAAAATTTTTAATGATCTATAATAGAATAGAAAATAGAAAGTGGCGGTATATACTGTTTTGGGGAAATTTTGCTTTAGTTTTTATATTCAGAATTTACATACTTATAAATTCAGATATATGTGTGTACTGAGTAGTAATGTGTATTTTATACTATGGATCACAGTTTTTAAAAAGTTGGAAAGCCACCACTCTAAATAAAGTGTACAGGTTTGTGGAGGGCTCCTAGGGTGGGTATCAGGGCCTGAAAGAGAAGTAGTGCAACACCTGAGATGCTAAAACATTCTACCCCAAGATAAGTGATTATTAGGCAATGGTGGGTACCTAATGCCTGCCTCCTCCACAACCATAAACCTTAAAGCGGTATTTCTCAATCTTTTTCCCTCATCTTCAGCTCCCTAAGGAGCCTTATTAGACTTTTTCTGATTGCCCCTTCCATGAAATTTTAGTACCACAGATATACTATATATATGTTTGTGTATGGTATATGTATTTGTGCTCCACACATCTTAAAGAGATTAAAAAAAAAAAAGCAAGATTTTTTTGCCCTCACAAACCAGTTTTCACCCCTTTGAGAACGCGTGCCTTAGGGTAAAGCCTACCACCTGCCACAATCAAGGGAAAGACCTATGGATGAAACAAAGCTGCAGCATACACACAAGCCAGCTTCCTCAGTTACCTAAACTGACCATTTTTTTCTTTCATGAAAATGGATGGACAATCAAGGATCATGAAACCCAAAGCAAAACAAAAGATGAAAAAACAAAGGTAACTAGAGGGTAGAGCCACAAGCCCGGAGGGAGGAGTTACAAACCAGTCCTTAGAATCTAATGGGAGTTTGCCCACCTGGTTTTGAAACTGCCTGGGGCTTTGTTGTTTTGTTAGTAACCATCAGTAGGCCCCCAACTCATGATGATGCCATGGACAATGGGATCGAACTGTTGTGATCCATAGCATTTCGTTGGCTGATTTTTCTAAAGTAGATCGCCAGGCCCTTCTTCTAAGTCCATATTAGTCTGGAAGCTCCACTGAAACCCATTCAGCATTATGGTGACACACAAGTCTACACTATCAGACAGGTGGTAGCTGTGCTTGAGGTGCACTGGCCGGGAACTGAACCCTTCCTTTTTTCCTTCTAATTTCTCTGTGTTTGGACTGGAATGTCTATAACTGTTATTATATGTCTGCCCCAACATTGTATTTCAGGAAGAAATGATTTGTTTCTTCACAGCTCCACAGATGGAGAGGAACTCTGCCTCAGCAGGGAGAACTTCACCCATTCTTGATTTGGGACTTTGAACTATGCTCTAATAGGATGAAGCCTTTGGGGACCCTGGGAGAAGGTGAATGCATTTTGTATGTGAGATGGAAATGGATCGTTGGGGCCAGAGGGAAACTGTAGTTTTGGCCCCCTATGATCTCTGCCCCTGCTGTTACATGCCAAAAGAGGCTTTGCAGATGGAATTAAGGTGGTACTTGTTGCCGTTAGTTGCTGTCAAGTTCATTCCAACTCATGCTGACTCCGTGTATGCAGAGTAGAACTGCTCCATAAGATTTTTCAGGCTGTGACCTTTCAGAAGCAGATCACCATGCCTGTTATCTTCTGAGGCACCTCTGGGTGGTTTGCACCACCCAGGGAATCAATATGCAGGTAGTCCAACAACTCCATTCCGACAACGCCATCCTAACTCGGTTCTGATGTAAGTCAAATACTTTATTTTTTTAATTGCCTTTTTATTACCAGTATCTTTATAAATCCGATCTTTAAACATTAATGAGTGAACTTCTGAGAATAATAACTTCAGCAAATCACATGCTGCAACACTGTATGTAGTACATACTACTAACAATAAGATGTTAAAAAAATCAGTCGTAAGTGCAGCTCATCATTAACTCAAATACGTCATAAATGGCGGACTACTTGTATGTTACATTACATGGCAAAAGGGACTTTGCAGGTGGCATTAAGGTTATGGACCTTAAAAGAAGGAGATTTTCCTAGGCTATCACCTGGGCCCTTATAGTGAAACAGGGAAACAGGAGAATCAAAGAAATGCAGCAGGAGAGATTCAAAGCTTGAGAGGAACCCACTCCTTCATTGCTGGTTTGGAGATGAAGGGGACCACAAGCCAGGGAATGCAGGTGGCCTCTAAAAGCTAAGAATGGCCCCCAGCCTACAGCCAGCAAAGAAACAGACTCTCAGTCTTACAAATGCATAGACAACAATTCTACCCAGCAATCTGAATGACCAAGGGAACAGATTCTCCCCTAAAGCCTCCAGAAAGGAACCAGCCCTGCCAACACCTCGATTTCAGCCTTGTGAGACTCTAGGCAGAGGCCCAGCTGACTGCACTAGGTTCTGATCTATAAAAACAGTGAAGACAATAAACAGGCGTGTCTTCAGCCACTAAATGTGTAGTAATTTTTTACAGTGGTTATTTGTTAAGGGAGCAACAGAAAATTAATAGAAGAACTATTAACTCCGTTTCGTAGATCTGGATCTTAAGCACAGAGAAGGTAAGTAACTTGCCAGAGATCACAAAACTAGTAACTGCTGATGCTGGAATTCAAACCCAAGTAGTGTGGTTTGTGCTGCTAACCATTAAAGCAGACAACAGGAGAAACAAGGAATACAGACAGTTGAGCATCTGTAGAAAAACTTGGGAGTTTCCATGGCACAGCTAAGAAACACAGAATTATACTCTTCCTATATGGTTCCAGGAAACCTTGGTGGCATTGTGATTAAGAGCTACGGCTGCTGACCAACTGGTCAGCAGTTCAAATCCACCAGGAGCTCCTTCGAAACCATATGGGGCAGTTCTACTCTGTCCTATAGGGCCGCTATAAGTCGGAATCAACTCGACAGCAACAGCTTTGGTTTTTGGTTTTATATGGTTCCAACCAAATCACTTGGCTCTGGACTAAATAATATTTATGTAATTATAATATAGGAGCCCTGGTGGCAGGATGGTTAAGTGCTCAGCTGCTAACCAAAAGGCTGGCAGTTCGAACGCACCCAGCAGCTCCACGGGGAAAAAAGACCTGGTGACCTGCTCCCATAAAGATTACAGCCTGGAAACCCTATGGAGCAGTTCTACTCTGTCCTATAGGGTTGCTATGAGTTGGAATCAACTCGACAACACACAACAACAACAAACTATAATACAGCAAATGCTACTGCTGATTTTCAATTTTCAAAAATCAATTTGTAGCCAAAGCATAATCTGAACTACAGATATGTAACTAAGTATGAACATACCCCACGAGAAGGTAAAAATAACATCACTAGTTAATAAAAATTAGAAGACTGGGAAGGAAAGATAAAAGAAATGTTAAAAAAAAAAACTAATACTATCTGAAGTTGATAAATCAGAAATAATGAAATGAGAATGGGATATAGGTATATAATTAAGATGGTTTTTTGAGGGTTTGGGGAAGGGGTGGATATTTTATTTTTCATTTTGTACATTTCTGTGCTTTCTTTAAATCACGAACATATGCTATATCTGTAATTTTTTTTTTAATATTTATTTTATAAAAAGACCCAGTTCAGGTTCTCTGGGAAGCTGACCCAAAATGAAGTTAGAAGTGTAAGAAATTTATTGCTGGAAATGTCTCTGGAAGATAAAGAGGAGAAGGAGCAGAAAGAGTAAACCTTCAGACTGTGGTGCAGACCTGACAACTGTGAAGGCAGAGAGGAATACAAGGAGGATCGGGTAGGAAGAGCCTCATACCAGGTTAGCTTTAGTCTGCCAGTCTAATAAGAAGCTTAACTATAAAGATCAACCACAAGGAGTCCCATGTTGGGTAGGATTAGCCAGGCCCCAGTATCCTGCTGTTCAAAGCTGTAGCAGATCCCAAATGCTCTGTAGTTGGAGGCTGTCAGCTAACAATGTTCTTCAAGGCAGGTCTCTTTCAAGGGTGATCTAAGCAGAGCACCACCCGGGCTGCCACAGACACCATGTAATCGAATACAGTGCAGCCATTAAAAATAATGTTAGAAACCCAGTAATTTTCCAACTACGCTTCCTATACGAAGCCCTAGAGTTCTTCAGAGGTACCCCCCAAGACAGTTTGTTTATGATAGTGAAAAAAGCCAAATGCTGAGCTATGTATTTCCAATACAGAGCAGCTTCACTTTCACGTGGTTTACATTTTTGCATTTCTCCAGAATCTTCTTGAATAATGGATTGCATTGCTAGAAAAGCATTAAAAAATTGTCTCTCCCGTAAAAATTAAAAAAGTAACAAAATGTGGTTAGAATCAACTTTTATACTTCTGTGCAGGTCTGAGCCTATAACACATAAAAAAGGACTGGACGGATAAACATCGAAATGTTAACAGCAGCTACCAATGGGTGATGAGGTGGTAATTTTTCTATTTATCTGTATTTTTTATACTTTCTACAATTAACATTACACCAATCATGTACACCAGTGTTCACTGCAGCACAACTCACAATAGCCGAAAGGTGGAAACAACCCAAGTGTTCATCAACAGATGAATGGGTGAACAAAATGTGGTATACATACAATGAAATATTACTCTGCCATAAAGAGAAACGAACTCCTGATATGTGCCACACATGGAAGAACCTTGAAAACATTATAGAGAGTAAAATAAGTCAATCACAAAAAGACATATACAGGCAGTCCCCAGGTTAAGAATGATATCCATTCCTAAGTCTGTCTTTAAGTCAAGTTTGTAGGTAAGCTGGAACAGGTACACACGATTCTTACTTAGTTTACCTTAGTATACAGTATATATTCTACATTTCTATGCATATAAACCACTTAAGAAACAGTTCCAAACTGTGCAAGGTTTTCATGAGCGTCACAAAGTAGCGCATGCATTCACTATTACGAACCACCGTATGTTTTTAACTCAAATTTTTAATATAATAGACTTTATGACACTCCGTTCTTCAGTACAAGCTGTCCAAAAGTCAGATGTTCATAACCCAGAGACTGTATTGTATGATCTCACTAATATGAAACACTTAGTACAGGGAAGTGTACCACATTTTCATGCAAATAACGCGTACCTTCTGCATTTGTTTGCCCCCCTTCCCCGAGGTATTTCCGTAAGTGCACTATGCTAAATTTTTTTGTAAAGCAACATGTGGAAGAGGATTGTCATGGCACTTGTGAAGGTGTCTGGGGGGGTGAAGGATGGTGCAGCCGGAAAACAAAATGCAGGTGGCGGACATTATTTGCATAAAAATACAGTATACAGACCAGAGTTTGACAGTGGTTACCAGGTGGGAGGGAAGGGGAATGAGGAGAATCTTTGTTGTTGTTGTTAGGTGCCCTTGAGTAGATTCTGACTCACAGCAACACCATGTACAACAGAACAAAACAATGCTCAGCCCTATACCATTTTCAACAATCGTTGCTATGTCTGAGCCCATTGTTGCAGCTACTGTGCCAATCTATCTCGATGAGGGTCTTCCCTTTTTCCCTGACCCTCTACCAAGCATGATGTTCTTCCCCAGGGACTGGTCCCTCAGGATAACACGTCAAAAGTATGTGAGACAAAGTCTCACCATCCTTGCTTCTAAGGAGCATTATGGCTGTACTTCTTCCAAGACAGATTTGTTTGCTCTTCTGGCAGTCCATGCTGCTATACCCATCATTCTTCACCAACATCATAATTCAAAGGCATCAATTCTTCTTCCCTCTTCCTTGTTCACTGTCCAGCTTTCACATGCATGTGAGGCAACTGAAAAAAACATGGCTTGGGTCAGGCATACTTTAGTCCTTAAAGTAACACCTTTGCTTTGTAACACTTTATGTTGAGGCGCAATCCACGCTGAAGGCTATGGTCTTTCAACTTCATCAGCAAGTGCTTCAAGGCCTCTTCCTTTTAAGCAAGCAAAGTTAGGTTATCTGCATAATGCAGGCTGTTAATAATGAGTTTTCCTCCAATTCTGATGCCCCATTCTTCTTCATATAGTCCAGCTTCTCAGATTATTTGCTCAGCATACAGATCGAATAAGTGTGGTGAAAGGATACAACCCTCATGCACACCTTTCCTGACTTTAAACCACGAAGTATCCCCTTGTTCTATTCAAACGACTGCCTCTTGGTCTAAGTATAGGTTCTTCGTGAGCACAATCAAGTGTTCTGAAATTCCCATTCTTCGTAATGTTATCCATAATTTGTTACGATCCACATACTCGAATGCCTTTGCATAGTCAATAAAACACAGGTAAATATCTTTTCGGTATTTTTTTTTAGCTATGATTCATCTGACATCAGCAATGATAGTGCTAGTTCCACATCCTCTTCTGAATCCAGCTTGACTTTCTGGCAGTTGCCTGTAGATGTACTGCTGTAACTTTGTTTACTTTGTTTAGCCAGCATTAAATTTCTGTTTATGAGAATGGAAAATACGGCAATGGTTGCTCAACATGATTGGTGTAACTGGTTTCCTGAACTGCACAAGTGAAAAAGGTCGAAGTGGCAAATGCTGTGTTATCTATATTTTTACAGTTAAAAAAAATGTTACAAAAAAAAAATTCCTGAAGTGACCCTCTTTACAACTTCAAAGTTGTATTACTAGAGAAAATAATGTGACCGCTTATTAACTAGTAACAAAACCGACATTTAGAAATCATAACATTCACTTCAAAGAGCACTGTGCCTGCTAAGGCACAATATATGCATTTAATTGTACAACACTTTTAATACCAAAAGGACATTCAACTCATAAAATCTTAGCACACAAATAATTAAAATATATTACAATTTTCAAGAGACTTTCAATTTATAAATACTAGCAATAATCTACAAATTATTCACGAATCATTTCAATTTTATGGAATCACCTAATATTAGCAGCAAGGTCTGTGGTAAAACACACATAACTGCATATAACGCTCTTGGTTTTCCCAACCCTGTAGTCAAGAAAACTTCTAATATTCCCACTAAGCAAATGCAGAATTTGATGTATGAGGCTAAGGCTACCAAGTGACGAAGTGGCAATGCCAGGGAAAATAACTGATTAATAACCAAGTAATATTTAGATCACACTGGTAGAGCCCCTACAGAATTCACACATTCCACTGGGACCCCAACTGACCAGAATATAACTATAGTCATTTTAAAGAAAGAGCTGAAATACTCTCATTTTTCTTTTTTTTTTCCCCTTTCATCAACTTGTATTTTCAAGTTGTATACATGTTGGGGTAAATGTTAATTGATGCCACCAGGAATTTCCAATAAAGGTTGAATTTCCCAGCTCTTGATGGAGTTTTCTGTTTATTTTTTGCTCCAAGATTACATCACAAACAATTCAAAAATGAAGAGGCTCAATTTTTTAAAGTTTTTTTTTTTTCTTTAAAATTATATTAAGGGACCAAATTACTGACCTGAGGGCTGTGGGGACCATGGTCTCGGGGAAGATCTACCTCAACTGACATAACGTAGTTTATAAAAAAAAATGTTCTACATTCGACTTTGGTGAGTAGCGTCTGGGGTCTTAAAAGCTTGTGAGCAGCCATCTAATATACCCCACTTGTCTTGCTCTGTCTGAAAGTAGGGAGAACGAAGAAAACCAAAGACCCAAGGGAAAGATTAGTCCTAAGGACTAATGGACCACAACTAATACAGCCTCGATGAGACTGAGTCCAACATAACTAGATGGTGTCCAGCTATCATCACCAACTGTTCTAACAGGGATCACGATAGAGGGTTCCGGACACACTGGGAGAAAAACGTAGAACTAAGTTCTAATTCATAAAAAAAAAAAAAACAAAGATCAGACTTACTGGTCTGAAAGAGACTAGAGAAGCCCTGAGAGTATGGCCCCTGGACACCTTTATAGCTCAGTAATCAAGTCACTCATGAAGTTCACCTTTCAGCAAAGATTAGACAGGCCCATAAAACAAAACAAGGCTAAATGAGCACACCAGCCCAGGGGCAAGGATAAGAACACAGGAGGGGCCAGGAAAGCTGGTAATGGGGAATCCAAGGTCAAGAAGGGGAGAGTACTGACATGTCATGGGGTTGGCAACCAATGTCACAAAACGATATGTGTATTGATTGTTTAATGAGAAACTAGTTTACTCTGTAAACCTTCATCAAAAGTACAATAAAAAAAATTTTTTAAGTATATTAAATTTTGAAAAGAATATCAATAATGGTAGCACAACATGAAAAATATAATCAATGTCACTAAACTGTAAAAGTAAAGGTTGTGTTGGTGAATGTTTTGGTGTGCATATTTTCACAATAAAAAATTTTTAATAAATTACACAGAAAGAATATTTGTATATATCCTACAACTTTTTTTTTTCTAGATCTTTGTATACCTATGATAGGCATTATTTCATACCTTCATTTGGTCCTCAACACAATCTACTGTCTTCACAGATACAGGCGGATAGAAAGAAAAGCCTAAAAGCTACTGTCTAAAGCCAATATATTTCTAGATAACTCCTTTGACAGCATTAAGAAAAATGCAAAGATAAACTGAGAGGGAAAATCTCGAAAAATAGAAGGGCTCTTAAAGAAATATTTTAATGAGAAAATAATGTACTAAAGTGATAAACAGACTACCACTAATTGATATAAGTGCAGAACCGAAGAGATAAAGTTATAAATTAACACTTCCATCTTCAGTGATTTATGAGTTGGTAATAAGTCTTTTTGTATTTTTAATAAGTCTTTTTAATAAGTCTAGCTGCTACAACATAAGCTGACTCACAAAACCCATTGACAAATAAAGCATATTTCTCAACTTGCACTCAAATATCCACGAACACTTTTCCTTCCTTTTTTTTTTTTTTTGTTACTGTTTACCAAAATAAAGATTATCTTGACCTGTAGCTGGTATTCTAGCTAACACACATATGTCCAACTACAATTAATAAAAACTGTCATCAGATTCCAGACTTGTCTACCAAACGGAACTTACCATTTGAAAAGTATTATTCCTGGTAAACGAATACCTTTAGAAGGGAAATGCCTTTTTAATGGATGTGTGTGTTTGTGTTTCAACACAAGAAAAGATTTTAAACGGGGAGGCGGGGGTTAAAAAGGTAAAAAAGGATATACAGTGAACAGTACAACTTCTACAACCAGACTCCAGAGGTAATTAGATCCACTCTGAAAAATTTTATATGTTTCTAGACCAGATTATTATATGCCTAAGCAAGCATATATGCATATACATTAGATGTACATATTTTTATCAATGCACTTTAGACAAAGAAGAAGACTACCACAAAATTTTGCTATTTTGTATTTTTCTTTATTGTGTTTTAGGTGAAATACACTGCGAAGTAGTTTCTCATTCAAAAATTTATGCATAAATTATTGACATTGGTTTCAATGTGTTCGTGCTCTCCTGCTTTCCCTTTACCCTTAGATTCCCTGAGTCCACTCATCCCATTTTCCTGTCCCATCCTGCCTTCTCGTCTTTCCTTTTGGGCAGGTGTTGCCCAGTTGGCCTCATTTACGTGACTGAGCTAAGGAGCACGTTCCTCGTGTGGGTTATTGTTTTACAGACCTGTGTAATCTTTGACTGAAAGGTGAACTTCTGGGGTGACTTCGGTACTGACTTAAAAGGATGTCTGGGGGCCATAGTCTTGGGGTTGTTCCAGTCTCTGTCAGACCAGTAAGACTGGTCTCTTTTTGTGAATTTGAATTTTGTTCTGTATTTTTCTCCAGCTCTGTCCAGGACACTCTACTGTGATCCCTGTCAGAGCTGTGAGTGGTGGTAACCAGGCACCATCCAGTTATTCTGGGCTCAGGCTGGTGGAGGTTATGGTACTTGTGGTCCATTAATTCTTTGGACTAACATCTCCCATGTATCTTTGGTTTTTTTGATTCTCCTTTGCTCTGGACAGGATGAGACCAATAGATGTATCTTAGATGGCAGCTGGCAATCTTTTAAGACCCCAGATGCTATTCACCAAAGTCGGATGTAGAACATTTTTGTTATCAAGTATGTTATGCCGATTGTCCCCCAAAACCATGGTCCCCAGCCCTCAGCCCAGTAACTTGGTCCCTGGATGTATCTGGTTGTATCTAGGTTTCTATGACTTTGCCCTGGTCAAGTAGTACTGACTTCCCCTATAATGTGTACTGTCTTTCCCTTCACCATAGTTACCACTTATCTACTATATACTTAGTGATGTTTCCTTCCAACCCTTCCCCTTCTTTATAACCATCGAGATTGTTTCTTTCTGTGAGTTTTGCGGATTTATCATTGTTCCTTACCACTGCACAGTATTCCATTGTGTGTATGTACCATAATTTGTTTATTCATTCGTTGATGGATACTTGCGTTGTTTCCATCTTTTTACTGACATGACAGCTCTTATTTCTCTAGAATATACTCTTACGAGTAGGGTTGCTGGATCATATGGTATATTTCCAGCTTTTTAAGGAGGTGCCATATGATTTTCCATAGTGGTTATACCATTTTACATTTCCACCAGCAGTGCAACAGAGTTCCAATCTTCCCACAACCTCTCCAACATGTTATTTTCCTTTTTTTTCTTTTGATTCGTGCCACTAACGTCAGGGTGAAATGGCATCTCATTGTAGTTTTGATTTGCATTTCTCTAATGGCTAGTGATCTCGAGCATTTCCTCATGTGACTGTCAGCTGCCTGAATGTCTTCTTGAGTGAAATGTCTGTTCATATCCTTTGCCCATTTTTTAACTGAATTGTTTGTCTTTTTGTTATTGAGGTTTTGAAGTAGTCTATAGATTGTAGAGATTAGACCCTTGTCTGATACGTTGCAGCCAAAAACTTTTCTAGTCCGTAGGTTCTCTTTTTTGCTCTTTAGGTGAAGTCTTCTGATGAGCATAAGTGTTTAATTTTCAGGAGCTCCCAGTTATCTAGTTTATCTTCTGTGTTTGTGCATTGTTAGCTGTGGTTTGTAGTGAACTTAAGCCATGCATTAGGGCCCCTAGCACTGTCCCTAAATTTTCTTCCATGATCTTTATCATTTTAGGTTTTATTATTTAGGTCTTTGGCCCACTTTGAGCTAGTTTTTGGGTATGGTGTGAGGTATGGGTCCTGTTTCGTTTTTCTACAGATGCGCTATTTTGTATTTTAACAGCCACACTTCCATTAAAATTCTACCAAAAAACACAGAAATTACTCAGAGTTGTAATCTAGATGTAAAAAAGCAAGTACTGGAGTACTTGGAAAAAGGTAAGCATTTAGTAAACATTCTATCCACAGTCACTCCATCCCAACCCCAACAAACACACACACACACATAGTCAAAAGGTCAAAAGAAGATACAAAAAAATTAGTATAACAGGTAAACTTCAGATTTTAAATACAAGAGTACTGTTAGAAAAAGGCTATAGTGAAAAGGCAAGCTAAACTGATTAATTCTGAAGATTAGAAGTAAAAATAATAGGCTAGTCAGGGCACGCTAACAAGGAGTAGTCAAGCTCGCCAACTCAGAAGAAAGGAGATGGAGGGTTATAAAAGACTTCTAAAATCAAGACTAGATGTTATCTAACCTTGTAGTGAAAGTGGCTTTACCAATGTCATTGTATTTTGGACATTATCCTAACAGATAGCATATCACAATGAAGAGGTAATTCTTTTCCACTAGACTGAAAAACGGGTTAATGAAAATAACTTATTTTAATACCAAAACAAGATAGAGGGTGACCTTAAAGACAGAGAGTGAACATGTTTACTTCTAGAAACTGCAACATTTAATTTCGGCAACTGCCAGAATGAGGGGGAAAGATCTGAAGAGTTAGAAAGGTAGCAAAGGGTTATGCAATGAAGAGACGGCTAGTACTGGCCTAAAAACACTGAATAACTGAGTTTGCTGGCAATTCTTAGTTAGTTATGTACCTTAGAATCATTTTACCTTGCAATGAAGTTGAATATGTACTGAGCCCTGGATGAATAGACATTTCTACTCTTATTTTCTTTGGGGAAGGAAAAAAATGTACTAATTATAACACAAGTAGAAAACACGAGTGGAATGCTGGACCATATGAAGAACACAGCATCAGAAGTGGAGGAAGAGTCATTAACGACCTGCGTTATGCAGATGACACAACTTGGCTTGCTGAAAGTAAAGAGGGCTTGAAGCACTACTGATGAAGATCAAAGGCTACAGCCTTCAGTATGGATTGCACCTTAACATAAAGAAAACAAAAATCCTCACAACTGGACCAATAAGCAACATCATGATAAAAAGAAAAAAAGACTGAAATTGTTAAGGATTTCGTTTTACTTGGATCCACAATCCACGCCCACAGAAGCAGCAGTCAAGAAATCAAACGAAGTGTTGCACTGGGTAAATCTGCTGCAAAAAACCCCTTTAAAGTGTTGAAAAGCAAAGATGTCACCTTGAAGACTAAGACCCAAGCCACGGTATTTTCAATTGCTTTATATGAACGAGAAAGCTAGACAATGACTAACAAAGACCGAAGAGCTGACACATTTCAATTACGGTGTTGGTGAAGAATGCTATGCCACGGATTGCCAGAACAACAAACAAATCTGTCTTGGAAGAAGTATAGCCAAAATCCTCCTTCAAAGTGACGATGGCGAGACTTCATCTCACATACTTCGGACATGTTATCGGGAGGGATCATTCCCTGGAGAAGGACATAATGCTCGGTAAAGTAGATGGTCAGTGAAAAACAGGAAGACCCTCAAAGAGATGGACTGACACAGTGGCTGCAACAACGAACTTAAACACAGCAACAATTGTGAGGATGGTGCAGGACTGGGCAGTTTTTGTTCTGTTGTACACAGGGTTACTATGAGTTGGAATCAACCCAAAAGCAACAACAAAGATCTATAAGGAGTAGGGAGGGAGAAAAAAAATAGGGAGACAGGGAAAGATAACTGGTTGTCAGAAAGGACTGCTCGACATAGAGTTTGGAAAACTGCAATATAAAAGCCTTATAATACAGTATATTGTATATACAGTAAAACCCACAAAAGCCAAAACCTGTGTAAGGGAGAAGTCTGTCAGAGAAGGAAAACGCTAATATTTTCCACTAAAATGAGCAACAGAAAAGTGGTAACACTGCAACCTGTCAAAGGTGGAAAACTTCCACGACCTGGAAAAAACAAGGCATTGCCATTAAGTTCCTGCTCTAAAACATTTCACTGTATATCCTACAATCCCCTGTCTTAACATTATGACAAGTTGTGATTTTCTATTATATTACCTTTGCCAGACTCAAGAGAAAAAAAGATATAAAAAAAATTTCAATGTAAACACAATTCACAAAACCTGTATTCTAAATTAATATATTAGAAGAGTAACTTCAAACAGGAAACCCTGGTAGCATACTGGTTAAGAGCTACAACTGCTAACCAAAAGGTCAGCAGTTCAAATCCACCGAGTGCTCCTTGGAAACCGTATGGGGTAGTTCTATTCTGTCCTATAGGGTCGCTATGAGTCGGAATTGACTCGACAGCAATGAGTTTGGTTTTTTTGTTTTTTTAACTTCGAACAGAGCACACTGAATCTGGGCCATCTTTCACAGGCCTATCAATGTAACCAATCAGCAGACATCAGTCTTATAAAAGTTTAGGAGTCTTAGTTATAGGAAAAGTCACAGGGTAAAGCAAAACCTCAGTATTAGAAGGAATAGTTTATATAGTGGTTTCTTGATTCAATATTTGGTTACTTCATTTCAGAGTGGGGTTCAAGTGGTAATTCATTATTCACTAACCATATTTTCTAATAAATGTATTACTGTAAGAGTCATAAGTCTTTTGGTTATTTATCTTCTTCATTTAAAATAGTCTAAGATGTGCTGTATTTAATATCAATAGTTAAATTCACTATTAATGATTTCTTTGAATTGCACGAGATACAAGTTTTTTTGGTTATGGAGGTCCGTGTCATGGTTTACATCCCTACTTTCACTGAGAAACGAGCCATAGTTTTCATGAAAAAAAAAAATAAAGGACAATTTTCCAAGGTTGTGAGAAAAAGATAAAAGCTATCTTTTAGGTATTAAGTCTACACACACAAAGTTGAGTTTAAATATAACAAAAGGGAATGATTTATTTAGATACAGGGTTCAAGGAAGAGTGGTGTGTGAAGTTATATCTAGAACCCACCATTTTATGTGGTAAGAGCTGCAGTCTATAAGAAAAATGAGTTTCTTGACGGTCACAGAATACCAGGTTTTCTGTGACTTAAGCAATTTCACATGATGCATGACTATCTGATATTTTAAGTTCAACATGTCAAACTACATTCATCAGCTTCAACTTTCATCTTCAAAAGTTACAAAAAGCCCTCCCCCACCTTTTTTAACACTTTATGTAAGATAGTTTTACATTAGCGTCAGGTTTACATTTATTAAAGAAAAAGGTTGGTTTATTCTTAAAGTTTGATGAAATTAATAAAGGAAGCTGGCAACTGCAAAAAATTCAAATTATACATTTGTCTACCTACAGTTTAATTAAACTTTGATACTTGGTGGTGCAAATGGTTAAGCACTCAGCTACCAGCCAAAAAGATGGCAGTTCAAACCCACCCAGAGAAGCCACAAAAGACAGACCTGGCAATCTGCTTCCAAAAAGCCACAGCCTTGGAAACCTTATGGGGCAGTTCTACTCTGCACACATGAGGTCCGCATGAGTCAGAATCAACTCAATCACAGCTAACAGCAACAAGAACACTTTCTTGTAAACAATGGGTTTCATTTTTATAAACCTGACAAATGGCTGAACATGACAAAATAATTTCACCAGCAATCAGGAAAAAGTAAAACAAAACCATAAGACACTATTTTTCACCCATGAGACAAGAGAAATTAAGGTTTATGATATTCAGTGTTGCAACATTCAAATGAGAGGTGAGAGTATAAACTAAAACAGCCATTTAGTAGGGCAAATTTGGCAATCTATCAGCAATTTTTCTAGGAACAGAAACATACTTAAGCAACAAACACTAAAAACAAGAATATCTGTTGCATGGTTTGAAATTATAAATAAGCTAAATGTCCAATACCGTAGCATACACAGCATATCTATGGTTACACATCCTATGGAAATACTATATAGCTGTTAAAAAGAATGCAGTTGATTCATGTGAGTAACATGAAAGACGCTCCCAATATAAATTAAAAAGCTGCAGAACAACATATGTAGTATGAGCCCACGTTAGTTTCCTAGGACTGTTGTAACAAATTACCACAGACTTGCTGGCTTAAAACCACAGCAATTTACTCTCTTACAGTTCTGAAGACTAGAATTCCAAAATGAAAATGCTGGCAGGGGGCTCCTTCCAAAGACTCTAGAATCCTTCCTTGCCTCTACCAGCTTCTGGTGGCTCCAGGCATTCTTTGGATTTACATAACTCCAATTTCAACCTCTGTCTTCATACTGCCTTCTCCCCTGTGTCTGTCTTCACATGGCCTACTTCCGTGTCTTCTCCTCTTTAAGAAGACTTTTCATTGGCTTTGAAAATCCTGATGGCATAGTGGTTAAGAGTTCAGTTGTTAACCAAAAGACTGGCAGTTCAAATCCACCAGGCATTCCTTAGAAACCCTACAGGGCAGCTCTACTCTGACCTACAGAGTCACTATGAGTCGGAATCAACTCAACAGCAATGGATTTGTTTTTTGGGTTTTTTTTTTTTTTTTTCTAATCCAGGATGATCTTGATATCCTTAATTTTACCTGCAAGGGCTCTTTCCAAACAAGGTCACAGTCACAGGAGTTAGAATTTGGGCATATCTTTTGAGGAGGCCACTATTCAATCCACTACAGAACCCAAATACATTATTTTTAATCATATAGAGAGAGAGAGAGAGAAACCCTGGTGGCACAGTGGTTAAGAGCTATGGCTGCTAACCAAAAGGTCAGCAGTTTGAATGCACCAGGTGCTCCTTGGTAACTCTATGGGGCAGCTCTACTCTGTCCTATAGGGTTGCTATGAGTTGGAATCAACTCGATGGCAATGGGTTTTTATATATATACATATACATGACTACAAGTTTGTATTAGCTAGAAAAAAAGGAATGTGGAAGGATACCATTATGTGGAAAAAAGGTATATGGAGAAAACCATTAATTAACAGTGGCGATCTCTTAGGAGCCAAACCAAAACCATTGCCATCAAGTCAATTCAGACTTACAGCGAAGTGGTCTCCAAAACTATAAATCTCTACAGAAGCAGAGTGTCACATCTTTTTCCCACAGAGCTGTTGGTGATTTCAAACCACTGACCTTTCAAATTAGCAGTACAGCACTTTAACCACTGTACCCTACCAGGGCTCCTATCTTTTAGGAAGGGAGAGGGATAAAAGTGAAGAGGAATTCTCACAATTGATTTTATATACCTCTGAAAAAATTTTAAATAATGAGTGTTTACTTTCCCACTGTCCTAGACAATCATTTCATCCACATTTCATCTCTCTCCACTCCTCCAACAAGTCTCCTCCCTCTCACTCAACTTTCCACTTCACTTTGAAAAGTGAAAGTATCAGAAACTTGCTACAAAAGAAAAATCCCACATTTACCTACCCTCCAGCATCTAAAACCACACACTTCTGCCTCTCCCTTCCAGCTACCTTTTCAAAGATGGTGCTTCTTCAATTCCTCAATCTTTTTCCTACGTTAATTTTTTGCTCTCTACTGGATCATTTCCATCAGCATAAAAACATTTTCGATTTCTTTTGAAAACCTTCTGAGTCTATTTTCTACTCGATACCAATCTATTTCTTTGCTCCTCTTTGCAGCAAAACTTCTCAAAAGAACTGTCTATACTTGCTATTTCCAATTCTCGTTCTCTCCTAAACCCACTCTAGCGGGTAGGCTTTTCGCACCACCACGTCGCCAAAACAGCTAATCAAGATCATCATTAACCTTTGCTAAACCCGATGGTCAATCTCAGTCCTCATCTTAACTTGACCTATCGGCAGCAGAGCCAGAGGTGAAAACATCTGTTGGCTTCCAGGACATCTCACTCTCCTAGTTTTCTTGTTTTCTAGTAGATCCTTTGCTGGTTCCTTCTCTTCTCCCCAATCACTTAAGGTGGAGTATATACTTCAGAGCTAAATACCCCATAATGCTCTTCT
This sequence comes from Loxodonta africana, assembly GCF_030014295.1. NCBI lineage: Eukaryota > Metazoa > Chordata > Mammalia > Proboscidea > Elephantidae > Loxodonta > Loxodonta africana. The sequence continues at coordinate 41,600,862 of NC_087367.1, read as the reverse complement.
ACAGCTAAACTCAGTCCTTCTAGTGGTCTCATCTAGTCTTACAGCTTTAAAGATAGTTTAAACTGATGAATCTCAATTTTATATCTCTAGCCCAGAAATCTCTCCCAAACTCCAAATTTGTATTACACAATTATCTACTCTAACATCTCCACCAGATATGTACAAAGCTAACTCTCCCCAGCACTAGATATCTCTACCAGATACTCCTTCAGGTCTTTGGTTCTCAGTAAAGTCTATTCTTCATATTCTATTTAAAATTGTACCCTCTGCCTCCCAGTACTCTCAATACCCCTACTTTTTTTTTTTTTTTACAAGAGTACTTATCACCTAACATTTACTTACCTATATATACCTACTGTATCCCTCCTCCCCAAACTGAAATGTAACCTCCATTAGGACAGGGATTAAAATCTATTTTGTTCACTATTCTTATGTAGAATAGAGATAGTCGTATGCTAGACACATAATAACGCAAATAAATTAAAATAAAAGATCCGTTCCAACTTCTGTTAATGTTTCTAGTTCATTTGCTACCCAAATTTCACACCTATCTACATGATCCACCTCTGACTCCTTCCACTTTTTTCCTAAGAGTTCCTGGACAAGTCCTCCGAAACATATGATTTTGTGTCATATCTCCTATCCAAAGCACCAATCCAATTTCAGTTTTAAGTAGCCTTTTCATCCTTATTTTAAAGGCTCTCTTGATCAACCAGATGCCTACCAAATTACTTTCCTGTCTTTGACAGGTTTTAGGTAGAGTTCTTCCTTTTTTTAAAAAAAAAAAAAAAAAAAAAACTTTTTGGGAAGTAGATAGAGAGCTGACACAGAAGAATCACCTGGGGAGTTTTTTCCAAAATACTCCACACATCCACACCCCCAACACACAGGGTCTGATTTACGCTGGAAGACAAATGGATATATGCTTTCCGGAAAACCTCCCCAGAAGATTCTGGTGCAATACTACTTCAATCACTAGATTGACAACCAGTGAATTAAAACATATGAAATGACCACTACAATTTGTGATTCAAGATATTAAGTCTCCATAGCATGGGTTTTTCTAAAAGAAAAATATTCTCAGAGGAACCAATAAGAAATAAATAAATAAGAAATAAAAAAACACCAAGTGTCATTAGAAGCCCTGGTGGTGCTCAGTGAAGTAAAAAGCCAGAAAGGCCTCGACTTGCTTCCTACCTCTGCCACTTAACATACAGTATGTTCCCTGGATGTAAATATACTTAACCTCAACTGAAAAACTGAACATCACTTCCCTCAAATGAAAAGATGAAGATAACACCTATCTTGCAGGAATATTCCAAGAATTAAAACAGATCATCTAATGTATCTTTCGGTGTTCGTGGAATATATCAATTACTCAACAAAAGGTTTTTATTATTATTAAGAGAATTATTTAACAAATCCCTTCTTTTTTAGCCATCAAAACTTCAAATGATAACTGTTAACATCATAAATTCATAAAAAGCTATTTCTTTGCCCCACAGTTTTACTGTACAAATTAGATTTTAACTATCAACTCAAACCTAAATTCAATTACTTGCTTTACATTTATTTTTTTAAAAAATAGAAAAACGAATAAAGGACAAGAACACTCACTTCACAAAACAGGATACAAAAATGGTCAAGACTGAAGTGTTTAACCTCATTAGTAGTAAGGGGTAAGTGCATACTAAAACCTCAATTAGGTACCACTGCATCCTTAAAAACACAGTAGTTCAAGTTAAAAAAAAAACTGACAATAGTAAGTGCTGGAGAGAATATAAAGGAAAGGGAACTCTCATATACCACCCGTGTGAGTAGAAATTGGTACCAATACTTCGGAAAAGTTTGGCTTTTCTATCGATGACAAATATATATGCATCCTATCACCACATTTCACTCATAGAAATAGGTATACATGTGCATTGAAAAATATACACCAGAATATTCTTACATTATTCATAGTGGCCCCAAAATGAAAATAATCTAATGCCCATGACTAGTAGAATAGATAGGCTGTGGCATATTCATACAATTGAATACTAAAATAATAAAAAATAAACTGTAGGTCCACATAAGATAGAAGAATCTCACAAACACAATATTGGAAGAAAGATGCAAAAAATTACTATACAGAGTGTGATTCAATGTATACAAAGCTCAAAGATAGGGAAAACCAAACTATACTGTTTAGAGACAGAGACTCAGGAGATAGAAACAGAAAGATAAGCAAGAAAATTACAATTGTAAAAGTCAGGATAATGGTTCTTTAGGGGAAAGAGAGAGGGTTGTGATACAAAGTGGCAGAGTATAGTTGTTTCTGCAGTGCTGAAATGTTCTGATTCTTGAGCCAAATAGAGTTTCAGTTTTTATTATGCGATAATTATTTAGGCAATATATTTATGTTCAATGTTTTTTTCTATATATGTTTTATTCACACACAAGAAAAGTTATTTTCAAAAGGTGAATAAATGGAAAAAAATCTATTAGATACTTTGAACAATTATTGTATTAAAAAAGATATTAATTGATATGAATCACTTTTAATGGTTCATATAAAGAAGTCATTCTTGGCCTAGTCACTAGTCACAAATAGTTTCTGCTCTGGTCTTGCTCTTGCCGAGTATGAATGCCTGAACTTTCCTCTGGTTAGTCTTTAGTTTTATATCGGCTTGTTTTATCTTGGAAAAAGATAAAACTTCTAGGGGCTAAATCTTTCAAGTCTGAGTTTTCCAATGCGTGATATGCAAACCACCGGTGGCTTAGGAAACGGTTTCAGGTGCTATACTTACCAAAAGTTTTTACTCTAAAAGTTGTTTATTAGTTTTAAGTTACTTTCTATTTATGGCAAGTGACATCAGTTTCACACTCACTGTAATATTCTAGTTTCCTTTCAAAATGATTCAGGGGGGAAAATTAACAACTTTTAAAAATGTCAAGGGAATAAGAATAAAGGTGGTAGCTTTAATAAGGCAAAATTAGTAACATCTATACCCGAACAGAAACCCTGGTGGCATGATGGTTAAGTGCTATGGCTGCTAACCAGAGAGTCGGCAGTTCAAATCCGCCAGGCGCTCTTTGGAAACTCTGTGGGGCAATTCTACTCTGTCCTATAGGGTCGCTATGAGTCAGTATTGACTCGACGGCACTGGGTGGGGTATTGGGTGGGTTATACCCGAACGGGACCCCCCAACCACCACCACGTGGTATAGTAGTTAAGAGCTATGGCTGCTAACCAAAAGGTCAGCTGTTTGAATCCACCAAGCGCTCCTTGGAAACTGTATGGGGCAGTTCTACTGTGTCCCATAGGGTCACTATGAGTCAGAATTGACTCGATAGCAACAGGTTTTTGGTACCTGAAGACCGAAGTTCTGAAAACACCACTTGGACCCAAGGCTTTGACCACATCCTTCTGGGACACTTACCCTACAAAATCAACTTAACCATGTAAATAACAGAATATAACTCAAAGAAGTTCTACTCTTCTCTGATGCCTAAATTAACTACTAACTAAACCCACAAACTTGGCTGTATTCGAACAATATTCAAATTAGCTGAATTGGCCACAGTAGCCTCTAACATTTCAGTGTTTTAAAAAAGTAAAAACATCTGTGCATTCTCTCTCCCTGCTGTACTACTATCCACAGTAAACCAAAAAAAAACCTGTTGCTCTTGAGACAATTCTGATTCATAGCAACCCCATGTGTTACAGAGCAGAACTGTCTGTAGGGTTTTCTTGGTTGTAATCTTTATGGAAGCAAATTGCCAGGACTTTCTTCCATGGTGCACTCCTGGGTGGGTTCCAGCTGCCAAGCTCTTGGTGAGTAGTCAAGCATAAACCATTTATGCCACCCAGGGACCTATTGCCCATGGTAGGAAGAAGTATAAACTTTACGAAATTAAGGCTGCCCTGGGTTCAAACTGTGACATTAATTTCAAGACTTTCTGAAAATTTCTTTACTTTTTCAATCCCTGTTTCCTCATTTATGAAATGAAGATAACATCATATATCTTCTTGTACTGTCATAAGGGTTAAGTAGGAATTTATATAAACAGCTTATCGCAATGAATTGTATGTGATATGCACTTAATAAATAGCTGCGCTGTCTCCTCATTTCTTTTTCCTCTTCTTTGTAAATTCATGAAGCATAAAGCCTCACAATACCATTAACCCTGGCCCAATATCTACACTGCAGAAAAATCCACATACCTTAACTTAACCTCATTTTACCCTTTGGACGATCATTAATAGAGCAGATATTATAGTATCTCCATTTCAAATGTGAAATAAGGCTCGCAAAAGCACAGGACCCTATAAAGATGGAAAAAAATAAAAATAACTTCTCTAAAACAGCAATAAAAACCAAAAAAACCAAACTCATTGCCATCTAGTTGAATCCAACTCATAATAACCCTATACCACAGAGCAGGACTGCCCCACAGGGTTTCTAACGAGTGGATGGTGGATTCGAACTACCATCCTTTTGGTTAGCAGCTGAACTCTTAACCAGTACAGCGCCAGAGCTAAAACAGCAATAAAAGTAAATTCAAATTAGAGGTGGCATAATCCTTCTAGCTTCGCCCCATATTCCAACAATATTTATTCTCATGATCATGTAACCTCCGTCTCCACACCCTGAAAACTCTGTTACGATTCTTTTTCTGGAGGAAGAAAGGAAGTCATAGGACTGAAAATTCCAAAATGGAACATCTCATTTTAAAAAAAAGGGAGGCAGGGCCAAGATGGTGTGGTAGTCACATGATTCCAATGGTCCCTCTTACAACAAAGACCCGAAAAAACAAGTGAATCGATTATATATGACAGTCTAGGAGCCCTGAACATCAAAGACAAAGCTGAGGAATCGGAATGGGCAGCAGGGGGAGGGAGAGACAGTTCAGAAGGGGCAAGGAGTTGCCGGACCTGACCCAGAGGTAACCGGCACCCCCCTAGCCAGATCCACTGATGCAGCACTAGCACAGTGAGACAAGCAGTGATATTCAGGATGCATTTTCCACATTGGGAGAGACCAAGCAGCAGAGAGTTCATTCACACTTCCAGGGTCAGCGAAGAGCAGCGCTCTAGGCATAATTACTTGCATCTAATCTACTACGTGGACCAAAAAATACCCCTTAGGAGAAAAACTCTCTCCCATTTACCTGACCCCTCCCCACTCTGCAAGGAGTCCCAAGCTGGCTTCAGTGATAGCCACTTTCCCCGGGCTGGAAGTAAGACCTGTCATGCGCCCTTGGCTATCCTACCAGCTTTGGAGTACGAACAGATTAACAAATGGGGAAAAAATAATCTGCAGGCTCCCCTAAGCTGGGAACTCAGGGCAGATACAGCTCCTTTGCCTAGGCACAGGCATAAGTGGTCCATGGACTCTGAATGCCTTTCACCCCTGCATAGACCTTTGTGGGTCCATTTCAACAGCACGGGCCCTCATTAGCAGGGTACGACAGGGTATATACCTGAAGTATAACTTCAACTATTTCAGCTATATGGCAGAGAGACAGGTTCGTGACATCTGACACTGCTCTGCCTAGAAAGCAGGGTCCTCACCTACCCATATTAGGGGCCCACGACACCAAGCTACCCTCAAAAGGGTCCAAGGATAAGTGGTGTCTCTCAGTCCTTACAGTCAACAGCATTGGGTGCCCCTAGTCTGGCTGCAAAACCCACCCACCTAGGCATTCTAGGGAACACTGACACACATTCCTCACACACACTCAGGTGCACATGTCAGTCCCCTGCCTTGCTGAGAGCGTGACCACTACTGCAGCCAGATACCTGTGCCTACACCAATCGCCCTTGCTTGTCTAGAACTGTAGGTGAGAACCTGCACCACACACTTGGTGACTCACTACCTGAACACCTGAGCTGAATCTACACAAAAAAGGTAAACTGACTCCTGGGCTCATACACCTAGTAACAGCTCTGATCACCTGACGACAGGATTTTAGAGCTTCAAAGGCACCAATAATCAAACTAGTTCACTCAAGCAGCCTATTTGGGTATATCAAATCAAAACAAGAAGCCAGGACACAGTAAGCAAACATAAAATAAATACAATAACTTATTGATCACTCAGTAGACAACAATCAATATCAAATCACATGAAGAGGCAGATCATGATGCTTCAGCAAGCTCCCAAAACAAAGAATCAAGAAATGTTCCACATGAAGAGAACTTCCTGAAACCACCGGAGGTAGAATACAAAAGATTAATATAAGAACTCTTCAACAGATCAGGAAGGAGATCAGGCAAAGCACAGAACAAGCCAAAAAGCACAGACACAGCACTGGAAGAACTCAAGAAGATCAGAATAAAAGCATAATGACAAATTGAATAGGCTGCAAGAATCCAGAGAGACAGCAAACAGAAATTCAGAAAATTAACAATAAAATTTCAGAATTAGAAAACTCAATAAAAAGTCACAGGAGCAGAATTCAGGCAACGGAAGTCAGAAACAGTGCAACTAAAGATAAAGCACTTGACAATAACATATTTAAGGAAAAATCAGTAGAAAATTCTAAAATGAAGAAACACTGAGAATTATGTGGGACTCTATCACGAGAAATAACCTAAAAGTGAATGGAGTACCAGAACGGTGGGGAGTGGGGGTGGGAGGGGATAACAGAAAATACAGCAAGAATAGTTGGAAGACTTGTTGGCAGAAAATTTCCCTGATATCTTGAAGGAGGAAGATATCTATCCAAGATGTGCACTGAACCCCACAAGGTAGATCCCAAAAGTCACCAAGACATAATCAAACTTGCCAAAACCAAAGATTAAGAGAAATTTAAGAGCAGCTATGGATAAACAAAAAGTCACCTACAAAGGACAGTCAGTAAGACTAAGCTCGGACTACTCAGCAGACACCATGCACGCAAGAAGGCAATGGGATGACATATACAAAGCCTTGAAGGAGAAAAATTGCCAGCCATGAATTATATCTCCAGCAAAACTGTCTCTCAGATATGAAGGCAAAATTAGGACTTTTCCAGATAAATGGAAGTTTAGGGAATTTGCAAAAACCAAGCCAGAATTACAAGAAATACTAAAAGGAGTCCTTCAGTTAGAAAATCAATAACGATCAAATAACAATCCAAGACTAGAACACAGGACAGAGCAACGAGGTATCAACCCAGAAAATGAAAGCACAAGAAAAAAAAAAAATCATAGCTAAAACATTCAAAACAGGGAAACAGTGATGTCATTATACAAAAAATGACTCCATTAAACCAAAAAAGAGACTGTAAATATGCTGTCATGGATCTTTCATATGGAGAGGAAGTCAAGGCGATATAAAGAAATTAAAGTTTGGTTTAAGCTTAGAAAAATAGCGGTAAATATTAAGGTAACCACAAAGGAGACTAACAATCCTACACATCAAAATAAAAAGAAGAAAAACATAAAAACGCAGCAAGTACAAAAGCAAAAACAATGAAAAATAGAAAAAGACAATATATAAAGAAAAACTACTCTGCACAGAAAATTAAGTGGAACAACGGAACTGTCAACAATACACAAAAAAAGACATCAAAATGACAGCACTAAATTCATACCTATCAATGATTACCCTAAGTGTAAGTGGACTAAATGCACCAATAAAGACAGAGTGGCAGAATGGATAAAAAACACAATCCATTTATATACTGCCTACAAGAGACAAACCTTAGACTTAAAAACACAAACCAAAACTTGAAGAATGGAAAAAAAAAGTCAAGTAAACAATCAAAAAGCAGTAGGAGTGGCAATACTAATTTCAGACAAAACAGACTTTAAAGGTGGTGACAAAGGATAAAGAACACTACATAATGATTAAAAAGTCAATACACCGGGAACATATAACCATGATAAATATTTACTCACCCAATGACAGGGCTCCAAAATATATAAAACAAACTCTAACAGCATTGAAAAGAGAGATGGACAGCTCCACAATAATAGTAGGAGACTTCGAGACACCACTTTAAGTGAAGGACGGAACATCCTCAAAGAAGCTCAATAAAGAAACAGAAGATCTAAATGCCACAATCAGCCAACTTGACCTCACAGACACACACACAACACTCCACCCAACAGCAGTCAAGTATACTTTCTTTTCCAATGTACATGGAACATTCTCCAGAATAGACCACGTATTACGTCATAAAGCAAGCCTTACCAGAATCCAAAGCATCACAATATTACAAAGCATCTTCTCGGGCCATAAAGCCATAAAAGTAGACATCGGTAGCAGAAACAGTAAGAAAAAGAATAATCAAACACCTGGAAACTGAACACCTTGCTCAAAAACTACTAGTATATAGAAGAAATTAAGGACGGGATAAAGAAGTTCATAGAACCAAATGAGAATGAAAACACTTCCTACCAGAACCTTTGGGACACAGCAAAGCAGTGCTTAGAGGTCAATTTATAGAAATGAATGCACACATCCAAAAAGAAGAAAGGGCCAAAAATCAAAGAATTATCCCTACAACTCGAACAAATAGAAAGCAGAAAAAGAAGCCCTCAGACACCAGAAGAAAGCAAATTAACAAAAACTAGAGCAGAATTAAATGAGATAGAGAAGAGAAAAACAATTGGAGGAGTTAACAAAACCAAAAGCTGGTTCTTTGAAAAGTTCAACACAATAGATAAACCACTGGCCAAACAAAAGAAAAGCAGGAGAGGAAGCTAATAACCCAAATAAGAACTGAGATGGGCAATATCACAACAGACCCAACAGAAATTAAAAGGAATCATAACAGGATACTATGAAAAACTGTACTATAACAAATTTGAAAAACCTACAGGAAACGGACAAATTTCTAGAAACACATTACCTACCTAAAATAACACAGAGAGAGAACAACTAAATAAACCTATAACAAAAGAAGAGATTGAAAAGGTAATTTAAAAACTCCCAACCAAAAAAAAAAGCTCTGGCCCCGATGGCTTCATTGGAGAATTCTACCAAATTTTCAGAGAAGGGTTAATACTACTACTACTAAAGGTATTTCAGAGCACAGAAAAGGACGGAATACTCCCAAATTCATTCTATGAAACCAGTATAACTCTGATACCAAAATCTGGTAAAAAAAAAAAAAAAAAACTCACTGCCACTGAGTCGATTCTGACTCACAGCGACCCTACAGGACAGAGTAGAACCACCCCATAAAATTTCCAAGGAGCACCTGGTGGATCGGAACTGCTGACCTTTTGGTTAGCAGCTGTAGCTCTTAATGACTACGCCACCAGGGTTTCCAAACCAGGTAAAGACACCACAAAAAAAGAAAATTACAGACCAATATCCCCCATGAACTTAGATGCAAAAATCCTCACCAACAGAATTCAACAACATATCAAAAAAATAATCACCATGACCAAGTAGGGTTCACACCATGTATGCAGGGATGGTTTAACATTAGAAAACAATCAAGGTAATACATCACATAAGTAAAAGACAAGAACCACATGACTTTATCAACTGATGCAGAAAAGGCATTTGAAAAAGTCCAAAACCACTATGATTAAAACTCTCAGCAAAATAAAAACAAAAGAGAAATTCCTCAACATAATAAAGGGCATTTATAGAAACCCAACAGCCAACATCACCCTAAATGGAAAGAGTCTGAAAGCATTCCCCTTAAGAACAGAAACCAGAAGACACGGATGCCCTTTATTACCACTCTTACTCAACATTGTGCTGGAGGTCTTACCCAGAGCAATTAGGCTAGAAAAAGAAACACAGGGCATCCAAATTGGTAAGGAGGAAATAAAACTATCTCTATTTGCAGATGGTATGACCTTATACACAGAAAACCCTAAAGAATCCACAAGAAAACTAATGGAACTAATAGAAGATTTCAGCAAATTATCAGGATACAAGATAAACATACAAAAATCAGTTGGATCCCTCTACACCAACAAAGAGCGTGGAAGAGGAAATCACTAAATCAATACCATTTACAACAGCCCCTAAGAAGATAAAATAAACCAAAACCAAACTCACTGCCGTCGAGTCGATTACTGACTCATCGCGGCCCTACAGGACAGAGTAGAACTGCCCCATAGGGTTTCCAAGGAGCGCCTAGTGGATCGGAACTGCCAACCGTTTGGTTAGCAGCTGTAGCTCTAAATCACTATACCACCAGGGTTTCCAGAAGATAAAATACTTAGGAATAAATCTAACCAGAGATGTAAAAGACCTATACAAAGAAAGGTACAAGGACCCAGCATTCCCACTCCTTGGAATATATCCTAAAGAAATAAAAGCCCACACAAATAGATATATACCACCATGTTCACTGCAGCACTGTTCACAATAGCAAAAAGACAGAAACAACCTACGTGCTCATCAGTGGATGAGTGGATAAACAAATTATGGTACACTCATACAAAGGAATACTATGCAACGATAAAGAACAACAATGAATTCGTGAAACACCTCATAACATGGATGAATCTGGAAGCCATTATGCTGAGTGAAATTAGTCACGAAAGGACAAATCTTGTATGAGACCACTATTATAAGAACTCAAGAAAAGGTTTAAACACAGAAGAAAACATTCTTTAATGTTTAAGAGGGCGGGGAGGGAGGGAAGGAGGTATTCACTAATTAGTAGACAATAATTATTTTAGGTGAAGGGAAGGACAACACACAATACAGGGAAAGTCAGCACAACCAGACTAAGCCAAAAGCTAAGAAGTTTCCCGAATACAACCAAACACTTCAAGGGACAGAGTAGCAGGGGCTAGGATCTGGGGTTTCAGGGGACATCTAGGTCCAATGGCATAACAAAGTGTATTAAGAAAACATTCTGCATCCCCCTTTGTTGAGTGGAATCTGCAGCATTAAAAGCTAGTAAGCTGCCATCTAAGATGCATCGATTGGTCTCAATCCCCCTGGAGCAAAGGACAATAAAGAACACCAAAGACTCAAGGAAAATACAAGCCCAAGAGAAAGAAAGGGCCGTGTAAACCAGAGACTCCATCAGCCTGAGACCAGGAGAACTAGATGGTGTCCGGCTACCACCAATGACTACCCTGACAGAGAACACAACAGAGAATCTCTGATGGAGCAGAGGAAAAGTGGGATGCAGACCTCAAATTCTAGTAAAAAGACCAGACAATGGTCTGACTGAGACTGGAGGGACTCCAGAGGTAATGGTCCCCTGACTCTCCGTTAGCCCAAAACTAAAACTATTCCCAAAGCCAACTCTTCATACAAAGATTAAAATGGACTTTAAGAGATAAAATGGTATTGGTGAGGAGTGTGCTCAAGTAGACTGGTGAGACTATGTGGGCGGCTCCCGACTGGAGGCAAGATGAGAAGGCAGAGGGGGACAGGAGCCGGCTGAATGGACACGGGGAATACAGGGTGGAGAGAAGTGTGCTATCACACTGTAGGAAGAGCAACTAGGGTCACGTTAACAATGTGTGTATAAGATTTTGTATGAGAAACTGACTTGAATTGTAAACTTTCACTTAAAGCACAATAAATAAATAGCAGATAAAGCCACACACAGAAAACTATAAAACACTCTCCTATCTCAGACTGAGAGCCTATTTTTAATTATTTCCATTTTTAACTAAAGGTAGGAGATATTTATTTGAAATTTTGTTTCTGCATCTCACTCTTCAAAAGTAATGAATTCCCCACAAGGCACCAATATTAACAGCTTTAAGTATGATAAGGGTGATACATTTATCCCTAGTATGTTTAGTATTTGCTTCAAAATAATATGGAAGACAGGGGAGTGGGTATGGTTACAAATAAATCAAGACAGGACACAACAACTATTTGAAGCTGGATGATGACTATGTGAGCAGACACTAAACTGTTCTAATCTATGTGTTTCAAATTTTCCACAATTAATTTTTTTATAAAGTAATAAATTCTGATCACTGTTCTATGGAATGCTTTGTCTTGCTTTTTACTTAGCTTCTTAATCATTATAAGTAGAATTTCACATTTACTGACATAGATACCATTTTAATATCTTTTCCTAGCTAGAGTAGAAAAATTCTGTTTCATAGTAGCAGCTAAAGGTCATATATAATACTGAAATCTAATCAGACAGACATCCTAAATATTCAGACAAAAAGAAGAAGCAAGCTGGAACCCTCAATAATTAATGGTAAGAATGTAAAATGGTACAGCCATTTTGGAAACCAGTTAAGTAGTTTCTTAAAATATTAACATACATTTACTATTATAAAAAACTCATTGCCATCGAGTCAACTCTGACTCATAGCGACCCTATAAGACAGAGTAGAACTGCCCCACTGGGTTTCCAAGGAGTGCCTGGGGGATATGAATCACCAACCTTTTGGTTAGCAGCCGAGCTCTTAATCACTATGCCACCAGGGTTTCCATGTTTCCTGTTAAAAAAAAAAAAAGCCAAACCCGTTGCCATCGAGTCGGTTCCGACTCATAGCGACCCTATAGGATAGAGTAGAACTGCCCCATAGAGTTTCCAAGGAACACCTGGTGGCTTCGAACTGCCAACCTTTTGGTTAGCAGCCGTAGCACTTAACCACTATGCCACCAGGGTTTCCACGTTTACTATATGACCCAGCAATTCCACTCCTAGGTGTATATGATGGTTAATTCTGTGTGAAAACTTGGCTAGACTATGGTGCCCAGTTGTTTGGTCAAACACTAGTCCAGATGTTGCTGGAAAAGTATTTTGTAGATGTGATTAATATCTACAATCAGTTGACCTTAAGAAAAGGAGATCACTTTCAATATTGTAGGTGGATTTCATCCAATCAGTTGATGCCTTTACAGTAAAAACTGAAGTTTCCTAGGCAAGAAAGACTTCCTCAATACTGTAAGATAGAAATCAAAACACTGCCTGAGTTTCCAGACTGCTGGCGTGCCCTGCTGATTTAGGATTCAAGACTGAAACATCAACTCTTGCCTGAGTTTCCAGCTGCCGGCCTGCCCTACAGATTTCAGACTTGCCAGCCCCCAAAGTCTTATGAGCCAATTCCTTAAAATCCTCCCCCTCCCTCCTCTCTTCTCATCATCTATCTGTCTCTCTTTCTCCACACACACACATATCCTATTTGTCCTGTTTCTCTGGAGAACCTTCGCTGATACAGTATCTACCCAAGAGAAATGAAAATTTATGAACAAACTAACACTTGCACAGGCATGTTCATAGCAGCATTATTCATAATAGCCAAAAAGTGAAAACAACACAAATGTTCATCAACTGGTAAATGGATAAACAAAGTGGAGTACTCCTCGGTAATAAAAAGAAGTACTGATATACTGCTACAACATGGATGAACCTCAAAATCATTATGAAAGAAGCCAAACACAAAAGACCATATCATGTAACTACATTTATATGAAATGTCCAGAAAAGGCAAAGCTATTGAGACAGAAAATAGATTAGTAGTTGTTTAAGGTTGGAGATGGAAATGGGGAGTGACTGCAAATGGGCAAGGAGTTCCTTTTTGGAATGATGGAAATACTATTTTAAAATTAGATTGTGGAAATGCCTGCACAATTTTGTAAGTGAACTAGAAATCACTGCATTGTACATTTGAAACAAGAGCATTTTATGGTATGTAAATTATACTACGATAATATTGAGGAGGTGGGGAAAGAAGCTGGAAGGAACAGGAGGACTACAGTGCCTCTGGGATAAAGGATGGATGGACAGATGATCTTAAAGTAGGTTGCCCAAAGTCTCACAACTAGATAGATGGCAGAACCAATGTTAAAATCCAGGCATGACTGCAAAATAGAAGCACTAGAAGCAATATATATTTTACCCAACTTGCAAGGATAAATCCATTCCACAAGTGAGGCAGTATATGGGACAGAAAAGTTTCTTTTAAAACTGGAGTTACATTTCACTGAGATTTAAATGAGGAAGAATCATACATAAAAAAAAAAAAAAATCTACAGAATGAAAAAACAAACACAAAATCCAAACGAGGCAGCAGGACAGAGCTCACATCTTGTTCACGACTATAGGAAAGCTAAAGCCCAATTAATTCAATGGTGAGGAGTGTTCAAACAAATAAAATTTGGCAGCTTGTCTCCATCACTGTCTCTGGAGAGAGGGTCTGACCCAGACTTGCTATAGTGCAGAGAAGATTTATCAGACTATCATCGCTTAATAATACTGGCAACTAACTGGCCAACTCACTTTGAGCTCATTCCAGGTTTACCAGTCAATCTTCAGATTATTATCTGTGTCTTATATAAAATTTGCTACAAGAACAGAATGCACTGATTGGTGAGTACTGGCAGCTCACTTCATTTGAAAATTTCATTTCTTAATGTATACGAATAATCTGACACCCTGGTTTATATTTCAGACTTGAAATCACCTGAAACCTTTATCACTTCTGGGTGTAAATAATAAACTGAACTTCTAAACGTATCAATTCTGAGAAGCAGAGTCTGGTACAGAATTCATCAAATCCTGCCACACTTACAGACTCATCAGCCGTCAGCCTTCCCTTGAGTCATTCTTTTGCCCTGCTGCATGCCTCTGAAAACTACAACTTATATTCTGTTTTACAAGCTGGATGGAACCCTGCTTAGAAATCTGCAAATGTACAAAATCTTCCCCCAAAAAATAATCACTTACACTCACATTTCACAGTTTACAGAGCTCATTTACCATGCAACATCCTCTGAGATGACCAGGGTATACATGCTTATTCCCATTTTCAGATAAAGAATACATGTGAGGCACTGAGGTTATAAACAATTTACAAAAGGACATGCTGCTAATAAACACATTAACCTGGATTAGACACCAAATCTTTGATCTCCGAATCCAGTAGTTCCTTCTACTTTAGATGTTGCAAGTGTCTAAAAGGCCAACGGAATAAAACCAAGGAAGTCTAAGTTAGTGCTAAGAAAACCAATGATTATTTCCTGCAGTCTCATGAGCAGTTAGAGAAACTCCTCTTAGAAATAAAATAGATAACTTTATAGATAAGAGATCAGGACAGACTGTAATAGAAGAAATGCTTACAATTCATAGGAAAGGGGAAAATAAAGGATTTATAAAAGAAAACTGAAGGACGTACAAACAGAACCAAATAGTTTAATTTGGAACTAAATAAATAATTTTAATTTTATATGTAAATGAAAACAAAGAAGATTCTTTTAGAATTTTTCAGAAAATCCAATGCTCTTTTTATATTCTTCATCAAAAGGAACAAAATTGCTTTAAATATGTATCGGCGAAGTTAATGATTTGGTTCCATTATAAATATGGTATTAAGAACTACACTAGGATCTAACAATTCCACTCTTAGATATATATACCCAAAAGAAATGAACATATACGCCCACCAAAACCAAACCCAAACCCACTGCCATCGAGTCGATTCCAACTCATAGTGACCGTATCAGACAGAGTAGAACTGTCCCATAGAGTTTACAAGGCTGTAAATCTTTATGGAAGCAGACCGCCACATCTTTCTCCTGTAGATTCAAACTGGTGGATTCAAACACCCAACCTTTTGGTTAGCAGCCAAGCAATTTAACTACTGCACCACCAGGGCTGCTGTCCACCAAAAGACTTATACAAGAATGTTCACAGCAGCTTTGTCATATTAGTCAAAAACTGAAAGTAACACAAATGTTCATGCACAGAAGAATGGATAAATACATTTTGGTATATTCATACAGTGAATACTGCATAACAATAAGGAAAAAACTAATACATGCCACAATATGGATGAATCTCACATATAAGATATTGCACAAATAAAGTAGGACAGAAAAGTACAAAACTAACTGATGGCTGTCGGAATCAGAATTGGTAGCGGGGTAATGACTTGGAAGGGCATGGGGATCCTTCTGGGGTGTTGGAAATGTTTTATATCTTGATCTGGGAGGTGGTTATATAGTATAGGTAAAAATTCACCAAACTTATGATTAGTACATTTACTGCATATATAAATGTCACTTCAAAAAAAGGTGTAAGGTATTTATTTGGTACTTGTTACACGACATAGAAAATTTTCTTTTAATATAACCCATTAATCCATTGCTGTCGAGCCAATTCCAACTCATAACAACTCTATAGGACAGAAGAGAACTGCCCAGAGGGATTCCAAGGAGCAGCTGGTGAATTTGAACTGCCAACCTTTTGGTTAGCAGCCTAACTCTTAAACACTGTGCCACCAGGGAAAATTTAAAACACAAAGCTACTCCAATAATTTACCTATAATTTTAAAAAGTGGTTTTATACTAAAATTAGCCCACAGTAGATTCAATCCAAATTATCACAAAAATACTTCTTTCAAATTATTATTTGAAAACTTACATCTTAATTTGCTGTATGCTTGTAAAGGCTGGGAACAGCAAATTTCAGGACAATATCTAGACAGATTTCAATCTTCTGACATCTTCCAGAAATACAATAATAATTAAATCCAAATTGCTCAGTGAACAGATGAGGTAATCTGCTGTGAAAGAGAAAAGTGGTGAGATCAGGGGGCTACAAGAAAGTAAACACTTTCAAGTAACTGCTATGAGGAATGAAAAAGAGCTGACTAGAACAAAGAAGGATAGGTTGAAGAGCATGAATTTTTAGTGGTTACAGTCTGTGAAGGTTGTGATTTTCTCTCGCTCTGCTCAGAAGGTATTGAGATGGCTCATACTCACAGCCACGTACATACAAGTCAGAAAGATGGACTGATCTGTGGTTTGGTTTCAGTTTGATGTAACGAGGAGATAAAAGTGCAAAGCAGTTAAACGTGTATCAAGAGTTAAATAATGTTCTAGGCTAGATAAGAAAATACAAGGCAGGAGCGGGTGATATTGATATATTGGGACAAAAAGAAGCGCCAAGGTACTAGCGGGCTCCGTAAGATTTAAAAGAGACTGTAAGAGTCTATGTTCAGAAAAACACTAAAAAACTCAGTAAGATAGGCAGAAATTCACAAATAGGTCTCCTATAGCAAAGTACCATTATTATTATTTTAGGAAATGAAATGCTCCTGACAATTCAAATTTCCTTTAAGGTTATTAGAAAGGTTCCAAATGGAAAAAATCAAGTACTTGAAGTACTTTAATTGCAAATCTACGTGTGCCTCAGCATCTCTATGTAAATCCAGTCATTTTTTTCCCAATATTTGGGATCAACTAAGGAAGTGTCTAAATTTCTTAATGCAAACAGTTATCAAAAATCTTCATGTAAACAAATCAGTCACCCACATACTAATATATATACTTAACTTGAAGTCTCATGACAAAAAAATTGTTTCCTATTTCTAGGCTCTGTCTAGCTTGTCCTTAGAGTGACACTGGTCAGTAACTATAAATAATAAATGACTAAAATAAATAGAAAAGGGGCGGCTGAAAAGATCTAGGAAAAAATAACACACTAATGGCATTAATCTCAGGAAAGAATGTTATCAGCATATCTGAAGCTATAATGAAATAATCTAATAAAAAGGCTTAAAATATAATAATCAAGCTTAACCCTATGGAGTTATTGCTATGGTTCAAACTGTACAATAGTTTTATCTAACCAATTCCAAAGGAATGTTTCAGGTGAAAGATGGGGACTACAGGAAGTCTAGAAAAGATCTCAAAGATCAAAAATCTCCAGCACCGCAGCTATGCCTTTACCTCCTGGGAACAGATCCATGAGGGTATCCACAAGTCATTA
Source organism: Loxodonta africana (assembly GCF_030014295.1). Classification (NCBI taxonomy): domain Eukaryota; kingdom Metazoa; phylum Chordata; class Mammalia; order Proboscidea; family Elephantidae; genus Loxodonta; species Loxodonta africana. The sequence goes on along the minus strand of NC_087367.1, from coordinate 41,583,213 downwards.
AGATAATGCAACTAATTCCTCTTGGTCTGATTCCATGTCCACCAAGCAACTGTCTTCTACTTTTAATTGACTTGTCATACATAAATGCCTACTGGGAAAGAACACAATATCCAGACAACATAAGTATCCAATTTACTTAGTATATCTGTATTTCTAAGCCCACAAAACTGAAGACCACTGCTGAATGTGGCCACCATCACCTGATTTTGACACCTAGTGAGAAGAGCCAATTAATAAGAACTATTATTTACTAAAAGGTCCAAGAATAGCACAAACGGTTTGCATTTGACTACTAACCTAAAAGTTGGCACTTCAAATCCACTCATCAGTGCCACTAAAGAAAGTCCTGGCAATCTACTTCCATAAGAGACTTCAGCCAAGAAAACTTCACGGAGCAGTTCTACTCTGTAATACACGGGGTTGCCATGAGTCAGAACTGACTTGACAACAACAGGTTTTTTTTCTTGTTGTTTACCATTTAGTAAATGCCTACAATATGCCAGGTATTCTACTAAATGCTCCACTAAGTTTCATTTGGAAACCCTGGTGGCGTAGTGGTTAAGTGCCACGGCTGCTAACCAAAGGGTTGGCAGTTCAAATCTGCCAGGCGCTCCTTGGAAACTCTATGGGGCAGTTCTACTCTGCCCTATAGGGTCGCTATGAGTCAGAATCGGCTAAACGGCACTGGGTTTGGTTTTGGTTTTTGGTTAAGTTTCATTTAATTCTCACAATAACTCTATCATATAAGTAATTATCCCATTTCAGAGATATCCACCAACTTCATCAAGACACTATCCCCAGCACATAATACTATGTTACGGAAATATAATAGGTGTTCAATAAGTATAATATTTGTTGAATTACAAACATGGTCATAAAAAAAAAAAGCAGTATCTGTACACAGTTTAAAAAACAAATGAGGGACAGTGGAGCCAAGATGGCAGACTACTCAGATATGCTAAGCTATCCTGCTGCAACAAAGACCTGAAAAAACAAGTAAAACAGATACAGATGTCAGTCCTGTAACCCTGAACCTTAAATGAAGGGGTTAAGTATTAGATCAGAAGACACTAAGAAGAAACTGACAGAAAAAGGTAAAGGAGTAAAGATACAGAGTAGAGGTTCCCAGCCAAAAGAACGACACAGCACGGCCATCTTGAAATAAAGCCAACAATCCTGCACAAAGAACACAGAAACACACTTTCATGGAATTTCCCATAGGAGACAGAGGTGCTGCGCAGACACACCTAGAGCTAAGTAACACCACGTTTGCTGGCTATAGCTTGCAAGGAGGGGCCCAGACTCTCTCACACGATAACCACAGGAGCATGCTCCCACAACCCCCACTCCTCTGGTGAATAGTGACAAGAACTGGCCATCCCAAAAACCCCGACTGCCAGGGATCACAGTACTAAACCACCCTACTGCCCTCCTCCAACTAATGCCCTATGCCACTGCTTTCGCCCACCTCTTCTGACTCTCTCCACTGCCCCACCAGACAGACCCCAGACCCCTCCACGACGGCTCTGGCCCCGGTCAGCCGTGCTCCACGGCCCCAAGCATATCTGGCCCAGACCCCAGACCCGCTGCCGCTGGATCTCGTCTTGCACTGACGGACTCCGCAGCCCTGAGCAGAACAGGCCTGGACCACAGATCCCTCCCCACTGGTCCTGGCCTGGCACCACCATGCACCACAGCCCTGAGTAGAACCGGCCCCACCACAGCCTCCAGAGCCCACCTCACCAAATAACAGCCCCACGCCATCATGCACTGCAGCCCCAAGCAGAACCGGCCCAGACGCCAGAACCCTCCTCGCCAACTCCAGCCCCACGCCGCCATAGTCCGCAGCCCAAGCAGAACTGATCCGCATCCCAGACCCTTCCCCACAGGCTCCAGCCCCACCCTGCTGTGCTCTGCAGCCCCCGAACAGAACTAGCAGACTCTAGACCCTTCCCCACTAATTCTGGCTCCACCACGCTGTGCTCCCCAGCCCTGAGCAGCTCTGGCCCGGACCTTAGAACTCTCCCTGCCAATTCTGGCCCCGCGCCAACATGCTCGATGGCCCAGGGCAGAATGGGCCCAGACCTCAGACCTCTCCCTGCTGACCTGGCCCCGCCAAGCTGCACTGCATGGCCATGAACAAAACCGGCCCCGTCCCAAGTCTTGGCCTGGACGCAGTTCACGCTGCAGACAAATGTCCCATCTTTGCACCTTTCCCCTCTCCCCCTCCTGTTGAACCATAGCTGAGTGACTGGTCCTGCCCACCCAGACAAGGTAGTGAAAACTATTGTGCCCACAGACGAGCTAGCAATAAGGCACAATAGCCCGCAAGCTGAGACACAACTAAACAAAACAAAAAAGCAGGATGAAACAAACCTACAATCAATAAAGAAAGAAAATAATGCCTGAATGTCTCAGAGACAACAGATAACATCAAAACAGAAAAAGAAAAAAAAAAGGACAAGATGGCTCCAGTAAGTGACCAAAATAAAGCACCAGATGACCTTCTAGCAGAAGAAAAGGCACTGAAATTACCTGACAGGAAATTCAAAAGTCTAATATTCAGGGCTCTCTAAGATTTAGGAAAGAGATAAAGGAAAACACAGATAACCTATGGAAAACACAGACAAGACTGACCAAAAAGGCCAAAATCAAGGAAAACACACAAAGCAATACAAGAATTCAGGAAAACAATACAAGAAAAAAATGTCAAAATAAATAAACAATCAGAAATCATACAAAAACATCAATTAGAACCCCAAAAGATCAACAACAAAATATCAGAAATGGACAAAGCAACAGAAAATTTGGGGAAGGAATGTGAAACAGTGGAAGACAGAATCAGCAAAATTGAAGACAAATCCATGGATACATCTTTGAAAAAAATCAGGAAAAAAAAGAAAAACAAAGCAAACCTAAGAACTATGTGCAATGCAATCAAGAGCAAAACTCTGCGCATGACTGGAGTTCCAAAACAGGGGGAGAATATGAAAATCACAGAGAGAATCCCTGAAGATTTCCTGACCAAAAAAAAGGGCCCTAATATCATGAAAAAATGAAAAGCTGCCCATCCAAGAAGCTCAACAAACCCCATGTACGATAGCCTCCCAAAAGAAAGTCACTGAGGCATATCGCAATCACACTCGAAATACCAAAACACTCTGAGAGCAGCTTGAGAAAAATGAAAAGTCACAAAGGGGAAACAGTAAAACTAATTAGTCAACAGAAACCATGCACACAAGAAAGCAACGAGATGACATACAAAAAAACTTTAAAGAAAAAAACTGCCAATCAAGAATAAAATATCCTGCAAGACTTCTCTGAAGTATGATGGCAAAATTAGGACATTCCCAGATCAACAGAAATTAAAGGATTATGAAAAACCGAACCAAACTTAAAAGAATTACTAAAGGGAGTCTCTCAGAGAAGCAACAACATCAGACAACAACCTGAACTTAGGACACAGGTTAGTATCAGCCAGATGCCGACCTAGGTAATGAACTCTTGAGGATAAAACAAAACGGAAAGATTTAAAGCAGGAAACCAGAGACATCAATCTGTAAGTGACAAAAACATCAGAGCGATAAAAGGGGGAATACACAGTGTAGGTATAGAACTTTCAAAGGAGGAGAAAGTTAAGGCGGTATCAAGTAATAAAAGACTGGTTCAAACTCAGGAAGTTAATGGTAAATCTCAATGTAACCATAAAAAAGCTAACAAACCTACTCATCAAAACAAAAAAGAAAAACAGTCTCAGTAAACACAAAATCTACAAACATGAAAGAAACGAAAAAAAAATCCACAAACAAAAGGAATTCAGCACAACATAGTGAGACAAAGAAAATGTCAGCAGCACAAAGCACTACAAAATGACACCAATAAACTCACACCTATAGATAATCACACTGAATGTAAACAGCTTAAATGCACCCATAAAGAAACAGAGAGCTACAGAATGGGTTAAAAAAACAGGATCCATCAATATGCTGTCTACCTTAAACACAAAGACATTAATATACTAAAAATCAAAGGATGGGAAAAAAATACATCTAGCAACCACAACCAGAACAGATCAGGAGTGACAATATTTATCTCAGATAGAATAGACTTTAAGTCAAAATCCACCACAGAAGACAAAGAAGGACATTATATGATAATTAAAAGAACAATCCACCATGATGACCTAACCATAATAAATACCTACACACCCAACAACAGGGCTCCAAATACATAACACAAATTCTAACAGCAGTTGAAAGAGAAATTGACAGTTCCACAATAATAGTGGGAGACTTCAAACGCCACTCTCAGTAAGGGACAGAACTTCTAGAAAGAAACAACAAAAATACAGAAGATCTAAAGGCCACAATGAACCAACTAGACTTCACAGACATATACAGAATACTCCATCCAACAGCAGCCAAGTATACATTCTTTTCCAATGCACATGGTACGCTCCCCAGAATAGACCACATCTTAGGCCACAAAGCAACTCTCAACAAAATCCAAAACACTGAGATAACACAAAGCATCTTCTCTGATCACAATGCCATTGGGAAGAAATTAATAACATGAAAAGCAAGGGAAAAAAGTCAAATCATGGAAACTGAATAACACCTTGCTTAAAAACTACTGGATAATACAGAAAATCAAAGATGGAATAAAACAATTTTTATAATAAAATGAGAATAAAAACATATCATACAAAAACCTTTGGGACACAACAAAAGTCATGCTCAGAGGTCAATACACAGCAACAGATGCACACATCAAAAATGAAGGGACAAAATCAAAATATTAGCTCTACAAATTGAACAAATAGAGAACAGCACTAGAAGCCCACAGCCACCAGAGAAAAGGAAATAGTAACGATCAGAGCAGAAATAAATGAAATAAAGAATAGAAAAACAAACAATAGAAAGAATCAACAAAACTAAAAGTTGGTTCTTTGAAAGGATCAACAAAACCAACAAACCACTGACCAAACTGACAAGACAAAAACAAGAGAGGACACAAATAACAAAATAATAAATTAAATGGGGAACATTGTAACAGATCTAACCGAAAATAAAAAAGGATCATAACAGTACTACGAAAACTGACAAATTTGAAAATCTGAAGGAAATGGACAAATTTCTAGAAAAACACTACCTACATAAACTAACACAAACCGAGGTAGAAAATATGAAAAGACTCATAACAAAAGAAGAGATTGGAAAGGTAATAAATAAAACTCCAAAAAAAAAAAAAAAAATCCTGGCACAGATGTCTTCACTGAAGAATTCTACCAAACATTCAGAGAAGAGCTTACACCAGTACTACTCAAACTATTTCAGAACACAGAAAAGGAAGGAATACCTCCGAACTCATTCTACAAAGCCAGCATAACCCTGATACCAAATCCTGGCAAATGCACCACAAAGATTACAAACCAGTATCTCTTGTGAATATAAATGTAAAGATTCTGAACAAAATTCTAGCCAATTTCAATATTCAGCATCATATCACAAAAAATAGTACACCACAACCAAGAGGGATTCATAGTAGTTATGCAAGGATGGTTCTACAAATACAATGCAATTCCTATCTAAATACCAACACTATTCTTTAGTAAGATGGAAAAACTAATCATCAACTTTGTATGGAAAGGAAAGAGGCTCCGGATAAGTAAAGTATTACTAAAGAACAACAAAGTAGCAGGCCTCTCATTACCTGACCTCAGAACCTGTTATACAGCTACAATGGTCAAAACAGCCTGGTACTGGTACAACAGACATACTGACTGATCAAACAGAATTGAGAACCCAGATATAAATCCATCCACTTATGGCCAGCTCAGTATCAAAGTCACTTCCAAAATTCACCCTTCAGCAAAAGATTAGACAGGTCTTTAAAACAATAACACACATGAGGAATATGTGCTTTGCAGTTCAGTCATGTATACAAGGCTAAATGGGCACACCAGCACAAAACCAAAGATATGAAGACAAGAAGGAAGAGGAAAACTGGATGAAACGGAAACAGGGAACCCAGGGTAGGAAGGGGAGACTGTTGACACATTGTGGGGTTGGCAACCAATGTCCCAAAACAATGTGTATTAATTGTTTAATGAGAAACAAATTTGCTCTGTAAACTTTCACCTAAAGCACAATTTAAAAAAAAAAAGGAAATTCATTAAGTACTTCACTGCACATTGCACAGCTGACAGGCATGCACCTGAAATCCATACGTGATCCCAAAGCCTGCATTCTTTTCACTATGCCTTACAAAAATGCAAAGATTTTGCCTTCAGCATGTCTCTGTCTCCTCACTAGCTTTAATGGTGTATTTTAAGCAATTCAAAAACAAACATTTCAAATTTAGTATTAACCTTTAATAACAAAAGAAAAAAAATTTCTCACCAAGGATGAAATCTTTTACCACTTTCATCTTTTCTTTAGTAATTCTGCTGAAAATTAGGCTGTACTTTGTGAACCACCTTCAGTTTTCTGTAGGAGGTAAAAAAAATTTCTAATTGTTCTTGTGCATCTCCCCTCCCCATTCCAATTACTCTAATTACCTGTATTTCAGTTGTACGAATGGTTTTCTTTAAATGGTTAAAATATTTGTAATACAGTAACAGTAAAGCATTTTCTAATTATGCTATTATTAATACACACAGTATGATAGTTTTTTTTAGTAATTATGTGAGCTAAACCATTTTGTCCCCCTTGAGTCCAAAAGTATGTAATATTGATAATCAGTTAAAGTCAGAGATATACCTGGGGCAACCCTAATATTTTCTAAGTGTAGTTATAGTTCAAAATTGCACAAGGAAATTCCATTCTCAAAAAAAATTTTTTTAATATAAAAAAATTCCATTCTCTTTATTCACAAACAGGAATCTTTTTTTACCTTTTTAAACCTCAAATTAAAAAAAAAAAAGTATATGATAAAAAAATTCTAACCATTAAAAAAAAAATCATTTAGTGAAAAGTAAGTCTTGCTTCCACCTCTGACCATCGTTTTCCCAGCCACCCTTCCTAGTGGCAAGCACTACCAACTTCCAGTGTCTCCTCGCAGAGATGATATTCACACAAGAAACAAAAGCATATATAGATATTCCTCTTTTTATACATATACAAGCCTTTAAACACCTTGTCCCGCATCTTGCTAACATTCAGCATTTACATGTTAATAATAGCTAGCACTTACTTAAACTATTGTACCAGGGAAGCTCTTTACATTTTCATTCAATCCTTGTAACAATCCTTTAAGGTACTTACTATTATCCCCTTCTTAGAGCTGAAAAAACTGAAGTTCAATGATAGGAAATGACTTGTCCATAATCACAAACCCAATAAATAAAGAAACTAGGCTGCAAACTAATTTTCTTCAGTTTCAGCTTGAACTTGCATATGAGCAACTGATGGCTTGTTCCACTGTCAGCCCCTGGCCTTGTTCTGACTGATGATACTGAGCTTTCCCATCGTCTCCCTCCACAGACGTAGCTGACGTGGATCCTGTGCATTACATCTGGCGAGGTCCACGTATATAGTCGACGTTTATGTTGGTGAAAAAGGTATCTGCAATGAAGAAGTCATGGGTCTTGCAAAATTCAATCCTACGATCTCCGGAATTGTTTCTATCACCAAGGCTATATTTTCCAACTACCAATCCTCCTTCTTTGTTTCCAACTTTCACATTCCAATCACCAGTAATTACCAACAAATCCTAACTGCATGTTTGATGAATTTCAGACAGCAGAAGTTGGTAAAAATCTTCAATTTCTTCATCTTTGGCCTTAGAGGTTGGTGCGTATATTTGAATAACAATTGTATTAACTGGTCTTCCTTGTAGGCGTATGGATATTATCCTATCACTGACAGTGTTGTACTTCAAGATACATCTTGAAATGTTCTCTTTGATGATGAATGCAATGCCATTCCTCAAGTTGTCGTTCCCAGCATAGTGGACTATATGATCGCCCAATTCAAAATGGCCAATACCAGTCCATATCAGCTCACTAATGCCTAGAATATCGATGTTTATGCGTTCCATTTCATTTTATGACTTCCAATTTTTCTAGATTCATACTTCGTACATCCCACATTCCAATTATTAATGGATGTTTGCAGCTGTTTCTTCTCAGTTTGTGTCATGCCAAATCAGCAAATGAAGGTCCTGAAAGCTTGACTCCATCCACTTCATGAACATCGACTCTACTTTGAGGAGGCAGCTCTTCCCCAGTCGTATCTTGAGTGCTTTCCAATCTGAGGGGCGCATCTCCTGGCACTATATCAGACAATGTTTCACTGCTATTCATAAGGTTTTCAGTGGCTAATTCTTTTCAGAAGCAGACTGCTGGATCCTTCTTTCTAGTCTTAGTCTGGAAGCTCAGCTGAAACCTGTCTACCATGGGGTGACTCCGCTGGTATTTGAATACCAGAGGCACAGCTTCCAGCATCACAGCAACACACAAGCCCCCACAGTACGACAAATTTACACTATACCTATTCAATGTGTATGCTGAGCAAATAATCCAAGAAATGGGACTAGGCTTGAAGGAAGACTCATTAACAACCTGTGATATGCAGGTGACAAAGCTTTGCTTGCTGAAAGTGAAGAGGACTCAAAGCACTTACTGATGAAGATCAAAGGCTACAGTCTTCAGTATGGATTACACCTCAACACAAAGAAAACAAAAATCCACACAACTGGACCATTAAGCAACATCATGACAAACAGAAAAAAGACTGACATTGTCAAGGATTTCATTTCATTTGGATCCACAATCAATGCCCATGGAAGCAGCAGTCAAGAAACCAAAAGATGCATTGCATTGGGCAAATCTACTGCAAAAGGCCTCCAAAGTGTTGAAAAGCAAAGATGCCATCATGAAGACTAAGGTGCACCTGACCCAAGCCATGGTGTTTTCAATCACCTCATATGCATGAGAGAGCTGGACAATGAATAAGAAAGATCAAAGAAGAATGAAACCTCTGAATTGTGGTGTTGGAGAAGAATATTGAATATACCATGGACTGCGAAAAGAATGAACAAATCTCTCTCGGAAGAAATGTGACCAGAATGCTCCTTACAGGCAAGGATGGCGAGACTATATCTCACATACTTTGGACGAGTTGGCAGAAGGGATCAGTCCCTGGAGAAGGATGTCATGCTCAGTAAAGAAGACGTAGACCCTTAACGAGATGGACTGATACAGTGGCTGCAACAATGGGCTTAAGCGTAACAATTGTGAGGACAGTGCAGGACCAGGCAGTGTTTCATTCTGTCGTAGACAGGGTCAATATGAGTCAGAACCAACTCAATGGCACCTAACAACAACAACAACAGGCCTGCAAACTTACATTTGCCTAATTCCCAAATTGTGTTCCCAACTCACAACTACCTCCCTGCTATTTTCAAAAATAGTTTACCACTTCCATTTTGAAAATTAACAGATTTCAAGGTGTTACTACCTGAAATTGTGACAGTGTTTTTGGCAAAATTTAGGTCTACTGGATAAATCGGTGGTTGTTATTAGCTGCATGCTATCAAGTGGATTCCAATTCATGGTGACCCCATGTGTACAGAATAGAATCGCTCCATAGGGTTTTCAAGGCTTACAGAAGCAGATCACCAGGCCTATCTTCCAAGGTGCCTCTGAGTGGGTCTGAACTGCCAACCTTTCTGCTATTACTCGAGCACTTAACCGTCTGCACCAACCAAGAACTCCTCATTGGGTGAATCTAGATTATTCAAATTTGGTTGAGTTTAACTACTATTTATTGAGTGTCAATACTTTGCCCACCACTGTGCTATGGTGCTATGGACCACCCAAAAGGAGCATGTCCCTAACCTGAAGATTCTTTTAATACAGACCAGATAGTGACATTTGCATTATCGTAGCTGTATCACAAGATTAGTATTTACTTAAGTGCCAAACAAGTAAAACAAAGACATACTATGATGTTTTCTAAAACAACCAATGCGATTATTTTACTTTGTAAAGGTAATGTCAGAAAGAGATGATCGTTTGAGGCAATCAATTAGCTAAAAAAAAAAAAAAAAAAAAGGCCGCAAGAATAATATGGGGAAAATAAGAGAAAAAAATCACTACCAGATCTGACAGGAATGTCTGGTTATGGATTTGGACTAGAGAGTTGTAGCCGGTTTCTTGAACAGTAGTGGTTAGAGGTTTGGGTTTGCCTGTCAAAGAAATTACTGGAAACCCTGGTGGCGCAGTGGTTAAGTGCTATGGCTGCTAACCAAAGGGTCAGCAGTTCGAATCCGCCAGGCGCTCCTTGGAAACTCTACAGGGCAGTTCTGCTCTGTCCTAAAGGGTCGCTATGGGTCGGAATTGACTCAACAGCACTGGGTTTGGTTTTTTTTTTTAAATTATACACGTGGAGCCCTAGTGGCGCAGCAGTTAAGAGCTATGGCTGCTAACCAAAATGTTGGCAGTTCAAATCCATCAGCCACCTCTTGGAAACCCTATGGGGCAGTTCTACTCTGTCCTGTGGGATCACTTTAAGTCAGAATTGACTTGATGGCAACAGGTTTGGTTTGGTTATCATATACACACGTACACACACGTGTGCATGCACGAGCTACAGACATAGGGAAGTTTTTGTTTTGGTTGATAAAATTTCAGTTATCTGTTTTAGGTAATGATGACTGCTCTCCTAATATAATGCAGCAAAACTATTAACAAACTGTGTTCCAAAGCTATGTAAATTAACTAGAAATTATACTGCATTTTCTCCTTAGGAAATTAAAATACACTTGCCCATAGCTTTATTCAGTAGTAATACTGCTGCTTGTATTCGGAGGCACTCCCTCCATAACTCTCAAAACACACAGTGTTACCACTTTAATTTCATCACTTAGTTTACACAATATTGCCTAAGAACTATTTACTTGTTGTCCTCTTTGTCCATTCTTTCAAAAATTTCTACCATTGTCTGAACCTATAATTGCAAAGGCAAATTTTCATCCATTAGTGATCTTTAAAAGCTGAGCTTCCAGACCCCGGTGGTCATGGCCCCCAGACCTTCTGTTGGCCCAGGACAGGAACCATTCCCGAAGCCAACTCTTCAGACATGGATTGGACTGGACAATGGGTTGGAGAGGGATGCTGGTGAGGAGTGAACTTCTTGGATGAGGTGGACACTTGAGGCTATGTTGGCATCTCCTGCCTGGAGGGTAGATGAGAGGGTAGAGGGAGTCAGAAGCTGACAAAATGAACACGAAAAGAGAGAGCGGAGGGAGAGAGCGGGCTGTCTCATTAAAAAAAAAAATTTTGTCTCATTAGGGGGAGAGTGATTGGGAGTATGTAGCAAGGTATATATAATGTTTTTATATGAGAGACTGACTTGATTTGTAAACTTTCACTTAAAACACAATAAAAATTATAAATTAAAAAAAAAAAAAAGCTGAGCTTCCATAACACAGACTGTTCATGCTAATAGCAGTAGTGACATTAAAAAAAAAAAAAAAAAAAAAAACCCTTGCCGTAAAGCCAATTCTGACCCACAGCAACGCTATAGGACAGAACAGAACTGCCCCACAGGATTTCCAAGGAGTGCCTGGTAGATTCGAACTGCCTTCCTTTTGGCGAGCAGCTGTAACTCTTAATCACTACGCCACCAGGGCTTCCCCACATAGTAGCTTTGCATTTCAATGCCAGACTGTAGAATAGTATTTTAAAAGACATTTTGATGGTAGCCAAACTCAGCATATGTGTAACTAACAATGCAAATAACTCAACTGATGACAATGTGAACGGCTATGACTGAGTTTATGATTGAACACAGAATGACAGCCATGTCTCATTGCTACCCGGCCAACATAAATATAAAATGCTGTTGATTGTATGATGTATCCTGATCTCAGAAATGTTAAATTCAGAAAAAAAAATGCACATGTTAGGATGGATGGTGAATAGCTCCCCATACCAGGCCATTTAACACATAGGTAGTACTATTCATGGTACTAGTAGCACTATTCATCCATTTCTACCCATACTATATGTTAGATGGCCTGGTATGGTAGTTATTCACTATCAACTGTATTTCACCTCTCCTAACATGTATTTTTTTTTTTTTTAACATGTATATTTTTTTCCTTATTTTAACATTTCTGAGATCAGGATATATCTCACAATCAACAGCATTTTAAAATTATGTTGGCCAGGAAGTAATTAGACATAGCTGTCTTTGCCCTTTCTGTCATTGTCATGGATTGAATTATGTCCCCCCAAAAATGTGTGTATCAACTTTGCTAGGCCATGATTCCCAGTATTATGTGGCTGTCCTCCATTCTGTGACTGTAATTTTATGTTGAGAGAATCAGGGTGGGATTGTAACACCACTGTTACTGAGGTCACCTCCCTGATCCAAGGTAAAGGGAGTTTCCCTGGGGTATGGCCTGCACCACCTTTTATCTCTCAAGAGATAAGAGGAAGGAAAAGCAAGCAGAGAGTTGAGGACCTCATACTACCAAGAAAGCAGCACCAAGAGCAAAGCACATCCTTTGGACATGGGGTGCCTGCACCTGAGAAGCTCCTCGACCAGGGGAAGGGTGAGGACTAGGACTTTCCTCCAGAGCAGACAGAAAGAGAAAGCCTTCCCCTGGAGCCAACGCCCTGAATTTGGACTTGTAACCTACTAGACTGTGAGAAAATAAATTTCTCTTTGTTAAAGCCATCCACTTGTGGTATTTCTGTTATGGCAGCACTAGATGAATAAGACAGTCATGAACTCAGTCATAGCTGTTCACACTGTCATCAGCTGAGTTATTTGCATTGTTAGTTCCACACATGTTGAGTTTAACTACCTTTAAAATGTCTTTTAAAATACTACTCTACACAAAGAAATAGAAAGGGCCACATTAACTTCAGACTACATCATCCTGAGACCAGAAGAACCAGATGGTGCCCAGCAACAACCGATGACTGCCCAGACAGGGAACACAATAGAAAATCCCTGATGGAGCAGAAGAGCAGTGGGATACAGACCTTAAATTCTCATAAAAAGGCCAGACTTAATGGTCTGATTCTAGAAGGACCCCAGAGGTCATCGTCCCCAGGCTATCTGTTCGTCCAAGACAGGAACCATTCCCAAAGCCAACTCTTCAGACAGGGATTGGGTTGGACTATGGGACAGAAAATGATACTGGTGAGGAGTGAGCTTCTTGGATCAAGTAGACACATGTGACTATGTGGGCAGCTCCTGTATGGAAGGGAGATGAGAGGGCAGAGGGGGTCAGAAGATGGCCAAATGGAGACAAAATAGAGAGTGGAGGGAAGGAGTGTGCTGTCTCATTAGAGGCAGAGCAACTAGGAGTATATAGCAAGGTATATATAAATTTCTGCATGAGAGGCTGACTTGGTTTGTAAACTTTCACTTAAAGCACAATTTAAAAAATGCTGTTTATTATTATATATTACACTGCTGTTAGCTATTATCATATTTCATTGTTTTGCATCATTGCAGGGCATACACAAAACATTTCCATCACTGCACAGAGCTTTATTAGACAGCACTATACTAAACTATGAAGCAGAATCGACTTGACAGCAATAGGTACAGTTGTCTTTTTTATATATTAGACTATAGTTAGAATAAGGAGCCCTGGTTGTAAAGTGGTTAAAGCGCTCAGCTGCGAATCAAAAGGTCAGCAGTTCAAAGCCACCAGCCACTCTGTGGGAGAAAGAAGTGGCAGTCTGCTTTCGTAAAGATTTCAGCCTTGAAAACCGTATGTGGCAGTTCTACTCTGTACTACAGGGATGCTATGAGTCAGAATGGACTCAACAGCAATGCGTTTGGTTTTTCTATTCTTTTAATAGTTAGAATGTCTGATGAAATAATACTTATCGTCTTCCACAATTTTTTGGAAGTGTTTAGGAAAAAAATACTTTAAACCAAAATTATTTTTAATCTAATAATTTTGACATGTAATAAAGGACTAATATTTAGGTTTCAGTCCTATTTAACGAGCCAAAAAAGGGGGGGCGGGGAGTAGATGAGAGAGCCTATCTCTTCTATAAGGATATCTATCCTGAGGGATAACCATACAAATGGACTTTTTATTCCCTGTCAACCTTACATCAAGCTATCACTAAACTGTCTCAGAGAATGGTACAATGATTGCAAAAGAAATTAATTATATTCAAACACAATTACCAGTATGTTTAAAAAGCAAACTTAACGATATAACAACATATATGCTTCTTTAACACAGTAAACAATAAAATCTAGAGGTGTGTCTAGTACCTAACCTAATTTTAAAGTACTAATTAGGATAAACTATGCGTCGGAATCAACTCGACGGCACTGGGTAATTAGGATAAATTATATTTTCAGATATCTCCAACATCTCTAATATGAAAATATTTCTGACTTCTATTGATGACAAAATTACAGATATTGCTAATGCAACTATGATTTGTTGCCTACATTCACAACTGAAGAAAAATGCTAATTTTCAGTTAGAGGTTAGTAACCAGGCACCTTTATGCAGGCCACTAATTTCACAAGCATTTGCGGCAGCCCAGGCACCATGTACCATTAAAACACAAAGTAAAAGTACTTAGCCCAACCCTGGAAAGGAGGGAGAAAGGAAGGAAAGGGCAGAAAGGAAAAAAGGTTACTTGGGGATAATCCACTGCTGTCGAGTTGATTCCGATTCATAGTGGCCCTATAGGAGAGAGTCGAACCACCAACCTTTTGGTTAAGAGCCAAGCAATTTAACCCCTGCGCCACCAGGGCTCCCTTATTTGGGGATAGCACCACCTAAGAAGGGTCTTGATGCACCTCCACTGTACTTAAGCTTCAAGAAGGCAAGAACTGTATTTTAATGTCTTTATACCCACAGTGCATGGATCATTGCAGATGCTCAATACATGTTTGATGGGTGGCTCATTAAATTATATGGGAACACTTCCTAAATCTTTTTCATGAACTAAACAAGCAAACACATACACACACACGAAATCAAAAACTACAAACGCTATCGAAATATCAACACTGTGTTTGGTCTGTAAATGTACCGGACCTGTGTGTGTGCCATAATGTTGATTCCAACTCATAGCAACCCTGTATGACAGAACTGCCCCTGAGGGTTTCTAAGGCCTTAATCTTTACGGGGCCAGACTGCCAGGTCTTTTCTCCGAGGGAGTGGCTGGAAAGTTTGAACCCCTGATCTTTCGATTAGCAGCTGAGCATTTAACCATTGACCACCAGGGCTCCTAGCCAGCTGGAAGTACGAATTATTTTAATAGATGGCTGAGAGTCGCGGAGGCAAATGGAACCTACTGATATCACACTCAGGTCTTTCAAAACTGAAGATCTTCAAGCAAAAAAATCTCCATTACCTGATTCAGAGTTGATCTCATGATTTAACAAGAACCTAAAAACTGACAGAAATTTTGAAAGCTAGCTATCTGGTCCAACATAGAAATTTTACAGATCAGGAAACCCAGGCCCAGAGAATTAATGATTCAAAGATATACAATTAGGTAGTGGGAGAGCTGTAATTAAAACTCAGGTCTCTGACCCTACACTAGTTTTCTTTCATCTACATCATGTTGCCTTTGTTTATAAAATCTTAAATATCCATAACTTAAAAAAAAAAACTCTTAGTTAACCATGATTTTGTTTTCTGTACCCCACTTTTATGGAAGGAAAAACCTATCAACTATCATCTTATCTTGTCTGAGAACTTATTCAAAGAAAAAACTTCCAGGATATGTTTCGCTGTTGGTAAAAATTCATTCCT
Organism: Loxodonta africana; assembly: GCF_030014295.1. Taxonomy (NCBI): domain Eukaryota; kingdom Metazoa; phylum Chordata; class Mammalia; order Proboscidea; family Elephantidae; genus Loxodonta; species Loxodonta africana. The sequence continues at coordinate 41,567,451 of NC_087367.1, read as the reverse complement.
ACCGACTCCCTTTATTTACAGAATTCTACATGCAAAACTAATATTCATAAATAATAATCCCGATAAAGCCATCAAAAATTTTCAATTACCAGGAAAGCATTACAATGTCTTTCTAGGATGCAGTACTTTCTGAAAGAAAAAGAGCCTAATCTGAAATATGCTTAACAATAAGCAGAAAATTCTGGCTTTACCTCTTAATTTTCGATTAGCCAGAGTACCTCATCTTCTAACCATTCTCATTAATAAAATGTTAACTATTGTTAGCTGCCATTAAGTTAGCTCCCAACTTATGTACGGCAACCCCCTGCACAAAGGTATTGGACCACTACGATTCATAGGGTTTTCACTGATTTTTGGAAGTAGATCACCAAGCCTTTCTTCCCAGTCTGCCTTAGGCTGGAAGCTCTGCTGAAACTTGCTCAGCTTCACAACAACAAGCAAGTCTCCAATGACAGACAAGCTGTGGCTGTGCATGAGGTACACTGGCCAGGAATCGAACCCAGGTCTCCTGCATGCAAGTTGAGAATTCTACCACCACTGCCCCTAAAATCTTAACTACTGCTAGCTATATATGTACTGATGAAAATCAATTAATTAAAATTCTTTGGTTCTGGGATGTAACCTCACCATTTCTTTAGGTTATAATTTTCCTTATCTTTTAAGCTTAAGATTAATGCTCTTTGGATCTCTGTACAATACAGTACGTTCTAATGGTTAAAACCAAACCCACTGCCATCAAGTCAATGCCTACTCATGGTGACCCTACAGGACGGAGTAGAACTGCCCCATGGGGTTTTCGAGGAGCAGCTGGTGGATTCAAAATGCTGCCCTTCTGGTTAGCAGACAACTGCTTAACCACTGTGCCACCAGGGCTCCATTCTAATGCTCAGGAGCTAAATTTTAACCCCTACAGAAAACCATGCTTTCATTGTTTTATTGTTCCCGTTTCACACACGAGAAAACAGGTTTAGAGAAGTTAAAGAACCTGCCCAAGTTTACAAAGTTAAGAATGGGCTGAGTTAGATTTTGACAAAAGCAGTTTGACACCCGTGCCAGGAATTCTTCTGGACAATGGACAATGGCTTCCTTAGCCATTTATCATGTGACAGTGCTTGCTTTATCTGTGAATCTGTGAACTTTTTAGTTATCACTAATAGTGCACGGTACACAATAAGGCATTTTCTTCCCAAAAGTTAATTTAGGAAGTAACAATGAAATAGAACACAGCTTAAGATGTTCTTTAGCTTTTATATCTTGCATTAAGTCATAAGAATTTCTACACACTTGCTACTTTGTAATATTCCTGCTACAGAACAGAGAAAACCTACCTTTCAGTGTGTCCCAAATGAGATAAGAAAGATTGTCAATGTGACATAATCAGGGTCAGCTGAGCTTTAGGATAAAAGAGCAAGATAGGTAACTCAAAGGAAAGAATCAAGTCACATTCACGCCTGACCATGTATAAAAGTTTTTTTTTTTTTTCCTGCCTGAAATAGAAGAGACAGACATGTCCCAAACCCTCTACCTGGACCTTTAAACCAATTCAACAATCATGAAGAGACATGTTGCCAGACAGCCAAAAAACTGTACAGATAATATTCAATTATTAATGTTATGTTGATTAGAAAATAGACTGCTGAGCAATTTTTCTGACTCATGTTTCTGACATAAAAATATTATTTGGGGAGATCTGACAGGGAAAGAGTGTTTCCTCTTACCTTTGCACTTTATTCTTTAACAAATTTCATGAACTATCCCTGTTAGTCTTGTTGTTTTGGGTTTTTTCTTTATTCATTTGTTTTGTTTTTAAACTTTCTCAATAGACGCTGTTTAAGAGTAGAACCTATGTGTTTATCACCTTTGTATACCTATTCCACACTCCACCTGCTGCCACGGAATTGATTTCGACTCACAGCAACCCCACAGGGTTTCCAAGGCTGTAAATTCCTACGAAAGCAGACTGCCACATCCTTCTCCAGCGGAACTGCTAGTGGTTTCAGTCAAGTGCTTTAATCACTGCGCCACCAGGGCCCCTTTGTATACCCACTACCAGACATGAATTAGGCACTCAAATATTATTTGAAAGAATCTTAGCTGTATTCCCAACATAGAGATAAGACAACTGAGGTCTCCAGAAATTAAAGTCCTACCCAAGATCACACAACTATTACACGGTGGAATAGGGAAGAAAACCAAATCTCAGTGAAATAAACTTCAAAATGCAAAGGATTTCAAAATCCAGAAATGCGGCCGAGAAGAAAACAACCTTTTAAGAGATTTAGAGTCTGGGTTCTGAAACTAAGCCTAGGTTCAAATCCTGGCTCTATCACTCACTGGCTATGTGTCCATGAGACAATTAGTCTACATTATATAACATACAGGTGCTCTGATACCACAGTGATTAAGAGTTTGGCTGCTAACCAAAGGGTTGGCAATTCGAAGCCACTAGCTACTCCTCAGAAACCCTAATAGGGCAGTTCTACTCTGTCCTATAGGGTCACCATGAGTCAGAAGTCACTTGACAGCAACAGGTTTTTTAAATATAGCATATAAGCCTGTGCCTTACAAACACCATCACTTCCCAAACATTATGATGACAATAACAAATGCAATAAGTGATACACGGGGGGTGACAAATGTTTGTCATTTCTTTGTGAGCTATATCAATTATACAGAATACACAGAACCAAAATAAAGCTTAAAGAATTATAAAGAAACGCCCCATGTAACTACTACCAAGGTCAAGAAATAGAATATTCTAAAAGCTTCAGTGCGATGTGCTGCTCCCTAACTACAAACTTGGAAAATTTACTTAACCTAATTAATTAATATATTTTTTAATACCAATATAATATTTACTTCATAGAGTTATTGTAAAATGTTCACTGGTTCACAGTAAATGCTCAATGACTGTTTTGTTGTTGTTTTATATACACACATACACAAAAACAAAGACATGGAGAAAAAGAAAAGGACACAAGACTATAACCAAATTTGTTAAGAGCACAGAACTCACAGAGAAGCACAGTACAACATACAGCTGGAAACCTAGGTTGGGGCCATGTAGGAAATTATAGGTCACAGAAGAAAGTAACAAGGGGGGGATTGAGAAAATTCATTTGGCAGTTTTGGGAGACAGTTCTCTGGGTCTCCTGCATTTCTGCATGTCTTGAGAGCAGTGGCACTCACTGCCTTTGCTCCAAACTATCTTCTCACGGATGCTGTACAGGGAAGTCTTGGAAAATACAGTGTCTTCCTCAGAACAAAGGGCAGGCATGCTTAGTACCCACTATAAAAGATTCAAGTTCCCTAAACTTGGGATTCCTCTCCTGTAATGCAAGCCACCACATGCGCAGGTGTTGCCCAGTCCTCTTTACATTGCCCTGTGTGAACCACAGCTTAGAAATCTGACACAAATGCTTATACTCTCGATACTATTATTTCCGTTAATACATTATTCTTTACCTCTGACCGAGGAGTCACATGACTTCTACCAGCATCCATTAAATTGTGCCAGGTTAACTTGCTAGCCTGCAAAAAAGCCTGCAAGAGGGGTAAAAATCTCGGGCCCTTCACAGCTCTTGACAGGCAAGGGCACATAATAAATGTTCATTATAACTGAGATCATATTGTATTCTGTATTGCCAAATGGGTTAAAAAAAAAAGCAAGATTCAACTATATGTTGCCTTCAAGATGCACACTTTAAAAAACAAAGAAAAATAAGACGTTAAATAAATAGAAAAAGATACACTACAGAAATAGGTAGCTTAAGAAGGCTGAAGTGCTTATAAAAATGCCAGATAAAGTATATTTCAAGATAAAAAATATTACCAGAGATAAAGACAGACATTTCACAATGATAAACAAGGTCAATTCATCAAGAAGACATAAAAATGAAATTATATGCATCTAATAACAGAACTTCAAAATACGTAAGGTAAAAACTGACTGAATTAAAGGAGAAATAGATAATTCCAGTCACAGTTGTATATTTCAACATCCCTCTCAACAACTGATAGAACTAGACTAGATTGAACTGTGTCCCCCAAAAATATATGTTGTAAATCCTAATCCCTACACCTGTGGATGTAATCTCATTTGGGAATAGGATCTGCTTTGTTATCTTAAGGAGGTCATATTAATGCAAGATGAGTCTTAAACCAATCGCTTTTGAGATATAAAAGGAGATTAGGCACAGAAAAAAAAGCACAAATGGGGAAAGACTGATGTTACATGGGAATACCTCAAAGAACACTAGGGAATCTAAGACAAGGATTTTCCCCCAGAGCGGACAAAGAGTGCTTTCCCTTAAAGCCAGCACCCTGAATTCAGACTTCTAATCTCTGAATTGTGAGAAGACAAACTTCTATTCATTAAAGCCACCCACCTGTATTTCTGTCACAGTAGCTCAAGAACTAACAATTTCTCTACATTCTCACCAACATGTGATATTATCAGACTTTTTAATATTTGCCAATTTGATAAGAATAAAACAGTTTCTTCTTGTGGTTCTTTGAACTTTCTTGGTTATCAGTGAAATTATTATAATTCAGGGGTTTTCCAACTGTGGGTTGCTTTGAGTCATGATATCACTTAGATGAGCTGCAAGAATCATTCTTAAGAAAACTAAAAAGATCAGAAAATATCTAAGTGCACTGCATATGGGGGAGTAAATATTGTTTCATGGAACTTATTACCATGTGTGTTTGTATTAGGTCACAATGAAAAATGTTTTTGTAACTATGAGTCTCTAGCAAAAGTTTAAAAGCCATTGCTATAGCTGTTTGGAGTCCCACGTAAGCTCTCATGACTAACGAAAAGGTTAGCAGCTCGAACCCACAGAGAGACACCTCAGAAGAAAGGCCTGGTAACCTGCTTCCAAAAGGTCACAGTCCTGAAAACCCTATTCTGCTCTGACATACATGGGGTCACCATGAGTCTGAACTGACTTTTGGGTAACTAAGTGGTGCATCATTTATGCCCACAGCCCAGAAGAATGCATTTTTGTAAAGGAAGGACTTGAGATGTTTAAGTACTGACTGCCAAGAGCAGAGAACCTGAAGAGAAGAAAAAACTAAGGGAAGCAATAAGGGGTACATTTTATGGAAAAAGGATTGTATACAACTAACCATCCCCTACTTAAAGCTTACTTAAAACGAATGACACATTTCTCAATAAGACAAGGTTTCTCAGGCAACAATAAAAAGCAGAAACTGGGATCCTGTCCTCTCAACTACCCAAGTGCCAGAAAACTGACCTCTCTTTCTCTGTAGACACACCCTAATTCCTACATCAAGAATCATCTCATTCTGAGGCAGAGGCTGATGGAAGAACATCCTTCTAGGCCTCTGCTTCCTACCTCTTTCCCCTACAGAGTATCACAGTAGTATCATCTAAATTTCAAAGATTCGTATTTTAGTCAGCTGACAAAGATTTACTGAGCCTCTACTATGTCACTTTTCTAACCCTTTGGTTAGCAGCTGTAGCACTTAACCACTATGCCACCAGGGTTTCCTTTTTTTTTTTTTCTACTATGTCACTTTTCTATTATGGAATTAAGGAGGCGGGGCCAAGATGGTGGGGTACTCACATGCTTCTTGCAGTCCCTTTTACCACAAAGTCCCCCCAAAAAATTAGTGACTCAATTATATATTACAATCTAGAAGCCCTGAACATCAAAGACAATGTTGGGTCAAACTGAGCAACAAGGGAAGGAAGAGACAGTTCTGAAGCAGAGAGAATTTGCCAGACTTGACCTGGCCAGCACTCTGCAGGCTGGATCGGCTGGCACGCACATGCTGAGGCTAGCAGTAGCACTCAGGACACATTTTCCACACAGGGACACATTTTCCACACCAGGAGAAACCAAGAAGCGGAGAGTCTACTCAAGCCTGCAGAACCAGGGAGAAGTGGTGCTGAATCTGTGAAAGTTAAGTGAAGTGTTTAACCCACTGCGCAGGGTCAAAAAACCCTTTCCCCCTCTGGGAAGTACCAATCTCCCATTCATCTGCCCCTCCTCACTGCGCTCCTTTCCCAATCCGATTTCAGCGACTGCAGCACGCTCTGGTACAGAAGTGGGAACCGTCGCACAGCCCAAGCCGTTCTCCCAGATTTGGAGAGGGAACGAATTAACAAACAGGAAAAAAATACTCTGCCAGCTCCTCTAAGCCAAGAACTCAGGGCAGGCACAGCCCCTTTGCCTAGGCACAAGCATAAGGGGTCCACACACTCTGAATGCCTTTCACCCCTGCCTAGACCTGTGTGGGCCCATGTCAACAGTGTAGGCCCTTGTTAGCACAGTAAGTACAACAGTGTATATACCCAAAGCTTATATTCTCAACTGCAACAGCTAAGAGGGAGTGGCAGATTCGTGACATTTGACACTGCCCTGCCAATTAAGCAGGGTCCTCACCTACCCACATCAGGGGCCTAAGGAATGACTGCTCCACCCACTCCACCTAGACACCCATGACAGGAGTCTGAGAATAAGTGGTACCTCCCAATCCTTACACCCAACAGCAATGGGTGCCCAAAGTCCTACTGCAAAACCCACCCACTTATGTGCTCTAGGTAACAGGGACATGCCTTCTACCCAGGAATTCCAGGGCAGTCATCGGCCCCCTATCTTGCCCAGTACATAACTCCCTACTTCAACCAGATACCTGTGGCTACTCCAATCACCTCTACGTAGCCGTGCCTGTCTAGGTCTACAGGTAAGAACCTGCACCAAACACTTGGTGACGACAACCTGGACCCCAGAGCTGAATCCACACAAGAAAAGTAAATGTACTCCTGGGTTCACATACCTAGTTAACAGCTCTAACCACCTGGTGACAGGACATGAGAGCTTCAAAGACTCCAATAATCAAAGAAGCTCACATGACCAGCCCATTTAGGCACATCAAAACAAGCAGCTAGGACACAGTAAGCAAATATAAAATAAATATAATAACTTATCGATGGTTCTGAGAAAACAGTCAATATCAAATCACATAAAGAGGCAGACCATGATGGCTTCACCAAGAGACCAAAACAAAGAACCAAGAAACCTCTCGGAGGAAGATAATGTCTTGGAATTACCAGAGATAGAATTCCAAAGATTAATATACAGACCTGTTCAAGAGATCAGGAAGAAGATCAGGCAAAACGCAAACCAAGCTGAGGAAGAGAGAAAGCAACAGAAGAACTTTAGAAGGTTATACAAGAGCATAATGACAAATTTAACAGGCTGCAACAATCCATAGAAACAAAGCAAAAAGAAATCCAAAAGCTTATCAATAAAATTTCCAAAAGAACTCAAAAGAAAGTTGTAAGAGCCAAATTGAGGCAACTGAAGTCAGAATTAGTGAGACTGAAGATAAACCACTTGACACTGATATGAGAAAAGATCAGATAAAAGAATTTTAAAAACTGAAGAAACCCTAAGAATTATGTGGGACTCTATCAAGAGGAATAACCTACAAGTGACTGGAGTATCTGAACATGGGAGGGTAACAGAAAATACAGACAGAACTGTTGAAGATTTGTTGGCAGAAGACTTCCGGTATCATGAAAGATTAGAAGATATCTAGCCAAGAAGCTCACTGAACCCCGCACAGGGTAGATCCCAAAAGAAAGTCACCAAGACATATATTCAAACTTGCCAAAAACCAAAGATAGAGACTTAAAATTTTAAGAGTGGCTAGGGATAATTTTTTTAGGGATAAATGAAAAGTCTTCTACAAAAAAGAGCCAATCAGACTAAGCTCAGACTACTCAGCAGAAACCATGCAGGCAAGAAGGCAATGGGATGACTTACATAAAGTCTTGAAGAAAAAAAAACTGCCATCCAAGGATTATATATCTAGCAAAACTGCTTATCAAATATGATGATGAAATTAGGGCATTTCCAGATAAATAAAAGTTAAGGGAACTTGTAAAAACCAAACTGAAACTGCAAAAAATACTAAAGGGAGTCCTCTGGTTAGTAAATCATTAACCAGATAATAACCCAAGGCTGGAACACAGGACAGAACAACCAAATATCAACACAGATAGTTAAGTCACAAAAAAGAGTCAAAGCTAAAACTGAAAATAGGGCAACAGAGATATCAATGTGTAAAAGACGACATTAAACCAAAAAACAGAGACTACATTACATAGTCACAGAACTTCATACAGAGATGAAGTCAAGGAGATATCGAGAAATATAAGATTGGTTTAAATGAAGAAAAACATAGGGTAAACATTAAGGTAACCACAAAGGAAACGAACAATCCTACACATCAAAATAAAAAAGAAGAAAAACATAAAGACTCAACAAATACAAAATCAACAATAAAAAAAAAATAAGAAAACACATAAAGAAAAACTCAGCACAGAAAATTAAGTGGAACAAAGAAACTATCAACAACACAAAAAAGACATTAAAATGACCACACTAAACTCATGCCTATCCATAATCATGCTGAATGTAAATGGACTAAATGCACCAATAAAGAAACAGAGAGTGGCAGAATAGATTAAAAAAAAAAAAAAAAAAAGCATGATCTGTGTATATGCTGCCTACAAAAGACATACTTTAGACTCAAAGTCACAAACAAACTAAAACTCAAAGGATGGGAAAAAAGGTTTCAAGGAAACAACAATCAAAAAAGAGTGGCTAGCCCCCAAGAAGATAAAATACTTAGGAATGAATCTTACCAGAGATATAAAAGACTTATACAAAGAAAACTACAGTACACTTCTGCAAGAAACCAAGAGAGACTTACTTAAGTGGAAAAACGTACCTTGTTCATGGATAGGAAGACTTAACTTTATAAAAATGTCTATTCCACCAAAAGCAATCTATACATTTAATGCAATTCCTATCCAAATCCCAACGACATTCTTTAATGAGTTGGAGAAACAAATCACCAACTTCATATGGAAGGGAAAGAGCCCCCGGATAAATAAAGCATTACTGAAAAAGAAGAACAAAGCAGGAGGCCTTACTTTACTTGATTTAAGAACCTGTTACACCACCACAGTAGTCAAAACAGCCTGGTACTGGTACAACAACAGATACATGGACCAGTGGAACAGAATTAAGAATCCAGACATAAATCCATCCACATATGAGCAGTTGATATTTGACAAAGGCCCAAAAACAGTTAAATGGGGGAAAGACAGTCTTTTTAACAAATTGTGCTTCCATAACTGGATATCCATCTGCAAAAAAATGAAACAAGACCCATACCTCACACCATGCACAAAAACTAACTCAAAATGGATCAAAGACCTAAATATAAAATCTAAAATGATAAAGATCATGGAAGAAAAAATAGGGACATTAGGAGCCCTGATAGATGGCATAAACAGTATACAAAACATTATTAAGAATGCAGAAGAAAAACTAGGTAACTGGGAGCTCCGAAAAATCAAACACCTATGCTCATCCAAAGACTTCACCAAAAGAGTAAAAAGACTACCTACAGACTGGGAAAAAGTTTTTAGCTATTACATTTCTGATCAGCGCCTGATCTCTAAAATCTATATGATACTGCAAAAACTCAACTACAAAAAGACAAATAACCCTATTAAAAAACAGGCAAAAGATACGAATAGACACTTCACTAAAGGAGACATTCAGGTAGCTAACAGATATATGAGGAAATGTTCATGATCATTAGCCATTAGAGAAATGCAGATCAAAACTACAGTGAGATGTCATCTCACTCCAACAAGGCTGGCATTAATCCAAAAAACACAAAATAAATGATGGAGAGGCTGTGGAGAGATTGGAACATTCATATACTGCTGGTGGGAATGTCAAATGGTACAACCACTTTGGAAATCGATCTGGCGCTTCCTTAAAAAAGCTAGAAATAGAACTACCATACGATCCAGCAATCCCACTCCTTGAAATATATCTGGAGAAATAAGAGCCTTTACACGAACAGATATATGCGCACCCATGTTTACTGCAGCACTATTTACAACAGCAAAAAGATGGAAGCAACCAAGGTGCACATCAATGGATGAATGGATAAATAAATTATGGTATATTCACACAATGGAATACTACGCATTGATTAAGAACAGTGAGGAATCTGTGAAACATTTCATAACATGGAGGAACCTGGAAGGCATCATGCTGAGTGAAATTAGTCAGCTGCAAAAGGACAAATATTGTATAAGACCACTATTATAAGAACTTGAGAAATAGTTTAAACTGAGAAAAAAATTCTTTTGTGGTTATGAGAGGAAGGAGGGTGGGAGGGTGGGAGAGGGGTAGTCACTAATTAGTTGGTAGATAAGAACTACTTTAGGTGAAGGGAAATACACAATACAGGGGAGGTAAGCACAACTGGACTAAACCAAAAGCAAAGGAGTTTCCTGAGTAAACTGAATGCTTCGAAGGCCAGTGTAGCAAGGGCAGGGGTTTGGGGACCATGATTTCAGGGGATATCTAAGTCAGCTGGCATAATAAAATCTATTAAGAAAACATTCTGCATCCCACTTTAAAGAGTGGCATCTGGGGTCTTAAACGCTAGCAAGCAGCCATCTAAGATGCATCAATTGGTCTCAAACCACTTTGACCAAAGAAGAATGAAGAACACCAAGGACACAAGGTAATTACGAGCCCAAGAGACAGAAACAGCCACATGAACCACAGACTACATCATCCTGAGACCAGAAGAACAAGATGGTGCCCAGCTACAACCAATGACTGCCCTGAGAGGGAACACAACAGAGAACCCCTGAGGGAGCAGGTGAGCAGTGGGATCCAGACCCCAAATTGTCATAAAAAGACCAGACTTACTGGTCTAAGACTGGAAGGAACCCGGTGGTCATGGCCCCCAGCCCTTCTGTTGGCCCAGGACAGGAAAAAAAAAAGAGTGGTAATATTAATCTCTGACAAAATAGACTTTAAAGCAAAATCCACCATAAAGGATAAGGAAGGACACCATATAGTGATTAAAGGGTGAATGCATCAAGAGGTCATAACCACAATAAATATTTATGCACCCAATAACAGGGCTCCAAACTACATAAAACTCTAACAGCAATGAAAAGAGAAAGAGCTCCACAATAACAGTAGGAGACTTCAACACACCACTTTCAGTGAAAGACATAACATTCACAAACAAGCTCAATAAAGACACAGAAGATCTAAACGCCACAATCAACCAACTTGACCTCATGGACATATACAGAATATTCCACCCAACCGCAGTCAAGTGTACTTTCTTTTCCAAAGCACACAGAACATTCTTCAGAAAGACTACAAATTAGGCCACAAAACAAGCCTTAACAGAATCCAAATCATCGAAATATTACAAAACACCTTTTCTGACTATAAAATCATAAAAGCAGAAGTCAATAACAGAAAAAGCAAAGGAAAAAAGTCAGCTATGTGGAAACTGAACAACACCCCACTCAAAAACTCCTGGGTTATAGAAGAAATCAAGGACTGAATGAAGAAATTCACATAATCAAATGGAGAATGAAAACACATCCTACCAGAACCTTTGCAACCAGCAAAAGCAGCACTCAGGAGTCAATTTATAGCAATAAATGCACACATCCAAAAAGAAGAAAGCGCCAAAATCAAAACATTAACCCTCAGCCTGGACAAACAGACAGCACCAAAAGAAGCTCGAAGGCACCAGAAGAAAGGAAATAATGAAGATTAAAGCAGAAGTAAACAAAATAGAGAATAGAAAGACAATTGATAGCGTCAACAAGACCAAAGTTGGTTCTTTGAATAGATCAACAAAATCGATAAACCACTGGCCAAACTGACAAAAGAAAAACAGAAGAGGAAGCTAATAACCCGAGTAGGAAATGAAATGGGTGGTATCACAACAGACCCAAATGAAATTAAAAGCATTATAGCAGAATACTCTGAAAACCTGTACTCCAACAAATCTGGAAACCTACAGGAAATGGACAAATTTCAAGAAGCACACTACCTACCTAAACTAACATACAGATGTAGAACAACTAAATAAACCTAAAACAAAAGAAGAGATTGAAAAGGTAATTAAAAAACTTCCAACAAAAAAAAAGCCCTGGCTCTGCTGGCTTCACTGGAGAATTCTACCAAACTTTCAGAGAAGAATTAACACCACTACTACTAAAGGTATTTCACAGCATGGGAAAAGATGGAATATTCCCAAACTCATTTTTGAAGCCAGCATAACCCCGATACCAAAACCAGGTAAAGATGTCACAAAAAAAAGAAAATTATAGCCCAGTATCTCTCATGAACACAGACACAAAAATTCTCAACAAAATTCTAGACAACAGAATTCAACATCAAAAAAAAAATTTTTTACCATGACCAAGTGGGATTCATACCAACTATGCAGGGATGGTTCAATACTAAAAAAACAATCACTGTAATCCATCACATAAATAATACAAAAGAACCAAGATCAATTGATACAGAAAAGGCATCTGACCAAGTCCAACACCCATTCATGACAAAAACTCTCAGCAAAATATGAATGAAGTGAAATTTCTCAACATAATAAAGGGCATTTATACAAAGCTAACAGTCAACATCATCCTAAATGGAGAGAGCCTGAAAGCATTTCCCTTGAGAACAGGAACCAGACAAGAATGCCCTTTATCACCATTCTTCTCCAACATTGTGCTGGAGGTCCTAGCCGGACCAGTAAGGCAAGAAAAAGAAATAAAGCGCCTCCAAATTGGTAAACGAGGAGTAAAAGTATCTCTATTTGCATATAATATGATCTTATACACAAAAAAAACCCAAAGACTCCACAAGAAAACTACTGGAATTAATAGAAAAGTTCAGCAAAGTATCAGGTTATAAGATAAACATACAAAAATTAGTTGGATTCCTCTATGCCAACAAAAAGAACTTCGAAAAGAAAATCAGCAAATCAATACCATCTACAATAGCCCCCAAGAAGATAAAATACTTAGGAATAAATCTAACCAGAGATATAAAAGACCTATACAAAGAAAACTACAAGACACTACCACAGGAAACCAAAAAAGACCTACGTAAGTGGAAAAACATACCTTGCTCATGGATATGAAGACTCAACATTGTGAAAAAGTCAATTCTATCCAATACAATGTACAGATACAATGCAATTCTGGTCCAAATTCCAACAACATTTTTTAACTAGGTGGAGAAACAACTCACCAACTTCATATGAAAAGGGCAGAGGCCCCAGATAAGTAAACCATTACTGAAGAACAAAGTGGGAGGCCACACTACCTGATTTTGGAACATACTGTACCACCATGATAGTCAAAACAGCTTGGTACAGTACAACAACAAATACAGAGACCAATGGGGAACAGAATTGAGAATCCAGACATAAATTCATCCACCTACAAGCAGTTGATATTTGACAAAGGCCCAAAGTCCATTAAATGGGGAAAAGACAGTCTTTAACAAATGGTGCTGGCATAACTGCATATCCATCTGCAAAAAAATGAAACAAGACCCCATACCTCAAGCCACGTACAAAAACTAACTCAAAATGGATCAAAGACCTGAATATAAAATCTAAAACAATAAAGACCATGGAAGAAAAAATATGGACAATGCTAGAAGCCCTAATACATCACATAAACAGTATACAAAACATAACTAACAATGTACAAACACCAGAAGAGAAACTAAATAACGGGGCGGTGGGGGGGTCCTAAAAATCAAACACATGCTCACCCAAAGACTTCACCAGAGTAAAAATACAACCTACAGACTGGAAAAAAATTTTTGGCTACAACATATCTGATAAGAGTCTAATCTCTAAAATCTACAATATATGCAAAACTGCAACAAAAAGACAACCCAGTTAAAAAATAGGCAAAAGAAATGAACAGATACTTCACCAAAAAAGATATTCAGGCAGTTAATGGATACATGAGGAAATGCGCACAATCATTAGCCATTGGAAAAATACAAATCAAAACTACAGTGAGATACCATCTCACCCCAACAAGGCTGGCACTGATCCAAAAACACAAAATAATAAACGCTGGAGAGGTTGTGAAGAGACTGGAACACTTAACCACTACTGGTGAGGATGTAAAATGGTACAACCACTTTGGAAATCAATTTGGCACTTCCTTAAAAAGCTAGAAATAGGTCTACCATACGATGCAGCAATCCCACTCCTTGGACTATATCCTAAAGAAGTAACAGCCATCACAGGAGTAGATATATGCACGCCCATGTTCACTGCAGCCCTGTTCACAATAGCAAAAAGACCCAACCTATGTGCCCAACAACAGATGAATGGATAAACAAATTATGGCATATTCACATAATGGAATACTACACAATGATAAAGAAAAACGATGAATCTGCAAAACATCTCACAACATGGATGAATCTGGAAGACATTATGCTGAACGAAATTAGCTGCAAAAGGACAAAATATTGTATGAGACCACTATCATAAGAACTCAAGAAAACGTTTAAACACAGAAGAAAACATTCTTTGATGGTTACTACAATGAGGAGGGAAGGAGAAGGAAATTCACTAACTAGATGGTAGACAAGAATCATCTTAGGTGAAGGGAAGGACAACACAGAATACAGGGGGAAGTCAGCACAACTGGACTAAACCAATAGCTAAAAAGTGTCCTCAACACAACCAAACACTTCAAGGAACAGAGTAACAGGGGCTGGGATCCGGGACCTTGCTTTCGAGGGACATCTAGGTCAACAGGCATAACAAAATTTATTAAGAAAATGTTCTGCATTCCACTTTGGTGAGTGTCATCTGGGGTCTTAAAAGATTGCGAGCAAACATCGATTGGTTCCAACCCACCTGGAGCAAAGGAGAATGAAGAACACCAAAGACAAAAGGAAAATACTACCTTAAGAGAAAGAATGGGCCACATAAAACAGAGACTCCATCGGCCTGAGCCCAGAAGACTAGATGGTGCCCAGCTACCGCCAATAATCGCCCTGACAGGAAACACAACAGCGAGTCCCTGACGGAGCAGGAGAAAAGTATGGTACAGAACTCAAATTCACGTAAAAAGACCAAACTTAATGGTCTGAGACTAGAGGAACCCCAGAATACATGGTCCCCGGACTCTCTTTTAACTTAGAACTAAAACCATTCCCAAAGAAAACTCTTCAGAAAAAGATTAGTTTGTACTATAAAACATAAAATACTTGTGGAAGAGTGTGCTTCTTGGTTCAAGTAGATACAAGAGACTAAATGGGCAGCTCCTGCTTTGAGGCAGGATGAGAAGGCAGAAAGGGATAGGAGCTCGTTGAATGCACGTGGGAAACCCGGGGCAGAAAGGTAGAGTGTGCTGTGATAAAATAGGGATTGCAACTAAGGTCACATAACAATATGCGTATAAATTTCTGTATGAGAAATTAACTTGAGCCGTAAACTTTCACCTAAAGCACACACACAAAAAAAATGAGGCTGTATCTCCCTAACAATTTTAACTCCTGCTTATATCCTGTAAAACCTAGTATCTTTAGCTAAAATGGTCCTACATGCCTCTACTTGCAAATATTTTGCTTCTTGGACTGTTAAACCATCCCCTGACCAAGCTTCTATATTTAACCTGTTTGTCCCAAGTAACTACCCTTTTTCATAAGAATTTCCTCCTCACACACTGCTGGACTCATCACACCCCAGCAATGTAAATCTCTTGCAGTACGTGTAAAACTACTCACTACTTTATAGGAGTGAGATCTTAAGCACTTAAATTCCTTAACTTCTTTGAGAGTCTCTTCATCTCTAAAACAACGGGCATCAAAGAATGGTGAGAATTACATAAGCTCTCCCTCTCATTGCCTTCTTTTTAAAAAAATTTTTTTTCATTTTCATTTCCTCTCAATGCAATAAAACACTTTTACAGAGGGAGGCACTTTAAAAATTCTCACTGATTTAAGATACTGGCCAGGAAATATAGGAATGGAAAAAGTATGAGGAAAAGACAAAATAAGTGAGGAAACTTATCAAGTGAGGCTATTGCTCTGCCTACGTCCTCTTCAGGAAACCCTGGTGGTGTAGTGGTTAAGTGCTACGGCTGCTAACCAACGGATCGGCAGTTTGAATCTACCAGGTGTTCCTTGGAACTCTATGGGGCAGTTCTACTCTGTCCTGTAGGGTCGCTATGAGTCAGAATCGACTCAACAGCACTGGGTTTTTGGGTTTATGTCCTCTTCATGAACATCGAGACTCTAAAAAGACAAATGTTAAGATACTTCTTTCCCCACGGGAGGCAGAATTATAAGAACCCCCAATGACCTGAGCCCTTGAGTATGGGAGAGACCTTTGGATATAATGGGATATCACTACTGTGACTGTTACATGACAAAGGGATTTTTGCATACGTAATTAAGGTCCCCAATCAGTTGAACAGAGCCCTGGTGGCACAGTGGTTGAGAGTTCAGGCTGCCAACCAAAGAGTTGGCAGTTCAGATCCACCAGAAGATCTACTCTGTCCTATAGGGTCAGTATGAGTCGGAATTGACTCAATGGCAATGGTTTAATCAGCTGAGAGAACTGCCACATTTTCTATCCTGGAGCCACTGGTGGGTTCAAACCGCCAAGCAGCCAAGTACTCTGACAACTGCACCACCAGTTGAGAAGGAGCCCTGCTGGTGCAGTGGTTAATGTGCTGGGCTGCTGACCAAAAGGTCAGCAGTTTGAACCCACCAGCAGCTCCGCAGGAGAAAGATGCAGCATCATGTAAAGATTTACAGCCTTGGAAACCCTATGTCGCAGTTCTACTCTGTCCTACAAGGTCGCTATGAGTTGGAATCCACTGGAGACAATGGGTTTGGTTTTTGGTTTTAATCAGTTGAGTAAATCAAAATGGAGATTATCCTGGGTGGGTCTCACCTAATCAGGTAAGCTCTTAAAAGGGAGTCTAGAATTCAATCAAAGCCCTTTGAAGCAGCAGTCAAGAAATCAAAGGACACATTGCATTGGGCAAACCTGCAAAAGACCTCTTTGAAGTGTTTGAAAAGCAAAGACATCACTTTGAGGACTAAGATGCATCTGACTCAAACCATGGTGTTTTCAATTACCCCACATGCATGTGAAAGCTGGACAACGATTAAGGAAGACCAAAGAAGAACGGATGCCTTTCAATTATGGCACTGGCAAAGAATACTGAATATACCATGGACTATCAGAAAAATAAACAAATCTATTTTGGAAGAAGTACAGCCAGAATGCTCCTTAGAAACAAGGATGGCAAGCCTATGTTTCACATGCTTTGGACATGTTATCAGGACGGACCAGTCCCTGAAGAGCGTCATCATACTTGGTAGAGGGTCAGCAAAAAAAAAGACTCTCAACGAGATGGACTGACACAGTGGCTACAACAATGGGCTCAAACATGGCAACAATTGTGAGGACGGCACAGGAAGAGGCAGTGTTTCATTTTGTCGTACTATGAGTCGGAACTGACTTGACAGAGCCTAACAACTAACAACAGAGGTCAGAGACAGAGAAGTCGGATAGACCTGCTCCTGCTGCCTGGATGAAAGCAAGCTGCCATGCTGTGAACTGCCTATGAGGCCACGTGGTAAGAAACTGTGGGTGGCCTCTAGGACCTGAAAGTGGTCGCTGGCCAACAGTGAGCAAAATGGTAACAACAGTAACAGCTGCAAGGAAATGAATATTGCCAGCAAGCAATGAGCTTGGAAGAGGACCCCAAGCCTCAGTTGAGAAATGCAGTCACAGCCAAATCTTAATTTCAGCTGGGTGAGACCCTGAACAGAGAACCCAACTATACCATACCAGACTTCGGACATACAAAAACTGAGAAATAATGAAGAGGTGTTGTCTATATCATTTAATTTGTACTAATCTGTTATGCGTCAATAGAAAACTAATACACCCCCTCAATAAGCTAGAGGACCAAGCAGCAAAAAAAAAATAAGGAAAGGAGGGTGTATCTTCTTCCCCAGAGTGCATTACATCGTTTCACAGCACTGAGATTATGAAGGCATTTTTTTTTATAAATCTACTGTCATGGAAAAAGATTAAAACTTAAAATCTACATGAAGTTTTAGCAATTACAAAGTGCTTTCTCACTCACACACATCTTGTTAAATAACTATATATCACCACCATATTAGAAATGAGAAAAGTAAGGCTCAAAGAGTGACATCCAAAAGATCACATGCCCAGGTGACGTTCAAAGTAAATCCAGACCAGGACTCTCCTCTACGCCACAACTTCTTTAATGATTTCAAAGAACCATTCAAATGAACAGTAATGGTATTACTCAATTCAAAAGAGGCACTCCTAACAGCAAGCATAACCACATAATACAATTTTCTATATTTCACATCTCTTTAAATATCCCTTAGTTTTGCCAGAACATCAAAACTAAAGCGGAGACTGGGAAAATTTTGCTTGAAAATAGTTTGGTTGTAATAATGACCATTGGTAGACCACTTCAATAAATATAATTTAATCAAAATGCACTAAGAAAATGTAAAGGAAAAAAATATGCAAAACACCTGTAGGTTTTCTAGAACTTTATTTGGGTAGCAATCTTTTGGGTAACAATCTGTTGTTGAGTATTTTCAAAAAACAAAATCAAGTAAGTAACTGGTTTTTTCAATGTTTCCCCCTTGGGCAGTTTTTTTAATCTGAATTTTTCATACATTGTGAATATGAGAACAGGGTACAATATATCATAAACAAGTCATTTTTATTTTCACTGTTCTGTATATTTCCATAAATACTACACCATCAGAATACGCTATTTTGTAAAGAAAAAACAAAACATGGAAACGAAAACGTGGAGTCACATTCAAATTCCAAATAAGTTAAAAATCACACAACTTTCTGCCAATTCAGATACTTTCAAACACTAACTATATTTGCTAACAATATGCAAAATATATTCCTTTCTAGTCCCAATCAAGAAAAGGAGTAAACTATTTTCATCACTTTAACACCAACTTTAGCAGCAAATAATTCCCTATCATCACATACAGCATTGTTTTGATTCTGTAAGGTTCCAAAACCATCTCGTGATTTATATGCCGGGGGCACGATTCCCTGCAATACGAGGAGAATCAATAACACTTCAAATGTGGGCGGAAAGGGTGACGTGACCATATTAATACCTGAAAATCTCTTAGTCCCTACAGGACACAAGAAGCACCCGGTTCGGATCCTCCAATCGAGGCCCAGGTCCAACTCCAGGCTCTTCTGTTTCCCAGCTCTTCACCCCGCCCCCACCCCGAGAAAGGAGGGAAAACAACTTTTATTGGCCTCATCTCCCCGGGGATTGGCAAAACTAGCGGGGCAGTGCTCGGGCCTGGACACGTTTCACAAGGGGGCCTCGCTGGAGCCAGGAGTGCATATAGCGGGAAAGCCGGGCACCAACGCACCCACTCCTCCAGTCGCTCCCCTTCCGCCCCACCCCACGAAGAGGCCTGGGCCGGCAGCCACTCCGAGCGACCCTCCAGGCCCCTCCACTAAGGCGAGCTCGTTGTCATGTGACGCGGCCGCCACTAAAAAGCCGCAGAAACGCAGGTCTGCGAGTGGCGGAGGGCGTCCGCGCCAGCCCGCCTCGGCCCGGCCCCGCGGGCGCGGACGAGTCGCCAGAGCCCGGGAGAGAGGACGGAGGGCGGGCTTGGCGGCGGGCCCGAGCGCGCCACAAAGGCTTCCATGCCCGTCGTCGTAGTGCCAGGGCGGGCGGGGGCACAATCTTCGGGGCCTGCGGGAGGGGTGGGGAGCGACGAGGGAGCCAGGGTTCCCGCCGCGACACAGTCCCCATACCCAGCGCCTGCACGGCCCGCGCCCGCCGCCCCGCACAGGCCCGCGCGGCCTCTCTCCCGCGCGCAAATCCCGCGCCCGGCCCGCCCGCCGCTCCCCGCTCGCACTCCCTCGCTCTCGCCCAGCCTCCATCTTGGATCGGCGCTTCCAGCCCCCGCGCCGCGGCCGCCGCATTCCCCCTCTTTCCCGCCCCCTGCCGCCGCTGCCGCCGCCGCCGCTGCCGCCTGCACTCACCTTAGCTACCCATCCGGGCGCCGCTGTCCGTCGACCCAGTTTCCCCCCAAAAGTCTCCGGTGTGTTATTCCCGATGTGGGGGGGTTGTTACGGGGTGGTCGCCGGGGGTTCGGGAGCGGGGGCCGCGCCTTCAAAGGAGCTGCAATCCTAACCCGCCATCTGGTGGCATTTTCCACACGCCAATGGCGCCGCTGCAGACTTGGGTCCGGACCGCCCTCTGCTGGCGGTGGTGCTCACTGCCTCGCTAACGGGACGGGCCTGCCCGGAAAAGGGAGGGGGCTGAGGCGCGAGCTCGGGGGCGCGCGCAGACGCTTTCCTGTAGGGACTGCGCGCACGCGCACCAGTGGGGCGGGAAACGTAGCCGCCGCGTGGCGACCCCGCCCCTGCACGGATCGCTCCCTCGGCTCAGCCAATCCTGGGCGGCGGATCCTCTCGGGGCGGGGGGGGTGCTGTGGACGGCTCCCGGACCGCCAGAGGTGGGCGGAAGAACGGCCACGGTGGCGCCTGCGCACGCCGCCCGCCATTTTCGGAGCTTCTCCGAGAGCTGAGATGGGGGCTCGCCTCCAGCCCCGGAACGAGGTACCACCCCAGGTCGCGAGGCCACGCTTCCCTGCCGCCCCGCCCGGCTTCTGCCGCCCCAGCAGACAGCCCCGGAGGCCCGTGGCGGATACGAGAAGGAGCGGCAGCGCAAACCGTGCTTTTCCCGCCTCGCTGCGGTGTGAGAGAAGGCCTGCGAGCTCAGGGTTGTATTAGTGATTTATTGTTGACAAGGGGCTTTCCCGGGCGTGGGTGAAAAGATTTCGAGAACTGTTTCGGACCCGCCTCGTCGCCGATTTGGACGGAACCCTGCAGCCCCGGGCCGACTGGTGTGGTCCCTGCCTCTGAAAAAGCAGATTCCTACCGTTGTGCCGGCTTCGCATAAGGCGGCAGCATTGGCTAGTTACTGAGAAAGGAGTGTAGCTAGACTGGGAATATATAGGTTCAGCCTCGGATTTAGATTCCTTCTCCCACGGACTACGGCGTCAATGGCCCTGAAACAGACGTGAGAATCCTTGTCTTCTAACTGCCAAAGGGAAATAATTGATCAGTGTGAGATCATGAGCAAAATATTCTATTGAATCTTGCCACTTCCCTACTCTCCACCCGCATTCTCTGTGGCGGTAGCTCCTACCTTTCACCTGCCCACTTTTCACTACGAAATAAAATCTTTACTATCCCGGGTAACCAGCCACTTTATGACTAAATTCTTTGTCGCTAGAGCCAGCTCTGTTTCAGTATTGCTCTTGAAATCACTCAATTCTATAGTTTTAAAGGCCAAACTCCAAATAAGTTGCCCCTATTTCTGGTTCGAGCCCGGTGTCATTGGCTTCTAACCTAAAGGTTGGTTGTTGGAACCCACCTTGAGGTGCCATGTAAGATTCCTTAAAGAAACCTTCCGGAGCACAGTTACACTCTTACAGAAGGGGCCACCATGAGTCAGTGGCCAACTCTACGACAGCTAACAACATTTCTGGTTTCTCCCCCAATGATCACTAAATGTGGCTTTTCACTGGAGTAAGTCATAACTGGGTAGGGTATCAGTTCGTGAACTCCAACTTCGACTAGACTCCCAATTATAATCAATTCTTTACCAATCTCTGGTTGACTTCCCACGTAGTCTCTGCAAAGACTATTTCTAGATTTCCAAGATGCCAGCCCAATGCATGCTAATAGGTAAACATCATCTAGTTTCCCGGGCTCAAAGCCCCAAATCCGTCTTAATTTTCGTCATAGAATATCCGTAGCCACCTCCTGTTCACAATCTCAAAAGTTCTCACCAAATTAGCCCATTCTCCGCTCTTCTCTAAAGCTAACCTGTTAGCCATCTCTTCCCACTTCCTCCTTCCACCACTACTTTTGTAGGCTCTTACTGTCTTTAGTGTCTTCTCATCTACTGGCTTATTCCTTTCTCTTTTTCAACAGTTTCCATTGTCTTTAAAAAATTTTTTTTGGTGTTGGTACTTGGTACATATCTACCTTCCTTTCACTGTCACATTTCTCATAAGAAGCGGTCACAGCCTTCATTTCCATCTTTTTTCTTAGCTTTTATCAGTCTGACTCCACAACAGCAAACAAACTACACTTTAAGATCACCAGAGTTCTAATTCACAGACCATTTTCTCATTCCTCATTTTCTTCGCTCACTCAATTCCCATCCCCTCTTGAAACTTTTCTCTCCTTTCAGACATCTTGATTTTACGCTGACCCTGTTCACTGGTCCTCTGATTCCTTTGCTGGTTCCTTCTCTTTTCTTCCATCCCATGGTTCAAACCCGTAGTTCTCAGTTCTTCTCTATTATATTTTTTCTCTTAGAACCAAACCCATTGCCCTGAGTTGAACTGTCCCATAGGGTTTCCAAGACCGTAATCTTTACAGAAGCAGATAGCCACATCTTTCACCCGGCGGAGGGGCTGGTGGGTTCAAACCGACAAACTTTCAGTTAGCAGCGAAGCACTTAACCACTGTGCAACAAGGGCTCTCTTAGAAATATCCCCAAAATACTGTTTAGTCCCGTTTTTTCCTTAACTAAGATTCTTCATGTTCAGCTGCTCCATATTTAAAATAGTTTATCTTATTAAAATTTCCTAATTTAATATCATAATTTCAGCTTAGTGTAGTGAGTAAGAGCATCAACTCTGAAACTAGACTTCCCTGTCACTAGCTATGTGACCTTGGGCAAATCTCTCTGTGCCTCAATTTCTTCAACTCTAAAATGAAAATAATAATAGTACCTACCTTATAGGGTTGTTATGAGTATTAAGCCAGTTAACACTTTTGTAGAAATGCCATTGGTGTTATTGTTATTGTTTTTATCTTGCTAAGAATATTTTAGCAATTTTTTAAATGTATGTACAAGGGCATGGGTAGTCAACTTTCTGGAGAGTGCATACCCCATACCCAGTGCCGTTGAGTCAATTCCAACTCATAGCAACCCTATAGGACAGAGTAGAACTGCCCCATAGAGTTTCCAAGGAGCACCTGGCGGATCTGAACTGCCACCCCTTTGCTTAGCAGGTGTAGCACTTAGCCACTATGCCACCAGGGTTTCCAGAAAGTGCATAGAAACCCGAAAATATTGTTAATCTACCCTCACAGTTAATCAATAGTTGAGCTAGGCTCAAAATTGTAGGGCCAGACTTCGCTCTTCAGAAAAGCCCAAGTTCCACCATATCCTCATACAAACCACTTGCTTTTTTTCTCCACTGCTTGAATCCGCCAGGTGCTCCTTGGAAACTCTGAGGGGCAGTTCCACCCTGTCCTATAGGGTCGCTGTGAGTCGGAATCGACTCGATGGCACTGGGTACTGGGTCTGGCTATGCTAGCTGAATCTCTTCCCTTCTCACCTCTGCCCACACGGTGTTGCCTTACTCCAGAATGATTGTAATAGTATTCTAAACAGTCCTTGTCCTTCATTCACCTTTTAAAAATGCAGTATTGTTTACCTATACACAAGCTTTCAGTGGCTCCTATGACTTACAACGTATAATCTACAATACTTACATACAGGGTATGCCTTGATCTTTTTCCAATTTTTCTCAACTTTGTCACTAATTCTTCATAATAGTTGTCTAGTCTGATTAAACATAAATGTAGGCAAAAGGCAGCTTCATCCTTTAGCTATCTTATAAAGTAGTAGAGGTCCCATAATGTGTTTACTTTGATAGGGAATTACACATTTCCCAGGAGCCTTTTGCTTCATGAAATTCTTAATCAAGATTCTAAATCTCTTGGCAATGAGTTTCAAACCACGCATTAGCAACTTTAAATCAGAAATATGATCAAAATACCGAAAAGAAGGATACGCTTCTTCAGACATATGCCCATTAGACCTTTATTTCAACTCAATCTCTTTGCCAATCTGGTCCAAAAGTAGACATTTAATATTATAAATAGAAAAATTGAACCAAAAGTTCAATAAAAGGGGCAGAATACAAACATATCATGAAGTGTTCTAACAATTTACTTTAAAAGGCTTTTTGTATAGCATTGTTTTACCTGGAGTTTTGAATTGCTTCTCTTCTTTGAATATACACCAAATCATGTATCTGAAAATATATTAATTATAATTAACATTTACTAACCATAACATGAAAAGCTGCACTTTATAACACAAAAAGCTACCTTATGACTATCTGGATGGCACAACTCCTTTAAAAATGTGGGTGAACTTACTTATTTTTCCTCTCTGGATAATATTAGCATGAAAATTTCAAAGTTACTGCGTTGACCCTAGAGCTCTGCTTCAAGTGAGAGACACTCAAGTCAACATTTGTTTTGATGATGGTAATAATGGTATTCCTTTCACAGAAAGAATTTTTTATGTAACATTTAATTTATGATTCTTCCCTTCTCCCTCCCCCTTTTCAGAGTTTTAGGTGCAGCTAATGGATATTTAGACCGAAAAGAGGCCTTCTGATCATGCTTTGTCACCCTTCATTTTCACCACTTCCACAAATCCTATGAACGTTGTAACAGTGCTTTGGGAGATCATAAACACTGTCTCGTTTTACTCCCCCCAAATCTCCTATTCTTCTGCATTTTTCATTTGGTTACAGGACATTCACTGTTGTTTGCATTGCTCAACATGCTAGACCTTTGCAAAAACAGAAATGATTTTTCCCTTTTTCTACTCTTGCAATTAAGGTGTACTGCCAACTGGTGGCAGTAATGTGCCATGCTGTCCTACCTACCAGGTTAAACCACAATTTTTTTCACTTCCTTTTTAGTACTAAAAACATAATTCTTTCTAAACATGAGCAATCAATTCTGTCCCAAAGTTGGTAGTAAGAGGGATCCAAAATACCTCATCTTTTAGAGTTAGTCACACTCTAGTCTCCAAAAGTAGAGGACCAGAACTGCTTAGACATTCACAAAAAGAAGTCTCCCAGAGGGCTGGGACTGCTGTGAGTAGGAGCTAAGTAAGTAAGTAAGGGTGGTTAAATATTATTCGGAGTAGAAAACGAAGGCTGTAGAAGAGTCATTTTTCTTTTTTTTTTTTCCTTTTAGCCCAAGTTCCTGGTGTCTTTGGAATTTTTACTTCATCCTTGTTTCAGAAGATCTGAAATGAGGCCTGGCCTACTTTGGGAGTCATCCTTGATAAAAACACATTGCCATTGAGTCAATTCCAACTCATAGCAGCCCTATAGGACAGAGTAGAACTGCCCCATAGAGTTTCCAAGGAGCATCTGGTGGATTCAAACAAAAGAATTTATGATGAAAAGGAACAATCTCTCATTCTAACCCTTTCTACCTCCAGGACCACTCTCTAGGGACTATACAATCTCTTTTACATGTTTTTGTTTGTTTATAGTAATTACCTCAATATTTCTAAATATGCTTGTATCAGCTTTAGACAACCTCTAATAGCTCCCTGCCATGTTGGAAACTCTATGGGGCAGTTCTACCCTGGCCTATAGGGTCGCTATGAGTCAGAATCAACTCGATGGCACTGGGTCTGGGTATGAAAGATGAGAATTTAATTTATTTATGCTAATATCACCCACTCCTTCAATATTTACTATAGTAATTTCAGCTCATTTGTGGGTTATCTTTGTAACTTCAAATAATATGCTGTAAAACTTCAGATAATATTTCAGCTCTTCATTTTTCAAAAGGAGATTATTAACACTACCATTCTTCCCTCTTGCCTTCTACCCACCTACCTTAAACACAGAACAAAATTCTAACTCAAAAAAAAAATAAAGAACAAAATTCTAACTCACAAAAAAAAAAAAACAAAGTTACTAGTCTGACAGGGACTGGAGAAACCCCAAGAGTGTGGGGTTTAACTCCCTTTGTAACTTGGTATTGAAGTCACTCCAGAGGTTCACCTTTCAGCCAAAGATTAGACAGGCCTCTAAAACAAAATGAGACTAAATGGGCATACCAGCCCAGGGACAAGGATGAGAAGGCAGGAGGGGAAAGAAAAGCTGGTAACAGGGAACCCAAGGTAAAGAAGGGGAAAGTGTTGCATGTTGTGAGAGTGGCAACCAATGTCACAAAACAATATGCATATTGTTAATGAGAAACTAATTTGCTCTGTAAACCTTCTTCTAAAATACAATAAAAAGAAGAAGAAGTTTACTGTCTTTTATCCAGAGGCTGACTCAAATTTGACAGACACCTGCCAGGTTAAGGAGTGGTCTTCTCTACAGGACTACTGTCATGACCACTCAAAAGCCATAGAAAGGAAAATGTACAGAGCATCGGAATCAAATGGATTCACTTCCCTGATAATTTGCCAAATACTTGTGTTTCATATTTGGGCCACAAACTTCTTGTATGAATGACTTTATTCTTTCTAGAGTTTTGAATTACTTTTTTTCCCTGCGTATTTTACCTAATTCATCATATCAAGTTTTTGCATCCTCCCTATCCTTTTAAGGAGCTTTTATGGAGGCTTTCTGGTGCCTACCCCTAATGAACCTTCGGCCTCTGCCCCAATTCACTCTAGCTCTTTAATTCTGCTGCACCCTGATGATTTTCCTTAACTGTGCTTCAAGATTGGAGTCACTTTTTCCTAGAATCTATGTCTTCTTTCATAATTTATCTTCTTGTTTATTTGGAGATCATCCTCAATAACTACTTATAAAAGAATGGAAGGTGAACTTTCAGTCTTTGGATATTTGAAAATCTTCGTTCTCTTGGGTCAGTGTAGCTGAGTTTGAATTAATTTTCCCTCAGGACTCTCAAGGCATTCTCAAGTGTATTCTAGTATTCAGTCGTGCTGATAAATTAGGTGGCAGTGTGGCCGTATTCTTAATAGATGACTAGTTTCTTAATCTCATCACCACCAGAAGCTTGCCCCTCACACATGTTTAATTTCCTTCATTCGTTGTAAATCATCTCTTTGTTAACATATTTTATGGAAATATGTCCAAATCACTTCCTATGATGTTTTATTATGTTTTTATAATCAAATCATTTCTTTAAAAAATAACTTTTTAAAAAATATAATACATCCACTGAATCTCTGAATGGTGCAAATTATTAAAGTGTTCAGCTGCTAACTGAAAGGCTGGAGGTTTGAGTCCACCCAGAGGTGCCTCAGAAGAAAGGCCTGGTAATCCGCTTCTGAAAAATCAATTATAAAAACCTTATGGAGCACAGTTCTACTCTGGTACACATGGGGTCACTATGAGTAGGAGTCAGCTTGACAGCAACTGGTTTTTGTTTTTCTAACACATGCACATGAGCAATACAAACAGTAAAAAGGGACAACAGTGCCAAGTTACTTGCCCATCCTTTTTCCCCTAGCATCTTTATTCTCTTCCTCAGAGACAGCCACTCTTACCCATTTCCAGAAGTTTTCAGGACTTTCTCTTCAATCTAATGTTAAGGCATTTCTAGGGATGAAAATTTAACAACAAGGTAAGTTATCAAGAGCAAAATTGCAGATTTTCCTTTCCAAATCAATGTAAGCAAGCACGGAATAAAAAATGAGTATAAATAGATTCTTTCAATGACACCTAGGTAGACATACATTGAGCACCTACTACTATATATGCCAGCCATTGAAAACCCTATGGAGCACAGTTCTACTCTGACATACAATAAACTGCATGTATTTAAAGTATACAATTTGATGAGCCATGACATATGTATACATCCTGAAACTATCACCACAATCAAGATAATTAACATATCCATCAACTCCAAAAGTTGCCTCATAGCCCAATTCATCCCCCACCCCCACCGCCCTTTCTTCATCCCATCTCCAGGCAACCACTGATCCGCTGTCTACTAGTCTGCTTTCTGTCACTGTAGGCTAGTTGCCTTTTATGGAACTGTACATAAATGAAATTATACAGTATGGACTCTTTTTCTGTCTGTTTTGTTTTATTCTACATAATTATTTTGAGATTAATCCACGTTGTTCATTCCTTTTTAATGCTGCTCTAGTATTCCATTCTATGATTTTGCTATAATTTGTTTATCTATTTATCTTCTGGGTGGTTTCCAGCTTTCGTCTATTATAGTAAAGCTGCTATGAACATTCAGACACTGTGTCTGTGTCTCACTGGATTTGGTCTTTAGATGGACTTAAAATGCTAAATTGCCTATAGAGCAAGGGCCCAAAATTCAAATATCTGCAGAAGCCAGGCAGGTAAAATAAATAAGTGGGGGGGGGAGAGGTGGGGGTGGTCTTAAAACGCTAAGTTGTCTTAGATGTTAAGAAAGCCACAGTTTTAAGTCTGGTGGTGAATGGCAAACTAATGCTTGTCCTCTGTGTTGGGGAGGGTGGAGATTATGACAAATTGGAGAACTTTTACCTACCTAAAGCAGGCAACAGCTTCTCAAACACAGCTGAGTGCTGCCATGCTGGATTTTCTTCTTTCTTTTTTTAAGAGAAAGGTCACAAATTCATAGTTTTAAGTGAACTTTCTTGGTTCAATTAATTTTTACAATGACACAGTTTTCTTCCCTTCTCAATTATGGAGGGAAATTAAAAGTAAAATCAGGAATCAGACCAGTGGAAATCAAAACTTTGGCTTGAGGAGGTGGAGCCAAGATGGCGGAATAGATAGACGCTTCCGTCGAGCCCTCATTACAACAAAGACCCGAAAAAACAAGTGAAACGAGTATATTTGTGACAAGCTAGGAGCCCTGAGCATCAAAGGCAAGCTTAGACAACAAACCGAGGGACAGGGGAAGGAAGACACTGTTCAGAAGCAGAGAGGAGTTACCGGACCTGAATCGTGGGGAGCCCTCAGGCACCATTCCTGCAGTGGCTGCGGTGGCGGTGGTGGCAGCGGCGGCAGCGGGCTGGTCCTAGCATTCCACCGCAGTTTCCTCAGGGAGAAGCAGCCAGTCACACAGCCCACTCACACCTCCGGAACCTGAGCAGAGGGGCGCTCTCAGCAAGACCTAAGTACTTGCATATATTTTACCATGCCTTCCCAACCCAGCTTCAGCGGCTGAATCCCTAGGCCTGAGATAGACCCTGATGAGCACCTAGAGCCATCCTCCCGGCCTTGGGGAAGGAAAAAATTTGCAACTGGGGGAAAAAGATAATTTGCTAGCTCCATTAACTGGGGAGCTCAGGACACAAGTGGCTCCTGCCCAGGCATAAACCGTCCATGGACCTTGAGCAACTTTCCCTTCTGCATAGACCTGTGTGGGCCTATTTTGGGAGAATAGGCCCTTGTTGCCAAACTCCAACCATTTCAGTGGTGCGGTGGAGAGGTGGGTGTTTGACGTTTGACATTGCTTTGCCTATTAAACAAGGTCCTCACCTACCCACAACAGGGACCTAAGGACTGGTGGCTACACTTGGGTCACCCAGCCACCCACGACAGGGGACTAGGGATAACTGGTACCTCCCAGTCCTTACAGCAAAATGTTTGGGTGCCCATGGTCCCTCTGCAGAGCCTACCCACCAGCATGCTCTAGGGAACAGAGACATGTTTTCCTCAGACACATTTGGGGGTCAGTTCTCAGCCCCCTGCCTTGTTCAGAGCGTGACCCCCTGCTGCAATCAGACATGGGTATATACGCCAATCACCCCGGCCCCTCTAAGAATGTAGGACAGAGCCTGTTCCACACACTTGATGATCAGCTACCTGGAAACCTGAGCTGAAGTCACACAAGAAAACTGAATGGACTCCTAGACTGATATACCTGATACCAGCTCTAGCAAGCTGAGGACAGGACACCGGAGCTCGAAAGGCGAAAATAAGCCAGCTCACTCAAGCAACCCATAGGGCTGTACCAAAACAAAACAAAGCAAGCAGCTACGACACAGTAAGCAAGCATAAACTAGTACAATAACTTACAGATGGCTCGGAGACAACAGTCAATATCAAGTCACATAAAGAAATAGGCCATGATCACCTCTACAGGCTCTCAAAACAAAGAATCCAGGGATCTTCTAGATGAAACTGCATTCCTGGAACTACCAGATGCAGAATACAAAAGTTTAATATATAGAACCCTTCAAGACATCAGGAAGGAAATGAGGCAATAGGCAGAACAAGCTACGGAAAACACAGATAAAGCAACTGAAGAAATCAGAAAGATTATTCAGGAACATAATGAAAAGTTTAATAAGCTGGAAAAATCCATAGACAGACAGCAATCAGAAATTCAGAAGATTAACAATAAAATTACAGAAGTAGACGACTCAGTAGAAAGTCAGAGGAGCAGAATTGAGCAAGTAGAAGCTAGAATTTCTGAACTCGAAGATAAATCACTTGGCACTAATATATTTGTAGAAAAATCAGATAAAAGAATTAAAAAAAAAATGAAGAAACCTTAAGAATCATGTGGGACTCTATCAAGAGAAATAACCTAAAGGTGATTAGAGTACCAGAACAGGGAGGGATAACAGAAAATACAGAGAAAATTGTTGAGGATTTGTTGGCAGAAAATTTCCCTGAAAGATGAGAAGATATCTATCCAAGATGCTCATCGAACTCCACATAAGGTAGATCTTGAAAGAAAGTCACCAAGACATATTATAATCAAGCTTGCCAAAACCAAAGATAAGGAGACGATTATAAGAAAAGCGAGGGATAAAAGAAAAGTCACCTACAAGGGAGAGCCAATAAGAATAATCTCGGACTACTCGGCAGAAACCATGCAGACAAGAAGGCAATGGGATGACATATTTTAAAAATTGAAGGAAAAAGATTGCCTGCCAAGAATCGTATATCCATCAAAACTATCTCTTAAATATGAAGATGAAATTAAGACATTTCCAGATAAACACAAGTTGAGGGAATTCGTAAAAACCAAACAAAAACTACAAGAAATACTAAAGGGAGTTATTTGGATAGAAAATCAATGATACCAGGTATCAACCTGAGACTAGAACACTGGGCAGAGCAACCAGAAGTCAACCCAGACAGGGAAATTAAAAAAAAAAAAAAAGCCCAACACAGGGCAACGGCGATGTTATTACATAAAAGAAGACAACATTAATAAAGAGGGACTAAGAAATGTAGTCATACACCTTCCATATGGAGAAGAAGATATGACGATACAAAGAAATAACAGTTAGTTATAAATTTAGAAAAATAAGGGTAAATAATAAGGTAAACACAAAGGAGACAAACTATCCTACTCATCAAAATAAAATACAAGGGAAAAACACAGACTCAGCAGAAACAAAATCAAAAACAACAAACATAAGGAAAGGACAATATATAAAGAAAATCTACTCAGCACATAAAACCAAGTGGGAAAAAGAAGCTGTCAACACACAAAAAAAAACATCAAAATGATAGCAATAAAGTCATTAAAAAAAAAAAAAAGTCATACCTCTCCATAATTACCCTGAATGTAAATGGACTAAATGCACCAATAAAGAGACAGAGAGTGGCAGAATGGATTTAAAAACAAGATCCATCTATATGCTGTCTTCAAGAGACACACCTTAGAGACACAAACAAACTAAAACTCAAAGGATGGAAAAAAATATACCAAGCAAACAACAATGAAAAAAGAGCAGGAGTGGCAATATTAACTTCTGACAAAATAGACTTTAAAGTTAAATCCATCAGAAAGGATAAGGAAGGACACTATATAATGATTAAAGGGACAATACACCAAGAAGGCATAACTATGTTAAATATTTATGCACCCAATGACAGGGCTGCAAGATACATAAAACAAACTCTATCAGCATTGAAAAATGAGATAGACAGGTCCACAATAATAGTATGAGACTTCAACACACCATTTGCAGTGAAGGACAGGACATCCAGAAAGAAGCTCAATAAAGACACGGAAGATCTAAATGCCACAATCAACCAACTTGACGTCGTAGACATATACAGAACACTCTACCCAACAGCAGCCAAGTATACTTTCCTTTCTAGTGCACATGGAACATTCTCTAGAATAGACCACATATTAGGTCATAAAGCAAGCCTTAGCAGAATCCAAAACATTGAAATATTACAAAGCATCTTCTCTGACCATAAGGCCATAAAAGTGGAAATCAATAACAAGAAGGTAGAGAAAAGAAATCAAACGCTTGGAAACTGAACAATACCCTGCTCAAAAAAGACTGGATTATAGAAGACATTAAGGATGGAATAAAGAAATTCATAGAATCCAATGAGAATGAAAACACTTCCTATCAGAACCCTTGGGACACAGCAAAAGCGGTGCTCAGAGGCCAATTTATATCAATAAATGCACACATCCAAAAAGAAGAAAGGGCCAAAATCAAAGAACTATCCCTACAACTTGAACAAATAGAGAGCAACAGAAGAAACCCACAGGCACCAGAAGAAAACAAATAATAAAAACTAGAGCTGAACTAAATGAAATAGAAAACAGAAAAACAGGTGAAAGAATTAACAAGACCAAAAGCTGGTTTTTTGAAAAAATCAACAAAATTGATAAACCATTGGCCAAACTGACAAAAGAAAAACAGGAGAGGAAGCAAATAACCCAAATAAGAAATGAGATGGGCGATATTACAACAGACCCAACTGAAATTAAAAGAATCATATCATACCTTTAGTAGTAGCAGCGTTAACTCTTCTCTGAAAGTTTGGTATGAAAAACTATACTCAAACAAATTTGAAAACCTAGAAGAAATGGATGAATTTCTAGAAACACAATACCTACCTAAGCGAACACAAACAGAGGTAGAACAACTAAATAGACCCATAACGAAAGAAGAGATTAAAAAGGTAATCAAAAAACTCCCAACAAAAAAAAGCCCTGATCCGGACGGCTTCCCTGCAGAGTTCTACCAAACTTTCAGAGAAGAGTTAACACTGCTACTACTACAGGTATTTCAGAACATAGAAAAGGATGGAATACTAGCAAATTCATTCTATGAAGCCACCATATCCCTGATACCAAAACCAGGTAAAGACACCACAACAAAAGAAAATTATAGACCTATATCCCTCATGAATGTAGATGCAAAAATCCTCAACAAAATTCTAGCCAATAGAATTCAACAACATATCAAAAAAATAATTCACCATCATCAAGTGGGATTCATACCAGGTATGCAGGGATGGTTCAACATTAGAAAAACAATTAATGTAATCCACCACATAAATAAAACAAAAGACAAGAATCACATGATTTTATCAATTGATGCAGAAGAGGCATTTGACAAAGTTCAACACTCATTCATGATAAAAACTCTCAGCAAAATAGGAATAGAAGGAAAATTTCTCAACATAATAAAGGGCATTTATACAAAGCCAACAGCCAACATCACCCTAAATGGAGAGAGCCTGAAACACTCCCACTGAGATCGGGAACCAGACATGGATGCCCTTTATCACCACTCTTATTCAACATTGTGCTTAAAGTCCTAGCCAGAGCAATTAGGCTAGATAACAAAATAAAGGGCATCCAGATTGGCAAGGAAGAATTATAAGTATCTCTATTTGCACATGACATGATCTTATACACAGAAAACCCTAAGGAACCCTCCAGAAAACTACTGAAACTAATAGAAGAGTTCAGCGGAGTATCAGGATACAAGATAAACATACAAAAATCAGTTGGATTCCTCTACACCAAGAAAAAGAACATCGGAGAGGAAATCACCAAATCAATGTCATTTACAGTAGCTCCCAAGAAGATAAAATACTTAGGAAGAAATCTTACCAGAGATGTAAAAGACAAAGAAAACTACAGTGCACTTCTGCAAGAAACGAAAAGAGACTTACATAAGTGGAAAAAGGTACCTTGCTCATGGATAGGAAGACTTAATATCATAAAAATGTCTATTCTACCAAAAGCAATCTATACATTTAATGCAATTCCGATCCAAATCACAATGACATTCTTTAATGAGATGGAGAAACAAATCACCAGTTTCATATGGAAGGGAAAGAGGCCCCGGATAAATAGGGCATTACTGAAAAAGAAGAACAAAGTAGGAGGCCTTACTTTACCTGACTTGAGAACCTATTATACCGCCACAGTAGTCAAAACAGCCTGGTACTGGTACAACAACAGATACATGGACCAGTGGAACAGAATTAAGAATCCAGACATAAATCCATCCACATATGAGCAGCTCATATGTGACAAAGGCCCCAAAACAGTTAAATGGGGAAAAGACAGTCTTTTTAACAAATGATGCTTCCATAACTGGATATCCATCTGCAAAAAAATGAAACAAGACCCATACCTCACTCCATGCACAAAAACTAACTCAAAATGGATCAAAGACCTAAATATAAAATCTAAAATGATAAAGATCATGGAAGAAAAAACAGGGACAATGTTAGGAGCCCTGATACATGGCATAAACAGTATAGAAAACATTATAAAGAACATAGAAGAAAAACTAGACAACTCAGAGCTCCTAAAAATCAAACACCTGTGCTCATCCAAAGACTTCACCAAAAGAGTAGAAAGACTGCCTACACACCGAGAAAAAGTTTTTAGCTATTACATTTCTGATCAGCGCCTGATCTCTAAAATCTACATAATACTGCAAAAACTCAACTGCAAAAAGACAAATAACCCAATTAAAAAATGGGCAAAAGATATGAATAGACACTTCACTAAAGAAGACATTCACGTAGCTAACAGATATATGAGGAAATGTTTACGATCATTAGCCATTAGAGAAATGCAGATCAAAACTACAACGAGATTTCATCTCACTCCAACGAGGCTGGCATTAATCCAAAAAACACAAAATAATAAATGTTGGAGAGGCTGTGGAGAGATTGGAACACTTCTACACCGCTGGTGGGAATGTCAAATGGTACAACCACTTTGGAAATCGATTTGGCGCTTCCTTAAAAAGCTAGAAATAGAACTACCATACGATCCAGCAATCCCACTCCTTGGAATATATCTTAGAGAAATAAGAGCCTTTATACGAACAAATATATGCACACCCATGTTTATTGCAGCACTGTTTACAATAGCAAGAAGATGGAAGCAACCAAGGTGCCCACGAACGGGTGAATGGATAAGTAAATTATGGTATATTCACACAATGGAATACTACGCATCGATAAAGAACAGTGAGGAATCTGTGAAACATTTCATAACATGGAGGAACCTGGAAGGCATCATGCTGAGTGAAATTAGTCAGTTGCAAAAGGACAAATATTGTATAAGACCATTATTATAAGAACTCAAGAAATAGTTTAAACTGAGAAGAAAACATTCTTTTGTGGTTATGAGGGGGGGAGGGAGGGAGGGTGGGAGGGGTATTCACTAATTAGATAGTAGATAAGAACTTCTTTAGGTGAGGGGAAAGACAACACACAATACAAGGGAGGTCAGCACAATTGGATTAAACCAAAAGCAAAGAAGTTTCCTGAATAAACTGAATGCTTCGAAGGCTAGTGTAGCAGGGGCAGTGGTTTGGGGACCATGGTTTCAGGGGACATGTAAGTCAATTGGCATAATAAAATCTATTAAGAAAACATTCTGCATCCCACTTTGAAGAGTGGCATCTGGGGTCTTAAACTCTAGCAAGCAGCCATCTAAGATGCATTAATTGTTCTCAATCCACCTGGATCAAAGGAGAATGAAGAACATCAAGGACACAAGGTGATTACTAGCCCAAGAGACAGAAAGGGCCACATGAACCAGTGACTACATCATCCTGAGACCAGAAGAACTAGATGGTGCCCGGCTACAACCGATGACTGTCCTGACAGGGAACACAACAGAGAACCCCTGAGGGAGCAGGAGAGCAGTGGGATGCAGACCCCAATTTCTCATAACGCCAAACTTAATGGTCTGACTGAGACTGGAAGCACCCCGGTGGTCATGGCCCCCAGACCTTCTCTTGCCCCAGGACAGGAACCATTTCCGAAGCCAACTCTTCAGACATGGATTGGACTGGACAATGAGTTGGAGAGGAATGCTGGTGAGGAGTGACCTTCTTGGATCAGGTGGACACTTGAGACTATGTTGGCATCTCCTGCCTGGAGGGGAGATGAGAGGGTGGAGGGGGTCAAAAGCTTGTGAAATGAACACGAAATGAGAGAATGGATGGAGAGAGCTGGCTGTCTCATTAGCAGGAGAGTAATTGGGAGTGTGTAGCAAGGTGCACATGGATTTTTGTGTGAGAGACTGACTTGATTTGTAAACTTTCACTTAAAGCACAATAAAAATTATTTTTTAAAAATTGGCTTGAATAAAAATCCCCACATTTATTTAGTTGGGTACTTGGGTATATGGTCATGTTTGGAATTTTTATAATAAATATGATTTATAAAAATTAGCTTGGATAAAGCCAATTAGAGAATGAGGTTTGGTTTAGCAAACGGACTTGCTAATGGTCTCTTTACCCCTACCCACTATTGAATGCATCAACAAAGCATAGGCAGAGCCTCAGGCCTTCCCCCAGAATTCAGGACTACCTGTATGGATTTATAACATGGAAAAGCAGAGAATTCACTGAATCCTACAGACAGGCCAGGTACTTGACTCAGATAGAGAGAGATGAGATATAGACAGATATAGATATGATGATATTGTTCAATAATTTCTGCATTCTGTTGGGTCACCTTTCTTTGGAATGGATGCAAATATGGAGCTCTTCCAGTCAGTTGGCCAGGTAGCTGTCTTCCAAATTTCTTAGCATAGACAAGTGAGCACTTCCAGTGCTGCATCCATTTGTTGAAACATCTCAGTTAGTATTCCATCAATTCCTGGAGTCTTGTTTTTCACCAATGTCTTCAGTGCAGCTTGGACTTCTTCCTTCAATACCATTAGTTCTTTATCATATAATACCTTTTGAAATGATTGAAGGTTGACCATTTATTTTTGGTACAGTGACTCTGTGTCTTCCTTCCATCTTCTTTTGATGCATCCTGCATTGTTCAACATTTTGCCCATAGAATCCTTCAGTATTGCAACTCGAGGCTTGAATTTTCTCTTCAGCTTTTTCAGCTTGAGAAATACTGAGCATGTACTTCCCTTTTGGTTTTCTGTCTCCAGGTTTTTTCCCATTTCATTATAATGCTTTACTTTGTCTTCTCAAGCCACCATTTGAAATCTTAGCTCTTTTACTTCATTTCTTCTATTCACTTTAGCTACTCTGTGTTCAAGAACAACATTCAGAATCTCTTCTGACATTCATTTTGGTCTTTTCTTTCCTGTCTTTTTAATGACTTTTTGCTTTCTTCATGTATGATGTCCTTGATGTCATTCCACAACTCATTAGTGTTCAATGTGTCAAATCTTTTCTTGAGATGGTCTCTAAATTCAGGTGGGATGTACTTAAGATCAAACTTTGGCTCTTGTGAACTTCTAATTTTCTTCAACTTCAACTTGTATATGTGCAATTGATTGTTCCACAGTTTTAAGCAAAATTTTGTTGAAGATCATTCAAAAGCTGTTGCAGCAGTACCTGGACAGGAAACTGCCAGAAATTCAGGCTAGATTCAGAAGAGGACGTGGAACAAAGGGTATCATTGCTGATGTCAGATGAATCTTGGCTGAAAGCAGAGAATACCAGAAAGATGTTTACCTGTGTTTTATTGACTATGCAAAGGCATTTGACTATGTGGATCATAACAAATTATGAATAACATTGCTAAGAATGGGAATTCTGGAACACTTAATCGTACTCTTAAGGAACCTGTACTTAGATCAAGATGCAGTTGTTCCAACAGAACAAGGAAATACTTCATGGTTTAAAGTCAAGTGAGGTGTGTGTCGGGGTTGTATCCTTTCACCATACTTATTCAATCTGTATGCTAAGCAAATAATCTAAGAAGCTGGACTATATGAAGAAGAACATGGCATTAGAATTGGAGGAAGACTCATTAATATCTGTGATATACAGATGATACAACCTTGCCTGCTGAAAGTAAAGAGGACTTGAAGTACTTACTGATGAAGATCGAAGACTGCAGCCTTCAGTATGGATTACATATCAACATAAAGAAAACAAAAATCCTCAGAACTGGACCAATAAACAACATCATGGTAAGTGGAGAAAATATTGAAGTTGTCAAGGATTTCATTATACTTGGATCCACAATCAATGCCCATGGAAGCAGCAGTAAAGAAATCAAACGAAGCATTGCACTGGGGCAAATTGGCTGCAAAAGACCTCTTTAAGTGTTTAAAAGAAAAGATGTCATTATGAAGACTGAGGTGCACCTGACCCAAGCCATGGTGTTTTCAATTGCCTCATATTCATGTGAAAGCTGGACAATGAATAAGGAAGGCTTATGAAAAAGAATTGACACCTTTGAATTATGGTGTTGGTGACAAGTGCTGAATATACAATGGACTGCCAAAAAAACAAATGAATCTGTCTTGGAAGAAGTAC
This sequence comes from Loxodonta africana, assembly GCF_030014295.1. Taxonomy (NCBI): domain Eukaryota; kingdom Metazoa; phylum Chordata; class Mammalia; order Proboscidea; family Elephantidae; genus Loxodonta; species Loxodonta africana. The sequence goes on along the minus strand of NC_087367.1, from coordinate 41,529,200 downwards.
GTCTGGAATGCTCCTTAGAAGCAAGGAAAGTCTCACATACTCTGGAAATGTTATCAGGAGGGATCAGTCCCTGGAGAAGGACATCATGCTTGGTAAAGTAGAGGGTTATCAAAAAAGAGGGAGACCCTCAACGAGATGGATGACACAGTGGCTGCAACAATGGGCTCAAGCATAAGAACAATTGTGAGGATGGGGCAGAACCAGGCAGTGTTTTGTTCTGTTGTATAAAGGGTCACTGAATAGGAACCAACTCAACGGGCACCTAACAAAAACGACAGATAAGATATAGAGTGATAAGAGAGATATAGAGAGAAAGAGAGTGAGACAGAGACAAAAACAGAGGGCTTAGCCTTTCAAACTCTCATCTACCAGAGAAATTATTCCTATTTCCTTTGAGGAAAGAGGCCGAAGAAACTCTCCTCATTCTTTTTCTTCATGTAGAGTGGAAAGTCTTTTCCCTCTTTGAAACATAAGGAGTAAGAGCGTTAAAGGCTTCACCTTATGATGGACACTGTGATGCACTGTCCAGATCCGTTTTCAAGGAAGGACTGGTCCCAGCTGTTGGCTGTGCTGTTGGCAGAAAGTCTCCAGTCCTTTCGGGATTTTTACATTTACAAACAGCCACTTTGCCAAGGTCAAGTCCCTTCCCATGGTGGCCCACATACAATGATTGATCAAAGTGGGAATATGAGAGTCTGACTATCTTAGCCCACTTTGGGACAGCTTTGCCGGGCAATTCTAACCTCCAGAGCTCCCTATGGGACCTGTGTCACAGCTCAATTTCTCCTTCTGCTCAATTCTGCTTCCCCTCCCTTCCAGATGTGTTAAACTCAAGGGCGCTTCTTAATAAATGTCCTGCCTGTTAAACTTCTTTCATACATAGTTTGCTTCCTGGGGACCCAACCTGTGACAGGAGTGAGATCTGAGAAAGCAGGGTTTTGGAGTTTGGTCACTAGCTGCCCAATTGACAGTGAAGACCCCTATCACAAAATTGCAGTCCTGTTACTACTACTAATAATAATTAAAAAAACCTATTGCCATTGAGTCGATTCCGACTCATAGTGACCCTATAGGACAGAGTAGAACTGCCCCATAGTTTCCAAGGAGCACCTGGCAGATTCAAACTGCCGGCCTTTTGGTTAGCAGCCATAGTGCTTAACCACTATGCCACCAGGATTTCCCTGTTATTAATACTTTTCATGAATAGTGAATCAGGTTGGTACACCCGTGGAAAGGTGTATATTAACTGGTATGATGTATCAGGCATTTGTGAAATATGGGGAAAATAGTAGCTATAAGGATAATGGAATCAACTTGGCTATTGCTTAGCCAGATTGATGCTTTGGAAAAGATCATGAAAAGTTGAGAGTGGTTAATCACCAATTGAAAGGTAAAAGTGAAAACCAGAGGGTCTCCTTGGTAACAAAACAGTGAGTCTCATCCCCTGTAGTGGGAGGAAGTGAAGCAATAAGCTTAGTCAGAGTAGCTGAGCTACGAAGAAGATTAAACTTCTAATCAAGGCGGGTCTACTATGCCAAGGCAAGTGTCCTGATGGGAAAGAATGGGACCTGACACATGGGATGAAGCATCTCTCCAGAAGTGGTCAGCCCCTCCCTATTAAGACCTCACCCTCCTCCATTGCTCAGAGATGGTGCAGAGGTCTTTCCCAGTGAAGACAACAAGTGTCCCCCTCTCAGGATTTGCTTTCAGCTTGTCTCCTGTCCATTAGGCCTACAACTGGTGTTAAGTCTCAGTATAACCCAGATCCTATATTGAGCTCTTGGCCTGTGGCGTAACAGCTGTCATAATGGAGAAAGCCAATTGGAAGCCCCTGAAACTGCCTTGTTCCCTAGCCAAGATACGAATAAAAAACTTTGCATCCCGATTGGGGGAATGGTGGAAATTAGTTCTACTCCTAAAGATCTAAAGGATGCAGGGTGGCAATCCCTAATATAACCATTTTACTTACCAGTCTAGTCCCTGCAAAAGCCAGACTGGCCTGGAGAAAAATACAAGACGTGGTATCTTTGCTAGAGCAGAATATCACAGATTCAGGTACATGGTATGCAACCATTAATCTCTCAAATATGTTTTTTTCCATCCCTCTCAGAAAAGAGAATCAAAAACAGTTCTCTCATTCTCATGGAATGAGTGATGGTATATACATTTAGAGGTGTTCTGATGGCGCAGTGGTTAAACACTCAACTGCTAGCCAAAAAGCCGGCAATTAGAACCCACCAGCCACTCTACGAGAGAAAGACATGGCAGTCTGCTTTCATAAAGATTTACAGCTTTGGAAGCCCTCTGGAGCAGTTCTACACTGTCCTATAGGGTTTCTATGAGTCGGAATTGACTTGAACGGCAACAGGTTTGGTTTGGTTTGTATACCTTTACAGCTATTCTCTAGGGCTACGTTAATTTTCCCATCCTCTGTCATAACATTGAGCCAAGAACTGATGAGAACTGTGAAGCCTAAGGTTTCATTCCATTTGCAAGAGAACAAGTTAGCCTGCCAGTTTCATGGATGTTGGCAGAGGACATGAAATTCCTGAGTCAGAGGCAGAAGACTTTATTGCTCACAGCACAGCAAGCAGCTTTATGTTTGCACTTCTTTCCCTTGCCCTCCAAGTCCCATGGAGAAGGTGTGGAGTGGCTTAGATGAATGCTACACATGCAGTGATTGAGTTTGCATCACTGCTGAGGAACCCTGAGCTTAGGGAACCCAATCTTTTATCAAATCTGTCCAACCTTTCACCAGAAGGAGACGTTATCTTTATTATATTGGACAGCAAGCAAACCTGCCTTATGCCCTGGAGAGAGACACTACATCTATCTTCTAAGGATGTTCACTATACAAACATCCTTGAAAAGATAGTCCAGAACAAAGCTGTTGATGTCTCTGCTTGCAAGATGTGCAGAAAAGTGAAAGAACCTTGGAGAATTGTCTCCAAACTCAGAAATTATTCCAAACGGAACACAGTTTTACCAGGGGACATAGCAAGACTACCACTGAATGACAAGCTAAAGCTGCCAATCTAGGCTCTTTGAGTTTCTTGTGTCCAGGATCAACTGGCATCAGAAGAAGTTTATATAATGGAGGCATGGAGGAATATGTTTGGCATTCAGGTGATCATCCCGGTACACCCTTGCCCACTTTTGACCGTAATGGACAAGTATAGCAACCCCAGACTGAGAAGGGCATAGTGACCACGGGTTCACATTCTTCAAAGATAACGGTCTGGGTCATTCCACCAGATAACCTACTGAGATGAGCTGAGGTGCTAGCTGAGGGTTAAGGGAATCTAGAATGGACAGAAGAAGACGGAGACAATGACTAATGGTGGGAGTCTATAGTTTGTTCCATTAACCTTTCTTTTCTAAATTTCCCACAGAAGAAAAGGCCCACTATAGTCTGGGAGTTGCTGCTCCCAGAACATATATGAAGAAGTGAATCTGAACAGCACAAAGGGTAGACTATGGTGGATACTGTGATATGCTGCCCAAATCCCTCTTTAACGAAAAATTTGTTGCCCCAGTTTCTGGGAATCCTGTTAGCTCCTTCACAGATTGCTTCAGCTGCAGAGAAGCATGCCCTTTCCCAGGGTGACCCACTGTTTAATTTGGGACAAATCTGAGGAGTCATTCCAGCTCCAGAATTCTTTGTGAGGTCAGCTGAGGCTGTCGTTAGGCTTCCATCCTGGCTTAACTTCTCCTTCTGCTTCCTTTCCCTCCCTTCCACAAATGTTGATCCCAAGGGCACTCCTTAATAAACATTCTTCGTGTTAAATTTCATCTCAGGGAACCCAAGCTGAGACAGCCATTTATAGTATATGGCTCACAATAGATTACTATGTACCTATTTTTAAATTGCTGTACCTCCGTATTATTTATTGGCTTTGAAAGAAACCCAAGATACATTAAGTTAAATAAAATCAGGTTTATATATACTAGAAAAAAATCTAGATATATAACTTAATGTTAACAGTGATTATCGCTAGTTAATGGTTTTATTTTCCTTTTTACAATTTTCTTGTTTTATCTGAATTTGTATTATTTATATTGTACTTTTTATCATCAAAAAGTACAATATTTTAATTTTGGAAAATCAACTTTACAGTAAATAGACAATCTGTTACAACTTGACAGTAATTTAAATAGATAGGTAGAGAGAGAGAGCTGCTTTCAAGTCATCTCCAACTTATGGTAACCCCACGCACAACAGAAGGAAACGTTGCCCAGTCCTGTGTCATCCTCAGGATTGTTGGCATATTCAAGTCCATCATTGCTACTATTGTGCCAATTTATGTCACTGAGGGTTTCCCTTGCTCTCATTGGGTCTCTACTTCACCATACATAATGTCCTGCTCTGGTAATTGATCCCTCCTGATACATGTTTAAGACAATATTTTGTTGTGATTCGTGCAGTTTTCACTGGCTGATTTTCAGAAGTTGAACACCAGTCCTTTCTTCTTAGTCAGCCTTAATCTGGAAGCTCTGCTGGAACCTGTCCACCATGTGTGACTGCTGATATTTGAAATACCAGCATCAGAGCAACATGCAAGCCACCCCAGTATGACAAAATGAGAGATGGGTGGTAGATATATATCTATTTATATAAAATACTACTTTGAGAATTTACTCTAAGAAAAAAAATTTTAATGGAATTAAATAATTGGAATCGGATATAGGCAAAGATATTTATTACAGCTTTACTTAAGAAAAAACTAAAGAAACAATATAAATGATACACATACATACATGTGTGTGAATTTTTATAGCTATTAAAAATATTTGTTTTCAAAGACTGCTCATTGACATAAAAAAAGTCACAATATAATAATGGCAAATAGTAAAAATCATTATATAAGATTGTATATACAGTTTTATATCAATTTTGACATTACTTTGGGGATTGTTTCATATCAGTTTATACACATGGCTGGGTGTGTACCCATATCCACATACATATAGTCACACAAAGGGAAAGGCTGGAAGAAAATATATCAAAATGTTACCAGTGGATATTTCTGAATATTAGATTTACTTGTTGTCTTAGTTATCCAGTGCTGCTATAACAGAAATACCACAAGTGGATGGCTTTAACAAAGAGAAGCTTATTTTCTCACAGTAAAGTAGGCTAAAAGTCCAAATTCAGGGTGTCAGCTCCAGGGCAGCCTTTCTCTCTCTGTCAGCCTTCTCATTAATCTTTCCCCAGACTAGGACTTTCTCAGCACAGAGACCCCAGGTCGAAAAGGACGCTCTCTGCTCCCGGCACTGCTTTCTTGGTGGTATGAGGTCCCCGTCTCTCTGCTCGTATCTCTCTTTTATATCTCAAGAAATTGCTTCAAGACACAACGCAATCTTATAGGTTGAGTCCTGCCTCACTAACACAACTGCCGCCCATCCTCCCTCATTGACATCATAGAGGCAGGATTTACAACATACAAGAAAATCACACTACCAGGAAGCATGGCCCCGCCCAATTGATACACACATTTTTGGGGGGACATAATTCAATCCATGACACAGGTACTTAATTTTTTTTTTTTTTACTTTTTCTAATGAAACAAAATTAATATACTGTACAGCCCCTGCTCCAGAGGAACCATTTTTACAGATTTCTTATGTCTCATCCCATAAATGTTTTGTGCTCATATTAATATAAAGGTATATCATCTCACTTTAGAAAATTTTTTTACACAAATGAAAACATATCATTAACATTGTCCTGCACCTTCCTTTTTTAGTAACAACCGAACTTGGGGATTGCTTATAAATGGCTGCATAGTATTCCATTATATGGATATACCAGTGGACATTTAGGTTGTTTTCAATCTTTCACTGTTAAAACATTCTTATACATCCATCTCTTTGTGCACATTAGGGTACACTTGGAGGATAATGGGATTGCTGGGTCAAAGGATATATGGATTTCAAATTTGTATAGGTCTTTTTAATTGCCCTTTAAAGAGCTATTATCAATTTATACTTTCACTGTACAAAAAAGCAAGCAGGATACAAAATTATAAATGCATATGATTTAATTTTTTTAAATGATTAAAGCATATGATACAGGTAACAAAAAGACTAGAAAAACTGCACAGAAATGTTAGTGTATTTCTCATGGTATTAGAATTACAGGTGTTTTTTAAACTACACCTTTGTGCATGTTTCAGATTTTCTATAGTATTCATATACTATTATAAACAGACAAAAAAAATTTTTAACTGAACAATATTGTGTGTATATACGTGACATTTTGATGTATTTATCTCTAGAAACTGAGTAGTATTGCAAACATCATTTTGTATTTTACCTCTGAGGCTATAAGATAATTACATTTAATTTATTACAATATACCTTTCTAGAAGATGACCTATTAAAATACCAATATTGATATTTAAATAATAAAAGCTATTAAAATAGTTGCACCTATTTTCACTAATGACAAGATTCTTTTGTCTTAGGGATAAAGCACTGAATGATCTTTTTAATTGAATGGTCTCTGAGCACATGTGCCATAGCAGACATCTAGAACTGGAAAGGGACCATGAGACCAAAGTCCATGAGGCCTTCCACTAGAAAGAGTGAGGCTCAGGGAATTTGCACATGCCTCTCGAAGGCTGTGACCAAGATGAATTTGAGTCCTGAAGAAGGGATTTCATTTTGACAGAAGGCAAGGAGAACTCTGAGAATGGAGCAGTTCCCACAAGTCATGCTTTCATTCATTTAGCGAATATATTTGAGGGCCTCTTATGTGTATGGGAAGCCCTGGTGGTGTAGTGGTTAAGTGCTATGGCTGCTAACCAAAAGGTCAGCAGTTAGAACCCACCAGGGGCTCTTTGGGAACTCTGTGGAGCAGTTCTACTCTGTTGTACGGGGTGGCTATGAGTCGGAATCAACTCCACCGCAACGGGTTTGGTTTTTCCTAATATGTAAGGAAGCCCTGGAGGCATAGTGGTTAAGAGCTATGACTGCTAACCAAGAGGTTGGCAGTTGGAATCCACCAGGCACTCCTTGGAAACCCTGTGGGGCAGTTCTTCCCTGTCCTATAGGGTCTCTATGAGACAGAATTGACTCCATGGCAACGGGTTTGGTTTTTGGTTTTTTATATGTAAAACGCCATGTTGGGTGTTGGGGAGACAATAGCGAATAAAGCAGACGCAGTCACTGCCCTGTTAGAGATTTATATTCTGTTGTTGCAATGGAGTCAGTTCAACTCATAGCGACCTTATATGAGAATTAAATATTGCCTCATCCTGCACCATCTTCATGACGGTTAATATGTTCGAGTCAATTGTTTTAGCTATTCTGTCAGTCCATCTCACTGAGAGTTTCCCTTGTTTTTGCTGACCCTCTACTTTACCAAACATGATGTCCTTTTCTAGTGATTGGTCTTTCCCAAATCGCCATCCTCAATTCTAAGAAGCATTCTGGTTGTATTTCGTCTAAGACTGATTTATATTCTAGCAGAGGATAAAGGTATTAAACAGCTAATTACATAATAACTACTTATATAATAACTAGGTCTATAATAGCTATTCTATTTTCATTTGTTATAAGTGCTATGAAAAACTACAGGATTCTACGAAGCCACATACTGGAGCACCTGATCGTATGCAGATTATGAGAAAGGCAACTTCAAAGAAATGGTGCTTTAGCTGAGACCTGAAGAAGATGGATTTCAGGAAGGCGGTGGAGCACATGCACAAAAGCGTTCACAGAGCATTTAAGGAACTAAAACAAGGCCAGTGTGGATAGAAGGTAGAAAGCCACAGAAGAATACACAAAACAGCCCTGGGTCCACTCTGGCCCTTCTCCAACTGCACCCCTTCCCGTGGGGTGAGTAATCCACAGGGTAAAGACAGCATGCCCACTCCTCACTTTCTAGAACACACTTTGGGTACCCTGAAATTTTTTGCACACATATCCCTGAGCCTGCTTCCAGGGCTTGTGCAAACCTCTTCCCTGGTCCTTCCTATTGAATGTGCACCGAGTTACTGGTATGCATATGCCCAGACCCAAAGGTATGCCAGGGGCAGCTATTTATCAGGGACGTGAAACTTGCAGACTTGTCCATGAGGACCCTGTGGTGCTGGATGAAAACTAGCATGGGAAGAAAAGTGAGGAGGGCCATGGCTTGGGGCTTGTCTTTGTCATCTAGTGCTGCTAAGATAGAAATACCACAAGTGGATGACTTTAACAAAGAGAAATTTATTCTCTCACAGTCTAGGAGGCTAGAAGTCCTAATTCAGGGTGCCAGCTCTAGAGGAAGTTTTTCTCTCTCTGTCAGCTCCGGGGGAAGGTCATTGTCATAAATCTTCCCTTGTCGAGGAGCTTCTCAGCGCAAGGACCCCAGGACCAAAGGATGTGCTGTTCTCCTGGTTCTTTTTTCTTGGTGTATGAGGTCCCCTGTCTCTCTGCTTGTTTCTCTCTTTTATATCTCAAAAGAGATTGGCTTGAAACACAACCTAATCTGTAGATTGAGCCCTGCCTCGTTAGTATAACTACCTCTAATCCTGCCTCATTAACATCACAAATGTAGGATTTACAACATATAGGAAAATCATATCAGATGACAAAATGGTGGGCAATCACACGATACTGGGAATCATGGCCTAACCAAGTCAACAGATATTTTGGAGTGACACAATTCAGTCCACGACAGGGCTCAACTGCCTCTGGCCAGCATATCTCAGAATCTTCACGTCTGAGAATTCCAAATGCTGGACTTCCAGAGAATCATGAAGATATATTTGTCAATATAGGAGGATGCTCTTTCATCTGTTCATAAGCTTGCTTTATAACTTTTAAATATTTAGAAATTTGGTATGTGAGCCTCCATTTGTATTCTTGTCCCAGCCCAGTAGATGTTAGGCACAAGTTTGACCATATTTGTAAGTCTCCTTTTGATTTTTATTGTAAGAACATTGAGAAACAATTAAAGGGTTTTAGACAGAAGGGTGTCTAATCAGATGTGCAGTTTACAAAAATCACTGGCTACTGTGTGAAGAATGGATTAGAAGTTATGGGAAGAAGTCTCTTGAAGTAGTTCAGGCTAGAATGGAAGGCAGTTTGGACTAGGATGGTAGTGGAGGAGATGGCTTCCAGACATGATTTAGTGGTGAAGTTACCTCCAAGATACAAGATGGTTGGTTGAATATGAATTACCTTAGAATTTCTAGGTAGTGCAACTTGATAGAGAGTGAATATCATTTACTGAGATGAGAAACATGAGAAAACCAAACTCCCCTTTCCACTCCTTTCCTTTTCTCTTTCTCTTTCTTCTTCTCCACTCCTCTTTTTCTACAGGTCATGAGCAATGGTAGTGCAGCTCAGCAGGCCAAGAACTCCGCTCCAAAGTATGAGTGATGTCTGTGTTGGGGTGGGAGTAGGGTAGACGGACTCCTTTGAAGCAACTGACAGGTAAGAGAGCTGTTAACCCCACTGGTGGGTATTGATAGGCTTGTTGCCTGTAGGAAACCCAAGATCACCCCTCCTGTGGTGTGGAGAATGACATACGTTCATAGCCAGAAAGGGTCAGGACAGAGGGAGAAGAACAGCCCTCAGCCCAGGAGTAGGCTAATGATTGCTCCTCTGTCCCAGGCTTTAGGAACAATCAGAGAGGAGAAAGGCCAGTATGCATTTGGTTTCTAGGCTGGATCAGATCCCAAACCAACAGGAAGTAGAAATAGTAGAGCTTTGTCACAATTCTCTGCCATCACTATTCTTCTTTTCACTATTCTGTTTTATATACTTTAATACATATTACATTAAATATTTGAATATGTGCAGTGAAAAAAGTTGCCATATCAAAATTTACATAATAAATAAAAAGATAGAACTAGAAGAGGTATTCATTCACATTTCTGAAAGCCATTAATTAGAGAGAAAAAAAGGAAGGTGGGGGACAGAATGTTTTCCGTGTGATTCAAAGTAGAAAAAAACTGCTGTGTAGGAGGCGGAGCCAAGATGGCGGAATAGACAGACGCTTCCGTGGAGCCCCCTTTACAACAAAGACCCGAAAAAGCAAGTGAAACGAGTGTATTTGTGACAAGCTAGGAGCCCTGAGCATCAAAGGCAAGCTGAGACAAAGAACTGAGGGGCAGGAGGAAGAAGAAACTGTACAGAAATGGAGAGGAGTTACCAGACCTGAATCGCGGGGAGCCCTCAGGCACTATTCCTGGAGTGGTGGCAGCATCGGGCTGGTACTAGGGATGGGCCACAGTTTCCTTGGAGAAGCGGGCAGCCACACAGCCCACTCATACCTCTGGAACCTGAGGAGAACGGCGCTCTCAGCAAAAGCTAAGTACTGGCATATAGTTTACCGCGACCCACCACCCCCAAACTGCCTTCAGCGGCTGAATCCCTGGACCTGAGATAGGCCCTGGTTAGCACCTAGAGCCATCTTCCCAGCCTTGGGGAAGGCAAAAAAATTGCAATTGGGGGAAAAAGATAATTTGCTACCTCCATTAACCAGGGGAGCTCAGGACAGAAGCGGCTCCTGTCCAGGCATAAACCGTCCGTGGACTTTGAGTGTCTTTCCCTTCTGCGTGGACCTGTGTGGGCCTATTTCAGGAGAATAGGCCCTTGTTGGCAAACTCCAACCATTTCAGTGGTGCGGTGGAGAGGTGGGTATTTGATGTTTGACATTGCTTTGCCTATTAAACAAGGTCTTCACCTACCCACAACAGGAACCAAAGGACAGGTGGCTCCACCTGGGTCGCCCAGCCACCCGCGACAGAGGCCTAGGGATAACTGGTACCTCCCAGTCCTTACAGCAAAATGTTTGGGTGCCCATGGTCCCTCTGCAGAGCCTACCCACCAGCATGCTCTAGGGAAAAGAGACGCGTTTTCCTCAGAGACATTTGGGGGTCGGTTCTCAGTCCCCTGCCTTTTTCAGAGCGTGACCCCCTGCTACAATCAGATACCAGTATATACGCCAATTACCCTGGCCCCTCTAAGAATGTAGGACAGAGCCTGTTCCACACACTTGATGATCAGCTACCTGGAAACCTGAGCTGAATTCACACAAGAAAACTGAATGGACTCCTAGACTGATATACCTGATACCAGCTCTAGCAAGCTGGGGAAAGGATGCCAGAGCTCCAAAGGTCAAAATAATCAAGCCAGCTCACTCAAGCAACCCATAGGGGTATGCCAAAACAAAACAAAGCAAGCAGCTACGACACAGTAAGCAAGCGTAAACTAATACAATAATTTATAGATAGCTCGGAGAAAACAGTCAATATCAAGTCACATAAAGAAACAGACCATGATCACCTCAACAGGTTCTCAAAACAAAGAATCCAGGGATCTTCTAGATGAAAGTGCATTCCTGGAATTACCAGATGCAGAATACAAAAGTTTAATATATAGAACCCTTCAAGACATCAGGAAGGAAATGAGGCAAAAGGCAGAACAAGCCAAGGACCATACAGATAAAGCAACTGAAGAAATCAGAAAGATTATTCAGGAACATATTGAAAAGTTTAATTAGTTGGAAAAATCCATAGACAGACAGCAATCAGAAATCCAGAAGATTAACAATAAAATTACAGAAAGTAGACAACTCAATAGAAAGTCTGAGGAGCAGAATTGAGCAAGTAGAAGCTAGAATTTATGAACTCGAAGATAAATCTCTTGGCACTGATATATTTGAAGAAAAATCAGATAAAAGAATTTAAAAAAGTGAAGAAACCTTAAGAATCATGTGGGACTCTATCAAGAGAAATAACCTACGAGTGATTGGAGTACCAGAACAGGGAAGGATAACAGAAAATACAGAGAGAATTGTTGAAGATTTGTTGGCAGAAAACGTCCCTGATATTGTAAAAGGTGAGAAATTATCTATCTAAGATGCTCATCGAACTCCACATAAGGTAGATTTTAAAAGAAAGTCACCAAGACATATTATAATCAAACTTGCCAAAACCAAGATAAAGAGAGAATTATAAGAGCAGCGAGGAAGAGACGAAAAGTCACCTACAAGGGAGAGCCAATAAGAATAAGCTCGGACTACTCAGCAGAAACCACGCAGGCATGAAGGCAATGGGATGACATATTTAAAAAATTGAAGAAAAAAAATTGCCTGCCAAGAATCATATATCCATCAAAACTGTCTCTTAAATATGAAGGTGAAATTAAGACATTTCCAGATAAACACAAGTTGAGGGAATTTGTAAAAACCAAACAAGAACTACAAGAAATACTAAAGGGAGTTCTTTGGATAGAAAATCAATAATATCAGGTATCTACCCGAGACTAGAACACTGGGCAGAGCAACCAGAAGTCAACCCAGATAGGGAAATCCAAAATACAAAGCAAGGTTCTCTCTCTCTCTATATATATAGAAAAAAAGCCCAAACAGGGTAACAAAGATGTTATTATACAAAAGAAGACAACATTAAAGTAATAAAGAGGGACTAAGAAATGTAATCATACACCTTCCCTATGGAGAAGAAGATACGGTGATACAAAGAAATAAAAGTTAGTTTTAAATTTAGAAAAATAAGGGTAAATAATAAGGTAACCACAAGGGAGACAAACTATCCTACTCATCAAAATAAAATACAAGGGAAAAATACAGACTCAGCAGAAACAAAATCAAAAACAACAAAAATGAAGAAAGGACAATATATAAAGAAAGTCTACTCAGCAAGTAAAATTAAGTGGGAAAAAGAAACTGTTAACAACACACAAAAAAAGACATCAAAATGATAGCACTAAATTCATACCTCTCCATAATTACACTGAATGTCAATGGACTAAATGCACCAATAAAGAGACAGAGAGTGGCAGAATGGATTAAAAAACAAGGTCCGTCTATATGCTGCCTATAAGACACACACCTTAGACTTAGAGACACAAACAAACTAAAACCCAAAGGATGGAAAAAAATATATCAAGCACACAACAATCAAAAAAGAGTAGGAGTGGCAATATTAATTTCTCACAAAATATACTTTAAAGTTAAATCCATCAGAAAGGATAAGGAAGGATACTATACAATGGTTAAAGAGACAATACACCAAGAAGATATAACCATATTAAATATTTACGCACCCAATGACAGGGCTGCAAGATACATAAAACAAACTCTATCAGCATTGAAAAATGAGATAGAGAGCTCCACGATAATAGTAGGAGACTTCAACACACCACTTTCAGTGAAGGGCAGGACATCCAGAAAGAAGCTCAATAAAGACACGGAAGATCTAAATGCCACAATCAACCAACTTGACGTCGTAGACATATACAGAACACTCCGCCCAACGGCAACCAACTATACTTTCTTTACTAGTGCACATGGAACATTCTCTAGAATAGACCACATATTAGGTCATAAAGCAAGCCTTAGCAGAATCCAAAACATTGAAATATTACAAAGCATCTTCTCTGACCATAAGGCCATAAAAGTGGAAATCAATAACAGGAAAAGCGGGGAAAAGAAATCAAACGCTTGGAAACTGAACAATACCCTGCTCAAAAAAGAGTGGATTATAGAAGACATTAAGGATAGAATAAAGAAATTCATAGAATCCAATGAGAATGAAAACACTTCCTATCAGAACCCTTGGGACACAGCAAAAGCGGTGCTCAGAGGTCAATTTATATCAATAAATGCACACATCCAAAAAGAAGAAAGGGCCAAAATCAAAGAACCATCCCTATAACTTGAACAAATAGAAAGAGAGAAACAGAAGAAACCCACAGGCACCAGAAGAAAACAAATAATAAAAACTAGAGCTGAACTAAATGAAATAGAAAACAGAAAAACAATTGAAAGAATTAACAAGACCAAAAGCTGGTTTTTTGAAAAAATCAACAAAATTGATAAACCATTGGCCAAACTGGCAAAAGAAAAACAGGAGAGAAAGCAAATAACCCAAATAAGAAATGAGATGGGCGATATTACAACAGACCCAACTGAAATTAAAAGAATCATATCAGATTACTATGAAAAACTATACTCAAACAAATTTGAAAACCTAGGAGAAATGGGTCAATTCCTAGAAACACACTACCTACCTAAATTAACACAAACAGAGGTAGAACAACTAAATAGACCTATAACAAAAGAAGAGATTGACAAGGTAATCAAAAAACTCCCAACAAAAAAAACCCTGGTCCGGACGGCTTCCCTGCAGAGTTCTACCAAACTTTCAGAGAAGAGTTAAAACCACTACTACTAAAGGTATTTCAGAGCATAGAAAAGGATGGAATACTTCCAAACTCATTCTATGAGGCCACCATATCCCTGATACCAAAACCAGGTAAAGACACCACAACAAAAGAAAATTATAGACCTATATCCCTCATGAATGTAGATGCAAATATCCTCAACAAAATTCTAGCCAAGAGAATTCAACAACATATCAAAAAAATAATTCACCATCATCAAGAGGGATTCATACCAGGTATGCAGGGATGGTTCAACATTAGAAAAACAATTAATGTAATCCACCACATACATAAAAACAAAAGACAAGAATCACATGATTTTATCAATTGATGCAGAAAAGGCATTTGACAAAGTTCAGCACTCATTCATGATAAAAACTCTCAGCAAAATAGGAATAGAAGGAAAATTCCTCAACATAATAAAGGGCATTTAAACAGAGCCAACAGCCAACATCACCCTAAATGGAGAGAGCCTGAAACCATTCCCACTGAGTTCGGGAACCAGACAAGGATGACCTTTATCACCTCTTATTCAACATTGTGCTGAAAGTCCTAGCCAGAGCAATTAGGCTAGATAAAGAAATAAAGGGCATCCAGATTGGCAAGGAAGAAGTAAAATTATCTCTATTTGCAGATGACATGATCTTATACTCAGAAAACCCTAAGAAATCTTCCAGAAAACTACTGAAACTAATAGTTCAGTAGAGTATCGGGATACAAGATAAACATACAAAAATCAGTTGCATTCCTCTACACCAACAAAAAGAACATAGAAGAGGAAATCACCAAATCAATGTCATTTACAGTAGCCACCAAGAAGATAAAATATTCAGGAATAAATCTTACCAGAGATGTAAAAGACTTAAACAAAGCAAACTACAGTACACTTCTACATGAAACCAAAAGAGACTTACATAAGTGGAAGAACATACCTTGCTCGTGGATAGGAAGACTTAACATTGTAAAAATGTCTATTCTACCAAAAGCAATCTATACATTTAATGCAATTCTGATGCAAATCCCAGTGACATACCTTAATGAGATCGAGAAACAAATCACCAACTTCATATGGAAGGGAAAGAGGCCCCAGATAAATAAGGCATTACTGAAAAAGAAGAACAAAGTGGGAGGCCTTACTTTACCTGATTTTAAAACCTATTATACCGCGACAGTAGTCAAAATAGCCTGGTACTGGTACTGGTACAAGAACAGATACATGGACCAATGGAACAGAATTGAGAATTCAGACATAAATCCATGCCATATGAGCAGTTGATATCTGACAAAGGTCCCAAAACAGGCAAATGGGGAAAAGACAGTCTTTTTAACAAAGGGTGCTTGCATAACTGGATATCCAACTGCAAAAAAATAAAACAAGACCCATACCTCACTCCATGCATAAAAACTAACTCAAAATGGATCAAAGACTTAAAGATAAAATCTAAAACGATAAAGATCATGGAAGAAAAAAAGGGACAACGTTAGGAACCCTAATACATGGCATAAACAGTATACAAAACATTATGAAGAATGTAGTAGAAAAACTAGATAACTGGGAGCTCCGAAAAATCAAACACCTATGCTCATCCAAAGACTTCACCAAAAGAGTAAAAAGACTACCTACAGACTGGGAAAAAGTTTGTAGCTATGATATTTCTGATCAGTGCCTGATCTCTAAAATCTACATGATACTGCAAAAACTCAACTGCAAAAAGACAAATAACCCAATTAAAAAATGGGCAAAAGATATGAATAGACACTTCACTAAAGAAGACATTCAGGTAGCTAACAGATATATGAGGAAACGTTCATGATCATTAGCCATTAGAGAAATGCAGATCACAACTACAATGAGATTTCATCTGACTCCAACGAGGCTGGCATTAATCCAAAAAACACAACATAAATGTTGGAGAGGCTGTGGAGAGATTGGAACACTTCTACACCGCTGGTGGGAATGTCAAATGGTACCACCACTTTGGAAATCGATTTGGCACTTCCTTAAAAAGCTAGAAATAGAACTATCATACGATCCAGCAATCCCACTCCTTGGAATATATTCTAGAGAAATAAGAGCCTTTACAAGAACAGATATATGCACACCCATGTTTACTGCAGCACTGTTTACAATAGCAAGAAGATGGAAGCAACCAAGGTGCCCATGAACGGGTGAATGGATAAGTAAATTATGGTATATTCACACAATGGAATACTATGCATCGATAAAGAACAGTGAGGAATCTGTGAAACATTTCATAACATGGAGGAACCTGGAAGGCATTATGCTGAGTGAAATTAGTCAGTTGCAAAAGGAC
This sequence comes from Loxodonta africana, assembly GCF_030014295.1. Taxonomy (NCBI): domain Eukaryota; kingdom Metazoa; phylum Chordata; class Mammalia; order Proboscidea; family Elephantidae; genus Loxodonta; species Loxodonta africana. Next base: position 41,512,701 of record NC_087367.1, on the reverse strand, counting down.
AAATATTGTATAAGACCACTATTATAAGAACTTGAAAAATAGTTTAAACTGAGAAGAAAACATTCTTTTGTGGTTACGAGACGGGGGAGGGAGGGGGGGAGAGGGACATTCACTAATTAGATATAGATAAGAACTACTTTAGGTGAAGGGAAAGACAGCACACAATACAGGGGAGGTCAGCACAATTGGACTAAACCAAAAGCAAAGAAGTTTCCTGAATAAACTGAATGCTTCGAAGGTTAGTGTAGCAGGGGCAGGGGTGTGGGGACCATGGTTTCAGGGGACATGTAAGTCAATTGGCATAATAAAATCTATTCAGAAAACATTCTGCATCCCACTTTGAAGAGTGGCATCTGGGGTCTTAAACTCTAGCAAGCAGCCATCTAAGATGCATTAATTGTTCTCAATCCACCTGGATCAAAGGAGAATGAAGAACATCAAGGACACAAGGCAATTATGAGCCCAAGAGACAGAAAGGGCCACATGAGCCAGAGACTACATCATCCTGAGACCAGAAGAACTAGATGGTGCCCGGCTACAACCAATGACTGTCCTGACAGGGAACACAACAGAGAACCCCTGAGGGAGCAGGAAAGCAGTGGGTTGCAGACCCCAAATTCTCCTAAGACCAGACTTAATGGTCTGAGACTAGAAGGACCCTGGTGGCCATGGTCCCCAGACCTTCTCTTGGCCCAGGACAGGAACCATTTCCGAAGCCAACTCTTCAGACATGGATTGGACTGGACAATGGGTTGGAGCGGGATGCTGGTGAGGAGTGAGCTTCTTGGATCAGGTGGACGCTTGAGACTATGTTGGCATCTCCTGACTGGAGGGGAGATGAGAGGGTGGAGGGGGTTAGAAGCTGGCGAAATGGACACAAAAAGAGAGAGAGGAGGGATAGAGTGAGCTGTCTCATTAGTGGGAGAGTAACTGGGAGCGTGTAGCAAGTTGTATATGGGTTTTTGGGTGAGAGACTGACTTGATTTGTAAACTTTCACTTAACACACAATAAAAATTATTTAAAAAAAAAAGCTGTTGTGTAAAACACATAACCCAGTCATAAGACGGAGTACGTGACTGAAATGGCCAACATAATCAAACAGTTGGAAGTTCAATCTCACATGGTATTTTTAACAGAATACATATTATCTTTTTAATAAAAATCCAGTCATTCTGTAAGAAATGTATTGCCTATGACATTGCTTGTGAAATCCAAAGATTGATCTCAATCAGTGCTTAAAATAGATTAATTTGGGCCAGCTAATTGTAACCCTCCTCCAACATCTAAAGGGAATCCTGTTTTTCTTACTTAACAGGTAGGGAGAAGGGAAGAAAGGGGACTGGACCAATCAGTGGTTTACCAGTTTGAATGCCTTTTGTGGGAGTGTGTGTTACTTAGCACCGTGTTTCCCCAAGTATAGAATGTGGTATGATTTCAGGATGTACAAAGACAAGGCATGAAATCACATGGAATCAGAGAGAGAAAACCATTCCCTTTTAAAATCACTTCCAAACCACCTAATTATAGAGAGAAAGTTGTGGTTTGACGATAGCTTTTTGTTGACATTTTCTAATCTCCTTTATAATCACAGCTGACCTCTCAGGGTCAAGAGATCATGTCTAGCTAGAATTTAGTAATATCATTTCATTTTATTTATTTTTAGAATCAAGGTTTACTTATAGATAATATACTTAGCATCTCACAAAATGGAAGGAACTTAGGAATAGCCGACTTTCACAAAGGGTAGGAGTTAGGCTCATCTGGGTGTCACAGAGAAGACTACCTCTTAAGCTAGCAACATCCTCCTACTCCAACATTCAAATTCCTGGAGAGAGAATCTAATTGGCTTAGCCTGGGTCTTGAAAGTATCCCCATGTAATTGTCAGTCCCACTAATGAAAACCATAACGAGGGTGGGAGGAATAGTTCCTGGAAATAAGTGGGAAGGGGCTCTCTTAAGCAAAGCTGTTGGATTTTCCTGGGCAAACAGCAAAGAATGTCCATTATAGCCATCAGCAAATGTATGAGGGATGAGGGGAACTGAATTTTGAGAGATGGGCAGGTTCAGCAAGACATTTTATAATGTCATACTTTATAATAGAGCAGTGTGCTGGAACTGGCTATCACCAGCTTGTGAGAGCCAATTGTGCACATGTCTTTACAACACTGTGTTCTTTGATAATCAAGTTGGTAGCTCGAAATTGGAATACTTATAACATAGATACTAGCAAATGCTACAAATCAGCACTTCTCCCTGCCTCTGTCCCCCGAGATCCAGTTGTTAAATATTTATCAGCACAGTACTGCTAATAATATACCTTGCCAAGGTGAGGACTCAGTCACGGGGCAGCAGATGCCATTTGTATCTGAGAGGAGAGGTAGGGTAGGTGTGTAGAACCAATCCTACACATTCGTTTGTGAAAAACTATGTCATTCTTTTTAATGGCTGCAGACTATTCCATTGTAGAATGCAGCATAATAGATTTAACCAGTCCCCTATTGGTAGACATTTAAGTTGTTTCCAATGTTTTGTTATTACAAACAATGCTGCAGTGAATTTAATCACAAATAATTTCACACATATGGAAGCATATTTGTAGAATAAATTCCTGGGAATGAAACTTCTGGGTCAAATAAAGAGACATGGATAATTTTAGAAATTTTAGAGATTAGAACCTTGGCTGATATATCATAGCCAAAATTTTTTCCCAGGCTGTAGGTTCTCTTTTTACTCTTCTGGTGAAGACTTTTGATGAGCATAAGTGATTTTTAGGAGTTCCCAGTCATCTAGCTTCTTTTCTGGTGTTTGTGCATTGTTAGTTACGGTTTGTATTCTATTTATGCCATGTGTTAGGGCCCCTAGCATTGTCCCAATTTTTTCTTCCATGATCTTTATTGTTTTAGGTTTTATTAGGTCTTTGATGCATTTTGAGTTAGTTTTTGTGCATGGCATGAGGTACGGGTCCTGTTTCATTCTTTTAAAGATGGACATCCAGTTTTGCCAGCACCATTTGTTAAAAAGACTGTCTTTTCCCCACTTAATGTACTTTGGTCCTTCGTCAAAGATCAGCTGACCATAGGTGGATAGATTTATGTCTGGGTTCTCAATTCTGTTCCCTTTGTCTATGTGTCTGTCATTGTACCAATACAGGTTGTTTTGACTACTGTTGCTGTAGAGTAGGTTCTGAGATCAGGTAGTGTGAGGCTTCCTACTTTGTTCTTTTTCTTCGGTAATGCTTGGCTTATCCAGGGCCTCCTTCCTTTCTGTATAAAGTTGGTGATTAGTTTTTCCATCTATTAAAGAATACTGTTGGTATTTGGATCAGGATTGTGCTATATGAGGCATGGATAATTTTGATAGGTGTTAGCAAATATCCTTCTATACAGGTTGTACCAATTTACAATTTCTCAACAATGTACCTTTTCCCCTACTTCTTCCTCAACCAGTATGTTACCAAAACTTTTGATCTTTGTTAATCTGTTAGATGAAAAACATATTTCATTATTAAAATTTTGCTCTGTGTTTCCTTTCATAGGCTTCTTTTTTCTGGGCACTACCTGTTCATGTCCTTTTATCACTCTTTTATTAGATTATTGGTTATTCTCTAATGATTTTAAGACTTTTTATACATTAAGGAAACTAGACATTTGTCTGGTCTATAAAGGTTCTATGTTGGTTTCTCTCCAAGCAAACACAGCCTATTAACAATTATTAATCGCTCTTTGCCCAATTTAGGCTTCTAGAATCATCTCTCCAACCCAAGTCGAGCAACAGTAGTCTCTGTTGGTCTGAAAGCGGCAGCCTGGAACCAGACTAGGTCTGACAATTAAGCTTTGTGGTCATTGTTTCTACTTTTGTGTTTCTCTCCGCCACCTCTTTCCATGTTCTCCTGTACCCTGGCTTATTTATGAGAACTCTGACCCCTTTCCACTTGGTTCTCCTTCAGCATCCCAGTGCATGAATGAAGTCTTCCTAGGTATTAGCATTGATAATGAAACAATGCAGAAGCTAAAATCTTCCCTTGTTGTTTACTGGATATGCCTGAGGTTTGGGAGTTGGGGATCCCTGGGATATACCACGAGACCTCGTCCTTTGTATAATGTTACTGTCCCATTCATTTTTACTGGTTTTATAGGAACCTGTATGATGGAGCAAGTTAATCTCTACCTCTACTACATAGCACTGGATTGGGTTCAGATATATGCTGATGGGGAGAATTAAATGTAATTTTAAACAGGTTAAGGAACCTGAAACTAAACTTTTTTCTAGTTTGAGGACAGGTTCACAATGTGCAAACTCATCTCCCCAATCCTGTCTTGCCCCTTATGTACCATTCTTCCATGAACTGCCCCACTCTCTACGTGGAAGCCCAGGTCGTCTCCTCTCCTTAATCCCCTACTATCCAGTTGATCATTAAGTCCAGCTGGTCCTTCTTCCTATATACCACTCCTCTCTGTTCCCTCTGCTACTGTCCTGGTTCATACCTCAGCATCACTCTTCAAGACTAGTTTCTCTGCACTCCTGGAGGTTGACACTGGAGACCTGGGACATATCTGGGACAACTAGGAATAGGAGTTTAGAAGGTATATTAGTTATCTACTGCTGTGTAACAAATACCCCAAAATTTACTGGCTTAAAACAACGCATATTTACCATCACACAGTTTCTGTAGGTCAAGAATCTGGGCATGGTTGAACTGGGTCCTCTGCTTTACAGTCTCTCACAGGCTATGGTGAAGGTATTTGTCCAGGGTTTGTGGTCTCATCTGAAGGCTCAATTGGGGAAGATCAGTTTTCAAGCTTACTCATTGGTTGTTGTCAGCCATTCAGTTCCCCATGGACTATCAGACTGAAGGCTCCAGTTCCTTAGGCTGTTGACCTAGAAGCTACTATCAGTTCCTTGCCTCATGGGCCTCTCCTAGGAGTCCTTGGGTGGTGCAAATGATTAATGTGCTCAGCTGCCAACTGAAAGCTTGGAGGCTTGAATCCACTCAGAGGTGACTCAGAAGAAAGGTCTGGTGACCTACTTCTGAAAAATCAGCCATTGAAAACCCTACGGATCACAATCCTGCTCTGACACACGTGGGGTCACCAAGAGTCAGAACTGAATTGACAGCACCTGGTTATAAGGCTGCTATCAAGTTGAAAGTTACAATCTTCTACAACTTAATCAGGGGCAGTTTAACCAGGAAGCAAGGTATGCGTGGGCTTACAGTAAGCAAGGTATGCATGGGCTTACTTGTGCTTACTTACTAATGTGTAGTGTGCAATTTCACATGGATTTCACCACAGATGTGAAATTGTGCACTACAGATTAGTAAGTAAGCACAAGCAAGCCTGTGCGTACCTTGCTTATTGGGTAATCCATCCCTGAGCTTAACCATAGGAGTGACATCCCTTCACCTTTGCCATATCCTACTGGTTAGAATCAAAACATTTGGTCTACCCTACACTCAAGGGAAAAAAATTGCACAAGGGTATAAACGCCAGGAGTTGATGATCATTGGGAGCCATCTCAGAAGTCTGCCTACCACAGTGGGACAGGAGGGAGGTTTTCACGATGGCCAGAGAGCAGAACTGAAAAGAAAGCTGAGGCATGGAGAGAGCTTACAGTCACCACAGGTCCGGGTAGACAAAAGGCCCCAAGTCTAGCATACAGAAACTCAAAGTAGGAGACTGGTGAACAAGGGCAAGCAGCAGAAAATCTTGCAGTAAGACAAAGCACAATTCATAGAACCATTTGCTGTAAGTTTTCTTGTCTGTAGAAACATTGGCTATCAGCTCTACATAAATCACGTTTTTCACAGGAAAGCAGAATTTACATGCCAAAATTTTTTTTTTTTTTTTAAAGTACAGATGCATTTTCTAATTTACTCTTACCTCACTGACCACTGCTTTTGTCTCCTTTAAGGGCTGCACTTTCCTTGGCCACCGCCTAAGCGTGCCTGTTGCCTGGGGTTGAAAACTCTTCTCTGTTTTTTTCTACGTCTCTTTTTGATCCCTCACAGATCCTCCACTCTCACTTCATTAACAATGTAGAAAAAAAGTCCCAGAGCTCCCTCCTTACTTCTCACTCCTCCAACTGCCTATTTAAAATACCCAGCTGTTTCTTGGAACATTGCCACCAAGATATAGCCTCTTTGTCTTCCACTTAGAGTGCCTTAAGCCAGAGTCATCATTTCTCCCTTTAAACCAATGTTTCAAATATACACACAGAGAAAATTATTAGCCACAGTTACTGATTAACTTTGCGGTAAGGAAGGGATTGGGGCTTTGGTGAGGGGGAAGTTCTTTTTTTTTCTTTTTTTAAATGTATTGTGCTTTAAGTGAAAGTTTACAAATCAAGTCAGTCTTCCATGCAAAAACTTACACACATCTTGCTATATACTCCTAGCTGCTCTCCCCCAATGAGACAGCACATTCCTCTTCTCTACCCTGTATTTCCTTTGTCCATTCATCCAGCTCCTGTCCCCCTCTGCCTTCTCATCTGGCCTCCAGACAGGAGTTGCCCACATAGTCTCATATGTCTACCTGAGCCAAGAAACTCACTCCTCACCAGTATCATTTTCTGTCTTATAGTTCAGTCCAATCCCTCTCTGAAGACTTGTCTTCAGGAACGGTTCCAGTCTTGGACTAACAAAGAGTCCAGGGACCATGACCTCCGGGGTCCCTCTAGCCTCAGTCAGACCATTAAATCTGGTCTTTTTACAAGAATTTGAGGTTTGCATACCACTGTTCTCCTGCTCCGTCAGAGATTCTCTGTTGTGTTCAACGGGGAGATTCTTTTCATGTTGAACTCATATGCGTTATTTTTATATTTTACAAGAAGCACATTTAATATAAATATAAAATAAATAAAAATGCACCATATTTTGAAACTCAGCCAGTTCTTCCTCCTGACTTAAACTTTTATGTTTCTTGTCATAGTTCTCATCCTTAATCACAGACTCTGCTTCTTTCATGGTTCTTCCTTTCTCAGGGTTCTTTCAAGTATCTGAGAAGATGGGCAAGGGTGTCACTTCTGGTTGTGGATAGTGAGGGATGATCAGAATGCGAACTGGAGATACTCAGGAGAAAGACCATGATAAAGCCAATCAGAAGAGGCCTATAGGCAGAAACAGAGGGCTGCAATTCTTAAAGTATTTTATTTTTACTGTTACAGTGGAATTTTGCACTGATCTCAGAGGGAAAAGACCAGCAAATGAGGAAGCAGCAGGAGCAAGCCCGTTGAAGGACCATATGGTGATTTCCTGATTGGCATCAGGGATAAGTCCCTTAAAATGGCAAAGGTAGACTTATAGGGAAGCCATCAAAGTTTAAGCTTCAGGGATCCTGACATACATGTTCTTACAGTCATTTATTTTTATAATTCTAGCAGAAGTAAGAAACTGCTGTCTCTTTCCACTTTAAATTCTCCTGTGTCATACTTTTTGAGCTGTGTAGTATTGGAGTCATTACAGACAATTTGGGGACCTGGTTAAGGAGAAGTTGGATGAGAACATATTTCATTTGGATTTAATGAAATGTATTTATGTGCTACTCACTTCCATATGTAGCAAGTTATTATTTGCTGTGCAGGGTTAGAAATGGCCTCCAGGAAAATTATTGTCCACTATGCTCACTCAGCTGGCATCATGACATTAAGGTAAGGGGTTAGAAGATGAATCACAGTATGAAGCTGTCTACAAAACCTGACAATAGAAGTGTGTGTGTGAATAGTGGAAAGATGGTTTGAAATGTGTACATGTTAGTCTGTGGAATATTTTGCCAATCATTACATGTGAAAAATTTTAAGTAGGTAAGTAGGTAATTCTATTCTTATCTATGCCTGTTGGGAATATATATATTTAATAATGCAACGTTTAAAATGATAAATAATACATTTTTTAAAAGAACTTCTATGAATTAGAATTTCTTTTGTATTTAAATTTCTTGCTGATTTGATGCCAGATATTGACACGGGAAAACACAGCATAAAATTCAAAATACACCACTACAACTGGGACATCACAACATACAAATGAATGAATGTCATCAGTTCAAAAGTATTTAAGTTTAGTCTACCCAACCCAAACCAAACCCACTGCCGTTGAGTCAATTCTGACTCATAGCGACCCTATAGGACAGAGTAGAACTGCCCCATAGAGTTTCCAAGGAGTGCCTGGTGGATTTGAACTGCCGACCTCTTGGTTAGCAGCCGTAGCACTTAACCACTATGCTACCAGGGTTTCCAAGTTTAGTCTAAAAAAAGGCACTCTAAAATTTCATGTATGGAAGAAACTTAATAGAGTTTTCCTCCAAATTTAACAACAATAAAAAAATTTACAAAAGACTACCAATAATGAGTTTCAAATCTGAAAGATGCTTTTTGGAACAATTACTAATTTTAAAAAGCATATTTTTATTACCTTGACAGAGAAGAAGATTAATTTTCTATCTTCTCTGTATAGAACATTATATTGAAATTGATAAATGCATGAGTAACACCGTAAGAAACTATCAAACTGTTTTCCAAAATGGTTAGATCATTATACATTCCCACCAGTAGTGTATGAAAGTTCTACTTGCTCCACACATCCTTACCAACACTTAATATGGTCAGTCTTTAATTTCAGCCATTCTAGAAGGTATTTTTTTTTAAAAACGTGTGTGATGGTATCTTACTGTGCTTTTAATTTGTATTTCCCTAGTGATTAGCATATGGAACAGCTTTTCATGTGCTTATTTGCTATCTCTATGTCTTCTTCAGTGAAGTGCTCATCCAAATCTTTTGTCCAGTTTCTTATTGGGTTTTTGTGTTATTGTTGAGTTTTGAGAATTCTTTGGATTAGGCAAAGAGTTCTTAGATATGACACCAAAAAAAAAAACCCATCAAAAAAAAAAAGAATAGATTGTACCACCAAAATTTTAAGTGTTTGCTCTGATTATTTCAAAATAAAAAGTTAAAAAACAAAAATGTTTGCTTTGAGAAAGACATTGTTAAGAGAATAAAAAAGGTAAGCTACAGCTTGGGAGAAAATATTTATAATCCCATGTCGAACAACAGCAAAATACATGTAATTTATCAAAATTCAACTGTAAGAAAACAAGCAACCAAATTAAGAAAACTAGCAAAACATTTTAGTAGTTTGTGGTATTAAAATAATAAAAGTAGCCTGTGGTATTAAAATTTCATGGGAGGGGGGCGAAAAATTAGGAAAAAAGTGTTTGAAAAGACTTCTTAAGGGGTCAGTAATGAAAGAAAGATTGATGAACACTGTTCTAGAAAAACAAAAATTGCCCAAAATTGGAGGAAAAAAACCCAAAAATGTCCTTCAATGGGTGAATAAACTGTCTTACATGCATACAATGGAACACCGTTCAGCAATAAAAAAGAATGAACTACTGATCCATGCAGAAACTTGGATGAATCTCAAAGGCCTTGTGCTGAGGAAAAGGAGCAAAGCTCAAAGTTTACATACTGTATTATTCTATTTATACAACTTTCTCAAAAAAGCAAAACTATAGTGGTAGAAAACAGAACACTGGTTGACTGGGGTGAGGGGTAAGAGAAGGGCATGACTATAAAGGACAGGATGAGGGAGTTGTTTGGAGTGATGGAATTCTTCTGTATCCTAAATGTGATGGCAGTTACTCAAATCTATATATATGATAAAATTCATAGAATTGTATACAGTCCATTTTACTGTATGATAATTTCTAAAAGAAAATAAAAAAATGGACTCAATGCCTTTTCCACTATTTGTTTCTCATCTGGTTCTTTTGTCCAGTGTCTGGTAAAGCTGAAGATCAACTCATTAAGAAACTATAAAAAAATGAGGGACCATGGTCTCAGGGAACATCTAGCTTAATTGGTACAACATAGTTTACAAAAAAAAAAAAAAATTCTATATCCGACTATGGTGAGTAGCATCTGGAGTCTTAAAAGCCTGTGAATGGCCATTTAAGATACTCCACTGGTCCCATCCTGTCTGGAGCCAGGGAGAATGAAGAAAACCAAAGACACAAGGGGAAGATTAGTCCTAAGGACTAATGGAGCAAAACTGATACAGCCTCCACCAGATTGAATCCAACAAAACTAGATGGTGCCCTGCTACCACCACCAACTGCTCTAACAGGGATCAAAATAGAGGGTCCCAGACAGAACTCGAGAAAAATGTAGAACAAAATTTTAACTCACAAAAAGCTTTCGGGATCTTCTTTTACCAATGTGGCACAACTCAAAATGGGAAGATAAAACTGCAAACATCCACTAATAATCAGAAGAAGGAATGTACAATTACAAAGTATGAATCTAGGAAAACTGGAAGTTGTCAAAAATGAAATGGAATGCATAAAGATCAATATCCTAGGTATTAATGAGCTGAAATGGATTGGTATTAGCCATTTTGAACCTGAAAATCGTCTGGTCTACTATGCTGGGAATGACAAATTGAAGAGGAATAGTATCACATTCAATGTCAAAAAGAATATTTCAAGATCTATCCTGAAGCACAACACTGTCAGTGATAGGACAATATCCATATGCCTACAAGGAAGACCAGTTAATAAGACTATTATTCAAATTTACTCATCAACCACTAAAGCAAAAGACAAAGGAATTGAAGATTTTACCAGCGTCTACAATCTGAAAGTGATCAAACATGCAATCAAGATATACTGATAATTACTGGTGAATGGAATGTGGAAGTTGGCAACAAAGAAGGATCAGTAGTTGAAAATATGGCCTTGGTGATAGAAACAATGCCGGAGATCACATGATAGAATTTTGAAAGACCACCTACTTATTCACTGGAAATACCTTTTTCAACAACATAAATGGTGACTATAAAAAAAAATTTTTTTTTTATACATGTGGATCTCACTGGATGGAAAACACAGGAATCAAATTGACTACATATGTGGGACGAGATGATGGAGAAGCTCAATGTCATCAGTGAGAACAAGGCCGGAGCAGACTGCAGAACAGACCATCAATTGCTCCTATGAAAGTTTAAATTGAAGGTAAAGAAAATTAAGACAAATTCATGAGAGCCAAAGTATGGCCTTGAGTATATCACACTTGAATTTAGAGACTGTCTTAAGAACAGATGTGACACACCGAACACAAATGAACAGAGACCAGATGAGTTGTGGGATGACATCAAGAAACTCATACGTGAAGAAAGCAAAAAGTCATTTAAAACACAGGAAAGAAAGTAAAGACCAAAATGAATGTCAGAAGAGACTCTGAATGTTGCTCTTGAATATAGAGTAGCTAAAGTGAATGGAAGGAATGACGAAGTAAAAGAACTGAACAGAGGATTTCAAAGGGTGGTTTGAGAAGACAGAGTAAAATATTAAAATGAAATGTGCAAAGACCTGGAGTTAGAAAACCAAGCTGAAAGAATTGAAGAAAAAACTCAAGCCTCAAATTTCAAAATTGAAGGATTCTATGAACTACTCAGGAAGCATCAAAAGAAGATAGAAGGAATACAGAGTCATGATACTAAAAAAAATTTGTCGACATTCAGCCATTTCAAGAGGTAGCACATGATCAAGAACTCATGGGATTGAAGAAAGAAGTCCAAACTACACTGGAGGCACTGTCAAAAAACAAGTCTCAAGGAACTGACGGAATACCAACTGAGATCTTTCAACAAATGGATACAACACTGGAAGTGCTTACTCATCTATGTCAAGAAATTTTGGAAGTTGTCAAAAATGAAATGGGCAGCAGGGCCAAGATGGCAGAGTAGTCAGACACTTCTGGTGATCCCCCTTACAACAAAGACCTGAAAAAACAAGTGAAATGATTATATTTATGACAAGCTAGGAGCTCTGATTATCAAAGGTAAAGTTAGAAAACAGACTGAGCAGCAGGGCAAGTGTGAGATGGTTCAGAAGCAGAGAGGAGTTGCCGGACCTGAATCACCAGGAACCCTCAGGCACCATTCCCTGGAGGGACTGCAGCTGGGCTGGTGGTAGCATTTCAGTTGCAGTTTCCTCAGGGAGAGACAGCCAGCTACACAGCCTACTCACACCTCGGGAACCAGAGAAGAACGGCACTCTTGGCAAAAGCTAAGTATTTGCATAATTTTATGGTGCCCCCAGCCCCCGAGCCAGCTACAGTGGCTGTTTATTTCCCTGAGCCTAAGATAGGTCCTGCTGAGTGTTCTGAGCCATTCTCCTGGCCTTGGAAAAGGAATAAATTCACAACTGGGGGAAAAGATAATCTGCCAGCTCCACTAAGCTGGGGAGCTCAGGATAGAAGCGGTTCCTATCCAGGCATAAACGGTCTGTGGACTTTGAATACCTTTCCCTGTGAGGATGTATTTAGGAGAATGGACCAGTGTGGGCCTATTTTAGGAGAATAGGCCCTTGTTGGCAGACTGCAAAAGTTTCAAAAGTTCAGTGGAGAGGGGCGTGTTTGATGTTTGACACTGCTTTGCCTATTAAACAGGGTCCTCACCTACCCACATCAGGGGCCTAAGGACTGCTAGCTCCACTCCGGTCACCCAGCCACCTGCAACAGGGGTCCAAGGATAACTGGTACCTCCCAGTCCTTACAACCAAAGCACTGGGTGCCCATGGTCCATCTGCAGAACCCACCCACCTGTGCACTGTAGGGAACAAGGATGCACTTTCCTCACAGACACTCTGAGGACAGCTGTCAGGCCCCTGCCTTGTTCAGAGCATGACCCCTGGTGCAATCAGATACCTGTGCCTACACCAAGCACTCCTGCCCCTCTAAGACTGTAGGACAGAGCCTGTACCACACACTTGATGACCAACTATCTGGACACGTTAGCTGAATCCACACAAGAAAAGTGAATGGAATCCTAGGCTTGTATACCTGATAACAGCTCTAGCCATCTGGTGACAGGGCGTTAGAGCTTCAAAGGTGAAAATAATGAAGCTAGCTCTCTCAAGCAGCCTATTTGGGCATATCAAAAAAAAGAAACAAAACAAAGCAAGAAGCTAGGATATAGTAAGCCAACATAAAATAAACTAATACAATAACTTATAGATGGCTTGGAGACAATAATCGATATCAAATCACATACAGAAGCAGACCACGATGGCTTCAACAAGCTCTCGGAATAAAGAATCAAGAGATCTTCTGGATAAAAGTGCCATCCTGGAATTACCAGATGCAGAATTCAAAAGATTAATATACAGAACTCTTCAAGACATCAGGAACAAGATTAGAAAGGAGATCAGGCAATACACAGAACAAGCCAAGGAACACACAGATAGGGCAGTTGGAGAAATTAAAATGGTCATTCAAAAACATAATGAAAAATTCAATAAGCTGCAAGAATCCATAAAGAGACATCAATCAGAAATTCAGGTTAACACTAAAATTACAGAATTTGACAACTCATTAGAAAGTCAGAGGAGCAGAACTGAGGAAGTAAAAGGCAGAATTAATGAGACTGAATGTAAAACACTTGGCACCAATGTATTTGAAGAAAAGTCTGATAAAAGAATTTTAAAAAATGAAGAAAGGTTAAGAATCATGTGGGACTCTATCAAGAGAAATAACCTACGTGTGATCGGAGTACCAGAACAGGGAGGGACAACAGAAAATACAGAGAGAATTGTTGAGGATTTGTTGACAGAAAACTTCCCTGATACCGTGAAAGATGTGATAATATCTATCCACGATGTTCACCGAACTCCACATAAGGTAGATGTTAAAAGAAAGTTGCCAAGACATATTATAATCAAACTTGCCAAAACCAAAGATAAAGAGAGAATTTTAAGAGCAGCTAGGGATAAATGAAAAGTCACCTACAAAGGAGAGCCAATAAGAATAAGCTTGGACTACAAGGCAGAAAGCATTCAGGCAAGAAGGCAATGGGATGATATATTTAAAAAGTTGAAGGAAAAAAATTGCTGCCAAGAATCATATATCCAGCAAAACTGTCTCTTAAATATGAGGGTGAAATTAAGACATTTCCAGATAAACACAAGTTTAGGGAATTTGTAAAAACTACAGGAAATACTAAAGGAAGTTCTTTGGTTAGAAAACCAATAATATCAGATATCAACCCAACACTAGAACACAGGACAGAGCAACCAGATGTCAACCCAGGTAGGGAAATCACAAAAATAAATCAAGATAAAAAAAAGCTCGAAACAGGAAAACAGCGATGTTATTATCTAAATGAAGACAACATTAAAACAATAAAGAGGGAGTAAGACATGTAGTCGTAGATCTTTCATAAGAGAGGAAGACAAGGCAATAAAAAGAAATAAAAGGTTTAAACTTAGATAAATAGGGGTAAATATTAAGGTAACCCAAAGGAGACTAACAATCCTAGTCATCAAAATAAAATACAAGAAAAAAATAGAGACTCTACAGAAACAAAATCAATGAATAAGAGGAAAAGACAACATATAAAGATAAACTACTCAACACAAAACATTAGATGGGAAAAAGAAACTATCAACAACACATCAAAAAAACCATCAAAATGACAGCACTAAACTCATAATACCTACCCATAATTACAATTAATGTAAATGGACCAAATGCACTAATAAAGAGACAAAAAAAAAATTAAAAATAAATAAAGAGACAGAGAGTGGCAAAATGGATTAAAAAAACATAATCAGTCTATATGCTGCCTACAAGAGACACACTTTAAACTTAGAGACACAAACAAACTAAAACTGAAAGGATGGAAAAAAACATATCAAGCAAAGAACGATCAAAAAAGAGTAGGAGTGGCAATATTAATTTCTGCCAAAATAGACCTTAAAGTTAAATGCACCACAAAGGATAAAGAAGGACACTACATAATGATTAAAGAGACAATATACCAGGAGGATCTAACCACATTAAATATTTAGGCACCCAATGACAGGGCTGCAAGATACATAAAACAAACTCTATCAGCATCGAAAAGTGAGATAGATAGCTCCACAATAATAGTAGGAGACTTAAACACACCACTTTCAGTGAAGGACAGGACATCCAGAAAGAAGCTCAATAAAGACACGGAAGATCTAAATGTCACAATCAACCAACTTTACATCATAGACATATACAGAACACTCCACCCAACAGCAACCAACTATACTTTCTTTACTAGTGCACATGGAACATTCTCTAGAATAGACCACATGTTAGGTCATAAAGCAAGCCTTAGCAGAATCCAAAACTTTGAAATATCACAAAGCATCTTCTCTGGCCACAAGGCCAGAAAAGTAGAAATCAATAACAGGAAAAGCGGGGAAAAGAAATCAAACACTTGGAAAATGAACAATACCCTGTTCAAAAACAACTGGATTATAGAAGAAATTAAGGATGGAATGAAGAAATTCATGGAATCCAATGACAAAGAAAACACTTTCTATCAGAACCTTTGGAACACAGGTAACGCAGTGCTCAGAGGTCAATTTATACCCATAAATGCATACAAACAAAAAGAAGAAAAGGCTAAAATCAAACAATTATCCTTGCAACTTGAACAAATAGAGAGCAACAAAAGAAACCCTTAGGCACCAGAAGAAAGCAAATATTAAAAATTAGAGCAGAATTAAATGAAATAGAGGACAGAAATATAATTTAAAGAATTAACAAGACCAAAAGCTGGTCCTTTGAAAAAATTAACAAAATTGATACACCACTGGCCATACTGACAAAACAAAAACAGGAGAGGAAGCAAATAACCAAAATAAGAAATGAGATGGGCAATATTACAGCATACCCAACTGGAATTAAAAGAATCATATCAGATTACTTTGAAAATTTGTACTCTAAAAAATTTGAAAACTTAGAAGAAATGGATGAATTTCTAGAAATACATTACCTACCTAAACTAACACAAACAGAGGTAGAACAACTAAATAAACCCATAACAAAAGAAGAGATTGAAAAGGTAATTAAAAAACACCCAACCAAAAAAAAAAGCCCTGGCCTGGAAGTTCTCACTAGAGAGTTCTACCAAACTTTCAGAGAAGAGTTAAAACCACTACTACTAAAGGTATTTCAGACCTTAGCAAAGGATGGAATACCCCCAAACTCATTCTATGAAGCCAGCATATCCCTGATACCAAAACCAGGTAAAGACTCCACAAAAAAAGAAAATTACAGACCTATATCCCTCATGAAGTTACATGTAAAAATCCTCAACAAAATTCTAGCCAATGGAATTCAACAACATATCAAAAAAATAATTCACCATGACAAAGTGGGATTCATACCAGGTATGCAGGGATGGTTCAACATTAGAAAAACAATTAATGTAACCCATCATATAAATAAAAGACAAGAACCACATGATCTTATCAACTGATGCAGAAAAGGCATTTGATAAAGTTCAACACCAATTCATGATAAAAACTCTCAGCAAAATAGGAATAGAAGGAAAATTCCTCAACATAATAAAGGGCATTTATAGAAGCCAACAGCCAACATCATCAGAAATGTAGAGAGTCTGAAAGCATTCCCCTTGAGATCAGGAACCAGACAAGGATGCCCTTTATCACCACTCTTATTCAACATTGTGCTGGAGGTCCTAGCCAGAAATAAAGGACATCCAGATTGGTAAGGAAGAAGTAAAAGTATCTCTAGTTGCAGATGACATGATCTTATACACAGAAAATCCTAAAGAATCCTCAAGAAAGCTACTGAAACTAATAGAAGAGTTCAGCGGAGTATCAGGACACAAGGTAAACATACAAAAACCGGTTGGATTCCTCTACACCAAGAAAAAGAACATCGAAGAGGAAATCACTGGACCAATTCCATTCACAGTAGTCCCCATGGAGATAAAATACTTAGGAATAAATGTTACCAGAGACGTAAAAGATATATACAAAGAAACCTACAAGACAGTACTGCAAGAAACTAAAAGAGACCTATGTGAGTGGAAAAACATACCTTGCTCCTGGATAGGAAGACAACATTGTAAAAATGTCTATTCTATCAAAAGGGATCTACACATACAATGCAATTCCAATCTAAATTGCAACAACTTTTTTTAATGAGATGGAGAAACAAATCACCAACTTCATATGGAAGGGAAAGAGGCCCCAGAGAAGTAAAGCATTACTGAAAAAGAAGAATAACATGGGAGGTCTCGCACTACCTGATTTTAGAACCTATTATACTGCCAAGGTAGTCAGAACAGCCTGGTACTGGTACAACAGCAGATAATGGAACAGAATTGAGAATCCAGACATAAATCCATCCACATATGAACAGCTGATATTTGACAAGGGCCCAAAGTCAGTTCAATGGGGAAAAGACAGTCTCTTTAACAAATGGTGCTGACATAACTGGATATCGATCTGCAAAAAAATGAAACAAGACCCGTACCTCACACCATGCACAAAAACTAACTCAAAATGGATCAAAGACCTAAACACAAAATCTAAAACAATAAAGACCATGGAAGAAAAAATAAGGACAATGCTAGGAGCCCTAAAACATAACATAAAAAGTACACAAAACATTATTAACAATGCACAAACACCAGAAGAGAAACTAGATAACTGGAAGCTCCTAAAAATCAAATACCTATGCTCATCTAAAGACTTCACCAAAACAGTAAAAAGATTACCTACAGATTGGGAAGAAGTTTTTAGCTATGACTTTCTGGATCAGCTTCTGATCTCTAAACTCTACATGATAGTGCAAAACCTCAACAACAAAAAGACAAGTAACCCAATTAAAAAATGGGCAAAGGATATGAACAGGCATTTCACTAAAGATGATATTCAGACAGCTAACAGATTTATGAGGACATGCTCATGACCATTAGCCATGAGAAATGCAAATCAAAACTAGAATGAGATTCCATCTCACTCCAACAAGGCTGGCATTAATCCAAAAAGCACAAAATAATAAATGTTGGTTGTGGAGAGACTGGAACACTTACACACTGCTGGTGGGAATGTGAAATGGTACAACCACTTTGGAAATCGGTTTGGTGCTTCCTTAAGAAACTAGAAACAGAACTACCTTACGATCCAGCAATCCCACTCCTTGGAATATATCCTCGAGGAATAAGAGCCTTTACACGAACACATATATGCAACTCATGTTCATTGCAACACTGTTTACAATAGCAAAAACATGAAAGCAACCAAGGTGCGCATCAACAGATGAATGGATAAATAAATTATGGTATATTC
Source organism: Loxodonta africana (assembly GCF_030014295.1). NCBI lineage: Eukaryota > Metazoa > Chordata > Mammalia > Proboscidea > Elephantidae > Loxodonta > Loxodonta africana. Next base: position 41,494,569 of record NC_087367.1, on the reverse strand, counting down.
ACATGATGGAATACTATGCATCGATAAGAACAATAACAAATCTGTGAAACATTTCATAACATGGAGGAATCTGGAAGACATTATGCTGACTGAAGTTAGTCAGCTGTAAAAGGACAAATATTGTATGAGGCCACTAGTATAAGAACTGAAGAAATAGTTTAAACAGAAAAGAAAATATTCTTTGATGGTTATGAGAGTGGGGAGGGAGGGAGGGAGAGGGGGGTGGTCACTAATTAGATAGTAGACAAGAACTATTTTAGGTGAAGGAAAAGACAACACATGATACAGGTGAGGTCAGCACAACTGGACTAAACCAGAAGCAAAGTTTTCTGAGTAAATTGAATGCTTTGAAGGTCAGCACAGCAGGGGCAGTGGTTTGGGGACCATGGTTTCAGGGGACAGCTAGGTCATTTGGCATAATAAAATCTATTAAGAAAACATTCTACATCCCACTTTGGAGAGTGGCGTCTGGGGTCTTAAACACTAGCAAGTGGCCATCTAAGATGTATCAATTGGTCTCAAGTCACCTGGAGCAAAGGAAAATGAAGAACGGCAAAGACACAAAGTAATTATGAGCCCAAGAGGCAGAAAGGGCTACATAAACCAGAGGCTACATCAGCCTGAGACTAGAAGAACTAGATGGTGCCTGGCTACAGCTGATGACTGCCCTGACAGGGAACAAAACAGAGAACCCCTGAGGGAGCAGGAGAGCAGTGGGATGCAGACCTCAAACTCTCGTAAAAGGGCCAGACTTAATGGCCTGACTGAGACTAGAAGAACCCTAGAGGTCATGGTCCCCGGACCTTCTGCTATCCCAAGACAAGAACCATTCCCAAAGCCAAATCTTCAGACAGGGATTGGACTGGAATGTAGGATAGAAAATGATACTCGTGCGGAGTGAGTTTCTGGGATTAAGTAGACACATGAGACTATGTGGGCAGCTCCTTTCTAGATGGGTAATGAGAAGGCAGAGGGGGTCAGAAGTTGGCTGAATGGACAGGAAAATAGAGGGTGGAGAGAAGGAGTGTGCTGCCTCATTAAGGGGAGAGCAACTACGGGTGTATAAAACCCAGCCCCAGTGCCGTCGAGTGAATTCCGACTCAAGCAACCGTATAGGACAGAGTAGAACTGCCCCATAGAGTTTCCAAGGAGCACCTGGCAGATTCAAACTGCCGACCCTTGGGTTAGCTGCTGTACCACTTAACCACTACACCACCAGGGTTTTCCTAGGAGTATATAGCAAGGTGTATATAAATTTTTGTATGAGAGACTGACTTGATTTGTGAACTTTCACTTAAAGCACAATAAAAATTAAAAAAATGAAATGGAATGCCTAAAGATCAATATCCTAGGCATTAATGAGTTGAAATGGATTGGTATTAGCCATTTCAAATCTGAAAATTGTATTGTCTGCTATGCTGGGAATGACAAACTGAAGAGGAATGGTGCCACATTCATTGCCAAAAGGAACACTTCAACATCTATCCTGAAGTACAGCACTGTCAATAATAGGATAATATCCATACGTGTAGAAGGAAGACCAGTTAATAAGATGATTATTCAAATTTACTCACCAACCGTTAATGCAAAAGACAAAGAAATTGAAGTTTTTACCACCTTCTGCAATCTGAAAGTGATCAAACATACAGTCAAGATGTACTGATAATTACCGGTGATTGGAATGTGGAAGTTGAAAAGAAAGATGGATCAGTAGTTGGAAAATACCACCTTGGTGATAGAAACAACGCGGAGATCGACATCTGGCCAACCTAACGAAAGCGATCCATATACATGTCCATTCCAAAGATAAGTGATCCAACAGAATGCAGAAATTATGGAACAATATCATTAATATCCAATACAAATAAAATTTTGCTGAGATAATTGAAAAATTGTTGCAGCAGTACATCGATAGAGAAGGCCAGAAATTCAAGCCAGATTCAGAAAAGGATGTGGAATGAGGGATATCGTTGTTGATGTCAGATGAATCATGGCTGGAAGCAGAGTATACCAGAAAGATTCTTACCTGTGTTTTATTGACTGTGAAAAAACATTGAACTGTGTGGATCATAACAGATTTTGGATAACACTGCGAAGAATGAGATTTCCAGAACGCTTAATTGTATTTAGGAGCAACCTGTACACAGACCAAGAGGCAATCATTGGAACAGAACAAGGGAATACTGTGTGGTTTAAAGTCAGGAAAAGTGTGCAACAGGGTTGTATCCTTTCACCACACTTACTCAATCTGTATGCTGAGCAAATAATCCATGAAGCTAAAATATATGAAGAAGAACGCAGCATCAGGATTGGAGGAAGACTAGTTAATAACCTGAGATATGCAGATGACCCAACCTTGCTTGCTGAAAGTGAAGAGGACTTGAAGCACTTACTGATGAAGATTGAAGACCACAGCATTCAGTATGGACTACACCGGAACATAAAGAAAACAAAAATCCTCACAACTGGACCAATAAGCAACAACATGATAAACACAGACAATATTGAAGTTGTCAAGAATTTCTTTTTACTTGGATCTACAATCAATGCTGTGATGGTCGAGGTTGTGTGTTAACTTGGCTGTTGCATGATTCTCAGTGGTTTGGCAGTTACGTAGTTTGGCAGCTATGCAATGATGTGATCTCCTCCATAATGAGATCTGATATAATGTAATCACCTCTCTGATGAGCTCTGCTAGGAGCAGTCAATCACTTGAAGGGAGTTTCCTTGGGGTGTGGCCTGCATCCAATATATGTGGGCTTTCTGACAAACCTCACTGGCTTTGCTTGCTCTGTAAACTCATCTGACCTCCTGTTCTTGGGACTTGAACTAGCAGCTTACCTGCTGATCTTCAGTTTGCCATCCCCTACAGCTACGTAGTCAGAAGCCTCCATCCTGACTCACAGACTTGGGACTTTCCCACCTCTACAACCTTGTGAACCATTTCCTTGATATAAATCTCTCCTCCTCTCTCTCTATATACATATACATACATACACACACACGTGCGCACACACACAAACACACACATGTTTCACTGGTTTTGACTCTCTAGAGAACTCAGACTAAGACAAATACCCATGAAAGCAGCAGACAAGAAATCAAACGATGTATTGCATTGGGCAGATCTGCTGAGATCAAGAAGGGGAGAGTGTTGATACTTCTCGAGGTTGGCAACCAACGTCTCACAAAACAATCTGTGTTTTAATTGTATTATGAGAAACTAATTTGCTCTGTAAACTTGCACCTAAATCACAGTAAAAAAAATAGAGAAAATAAAAACTTGGTTTTCGCTATGAGTCGGAATCGACTTGATGACATTGGGCTTTAGTTTTTGGAATATCTGAGGCAGCCCGGTACCCTGTAACATGCCCTTGACTTAAATCACCAAGTTTGAGTTATAATCCTCAATCTTTTGCCATTTTAATCTTTCTTAATCTCTTGTCTGATGTAAGAGACTTGTACTCCATGACTACAGAGTTTCCCTCCCACTGGGCTAACCCGACGTGTGCTGAAGGGAACCAAACACTTTGGGGTGGAGGAGACACTGGTATGCAGAGGAAAGAACACTAACTAGAATTTAGGAGACTGGAGTCCTAGTTCAGTTCTTCCAGCTGGGTGGCCTTGGGCATGTCACTTAATCTCTCTATTCTCAATTGAAAAATGGAGTTAATATAACATTTTAAAATACACATTTCAAGACTTATTACGTGGATTAAATTATATAATTTATGTAAATTGCCCATCAGTGCCTGATGGTCTTCTTAATTAACTAGCCCTTGGAAGAAGTAAGAATTAAGTGAGATTATTTGCATGAAAAGCGCTTTGTAAAATGTAGAACACTTTATCAATCTTAGTTGTGAGAAACAGAATGAAGTGAAAAGAGCCCAGGCAGTGGAGACACAAAGTCTAGAGGCAGGTTTTGGAAAGACAGATGCTTACCATCTCCTCTTTCTCACCTCACCTTTTTCCTCGATATATTGACTTCTGTCCTCATCAGTCCACTGAAACCATTCTCACTAGTCAACAATGGCCTCCTCATTTCCAAATCCAATAGATCATAGGCCTTGGAGGACTGCTGGGAACGAAAGGACCCAAAGGGAGGCTGCCCATCAATACCCAGAGCAGAGAATCACAGAAGGTATTGGGGAGTTGGGCTGACTAAGGCAGAAAGAAAGTAGTTGGCACTAATTTTCTACTAGGTTACAAAATTCTGCACTGGTATGGGTAAGCTCTACCAGCCTTGGTGGGGAGTAAGTCATGAGCTTGAAAAATGGAGTTTTCATTTTATTTTCTCTATTTTTTATTTTGATTTAGGTGCAAGTTTACAGAGCAAATTAGTTTCTCATTAAACTATTAAAACACAAATTGTTCTGTGACATTGGTTGCCAACCCCATAATGCGTCAACACTTTCCCCTTCTTGACCTCAGATTCCCTGTTTGCATTTGTCCAGTTTTCCTCTCCCTTCCTGCCTTCTCATCTTTGATTTTGGGCTGTGTGTACATTTAGTCTCGTATATGTGGTTGAACTACATTTGTTATTGTTTGTTTTACAGACCTCTCTAATCGTTGGCTGAAGGGTGAACTTCAGAAGTGACTTCGGTACTGAGTTAAAAAAGGTGCCCAGTGGCCATACTCTCAAGATTTCTCCAGTCTCTGCCAGACCAGTAAGTCTGGTCTTTTTTGTGAATTAGAATTTTATTCTACATTTTTCTCCAGCTCTGTCCAGAACCATTTATTGTGATCCCATCAGAACAGTCAGTGGTAGTAGCAGGTCACCATCTAGTTGTGCTGGACTCAGTCTGGTGGAGGCCGTGGCAGTTGTGGTTCATTAGTCCTTCGCCTGTTGTCTTTGGTTTTCTTCACTCTCCTTTACTCCAGATGGGATTTGACCAGTAGATGTATCTTAGATGGCCACTCACAAGCTTTTAAGACCCCAGATGCTACTCAACAATGTATGATGTAGAATGTTTTCTTTATAAACAATGCTATGCCAGTTGAGCTAGATGTTCCCAGAGACCACGGTCCCCAGCCCTTAGCCCGGTAACTCGGGCCCTCAAGGAGTTTGGACATATCTATGAAGTGTCTATGAATTTGCCTTGGTCAAGTTGTGCTGACTTATTGCGTACTGTCTTGTCCTTCCCCAAAGTTAACACTTATCTACTGTCTGTTGTTGTTGTTAGGTGCCATCGAGTCAGTTCCGACTCATAGCGACGCTATGTACCACAGAATGAAACACTGCCTGGTCCTGTACCATCCTTACAATCATTGTTATGCTTGAGCCCATTGTTGCAGCCACTGTGTCAATTCATCTAGTTGAGGGTCGTCCTCTGTTCCACTGATCGTGTACTTTACCAAGCATGATGTCCTTCTCCAGGGACTGATCTTCTCTGACAACACGTCCAAAGTATGTAAGACGTAGTCTCGTCATCCTTGCTTCTAAGGAGCGCTCTGGTTGTACTTCTTCCAAGACAGATGTTCGTTCTTTTGGCAGTCCATGGTATATTCAATATTCTTCCCCAACACCAAAATTCAAAGGCGTCCGTCAATCCTTCTTCAGTCTTCCTTATTCATTGTCCAGCTTTCACATGCATATGGTGAGATTGAAAATACCATGGCTTGGGTTAGGCACACCTTAGATTTCAAGGTGACATCTTTGCTTTTGAACACTTTAAAGTGGTCCCTTGCAGAAGATTTGCCCAGTGCGGTGCGTCTTTTGATTTCTTGACTGCTGCTTCCATGGGTGTTGATTGTGGATCCAATTAAAATGAAATCCTTGGCAACTTCAGTCTTTTCTTCATTTATCATGATGTTACTTACTGGCCCAGTTGTGAGGCTTTTTGTTTTCTTTATGTTGAGGTGCAATCCATACTGAAAGCTGTGGTCTTGGATCTTCAACAGTAAGTGCTTCCAGTCCTCTTCCACTTTCAGCAGGCAAGGTTGTGTCATCTGCATAATGCAGGTTGTAAATGAGTCTTCCTCCAATCCTGATGCCCAGTTCTTCTTCATAGAGTCCAGCTTCTCAGATTATTTGCTCAGCATACAGATTGAATAGGAATGGTGAAAAAATACAACCCAGATGCACAACTTTCCTGACTTTAAACCACTCAGTATCCCCTTGTTCTATCCAAACAACTGCCTCTTGATCTATGGACAGGTTCCTCATGAGCACGATTAAGTGTTCTTAGTAAGACAGGGAACAGAGGGCCCCCAAATCTGCAAAGTACAGGAAATGGGCCAGGACGCAGAAACAAAGCCATTCCCGAGAACAATGGGGTGAGGTATCAGAAAATAGCCTGCAAACTTCTTTAAAGTTGTCTTTCAGAAGCAGCTAGATAAAACCAGCCCCAGGGACATGTGCAGAACATCCACTTGTGACCACTGTGTGGCCTTCCACCAGGGGCAGTGAGGGGCTGCAGTCACAGACATAGAATCGAACTCGGGGAGCAAGAGACTGCCCAGGCATGATACCCTGTAATAAGTCCTGCTACAAATTCCAGAGTCCTCCAGAATGGGAGCCATCTTAGAAAGCTACTGTGAGCTCACCGTAGTTAACCTATCCCCACCCAAAACGGGCTACTTGCCAGAAAACCCCGCCGATGCCTGTGAATAAACATGAATCTTTTCCTGCCAAGAACTTTTAAAAACCCAGGCAAGTCCTTTGTTCTGTGAGATGGGGGGTAAGCATTGCTTAGGCCCTCCTCATGTCCGCTTGCAAGCCTTTTCAATGAAGCTTTGCTCATGTGGAAAACTTACCTGCTCATTCTTGACCAGTGAGAAGCAAGAACCTTATTCGATTCTGGCAACATTAGCAATGTTATCCGTAATTTGTTATGATCCACACAGTCAAATGATTTGCATAGTCAAAAAAACACAGGTAAACATCTTTCTGGTATTCTCCGCTTTCAGCCAGCATCCTTCTGACATCAGCAATGATATCCCTGGTTCCACATCCTCTTCTGAATCTGGCCTGAATTTCTGGCAATTCCATGTTGATATACCACTGCAGCCGCTTTTGAATGATGTTCAGCAAAATTTTGCTTGGATGTGATATTAATGATATTGTTCTATAATTTCCGCATTTGGTTGGATTACCTTTCTTGGGAATAGGCATAAACATGGATCTCTTCCAGTCGGTTGGCCAGGTAGCTGTCTTTCAAACCTCTTGGCATAGACAAGTGAGCAATTCCAGTGCTGCATCCATTTGTCGAAACATCTCAGTTGATATTCAGTCAATTCCTGGAGCCTTCTTTTTCACCAACGCCTTCAGTGCAGTTTGGACTTCTTCATTAAGCACCATCAGTTTCTGATCATATGCTACCTCTTGCAATGGCTGAACGTTGACTAATTCTTTTTGGTGTAATGACTCTGTGTATTCCTTCCATTTTCTTTTGATGTTTCCTGTGTCGTTTAATATTTTCCCCATAGAATCCTTCACTATTGCAACTCAAGTCTTGCATTTTTTCTTCAGTTCTTTCAGCTTGCGAAACGCCGAGTGTGTTCTTCCTTTTTGGTTTTCTATCTCCAGCTCCTTGCACATGTCATTATAATATTTTACTTTGTCTTCTCGAGATGCCCTTTAAAATCTTCTGTTCAGTTCTTCTACTTCATCAATTCTTGCTTTTGCTTTAGCTGCTCCACTTTTGAGAGCAAGTTTCAGAGCCTCCTCTGACATCCATCCTGGTCTTTTCTTTCTTTCCTGTCTTTTCAATACCCTCTTGCTTTCTTCATGCATGATGTCCTTGATGCCCTTCCACAACTCGTCCAGTCTTTGGTCATTAGCGTTCGACGTGTCAAATCAAGTCTTGAGATGGTCTCTGAATTCAGGTGGGATATACTCAAGGTCGTATTTTGGCTCTTGTGGACTTGCTCTGATTTTCTTCAGTTTCAGCTTGAACTTGCATATGAGCAATTGATGGTCTGTTCAACAGTTTGCCTCTGGCCTTTTTATGCCCTATGATGTTAAGCTTTTCCATCTTTCAGTGGAAAGAGACTATGAAAAAGCTCAATATCATTATCTACTGTCTAGTTAGTATTTTTCCCATCCCATTCCTCTCCTCCCTCCTAACCATCAAAGATTGTTTCTTTTGGTGTATAAATCTTTTCATGGGTTTTTATAATAGTGGCCTCATACAGTATTTGTCCTTTTGTGATTGACTTACTTCTCTTAGCATAATGTGCTCCAGATTCATCCAGGTTGAGAGATGTTTCCCAGATTCATCATTATTCTTTATCATTGTGTGGTATTTCTTTGTGTTTATGTACCATAGTTTGTGTATTCGTTCATATGTTGATGGGTACTTAGGTTGTTTCCATCTTTTTAATGTTGTGAATAATGCTGCGATGAACATCGATGTGCATACGTCTCTTAGTGTGATGGCTCTTATTTCTCTAGGATGTATTCCTATGAGTGGGATTGTTAGATCATATGGTATATCTATTTCTAGTTTTTTAAGAAAGTTTCATATCATTTTCCAAAATGATTGTACCATTTTGCATTCCCACCAGCAGTATATAAGAGTTCCAGTCTCCCTGCAGCCTCTCCAAATTTGTTATTTTCTGTTTTTGATTCATGCCAGTAGTATTGGGGTGGGATGGTACATGTACAGTTTTTTTTTTTCTTGCCTGTTGTCCGTTTTTTTCCCACTCTTTTTTTTATTGTACTTTAAATGAAGGTTTACAGAGCAAAATAGTTTCTCATTAAACAATTAATACACATACTGTTTTGTGACATTGCTTACCAACCCCACAATATGTCAACGCTCTCCCTTTCTTGAACTTGGGTTCCCCGTTACCAGCTTTCCTGTCCCCGCCCGCCTTCTCATCCCTGCTCCTGAGCCGGTATGCCCATTTAATCTCATTTTGTTTTATAGGCCTAATTTTTGGCTGAAGGGTGAACCTCAGGTGTGATCTCAGTACTGAGTTAAAAGGGTATCCTGGGGTGATACTTTCAGGATTTCTCCAGCCTCTGTCAGACCAGTAAGTCTGGTCACTTTTTGTGTAGAATTTTGTTCTACATTTTTCTCCAGCTCTGTCTGGGATCCTCTACAGTGATCCCTGTCAGAAGAGTCAGTGGTGGTAGCCGGGCACCATCTAGTTGTGCTGGACTCAGTGTGGTGGAGGCTCTATTAGTTGTGGCTCATTAGCCCTTAGTACTAATCTTTCCCTTGTGTTTTTGATTTTCTTCATTCTCCCTTGCTCCAGGTGGAGTGGGGCCAGTGGACTATCTTAGATGACCTCTCGCAAGCTTTTAAGACACCAGATGCTACTCACCAAAGCAGGATGTAGAACATTTTCTTTATAAACTATGTTATGCCAGTTGAGCTAGATGTACCCTGAGACCATAGTCCCCAGACCTCAGTCCAGTAATTTGGCCCCTCAGGGAATTTGGATGTGTCTATGAAGCTTGCATGACCTTGCCTTGGTCAAGTTGTTCTGACTTCTCTAGAATTGTGTACTGTTTTACACTTCCCCAAAATTACCACTTAATCTATTCTCTAGTTGTGTTTTTCCTTCCTCAACTCTCCCCTCCCTAGTAACCATCAAAGATTATTTCTTTCAATGTGTAAACGTTTTTGTGAGTTTTTATAACAGTGGTCTCATCAGTATTTGTCCTTCTGTGATTGACTTACTTCACTCAGTATAATGCCCTCCAGATTTACCTATGTTGTGACATGTTTCACAGATTAATCATTTCTCTTTATTACTGTGTAATATTCCATCATGTGTATGTATTATAGTTTGTTTATTCATTCATCTGTTGATGGGCACTTAGGCTGTTTCAATCTTTTTGCTACTGTGAATAATGCTGCAATGAACATGGGTGTGCATATGTCTATTAGTGTGATGGCTTTTATTTCTCTAGGATATATTCCTAGGAGTGGGATTGCTGGATTGTATGGTATTTCTATTTTCTAGCTTTTTAAGGAAGTCCCATATTGTTTTGTTAAAATTGTACCATTTTGCATTCCCACCAGCAGTGCATAAGAGTTCCAAGCTCCCCGCAGTCACTCCAACATTTGTTATTTTCCTTTTTTTATTTTTATTTTTCGATTAGTACTAGTAATGACAGGATGAGATGGTATCTCATTGTAGTTTTGATTTGCATTTCTTTAATGGCTAATGATCTCAAGCTTTTCCTTGTATGTCTGTTAGCTGCCTGAATGTCTTCTTTAATGAAGTGTCTGTTCATATCCTTAAACCTTTTTTTTTTAATATAATTTTTATTGTGCTTTAATTGACTTGACGGCAATGGGTTAAGTGAAAGTTTACAAATCAAGTCAGTCACTCGCACAAAAACTTATATACATCGTGGTACATACTCCCAATTACTCTCCCCCTAATAAGACAACCTGCTTTCTCCCTCCGCTCTCTCTTTTTGTGTCCATTTCACCAGCTTCTAACCCTCTCTACCCTCTCATCTCCCCTCCAGGGAGGGGATGCCAATCCAGTCTCAAGTGTCCACCTGATCCAAGAAGCTCACTCCTCACCAGCATCCCTCTCCAACCCATTGTCCAGTGCAATCCATGTCTGAAGAGTTGGCTTTGGGAATGATTCCTGTCCTGGGCCAACAGAAGGTCTGGGGGCCGTGACCACCGGGGTCCTTCCAGTCTCAGTCAGACCATTAAGTCTGGTCTTTTTATGAGAATTTGGGGTCTGCATCCTACTGCTCTCCTGCTCCCACAGGGGTTCTCTGTTGTGTTCCCTGTCAGGGCAGTCATTGGGTGTAGCCGGGCACCATCTAGTTCTGGTCTCGGGATGACGTAGTCTCTGGTTCATGTGGCCCTTTCTGTCTCTTGGGCTTGTAATTGCCATGTGTCCTTGGTGTTCTTCATTCTCCTTTGATCCAGGTGGGTTGAGACCAATTGATGCATCTTAGACGGCTGCTTGCTAGAGTTTAAGACCCCAGACGCCACTCTTCAAAGTGGGATGCAGAATGTTTTCTGAATAGATTTTATTATGCCAATTGACTTAGATGTCCCCTGAAACCATGCTTAGACCATTTTTTAATTGAATTGTTTGTCTTTTTGTTGTAGAGGTGTTGGATTTTCTTTTAGATTTTAGAGATTAGAACTTCATCGGATTTGTCATAGCCAGAAATTTCTTTCCAGTCTGTAGGTTCTTTTTACTCTTTTGGTGAAATCTTTTGAAGAGCGTAAGTGTTTAATTTTTAGGAGATCCCAGTTATTTAGCTTATCTTCTGGTGTTTGTGTATTGTTATTTATGGTTTGTATCCTAATTATGCCATATATTAGGGCCCCTGGCATTGGTCCTGTTTTTTCTTCCATGATCTTTATAGTTTTTGGTTGTATATTTAGGTCTTTGATCCATTTTGAATTAATTTTTGTATATGGTGTGAGGTATCGATCCTGTTTCATTTTTTTTTTACAGATGGACATCCAGTTTTGCCAGCACCATTTGTTATAAAGGCTGTCTTTTCCTCCATTTAATGGACTTTGGGCCTCTGTCAAAAATCGGGTGTCCTAACATTAATGAACTCACATCTGGATTCTTGATTCTGTTCCATTGGCCGATGTATCTGTCATTGTACCAGTACCAGGCTGTTTTGGCTACAGTAGCTGTATAGTAGGTTCTGAGATCAGGTACTACAAGGCCTCTTACTTCCTCTTCAATAGTTTTACTTATCTGGGGCATCCTTCCTTTCCATATAAAGTTAATGATTAGTTTTCCATCTCTTTAAAGAATGCTCTTGATATTTGGGCCTGGATTGCATTGTATTTATAGATTTCTTTGGGTAGACATGACATTTTCACAATGTTGAGTCTACTGATCCACGAGCATGGTATGTTTTTCCATTTATGTAGGTCTCTTTTGGTTTCTTACCCTAGTAATTTATAGTTTTCTTTGTATAGATCTTTTACATTTCTGGTTAGATTTATTCCTAAGTATTTTATTTTATTTTTTAGGGGCTATATTACAAACGGTATTGCTTCCCTGGTTTCCTTTCCGTTGTTCTCTTTGTTAATGTATAGGAATCCAAATGATTTTTGTATGTTTATTTTGTATCCTGCTGCTCTGCCGAATCTATTAGTTCAATAGTTTTCTTGTGGAGTCTTAAGGGTTTTCTACGTACAGTGTCATATCATCTGTGAGTCAGGATAGTTTTACATCCTTCTTTCCAATTTGGATGCCCTTTATATCTTTTATTTGCCTTACTGCTCTAGGTAGGACTTCCAGAACAACATTAAATAGGAGTGGTGAGAGAGAACATCCTTGTCCTGTTCCTGTTCTCGAGGGAAATGTTTTCAGCCTCTCATCATTAAGAATGATTTTGGCTCTTGGTTTATAGAAGCCCTTTATTATGTTGAGGAATTTCCCTTCTACTCCTATTTTATTGAGAGTTTTTTTTAATGAGGAGTGGGTTTTGGACTTCATCGGATGCCTTTTCTGTGTCAGTTGAGACGATCATGTGATTCTTTTCTTTTGTTTTATTTGTGTGGTGGATTATGTTGATTGATTTTCTGATGTTGAGCCATGCTTGCATGTATGAATACCACTTTGAAGTGGTGTATTTTTTTTTAATATGATGCTGAATTCTATTTGCTAGAATTTTGTTGAGTGTTTTTGCACCTATATTCATGAGAAATACTGGTCTGTAACTTTCTTTTCTTTTTTTTTTTGGTGTCTTTGCCTGGATTTGGTACCAGGGTTATACTGGCTTCATACAATGAATTCTATTCCATTGGCCAATGTATCAGTCATTATACCAGTACCAGGCTGAAATAGTTTGAGTAGTACCAATGTAAGCTCTTCTCTGAATGTTTGGTAAAATCCTCCAGTGAAGCCGTCTGGGTCAGGGCTTTTTTTTATTAGGAGCTTTTTTTTTTTTTTTTTACCTTTTCAATCTCTTCTCTTGTTATGGGTCTGTTCAGATTTTCGACTTTATTTTGTGTTAGGTCACATAAGTAGTATGTTTCTAGGAATTTGCCCATCTCCTCTAGGTTTTCAAATTTGTGTCCTCTGCTGTTTTTCTTTTGTCAATTTGTCCAATGGTTTGTTTATTTTGTTGATAGAACCAACTTTTGTTTTGTTTTTTATTCTTTCTATTGTTTTTCTCTTCTCTGTTTCATTTACTTCTGCTCTGATCTTTATGATTTCCTTTCTGCTGGTGGTCTTGGGCTTCTTCTGCTGTTCTCTTTCCATGTGTTCAAGTTGTGTAGCTAATGTTTTGATTTTGTCCTTTGCTTCTTTTTTGATGTGTCCTTCTGTTGCTATAAATTGACCTCTGAGCATTGCCTTTGCTGTGTCTCAAATGTTTTGATATGATGTGTTTTCATTTTTTTTTTTTTATTCCATCTTTGATTTCTTCTATTATCCAGATGGAAACCCTGGATTTTGTTTTAAACTCTATTTTATTTGAGATTAGTATTGCCACTCCCGCTCTTTTTTGGTTGCTGTTTGCTTGACATATTTTTTTTCATCCTTTGATTTTTAATATACTTATGTCTTTGTTTCTAAGATGTGTCTGTTGTAGACAACATATTGATGGGTTCTGTTTTTTTATCCATTCTGTCACTCTCTGTCTCCTTTCACTTGTATTTAAGCCATTTACATTTGGTGTGATTATTTTTATTGTATTTATTTATTTTTTATTGAACTTTTGATGAAGGTTTACAGAACAACTAGTTTCTCATCAGTTAGTACACACATTGTTGTATGACATTGGTTAACAACCCCATAAGATGTCAACACTCTCCCTTCTCAACTCTGGGTTCCTGATTACCAGCTTTCCTGTTCCCTCCTGCCTTCTAGTCCCTGCCCCAGGAATGGTGTGCCCCTTTTGTCTTTTTTTGTTTCATGGACCTGTTCAATCTTTGGCTGAAATGTGATCCTCAGGAGCAACCTCATTACTAAGCTGAAAGAGTGTCTGGGGGCCATACTCCCAGGATTTCTCCAGCCTCTGTCAGGCCAGCAAGTCTGGCCTTTCTTTTTCAGTTAGAATTTTTTTCTATATTTTTCTCCAGCTTTCTCGGACCCTCTATTATGACCCCTGTCAGAGGTGGTAGCCAGACACCATCTAGTTATACTGGACTCAGTCTGATAGAGGCTGTAGTAGATGTGGTCCATTAGTCCTTTGGACTAATCTTTCCCTGTGTCTTTAGTTTTCTTCATTCTTCCTTGGTCTTGATGGGGTGAGACCAGTGGAGTATCCTAGATGGCTGCTAATAGGCTTTTAAGACCCCAGACACTATTCATCAAAGTAGAATGCAGAACTTTTTTTGTAAACTATGTTATGCCATTTGAGGTAGATGTTGCCCAAGACCATGGCCCCTACAACCCTCAGCCCAGCAGTTCGGTCCCTCAGGGAGTTTGGATGTGTCTATGGAGCTACCACAACCTTGCTTTGTACAGGTTGTGCTGACTTCCCAAGTGTTGTGTACTATCTTACCCTTCACCAAAGTTACCACTCATCTATTATCTATTAAGTGTTTTTCCATCCCCAGCCCTCCCCTCCCTCGTAACCATCAAAGATTGTTTCTTTTCGTATGTAAACATTTTCATGAGTTTTTAAAGTAGTGGTCTCATACACTATTTGTCCTTTTGTGACTGACTTTTTTCACTCGGCATAATGCTGTCCAGATTCATCCATGTTATGAGGTGCTTCACAGATTCATTACTGTTCTTTATCATTGCAAAATACTCCACTGTGTGTATGTACCACAGTTTGTTTATCCATTCATCTGTTGATGGACGTCTAGGTTGTTTTCATCTTTTTGCTATTGTGAACAATGCTGCAATGAACGTGGATGTACATATATCTATTCGCGTGATGACTCTTATTTATCTACGATATATTCTTAGGAGTGGAATTGCTGGATCCTATGGTATTTCTATTTCTAGCTTTCTAAGGAATCACCATATCATTTTCCAAAATTGTTCTATCATTTTGCATTCCCACCAGCAGTGCATAAGAGTTCTGATCGTCCCACAGCCTCTCCAACATTTGTTATTTTCTGTTTTATTCATTTGTGCCAGCAATGCCAGGGTGAGATGGTATCTCATTGTGGTTTTAATTTGCATCTGTCTGATGGCTAGAGACCGTGAGCATTTCCTCATGTGCCTGTTGGCTGCTTGAATGTCTTCTTTGGTGAAGTGTCTGTTCATTTCCTTTGCCCACTTTCTAACTGGATTATTTGACTTCTTGTTGGACAGGTGTTGGATTTTCTTGTAGATTTTAGAGATTAGAACTTTGTCTGATTTGTAATAGCCAAAATTTTTTTCCCAGTCTGTAGGTTCTCTTTTTACTCTTTTGGTGAAATCTTTTGATGAGTGTTAAAAAAAAAAAAAAAAAAAAAAAGATGAACATAAGTGTTTAATTTTTAGAAGATCCCAGTTATCTAGCTTATCCTCTGGAACTTGTGTGTTGTTGGTTGTGGTTTGTATCCTGTTAATGCTGTATATTAGGGCTTCTAGTGTTGATCCTATATTTTCTTCTATGATCTTCATAGTTTTTGGCTTTATATTTAGGTCTTTGATCCATTTTGAGTTATTTTTTGTATATGGTGTGAAGTATGGGTCCTATTTCATTTTTTTGCAGATGGACATCCAGTTTTGCCAGCACCATTTGTTAAAAAGACTGTCTTTTCCCCATCTGATGGACTTTGGGCTCTTGTCAAAGATCAGGTGACCATAGGTGGATGAGTTTACATCTGGGTTCTCCATTCTGTTCCATTGGTCAATGTATCTGTTGTTGTAGCAGTACCAGACTGTTTTGACTGCCATAGTTGTATAGTAGGTTCCGAGGTCAGGTAGTGTGAGCCCTCCTACTTTATTCTTCTGCAATAGTTCTTTACTTATCTAGGGCTTCTTCTCTCTATATATAAAGTTAATGATAAGTTTTTCCATCTCTTTAAAGAATGCTGGTGGTATTTGGATAGGTATTGCATTGTATTTGTAAATAGCTTTGGGTAGAATTGTCATTTTCACAATGTTGAGTCTACCTATCCATGAGCGTGGTATGTTTTCCCACTTATGTGGATCACTTTTGGTTTCTTGCAGACGTGTTTTGTAGTTTTATTTGTACAGGTCTTTTACATCTCTGGTTAGACTTATTCCCAAGTATTTCATTTTTTTAGGGCTATTGTATGTGGTATTGTTTTCCTGATTTCATTTTCATCGTTCTCTTTATTGGTGTATAGGAATCCAACTGATTTTTTTATGTTTATCTTGTATCCTGCTATTCTCCTGAATCTTTGTATTAGTTCCAGTAGTTTTCTCATGGAGTCTTTTTGGGTTTTATATGTGTAATATCACATCATCCACAAATAGGGAGTTTAACTTCTTCATTACCAATTTGGATGCCCTTTATTTTTATTTCTTGCCTTGTTGCTGTGGCTAGGACTTTCAACACAATGTTAAATAGGCGTGGCGATAAAGGGCATCATTGCCTTGTTCCTGTTCTCAAGGGGGATCAGTGTGATTACTGATAGCTTTGAGTTTACTGGTGTCATTTTGTAGTGCTTTTTGTGTGTGTGTGTGTTCTGCTGATGTTTTCTTTGACTCTCTTACTCTCCTTTTCTGAGTTCCTTTTGTTCGTGGAATTTCTTTTCATTTTTGTATACTTTGTGTTTACTGAGACTTAATCTTTTTTTTCTTTATTTTGATGAGTAGGTTTGTTAACTTTCTTTGTGGTTATCTTTGAAACTTATCCTAAGTTTGAACTAGTCTTGTGTTACTTGATATTTCCTTGACTTCCTCTCCATTTGAAAGTTGTATGCCTACACTATTTATTCCCCCTTTTATTCTTCTAATGTTGTTGTCATTTATAGATTAACATCTCTGGTTCCTTGTTTTAAATCTTTTAGCTTTGTTTATTCTTGAGAGTTCATTACCTAGGACAATATTTGATGATGCCGTCCTACGTCTTAGATCGAGGTTGTTGACTGACATTGTTGGTTCTCCAAACAAAGGACTCTCTTTAATAAATTTTGTAAGTTTGGTTTGGTTTTTACATATTCCCTTAATTTCTGTTTATCTGGAAATGTCCTAATTTTCCCTTTATGTTTGAGTAACAGTTTTGCAGGGTACATTATTCTTGGTTGGCACTTTTTTCTTTCAAGATTTTATATATGTTATCCCATTGCCTTCTTGCCTGCATGGTTTCTGCTGAGTAATCTGAGAAGCTGGACTACATGAAGAACATGACATCAGGATTGGAGGAAGACTCGTTAACAGCCTGCCTTACGCAGATGACACAACCTTCCTTGTTGACAGCAAGGAGGACTTGAAGTATTTACTGATGAAGATCAAACACTACACCCTTCAGTATGTATTACATCTCAACATAAAGGAAACAAAAATCCTTACAAAATAAACATCATGATAAATGGAGAAAAGATTGAAGTTGTCAAAGATTTCGTTTTACTTGGTTCTACAATCAACACCCATGGAAGCAGCAGTCAAGAAATCAAATGACACATTGCATTGGGTAAATCTGCTGCAAAAGATCTCCTTAAAGCGTTAATGTGTTAAAAAGCAAAGACATCACTTTAAGGACTAAAGTGAGCCTGACCCAAGCATGGTGTTTTCAATCGCCTCATATGCCTGCAAAAGCTGGACAATGAATAAGGAAGACTGAAGAAGAATGGATGCCTTTGAATTATAGTGTTGGTGAAAAATGTTGAATATACCATGGACTGCCAAAAAAACAAACGAATCTGTCTTGGAAGAAGTACAGCCGGAATGCTCCTTAGAAATGAGGGTGGCAAGGCTTCATCTCACATACTTTGAACATATTATCAGGAGAGACCAGTCCCTGGAGAACGACATCATGCTTGGTAAAGTAGAGGGCCAGGAGCCCTAAGCATGATGGATTGACACAGTAGCTGCAACAATGGGCTCAAGAATCACAACAATCGTGAGGGTTGTGCAGGATCAGGCAGTGTTTCATTCTGTTGTACATGGGTCACTATGAGTCAGAATCGACTTGACAGCACATAACAACAACAGAGTTTATTCTTTCTGTTTCTCCTTTGTATGTGACTTTTCATTTTTCTCGAGCTGTTCTCAGGATTCTCTCTTTTTCTTTGGTTTTGGTGAGTGTGATTATGATATGTCTCCATTACTTTCTTTTGGGGTTTACCCTATATGGGGTTCATAGAGCTCATTAGATGGTCAGCTTTTCATCTTTCATGATATTAGGGAAGCTTTCTGTCAGCAAGTAAATCTTCAATGATCGTCTCTGTGATTTCCATTATCTCCCGTTTTGGAGCTCTGCTCACACGCAAATTTTTGTTCTTGATTGTATCCTACATAGTTCTGAGTTTCTCTTCATTCTTTTCTCTGATTTTTCCTCACTTAATATGGCATCCATGGATTTTTGTTCAATTTCACTGATCCTGTCTTCCATTGTTTCAAATTTGCTCCTAAAACCTTCTATTGTGTTGTCCATGTCTGACATTTTGTTGTTTACATTTTGGAGTTCCAATTGCTGTTTTTCTATAATTCCTAATTGTTTATTCAATTTGACAATTTGTTCTTGTAGCATTTTCCTGAATTATTCCATTGTTTTGTCTTTGTTTTCTCTGATTTTGTCTATATTTTCCATGATTTTGTCTATTTTTTCCTTAGTGTTCTTTATGTTTTCCTTGATTTCTTTCCTAATCTCTTGGAGAGCCCTGAATATTAGACTTCTGAATTCCCAATCAGGTAGTTCCAGTGTCTTTTTTTCTACTGGAAGGTCATCTTTTTTTTTTTTTTCTTACTGAAGCTATACTGTCCTTTATTTTTCTTTTTTAATATATGTTTTGATATTTTCTGCTGTGTCCAAGACATTTTGGAATTTTTGATGTTTTTTTTATTGGTAGTAGATTTGTTTGTTTCATCCTGATTTTTTTTTTTTTTTTAATTTTGTTATGTCTGGCTGGGCAGGCTGAGCATATTTTGTTGCTTGCTTATCTGTGGACAAGATAGTCCTGACTAATTTGTCCAGGTACACAGGGCTGGTCGCTTAGCTATAGTGCCGCAGAGCAGGTCCAGCTGCGTGGAGAGGGGCATGGGTTATTTTTCTGCAGCATGAAATGGGGCTGGTGGGGTGGGTCTGGGGGTGGTGTGGCAGAGCAAGACTGGCAGCAGTGTTGGGCAGTGTCCGTGGATCCAGACGTTCATGCAGGTGCCACTCAGGGGTGTGGCGCTCAGTGGAATATGTTAGAGGGTCTGTGCAGGGTGGGGCCGGGGTCTGGAGGTTTGTGCCAGTGCTGCTCAAGGGCACGGGTCTTGGTTGGGTGGGACTGAGTGGAGGTTCGAGGTGGGGTCCAGGGGCCCGGAACTCCATGTCAGTTCCTCTTGAACGCCTGGTGCTCAGTGAGGCAGGTCTGGGGGTCTGCATTGCTGAAGTTCTGAGGATCTAGAAGTTCATGCAGGTGCCACTCAATGGTGTGGCACTTAGCACACAGTGCAGAAAAACAGAAGGGAAGGGAGAGGATATGATGTGTGGAGCTAGGTGGGAAGGAGAAAGAAATGAGAAGAGAGAGAAACAAAAGCAGAAAAAAATGGTGGCATGGCAGGAACTGGTAGGTGGGGGTAGGGCAGACTTGGAAATCTCCTGAGCTGGTGGCTGTCTAGCCGAATGGTGTAGCATGGCCTGTGGAGGAGGGCTAGGTGGATAGGAGAAGGGAAAGGAAGGAAGGAAAAGAGAAAGAAGAAATAAATAAAAATATGGCTGTTGGGGGTGAGGTGAAACTAGGGCAGTGGCAAGCTGGCGTCTCTCTTGATAGGTGGCGTGCCATAGCCCATCAGGAAGTTACAGAGGCAGCACAGAGGGTTAGGTAGGAGGGAGAAGGAAAAGAGAAACATAAAATAAAATAATTATGACAAGGGACAGGAGCTGGTTGAACGGACATGGGAAATCAGGGTGGAAAGGAGGAGTGTGCTGCCACATCTTAGGGAGAGCAACTAGGGTCACATAACAATGTGTGCATAAATTTATGTATGAGAAAGTGACTCGAACTGTAGACTTTCACTTAAAGCACAATAAAAGATTATATGTATGTGTGTGTGTATATATATATATATATGTCTCCCTGAGGAAGTTGACCAGGGGGATAGCAGGGTGGACCTGGGTGGCAGTGAGCTGGTGTCTCTCTGGCCAAGTGACCATGGCCCATTGGAAAGTGGTGGACGCAGCATACAGGGCAGAAGGGTGAGGGGTGGGAAAACATGTGTCTCTGGTTTCCAGGTGCTCTGTCTCCTGTTGGGAGCTCTGTGAAGTTGCTTTCCCATACTCCCTGTCCAGGGTCATTACTCACTGTGCCCTGAGATGGTAAAGCTGTGCCGCATGAGCTGGCAGGGGACTTCCACTGTCTTAGGCTGGGTTCTCTAGAGAAGCAAAACCAGTAATGTGTATAAATATATACAGAGAGATTTATATTAAGGAAAGAGCTCACACGATTGTAGGGGTTGGAACATCCCAAGTCTTTGGGTCAGGATAGAGTCCTTTTCCAATTCACAGAGCCGCAGAAGCTGGTGAACTCAAGATGAGAAGGTTGGAGAGCCGTGATCCCACTCACAGGTTGTGACAGTTGAGAAATCCCCAAGGTCGGCAGGCAAGACTGCAAGGTTTCTCCTGAGTCAGCTGCAGGGGCTGGTGAACCCAAGATAGACATATGGGGGAGTAGGACTCATGCTCACAGGTGGTGAAGATCGGTGAATCCCAAGATGGACAGCTAAGCTTCTAGCTTGAGTCCCAAGAACCAGAGGTCAGACAAAAAACAGCTGATAGATCCAGAATAAGCCAACAATCTTTGCAAGGTGAGCAGGAAAAAGGAAGTAGACAGTGGAAGGTGGAGAAATGAAGGCTGAGGGAGTGGTGAGCCACCACAGGCCCCACCCCCGCCTATACCACTCAGCAGATTCCATTATGGGGGTGATCACATATCAAATTTCAACAGGAAAGTGATCACATTACACAACTGCCAAAACACTGAGAATCATGACCCAGCCAAGCTGACACACAATCTTAACCATCACATCCACTCAATAGCTCTCCTTGTTCTCTGTTTGTCCATTTCTTCTTCTATTCAGTGCTTGATCTAGTTCTTTATCCCTTCATTTGTTGCTTAGACTTCCAGGATTATTGTTTTTATCTGTTTTACTTAGTTTTTTAAGTCTTTGCTGCAGAGGGACAGCAGGATGCTTCTGCCTGTAGCAGTATATTAGCTTTACCAAAAAAGAAGAATCCTGTTTTCAGAGTGGGCCCTGAAGATGACAAAAACTCATGTGTCCAACAGAGATCTGTAACAGCTGGGGTGCTATGAGGCTTGACACAAAGTTGTGCTTACCACATACAGGTCCCATATGAACTGAGGGGAAGGTCAATGGAATTTCGGCAGGAGCAGTGCAATAGCATTGCTAGGCTGGATGGTCCCAGGAATTCTCAGTGTATATAGTGAGCTAGAGTCATAACAATTCTGTGTAACAAGTCACCCCAAACTCAGTGGCTTAAAACAATCATCATTTAGTCTTGCTTGTGTGTCTGGAGGTTGGCTGATACAGGCTGGATTTGGCTCGATGGCTCTGCTTTAAGCTGTGTGTTCACCTGGGCTCAGCCCCTCATTAAGAGCTGGGCTCAGGTCTGTTCCACATATATTCATTTCAGGACCCAGGCTGACAGGGTAGTAGTTACCTGGGGGCAGTTCTCCTCACAGCAATGACAAAAGGGTAAGAGGGCAAACCCAGACACACAAGTATACCTCAAGCCTTTGCTTGCATCATATTTGCTAATGTCCAATTGTTTAAAGCAAGTCACCAGGCTGAGCCCACAGTAAGGGATGAAGAAATACATACTGCCTCTAATGACAGGAGCTACAAAGTCACATGACAAAGGGTGTATATGCAAGGGTGAAGAATTTGGGCCAATAATTCAATCTACCAAAAAACCCAAACCAAACCCGTTGCCATCGAGTTTGATTTCAAGTCATAGTGACCCTATAGGACAGAGTAGAACTGCCCCATTGAGTTTCCAAGGAGCACCTGGTGGATTTGAACTGCTGACCTTTTTGGTTAGCAGCAGTAGAACTTAATCACTATGACACCAGGGTTTCCTTCAATCTACCATACTGTCTAAATGTAACACACATCCATTTAATGGGCCACATAGGTATGATAGGCATTTGTCCTGTGCTTCAGATAGGACAAGTAATAGAACAGAAGACACTCGAGTTAGATTTTGTGAAGGGTATAAAAGGGCAATGTCTTAAATATCTGAGGGCAGTAAATGAGGCCATACTGGTCACATAGGACTGAAACTAGAAAGTCAGGACATGAGGCTACCCTTCCAGTTCTCATAAAGTTGAATGACTTTTGGTCTCTTCTCTTTTTGCATTTGCCCCATTATCCTGTTTCTCTATTAGAGCCCATTTCTTTTGCCTGCCAAGTTGTCTATTCTCCTATTATTTTAGCTTCCTAGTGGCTGTAGAGAAGCCCTGGTAGCATAGTGGTTTTGGTTTAGTGGCTGTAGTAGTGGCTTTTCCATGTGCTGATTTGTTGTTAGGTGCCATCAAGTTGGTTCTGACTCATAGTGACCTGTGTAGGACAGAATGGAACACCGCCTAGTCCCGTGCTGTCCTCACAGTCATTGTTATGCTTGAGCCCATTGTTGTAGCCATTGTGTGCTGATTTAGATCCGTGCAATATGGCTTTTTAAATCAAATGCCCAACAGAGGCTGTTACTGGACCTTTCAGCTCAGATTGTCTAGAGAGAATCTGGTTACCTTTGGACTAGTTTCCATTGGCTCTAATCAACTGTGGCCTGGGGATGTGGGATCACATGATACAACAAGACAGCAGAAGCTTTGCAAGAAGACAAAATCTCCAAGAGGAAATGTTGGTTTGGAGCTAAAAATGGGCATGTGACCAGGGGCACATTAACCAGTAAGCATGGTATGTACCGGCTTAGAGTAAGGAAGGTAGCACAGCCTTAATCGTGCTTCCTAACTAATCTGTAGTGCACAATTCCACCTGGTTTTCACCACATGTGGTGAAACTGTGCACTATAGATTAGTAAGTAAGCACATTTTAGCCCGTGCATAGCTTGCTTACCAGGTAATCCACCCCTAGATGTCTATTTCACAGTCCCAGGAGATCTGGAAAAAGGGGTATGTGCCATCTGGAAATATTCCACAAAGCTAATTTCCCAAAGGAATTTATGAAAAATCTTACTGACACAGGTTCAAGACCTCTTCTTCAGTTTTGGCTCCTACTTCTCTGATCTCCCAGGATCTTCTGTGAGCACTTTTTCCTATGGTCTCTCTTTAAATGTTTGTGCCCTCAGGGCCATCAGCTTTCTCCCTCTGCCTGATTTGTCATCACCTGCAGCCAAGGTGCCAGTGTGCACAGTAGATTAAGGGCTCAAACAATGCCATTGGTGCTTCGTCTCTGTATCTTTCTTTGCTCTTTTTTCTTCTCAATTGGCTCTTCCCAAAATGGGCTCCTGCTGCTGCAGGCATACATCTACTAATTTCACAGTGAGCAAAAGCTGAGTAGGCATTTAATAGATACTTTTTTTTACTTGAAAAGATTAAGGACAACAGTGGACTGAGTCTGTGTGTGTGTGTGTGTGTGTGTGTATTTACGATTTCTCAAGGAAAACTGAGGGCAGAGGCTAGGAGTACTGTAACCAGAAGGGGAATTGAACGCAGGAATGTGAAATGATAACTATGTACAACAGCAACGAAAAAACAAGCAGAACTGAACTTAAAAGCCAATTTTTCTTCCTTCTGCCAAAGGCCAAGTTTCTCTCAATGACCAGATGTGCTAAGTATTTGTGACCATAGGCAGTACTTTCACTTTAGGATTTTAAAACTATTCTAGGAAATGTGTTTGCTGCTTCTTTGCCATTTGGTGAGTAATGGAATTACTTCCAGTAGATAATGAGAATCTTCTTTTTTATTTAATACAGAAAGTGCAGAGAGCAGTAAATAGGATCCTGGAAATATGCTTCTTGCTGAGTCATTCACCCTTGGTCAAGACAAGTTTTCTCTCTGCATTGAATTTTAATGTGATGGTTCTTCCACATACTTCCTCCCCTACTCCCTCCCTCCTAGAGCCCATTGGCTGTAGTCAACTAGTCAGTAATCTGTCTGTGGCTGGAGTGACATTGCCCTCTCAGAAGGGACAAACAAACTCTGCTGAGATGCTACCAGGGATCCCTGTGCCTCTTCACTTCCAAGGGCCCTATTCATGATCTCTCTCCCAAGGGATTATGTGTAAAATACTGTTACAACACCAACTGTGTATATGAAAGAATAATCAATTTGTCTTCTAAAACTTATTAATTGTAACAAGCATGCTAATACAATCCCAGATCCAAATAAAGCAACTTTTAGTTTATAAAGCATTGCCATGAATAAAAATGAGATTTCTATCAAGACAAGTTTTCTGAAATAATGAAAATATTGGGAGTTACTGAATAATCTTATTCCAGGGACATGTATGCTTAAAAAGATCATTCCGATTGGATGGGAGCAAAAAGAAAAGGCAGGAGAGCCACTAGAATGCTGTTTTAGTAGTCCAAGAGAGAGATTTGTTAACAAAGGAAAACATTAAAAATGCCCTTCCGAGTAAGACTGATCACTTCAGAGTACTTGGTTTTACTGTGCTAAGTAAAGCGGGACCTGCACTTCCAAGACCAGAACTAACAAGGCTTTCAGAACCACTTACTCAGTGCTCACCTGAACAACCTCTGTAGCCGTCAGGCGGCAGGAACCTGACAAATCTTTTTGATTTTCCTGGGATCCAGACGTCTAGGCCATGAAATTGGGGTGACCCACCCAGGCCATCTGCCCTTAGAAGTCCTTTCGAACCTTGAAGGAACTGGTTCCCTGGAGTCACCTTCAGGTCAACCAATAGCTTAGTAAGCAGTTTAGTGGAGATCATTTGGCCTTAGACATTGGGTTCTTTGGAAAATTATCTGTGTGCAGCCAGCTTTGAGAAGCAGGTATTTCAGGGTCTGATTAAAGGCTGAGTTTTAGGATGTATGCTATGTCTCTGGTGATTCTGTTTCCGTAACCAAGAAACCCTGAAACCCTGCCCTGTGCTTTGATGTTATCTCCTGAGAAATTAACATAACAGTGACCTATATCACCAGCTTTTACTGTCTCTTTGGAGTTGCCCAATGCGAATCATATCTACTCACAATAAACATATGAGTCGATTCAGAGTCGCAGCAACCCCGTGTGCTGCAGAGTAGAACTGTGTCCCATGGGGCTCTCAAGGCTGTTACCTTTCGGAAGACGATCACCAGGGCTTTCTTCGGAGATGCCTCTGGGTGGGTTCGAACCACTACCATTTTGGTTAGTAGTCAAGCATTTAACCATTTGTACCACCCAGGGACTCCACTCCTTACTAGCAGTACTGAATTAATCACTTTTGTGGGCCCTAGCTTTTGTGGGTTCCTTGCTCTATTAAAAAATATTAAAAACTATATTTTATGACTATGTTGCTATAAAAATGAACCTTATCTCTCCAGTGCCTAGGCTCTGTCTGTGGTGAGGCTGCTCAAAACTGACCTTTAAAATCTCCAGATTCATTCCGTTGTGGCTCAGTCTGAACAAAGCCTGTGAACACTGAGTCATCTAAAACATGGCTCCCAAGGGTGACCTTGATTCAGTAATCAATTTTCCTTGTCAACCATCTGTCCCCTTCTCCCTTCTGATAATTGTCCTGCATCTGGAGATACAGAGTCTCCTGGACACAGACACTGTTCTGCCTTTTGATGGCATTCACCAGACAATCCAGAGGTACCTGCTTTGGAGAACCCAGTTAATGGGAGGCTGGAGGACAGAAGCAGGAAAGGGTGTGCTGGAAGCTCTTGTTCTGTGAGGGAGACTAAGAGAGCACATAGGAACCACAGGCTGCATGCCCACCAACCACTGCTATGGGCAACTACCCACGAATCCCCCTGTCTCCAGCTGCCTGTGTCCATGTTTTCTCTACTAGGCATCTTAAACACAGCTGGACTAGAACAGAATGAGCTTAAAAAAAAAAAAAAAAAGGCAGTTCTACAGGCATTTGCTCACAGTATGCTGAAACAATTCAAGGGTAATTGTAAGTCAAAATGCTACAAAACTGGAACAAAGAAATCCAAAAGCAGTATCACTTTCTGAAAGGGATAAAGGGATCCCTGGGTGGCACAGACAATTAAGTGCTCAACTACTAGCCAAAAGGTTGGCAGTTCAAACCCACCCAGAGGTGCCTGGGAAGACAGACCTGGAGGTGTGCTTCCAAAAGGTCCCAGCCTTGAAAACCCTATGAAGTGTGGAGTTCTACTCAATGGAGTTCTACTCTGCAACACATGGAGTCGTCATGAATTGGAATTGTCTTGATGGCAACTAACAACAATCACTTTCTGAGCTGGTTTCGGAAGTGGTTCTAACATTATCTATTCTGCAATCTTCTCTCCTATTCCTCCCACCATCATAAACACTGTCATTTCTACCAACTAAATATTCCTGGGACCTCCACATTCCATCCCCAGCCCCAGCCCTGCTTTGGTTCAAGCACTCTGGCCCACTTGCAACTCCTCACGGGCTCTGACCATCTCCACACAGGTGTCAGGGTGATGATTCTAAACACAAATCACAGGATCTTAGATTTTCCAGCTTAAAATCTCCAGGAGTTCTTCACTGGCTCCAGGGTGAAAGCCCAGCTTCTCCACTTGATGCTTAAGCCCCACTGACACCTGGCCCTAACTCCCTCTCCTGTCTCATTTGTACCCATAACCATTGTCTTAGTTATCTAGTGCTGCTATAAGAGAAATACCACAAGTGAACGGCTTTAACAAACAAAAATGTATTCTCTCACAGTTTTGGAGGCTAGAAGTCCAAATTCAGGGCACCAGCTTTAGGGGAAGGCTTTCTGTCTTTCTGTCAGCTCTGAGGGAAAGCCCTTGTCTCCTTTCAACATCTGTGGTCTTGGCATTCCTTGGAGATCTCCGTGTGTCTCAGTATCAATCTCATCCTGGGTCTAGGAAGTTCTCAGTACAGGGACCCTGGGTCCAAAGTATGCACTCCATTCCCTGCTCTTCTTCTTTGGTAGTGATGAGGTCCCCCTTTCTTTGCTCACGTTTTTCTCTTGTAAGATAGAAGATGTGACTCAAGTAAGGGTATGACTCGAGTAAGGGCGTGACTTGAGTGACACCCTCATTAACATAAAGAGGTTAGGATTTACAACATATCACAAGATGGAGGATAATTATATCAGATCACAAAATGGAGGACAACTACACCATACTGGGAATCACAGCCTAGCCAAGTTGAAACATATTTTGGGGGAACACAATTCAATGCATGACACCCTCCAGTTACATAAAATTATCCATAGTTTCTCTAAAGCTTTCTGGGCTCTTGCTATTTCCCTCTACCTGAAGTCCACTTCTTCCCCTTGTCAAAGTCTCTAGAGCAGAATAACTGGCTGCCAGTTCCCTAGAGGCTGAGCACCAAAAAGATGTAAGGTCCTGGCTGTGGGTGGGAAACAAAGAAATGGACATGGTTGCAACCTGGCAACTCCCTCAGGTCCCATTCTGGGTTTTCTTTGTTAAACATAGGATTTTATTTTTTTTTAATTTGAACATCTTTATGTTACTTTCTTGGACCCTGAAAGCCTCTGGGTAAATGGATGGAGGGGCTGTGGAAGGGGAACTGGAAAGAGTGCACAGGGAAGAGGTTTCACTTCAGTCTACAAGGGGTTGGCCACATGGGGTGACCTGAGGATCAGGAACCCTGGTTCCACCTGCCCCACACCTGTGGGAGCAGCTGAGCAATCAAGATGAACAGAAGCTGTTTGTACTATTTACCTTAAAGTTAAAGTAAAGAGCTCTTGGTATATGTTCCTGGAGTCTCCATGTGTACCTGTTTAACTAACAGTAAGACAGAGAGGCTGCACAGTGTAGGGAATATGGACTGTGAAGCCAGATCAGGTTCAAATCTCAGCTCCTTACCATGTGTGGGGCTTTGAGCAGGTTATTTTACCTCTCTGTGTTTTAATTTTCTCATTGGCAAAATGGGGAGGATGATAGTACCTGTCTATAAAGTTGTACAGATTAGATTAACTAACTAGGTAAGTCTCTTAGAATGGTACAAGTATTGTTTGTAGGAAGGGCTCTATAAGTGTTGGCTGTTCTGGTTTTTGGACAGTGCAATCCCTCTAGTCTATAAGGAGTATAGTGCTGATACTGCATGGTATGTAGTAAGTAAGTTTCTAGGGCCCCTACTGTGTTGTTGTTGTTAGTGCTACTGACTCACAGCGACCCTATATGATAGGGTAGAACTACCCCATTGGGTTTCCTAGGCTATAATCTTTACAGAAGCAGATTGCCAGGAGTGGCTGGGTTCAAACCAAACCACCAACCTTTCGGTTAGCAGCCAAGTGCTTAACAGTTGGCACCACTAGGGCTTCTGGCCTCAACCGTGGAGTTGCTTATTACTTTCACTGGCAGCACTTCTAAGAGTAGCCTACTTTACCTGGCCGGCATACAGAGCCTCCTCAACCAGGGTCTGTCCCTTGCTGGCTGGGAGTGCAGCAGGAAGTGCTTACAGACTGGTAATTAGTGGGCATCAGCCTTGCCACCACCAAGCCCTAGTCTACTGGTCTCTGCTTTGTGTCACAGTGAGATTGGTGAGCCATGTTTACTTAATTAAACAGAGAGAGAAAAGGCAAATCGATTTGCATCCTGCTGGTAGAGTCTTGGAAACCCTGGTGGTGTAGTGGTTAAGTGCTACGGCTGCTAACCAAAGGGTCGGTGGGGCAGTTCTACCCTGTTTTATAGGGTCACTATGAGTTGGAATCGACTCGATGGCACTGGGTTTGGTTTTTTGGAGTTGGTAGAGCGTTGTATCTTTTTCTGTATCCAAATAATTCAGAACCAAGGCAGAAGCTTGCGAAAATCTTCCCACCAGGTTGTACTAGGCTCACGCTGCTCTCCCCATCCCCCATAGCCTGCCCCCTGAAGTTCTTTGTACCTCCTTCTGTTGTAGCACATGGTTCAGTAGTATACCAAATTTCTTGAGTCCTAAAAAGTCATAGACCATAAGACATCTTTTAATCTATTAATTTAATAATAGATATCTGGGTCAGGGAGGGGGGGAACCCGTAATGTTAAGTGAACTCATCATTGACACATCTGATTTCAGAAACTTTAAAATGTAAAAAAACAAACAAAAAAACTGCATCTTCAAATAAGGCAATGATTTTTTTTACATATGTGTCTTTCAGACTGTTTTGGTGGAGTCAGGGACAGTACACTTTTATGCCCCCTACCTTCCCCTCCCCCTGTCCCAGGCTATGCCTGTTGATGTCTTGAATTAATATTTCATTTGGCACATTTTCTAGAGCCCCCTTGGCTACCATGGCAACCCAAAATTGATTTCACAGTCCTGTGTACCAAGGGGACCTCTGCTGAGGAAGGCTGCCTGCTGACCTGGACTCGGAACCATGCTGCATATGAAGACCTCCTTTCTTGGGCAAGCAGAAAAATGACGGAAATAAAACATTTGCAACTGAAATCACAAGGATGACACCCTTGCTAACATAAAACAATTTATTTAAACTAATTCTGTTGTCAAATGTCAGATTTTCTAATCAATGCAAAGAAAAAAAAATGCCCTCTCAAAGTCTTTTCTTCAGTGAGCCCTAAATAATTTGAACAAAGGACTCTTGATAGAGAGTCAGGAAATCTATTCTCAAGGTACACTAATTCATTGAACTTCTGTTGAATCCAGTTATTCTCTGAAAGTTTAGAGATTCCAGCTAAGAAAGAATGCCTGTAAATACAATAATAGTTTCCATTTCCTAGGTACCTTCTATGGTCCAGGCAGTTTTACATGTACTTATTTGACAAATACTTATATATCACTTATTATGTGCCAGGCCCTGTTTGAAGCACTTTACACATACAAGCTTACTTAGTCCTCATAACAAAACTATGAGACAGCTTCTATTATTATCCCAATTTTAAAGTGGAGGAAATGAAACTGAGGCACAGAGAGATTACTTGCCCCCTGAAACCATGATTCCCAAACCGCTACCCCTGCTATGCTGGCCTCTGAAGCATTCAGTAACCTATGGAGTAAATAAAAACCCAGACTGTCTGGCCCCAGAAATCTGTTCTCCTAACCACATTGCTATCCTGCCCTTTTAATCCTTTCAATAACTCAGTAAAATAGGTGTTACTATGCTCATTGTAGAGACTGGATCCTGAGACTCAGCTCAGGCAGGTGCAGTAACATGTCTCCGTGGCTTCTCTGTTCCTGACCACATTCTGACCTAGGGGAATTCTAGAAACTCTCCTAAGGCTTAGATTTCACCTTCCACCCCTACTTCCCCAAACATATACACATTCAGTGGGAATTTATAATGTTCATTCAAAAATATTTTGGGGATATTAGAAGCCCTGATCTTCATAGACAAATTATTTTTTTGAAGTTTATTCTTTCTTTTTTAAAAAATTTTTTTATTGTGCTTTAAGTGAATGTTTACAAATCAAGTCAATCTCTCATACAAAAATTTATATACAGCTTGCTATATAATCCTAGTTGCTCTCCTCCTAATGAGACAGCACATTCCTTCCCTCCACTCTCTATTTTTGTGTCCATTCGGCCATCTTCTGAGCCCCTCCGCCCTCTCATCTCCCCTCCAGACAGGAGATGCCAACATAGTCTCATGTGTCTACTTGATCCAAGAACCTTACTCCTCACCAGTATCATTTTCTATACCATAGTCCAATCCGATCCCTGTCTGAAGAGTTGGCTTTGGGAATGGTTCCAGTCTTGGGCTAACAGAAGGTCTGGGAACCATGACCACTGGGGTCCTTCTATTCTCAGTCAGACCATTAAGTCTGGTCTTTTTACGAGAATTTGGGGTCTGCATCCCACCGCTCTCCTGCTCTCTCAGGGGTTGTCTGTTGTTCTAGTTCTTCTGCTCTCAGGCTGATGTAGTCTCAGGTTAATGTGGCCCTTTTTGTCTCTTGGGCCCATAATTACCTTGTGTCTTTGGTGTTCTTCATTCTCCTTTGCTCCAGGTGAGTTGAGATCAATTGATGCATCTTAGATGGCCACTTGCTAGCTTTTAAAACCCCAGACACCACTCTCCAAAGTGGGATGCAGAATGTTTTCTTAATAGATTTTATTATGCCAATACACCTAGATGTCCCCTGAAACCATGATTCCCAAACCCCTACCCCTGCTATGCTGGCCTCTGAAGCATTCAGTTTATTCAGGAAACTTCTTTGCTTTTGGTTTAGTACAGTTGTGTGTTGTCTTTCCCTTCACCTAAAATAGTTCTTGTCTGCTATTCTAATTAGTGAATACCCCCTCCTTCCCTCCCTCCCCACTCTCACGACCAT
Source organism: Loxodonta africana (assembly GCF_030014295.1). NCBI lineage: Eukaryota > Metazoa > Chordata > Mammalia > Proboscidea > Elephantidae > Loxodonta > Loxodonta africana. The sequence goes on along the minus strand of NC_087367.1, from coordinate 41,463,212 downwards.
CAAAGAGTATTTTCTCTGTTTAAACTATTTCTGGAGTTCTTATATAGTGGTCTTATACAATACTTGCCCTTTTGCAACTAATTTCACTCAGCGTACTGCCTTCCAGTTTCCCCCACGTTATGAAATGTTTCACGGATTCATCATTGTTCTTTATTGAAGTGTAGAATTCCATCGTGTGAATATATCATAATTTATTTATCCATTCATCCATTGATGGGTACCTTGGTTGTTGATTCCATCTTTTTGCTATTGTAAACAGTGCTGCAATGAACATGGGTGTGCATATATCTGTTTGTGTAAAGGCTCTTATTTCTCAACGATATATTCCAAGGAGTGCGATTGCTGGATTGTATGGTAGTTCTATTTCCAGCTTTTTAAGGGAGCGCCAAATCGATTGCCAAAGTGGTGGTACCATTTTACATTCCCACCAGCAGTGTATAAGTCTTCCAGTGTCTTCACAACCTCTCCAACATTTATTATTTTGTGTTTTTTGGATTAATGCCAGGCTCATTGGAGTGAGATGGAATCTCATTGTAGTTTTGATTTGCATTTCTCTAATGGCTAATGATCACGAGCATTTCCTCATGTGTATGTTAGCTGTCTGAATGTCTTCTTTAGTGAAGTGCCTGTTCATATCCTTTGCCCATTTTTTAATTGGATTATTTGTCTTTTCGTTGTTGAGGTTTTGCACTATCGTGTAGAATTTAGAGATCAGAAGCTGATTGGAAATGTCATAGCTAAAAAATTTTTCCCAGTCTGTAGGTAATCTTTTTACTCTTTTGGTGAAGTCTTTGGATGAGCATAGGCGTTTGATTTTTAGGAGCTAACAGTTATCTAGTTTTTCTTCTGCATTCTTAGTAATGTTTTATATACTGTTTATGCCATGTTTTAGGGCTCCTAGCATTGTCCCTATTTTTTTCTTCCATGATCTTTATCGTTTTAGATTTTATGTTTAGGTCTTTGATCCATTTTGAGTTAGTTTTTGTGCATGGTATGAGGTATGGGTCTTGTTTCACTTTTTTGCAGATGGATATCCAGTTATGCCAGCACCATTTCTTAAAGAGACTGTCTTTCCCCCATTTAACTGACTTTGGGCCATCGTCAAATATGAGCTGCTCATATGTAGATGGATTTATGTCTGGATTCTCAATTCTGTTCCATTAGTCTATAAATCTGTTGTTGTACCAGTACCAGGCTATTTTGACTACCTTGGCAGTATAATAGGTTGTAAAATCATGTAGTGTTCGGCCTCCCAGTTTGTTCTTCTTTTTCAGTAATGCCTTATTTATCCGGGGTCTCTTTCCCTTCCATATGAAGTTGGTGATTTGTTTCTCCATCTCTTTAAAAAATATTGTTGGAATTTGAATTCGAATTCCATTGTATCTATAGATTGCTTTTGGTAGAACATTTTTAAAAGTTAAGCCTTCCTATCCATGAGCAAGGTATGTTTTTACAGTTACGTGGGTTTGGTTTTTTTTTTAGGTCTCTTTTGGTTTCTTGCAGTAGTGTCTTGTAGTTTTCTTTGTACATGTCTTTTACATCTCTGGTAAGATTTATTCCTAAGTATTTTATCTTCTTGGGGGCTACTGTAAATGGTATTGATTTGGTGATTTCCTCTTCAATGTTCTTTTTCTTGGTGTAGAAGAAACCAACTGATTTTTGTATGTTTGTCTTGCATCCTGATAATCTGCTGAATTCTTCTATTAGTTTCAGTAGTTTTCTTGAGGGTTCTTTAGGATTTTCTGTGTATAAGATCATGTCATCTGCAAATAGAGATACCAATCTGGACGCCCTTTATTTCTTTATCTAGCCTAATTGCTCTGGCTAGGACCTCCAGCACAATGTTGAATATGAGTGCTGATAAGGGGCATCCTTGTCTGGTTCCCATTCTAAAGGGGAATGCTTTCAGACTCTCAGAATTTAGGATGATGTTGGCTGTTGGCTTTGTATAAATGCCCTTTATTATGTTAGGAATTTTCCTTCTATTCCTATTTTGCTGAGAGTTTTTATCATGAATAGGTATTGGACTTTGTCAAATGCCTCTTCTGCATCAATTGATGAGATCGACCATGTGAGTCTTGTCTTTGTTTTATTTATGTGGTGGATTACATTAATTGTTTTTCTAATGTTGAACCATCCCTGCATTCCTGGTATGAATCCCACTTGGTCATGGTGAATTATTTTTTTGATATGTTGTTGAATTCTATTGGCTAGAATTTTTTAAAAATTATTTTTATTGTGCTTTAAGTCTACAAATCAACTCAGTCTCTCACATAAAAACTTATACACAGCTAGGTACATATTCCCAATTACTTCCTCCCCCTACCCCATGAGACAGCCTGCTCCCTCCTTCCACTTCTTTGTAACCATTTTGCCAGCTTCAAAACCCCCCTACCCTCCCATCTCCCCTCCAGGCAGGAGATGCCAACACTGTCTCAAGTGTCCACCTGAACCAAGTAGCTCATGCCTCACCAGCATCCCTCTCCAACCCATTGTCCAGTCCAATCCATGTCTGATATGCTGGCTTCAAGAATGGTGCCTGTAGTGGGCCAACAGAGGGTCTGGGGGCCATGATCATCGGGGTCCTTCCAGTCTTAGTCAGACCATTAAGTCTGGTCTTTTTATGAGAATTTGGGTCTGCATCCCACTGTTCTTTTGCTCCCTCAGTGGTTCTCTGTTGTATTCCCTATCAGGGCAGTCATTGGATGTGGCTGTATTGGCTAGAATTTTGTTGAGGATTTTTGCATCTAAGTTCATAAGGGATATAGGTCTATAATTTTCTTTTTTTTGTGGTATCTTTGCCTGGTTTGGGTATCAGGGATATGCTGGCTTCATACAATGAGTTTGGGAGTATTCCATCCTTTTCTATGCTCTTAAATACCTTTAATAGTAGTGGTGTTAACTCTTCTCTGAAAGTTTGATTGAACTCCCCAGTGAAGCCGTCCAGGCCATGGCTTTTTTTAATTGGGAGTTTTTAAACTACCTTTTCGATCTCTTCTTTTGTTATGGGTTTATTTAATTGTTCTACCTCTGTTTGTGTTAGTTTAGCTGGTAGTGTGTTTCTAGAAATTTATCCAGTTCTTCTAGGTTGGATTTGGGAGATATTGGAAAAAAAGAGAGAACTTATTCAGCTTAATGACTGATGGGATGAAGGTGATGAGAGAGATGAGGATGAGTTCCATTTTTTTGATTTGGATAACAAGGTGAATGGTAGTGCCATTCACCAATCAGATACGAAGAAAGAAAAAAATGAATTTGAGGAAAAGATAGCAAGTTCAGTTTCTTTACAATAAATTGGAGGGGCAGCTGGATAGGCAGGAGCATTTGTAAAGTAGGCAGTTGAGTACATGGGTCTGTGGCCCAGGAAAGGGGCTTGAGTTCAAGATACAATTTTAGAAAACAGTAGTTTGTAGGTAGAAGTTCAAGCCATGGTATAGGGTTAGATTACTCAGAGAGAAGGTATAGAAAGAGGTGAGAAGATGACAAAGTACAGAGCCCTCAGAAAAACAAACACTTAAGTCTAGGCAAAGAAGAGACACCTATCAAAGAGATGGTAAAAACAGAAGAGCTGTAAGAGGTGAAGCTGGAGAGGGAGGGAAGACTTCCAGGAGGACAGGAATGGTTCTAGAGTCAAATGTCTAAAAGCATGCGTGAATATCTCCTAGATAAAACCAAAACAAACAAATAAGCAAAAACCATTGCAGTTGACTCAGCTCCAACAGATTAAAAAAAAAAAAAAACTTTGCCCCATTCTATTTCCTCATTAATAATTCCCCCATTTTTTTCAATCCTTTAAATGCTAAACTTTTTGAAAGAGTTATTTGACATTTGTCTCCATTTCCTCATCTCCAACTCCCCCCTATAGAATCTGATACTGTGGCTTCTGCCTCTTCCTTTCTATTGACATTGATCTCTCAGGAATCATCAATGGCACCTTATCATTTCTAGCCTTTTCTCACTCCAGTCTTTTGGAGATGCCAGGAAACACGACTAGGGGTGTAGGGTAGTAAGAAAGAAAAAGGAAGGAATTCAATAAATGGTGCATCATCCAGCCAGTTATCACTGTGGGTAACTTGAATTTAATCTTGCTGGGGACCTCTGGGAGTCGATGTAGAGCATAGGCTTAGAGTTATTCTACCTAAAGAGGTTAGGTATCTGGGATATTTATAAAGCAATTCTCTTCAGTCATTTGTTGAGAGCTGCTGCACTGGTGTAAGGATGGGGACATGTTAATTCTCCAGCAATTCTGACCTGACGCTGCTGGAGCAGAGTGGGCTCCAGTAGCCACAGGCCCTCAGACAGCTGGAGTCAGGAGTTCCGCCCTATAACTATAGGACCCGAGAGCATATGGATGGGGCACTGACTGAGTCTGCTGCATCCTTCCTTCTTGGTGTCCCCAACATATTTTACTTTGCTGATCACACTTTCTTGAAGTATTCTCTTTCTTTGGCTCCTGACCTAGTGCTTTAACCTTGCTCTTATTCCCTTCTTTGTTTGCTTTACCTCCCTGAATAGTTATTTTTCTTTCTTCTACCTTTTAAACAGGAGCAAACTGGAGGATGGAGCTCCATTCCTCAGTCCTCAGTCCTCTGGCCATTGTTTCTTTATTCGCTTGATTTTTTTTTTTCATCTTCATTATCTCAGCTCTTGCTTCCATGCAGATCATTCTCAGTATGTTGTATATAATTATGCTCAATGACTTAGCCGTTGAGATCAAAATTTATTTAAAGGTCTTCAAGAAAAAAAAAGACTTTGGGTATCTTTTATAACTCAACAGACTGAAAAATCTATAAATGTCTGCTGGGAGTCATTCAGAAATTACAATTCCTGCTGACAGTGTGAGAAGTAGGCTCAATATATGACTCAGCTTGTAATCAATGAAGCATTATGCTAAAGGAAATGGAAAAGTCTCATACCAATTTAGAATTTGTTACCAAATCTAGCCTGACTCTTTGTCTAGGAAAAAGTACAGTTCCCTACTGTCAAGGCCTGAACTCTTGGGATCTTTGTCTATTTCCTGGGCAAATCCATAATTAACAATGTTTGCTTTCAGCAAAAGTAGCATGATATGTGTCCTCAGATCAAATTGTGTGTGTGTGTGTGTGTGTGTGACAGAGAGAGAGAGAGAGACAGACAGACTGATGGTGTTGGCAGTAAATAGGAAAGGGTGGGAGGTGGAGGTAGGGGTCTGTTGCTGTTGTTGGGTGCCGGAGACCCCACGTGACAGAGTAGAACTGCCCCACCAGGTTTTCTTTCTTTCTTTCTTCTTTTTTTTAATTGTACTTTAGATGAAGGTTTACAGAACAAACCAGTTTCTCATTAAACAGTTAGTACACATATTGTTTTATGACATTGGTTAACAACCCCACAACATGTCAACACTCTCCCTTCTCAAGCTTGGGTTCCATATTACCAGCTTTCTTGTGCCCTTCTGCCTTCTAGTACATTGCCGAAGGGCTGATGTGCCCTTTTAGTCTCATTTTGTTTTATGGGTCTGTTCAGCCCTTGGCTGGAGGGTGAACGTCAGGAGTGAATTTATTACTGAGCTGAAAATGTCTCTGGGGGGCATGCTCCCCAGGGTTTCTCCAGTCTCTGTCAGGCCAGCAAGTTTGGTCTTTCTTTTTGAGTTGGAATTTTGGTCTCCATTTTTCTCCAGCTCTGTCCAGGACCCTCTACTGTGATCCTTGTCAGAGCAGTCAGTGGTGGTGGCCAGGCACCATCTAGTTGTACTGGACTCAGTCAGATGTGGTCCATTAGTACTTTGGACTAATCTTTCCCTTGTATCTTTTAGTTTTCTTCATTCTTCCTTGCTCCCAAAGGGGTGAGGCCAGTGGAGTATCCTAGAAGGTCACTCATAGGCTTTTAAGAGCCATCAGGTTTTCTTGCTGTAATCTTTACGGAAGCAGATAGCCAGGTCTTTTTTCTGCAGAGCAGCTGGGTGGGTTTGAACTGCTAACCTTTCAGTTAGCAGCCAATTGCTTCACCATTGCATCACCAGGGCTCCTTGATAGGGGTCTAGGGGAGAGTAAAGGGATGGGTGCTGAGAGGGCAGGTCCTCTGGTCTCTGGCTCCACGCCTCCACTGGCAGTCAGGAAGTAGTAGAGAGGGGAGGGAGTTTTAAACTGCACTCGGTCTTTTACAATCATCACTTATAAATTTCATCTAGCCTCTGACTTTGACTCATATTTAAGAGTGGAGCATTAAAAATTTGATTTGAATGCTCAAAGCACATGTGAAGGACTTGTCAAGAAGCCCCAAGAATTTTGATTGCTGATATTTTGTATATGGTATTTTTTAAATTTTGATTTCATTTTTGTTTTCTTTATAGAAGCTTGAAGATGTTCTCTTTGTCCCCAGGGTTTTGAAATTTCACTAAGATGTGACTTGATATGCGTCTGTTTCATTCACCATGCTGAGCACTCCATAGGCCTGTCAATCTGCAAACTGGAATATTGCCCTAAATTATTTTGAGGATGATTTCTCTATTTTCTCTGTTCTCTCTTTCTGGACTCTTTTATTTGGATGTTAGACTTTCTAAGTAGGTCTTGTAATTTTCTTTTTTTCTGTCATATATTCCATCTGTTCGTCCTTTGGCTCCACATCATGGGAGATTGTCTCAATTTTATCTTTCAACGTTTTTACTACTTTTTTCCCCCTCTACTTTCATCTTTTAAGTTTTAAAGGCTCCCTTTGTGTTCTCTGAATATTCCTTTTAAAAACACATAATTTTCCTCTTTCATTGATGTAATATCTATCTCTCTGAGAGTTTTGGTGATTTTTAAATATGTTTTCTTGTCTCTGGATAGCCTCTTTCCTCAAATTTATCCTTAGATATATATATATATATTTTTTTTTTATATATATATTTATATATATATATATATTTTGGTCTCTCTGTGGCTTTCCTCAGATGTGTGGTGATATTTCGTTTCTACTCACATTTAAGAGCGGGGCATTAAGTGCTGAGTTTGTATTTATGGTGACGGGAAATTCGGCAACAATTGTGGATGACGATTGTACATGATTAATGTAGTTGTTATCACTAAATTGTACACCTGAAAAATGTTAAATTGGAAAGGTATGTGTATTTCTACAACAATTTAAAAAAAATGGGGGGGCGGAGCCAAGATAGCGGACTAGGCAGACGCTACCTTGGATCCCTCTTACAACAAAGACACGGAAAAACAAGTGAATCGATCACATACATAACAATCTACGAACCCTGAACAACAAACACAGATTTAGAGACGGAGAACGAACTAATACGGGGAAGCAGCGATTGTTTCCAGAGCCTGGAGCCAGCGTACCAGTCAGGTACGGCAGAAGCACAGAGACCTGCTCCAGCCCCCTGAACTAACCCCGGGAGGGGGACCAGCCGGTTCCACGGGCGGCGTGGGACGCAGCCGGTAGGAGAAGTCCCCGGGAGGCAGTGACTGGTCTTGGAGCAGAAAGAGCAGCATCCGAGCCGGGGAACTGTCCCGCAGGGATTTGGACTGGACGCAGTGGATTTTCTGGAAAAACTAGTTTCCCAGTGATGGCTCGGAGACAACAATCCATATCAAACCACTTAAAGAAGCAGACCAGGACAGCTTCTCCAACCCCCCAAACAAAAGAATCAAAACCTTTCCCAAATGAAGATACAATCTTGGAATTATCAGATACAGAATATAAAAAACTAATTTACAGAATGCTTAATGATATCACAAATGAAATTAGGATAACTGCAGAAAAAGCCAAGGAACACACTGATAAAACTGTTGAAGAACTCAAAAAGATTATTCAAGAACATACTGGAAAAATTAATAAGTTGCAAGAATCCATAGAGAGACAACATGTAGAAATCCAAAAGATTAACAATAAAATAACAGAATTAGACAACGCACTAGGAAGTCAGAGGAGCAGACTCGAGCAATTAGAATGTAGACTGGGACATCTGGAGGACCAGGGAATCAACACCAACATAGCTGAAAAAAAATCAGATAAAAGAATTTAAAAAAATGAAGAAACCCTAAGAATTATGTGGGACTCTATCAAGAAGGATAACCTGTGGGTGATTGGAGTCCCAGAACAGGGAGGGGGGACAGAAAACACAGAGAAAATAGTTGAAGAACTCCTGACAGAAAACTTCCCTGACATCATGAAAGACGAAAGGATAGCTATCCAAGATGCTCATCGAACCCCATTTAAGATTGATCCAAAAAGAAAAACACCAAGACATATTATCATCAAACTCACCAAAACCAAAGATAAACAGAAAATTTTAAAAGCAGCCAGGGAGAAAAGAAAGTTTTCCTTCAAGGGAGAATCAATAAGAATATGTTCTGACTACTCAGCAGAAACCATGCAGGCAAGAAGGGAATGGGACGACATATACAGAACACTGAAGGAGAAAAACTGCCAGCCAAGGATCATATATCCAGCAAAACTCTCTCTGAAACATGAAGGCGAAATTAAGATATTTACAGACAAACACAAGTTTAGAGAATTTGCAAAAACCAAACCAAAGCTACAAGAAATACTAAAGGATGTTGTTTGGCCAGAGAACCAATAATATCAGATATCAGCACAACACAAGGTCACAAAACAGAACGTCCTGATGTCAACTCAAATAGGGAAATCACAAAAACAAACAGATTAAGATTAATTAAAAAAAAAAAAAACACATAACAGGGAATCATGGAAGTCAATAGGTAAAAGATCACAATAATCAAAAAGAGGGACTAAATACAGGAGGCATTGAACTGCCATATGGAGAGTGATACAAGGCGATATAGAACAATACAAGTTAGGTTTTTACTTAGAAAAATAGGGGTAAATAATAAGGTAACCACAAAAAGGTATAACAACTCCATAACTCAAGATAAAAGCCAAGAAAAATGTAACGACTCAACTAACATAAAGTCAAGCACTATGAAAATGAGGATCTCACAATTTACTAAGAAAAACGCCTCAGCACAAAAGTATGTGGAAAAATGAAACTGTCAACAACACACATAAAAAGGCATCAAAATGACAGCACTAAAAACTTATTTATCTATAATTATGCTGAATGTAAATGGACTAAATGCACCAATAAAGAGAGAGAGAGTCACAGACTGGATAAAGAAACACGATCCATCTATATGCTGCCTACAAGAGACACACCTTAGACTTAGAGACACAAACAAACTAAAACTCAAAGGATGGAAAAAAGTATATCAAGCAAACAATAAGCAAAAAAGAAGAGGAGTAGCAATATTAATTTCTGACAAAATAGACTTTAGACTTAAATCCACCACAAAGGATAAAGAAGGACACTATAGAATGATAAAAGGGACAATTGATCAGGAAGACATAACCATATTAAATATTTACGCACCCAATGACAGGGCTGCAAGATACATAAATCAAATTTTAACAGAATTGAAAAGTGAGATAGATACCTCCACAATTATAGTAGGAGACTTCAACACACCACTTTCGGAGAAGGACAGGACATCCAGTAAGAAGCTCAACAGAGACACGGAAGATCTAATTACAACAATCAACCAGCTTGACCTCATTGACTTATACAGAACTCTCCACCCAACTGCTGCAAAATATACTTTTTTTTCTAGTGCACATGGAACATTCTCTAGAATAGACCACATATTAGGTCATAAAACAAACCTTTGCAGAGTCCAAAACATCGAAATATTACAAAGCATCTTCTCAGACCACAAGGCAATAAAACTAGAAATCAATAACAGAAAAACTAGGGAAAAGAAATCAATGCTTGGAAACTGAACAATACCCTCCTGAAAAAAGACTGGGTTGTAGAAGACATCAAGGAGGGAATAAGGAAATTCATAGAAAGCAACGAGAATGAAAATACTTCCTATCAAAACCTCTGGGACACAGCAAAAGCAGTGCTCAGAGGCCAATTTATATCAATAAATGCACACATACAAAAAGAAGAAAGAGCCAAAATCAGAGAACTGTCCCTACAACTTGAATAGAAACTGAGCAACAAAAGAATCCATCAGGCACCAGAAGAAAACAAATAATAAAAATTAGAGCTGAACTAAATGAATTAGAGAACAGAAAAACAATCGAAAGAATTAACAAAGCCAAAAGCTGGTTCTTTGAAAAAATTAACAAAATTGATAAACCATTGGCTAGACTGACTAAAGAAATACAGGAAAGGAAACAAATAACCCGAATAAGAAATGAGAAGGACCACATCACAACAGAACCAAATGAAATTAAAAGAATCATTTCAGATTATTATGAAAAATTGTACTCTAACAAATTTGAAAACCTAGAAGAAATGGATGAATTCCTGGAAAAACACTACCTACCTAAACTAACACATTCAGAAGTAGAACAACTAAATAGACCCATAACAAAAAAAGAGATTGAAACGGTAATCAAAAAACTCCCAACAAAAAAAAGCCCTGGCCCGGACGGCTTCACTGCAGAGTTCTACCAAACTTTCAGAGAAGAGTTAACACCACTACTACTAAAGGTATTCCAAAGCATAGAAAATGACGGAATACTACCCAACTCATTCTATGAAGCCACCATCTCCCTGATACCAAAACCAGATAAAGACATTACAAAAAAAGAAAATTATAGACCTATATCCCTCATGAACATTGATGCAAAAATCCTCAACAAAATTGTAGCCAATAGAATCCAACAACACATCAAAAGAATAATTCACCCTGATCAAGTGGGATTTATACCAGGTATGCAAGGCTGGTTTAATATCAGAAAAACCATTCATGTAATCCATCACATAAATAAAACAAAAGACAAAAACCACATGATCTTATCAATTGATGCAGAAAAGGCATTTGACAAAGTCCAACACCCATTCATGATAAAAACTCTTACCAAAATAGGAATTGAAGGAAAATTCCTCAACATAATAAAGGGCATCTATGCAAAGCCAACAGCCAATATCACTCCAAATGAAGAGAACCTGACAGCATTTCCCTTGAGAACGGGAACCAGACAAGGATGCCCTTTATCACCGCTCTTATTCAACATCGTGTTGGAAGTCTTAGCTAGGGCAATTAGGCTAGACAAAGAAATAAAAGGTATCCGGATTGGCAAGGAGGAAGTAAAGTTATCACTATTTGCAGATGACATGATTATATACACAGAAAACCCTAAGGAATCCTCCAGAAAACTACTGAAACTAATAGAAGAGTTTGAAAGAGTCCCAGGTTATAAAATAAACATACAAAAATCACTCGGATTCCTCTACATCAACAAAAAGAACACCGAAGAGGAAATAACCAAATCAATACCATTCACAGTAGCCCCCAAGAAGATAAGATACTTAGGAATAAATCTTACCAAGGATGTAAAAGACCTATACAAAGAAAACTACAAAGCTCTACTACAAGAAATTCAAAAAGACATACTTAAGTGGAAAAACATACCCTGCTCATGGATAGGAAGACTTAACATAATAAAAATGTCTATTCTACCAAAAGCCATCTATACATTTAACGCACTTCCGATCCAAATTCCAATGTCATATTTTAAGGGGATAGAGAAACAAATCACCAATTTCATATGGAAGGGAAAGAAGCCCTGGATAAGCAAAGCACTACTGAAAAAGAAGAAGAAAGTGGGAGGCCTCACCTTACCTGACTTCAGAACCTATTATACAGCCACAGTAGTCAAAACAGCCTGGTATTGGTACAACAACAGACACATAGACCAATGGAACAGAATTGAGAACCCAGACATAGATCCATCCATGTATGAGCAGCTGATATTTGACAAAGGACCAGTGTCAATTAACCGGGGAAAAGATAGCCTTTTTAACAAATGGTGCTGGCATAACTGGATATCCATTTGCAAAAAAATGAAACAGGACCCATACCTCACACCATGCACAAAAACTAACTCCAAGTGGATCAAAGACCTAAACATAAAGACTAAAACAATAAAGATCATGGAAGAAAAAATTGGGACAACCCTAGGAGCCCTAATACAAGGTATAAGCGGAATACAAAACATTACCAAAAATGATGAAGAGAAACCCGATAACTGGGAGCTCCTAAAAATCAAACACCTATGCTCATCTAAAGACTTCACCAAAAGAGTAAAAAGACCACCTACAGACTGGGAAAGAATATTCAGCTATGACATCTCAGACCAGCGCCTGATCTCTAAAATCTACATGATTCTGTCAAAACTCAACCACAAAAAGACAAACAACCCAATCAAGAAGTGGGCAAAGGATATGAACACACATTTCACTAAAGACGATATTCAGGCAGCCAACAGATACATGAGAAAATGCTCTCGATCATTAGCCATTAGAGAAATGCAAATTAAAACTACGATGAGATTCCATCTCACACCAGCAAGGCTGGCATTAATCCAAAAAACAGAAAATAATAAATGTTGGAGAGGCTGCGGAGAGATTGGAACTCTCATACACTGCTGGTGGGAATGTAAAATGGTACAACCACTTTGGAAATCTATCTGGCATTATCTTAAACAGTTAGAAATAGAACTACCATACAACCCAGAAATCCCACTCCTAGGAATATACCCTAGAGATACAAGAGCCTTCATACAAACAGATATATGCACACCCATGTTTATTGCAGCTCTGTTTACAATAGCAAAAAGTTGGAAGCAACCAAGGTGTCCATCAACGGATGAATGGGTAAATAAATTGTGGTATATTCACACAATGGAATACTACGCATCGATAAACAACAGTGACGAATCTCTGAAACATTTCATAACATGGAGGAACCTGGAAGGCATTATGCTGAGTGAAATGAGTCAGAGGCAAAAGGACAAATATTGTATAAGACCACTATTATAAGATCTTGAGTAATAGTAAACCTGAGAAGAACACATACTTTTGTGGTTACGAGGGGGGAAGGGAGGGAGGGTGGGAGAGGGTTTTTTATTGATTAATCAGTAGACAAGAACTGCTTTAGGCGAAGGGAAAGACAACACTCAATACATGGAAGGTCAGCTCAATTGGACTGGACCAAAAGCAAAGAAGTTTCCAGGATAAAATGAATGCTTCAAAGGTCAGCGGAGCAAGCGCGGGGGTCTGGGGAACATGGTTTGCAGGGACTTCTAAGTCAATCGGCAAAATAATTCTATTATGAAATCATTCTGCATCCCACTTTGAAATGTGGCCTCTGGGGTCTTAAACGCTAACAAGCGGCCATCTAAGATGCAGCAATTGGTCTCAACCCACCTGGAGCAAAGGAAAATGAAGAACACCAAGGCCACACGACAACTAAGAGCCCAAGAGACAGAAAGAGCCACATGAACCACAGACCTACGTCATCCTGAGACCAGAAGAACTAGTTGGTGCCCGGCCACAATCGATGACTGCCCTGACAGGGAGCACAGCAGAGGACCCCTGAGGGAGCAGGAGATCAGTGGGATGCAGACCCCAAATTCTCATAAAAAGACCAAACTTAATGGTCTGACTGAGACTGGAGGAATCCTGGCGGCCATGCTCCCCAGACCTTCAGTTGACACAGGACAGGAACCATCCCCGAAGACAACTCATCAGAAATGAAAGGGACTGGTCAGCGGGTGGGAGAGAGACGCTGATGAAGAGTGAGCTAATTATATCAGGTGGACACTTGAGATTGTGTTGGCAACTCTTGTCTGGAGAGGGGATGGGAGGATAGAGAGAGAGGGAAGCCGGCAAAATTGTCAAGAAAGGAGAGACTGAAAGGGCTGACTCAAGAGGGGGGGAGTAAGTGGGAGTAGGGAGTGAGATGTATGTAAACTTATATGTGACAGACTGATTGGATTTGTAAACGTTCACTTGAAGCTTAATAAAAGTTATTAAAAAAAAAAATGGGGCATTAAAAAGCTGATGGAAAACTCTAAGAGCATGGGTGAGGCTTGCTGGTTGTGGACTTCACTGTACAATGGTCTAGCAGGAACAATCAGTTGGCAGATTTTCCTTCTCCAGAGAACATTCCTCTCCACTCTAAGAGGAGAGGCCTCCAGTCTCCTGTTGTTGTTAGGTGCTGTGGAGTTGATTCCAACTATAGTGACCTGATGTGACAGAGTAGAACTGTCTCATTGGGCTTTCTTGGCTGTAATCTTTTTTTTTTTTTTTATTAAAACTTCATATTTTTATTTCCAGCATTTTAGTATAGTTTTATTTAGAACTTTATTTAGTAGTCAGTGGCTTTCTCCTACCCCCTCTTCATTACCTACTCACTTTGAGATTAGAATTTGTCATTGAGAAGGAATTGGGTTTTAACTTGGTGTAGGTATATAGCCAGGTATTAAATATCTCATCTAGGAGACCATCAAGACATCAAGTAGTCATCATGTTTGAGGGTCTGGTTCTTACCTTCTTTTTTAAAAAACAGCTTTATTGTTTATTCCATTCTTTGCCTCTCTCTCTAAGTGTACAATTCAATGGTTTTTAGTATGCTCACAAAATTATGCAACCATCACTACAATTTTAGGAAAATTTCATCACCTTTAAAGAAATCTGCACTTCAGCTATCACTTCCCAATCCTCTCATTTTCCCCCAGCCCTAAGCAACCACTGATCTACTTTCTAACTCTACAGAAATGCCTATTCTGAACATTTCATATAATGGAATCATATAACATGTGGTCTTTTGGGACTGGTTTCTTTCACTTAGCATAATGCTTTCAAGATTTATCCGTTTTGTAGGATATATCAGTATTCCTTTTATTGCTGAATATTTCATTGTATGGCTATACCACATTTCAAAAAATCATACTCAACCCTGTATAAACTTTATTTAAAATTGAGTGCCCATTATCTGTTTACTTTGAGATGTTTAAGAGAATATTTTTGTTTCTTTTTTAGTTTACATTTAAAATTGGCTGTAATCTTTACAGGAGCAGATAGCCACGTCTTTCTCCTGTGGAGTCAGTGAGTGAATTTGAACTATTAACCTTTTGGTTAGCAGCCAAGCACTTAACCATTGTGCTACAGGGCTCCTTGCAGTCTCCTGCTGGATACAAATTTAGGTGTTGTTTCCCTGCTTTGTGGGAGTGGGGCAGGGGAGCTGGAAATCTGATTGCTTTTTAAAATAACTTTCAGTTAATCCCTTTTATCTCAAGTCCTCACTCCAGCCCCACTTCCAGAGGTACCTGGTACTGCTAATTCCTGAGCCCTTTGAGATTTATAGTGTAAATCAGGCTGCCTTCCATCTTTCAACATCACAGACTTAGGATTCAGCTTTCTAGAGTCTGCTAAGCCAGTTACCACTCGTCTAGGCATTTTCCAGCTTTCAAAATTTGTTGCTGTTGTCTCCTCTCCTATTCTCTTTGTCCTTGTAGATTTATGTTTTAAGAAATTCCTCCCCGGTTGTTTCCTTCTGGGAGACCGCAGAGGTTAATTCGCGCTTTTTATTTGGGACAGTCTTGGATGCTCCATCTTAGATAGGGTCCTCCTATTGGAAACGGAGGCAATAGGGATGATGCCTGAGTTCCTGAAGGATCATCTGAAGAAGCGAATCCTGTGAACCTAGGAAAATCAGCCTCTCCCCAGCTAAAAGGATGGGGATTCCTGAAGTTCAGTCCCCACTGCCTCCTGAGGCTGTGCACCTGCCATCTGAAGCTCATAGGAGACTTTAGAGGAACGTCAAGACCCACCTACAAATCTTGACCTCCATGATCCTGATTACTGTTTAGTCCCCTCACCCTTTCTGAGCCCTATTCAGCCAGGATGACTGTCTCCTTGTCTAGAAAAGAAAAAACTCTTTGCTGTTAATCCGTCACTCATGAACTGTTAAAAATAAAATAGGTTTCTTAGAAAAGCTTAGAATGCTGGAGGTAAAAATTACATAGAGAACACTGAATCTAACCCTGCCATTTTAGAGTTGAGGAACTGGTAAGTCCAGAGGGGTTATAATTGGTTTGCTCTAGGTCACACAGCTGCACAGCAGCAGAGCTAAAAATAGAACAAAGGCCTTCCATTCTCGGTCAGGAGCCTGTGCCCAGCACCACCTGCTGTGTGGGCAGGCTGCCAGCCTGCATGTCTGCATCTCCTTAAAGACCATTAAGGTGGTTGATAAACCACTGGGCAGCTAAAGTGGGGTTCCCTCTAACTTTTATCACAGTAATTATTATTATGTACAATATTAATACCCAGTATGAACGATCATATCTAGAACTTCAAAATGAAAAAGTCCTTAAGGAGTAATGGAGAGAGAAGAGATAAGTTACATTGAGTTTAGGAAGTTTGGTGGCAAGCTGGCTGTTGTTCTTTGTGTTTAGAGATGGTGTAGTTGAGTGACAAAGGGGAGAGGCTAAAGGCATGCTCCCAGTGCCTCTGCTGGGCCTAGCCCTCTTCACAGCCCCCTTTTTTGTTTGCATTTTCATAGTCAAACACCAGCAAAGGGCCCCAGACCAGGGATCAGATCAAGTCCTAGGGCAGGAACAGAGATTGACGGGAGAAGTGGCCCAAGACTCAGAACATAAGTAGGTGGATTTTGGTATATGAACTGCAGCCCCTAGGATATTACTTAAGAAGAAATTTCCCAGAGCAAGGATTAGGTGTCAGGAAGGATCTTTATTGTGGGAAAAACCTGCCAAGATTAAGTTGTTTCTGTTTTGTGGGTTTTATTTATTTATTTTTTTTCAGTACTTTATTCAATAAATTCTTGTTGAGCAGCAAGTCTAATGAGATCTGACGGACATTAGGTGTGGTAGGGTATTTGCTGTTTTTGGCAACCCAACATACATCCCCCTTTTCTTGGTAATAGTATCTAATGTTTATTCTCATAGTCCATGTGCATCAGGGAAAGCTTTAGAAATGGGATATGTGGTTCCATCTTAAGCCAATAAATACCATCTGTCTTAGGCTGGGTTCTCTAGAGAAATAAAACTGGTAAAGCATATAAATATCTATGTAAAGAGATTTATGTCAAGAAAATGGCTCAAGTGGTTGTAGAGGCTGGAAAGTCCTAACTTCATAGGTCAGGCTGGAGGTTTCTCCTGATTCACGTAGCTGCAGGGGCTGGAGAACCCAAGATCAGCAAGAGCTCTTGCTCACACACTGCGAACACTGATGAATCCCAAGATCAGCAGGCATGAGCGCAGGTAAGCTGCTAGCTCCAGTCCCAAGAACCAGAGGTCATATGAACAGGAACTAGCTGCAGGATCCAGAGTGAGCAAAAGCCCACAAGCCTTGCCAGCGTCCACTTATATTTGATGCAGGCCATATCCCCAAGAAAATTCTCTTTCAGGTAATTGACTACTTATAGCAAATCCCATCATGGAGGTGATGATGTTATAACAAATTTCATCATGGAAGTGACCACATAGTCATATCACTGT
Organism: Loxodonta africana; assembly: GCF_030014295.1. Classification (NCBI taxonomy): domain Eukaryota; kingdom Metazoa; phylum Chordata; class Mammalia; order Proboscidea; family Elephantidae; genus Loxodonta; species Loxodonta africana. Next base: position 41,445,911 of record NC_087367.1, on the reverse strand, counting down.
CAAACTATATCATAACTGTCAAACCACTGAGAATCATGGCCAAGCCAAGCTGGCACACAACCTTAACTGTCACACCATCCCATCACGACAGTGCTTGAGTCTGGGAGTGGCAAGTCCAACCAGACTGAGCCCAGAACTTTGATTCAACAATTGGGAGAGGAGTATTACTCTTCTTCCTTTCATGTGAACAAGAAAGCATGCAGTTCCAGGAGCTTCTGACTGTCATCTTGAAACCACAAGGGGAGAAACCTGTCAAGAATCAAAATTGAGAAATAGAAACTGGGTCCAGATCTCATCATTGCAGCAGCTGGATAAAACCTGGCCTGAAACTCTGGACTGTTCAGTTACATGAGCAAATATATCCCCTTATTACCCAAATCCATCCATTTCACTTACAAAATGAAGATATTTGAAAGGATATATCAAGATGCTCTTCTCTTACCATTTCTATGTATATGACCTTCTCACACTTCAGCCAGGGAATTACCAAAAAACCTGTTGCCATCAAGTTGATTCCAACTCATAGTGACCCTATAGGACAGAGTAGAGCTGCCCCATAGGGTTTCCAAGGCTATAATCTTTATGGAAAAAGACCGCGACATCTTTCTCCCATGCAGTGGCTAGTGAGTTTGAGCCACCGACCTTTCAATTAGCAGCCAAGTGCTTAATCACTGTGATACCAGGGCTCTGCCAGGGAATTAGGGCTTCTAAATCAGTAATTTAATGAGAAAGAAAAATAGTCAAAGTTCACCTCTTAACTTGAGTGTGGAAAGGAGAAGAAACAGAAATAGTGGAAGTATATAGGCAGGCTCTTGTATAGTGACTTTCACCTTCCAGGTAGAATTTCCAGTAAGGCTGGAGATAGGCTAAGGAGAAAATTAAAAGCAGAGGGGGTTTGGGTTTCATCTCCTGTTTGGAAATGTGGGGGGACACAATCTTGAAGATTGGCTCTACATCAACATGGGATGACTAATGCAGGGTGAAAGGGCAGGAGGGTAGCACAGATAGGCAGTGAGGGCTGAGTTCACATTCCTGACCCAACTCAGGCTCCTGTATGGCATAGGAGGGCTCCAGAGGTTCCTGTATGCCATATGGAGGATACAGAAAGTAACTGATGGTGCTAGCTTGTTTGGCCAGAGGGTTGCCATGGTGACGGCAAAATAATCTTGTGCCTAAGAGCTGTACGTGGATTGCCTGAGATAGGAATCTTCTGGGAGTCAGCGCCAGGCATCAGGGGGATCCATAGTGCCAGTGAGAACTAAGTGGAGCCATAGATAATCTTCCTTGTTGCATCTGCTGACTTATACACACCTTGCTATATACTCCTAGCTGCTCTCCCTCTAATGACGCAGCACACTCCTCTCTACCAGGTATTCCCCGTATCCATTCATCCAGCTCCCGTTCCCCCTCTGCCGTCTTATCTCACCTCCAGACAGGAGCTGCCCATATACTCTAACGTGTCTACTTGAGCCAAGAGGCTCACTCCTCACCAGTATCATTTTATATCTTATAGTCCAGTCCAATACCTGTCTGAAGGGTTGGCTTTGGGAATGGTTCCAGTCTGGAGCTAACAGAGCATCTAGAGACCATGATCAGGGTCCCTCTAGCTTCAGTCAGATCATTAAGTCTGGTCTTTTTATGAGAATTTGTGGTCTGCATCCCACTGTTCTCCCACTCCATCACGGATTCTCTGTTGTATTCCCTGCCAGGGCAGTCATCACTAGTAGCCGGGCACCATCTAGTTCTTCTGGTCTCAGGCTGATGTAGTCTCTGGTTTATGTGGCCCTTTCTGTCTCTTGGGCTCATATTTGCCTTATGTTTTTGGTGTTCTTCATTCTCCTTTGCTCTAGGTGGATTGAGACCAACTGATGCATCTTAGATGGCTGCTTGCTAGCGTTTAAGACCCCAGGTGTCATTCACCAAAGCAGAATGCAAGATGTTTTCTTAATACATTTTGTTATGCCAATTGACCTAGATGTCCCCTGAAACCGTGGTCCCCAGGCACCTGTTCCTGGTACTCTGGCCTTGAAGTGTTCAGTTGTATTCAGGAAACTTCTTTACATTTGGTTTAGTCCAGTTCTGCTGACCTCTCCTGTACTGTGTGTTGTCTTTCCCTTCACCTAAAATAGTTCTTGTCTACTATCTAATTAGTAAATAACCCTCTTTCTCCCTCCCCAACCTTGTAACCATCAAAGAATATTTTCTTCTGTGTTTAAACGTTTTCTTGAGTTCTTATACTAGTGGTCTCATACAGTATTTGTCCTTTTGCAACTAATTTCACTCAGCATAATGCCTTCCAGATTTCTCCATGTTATGAAATGTTTCACAGATACTTCGTGGATCTTAATCATTGCATAGTATTCTGTTACTTGAATATACCATAATTTATTTATCCATTCATCTGTTGATGGTCATCTTGGTTGCTTCCATCTTTTTGCTATTGTAAACAGTGTTGCAATGAACATGAGTGTGCATATATCAGTTTGTGTAAAAGTTCTTATTTCTCTAGGATATATTCCAAGGAGCGTGATTGCTGGATCGTATGGTAAGCTCTATTTCTAGCCTTCAAAGAAAGCATCAAATCGATTTCCAAAGTGTTTGTACCATTTTACATTCCCACCAGCAGTATATAAGTGTTCCAGTCTTTCCACAACCTCTCCAACATTTATTATTTTGCGTTTTTTGGATTAATGCCAGCTTTATTGGGTTGAGAAGATATCTCATTGTAGCTTTGATTTGCATTTCTCTAATGGCTAATGGCCCCCACGTGTCTGTCAGTTTGTCGTACTATGGGGGCTTGTGTTTTGCTGTGATGCTGGAAGTTATGCCACTGATATTCAGATACCAGCAGGGCCACCCATGGGGACAGGTTTCAGCTGAGCTTCCAGACTAAGACAGACTAGGAAGGAGGACTCAGCAGTATACTTCTGAAAAGCATTAGCCAGTGAAAACCTTATGAATAGCATTGGAACATTGTCTGATATAGTGCTGGAAGATGAGCCCCCAGGTTGGAAGGCACTCAAAAGATGACTGGGGAAGAGCTGCCTCCTCAAAGTAGAGTCGACCTTAATGACGTGGATGGAGTAAAGCTTTCGGGACCTTCATTTGCTGATGTGGCACGACTCAAAATGAGAAGAAACAGCTGCAAACATCCACTAATAATTGGAACCTGGAATGTACGAAGTATGAATCTAGGAAAATTGGAAATCGTCAAAAATGAAATGGAACACATTAACATTGATATCCTAGGCATTAGTGAGCTGAAATGGACTGGCATTGGCCATTTTGAATCGGACAATCGTATAGTCTACTAAGCTGGGAATGACAACTCGAAGAGGAATGGTGTTGCATTCATTGTCAAAAAGAACGTTTCAAGATCTATCCTGAAGTACAACTCTGTCAGTGATAGGATAATATCCATACGCCTACAAGGAAGACCAGTTAATATGACTATGATTCAAATTTGCCCACCAACCACGAGGGCCAAAGATGAGGAAATAGAAGATTTTTATCAGCTGCTACAGTCTAAAATTGATCGAACATGCAATCAAGATTCATTGATAATTACTGGCGATTGGAATGCAAAAGTTGGAAACAAGAAGGATCAGTAGTTGGAAAATATGGCCTTGATGATAGAAACGATGGCAGAGATTGAATGATAGAAGACCAATGACTTCTTCATTGCAAATACCTTCTGTCACCAACAAAAACGGCGACTATACACATGGACCATGCCATATGGAACACACAGAAATCAAATTGACTACATCAGTGGAGACGATGGAAAAGCTCAATATCATCAGTCAGAACAAGGCTAGGGGCCGACTGTTGAACAGGCCATCAATTGCTCATATGCAAGTTCAAGGTGAAACTGAAGAAAATCAGAGCAAGTCTACGAGAGCCAAAATATGACCTTGAGTATATCCCACCTGAATTTAGAGACCATCTGAAGAATAAATTTGACGCATTGAACACTAGTAACCGAAGACCAGATGAGTTGTGGAATGACATCAAGGACGTCATCCACGAAGAAAGCAAGAGGTCACTGAAAAGACAGGAAAGAAAGAAAAGACCAAGATGGATGTCAGAGGAGACTCTGAAACTTGCTCTTGAGCATCAAGCAGCTAAACCAAAAGAAAGAATTGATGAAGTAAAAGAACTGAAGATTTCAAAGAGCGTCTCGAGAAGACAAAGTAAAGTATTATAATGACATGTGCAAAGAGCTAGAGATGGAAAACCAAAAGGGAAGAACATGCTCGGCATTTCTCAAGCTGAAAGAACTGAAGAAAAAATTCAAGCCTCGAGTTGCAATAGTGAAGGATTCCATGGGGAAAATATTAAATGACGCAGGAAGCATCAAAAGAAGATGGAAGGAATACACAGAGTCATTATAAAAAAAAGAATTAGTCAGTATTCAACCATTTCAAGAGGGGGCATGTGATCAGGAACCCATGGTACTGAAGGACGAAGTCCAAGCTGCTCTGAAGGCATTGGCGAAAAACAAGGCTCCAGGAATTGATGGAATATCAATTGAGATGTTTCAACAAACAGATGCAACGCTGGAGGTGCTCACTCATCTATGCCAAGAAATATGGAAGACAGCTTCCTGGCCAACTGACTGGAAGAGATCCATATATATGCCTATTCCCAAGAAGGGTGATCCAACCAAATGTGGAAATTAGTGAACAATATTATTAATATCACACGCAAGCAAAATTTTGCTGAAGATCATTCAAAAACGGCTGTAGCAGTATATCGACAGAGAACTGCCAGAAATTCAGGCTGCTTTCAGAAGAGGACGTGGAACCAGGGATATCACCACTGATGTCAGATGGATCCTGGCTGAAAGCAGAGAATATCAGAAGGATGTTTACCTGTGTTTTATTGACTAGGCGAAGGCATTCGACCGTGTGGATCATAAACTATGGATAACACTGTGCAGAATGGGAATTCCAGAACACTTAATTGTGCTCATGAGGAAACTTTAGATAGATCAAGAGGCATTTGTTCGGACAGAACAATGGGATACTGATTGGTTTAAAGTCAGGCAAGGTGTGCTTTAGGGTTGTATTCTTTCACCGTACCTATTCAATCTGTATGCTGAACAAATAGTACGAGAAGCTGGACTATATGAAGAAGAACGGGGCATCAGGATTGGAGGAAGACTCATTAACAACCTGCGTTATGCAGATGACACAATCTTGCTTGTTGAAAGTGAAGAGGACTTGAAGCACTTACTAATGAAGATTAAAGACCACAGCCTTCAGTGTGGATTACACTTCAACATGAAGAAAACAAAAATCCTCAAAACTGGACCAACGAGCAACATCACGATAAGGGGAGAAAAGATTGAAGTTGTCAAGGATTTCATTTTACTGGGATCCACAGTCAACAGCCATGGAAGCAGCAGTCGAGAAATCAAAAGACGCATTGCACTGGGTAAATCTGCTGCAAAGGACCTCTTCAAAGTGTTGAAGAGCAAAGATGTCACCCTGAAGACTCAGATGCACCTGACCCAAGCCATGGTATTTTCAATCGCATCATATGCATGTGAAAGCTGGACGATGAATAAGGAAGACCAAAGAAGAGTTGATGCCTTTGAATTGTGGTGTTGGCAAAGAATACTGAATATACCATGGACCGCCAAAAGAACGAACAAATCTGTCTTGGAAGAAGTGCAGCCAGAATGCTCCTTAGAGGCAAGGATGGTGAGACTGCATACTACATACTTTGGACATGTTGTCAGGAGGGATCAGTCCCTGCAGAAGGACATCATGCTTGGCAGAGTACAGGGTCAGTGGAAAAGAGGAAGACCCTCAACAAGGTGGATTGACACAGTGGCTGCAACAATGATCTCAAGCATAACAACTATTGTAAGGATTACACAGGACTGGGCAGTGTTTTGTTCTGTTGTGCATAGGGTCGCTATGAGTTGGAACCGACTCGACGGCACCTAAGAACAATGACAACAACGGCTAATGAAAACCCTGGTGGTGTAGTGGTTAAGTCCTATGGCTGCTAACCAAAGCGTCGGCAGGTTGAATCCACCAGACGCTCTTTGGAAACTATGGGGCATCTCTACTCTGTCCTATAGGGTCGCTATGAGTCAGAGTCGACTAGACAGCACTGGGTTTGGTTTTGGTTTTTAGTGGCTAGTGATTGTGAGCATTTCCTCATGTATCTGTTAACCATCTGAATGTCTTCTTTAGTGAAGTGTCTGTTCATGTCTTTTGCCCATTTTTCAGTTGTGTTACTTGTCTTTTTCTTGTTGAGGTTTTGCAGTATCATGTAGATTTTAGAGATTAGATGCTGATCAGATTTGTCGTAGCCAAATTTTTTTCCCCAGTCTGTAGGTTCTCTTTTTAATATTTTGGTGAAGTCTTTGGATGAGCATAAGTGTTTGATTTTTCGGAGCTCCCAGTTACCTAGTTTCCCTTCTGGTGTTTGTGCAATGTTAATAATGTTTTGTATACTGTTTATGCCATAGATTAGGGCTCCTAGCGTTGTCCCTATTATTTCTTCCATGATCTTTATCATTTTAGATTTCATATTTAGGTGTTTGATCCATTTCAAGCTAGTTTTTGTGCATGGTATGAGGTACAGGTCTTTCATTTTTTTTGCAGATTGATTATCCAGTTATGTCAGCACCATTTATTAAAAAGACTGTCTTTTCCCCATTTAGCTGACATTGGGACTTTGTTAAATATCAGCTGCTCATATGTGGATGGATTTATGTCTGGATTCTCAATTCTGTTCCATTGGTCTATGCGTCTGTTGTTATACCAGTACCAGGATGTTTTGACTACTGTGGTGGTATAATACGTTCTAAAATCAGGTAGTCGGAGGCCTTCCACTTTGTTCCTCTTTTCCAATAATGCTTTACTTATTCAGGGCCTCTTTCCTTCCCATATGAACATGGTGATTTGTTTCTCCATCTCATTAAAAAAATATCATTGGTATTTGGATTGGGATTACATTTTATCTGTAGATCTCTTTGGGTAGAATTGACATTTTCACAATGTTGAGTCTTCCTATCCATGAGCATAGTATGTTTTTCCACTTTTGTAGGTCTCTTTTGGTTTTTTCCAGTAGTGTTTTCTCAGTTTAATTTGTATAGGCCTTTTACGTCTCTGGTTAGATTTATTCCTAAGCACTTCATCTTCTTGGGAGCTATTGTAAATGGTATTGATTTGGTGATTTCTTCTTCAGCGTTCTCCTTGCTGGTGTAGAGGAATCCAACTGATTTTTGTATGTTTATCCTGTATCCTGATAATCTGCTGAACTCTTAGTTTTAGTAGTATTCTTCAGGATTCTTTAGAGTTTTCTGTGTATAAGATCATATCATCTGCAAATAGAGATAGTTTTACTTCTTCCTTACCAATTTGGATGCCCTTGATTTCTTTTTCTAGCCTAATTACTCTGGCTAGGACCTCCAGCACAGTGTTGAATAAGAATGTTTCTAAGGGGCACACTTGTCTGGTTCCCGTTCTCTCAGGGAATGCTTCCAGACTCTCTCCATTTAGGATGATTTTGGCTGTTGGCTTTGTATAATGCCCTTTATTATGTTGAGGAATTTTCCTTCTATTCCTATTTTGCTGAGAGTTTTTTAACGTGAGTGGGTTTTGGACTAGGTCAAATGCCTTTTGTGCATGAATTGAGATCATGTGGTTCCTGTCTTTTGTTTTATTCATATGATGGATTACATTGATTGTTTTTCTTATGTTGAATCACCCCTACATACGTGGTATGAATCCCACTTTGTCATGGTGAATCTTTTTTTTGATGTGTTGTTGAATTCTATTGGCTAGAATTTTGTTGAGGATTTTTGAGTCTAAGTTCATGAGGGATATAGGTCTGTGAGTTTCTTTTGTTGTGGCATCTTAACCTGGTTTTGGTATCAGGGAATGGTGCTTTCATATAATGAGTTTGGGAGTATTCCATCCTTTTCTATGCTCTGAAGTGCCTTTAGTAGTAGTGGTGTTAACTCTTCTCTGAAAGTTTGGTAGAACTCTGCAGTGATGCCATCCGGGCCAGGGCTTTTTTTTGTTGGGAGTTTTTCAATTACCTTTTCAATCTTTTCTTTTATTATGGGTCTATTTAGTTGTTCTACCTCTGTTTGTGTTAGTTACGTAGGTAGTGTGTTTCTAGGAAATCACCCATTTCTTCTAGGTTTTCAAATTTGTTAGAGTACAATTTTTCATAGTAATCTGATATGATTCTTTTAATTTCAGTTGGGTCTGTTGTAATATTGCCCATCTCATTTCTTATTTTGGTTATTTGCTTCCTCTCCTGTTTTTCTTTTGTCTCTTTGGCCAGTGGTTTATCAATTTTGGTAATTTTATCAAAGAACCAGCTTTTGGTCTTGTTAATTCTTTCAATTGTTTTTCTGTTTCGTTTAGTTCTGCTGTTATTTTTATTATTTGTTTTTCTTCTGGTGCCTGAGGGTTTCTTTGGCTGCTCTCTTTCTATTTGTTCAAGTTGTAGGAATAATTCTTTGGTTTTGGCACTTTCTCCTTTTTGGATGTGTGCATTTATTGATATAAATTGACCCCTGAGCACTGCTTTTGATGTGGCCCAAAGGTTCTGATTGGAAGTGTTTTCATTCTCAGTGGATTCTATGAATTTCTTTATTCCATCCTTAACTCCAATCTTTTTTGAGCAGGGTATTGTTCAGTTTCCAAGTGTTTGATTTCTTTTCCCTGCTTTTTCCGTTATTGATTTCCACTTTTATGGCCTTATGGTCAGAGAAGATGCTTTGTAATATTTCAATATTTTGGATTCTGCCAAGGCTTGCTTCATGACCGAATAGTGGTCTATTCTAGAGAATGTTCCATGTGCACTAGAAAAGAAACTATACTTCATTGCTGTTGGGTGGAGTGTTCTGTATATGTCTATGACGTGAAGTTGGTTGATTGTGGCATCTAGATCTTCCATGTCTTTATTGAGCTTCTTTCTGGATGTCCTGTCCTTCACCGAAAGTGGTGTTTTGAAGTCTCGTACTGTAATTGTGGAGCTGTCTATCTCATTTTTCAATGCTGTTAGAGTGTTTTATGTATCTTGCAGCCATATCATTTGGTGCCTAAATATTTAATATGGTTATCTCCTTCTGGTATATTGTCTCTTTAATCATTATATAGTGTCCTTCCTTATTCTTCATGTTGGATTTAACTTTAAAGTCTATTTTGTCAGAAATTAATATTGTCACTCCTTCTCTTTTTTGATTGTTTTTTGCTTCATATATTTTTTTACCTTTTTAGTTCGTGTCTCTAAGTCTAAGGTTTGTCTCTTGTAGGGACCATATAGACGGATCATGCTTTTCAATCCATTCTGCCACTCTCTGTCTCTTTATTGTTGCGTTTAGTCCGTTTACATTCAGTGTAATTATGGATAGGTATGAATTTAGTGCTATCATTTTGATGTTTTTTTTATGTGTTGTTGACAGTTTCTTTTTCCCACTTAATTTTATGTGCAGAGTGGAGTATCTTTATAAATTCTCCTTTCCTCATAATTGTTGTTGTTGATTTTGTTTCTGCTGTGTCTCTATTTTTTTCTTGTATTTTATTTTGATGAGTAGGATAGCTTGTCTCCTTTGTGGTTACCATATTATTTACCCCTATTTTTCTAAATTTAAAAATAACTTTTATTTCTTTGTATTGCCGTATCTTCCTCTCCATATGGAAGGTCTATAATATCATTTTTTTTTTTTTAGTCCCTCTTTATTGTTTTAATGTTGTTTTCTTTTATACAATAACATCATTGTTACCCTGTTTTGGGCTTTTTTTAAATCTTGCCTTGTTTTTTGTATTTCCCTGTCTGGATTGACTTCTGGTCGCTCTGCCCAGTGTTCTAGTCTTGGATTGATACCTGATATTATTGATTTTCTAACCAAAGAACTCTCTTTAGTATTTCTTGTAGTTTTTGTTTGGTTTTTACAAATCCCCTAAATTTCTGTTTATCTGGAAATGTCCTAATTTCACTTTCATATTTAAGAGACAGTTTTGCTGGATATATGATTCTTGGCAGGCAATTTTTTTCCTTCAATTTTTTAAATATGTCATCCCATTGCCTTCTTGCCTGCATGGGTTCTGCCGAGTAGTCTGAGCTTATTCTTATTGGCTCTTCTTTGTAGGTGAATTTTCCTTTATCCTTTGCTGCTCTTAAATTTCTCTCTTTATCTTTGGTTTTGGCAAGTTTGATTATAATATGTCTTGGTGACTTCCTTTTAAGATCTACCTTATGTGGAGTTCGATAAGCATCTTGAATAGATATCTTCTTATCTTTCACGGTATCAGGGAAGTTTTCTGCCAACAAATCTTCAACAATTCTCTCTGTATTTTCTGTTATCCGTCCCTGTTCTGGTACTCCAATCACTCATAGGTTATTTCTCTTGCTAGATTCCCACATGATTCTTAAGGTTTCTTCGTTTTTTTTTAATTCTTTTATCTGATTTTTCTTCAGATATATTAGTGCCAAGTGATTTATCCTCAAGTTCAGAAATTCTTGCTTCTACTTGCTCAATTCTGCTCCTCTGACTTTCTACTGAGTTGTCTACTTCTGTAATTTTATTGTTAATCTTCTGAATTTCTGATTGCTGTCTGTCTATGGATTTTTCCAGCTTATTAAATTTTTCATTATGTTCCTGAATAATCTTTCTAATTTCTTCAACTACTTTATCTGTGTGTTCCTTGGCTTGTTCTGAGTATTGCCTCATTTCCTTCCTGATGTTTTGAAGGGTTCTGTATATTAAACTTTTGTATTCTGCCTGTGGTAATTCAAGGAATGCACTTTCATCTAGAAGATCCCTGAATTCTTTGTTTTGAGAGTTTGTTGAGGTGATCACGGTCTGTTTTTTTATGGGACTAAGTATTGACTGTTGTCTCGAGCCATCTATAAGTTACTATATTAGTTTATGTTTGCTTACTGTGTTGTAGTTACTTGCTTTGTTTTGTTCTGATATGCCCAAATGGGGTGTTTGAGTGAGCTAGCTTGATTATTTTCACCGTTGGAGCTCTGATGCCCTGTCCCCAGATGGTTAGAGCTTTTATCAGGTATATCAGTCTAGGAGTCCATTTAGTTTTCTTGTATGAATTCAGCTCAGGTTTTCCAGCTAGCTGATCATCAAATGTGCGGTACAGGCTCTGTCCCACAGTCTTAGAGAGGCAGGGGTGATTGGCGTATATACTGGTATCTGATTGTAGCAGGCGGTTACGCTCTGAACAAGGTAGGGGTCTGAGAACCGACCCCCAAGTGTCTCTGAGGAAAAAGCGTCTCTGTTCCCTAGAGCATGCTGGTGGGTGGGCTCTGCAGATGGACCATGGGCACCCAGTGTTTTTGGTTGTAAGGACTGGGAGTTACCAGTTATCCTTGAACCCCTATCACAGGTGACTGGGTGACCTGAGTAGAGCTACCAGTCCTTAGGCCCCTGATGTGGGTAGGTGAGGACCCTGTTTAATAGGCAAAGCAATGTCAAACATCAAACTCCCACCTCTCCTCCGCACAGCTGAAATGGTTGGAGTCTGCCAACAAGGGCCTATTCTCCTGAAATAGGCCCACACAGGTCCCTGAAGAAGGGAAAGGTGCTCAAAGTCCACAGACCATTTATGCCTGGACAGGAGCCACTTCTGTCCTGAGCTCCTGTGGTTAGTGGGACTGGAAAATTATCTTTTGCCCCTAATGCAAATTTTTTCCTTCTCCAAGGCTGGGAGGATGGCTCTAGACGCTCAACAGTGCCTATCTCAGGCCCAGGGAATTCAGTCACTGAAGCTGGCTTGGGGGCGGGGGTAGAGTAAAATATATGCAAGTACTTAGCTTTTGCCAGGAGCGCCGTTCTTCTCTGGTTCTGGAGGTGTGAGAAGGCTGTGTGGCTGGCTGCTTCTCCCTGAGGAAACTGGGGCCAAACGCTAGTACCAGCCCGCAGCTGCTGCTTGGAGAGTGGTGCCTGAGGGTCCCTGCGATTCAGGTCCAGTAACTCCTCTCTGCTTCTGAACCGTCACTTCCCCCCGCCCCCCATTCCTCTGTCCATTTTCTAAGCTTGCCTTTGATGCTCAGGGCTCCCAGCTTGTCACATATATACTCATTTCACTTGTTTTTTTTGGTCTTTGTTGTAAGAGGGGTCGCCGGAAGAGTCTGTCTGTTCTGCCATCTTGACTCCACCTTCTGATTGTAGTTTTTTAATTAGCTTTTCAATCTCTTCTTTTGTTATGCGTCCATTTTGTTGTTCTACGTGTATTTGTGTTAGTTTAGGTAGGCAATGTGTTTCTAGAAATTTGTCCATTTCCTGTAGGTTTTCAAATTTGCTAAAGTACAGTTTTTCATACTAATCTGATATGATTCTTTTAATTTCATTTGGGTCTGTTGTGATATCACAAATCTCATTTCTTATTCAGGTGCTTCCTCTCCTGTTTTTCTTTTGTCAGTATGGCCAATGGTTTACCAATTTTGTTAATCTTTCCATAGAATAAGCTTTATTCCTTGTTAACCCTTTCAATTGTTTTTCTGTTCTCTATTTCATTTAATTCAGCTCTAATTGTTAGTATTTGCTTTCTTCTGGTGCCTGAGGATTTCTTTTGTTGTTCTCTTTCTATTTGTCAGGTGTAGGGATAAATCTTTGATTTTGGCACTTTCTTTTGTTAGAATTTGTACATTTATTGCTATAAGTTGACCTCTGAGGACTGCTTTAGCTGTGTCCTAAAGGTTCTGATAGGAAGTGTTTTAATTCTTATTTGATTCTATGAATTCCTTTATTCTGTCCTTAAGTTCTTGTATAACCCAGTAGTTTTTGAGCAGGGTGTTGTTCAGCTTCCATGTGTTTGATTTCCTTTCCCTGTTTTTTCTGTTATTGATTTCTACTTTTATGACTTTATGGTCAGAGAAGATGCTTTGTAATATTTCAAAGTTTTGGATTCTGCTAAGTCTTGCTCTATGACCTGATATGTGGTCTATTGTAAAGAATTTTCCATGTGAGTTGGAAAAGAAAGTATACTTGGCTGCTGTTGGATGGAGTGTTCTGTATATGTCTGTGGGGTCAAGTTGGTTGATTGTGGCATTTAGATCTTCTGTGTCTTTATTGAGCTTCTCTCTGGATGTTCTGTCCTTCATGAAAAGTGGTGTGTTGAAATCCTGTACTTTTATATGTGGAGCTGTCTATCTCACTTTTCAGTGCTGATAGTGTTTGTTTTATGTATCTTGAAGCCCTGTTGTTGGGTGTGTAAATACTTAATACGGGAATATCTTCTTTGTATATTGTCCCTTTAATCATTATATAATGTCCTTCCTTATCCTTCATGGTTGATTTAAGTTTAAATTCTGTTTTGTCTGAAATTAATATTGCCACTCCTGGTCTTTTTTGATTGTTGTTTGCTTGATATGTTTTTTTTCCATCCTTTGAGTTTTAGTTTGTTTGTGTCTTTAAGTCTAAGGTGTGTCTCTTGTAGGGAGCATATAGACAGATTGTGTTTTTCTTTCCATTCTGCCATTCTCCGTTTCTTTGTTTGTGCATTCAGTCCATTTATATCCAGCATAATTATTGATATGTATGAGCTTAGTGCTGTCATTTTAATGTCTTTTTTGTGTGTTGTTGAGTTTTTTTCCATTGAATTTTTTGTGCTGAGTAGTTTTTCTTTACATATTGTTTTTTCCTCTTTTTCATTGTTGTTGATTTTGTTTTTGCTGAGTCTTAATGTTTTTCTTGTATTTTATTTTGATGTGCAGGATTTTTAGTCTTCTTTGTGGTTATCTTATTATTTACCCCATCACCTTGACTTCCTCTCCGTATGAAAGATCTATGTCTACATTTTTTAGTTCCTCTTTATTGATTTAATATTGTCATCTTCTACATAGCAATATCACTGTTTCCCTGTTTGGAGTGTTTATTTATCTTTGATCTATTTTTGTGATTTCCCTGTTTGGATTGATATCTGGTGCTCTGTCCTGTGTTCTAGTCTTGGGTTGTTATCTGATGTTATTGATTTTCTAACCAGAGGACTTCCTTTAGTTTTTCTTGTACTTTTGGTTTAATTTGTGCAAATTCCCTAAACTTCTGTTTATCTGGAAGTGTCCTAATTTCACCTTCATATTTGAGAGACAGTTTTGCTGAATATATGATTCTTGGTTGGCAATTTTTTTCCATCGAGGTTTTATGTATGTCATTCCATTGCCTTCTTGCCTGCATGGTTTATGCTGAGTAGTCTGAGCTTATTCTTATTGGGTCTCCTTTGTAGGTGACTTCTCGTTTATCCATAACCACTCTTAAAATTATCTTTGGTTTTGGCAAATTTGATTAGAATATGTCTTGGTGACTTTCTTTTGGGATCTAACTTGTGTGGGGTTTGATGATCTTGGATAGATATCTTCTTGTCTTTCATGACATCAGGGACGTTTTCTGCCAGCAAATCTTCAAGAATTTTCTCTATATTCTTTTGTTATCCCTCTGTTTCTGGTATTCCAATCACTCAGAGGTTATTTCTCTTGATAGAGTCCCACATGATTCTTAGGGTTTCTTCATTTTTTTTTTTTTTAAATTCTTTTACCTGGTTTCTCTTCGAATATATTGGTGCCAAGTGTTTTTATTCAATCTCACTTATTCTGACTTCCATTTCCTCAATTCTGCTCTTCTGACATTGTATTGCATTGTCTAATTCTGAAATTATATTGTTAATATTCTGAATTTCTGATTGCTGTCTCTCTATGGATCCTTGCAGCCTATTAAATTTTTTATTATGCTCTTGAATAACCTTCTTAATTTCCTCCATTGCTTTATCTGTGTGTTCCTTGGATTGTTCTGCATTTTACCTGATCTCCTTCCTGATGTCTTGAAGAGTTCTGTATATCAATCTTTTGTATTCTACCTCTAGTTATTCCAGGAAAATATCTTCACCTGGAAGATTCCTTGATTCCTTGTTTTGGGAGCTTGTTGGATCGATCACGGTCTGCTTCTTTATGTGATTTCATATTAACTGTTATCTCTGTGCCATCTGTAAGTTGTTGTGTTAATTTATTTCATGTTTGTTAGTGTGTCCTAACTTTTTGCTGTGTTTTGTTTTGATATACGCAACCAGGCTACTCAAGTGAGCTAGCTTGACTATTGGCACCTTTGAAGATCTAATGTCTTGTCACCAGAAGGGTAAAGCTGTTACAAAGTATATGAGTCTAGAGTCCATTCACTTTTCTTGAGTGGATTCAGCTCAGGTGTCCAGGTAGTTCGTCACCAAGTGTGTGGTGCAGGCTCTCACCTATGGTCTTAGAGGAGCAGGGGTGATTGGTCTAGGCACAGGTATCTGGTTGAAGCAGGGGGATCACACTGTGAGCAATGCAGGGCCTGACAACCATCACCCAAGTGTCTGTGAGGAAAGTGCATCCCTTTTCACTACAGCGCCTGCATAGGTGGGCTCTGCACTGGACCATGGGCACTCAATGCTTTTGACTGTAAGGACCGGGAGGCACCACTTATCATTGGGCCCCTGTTGCAGATGGCTAGGTGGCTTGAGTGAAGCCACCAGTTCTGAGGACACTGATGTGGGCAGGTTAGGACCCTGCTTAATAGGCAGAGCAGTGTCAAATGTCAAAAACCTGCCTCTGCACTGCACAGCTGAAACAGTTGAAGTCAGACCTCAGGCACATACACCGTTGCACTGTGCCAACAAGGGCCTATGCTGATGAAATGGGCCCACACAGGTCCATACAGGAGTGAAAGGCTTTCAAAGTCCATGGACTGCTTGTGCTTGGACAGGAGCTG
This sequence comes from Loxodonta africana, assembly GCF_030014295.1. NCBI lineage: Eukaryota > Metazoa > Chordata > Mammalia > Proboscidea > Elephantidae > Loxodonta > Loxodonta africana. Next base: position 41,430,178 of record NC_087367.1, on the reverse strand, counting down.
CTTCTGTCCTGAGTTCCCAGCTTAGGAGAACTGGCAGATTATTTTTCCAGCTTTGTTAATTTATTCCCTCTCCAAGGCCCAGAAAACAGCTCAGGAAGTGTAGCAGGACCTATCTTGGGCCCAGTGAAATCGACTGCCACTGAAGTCAGCTTGGGAGTCTGGGGCAGAGGGAGGAGGGATCATATAAATAGGAGAGAGTTCTTTTGAAAGGGGTAATTTTGATCCACATGGTAAATTAGACACAGGCACTTATCTTTTGCTGAGAGCACTGTTCATCACTGATTTTGGAGGTGTGAGTAGACTCTGCACTGCTCGCTCTCTCTGGCTGAGGAAACTGCATCCCGCACACTACTTCCAGCCCTGCCGTGGTTGTGCCAAGGGATCGAGGCTGAGCAGCGCCAGTTCCCACCAAGTCAGGTCTGGCAACTCTTTGCTGCTTCTGAACCATCTCTCCCTCCCTCTGGCACTCAGTCCAATTTCTTAACTTTGCATTTGATATTCAGGGCTCCTAACTTGTCATGTATATAACTGATTCACTTGTTTTTTCAGGTCTTTGTTGTAAGAGGGTCCACCAGAAGTATCTGACTACTCTGCCATCTTGGCCCTGCCTCCTCCGCTTGTGATTTTTAATTTTTTGATTGTAAGCTCACCTTTTTCTCTGGAAGTATTGTATACTCAGGGTTGTGGATGTACACAATTTAGCATTTTATGTATTTGTATTTTCAATGGCCAGACATTTTCACATGTAGACCAGGATTTCTATAGACTCTAAAAAGTTGAAGATCTATTATCACTGAATTTACATTTCCATGTGATCTCTAAAGCTGAATTAACACTACTTTGTTTAGACAGTGTGCTTTTCAGCCATGATATCCAATATCCACCTAGACCTTTCCACTCATTTATTTTACATACCTAGCCCTGGAGGGATTTACATTTTTCCCCTGTAATCACAATAAATGAAATCAAATCCACTGCCTTTGTGTCAATTCTAACTAATAGCAACTCCATGGGACAGAGTAGAATTGCCCCATAAGGTTTCCAAGGGGTGGCTGGTGGATTCAAACTGCTGACCTTCTGGTTAGCAGCCAAGCTCTTAACTACTGCACCACCAGAGCTCCAACCAACCAAACCAACCACTGCTGATGAGTTAATTCTGACTCACACAGACCCAGAGCTCCAATGAAGTGCAATTTCTTTATGTATGATGATGAGGATTTTTTCTTTGTTTGTTTTGTTTTGTTTTGAGGGAGGGGGGTATGGTGGAAAGAATCACAGTAGTCAAACCAGTTTGGTTGTTTTTACAAGACTGAGAAATGATCAGGCCCTAGATTCAGACCAAGTTGATATGGAGTGGTTCGGTCCATTTAATGACCATTTCTCACCCCACTGCCCCTCCTGCCTTGGGAACATGCTTTGAGTATTCTACAGAAACAGCCAGATACTCTCAACTGGCAATTGCCTAACTCAGCAGCTCCTTCATAAGCACGTTTATTAGACACTGTGTGTGGGACATTTTTAAGTGTCCTAAGACTGTTGATTCATTCAAAAGCAGTCAAGCTGCAGTTAGGAAAGCACCAGCACTTGCTGCAAAAACATCTAGATTGTCTTTCTACTTCAAGAGACATGCAAAAATTCTATTACGTGGGATGCTCAGATGATCCCCAGCCCCTTTGTAAAAGATTGGTTATGAAATCTGCTTCCCAAAATGCCTGGCACCCTCTGTGCAGTCTGAACCCCGTTCTTGAGTCTACTCAAACTGTCTTTGGCTCTCTCAGCTAAGGGGCCAAGTGGGGAGACCACCTAGCGTGATGGCTGCCTAGAGCCCAGGGAACTATCAGATATACCTGGGAGATATTCTACCTTTTGAAAGCCCCAACTTTATTTCACACACCCGCAGGCTATTTGAGGAGTTGATGTGTTGTTGTTAGGTGCCCTGGAGTCAGTTCTGACTTATAATGACCCTATGTACAAAAGAACGAAACACTGTCTGATCCTGTGCCATCCTCACAATTGTTACAGTTGAGTTCTTTGTTGCGGCCCAATCCATCTCATTGAGGGTCTTCCTCTTTTTTGCTGACCCTCTACTTTACCAAGCATGGTGTCCTTCTTCAGGGACTGGTTTCTCCTGATAACGTGTCCGAGGTATGTGAGACACAGTCTTGCCATCTTTGCCTCTCTGGAGCATTCTGGTTTTCCTTCTTCCAAGACAGATTTGTTCCTTCTTTTGGCAGTCCATGGTATATTCAATATTCTTCGCCAGCACCACAATTCAAAGGCATCAATTCTTTTTCGATCTTCCTTATTCATCATCCACCTTTCGCATGCATATGAAGCAATTGAAAATACCGTGGCTTGGGTCAGGAGCACCTTACTCCTTAAAGTGGCATCTTTACTTTTCAACATTTTAAAGAGGTCTTTTGCAGCAGTTTTGCCCAATGCAATGTATCTTTTGGTTTCTCGACTGTTGCTTCCATGGGTGTTGATTGTAGATCCAAGTAAAATGAAATCCTTGGCAACTTCAATCTTTTCTGTGTTTATCATGATGTTCCTTATTGGTCCAGTTGTGAGGATTTTTGTTTTCTTTATATTCAGATGTAATCCATACTGAAGGCTGTGGTCTTTGATCTTCATCAATAAGTGCTTCAAGTCCTCTTCACTTTCAGCAAGAAAGATTGTTTCATCTGCATAACACAGGTTGTTAATGAGAGTTCCACCAATTCTGATGCCCCCATCTTCTATAAATAGTCCAGCTTCTTGGATTATTTGCTCAGCATACAGACTGAATAAGTATGGTGAAAGGATATAACAGTGACAGGCACCTTTCCTGACTTAAAACTATGGAGTATCCCTTTGTTCTATTCGAACAACTGCCTCTTGATCTATGCCCAGGTTCCTCACGAGCACAATTAAGTGTTCTGGAATTCCCATTCTTTGCAATGTTATCCATAATTTGTTATGACCCACACAGTCAAATGCTTTTGCATAGTCAATAAAACACAGGTAAATATTTTTCTGGTATTCTCTGTTTTCAGCCAGGATCCATCTGACATCACCAATGATATCCTTGGTTCCATGTCTTCTTCTGAATCCAGCTTGAATTTCTGGCAGTTCCCTGTCCATATACTGCTGCAGCCCTTTTGAATAACTTTCAATAAAATTTTACTCGTGTGTGATATTAATGATATTGTTCAATAATTTCCGCATTGGGTTGGATCACCTTTCTTAGAAATTGGTATAAATGTGGATCTCCTCCAGTTAGTTGACTAGGTAGCTGACTTCCAAATTTCTTGGCATAGACAAGCAAGCACTTCCAGCACTGCAAACATTTGTTGAAACATCCCAATTGGTATTCTGTCAATTCCTGGAGCCTTGTTTTTCATCAATGCCTTCAGTACAGCTTGGACTTCTTCCCTAAGTACCATTGGTTCCTGATCATATGCTACCTCCTAAAATGTTTGATCGTTGACCAATTCTTTTTGGTATAGTAACCCTGTGTATTCCTTCTATCTTCTTTTGATCCTTCAATATTGCAACTCGAGGCTTGAATCCTTTCTTCAGTTCTTTCATCTTGAGAAATGCCATGCGTGATCTTCCCTTTTTGTTTTCTACCTCAGGGTCTTTGCACATGTCATTATAATACTTTGTCTTCTCGAGCCACCCTTTGAAATCTTCTGTTTAGCTCTTTTACTTCATCATTTCCTCCTTTTGCTTTAGCTACTCGAGGTTCAAAAGAAAGTTTCAGAGTTTCTTTTAACATCCATTTTGGTCTTTTCTTTCTTTCCTGTCTTTTTAATGACCTCTTGCTTTCTTCATGTATGATGTCTTTGATGTCATTCCACAACTTGTCTGGTCTTCAGTCAGCTATTTTTGAGATGGTCTCTGAATTCAGGTAGGATATACTCAAGGTGGTACTTTGGCTCTCGTGGACTTGTTCTAATTTTCTTCAGTTTCAACTTAAACTTGCATATGAGCAACTGATGACCTGTTCTGCAGTTGGCCTCTGGCCTTGTTCTGACTGATCATATTGGGCTTTTCCATTGCCTCTTTCCACAGATGTAGTCAATTTGATTCCTGTGTATTCTGTCTGGCAAGGTTCATGTGTGTAGTTGACTTTTATGTTGGTGAAAAAAAGTATTTGCAATGAAGAAGTCATTGGTCTTTCAAAATTCTATTATGCAGTCTCTGGCATCGTTTCTATCACCAAGCCATATTTTCCAACTACTGACCCTTTTTTGTTTCCAACTTTCATATCCAATCATCAGTAATTATCAATGCATTCTGATTGCATGTTTGATCAATTTCAGCCTGCAAAAGTTGTTAAAAATCTTCAATTTCTTCATCTTTGGCCTTAGTGGTTGGTGCATAAATCTGGGTAATAGTTGTATTAACTGGTCTTCCTTGTAGGCATATGGATATTATCCTGTCACTGACAGCACTGTACTTCAGGATAGATCTTGAAATGTTCTTTTTGATGGTGAATTTAATGCCATTCTTCTTCAAGTTGTCATTCCCAGCATAGTAAACCATATGATTGCCTGATTCAAAATGGCCAACACCAGTCCACTTCAGCTCACTAATGCTTAGGATATCCATGTTTATGTTCCATTTCATTTCTGATGATTTCCAATTTTCCTAGATCCATACTATGTACATTCCACCTTCCTATTATTAAGGGATGTTTGCAGCTGTTTATTCTCATTTTGAGTTGTGCCACATTAGCAAATGAAGGCCCTGAAAACTTGACTCCATCCTCATCATTAAGGTCAACTGTACTTTGAGGAGGCAGTTTTTCCTCAGTCATATTTTGAGTGCCTTCCAGCCTGAGGGGCTCATCTTACAGCAGTATATTAGACAATGTCCTGCTGCTATTCATAAGTTTTTTCATTGGCTAATTCTTTTCAGAAGTATACTGCTGGATCCTTCTTCCTAGTCTGTCTTAGCCTGGAAGCTCAACTGAAACCCGTCTGGCATGGGTAACCCTGCTGGTATTTGAATACCAGTGGCATAGATTCCAGCATCACAGCAACAGGCAAGCCCCCATAATATGACAAACTGACAGACACAGGGGGAATTGAGGTGTGGGTAGGATTAAAGGAAACCTTTGGGGAACATTACCAGCTCCTGATTGGAAGGGGCAGGGGCTAGGAGTGGTAACCAGAACCAGAGAGAACTGTAGAAGAGGGCCACAGGATTAGAATTAGGGCTTTCTGATAAAGAACTTAGCCACTGCTAACAGGGTTGCTGGCTCTAGGGTGATGCCCTCTGACCTCATGCAGGTACCTCCTACTGATTGAAACCAACTGGAAGCCAGAGGACAGTAGGTTCTGTCCAGTAAGGTCAGCTCAGGGTCACAGAGCATGGTAGAAAGTGACTCTGACAGGGTGAACAGAGGAAAATAGCAGTTACCTTCTGTCTTTTTCCACAGCTAGCATCTTGGCTCAGCCTCACTCCTTACTGGGTTAGGGTCATGGCCTTCCTGCCAGGTCTCTGAACCCATGCTCTACTGACCAGGTCTGTTTCCAAGAGACAATACTCATTAGGCCTGGGACTGGGGTACACAGACCCGGGTCCAGGAACCAGCTCTGTGTGTCAAGACCCTTCCCCCAAAGACCTCATCAGTAAAATGCCACGTGAACTTGAGGATACCTCAGGACCTTTCTGACCCACTATTTACTGATCTTGGTCACTGTAATAGATTGAACTGTGTCCCCCCAAAAAGCCTGTCAACTTAGCCAGGCCATGACTCCCCATATCGTGTGATTGTCCACCATTTTGTTATCTGATATGATTTTCCTATGTATTTTAAATCCTACTACTATGATAATAATAAGGCAGGACTCAATCTGCAAGTTTAGGTTGTATCTTGAATTAATCTCTTCTGAGATATAAAAGACAGAAGTGAGCAGAGAGAGGGGGATCTCATTACAACCAAGCAAGAATAGCCAGGAGTATACATCCCTGCACTGAGAAGTCCTAGACCAGGGGAAGGCTGATGACAAAGACTTTCCTCCAGAGCTGACAGAGAGAGAAAGCCTTACCCTAGCTGGCATCCTGAGTTTGGACTTCCAGCTTCCTAAATTGTGAGAGAATATATTTCTGTTTGTTATAAAGCCATCCACTTTTGGTATTTCTGTTAAAGCAGCACTAGATAACTAACCCCCATGCTTCTGTCAGTTTGTTGTCCTTGTTAGAACAGAACAAGGAGATACTGCGTGGTTTAAAATCAGGAAAGGTGTGTGTCAGGGTTTTATCTTTTCACTATACTTATTCAATCTGTATGCTGAGCAAATAAACTGAGATGCTGGACTATATGAAGAAGAACGGGACATCAGGATTGGAGGAAGACTCATTAACAAACTGCTTTACTCAGATGACACAACCTTGCTTGCTGAAAGTGAAGAAGACTTGAAGCACTTACTAATGAAGATCAAAGACCACAGCCTTCAGTGTGGATTACACCTCAGTTTAAAGAAAACAAAATTTTTCACAGCTGGACCAATAAGCAACATCATGATAAATGGAAAAAAGATTGAAGTTCTCAAGGACTTCATTTTAGTTGCATCCACAGTCAACACCCAGCAGCAGTCAAGAAATCAAAAGACACATTACCTTGGGTGAATCTGCTGCAAAAGACCTCTTTACAGTGTTAAAAAGGTGTCACTTTAAGAAGTTAGGTGCTCCTGACCCAAGCCATGGTGTTTTCAATTGCCTCTTATGGATGCAAAAGCCAGACAATGAATAATGAAGACCAAAGAAGAATTGACACCTTTGAATAGGGTGTTGTTGAAGAATATTGAATATGCTGTGTACTGCCAAAAGAAGGAACAAATCTGTCTTGGAAGAAGTACAGCCAGAATGCTTCTTAGAAGCGAGGATTTTGAGACTTGTCTCACATACTTGGGACATGGTATCAGGAGGGACCAGTCCCTGAATAAGGACATCATGCTCGCAAAAGTAGAGGGTCAGCAAAAAGGAGGAAGGCACAGTGGATGCAACAATGAGCTCAAACATAGCAACTATAGTGAGGATGGCGCAGGACCGGACAGTGTTCAGTTCTGCTGTACAAGGTCGCTATGAGTCGGAACCGACTCCACGGCATCTAACAACAACAAGGATAACTAAGACAGTCTCATTTTAAAATGTTAGGGAATTGCTTGAGACATTAAACGCAAACAGTTGAGTGGAAATGAATGGAGGCTGCCTCCCCACTCCCTTCCAGAGAACCACGTTGCCAAGGCTCACAGACTGCTTGAAAGCGGCTTTCTCCGAGGGCGTAGGCCAAAGGGGCTCCTAGACTGCAGTTTCCCCGCGCGTGAGACATTCTCGCCGCACGGCAGAGAAAGCCCCTCAGCCCAGGCACACATTCTGAGCTTTCCCCCACCGTCCTTGACGTGGGCAACGGCCTGGGTGCAGCGGAGAGCGCAGGCGCAGTGTCCACGCCGGTGCGCCCCTCTCCCTACCGCCCCTCCTGGCGGCGGTGGCTACCCCGGCAGCAGATCCCTGGCGGAGCACCCGGCGCGCCTTCCTCGCCGTGACACACAGGTAACCGAATCCTGGGAACTGGTCGGTAGCGGTGTACTGGGGCCGTGACCCTGCCTACTCGGTCTACCCCATTGGGAAAGAGTGGGAGCCGACCCGAACCCCATTCACCCGCTTTTAGCCTCGGCACCTAAATGGACCCAGCACCACCCGTTGCCGTGGAGTCATTACGACTCAAAGCGACCCTATAGGACAGGGTGAAATAGGGAAGCAAATAGATCGCCACATCTTTCTCACGTGGAGTGGCTGGTGGGTTCGAACTGCCGATCTTTCGTTTAGCAGCGAGCACTTAATCACTGCGGCAGTAGGGCTCATGGGCAGAGCCCCTCTTTTTGGGCAGGGGCTGAACCCAGGACAAAGCGCCCTGCCCCGTTTACAGACCTCCACCGCGCGCTTTGCAAGACCTTGTAAGGCCGCAGGGTCCACAGCTTTCTCTGCACTGCCCTCTCGGACAGCCGGGACTTGGGGTCGGCAGGGCAATCATCAGCTACCGTCCTCGCGCCCCTATTTCCTGCTCTGTCACCTGCATGGGTCCCTCCTGACCCCCGTGATAAAAGTCAGGAGCTATTGCTTTGCTCTTGCCTAGCTCACCCAAACATGGGTGAGTTTCTGTGGCGTCATGGGATCAATTCCAAAAGCCAACTTTAAAAAAACGCCGGATGGTTTTTCAAATATGGCCAAGAATTTGTATTTTCCGTTACTTTCATCTTATGTCCGTGACTCGAACGCCAACCTATATGGATGGAGATTTTCGTGATAAACAGTTTGTAGAAATCTTTCCCCCAAGAGAGGCGAGGGCAAGGAGTAGTGGAAGGAGGGCCCAGCTACCGCCAAGAGTAGGGGGTGGAGTAGCAAGGCGAGGGCGCTCAGCCTTCTCCAGCCAGGGAGGAAAATGGAATCCCCTCTGACTGCTGTAGAATGTCTGTGCCACGCTCGCCTGTTTGTCCTGTTTTAAGAAGACAGAGGAAGAAAGGGTCGCAGGGGCCAGCAGGAAGGACACTCGTATTAGGGTGGGTGGGAACGTTGCCTACGTGGACCAGCATCTCGGTCCAGGTTTTCAACTGGCTCGGAGGAGGGCAGGAATTAAAGCCCGCGTCTGAAAGACGATTGAGGGTCCCAAGACTGACGCACAAGGAGGAGAGGGCTGGGGCGGTCTCAGCCGGCAATTCTGCCAGAGAAGGCTTTGATAAGGCTTGACAAGTGTCCGTGATGCTGAAGTGCCTCACCAGCCTGCGACGGCTGATTTCCCGGGGCGACTCCTGCCTTCGCCTTCTACTCAGCACCTTTGCCAAAAATAGCCCATCTCCAAGGCAGTTGGCCAGAGTGGAGCCGGCCAGGCACTGAAACCCTTTGCAGACAGATTGATGCTGGTTTCCTCAAGATAACATTAAGGCAGTGATAGGACAAACGTGGCTCGTCTTAGCGGTGCAAATAAAGCATTTGAGCATTTATTTGCATTACAGGTTTGATTACCTACATGCAAACACACACTGAATGCATAAAAACAAGCTCTCACATAGACACATGTAGAATACATGTACGTGGATATCCACATAAGGTAACACACATGTAAACATACTCATCGCTTTTCAAGGCCGTCACAGGCTACAAGTCACACATTTTCCAGAGTGCTTTGTGATCCATCTTTATGTCTTGACACCTCTAGCATTTCTGAACTCTACACAACTATTAATTTTTATAATAATCTGTTTCAAAAGCACAGAGCCTGTGTATAGGAGTGTTTGGTATTTTGTATGTAAGTATTTATACATACTTATTTATACATACAACTAGGTCATCATTTTTAAAGGTTGAATAAATATTGCACTATGTAGATAGAACATAATTTATTTAAACAATCCCATAGCGATGGACATTTATTTATTTATAACTTTTTTTATTCTGCAAGCAACATCTTTGAACAAACATTTGCACGCTTGTTTATTTTCTTAGAAAAGAATTTCTAGAAGTGAAATAGATTGTTTGAAGGGTAGGTATGTTTTATTTTTTGATAAATTTATTTATTCAATTGTTATTTCCTATTTCCTTGCTTGTCTATCTTATTCTTTGTGTTCTCAGCATCTATAACACTGCCAGGTATATAGGTATTCAAGAAATATTTTTTGGAAGAATTCGTATTTTCATATTGCACTACAGAAAATATGTACTAATACATACCACTTGAACACTAAGTTAGAGTGTCCGTATCCTTCAAAATTAGGTTTTACCATTCTTTTAAAAGCATTTTCCAAATGGATAGTAAAAAAAGAATATAATTTCCTATATTTATTGGCCATATTTATTTCTTGCCATGTATTGCTAGCTCATATCCTTATTTTTCTATTGGTATGCTTGTGTTTTATATTTATTTATAAGAGCTCTTTGTATACTAAAGACTTGGATATTTTGCAATTTTCTTAGTTTTTACTTTTCAACTTCATGTATGGTGTCTTATGCTGTATAGAAAATTTCGATTTTTATGTAGTCAAATCTATCTTCTTTTCTTTATAATTTCTGACATTTCTATCAGTCTTGTACTCCTCTATAACATCTTATGGTTGTATAAAAAGAGATTACATTTTAAACTCTAGATTTATATCCCATCTTCCTTAATTCAGTTCATTACTAAATGTAAAAGTCTATTGAAGATTGCTTTGTAAAACTAATGATTTCTGTTCAGCTCACATATACATAAGCCTATCCTCTATGAGAAATAACATGTTACTCAGTTTAATTTCTAAATATGTAATGAAAGTTTTACTTAAAATTCTGTCTTTTTCTCCATAGTATTTTTTAACTGTTAGGATGCCATCTTTTTAAAAAGGAGTTATTTAGAGTATTTATTCTAGATGAAAGAAAATATGGCAGAGTTCACTTTTTAGCATAATTAGGAATTATGCCACTGAGATTCTGAAAAGGGAGCCACCCACCCATAAGGAAGCATACACATGAAATTGATCAAATGCCTTTAAAAAAAAAAAAAAAAAAACTGTTTTTTGACATCCATTGTGCGTCAAAAAAAAATTTTTTTTCCAGAGACAAGAGGATGGTTTGGGGGGTACTGATTAACTAATCTTATAATTTCCTCCTCCTGGGGTTTAAACACATTTTAGTGTAGCCCAGTGGGAATAATTTTTTATCAGATATATTTTAAAATGTAGGGGGATGGGAGGATAGAGAGAGAGGGAAGCTGACAAAATTGTCACGAAAGGAGAGACTGAAAGGGCTGACTCAATAGGGGAAGAGCAGGTAGGAGTACGGAGTAAGATGTATGTAAACTTATATGTGACAGACTGATTGTATTTGTAAACGTTCACTTGAAGCTTAATAAAAGTTAATAAAAAAAATGTAGCTGATTATAACAAATGGAAACAGCATCAGAGTTGTAAAAAACCCCTAGTAATTCATAAACCACGTAATCCAGATAACCACAGATATTAGTTTGGAATAAATACTTCCAGATTATTTAATGTAAAAATAAATATTCCTTTCACTGAATCTAAGATGTTATCAACCGTAAGATTTGTTTTGACTATAGAAATGTGAAAAATGTGCACCTTAAATTTGGTTTGTCATAAACAGGACCATGTTATATATAACCCTTCATTATTTTTTCAAATAAGATATCATGGATATGTTTGCATTTGATACATAAGTATTGAATTAATCAATACCCCACTCAAGAATATTTGCACTATTTACAATTTTTGGATATATAAAAACAATGCTGTATTGAACATTCTAATATCTCTGTGTACTGGTGTTATTATTTCCTTAGGATAAATTTCTAAAATGGAACTGATGAGTCAGGGAGAATGTACATGTTACATTTTGGTGTATATAGCTTGACTGCCCTCCAAAAATCTTGTACTAATTTGCTCCATAACCAAGAGTGCATGATATTCTAGATTCTTCACACACTTATGCTAGAGATAATCAAACTTTTTCATTTTGCTCATTTAAGTAAAATAGATATTTACTGCTCTTTTAATTTTTGTTTCTGTGACTTTCATGGAGGTTGCATGTCTTTTCATGTTTATTGCTCGCTTGTATTTCTTCTTTTGTAAAGAAACAGCCTTTGCCCAATTTTCTTGAGTTTTTAACAGCCCATTTTAGATTAAAGATGTTGATTCTTTGTTGTGTTTTTTCTAGTTTGTTATTTTTTAAAAAAAACTTTTTTTATGGTTTCTTTTTTTATGCAGAGATTTAAATTTTCTTGAAATCAAATTTGTCTATCTATTCCTTTGTGATGTTTGACCTTGGTGTTACACTTAAAAAGATCTCCCACCCCAAAATTATAAAAATATTCTCTAGGGAGAGAAAGAGCACAATTAAATTTATCATATTGCATATACATAGTCTCCAATTCTGGTTCTAAACAGAACTGAATAGGCTTTGTCTCCTATTTGTGTTGGTAGACCTGAAATCACCGCCAATCAGGGAGCGGGTAGCTGCAAACAGAGGGGTCCAGACTGAAGAGGGGCAACTATCACACTGGTTTCGTTTAATTAATAAGGCTGACACTTCTGTTTCAGCTGTTAGACATACATGAAAAAATATTTGGGGAGATTGGCAAGGAGTCTGACAGGTTAATAAGCCAGAAATATTTTTTTTTTCTTCCATATAACTTGAAGTCTAATCAAAGACACAGACTTAACGAAATCAAGAGAAGATGTAGAGATGTAAATACATCCAATAATAAAGTATAAATTTGGTTGAAGCTTATAAAGTTCTTTTTCAAAATATCTTAATTCAAATGGATGGCTGCATTCCCCAGTATCTTTTATTTTAGATAGCATTGCTTTCCACACTTCAGACCTTCCAGCTGACTCTGAGTTGTTGGTCTATCTAGTAACCTGACAGTTTGTGGCTATCACAGTGAGGATTAGACATTCACCAACTATTAGATGCTTGAGGTGTATTTGCCTCTTGGTGACTTGAATTTGAATATAATATTCCAGTTTGGGATTGGAATTTGCTGGTGAGGTTTTTGGTGACAGCTATAGTCATATTCTTACCAGGTCTTTTTTTTTTTTTTTTTTAACACTTTTAAACATTTCTTGGTGATTGGAGCCTTGTTTCATGTTCCTTCCTGAGGCCACCTTGCACCATGGATGGGATTCTTAAACACTCTGATGAACTGCTGTTCAGGATGTTGCAAGCCACTGTCGTGTCCTCCTTATTTCATGTTCCTCTTGCATATCTTGATTGTAAAACCAAGTAAAGTCCCCTCCCCAACACCACATTTTTTTTTTCTGCCATTCTTCCCTTAGCAATAGATTCTCCAAGAAGCCAAAGTGTTACATTAACAGCCAGCATCTCTTGGCTACTGACTTAGGCTCAAGAAGGAAAGTGATAATCGATTTTTACTATAATACCTCTTCTCTGTCACTTCTCATCCATCTACCTTCTGGTCTGGACCCAGGAAATACCCTTCTGCTTGGTGAGGGAATGTCAGAGATGAGCTGAGATCCCAGAATTTTTCCCTCTTTTGGACCAAAACTTTATTTTACCTATAAATGTTAATATGCTTATTTAATTTTAAAACTTTGGTACTTATATAACTTAATACACTTTAAATTGTTTATCCACTCTAGGTTCTCTTATAGTCATTGCAGAATTAGAATTACCTCTGATCAGTGGGCACATATAATACTTTATGTGCACTTGACATTATTTCATTGCTGTAACAATGTATGAACTTAGTCCACATCACTGTCATCTTTACTAAAATTTGTTCAGTCATCCCTGACTCTACCAAAATCACTTGCTCTAAATCTCCCTTTTTATTTAAAATTCCGAAGAAGCATTAAGTTTACTTAGCTCTGTGAAAGGAAAGGAGAAATGTTAGGTAATCTAATTTCTCATTTATTTTGCCACTGCCTGCATGTAACTCTGGCTGAGCCACTGTTCTAAATGGGAGTGAGAATTCCGAAGGTGAATGAGGCTGCTGAGGATGGTGGTATATCACAGCCAGATACTCACACTACTTCCTGGATTCCCTCAATTTAAAGTTAGAAGATAGGAGATAGAGTTAGGTTGTGAATTGTGGCCACCAATGCTCTGCACCACAACTAGCTAGATCTAAAATTGGAGGTCTGTGGTTGAGAGGGTGACTTTCTCCCAACATTCGCTGAGTCTGATACTTGCTGGAACATGGGGATACCAAGTACAAGATAAAGACATAATACCTGATCTTGGAGAGGTAACACTTTTTCTGAGGCTAGTGTTACATACAAGGTTACTGGGTGTCACAAGCAATTTACTATCAACTGCTAATCTAAAGGTTCATGGTATATAAAGACAATATTCCACATCCTAGTTTGGTGAGTAGCATCTGGGGTCTTAAAACTTGCAAGTGGCCATCTAAGATACAACTATTGGCCTCTAGTCATCTAGAACAAAAAAGAAAGAAACCAAAGACTCAAAGAGGAAACTAGTCTACAGAACTACAATCACCTCACCTACCTTGAGACCAGAACTAGATGGTACCCAGTTACCACTACCAACTGTTCTGACCAGGGACTCAACAGATGGTCCTGGAGAGAACAGAAGAAAAATATAGAACAAAATTCAAATTCTTAAAAAAAAAAAAAAAAGGCCAGACTTACTGGACCAGATGGACCCTTGAAGATTATCGCCCTGGGATGCCCTTTAAACTTGGAACTCAAATCACTCCCAGAAGTCAATGTTCAGCCAAATGACAGAGTCACTCATGAGTTAAATAATATCACTCGTAAGTACTGTGCTTCTCTGAATAATCATCCAAATGAAACCAAATGGTTAACATTTACCCTAAACCAAAGATGAGAAGGTAAGGGGCGGACAGGAAAGCTAGATTAGTGGAAACAGAACAACCAGAATGGAAATAATGTGAATGCTGATATATTGTGAAAAATGTAACCAATATCACGAACAATATGTATAGAAATTGTGAAAGGAGAACCTAATTTGCTGTGTAAGCTTTCAATAAAAATACAATAAAACTTTTTTTTTTTTTTAAAGTTGGTGATTTGAACCCACCCAGCATTGCCACAGAAGAAAGGCCTGGAGATCTGCTTCCATTAAGACTACAGCCAAAAAACCCCTATGGAGCAGTTCTATTCTAACACTTGGAATCACCACTAGTCAGAATCAATGGCAGTGTTTTTTTTTTCCCCAGTGTTACATACACAACTTACAGTCATACAATGTGTTGAGAAACTATAACAAAGCCTTGCAGAAAGTGTTCCCATAGCCCATGGGAGAAAGAGATTGCTCAGTGAGAGACTTCTCTAGGTAGGTCAACAGGAAGATTGCCAGAAATTGCTTCACCGAGTAATAAGTAGTCCATAGCCTCACGTTGTAATCTAAGGTGCTGGAAGATGACAGCCAGGGTTCAAAACCTGGCTGCAGTACTTTGCACCTTTATATGCTTGGGCAGGTCTCTGGGTGGCACAAATGGTTTGCGCTTGATTTCTTGTCTAAAGGTTGGTGGTTTGAACCATCCAGTGGCACCACGGAATAAAGTACTGATGATCTGCTTCCGTAAAGAGCATAGCTAAGAAAACCCTATGCAACGGTCCTACTCTGATGCACATGGAATTGCCAGGAGTCAGAATCAACTCGATGACAGTAATTTTTTTTTTTTTTTAGGCTTGGGCAAGTTACTTAACTTTGATGAGCTTTATTTACTTATTTATTTTTTTTGGAATAAAAAGGGAGACTAACAGAAGTGCCTACCTTGTCGGGACTGTTGTGGGATTAAGTGAGATAACACATCTAAACCACTTGTTTAAGTCTGGTGCACTGTTGCTTAGTCTACCTTCTTGTCCTTCTGTAGAGTTGCATGTACACCACTCTGGACAAGTGATTATTAATCTTGTTGTCAGAGCTCTCAAGGGTAAAAGACTATGTTATAAACTCTGTCTCTTCTGATTCTGTGTGATAACTTTCCTAATCTGAGAGGTCCTCTTTTAATTTAGCTTATACCCCAATTTGGCTCCCTTTTTTTTTTTTTTTTTACCAACTCTCACACTATTCCAAAACAAAATGGGTCTAGTCTGGAATTGTCATTAGCTTTGCTGATGTTAAAGCAAATCTGTATTTACTTGTGTAATTTCCCTCCTTTAACATGCATAGCACTTATTGTATCTGTTTAATGGCAGTTGTTACCACATATCATTTCTCTTCCATTAACATGTAAATTCCTCAAGAGAAGGCTTATGCCTTCTTAATCTTATCTCTTATAATGTCTCAGCACAGTGCCTTCCACATCACAGGCACTCAGTAAATATTGGCTGAATGAAGGAATAAAGATATGAATGTATGAAGCTGACAGAATAACTGGGGCAATCTCAGGCTACCCTCACAGAAATAGAATCCCATGAATGAAGGAAGGCATAGAAACTGGCGTGTGTTCAGACAAGAGTGGGTAAGATGATGATAAGAGTGAAAACCATGATTATACATGGAATAGCTGAGAAAAGAGGGGATGTTCACTTTGGAAAAGAGAAAACTTACAGTGGGAGACCTGGGATGGGAGAGTAGGAAATAGAGTTCCTGATAATGAAATGTCAATTGGAAGAGGAAATCAATTTGTGACCACAGAGGATGTACGTTAGAACAGCCTCAGGAAATCACAAGGAGAAAGATTTTGACTCAATGCTAAAAATCACTTCCTAATAATTAGAATAATTCCTAACTGGCTGCTGTGAGAAGTGGTGAGTTCCCTAATATCGTAGATGTTCAAATCAGAGACTGTTGGGGGATGCTGTAGAGAATATACTTACTTGCAAAGATATTGGAGTGTATGAGCCCCAAAGTCTTTTTCAATTCTCATTGTCTAAAAGTCTAAGTATATTATTATAGTATTGTATATTGTACCCGATATTAGATACAACCATTT
The DNA here is from genome assembly GCF_030014295.1 of Loxodonta africana. Lineage (NCBI taxonomy): Eukaryota > Metazoa > Chordata > Mammalia > Proboscidea > Elephantidae > Loxodonta > Loxodonta africana. The sequence continues at coordinate 41,413,749 of NC_087367.1, read as the reverse complement.
CATATGTTGTGTGCATTATAAAACAATATATAATTTATGAAATGTACATTGTACATACATGTCAGAAACCCGTTCATGTTTTAAATGTATATTCTATTCATCACCACATTTGCCTAAATTAATGAAGGGTGAAAATGGCTTTTCAAAAATGCCATCTTAATTATTTAAAAAATATTTCTAACATGTCTTTTGCTTGGGGATACCAGTTTATAAAATATTTTTCTACATGAACACTATGTACTTAAAATAAACAAGTTTAAATTGTTGTTTGGATCTGAAAATACAAATAGACAGTACTTCCATGTCTAACTTAAAACTCAAAGAGAAAATAAATAAGCAAGTCAGAGTCAACTTGGCCTGATTCAGATGAATTCTGTTTTAAGGTTCAGGACTTCATCATCACTACCACCATTATTAGGAGCCCTGGTGGTGCAATGGTTAAGTGCTCTGCTGCTAACCTAAAGTTCAGTGGTTGGAACCCACCAGCTGCTCCGTGGGAGAAAAGACCTGGTGATCTGCTCCTGTAAAGATTACAGCCTAGGAAACCCTATGGGGCAGTTCTACTCTGTGGTATAGGGTCACTATGAGTTGGAATCGACTCGATGGCACATAAAAAAATCATCATCGTCACCATTACTATCATAGCTAACATTTATTGAGCATTTACTATGTGCCTAGTTTGTTCTTGAGATCCTTGACAACTTCAATCTTTTCTCCATTTATCATGATGTTGCTCATTGGTCCAGTTGTGAGGATTTTTGTTTTCCTTATGTTGAGGTGCAATCCATACTGAAGGCTGTGGTCTTTGATCTTCATTAGTAAGTGCTTCAAGTCCTCTTCACTTTCAGCAAGCAAGATTGTGTCATCTGCATAACACAGGTTGTTAATGAGTCTTCCTCCAATCCTGATGCCCAGTTCTTCTTCATATAGTCCAGCTTCTCATATTATTTGCTCAGCATTCTCTTATTATTTGCTCAGCATACAGATCGAATCGGTGTGGTGAAAGAATACAACCCTGACGCACGCCTTTCCTGACTTTAAACCAATCAGTATCCCCTTGTTCTGTCCAAATAACTGCCTCTTGATCTATGTACAGGTTCCTCATGACCACAATTAAGTATCCTGGAATTCCTGTTCTTTGCAATGTTATCCATAATTTGTTATAATCCACACAGTCCAATGCCTGCATACTCAATAATTCTCTGCTTTCAGCCAGGATCCATCTGACATCAGCAATGATATCCCTGGTTCTAAGTCCTCTTCTGAAACCGGCCTGAATTTGTGGCAGCTTCCTGTCAATATACTGCTGCAGCTGTTTTTGAATGATCTTCAGCAAAATTTTGCTTGTGTGTGATATTAATGATATTGTTCTATAATTTCCACATTCAGTTGGATCACCTTTCTTGGGAATAGGCATAAATATGGATCTCTTCCAGTCAGTTGGCCAGGAAGCTGTCTTCCATATTTCTTGGCATAGATGAGTGAGCATCTCCAGCGCTGCATCTATTTGTTGAAACATCTCAACTGATATTCCATCAATTCCTGCAGCCTTGTCTTTCGCCAATGCCGCAGAGCAGCTTGGACTTCTTCCTTCAGTACCATGGGTTCCTGATCATATGCCACCTCTTGAAATTGCTGAACATCGACTAATTCTTTTTGGTATAATGACTCTGTGTATTCCTTCCATCTTCTTTTGATGCTTCCTGTGTCATTTAATATATTCCCCATAGAATCCTTCACTATTGCAACTCAAGGCTTGAATTTTTTCTTCAGTTCTTTCAGCTTGAGAAACGCCGAGTGTGTTCTTCCCTTTTGGTTTCCATCTCTAGCTCTTTGCACATGTCATTATAATACTTTACTTTGTCTTCTCGAGATGCCCTTTGAAATCTTCAGTTCTTTTACTTCATCAGTTCTTCCTTTTGCTTTAGCTGCTCAATGTTTGAGAGCAAGTTTCAGACTCGACTGCACGTAACAACAACAAGTTTGTTCTATCTCACGTGATTAACTCACGTACTTCTAGCATCAACCCAATGAGGTAGACACAGTTATCCCCATTTTTTTTTTTATTTTTATTGTGCTTTAAGTGAAAGTTTACAAATCAAGTCGGACTCTCATACAAAAATTTATAAACACCTTGCTATATACTCCTAATCGCTCTTCCCCTAATGAGACAGCACTGTCTTTCCCTCCACTCTCTCTTTTCGTGTCCATTTGGCCAGCTTCTGACCCCCTCTACCTGCTCATCTCCCCATCAGATAGGAGATGCCAACATAGCCTCATGTGTCTACTTGATACAAGAAGCTCATGCTTCCCCAGTATCATTTTCTATCCCATAATCCAGTCCAATCCCTGTCTGAAGAGATGGCTTAGGGAATGGTTCCTGTCTTGGGCTAATAGAAGGCCTGGGGACCATGACCTCTGGGGTCCTTCTAGTCTCATTCAAACCATTAAGTGTGGTCTTTTTACGAGAATTTGGGGTCTGCATCGCACTGCTCTCCTGCTCCTTCAGGGGTTCTCTGTTGTGTTCCTTGTCAGGGCAGTCTTCGGTTGTAGCTGGGCACCATCTAGTTCTTCTGGTCTCAGGCTAATGTAGTCTCTGCTTTTTGTGGTCCTTTCTGCTTCTTGGACTCATAATTACCTTGTGACTTGGGTGTTTTTCATTCCCCTTTGCTCCAGGTGGGTTCAGATAATTGATGCATCTTAGATGGCCAGTTGCTAGTGTTTAGGACCTCAGACACCACTCTCCAAAGTGGGATGCAGAATGTTTTCCTAATAGATTTTATTATGCCAATTGACTTAGAAGTTCCCTGAAACCATGGTCCCCAAACCCCTGTCCCTGCTACGCTGGCCTTCGAAGTATTCAGATTATTCAGAAAACTTCTTTGCTTTTGGTTTAGTCCAGTTGTGCTGACCTCTCCTGTATTGCGTGTTGTCTTTCCCTTCACCTAAAATAGTTCTTATCTACTACATAATCAGTGAAAACTCTCCCTCCCTTCCTCCCTCTCTCCTCTTGTAACCATCAAAGAACATCCTCTTCTCTGTTTAAACTATTTCTCAATTTCTCATAATAGTGGTCTTACACAATATTTGTCCTTTCACAGCTGACTAATTTCACTCAGCATAATGCCTTACAGATTCCTCCATGTTATGAAGTGTTTCACAGATTCATCACTGTTCTTTATTGATGGGTAGTATTCCATTGTGTGAATATACCATAATTTATCCATTCATCCATTGATGGGAACCTTGGTTGTTTCCATCTTTTTGCTATTGTAAACAGTGCTGCAGTGAATATGGGTGTGCATATATCTGTTTGTGTAAAGGCTCTTTTTTCTCAACGATATATTCCAAGGAGTGGGATTGCTGTATTGTATGGTAGTTCTATTTCTAGCTTTTTAAGGAAGCGCCAAATCGATTGCCAAAGCGGTTATACCATTTTACATTCCCACCAGCAGTGTATAAGTGTTCCAGTGTCTTCACAACCTCTCCAACATTTATTATTTTGTGTTTTTTGGATTAATGCCAGCCTTGTTGGAGTGAGATGGAATCTCATTGTAGTTTTGATTTGCATTTCTCTAATGGCTACTAATTCTGAGCATTTCCTCAAGTATCTGTTAGCTACCTGAATGTCTTCTTTAGTGAAGCGCCTGTTCATATCCTTTGCCCATTTTTTAATTGGGTTATTTGTGATTTTGTGGTATCATGTAGAGTTTAGAGATCAGATGCTGATCAGAAATGTAATAGCTAAAAATGTTTTCCTAGTCCTTTTTTTTTTTTTTAGTCCATAGGTAATCTTTTTACTCTTTTGGTGAAGTCTTTGGATGAGCGTAGGTGTTTGATTTTTAGGAGCTCCCAGTTATCTGATTTCTGCTCTGCACTGTTAGTAATGTTTCGTATACTGTTTATGCCATGTATTAGGGCTCCTGGCGTTGTCCCTATTTTTTTTCTTCCATGGCCTTTATCATTTTATATTTTATATTTAGGTCTTTGATCCACTTTGAGTAAGTTTTTGTGGATGGTGTGAGGTATGGGTCTTATTCCATTTTTCTGCAGATGGATATCCAGTTATGCCAGCTCCATTTGTTAAAAAGACTGTTTTTTCCCCTTTTAACTGATTTTGAGCCTTTGTCAAATATGAGCTGCTCATATGTGGATGGATTTATGTCTGGATTCTCAGTTCTGTTCCATTCGTCTATGTATCTGTTGTTGTACCACTACCAGGCTGTTTTAACTACTATGGCAGTATAATAGGTTTTAAGATCAGGTACAGTGAGGCCTCTCACTTTGTTCTTCTTTTTCAGTAATACTTATCTGGGGCCTCTTTCCCTTCCATATGAAGTTGGTGATTTGTTCCTCCAACTTTTTAAAAAATGTAAAGTGGAATTTGGATCGGAATTGCATTGTATCTATAGACTGATTTTGGTAGAATACATTTTTACAATGTTAAGTCTTCCTATCCATGAGCAAGGTATGTTTTTCCAGTTACATAGGTCTCTTTTGGTTTCTTGCAGTAGTGTCTTGTAGTTTTCTTTGTATAACTCTTTTACATCTCTGGTAAGATTTATTCCAAAGTATTTTATCTTCTTGGGGGCTATTGTAAATGGTATTGATTCGGTGATTTCCTCTTTAATGTTCTTTTTGTTGGTGTAGAGGAATCCAACTGATTTTGCATGTTTATCTTGAATCCTGATACTCTGCTGAACTCTTCTATTAGTTTCAGTAGTTTTCTGGAGGATATCTTAGGATTTTCTGTGTATAAGATCATGTCATCTGCAAATAGAGATATTTTTACTTCTTGCTTGCCAATTTGGATGGCCTTAATTTCTTTATCTAGCCTAATTGCTAGAAATGCTGGTGGCATAGTGGTTAAGTGCTACCGCTGCTAACCAAAGGGCCGGCAGTTCGAATCTGCCAGGTGCTCCTTGGAAACTCTATGGGGCAGTTCTACCCCGTCCTATAGGGTCGCTATGAGTTGGAATCGACTAGAGGGCCCTGGGTTTTTTTTGAGGGTAGCCTAATTGCTCTGGCTAGGACCTCCAGCACAATGTTGAATAAGAGTGGTGATAAAGGGCATCCTTATCTGTTTCTCGATCTCAAGGGGAATGCTTTCAGGCTCTCTCCATTTAGGATTATGTTGGCTGTTGGCTTTGTATAAATGCCCTTTATTATGTTGAGGAATTTTCCTTCTATTCCTATTTTGCTGAGAGCTTTTATCATGAATGGGTGTTGAATTTTGTCATACGCCTTTTCTGCACGAATAGATAAAATCTTGTGATTCTTGTCTTTTGTTTTATCTATATGATGGATTACATTCTTTGTTTTTCTAATGCTGAACCATCCCTGCATACCCGGTATGAATCCCACTTGATCATGGTGAATTAATTTTTTGATATGTTGTTGAATTCTGTTGGCTAGAATTTTGTTGAGGATTTTTGCATCTACGTTCATGAGGGATATAGGTCTGTAATTTTCTTTTTTTGTGGTGTCTTTTCTTGGTTTTGGTATCAGGGATATGCTGGCTTCGTAGAATGAGTTTGCTAGCATTCTGTCCTTTTCTATGGTCTGAAATGCCTTTAGTAGTAGTGGTGTTATCTTTTCTCTGAAAGTTTGGTAGACCTCTGCAGTGAAGCCATCCGGGCCAGGAGTTTTTTTTTGGCTGGGAGTTTTTTGATTACATTTTCAATCTCTTCTTTTGTTACGGGTCTATTTAGTTGTTCTACCTCTGTTTGTGTTAGTTTAGATACGTAGTGTGTTTCTAGAAATTCATCCATTTCTTCTGGGTTTTCAGATTTATTAGAGTACAATTTTTCATAGTAATCTAACATGATTCTTTTAATTTCAGTTGGGTCTGTTGTAATATTGCCCATCTCATTTCTTATTCAGGCTATTTGCTTCCTCTCCTGTTATTTTTTTTTGTCCGTTTGGCCAATGGTTTACCATTTTTGTTGATTTTTTTCAAAGAATCAGCTTTTGGTGTTGTTATTTCCTTCAATTGTTTTTCTGTTTTATGTTTCATTTAGCTCTGCTCTTATTTTTATTATTTGTTTTCTTCCGGTGCCTGAGGGTTTCTTTGGTTGCTCTCTTTCTATTTGTTCAAGTTGTAGGGATAATTCTTTGATTTTGGCCCTTTCTTCTTTTTGTATGTGTGCATTTATTGACATAAATTGACCTCTGAGCACTGCTTTCGCTGTGTCCCAAAGGCTCTGATAGGAAGTGTTTTCATTCTCAGTGGATTCTATGAATTTCTTTATTCCATCCTTAATGTCTTCTATAACCCAGTCTTTTTTGAGCAGGGTATTGTTTGGTTTCCAAGCGTTTGATTTCTGTTCCCCGCATTTTCTGTTATTAATTTCTACTTTTCTGGCCTTATGGTCAGAGAAGATGCTTTGTAATATTTCAATGTTTTGGATTCTGCTAAGGCTTGCTTTATGACCTAATATGTGGTCTATTCTAGAGAATGTTCCATGTGCACTAGAAAAGAAAGTATACTTGGCTGCTATTGGGTGGAGTGTTCTGTCTATGTCTATGATGTCAAATTGGTTGATTTTGGCATCTAGATCTTCCATGTCTTTATTGAGCTTCTTTCTGTATGTCCTTCACCGAAAGTGGTGTTTTGAAGTCTCCTACTATAATTGTGGAGCTGTCTATCTCACTTTTCAATGCAGTTAAAGTTTGTTTTATGTATCTTGCAGCCGTGTTATTGGGTGCATAAATATTTAATATGGTTATATCCTTCTGGTATATTGTCCCTTTAATCATTATACAGTGTCCTTCCTTATCCTTTGTGTTGGATTTAACTTTAAAGTCTATTTTGTGAGAAATTAATATTGCCACTCCTGCCCTTTTTAATTGTTGTTTGCTTGATATATTTTTTTACCCTTTGAGTTTTAGTTTGTTCGTGTTTCTAAGTTGTGTCTCTTGTAGGTAGCATATAGACGGATTGTGTTTTTTTTAATCCATTCTGCCACTCTGTCTCTTTATTGGTGCGTTTAGTCCATTTACATTCCACATAATTATGGATAGGTATGAATTTAGTGCTATCATTTTGATGTCTTTTTTTGTGTGTTGTTGACAGTTTCTTTTTCCCACTTTATTTTATGTGTTGAGCAGATTGTTTATATATTGTCTTCCTCACATTCATTGTTGTTGATTTTTTTTCTGCTGACTCTATTTTTTTCTTGTCTTTTATTTTGATGTGTAGGATAGTTTTTCCACTGTGTGGTTACCTTATTATTTACCCCTATTTTTCTAAATTTAAACCTAACCAAAGGGCCGGCAGTTCGAATCTGCCAGGTGCTCCTTGGAAACTTTTGATGTGTAGGATAGTTTTTCCACTGTGTGGTTACCTTATTATTTATTTCTTTGTATTGCCTTGTCTTCCTCTCCATATGAAAGGTCTATGACTACATTTCTTAGCCTCTCTTTATTGTTTTAATGTTGTCATCTTTTACATAATAACATCATTATTTCCCTGTTTTCCGCGTTTTTTTAATCTTGATTTATTTTTGTGATTTCCCTGTCTGGGTTGACATCTGATTGTTCTGTTCAGTGTTCTAGTCTTGGGCTTATAGCTCATATTATTGATTTTCTAACCAAAGAACTTCCTTTAGTATTTCTTGTAATTTTGGTTCGGTTTTTACGAATTTCCTAATCTTCTGTTTATCTGGAAATGTCCTAATTTCACCTTCATATTTGAGAGACAGTTTTGCTGGATATATGATTCTTGGCTGGCAATTTTTTTCCTTCAATTTTTGTATGTCATCCCATTGCCTTCTTGCCTGCATGGTTTCTGCCAAGTAGTCTGAGCTTATTTTTATTGACTCTCCTTTGTAGGTGAGTTTTCATTTATCCCTACGTGCTCTTAAAATTCTCTCTTTTACTTTGGTTGTCGCAAGTTTGAGTATAATATGTCTTGGTGACTTTCTTTTAAAATCTACCTCATGTGGAGTTTGATGAATATCTTGGTTAGATATCTTCTCAACTTTCACAATATCAAGGAAGTTTTCTGCCAATGAATCTTCAACACTTTTCTCTGTATTTTCTGTTATTCTTCCTTGCTCTGGTACTCCAATCACTCATAGGTTATTTCTTCTGATAGAGTCCCACATGATTCTTTAGGTTTCTTCATTTTTTAAATTCTTTTATCTGATTTTTCTTCAGATATATTGGTGCCAAGTGCTTTACCTTCAGGTTCACAAATTCTGTCTTCCACTTGCTCAATTCTGCTCCTTTGACTTTCTATTGTCTACTTCTGTAATTTTATTGTTAATCTTCTGAATTTCTGAATGCCATCTGTCTATGGGTTTTTCCAGTTTATTAAATTTTTCATTATGTTCCTGAATAACCTTTTTAATTTCTTCAACTGCTTTATCTGTGTGTTCCTTGGCTTGTTCTGCGTATTGCCTCATTTCCTTCCTGATGTCTTGGAGGGTTCTGTATATTAAAATTTGTGTTCTGTCTCCAGTAATTCCAGGAAGGCACTTTCATCTAGAAGATCCCTGGATTCTTTGTTTTGAAAACTTGTTGAGGTGATCATGGACTGTTTCTTTATGTGACTTCATATTGACTGTTTTCTCCAAGCCATGTTTATTTTATTTTTGCTTATTGTATCATAGCTTCTTGCTTTGTTTTGCTTTGATATGCCCAAATGGGTTGCTTGAGTGTTGCTTTTCGAGCTCTGACATCCTGTCCCCAGCTGGCTAGAGCTTTTATCATGTATATCAGGCTAGGAGTCCATTCACTTTTCTTGTATGAATTCAGCTCAGGTGTCCAGGTAGCTGATCATCAAGTGGGTGGTAGAGGCTCTGTCCTACAGTTTTAGAGGGGCAGGGGTGATTGGTGTAGGTACTGGTATCTGGTTGCAGTAGGGGGTCATGCTCTGAAAATGGCAGGGGGCCGAGAATCGTCCCTCAAGTGTCTCTGAGGAAAGCATGTCCCTGTTTCCTACAGCATACAGGTGGGTGGGTTCTGCAGATGGATCATGGGCACCCAATACTTTTGGTTGTAAGGGCTGGGAGGTACCAGTTATCTTTGGACCCCTGTTGTGGGTGGCTGGGTGACCTGAATGGAGCCGCCAGTCCTTAGGCCCCTAATGTGGGTAGTTGGGGACCCTGTTTAATAGACAAAGCAGTGTCAAACATCAAACACCCACCTCTTCACTGCACAGCTTGAACAGTTGCAGTCTGCCAGCAAGAGCCTATTCTCCTTAAATAGGCCCACTCAAGTCCATGTGGGGGGAAAGGTATTCAAAGTCCATGGGCTGTTTATCCCTGGACAGGAGCCACTTCTGTCCTGAGCTCCCCCAGTCAGTGAAGCTGGGAAATTATCTTTTCCCCGTAATGTGAATTTATTCCTTCTCCAAACCCAGGATCATGGTTCAGGGCACTCAAATGGGCCTATCTCAGGCCCAGGGAAATCAACAGCCAGTGAAGCCAGTTTGGGGATGAGGGGTGTGGTAAAATATACCCAGGTACTTAGCTTTTGCTGGGAGCGCCATTCTTCTCTGGTTCCAGACATGTGAGTAGGCTGTGCAGCTGGCTGCTTCTCCCTGAGGAGACTGTGGCTGAATGCTACTACCCGCCAGCCGCGGCCACTTCTGGGAACGGTGCCTGAGGGATCCCAGCGATTCAGGTCTGGTAACTCCTCTCCGCTTCTGAACCACCTCTCTCTCCCCGTGTCGCTCAGTCTGTTTTCTAACTTTGCCTTTGATGTTCAGGGCTCCTAGCTTGTCATAAATATAATCGTTTCACTTGATTTTTCGGGTCTTTGTTGTAAGAGGGGTGGCTGGAAGCATCTGGCTATTCTGCCATCTTGGCCCCACTTCCTTTTTTTTTTTTTTTGTTTAACTTTTTGAAAAAAATTTCAAACATATAGGAAAGTTGTCAGTATAGTACAATGAACTCCTAGGTGAAGGATGACTCCTGTATATCCTTCACCCAAGTTCTCCAGCTGTTAACATTTTACATTTGTTTTGTCACTCATTCAATTTCACTCTGTCTCCCTCTCTCTTTTCTGAACCAATTGAACTAAGTTGCAGACAGATGTTAGTTCAATTGTGTTACTTAAGTGTTTTCCTAAAAGGCAAGGACATTTTCCTACATAACCGTCTTAATTAGGGATATAACATTGATATAATTCTATTTGTTTATAATTCTACCATCTAATCCACAGATTTCATTCAGATTTTGCCATTCATTTTTCCTTTTTGGAAAATATTTTTTACTTCTGGTCCAGGATACTGTATAGGACCATGAGTTGATTTTAGCTGTCATGTGTCTTTAATCTTTAATTTATTACAATACCTTGTCTTTAGAGACCTTGACATTTTTGAAGAATTCAGGCCATTTATAGAATGTCCCTCAATTTGGGTTTGTTTGATGTATCCTCATGATTATATTTAGGTTATGCATTTATGGTTGGAATATGATAGAAGTGTTATGTCTTGGTCATCTGGTGCTGCTATAACAGAAATACCACAAGTAGATGGCTTTAACAAAGACAAAATTTATTCTCTCACAGTCTAGTAGGCTACAAGTCCAAATTCAGAGCATCGACCCCAGAGGAAGACTTTCTATCTCTGTCGGCTCTGGAGGAGGGTCCTTATGATGCATCAGCCTTCCCTTGGCCTAGGAGCTTCTCTGCGCAGGAACCTCAGGTCCAAAGGACACGCCGTACTCCCAGCACTGCTTTCTTGGTGGTATGATGTCCCCCCATCTCCTCGCTTCTCTCTTTTATATCTCAAAAGAGATTGGCTTAAGACGCTACCTAGTCTTTATTTATTTTTTATTTGTTCTTGAAGTGAAAGTTTACAAATCAGGTCAGTCTCTCATACACAAAGTTGTATACACCTTGCTATGCACTCCTACTTCCTCTCCCCCTAATGACACAGCACGCTCTTTGTCTCCATCCTATATTCCCCATGTCCATTTTAGCCAGCTTCTGTCCCTCTCTGCCTTCTCATCTCTCTTCCAGACAGGAGCTGCCCACCTAGTCTCATGTGTCTACTTGAGCCAAGAAGCTTACTCCTCACCAGTATCATCTTCTGTCCCATAGTCCAGTCCAGTTCCTGTCTGAAGAGCTGGTTTTGGGAATGGTTCCAGTCTTGGGCCAACAGAAGGTCTGGGGACCACAACCTCTGAGGTCCCTCCAGTCTCAGACCATTAAGTCTGGTCTTTTAAAACGAATTTGAGGTCTGCATCCCACTGCTCTCCTGCTCCTTCAGGGATTCTCTGTTGTGTTCCCTCTCAGGGCAGTCCTTGGTTATAGTCAGGCACCGTCTAGTTCTGGTCTCAGGCTGATGGACACTACCTAATGTTGTAGATCTCATCAGTGTAACTGCCGCTAATCCATCTTATTTTATCATAGTGATAGGACTTACAATATATAGGAAAATCACATAAAATGGTGGAAAATCACATAAAAGGGTAGAAAATCACACAATATTGAGAATCATGGCCCAGCTAATTTAACAAATATTTTTTGGGGGGACACAACTCAATCCATGACATGATATCGCATTTTTCTCACAGTATCATATGAAGAAGCACCCGATATTGATTTTTGCTGATAATAGTAACTTTGATCACTTGGTTACGGTGATGTTTGTCAAGTTTTTCCATTGTAAAGTTATTATTTTTCCATTTATAATTATTTTGTGGGATATACTTTGACACTATATAAGCATCTTGTTCAACAAACTTTCACTCACTTATTTTATGATTCTTGACTCAATAAATTATTACTGTAATGATTGCCAAGTGATGATTTTCCTAATTCCAACATTTACTTTATGTTTATTAATTGGTATTTTTTGCACGGCAGGTTTTTCTCTTGTCCTTTATTATTTGCTTGTTTATTTATTTATGTCAGTATGAACTTGTGGATTTCTATTTTATTCAATGGATTATATAACCCATTATTGTCATTGTTGATTTTGATGCTGAAATTGTCCCATATTTAGCCATGAGGATCCACTTCAAGCTGGTTCCTATGTCCTTTTGACATATTTATATCATTCTTGAAGCACTTCTTTACTTTCTGGTGCAAGAAGATATTTTAGACTCATCTTGTACTTTTATTCCCCCAGTCATTTCATCAGCTATTTCTCCAAGAAACCCTGGTTCTTTTTAACGGGGAATGCATATTTAGAACCAAAACCTGGGTATTAGGTGTGGTCATTGCTACTGAAGTGTCATTGCTATTAGGCCATTTCAGCAGACAGGGCTAGGAAATACACATACACCTATATCTATTTTTTATATTTATCTATCTATATTAAAACTCATAAGTTTACTTTAGTATCTCCAACTCCACTCTTAACACTGCAAGGTTTATTTTAGTCTTTCACCCTCTTCCTATCTGTAACTTCCTTCTCTGATGGTTAAGAACTTTAGCTATCATTATCCTCAATATATTTAGCTATTTGCTCATTCTCCCTGTATGTAGCCCGTCTCCTGGCCTCATAGACCACCTCCTCAGTGCCAACTCCTCCTCAGGCCCAGTCCTTCTGGCCCCAGTAGCCTGTTAGCTCCATCAGCCCTTACCACCTCCTCATGGCCTTAAATTACACAGCTAGGAAGTGGTTCGACAGGAATTCAAACCTCAAAGCTGCTAATTACTTGATAGAGAACTCATTATTGGGGTTTGAAGCCCAAGGGGTTCTACTTTTGAAACTGCTCCTATGAAAATGCTTATGGAAAAGGGGCTCTTGGACTAACGAGATGTAGATTTAACCAGGCAGAGTAGCAGCCCCCAGGAGAAACTTGAAGGATCAAGGGTAGAGGCAGCCAGATGCTGCCACCTGCCGAGAGTCACAGTGACAGGATTCTCCAAAATTGGTGATGTTCAGGGACCAGTCAACCAGCTTCTTAGTGCCAGAAATATTTATTATGCCAAGAGCACATTCCATTAAGACACAAACACATCACTGTGCTATATTTCTAAAGAGGGAACTATTGCTTTTATTAGCAGCTTCTTAAATTAAAATTCTAGGAGATGGATGATACTGTCTGCTGTTTTAGTGCTGACTTCATTTCCTGGTCCAGAAGATCAGAAATCTGTTCATGTTTTAGAGAACAGCATGAGGTCCATCTGTTCAGGTCAGCTTTTTTCACATTAACATGAAGATTTATGAGGTGATAACTTACATAAGAAAAAAAACCAATGATAATTATGTTATATTCTTTGTTGCCATTTGAAATTTACACTATATTTTTGGTAAGTCATCAAAATATAGTTATATACATACATACATATTAAATTAATTCTTTCAAACATTATGATAAACGCATCATCAGTTTGTGTTTTTCACCTCTGTTTTGGTTTGGGTACTAGACATCATCCGTTCAAATTCTCTCTGGATTATGGTCTGTTTATACACAATTTTCCTTCCAGCAGGAGGCACAGAAATACAAGAGCTACATTTGGCTTCCTGAGTGATTATTCTAGTTTGACTAAAGTACAGAGAAATGACTTTTTTTCCTTTGATGAAAATTACTTGATTTTTTTCTGATTTTAAAGTAGATACATACTCATATAGAAAAAAAAAACCAAAAAGAAGAAAGTATTGAATAATTGAATTACGCTACCTACAAGTATAGTGTACATAGGGTCTGTTGTACATAGGGTCACTATGAGTCAGAACCTACTCGATGGCATCTAACAACAACAACAGCACAGGTATGGATATAAATTTTTTGTATAAATAGAATCACACCATGAATTGTCTTTTATACCTTTCTTCTTACTCAGCAATGTGAGACGAAGATTTTTTTTATGTCTACGTATATGCCTATATGTGTGTGCCTCTCTATGCATTTTATATATTCATATATACACACACATATATTATCCTTTTAGAGAGCTGCATAATATTACGTTAATGTTGTTATTTAACTTGCCCCCCATGAGTATATAAGTAGGCTATTTCCAGTTTTTCATTGTGTAAAGAAAGCCATGATGAATATCTTTGCATGCACATCTTCGTATGCTTTACTGGTGATCTCCTTAGGATATATTCCTCAGAATGGCATTGCTGGCTTAAAGGGTACACACATTTTAAAATTTGGTGTATGTTGCTGGTAAAATCTACTCCTGATGGGATGGATTCAACTATACATGTCCTTCATATACAGTGCCCCTGCTAATGTCAAAACTTGCTAAAGTCTTTTTTCAATTGTGCTGTAGCATTTTATATGTATATGTGTGTTCTCCTACAGATGTGTGTCTGTCAGTTAGTTGTACACTGGGGGCTTGTGTGTTGCTCTGATGCTGGAAGCTATGATACCGGTATTCGGACACCAGAAGGGTCACCCACGGAGGACAGGTTTCAGCTGAGCTTCCAGACTAGGAAGAAGGACCCAGCAGTCTACTTCTGAAAAAAATCAGCCAGTGAAAACCTTATGAATAGCCGTGGAACACTGTCTGATATAGTGCCAGAAGATGAGCCCCCCAGGTTGGAAGGCACTCAAAAAATGACTGTGGAAGAAATGCCTCCTCAAAGTAGAGCCGACCTTAATGACAAGGATGGAGTAAAGTTCGGGACCTTCATTTGCTGATGTGGCACGACTCAAAATGAGAATAGCTGCAAACATCCATTAATAACAGGAACCTAGAATGTTCAAAGTATGAATATAGGAAAATTGGAAATCGTCAAAAATGAAATGGAATGCACAAACATTGATATCCTAGGCATTAGTGAGCTGAAGTGGACTGGTATTGGCTATTCTGAATCACAAAATCACATAGTGTACTATTCTGGGAATAACAACTTGAAGAGGAACGGTGTTGCATTCATCATCAAAAAGAACATTTCAAGATCTATCCTGAAGTACAATGCTGTCAGTGATAGGATAATATTCATACGCTTACAAGGAAGACCAATTAATACAACTATTATTCAAATTTACACACCAACCACTAAGGCCAAAGATGAAGAAATAGAAGATTTTTATCAGCTTCTGCAGTCTGAAATTGATCAAACATGCAATCAGGATGCCTTGATAATTACTGGTGATTGGAATTTGAAAGTTGGAAACAAAAAAGAATGATCAGTAGTTGGAAAATATGGCCTTGGTGATAGGAACAATGCTGGAGATCAAACGATAAAATTTTGCAAGACCAATGACTTCTTCATTGCAAATACCTTTTTCCGCCAACATAAATGGCGACTATAAAAAAAAAAAAAAAAAAAAAATTTTTTTTTTTTTTTATACATGTGGGCCTTGCCAGATGGAACAAACAGGAATTAAATTGACTACATCTGTGGAAAGAGACGAGGGAAAAACTCAATATCATCAGTCAGGACAAGGCTGGGGTCTGGCTGTGGAATAGATCATCAATTGCTGATATGAAAGTTGAAGCTGAAACTGAAGAAAATCAGAGCAAGTCCACGAGAGCCAAAATATGACCTTGAGTATATCCCACCTGAATTTAGAGACCATCTCTAGAATAGGTTTGATGCATTCAACACTAATGACCAGACGAGTTGTGGAATGACATCAAGGACATCGTACATGAAGAAAACAAGAGGTCATTGAAAAGACAGGAAAGAAAGAAAAGACCAAGATGGAGGTCAGAAGGGATTCTGAAACTTGCTCTTGAAACTGGAGCAGCTACAGCAAAAGGAAGAAATGATGAAGTAAAAGAACTAAACTGAAGATTTCAAAGGGCATCTCGAGGAGACAAAGTGAAGTATTATAATGACATGTGCAAAGAGCTGGAGATGGAAAACCAAAAGGGAAGAACATGCACGGCGTTTCTCAAGCTGAAAGAACTGAAGAAAAAATTCAAGCCTCGAGTTGCAATAGTGAAGGATTCTATGAGGAAAATATTAAACAACACAGGAAGCATCAAAAGAAGATGGAAGGAATACACAGTAATTATACCAAAAAGAATGAGTTGACGTTCAACATTTCAAGAGATAACCTATGATCAAGAACTGATGGTACTTAAGGAAGAAGTTCAAGCTGCACTAAAGGCATTGGTGAAAAACAAGGCTCCAGGAATTGACAGAATAGCAATTGAGATGTTTCAATAAATGGATGCAGCACTGGAGGAGCTCACTCGTCTATGCCAAGAAATATGGAAGACGGTTACCTGGCCAACCGACTGGAAGAGATCCATATTTATGACTATTCCCAAGAAAGGTAATCCAACCAAATGTGGAAATTATACAACAATATCATTAATATCATACACAAGCAAAATTTTGCTGAAGATCATTCAAAGCAGCTGCAGCAGTATATCGAAAGGGAACTGCCCAGAATGTAGGACAGTTTCAGAAGAGGACATGGAACCAGGGATATCGTTGCTAATGTCAAATGGATCCTGGATGAAAGCAGAGAATACCAGAAAAATACTAAAAAAAAAAAATTACCTGTGTTTTATTGACTATGCAAACACATTTGACTGTGTGGATCATAACAAATTATGGATAACTTTGTGAAGAATGGGAATTCCAGAACACTTAATTGTGTTCATGAGGAACTTGTCCATAGATCAAGAGGCAGTTGTTTAGACAGAATGAGGGGATACTGAGTGGTTTAAAGTCAGGAAAGGTGTGCACCAGAGTTGTATCTGTTTACCACACCTATTCAATCTGTATGCTGAGCAAATAATCTGAGAAGCTGGACTCTATGAAGAAGAAGGGGGCATTAGGATTGGAGGAAAACTTATTAACGACCTGCGTTATGCAGATGACACAACCTGGCTTGCTGAAAGTGAAGAGAACTTGAAACACTTACTGATGAATATCAAAGATCACAGCCTTCAGTATGGATTGCACCTCAACATAAAGAAAACAAAAATCCTCAAAACTGGACTAATAAGCAACATCATGATAAATGGAGAAAAGATTGATGTCATCAAGGATTTCATTTTACTTGGATCCACAATCAAGACCCATGGAAGCAACAGTCAAGAAATCAAAAGATGCATTGCATTGGGCAAATCTGCTGCAAAGGACCTCTTCAAAGTGTTGAAAAGCAAAGATGTCACCTTGAAGACTAAGGTGCGCCTGACCCAAGCCATGGTATTTTCAATCGCATCATATGCATGTGAAAGCTGGACAATGAATAAGGAAGACCGAGGAAGAATTGATGCCTTTGAATTGTGGTGCTGGCGAAGAATATTGGATATACTATGGACTGCCAGAAGAACGAATAAATTTGTCTTGGAAGAAGTACAACCACAACGCTCCTTAGAAGCAAGGGTGGCGAGACTGCGTCCTACATATTTTGGACATGTTGTCAGAAGGGATCAGTCCCTGGAGAAGGACATCATGCTTGGCAAAGTACAGGGTCAGCAGAAAAGAGGAAGACCTTCTAGGAGGTAGATTGACGCAGTGGCTGGAACAATGGGCTCAAGAATAACTATGATTTTAAGGATGGCGCAGGACCGGCCGGCGTTTCGATCTGTTGTGCATAGGGTCGCTATGAGTCGGAACCGACTCGATGGCACCTAAAAATAATCAGAGACATTGAAGAAGTGGAGTGATTTTAATAGATCTAAGTATTCCACTTAACAAACCAGAGGGTTGTTCAGCTTCTTTTAAAATTTGACTTATGGTTTGATCTGAAGCAAGATTGTACTTGCTCACCATTTGTTAATTGGCTTATCTTCTGTGATTTTAATGAAATGTGATAAATGGAGAGAGGTAACTGAGTTGTAATTTCATTGAGTGATATCTATAATGTGAAAAATCAGTTATGATTAAACCAAACCAAACTTGTAAAATTTTGAGCTAATTTATTTGGCATTTCCATAAACCTTGGCCTAAGAAAGATTTCAGATTTGGCTTTCTTGTGGATAAATAGCAGCTTGAGCAGGGCAAATGGAGCAAGTGGCATATGCAGTTTTTGAGGGATCTGAAGGTAGAGTCTGTTCATCCTGGGGTATTTCTTTTTCCATTCAGGGACTGACGCATGTCCTTGAGGGTCGGCAGGCTTCTTTGAACTCAACTGGGCTGTCTGATGTTCTCTCATGAGAGCTAGGTACATGATGAGCAACCAAGAAGTACAACTTCAACAAGCATATTGGAACAGACCTATAATCTGTTTTACATTTAATTAGAATCTAATTAAATTAGTTATTTAACCACTTAGATACATGCAAAAAACCCAACCCAGTGCCATCGAGTCGCAAAAAAGAGAATGGAAATAAAAAAGGGTCATTTTATTCCTGCCCATCCTCCTTCTAGCAATGGCTCCCTGCCACCCTTAATAAATTCATCCAGCACAGCTGAATATAAAGGTGCTGATTCATTGCAAACTGATTCTGATGTTTTTTTTTTCAAGTGGTAGATGATAAATATGTGTTCTTCAAGAATGGCATATTTTATGCAAATTGATAAGTCCACTGCTTCAGAGATTAGAAAGGGGAAGAGTCTTGCTATAAATGGTGGAAGACTTGCTTCTAGCAAGTTCTTAGCTGCCAGCAGATAACATTCATCACAGTGTGCCAGGATGGATTTTAAAATGGTGCAACATAAATTGCCATGCTTCAAATCAAGCATCATCATATTCACACAAGCCAAGTCAACTTGCTTGTTTGACAACTGCCACATAAGGTTTTTTTTCAGTCTTAGTTAACTTTTTTTCTTTCCTGGCATGCATGGTTTATTACAGTCTACTTATTTACAGGAGTCAGGGTTCTCACTTAGATTTTGTCTATGTAGCAACCGACAGGCCTAATTGCTTCCAAACTGATGGCAAGACTGAATGTTTAGCCCAGTTATAGCCAGACTGAGGACTCCCATCCCTATCACCCCATTTCCATACCCTCTGCTTTCAATTCTTTCCTTTTTTTTTTCTATGTCTCCCAAAGCCAGCTGTTGACTAGGTGCAGGACAGCCCCTGGCTATCCGTTCCCTAACTTTCTGCTCTAGAACTGTCAGCTGAGTTTCCAGCTCAAACTTGGGCTAGCCTTTCTGTTGGGTGTGTCCCTTCCCTCCTTCTCCACCCTTCCCCATCCCATCGGACCTCTCTTTGTACCTCCCACTCAGCTCCAAATTTCTTAAAGGAGCTGTAACTTTCTTCCCTCCTATAATCCAGACTGACACAGCCTAGCAAAATCCTTAGGCCTCTCTTCAATTCTCTCACAGCCCAGCTCAGGCCAACCCTTCTTAGCCCTTTTAGACCACATTGTACTTTGTCACTCCAAGCCTGGCCCACTCTGGAATCCAGTATCTGTTGTCTTTCCAAGTTCAACTAAGCAGGCCTTGTCCCCAACCCAGCAAGCCATAGCCCCAGCTTCAGCCTGGCTCAGCGCCATCAAAGCAGCCTTGATTCTCTTACGAAGCTTCTGCTTTTCAGTGCAGCATAATGATTCTCTCTGACCTAGGTATCCCCCTTTTAAGCTGATCTTAGCTAACAAGCTGAAGAGTTTGTCACTCAACTCAGTGTGCCCCAAATATCTTCTAGCCTGGAATGTGAACTGTCATCCAGTTCTGTTGTGCATTTGTTAGCACCACAAGGAGTCATCCTCACAGGGAAAGTCACCACTGACCTGCCACCAGCAAGGCAGAGTGATGATGATGGATTTGGACTAATTCATCCACATTCCTCTTGTGATTCTTTTAAGCAAGTAGATGCATTTGCAAAGTGGTTGGCAGGGTCAGGAGGTGTAGTCAATGGCTATGGGAACAGAAAGGCTAGCTATTGGGACAGTAATACAGAACTGTGTCCTATCTAAAGGCTGGACCATCAAAATCAGAGCACTAAAACCAGATTCTAGAATGCAACAAGCTGCCATTCCTCAGACTATGAGATTAATGGAAATTATTTTTTCTCAGGAACAGGATGCTTGCTCATGGTTAGAGTGAAAGACTTCATATCCTACTAATTTTTGAGCCAAGTATCAGTTTCCTACTGGTCAATAATGTAGATATAAAGATTAGAATTCACCCTTAAGAACTCTCCAAATAATATTTTTAGGATAAATACACAAGAGTTACCACCATACAGGCACGCCCACAAATTGTATAGAAAGAAAACCCCAGTTTATGGCCAACTTAAAGTCCAGTTTAAACTTACATATTTTTTACTCTAAAAATTCTAAAATATGGAGGATAATGCTTCTGGCTAGTGTAAATAAAAAAGACTAAATAATTAAGGAAACATTTTGAATATGGGATTTAATAAAATGCCAATACTTCTGGTAAATATTCAGAGCATTACACTGAAGTATTTTGAAATAAATAAGATACTTTCCATATTTTATCAAATTACATCTAATAATAGTAACACTTGTTCTTAAATTAACTTAAAGTATACCTTTTCAAACCCCCCAAATATTCTGAAAATGGAGAAAATATTAAAAATAAAAAAAATTTGTTTTTTAAATTCCAAATAGTCAATGCCAGCCTTTCAGTGAATACTCTTACCCCATTCAGTTCAACTCAATTTCATTGCTACTTATTTTTCCCTCACTGAGTGATTTAGGATCTGCTTCAGATGACAAGGTGTGAAGAAAGGGTTCAAGGGCTTTCCTGTCTTAGACTGAAAGTTATTCAGTGATGTAGCTCAAATGAAAGCTCTCTCAGTCCACAAACCCTACAGAAATGCTGATCCTTCTCCCAGGTGAATCCTGGCTGGACCATTCTGGCAAGCATGGGACAGCACGGGAACTATCAGAGAGTCCATGGGCAAACCGGACTGGGAGAGGGGCTCCTCAGGGATCTGGAACCAGTGTCCCTGGCACAGAGAGTCAAAATTGCAGCCAAGTGATGAAGGTAACAACGTGAAGACAATCTCAAAGGTGAGGCCAGGACAGAAATGTAAGAATGAACAGCAGAGCTTGTGATCGTGACATTTGATATCAGATTGGGACAAAGTTCAAGAAATAGTTGTAAAACTCAGTTCAGGACAGAGCCTTTATTTGTTCAGGACTGAGTATCTGCCTGTTCTATCAACATTTATTAAATGTGCCCTGCGTGCCAGGAACACAAATATGAATGAGAACTTTCTTGCCTTCATGGAACTCAGAGGTCACAAAGGAGATTGACGTTTGGCATAGTCCCTTTAGACGGTGCCTGGCTCTGCTGAAAGAGTGGACATGGCAAATAAAAGGAGTCACACCGAGCGGTACACAACCCAGAAAACTTGAGGTGTGCTGACTAGGCCTGCCCAATACAGCTGTGGGAGGAGGTGGAGTCATATTATGATGACTCCTGTCCTTTCTGTGGCTCTGAGTCTTCTCAGGAGTAGCACTTTAAAAATCAGAGATCTGAGAGAACTTTAGTACTTGCCTGTTGGCTTGGAATTCCCTAGCTGGGCTAGACGAAGATTTGAATAGAAGTGCTTTTTTTGGAGGGTGCACAGGGTATGCAAGTTTTGTGGGTTCAATTGTGTCCCCCCAAAATATGTATCATAAATCTTACTATACCTTTGGATGTAATCCCATTTGGAGATAGGGTTTTATTTTTTTATGTTAATGAGGCCATGCCAGTGTAGGGTGTATCTTAAGCCAATCATTTTTGAGATTTAAAAAGAGCAGAGTAGGCTCAGAGCCAAGCAAGCAGCATGGGGAAAAGATAGAGGCCATGTGGAGATCTCCAAGGAACGCTGAGAAGCTGGGATAAGGATTTTCCTCCAGAGTGGACAGAGAGCCTTCCCCTAGAGCTGGCACCCTGAATTTGGACTTCAAGCCTCCTGAAAATAAATTCCCATTCATTAAAGCCACCCACTTGTGGTTACAGCAGCACTAACAAGCTAAAAGCAAGGGAGTTATAAGAGAATAAATTTGCCTTGATAACAGCATTTCCAGAGAACTATCTAGAGTAATCACATAAAATTTAAAGTGTCCCTAGGAGAAGACTGCTTGAAGGAATTATTCAGACTTTGTCCTATTTGTTGGTCCGAAGTCCTTATTCACCACAATTGACATGTGATTCCTTCAGCATGAGCTCAAGTGCTGTCCACCCATCTTTAAAGAAATTCTATGTAATTACCCCAAACTACCAACCAGTTTTCGTTGACATTCTCTCAAAAATCTCTTTGGGCTTTCTTGATACATTGCAGGCTATTTTCCCAAAAATAATAACTACATAAGGAGCAAAATGTAGGTAATTTGTTTACTATGAATCACTGTGAAACACTATCCTATCACATCAAGAGAAGTTAATAATTTAAGGCTGCTAGAAGGGGATCATCAGTATTCAGTCTCTGATTCATTAGGCATTATGTGTGAATGAATACTATTTCCATAAATTTCAAAATAGTAATTCTTTAATTGGTGTCTATATTAAAATAATAGGCAGAATAATAGCAAAATAGGCAGGAGAGGCTTCTTGACTGATGAGATTTTGTTTTAAATATTACATGGTATGCCAGTGTATCTGACAGGGTTTAGTTGCAGATTAAAACAATTGCTCTAGCTCTTTCAATCAGAAATAAAGTTGATTCAGGGAATCAGAAGTTTCCCAAATCACTAGAAGGGCTGAAGAGCAAGCTGCAGGCTGGGCCTTCAGGCATACTTCCTAGAATGTGTGGGTTTAGCCTTTTAAAAGAATTCCTAATCTAAAATGTTGGTGTAGCAACTACTTAAACTGTATGCAAACCTTCTTGTTATAAAAGCAAACCAGAGAGGAAAATAAGCATTCTCCTCTATGCTGACAGAATTTCAACAGTATTTGACTAACGGGAAGGAAGAAAGTGCATATTTATTGAGTACCTGCTATGTGCCAGGCAATGTGATAGTGCTCTTGATCTATAATTTCATTAAATCCTTATTTATAAACTTTCCATGCTGGTAATACCAGCTCATCTTAAGATGAAGAAACTAAGGTTTAGAAAGGTTAAGTGATGAATGCATAGGTAGAAAATGATAGAGCCAGAATTCAAATTCAGCTAAATTCAGAAAAAGCATCTATTATTAATCCAAAGTCCTGTTTGTTAGCATTCAACCACACTTTTGATTCAATCCTCAATAACTGCTTCTAGCATGCCAGTTCACTCAACTACTGAGAGACGTTTTACATTCGCTTGTTCTAGATCTGTTCCACAAGGATGTAGCTCTTAAAAGCAGACATTTCAAACAGCATCACAAGGGGCAAGCAAGTCATTCTTATTTCAGGCTAAAATCTTTTGTCCATATCAATTTTCCCAGAACTTTGCAGTCCCATCCAACACTTTTCTAGATACTTAAGAAGATAAAAAATCTTTTCTAAGAAAAAGTCTGGTTTTACACATAGGCGGTCTTTCATCATTCTTCACACATTCACAGAATGATAGTGTATTAGTTTTGTTTTCTATTTGCTGCTGTAACAAATTACCACAAACTTGGTGTCTCAAAACAATATGAATTTATTGTCTTACAGTTCTGTGGGTCAGAGGTCCAACATGGGTATCACTGGAGGCTGTAGGGGAGAATTCATTTCCTCGCCTTTTCTATCTTCTAAAGGCTGCTGGCATTCTTTGGCTCATGATTCCCTTCCATCTCTTATGCCAGCAACTGCAGGTCAGTCCTCACAATTCATCACTCTGACCTTTCTTCTATTGTCACAGCTTCATCTCTGACTTTTCTGCCCCTGTCTTCCACTTTTAAGGATCCTTGTGATTACATCAGGCTCTCCCAGATAATCCAAGATAATCTCCCTATTTTAAGGTCAGCCAATCAGCAATCTTTAATTCTATCTGCAACTTTAATTCCCCTTTGCTATATAACATAACAAATTCATAGGTTCTGGGAATTAGAATGTGGATATCTACGGTAGGGGTGGGGAGGCATTATTCTGCCTACCACAGATGACTACTTTGCAGTGGGGTATAGAAGGAAGTGCTTGGGTTTTGGAATAAGACAGACCTGGATATGAATACCATTAACTGACCATGCGACCCACTAACTGGGAAGTCACTGAACCACTCAGAGCCTATTTCCTCATCTATAAAATGGAAATTATAATATCTACTTCAGAGAATTCTTTTAAACTTTAAATGAGAAAGTATTTAGTACCATGTCTGGCACAGACAAGGTGCTAAATCAACCTAACTACCATTAAAATTAGAGAATCTAGAGCCATATTCAGAACCAACCAACCTAAAAGAGCATATCACAGGTGCCTAGAAACATCTGTGCTCTATCTTTCCTGTGGTTTCACTTTTCCTTTAATTCTAATTGAATGGTTGCATCCAAACCTTTCAAAACCAATGTATTGATTCTAAATAAACACACAAAACATAATGACGACACACTTTAGTTCACTTTTAGTCTCAGCCAGTTTCTCTCTGTAGATGAGATCTGAAAGGAGGGCAAAGGGGTAAACATAAATACTCTGATTTATCTCCTATTTGTTCTTTCACAACCTTCCCTTGGCCGTTGAAATCCAGTTCTTCATTTATATTCAGTGGGGAAACTTTTCAGTTGCCCATCCCACTTGCCTTTCAGAGAGCTGAAGTTGATGACTGACCTATTGTGTTCAAAGCCCATTGTTGGATCCATATTAAGTAGCCATTAAGAAGGGTGCTGTACCATATTTAATGACATGGAAAAATGCCCACAATATATTGACAAGTAAAATATGAAAGTTATAAAATACGACGTACAGTTTGAAACCATTTTTGAAAGGAAGATAATGTGTCCATAAATAGAAAAAGGCCTGGGAGGGTTAGTACTTATCCCTGGGTGGTAGAATTATAAGCGATTTTTTTTTGCTTACACAGTTTTCTGAATTTCCCATGATAAATATCTATTGCTTTTGTAATAGGAACAAAGAGTTGTTTTTTATCTAAAGATCTGATGGTGGTAAACAGCTCCTGAGTCAGAAGCTTGTCCTGAGCAAGCCCAGGGGAGTCTTACATGAAACCATGGCAGACTTGCTGGTGCTGAGACTCACTTTACTGGGAAACCGTTAGATGTGCACTGGGATGCAGGGAAATAACTGAGATTCAGCCTGGAGATGTTGAAAGACATGTATCTCCAGCTCCCTTCCTAACTGATTGAGAATGATTTAATTAGGAAAAGCAGATACAAATTACTTAAGGAACAGCTCCAGTTATGCCTGAGGAATTTAATATCAAAGGAAATCTGGGAGACCTAACAGCAGAAATAGAGTCAGAGGTAGAGACACTAAACATACAAATTCTCTTAATAGCCAAAATGCAAACCATGATGTTTTATTATCCTTGAAGTACTATTAAGGATTTTAGATTTAAGAGAGTATTTTAATGGATAAGGCTTCCTACTTGAGTTGCTAGTTATTTAAATCCACTTATTTCTTTTGTTTGGTGTTATTTATATTACTTATATGTTGTTAAAAATTTGGTTCATTTTATAAAAAATGGCCCGTTTATTCATTCAAACACTTATTGAACTCCCATTTCATGCCAAGCACTGTGCTAGGTGCTACAGATCTAAAAATTAGTAATACATGGTCTCTGCTTTTAAGACTTTCACAGGTCTAGTGGAAGAGAAAGACCAATAAAATGAAACAGAAGAAACAAAAGCACAGTTGTAATTTAATGTGATAAATTCTATGATAAAGGTACCAGGAAAGCACTCAGGTGGAGAACCTAACTCAGATTGGAATGGGGGGTGGTCCTAGGAAAGTATTCTAGAGAAAGCGATATTTAATCTGGGCATTGAAGAATTAACAGGAATTCAGAAGATGAAAAAGGCAGGAAAAGACTATTACATAAAGAAGGAACAGCATTTACTTATTGCCAGTATATGCCAGGCACTGTGTTAGAGACTGAGGATTTAATGATAAGGAAGTCTGCTATTGAGAAGTGTACAGTCTGTTGGAAAGACAAGGATGTAAGTAAGTGAATGCAGGGACAAGAGGGGGCACACAGATGGAAGAGGCCAGGGGAGACTTTATAGAACAGAAGGTAACAGGTGAGCAAAACCCCTAAAGCATGAATGTGAGCTCTCTAGGTAGACAAGGGGAGGAAGGGGAGGGCTAGGTCTTTTAAGGCAGGCAGAATAATGTGAAAAAAAGAGCTTAAATTTATTGAGCACTTGCTAGGTGCCAGACATTAAGTGTTTTGTTTGTATTAACTTATTTAGTGTTTTATTTTACTCTACGAGTTAATACCATTATTACAATTTTACAGAAGAGGCAATAGGCAAAGAGTGGTTAACAAAGTTGTCCAAAGTCACATACTTACTAAGTGTTGTAGCTAGGATTCAAATCCAGGCAGTATGGTTTCACTATCCACCTCTCACCTCCCCCTCCTTTTTTTTTTTAATTCTCAGCTCTATGTCACCCTCTGTCTTCTTCAACCATGTAGCATTTCATAGATTCATGTGAGCTTCCAAAATTCATGAAATCTTAGAGTCAGAAGAGCCCTTAGGTCATCTTGTCAAGTGGTTCTCACACAAGAAAATCATGCATTAGAACTAATGGGGAGGTTTTAAGAAATACCAATGCTTAAACCTCTTCCCCAGCCCCCAACACATACATGCACACCAGAGAAATAACTATTTAAACCTAATAATGTCATACACATACAGAGAATAAAATGACAAAAAGAAGTTGAGGCTTATTACCAAGTGACACAGGAAAAAGGCCCAAACAGACAAAAAAACCAAACCCGTTGCTGCCAAGTCGATTCCGACTCATAGTGACCCTATAGAACAGAGAAGTGCCCCGTAGAGTTTCCAAGGAGCACCTGGTGGATTCAACCTGTCAACCTTATGGTTAGCAGCCGTAGCACTTAACCACTATGCCACCAGGGTTGCCTGGGAAGAGGCCCAGAAGAGTGAAAACGTGTACCATGTGATTTGGAGTGGCAGGAGCCCAGGTTTTGGGGAGGGATTTTCAGTGGAAGGGGCAGTAAGGTGGCTGAGGCTTTTCTCCTGCGTTCTGCTCAGATATTTTGCTATTGGGACCCCTGCTTCCTGTCAGTCAACTTAAGATTTCAGGAAAATGAAAAGTTCTATTCTGAAAGCAGAATGTGATTTTGACAGTGATAATGCTTTGTCATTTATGGTAATTAAATAAATACATTTTTTCCTGAGATCATGTGCATGAACAAGTAGCTACTTCTGGGCTAGAATTTTGAACAGGGTTGTGTTTGTGGGGGACAGGAGTAAAGTTGAGATGGTAAGGTGGGGAAGGAGAGAGGATTGAGAGGATGAATGAGAGAACGGTAGGGAGGAGAGAATTCTGGATACTATGTGTCTTAGTCCGCTATAGGGTTGCTATGAGTTGGAATCAACTCAAAGGCAATGTGTTTGGATTGGGTTGGTGTTTTAGTCTGGGTACTCTAGAGGAGCAAAACCAGTGAAGCATATATAGATATATAGAGAGCATATACAGTATACAGAGAGAGAAATTTACTTTAAGAAAATGGCTTACACAATTGTGGGGTTGGCAAGTCCCAAATCTGTGGGTCAGACGACAGGTTGAAGACCTCTACTGGCTCACATATTTGTAGGGATTGAGGAACGCAAAAACTGCAGGTCAGGCAACAGGCTGGAGGCCTTCGCTGGCTTACTTCCCCAAAACCCGAGGTCAGGCGAAGAGAGGAGTGCAGGGTTGAAAAAAAGAGTGAGCTTTGCCAGAGCATCCATATACACTGGAGGCAGGCCACACTCCCAAGGAAACTCACCTTTCAACTGATTGGCTGCTCATATCAGATCACAAAATGGTAATTACATAGTGTCTGCCAAACCCCTGAGAACCATAGCCTTGCCAAGTTGACACATAATACTAACCATCACACTGTGTGACAGAGTTCTTGATAAAACCTTGGGACACATTCTCTTCAACAATAGAGCCTTGCTGTGCTGCTGCACAGGGCCTACCTGGTTCACTTCACATAAAAAAAAGTGTTTAATAAATACTGGATTACTATCCTAAAGTGAGTACCTTCCTTTACCCCCTTTAAGCGTTCATTTCAAAGTGAGGTAGGCCCTTAGCCTTCTCTGAATTTTTGTCCATCCTTTGCCACCCTTCCCCTGCCCCAACACCTCCTAAGGTTTCACTTCCTATCAAGGCTGAATTAACATTTTTTTCTTTAAATGCTTAACATAATGTCTGGAAAAATTAAATATCAATATATTCTGGCTATTGATGGCGGTGATAATTTATCACTGACTTCTTTCTGTTTTCACTGGATTTTTGAGCCGTTAGTTCTGCTTTCTTGACTTATTCTATTTGTTTTCTGCTTCTTGTTTTTATCCTAATTCTGATTGCTTCCATTAGAGTGCCAAAAATGTTGTCATGATCTCTGGCTAAATCAAGGTCTTCCTTGTTTCTTAGTTCCTTTCTAATAGTCCATTGCAAGGATGCTTTAATCTAAGTGTTACAAAGAGGGAAAAGAATATGTGTCTTATTTTATTTTCCTAAGAGAGATGTAGATGAATTGCTGCTTGCCTAGCAATAATCTGATCCAGTATGAGTGATATTTTGGTTGGCAACTGCAAATTCCACCATTATGTGTGATATTACCTGTCCTACATAATACATCTGATTTAGAATGATTCTGTCCTGTTTTAAGTATGGCGCTCTGAAATTATTTTTTATGTTTTTATAGAGACAATATTCAGCTGGTTTAACACAGCAAACTACTAGATTGTATGTCTCTTCTTTTATTTTTTTTTCTTCTGTTGAATTTGCCCATGATGGGTTCCTAATATACCTGAGTATGTAATTGAAGTCTTGCATAATTAACTTTTCCTGCAGCCCCACTTTTACATCTTCATAAAACTGTTCAGTTCCATGATTTGATTATAAACAGTTCACTGTGATAATATGCCATTTACCTACATGCAACATGAGAATTATCACAGCTTTTAAGAAGGGCAGACATTTAATTCTTCATGATAAATTCCTCACCTCCTAGCTGTGCCGGCTGCAAGAAAGGGCATGCCTCTGACATTCTATTCTATTTCTCATTTATTATCATTATTCTTGTCTTTCAAATTTATTAGTTTATTTAAGAACTAATTTTCTAGTTATCAGAGATGGGAACTTAGAAGCAGGTTCTTCTCGCCCTAGAGTAGCAGACATTCCACAAAGCTACAGACTGAAAAAGTAATAAATTACAACCAAACTTTAATGCTGCCTCTAGTACTCCTAGGCCTCCTGAGCTGCAATGTGAAAGAAAGGGAGAATCTGAATTTAAAGAGTGTTAAGGGTTAGTTTAAGCCTTATTATCCCAGATAGGGTTTGGCTTAATGATCTGTAGAAGAACCATGCTGACAGTCTTCTGGACCTCAGAACATGGGGACCTTTTCAACAGTTTGAAGACAGAAGTGGCTTCTCTCAGTGGGTCTCAGGAGATGCAAATTAATGACATAGATCCTATGCATGTCCTGATGTCTCATGATACACTGGAAGGATGATTGTGGTTGTTGGGTCCTCCCTTTTTGGTGGCCAATTTGGTGTGGTCCTGACTCTCTGAATGGTCAATTTCATTCAGGAGAAAGGCTGTTGAAGCACATTGGGGGTAACAAGGTATCCCAGGTTTATTAAGCTCTTCAGGTACAAACAAGTAGCATCCTCTTATTTACACCTATTTAGTTAAAAGCCAATCTGACTCATGAGCGTCAACTATCACATTAGTGCCTACATTCAAAACACTATGTTATAATCATGTTGCACTAGGCAGCTTTATATCTAAGGCTTTTTACTACTTTAAGGGTCAGTCTGGAGACCAAACAAAGAAACTCTTATTATTTCATGACATTTGGTACCATAGGGGGTGTTCCAAAGGATGCCTACCAAGATCTTAGTGATGTCAGTGTTAATTTTCTAACTCTTAGGAGAAAGATGGTTTTTGGCTTACCCTCATGTTTTGGGATGTACCTTAGGGAACATTAATTTTTGTCTTTTGGACAGAAATATTGGTTTCAGGTTTTTTCACACTAAACTGTACCCATTGTTCAAGTAGACACCGAACTATGAATGTTTTTAATCCATTTGTGCCCAAAGTTTCAGGTTGATACATTTGTAGCTGAAGAGACTGGACCTCTGGTCCTATTCTTTCCTATTTCCTCTACTTAGCTGAATTGCTCTAGGGCAGCTGAAACAGATACCCCTGCCTTGGAAGACATCTCTCCATATGAATCCGTGACAGGGAACTGGAGCCATGAGATTAGTTAATACCTCACATCTCCAAGAGGAAGGAGAAGTCAAATTCGCACCTTGATCAGAACAACTTTGAGCAGGTTGTAGAAAGTTGTGTTCACTTAACTGAACTTTCATGGGTAAGTGTAAGATCACTAAAAAGACAAACTGATTGTGAAGAGAGTTGAATCAAATTATCATATAAAACTCTTACTCTTAAAATAGTCATTATCATTACTCTAGTTGTCTTAAAATTTCTTATTCCTAGAATTTTTTTTTTCTCTTTCTCTTCTTTATTTGACTAATTGTTACATAGGCTTAAGGTCCCAATTCAGGTGTCCCTTCTACCTGGGAACCTGCTATATGATCCCCTACATTTGGGTTAGATGGCCCTTGTATGAGCTCCAACAACTCCATGTATTTCATGTAATTGCTTTCATTGTTCCATTAAAATATCAAATTTGAGCTTACTTGTTGTCTCTTCTACTAGTCTATAAGCTCTATGAGGGCAAGAAGCATGTTTTTTTTTTTTTATGTGTTTTTATTTATTTTTAATTTCTAGAGCCTAGCATGGTGTTGGGCATATGGTACCACCATTTAATTATTTGAATTGAAAGATTTACATGTGCAAATGTAAGAAATGGGCAAGATTCCATGTTCTCTTCGAGAATTGTGTACACGAAGGCCTGGAATTAAATGAGAACTAGAGAGACTGAAGATTTTTATGTATCCCTTTATTATTTTTTATTATAAGAAGGCCTTTGTGTCAGTAGGACACAATGGAATGTTGACAGTGCTGAGAAATTATAGAATATTTCTATTATAGACTAATCTCTTGGCAGAAATGGACAAAAATTGCATAATGTGAATAATAGTTTAAACTATGCAGTTGGGCTATGATTAAATATATTAAGATATGCCTAATAAGATGTCAAATAAGACTTTCCTCTTGCTTCAGAATCAGTATTTAGGATCCCATTATGGAAGACAAAATAGCCCACTTTCAAAAGCCAGACAATTAAGAGGCCCTGCTATTCCAGCTATCATACTTTCTTCCCTTTTTTTTTTTTTTAATGCTGAGAGGGGAAGTGGAGTGTTCTAGTTATGTATTATAAGTAAGAAATGACCCCAAAACTTAGCGGCTTAAAACAACCATTTTATTATTTGTCATATTTACTATAGATGGGGAATTTGGAAAGGGGCTGGCTGGGTGATTCTGGCTCAGGGTCTCTTAACCACTTTCAGTCAGATGGATGACTGAAGTTGGAATAATGGAGGATGGAGCAGTGGGGGGCTGGCCAGGCATTTCTCTCTTTATGTATTCTCAGTACCTCTCCATGTGGTCTCTCTATGCAGGCTAGTTTGAGTTTCTGGAAGCCTCAGAGCAGTCAGACTGCTTACTGGTGGCTCAAGGCTCCAAGCCCAAGTATTCCAGCTAGGGCCACTTTTATGACCTAGCCTCAGAAGTCACATTGTGTCATTTCTGCCATACTCTATTGGATGAAACGGTCACAAAAGTTTGTCTGATTTCAATGGAAAGGGACACAGATCCTGCCTCTCTATTTGATGTCAAACTCACATTATTAAAATAACATGTAGTATAGGAGATACTGGAGCCCTGGCGGCACAGTGGTTAAGAGCTTGGCTCCTAACCAAAAAAAAAAAAAAAAATGTGGCAGTTAGAATCCACCAGCTGCTCCTTGGAAACCCTATGGGGCAGTTCTACTCTCTCCTATAGGGTTACTATGAGTCAGAATCAACTGGATGGCAATGGGATTGGTTTTTTTGGTTTACACGAGCTACTAGATTTGTGGCCACCTTTAGAAAATAGAATCTGTTACAGAGGTCATACTGCCAGACATGGGTCTTTGATCTAAGGAGAATGTTGTGCCTTTTCCTTATGGGGAAGAGGAGAGTGAAGGTCCCTTTTAAGGCCAACATGGCAATGTTTACCAGATCATTACATGCGAAGATTACTTGCCTTCTTATTCCCCAATTAGAAATCTGCTTAGATGAAAAAAACTGTTGCCACTGAGTTGGTTCCGACTCATAGCAACCCTGTAGGACAGAGGAGAACTGCACCAAAGGGTTTCCAAAGAAATTACTGTAGGTTCTTGAGGGGGGAAAGCTTGAGGGAGTTTTTTTTTTTTGTAATTTTTAAAAGACAGACTAATCTGACAGTGGCATAATACAGATAGATTTTAGAGGAGAAGGATTAGAAAAGGTCTAGTTAGGATGCTGTTGCAATATTCTAAATAGGAATTCACAATAACTTGATCCAGAATCATAAAGGTAAAAATAGAATTGGGAGGTAAAAAAGAAATCTGAGAAAAATTTTAAAGGGGGGAAAAAAAAAGATTGATGACCAAATGGAAGTGTGATGGCAGAAATGATAATTCAGAAGGTTCCTTGGAACCATTCCCGAAGCCAACTTTTCAGACAGGGATTGGACTGGACTATAAGACAGAAAATGATACTGGTGAGGAGTGGGCTTCTTGGATCAAGTAGACACATGAGACTATGTGTACAGCTCCTGTCTGGAGAGGAGATGTGAAGGCCAAGTGGGACAGAAACTGGCTGAGTGGACAAGGAAACAGGATGGAGAGAACTAAAGAGACTGAAGAGTTTTATGAAGCTTTTGTGCTGCCTCATTAGGGGGAGAGTTAACTAGGAGTGTGTAACAAGGTGTATATAAGGTTTTGTATGAGAGACTGACTTGATTTGTAAACTTTCACTCAAAGCACAATAAAAAAAATAATAAGAAGAAGATTCCTTGGTTTCTAGCTTAGGGAACTAGAAAAATGTTGGTTGGCATCACCAATAGAAATGTGGAAGTTAGGGAAGGAAAATCTATTTGGGATACCAAGACCATTAATTATTTTGGATTATTGAAGCTGTGGAGTCATGATTTGAAGAGGAAATGTCCTCATAAAAATTGGAAATAGAACATCAGATTAGCCTAATAATGGATGCAGAAAGGATTGCAAGTGGGAGGTTCAGGAGGAACAAGTGGTGCTTTTTTGTTTTTTTAAATGACTTCTTCCACCTGAAGATGCTATCTTTAGAAGGCATGTTGCCATCAAGTCGATTCCGACTCATAGTGACCCCATAGGGCAGAGCAGAATTGCCCCATAGGGTATCCAAGACCGTAATCTTTACCAGAAAGATGTCTACCTGGGTTTTATTGACCATGCAAAGACATTCGACTGTGTGGATCATAACATATTACGTATAACATTGCAAAGAATAGGAATTCCAGAAAACTTAACTGTCCTGCATCGAAGGTGGAGAAAATGTTGACGTTGTCAAGGATTTCATTTTACTTAGATCCACAATCAATGCCCATGGAATCAGCAGTCAAGAAATCAAACGACACATTGCATCGGGCAAATCTGTTGCAAAAGACCTCTTTAAAGTGTTAAAAAGCAAAGTTGAAAAACTAGAAATAGAACTACCATACGATCCAGCAATCCCACTCCTTGGAATATATCCTAGAGAAATAAGAGCCTTTACACAAACAGATATATGCACACCCATGTTCATTGCAGCACTGTTTACAATAGCAAAAAGATGGAAGCAACCAGGGTGCCCATCAACATATGAATGGATAAATAAATTATGGTATATTTATACAATGGAATACTATGCATCGATAAAGAACAACGATGAATCCGTGAAACACTTCATAACATGGAGGAATCTGGAAGGCATTATGCTGAGTGAAATTAGTCAGCTGCAAAAGGACAAATATTGTATGAGACCACTATTACAAGAACTTGAAAAATAGTTTAAACAGGGAAGAAAATAGTCTTTGATAGTTTCGAGAATGGCGAGGGAGGGAAGGAGGGAGAAGGGTTTTCACTAGTTAGATAGTAGATAATAACTATTTTAGGTGAAGGAAAGACAACACACAATACAGGAGAGGTCAACACAACTGGACTGAACCAAAAGCAAAAAAGTTTCCTGAATAAACTGAATGCTTCAAAGGCCAGCATAGCAGGGATGGGGGTTTGGGGATCATGGTTTCAGGGAACATCTAAGTCAATTGGCATAATAAAATCTATTAGGAAAACATTCTGCATCCCACTTTGGAGAGTGGCGTCTGGGGTCTTAAACGCTAGCAAGTGGCCATCTAAGATGCATCAATTGGTCTCAATTCACGTGGAGCAAAGGAAAATGAAGAACACCAAAGACACAAGGTAATTATGAGCCCAAAAGACAGAAAGGGCAACATAAACCAGAGACTACATCAGCCTGAGACCAGGGGAACTAGATGGTGCCCAGCTACAACTGCTTTGACAGGGAACACAACAGAGAACCCCTGAGGGAGCAGCAGAGCAGTGGGATGCAGACCTCAAATTCTCCTAAAAAGACCAGACTTAATGGTCTGACTGAGACTGGAAGGACCCTGGAGGTCATGGTCCCCAGACCTTCTGTTAGCCCAAGACAGGAACCATTCCCAAAGCCAACTCTTCAGACAGGGATTGGACTGGACTATGGGATAGAAAATGACACTGGTGAAGAGTGAGCTTCTTGGATCAAGTAGACACATGAGACTATGTGGGCAGCTCCTGTCTGGAGGGGAGATGAGGGGCCAGAGGGGGTCAGAATCTAGCTGAATGGACATGAAAATAGACAGTGGAGGGAAGGAGCGTGCTCTCTCATTAGGGGGAGAGGAACTAGGAGTATATAGCAAGGAGTATATAAATTTTTGTATGAGAGACTGACTTGATTTGTAAATTTTCACTTAAAGCACAATAAAAGTTAAAAAAAAAGAATAGAGGAAAAAAAAGCAAAGATGTCACTTTGAAGACTAAGCTGTGTCTGGACCAAGCCATGGTGTTCTCAATTGCCTTATTTGCATGTGAACACTGGACAATGAATAAGGAAGACCGAAGAACAACTGATGCCTTTGCCTTTGAAACATGGTGTTGGTGAAAACCAAAACCAAACCCTTTGGTGGAGTCCATTCAGACTACAGCCACTGTATAGGACAGAGCAGAAATGCCCCATGGAGTTTCCAAGGAGCACCTGGTAGATTCGAACTGCTGACCTTTGGTTAAGCAGTGTTGGTGAAGAACACTGAATATTCCATGAACTGCCAGAGGAACAAACAAAATCTGGTTTAAAAGAAGTACAGCCAGAATGCTCCTTAGAAGCAAGGATGGTGAGACTTTGTCTTACGTATTTTGGACATGTTATCAGGAGGGACCAGTCCCTGGAGAAGGATATCATGCTTGGGAAGGCAGAAGGTCAGAGAAGAAGAGGAAGGCCCTCAACAAGATGAATTGACATGGTGGCTGCAACAATGGGCTCAAACATGGCAACAGTTGTGAGGATAGCATAGGACAAGGCAGTGTTTTGTCCTGTTGTACATGGGTCTCTATGAGTCAGAATTGACTTCATGGCATCTAATAACAACAATCTTTGTGGAAGCAGGCTGCCACATCTTTCTCCCGAGAGAACCATCAACCTTTCAGTTAGCAGCCAAGGGCTTAACCACTGCACCATCAGGGCTCCTTTGTCTTTAGAAGAGAAAGGAGTAAATAGGAATAGAGCAGTTGGCTATCCAGACGGTGTCAAAGAAAAAAGTGTGATTTGATTTCTGTACCATGGTTTAAGATCCTGGAACTGATGATGTGTTTTTGGCAAGGAACAAGTAGTATGTTTGAGGACAACAAATGGGTTTGGCTGGAGAACCAAGGCCATGCACAAGACAGACTTTTTTTTTTTTCCTTCAATGGAGAGGGGAAGAATCGTTATCAAGGAGAAAGGAAAAGTTCTAAGAGATAGAGAAAGAGAAAGAACAGCATGGACAAACAGGTCTAAAAGAAAGAGTAACATTGTAGGAGATACCCAGTATTTCATAATTACAGGTAAAAAAGTCAAATTCATGACTAGTGTTTATTGAGAGTTTATGCCAGCATTGTGCCAAGTTCTTTGTATGCATTATCTCATTTAATCTTTACAACAACTTTACTTTCTTTCCCACTCAACAAAATGTAGTGGAGATCTTTCCATGTCAATAAAGATCTAAGTTGTTGTTTTTAATGGATGCATAGCATATTATTCCATTGTATGCATTGCAGTAAACTGCAAGGAACTCTCCCGGGCCTACATTTTCCCAGTTTTTATATATTCTCTTTTTCTTAAAGTAACAGATGAAGATTTTATTATACTTTTTAATTTCTGAACAATGTCACAGGATTCAGAAATAAAAATGTAAAAAAGTATACAGTAAACAGGTTTTCTCCCATTCCTTTTCCCTGTGCCACCCCAACCACTATTAGTTTCTGCTGTATTTTTCCATAATTTCTTTATGTTATATAAGCAAATATAAATATATATTCTATGTTTTTCCTTTTTTTTTTTAACACAGAAGGTAAAAATCATCTTGTGATCATCTCTTTAGAGTAAAATCTTAGAAGTGGTACTGCTGAATTAAAGGGGAGTTTCAGTTAAAATCTTAGGAGCCCTAGTGGTGCAGTGGTTAAGCAGGCAGTTTCTAATTGAAAGGTTAGTGGTTCAAAACCACCAGGCACTCCATGGGACGTAGGTGAGGCAGTCAGCTTCCGTAAAGATTACAGCCTTGGAAACCCCATTCTATTCTGTCATATAAGATCGCTATGAGTGGGAATTCACTCTACAGTCGGTTTTGTTTGGTTTGGTGTTCAGTTAAAATCTTAAGGTTGCTGTTTGCTGTCAAGTGGATTCCCACTCATAGTGATGCTTACATATTGCCAACTGCCCATCCGAAAGGTTGTAAAATTTATATTCCCACAACAATGCATTAATGTTACTAAATTTATTTTATTTTACTTATTTTCTAATTTCAGTACATAGCTTTGTCAGTTTGTCGTACTGTAGTGGTTTGTATTTTGCTGTGACACTAGAGGCTGTGCTACTGGTATTCAAATACCAGCTGGGTCACCTATGGTAGACAGGTTTCAGCTGAACTTCTAGACTAAGACAGACTAGGAAGAAGGACCTGGTGGTCTACTTCTGACAAAAAAAAAAAAAAAAGCCCAGTGAAAAGCTTATGAATAGCAGCAGAACGTTGTCTGATATACTGCCAGAAGTGGGCCTCTCAGGTTAGAAGGCACTCACAATACACTGGAGAAGAACTGCCTCCTCAAAGTAGAGTTGATGAGTACAGTGAAGTCATCAGGACCTTCATTTGCTGATGTGGCATGACTCAAAATGAGCAGAAACAGTTGCAAACATCCATTAATAACAGGAATGTGGAATGTATGAAATATGAACCTAGGAAAATTGGAAATCATCAAAAATGAAATGGAATGCATGAACATTGATATCCTAGGCACTAGTGAACTGAAATGGATTGGTATTGGCCATTTTGAATTGGACAATCATATGGTCTACTATGCTGGGAATGACAAACTAAAGAGGAATGACGTTGCATTCATTGTTACAAAGAACATTTCGAGATCTATCCTGAAGTACAACTCTGTCAGTGATGGAATAATATTCACGCATCTACAAGGACGACCACTTAATACAACTGTTATTCATATTTATGCACGAACCACTAAGGCCAAAGATGAAGAAACTGAAGATTTTTACCAAGTTCTGCAGTCTGAAATTGATCAAACGTGCAATCAAGATGCATTAATAATTACTGGTGATTGGAATGTGAAAGATGGAAACAAAGTAGGATCAGTACTTGAAAAATATAAAAAAGCTATGTTGGAGATTGCATGATAGAATTTTGCAAATACCATTTTTCAACAACGTAACCATTGATTATACATGTGGACCTCACCAGATGAAATACATAGGAATCAAATCAACTACATCCTTGGAAAGAGATGATGGAAAAACTCAGTATCTTCAGTCAGAACAAGGCCAAGGGGCAGACTGTAAAACAGACCATCAATTGCTCATATGCAAGTTCAAGTTGAAACTGAACAAAATTAGAACAAGTCCATGACAGCCAAAGTACGACCTTGAGTATATCCCACCTGAATTTAGAGAACATCTCAGAAATAGATTTGATGCATTGAACACTAATGGCCGAAGACCAGACAAGTTGTGGAATGACATCATACATGAAGAAAGCAAGAGGGTATTAAAAAGATAGAAAAGAAAGAAAAGACCAAGACGAATGTCAGAAGAGACTCTGAAAATTGCTTTGTAGTAAAGTGAAAGGAATAAATGATGAAGTAAAAGAGCTGAACAGAAGATTTCAAAGAGTGACTTGAGAGAACAAAGTAAAGTATTATAATGACATGAACTAGAGTTAGAGAACCAAAAGGGAAGCACATGCTTGGCATTTCTCAAATTGTAAGAACTGAAGAGAAAACTCAAGCCTCAAGTTGCAATATTGAAGGATTCTACGGGGAAAATATTAAACAACACAGGAAGCATCAAAAGAAGATAGAAGGAATACACGGAGTCGACTTTCAACCATTTCAGGAGGTAGCATATGATCAAGAACTGATGGTACTGAAGGAAGAAGCCCAAGCTGCACTGAAGAGATTGGTAAGAAACAAGGCTCCAGGAAGTGATGTATTCCACCAATTGAGATGTTTCAGCAAATGGATACAGCACTGGAAGTGCTCGCTTGTCTATGCCAAATTCATATTTATGTCTATTTCAAAGAAAGATGACCATACAGAATGCGGAAATTATCAAACAATATCATTAATATCACACACAAGTAAAATTTTGCTGAAGATCATTCAAAAGCAGTTGCAGCAGTGCATTGACAAGGAACTGCTAGAAATTCAAGCCGGATTCAGAAGAGGATGCAGAACAAAGGCTATCACTACTGATGTCAGATGGATCTTGGCCAAAAGCAGAGAATACCAGAAAGATGTTTACCTGTGTTTTACTGACTACGCAAAGGCATTTGACTGTGTGAATCATAACAAATTATAGATGACATTGCGAAGAATGGGAATTCCAGAACAATTAATTACACTCATGAGGAACCTGTACATAGACCAAGAGGCAGTCATTCCAACAGAACAAGGGGATACTGTGTGGTTTAAAGTCAGGAAAGGTGTTTGTCAGGGTTGTATTCTTTCACCATACTTACTCAATCTGTGTGCTGAGCAAATAATTTGAAAAGTTGGACTATACGAAGAAGAACTCGGCACCAGGATTGGAGGATGAATCATTAACAACCTGCGTCATGCAGATGATACAACCTTGTTTACTGAAACTGAAGAGGACTTGAGTCGGAATCGACTCAACTGCAACCGGTTTGGTTCTTGGTTTGAAGCACTTATTGATGAAGATCAAAGACCACAGCCTTCAGTATGGATTACACCTCAACATAAAGAAAACAAAAATCCTCACAACTGGACCAACAGGCAACATCATGATAAGTGGAGAAAAGACTGACGCTGCCAAGGATTTCATTTTACTTGGATCCACAATCAATACTCATGGAAGCAGGAGCCAAGAAATCAAACCACGCATTGCATTGGGTGAATCTCTGCAAAGGACCTCTTTAAAAAAACACTTTAAAGATGTCACTTTGAGGACTAAGGTGTGCCTGACCTGAGCTACGGTGTTTTCAATCGTCTCATATCCACGAGAAAGCTGGACAATGACTAAATAAGACAGAGGAATAACTGATGCCATTGAATTATGATGTTGGTGAAGAATATTGAAAATATCATGGGCTGCCAGAAGAATGAACAAATCTGTCTTGGAAGAAGTACAGCCAGAATGCTCCTCAGAAGCAAGGATAGCAAGATTTTGTCTCACATACTTTGGACATGTTATCGGAAAGGACCAACCTCTGGAGAAGGACATCAAGCTTGGTAAAGTGGAGGGTCAACAAAAAAGAGGAAGTCCCTGAATAAGAAGGATTAACACAGTGGCTGCAATAATAGGCTCATGCATAACAACGATTATGAGGATGGTGCAGAAAACGGCCAGTGTTTCATTCTGTTGTACATTGGGTCGCTATGGGTCGGAACGGACTCAACAGTACCTAATAACAACAACCTGGAAATTTTGGGAGGCTAGGTTAAATGAAAAAACAAACAAACTGTAATTTTTAATATAAGGTTAATTCTGGTATTGTATAGAACTGATTATACAAAAAACTTTGCACTTATCCATTTAATTTATAACTTAGACGAATGTACATAATGAGAAGGAAAGGTATGGTCCAAGTTATTTACTTTTTTGTGTTTTTCTTGTTGATGGGTGGGGAGATAGGTAGAAGTGAAAATATGGAAAAATATCGGTTCATGAACTAAAGATGGTAAATAGAACTAAATGGGGCAAAGAATGAGAAATAGGGGCAGACTTAACCTGGGAGTGAAAAAAGTTGGATAACACCATTGGGCTGCATACATCTCATAAAGCATATTGCCCGATCATCTTTTCCTATTACTTTTTCAAAGACTCCTGTGAATCTGCTGATTGCAGAATCCCTGGTGGTATACTGGTTAAAGTAATCGACTGCTAACCAAAAGGTTGGTGGTTTGAAATCACTAGCAGCTATTTGGGAGAAAGATGTGGCAGTCTGCTTCCATAGAGATTTACAGCCTTGGAAACTCTATGGGTCACTATGAGTCAGAATCAACTTGATGTCAGTGGGTTTTTTGTTTTTTGGTTACAATCTCTATTTTTCATCATTGAATTGGGACATATAATAGAGATTACATTTTTCCCATTGAATTAATATGTGTACTTGTCTTTTTTAAAAATAGATTATCGGAAGAAATGGATACTTCTCCCTCCAAAAGCTATCCTGTTAAAAAACGGGTGAAAATACATCCCAACACAGTGATGGTGAAATATAGTTCCCATTATCCTCAACCTGGGGATGATGGATATGAAGAAATCAATGAAGATTATGGAAATTTTATGGAAGAAAATCCAAAGAAAGGCCTGCTGAGTGAAGTGAAAAGAAAAGGAAGAACTTTCTTTGGAACCATGGACACCCGACCCCCACCAACAGAAGACACAGAGACCAATGAGATTGGACAATTCCAGAGCTTTGCAGAAAAAAATATTTTTCAGTTTAGAAAAATGTGGATAGTGCTATTTGGATCTGCTCTGGCTCATGGATGTGTAGCTCTTATCACTAGGCTTGTTTCTGATCGTTCTAAAGTTCCATCTCTAGAACTGATTTTTATCCGTTCTGTCTTGCAGGTGTTATCTGTGTTAGTTGTGTGTTATTACCAGGAGGCTCCTTTTGGACCCAGTGGATACAGATTACGACTCTTCTTTTATGGTGTATGTAACGTCATCTCTATCACCTGTGCTTATACATCTTTTTCAATAGTTCCTCCCAGCAATGGGACCACTATGTGGAGAGCCACAACCACAGTCTTCAGCGCCATTTTGGCTTTTTTACTTGTAGATGAGAAAATGGCTTATGTTGATATGGCTACAGTTGTTTGCAGCATCTTAGGTGTTTGTCTTGTCATGATTCCCAACATTGTTGATGAAGATAATTCTTTGTTAAATGCCTGGAAAGAAGCTTTTGGGTACACTATGACTGTGATGGCTGGACTGACCACTGCTCTTTCCATGATAGTATACAGATCCATCAGGGAGAAGATCAGCATGTGGACTGCCCTGTTTACCTTTGGCTGGACTGGGACAGTCTGGGGTGTATCTACCATGTTCATTCTTCAAGAACCCATTATCCCATTAGATGGAGAAACCTGGAGTTATCTCATTGCTTTATGCATCTGTTCTACTGCAGCATTCTTAGGAGTTTATTATGCCTTAGACAAATTCCATCCAGCTTTGGTCAGCACAGTACAGCATCTAGAGATTGTGGTGGCTATGGTCTTGCAACTTCTAGTGTTACATATATTCCCTAGTGTCTATGATGTCTTTGGAGGAATAATCATTATGATTAGTGTTTTTGTCCTTGCTGGCTATAAGCTTTACTGGAGAAATTTAAGAAGGCAGGATTATCAGGAAATACTAGACTCTCCTATTAAATGAATACTTGATTATCATTATCTTATTAATGTTTATTATATGTATACTGCCCTTTAATGTTCACCTATGTCTTTTGTATAATTGACAGTGCTATATAATATATAGTATCTGCAGATGAAGAAAAATTTATTCTAGTCGAGTATATTCAAATACAGATAATAAATACGTGAAATGTCATGGACCTGGTATCTTTACTCTTAATAACAAAAAGGTAATTACGGTAAAAGGGGAGTGTTAACCTCCATCACTAAAGAACACAAGATTTGAAGATTGG
Organism: Loxodonta africana; assembly: GCF_030014295.1. Classification (NCBI taxonomy): domain Eukaryota; kingdom Metazoa; phylum Chordata; class Mammalia; order Proboscidea; family Elephantidae; genus Loxodonta; species Loxodonta africana. Next base: position 41,371,522 of record NC_087367.1, on the reverse strand, counting down.
TGGTTCTAAAGTTCAAAAAGTAGAAAAATTTTCATGCCTAGTGTTCTACAAATGTTCAGCAAAAATTCTTCAATATTAGAAAATCTTCATTTGTGAAATGTACACTATAAGGTGGAATCCTGAATACCAAACCTTGGGTTGGGGTAAGGGAGCTTGAATCAAGGCATGAAAAGAGGGAACAAAGGCAAGAAGCTGGTTTTTCAGTGACAGTGGTATCCTAGATTAGAACAGGGAATTGGTCTTTCCCTTGCTATAGCCACATTAGGTAATCCATAGGAAATAGAGGTAGGGTGATAATGACTGGATTCTTCCCAGCCCTACTTAGTCCAGGCCATTTTATACCTGATGGTTGGAGCAGGGTCTGCTTATTCTCAGATGTACAGATCTCTTCTAAAACTGTCCTCGTTTATGATTTTTTATATGTGTGGAAAAAAAATTTTTTTTTTTTATATGTGTGAGCCCCCACGTGTCTGTCAGTTTGTCGTACTGTGAGGGCTTGTGTGTTGCTGTGATGCTGGAAGCTCGAGAAGACAAAGTAAAGTATTATAACGATATGTGCAAAGAGCTGGAGATGGCAAACCAAAAGGGAAGAACACGCTCAGCGTTTCTCAAGCTGAAAGAACTGAAGAAAAAATTCAAGCCTCGAGCTGCAATAGTGAAGGATTCCATAGGGAAAATATTAAACGACACAGGACGCATCAAAACAAGATGGAAGGAATATACAGAGTCATTATACCAAAAAGAATTAGTCGATATTCAACCATTTCAAGAAATGGCATATGATCAGGAACCGATGGTACTGAAGGAAGAAGTCCAAGCTGCTCTGAAGGCACTGGTGAAAAACAAGGCTGCAGGAATTGATGGAATATCAATTGAGATGTTTCAACAAATAGATGCAGCACTGGAGGTGCTCACTCGTCTATGCCAAGAAATATAGAAGACAGCTTCCTGGCCAACTGACTGGAAGAGAGCCATATTTATGCCTATTCCCAAGAAAGGTGATCCAACTGAATGTGGAAATTATAGAACAATGTCATTAATATCACAGGCAAGCAAAATTTTGCTGAAGATCATTCAAAAACGGCTGTAGCAGTATATCGACAGGGAACTGTCGTGGAACCACGGATATCATTGCTGATGTCAGATGGATCCTGGCTGAAAGCAGAGAATACCAGAAGGATGTTTACCTGTGTTTTACTGACTATGAAAAGGCATTCGACTGAGTGGATCATAACAAACTATGGATAACACCGCGAAGAATGGGAATTCCAGAACATTTAATTTTGCTCATGAGGAATCTTTAGATAGATCAAGAGGCAGTTGTTCGGATAGAACAAGGGGATACTGATTGGTTTAAAGTCAGGAAAGGTGTGCGTCAGGGTTGTATTCTTTCACCATACCTATTTAATCTGTATACTGAACAAATAATCTGAGAAGCTCGACTATACGAAGAACAGGGCATCAGCATTGGAGGAAGACTCATTAACAACCTGTGTTATGCAGATGACACAACCTTGCTTGTTGAAAGTGAAGAGGACTTGAAGCACTTACTAATGAAGATCAAAGACCACAGTCTTCAGTATGGATTACACCCGAACATAAAGAAAACAAAAATCCTCAAAACTGGACCAATGAGCAACATCATGATAAGGGGAGAAAAGATTGAAGTTGTCAAGGATTTCATTTTACTTGGATCCACAATCAACAGCCATGGAAGCAGCAGTCAGGAAATCAAAAGACGCATTGCATTGGGCAAATCTGCTGCAAAGGACCTCTTCAAAGTGTTGAAGAGCAAAGATGTCACTCTGAAGACTAAGGTGCGCCCGACCCAAGCCATGGTATTTTCAATCACATCATATGCATGTGAAAGCTGGACAATGAATAAGGAAGACCGAAGAAGAGTTGATGCCTTTGAATTGTGGTGTTGGCGAAGAATATTGAATATATCATGGACTGCCAAAAGAATGAACAAATCTGTCTTGGAAGAAGTGCGGCCAGAATGCTCCTCAGAGGCAAGGATAGCGAGACTGCGTCTTACATACTTTGGACATGTTGTCAGGAGGGCTCAGTCCCTGGAGAAGGACATCATGCTTGGCAGAGTACAGGGTCAGTGGAAAAGAGGAAGACCCTCAACAAGGTGGATTGACACAGTGGCTGCAACAATGAGCTCAAGCATAACAACGATTGTAAGGATGGCGCAGGACCGGGCAGTGTTTCATTCTGTTGTGCACAGGGTCGCTATGAGTTGGAACCGACTCGACGGCACCTAACAACAACAACATACGTGTGAGCTATAATAAAGGTACTCCTTACCACTGAAAAAGATACTAGTAGTAATCAGAGTACACCAGAAAATTGATATGACATGGTATCCTGAGATTCTTAAAAAAAAAAAAATCCTATCAATAAAGTGGCACTAGCTAAATTTGGGCCATTCTTACTAATTTAGCACAAATGTTGATATGATACTGGTTATTAAGGTATTGTCTTTCAGCTCCCAGTTCATCCTTCTATGCTTCCCTCTGTGACTTTATTATGGCTTAGACTTTGCAAAGACTTTTCCTATGCCAACTGGTGTCTCACTAGGTTCCACTAATAAAGGGCATTAGAGATAACTGGAAGGCAGGAGAAAGGGAGAAGGGAATTCCTTTTTTCTGCTTGCTTGCAGTTCCTGTCACTGTTAACCCAGCAATAAGCCCTCTGTTCCAGCAGCAGCAATTGGCTCCAGCCTTGAGCTTCTTTTGGCATCTCTTCTCCACCAAACTAACCTTACCCATATGCCTTTCATACGTAATAGGTCTAGGTGGACAGCATCCCTTCCACAGGGGTCTGAGTGCCAGCTCAGTAGGGTCATTACTCTGAGCTTCTGAGACCTGATCATCCAACCTCTTCCCCTTTTTCACTAGCTGTAGGGGTGGTAGCTGCTCTGTACGTTTACCCCCTCTGAGCTTCCTCAGTGTCCCCTTTTTGATTTTTTAGTCCATCAACACCCAATACTAAATCCTCTCTGTTGTAACATGCTGTGATTTCTGTTTTCCTGACTGCTGTGCTATGGTTGCTATGAGTTGTAATCAACTTGATGGCAACAGGTTTGGTTTTGGTTTATGCTTTGGGACAATGTCAACATTCAAAATTTTTCAGGGATGCAGGGCAGAGAGAAGGAGCATGCTGTCTCATTACAGAGAGAGCAACTAGGAGTATGTTATTTTACAATGCATACGTAGCAAGGCGTATATAAATTTTTGTATGAAAGACTGACTTGATTTGTAAACTCTTACTGAAAGCACAATAAAAATTTTTTTTTTTCAGGGATTACAGGACACTGGCTTTCAATAGAAATTATCCAAATTGTATCAGAGAAAGAAAAAAAAAGTTAAAAAACAAAAACAGAGCCTGAATAAACCTGTACTAAATATTAAGAGGTCCAGCATAAGCGTAACTGTAGTCCTAGAAAAAGAAAGAGAGAGAATGAGGCAGAAAAATTTTTTGAAGAACTACTGGCCAGTACTTTTCAAATTTGATTAAAAAAAAAAAAAAAAAAGCAACCACAGATCCAGGGAACTCAGTGAGCCCCAAGCAGGATAGGTACAAAGAAAACCATACCTAGAAATATCATAGTTTAACTTCTGATAAACAGAGATAAAGAAAAAAATCCTCAGAGCAGCCAGAGAAAAAGATTTGAGATATTGAGAAACAATGATAAAAATTACAGCTACTTCACATCGGAAATAATGGAAGCCAGAAAACAACAGAATGACAAAGTACTTGCTTTATATGCTGGAAGAAAACCTTTTGTTTCTCGTTGCCTACAGGATAAAGTCTTTAATTTGTCACCCATGGTTTTCCAGGACCTGGCTATTGCTTGCATGCCTAGTCACTCTGCTCCAGCAATAATCTACTACTGTTTAGTGGCTTTTTTTTCCCCCCATGCAGGCCTCTCTACCTGGAAAGCCCTTCTCTTTTTTCCCTAGATTAATTGATGGACTAGCCTAACCACACAACTTCCATCTCCCTCTGGTTTAACATCCCTGTCTGTATCTATTGTCTTTATTATATTAATGATAAATACCAGTTTGAATCTTATTTTCCAAAATTGGATTGAGCTCCTTGAAGATAGGGGCAGATCTTTAGATCTCTAAAACCTATTGTAGTGCTTACCAAAGTGGACCCTCGATAAATCTTTGTTGAATGAATTCCCATAAAAGTCTAATAATACTCAATCCAGAAATTAGGTTTAGTTACCAGGGTCCACTGACTAATTTGGATACTTTATAGTTGACCCTATGATTAATTAGTTACCTCTTGATTAGAGTTAGGGCTTTTTTGTTCTAAACATTCCTGCCTGACAGTGATATTAAACCAGATTATTCTCTATAGTCACTTCTAAGTATAAATTATAAATACTTTCCTGGGAAAGGCCTTGAGACGTAGAGGCTCATTTTTCCATTTCTTGTCTTCCCAAATCCTTTTGGGAATTAATGAAGTGAGTTGCCTGCATGTTTTTATTCCCAGAAACAGGTTAGCTACCCAAATCCCAAACTTCACCTCCAGTGTGTAGGTCATTTGTCTTGACCTAAATTTTGTTGTTGCCTGATTCTGGCTAGTCCCTGGTCCACTCAGTACTGATCAGCAAGGATGATTTTTACTTTTGGTTTTGAGTTCCACTGTAAAAGAGGAAGAAGCCCCCATGTACATATTTATGTTTAGAAACTGAAGAGACAGAATGTGTGAAAGAAAGTCTCTGGGGCAATTCCCACCCTATGAGAATTTGGACTCCATTCCTTTTAAGTATGCCATACTGGAATTTCACACATAATTTTTCTATCTACCCTTCCATCCTATGCTTTCTTCTTTTATTGATGTTTCCTTATTTTTCCTTTTTGATTCCTCTTTTCCATATATATCTTGAGTTTTTTTTTTTTTTTGAGAGTTCCTGGGAAGAATGAGTAATGAGGGAGATTAAAGAAGGAACATTAAAAGAAAAAAAACATGTTCACAGGGAACTGAAACCCTTTTGTGAAAAAGCAGTTTTAAGGTCTCTCTTCCTTGCAATTGCTTCTTATATTGCTTGAATAGGTGGTAAAGAGCAGTAGAAGTCGAGAGATCTGGATCAAAATCTTGTGAAGACGTTACTGGCCCATTCAAAATACAGATTGCCTTACAAAATAAAATCCAATTTTATGACTTCAGCATAATTTTCTAGAATTATCTTCCCCACTTCAGGTAGTATAAGCCACTTGAAGGCAAGGACTATATTTTACCTTAGTATTTTTTTTTTTTATTTTTATTCACACCTCTTTCTGCATCACGTGTTAAATATGTAACAAGAATTGAGTTGAGTCTGGTCTGCCAACAGTTCACTGTGTGGTTATGGATAAATCATGTTAAGCTCTGGACAAATCATTTCTCCAGCTGCAAAAATGAATATAATATCTCAACCTACAAACTTCGTAAGATGTATCAACCAATAAGAAAGCCATGATATAACAAAATGTGTGAAGAAAACTTTCTGCATCCCACTTTGGTGAGAGGCATCTGGAGTCTTAAATGCTAGCAAGCGGCCATCTAAGATACATCAATTGGTCTCAACCTACTTGGAGCAAAGGAGAATGAAGAACACCAAAAACATGTGGTAAAGATGAGACCAAGAGACAGAAAGGGCCACATAAACCAGAGACTCCATCAACCTGAGAATGGAAGAACTAGATGGTGCCCGGCTACCACCGATGACTGCCCTGGCAGGGCACACAACAGAGAATCCCTGATGGAGCAAGCGAACAGTGGGATGCAGATCTCAAATTCTCATAAAAAGACCAGGCTTAATGGCCTGACTGAGACTAGAGGGATCCTGTCAGGGTCCCCGGACCCTTTGTTAGCCCAAGGTTGGAACCATTCCCAAAGCCAACTCTACAGACAGGGGTTGGACTGGACTATAAGACAGACAATGATACTGGTGAGGTGTGTGTAACTTTTCGTATGAGAGACTGACTTGATTTGTAAACTTTCATCTAAAGCACAGTAAATAAACTAAAAAACAAAAAGAAAGCCAGGATAAAATACGCAAAGTTATTTAGACCCTTAGAATGAATCCAAAATTTACTTGCTTTCTTCATTTTGGATGCTAATAATGGGATGTAGACATAGTGTAGCTGTTGCTGAGTTACATGGTCTTCTTGCCTCAGCCAGCTTGAAGCCAGGAAGGGGTCATAGGTGATTTGTGCTTGACCCTGTGATCCTACATATGGCAGGCAAACCACATGCATCCATCAGCGCTCACAGGAATCATTTTGAAGTTGAACGGTTAAATACTGATAATTACTGTGGACTCAGGATTTATAGTCAAGGCCAGGATTAAAGGAGGAGGGAGAAGATGTATTAATGCTTTAATTATGTATTGCCCATCTATCACATGCTAGGCACTGGGTGAAATCGGAACAAACACTGACATGGTTCCTGACCTAATGGAGCTTACAGCTTAGGTAAGGATACGGGCAAACTATTTCAACAGTTCTGATGGGGAAAGTACCTGTGTTCGGAGAAAGGTACCTAGCCCTGCAGGTTTCCCCAAGGAGGGAAAGTAAACTAAGCCACATAGACAGTTAGGAAGGGAAGGCAGGCTATGGAGTTTTGCAGTGCCGGCGTGGGGAAGAGCTAATTTATTAACCACCCAGCAGATGGCTGGGGCAGGGCCGCTAAGAATGGCAGCTCGCTCAGGTCACTGCCTTCATAGCACGGCTACTGCAGCCGAGACTGGAAGCAGCCTGCGCACCAGGGCACTTGGAAGGCCCCAAGACCCGGTCTATGGCTCAAACGTAAGCATGTGGCTTACATTTTTCTCCCAGGTCCTCGTTTCCTGGCCTTTTTGTTTTTTTGTCGCTTTGGTCTAAACTCGGGAAGCCGTCATATTCGCTGTGGGGTCGTACCTGCGGCGCTGAGGAGGGAGACTTAAAGTCGTCATTCGAGAAGTTCGGAGTGCAGAAAAAGAGTTTGAAAATAGGATTCGTAACGTCTGCTCTTCCCCGCCTCTCAGCCTCAGCTCACTCCGCTGCCGGCACAGCGCCTGATTGATAGGGGAGTCTGCCCAATCCCAGCGCCGCACCGATTGCTACCGAGGCAGGGGAGGGAGGGAAGGGGACTGAGCCTATCAGATTGGGCCGAGAGGGCCTTCTTTCGCCCGCGCACAACGCCCATCGCCTCGGGGCCAGTCAGCGCCCCGCCTCGCCCGCCCGCCGGCCGCCCGCCCGCCGGCCGCGCGCCCCGCCCCGCCCCTCTCCGAGACCGACCCGCGGAGGAGCGCAGGCCTCGTGCCGTAACGGCCATCGCGGCGGCCGCCGTGTCGTCCAGCTGCGATCGTCAGGTGAGCCGGAGCCGCCCGGGCCGGCAGAGGAAAGGTGAGGCGGCCTTGCCGGCAGGTGGACACGTACACAGTTTCATTTCCCCTGTCGGTCCACGTAGCTGGTTACTCACTGCGTCGCTTCCTCTTCCCCAGTGAAGTTACCTCCGGGGGCGCCGTCTGCCGGCCCGGAGCGGGCAGAGCCGGAGGGGGCGGGGAGGCAGCTAGGCCCGGCCCGGGCGTTTGCACCCGACTCCGCGCCACCGTCGGGCCCCGCGGCCCCGCGGCCTCGCTGCCCGCCTCCGGGGCGTCGCGCCGGGGTGAGCGCCTGCGAGGCTTTGAGGTCGGTGTGCGGCGCGCTCCCTTCCGTGTCTTATTTTTCTTCTGAAAAAATCTTGTTGCCCGTTGTGTGCGTAACCGACGCGGGGAAGACAGGGACACGGCGGAGAAGGGAAGGACAGGGAGCCGTGCCCAGGGCCGAGGGTGGACATCTTCTGGACGCGCCCTCTGCAACCCCCTCCCCCACCCCCCCCCGGTCGTCGTCTTTCTCGGGAAACGTGGATTAAAAAAAAAATCGCATGAACCTGTTTTAGGTTTCGTATGCGATTGCTTGGGCTTTAAGCCTTTGACTTCAGTTGTAATATATCCGCTAAAAAAATTATCTTGATAGCTTGGTTGTGTAGCCTTTTATTTGTTTCCATAAAAGTTGAATTCGGCGTTAGAAGCTCTGGAAGCGGGGTTTTGTTTGGGAGCTGAGAACCATAACATAGGCGCCCAAAGTCGAGCTGACGTACTGAAGTCACCTTAATTCATTCTACCCGTTATTTTAGGTGAGAAGCCATAGGAGTTAGGAAAGAAATAATTGAGCTTGAGAATTTTCTAACCCCATGATTGCGGAGGTTGGGGGTGGGGCACAAAAGACGCTTACTGTCTGGTCTAAACGCGTGTTGCGAGAGATACTCTCTTTTAAACCTTATGTTGATAAATTATGAAAAACCCATCGTTAACGATTTATCAGACATCTGAAAAGCACTGTGCTTAAAATCACAACCTTCAGTGAGGTGAAATAAATGGGGAAATAATCCAAGAAGAATTTTTTTTCCGTCTTGTAATTGTAAATAGTATGAAGTTTTAAACTAGGAGTGTTTCACAAATTGATAGTAGCGCAATAAATAGTTCAATTCCTTCTTTTTTTTTAAATACTGTGTTTTAGGTGAAATTTTGCGGAACAAATTAGGTTCCCCTTTAACAATTTTCATACAAATTGTTCCCTGCCATTGGTTACAGTTTTTACAATGTGTCAGCATCCTAAGTATTCCATTGTTTGTTCTGTTTCCTTTGATCTAGCTTCCCTTCCTCTACTTGCCTACTCATCTTTGCTTTTGGTTAAAAGTTGACCGTTTGGTCTCATATAGTTAATTGTTTAAGGGAGCACATTACTCATGTGTCATACTGTTTATTTTATAAGCCAACCTGTTATTTGGCTGAAAGGTGACCTGCAGAAAAAGCTTCAGTTCCAAGTTCAAAGGGTTTTAGAGACCCATAGTTGTGTCTTCGATGGCTACTAAAAAGCTTTTAAGATCCCAGATACTAACGTCATCTCTGTGAACTATGTTATGCCAGTTGACTAAATTGTCCCCCAAGAGTATGGCCCTAAGCCCTTTGACGCCTTTGTAACCGTGCCCCCATGTGGTTTGTTTTTAGAAAAACCAAAAGAACTCCATTGCCATCAGTTGATGCCGACTCAAAGTGACCCTATAGGACAGAGTAGAACTGCCCAATAGGGTTTCCAAGGAGTGGCTGATAGATTTGAACTGTCATCCTTTTGGTTAGCAGCCTGAGCTCTTAACCACTGTGCCACCAGGGCTCCTGGTTTGTTTCATATGTGGATATATATGTGGCTATATATTTTTTATATATGCAGCACACACAAACGTGTATATACCTATGCCTACAGATACACCTGTACCTGCACGTACATTTACTTGAGTATGCTTTCCTAAACACATAATGCATCTATAGCTGCTGTCATGGATTGAATTATGTCCCCCCAAAAATGTGTGTATCAGTTTGGCTAGGCCTTGATTCCTGGTGTTGTGTGATTTTCCTGTATGATGTAAATCCTGCCTCTGTGATGTTAATGAGGAAGGATGGGCAGCAGTTGTGTTAGTGAGGCAGGACTCAATCTGAAGATTGGATTGTATCTTGAGGCAATCTCTTGAGATATAAAAGAAAGAAGGGAGCAGAGACAGGGGGACCTTATACCACCAAGAAAGCAGTGCCGGGAGAAGAGCACATCTTTTAGACCTGGGGTCCCTGCGCTGAGAAGCTCCTTCTCAGGGGAAGATTGATGAGAAGGCCGACAGAGAGAGAAAATGTCCTGGAGCTGACACTCTGAATTTGGACTTTTAGCCTACTTTACAGTGAGAAAATAAACTCTTTGTTAAAGCCATCCACTTGTGTTATTTCTGTTACAACACACTAGATGACTAAAACAGCTACCTACGTAACCACACGTGTATTTTTTTGCTTTGTTCACTGTTGTTGCAAAATTGTATATAACATTTACTAAAATTGTCCCTTTTGCTCATGTACTTCTTATTTATTTACCTTGGTCAAGTTGGGTAGACTTCACCCATGTTTGGGATTGTCTTTCCTCTCACCAAAAGTAGCAAGTGTCTATTGTCTAGAAAGTGATTCCCTTTCCCTCTCCCTCCCATCCCTGTTAACCATTAAAGAGCTTTGCTTTTTGTGTGTTTATCTGTTCTTGACTTTTTATAATAGCGAGACCATATAATATTTGTCTTTTTTTGTGACTGTCTTATTTCATTTAGCATAATGTCCTCCAGATGCATCCACATTGTGTTTCACGGACTCATTATTCTTTATGGTTGCATAGTATTCCATTGTATGTATGTAGTGCAATTTGTTTATCCATTCATCTGTTGATGGACACTTAGGTTGTTTCAATCTTTTTGCTATCGTGAATAATGCTGCAGTGAACGTAGGTGTGCATATGTCTATTTGTATCATTGCTCTTATATCTCTAGGATCTTTACCTAGGAGTGGGATTGCTGGATCATAAGGTATTTCTTTTTCTACTTTCTGAGGAAATGCCGTACTTTTTTCTATAGAGGTTGTACCATTTTACAGTCCCACCAGCAATGTATGAGAGCACCAGTCCCGCCACAATCTCACCAGCATTTGTTCTCTTTTTTTTGATCATTGCCATTTTTGCAGGGATGAGATGGTATCTCATTGTGATTTTGATTTGCGTCTCTCTAGTGGAGCCCTGGTGGTGCAGGTTAAGAGCTTGGTTGCTAACAAAAAGGTCAGCAGTTTGAATCCACCAGCCGCTCCTTGGAAACCCTGTGGGGGAAGTTCTGCTCTGTCCTGTGGGGTTGCTGTGAGTCAGAATCAACTCGACAGCAATGGGGTTTTTTTTTTTTTTTTTTTTGGTTTTAATGGCTAACGATCATGAACATCTTTTCATATATTTGTTGGCTGCCTGAATGTCCTCTTTGGTAAAGTGTCTGTTCATGTCCTTTGCTCATTTTTTGATTGGATTGTCTTTTTGTTGTTGAAGTTTTCTGTGTATTTTAGAGATGAGACCCTTATCAGATATGTCATTGCCAAAGATTTTTTCTTAGTCTGCAGGTTCTCTTTTTTCTCTCTTGGTAAAGTCTTTTGTTGAGCATATGTATTTAGTTTTTAGTAGGTCCCAGTTGTGCATTTTTAGTTTTGTTTGATGGGCTATTTATGCTGAAAATTAGGTCCCCTGGTTTTTTTTGACCCTATGTTATCTTCCAGGAACTTCATAGTTTTAGCTTTAACATTTAGGTCTTTGATCCATTTTGAGTTAGCTTTTGTGACTGGTGTGAGGTATGGATCCTGATTGATTTTTCTGCTTATGGAGATCCAATTTTGTTAGCACCATTTTTTAAAGGCAGGGTGGATTAACCAGTAAAGAGGGTATGCAGGGGCTTAATTGTGTTTACATACTAATCTGCAATGCACAATTTCACATGGGTTTCGCCACATGATGTGGTGAAAAATAGGTGAAATTGTGCATTACAGATTAGCAAGTAAGCACAAGTAAACCCATGCGTACCTTGCTTATTAGATAATCCATCCCTGGTTAAAGAGACAGTGTCTTCCCTGTTGGATGGACTTTGAACCTTTGTCAAAGATCAGCTGCCCATGGATGGATGGATTTACTTCTCAATTCTGTTCCATTGGTGTATGTGCCTGTCATTGAACCAGTACCAGGTTGTTTTCATGGCTGTGGCTGTACAGTAAGTTTTGAGATCAGGAGGTGTGAGTCCTCCTACCTTGTTCTTCTTCAATATTGCTTTAGCTATTTGGGGCCTCTTTTCTTTTGATATGAAATACCATGCTCATAGATTGGAAGATGTAACATTGTAAAAATGTGAGTACTGTCAAAAGCCATCTATAGATATGTGAGTAGGCATTGACTCGATGGCAGAGGGTTTGATTTGGGTTTTTCCTTTCCATATAAAGTTGGAGATTAGTTTTTCCATTTCATTTGAGAATGTTGTTGGGATTTGGGTTGGGATTGCGTTATAGCTGTAGATTGCTTTGGGTAGTATTGACACTTTCACAATGTTAAGTCTTCCATTCCATGAACATTGAATGTTTTTCCGTTTATGTAGGTTTCTTTTAGTTTCTTGCCGTAGTGTTTGATAGTTTTCCTTGTATAAGTCTGTTACGTCCTTAGTTAGGCTTCTTCCTAGGTATTTTATCCTTTTAAGGGCTATTATAAATGGTATTGTTTTCTTGATTTCCTTTTAGGAGTCCTCCTTGTTGGTGTAGAGGAACCCAACTCATTTTTGTGTGTTGATCTTGTACCTTGCCACTTTGCTAAATCCTTATATTAGGTACAGTAACTTTCTTACTGAGTCTCTGGGATTTTCTATGTATAGGATCATGTCATCTTTGAATAGGGATAGTGTACTTCTTCCTTTCCAATTTGGATACTCTTTATTTCCCTTTCTTGCTTTATTGCCCTAGCTAGAACTTCCAGTACAATAATGAGTAAGAGTGATGATAAAGGGCATCCTTAGCTCATTTCCATTCTCAAGGGAATGCTCTCAGTCTTTCTTCATTGGGAATAATGCTGGCTCTTATTTTTGCATGTATGCCCTTAAAAATGTTAAGGAATTTTCTTTCCTTAACATTCCTATTTTGCTGAGAGTTTTTATTGGGAAAGTGTGCTGGGTTTTATCAAATGACTCTTCTGCGTTGATTGAGATGATGATGTGATTCTTTTTGTTTCATTTATGTGATGAATAATGTTGATTGATTTTCGAATGTTGAACCTTCCCTGCATTCATGGTATGAATCCCACTCGATCATGATGTATGGTGTTTTTGATAGGCTTTTGAGTTCTGTTTGATAGAATTTTGCAGAGAATTTTTGTGTCTGTATTCATGAGGGATATTGGTCTAATTTGTGTGTGTGTGTGTGTGTGTGTGTGTGTGTGTGTGTGTGTGTGTGTGTTTATTGCTATAAATTGACCTCTGAGCACTGCCTTGGCTGTGTCCAAGAGGTTTTGGTATGATGTGTTTTCATTCTCATTTGATTCTGGGAATTTTTTATTCCCTCTTTGATTTCTTCTTCTACCCAGTTATTTTTAAGCAAGGTGTCATGAGTTTCCATGTATTTGATTTTTTGTCCTTGCTCTTCCTGTTATTGATTTCTACTTTTATGGCATTATGATCAAAGAGAATGCTGTAATTTTCTTTTTTAGTGGTAGGTTTGCCTGGCTTTGGTATCAAGGTTATGCTGGCTTCATAGAATTAGTTAGGAAGTATTCCTTCCTTTTCTGTGTTCTGGAATAATATGAGTAGAATTGGTTTCAACTCTTCTTTGAATGTTTGGTAGAATTCTCCAGGGAAGCTGTCTGGCCTGGGGCTTTTTTTTTCTTTTTTCAGAGTTTTTTCTTTTTTTTTTTTTTAATGACATCTTCAATTTCTTCTTTTATTGTGAGTCGGTTCAAAATTTCTATCTCTATTTGTGTGTAGTATGTGGCGTAGTGGTTAAGTCCTACAGCTACTAACCAAAAGGTCGGTAGTCAAATCCACCAGGCGCTCCTTGGAAACTGTGGGGCAGTTCTCTTTTGTCCTACTGGGTCGCTATGAGTTGGAATTGACTCAACGGCAACGGGTTTGGTTTTTTTTTTTTTCTAAATTTATGTTAGTTTAGGTGGGGAGTGTGTTTCTAGAAATTTGTCCATTTCCTCTAGGTTTTCAAATTTGATGGAATACAATTTTTCATAATAATCTGTTATCCTTTTTTATCTCTGTTGGTTCTGTTGTAATGTCACCCATTTCATTTCTTATTTTTTTTTATCTGCATCTTCTCATTTTTTTCCTTTGTCAGTTTGGCCAGTGGTTTGTCAGTTTTATTGATCCTCTCAAAGAATGAACTTCTGGTCTTGATTCTATTGTTTTTCTATTTTCATTTATTTTTGCTCTGATCTTGATTATTTCCTTTTTTATAGTTTTTAATTATTTCCTTTATTCCTTTGTGCATTACCTTTTAGTCCAGATCTTCTCAATGCTTTGAGGTCCATGCAAAACCTGTAGCATACATGGAATGTATTGTTAGACATTGAATGCCTCTAGGTTATGACTCTGGGTTTCTTATTTTTACTTTGAACTTTTGAGAACTTTTCTTCTAAAGCTCAAGGTAGATTTGATGTGATTATTGTTATAAATCGCTTTTCAGAAATACTTGATTTTGTAAATACAGATGCAATTCAATTTTTTGTATCATAGTTTAATAAGTCATAGTTTTTACAACTTACCTTTATAATATGGAAAAATGCCAAAAGTTCTCTTCTGCCTACAACAGAAAACTAAATGCTATTTAGTAGAAGGAAACTTTTTTCTTCTAAATTTTATTTTGTTGTTTTTGAGAATATACGGACACAGCAAAACACACACCAATTCAGCTGTTTCTACATATACAATTTAGTTGCATTGATTACATTCTTTAGCCATTCTCACCCACCTTTTCTGAGTTGTTACTTTGTTAACATAAACTCACTGCCCCCTAAGGTTCCTATCTAATCTTTCCAGTTTGATCCCATATATAGATAGTTCTTAAAAGAGCATAATGTTCAAGGCAGACTTTTTTTTTTTTTACTAGTTAAGCTATTGTTTGGTTTTAAGATGACTTCAGGGAATATTTTTGATTTAAGGTTTAGAGGTTATCTCAGGTCATTAGTTACAGGAGCTCATCCACCATCCATGGGCCCAGAAAGTCTAGAGTCCATGAGAACTTGAAATTCTGTTCTGCATTTCTCCCTTTTAATCAGGGTTCTTCTATGGACTCTGTAATCGAAATGGTCAATAATGGTAGCCAGGCACCATCCAGTTCTTCTGGCCTCATGGTAAAGGAGACGTTAGCCACAAATTCCATATTCTCCTCCTCTTCCTGAATCTGCTTCCTCTGTTGCTCCAGGTGAACAGAGACCACTTGTTATGCCTCAGATGGCTGCTTGCAAGCTTTTAAGACCCCAGGCACTACAGAAAGAACTAGGAGGTAGAACAGAAGCACTAAATATGTTATTAGGCCAACTAACTGGGATGTCCCATGAAACCATGACCCTAAACCTCCAAACCAAGGAACTTAATCCCACGAGGTGTTTGGTTGTATGTAAGTGACCTCAGCAGCTACTGTTTTTTTTTTTTCTTTGTCATTGTAAATATATCACACATTTGCCAATTCAACTTTTTTAGGTGTATACCTTATTGACAGCAATTACAATAATCAGCTATGCAACCCTACCCTTAGTTAATGTGATTTTTACATCACGGTTAACCCCACCTTTCTCCCCTCCCTCCCACCTCTGGTAAGCACTAATAAACTTTATTCTCTATACATTTTCCTTTTCTCATTTTTTATGGGAGTTCATGCAATATTTGCCCTTTTGTGATTGGCTTATTTTGCTCAGCATAATGTCTTCAAGCTCCATCCATTCTGTAGCACAGAAGGAAACTCTTGAAATCACTAACCATTTAACAAATTCATCATAAATTCTTTGCTGTGCTATTTTAGGAGGACAACTGATAAAGAGCCAAAACCAGTATTTAAAGATTGTTTAAAGCAACAATTCTGTCTGGATGTTCCTCACTTCAAATTAACTGTCAAAGATAGAATACAGTCTTCCTTTCAAAACTAATTCCTTATCTGTATATTTTCTTTTGGTGACATTGCCATGCTTTCAGTTACCCAGGTACAAACCTTGGTTTCATCTTTGATTTCCTCTATCCACACAATTTAATATTGGCCATTTCTTTTCTCTTTTTATTGTACTTTAGATGTAGGTTTTGCAGAACAAACTAGTTTCTTGTTAAACAGTACACATATTATTTTATTACATTGGTTAACCACCCTGCAACATGTTAACACTCTCCATTCTCAACCTTAGGTTCCCTATTACCAGCTTTCTTGTCCCCTCCTGCCTTCTAGTCCTTGCCCTAGGGCTGGTGTGTCCCTTTTGTCTTTTTTTGTTTTATGGGCCTGTCCAATCGTTATTGGAAACCCTGGTGGCATAGTGGTTAAGTATTCTATGGCTGCTAACCTAAATGTCAGCAGTTCACATCTGTCTGGCGCTCCTTGGAAACTCTATGGGGCAGCTCTACTCTGTCCTATAGGGTCACTATGAGTTGGAATCGACTTGATGGCAACAGGTTTTTTACGAGTCCAATCTTTGGCTGAAGGGTAAACCTCAGGAGTGACTTCGTTACTGAGCTGATAGGGTGTCCAGGGGCCATACTCTTCAGGGTTTCTCCAGTCTCTGTCAGGCCAGCAAGTCTGCTCTTTCTTTTTGGTTTAGAATTTTGTTCTACATTTTTCTCTAGCTCTGTATGGGACTCTCTATTGTGATACCCTTCAGAGCAGTCATTGGTGGTAGCCAGGTACCATCTAGTTGTACTGGACTCAGTCTGGTGGAGGCTGTGGTAGATGTGGTCCATTAGTCCTTTGGACTAACCTTTCCCTTGTATCTTTAGTTCTCTTCATTATTCCTTGCTTCTGAAGGGATGAGACCAGTGGAGTATCCTAGATGGCCATTCACAGGCTTTTAAGACCCCAGATGCTATTCACCACGGTAGAATATAGAACATTTTCTTTATAAACTATGTTATGCCAATTGAGCTAGATATTCCCTGAGACCATGGTCCCCACAGCCCTCAGCCCAGCAGTTTGGTCCCTCAGGGAGTTTGTATGTGTCCATAGAGTTTCCATGACCTTGCCTTAATACTGGCCGATTTTTGTTGGTCTTTTTTTTTTTTTTTTTTTTAATTCAGATATCCCTTTCCATTCCTACCCTATTTTAATTTTTATCTCTGGCTTACTCACTAGCTTTTAACTTAGTTGATACACTTTTTCTCTCTACTCAGTTTGTCTGGCCTGCTGCCTTAATCTTAAAAAAAAAAAAAAATGCTTTAATCACATCCCTCACTACTCAGAAACCAGCAAAAGCTCCCTGTTATCTACATAGTGCAGATTTCTTAACCCTGTGAATTTGGTCAAAACCTATTTTTTTTAGTGACAGCACTTTATGGGAACTGTCCACCCTAACTAAACCAGTCTCTCTTTCTGACTTTGTACTTCTCTACCTTCATATCGTATCTGTTGAGACTAAATGTCTATACATATCCTGTGTATTCTTTAAAAATTTTTTTTCCTCTAAATTATTCAAGTAACAAATGAAGAAAAAATTTCAGTTCTGTCTTTGGTCTTGCAGTACAGCCTTCTAGACCTTTCTATCCCTGTGTTGATGCTTTTCTTCAACCCACAACCTCTATTTTATTATTCTCTTGATTTTTGGACTTTATCATGTTACCATAGAACATTATTGCTGGAAGGAATGTAGAGGATGTTGGAATCCAACCTTCTGTTTTAGAGACAAGGAAACTGAAGTCCATACACAATAACTTAAATTCACACAGCTCGGATGATGGCCAAGGTGAGACACAAACCTTGGTATCTTAAATTGTGTGCACTCTTTGTGAAATCATACTACCTCTCATCTCTTACGTCATTTTGTGTTATTTGCCTCACATTTACTTCACATTTTGTGTGTTTATGCCTTATAGATTCAAAACTTCTCCAGCTTAGGGGCGCCTTCATGACTTGAATTGTTCAAGTCATTTAAACAGTTAACTAAAAAGTCTTCATAGTCTTTTTCTATGCTTGTTGGACATATTAACAGTATCAGTGAAAATAATACTGTCATCTCGACAACTGAGTCCTTTGAACCCATTGTGAAGTGAATCCCTTACGTGTTTTGCTGCTGGCATTCAGTTTGATGCTTTTGATAAAGAATGATTCTTTGGAGGCCTTGAAAATAGGTGTGAAGAATGTAATGAAGGAAACTCAAGGGCTTATTATGTAACAGTCTTAGCTAAATGTTCTTTTTTTGTGTGTTTTAATATAGTAACACAATATGCATTTGACTACTTTTGGCATCTTTTTCATCTTGAGGAACCAGCAGTACATGTGATTATTGAGCAAAACATTCTGAAAATCATCTGTACCATTTTGGGGAATTGTAGAGCTTTTATGTAATTTATTCCTCATATTTTTTCTCTTAGCTCTAAATCTTCTGCTAGTAGAAGTAGAATAGGGGTTCCTTGGCATTTTTCTTACATGTATGCAGCAAGAGTTGAATGGTGGAAGACAGGTAGCATACCAGGTGAAATAACCCTGGAGGAAATGCTTGTTCTTTTGGTCTGAACCGGGTTAGAAACTTTTTCATTTAATTTTTGAAAATTCTGGATGGTTTATAATGGCCTGTTTTTATTTAGTTAAATTATCAGCTAAAATACACTGTGAAACATTGATTCTTTTGTTCCTTATTCCTGAAACTGTACTTAAGGTTTGCTGGATTGAATGTAAGTATGGTATGAATTATTGCTGTTTTTGTTCGAACAGATTGAGTAAAGCAAGCAGTGAGAATATGTTTCTTTTAAAGATGTAATTTCCAAGAATGGATGCATCGAAAAAGTTTTATTATTTTTCAAGACTCAGCCATCCTAAATTTTCAGCATTTATTTCCAAATCACGTTGCTGTGTAGATCAACTAAATTAGTGGATATAGCACAGAATTTAATAGGACTTTAAATTTTAAAGTATTGTAGCTATATTACATTTTATTAATTTAAGAAGGCATTGGAAGATTTCCCTTGGGAATGCTTGATCACTTCCAGGTACTATATGTTCTTGTGTGTTGAATGCACATGTTGTCTCAAATTCTAAGCAGCTGTGACTCCTAGGATGAGGATTTTAGCCAGTGGCATCAACCACTTCGTGTATGTTACGTCCATCTAGTCTGATTGGCAAATGAAAGCTGTTTATTTACAGAAAGCAGCTTACTTTTATTTATGAGTAACATTGACCGAAGTAACCATCCATAATCTCTCATCTGCTTATCTTTTTCTCCTCCAAAACACCGTGCTTCCCTGAGTTGGAAGTCATTGCATTGGATCCCACTTCTTTTGACACCAATTTTTTTTTTTACTCAGTCTCAGTCTGGTGTGTGTGTATGAGTCGGATTACTCAGTCTGGGGAAATCTTAGTTTCCCTTCCCTGGTTAGTCCAGATCCTCTACTCCATACAGCCCTTTCCATTACTCTAGGGGGTAGGACCTTGGGGGTCATTCTCAAATTAGGGAGTTCATATGACCCCCACCTCAGACCAGTTGCAAGTTAGAGAGTTTACATGTACTCCAGACCTGCTGGCCCCACTACTCAGGTTCAGTAGTTTATTGCAGGGACTCACCAGCTCCTGGGGAAGGCCTTTCTTAAATTCAACAGAGAAAGGATATGAAAACAAAAAGGATATACAGGAAAAGATGCACAGGTGAGGTCAAGAGGGAATCTCCTTGTGGAGCTTCCTTTCCTCAGAGGCTCGTTGTCCTCTTGCGTGCATCCTCAATCTGGAAGCTCCGAGGAATTTCCCAGTCCCAGCCTTTACTGACCTGTGCACGGTCCTTTATCAGGGCCTTGCTTACCTTATTATGATCAATGGAGCAATGAATATGCATGATTGATTGCAGTCATGCCTGCCTGCCTTCCTGAAGTTAATCCTAGGTGTGGTCTTTGGTGCTCCTACTACTTTTGCACATAAAGGCGCCTTGATTGCTGGCAAATTCCAAGAGTTATTTTCAGAAAACCAAAGACAAAGGCCAAACCAAGTTCTTGTTCCGCATCTTGAATAATAAGAGTTTTTAGTTTTTAGAAACATTTTAGAATATTTACCGTACAACCCTTTACCCTCGTAATTCTGCTGCTCTAAGAAATGAGTTACTTGTAATTTTCTATGTATCTTTTCATTTCTTGTCCATATTCTTAAAACAGTCTATACAGCCTTGTGTGATTTGGTTTTTACCTACTTGTAGCATCTCTCGTCACTCTTTTACCACATCCCAGATAGGTTACTCTTTGAGGTTTTTTTTTTTTTTTGCTTTGGTGTTCATGAACGTACTCTTCCCTCGGGCAGATGGCTCCATTAGGTTAATTAGTATTGGGTTTGCTATGAAAAAAAAAAAAAAATGAGTAACAGAAAAAAAGCGAAGTAATTTTATTTCAAAGAAGAGAAATTCAGGGTTGGCATGACACTCATTAAATGTTCTTCCCTCTTCCCTCCTCCTCTCCCTCTCTTCCTCCCTCCTTTCCTGCTATTATAAATAACCCTGAAATAACGATCTTTGTCTATAAGACTTAATTTTTTTCCTTTTGATGCATTCCTATTGTGAAATCCACTTGAAAATACCGTTAATTTCTTTAAAAAAATTTGCTTATAGAGAGTATTCTTAAAACTTTTCTATTGCAAAGTGTACAAATTTTAAATGTGTAGCTCTGAATTTTTATATTTGTACCAGTATAAAAAAAAAGGTTGCTGCTGAGTTCTTTTATACTCATGGTGACCCATGTGTGGCAGAGTAGAACTGTGATCCATAGGATTTTCAATGGCTAATTTTTTTCAGAAGTAGATTGCCAGGCCTTGTTTCCGAAGTGCCTCTGGGTGGGCTCCAACCTTCAATCTTTCAGTTAGTTTATTGCATCACCTAGGGACTCCCATTACATTGGTAACCCAGTGCCGTTGAGTCGATTCTGACTCATAGCGACCCTATAGGACGGAGTAGAACTGCCCCATATTACATTGGTAAACATCCATTACCCACATCAAGATACAGAACATTTCCAGCTCCACAGAAAGGCTTTCTCATGTTCCCTCTGAGACAGTACCTTTAACCTCTGTCCCCAAAGATAACTACTATTCTGATCTCTATCGCTGTAAACCAAAAAAAAAAAAAACAAAAAACAAACGCAGTGCCGTTGAGTCGATTCTGACTGATAGCAACCCTGTAGGACAGAGTAGAACTGCCCCATAGAGTTTCCAAGGACCGCCTGGCTGATTCGAGCTGCAGACCCTTTTGTTAGCAGCCATAGCACTTAACCACTGCACCACCAGGGTTTCCTGTATCACTTGAGATTAGTTTTATCCATTCTTGAGCTTACATAAATGGAATCATACAGTTTGTACTCTTTTATGGACAGCTACTTTTGTTTAACACTGTTTGGGAGATGCATCCATGGTCTTTGGTGCAGCAGTAATTGGCTCTTTTTCACTGCTGGTAGTATTCTGTTTGATGAATATACTGAATTTTTATGCAAATAACATGCACCTTGTATGATTCTTTGCCAACGGCTCCTTCTTCCCCATGAGGTAGTTTTGGAAGCACAGTTATGCCAGTTTTGCTTACTTGTTGCTGCAAGAAAATTTGCATATTATGCTTATGAAAATACTTTGCCTGGGGGTGTGGCGGGGGCGATTGGCAAACAAATGTAGAAGGTGCACATTATTTTCTTAAAACTATGGTCCTACTTTCTTTTTTTAAATTCACAGTTGATGGACATTTGGTTTGTTTACAGCTTTTAGTTATTGTGAATAAAGTTGCTAGTGACATTCGTGTACAAGTCTTTTTGTGGGCGTACACACTCATTCTTTTGGGTATGTATACATGGAAAAAGAATTGTACTGTCCTTGACTACCAGCTTTTGAAGCTGCCTTCTAGAGCTGGTACATAGTTTTTCTGGGATTTTGCCCTTTACTGTAAAACTGGTGATTCCCTTTGCCCTTCTCCTGTGTTAAATCTATTCCCTGTAATCATAGTTTTTTTTTTCCCCCCCCTTGGTTTATCCATAGGGTTGCTATGAGTCGGAATCGACTCAGTGGCAACGGGTTTGGTTTTTGGTTTGGTTTAGTCCCTCCATTTGATGCAGTATATTCCACAGTAGTTTCCTATGAAAGGCTGAGATCTCATATTTGTGGAAAACTTTTTTTTTTGGCTTTCCCACTTGATTTGGTTAGGTATTGAATTGTAGGTTGGAAGTAAGTTTCCTTCAAAATTTTGAAGGCATCGACTCCTTGTTTTCTGGCTGTGATTCTTTGGAGAATTCTGAAGACGTTCTGATTCCTGACCCTATATATAATATTTTTTCCCTTTCTGAATTTCTCTATTTCCTGTATTCCGAAATTTCAGTACATGACCTGGTGTGTATCTATTTTCATGTGCATTCCTGGATAAAAAATGTTCATCAGTTCTGGGAAATATTACTGAATTATTTCATTGATTTCTTCTTCTCTTTCTGAAACTTCTCTTATTTGGTTGGACTTCCTAGGGTAGTCCTGTAATTTTTTTTTCTTCTCGTTTTCATTTCCTGTTTTTTTTGCTCTATGTTATATGGGTGTTTTCCTTAACACTATTTCCTAAGCTTTCTGCCGAATTTTTTCATTTTGCTGTCAATACTTTGATTTCCAAAGAGTTCTTTTATGTTCTTAAAATTTCCTTTTTTAATAGTATCCTGTTCTTATTCAAGGATTATCCTCCGTAATTTCTGAGGGTATAGATGATAATTTTTTTTTCTTCTTGCAGAGTCTGTTTCCTCTAAGTTGTTTTTCTCCATTTATTTTAGTCTCTAACTTTTATGTTGTAGGCTTCAGATGTCTGTAATCCTTGGGTGACAGTTAAAAGGCAAGAATACCTGATGGGATCAGAGAGACTTTGACCTTCACTGCATAGTAATCTAAGTGAGCTCTTTTTTTTTTTGTTGCAAAAACCCTGATATCCAGTAACCTCTAGGGTTGGGTTCATGTGGAAAACCTAAGTTTGCTTGAAGGCTAAAGGTTTTGCCACCAGTTTTTGGACATAAGGGGCTGGATTCTTCCACTTTTATTGGTTGACTGTTCAGACCCTTAATTACTGATTAATTAATCTGATGGTTTTTTTTTTCTTTAACTTTTTCCAAATAATAAATCAATAGACTTTTTGTCAGTGATAGAGGAGTAGCCAATCAGCAGTTAGAGTTGGAGAGGAAATCCCTAAGGATTTAACAGCTTCTTAGACAGCTTTCACCTAGCCTTCCTTTTTTAACACCTCTTCTCCCAGTTCAAGAGCCCTAGTGGCACAGTGGTTAAGCAGTTGGCTGCTAACCGAAAGGTCAGCAGTTCGAATCCACTAACCGCTCCTTGGAAGCCCTGTGCTTCTGCTTTGTCCTATAAAGTTGCTAATGAGTTGGAATCATCTCAACAGCAACGGGTTTTTTTTTTTTTTTGGTTTCTGCCAGTTCAAGGAGCCCTGGTGGTACAGTGGTTAAGCACTCAGCTGCTAACCGAAAGGTTGGCAGTTCAAACCCACCAGCTGCTCCGCAGGAGAAAGATGAGGCAGTCTGCTTCCGTGAAGATTTACCATCTTGTAAACCATATGGGAAGTCCTGCTGTCTTCTGTGGAGTCTCTGTGAGTCAGAATTGATTCGACGGCAGTGGATTTCTCCTAGTTCATGGGTCCCTGGCTGGTGCAAACGGCTAATGTGCTCGGTTGCTAACTGAAAGATTAGGTTGGAGGTTTGGGTTCACCCAGAGGTACTGTGGAAGAAAGGTATGGTGATTTACTTCTGAAAAATCAGCATTGACAACCTTATGGAGTACATTTCTACTCTCACACACATGGGGTCACTACGAATCAGCATGGACTTAATGGGAACTGGATTCTTTTTCCTCCCAATTAAAGCAGTATCAGCTGTTGCCAGTTCCTGAATATTTTGAGAATCAAAGTTTAAATTGGGTTTTTAACCTTTCTTGAGCCTGCTGAATGAGTTACCAATGTCTGTCTTTTAGCTTCCAAGATTTTGTTGCTGTTGTCTACTTCCCTATATATTTTGCACCTGTGGGTTAATTTATTAGAAAAAAAATCCGTTATGTATTAAATTCACTTTTAACTTGAACCCCTCAGAAAAACATATTTGTACTGCCCTAAGCTAAGAATAAGGAGCCCTGGTGGCATAGTAGTTAAAGTGCTTGGCTGCTAACTAAAATGTCAGCAGTTCAAACATACCAGCTGTTCCATAGGAGAAAGATATGGCAGTCTGATCCCATAAAGATTTACAGCCTTGGAAACCTTATGGGGTAGTTCTACCTTATTCTGTCCTAGAGGGCCTCTGGGAGTTGGAATCTACTTAATGGCAATGGATTTGGTAGTTTTTTATTTTGGTTTAAGCTAAGTATAAGGGCAATGGTGGTTTGGTGGTAGAATTCTTGGCTGTCTTGTGGGAGGACCTGGGTTTGATTCCCGACCAGTCTACCTCAAGCACAGCCAGCACTCTTCTGTCAGTGGACACTTGCATGTTGCTATTGATGGTAAAAACAGGTTTCAGTGGAGCTTCCACACTGAGACAGACTAGGAAGAAGGACCTGGTGGTCTCTTTCCTAAAATCAGCCAGTAAAAACTCTGTGGATCACAGTGGTCTGACCCTGTTGTGCATGGTGTTGCCATGAGTTGGGGGCTGACTAGATGGTAGCTGACAGTAACAAGCTATGATTAGATTTTCCATTTTAAAGGATTAAAAAGAAGGAGAAAAAGAAGGCAGTGTAACCAAGGCTGTGTATGATTCTCAAAACCTAAAATATTTTCAGTGTAACCGTATTAGTTTCCTAGGGCTGCCATAACAAATTACTACAAACTAAGAGACTTAAAACAACAGAAGTACATTCTGTCATGTTTCTGGAGGCCAGAAGTCTGAAATGAAGGTGTCAGCAGTGTTGGGTCCTTCTGAAGGCTCTGACGGAAAACATGTTCCATGACTCACTTAGCTTCAGGTGGCTCTCAACAATTCTCGGCGTTCCTTGGCTTGTTCGAAACACATCACTAATCTCTGCCTTCGTCTTCACATGTGTCCTATCCTTTTCTTTTTCTTATAAGGACATCCATCATTGAATTTAAGGCTCACCCTAATTTAGGATGATCTCATCTCGAGATCTTTACCTCAGTTCCTTTTGCAAAGGCCCTTATTCCAAATAAGGTTGCATTCTCAGGATCTAGGTGAACATACCAATTTCGATGTTTTTTTAATGTGGGGGTGGGGGGGGCACATTTAACCCACTACACTGGCCCTTTATAGAAGAGGTTTGCCTACCCTATCCTTGTTAGAAATTTTTTGGTTTCCTTTAATAGAGCTGTTCCCAGGCTACGTCTACTTTTACTCCTATTCGAAGCTGTAATTTGTAGTCTTGGAATTTCCTGAAGTGATTTATTTCACTTTAGTACTTGTCATTGGGAATTACAAGTAAGACTTGGTAGGATATACTCTATGGTCAGAGAGATCAGAGGGATACTTTGTTTAATGTAAAATCTTGAAGACTTGGGAAAGCAAAATATTAAAGGAATAAATAACAGAACACATAATATGTATATTCTTTGTCTCATCATCTAAATGCAGATAGGGGCTCATATACTTTGAAAAATGGTGAAAGGGACAGATGTAGATCCATCTGAAAGAACAGCCCCAAATCATATTTTAAATGAATCATTATTTTATTTTTTGATTTTATTGTGCTTTTAGGGAAAGTTTACATATCAAGTCAGTGTCTCATACAAAAATTTATATACACCTGGCTATACTCCTAGTTGCTCTCCCCCTAATGAAACAGCTTTTGTCCCCCTCTGCCTTCTTACCTCCCCACCAGACAGGAGCTGCCCACATAGTCTCATGTGTCTACTTGAGCCAAGAAGCTCACTCCTCACCAGTGTCATTTTTCTATCCCATAGTCCAATCCAATCCCTGTCTGCAGAGATGGCTTTGGGAATGGTTCCTGTCTTGTGCTAACAGAAGGCCAGGGTCCTTATAGTTGTAGTCAGACCATTAAGTCTGGTCTTTTTATGAGAATTTGAGGTCTACGTCCCACTGGTCTCCTGCTCCATCAGGGAGTCTCTGTTGTGTTCCTGTCAGGGCAGTCATCAGGTTGTAGCTGGGCACCATCTAGTTCTTCTGGTCTCAGGCTGATGTAGCCTCTGGTTTATGTGGCCCTTTCTATCTCTTGGGCTCATAATTACCTTGTGTCTTTGGTATTCTTCATTCTCCTTTGCTCCAGGTGACTCTAGATCAATTGATACATCTTAGATGGCCGCTTGCTACTGTTTAAGACTCCTGATGCCGCTCTCCAAAGTGGGATGCAGAATGTTTTCTTTTTAAAAATTTTTATTGTGCTTTTAGTGAAAGTTTACAAATCAAGTCAGTCTCTCATGCAAAAATTTATATACACCTTGCTGTATACACCTACTTGCTCTCCCGCTAATGAGACAGCACACTCCTTCCCTCCACTCTCTATTTTTTTGTCCATTCGGCCATCTTCTGACCCCCTCTGCCCTCTCATCTTGCCTCCAGACAGGAGCTACCCACACAGTCTCATGTGTCTGCTTGATCCAAGAAGCTCACTCTTCACCAGTATCATTTTCTATCCCATAGCGCTGGGTTTTGGGAGTCCAGTCCAATCCCTGTCTGAAGAGTTGGCTTTGGGAATGGTTCTAGTCTTGGGATAACAGAAGGTCTGGGGACCATGACCTCCGGGGTCCTTCTAGCCTCAGTCAGACCATTAAGTTTGGTCTTTTTATGAGAATTTGGGATCTGCATCCCACTGCTCTCCTGCTCCCCCAGGGGTTCTTTGTTGTGTTCCCTGTCAGGACAGTCATCGGTTATAGCCAGGCACCATTTAGTTCTTCTGGCCTCAGGCTGATGTAGCCTCTGGTTTATGTGGTCGTTTCTGTATCTTGGACTCATAATTACATTGTGTCTTTGGTGTTCTTCATCCTCCTTTGCTCCAGGTGGGTTGAGACCAATTGATGCATCTTAGATGGCCGCTTGCTAGCGTTTAAGACCCCAGAAGCCACTCTCCAAAGTGAGATGCAGAATGCTTTCTTAATAGATTTTATTATGCCAATTGACTTAGATATCCCCTGAAACCATGGTCCCCAAAGCCCTGCCCCTGCTACATTGGCCTTCGAAGCTTTCAGTTTATTCAGGAAACTTATTTGCTTTTAGTTTAGTCCAGTTGTGCTGACCTCACCTGTATTGTGTTGTATTTCCCTACACCTAACGTCATTCTTACCTACTATCTAATTAGTGAAAACCCCTCTCCCTGCCTTCCTCCCTCCCTACTCTCGTAACCATCAAAGAATATTTTCTTTCTGTTTAAACTATTTCTTCAGTTTTTCTAATAGTAGTCTTATACAATATTTTTCCTTTGTAACTAGTTTCACTCAGCATAATGCCTTCCAGATTCCCCCATGTTATGAAATGTTTCACGGATTCATCACTGTTCTTTATCGATGCATAGTATTCCATTTTGTGAATATACCGTAATTTATTTATGCATTCATCTGTTCATGGGCTCCTTGGTTCCTTCCATCTTTTTGCTATTGTAAACAGTGCTGCAATAAACATGGGTGTGCATATATCTGTTTGTGTAAAGGCTCTTATTTCTCTAGGGTATATTCCAAGGAGTGGGATTGCTGGATCCTATGGTTATTCTCTTTCTAGTTTCTTAAGGAAGCACCAAATCGATTTCCAAAGTGGTCATACTGTTTTAGATCACCACCAGCAGTGTATAAGTGTTCTAGTCTTTCCACAACCTCTCCAACATTAATATTTTGTGTTTTTTGGATTAATGCCAGCCTTGTTGGAGTGAGATGGAATCTCATTGTAGTTTTGATTTGCGTTTCTCTAATGGTTCATGATGGTGAGCATTTCCTCGTGTATCTGTTAGCTGTCTGAATGTCGTCTTTAGTGAAGTGCCTGTTCATATACTTTGCCCATTTTGTAATTGGGTGAATTGTCTTTTTGTAGTTGAGTTTTTGCAGTATCATACAGATTTTAGAGATCAGACGCTGATCGGGAATATCACAGCTAAAACCTTTTTCCCAATCTGTAGGTAATCTTTTTATTGTTTTGGTGAAGTCTTTGGATGAGCATAGGTGTTTGATTCTTAGGCGCTCCCAGTATTCTAGTTTCTGTTCTGGTTGTTTGTGCATTGTTAGTAATGTTTTGTATACTGTTCATGCCATGTATTAGGGCTCCTAGTGTTGTCCCTGTTTTTTCTTCCATGATCTTTATTGTTTTAGATTGTATATTTAGGTGTTTGATCCATTTTGAGTTAGTTTTTTTGCATGGTGTGTGAAGTATGGGCCTTGTTTCACTTTTTGCAGATAGATAACCAGTTATGGCAGCACTGTTTGTTAAAGAGACTATCTTTTCCCCATTTAACTGACTTTGGGCCTTTGTCAAATATCAGCTGCTCATATGTGGATGGATTTATGTCTGGATTCTCAATTCTATTTCCTTGGTCTATGTATCTTTTGTTGTACCAGTATGAGGCTGTTTTGACTACTGTGGCAGTATAATACGTTCTAAAATCAGGTAGTGTGAGGCATCCCACTTTGTTTTTCTTTACTTATCCGGGGTGTCTTGCCCTTCCATATGAAGTTCGCGATTTGTTTCTCCGTCACGTTAAAAAATGTTGGAATTTGGATCAGAATTGAAATTTGTCTATAGATTGCTTTTGGTAGAATAGACATTTTTGCAATGTTGAGTGTTCCTACCCACGAGCAAGGTATGCTTTTCCACTTATGTAGCTCTCTTTTGGTTTCTTGCTGTAGTGTTCTGTGGTTTTCTTTGTATAGGTCTTTTACGTCTCTGGTTAGATTTATTCCTAAGTATTTTATCTTCTTGGGGGCTACTGTAAATGGTATTGATTTGGTGATTTCCTCTTTGTTTTTGTAGAGGAATCCAACTGATTTTTGTATGTTTATCTTGTATGCTGATACTTTGCTGAAATCTTCTATTAGTTTCGGTAGTTCTCTTGAGGTTTCTTTAGGGTTTTCTGTGTGTAAGATCATGTCATCTGCAAACAGAGATACTTTTAGTTCTTCTTTACCATTCTGGATGCCCTTTATTTCTTTATCCAGCCTAATAGTTCTGGCTAGGACCTCCAGCTATGAGTTGGAATCGACTCAGCGGCACTGGGTTTGGTTTTTGGTTTAGGACCTCCAGTACAATGTTGAATAAGAGTGATGATAAAGGCCATCCTTATCTGGCTCCTGTTCTCAAGGGAAATGCTTTCAGACCCTCTCCACTTAGGATGATGTTGGCTGTTGACGTTGTATAAATGCACTTTATTATGGTGCGGAATTTCCCTTCTATTCCTATTTTGCTGAGAGTTTTTATCATGAATGGGTGTTGGACTTTGTCAAATGTATTTTCTGCATCATTTGATAAGATTGTGTGGTTCTTGTCTTTTGTTGTATTTATGTGATTGATTACATTGTTTTTCTATTGTTGAACCATCCCTGCACATGTTATATGAATCTCACTTGGTCACGTTGAATTATCTTTTTGATATGTTATTGAATCCGATGGGCTGGAATTTTGTTGAGGATTTTTGCTTCTAAGTTCGTGAGGGATATAGATCTGTAATTTTCTTTTTTTGTGGTGTGTTTACCTGGTTTTGGTATCAGGGATATGCTGGCTTCATAGGATGAGTTTGGAAGTAGTCCATCCTTTTCTATGCTCTGAAATACCTGTGTAGTAGTGGTGTTAACTCTTCTCTGAAAGTTTGGTAGAACTCTCCACTGAAGCCGTCCGGGCCATGGCTTTTTTTGGGGGGGGATCTTTTTAATTACCTTTTCAATCTCTTCTTTTGTAATGGGTTTATTCAGTTGTTCTACTTCTGTTGGTGTTAGTTTAGATAGGTATTGTGTTTCTAGAAATTTATCCATTTCTGCTAGGTTTTCAAAAATGTGAAAGTACAATTTTTCATAGTAATCTGATATGATTCTTTTAATTTCAGTTGGGTCTGTTGTGATATCACCCATCTCATGTCTTACTTGTGTTATTTGCTTGCTTTCCTGTTTTTCTTTTGTCAGTTTGGCGAATGGTTTATCAATTTTGTTAATTTTTTCAAAGAACCAGCTTTTGCTCTTGTTCGCTCTTTCAGTTGTTTTTCTGTACTCTATTTCATTCTGCTCTAGTTTTTATTATTTGGTTTCTTCTGGTGCATGAGGATTTCTTTTGTTGCTCTCTTTCTATTTGTTTAAGTTGTAGGGATAATTCTTTGATTTTGGCCATTCTTTTTGTATGTGTGCGTTTATTGATATAAATTGACCTCTGACTACTGCTTTAGCTGTGTCCCAAAGGTTGTGCTAGGAAGTTTTTTCATTCTCATTAGATTCTATTAAATTCTTTATTCCATCCTAAATTTCTTCTATAACCCAGTTATTTATGAGCAGGGTATTGTTCATTTTCCAACTATTTGATTTCTTTTCCCTGCTTTTTCTGTCATTGATTTCTACTTTGATGGCCTTGTGGTTAGAGAAGAAGCTTTGTAATATTTTGATATTTTGGATTCTGCTAAGGCTTGCTTTATGACCCTAATATGTGGTCCATTCTAGAGAATGTTCCGTGTGTGCTGGAAAAGAAAGTCTATTTGGTTGCTGTTGCATGGAGTGTTCTGTGTATGTTTATGAGGTCAAGGTGGTTGATTGTGGTGTTTAGATCTTCCGTGCCTTTATTGAACTTCTTCCTGGATGTCCTGTCCTTCATCAAAAGTGGTGTGTTGAAGTCTCGTAGTATTATTCTCACTTTTTAATCCTGGTAGAGTTTATGTATCTTAAAGCCCTGTTATTGGGTGCGTAAAGATTTAATATGGTTATATCCTCCTTGTATGTTGTCCCTTTAATCATTGTATAGTGTCGTTCCTTATCCTTTGTGGTAGATTTAACTTTAAAATCTGTGTTTTCAGAAATAAATATTGCCATCTCTTTTTTTTTTTATTGGTGCTCGCTTGATATATATTTTCCCATCCTTTCAGTTTCAGTTTGTGTCTTTAAGTCTAAGGTATGTCTCTTGTAGGCAGTATATAGATGGATTGTGTGTTTTTTAATCCATTTTGCCACTCTTTCTTGGTGCATTTAGTCCATTTACATTTAGTGAAATTATGGGTAGGTAGGAGCTCTTAGTGCTGTCATTTTGATGTGTTTTTTTTGTGTGTTGTTGACAGTTTCTTTTTCCCACTTAATTTTTTGTGCTGGCTAGTGTACATATTGTCTTTTCCTCTTATTTGTTGTTTTTGATTTTATTTTTACTGAGCTTTTATGTTTTTCTTGTATTTTATTTTGATGTGTAGGATTGTTATTCTCCTTTGTGGTTACGTTAATATATATCCCTACTTTTCTAAGTTTAAACCTAACTTTTTTCTTTATGTTGCCTTGTCTTCCTCTCCATATAAAAGATCTATGAGTACATTTTTTAGTTCCTCTTTATTGTTGTAATGTTGTCATCTTTTACATAATGACATCACTATTTCCGTGTTTGGAGTGTTTTTTTTTTTTTTTATCTTGGTTTATTGTTGTGATTTCCCTATCTGGGTTGACATTTGGTTGCCCTGTCCTGTGTTCTAGTC
This sequence comes from Loxodonta africana, assembly GCF_030014295.1. NCBI lineage: Eukaryota > Metazoa > Chordata > Mammalia > Proboscidea > Elephantidae > Loxodonta > Loxodonta africana. Next base: position 41,340,363 of record NC_087367.1, on the reverse strand, counting down.
TTGGGTTGATAGCTGATTTTATTGATTTTCTAACCAGAGGACTCCCTTTAGTATTTATTGTAGTTTTGCTTTAGTTTCTACAGATTCCCTCAACTTTTGTTTATCTGGAAATGTCCTAATTTCGCCTTCATATTTGAGAAACAGTTTTGGTGGATATATGATTCTTGGCTGGCAATTTTTTTCCTTGAGTGCTTTACATAATTCATCCTATTGCCTTTTGCCTGCATGATTTCTGCCGAGTACCAAGCTTATTCTTATTGACTCTCCATTGTAGGTGACTTTTCGTTTATACCTGGCTGCTCTTAAAATTCTCTCTTTATCTTTGGTTTTGGCAAGCTTGATTATAGTATGTCTTGGTGGCTTTCTTTTAAGATCTACCTTATGTGGAGTTCGATGAGCATCTTGGGTAGATACCTTTCATCTTTTCATGATATCAGAAGAATTTTCTGCCAATAAATTTTCAGCAATTCTCTCTGTATTTTCCGGTGTCCCGCACTCATAGGTCATTTCTTTTGATAAAGTCTCACAGGATTCTTAGGGTTTCTTCATTTTTTAAAATTCTTTTATCTGATTTTTCTTTTATATATTGGCTCCAAGTGTTTTATTTTCAATCTCACTAATTCTACCTTTTATTTCCTCAATTCTCTGATGTTCATTTGAGTTGTCTAATTCTCTAGTATTATTGTTAATCTTCTGAGTTTTTGATTGCTTTCTCTCTGTGGATTCTTGCAGTCTATTAAATTTTTCATTGCATTCTTGAATAAGCTTTTTGTTTTCTTAAACTCTTTTATCTGTGTGTTCCTTGGCTTGTTCTGCGTTTTGCCCTATCTCTTTCCTGATGCCTTGAAGAGTTCTGTGTATTATTCTTTGGATTCTGCATCTTGTAATTCTAGGAAGACCTATTCATCTAGAAGATTCTTTGATTCTTTGTTTTGGGAGCTTGTTGAAGCCATCATGGTCTGCTTCTTCATATGATTTGATATTGACTTTTGTTTTCGAGCCATCTGTAAGTTATTGTATTATTTTATATTTGCTTACTGTATCCTAGCTTCTTGGTTTGTTTTGTTTTGATATGCCCAGATAGGATGATCAAATGAGCTGGCTTGATTTTTTGTGCCTTGGAAGTTCTAACGTCCTGTCACCAGATGGCTAGAGCTGTTACCAGGTACGTGAGCCTACAAGTCCATTCACTGTTCTTGTATGGATTTAGCTGAGATGTGCAGGTAGTTGATCATCAAGGGTGTGGTACAGGCTCTGTTCTACAGTCATAGAGGGGCAGGGGTGATTGGTGTGGGCACAGGTATCTGGTTGCACCAGGGGTTCCTGCTGTGAACCCGGCAGGGTGCTGACAACCATCCCCCGAGTGTCTGTGATGAAAGCGTGTCCCTGTTCCCTACAGCGCACAGGCGGGTGGGTTCTGCAGGTGGACCGGGTATCCAGTGCTTTTGGTTGTAAGGATTGGGAGGTACAGTTATCCTTGGACCTGTGCCATAGGTGGGTAGGTGACACAGGTGGAGCCACCAGTCCTTGGGCCCCTGATGTGTGTAGGTGAAGGCCCTGTTTAATAGGCAAAGCAGTGTCAAATGTCAAATACGCACTGCTCCACCACACAGCTGAAACAGTTTACAGTGTGCCAATAAGGGCCTGTTCTCCTGAAATGGGCCCACACAGGTCCAGGGTGAAAGGTATTCAAAGTCCATGGACCGTTTGTGCTTGGACAGGAGCGGCTTCTGTGCTGAGCTCCCCAGCTTAGTGGAGCTGGCAGATTATCTTTTCCACCAATTGTTAATTTTTCCCTTCTCCAAGGCCGGAAGAATGGCTCAGGGTGTGCAGCAGAATATATCTCGGTCCCGGGGAAAGTGACAGCCACTGAAGCCGGCTTGGGGGCTAGGGGCACTGTAAAATAAATGCAAGTGGTTAGCTTTTGCCAAGAGTGTTGCTCTTCACGGGTTCCAGAGGTGTGAGTAGAATGTGCAGCTTGTTCACTCTCCCTACGGAATCTGTGCCTTGAAATGTACCGCCACCCCTGCAGCGGTTGCTCCAGGGGATTGTGCCTGAGGGATGCCAGCTCCCGTTCCCACTTAGGTCCAGCAACTCCTCTCTGCTTCTGAACCATCCCTCCCTTCCCCTGCCTCTCAGTCCGTTTTCTGACTTTGCCTTTGATGTTTAGGGCTTCTAGCATGTCATATATATAATCGTTTCACTTGTTTTTTTACGGGTCTTTGTTGTAAGAGGGATCACTTGAAGCATTTGAGTACTTCACCATCTTGCCCCTGCCTCCTAAATGAGCCATTTTCGTTAGCATTTTTTGTAGTTGGATAGGCAGAGGAACAAATCGTATCTGGCTAGGAACTGTTCCACGTGCTTTTTCTCTAAACATCACATGTTTTTCAGGCTAGTATTAGATCCAAGTAATGACATCACAGCAGTAATATACGTATAGATGTGTGTGTGTGTATACTCATGCCTGCATATACGCACGTATATTTCATGTTTCCCCCTATCAGTCTGAGAGAATTAAAGTAGGCATAAACCGCTAATATAAGAGATCAAAACAAATAGCAAAATTGGCTTTTATGAACATCTTTCTATGTCAGTACATACAGACCTATAGGTCTGGAGTCAGGCTGTTTAATTTCCACTTAATAGTAATTTGGGCTTAGACTTCGCTAAGCAAGTAAAGTTTTGGTGAAGGTCATTCACAAGTGGCTGCAGCAGTACATTGACAGGGAACTGCCAGAAATTTAAGCTGGATTCAGAAGGGGATGTGGAATCAGGGATATCATTGCTGATGTCAGATGGATCTCGGCTGAAAGCAGAGAATACCAGAAAGATGTTTTCCTGTGGTTTATTGACCGTGCAAAGGCATTTGACTGTGTGGATCATAACAAATTGTGGATAACCTTGTGAAGAATGGGAATTCCAGAACACCTAATTGTGCTCATGAGGAACCTGTACACAGGTCAAGAGGCAGTTGTTCGAACAGAACATGGGGATACTGTGTGGTTTAAAGTCAAGAAAGGTGTGTGTCGGGGCTGTATCCTTTTCCCCTGCTTATTCTATCTGTATGCTGAGGAAATAATCTGAGAAGCTGTACCATGTGAAGAAGAACATGGCATCAGGATTGGAGGAAGACTCATTATGAACCTGCATTATGCAGATGACACAACCTTGCTTGCTGAAGGTGAAGGGGACTTGAAGCACTTAACTGATGAAGATCAGAGACTATAGCCTTCAGTATGGATTACACCTCAACATAAAACAAAAATCCTCACAACTGGACCAGTAAGCAACATCATGATAAATGGCGAAAAGATTGAAGTTGTCAAGGATTTCACTTTACTTGGATCTACAACCCACACCCATGGAAGCAGTAGTCAAGAAATCAAACAACGTATTGCATTGGGCAGTTCTGCTGCAAAAGACCTCTTTAAAGTGTTAAAAAGCAAAGATGTCACTTTGAGGACTGAGGTGCACCTGGTCCAGGCCATGGTGTTTTCAGTCGCCTCACATGCATGTGAAAGCTGGACAATGAATAAGGACGACTGAAGAATTGACGCCTTTGAATTACGGTGTTGGTGAAGAATATTGATTATACCATGGACAGCAAAAAGAACAAAGAAATCTTTCTTGGGAGAAGTACAGCCAGAATCCTCCTTAGAATCAAGGATGGTGAGACTACATCTCACATACTTTGGACATGCCATCAGGAGGGATCAGTCCTTGGAGAAAGACATCATGTTTTATTGAGGGTCAGTGCAATAGAGGAAGATCTGCAGTGAGGTAGATTGACACAGTGGGTCCACAGTGGGCTTGAGCGTTAAAATGATTGTGAGAAAGGCACAGGACCAGGCAGTGTTTCTTTCTTTTGAACAAGGGGTGGCTCTGAGTTGGAACAGACTTGATGGCACCTAACAACAACAGGCCTCTCTTAGCCTCATTTTTCTCATCTGTAATATGGGGATAATACCTAATCAGTGGATTAATATAAGCCTTCAATGACAATGAATGCATGTAACTGCTAAGTGCATTGTCTGATGTACTGCCTTAGTTATCTAGTGCTACTATAGCAGAAATACCACAAGGGGGTGGCTTTAACAAACAGAAATTTATGCTGTCATAGCTTAGGAGCCTAGAAGTCTGAATTCAGGGCATCAGCTCTTTAGTTTCACAGATAAGTGCCTGCAGGCACACCACTCCGCTAGTAAACTTCAACCAGAAGGCACTCAGCTCTTGTGGTTTGGCAAGCCTAGCTCCACCAGTAAGTGCTCGGAGGAACCCCACTCTGCCAGGAAGCGTCCTGCCAAAGTCCCTCAGCTCTCTCACTCTGTGGGTTGGCTCCAGCACTGCCTCTTGATGGTCTCCTGGTTTTGCTGCTGCCACTTTTCTGCTGCTGCTTTTCGCCACATGTGCTCTCTTTGGTGTTATAGTTCCCACTTCCTTCTGAGTCCTCACCAGAATTGTCTTAGATGTCTATAATTCCATTAACAGTCTCTTCAAGGCAGTCTAGGCTTTTACTGTTAGGCACTTTAAAACTCTTCTAGCCTCTATCCATTCAGTTTCAAAACTGCTTCCACATTTTGGGTATCCGTTAAAGCAGTACCCTATTCTGTTCGGTACCAAGTTCTGACTTAGTTATCTAGTGCTGTTGTAACAGAAATACTACAAGTGGGTGGCTTTAACAAAGAAAAATTTATTCTCTCACAGGCTAGAAGTCTGAATTCAGGGCACCAGCTGCAGGGGAAGGCTTTCTCTCTCTTTTGGCTCTGGGGGAAGATCCTTGTCATCAATATTCCCCTGTACTAGAAGCTTTTCAGTGCAGGGACGCTGGGTCCAAAGGACACGCTATTCTCCTGGCATACACCTCAGGTCCCCTTGTTTCTCTGCTCACGTCTCTCTTTTGTATTTCAAAAGAGATTGATTTAAAACACAGCCTAATCTTGTAGGTTGTAGTCAGAGTCCTGTCTCATTAGCATAACTGCCTCTAATCCTGCCTTATTAGCATCATAGAGGTAGGATTTACAACACATAGGAAAATCCCATCAGATGACAAAATGGTGAACACCCACACAATTCTGGGAATCATTGCCTAGCCCAGTTGACACATATTTTTGAGGGACACAAGTCAGTCCATGTCATGGACATTAAGAACTTGTTTGATTCTTGCCCCTCCCCAAATCAATTTGTAGACATAAAAAATAACTGGGTTCAAAGACACAGATATTTAAAATGTTGCTGTTGCCAAACTGCTCTTCAGAAAAAGCTTACCAATTTATGACTTTGCCAACAAATAATTTTTATTAATTCTGCATTATCATTTTTTTAAATCTTCACCAATCTTGTAGGCAAAAAATTGACAAAACTAAAAGAAAAACTGAAAAAACCTGTAAGCTTAAGGAATGTTTTAGCATACCTCACTGAGTAATTGGTAGAGCAGTAAATACACAAAGTCAAAAGAATATACAAGATTTGAGCAACATGATTAACAAATGAATATAATTGTGTTTTAGGCTGGTTTCTCTAGAGAAGCAAAACCAGTAAAGTGTGTTAATATATGCATAGATTTATATCAAGGAAATAGCTCATGCAATTATAGAGGCTGAAACATCCTAAGTCCATGGATCAGGATAGAGGTTTCTCCTGATTTACATAGCTGCAGGGGCTGGTGAACCCAAGATTGGCTGGTTAGAGAGTAGGGCTCTTGCTCACAGGCTGTGAAGGTTAACAAATCCCAAGATTGGCAGGCAAGACCGCAAGGCTTTCCCTGATTCATGTAGCTGCAGGGGCTGGCGAACCCAAGATTGGCAGGTCAGAGAGCAAAATTCTTGCTTACAGGCTGTGAAGATTGACAAACCCCAAGATCAGCAGGTAAGCTGCTAGCTCAAGTCCCAAGAACTGGAGGTCAGACGAACAAGAGGCAGCTGCAGGATCCAGAACAAGCCAAAAAACCTTGTCAGGGTGAGCAGGAAGGAAGTAGGTGGCAGAGGGCGGAGAGATGAATGCTGAGGAGGCAGTGAGCTGCCATGGGCCCCGCCCCTGCTGGTACTATTCAGCAGATTCCATCATGGGGGTGATCACATATCAGATTTCAACAGGGAAGTGATCATAACATTATACAACTACCAAAACACTGAGAATCATGGCCCAGCCAAATTGTCACACAATCTTAACCAGCACAATTGATATGCATAGAACTTTTCACCCAACAGGGGAACCCTGGTACCGCAGTGGTTAAAGTGTTCAGCTGCTAACCAAAAGGTCAGCAGTTTGAACCCACCAGCCACTCCGTGGGAGAAAGATGTGGCAGTCTGTTTCTGTAAAGATTTACAGCCTGAGAAACCGTATGGGGAAGTTCTGCCCTGTCCTGTAGGGTTGCTATGAGCTAGAATCAACACTACAGAAAGGGGTTTGGTTTGTTTCATCCAACACCTGCAGAATACAGATTTTTTTCCAACTGTCTGTGGAAATTTTCCCCAAACTGACACATTGGCTCAGTGTCTAGTCAGGAAAATGGAGACCACACCACTCATTTTAACAATTTAATATAAAATATTGTTTAACCAGATAATTGGGGGAATGAAAAGGTTATAACGAACACTCAGGCATCACAGAGATAGTAACTGCAGGGAGTAATTGCCAGCCCTAGGTCTGGGAGAACAAAAAGAAGACACTGGGATTATAATTTAGAAGTTTGGAGAGGGGTCTGATGAGTTGAATCCTGGATCTATGCCTGGTTCAGGGGTTGAAGGTATCTTTAGGTGACCTGATGAGGCTGCTTCTGGGAATGCCAAGAAAGACACAAAAAGCAAAAAGCCACTAACTGGGAAACCACCTGTTGCTGCTGGAACCAGTGGTAGTTCCAGAGAGAAGATGGTTAATGATGACCCAGTCTATTGATACTAATTTCAGTTATGTTCCTCTTTCCTTCCTCCATTCTTCCAGTGTCTTTCTAGTGCCCCCAACAGGCAGAGCCTAACAGGTTGTCAACTAACAAAGGAGAAAAGTAGTTCACAGGGTTTTCTAGTCCCTGGTGGTGTCACAGTGGTTAAAGTGCTCAGCTGCTAACCAAAAGCTTGATAGTTCAAACCCACCAGCCTCTCTGCAGGAGAAAGATGTGGCAGTCTGCTTCCATAAAGATTTATAGCCTTGGAAACCCTATTGGGCAGTTCTCCTCTGTCCTATAGGGTTGCTATGAGTTGGAATTCAGTAGACATCAGCGGGTTTGCTTTTTTTTTAGTTTGGTTGCACAATGATAAGTGCTCGGTTGCTAATCTATAGGTCAGCGGTTTTAACTCACTGGCAGCTCCTTGGGAAAAAAGACCTGGAGATGTGCTCCCATAAAGATTACAGCCTTGAAAACCCTATGGGGCAGTTCTACTCTGTCCTTCAGGTTCTCTCTGAGTCAGAATTGACTCGACAGCGCACCAGAACAGTTTCAACATTACAAAGCATGGAAAGAGTGGGTTTGAAGCTGAAAAACAATGGCATAATAACCAGCACACACAGATAACTAAGGCATGTCATCATGGAATTTCATAATAATAAAATTCCAGAGAGAAAAATGGGCCATATTACAGATATTCAGTATTCTCAGCTGCAAGCCCATAAGTTAGAAGAAAGTGAACAATGTCTTCAAAATCTAAGGGAAAATAATTTGTGAGAATTCTTTACCCAGCCAAGTTATTAATTAACCATAAATATAGTGTGAAGATATTTTAAGACTCCAAGGTCTCCAGAAATTTCTCTGCCTTACTTCCTTTTCTGGGAAACTATCATGTGATTTTCTTCACCCACCAGAACGAGAGAGTAAACCTCGATGAAAGAGAAAGGCAAAGTACATAGGAAACAGTCCCATTCAAGAAAGGCAAATGGGATCCTTAGGTAATAGTAAAGGGAATTCTCTGAATAGTAGCTGATAACCAGGTATGAAGAGCAGCAGATTCAGATTTGAACAGGTCAGAAGGCCCTGGTAAAGTTTTATGATGAAATTGCCAGAATACTTGCTGTTTACATATTTAAGAAGTCCCTAGGTCATGCAAACGATTTGTGCTCATCTGTTAACTTAAAGGTGCTTTGAACCAGGGCTTTGAACCAGTTGGAAGAGGTTCATTCATGACCAGTGAAACAAACCCAGAGCAGACCCCAATTTTTTCAATTTGGGCGATCCAGAACGGTGACCAGAATGGAAAAAATTATGGGTCAGAGCCCTGTAATGAGGGACTCAGAAGAGGCATAGTGAGCCCTTTCAGGAGCCTGATACATGAGATTCGATTATTGGCAGGACTGTGGAGGGCAACACACATTCATAGTGGCATGGTTGCTCCCCATCTTTTGAGTGGGATGCTGCTGTTTCTGACTGCTGAAAATCCTATAGGCAATAGATTTGGTTGCTGTGCGACACATGTACTGCCCTCGTTTTTTCTAAGAGGAAAATGAGAGTTCTAGCAGGGCTTCAACCTGTAATTTTGCCTGTTCTGGATTTGCTTCCTCAGCCGTGACTGAACCAGGAAGAACCAGTTCGAAGCCCTGCTTTGGACACACTCAGGGCCTGATGATAGGCCTGGTGATCTACTTCCTTTAAGATTACAGCCAAGAAACCCTATGGAGCAGTTCTCTAACACATGGGGTCATCATGAGTTGAAATTGACTGGGCAGTGACTTAACAACATATATATTGAGAGGAGATTTAGGCATTTGGCAAAGAGGTTGGGGTTGAATCAGTGACAAGTACATAGCTTGTATTTGCTTACTTTGTACTGGAGTTTTAGAGCTTCATCATGGAACTATTTCTCTATTATAAATCCATTAGATGATCTTGTTCGATGCTGTGATTTTAAATAATATTGATATTTGTGGTAGAGTCACAAATTTATGCATCCAGACAAAATCCCTGCCCTGAGCTCTGAAGTCATATATTTGTTATCTATCCTGTATAAAAACCACTCCAAAACTGAGTGATTTACAACAACATTTTTTTTTTTTTAACTCACAGATCTGCAGTTTGGTCAGGGTTTGGATGAGGATGGGTTGTCTTTTTTATGTGACATCTTTTGGAGTAGCTAATTGGTGGCTGGAGGGATTCACTTTTAAGATGGCTTGCTCGCATGGTTGGCAAGTTGGTGTTAAATGGTTGGCTGGGAGCTTAGCTGTGTCTGGGTCAGGGGCCTTCGTTCATCTGCGTGTGGATTTCTGTGTGAACTGTTCGGGCCTCCACACAGCATGGTGGCTAGGCTCCAAGAGCAAGTATCACTGAAGTGTCAAGCACAAACTGTAACATCTTTTATGACAGCCTCGGAACTTTACTTCTGCCATAGTAATAATCCTACACAGATTAAAGGGAAGGAATGTTGACCGTCTTCACATTGCGAGGTGGGGTCTAAATCACATTGTAAGGAGAACATGTAAGAAGTAGATGGGAAATAGTGTTGTGTACATCTTTGGAAAATACAGTATGCCACATATTGAGCTGTTTCTTTGATACTGCTATTTGGATATCTCATAGGTATCTTGAATTTAACACGACCAAGCAAATTTCTTGATTCCCTCACCCTTAAACCACAGCCCCCAAATTTGTTCATTCTTCAGCCTTTGTCATTCCATTAAATGGCGTTGCCATCACCCAGTAGCTAAAAGTCAGGTTTCATGCCTGATTCCTTTCCTTACCCCGTCCCTATCCCAGTCCATCAGCAATTCGTGTCTATTCTACCTCCAAATATATCCTGAATTCTTCTGTCCTCTGTCTACACAGTTGCTACACCACTCATATCTAAGCTACCATCATCTTTTCACTTGGCTTCTTGTTGTCTTCTACTCTTTTCTTTCCTTTTAACTCATTCTTCACACAGCAGCCAGAAAAATGTTTTTAAAGCTTTCTGTATTAGTCATATAGGCTAACAGCTCTAATATACAACAGATCTCAGTGGTTTAACACAGTGGGAGTTTATATACTTTTTCATGTGAGTTTATATGCTTTCTCACGTTCAATATGTGTGTGTGTGTGTTGGGAGAGGTAACTTCTGCTTCATGCAGCCACTCAGGTACACAGGCTCTTTGTCTTTTCATATCACTACTATCATCAGCATATGGCTTCTGAGGTTGTCTTGAAAGGGGAAGAGAGTGTGGAAGAAGATTTTAGGGTCCAGGCTGGAAGTGGCATATATATATCACTTTCACACACATTCCATTGGTCAGAAATACATCACAGGATTCCACCTAGCTGCAGGGGGCCAGGAAATACAGTGTAGCGGCATGTTAAAGATGCAGAGGAGAGTATAGGTATTAATGTGCATCTAACTACAGGGGGACTGGGAAATACAGGAGAGCAGCATGCTGAAGACACAGGAGAATGCAGGTAGTAATACATACTAGCAGTCTCTGTGATGTTGTATTTTGGATTAGAACTTCCCCTTTAATGACTTCTTATCATATATAAAATAAAATCTAAACTCCTTCATGACCTCACCTATGTTTGTTGTTCCAGCATCATCTTGTACTGCTTTTCCCCTTATTCTCTAGCCATTTCCTATAACATGCCAAACTTTTTCCCTCCTACAACCTGTGTGCTTTGCAGTTTGCTTTGCTTAGAACACTCTACTTCAAGTATTTACACGGCTGCCTCCTTTTCATCCTTCAAGTCTCATCTTAAGTTCACTCCTTTTAGACCAGCCTTCTTATTGGGTTTATATCTGTCACAGAATTTACCAAAATCTGTAATTATTTTATTCAAAATTTTCTTGTTTGCTTAACCTGTGTCCTCTGCTAGAAAGAAATGTCTGTTTTGCTCACTGTTGTATTTTCAGCACCCAGCCATTGCTTAGCACACTTCCCTCGTTCACTAAATATGTGATATAAATGAATGAGTATTATACAAAACAGATTGAAGTGGAGAGACTGGAGAAAGTAAATATAACCAAGGTTTAGTAATTTAGGTGAATTGCTGAGGGGCTTGGGTTTTAGTGGTAGCAGTGGCAATGAAACAGAAGAGGATGAACAAGAGATATTTCAAAGGAAGAATCAAAACCAGTTGGTGTTTGACCTAAGGAGAGTCTAGGTGAGGGGAAAGATGTTATTAGCTACCATTAAGTTGGCCCCTGACTCATGGTGACTGCATGCACAATGGAATGAAACGTTGCTCTGTCCTGTGCCATCCTGATGATCAGTTGCAGATTGGACTGTTGTGATCCATGGGGTTTTCATGGCTGATTTTAGGAAGTAGATCACCAGGCCTTTCTTCCTAGTCTTCCTTAGTTTGGAAGCTGTGCTGAAGCCTGTTCAGTATCATAGTAGCACACAAGGCTCCACTGACAGACACGTGGTGGCTGCGCATGAGCAGCGTTGACTGGTGATCAAACGTGGGTCTCCTCCTGCATGGTAGTTGAAAATTATTACCACTTAACTACCAGTGTCTCAGAATGCTAATGTAGTGGTTTGTGATTAACAGAGATCAAGTGAAAAGGACAGAAGAGCTGAATTTTGGAGATGATGTTAGGATTGATACAAAATGACTTAGAGGAGCTAGCAAGACATTTAAGTAGAAATGTTGACGAACGTAATGTGGGTTAGAGAACACAATTGGAACTACAGACTTGGGAGTCAATAGACTAGAGGTGATAAGATGAAGCCATAAAAATAGATGAGTTATCAAACAGAGGGTATATTTTGAGAAGAACAGATGGTTCAAGGGGAGGAGAAAGAAGATCCTGAAATGGAAACCAGGAGTAGGTGTGGAGAGAGGAGGAGAACCAATTTATTGTAGTATTAAGGAAACCAGCAGAAAAGAGCTTTAGGGAAGAGGAGTGGTTAGCTCTGCTGCCTCTAGTATGGCTGTTCCTTGTGATATACATTTCTATGTTCTGAAATGTTACTTTTCTTAAAGTAGTTTGAGGCCAGAGTGTACCTTGGGCCTTCTCTGTGAGACAGTATAGTTTAATGAGAATGATAGAGAGTATAGCTTTGAATTCTTATCTTTTAGAGATATATATTGAAATAGTTATGAATAAAAAAGGATTTTGCTTTAAAGCAATTCAGTGGGGTAGCTGTAGTGAGTGGGAATATAGACAGAACAAGTGGCCATGAGTTAATGGTTGTTGTAGCAGGATGATGGATTTTAGGGGGTTTGTTCCTTCTTTAATGCTTATTTAAAATTTTCCATAATAAAAATTACAAAAGGAGAGTATAGCTTTGGAAGTTAGTCAGGAATTGGCTCTTCCACTTTGTAGCTATGACCTTGGACAAGTTACTTGAGTTGCTCTGCATACAGAGTGTCCAATAAACATTTCTGAAGTGACAGTACATCTAGTCATCGAGGTTAAGGAGTTTGAGGAGGGAGAAAAGGCTCCTAGGCTTGTTATGGCAACATTTCTCAAGAGATGTATTGTTTTTTGAATGTTACAGTAAGTTAAAATACTAAAAGCCTACATAGAGATAACTTTTATAAATTAATCTTGAAATTTTTGAGTAGGAATTTTCTGATCTGAAAGCATATAAAATCATAGCAGTACAATGGTAGTTCATCTGTTCTGGTCATGCGTCTTAACCACATCCTATTACTGTGTCTTATTCCGGAAGCATTTATAGTGCAGCTGCCCTTTTAACAGCATTGTCTTTTAAAGTAGTTTAAATTGAGTACGTTCCTTTTTAGCATTAACATGAAATGAAGGTGTATTTAAAATAGGAGCACAGGTTAATAATACGTCAAGTTAGCACCAGCTTCTTTGAGCACCTGACTTTTTTTTCTCGTTAGTTTAACTTGTTTATGGATAGTACACTGAGAAATTCCAGTTTTTGCATGTAGATGCCACATGATTCCGTCCCCAAATAAATGAGAGCCATTAATACAAGGCTAAGAGGGAGCTTTCTTGGATGAGATGGGTGCTGACTCAGCAGCAGCTAACAACAGTAGTTACACTTTATTAATGGAACCCGTCAGAGGATGAGGTATTCTAGTTAATGAGAGATCAGTTAAAGCCAGAATTTTCTGCTTATTATTGAACATTTAAAAATTAGACTCCTTTTCTTTAAGAAAGTACTGCATCCTGGAAAACATCTTAATATTTCCTTGGTAATTGAGAACTTTTGATGGCTTTATCAGGATTATTATTTATGAGTATTGGTTTTGCTTGTAGGATTCTACAAACAAAGGGAGTAGGAACAAATTCTTACCAACAGCAAAACATACCCGTTAGTCATTCCTGTGTATTTTGCAATTTCATTTAGTCATTGGGTTTTTTTTTTTTTTTAATCTAATGTTATTGATTTTCTAACTGGAGGACTCCCTTTAGTATTTCTTGTAATTTTGGTTTGATTTTTACAGACTCCCTAAACTTCTGTTTACCTGGAAATGCCCTAATTTCACCATCAGGTTTGCTGGATATGTAATTCTTGGCTGGCAATTTTTCTCCTTCAAGGCTTTATATATGTCATCCTGTTGCCTTTTTGCCTGCGTGGTTTCTGCTGAGTAGTCAGAGTTTAGCCTTATTGACTCTCCTTTGTAGATGACTTTTTGTTTATCCCTAGCTGCTCTGAAAATTCTCTATCTTTGGTTTTGGCAAGTTTGATTATAATGCGTCTTGTGATTTTCTTTTGGGATCTACCTTGTGTGGGTTTTGATGAGTTTCTTGGATCGATATTGTCTCATCTTTCACAATATCAGGGAAGTTCTCTGCCAACAAATCTTCAACAATTCTCTGTATATTTTTTGTTATCTCCCCTGTTCTGGTACTCCTGTCACTCGTAGGTTATTCCTCTTGATAAAGCCCCACATAGTTCTTTCTTCATTTTTAAAAATTCTTTTCTCTGATTTTCCTTGAAATAAGTTGGTGTCGAGTGCTTTATCTTCAATCTCGCTAATTTTGACTTTAATTGCCTCAGTTCTGCTCCTGTGATTTTCTATTAAGCTGTCTAATTCTAAATTTTATTGTTAATTTTTTAGATTTCTGTTTGCTGTGAATTCTTGCAGCCTGTTAAATTTGTCATTATGCTCTTGCATAACCTTCTGAAGTTCTTCTGTTGCTTTGTATGTTCCTTGGCTTGGTCTGCGTTTTCCCTGATCTTCCTGATCACTTGAAGAGTTCTGTATATTAATCTTTTGAATTCTACCTCCAGTAATTTCAAGAAGTTCTCTTCCTTTGGAAGGTTTCTTGGTTCTTTGTTTTGGTTGCTTGCTGAAGCCACCATGGTCTGCCTCTTTATGTGATTTTATATTGATTGTTGTCTCCAAGCCATCAATAAGTTATTATGTTTATTTATGGCTGCTTACTGTGTCCTAGCTTCTTGCTTTGTCTTGTGAGCTGGTTCGATTGTTGGTGTCTTTGAAACTCATGTCCTGTCACCAGGTGGTTAGAGCTGTTACTAGGTTTGTGGGCCCAGGAGTCTGTTTGCTTTTCCTGTGTGGATTTAGCTCAGGTGTCCAGGTTGTCAGTCACCGAGTGTGTGGTGCAGGCTCTTACCTCCAGTCCTAGACGAGCAGTGGTGGCTGGAGTAGGTACAGGTATCTGGCTGCAGTAGGGGGTCACGTGCTGAGCAAGGCAGGGGCTGGCGGCTGCCACTGTCTGGGTGGGAGGCATGTCCTTGTTCTCTAGAGCATGTAGGTTTGTGCGTTTTACACCCAGACTATGGGTACCCAGTGCTGTTGGCTGTAAGGACTGGAAGGCACCACTTATTCTTGGACCCCTGGCTTGGGTGGCTGGGTAATGTTGGTGGTGCCACCAGTCCTCAGACCCCTGATGTGGGTAGTTGAGGACCCTGCTTAATGGGCAGAGTGGTGTCAAATGTCATGAATCTGCCACTCTCCCTTATAACAGATTCAGTTGAAAATAGGCTTCAGGTATGTGTCCTGTTGTACTTTGCTAATGAGGGCCTACACCATTGAAATGGGCCCACACAGGTCTGTGCAGGGGTGAAAGGCATTCAAAGTCCATGGACCTGTTATGCCTGTGCCTAGGCAAAGGGGCTGTGTGTTCCCTGATTTCCCGGCTAGGCAGCTGACAGATTATTTTTTCCTGTTTGTTAGTTCCCTTTCCAAAGCCTGGAGGATGGCTCAGGGTGCGTGATGGGTCCTACCTCTGGCCTAGGGGGTGCAGCAGTCACTGAATCCAGACCAGGATCAGAGCAGAGTGGGGAGGGGGCAGGTAAATGGGAGAGAGGTACTTCCCAAAGGGTGGAAGGTTTTGTTTTTTTTTTTTTGCAGGGTACTTATCTTTCACCGATTCAGAGCCGCTTCTGCCTGCTTCGGGAGGCTTGAGCAGACTCTCTGCTGCTCAGTTTCTCCCAATGTGAAAAATGTGTCCCAAGTACTATTGCTTGCCTCAGCCCACATGCACCAACCAATCCAACCTGCAGGGTGCTGGTGCCAGCCAGGTCAGATCTGGCAAATCCTTGCTGTTCTGAACTGTCTCTCCCTCATGCTATTGGTCAGTCTGACTCCTCACGTTTATCTTTGATGTTCATGACTCCTAGATTGGCATATATAATTGATTCACTTGTTTTTTCAGGTCTTTGTTGTAAGAGGGACCACAGAAAGTGTCTGACTACTCTGCCATCTTGATCCTGCCTCTGGGTTTTGTTTTGTTTTTTTTCCCCCAAACAGCCTTATTAAGATATAATTCATATACCATACAATTCACTCATTTAAAGTATACAATTCAGTGGCTGTTAGATATTCACAGAGTTGTGCAATCATCACCACAATCAATTTGAGAGCACTTTATCATCCCAAAAAGATACCCCACACCCACTTTGTCATCACTCCCTAATCTGCCCCCTAGCGCCAGCCCTAGGCAACCACTAATCTACTTTCTGTCTCTAGAGATTTGCCCATTTTGGACATATCATATAAATGGAATCATGCAATATGTGGTCATATGTGACTGGCTTCTTTCATTTAGCACAGTGTTTTCAAGGTTCATCCATGTTATAGCATGTATCAGTATTTCTTTTTATTGTTGAATAATATTCCATTGTATGGATATACCACATTTTTTTATCCATCAGTTGTTGGACATTTGGACTGTTGTCTTTTTTGGGCTAATTTGAATAACGCTGGTATGAACATATATGTGCAAGTACTTGTTTTTACTTCTTTTGGGCAGATACCTAGGAGTGGAATTGCTGAGTTATATGGTGACTGTATGCTTAGCCTTTTAAGGAACTGCCAACTCTTTTCCCAAGTGGTTGTAACATTTTACGTTCCCACAAGCAGTATATGAGAGTTCCAAATTCTCTGTGACTTTTCTTTTGAAACTTCTTTTTTCTAACTCTGTATTCTCTGCTGTCACTCTATTTGTGACCACATTATCTTCTGACTGGCTTATGTCATCAATTTCCCTGGCTGACCTCTTTGCTGATTGTCTTGGATTGAATTGTGTCCCCCCAAAATATGTGTCAACTGGGTTAGGTTATGATTCCCAGCATTGTAAGATTGTCTACCATTTTGTCATCTGATATGGTTTCCCTATGTGTTATAAATCCTGTCATATGATGTAATGAGGTGATTAAGTGGCAGTTATATTGATGAGATCTACAAAATTAGATAATGTCTTAAGCCAGTCTTTTTTGAGATATAAAAGAGAAAAGCAAGCAGAAAGACATGGGACCTCATACCACTAAGAAAACAGTGCCAGGAGCAGAGTGTGTCCTTTGGACCTGAGGTTCCTGCATGGAGAAGCTCCTAGACCAAGGGAAGATTGAAGACAGATCTTCCTCCAGAGCCAGCAGAGAAAGCCTTTCCCTGGAGTTGACACCCTGAATTTGGACTTGTAGCCTACTAGACTGTGAGAGAATAAATTTCTCTTTGTTAAAGCCGTCCACTTGTGGTATTTATGTTATAGCGACACTAGATTACTAAAACACTGATAATCTCAGAATTCTGCGTTTCTGCTGTCCCCTTTCACCAGTCTTTTAACACTGTTTATTCATTGTATCATAAAAGTTTAGAGCTAAAAGGAACTA
This sequence comes from Loxodonta africana, assembly GCF_030014295.1. Taxonomy (NCBI): domain Eukaryota; kingdom Metazoa; phylum Chordata; class Mammalia; order Proboscidea; family Elephantidae; genus Loxodonta; species Loxodonta africana. The sequence goes on along the minus strand of NC_087367.1, from coordinate 41,323,416 downwards.
TAGGGAATCATGTGAGTCATTTTAAAATTGATGAAACTCAGATACCCTAGTATGTGTATATCACGTATTTTATTAAATCGTGTTTCCATTTTCTGTGTCTAAATCTCTTTACCTGACTGTCTTAACAGTCTTCCCCTTATGCCCTCTGAAAACACAAACTTGTGTACAGATAATTTTGGGGGGGATTGATCCCAAGGAACAAAAGCCAAGGGATTACCCTTTTTTGTCGTCAAGTTGATTGCAATAGATTGAGAGTGGAACTGCCTCATATGTTTTCCAAAGTTGTAATCCTTACTGAAGCAGACTGCCACATCTTTCTCCTGAAGAGTGGCTGGTGGGTTCCAGCCACCAACCTGGTTAGTAGCTGAGTACTTTAAGCACTGTGCCACCAGGTATCCTTAGCAAGGGACTAGGAGGAATGAAAGAAGAAAAGAAGCAAAACCCAATACAAGAACGTGTTATTCATTGCTGTGGCAATGAAGACTCAATTCCAACGGGAATTTCTGAGGATCTAGATGCTTCTTGGAACTGTCTACTCATAGACGGACAGATAACCTTCATATATCAGCTCTTGTTCTCCATCAGTTGAGGGTTGCCCCCAAACCCGCTGCCGTTGAGTTGATTCGGCTGGTGGATTCCGATCGCCGACCTTTCGGTTAGCAGCTGAATACTTTAACCACTGTACCAGCAGATCTCCTTTACAGAGGGTTGCCCCAGCGGGATGTAAATTCTTTCTTCTTCCCTCTTCAACTTTTGGACTACACAGGAGCGTACCAAGTGACCTCCCAGGGGTGTCCCACTTCATGGCCTCAAAGAAGCCCCAGGGCAGAAAGCAAGAGAAGTAACAGTGAATACTTGTGAGTCAAAGCCTACTTGGAACTATGAGCCTTAGCTATCCAGTCTGGGTTATAGTTATAGCCGCTCTTGAGGAGAAAGATGTGGCAGTCTGCTTCTGTAAAGACTTACAATCTTAGAAACCTTATGAGGCAGTTCTGCTCTCTCCTGTAGGGTCACTGTGAATCAGAATTGACTCGACAGCAATGAGTTTGTTTTTTTTTTAATAGCTAGAATTATAGGCAGAATAGTGGACCCATCAAAGATGCCCATGCCCTAATCCCCAAAACTTGTGACTATAATACTTCATGTGGCAAAAGGGACTTTTGATTAAGGTTACTGGGCCTTTAGATAGGGAGGTTATCCTGGATTACCTGGATAGGCCCAGTGTAGTCACAAGCATTCCTACAGGAGGGAGGCAGGAGTGTCAATTCAAGAAAAGTATGACAGTAGAAGCAGAGGTCAAAATGATGCAGGTACAGACTCTCCCCTAGAGCCTCCAGAAGGAATGCTGGCTTTGAGGGCTAAACCCTCCCTGTTAAGACTCATTTCAGACTTTGGATCTCTAGAACTGTAAGGTAATAAATTTGTGTTGTTTTTAGTCACTAAGTTTGTGGTAATTTTTTATACCGAAGGAGAATCAAAGGAGAGGCCGAGAACATGAAGATGAGGTATAAAAGACTTCCAATATGATGTATCTCTTGCTCTGCTCAGATCTCCTTGGACTCTGTGTTCAATCTAATCCATCACTGAATCTTTCAGATTGAAAGCTGCACTCTCTTCAGTGAAAATATAAAAAGGGTTAGTGATACAAGCTGGAATCCTTGCTCGTACAATTGGTGTTGAGGCTGGAATCGATATTCATCATTTTCCTCTTTTATCACTCATTGTACATTTCCGTATCCTTGGCTAGCACTTCAACTAGTCTAGGTACTTGTGATCTCTAGACTTTCATCCTTAAAGGATCTGAGTGCTTAATTTCTTTACTGTTTTTAGGCCATGGTTGCCATGTTTTCCGTTTACCATATCACCAAGCATGAAAATACCAAACAAATTCCCTGAGCTCCAGACAGAGTACTCTTTACCCCCATTGTGTACAATAACTCCTAATGATTATCAGGGTCAGTTATCACTGCTAGTGCAGTTTGCCTGCTGGTCTATCAGCATGAGGAGCCAGAAGTGATCAAGCCTTCTGAGCCAAAAGCTATAGCTACTCACCAAAGTAGGATGTAGAACATTTTCTTTATAAACTATGTTAATGTCATTTGAGCTAGATGTCCCCCAAGACCATGGCCCCCAGCCCTTAGCCCAGTAACTGGCTCCCTCAGGGAGTTTGGATGTGTCTGTGATGCTTTTACGGCTTTTCCTTGGGCAAGTTGTACTGACTTCCCCAGTATGGTATACTGTCTTACCTTTCACGAAACTTAACACTTAATCTATTGTCTTGTTAGTGTTTTTCCCTCCCTACCCTTCCCCTCTCTCATAACCATCAAAGATTGTTTCATTCACTATGTAAAACTTTTCAGGAGTTTTTATAATAGTGGTTTCGTACAATATTTTTCATTTTGTAATTGGCTTATTTCACTCGACATAATGACCTCCAGATTCATCCATGTTGTGAGATGTCTCACAGATTCATCATTGTTCTTTATCATTGCATAATATTTATTCCACTGTGTACCATAGTTTATCCATTTTTCTGTTGGTGGACACTTAGGTTGTTTCCATCTTTTTGCCATTGTGAAAAATGCTGCAGCGAACGTGGGTGTGCATATGTCTATTTGCGTGATGAATCTTGTTTCTGTAGGATATGTTCTCAGTAGTGGGGTTGCTGGATTGTATGGTATTTCTGTTTCTAGCTTTAAAAGGAAGTGCCATATTGTTTTCCAAAATGATTGTACCATTTTGCATTCCCACCAGCAGTGCAGAAGAGTTGTAGTCTTCCAGCAGCCTCTCCAACATTTGTTATTTTTTTATGTTTTAATTTTATTTGTGCTGGTAATGTTGGGGTGAGGTGGTATCTCATTACAGTTTTGATTTGCATTTCCCTAATGCCTAATGATCTCGAGCATTTCCTCATGTGTCTGTTAAAAAAAATGTCTTCTTTGGTCAAGTGTCTGTTCACTTCCTTTGCCCATTTTTTATTGGATTATTTGTCTTTTTGCTGTAGAGGTGTTGGATTTTCCTGTAGATTTTAGAGATTAGACCTTTATCAGATGTCATAGCCAAATTTTTTTTCCCAGTCTGTTTTCTTTTTACTCTTTTGGTGAAGTCTTTTGATGAGCATAAGCATTTAATTTTGTGAATATCCCAGTTATCTTGCTTGTCTTCTGGTGTTTGTGTATTAATTATGATTTGTATCCTATTTATACTGTGTATTAGGGCCCCTAGCATTGACCCTATTTTTTCTAGTTTTGGATTTCATATTTAGACCTTTGATAGATTTTGAATTAGTTTTTGTGTACAGTATGAGGTATGGGTCCTGTTTAATTTTTTTTTTTTTTAACAGATGGACATCCAGTTTTACAGCAACATTTGTTAAAAAGACTGTCTTTTACCCATTTGGAGCCCTGGTGGCCACTGACCCAAAGGTCAGCAGATCGAATCCATCAGCTGCTCCTTGAAAAGCCTGTGGGGCAGTTCTACTCTCTATCCAAAAGGGTTGCTGTGAGTTGGAATTGACTCAATGGCAGTGGGTTTGGTTTGGTTTAGGTTTTTCTCCTTTTAATTGACTTAGGGCTTTGTCAAAGATCAGGTGACTGAAGGTCGGTAGGTTTACATCTGGGTTCTTGATTCTGTTCCATTGGTCAGTGTGTCTGTTGTTGTACCAGTACCCATGCCGTTTTGACTACTGTAGCGGTACAGTGGGTTCTGAGGTCAGGGAGTGCGAGGTCTCCTACTTTGCTGTTCTTCAGTAACACTTTACTTGTTTGAGGCCTCTTTCTCTTGCATATTAAGTTAATGAATAGTTTTACCATCATTAAAGAATACTGGTAGTATTTGGAGCAGGATTGCATTGTATTTGTAGATTGCTTTGGGTAGAACTGAAATTTTCACGATGTTGAGTCTACCTATCCACGAGTATGGTATGTTTTTCCATTTATGTAGGCCACTTTTGGTTTTTTGCAGTAGAGTTTTGTAGTTTTCTTTGTGTAGGTCTGTTATGTCCCTGGTTAGATTTATTCCTAAGTATTTTACTTTTTTAGGGGCTATTATAAATGGTATTGGTTTTCTCACTTTGTTTTTGTAATTCTTTTTATTGGTGTATAGGAATCGGATTTTTGTATGTTTATCTTGTATCCTTCTCTTCAGCTTTTTTACTTCATCATTTCTTCTATTCACTTTAGCTACTCTAAGTTAAAGATCAAGTTTCAGAGTCTCTTCACACATCCATTTTGGTCTTTTCTTTCTTTCCTGTCTTTTTAATGACCTTTTGCTTTCTTCATGTATGATGTCCTTGATGTTATTCTACAACTCGTCTGTTCTTCAGTGATTGGCGTTCACTGTGTCAAATCTGTTCTTGAGATGGTCTCTAAATTTAGGCGGAATATAGTCAAGGTCTTCCTATGGCTATTGGGTGGGTTATAGTCAAGGTCGTACTATGGCTATTGTGGACTTGTTCTGATTTTCTTCAGCTTCAGTTTTCATATGAGCAATTGATGGTCTGTTCTGCAGTCGGCAGAACAAAGGGCAGCTCAGGAAGACAAAGTAAATTATTTTAGTAACATGTGCAAAGACCTGGAGTGAGAAAACTAAAAGGGAAGAACTCGCTCAGAATTTGTCAAGCTTAAAGGAACTAAAGAAGAATTTCAAGTCTCGAGTTGCCGTAGTGAAGGATTCTATTTGCAAAATACTGAACAATGCAGGAAGGATCAAAAGTAGATTGAAGGAGTATAGAGTCACTGTACCAAAAAGGGAAACCCTGGTGGCGTAGTGGTTAAATGCTACAGCTGCTAACCAAAGCACTGGCAATTTGAATCCACCAGGCGCTCCTTGGAAACTCTATGGGGGGGTTCTACTCTGTCCTACAGGGTCGCTATGAGTCGGAATCGACTTGATGGCAGTGGGTTTGGTTTTTTTGGTACCAAAAAGAATTGGTCGACAATCAACCATTTTAGGAGGTAGTATATGGTCAAGAGCCGATGGTACTGAAGGAAGAAGTCCAGGCTTCACTGAAGACATTGGTGAAAAACAAGGCCCCGGGAATTGACGGAATACCAATTGAGATGTTTCAATAAATGGATGTAGTGCTGGAAGTGCTCACTTATCTATGCCAAGAAGTTTGGAAGATGGCTACCTAGTCAATGGACTGGAAGAGACCCATATTTATGCCTCTTCCAAAGAAAGGTGATCTAACCAAATGTGGAAATTATCGAACAGTATCATTAATTATCACATGCAAGTAAAACTTTGCTGAAGATTATTCAGAAGTGGTTGCATCAGTACATCGACAGGGAACTGCAAGAAATTCAAGCTGGATTTAGAAGAGGACCTAGAACTGGGGATATCATTGCTAGTGTCAGATGGATCCTGGCTGAAAGCAGAGAATACCAGAAGGATGTTTATCTGTGGTTTATTGACTGTGGCATTTGACCGTGTGTATCATAACAAATTATGGATAACATTGTAAAGAATGGGAATCCCAGAATGCTTGATTGTACTCATCAGGAACCTGTATATAGATCAGGAGACAGTCGTTCGAACATAACAGGGGGATACTGTGTGGTTTAAAGTCAGGAAGGATGTGTGTCAAGGTTGTATCCTTTCACCATATTTATTCAATCTGTATGCTGAGCAGATAATCCAAGAAGCTGGACTATGTGAAGAAGAACATGGCATTAGCATTGAAGCTTGACACAGTGGCTGCAACAATGGGCTCAAACAGAACAATGATCATGAGAATGGCACAGGTCCAGCCAGGGTTTCGTTCTGTCGTACATAGGGTAGCTATGAATCAGAAGCCACTCAGTGGCATGTAACAACATCTTGTATTGTGGTGCTCTGCTGAATCTTTCTATTAGTTCCAGTAGTTTTCTTGTGGCGTCTTTTGGGTTTTCTACATATAATGTCATATTATCCATAAATAGGGATAGTTTTACTTCTTCATTTCGAATTTCGATGCCCTTTATTTCTTTTATTGCCTTGTTGCTCTAGCTAGGACTTCCCTCACAATGTTAAATAGGAGGAGTGATAAAGGGCATCCATGTCTTGTTCCTGTTTTCAGGGGAATGTTTTCAGCCTCTCTCCATTGAAAATGATGTTGGCTGTTGGTGTATAAGGTGTTGTATAGACGCTGTTTATTATGTTGAGGAATTTCCTTTCTATTCCTATTTTATTGAGAGCTTCTGTCAAGAATGGGTGTTGGACTCTATCAGCTGCCTTTTTTACATTGATTGAGATGATCATGCAATTCCTTTCTTTTATTTCTGTGGTAGATTTCGTTGATTTTTTAAAGGTGAACCATCCACGCATACCTGTTATGAGTCCCACTTGGTCGTGGTGTATTATTTTTTTGATATGATGCTGAGTTCTGTTGGCTAGAATTTTGTTGAGAATTTTTGCATCTATAATCATGAGAGTTACTGGCCTGTAATTTTCTCTTTTTTTGTGGCATCTTTGCCTGGTTTTGGTTTCAGGGTTATTCTGGCTTCATAGAATGAATTTGGAAGTAAGTATCCCTTCCTTTTCTATGTTCTAAAGTAGTTTGAGAAGTACTGGTGCAGGCTTTTCTCTGAACGTTTGGTAGAATTCTTCAGTGAAGCCGTTTGAGCCAGGACTTTTATTTGTTGGGAGGTTTTTGTTTTTTTAAATTATCTTTTCAATCACTTCTCTCGTTATGGGTCTTTTAGATTTTCTACCTTAGTTTTTGTTAGTTTGGGTAGGTAGTGTGTTCGTAGAAATTTGCCCATTCCTCTAGGTTTTCAGATTTGTTGGAGTACTGTTTTTCATCGTGCTCTCTTATAATTCTTTTTAGTTCAGTTGAGTCTGTTGTAATGTTTGTTGATTTTGTTGATCCTTTCAAAGAACCAACTTTTGGTTTTGTTGATTCTATCGTTTTTCTATTCTCTATTTCATTTATTTCTGCTCTGATTTTATTATTTCCTTTCTTCTGGTGGCTGTGGGCTTCTTCTGCTGTTGTCTGAGTTGCAAATCTAACGTTTTGATTTTATTCCTTTCTTCTTTTTTGATGTGTGCGTTTATTGCTATTGAGCGCTGCCTTTTTTGTGTCCCAAAGGTTTTAGCATGATGTGTTTTCCTTCTCATTTGATTCTAGGAATTTTTTTAATTCCATCTTTGATTTCTTCTATTTACCATTGATTTTTAAGCAGGGTGTTACTCAGTTTCCATGTATTTGATTTTTTTCCGTTGCCATTCTGGTTCTTAATTTCTATTTTTATGGTGTTGTGATCAGAGAAGATGCTTTATATTATCTCAGTGTTTTGGATTTTTTTGAAGATTGCTCTGTGGCCTAAGATGTGGTGTATTCTATAGAATGTTTCATGTGCGTTGGGAAAGAATGTATACTTTGCTGCCATTGGGTGGAGCGTTCTGTATATACCTGTGAGGTCAAGTTGGTTGATTGTGGGCCTTAGATCTGTATCTTTTGTTGAGTTTCTTTCTAGATGTTCTGTCCTTTACTGAGAATGGTGTGTTGAAGTCTCCTACTATTATTGTGGAACTGTCAGTTTTGCTTTTCAGTGCTGTTGGAGTTTGTTTTATGTATTTTGGAGCCCTGTCCTTGGGTGAGTAGATATTTATTATGGTTATGTCCTCATGGTGCATTGTCCTTTTTATCATTATGTGTCCTTCCGTGTCATTTATGTTGGATTTTTCCTTTAAAGTCTATTTTATCTGAGATTCATATCCACTCCTGCCCTTTTCTGGTTGCTGTTTGCTTGGTGTATATTTTTTCCATTCTTTGATTTTTATTATATTTTTGCCTTTGTTTTAAGGTGCATCTCTTGTAGACAGCATATCAATGGGTCCTGTTTTTTAATCCATCCTGTTAGTCTCTGTCTCTTTACGGGTCTATGTAAACTACTTACGTTCAGCGCGTTTATCAATAGGTGTGAGTTCTTTGCGCTCATGTTGTAGTGCCTTTTGTGTGTGTGTGGTGCTCACATTTTCTTTGTTCCTCTTACTCTTCTGTGCTGAGTTTCTTTTGTTTGTGGAATTTTTTTTTTTGTAGATTTTGTGTTTACTGAGACTTTGTTTTTCTTCTTTATTTTGATGAGTAGGTTTGTTACTTTCCTTTGTGGTTACCTTGAACTTTACCTCCAACTTCTTAAGTTTGAACCAGACGTTTATTACTTGATATCACTGTGACTTCCTCTCCGTTTGAAAGTTCCTACACTGTTTATTCCCTCTTTTATTGTTCTGACATTGTTGTCTTTTACAGACTGATGTCTGTGGTTCCTTGTTGTAAATCTTTTAGTTTTTTTATTCTTGATGCTACATTACCTAGGATGGTATCTGGCTGACACCACTGTCCTGTTTCCCAGATTCAGGTTGTCTAATGACAACCCAAAACTAAACCAAACCCATTGCCTTCGAGTTGATTCCTATTTGTAGCGACCCTAGAGGACAGAGTAGAACTGCCCCATAGGGTTTACAAGGAGTGCCTGATGAATTTGAACTGCCCACATTTTGGTTAGCAGACATAACCCTTAACCACTACACCACCAGGGTTTCCTCTCTAATCATAGGACTCCCTTTAAGGATTCTTTAAGTTTGGTTTTCATGTAATCCCTTAATTTCTGTCTATCTGAAACTGTCCCAATTTTGCCATGATGTTTGAGTGAGGGTTTTGCAGGATTTATTATTCTTGGTTGGCATTTTTTTTCTTTCAAGGTTTTATAGATGTCATCCTTTTTCGTTCTTGCTCACATAGCGTCTGCCAAGTAATGAGAGCTTTGTCTTACTGTTTTCCCTTTGTAAGTGATTTTTCACTTTTCTTGAACAGCTTTCAGGATTCTTTATTCTTTGGTTTTGGTTGAGTGTGATTATGATATGACTTGGTGACTCCCTTAGTTTCTGTTTTATATGGGGTTTGTTGAGCTTCTTGGATGGTCAGCTTTTCATCTTTTGTGATATTAGAACATATTTCTGTCAACAAGTCGATGATCCTCTCTGTGTTTTCCGTTTTTACCCCGTGTTCTGGAACTCTGGTCACACGCAAATTTTTGCTATTCATTTTATCCCAAGTAGTTCTTAAAGTTGTATCCAAGAATTTGTCTTCAATTTTGCTGATCCTGCCTTCCATTGTTTCAAATTTACTCTTAACAACCTTCTATTGCGACGTTCCTTTCTGAAGTTTTGTTGGTTATCTTTTGGATTCCTAATTGCTGTTTTTGTATGATTTCTAATTGTTCATTTTGGTATTTTGTTGTATTTTCTTTTTTTCCTATCCTATGCATTAGTGAGCTGAAATGGACTGGTACTGGCCATTTCAGATCAGACAATCGTATAGTCCACTATGCTGAGAATGACAACTTGAAGAGGAATGGTGTTGCATTCATCATCAAAAGGAACATTTCAAGATCTATCCTGAAGTACAGTGCTATCAGTGATGGGATAATATCCACATGCCTACAAGGAAGACCAGTTAATATGACTATTATTCAAATTTATGCACCAACCACTAGGGCCAGAGATGAAGAAATAGAAGATTTTTATCAACTGCTGCAGTCTGAAATTGATCGAACATGCAGTCAAGATGCATTGGTAATTACTGGTGATTGGAGTGTGAAAGCTGGAAACAAAAAAGGATCAGTAGTTTGAAAATATGGTCTTGGCAATAGACAATGTCGGAGATCGAGTGATAGAACTTTGCAAGACCAACAACTTCTTCATTGCGAAGACCTACTTTCACCGACATAAATGGCGACTGTACACATTGACCTCACCAGATGGAACACACAGAAATCAAACTGACTACATCTGTGGAAAGAGACAATGGAAAAGCTCAATATCATCAGTCAGAACAAGGCCAGGAGCCAACTGTGGAACAAACCATCAATTGCTCATATCATCAGTCAGAACAAGGCCAGGAGCCAACTGTGGAACAAACCATCAATTGCTCATATGCAAGTTCAAGCTGAAACTGAAGAAAATCTGAGGAAGCCCAAGAGAACCAAAATATGACCTTGAGAATATCCCACCTGAATTTAGAGACCATCTAAAGAATAGATTTGACGCATTGAGAACTAGTGACCGAAGACTAGACAAGTTGTAGAATGACATCAAGGACATCATACATGAAGAAAGCAAGAGGTCATTGAAAAGACAGAAAAGAAAGAAAAGACCAAGATGGATGTCAGAGGAGACTCTGAAACTTGCTCTCGAACATCGAGCAGCTAAAGCAAAAGGAAGAATTGATGAAGTAAAAGAACTAAACAGAAGATTTCAAAGGGCGGCTCGAGAAGACAAAGTATTATAATGACACATGCAAAGAGCTGGAGATGGAAAACCAAAAGGGAAGAACATGCTCGGCGTTTCTCAAGCTGAAAGAACTGAAGAAAAAATTCAAGCCTCAAGTTGCGATACTGAAGGATTCCATGGGGAAAATATTAAATGACACAGGAAGCATCAAAAGAAGATGGAAGGAATATACAGAGTCATTATACCAAAAAGAATTAGTCGATGTTCAGCCATTTCAAGAGGTGGCATATGATCAGGAACCGATGGTACTGAAGGAGGAAGTCCAAGGTGCTCTGAAGGCATTGGCGAAAAACAAGGCTCCAGGAATTGATGGAATATCAATTGAGATGTTTCAACAAACAGATGCAGCGCTGGAGGTGCTCACTTGTCTATACCAAGAAATAATGGAAGACAGCTTCCTGGCCAACTGACTGGAAGAGAGCCATATTTATGCCTATTCCCAAGAAAGGTGATCCAACTGAATGTGGGAGTTATAGAACAATGTCATTAATATTACATGTAAGCAAAATTTCACTGAAGATCATTCAAAAATGGCTGCAGCAGTATATTGACAGGGAGCTGCCAGAAATTCAGGCCAGTTTCAGAAGAGGATGTGGAACCAGGAATATCACTGCTGATGTCAGATGGATCCTGGATGAAAGCAGAGAGCACTAGAAGGATATTTACCTGTGTTTTATTGACTATGCGAAGGCATTCAACTGTGTGGGTCATACCAAATTATGGATAACATTGTGAAGAATGGGAATTCCAGAACACTTAATTGTGCTCATGAGGAACCTTTACATAGATCAAGAGGCAACTGTTCGGACAGAACAAGGGGACACTGATTGTTTTAAAGTCAGGAGAGGTGTGTGTCAGGGTTGTGTTCTTTCACCTTATCTAGTCAATCTGTATGCTGAGCAAATAATCCGAGAAGTTGGACTATATGAAGAGGAACAGGGCATCAGGATTGGAGGAAGACTTATTAACAACCTGCGTTATGCAGATGACACAGCCTTGCTCGCTGAAAGTGAAGAGGACTTGAAGCACTTGCTAATGACAATCAAAGACCATAGCCTTCAATATGGATTGCACCTCAACGTAAAGAAAACAAAAGTCCTCGCAACTGGACCAGTGAGCAGCATCATGATAAACGGAGAAAAGATTGAAGTTGTCAAGGATTTCATTTTACCTAAATCTACAATGAACACCCATGGAAGCAGCAGTCAAGAAATCAAAAGACACATTGCATTGGGTAAATCTGCTGCAAAGGACCTCTTTAAAGTGTTAAAGAGCAAAGATATCACCTTGAAGACTAAGGTGCGTCTGACTGAAGCCATGGTATTTTCAATCGTATCATACGCATGTGAAAGCTGCACAATTAATATGGAAGACCAAAGAAGAATTGACGGCTTTGAATTGTAGTGTTGGCGAAGAATATTGAATATAGCATGGACTGTCAAAAGAACGAATCTGTCTTAGAAGTACAACCAGAATGCTCCTTAGAAGCAAGGATGGCGAGACTGCGTCTTACATACTTTGGACATGTTGTCAGGAGGGATCAGTCCCTGGAGAAGGACATCATGCTTGACAGAGTACAGGGTCAGCAGAGAAGAGGAAGACCCTCAAGGAAGTGGATTGACACAGTGGCTGCAACAGTGAGCTCAAGCATAACAATGATTGTAAGGATGGCTAAGACTGGGCAGTGTTTTGTTCTGTTGTGCATAGGGTCGCTATGAGTAGGAACCGACTCGGCGGCACTTAACAACAACAACATTTTTTTTCCTAAATTTTTCCATTGCTGGAATCCCATATTTTGGTAGTAATTTTATCATTAGTTTTTATTTTCATGATTTCCTATTGTGAATTTTCTTTTTAATCTATCATTGAAGAGTGCATTTTTCAGTTTCCAAAGTTTTTAAAAAACGTTTTCTTAATGATTTCAACATTATATCGTGGTCAGAGAATTTGGTCTTAGGTATATTACTTTTTTTGGAAGGGGGCATCTCCCTTTGTGATACAAAGAATAGATGATCAGTATTTGAAAATGTGTAGTTGAAAATAAATTTGTTTTTTTTTTAAATTAGTAATACTTAATTTTGTGACTCAAGGTTTATATATCCTTACTGATGTTTGCATTTCTGATCTGTTTCTCATATAAGTAAATTATTGTGTCATGTAGTCGTTGAAGAATAATTTTTTATTTTAATTGTACACTTTATTCATCTTCAGAGTGGGGTATGTTTAAGGTCTTTATCTATTTTCCTAGTGTATTATTGCTTTTGTTACTATATATTACACCTCTCCATACCTGTGACTATTGCCTTATAATTGTTTTCTGTGGTTATAAAATTGCTGTATCACCTTTTTAATGTTAATGTTGGCCAAAATACTTTTTGTTCATCTGTTTTCAGTATTTTTCTGTTAATGTGTTAGTTGTCTGTTGTAAGCAGCTGTACTAGAAATCTCTGTCTTAATATAAATGAGCTAAATTTATTTTTATCTGTTTTGATTATTGTCCTATATTTGGAGCTACTGGTATCCAGACTTCTAGGTTTTTGTTTTTTATATATTTTTTCTTTACTTCTCTTCCTGCGCATAACTCAGCCTTATGTCTTGTAACAAAGTAGAAATATTATCTTCATTGTCACAGGTATCACATCCCTGTGTGGCATTTGTGTAAGTCTTCAGATCTTTGTGTGAGTAATATGTTAGAACTGGTGAATTCAGTGGTAAACAAGAAAGACAACAGTTTATAATGTAGACTCTTCTAGAATATTGTTTCTATCTTAATAATGATGTTGTTCCTCCCGGCATGCAATGGCAGGGCCTCAGACAGTTCCTGATATGGAGCTCCTGTGTCTCAAAGAGTTGTGCATCCTCCTCCCTTCACCAACCAAGAAGCTCTCTCAGCCTCCGTGTTCAGGGCTTTTATTGGTCAGTCCTGAATGATAAGCTAAATTATGCCTCTTGTGACTAGTTGATACTGGCCTCCCAGGTGAATGTGTTTTTTCTGGTTTGGCCAGCTACCACTCACCAGTATCAATCCTCAGGTGTGCCCTAGAAATCTCAGACCAAGGCACCCTGGTTATTCCAAGGATTATTTCTCAGGAACCAAGGGCAAGGTCTATCTTACTTTGGGTAAAGTTAAATCCTTTACCCCACACATGTGCTTGTTTATAATAGCAAAAGGTTTTTTTTGCCAAAAGATACATATATTGTATACAACCTTACGGACTTTTCATATGTACATTTCTTCACCTATCTCTGCAAGTATCCATAAAACAAAACAAAAACAGTTGCCCTTGCATCAGTGCTGACTGTATAATTGATTTAATAATTGAATCACTAAATATTTTTCAAATTAGTTTTTAAAAAAATATTAGAAGCAGCTGTAGCTCTTAACCACCCTTTGAGGTATAGTGACAGGTAAGTAAGGGATAACCTAAATCTTTTACTGTCATGGTCTCTAATCTCTAGTTTCTGACTGCCTTTTTATCTATGAGCATGGATTCATCACTTCCCTGGGAACCTTAGTGGCACAGTAGTTAAGAGCTTGGCTGCTAAGCAAAAGATCGGCAGTTCGAATCTACTACGCACACCTTGGAAACCTTAAGGGATCGTTCTGCCTTGTCCTGTAGGGTTGCTTTAAGTTGGAATTGACTGCATGGCAATGGGTTTGATTTTGGGGTTTTCCCTTAGGTCAGAACTGGTTTCTTTCTTTATGAGGGTTCTTTTTCCCCAGTACTTAGGGATTAGAATCACTGTAGACTGAATAAAGGCCGTGCTTTCATGTGTCAGGACGATAATTTTTATTTCCCAGAACCTCCAGAATGGTTGACACATGTATCATTAAACTCTTCCCCAAATATTAATGGTTTCCATTTTTGGCATACCCTATGCTAGAGGAGTTAAACCAGAATGCACAGCCTCTGTCTCAGAACTAGGGGGTGTAAACTTGTTCTGTTGTGTCTCTGGATCTGCCTGTTTTATACCCGATACCTGGCCTACCTTTCTAGGAATGATTATACTTTTTCTTCTTTATCTGGAGATGCCCTAATTTTGCCATCATATTTGAGAGACAGTTTTGCTGGATGTATAATCTTGGCTGGCAATTTTTTTCCTTCAAAATTTTATGTATGTCATCCCATTGCGTTCTTGCCTGCATGGTTCCTACTGAGTAGTCCGAGGGTAGTCTTATTGACTCTCCTTTGTAGGTGACTTTTTGTTTATCCCTAACCACTCTTAAAATTCTCTCTTTATCTTTGGTTTTGGCAAGTTTGATAATAATACGTGTTGGTGACTTTCTTTTGGGATTTACCTTGTGTGGAATTTGATGAGCTTCTTTGATAGATATCTTCTCATCTTTCACGATATTAGGGAAGTTTTCTGCCAAGAAATCTTCAACAATTCTCTCTGTATTTTCTGTTGTCCTTCTCTGTTCTGGTACTCCAGTCACTCGTAGGTTATTTCTCTTGACAGAGTCCCACATGATTCTTAGGGTTTCTTCATTTTTTAAAAATTCTTTTATCGGATTTTTCTTCAGATGTATTGGTGCCAAGTGCTTTATCTTCAATCTCACTAATTCTGATTTCCACTGCCTCAGTTGTGCTTTTATGACTTCCTATTGAGTTGTCTAATTCTGAAAGTTTATTGTTAATCTGGGTTTCTGTTTGCTGTCTCTCTGTGGATTCTTGCAGCCTGTTAAATTCGTCAGTATGCTTTTATATAACTTTTTTAGCGTTCCTCTGTTGTCTTATCTGTGTGTTCCTTGGCTTGTTCTGCGTTTTGCCAGATCTCCTTCCTGATCTCTTGTTGGAGAGCTCTGTATATTAATCTTTTGAATTCTACCTCTGGTAACTCAAAGAAGTTATCTTCCTCCAGAAGGTTTCTTGATTCTTTGTTTTGGTTACTTGCTGAAGCCATCATGGGCTGCCTCTTTATGTGATTTGATACTGACTTGTCTGCAAGCCATCAGTAAGTTGTTATATTTATTTATTTTATTTTTTCTTACTGTGTCCTAGCTTCTTATTTCGTTTTGATATGCCCAAATAGGCTAGTCATGTGAGCTAGTTTGATTTTTGGCACCTTTGAAGCGCTCACGTCCTGTTCATCAGGTGGTTAGAGCTGTTACTAGGTATGTGAGCCCAGGAGTCTGTTTACTTTTTTTGTATGGATTCAGCTTAGGTGTCCAGGGAAGTTGGTCACCAGGTGTGCGGTGCAGGCTCTCGCCTACAGTCCTAGACCGACAGAGGTGATAGGAGTAGGCACAGGTACCTGGCTGGAGTAGGAGGTCACATGCTGAGCAAGGCAGGGGGCTCATGGCTGCTGCTGAGTGTTTCTGAGGAAAGCGTGTCCCTATTCCCTAGAGCATGTAGGTGGGTAGGTTTTGCAGCTGGACTATGGACATTCAATGCTATTGGCTGTAAGGACTAAGAGGCACCAATTATTCTTGGACCCCTGCTGTGGGTGGCTAGGTGAAGTGGGTCAAGCCACCAGTCCTCAGGCCCCTGATGTGGGTAGGTGAGGTCCCTGCTTAATGGGCATAGAGGTGTCAAATATCGTGAATCCGCTACTCCACCTTATAGTTGATACAGTTGAAAATAGGCTTCAGGTATATATCCTGTTGTACTTTGCTAGTGAGGGCCTGCACTGTTGAAGTGGGCCCACACAGGCCTGTGCAGTGGTGAAAGGCATTCAAAGTCCGTGGACCCTTTGTGCCTGTGCCTAGGCAAAGGGACTGTGTGTATTCCCTGAGTTTCCAGCTAGGGGAGCTGGCAGATTATTTTTCCTGTCTGTTAATTTGTTCCCTCTCCAAAGTTGGGAGAATGGCTCATGGTGCATGACAGGTCTTTCTGGTCCAAGGGATCCATAGTCGATGAAGCCGTCCCAGACCTGGTGCAGAGCGGGGAGGGGACATTAAATGGGAGAGAGGTTCTTCCCAAAAGGGGTGTTTTTTGATCTCTGCAATAGGTTAGACACATTTGCTTGTCTTTTTGTTTTTTTCAATTTATAGTACTTTAGATGGAGGTTTATAGAATAAAACTAGTTTCTTATTAAATCGTACACATACTGTTTTATGACATTGGTTAACAGCCCCGTGACACTTTAACACTCTTCCTTCTTGACCTTCGGTTCCCTATTACAAACTTTCCTGCCTTTTAGTCCTTGCCTGTAGGCTAGTGTACCCCTTTAGTCTCATTTTATGAGCCTGTCTAATCTTTGATAGAAAGGTGAATATTGGGACTGACTTCATTATTGAGCCAAAAGGGTGTTCGGGGGCCATATGCTCAGGGTTTATCCAGTGTCTGTAAGGCCAGTAAGTCTGGTCTTTTTTGTGTGTGTGAGTTAGAGTTTTGTCCTGTTTTTCTCCAGCTCTGTCCAGGACCCTCTTTTATGATCCCTATCAGAACAGCCAGTGGTGGTAGCTGGGCACCATCTGGTTATGCTGGACTCAGTGTGGTGGATGCCGTGGCAGTTGTGGTCCATTAGTCCTTTGGACTAATCTTTGCCTTGTGTCTTCAGTTTTCATCATTTTCCCTCGCTCCCAAAGAGGTGAGTTAGACCAGTGGAGTATCCTAGATGGCCTCTCACAGGCTTTTAAGACCCCAGACGCTACTCACCAAAGAAGAATGTAGACCATTTTCTTTATAAACTATGCTATGCCATTTGAGCTAGATATTCCCTGGGCCATGGTCCCCACATTTCCCAACCCAGCAGTTAGGTCCCTTAGGGAGTTTGGATTATCTGTGGAGCTTCCATGACCTTGCCTTGTAGGAGTTGTGCTGGCTTCCCCAGAACTGTGCATGTACTTATCTTGTGCAAATTGAGTGCTGCTTTTCACTGGTTTTGGAGGCTTTAGTAGAGTATCTGCTGCTGGGTCTCTCCCAGTGTTGAAAATGCATTCCGAGCACCACTGCTTGCCTCACTGTGCATGCTAGGTGATCCAGCCTGGAGGGTGCTGGTTCCTGCCAGGTCAGGTCTGGCAATTCCTCACTGCTTCTGAACCATTTCTCCCTCCCTGTGCTACTCAGTCTGATTCCTCAACTTTGCATTTGATGTTCAAGGCTTCTAGATTGTCATATATAATCTATTCACTTGTTTTTTCAGGTCTTTGTTGTAAGAGGGACCGCAGGAAGCATCTGACTGCTGCACTGTTTTGGCCCCACCTCTGTATAGTTTTTGTTTCTTAAGCCTTTGAGTTCAAGGCATGCCATTTGCTTTTATATTAATTTAAAAATTGGTTGTTATTATAGAGGATTCTGGGAACTAAGAGCTTATAAAGTGAAAATCTAGGTGGTTTTGTTGGCCCAGCAGAGGTAGCTAAATATATAAACACACACACAGTCGTTAAATTTGGGAAAGTCTGTAATTGCCAGCGTTTAAGGTTTCCTTAATCTCTGTCTCATTTATCCTTGTTTTTGTTCATTTTTTCCCATTTGAAGTCTTGTTTCTGGTAAGGTGTTTTTTTTTTTTTTTTCTTTTGTCTTTTAAACTCAGTACCTTTTAGTCAGTCCAGGTACCTATTATCTTGTATGTTGAGCCTGTCTTTTTTGTTTTGTTTTACCAAAAAGATAAGTTTTGATCTTATCAAAATGATATTTTTTGGATTTGGAGGAATGAAAAGGTGGAATCTGGTCTTTCAGCTTCTTTGTCAAATTCTGCATAGTGACGTCTAGTCTAAGTCTACATGCTCTCAGGTTCAAGTGCAGTGGGAAAAAAGAGGATGTCTTCCTAGTAGCTGTTATAGACATCCCAGGAGTCACTCTGAATGAACAACTTAGATTTTAATTTTAAGCTCATTCTTGAATTAGTTATAAGAATGAAGGAAATTTAATACTCTGACTGGTCATGGACAATTGCATATTCTACCCCTGAATTGGTGGAACTCCACTTGAAGAATGTAGAAATAGAATTGGGAGGGGAGGGGAGGATTGAGGATGGCAGGGATTGTTCCTCTGAAGGAAATTGAAATACTATTACTAAAAGAAGAGGGAAGGAATGCTGATATAGCTTAAATGTCTGCTACTCAATATTTTAACTGACTTACTTTTGTTTTTTAAGGGGTTGTTGAGATTTTCAAAAATTCATCAAAATAACATATATGAAAAAAATATATGAACATAGTTAAAAATGTCTAATAATGCTAAGAGGCTTATAACAAAAATAGCAGTCCTTTGCTCTCCCCCTCCTCCGCTTTTCTCCCCCTTACCTCAAAGGGTAATTACTTTAAACTTTTTTAGCAGTTTCTTCTTTGTGTTTTCTTATATATGTATATGAATAATATGTCTATAGTCTCCCTTGATTCATTAAATTTAGGCATTATCTATATACTGGTAAGATAAATGAGGACATTCATTTTCTTAGCCTATCTTTCTTGGTCCCATTCTCTTGAGTCAGTGTTTTCATCATTATGGCCATGTAACCATGTAAGTGTTATTTATCGCTGACCTACATCCTATGATTAGACTTTCTTTCCTGTGTAACTTCTTAATTTTTCTTAAACTTTATAAAGGCCTTATTTTTTACTTTCTTTGAACAAATGGATAAGCCTTCCTACGCCTCTGGCAATTTTAATTTTTTGTTTAATTTTTCAGATGGTCATATCTGTCAGATAATCTATCAATTTTTCTCCCTTTTTCCTGGAATCCTACTCCAATTTGGACTATTTTTTCGAGACCTGCTTCAGAGATAGATTTCTCTTTGCTGGCATCCTGGAAATTCTCTCTTGCTGCTCGTCATTGGTTCTGTTGCTCCTGGATCCGTGTCTTCCTTTCTTTGTTTTGGTGGAGTGTGTCTTGGGTCTTCCAGTTGTTTCCTGAACAAAGATATAGGAAGTAACTTTTTGAGAATGCATGTCCAAAAATGACTTCATTCTATTCTCATACTTGATTGGTAGTTTGGATATATGTGAAATTCTAGGTAGAAAATGATTTTCACTTAAAATTTTAAGGCATGGCTCCATTGTTTTAGCTTCCAGGGCAGTCATGATTTCTCATTCTTTATATTTTTATTTTTATTGTGCTTTAAGTGAAAGTTCACAAATCAAGTCAGTCTCTCACATAGAAACTTCTATACACCTTGCTACATACTCTCAATTACTCAGCACGCTCCCTCCCTCTACTGTCTCTTTTCGTGTCCATTTCACCAGCTTCTAACCCCCTCCACCCTCTCATCTCCCCTCCAGGCAGGAAAATAACATCTGGTACAACAACAGATATGTGGACCAATAGAACAGAACTGAGAATCCAAACAAAAATCCATGCACATACGAGCAACCGATATTTGACAAAGGTCCCAAAACAGTTAAATGGGGAAAAGACAGTCTTTTTAACAAATGGTGCTGGCAAAACTGGATATCCATCTGCAAAAAAAAGGAAACAAGACCCACACCTCACTCCATGCACAAAATCTAACTCAAAATGGATGAAAGACCTAAACATAAAATTTTAAATGATAAAGATCATGGAAGAAAAAATAGGAACAATGTTAGGAGCCCTACCTAATACATGACATAAACAGTATACAAAACATTATAAAGAATGCAGAAGAAAAACTAGATAACTGGGAGCTCCTAAGAATCGAACACCTATGCTCATCCAAAGACTTCACCAAAAGAGTAAAAAGATTACCAACAGACTAGGAAAAAGTTTTTAGCTATGACACTTCTGATCAGTGCCTGATCTCTAAAATCTACATGATACTGCAAAAACTCAACTGCAAAAAGACAAATAACCCAATTAAAAAATGGGCAAAATATATAAATAGACACTTCACTAAAGAAGACATTCATGTAGCTAACATATATGGAGAAATGTTCACGATCATTAGCCATTAGAGAAATGCAGATCACAACTACAATGACATTTCATCTCACTCCAACGAGGCTGGCATTAATCCAAAAAACACAAAATAATAAATGGTGGAGAGGCTGTGGAGAGATTGGAACACTTCTACACTGCTGGTGGGAATTTCAAATGGTACCACCACTTTGGAAATTGATTTGTCGCTTCCTTAAAAAGCTAGAAATAGAGCTCCATACGATCCAGCAATCCCACTCCTTGGAATATATCCTAGAGAAATAAGAGCCTTTACAGGAACAGATATATGCACACCCATGTTTACTGCAGCACTATTTATAATAGCAGAAATATGGAAGCAACCAAGGTGCCCATCAATGGATGAATGGATAAATAAATTATGGTAAATTCACACAATGGAATGCTACACATCAATAAAGAACAGTGAGGAATCTGTGAAACATTTCATAACATGGAGGAACCTGGAAGGCATCCTGCTGAGTGAAATTAGTCAGCTGCAAAAGGACAAGTATTGTATAAGACCATTATTATAAGAACTCAAGAAATAGTTTAAACTGAGAAGAAAACATTCTTTTGTGGTTACGAGAGGAGGGAGGGAGGGAGGGTGGGAGAGGCGCATCCACTAATTAGATATAGGTAAGAATTACTTTAGGTGAAGGGAAAGACAGCACACAATACAGGGGAGGTCAGCACAATTGGACTAAACCAAAAGAAAGAAATTTCCTGAATAAACTGAATGTTTCCAAGGCCAGAGTAGGAGGGGCAGGGGTCTGGGGACCATGGTTTCAGGGGACATCTAAGTCAACTGGCATAATAAAATCTATTACGAAAACATTCTGCATCCCACTGTGAAGTGTGGTGTCTGGGGTCTTAAATGCTAGCAAGCAGCCATCTAAGATGCATCAATTGGTCTCAACCCACCTGGATCAAAGGAGAATGAAGAACACCAAGGACACAAGGCAATTATGAGCCCAAGAGACAGAAAGGGCTATATGAACCAGAGACTACATCATCCTGAGGCCAGAAGAACTAGATGGTGCCCAGCTACAAGTGATGACTGCCCCGACAGGAAACAAAACAGAGAACCCCTTAGGGAGCAGGAAAGCAGTGGGATGCAGACCCCAAATTTTCATAAGATCAGACTTAATGGTCTGACTGAGGCCGGAAGGACCCCAGTGGTCATGGCCCCCAGACCTTCTGTTGGCCCAGGACAAGAACCATTCCCGAAGCCAACTCTTCAGACATGGATTGGACTGGTCAATGGGTTAGAGAGGCATGCTGGTGAGGAGTGAGCTTCTTGGATCAGGTGGACACTTGAGACTATGTTGACATCTCTTGCCTGGAGGGGAGATGAGAAGGGTGGAGGGGGTTAGAAGCTGGCGAAATGGACACGAAAAGTGAGAGTGGAGACAGAGAGTGGGCTGTCTCATTACGGGGGAAGTAATTGGGAGGGTGTAGCAAGGTGTATATGGGTTTTTGTGTGAGAGACTAACTTGATTTGTAAACTTTCACTTAAAGCACAATAAAAATTATTAAAAAAAAAATGATACCACTACACATCCATTAAATAGCTTTGAGAGAGTCAGAGAGTACAAAAGCATTCATTGATCTGTCTTAAATACAGTAAATGGACCTTTTCTACCCAGGCGTGATTTTGTATCATTACATAACATACATTCAGTGAGTTCTGCAGATCTTCCAAATGCTGGTAGATTATATCATCACATTTCATGTATCTATTAGAAACTCCAGAATGAAAAAGGAAAATAACATCTCAATACTATGAATAGTTTTGGCCTTATAAACCACCCACTGCCTTCGAGTCGATTCCGACTCATAGTTACCCCATAGGGCTTCCAGGGCTGTAAATCTCTATGGAAGCAGACGGCCACATCCTTCTCCCTTTCAGTTAGCAGTCAATCGCTTTAACCACTGTGACACCAGGGCTCTTCTTTGGCCTTATGGATCCCCAAAAAGGTCTACTTTAGGAATCTTTAGAAAAAAAGAAAATTTTTCTTTTTTTTTTAAGTAAATGAATAATACTAAGCTGAACACCTAAAACAAATTTTCCCAAACTACTTTTATGAATTCATTAGGTTTAGCTATAGAATAATGAGACTAACTTTGTCAAATCACTTTATCAACCATATTGTGCCTGATCTGTGAATTCTACAGGAGGGTACTCTTTGCTATGTATATTGGTCGTGGTAAACATGACTCCTTTGGGCAAGCCAGTAGTTATATTCGGAGGAAATATTATGGAATTAGCTAGTGATAGAAACAAATTTCTTAAGGGAAATCTCTCACACAATTATAGTATCTGCTGTACTTTAACACAGAACTTAACAGTTTCCTGTTTCTGATAAAAATCAGCAAGGTGACAATACCCAAGTGACTAACTCCGGAAGTTTGGGTGAGACGTATAAATCTCAGTAAACAAGGACAGGAGAACAAAATCCCCAACTAGCTAGGCTTCAGTATGCTTTAAGTAAAACAAAATAACAAGGCAATTCATAATTTTGTTTTATTCAATTTCTTAAACTCTACTGCTATCATTAAAAGTAATTTTAATTGCTGAATACTCTTATTAATGAAACAACACAGATAAAAATCCAACCTTCAGAAAATAAAAAATTACATATTAGTCAGAAATAAAGGCTACTTAAAATCAAGATTTTTCTTGAAAGTGTAAGTCAAATAAAATGCCATCTTATCCTATCCAGTGCTGGATAGGATACACCACCAATATGGGAAAACATAAAATAACTACAAAGGCACAAAGTTCTGTGCATGACAAAATTCATTCACTTTATTCATTCAACAAATGCTTACTAAGTACTTGTTAGTGTAAGAAGGCACTAAACCAAGGACTGAGTGCAAAAAGAAGGAAGAATTCTGTTCTCAAAAAAATTTCAAGTAAAATTATATTTCTTCAAAAACATTTAATGCAAGGCATTACAAAGCATTACTCCTTATCCTATTATTGTCAAGTATAACAAAATTTTACTTACTATTACTCTTTGAATTACAATAAACTAATCCACGATCATATGAAGAATATATCACCATTCTATAATCTGAAGGATATTACATTTTATATTGTCTAAAAAGCAAGAAGCCGTTATATTATCATGGAAGTGAAAGCAATCAATAATCTTACTAATATTGCTAAATTATGAACACAGCCTAGGTTTAAAGGAGAAAGAAAGTGTGAAGAAAATCATCAGAGATGCTCACACAAGATGACCTCCAGGCACAGGGATTACAGCTGGGAAAAAGCTGGGGACCTACTATTTAAAAGGCCTCCAAAATATATGAACAAAATAATAAGGGACATTCTTAACAGGGAGACCGAACAATGGACTTGAAAGACAGAAAAGATTTACAAGGGAGAAATAAATGTTAAAATGAACTTAGTTTATAACTTCCCCTATGCAATTTTACTTCTAGGAATTTATCCTACTGATATTCAGATATGCGTGAAATTATATGAGGTATGTGTCAGGTTATAAACCGATGCATTGTTGGTGAACTGTAAAAGACTGGCCTAAATGTCCATCAAAATAAAATTGGATAAATAAAATTATGATATTCCCTCTGTAACGGAAAACTTTACAAGCTTAAAATATGTATTTTTATGTATTAATTGTGAAAAGCTAAGATATTATACAGAAGAAAACAGTGTAAGCAAATGTGGACAGAACAGTACCACTTGTGTAAAAAACTGGATAGCTGGAGAAATATAATTAGTAATGGTGAGGCTTTCCACCAAATCTCTTGTTTATACTTTTAAAATATGTACTAAATAAGTGTATTATCTCATGCTTTGTGTTTTTGGATTTCCTCGTCTGGGTTGACTTTTGGTTGCCCTGCGCAGTGTTCTAGTCTTGCATTAATACCTGATATTATTGATTTTCTAACCAAAGGACTCCCTTTAGCATTTCTTGTAGTTTTGGTTTTGTTTTTACAAATTCCCTAAACTTGTGTTTATCTGGAAATGTCTTAATTTCACCTTCATATTTAAGAGACAGTTTTGCTGGATATATGATTCTTGGCAGGCAGTTTTTTTTCTTCAGTGTTTTAAATATGTCATCCCATTGCCTTCTTGCCGAGTAGTCTGAGCTTCTTCTTATTGGCTCTCCTTTGTAGGTGACTTTTCGTTTCTCCCTCGCTGCTCTTATAATTCTCTCTTTATCTTTGGTTTTGGCAAGTTTGATTATAGTATGTCTTGTTGACTTTGTTTTAACATCTACCTTTCGTGGAGTTTGATGAGCATATTGGATAGATATCTTCTCATCTTTTACATTACCAGGGAAGTTTTCTGCCAACAAATCTTGAACAATTTTCTCTGTATTTTCTGTTATCCCTCCCTGTTGTGGTACTCCAACCACGCGTAGGTTATTTCTCTTGATAGTGTCCCACACGATTCTTAAAGTTTCTTCATTTTTTTAAATTCTTTTATCTGATTTTTTTTCAAATGTATTACTGCGAAGTGATTTATCTTCGATTTCAGAAATTCTGGCTTCTACTTGCTCAATTCTGCTCCTCTTTCTATTTAGTTGTCTACTTCTGTAATTTCATTGTTAATTGTCTGAGTTTCTGATTGCTGTCTGTCTACAGATTTTTCCAGCTTATTAAACTTTCCATTATGTTCCTGAATAATCTTTCTAATTTCTAAAGTTGCTTTATCTGTGTGTTCCTTGGCTTGTTCTGCGTATTGCCTCATTTCCTTCCTGATGTCTTGAAGGGTTCTGTATATTAAACTTTTGTATTCTGGCTCTGGTAATTCCATGAATGCTCTTTCATCTAGAAGATCCCTGGATTCTTTGTTTTGAGAGCCTGTTGAGGTGATCATGGTGTGTTTCTTCATGTGACTTGATATTGACTGTTGTCTCCAAGCCATGTATAAGTTATTGTATTAGTTTATGCTTGCTTACTGTGTCGTAGCTGCTTTGTTTTGGTATACCCCTGTGGGTTGCATGAATGAGCTAGCTTGTTTATTTTCACCTTTGGAGCTCTGGTGTCTTGTCCCCAGGTGGCTAGAGCTGTTATGAGGTATATCAGTCTAGGAGTCCATTCAGTTTTCTCGTATGAATTCAGCTCAGGTTTCCAGGTAGCTGATCATCAAGTGCATGGTATAGGCTCTGTCCTACAGTCTTAGAGGGCAGGGGTAATTGGTGTATATACCAGTATCTGATTGCAGCAGGGGGTCATGCTCTGAACAAGGCAGGGAGCTCAGAACCGACCCTCAAGTGTCTTTGAGGAACAGGGGTCTCTGTTCCCTATACTCTGCTGGTGGATGGGTTCTGCGGAGGGACCATGGGCATCCAGATTTTTTGGTTATAAGGACTGGGAGATACCAGTTACCTTTGGATCCCTGTCACGGGTGGCTGGTTGACCTGAGTGGAGCTACCCGTCCTTAGGTCCCTGATGTGAGTAGGTGAGGACCTTGTTTAATAGGCAAAGCAATGTCAAACATCAAATACCCACCTTTCCACCGCACTGCTGAAATGGTTGGAGTTTGCCAACAAGGGCCTATTCTCCCGAAATAGGCCCACACAGGTCCACGCGGAAGCGAAAGGTGCTTAAGGTCCACGGACAGTTTATGCTTGGACAGGAGCCGCTTCTGTCCTGAGCTTCCCCAGTTAATGGAGCTAGCGAATTCTCTTTTCCCCCGAATTGGAAGTTTCCTCCTTTCCCAGGGCTGGGAGGACGTCTTTAGGTGCTCACCAGGGTCTATCTCAGGCCCAGGGATTCAGCTGCAGAAGCCGGCTTGGGGGTTGGGGGGTGGGGAGTAGTAAAATATATGCAAGTACTTAGCTTTTGCCGAGAGCACCCTTCTCCTTAGGTTCCAGAGGTGTGAGTAGGCCGTGTGGTTGGCTGCTTCTCCCTGAGGAAACTGCAGCCAAACGCTAGTACCAGCCTGCCGCCGTCTCTACCGCTTCGGGAATGGTGTCTTAGGGTTCCTCGTGATCAGGTCCAGTAACTCTTCTCCACTTCTGAACGATCTCTTCCTCCCCCTGCCCCTCAGTTCCTTGTCTAAACTTGCCTTTGATGCTCAGGGCTCCCAGCTTGTCACAAATATACTCGTTTCACTTGTTTTTTTTCGGGTCTTTGTTGTATAGAGGACTCACTGGAAATGTCTGTCTATTCCGCCATCTTTGCTCTGCCTCCCTGTAGTGGTATCATTTGGTCATTTAAGTTTGCATTTCACTAATGTTAAGGGTCTTTTCATGTGGTTATATGCCGTCAGTTTATCTTCTTTGGAGAAATATCTGTTCTGATATTTTACCCATTTTTTAGTTGGGTTGCTTGTTTTCTAATTGTTGAATTTTGGGAGTAGTTTATGTTTTTGATATATATGTTCTTGATGGAAACCCTGGTGGTGTAGTGGTTAAGTGCTATGGCTGCTACCCAAAAGGTCATCAGTTCGAGTCCACCAGGCATTCCTTGTAAGCTATGGGGCAGTTCTACTCTTTTCTATAGGGTCGCTATGAGTCGGAATTGATTCGACGGCAATGGGTTTGGTTTTGGTTTTATATTCTTGATACAAGTCCTGTGTCTGATGTGTGATTTGCAATTACTTTCACCCAGTCCGACTTGCCTTTTAGTCCTCATCAGTCTCTTTCTCAGGGGAAAATGTTTAACTTTGATAAAGTCCAATTTATCAATTTTTTTTTTCTTTCATGAAGAGTGCTTTTGGTGTTATATCTAAGAACTTTTTGTCCAGCCAAGGACAAAGATTTTCTCTTAAAAGTTTTATAGTTTAACATTTTACATTTAAGTCTGTCAACTGTTGAGAGTTAGATTTTGTATAAGACATAAGGTTTAGTTTCCTTTTTTTGCATATGGATAGTGAATTGTTTCAGTACCATTTGTTGAAAGGGCTGTCCTGCATTGAATTGTCATCACACATCTGACAGAAATCAGTTGACCGTATTCTGTCTCATTGGCCTGGGCGTCTAGCCTTTTGCCAGTACTGCACTGTGTCAGTTATTAATAACTTTATATTAAGGTATCAGGTAATGTAAGTCCTCCAACTCTGTTTTTAAAAATTGTTTTAGCTGTTGTGGTTCCTTTCCTTTCCATATAAACTTGAGAGTCAACTTGTTGATTTCTAGAAAATATTCTGCTGGGATTTTGATTGGAATTGTGTTGTATTTATAGGCCATTTTTGGGAGAATTGCCATCTTAACAATACTGAGCGTTCCAGTCTACGGGCAGAGTTTCTCTCTCTCACCATAAGATATATTTCTTTAATCAGTGTTTTGTAGTTTTTAGCATATAAGTCCTACAGGTATTTTGTTAGCTGTATCTTAGAAACATTCATTTTGGGGGGGGGGGGATTGTTGTAAATGGCACTGGAATGAAAAGAATTTTTTTTACTTGTGTATTGCTAGCATATGGAAGTAAAATAGGTTTTTATAAACTTGTATTCTGCTACCTAGCTAAAATCATTTATTAGTATTAAAAACTTTTTTTGTAGATTGCATAGAATTTTTTATGTAGACAATAATGTTGTTTGTGAATAGAGAAAGCTTTACTTTGTTTTTTCCAATTTATATACCTTCTATTTTATCTTTTCTGGCTCTATTGCACTTGCTATGACTTCAAGTTTGAAGCTAAATAGGAATAGAAAGGGCAAACATCCTTTTATTCTTTACAGCCTTAGGGGAAGCATCGTCTTTCACCATTATATATGCTGTTAAGCTGAAGCTGTGTTTTGGAGATCCTTTTAAAGAAATTTTTCTTCTTTGCCCAGTTTGATGAGAGATTTTCTCAGGTATAAGATTATCCTGGTTATATATTTCATCTTGAGTGAATTGTGGTAGTTTCTGTTTTTCAAGAAATTGTTACATTTCAATTAAGTTTTTGAATTTACAATTATAGAGTTTTTCATAACCCCCCTCCCATCCAAAAAAGCCCAAACTCATTGCCCTCGAGTCGATTCTGTCCCATAGTAATGCTTTAGGACAGAGTAGAACTGCCCCATAGGGTTTCCAAGGCTGTAATCTTTATGGAAGCTGACTGCCACATCCTTCTACCGCTAACTGACCTTTTGGTTAGCAGTAGTTTAGCAGCCTAGTGCTTAACCACTGTACCCCAGGGCTTTTTTAGTTTTTCATTATTATCCTTTTAATGTCATTGGGTCTATAGTAAATTCTTTTATTTCTGACATTAGTAATTTGTCTTTTCTTGGTCATTCTGGCTAGTGAATTATAATTTTATTGATCTTTTCAAGGAATATCTTTTGGTGTCACTGATTTTTCCATTACTGTTCTGTGTTTGATTTCATTGATTTCCAGTCTTTATTATATACTTCTGCTTGTTTTGAGTTTAACGTGCTCTTCTTTTATAGTTTCTTAATGTGGAATTACATTATTAATTTGAGATTCTTCTTTTCAAATGTAAATAATTGACCAGGGATGTATGTTTATTTCTGGATTCTAGTTTCTGTTTCATTAGCTTATGTATTTATTCTTATTCTACTTCCACACTTGTTACTTGAATCTATAAATTAATGTCTTTCACCAACCTTAAGAAAATTTCAGCCATTCTTTCTTTTAGTTATGTACTTATTTTTTATTGTGCTTTAAGTGAAAGCTTACAATTCTTGTCAGTTTCTCATATGAAAACTTATGCACACATGGTTATGTGACCCTAGTTGCTCTCTCTATAATGAGACAGCACATTCCTCCTTTCCACCCTGTATTTCCTGTGTCCATTAACCGGCTTGTGTCCCCCTCTGCCTTCTTATCTCACCTCCATACAGTTGTTGTCCACTTAGTTTCATGTGTCTACTTGACCTAAGATGCACACTCCTCACCAGTATCATTTTATGTCTTATAGTCCAGTCTAATTTTTGTCTGAAAAGTTGGCTTCAGGAATGTTTTTAGTTTTGGGCTAACAAGAGCCTGGAACCCATATTCTCTGGGGCCCCTCCAGTCTCAGACCATTAAGTCTGCCCTACTTATCTCCTGCTTCATCAGGGACTTTCTGATCCCTGTCAGGGCAGTCATTGGTGGTAGTCAGTCACCATCTGGTTCTTCTGGTCTCAGGCTGATGGAGCCTCTGGTTTATGTGGCCCTTTCTGTTTCTTGAGCTCATATTTTCGTGTCTTTAGTGTTCTTCATTCTCCTTACTCCAGGTAGGTTGGGACCAGTTGATGCATCTTAGATGGCTGCTTCCTAGCTTTTAAGACCTAGCTGCCACTCACCAAAGTGGGATGCAGAACATTTTCTTAATACATTTTGTTATGCCAGTTGACCTAGATGTCCCCTGAAACCATGGTCCCCAGATACTTGCCTCTGCTACTGTATCCCTCAAAGTGTTTGGTTGTGTTCAGGAAACTTCTTAGCTTTTGAATTAGTCCATTTATGCTGACTTTCCCTCTATTGAGTGTTGTCTTTCTCTCCACCTAAAATAATTCTCATCTACTATCTAATTGGTGAATACCCCTCTCCACCCTCATAACCATCAAAGAATGTTTTCTTCTGTGTTTAAACATTTTCGTGAGTTCTTGTAATAGTAGTCTCATACAATAGTTAGTCCTTTTGCGACTAATTTCGCTGAGCGTAATGCCTTCCAGATTCATTCCTGTTGAGATATTTCATGAATTCATCATTGTTTATTGTTTCATAGTATTCCATTGTGCGAATATACCGTAATTTGTTTATCTGGTCATCCGTTGATGGGCACCTAGGTTGTTTCCATCTTTTTGCTATTGTGAACAGTGCTGCAGTGAACATGGGTGTGCAAGTATGTATTCGTGTGAGGGCTCTTATTTCTCAGGATATACTGCAAAGATTGAGATTGCTGGATCAGATGGTAGTTCT
Organism: Loxodonta africana; assembly: GCF_030014295.1. NCBI lineage: Eukaryota > Metazoa > Chordata > Mammalia > Proboscidea > Elephantidae > Loxodonta > Loxodonta africana. The sequence continues at coordinate 41,293,505 of NC_087367.1, read as the reverse complement.
ATTTCTAGCTTTTGAAGAAAACGTCAAATTGATTTCCAAAGTGGTTGTACCATTTCACATTCCCACCAGCAGTGTATAAGTGTTCCAGTCTCTCAACAACCTCTCCAGCATTTATTATTTTGTGATTTTTGGATTACTGCCAGCCTCGTTGGGGTGAGATGATACCTCATTGTAGTTTTGATTTGCGTTTCTCTAATGGCTAATGATCATGAGCATTTCCTCATGTATCTGTTAGCTGCCTGAATGTCTTCTTCATTGAAGTGCCTGTTCATATCCTTTGCCCACTTTTTACCTGAGTTATTTGTCTTTTTCTTGTTGAGGTTTTGCCGTATTTTGTAGATTTTAGAGATTAGATGCTGATCAGGTTTGTCATAGCCAAAAAATTTTTCCCAATCTGTAGGTTGCCTTTTTACTCTTCCGGTGAGGTTTGTGGATGAGCATAAGTGTTTTGATTTTTAGGAGCTCACAGCTACCTAGTTTCTCTTCTGGTGTTTGTACATTGTTAGTAATGTTTTGTATACTGTTTATGCCATGTTTTAGGGCTCCTAGCATTGTCCTTATTTTTTCTTCCATGATCTTTATTGTTTTAAATTTTATATTTAGGCCTTTGATCCATTTTGAGTTTGTTTTTGTGCATGGTATGAGGTATGGGTCTCATTTCATTTTTTTGCAGATGGATATGCCAGCGCCATTTGTTAAAAGACTGCCTTTTCCCCGTTTAACAGGCTTTGGGCCTTTGTCAAATATCGGCTGCTCATACGTGGATAGATTTATGTCTGGATTCTCAATTCTGTTCCATTGGTCTATGTATCTGTTGTTGTACCAGTACCAGGCTATTTTGACTACCTTGGCAGCATAATATGTTGTAAAATCAGGTAGTGTGAGGCCTCCCACTTTGTTCTTTTTCAGTAATGCTTTACTTATCTGGGACCTCTTCCCTTCTCATTTGAAGTTGGTGATTTGTTTCTCCATCTCATTAAAAAGTGCCATTGGAATTTGGATCTGGATTGCATTGTATCTGTATATTGCTTTGGGAAGAATAGACGTTTTCACAATGTTGAGTCTTCCTATCCATGAGCAAGGTATGTTTTTCCACTTATATAAATCCCTTTTGGTTTCTTGCAGTAGTGTTTTGTAGTTTTATTTGTATAGGTCTTTTACGTTCCTGGTTAGATTTATTTCTAAGTATTTTATCTTCTTCAGGGCTATTGTAAATGGTATTGATTTGGCGATTTCCTCTTTGACATTCTTTTTGTTGGTGTAGAGGAATCCAACTGATTATTTTATGTTTGTCTTGTATCCTAATACTCTGCTGAACTCTTCTATTAGTTTCAGTAGTTTTCTTATGGATTCCTTTTGGTTTTCTGTGTATAAGATCACATCACCTGCAACTAGAGATTTTTTTTTTTTTTCTTACCAATTTGGATGCCCTTTATTTCTTTATCTAGCCTAATTGCTCTGGCTAGGACCTCCAGCACAATATTGAATAAGGGTGGTGATAAGGGACATCCTTGTCTGGTTCCCATTCCCAAGGCTAATACTTTCAGACTCTCTCCATTTAGGATGATGTTGGCTGTTGGCTTTGTATAAATGCCCTTTATTATGTTGAGGAATTTTCCTTCTATTCCTATTTTGCCGAGAGTTTTTGTCATGAAAAGGTATTGGACTTTATCAAATGCCTTTTCCGCATCAGTTGATAAGGCCATGTGGTTCTTGTCTTTTATTTATACGATGGGTTACATTAATTGTTTTTCTAACATTGAACCATCCCTGCATACATGGTATGAATCCCACTTGGTCATTTTGAATTTTTTTTTGATATATTGTTGAATTCTGTTGGCTAGAATTTTGTTGAGGATTTTTGCATCTAAGTTCATGAGGGATATAGGTCTGTAATTTTCTTTTTTTGTGGTGTCTTTACCTGGTTTTGGTATCAGGGTTATGCTGGCTTCATAGAATGAATTTGGGAGTGTTCCATCTTTTCCTGTGTTCTTAAATACTTGTAGTGGTGTTAGCTCTTCTCTGAAAAAAAAAAAAAAAAAAAATGAAAGCTTGGTAGAATTCTCCAGTGAAGTCATCAGGGCCACAACTTTTTTTGTTGGGTGTTTTTTAATTACCTTTTCAATGTTTTCTTTTGTTACAGGTTTATTTAGTTGTTCTACCTCTGTTTGTGTTAGTTTAGGTAGGTACTGTGTTTCTAGAAATTTGTCCATTTCCTCCGGGTTTTTGTATTTGTTAGAGTTATGTTTTTCATAGTATTCTGTTATGATTCTTTTAATTTCAGTTGGGTCTGTTTTGATATCGCCCCTCTCATTTCTTATTCGGGTTATTTGCTTCCTCTCCTATTTTTCTTTCTTCGGTTTGCCCAGTGGTTTATCCATTGTGTTGATCTTTTCAAAGAACCAGCTCTTAGTCTTGCTAACTCTTTCAGTTGTTTTGTATTCTCTATTTCATTTAATTCTGTTTCAATTTTTGTTACTTGCTTTCTTCTGGTGCCCCAGGGCTTCTTTTGCTTTTCTTTTTCTGTTTGTTTGAGTTGTAGGGAAAATTCTTTGATTTTGGCACTTCTTTTTGGATGTGTGCATTTATTACTGTAAATCTGCTCCTCAGTGCTGCTTTTGCTGTGCCCTAAAAGGTTTGGTAGGATGCGTTTTCATTCTCATTTAGGTGTATGAATTTCTCTATTCCGTTCTTAATTTCTTCTGTAACACAGTAGTTTTTTGATAAAGGTGTTGTTCAGTTTCCATGTGTTTGATTTTTTTTCTTTGCTTTTTCTGTTATTGATTTCTACTTTTAATGTCTTTATGGTTGGAAAAGATGCGTTGTAATGTTTTGATGGTTTGGATTCTGTTAAGACTTGCTTTGTGGCCTAATTCATGGTCCGTGTGTGTTGGAAAAGGAAGCATAGTTGGCTGCTGTTGGGTGGAGCATTCTGCATATGTCTGCATATGTCTGTGAGGTCAGGGTGGTTGATTGTGGCATTTATATCTTCCATGTCTTCATTGAGATTCTTTCTGGATGTTCTGTCCTTTACCTAAAGTGGTGTGTTGAAGTCTCCTACTGTTATGTGGAGCTGTCTATCTCTCTTTTCAATGCTGTTAGTGTTTGTTTTATGTATTTGAGCCCTGTCGTTGGATGCATAAATATTTATTATAGTTATATCCTCCTGGTATATTGACTCTTTCATAATTATATAGTATCCTTCATTATCCTTTGTGGTGGATTTTACTTTGAAGTCTGTTTTGTCAGAAATTAATATTGTCACTCCTGTTGTTTGCTTGGTATTTTTTTTTTTCCGTTCTTTAAGTTCTAGTTTGTGTCTTTAAGATGTGTCTCTTGTAGGCAGCATTTAGACGAATCCTGTTTTTTTTTTTTAATCCGTTCTGCCACTCTGTCTCTTTATTGGTGCATTTAGTTCATTTACATTCAGCACAATTATTGATAGGTATGAATTTAGTGCTGTCATTTTGATGTGATTTTGTGTGTGTGTGTGTGTGTGTGTGTGTGTGTGTTGTTGACAGTTTGTTCCACTTAATTTTCTGTGCAGAGTTGTTTTTCTTTTCCTCTTTTTCATTGTTGTTGATTTTGTTTTTGGCAACTCTTTATGTTTTTCTTGTTTTTTATTTCAATGTGTAGGATTGTTACTTTCCTTTGCAGTTACCTTAATATTTACCCCCCTTTTTCTCAGTTTAAACAAACCTTTTATTTCTTTATATTGCCTTGACTTCTCCATATGAGAGATCTGTGACTACATTTTTTAGTCCCTCTCTTTTGTTTTAACGTTGTCGTCTTTTACATAATGATGTCTCTTTTTCCCTGTTTTCAGCAAGTAAGCTTTGATTTATTTTTGTGATTTCCCTATCTGGGTTGATATCTGGTTGTGTTCTAGTCTTGGGTTGCTATCTGATGTTATTAATTTTCTAACCAGGAGACTCCCTTTAGTATTTCTTGTAATTTTGATTTGATTTTTGCAAGTTCCCTAAACTTCCATTTATCTGGAAATGTCGTAATTTTGCCTTCACATTTGAGAGACAGTTTTGCTGGGTATGTAATTCTTGGCTGGCAATTTTTATCTTTCAAGTCATTGTATATGTCATCCCGTTGCCTTGCCTATGTGGTTTCTGTTGTGTAATCTGAGCTTAGTCTTACTGACTCTATTTTGTAGGTGACTTTTTGTTTATCCCTAGCTGCTCTTAAAATTCTGTCTTTATTTTTGGTTTTGGCAAGTTGATTATGTCTTGATGATTTTCTTTTGAGATCTACATTGTGTGGGGTTTGATGAGCATCTTGGATAGATATCTTCTCATCTTTTACAGTATCAGGGAAGTTTTCTGCCAGCAAATCTTCAACAATTCTCTCTGTATTTTCTGTTATCCCCCCCTGTTCTGGTACTCCAATCACTCATAGGTTATTCCTCTTGATAGAGTCCCACATAATTCTTAGAGTTTCTTCATTTTTTTAATTGTTTTATCTGATTTTTTCTCAAATATGTTGGTGTCAAATGTTTTATCTTCAGCCTTACTAATTCTGACTTCTGTTGCCTCAGTTCGGTCCTATGACTTTCTATTAAGTTGTTTAACTCTGAAATTTTATCTTTAATCTTCTGGATTTCTGTTTGCTGTCTCTCTGTGGATCCTTGCAGCCTATTAAATCTGTCATTATGCTTTTCTCTAATCTTAAGCTCTTCACTTGCTTTGTCTTTGTTCTGCTTGGCTCGTTGTGCATTTTGCCTGATCTTCCTGATATCTTGAAGAGTTCTGTATATTAATCTTTTGTATTCTACCTCTGGTAATTCTAGGAAATGCTCTTCATCTGGAAGATTTCTTGATTCTTTGTTTTGGGAGCTTGTTGAAGCCATCATGATCTGCCTCTTTATGTGATTGGTATTGACTGTTGTTTCTGAGGCATCAGTAAGTTATTGTATTTATTTTATGCTTGCTGCTTTGTAGCTTCTTGTTCTGATTTACTGAAATAGGCTGTTTGAGTGAGCTGTTCTAATTATTGGCACCTTTGGAGGTCTACCGTCCTCTGATCAGGTGATTAGAGTTATTACTAGGTATGTGAGCCCAGGAGTCCGTTAAGTTTTCTTGTATGGATTCAGCTCAGGTGTCCAGGTAGTTGGTCTTCAAGTGTGTGGTGCAGGCTCTCACCTATGATCCTAGAGCAGCAGGGATGATTGGTGTATTCATAGGTTTCTGGCTACAGTAGGCCGTCACATGCTGAGCAAGGCAGCGAGCTGACAGCTGCCATGTGTCTGTGAGGAAAGCTTGTCCCTGTTCCCTAAAAAACCTAGAGCATTTAAATGGATGGGTTTTGCAGCTGGACTGTGGGCACCCAGTGCTGTTGGCTGTAAGGACTGGGAGGTGTCAGTTATTCTTGGATCCCTGTTGCAGGTGGCTAGGTGCAGTGGGTTAAGCCACTGGTTCTCAGACCTCTGATGTGGATAGGTAAGGATCCTACTTAATAGGCAGAGCAGTGTCAGATGTCACAAACCTGTCTCTCCACTGTATAGCTGAAATAGCTGAAGTTAGAGTTCGGGTATATACCCTGTTGTATTGTGCTAATGAAGGCCTATGCTGTTGAAATGGGCCCACACAGGTCTATGCAGGGGCTAAAGGCATTCAAAATTTGTGGACGCCTTATGCCTGTGAGTAGGCAAAGGAGCTGTTTCTGCCCTGAGTTTCTGGCTTATGGGAGCCAGCAGATCATTTTTTCCCTGTTTGTTAATATGTTCCCTCTTCAAGGCTGGGAGAATGGCTCTGGGCATATGACAGGTCCTAATTCCAGCCCAGGGATGAAACCGGCTGGGACCCAGTGCAGAGCGGGAAGGAAGCAGGTATGTGATAGAGAGGTTTTTCCCAAAGGGGTTTTTTTTTTTTTCTTCATTTTTATTGTGGTGTAATTCATTTAACAAAACATTTTCCATTTCAACCATTATTATGTGGTAACCACTAATAAACTTTGATTTATATGCATTTGCCTATTCAAGCTATTCCGTAAAACTGGGGTCATACAATATTTGTCCTATTCTGTTTGACTTATTTCACTCAGCATAATGTTTTCAAGGTTCATCTGTGTCATAGTATGTATCAGATCTTCATTTCTCTTTTTGGTTTAGTAATATTCCATTGTATGGATATACCACATTTTGTTTATCCATTCATCTGCTGATGACACTGGAGTTGTTTCCACCTTTGAGCAATTATAATTAATATAATTAGTGTACAGGTGTCTGTTTGAGTTCCTGTTTTCACTTCTTTTGGGTATATGCCTAGGATGGAATTGCTGGGTCATATGGTAATTCTATGTTTAACTTTTTGAAAACCTGCTAGACTTTTCCGCAACGGCTACACATATCTGTATTTTTAATGAACATCTTTGGTGATTTTTTTTTTATTGTGCTTATTGTGTAAGTGAAAGTTCACAAATCAAGTCAGTCTCTCATACAAAAATTTATGTACACCTTGCTGTATACTCCTAGTTGCTCTCCCCTTAATGAGACAGCACACTCCTTCCCTCCACACTCCCTTTTCGTGTCCATTTGGCCAGCTTCTGATCCCCTCTGCCATCTCATCTCCTCTCCAGAGAGAAGATGCTGCCTTAGTCTCATGTGTCTACTTGATCCAAGAAGCTCATTCTTCACCAGTATCATTTTCTGTCTCGTCCAGTCCAATCTGTCTGAAGAGTTGGCTTTGGGAATGGTTCCTGTCTTGAGCTAACAGAAGGTCTGGGGACCATTACCTTTGGGGTCCTTCTAGTCTCAGTCAGACCAGTAAGCCTGGTCTTTTTATGAGAAATTGGGATGTGCATCCCACTGCTCTCCTGCTCCCTCAGGGGTTGTCTGTTGTATTCCCTGTCAGGGCAGTCATTGCTTGTAGCTGGGCACCATCTAGTTCTTCTGGGCTCAGGCTAATGTAGTCTCTGGTTTATGTGGCCCTTTCTGTCTCTTTGGCTCATAATTACCTTGTGCCTTTGGTGTTCTTCATTCTCCTTTGCTCTAGGTGGGTTGAGACCAATGGATGCATCTTAGATGGCTGCTTGCTAGCGTTTAAGACCCAAAGGGGTATTTTTAATTGATGCGGTAGGTTAGACGCATGTACTTACCTACTGTCGATTGAGGGTCACTTTTCGCTGATTCTGGAGGCGTGAGCAGACTCTCTGCTTCTTGGTCTCTCCCGATGTAGAAAACGCTTCCAAAACACCACCGCTTATCTCACTCTGCTTGCGCCAGTGGATTTAGCCTTCGGGGTGCCTGCTCCTGTCAGATCTGGAAACTCCTTGCTGCTTCTGAACCATCTCTCTCTCTCCCCCTCTTGCTGAGTCCGATTCTTTAACTTTGCTTTTGATGTTCAGGGGTCCTAGATTGTTATATAATCAATTGACTTGTTTTTGGGGGTCTTTGTCCTAAGAGGGTCCACAGGAAGCGTCTGACTACTCTGCCATCTTGGCCCTGCCTCCATTATTTCTTGAAATATCTTTCTTCCACACCAATCTCTTTCTCTTGTTTGGTAATTTCAAAGACATAAATAGTAGCCTTTTTGATATTGTCCCATTAGTTGTAAGCTCTGTTCTTCCCCTTGTCCCCCAAATTTATCTTCTGAGTTCTTCAGATTGGGTAATTTTTACTGATCTCTGTTCACATTTTCTCAGTCTTTCCTTTATTATAGTGTGCTGAATGGTGGTCCCCAAACAGACACAACTATGTCCTAATCCCTCAAAGCCGTGAACATTATCTTACATGGTAGAAGAGTGAACATTACCATATGTGACAAAAGATGTGATTAAGATCAGTAAGGATTTTTGAGAGGAGGCACTTTCCTATTATCTGAGTGGACCCTAAATCCAGTAACAGTGTTCTTTTATGAGTGTGTCAAAGGAAAATTTGATAGAGAGGGGAGGATGCAATATGACCAATGATGACAGACTGGAGAGTTGTAGCCAAAAATTAAGGAATGCTGTTAGACACCAAAAGCTGAAATAGTCAAAGTGTGAATTCTCCCCAGAGCCTTCAGAAGTAGTATGGTCCTGTTGACACCTTGATTTCCTACTTCTGGTCTCCGGAACTCTGAGAGAATAAACTTTCGTTGTTTTAAGCCACCTATTTTGTAGTAATTTGTTACAGCAACCATAGGAAACTAGTACATATATTAACTTGATTTGGCTATTCAGCCTTTCCAGTTTTTATTTCAAATATAGATTATGGTTTTTAGTTCTAAAATTTCCATTTGATTCTATTTCATAGCTTTCTCAGATGAGATTTACCTTTCCGCTTGTTTTAAGAGTGTTCAGTTTACCATGGTTATTATAACTGCTCTTTGATAATTCCAGTGTATGGGTCTTTTTTTTTTTTAACTTTTATTTTTTTAATTGCGCTTTAGATGATGTTTACAGAGCAAACTAGTTTCTCATTAAATAATTAGTATACATATTGTTTTGTGACATTGGTTGCCAGCCCCACGACATGTCAACAGTCTCCCTTCTCGCCCTTGGGTTCCCCATTACCAGCTTTTCTGTCCCGTCTTGCCTTCTTGTCTTTGTTCCTGGGCTGCTCTGCCCATTTAGTCTTGTTTTGTTTTATGCATCAGACTGAAGGGTGAACCTCAAGTGTGATTTCATTTCTGAGCTGTAAGGGTGTCCAGGATCCATATACTCAGGGTTTCTCCGGCTCTGTCCAGGACCCCCTATAGTGGTCTCTGTCATAGTAGTCAGTGGTGGTAGGCAGGCACCATGTAGTTGTGGTGGACTCAGTCTGGTGGAGGCTGTGGTAGTTGTGGTCCATTAGTCCTTTGGACTAATTTTTCCCTTGTGTCTTTGGTTTTCTTGATTCTCCCTTGCTCCAGATGGGGTGAGAGCAGTAGAGCATCTTAGATGGCTGCTCACAAGCTTTTAAGACCCCATATGCTACTCACCAAAGTAGAATGTAGAATGTTTTCTTGTGTTAATGCCAGTTTTCTGTTAAGCCAGTTGTGCTGGATGTTCCCCAAGACCATGATCCCCACAGCCCTCAGCCCAGTAATTTGGTCCCTCAGGGAGGCTTGGATGTGTCTGTGGAGCTTCCATGACCTTGCCTTGGACAAGTTGTTCTTGCTTCCCCGGTGTTATATACTGTCTTACCCTTCACCAAAGTTACCACTTGTCTGTTTGTTTTTCTCTCCCACCTTTCCACTCCCTCATAACCATCAAAGATTATTTCTTTTTGTGCGTAAACCTTTTCAAGAGTTTTTACAGTAGTGGTCTCATACAATATTTGCCATTTTGTGATTGACTTATTTCACTCAGCATAATGCCCTCAAGATTCATCCATGTTGTGAGATGTTTCCGAGAGTCATCGTTGTTCTTAATCTTTGCCATTGTGTGTATGTACCATAGTTTGTTTATCCATTTAGCTGTTGATTTGCACCTAGGTTTTTTCCATCTTTTTGCTCTTGTAAACACTGCTGCAAATGAATATGGTTGTGCATATGTCTATTCGTGTGATGGCTCTTATTTCTCTAGCATATATTCTTAGGAGTGGGATTGCTGGATCATAAGGTATTTCTATTTCTAGTTTTTTAAGGAAATGCCATATCGTTTTCGAAAATGCACGTGCCCCTTCGCCATTGTGGCGAAAAGTGCAGATCCACAACTGGGGGGCTGGCCTTGGAATAGGGTGGGGGCGGGGAACAGGGATTTAACTTATACTCTCTGGCTTTCAAGAGCCCTTTTTCCTGGTTTTTTGGCTGGGTGAACTTTTCTAGAAGTTTTTTTTTTTTCATGACTGTGCCTGTCACACAATTCTCTATTCTGCCTGCCTTTTTGTCAAAGTGAAGAATAAAACATGGTGGTGGAGTCGGGGGGAACAGAAGATGAATTATCACTATTGCATTGGTCTTTTTTTCAAATTTTGATATTCTCCCCAGTTTTCTGCTATTATTTGCTTTTCAGAGTTTGCAGGCAGTTGTTTATATATATATATATATATATATATATATATATATATATATATATATATATATATATAGAATGGATATATATCCATATCCCTCCCCTCTCCCCAGAGATTTTAGTTGTAAACAGTAGGAGAGAAAGGCTGCAGTCGGCTTACTTCTATCAGCCTTGGAATTAAAAGTTCTTAGTCCAATTAATTATAACCTAACAGTACGAAAAGTATATTCATACGGTTTTTCAGATTCCACATTACAACTAATATTTAATTAATTATCACTTGTTAAGTTTTGGTGTAGTATCAGAAAAGAATATCCACAGTTTCTGAAAAGACTCTTAAAATACTCTTCCTTTTTCCAGCTACGTATCTGTGTGAGGCCGAGTTTTCATGTACTTCAACTAAAACAATGTATTGCAACACATTTAAATGAAGAAACAGATATGAAAATTTACCTGTTTTCAATTAAGTCAGACATTAAAAACATCCACAAAAATGTAAAATAATGCTACTCTTTTCCCTCATTTTTTTGTTTTGGACAGTATAATTATTTTCATAAAAATGCATTGTGTTAAAATATGTTGAATTAATAACCCACACCCAAACCCAATCCCATTACCGTCGAGTCAATTCTGACTCATAGGAACCCTATAGGACAGAGTAGAACTGCCCCATACGGTTTCCAGCAGCGCCTGGTGGATTCGAACTGCCGACCTTTTGGTTAGCAGCCATAGCTCTTAACTGCTATGCTACCAGGGTTTCCTGAATTAATATGATATAATAAATGATGAATGTTCAAAAATTTTTGTTTTAATTTCTAACGTGATAAGTATTTATAGATATAACCCACATAAACTAAATCTTTCTGAGGTCCTCAATAGTTTTTAAGGATGTAAAGGGTCTTGAGACCAATAAGTTTGAGAGTCACTGATGGTTTCCATACTTTTTATGACACATGTACTCTTCTCTGGTCTTTAAGAGACAGCATGGTATTAGAAAGTACATGAACTCTGGGGAAGGGAAAAGTACATGCATTTGTGTGTTAGTGTCCACACATATTTTTCAAAATTTAAAAGTTATTTAATTTCTTAGGTTTTGCCTCATACTTTGTAAAGTGAGGATAATACTTCAAAGGATTATCGTGAGAGGAATGCTTAGGATAATACCTAAATAATGGGCATTCAGTAAATATTCCTTTGTATAGACAACTCCCAACCTTTGTGAGGGTGTGAAGAGCTCTGATCTTAAGGTATCAAATGTTCTCCAATTAAACTGCTGATCCTTTTCCAATCATGGTGAGTGGTATACACTGACTCCTCACCTATTAACTATCTTATTTTCTTATGCTGGATTCTCTAGAAAAGCAAAACCAGTGTGTGAGAAGTGTGTGTGTGCGCGCGCGCACGTGTATGTATATATTTATCTCAAGGAAATGGTTCATGTGGTTGTAAAGGCTGGCAAGTCCCAAGTCCATTTTTTTTTTTATTAACTTTTATTGAGCTTCAAGTGAACGTTTACAATTCAAGTCAGTCTGTCACTTATAAGTTTACATACATCTTACTCCGTACTCCCACTTGCTCTCCCTCTAATGAGTCAGCCCTTCCAGTCTCTCCTTTCGTGACAATTTTGCCAGCTTCCCACTCTCTGCCCTCCCATCCCCTTCCAGGCAGGAGATGCCAACACAGTCTCAAGTGTCCACCTGATATTATTAGCTTACTCTTCATCAGCATCTCTCTCCCACCCACTGTCCAGTCCCTTTCATGTCTGATGAGTTGTCTTCGGGGATGGTTCCCGTCCTGTGCCAACAGAAGGTTTGGGGACCATGCCCGCCGGGATTCCTCTAGTCTCAGTCAGACCATTAAGTATGGTCTTTTTATGAGAGTTTGGGGTCTGCATCCCACTGATCTCCTGCTCCCTCAGGGGTTCTCTGTTGTGCTCCCTGTCAGGTCAGTCATCGATTGTGGTTGGGCACCAACTAGTTCTTCTGGTCTCAGGATGATGTAGGTCTCTGGTTCATGTGGCCCTTTCTGTCTCTTGGGCTCTTAGTTGTCGTGTGACCTTGGTGTTCTTCATTCTCCTTTGCTCCAGGTGGGTTGAGACCAATTGATGCATCTTAGGTGGCCGCTTGTTAGCATTTAAGACCCCAGACGCCACATTTCAAAGTGGGATGCAGAGTGTTTTCATAATAGAATTATTTTGCCAATTGCCCAAGTCCATTTTTGAGGCATCAGGCTGTAGGCTTCACTTGACTCACATAGCTGCAGAGGCTGACAAACCCAAGATTGGCAGGCAATACGGCAGGCTGCTGGCTTATGTCCCAAGAACCGGAGGTCAGATGATGATGAGCTGGATGCAGGATCCAGAGCAAGCGAGTGAGCTTTGTCAGAAATCCATATATATTGGGTGCAGGCCATACCCCCAAGGAAACTTCCTTTTCAATTGATTGACTGCTCACATCAGATTACAAAATGGAGAAATAACTACATCAGATCACAAAATGTAGGATGCCTACGGCATTACATAACTGCCAAATTTTATCATTTCATAACTGCCAAACTACATCAGTATATAACTGCCAAACCACTGAGACTCATGATCCAGCCAAGTTGATACACAACCTTAACCATCACACGTGTCATCCAACATTTCGATTTACAACGGTAGTAAGATATCCAACTATTTTGCACATTAACAACGTACATCCAACAGTGATGAATGCTGACGCGAGAGTAATGCTGGCTGTGATGGTTAAGGTTTATGTGTCAACTTGGCTGGGCCATGATTCTCAGTGGTTTGGCAGTTATGTAATGATATAGTCATCCTCCATTTTGTAATCTGTTGTGATCATCCTCCATTTTTGGATAATGCCCATTTTCTTATAATGACCTGGTCTTTGGAACCTAACCATGTCAATAAGTGAAGAATGGGTGTAATTTATAAAGATCTCTAGAACAGTAAATTCCATGTTGTCCTTAGTGACACATTGAAGTGATTGAGCTGTTTAACTTTGATTTGGGTACGATTCTTGTGATAACCAGATCAGGAAAGGCCAGTAGGAGTATGATCAATGAATGTGTTTAGGTTCAGTTTGGGAATGGGAGTGGAGCTGTATTTGAAAAACAAATCTGCGATCAGGAAATAAGCCCAGGAGGAAAAGGCAAGCAGGATGTGAATTCTGTAGACTGGGATTGATGTCAAGTTCAAGGTCCATGATGTTGGTATAATCAAGGACAGGCAGTCAGTGGGGATCGAAATAGCTCAGGTGCTGTAAAGGGAATCAACACTTGATGTCAGGTAGGAATGGTTCGCTGGTTTGGGAGGCTTTTAGGATTCAATTGCCAGATACAAGGACTCAGAGACGATAGGGCAGGAATCTAGTTACTGAAGGGAGGAGTAGGGCCTGGGAACATTCAAGTGCAGGTACCATGAATATAGTTGGAAACATAGTAATTGACAACCTTTACAACCAAGGTTCTGGGCAGAATCAAAGTATAGTGGAATCGCTTCTTCTTTAATTTATATAAATTAAATTGAGTCCGTTTGGCTAAAAGGAAGCAAGGGACAATGGGCTGTTTAAATAAAGCCAACATTCCACTGTGTGTGCCAGCAGAATTACAACACTGTCGCTAGTGATAGGTTAATAACCATACACCTACAAAGACCAGTTAATACGACGGTTATTCAGATTTATGCACCAACATGAATGTGATGAAGAAACAGAAGATTTTTTATAACTTGCTGCAGTCTGAAATTAATTGTGCAATCAAGATGCATTGATAATTACTGGTAATTGGAATGCTAAAGTTGGAAACAAAGAAGAATTATCGGTAGTTGGAAAATACAGCCTTGGTGAGGGAAGTGACATTGGAGATCACATGAGAGTACTTTTTTGGAAATACAGTGAAATTTGTGAGAATCAGTATTCAGTGGGACTGCCCTGCTTTTCCAGGTCTTGCAGGTTTTCCACCTTTGTCAGGGTGAGTCTTGCCAGTTTTCTTTCACTATTTGTCGTGGATTGAATTGTGTCCCCCGAAAATATGTGTCCTCTTGGTTAGGCCATGATTCCTAGTATTGTGTGGTTGCCCTCCATTTTGTGATTGTAATTTTATGTTAAAGAGGATTAGGTTGTGCCTTACTAAAGTCATATCCCTGATCTAGTGCCAAGGGAGTTTCCGTGGGGTGTGGCCTGCACCACCTTTTATCTTACAAGAGATAAAAAGGAAGTGAGCAGAGAGTGGGGGACCTCACACCACCAAGAAATCAGTGCTGGGAGCAGAGTGTTTCCTTTGGACCTGGGGTCCCTGCGTGGAGAAACTCCTAGTCTGGGGGAAGATTGATTAGAAGGCTGACAGAGAAAGCCTTCCCCTGGAGCTGACTCCCTGCACTTGGACTTTTCGCCTACTGGTGTAAGGAAATAAAGTTCTCTTTGTTAAAACTGTCCACTTGTGGTATTTCTGTTATAGCAGTACTAGATGACTAAAACCCTATTAGTGGAAGATATTTGAGTTTTCCTTCTCTGACAGGTTTCTGCCTCACAGAGGTTCCCGCTTTTGCAGGTTTTGCTGTACTTTTTTTTTTTTTTTTCCAACAACACAGTTGATGACTATACACATTAGACAGGAGTCAAATCAATTGTACCTGTAGAAAGATGATGGAGAAGCTCAGCATCAGTCAAGACAAAGCCAGGAGCCAACTGCAGAACAGGCTATCAATTGCTTATATACTAGTTCAAGTTGAAACTAGACAAAAAGCAAGTCCACAAGAGCCAAAGTATGACCCTGAGTACATCCTGCCTGAATTTAGAGACGATTTCAAGAATATATTTGATGCACTGAACACTAATGACCCAAAGACCAGAAGAGTTGTGGGACATCATAGATGAAGAAAGTAAAAAAAGGTTATTATTAAAAAGACAGGGAGGAAGGAAAAGACCAAAATGGATGTCAGAAGAGACTCTGAAACTTGCCCTCAAGCACAAAACAGCTAAAGTGAACAGAAGAAACGATGAAAAGAACTGAACAGGAGATTCCAAAGGATGTCTTGAGAAGACAAGGTGAAGCAGTGTGATGATGAAATGTACAAAAACTTGGAGTTAGAAAACCAAAAGGGAAGAACACAATGGGCATTTCTCAAGCCAAAAGAACTGAAGAGAAAACTTAAACATTGAGTTGCACTACTGAAGGATTCTGTGAGCAAAAAGTTGAATGACATGGGACTCATCAAAAGAAGTTGAATGCACAGAATACTATACCGAAAATAATTGATGCTCAACCATTTCAGGAGGTAGCATATGATCAAGAACTCCTGGAACTAAAGAAGTTGAAGCAGAACTGAAAGCACTGATGAAGAACAAAGTTACACTGGAAGCGTTTATTGATGTATGTGAAAAAATTTGGAAGACCTCTACCTAGCCGACTGAATGGAAGAGATCCATGTTGGTGCCCATTCCAAAGAAAGATGATCAAACGGAATGCAGAAATTATTTAACAATATCACATGAGAGCAGAATTCTTCTGAAGAAAATTAAAGAATGACTGCAGGCATACATTGATGGGAACTGCCAGAAGTTCAAGCTGGATTCAGAAGGGGATGTGGTATTATTGCTGTTGTCAGATGGATCTTGGCTGAAAGTTGAGAATACCATGAAGATATTTACCTGTGGTTTACTGACTACAAAAAGGCATTTATGACAAATTAAGGATAACATTATGAAGAATAGAAATTGCATAACACATAGTTGTGTTCATGCGGAACCTGTACATGGATCAAGAGGCAGTTTGAACAGAACAAGGGGATAGTACGTGCTTCAAAATTGAAAAGGCGTACAGTAGAGTTGATCTGAGGAGCTGGACTATATGAAGAAGAACGTGGCATCAAGATTGGAGGAAGACGTGTTAACAGCCCACAATATGCAAATGACACAACCTTGCTTGCCAAAAACAAAGACTACTTAAAGCACTTACTGATAAGTCAGCAGCTGTCAGTATGGATTATGCCTGAACGTGAAGAAAACAAAAATTCACACAACCGGACTAATAAAAATAACATGATAACTGCAAAAGAATATGAAGTTTACAATGATTTCATTCTGCTTGGATCCACAATCGATGTACATGGAAGCACTGGTCAAGAAATTAAATAAGATATTGCATTGGGCAAATCTGATGCAAAAGTCTTCCCTTTAAATTTTCCACTGCTTCATATGCATGTGAAACCTGGGCTATGAAAAAGGAAGACAGAGGAAGAATTGACGCATTTGAATGGTGGTGTTGGAGAAGAATATAGAATGTACTGTGGACTGCCAGAAGAACGAACAAATCAGCCTTGAAGAAATAAAAATGGAATGTTCCTTAGAAACTAGAGTGGTGAGACTTCCTCTTGCTTCCCTTAGCTAGGAAGATTTATTTTTGTTAAGATGTCAGCACTTTCCAAAGTGATGCAGATTCAACACAGTGTGTACCAAAATTCCAACAGACCTTTTTTTTTCCCCCATAAATGGAGAAGCTGCTACTAAAATTCATGTGGAATTGCAAGAGGCCTTGAATAGCCAAAACAATCTTGAAAAAAAGAAAACAAAACTGGAAGACTTAAATTTCCTGATTTCAAAACTTACTACAAAGCTACAGTAATCAAAACGGTGTGGTACTGGCATAAGGATAGACACAAAGACTAATAGAACAGAATTAATTGAGAGTCCTGAAATAAACCCTTGCATCTTTGGCCAGCTGATTTTTGACAAGGGTGCCAAGTTCATTCAGTGTGGAAAAAATAGTCTTTTCAACAAGTGGTGCTGGGACAACTGGATTTCCACATGCAAAAGAATGAAGTTGGCCCTTACCCTACATCATACACAAAAACTACCTCAAAATAGATCAATGACCTAAATGTAAGAGGTAAAACTATAAAACTCTTAAAAGAAAGTATGGGGGTGAATATTCATGACCTTGGATTTGGCAATGTATTCTTAGATATGACAACAAATGATGAGCATCAAAACAAAAAAATAGATACATTGGACTTCAACAAATTTAAAACTTCTGTGTATCAAAGAATATTACCAGTAAAGTGAAGTGACAGCCTACACAGTAGGAAGAAATACAAATAGGACCTCCCTAAAGTGTTGAAGAGCAAAGATGTCACCCTGAAGACTAAGGTGCGCCTGACCCAAGCTATGGTATTTTCAGTTGCATCATATGCATGTGAAAGCTGGACAATGAGTAAGGAAGACCGAGGAAGAATTGATGCCTTTGAATTGTGGTGTTGGCAAAGAATATTGGATATACTATGGACTGCCAAAAGAACGAACGAATCTGTCTTGGAAGTAGTACAACCAGAATACTCCTTAGAAGCAAGGATGGTGAGACTGTGTCTTACATACTTTGGACATGTTGTCAGGAGGGAACAGTCCCTGGAGAAGGATGTCATGCTTGGCAGAGTACAGGGTCAGTGGAAAAGAGGAAGACCCTCAACAATGTGGATTGACACAATGGCTGCAACAATGAGCTCAAACATAACAACAATTATAATGATGGCACAGGACCGGGCAGTGTTTCATTTTGTTGTGCGTAGGGTAGCTATGAGTCAGAACCAACTCTGCAGCACCTAACAACAACAACATCCAGAATATATAAATTTTTTTCAACAGCAAAACGACAACCCTATTAAAAAATGGGCAGAGGACCTTGTGGTAGTTATGATTGTGTGTTAACTTGGCTGGGCCATGATTCTCAGTGTTTTGGCAGTTGTATAATGTTGTGATCACCCCTATAATGGAATATGCTGAGTGGTACCAGCCTTGCCAAGCCTTTGGCTGGTTCTGGATTCTGCCTCTTGTTCGTCTGACCTCTGGTTCTTGGGACTTGAGCTGGCGGCTTACTTGCCGATCTTGGGTTTCATTGATTTTCACAGCCTGTTTCCATACCTGTTTCAGAGGTTCACCAGAAACAGTTTGCCTTCGCTGGCAAGGCCAGCAGTACACCTTAACTTTTTTACCTCAAGGCTACAACAGCTCTCGCTGTATATTATAGTTTAGTCCCCAGGGACCTTGATTGCCTTTCTGTTCCACAAGATGTCACACTGGTCCATTAAATTGATGACATTATGCTGATTTGACCTAGTAAGGGAGAAGTGTCAATGATTCTGGACTTATTGGTAAAACATTTGCATGCTAGACAGTAGGGTATTAATCCCACAAAAATTCAGGCACCCTCCACCTCAGTGAAATTCCTAGGGGTCCAGTGGTGTGGAGCATGTCAAGACACTCCTTCTAAAGTGAAGGATAAGTTATTCCATCTGGCTGCTTCCACAACTAAAAAGGAAGCATAGTGCCTAGTCAGCCTCTTCGGATTTTAGAGGCAACATATTCCTCATTTGGGTGTGCTACTCCAGCCTGTTTATGAAGTGACTAAAAAAGCTGCTAATTTTGAGTGGGGCCCAGAACAAGAGAAGGCTCTACAACAGGTTCAGGCTGCTGTACAAGCTGCCCTGCCACTGGGGCCATACGATCCAGCTGATCCTATGGTGCTTGAAGTATCCGTGGCAGATAGAGATGCTGTTTAGAGTCTTTGGCAGGCCCCTACTGGTGAATCACAATGCAGTCCCTTAGGATTTTGGAGCAAAGCCCTGCCATTTTCTGCAGATAACTACTCTCCTTTTGAGAAACAGATTTTGGCTTGTTACTGGGCCTAAGTAGAAACTGAATGCTCAACTATGGGACACCAAGTCACCACGCGGCCTGAGCTTTCCATCGTGAACTGGCTGTTATCTGACCCACAGAGTCATAAAGTTGGATGTGCACAGCAGCATTCCATCATGAGATGGAAGTGGTATGTATGAGATTGGGCCTGAGCCAGACTTGAAGGCACAAGTAAGTTTCATGAGGAAGTGGCCCAAATGCCCATGATCTCCACTCCTGTCACATTACCACCCATCTGCCAGTCTGCACCTGCAGCCTCATGGGGTGTTCCTTATGATCAGTTGATTGAAGAAGAGAAAACCCGTGCCTGGTTTACAGATGGTTCTGCGTGATATGCAGGCACCACTCAAAAGTGGACAGCAGCAGCACTACAGCCCCTTTCTGAGACCTCCCTGAAGGACGGTGGTGAATGGAAATTCTCCCAATGCACAGAACTTTGAGCAGCGCACCTGGTTGTTCACTTTGCTTGGAAGGAGAAATGGCCAGATGTGCGATTACATACAGATTCATGGGCTGTGGCCATTGGTTTGGCTAGATGGTCAGGGACTTGGAAGAAACATGATTGGAAAATTGGAGACAAGGATTTATGGGGAAGAGATATGTGAACAGACCTCTCTGAATGGGCCAAAGAAGTGAAGATATTTGTCTCGTGAATGCTCACCAAAGGGTGACCTCAGCACAGGAAGATTTTAATAATCAAGTGGATAGGATGCGTTCTGTGGAAACTAGTGATCCTCTTTCCCCAGCTACTCCCATCATTGCTTAATGGGCTCATGAGCAAAGTGGCCACAGTGGCAGGGGTGGAGGTTATGCATGGGCCCAGCAACATGGACTTCCACTCACCTAGGCCGCCTTGGCTATAGCCACTGCTGAGTGCCCAATCTGCCAGCAGCAGAGAAAGTCCCTGATATGGCACCATCCCTCGAGGTGATCAGCTAGCAATCTCGTAGCAAGTTGATTACATTGGACCACTTCCATCAAGGAAAGGGCAGCGTTTTGTCCTTACTGGAGTAGATACTTACTCTGCATATGGATTTGCCTTCCCTGCATGCAGTGCTTCTGCCAAAACTACCATCTGTGGACTTACAGAATGTCTTATCCACCATCACAGTATCTCACACAGCATTGCCTCATATCAAGGGACTCACTTCACAGCAAATGAAGTGTGGCAGTGAGCCCATGCTTATGGAATTCACTGGTCTTACCGTGTTCCCTATCATGCTGAAGCAGCTGGCTTGATATGATGGAGTGGTCTCTCAAAGACACAACTACAGTGCCAGCTAGGTCGTAGTGCCTTGCAGGATTGGAGCAGTGTTCTTCAGGAGGTTGTGTATGCTCTAAACCAGCGTCCAGTATATGGTGCTGTTGCTACTGTAGCCAGGATTCATGATTCCAGGAATGAAGAGGTAGAAATGGGAGTGGCACCAGTCACTGTTATCCCTAGTGACCCACTCACAAGATTTTTGCTTCCTGTCCCTGCCACCTCATGCTCTGTAGGTCTAGAGGTCTTAGTTCCAAAGGGAGGAATGCTCCCACCTGGAGACACATCATTGAGTCCATTGAACTGGAAGCTAAGAATGCCACCTGGCCACTTTGGGTGCCTTATGCCTCTGGAGCAACAGGCAAAGAAGGGAGTTACCATACTGGCTGGCGTGGTTAATCCTGATTACCAAGAGGAAATCAGATTGATATTACATAACAGAGGTAAAGAAGAGTATGGAATGCAGGAGATCCCTTTGGGCATCTCTTAGTACAACCATGCCCTGTGATTAAAGTCAACGGGAAACTAGAGCAACCCAATTCTGACATGACTACAAATGGCCCAGACCCTTCAGGAATGAAGGTTTGGGTCACCCCACCAGGCAGAGTACCATGGCCAACTGAGGTGCTTGCTGAAGGCAAAGGGAAGATGGAATTTGTTGTGGAAGAAGGTAGCTCTAAATACCAATTATGGCCACATGAGCAGTTGCAGAAACTAGGACGGTAATTGTCACAAGTATTTCTGCTTTGTATGTGTGCATCAAATATTTTTGTTCACTTCGAAAATATAAGATGTAAACAGGGTTAGTGTGTTTTTGGTTGTATGTGTGTTAGTTGTATCATGTTAGGCGTACGTATGACTTTGTAATTGCCTTTATTCAGAGATTATGTATGGTTTGGGGAGATGTTTACGGGTGCCAAGTTGACAAGAGGTGGACTGGGATGGTTAGGATTGTGTGTCAACTTGGCTGGGCCATGATTCTCAGTGTTTTGGCAGTTGTATAATGTTGTGATGATTTCCCTGTTGAAATATGATATGTGATCCACCCCCATGATGGAATCTGCTGTGTGGTACTGGCAGAGGCAGGGCCTGTGGCGGCTCATTGCCCCTTCAGCCTTCATCCCTCTGCCCTCTGCTGCCTACTTCCTTCCTGCTTGCCTTGCCAAGGCTTTTAGCTGGTTCTGGATCTCTCAGCTGCCTCTTGTTTGTCTAACCTCTGGTTCTTGGGACTCTAGCTAGCAGCTTTCCTGTCGATCTTGGGGTTCGTTGATATTCACAGCCTGTGAGCAAGAGTCGTACTCTCCGATCTGCTGATCTTGGGTTTACCAGCCCCTGCAGCTGTGTGAATCAGGAGAAGCCTTGGGGCCTTGCCTGCCGATCACGGGATTCATCAACCTTCACAGCCTGTGAGCAAGAGCCCTGCTCTCTGACCTGCTGATCGCAGGTTCACCAGCCCCTGTGACTTCGTGAATCAGGAGAAATCTCTATCCTGATCCACGGACTTGGTACGTTGCAGACTCTACAATCACGTGAGGTGTTTCCTTGATGTAAATCTCTCTCTATGTATGTGTTTGTATGCTTTACTGGTTTTACTTCCCTAGAGAGCCTATCGTAAGATAGACTTGAATAGACATTACAGAAGATACCCAAATGGCCAACAGTGGTATGAAAAAGATGCTTAACCTCGTTAGTCATTGGGGAAATGCTATTCAAAACCATAATCAGATGCCAGTTTATACCCACTAGGATGGCGTCTCAGTTATGTAGTGCTGCTGTAACAGAAGAAACCCTGATGGTGTAGTGGTTAAGTGCTATGGCTGCTAACCAAGAGGTTGGCGGTTCAAATCTGCCAGGCGCTCTTTGGAAACTCTATCAGGCCGTTCTACTCTGTCCTATAGGGTCACTATGAGTCGGAATCGATTGGACAGCAGTGGGTTTGGTTTTTTTGGTTTGCTATAACAGAAATACCACAACGACTCGACGGCACTGGGTTTTCTGGGTAGATGGCTTTAGCAAAGAGCAATTATTTTCTCACAGCCTAGGAGGCTAAAAGTTCGAATTCAGAATGCCAGCTCCAGGGGAAGGCTTTCTCTTTCTGTCAGCTCTGAAGGAAGGTCCTTGTCATCAATCTTCCCTTGATCTAGGAGCCTTTCAGTGTAGAGACCCTGAGTCCAAAGGGCATCCTTCCCCCGATTCTTCATTTTTGGTTGCATAAGGTCCCCCTATCTGTTTGCTCACTTTTTTCTTTCATATGTCAAAAGAAATTGACTGAAAATACAACCTAATCTTGTAGATTGAGTCTGCCTCATTAACATAACTGCCTCTAATCCTACCTCATCAGCATCACAGAGGTAGGATTTACAAACATAGGAAAATCATATCAGATGACAAAATGGTGGACGATCAAACAGTACTGGGAATCATGGCTTAGCCAAGTTGACACACATTTTGTTTGGACACAATTCATGACATTCTACCTTTTGGCCCCCCAAAATTCATGTCCTTTCTACATGTAAAATACATTCACCTCATCATACAAAAGCCTTAAATCAGCTCCAAGTCCAAAATCCAAAAATTCCTCTTCATCTGTGAAATCTAGAATACAAGTTATCTGTTTCCAAAGTACAATGGTGCAACAGGTAGGCACAAGCTAGACATTTCCGTAAAAATGGGAGAAATTGGAGGGAAAGAAGGAACAACAGGCACCAAACAAGTCAGCAGAACACATTACATTGTCCTTCAAGGGTTGAAAATAATCCTGTGTTCTCTGAGACCCTTCAGACAATGGCCCTTCCCCCCAGACTGCAGGTATTGGCCACACCCTCTGCATCCTGAGTGGAGGCACCTTGGGTCTGGGCTTCAGCTTTGCCTTCTAGGTCCACTGGAACGGTGACTCTGCTTCCCTGAATTTGGGCGGCCCCATTTTCCTAGTCCATCTGAGTGGTGACTCTACACCCTCAGCCCTGACAGGCCCCATTCCTCTGCCCATTGGGCATGGCAGCCCCACCTACTCAGCTTTGGACAGTGGATCCAGCCCCATCCAACTGACACTTGGGGAAGGCAGCTCCACACTCTAGAACCAAGTTGGTGAATATCTGACTCTTTGAAACCTAGGAGGCTGTGGCCTCACCCTTTGAAGCCCCAGAGGTCATGGCTCCACCCTTTGAGACCCCAGAGGTAATGACCACATGCTTTGAGACTGAGGCAGCTCTGCTTCTTGTGTTCCTGGTCCCTTCAGCTTCTGCTTCCTG
Organism: Loxodonta africana; assembly: GCF_030014295.1. Lineage (NCBI taxonomy): Eukaryota > Metazoa > Chordata > Mammalia > Proboscidea > Elephantidae > Loxodonta > Loxodonta africana. The sequence goes on along the minus strand of NC_087367.1, from coordinate 41,270,376 downwards.
GTTCTTTGGCCTTTCGGACTTTTGGGCAGCCTGCATTTGCCCTGCTGGGCTAAGGAGTTCCAAAGCTCTTTAGATCCCTAGATAAGTGCCTAGAGGTACCCCACTCTACCAGTTAACTTTAGCAGGAAGGCACTCAGCTCTCTTGTTCCATGTGTCAGCAAGCCTTGCTCCATCAATAAGTGCCCTGGGTCACCCCACTCTTCCAGCAAGCCTCCTGCGCAAAGGCACTCAGCTCACTCTCTCCTTGGGTCAGCTCCATCGCTGTCTTGTGCTCGTCTCCTGGTTCTGCTGCTGCCGCTCACTGTCTGTGGCATCTCTAGTGTAACAACTGTCCTCTCCTCACTTCCTTCTGAGTCCTCACCAGAATCGTCTGCCATAATTCCGCCAATAACGTCTTCAAGGCAATCTAGGCTTTTAGGCACTTTAAAACTTGTCCAGCCTCCATCCATTCACACTTTCAAAACTGCTTCCACACTTTAGGTATCTGTTAAAACAGCACCTTACTCTCTTCGGTACCAAATCTGTCTCAGTTATCTAGTGCTGCTGTAACAGAAATATCACAAGTGGGCAACTTTAACAAAGAAATTTATTCTCTCACAGCCTAGGAGCCTAGAAGTCCAAATTCAGGATGCCAGCTCCAGAGGAAGGCTTTCTGTCTCTGTGGGCTCCAGGGGAAGATGCTTATCATGAATCTTCCCCTGGACTAAGAACTTCTCAGTGCAGGAACCCCGGGTCCAAAAACCACACTTCCCTCCTGGTTCTTCATTCTTGGTGGCATGAGTTCTCTCTGTCTCTCTGCTCACTTCTCTCTTTTATGTCTCAAAATACAACCTAATCTTAACAGATCGAGTCTTGCCTTATAACATAAAAAAAAACATAACTACCTTTAATCCTGCCTCATCAACATCAGAGAGGTAGGATTTACAATACATAGGAAAACCACATCAGATTACAAAATGGTGGACAGTCACACAGTACTGGGAACCATGGCCTAGCCAAGTTGACACATATTTTTGGGGGATACAGTTCAATCCATACTAGATGGCTATTTAAAAAACAAAACAGAAAACAAGAACTGGTGAGAATGTGGAGGAATTACTTATACATTGCTCATGGCAGTATAAAATGGTTTAGCCACTGTGTTAAAACAGTCTGGTGGCTCCTCAGAAAATTAAACATACTATTAACCATATTCCCCAGCAATTCCACTCCTAATTGTATTTCCCAAACAATTGAAAGCAGGGACTTAAACGCATACTTGTGTGCCAATGTTCAATATTCCCAGTAGCGAAAAGATAGAAGCAACTTAAGTGTCTGTCAGTAGTTGAATGAATAACAAAATGTGGCATATACATACAATGAATTGTTATTCATTCATAAAAAATAATGAAGTCCTGATGCATACTACTTCAATATGGATGAGCATTTAAAACAATAATCTAAATAAGCCAGACACATAGGATTCTACTTATATCAAATATCTAATAGTATAGGTAAGTACACAGAGACAGAAAGTAGATTAGAGGTTACTGGGGGCCGAGGGGAGGAGACAGTGGGGAGGGAATTAACGAGTATAGAGCTTCTGTTTGGGTGATGAAAAAGTTTTGGAAATGGTTAATGGTCATCTAAGATACAACTATTAGTCTCTGCTTGTCCAGAATAAAGGAGAAAGAAGGAAACCAAAGACTCCATAAACTAGTCAATGGGATACTCTGCTTTCAGCCAAGATCTATGTGACATCAGCAATGATATCCCTTGTTGCACGTCCTCTTCTGAATCTGGCTTGAATTACTAGCAGTTCCCTGTTGATGTACTGCTGCAACTGCTTTTGAATAATTTTTAGCAAAGTTTTACTTGCATGTGATAATTAAGGATGTTGTTGTAAGGTGCTGTCGAGTTGGTTCTGACTCATAGCTACCCTGTGTACAACAGAATGAAACACCGCTTGGTCCCGTGCCATGCCCACTTATACTCGAGCTCGTTGTTGCAGCCACTGTGTCAATCCATGTCTTTGAAGGTCTTGCTCTTTTTCGTTGACCCTGTAGTTTACCAAGCATGATGTCCTTCTTTAGGGACTGACTGATCTCTCCTGACAACATGTCCAAAGTATTTAAGACGTAGTCTCTCCAGCCTTGCTTCTAAGGAGCATTCTGGTTGTACTTCTTCTAAGACAGATTTGTTCGTTCTTTTGGCAGTCTTTGCCAACACCATAATTCAAAGACGTCAATTCCTTTTCTGTCTTGCTTATTCATTGTCTGGCTTTTGTATGTGTGTGATGCTATTGAAAATACCATAGCTTGGGTCAGATGCACCTTATTCTTCAAGGTGATGTCTTTGCTTTTCAACACTTTAAAGAGATCTTCTGCAGCAGATTTGCCCAAAGACACGTGGGGGAGTTAATGATAAATGTTCGATAATTTCCACATTCTGTTGGATCACTTTTCTTGGGAATAGGCATAAATATGAATCTCTTTCAGTCAATTGGCCAGGTAGCTGTCTTCCAGATTTCTTGGCATAGACAAGTGAGCACCTTCAGCGTTGCATTTGTTGAAACGTCTCAGTTGATACTCCATCAGTTCCTGGAGCTTTGTTTTTTCACCAGTGCCTTCAGTGCAGCTAGGACCTCTTCCTACAGTATCGTTGGTTCTTGATCATATGCTACCTCCTGAAAAGGTTGAATGTTGACCACTTATCTTTGGTACAGTGACTGAATTCCTTCCATTTTCTTTTTTTTTTTTTTATAATAACTTTTATTAAGCTTCAAGTGAACGTTTACAAATCCAATCAGTCTGTCACATATAAGTTTACATACATCTCACTCCCTACTCCCACTTACTCTCCCCGTCTTGAGTCAGCCCTTTCAGTCTCTCCTTTCTTGACAATTTTGCCGGCTTCCCTCTCTCTCTATCCTCCCATCCCCCCTCCAGGCAAGAGTTGCCAACACAATCTCAAGTGTCCACCTGATATAATTAGCTCACTCTTCATCAGCATCTCTCTCCCACCCGCTGACCAGTCCCTTTCATTTCTGATGAGTTGTCTTCGGGGATGGTTCCTGTCCTGTGTCAACTGAAGGTCTGGGGAGCATGGCCGCCGGGATTCCTCCAGTCTCAGTCAGACCATTAAGTTTGGTCTTCTTATGAGAATTTGGGGTCTGCATCCCACTGATCTCCTGCTCCCTCAGGGGTCCTCTGCTGAGCTCCCTGTCAGGGCAGTCATCGATTGTGGCCGGGCACCAACTAGTTCTTCTGGTCTCAGGATAATGTAGGTCTCTGGTTCATGTGGCCCTTTCTGTCTCTTGGGCTCTTAGTTGTCATGTGGGCTTGGTGTTCTTCATTTTCCTTTGCTCCAGGTGGGTTGAGACCAATTGCTGCATCTTAGATGGCTGCTTGTTAGCATTTAAGACCCCAGACGCCACATTTCAAAGTGGGATGCAGAATGATTTCATAATAGAATTATTTTGCCAATTGACTTAGAAGTCCCCGCAAACCTTGTTCCCCAGACCCCTGCGCTTGCTCCGCTGACCTTTGAAGCATTCATTTTATCCTGGAAACTTCTTTGCTTTTGGTCCAGTCCAATTGAGCTGACCTTCCATGTATTGAGTGTTGTCTTTCCCTTCACCTAAAGCAGTTCTTATCTACTGATTAATCAATAAAAAACCCTCTCCCACCCTCCCTCCCTCCCCCCCTCGTAACCACAAAAGTATGTGTTCTTCTCAGGTTTACTATTTCTCAAGATCTTATAATAGTGGTCTTATACAATATTTGTCCTTTTGCCTCTGACTAATTTCGCTCAGCATAATGCCTTCCAGGTTCCTCCATGTTATGAAATGTTTCAGAGATTCGTCACTGTTCTTTATCGATGCGTAGTATTCCATTGTGTGAATATACCACAATTTATTTACCCATTCATCCATTGATGGACACCTTGGTTGCTTCCAGCTTTTTGCTATTGTAAACAGAGCTGCAATAAACATGGGTGTGCATATATCTGTTTGTATGAAGGCTCTTGTATCTCTAGGGTATATTCCTAGGAGTGGGATTTCTGGGTTGTATGGTAGTTCTATTTCTAACTGTTTAAGATAATGCCAGATAGATTTCCAAAGTGGTTGTACCATTTTACATTCCCACCAGCAGTGTATGAGAGTTCCAATCTCTCCGCAGCCTCTCCAACATTTATTATTTTGTGTTTTTTGGATTAATGCCAGCCTTGCTGGTGTGAGATGGAATCTCATCGTAGTTTTAATTTGCATTTCTCTAATGGCTACTGATCGAGAGCATTTTCTCATGTATCTGTTGGCTGCCTGAATATCTTCTTTAGAGAAATGTGTGTTCATATCCTTTGCCCACTTCTTGATTGGGTTGTTTGTCTTTTTGTGGTTGAGTTTTGACAGAATCATGTAGATTTTAGAGATCAGGCGCTGGTCGGAAATGTCATAGCTGAAAATTCTTTCCCAATCTGTAGGTGGTCTTTTTACTCTTTTGGTGAAGTCTTTAGATGAGCATAGGTGTTTGATTTTTAGGAGCTCCCAGTTATCGGGTTTCTCTTCATCATTTTTGGTAATGTTTTGTATTCTGTTTATACCTTGTATTAGGGCTCCTAGGGTTGTCCCAATTTTTTCTTCCATGATCTTTATCGTTTTAGTCTTTATGTTTAGGTCTTTGATCCACTTGGAGTTAGTTTTTGTGCATGGTGTGAGGTATGGGTCCTGTTTCATTTTTTTGCAAATGGATATCCAGTTATGCCAGCACCATTTGTTAAAAAGGCTATCTTTTCCCCAGTTAATTGACACTGGTCCTTTGTCAAATATCAGCTGCTCATACGTGGATGGATCTATGTCTGGGTTCTCAATTCTGTTCCATTGGTCTATGTGTCTGTTCTTGTACCAATACCAGGCTGTTTTGACTACTGTGGCTGTATAATAGGTTCTGAAGTCAGGTAAGGTGAGGCCTCCCACTTTCTTCTTCTTTTTCAGTAGTGCTTTGCTTATCCGGGGCTTCTTTCCCTTCCATATGAAATTGGTGATTTGTTTCTCTATCCCCTTAAAATATGACACTGGAATTTGGATCGGAAGTGCGTTAAATGTATAGATGGCTTTTGGTAGAATAGACATTTTTACTATGTTAAGTCTTCCTATCCATGAGCAAGGTATGTTTTTCCACTTAAGTATGTCCTTTTGAATTTCTTGTAGTAGAGCTTTGTAGTTTTCTTTGTATAGGTCTTTTACATCCTTGGTAAGATTTATTCCCAAGTATCTTATCTTCTTGGGGGCTATTGTGAATGGTATTGATTTGGTAATTTCCTCTTCGGTGTTCTTTTTGTTGATGTAGAGGAATCCAAGTGATTTTTGTATGTTTATTTTATAACCTGAGACTCTGCCAAACTCTTCTATTAGTTTCAGTAGTTTTCTGGAGGATTCCTTAGGGTTTTCTGTGTATATAATCATGTCATCTGCAAATAGTGATAACTTTACTTCTTCCTTGCCAATCCGGATACCTTTTATTTCTTTGTCTAGCCTGATTGCCCTGGCTAAGACTTCCAACACGATGTTGAATAAGAGCGGTGATAAAGGGCATCCTTGTCTGGTTCCCGTTCTCAAGGGAAATGCTTTCAGGTTCTCTCCATTTAGAGTGATATTGGCTGTTGGCTTTGCATAGATGCCCTTTATTATGTTGAGGAATTTTCCTTCAATTCCTATTTTGGTAAGAGTTTTTATCATGAATGGGTGTTGGACTTTGTCAAATGCCTTTTCTGCATCAATTGATAAGATCATGTGGTTTTTGTCTTTTGATTTATTTATGTGATGGATTACATTAATGGTTTTTCTGATATTAAACCAGCCTTGCATACCTGGTATAAATCCCACTTGATCAGGGTGAATTATTTTTTTGATGTGTCGTTGGATTCTATTGGCTAGAATTTTGTTGAGGATTTTTGCATCAATGTTCATGAGGGATATAGGTCTATAATTTTCTTTTTTTGTAATGTCTTTACCTGGTTTTGGTATCAGGGAGATGGTGGCTTCATAGAATGAGTTGGGTAGTATTCCGTCATTTTCTATGCTTTGGAATACCTTTAGTAGTAGTGGTGTTAACTCTTCTCTGAAAATTTGGTAGAACTCTGCAGTGAAGCCGTCCGGGCCAGGGCTTTTTTTTGTTGGGAGTTTTTTGATTACCGTTTCAATCTCTTTTTTTGTTATGGGTCTATTTAGTTGTTCTACTTCTGAATGTGTTAGTTTAGGTAGGTAGTGTTTTTCCAGGAATTCATCCATTTCTTCTAGGTTTTCAAATTTGTTAGAGTACAATTTTTCATAATAATCTGAAATGATTCTTTTAATTTCATTTGGTTCTGTTGTGATGTGGTCCTTCTCATTTCTTATTCGGGTTATTTGTTTCCTTTCCTGTATTTCTTTAGTCAGTCTAGCCAATGGTTTATCAATTTTGTTAATTTTTTCAAAGAACCAGCTTTTGGCTTTGTTAATTCTTTCGATTGTTTTTCTGTTCTCTAATTCATTTAGTTCAGCTCTAATTTTTATTATTTGTTTTCTTCTGGTGCCTGATGGATTCTTTTGTTGCTCAGTTTCTATTTGTTCAAGTTGTGGGGACAGTTCTCTGATTTTGGCTCTTTCTTCTTTTTGTATGTGTGCATTTATCGATATAAATTGGCCTCTGAGCACTGCTTTTGCTGTGTCCCAGAGGTTTTGATAGGAAGTATTTTCATTCTCGTTGCTTTCTATGAATTTCCTTATTCCCTCCTTGATGTCTTCTATAACCCAGTCTTTTTTCAGGAGGGTATTGTTCATTTTCCAAGTATTTGATTTCTTTTCCCTCGTTTTTCTGTTATTGATCTCTAGTTTTATTGCCTTGTGGTCTGAGAAGATGCTTTGTAATATTTCGATATTTTGGACTCTGCAAAGGTTTGTTTTATGACCTAATATGTGGTCTATTCTAGAGAATGTTCCATGTGCGCTGGAAAAAAAAGTATATTTTGCAGCAGTTGGGTGGAGAGTTCTGTATAAGTCAATGAGGTCAAGTTGGTTGATTGTTGTAATTAGATCTTCCGTGTCTCTGTTGAGCTTCTTACTGGATGTCCTGTCCTTCTCCGAAAGTGGTGTGTTGAAGTCTCCTACTATAATTGTGGAGGTATCTATCTCGCTTTTCAGTTCTGTTAAAATTTGATTTATGTATCTTGCAGCCCTGTCATTGGGTGCGTAAATATTTAATATGGTTATGTCTTCCTGATCAATTGTCCCTTTTATCATTCTATAGTGTCCTTCTTTATCCTTTGTGGTGGATTTAAGTCTAAAGTCTATTTTGTCAGAAATTAATATTGCTACTCCTCTTCTTTTTTGCTTATTGTTTGCTTGATATACTTTTTTCCATCCTTTGAGTTTTAGTTTGTTTGTGTCTCTAAGTCTAAGGTGTGTCTCTTGTAGGCAGCATATAGATGGATCGTGTTTCTTTATCCAGTCTGTGACTCTGTGTCTCTTTATTGGTGCATTTAGTCCATTTACATTCAGGGTAATTATAGATAAATAAGTTTTTAGTGCTGTCATTTTGATGCCTTTTTATGTGTGTTGTTGACAATTTCATTTTTCCACATACTTTTTTGTGCTGAGACGTTTTTCTTAGTAAATTGTGAGATCCTCATTTTCATAGTGTTTGACTTTATGTTAGTTGAGTCGTTATGTTTTTCTTGGCTTTTATCTTGAGTTATAGAGTTGTTATACCTTTTTGTGGTTACCTCATTATATACCCCTATTTTTCTAAGTAAAAACCTAACTTGTATTGTTCTATATCGCCTTGTATCACTCTCCATATGGCAGTTCAATGCCTCCTGTATTTAGTCCCTCTTTTTGATTATTGTGATCTTTTACCTATTGACTTCCATGATTCCCTGTTATGTGTATTTTTTTTTTAATTAATCTTAATTTGTTTGTTTTTGTGATTTCCCTATTTGAGTTGACATCAGGACGTTCTGTTTTGTGACCTTGTGTTGTGCTGATATCTGATATTATTGGTTCTCTGACCAAACAATATCCTTTAGTATTTCTTGTAGCTTTGGTTTGGTTTTTGCAAATTCTCTAAACTTGTGTTTGTCTGTAAATATCTTAATTTCGCCTTCATATTTCAGAGAGAGTTTTGCTGGATATATGATCCTTAGTTGGCAGTTTTTCTCCTTCAGTGTTCTGTATATGTCGTCCCATTCCCTTCTTGCCTGCATGGTTTCTGCTGAGTAGTCAGAACATATTCTTATTGATTCTCCCTTGAAGGAAACCTTTCTTTTCTCCCTGGCTGCTTTTAAAATTTTCTGTTTATCTTTGGTTTTGGTGAGTTTGATGATAATATGTCTTGGTGTTTTTCTTTTTGTATCAATCTTAAATGGGGTTCGATGAGCATCTTGGATAGATATCCTTTCGTCTTTCATGATGTCAGGGAAGTTTTCTGTCAGAAGTTCTTCAACTATTTTCTCTGTGTTTTCTGTCCCCCCTCCCTGTTCTGGGACTCCAATCACCCGCAGGTTATCCTTCTTGATAGAGTCCCACATAATTCTTAGGGTTTCTTCATTTTTTTTAATTCTTTTATCTGATTTTTTTTCAGCTATGTTGGTGTTGATTCCCTGGTCCTCCAGATGTCCCAGTCTGCATTCTAATTGCTCGAGTCTGCTCCTCTGACTTCCTAGTGTGTTGTCTAATTCTGTTATTTTATTGTTAATCTTTTGGATTTCTACATGTTGTCTCTCTATGGATTCTTGCAACTTATTAATTTTTCCAGTATGTTCTTGAATAATCTTTTTGAGTTCTTCAACAGTTTTATCAGTGTGTTCCTTGGCTTTTTCCGCAGATATCCTAATTTCATTTGTGATATCACTAAGCATTCTGTAAATTAGTTTTTTATATTCTGTATCTGATAATTCCAAAATTGTATCTTCATTTGGGAAAGATTTTGATTCTTTTGTTTGGGGGGTTGGAGAAGCTGTCACAGTCTGCTTCTTTAAGTGGTTTGATATGGATTGTTGTCTCCGAGCCATCACTGGGAAACTAGTTTTTCCAGAAAATCCGCTGCGTGCAGTCCAAATCCCTGCGGGACGATTCCCCGGCTCGGATGCTGCTCTTTCTGCTCCAAGATCAGTCACTGCCTCCCGGGGACTTCTCCTACCGGCTGCGTCCCACGCCGCCCGTGGAACCGGCTGGTCCCCCTCCCGGGGTTAGTTCAGGGGGGTGGAGCAGGTCTCTGTGCTTGTGCCGTACCTGACTGGTACTCTGGCTCCAGGCTCTGGAAACAATCGCTGCTTCCCCGTATTAGTTCGTTCTCCGTCTCTAAATCTGTGTTTGTTGTTCAGGGTTCGTAGATTGTTATGTATGTGATCGATTCACTTGTTTTTCCGTGTCTTTGTTGTAAGAGGGATCCGAGGTAACGTCTGCCTAGTCCGCCATCTTGGCTCCGCCTCCCTTCCATTTTCTTTTGATGCTTCCTCTATCATTCAATATTTTGCCCATAGAATCCTTCAGAATTGTAACTGGAGACGAAAATTTTTTCTTCACTTCTTTCAGCTTGAGAAAGGTCAAGTGTGTTCTTCCCTTTTGGTTTTCTAACTCCAGATCTTCGCTCATTATAATATTCTACATTATCTCATGGCCTTTGAAATCTTCTGCTTAGCTCTTTTACTTCATAATTTCTTCCATTTGCTTTAGCTGCTCTACGTTCAAGAGCAAGTTTGAGAGTCAGGGAAGGTAGATAAATGGAAACAGAACAACCAGGATAGAAATAATGAGAATGCTGATATATTATGAAAAACGTAACCAGTATCACTGAACAATATATATAGAAATTGTTAAACGTGAACCTATTTTGCTGTGTAAGCTTTAACCAAAAGCACAATAAATACTAATTAAAAAAAGGTTTGTAAATGGTATTGGTGATGGTTGTACAATAACTGTGAATGCAGTTAGTGCCACTGAATTGTACACTTAAAAGTAGTTAAAATGGCAAATTTTGTGTTATATATATTTTACCACAATAAAAAATATATTTTTAAAAGCTATTTTGTTGTTGTCAGAGAATATGGTTCTAGGTTACCAATTACATGCAAGGTTAACACTTTCTTTATGGCCTAGCATTGGATCGATTTTTGTATACGTGCCATTTATATTCTCTAATTGTTGGAAGTAATGTTTTTATATATTTATTAGATTCAACTTACCGTTTTTGGTGTCAGTTCTTCTGTATCCTTACTAATGTTTTTTGCCTCCTTGATCTTCTTATTACAGAGGTATGTTAAAACTTATCATCTGTAACAACGGATTTGCTAATTTCTCCATGTGGTTCTATTCATCTGTTTATTTTGAAACTATGCTATTAGGTAATATAAGCTTAGACTATTGAATAGAACCTTTTATCATTGTGTAGTGAAGTTTTTTCTTGCTAGTAATGGTTTTTGTCTTAAAGTCATTTTGTATGATGTTAATATAGCTATACCAACATTCTTTTCATTAGTGTTTGTCTGTTTTTTGGTTTTGTGTTTTGATTAACTAAAGTTCATACATTATGCAGATTTCCTTAATTTTATCTAGTATCCTTTTTCTGTTCAGCAGCCCATCCAGAAAAGTATATTAAATTTAGTCATCATGTCTCCTTAGGCAACTTTTGGCCAGGACAGCCTCTCACATTTTACTTGTTGTTAGTGACCTTGACTGTTTTGAGGAATATTGGTTAGGTATGTCATAGAAAAAAAAAAATTTTTTTTTTTTACCTCAGTTTTTATTCATCTGATTTTTTTTTTTTTTTCCAATGATTAGAGGGATTATGTAAGTTTTGTAGAGGAAGACCATGGAGATATAGTGTTATTCTCATCACATCATATTAAGGGTATATACGGTCAACATGATGTGTCCCTGTTAATGTTAACATTGATTACCTGGCTGAGATAGTGTTCATCAGATTTTTCCACTGGAAAGTTACCACCTCCCTTTCCATATTGTACTCTTTGAAGGATGTCACTGCACAGTCTTCCCTTAAAGGGGAAGGAATTATGTGCCATCTTTTTGTAGGGGAGTTCCTACATAAATTGTTTGGAATTCTTCTGCATGGGATATTTGTTCATTTTGTTCAATTTGCTTCTTTTTCTGAATCTTCTGTGTCTCTGTCTTCATGCTTTCCCTTATATCATTGAGCACATAATTGTTTTAATCTCCTCCCCACCCTCCCTTTTTGGGCCATGTTTTCCTGCTTATTGGCATATCTGCTAGTTTTTTATTGGAGCCTGGGCATATAGAGTCACCATGAGTCAGAATCAACTCGACGGCAATGGTTTTGGTTATTTTAGGGGAGAGAGAGCATGGAGAATTTTGTGTTGTGTGTCTGAATTTTGTTGTCTCCCTTTAAAGAGTGTTGGAGTTTGTTCTGGTAGACAGTTAAATTATGTGTGGGTCAGTTTGGTCCTTTCAAGAATTTTTTTAAACTTGTTTATAGTACTAGGGCTCTGTGGGGCTCTTCAGCCCCATTAAGCCATGTCTTTTTTGAGGTCTCTGCTGAATGCTCTGTGTGTTCACAGTGGCTTCTCTATTCTGGCTGATGAGAAGTCAAACAATTCATGGCCTTCTGTTGTTGTTGTTAGATGCCATCGAGTCAGCTCCGACTCATAGCGACCCAGTGCACAACAGAACAAAACACTGCCAGGTCCTGCGCCATCCTCACAATTGTTGTTATGCTTGAGCCCATTGTGGCAGTCACTGTGTCAATCCACCTTGTTGAGGGTCTTCCTCTTTTCCCCTGACCCTGTACTTTCCCAAGCATGATGTCCCTCTCCAGACACTGATACTTCCTGACATGTCCAAAGTATGTAAGACGCAGTCTTGCCATCCCCGCTTCTAAGGAGCATTCTAGTTTTACTTCTTCTAAGACAGATTTATTCGTTCTTCTGGCAGTCCATAGTATAGTCAATATTCTCCGCCAAAACCAAAATTCAAAGGCATCAGTTCTTCTTCAATCTTCCTTATTCATTGTCCAGCTTTCACATGTGTATGATGCGATCGAAAATACCATGGCTTGGGTCAGGCGCACCGTAGTCTTCAAGGTGACATCTTTGCTCTTCAACACTTTAAAGAGGTCCTTTGCAGCAGATTTACCCAATGCAATCGGTCTTTTGATTTTTTGACTGCTGCTACCATGGGTGTTGATTGTGAATCCAAGTAAAATGAAATCCTTGACAACTTCAGTCTTTTCTATGTTAATCATGATGTTGCTCATTGGTCCAGTTGTGAGGATTTTTGTTTTTTTTCTATGTTGAGGTACAGTCCATACTGAAGGCTATGATCTTGGATCTTCATGAGTAAGTGTTCAAGCCCTCTTCACTTTCAGCAAGCAAGGTTGTGTCATCTGCATAATGCAGGTTGTTAATGAGTCTTCCTCCAAACGTGATGCCCTGTTCATCTTCATATAGTCCAGCTTCTCGGATTATTTGCTCAGCATACAGATTAAATAGGTATGGTGAAAGAATACAACCCTGACGGACACCTTTCCTGACTTTAAATGAATCAGTATCCCCTTGTTTTGTCTGAACAACTGCCTCTTGATCTATGGACAGGTTCCTCGTGAGCACAGGTAAGTGTTCTGGAATTCCCATTCTTCACAATGTTATCCATAATTTGTTATGATCCACACAGTCGAATGCCTTTGCATAGTCAATAAAACACAGGTAAACATCCTTCTGGTATTTTCTGCTTTCAGCCAGGATCCATCTGACATCAGCAATGATATTCCTGTTTCTGGCAGTTCCCTGTTTATATATTGCTGCAGCAGTTTTTCAGTGATCTTCAGTGAAATTTTGCTTGCGTGTGATATTAACGATATCGTTCTATAATTTCCATATTCGGTTGGATCACCTTTCTTGGGAATAGGCATAAACATGGATCTCTTCCAGTCAGTTGGCCAGGAAGCTGTCTTCCATATTTCTTGGCATAGATGAGTGAGCACCTCCAGTGCTGCATCTGTTTGTTGAAACATCTCAGTTGATATTCCATCAATTCCTGGAGCCATGTTTTTCACCAGTGCCTTCAGGGCAGCTTGGACTTCTTCCTTCAGTACCATCGGTTCCTGATCATATGCTGCCTCTTGAAATGGTTGAGCATCGACTAATTCTTTTTGGTATAAAGACTCTGTATATTCCTTCCATCTTCTTTTGATGCCTCCTGCATCGTTTAATAGTTCCCCCCATAGAATCCTTCACTTTTGCAACTCGAGGCTTGAATTTTTTCTTCAATTCTTTCAGCTTGAGAAACGCCGAGCATGTTCTTCCCTTTTGGTTTTCCATTTCCAGCTCTTTGCACGTCATTATAATACTTTACTTTGTCTTCTCGAGCTGCCCTTTGAAATCCTCTGTTCAGTTCTTTTACTTCGTTGATTCTTCCTTTTGCTTTAGCTGCTCGATGTTCAAGAGCAAGTTTCAGAGTCTCCTCTGACGTTCATCTTGGTCTTTTCTTTCTTTCCTCTCTTTTCAATGACCTCTCGCTTTCTTCATGGATGATGTCCTTGATGTGTTTCCACAACTTGTCCAGTTTTCGGTCATCAATGTTCAATGCATCAAATCTGTTCTTCAGATGGTCTCTAAATTCAGGTGGGATATACTCAAGGTCATATTTTGGCTCTCGTGGACTTGCTCTGATTTTCTTCAGTTTCAACTTGAACTTGCATATGAGCAATTGATGATGGTTTATTCCACAGTCAGCCCCCTAGCCTTGTTCTGACTGATGAAAATGATCTTTTCCATCTTCTCTTTCCACAGATGTAGTCAATTTGATTTCTGTGTGCTCCATCTGGCGAGGTCCATGTGTATAGTCACTGTTTATGTTGGTGAAAGAAGGTATTTGCAATGAAGAAGTCGTTGGTCTTACAAAATTCTATCATTCAATCTCCAGCATTGTTTCTGTCACCAAGGCCATATTTTCCAACTATTGATCCTTCTTTGTTTCCAACTTCCGCATTAAAATCGCCAGTAATTATCAATGCATCTTGATTGCATATTCGATCAATTTTAGACTGCAGCAGCTGATAAAAATCTTCTATTTCTTCATCTTTGGCCCTAGTGGTTGGTGCGTATATTTGAATAATAGTCGTATTAACTGGTCTTCCTTGTAGGCATATGGATATTATTCTATCACTGACAGCATTGTACTTCAGGATAGATCTTGAAATGTTCTTTTTGACGATGAATGCAACACCATTCCTCTTCAACTTGTCATTCCCAACATAGTAGACTATATGATTGTCTGATTCAAAATGGCCAATACCAGTCCATTTTAGTTCACTAATGCCTAGGATATCGATGTTTATGCGTTCCATTTCATTTTTGACAATTTCTAGTTTTCCAAGATTCGTACTTCGTATATTCCAGGTTCTGATTATTAATGGATGTTTGCGGCTGTTTCTTCTCATTTTGAGTTGTGCCACATCAGCAAATGAAGGTCCCGAAAAGTTTACTCCATCCATGTCATTAAGGTCAACTCTACTTTGAGGAGGCAGTTCTTCCCCAGTCATCTTTCGAGTGCCTTCCAACCTGGGGGGCTCATCTCCCAGCACTATATCAGACAGTGTTCTGCTGCTATTCATAAGGTTTTTACTGGCTAATAGTTTTCAGAATTATACTGCCGAGTCCTTCTTCCTAGTCTGCTATCTTAGTCTGGAAGCTTAGCTGAAACCTGTCCTCCACGGGTGACCCTGCTGGTATCTGAATACCGCCGGTATAGCTTCCAGCATCACAGCAACACGCAAGCCCCCACAGGACGACAAACTGACAGACACGTTGGGGAGCCTTCTGTTAGCTCCTATAATTGTTCACTTTGTAGTTCTTTAGCAGTTATTCTTTCCCTGGAAGTTGTTCTTAGCCCAGCTCCATAAGATTTGACTTTATGCATTAACAAATCAGTATTCAGCCAAAGACTCAAGGAGCCTCATGCAGATTTCTGAAACTCTTCCTTCATGTAGCTTCCTCTTCTCTTGTACTGTGGCCTGCAAGTTCTATCTTCCTCAGCTTTCCCAAATTCTGGGCTCCGTTTAGGTTTTCCTTCCCTTATTTTTTTCTTCCGTATTTTTGCTTTCATTCATTTAATGTCCTAAGGTTTTTAGGTATGTCTCATGAAAAACAAGTAGACTGCTACTATAATCTTAAGTGAAAATATTTTCTGTATGTTTACAGTGCTGAAGCTGCTGAAAGATGGCAGAAGAAGTGGTGGTAGTAGCCAAATTTGATTATGTGGCCCAACAAGAACAAGAGCTGGACATTAAGAAGAATGAAAGATTGTGGCTTCTGGATGATTCTAAGTCCTGGTGGCGAGTCCGAAATTCCATGAATAAAACAGGTTTTGTGCCTTCTAACTATGTGGAAAGGAAAAACAGTGCTCGGAAAGCATCTATTGTAAAAAATCTAAAGGATACGTTAGGTAAGTTGTTTTTGTATTAAAAACAAAAAACAAAAACAGCTTTCTTGTAAATGGATTCCAGAGCTTAGTTCTTTGTATAAAATTTTGGTAGCAGTGGGTCAAAATTGGTTTGAAAAGATCAGGAATTGGGGTTCTAGCAAGGCAAGGTAGGTTTGTCCCATGGTGGATGTTGAAGCCAAGAAACCTGTGAAGGTCATGGCAGTTTCTGTAAGTCTAGGCAGGCAAATCTGGCCTGAGTTCAAGGGTCAAGCCAGAGTGGTGTTAATTAGCAGAACTAATTAACCTTCTAGCAGGGACTGTTAGAACTATGACTGCCTATTAGAGTTTAGAGGCTGTTATGGATTGAGTTACATCCCACCAAAAGATGTGTTGTAAATCCTAATCCCTATAATTATGGATATAATCCCATTTGGGAATAGGGCTTTCTTAATTATGTTAGTGAGGCCATATCAGTGTAGGGTGTGTCTTAAACCCTTCACTTCTGAGATGTAGAAGAACAGATTAGGCAAAGAAGGAAGTAGACATGGGTAAGACCAACACTATGTGAAGAGTCTACAAGCCCAGGTACTCAAAGGATGGCTAGTTGCAGAAGCTGGGACAAAGATTTTTTCCACAGAGCAGACAGAGGGAATCTTCCCCTAGAGCGAGTGCTCCGAGTTCACTTCTGGCCTAAACTGTGAGAAAGTAAATTTCTGTTGGTTAAAGCCACCCACTTGTGATATTTGTGTTATTGAGGCATTTGATAACTAAGACAGAGACTTATAGGCAAATTCTGCCTCTACTTGAGGCAAGGATGCATAAGAGAGATACACTATTGCCTCCTTGGCATCAAGGCAGCTTATTTATAATGGCATATTGCTGTATTTTAACATCTAACAGGTTACATTCTGAATTTCAGTTTTTAAAAACAAACCATCATTTTGTTCTTTTATTTGATAAGAGTTTTAAACCGTGGATCATAACTATAGATCAGCATGTGCAGAGCTGATCTCTTTCCCACTTTGTTTCTCTTTTTTTACCTTCTTTCTTCTTGTAGAGGAGCTGTGGTGGTTAGTGGTTCAAACCCACCAACCACTTCATGGGAAAACAATGTGGCAGCCTGCAGAGTAAGGTGTGGCAGTCTGTTTCCTTCCGTAAAGTTTACAGCCTTGGAAACCTTATGTGGCAGGTCTACTCTGTCCTGTAGGGTTGCTATGAGGCAGAATCGACTTGATGGCAGTGGGTTTGGTTCTTTCTCTAAGTACATAGAAAGCATTGTTTTTTTTAGAGGCCCTGTATTAGGGCCAAAAACAGTGAAGCCTGCTTCCCCATGGGTTTGGCTGAGCTGATAGGAAGGAAGGAAATGCACACGGGAAGACTGGCCTCTTTTTTTTTAATTAAAGTCCTTTTTAGCTAACAGGAAGGAATTGGGAGGAACAGAATTTCAACTTACTGGTACTTTACATATATGTAGAAAAGAAAGTAAAACTTCTCCTTGCAAAAATAATTTGGGAACAATGTGACAGATATGAAATATTATTGACTAACTGCTTTACATTAATTCTTATTTCTTACTCAACATGACTGTTATTCTAGACTGTCATTTTAATTGCCAGCAGTAGAAGACAAATATTTAATGGTTTTCACCAATTTTAAATAGCAAAAGCTAAAATACAATTCAAAAAGTAAGAATGCCAGAATTTAAATACTAGAATATTGGTTTCCAAGCTAAAAACATTTTCCAGTATTCTAAAGGTGATATGGTAGAGAGTTGTCAATATAAATTTTCGCCGTGACGTTTGACCAGTGTATCAGGGTAACTTTTTTTTTTTTCCTCTTTAGATTTTAAGGTTTTTTAAATAAGACCATTATTTTTAATGGTCCTTGAATGGAAGACAAATCAAAAAAGTTTTCCTTGAACAGTTGAAGAGATCAGAGTTAGAATCAGGAAGACTTCTGATTTATAAATATTGGATATTTGTTCAAAACATGTTGGTTAGTGGTATTGGGGAAAATTAAGGTGACTTTTATCAAGAAAATATGTCTGATTGTGACTGGGTGGAAACCCCAGGCTCGTGCTTGGCATGACTCACATTGGCCAATAAACGAGAGACCAAGGTGGGAGAACAGGAAAAGCACCTTTATTTCATTGTACAAGTAAATGGAGTCAGTTGGAGCTGCTGCCACCAAGACTGCTCACCAAGGGCAGGTAGGCAAGTTACTTAAAGAGGTTTACAAATAGGGAGTTCATACAAGTTACCTCAACAACATTCTTAATCATACTACACAGCACAAAGGGGTTTACATATAACCTCCAAGTAAAAGCAGGATTCAAATACAAAGCTAGGGATCAGAGAAGCCCAGCAAAGGAAATAATTTTGTAATACAACACCTTAGGGGAGGAAGCCAGGTAAAGAATACAGTACTGTGGGGGCTCTGTCTCACTCCTCCCATTTCTTTTTGGACATTGGTCATTTGAGACCCGTGTCCATTGTGAACAATAGCCAGACTCAGAATTGTTTGGCATATTTTCATGGAGGGGCAAATATTGGACCTGGGCCTTTCATTGTGGCTACTGACTTCTTGTTGGTTTATAACTGACTAAAAAGAAAAAGAGTAGCTTTTATGCCCTGTTTATGTGATTGTCTCCCTAAAAGAGACTCTTTTTTTTCCCAGATTGTCTTAGCTATTGTCTTTAGACCTCAGGGCCCAGTTGTTATATCTTCATGAGTCTTTTTGAGTCCAGCTCCAGCTGGGTCACATTATTTATGCTCAAGGACTGGGAATAATGGCTCCAATATTATCTCCTAAGTCATTCTTTTTTTTATTTGATTGGAGACTGGAGATATTAATACCTGGACTTAGTCAAGCCTTTAGAGATGGCGGCTATGGCAGGCTGTTTAAACTCACAGTGCTGGTTCTTCACCAGGATCTTAAGTAAGAGTGATGTGTCATTCGCAGTTGCTGAAGTCAGCAGACTCAATATACATCAACATTTTAGTCCGAGGCCTTCTTTTGCCCTTTTAGGTGTGTAAGACAGTAGAAGATGAAATTTTATTATGCCTAATACTGTCAGAATGCAGACTGCTATCCCTTGCAGTAGTGATCTAGCCTATGTACTTATTCCTGATGGTAACCAACCAAATAAATCTGGTGTTTGTAAGGGTGTCACAGTATGTAACCAAGTAGCTTGCTGTTTAATTCTGTGTATATCCTGTTGTACTTCTCCTGTGTTATTTGTCCAAATGCAACAAGAGGTATTTGCTATAGCACAGACTACACTTCCTTATACTCTTATAAAAATTCAAGGCTATTTTGTTATCTTATGTCACCTTGGCTAATGAGGTCAGCTTGGCTAATGAGGTCAGATTACTGCTGTGTTTTTATCTCATTAGCAACTTCATCTGTTATTTGCCCCATAATGATTGATAAATTTCTTAAAGATTTCTCCAATTCAGCTGTACCATAACTAGGAGTTACAGCTACCAACCATACCCTGAGTGTTAAACCAGTGGGTTTCTTTTTGACTCTCGTTTTATAGTGTGTAACAATTTAACATTACCTTTTCAGTATTTACGAGCATCATTACTATGGTATCTAAAGGTAATCTTAAAATTCTCAAAGTACATTGCCTTTGCATTCAACAGGAATCTAAACGAGATTGCCCACATAAACTCACTGTCAGTTGGAAAGGGATCGTTTAAAACCAGTGTAGTTGAATTCACCACACACAAAGTTTGTCTACAGGAAACAGAAGTTATAGAAAAAATTCACATGTGACAACCAGATTTTCATTAGAGACCACATGATTAACAAGGTGATACAGGATGGACCTATCCTGTTGGAGATCTTCAGTTAATTTGTTTAAAACATGCTAAGTGTTCTCGAGAGCAAGCTGCCCCTCCTTGGTCTACTCTATTAACAGTCATGGGTCACTTTCTCAGAAGCAGAAGTGTCCCAAAACTGTTTTCATGAGAGACCTAATTCAAGACTTAAAATATCTAAACCCATTTGTTAAATAATTCAGGAGAAAGGAAAATAGCTTCTTATATCCAGAAATTAGGATATTAAAACATCAGCAGTGTTCCTGCATAAAACCCATAGTATTTTTTTACTCAGTTGTATTTAGTTAATTTTTGTTCCATGTGATTCTGGATTGGCTATAGTCTGTGAATCCACCAGCTTCTACATTAGAGTTCTGGAAATTTTATTCAGTCTCGTCACAGACCTTTTTGCAAGTACAATATAGTCCATCTTTTTGAGATATTTGGTCAAACATTTTCAGCAAATCAGCAAAGTAAAAACTTACTGTAGATGACAAAACTTAATATGGTCGTGATTAATTTATAAAAATAATACTTTTATAGTGAAAGACCTGAGAGAAATTAGTTACAAAGAGTAAAGGCCAAATAAAACCATTAAAAAAAAAAAAACTTTAGATAAAAATATTTCTAAGTATAATCATTAACCGTATTTTTAAAAGAGCTTCAGATATAATACATAATAATCTTGCGGCATAATACCATATAGTCAGGTTATAGCAAGACTATACCAAGATTCATAATCATCTCATCATCGGAAAGCCTGGTGGTATTATGAGTCGGAATCGACTCAGCAGCACTGGGTTTGGTTTTGGTTTCCTATACCTGAATAGTAATAAAAACAAACTTCATAGGTAAATGATGTGAATTCCCGAACAAAACCATCGGCTTTGATAAAGTTGCGACCAAGTTAGAAATAATAATAAAATTATGACATAATATTATGTGTTTTCTCTCTAATATTTGGCAAAAACACAAGAGGAAATACACACAAATTTTAACCCAGAGAGAATCATGCCTTTTTTGCTTTTTTTTTTTTTGACAACACATTCAATATAATTTATTAAATAAAACTTTTTAGCGCTTTCCTTTAAAAGAGTTTTTTGTGGCTTTCCATGAAGTTTCAGAGTTGTCAGGAGTTTTATTGTAGGTGACCGTGAAACAATACTGAAGTTATTTAACCAAAGATTTTGAAGTAAAATCCTTAGCTTTTTTTCCCCCCTAAAACCATGTGGCTTTGTTTTCAGCTCAGGAATCTTATTCTAACGAGAGACTGAACCTTTGTCTTTGAGGCAGATTACACGAAGAATAAATTAACCCTTAAACTTAGCAATCAAAAAAAATTTGGTTATTTTAACAGGAAGAAACCCAATTCTTTGCTTTATATTTTAACTTTAAAGCTCCTAAAAATCTCATAAATTAAACCATTTAACTTTAGTCAGATAAAGTTTTGACCCTGTCAAGTAAATTTCTTTTTAATAAACCTCTTAAACATTGTCTTTGTTAACATACCTCTTGCAGTGCATTCCTTTAAATGGCAAAAATGAACTCATTATCATACCCAGATATACACACACACACATATATATATATATCCTTTCTCTTGTGGCATAAAAAGCAAGATCATATAAGCTTAAATTATGACAAATATTTATCAACACAATTTAATGTCAGTAAGTTACCTAAAAGGTTTTAGAATTTGCCTGTATACCATAAAACATAACTGTTGTTGAAAGAAAGTCTTTTCAAACATTTTAAGTTTTCATTCAACTTTTACTATTTCTCATAGTTTTCCAACCAGATTTTAGCCCTTAAAAATTTTATCAACTGGCTTTCGAAATCACAGCCTCTGGTCAGTTGACCAATTCATTCATATGGATATAACCTTAAGTGTCTGACTAGGGTTGGAAACATTTTCCCAGGCCATTTCAGGTGTGTCTCATTGTGATTTCTATTTTTCTGGCTTCTTAAAATTTCCCTACAATAGAGAGAACTTGTTTACAATTCTTTTTATGATTGAGATCCACCCAATTTCTGATAACTATAGTAAACTTATTGAAGCATTATGACCTTGGGGACTGGGGACCAGGGAATCTTGATGTTGCTCCACCCTCCCTATTTTGACTCATGGTAGAAGACAAGATTAGGCCATTCTGATTTATTTACATATGTTTAAATTGATCTAGATATTTGAAAGGCTGTCTACCCAGTAAATACCAAAACTCTTCAGCAGTTTTGTAAATGAATCCATCAGTTCTTGGCTAGCCTTTTTTTTTTTTTTTTTTTTATTCCAGGCTTGTCCTATGTCTTTTTTTTTTTTTCTTTTACCCATTCTGGAACTGCTAGTTTTATTTTAAGAGAAATGTTTTTTTCCTTATATAAAACACATTTCATATACTATCTAGCTTAAGTTACTTAGGTTTTACTTTTAAGAGTGACTTAAACATAAAGTTCTTCAGTGTGGCAGCTAAAAATCTAAATCATAAGACAGACACAAGACAGTTTTTCTTGATGAGGAAAGAACTGAGGTTCTAAGCCTTAAAAAAAAAAAAAAAAAAAACCAGCAGTTCTCAGCCATAGCCTCTAACCTGATACAAGACAGAAACTTAGACACAATGCTCTAGACCAGAAGCAAGCTCTCAGATCAAAACAAGACAGAAGGACCACATAAACTTACCAAAGAATACTATACAAAACAAGGATATGGGGATTCTAGTTTCTTTAAGCAAGTATAGCAATTTTTACTAAGATCGACTCAATTCAACGGAAATAACAGGTTTTAGATAAAACTTATTAACTTGCCAGAGCGTCAGATGGAGGAATACTATTGTGATCCTTCATTGAGAAACTGTATCATAAAACAGGTATGGTGCTGCCATTTCTCCCTGTAAATTTCATAACACAGGTCAGGAACTGCCACCACCCCTGAGAATTTGGCAAAAGAGGTTGGGAGCTGCCACCTCCCCCCCCCCCCCGCAAGTTTGGCAAAACAAAACACTATTTTCCAGGTTTTATCCGAGTCACAAAAAGAACCCTACCTAACAAGGAATGCCGTGGGGCTTCGACAGTGTTTTGCTTAGACCAATGTGTACCTTCATTGCGTGAGAGTTTGCTTGTGGGTGGCAGGCAGCCTAGCGCTCTAGCCTGTCTCGCAACCATCATATCCAGTCACTGGAGTCTTTAACACTCATGATGAGTACCAGTGACCATCCTCATGGGTTTTACTGGTTGACCCGTGCCTGAATTTTTTCAGCTTATAGTGGCTCAGAGCTCTTTGAAAATAGAATTACCTCTTTGAGGTTTTAAACTCCCAAATCTGGACCTAAACTGCACTCACCAAGAATTATTAGATATCAGTCTTAAACGATGAAGCAAAAACCTAAGATTCTCCTTAATCAAACAACTGGGTTTTCAAACAAATATGCCAAAGAAAACATGAGAAAAAGAATAAGCAAAGGCTCGTCTTCTGAGAGCACTCATCCCACTGGTGTTGAAGGGGCATGGAGTGCCAATGCTTGGGTCCAGAAGGTAGGACCTCTCTTTTTGCCTGCTTCTGCTCCGCAGTCCAGGTCTTCTCGAGATTGACTGGATTCCTGGTTTTAGAATCCCTGCAGCAGCTACATCATTAACTCTTGTAGGGTGGAAACACCACAAAGTTTTAGTAAAACCAAAAAGAAATGTTTTATTTGGTATATGTTTAAAGAGGCAAAAGTAGGAAAGGGATAGGCATGCTGCGAGAGCCATGTCTGTCCGAGTCTCTGTGCCCACCTCTTAAGGATGCATCTTAGCAGGCTGCATTCCAGGATCCCTTGAACGTTCCCCATTCTCAGGGTACACAGACTTACACATTCACACAGCCTAATCTAGTGCACCAATTTAACAGGTACCTTAGCATTTTATGCCCTCAGTGGTCAATTCCTCCTGCTTCTTGGGACTCTTCTAAGGCCTTAACCTAGGAATTACCCTGTTGTTTACCAAATAACCTCAGATTCTTCATGCCCTCAGTGGTCAGTTTCTCCCGCTTTTTGGAACTCTGCTAAGGCCTTACTTAAGAATTACCCTGTTACTTACCAAATAACCTCAGATTCCTAATGCCCTCAATGGTCAATTTCTCCCTCTTCTTGGCATCTTCTAAGGCCTTACCTAGGCACTTACCAAATAACCCAGGTGTGTTTAGTGTCTCTCGCAGAGCCATCGTTTGGATCCTTGGGGGGGATCCACTTTGAGAGCTGCCGTAGGGTCGCTATGAGTCGGAATTGACTCGACGGCACTGGGTTTGGTTTTTTTTTTTTTTTTTGGTATAAGGTCTCCAGGAGAAATCTGGTGGCGCTAGTCATTGGAGATAGTCTTTCCCATCTAAGGAACCGAGCAGATGGCTCCTGGCTGGCTTGTCAGAAATGTTACCAGGTGGAAACCCCAGGTTTGTGGTTGGCATGACTTATATTAGCCAATAAACGAGAGATCAAGATGGGAGAAAGGAAGGCACCTTTATTTTGTTATACAAGGAAATGGAGCCGGTCGCTGCTGCCGCTGCCGCCGCCACGGGCACCACCACCACCAAGACTGCTCAGTAAGGGCTGGCAGGCAAGTTACTCTTTTAAAGGAGATTAGAAGTAAGGAATTCTTTTAAGTTATGTCAGCAAATTTCTTAATCATACTACACAGGTGCAATGGGATTTACATACAATCTCCAAGCATAAGCAAAGCTGGGGGTTGGAGGAGCCCAACAAAGGAAATGATTTTTCAGTACAACACTGTGGTGGAGGAAGAATACAGCGCTGTGGGGGCTCTGTCTCATGATAGCGATAAAAGCACAGAAGGGACTAGGGCCATATCTAGATTTGTTTGTTCCTTTTAAAAAGGATACTTGTATCCCAGGACTGGAGCAAATGTGACAGTTATTAACAAAAGATAGAAAAAAAAAAAAAAAAAAACTAACGTTATCAAGCAAAGAAGAAATAATCCCAATTGTAGATACTATTGCATGTACCTTTTTAAAAAGCCAAATTACAATTATTTGTTAATACTCTTAACAAACTTTAATTACTATTTACTGATATTGAGACAGTTTTAGCACATCTTTTTATATATTCAAGTTTTAGAAGATCTTTGTTAACTTTATTACTGTATTGCAGTTACTGCTACCTACCTACTGTTCCTAAACACCTCCAGGGTGTTTAGGAACATTCTATTTTAAGTTATGGATTATATGGTTAACCTGTATAATGATGATTTAAAAAAATTTTTTTATTGTGCTTTAGGTGAAAGTTTACAGAGCAAATTAGTTTCCCGTTTGATAGTTTGTACATAAAGTGTTCCATGACATTGGTTGTATTCCCCATCATGTGTCAGCACTCTCCCCTTTTCTAGCACTGGGTTGCCCATTTCCTTCATCAGATTTTCTACCCCTTCCTGCCTTTTTGTCTTTACTTTTAGGCAGGTATCCTTTTGATCTTGTATAATTGATTGTTCTAAGGAACACATTCCTCTTGGGTGTTCGGGTTTATTTTATGGGCCTGTCTATTGTTTGGCTGAAAGGTGGTCTGAAGGAATGGCTTTAGTTCCAGGTCAGAAGAGTGTCTTAGGGCTGTAGTCTCTGGGTTTCTATAGTGATGATTTTAATCTAACTTTTGCATGAGTCGGCCTTCTCTTTCTCAGAATTTCTGTACCCCTTTTTGGTAACTTAAATGTCCCGTGCAATTAATGAATTTGTTTTGCAGTGATTGTGCTGGTAGAAGCATTGTTTGAAAGTTAAGGAGTAAACAAAAGAATGAATGCTAAAATATATTTTTAACTATTAAAAAAGTGTATGCTTCAAGTGCTTCTTCCAAAATAAGTCTGAATAATAATAGGTCACATTTGTGACCATCATGCTATACTTGTTTGGAATACTTTTTTGAAAAGAGAGAAGCCACAGAAAAAGTTTTTATTGCCTGGGTGTGGGCCAAGTCACATGGACTGGGTGTGGGAAGTTTCAGTGTTGTAGAACAGACCAGGAAGCTCACTGAAAATTATCCAGAGCTTTGTAACAAACTGACAAAGAGAACACTGGATTTTTATTCAAAATGGACTTGTTAAACATCTTTAAAGATTTTTTCAGTAAGTCAATCTATTTGTTAAATCCGTAGTTTTCTTACTGTGCTTTTTGAATTAGATTTTTTCCTTTGTGAATTTAAAGGAAAAATCCCATTGCAGAGAACCTGGTGGCTTTTTATATAAGCTGATGTTTTATGTTGTTTATGAATAGGTGATATGTCAAATAATATTTGTTTTGACTTTTGATAAGTAAAATAATTTTTAAATGTTTTAGTATGAATGCTTAACAAATAGGAAAAAGATAGAAACAGTTTGGATTTGATGCAGTTAGTTTTAATTTACTAACTTCAACTTAACACAGACATATGAAGTGAATTAAATGAATTATAAACATACTAAAAACATTAGGAGGGAGAGGATTGAGTGAATGCATTCCTTCATCTTCATCCTATGAATTCATATGACATTGTTTTAGTACTTATCACTTAAATTTTAGAACAATATAAAAGATAGGATTTAATAAAGGTGTCAGTAGGAAAAAGAATTTGGATTTAATCAATGTAAGATTGCTAGAAACTGCTATTTTGGTGTGCCTGAGATTAGATATTTGAAATGAGTTCTGAGAGCAGTTATGTACATAGAAAATAAAAACATTAAAAAAAAATAGTGAATTCTTGGGATTCATAAAGTAATATTAATACTAATTTACAAGAGACTAATCTGTGTCTGGAAGCCCTGGTAGCGTAGCAGTTAAGAGCTATGGCTGCTAACCAAAAGGTTCGAATCCGCCAGATACTGCTTGGAAACTCTATGGGGCAGTTCTGTTCTGCCCTGTAGGGTCGCCATGCGTTGGAATTGACTTGACAGCAATGGGTTTGGTTTGGTTTTGGTTTAATCTGTGTCTGCTGACAGCCTTTTTATGATCTTATGGTAGTGGACTTGATTTGATCTCCTTGAGCAGTTGCGTGGTATTTCTATAAAAATGAACAGAGGAATTGTAGAAGTCACTTATGCATAAGGAATCTAAGGAAGCAAAGAATAACCTCTCGAAAGATTACAGGGAATAGGGCAAAATGGAAAAGGAGCAAGTACTTTGTTGAAAAAGAATGTTGTAATTGTAATATGAAAACTGTCCTTTGTTTTAGTTAGCTTTGGTGGCCAGGTCGGTCTCTCTGGAATATCTCTTTTTGGAAGTTGTTAATTTTTTCAGAGTTTTGTGTTTCCATTTTCAGAAAGTTTGCTTAGTTTTCCTTTTAGAGAACTTAATTATATTCATTTGTTTTTTAACATTTGTTTTATTCATTTGTTAACATTTTTACTGTAAGCCATCACACATCATTAACTCTCATGGTAAGAAGGCTGGGGACAGGTGTTAGTTATTATTAATAATAACGGTAAGTTTCATTTCTAGGTTTGGTTATAAGTGATGTTGACCAAAAATCAGCCAGAAATGGTATAAAAAGAGTATGTTGTATCATTGATACAGTGATTCAGTATATCATCTTATCAATACAGTGATAAAACTATCATTCTTTCTGTTGAATTCTAGCAAGTTGGTAGTTAATTTTAATTGCATCTGTAGACTGAAGCTCAGGATTTTGAGATTTGTAATAAAACTATCACTTTCCTGAATTCCTACAGCACCCCCCAAACTTATATTTATTTTGCTGGTCATCTTGTCCAAGTAGACACAGGCTACTCAACCATCTACTCCCTGAATGGACATAGAAAGTGGAAGAAACAGCATATTTGCTCCTGGTGTGGTAGCCAAAAGAATAGCCTTAAATGCAAAAGAACACAATTTTTTTTATAAAACAATAATAAAAATCAATTATGTATTTTATTTCAGATAGATGAAAATACAAAAGTTTAAATGGAAAGAACATATGTTTGTTGAGTTGGAATTCCTTAGTTCCTAGGGTATATAACTAAACTTTCCTGATTTCCTGTTTCTTATTTGTAAAGCAATGAGTTGAGCAAGACTAGATGGTCCCGGAAAGTCCCTTCTAACCCTAAAAGTCTTATAGTCCTGGTAAACAACTGAACAGCCTTACATGTGTCGTAGAAATCAGGGAAAATCCATGAAGGAGAAACTAGTTTTGGAGAAAAAGAACAATGAACAGAATTATAGTTCATTAAGGAATTAGACCCATTGCTATTGAGTTGATTCCAATTTATAACAACCCTATAAGACAGTTTCCTATAGAACTACCCCATAGCATTTCCAAGGAGCAGCTGGTGGATTTGAACTGCCAACCTTTTGGTTAGCAGCCATAGCTCCTAACCACTGTACAACCAGGGTTGGAAAAAGATTTGCCTCAGGAAGAGAACAACTATCTTGTCAAGATGGAATATTCACAGTGCTTAACCAGGTTTGTAAAAGCTTTTGAGGTGTCTTAATGTATTGTTCTGTTTAAGAAACAGTGCTGCGCTAAGAGAGAACTAAGATTAATGGATAAGAATGATGGGGAGTTTGGAAACTTTATTAACAATTTCTTAAAAAAGGTAAAGATGAAAGTGACTGCCTCAAAGTTGTGCCCCTTCTCTTATCTGTGGTGTTTAGAGCAGAGGGAGGATTTACCACCCCTTTCCAATGCCAGCCAGGTCTAGGTATGCAGTGGAATAATAAAGGTTTGAGTAATTTTGAAAAGTGCACCAGGAGCTAGGAAAGTAATATCACTTATTGAATACCTGCTATGTGCACTGTGCTAAGTGCTTTACATATACACTTTTAAAAATAATGTACAAAAATTTTATGAGGTAGGTACTACACCTCACCATTTTACAAACAAACTGGAGTTCAGAGAAGATTAAATCACTTTACTAAAATCACACAACCAGTAAGTAGCAGAACTAAAATTCAGACTTGGGATTTCTTTTGTTAGAGTTTTTCTACTGGACCCTTTATGACTAAAGAGCAGAAAAGTTAAAGTCAGATAAGCAGTGAATTAGAGGGAGTTGATTCAGAGGGACTAATTGGGATGAAGAAGATGGTAGTGAACTAACTGTGAGGTTGGAAAGATTTTTAAAAAGATAATAATTTGATCTGAGCGAGACCATTGTGGAGCTAATTGTTGGTGTTTGTAACATAATTCAGAAACTAAGAGATACTAATACTTTACATTTGTATAACTTTGTAAAGTACTTTTGCATCTGCTATCTCATTGATTGCAGAAGACCTGGATTCAACTGGCCAGTGTACCTTATGTTCAGTCACTACCTGTCCATCAGCAGGATGTGTTGCTATAATGCTGAAAAAGTTTTGGTGGAAAATCCAGACTAAAACAGACTAGGGAGAAAGGTCTGGAGACCTACTTCCAAAAATTAGCCAGTGAAAACCCTATGGATCACAATGGTCCAATCTGCAACTGATCATGGGGATGGCGCAAGACTGGGCAATGTTTCATTTCATTATGCGTGGGGTCACCACTAGTAAGGGGCCGACATGTAGGCAGCTGACAACAACAACAGCATCTCACTGATAGCAGGAGATTGGAAGGACCATTTTCTAGGAATAGAAACAAAGGGCAATAAACTGGCCCTTCTCAAAGAATTGTAAGCTGGAGAATAGTACAATCTTCTGACTAGGAATATTTGTTTACCTATATATTTGTTCAGTCACAAACATGGTAAACATTAATGGAACATTTCGAATGGGCCAGGCACTGAAGATAGATGATTAAGAAAATGGTGTTTGAACTCAAGGAAACAATGTTATACACAGTGTTGAGTGTTATAGTAGAAATACGTTCATCAACTGTTTTAGGAAGAGAGATCTTCAGTGAGGACAAGATACTGGTCTGAGTCTTCAGTGAGGATGAGCAGTGTTTGAAGCAGAAGAGCATCATGTGTAAAGGCACAGGGTGTTTGGTGACTAAGGAGCTTGATACGGCTGTAGCTTTAGTTGCGCATCAATGTGTCAGGGAAAAGTAGGTGTAAGGCTGAAGAAATGTTTAAAAGAGAGCAGAGAGGGCTTTGTGTTGCATAGACAACAAATTTTCTAAGGTTATGTTTGTTCCCTGAAATATTTCTGGGCTTTAGGATTAAAACATATAGTTTTGGGTGTTCCCCGCCCCCTCCCCCCGCCAGCCCTCCGGGACTTGATGTCCAAAAATTCTTTCTTCCTTTTATTCATAATTTTTAATTTGTTTTTATCTTTTTCAGAATTTAAAAATAATGTGGGACAAGTCTTTATTTTGAGGTTTAAATTTCTTTTTATATTCAATTTTAGTGAATTGAACAAACATTTATTGAGTATCTGCTGTGTGCACAGTTCTAGGTGCTATAGGAAATGCAAAAGTTCAGTGAGATGTAGAACATGCCCCTCTGGAAGCTTATGCTATAGTAAGTGGGCTTAGAAGACAAATACAGCAAAAGCTATAATGACAAGTACCTCAGATGTACAAAATGATAATAGGATTTTTTAAGAAAGGAGAGCTTACGTTATCCCTAGGGATAAAAAAAAAAAAAAAAAAGGGATAGAGGTGGGAAATTAAGAATGTTGAGAAACATGGATCAGGAAGATTAATAAGATAATAAATAAGTTGTTATTTGTGATAGTACTTTTTGAATGGGTATTTTTGAAAGGTGGAATTTATGATTTGGAAGACATGATATGGTTTTGGGGGGAAAATGAGTCAGGAAAGTGGACACATTCTGGGAATTTCAAGTAGCTCATTTTTATTAGAATCTAGGGTAGATTTGATGCGGGTATTGTAGAAAGATGCTTTTTAAAAAACATTTATGATATGTACTATGAGCTTTATTTTTTTTAATTCACATAATTCTCATGAGGTAAATTCCATTTCTAAGCTCAGAAAAGTGAAAAAGCTTGCTCAAGGTAACACAGCTAGTAAGTGATAACAATGGCCCGATTCCAAGGCCTATGCTTTTTTCAATATTCCATGTAATAATCCTGGAAAGGAAGGCTGAGGACAATATAGATAGGGCCCTAGATTCTATGCAGATATTTCTCTTCATCTCTTAGGCAATGAAGAGTCACTGTTGCTTTTGAGCAGTGGAAAAATGTGGTTGAAGTTGTATTTATAGGAAGATTAGACTGGTT
Organism: Loxodonta africana; assembly: GCF_030014295.1. Lineage (NCBI taxonomy): Eukaryota > Metazoa > Chordata > Mammalia > Proboscidea > Elephantidae > Loxodonta > Loxodonta africana. Next base: position 41,240,042 of record NC_087367.1, on the reverse strand, counting down.
GATAGTGATGAGGGTTTGAAGCCAGGAGAGATTGGATTGATAAGGAGACTAGTTAGGAAGTTAGTGGAGACTCCGGCATGACATAACAGTCCTGAACTAGAGCTGGAATAGTGGGAATGAAAGTGTTGGCAGTGAGCAGGTATGGTAAGATGACTCTAAGGATTTGATGTGGAACTTAAAAAAAGCTTTTTATTGAGGTAAAATTCACGTAACATAAGATTAACCACTTTAAAGTGTACAATTCAGTGGTATCTAGTACTTTAACAATGTTGTGTAATCATTATCTAGTTCTAAAACATTTTCATTAGCCCAAAAGGAAATCCCGTGCCTACTAAGCAGTTACTCTATATTTCCTCCTTCCTCCAGCCCCTGGCAGCCACCAATCTGCTGTCCTTATGGGTTTACCTATTCTGAATATTCATATAAATAGAAGCATACATTAAAAATACATTAGGTGACCTTTTATGTCTGGCTTTTTTCACTTAGCATAAAGTTTTCAAGGGTCATCCATGTTGTAGCATGTATCAATACTTTATCCTTTTTATGGCTGAATAATATTCCACTGTATGTATATAGTCACAATTTGTTTATGCATTCCTCTGTTGGTGGACATTTAGGTCGTTTCCACCCTTTGGCTTTTGTGAATAGTCCTACTATGAATATTTGTGTGCGAACATTTGTTGGAGTCCCTGTTTTTAGTTCTTTTGGATATATACCTAGGAGTGGATTGCTGGGTAATATAGTAATTGTATGTTTTTGAGGAACTGCCAGTCTGTTTTCCATAGCGACAGCACCATTTTACATTACTACCAACATTAAATGAGGGTCTCAATTTCTCTGTATCCTCACCAACACTTGTTATTTTCCTTTTTTTTAATGGCCATTTTAACATTGTGAAGTGGTATATCATTGATTAGCGTTTCCCTGATGACTAATGATGTTGAACCTCTTTTCATGTGCTTGTTGGCTATTTGTATATCTTTTTTTTGGAGAAATGTCTGTTCAAGTCCTTTGCCCATTTTTTAAATTGGGTTGTTTGTCTTTTTGTTGTTGACTTCTAAGAGTTCTTTATTTCTGGATACTAGACCCTAACGAGGTATATGATTTGCAAAGATCTTCTCCCAGTTCTGTAGATGGTCTTTTTACTTTTTTCATAGTGTCCATTGATAAACAAAAGTTTTTAATTTTGATGATGTTTTATCTATTTCTTGTTTTGTTGCTTGTGCTTTTGGTGTCATATGTAAGAATCCATTGCCAAACTCAAAGTCATAAAGATTTACTCATTATTTTAAAAAAAAAAGATTTACTCCTATGTTTTCTTGTAAGACATTCATGGTTTTAGCTCTTACATTTAGTATTTGATCCATTTTGGGTTGATTTTAGTATTACAGTGTGAGGTAAGAGTCCAACTTCATTCTTTTGCATGTAGAGATCAAATTATCCAAACACCACTTGTTGAAGTGACCATTCTTTCCCCATTGAATGATGGTCATGGCACCCTTGTTGAAAATCAATTGACCATCTATGTATAGGTTTATTTCAGGAAACTCTCAGTTCTATTCCATTGGTCTGTATGTCTAACCTTTATGCTGGTATTACACTGTATTGATTACTGTAGCTTAGCTTTGTAGTAGGTTTTAAAATCGGGATGTGTGAGCACTCCAAAGCCTAGATCTGAGAATTAAAAAGGCAAATGGAAAGAGTACCCAGACATGAGTACAATATTGTACATCAAATTATAATTTAAGTTATTGTTTTATTTCCATATAGCTAATTGCAGAATCTAGGTTAATAAATGAAGACAGGAGTATGGAGTTAGGAGTGCCTTTGTATACATAGATTGTAAATATGGCAGAAATAATCTATATTTCACTTAAGAGAAAATTCATTAATTTAGAACAATGTTACTATATGATTATGTAGTTATTTCAGGGACTTGAGTAAGAGAAAAGATGAGTAGGTAAACTGTCATATAATAACTGAAATTAAGTCCTTATTTGAGTATGAAAAGAGAATTTGCATCATATTTCCAAAGCAATATACCACATAAAAATTTGTTAAGTACAAAGGCTTAAAAAAATATGCACATAGATCCTTTTTTAATGATGGCTTTTTTTTTTTGGTAATCATTGTTTTATGTTCTTTTCTCATTCTCCCTTTTTATTTAAACAGGCATTGGAAAAGTGAAAAGAAAACCTAGTGTGCCAGACTCTGCATCTCCTGCTGATGACAGCTTTGTTGACCCAGGAGAACGTCTCTATGACCTCAACATGCCTGCTTATGTGAAATTTAACTACATGGCTGAGAGAGAAGATGAGTTATCTTTGATAAAAGGCACGAAGGTGATTGTCATGGAGAAATGTAGTGATGGGTGGTGGAGAGGAAGCTACAATGGACAAGTTGGATGGTTCCCTTCAAACTATGTAACTGAAGAAGGTGATAGTCCTTTGGGTGACCATGTGGGTTCCCTGTCAGAGAAATTAGCAGCTGTCGTCAGTAACCTAAATACTGGGCAAGTGTTGCATGTGGTACAGGCTCTTTACCCATTCAGCTCGTCCAATGATGAAGAACTTAATTTTGAAAAAGGAGATGTAATGGATGTTATTGAAAAACCAGAAAATGACCCCGAGTGGTGGAAATGCAGGAAGATCAATGGAATGATTGGTCTGGTGCCAAAAAACTATGTTACCATTATGCAGAATAATCCATTAACCTCAGGTTTGGAACCATCACCTCCACAGTGTGACTACATTAGGCCCTCACTCACCGGAAAGTTTGCTGGCAACCCATGGTATTATGGTAAAGTCACCAGGCATCAAGCAGAAATAGCATTGAATGAAAGAGGGCACGAAGGGGATTTCCTCATTCGTGATAGTGAATCTTCGGTAAGTTGGTTTACAAAGGTAAATGAAAACAGTGCTCTGAGTATTAAAAAAAATAGAGGGTTAGAGAGGTTAAGTGTGGCGTACTTAAAGTTACCAGTCGCCATCAAGTTGATTCTGACTCATGATAACCCCATGCATATCAGAGCACTCCATAGGCTTTTCAGTGGCTGATTTTCCAGAAGTAGATTGCCAGGCCCTTTTTCTAAGGTGCCCCTGGGTGGACTTGAACCTTCACCCTTTTGGTTAGCAGCTGAGCACATTCTGTTTGCCATGTAGGGACTCCTCTCTAAAGTCAGTCAGCTAGTAAGCTAAAGTCAATGTTGTTTCCAAAAGTATTTATTTTGAATAAAATTTTGTCCTGGCATTCTACATTAGATATGGCCTCGTCTAGCTCTGTTGGTTTTGCATTCCTGAAATATTTTCTGTTGCATTAAACTGAAAAATGGAGAAAATTGGACATCGATTCTTCATTGAGAGTAGAATGGTACAGTAAACTAAACTGGAAAAACAATCCTTAAATTGCATATTGTATGCGACGTGTAAGAGTGTAATTACTCTAGTCCTTCTAATATACCAGCAATCATGAAGATGGTGAAGGACAGGGCAGTGTTCTGTTATATATAATGCCCCATGAGTTGAAGCTGACTTGACAGCAGCTAACAACAACAGTTTTTATAATACAGGAAGTCCCTAAAAAAAAAAGTGATCTTTAAATTTCTTCATAAATTGGTTGTTTGGAAACTAGAAAGCACTTTTATTATATGCCTCAAAAACCTATCTTAACACTTAATATATTTGAAACGAATTTGCAATAAAAGGTAAATTATTGGGATTGCTCTGACAGGGATCACAGTAGAAGGTCCCAGACAGAGCTGGAAAATGTAGAATAAAATTCTAACTCACAAAAAAAGATCAGACTTACTGGCCTGACAAAGACTGGAGAAATCCCAAGAGTATGGCCCCTGGACACCCTTTTAGCTCAGTAACGAAGTCACTCCTGAGGTTCATCCATCAGCCAAAGATTAGATAGGCCCATAAAACAGAACAAGACTAAAGGGGCACATCAACCCAGGGGCAAGGACTAGAAGACAGGAGGGGACAGGAAAGCTGGTAATAGGGAACCCAGGGTCAAGCAGGGAGAGTGTTGACATGTTGTGGGCTTGGTAACCCATGTCATAAAACAATATGTGTACTAACTGTTGGATGAGGAGCTAGTTTGCTCTGTAAACTTTCATCTAAAATTCAATTTAAAAAATGTAAATTATATGGGTAGATTAAAGGTAAAACAAAACTATAAAACCGTAAAAATTGAATATCAGTATAGCCATATGAGGTCTTTTGGGGACTGGGGACTGTGTATGGCCTTTTTTTGCATAAAGAATATCACTACTTTTTCACTTACCAAATCATTATTAATACTGGTTTTGTGTACAGAAGTGAATGTGTAATTTACAAAAGGTTGAAAAAGAGAAGAAAACCTGTCTCCATGTGGTGTGGGTATGAGACAGACAGTCACAGTCTTTGAGAGAGATTGAGATGTGAAAGTCAGGAAAATGGAGCCTGTACCTAACCCCCCAGAAGAACAAGTGGTTGATGGAAGGAACAAGTGATTAGATCCATTTTCTGCTAAATGCCTGAGGTAGCCCTTACTTTCCAGGGCAAGCAGTGGGCAGAGGGGTTTAGAAACAGACTGACCTTAGAATGGGTGGTAAAAAAGTAACCGTGTAAGTATGGGATGTTTATCCAAAAAAAGCTCACTGTTTGAAACTTTGAGAGTAACTGCATAGAAAGAGGCTTCTGGGGTTGATAGAGACTATTTAGAAGAATGTTAGGTTAAAAAAACCAAAAACACCTAAGAAAGTAGCTTGAATACAGTATCATTTCTTTTGAGTAGTTAAGCATAGATATTAGCCAAAATATACTATTCTTTTCAGCATTATAATCTTTAGTGTAGGGGTCTCACATGGGCATATTTTGTTTGTCTTGCACATTTTTTTTTAAACATTTGAATTCATTGGCAACACTGAAATATTGGAATATTATTAAAAATTCAGACTTCTTTGTAAAATAGGAACCTGCAACATTGAGCTTATATTCCCATAAGGCAACAATCACAGCTGAGAAGTGACCACCTCCCTTAGGGTAGCTATGCACTGATGTTCCCCATGTCCATCCAGCCTGACTCCTATTCTCACTTATTTAATTTTTCTCACCCTCATAGGCATTTGGGAGCCCTGGTGACACAGTGGTTAAGAGCTCGGCTGCTTACCAAAAGGTTGGCAGTTCAAATCCACCAGGTGCTCCTTGGAAACCCTATGGGGCAGTTCTACTCTGTCCTGTAGGGTCACTATGATATGAGTCAGAATCCACTCAACGGCAATGGGGTTTGGGGTTTTTTTTTTTTTTGGTAGGCATTTGAGTTTGTGATTCCTCATTAGGATTTAGATTAATTCTCATCTGTGTGTCCTTTATGAGAATTCAGAGTATTATCTTTAAGACAGCAACTACTCACTATGAATTGAAAAGGATCTTGGATTTTCTCACTTGTTTTCTCAGTAATCTTAACTGGAGCAGGTAGTTCTGTCCTTCAAATATTAAAATAAAGGATTTGCTGTAGTGTTTTGTAGAGCATGTTAGTTAGACTCTGGAGTCCGACTGCTTGGGTTTGAATCCTAGCTCTCTTGTTAACTAGATGGATGATCTTGGGCAAGTTATCTTCTCTGAGCCTCAGTTTTCTTACCTGTAAAATGTGTTTGTTTTGATGAGTAAAAGAGATAATCTATGTAAATAATTTAGCAGTGTCTAGTACTTAGTAAGTGGTCAAATTTTAGCTCTTCTTATTAATAGTTTAATATAAAAATGCTAATAGATACCTTTCAAAATGCTTACCGTAGATGTTTCTTCTCTTTTAGCCAAATGATTTCTCAGTTTCACTAAAAGCACAGGGGAAAAACAAGCATTTTAAAGTCCAGCTGAAAGAGACTGTCTACTGCATTGGGCAGCGAAAATTCAGCACCATGGAAGAACTTGTAGAACATTACAAAAAAGCACCAATTTTTACAAGCGAACAAGGAGAAAAATTATATCTTGTCAAGCATTTATCATGATGTTGCTGACCAGAAATGACTGCCACACAGCTTTAATTTGTCATATAATTGAAGACGGAGAAAATGTCAGTTCAGTCATGCTTGATTGGATATTACTGTTTCTAACGCTGTATGAGAATCGACTATATAATACATACATATTTTTATTATAACTCAGCACATGCACATGTACTGTGTATGCAGAGCAACTGCATAAAGCAATTACTTAGTCTGCTTTAGGGTTTTCTTCTTTACCGTTTTTCTCTTTGCTTCTAATATTAAGGTTTTGTATTTTGAAAAAATCAAAAAATGCAAATCAGAAGTCTTTACATGGAAGACTTTATTGCCTTTCCTTTATTTCCTTGCAAGGGCATCCTTTTAATTGGTTGTTCCACATGGTTTTCCTTCATATAAAATTCTTATATCAATATATGACATACGCTAAAATAAAAACCTTGGAGAGTGTTCATCTCTTCTGTGACTGAATAGCAATAATAAATGAAAAAATAGAAATTATTTTCAGGCATTGTATTTGTCACAGATCTTTGTAAATACCACATTATGTTGTATATGCCATTATTTTAAAAAATCCATTCATTGTTTTCAAGGTAAAGTAAAAACAGATTGGATGTAGGTTGGAAAACATCTTGTACAATTTTAATTGACAACTGTTGGAAACAAAATCACTGAATTCTTAAGAATTTTTTTGGTGCTTCTGTTTCATCTGGCTATTCAGGAGAACAAAGCAGTCTCAGATATTTAGCTTTTCAAACTGTAAATGGATGCTCTAGTGTGTTTTTTTCTTCTTTCTTTTTTAGTGTTACTTTACCAAAGCATCTTGTATTAGGACATGCTATGTTTGTGCCAATGTGAAATAAGCCATCACCGAGTTTGGGGGAAAATAGGAGGTGAAGTGATACTTGTTTTACTTTTTAAACATCATTTTAAGTATCAGGCCTACTATTTCCTATTTTCATGTCCTCCATTCAACTGTCAGATTTCTTGGCTAGGACATTAAAATTGATGTATTTTTCTTAAATACCCCGGTACCTGAGGGAAAGATGAGATGTGCTCATGATTAGCAAAAATTATATTATTTTTTAAATCTTATTTTTACAGGTCTATTATGTTTTGTTCACCAAACAGGATTTTGGGTGTATGAATGAGAAGTCACTGTAAAGTATTGAATCCACTTTTGTTGGTCACAGAAGAGAACACGTATTTTACGGTTACAGCTCACTTTTTCCCTCATTTTGAAATTTAATTCTGAAGATTTAAATTTAAGCAAAGTAACTTCCAATTTTTTTTTGGAAATACTTCCTAAAACCATAAAACTTAGTAAATGGTAGGAAGTCATATGATCTCTTAAGAATTTTCCCAGTGTTACCTAAACATAGTAATATTTCTGTCCTTTGATATGTTATAAAACATTTAATACCCCAGAATTACTGATGTTAAAATTGAAGTTGTCTAATTCATGAGTTTTTTTTTTTTTTATTCTTCAAATCTTAAAATCATTTAAAGATTTACATTGCCACTGGGTGGCAGCCTTGGTTTCTTGCATTAAGCAACAGGAGTCAGCAAATACAGTGAAGACATTGATGTACAAATCTTCATTACATCTGCTTTTAAAGCCTTTTAGTTCATACTTCATTATCTTTTTAACTCAGTGCCACTTTTTTTATAAAGGTAATTATTAATAGATAAGTTTAATGGAAATAAAAAGTCCTGTATGCTTACCTTTTTTTGCTGTGAAATTACATGAATATAAATTGGAGAAGGAAGTTTTAAAGTGGTTGTAAAAGACTAGGTAGTAAACGTCTTTTTATTGAAGTTTTAACAAACTTTTAACGATGTTTCTTTTGCGCCATCTCCTCATGGTACCCCCCCCCCCCCAGCCTTCCATATGAAGACTTATGACTGGCTTGTAAAAAACCAGCAATTACTGCTTTGTATCATGGACATGAGTTATTTATAGCAAATCCTACTGACCTGATGTTAATAGAGCATGATTTTGAGAAAGTAGCTAGGAATAGAGTACCCACTGGAAGCTGAATGCATATGTCTGTGTCATAATTAGATTATAGCTAGAGAACTCCCAGAAAGCCCATGTGTGACAATATCTATTGTGTGCTCTTATGAGATGAAAACCTCACTGGGAACTACTTAATTTTGTACTTCTGCAAGATTTTATCAATTTTTAACAATCTTAAATCAATCCTTACACCCATGGCTGCTTTTATTAGCATAGACTTTACTTGAGGCAGTTCTCTTAAGAACTAGAACAATCTTAGAAAACACCTGCATAGCTAGGTAACATTAGAATAAGAACAAAAGAATAAATTCCCTTTTTTTCCCAGCCCAGAGCTCTCTTTATCATGACACTGGAGAGTCCTGGGGAAGAGCAGTATTAGGTTTTCTTTCACATAGGAAGAGATGATTAGCTAACAATTTAAATTTATATAACACACATACACAACCCCCATACAACCCACTTCTACAAATTACTTCAAAATCTGGAAGAAGGCTTTTTAGAACTTTATGTAAACTTAATAACAAAAAAGCAATTGCTGCTGTATCTAATTTGGTCATAAATTCTTAGGGTTCAGCTGAATATATACTCACACATATATATCACTAAACACAGTAACGTGCACTTAGCACTTTTTTTTTTTAATTGTGCTTGAAGTGAAAGTTTACAAATCAAGTCAGTCTCTCATACAGAAATTTATGTAAACCTCTCTATATGTTCCTAATTGCTCTCCACCTAATGAGACAGCACAGTCCTTCCCTCCACTTGCTATTTACATGTCCGCTCGGCCAGCTTCTGACCCCCACTGCTCTCTCATCTCCCCTCCAGACAGGAGATGCCAGCATGATCTCACGTGTCGAAGAAGCTCATTCTTCACTAGTATCATTTTCTACCCCATAGTCCAGTTCAATCCCTGTCTGAAGAGTTGGCTTTGGGAATGGTTCCTGTCTTGGGCTAACAGAAGGTATAGGGGCCATGACCACTGAGGTCCTTCTAGTCTCAGTCAGACTAATCTCAGTCTGGTCTTTTTATGAGAATTTGGGGTCTGCATTGCTCTGCTCTCCTGCTCCCTCAGGGGTTGTCTGTTGTGTTCCCTGTCAGGGCAGTCATTGATTGTAGCCAGGCACCATCTAGTTCTTCTGGTCTCAGGCTGATGTAGTCTCTAGTTCATGTGGTCCTTTCTGTCTCTTGGGCTCATAATTACCTTGTGTCTTTGGTGTTCTTCATTCTTCTTTACTCTAGGTGGGTTGAGACTAATTGATGCATCTTAGATGGCCCCTTGTTAGCGTTTAAGACCCCAGAAGGCACTCTCCAAATTGGGATGCAGAATGTTTTCTTGATAGATTTTATTATGCCAGTTGACTTAGATGTCCCCTGAAACCGTGGTCCTCAAACCCCCGCCCCTGCTACGCTGGCCTTTGAAGCATTTTGTTTATTTAGGAAACTTCTTTGCTTTTAGTTTAGTCCGGTTGTGGTGACCTCTCCTGTATTGTTTGTTGTCTTTCCCTTCACCTAAAATAATTCTCATCTGCTATCTAATTAGTGAAAACCCCTGCCCCTCCCTCCATCCCTCCCCACTCTCGTAACCATCAAAGAATATTTTCTCCGTTTTAAACTATTTCTCCAGTTACTCTAATAGTGGTCTTACTCAATATTTGTCCTTTTGCAGCTGACTAATTTCACTCAGTGTAATGCCTTCCGGATTCCTCCATGTTATGAAATGTTTCACAGATTCATCATTGCTCTTTATTGATGTGTAGTATTCCATTGTGTGAATATACCATATTTACCCATTCATCTGTTGATGGGCACCTTGGTTGCTTCCATCTTTTTGCTGTTGTAAACAGTGCTGCAGTGAACATGGGTGTGCATTTATCTGTTCATGTAAAGGCTCTTAATTCTCTAGGATATATTCCAAGGAGATTGTTGGATCATACAGTAATTCTATTTCTAGTTTTTTGAGGAAGCACTAAATCAATTTCCAAAGTGGTTGTACAATTTTACATTCCGAACAGTAGTGTATAAGTGTCTCTCCACAACCTCTTCATTTATTATTTGGTGTTTTTTGGATTAATGCCAGCCTTGTTGGGGTGAGATGAAATCTAACTGTAGTTTTGATTTGCATTTCTCTAACTGCTACTGATCGTGAGCATTTCCTCATGTATTTGTTAGCTATGTGAATGTCTTCTTTAGTGAAGTTCCTGTTCATATGCTTTGCCCATGTTTTAATTGGGTTATTTGTCTTTTTGTAGCTGAGTTTTTGCAGTATCATGTAGATTTTAGAGATCAGATGCTGATTGGAAACGTCATAGCTAAAAACTTTTTCTCAGTCTGTGGGTAATCTGTATACTCTTTTGGTGAAGTCTTTGGATGAGCATAGGTGTTTGATTTTTAGGAGCTCCCAGTTATCTAGTTTCTGTTCTGCATTGTTAGTAATGTTTTATATACTGTTTATGCCATGTATTAGGGCTCCTAGTGTTGTCCCTATTTTTTCTTCCATGATCTTTATCATTTTAGATTTTATATTTAGGTGTTTGATCCATTTTGAGTTAGTTTTTGTGCATGGTGTGAGGTATGGGTCGTTTTATTTTTTTGCAGATGGGCACCTAGCAATCTTAAAAGACAGTGTTTCATGGATAATTCCACTAAATGGGAAGGCTGAGTACAATCCATTGCCATTACTGGAAGCGTAAGTCCTAGCAGATGAGCAACTTGGGTGGTTAGAATGTGTTCATCCTTGTTAGGTATGTGGAGCCCTGGTGGCATAGTGTTTAAAAGCTTGGCTGCTAACCAAAAGGTTGGCAGTTCGAATCTACCAGCCGCATCTTGGAAATGCTATAGGGCAATCCTACTCTGTCCTGTAGGGTTTCTTTGAGTTGGAATTGACCTGAAGGCAATGGGTTGTAGGTATGTGGTACATAAATTATATTCAGCTTTAAAGCTCTAATTCTATCATTTGGATCAGAGGTTGCAAAGAAGCAGGGCCACTGCTTTCTGTTTAGTACCTTTGTGAGAATTAGGTCTCCTACAGGCAGACCCATCCCCCTTCCTCTTTAGTGAGTAGGGAAGTCTGAATTTCACCCCCATCTCTTGGCCAGGTGCCTTATTCAGGGCACAACCAGATTCCTTATATATAGAAATATTGTTTGACCCACACAGTGCTTTAAAAATTTTGTTTCTATTAGCTGCTGTCAACTGTGACTCATGACGACCTTATGTACAACAAACAGAATCAAACATTGTCTGGTCCTGTGTCATACTTATATTTGCTGGCATGTTCATGTCCATTGTTGGCAGCTCTTGTGCCAATCCATCTCACCGAGGGTCTCCCACACTTTTGTTGGCCCTGTTCTTTACCAAAGATGATGTTCTCTTTTAGTGAGTGATCCCTCCTGATGATGTGTCCAAAGCAAGTGAGTTAGTCAGTGTTCTGTTGTGATCCATAAGGCTTTCATTGGCTAATTTTTGGAAGTAGATTGCCAGGCCTTCCTAGTCTGTTTTAGTCTAAAAGCTCCACTGAAGCCTGTCCAAATATCAGGGGATCCCGCTGATATTTGAAATACCAGTGGTATAGCTTCCAGCATCATGGCAACATGCAGCGACCACAGTATGACAAACTGACAGGTGTTGGAATTAGTTGTCTAGTCAACATTTTAAAATTGAGGACTTCGCATAAAATTCAGACTTCTGGTTTCCCTTGAAAAGTGAGAAGATAACAATACTGGAGTTAAATTCCCACAATGCCATAATCAGCTGGATGTTCCCTTTATTTTTATCAGTGCATATGGAAAAAAATTTCAAGCAGTGTAAAAAAGTCTCCCAACCCTTATCCTTCTAATTCATATCTCCAAATACAGTCACTGTTACTCTGTACTTTTCCTGTAACAGTTTGGAATCTGGAAACCGTTTCAGAAATACTTCAGATGCATGTCCAAATCAATAAATAAGGAGTGTAGCATTACAGCATATTTTTAACTTTTCCATTTTAGTACTTTGCTAGAAGATAAGGGGGTCCTGTGTAATTTTGCATTTATATAGAGCTTTCAACTGCTTCTAAGTTGCTTCACAGCTGAGGTCATTTTTTCCTTAAAGGATATTTGATACAAGACAGATGATATCCTCATGTTCTGAACAGTTATCAGCTGGACTTTCAAAAATGCCAAATTGCAGATTCTCAGGAAAACCATTTGATTCTGTTTCAAGGTAGGAAATATTGGCTTATTCCTTCTGATGCTGCTGCTGTTTGTTGTTAGGTGCCGCCGAGTCACTTCCAACTCAGCGACCCTGTGTACAACAGAACAAAACACTGCCTAGTCCTGCACCAACCTCACAGCGGTTATGCTTGAGACCATTGTTGCAGCCACTGTGTCAGTCCATCTCGTCGAGGGTCATACTCTTTTTCACTGACCCTCCACTAAGCATGATGTCCTTCTCCAGGGACTGGTCCCTGCTGATAACCCATCTAAAGTATGTGAGACGAAGTCTCGGTGTCCTTGCTTCCAAGGAGCCCTCTGGCTGTATGTCTTCCAAGACAGACCTGTTTGTTCTTCTGGCAGTCCATGGTATATTCAGTATTCTTCTCCAGCACCATAATTCAAAGGCATCAATTCTTCAGTCTTCCTTATTCATTGTCCAGCTTTCACATGCATGTGAGCCTATTGAAAATATCATGGCCCGGGTTAGGCTCACCTTAGTCCTCGACATGACAGTTTCCTTCTTCTGATAAGCTGGTTTTATCAGTTTGGCAAGTTTACATGACTCAACTCTGATCATCTGAACACTTGACTAGTGTACTATGCATATTCCACAGCGTAGTTTCTTGCTGTGACATGATCTAAGTGACTGAGGAGCTGAAATATATTTTTCTAGTTTGTTAATGAAGTGTTCTTTTGATCTGAAAGTATATACCATATGCTGTACACTTGTTTGTTTAATGAGGAGAACCTAAATTAGACTTGGTAGAGTTCTGAGGAGCAGGAGGAGGAGAGTTTATTATCATTGGCTATGTCTACAGAGGCAGATGTTTTAAGCTAAAGTGTCTTTTTGAGAATATGTTTTGCCAGGCCAGAGCATTTTCATTATCTCAAATTTTTCAGAATTGACAATGCCTGCAATGGCTTAGCACAAACATTTAATTTCCCTGCTGGACTGAGTGAATTATTTTTAAATGTTTCAGTGCATTCAAGTACTTTTAAAACTCAGGGAAGGCTGGTCTCATTATCTGGAAATGATCTTGCAGAATTAACAGAAGACAAAGAAAAAGCCAAGGTACTCAGTTTCCTCTTGCCATGTTTTCTTGTACCTCATGGAATGATAATGACCTTTAAACAGGAAAAACATTATAAATAGACATTTTAAGGTAGACATCTAAGGTAGAGATATTTAGCTGCTTTAAATAAATCTCTGAGCTCAGGCAGTTTACATCTTAAACTACGAAAAAACTTGGCAGATAACCATTGGGAAATTATGGAGAACAAAACGTGGATTTCAGAACAAGATTGTTAAGTGTTGTCTATTTTAGGGTAAATGCAGGAATGGTTATTAAATATATATTTTTTGAGCCCTTGGGAAAAAAATAGCGATACCTGAATAAGCGTGTGTTCTCTAAATGGAAGTTGTGCCAAACAAACTTGTTATTTCTAGATTGTAAATAAGGGGAAGTTACAGAAAACAGACCTTGATTTCATCAGGTCAAATTATGGGTTGGTGTCAAGATGAAAAAAATATTTCTTGAACTGTTATAGCTATATATATAATTATGTCTCTGCACATTTAAGTAGCTTTTGGAGATTTTTGTTCATCCATTCTTTCAACCAACTTACTTCAAATATTTGATTGCCCAAGTGTCAGGCACTGTTCTACTCTAGCTATGTAACAGTGGACAAAATGGACAGAACTCTCATAGAACTTACATTTCTAGTGATGCAATGCCAAATGGAGAAGAGGGTATTATTTTATATAGGATGATCACAAGGGACCTCTGGTAAATTTGACCCTTAAGCATATTGTGTGCTCCTAGTCACTGATGACTAGGATTAGTTACTCACCGGTGATTGAAAGGAAACCCTGGTGGTATAATTAAGAGCTAGGTCTGCTAACCAAAATGTTGGCAGTTCAAATCCACCAGGTGCTCCTTGGAAACCCTATGGGGCAGTTCTACACTGTCCTATAGGGTCTCCATGAGTTGGAATCAATTTGACGGCAATGGGTTTGGTTTTGGTTTTAGTGATTGAAAATGTAGCAACCAAAATCCTTTTAAAAATTATGTTCAAGATCTTCACTATTACAGAAAATTGCTTCTGGTCTTCAGATTTTAAAAATGAATAAAATAGTGTTTATTTAATATAAACATGGCACTCTTAACTACAAAGCACTATTCTAAATAAAGCCTGATTCTCCATCATAAGAGGAGTTGTTGGGGGATGTCACATAGAAAAAAATTCCTAACTACTGGAAGGAGCATAGTTTGGCCTACTTAAAGGGTTTTAATTGATCACACCCTAAGGAAAAAATTGACGTCAAGGAAGGTTAAATTCCCTGTGCTGTGCACTGGTGGCCAGACAAGCATTAGGGAGGAAGTTGACAAACTAAAATATGTTCATGGGAGGCGAAAGGGATGTAGGAGCCCTGACAATTGAAAAGTGTTTAAAATTACACTTAGAGCAGATCTAGTGAAAGCAGGAGTTAGAAGAGTCTAAGGAACAAGGGGAATTCCACTATTTATATTCCCTGTGTTATTTCCAGGAAAAAAAAAATAGGAACTTGAGACAGTAGGTTACAGTAGGCCCAAAAAAACCCCAAACCTGTTGCTGTCAAGTCAATTCCGAATCAAAGTGACACTTTTGGTCATTAGGACAGTACTGTTTAACTAAATGTCAGATATGCTAAAACACAGGACATAGATATTTAGGAATCTTGATGCAAAGGGAAGGGAGTTATTCTGTGATTAACAGGGCAAGGGAGAGGTATTGTAATGGAGCAGCTGACTATGTGGTCTGTGCAGTGTCACCAGGGTACCCTACACTTGCATGAACCTAAGAGTTAACTCCTCACATTTGCACCCTAGGCGGCACTCCTCATTCTAGTCCTGGCCCTGCAGGGCACAGAGCTTAGAAGTCTCTTAACTATCAACCTCCCCATCACTACCTACTGCCTCTATCTTCTTTCCGTAAATTTCTTTGTATTTGCTTGCTAATACCTTTCCTTCCATAATTATTTAAATGGTGTCATGGATTAAATTATGTCCCCCAAAAAACATGTGTATCAGTTTGGCTGGACTCTGATGCCTGGTATTGTGTGATATTCCTATATGTTGTAAATCCTGCCTCTATGATATTAATGAGGGAGGATGGATGGCAGCTGTGTTAGTGAGGAAGGACTCAATCTACAGGATTGGATTGTGTCTTGAGGCAATCTCTTGAGATAGAAAAGATAGAAGCAAGCAGAGAGACAGGGGGACCTCATACCACCAAGAAAGCAGTGCTGGGAGCAGAGCACATCCTTTGGACTTGGGGTCCCTGTGTGGAGAAGCTTCTAGTCTGGGGGAACATTGATGAGAAGGGTGACACAGAGAGGAAGCCTTCCCCTGGAGTTGACACCCCGAATTTGGACTTTTAGCCTACTTTACTGTGAAGAAATAAATTTGTCTTTGTTAAAGCCGTCCCCTTGTGGTATTTCTGTTATTGCAGCACTAGATGACTAAGACAAATGGCAAATAGTGTAATAGGAGAAAAACTCAATTTCTAGACTGTGCTTGTGATAGAAAATTGGTCCATTCTACCAGCAGTTTGTCTTCAGACGTGGACAATCCTCCAACTCTTTGGAACAATGGAGGGTAGTTTAGGGTTGGCATGTGTCTTAAGCTGGGTACTCTAGAGAAGCTAAACCAGTGAAGTGATACATATAGATAAATCTCTATGCATATGTTACATATACATAGAGATTTATCTAAAGGAAATAACTCACACGTTTATAGAGGCTGGCAAGTCCCAAGTCTGTGGGTCAAGTGTTAGGCTGGAGGCATCTCCTAACTCACATAGCCACAGGGACTGACAAACCCAAGATCCACAGGTCAGACGGCAGACTACTGGCTTACAGCTGCAAAGGCTGATGAATCCGAGACTGGCAGATAGACAGCAAGCTGCTGGCCCAAGTCCCAAGAGCTGGAGGTCAGATGCCGACGAGCTGAATGCAGGATCGAGAGAGCACAGCAAAAAGCCAGCGAGCTTTGCTAGAAAGGCCACATATATTGAATGCAGGCCACACTCCCAAGGCAACTCCCTTTCAACTCATTGGCTACTCACAGCAGATCGCATCATGGAGTTGATCACGTATCAGATCCCATCATGGAGGTGATTACATCATTATATGATTGCCAAAATACATCGTAACTGCCAAACCACTGAGAATCATGACCCAGCCAAGTTGACGCACAACCTCAAAGATCAAGTATATTGCATAGACGAGAGATCACAACCAGTTGATGAGATAGTATAGAAAGAGAAGTACCTCAAAGCCAGAGAAGGAAAGCAAGATCAGAGTCAGGGGTGTCCCGGCAAGGGTGAGACAGCCATCCAGTATTCCTCACCCAGGGGCATGGGTCTGAGTTCTTCAGTAGGTCTTGAAGCAGGCCTGAGAGGGACTGTTGCTCAAAAACTGTGACAGGCAGGTGGCATTACCCATCAATGTCCTTTGAGGTGTACATAGCCAAGGAGAGAGATTCCTTGCTTGGGAAGGGTTGGCAGGTGGTACTCCCTTGTCAGAGCATGGCAGCACTGGACAGGGGCATCTTGACAGGGACCCACACCCAGTGGAACTCACCACCGATCTCATGAAAAACTCTCCTTCCTCCACCACAGCATAGTTAAATGAGCCTTATCCTTTCTCTATTCCATTTTCTCTCTTTATTTACCCTTTTGTTTTCATCCTCTAGTTCAATTTGTCTTCCCCTCAACCTTTACATCCTTGGATGCGCTCATGTCATTCTTCCAGAAGGAATGCTGAACTATGAAGGCACCTCCTCCAACCCAAATCTAAATGTTTACATCCTTAGAATGCCAACTTGTTTGCCTGTTTTTTAAAGCTTTTGCTAATATGGACCACTCACAAGTCTGTGTCCCTTAAACACATTGTGAGTCCTCCTTTGATGCTAGCTGGAAGGTAGTAAGGTGGGTGGAAAGCATTTGCAGTTAGGCAGACCTCAGTTGGAATTCCTGTCTCCATCTCTGAGATCTACAGCAAAGCTCTCAATTTCTCTGAGCCCTGTGTCCTCATCTGAAAAGTAGGGAATTAAATCTTACTTTGCAAGGCCCAACTTGGAGTGCTTCATACATGCTTGGCCTCAACATCTGTCCCCAGTCTTCCTTTGTTGTCTTAGTGTTGGCTTCTTGATTCCTCACTCCTAAATCCACTGCTGCCTGCAGTCTGGCATGTCAAACGCTAACAAATTGGGGTGTGCTCAGATCCAGAGGTGAGGTGAGCCAGGATCAGAAGCCAGGGGAGCAGTGAGAGATTGTGTCCAAGTAGCTTGTGACCAGAGGTCTGGACATAGCTGTGGCTACTGACTCAGTGTTAGGCTGAAGGAGACTATGCACCAAGTATTCTTGCAAATGGTGTAGTAAAAAGATAAACAGCTAAGGTTTACTGTATACTTTATGCCAGGCCCTGTTCTGATTGTAACATCTCATTTAGTCTTCACAACAGCCTATCTGTTAGGTACTATTATGATTGTCCCTAATCTACAGATGAGGACCCTAGGCCGATAGTTTAAAAGACTTGCCTAAGGCTTATGTACAACCAAACACCTCATGGGATTTGGTTCCTTGGTTTGTAGGTTTATGATCATGGTTTCATGGGACATCCCAGTTAATTGGCCTAATAACCTGTTTAGTGCTTTCGTTCTACCTTCTAGTTCAATGTAGGACCTGGGCTCTTAAAAGCTTGCAAGAGGCCATCCAAGGCACAACAATAAGTCTCTATTTGCCTGGAGCAACAGAGGAAGAAGAGTCAGGAATAGGAGGAGGATATGGAATATGCAGCAAATTATATCCACGAACAACTGCCTCCTTTGCCATAAGACCAGAGCTGGGTGATGCCTGGTTACCATTACTGAACATTTTGATCAAAGATTCTATAGAAGAATCCTGAATCAAATGCAGGAAAACACAGAATATAATTTCAGATTCTCATGGACTCCAAACTTTCTGGAGCTATGGAGACTGGAAGAACCCCTGAAATTATTGCCCTGAGATAGTCTTTAAAGCTTAAACCAAATATATCTCCTGAATTATTCTTAAAACCAAACAATAGTTTAGTTTAACTAGTAAAAAAAAAAAAGTGTTTTGAGGATTACCTGGAGCCGTGGTGGCGCAGTGGTTAAGAACTCGACTGCTAACCAAAAGGCTGGCAGTTTGAACCCAACAGCTGCTCTTTGGAAACCCTATAGGGCAGTTCTACTCTGTCCTATAGGGTCACTATGAGTTGGAATCGACTCAACAACAATGGTTTGGATGGGTTTTTGGTTTGAGCATTATGCTTTTTTAAAAACTGTATGAGATCAAAGTGACAATGGCAACTTGAAAGATTACATAGGAACCTTAGGGAGCAGTGAATTTATGTTATTGGGGGAGGGACTACTCAGAAAAGGAGGATGAGAATGGTTGTACAACTCGGAGAATGTAATCAGTGTCACTAAATTGTACAAGTAGAAATAGTTGAATTGGTGTATGTTTTGCTATGTCTGTTCTCAACCAGCAAAATAAATTAAAAAACAGACTTGCCTAAAGAAACATATTAAGTAGCAGAGCCTGGATGCAAAGTCTGACTCCAGAGCCCATACTTTTAACTATCACCCTCCAGTAGGTACCTCCACTGGAAACCTTTTCTTTGCTCATTTAGTAGTCAAAGAGAGGCAGCCAGCAAAGGGCTGGCTAGTTGGAGCAAATGAGTCTCTGTCAGGTGACAGAGGGATTGAGTACCATGAAGCCATAGTTAAGGTCTAGTTTTAACCCTTCCAGTCATATTGAAAAATTGTGAGAAGGACCTCATCTTTAATGTTACATCTCAATGTGGTATGTCCTATGCATTCATGTAATATTTAATGAGGAAAAAGAAAATTACCGTAATTTATTTAGAGTTGTTAATACAGCAAGTGTGTGGCAGAGCCAACATGGTAGTATAGATGGAAGCACCATGCCATCCCTCTTCAGCAAAGACCCCAAAAAACTGAATAAAACATAACAAATGTCAATCCTGGAACCCTAAGCATCAAATGAAGGAATAAAGAACTTGATCAAGCACTGAGTGGAATAAGAAACTGACAGAGAACAGAGAATGAGGAGAGCTAAGGAGTCGAGGTCCCCTACCAGCTAACATGGCATGGATTCACCATCTTGGACTATGGCTAACAAAAAACGCAGACAGGGAGTACAGGAAGGCAGCTTCACGAAGTTACCGACAGGAGACAGAGCACCCAGTAACCAGGGATACATGCTTTCCCACCCCCCACCCTTCTTACCTGTACAAGGCCTCCGCCACTTTCCAACAGACCTCAGTCACTCGCCCAGAGAGATATTAGCTCACTGCCACCTGGATTCACCATCTTGGACCTGTCACCAAAGACCACAAACAGGGAGTATGGGAAGGCAACTTCACAGAGCTCCTGACAGGAGACAGAGCACCTGGTAACCAGGGATACATCCTTTCTCACCCTCACCCTTCCCTCTACGTGGCCTCCACTGATTTCCAATGTACCATGGTACCCTGGCTGGAGAGACACGAGCTCATTGTACCAGGGTCCACCCCACCGCCACCAGTTGGCCCCTTCAGCACCATTTTTTTGTTTGTTTTGGCATTTTGTTGTTGTTGCTTCTCTCTCTCTCTCTTCCTTCCTTTCCTTTCTCCCACCCAGCTAGCCCCATTTGCCATCCCCTCTCCTTCTTGATGGGCTGATTTTTTTTTGTTTGTTTTCTTTTTTCTTTTTTTTTTTCTGTCTCCTTCCCTTCTTTTCCCTTCTCCCATGCACACAGCCCTGTGCATTGCACTTGCAATTCTCAAGGGGCTATGCTGCACCACTCAGCTGGAGAGTCACTGCATGTGGCCTCTGGGGGTCTGCACCAACCTCACCACCATTTTTTTAATTTATTTTTTGTTTTTTTCTTGTTGCTGTTATTTCTTCTCCCTCCCTTCCTTTCTTTTCTTCCACCCACCTTGCCCTATGCACCAACCTCCATTTTTGGCAGGCTTTGCTGTACCGCTAGGCTGACATTAAGGGAATATGTAAAACCAAACCAAACTTACAAGAATTATTAAAGGGAGACACTAACTGAAATTGAAGCAGGAAGAGGCAGAGCCAATATAGCACTATAGACAGAAGCACCGCACCATCCCCCCACAGCAAAGACTCAAAAAACTCAGTAAAACAGAGACAAACATCAATCCTGGAACCCTAAGTGTCAAATGAAGAGATGGAGAAGTCAACCATGCACTGAATGGAATAAGAAGCTGACAGAGAACAGAGAGAGAGGAGACATAGGAGCGGAGGTCCCCTATCAGCTAACAGCACAGATTCACCATCTTGGACTCCTGTTGGAGATCAGCAGACAGGAAGTACAGGAAAGGAGCTTCACGGAACTCCCAGCAGTAGACAGAGCACCCAGTCACCAGCGATATACGCTTTCCCATCCCCTACCCTTATTCTCCCTGCTCAGCTTCTGCTACTCCCCAATCAGCTGCTGTCATTCGGCTGGGAGGTGCTGGTTCCGTGTTGCTTGGATTTGCCCCGACCTCACTGATCAGCTCGTTCAGTGCCATTTGTTGTTGTTGTTGTTGCCTGTGTTGCTTTTTTCGGCTTCTTTTGGATTCTTCCTTGCCTCTCACCTCCTCCTCTTCCTTCCTCTCAAACACGTAGCTCCATGTGCCATCTTTGGTTCTTCTTGAGAGGCTGTGAAGCACCACTCGGCTAGGGAACTGCTTTCTCAGTCTGGCTGCCATGCTGGTGGGATCCCTGAGGCCTTTTATGTTCGTTTGTTTTCTCTTTTTGCCGTTTTGTTTTTCTTCATTTCTTGATTTGTTGTCTCTCTCTACCTTCTTTTCCTGTCTCCTGAATACCTGGTGCTGTGTGTCATCTCCGTCCCTTCTAACCAGGCTGTACTGCACGCCTTGGGAACCACTGCCCCGGTCTGTGCAGCTGCATTGGTGGGATCCCTGGAGGCATTCTTTTCTTTTTAATTTATATATATATATATATACATACATACATTTTTTCTTTTTTTCCCTTTTTGTCTTTCTTTATTTCTCAGTTTCTCATCACTCTTAACTTCTTTTCATGTCTCCTGAATACCTGATGCTTTATGCCATCTCTGCCCCTTCTAGTCAGGCTGTACTGCACAACTGGGGAGCCATTTTCCCAGACTGCACAGCCATGCCGCTGGGATTCCTGGGGACATTTATTTTGATTCCTTTTCCTTTTTGTTTTTCTTCATTTCTCAGTTTCTCATCTCTCTCTACTTACCTTCTTTTCCTGTCTCCTGAATACTTGACACTGTGTGCCATCTCTGTCCTTCTAGCCAGGCTGTACTGTGAGGCTTGGGAGTCACTTCCCCAGTCTGTGCAGCTATACTGTGGCATCCCTGGGGCCTCTCTTTTTATTATGATTTTTTTTTTCCTTTTCTTCATTTCTCTCTACTTACCTTCTTTCCTGTCTCCTGAATACACGGCACTGTGTGTCATCTCTGCCCCTTTCAGCCAGGCTGTACTGCATGGCTTGGGAGCCACTTCCCCGATCTGCACAGCAGCATTGGTAGCTTCCCTAGGGGCCTTTCTTCTTTTTTTTCCTCTCTTTTTATTTTTCAATTTTCCTTTTGTTTTTCTTCATTTCTCAGTTTCTCATTTCTCTTTACTTTCCTTCTTTTCCTGTCCTGAATACCTGGTGCTGTGTTCCATCTCTGCCCCTTCTAGATGGGTTGTGCCTCAAGGCCTGGGAGCCACTTCCCTGGTTACTGGTGGGACCCCTAGAGGCATTTCTTTCTTTTTTTTTCTTTAATTTTTATTTATTTATGTTTTTCTCTTTTTCATTTTTCCTTTTTGTTTTTCTTCATTACTCAGTTTCTCGTCTCTCCACTCCTGTGGCAGACTCCACTTTTTTTTTTTTTTTTTGGCTCCTCTTTCTCTTCTTTCCCATACCCAACTTAGCTCCACTCACCACAACCTCCTGCCTCCCTCCTGCCTATCTGCGCTGTGAGCTGAACATCGCATCCCCAAGCAGCACAAGCACGGCCTACCATAACCTGACTTGCACTGACCCCTAGCCCACCTTGTTGGCCACAGTATGTGCCACAAACAACCCATTCCAGCCCCTCCCCTTTAGCTGGACCTGCCCTGCTGCACCTTAGCTGAGCAGCTGGCCCTGTCCATTGAACAAGAAGGTGAAAAGTATTGTGCACACAGATGAGCAAATGACAAAGAATGCCCAGTCCGTCTGCTCAGACATAACCAAATAAAACAAACAAAAAATAGGATGAAACAAACAAATCTACAATAAATAAACTGAGAAAATAACTACTGAATGTCCCAGAGAAAACAGAGAATATCAAAACAATGTCAAGACAATATTTTAAAAAGGACAAGGTTGTTTTAGTAGGCGTACAAAATAAAGCAACAGTTGACTGTCCAGTAGAAGAAAAGACACTGGAAATACCTAATAGGGATTTTGAATCTCTAATATTCAGAGCTATCCAACAGTTGAAGCAAAACTCAGAAAAAATGAGGAAAAAATAGACAAATTCATGGAAAAGGGAGACAAAATCATGGACAAGACAGACAAAACAGTGGAAGAATTCAGGAAAATAATACAGGAACAAAATGCCAAAATAAATTAACGACAAGAAATCATACAAAAACAACAATTAGAGATTCAAAAGATAAACAACAAGGTTTCAGAAATGGGCAGTGTCATAGAAGGTCTAAGGAGCAGGTTTGAAACAACGGAAGACAGGATCAGTGGAATTGAAGACAAATACATGGCTACCACTTTTTTTTTGAGGAAAAATCAGAAAAAGGAAGGAAGAAACCCTGAGAATGACGTGGAGTACAATCAGAAGCAAAAATTTGTGAGTGATCAGGGTTCCAGAACAAGGAGAGAAAATGGAAAACACAGAGAGGATCATTGAAGAATTGCTGACAGAAAATTTTTCTAGTATCATGAAAGATGAAAAACTGACTATCCAAGAAGCTCAACCAACCCCATATAGGATAGACCCCAAGAGAAAATAACCAAAACATATCACTAATCACACTAGCTAAAACCAAAGACAAAGAAAGAATCCTGACAGCAGCTCGAGAAAAAGAAAAAGTCACATACAGAGGGGAAAAAAGACTAAGCTCTGATTACTTGGCAAAAACCATGCAGGCAAGTAGTCAATGGGATGACACATATAAAGCCTTGAAAGAAAAAAATTGCCAACCAAGAATAATATATCCTGCAAAACTCTCACTCGAATATGATGGTGAAATTAGGACATTTCCAGATAAACAGAAATTAAGGGAATATGTAAAAAACCAAACTAAACTTACAGGAATTATTACAGGGAGTCCTTCGGTTTGAGAACAAACATCAGGTGACAGCCTGAATCTAGGATGCAAGACCACACCAGCCAGATACCAACCTAGAAAATGAACTCTCAAGGACTATTTGACACCAAAAGATTTACAAAAAAGAACTAGAGAGGTTAATCTGTAAATGACAACAACATCAGAACAATAAAAGAGGGGATAAACAGTGTAGGTATAGAACGTTCTAATGGAGAGGAAGGCATAGTGATACCAAGTGTCATGGATTGAATTATGTCCCCCCAAAAATGTGTGTGTCACTTTGGCTGGGCAATGATTTCTAGTATTGTGTGGTTGTCCTCCATTTTGTGACTGTAATTTTATGTTAAAGAGGATTAGGGTGGGATTGTAACACCCTTACCCAGGTCACATTTCTGATCCAATGTAAAGGGAGTTGTGGCCTGCACCACCTTTTATCTCACAAGAGATTAAAAAGGAAAGGGAAGCAAGCAGAGAGTTAGGGAAGTCATACCACCAAGAAAGAAGCACTGGGAGCAGAGCACATCCTTTGGACCTGGGATTCCTGCACGGAGAAGCTTCTGATCCAGGGGAAGATTGATGAGAAGGACCTTCCTCCAGAGCCAACAGAGAGAAAGCTCTCCCCTGGAGCTGATGCCCTGAATTTGGACATCTAGCCTACTAGACTGTGAGAAAATAAATTTTTCTTTGTTAAAGCCACCTACTTGTGGTATTTCTGTTATAGCAGCACTAGATGACTAAGACACCAAGTAATAATAGACTTGTTCAGACCTAGGAAGATAAGGGTAAATTTCAAGGTAACCACAAAGAAAGTTAAAAAACCTACTCATCAAAATAAAGAAGAAAAACAAAGTCTCAGTAAACAAAAAATCTACAAAGACAAAAGAAATAAAAAAGAATCCACAAAAACAGGAGCAACAAGGAAAACATCAGCACCACAAAATGACAGCAGTAAACTCACACCTATTGATAATTATGCTGAATGTAAATGGCTTAAATGTACCCATAAACAGACAGTGACAGAATGGATAAAAAACAAGAGTCATCAATATGCTGTCTACAAGAGACACACCTTAGAAACAAAGATGTAAATTTATTAAAAATCAAAGGATGGAAAAAAAAATCAAGCAAATAACTACCAAGAAAAAGCAGGAGTGGCAATACTAATCTCAGATAAAATAGACTTTAAAATAAAATCCACCGTAAAGACAAAGAAGGGCACTACATAATGATTAAAGGGACAGGCCATCATGAAGACATAACCATAATAAATATCTATGCACCCCATGACAGGGTTCCGAAATACATAAAACAAACTCTAACAGCACTGAAAAGAGAAATCGACAGTTCCACAATAATAGTAGGAGACTTCAACACATCATTCTCGTTAAAGACAGAAGATCAAGAAAGAAACTCAACAAGATACAGAAGAGCTAAAGGACGCAGTCAGCCAACTTGAACTCATAGACATATATAGAACACTCCAAACAACAGCCACAAAGTACACATTCTTTTCCAATGCACGTGGAACATTCTCCAGAATAGACCACATCTTTGGCCACAAAGCAACCCAGAACAAAATCCAAAACCTTGAGATAATACAAAGTATCTTTTCTGAACACAATGCCTTCAAAGTAGAAATTAACACCAAGAAGAGCAAGGAAAAAAATCAATTACATGGAAACTGAATAACATCCTGCTTAAAAATCACTGGGTAATAGAAGAAATCAAAGATGAAATAAAAAAAAAATTCCTAGAATCAAACAAGAATGAAAATACATCATACCAAAACCTTTGGGACACAGCCAAGGCAGTGCTCAGAGATCAATTTATAGCAACAGATGCATACATCAAAAAAGAAGAGAAAAAATCAACACATTGGCTGCACAACTCAAACAAATAGAACAGCAAAAGAAGCCCACAGCCACCAGAAGAAAAGGAATACTAAAGATCAGAGAAGAAATAAAGGAAATAGAGTTTAGAAAAACAGTAGAAAGAATCATCAAAACCAAAAGTTCGTTCTTTGAAAGGATCAACAAACCACTGGGCAAAATGACAAAAGAAAAACAGGAGAGGAAGCAAATAACCACAATAAGAAATGAAATGGGGGACATTAAAACAGATCCAACTAAAATAAAAAGGATCATAACACTATTATGAAAAACTATACTTCAACAAATTTGAAAACTCAGAAGAAATGGGCAAATTTTAGAAACACACTATTTATCCAAACTAACACAAAATGATGTTGAAAATCTGAATAGACCCATAAGAGAAGAAGAGATTGAAAAGGTAATTAAAAAAACTCCCAACAACAACAACAAAAGCTCTGGCCCAGATGGCTTCACTGAAGAATTCTACCAAAAATTCAGAGAAGAGCTTACACCAGTACTACTCAAACTATTTCAGAACATAGAAAAAGAAAGGACACTTCCAAATTCATTCTATGAAGCCATCATAACCCTGATACTAAAACCAGACAAATACACCACAATAAAAGAAAATTACAGACCAATATCTTTCACGAATATAGATGCAAAAATTCTCAACACAATTCTTGGCAATAGAATTCAGGATCGTATCAAAAAAATAACACACCATGACCAAGTAGGATTCGTACCAGGTATGTAAGGATGGTTCAGCATTAGAAAAATCAGTCAACGTAATCCACCACATAAATAAAAGCAAAGAATCACATGATCATTTCCACTGACATATAAAAGGGATTCTACAAAGTCCAATGCACATTCCTGATTAAAAAAAAAAAAAACTCAAATAGGTATAGAAGGGAAATTTCTCAGCATAATAAAGGGCAGCTATACAAAACCAACAACGGCCAACATCATTCTTAATGGAAAGAGGCTGAAAACATTCCCCTTGAGAACAGGAACAAGACAAGGATGCCTTTTATCACCACTCCTATTTAACATTGTGCTGGAAGTCCTAGCTAGAGCAATAAGGCAAGAAAAAGAAATAAAGGGCATTGAAATGATAATGAAGAAGTAAAACTGTCCCTATTTGCAGATGATAAGATCCTATACAGAGAAAATCCAAAGTACTCCACAAGAAAACTACTGGAATTAATAGATTCAGCAGAATAGCAGGATACAAAATAAACATACAAAAATCAGTTGGATTCCTATACGCCAATAAAGAGAACTACAAAAAGGAAATCAGGAAAGAAATGCCATTTATAATAGCCCTTAAAAAATAAAATACTTAGGAATAAATCTAACCACGGAAGTAGAAGACCTGTACAAAGAAAACTACAAAACAGTACTGCAAGAAACCAAAAGAGACTTATATAAATGGAAAAACATACTATACTAATGGATAGGTAGACTCTACATTGTGAAAATGTCAATTCTACCCGAAGCAATCTATGAATACAATGCAATCCCAATACAGACATCAACAGCATCCTTTAAAGAGATGGAAAAGCTAATCTTTAACTTTATATGGAGGAAAGAAGCCCTGGATAAGTAAGAAGAAAGTAGGAGGACTCGCACTACCTGACCTCGGAACCTACTATACAGCTATGATAGTTAAAACAGCCTGGTACTGGTTCAACGACAGACACATTGACAAATGGAACAAAATTGAGAACCCAGGTGTAAATCCATTCACCTATAGTCACCTGATCTTTGACAAAGGCCCAAAGTCCATCAAATGGGGTAAAGATAGTCTCTAACCAATGGTGCTGGCAAAACTGGATGTTCATCTGCAAAAAAATGAAACAGGGCCCATACCTCACACTATAAAAACACCAAACCAAACCCAGTGCTGTCGAGTCGATTCCAACTCATAGCAACCTCACACTATACACAAAACTAATTCAAAATGGATCAAAGATGAAAATATAAAACCAAAAGCTATAAAGATCATAGAAGTAAAAATAGGGTTAATGCTAGAGGCCCTAATAAAAAACTCGTTGCCTTCAAGTTGATTCCAACTTATGGCATGAACAAGCTGAACAAGATTCAAACCATAATTAACAATACATAAACATCAGAAGATAAGCTAGATAACTGGAATCTTCTAAAAATTAAACACTTATGCTCATCAAAAGTCTTCACCAAAACAGTAAAAAGAGAGCCTACAGACTGGGAAAAAATTTTTGGCTATGACAAATCCAACAAAGGTCTAATCTCTAAAATCTGTAGGAAAATCCAACACCTCTACAACAAAAAGATGAGTAATCCAATTAAAAATGGGCAAAGGATATGAACAGAGAGTTCACCAAAGAAGACATTCAGGCAACTAACAGACACATGAAGAAATGCTCGTGATCACTAGCCGTTAGAGCGATGCAAATCAAACTACAATGAGATACCATCTTACCCCAACATTACTGGCATGAATCAAAAAAACAGAAAATAGAAAATGTTGGAGAGGTTGCGAGGAGTTTGGAACTTGTGCTACTGGTGGGAATGCAAATTGGTAGAACGATTTTGGAAAATGATATGGTGCTTCCTTAAAAGCTAAAATAGTAATATTATACGATCCAGCAACCCCACCCCTAGGAATATATCCTAGAGAAATAAGAGCTGTCACACGAATAGAGATATGCACACCCATATTAATCGCAGCATTATTCACAACAACAAAAAGATGGAAAAGACCTAAGTGCCCAACAGATGAATGGATAAACCAACTATGGAACATACACACAACGGAATACTATGCAATGATAAACAATGATGAATCTGTGAAACATCTAACAACATAGATGAATTTGAAGGGCATTACGCTGAATGAAATAAGTCAATCACAGAAGGATAAATATTATCTGAGACCATATTATAAAGACTTTTGAAAAGGTTTTCACACAGAAAGAAACAATCTCTGATGGTTACAAGGGAGGAGAGGACTGGGGAGGGAAAAACACTAAATAGACAATAGATAAGTGGTAACTTTGGTAAAGGGTAAAACAGTACACAACCCTGGAGAGATCAGCACAACTTGAACTAAGGCAAGGACATGGAAACTTCATATACAGCTAAACTCCCTGAGAGACCAAATTACTGGGCTGAGGGCTGGGGACAGAGGTCTCAGGGGACATCTAGCTTAATTGGCATAACATAGTTTATAAAGAAAATGTTCTACATCCTACTTTGGTGAGTAGCATCTGGAGTCTTTAAAGCTTGTGAGTGGCCATCTAAGATACTCCACTGGTCTCACCCATCTGGAGCAAGGGAGAATGAAGAAAATCAAAGACAGAAGGGAAAGATTAGTCCAAAGGACTAATGGACCACAACTACTGCAGCCTCCGCCAGACTGAGTCCATCCAGCACAACTAGATGGTACCCAGCTACCACTGCGGACTGCTTTGATAGTGATCACTATATACGGTCCTGGACAGAGCTGGAGAAAAATGTAGAACAAAATTCTAACTAAAAAAAAAAACAAAAAGAAAACAGACTTACTGCTCTGTCAGAGACTGGAGAAACCCTGAGAGTATGGCCACCGGACACCCTTTTAACTCAGTACTGAGATCAATCCTGAGGTTCACCCTTCAGCCAAAGAATAGACAGGCCCATAAAACAAACAATAATACTAAATAGGCACGCCAGCCCAGGGGCAAGGGTGAGAATTCAAGAGGGGACAAAAAAGCTGGACAAATGGAAATGGGGAACCCAAGGTTGAGAAGGGGAAAGTGTTGACGTGATGTGGAGTTTGCAACTAATGTCACAAAACAATATGTGTATTAATTGTTTAATGACAAACTAATTTGTTTTCTAAACCTTCATCTAAAAAAAAAATCATCTAAAGCACTATTTAAAAAAAAATCAGAAAAAAATACTTTGCACTCTAAATCCCATGACATTTCCACTCTTGCATTTACACATGTTGAGTATCTAGAACCCTTAAAAAGCTAACATTTCAAGGGTCAAAACTCTATCATAAGGTTTTCTAATTTTTTTTTAATTGGTGTTAATTTTCAATAATACATCTACATGGTTCAGTAATTGAGATATTCAGTGAAAAGTCTTGTTCTTATTCCTTTGCTCCACCTTACCAATTCACACTCCCTCTGCCTTGAGGTAACCAATCTTGTTATTATATCTCCTTTCAGATTTTCTTCTTGCAAATTCAAGAAAAACTATGTATTCTTCCTCATTTCCCAACTTCTTAAAAGCTATTAATTTTTTTTTAATATCTCTACTTTTTTCTGAAGTGATTATCTATTATCAAAGTGAGTTAATCAGTCGCCATCCTGAATGAACTTGTATGAGAAAGATTTGGAAGAGGAGAGCTAGCACGAGGGCTTGGGAAGATAATCCTGCCTGCTCCCTGCCAAGCAGGATCTCTGTGGGCATCCAGGATCCTTCCCTCCACCCAGGGCCTGAGGTCTGGGTGTCTCCCCCAGGCAGATTTTCAGGCTCCCTGAGTTACCTTTTCTCTGGAACTCTGTTAGGCCACTCCCACTGATGCAACATCTGGGCTTGTCCAGAGAAGAGTGCTGTACTGCCCGCCCCTTCTGGGCTGTTTGGGCTGGCTGCTGTTTCTGGAACAATTCAGGCTCCACTATGACTCAGGTCAGCCCCAATATTGGTGTTCTGAGGCAAGGATGGCTGGAATGGACAGGATGCCTCATCCCAGCAGGAAACAATGTTCTGGGCCAAGCTGAGTCCATCATAAACAGACCCTCAGGATGATTCTAGAAGAAATCTCAACAAGTCTCATCATATGGTTTCTGTACGCCTTGATTCCGTCTTTGTTCACAGGTAAGGATAAATTAGAAGACAGCCAATAGCCCGGGATTCAAATACAGGTTAAAAAGCTGAAAATACTTTCCTAGGGTTTAGGGTTGAAATATATGTATAGAACATGTGAGTCTGTTTTTTTTAAAAAAGTGTTCCTCAGCTCCTAAACCCCCATTCCTACCTCCAAAAGAAAAGAAAAAGACTGTATTCTGTTTTGAAACCTAGAAAGGTAAGGCATCAAAATGAATATTCAAAGGTTAGCACAGCTCCATGCATTTTGTTATTTATCTCATTATCTGGTGAAATGTAGGTATCTTGGTCTTCCTGTATGTGCCTTGGAGATGTTAACTGTAAGCAGGACAGGTTAAAATGAAATGATTAAAAACTATAACAAAATACACATTAAAAAAAAATTTTTTTTTTTTATAAAGGTATAATTTGCAGGCTTAATATTGGGTACAAAATTTGTAAAAACTGGATTCCTCTCCTCTCCTGGTCTGAAGAAAATGTAGCAGTCAGGCCTTCCCTAGCATTTTAAAATAATCAGTTCGGGGCACTTTCCCAGTAGGTGAAGTTACATAATTGTCTTTACTCCACTCCAGGCTGCTTGTACCTGCCTATTTTATGATTCCAAAATCACAGCTCTTTAGCCTTTGATGTTTCTTTATGTCAAATCAAGTTTAAGAGAAATTTCTAATTTTAATACTCCAGAGTGCTGGCATTCATGGGAGTCTCAGGTCTCATGGCAGCTTTCTGCCTTTAAAAAAAAAAAAAATACTGAGAACTAATTATTCTAATTAGTTTAAGTCAGGCAACATATTAGTGCTGAGGCAATTGCAAATGCTTGAAACTGGCTTCAACTTCGAATTTATGGTGCCCCTTCCTAGATCAAAAAACTTCGCAGGGGACTGTGGTCTTGGGGAACGTCTAGCACAATTGGCATAATATAGTTTATAAAGAAAATATTCTACATTCTACTTTGGTGAGTAGTGTCTCGGGTCTTAAAAGCTTGTGAGTGACCATCTAAGATACTCCACTGGTCTCACCCCATCTGGAACAAGGCAGAATGAAGAAAACCAAAGACACAAGGGAAAGATTAGTCCAAAGTACTAATGAACCATAACTGCCACAGCCTCCACCACACTGTGTCCAACACAACTAGATGGTGCCTGGCTACCACCACTGACTGCTGTGACAGGGATCATAATCGAGGGTCCTGGACAGAGCTGGAGAAAAATGTAGAACAAAATTCTAACTCACAAAAAAGAAAAAAAGACCAGACTTACTGGTCTGACAGAGACTGGAGAAACCCCGAGAGTATGGCCGCCAGACACCCTTATAGGTCACCCTGAGGTTCACCCTTCAGCCAAAGATTAGACAGGCCAATAAAACAAAACGAGACTAAAGGGGCACACCAGCCCAGGGGTAAGGACGAGAAGGCAGGAGGGGACAGGAAAGCTAGTAATGGGGAAACCCAAGGTTGAGAAGGGGAGAGTGTTGACATGTCGTGCGGTTGGCAACCAATGTCACAAAACAATATGTGTGTTAATTGTTTTATGAGAAATTAGTTTGCTCTGTAAACCTTTATCTTAAATACGATAAAAAAAAATCAAAAAAACTTAACGACTCTAAATTCCTATCCCATGATGTCCAAATTGTGCTGTTTCTTTCTCATTGCCCAGACCCCACCCTATATTTATTCAACTCTACTTCTTACTACTTACTTTTTTATTTGTATATTACTTATCTATTCATTTTTTTCTCATTGAAATTATTAAAATAAGTATTCATAGCAAAAAAAAGCTATACAGTTCTTGCTTTTCTATTATCTGGTTTTCTTTTTGTCTAGAGAAAAGAAAATTTGGCTACTTTGGTTAAAGATGATAATTAACATAAATAGTTAATTATATGAAGCACAATAATTAGAGAAAATACAAATAGATATAAAAATAAAGGTTATAATTTTCTGCTCATTAAGAAAGGTATTGCAGTTTATGCAGATGGTAAATTTAATATGATATATGCATTGTTTAATTTGATATGCAGATGAGTTAATTACATTTGAAAGAAATATACAAATAAGCTTTAAATATATATGAATTATTTGCAAATTTATATCTCTGTATATGCCTAAATACATACATGTAAAAAAATATTAATAAATCCTATGCTGAACATTGTTACATGAACATATAATAAGTAAAAGAAACCAAAAACCAAACCAAACCCACTGCTGTTGAGTCAATTCCAACTCCTAGTGACCCTATAGGACAGAGTAGAACTGCCCGATAGAGTTTCCAAGAAGCGCCTGGCAGATTCGAACTGCCGACCTCTTGGTTAGCAGCCGTAGCACTTAACCACTATGCCACCAGGGTTTCTAAAAGTACAAGAAGTTAAAAGCTTGGTCATTTTATGTAAAATGACTATATTTTTTTCATACTTAGATTAGTAGA
Organism: Loxodonta africana; assembly: GCF_030014295.1. Taxonomy (NCBI): domain Eukaryota; kingdom Metazoa; phylum Chordata; class Mammalia; order Proboscidea; family Elephantidae; genus Loxodonta; species Loxodonta africana. Next base: position 41,207,294 of record NC_087367.1, on the reverse strand, counting down.
GCTTCCTTTTTGTCATCAAATTATCCTGTAAACTCTTGATGCTTTTTTTGACACGCCTGTCTAAAATATTCCTTACTTTAAAAAAATTAATTTCCTAATATCATTTGTTTAATACTTTGTATTTTATAAGAGTTGCTGTAAATATTTCTTGTCTTTATATCCTTAAGAACATATTTTGTCCCCTCTAGCAACTATTCTTAATTCTGTCTCCCAAATTCAGACCCCAAATTTAGAATTTAAAAAACTATTTAGATATTCTTTTGTCCAAACTATTGTCGAGTTTCCTAAAATTGTTGTTAACACAAGACTTGTGCCTTCACCCTTATCCTGCCTCCGGACAGGAGCGGCCCATTTGGTCTCATGTATTTGACTGAACTAAGAAGCTTCTTACTACTTCTTGAAAAAAAAAAAAAAAAATCAACTGCAGGGAACAGCTATCTTCACAGTTGGCATGTTTCACCTGCATTTCCTCTCTTGGCCTTTGTGGTAATTTCCCACTGGATGTCCCATTCTCAGTTTCCTTCCCCGTCACAAGCCCATCCTCCATCACCATTCCAAGTGGGTCTCTTCTCTTACAGACCTGTCTTGATCATCTAGTGCTGCTATACTAGAAATACCACAAGTGGATGGCTTTAACAAAGAGAAATTTATTCTCTCACAGTCTAGTAGGCTACAAGTCCAAATTTAGGGCATCAGCTCTGTAGAAAGGCTTTTTCTCTGTCAGCTCTGGAGGAAGGTCTATGGCATCAATCTCCACCCCCCCTGCCCCCCGCCCGGGCCTAGGAGCTTCTCTGTACAGGCACCAAGAATGTGCTGTGTTCCTGGCACTGCTTTGTTGGTGGTATAAGAGCTCTCCTGTCTCTCTGCTCGACTCTTTCCCCCATATCTCAAAGGAGATTGGCTCAAGACACTATCTAAAGCTGTAGATCTCATCAATATAACTGTTACCAATCCATCTCAGTACATTATAGTGATAGGATTTACAACACATAGAGAAATCACATCAGATGACAATCATGGTAGACAATCATACAATACTGGGAATCATAACCTAGCCAAGTTGACAGATATTTTTGGGGGACACAATTTAATCCATGACAAGACACTTCTCAGACCTCTCTGTCCTTTGACTTCTGACCAGATGGTTGGCCCCATGTACTCTGGCTAAGCATGCTGGTTGGTTGATTAGTTAGTTGTTTGATTAGTTGGTGAGGCAAACAAGTCACCACAGAAAGATTCCTCCACTCAGCCAATGGGAAAAGATGGGGAGGCTGAATGAGAAGGAAAAAGGCCAGCATTTTTTAGCCTGACATTTTCTTCAATTAGGCAGACCAGACTTTTAAGCTTTTTCCTGAAAACTCCTATTCCAAACAGACCAGGAGGTGAATGTGCCCTTCTGGCATCTTGCAAAGAAAACAAAACAAAAAACCAGTGTGACTTAGTAAAAACCACAAGGATTTTGGAGCCAGAAGGACCTATGTGTGAGTTTGGGCTTTATCACTTACTAGCTCAGTGACTAAGTCATATAACTTCAGTTTCTTCATCCGTGAAATGATCATAATAGCCTTTCTGAGGGCTGTGGGTGTTTAAATGAGATGATGTAAACAAAACCACTTTGAAGACTTCAATGTGCTCCTCCAAGTGTTAGCTATTATTATCTGTTGGTAACTTAAACAGATGGTAGTGCCAGTAGATAAATGCAATTTTGACTATTTCCTCTTAATTGTGTAGGTGCCTGTAATAAAATTCTGCAAATCCTAAGTGGACTTCTATTAATCTATAACCCATTAAAAAAAAAACATTGCCTCTAGTCGATTCCAACTCATAGTGACCCTATAGGACAGAGTAGAACTGCCCCATAGAGTTTCCAAGGAGCACCTGGTGTAATTCAAACTGCCTACCTTAACCACTAAGCTACCAGGGTTACCTTAGGAGTTTTTAATTCCATCTATAGTCCTGGAAAAATGGGTAGAGGTGTTGCTCTCTTTTATAGAAATCATTTGCTTTGCCCTGTCCCTTTCAATCAGTGTGTGATTCAGGAAACTGATTCCCAGTACTGATAATAATAATAATATAACAAGAACAATCACAACTGCCATTTCTGAGTACACACTGTACTCTAGGTTAACAAAATGTTCTCTTGATGTCTCACATCAATTCTGCAGCTTAGGTGATATTATTCCCATTTTACACACTAGAAAACAGAGCCTTAGAGAGGTTAAGTATTTGCCCAAAGTACACACAGCTAGTGTGATGGAATTGGGGTTTGACTCTGGTTTGCCTGACTCCAGAGCCTGTGCTCTTTGTACTTCTCTGCAGAAGAAACTGAGACATTAAATCAGACCAGAAAGAGGGAGGAGGGACAAAGTAAAGGTAAGAAAGAAGATGGTAATGCCTTATCGGATCTATTTGCCGTAAGGGCTGTCGAGGCAAAGATGGGGGAGAACCCAAATGAGGGGTGGTGACAGTTGACCTTGTGGGGGAAGCAGCTATAGAGAAAGCCTGGAAAGAATAGTTAAGTTCAACAAATATCCCCTGTAGTGCGAGCCCCATGTGGTAGGCAAAATAATGGCCCCCTGAAGATTGGAGCCCTGGTAGTGCAGTGGTTAAGAGCTCAGTTGCTAACCAAAAGGTTAGCAGTTCGAATTCACCAGTCACTCCTTGGAAACCCTATGGGGCAGTTCTACTCTGTCCTGTAGGGTTGCTATAAGTCAGAATTGACACAATGGCAATGGGTTTTTTGGATTAAAGATGTCTACCCCCTAATCCCTGGAACCTGTGAATATGTTACATTACGTGGTGGAAGGCACTTTGCATATGTGATTGATGTCGGGGGACATTGAGATGGGGCAATTATCTTAGATTATCACATAAGTTCTTAAAAGCTGAGAATATTTCCTGGCTGCATTTGAGAGAGAGAAATGGAATGACGGAAGAAGCAGCAGGAGAAATTCGAAGTATGAAAGAACTCTAGAAGCCATTGCTGCCTTTGAAGATGGAGAGAGATGGCTATGAGCAAGGAAGGTTGGTGGCCTCTAGAAGGTGGAAATGGAAAAGAAACAGATTATCAGAGCCTCGAGTAGGTACACAGCCCTGCTAACATCTTCATTCCAGGCCAGTGAGATCCATGTCAGACTTCTGACCTACAGAACTGTAAGAGAATAAATTTATGCTGTTTTAAGCTGCTAAATTTGTGATAGTTTGTTACAGCAGCAATAGAAAACTAATACACCTTGAGAGAGAGATCAGGGTTGTCAGTTCAGTCCTCTGGAAAAGGTATTGCTTAGCTAGTTTTGCCCACACTAAGCATCAGAATCTTAATAGTCAGGGCACGTAATCCAGCTCAAGTCTCAGCTGGAAGCACCATTGGACGAGTTCTGTCTTAAGCTGGGCTTTCTAAAGAAGCAAAACCTGTAAAGCATATAAATATACATATAGAGAGAGATTTATATCAAAGAAATGGCTCTCACGATTATAGAGGCTAGAATGCCCCAAGTCCGTTGATCAAGATAGAGGCTTCTCTCAATTCACGTAGCCGCAGGGGCTGATGGGCCCAAGATTGGTAGGTCAGAGAGCAGGGCTCTTGCTCACAGGTTGTGGAGATCGACCAATCCCAAGATTGGTAAGACTGCAAGGCTTCTCCTGATTCACATAGCTTCAGGGGCTGGTGAACCCAAGATCGGCAGATCGGAGAGCAGTGATCTACTCACAGGCTATGAAGGTCAAGGAATTCCAAGAATGGCAGATAAACTGATAGCTCAAGTCCCAAGAACCGGAGGTCAGATGAACAGGAGGCAGCCACAGGATCCAAAGAGGGCAAAAAGCCAAAATGCTTATATTCTGATGCAGGCTGTACCCCCAAGGAAATTCCCTTTCAACTGATTGACTACTCACAGAAGATCCCATCATGGGAGCGATCACATATGAACACCGAGAATCATGGCCCAGCCCAGTTGACACACACTCTTAACCATCACTAGCTCTATCCCATGGGCCTTATTGAGGTACATGAGTTGGCTCCTAGAATGAAAATGATAGTATGATTCTCTGTGGTAACAAAAGAATAAATCCTCACAAGGAACCAAAAATTATACAGCGGATTCCAGTATCTCTCTCTAGCTCTGGTGAGAACCCTCGACCAGTATGGCTGAGGAAATAATTCTTCCAGATTTTGTACCCTCCTCACTGTGGCCAGAGTTCTGGTGGTGCAGCTGCTAACCAAAAAGTCAGTAGTTTGAATCCACCAGCCACTCCATGGAAACCCTACAGGGCAGTTCTACTGTGTCCCATAGGATCGCTATGAGTCAGAATTGACTTGAAGGCAACGGGTTTGGCTTTATTTATTTATTTATTTTTGGTCCATGTGCCCATAAGGAGCCTTGGCGGCACAGTGGTTTAAGTACTCAGCTGCTAACTGAAGGGTTGGTGGTTGGAAACGGCCAGTGGTTTCATAGGAGAAAGATGTAGCAATCTGCTTCCATAAGGACTACAGCCTTGGAAACCTTATGCAGAGGTTCTACTCTATCCTATGGGGTTGCTATTAGTCGGAATCAACTCCATGACAATCAGTTTGGTTTCGTTTTGGTTTTCACTGTGACCCATATGTCTTTCCTGTAAATACTTCCAGCTTGCTTTCCTTTTCCCCTCACTATATTTTTTATTTCTGCATTTGTACATTTACCTCATACCAAACCAAAGCAAACCCGCTGCCATCGAATCAATTCCTACTCATAGTGACCCTATAGGACAGGGCAGAACTACCCCATAGGGTTTCCAAGGCTGTAAAATTTTTTAAAACTGTCATATTTCTTTTATTCATGTGTCTATATCTAAGCCTGCACTGAAGAATACATAGAGTAATAACAGTTAATGCCCATGTCTTTTCTTTTCTTGTTCTACTTTCTCTGACATCAGTCAACACTGCCATTTCCATATTTCTTTTAACCAGGTTTATCTTTGATCCTTTCAGTCTGGTTTTTATCCTCATAATTCCATTAAAAAGTGACAGTTGTGTTCCACTTGACTTCCACCTCCCAAACTGATTCTCTGATCTCATTTTTTTTAAATTAAGAAGGTAGGTTCTTCTCATCTTTCTTTCTTTTTAATTATTGTACTCGATGAAGGTTTACAGAACAAGCTAACTTCTTCTTAAACAATTAGTACACGTATTGTTTTGTGACATTGGTTACCAACCCCACAACATGTCAACACTCTCCCTTCTTGACCTTGGGTTCCCTATTACCAGCTTTTCTGTCCCCTCCTGCCTTCTAGTCTTTGCCCTGGGCTGGTGTGCCCACTTAGTCACTTTTTTTTTCTGGGCCTGTCCAATCTTTGGCTGAAGGGTGAACCTCAGGAGTGACTTCATTACGGAGCTAAAAGTGTGTCCGGGGAGGCTGAGCCAAGATGGCAGAGTAGTTGGATGCTTCTGGTGATCCTTCTTACAATAAAGACTCCCCCCCCAAAAAAAAAAACCAAGTGAAATGATTATATATGTGACAAACTAGGATCCCTGAACATCAAAGGCAAAGTTAGGAAATTGGACTGAGTGGCAGGGAGAAGGAGAGATGGTTCAGAAGTGGTGAGGAGTTGCCAGATCTGACTCAGTGGGAACCCTCAGGCACTATCCCCTGGAGTGCCCACAGAGGGGCTGGTGGTAGCGTTTGGGATGTGGTTTCCTCAGGGAGAGACAGTGAGCTGCACAGTCTACTCACACCTCCAGAACCAGAGAAGAACAGTGCACTCGGCAAAAGCTAAGTACTTGCATTTATTTTACCATGCCCCCAGCCCCCAAGCTGGCTTCAGTGGCTGTTGATTTCCCAGGGCCTGAGACAGGTCCTGCTGCATGCCCTGAGCCATTTTCCCAGCCTTAGAGAAGGAATAAGTTAACAGTTTGGGGAAAAGATAATCTGCCAGCTGAACTAAGCTGGGGAACTCAGGACAGAAGTGGCTTCTGTCCAGGCACAAATGGTCTGTGGACGTTGAATACCTTTCACCACTGCATAGACCAGTGTGGGCCCATTTCAGGAGAATAAGCGCTTGTTGGCAGACTGCAACAGTGTATGTGCTTGAGGTCTGAATACTACCATTTCGGCTGTGCGGTGGACAGGTGGGTTTTTGATGTTTGACACCGCTTTGCCTATTAAACAGGGTCTTCACCTACCCACATCAGGGGCCTGAGGACTGGTGGCTCCACCCACATCACCTAGCCACCTGCAACAGGGTTCCAGGGTTAAGTGGTGCCTCCCAGTCCCTAAACCAAAAGCATTGGGTGCCCATGGTCAGGCTGCAGAACACACCACTTGTGCACTCTAGGGAACAGGGACACACTTTCCTCACAAAAATTGGGGGACTATTGTCAGCCCCCTGCCTTATTCAGAGAGTGACCCCCTGCTGCAACCAGATACCTGTGCCTACAATGATCACCCTTGCCCCTCTAAGACTGTAGGACAGAGCCTATACCACACACTTGGTGGCCAACTACTGGGACACCTGAGCTGAATCCATACAATAAAAGTGAATGAACTCCTAGACTCATATACCTGGTAAAACCTCTACGCATCTGGTAACAGGCTGTTAGAGCTTCAAAGGCACAAATGATCAAGATAGCTCACTCAAGCAGCCTATTTGGGCATATCAAAACAAAACAAAGCAAAAAGCTAGGATACAGTAAGCAAACAAAATAAACTAATAAATAACTTATAGATGGCTTTGAGAAAACAATATCAAATCACATAAAGAAGCAGACCACGATTGCTTCAACAAGCTCTCATAACAAAGAATCAAGGAATCTTCTGTATGAAGATGTCTTCCTGGAATTACCAGATATAGAATAAAAAAGATTAGTACACAGAACTGTTTAAGAGACCAGAAACGAGATCAGGCAAAATGCAAAACAGTCTAAGGAACACAAAGATAAAGCAGCTGAAGAAATTGAAAAGGTTATTCAAGAACATAATGAAAAATTTATAGGCTGCAAGAGTCCATAGAGAGACCGTAATAAAAAATTCAGAAGATTAACAATAAAATCACAGAATTAGACAACTCAATAGAAAGTCAGAGGAGCAGAATTGAGGAAATAGAGGGCAGAATTACTGAGATTGAAGGTAAAACACTTGGCACCAATATATTTGAAGAAAAATCAGATAAAAGAATTAAAAAAAAAAATAAAGAAACCGTAAGAATCATGTGGGACTCTATCAAGAGAAATAACCTATGAGTGACTGGAGTACCAGAACAGGGAGGGATAACAGAAAATATAGGGAGAATTGTTGAAGATTTGTCATTAGAAAACTTCCCTGATATCATGAAAGATGAGAAGATATCTATTCAGGATGCCCATCAAACCCCATATAACGTAGATCTCAAAAGAAAGATACCAAGGCATATTATCATCAAACATACCAAAACCAAAGATAAAGAGAGAATTTTAAGAGTGGCTAGGGCTAAAAGAAAAGTCACCTACAAAGGAGAGTCAATAAGAATAAGCTCAGTCAACTCAGCAGAAGCCATGCAGGCAAGAAGGCAATGGGATGACATATATAAAGCATTGAAGGAAAAAAATTGCCAGCCAAGAATTATATATCCAGCAAAACTGTCTCTCAAATATGAAGGTGAAAGTAGGACATTTCCGGATAAACAGAGGTTTACTGAATTTGTAAAAACCAAACCAAAACTACAAGAAATACTAAACGGAGTTCTCTGGTTAGAAAATTAATAATATCCGATATCAACCCAAGACTACAACTCAGGACAGAACAACCAGATGTCAACCCAGATAAGGAACTCACAAAAACAAATCAAGATAAAAAAAATGCTCAAAAAAGAGAAACAGTGATGGCATTACATAAAAGATGACGACATCAAATCAATAAAAAGGGACTAAAAAAAGTTTTTGTTTTTTTTTTAAATGTCATATATCTTTCATACAGAGATGAAGTCAAAGTGACATAAAGAAATAAAAGTAAGGTATAAACTCAGAAAAATAGGGGTAAATATTAAGGTAAGCACAAAGACTAACAATCCTACACATCAAAATAAAATACAAGAAAAACATAAAGACTGAGCAAAAATAAAATCAACAACAGCTAAGAGGAAAAGACAATACATAAAGATAAACTAGTCAGCACAAAAAATTAAGTGGAAAAAAGAAACTGTCAACAACACAAAAAAAGACAACAAAATGACAGCATTAAACACATACTTATCCATAATTACGCTGAATGTAAATGGACTAAATGCACCAATAAAGAGACAGAGAGTGGCAGAATGGATTAAAAAAAAACACGATCCATCTATATGCTGCCTCCAAGAGACATACCTTAGACTTACAGACACAAACAAACAAAAAGTCAAAGAATGGGGGAAAAAATATGTCAAGCAAACAACACTCAAAAAAGAGGAGGAGTAGCAATATTAATTTCTGCCAAGATAGACTTTAAAGTTATATCCAACACAAAGAATAAGGAAAGACACTATAAAATGATTAAAGGGACAAAATACCAGAAGGATATAACCATTCTAAATATTTACGCACCCAATGACAGGGCTTCAAGATACATAAAACAAACTCTAACAGCACTGAAAAATGAGATAGAGAGCTCCGCAATAATAGTAGGAGACTTCAGCACACCACTTTCGGTGAAGGACAGGACATCCAGAAAGACGCTCAATAAAGACACGGAAGATCTAAATGCCACGATCAACCAACTTGACCTCGTAGACATATACAGAACACTCCACCCAACAGCAGCCAAGTATACTTTCCTTTTAGTGCACATGGAACATTCTCTAGAATAGACCACATATTAGATCATAAAGCAAGCCTAACAGAATCCAAAACATCGGAATATTACAAAGCATCTTCTCTGACCACAAAGCCATAGAAGTAGAAATCAATAACAGAAAAATCAGGGAAAAGAAATCAAATACTTGGAAACTGAAAAACACCCTGCTCAAAAATGACTGGGTTGTAGAAGAAATTAAGGATGGGATAAAGAAATTCATAGTGTCCAATGAGAATGAAAACACTTCCTATCAGAACCTTTGGGACACAGTGAAAGCAGTGCTCAGAGGAAAATTTATAGCAATAAATGCACACATACAAATAGAAGGAAGGGTCGAAGTCAAAGAATTATCCTTACAACTTGAACAGAGACAGAGCAACAAAAGAATCCCTCATGCTCCAGAAGAAAGCAAATAATAAAAATTAGAGCAGAATTAAATGACATAGAGAACAGAAAAATAATTGAAAGATTTAACAAGACCAAAAGCTGGTTCTTTGAAAAAATTAACAAAATTGATAAACCATTGGCCAAACTGACAAAAGAAAAACAGGAGAGGAAGCAAATAACCTGAAAAAGAAATGAGATGGGTGATATTACAACAGACCCAACTGAAATTAAAAGAATCATATCAGATTACTGAGAAAAATTATACTCTAACAAATTTGAAAACCTAGAAGAAATAGATGAATTCCTAAGAACACACTACCTACCTAAATTAAACACAAACAGAGTAGAACAACTAAATAAACCCAAACCAAAAGAAGAGATAGAAAAGGCAATTAAAAAACTCCCAACAACAACAAAAAAAGCCCTGGCCTGAATGGCTTCACTGGAGAGTTCTACCAAACTTTTAGAGAAGAGTTAACACCACTACTACTAAAGGTATTTCAGAGCATAGAAAAGGATGGAATACTCACAAACTCATTCTACAAAGCCAGCATAACCCTGATACCAAAACCAGGTGAAAAAAAAAAAAAAGACACCACAAAAAAAGAAAATTACAGACCTATATTATTATCCTTCACAAACTTAGATGTAAAATTCTCAACAAAATTCTAGCCAATAGAATTCAACAACATAAAAAAAAAAAATTCACCATGACCAACCTGGATTCAACCAGGTGTGCAGGGATGGGTCAACATTAGAAAAACAATCAATGTAACCCATCACATAAATAAAACAAAAGAACCACATGATCTTATCAATGGATGCACAAAAGGATTTTACAAAGTTCAACACCATTCATGACAAAAAAAACTCTCAGCAAAATAGGAATAGGAGGAAAATTCCTCAAAATAATAAAGGGCATTTATAGAAAGGCAACAGCCAACATCACCCTAAATGGAGAGAGTCTGAAAGCATTGCCCTTGAGAATGGGAACCAGACAAGGGTGCCCTTTTTCACCACTCTTATTCAACATTGTGCTGGAGGTCCTAGCCAGAGCTATTAGGCTAGATAAAGAAATAAAGGTCATCCAGATTGGTAAGGAAGAAGTAAAAGTATCTCTATTTGCAGATGACATGATCTTATACACAGAAAACCCTAAAGAATCCTCAGGAAAACTACTGAAACTAATAGAAGAGTTCAGCAAAGTATTAGGGTACAAGATAAACATACTAAAATCAGTTGGATTCCTCTACAACAACAAAGAGAACGATGAAGACAAAATCACCAAATCAATAATGTTTACGGTAGCCCCCGAGAATATAAAATACTTAGGAATAAATCTCACCACAGATGCAAAAGACCTATAGAAAGAAACCTAAAGACGCTACCGCAAGAAACCAAAAGAAACCTACATAAGTGTCAAAACATACCTTGCTCATGGGTGGGAAGACTCAACATTGTAAAAATGTCTGTTCTACCAAAAGCGATCTATGGTTACAATGGAATTCCAATCCAAATTCCAAGGGCATTTTTAAATGAGATGGAGAAACAAATCACCAACTTCACATGGAAGGGAAAGAGGCCCCAATAAGTAAAGCATTACTGAAAAAGAAGAACAAACTGGGAGGCCTCACACTACCTGATTTTAGAACATATTATACTGCCACAGTAGTCAAGACATTCTGGTACTGGTACAACAGTTACATAGACCAATGGAACAGAATTGAAAATCCAGAAATAAATCCATCCACATATGAGCAGCTGATATTTGACAAAGGCCCAAACTCCATTAAATGGGGGAAAAGACAGTCTCTCTAACAAATGGTGCTGGCATAATTGGATATCCACCTGAAAAAAAAAATGAAACAAGACCCATACCTCACACCATGCACAAAAACTAACTGAAAATGGATCAAAGACCTAAATATACAATCTAAAATGATAATAAAGATCATGGAAGAAAAAATAGTGACAATGATAGGAGCCCTAATACATGGCATAAACAGTATACAAAACAGTACTAACAATGCACAAACATCAGAAGAGAAACTAGATAACTGGGAGCTCCTAAAAATCAAACATCTATGCTCATCCAAAGGCTTAACCAAAAGAGTAAAAAGATTACCTACAGACTGACAAAAATTTTTAGCTATGACATTCCCGATCAGCGTCTGATCTCTAAAATCTACATGATACTGCAAGAAGTCAACAACAAAAAGAGAAATAACCCAATTAAAAAATTGGCAAAGGGTATGAACAGACACTTCATCAAAGAAGACATTCAGGCAGATAAGAGATACATGAGGAAATGTTCACAATCATTAGCCATTAGAGAAATGCAATTCAAAACTACAGTGAGATTCCAACTCACTCCAACAAGGCTGGCATTAACCCAAAAAACACCAAATAGTAAATGGTGGAGAGGTTGTGGAGAGATGAACACTTATACACTGCTAGTGGGAATGTAAAATGGTACAACCACTTTGGAAATCAATTTGGTGCTTTCTTAAAAAGCTAGAAATAGAAGTACCATGCGATCCAGTAATCCAACTCCTTGGAATATATCCTAGACAAGTAAGAGCCTTTACATGAACAGATATATGCACACCCATGTTCATTGCAGCACTGCTTACAGTAATAAAAAGATGTAAGCAATCAAGGTGCCCATTAATGGATGAATAGATAAATTATGGTATATTCACACAATGGAATACTATGCATTGATAAAGAACAACAATGAATCCGTGAAACTTTTCATAACGTGGAGGAATGTGGAAGGCATTTTGCTGAGTCAAATTAGTCAGTTGCAAAAGGACAAATATTGTATGAGACCACTATTATAAGAACTCAAGAAATAGTTTAAACAGAGAAGGAAATATTCTTTGATGGTTACGAGGGTTGGGAAGGAGAAAAGGAGGGAGTAGTCACTAATTAGATAGTAGACAAAACTATTTTAGGTGAAGGGAAAGACAACACAATACAGGAGAGGTCATCACAACTGGACTAAACCAAAAGCTAAGAAATTTCCTGAAGAAATCAAATGCTTTGAAAGCCAGAGTAGCAGGAATGGGGGCCTGGGCACCATGGTTCATGGGGACAACTAGATCAATTGGCATAATAAAATCTATTAAGAAAACATTCTGCCTCCTACTTTGGAGAGTGGTGTCTGGGTTCTTAAACGCTAGCAAGTGGCCGTCTAAGATGCATCAATTGGTCTCAGCCCATATGTAGCAAAGGAGAATGAAGAACACCAAAGACACAAGGTAATTATGACCCCAAGAGGCAGAAGGGCCACATAAACCAGAGACTACATTAGCCTGAATTCAGAAGAACTAGATGGTGCCTGGCCACAACCCAATGGCTGCCCTGACAGGAAACAACAGAGAAACCCTGAGGGAGCAGGGGAGCAGTGGGATGCAGACCTCAAATTCTTGTAAAAAGACCAGACTTAATGGTCTAACTGAGAGTAGAAGGACCCTGGAGGTCATGGTCCCCAGACCTTCTGTTAGCCCAAGGCTGGTTCCATTCCCAAAACCAACTCTTCAGATAGAGATTGGACTAGACTATAAGATAGAAAATGATACTGGTGAGGCATGAGCTTCTTGGCTCAAGTAGGCACATGAGACTATGTGGGCAGCTCCTGTCTGGAGGGGAGATGAGAAGGCAGAGGGGGACAGAAGCTGGCTGAATGGACACGGGGAATACAGAGTGAAGGAATGTGCTGTCTCATCAGGGGAATTGCAACTAGGAGTACATAGCAAGGTGAATATAAATTTTTGTACGAGAGACTGACTTGGTTTGTAAACTTTCACTTAAAGCACAATCAAAAAAAAATTAAAAAAAATAAAAAAGCAATGTCTGGGGCCCATACTCTCAGGTTTTTCTACTCTGTTAGGCCAGTAAGTCTGGCCTTTTTTGTGAGATAGAATTTCATTCTATGTTTTTCTCCAGCTCTGTCCAGGACCCTCTACTCTGATCCCTGCCTGAGCAGTCAGTGGTGGTAGCTGGGCACCACGTCTTTGTGTTAGACTCAGTCTGGTGGAGGCTGTGGTAGCTGTGGTCCATTAGTCCTTTGGACTAATGTTTCCCTTGTATGTTTGGTTTTCTTCATTATCCTTGTTCCAGTGGGCTGAAACCTGTGGAGTATCTTAGATGGCCACTCACAAGCATTTAAGACCCCAGATGTTACTTACCAAAGCAGAAACCAAAACCAAACCAAACCTACTGTCGTTGAGTCGATTCCGACTCATTGTGACCCTATATGACAGAGTAGAACTGCTCCATAGTTTCCAAGGAGCGCCGGGTGGATTCAAACTGCCAACCTTTTGGTTAACCACCACGCCAGCATATTTTCCCACCAAAGTAGAAGGTAGAACATTTTCTTTATAAACTGTGTTATGCCAATAGAGCTAGATGTTCTCTGGTCCCCAAAGCCCTCAGCCCAGCATTTAGTTCCCTCAGGGGGTTTGGATGTGTCTATGGCGCTTCCTTGACCTTGCCAAGGATGGCTGTAAATTGTTATAGAAGTTGTAAATTGTTCTTCCTCGGAATGACTGGTGGGTTTGAACTGCCAAACTTTCAGTTAGCAGCTGAGCCCTTTAACCACTGTGCTACCAGGGTTCCTTCATTTACCCTCAGGTAGAGTATTTATTAATCGGTTTCTTCAGATATTTGACTTCAATACACCTTGCTCCTGGCTGATTGATGACATTTCTTGTTAATGAGAATGCTGCGTGGATAACAAAGGTGTTCTTTCTCTTTGTGTTCTCAGGGCCACAATCAGCCTGCTCTAACAACTGAAGGGTTTTTAAAAACCCTTTGTGGGTGGATAGAATCACTTTCAGCCTGTAATCTGAGCTGAAAATACATTTTCTATCTTGAAGAGTCATTTCCTATTTGGCATCCTGGCATAAAATGCCCCCCTCCACCAATCTTACAATGCCATGACACTTTCTGTGTTACGCTAGTAGTTTATGGTCATTGTTGTTTATCCGTCTCACACTGAAAGCATGTGTGCTACATAAACATAAGCAAAGCAAAGATGAAATTTGGGACATACTGGACGAATAGCATTAAAACATCAGAGGTGTTGCCTGTAGCTCAGAAAGAAGCACATTTCATTTCAATACAGATGTGAAACTAAATATTTTGCTTATAATGGAGTTAGATTTGAAACTTCTCTACAGTAGGAGATGAGGGTCACACAAGTGCTAATTATTGCATTAACATGTTGTAGCCAACCAAATGACGGAACATCCTTTGCTGTTTTCCTGCCTGTGTGCCCCCTCATGAAGAAAGATGTACCCAGTAACTCAGTCTCAGAGTGTGTGGCTTAAAGCCTTAGTGAGTGGTTAGTCTGCTCTGATCGTCATGTCCCAAGACCTCAGTTGTGGCCTGTGATCTGCTGCTGAGCCAGTTCCCCCTTAATCTGCACAATTGACTGGATCTAATTGTAAAGCTTTACATTTTTCTGAGGTGTATTTCATTGTGTTTGGTTTTATGCCATCATATTTTAAAATACATCTTGCTATCCAAATATTCAAAATTAGTGTTTTTTTAGGTGTGATGACATATGGTTGTATTATTTTAATTGAACTTTTCATTGAGATAATTGTAGATTCACATGTGGTTTGTAAGAAATAATAGAGCCCTTGTACACTTTGCCCAATTTTCCCCAAAAGTGGTATTGAGAATAGTATAATATCAAAACCAGGATATTGACATCATTAATATAATATATCCATCTTAAATTTCCCCAATTTTACTTGTATTCATATGTGTTTGTGTGTGTGTTCATGTATCTACTACAGTTAAGATACTAAACAAATCCATCAGTACAACTATCCCTCCTGTTGTCTTTTTATAACCACATACATCTCCCTGCTGCTTCCCAACCCCACTCCCATTGCTAATCCCTGGCAACCACATTCAAAAAATGTTGTATAACGTAATCATACGGTATGTAGCCTTTTGGGATTAAGTCATAATGGAGTTAGATTTGAAACTTCTCTATAGTAGGAGATGAGGGTCACACAAGTGCTAATTAACTTTTGTTACTCAGCATAATTTCTTGGAGATTCATGCAAGCCGCTCCATTTTTATTGCTGAGTAATAGTATTCCACAGCATGGATTTTGTTTAACCATTCACCTGTTGAAGAACATCCGAGCTGATTCCAGTTTGGGTATTATAAATAAAGCTGCTATGAACATTCGTGGGCAGATTTTGTGTGATATAAGTTTTCATTTCTTTGGGATAAAAGCCCAAAAGTGCAATTGCTGGATTGTATGGAAAATGTGTGTTTAATTTTACGAGAAACTGCCAAACTGTTTTCCAGAGTGGCTATACCATTTTATACCCCCATTAACAATGTATGGAGTAATTCCATTTCTTTGCATCCTCGCCAACATTTGGTGTTGTCACTCTTATTTAAGGCATTCTGTTAAGTGTATAGTGACATCTCATTTTGGTTTTAATTTTGCATTTTCCTAATAGCTAAAGATATTGAACATGTTTTCATGTGCTCATTTGCCATCTGTGTATCCTCTTCACTGAAATGTCTCTTTATGTCTTGCGCATTTTCTAATTGGATTCTACACTTTTTTACTGTTGAGCTTGGAGAGTACTTTTATCTTAGATGCAAATCCTTTGTCAGATAACGTGGTGTGCAAACATTTTCTCCCAGTCTGTAGCTTACCTTCTCATCCTCTTAATAGGGTCTTTCAGAGAGCAAAAATTTCTAATTTTGATGAAGTCCAGGTTATCAATATTTCCTTTTATGAATCTTGCTTTTGATGTTAACTCTAAGAACTCTGCCTAGCTCTGAAAATTTTCACCCTATATTTCCTTCTTAAAGTTTTATATTTTTTAATTCCACATCAAGTCTATGATCCATTTTGAGTTAATGCTTGCATACGGTGTGAGTTTAGGTTGAGGGTCATTTTTGTTTGTTTTTGCCTACTAATATCCAATTGCTCCAGTATTATTTGTTGAAAAACCTACCCTTCCTCCACTGAACTGACTTTAGCATAAAAATCAGCTGACCATGTTCATGTAGTATATTTCTGTGATCTCTGTTATGTTGCATTGATCTCTGTGTGTATCACTTTGCCAATACTACAGTCTTGATTATGTCAGTCTTGGAATTTAGAAGACTGATTCCATCCACGTTAGTCTTCTTTTTCAAAATTGTTTTAGCTATTCTAGTTTATTTATCTTTTCATATGTATTTCAGAAAAAGCTTATCTATATCTACAAAAAACCTTGCTGGGATCTTGAAAGGAATTGCATTAAACCTTTGTATCAATTTGGGGACAATTTACATCTTTGCTGTGTTGAGTCTTCCAATCCATGAACACAGTATGCCTATTTATTTAGATATTTGATTTCTTTCACCAGCACTGTGTAGTTGTCAATACACAAGTTCTGTATATGTTTTGTTAGATTTACACTTAAGTATTTTATTCTTTTCAGTAATTGTTAATGGTATTGTATTTTAGATTTGTGTACATGTGTTTATTACTAGTTTATAGATATACAATTAATTTTTTATATTTATCCTGTGTCCTGTGATCTTGCTGAACCCATTTAATCATTTCCAGGAGTTTTTTGTAGATTTCTTGGTGCCGTGGTTTGTAGACATGTCATCTGCAAATAGGGACAGTTTTATTTTTTCCTTCCCAATCTATGTGCCTTTTTACTTCTTTTTCTTGCCTTACTGCACTGACTAGAACTTCAAGTACTATGTTGAAATAAGAATGGTAAGAGTGGACATCCTTGCCTTATTCCCAATCTTAAAGGGAAAACATTCAGTTTTTCACCATCAAGTATGATGATAGCTATAGGATTTTTGTAGATGTGTTTTGTTTTCTCAAGTTGAGGTAATTCTCCTCTATTCTTAACTTTCTCAGAGGGTTTTTTTAAATCATAAAATGATTTAAAAAAAAAAAAAACCTGTTGCCGAGTCGATTGTGTAAAATGATTTTTTTCCATGTCAATTGATTTGAACATATGATTTTTTTCTTTAACTCGCTTATATGGTGGGTTATATTAATTGATTTTCAAAAGTTGAACCAGCTTTGCATACCTGGAATAAATCTCACTTGGTCATTGTCTTAGTCATCTAGTGCTGCTATAACAGAAATACTGCAAGTGGATGGCTTTAACAAAGAGATTATTCTCTCACAGTCCATTAGGCTAGAAGTCTGAATCCAGGGGAAGGCTTTCTCTCTCTGTTGACTCTGGAGAAAGGTCCTTGTCATCAGTCTTCCCTTAGTTTAGGAGCATCTCAGCGCAGGAATCTCAGGTCCAAAGGACGTGCTCTGCTCCTGGTGCTGCTTTCTTGGTGGTATGAGGTCTCCACCTCTCTGCTTGCTTCATTTTCCTTTTTATCTCTTGAGAGGTAAAAGATGGTGCAGGCCACACCCCAGGGAAACTCCCTTTACATTGGATCAGGAAGGTGACCTGGGTAAAAAAAAAAAAAAGGTATTACAATTCCACCCTAATCCTCTATAACATAAAATTACAATCACAAAATGGAGGACAACCACACAATACTGGGAATCATGGCCCAGCCAAACTGATACACACATTTTTGGGGAGACATAATTCAGTCCATGACAGTCATGGTGTATAAGTCCTTTTATGCATTGTTGGATCCGGTTTGCTAATATTTTGAAGATTTTTGTGTCTAAGTTAATGAGAGATAACGGTCTGTAGTTTTATTTTATATTTTATAATGACGTGATAAAATAAGTTCAAAAGTGTTCCCCTCTCTTCCACTTCCTGGAAGATATTGTGAATTGGTGTTAATTCTTTTTTAAATGTTTGGTAGAATTCTCCGAATTCTACAAGGTGAAACCAAATTTTACCAATGAAAACATCTTGGCCTGAAGATTTGTTTTTGGTAGCTTTTCAGTTTCTTTAATGGTTATAGGACTATTCAGATTATCTATTTCATCATGGGTGAATTTTGGTAGTTTGTGGTTTTTGAAGAATTGATCCCTTCTTCTAAGTTATTCAGCTTATGAGTATAAAGTTATTCTTAGATTTTCTTTATATCTTTTTAATGGCTGAAGGATTTATGATGATATTCCCTATTTCCTTCCTGATACTGATTTGTTTCTTCTCTCTTTTTGTTTTTGTCAGTCTTGCTAGAGGCTTATCAGTTTTATTTTGAAGAACTAGTTCTTTGTTTCATTAATTTTCTATATTGTTTTCCTATTTCACTGATTTATTCTTTCTGTTTGGTTTGGGTTTATTTTGCTCTTCTTTTATTAGGTTCTTGAGGTATGAACTTAGATTGCTGATTTGAGACCTTTCCTCATTTCTAATGTTGATATTTAGTACCTTAAATATCCCTTTCAGCACTGCTTTAGATAGTTTTTTGACATGTTATGTTTTCATTTTCATTCAGCTTGACGTATTTTTTAAAATTTTCTTTGAGGTACCCTCTTTGACCCATGGGTTATTTAGATGTGTAGTGTTTAATTTTTATGTATTTAGAGATTTTCCTATTGTCTTTGTTATTGATTTCTAGTTTTATTCCATTATGGCCAAAGAACATACTCTATATGATTTCTATTCTAAATTTGTTGAGATGTGTTTTATGGCTATGGTTCTATTTTGAAAAGTCTAATAATATGTCCCCCCATGTGTCTGTCAGTTTCTCATACTGTGGAGGCTTATGTGTTGCTGTGATGCTGGGAGCTACGCCACTGGTATTCAGATACCAGCAGGGTCACCCAAGGAGGACAGGTTTCAGCTGAGCTTCCAGACTAAGACTAGGAAGAATGATCTGGCGATCTACTTCTGAAAAGAATTAGCCAATGAAAACCTTATAAAAAGTAGTGTGACATTGTCTGATATAGTGCCAGAAGATGAGCTCCCCAGGTTAGAAGGCACTCAAAAGATGACTGGGGAAGAACTGCCTCCTCAAGTAGAGTTGACCTTAATGATGTGGGTGGGGTTAAGCTTTCAAGACCTTCATTTGCTGATGTGGCAGGACTCAAAATGAGAAGAAACAGCTGCAAACATCCATTAATAATCGGAACCTGGTATGTACAAAGTATGAATCTAGGAAAACTGGAAATAGTCAAAAATGAAATGGGACTCATAAACATCAATATCCTAGGCATTACTGAGCTGAAATGGACTGGTATTGGCCATTTTGAATTGGACAATCATATAGTCTGCTATGCTAGGAATGACAACTTGAAAAGGAACGATATTGCATTCATCGTCAAAAAGAACATTTCAAGATCTATCCTGAAGTACAAAGCTGTCAGTGATAGGACAATATCCATATGCCTACAAGTAAAACCAGTTAATACAACTATTATTCAAATTTATGCACCAACCACTAAGGCCAAAGATGAAGAAACTGAAGATTTTTACCACCTTTTGTAGTCTGAAATTGATAGAACATGCAATCAGGATGCATTGATAATTACTGGTGATTGGAATGTGAAAGTTGGAAAAAAAGAAGAAGGACAAGTAGTTGGAAAATACGGCCTTAGTGATAAAAATGATGCCAGGGATCACGATTGACTTTTGCAAGACCAATGACTTCTTCATTGCAAATACCTGTTTTCACCAACATAAATGGCAACTATACACATGGACCTCGCCAGATGGAACACACAGGAATCAAATTGACTACATCTATGGAAAGAGACGATGGAAAAACTCGATATCATCAGTCAGAACAATGCCAGGGTCCGACTGTGCAACAGACCGTCAATTGCTCATATGCAAGTTCAAGTTGAAACTGAGGGAAATCAGAGCAAGCCCACAAGAGCCAAAGTACAACTTTGAGTATCTGTCACCTGAATTTAGAGACCATCTCAAGAATAGAGTTGATGCGTTGAACACTAATGACTAAAGACCAGATGAGTTGTGGAATGACATCAAGGACATCATACATGAAGAAAGCAAGAGGTCATTGAAAAGACAGGAAAGAAAGAAAAGGCCAGGATGGATGTCAGAGGAGACTCTGAAACTTGCTCTTGAACATTGAGCAGCTAAAGCAAAGGGAAGAAATGATGAAGTAAAAGAACTGAAGAGAAGATTTCAAAGGGCAGCTCGAGAAGACAAAGTAGGGTATTATTATGACATGTGCAAAGAGTTGGAGATAGAAAACCCAAAGAGAAGAACGTGCTCAACATCTCTCAACCTGAAAGAACTGAAGAAAAAATGCAAGCCTTGAGTTGCAACAGTGAAGGTGGAAGGAATACACAGAGTCATTATACCATTTCAAGAGGAAGCATATGATCAGGAACCGATGGTACTGAAGGAAGAAGTCCAAGCTGCACTGAAGGCACCACTGAAAAACAAGGCTCCAGGAATTGACGGAATATCAGTTGAGATGTTTCAGCAAATGGATGCAGTGCTGAAAGTGCTCACTCATCTATGCCAAGAAATTTGGAAGACAGCTACCTGGCCAACTGACTGGAAGAGATCCATGTTTATGTCTGTTGCCAAGAAAGGTGATCCAAATAAATGTGGAAATTATCGAACAATACCATTAATATCACAAGCAAGTAAAATTTTGCTGAAGATCATTCAAAAGCGGCTG
Source organism: Loxodonta africana (assembly GCF_030014295.1). Classification (NCBI taxonomy): domain Eukaryota; kingdom Metazoa; phylum Chordata; class Mammalia; order Proboscidea; family Elephantidae; genus Loxodonta; species Loxodonta africana. The sequence continues at coordinate 41,186,550 of NC_087367.1, read as the reverse complement.
CAGCAGTATACAGACAGGGAACTGCCAGAAATTCAGGCCAGATTCAGAAGAGGACGTGGAACCAGGGATAGATTTGATGTCAGATGGATCCTGGTTGAAAGCAGAGAATACCAGAAAGATGTTTACCTGTGTTTTACCGACTATGCAAAGGCATTTGACTGTGTGGATCATAACAAATTATGCATAACACTGTGAAGGATGGGAACTCCAGAACACTTAATTGTGCTCATGAAGAACCTGTACATAGACCAAGAGGCAGTTGTTCAAAGGAACAAGGGGATACTGAGTGGTTTAAAGTCAGGAGAGGTGTGCATCAGGGTTTTATCCTTTCACCATATCTGTTCATCTGTGTGCTGAGCAAACAATCCGAAATGTTGGACTCTAGAAGAAGAACAGGGAATCAGGATTGGAGGAAGACTCATTATCAACTTACTTTATGCTTGCTTGCTGAAAGTGAAGAGGACTTGAAGCACTTAGTGATGAAGATCAAAGACCACAGCCTGTATTATGGATTACACCTCAACATAAAGAAAACAAAAATTGTTACAACTGGGCCAATAAGCCACATGATGATAAATGAAGAAAAGATTGGATTACACCTCAACATAAAGAAAACAAAAATCATTACAACTGGGCCAATAAGCCACATCATGATAAATGAAGAAAAGATTGAAGTTGTCAAGGATTTCATTTTATTTGGATTCACAATCAACACCCATGGAAGCAGCAGTCAAGAAATCAAAAGACTCATTGCATTGGGCAAATCTGCTGCAAAGGACCTCTTGAAAGTGTTCAAAAGCAAAGACATCACCTTGAAATCTAAGGTACACCTGACCCAAGCCATGATATTTTCAATAGCAGCATATGCATGTGAAACCTGGACAATCAATAAGGAAGATTGAAGAAGAATTGATGCCTTTGAATTGTGTTGGTGAAGAATATTGAATATACCACGGACTGCCAAAAGAACCAACAGATCTGTCTTAGGAGAAGTACAACCACCGTGCTCCTTAGAAGCAAGGATGGCAAGACTGTGTCTTACGTACTTTGGACATGTTGTCAGAAGGGATTAGTCCCTGGAGAAGGACATTATGCTTGGTAAAGTACAAGGTCAGCAGAAAAAAGTAAGACCCTCAGCGAGATGGATTGACACAGCGGCTACAAAAATGGGCTCAAACATAACAATGATTGTAAGAATGGTGCAGGACTGGGCAGCATTTCGTTCTGTGGTACATAGGGTCACTATGCATTAGAACCGATTTGAGGGCACCAACAACATGACAGGGATTTTCTTCAAAACAATCCAGGGTCTCTACTCATTAGGAGCAACAGAGAAAGAAGGAAATAAAAGTCTCAGAAAAAAAAACCTAGTTTACACAGCTATTAACCTATGCCCACCACAGCCTCATCTACCCTGAAACCAGAAGAATTAGATGGTGCCCTGGCTACCGCTACCTACCATTCTGACCAGGGCCACAATAGATGGATCCTGATAGAATGGGAGAAAATTGTAGGACAAAACTCAAATTCTTAAAAAGTCCAGACTGCCGACATTTTGGTTAGCAGCTGAGCTCTTAACCATTGTGCTACCAGGGTTCCTATGGGCACATATACCTGTTGCCGTGGAGTCAATTCTGACTCATAGCCACCCCATAGGGTTTCCAAGGAGTGGCTGGTGGATCTGAACTGCTGATCTTTTGGTTAAGAGCCAAGCTCTTAACCACTTTGCCGCCAGAGCACATAAAGATTCTTATATTAGCCTGTTTACTTTTGAATATGCTTGAAATTTTTATAATTCAAAGTTAAAAAAAAAAAAAGAGGGACATATACTGCCCTGTCTACCTCCCCAGTCTCAGCCCAGCCCCCATAGCATGGAACTCCTTAAAGTACCAGACTGTGGGTAATGGCCCTGATCAGTTACCCATTTGGGGTGGCTTGAGGAAAGGTAGGATAGCACCAACGTCTCTCTTACAGGATTTGTGCCTGTTGTTTTATATGTATGGCTATGATGGTCCTCACCACAGCCCTGCAAGGGAGGAATCAGATATCTGAAGTGGGATGGGAAGGTGGCAGAGTGGGGGAGCAGAGAGTATGCCACAGAGCTTGAAGAAATTAGGGGCCAAGGAAGTTTCAGTAAATAAAAAATAACTCATGGAAAGGAAGGAGGCAAATTGTCCTGTGTTCCAGGCCCCACTCGGGAGACGTGATGCCAAGTTCAAGGCTGGAGGAGAGCAGCTGGGGAAGCAAACCGAGTTTGGTACCCGGAGGAGTGATAGTGGAGAGAATCTTTGGTGTTTGCAGGTAGGAGGGAGCGGGAGAGGAAGGAACTAGCAATTTGGCTTTAGCAGCTCCCTTAGCTGACTTGAAAGGGAAAGGGGTAGAGAGATTGTAACCAGGTGTGGAATGAGCTGGAAGAGAAAAAAACAGAGGATTCAAGACTCTCAGCCGAGGCCTGTGGGATCAGAAAAAGGGCCGGGCTCTTTGGTTGCTCTGCATGCCTTGACTGGGCTTGGTGTCTGGTCAGAAGCCAGGGTCCCTCATGCTTTAATAGCTTCACACTTCCCAAACAGCTGCTTGAGAGAAATGTTTGGCATACTTTACTAGAGGAAGGATGTCAGGGAGGCCCATACCCCATCCTCCCATGCTACGCCACCCTTTCAGCTGGCCCTTTTCCTTTCCATCCTTTGGGTAATTGTGAGGTTAGGGGTGGGGAAGGCAGGAAGCCTCCCTTGTGGGTGCCCCAGGTGTTTCCTCATATGCAGGCTTACAGATGCTGAAGGAAAAATGGAGGTAGTCACCAAGGTCCTACATTGAAGAAGAGGCAGGGGAGTCAGAAAAGGTATCTCCAGCAGTCCCTCATCCCCTCAAGGTTGCAGGGCCTGATAATGAGCAGCAGGTGCCAATTTGGAAACAGACTTGGAGATGAAAGGCCCTAGGCGAGGGCCCCAGCTCCACAACACAGGGTGCTGTCGATGTTATCGCTGTGACAGTAACAGCAAAGGGAGGCAGGTGTTGAGCATTAGAAGAGGAACATGTGAACAAGGAAAGAGAAGAACCATGGAGAGGGGCCAGACTGCCCCCTGGGGCTGGTTGGGAGGATGACCCCAGGGCTACCCAAAGTCCTCGGGAGAGTAGATTTGGCTTCACAGGCCTCTTTCATTCTGTGTTCAAACCGTAGACCTATTATGTGCATGCTCTGGACACAATGTGTGCACCTATGAGGCAGATGCCTGTGCTCCGGGTTGGCTCAGGGGCCTGCAGTCTTCCCAGGTGGAGTCTCTGAAATGGCTTGGTGCCCTTTTTGACTGTGCTCCCTCCACAGCAGACCTGAGCCTGCACCTCCCAGCTGGAAGCTGATGCCCCATTCAGCCTTGTTGGGAGACATGAAGGAAATGTGTTTTAGTACCTGAGGATGGCAGTAGAAGGAGAGAGAGATGATGAGAAGCTGGCAGGAGCCTGCGTGGGGTGGGAGGCTCAGGTTTATGCAACTTGCTTAAAGTCACATAGTAAGTGGCAGAGTCAAGGCCTGGGTGCAGGTCATCTAACATAAGAGTCATAAACAATGTGCCTCAGTTTCCTCATTAGTGCAACAGAGAGAATAATAGCCCTTACCTCCCAGCATGGTTAAAAGGATGAAATGAGGTAATTGTGTAACGATTTAGCCCATCGTCTAGATAGAACATGGTAAGTGCTCGATAAATATTAGCAGCTATTGTTTTTTTTTTCTTAAATTATTAATGTTAATACGCCATTGCTTTATCACACCAAAGTCAGAATTACAATGAGGATGGTAACAAAATTTAGCTTAGCACATGTGTGTTGGAACTAGGGCTATTGCTGGTTCATAAACATGTGAAGCCTTTCATTAGACACTAATCTGAAGTTGTGACATTCCCTCAATCTGAGCTCATCTGTCAGCCTGTCTGCCTCTCCATCACAGATGGAGTGGCTGTTCTTCCTGCCCCTCAGGACCTCTCTGTACACTCAACCAACATGAAGCATCTCTTGACATGGAGCCCTGTGATTGTGCCTGAAGAAACAATACACTATTCTGTTGAGTACCAGGGGTAAGTTTTATTTTTTTTAATTGCACTCCCTTAGATAACAGTTGGTTACTGGAGGCACAGCCCACATCCTGGGCTCAGGGAGGCTTTGCGAACCCAGGGATAGAATATCTCCAATGATGTGCACCCTCTCTATGGGCATTGGGAGAGTTGAAGAGGCATAGGAAATTGTTCCCTAGATTTGACAATGACCTCTCCGGGAACAGAAATGTTTATAAACACATTTTGATGGAGATTCTTTTCAACAGTGAGTCAGCTGTCCAATGCTAAAGAAAATCTTAAGAGATGAGTTTGGCTCTCACTTGAGATGGCGGCATCATTGGAAACTCAGATACTTTTGTAGTGGGGGGAAGTCCATTTTCCTATGTGTTTGCACCTAGGAGCCAAAACAAACCATGTGACCCTAAAGTCAGCTGGTCCCAAGGCCAGGTGGGCTTGATTCTTCTCCAGGTTTCTAGGCTCTTGAAGCTATTAGAGAGTGACAGGGACACAAAATATGCTCCGTATATTTCATTAATGATAAATACAAACTGAGGATCTGTGTGTGTAGGCATTCTTCTGGGCTTAGAGGTACAGCAGACAAGGTTCCTGGATACAGGGAGCTTACATCTAAAGGAGGAGACAAACACAAACAGATACAGAAATAAATACACGAGATCTGCATTGTCTTGTGTGGCAGTCACTTTAACTAATGTAAATTAATTAAAATAAAATAGTTTTGTTCCCAGACACATTTGCCACATTTCAAGTGCTCAGTAGCTACATATGGCTAGTGGCTACCATATTGGACAAAGCAGGTATAGAACATTTCTGTCACCATAGAAAATTCTTTTGGGCACCACTGCTCTAGATTAATTTCTGATAGTGATCAGTGCTAGCAAGAAGCTAAAGGGTGATGTGACAGAGAGTTGACTCTGTGACTCCTTAACATTGTGTGGTCAGGGAAGTTCTCTCTGAAGAGGCTATATTTCAGCTGATATCTGAAGGACAGGAGGAGACAACCTAGTGAACAATGAGAGCAGAGCATTTGAGACAGAGTGAACAGCTAATGCAAAGGTCCTAAGGCAAAAAAAGACCAGCATGTTGGAGGCATGGTGAGGAGGCTAGTGTGACAGGAACATTGTGCTTAGGGGAAAGGTGGGAGAGGAGGCCAGAGCCTTGCAGGCCATGGGAAAGAGTTCAGACTCCAGTCTAATTGCTGTGGGAAGCCATTAAGGAGAGAAATGCCATATCTGCTGAGTGCTGAATGGTTTGAAAAATGACAGGTGTGGAAGCTGGGAGGCCAGGTCAGACATCACAGCAAGGCAAGGGATGATGGTGGCCGACATTAAGGTGGTGGCAATGGAGATGGAGAAACCTGGATGGATCAATGTTTACGCCTAGGTTTTCCTAGTCTGGTAATGGTAAGTATAAGGAAGAATGAATAGTTAGAGAGTGGAGGAAGTGGTGTGCAGCGTAAATGATTATTTTGCTGAACCTCCCAAAGTAGGAGAATGAAGGCAGTTTCTTACAACCATCATTGAGGCTGGGTAGAAGGGGCTGATGTGATGCTGTGTTTTCTTCTTCTTGGTCAGGGAGTACGAGAGCTTGTACCTGAGCCACCTTTGGATCCCCAGCCACTGGTGCTCACCCACCAAAAGTACTGAGTGTGACATCACTGATGACATCACTGCCACTGTGTGGTACAACCTCCGAGTCAGAGCCACACTGGGCTCACAGACCTCAGCCTGGAGCACCCTGGAGCACCCCTTTAATCGAAACTCAAGTATGTCACTTTTCTTCTTACTCTTCCCACTTCCTTCCACCCCCTAACCCTCCTTCAGAACCATGTTGACCCAGATTTTCCAGACTCTCTTTAGCTTCAAAATAATCTTGCAAAGCCAGAGTATTGTGAACACAAATAACCCTAACTTGTACATTTTAAAAGTTGTCAACTGCTTTCCTCATGTCTTCCAACTTTGGAAGTCATTTCTGACTGTCTCTGTCGGGGTCTGTAGCAGGGACACTGACATTGGGAACATGGAAGGAAAGTTGCTCTTGAAGTGGGGAAACAGGTCTAGGACTGCTTCTTTCTACCCTGATAAGACTCAATGAATCTTATCCTGCCTCCCATCTGGGGTCCTCATTAGCCCCATGTTCACTGTCTACATGAGCAGCCTCTTTGTGCAAAATGATCTATACATTTAACAGAGCCACCAAAAACAGTTGTCCGTCTATGGCCATTGGGAAATAAATAGCTTTTCTATTGCAATAGAATCTGGAAAAAGGTTGACAAAAAAGTAAGGAAGAATCTGGAGACATGGTCAAATATGGCAGAGCAGGAGCAATGGCCAGTGTGTAACAGGGTGTGCAGGAGGTAGGGAAGCAGCTAGTCATGTGGAGAACAGCTATGCTGTGAAGCTTGATCAAGTCAATACCGGGGAGCTATGGAAGGAGAGAGGGTCTAGGCCAGGTCTATTTCACAGGGCAATCATCCTGGCTGCTATCTGGAAAGTCAACTGGAGTAAGACAAGCCTGGGTGGCAGGGGAAGAGTGAGGAGGGGATTGCAACACTGCAGCTGGGCCAAGATGGGTCCTGATCCCAGGAGTTGGTGAGGGTAGAGAAAGGAGAGAACAAATTTCAGAGACGTGGCTGAGTTAGAAAGATGAGAGATTGGGGACCAGCTATCAGGAGATGCAGTAGTATAGCTAATGATGATGTCCAGCCTCTGACTGGGGTTGGTGAGAATGTCATTCAAGGCAGAGAACCCAGGAGGAGCAACAGGTCTTGGGGAAAAGGAGCTGCCCTTGGCTTTGGGCTATTTGAGATTGAGGTTCCTGCAAGATATCATGTCACGGATATGGAAATTAGGCCTTAGGACTCAGATTAAGACCAGACACACAACACAAAGTTAGTAATTGAAGGCTTGGGAGCAGATGAGATTGTTCAGGGACAAGACATGGAGGAAAATGAGAACCGAGGACAAGGTGCTGGAAAACCTCAGGATTTAAAAAGTAGGTGGAAGGAAGGATACCAGTGGGAGGCTTGGCAGGTAGGAGGACATGGAGGGGAGAAGAACTGCCAATAGGCCCAAGGGGAAGGGCCTGAAGGAGGCCCCTCATTGGGCCCTTGAGAAAGGAGTTTCACGGAATGGTGGGGGTGGTGCTCAGGCTGCAGGGTGGAGGATTGAGTGGAGGTGGAAAGAAGCAAGGCAGTTCCTTCTCTGAGACAGGCATGGGTGAGAACACGACCACTTTGGAGCTTCAGGAAAGGCAAGGGCAGGACCTTCGATGGCCTTTGTTTTCTTATTGTGCCAGGAGAAGATCCTCCCCTGGGAGTGGAGGTAGAGCAAGGTTTTGGGCAGCATCTGCAATGATGAAATCAGTAAAAGGTTACTGAGGAGTATATGAGATTGGATGAAAACTGGGGGTGGCCCAAGCTGGACGGGGCTGAGGAAGGTGAAGGTAGACTTGAAGGGCAAGTAGGCATCTCTGAAGGCAGACAGATCTGGTACAAATCCCAGCTTAGCCATATGAGAGCTGGGTCCCAGCCTCATCATCTGTAAAAGGGGCAATGGTCCTGCCTCACTGGATGGCTGTGAGAATTACATGAGATGATATACAGAAAATGATCAAGGTAGTGCTGTCCTATCATAATCACTAAACTATTCGTAGGTATTATTATTGCCCTTAGGGATGCCAGAATTGAAAGCCTGAGAGATGAGGAGCGATGGGGGGAAGTAGGAATAGGATCAATTGTCCCCCAAAAGTATGTGTCCACTTGGCTAGGCCATGATTCCCAGTATTGTGTAATTGTCCTCCATTTTGTGATCTGATGTAATTGTCCTTTATTTTGTGGTATTGTATAATTACCCTGCATTTTATGTGTTGTAAATCCTAAGCCTCTATATGTTAATGAGGCAGGATTAGTATGGGGTATATCTTGAGTCACACCCTTACTAAAGTCACTGCCTGACTTAGGTCACACCCTTGCTTGAGTCACACTTTCTTTTTCACAAGAGATAAAAGGAGAGAGAAGTGAGCAGAGAGATTAGGGACCACCAAGAAAGAAGAGCTGGCAGTGGAGGGTGTCCTTTGGACCTGAAGTCCCTGTGCTGAGAACCTCCTAGACCCAGCGAAAGATTGATGCCAAGACACATGGAAATCTCCAAGGAATGCCAGGCCCACAGATGTTGAATGGACAGGAGACAAGGATTTTTCCCTAGAACTGACAGAGTAAGAAAGCCTTCCCCTAGAGCTGGCATCCTGAATTCAGATTTCTAGCCTCCTAAATTATTAGAGAATACATTTCTTTTTGTTAAAGCCATCTACTTGTGGTATTTCTGTGGTTAAAGCACTTGGCTGCTAACCGAAAGGACAGTGGTTCGAGTCAACCAGTAGCTCCATGGGAGGAGGATGTGGCAGTCTGCTTGCATAAAGACTTACAGCCTGGAAAAGTCTATGGAGCAGTTCTACTATGTCCTATAGAGTCACTAAGAGTCAGAATTGACTTGATGGCAGTGGGTTTTAGATACCTAAGACAGATACCAATTAAAGAATATCGTGCAGAATGCAGGCTCCTCTGCCCAGGCTCCTTTCCCCAGGCCCTCAGATGCTGGGGAAATGCCCATGAAGTGGTGGGATCCCAGTGCTGGGTACCAGGAGAGCCTCAGGGGGACGAGAGGGCACTGAAGATCTGCCTGCAGTGCCCATGCAGCACCCAGCACCACCCTTTGGGTCTAGGGAGCATGGTACCCCAGTCAAGACCATTGCTGGGGGCTGGCAGCTGTTGCTGAAAAGGAAGACCTGGGCTAGATGGAGATGAGGGAGCGTCTATGTGGGTAGAGGTGCACAGTAACAACTTGTGCATAAGAAGGACTGCGTAAACCTTAAAAAGACTGCAGGAGGAGTGGGGAACAGGAGTCTCTGCACCTGCATCAGAAGGCAGGAAATGTGGAGGTAGAGTTAGCAACTGGGTGGGATAGAAATTCTTAAGGACATTAAGTCTGTTCATTTGCATTTGGAAAAGGCCACCCAACTTCTCTCCAGACCTGTGAAAAATCCTGTTTTAAGTGTCTCTCGAGAAGCACTTCCTACTCTTAAAAGGAAGCCGTGTTGAGAGCAGAGGTTCTCAATCTTCAGTGTACATTGGAGTTACCTTAAAAACCCATTGCTGCTGAGTCGATTCCAACTCATAGTGACACTATATGACAGAGTAGAACTGCCCCATAGAGTTTCCAAGGAGCGCCTGGTGGATTTGAACTGCCGACCCTTGGGTTAGCAGCTGTAGCACTTAGCCACTACACCACCAGGGTTTCCACTACGCCACCAGTTACCTTAAACCAAAAACCAAACCCAGTGCCATCAAGTCGATTCCGACTCATAGCGACCCTATAGGACAGAGTAGAACTGCCCGATAGAGTTTCCAAGGAGTGCCTGGTGGATTCGAACTGCCAACCCTTTGGTTAGCAGCCGTAGCACTTAACCACTACTCCACCAGGGTTTCCCCAGTTACCTTAAAAAAAAAAAAAAATTTTTTTTTTTTAGGAGCTTTAAATTCCACTGATGTCTTGTACCCACCCCCAGTCTGATTTAAATAATCTGTGTGTGATTTTTTTTTTGGGGGGGGTGTGTGACTTGCTTATTGGGAGTTAAAAAAAATCTCCCAGGTTATTCTCATCTACATCTGTGGTCGAGTTCCAGTACTACAGAGACTAAACCAGGACTTCAAATTGGTTCTTTTCAGGTTCAACTCCCTGCTGAGAATTAGCATTTCTAACAAGTTCCCTGCTTATAATTTGCATTTCTAAAAAGTTCCTTAACTTCCTGGGAATTTGTTAGAAATGCAAATTATCAGCAGGGGATCAAACCAGAAAGAATTGGTTCAAAACCCTGGATTAAACGCCCCACACAGGGGAGGCTAGAAACATAGACATAAATGGGCTCAAATTCTGGCCATTAACTGTGTACTCTGGGGAGTCCCTTAACGTTCTCTGAGGCTCAGTTACATCATGTGTACAACAGGAATGACATTTACCTCATTAAGCATGCTGGGGGTGGGGGCGGGGATTAAATGAGATAAGTCTGTAGAGTGCATAGTACAGAGGTTCCTACCCCAACACTGTCTTATAGTCTCTGAACTGAAGCTTTAGATAATTTTCCTAGATGGCAGTGGGAGTCTTAGTAAAGATTAATATCAGAGGACCCAATTCTAGCTATGCTTGACTTAAAAATGGAGGAGTCAATGATCTCTTTTCCTTCTGGAGGTGTTTCAGAGGTAATTTTACTGGTGCTGTGTGGTCACATGAAACTTCTGGACTGAGTATGTTTTGCACAGATGTCCCCTGACTTCCAAAGTTCTTATGTTCCCTATCCAGGCTCCTGTCTAAGGTGACAAGGCCTAGGCACACATTCTTCCCCTGATGAAGAAGGCAAGGGGGAAATATGTTGCTCTCTGAAAACTCCCTCCAGGAACTGCCTATCTTCCAAGTGTTTGCTGACCCCAGTGCAGCAGGAGCTAGCCCAAAACACACCCCACTTACTTCCCAAGCCAAGGCCAGCAATCTAAGGTGGCCCTTCTGTGGTATCTGGATCTGAAAGGCAAGCATGGATCCATCATCAGTAACCAGGGTGTAGAGAACACCGGTGGAGGCCCTTTTGTTCTTGGCCTGCTGATGGGAATGTATCCACAGGGGCTATTAGCCTCTCTGTTTGGAATCAGGAAGGTGAAAGATGGTGCTTTATGTTTGTGCAGTAATTTCCAGAGTTGATTATTGGAATTTGTAAAACCCTCTGACATGCCAACAGCTCCTAGTCAGAATATGACATAAAGAATCTTTGGGCTGAGACTAGAATGGCCCTTCATAGGCTGCTGATTTGCGATTTTTGAAAGTCATCAGCAGCCAGAACATGTCACTGATCTGTGTGAGCTAAAGGAATGTACATGCCCCCTACAGAATGGGTCAAAGGGGCCATGGCTGTGATCAGTATAGACCCCAGTTCCCATAGGTATTTGGCAAGTATTAAGAAACAGCACCTGTTCACTTAGATGAGCCAAAGTGAGGAGCAATTTCTGCAGGAAAAGTAAAAAGAGGAGGTTGGATTATAAAATTTTAAAACTGAAAGAAAGAATGTTTCCCTGAACAGTCACTTTTCTGTGTATGTGCCTCCAGGAGAAGGAACAGAGGACTTTATTGTAGAGCAACCAAAAAACCAAGCCCGTTGCCATCAAGTTGATTCCGACTCTTAGCAATCCTATAGGACAGAGTTGAACTGTTTCCAAGGAGCACCTCGTGGTTTCAAACTGCCGACCTTTTGGTTAGCAGCAAAATTCTTAACCACTATGCCACCAGCTTTTCCTTGTTATAAACAAGGGGTGCAAAAGGGAATTACAGTAAGTCTGTCATTTTTTTTTCATTCATTCATCTATCATTAAAAAAGCAATTACTGGGTACTTGCTGAGTACAGGATAGTATTTCTGTGCATGTTTCCACATGCTGTGGAGGTACAACCAACACTATCCCTTCTCCACAGGGCCTGGTGTGTTTCCACCAATGACTTTGTCATCATGTTCCAGGGAAATCAGTCCTGTCTGGGGCTGGCTTTGATTCTCCTCTTGTCTTGTCAACAGCCATCCTTACCCCACCCAAGATAGAGGTCACCAAAGATGGCTTTCACATGGTTATTTTGCTGGAAGACTTGGGGCCTCAGTTTGAGTTCTATGTGGCCTACTGGAAGAGTGAGCCTGGTACCAAGGTGAGACTTCTTGCCCCGGCTTTTGAGCCAGGCTTCAGTTTTTCTGAGGCTTTTGGAGGAGGGGGCACAGGCTCTGAGGGGTGGGCAAGGCAAGCTGGCCTCTGCAAGCTCACTGCCTGGGGTGGCCTGAGGATGAGCAGGTGTGGGTGACTTACTAGAAAGGAGAAATGAGAATATGTCAACAATTCCAGCTGGTTCTTCAAAGAACTGCCTTGGTCCATCTCAGGCCTTGGCTGGGAGCCTTTTCATTTCAGATCTGCTGAAGTATGGGGCCTGCCTTCTTGTCCTAAACTCTAACCTAGTTGAATCTATAACATCTTTTCAATACATTTCTTCTCCCTCATCAACTGATCTCCTTAGCCACTCTCCCTGGCATGTTTAGGAGCAGTAGGCCAGGTTGTGCCAGATCAACCAGAAAATTTCAAAAGCATGTGAGGCTGGCACAAGCCTCTTGAGGGTGTGTATCTGGACAGGGTGCAGAAGTGGAGGCAGTGGGCCAGGAGACGGCTTATAAATGAACCTGTCTAATTATGAGCGGGCGGGACCCTGGCATGCCTAAATGGGACGCTGTCCTCCCCTGTGAGAAGGCTGTTGCAGGCTGGGGTGGGGTGGGATATCAGCCCTCACAGAGGTGTGGAGCTTGAGCAGGAACCAGGGGACAGTCAGACCTGTGGAGCTTCTGCTCAAGGTGACAAGGCCTAGAGACCCACTCCAGTCAGCACAAGGACAAATAAGCTTTATTATAAGGACTGATATGGATCAATAGGGGCTACCACAGAACCTATGACCAGAGGTGGCATAGAGCCAGGCTGCAGCACACCCCCCGTTTCACAGGGACCTCACCTCTGGAGGCCTTGCTTCCCTCTGGTGGGTGGGTCCTCTCCGCTGGATTTTTTCTGTGGCCCTCTGCCCTGCTCACTCACAGGTCTGCTCCCTCATCACTCCTTCCTTCACTTATCTATGGCTATGGCTCCCCGGCCTTCAAGACCTCTCAGGCCTGATTCCCTTCATCGTGCTCTTTCTTTTTTGTCCTTGATTCTAGCCCCAGGTATTCAGCTTTCCAAGACTGAATTCCTAGGAGAGGGATCTGACTGGTCCTGCTCATGTTATCATGCCTCATGGGTTGCAGGTTGTAGGTTGCTGGCCTCTGATTGGGTCCTTTTCATGACAGGGCCAGGGGTACCCTGATTTCATAGCAGTGTCTGGGGTGCCAGCATGTGCTCCATCGCCCATATGACAGGGGCTGTCACTGATGCTGATTTCTAGTATTCATCCATTTGGTGCCTTCCCTGCTGGGTCAGGGCCCAGGGGTAGAACATGCATTGCCAGCCAGGCAGATGGAGTAGAGTGCGGACAGGTCAGGGCCTAGGCACCAGGGTGCATGAAGCTCCCTCAGGTTCTTTGGGATGGAGCCCATTCTCCACCCTTGGCAACTGGCACGGTTCATGCTGAGAAAGGAATATGTACCCTTAGTCATCTGGGCCTGGCCAGACAAGCCTTCACAGGATCAGACCTGGATCACAAACCTTGGGGTGTGGGGTGGAGGTGGAGGGGTGGACAGATGGGTAGACAGATGAATGAGGGAGGGGGGAACTGTGCCTACCAACTTAGTCTCTCCTGTGTGCTTATTCCCTTGACAGTGTGGCCATGACAAGCCCCCGACTCAGAGTTTTGACCTTTAGATTTCTGCCCAGATGTTACCCTGTCAGAGAGGCCTTCCCTAAACACCCTGTTTAAAATAATGCCCTCCATCACTCTCTATCCCCTTGCCCTGCTTCATTTTCTTCATAGCACTTATCACCACCTGATATGTGTTTATATATTGTCTATCTCCCAGCATGTGAGCTCCATGAGGGCAGGAACTTTGTCCGTTTTGTTCATTGCTGTGTCCCAGTACCTAGAACAGTGTGTGGCTCATGGTAGGTGCTTGATAAATATAAGCCAAAGAGTGAGAAGGAATGTTCCTGGATGCATCCTGGAAAGGATGGATCTGCAACTTTTCCAGCCTGGTGCTTCTTGCCCTTTCCAGTCCCACCTCCCTCAGTCACTGTGTTTCTTGGTCTCCTAAAGGAACATGTTAAAGTGGTGAAGAGTGGGGGCATTCCAGTGCACCTGGAAACCATGGAGCCAGCGGCCAGGTACTGCGTGAAGGCCCAGACATTTGTGAAGACTATAGAGAGGCACAGTGCCTTCAGCCAGGCAGAATGTATCGAGGTGCAAGGTAAGGACAGGTAGGTTCCCTGGAGCCCTGAACAGGTGACAGCCCCTCCAGGTGGGTGCATGGATGTCTGCTGGACTCCTTTGGTTCTGGGTCTTCCCTTGGTCTCACTGACCTGCCCCAAGACTGGGTGGGCTCCCATGGTGAGGAAAATTCCCCCTGAGGCAGGAGTACACTCTGGGTTGGGTGGGGTGTCACTTGAGCAGCCCTCTGGAGCACTTTCCCCTGAAAGCTTTCTCGACCTGGGGCTAGATGTGCCAAGGCTGGTTTACCAGATGGTTAATGCCTGTGAATAATGAGGGTTGCAGGAGAGCAGTCTGGGACACCAGAGATTCAGACCTGGTAAGGAGGCACCCCATTTTATATCACAGCTTCTTTTGTCTGGAAGGGACCTTATGGAGAGTCTATAGAATTCTTTTGTTTGACTTAATCCTTGAATTCTTTATGGTCTACAATATTTGAAAACCTTTTGAAAAGAAGCAGAACAAAACACCCACACCCCATGATCCTGCTACTCAAACATCATTATTTACATTTTTGTATAATCTTTCAGTCATTAACAATTCTAATTATTATTTTGAGTATGCAGTACATTCGTATAGTTCCCAAAAAAAAGGTGTAAGACACACATTGAAAACTCTCCTTTCCGCTGCCCTTGCCCATGCAGATATGGGTTTTGAAGCCATCTCTACCTTGGGTAAGTCACTTAACCATTCTGCACATTAATTCTGCCCCTATGAAAGCAGGGATATTCCCTCCTGCTGTGAAGAACAGATGGATACACATCTAGCTCCTGGCACAGTGCCCGTAGGAGTTAGTAGCCCCAGTACACACAGTAGGTGCTTGATATATGTTATTGTGTGACTGTTTTCTGAACTCAGTATTTTCTTCCATAATAGGGATCAATGCCAGGAGCAAACTGTGAAGTATGCTCTGTTTTCGGTTATCACCCTTCCCTGCTGTTCTCTTTCAGCACCTCCCTCGCATTCTGCCTGGGGACTGGCATTGTGCCATCCTGCTGGTAGCAGTGCCAAGGTACACGCTAACACGGCTGGTTCCTTAACAAGTGATACTCTTCCCTTCCTCAGAAAAGGATTTGAATCTTCCTTGGGGCTTTCTGGAAAACAGCCTTTAATCTAGATTTTAGACAAATGGTTTTCATGGTGGTAACTTTAATCACTAGGGCACAGATGAAATGTCAATGTTGGCAACAGCACTCTTGGCCAATATGTAGAGCTAACTGCAGGAAACTGAGGAGCCCCAGGACTGGAGATTCTGTCTCTGCTGTTATCTCCTAAGTGTTTCTTATCTCTGTTTCCAGGAGAGGCCCTCCCCCTGGCACTGGCCCTGTTTGGATTTGTTGGCTTCATGCTGCTCCTTGTGGTTGTGCCGCTTTCCATCTGGAAAATGGGCCAGGTGCTCCGGTACTCCTGCTGCCCCTCAGTGGTCCTCCCCGACACCTTGGTAACAGCATTATTTTTTCTTTTCAGCATGACACCGGCCAGATGTTTGGGCCTTCGTCAGGCATGGCACATGTTTTGTGGGTTTACAGGCATTTATAGGGAGGGGAGAAAAGCATTTATAGGACTTCATTTCTAATCAGAAGGGCTGGGAGAAACCTCCCTTCTCCAGGGAGTAGTACCTCCCTGGACCCCCAGGCAGGCCACCTCTGCATGTCCCCAGGACCCAGCTTGGCCAAGAGAGCAGGTCTGCTGCACAGCCCTGTATGCCTGCCATCTCAAGAGGCATGTGCAGTCTTACCCTTCCGGACCGGCCTGCCAAGCCTTCCTGGCCCCTTCCCAAAATTTTAACAGCAGCTATATTCAATAACATGCTCCAACACAGTATATTCAATTCACATGCCAATGGCCCCATTGGTTCTCAAGGTGAGGAGTATATGTGTGTGTGTGAATGTGGGAGGCATGGACTGTGGTTTGGTCTGTGGAGTGGGAGGAGCAATCTGGACCCAGGGTAGTTGTCTCCACCTGTTTTCCCAGCTCCTCCAAGCACAGAATTCTTATCTTAATCCTGAGGACACTGGACCACAGTTCTGACCCTCTCTATGGGCATAGGCTCTGTGTGCCCCAAACAAAGCAGCTCCCTCCATGTTCCATCTGGCTGCCTCTTTCCTCCTCCCCATCCCCAATCCCTCATGCCCTAACAACATACAATGGCGCAAAAAAAATCCCAGTCATCCCAGCGTGTGACAGTTATCGCATTTATCTCCTGGGAGAAGGGAACTAGCATTCAGCTCAAAAGCAACTAGGGCTGGAAGTGCCTGCAACCTATGCATTCTTATAGTTCCTTATCAGCCTGCAGGTGTTTTATATCAGAGGGGATCACTCTTGTGGCACCAGCATGGCCCTGCTTTCTCTCCTTACACAGGAGGAACAATTCTCCCTGTAATCCAGTCTTCAGAACATTCCTCCACCCTGTTATCCTAATGCCAGCCAGCTCTCCTTTCTCTAGTACTTTCAGGTAGTCATAATAACATTAGTCAACACTAGTACAGAGGTTTCTAAGCACTAGATACTATTCTAAGGCTTTACATGTATTAATAACACATTTCGTTTTCCCTTTTAATAAAGCTTACTATCATCCCTCGAATCAGTTCCCTCTCTATTCCACTCTAAATGTCTGAATGTTTTACCATTAAACATAAAAGCATCAAATACAGGGGACAGGGTGAACCTTCATTCCCCTTCAGCAAGAACTTCAGGGAACCAATACACACTACAGCATTAAAGTATGTGTATTGTGCATTTGTTGGAGGTCCCCCTTACCCCATAGCTGTTGAGTTGATTCCGGCTCATAGCAACCTTGTAGAACAGAGTGAAACTGCCCCATAGGGTTTCCAAGGAGCAGCTGGTGGATTCGAACCGCCAACTTTTTGGGTAGCAGCCAAGTTCTTAACCACTGTGCCACCAGTGCTTCTTGTCAGGGGTAGTGTTTTACAAATATTGATTAGGTAAAAAATTTTGATAGTGTTGTTCAGGTCATCTTTGTCCTTACTGATTTCTTATATAGTTGTTCTATTAATTATTGAGAACTATAGCACCATTTTTTTTTTATAGCACCACTATTTGTCTAGTTCGCCTTTTCTTTATATTAATTTTTCCTTGATATATTTTGAAGCTCTGTTTTAGGTATATAAACATTTATGATTGCTATGTCTTCCTGAGTAACTGAGTCTTTTATCATTACAAAATGTCCCTCTTTATTTCTGGTAATATTCCTTGTCCTGACATTGATATTGTTTACTGTTTATATGACATGTATTTTTCCATCTTTCAAATATAAAATCTGTGTTTTATACTTGAAGTGTGCCTTCTGTAAACAATGCTTTTTTTTTTTATTTCTCAGAGATTCTCATAATGTCTGCCTTTTAATTGGAGTGTTTAGTCTATTAACATGTAATGTAATGATTGATTTGGACTTAGGTTAATCATTTTACTATTTATTTTCTATTTCTCTCATCTGTTTTTCTCCCCCCTTTTCTTCCTTTTCTGCCTCTTTTTGGGTTAATTAAATATTTTCTCAAACTGCACTTTAATTTATCTAATGACCCTTTATTTATTCTAATAAACTTATTTATTCTATTGACCTTTTAATTATACTTCATATTATTTTTTCATGGGTATTCTAGGAATACATGTATGTCCATAACTTTTCAGTCTACTGAGAACTAATACTGTATCTTTTCAGGTGAAATGTAAGAATCTTGCAATAATTTTTGCTTTAAATAGTCATATATATTTTAAGGTATTTAAGATAGTATAGAGTTACCCAGGACCCTGGGGGCATAGTTGGTAAGAGCTCAGCTGCTAACTAAAAAGTTGGCAGTTCGAATCCACCAGCCGCTCCTTGGAAACCCTGTGGGGCAGTTCTACTCTGTCCTACAGGGTTGCTATGAGTTGGAATCAACTTGACTGCAATGGGTAATGGATAATATAGTCACCCACTGAGCTACTATCTCTAGTGCTCTTCCTTCTTTCCTGAGATCTGTGTTTCCATTTGGTATGGCTTCCCTTTCATCTAAAAAACTTCTTACAGTAGGTCAGGTAGTGTGGGTCTGCTGGTAACAAATTCTCTTAGATTTTTAAAATCTGAAAATGTCTTTATTTTACCTTCATCCTTGAAAGATATTTTTACTAGATATAGAATTCTTGATTGACAGTTTTTTTTCTTTCAATACTTAAAAAATTTTGTTTAACTATCTCCTGGTCTCAGTTGTTTTTGTTAAGAAAACAGTGTCATTTTTTAACATAGTTCCCCTATGTGAAATATGTCCTTTTGCTGCTTTCAAATTATCTTTTTTTTTTTTTTTTTTTAGCGGTTTGACTGTGTGCCTGGGTGTGGCTCTCTTTACATTTATTCTGCTATGGTTCGTTGAGCTTCTTGAATCTATAAATCTACACTTTTCATCAAAATTTTGGAAAATTTCAGTCATTATTTCTTCAAATAGTTTTTCTGTACCATTCTCTTCTCGCTTTCTGTGACTCCAATTTCGGGTATATTAGACCTTTGATATCGTCCCCACAGATCCTTGAGGCTCTATTCATTTTTTTTAAACTTTTTTCTTTCCATCCTTCAGATTGAATAATATCTGTTAACCTCTGTTCTCATTCATGGATTCTTCCGTTATCACCGATCTGCTTTTAGGAACATCTAGTGCATTTTGTTTTTAGATTTCAGATATTGTATTTTACGGTTCTACAATTTCCATTTGGTTCTTTTTTATAGTTAATATTCACTGCTGAATTTTTCTATTTGGTCATTCATTATGAGAAAATTTTCATCTATACCTTTGTTTAGTGCATTTTGTTTTTAGATTTCAGATATTGTATTTTACGGTTCTACAATTTCCATTTGGTTCTTTTTTATAGTTAATATTCACTGCTGAATTTTTCTATTTGGTCATTCATTATGAGAAAATTTTCATCTATACCTTTGTTTGCTATTTGAAAATCTTTGAAAATTTCACCCTGTAGGTCATCACAAGGTTGGTCTCCATTGATTACTTTTTATTTTGGTATAGATCACATTTTCCTGATTCTTTTTATATCTGGTAATTTCGGATTGTGTTCTGGATATTTTGATCAGTACATGGGAGAGATCTTGAATTCTGTTATGCTCCTTTAAAGAATATTGATTTTTTTGTTTGTTTGCTCGTTTGTTTTAGTAAGCAATTAACTTGGATGGATACAAATTCCAAACTCTGATATTTCATGCAGTAGTCAGTCGATATCTGTTAGTTCTTTTAACCTTAAGTGGGCTGCTTGGAGTTTGTCCCACACCTGCATAGTTCAGAGGTCACATGGAGATTTGGGCAGAATTTATGTGCAGAATTTGGGGATTCTCCTTTCTCGCTCTCTCCTATCACTTTCCAACTTCTGGGTTTGCACTAACCTCTGTCCTCTGGTCCTTCAAGCCAGTAAGACTTCTACCTCTCATGGCACAAGTGGGGCCTGTGCTTGGGCTGTAAAAATAGGAAACTCACCCAGTGACATTCCTATGTTTTAAGCATCAACTTTTGGTTGCTCTCTAGTGACTTAAGCAAATTTATTTTGTATTTTGGTCAGAGTTTTTAATCTGGTCTGATAGGTGCTCCTCTGCCCTAAGTAGAAGTGGAACCCTGCAGTAAAAGAGGAATCACTGCACTGATCCAAAATGATAATAATGGAAGGGAGGCATTTCTAGCTCAGGGGTGTCACTATCTCTTCCTTTCCACACATGGTGAAAAGTCCAGTGTTCCCCATCTGGGGTTTACCCTTTGTAGGTCCCTAGGTGGTGTGAACAATTTGCATTTGACTACTAACCTAAAGACTGGTGGTTTGAACCCACCTAGTGGTACTATGGAGCCTGGCTGTACAGTGGTTAAGACCTTGGCTGCTAACCAAAAGGTTGGCAGATTGAATCCACCAGTCACTTCTTGGAAACTCTGTCGCTTCACTACAAGTCAGAATCGTAGGCAATGATTTTGATTTTTTAGTTTAGTGGTAGTACAGAAGAAAGGCCTGGTGATCTGCTTCTTTTAAGATTACAGCCAAGAAAATCCTATGGAGCAGTTCTACTCTGTAGCACACAGGGTCACCATGAATTGGGATTGACTTGACAGCAACGGAATTTTGTTCTCGTATGGTATTTTCCCTCTTGTCTCTGTTGTCCATGTTTTCTCTCCAATCACTGGCTATTCTATTCTTAACATCTTCATTTTTCCTCTCCTTGTCCCACATTCAGAGCTTCTGCAGAGTTCTCCGCTGTGTCTCAGGATCAGGGGCACTAGCATCCTCCCAAGGCCTGGTGCCTTGTTAGTGAAGAACAGTTAAGGGCCAAAGAAAGAACCATGTAAAAGGGGAGTTCCTTATAGGATTTCAGGTGCACATGAAGAGTCTTCAAATAGTGAGAACTCTTAGAAATGCTGATGCATTGGAGCCACACCCTAAAAATAGCTTTTGGAGAAAACCACCAAGCTTACATGAGGACAGAGATAAAGAGATTCTATGATAGCATGGTGAATCTTTTCATTAATTTTTAGTCTGACTCCACTTTCATCCATGACAGATAGGTACTGTTACTCTTGACTACCTTTTCATGCTGTGTTCTCTTTTACTATCCTTTCCGCATTGTTGCAGTGTCTGTTCCTACATGCATTCTTTTCCATAAGGCTTTTAACTTTTGTTTTGTTTTTGCTCCCAGATTTTAAAAGTGGACAATTATTCTGAGTCTATGCTGTCTCTCCAGTGCTGTGTGAGATGCAAATCACTGTTGTTGTTGTTAGGTGTCATTGAGTTGATTCCGACTCATAGTGATCCTATGTACAACAGAATGAAACACAGCCCAGTCCTTTGCCATCCTCATGATCATTGTTATGCTTGAGCCTGTTGTTGCAGCCACTGTGTCAATCCATCTCTTCGAGGGTCTTCCTCTTTTTTGCTGACCCTCTACTTTACCAAGCTTAATGTCCTTCTCCAGGAACTGGTCCCTTCTGATAACATGTCTGTCTTAGTCATCTAGTGCTGCTATAACAGAAGTACCACAAATGGATGGCTTTAATAAAGATAAATTTATTTCTTCACAGTAAAGTAGGCTAAAAGTCCAAATTCAGGGTGTCAGCTCCAGGGGAAGGCTTTCTTTCTCTGTCAGCCTTCTCATCAATCTTTCCCCAGACTAGGAGCTTCTTTGTGCAAGAACTCCAGGTCCAAAGGACTCATTCTGCTCCTGGCACTGCTTTCTTGGTGGTATGAGGCCCTCCATCTCTCAGCTCACTTTTCTCTTTTATATCTCAGGAGATAGCCTCAATACACAACCCAGTCTTGTAGTTTGAGTCCTGCCTCACTAACACAACTGCTGCCCAACCTCCCTCATTAACATCATAGAGGCAGGGTTTACAACATATAGGAAAATCACACAATACCGGAATCATGGCCCAGTCCGATTGATACGCACATTTTTAGGGGGGCATAATTCAATCCATGACAATGTCCAAAGTAAGTGAGATGAAGTTTTGTTATTATCCTGCTTCTAAGGAGCATTATGGCTGTTCTTCTTCCAATACAGATTTGTTTGTTCTTTTGGCAGTCCATAGTATATTCAGTACTCTTCGCCAACACCACAGTTCAAAGGTGTGAATTCTTCTTTGGTCTTCCTTATTCATTGTCCAGCTTACCCATGCCTATGAGATGATTGAAAACAACATTGCTTGGATCAGGTGCATCTTAGTTTTCAAGGTGACATATTTGCTTTTTAACACTTTAAAGAGGTCTTTTCCAGCAGCTTTGCCCAATGTGTCATTTGATTTCTTGGCTGCTGCTTGCATGGGTGTTGATTGTAGATCCAAGTAAAATAAAATCCTTGACAACTTCAATGTTTTCTTCCTTTATCATGATGTTGCTTATTGGTCCAGTTGTGAGGACTTTTGTTTTCTTTATGCTGAAGTGTAATCCTTACTGAAGGCTGCAGTCCTTAATCTTCATCAGCAAGTGCTTCAAGTCCTCTTCACTTTCAGCAAGCAAGATTGTGTTATCTGCATATCACAGGTTGACAATGAATCTTCCTGCAATCCCGATGCCCCATTCTTCTTCATATAGTCAATCTTCTTGGATTATTTGCTCAGCATACAGTTTGAATAAGTATGGTGAAATGATACAACCCTGACACACACCTTTCCTGACTTTAAGCCATGCAGTATCCCCTTGTTCTGTCTGAAAAACAGCCTCTTGATCTATGTACAGGTTTCTACTGCCTATTAGCAAATCACTAAAAAACCAGGACACTGAAAAAAAAAAAAAACTAGTGCCCGTTAAATCCCAAGCACTTTCTGGAGCCGTGCATCCCTACTGCCATCTCCCTACTCCCTACTCCCAGCTGTACTTCAACATTTGCACTACTTACAGATAATCCTCCAAACTATTGAAAGCCAATTTCCAGTCATCCTTGCAAAATCTATGCATCTTTCCAAATTAAACCATGGAAAATTGCTAAATGGAAATCCTTGACAATTTTTCATAAAGCCCTATTGCATTTGTAAGTGTTGAATTTATCCGTATGGATTAGACATTTCATGTGTCTACATCTACAATTTCACAGTCAGTGATGGGTGCACTCTGAAATATACCATTAAGAATTTCATTCCATTTAAGATTTTATCACCAAGTATGTAGTAAATGAAAACAATATATATGTATATATATTGTTCAATGTTAAAGATAAAGGAATTAAAGATTTTTACCAACTTATGCAGTCTGAAATGGATCAAACATTCAATCAAGGTGCAGTGATAATTACTGGGGATTGTAAATCAAAAGTTGGAAGCAAAGAAGGATTGGTAGTTGGAAAATATGACCTTGGTGATAGAAATGACACCAGAGATCACATGATAGAATTTTGCAAGACCAATGACTTCTTCTTTGCAAATACCTTTTTCAACAATATAAATGGCAACTATATACGTGGACCTTGTCGAATGAAATACAGAAATCAAATCAACTACATCTGTGGAAAGAGTTGGTGGAGAGGCTCAATATCATCAGTCAGAACAAGGCTAAGGGCCGACTGAGAAACAGACCATCAATTACTCATGTGCAACTTCAAGTTGAAGCTGAAGAAAATTAAAGCAAGTCCGTGAGGGCCAAAATATTACTTTGAGTATATCCCACCTGAATTTAGAGACCACCTCCAGAATAGATTTGAGACATTGAGCACTAAAGACCAGATGAATTGTGGGATGACATCAAGGACATCATACATTAAGAAAGCAAAAAGTCATTAAAAAGACAGGAAGGAAAGAAAAGACCAAAATAGATGTCAGAAGACACTCTGAAACTCAGTCTTGAATGTAGAGTAGCTAAAGTGAATGGAAAAAATGATGAAGTAAAAGAGCTGAACAGAAGATTTCAAAGGGTAGCTTGAAAAGACAAAGTAAAGTTTTATAATGCAATGTGCAAAGACCTGGAGTTAGGAAACCAAAAGGGAAGAACATGCTTGACATTTTTCAATCTGAAAGAAATGAAGAAAAATTCAAGCCTTAAGTTGCAATATTGAAGGATTCCGTGGGCAAAGTATTGAACAGTGCAGGAAGCATCAAAAGAAGATGGAAGTAATACACAGAGTCACTATACAAAGAAGAGTTGGTCGAAGTTCAACCACTTCAGGAGTTAGCATATGATCAAGAACTGACTTCCTTCTTCTGAAGGAAGAAGTCCAAGCTGCACTGAAGGCATTGGTGAAAAACAAGTCCCCAGGAATTGATGGAATACCAACTGAGTGTTTCAACAAACGAATGCAACGCTGGAAGAGCTCACTCATCTACGCCAGGAAATTTGGAAGACAGCTACCTGGCCAACCAACCGGAAGAGTGCCATATCTGCCCATTTCAAAGAAAGGTGATCCAGCAGAGTGTGGAAATTATCGAATTAATATCATTAATATCACACACAAGTAAAATTTTGCTGAAGATAATTCAGATGTGATTGGAGCAGTACATTGACAAGAAACTGCTAGAAATTCAAGCTGAATTCAGAAGATGTGGAATGAGGGATGTCATTGCTGATGTCAGATGAATTATAGCACAAAGCAGAGAATACCAGAAAGATGTTTATTTGTGTTGTATTGACTATGCAAAAGCATTCGCCTGTGTGGATCATTACAAATTATGGATACTATGAGAAGAATGGAAATTCCAGAACATTTAATTGTGCTCATGCAGAACCTGTGCATAGACCAAGAACAGAGCAAGGGCGTACTGCATGGTTTAAAATCAAGAAAGATGTGCATCGGGGTTGTATCCTTTCACATACTTATTCAATCTGTATGTGGAGCAAATAATCCAAGAAGCTGGAGTACATGAAGAAAAATACAGCGTCTGGATTGGAGACAGATGCCAACTTTTGATTCGCGGATGACAGAACCTTGCTTGCTGCAAGTGAAGAGGACTTGAAGCACTTGCTAATAAAGTTCAAAGGCTACAGCCTTCGTTATGGATTACACATCGACATAAACAAAACAAAAATCCTCACAACTGGACCAATAAGCCACACAGTGATAAACGGAGAAAATCCTGAAATTGTCAAGGATTTCATTTTACTTGTATCCACAATCAACACCCATGGAAGCAGCAGCCAAGAAATCAGGTGACATATTGCATTGGGCAAAGCTGCTGCAAAAGACCTTTTTAAAGTGTTAAAAAGCAAAAATGTCACTTTAAGGACTAGGGTGCACCTGATCCAAGCCATGGTCTTTTCAATCCCCTCATATGCATGTGAAAGCTGGGCAATGAATAAAGAAGACTGAAGAAGAATTGATGCATCTGAATTATGGTGGTGGCGAAGAATATTGCATATACCATGGAATTCCAGAACTAACGAATCTATCTTGGGAGAAGTACAGCCAGAACGCTCCTTAGAAGCAAGGGTGGTGAGACTTTGTCTCAGGTACTTTGGACATGTTTTCAGGAGGGATCAGTCCCTGGAGAAGGACATCATGCTTGGTAAAGTAGAGGGTCAGTGATAAAGAGAAAGATGCGTTACAAGATGGATTGACAGTGGCTGAAACAATGGGCTCCAATATAGCAAAGATTGTGAGGATGGTGCAGGACTGGGCAGCATTTTATTCTGCTGTACATAGAGTCACGATGAGTCGGAATGGCCTGGATCACACCCAAAAACAACAACAATTATATATATGTGGAGCACTGGTGGCACACCGGTTAAAGCACTTAGTTGCAAACCAAAAGGTCATTGGTTGGAATCCACCAGCCAGCCATTCTGCAGGAGAAAGATGTGGTAGTCTGCTTCCATAAAGATTATAGCCTTGGAAACCATATGGGGCAATTCTATTCTGCCCTATAGGGTTGCTATTGAGTCAGAATCAACTCCACTGCAACAGGCATATACACACACACGTGTGTATATATATGTGTGTGTATGTATATATATATGTGTGTGTGTGTATGTATACACCTGTTGCAGTAGAGTTGATTCTGACTCATAGCGACCCTGTAAGGCAGAATAGAATTGCCCCATAAGGTTTTCAAGGCTGTAATCTTTTTTTTTTTTTTTTTAATTTTATTGTGCTTTAAGTGAAAGTTTACAGAGCAGATTAGTTTCTCATTCACAAATTAATACACAAATTGTTTCATGACATTGGTTGCAATCCCCACAATGTGTCAACACTATCCCCCTTTCCCATTCCACCCTGGGTCCTCCATGTCAATTTTTCCAGTTTTCCTTTCACTTCCTGCCCTCTCATCTTGAACTAAGAAGCACATTCCTCATGTGTGTTATAGTTTTATAGGTCTGTCTAATCTTTGGCTGAAAGGTGGACTTTGGGAGTGGCTTCACTTCTGAGTTAGTGGGATGTCTGAGGCCGTAGTCTTGGGGGTTCCTCCAGTCTGTCAGACCAGTAAGTCTGGTCTTTTTTTGTGACTTTGAATTTTGTTCTACATTTTTCTCCTATGCTGTCCAGCACCCTCTATCGTGATCCTGTCAGAGCATTCATTGGTAGTACCTGGGCTCCATCTAGTTCGTCTGGGCTCAGGCTGTTGTTCATGTGGTCCATTAGTCCTTTGGACTAATATTTTCTTTGTGTCTTTGATTTTCTTAATGCTCCTTTGCTCTGGATGGGATGGGACCAATAGATACATCTTAGATGTCTGCTCACAAGCTTTAAAGACCCCAGACACTACTCACCAAAACAGGATGTAGAACTATGTTATGCCAACTGACCTAGATGTCCCCCCAAGGCTATGGTCCCCAGCCCTCAGCCACAGTAACTCGGTCCTGCAAGATATTTGGATGTGTCTAGAAAGCTTCTATGACTTTGCCTTGGTCAAGTTGTGTTAATTTTTTAAGTGTGGTAATGGTGATAACGTTGTGTTGTTGGCTGTTGTCCCATCAGTCCCTTTCTCGTGGTGACCCCAAGTGTTACAGAGCAGAACTGCTCCATAGGGTTTTCTTGGTTGTTATTTCTACGGGAGTAGTTCATCAGGCCTTTCTTCTGAGGATAACATCCTTTATGTTAGCAGCTAATTGCAAACCCCTTGCACACCAGGGTCCTTGTCCTTATAATAGGGAGAGGCATAATGAAGAATTGTTAAAACAAAAATCATATTAAGCCTATAATAGAGGCTGGTTGAAGTTTATTTAATATATGGTTTGCAAATCAGGATGATATTTCAACTAACGAATCAAAACTATTCAAAAGAAAAAAGAATTTCCAGAGATTCTTATATCCCATCTTATTGACATTGCTACAGAAAGGGGACTGGAATAGAACTGATAAAACAATTTTTGGTCAAGAAGGATTTCATACAGCATTGTCATGAAGAACAATTAAAGTAATTACTGATTGACCCTAAGACAGATTTTCTAGTCTGACCTCTGGAGTATCTGTCGAAACTAACTGCACATTAATAATTCTATAAAAGCACACAATGCCCAAGGCCAGACTACTGTTTCACTTAAAGGTGGCCAGTAGTCTCTAGCCTCAAGGTTTAAAGATCATCTCAGGGAGATAGCTTGGGTGGGTACCTCAACCTCCATGGAATCCAGAAATTCCATCAGAATTAAAAGTCTGTTCCTCAACATTTAGGGGTGAAATAGCATGATGTCCTCAGCCAAATTTCAGATGGTTTGATAAAAGGGAGGTGTGTACGTGTGTGTTTACAGAGAGAGATGGAACTGGTATGGCTGTAGGTTAATAATTCGTTTATATATTCATTTCACTGGTCTTTCAACTTTTCTTTGAGTTTGAAATTTTTCAAAAGATGTAAAACAAAATAGAAAAAAAATGGCTTAACTCTTCATATACATTGACAACTGGATGTGTATTCGTGAATCATTATTGAGGTAAACAATTTTATCTCTTTTCCAGAAATATTCATATAATAAAGATCCATGGAACACCACTTTGAAGGAAACACTGTATGTATGAATACCATGAGTGGTGTGTACAGTGACTATCAGCTCAAGGCTTTTTGTTACATAGATAAACTATTCAGAGAATCCCTCAGTGGACTCAAAGCATATCCTGATACCAGAATTAAATTATCCCCTTATGTCTACAAGATAGTCTATGAAATCATAGTTGGCTATGAAAAAGAGTTTGACTTAGAATAGACTTTTAAGAAAGGTTTAACCATATTATTTTAAAAAATGGTGATATAGCAGGTTAATGTCTGTATTTTTTCTAAGTCTTGAGACCTACCTATCCCTTATGAATGTCAAGGACTTATTGTATAATGTGCCACTGTTATGGATTGAATTGTGTCCCTCAAAAATGTGTGTTGTAAATCCTAACTTCTACAAAAAACTTCTACGCTTGTGGTTAAATCCCATTTGTGAATGAGTTATCTTTGTTATGTTGATGAGGCAGAATTAGTGTAGGGTGTACCTTGAGTCAATCTCTCTCTTTTTTTAAATTAATTTTTATTGTGCTTTAAGTGAAAGTTTACAAATCAAATCAGTCTCTCATACAAAAATTTACATACATCTTGCCGTACATTCCTAACTGCTCTCCCTCCAGTGAGACAGCACAGTTTTTCCCTCCACTCTCACTACTCGTGTCCATTCAGGCAGCTTCTGGCCCCCTCTGCCCTCTCATCCCCCCTCCAGACAGGAGATGCCAACATAGTCTCATGTGTCCCCTTGATCCAAGAAGCTCGTTCTTCACCAGTATCATTTTCCATCCCCTATTCCAGCCCATTCCTTGTCTGAAGAGTTGGCTTTGGGAATGGTTCCTGTCCTGGGCTAACAGAAGGTCTGGGGACCATGGCCTCTGGGGTCCCTCCAGTCCCAGTCTGACCATTAAGTCAGGTATTTTTATGAGAATTTGGGGTCTGCATCCCACTGCTTTCCTGCTGCCTCAGGTTTCTCTGTTGAGTTCCCTGTCAGGGCAGTCATCAGTTGTGGTTGGGCACCATCTAGTTCTTCTAGTCTCAGGCTGATGTAGTCTCTGGTTTATGTGGTCCTTTCTGTCTCTTGGGCTTGTAATTACCTTGTGTCTTTGGTGTTCTTCATTCTTCCTTGTTCCAGGTGGGTTGAGACCAATTGATGCATCTTAGATGGCCGCTTGCTAGTGTTTAAGACCCCAGACACCACTCTTCAAAGTGAGACACAGAATGTTTTCTTAATAGATTTTATTATGCCAATTGACTAGATGTCCCCTGAAATCATGGTCCTCAACCCCCTGCCCCTGCTATGCTGGCCTTTCAAGCATTCAGTTTATTCAGGAAACTTCTTTGCTTTTGGTTTAGACTAGTTGTGTTGACCTCTCCTGTATTGTGTATTTTCTTTCCCTTCACCTAAAATAAAACTTACCTACAATCTAATTAGTGAATACCCCTCTCCCTCCCTCCCTAAGGCTGTAATCTTTATGGAAGCAGAGTGCTACATAAGTACATATATTTGTGTGGAAGCCCTGGTGGTGCAGTTGTTAAGAGCTTGGCTGCTAACCAAACAGTTGGCAGTTCAATTCCACCAGCTGCTCCTTGGAAACCCTGTGGGGCAGTTCTACTCTGTCCTATAGGGTCACTGTGAGTCAGAATCAACTTGATGACAGTTTTTTGTTTTTTAATATGTGTGTGTATATAAGAAAAATTATATTAATAGTGCTCAGTGTATATTCCCCATTTTAAAATATAATTTCTCTTCCTTGACTTTCATCCAGAACTGTTTCTTCCTTTCTGTTACTCATTTTGTTCTATCTCTTCTTGCTTCTTGCCATATTCCACTGTAAAATAGACTGCAAGCATAAAGGTGGTCCTAAGTTATTTTTCAATGCACCATCCCAAGTATGACCTTGTGTTCTTCACAGAAAGTGGGTTTTTTGAGTGAAGATGTCTCTGGGGGGCAGGCAGCTATCTCCTCCCTCCTGCAATGAGTGTGTAGTGCAAAGAATGTAATTCAATAGGGAGGAGAGGTGGGATTCTGGCAAAAATGTCCCATCTAAAGAAGGCCATTGTATCTCAGCCCCAGTTGCATGATGTTAAGTAGAATGTAAGCCAGTGCTCCCAAATATTCCCATTTCAGAAGCGCACCCATAAATTTAGAAGTTTTTAAATGAGAAATCTCTGAGCTTTTAATGTTAAAAGCTAATTCAAATATGTAAAAAAAAATCAGCTGAGGGGCTCCTGGCCAACATGGCAGCATAAACCAGAAGCACCACGCCATCCCTCTGCAACAAAGACCCGAAAAACTACGTAAAACACAGACGAACGTCATTCCTGGAACCTGAAGTGCCAAATGAAGAGACAGAGAACTCAGCCAAGCACCAAATGGAATAAGAAATTGACAGAAGATGAAGAGCGAGGAGAGATACGTGGGGAGGGCCCCATCAGCTAACTCAGCACGGATCTGCCATCTTGGACTCAGGTCAGGATCGGCAGACAGGGAGCACCGGACAGCAGCTTTGTGGAACTCCCAGCAGGAGACAGAGCACCCAGTAACCAGCAATACATGCTTTCGCACCCCACATTCTCTCTCTGCTGCTCTACCTCCAAGCTTCTGGCTGGCTGTGCTGGCTCAGCCAGCTAGGAAGTACAGCATCCTGTTTGGATTTGCCCTAGCCGGTAACAAGTGATATATGCTTTCCTAGCCCCATCCCTTCTTCCCCCACCCCTTCGGCCTCCTCTACTTCCTGCCAGCTAGCCACAGTCTCTTGGCCAGGAGGCAACTGCTTTGACCTCGGGCTGCTTGGATTCGCCCTGCCGACACTGGTTGGGCCCCTGAGATGGTACTGCTTCATCTCTTTTGATTTCTTCTGTGCCTCCTACTTCCTCCCCCTCCTTTCTCTGGAACACCTGGCTCCGTGTGCCATATTTGCTTCTTCTTGAAAGGCTGTGAAGCCACGCTCAACTGGGGAATCACTCCCCTGGCCTGTGACACCATGCTGGTGGGATACCTGGGGCTTTTTTTCCCCTTGCTTTGCTTTGTTCTGTTTTGTTTGTTTGTTCTATTTTTCTGTTTGCAGCTTGGGAGCCCCTTCTAACCGGGCTGCACTGCATGGCTTAGGAGCCACTGCCTCAATATGCACAGCTGCATAGGTGTGATCCCCGGGGGCATTTCTTTCTTTTTTTTTTCCTTTTCTTCTTTCTTTCTTTTTTTTTTCCTTTTCTTTCTCTTTTTCCCTTTCCGTCTGTCTTCATTTCTCAGTCCTTGTCTCTCTACACTTATCTCCTTTTCCTGTCTCCTGAATACCTGGTGCTGTATGACAGCTATACCCCTTCTAGCCAGGCTATAGTGTGCAGCCTGGGAACCACTTCCCTGGTCTTAGCAGCCCCACTGGTGGGAGTCCGGGACTCCTGGGGACTTTCCTTTTCTTTTCCAAATTTTCATCTAGTTACTTTTTTTCTTTCTTTTTCCCTTTTTCTTTACTTTTTGCTTTTCTCCATTTCTCAGTTTCTCATCTCTCCACTCCAGTGGCAAGCTCTCTTAGCACTCTTTTTTTTCTCTTTGGTTGCTTGTTTGTTTTTTGCTCCTGTTTTTCTCTCCCCTCTCTCCTCTTTCCCATGCCCCATTAGCTCCACACATCACAACTTCCCCCCTCTTTCCTGCCTACCTGTACCATGCACTGAACATCACTCCTCCGAGCAGCACAGGTATGGCCTACTGGAACCAGCCCAATGCTGATTCCTGGCCCACCCTGTCAGCCCTAGTATGTGCCATAAACAACCCATCCCAGCCCCTCCCCTTCAGCTGGACCTTCCCTGCTGCACCATAGCTGAATAACTGGCTGTGCCCATTGACAAGGAGGTGAAAACTATAGTGACTACAGACAAGGAAACAACAAAGAGCGCACAGCCCACCCGCTTAGACATAACCAAATAAAACAAAAAAGCAGGATGAAACAAATCTACAGTCGAGAAATGAAGAAAATAACTACCGAATGTCCTGAAGACAGCAGACAATATCAAAACATAAAAAAACAGGACAGAACGGGTCCAGTAGGGATCCAAAATAAAACACCAGATGACTTTCCAGTAGAAGAAAAGGAACCAGAACTACCTGACAGGGAATTCAATTCTTTAATATTCTGAGCAATCCAAGAGTTGAAGCAAAAAGCAGACAAAAATGAGGAAAAAATAGACAAACTTTTGGAAAAGGCAGACAAATTCGTGGAAAATATAGACCAAAAAATAAATAAATAAATAAAATACAGGAACAAAATGCCAAAAATAAATTCACAACTAGAAATTTTACAAAAACAACAATTACAAATTCAAAAGATAAACAACAAGGTTTCAGAAATGGACAGTGTCATAGAAGGGCTGAGGAGTAGGTTTGAAATGATGAAAGACAGAATCAGCAAAATTGAAGACAAACACTTGGATACAACTCTGTTGGAGGGAAAATCAGAAAAAGAACGAAGAAAAATGAAGAAGCCCTGAGAATTACATGAGATACAATCAAAAGCAAAAATTTGCAAGTGATCAGAGTTCCAGAACAGGGAGAGAAAACAGAAAACACAGAGAGGATCACTGAAAAATTGCTGACAGAAAACTTCCCTAATATCATGAATAATGAAAAGCTGACCATCCAGGAAGTTCAATGAACCCCATATAGGATAGACCCCAAAAGAAAAACACCAAGGCATATGATAATCACACTTGCTAAAACCAAAGACAAAGAAAAAATCCCTTGAGCTGCTTGAGAAAAACAAAAAGTCACATACAGAGGAGAAACAATAAGACTAAGCTCTAATTAGTCCAAAGAAACAATGCAGGCAGGAAAGCAATGGGATGACATCTATAAAACCTTGAAAGAAAAAAATTGCCAACCAAGAATAATATATCCTGCAAAACTTTCATTCAAATATGATGGTGAAATTAGGACATTTCCAGATAAACAGAAATTAAGGGAATATGTAAAAACCAAACCAAATTTACAAGAATTATTAAAGGGAGTCCTTCAGTCTGAGAGCAAACAACATCAGACCACAGCCTGAATCTAGGATGCAAGATTGTACCAGCCAGATACCAACCTAGGATATGAGCTCTCAAGGACTATCCAAAACCAAAACAATTGCAACAGGGAACCAGAGAGGTTAATCTGTAAACGACAACAATGCTAGAACAATAAAAGAGAGAATAAACAGGTATAGAACTTCTAATGGAGAGGAAGGCAAGGCAATACCAAGTAATAAAAGGAACATATTACCTAGGAAGACAAAGGTAAATTTCAAGTTAAGCACAAAGGAAGTTAATAAACCTACTGATCAAAATAAGGAAGAAAAACATAAATTCTCAATGAAAAAAAAATCTACAAAAATGAAAGAAACGAAAAAGAAATCCACAAACAAAAGGAACTCAGCACAGGAGAGAAAGAGGAACAAAGAAAACTTTAGCAACACACACACACACACACACACGCAGACACACACAAAGCACTACAAATGACAGCAATAAACTCAACCATAAAAAACAACAATGGATCTGTGAAGCGTCTCATAATATGGATCCATCTGGAGGACATTATGCTGAGTGAAATCAGTCAATCACAAAAGGACAAATATTGCATGAGACCACTACTGTAAAAACTCATGAAAAAGTTTACATACAAAAAGAAATAATATTTGATTATTACGAGGGGAGGGGATGGAAAAACACTTAATAGACAAAAGATAAGCAGTAACTTTGGTGAAAGGTAAGACAGTACACAATACTGGGGAAGCCAGCACAACCTGTACAAGGCATGGCCACGGAGGCTCCACAGACTCATCCAAACTCCCTGAGGGACCAAATTGCTGGGCCGGGGCCTTGGGGACCATGGTCTCAGGTAACATCTAGCTCAATTGGCATAACAGAGTATATAAAGAAAATGTTCTACGTTCTACTTTGGTAAGTAGCATCTGGGGCCTTAAAAGTCTTTGAGTGGCCGTCTAGGATACTCCACTGGTCTCACCCCTTTGGGAGCAAGGAAGAATGAAGAAAACTAAAGACACAAGGGAAAGATTAGTCCAAAGGACTAATGGACCACATCTACCACGGCCTCCACCAGACTGAGTCCAGTACAACTAGATGGTGCCCAGCTACCACCACTGACTGCTCTGACAGGGATCACAGTAGAGGGTCCCAGACAGAGCTAGAGAAAAATGTAGAACAAAATTCTAACTCAAAAGGAAAGACCAGACTTGATGGCGTGACAGAGACTGGAGAAACCCTGAGAGTATGGCCCCCAGACACCCTTTCAGCTCCGTAATGAGGTCACTTCTGAGGTTCACTCTTCAGCCAAAGATTGAACAGGCCCATGGAACAAAACAAGACTAAAGGGGTACACCAGTGCTGGGGCAGGGACTGGGAGTCAGGAGGGAACAGGAAATCTGGTAATAGGGAACCCAGGGTTGAGAAGGGAGAATGTCATACAACAGTGTGTGTACTGTCTGATGAGAAACTAGCTTGTTCTGTAAACCTTCATCTAAAGTTCAATTAAAAAAAAAAATCAGTTGAGCCTTGTTCGAAAATTTGTTCAAAAGTCAGACAACAGTTTTTTGCCTTTGAAATTCTGAGACTCCGCTGTTTGCTTCACTTTAATGCTCCAGAAATGCACTGTCCAATACAGGAGCCACTATTAAGTGACTATTAAGCATTTGAAATGTGGTTAGTCCAAACTGAGATGTGCTTTTTAATTGTAAAATACACAACAGACTTCAAAGATTCAATTAAAAAAATAAAAAGCAATGTAAAATATCTTATTAATATTTTTATATTAAGTGCACCTTGAAATGAAAACATTATGGATATATTGTGTTAAATAAAGTATATTATTAAATTCATTTCACCTTTAAAATTATTTCTTAAATGTAGTTATTAGAAAATTTAAAGTTGCATATGTGGTTCATATTATGTTTCTATTGGACAACATAGCTCTAGAATTTAGAAAATATTCAGGTATAACCTGTTCAGATTTAGGTAGTCAGTGACCTGAGACTCTGCCTGGACCAGCAGCAGTGAACTGTAGTTGGCTTCATACTAACATCCCCACTCAGTGAGCCTTGCTCATCCATGGCTGTGTTGTTTTTTCATGTTGATATTGCCCATGAACACTAAGTCAGCCCCTGCAACTGCCTCTTAATGGACAAGGATCAAGATGACTGGCTTAATGAAGCTGATGTCTCCTGGGGCACTGCCGTGGAGGGAAATCATGCCAATTTGTCTATGCCCATGTGCTACTCTTTGGAATGATGACAGAAAAAGACATAGGAGACTACTGTAGAACACCTAGAGCATCTTGGTGGAGATGAGCATGCTAGCAATGGGTGGGAGAGTCCCTCTGAAAAGTTGATGTCTACATGTTTACAACATTAAAGCAATGTACTGGGGCCTCTGGGAGAAGATGAAATATGAGTAAGGAAGGAATTCTGACTTAAGGAGCACACTGTCTGGATGGGGACTGTGCTAGGTACTTTACATAGAGCATCTCAGACCGGGGCATTGTTTTCGGAGCTCCCTGTGGAAGGAGTTTAGATTTTTTTTTTTTTATAAGAATTGTATTTTTGGCTTTTGGTGGGTATGGTCCCAGAGAGGGGAATACTGACCAAACAGGGTCTCCAGGGAACTGCTGGGTAGTGAACTGGGTAATAATCTCAACAAATGTCAGAAGTCCATGATCTAGGGGTTGGAATTGTCTTTGGACTTTTTTTACTTCTTGAAAGTTAATCAAATAGTTGTGATTTTTTTTTTTTTTTACTACTGCTACCAGCATCTAATGAATATTCATGAAAATTATTTTTCAGAAAATCACCAATTCACCCCAGAAGTTAATCAGCTGCAGAAGGGAAGAGGTAGAACCCTGTGCCATGTCTGTGCTGTCTTCTGAGGAGTTCCTCAGGGCTTGGATCTAATAGGCTTGGGGAAGGCCCAGTTGAAGCTGAGAACCTGGTCTGCACAACACAGGACCCATGAGGAGAAAGGCTACATTTCTATTTTCCTTCATGGACAAGAGGCAACAGAAGAAAGAAGAGCCAGCCCTGTCCATCTCTAGATCCAACTATCTGAGGCAGAGTGGTTTGATGGACAGAGCACTGATTGAGGGTGAGGAGATGTGCCCGCTAGACCTGGGTCTGCCATTCACTAGCTGAGTAACCCTGGGGAAAGTGACCTAATCTTTCTGGTCCTCAGTTTTCTTATCTGTAAAATGGGGGATGAATTACATATCTGTTAAATAAATAAATAATACATTTATATATTTAAAATAAATATAAATAAAACATATATAAATCTAGCACATGTAGGATTGTAGGGAAACTGTTAGGATTAGTTCAACTTTTCTGGGATATAAATATTTAACAAGAACTACCTGGTTAAGAGCTTGGCTGCTAACCAAAAAGGTCGGCAGTTGGAGTCCACCAGTTGCTCCTTGGAAAACCTATGGGGCAGTTCTACTCTGTCTTATAGGGTTGCTGTGAGACAGGATCCACTCGATGGCAATGTGTTGGTTTTTATCAAAGTCTACACACCAGTTGGCTTGGATATCCCACTGTCCCAAGGAAACATTGAAGAGGAAAGGAAGGATGGTGTTGATGTTGATTTCACTTCAAGTCAAGTGCCTGTGCAGAGGTTACTGGTTCAACAAACTGTATAGTACATGACCTGGAGGGGGCCCACACTCCACTGAAAATAAGACATGCCCGAATACTATGGGTACAAGAAATATTATAAAGTGTAAATAGTGTGTACACACTGAGGGCAGCAGGTAAAATGTCTGTGTGTCATGAGATGAGAATATGAAATGATGCCAATTATAAGTGTGATGCTTTCTGTGTTCCTTTCCCATGTAGAATTGTTAACATGCAGAATAAAAAATGGAATGAGGTCACCCTTGGTAATCTTTTTGTTTCCTGCCAGAAAGTGGTCTTTAGGGTTTGTGTTATACGTTAACCAGAGAGGCCCCTGGAGGACATCTGTGGTCAGGAGGAGTTGGAATGACCCCAAGCAGGGGAGGAGTGGTAACAGTCCTCTCCTTGGAGTCCTTGGGACTCCACAGCTGGGGGCTGCCTGCGTTTGGAGGGTAGCCTCTGTCTGTATGAGAACCCCTGACTGAGGCAGTGACCAAATCCTCACCTGGTCAGGGTGCTGCTGAATCTCTCCTGGGAGCCTCACTCCATAGGAAATGCCTTTGGGACACTTTTTCCCTTAAGACAGCTCACTCAGGGTGTCCATTTTATCTTCCAGCCTGTAAACTCAGAACCCACCTCTAAAAGCCTCTATTCACCCACCTCTCCCATCAGGTGAGGAAAACAGCCAGGTTAGGGAAGGTGCAGAGGGAGGAAGTTTCTTGAGGAGTAAAGGGATTGGTGGGCATGACCTCTGCCTCCCTTCTTAGCCCCACCTCCTCCCAGCTCTGAAGCCTTTGAGCTGGTCTGTCTCTTTGGGGCCCTTTCCAGCCAACCCAGCAGTGGGGATAATCTAACTGCTTGCAATGCCATCTCCACTTGGTGGGGCTTCAAGCAGACAGAGGATGGGGCTCTCTCCAGTGGGCACATTGCTGAAGATCTTTTACTTTGCACCATTTTGTATGCTTCTGTGTTGTTTAACTTTTTTATGAAGACTGTATTTTTTTTCTAAACTGTATATATATTTTCGGTTTGCAAAAACAAAAACCATATGCCCTCCATTACTCTCCCTCTTCCTTCTTCCCTACCTCTCCACCCTGGAAACACTGCTCAGGCATAGAACCCAGAAATGACCCCTGGCTCTCCTCCCATTGGGTCTCTATTACACTTGGTCCCAGTGCCCATCCATTCTGGCTGGCATATAGCACATAAAAATTTCTCTCAATTATTCAACTGTCTGTTCATGTACCCAACATGCATTTCTGGAGCCCAAATATTAGAGGTGCTACCTCCTCAGTAGCTGCTTATCAGCTCTCTCCTAGAGCAATTATATCCTGACTTTCCAGACCTCCTCTCTTCCCCTCCAATCAATTTAACCGTATCACCCAGTCCTTTAAACTGGGACACTTTTAAAAGTGAAAGGGGCATTATTAATAATTATGACAGGATGATAGCTCTAAACTGGGACTGTTCTGGGGAAACCAGGAGTGTGGTCACCCTAGTCACAAAATACAGCTCCCTGCGTCCCTCTGCATTTTGAAACCTCCCAGATGATAAGTTACAAAGCCCAGGGGACCAGATCCAGCACTAATGGTTTGCTTTTTTTCACAGCCTGTAATTGAGTCCCACAGGACTCAATCCAATGAGCCCTAGATCCAATGACAAGTGTCCTTATAAGAGAGAGGCAGAAGGAAAGTAATGGAGAGGATGGGTGCCTGGGAGCACATAGAAACCTTTTTGCTCATCATTGGAGATGCCCATCTCTTGTAGCCTTTGCTATTGCTTGACCTGGAAGAGGTCCCCTGGCCCCCAAATCAAGCCCAGCTTTCTTAGCCTTGTCTTCAGAAAACAACTGCCAAAATTTAATGAACAAATATTCCTGCCTTCATGAGGCTTACATTTTTTTCATGAGGCTTACATTCCAACAGGGAAGAGGGTGGGGAGATGATAATAATAATTAGTAACAATTTTTCTACTATTATTAAGTGAATTTTGTAGCATATTGGGAGTTCATAAGTGCTATTAAAAATGAAAAGGTAGAGCAGAGAAAGTGGGATGGGGACAGGTCACAGCCTTTTGAAAATGAAAGTGAATGGAAACAAGTGAACTGAAACTGTCATGAGTTCTCACATAGCCACACAGTATGAGAGACTATGAGTGACTCTAGAACAAAGAATTTGGCTACATATTCGTAGAAGTATGCAGTCTAATATAAAAACTTTATTCAGCATTTATACTCCTTGTATTGGCAGTGTATACCTTTTTGGAAGTATTCTCTTATACGGTCAGATAAAGCAAAGAAATAATTATGTTTATTTTGATAGTGTCTTAGTCATCTTTTGCTGCTATAATAGAAATACCACAAATGGATGTCTTTAACAAAGAGAAATTTATTCTTATAGTCTAGTAGGCTACCAGTCCAAATTCAGGGCGTCAAGGCCAGGAAAAATCTTTCTCTATTGGCTTTGCAGGAAGGTCTGGGTCATCAGTCTTCCCTTGGCTTTGGAGCTTCTCTGCGCAGGAACCTCAGGTCCGAAGGACATACTCTGCTCCCAGCACTATTTTCTTTGTGGTACGAGATTCCCATATCTCTCTGCTTGCTTCTCTCTTTTATATCTGAAAAGAGATTGGCTTAAGACACTAATTGTCTTAGTCATCTAGTGCTGCTATAACAGAAATACCACAAGTGAATGGCTTTAACAAAGAGAAATTTATTTCTTCACAGTAAAGTAGGCTAAAAGTCCAAATTCAGTGCATCAGCTCCAGGGGAAGGCTTTCTTTCTCTGTCAGCCTTCACATCAATCTTCACCTGGACTAGGAGTTTCTCTGTGCAGGGACCCTGGGTCCAAAGGATGTGCTTTGCTCCTGGCACTGCTTCTTTGGTGGTATGAGGTCCCTTTCCTTTTTATCTCTTGAGAGATAAAAGTTGGTGCAGACCACAACCCAGGGAAATTCCCTTTACATGGATCAGGGATGTGACCTGGGTAAGGGTGCTGTTACAATCCCACCCCAATCCTCTTTAACATAAAATTACAATCACAAAATGGAGAACAACCACACAATACTGGGAATCACGGCCTAACCAAGTCGACATATAATTTTGGGGGACACATTTCAATCCATGACACTAATCTTGTAAATCTCATCAATGTAACTGACACTAATCCATCTCATTACATCATAGTGATAGGATTTACAACATATATGGAAGTCATGTCAGATGACAAAATGGTAGACAATCATACAATACTGGGAATCATGACTTATCCAAGCTGACAGATATTTTGGGGGGACACAATTCAATGCATGACATTCACTCCATCATATCATAGCAAAAGTCTTAAATCAACTCCGAGTCCAAAATCCAAAAATTCCTTTTCATCTGTGAAATCTAGAATACAAGTCATCTCTTCCCAAATACAATGGTGCAATGGCCACAAGGTAGATATTGCCACTACAAACGGGAGAAATGGGAGGGAAAGAAAGCATAACAGGCACCAAGCAAATCAGCAGAATGCGTTACATTAGCCCTCAAAGCTTTGCAAATAATCTTCTGTTCTCTGAGACCAATTACACAGTGGCCCTGCCCTCTAGACTAGGTATTGACCACACTCTCCAAATTCTGAGTGGAGACCCCACAGCCCTGGGCTTCAACTCTACCTTCCAGGCCCACTGAGACCACAACTCTGCTCCCTTGGCTTTAGGCACACCATCTGAGTGGCAACTCCACCCTTAGAAACACCAGAGGCCCTGGCTCCCCCCTTTGAAACCCCAGAAATCGTGGCCATACCTTTTAAGACTGAGGCAGCTCAGTTTCCTGTGTTCCTTGGCCTCTTGGCCCTTGGGCCTCATGTAACCACAGAGGTAGAAAATGGAGTGATGTAGCCACAAGACAAGGAATGCCAGCAGCCACCAGAAGCTGCCCACTTCTGTCCAGCTGGGGCAAGTGTCCCAAAGTTGGAGGCACCCCACTGTGCCAGTAAACTTCGGCCAGAAGGCATTCAGCTTTCTCCGTCAGCTCTTGAGGAAGACCCATGCCATCAATCTTCCCTTGGCCTGGGAGCTTCTCCGCACAGGTCCAAAGGATGCGCTCTGCTCCTGGCACTGCTTTCTTGGTGGTATGATGTTCCCATGTCCCTCTGCTTGCTTCTCTCTTTCATATCTCAAAAGAGATTGGCTTAAGACACTAATCTTGTAGATCTCGTCAATATAATCCATCTCATTACATCACAGTGATAGGATTTATAACACATAGGGAAATCACATCAGATGACAAAATGGTAGACAATCATACAATACTGGGAATAAGGACCTAGCCAAGTTGACATATTTTGGGGGGACAATTCAATCCATGACAGACAGGAACTTAGATTTTAGGATTAGGAAAAAGGAGAGATAATTTTGGACTAAAAAATCTGAGTAGGAACAATGTACTTTTAGAACTCAATTGGACATACCAATATGAAGTCAAGCCTCTATAAGATGTTAAATAAAAATTGTAATTTCCTTTTTGGCTTTTTTCCACTGAAATGGCCCAGTAGCGATGTCACAGCCATGATAGAACTTAATACCCAGATCTTGGTTTCTAATGCTATTTTCCTCACAAAAGGAGCCAACATTTCTTGGGACAATGGCTAATTTCATGTGCGTAGCTGAAAGGCATAGAATAATTCTGGAACACCAACACCTTGTTGGGCCAGAAAGCAAGAAAGCTTTAAATAATTGGGTCTTTAAAAATTACATAAGAGTCGATCTAAAAAGGATTTCCACTGGCCAAAGCTGGGATAATGTGAGCATCAAAAGGAGACTTTTGGCTGACATCAATTGATAAAATAAATCTGAAAGTCATGACTTCTTAATGGTACACAAAAAGAGCAAAAGATAACGAATCCTCAAAGAAGCTGAATAGAATGTTTATCTGCTGGATCTTGTTATTCAATTGTGTTGGGCTTATGGACTCACTCAGTTGCAACAGCAGATGACATGTGGTCTGAGGCCCTCCAGTTGTCATGAAGACCATAAAAGCTCCAGTTCGAAGGAACTTGTGGGCTTGGATTGTATGAAATCATCATGAGGTAGCCTAAGATGGTTGTAGTGGGCTGAATGATTGTCCCAAATGATATGCCTATGTCCCGTCCCCAGAACCTGTGACTGTTACCTTATTTGGAAAAAATGATCTTTGCAGAGGATCAAGTTAAGGACCTTGAGATGAGGAGATAATCCTGTATTATGCAGGTGGGGCCTAAATCCAATGACAATGGTCTTTATAAGATGGAGGCAGAAAGATTTGACAGAGAAAAGAAGTCGATATGACCACAGAGGCAGAGATGGAAGTGATGCAGTCACAAGCCAAGGAATGCCAGCAGCCACCAGAAGCTGGAGAGGCCCTGGAGGAAGGCTCCCCTAGAGCCTCTGGAGGGAGCTCAGCCCTGCTGACACCTTGATTTCAGCCATCTCACTTTCAGAACTGTGAGAGAATAAATTTGTGTTGTTTTCAGTCACGTTGTTATTCGATGCTGTCGAGTCAGTTCCAACTCAGAGCGACCCTATGCACAACAGAATGAAACACTGCCCGGTCCTGAGCCATCCTTACAATCGTTGTTATGCTTGAGCTCATTGTTGCAGCCACTGTGTCAATCCACCTTGTTGCGGGTCTTCCTCTTTTCCACTTTAAGTCATGATGTTGTGGTAATTTGTTAGGGCAGCCACAGGAAACTAATTCAGTGAAACCTGTGAGAGCTGGAACTCCTCAGGACTGTCTTGTTTTTTCAGGTCTTGCAAGCTTCTGCCTTTGACAGGGTGCAGTCTTACCACTTTTGTATTGCTCTCTATTAGTGGAAAATATTTGTGTTTTCCTTCTCTGACAGTTTCCTGCCTTACACAGGTTATGGCTTTCACAGATTTTACTGTATAATGGTTTTAAATCTTTTCGATCTGTTTCTTCCTGAAGACACATAGTTATCATTCTCAAACTTTCACTTCTATTCCAAGTTCCCTTTCAGTATGAAGTGTGAGCTATCAGTCCAACACTGGACTCCATTCCACACTAACACATTTACTCTGGCCAGGCATCCTGGTCTCTGGAAAAAGAACTGCCTCAAGAAAGTACTGGGCTGAAAACCTAGACGAAATGGACAAATCTCTAGAAACACACTACCGACCCAAACTAACACAAAGTGATGTTGAAAATCTGAACAAACCCATAACAAGAGAAGAGATTGAAAAGATATAAAGAAACACCCAACACTCGTGAAAAGGCCAGACTTAATGGTCTGACTGAGACTAGAAGGACCCCAGAGGTCATGGTCCTCAGACCTTCTGTTAGCCCAAGACAGGAACCATTCCCAAAGCCAAATCTTCAGACCGGGATTGGACTGGGCTATGGGATAGAAAATGATACTGGTGAAGAGTGAGCTTCTGGGATCAAGTAGACACATGAGACTATGTGGGCAGCTCCTGTCGGGAGAAGAGATGAGAGGGCAGAGGAGGTCAGAAGCTGGCCGAATAGACATGAAAACAAAGAGTGGAGGGAAGGAGTGTGCTGTCTCATTAAAGGGAAAGCCTAGGAGTATATAAAGCAAGGTATATATAAGTTTTTGTATGATGGACTGAC
The DNA here is from genome assembly GCF_030014295.1 of Loxodonta africana. NCBI lineage: Eukaryota > Metazoa > Chordata > Mammalia > Proboscidea > Elephantidae > Loxodonta > Loxodonta africana. The sequence goes on along the minus strand of NC_087367.1, from coordinate 41,143,874 downwards.
TTGGTTTGTAAACTTTCACTTAAAGCACAATAAAACACACACACACACACACCAAACAACAAAAAGCCCTGGCCCAGATGGCTTTAGTGGAGAATTCTACCAAACATCCAGAGAAGAGCTTACACCAGTACTACTCAAACTATTTCAGAACATAGAAAAGGAAGTGATGCATTCTATGAAGCCAGCATAACCGTGATACCAAAACCAGGCAATTACACCACAAAAAAAGAAAATTATAGACCAATATCTCTTATGAATATAGATACAAAAATTCTCAACAAAATTCTAGCTAATAGAATTCAGCATCATATAAAAAAAAATACACCATGACCAAGTAGGATTCATACAAGGTATGCAAGGATGGTTCAACATTAGAACATCAATCAGTGTAATCCACCACATAAGTAAGAGGAAAAGAGGAAAGAAAAGAATCACACGATCGTCTCAATCAACACAGAAAAAGCATTTTACAAAGTTTAACACCCATTCCTGATAAAAATTTTCAATAAAATAGGAAGAGAAGGAAAACTTCTCAACATAATAAAGGGCATATATGCAAAACCAGTGGCCAACATCATTCTTACTGGAGAGAGGCTGAAAACATTCCCCTTGAGAGCAGAAACAAGACAAGGATGCCATTTATCACCACTCCTATTTAACATTGTGTTGGAAGTCCTAGTGAGAGCAATAAGGCAAGGAACAGAAATAAAGGGCATCCAAACTGGTAATGAAAAAGTTAAACTCTCCCTATTTGTGAATGATATGATACTATAAGTAGAAAACCTAAAAGACTCCACGAGAAAACTACTGGAACTAATAAATTCAGCAGAGGAGCAGGATATAAGGTAAACATACAAAAATCAGTTGGATTTCTATACACCAATAAAGAGAATGATGAAAAGGAAATCAGGAAAACAATACCATTTATAATAGTCCCTAAAAAAATAAAATACTTGGGAATAAATCTAACCAGGGACCTAAAAGACCTATACAAAGAAAACTAGAAAAAAGTACTGCAAGAAACCAAGAGATCTATTTAAATGGAGACACATACCATGCTCATGGATCAGTAGACTCAACATTGTGAAAATGACAATTCTACCCAAAGCGATTTACATATAAAATGCTGTACCTATTCAAATACCAACAACATTCTTTAAAGAGATGGAAAAACTTATCACTGACTTTATATAGAATGGAAGAAGTGCTGGATAAGTAAAGCACTACTGAAGAAGAAAAATAAAGTAGTAAGACTCACACTACCTGATCTCAGAACCTACTATATAGCTATGGTAGTCAAAACAGCCTGGTACTGGTACAACGACAGATACACTGACCAATGGAACAGAATTGAGAACCCAGATGTAAATCCATCCACCTATCGTCACCTGGTCTTTGACAAGGGACCAAAGTCCATCACATGGGGAAAAGACAGTTTTTTAAACAACTGGTGAGGGCAAAACTGGATGTCCATGTGGAAAAAAATGAAACAGGACCCATACTTCACACCATATACAAAAACTAACTCAAAATGGGTCAAAGACCTAAAATAAAGCCCCAAACCATGAAGTTCATAGAAGAAAAAATAGGATCAACACTAGAGGTTCTAATACAAGGCATTAACAGGATACAAACCACAATCAACAACACACAAGCTCCAGATGATAAGCTAGATAACTGGGGTCTTCTAAAAAGTAAAACCTTATGCTCATCAAAAGACTTCACCAAAAGAATAAAAAGAGAATCTACAGAATGGGAAAAAAATTTTGGCTACTACAAATCAGACAAAGGTCTAATTTCTAAAATCGACAAGAAAATCCAACACCTCTACAACAAAAAGACAAGTAATCCAACTAAAAAATGGGCAAAGGAAATGAATAGACACTTCACCAAAGAAGACATTCAAGCAGCCAAAAGACACATGAAGAAATGCTCATGATCTCTAGCCATCAGAGAAATGCAAATCAAAACCACAATGAGATACCATCCACCCAGGCATTACTGGCACGAATCAATGAAACAGGAAATAACAAATATTGGAGAGGCTGCGGGGAGATCAGAACTCTTATGCACTGCTGGTGGGAATGCAAAACAGTGCAACCATTTTGGAAAACAATATGGCACTTCCTTAGAAAGCTAGAAATAGAAATACCATATGATCCAGCAATCCCACTCCTAGGCATATATCCTAGAGAAATAAGATTTGTCACATGAATAGACATATGCACACTCATGTTCACTGGAGCATTGTTCACAACAGCAAAAAGATGGAGACAACCTAGATGCCCATCAACAATTGAATGGATAAACAAACTGTGGTACATACACACAATGGAGTATTACACAATGATAAAGAACAATGATGAATTTGTGAAACATAACATGGATGAATCTGGAGGGCATTATGCTGAGTGAAATAAGTCAATCACAAAAGACAAATATTGTATGAGACCACTACTGTAAAAACACATGAAAAGGTTTACATAGAAAAAGAAACAATCTTTGGTGGTTACGAGAGAGGGGAGTCATGGGGATGGAAAAACACGTAACAGACCATAGATAAATGGAAACTTCGGTAAAGAGGGAAACCCTGGTGGCATAGAGGTTAAGTGCTACGGCTGCTAACCAAAAGGTCGGCAGTTCGAATCCGCCAGGAGCTCCTTGGAAACTCTGTCCTTCCTATAGGGTCGCTATGAGTTGGAATTGACTCGATGGCAGTGGGTTTTTTGGTTTTTGGTAAAGAGTAAGACAGTACACAATACTGGGGAAGCCAGCAAAGCCTGTACAAGGCAAGGTCATGGTAGCTCCATAGACTTATCTAAACTCCCTGAGGGACTCAATTGCTGGGCTAAGGGCTGTGGGGACCATGGTCTTGGGGAACATCTAGCAAATTGGTATATCATAGTTTATAAAGAAAATGTTCTACATTCTACTTTGGTGGGTAGTGTCTGGGGTCTTAAAAGCCTGTAAGAGGCCATATAGGATACTCCACTGGTCTCACCCCTTCGGGAGCAAGAAAGAATGAAGAAAACTAAAGATACAAGGAAAGATTTGTCCAAAGGACTAATGAACCACATCCACCACAGCCTCCACTAGACTGAGTCAAGTAAAACTAGATGGTGCCTGACTATCACACTGACTGCTCTGACAAGGATCACAGTAGAGGGTCCTCGAGAGAGCTAAAGAAAAATGTAGAACAAAATTCTAACTCAAAAAGGAAGACCTGGCTTGCTGGCCAGACAGAGACTGGAGAAACCCTGAGAGTATGGCCCCCGGACACCCTTTCAGCTCAATAAATGAGGTCTCTCCTGAGATTCACCTTCCAGCCAAAGATTGAACAGACCCATGGAACAAAACAAGAATAAAAGGGTGCACCAGCACTGGGGCAGGGAATGGAAGTCAGGAGGGAACAGGAAAGCTTGTAATAGGGAACCAAGGGCTGAGAAGGGAGAGTGCTGACATGCCATGGGGCTGTTTACCAATGTCATAGAACAAAGTGTGTACTAACTGTTTGATGAGAAACTAGTCTGTTCTGTAAATCTTCATCTAAAGTAAAATAATAATAAAAAAGAAAGATTAAAAAAAAAAAAGAAAGTACTGGGCACCTGTGAAATTTTCCTAATCACCACAACAACTGTGTGGTACAATTGCACCCCTCCTGGGAAAAAATGGAAAACAGAGAGGATCATTGAATGTTTGCTGACAGAAAACTTCTTTCATATCATGAAAGTTGAAAAGCTGACCATCCAAGAAGCTCAATGAACCCCATGTAGGACAGACTGCAAAAGAAGTAACCAGAACATATCACGATCACACTCCCCAAAATCAAAGACAAAGAAAGAATCCTGAGAACAGCTCAAGGAAAACAAAAAGTCACATACAAATGGGAAACACTGAGACTAAGCTCTGATTATCAGTCAGAAACCACACAGGCAAGAAGGCAATGGTATGACATATATAAAACCTTGAAAGAAAAAATTGCCAACCAAGAATAATATATCTTGCAAAACTTTCACCCAGATATCATGGCAAAATTAGGACATTTTCAGATAAACAGAAATTAAGGGAAATGAACAATCAAACCAAACTTACAAGAATTATTAAAGGGAGTCCTTTGGTTAGAAAACCAACAATATCAGACAACAACCTCAATGTAGGACACAGGACAGCATCAGCCAGATACCAACTTAGGTAATGAACACTCAGTGATAAAACAAAACTAAAAGATTTACAACAGGGAACCAGAGACATCAATCTATAAATGACAACAACATCAGAACAACAAAAGAGGGAATAACTGATACAGGTACAGCACTTTCAAGTGGAGAGGAAGTCAAGGCAATATTAAGTAATAAAAGACTGGTTTAAACTTAGGAAGATGGGGTAAACTTCAAGGTAACCACAAAGAAAGTTAAAAAACTTACTCACTGAAATGAAGAAAAAAAAAGTCTCAGTAAACACAAAATCTACAAAAATGAAAGAAGCAAAAATAAAAAATCCACAAACAAAAAGAATTCAGTGCAAAAGAGTAAGAGGAACAAAGAAAACATCAGTACCACACAAAAAGCACTACAAAATGACAGCAATAAACACGTCTATCAATAATCACACTGAACATAAATGGCTTGAATGCACCCATACAGAGAGAGACAGTGACAGAAAGGATAAAAAAACAGGATCCATCAATATGCTGTCTCAAGAGAAACACCTTTGATACAAAGACATATATATATTAAAAATCAAAGGATAGAAAAAATATATCAAGCAAACAGCAACCAAAAAAGAGCAAGAGTGACAATACTAATCTCAGATAAAATAGACTTTAAGGCATAATCCACCATAAAAGACAAGGAAGGACATTATCTAACGATGAAAGGGGTGATCCACTGTGAGGACATAACCAAAACAAATACGTATGCAGCAAATGACAGGGTTCCAAAATACATAAAACAAACTCTAACAGCACTGAAAAGAGAAATTCACAGTTCCGCAATAATAGTAGGAGACTTCAACACACCACTTTTGGTAAAGAAGAGAACTTCTAGAAAGAAACTCAACAAAGATACAGAAGATCTAAAGGACACAATCAGCCAAATTGACCTCATAGATATATATAGAACACTCAGCCAAACAGCAGCAAAGTGTACATTCTTTTCTAATGCACATGGGACATTCTCCAGAATAGACCACATCTTAGGCCACAAAGCAACTATCAACAAAATCCAGAGTGCTGAGATTACACAAAGTATCTTCTCTGATTTCAACACCATAAAAGTAGATATTAATAACAGGAAGAGCAAGAAAACAAACAAACAAACAAAACAAAACAAATACATGGAAACTGAAAAACATCTTGCTTAAAAAACACTGGGTAATAGAAGAAATTGAAGACAATAAAAAAGTTCCTAGAATCAAGCAAGAAGGAAAACACATCATAACCAAACATTTGGGACAGTAAAGGTAGGGCTCAGAGGTCAATTTATAGTAATACATTCATAGTCAAAAAAAGAAGAAAGGGACAAAATGAAAACATCAGCTTTACAGCTTGAAAAAATAGAAAGAGAACAGCTGAAGAAGACCACAGACACAGAAGAAAGGAAATAATAAAGGTCAGAGCAGAAATAAATGAAACAGAGAATGGAAAACAACAGAAAGAATCAACAAAACCAAAAGCTGATTCTTTGAAAGAATCAACAAAATCGAAAAAACCACTGGTGAAACTGATGAAGGAAAAATAGGAGGGGAAATAAATAACCCAAATAAGAAACAAAATGGGGGGCATTACAACAGGTCCAACTGAAATAAAAAGGATCAGAACAGAGTACTATGAAAAATTATACTCCAAAAAATCTGAAAACCTACAGGAAATGGACAAATTCCTAGAAACACACTACCTACCTAAACTAACACAGACTGAGGTAGAAAATCTGAATAGACCCATACCAAAAGAAGAGACTGAAAAGGTAATAACCTCCCCCGCCCCCCGCTAAAAAAAATTTATGGCCCAAATGGATTCACTGGAGAATTCTACCAAACATTCAGAGAAGAGCTTACACAAGTACTCCTTACTCAAACTGTTTCAGAACACAGAAAAGGAAAAGATACTTTCAAATTCATTCTATGAAGCCAGAATAACCCTGATACCAAAACCAGGCAAAGACATCACACAAAAAAGAAAATTACAGACCAATATCTTTCATGAATATAGATGAAAAAAGTCTCAACAAAAATCTAGCCAATAGAATGTAGCATCATATAAAAAAAATAATACACCACAACCAAGCAGGATTCCTACCAGGTATGCAAAGATGGTTCAACATTAGAAAATCAATCAATGTAGTACACGACATAAACAAAAGAAAATAATCACATGATCATCTCAATCAACACTAAAAAGGTACTTGATAACATCTGACACTCATTCCTGATAAAAACTCTCAATAAAAGAGGTATAGAAGGGAAATTCCTCAACATAATAAAGAGTACCTATACAAAACCAACAGACAACATCATTCTTAACGGAGAGAGGCTCAAAACATTCCCCCTGAGAACCGGAATAAGACAAGGTTGCCCTTTATCACCATTCCTGTTTAGCATTGTGCTGGAAGTCCTAGCTAGAGCAATAAGGTAAGAAAAAGAAATGAAGGGAATCCAAACTGGTAAGGAAGAAGTAAAACTATCCCTATTCGCAGATGATATGATACTATACATAGAGAATCCTAAAGACTCCACAAGAAAACTACTGGAACTAATAGAAAAATTCAGCAGAATATCAGGATACAGGATAAACATACAAAAATCAGTTGGATTCCTATATACCAATAGAGAGAACTATGAAAAAGAAATCAGAAAAGCAACAACACTTATAATAACCCTAAAAAAAAAAAAACTTAGGAATAATTCTAACCAGGAACATAAAAGACCTATAGAAAGAAAACTACAAAACACTACTGCAAGAATCCAAAACAGACCTATATAAATGGAAAAACATACCGTGTTCATGGATAGGTAAACTCAACATTGTGAAAATGTCAATTCTATCCAAAGCAATCTACAAATACAATGTAATCTGGATCCAAATACCAACAGCATTCTTTAAAGAGATGGAAAAACTAATCATTAACTTTATATGGAAAGGAAATAGGTCTGGGATAAGTAAAGTATTATTGAAGAAGACCAACAAAGTAGGTGGCCTCATACTACCTGACCTCAAAACCTACTATACAGCTATAGTAGTCAGAACAGCCTGGTACTGGTGCAATGACAGACATACTGACCAATGGAACAGAATGGAGAACCCAGATGCAAATCCATTCACCCACAAAGGCCCTAAGTCCATTAAATGGGGAAAAGACAGTCTTTTTAACAAATGGTGCTGGCAAAACTGGATGTCCACCTGTAAAAAAATGAAAGAGAACCCATACCTCACACTATATGCAAAAACTAATTAAAAATGGATCAAAGACCTAAATATAAAACCCAAAACTATAAAGATCATAGAAGAAAAAATATGGTGAATGCTAGGGGCCCTAATGCCCGGCATAAAAATGATAAAATCCATAACAATGCATAAACACCAGAAGATAAGCTAGATAACTGGGATCTTCTAAAAAGTAAACACTCATTGAAAGATTGCACCAAAAGAGTGAAAAGAGAACCTACAGACTGGGAAAAAAATTTTGGCTATGACATATCCAAAAAAGGTCTAATTTCTCAAATCTAAATCCAACACCTCTACAACAAAAAGACGAATAATCCAATTGAAAAATGGGCAAAGGATGTGAACAGACACTTCACCAAAGAAGACATTCAGGCAGCTAACAGACACATGTTGAAATGTTTGAGATCATTAGCCATTAGAGAAATGCAAATCAAAACTACAATGAGATACCATCTCATCCCAACATTAGTGGCACAAACCAAAAAAGCAGAAAATAACAAATGTTGGAAAGGTACGGAGAGATTGGATCTCTTAAGCACTGTTAGTGGGAATGCAAAATGGTACGACCATTTGGAAAATGATAAGGTGCTTCCTTAAAAAGCTAGAAATAGTGATACCATATGATCCAGCAACCCCACTCCTAGGAATATATCCTAAAGAAATAAGAGCCATCACATGAATAGAGATATGCACACCCTTGTTCACTGCAGCATTATTCACAAATGCAAAAAGATGGAAACAACCTAAGTGCCCATCAACAGATGAATAGATAAATTACGGTACATACACACAATGGAACACTAGTCAAAGATAAAAAACAATGATGAATCTTTGAAAAGTCTCATAACATGGATGAATCTGGATGGCATTATACTGAGTGAAGTAAGTCAATCACAAAAGGACAAATACTGTATGAAACCACTTATATAAAAACCTTTGAAAAGGTTTATACACAGAAACAATCTTTGATGGTTACAAGGAGGGGAGAGGGGGAAGGAAAAACACTAACTAGATGGCACCAAACCACCCAAACCCACTGCCATTGAGTCGATTCTGACTCATAGTGACCCAATAGGACAGGGTAGAACTGCCCCATAGAGTTTCCAAGGAGCACCTGGTGGATTCAAACTGCCAACCTCTTGGTTAACAGCTGTAGCACTTAGCCACTTAGCCACTAAGCCACCAGGGTTAGATAAGTGGAAACTTTGGGGAAGGGTGAGATAGCACACAATAGTGGGGAAGTCAGCATGGCTTGACCAAGACAAAATCGCAGCAGCATCACGGACACATCCAAACTCCCTGAGGGACCGAGTTACTGAGGGCTGGGGACTGTGGTCTTGGGGGACATCTAGCTCATTTGGCATAACATAATTTGTAAAGTTTATAAAGAAAATGTTCTACATCCTACTTTGGTAAGTAGTGCTGTGTCTGGGGTCTCAGAAGCTTGCGAATAGCCATCTAAAATACTCTACTGGTCCTACCCTGTCTGGAGCAGGGAGAATGAAGAAAACCAAAGACACAAGAGAAAGATTAGTCCAAAGGACTAACAGATCTCAACTACCACAGCCTCTACCAGACAGAGTCCAGCACTACCAGCTGGTGCCCAGCTACCGCCACTTACTGCTTTGATAGGGATCACAAGAGAGGGTCCTGAACAGAACTGAAGAAAAATATAGAACAAAATTCTAACTCATAACAAATGACCAGAATTACTGGTCTGACAGAAACTGAAGAAACCCTGAGAGTATGGTCCCCGGACATCCTTTTAACTCAGTACTGAAGTCACTCCTGATGTTCACCCTTTAGCCAAAGATTATACAGGCTCATAAAACAAACAATAATACATACAGCTCAACCATTTATATGAGATTAAATGGCACACCAGTGCGGGGGCATGGACAAGAAGGCAAGAGGAGACAGGAAACTTGGTCTAATGGAAATGGGGAACCCAAGGTTGAGAAAGAGAGTGTGTTGACACTATGTGGTATTGGCAACTTATGTCACAAAACAATATGTGTATTAATTTTTTAAGGAGAAACTAATTTGCTCTGTAAACCTTCACCTAAAGCACAATAATAAAAAAAAGAAAACAACAAAAGACAATTGCCATCCTCCTGTCCCTAGCTTTGAAACACACACCTTGTGGTAAGTTGGCCTGGCACTACAAATCAGCAGCCCGTGGACAACAAGCCACAACACCAAAATAGTCACTGCGACAGTGTGAGCCACGTCGAGAAAATACAATTTAAAAAATGCAATGCAATTTACAATAGCAGCAAAAACCATACGCCTAGGAATAAATCTAACTGAAAGGTATAAAACCGTTTTGAAAGAAATTTAAGGTTACTCTCCTTTATTTCATCCTAGTCCTGGAAGCAGCCACCTCCTCAGATTCTCCTCTCTTTCTTCAGGTACATAAACACTGGGAGGCACCTGTGCAGGGAAGGTTCCACTGAGAGACACAGCCGTTGAGATGGGGAACCTCATGGAGGTATCTTAAAAGTGTTGCCTGTATTGCGTTGGCTTGGGCTCATCACTGTCATCTACCTCCCTTCCCCAGCCTGGCTGGTTGTCAAGGGAGTGGGAAGATGTGTATATCTGGTATGGCCCTTAGAATTCTGTCTCTGTAGCCCTCCCAGATATCCTCACACAGTTCCACTTCTTAGAGTTCTTTTGATATCTCCATTGGTTCAGCCCAGGTACTCCAATCGAAAGAAGGTCCAAGTTCTACCAGCCTGCCAGTCTTCTTGTGCCTGTTGGACTTGAATTTGAGCCTGGCAAGAGTGGCCAGGACAGTGCATGCACTTAGTATTCTGTGGCCTTTTTTTTAATTAATTCATCTAACTGTATATTTTTCATACTTACCAAGAGCCAGGGTTGGTTGTTGTTAGGTGCCGTTGAGTCATTTCTGACTCATAGTGACCCTGTGTACAACAGGATGAAACAGCCCAGTCTTGCACCATCCTCATGATCACTGTTATGCTTGAGTTCATTGTTGCAGCCATTGTGTAAGTCCGTCCCACTGAAGGTCTGCCTCTTTTTCACTGACCCTCTACGAAGCTTGATAACTGTCTTCAGGGACTGCTCTGTCCTGATAACATGTCCAAAGTATGTGAGATGAAGTCTCACCATCCTTGCTTCAAAGGAGCACTCTGGCTATACTTCTTCCAAGACAGGTTTGTTAGTTCTTTTGGCAGTCCCTGATATATTCAATATTCTTTGTCAACACCATAATTCAAAGGCATCAATTCTTCTTCAGTCTTCCTTATTCATTGCCCAGCTTTCACAGGCATAAACCCCCCCAAAAAACCAGTGCTGTCGAGTCGATTCCGACTCATAGCATATGAGGTGATTAAAAACATCACGGCTTGGGTCAGGGGCACCTTAGTCCTTAAAGTGACATCTTTGCTTTTTAACACTTTAAAGAGGTCTTTTGCAGCAGATTTGCCCGATGCAACGAGTCATTTGATTTCTTGATTGCTGCTTCCATGAGTGTTGATTGTGGATCCAAGTAAAACGAAATCCTTGTCAACTTCAATGTTTTCTCCATTTATCATGATGTTGCTTATTGGTCCAGTTGTGAGGATTTTTGTTTTCTTTATGTTGAGGTGTAATCCCTGAAGGCTGTGGTCTTTGATCTTCATCAGTAAGTGCTTCAAGTCCTCTTCACTTTCAGCAAGCAAGGTTGTGTCATCTGCATATCGCAGGTTGTTACTGAGCCTTCCTGCAATCCTGATGCCGAGTTCTTCTTCATATAGACCAGTTTCTCAGATTATTTGCTCAGCATATAGATTGAATCGGTATGGTGAAAGGATACAACCCTGACACACACCTTTCACTTTAAACCACGCAGTATCCCCTTGCTCTGTGTGAGGGACTGCCTCTTGATTTGTGTATACATTCCTCAAGAACGTAATTAAGTGTTCTGGAATTCTCATTCTTCACAACATTACCCATAATTTGTTATGCTCCACATAGTCGAATGTCTTTGCATAGTCAGTACAACATAGGTGAACATCTTTCTGGTATTAAGGTGAGGCACCAGTCATACAAGGGACACAGTCCTTGCCCTCCCAGAGCATACAGTTGACTGGCAGGGGAGGAAGAGATTAATCCTATAGTCATCCAAAAAAATACAAAGCTACAGATTGTGCCAAGTGCAAGGAAGGAAAAGAGAAAGATGTTCAAAAGGTATAAGAGAGACCAGATGCAGATTGGGCAGGGAGAGCCTGGTAAATTTTTTTGTAGTCCATGGCTCTTCTTGGGTAGCTGCTGGGCTATGCAGCAAGAGAAGCAATGTATTGGGGTCTTCCTCTGCAACTCCACAGCTGCTTGGAGTCAGTCTTGTGCATATGAACCCACTGGAACCTCGGCCTGAACCTAGGCCTCCTGCAAAGAGACAGGTACATTTCTGCTTCTTTGGAAGAGTTCTGAGCCACAAAATGGCTGGAACTCCTGGTCTCTGGGGCTTTGGATATTCTCCATTTCCCTCTTTTATGCATTTGAACCTCCATGGATAGGGTTGCCAAAATTATCAAGTAAAAATACACCCCAGGTAAACAATGAATGAATTTTTAGTATAAGTATATCCCAAATATTGTGTGCGGTGTACTTACACTAAAACATTCTGTGTTGTTTATCTGAAATTCAAATTTAACTGGGCCTCTCGTATTTTATCCGGCAATCCAGTCCAGGGGCCATACATAGCCTTGAGTGAGGGAAATCTGCATTTGGAGCTCAGCAGTTCCTCAGTCAGATGTGTACTTGGCTCAAAATCTCTCTGTTCTCCACCACCACTACCTTCCTGGCACAAACCACCACTTTCTCCCATCTGAACGTCTGCAATAGCCTCCGCACCAGCCACTCCGCTTCCAGACTTGCCACACTTGCTTTTATCCCTTCTTGACAAGGGATTCTGTTTCAAAGTCCTTTCAGCTCTTTTTAGAGAGGGATTGCAGACTGTTAGCCTTTGCACTACACTTCTTTAACTCTTAAAAAAAAAAAAAGAAAGATGTTTTTCTGATTTTCTGCGCACGTTATTTTCATCCCTACACTAGAGTAACTTTCTGTGGGTGCAGATCTCTCAACTAGTCTCCTTTGAATCTGGCTTGACTTGATGAGTTTGAACCTTTCCTAGCTTTAGGAGACCACCTCAAGAGTAGCGCCTCATTACTTTCACGGGCGTCTGGTGCCACCTTGTGGTAATTGCTAGAAAGTTCGCCTCCTGCTCCCGCTCAACAGTGATGCTTCCTGGATAGAGAAAGGAAAGCTCAGCAGGGTTTCCGAGAAATAGAGCTCAGTCAAAAAACTTCCAGGGGCCTGGTCCCTAACTGGCCTCCACGATCGTTAGTGGAATTAGAATTTAGCGGCCACCATCTCCTCACTCGTGCTGCATCTGTTCCCAGCACGTCTGTGGCTTCACTGGCCCTTGAGGGCCGAGAAGGGAATCCAGCAGCCTGGGGCTCCCCTCCTTGCGGTGAATGCCACTACCTGAGTCCTGGGTTGCCTCGAGTTCAGGGAGCAGCCTGCTGTCATCCCACTTCTCTTTTTTTGATTGTACTTTAGGTGGTTTACAGAGCAAATTAGTTTCTCATTAAAAAAAATACATTGTTTTGTGACATTGGTTGCCGACTGCACCATATGTCAACGCTCTCCGTTTCTCTACCCTGAGTTCCCTGTTACCATCTTTCCCATACCCTCCTGCCTTGTGGTCCTTGCGCCTTAGCTGGTGTGCCCATTTAGTCTGGTTTTGTTTTATGGGCCTGTCTAATCTTTGTCTGAAGGATGAACCTCAGGAGTAACTTCGGTACTGAGTTAAGAGGGTGTCTGGGGGCCATAATCTCAGGGTGTCTCCAGTCTGTGTCAGATCAGTAAGTCTGGTCTTTTCTTGTGAGTATGAATTTTGTTCTACATTTTTCTTCAGCTCAGTCCGGGAGCCTGTATTGTGATCCCCATCAGAGCAGTTGGTGATGGTAGCCAGGCACTATCTAGTTGTGCTGGACTCAGTCTGGTGGAGGCTGTAGTAGGCTGTGGTCCATTAGTCCTTTGGACTAATCTTTCCCTTGTGTCTTTGGTTTTCTTCATTCTCCCTTGCTCCAGATGGAGTATCTTAGACAGCTGCTCCCAAGCATTTGAGACCCCAGCTGCTACTCACCAAAGTAGGATGTAGAACATTTTCTTTATAAACTATGTTATGCCAATTGAGCTCGATATTCCCTGAAACCATGCTCTGCAGCCCTCAGACCAGTAATTCGGTCCCTTAGAGACTTTGGATGTGTCTATGAAGCTTCCATGGTCAAGTTGTGCTGATTTCCCCAGTATTGTGTACAGTCTTACTCTTCACCAAAGTTACAACTTTTCTATTGTTTTTCCCTCCCCACTCTCCTCTCCCTAGTAACCATCAAAGATTGTTTCTTTCTGCGTGTAAACCTTTTCATGAGTTTTTATAAAAATGGTTTCATATAGAATTTGTCCTATGTGATTGACTTATTTCACTCAGTATAACGCCTCCCCCCAAGTTTCATCCAAGATGTGAAATGTTTCATAGATTCATCATTGTTCTTTATTTTTGCAGAGTATTCCATTGTGTGTATGTACCATAGTTTGTTTATCCATTCATCTGTTGATGGGCACTTAAGTTGTTTCCATCTTTTTGCCAGTGAGAATAATGCTGCAATGAACATGGGTGTGGATATGTCTATTTGCGTGACAGCTCTTATTTCTCTAGGATACATTCCTAGGAGTGGGACTATTGGATCATATGGTATTTCTATTTCTAGCTTTTTAAGGAAGCATCATATAGTTTTCCAAAATGGTTGTACCATTTTGTATTCTGTCTTAGTTATGTAGTGCTGCTATAACAGAAATACCACAAGTGGGTGGCTTTAACAAAGAGAAATTAATTTTCTCACAGTCTAGTAGGCTAGAAGTCCAAATTCAGGGTTTCGGTTCCAGAAGAAGCCTTTCTCTCTCTGTCAGCTCTGGAGGAAGGTCCTTCTTGTCAATTTTTCCGTGGACTAGGAGGTTCTCTGCACAGGAACCCTTGGTCCAAAGGATGTGCTGTGCTCCTGGCACTGCTTCCTTGTGGTTTGAGGTCCCCCACTCTCTGCTCACTTCACTTTCCTTTTATCTCTTGTAACATAAAAGATGTTGCAGGCCACACCCTAGGGAAACTCCCTTTACATTGGATCAGGGATATGACTTTAGTAAGGGTGTTACAATGCCACCCTAGTCCTCTTTAACATAAAATGACAATCACAAAATGGAGGACAACGAAACAATACTGGGAATCATGGCCTAACCAAGTTGATGCATATTTTGAGGGGACACAATTCAATCCATGACACATTCCTACCAGCAGTGCATAAGAGTTCCAAGCTCCCTGCAGCCTCTCCAACATTTGTTATTTTCTGTTTTGTTTTGTTCCTGCCAGTAATGTCAACGTGAGATGGTATCTCATTGTAGTTTTGATTTGCATTTCTCTAATGACTAGTGATCTCGATCATTTCCGCATTTGTCTGTTAGCCACCTGAATGTCTTATTTGGTGAAGGGTCTGTTCACATCTTTTGCTTATCTTTTAATTGGATTATTTGTCTTTTTGCTGTAGAGGTGATAGATTTTCCTATATATTTTAAAGATTAGACTTATGTTGGATTTGTTATCGCCAAAACTTTTTTTTCCCAGTCTGCAGGTTTTCTTTTTACTATTTTGATGAGCATAAGTGTTTAATTTTTAGAAGGTCCCAGTTATCTAGCTTATCTTCTGCTGTTTATGTATTGTTAGTTACAGTTTGTATCGTGTTTATGCCCTGTATTAGGGACTCTAGCATTGACCCTGTTTTTTCTTCTATGGTCTTTATAGTTTTGGGTTTTATATTTAGCCTTTAATCCATTTTGAAATAGCTTTTGCGTATGGTGTGAGGTATGGGTCCTGTTTCTTTTTTTGCAGATAGACATCCAGTTTTGCCAGCACCATTTGTTAAAAAGACTGTCTTTTCCCTGTTTAATGGACTTATGGCCTTTGTGGCAGTTCAGGTGACCGTAAGTGGATGGATTTACATCTGGGTTCTTTATTCTCTTCCACTAGAGAGTGTGCCTATCATTTTATCAATACCAGGCTGTTTTGACTACAATAGCTGTACAGTAGGTTCTGAGGTCAGGTAGTCTGAGACCACCTACTTTGTTGTTCTTCAATAATACTTTACTTATCTCAGGCCTCTTTTTTTTTTTTCAATAACTTTTATTAAGCTTCAAGTGAACGTTTACAAATCCAATCAGTCTGTCACATATAAGTTTACATACATCTCACTCCCTACTCCCACTTGCTCTCCCCCTCTTGAGTCACCCCTTTCAGTCTCTCCTTTCTTGACAATTTTGCCGGCTTCCCTCTCTCTCTATCCTCCCATCCCCCCTCCAGACAAGAGTTGCCAACACAATCTCAAGTGTCCACCTGATATAATTAGCTCACTCTTCATCAGCGTCTCTCTCCCACCCGCTGACCAGTCCCTTTCATTTCTGATGAGTTGCCTTGGGGGATGGTTCCTGTCCTGTGTCAACTGAAGGTCTGGGGAGCATGGCCGCCGGGATTCCTCCAGTCTCAGTCAGACCATTAAGTTTGGTCTTTTTATGAGAATTTGGGGTCTGTATCCCACTGATCTCCTGCTCCCTCAGGGGTCCTCTGCTGTGCTCCCTGTCAGGGCAGTCATCGATTGTGGCCGGGCACCAACTAGTTCTTCTGGTCTCAGGATGATGTAGGTCTCTGGTTCATGTGGCCCTTTCTGTCTCTTGGGCTCTTAGTTGTCGTGTGGCCTTGGTGTTCTTCATTTTCCTTTGCTCCAGGTGGGTTGAGACCAATTGCTGCATCTTAGATGGCCGCTTGTTAGCATTTAAGACCCCAGACGCCACATTTCAAAGTGGGATGCAGAATGATTTCATAACAGAATTATTTTGCCAATTGACTTAGAAGTCCCTGCAAACCATGTTCCCCAGACCCCCGCGCTTGCTCCGCTGACCTCTGAAGCATTCATTTTATCCCGGAAACTTCTTTGCTTTTGGTCCAGTCCAATTGAGCTGACCTTCCATGTATTGAGTGTTGTCTTTCCCTTCGCCTAAAGCAGTTCTTGTCTACTGATTAATCAATAAAAAACCCTCTCCCACCCTCCCTCCCTTCCCCCCTCGTAACCACAAAAGTATGTGTTCTTCTCAGGTTTACTATTACTCAAGATCTTATAATAGTGGTCTTATACAATATTTGTCCTTTTGCCTCTGACTCATTTCACTCAGCATAATGCCTTCCAGGTTCCTCCATGTTATGAAATGTTTCAGAGATTCGTCACTGTTGTTTATCGATGCGTAGTATTCCATTGTGTGAATATACCACAATTTATTTACCCATTCATCCGTTGATGGACACCTTGGTTGCTTCCAACTTTTTGCTATTGTAAACAGAGCTGCAATAAACATGGGTGTGCATATATCTCTTTGTATGAAGGCTCTTGTATCTCTAGGGTATATTCCTAGGAGTGGGATTTCTGGGTTGTATGGTAGTTCTATTTCTAACTGTTTAAGATAATGCCAGATAGATTTCCAAAGTGGTTGTACCATTTTACATTCCCACCAGCAGTGTATGAGAGTTCCAATCTCTCCGCAGCCTCTCCAACATTTATTATTTTCTGTTTTTTGGATTAATGCCAGCCTTGCTGGTGTGAGATGGAATCTCATCGTAGTTTTAATTTGCATTTCTCTAATGGCTAATGATCAAGAGCATTTTCTCATGTATCTGTTGGCTGCCTGAATATCGTCTTTAGTGAAATGTGTGTTCATATCCTTTGCCCACTTCTTGATTGGGTTGTTTGTCTTTTTGTGGTTGAGTTTTGACAGAATCATGTAGATTTTAGAGATCAGGCCCTGGTCTGAGATGTCATAGCTGAATATTCTTTCCCAGTCTGTAGGTGGTCTTTTTACTCTTTTGGAGAAGTCTTTAGATGAGCATAGGTGTTTGATTTTTAGGAGCTCCCAGTTATCGGGTTTCTCTTCATCATTTTTGGTAATGTTTTGTATTCTGTTTATACCTTGTATTAGGGCTCCTAGGGTTGTCCCAATTTTTTCTTCCATGATCTTTATCGTTTTAGTCTTTATGTTTAGGTCTTTGATCCACTTGGAGTTAGTTTTTGTACATGGTGTGAGGTATGGGTCCTGTTTCATTTTTTTGCAAATGGATATCCAGTTATGCCAGCACCATTTGTTAAAAAGGCTATCTTTTCCCCAGTTAGTTGACACTGGTCCTTTGTCAAATATCAGCTGCTCGTACATGGATGGATCTATGTCTGGGTTCTCAATTCTGTTCCATTGGTCTATGTGTCTGTTGTTGTACCAATACCAGGCTGTTTTGACTACTGTGGCTGTATAATAGGTTCTGAAGTCGGGTAAGGTGAGGCCTCCCACTTTCTTCTTCTTTTTCAGTAGTGCTTTGCTTATCCGGGGCTTCTTTCCCTTCCATATGAAATTGGTGATTTGTTTCTCTATCCCCTTAAAATATGACATTGGAATTTGGATCAGAAGTGCGTTAAATGTATAGATGGCTTTTGGTAGAATAGACATTTTTACTATGTTAAGTCTTCCTATCCATGAGCAGGATATGTTTTTCCACTTAAGTATGTCCTTTTGAATTTCTTGTAGTGGAGCTTTGTAGTTTTCTTTGTATAGGTCTTTTACATCCTTGGTAAGATTTATTCCTAAGTATCTTATCTTCTTGGGGGCTACTGTGAATGGTATTGATTTGGTTATTTCCTCTTCGGTGTTCTTTTTGTTGATGTAGAGGAATCCAAGTGATTTTTGTATGTTTATTTTATAACCTGAGACTCTGCCAAACTCTTCTATTAGTTTCAGTAGTTTTCTGGAGGATTCCTTAGGGTTTTCTGTGTATATAATCATGTCATCTGCAAATAGTGATAACTTTACTTCTTCCTTGCCAATCTGGATACCTTTTATTTCTTTGTCTAGCCTAATTGCCCTAGCTAAGACTTCCAACACGATGCTGAATAAGAGTGGTGATAAAGGGCATCCTTGTCTGGTTCCCGTTCTCAAGGGAAATGCTTTCAGGTTCTCTCCATTTAGAGTGATATTGGCTGTTGGCTTTGCATAGATGCCCTTTATTATGTTGAGGAATTTTCCTTCAATTCCTATTTTGGTAAGAGTTTTTATCATGAATGGGTGTTGGACTTTGTCAAATGCCTTTTCTGCATCAATTGATAAGATCATGTGGTTTTTGTCTTTTGTTTTATTTATGTGATGGATTACATGAATGGTTTTTCTGATATTAAACCAGCCTTGCATACCTGGTATAAATCCCACTTGATCAGGGTGAATTATTCTTTTGATGTGTTGTTGGATTCTATTGGCTACAATTTTGTTGAGGATTTTTGCATCAATGTTCATGAGGGATATAGGTCTATAATTTTCTTTTTTTGTAATGTCTTTACCTGGTTTTGGTATCAGGGAGATGGTGGTCCTTCATAGAATGAGTTGGGTAGTATTCCGTCATTTTCTATGCTTTGGAATACCTTTAGTAGTAGTGGTGTTAACTCTTCTCTGAAAGTTTGGTAGAACTCTGCAGTGAAGCCGTCCGGGCCAGGGCTTTTTTTTGTTGGGAGTTTTTGATTACAGTTTCAATTTCTTTTTTTGTTATGGGTCTATTTAGTTGTTCTACTTCTGAATGTGTTAGTTTAGGTAGGTAGTGTTTTTCCAGGAATTCATCCATTTCTTCTAGGTTTTCAAATTTGTTAGAGTACAATTTTTCATAATAATCTGAAATGATTCTTTTAATTTCATTTGGTTCTGTTGTGATGTGGTCCTTCTCATTTCTTATTCGGGTTATTTGTTTCCTTTCCTGTATTTCTTTAGTCAGTCTAGCCAATGGTTTATCAATTTTGTTAATTTTTTCAAAGAACCAGCTTTTGGCTTTGTTAATTCTTTCAATTGTTTTTCTGTTCTCTGATTCATTTAGTTCAGCTCTAATTTTTATTATTTGTTTTCTTCTGGTGCCTGATGGGTTCTTTTGTTGCTCACTTTCTATTTGTTCAAGTTGTCGGGACAGTTCTCTGCTTTTGGCTCTTTCTTCTTTTTGTATGTGTGCATTTATCGATATAAATTGGCCTCTGAGCACTGCTTTTGCTGTGTCCCAGAGGTTTTGATAGGAAGTATTTTCATTCTCATTGCTTTCTATGAATTTCCTTATTCCCTCCTTAATGTCTTCTATAACCCAGACTTTTTTCAGAAGGGTGTTGTTCATTTTCCAAGTATTTGATTTCTTTTCCCTAGTTTTTCTGTTATTGATCTCTAGTTTTATTGCCTTGTGGTCTGAGAAGATGCTTTGTAATATTTTGATGTTTTGGACTCTGCAAAGGTTTGTTTTATGACCTAATATGTGGTCTATTCTAGAGAATGTTCCATGTGCGCTAGAAAAAAAAGTATACTTTGCAGCAGTTGGGTGGAGAGTTCTGTATAAGTCAATGAGGTCAAGTTGGTTGATTGTTGTAATTAGATCTTCCGTGTCTCTGTTGAGCTTCTTACTGGATGTCCTGTCCTTCTCCGAAAGTGGTGTGTTGAAGTCTCCTACTATAATTGTGGAGGTATCTATCTCGCTTTTCAATTCTGTTAAAATTTGATTTATGTATCTTGCAGCCCTGTCATTGGGTGCATAAATATTTAATATGGTTATGTCTTCCTGATCAATTGTCCCTTTTATCATTCTATAGTGTCCTTCTTTATCCTTTGTGGTGGATTTAAGTCTAAAGTCTATTTTGTCAGAAATTAATATTGCTACTCCTCTTCTTTTTTGCTTATTGTTTGCTTGATATACTTTTTTCCATCCTTTGAGTTTTAGTTTGTTTGTGTTTCTAAGTCTAAGGTGTGTCTCTTGTAGGCAGCATATAGATGGATCGTGTTTCTTTATCCAGTCTGTGACTCTCTGTCTCTTTATTGGTGCATTTAGTCTATTTACATTCAGGGTAATTATAGATAAATAAGTTTTTAGTGCTGTCATTTTGATGCCTTTTTATGTGTGTTGTTGACAATTTCATTTTTCCACATACTTTTTTGTGCTGAGACGTTTTTCTTAGTAAATTGTGAGATCCTCATTTTCATGGTGCTTGACTTTATGTTAGTTGAGTCGTTACGTTTTTCTTGGTTTTTATCTTGAGTTATAGAGTTGTTATACCTTTTTGTGGTTACCTTATTGTTTACCCCTATTTTTCTAAGTAAAAACCTAACTTGTATTGTTCTATATCGCCTTGTATCACTCTCCATATGGCAGTTCAATGCCTCCTGTATTTAGTCCCTCTTTTTGATTATTGTGATCTTTTACCTATTGACTTCCATGATTCCCTGTTATGTGTATTTTTTTTTTTAATTAAACTTAATTTGTTTTTGTGATTTCCCTATTTGAGTTGATATCAGGACGTTCTGTTTTGTGACCTTGTGTTGTGCTGATATCTGAGATTATTGGTTCTCTGACCAAACAATATCCTTTAGTATTTCTTGTAGCTTTGGTTTGGTTTTTGCAAATTCTCTAAACTTGTGTTTGTCTGTAAATATCTTAATTTCGCCTTCATATTTCAGAGAGAGTTTTGCTGGATATATGATCCTTGGCTGGCAGTTTTTCTCCTTCAGTGTTCTGTATATGTCGTCCCATTCCCTTCTTGCCTGCATGGTTTCTGCTGAGTAGTCAGAACATATTCTTACTGATTCTCCCTTGAAGGAAACCTTTCTTTTCTCCCTGGCTGCTTTTAAAATTTTCTGTTTATCTTTGGTTTCGGTGAGTTTGATGATAATATGTCTTGGTGTTTTTCTTTTTGTATCGATCTTAAATGGGGTTCGATGAGCATCTTGGATAGATATCCTTTCGTCTTTCATGATGTCAGGGAAGTTTTCTGTCAGGAGTTCTTCAACTATTTTCTCTGTGTTTTCTGTCCCCCCTCCCTGTTCTGGGACTCCAATCACCCGCAGGTTATCCTTCTTGATAGAGTCCCACATAATTCTTAGGGTTTCTTCATTTTTTTAAATTCTTTTATCTGATTTTTTTTCAGCTATGTTGGTGTCGATTCCCTGGTCCTCCAGATGTCCCAGTCTGCATTCTAATTGCTCGAGTCTGCTCCTCTGACTTCGTATTGCGTTGTCTAATTCTGTAATTTTATTGTTTATCTTTTGGATTTCTACATGTTGTCTCTCTATGGATTCTTGCAACTTATTAATTTTTCCAGTATGTTCTTGAATAATCTTTTTGAGTTCTTCAACAGTTTTATCAGTGTGTTCCTTGGCTTTTTCTGCAGTTATCCTAATTTCATTTGTGATGTCTTGAAGCATTCTGTAAATTAGTTTTTTATATTCTGTATCTGATAATTCCAAGATTGTATCTTCATTTGGGAAAGATTTTGATTCTTTTGTTTGGGGGGTTGGAGAAGCTGTCATGGTCTGCTTCTTTAAGTGGTTTGATATGGATTGTTGTCTCCGAGCCATCACTGGGAAACTAGTTTTTCCAGAAAATCCGCTAAAAAAAATGCAGTCAGATCCCTATCAGAGTTCTCCCTCTGGCTCAGGCTATTCAGATGTTAATGAAGCCGCCTGGGGAGGGTGGGGGAGGGAACAGAGAGATAGGAGAGTAGGACCTCAGAATATAGCCAGAGTTGCTTGTCTTGCTTGGAATGACTATTATATCTGAGACTCCCGCGGGGCGCGTCGCCTGTGTGTGCTGGCTGTGTGGAGATTGCCCCTGGGGGGTCTGGCCCGCTGGAGTCACGGTCAGATCCTCTGCTTTCAGCCCCACGCCCAGCGTCGAGGCTCCCCTACTGGGACGGTGCACTCTCGACTCCAAAATCAGTCGCTGCACTCCCGGGGACTTCTCATCCCTCCAGCCACGTGGCCCTGCCGCCCCCGAGAACCAGTTGGGCCTCCTCCCGGGGTTAGTTCAGATGGGTGGAGCAGGTCCCCGTGCTTGTGCCGTGACCGAGTGTCCCGACTGGGACGCTGTTCTCCCCGCTCCAATACCAGCCGCTGCCTCCCAGGGACTTCTCCTACCGGCTGCGTCCCACGCCGCCCGCGCGACCCGGCTGGTCCCCTTCCCGGGGTTAGTTCAGGGGGGTGGAGCAACTCTCCGTGTTTATGCCGTACCTGCGTCCAGTCCAAATCCCTGCGGGACGGTACCCCGGCTCGGACGCTGCTCTTTCTGCTCCAAGACCAGTCACTGCCTCCCAGGGACTTCTCCTACCGGCTGCGTCCCACGCCGCCTGTGGAACCGGCTGGTCCCCCTCCCGGGGTTAGTTCAGGGGGGTGGAGCCGCTCTCTGTGCTTGTGCCGTACCTGACTGGTACGCTGGCTCCAGGCTCTGGAAACAATCGCTGCTTCCCCGTATTAGTTCGTTCTCCATCTCTAAATCTGTGTTTGTTGTTCAGGGTTCGTAGATTGTTATGTATGTGATCGATTCACTTGTTTTTCCGTGTCTTTGTTGTAAGAGGGATCCGAGGTAGCATCTGCCTAGTCCGCCATCTTGGCTCCGCCTCCCCTCAGGCCCCTTTCCATATAAAGTTAATGATTAGTTTTTCCAACTCTTTAAAGAGTGCTGTTGGTATTTGGGTGGAGGTTATGTTGTATTTGTAGATTGCTTTGGGTAGAACTGACGTTTCACAATGTTGAGTCTACTGATCCACAAGCATGGTATGTTTTTCCATTTATGTAGATCTCTTTTGGTTTCTTACAGTAGTGTTTTGTAGTTTTCTTTCTATAGGTTTTTTTTTTTTTATCTCCCTGGTTAGATTTATTCCTAAGTAATTAGTTTTTTTAGGGGCTCTTATAAATGGTATTGCTTTCCTGATTTCCTTTTTGTAGTTCTCTGTATTGGTGTATAAGAATCCAACAGATTTGTATGTTTATCTTGTATCCTGCTGCTCTGACGAATCTTTCTATTAGTTTCAGTAGTTTTCTTGTGGAGCACTTTGTGTTCTCTCTGTATAGTATCTTCTCATCTGCAAATAGGGATAGTTTTACTTCTTCCTTAACAATTTGGATGCCCTCTGTTTCTTTTTCTCACTTTATTGCTCTAGCTAGGGCTTGAGCACAAAGTTAAATAGGAGTAGTGATAAAGGACATCCTTGTTTTTTTCCTGTTCTCAGGGGGAATGTTATGTGCCTCTCTCCATTGAGAATGATGTTGTCTGTTGGTTTTGTATACCAAAAAAACCCAAACCCATTGCCGTCGAGTCAATTCTGACTCATAGCGACCCAATAGGACAGAGTAGAACTGCCCCACAGAGTTTTCAAGGAGGGCCTGGTGGAACTGCCCACCTTTTTGGATAGCAGCCATGGCACTTAACCACTATGCCACCAGGGTTTCCTGGTTTGGTATAGATATTTATTATGTTGAGGAATTTCTCTTCTATTCCTATTTTATTGAGAGGTTTTTTAAACAGGAATGAGTGTTGGGCTTTATCAAATGCCTCTACCACATTGATCGAGATGATCATGTGATTCTGCTGTTTTATTTATGTGTTGGAATACATTGATTGATTTTCTAATGTTGAAATATACTGGCATACCTGGTATGAATCCCACTTGGTTGTGGTATATTGTCTTTTTGATATGATGCTGAATTCTATTAACAAGAATTTTGTTGAGAATTTTTGCATTTATATTCAGGAGAGATATTGGTCTGCAATTTTCTTTTTTGGGTATATGGAGTCTTTGCCTGGATTTGGTATCAGCATTACGCTGGCTTCATAGAACAAATTTGGAAGTATTCCTTCTTTTTCTATGTTCTGAAATAGTTTGAGTAGTACTGGTGCACACTGTGCTCTGAATATTTGGTAGAATTCTCCAGTGAAGCCATCTGGTCCAGGAGAGGTTGTAAAACCCCATCAAGGACCTTGGAGGAAAAACTGAAGAGGGGCCTTTCCAGGTGCCTGCAAAAAGCCCCAACAGCAATGGATAAAACAAATGTGTTGTATGCATACACTGAAATATTACTGCTGTAAAGAGAAATGAAGTCCTGATACATGCCACATGGATGAACCTTGAAAGCGTTATACTGAGTGAAATAAGTCAGTACTCACAGGGCAAATACTGTATGATCTTACTTACATGAAATAAGTGAATATATAGAAACCAAAGATTGTTAATGGTTACTGGGCTTGGAAGGAGGAGGAAAGAGGGGATTTTTGTTTGGGGGCATGGAGTTTATGTTAATAGTGGTAGAATATTTTGGAAAAAGATAGTGGTAATGGTGGCACAACATGCAAATATAATCAATGTCACTGAATTGTAAATGTGGACATACTGGCAAATGTTTTGGTGTGTATATTTTCACCACAATAATAATAATAATAAAAAAGCCTCAAGAGCAAAAGTACAAACCCTCACGCCTTAGAGGATTTACGTGTCCCTGGTCCCTCCACCAACCTCTTTTGGGAAATTTTTAAAAAACTACTTAAAAAAAACCTGGCTATTGGAAAAACGAGTACCTGAACAAACCTCAGTAACTTCTACATTTTGCTCCTATATTTAAAATCACTCATCTACCAAGTGGCCACAAGCCTCCAGATTTCTTGGAGATGCCAGCAAGTCTTCAACCAAGTTATCTCAGTATAAAACTAAGTCAGCAAAACATCATCATGTGTTTCTAGCTTGAGGAGTTCACACCCCAGGAACTCTGACCCCTGTGTGTCCTCCCATACACAGTAAACACACTGAAAGGGCTTCCCAGATGAAGCCTGTTTAATTGAAATGAACTCTTCCAACATCTAAACTAAATTTTTGAGTCTTGTGATGAGAGGTAGATCAAAATCGAATTAGTCTTCTTTACTCAGATTAAGCCAAGATTATGGAGGGCTAACAGGGTGGATCAGGAACTGATAGTGTTGAAGGAAGAAGCCCAAGCTGCACTGAAAAAAAAAAAAAACTGAAGGCACTGGCAAAAACCAATCTCCAGGAATTGATGGAATATCAATTGAGATGTGTCAACAAACGGATGCAGTACTGGCAGTGTTCACTTGTCTACGCCAAGAAATTTGGAAGATAGCTACCTGGCCAACTGACAGGAAGAGCTCCATATTTATGCCTATTCCCAAGAAAGGTGATCCAAATGAGTGAGGAAATTATCGAACCATCGCTAACATCACACGCAAGCAAAATTTTTTGGAAGATCATTCAAAAGCAGCTGCTGCAGTATATTAACAGAGAACTTCCAGAAATTCAGGCCAAATTCAGAAGAGGAAAGGGAACCAGGAATATCATTGCTGATGTCAGATGGATCCTGGCTGAGAACAGAGAATACGAGAGAGATTTTTACCTGTGTTTTATTGACTATGCAAAGGCATTCAACTCTGTGGATCAAAGCAGTATTATGGATAACATTGCAAAGAATGGGAATTTCAGAACACTTAATTGTGCTCATGAGGAGTCTGTACATAGAGCAAGAGGCAGTTGTTTGAACAGAACAAGGCGATACTGTGTGGTTTAAAGTCAGGAAAGGTGTGCTTCAGGGTTATATCCTTTCACCATACCTATTCAATTTGTATGCTGAGCAAATAATCCAAGAAGCTGGACTATATGAAGAATGGGGCATCAGGTGTTATGCAGATGACACAACTTTGCTTGCTGAAAGTGAAGAGGACTTAAAGCACTTACTAATGAATATCAAAGACCAAAGCCTTCAGTATGGATTACACCTCGACATTAAGAAATCAAAATTCCTCACAACTGGACCAATAAGCCACATCGTGACAAATAGAGAAAAGATTGAAGTTGTCAATGCTTTCATTTTCCTTGGATCCACAATCAATACACATGGAAGCACCAGTCAAGATATCAAAAGATGCATTGCACTGGGCAAATCTGCTGCAAAGGACCTCTTTAAAGTGTTGAAGAGCAAAGATGTCACCTTGAAGAGTAAGGTGTGGCTGACCCAAGCCATGGTATTTTCAGTAGCATCATATGCATGTGAAAGCTGGACAGTGAATGAGGAAGACCAAAGAAGAATTGAGGCCTTTGAATTGGGGTGTTGGCAAGAATATCGAATATACCATGGACTGCCAAAAGAATTAACAAATCTGTCTTGGAGGAAGTGCAACCAGAATGCTCCTTAGAAGCAAGGATGGTGAGACTGCATCTTGCATAGTTTGGACATGTTATCAGCAGGGATCTGGAGAATTATCTGGAGATGGACATCATGCTTGGTAAACTACAAGGCTGGCAGAAAACAGGAAGAACCTCAACGAGATGAAATGACACAGTGGCTGCAACAATGGACTCAAACATAACAAGCATTGTGAGCATGATGCAGGATCGGGCAGTGTTTTGTTCTGTGGTATATGGGGTCACTATGCATCAGAACCGACTTGCCGGCACCTAACAACAACAACAACAGGGTGGGAGAATTATTGTATTTCATTTTATTTTTAAAAACTTTTGCTAGAGGCAGGCCAAGAGCTAGAGGTGGGGCCAAGATGGCAGAATAGCTAGATGCTTCTGGAGATTCCTCTTACAACAAAGAGCTGAAAAATCAAGCTAAACGATTATATTTATGACAAGCTAGGAGCCCTGAACATCAAAGGCAAAGTTAGAAAATGGACTGAGTGGCAGGGGGAGAGAGAGGTGGTTCAGAAGTGGAGAGGAATTGCTGGACCTGAATCACTGGGATCCCTCAGGCACCATTCCCGGGAGCAGCTGTGGTGGTCTGGTATTAGCATTTGGCTGCAGTTTCCTTAGGGAGAAACAGCCAGCCACACAGCCTACTCATACCTCTGGAATCAGAGAAAAGCTGCACTCTTGGCAAAAGCTAAGTACTTACGTGTATTTTCCCACGCCCCCCACCCCCAATCCAGCTTCAGTGGCTGTTGATTTCCCTGGGTCTGAGATAGGCCCATGTGAGCTCCCTGAGCCATGCTCCCGGGCTTGGAGAAGGAATAAATTCACATCGGGGGAAGAAGACAATTTGCCAGCTCCACTAACCAGGGGAGCTCAGGACAGAAGTGGCTCCTGTCCAGGTATAAATGGTCTGTGCACTTTGAATATCTTTCCCCTCTGTATGGACATGTGTGGGCTTATTTCAGGAGAATAGGCCCTTGCCAGCAGACTGCAACTGTTTAAGCTGTGTGGTGGAGAGGTGGGTGTTTGATATTTGACACCACTTTGCCTCTTAAACAGGGTCCTCACCTATCCACATCAGAGCCCTAAGCACTAGTGGCTCCATTCAGGTCACCTGCTACAGGGTCCAAGGATAACTGGTACCTCCCAGCCCTTACAACCAAAAGCACT
Organism: Loxodonta africana; assembly: GCF_030014295.1. NCBI lineage: Eukaryota > Metazoa > Chordata > Mammalia > Proboscidea > Elephantidae > Loxodonta > Loxodonta africana. Next base: position 41,116,133 of record NC_087367.1, on the reverse strand, counting down.
GGGTGCCCATGGTCAGGCTGCAGAACCCACCCACCTGTACGCCCTAGGGAACAGGGATGCACTTTCCTCAGAGACACTCAGGAGACAGTTCTCAGCCCCCTGCTTTGTTCAGAATGTGACCCCCTCTGCAATTAAATCCTGGTATATACACCAAACACCCCTGCCCCTCTAAGACTGTATGACAGAGACTGTATCGCACTTGATGACCAGCTATGTGGACACCTGAGCTGAATCCACACAAGAAAAGTGAATGAACTCATACGCTCATATACCTGATAACAGCTCTAGCCATCTGGTGACAGGACGTCAGAACTCCAGAGGTGAAAATAATCCAGCTAGCTCACTCAAGCAACCCATTTGGGCAAATCAAAACAAAACAAAGCAAGAAACTAGGATACAGTAAGCAAACATAAAATAAACTAATGTAATAACTTAAAAAAAAAAAAAAACTTATGGAGGGCTCAGAGACAACAGTCAATATCAAACTACATAAAGAAACAGACCATGATCACTTCAACAAGCTCTCAACACAGAGAATCAAAGTACCTTCTGGATGAAGGTGCCTTCCTGGAATTACCAGATGCAGAATACAAAAGATTAATATACAGAACTCTTCAAGACATCAGAAAGGAGACCAGGCAATACACAGAACAAGCCAAGGAACACACAGATAAAACAGTTGAAGAAATTAAAAAATTTATTCAAGAACAAAAGGAAAAATTTAATAAGCCACAAGAATCCACAGCAAGACAGCCATCAGAAATTCAGAAGACTAACAATAAAATGACAGAGTTAGACATCTCAACAGAAAGTCAGAAGAGCAGAATTGAGCAAGTGGAAGGCAGAATTAGTGATCTTGAAGATGAAACACTTGGCACCAATATATTTGAAGAAAAATCAGATAAAAGAATTGAAACGAAGGAAGAAACTTTAAGAATCATGTGGAATTTTATCAAGAAAAATAACCTACGAGTGATTGGGGTACCAGAACAGGGAGGAATAACAGAAAATACAGAGAGAATTGTTGATGATTTGTTGGCAGAAAACTTCCCTGATATTGTGAAAGATGAGAAGATATGTATCCAAGATACTTATCGAACTCCACATGAGGTAGATTTTAAAAGAAAGTCACCAAAACATATTATAATCAAACTTGCTGAAACAAAAGATAAAGAGAGAACTTTAAGAGCAGCTCAGGATAAACAAGAGGCCACCTACAAAGCACAGTCAATAAGAATAAGCTCAGACTACTTGGCAGAAACCATGCAGGCAAGAAGGCAATGGGAAGGCAATATAAAGCATTGAAGGAAAAAAATTGACAGCCAAGAATCATATATCCAGCAAAACTGTCTCTCAAATATGAAGGTGAAAATAGGATATTTCCAGATAAGCAGAACTTTAGGGAATTCATAAAAACCAAACCAAAACTACAAGAAATATTAAAGAGAGTTCTTTGGTTAGAAAATCAATAATATCTGGTATCAACCTAAGACTAGAACACTGGGCAGAGCAAGCAGATGTTAATTCCGACAGGGAAACCACAAAAATAAATCAAGATTAAAAAACGCTCACAACAGGGAAACAGCAATGTCATTATGTAAAAGAAGACAACATGAAAACAATAAAGAGGGACTAAGAAATGTAGTCATAGATCTTTCATATGGAGAGGAACACAGGACGATATAAAGAAATAAAAGTTAGGTTTAAACTTAGACACACAGAGGTAAACAAAGGAGACTAACTATCCTACTCATCAAAATAAAATACAAGAAAAAAATAGAGACTCTATAGAAACAAAATCAACAACAATGAATAAGAGGAAAAGACAATATATAAAGATAAACTACTCAGCACAAAAAATTAAATGGGAGAAGAAACTGTCAACAACCCACAAAAAAAGACATCAGAATGACAGCACTAAACTCATACCTGTCCACAGTTATGCTGAATGTAAACAGGCTAAACGCATTGATAAAGAGACAGAGAATGGCAAAATGGATTAAAAAACACTGTCTATATGTTGCCTACAAGAGACACACCTTAGACTTACAGACTAAAACTCAAAGGATGGAAAAAATATATATCAAGCAAACAACAATCAAAAAAGAGCAGGAGTGGCAATGTTAATTTCTGACAAAATAGACTTTAAAGTTAAATCCAACACAAAAGATAAGGAAGGATACTATATAATGATTAAAGGGCCAATATACCAAAAAAAAAATTTTTTTTTATACCAAGAAGATATAATAATATTAAATATTTATGCACCCAATGACAGGGCTGAAAGATACATAAAAAAAGCTCTATCAGCATTGAAAAGTGAGATAGACAACTCCAAATTATAGTACAAGACTTCAGCACACCATTTTCAGTGACAGACAGGACATCCAGAAAGAAGCTCAATAAAGACACGGAAGATCTAAATGCCACCATCAACCAACTTGACCTCGTAGACATGTACAGAACACTCCGCCCAATAGCAACCAAGTACGCTTTCTTTTCTAGCGCACATGGAACATTCTCTAGAATAGACCACCTACTAGGTCATAAAGCAAGCCCTAGCAGAATCCAAAACATTGAAATATTACAAAGCATCTGCTCTGACCATAAGGCCAGAAAAGCAGAAATCAATAACAGAAAAAGCAGGGAAGAGAAATCAAACACTTGGAAACTGGACAATACCCTGCTCAAAAAAGATTGGATTATAGAAGACATTAAGGATGGAATACAGAAATTCATAGAATCCAATGAGAATGAAAACACTTCCTATCAGAACCTTTAGAACACAGTGAAAGCAGTCCTCAGAGGTCAATTTATTACAATAAATGCACACATACAAAAAGAAGAAAGGGCAGAAATCAAAGAATTATCCCTACAACTTGAACAAATAGAAAGAGAGCAACAAAAGAAACCTTCAGGCACTGTTGTTGTTAGGTGCTGTTGAGTCGGTTCCGACTCATAGCGACCCTATGCGCAACAGAACGAAACACTACCCGGTCCTGAGCCATCCTTACAATCCTTGTTCTGCTTGAGCTCATTGTCGCAGCCACTGTGTCAATCCACCTTGTTGAGGGTCTTCCTCTTTTCCGCTGACCCTGTACTCTGCCAAGCATGATGTCCTTCTCTAGGGATTGATTCCTCCTGACAACATGTCCAAAGTATGTAAGACACAGTCTCATCATCCTTGCCTCTAAGGAGCATTCTGGCTGTACTTCTTCTAAGACACATTTGTTCTTTTTTTTTTTTTTATATATAAATTATTTTTATTGTGCTTTAAGTAAAAGTTTACAAATCAAGTCAGTCTCTCACACAAAAACCCATATTCACTTTGCTACACACTCCCAATTACTCTCCCCCTAATGAGACAGTCTGCTCTCTCTCTCCACTCTCTCTTTTTGTGTCCAGTTTGCCAGCTTCTAAACCCCTCCACCCACTCATCTCCCCTCCAGGCAGGAGATGCCAACATAGTCTCAAGTGTCCACCTGATCCAAGAAGCTCACTCCTCACCAGCATCCCTCTCCTACCCATTGTCCAGTCCAACCCATGTCTGAAGAGTTGGCTTCGGGAATGGTTCCTATCCTGGGCCAACAGAAGGTCTGGGGGCCATGACCACCGGGGTCCTTCTAGTCTCAGACTATTAAGTCTGGTCTTAGAAGAATTTGGGGTCTGCATCCCACTGCTCTCCTGTTCCCTCAGGGGTTTTCTGTTGTGTTCCCTGTCAGGACAGTCATCAGTTGTAGCCATCTAGTTCTTCCAGTCTCAGGATGATGTAGTCTCTGGTTCATGTGGCCCTTTCTGTCTCTTGGGATCATAATTGCCTTGTGTTCTTTGTGTTCTTCATCCTCCTTTGATCCAGGTGGGTTGAGACCATTTGATGCATCTTAGATGGCTGCTTGCTAGCGTTTAAGACCTCAGATGCCACTCTTCAAAGTGGGATGCAGAATGTTTTCTTAATAGATTTTATTATGCCAGTTGACTTAGATGTGCCTTGAAACCATGGTCACCAGGCCCCTGCCCTTGCTACACTGGCCTTTGAAGCATTCAGTTTATTTAGGAAACTTCTTTGCTTTTGGTTTAGTCCAATTGTGCTGACCTCCCCTCTATTGTGTGCTGTTTTTCCCTTCACCTAAAGTAATTCTTAATTAGCGAATGCCTCTCTCCCACCTCCCTCCCTTCCCCCCCCATAACCACGAAAGAATGTTTTCTGATCAGTTTAAACTATTTCTGAAGTTCTTATAATAGTGGTCTTATATATTTGTCCTTTTGCAAGTGACTAACTTCACTCAGCACAATGTCTTCCAGGTTCCTCCATGTTATGAAATGTTTCACAGATTCCTCACTGTTCTTTATCGATGAGTAGTATTCCATTGTGTGAATATACCGTAATTTATTTATCCATTCATCCATTGATGGGCACCTTGGTTGCTTCCATCTTTCTGCTATTATAAATAGTGCTGCAATAAACATGGGTGTGCATATATCTGTTCATGTAAAGGCTCTTATATCTCTAGGATATCTTCCAAGGAGTGGGATTGCTGGATCATATGGTAGTTCTATTTCTAGCTTTTTAAGGAAGTGACAAATCGATTTCCAAAGTGGTTGTACCATTTTACATTCCCACCAGCAGTGTGTAAGTGTTTCAATCTCTCCACAGCGTCTCCAACATTTATTATTTTGTGTGCTTTGGATTAATGCCAGCCTTGTTGGCGTGAGATGAAGTCTCATTGTAGTTTTGATCTGCATTTCTCTACTGGCTAATGATCGTGAACGTTTCCTCATATATCTGTTAGCTACCTGAATGTCTTCTTTAGTGAAATGTCTATTCATATCTTTTACCCATTTTTTAATTGGGTTATTTGTCTCTTTGCAGTTGAGTGTTTGCAGTATCATGCAGATTTTAGAGATCAGGCACTTTTCAGAAATATCATAGCTAAAAACTTTTTCCCAGTCTGTAGGTAGTCTTTTTACTCTTTTGGTGAAGTCTTTGGATGAGCATAGGTGTTTGATTTTTAGGAGCTCCCAGTTATCTAGTTTTTCTTCTACATTCTTTATAATGTTTTGTATACTGTTTATGCCATGTATTAGGGCTCCTAATGTTGTCCCTATTTTTTCTTCCATGACCTTTATAGTTTTAGATTTTATATTTAGGTCTTTGATACATTTTGAGTTAGTTTTTGTGTATGGAGTGAGGCATGGGTCTTGTTTTATTTTTTTGCAGATGGATATCCAGTTATGCCAGCACCATTTGTTAAAAAGAATGTCTTTTCCCCATTTAGCTGTTTTGGGGCCTTTGTCAAATATCAACTGCTCATATGTGCATGGATTTATGTCTGGATTCTCAATTCTGTTCCATTGGTCCATGTATCTGTTGTACCAGTACCAGGCTGTTTTGACTACTGTGGCGGTATAATAGGTTCTAAAATCAGGTAAAGTAAGGCCTCCCACTTTGTTCTTCTTTTTCAGTAATGCCTTATTTATCCGGGGCCTCTTTCCCTTCCATATGAAGTTGGTGACTTGTCTCTCCATCTCATTAAAGAATGTTGTTGGGATTTGGATCAGAATTACACGAAATGTATAGATCGCTTTTGGTAGAATAGACATTTTTATAATGTTAAGTCTTCCTATCCATGAGCAAGGTACCTTTTTCCACTTTTGGTTTCATGCAGAAGTGTACTGTAGTTTTCTTTGTATAAGTCTTTTACATCTCTGGTAAGATTTATTCCTAAGTATTTTATCTTCCTGGGGGCTACTGTAAATGGCATTGATTTCGTGATTTCCTCTTCGATGTTCTTTTTGTTGGTGTAGAGGAAAGCAACTGATTTTTCTATTTTGTCCTGTATTCTGATACTCTGCTGAACTCTTCTATTAGTTTCAGTAGTTTTCTGGAGGATTTCTTAGGGTTTTCTGTGTATAAGATCATGTCATGTGCAAATAGAGATACTTTTGCTTCTTCCTTGCTAATCTGGATGCCCTTTATATCTTTATCTAGCCTAATTGCTCTGGCTAGGACTTCCAGCACAATGCTGAATAAGAGTGGTGACAAACGGCATCCTTGTCTGGTTCCTGATATAAAGGGGAATGTTTTCAGGCTCTCTCCGTTTAGGGTGATGTTGGCTGTTGGCTTTGTATAAATGCCCTTTATACGTTGAGGAATTTTCCTTCTATTCCTATTTTGCTGAGAGTTTTTATCATGAATGGGTGTTGAACTTTGTCAAATGCCTTTTCTGCAACAATTGATAAAATCATGTGATTCTTGTCTTTTGTTTTATTTATGTGGTGGATTGCATTAATTGTTTTTCTAATGTTGAACCATCCCTGCATTCCTTGTATGAATCCCGCTTGGTCATGGTTTGAATTATATTTTTGATATGTTGTTGAATTCTATTCGCTAAAATTTTGTTGAGGATTTTTGCATCTACATTCATGAGGCATATAGGTGTATAATTTTCTTTTCTTGTGGTGTCTTTACCTGGTTTTGGTATCAGGGATATGGTGGCTTCATGGAATGAGTTTGGTAGTTTTCTTGTATGAATTCATCTCAGGTTTCAAAAAAAAAAAAAATTTTTTTTTTCCAGGTAGCTGATATCAAGTCTGTGGTACAGGCTCTGTCCTACAGTTTTAGAGGGGCAGGGGTGATTGGCGTGTATACTGTTATCTGATTGCAGCAGGGGCTCACACTCTGAACAAGGCAGGGGGCTGAAAACCGACCCCCAAGTGTCTCTGAGGAAAATGTGTCTCTGTTCCCTAGAGTGTGCTGGTAGGTGGGTTCTGCAGAGGGACCATGGGCACCCAAAGTTTTTGGTTGTAAGGACTCAGAGGTACCAGTTACCTTTGGACCCCTGTTGCGGGTGGCTGGGTGTAGCTACCAGTCCTTAGGTCCCTGATGTGGGGAGGGGAGACCTTGTTTAATAGGCAAAGCAATGTCAAACATCAAACACTCACCTCTCCACTGCACAGCTAAAATGGTTGGAGTTTGCCAACAAGGGCCTATTCTCCCTAAATAGGCCCACAAAGGACCATGCAGAAGGGAAAAGTGCTCAAGGTCCATGGATGGTTTATGCTTGGACAGGAGCTGCTTCTGTCCTGAGCTCCCCTGGTTAATGGAGCTAGGAAATTATCTTTTCTCCCCAGTTTCAAATTTCCTCCTTCCCCAAGGCCAGGAGGACAGCTCTAGGTGCTCAACAGGGTCTATCTCAGGCCCAGGGATTCAGCCTCTGGCGCTGGCTTGGGGGTGGAGGGGCATAGTAAAATTCACGCAAGTACTTAGCTTTTGCTGAGAGCACTGTTCTCCTCAGGCTCTGGAGGTATGAGTGGGCTGTGTGGCTGGCTGCTTCTCCCTGAGGAAACTGCAGCCGAACACTAGTACCATCCCATCACCGCCACTGATGCCGCTCTGGGAATGGTGCCTGAGGGCGCCCTGAGATTCAGGTCTGGTAACTCCTCTCCACTTCTCAACGGCCTCTTCCCCCCATGCACCTCAGTTCATTGTCTAAGATTGCCTCTGATGCTCAGGGCTCCCAGCTTGTCACAAATATACTCGTTTCACTTGTTTTTTCCGGGTCTTTGTTGTAAAGAAGGCTTGAGGGAAGCATCTGTCTATTCCGCCATCTTGGCTCCGCCCAGATTTGTTCGTTCTTTTGGGAGTCCATGGTATATTCACTACTCTTCACCAACAGTACAATTCAAAGGCGTCAATTCTTCTTTGGTCTTCCTTATTCATTGTCCAGCTTTCACATGCATATGGTGTGATTGAAAATACAATGGCTTGGGTCAGGCGCACCTTCATCTTCAAGGTGGCATCTTTGATCTTCAACACTTTAAAGAGGTCCTTTGCACAATGCATCTTTTGATTTCTTGACTGCTGTTTCCATGGCTGTTGATTGTGGATCTAAGTAAAATGAAATCCTTGACAACTTCAATCTTTTCTCCATATTTCATGATGTTGCTTACCGGTCCAGTTGTGAGGATTTTTGTTTTCTTTATGTTGAAGTGCATTCCATACTGAAGGCTGTGGTCTTTGATCTTCATTAGTAAGTACTTGAAGCCCTCTTCACTTCCAGCAAGCAAGGTTGTGTCATCTGCATAACGCAGGTTGTTAGTGAGTCTTCCTCCAATCCTGATGCCCCATTCTTCTTCATATAGCCCAGCTTCTTGGATTATTTGCTCAGCATACAGACTGAATTGGTATGGTGAAAGAATACAACCCTGATGTACACCTTTGCTGACTTTAAACCAATCAATATCCCATTGTTCTGTCCAAACAACTGCCTCTTGATCTATGTAAAGTTTCCTTATGAGCACAATTAAGTGTTCTGGAATTCCTATTCTTCGCAATGTTATCTATATGTTGTTATGATCCACACCATTGAATGCCTTTGCATAGTCAATAAAATACAGGTAAACATCCTCTGGTATTCTCTGCTTTCAGCCAGGATGCATCTAACATCAGCAATGATATCCCTGGTTCCGTGTCCTCTTCCAAAACCGGCCTGAATTTCTGGCAGTTCCTTCAGGCACCAGAAGAAAGGAAATGATAAAAATTAGAAGAGAACTAAATGAAATAGAAAACAGAAAAACAATTGAAAGAATTAACAAGACCAAAAGCTGGTTCTTTGAAAAAATTAGCAGAATTGATAAACCATTGGCCAAACTGATAAAAGAAAAACAAGAGAGGAAGCAAATAAACTGAATAAAAAATGAGATGGGCGATATTACAACAGACTCAACTGAAATTAAAAGAATCATATCAGACTAGTATGAAAAATTGTACTCTAACAACTTTGAAAACCTAGAAGAAATGGATGAAATTGCTAGGAACACAATACCTACCTAAAGTAACACAAACAGAGGTCCAATAACTAAATAGACCCATAACAAAAGAAGAGATTGAAAAGGCAATCAAAAAAACTCCCCCAAAAAAGAGCCGTGGCCCTGACAACATCACTGGAGGAGTCTACCAAACTTTCAGAGAAGAGTTTACACCACCACTACTAAAGGTATTTCAGAGCATGCAAAAGGATGGAATACGCTGAAACTCATTCTATGAAGTGAGCATAGCCCTGATACAAAAATCAGTAAAGAAACAACAAAAAAAGAAAATTACAGACCAGTAGCCCTCATGAACTTAGATACAATAATCTTCAACAAAATTCTAGCCAATAGAATTCAACAACATATCAAAAAAATAATTCACCATGAACAAATCGGATTCATACCAGCTATGCAGGGATGGCTTAACATTAGAAAAACAATCAATGTAATCCATCACATAAATAAAACAAAGGATAAGAACCAGTTGATCTTTTCAACTGATGGAAAAAAATATTTGACAAAGTCCAACACCCATTCATGATAAAAATTCTCAGAAAAAGGGGACTATAAGGGAAATTCCTCAACCTAATAAAGGGCATTTATACAAAGCCAACAGCCAACATCATCCTAAATGGAGGCAGTCTGAAAGCATTCCCCTTGAGATCAGGAACCAGACAAGGATGGCCTTTATCACCACTCTTATTCAACATTGTGCCGGGGTTCCTAGCCAGAGGTAGAAAAAGAAATAAAGTGCATCCATATTGGTAAGGAAGAAGTAAAAGTATCTCTATTTGCAGATATGATCTTATACACAGAAAAGCCTAAAGAATTCACAAGAAAACTACTACAACTAACAGAAGATTCCAGCAAAGTATCAGGATACAAGATAAACATACAAAAATCAGTTGAATTCCTCTACACCAACAAAAAGAATGTCGAAGAGGAAATCACCAAATCAATACCATTTACAATAGCCCCAAAGAAGATAAAATACTTAGAAATAAACCTAACCAGGAACGTAAAAGACCTATAAAAATAAAATTACAAGACACTACTGCAAGAAACCAGAAGAGCCCTATATAAGTGGAAAAACGTGCCTTGCGTATGGATAGGAAGACTCAACATTGTGAAAATATCTATTCTACCCAAAGCGATCTACACATACAATGCAATCCCGACCCAAATTCCAATGGCATTTTTTAATGCGATGGAGAAACAAATCACCAACTTCATATGGAAAGGGAAGAGGCCCCAGATAATTAAAGCAGTACTGAAAAAGAAGAGCAAAATGGGAGGCCTCATACTCTCCAGTTTTAGAACATATTATACCACCGCAGTAGTCAAAACAGGCTGGTACTTGTACAACAAAGATGCATAGACCAATGGAACAGAATTGAGAATCCAGACATAAACTCATTTACCTATGAGCAGCTGATATTTGACAAAGGCCCAAAGTCAGCTAAACAGGGAAAAACAGTCTCTTTAATAAATGGTGCTGGCATAACTGGATCTCCATCTGCAAAAAAAAAAAAAAGAAACAATACCCATACCTCACACCATGCACAAAAACTAACTCAAGTGGATCAAAGACCTAAATATACAATCTAAAAAGATAAAGTTCATGGAAGAAAAAATAGGGTCAACACTAGGAGCCCTAATACACAGCATAAACGGTATACAAAACATTACTAACAATGCACAAACACCCGAAGAGAAACTATCTAGCTGGGAGCTCCTAAAAATCACTTGTGCTCTTCCAAAGACTTCACCTAAAGAGTATAAAGACAACCTACAGACTGGGAAAAAAATTTTGGCTATGACAAATCCGATCAGCATCTAATCTCTAAAATCTATAAGATACTGCAAAACCTCAACAACAAAAAGACAAATAACCCAACTAAAAAGTGGGAAAAGTATATGAACAGACACTTCATCAAAGACAACATTCAGGCAGCTAACAGACACATGAGAAAATGCTCATGATGATTAGCCATTAAAGAAATGCGAATCAAAACTACAATGAGATACCACCTCACCCCAACAAGGCTGGTATTAATCCAAAAACAGAAAATAACAAATGTTGGAGAGGTTGTGGAGAGACTGGAACACTTACACACCACTGGTGGGAATATAAAATGGTACAACCACTTTGGAAATCGATTTGACGCTTCCTTAAAAAGCTAGAAATACAAGTACCATACCCAGTGCCGTCGAGTCGATTCCGACTCATAGTGACCCTATACAACAGAGTAGAACTGCCCCATAGAGTTTCCAAGGAGTGCCTGTCGGATTTGAACTACTGACCCTTTGGTTAGCAGCCGTAGCACTTAACCACTATGCCACCAGGGTTTCCGTAGAAGTACCATAAAATACAGCAATTCTACTCCTTGGAATATATGCTAGAGAAATAAGAGCCTTCACACGAATACATATATGCACACCCATGTTCATTGCAGCAGTGTTACAATAGCAAAAAATGGAAACTACCAAGGTGCCCATCAACGGATGAATGGATAAACACATTATAGTATATTCACAGAACGGAATACTAAGCAATGACAAGGAACAATGATGAATTCGTGAAACATCTCATGGAGGAGTCTGGAAGGCATTATGCTGACTGAAGTCAGTCAGTCGCAAAGGGCAAACATTGTATGAGACCACTATTATAAGAACTCAAGAAAAGGTTTAAACGCAAAGAACACATTCTTTGATGGTTCAAGGGTGCGAGGGGGGAGGGAGAAGGGTAGTCATTAATTAGATACTAGACAAGAATTATTTTAGGTGAAGGGAAGGGCAACACACAATACAGAAGAAGTCGGCATAACTGGACTAATTTAAAAGCTAAGAAGTTTCTTGAATATAACCAAACTCTTCAAGGGACAGTATCAGAGGCAGGGGTCTTTGGGCCACGGTTTCAGGGGCATCTAGGTCAATTGGTATAACAGAGTGTATTAAGAAAATGTTCTGCATCCCACTTTGGTGAGTGGCATCTGGGGTCTTAAAAGCTAGCAAGCAGCCATCTAAGATACATCAGTTGGTCTCAACCCAGATGCAGCAAAGGAGAATGAAGTACACAAAAGATATAAGGAAAATAGGAAGCAAAGAAAAAGAAAGGGCTGATAAACCAGAGACTCCATTAGCCTGAGACCAGAAGAACCAGATGGTGCCAGGCTACTACCAAGGACTGCCCTGACAGGGAACACAACAGAGAATCCCTGTTGGAGCAGGGGAAAAGTGGGATGCAGACCTCAAATTCTAGTAAAACCAGACTGAATGGTCTGACTGAGACTGGAGGAACCCCAGAGGTCATGGCCCCTGGCCTCTCTGTTAGCTGAAAACTAAAACCATTCTCAAAGCCAACTCTTAGACAGAGATTAGACTGGACTGTAGCATATAAAAATGATACTGGTAAGGAGTGTGCTTATTAGCTCAAATAGACACCTGTGACTATGTGGGCAGCTCCTGTCTGGAGGCAAGACGAGAAGGCAGAGGGGGACAGGAGCTGGTTGAATGGACACGAGAAATACAAGGTCAAGAGAAGGAGCGAGAGCAACTAAGGTCATATAACAATGTGTATATACGTTTTTGTATGAGAAACTGACTTGAATTGTAAGCTTTCACTTACAGCACAATAAAAACAAAAAAAAAGTAAAATGAGTCATTAGCCAAAGAAGAGAGTGGGCCTCACCTCCCACATATACCCTTGCAGCTGCCACCACCACATAAAGCTCTAGAACCTGGAATTTTGGCTTTTAGAGAACATGTTTAGATTCCAACCTCAGACTTAAGCTTCTTATCAATTCTTCAGCTTGAGGCTTGTCCTTACCGTGTAAGGGAACTAAAGAAAAAAAAAAATTGAGATACCTGATAAGATTTGAAATGTCCAGTTTGAGGACTAGGTGCAATTCCTTGTTTGCTGGTTCTGCTTTCACCCTAGCAGAAGCCATCTTCCATACCATTTCTAAGAGAGGAATGTCCAGTAATGATGATGTAACTACACTGCCATCCCTCCCGGTCGCATACTTGCATAATTTCTACACTGTAACCAATCTAAGAAAGACAGATACATCCTTTGAAGCCAATTGCCTTACAGGCTTGCAACAGGAATTCCTGCCTTAAAACGATCTAATTCCAATCAACTAATGTCTTCGATGATCTAAGTTTGTAAATACCAATTAAGTAATGTGTTTCATATCCACTGTTCCTCTCCTATAAAACATCACTGCTGACTTGCCGTTCTGAACTACTGGATTCCACTGCACGGAGTTCAGTCTATTCCCAGCTTGAGCTGTCTCTTTTCTTTCAGTAAATCTCTCAATTTTATCTTATTCAGAGTACAGATGGTTACTCTATGATATTACCAACCCAAAGTTTAAACTTCTCTTTTAGAATTAAAAAGTGATTGGTAGTGAATGTGTTGGGTTTGGGATGACTGATGTCGAGGCAGTAGGAGTTGCTGTTCCCAGACACAGGCCCTAAACCTGCAGCAGGAGAGGGGCAGGGTGGTATGAGAAAATTGAGGTTTATCAGAGCTTGCAAGCTCAGTGGGTGGAGAAGAGGCCAGCTTGGCTTGGTACATTTTCTTTCCGTCCTTGGGGTTCCTTAGAACTCGAGGGAGCTGAATTGCAAAGGAAAGGTGGCTCTCAGCATCCTGTGCTGCACAGAGAAGAGGCTGCTGGGTTTGTCAGGAGGCTATGTGGAGAGTGAAGGACTGAGGGCCCCGTGGCAGGGAGCTTGGAGGGGTGGGACTGATGAGGAGTGGGGGGTGGCAATCCACTCTTTCTAGAAGTAGGAATCAAAGAGAGAGTCAAGAGTAGATACAGTAGTGAATCACAGGCTCCAGTGCACAATGGCATTGCTGGGAGAGCGTTTAAAAGGACAAATGCCTTGACCTCACTCCAGGCCACTTGAAAAAGAGCTTTTTGGGGGTGGGTTTGGCAATTTGCCATTTGAAAAAGGAAAAATGAAACTCCAGGTTATTCAGAACTGGCTAGGGTTCAGAAACACTAAGCCGGAATCTGTTCCAGTTTAGAGATGTATTTTGATCTTGGTGTAGGGATTCCTTGCTGTATGACCTCAGGTATGTCATTGCCTCTTCTCTCTTATTCACTTTCTGCCCCAGTAAACAGAGGAGCTTGGACCAGATGGTCCTTGAGGGTCCTCTGCTCTGACTGATTGCAGGGCTGGGGTTGTCTCTTTCTCATTCCATGTTATAGGCCTTTCTCTGCTCTCCACTCCCCTGGTTGGCTTGTGGCTTACATGAAGTCCAAGCTCTTCTTGTCCTCAGAAAAATAGACACCTGTCCATAAGAGCTGATGTAGAGCAGACTAGCTCAACATCCTGGAAGGTCGCAGTGCCAGAAGCAGTGGATCAGAGGGACCAAGAACCCTGGTTCCTCTTTCAGACTCACTTGAGCTTTGACTTTACCACTTAATAACTGTGTGACCTTGGACAAGTTACTTAACCTCTCTGAGCTTCAATTCCTCATCTGGAAAATGAAACTAATAGTGGTACCCTCCACATCAGAATGGCTAGAGGATTAAGTGAAATAATATATGTAAAGTTCTTAGTATGGTGGCTGGTACATGGTTGCTACTGAATGATGCCAGCTACTCTGCTTTCAGACAGGGTGATTTGTAGGTGCCAAGGATTGTGGGGCATGGCTATATGGGATGTTTCTGTGCTAAGCAAATGCAGTTCCTGAGGCATTCATGTTGCCTGTCTGGGTCTAGACACTCTACCTGCCACACTGGGTAGTATTCAAACTCCCTTTGCTGTGTTTTATGCTGTGTCTTAGTCATCTAATGCTGCCATAACAGAAACACTACAAGTGGATGGCTTTAACAAAGAGAAATTTATTTTCTCACAATCTAGTAGGTTACAAGTCCAAATTCAGGGCATCAGCTTCAGGGGAAGGCTTACTCTCTCTGTCTGCTCTGGAGGAAGGTCCTTGTCCTCAATCTTCCCTTGGTCGAGGAGCTTCTCAGGCACAGGGACCCCGTGTCCAAAGGACGTGCTCTGCTCCTGGAGCTGCTTTCTTGGTGGTATGAGGTCCCCAACTCTCTGCTTGCTTCCCTTTCCTTTTATCACTTCAAAGATAAAACGTGATGCAGGCCACACCCCAGGGAAACTCCCTTTACCTTGGATCAGGGGAGTGACCTGAGTAAGGGTGGTGTTACAATCCCACCTTAATCCTCTCAACAT
The DNA here is from genome assembly GCF_030014295.1 of Loxodonta africana. Lineage (NCBI taxonomy): Eukaryota > Metazoa > Chordata > Mammalia > Proboscidea > Elephantidae > Loxodonta > Loxodonta africana. The sequence continues at coordinate 41,101,115 of NC_087367.1, read as the reverse complement.
AAAATTACAATCACAAAATGGACGACAACCACACAATACTGGGAATCATGGCCTAACCAAGTTGATACACATATTTTTGGGGGGACATAATTCAATCCATGACGTGCTGCTTGGATATTGGAGCTTCAAGGCTTGGGATGGCCAGCAGAGGCCAGAATGGGCTTATGGTGCAGTCATAGGACAGAAGACTGGTAAGCAGCAGCCAAGGAGTCCTAGTGCCTTCTGAACGTGTTGAAGTAGGAGAGTCTAACCTATGTGTTATCAGCATTTGTACCTGAGATTTTATCTGCAAGTCCTGAGTCCCCTCTCAGGCTCCTTACTGTGGGAAAGAGGGCTTGGGGAGGCCCCTGGCACTGTGGCTCTTTAGGGTGTTGAGCCGGTTCTCCCTATGTCAGTTCTCATGGCGAGGTGTCCACTCTTCTGAGCAGAACAGGACAGAAGAAGGGGATTTCAGCCAAAGCCACTAATTCCATGAAGATAATTTCTCCTATCATGGAGAAAAATATTGCCACTTTGGAAATGAGCTTTATCACTTTTTGGAGGGCTGAGATGACCTGGGGCTAGGGTAGTAGTGGTGTACATCTTGCTTATCTAGCTCTATAGTGTTCTGAGACATGACTGGAAGACATCTGATCATGATGATGGAGTGAGCACACATCAAATCCTTTCTGTAACCACCTCCAAACAACACATAACAATGATAGATTTAAAAAATATGTATATACATTGACACAGTATTTGTGGACCAAGAATGAAGAAGAAAGCTACAGGGTGAGTAGAAGCTGATGAAGTGTAGCCCAAGAGTAGAAGGAACTAGGTATACATAGGCTATACTTCAAAGCTCGTGTGGAAATAGGGATGTGCTTACCCCATGTTTGGCAGGCAACAGGACCAATGCTCACTGCATGAAGCAGGGGTTGGGTGTCTTGTCTGCCTAGTGAACTGCAGCTGAAAACACTCCAGAAATGTACTGCTTGCCCATGGCTCAGGAAGGAAAGTGGCATCTTTGTAAAAATGGGAACTAGGCCAATACCACACAAGAATGCAGCATCAGGAATTCTGTTGACTGAGAGTAAACACCTGAAACTCCTAACATAAGACCAGGTCCAGGGTGTGCAAACCAGGAAGAATGGGCTGAGGCAGCTGCAAAAAAAAAAAAAAAGAGGTATTTAACATGGAAGGACTTGTTCATCGGAAAATTTTCAGGCAGAATGAGCTGTAAAACAAAAGTGACAAAGCACATGATGAAATTCATCGTGAGGCATATTTAACAGACTCAACAAATGGAAGAATTTATAGCATAAGAAATGGGATGACGGATAACTTGAAAACCCAGCATCTCATAGAATGTCCCCCTGCTCCCTTAAAATTCACCTCGTGAGGTCGACTTTTTTCCATGTCAGCGGATGACTTTTATGGTCACTCCTGGGGATTAAAAAGCTCTGTAGTCTTGTTAAAAATCACAGTTTCAATTCATTATTGAAGTCTTCTATTCCCAGATGATAATAATAAAAGTTTTGAACTCTTATAAGAGATAAAGCCATTTTTATCTTCAGCAGGTGGACTTCCTGGCTTCAGGGAAGGGTGTGGTCATTTTCCATCTTTCTTTTTTACCTTCTCCTCTTCTCACCTGCTGCCTTTGTGGATTCATCTGAGATTGGAGTACAAGAAGGGAGGAGGCATAGAGGGCTCGGAAAAGTTCCTACTTGACTGGGGTAGTTGAAAACTGGTTGAGGTTTAAAGCTAATTCTTCTATTGGCACTTTTGTGAGTTCTTTATATGGTTTCCTGTGGAATCTCTCAGACTGTTACTCCCACACTGTTGTTGCTGTTGTTAGGTGCCGTCGAGTCGGTTCCGACTCATAGCAACCCTATGCACAACAGAACGAAACACTGCCCAGTCCTTACAATTGTTGTTATGCTTGAGCTCATTGTTGCAGCCACTGTGTCAATCCACCTCTTTGAGGGTCTTCCTCTTTTCCGCTGACCCTGTACTCTGCCAAGCATGATGTCTTTCTCCAGGGACAGATCCCTCTTGACAACATGTCCAAAGTATGTGAGATGCAGCCTCACCTTCCTTGCCTCGCACTTCTTCCAAGACAGATTTGTTCATTCTTTTGACAGTCCATGGTATATTCAATATTCTTCACCAACACCACAATTCAAAAGCATCAACTCTTCTTCGGTCTTTCTTATTCATTGTCCAGCTTTCACATGCATATGATGTGATTGAAATTACCATGGCTTGGGTCAGGCACACCTTAGTCTTCAGGGTGACATCTTTGCTCTTCAACACTTTGAAGAGGTTCTTTGCAGCAGATTTGCCCAATGCAATGCGCCTTTTGATTTCTTGACTGTTGCTTCCATGGGTGTTGATTGTGGATCCAAATAAAATGAAATCCTTGACAACTTCATTCTTTTCTCTGTTTATCATGATGTTGCTCATTGGTCCAGTTGTGAGGATTTTTGTTTTCTTTATGTTGAGGTGTAATCCATAATGAAGGTTGTGGTCTTTGATCTTCATCAGTAAGTGTCTCAAGTCCTCTTCACTTTCAGCAAACAAGGTTGTGTCATCTGCATAACACAGGTTGTTAATGAGTCTTCCTCCAATCCTGATGCCCCATCCTTCCTCATATAGTCCAGCTTCTTGGATTATTTGTTCAGGATACAGATTAAATAGGTACGGTGAAAGAATACAACCCTGATGCACACCTTTCCTGACTTTAAACCACGCAGTATCCCCTTGTTCTGTTTGAATGATTGCCTCTTGATCGATATATAGGTTCTGCATGAGCAGAATTAAGTGTTCTGGAGTTCCCATTTTTTGCAATGTTGTCCATAATTTGTTATGATACATACAGTCGAATGCCTTTGCATAGTTAATAAAACACAGGTAGACATCTTTCTGGTATTTTCTGCTTTCAACCAAGATCCATCTGACATCAACAATGATATCCCTGGTTCCATGCCCTCTTATGAATTTGGCCTGAATTTCTGGTAATATCCTGTTGATATACTGTTGCAGACAATTTTGAATGATCTTCAGCAAAATTTTACTTGCATGTGATATTAATGGTATTGTTCGATAATTTCCACACTCGTTTGAATCTCCTGTCTTGGGAATAGGCATAAATATGGGTCCCTTCCAGTCAGTTGGTCAGGTAGCTGTCTTCCAAATTTCTTGGCATAGATGCGTGAGCACTTTCAGCACTGCATCCATTTGCTGAAACATCTTATTGATATTCCATCAATTCCTGAAGCCTTATTTTTCACCAATGCCTTCAGTGCAGCTTATACTTCTTCCTTCAGTACCACCAGTTCCTGATCATATGCTATCTCTTGAAATGGTTGAACATCGACCAATTCTTTTTGGTAAAATTACTCAGTGTATTTCTTCCATCTTCGTTTGATGCTTCCTGCGTTGTTTAATATTTTCCCCATGAAATCATTCACTATTGCAACTTGAGGCTTGAATTTTTTCTTCAGTTCTTCCGGCTTGAGAAATGCCAAGCATGTTCTTCCCTTTTGGTCTCTTTGCACATTTCATTAAAATACTCTACTTTGTCTTCTCCAGCTGCCCTTTAAAATCTTCAGTTCTTTTACTTTATCATTTCTTCCTTTTGCTTTAGCTACTCAACATTCAAGGGCAAGTTTCAGAGTCTCTTCTGACATATATTTTGGTCTTTTCTTGCTTTCTTGTCTTTTTAATGACCTCTTACTTTCTCCATGAATGACGTCCTTGATGTCATTCTACGATTCATCTGGTCTTGTGTCATCAGTGTTCAATGTGTCAAATCTATTCTTGAAATAGTCTCTAAATTCTGGTGAGATATACTCAAGGTCATACTTTGGCTCTTGTTGACTTGTTCTAATTTTGTTCAGTTTCAACTTGAACTTGCATATGAGCAATAGATGATCTGTTTCACAGTCGGCCCCTGGCCTTGTTCTGACTGATGATATTAAGCTTTTCCATTGTCTCTTTACACAGATGTAATGAATTCAACTCCTGTGTATTCCATCTGGTATAGTTGCTGTTTATGTTGGTATTTGCAATGCAGTCGTTGGTCTTGCAAAACTCTATCATGTGATCTCTGGCACTGTTTCTATCACTAAGGCCATATTTTCCAACTACTGATCCTTTGTCTTTGTTTCCAACTTTTGCATAACATCATAGAGTTGGAATTTACAACACATAAGAAAATCACATCAGATGACAAAATGGGGGACAATCACACAATACTGGGAATCATGGCATAGCCAAGTTGACAGATATTTTTTGGGGGATACAATTCAATCCATTGGCAACAGGTAATGGCTGCAAATTTTCCGTAATTGAAATAAAATTCCAGTTCAGAAAAGTGCACTGGTTGTGATGAGGGTAAAGAAAAAAAAAAAAAATGTGCCTCCTGAGCACTATCATGCCTCACTGAGAATGGAAAACAGAGATGAATGAAGTTGACAGCCCATTTCACATGTCATCCCATCCCACATGTCATCCCATCCCTATCAAAGAAAACACCTGGGTCATGAGTGTGTCTTACCCTCCTTGGGCCCAGGGTAGGAAAATAGGGAACATGTGATTGGAGTTTCTCCATTAAACTGATTCAACAGGCCTTTATCTCATTTATAAAAAATGACTTCCTGCTGCTTCTGGATTACACACAGACTCTGGCGAGCTCAGCTCTTGTTATTTAGGGCCAAGACACATGGCACAGCACACAGCAGGAGCTTACTTCATGCATGCTGATGTTTGAAGCCCTGCTCTGTAACTGGGACCCTGCTGATTCAGGTTCTCTAAAAACAAAGATAAGGAGCCTGGTGGCTCGGTGGTTAAGTACTCTGCTGCTAACCAAAATGTTGGCAGTTCAACTCCACCAGTTGCTCTGTGGGAGAAAGAAGTAGCAGCCTGCTTTCATAAAGATTAAAAAAAAAAAAAATGTAGCAGCCTGCTTTCATAAAGATTACAGCCTTGGAAACCCTGTGGGGCCATTTAACTCTGTCCTGTAGGGTCACTTTGAGTTGGAATTGACTTGATGACAGTGAGTTTGGTTTTGTTTTTTGGGGGAGACAACCATGGGGTCAGGTTGGCGAGGTGTGTGAGAGCAGCATTGTCTTTTCTCCCTGACGCAGTCTAATTGCTGCTGTATTGCATAGCTTTCACAGGCAGTATTTTCAAAGGATGCAAAGAAGAGGAGGGGAAATTTAAAGACTGAAGGACTGGCTAGACTCTTGAGCTCTAATCTTTAGACTAATTACATTTATTTCTAAAAGAAATACATGTTTATTAAAAAAAATTTTCAAGCAATATGGAAAGATAGATAACAAAATTCACTCCTTTCTTTCCCTTCCTTCTACACCCTAGGAGTGCGCTCTGATAATATTTGATGTGTCTCCTTCCAGGTTTTTCTCTATCTCTGATATAGGACAATATGTGTGCTATCACCAGCATGGTTCTTCCATTCCACACTCCTTTTTCCATCCCCCATATGGGAAGGTAGATGGGAGATAACCATTGCTTAAGAGAAGTTGTCACAGTGGAATGAGAGAAGGAATATGTCCAATTCTTAGGTTTTAAACTAAAAACCCAAGATGTAAGACAGAAAATATTAAGCAAATTATATACTGTCAGTTTTTCCCCCATCTTCCCAACCCCAGGTTAGATAAAGCTGATAAGGGAGAAGGAAAGGAATTAATAGAAAAACAGTGAGAGTCTGCAAGAAGAGAGGCTCCCTGCGCCCTCCCCTGGGGGTTAGTATGTGTGCGTGGAGTGTCATAACCTCTCCAGATAAAGTTTGGGGATTCAGGAGCAGAGAAGTCAACGACAAACTTCCCTTTGGAGGTCTGGGGAGCAGACACCCCCCCGTGGAACTGCGATACAAAGTAGGCCCCTAAATCTAGAAGGCAGAAGAAGGAAAGCAAAACTTCTGAATTGACTGAGTTCAAACAAAAAATGTCTGATTTTACCCAGAAGTTAAGATGGTTATGTATTCTGCCATTAAGAAGAATGGAGACTTGAAATAAAGTTAAAATTGAATTATGGAAAAATGACGAAAGTTATATAGCATGTATGTCTGAACTACATTGCTTGAAAATTTATAATCTTTTATATATATTGATGGTTATTTTAGGCTGTTTTCATTAAAAAATTTTTATTGTAGTGAAATATATATAATCAAACATTTTCCATTTTAAACACTTTTATGTGTGCAATTCAGTGACTCTAATTATACCCACTATGTTGTATAGCCATCACCACTGTTACCCAATTTTTTCATCACCCTTAATAGAAACTCAGTGCCACTTAAGCAATACCTCCCCATTCTTCCCCCTCACCTACCCCTAGTAACCACTGATAAACTTCGGTCTCTGCGCATTTGCCTATTCTCAATATTTCACAAAAGTGGAATCATATAATTTTTGTCCTTTTGCGTCCAACATTTCACTCAGCATAGTGTTTTCAAGGTTCGTTCACGTTGTGGCTTATATCAGGACTTCACTTCTTTTTGTGGCTGAATAATATTCCATTTTATGGATATACTACGTTTTGTTCATTCATCTGTTGATAGACACTTGGGTTGTTTCTATCTTTTGGTTATCGGAAATAATGCTGCAACTAACATTGGTATACAAGTATCTGTTTGAGCCTTGTGGTTGCATCATTTTATAATCACACCAGCAATGGATGAGGGTTCCAATTTCTCTACATCCTCACCAACACTTGTTCTTTTCCATTTTTCTGATAACAGCCACCTTATTGGGGGTGAAGTGATATCTCATTGTAGTTTTGATTTGCAATTTTCCTAATGACATTGGACACCTTTTGATGTGCTTATTGGTCATTTGTATACCTTCTTTGGTAAAATGTTTATCTATTTTGAGAGTTTAGCCAGGCCTTAAGTTATTTCCTCTCCTCTTCTTTACAGCCTTTGCCCATATTTAAATTGGGTGTTTGTCTTTTTATTGTTGAATTACAGGGGTTTTTATTCTCCCATTTTGTAGGTTGTCTCTTCACTTTGTTGATAAAGTCCTTCGATGTACAAAGTTTTTAATTATGATGAAGTCCACTTTATCTATTTTGTCTTTCGTTGCCCAAGCTTTTGGTGTCATATCTAAGAACTCATTTTTGAAAACTCGGTCCCAAAGCATTACTCTTCTATTTTGTTCAAAGAGTATTATTGTTTTAGTTCTTACATTTAGGAGGTTGATTCATTTTGAGTTAATTTTTGTACGTGGTGTGAGGGATACATCCAACTTCATTCTTCGGTATGTGGTGACCCAGTTGTCCCAGCACCATTTACTGAAGAGACTCTTCTGCTATTCTTCCCTCATTGAATAGGCTTAGCCCTTGTCTCAAATCAGTTGGCCATAGATGTATTGTATCCATTTTTTGCTATTCCAAATACTGCTACGATGACTATCCTTGTGCAGGGGCATAACAAGACAGATTCCTAAAAGTTTAATCGCCGAGTTAGAGGGTACGTGCATTTTAAAGTTTGATTCCACTTATGCTTTTTATTCTATTCCTCTATTTCCTTTTCTCCATGGCTTGGCTTTCTTCTGTCATGGGATGAGAGTTAGGACTTCAATTTCTCCCTTTCCTCCCCAAGTTAGGATAATAAAACATCAAGTGTGGGTTTGTCTATCACCAAACCTTTACTGTGGAGTCAATTCCGACTCATGGCAACCCTATTGGACAGAGTAGAACCACCCCATAGGGTTTCCAAGAAGCGCCTGATGGATTCGAACTGCCGACCAAAGAGCTAGTGAAAAGTGAAAATATGCTTCCCTTTTCTGGATATTTGTAAATATATGGATCAGTGTATTGCTTGGCTTCTCATCCTAACGTGGCCTCCGAGTCTCCAGCCCGAGCCAGCTGTAGTTCTCGCAGACGCCACTAGGTGTCAATGTAGGTCTTGGTTGATGCCAACTCAGGGCCGCTGCTAAGACCGGTCCATGGAGCCCCGGCGTCCTCAAGCAATATAATAAATCTGCGTGGTGCAGGGCGCTTTCTTCGGGAAGGACTTCGGGGAGCTCCGGAGTCTGCATATGAACCTGAGGAAGCGAGGGCTTCTGATAATGACATTCAGCGTCTAACGGAGTCGCTCAGAAGCAGAGTCGGGGTCTCTCCCAGCTTTGATGTATGAGATTATTATGGAGAGGTAATGCAGGCCACCGCATGCTCGCTAGTGGGCTGAAGATGTGAAGTCCTGTGTGAATTGTGAGGCCTCGCGTCCCAGAGATGGTTGCCGCGCAGGGCCGATGGTGGTGGTGGTGGTGGGGTGGCAGCGCCTGATGGGGACTGTGGGGAAAGAGGGCTGCCATGGGTAGGCCAGGCATCCACTATCGGCTTGTTTTCAGCAGTAACAGGTCAGGCCTTTTCCCCAAGGTGCAAGGAGAGGCCAGACAGTTGTTTCTGTCAGTCATATCTGGGAATACAGAGCGTACCTCCAGACAGTATGGGCCTTGGTGAGATAACCAGAACAGCAGCCACATGGCTTGTCCACTCTGGGCTCCAAAACTATGACTAAATCAGGAGGACATCGCCAGTCCAGGTCTTTATAACTTACCCTATGGAGCTTTCAATCCAGCCTTTATGAAGATGTCAAAACGGTTCTTAGAGAAGGACTGGGCTGGCTCTCTGGAATGATATCTTTGCAGAGTGCCTCCGCAGGCGACCTCTAAGGAGTGTGTGTGGGGGGGGAGCGGGGGGAAGGGGAACTGGTGTGCTTGTCCCTAGGCAGCTGGTAGACACCCTAGGCAGGATTTCCAACACAATAGCCTTTCTTCTCTTCTGGGTTGAGCCAAGCCTCTTCTACTGACCGCTATACTTAGACTAGGATGTTTTGTGTTAAAATTCTTATTAATTTTGGGCCACATCACCAGTTTGTAATAGAGATTTTAATCTCTTGCTTCAATGTTTCCACTTCCTCCCCTGAGTTCCCGCATGCTCTTACTAAGAGGGCAGTGAGAATTTCCTCCACCCCACCCGAGGCTGTTCCAGGCCCACAGATAGTTTATACCTGGGCACGAAACTATGGCCACTGCCACAGGGTATCCCTGCCAAAGGCTGGTACTGGACAGGTGGCTGTTTATCCCCTACAGCATGGATTCTCCTACTGGCACCAAAGTTACTCAGTTGACACTCATCTGCTCAGCTGTTACCCTCAGATCCCAACACAGGGCCAGCTGAGTTCCTTGCTGGATCTAGTGCTCCCCCTAAAACCCCCAGACCCCAGACATCAGACCTCTGGTTTGGAGATACTGGCCTAATTACACTTTCCTTCCTGCAGACCTGGTCCATGCTGACAGGTTTCTTGGACTCAAGTCTGGATCTCAGACCCTTTATTCCCAGAGGCCTGAGTTCCTAATGCAAACTGCCCACTTGAGAGCTCTGCAGATCTAGGGTTTCAGGAGGGACATGCCTGCACAATGCCACACAATCCTGCTACACTTCTCTTCCAGGGCACCAGCAATAAGGTAACAATTGACCTTAGGGTCCCCCAAGGTGCTAAGATGATTTGCTATCCTTACCCAATGGACTAAGATTCAGCTAGGGTAATTTGTTCAATTTTTGACTCACTTCTGGACCTAGTTACTTTTACTGTTGACAGAAGGCTCTTTATCTTTGTTTCTGTGAATACTCAAAGTAAAACTCTCTAAATATTGATTATTAGTTGATTTCTATGGGTGGGTACATAGCAGGCAATTAATCTCTATTTTTAAATGAGTAAATGCAGGGTTGCTTGCTTTCTGCATTCTGCAAAATGCCTGGTTGCCAGCTTTGTGCGATAACTGGGTGGATGGATGGACTCTGTGTGCTAGGCTCACTCTTGCTCTCCTCTCCATTTCCTTTCTTTCTCCCCCTTGTTCTCTCTCCCTCTTTCTCTCATTCACTGGCCTCTTCTCCCTAAACTGGATCACTCAGCCTGTTTCTGGGGTCTGGATGCTGGGTTTCCTGCCCTGCTTGGTGTTCTTTACTGCTACAATGGGAGGAGCATTTTATTCTATTAAATTTTTCTTTTTATCTTTTTTTAGTGTGATAATGTATATATAACAAAACACAATTTGCCAATTTAACAATTTTTACATGTATAATTCAATGACATTATGTTCCTATTTGCAATCATTACCACTCTCTTTTTCCAGATTATTCCACCACTGTTGGGGCATTTTAAATCACTTTGGGTAGAAGAGTGTTCCTCTTGGGTCTGGGGCAAAACAAAGACACCATGACACTTTCCATGTGACACCACTTAAATATGCCTCTAGGCTCTAGCACCTGGGAGTAAGATGAAGGTGTGTGTACATGTGTGTGTACATGTGTGAGTGTGTGTGTGTGTGTCTATAGGGGGATTTAAGTTTCCTGATTTAACCATTTTATGCCCAATGTCATGTAGAAGGCAACATAAGCATGGCTCACTGATTGGCAGGCAGACCGCGGGGGTATGAGGGGTGTTATGGAGCACTCGTTATACATGGTTATTGGCTGGAGAGAATTCCAGTGGCCTGGACCAAGCTCTGGAAAAGACCTGAGGCTGTTTCTTAGTTTTTAGTCCTGCCGAGGATTCTTAATTTGGCCTCAGTTGGAAAGATAGCTACTGAATTCCAGAAGTGAGGCAGATGCCAGCCATTAGGGCAAAAGCATACTGAAGCCAGGACAGCTGTGCTTGGAAATGGTAAGTGGAACCCAGGGGGTCTAGGTGGGGTAATGGGAGTGTCCCCTCTGGTGTCCTCCATCAGCTCTTGTGCATGGTGTGTGAAATTGGAGCTTGTCAGCACATGTTCTCTCAAGGCAGCCGCCCTTGACTGAGGATTCACATTCCTTTTGGAGGCCTGATCTCAGAACCACTTTCTTTTCTTCAGTTTCCATCCGTGTGCTCAGGCCCACCTTTCTGGGGCCTCCTGATATGTGCCTTTCTATGCCTTGTGGAAGACCCCTTCCTCTCAGAACCAACTTTAGTCAGGTATCTGGGTTTTTCTAAGGAGTGGATGTGCTCAGCGAGGTCCCCAGCCAGCCCCTGATGAAGAAGGGAATCTGGAAACAAGGTGAGAGAACCTAGGAAAGCAACAATGAAACCTGTCCATTAGGCACTGTACATATACAGCTAAAGCACCGGAGTGAGGCATTATTGGTCATTTAGTCCACTCCAGGCCTCTCATAGGTGGGGACAGTAGGCCCAGGGAGCAGATGGTCGGTGCCCAGCCACACAGTGCATTAGGGGGAAAGCAGCCCTTCATGGCTATTTGCTGTTAGGTGCTCCCTGCTGACCCCCCTTGGAGTGGTTTGGGTGCTGGTGCCGGAGCTCCTGTTGTGAGACAGGCTGAAAGACTTCATCTCGCAGGTGGAGAAATCCCGTGGACATCAGTTTCTCAGCATTCCTGCCCACACCCTGGCAGCACCCTGCCCGGGTTTGGGGCATATGAACTTTCCTTATCTAGCCTGTTTAACACATACACACACACACACACACACACACACACACACACACACCCAAATAAACCCCCTCACACACACACAAATAACCCCCCCCCACACACAAATAAAATAACCCCCCTCTAAATCTGCTTCCGTAAAGATTACAGCCTAGGAAACCCTACGGGGAAGCTCTACTCTGTCCTATTGGGTCACTATGAGTTGGAATTGTATTACAAACAATTAAGTCCTTATCAGAGGTATAAATGAGTAAAAATGAGAAGCGAAGCAACGTCTAAGACAGCATCTTCACAAGTAGAACTTATTTTGCTGAATCTAACCTGGGTGTCCCTGGGTAGTGCAAATGGTTAACACACTCGGCTGCTAACTGAAAGGCCAGAATTCAAGTCCATCCAGAGGCACCTCATAAGAAAGGCCTGGTGATGCACTTCTGAAAATCAGCCATGGAAAACTCCAAGGAGCACAGTTCTACGCTGACACACATGGGGTAGTCATGAGTCAGAATTGACTTTATGGCAACTGTTTGGGTAACCTTATTAATAAACAAATTTTGATAACACAAAATAACACTTACTACTATGCAATTTAATATTATATAAAGATACTATTCTACCTATATAAACAATTTAAGGACGTTAAGGAAAATTAGAAGGATTTCACTGACATTTGAGACAAGAACTTAGCATGAAGGGTGGGGAGGAGGTCGACTGGGCCCTGCATCTTGGTTCCTTCTTTGGAAATATCTTTGAGCTTCTATCCTGGGTGCCCTGGGTTTCAGCCCTCCCTGAGAGAGGTCTCAGGGTAGCCAGTGGGTGGGCCTCAGCTCTGATCTTGCCTTTGCAGAGACTGCTAATGACAGGGAGTGCTCTCGCCAGGGGCATTGCTGTTACAGGGCTGCTGAGGGTGAGGCCTCTTCAGTGTCTGGATGGGGTGGCAGTGGTCCAGGCTCTGGCCTCACTGTTATGGCACCCTCAGGTCTAGTGTTTCAGACAGTATGGTGCTGGCAACTAGCTGATCCATGTCAACACCATGGATGCTCTTGACTCAACTAGGCTTTCTCAGCCCCGTGGGTTCCTGGGCCTGGCCCTGGCTGTCCTTGGTGGTTTCATCAGTGTTCATCATTCAAGTTGCTGCCTTCCTGGGTGCAGGGAAATGCGGAAGTGTATTATTGTCCTACCACTGCCCAAGCACACCCAAAAGTGTTTGCTGCAACTCTGAACCCCATGGGCAGGAGAGGGTCTTCAAAGAAGGGGCAGGACGGTTTCCACAACCATATGGTGGGACCCTACTGCACAACAGGCTTCTATTGGATCAAACATCAGGTTGAGCTTCCTCAGTTTCTCTAGACTGACCAGTTCTTGGATATTAAAGAAGCAATAATAGAGAAAATATTGAAGTTGTCAATGATTTCATTTTACTTGGATCCACAATCAATGCCCACAGAAGCAGCAGTCAAGAATATTGCTCTGGACAAATCTACTGCAAAAGACCTCTTTAAAGTGTTAAAAAGCAGAGAAATCAGAGAAAAAGAAGAAGATACTCAATGAGATGGATTGATACAGTGGCTCCAACAATGGGCTCAAACATAGCAACACTTGTGAGCATGCTGCAGGACTGGCAGTGTTTCATTCTGTTGTATTTAAGTTTGCTATGAGCTGGAACGGATTCCACGGTACCTAACAACAACAACAAAGAAGCAATGTCCCAGAGACGATGGGTCTCTTTGCTCCACATCCCCTCTCCATTCCTCCATTCCTTCAACAAAAAGACCTCATAACCAAATCCTCTTCTTTTGTTTGGGGGGGTGGGGGGAAATCCCCTACACATTTTAAAATGGTAATAATGGGTCAGAATAACAGTATTTAGTTCATTCAGCTCAGGCATAATGTCCTAGAAGTACTGCTGAATCACACAAACTACGGACAAGTCCATTCTGAAAAACCCACGAATCTGACTAATGCATAATTGATGTTCCAGTTTTACACATAAGGCATAATATGTGGTATGGGCTAAATCAGTAGCAAAATTTTTTTTTTTTTAATGACAAATGACATCCTGTGGTTCTCTTTTCCTTTTTTTGCCAGAGGTACAATGCACGACGATAAAGAAGATGTATGTTGCATGTATCCATGATAATAGCCACGGCAAAGGCAGTCTGAGGCATATTAACAACAGACTTGTCTATGGAGCAGCACCTTATGTAAGATGCATTTTCCTCTAGAGCCAAACAGCAAAGAATTCACCCACACAAGTAGATAAGTGGCCCCTGGGTTCCCACACAGTCCAGCGCCAAGCCCTTTGGCTGGGTAAGTTATCTCACCTACATAATTGACACAATAAGGAGAGGGTTTTCATTTAGCACAGCAGAAGTTACCAGGTAAATTGGCATTTGATGCTTGCAGTCTGGCTGTACTAACCTCACCTGTGGAGCCCAAGATAATTTCAGATGTCTTTCTTTTCTTTGGGGGAGAAGGGCACTTTCTGCTGGTGTCCCTCTGATGAGCCTGGATAAACATTTTCATGGTAAGTGGGGACAGCACATTTAAAGTTTATTTGAATTTAGGCATCAAGATGGCTTTTATAAAACTGTGCCTCATCTCTCCACTCTTGCCTCCTAAAAAGGTAGAAAGATAAATAATCATAGAAAACTGCCACGAGTTGCTGTTGAGTCAACTTTGACTCGTAGTGACCCTATGTGTGTCAGAGTAGAACTGTGTGCCGCAGGATTTTCAATGCTTGATATTTGGAAATAGATTACCAGGACTTTCTTTCGAGGCACCTCCGGATGGACGTGAACTGCCAATCTTTCAGTTAGCAGTGGAGCACTTTAACTGTTGGTACCATCCAAGGAGATAATGGGATAATCTGAGTCCTTTCCTTCCTGGTGGACAGGGCGCCGTCAGACTGTGGTAAGCAAATATATCTAAGAAAACTTGTAGTTTTCATCTGTGCAACTCTCTGAGCCATAGGGGTGTGACATGGTTAGTGATGTCACACTGTTCATCTCCAGCCTCCCCCATCTGATCACAATTTCCTCCTCTTCAGTCCACATTCTTCATCACACTGCATTGTACAAGAGCATCATGACCATGGATTGACTATTTATTCTTCTGTGTGTGCAATCACTCAGCAAATGTTGATGGAGCTTAGACAAAATGTTGGGGGCTGTTATCTCCTTTTCTTCAATTCTGTCTGGACTTCAACCTTCCCTGGTTCTCTGCCCACTCAGCCTTTCTCTCGAGCAGCCCAGCATTGCTGACTTCCTAGGGCCTCCATTAAACCACTCTGCCAAGTCTCCAGCCCAACCACTTCCACTGTTTGGCTTCTTAAAGATGTCACTTTCAGGACTAAGGTGCCCCTGACCCAAACCATGGTATTTTCAGCTGCTTCATATGCATGCAAAAGCTGGAAGATGAATAAAGAAGACTGCAGAAGAATTGATGCATTTGAATTACGGTGTTGGTGAAGAATATTGCTTATACCACAGAGTGCCAGAAGAATGAACAAATCTATCTTGGAAGAAGCACAGCAAGAATGCTCCTTAGAAGTGAGGATGGCGAGACTTCGTCTCACATACTTTGGACATGTTGTCAGGAGGGACCAGTCCCTTGAGAAGGATATCATACTTGGTAAATCAGAGGGTCATCAAAGAAGAGGAAAAATCTCGATGAGATGGATTGACACAGTGGCTGCAACAATGGGCTCTAACATAGCAGTGGTTGTGAGGATGGCACAGGACCCTTTGGTGTTTCATTCTGTTGTACATACGGTCGCTGTGAGCTGGAACTGATTTGATGGCACCTAACAACAACTCCATATCCAGGCGTCTGGTCCTGCCCAGGAAGGTCATCTAGGTAGAGTCAACACTTAACCTCAGCTGGACACTGTAAGAGGCATGTTGAACTACACTTCCTCTTGGTGTCCCTCCACAGAAATTCCACACAAATGCCTTCAGGCTTGAACATCTCAAGGTTTGGTCCATTTTTACCTCTCCTTTGCTTGGGAGGGGTTCTTTGCCTTCAACTTTCACACGTCAATGACTCTGTTGCCTATTATTCTACTTTGGCCTGATGATCCCTCAGACCACAGTCATCTTCCATAGCCAGACTTCCTTAAGGAGCGGTCAGCATTCCTGCTTCTATTTCTTTATACCTGTACAGTACCTAACCTCTTGACACTTCATTTCCACTCCTTCCATTTTATGAAAATGATTTTTTGAAGGATACAGATGAGGTTGTAATGCCTAGACCCAGTGATTTTCCTCAGACTAGTGGCAGGGTTTGACCTGCTGACCATCATATCTTTCTTGTGGCAGACAGAGTAATGGCTCCCAAAGATGCCCATGTCCTAACCCCTAGAACGTGTGAATGTGTTACCTTACATGGCAAATGGGACTTTGAAAATGTGGTTAAGGATTTTGAGATGGGGAGACTAGTCTGAATTATCCAGTTGGGCCCAAAGTAATCACACAGGCCTTTATAAGGGAAAGAAGGAGGGTCAGAGTCAGAGATGCAGATATGATGATGGAAGTGGAGACCAGAGAGATGTGGGCTCACAAGGAACAGATTCTCCTCTGGAGCCTCTGAAAGGAACGCAGCTTTGCTGACACCCCTTGATTTTAGCTCCATAAGACCTGTTTCAGACTTCCGACCTCTAGAACTTTTAGAGAGCAAATTGGTGTTGTTTTAAGCCACTAAGTTTGTGGTAATTGGTTACAGCTGCAATAGGAAATTAATACACTTCTCAAAACTCTCTTCTCCCTAGGTTTTCTTTCGCATCTCAAATGATAGAAACGTTGGCTTCTTCTGTTGGTCCTTTTCATTCTCTTTCCTCCTAGATGAGGGAGATTCAGGCCTCTTGTCTTGTCTTGCATTCAGCATTTTCACACTGAATATTTGTAGAACAAGTCTATGCTTGTTTTCTGGTACCACTGTATTTGACACGTTTAGGGATACCTACCTCACCTGTACCTCCTTCTTGGAGAATCTTTCTCCAGCCACAGCCCACTGCTGAGTAGACGCAGGACACCAGAGCCTACCCCTCGGCATATCTGATTGGACTGGACTATGCACTTGTCCTTCTCTAAGCAAAGCTTACTGATAAGCTGGCTTGGCTCAGAAAGGAGAAATTGGTCTAATCAGATCCCTTTGCTGGGGAATCTGTCCTAAAAGATACCAAGAAAATTTCAGTTCATATCAAAAAACCCACTGCTGATTCCTAGTGACCCCCACAGGGTTTCCAACACTGTAAATCTTTATGGAAGCAGACTGCCACACCGCTCTTCCTGCAGCGGTTGGTGGGTTCAAACTGCTGACTGTTTGGTTAGCAGATGAGTGCTTAACCACTGAGCAACCAGGGCTCCTTTTCAGTCTATGGTAGGCACTGAAACTGAAAGACTGTGGTAGAGTTGTGGCTGGGAGGCAGTAAGCAGTCAGATGAAGTTACAGAAGAGGGGAAACTCAAGAGATGGCTGATTGGGAGGACAGGAAAGGTCCAGAGATAGTCCGAGAAGCTGAGGAACCACTCGAGGGAGGGAAGGAAGCAAGGGCCTGTTTTTTGGAGCAGCCTTGGATTCTGCCTTTACCTAGTCCTGGTGGCTCAGCTTTTCTTGCATTTCTGTGAGATAGCTTTGTTTCTTTACTAATAGCCTTTTTTACTTAAGCTAGTTTCAGTGCATTTCTGTTCTTTGCAACCAAAGACACCTGACTAGAATGATCTTTATTGCCCAGTTGCCTAAGCCAGAAACCTGGGCCAGCTTGGATGCTCCTTGCCTTCCCTTTCTTGGAGCCTAAATACATGAGAAGGAAGAGAACCTGGGACAGACACTGAGGAATACCAACATACAAGGGAAAGAAGAACCTCTCAAGGAGGATGAGATGGAGCAGTCAGAGAAGTAGGAGGAAAACTAAGAACACATGCTGAAGCATCCATGATCCAAAAGGAGAGAGTAGCCAGAATCATCAAAAGTTACCAGAGATAACCCAAGCTGTTCTTTATTTCTATGTTAAGAGTAGTTCTAGGAGATGAGAAAGTAAGTATCTTTTTGGAAATTTATTAATTCAAAACTGAGAGCTTAGAGAAGAGCATATGGGTGAAGGAACACATAAGCTCTCATCCAGTGGGAGCTAAGGAGACTCCTTTGTTAACATCAACTACAAAATACATACACGGACAAGAAATGAGTGATGGAGAATTTCAGCTAGATCTGATCTTGAGCTGCTCAAGGTCAAGGCATGTGTCTTACTCACCAGCCTATTCCCAAACCTAGCACAGAGCTTAGCTTTCTTCACTCTTGCTGAAAATCTTTCTTGCACACTTATCAGGTGCCGGGTACATAGCCGGCATTCTAGATAGATAAATAGATAGATAGACAGAAAGCATCCTGGTGACGCAAAGTGTTTTATTGCTAACTGAAAGGTGGGTGGCTCTAACCCACCAGTGGCTCTGCAGGAGAAAAGACCAGGTGATCTTCTCCCATAAAGAATACAGCCTAGGAAACCCTATGACACAGTTCTACTCTGTCACGTGGGGTTACTATGAGTCGCAATTAGCTGGATGGCAAACAACAACAAATATATATATATATATATATATATTTATATATATATACTATTTAGGTATTATGTTCTGAAAATTGTGCATCTAAAAAACTCTAGATTTTTCTGACTGACATTTCCAGCACCCAGGAAGCATGGGAAGAAGAAGAGGGAGTGTGTTTAGAGATAAAAATATTTTCTGCTTGCCGATGGAGGAATCCAAGACTTTGAGCAAGTCTTGAATTACGTGATAATGAAAATACAATGAAAAAACTTGTGTTGTTTTATATGGATTCTTACAACTAAAATTGAATCTGTGAGCAATTATAGAACAAAATGTGGGGATATCTCTCACTAAAAATTTTGAGAATGTGGGCATGAGGTTGAATGTGTTCCTGAATGAGGACAATACCCTGAGTCTTCCAGGGACTGCTCTGAAGTCACAGTGATCATATCAATTCCTTTGTCCCACCCAGTGAGACTCAACATGGGCCCTGGATCATTGTCAGCGGAAAATAAATTTCCCTCTGTGACTCATTTTGGAAATAAGAGAAGAGAAACTATATAATAAAATTTAACCATTTGCTGTTTAGTTGATCCTGACTCATGGCGATCCCATGTGTGTCAGAGTAGAACCGTGCTCCACAAATTTTCTTTTTTTATTGTGCTTTAGGTGAAAATTTACAGCTCAAGTTAATTTTTCATGCAGAAATTTATATGCATACTGTTCTGTGACAGTAGTTGCAATCCCTATAATATGACAGCACATCCTCTGTTTCCACCCTGGGTTTCCTGTGTCCATCCAACCAACTCCTGTCCCTTCCTGCCTTCTCATCCTGGCTCCAGACAAGAGCCGCCCACTTGATCTCATGTATCTGCTTCAACTAAGAAGTACACTCTTAACAAGTATTATTTTATGTTTTATGGTCCAGTCTAATCTTTGTCTGAAGAGTAGGTTTCAGCAACGGTTTTAGTTCTGGGTTAACAGGGAGTCCGGGGGCTGTGGCTTTGGGGGTTCCTCCAGTCTCAGTCAGACCATTAAGTCTGGCTTTTTTAAGTGAATTTGAGATTTGCTCCACACTTTTCTCTTGCTCCTTCAGGGACTCTGTTGTAACCTCCATCAGGACGGTCATTGGTGGTAGCTGGGCACCATCTAGTTCTTCTGGCCTAAGGCTGATGGAGCCGCTCCGCAGGTTTTCAATGGCTGATTTTTCAGAAGTAGATTTCCAGGCCTTTCTTCAGTGTGCCTCTGGGTGCACTGGAACCACGAACCTTTCAGTTAGCAGCTAATTGCATTAGCCGTAGTTGTCACCCACGTAATAAAATACAGAACTAGGAGTTATATAGGACATACCAAAAGACATAGAACTATAAAATTACATCTCCTTTGGAGATTCTGGGAGCAGCAGGACAGAAACCTTACAGGTAACATGCCTTGGGGTGGCTAAAAACGTACTGAAGTGTTTCTGTGTTCGTAGGAAGCCCTCTAGGTTGGCTGCAGCCAGACTTTTTGAGAGCTTATTAAGATGCAAAGCAGTAACAGACTTGTTCAATGAGCTTGTCTCACCTCTGTCCCCTCAACTCTGCCTAGGCCCATTCCTACATGTGAAAGTGGCGATTGTTATCCAGGCTACGGAATCCCATTCCTTGTCTGTTTTCTTTTGCCCTTATCCTCACATTTCTTTGAATGTCCTTTCATGGGATACCTTGATCTGCTCCCACAGAAATGCAATTATCAGAAATCAACCTCTCTCACCCATTTCTGCCCTAAGCAGCTTTTGCCCACTGGTGAATTTCACATTGTACTGATAAAGTCAGCAACTAATACTAATAACAATAAAATATGTTTGTATATTTTAGATGACTTTTTCCACTGGGGACTCCCTGGTGAGAGCCAGGTGCTGAGCAGAGCGAGGGTGTATGTAAGACGGAAATAGAAAGCAAGAAAGAGACCTGGCTTGCTGAAGCCTTTCCTTGACAGCTAATTTCCATTTTTTGGTATCAAGGGGTCTGTGCCAGTAATTGGCATGCAGATTGTGTCTGGTGGGCCTGTTATACAGAATAAAGGAATCTGCTAGTTAGAATAAACTAACCCCAGGCTGATGGATGGGGCATAAGGAGGTCATTGTGAAAGAGAAATTGTGTGTGTGCGTGTCCCTGTGCATGTGTGTGTTTCACAAGAATTCCACCTCCCTTCCTTCTCCCTCTTTATCCAGCGGACTCTAATCTTTCATACTGCATTAAGACAAATGCTGCTCCATTTCTCTTTCTCTCTCGGTTTTTCCCTTGAAGGGATGTTTGATGGAACCTACTGTAGATTTTAATAAAGTGTGTGGGCAAAAGAGAAATTAAAGCAGTGTTATGGTTTGTTAGCAGCTCAGGATCTTCCAGGGATGGTCCCAAGCTACAAATTATACTCTGGAATTAATTGGCAGAAGGTGGTAATCCTGTCCATCGTCTTTAATCCAAAGGCGTGGGTGGAAGCAGCCTTGGGAGATCAACAGGGAGACATAAGCCATTTCCCTTTTGCTTTGTTTAGGTCACTGGTCAGCTTAGTTAGTTGTTTAACTGACCATCACCACCCCCTGCCCTGCATCAATGCATTGCTTAGATAGGAGTTGTGCTGTTTGCTATTACCTCTAAGCCTGTTGTTTTTGTTGCCTTGTGCTGTCCAGTTGATTCCGACTCATAGCAACCCCATGTGTTACAAAGTAGGACTGTGCTCCATAGAGTTTTCTTGGCTATAATCTTTTTGGAAGCAAAGCACCAGGACTTTTCTTCTGTGGTGTCGCCGGGTGGGTTTGAACCACTAAACTTTTGGTTACCAGCTAAGCATAAATCACTAGCTGGGCAAATCTAGGCCTCCTTCTAGTCTGGGCTCTTCCAGTTCAGGCACCCACTATGGGGTGAAGCATGCGTAGGTTATGGTCAGAGGGGTCACCAGGTAGGCTTCTCATAACTGTGCAAAGCTGAAAGAGAACTTAGCTTCCTTTTCCAAAGCTCTATTAAAACCAAAAACACTACAGTTAACGCTAATGTGTTCATCTTACCTACTTTGATCATGTTATCAGGAAGGACCAGTCCCTGGGAAAGGACATCACGCTTGGTAAAGTAGAGGGTCATTGAAAAAGAGTTCTGACTAATACTGACCCTATGCACAACAGAACGCAACACTGCCCAGTCCTGAGCCATCCTTACAATCGTTGTTAGGCTTGAGCTCATTGTTGCAGCCACTGTGTCAATCCACCTCGTTGAGTGTCTTCCTCTTTTCTGCTGACCCCGTACTCTGCCAAGCATGATGTCCTTCTCCAGGGATTGATCCCTCCTAACAACATGTCCAAAGTATGTAAGATGCAGTCTCGCCATCCTTGACTCTAAGGAGCGTTCCGGCTGTACTTCTTCTAAGACAGATTTGTTCATTCTTTTGGCAGTTCATGGTATATTCACTATTCTTCGCCAACACCACAATTGGAAGGTATCAATTCTTCTTCGGTCTTCCTTATTCATTGTCCAGCTTTCACATGCATATGATGTGACTGAAAATACCAGGGATTGGGTCAGGTGCACCTTAGTCTTCAAGGTGACATCTTTGCTTTTCAACACTTTAAAGAGGTTCTTTGCAGCAGATTTACCAGATGCAATGCATCTTTTGATTTCTTGACTGCTTCTTCCATGGCCGTTGATTGTGGATCCAAGTAAAATGAAATCCTTGACAACTTCAATCTTTTCTCCGTTTATCATGATGTTGCTCATTGGTCCAGTTGTGAGGATTTTTGTTTTCTTTATGTTGAGGTGTAATCCATAATGAAGGCTGTGGTCTTTGATCTTCATTAGTAAGTGCTTCAAGCCCTCTTCACTTTCAGCAAGCAAGGTTGTGTCATCTGCATAATGTAGGTTGTCAATGAGTCTTCCTCCAATCCTGATCCCCCATTCTTCTTCATATAGTGCAGCTTCTCGTATTATTTGCTCAGCATACAGATTGAATAGGTATGGTGAAAGAATACAACCCTGACGCACACCTTTCCTGACTTTAAAACAATCAGTATCCCCTTGTTCTGTCCGAACAACTGCCTCTTGATCTATGTAAAGGTTCCTCTTGTCCACAATTAAGTGTTCTGGAATTCCCACTCTTTGCAATGTTATCCATAAATTATTAGGAGGTTATAGAGAAGCTGAAAAGACAGAGGATGAAGCAACCTAGAAAGTAGAATAACAATAACACATTCTTCACTTACAGCCACGCTTACAAACCTAAACCCACTCACGTATATCCAGATACACATACAAATATATGTGTGTCCAACATATATGTCCTCCAGAATATGCACGTACTCATTCTTAAGCAACACACCATAGACTTACACACCAACGTGCCTGTTCTCTGTCTTCTAGCAATAGCAGGAAGCTGCTCCCACCCCTAGGTTGGAGAGACAAATGCAGGACGTGGTGTTACCAGGGACAGTTATCTTGCAACTGTGAGACATGAGGACCAAAAGCCAACAAGCTAAGGATGGGAGCATGGCAAGATAGAAAGCTCTTGGTTCCTTGATAAAATCATTAATCTCTGCTAAACCAACCCTAAGATTACCTCTGTCCCATCTTCTTGTTTGCAAACAATAAATAGGGTTATTTGTTTCAGGGAGCCCTGGTGGTACAGTGGTTAAGTGCTTGGCTTCTAACCAACAGGTTTTCAGTTTGAACTCCTAGCCACTCAGCAGGAGAAAGGATGTGGCAGTCTGTTTCCGTAAAGATTACAGCCTTGGAAACCGTATAGGGCAGTGCTATTCTGTCCTATAGGCTCACTATGAGTCAGAATCGACTCAACAGCAACAGAGTATTTGTTTCAGTCTGTTAGATTTTCTGTTACTTGTAGCTGAATTCATTCTGATGCAATATTTATCCAAATCCTAAATAACTGCATTATGTTCAATAACTACATTTATATTCAACTGACCCTTTGAAGCAATAGTTGGCTGGCTGAGGAAACATGACCAATAGATGCTGCCCCCAGGCCTGTGGTGGAAAACTGGGAGGCCTGGTCAGTGATTAGAAGGGAGCTGCGGGGTGAAGCACTGGAATTCGGTTCCAGGGTCTTGCTTTAGATGCCACTCTTTTGCAGTTCATTCAAGCAAACCTGGCCACTGTTCCTGCTAGGAATCCTGGGGAAGTTATTTCCATTTCCTCGTGGCCAGCACTGGATGTAGGACTTCCTGATTGGTCCATGCAACATAAACACACAATTATGGCCTTTATACTGGAAGCTCCCCCGAGTCTTAAACTCAATGATGCACCAAAAATCTCCTCTCTGTTCTCTCTTGAGTTTACAATCTCAGGGCAGTGAGTTAATGAAAAAAGAGATTCCTTGAGACAAGGCTCCATTTTCTCTTTACCGAAGATTTTTAGACTGGGGTTGGTTTTGCTTATTTGTTGTGAACTGCAGTGTGGTACATCTGTGGGAAAGTGTACCTTGAAGATTTGATAGTGCAAACATTTGTAATAATAAGAGTTGTTTAAAAGTTGGTTAATTTTGTCCACTTGGTATGCTCAGTTCTGGTAGGCCCAAGTTAGGTTCAAAAATCCTATAAAATGGTGGAAATTGGTCTCACAACAATCAGAGAATAAAGGCTTTTGGATGGATTTTGTCTTTTCTTTCATCTTTTTTGTATTATAAAGCATTTTATATTTTGTCTTATGCAACTACTCTGCATCCACTTTTACATCTTCTTAGTATGGGACACAAAAGTTATGAGGTTGATGTAAAATCATCATCATCATCATCACCATGTTTACTGATATTTCACTGTGGCCCAGGACCAGTTGTTTGCTGGATTGTCAGAGGATGTGGGCTCTGGTTGGCTGGCCATTGTTGAAGTTACCTCTGCCCTTAACCCACCAGGAGAGGAAATAGTCACAAGCGCAGGCATGTGAGTGCACACACACCTACGACTTCCTGCTTGCACACATATTAGTACACACACATTCCTCGCCTACGCGGACATTTACAAACCTAAACACACACACACATCTAGACGCTCGTACAAATATAGGCCAACATACTTGTCCTCCAGAATATGCATATACTCATTTTCAAGCAACCGACCTGTACACTTACATACTCACACACCAACATATCTATTCTCACACTCCCTTCCACCTGAATGTGTATGCATGCCTGTGTGCGTGCACACACATGCATATACACACACCTGAGAACACACATGGTTAGGTGGGGCACAGACCATTGGCCCTCTGTTTCATCAGGGTGTGTGACAAGCCAGTGTTGTGTCTTGGGTCAGTTTCCCTGGAAGCACATTCTGAGATGAGAGGGAATGTACAAACCATGTACATTAAGGAGACTGTATTAAGGAGTTGCTCCTGGGGGAGAGAAGTAAGGAAGTAGGGCAGGGAGACAGGGAAGAGGAGGAAGCCAGGCAAGGGGGAGATTTTAGGTAAAGCCATGGCCTTGGTCTGATCCCTTCGGGTGCTCTGGGCATAATTTTTTTTTTTTTTTATTGTACTTTAGATGAAGGCTTACAGAACAAACTAGTTTCTTATCAAACAGTTAGTATACATGTTGTTTTATGACATTGGTTAACAACCCCACGACATGTCAACACTCTCCCTTCTCAACCTTGGGTTCCCTATTACCAGCTTTCCTGCCCCTCCTGCCTTTTGGTCCTTGCCCCAGGGCTGGTGTGCCCCTTTAGTCTCGTTTTGTTTTATGGGTCTGTTCAACCATTGGCAGAAGGGTGAACCTCAGGAGTGACTTCATTACTGAGCTGAAAGGGTGTCTGGGGCCGTACTCTCAGGGTTCCTCCAGTCTCTGTCAGGCCAGCAAGTCTGGTCTTTCTTTTTGAGTTAGAATTTTGTTCTACATTTTTCTCCAGGTCTGTATGGGACTCTCGATTGTGATCCCTGTCAGAGCAGTCAGTGGTTGTAGCTGGGCACCACCTAGTTGTACTGGATTCAGTCTGGTGGGGGCTGTGGTAAATGTGGTCCATTAGTCCTTTGGACTAATCTCTCTGTTGTATCTTTAGTTTTCTTGGTTCTCACTTGCTCCTGAAAGGGTGAGACCAGTGGAATATCCTAGATTGGCGCTCACAGGCTTTTAAGACCCCAGACGCTACTCAACACAGTAGAAAGCAGAACACTTTTCTTTATAAACAATGTTATACCAATTGAGCTAGATGATCCCTGAGACCATGGTTCCCACAGACCTCAGCAGGGAGCTCTGGGTGTGAGCAGAGTTCTTCCCAGGAGCAGAAGGATGTTCCAGGGATGTAAGGAGGAGCACAGCCTGTGGGTGTTGGTCCTGGCCCAAAAAGACCACTTGAGCAGTGGCTAGAACAGGTAGCTCAGTGAGAGTGGACCATCAGCAGAAGGCTGTTTGCCTTCCAGGAGTCTTCATGTTTCCTTGGCCAGGATGTGACAAAGACCAAGGTCAGTCTTGCCGCCAGCTGCTGCTCTGCAGACCTGGGGGATGGAGTGGATATCAGGGAAGGTCTCTTATATAATCTGGGAAAGAGAGACAAACTGAGGTTCTAGGCAGTCAGCAATCTCCCCACCCTCTGCCTTATACCCAGGAGTAGTCCCAGGACCTCTCCCACACTCCTGCATCTAGGTGGCTGCTGCAGAGAACAGGTTCTGCTGGGTATCCACTGGGGGAGGGTTGAGGAGAGCGGGGTTGGGGGTTGGGAGTTGTGAATGGGGGGGAAGGAGCTAGAGGGTGGGGAGAGGATGTCTTCCATTGCTTGTCAGCTTCTTCGACTGACTGAAAGTCAATTTGTATGAATAACATTGCAAAATCCTCCAACTCAGGGTATGGGAAGGGGGAGGAAACAAACATTTTCTTAGCATCCCTCTTGCCGTGGGTTTGATTTTGACTCATGGTGACCCCAAGTGTATCAGAGTAGAACTGTGTTCCATAGGGTTTTCAATGGCTGATTTTTTGGAAGTAGATCACCAGGCCTTTCTTCTGCCATACCTCTGAGTGCACTCGAATCTCCAACTTTCTGGTTAGCAGCTGAGCACTTTAACCATTTCCACTCCTCTTGCAGGTATTATTTCCCTCATTTTTCAGATGAGGTAAACTGAGTGGTCCAAGTTCACACAGCACTACAGGGTGGAATTGGGTTCAGACTCACACCTGTGCTCTTTACAGCTGGGTTGTTTCAGGTCTGGGGAGTGGGTGTCTGCTGGGATGGAGGCAGCAGCAATGGGAGCAGGGGAGGAGCCAAGTCCTGACCCTGAGTGTGGGGTCCCAAATGGCCAGTCTAGGGAGAACGTGTCAAGCACACCCAGAGACCCTTTCCCCACTGTGACAGGAGGACCAGGCCTGTGTCTCTCCTGGCATGGGCTGGCCTATCAGGGAATCTCCTGGGAATAGACACTGGGGAATAAAAAGGAAATAAATTTCCATGAACAAACAATAATTTTCGGGGACAGGGCAGCTTAAGGAGCCCTGGTAGCGCAGTGGTTAAGAGTTGAGCTACTAACCAAAAAGTTGGCAGTTCGAATCCATTGGTTGCTTCTTGAAAACCCTATGGGGGCAGTTCTACTCTGTCCCATAGGGTTGCTATGAATTGGAATCGACTCGACAGCAATGGGGTATGGGGCAGTTTAAGTTTGTATTTTAAAATAACTTATTTGCAAGAATACAGTCCTGCTAAAATAGAAACAAAATTGTCATTAGTAAACAGAATACCTAACATCTCAGTCTGAAGCACTAGTTCAGGGCTGTTCTCTCAAGAAGTGATAAGAAATTGCTTTCTCTCTGTCTGCATGACGAAAAAGGTCATCGGAGCGGGCCCTTCCAGAAGAAAAGCAAGGCCTGCACAAGAACAAAGTCCAGCTTAAACTTTAGAATGCAAAATTCACTTGCTTCAAAACAATTACTCTGCTTCAAAAATTAAACTTTACCTGTACAATGGGAAGAAGCTGTTGGCAGCTTTAAAACATAAAATTTCTCTGTTGCCCACTTTTCGAGCAAGATTGTTCACGGTTCTCAATAAATATTTGGTAATTTGCTTAAAAATTAGCCATCTCAGCCTACGTTTGGCCTTAACATTGCAGCATTTGAGGACTTATTCCTGAAAAAGTGGGAGGTTGAAAATAAAGACTTGACCACCTGGTTGTCCTTGCCTCTGAGTATCGGGATTGATGATGAAGAATAATGGCCATATATTCTAAGCTTCCAGGCTTTTGAGAATCAGGGTGTGAATGTATAAATCTACATATTTAAAAGAAAATATTTTACTAAATTTACATGCATTTTAAAAGTTTTTTTTTCTAGTTAAACTTTTTATTTTGAGATAATTACAGATTCACATGAAGTTTAGGAAATAATACATGCATTAAAATTTTTTCTGTGTGCATTTTCTTTGTTTCATAATGCTTATGAATGCCCTTCTACTTCCTCTTTCTGGTTAATAAGGAAACATGCAGAAGATGAAGCATATGATATTACAGCACCCTAAACCTGAGCTACTCTGCACCAACCCACCAGGCACAGAAGTAAATTGCTGTGTGTTCTTATTCCCAGTTAATGTCATATTTCAGAAGTACAGGCAGTAATGAAATTTATCTTGGGATTGCACCTTACAAATGACCATGAAACAAACCATAAAAAAATCAGAAGAGAATGAAATAGCATATTCATTTTTATAATGGAGGAGAAATATATTTGTAATACTTAAAATAATGGAAGATATGGTCGGAAACAAGGTGAATCAAATCAATTATAAAAAAGTTTTAACTTTTGGTACCAAAGGACTAAATGAAATGAAAAAAATTAAAAAAATTTTTTGTGTGTGTGTTGTTGACATTTTCTTTTTTCCACATAATCTTTTGTGCTGAGTAATTTTTCTTTATATATTGTCTTTTCCTCTTTTTCATTTTTGTTGATTTTGTTGTTACCGAGTCTTTATGTTTTTCTTGTATTTTATTTTGATGTGTAGGATTGTTAGTCTCCTTTGTGGTTACCGTAATATATACCTCTATTTTTCTAAGTTTAAACTAAACTTTCATGTCTTTATATTGCCTTGACTTCCTCTCCACATGAAAGATCTATGACTACATTTATTAGTTCCTCTTTATTGATTTAATGTTGTCATCTTTTTATATAATGACATCTCTATTTTGATCATTTTTTATCTCGATTTATTTTTGTGATTTCCCTATCTGGGCTGATATCTGGTTGCTCTATCCCGTGTTCTAGTCTTGGGTTGATATCTGATGTTATTGATTTTCTAACCAGAGAACTCCCTTTAGTATTTCTTGTAGTTTTGGTTTGCTTTTAAGAAATTCCCTAAACTTCTGCTTATCTGGAAATGTCCTAATTTTCCCTTCATATTTGAGAGACGGTTTTGCTGGATATATGATTCTTAGTCGGCAATTTTTTTCCTTCAAGGCTTTATATATGTCATCCCATTGCCTTCTTGCCTGCATGGTTTCTACTGAGTAGTCTGAGCTTATTCTTACTGACTTTTCTTTTTAGGTGACTTTTAGTTTATCCCTAGCCGCTCTGAAAATTCTCTATCTATAGGGTCACTATGAGTCAGAATCAGGTTGGTTTTGGCAAGTTTGATTATAATATGTCTTGGTGTCTTTCTTTTGGTATCTACCTTGTGTGGGGTTCAATAAGCATATTGTATAGATAACTTCTCATCTTTCACAATATCAGGGAAGTTTTCTGCCAACAAATCTTCAACAATTCTTGCTGTATTTTCTGTTCTCCCTCCCTGTTCTGGTACTCCAATCACTCGTAGGTTATTTCTCTTGATAGAATCCCACGTGATTCTTAGGGTTTCTTCATTTTTTTAAATTATTTTATCTGATTTTTCTTAAATATATTGATAATAAGTGTTTTATCTTCAATATCACTAATTCTGACTTCCATATCCTTAATTCTCCTCCTCTGACTTTCTACTGAGTTGTCTAATTCTGTAATTTTATTGTTAATCTTCTGAATTATCTCTGTTTGCTGCCTCTCTGTGGATTCTTGCAGCCTATTAAATGTGTCATTATGCTCTTGAATAACCTTCTTAATTTCCTCCACTGTTTTATCTGTGTGTTCCTAGGCTCGTTCTACATTTTGCCTAAACTCCTTCCTGATTTCTTGAAGAGTTCTGTGTATTAATCTTTTGTACTCTATCTCTGGTAATTCCAGGAATATCTCTTCATCCAGAAGATTCCTTGATTGTTTTGGGAGCTTATTAAGTGATCATGGTCTGCTTCTTTATGTTGTCTCCAAGCCATCTCTAAGTTTTTGTATCAATTTATTTTATGTTTGCTTACTGTGTCCTACCTTCTTGCTTTGTTTTGTTTTGATATGCCCAAATAGGCTGCTTGAGTGAGTAGTATGATTATTGGTACCTTTGAAGCTCTAACATCCTGTCACCAGATAGCTAGAGGTATTACCAGGTATACGAGCCCAGGAGTCTATTCACTTTTCTTGTATGGATTCAGCTCAGGAGTCCAGGTGGATGGTCACCAAGTGTGTGGTGCAGGTTCTCACCTACAGGCTTAGAGAAGCAGGGGTGATTGCTGTAGGCACAGGTATCTAGCTGCAGCAGGGGGTCATGATCTGAGCAAGGCAGGGGGCTGACAACCATCCCCCAAGTGTCTGTGAGGAAAGTGCATTCCTATTCCCTAGAGCACACAGGTGGGTGGGCTCTGCAGCCAGATCATGGACACCCAAATCTTTTGGCTGTAAGGACTATGAGGCACCACTTATCCTTGGACTCCTGTCATGGGTGGCTAGGTGGCCTGGGTGAAGCCACCAGTCCTCAGGCCCCTGGTGTGGGTAAAAAAAAAAAAAAAAAAAGTAGGTGAAAAAAATTTTTTTTTTTTACAATGCTTAATAGGCAGAGCAGTGTCAAACGTCAAACTCCCCCCTTTCCACCACAAGCGGAAACAGTTGAAATCAAGCCTCAGGCATATACACCATTGCAGTGTGCCAAGGAGGGCCTAAGCCGCTGAAATGAGCCCACACAGGTCCATGCAGGGGTGAAAGACATTCAGAGTTCACGGACTGCCTTGTGTTATGCCTAGTTAAAGGAGCTGCTTCTGCCCTGATTTCCCAGCTTAGGAGAGCCAGCAGATTGTTTTTTCCCCATTTGTTAATTTGTTCCTTCAACAAAGCTGGGAGAATGGCTCAGGGTGAGCAGAAGGACCTATCTCAGGACCAAGGAAAATGACCGGAGCAGAGAGTGGAGGGATCAGATAAATGGGAGAGATTTCTTTCAAAAGACATGCTTTTTGTTCCACACAGTAAATTAGACGCAAGTGCTTATCTTTTGCTGAGAGTGCTGTTCTTTGCTGATTCTGGAGGCCTGAGTAGACTTTGTGCAACTAGCTCTCTCTCGCTGAGGAAACCACATCCCAAAAGCTGCCACCAGCCCCACCACAGTCACATCAGGGGATCGGGCCTGTGGGGCACTGGTTCCCGTTGAGTCAGGTCTGGCAACTCCTTGCTGCTTCTGAACTGTCTCTCCCTCCCTCTTCTGCTTAGTCTGATTTCTTACCTTTGCCTTTGATGTTCAGGGCTTTTAGCTAGTCATATATGTAATTGATTCACAGGAAGCGTTAGACTACTCCACCGTCTTGGCCTCACCCTAAAAAAATTTTAATTATTATGAATAAACTTTAGTCCAAAATAGATCAAGAATTATGCAAGTTTATTCTTAAGACCTGGACTCTACTTGACAATTTATCAAAAGATGTGAAGACATTGTTTACATATAAAGAAAGGCAAATAATATCTTTTATTAGTATCACCATGAGGCGCTCCTTGGAAACTCTATGGGGCAGTTCTACTCTGTCCTATAGGGTCGCTATGAGTCAGAATCGACTCCACAGCAGTGGGCTCGGGCTTGCAATTTATAATCTCCTCATATCATCACAGTGAATAGATTTGCTGTATCTTAATGGCTTTTTTGTTTACAAATAGGAAACTAACATGTGAAAAAATGTCCTGCCTGAATAACAATGAAAGAAATACAGATTTGAACAGCTATGAAGTACCAATTATTGAATCAATAGCAATAAATAAAATCCATTATATTAGGTTCTCCATAGAAAATTCACATATGTTGTGGTCACTCTGTAAACTGTTCCTATTTTTCTGAAGCACTAGCTGGTAATTTGTAGTAAGAACTATGAAAGCATCCATACCCTTTGACTTGATAATCCCACTTTTGGGAATATATCCCAAGGTAATAATAATAATAATAAAGCAGCCATTTATACAAAGATGTTTATGGCATCATGCTCATAATAGGGGAAGATGGAATGTGACCAAATGGCCCAGTGAGGGAGAATGGTTAAGCAAACCATGGTGTCTCAGAATTCTCCATGACCACTAAAATTGAAAAGGATGTGAACTGTGTTCGTATGTGAAAATGTGTATACATTGCAATGTGATATGCAAGCAAAGCAGATTGAAGAATGGAATATCTACTCTTAAAACTTTATATAAATTGTATCTGTGCTTTGACGAGCCTGGAAAAAATGTAGAAAGAAGTTGTAAATAGGTAGAAACTTTAAAATCATGGGATATTTTTTCTATAAAATTATTTATCTAAATATATATCAAACATCTACTATTTGATGAAAAAATGAAATGATGGTTAAAACTTCATTACTTGTGCAATCCTTGTAGTAAGTTCCTTTCTAACATGTAGGGTGTTTCTAGCTTCCCCTGGGGAGGGGAGAGTTGGAGAGCTGACCTCACTATTTCTCCAGTTGGGTCATCAGTGATGGTAGAGCCTTGCTGCCTGCCCAGGAAGCCATCATAAGGATCTTGGATCTCAGAAGAGGTCCCCTTTCCCTCCCTGTTCTAGATAGTGTATTCTCACTTTTCCCTGAAGTGAATACATCCTCTGAACCTTGAGGAAGAGTTAAGTAGTGATCCACCCTGGGTTGTGAGGATGGATCTAAAACAATATAGAATGGAGAGATGTTCAGGGTTGCCAGGCGAGGATCTGACTGTATGCCCCTGGTCTAGCAAACTTTTTGCCTTGTACCTTATAGATATTACTGTTAAGATACTTTTGGCTGCAAGTTCTAGAAAACACTGCTTCAACTGATTTAAAAAATAGGAAAGAATTATTATCCCTTCTAATAAGAGGAAACCCAAGGGTAGGGTAGCTCCAGACTTGTTACTTCCATGACTGTAGGTTCTTTCCATTTTTCTATTGGCCGGTCTCAGGAGTGTCAACTTTGTCCTCTGCTAGCTCTGATCTTGGTCCCAAGGTGGCTGCTGTGGTTCCAGTCCACAGATATGATATCCAATAGCAGAAGGACTGTCTTTTTCTCTCTCCTATGAAAAGCAAGGAAACTTTTATCAATGTCTCCCCTCTTCCTTCCTCATCAGTCTTCCTTTCATTTCTCATGGGCCAGAATTGTGGTCCATGTTTATGTCTAAACCAATTACTGTCAAAGGGAATAGGACCACAATGATTTGCTAAGATTAGGCCAATCAGGGCTTCTCCCTGTAGCTGGCCATTGGGTATCCCTTTACCAACAGTTCTTGGCTCTCAAGAATCCCCCTTTCCTGATCCTCTGGCTAGAAAGATAGGATTATAATTTCCTCACTCTAACAAGTACTTCCTGAGACACCACATCCAGGATCATGCAGTGAGAAAATATATGTTGTTGTTGTAGGTGCCGAGTTGGTTCTGACTCATGGTGACCCTACGTACAACAGAATGAAACACTGCACCATCCTCACAATCATTGCTGTGGATCAGCCCATTGTTGCGGCCACTGTGTCAACCCATCTCATTGAGGGCCTTCCTCTTTTTCACTGACCCTCTCCCTACTTTACCTAGCATGATGTTCTTTTCCAGGGACTGATCTCTCCTGATATAACATGTCCAAAGTAAGTGTCTTAGTTTTCTAGTGCTGCTGTAACAGAAATACCACAAGTGGATGGCTTTAACAAACAGAAATTTATATTTCTCACAGTTTAGGAGGATAGAAATCTCAAATCAGGGCACCAGGTCCAGGGGAAGGCTTTCTCTTTCTGTTGGCTCTGGAGGAAGATCTTTGTCATCAACCTTCCCCTGGTCTAGGAGCTTCTCAGGGCATGACCCCAGGTCCACAGGGCATAATTCTTTCCTGGCTCTTCTGCTTGGTGGTAATGAGGTCCCTTTCCTCTTTGCTCACTTCTTTCTTTTATATGTCAAAACAGATTGACTCAAGATACAACTTAATCCTGTTCATTGTGTCCTGCCTCATTAACATAACTGTCACTAATCCTGCATCATAGAGGTTAGGATTTACAACACATATGATAATTATATCAGATCAAAAAATGGAGGAAAACTACACGATACTGGTAATCATCACCTAGTCAAGTTGACACACATTTTGGGGGGACACAATTCAATCCATAACAGTAAGTAAAATGAAATCTCACCATTCTTGCTTCCAAGGACCATTCTGGCTGCACTTCTTCCAAGACATATTTGTTCTTCTGGTAGTCCACGGTATATTCAATATTCTTCATCAACACCGTAATTTCAGTGTATATATATATAACCATGTAGATTCTTCTTATGCTCTAGAGGCCACAGTTTCTCTGGCCATAGACTTTTAGAGAAAGGATTTTGCTATGTTTAATCTTCCAAAGGTCACTGGTAACAAACACAGATAAGTAATGTCCTTCTCCTAGTACTGCTTTAAGCATTTTGCAAGATTCAAGATATCGGCACATATATAAATGTTTCTAACTATGAGAATAAATTTTTTTTTTAACTATGAGAATAGTACACTCTTTTATCACAGCCTTTCTTCACATATGTCATATTAGCCTGGTCTTTTCTAGTTAAGAGCAACAGGAACCTAGCTTGTGCAGACTGAGGAAAAAAGAAATTTATTGGCTCATGGACCTCAAATAAGATTGAACTAGCACACTGTGTAATGGGAAGGGGAACAAAGGGGCTTTGTCAAAAATTTGACCCACGGTCTTGGAGATGTCCAGGGTTCCTTCACTATGTTGCCTCTGCTTCTCTCTGCTGATGGACTTTCTACACATGGCGAGACCCACAGCTTCTGAGGGTACCTGAGTTCTATTCTTTAAGTATGGGGTAATAAGAAAATTTCTGAGGAAGGGTTCTGATTGGCCTAGACCATGTTAGATGCCCACCACTAGCTCAGTCAGCTGTGGCAGAGATGGGAGGATAGGTTCACGGAAGAAAATGGCAGCAATTGAGGGAACCATGTAGATGGAGTGGAGGGAAAGAGCAGTGAAGGAGGATGCTGGACAGATGAAACTAATATGACAGTCAGTATAAAGGGAAACTTTACCCTCACCCAGGCTGAGATACTACATTTTTATCACATAGTTCTAATATTAAGTCCTTGTTTTCTTCTCCAGAATACCAATACCTGTCTTTTCTGACATCCTTTCCCCTAATCTTCCTTATCTTTTTTTTTTCTTTTAATCATGTTTTGGATATATGCTATGAACTTTTTCCTTCTCATGTTTCTTCTAGTTCTTTGCCTCTTCCTCTCAGTTTATCATGTCATCTCCCTCTTTCTTCTTGTTTCTCTCCCTGGGCTCTGTGGCCATTCTTCACCTGTGAGAAAACTGAAAATATAAAGTCTTCCAAAGAGATTCTGGCCCTTATTTCATAGAGGAAGTGAACAAGAAGGGAATGGACACTGATTCAGTATTCACTGAGTACCAAGCCCTGTGCTGCTTATGGAGCTCAGAGATAAATAACCCAGTGCCTGTCATCCAGGAGCTGATCATTAGGAGAGGGAGAAAGGGAAGTAAGCAGACAGTCTTGTGCAGATAAGGCTAATGGCAAAGAAAGTACAGGGCCCTGGGGGACAATTGGATTGACCCCTAACCCAGATTTCAAAAGGAAAAATAATGCTTGGAGAAGCTAAGTAATTTGCTCTGGCTCACATGGCTGGGAGGTGGCAAAAGCAAGAGCCATCCTTGGTCTGTGCATTCAGAGCTCATATTTTCCTCCACTACATCAAGCAAAGATGTCACTTTAAGGACTAAGGTGAGCCTGACCCAAGCATGGTGTTTTCAATTGACTTATAAGCATGTGAGTTATATGCTGGACAATGAAAAAAGGAAGACTGAAGAACTGATGCCTTTGAGTTATGGTGTTGGTGAAGAATATACCATCGACTACCAGAAGTATGAACAAATCTGTCTTGGAAGAAGTACAACCAGAATGCTCCTTAGAAGCAAGGATGGTAAGACTTTGTCTCACATACTTTGGACATGTTATCAGGAGGGACTTGGTAAAGGAGAGGGTCAGTGAAAAAGAGTTAGACTCTTAATGAGATGGGTTGACACAGTGGCTGCAACAATGAGCTTTTCTGAATCTGGCTTGTATTTCTGACAGTTCCCTGTCAATGTACTGCTGCAATCACTTTTGAATGCTCTTCAGCAAAATTTTACTTGCATGTGATATTAATGACACTGATAATTTCTGCATTCTGTGGGAGCACCTTACTTTGGAATGGGCACAGATATGGATCTCTTCTGGTCAGTTGGCCAGGTAGATGTCTTTCAAATTTCTTGGCATAGATGAGTGAGCGCTTCCAGCACTGCATCTGTTTGTTGAAACATCTCATCTCAAAACATCTCGTATTCTGTCAATTCCTGGGGCCTTGCTTTTCACCAGTGCCTTCAGTGCAGCTTGGACCTCTTCCTTCAGTACCGTTGGCTCTTGATTATATGCTACCTCCTGGAATGGTTGAACGTTGACCAATTCTTTTTTTGGTACAGTGACTCTATGTATTCCTTCCATCTTTTTTTGATCCTGTATCATTTAATATTTTCCCCATAGAATCCTTCAATATTGCAATTCAAGGCTTGAATTTTTTCTTAAGTTCTTTAAACTTGGGAAAGGCTGAGCACGTACTTCCCTTTTGGTTTTCTATCTCCAGGTCTTTGTGCATTTCATTATAATACCTGACTTTGTCCTTTCAAGCCACCCTTTGAAATCTGTTGAGCTCTTTTACTTCGTTATTTCTTCCTTTCACTTTAGCAACTCTACATTCAGAAGCAAGTTTCAGAGTCTCTTGTGACACCCATTTTGGTCTTTTCTTTCTTTAGTGTCTTTTTAATGACCTCTTGCTTTCTTCATGTATGATGTCCTCGATGTCATTCCACAACTTGTCTGGTCTTTGGTCTTTAGTGTTCAATGCATCAAATCTATTCTTGAGGTGGCCTCAAATTTAGGTGGGATGTACTTAAGGCCATACTTTGGCTCTCGTGGACGTGTTCTAATTTTCTGCAGCTTCACCTTGAACTAGAATATGAGCAATTGATCTGTTCTGCAGTCGGCCCCTGGCCTTGTTCTGACTGGTGATATTGAGCTTTTTCATCATCTAATTCCAGAGATGTTAGCCAATTTAATTCCTGTGTGTTCTGTCTGTCCAGGTCCCCTTGTATAGTCAGTGTTTATGCTGTTGAAAAAAGGTATTTGAAATGAAGAAAATTTTATCATGTGATCCCTCACATCATTTCTATCACTAAGGCCACATTTTCCAACTATCAATCTTTCTTTGTTTCCAGTTTTTGCATTCCAATCACCAGTAATTATTGATACATCTTGATTGAATGATTGGTCAACTTCTGACTGCGGAAGTTGAAAAATATCTTCATATTCTTCATCTTTGGCATTAGCAGTTGGTGTGTAAATTTGAATAATAGTATTAACTGTTCTTCCTTGTAGTCATATGGATATTATCCTATTACTGATAGTGTTGTACTTTAGGATAGATCTTGAAATGTTCTTTTTGATGATGAATGCGATGCCATTCCTGTTTAATTTTTCATTTCCAGCATAGTACACTATACGATTGTCCAATTCAAAATGACCAATACCAGTTCATTTCAGCTCACTAATACCTAAGACAGCAATCTTTATGCATTCCATTTCATTTTTGACTACTTCCAATTTTCCTAGATTCGTACTTCATACATTCCGTGTTTTGATTATTAATGGATGCTTGGAGCTTTTTCTTCTCATTTTGAGTCATGCCACATCAGCAAATGAAGGTCCCGAAAGCTTTACTGAATCCACATCATTAAGGTTGACTCTACTTTGAGGAGGTAGCCCTTCCTTAGCTGTATTTTGAGTACCTTCCAACCTGAGGGGCTCATCTTCCAGCGCTATATCAGACAGTGTTCTGCTGCTATTCATAAGTTTTTCATTGGCCAGTTTTTTTTTGGAACTAGACTGCCAGGTCCTTCTTCCTAATCTATGTTAGTCTGGAAGTTCCACTGAAACCTGTCCACCAAGGGTGACCTGGCTGGTATTTGAAATATCTGTAGCAAAGCTTCCAGTATCACAGCAACACCCAAGCCACCACAGCATGACAAACTGACAAGCATGTGGCGGAACCCTAAGCTAGCAATGGAGAAATTCAAGAAAAACTCTATTTATACCATAGAACACCCAAAAGCCTCAGGCAACTCCATTTATCTCTGAAAGGAGATGTGAATGTGGCATCTAAACAAAAGGATTAGTAGAAATTTTGTTTAGAAGCAGTAAACATTCAGACCTATTATCCAGCTGGTGTCCTTCCTCACTCTTGCAGAGGACTCTGGGTTAGTCCCCGTCAAGGTCAAACAGAGGACCTCTGAACTAACATATCAGGCCTAGTGGAAGATGAGATAGGCCCTGAAAATGGGGTTTATGTGAAATTTTATATACACAGTGTTGCTATCACCAACTCCCGTCTTCTTCTCAGCTCTCCAAATACTGACAGCCAGTTCTGTGCCTTACAGGTAGGTGACAAGAAGAAACTCTGGGGAATCTGATCAGTCTAAGAGACAAGATTTAAGGACACTGAAACCATGGGCCTTTGGGCAAATGGCATAGTCAGATCATCCTACTGTGAAGATGATGATAGGTAAACTCCAGCTTCATACTTGGGGCCTCCAGTGATCTTTTCTAGAGTCATACTCTTCTGAGAAGGTAGCCTAGAATCACCAATTATGAAGAAGACTGCTTATATGTAGGAGAGAGTCCAAAACAAATAGATAAAAGTATTTTGGTGTTAACAGTCTGAAGTATGGAAAAAATGTGAAAACAACTATGATTAATATCCTCAGAGAGTAAAAAGAAGATATTTCATCCACAAAACAAGATTGCTTTAAAGAACTATTGGAAATTGAAAATATGAGAGCTAAAATAAAACACTTAATAAAAGGGTTAATAGAAAAATTTGAAGAAATCTCTCAAAAGGTAAAAGAAAAAGTTTAAAAAAAAAAAACAACTCAAGTGCTATCAAGTTGATTTTGAATCATGGTGACCCTATGTGTGTCAGAGTAGAACTGTGTTCCATGGGGTTTTCTTTTTTTTTTTTAATAACTTTTATTAAGCTTCAAGTGAACGTTTACAAATCCAATCAGTCTGTCTCATATAAGTTTACATACATCTCACTCCCTACTCCCACTTGCTCTCCCCCTCTTGAGTCACCCCTTTCAGTCTCTCCTTTCTTGACAATTTTGCCGGCTTCCCTCTCTCTCTATCCTCCCATCCCCCCTCCAGACAAGAGTTGCCAACACAATCTCAAGTGTCCACCTGATATAATTAGCTCACTCTTCATCAGCGTCTCTCTCCCACCCGCTGACCAGTCCCTTTCATTTCTGATGAGTTGTCTTCGGGGATGGTTCCTGTCCTGTGTCAACTGAAGGTCTGGGGAGCATGGCCGCCGGGATTCCTCCAGTCTCAGTCAGACCATTAAGTTTGGTCTTTTTATGAGAATTTGGGGTCTGTATCCCACTGATCTCCTGCTCCCTCAGGGGTCCTCTGCTGAGCTCCCTGTCAGGGCAGTCATCGATTGTGGCTGGGCACCAACTAGTTCTTCTGGTCTCAGGATGATGTAGGTCTCTGGTTCATGTGGCCCTTTCTGTCTCTTGGGCTCTTAGTTGTCGTGTGGCCTTGGTGTTCTTCATTTTCCTTTGCTCCAGGTGGGTTGAGACCAATTGCTGCATCTTAGATGGCCGCTTGTTAGCATTTAAGACCCCAGACGCCACATTTCAAAGTGGGATGCAGAATGATTTCATAATAGAATTATTTTGCCAATTGACTTAGAAGTCCCCGCAAACCATGTTCCCCAGACCCCTGCACTTGCTCCGCTGACCTTTGAAGCATTCGTTTTATCCCGGAAACTTCTTTGCTTTTGGTCCAGTCCAATTGAGCTGACCTTCCATGTATTGAGTGTTCTCTTTCCCTTCACCTAAAGCAGTTCTTATCTACTGATTAATCAATAAAAAACCCTCTCCTACCCTCCCTCCCTCCCCCCCTGGTAACCACAAAAGTATGTGTTCTTCTCAGATTTACTATTTCTCAAGATCTTATAATAGTGGTCTTATACAATATTTGTCCTTTTGCCTCTGACTAATTTCGCTCAGCATAATGCCTTCCAGGTTCCTCCATGGTATGAAATGTTTCACAGATTTGTCACTGTTCTTTATCGATGCGTAGTATTCCATTGTGTGAATATACCACAATTTATTTACCCATTCATCCGTTGATGGACACCGTGGTTGCTTCCAACTTTTTGCTATTGTAAACAGAGCTGCAATAAACATGGGTGTGCATGTATCTGTTTGTATGAAGGCTCTTGTATCTTTAGGGTATATTCCTAGGAGTGGGATTTCTGGGTTGTATGGTAGTTCTATTTCTAACTGTTTAAGATAACGCCAGATAGGTTTCCAAAGTGGTTGTACCATTTTACATTCCCACCAGCAGTGTATGAGAGTTCCAATCTCTCCGCAGCCTCTCCAACATTTATTATTTTCTGTTTTTTGGATTAATGCCAGCCTTGCTGGTGTGAGATGGAATCTCATCGAAGTTTTAATTTGCATTTCTCTAATGGCTAATGATCGGGAGCATTTTCTCATGTATTTGTTAGCTGCCTGAGTATCTTCTTTAGTGAAATGTGTGTTCATATCCTTTGCCCACTTCTTGATTGGGTTGTTTGTCTTTTTGTGGTTGAGTTTTGACAGAATCATGTAGATTTTAGAGATCAGGCGCTGGTCGGAGATGTCATAGCTGAAAATTCTTTCCCAGTCTGTAGGTGGTCTTTTTACTCTTTTGGAGAAGTCTTTAGATGAGCATAGGTGTTTGATTTTTAGGAGCTCCCAGTTATCGGGTTGCTCTTCATCATTTTTGGTAATGTTTTGTATTCTGTTTATACCTTGTATTAGGGCTCCTAGGGTTGTCCCAATTTTTTCTTCCATGATCTTTATCGTTTTAGTCTTTATGTTTAGGTCTTTGATCCACTTGGAGTTAGTTTTTGTGCATGGTGTGAGGTATGGGTCCTGTTTCATTTTTTTGCAAATGGATATCCAGTTATGCCAGCACCATTTGTTAAAAAGGCTATCTTTTCCCCAATTAATTGACACTGGGCCTTTGTCAAATATCAGCTGCTCATACGTGGATGGATCTATGTCTGGGTTCTCAATTATGTTCCATTGGTCTATGTGTCTGTTGTTGTACCAATACCAGGCTGTTTTGACTACTGTGGCTGTATAATAGGTTCTGAAGTCGGGTAAGGTGAGGCCTCCCACTTTCTTCTTCTTTTTCAGTAGTGCTTTGCTTATCCGGGGCTTCTTTCCCTTCCATATGAAATTGGTGATTTGTTTCTCTATCCCCTTAAAATATGACATTGGAATTTGGATCGGAAGTGCGTTAAATGTATAGATGGCTTTTGGTAGAATAGACATTTTTACTATGTTAAGTCTTCCTATCCATGAGCAGGGTATGTTTTTCCACTTAAGTATGTCCTTTTGAATTTCTTGTAGTGGAGCTTTGTAGTTTTCTTTGTATAGGTCTTTTACATCCTTGGTAAGATTTATTCCTAAGTATCTTATCTTCTTGGGGGCTACTGTGAATGGTATTGATTTGGTTATTTCCTCTTCGGTGTTCTTTTTGTTGATGTAGAGGAATCCAAGTGATTTTTGTATGTTTATTTTATAACCTGAGACTCTGCCAAACTCTTCTATTAGTTTCAGTAGTTTTCTGGAGGATTCCTTAGGGTTTTCTGTGTATATAATCATGTCATCTGCAAATAGTGATAACTTTACTTCTTCCTTGCCAATCCGGATACCTTTTATTTCTTTGTCTAGCCTAATTGCCCTGGCTAAGACTTCCAACACGATGTTGAATAAGAGCGGTGATAAAGGGCATCCTTGTCTGGTTCCCGTTCTCAAGGGAAATGCTTTCAGGTTCTCTCCATTTAGAGTGATATTGGCTGTTGGCTTTGCATAGATGCCCTTTATTATGTTGAGCAATTTTCCTTCAATTCCTATTTTGGTAAGAGTTTTTATCATAAATGGGTGTTGGACTTTGTCAAATGCCTTTTCTGCATCAATTGATAAGATCATGTGGTTTTTGTCTTTTGTTTTATTTATGTGATGGATTACATGAATGGTTTTTCTGATATTAAACCAGCCTTGCATACCTGGTATAAATCCCACTTGATCAGGGTGAATTATTTTTTTGATGTGTTGTTGGATTCTATTGGCTACAATTTTGTTGAGGATTTTTGCATCAATGTTCATGAGGGATATAGGTCTATAATTTTCTTTTTTTGTAATGTCTTTACCTGGTTTTGGTATCAGGGAGATGGTGGCTTCATAGAATGAGTTGGGTAGTATTCCGTCATTTTCTGTGCTTTGGAATACCTTTAGTAGTAGTGGTGTTAACTCTTCTCTGAAAGTTTGGTAGAACTCTGCAGTGAAGCCGTCTGGGCCAGGGCTTTTTTTGTTGGGAGTTTTTGATTACCGTTTCAATCTCTTTTTTTTTGTTATGGGTCTATTTAGTTGTTCTACTTCTGATTGTGTTAGTTTAGGTAGGTAGTGTTTTTCCAGGAATTCATCCATTTCTTCTAGGTTTTCAAATTTGTTAGAGTACAATTTTTCATAATAATCTGAAATGATTCTTTTAATTTCATTTGGTTCTGTTGTGATGTGGTCCTTCTCATTTCTTATTCGGGTTATTTGTTTCCTTTCCTGTATTTCTTTAGTCAGTCTAGCCAATGGTTTATCAATTTTGTTAATTTTTTCAAAGAACCAGCTTTTGGCTTTGTTAATTCTTT
Organism: Loxodonta africana; assembly: GCF_030014295.1. Lineage (NCBI taxonomy): Eukaryota > Metazoa > Chordata > Mammalia > Proboscidea > Elephantidae > Loxodonta > Loxodonta africana. Next base: position 41,059,056 of record NC_087367.1, on the reverse strand, counting down.
CAATTGTTTTTCTGTTCTCTAATTCATTTAGTTCAGCTCTAATTTTTATTATTTGTTTTCTTCTGGTGCCTGATGGATTCTTTTGTTGCTCAGTTTCTATTTGTTCAAGTTATAGGGACAGTTCTCTGCTTTTGGCTCTTTCTTCTTTTTGTATGTGTGCATTTATCGATATAAATTGGCCTCTGAGCACTGCTTTTGCTGTGTCCCAGAGGTTTTGATAGGAAGTATTTTCATTCTCATTGCTTTCTATGAATTTCCTTATTCCCTCCTTAATGTCTTCTATAACCCAGTCTTTTTTCAGAAGAGTGTTGTTCATTTTCCAAGTATTTGATTTCTTTTCCCTAGTTTTTCTGTTATTGATCTCTAGTTTTATTGCCTTGTGGTCTGAGAAGATGCTTTGTAATATTTTGATGTTTTGGACTCTGCAAAGGTTTGTTTTATGACCTAATATGTGGTCTATTCTAGAGAATGTTCCATGTGCGCTAGAAAAAAAAGTATACTTTGCAGCAGTTGGGTGGAGAGTTCTGTATAAGTCAATGAGGTCAAGTTGGTTGATTGTTGTAATTAGATCTTCCGTGTCTCTGTTGAGCTTCTTACTGGATGTCCTGTCCTTCTCCGAAAGTGGTGTGTTGAAGTCTCCTACTATAATTGTGGAGGTATCTATCTCGCTTTTCAATTCTGTTAAAATTTGATTTATGTATCTTGCAGCCCTGTCATTGGGTGCATAAATATTTAATATGGTTATGTGTTCCTGATCAATTGTCCCTTTTATCATTCTATAGTGTCCTTCTTTATCCTTTGTGGTGGATTTAAGTCTAAAGTCTATTTTGTCAGAAATTAATATTGCTACTCCTCTTCTTTTTTGCTTATTGTTTGCTTGATATACTTTTTTCCATCCTTTGAGTTTTAGTTTGTTTGTGTCTCTAAGTCTAAGGTGTGTCTCTTGTAGGCAGCATATAGATGGATCGTGTTTCTTTATCCAGTCTGTGACTCTCTGTCTCTTTATTGGTGCATTTGGTCCATTTACATTCAGGGTAATTATAGATAAATAAGTTTTTAGTGCTGTCATTTTGATGCCTTTTTATGTGTGTTGTTGACAATTTCATTTTTCCACATACTTTTTTGTGCTGAGGCGTTTTTCTTAGTAAATTGTGAGATCCTCATTTTCATAGTGCTTGACTTTATGTTAGTTGAGTCGTTACGTTTTTCTTGGTTTTTATCTTGAGTTATAGAGTTGTTATACCTTTTTGTGGTTACCTTATTGTTTACCCCTATTTTTCTAAGTAAAAACCTAACTTGTATTGTTCTATATCGCCTTGTATCACTCTCCATATGGCAGTTCAATGCCTCCTGTATTTAGTCCCTCTTTTTGATTATTGTGATCTTTTACCTATTGACTTCCATGATTCCCTGTTATGTGTATTTTTTTTTTTTAATTAATCTTAATTTGTTTTTGTGATTTCCCTATTTGAGTTGATATCAGGACGTTCTGTTTTGTGACCTTGTGTTGTGCTGATATCTGAGATTATTGGTTCTCTGACCAAACAATATCCTTTAGTATTTCTTGTAGCTTTGGTTTGGTTTTTGCAAAATTCTCTAAACTTGTGTTTGTCTGTAAATATCTTAATTTCGCCTTCATGTTTCAGAGAGAGTTTTGCTGGATATATGATCCTTGGCTGGCAGTTTTTCTCCTTCAGTGTTCTGTATATGTCGTCCCATTCCCTTCTTGCCTGCATGGTTTCTGCTGAGTAGTCAGAACATATTCTTACTGATTCTCCCTTGAAGGAAACCTTTCTTTTCTCCGTGGCTGCTTTTAAAAATTCTGTTTATCTTTGGTTTTGGTGAGTTTGATGATAATATGTCTTGGTGTTTTCCTTTTTGTATCAATCTTAAATGGGGTTCGATGAGCATCTTGGATAGCTACCCTTTCATCTTTCATGATGTCAGGGAAGTTTTCTGTCAGGAGTTCTTCAACTATTTTCTCTGTGTTTTCTGTCCCCCCTCCCTGTTCTGGGACTCCAATCACCCGCAGGTTATCCTTCTTGATAGAGTCCCACATAATTCTTAGGGTTTCTTCATTTTTTTAAATTCTTTTATCTGATTTTTTTTTCAGCTATGTTGGTGTTGATTCCCTGGTCGTCCAGATGTCCCAGTTTGCATTCTAATTGCTCAAGTCTGCTCCTCTGACTTCCTATTGCGTTGTCTAATTCTGTTATTTTATTGTTAATCTTTTGTTAATAATTTCTACATGTTGTCTCTCTATGGATTCTTGCAACTTATTAATTTTTCCAGTATGTTCTTGAATAATCTTTTTGAGTTCTTCAACAGTTTTATCAGTGTGTTCCTTGGCTTTTTCTGCAGTTATCCTAATTTCATTTGTGATATCATTAAGCATTCTGTAAATTAGTTTTTTATATTCTGTATCTGATAATTCCAGGATTGTATCTTCATTTGGGAAAGATTTTGATTCTTTTGTTTGGGGGGGTGTAGAAGCTGTCATGGTCTGCTTCTTTAAGTGGTTTGATATGGATTATTGTCTCCGAGCCATCACTGGGAAACTGCGTCCAGTCCAAATCCCTGCAGGACGGTTCCCCGGCTCGGACGCTGCTCTTTCTGCTCCAAGACCAGTCACTGCCTCCCGGGGACTTCTCCTACCGGCTGCGTCCCACGCCGCCCGTGGAACCGGCTGGTCCCCCTCCCGGGGTTAGTTCAGGGGGCTGGAGCAGGTCTCTGTGCTTGTACCGTACCTGACTGGTACGCTGGCTCCAGGCTCTGGAAACAATCACTGCTTCCCCGTATTAGTTCGTTCTCTGTCTCTAAATCTGTGTTTGTTGTTCAGGGTTCGTAGATTGTTATGTATGTGATCGATTCACTTGTTTTTCCGTGTCTATGTTGTAAGAGGGATCCGAGGTAGCGTCTGCCTAGTCCGCCATCTTGGCTCCACCCCGGGGTTTTCTTTTTTAAAGTAATTTTTATTGTGCTTTAAGTGAAAATTTACAAATCAGGTCAGTCTCTCATACAAAAATTTACACACACCTTGCTGTACACTCCTAATTACTCTCCCCCTAATGAGCCAGCACAGTCCTTCCCTCCGCTCTCTTTCCTCGTGTCCATTTGGGCAGCTTCTGGCCTCCTCTGCTCTCCATCTCCCCCTAGACAGGAGATGCCAACATAGTCTCATGTGTCTACTTGATCCAAGAAGCTCGTTCTTCACCAGTATCATTTTCCTTCCCATATTCCAGTCCAATTCCTGTCTGAAGAGTTGGCTTTGGGAATTGTTCCTGTCTTGGGCTAAAGAAGGCCTGGGCACCATGGCTCCTGGGATCCTTCTAGTCCCAGTCTGACCATTAAGTCGGGTCTTTTTATTAGAATTTGAGGTCTGCATCCCAGTGCTTTCCTGCTCCCTCAAGGGTTCTCTGTTGTGTTCCCTGTCGGGCAGTCATCAGTTGTGGCCGGGTGCCATCTAGTTCTTCTGGTCTCAGGCTGATGTAGTTTATGTAGTTATGTGGTTTATGTGGGCCTTACTGTGTCTTAGGCTCATAATGACCTTGTATTTTTGGTGTTCTACATTCTTCCTTGCTCCTGGTGGGTTGAGACTAATTGATGCATCTTCAACGGCCACTTGCTAGCTTTTAAGAGCCCAGATGCATTCTCCAAAGTGGTATGCAGAATGTTTTCTTAATAGATTTTATTATGCCAATTGACTTAGATGTCCCCAACCCCTGCCCCTGCTATGCTGGCCTTCGAAGCATTCAGTTTATTCAGGAAACTTCTTTGCTTTTGGTTTAGTCCAGTTATGCTGACCTTACCTGTATTGTGTGTTGTCTTTCCCTTCACCTAAAATAGTTCTTCTCTACTAACTAGTCAAAACCCCTCTCCCTCCCTCCCTCCTTCTCCACTCTTGTAACCATCAAAGAATATTTTCTTCTCTGTTTAAACTATTTTTCAAGTTCTTATAATAGCGGTCTCATATAATACTCGTCCTTTTGCAACTGACTAATTTCAGTCAGCATATCTTCCAGATTCCTCCATCTTATGAAATGTTTCACGGATTCATCATTGTTCTTTATCAATGAGTAGCATTTCATTGTGTGAATATACCATAATTTATTTATCCATGCATCCATTGATGGGCATCTTGGTTGATTCCAACTTTTTGCTATTGTAAACAGTGCTGCAATGAACATAGGAGTGCATTTATCTATTCCCATAAAGGCTCTTGTTTCTCTAGGATATATTCCAAGGAGTGGGATTGCTGGATCATTTTTTTTATGGTAGTTCTATTTCTAGCTTTTTAAGGAAGCACCAGATCGATTTCCAAAGTGGTCGTACCATTTTACATTCCCACCAGCACTGTATAAGTGTTCCAGTCTCTCCACAACCTCTCCAACATTTATTATTCTGTGTTTTTTGGATTAATGCCAGCCTTGCTGGAGAGAGATGGAATCTCATTGTAGTTTTGATTTGCATTTTTCTAATGGCTAATGATCGTGAGCATTTCCTCAAGTATCTGTTAGCTACCTGAATGTCTTCTTTAGTGAAGTGCCTGTTCATATCCTTTGCCCATTTTTCAGTTGGGTTATTTGTCTTTTTATTGCTGAGTTTTTGCAGAATCATGTAGATTTTAGATATCAGGCACTGATTGGAAACGTCATAGCTAAAAACTTTTTCCCATTCTGTAGGTAGTCTTTTTACTCTTTCTGTGAAGTCTTTGGGTGAGCATAAGTGTTTGATTTTTAGGAGCTGCAAGTTATCTGGTTTCTCTTCTGCCTTTTTAGTTAATGTTTTGTATACTGTTTATGCCATGTATTAGGGGTCCTAACATTGTCCCTATTTTTTCCTCCATGATCTTTGACTTTTTAGATTTTATGTTTAGGTCTTTCATCCATTTCGAGTTAGTTTTTTTGCATGGTCTGAGGTATGGGTCTTGTTTCATTTTTTTTGCAGATGAATATCCAGTTATGCCAGCACCATTTGTTAAAAAGACTGTCTTTTCCCCAATTGACTGACTTTGGGCCTTTGTCAAGTATCAGCTGCTCATATGTGGATGGATTTATGTCTAGGTTCTCAATTCTGTTCCATTGGTCTATGTATCTGTTGTACCAGTACCAGGCTGTTTTGACTACTGTGGTGGTGTAATAGGTTCTAAAATCAGGTAGAATGAGGCCTCCCGCTTTGCTCTGCTTTTTCATTAATGCCCTACTTATCCGGGGTGTCTTGCCCTTTTATATGAAGTTGGTGATTTGCTTCTCCGTCTCATTAAAAAAAGTCGTTGGAATTTGGATCGGAATTGCATTGTATCTATAGATGGCTTTTGGTAGAATAGATATTTTTACAATGTTAATTCTTCCTATTCATGAGCAAGGTATGTTTTTCCACTTATGTAGGTCTCTTTTGGTTTCTTGCAGTAGTGCCTTGTAGTTTTCTAAATACTATTGATTTGGTGATTTCCTCTTCAATGTTCTTTTTGTTGGTGTAGAGGAATTCAACTGATTTTTGTGTGTTTATCTTGCATCCGGATAATCTGCTGTGCTCTTCTATTAGTTTCAGTAGTTTTTTTGAGGATTCTTTAGGGTTTCTGTGCATAAGATCATGTCACGTGCACATAAAGATACTTTTACTTCCTCCTTATCAATCTGGATCCCCTTTATTTCTTTATCTAGCCTAATTGCTCTGGCTAGGACCTCCAGCAAAATATTGAATAAGAGTGGTGATAAAGGGCATCCTTGTCTGGTTCACGTTCTCAAGGGGAATGCTTTCAGAATCTCTCCGTTTATTATGATGTTGACTGTTTGCTTTGTATAAAAGCCCTTTATTATGTTAGAATATTTTACTTCTATTCCTATTTTGCTGAGCGTTTTTGTCATGAATTTGTGTAGGTCTTTGTCAAATGTCTTTTCTTTATCAATTGATAAAATCACGTGATTCTTGTCTCTTGTTTTATTTATATGGTGGATTACATTGTTTTTCTAATGTTGGACCACCCCTGCATACCTGGTATGAATCCCACTTGGTCATGGTGAATTATTATTATTATTATTTTTAATTAACTTTCATTAAGCTTCAAGTGAACATTTACAATTCCAATCAGTCTGTCACATGTAAGTTTACATACATCTTACTTCCTTCTCCCACTTGCTCTCCCCCTATTGAGTCAGCCCTTTCAGTCTCTCGTTTCCTGCCAATTTTGCCATCTTCCCTCTCTCTCTTCCCATCCCCCCTCCAGTCAAGAGTTGCCAACGCATTCTCCCGTGTCCACCTGATTTAATTAGCTCACTCTTCATCAGCATCTCTCTCCCCCCCACTGACCAGTCCCTTTCATGTCTGATGAGTTGTCTTCGGGGATGGTTCCTGTCCTGTGCCAACAGAAGGTCTGTGGAGCATTGCCGCCGGGATTCCTCTAGTCGCAGTCAGACCATTAAGTATGGTCTTTTTATGAGAATTTGGGGTCTGTATCCCATTGATCTCCTGCTCCCTCAGGGGTTCTCTGTTTTGCTCCCTGACAGGGCAGTCATCGATTGTGGCCGGGCACCAACTAGTTCTTCTGGTCTCAGGATGATGTAGGTCTCTGGTTCATGTGGCCCTTTCTGTCTCTTGGGTTCTTAGTTGTTGTGTGACCTTGGTGTTCTTCATTTTCCTTTGCTCCAGGTGGGTTGAGACCAATTGATGTATCTTAGATGGCTGCTTGTTGGCATTTAGGACCCCAGGCGCCACATTTCAAAGTGGGATGCAGAATGTTTTCATAATAGAATTATTTTGCCCATTGACTTAGAAGTCCCCTCAAACCATGTTCCCCAGACCCCAGCCCCTGCTCCACTGCCCTTTGAAGCATTCATTTTATCCTGGAAACCTCTTTGCTTTTAGTCCAGTCCAATTGGGCTGACCTTCCTTGTATTGAGTGTTGTCTTTCCCTTCACCCAAAGCAGTTCTTATCTACTGATTGATCACTAAAAACCCTCTCCCTCCCTCCCTCCCTCCCCCCTTCGTAACCAGAAAAGTGTGTGTTTTTCTCAGTTTTTTCTATTTCTCAAGATCTTATAATAGTGGTCTTATACAATATTTGTCCTTTTGCCTCTGACTCATTTCGCTCAGCATAATGCTTTCCAGATTCCTCCATGTTATGAAATGTTTCAGAGATTCGTCACTGTTCTTCATCGATGCATAGTATTCCATTGTGTGAATATACCACAATATATTTACCCATTCATCCGTTGACGGACACCTTGGTTGCTTCCAGCTTTTTGCTATTGTAAACAGAGCTGCAATAAACATGGTTGTGCATATATCTGTTTGTGTGAAGGCTCTTCTATCTCTAGGGTATATTCCGAGGAGTGGGATTTCTGGGTTGTATGGTAGTTCTATTTCTAACTGTTTAAGATAACGCCAGATGGATTTCCAAAGTGGTTGTACCATTTTACATTCCCACCAGCAGTGTATGAGAGTTCCAATCTCTCCGCAGCCTCTCCAACATTTATTATTTTGTGTGTTTTGGATTAATGCCAGTCTAGCTGGTGTGACATGGAATCTCATCGAAGTTTTAATTTGCATTTCTCTAATGGCTAATGATCGAGAGCATTTTCTCATGTATTTGTTAGCTGCCTGAATATCTTCTTTAGTGAAATGTGTGTTCATATCCTTTGCCCACTTCTTGATTGGGTTGTTTGTCTTTTTGTGGTTGAGTTTTGACAGAATCATGTAGATTTTAGAGATCAGGCGCTGGTCGGAGATGTCATAGCTGAATATTCTTTCCCAGTCTGTAGGTGGTCTTTTTACTCTTTTGATGAAGTCTTTAGATGAGCATAGGTGTTTGATTTTTAGGAGCTCCCAGTTATCTGGTTTCTCTTCGTCATTTTTGGTAATGTTTTGTATTCTGTTTATGCCCTGTATTAGAGCTCCTAGGGTTGTCCGAATTTTTTCTTCCATGATCTTTATCGTTTTAGTCTTTATGTTTAGGTCTTTGATCCACTTGGAGTTAGTTTTTGTGCATGGTGTGAGGTATGGGTCCTGTTTCATTTTTTTGCAAGTGGATATCCAGTTATGCCAGCACCATTTGTTAAAAAGAGTATCTTTTCCCCAATTAACTGACACTGGGCCTTTGTCAAATATCAGCTGCTCATACATGGATGGATTTATTTCTGGGTTCTCAATTCTGTTCCATTGGTCTATGTGTCTGTTGTTGTACCAGTACCAGGCTGTTTTGACTACTATAGCTGTATAATAGGTTCTGAAATCAGGTAGAGTGAGGCCTCCCACTTTCTTCTTTTTCAGTAATGCTTTGCTTATCCGGGGCTTCTTTCCCTTCCATATGAAATTGGTGATTTGTTTCTCTATCCCCTTAAAATATGACTTTGGAATTTGGATCGGAAGTGCGTTAAATGTATAGATGGCTTTTGGTAGAATAGACATTTTTACTATGTTAAGTCTTCCTATCCATGAGCAGGGTATGTTTTTCCACTTAAGTATGTCCTTTTGAATTTCTTGTAGTAGAGCTTTGTAGTTTTCTTTGTATAGGTCTTTTACATCCTTGGTAAGATTTATTCCTAAGTATCTTATCTTCTTGGGGGCTACTGTGAATGGTATTGATTTGGTTATTTCCTCTTCGGTGTTCTTTTTGTTGATGTAGAGGAATCCAAGTGATTTTTGTATGTTTATTTTATAACCTGAGACTCTGCCAAACTCTTCTATTAGTTTCAGTAGTTTTCTGGAGGATTCCTTAGGGTTTTCTGTGTATATAATCATGTCATCTGCAAATAGTGATAACTTTACTTCCTCCTTGCCAATCCGGATACCCTTTATTTCTTTGTCTAGCCTAATTGCCCTGGCTAGGACTTCAAGTACGATGTTGAATAAGAGCGGTGATAAAGGGCACCCTTGTCTGGTTCCCGTTCTCAAGGGAAATGCTTTCAGGTTCTCTCCATTTAGAGTGATATTGGCTGTTGGCTTTGCATAGATGCCCTTTATTATGTTGAGCAATTTTCCTTCAATTCCTATTTTGGTAAGAGTTTTTATCATAAATGGGTGTTGAACTTTGTCAAATGCCTTTTCTGCATCTATTGATAAGATCATGTGGTTTTTATCTTTTGTTTTATTTATGTGATGGATTACATGAATGGTTTTTCTGATATTAAACCAGCCTTGCATACCTGGTATAAATCCCATTTGATCAGGGTGAATTATTTTTTTGATGTGTTGTTGGATTCTATTGGCTACAATTTTGTTGAGGATTTTTGCATCAATGGTCATGAGGGATATAGGTCTATAATTTTCTTTTTTTGTAATGTCTTTACCTGGTTTTGGTATCAGGGAGATGGTAGCTTCATAGAATGAGTTGGGTACTATTCCGTCTTTTTTTATGCTTTGAAATACCTTCAGTAGTAGTGGTGTTAAGTCTTCTCTGAAGGTTTGATAGAACTCTGCAGTGAAGCCGTCTGGGCCAGGACATTTTTTGTTGGGAGTTTTTTGATTACCGTTTCAATCTCTTTTTTTGTTATGGGTCTATTTAGTTGTTCTACTTCTGAATGTGTTAGTTTAGGTAGATAGTGTTTTTCCAAGAATTTATCCATTTCTTCTAGGTTTTCAAATTTGTTAGAGTACAATTTTTTGTAGTAACCTGAAATGATTCTTTTAATTTCATTTGGTTCTGTTGTGATGTGGTCCTTCTCGTTTCTTATTTGGGTTATTTGTTTCCTTTCCTGTTTTTCTTTAGTCAGTCTAGCCAATGGTTTATCAATTTTGTTGATTTTTTCAAAGAACCAGCTTTTGGCCTTGTTAATTCTTTCAATTGTTTTTCTGTTCTCTAATTCATTTAGTTCAGCTCTAATTTTTATTATTTGTTTTCTTCTGGTGCCTGATGGGTTCTTTTGTTGCTCACTTTCTATTTGTTCAAGTTGTCGGGACAGTTCTCTGATTTTGGCTCTTTCTTCTTTTTGTATGTGTGCATTTATCGATATAAATTGGCCTCTGAGCACTGCTTTTGCTGTGTCCCAGAGGTTTTGATAGGAAGTATTTTCATTCTCGTTGCTTTCTAAGAATTTCCTTATTCCCTCCTTGATGTCTTCTATAAAAAAAACTATAACCCAGTCTTTTTTCAGGAGGGTATTGTTCAGTTTCCAAGTATTTGATTTCTTTTCCCTAGTTTTTCTGTTATTGATTTCTAGCTTCATTGCCTTGTGGTCTGAGAAGATGCTTTGTAATATTTCGATGTTTTGGACTCTGCAAAGATTTGTTTTATGACCTAATATGTGGTCTATTCTAGAGAATGTTCCATGTGCGCTAGAAAAAAAAAGTATATTTTGCAGCAGTTGGGTGGAGGGTTCTGTATAAGTCAATGAGGTCAAGTTGGTTGATTGTTGTAATTAGATCTTCCGTGTCTCTGTTGAGCTTCTTACTGGATGTCCTGTCCTTCTCCGAAAGTGGTGTGTTGAAGTCTCCTACTATAATTGTGGAGGTGTCTATCTCACTTTTCAATTCTGTTAAAATTTGATTTATGTATCTTGCAGCCCTGTCATTGGGTGCATAAATATTTAATATGGTTATGTGTTCCTGATCAATTGTCCCTTTTATCATTCTATAGTGTCCTTCTTTATCCTTTGTGGTGGATTTAAGTCTAAAGTCTATTTTGTGAGAAATTAATATTGCTACTCCTCTTCTTTTTTGCTTATTGTTTGCTTGATATATTTTTTTCCATCCTTTGAGTTTTAGTTTGTTTGTGTCTCTAAGTCTAAGGTGTGTCTCTTGTAGGCAGCATGTAGATGGATCGTGTTTCTTTATGCAGTCCGAGACTCTCTGTCTCTTTATTGGTGCATTTAGTCCATTTACATTCAGCGTAATTATAGATAAATAAGTTTTTATTGTTGTCATTTTGATGCCTTTTCACGTGTGTTGTTGGCCATTTCATTTTTCCACATACTTTTTTGTGCTGAGACGTTTTTCTTAGTAGATTGTGAGATTCTCATTTTCATAATGTTTAACTTTATGTTAGTTGAGTTGTTACGTTTTTCTTGGCTTTTTTCTTGAGTTATGGAGTTGATATTCCTTTTTGTGGTTACCTTATTATTTACCCCTATTTTTCTAAGTAAAAACCTAACTTGTATCTTTCTATATTGCCTTGTATCACTCTCCATCTGGCAGTTCAATGTCTCCTATATTTAGTCCCTCTTTTTGATTATTGTGATCTTTTATCTATTGATTTCCATGATTCCCTGTTATGTGTATTATTTTGTTTATTTATGTATTTTTTAGAATTAATCTTAATTTGTTTATTTTTGTGTTTTCCCTGTTTGAGTTGATATCCGGACGTTCTGTTTTGTAACCTTGTATTGTGCTGGTACCTGATATTATTGGTCATCTGACCAATCTCCTTTAGCATTTCTTGTAGCCTTGGTTTGGTTTTTGCAAATTATCTAAACTTGTGTTTGTCTGTAAATATCTTAATTTCGCCTTCATATTTCAGAGAGAGTTTTGCTGGATATATGATCCTTGGTTGGCAGTTTTTCTCATTCAGTGCTCTGTATACGTCGTCCCATTCCCTTCTTGCCTGCATGGTTTCTGCTGAGTAGTCTGAACTTATTCTTATTGATTCTCCCTTGAAGGAAACCTTTCTTTTCTCCCTGGCTGCTTTTAAAATTTCTCTTTATCTTTGGTTTTGGCAAGTTTGATGATAATATGTCTTGGTGTTTTTCTTTTTGGATCAATCTTAAATGGGGTTCGATAAGCATCTTGGATAGATATCCTTTCATCTTTCATGATGTCAGGGAAGTTTTCTGTCAGGAGTTCTTCAACTATTTTCTCTGTGTTTTCTGTCCCCCCTCCCTGTTCTGGGACTCCAACCACTCGCAAGTTATCCTTCTTGATAGAGTCCCACATGATTCTTACGGTATCTTCACTTTTTTAAATTCTTTTATCTGGTTTTTTTTCAGCTATGTTGGTGTTGATTCCCTGGTCCTCCAGAAGTCCCCGTCTACATTCTAATTGCTCGAGTCTGCTCCTCTGACTTCCTGTTGCGTTGTCTAATTCTGTAATTTTATTGTTAGTCTTTTGGATTTCTGAATGCTGTCTCTCTATGGATTCTTGCAACTTATTAATTTTTCCAGTATGTTCTTGAATAATCTTTTTGAGTTCTTCAACAGTTTTATCAGTGTGTTCCTTGGCTTTTTCTGCAGTTAGCCTAATTTCATTTGTGATGTCTTTAAGCATTCTGTAAATTAGTTTTTTATATTCTGTATCTGATAATTCCAAGATTGTATCTTCATTTGGGAAAGATTTTAATTCTTTTGTTTGGGGGGTTGTAGAAGCTGTCATGGTCTGCTTCTTTATGTGGTTTGATATGGACTGCTGTCTCCAAGCCATCACTTGGAAACTAGTTTTTCCAGAGAATCCTCTAAAAAAAATGCAGTCAGATCCCTATCAGAGTTCTCCCTCTGGCTCAGGCTATTCGGATGTTAATGGAGCCACCTGGGGAGGGTGGGGGAGGGATCAGAGAGCTAGGAGTGTAGCACCTCAGAATATAGCCAGAGTTGTTTGTCTTACTTGGAATGACTCTTATCTCTGAGATTTCCACGGGACGCGTCGCCTATAGGTACTGGCTGTGTGGAGATTGCCCCCCGGGGGGTCTGGCCTGCTGGCATCACGGTCAGATCCTCCTCTGTCAGCCCCACCCCCGAGGTTAAGGCTCCAGTACTGGGACGGTGCACTCCCGTCTCCAAAATCAGTCGCTGCCTCCCGGGGACTCCCCGTCCCGCCAGCCACGTCGCGTGCCGCTCCTGCGAACCGGGTGGGCTCCCCCCCCGGGGTCAGCTCAGGAGAGCAGAGCAGCTCCCCGCTCCTGACTCGAGATTGCGCGTCCCGGCTGGGACACCGCTCTCCCTGCTCCAAGACCTGCCACTGCCTCCCGGGGACTTCTTCCACTGGCTGCTCTGCCACACCGCCCGCGCGAACCGGCTGGGCCCGCGGGATCCGGTGGGGACCGCCCCGGGGTCAATTCAGGGGAGTGTAGCTGATCACCGCGCTCACGCCCCGCCCGCACCCGCCAAAATCCCGGGGGGCCGGATCCCCGGCTGGGACGCTGCTCTCCCCGCTCCAAGACCAGTCACTTCCTCCAGGGGCCTTCTCCCTCCGGCGCGCCGCGCCGCTCGCATAACTGGTTGGGCGCCTCCCGCACGAATGACTGGACCCCCCCGGGGTCAATTCAGGGAAATGTAGCTGGTCCCCGCTCTCGCGCCACGCCAGCTCCTCGCCAAACTCCCGGCGGGATGGCTCCCCAGCTAGGACGCTGCTCTTCCCACTCCAAGACCAGTCACTGCCTCCCGGGGACTTCTCCCACCAGCTGCGCCACCACGCCGCCCACGCCAACCGGCTGGGCTCCCTCCCGGGATGAGATCGGGGGCTAGAGCTGGGCCCCTTGTCTGTGCCGTCTGCCCCCTGGGCTCTGCCCCAAATCAGGCCCCGAAGGTCACCTGCCTGGTACGCTGGCTCCTGGCTCTGAAAACAATCGCTGTCTCCCTGTATTTGTTCGTTCTCCATCTCTAAATCTGTGTTTGTTGTTCAGAGTTCGTAGATTGTTATGTGTGTGATCGATTCACTTGTTTTTCTGAGTCTTTGTTGCAAGAGGGATCCGCAGTAGCGTCCACCTAGTCCGCCATCTTGGCCCCGCCTCCGTGAATTAGTTTTTTGATATGTTGTTGAATTCTATTGGCTAGAATTTTGTTCAAGATTTTTCATCTAAGTTCATGATGGATATAGTTCTGTAATTTTCTTTTTTTGTCATGTCTTTAGCTGGTTTTGGTATCAGGGTTATGCTGGCTTCAAAGAATGAGTTTGGGAGTCTTCTGTCCTTTTCTATGCTCTGAAATACCTTTAGTAATAGTGGTATTACCTCTTTGAAAGTTTGGTAGACCTCTGCAGTGAAGCTCTCTGGGCCAAGGCTTTTTTTTGTTGGGAGTTTTTCAATTACCTTTTTTTTTTCTTCTTTTGTTATGGGTTTATTTAGTTGTTCTACCTCCGTGTTAGTTTAGGTAGGTAGTGTATTTCTAGGAATTCATCCATTTTTTCTAGGTTTTCAAATTTGTTAGAGTACAATTTTTGGTAGTGATCTGATATGATTCTTTAAATTTCAGTTGGGTCCATTGTGATATCGTATATCTTATATCCTATTCAGGTTATTTGTTTCCTTTCCTGTTTTTATTTTGTCAGCCTGGTCGATGGTTTGTCAATTTTGTTAATCTTTTCAAAGAACCAGCTTTTGGTCTTGTTACCTCTTTCAGTTTTTTTTCTGTTCTCTAATTTTTTTAATTCTGTTCTAATTTTTATTATCTGCTTTCTCCTGGTGTCTGATGGTTTCTTTTGTTGCTTTCTTTCTATTTGTTCAAGTTGTAGGAACAGTTCTTTGATTTTGGCCCTTTCCTCTTTTTGTATGTGTGCATTTATTGATATAAATTGACCTCTGAGCAGTGCTTTCACTGTGTCCCAAAGATTCTGATAGGAAGTGTTTACATTCTTATTGTATTCTATGAATTTCTTTATTCCTTCCTTAATGTCTTCTATAACCAAGTCTTTTTTGGGCAGGGCATTGTTCAGTTTCCAAGTATTTGATTTCTTTTTCCTGGATTTTCTGTTATTAATTTCTACTTTTATAGCCTTATGGTCTGAGAAGATGCTTTGTAATATTCCAATGTTTTGAATTCTGCCAAGGCTTGCTTTATGACCTAACATGTGGTCTATTCTAGAGAATGTTCCATGTGCATTAGAAAAGAAAGTATACTTTGCTGCTGTTGGGTGGGGTGTTCTGAATATGTGTATGAGGTCAAGCTGGTTGATTGCAGCATTTAGATCTTCTGTGTCTTTATTGAGCGTCTTACTGGATGTCCTGTCCTTCACCGAAAGTGGTGTGTTGAAGTCTCCTACTATAATTGTGGCACTGTCTGTCTCACTTTTCAATGCTGTTGTAGTTTGTTTTATGTATGTTGCAGCCCTGTCATTGGGTGCAGAAATATTTAAGATGGTTATACATTCCTGGTAAATTGTCCCTTTAATCATTATATAGTGTCCTTCCTTATCCTTTCTGATGGATTTAACTTTAAAGTCTATTTTGTCAGAAATTAATATTGCTACTCCTGCTCATTTTTGCTTATTGTTTCCTTGATATATTTTTTCCATCCTTTGAGTATTAGTTTGTTTTTGTCTCTAAGTCTAATATGTGTCTCTCGTAGGCAGCATATAGCTGGATTATGCTTTTTTTTTTATCCAATGTGCAAATCTCTTTATTGGTGTATTTAGTCCATTTACTTTCAGCGTAATTATAGATGGGTATGAATTTTAGTGCTGTCATTTGGATGCTTTTTTTGTGTGTGTTTTTGGCAGTTTCATTTTTCCACTTACTTTTTTGTGCTGAGAAGTTTTTCTTTGTAAATTTTGGGTTCCTCTTTTTCATTGTAGTTGAATTTGGTTTTGCTGAGTCTTTATGTTTATCTTGGTTTTTATTTTGAAATATGGGATTGTTAGTCTTCTTTGTGGTTACCTTAATATTTAGCCCTATTTTTCTAAGAATAAACCTAACTTGTATCTCCCTAAAGTGCCTTGATTTCCTTTCCATATGTAAGATGTATTTAGTCCCTCTATATTGATTATTGTCATCTTTTATGTAATGATGTCAGTGATTCTCTGTTTTGAGAGTTTTTTAAATCTTATTTTATATTTGTGATTTCTCTATCTGAGTTGATATCAGGATGTTCTGTTCTGTGTCCTAGTCTTGTGTTGATATCTGACATTATTGATTTTCTAACCAGAGAATTCCTTTTAGTATTACTTGTAGTTTTGGTTTGGTTTTTGCAAATTCTCTAAGCTTGTGTTTATCTGTCAAAGACTTAATTTCACCTTCATATTTGAGAGATAGTTTTGCTGGAGATATGATTCTTGGCTGGCAATTTTTCTCCTCAGCGCTCCGTATATGTCACCCCATTGCCTTCTTGCCTGCATGGTTTCTGCCGAGTAGTCCAAACTTATACTTATTGATTCTCCTTTCTAGGTGACTTTTTGCTTATCCCTGGCTGCTCTTAAAATTCTCTCTTTATCTTTGGTTTTGGCAAATTTGATGATAATATGTCTTGGTGACTATCTTTTGGATCTACCTTGTATGGGGTTTATTGAGCATCTTGGATGGATATCCCTTCATTTTTCACTATGTCAGGGAAGTTTTCTGCCAACAAATCTTCAACTATTCCCTCTGTATTTTCCGTTATCCCTCCCTGTTCTGGAATTCTGATCACTCACAAGTTATTTTTCTTGATAGAGTCCCACGTGATTCTTAGAGTTTCTTCATTTAAAAAATTTTTTATCTGATTTTTCTTCAAATATATTGCTGACAAGTGCATTATCCTCAGTCTCCCCTATTCTGCATTCCAATTCCTCAATTCCGCTCCCCTGACTTCCTATTGAGTTGTCTAGTTCTATAGTTACATTGTTAATTTTTTTGAAGGTCTGAATGCTGTCTCTGTATGGATTCTTGCAATTTATTAAATTTTTCATTATATTCTTGAATAATCTTTTTATAATTTCTTCAACTGCTTTGTCTGTGTGTTCCTTCTCTTTTTCCGTACATTATCTGATTTTGTTCCCAATGTCTTGAAGTGTTCTGTATATTAATCTTTTGTATTCTACCTCTGACAATTCCACGAATACTTCTTCATCCGGAGAGACCTTGATTCTCTGTATTGGGAGTTTTTAGAAGCAATCATAGCCTACTTCTTTATGTGATTTGATATCAGCTGTTGTCTCTGAGCCATTTATAATTAATTGTAATTTTTTTTTATGTTTGCTCACTGTGTCCTATCTTATTGCTTTGTTTTGTTTCAATATACCCAGATAGGCTACTAGAGTGCACTAACTTGATTATTGGAGCCTTTGAAGCACTAATGTCCTGTTACGAGATGGCTAGAGCTGTTACCAGGTTTATTGGCCTAGGAGTCCATTCACTCTTCTTGTATAGATTCAGCTTAGGTGTTCTGATAGTCGCCTAATGTGTGGTGTAGGCTCTCACTGTGCAGTGGATAGCTGTGCAGTGGATAGGCTTCTCAGTAGCAACACTGGGAGTAAGTGGGAAATAATAAAGTAATACAATCAAAGTATTGAGATAAGATGATTTTTATTCCCAGCCAAACTTTCAATTAAGTGTACCAGTAGAATAAGACATTTTCAGGCACACAATTTTTCAAAATTTTTATATAGTTTTGTGTGTGTGCCCTCTTTCTCTCAGGAAGCTACTGAAGGAAGTGCTCCAACCAAAAAGGGGAGGGGGAGAGAATAAATCAAGGAAAAGGAAGAGCTGTCTCAGACTGGGTTCCTTGAAGACTCTGAGATGTGGGCTTTTGTCCATGGGATTTATTTAGGAGAAGTATAAGGGAGTAAGGAGCCCTGGTGGTGCAGTGGGTAAGCATTTGACTGCTAACCAAAAACTTGGAGGTTTGAACCCACCAGCCCTTCTGCAAGAGAAAGATGTGGCAGTATGCTTCTGTAAAGATTATCGTGTTGGAAATCCTGTGGGGCATTTCAACTCTGTCCTATAGGGTCACTATGAGTTGGAATCGACTGGATGGCACACAACTACAAAAACAACAACATTAAGGGAGTAGTGGAAGCAGAGCAAGAAAAGGGAGGAAGCCAGGCAAGGCATGATTCCACCAGAACCGTATGAAGGGTAACTTCAGGCTGATCCTGCAGGAGAATTCTGGAGTTTAAGTTACTTTAGAATTATATCAACCTGAAGCAAGAGAGCTGGTTTGCATACTCCTATTGTCGGCTAAGGGTCAATCTGGGGAATGAAAATTCCCAGGCACTTTAGATCTCTGGCTTTAGGCAGAGCATCTCTAGTAGCCCAAGGGCAGTCCTCTGAAGAGGTGTTGGCTGTTGGAAGCAAAAAAGCATTGAAGCCAAGAAGGTTGTGTATATGTGTGTGTGTGTATTTGTGCAAAAAAAAAATTGCGAAATGGGATATGATAGTACAATAAGGGATGCAAAAAACAAAAAATCCAACAGAGAAGAACAAGATCATTTCACCATATCCTATTTCATCAACGATATCATTGTTCCTTTCCTGTGTTGGATTTTCTGTCTCCCATGTTGTACTGTCATTGATTCTGACCACAAGGTCTGTCCTTGTCTGCTGTTTCTCCTCAGCCATATCTTTAGAAGATGATGGTGTAGGAAAATCCCAACATGGCAGTCATGCAAGCAATCCAGATTACTGAAGAAGATCAGAAAGTTGGAAGAGAATTATTCAAGAAGATGAAAACGATAGACTGCCCAGTGAATTAGAACATATTGAGAAAAGATTTACATATAGGTGAAAGGGTTTACAGTTGAATTAGTGATAAAAATATACAAAAATAAGCAAATGAAAAACCAAGACAATCACAATTTCCAGGAAAAACAAAATGTTTAGGAAAGTAAAAGTAATCATAGTTCATAGTTCATAAACCCCATGACTTGGCATTTTCCTGATCATAATGTAAACAATGTAACAATGTACTGAATTTAACAAAAATGATGAATCAACTCCATTGGGATGTTGGGGCTGGGTATAAGAAGTACGTATGCGTGGTGAGATTGGAGAGACTGGGAAAAAAAAAGTCAATGGTTAATGCCTGCAACCAAAACATCAAGAAAGAGAAAAATCAGCATATTACCTACAGATTTGGAGGGAAAAAAATCCCAAAAGATCTTCTAAAAGTTGAAAGTGGTTCATTCTTTGTGATGGAAATGGGTGCAGTGTGGACAAGGGCTGTTTTTCACATAAATTTTGTAAAGTCAGGGATGACAGAGATGTCGGAAATGAAGAGGAATAGGGGACTGATTTGGATATATTTCAGACACATGAGTTTGTATCTCCCCCTCCCCCACCCGCTCAGGGAATTCCCATACACAGTACTAGCAGGAAGTCTTTGATCTTCATATTTTAAGAACAAAGAATCTTAGAACCTTGAAAATTTAAACTCAGAACCAGAAAAGTTTGGAATCTTACATTCATAGAATCTCACTCTAATTCATCTTTTTTAAAAACAGTTTTTATTGTGCTTTAAGTGAAAGTTTACAAACCAAGTCAGTCTCTTATACAAAAACTTATATACACCTTGCTATATATAAAAAAAAAAAAAAAAATTTTTTTTTTATATACTCCTAGCTGCTCTCCCCCTAATTAGACAGCACACTCCTTCCCTCCACTCTCTATTTTTGTGTCCATTCAGACAGCTTCTGACCCCCTCTTCCCTCTCATCTCCTCTCCAGACAAGAGCTGCTCACAGTCTCATATGTCTACTTAATCCAAGAAGCTCACTCTTAACCAGTATCATTTCCTATCCCATAGTCTAGTTCAAACCCTGTCTGAAGAGTTGGCTTAGAGAATGGTTCCTGTCTTGGGCTAACAGAAGGTCTGCGGACCATGACCTCTGGGGTCCTTCTAGTCTCAGTCAGACCATTAAGTCTGGTCTTTTAGGAAAATTTGAGGTCTGCATCCTACTTCTCTCCTGCTCCCTCAGGGGTTCTCTGTTGTATTCCCTGTCAAGGCATTCATTGGTTGTAGGTGGGCACCATCTAGTTCTTCTGGTCTCAGGCTGATGTAGTCACTGATTTATGTGGCCTTTTCTCACTCTTGGGCTCATAATTACCTTGTGCCTTTGGTGTTCTTCATTCTCCTTTGGTCCAGAGCCACTCTCCAAAGTGGGATGCAGAATGTCTTCTTAATAGATTTTATTATGCCAGTTGACTTAGATGTCCTCTGAAACCACAGTCCCCAAACCCCTGCCCGTCCTAAGCTGGCCTGCGAAATGTTCAGTTTATTCAGGAAACTTCTTTGCTTTTGGTTTAGTCCAGTTGTGGTGACCTCTCCTGTATCGTATGTTGTCTTTCCCTTCACCTAAAATAGTTCTTATCTACTATCTAATTAGTGAATACCCCTTTCCCTCCCCACTCTCATAACCATCAAAGAGTATTTTCTTCTCTGTTTAAACTGTTTTTTCGAGTTCTTATAATTTTATAATAGTGGTCTCATATAATATTTGTCCTTTTGCAACTGACTAATTTCACTTAAAATAATACCTTCCAGATTCCTGCATGTTATGAAATGTTTTACAGATTCATCGTTGTTCTTTATCAGTGCATAATATTCCATTGTGTAAATAAAACATAGTTTATTTATCCTTTCATCCGTTGATGAGCACCTTGGTTGCTTCCATCTTTTTGCTATTGTAAACAGTGCTGCAGTGAACACGGGTGTGCATGTATCTGTTCATGTAAAGGCTCTTATTTCTCTAGAATATATTCCAAGGAGTGGGATTGCTGGATCATATGGTAACTCTATTTCTAGCTTTTTAAGGAAGTGCCAAATTGATTTCCAAAGTGGTTGTACCATTTTACATTCCCTCCAGCAGTGTACAAGTGTGCCAATCTCTCCACAACCTCTCCAACATTTATTATTTTGTGTTTTTTGGATTAATGGCAGCCTTGTTGGAGTGAGATGAAATCTCATTGTAGTTTTGATTTGCATTTCTCTACTGGCTAATCATCGTGAGCATTTCCTCATGTATCTGTAAACTACCTGAATGTCTTCTTTAGTGAAGTGCCTGTTTATATCCTTTGCCCAATTTTTAATTGGGTTACTTGTTTCTTTGTATTTGAGTTTTTGCAGTATCATGTAGATATTAGAGGTCAGAAGCTGATCGGATATGTCATAGCTAAAAACTTTTTCCCAGTCTATAGGTAATCTTTTTAGTCTTTTGGTGAAGTCTTTGGATGAACATGCGTATTTGATTTTTAGGAGCTCCCAGTTACCTAGTTTCTCTTCTGCATTGTTAGTAATGTTTTGTACACTGTTTATGCCAGGTATTAGGGCTCCTAACATTGTCCCTATTTTTGACTCCATGATCTTTATCTTTTTACATTTTATGTTTATGTCTTTGATCTGTTTTGAGTTAATTTTTGTGGATGGTGTGATGTATGGGCCTTGTTTCATTTTTTTGCAGATGGATATCCAGTTATGCCAGCACCATTTGTTAGAGAGACGGTCTTTTCCCCAATTAACTGACTTTGGGCCTTTGTCAAACATCAGCTGCTCATATGTGGATGGATTTGAGTCTGGATTCTCAATTCTGTTCCATTGGTCTATGTATCTGTTGTACCAGTACCAGGCTGTTTTGACTACTGTGACAGTATATAATCAGGTAGAGTGAGGCCTCCCACTTTGTTCTTCTTTTTCAGTAATGCTTTACTTATCCAGGGCCTCTTGGCCTTCCATATGAAGTTGGTGATTTGTTTCTCCAATCTCATTATAAAAGTGTCATTGGTTTGGATTGGAATTGCATTGTATCTATAGATGGCTTTTGGTAGAATAGATATTTTTACAATGTTAAGTCTTCCTATCCATGAGCAAGGTATGTTTTTCCACTTAATGTTGGTCTCTTTTGGTTTCTTGCAGTTGTGTCTTGTAGTTTTCTTTGTATAGGTCTTTTACGTCTGTGGTAAGATTTATTCCTAAGTATTTTATCTTCTTGTGGGCTACTGTAAATGGTATTGATTTGGTGATTTCCTCTAAAATGTTCTTTCTGTCGGTGTAGAGGAATCCAACTGATTTTTGTATGTTTATCTTGTATCCTGATAATCTGCTGAACTCTTTTACTAGTTTCAGTAGTTTTCTGGAAGATTCTTTAGGGTTTTCTGTGTATAAGATCATGTCATGTGCACATAAAGATACTTTTACTTCTTCCTTGCCAATCTGGGTGCCCTTTATTTCTTTATCTAGCCTCATTGCTCTGGCTAGGACCTCCAGCACAACATTGAATAAGAGTGGTGATAAAGGGCATCCTTGCCTGGTTCCTGATCTCAAGTGGAATGCTTTCAGACTCTCTTCATTTAGTATGTTGGCTTTGTAAAAATGCCCTTTATTATGCTGAGGAGTTTTCCTTCTATTCCTATTTTGCTGAGAGTTTTTATCGTGAATGGGTGTTGAACTTTGTCAAATGCCTTTTCTGCATCAATTGATAAGATCATGTGGTTCTTGTCTTTTGTTTTATTTATATGATGGATTACATTAATTGTTTTTCTAATGTTAAACCATGCATGCATTCCTGGTGCGAGTCCCACTTGGTCATTGTGAATTTTTTTTTAATATGTTGTTGAATTCTGTTAGCTAGAATCTTGTTGAGGATTTTTGCATCTAAGAACCTGAGGGATATAGGTCTGTAATTTTCTTTTTTTGTGGTGTCTTTTTTTTTTTTTTACCTGGTTTTGGTATCACGGATATGCTGGCTTCGTAGAATGAGTTTGGGAGTATTCTGTCCTTTTCTATGTTCTGAAATACCTTTAGTAGTAGTGGTGTTAACTCTTCTTCGAAAGTTTGGTAGAACTCTGCGTGGAAGCTGTCCCAGGACTTTTTTTGGTTGGGAGTTTTTAAATTACCTTTTTCAATCTCTTCTCTTGTTATGGGTTTATTTAGTTGTTTTACCTCTGTTTGTGTTAGTTTAGGTAGGTTTTGTGTTTCTAGAAATTCATCCATTGCTTCTAGGTGTTCGAATTTGTTGGAGTACAATTTTTCATAGTAATCTGGTTCTTTTAATTTCATTTGGGTCTGTTGTAATATCTCCCATCTCATTTCTTATACGGATTATTTGCTTCCTCTCTTGTTTTTCTTTTGTCTGGCCAATGATTTATCAATTTTTTAAGTTTTTTCAAAGAACCAGCTTTTGGTTTTGTTAACTCTTTCAATTGTTTTTCTGTTCTCTAATTCATTTAATTCTGCTTTTTTTTTTCTTCTTAATTTCTTTCCTTCTTGTGCCTGAGGGTTTCTTTTGTTGCTCTCTTTCTTTTTGTTCAAGTTCTGGGAACAATTCTTTGATTTTGGCCCCTTCTTCTTTTTATATGTGTGCATTTATTGATATAAATTGACCTCTGAGCACTGCTTTTGCTGTGTCCCAAAGGTTCTGATAGGAAGTGTTTTCATTTTCTTTGGATTCTATGAATTTCTTCATTCCATCCTTGATGTCTTCTATAACCCAGTAGTTTTTCAGCAGGGTATTGTTCAGTTTTCAATTGTTTGATTTCATTTCCCTGCTTTTTCTGTTATTGATATCTACTTTCATGGCCTTATGGTCAGAGAAGAAGCTTTGTAATATTTCAATGTTTTGGATTCTGCTAAGGCTTGCTTTATGACCTAATATGTGGTCTATTCTAGACAATGTTCCTTGTGTGTTGGAAAAGAAAGTATACTTGACTGCTCTTGGGTGGAGTGTTCTGTATCTGTCTATGAGGTCAGGTTGGTTGCTTGTGGCTTTTAGATCTTCTTTGTCTTTATTGAGCTTCTTTCGGGATGTTCTGACATTCACCGAAAGTGATGTGTTGAAGTCTTCTATTATAATTGTGGCTCAGTCTATCTCACTTTTCAATGTTGTTAGAATTTGTTTTATGTAACTTGAAACCCTGTCATGGGGTGCATACATATTCAATATAGTTATATCCTTCTGATGTATTATCCCTTTAATCATTATATAGTGTACTTCCTTTTCCTTTGTGGTGGATTTAACTTAAAATCTCTTTTGATAGAAATTAATATTGCCACTCCTGCTCTTTTTTGATTGTTGTTTGCTTGATGTATTTTTTCCATCCTTTGAAGTCTAGTTTGTTTTTGTCTCTAAGTCTAAGGTGTGCTTCTTGTAGGCAACATATACATGGATAGTGTATTTAATCTATTCTGCCATTCTCTGTCTCTTTATTGGTGCATTTAGTCCGTTTACTTTCAGCATAATTATGAATAGGTATGAGTTTAGTGCTGTCATTTTGATGAGTTTTATTGTGTGTTGTTGACAGTTTCTTTTTCCCACTTAATTTTTTGTGCTGAGTAGCTTATCTTTATATATTGTCTTTCTCTCTTATTCGTTGTTGTCGATTTTGTTTCTGCTGAGTCTATCTTTTTCTTGTATTTTATTTTGATGAGTAGGATTGTTATCGTCCATTTTGGTTACCTTAATATTTACTCTTATTTTTCTTTGTTTAAATCTAACGTTTATTTCTTTATATTGCCGTGTGTTCCTCTCCATATGAAAGATCTATGACTACATTTCTTAGTCCCACTTTATTGTTTTGCTGTTGTCTTCTTTTACATAATGACATCACTGCTTCCCTGTTTTGAGCGTTTTTTTTTTAATCTTGATTTATTTTTGTGATTTCCCTATCTGGGTTGACATCTGATTGCTCTGTCCAATGTTCTAGTCTTGGGTCGATATCCGATATTATTGATTTTCTAACCAGAGAACTCCCTTTAGTATTTCTTGTAGTTTTGGTTTGGTTTTTACAAATTCCCTAAACTTCTGTTTTTCTAGAAATGTCCTAATTTCACCTTCATATTTGAGTGACAGTTTTGCTGGAGATATGATTCTTGGTTGGCAATTTTTTTCCTTCAATGCTTTATATAAGTCATCCCACTGCCTTCTTGCCTGCATGGTTTCTGCTGAATAGTCCAAGCTTATTCTTGTTGATTCTTCTTTGCAGGTGACTTTTTGTTTATCCCTAGGTGCTGTTAAAATTTTCTGTTTATCTTTGGTTTTGGCAAGTTTGATTATAATATATCTTGGTGACTTTCTTTTAGGATTTACATTATGTGGAGTTCAGTAAGTATCTTGGATAGGTATCTTCTCACTTTTCACAATATCAGGGAAGTTTTTTGCCAACGAATCTTCAACAATTCTGTCTTTATTTTCTGTTCCACCTCATTGTTTTGGTACTCCAGTCACTCATTGCTTATTTTCTCTTAATAGAGTCCAATGTGATTCTTAGGGTTTGTTCATTTTTAAAAATTCTTTTATCTGAGTTTTCTTCAAATATATTGGTGCCAAGTGCTTTATCTTCAATCTCACCAATTCCTTCCACTTGCTCAATTCTGCTCCTCTAACTTTCTATTGAGTTGTTTAATTTTGTAATTTTATTGTTAATCTTCTGAATTTCTGATTGCTGTCTCTCTATGCATTCTTGCAGCTTATTGAATTTTTCATTATGTTCTTGAATAACCTTTTTAATTTCTTTAACTGCTTTATTTGTGTGTTCCTTACTGATCTCCATCCTGATCTCATTCCTGATGTCTTGAAGAATTCTGTATATTAATCTTTTGTATTCTGCCTCTGGTAATTCCTGGAAGGCATCTTCATTCAGAAGTTCCCTTGGCTCTTTGTTTTGAGAGCTTGTCGAAGCAATTATGGTTTGCTTCTTTATGTGATTTGCTATTGACTGTTGTCTCCGAGCCATCTATAAGTTGTTGTATTAGTTTATTTTATGCTTGCTTACTGTATCTTAGCTTCTCACTTTGTTTCATTTTGATATACCCAAGTAGGTTGCTTGAGTAAGCTAGCTTGATTATTTTCACCTTTGAAGCTCTTACGTCCTGTCACCAGATGACTGGAGCTGTTATTAGGTATATGAGCCTAGGAGTCCATTCACTTTTCTTGTATAGATTCAGCTGAGGTGTCCTGGTAATTGGTCATCCAGTGTGTGGTACAGGCTCTGTCCTACAGTGTTAGATGAGCAGGGGTAATTGTTGTAGGTACCAGTAACTGGTTGCGGCAGAGCCATGCCCTGAAGAAGGTAGGGGGCTGACAACCATCCCCCGAGTGTCTTTGAGGAAAGTGTGTTCCTGTTTCCTAGAGCTTACAGATGGGTGGTTTCTGCAGACAGACCATGGGCACCCAATGCTTTTGGTTGTAAGGACTGGGAGTTACCACTTACTCTTGCACCCCTGTCATGGGTGGCTGGGTGACTTGGGTGGAGCCATCAGTCCTTAGGTCCCTGATATGGGTAGGTGAGGACCCTGTTTAATAGGCAAAGCGGTGTCAAACATCAAACACCCACCTCTCCACTGCACAGCTGAAACAGTTGCAGTCTGCTAACAAGAGCCTATTCTCCTGAAATAGGTCTATACAGGTCCATGCAGGGGGGAAAGTTATTCAAAGTCCATGAATCATTTATGCCTGGACAGGAGTTACTTCTGTCCAGAGCTTCCCACATTAGTGGAGCTGGCAGATTATCTTTTCCCCCAGTTGTGAATTTATTCCTTCTCCAAGGCTGGGAAATGGCTCAGTGTGTGCAGCAGGGACTATCTCAGGCCCAGGGAAATTAACAGCCACTGAAGCTGGCTTGGGGCTGGTGGCACAGTAAAAAATATACACATGTACTTAGCTTTTGCCGAGAGCACCATTCTTTGGTTCTGGAGGTGTGAATAGGCTGTGTGGCTGGCTGTTTCTCCCGGAGGAAACTGAGGTGAATGCTATCACCAGCTTGCTGCAGATGCTTCTGGGAATGGGCCTGAGGGATCCTGACGATTCAGGTCCAGCAACTCCTCTCTACATCTGAACTATCTCTCCCTCCCCCTGTCACTCAGTCCATTTTCTAACTTTGCCTTTGATGTTCAGGGCTCTTGTCATAAATATAATTGTTTCACTTGTTTTTTCAGATCTTCGTTGTAAGAGGGTTCACTGGAAGCATCTGACTACTCCCCTCCTCTAGTTCATCTTAAAAAAAACGTGGTGTTTTAGGTGAAAGTTTACATAGCATATTATGTTCCCATTTAACAATTTTTATACAATTTGTCCCATGACATTGGTTCGTGGTTTTCACAATGTGTCAACAGTTACATTATTTCCATTCCTTTTGTTCTGTTTACTTTAATCTGGCTTCCCTACCCCTCTTTATCTTCTCATCTTTGTTTTAAGGTAAATGTTGACTGTTAGATCTCAAATAGTTGATTATTTAAGGAAGCAGAGTATTCATGGGTGATATCGTTTCATTTATAATCCATGCTATTATTTGGATGAATGGTGACCACCAGGAATGGCTTCAGTTCCAAATTCAAGGTATCTTAGGGTGATAGTCTTGGGGGTTCGTCTACCATCCAGTAAGTTTGGCCTTTTTTCAGGAAGTTGAGTTCTGTTCTACAGTTTCTCCCTTTCTATCCAGGACCTTCAATTGTGTCTCTGATCACAAAGTGGTTGCTGGGTGCCATCTAGTTCTTCTGATCTCAGACTAGACGAGGTTATGTTTCATGTGGGCTATTAGTCCTGTGGACTAATTTCTTCTTCAAGCCTTTGGTTTCCTTCATTTTTGTTTGTTCCAGACGAGACCAATAGTTGTATCTTAGATGGTTGCTTGCAAACTTTTAAGACCCCTACTCACCAAAGTAGGATATAGAACATTTTCTTTATGGACTATGTTATGCCAATTGACTGAGTTATACCACGAGACTATGGTCTAAGCCTTCAAACCAAATAAATCAATTCCTTGAGATGTTTGGTTGTGTCCAGGTAGTATGAGTAACTGTGCCCCCTATGTGGTTAATATATAGATGAATATATATGCTGCACACTTAAGCATGCATATACATATACTTACAGATACATCTGTCCACGTACACCCATATACTCACATGTGCCTTCTTATATACCTATATGTATACCTATGTAACTACACACGTATTTTTTAGTTGCTATTATTGTTTTTGCAAAATTATATGTTACCGAAATAGTCCCTTATTCTTGTGTAGTATTTCTTAGTGTCTTCATTTATGTTAGGCAAGTTGTGCAGACTTCACCCATATTGGGTATTACATTTCCCCTCACCAAAAATAACTAATATCTACTATCTAGTGACTTTGTCTCACAATCTTTGGACATGCTATCAGGAGGGACCAGTCCCTGAAGAAGGACATCATCCTTGGTAAAGTAGAAGGTCAGCAAAAAAGAGGAAGATCCTCAGCAATAATGTGCTCAAACATAACAATGATCATGAGGATGGCAGTGTTTTCTATTGTTATACATAGGGTCACTATGAGTCAGAAATGACTTGGCAGCACCTAACAACAACAATTACTATCTAGTAGTGCAATGGTTAAGAGATTGTCTACTAACCAAAAGGTCGGCAGTTTGAACCCACCAGCCACTCCTTGGAAACCCTATGGGGCAGTTTTACTCTGTCCTATAGGGTTGCTATGAGTTGGAATCGACTTGATGGCAACAGGTTTTTCTTTTCTGTTTTTTACTATCTAGAAAGTGATTCTCCCTCCTTCTCCCTTCCTTCTCAGTAAACTTCAGAGAACATTGCTTTCTGTGTGCATACCTATTCTTGACTTTTTGTAAAAGTGAGGTCATTCAATATTTGTCTCATTGTAATTGACTTATTTCACTCAGCATAAAGTCCTCCAGGTTCATCCATGATATCACATTTTGGCAGACACTTCATTATTCTTTATGTCTAATTCATCTTTTAATACTCAACTTAGAGGAGGCGGAGCCAAGATGGAAGAATAGAAAGACACTTCTGGCAAGCGTTCATACAACAAAGGCCTGAAAAAAGAAGTGAAATGAGTATATTTACAACAAGCTTGGAGCCCTGAACACCAAAGGCAAGCTTAGAAAACAAAGTGAGGGGCAGAGGGAGGAAAAAAAGTTCAGAAGTAGAGGAATTACTGGGGCTGAATCGCGGGAAGCCCTCAGGCACCATTCTTGGGAGCAGCAGCAGCAGGCTGGTACTAGTGTTTGGCTGCAGTTTCCTCAGGGAGAAGCAGCCAGTCACACAGACTACTCACACCTCCAGAAACAGAGAAGAAGGGAGCTCTTGGCAATAGCTAAGTACTTCCATATATTTTACTGCCACATCCCCGCTCCCAAGCTGGCTTGAGTGGCTGATTTCCCTGGGCTTGAGATAGGGCCCTGTTGAGCACCTACAGCAATCATCCCAGGTCTTGGAGAAGGAATAAATTTGCAACTGGAGGAAAAGATAATTTGCTAGCTCCACTAACCAAGGGAGCTCAGGACAGAAGCGGCTCCTGCCCAGGCATAAATGGTCCCTGGACTTTGAGCAACTTTCCCCTTTGCATGGAGCTGTGTGGGCCTATTTCAGGAGAATAGGCCCTGTTGACAGACTCCAACTGTTTCAGCTGTGCAGTGGAGAGGTGGGTATTTGACATTTGACATTGCTTTGCCTATTATACAGGGTCTTCACCTACTCACATCAGGGGCCTAAGGACTTGTGGCTCCACTCAGGTCACCCAACCAACCACGAGAGGGGTCTGAGGATAACTGATGCCTCCCAGTCCTTACAACCAAAAACATTAGGTGCCTGTGGTCCATCTGCAGAACCCACCCACCTGTACGCTCTGGGGAACAGGGCCATGCTTTCCTCAGAGACACATGGGGGATGATTCTCAGCCCTCTGCCTTGTTCAGAGTGTGACGTCCTGCTGCAACCAGACACTGGTACCTACACCAATCACCCCTGCCCCTCTAAGACTGTAGGACAGAGCCTGTACCACACACATGATGAGCAGCTACCTGGACACCTGAGCTGAATTCATACAAGAAAAGTGAATGGACTCCTAGACTGATATACCTGATAATAGCTCTAGCCACCTGGAGACAGGATGTCAGAGCTCCAAGGGTGAAAATAATCAAGCTAGCTCACTCAAACAACCCATCTGGGCATATCAAAACAAAACAAAGCAAGAAACTACAACACAGTAAACAAACATAAAATAAACTAATACAAGAACTTATAGATGGCTCGGAGACAACAGTCAATATCAAGTCACACAAAGAAACAGACCATGATTACCTCAACAAGTTCTCAAAACAAAGAATCAAGGGATCTTCTGGATGAAAGTGCATTCCTGGAATTACCAGAGGCAGAATACAAAAGATTAATATACAGAACCCTTCAAGACATCAGGAAAGAAGTCAGGCAATACACAGAACAAGCTAAGAAACACACAGATAAAGCAATTGAAGAAATTAAAAAGATTATTCAGGAACATAATGAGAAATTTAATAAGCTGGAAAAATCCATAGACAGACAGCAATGAGAAGTTCAGAAGATTAACAATAAAATTACAGAAGTAGACAGCTCAATAGAAAGTCAGAGGAGCAGAACTGGGAAAGTGGAAGGCAGAATTTCTGAACTTGAAGATAAATCACTTGGCACTAATATATTTGAGGAAAAATCAGTTAAAAGAATTAAAAAAAAAATGAAGAAACCTTAAGAATCATGTGGGACTCTATCAAGAGAAATAATCTATGAGTGATTAGAGTACCAGGACATGGAGGGATAACAGGAAATACAGAGAGAATTGTTGAAGATTTGTTGGCAGAAAACTTCCCTGATATGGTGAAAGATGAGACAATATCTATCCAAGATTCTCACTGACTCCACATAAGGTAGATGTTAAAAGAAAGTCACCAAAAAAAAAAAAAAAAAAAAAAATTAATCAAACTTGCCAAAACCAAAGATAAAGAGAGAATTTTAAGAGCAGCTAGGGATAAATGAAAAGTCACCTACAAAGGAGAGCCCATAAGAATAAGCTCAGTCTACTAGGCAGAAACCATGCAGTCAAGAAGGCAATGTGATGACTTATATAAAAAATTGAAGGAAAAAAATAGTCAGCCAAGAATCATATATCCAGCAAAACTGTCTCAAATACAAAGGTGAAATTAGGACATTTCCTGATAAATAGAAGTTTAGGGACTTTGTAAAAACCAAACCAAAACTACAATAAATACTAAATGGAGTTCGTTGGTTAGAAAATCAATAATACCAGGTATCAACCCAAGACTAGAACACTGGACAGGGGAACCAGAAGTCAACCCAGACAGAGAAATCACAAAAATAAATCAAGATAAAAAAATGCTAAAAAGAGGGAAACAGTGATTTTATTATGTAAAAGAAAACATTAAAATAAAGAGGGACTAAGAATAGTAGTCTTAGATATTCCCTATGGAGAGGAAGACAAGGCGATAGAAAGAAATGAAAGTTAGGTTTAAATTCAGAAAATTGGGGGTAAATAATAAGGTAATCACAGAGGAGAAAAACAATCCTACACATCAAAATAAAATACAAGAAAAAAATTGAGGCAGTAGAAACAAAATCAACAACAAGCAATATGAGGAAAGGATAATACATAAAGATAATCTACTCAGCACATAAAATGTAGTGGAAAAATGAAACTGAACAACACACAAAAAAAGACAACAAAATGATAGCACTAAATTCATACCTATCTATAACTACGCTGAATGTAAATGGACTAAATGCACCAATAAAGAGACAGAGAGTGGCAGAATGAATTAAAAATCACGATCTGTCTATATACTGCCTACAAGAGACACACCTTAGAGACAAAAACAAACTGAAACTCAAAGGATGGAAAAAAATATACCAAGAAAACAACAATCAAAAAAGAGCAGGAGTGGCAATATTAATTTCTGAAAAAAATAGACTTTAAAATTAAATCCATCATAAAGGATAAGAAAGGATACTATATAATGATTAAAGAAACAATATACAAAGAAGATATAACCATATTAAATATTTATACACCCAATGACAGGGCTGCAAGATACATAAAACAAACTCTATCAGCATTGAAAAGTGAGATAGACAGCTCCACAATAATAACAGGAGACTTCAACACACCACTTTCAATGTAGAACAGAACATCTACTAAGAAGCTCAATAAAGACACAGAAGATCTAAATGCCACAATAAACCAACTTGACCTCATAGACATATACAGAACACACCACCCAACAGCAGACAAGTATATTTTCTTTTCTAGGGCATGTGGAACATTCTCTAGAATAGACCACATTTTAGGTCGTAAAGCAAGTGTTAGCAGAATCCAAAACATTGAAATATTACAAAGCATCCTCTCTGACCATAAGGCCATAAAAGTAGAAATCAACAACAGAAAAAGCAGGGAAAAGAAACCAAACACTTGGAAACTGAACAATACCCTGCTCAAAAAAGACGGGATTATAGAGGACATGAAATATGGAATAAAGAAATTCGTAGAATCCAATAAGAATGAAAACAGTTCCTATCAGAACCTTTGAGATACAGCGAAAGCAGCGCTCAGAGGTCAATTTTATATCAATAAATGCACACATACAAAAAGAAGAAAGGGCAAAAATCAACGGATTATCCCTAAACTTGAACATATAGAAGGAGGGCAACAAAAGAAACCCTCAGGCATCAGAAGAAAGCAAATAATAAAAATAAGAGCAGAATTAAATGACATAGAGAACAGAAACACAACTGAAAGTGTTAACAAGACCAAAAGCTGGTTCTATGAAAAAATTAACAAAATTGATGAACCATTGGCCAGACTGACAAAAGAAAAACAGGAAAGGGAACAACCCGAATAAGAAATGAAATGGGCAATATCACAACAGACTCAACAGAAAAAAGTCGTATCAGATTACTATGAAAAATTGTACTCTATTTTAACATATTTGAAAACCTGAAAGAAATGGATGAATTTCTAGAAACGCACAACGTACCTAAACTAACACAAACAGAGGTAGAACAACTAAATAAACCCATAACAAAAGAAGAAATTGAAAAGGTAATTAAAAAACTCCCAATGAAAAAAGGCCTGGCCCTGATGGCTTCACTGAAGAGTTCTACCAAACTTTCAGAGAAGAGTTATCACCACCACTACTAAAGGAATTCAGAGCATAGGAAAGGACAGAATACTCCCAAACTCATTCTATGAAGCCAGCATATCCCTGCTACCAAAACCAGGTAAAAAAAAAAAAAAAAAGATAAAGACACCACAAGATAAAGAAAATTACAGAACTATATCCCTCATGAACTTACATGAAAAATCCTCAACAAAATTCTAGCCAATAGAATTCAACAACATATCAAAAAAATAATTCACCATCACCAAGTGGGATTCATACCAGGTATGCAAAGATGGTTCAACATTAGAAAAACAATGTAATCCGTCATATAAACACGACAAAAGACAAGAATCACATGATTTTATCAATTGATAAAGAAAAGACATTTGACAAAGTTCAACACCCTTTCATGATAAAAACTCTCAGCAAAATAGGAATAGAAGGAAAATTCCTCAACACAATAAAGGGCATTTACACAAAGTCAAGAGCCAACACCATCCTAAATGGAGAGAGCCTGAAGGCATTCCCCTTGATATCGGGAACCAGGCAATGATGCCCTTTATCACCACTCTTATTCAACATTCTGCTGGAGGTCCTAGCCAGAGCAATGAGGCTAGATAAAGAAATAAAGGTCATCCAGACTGGCAAGGAAGAAGTAAAAGTATCTCTGTTTGCAGATTATATGATCTTTTACACAGAAAACTCTAAGGAATTCTCAAGAAAACTACTGAAACTAATAGAAGAGTTCAGCAGAGAATCAGGATACAAGATAAACACACAAAAATCATCTGGATTCCTTACACCCACAAAAAGAACATCAAAGAAAAAATCACCAAATCAATACCATTTACAGCAGCCCCCAAGAAGATAAAATACATAGGAATAAATCTTACTAGAGATGTAAAAGACTTATACAAAGAAAACTACAAAACACTTCTGCAAGAAACCAAAAGAGACCTACCCATAAGTGAAAAACATACCTTGCTCATGTATAGGAAGATTTAACATTATAAAAATGTCTTTTCTACCAAAAATGAGCTATAGATTTAGTGCAATGGAGAAACAAATCGCCAGCTTCATATGGAAGGGCAAGAGGCCCCAGATAAGTAAAACATTACTGAAAGAGAAGAACAAAGTGGGATTCCTCACTCCACCTGATTTTAGAACCTATTATACTGTCACAGTATAACAGATACATAGACCAATGGAACAGAATTGAGAATCCAGACATAAATCCATTCACATATGGGCAGTTGATATTTGTCAAAGACCCCAAAGCAGTTAAATGGGGGAAAAGACAGTCTCTTTAACAAATGGTGCCGGCATAACTGGATCTCCATCTCCAAAAAGGTGAAACAAGACCCATACCTCACACCATGCACAAAAACGAGCTCAGAATGGGGATAATGTTAGGAGCCCTAATACATGGCATAAACAGTATACAAAACATTACTAACAATGCAGAAGAAAAACTAGATGACTGGGAGTGCCTGTAAATCAAACACTTATGCTCATCCAAAGACTTTACCAAAAGAGTAAAAAGATTACCTACAGACTGGGAAAAAGTTTTTAGCTATGACATTTCCAATCAGTGCCTGATCTCTAAAATCTACAGGTACTGCAAAAACTCCACTACAAAAAGACAAATAACCTTATTAAAAAATGGGCAATAGATATGAACAGACACTTCGCTAAAGAAGACATTCAGGCAGCTAACAAGTACTTGAGGAAATGCTCATGATCATCAGCCTTTAGAGAAATGCAAATCAAAACTACAATGAGATTCCATCTCACTCCAACGAGGCTGCCATTAATCCAAAAAACATGAAATAATAAATGTTGGAGAGGCTGTGGAGAGATTGGAACTCTTATACACTGCTGGTGGGAATGTAAAATGGTACAACCACTTTAGAAATCGATTTGGCACTTCCTTAAAAAGCTAGAAAAAGAACTACCATATGATCCAGCAATCCCACTCCTTGGAATATATCCTAGAGAAATAAGAGCCCAAGTGCATTGCAGCAATAGCAAAAAGATGGAAGCAACCAAGGTGCCCATCAAGGATGAATGGATAAATAAATTATTGTATATTCACACAATGGAATAGTACACATCTATAAAGAACAGTGATGAATCTGTGAAACATTTCATAACATGAAATTAGTCAGTTGCAAAAGGACAAATATTGTATAAGAGCACTATTAGAAGAACTCTAGAAATAGTTTAAACATAGAAGAAAACATTCTTTGGTGGTTAAGAGATGGA
Organism: Loxodonta africana; assembly: GCF_030014295.1. Taxonomy (NCBI): domain Eukaryota; kingdom Metazoa; phylum Chordata; class Mammalia; order Proboscidea; family Elephantidae; genus Loxodonta; species Loxodonta africana. Next base: position 41,024,318 of record NC_087367.1, on the reverse strand, counting down.
AGAGGGGTATTCACTAGTTAGGTAGTAGATAAGAACTACTTAAGGTGAAGGGAAAGGCAGGACACAATACAGGCGAGGTCAGCACAAGTGGACTAAACCAAAAGCAAAGAAGTTTCCTGAATAAACTGAATGCTTCGAAGGCCAGCATAGGAGGGGAGGGGGTTTGGAGACCATGGTTTCAGGGGACATCTAAGTCAATTGGCATAATAAAATCTATTAAGAGAACATTCTGCATCCCACTTTGGAGAGTGGTGTCTGAAGTCTTAAGCGCTAGCAAGCAGCTATCTAAGACACATCAATTGGTCTCAACCCACCTGGACCAAAGGAGAACGAAGAACACCAAGGACACAAAGCAATTACGAGCCCAAGAGACAGAAACGGCCATGTAAACCAGAGACTACATCAGCCTGAGACCAGAAGTACTAGATGGCCCCCGTCTACCACCGATGACTGTCCTGACAGGGAACACAACAGAGAACCCCTGAAAGAGCAGGACAGCAGTGCAATGCAGACCCCAAGTTCTCATAAAAAGACCAGACTTAATGCTCTGACTGAGGCTAGAAGGATCCTGGTGCTCACGGCCCCCAGACCTTCTGTTGGCCCAGGACAGGAACAATTCCCAAAGCCAATTCTTCAGACAGGAATTGGTCTGGACAATGGGATGGAGAGGGATGCTGGTGAGGAGTGAGCTTCTTGGATCAGGTGGGCACTTAAGACTATGTTGGCATCTCCTGCCTGGTGGGGATATGAGAGGACAGAGGGGGTTAGAAGCTGGCGAAATGGACACGAATAGAGAGAGTGGATGGAGGGATTGAGCTGTCTCATTAGGGGGAGAGCAATTGGGAGTATGTAGCAAGGTGTATAGAAGTTTTTGTGTGACAGGCTGACTTGTTTTGTAAACTTTCACTTAAAGCGCAATAAAAATTATATAAAAAAAGAAAAACTCAACTTAGGTGCCAGTTCCTTCAGGAAGTCCTCAAGCCCCCTGCATTCCTGCTACTCCAGCACCTATCACCCTCTACTATGTGGTTTTTTCCTGTCCCCTCCTTTACTAACGGCAAAGTATGCAGCCTTGACCATTTTCAGGTAAATGGAGTCATTTCCAGTTTAAACAATTGTTCAGGAACCTTCTCCCCAACGCCTTTCCCTGCTGTAACAAGTCCAGAGGTTGTAGATGCCTCAGCATTGTGGTGAGCTCCTACTCTCTGGTTGTGGGCAAGAGTTCACACTGGCATCTGCAATGTATAACTTTTCCTTTAATGCTTGGTGTTTGGCATTCACTCTGCTGATCCTGCTCTGTCATTGTTCCATGTCCCCTTTGTCCTGACCACAAGGCCCCCCTTATCTGCTGTTCCTCCTCATCCATACGTTTGAGCCCCTTTGATGTGCTCCTGAGTCTCTACAGGGCTGAGGAGGACAAAAAGGAGGCTACACTAGGCCCTGTTTTCTCAGACATGCCTTGCCATCATTTTTACTCTCCTGCACCTGTACCACATTGTGGCTGTGAAGCCCTCAAGGACCTTGCTTGCCCTTCTGGGACTTAAGAGTGACGCACATCTCTTCTCCCACATATCTCTGAACTAATCTGGGGGTCTGTATTAGTTTTCTATTGCTGTATGACAATTTTACCTTTAACTTAGAGGCTTAAAACAACGCATATTTATTATCTCATGGTTTCTGTGTGTCTGGAGTTTGGGCATTTCTTAGCTGCGTCTTTTGCAAGGCTACCATCAGGGTGTTGGCCAGGCATGGGTTCTCATCTGAGGCTCAACTGGGAGAAGATCTGCTCCCAAGCTCACATGATTGTTGACAGCATTCTATTCACTGCAGGCTGTCAGATCAGGGTCTCAGTTTCTTGTTGGCTGTTGGTTGGAAGCTGTTCACATTTTGTTGACACATGGGCCTCTCCATAGCAAAGCTCACAATGTGGCAGCTGGCTTCTTCAAAGCCAGCAAGGGGACTATGTCCTTGCAAAATGGGTGCTACACTTGTAGTATAATCATATACATATCATGTATTTCCCATCACCTTTGCCATATTTTATTGGTGAGAAGCAAGCCACCCACACTTGAGGAGAGGGGATTATGCAAGGGCACGAACACCAGGAGGTGGGAATCATGGGGACCACCTTCGATACTGTCTGTCCCAGGGTCCTGCATCTAGCCACTCTACCTGAGTGTGCAGGACCCCCTCATCCTCACTAATTTATGACTCTTCTTCTACTCTGTCTCCTCCGGGCCTGTGGAGCCTTGGGTGGAGGAACTGGCCTGTTCCTCTTCAGGCATGTCTTCTCAAGTCTACTGTTAATACAGTGTTTACACAATCTTGGCTTTTTGTACTCGGAAGCCAGGATTTAGAGATCTTAAGTTATTATCTCTTCCAGAAATTTCAAAACTCTATTTTAAACTCAAAAGCTGAAAACTCACTCTTTTGTTCTCTGTTTTTTCAATGTAGTAAGAACAGGCTGCACTAGATGCTGCCGGAAAAGAAGGAAAAGTCATGAGCAAAAGGGAAGACTGGGAATAAGACAACTCTTCTCAGTTAACATCACTATGCCCTACTGTCTGCTGGAATGAACACGGGTACAACATTGGAGGACCTGGGTGCAAATCCTGGCTCTACCTCTTACTAAACCTATAATTTTGGGCAAGTTACTTGTTTTCTATGAGCCTCAGTTTCCTCTCCCCTATAAAACAGGGATAACGATAAACCAGCTGCTGTCAATTCAGTTTCCACTCATGGCAACCCTATGTGTGTCAGAGTATAACTGTTCTCCAGTAGGGTTTTTTTTTTTTTGAGCATTTTATTGTGGTTTAAGTGAAAGTTTACAGAGCAAATCAGTTTCCAATCAACAATTTATATACAGATTTTTTTTTTTGTAACATTATTTACAACACCCTTGATGTGTCAGCAGTCTCCCCACTTCCACCCTGGGTTATTCATTTCCATTCGCCCAGCTTTCCTGCCCCTTCCTACCTTCCGAACTTTGTTTTTGAGTAAATGCTGCCCTTTTAGTCTGGTATATTTGAATTTCCTAAGGATCTTGTTCCTCACTGATGTTATTGTTCACTCTATAGGCCTACCTATAGTTTGGCTGAAAGGTGAACTCCAGGACTGGGTTCAGTTTCAAGTGTGCAGTGTATCTAAAAGTTATAGACTCGGGGGTTCCACCAGTCTCTATCAGACCAGTAAGTCTAGTCATTTTTTTTGGTTTGTTTTTTGAATTTGAATTTTGTTCTACACTTTCCTCCTACTGTGTCTGGGAACCGCTATTGTGATTCTCAATCAGAGTGGTTGGTGGTAGCAGGTGGGCACCATCTAGTTCTTCTGGTCTCAGGCTAGAGGAGGCTATGGTTTGTGTGGTCCATTAGCCCTTTGGACTAATTGTTTCCTTGAGTCTTTTGCTCTCTTCACTCTTCTTTGCTCTGGATGGGGAGAGACGAATAGTTGCCTCTTAGATGGCTGCTTGCAAGCTTTCAAGAACCCAGTCACTACTCACTAAAGTAGGATGTAGAACATTGTGTTTATGGATTAAGCTATGCTAATTGACCTAGATGTTCTTGAGACCATGGTGCCCACAGCCTTCAGCACAGCAATTTTGTTCCTCAGGGAGTTTGGATGTGTCTATGGAGCTTCCATGACCTTGCCTTCTACAAGTTGTGCTGGCTTCCCCAGTATCGTGTACTGCCTTACCTTTCACCAAAGATTGTTTCTTTTTGTGTGTAAAACTTTTCATGAGTTTTTACAGTAGTGGTCTCCTATAATATTTGTCTTTTTGTGATTGACTTATTTCACTCATCATAATGCCCTCCAGATTCATCCATGTTGTGAGATGCTTCACAGATTCATCATTGTTCTTTATTGTTGTGTAATACTCCATTGTGTGTATGTACTATAGTTTGTTTATCCATTCATCTGTTGATGGGCATCTAGGTTGTTTCCATCTTTTTGCTATTGTGAACAATGCTGCAATGAACATGGGTGTGCATATATCTATTCGTGTGAGACTCTTATTTCTCTAGGATATATTCCTAGGAGTGGGATTGCTGGATCATATGGTAGTTCTATTTCTAGCTTCCTAAGGAAGCATCATATTTTTTTCCAAAATGGTTGCACCATTTTGCATTCCCATCAGCAGTGCAGAAGAGTTCCAATCTCCTAAAGCCTCTGCAACATTTATTATTTCCTGTTTTTTTAATTTGTGCCAATAATGCTGGGGTGAGATGGTATCTCATTGTACTTTTAATTTGCATTTCTCTAATGGTTAGTGGGAAACCCTGGTGGTGTAGTGGTTAAGTGCTATGGCTGCTAACCAAAAGGTCAGCAGTTCGAATCTGCCAGGTGCTCCTTAGAAACTCTACTACTCAGTTCTACTCTGCCCTATAGGGTCGCTATGAGTTGGAACCCACTCGACGGCAGCGGGTTTGGTTTTTTTGGTAATGGCCAGCGATCATGAGCATTTCCTCACGTGTCTGTTGGCCACTTGAATGTCTTCTTCGGTGAAGTATCTGTTCATTTCCTTTGCCCGTTTTTTAATTGAATTATTTGTCTTTTTGTTGTAGAGGTGTTGGATAGTCTTGTAGATTTTAGACGTTAGACTTTTGTCTGATTTGTAATAGCCAATTTTTTCCCCCAGCCTGTAGGTTCTCTTTTTACTCTCTTGTTGAAGACTTTTGATGAGCATAAGTGTTTAATTTTTAGAAAATCCCAGGTATCTAGCTTATCTTCTGGAGTTTGTGTGTTGTTGGTTATGGTTTGTATCCTGTTAATGCCATGTATTAGGGCCTCTAGCTTTGATCCTATTTTTTCTTCTATTAACTTTATAGTTTTTGCCTTTATATTTAGGCCTTTGACACATTTTGGATTAGTTTTTGTCCATGGTATGAAGTATGGGTCCTGTTTCACTTTTTTGCAAATGGACATCCAGGTTTGCCAGCACCATCTGTTAAAAAAGGCTGTCTTTTCCCCGTTTGATGGGCTTCGGGGCCTTGTTGAAGATCAGATGACCATAGGTGGATGGATTTACATCTAGGTTCTCAATTTTGTTCCGTTGGTCAATGTATCTGTCATTGTACCAGTACCAAGCTGTTCTGACTACCACAAAAAAAAAAAAAAACCATAGCTCCTACTTTATACTTCTTTTTCAATAGTGCTTTACTTATCTGGGGCTTCTTTCTTTTCTGTATAAAGTTAGTGATTAGCTTTTCCATCTCTTTAAAGAACGTTTTTGGTATTTGGATCAGGATTGCACTGTATTTGTAAATTGCTTTGGGTAGAATTGTCATTTTCACAAGGTGGAGTCTAGCTATCCATGAACATGGTATGTTTTTCCATTTATGTAGCTCTCTTTTGGTTTCTTGCAGTACAGTTTTGTAGTTTTCTTTGTATAGGTCTTTTACATCCCTGGTTAGATTTATTCCTAAGTATTTCATTTTTTAGGGGCTATTATAAATGTTGTTTTTGTGATTTCCTTTTCATCATTCTCTTTATGGTGTATAGGAACCCAACTGATTTTTGTATGTTTATCTTGTATCCTGGTGCTCTGATGAATCTTTCTACTAGTTCCAATAGTTTTTTCATGGAGTCTTTTGGGTTTTCTATGTATAGCATCATATCACCCACAAACAGGGACAGTTTAACTTCATTACCAATTTTAATGCCCTTTATTTATTTTTTTTCCTTGCCTTATTACTCTAGCTACTTTTAGCACAATGTTAAGTAGGAGTGGTGATAAAGGGGATCCTGTTCTTGTTCCTGTTATCAAGAGGAATGTTTTCAGCTTCTCTCCATTAAGAATGATGTTGGTTGTTGGTTTTGTGTAGGTTTTATTATGTTGAGAAATTTCCATTTATTATGTTGAGAAATTTCCCTTCTATACCTATTTTATTTAGAGTTTTAATCAGAAATGCATGTTGGACTTTGTCAAATGTCTTTTCTGTGTTAATTTAGATGATCATGTAATCCTTTTCTTTCCTTTTATTTATGTGGTGGATTACGTTGATTGATTTTCTAATGTTGAACCATTCTTGCATACCTGGTATGAATCCTTCATGGTTGTGGTGTATTATTTTTTTGATATGATGCTGAATTCTGTTAGCTAGAATTTTGATGAGAATTTTTGCATGTATATTCATGAGAGATACTGGTCTGTATTTATCTTTTTTTGTGGTGTCTTTGCCTGGTTTTGGTATCAGGGTTATGCTAGCTTCATACAATGAATTTGGAAGTGTCCCTCCCTTTTCTATGTTCTGAAATAATGTGAGTAGTGTTGGCATAAGCTCTTTCTGAATGTTTGGTAGAATCCTCCAGTGAAGCCATCTGGGCCAGGGCTTTTTTTTGTTGTTGTTGGGAGTTTTTAAAATTACTTTTTCAATCTCTTCTCTTGTTATGGGTCTGTTCAGATTTTCAACATCATTTTTTGTTATTTTGGGTAGGTGTGTTTCTAGAAATTTGTTCTTTTCCTCTAGGTTTTCAAATTTGTTGGAGTACATTAGCTTTTGGTTTTGTTTATTCTTTCTATTGTTTTTCTATTCTCCATTTATTTCTGCTCTGATCTTTTTTATTTCCTTTCTTCTGGTGGCTATGGGCTTTTTTTTTGCTCTTCTCTTTCTATTTGTTCAAGTTGTATACCTAATACTTTGATTTTGTCCCTTTCTTCTTTTTTGATGTGTGCATCTATTGCTATAAATTGACCTCTGAGCACTGCCTTGGCTGTGTCCCAAAGGTTTTTGTATGATATATTTTCATTCTCGTTTGAGTCTAAGAATTTTTTGATTCCATCTCTGATTTCTTCTATTACCCAGTGGTTTTTAAGCAGGGTGTTATTCAGTTTCCGTATAATTGATTTTTTTTCCCCTTGCTCTTCCTCTTGTTAATTTTTACTTTGATGGCATTGTGGTTAAAGAAGATATTTTATATTATCTCAATGTTTTGGATTTCGTTGAAAGTTGTTCTGTGGTCTAAGATGTGGTCGATTCTGGAGGACTTTCCATGTGCATTGGAAAGGAATGTGTACTTTGCTGCTGTTGGGTGGAGTGTTCTATATATGTCTATGAGGTCAAGTTGGCTGATTGTGCCCTTTAGCTCTTCTGTACCTTTGTCGAGTTTCTTTCTTGATGTTCTGTCCTTTATCAAGAGTCATGTGTTTAAATCTCCCAATATTATTGTAGAACTGTTGATTTCTCTTTTTCAGTGGTGTTAGAGTTTGTATTATGGATTTTGGAGCCTTGTAATTGGGTGTATAGAAGTTTATTATGGTTAAGTCTTCATGATGGTTCATCCCTTGAATCTCTAGATAGTGCCATTCTGTCTTTTATGGTGGATTTTGTTTTAGAGTCTATTTTATCTGAGATTAGAATTGCCATTCCTGATCTTTTTTGGTAACTGTTTCCTTGATATAATTTTTTATCCTTTGATTTTTAAAAAATTTACATCTTTGTTTCTAAGGTGTGTCTCTTGTAGACAGCATATTGATGGACCCTATTTTCTTTTTAATTTTTATTGAGCTTCAACGTTTACAAATCAAGTCAGTCTGTCACATGTAAGTTTCTATACACCTTACTCCATACTCCCACTTGCTCTCCCCCAATAAGTCAGCCCTTCCAGTCTCTCCTTTCGTGACAATTTTGCCAGCTTCCAACCCTCTCTACCCTCCCATCACCCCTCCAGACAGGAGATGCCAACACAGTCTCAAGTGTCCACCTGATACAAATAGCTCACTCTTCATCAGCATCTCTCTCCTACCCACTGTCCAGTCCCTTCCATGTCTGATGAGTTGTCTTCGGGAATGGTTCCTGTCCTGGGCCAACAGAAGGTTTGGGAACCATGACCGCCGGGATTCCTCTAGTCTCAGTCAGACCATTAAGTATGGTCTTTTTATGAGAGTTTGGGGTCTGCATCCCACTGATCTCCTGCTTCCTCAGGGGTTCTCTGTTGGGCTCCCTGTCAGGGCAGTCATCGGTTGTGGCCAGACACCAACTAGTTCTTCTGGTCTCAGGGTGATGTAAGTCTCTGGTTCATGTGGCCCTTTCTGTCTCTTGGGCTCACAGTTATCATGTGACCTTGGTGTTCTTCATTCTCCTTTGATCCAGGTGGGTTGAGACCAATTGATGCATCTTAGATGGCTGCTTGTTAGCATTTAAGACCCCAGACGCCACGTTTCAAAGTGGGATGCAGAATGTTTTCATAATAGAATTATTTTGCCAATTGACTTAGAAGTCCCCTTAAACCATGGTCCCCAAACCCCGCCCTTGCTCCGCTGACCTTTGAAGCATTCAGTTTATCCTGGAAACTTCTTTGCTTTTGGTCCAGTTCAGTTGAGCTGACCTTCCATGTATTGAGTATTGTCCTTCCCTTCACCTAAAGTAGTTCTTATCTACTAAATAATCAGTAAAAAACCCTTTCCCACCATCCGTCCCTCCCCCCCTCGTAACCGCAAAAGTATGTGTTCTTCTCAGTTTATACTATTTCTCAAGATTTTATACTAGTGGCCTTATACAATATTTGTCCTTTTGCCTCTGACTCATTTCACTCAGCATAATGCCTTCCAGGTTCCTCCATGTTATGAAATGTTTCACAGATTCGTCACTGTTCTGTATCGATGCGTAGTATTCCATTGTGTGAATATACCACAATTTATTTAACCATTCATCCGTTGATGGACACCTTGGTTGCTTCCAGCTTTTTGCTATTGTAAACAGAGCTGCAATAAACATGGGTGTGCATATATCTGTTTGTGTGAAGGCTCTTGTTTCTCTAGGGTATATTCCGAGGAGTGGGATTTCTGGATTGTATAGTAGTTCTATTTCTAACTGTTTAAGATAACGCCAGATAGATTTCCAAAGTGGTTGTACTATTTTACATTCCCACCAGCAGTGTATAAGAGCTCCAATCTCTCCACAGCCTCTCCAACATTTATTATTTTGTGTTTTTTGGATTAATGCCAGCCTTGTTGGAGTGAGATGGAATCTCATCATAGTTTTAATTTGCATTTCTCTAATGGCTAATGATCGAGAGCATTTTCTCATGTATCTGTTGGCTGCCTGAATATCTTCTTTAGTGAAGTGTGTGTTCATATCCTTTGCCCACTTCTTGATTGGGTTGTTTGTCTTTTTGTGGTTGAGTTTTGACAGAATCATATAGATTTTAGAGATCAGGCGCTGGTCGGAGATGTCGTAGCTGAAAATTCTTTCCCAGTCTGTAGGTGGTCTTTTTACTCTTTTGGTGAAGACTTTAAATGAACATAGGTGTTTGATTTTTAGGAGCTCCCAGTTATCGGGTTACTCTTCGTCATTTTTGGTAATGTTTTGTATTCTGTTTATGCCTTGTATTAGGGCTCCTAATGTTGTCCCAATTTTTTCTTCCATGATCTTTATCGTTTTAGTCTTTATGTTTAGGTCTTTGATCCACTTGGAGTTAGTTTTTGTGCATGGTGTGAGGTATGGGTCCTGTTTCATTTTTTTGCAAATGGATATCCAGTTATGCCAGCACCATTTGTTAAAAAGGCTATCTTTTCCCCAATTAACTGACACTGGGCCTTTGTCAAATATCAGCTGCTCATATGTGGATGGATTTATATCTAGGTTCTCAATTCTGTTCCATTGGTCTATGTGTCTGTTGTTGTACCAGTACCAGGCTGTTTTGACTACTGTGACTGTATAATAGGTTCTAAAATCAGGTAGAGTGAGGCCTCCACTTTCTTCTTTTTCAGTAATGCTTTACTTATCTGAGGCTTCTTTCCCTTCCATATGAAAAGTTGGTGATTTGTTTCTCCATCACATTAAAAAATGCCATTGGAATTTGGATCGGAAGAGCATTATATGTATAGATGGCTTTTGGTAGCATAGACATTTTTACTATGTTAAGTCTTCCTATCCATGAGCAAGGTATGTTTTTCCACTTATGTAGGTCCTTTTTAGTTTCTTGCAGTAGTACTTTGTAGTTTTCTTTGTATAGGTCTTTTACATCTTTGGTAAGATTTATTCCTAAGTATTTCATCTTCTTGGGGGCTACTGTGAATGGCATTGATTTGGTTATTTCCTCTTCAATGTTCTTTTTGTTGATGTAGAGGAATCCAAGTGATTTTTGTATGTTTATCTTATAACCTGAGACTCTGCCCAACTCTTCTATTAGTTTCAGTAGTTTTCTGGAGGATTCCTTAGGGTTTTCTGTGTATAAGATCATGTCATCTGCAAATAGAGATAATTTTTCTTCCTCCTTGCCAACCTGGATGCCCTTTATTTCTTTGTCTAGCCTAATTGCTCTGGCTAGGACATCTAGCACAATGTTGAATAAGAGCGGTGATAAAGGGCATCCTTGTCTGGTTCCCGTTCTTAAGGGAAATGCTTTCAGGCTCTCTCCATTTAGAGTGATGTTGGCTGTTGGCTTTGTACAGATGCCCTTTACTATGTTGAGGAGTTTTCCTTCAATTCCTATTTTGGTGAGAGTTTTTATCATAAATGGCTGTTGGACTTTGTCAAATGCCTTTTCTGCATCAATTGATAAGATTATGTGGTTTTTGTCTTTTATTTATATGGTGGATTAAAAAAAATTACATTAATGGTTTTTCTAATATTAAACCAGCCTTGCATACCTGGTATAAATCCCACTTGATCGTGGTGGATTATTTTTTTGATATGTTGTTGAATTCTATTGGCTAGAATTTTGTTGAGGATTTTTGCATCTATGTTCATGAGGGATATAGGTCTGTAATTTTCTTTTTTTTGATGTCTTTACCTGGTTTTGGTATCAGGGAAATGGTGGCTTCATAGAATGTTAGGTAGTATTCCATCATTTTCTATGCTTTGAAATACCTTTAGTAGTAGTGATGTTAACTCTTCTCTGAAAGTTTGGTAGAACTCTGCAGTAAAGCCATCTGGGCCAGGGCTTTTTTTTTTGTTGGGAGTTTTTTGATTACCATTTCAATCTCTTTTTTTGTTATGGGTCTATTTAGTTGTTCTACTTCTGATTGTTTTAGTTTAGGTAGGTAGTGTTTTTCCAGGAATTCATCCATTTCTTCTAGGTTTGCAAATTTGTTAGAGTACAATTTTTCGTAATAATCTGATATGATTCTTTTAATTTCAGTTGGGTCTGTTGTGATGTGGCCCATCTCGTTTCTTATTCAGGTTATCTGTTTCCTTTCCTGTATTTCTTTAGTCAATCTGGCCAATGGTTTATCAATTTTGTTAATTTTTTCAAAGAACCAGCTTTTGGCTTTGTTAATTCTTTCAATTGTTTTTCTGTTCTCTAATTCATTTAGTTCAGCTCTAATTTTTATTATTTGTTTTCTTCTGGTGCCTGATGGGTTCTTTTGTCGCTCGCTTTCTATTTGTTCAAGTTGTCGGGACAGTTCTCTGATTTTGGCTCTTTCTTCTATTTGTATGTGCATTTATCGATATAAATTGGCCTCTGAGCACTGCTTTTGCTGTGTCCCAGAGGTTTTGAGAGGAAGTATTTTCATTCTCATTGCATTCTATGAATTTCTATATTCCCTTCTTAATGTCTTCTATAACCCAGTCTTTTTTGAGCAGGGTATTGTTCAGTTTCCAAGTATTTGATTTCTTTTCCCTAATTTTTCTGTTATTGATTTCCACTTTTATGGCCTTGTGGTCTGAGAAGATGCTTTGTAATATTTCAATGTTTTGGATTCTGCAAAGGTTTGTTTTATGACCTAATATGTGGTCTATTCTAGAGAATGTTCCATGTGCGCTAGAAAAAAAAGTATACTTTGCAGCAGTTGGGTGGAGGGTTCTGTATAAGTCAATGAGGTCAAGTTGGTTGATTGTAGTAATTAGGTCTTCCGTGTCTCTATTGAGCTTCTTACTGGATGTCCTGTCCTTCTCCGATAGTGGTGTGTTGAAGTCTCCTACTATAATTGTGGAGGTGTCTATCTCACTTTTCAGTTCTGTTAAAATTTGATTTATGTATCTTGCAGCCCTGTCATTGGGTGCATAAATATTTAATATGGTTATATCTTCCTGGTCAATTGTCCGTTTTATCATTATATAGTGTCCTTCTTTATCCTTTGTGATGGATTTAAGTTTAAAGTCTATTTTGTCAGAAATTAATATTGGTACTCCTCTTCTTTTTTGCTTATTGTTTGCTTGATATATTTTTTTCCATCCTTTGAGTTTTAGTTTGTTTGTGTCTCTAAGTCTAAGGTGTGTCTCTTGTAGGCAGCATATAGATGGATCGTGTTTCTTTATCCAGTCTGAGACTCTCTGTCTCTTTATTGGTGCGTTTAGTCCATTTAATTTCGGCGTAATTATAGATAAGTTTTTATGTGTTTAGTGTTGTCATTTTGATGCCTTTTTATGTGTATTGTTGACAATTTCATTTTTCCACTTACTTTTTTGTGCTGAGACGCTTTTCTTTGTACATTGTGTGTTCCTCATTTTCATAGTATTTGACTTTATGTTTGCTGAGTTGTTACATTTTTCTTGGTTTTTATTTTGAGTTATGGAGTTGTTATTCCTCTTTGTGGTTACCTTAATATTTACCCCTATTTTTCTAAGTAAAAACCTAACTTGTGTTGTACTATATCGACTTGTATCCCTCTCCATATGGCAGTTCGATGCCACCTGTATTTAGTCCCTCTTTTTGATTAGTGTGATCTTTTACATATTGACTTCTATGATTCCCTGTTTTGAGCGTTTTTTTTTTAATTAACCTTAATTTGTTTTTGTGATTTCCCTATTTGAGTTGATATCAGGATGTTCTGTTCTGTGACCTTGTGTTGTGGTGGTATCTGGTATTATTGGTTTTCTGACCAAACAATTTCCTTTAGTATTTCTTGTAGCTTTGGTTTGGTTTTTGCAAATTCTCTAAACTTGTGTTTATCTGTAAATATCTTAATTTCGCCTTCATATTTCAGAGAGAGTTTTGCTGGATATATGATCCTTGGCTGGCAGTTTTTCTGCTTCAGTGCTCTGTATGTCATCCCAGTGCCTTCTTGCCTGCATAGTTTCTGCTGAGTGGTCTGAACTTATTCTTATTGATTCTCCCCTGTAGGAGATCTTTCTTTTCTCCCTGGGTGCTTTTAAATTTTTCTCTTTATCTTTGGTTTTGGTAAGTTTGATGATAATATGTCTTGGTGCTTTTCTTTGTGTATCAATCTTAAATGGGGTTGGATGAGCATCTTGGATAGATAGTCTTTCGTCTCTCATGATGTCAGGGAAGTTTTCTGCCAGCAGATCTTCAACTATTCTCTCTGTGTTTTCTGTTATCCCTCCTTGTTCTGGGACTCCAATCACATGCAAGTTATCCTTCTTGATAGAGTCCCACATGATTCTTAGGGTTTCTTCATTTTTTTTAATTCTTTTATCTGATTTTTTCAGCTATATTGGTGTTAATTCCCTGGTCCTCCAGATTTCCCACTCTGCATTCTAATTGCTCAAGTCCGCTCCTCTGACTTCCTATTGCGTTGTCTAATTCTGTAATTTTATTGTTAATCTTTTGGATTTCTACATGCTGTCTCTCTATGGATTCTTGCAAGTTATTAATTTTTCCACTACGTTCTTGAATAATCTTTTTTAGTTCTTCAACTGCTTTATCAGTGTATTCCTTGGCTTTTTCTGTAGCTTGCATAATTTCATTTCTGAGGTCATCCCTGATGTCTTGAAGCATTCTGTAAATTAGTTTTTTACATTCTGTATCTGGGAATTCCAGGATTGTATCTTCAGTTGGGAAAGATTTTGATTCTTTTGTTTGGGGGGTTGTAGAAGCAGTCATGGTCTACTTTTTTATGTGGTTTGTTATCGACCTCTGTCTCCAAGCCATCACTAAGCTATTGTAGTGATTTATTCTATATTTGCTCACTGAGTCTTATCTTGTTTTGTTTTCTTTCAGTATACGTAGATGGGCTACTAGATTGCGCTGTCTCGATTGTTGTAGCCCTTGACTCACTTATGACCTATTACCAGCTGGTTTGGGCTGTTACCAGTTATATATGCCTGAGTACATTCACTATTCTTGAGTAGAATCTGATTTTGGGTCACCAAGTGTGTGATGCGTACTGTCATCTATCCACCTTGAGAAGTAGTGGTGATAGTTGTGTGCACCAGATTCTAGTAGCAGCTGGGGTTCACACTCCGGGGGATGCAGAATGCTGATAGGCTTCCCGCACGTGTGAGTGAGGTAGGTGTGTCTCTATTCCTAAAGCACCTTGGTGGGTGGGCTCTGCAGCTGTACCTTAGGCCCCTAATGCAAGTACCTCTACAGATTGGTAGGTGTCACCCTCCTTAGACCCCTAAGGCAGGAGGCTAGGTGGTCTGGGGGGAGCTTCAGCCCTCAGTTCCCTGTTGTGGGTCAGTGAGGGCTCTGTTGAATAGGCAGAGATATCAGACCTGGGAAACTTGTCTTTCCAGTAAATCCCCTAAAACAAATGCAGTCAGATCCCTATCAGAAATGCCTTTGCATTATAATAGCCACCTTGTTCCCTGTAGGGATGAAAGCCGAGACTGTGGATCACATATACTTGGCTGGAGCTGGTTCTGTGTTTTTAGTCCAATTAGGGAAGAATTTTTGGTCCCTGGGTTTTTTGTGGTTGCTTCTCTCAGGCCAGAAGAATGGGTTAGGAAAAGACCAAACAAAAAAAAAAAGGAAAAGAAAAACCGCGGAGCAGTTCTCCCTCTGGCTCAGGAAATTCCAATGTTAATGACGCTGCCTGGGAAGGGGAAGGGAGGGTTCAGAAAAACAGGAGAGAGTAGCACCCCGGAATATAGACAAAGTTACTTATCTTGCTTGGGATGACTGTTTTATCTGAGATTCCCGAGGGGCACGTCGGCTGTGTGTGCTGGCTGGGTAGAGATTACCCCCGAGGGTCAGGCGCGCATCCTGTGCTTGCGCGCTGACTCAGAAGCACAGTTAGTTCCTCCGCTCCCAGTCCAAAGCCCAGTGTCAAGGTTCCCTGGCTGGGACGCTGCACTCCCGGCTCCAAAAACAGTCACTGCCTCCCGGTGACTTCTCCTGTCAGCCACGTCGCTGCGCCGCCTGTGTGCACTAGCTGAGCTTCCCCCGAGGTCAGTTCAGGGGGCTGGGGCTGTGCCCCATGTTTGCACCGTTACAGGATGCCCTGCTCAGCTCCCCTGTGCCCAGTCCAAAGCCCCGCGCCAATGTTCCCCGGCTGGGACGCTGCACTCCTGGCTCCAAAACTAGTCGCTTCCTCCCGGCGACTTCTCCTGCCAGCCGTGTCGCCAGGCTGCCTGCGTGGACAGGCTGGGCCCCCTCCCGAAGTCAGTTCAGTGGGTTAGGGCTGTGCCCCATGTTTGCGCTGTCACAGGCTGTCCTGCTCAGCGCCCCTGCACCCAGTCCAAAGCCCGGCGCCAAGGTTTCCTGACTGGGACGCTGGCTCCAGGCTCCGAAAACAGTCACTGCTTCCCCGTAGTTGTTTGATCTCGGTCTCTGTCACTCAGGTCAACTCTTTAAATCTGTGTTTGTTGGTCAGAGTTTGTAGATTGTCATGTAAGGGATCGATTCACTTGTTTTTCCGAGTCTTTGTTGCAAGAGGGATCCGAGGTAGCGTCTACCTAGTCAGCCACCTTGGCCCCCTCCCATTTTGTCAGATCCTATTTTTATTTTAACCAATTCTGTCACTCTCCATCTCTTTACAGATGCATTTAGGCCATTTACATTCAGTGTAACTATTGATAGGTGTGAGCTTATTGCTATCATTTTGTAGTGCTTTTTCTGTTTTGTGGTGCTGACTTTTTTTGTTCCTCTTACTCTCCTGTGCTGAATTCCTTTTGTTTGTGGATTTGTTTTCATTTCTTTTGTTTTTACTGAGACTTCATGTTTTTCTTCTTTATTTTGATGTATAGGTTTGTTGATTTTCTTTGTGGTTACCTTGAAATTTACCTGTATCTACCTAGGTTTTTTTTTCTTACCTAGGTTTGAACCAGTCTATTACAACTTGGTTTCACCTTGTCTTCCTCTCCATTAGAAAGTTGTATGCCTACACCTTTTATTCCCTCTTTTATTGTTCTGATGTTGTTGTCATTTACAGATTAACCTCTCTGGTTCCCTGTTATAATTCTTTTGGTTTTGGATAGTCCTCGAGAGTTCATTTCCTAGGTTGGTATCTGGCTGGTGCAATCTTGTGTCCTAGGTTCAGGTTGTGGTCTGATGTTGTTTGTTCTCAGACCAAAGGACTCACTTTAATAAGTCTTGTAAGTTTGGTTTTTACTTATTCCCTTAATTTCTGTTTATCTGGAAATGTCCTAATTTCATCACCATATTTGAATGAGAGTTTTGCAGGATATATTATTCTTGGTTGGTAATTTTTTTCTTTCAAGATTTAATATATGTCATCCCATTGCCTTCTTGGCTGCATGGTTTCTGCCAAATAATCAGAGCTTAGTCTTATTGTTTCTCCTCTGTATACGACTTTTCATTTTTCTTGAGCTGCTCTCAGGATTTTTTCCTTGTCTTTGGTTTTAGGGACCTTATAATATGTCTTGGTGATTTTGTTTTGGGGTTTATCTTATATGGCACTCGTTGAGCTTCTTGGGTGGTCAGTTTTTCATCTTTCATGATATTAGGGAAGTTTTCTGTCAACTGTTCTTCAATGATTCTCTTTTTTTTCTATTTTCTCCCCCTCTTCTGAAACTCTGAGCACTCACAAATTGTTGCTTTTGATTGTATCCCAAACAATTCTTAGGGCTTCTTCATTTTTCTTCAGTCTTTCTTCTGGTTTCCTTCACACAGAGTGTATCCAAGTGTTTTGTCTTCAACTTCCCTGATTCTGTTTTCCATCGTTTCAAACCTACTCCTCAGTCCTTCTATGACACTATTTCTGAAATCTTGTTAATCTTCTGGATTTCTAGTTGTTGTTTTTGTATGATTTCCAGTTGTGAATTTATTTTGGCATTTTGTTCCTGTATTATTTTCTTGAATTCTTCCATTTTTTGTCTGTATTTTCCATGATTTTGTCTGTCTTCTCCAAGAATTTGTCTATTTTGTCCTCATTTTTGTCTGCTTTTTGTCTCAACTCTTGGATAGTTCTGAATATTAGAGATTTGAATTCCCTGTCATGTAGTTCTAGTGCCTTTTCTTCTACTGGAAATTCATCTGGTGTTTTATTTTGGACACCTACTGGAACAATACTGTCCTGTTTTTTGTATATGTTTTGATATTTTCTGCCGTCTTCAGGACATTCAGTAGTTATTTTCTTCTTAAATTGGTTGTAGAGTTGTTTGTTTTGTCCTGCTTTTTTGTTTTATTTGGTTATGTCTGAGTAAGGGGGTGTACATACTTTGTTGTTTGCTGGTCTGTAGGCACAATACTTTTCACCTCCTTGTCCAATGGGCAGGACCATTTCCTCAGCTATGGTGCAGCAGAGCAGGTCCAACTGAAGGGGAGGGGTTGGATAGGTTGTTTGTGACATGTACTAGGGCCAACAGGGTGGGCTGGGAATCAGTGCAGGACACATTCTCGTAGGCCGTGCTGGTGCTGTTCGGGGGTGTGATGTTCAGCACATGGTTCAGATAGGCAGGTAGGAGGGAGAAGGTTGTGATGCGTGGAGCTAAGATGGATATGAGAGAGAAGAGAGAAACAGGAGCCAAAAACAAACAAACAAAGAAAGAAAAAAAGTGCTAAGGGAGTTTTCCATTGGAGTGGAGAGATGAGAAACCTAGAAATGGAGAAAAATAAAAGGGGGAAAAAAAGAAAAAAAAAGTAAAAATTGAAAGAAAAGAAAAGAAAAGAAAAGCCTTCAGAGATCCCACCGGTGTGGCTGTAAAGACTGGGGAAATGACTCCCAGACTGTGCAGTACAGCCTGGCTTGAAGGGGTAGAGATGTCACACAGCACTAGGTATTCAGTAGAGAGGAAAAGAAGATAAGTATAGAGAGATGAGAAACTGAGAAATGAGGAGAGACAATAAGGAAAAAAAAAAAGAAATGCCTCCTGGGATCCTACTGGTGGCAGCTCCGTGGACTGAGGAAGTGATTCCCAAGCCACACAGTACAGCCCAGCTAGAAGGGGTTCCCAAGCCTTGAAAACAAACAAAACAAAGCAAAAAAAAAAAAAAAAGCCCTGAGGATCTCATCAGCATGGCAGTGGTCTAGGGAAGCTTGTCCTCAGTCTAGCAGTGCTTCGCAGACTTTCTAGAAGAAGCAAAGATGGCACACAGAGCCAGGTGTTCAAGAGAAAGGAGTGGGAGGTGGTGAGAGGCACAGAAGAAACCAAAAGAAGCAGAACAAAGCAACACCAGCAAGGAACAAATGGCACTCTGGGAGTTGGCCAGTGTGGGCAGGGTGAATCCAAGTGGCAAGGGCCCAAAGCCAGTGCCTTTCCAAGAAGATACTCCAGCGAGCAGGAAGCAGAGGAGGTTGAGCAGCAGGCGGGAGAAAAGTAGGGTGTTGGAAAGCATATATTCCTGGTCACCAGGTGCTCTGTCTCCTGTTGGGAGCTCCTGTAAGCTGCTTTCCCGTAACTACCTGTCTGCCAATCTCTGATGTGGGTGGGGCAAATCCAAGTGGGATGGGCCTTGCACTTCTCGGCTGGCTGAGTGGCCACAGCCAGCTATGAAGTAGAGGAGGTCGAGCAGGGGGAAGAAGGATGGGAGAGTGGGAAAACATATATCGCTGGTTACCAGGTGTTCTGTCTCCTGCTGGGAGCTCCATGAATCTGCTTTCCCGTGCTCCCTGTCCTCTGATCTCTGACAGGAGTCCAACATGGCAAATCTGCGCACGTATCCCTGCTCACTCTCTTTTCTCTGTCAGTTTCTTATAACATTTAGTGCTTGGCTGAGTTCTTTATCTCTTCATTTGACACCTAGGGTTCAAAGATTGATGTTTGTCTCTGTTTTACTTGGTTTTTTGGGTCTTTGCTGTGGAGGGATGGCGTGATGCTTCTGTCCATACTGCCATGTTGGCTGGAACTAGTGGATGGCTAATTTTTTGAAAATAGCTCACCAGGCCTTTCTTCTGAGGTGCCTCTGGGTGGACTCAAACCTCCAAACTTGCAATTAACAGTCTAGTGTGTCAACTATTTGTACCACCCAGGAACTCCAGGGATAATGATACCTACTCTCATAATGTTGTGAGGATTAATTGGAGTAAATTTGGTTAAAATTCCTTTGTAAATTAAAAGGTACCAGATACGTATACATTATTATTATAGTCGTAGATTCTCTGATGGATTGTTGAAATTGGCACAAATGCATAAGAGGCCCCTCTGACAGTGATTGTAGACAACACTCCATTTTGGCACAACTTTTTTGTAGTTCTACAGTCCACCCATACCCATTGTTGTTGAGTTGATTCTGACTCATAGAGGCCCTATACAGCAGAGTAGAACTTCCCCATAGGTTTTCCAAGGCTATAATCTTTACAGAAGCAGACTGCTACATCTTTCTCCCACAGAGCAGCTGATGGGTTTAACTGCTGACCTTCTGGTTAGCAGATGAGCACTTAGCCACTGTGTTACTGGGGCTCCTTCTGGAGCCTGCCAAGGGGGCCAATGCATTCATACAGATTGCAGGCTTGTAGCTCTGTCTTGGGGGCCTCGTTTGAGTTGAGATTTCACCAAATAGATGTCACAATAACTAGATGATAACGTTATGTGTGTGGATGCTTCTGGTAAATTATAGGGGTGGAGAGAATGAACACATATTCCTAAACCTAGGCCTATCCACCTCTGGGAGTGTTATTCTAAAATGCCATTTGGGCAGTTTATTAATTCCCTGCAGTATGTTCTGTCCATCACAATGGCATTACAACCCATCGTGTGCCTGGTCCCAGGCTCTGTGCAGGGAGAATTATGTTATACATAGGCTTGCTGAAGTGTTTTCTTTTGACTTGCTCAAACAACATTAACTTTAAGAAGTATTTATGGAGGCCCCACTGTCATCGAGTGGTATGGGCAGCACAAATAGGCTATAAAATTGCTCTAACCTTCTCCCTGAAATCTCATCTTTCATTGCCTAGTAGCTCATCTTTTTCTGGAAGGAAGAAATTGGCACATCAAATTGCAGACCCAACTGAAGGCCTATAAAATGAGGGAAGAACACTTTACATGGGTGCGAAGTTAGGTTCCTCCTGCAGGTGTAAGGAACTTCTTGGCAGGATGTTCTCATTCTGGTTACAGATATTTTGAGTTTGTCCCTCTGTACAGTTGAATTAAAGATTTTTGACCCCTCTTGTTGGAGGCTTGCCACAATGTCTCTCTTTAAAGCAAGCTGGATTGAACACAAACTGTGTCTGGGTATATTGCATTATGTTTCTGACATTTGTAGCAGTGTGACTGTGGTGTGGTTCAGATTTTACATCAACATGGGAGAAAGAAAGAGAGAGGGTGACTCGGTGATCCTAAATGGTGGTGTCTTTGGGCCAACTGAGGATCCGGAATGTTGCTGGCAAAAGGACAGCATCGGCACAGAGGGACAAGAGTCAGGAGTGGCTGGCTCTGTAAAGAGGTAATATGGAAGGTGGGGTAGGGGGAGGGGCTGGGACATCCCCAGCCTGAGGGTGAGCAAGGTTTAGCTCCCTGTGTTATTTTGCACTTCCTTGCTCTAGACCCACAGGTTAACTCTGGAAAGGGTAGGCAAAGGAAGGTGCGCTTACTAACATCTTTGAGTTTTTACTGTGTGCTGAGCCCAGGACTAGGGACTTTATAAATGGTGCCTCATTTAATCATAGTAAGAATGATACTAAGAATCATAATAGCTGTGATGGTTAAGTTGTGTGTCATCTTGGCTGGGCCATGATTCTCAGTGGTATGGCAATTATGATGTAGTTTGGCAGCTGTGTAACGATGTAATCGTCTCCATAATAAGATCTGATATAACATAATCACTTCCATGATGAAATCTGTTATGAACAGCCGATCAGTTGAAAGGGATTTGCCTTGGGGGTGTAGCCTGCATCCAATAGAGGTAGACTTTCTGGTAAAACTTGCTGGCTTTTGCTTGCTCTGGATCCTGCAGTTGGTCCCTGTTCATCTGAACTCAGGTCCTTGGGACTTAAATTAGCAGTTACCTACTGATCTTAGAATTCTTTGGTCTCTGTAGCCTGTGAGCCAGAGGCCTGCTGTCTGACCTGCTGTTCTTGGGTTCACCAGCCCCTTCAGCTATGCGAATCAGGAGAAGCCTCCAGCCTGACCCAGGAACTTGGGACTTTCCAGCCTCTACAACCACAACTGTGTGAGCCATTTCCTTGATATAAATCTCTATGTATATTTATATACTTCACTGGTTTTGCTTCTCTAGAGAACACAGCCTAAGCCCATAAGACTCAGATGAGAAAATAGGAAACTTAAAAAATTTCTCTAAATCGAACTTAGTTTCAAATCCCTATTCCTGTTGTTAAAAGATACAAATTATCAGGCATCAGAATGGCATAGAACTAGAAGTGGCATAGCTAGAAGTGAGCTAGAAGACAATGACAAATGCTTTCAAAATTCTAGGAGAAATACATATCAATCTAGAATTCCATATTATATTAAAATAATAATCAAATGTGAAAGTAGAATAATGACATTTTCAGACATACAAACTCTTAAAGAATTACCTCCTTTGCAATTTTTCCAGAAAGCTATTGGGTGTGTACTCCAGCAAATGAGATTGCAAATCAAGAAGTAGGAGAACACCAGAGAGAGGCAAAGGGAATTCCCAGGATGATGGAGGAAGGAAGTCCCAGGATTGCAACTGACTATTAGGTCTGAAGAGCACCAGTGGATATTTTAGCAGAGCATTGAAGGCTCTAGTCATTATGTCTCCAAGAAAAAACTGAAACTGGTAGATTATTTGATTCATCCGATGGCATTAAGATGATCCATATCTTCCATTGCAGGAAGCTGATATATAAGGTATAAAATAAAATAGAAAGATAAAAAATCACAGCATATTAATATTATATAGAATAAGAAATCAAGAGGGAAAAAGAAACAATGAAATTGGTAGGTAGCCTCTGGAGAGTGAGAGGAGCCCTGGTGGCGCAGTGGTTAAGAGCTCAGCTGCTAACCAAAAGGTCAGCAGTTTGAATCCACCAGTCACTCGTTGCAAATTCTACGGGGCAGTTCTACTCTGTCCTATAGGGTCGCTATGAGTTGGAATTGACTCAATAGCAACGGGTTTGTTTGTTTGTTTTTGAAGAATGATAATCAGGGATGAGAAGTGGTGGTCCCGAGGGCTGGTGATTTTATTTTAAGCTTGTAGTTCTTTTTAAAATTTATGTATATGTATTATTTTGATAAATATTTGATCCAATCATTTGAAATAGCTGATATCTGATAGTTTTAGACTACGAAAATGTCAAATAAAAATTAAATTAAAAAGAATTAAAAGTAATACAATATGCATTAAAATTTACTAATTGTATGCCACTATCCAAATCAAGGATTTTTCATCAAGATAAAGGAAAGAAAAAACAAATTTATAAGCAGTTTGGTATAACTCAGCAGAAAAGAACACTTCAGTTATATCATGTCTGCTTTTCTAGTGTTTTGTATGCCTGTGTGTCAACTTGTTTTTCCATGAAAATGTTGCATCTCTTTTCTTTAAAATTCAGCCATGGTTGTGGTTTCTTTCTTGATAAATGCGTACTTGAAAATCATGCCAAAACACATATATGTCTTTTTTTCCTTCTTGGGAATCTCTTGGTGCCTATGCTTTCTATCTATCCATCCAACAACCCACCCACCCACCCACCCTCCCACCCGCCTGCCCGCCCGTCCGTCCGTCCATCCATCCATCCATCATCCATCTACCTACCTACCTACCCACCTACCTACTTGCCTACCTACCCACCTACCTATCTACCCATCTACCTATCTACCTGTCTACCTGTCTATCTGTCTAATCTGTCTATCTACCTATCTACCTGTCTACCTGTCTACCTGTCTATCTACCTATCTATCTATCTATCTATCTATCTATCTATCTATCTATCTATCTATCTATCTATCTATCATCTAATCATCTGTCTACCTATGTATCTATCTGTCTGTCCATCTATCTATCATCTATCTACCTATCTACCTACCTATCTATCATCTATCTATCTAATCATCTATCTTCAATCATCCCTCTACCATCTATCTATCATCTCTATTTTCTGAGTCCTTTTCTACCAACAATTTTGCTTTGTTTCATATACCCTGGGAGAGGTTGGACAGGACACAACACTGTCCTAGAGTTAGGAGAGATGCCATGGTCCATTGCGCAATGTTGGTTCAGAACTTTGGTCAGCAGACACATACTCATTACCATGGGAATTGCTTCCAGGTCCTCTGGGTGAACCAAGATCAACCATGTTTGCTTTGCAAGATGTGTCCCCTTCACTACAACTGATTTTGCCAGAGGTTATGCTTTACCCAAGATGGGCCAATCAAGTGCCCTTCTCCAGGAATTTGGATTTGAACCTCAGGGCCAGGCAGTTATTTTCTTTGTGGAGGTGCAACATGGTGCCTCAGGAGCTGTAGTTTACACATTCTGTCCAATGGGCTGAGGATCAGGAAGTGCCTGTTTGCAGAGAAAAGACAGTGAAGTAGATGCATGGCAATGATCAGAGATGAGAAATGGCATCAAAATCGTGATGACTTCCCTGTTTCACCTTCCAGTTCTTTCTTGTGAAAGGCTGCATTCTTCTTTGGTTCTGCAAGACAGATTAATGACCTTAAAAATAACTACTCTCGCCCCACTCTCCCCACCCCCCCTTTTTTTTGGTTAAGTTAGAAGCACTGGACTTCAGTTACTTGCAATCATGAGAATATAATTGTTATTGTTGGGTGCTATAGAGTCGATTCTGACTCATAGTGACCCCATGTGTCAGAAAAGAACTGCTCCATAATGTTTTCTTGGCTGTAATCTTTACTGAAGCAGAACACCAGGTCTTTCTCCCACAGAGCCACTGGGCAGGTTTGAAGCTCCAACCTTTTTGTTAGCAGCTGAGAGCTTAATTGTTGCATCAGCAGGGCCCTTAGAATATTGAGTACTTGTTAATTTATATAATTCAACAACACACTGGACTGTTTATGTTTTCAGGGTCTAGGGACCATGAGAACCAGAAGTCCTAGACAATGGAGAAGTCGGGATGGTACTTGGAGGGATTCTGTGTGGGTGAATTACAGTGCATCTAGTGAATGTGATAAGGAACTCCCCTACCTCACAAGTTTCAAGGGAGAGAGCCTGACTAGGCTAGCTAAATATTATCTCCCTTTAAGTTTTGATATTAATATTTGAAATATAGCCTAAATGAGTTTAGCTGGTGTTTGACTGTGGCAAAGCGGGCACTTTTATTGGTTAAGTTTTCTTTCTGGTTTTCATTGTGTGCAGTGTGGAATTCATTTTAGGAAGTTTGTGTCTCTATTAATTTTTTCTCATGCTCTCTATTTTTCTTTCTTCTTTCTGCTTTGTCTGACCTGATATGATGTCATTTGGGCTGTATTAAACATATATATATATACATAAAGAGTGAACATTATACATTTCATCCCAAAATGCTATTTCTCAGTCTATAATTAATCTCTGCCAATGTATTTTCTGGGTTCCTAAAGGACTCTGGTACAGATGTACCCTCTCCCCCTCCTCTCTTTCACCTTGAATTCAGCACTAAAAAATGTAAGAGATGTTAATAAGGCAGGAGATGCTTTATGCCACAGGGTATAGATGATACTATTGGAAATGAGGAATATTCTTCCTGAATGTTGTCAATTTGTTACTTTTCTGAGTCCACTGGTGGCAGCTCAGTGTGGGGCCCCGTTATCTCCCAGCCCAAGCAGCTGGCTTTGGGCATGAGTCTGGACTAGGAGAGATTGCTTTGTGGCCCCAGTGGGGTATTTCACAATTTTCTTTTCCTTGAGAAACTTTAAAAAGCCATCCAGGCTCCACTAGCTGTGTACTTCATTTAGAGCTTCTGCCACGTGACTCAGCTTAGGAATTGCAGTGGCCAGTTTCCCTGCTGTGGAGATGGGGGAAATGGATCACCCTGCTGTGGTTGCATTTGGGACACAGAGGGCAGTCAGAATCAGGTCAGTTTGGCTCAACAAAATCTTATTTACACCTACTGTGTGCTGAGCAATTGTGCTAGGCCTGGGGGTGTAGAGACCAATAAGAGGTTGTCTATGCCCTCAATGAGCTCACAGTTTAGTGTTGAAGATGGGAAAAAAACTCAAATAATTAATGTATAATGGATAAAGTGTAGGTAGAGAAGGAAATACAGGGGCAGGAGGAGGTGGCATCTAGAGCTGATTGGTGTGGAAGGGCGAGGGGTGAACCATGGTGGGAGGTGATCACCTAATCTGAGTCTCAAAGAACAAGTTGGAGCCATCAGGAGTAAAAGTGAGGAAGAGCATTGGAGGCACAGGAAACAGCATGAACAAAATACAGAAGTGTGAAACCTAGTGATTTGTTTGGGAGACAAATAGACTATTAACGAGAGAAAGGATAGGTAAAAGATAAGACTGGAGTGGCAAGCAGAGGTCAGGTCCTTGTGTGTCATGTTGTGATGGTTAATGTTATTTGCCAACTTGGCTAGGGTGTGATTCTCAGTGGTTTGGCAGACACTATAATCATCTTCTATTTTGTGATGTGTTGAGATCAGCCAATCAATTGGAAGGGGAGTTCCCTTGGATATGTGGCCTGCATCCAGTATATAAATGAATGTTCTGGCAAAGCTCTCTCTTTCTTTTTTTCTCTTTATCTTGACCTTGCCATCTTCTCCTTGTCTGACTTTCAGTTCCTGTAACATAAACCAGGAGAGGTGTCCAGCCTGTTGCCTGCCCTGAGGATTTTGGGTTTGTCAGCCCCTGTAACTACATGAGCTAGCAGAGGTCTTCAGCCTATCATCTGACCCACGGATTTGGGACTTGCCAGCCCCAACAATTGCATGAGCCATTTCCTCACAACTTCATGAGCCATTCATTTCCTTGAAGTAAATTTCTCTCTGTATATATCTATACAAGCGTCACTGGTTTTCTTCCTCTACTTCTAGAGAACCCAGACTAAGATGCATGGTGTGTGTCTGTGTGTCTGTGTGTCTGTGTCTGTGTGTTTGTGTCTGCGTAGGTTTGGGCTTTTTTCCTGTAGGTGCTGGGGAACCATCAAGTAAGTATGTGCATTGCACAGACTGAGTAGTTGTACCTGAGGAGCAACCCACGGGGTGAGTCTCAGGCCCAGGGGCCCTGGGAAGGGTCTGGTGGTGAACGCAGAAGTGAAGGGCTGGCAGGAGGGGAGATGGACACCTTCTGGTGCTCAGTGTTTGAGGTGCCAGGTTGGCAGGCAGGCAAGGAAGAACTTAGGGGAAGGGGGAATAAAGGGGAGAGTGGCCCAGCTATGAGGTTAGAAAGGCAGGCAAAGGCCGGATCATGCAGGGCCTTTAAATCTTGGAAGGCATTTGGAGTTCATTCTAGGCACGGCGGGACTCATTAAAGGGTTTCAAGTACAAGAAGGACATGCTCTTGGATTTTTATTTCTTAAATTATCTTTATGGTAGCTGCATAGATCATGAGGGCTGTGCATCTGAAGTCTTGCTTTGAGGCCACACTGAAAGAATGAAGCAGGTATTGAGGGTCAGAATAAGTGGTCAGAAGCCAGAAAGTTCATCTCAGCAGCTGGCACCAGGCCCTGTCAGGAGTTGTGACCCCTTCCTCTTCACCTCTTGCTCCTAACCATCCCTACCTTGTTTAGTCAGTTTTAGGCAATTACAAGTTTCCACTTGCAAGTCCATACTCCCTATGCTGGTGGTGACTAATAATAACCTTGCCTGGTTACCAGGCTGCTGATATGGTTCAGGTTTTCTTTTCTTTTTCCCTCTCCTATAGCAATTATCACCAGGCCTATGGGGCATGCCCTGTGGCTGTGTATCTCTCCTCCTTCTTACCCAAGGTGTTGAGTGAGGAAGAAATAATGATATCAACCACCACAAAACCATCACTTACACTTACCTAGTGCTTACTTTGTGCCAAGTATTATTCTAGTGTTTCATCCTATAAACTCTTCTATTCCTCACAGTAAACGTCTATATGTAACACAGTAAATCCATGTGTTTAATACAAAAGTGTGTGTGTGTGTGTGTACATGTGTGTGTGCAGCTTGAACCTAATGAGGCATACCCAAGGTAGAAAAACCTACTCAGTTCTGGAATTAGGCTAGCTGCTACCAGAAGGATAACCTTTAGATATCATGAATACCAGCAGATTTTCCCTTCCTGGAACTGTGGTGCTCCTGGTTGTGACATGGGGCACAGAAAGGGGGAAAAAAAAAAAAAAAAAAGAGCAGCTCAGGAAGAGGGAAGAGCAGATGTTTCCTTGAGGCAGGAAAGAGCTTGGTGTGCTGGAAAAACAGAAAGAATTGGCTGGATCTTGGGGAAAGGGGAATAAAGGAGAGAGTGGCCCAGTATAAGATTAGAAAGGCAGGCAAGGGCTGGATCATGCAGGGCCTTTAAATCTTGGAAGGCATTTGGAGTTTATTCTAGGGACAGTGGGAAATCATTAAAGGGTTTCAGAAGAAGGGCATGCTCTTGGATTTTTATTTCTTAAATTATCTTTATGGCAGCTGTATGGAAAATGGATTGAAGGAGTATGTGAGGGAAGAAAGGAGACCAATAAGGAGACCATAGCATTGATCCAGTCACTAGATAGGGTGTCTTGGGCCAGATGGTGTCAATGGAGGTGAAGAGAAGTAGACAGATTGAAATGTATTTCATAGGTCAACTCAACAAAGCTTGGTTATATGTTGTATGTGGGGGCGATCAAGAAGGCATGCCAGACTTTTGGATTTTTAGTTGGTACCAATTGTATACGTAGAGATCAAGAGAGGAACAGTTTTGTGAAGAAACTCAGGAGTTTAGTATTGAACTTAATCATTTTGAGATGCCTATTTTTTTTTATGGACAGCAGTGGGGGTTTTATGGTACATATGGAAACCCTGATGGCGTAGTGTTTAAGTTCTACGGCTGCTAACCAAAAGGTTGGCAGTTTGAATCTTCCAAGGAGTTTCCAAGGCACTCCTTGGAAGCTCTATGGGGCAGTTCTATTCTGTCCTATAGGGTTGCTATGAGTTAAAATTGACTCGATGGCAATTTTCTTTTTTTTTAATGGTACATACAAATGAAAATAGCAGGCAAACAGTTATATGTACAGATTGTAGTGCTCTGAGGCAAGGCCTGGGTTAGAGATACAAATTTAATAATAACTGGAAAATGGTGAGTATTTAAAGTCATAGCCCTGTGGGAAGGGGAAGGATGTTCACATACAAGGCACAAAGAATCCAAGTTGGATCCCATGACAGTTTACAGAAGGTCTTCCCAGCTACAAGACTAGGGCCCATGTTTCCAGACCTTCCACGTAGCAGGTCCTGAAGATCAGTTACGATGTTGAAATTAGTTAAAAAATTGTGGGGTACCTGGCAAGGGACTTCTCTATTGCAAATAGAGAGATATTTTTAAAAGGATCCTGACTATACCATTTTTATAAGCACCCAGTAAACTAGTTGCAGTTGAGTTGATTCCAACTCATGTTGACCCTGTGTGTCTCAGGGCAGAGCTGTGCTCCATAGGGTTTTCTTTTTCATATAATTTTATTTATTTTTTGTTGCTGCTGAGAATATACACAGCAAAACACACCAGCTCAACAGTTTCTATATGTATGCACCATTTAGTGACATTGATTACATTCTTTGACTTGAGTTACCATTCTCACCTCCCTTTTCTGAGTTGTCCCTCCCCCAATTAACATAAATTCTTCACCCCCTAAGGTCCCTATCTAATCTTTTGAGTTGCTATTGTCAATTTGATCCCACATAGATAGTTCTTAAAAGGCATAATGCTCAAGGCAGACATTTTTTACTAGTTAAGCTAAACTATTGTTTGGTTTTAAGAAGTCTTCTGGGGATATTTTGGTTTAAGATTTAAAGATTATCTCAGGGCAGTAGTTTCAGGAGTTCATTCAACCTTCATTGCTCCAGGAAGTCTGGAGTTCATGAGAATTTGAAAATTTTGTTCTACATTTTCCCCGTTTTGATAAGGATCCTTCTATAGAATCTTTTCATCAAAATGTTCAGTAATAGTAGCTGGCCGCCATCCAGTTCTTCTGGTCTCATGTCAAAAGAGACAGTTGTTCCTGGAGGCATTTAGCCACACATTCCAGATCTTCCTCCTATTCCTGACTCTCCTTCTTCCTGACTCTCCACACATTCCGTATCTTCCTCCTATTCCTGACCTGCTGTGTGGATGGTCTGGAGACACGGGCCCTAGTCTTGTAGCTGGGAAGAACTTCTGTGAACTGTTATGGGATCCAACTTGGATTCCTCCTCTGTTTTCCAGGTGAATAGAGACCAATTGTTGTGCCTTGGATGGCTGCTTGCAAGCTTTTAGGACCCCAGCCACTGCACATCAAACTAGGAGGTAGAACAGAGGCACTAAAGATGTTTTTAGGCCAATTAACTGGAACGTCTATGAGACCATGACCCTAAACCTCCAAGCCAAGAAACCAAACCCAATGAAGTTTTTTTTTTTTTTGGTCAGATTTCTTTTTTTTTTAATAATTTTTATTGTGCTTTCAGTGAAAGTTTACAAATCAAGTCAGTCTCTCACACAAAAACCCGTATACACCCCAATGAAGTTTTTGGATGTACACAATCAACTTCAGTTCAGCAGCTACTCTTTTTTCTTTTTTGTCATTGTTGTAAATATATCTATCACACAACTTTCGCCAATTTAGCTTTTTATAGGTGTACCACTTATTGACACTAACTGTAGTAATGGACTGCCAAAC
Organism: Loxodonta africana; assembly: GCF_030014295.1. Classification (NCBI taxonomy): domain Eukaryota; kingdom Metazoa; phylum Chordata; class Mammalia; order Proboscidea; family Elephantidae; genus Loxodonta; species Loxodonta africana. Next base: position 40,994,610 of record NC_087367.1, on the reverse strand, counting down.
CCTGCCCTTAATCAATGCAATATTTCCATCAGTACTAACCCCTCCCTCCTGCCCCTGGTAACCACTAATAAACTTTGTTTTCTATACATTTGTCTTTTCTTGTCTTTTTATATAAGTGAGGTCATACAATATTTGTCCTTTTGTGAATGACTTATTTCAGTCTGCATAATGTCTTCCAGCTCCAACCATATTGCAGAATGTATCAAGATTTCATTTCTCCTACTGGCTAAGTAGTATCCTATTGTATATATGCACCACATTTTGTTTGTCTATTCATCTGTCAATGGACATTTAGGTTGCTTCCATCTTTTGGCTATCGTGAATAGTGCTGTAATGAACATTGTTGTACAAGTCTCTGCTTTCAAGTCTTTTGGGTATATACTCAGGAGTGGAATTGCTGGGTCATAAGGTAGTTCCATTTTTAGTGTTTTTTAGGAACAGCCACCCTCTTTTCCACAATCGCTGTGCTATTTTGCATCCACACTTCAATGGATAAGCATTCCAGTTTCCCCACATCCTACTTACATTTGTCGTTTTCTTTTTTTTTAATCTTAGCCATCCTATGGGAGTGAAATGGTATCTTGCGGTTTTGATTTGCACCTCTCTGATGGCTAATGATGCTGAGCATCTTTTCATGTATTTGGTGGCCATTTGAATGTCCTCTTTGGTGACATGTCTACTGTGGCCCATTTTATGATCAGGTTGTCTTTTTGTCATAAAGTTGTCAAAGTTTTTGGTTATTAGGTTCTTGTCAGATACTGTATTTTTACACAAATAATGTGCACATTCTGTGTTTGTTTGCTGGCTGTGCCCTCTCCCTGCCAGGCAACCTTCATGAGTGCTGCTATTCCAATCCTCTTCCACATGTTGCTATAAAAACAAATCAGCATAGCGTGCTTATAAGAATGCCTTATGCGGGGGGGAGCGGGGGGGAGGGAGGGCACGGCTGGCAAACAAATGCTGCAGGTGCATGTTATTTGTGTAAAAATACGGTATATGGTTTCCAAAAATATTCTCCCAGTCGACAGCTTGTATTTTCACTTTTTTTGGCAAAGTCTTTTGATGAACAAAAGACTGTTTTTAATTTTTATGAAGTGCCATTTATTTACTTTGTGTTTTGCTGTTTGTGCATTTGTTATTATATTAGATAATGCTAAAATGCTAGGTAATGTTAAAAGCTGGGCCTGGCAGTGTTGTCCCTGCTTATTCTTCTAAGAATTTTATGGTTTTAGTTTGCATATTTAGGTACTTAGTCCATTTCGAATTTTTTTGTGTGTATGATGTGAGGCATGAATCCTGTCTCATTTTTATGTATGTGGAAATTCAATTTTCCCAGCACTGTTTATTGAAGAGGCTCTTCTTTCCCCATCAAATGAACCTAGCACCCTTGTCAAAATCAATTGAGCCTAGATGTGTGGATTTATTTCTGGACTCTCATTTCTATTCCATTGGTCTATGTATCTATTGTTATACCAGTACCAGGCAGCTTTGATTACTGTAGCTGTATTTAAAAAAAAAAAAAATTCATTGGCTTTGAGTTGATTCTGACTCATAGCGACCCTGTAGGACAGAGTAGAACTGCTCCATAGGGTTTCAAAGGAGTAACTGGTAGATTTGAACCACCGACCTTTTGGTTAGCAACCCAGTGCTTAACCACTGCACCACCAGGGCTCCTGTAGCTGTATCCTAATCCCAGTGCCATCGACTCGATTCCGACTCATAGCGACCCTATATAGTATGTTTTAAAATCCGAAAGTGAGAATCCTCCCACTTTGGTCTTCTCTTTCAATATTGCTTTAGCTATTTGGGGCTTCTTGACATTCCATATAAAGTTAAGTATTGGTTTTTCTGTTTCTGTAAAGAATGTTGTTGGAATTTTGATCAGGATTAGGTTGAATCTATAGATCACTTTGGGTTGTATTGACATCTTAACAATAGTAAATCTTTCATGAACATGGAACATCTTTCCATTTATTTAAGTCTTCTTTAATCTTTTTCAGCAGTATTTTATAATTTTCATTGTACAAGTCCTTTATGTCCCTGGTTAGATTTATTCTTGGGTATTTTATTCTCTTAGAAGCTATCGTAAATGAAATTATTTCCCTAGTTTCCCTTTCAGATATCTCATCGCTGGTGTATTGAAACCAAATTGATTTTTGTTTGTTGACCTCTTACTGTGCAACTTTGCTAAATTCCTCTATTAGCTCTAAAAGTTATCTTGTGGAATTTTTGGGATTTCATAGGATATTCAATTACTGACTTTTCAGAAGTAAATCACTAGGCCCGTCTTCCTACCCACCAGTGGGTGGACTCCAACCTTCAACATTTCAGTTAACGGCAAAGGACATTAACATTTTGCACTAGCCAGGGACTACATTTATAAATATAACATATGTTTACTATAAAAAAAAAAATCCAGAAAATCAAAATATATTATAAAAGACAGTGAAAAAACTACCCTATACTGGACACTTTATATTCTCTCAGTCTCAGTCCGTATTACAGCTTCAGCAACGGCAAATGCTTTCAAGCAGGTTTTGACCTCCTCCCACTGACAGTAGCCTTGGTTCAGGCCTGTGCAGAGTGTCTCTTGCTTCTTGCTCTGGTGCTTCTCTGATACCGTGTTGTGGCATGCCTCTGGGAGACTGCTTGGCACTCACACATTCACAACCTAGAAGTGTGGCAATCCTCAACCAATGGTGATGGAATCTGATAAATACTTCTTCATGCTGGTCCTAGGTTGGACAATTCTGAGACACTTTCTGTACATTTCCACAGGAGAACCTGGCGGAAAGGAGCACCAAGTACCCACAGCCACATCCAACTCCAAAGGGGGAGGGAGGAAACCAAACCAAACCAAAACCGTTGCCATCGAGTTGATTCCAACTCATAGTGACAGAGTAGAAGTGCCTCATAGGGTTTCCAAGGAGTGGCTGGTGGGTTTGCACTGCCAACCTTTTGGTTAGCAGCTGAGCTCTTAACCACTGCACCACCAGGGCTCTCATCCAACTCCATAAAAAAAAAAAAAACTCCATAGTATCCTTATATTTACTTTCTCTCCTTACTTTTTTTCTCTCCTTGGTCCCTCATTCCCGGTCTCTGGAAATCACTTCCCAAATAAAATGTCTGCTCTCCACCATTGTCTCAACAAACCTAGGCTGACACACCTCCAGCCCTCCACCTATAAATAACGTCAATATTAAATACCATTCCAGAATTTGTTTATGCACCTGTACAGGATGGGCAGAGGTTTATAAGGTTTATAAAGTGATATAATACTTTAAAAATAGTTTTTTTTTCTTTTCAAATAGTCTTTTTCAGGATATCAAATAGTTTTTGATATTGAAAAAATCAAATAGTTTTTTTTTTCGGGATACCAAAAGGAGATCATTAAGGAACTAAGTGAGGTGACTGAGACTTCGGGGGCAAAATTTAAGGAGGCATGTGCAGGGTCAGTCTCTTTTGCATCACCCTAGTCTTATCCTTGAGGAAATCAGTGGAATGTTTTGATTATTACAACCCCAAAATCTTGTCCAGGGAGAGGGCACAATGCCTGCTGTGTAGCGGAGTCCTTTAGGGGCAGGCCATTCTCATCCTTGTACCACATTATGTGGGTGAATGAAAGCAGCACAGACTCTAAGCCTCATTGATCACAGACTTTGGGGTCAGATGAGCTGGGCTCAAATCCTGGATCTGCTATTTACTGGGGATGTGGCCTTGTGCACCTATGTGAGAATTCATCTGCTGGAGAGTGGTGGGCAAAGCATGCCACTTTGTTAGGAGAGGAGTCTGCTCCTCTGCAGGCTTGGTTGTGGTCCTTATTCACGAGATGGGTGCTTTGGTCCCAGGTCCCCTTGTTATTGGAACCTCAATGACTATGTATGACTGGGGCCTTAAGTTGGGCATATTCCCACTTCATCATTCTGACACTAGCCACTCACATGGCACTTTCTCTCTCAGACCCTCACCACCCAGAGTTGGATCTCCACAGGGACAGTGAGAATCACTTCTGTCCTGGGAAATTGGAAGAAAGTATAGTAAAGGAGAAGACCACTAGGTACATTTCAATTTAAAAAAAAAGGTTATCAAGGACCTATTACGTACATAGCACTGTGCTGAGCTGCAGAGGACATAAGAATGAAGGTGTAGTTAAGGTAATATATACCCTTTTTAGTTCTGGTGTGGGCTCTGATTGCTCTGGCTGTTGGGGTGTTCTGTGGAGGTGGCAGGGTAGGGATTTTGTCCCTTATTGAGAGTTGTTTGGTTGCTGAACTCAAGGACATTTTTAGAACTAGAGGTACAGCAGAAGGAGTAGAACAAACCCGTTGCCGTCAAGTTGATTCCGACTCATAGCGGCCCTATAGGACGGAATGGAACTGCCCCGTAGAGTTTCCAAGAGGCACCTGGTGGATTCTAACTGCTGACCTTTAGGTTAGCAGCTGTAGCCCTTAACCATTATGCCTCCAGGGTTTCCAGAAGGAGTAGGGAGGAGGTAAACTAAAGAAAGGAGTCTGAATGGGGCAACAACAATAATAGTAGGATGAAAGGCAGATACCCAAGCCAGGAAGTCAGATTGGTGGTAGATGAGAGTGGGAGGGTGAGTCAAGAAAATAAGTGAGAAAAGAGTCGTGGGTGAATACTTGGGACAGAAGCTGTCCTCTAGAGCTGGCTTTTAGTTTCATGGCATGGTTTGTGGCAGAGCAACAGGGCAGATACCTGTCACCAAATGTAGGCATCATTGTCTTGCTGCCTTCCGCAGCCTTGAATGTCCTCAAGGTGGAATGACTGCATTTTCTAGGGACACAGAAACCCTGAAGTTGGAGAGAGCAGCCAAACTGCTCAGAGGCAAAGATAGAGCTGGGCTTAGAACCTACCCTGGAGTGGTTCTTAGAATGTATTCCCTGAGGAGCAGCATCACCATCACCTAGAATTTTGATAGAAATGCCAATTCTTGGCCCTCACCCCAGATCTACTGAATCAAGAACTTTGAGGTGATGCCCAGCAATCTGTGTTTTAACAATCCCTCCAGAAGATTCTGATGCCTACTAAAGTTTGAGAATCACTGTTCTAAAGAAGCTTCCATTATATCTTATTATGTATATGAGAAAATATTGGGAAAAAAATTTACTTCAAAAATTTGGAGAATTTTGAAAAAAAATTTGCTCTCAGTGTATATAGTATCAACATTTAGTCTGCTACATTTGGGTGTAGGGTGAGCCAGGGGACTCATTTTTCCCTAAGAATAACCTCTTGTACCTTCTCATATTATTTCCCATAAGGAACAATATAAACCTGGGTAAAAGAAAAAAACAAAACAAACCATACTAAAAACAAAGAACACCTTCCAATTTAAAAGATGAAGAAGATGCCACAAATCTCCCAGTTCCTCTTTTATAGAATGAGTTCAATAAAAGCAAGAGCAATTTTGTGTGTATGTGTATTTTTTAAGCCAGATAGAATGCTGGTATTATTTTTGCTAATTCAGCAACATTTCCAGGGAGACCCAGACACTATAGCATTTAAAAATAATGCAACCTTGCTCCTGATGCAAGTGGCAAGAGCAAGAGGTCTCCACAGGGCTTTGCTAAAGGGAAAAAAAAAAAAAAAAAAAGAAATTAAAAACCATCCACTAATGTGCTGGCAAGTAATGAAATAAGAATCTGACACTTGGTGCATTGAAATGCAAACAAGATGTCCCTGAGTTACCCTGGCAATTCATCATAAAGGCTGGTGCATTTCTGCTTATTATACATGAGGTGCAGTGAATTATTACCCGGCTGGCCATTTTAACAAAGTTTTCAAACTATGTACATGATAAGGTCAAAAAGAGATTTATATATGTTTATGTGTGTGTGCACTCATGCTACAGCATGGACATAGAAGTGTATGTTTTTCTGCCTGTGAATACATACAGCCAAAATGCCTGGATTAGAAATGAGAAATTCAGGTGATTTAAAAAAAGTATAAATAATGTGCAGAAATATCCATAGATAAAATGGAACCTAGAATCAGGGAGCACCCACCTGATAGGTTTTGGGAAATGTTACAGGCAGAGTTTTGGTGGGTTAAGATGATCTTGGAAACCTACTGCTGGATGTGCTGCATCATACCTAAAGAAAGAGCTGAAAAGAAAGGGATGAAGTGAGATTGAAAAACGAAAACCAAAGCCTGGTAGGTGATCAGCTAATACTTGGGCTTTTAGAAAAATGCTTGGGACATGTGTGTATCTAAATGAATATGTGTCAATCCATTATTTCTCCTCAGTGGAAAGACAATTTTTTTTTTAAATTGTGCTTTAGGTGAAAGTTTACAGCACAAATTAATTTCTCATTCAAAAATTCATACACAAATTGTTTTGTAACACTGGCTGCAATACCCACATTGTGTCAACACCCTCCCTCATTCCTTTTCCACCTAGGGTTCCCCGTGTCCATTTGTCCAGTTTTTCTGTCCCTTCCTGCCTTCTTGCCTTTGCTTTTGAGCAGGTGTTGCCCATTTGGTCTCATATATTCGATTGAACTAAGAAGCATATTCCTCACGTGTGTTGTTTGTTTTATAGGCCAGTGTAATCTTTGGCAGAAAGGTGGACTTTAGGAGTGGCTTCAGTTCTGAGTTAGCAGGGTATTTGGAGGCCATGGTTTTGGGGGTTCCTCCAGTTTCTGTCAGACCAGTAAGTCTGGTCTATTTTTTTGTTAACTTGAATTTTTTTCTACTTTTTTATCTTGCTCTGTTTGGGACCCTCTGTTGTGATCCCTGTCAGAGCCTTTGGTGGTGGTAGCTGGACACCATCTAGTTCTTCTGGGCTTAGGCTGGTGGAGGCTGTGGCTCATGTGGTCCATTAGTTCTTTGGACTAATATTTTCCTTGTATCTTTGGTTTTCTTCATTCACCTTTCCTCTGGACAGGATGGGACCAATAGATGTTTCTTAAATGGCTGCTCGCAAGCCCTTAAGGGCCCAGATGCTTTACAACCATTAACATTAAAAAATGTTTTACAACCACCGAAGTAGGTTGTAAAACATTTTTTCTTATGAACTATGTTATGCCAATTGGCCTAGATGTTCCCCGAGACCATGGTCCCCAGCATTCAGCTTCAGTAACTTGGTCCCTCAGGGTGTTTGGGTGTGTCTAGGAAGCTTCTATGACTTTACCTTGGTCAAGTTGTGCTGACTTCCCCTATACCGTGTGTTGTCTTATCCTTCAACAAAGTTAACACTTGCCTACTATCTAGTTAGTAATTTCCTCTCCCCATACCTTTCCTCCCCCATAACCATCAAAGATTTTTTTTTTTCTGTGTGTAAACCTTTCCTTGGGTTTTTAAAATAGTGGTCTCATACAATATTTGCCCTTTTCTTATTGACTTATTTCACTCAGCATAATGCCTCCCAGACTCATCCAGGTTGTGAGATATTTCACAGATTCATCATTGTTCTTTATAATTGTGTAGTATTCCATCGTGTGTATGTTTATCTACTCTTCTATTGATAGGCACTTAAATCGTTTCCATTTTTTTGCTATTGTGAATAATGCTGCAGGGAACATGGGTGTGCATATGTCTATTTGTGTGACAGCTTTTACTTCTCTAGGATAATTCTTAGTAGTGGGATTGCTTGGTCATATGATATTTCTCTTTCTAGCTTTATAAGGAGGTGCCATATCATTTTCCAATCTCCCATCAACCTCTCCAACATTCGTTGTTTTCTGTTTTTTTTAATTTGTGCCAGTAATGCTGGGGTGAGACTGTATGTCATTGCAGTTTTGATTTGCGTTTCTCTAATGGCTAATAAGATCCCTGGTGGCACAATGGTTAAGAACTGGGCTGCTAACCAAAAGCTCAGCAGTTTGAATCCACCAGGTGCTCCTTGGAAACCCTCCCTATGGGGGCAGTTCTACTCTGTTCTATAGGGTCGCTATGAGTCAAAACTGACTTAACGGTACATAATAACAAAAACAACAATGGCTAATGATCGCGAGCATTTCCTCATATGCCTGTTATCCACCTGAATATCTTCGTTGGTGAAGTGTCTGCTCATATCCTTTGCCCGTTTTTTGAATGGATTATTTGGTTTTTGTTGTTGAGGTGTTGAAATATTCTATATGTTTCAGAGATTAGGCCTTTGTTGGATACGTCGTAGCCAAAAAATTTTTCTTAGTCTGTAGGCTTTTTACTCTTTTGGTGAAGTATTTTGATGACCATAAAGTATTTAATTTTTAGGAGCTCCCAGTTATCTAGTTTATCTTCTGGTGTTTGTGAATTGTTAGTTATAGTTTGTATAGTATTTATGCCCTGTTTTAGGGCCTCTAGCATTGTCTCTATTTTTTCTTCCATGATCTTTGTCATTTTAGGTTTTATATTTAGGTCTTTGATCCATTTTAAGTTAGTTTTTGTGTATGGTGTGAAGTGTGGGTCCTGTTTCTTTTCTTTTTTTTTTTACAGATGGACATCAGGTTTTCCCAGCACCATTTGTTAAAAAAATTGTCTTTTCCACATTGGTCCCTTGTCAAAGATCAGCTGACCATAGGTGGATGGATTTATGTCTGGGTTCTGAAATCTGTTCCATTGGTCAATGTGTCTGTTGTTGTACCAGTAGCAGACTGTTTTGACTACTGTGACTGTACAGTCGATTCTGAGGTCAGATAGCATGAGGCCTCCTACTTTGTTCTTTTTCTTCAATAATGCTTTCCTTATCCAGGGTCTTTTTCCTTCCCATATAAAGTTGATTAGTTTTTCTATCTCATTAAAGATACTGGCTCTTTATATTTGGACTGGGATTGTGTTATGTCCGTAGATCACTTTGGGTAGAATTGACAATTTCACAAAAGTTAGGTCTTCCTATCCATGAGCATGGTATGTTTTTCCATTTACACAGGTCCCTTTTGGTTTCTTGCAATAGTGTTTTGTAGTTTTCCTTGTACAAGTCTTTTACATCCCTGGTTAGATTTATTCCTAAGTATTTTAACTTTTTAGGGTCTATTTTAAATGGTATTGTTTTCCTGATTTCCTTTCCAAAGTTCTTTTTGTTGGTGTATAGGAATCCAACTGATTTTTACTTCCTGCTACTGTGCTGAATCTTCCTGTTAGTTCCGGTAGTTTTCTTGTGGATTCTTTGGGGTTCGAAAGACAACTTTTTGTTGGTAGGAGCCTGAAGGAAACAAACCAATGAATGCTTTGAGTCTTTTGATTATCTTATATTTTTGGGCAACAAAACCTGAAACTTTAATATATTTGTGTGAGTTTGTGTGCGTTTGTGTGTAAGGTTAAAGCTGAGGTTGGAGGAGTGAGTCTGGCATAAATACACAGTAAGACAAGAAGATAGGTTAATGAGAGGATTCCAGAAGGGGGAGCAGAAATAAAACTTTATAGTTATTACTCATTTAGTCATTACAACAACCCTTAAGGGTTGTAGTACTGTTAGCATCATGGCACAGATGCAAAAATCGAGGCTCAGGGAGATTAAGTGAAACACCCAAACACCCGCTGGTGGATCTGGTTTGAACTCAGTGTCTTCAAAGCCTTTGCACCTCTAAGGAGGGAAGGATAGGAGGAGTAATAGCCCTGTGGGGTGTGAAGGAAATCCAGGTGGGTGGACTGGGATTTAAGACACTCCCTCTGGTCACAGTGGGAGTGAAACAGAAGATGGTGGAAGTTAGGAGGTGGGTGAGGGGATCGCAGCGATTTCCTTGTGAAAAATTTCCAGTTACATCTTCTAAACCAATTTCATTACAGGATCTGGCACAAGGTTGGCACATAAGTGGGATAAATAAATGGAGATTCAAATGTAATACACACAGAGAAATATCTGGAAGAGTATAACAACCTACTTCTAATAATAGTTATTACTGGGGAGTGAGATTGTGGGTAGGAGAAAGCAGGAGGCTTTACTTATTAGTTATATGTCTCAGTTTTATTTAAAAATACATTTTGTTATGGAAAGTTTCAGATATATACAGAAAGAGGGTAATATAGTAAAAATAAAACAGAGAAAATATTTTTAACCAGGCACAGGCTCAACAATTATCAACTCATGGCCAGTTTTGTTTCATTTTACTCCACAACTGAGCACATCCCTTATCCTTCACTTTATTTTGAAACAACTTCCAGACATAATAGCATTTTATCATTAATGTTTTTACTTAAAAAAGAAATAAAATCATGTTTGAACATAAAATATAAAAGAGAAGTTAATTTGAAATCTATGATAATTCAAATAGATTTGGAGTTTCCATTGTTGAGTTAATTTTTTCTAAAGCAGTGGTTTACTACTGATCACTGGAATTTCCTGGGAAGCTTTTTAAATATGGAGATTCCAGAGGCAACCAGGTCTCAATCAAAATCTTCGTGGTGGGTGCAGGGAATCTCTGTGATTAAAAAGCTTCACATATGATTCTGATGATGATCCAAGTTTGGGAACTGTTGGTCTACTTAAAATAAACTGTTTCAAGTACCTTCAAGCACTTTGGAAAGATTTAATGCTATATGAGCAGTTGATATGCTAATCAAAAATTTGCCTTGTCTACTCATTAAATTATGTTCCCTAAGGACTACTCTGAATCCCTTGAATTAAAGGAATACTTGAATCTAGTTAACCTAGTTCTGATTAGTATATTGCTTTAAAACAGAAAAACACATTCCCTTAAAAATATTCTACAATTCATACAGATTATGTAGTACTGGTATTTGCTGCAATTAGTGAAAAAATATGCTTAATTTTTGCCAGCAGAGTCCCTAATTTTAAGACGAGAAAATGGAATGTCAAAGCAATGAAGCAACTTGCCTTGGGATATAAAAAAAAAATTTTTTTTTTTTTTTTTATATCCCAAGGCAAGTTGCTTCATTGCTTTGACATTCCATTTTTTGCCTTGGGATATACAGCTGGTTAATTGCTGATCTAGGACAAATGCAACAACCTGCACAATGGTAGGCACTGGAAGACCAATGACACATAATATGCTCATTCCCTATACTTGTCCTTTTGGTTACTAACTGAAAGATTGGCTGTTCGAAGCCACCCAGCAGTGCCTCAGAAGAAAGCCCTGGTGATCTGCTCCCATTACGATTACAGCCAATTAAGCCCTAAGGAGCTCAGCTCTAGTCTGTAACACATGAGGTAGCCCTGTGCCAAAACTGACTCAACAGCAACAGATTCGTTTTTTTCTTTTTAACTTGTCCCTGGGTGGTGCAAATGGTTCATGTACTTGGCTGCCTACCAAAATGTTGGAGGTTCGAGACTACCCAGAGGTGCCTTGGAAGAAAAACCTGGTGATCAACTTCTGAAAAATCATCTATTAAAAACCCTGTGGAGCACAGTTCTACTCTGACACATATTGGGTCTCTATAAGGGGGAGCTGACTCCACAGCAACCAATAAGTTAGTTGTACAGGTAACCCCTGACTTACGATGTATTTGAGTTATGACGAACTGCATTTATGATGACCCTCCTTTTTTTGGTACATCTTATCATTGGTAATATGTACTATATACAATGTTGCAGCACGTAATTTGCCGATGTTATCATTCTCAGGTGTAATGTTTCCAGCCCCCAAAGACAAATAAAGATTGGATTTATAAAGATAGTAATTACAAAAGGCAACAATAATGAAAACTAAAAAAAAAAAATAAAGTATTTGACTTCAGTCAGAAATGACTTACAACGAGGTAGTCATTGGAAGAGAACCCATTATAAGTCAGATAGTGCCTGTACTTAGGGGATAGTGAGGGAGAGAGAAGGGTGGCCATGACTCTCAGTCTCAAGACAGACTCAAGACACCTGCAGCATGTAAACAGATACTTGTACCCCATTGTTCATTGCAGCACTATTCACAGTAGACAAAAGGTAGAAACAACCTAAATGCCCATGAACAGATGAATGGATAAATAAGAGGTAGGATTTCCATACAATGGAATACTACTCATCCATAAAGAGAAATGAAGTCTTGATACATGCCACAACATGGATGAACCCTGAAAACATTATGCTGAGTGAAGTAAGTCAATCATAAAAGTATAAATACTATATGACTTCACTGTATGAAAGAGGTAAATTTTGAAAAACCAAAGTTTACTAGTGGTTACCAGGGGTGAAAGGGAGGGAGCAGAGGGAGTTATTGTTTAGGGTACAGAGATTATGTTAATGGTGGTGGAATAATCTGGAAAAGGATAATGAAGAATGTGATCAACGTCACTGAGTTATATAAGTAAAAATTGTGTAATTGGCAAAATTTTTTTTTAATGTATATTGGTATCACAATTAAAAAAAAAGACACCTGCAGCTTAAAGGGATGACAACAGAAGCAGTGGGTTGATCTCAGTATACAAACTCAAGTGCCTAGAAATAAAACTGTCTTAAGTGTTACAGAATAGAACTTAATTTCTATTCTGAGCTCTGACTTTGATGAACAGTGGACACTTAACTTCAATATAAATAATCTCGGTTAGTGCAGGATTTTCTTTCCCTTCCCATTCTGTGGGGTTCGATTGAGTTCTGGCGGAATCAGAATGCCAAGACATTGGAGGATGAGGAGGTCACACTGTCATTCATTGTCCGCTTTGGCATCAGCTGAATGCCTCATTTCCATCCGGTCCTTGAAGATCGGGCCATATAGATTGCAGTTGTGTCTCCTTATCCTAACCACAAACGTTATTCAAATCTGAATCTTTCTTAGCTACTCCCACAATCCTCTTGTTTGTCCCTGGACAGCTGGCTGCTCCAAGCACTATGCTGGGAAGCCCAGGGACACTGGAACACAGGCTCCGGGCCTGTCTTCTAGGAACCTCACTATTATGGATTGAATTGGATCCCCCAAAAAGATATGTTGACATCCTAACCCCTGTACTGGTGAACGTGACCTTGTTTGGAAATAGTGTTTTTCTTTTGTTGTCTGTTAATAAGGTAATACTGGAGTAGAGTGGGTTCTAATCTTTTCTGAGTGGTGTCTTATGAAAGGAGAGAACACACACAGACACAGAGTTACACACAGGGGGAAGACTCTGTGTTGAGGATCCATCTACAGGCCAAGGAATGCCAAACAACTGCCCGGGGCTACAGAAACTGAAAAAATAAGGAAGGATCTTCCTTTCCTCTAGAAACAACAGAGAGAGAGAGAGAGAGAGAGAGAGAGAGAGAATAGACCTGCCAATGCCCTGAATTTGGACTTCTAGCCTTCAGAAATCTGAGACAATAAATTTCTCTTCTTTAAAGCCACCTACTTTGTGGTATTTTGTTATTGCAGCCCTTGGAAACTGAGAGTCATTTTTATTTTGCTTTTCTCACACTATGCTGGACTTTGGGGAGTTCCATGAGTTTTTCCAAGTCCTGAGCTCCACTTGGAAATTGAACACAGAATCTTCTTACTCTTGGATCCCCAAATCTATCTGGGAATTCTCTTATCCACCCTGCCTCGAAAGACTTGGCTTGGTATGTATATAATTGTGTGTGTGTGGCAGAGAAGAGGTGGAAGAGTAAGTGCCACAAGAATTCCTTTCAGGGAACCACCAGAGTCCAAGTTTCTTCCTTCTCATTTAGTGACTGCAATATTGTTTTTTAAAACCAGTTCAACTTTTTTTTTTTTAATATAACAGAATGTATACTTAATCTGTTTTCCAAAACATTTTTTCAGTACATTCATTTGTTTTGTTGTTACCTAAATGATGAAAAAGACCATGTGGTAGTTCAGATGAACTATTAAGGCATTCCTAAACGTAAGCTTAACTGCCCTTGTAACGAAAAAAAAAAAAATTTTGTGATTTAGGTGAAAGTTTTCAGAGCAAATTAGTTTTTCATTTAAACAGTTAATACACAAATCGTTTTGTGAAATTAGTTGCGCATCCCACAATGTGTCAATGCTCTCCCCTTTTCCACCCTGGGCTCCCTGTTTCCATTCATCCAGTTTTTCTGTCCCTTTTTGCCTTCTTGTCTTTGCTTTTGGGCTGGTGTGCCCATTATCGCTATGTGATTGAGCTATGAAGTATGTCCCTCACGTGTGTTATTGTTGCCTCTGTAGACTTGTCTAAACTTTGGCTGAAGGGTGAACCTCAGGAGTGACTTCAGTACTGAGCTAAAAACGTGCCGGGAGCCGCACTACCAGTTTCTCCAGTCTCTGTCAGATCATCAAGCCTGGTTTTTTTTTTTTTTTTTTTGTAAATTTGAGTTTTGTTCTACATTTTTCTGCTACTCTGTCCGAGATCCTTTATTGTGATCCCTGGCAGAGCAGTCAGTGGTGGTAATAGGGAACCATCTAGATGCTCTGGGCTCAGTCTGGTGGAGGTTGTGGTAGTTGTGGTCCATTAGTCCTTTGGGCTAGCATTTCACATGTGTCTTTGGTATTTTTCATTCTCCTTTGCTCTGGACAGGATGGGACAGGATATATCTTAGATGGCTGCTCACAAGCTTTTAAGACCCCAGACGCTACTCACCAAAGTAGGATGTAGAACATTTTCTTTATAAACTATGTTGTGTTAATTGACCTAGATGTCCCCGAAAGCCATGGTTCCCAGCCCTCAGCCCAGTAACTTGGTCCCCCAGAGTGTTTAATATGTCTAGGAAGTTTCTACAACTTTGCCTTGGTCATTTTGTGCTGACTTCCCCTATAATGTGTACAGTCTTTCACTTCACCAAAGTTACCACTTATCTACTATCTAGTTAGTGATTTCTCCTCCTGACCTCTCCCCTCCCTTGTAATCTTCAAAGATTGTTTCTTTCTGTGTGTGAACCTTTTTATGAGTTTTTATACTGGTGGCCTTATACAGTATTTGTCCTTTTGTGATTGACTTATATCATGAATTGAATTGTGTACTCTCAAAATACGTGTCAACTTGGTTAGGCTATGATTCCCAGTATTGTGTGATTGTAATTTTATGTTAAAAAGGATTAAGGTGGGATTGTAACACCCTTACTAAGGTCACATCCCTGATCCAATGTAAAGGGAGTTTCCCTGGAGTGTGGCCTGCACCACCTTACAAGAGATAAAAGGAAAGGGAAGCAAGCAGAGAGGGGGGACATCATACCACCAAGAAAGCAGTGCTGGGAGCAGAGCACGTCCTTTGGACCTGGGGTTCCTGCGCAGAGAAGCTGAGAATCCAGGGGAAGTTTGATGACAAGGGCCTTCCTCCAGAGCCAACAGAGAAAGCCTTCCCCTCTAGCTGATGCTCTGAATTCGGACTTCTAGCCTACTAGACTGTGAGAGAATAAATTTCTCTTTGTTGAAGCTATCCACTTGTGGTATTTCTGTTACAGCAGCACTAGATGACTAAGACAACTTATTTCATTCAGCATAATGCCCTCCAGATTCACTCATGCTGTGAGATGTTTCACAAATTCATCATTGTTCTTTACTGTTGCGTAATATTCCATTGTGTGTATGTACCACAGCTTGTTTATCCATTCATCTGTTGAGGGGCATTTAGGTTGTTTTTATCTTTTTGCTATTGTGAATAATGCTGCAATGAACATGGATGTGCATATGTCTATTGGTGTGATGACTCTTGTGTCTCTAGGATATGTTCCTAGGAATGGGATGGTTGGATCATACGGTATTTCTATTTCTAGCTTCTTAAGAAAGCACCATAACATTTTCCTAAATGGTTGTGCCATTTTGCATTCCCACCAGCAGTGTATAAGAGTTCCAGGCTCCCCGCAGCCTCTGAAACATTTGTTATTTTCTTTTCTTTATTTGTGCCAGTAATGTTGGGGTGAGAGGGTATCTCATTGTAGTTTTGATTTGCATTTCTCTAATGGCTAGTGATCTCAAGCATTTCCTCATGTGTCTGTTAGCTGCCTGAATGTCTTCTTTGGTGAAGTGTCTGTTCATATCCTCTGCCCATTTTTTAATTGGATTATTTGTCTTTCTATTGTAGAGATGTTGGATTTTCCTACAGATTTTAGAGATAAGACCTTTGTTGGCTATGTCACAGCCGAATTTTTTTTCCCAGTCTGTAGGCTCTATTTTTACTCTTTTGGTGAAGTCAGTAACTTTCTTTCTTCCTTTTTTTTTTTTTTTTTGTGGTGTCTTTGCCTGATTTTGGTATCAGGGTTATGCTGGCTTCTTGGAACGAATTCAGAAGTATCTCCTCCTTTTCTATGATCTGAAATCTTTGAGTAGTACTGGTGTAACCTCTTCTCTGAATGTTTGGTAGAATTCTCCAGTGAAGCCATCTGGGCCAGGAGTTTTTTTTGTTCTTTGTTTTTTTTAAATTACCTTTTCAGTCACTTCTCTCGTTATGGGTCTGTTCAGATTTTCAACCTCAGTTTATGTTAGTTTAGGTAGGTAGCGTGTTTCTAGGAATTTGTCCATTTCCACTAGGTTTTCACATTTGTTGGAGAGCAGTTTTTCATAGCACTCTCTTATGATCCTTTTTATTTCAGTTGGGTCTGTTGTAATGTCCCCCTTTTCATTCCTTATTTGTGTCCTCTCCTGTTTTTCTTTTTGTCACTTTGGCAAATTTTGTTGGTCCTTTCAAAGAGCCAACTTTTTTTTTTTTTTTTGGTTCTTTCTACTGTTTCTATTCTCTATTTCATTTGTTTATGCTCTGATCCTTATTATTTCCTTTCTTCTGGTGGCTGTGGGCTCCTTTTGCTGTTCTTTCTAATTGAATTGTAGGGCTGACATTTTGATTTTGTCCCTTTCTTCTTTTTTGACTTGTGCACCTCTTGCTATAAATCGTCCTCTGAGCACTGCCTTTGCTGTGTCCCAAAGGTATTGGTGTGATGTATTTTCATTCTCAATTGATTCTATAAATTTTTTATTTCCATCTTTGATTCCCTCTATAACCTAGTGGTTTTTAAGCAAGGTATTATTCAGCTTCATGTGTTTAACTTTTTTCCTTGCTCTTCCTGTTATTAATTTCTATTTTTTATGGCATTGTGATCAGGGAAGATGCTTTATATTATTTCACTGTTTTGGACTTTGTTGAGGGTTACCTTGTGGCATAAGGTGTGGTCTATTCTGGAGGATATTCCATGTGTGTTGGAAAAGAATGTATGCTTTGCTGCTGTTGCATGGAGTGTTCTATATATGTCTCTGAAGTCAAATTGGTCGATTGTGGCCTTTAGATCTTCTGTATCTTTGTGGAGTTCCTTTCTAGATATTCTATCCTTTACTGAGAGTGGTGTGTTGAAGTCTTCTGCTATTATTGTGGAACTTAATTTCTCTTTTCAGTGCTGTTAGATTTTACGTATTTTGAAGCCCTGTTGTTGGGTGCATAAACATTATGGTAATGTTTTCATGGTGGATTATCCTTTTAATCATTATGTACTATCCTTCCTTGTCTTTTAGGGTGAATTGCCTTAAAGTCTGTTTTATCTGAGATTAGTATTGCCACACCTGTTCCTTTTTGGTAGCTGTTTGCTTGATACATATTTTTTTATCTGATTTTTTGTATATTTATGTCTTTGTGTGTAAGGTGCGTCTCTTGTAGACAGCATATTCATGGGTCTTTTAAAAAAGTATTCTGTCACTCTTTTTTTCTTTATGGGTGCATTTAAGCCATTTACGTTCAGTGTGAGTATCGATAGGTATGAGTTTATTGATGTTATTTTGTAGTGTAGTTGTGGCCATTAGTCCTTTCCATTGTGTCTTTGGTTTTCTTCACTCTTCCTTGCTCCAGATGGGGTAGGATCTGTAGAGTATCTTAGATGGGTGGAACATTTTCTTTAAAAACTATGTTATGCCAGTTGAATTAGATGCCCTGAGACCATGGTCCCCAGTGCTCAGCTCAGTAATTCCGTCCCTCAGGGAGCCTGGATGTGTCTGTGATGCTTCAGTGACTTTGCCTTGATCATATTTTACTGACTTCCCCGGTTGCGTACTGTCTTTCTCTTCCCCAAAGTTACCTCTTATCTACTGTTTAGTTAGTGCTTTTCCCTTCCCATTCTTCCTCTCCCTCATAACCATCAAAGATTGTTTCTTTCTGTGTGTAAATTTTTCATGGATTTTTATAATAGCGGTCTCATACAATATTTATCCTTTTGTGATTGACTTATTTCACTCAGCATAATGACCACCAGATTTATCAGTGTTGTGAGGCGTTTCACAGATTCATCATTCTTCTTTATGTTTCCATAGTATTCCATTGTTTGTATGTACCACAGTTTTTTTATCCACTCACCTGTTGACAGGCACTTAGGTTGTTTCCACATTTTGCTATTGTGAATAATGCTGAAATGAACATGGATGTACATATGTCTATTCATATGACGGCAGTTATTTCTCTAGGATATATTCCTAGGAATGGGATTGCTGGATCGTGTGGTATTTCTACTTCTAGCTTTTTAAGGGGGTGCCATATTGTTTTCCAAAATGGTTGTACCATTTTATATACCCACCAGCAGTGCATAAGAGCTCCAATCTCCCCATAAACTCTCTAACATTCATTATTTTTCTTTTTTTTTTAATCAGTTCAAGTAATGTCAAGGTGAGAAGATATCTCCTTGTAGTTTTGATTTACATTTCTCTAATGGCTAATTATCACAAGCATATCCTTTTGTATCTGTTAGGTACCTGAGTGTCTTCTTTGGTGAAGTGTCTATTCATACCCTTTGCCTATTTTTTGATTGAATTATTTGTCTTTTTGTTGTTGAATTGTTGAAGTATTCTTTATATTTTAGAGATTAGGCCTTGTCAGACATGTTGTAGCTAAATTTTTTTGCCCCAGCCTATAGGTTCTCCTTTTACTCTCTTGGTGAAGTCTTTTGTTGAACATAAGTGTTTAATCTTTGGAGCTCCCAGTTATCTAGTTATATCCTGGTGTTGTGTGCTTTTAGTTATGATTTGTTTTCTATTTATGCCATTTATTAGGGCCCCTATTTTTTCTTCCATGACCTTTGTCGCTTTACTTTTATATTTAGGTCTTTGATCCATTTTGAGTTAGTTTTTGTGTATAATGTGAGGTATAAGTCCTGTTTCATTCTTTTACAGGTGGAAATCAAGTTTTGCCAGCACCATTTGTTTAAAAGACTGTCTTTTTCCCCATTTAATGGACTTGGGTTTTTCATCTAAGATCAGCTAGCCACAGGTGAATGGATTTACGTCTGGCTTCTTGATTCTGTTCCTTTGGTCTATGTCTCTGTCATTGCACCAGTACCAGGCTGTTTTGACTACTGTGACAGTATAGTAGGTTCTGTGGTCAGGTAGTATGAGGCCTCCCACTTTGTTGTTTTTCTCCAGTAATGCGTTGCTTATTGGAGACCTCTTTCCCTTTCATATAAATTTGGTGATTAGTTTTTCCATTTTGTTACATAAAGCTGTTGGTATTTGGATCGCAATTGGATTGTATCTATAAATCACTTTGGGTAGAATTGACATAATCACATTGTTGAATTGTCTTATTCATGAACATGGGATGTTTATCCATTTACGTAGGTCTCTTGATTTCTTGCAGTAGTGTTTTGTTGTTTTCTTTGTGTAGGTCTTTTATGTCCTTAGTTAGATTTATTCCTAATTAACTTATCTTTTTAGGGGCTATTATGAATTGAATTGTGCCCCCCTAAAATGTGTGTCAGCTTGTCTAGGTCATGATCCCAGTATTGGTTTTGCGATGTGATTATCCTATGTGCTGTAAATCCTAACCTCTGTGTTGTTAATGAGGCAGGATTAGAGGCAGTTATTTTAATGAGGCAGGACTCAATCTATAGGATTAAATTGTACTTTGAGAAGCAACCAGAGAGATGGGACCTCTTGCCACTGCTAAAGAAATGCCAGAAGTGTAGCACATCTTTTGGACCTGGGTCCCTGTGCTGAGAAGCTCCCAGACCAGGGAAAGATAGAAGCCAAGGGTCTTCCCCCAGAGCTGGAAGACAGAGAAAGTCTTCTCCTGGAGCTGGTGCCCTGAATTCAGACTTCGAGCCTCCTAGGCTTTGAGAGAATAAATTTCTGTTTGTAAAAGCCATCCACTTGTGGCATTTCTGTTATAGCAGACTAAGTAACTGAGACAAAATTTGGTACCAGAAGAGTGGCGTGCTGCTCTAACAGACATCTAAAATGTGGAAGTGGTTTTGAAACTGTGAACGTTAGACTGTGCAAGAGTTTTAAGGTGCCTAAAAAAAAAAAAAAATTTAATAGTAAAAAAGCCTAGATAGCCATTAAGAGGCTGTTAGTGGAATTATAGACATCAAAGACAATTCTGGTGAGGACTCAGAAGGAAGTGAGGAGAACTGTAACACCAGAGATGGCAAGAAGCAGCAGTAGAGAAATGGCAGAAGCAGAACCAGGTACCAGCACAAGATGGCATGGGAGTTGACCCAGAGAGTGCGAGAGCTGAGTTCCTTTGTATAGGAGGCTTCCTGGCAGGAGGCCTCCACTTATTGTTGAGGCTAGGCTGCCAAACAGTGCAACAAGAAAGCTGAGTGCCTTCCAGCTGAGGTTTACTGGCAGAGTGGGGTCTCCAGGGACTTATTGGTAGAGCAAAAGGGCTTTGGAACTCTTGCTTGAGCAGGACAGGTGCTGGGCTAGCTCATGCTCCCGAGGGGCCGAGATGCCAAGGAACTGAGAAGCAGAAGCTGAAGAGACAAGGAAACAGGAAGCCAAGCTGCCTCAGTCTCAAAGGATAGGACCACAATCTCTGGGGTCTCAAAGTGTGGAGCCATGGCCTCTGGAGTTTCAAGGTTTGGGATCACAACCTCCTAGGTTTCAAAGAATCAGATGTTCACCAACTCTGTGCCAAGAGTGTGGGGCTACCTTTCATAAGTGCCAGTGGGATGTGGCCAGATCTGCTGTCCAAACCTGAGGGGGTGGGCCTGCCATACCCAAGGGTCAGAAGAATGATGTCTGTCAGGGCCAAGGGGGTGACATCACTGCTCAGATGGACTAGGAGAATGGGACCTCCCAAATGCAAGGGAACAGAATTGCTGTTCCAGTGGGCCTGGAAGGTGGAGCTGAAGCCTAGGGTGGAGGGGTCTCCGTACAGGATACGGAGAATGTGTCCAACACCCAGAGCTGGAGGGCAGGGCCATGCCTAAATGGTCTCAGAGAACAGAAGTTTATTTTCAAGCTTTGAAAGCTAATGTAATGTTTTCTGCTGATTTGCTTGGTGCCTCTTATTCCTTCTTTCCTTCCAATTTCTCCCATCTATAATGGGCAATGGGTATAATGGAAATGTCTACCTTGTGCCTCTACCACCATTGTTCTTTGGAAGTTGATAAGTTGTATTCTAGATTTCAGATGAACGGAAATTTTGCCCCAGGAGGGAATTTGCATTTGGAGTTGATTTAAGACTTTTGGGGTGATATGATGGAGTGAAAGTGTTTTACATGAGGCAAGGATATGAATTTTGGGGGGCCAAAGTGTGGAGTGTTATGGATTGTGTTGTGTCCCCCATAAATGTGTGTCAACTTGACTAGGCCATGATTCTCAGTATTGTGTGGTTGTCCACCATTTTGTGGTCTGATGTGATTATCCTATGTGTTGTAAATCCTAACCTCTATGATGTTAATGAGACAGGATTAGAGGCAATTATGTTAATTGGTCAGGACTCAATCTACAGGATTAGGTTTTATCTTGAGTCAATCTCTTTTCAGATATAAAAAAGAGAAGTGAGCAGAGAGGAGATGGGACCTCATGCCACCAAGAAAGAAGCACTAGGAGTGGATATTGTCCTTTGGACCCAGAATCCCTGCATGAGAAGCTCCTAGACTAGGGGAAGATTGATGACGAGAACATTCCCCCAGAGCTGGCAGACAGAAAAAGGCTTGCTCTGGAACTGGTGCCCTGAATTCAGACTTCTAGCCTCCTAGACTGTGAGAGAATAAATTTGTTAAAGCAACGCACCTGTGATATTTCTGTTATAAAAACACTACATAACTAAAACAAAATCACATTGCTGTTGAGTCTAGGAGCTTCTCAGTGCAGGGACCATAGGGTTGCTATGAGTCAGAATTGCTAGATGGCAATGAGTTTTTTTTGATAAATAAGCCAGGGGCTGTTATAAATGGTATCATTTTCCTGATTTCCTTTTCAAAGTTCTGTTTGTTGGTGTAATGGAATCCAAGTCATTTTTGCTTGTTGATCTTGTGTTCTGATACTCTGCTGAATTTTTCTATTAGTTCCAGTAGTTTTCCTGTAGAGTCTTTGAGGTTTTCTATGTATAGGATCATATCATCTGGGAATTGGGTAGTTTTACTTTTTCCTTTCCAATTTGGAAGCCCTTTATTTCTTTTTCTTGCCTTATTGCCCTAGCTAGGACTTCCAGCACAATGTTAAATAGGACTGGTGTCTTTTTTCCTTTCTCAGGGGGGAGTGTTTTCAGGCTCTCTCCACTGAGAATGATGTTTTGCCTGCTGGTTTTATGTAAATGCCCTTTATTATGCTGAGGAATTTCCCTTCTATTCCTATTTTATTCAGAGTTTCTTTTTTTCAGAAATGGATGTTGGACTTTTATCAAATGCCTTTACTGCATCAATTGAGATGATCATGTGTTTCTTTTCTTTTGTTCTATTTATGTGGAGGATTATGTTGATTGATTTTTTTAATGTTGAACCGTCCTTGCATACATGGTATGAACCTCACTTGGTTGTTACCTTAGTTATCTAGTGCTGCTATAACAGAAATACAACAAGTGGATGGCTTTAACAAATGGGAGTTTATTCCTTCACAGCCTAGGAGGCTAGAAGTCAAAATTCAGGGCACAAACACCCAGGGAAGTCTTTCTTTCTCTGTTGGTTGTGGGGGAAGGCCCTTGTAATCAATTTTCCCCTGGTCTAGGAGCTTCGCAGTGCAGGGACCCTGGATCCAAAGGATGTGCTCCACTCCCAGTGCTTCTTTCTTGTAGGTGTGAAGTACCTCCCTGTGATTGTTAAGGTTATGTGTCAACTTGGATGGGCCATGATTCTCAATGGTTTGGCAGTTGTATAATGATGTAACCACCTCCATGATGAGATCTGATATAATGTGATCACTCCCATGATGGGTTCTGTTTGTGAGTAGTCAATCAGTTGAAAGAGAGTTTCCTTACGGGTGTGACCTGTAGCCAATATAGGTGGACTTTCTGGCAAGGCCTGTGGCATTTTGCTCACTCTGAATCCTGCAGTTGGCTCCTGTTCTTCTGACTTCTGGTTCCTGGGACTTGAGGTAGCAGCTTACCTGCAACCTTGCTTGGCAACCTTGAGATTCATTGGTCCCCACAGCCTGTGAGTCAGAGCCCTGCTGTCTGACCTGTTGATCTTGCTGTCAGCCCCTGCAGCTATGTGAGTCAAGAGAGACCTTCAGCCCGACCCAGAGACTTGGGACTTTCCAGCCTCTACAACCATGTGAGCCATTTCCTTGGTATAAATCTTTTTATATAGATATTTATATGCCTTATTGATTTTGCTTCTCTAGACAACCCAACCTAAGACATTTGGTACTGACGGTGGTTCTAGGTTCTAGAAGAACAAAATTGTAAGGATGGATTTTCTAAATTGGTTCTCAAGTCTGGTTAGTTTTAAAGATGTTGATGACTCTCCTTCCAATAGTAAAGAGGGCACTGCTAATCCATGGTGTGAGGTGATAACAGAAATATGCAAAGTATCACCAGCAATAGATCAGGTATTGGTGGGAGGTGAGGCTTCGGGTGATCTCATGTTTGATACTTTTCTACAATTTTGTTGTAATAAGGAAACTGGTTGGCTGGTCCTACTTTTGCTGGACAAAGTGCTGAAAGAAATGAACTCAGGTCTTCAGAGCAAAACCTAAAGTGCCACATATGACCTCAAAGTTTCCTTGTGCCTTGAGAGAAAGCCTTATTTCTTGTAGTAACAGAGCTAATATTGGTGAAAACCAAACCCAGAGTCTTATCATAAGAGTGGCTGAATTACAACACCAATCTAATTCCCAACCTTGAGTGGTGTCTGAAGTTAAAGTGGGGGCATTGATTCGGAAGAAATGGGATCCTGAAACTTGGGATGGGGACATATGGACAGAGATACAGGAAGCTGGGGACACTGAGCCCCTAAATTCCATTGAATCACTTCTGCCAACAGAACCAGCCCTCTCACTCCCATCTGAAGAGATTACTCCATCTTTGTCTGCTAAGCCACCCTCCCCAGTAAAACCATTAGCCCTTCCCCCCAACTGACGAGATTAACCTAGCTGTGTCTGAAGAATCTTTGTCTGAGTCATTGCCTGAGGCATCACCTGAGGCAGATGCCTTACAATACAATGCTGAATGTCCTCAAAACACATCCTCACCACCCATTTTTGCTTCTAGGCCTATAACTAGACTTAAGTCCCCAAATTAAGTCCCAACGTGCCCCAAAAAGGTGAAGTACAAAGTGTGACCCAGGACAAAGTATGCTACACTCCAAAAGGACTGCTTGACTTTTCTAATACGTACAAACAGAAACCTGAGGAATGTGTGGGAATGGCTATTAATTGTTTGGGATAATGGCTCAAAGAACATAAAGATGGATCAGTCTGTTCATTGATATGGACCCACGAAGCACAGATTCTTCATTCAATGCTTTGGCTTGAGAGGTTACGATAAGATCTAATTTTATTTGGTTGGGTTGCTGAAGCATGAATTACACTGTGGCCTACACTAAATCCAGTTGAAGTACCAGACCTGCTTTGGTATACTGTAGAAGAAGGTAGCCAAAGGCTTAGGGATATTGTCATGTTAGAGTGGATTTATCAGGTTAGATCCACAGACCCACACAAGGAATACCCAGAGGATGCACCTTTTACCACAAAGGTAAGGAACAAATTTGTGAAGTCTCCTTGAAGTCTGCTGTAATTGTTATTTTATGTAAGTCATATTTGACAGAGGAAACTGCCTTAGCTGAATTAATACACCTAACTACAATGGGGATAATTGGACCCCATTGTAGTAGGGGCCAAGTGGTGGCACTCAATAGTCAAAGGCAAGGTGGGCATGGTTACTGTAATGAACAGCAGAGTCAAAACTGTAATCAGAATAGTCTGACTCCTATGGACTTATGGCATTGGCTGCTTAGTCACAGTGTCTCTAGGAATGAAATATATTGGGAATCTACTAAATATTTACTCGGTCTGTACAAGTGGAAGAATTCTAGGTAAAGTGAACAGTAGTCTAACTTGAATTGGCAGAACAGAGAGTCATGGCTTCTCAATCAATTCCCAGACTTCAGCGAGTTTACAGTCAGTCCCACAATCCTTTGGATGAAGGGGAGGCTGTGAGCCCTTGAGGAAGGATCCACTACTCTGCCAAAAACATATACTGTTAATCTTTCTCTCAGCCTTCCCCAAAGCGATCTACACCCTTTTACTAGATTGACTTTTTATTGGTGAAAAGGAAACAATCAGAATTTTTGGTGATTACTGGACACTGACTCTGAACTGACACTAATCCCAGGAGACCCAAAAAGTCACTGTGGCCCACCAGTCAGAGTGGGGGCATATGGAAGTCAGGTTATTAATGGAGTCTTAGTGCAAGTCTGTCTCAGGTAGGTCCAGTGGTTCCCGAACCCATCTTGTAGTGATTTCCCCAGTTCTAGAATGTATAATTGGAATAGATATACTCAAAAACTTGTGGAACCCCCAAATTGGATTTCTGACAAGTGGAATAGGGCTGTTATGGTTGGAAAAGTCAAGTGGAAGCCATTAGAACTGCCCTTACCTAGGAAAATAGTAAACCAAAAGCAATACCATATTTCATGGAGGGATTGTAGAGATTACTGTGACCATCAAGGACTTGAAGAATGTACAGGTGGTGAATCCCACCACATCCCGATTCAACTCACCTATTTCACCTGTGCAAAAAACAGAGGGTCTTGGAGAATGACAGTGGATTATCACAAACTCTAATCGCAGCTGCTGTTGCAGATGTGGTTTCATTGCTTGAGCAAATTAATACATATCCTAGTACCTGGTATGCAGCTACTGATCTGGCTAATGCCTTTTTCTCCATACCTGTATCAAAGGCCCATCAGAAGCAGTTGGCCTTCAGCTGGTAAGGCCAGCAATACACCTTCAGTGTCCTACCTCAGAGCTATATCAGCTCTCCAGCCCTATGTAAAAATTTAGTCTGCAGGGACCTTGATCGATTTTCCCTTCCATAAGATGTCACACTGATCGATTTTCCCTTCCACAAGATGTCACACTAGTCTATTACATTGATAACATTATGCTGATCAGACCTACTAAGGAAGAAATGTCAATGACTCTGGACTTATTAGTAAAATATTTGCCTGTTGTTTTTAGGTGTAGTCGAGTTGTTTCTGACTCATAGTGACCCTATGTACAACAGAATGAAATGCTTCTTGGTCCTGCGCCATCCTCACAATCATTGTTATACTTGAGTCTGTTGTTGCAGCCACTGTGTCAATCCATCTCTTTGAGGGTATTCCTCTTTTTCTCTAACCTTCTACTTTATCAAGCATGATGTCTTTCTCCAGGAACTGATCCCTCCTGATAACATGTCCAAAGTAGGTGAAATGTAATCTCCCCATCTTTGCTTCTATGGAGCATTCTCGTTGCACTTCTTCCAAGACAGATTTATTCATCCTTTTGGCAGTCCATGGTGTATTTAGTTCTTCACCAACACCACAATTCAAAGGTTTCAATTTTTCTTTGGTCTTCCTTATTCATTGTCCAGCTTTCACACGCATGCGAGGCAATTGAAAACACTACGACTTGGGTCAGGCACACCTTAGTGTTCAAGGTGACATCTTTGCTTTTTAACACTTTAAAGAGGTCTTTTGTAGCAGATTTGCCCAATGCAATATGTCATTTGATTTCTTGACTGCTGCTTCCATAGGTGTTTATTGTGGATCCAAGTAAAATGAAATCCTTGACAACTTAACAATATTTTCTGTTTATCATGATGTTGTCCAATTGTGAGGATTTTTGTTTTCTTTATGTTGAGATGTAATCCATACTGAAGGCTGTGGTCTTTGATCTTCATCTTTAAGTGCTTCAAGTCTTACTTTCCGGCAAGGCTCATGGGCTTGTGATAGCAGTGTACCTGCTGTCTTGCCCACTGATCTTGGGATTCGTTGGTCTCCACAGCCTGTAAGTCAGAGTTCTGCTGTCTGACCTGCTGGTCTTGGGCTTGCCAACCCCTGCAGCTACGTGAGTTAGAAGAGCCCTCTAATCTCACCCATAGACTTGGGACTTTCTAACTTCTAAAACTGCATGAGCCATTTCCTAGATATAAGTCTCTCTTTCTTTTTTTTTTTTTCTATATATTTATATGCTTTACTGGTTTTGCTTCTCTAGACAACCCAGCCTAAGACACCCCTTCTTTGCTTGCTTCTCTCTCCTTTTATCTCTTGTAAGATAAAATGTGATGCACACCACGCAAGGGAAACTCCCCTTACATTGATTGGGTCAGGGCTGTGACCTAAGTGTGTTGCATCCCACCCCAATTCTCTTTAATATAACCTAAGCTTGCCTCATTAAACACAGGCAGAGATTAGGATTTACAACACATAGGATAATCACATCAGATCACAAAATAGTAGACAACCATGCAGTACTGGGAATCATGGCCTAGCCAAGTTGATACTCATTTTTGGGGGGCATAATTTAATCCATAACAATTGTGGTGTGTCATTTTTTGATATGATGCTGAATTCTATTGGCTAGGATTTTGTTGAAAATTTTTGCATCTGTATACACGAGAGATATTGGTCTATAATTTTTTTTTTTTTGTGGTTTCTTTGCCTGGCTATGGTATCAAGATTATGCTGGCATCATAGAACGAATTCAGTAGTATTCTTTCCTTTTCTATGCTCTAAAATAGTTTGTGTAGCACTGATGCAAGCTGTTCTCTGAATGTGTGGTAGAATTCTCTGATGAAGCCGTCTGGGCAAGGGCTTTTTTGTTGTTGTTGGGAGTTTTCTTTTTTTAAAATTACCTCTTTGATTCCTTCTCTTGTTATGGGTCTGTTTACATTTTATATCTCAGTTTGTGTTAGTTTAGGTAGTGCATGTTTAAAATTTTCTCATTTCCTCTAGGTTCTCAAATTTGTTGGAGTACAATTTTTCATAGTATTCTGTTATAATCCTTTTTATTTCAGTTGGGTCTGTTGTAATGTCCCCCATCTCATTTCTTATTTGAGTTATTTACTTCCTCTCCTGTTTTTCTTTTGTAAGTTTGGCTAATGGTTTCTTGATTTTGTTGATCTTCTCAAAGAACCAAATTTTGGTCTTGTTGATTTTATTGTTTTTCTGTTTTCTATTTTTGTTCTAATCTTTATTATTCCTTTATTCTGTTTGCTGTCAGCTTCTTTTGCTGTTCTCTTTCTACTTGTTTTAGTTTTAGGACTACCATTTTGATTTTGCTCCATTCAGCTTTTTTGATGTGTCTTTTAGTTGTTATAAATTGCCCTCTGATCATTGCCTTTACTCTGTCCCAAAGGTTTTGGTATGATGTGTTTTCATTTTCACTTTACCTTAGGAATTTTTTATTCCATCTTTGATTTCTTCTTCTATCACCCAGTTGTTTTTAAACAAGATATTATTCAATTTCTGAGTATTTGATTTTTTTACCTTGCTCTTCTTATTATAGGTTTCTACTTTTATGGTGCTGTGATCAGAGAGAATGCTTTGCATTATTTTAACATTTTGCATTTTTTTGAGGGTTGCTCTGTGGCATAGAATGTGGTCTATTATGGAGAATGTTTCATATGTGTTGGAATAAAATGTATAGTTGTCTGGCGCTGGGTGGAGTGCTCTATATATGTCTATTAGGTAAAGTTGGTTGGTTGTAGCCTTTGAATCTTCTGTATCTTTGTTGAGTTTTTCTCTAGATGTTCCATCCTTTATTGAGAGTGGTGTGTTGAAGTCTCCTACTATTATTGTAGAACTGCCATGTTCTCTTTTCAGTGCTGTTAGAGTTTGTTTTATGTATTTTGGAGATCTGTCATTGGGTGCATAGATACTTATTAGGGTTTTGTCTTCTTGGTGAATTATCCCCTTAACCATTATATAATGTCCTTTATAATGAATTTTGCCCTAAAGCCTATTTTATCTGAGATTAGTATTGCCTCTTCATTGCAAATACCTTTTTTTCAACCAACATAAATGGCGACTATACACATGGACCTCACCAGACGGAATACACAAGAATCAAATCAACTACATCTGTGGAAAAAGAAGATGGAAATCAATATCATCAGTCAGAACAAGGCCAGGGGCAGACTGTGGAGCAGACCATCAATTACTCATATGCAAGTTCAAATTGAAACTAAAGAAAATTAGAACAAGTCCGTGAAAGCCAAAGTATGATCTTGAATATATCCCACCTGAATTTAGAGACCATCTCAAGAATAGATTTGATGCATTGAACACTAACGACTGAAAAGAAGATGAATTGTGTAATTACATCAAGGACATAATACATAAAGCAAGACAGGAGGGGGCGGGCCAAGGTGGCAGAGTAGTCAGATGCTTCCAGTGATCCCTCTTACAATAAAGACCTGAAAAAAAAATGAAACGATTATATTTATGACAACCTAGGAGCTCTGAACACCAAAGGCAAAGTTAGAAAATGGACTGAGAGGCAGGGGAGAGAGAGACAGTTCAGAAGAGAGAAGTTGCTGGACCTGAATCACCAGGAACCCCTAGGCACCATCCCCAGGAGTGACCACAGTGGGCTGGTGGTAGCTTTCAGCTGCAGTTTCCTCAGGAAGAAACAGCCAGCCACACAGCCTAATCACACTTCCGGAACCAGAGAATAATGGCACTCTCGACAAAAGCTAAGTACTTGCATATATTTTACCACGCCCCCATGCCCAAGCTGGCTTCAGTGACTGTCGATTTCCCTGGGCCTGAGATAGGCCCTGCTGAGTGCTCTGAGTGACTCTCCTGGCCTTGGAGAAGGAATAAATTCACAACTGGGGGAAAAGATTATCTGCCAGCTCCACTAAACTGGGAAGCTCAGGACAGAAGCAGCTCCTGTCCAGAAATAAATGGTCCATGGACTTTGAATACATTTCCCCCCTGCATGGGTCTGTGTGGACCTATTTCAGGAGAATAGGCCCTTGTTGGCAGACTGCAACTGTTTCAGCTGTGTGGTAGAGATGTGGGTGTTTGACGTTTGACACCGCTTTGACTATTAAACAGGGTCCTCACATACCCACATCAGGGGCCTAAGAACTGGTGGCTCCACTCAGGTCTCCCAGCCACCTGTGACAGGTGTCCAAGGATAACTGGTACCTCCTAGCCCTTAAAATCAAAAGCATTGGGTGCCCATGGTCAGGCTGCAGAACGCACCCACATGTGCACTCTAGGGAACAGGGACGTGCTTTCCTCACAGACACTAGGGAGCTGGTTGTCAGCCCCCTGCCTTGTTCAGAGAATGACCCCATGATGCTGCAACCAGATACCTGTACCTACACCAATCACCCCTGCCCCTCTAAGACTGTAGGACATAGCCTGTACCATACACTTGATGAATAACTACCCGGACACCTGAGCTGAATCCATACAAGAAAAGTGAATGGACTCCTAGGCTCATACACCTGATAACAGCTCTAGCCATCTGGCGACAGGGCTTTAGAGCTTCAAAGATGAAAATAATCAAGCTAGCTCACTCAAGTAAACCCAGTTGAGTATATCAAAACGAAACAAAGCAAGAAGCTAGGATACAGTAAGCAAACATAAAATAAACTAATACAATAACTTATAGATGGCTCAGAGACAACACGCAATATCATATCAAATAAAGAAGCAGAAGATGATCTCTTTTTTTTTTTTTTTTCAGTGTCCACCTGATTTAATTAGCTCACTCTTCATCAGCATCTCTCTCCCCCCCACTGACCAGTCCTTTTCATGCCTGATGATTTGTCTTCGGGGATGGTTCCTGTCTTGTGCCATCAGAAGTTCTGGGGAGCATTGTTTCTGGGATTCCTCTAGTCGCAGTCATACCATTAGGTATGGTCTTTTCATGAGAATTTGGGGTCTGTATTCCATTGGTCTCCTGCTCCCTCAGGAGTTGTCTGTTGTGCTCCCTGACAGGGCAGACATCGATTGTGGCCGGGCACCAACTAGTTCTTCTGGTCTCAGGATAATGTAGGTCTCTGGTTCATGTGGCCCTTTCTGTCTCTTGGGTTCTTAGTTGTCGTGTGACCTTGGTGTTCTTCCTTTGCCTTTGCTCCAGGTGGGTTGAGACCAATTGATGTATCTTAGATGGCCGCTTGTTGGCATTTAGGACCCCAGGCGCCACAATTCAAAGTGGGATGCAGAATGTTTTCATAATAGAAGTATTTTGCCCATTGACTTAGAAGTCCCCTCAAACCAAGTTCCCCAGACCCCAGCCCCTGCTCCGCTGACCTTTGAAGCTTTCATTTTATCCCAGAAACCTCTTTGCTTTTAGTCCAGCCCAATTAGACTGACCTTCCTTGTATTGAGAGTTGTCTTTCCCTTCACCCAAAGCAGTTCTTATCTACAGATTGATCAATAAAAAGCCCTCTCCCTCCCTCACTCCCTCCCCCCTTTGTAACCACAAAAGTATGTGTTCTTCTCCGTTTTTTCTATTTCACAAGATCTTATAATAGAGGTCTTATACAATATTTGTCCTTTTGCAACTGACTCATTTCGCTCAGCATAATGCCTTCCAGATTCCTCCATGTTATGAAATGTTTCAGAGATTCGTCACTGTTCTTTATTGATGCGTAGTATTCCATTGTGTGAATATACCACAATTTGTTTACCCATTCATCCGTTGACGGACATCTTGGTTGCTTCCAGCTTTTTGCTATTGTAAACAGAGCTGCAATAAACATGGGTGTGCATATATCTGTTTGTGTGAAGGCTCTTGTATCTCTAGGGTATATTCCGAGGAGTGGGATTTCTGGGTTGTATGGTAGTTCTATTTCTAACTGTTTAAGATAACGCCAGATAGATTTCCAAAGTGGTTGTACCATTTTACAATCCCACCAGCAGTGTATGAGAGTTCCAATCTCTCCGCAGCCTCTCCAACAGTTTTTATTTTGTGTTTTTTGGATTAATGCCAGTCTAGTTGGTGTGAGATGGAATCTCATCGTAGTTTTAATTTGCATTTCTCTAATGGCTAATGATCGGGAGCATTTTCTCATGTATCTGTTGGCTGCCTGAATATCTTCTTTAGTGAAATGTGTGTTCATATCCTTTGCCCACTTCTTGATTGGGTTGTTTGTCTTTTTGTGGTTGAGTTTTGACAGGATCATGTAGATTTTAGAGATCAGGTGCTGGTCTGAGATGTCATAGCTGAATATTCTTTCCCAGTCTGTAGGTGGTCTTTTTACCCTTTTGGTGAAGTCTTTAGATGAGCATAGGTTTTTGATTTTTAGGAGCTCCCAGTTATCGGGTTGCTCTTCATCATTTTTGGTAATGTTTTGTATTCTGTTTATGCCCTGTATTAGGGCTCCTAGGGTTGATCCTATTTTTTCTTCCATGATCTTTATCGTTTTAGTCTTTATGTTTAGGTCTTTGATCCACTTGGAGTTAGTTTTTGTGCATGGTGTGAGGTGTGGGTCCTGTTTCATTTTTTTGCAAATGGATATCCAGTTATGCCAGCACCATTTGTTAAAAAGGCTATCTTTTCCCCAGTTAATTGACACTGGTCCTTTGTCAAATATCAGCTGCTCATACGTGGATGGATCTATGTCTGGGTTCTCAATTCTGTTCCATTGGTCTATGTGTCTGTTGTTGTACCAATACCAGGCTGTTTTGACTACTGTGGCTGTATAATAGGTTCTGAAGTCAGGTAAGGTGAGGCCTCCCACTTTCTTCTTCTTTTTCAGTAGTGCTTTGCTTATCCGGGGCTTCTTTCCCTTCCATATGAAATTGGTGATTTGTTTCTCTATCCCCTTAAAATACGACATTGGAATTTGGATCGGAAGTGCGTTAAATGTATAGATGGCTTTTGGTAGAATAGACATTTTTACTATGTTAAGTCTTCCTATCCATGAGCAAGGTATGTTTTTCCACTTAAGTATGTCCTTTTGAATTTCTTGTAGTAGAGCTTTGTAGTTTTCTTTGTATAGGTCTTTTACATCCTTGGTAAGATTTATTCCTAAGTATCTTATCTTCTTGGGGGCTACTGTGAATGGTATTGATTTGGTGATTTCCTCTTCGGTGTTCTTTTTGTTGATGTAGAGGAATCCAAGTGATTTTTGTATGTTTATTTTATAACCTGAGACTCTGCCAAACTCTTCTATTAGTTTCAGTAGTTTCCTGGAGGATTCCTTAGGGTTTCCATGTATACGATCATGTCATCTGCAAATAGTGATAGCTTTACTTCCTCCTTACCAATCTGGATACCCTTTATTTCTTTGTCTAGCCTAATTGCCCTGGCTAGGACTTCAAGTACGATGTTGAATAAGAGCGGTGATAAAGGGCACCCTTGTCTGGTTCCCATTCTCAAGGGAAATGCTTTCAGGTTCTCTCCATTTAGAGTGATATTGGCTGTTGGCTTTGCATAGATGCCCTTTATTATGTTGAGGAATTTTCCTTCAATTCCTATTTTGGTAAGAGTTTTTATCATAAATGGGTGTTGGACTTTGTCAAATGCCTTTTCTGCATCTATTGATAAGATCATGTGGTTTTTATCTTTTGTTTTATTTATGTGATGGATTACATGAATGGTTTTTCTGATATTAAACCAGCCTTGCATACCTGGTATAAATCCCACTTGATCAGGATGAATTATTTTTTTGATGTGTTGTTGGATTCTATTGGCTAGAATTTTGTTGAGGATTTTTGCATCTATGTTCATGAGGGATATAGGTCTAAAATTTTCTTTTTTTGTAATGTCTTTACCTGGTTTTGGTATCAGGGAGATGGTAGCTTCATAGAATGAGTTGGGTAGTATTCCATCTTTTTCTATGCTTTGAAATACCTTCAATAGTAATGGTGTTAAGTCTTCTCTGAAGGTTTGGTAGAACTCTGCAGTGAAGCCGTCTGGGCCAGGACTTTTTTTTGTTGGAAGTTTTTTGATTACAGTTTCAATTTCTTTTTTTGTTATGGGTCTATTTAGTTGTTCTACTTCTGATTGTGTTAGTTTAGGTAGGTAGTATTGTTCCAAGAATTTATCCATTTCTTCTAGGTTTTCAAATTTGTTAGAGTACAATTTTACGTAGTAATCTGAAATGATTCTTTTAATTTCATTTGGTTCTGTTGTGATGTGGTCCTTCTCGTTTCTTATTCGGGTTATTTGTTTCCTTTCCTGTATTTCTTTAGTCAGTCTAGCCAATGGTTTATCAATTTTGTTAATTTTTTCAAAGAACCAGCTTTTGACTTTGTTAATTCTTTCGATTGTTTTTCTGTTCTCTAATTCATTTAGTTCAGCTCTAATTTTTATTATTTGTTTTCTTCTGGTGCCTGATGGGTTTTTTTGTTGCTCACTTTCTATTTGTTCAAGTTGTCGGGACAGTTCTCTGATTTTGGCTCTTTCTTCTTTTTGTATGTGTGCATTTATCGATATAAATTGGCCTCTGAGCACTGCTTTTGCTGTGTCCCAGAGGTTTTGATAGGAAGTATTTTCATTCTCGTTGCTTTCTAAGAATTTCCTTATTCCCTCCTCGATGTCTTCTATAACCCAGTCTTTTTTCAGGAGGGTATTGTTCAGTTTCCAAGTATTTGATTTCTTTTCCCTGATTTTTCTGTTATTGATTTCCACTTTTATGGCCTTGTGGTCTGAGAAGATGCTTTGTAATATTTCGATGTTTTGGATTCTGCAAAGGTTTGTTTTATGACCTAATATATGGTCTATTCTAGAGAATGTTCCATGTGCACTAGAAAAGAAAGTATATTTTGCAGCAGTTGGGTGGAGAGTTCTGTATAAGTCAATGAGGTCAAGTTGGTTGATTGTTGTAATTAGGTCTTCCATTCTCTATTGAGCTTCTTACTGGATGTCCTGTCCTTCTCCGAAAGTGGTGTGTTGAAGTCCCCTACTATAATTGTGGAGGTATCTATCTCACTTTTCAATTCTGTTAAAATTTGATTTATATATCTTGCAGCCCCATCATTAGGTGCGTAAATATTTAATATGGTTATGTCTTCCTGATCAATTGTCCCTTTTATCATTATGTAGTGTCCTTCTTTATCCTTTGTGGCGGATTTAAGTCTAAAGTCTATTTTGAAATTAATATTGCTACTCCTCTTCTTTTTTGCTTATTGTTTGCTTGATATATTTTTTTCCATCCTTTGAGTTTTAGTTTGTTTGTGTCTCTAAGTCTAAGGTGTGTCTCTTGTAGGCAGCATATAGATGGATCTTGTTTCTTTATCCAGTCTGTGACTCTCTGTCTCTTTATTGGTGCATTTAGTCCATTTACATTCAGGGTAATTATAGATAAATAAGTTTTTAGTGCTGTCATTTTGATGCCTTTTCATGTGTGTTGTTGGCCATTTCATTTTTCCACATGCTTTTTTGTGCTGAGACGTTTTTCTTAGTAGCTTGTGAGATCCTCATTTTCATAATGTTTAACTTTGTGTTTGTTGAGTCGTTACGTTTTTCTTGGCTTTTTTCTTGAGTTATGGAATTGATATTCTTTTTTGTGGTTACCTTATTATTTACCCCTATTTTTCTAAGTAAAAACCTAACTTGTATCCTTCTATATCACCTTGTATCACTCTCTATCTGGCAGTTCAATGCCTCCTATATTTAGTCCCTCTTTTTGATTATTGTGATCGTTTATCTATTGATTTCCATGATTTCCTGTTATGTGTATTATTTTGTTTATTTATTTATTTTTTAGAATTAATCTTAATTTGTTTGTTTTTGTGCTTTCCCTATTTGAGTTGCGTTGATATCAGGACGTTCTGTTTTGTGACCTTGTATTGTGCTGGTACCTGATATTATTGGTCATCAGGCCAAACAATCTCCTTTAGCATTTCTTGGAGTCTTGGTTTAGTTTTTGCAAATTCTCTAAACTTGTGTTTATCTTTAAATATCTTAATTTCTCCTTCATATTTCAGAGAGAGTTTTGCTGGATATATGATCCTTGGTTGGCAGTTTTTCTCGTTCAGTGCTCTGTATACGTCGTCCCATTCCCTTCTTGCCTGCATGGTTTCTGCTGAGTAGTCTGAACTTATTCTTATTGATTCTCCCTTGAAGGAAACCTTTCTTTTCTCCGTGGCTGCTTTTAAAATTTTCTGTTTGTCTTTGGTTTTGGCAAGTTTGATGATAATATGTCTTGGTGTTTTTCTTTTTGGATCAATCTTAAATAGGGTTCGATGAGCATCTTGGATAGATATCCTTTCATCTTTCATGCTGTCAGGGAAGTTTTGTGTCAGGAGTTCTTCAACTAATTTCTCTGTGTTTTCTGTCCCCCCACCCTGTTCTGGGACTCCAATCACTCACAAGTTGTCCTTCTTGATAGAGTCCCACGTGATTCTTAGGGTTTCTTCATTTTTTTAAATTCTTTTATCTGATTTTTTTTCAGCTATGTTGGTGTTGTTTCCCTGGTCCTCGAGAAGTCCCAGTCTACATTCTAATTGCTCGAGTCTGCTCCTCTGACTTTCTATTGCGTTGTCAAATTCTGTAATTTTATTGTTAATCTTTTGGATTTCTACATGCTGTCTCTCTATGGTTTCTTGCAACTTATTAATTTTTCCACTATGTTCTTGAATAATCTTTTTGAGTTCTTTGACAGTTTTATCAGTGTGTTCCTTGGCTTTTTCTGCATTTATCCTAATTTCATTTGTGATATCTTGAAGCATTCTGTAAATTAGTTTTTTATATTCTGTATCTGATAATTCCAGGATTGTATCTTCATTTGGGAAAGATTTTGATTCTTTTGTTTGGGGGGTTGGAGAAGCTGTCATGGTCTGTTTCTTTATGTGGTTTGATATAGATTGCTGTCTCTGAGCCATCACTGGGAAACTAGATTTTCCAGGTAATCAGCTAAAAAAAATGCAGTCAAATCCCTATCTGAATTCTCCCTCTGGCTCCAGGTATTCGGATGTTAATGGAACCGCCTGGGGAGGGTGGGGGAGGGATCAGAGAGCTAGAAGTGTAGCACCACAGAATATAGAGCTGATCACCGTGTTCACGCTCCGCCCCCGTCCGCCAAAATCTAGGCGGGACGGCTCCCTGGTTGGGATGCTACTCTCCCCACTCCGAGACCTGTCACTTCCTCCCGGGGACTTCTCCCTCCGGTGCGTGGTACCGCTCGTGTGAACTGGGTGGGCGTCACCTGCACGACCAGGTGGGCCCGCCCCCTGGGTCAATTCAGAGGAATATAATTGGACCCCGCGCTCACGCCCCACCCGCTTTCACCAAAATCTCAGAGGGACTGCTCCCCGGCTGGGACACTGCTCTCCTCGCTCCAAGACCAGTCACTTCCTCCCGGGGACTTCTCCCTCTGGTGCGTCATGCCACACGTGCGAACTGGGTGGGCGTCCCCCGGCACGAACGTGTGGGCCCGCCCCGGGGTCGCTTTAGGGAAATATAGCTGACCCCCCCCTCGCGCCCCGCCCGCTTCCCGCCAAACTCCCGGCGGGATGGCTCCCTTCCTGGGATGCTGCTCTCCACACTCCAAGATCAGTCACTGCCTCCCGGGTGCTTCTCCCTCCGGCTGCGCTGCTTCGCCACCCGCGCCAACCAGCTAGACTCTCTCCCGGGATGGGTTCGGGGGGGTAGGGCTGGGCCCCTTGTCTGTGCCGTCTGCCCCCCTGGGCTCTGCCCCAGATCGGGCTCCGAAGATCACCTGCCTGGTACGCTGGCTCCTAGTTCTGAAAATGGTCGCTGTCTGCCTGTATTTGTTCGTTTTCCGTCTCTAAGTCTGTGCTTGTTGTTCAGAGTTCATAGATTGTTATGTATGTGATCGATTCCCTTGTTTTTCCAAGTCTTTGTTGCAAGAGGGATCCGCGGTAGCATCCACCTAGTCCGCCATCTTGGCCCCGCCTCTCAGAAGATGATCTCTTCAACAAGATCTCAAAACAAAGAATGAAGGAATCTTCTGGATGAAGGTGCCTTCCTGAAATTACCAGATGCAGAATACAAAAGATTAATATACAGAACTCTTCAAGACATCAGGAATGAGATCAGGAAGGAGATCAGGCAATACCCAGAACAAGCCAGGGAACACACAGATAAAGCAGTTGAAGAAATTAAAAAGGTTATGCGAGAATATAATGAAAAATTTAATAAGCTCCATGAATCCATAGAGGGACAGCAATCAGATATTCAGAAGATTAACAATAAAATTACAGAATTAGACAACTCAGTAGGAAGTCAGAGGAGCAGAATTGTGGAAATGAAAGGCAGAATTAGGGACACTGAAGATAAAACACTTGGAATCAATATATTTGAAGAAAAATCAGATAATAGAATTAAAAAAAAATGAAGAAACCCTAAGAATCATGTGGGACTCTATCAAGAGAAATAACCTATGAGTGATTGGGGTACCAGAACATGGAGGGATAATAGAAAATACAGAGAGAATTGTTGAAGATTTGTTGGCAGAAAACTTCCCTGATATTGTGAAAGATGAGAAGATATCTATCCAAGATGCTCATTGAACTCCACATAAGGTAGATGTTAAAAGAAAGTCACCAAGACATATTATAATCAAACTTGCCGAAACCAAAGACAAAGAGAGATTTTTAAAAGCAGGTAGGGATAAATGAAAAGTCACCTACAAAGCAGAGTCAATAAGAATGAGCTCAAGTCTGAGCCTGACAGAAACCATACAGACAAGAAGACAACGGGATGACTTATATAGAGCATTGAAGGAAAAAAATTGCCTGCCAAGAATCATATCTCCAGCAAAACTGTCTCTCAAATATGAAGGCAAAATTAGGACATTTCCAGATAAAGAGAAGCTTAGAGAATTCATAAAAACCAAACAAAAACTACAAGAAATACTAAAGGGAGTTCTCTGGTTAGAAAATCAATAATATCAGATATCGACCCAAGACTAGAACATAGAACAGAGCAACCAGATGTCAACCCAGACAGAGAAATCACAAAAATAAATCTAGTTAAAAAAAAAATGCTCAAAACAGAGAAACAGTGATGTCATTACGTAAAAGAAGACGACATTAAAGCAATGAAAAGGGACTAAGAAATGTACTCATAGATCTTTCATAGTGAGAGGAAGACAAGGCAATACAAAAAAATAAAAGTTAGGTTTAAACTTAGAAAAATACTGGTAAATATTAAAAATCCACAAAGGAGACTAACAATCCTACACATCAAAATAAAATACAAAAAAAAAAAAAAAAAAAGAGATTCAGCAGAAAGAAAATCAACAACAACGAATAAGAGGAAAAGACAATATACAAAGAGAAACAACTCAGCACAAAAAATTAAGTGGGAAAAAGAAACTGTCAATAACATGCAAAAAAGAAATCAAAATGACAGCACTAAACTCATACCTATCCATAATTACACTGAATGTAAATGGGCTAAGTACACCAATAAAGAGACAGAAGCTGGCAAATGGATTAAAAAACACGATCCGTCTCTCTGCTGCCTACAAGAGACATATCTTAGGCTTACAGACACAAACTAAAACTCAAAGGTTGGAAAAAAATATATCAAGGAAACAACAATCAAAAAAGAGCAGGAGTGGCGATATTAATTTCTGCAAAAAATAGGCTTTAAAGTTAAATCCACCACAAAGGATAAGGAGGACACTACATAATAATTAAAGGGACAATATGGCAGGAGGATATAACCATATTAAATATTTATGCACCCAAAGACAGGGCTGCAAGATACATAAAACAAACTCTATCATCACTGAAAAGTGAGATGGACAGCTCCAAAATTATAGTAGAACATTTCAATATGCCACTTTTGGTGAAGGATAGAACATCCAGAAAGAAGCTCAATAATGATACGGAAGATTTAAATGCTACAATCAACCAACTTGACCTCACAGACATATACAAAACACTCCACCCAACAGCAGGCAAGTATACTTTCTTTTCCAACACACATGGGACATTCTCTAGAATAGATCACATACTAGGTCATAAAGCAAGTCTTAGCAGAATCCAAAACATCAAAATATTACAAAGCATATTCTCTGAACATAAGTCCATAAAAGTAGAGACCTATCACAGAAAAAGCAGGGAAAAGAAACCAAACGCTTGAAAACTGAACAATACCATGCTCAAAAAGGACTGGGTTATAGAAGGCATGAAGGATGGAAAAAAGAAATTCATAGAACCCAATGAGAATGAAAGCATTGCTCAGAGGTCAATTTATATCAATAAATGCACACATACAAAAAGAAGAAAGGGCCAAAATGAAAGAATTATCCCTACAACATGAACAAATAGAAAGAGAGCAACAAAAGAAACCCTCAGGCACCAGAAGAAAGCAAATAATAAAAATTAGAGCAGAATTAAATGACATAGAGAACAGAAGAACAATTGAAAGAGTTAACAAGACTGAAAGCTGGGTCTTTGGAAAAAAATAACAAAATTGATAAACCGTTTGCCAGACTGACAAAAAAAAAAAAAAAAAAAAACAGGAAAGGAGGCAACCCAAATAAGAAATGAGATGGGTGATATCACAACAGACCCAACTGAAATAAAAAGAACCATATCAGATTACTATGAAAAATTGCACTCTAACAAATTTGAAAACCTAGAAGAAATGGGTGAATTTCTAGAAACACACTACCTACCTAAACTAACACAAACAGAGGTAGAATAACTAAATAAATGCATAACAAAAGAAGAGATTAAAAAGGTAATTAAAACACTAGCAATAAAAAAAAAAGCCCTGGCCAGGACGGCTTCACTGCAGAGTTCTACCAAACTTTCAGAGAAGAGTTAACACCGCTACTACTAAAGGTATTTCAGAGCATAGGAAAGGACAGAATATTATCAAACTCATTCCATGAAGCCAGTATATCCCTTATACCAAAACTAGGTAAAGACATCACAAAAAAAGAAAATTACAGACCTATATCCCTCATGAACTTAGGTGCAAATATCCTCAACAAAATTCTAGCCAACAGAATTCAACAACATATCAAAAAAATAATTCACCATGACCAAGTGAGATTCATACCAGGTATGCAGGGATGGTTCAACATTAGAAAAACAATGAATGGAATCCATCATATAAATAAAACAAAAGTCAAGAAACACATGATCTTGTGAATTGATGTAGAAAACGCGTTTGGCAAAGTTCAATACCCACTCATGATGAAAACTCTCAACAAAATAGGAATAGAAGGAAAATTCCTCAACATAATAAAGGGCATTTATACAAAGCCAACAGCCAACATCATCCTAAATGAAAGCATTCCCCTAGTGATCAGGAACCAAACAAGGATGCCCTTTACCACCACTCTTATTCAACATTGTGCTGGAGGTCCTAGCCAAAGCAATTAGGCTAGATAAAGAAATAAAGAGCATCCAGATTGGTAAGGAAGAAGTAAAAATATCTCTATTTGCAGATGACATGATCTTATACACAGAAAACCCCAAAGAATCCTCAAGAAAACTACTGAAACTAATGAAAGAGTTCAGCAGATTATAAGGATACAAGATAAACATACAAAAATCAGTTGGATTCCTCTACACCAACAAAAAGAACATCGAAGAGGAAATGAGCGAATCTTTTTTTTTTTATATACCACTTACAGTAGCCCCCAAGAAGACAAAATACTTCGGAATAAATCTTACCAGAGATGTAAAAGATGTATACAAAGAAAACTACAAGACACTACTGCAAGAAACTGAAAGCGGCCTACATAAGTGGAAAAACATACCTTGCTCATGGATAGGAAGACTTAACATTGTAAAAATGTCTGTTTTACCAAAAGTGATCTGTAGATACAATGCCATTCCAATCCAAACCAACAACATTTTTATAATGAGATGGAGAAAAAAAATCACCAACTTCATATGGAAGGGCAAGAGGTCCCGGATAAATAAAGCATTACTGAAAAAGAAGAACAAAGTGGGAGGCCTTACTCTACCTGATTTTAGAACCTGTTATACAGTCACAGTAGTCAAAACAGCCTGGTACAACAACAAATACATAGACCAATGGAACAGAATTGAGAATCCAGACATAAATCCATCCACATATGAGCAGTTGATATTTGAGAAAGCCCAAAGTCAGTTAAATGAGGAAAAGACAGTCTGTTTAACAAATGGTGCTGGCATAACTGGATATCTGCCTGCAAAAAATGAAACAAGACCCATACATCACACCATCTACAAAAACTTACTCAAAATGGATCAAAGACCTAAATATAAAATCTAAAATGATAAAGATTATGGAAGAAAAAATAGAGACAATGCCAGGAGCCCTAATACATGGCATAAACAGTATATAAAACATAACTAATAATGCACAAAGAACAGAAGACAAACTAGGTAACTGGGAGCTCCTTAAAGTCAAACAACTATGCTCATCCAAAGACTTCACAAAAAGCAGTGAAAAGATTACCCACAGACTGGGAGAAATTTTTTAGCTATGACATTCCCAATCAGCGTCTGATCTCTAAAATCTACATGATACTGGAAAAACTCAGATACAAAAAGATAAATAACCCAACTAAAAATTGGGCAAAGAATATGAACAGACACTTCGCCAAAGAAGACCTTCGGGTAGCTTACAGATACATGAGGAAATGCTTGCGATTCTTAGCCATTAGCCATTACAGAAATGCAAATCAAATTTACAATGAGATTCCATCTCACTCCAACAAGGCTGGCATTAATCCAAAAAACACAAAATAATAAATGTTGGAGAGGTTGTGGAGAGACCGGAACACCTATACACTGCTGGTGGGAATGTAAAATGGTACAACCACTTTGGAAATTGATTTGGCACTTCTTTCAAAACCTGGAAAAAGAACTACTATAAGATCCAGCAATCCCACTCCTTGGAATATATCCTAGAAAAATAAGAGCCTTTACAGGAACAGATATATGCACACCATGTTCATTGAAGCACTATTTGCAATAGCAAAAAGATGGAAGCAACCAACGTGCTCATCAACAGATGAATGGATAAATAAATTATGATATATTCACACAACGGGATACTAATAAGGAGTAGGAGAGCAGTGGGATACATTGATAAAGAACAATGATGACTCCGTGAAACATTTCATAACATGGGGGAATCTGGAAGGCATTATGCTCAGTGAAATTAGTCAGTTGCAAAAGGACAACAAATATATATGAGACCACCATTATAAGAACTTGAAAAATAGTTTAAAGAGAGGGGGAGGGAGGGAGGGGTATTCATTAATTAAATAGTAGAGAAGAACTTTTTTAGGTGAAGGGAAAGACAACACACAATACAGGAGATGTCAGCACAACTGGACTAAACCAAAAGCAAAGAAGTTTCCTGAATAAACTGAATGCTTCAAAGGCCAGTGTAGCGGGGTGGGGGTTTGGGGACCTTGGATTCAGGGGACATCTAGGCCAATTGGCATAATAAAATCTATTAAGAAAACATTTTGCATCCTGCTTTGGAGAGTGGTGTTTGGGGTCTTAAATGCTGGCAAGCGGCCATCTAAGATGCATCACTTGGTCTCAGCACACCCGGAACAAAGGAAAATGAAGAACACCAAGGAAATAAGGTAATTATGAGCTCAAGAGACATAAAGGGCCGCATAAACCAGAGACTACATCAGCCTGAGACTGGAAGAACCAGGTGGTGCCTGGTTATAACCAATCACTGCCCTGACAGAGATCACAACAGAGAACTCCTGAGGGAGTAGGAGAGCAGTGGGATGCAGTCCTCAAATTCTCCTAAAAAGACCAGACTTACTGGTCTGACTGAGACTAGAAAGACCCTGTAGGTTATGGTCCCCAGACCTTCTGTCAGACCAAGACTCGCACCATTCCCAAAGCCAACTCTTCAGACAGGGATTGGACTGGAATATGGGGTAGATAATGATACTGGTGAGGAGTGAGCTTCTTGGATCAAGCAGACACACGAGACTATGTGGGCATCTCCTGTCTGGAGGGAGATGAGAGGGCAGAGGGGGTCGGAAGCTGGCTGAATGGACATGAAAATAGAAGTGGAGAGAAGGAGTGTACTGTCTCATTAGGGGCAGAGCAAGTAGGAGTATACAGCAAGGTGTATATAAACTTTTGCATGAGAGACTGACTTGATTTGTAAACCGTCATTTAAAGCACAATAAAAATTAAAAAAAAAAAGGGCAGAAGGGAAATAAAAGATCTAAATGGATGTCAGAAGAGACTCTCAAACTTTCTTTTGAACGTCGAGTAGCTAAAGCAAAAGGAAAAAATGATAAAGTAAAAGAGCTGGACAGAAAATTTCAAAGGGCAGCTTGAGAACACAAAGTAAAATATTATGATGACAGGTGCAGAGACCTGGAGACAGAAAACCAAAAGGGAAAAACATGCTTAGCATTTCTCCAACTGAAAGAACTGAAGAAAAAAATCAAGCCTTGAGTTGTAATATGAAGGATTCTACAGAAAAAATATTATAGAATGCAGGAAACATCAAAAGAAGATGGAAGGAATAAACAGAGTCACCATACGAAAAAGAGTTGGTTGATATTCAACCATTTCAGGAGGTAACATATGATCAGGAACCGATGGTACTGAAGCAAGAAGTCTAAGTTGCACTGAAGGCATTGGTGAAAAACAAGGCTCTGGGAATTGACAGAATACCAATTGAGATGTTTCAACAAATGGATGCAGGGGTGGAAGTGCTCACTTGTCTATGTCAAGAAATTTGGAAGACAGCTACCTGGCCAACTGACTGGAAGAGGCCCATATTTATGCCTATTTCCAAGACAGGTGATCCAACCGAATGTGGAAATTATCGAACAATATCATTAATAGCAACTGAAAGCAAAATTTTGCTGAAGATCATTCAAAAGGGGCGGCAGCAGTATAGCGACAGGGAATGGCCAGAAATTCAAGCCGAATTTGGAAG
This sequence comes from Loxodonta africana, assembly GCF_030014295.1. Lineage (NCBI taxonomy): Eukaryota > Metazoa > Chordata > Mammalia > Proboscidea > Elephantidae > Loxodonta > Loxodonta africana. Next base: position 40,949,842 of record NC_087367.1, on the reverse strand, counting down.
AGGACTTGGAACCAGGGATATCATTGCTGACATCAGATGGAAATGTGTGGATCATACCAAATTATGTATAACATTGCAGAGAATGGGAATTTCAGAGCACTTAATTGTGCTCATGAGGAATGAGAACATACATCAAGAGACAGTCATTCCAACAGACCAAGGGAGTACTGTGTGGTTTAAGTCAGGAAAGGTATGTGTCAGGGTTTTATCCTTTCACCAAATGTGTTCAGTCTGTATGCTGAGCAAATAATCTGAGAAGCTGAACTGTATGAAGAAGAACTTGGCATCAGGATTGGAGGAAGACTCGTTAATAACCTGTGATATGCAGATGACCCAACCTTGCTTGCTAAAAGTGAAGAGGACTTGAAGTAGTTACTGATGAAGGTCAAAGACCACAGCCTTTCAACATAAAGAAAACAAGAATCCTCACAACTGGGCCAATAAGCAACATAATGATAAACAAAGAGGAGGCTGAATTTGTCAAGGATTTCATTTCGCTTGGATCCACAATCAACATTCATGGAAGGAGAAGTCAAGAAATCCAAAGATGGATTATATTAGGCAAATAGGCTGCAAAGGATCTCTTTAAAGTGTTGAAAAGCAAAGATGTCACCTTGAGGACAAAGGTGTGCCTGACTCATGCCATGGTGTTTTCAGTTGCCACATATGCATGGGAAAGCTGGACAACAAATAAGGAAGACTGAAGAAGAATTGAGGCCTTTGAATTGTGGTGAAGGTGCAGAATATTGAATATAACATGGACTGCTAAAAGAAAGAACAAATCTGTCTTGGAATAAGTACAGCCAGAATGCTCCTTAGAAGCAAGGGTGGTGAGACTATGTCTCAGATACTTCGTTCATGTTATCAGGAGGGATTAGTCCCTGGAGGAAGACATCATGGTTGGTAAAGTAGAAGATCAGCCAAAAAGAGGTAGACCCTCAATGAGGTGGATTGACACAGTAGCTGCAACGATTGAGTTCAAGCATAGCGACAATTGCAGGGACGGTACAGAATTGGGCAGTGTTTCGTTCATCTGTGAGTCAGAACCAACTCAACGGCACCTAACAACAAAGCAACAACAACGGTATTGCCTCTCCTGTTCTTTTTTGGTTACTGTTTCCTTGATATACATATTTTTCATCCTTCGTGTTTTAATATATTTATGCCTTTATGTCTAAGGTGTGTCTCTTGTAGGCAGCATATTGATGTCATTTTTTTTTTTTTTTATCCATTCTGCAACTCTCCCTTTACAGGTACATTTAAGCTATTTACATTTAGTGTGAATACTGATAGGTATGAATTTATTGCTGTTATATTGTTGTGCTTTTGTTTTGTGGTCTGATGTTTTCTTTGTTCCTTTTAATTCATGTGCTGAAATCCTTTTTCTTGTAGATTTTCTTTTCTTTTGTTATGGATTTTGTGTTTACTGAGTATGTTTTTCTTCTTTTTTATTTTGATGAATAAGTGTGTGAACTTCGTTTGTGGTTACCTTGAAATTTATCCTTCTCTAAGTTTGATACAGTTTTTCTTTACTTGATATCACCTTGACCTCCTCTCCATTTGAAAGTTCTATACCTACAGCATTTATTCCCCCTTTTATTGTCCTGACATTTTGATATCGTTTACAGATTGACATCTCTGTTTTCCTGTTTTTTAGCTTTGTTTTATTATGGAGAGTTCTTTACCTAGGTTGATAGCTGGCTGATGCTGTACTGTGTCCTAGACTTTGGTTGTCGTCTGATGTTGTTGGTTCTCTAACCAAAGGAGTCCCTTTAATATTTCTTTTTTTAATTTTAATTAAAAAAATTTTTTATTGTGCTTTAAGTGAAAGTTTACAAAACAAGTCAGTCTCTCATACAAAATCTTATACACACTTTGCTATGGACTCCTAGTTGCTCTTTCTCTAATGAGACAGCGCAATCCTTTTCTCTACCCTTTATTCCCGTGTCCATTTAAGACCCAGATGCCACTCTCCAAAGTGGGATGAAGAATGTTTTCTTAACAGATTTTATTATGCCAATTGACCTAGGTGTTCCCTGAAACCATGGTCCCCAGACCCCCGCCCCTGCTATTGTGGCCTTCGAAGCATTCGGTTTATTCACGAAGCTTCTTTGCTTTTGGTTTAGTCCAGTTCCGCTGACCTCTCCTGTATTGTGTGTTGTCTTTTCCTTCACTTAAAATAGTTCTCGTCTACTATCTAATTTGCAAGTAACCCTCTCCCTTCCTCTCTACCCTCTCTCATAGCCATCAAAGAATATTTTCTTCTCTGTTTAAACTGTTTTTGAGTTCTAATAATAGTGGCCTCATACTTTTTTTTTTCATACAATAGTGTTTTTGCAACTAATTTCACTCAGCATAATGCCTTCCAGATTCCTTAAGTTATGAAATGTTTCACAGATTCATCATTGTTTTTTATCAACATATTGTGTGAATATACTGTAATATACTGAGGGCACCTTGGCTGCTTCCATCTTTTTGCTATTGTACACAGTGCTGCAATGAACATGGGTATGCATATATCTGTTCGTGTAAAAGTTCTTATTTTTCTAGGATACATTCCAAGGAGTGGGATTGCTGGATCATATGGTAGTTCTATTTCTAGCTTTTTAAGGAAGCTCCGAATCGATTTCCAAAGTGGTTGTACCATTTTATATTCCTTCTAGCAGTGTATAAGTGTTCTAGTCTCTCCACAGCCTCTCCAACATTTATTATTTTGTGTTTTTTGGATTAATGCCATCCTTGCTGGAGTGAAGTGGAATCTCATTGTAGTTTTGATTTGCATTTCTCTAATGGCTAATGATCGTGAGCATTTCCTCATGTAAGCTACCTGAATGTCTTCTTTAGTGAAGTGCCTGTTCATATTCTTTGCCCATTTTTTAATTGGGTTGTCTTTTTCCAGTATCATGTAGATTTTAGAGATCAGGCACTGATCGGAAATATCACAGCTAAAATTTTTTCCCAATCTGTAGGTAATCTTTTTACTCATTTGGTGAAGTCCTAGGATGAGCATAGGTGTTTGATTTTTAGGAACTCCTAGTTATCTAGTTTCTCTTCTGCATTGTTAACAACGTTTTGTATACTGTTTATGCCATGTATTAGGGCTCCTAATGTCATCCTTATTTTTTCTTCCATGATCTTTGTTGTTTTAGATTTTATATTTAGGTCTTTGATCCATTTTGAGTTAATTTTTGTGCATGGTGTGAGGTATGGGTCTTGCTTCATTTTTTTTGCAGATGGATATCCAGTTATGTCAGCACCATTTGTTAAAAACACTGTCTTTTCCACCATTTAACTGACTTTGGAACTTTGTCAAATATCAACTGCTCATATGTGGGTGGATTTATATCTGGATTCTCAATTCTGTTCCATTGGTCTGTGTATCTGTTGATGTACCAGTATCAGGCTGTTTTGACTACCGTGGTGGTGTAATAGGTTCTAAAATCAGGTAGAGTGAGGTCTCCCACTTTGTTCTTTTTCAGTAATGCTTTCCTTATCTGGGGCCTCTTTCCCTCCCATATGAAGTTGGTGATTTGTTTATTCACCTCATTAAAAAATATTGCATTGTATCTATAGATCGCTTTTGGTAGAATAGACACTTTTACAATGTTAAGTCTTCCTAACCATGAGCAAGGTATGTTTTTCCACTTATGCAGGTCTCTGATCGGAAATGTCATAGCTAAAAACTTTCTCCCAGTCTGTAGGTAATCCTTTTACTCTTTTGGTGAAGTCTTTGGGTGAGCATAGGTGTTTGATTTTTAGGAGCATCCAGTTATCTAGTTTGTCTTCTGGTGTTTGTGCACTGTTAGTAATGTTTTGTATACTGTTTATGCCATGTGTTAGGGCTGCTAGCATTGTCCCTATTTTTTCTTCCATGGTCTTTATTGTTTTAGATTTTATATTCAGGTCTTTGGTCCATTTTGAGTAAGTTTTTGTGCATGGTGTGAGGTATGGGTCTTCTTTCATTTTTTTGCAGATTGACATCCAGTTATGCCAACAGAATTTGTTAGAGACTGCCTTTTCCCCGTTTAACTGACTTTGAGCCTTTGTCAAAGATCAGCTGCTCATATGTGGATGAATTTATGTCTGGATTCTCAATTCTGTTCCATTGGTCTATGTATCTGTTGTTGTACTAGTACCAGGCTGTTTTGACTACTGTAGCGGTATAATATGTTCTAAAATCAGGTAGTGTGAGGCCTCCCACTTTGTTCTTTTCAGTAGTGCTTTACTTATCTGGGACCTCTTTCCCTTCCATTTGAAGTTGATGATTTCTTTCTCCATCTTATTAAAAAACATCATTGGAATTTGGGTCAGGGTTGCATTGTATCTATAGATCACTTTTGGTAGAACGGACATTTTTATAATGTTGAGTCTTCCTATCCACGAGCAAGGTATGCTTTTCCACTTAATGTAGGTTTCTTTTGTTTTCTTGCAGTAGTATCTTCTAGTTTTCTTTGTATATGTCTTTTAGGTCTCTGGTTATATTTATTCCTATGTATTGTATCTGTAAATGGTATTGATTTGGTGATTTCCTCTTCGATGTTCTTTTTTTTTGGTGTAGAGGATTCCAACTGATTTTTGCATGTTTATCTTGTATCCCAATACTCTGCTGAACTCTTCTATTAGTTTCAGTCATTTTCATAAGTATTTTTTAGGGTTTTCTGTGTATAAGATCATCTCATCTACAAACAGAGGTACTTTTACTTCTTCCTTACCAATTTGGATGCTGTTTATTTCTTCTTCTAAACTAATAGGACCTCCAGCCCAATGTTGTCTCCTTTGTGGATACCTTAATATTTATCAGTATTTTTCTAAGTTTAAACCTAACTTTTATTTTTTTATATTGCCTTGTCTTCCTCTGACTTTCTAATAAGTTGTCTAATTCTGAAATTTTATTGTTAATCTTCTGAATTTCTGATTGCTGTCTCTCTATGGATTCTTGCAGCTTATTAAACTTTTCACTGTATTCTTGAATAACCTTTTTAATTTCTTTAACTGGTTTATCTGTGTGTTCCTTGACTTGTTCTGTGTAATGCCTGATGTCCTTCCTGATCTTGTTCCTGATGTCTTGAAGAGTTCTGTATATTAATCTTTTTATTCTACATCTGGTAATTCCAGTAATATGCCTCCATCCAAAAGATTCTTTGATTCTTTTTTAGAGAGCTTGTTGAAGTGAACATGGTCCGCTTCTTTATGGAATTTGACATTGAGTGTTGTCTCTGAGCCATCTATTCATTATTGTATTAATTTTTCTGTTTGCTTACTGTGTCCTAGCTTCTTGCTTTGTTTTGTTTTGATATGCCCAAATACGCTGCTTGAGTTAGCTGCCTTGATTATTTTCACTTTTGAAGCTCTAATGTCTTGTCACCAGATGGCTAGAGCTGTTTCCAGGTATATGAGCTTAGGAGTCCATTCACTTTTCTTATATGGATTCAGCTCAGGTGTCCAGGTAGTTGGTCATCAAGTGTTTGGTTCAGGCTTTGTGCTACAGTGTTAGAGGGGCAAGTGTGATTGGTGTAGGCACTTGTGTTTGGTTGCAGCATCGGGTCATGCTCTGAACAAGGCAGGGGTCTCACAGCTGTCCCCCAAATGTCTTGAGGAAAGCATGTCCCTGTTCCCTAGAGTGCACAGGTGGGTGGGTTCTGCAACGGGCCATTGGAACCCACTACTTTTGGCTGTAATGGCTGGGAGGCATCAATTAGTCTCAGACCCCTGTCTCAGGTGGCTAGGTGACAAGGGTGGAGCCACCAGTCCTTAGGCCCCTGATGTGGATAGATGAGGACCCTGTTTAATAGGCAAAGTACCGTCAAACATCAAAAACCCACCTCTCCACAGCATAGCTGAAACAGTACAGTCTTCCATCAAGACCTATTCTCCTGAAATGGGTCCATGCAGTTCCATGTAGGAGTGAAAGGTATTTAAAGTCTGTGGACCATTTGTGCCTGGATAGGAACTGCTTCTGTCCTGAGCTCCCCAGCTTAATGAAGCTGTTAGATTATCTTTTCCCTTATTTGTTAATTTATTTCTTCTCCAAGCCTGAGACAATGGCTCAGCATGCATAGCAGTACCTCTCTCAGTCCCAGGGAAATTGAAAGCGACTGAAGCCAGCCTGCAGACTGGGGGCAGGGTAATATAAATGCAAGCACTTAGCTTTTGCAGAGAGTGCTGTTCTTCTCTGGCTCCGGAGGTGTGGGTACATTTTGCGGCTCACTGTCTCTCCCTGAGGAAACCATGTCTGGAACGCTACTGCCAGTGCCATCATGGTCGCTCCAGGAGATTGTGCCTGAGGGTTCCCATGGAGTCACGTCCAGCAACTCCTTGCTGCTTCTGAACTGTATCTCCCTCTCCCTGGTGCTCAGTACAATTTCTAACTTTGCCTTTGATGTTCAGGACCCCTAACTTGTCATATACAGTCATTTCACTTGTTTTTGTGGGTCTTTGCTGTAAAAGGGATCACCAGAAGCATCTAACTGCTCCACCATCTTGGCCCCCTCTTTAATATTTCTTTAAGTTTGGTTTGGTTTTTATCAATTCCCTTTATTTCTGTTTAACAGGCAATGTCCTAATTTCACCATCATATATATATATATTTTTATTTGAGAGAGAGTTTTGCAGGATATCTTGTTCTTGGTTGGCAGTTTTCAGTGTTTTTTATGTCATTCCATTGCCTTCTTACCTGCATAGTTTCTGCAGAGTAACCAGAGCTTAGTCTTATTTAAGTGATGTTTCATTTTTTTTGAGCTGCTCTCAGGATTCTTTCTTTGTCTTTGGTGTTGGCGAATGTGACTATATTATGTTTTGGTGACTTTTCAGTGTATCCTGTATGGGGTTCATAGAGCTTTTTGTATTGTCAGGTTTTCATAATATTTGGGAAGTTTTCTGCTAGCAAATATTCTTTGTGTTTTCCATTTCTTCCATCTTCTGTGGAACTCCAATCACACATAAATTTTTGCTCTTGATTGTTTCGAGCATAATGAGGGTTTCTTCATTCTTTTCTCTTATTTTTCCTCAAATTGGTGTCCATTGATTTGTCTTCAATCTTGCTGAATCTGTCTTCCACTGTTTCTAATTTGCTCCTAAAACCTTCTTTTGAGTTGTCCATTTCTGAATTTTTTTGTTTATCTTTTGGTTTTCTAGTTGCCTTTTTTTTTGTATGATTTGTAATTATTTATTTTGATGTGTTGTTCTTGTATGCTTTTTCTGAATTCTTCTATTGCTTTGTGCATGTTTTCCTTGATTTTGGTTAAGTTTTGGTTGGTTTTGTTTGTGTTTTCCATGATTTTGTCTATTTTTTCCTTGGTTTTGCCTGTGTTTTCCTAGATCTCTTTTGTAATCTCTTAGAGAGCCCTAAATATTAACCTTTTGAATTCTTTATCTGGTAGTTCCACTGCCTTTTCTTTTACACAGGATTATCTGATTCTTTATTTTGGTCACTTGTCAGAGCTATCTCGTCCTACTTTTTTAAGTATTTTGATATCGTCTGCTGTCTCTGGGACAGTAAGGCATTTTTTTTTTATTGATTGATTTTGTGTTCATTTGTTTCCTCTTGCTTTTCTGTTTTGCTCTGATATGTTAGGTGGGCAGGCCAGGCATGCTTTGCTGCTTGCTTGTCTGTGGGTGCGATAGCTCTCACCACCTTGTCTGGGTGGGTATGGCAGCAGCATGCAGTGTGAGCCCACTTCACTCTACACTGGCTTGGTGAGTTGGCTAAGGGCAGCTGTCTGCCTCCTGATGTTGGTCCAGTGGTGTGGGAGTGTTCACTGCTCCTAACACATAGGTACATGTGTCAAACAGGGAGTAGTATGGGCTTGCTTCCCACCATTCAGCAGCTGATCAAGTGGCGGGAGGGGAGGGGCAGCGCAGGCCCAATATAGTTGTGGGCCTGAGTGCTGGGGATTCTCTAGCTGCTGCAGCATGGAGGGGGTTAATGGGAAGGGGGAGTGCCATAGAGGGCTAGGTGGGGTGGGGAGAAGGAAAAGAAAAAGGAGAGAAAGAAGAAAAAAAATGGTCCCTGGCAGTTGGTGGTGGGGTGGACCTAGGGTCCACTTGGAAGGGGAAGGAAGATTGTGTACAGGGCTAGGTGGGAGGTAAAGAGTAAATAAAGAAAAAATAGAATAAACAGTGCTGCATCGGGGACCAGTGGGTGGGGGGGTAAAGGGACCTGGGGCAGCAGCAGGCTGGTGTGCCGGTGGCACTCTTTCCATGGTGGTGCATTGGGGGCTATCAGGAAAGGGGGAGAGGTGGCCTACAGGGCTAGGTGGAAGGGAGAAAGAAAAGGAAGAAAGGTAAAAAGGAAAAAACATGGCACAGCAGAAGCTGGTGGGTGGGGGCGGGGTGGGCTGGGGGTGGCAGCAGGCCAGTGGCTTTCTAGCCATTGCTTGGCACATCGGAAAGGGGTGGAGATGGCCACTGGGCAGAAGAGTGAGTTGTGGGAAAGCATGTTTCTCTAGTTACGGGGTGTTCTGTATCCTGTTGGGAGCTCCATGAATTTGCCTTCCTTTACTCCCCATCTCAGGTCATTGCTGGTTTTGTTGCAAGATCTTGTCACTGTGCTGTGTTAGTTGGCAGGAGACCTCCTCTCCTTATCTCTCCTCCTTTTGATTTCTGTCAGTTTTTTCTTTCATTCGATGTTTGATTTAGTTCTTTATCCCTTCATTTAATGCTTAGGGTTCTGGGATTGATATCTGTTTTACTTAGTTTTTGGGGTCTTTGTTGCAGAAGGTTGGCATGGTGCATCTGTCTACTGTGCTATGTTATCTCCACCTCCCTCTGGGAAAGTCTTTTGATGAACAAATTTTTTGATTTTCATGAGGTCCCATTTATTTATTTAGTCCTTTGCTGTTTGTGCTTTTGCTATTATATTAGATAATCCATTGTTAAATGTTAGGCCTGATAATGTTGCCCTTGCATTTTCTTCTAAGAATTTTATGATTTTAGTTTTCACATTTAGGTTCTTAATCCATTTGAATTTGTTATGTTATGGTGTGAGGCATGGATCTTGTTTCATTTTTCTGCATGTGGAAATCCAGCTTTCTCAACACCATTTATTGGAGACATTATTCTTTCTTCATTAAGTGGACTTAGTACCCTTTTCAAAAATCAGTTGGCCATAGATGTGTGTGTTTATTTCTGGATGCAAAATTGATTTTTCATATCCCAAAATTCTCATATGTGCTTATTTTTCAGTACCATAACGGCAGTGTGTTTTCCTTTGATCGCCTCCAATTTTTGCCTTAGCTCCTCAGACTCTGCAATATTAGGCAGTCTACTTCAGCTGGGAATTGGAAAAAAAAAAATGCCTTTGTATTACCAAACACATTTTTTTAATTTATGGCATAAACTATGCCTTGACTCTTCAGGGTTCAGAATGTCAATGCCCTCCAGCCAGGACCAGCAGGAGCATACCTACAAATAAACAAGTTGGGTTTACTACTCAGTGCAGAGAAGGAGAGTACATACTACAGGGAACCCAGGTGTTCTCAGTGAGAGTGCACTAGATATAACTTATTATAGGATTAGGTTTGCGTTGGGTGATTTTGGGAAGAGTTTAAGGAAATAGGGTTTTGTTCTGGATTGGATGCTGCCAGAAAGTGGGGTAATTCTATGTTAAGTATCTTAAATTTCACCTGGAAAGGGGAAATACTAGATAGAGGCTAAAGCTGTAATTTGTAAAGAAGTAGCATTCACTCATATTAACTGAGAGAAGGGGATGTTGGGTATTGTTGTGACCTGGACACTGTTCCTATTTTCTCTGGGTTCAGCCATGATTACAGAGTAGTCTTATTTGATGTTCTGTGAAATTATTAACATTTAACAGGAGAACACCCAGGCCTAGTAACACCAAGGCCAGGCTTACATTACCAAGTCAGCCCCCAAATTTCAGGGGTTGTTTTTTTCTTTTTCATATATAAAAGCTCAAAAATCCAAGTGTATATCCCTCAAATGGATTTTTGAAGTTCAAAAATCAAGAATAAGTCACACACAATTTAAGAAATGCCTAAAGTGTTGTCGTTGCTAGGTTCCGCTGAGTCAGTTATGACTCATAGTGACCCTGTATACAACAGAACGAAACACTGCCCGGGCCTGCAGTATTTTCACAATCGTTGCTATGTTGGAGCCCTCTGTTGCAGCCACTGTGTCAATCCATCTCATTGAGGGTCTTCCTCTTTTTCACTGACCCTCTACTTTACCAAGCCTGGTGTCCTTCTCCTGGAACTGATCCCTGATAACAAATCCATACAATGTGAGATGAAGTCTTGCTATCTTCACTTCTAAGGAGCTTTCAGGCTGTACTGCTTCCAAGACAGATTTGTTCATGCTTCTGGCAGTCCATGATATAGTCAATGTTCTTGGCCAACACCATAATTCAAAGGCATCAATTCTTCTTTGGTTTTTCTTATTCATTGTCCAGCTTTCACATGCATATGAGGTGATGGAAAATACTATGGCTTGGATCAGGCATGCCTTAGTCCTCAAGGTGACATCTTTGCTTTTTTAACAGTTTAGAGAGGTCTTTTGCAGCAGATTTGCCCAATGCAATATGTTGTTTGATTTCTTCACTGCTGCTTCCATGGGTGTTGATTGTGGATCCAGGTAAAATGAAATCCTTGACAACTTCAATATTTTCTTTGTTTATTATCATGTTGCTTATTGGTCCAGTTGTGCAGATTTTTGTTTTATGTTGAGGTGCAATCCATACTGAAGGCTGTGGTCTTTGATCTTCATCAGTAAGTGCTTCAAGTCCTCTTCACTTTCAGCAAGCAATATGTCATCTGCATATCACAGGTTGTGATGAGTCTTCATCCAATCCTGTTGCCCCATTCTTCATATAATACAGCTTCTCAGATTTGCTCAGCATACAGACTGAATAAGTATGGTCAAATGATTTAACCCTGACCCACACCTTCCCTGACTTTAAATCATGCAACATCGCCTTATCCTGTTCAAATGACTGCCTCTTTGTCTATGTACAGGCTCCTCATGAGCACAATTAAGTCTTCTGGACTTCTCATTCTTCTCAATGTTATCCATAATTTGTTATAATCCACACAGTCAAATGCATTTGCATAGTTGATAAAACACAGATAAGCATCTTTATGGTATTCTCTGCTTTTATCGAAGATCATCTGACATCAGCAATGATATCCCTTGTTCCATGCCTTCTTCTGAATCTGGCTTGAGCTTCTGGCAGTTTCCTGTCAACGCAATGCTGCAACCACTTTTGGACGATCTTCAGCAAAATTTTACTTGCATGTGATATTAATGACATTGTTTGGTAATTTACATATTCTGCTGGATCACCTTTCTTTGGAATGGGCACAAATATGGATCTCTTCAGTCAGCTGGCCAGGAAGTTGTTTTCCAGATTTCTTGACATAGATGAGTGGGCACCTCCAGTGCTGCATCTGTTTGTTGAAACATCTCAACTGGTACTCCATCAATTCCTGGAGCCTTGTTTTTAACTATTCCCTTCAGCACAGTTGGACTTCTTCCTTCAGTGCCGTCGTTTCTTGATCACATGCTCCTGAAATGGTTGAATGCAAACCCATTGTTTTTGATACAATGACTCTGTGTATTCCTTCCACCTTCTTTAGATGTTTCCTGCATTGTTCAATATTTTCCCTGTAGAATCCTTCACTATTGCAACTCAAGGCCTGATTTTTTCTTCAGCTCTTTCAGATTGAGAAATGCTGAGCATGTTCTTTCTTTTGGTTTCCTATCTTCAGTCTTTGCACATTTCATTATAATACTTTGCTCTGTCTTGTCAAGCTACCCTTTGAAATTTTCTGTTCAGCTCTTTTACTTGATCATGTCTTCTTTTTGCTTTAGCTACTCAATAGCAAGTTTCAGAGTCTCTTCAGACATACGTTTTGGTCTTTTCTTTCTTTCCTGTCTTTTTAATGACCTTTTGCTTTCTTCATGTATGATGTCCTTGTTGTCATTCCACAACTCTTCTGGTCCTTGGTCATTAGCATTCAATGTGTCAAATCTATTCTTGAGATGGTCTCTAAATTCAGGTGGGATATACTCAAGGTCGTATTTTGGTTCTTATAGACTTGCTTTAATTTTCTTCAGCGGAAACTTGAACTTGAATATGAGCAACTGATGATCTGTTCTGCAGTCTTGTTCTGATGATCTGTTCTGCAGTCCCTGGCCTTGTTCTGACTGATGCTATTGAGCTTTTCCATCATCTCTTCCCACAGATGTAGTCAATTTGATTCCTGTATTTTCCCTCTGGTGAAGTCCACATGTATAAAAAAAAATGTATAGTCGCTGTTTATATTGTTGAAAGAAGATATTTCAATGAAGAAGTTATTGTTCTTGCCAAATTCTATCATGCAATCTCCAGCATCGCTTCTATCACCAAGGTCATATTTTCCAACTACCAATCTTTCTTTGTTTCCAACTTTCACATTCCAATCACTAGTAATTATCAATGCATCTTGATTGCATGTTTGATCAATTTCAGACTGTAGAAAGTGATAAAAAATCTTCAATTTATTCTTCTTCGGCATTAGTGGTTGGTGCGTAAATTTGAATAATAGTCATATTAACTGGTCTTCCTTGTAGGCATGTGGATATTATCCTGTTACCAACAGTGATGTCCTTCAGGATAGATCTTGAAATGTTCTTTTTGACCATTCCTCTTCAATTTGTCATTCCCAGCATAGTAGACCATAGGATTGTCTGATTCAAAATAGCCAATACCTGTCCATTTCAGCTCATTAATGCCTCGGATATTGATCTTTATGCAGTCCATTTCATTTTTGACAACTTCCAATTTTCCTAGATTTGTACTTTGTTCATCCCACGTTCTGATTATTAAGGGATGTTTGCAGCTGTTTCTTCTACTTTTGAGTCCTGCCACCTCAGCAAAGGTCCCAAGAGATTTACTCCACCCATCCCATTAACCCCACATCATTAACTCCATCCACAGCATTTCTATGAGGAAGAAACTCTTCCCCAGTCACGTTACGTGTGCCTTCTAACCTGAGGGGCTCATCTTCGGACCTATAGCAGACAAAATTCCGCTGCTATCCATAAGATTTTCACTGTCTAATTTTTTTCAGAAGTAAACCACAAGGCCCTTCTTCCTAGTCTATCTGAGTCTGGAAGCTCAGATGAAACCTGTTCACCATGCTGGTATTTGAAGTACTGGTGGCATAGCTTCTAGGGTCACAGCAACATGCAAGACACCACAGTACAACAAACTGACAGATGCATGGGATCCAGAAGTGTAGTTCCCCAAAAAGGGGAGATCCTTGAGGTATCAGGAAACCTTGGAAAAAATAACATCAATTAAAATATAAAAACATTATTCTGTTATCTGCACAATGACATTATCAGATGGTTGGTGCTATGATTGGGGGAGCAATGTGAAGTGACCCCTAACACTGCCTCTTCCTGGAAGAGATGACCTTTGAGATGACTTTTTCTGCTGAAAAAGGAACAGGGAAGAAAAGACATTCTAGGCAGAAAGAAAAGCATGCATTGGGTGTGCTAGACAAGTAAATGGTAGAGCTTGCCTAGTATTAACCAGTTGCCATTTATTCCTACTCAAGTGAACTCATGTGTGTCAGAATAGAACTGTGCTCCAACGGGTTTCCAATGGCTGATTCTCCAGAAGTAGATCACTAACTAGGCCTTTCTTCTGAGGTAGTTTTAAGCAGACTTGAACTGCCAACCTTGTGTTAGTAACCAAAGGTTTTACATTTTGCACCACCCAGGGACTCTCACCTAACCATCAAACCAAGCCTAACCCAGTGATTCATGGCAACTTGTGTGTTAAGCTGCAGCAACACCACAGTACAGCTGGGCGGGAACCATTCTTAGGTTAGTACCGCAGGAAACCTTTTGCATAAGGGACCAGCTGCTTAATCATGTTGTCGTTGTGTGCTGTAGATTTCAACTCATAGTGACCCTACGTGGCAGAGTAGAGTTGCCCCATAGGGTTCCCAAGGCTGAAATCTTCATGGGAGCAGACTACCAGATCTCTCCCAAGGAGCCACTCATGGGTTTCAACTGTTGACCTTACGGTTAGCAGCCAAGCACTTAACCATTGCACCAAAAGAGCACGTTGCTTAAACATACTAAAAACCCATTGCTGTGAAGTCGATTTTGACTCATAGTGACCCTGCAGGACAGAGTAGAACTGCTCCATAGGGTTTCCAAGGCTGTAATCTTTTCAGTATGGATTATACCTCAACATAAAGAAAACAAAAATCTTCACGACTGGACCAATAAGCAACATCATGATAAATGGAGAAAATGTTGGAGTTGTCAAGGATTTCATTTTACTTGGATCCACAATCAACACCCATGGAAGCAGCAGTCAAGAAATCAAACGATGTATTGTATCGGGGAAAACTGCTGCAAAGGACCTCTTTAAAGTGTTAAAAAGCAAAGATGTCACCTTCGAAGATTAAGAAGCACCTGACCCAAGCCATGCTGTTTTCAATAGCCTCATATGCATGTGAAAGCTGGGCAATGAATTAGGAAGACTGAAGAAGAATTGATGCATTTGAAGTGTGGTGCTGGCAAAGAATATTGAATATACCATGGACTGCCAAAAGAACAAACAAATCTGTTCTGGAAGAGGTACAGCCAGAATGCTGCTTTGAAGCAAGAATGGTGAGACTTTGTCTCATATACTTTGGACATGTTATCGGGAGGAATAAATCCCTAGAGGAGGAAATCATGCTTGGTAAAGTAGAAGGTCAGCGAAAAAGAAGAAGACCCTTAACGAGATGGATTGACATGGTGGCTGCAACAACGGGCTCAAGCATAACAATGATTGTGAGGGTGGCACAGGACCGGTCATTGTTTCATGCTGTTGTGCATAGGGTGCTATGAGTCAAACTGACTTGGCGGTACCTAACAACAACAACAATCTTTACAGAAGCAGACAGCTATATCTTTCTCCCACAGTTACTGGTAGGTTCAAACCGCCGATCTTTCAGTCAGCAGCCAAGCACTTTAACCACTGCACCACCTGGACTCCTCTAGAAGGCTATAAAACCAAAACCCAAAGCCATTGCTGTTGAGTCGATTCCAACTCATAGAACCCTATAGGACTGAGTAGAACTGCCCTATAGGGTTGCCAAGGAGTGCTTGGTGGATTCGAACTACTGATAGTCCCATCAAAATAAAACAAAGTAATTCCACCCCTGACTGCTGCTAATTGGATCAGAAGTGCTTACTGACCCAAAGGCAGCCATTTGGTAGGCTGGTCAGCAACCCGTGAGATTTCCCTACAAAAAAAAAAAAAAAAGAGGAGCTGGGCCAATCAGATTTCTTCTTCTGCAGGAGCATGGACAAGGAAATGTCAAGAGAAAGAAGCTGTGAAGAGTGGGAGTCGAAGCTTAAGGGCTGTATGAAGAGGACCTTGAGGAAGAGTGAAAGCAGGAGTGGTCATGGATCATTAAAATTATGAGGAAGCAGGGGCTCAAGACAGAGAAATGGTAGGTTGAAAGAACAAACATCGGGGTGGCTGCAACAAACAAGAGACTTCTAGAGAAGACACCTAACAATACCTGAGTCCTATTAAAGTGGAGCGGCAAAATGGAAATCCACTTGCTCCTGCAGTTCCTTTCTTTCTGTGGGTGGAGCCTGACTTGAGTGAAATCTCTGTTCATGGATTTAAGGTCCTTTGATCTTCCTCACTACTCCAAATTTATGCTTACAATGCACCTCTTCGCCCTACTCAAACTTACTTCAGTTCTTTGGAACTGAAAGAACCCCGATAAAACCATCAGGACAAGAAGCCATAGAGGGAAACAGGGACCAGACCAAGGTAAGTGCTGTCTGCTAAGACGTTGGACCTAAGTTTACAAATGCCCCATCAGAGCTCATTCAATTGCAAGCAACAGAAAACCCAACTCAATTTGTTTAATACCAAAAAGCAATGGATTGTTTCACATAACTGAAAAATCCAAGGGTAACTTGTTCCAGGCATGCTGGATTCAGGGGTACAATGTCATCAGTGCTCAGTCTATCCCCATGGCTTTTCTCCTTTTTTTTTTTTCCTGTGTTGTCTTCATTGACATAGGCTCTTCTCTAGGTTTACATCCCATGGACATAAGGTGTCTTCTTTCTGGTTGTTTTGACAAAAGTCCTGGGAATGAGGATTGCACTACCTGAATCATGGTTCAGTTCCTGAACCAACCCCCATGGCTGGCAGAACTTGATCATGCCTGGGTTAATGCATCCCTGGATTCAGAGGTGGGGTCAGCCCTGTTCAATTTCATGGGTAGATCGAGGGTGGATGCTGGGTAGGCAAATTTAGCAGATATCTACCACGTTGTCTATCAGCGTGTGTACATATGTGCATGTGCATTTAAATGCATTCATTAGTTCCAGGCACCGAAAAATGAGGTGCCTAGATGAGGAGAAAGAGGAGGGAGAAGAGAGGAAAAGAAAACCAGAGCCATTACATCTTTTAAATTAAATAACTAGAAATTAGTTCAGAAACCGATACACATTTAATCTTTTCATTACTTTTTTCATATTTCAAAATATCTTTGGAGTTTCATATAGTTGGTGGCACACCATGATTAGGGGGCCAGAGGGGCTGGAGAAAGTGAGATTCCCAGTGAACCTAGAAGGAAACCAGTGTGGTAGAGCAGAAGGAAGACTGAATCCAGTCATGCCATCTACTGGCTCAAGTCATTCAGAATCTGTAACTGGGGGTGGGGATAGGCATCTAGCAAGGTGGTTGTTATGTGTCACTGAGTCAGTTCCAACTCATAGTGACCCTAGAAGACAGAGAAGAACTGCCCCACAGGGTTTCCAAGGAGTGGCTGGTGGATTCCAATTGCTGACCTTTTGGTTAGCAGCCAAGCTGTTAGCTACTGTTGTTGGTGGTGAGGGTTAAATGCAAGATAAGATGTCTAGCACATGGGAGGTGCTGACAGATGGTAGCTATTACTATCAGGAGCCTGCTCCATGGTTTCAAGTATCAGCACCTCAAGATCCTCTCACTTTCAGGAAATGCACAAACCAGCATTTCAAACTCCCTGTCAGGCTGTTCTTCCTGAGTCTATACTCAGGAGACCCTAGGTAAAGAAAAAAACAGATTGAAATCAGTTGACAATGAATACTTTGAAAATTACAGCTTGAATTTAGCTGATAGCAAGAGTATTTGATGCCTAGGCTACCGTAACAAAGCAACAAAATTGGGTGACTTAAAACAACAGAAATCAATTCTCACACAGTTCCGGAGGCTAGAAGTTCAAAATCAAGATGGTGGCAAGGCCATACTTTCTCTGAAGCCTCTAGGGAAGAATCCTTCCCTGCCTTTTTCAGCTTTTGGTAGCCCTGGACACCACCTTGGTTTGTGGCAGCATCACTACAATCTCTGCCTTGCCTTCTCATGGTGTTCTGTCTGTTATGTCTGTGTCTCTACTCTTTTATAAGGACATCAGTCATATTGGATTAAAAACCAAAACCCACTGCTGTTGAGTCAATTCCAACTCAATAGAGACTCTAGAGGACAGAGTGGAGCTGCCCCATAGGGTTCCCAAGGAATGGCTGGTGGATTTGAACTGCTAACCTTTTGGTAAGCAGCCAAGCTCTTTAACCACTGCGTCACCAGGGCGCCTGTATTGGATTTGGGTCCACTTTAACGACCTTGTCTTAACTTGATTACGTATGCAAAGAACCTATTTCCACATAAGGTCATATTCACTGGTACGGGGACAGGACTGCAGCATATCTTTTGGGGGGACATAATTCAACCCATAACGGCAAATCAATAACTTTTTGTTGTTAGGTGTTGTCAAGTCAGTTCCAACTCATCGTGAACCTATGTACAACAGAATGAGACACTGCCTGGTCCTGTGCCATCCTCACAATCCTTGCTATGTTTGAGTCCATTGTTGTGGCCACTGTGTCAGTCCACCTCATTGAAGGTCTTCCTCTTTTTTGCTGATCCTGGATGTTACTAACCACGATGTCCTTCTCCAGGGACTGGTCCCTCCAGGTAACATGTTCAAAGTATGTGAGACAAAGTCATGCCATCCTGTCTTCTAAGAAACATTCTGGCAGTACATCTTCCAAAACAGATTTGTTCATTCTTCTGACAGTCCGTGATATACTCAATATTCTTTGCCAACACCATAATTCAAGTGCATCAATTCTTCTTCTCTCTTCCTTATTCACTGTCTAGCTTTTGCATGCATTATGAGACAATGGAAAATACTATGGCTTGGGTCAGGCGCGCCTCAGTCCTCAAGGTGACATCTTTGCTTTTTAACACTTTAAAAAGGTCCTTTGCAGCAGATTTGTCCAATACAATACATTGTTTGATTTATTGACTGCTGCTTCCATGGGCATTGATTGTGGATCCAAGTAAAATGAAATCCTTAACAACTTCAATATTTTCTTCATTTATCATGATGTTGCTTATTGGTCCAGTTGTGAGGATTTTTGTTTTCTTCATATGGAGATGTAATCCATGCAGAAGACTGTGGTCTTTGATCTTCATCAGTAAGTGCTTCAAGTCCACTTTGCTTTCAGCAAGTGAGGTTGTATCACCCACACAGTGCAGGTTGTTAATGAGTTTTCTGCAGTCTTGATGCTCCGTTCTTCTTCATATAGTCCAACTTCTTGGATTTTTTGCTCAGCATACAGATTGAATAAGTATGGTGAAAAGATACAACTCTGACACACACCTTTCCTGATTTTAAGCCACACAGTATCCCCTTGTTCTGTTTGAACGACTGCCTCTTGGTCTATGTACAGGTTCCTCATGAGTGTTCAGGTTCCTCATGAACATAATTAAGTGTTCTGGAATTCCCACTCTTCACAATGTTATCCATAACTTGTTATGATCCACACAGTCAAATACATTTTCATAGTTGATACCACACAGGTAAACATCTTTCTGGTATTCTCTGCTTTCAGCCAAGATCCATCTGACGCCAGCAGTGACATCCCTTGTAGTTAACTAAAAACAAAAAGTTAATAACTAGCTGGATACGAAATAGCCTGATTATGATTAAAGAAAACATATGTCAGATAGAATTCAATCTTTCTATTTTCCAAACTAGTTTGTGCATGTGGCTATAACCTGTTATAAACGGCATCCTAAAACCTTACGCCTAGGACTTTGTGAGGGAGCCACTGAGAGAATGTGGATGTTTGTATCTGCATTTGTGTGCACACATATTTTTTGTGAGCAAGAGGAGAAACGGGGATGTTCAAAGGGCTGTGCGTCTGGGAACAGAGGCTGATGAGGCCTCTGGAGAGTGATAGGGTCCCTGCTAAACCTGTGACTGATGAATGGGAATGATTGAGAGTCTGGGTTCCACTTAGATAGCTATGCTTGCTGTGGCTGTCCAGAGCAGAGGGTAGGCCTAAAGAAAATGTCTACATGGGGAATTCAGAGGCTGCTTTTTCTTAGAACCTTGCAGCAACCAGCACTACAAGAGCCCATCAATGGGAACCTGGCTCTGTGGCTCATGAACTACTTGCTTGCTGGAGCTCTGCCACTGTGTCAACTGTGTGGTAATGCAGCTCCTGATTCATCCTTCCAAGGCAGGTGTGGGGTTAGCAGGGTGAACTGGCTCCAAATCAAAGCCCACATAGACATCAGGACCTTTCTCTTTCATCGGCTTTTGGTCTAGTTTATTTATCAGGTGGGAATGGTGGAAGCATGTGGGACAGAGTCACTTGGCAGCTAGAGTTTCATGAAGGCAAACATGTAAAATTTCAAGACTTATAGCTAGTGACTGCTGCTAGTTTCCAAGTTCTATATTTCTAAGCCAGAAATAAGATGCAATGAGTTTGACATGCATTCACTCACTCATTCATTCCACCTTGTCTTCTTAAAAGAAACTGATGCTCATTTCAATAAAAGTAGAAACAACTGAACGACAGAACATAGATAGACTACAATCCTCAGCTTATATTTTAATATAATTGATCATAAAAAAGAGAAACACATTGTATTTGATAAAGGGAGGCATATCTGGAGGGAAATGTTTTCCTGGGGTGAAGTTCTAGCAGGAATGTTTCTTGTGAAAATTTCCGTAAGTATGTGCCAAACAAGTGTGTATGTTCCTCTAAATCAGTCGTTCTCAAAGCATGATCCCTGAACTTGCAGCATCAGCATCATCTTGAAACTCAGTAGAAACGCAGACTCTCAGGCCCTACCCCAGACCTATGAATCTGGAGGTGGGGCCCAGCATGCTGAGGTTTAACAAGTTCACCAGGTCTTTTTCATGGATGCTCAAATTTGAGAACCACTGCTCTAAATGTAAAGGAGCCCTGGTGGGCAGTGGTTAAAGCACTCGGATGCATGGCTGCTAACCAAAAGATTGGCAGTTTGAACCCACCAGCTGCTCCACAGGAGAAATGTGTGGCAGTCTGCTTCTGTAAAGATTTAGACCCTTGGACCCCCTATGGGGCAGTTCCACTCTGTCCTAAAGATTGCTGTGAATTAGAATCGACTCCACTGCGATGGGTTTTGTGGTTGGGCTCTAAATGTGCTTAAGTGTTTAAAGAGGGGCCAGGTGCTGCTGACTGCTCTGAAGCCTGCCTGATTTGTCTAGCAAGTGCAGGTGACCCATTTCTTGGCCTTCCCCATGCTTGATGGTCTATGTATTACACTGGAATTGGGAGGCCTGAGCTGTCTGTCACCAGCTCTACTCAACCCCCACTTTTTACTTTGGAAGACTTTAGCTATTTTTGGAGAACACAGCCTATTGGAGCTCTTTTCACCTTCAGACTTGTAGTGATATAAAGTGAAACACTTCCACGTTTTCTTCAGCTGCAAATCTTTCTTGGTATTGTCAGAAAAAAAAAATCTATGAAATACAGCTAGTATAATTTCTTCTCATTTTCTCCCTTAATATGTGCCTTACCATCATATTAGAGGGAGAGATTTAATTTACATCCAGTAAATCTAATCAAAATTTCTAGTTCCCCACAACATACATTTATGTTTGTCTTCTCTTTTGAAAACAATATACTCATGTACCTAGATATTTGCAGAAAAACTAGCTTTTCCCCTTCTATGGCATTTCATGCTATTTCTTTTTTTTAACAGCTTAGTTATTTTTAAAATAATATTTTATTGTGTTTAAGGTGCAATTTTACATAGCAAATTAGATTCCCATTTAACAATTTCTACACAAATTATTCAGTGATATTGGTTACATTTTTTACAATGTGTTGTCATTCCCATTCATTCCTTTCTGATTGCACCATTTCCAGTACTCTAATTTCCTTGCACCCTTACCTTCTCATCTTTGTTTTATAGTAATTTTTGACCATTCAGTCTCATACAGATAAGGAGCTCATTATTCAGGGGTGACATTCTTTATTTTACGAGCCAATCTGTTATTTAGCTAAAAGGCAAATTCAAGACAGAATTTCCATTTAAGGTTTAAAGGGTATCTCAGGGTGATAGTCTTGGGCAGTCCTCTAGTCTCAACTAGTCCAGTAAGCCTGGTTTTTTAAGAATTTGAATTTTGTTGTACATTTTCCTTCCTTTCTATCAGGATCCATCTATTGTGGTCCTAATCAGAACAACTGGTCGTGGTAGCTGGGCATCATCTAGGTCTGGTCCCAGGGTAGATGAGGCTGTGGTTGGTTCATGTAGACTATTATTCCTGTAGACTATTTTCTTCTCTGAGTCTTTGGTTTTCTTCTTTCTTTTTTATTCCAGATGAGTAGAGACTAATAAATGTATCTTAGATGGCCTTTCGGAAGCTTTTAAAGACCCTAGACACCATTCACCATATTGGGATGTAGAATATATACTTTATGAGCTATATTATGCCAATTAACTGAGTTGTCCCATGAGATTATAGTCCTCAGCCTTCAAACCCAAAAAAACCAATCTTACAAGGTATTTGGATATGTCTAAGAAGTGCCGGTAAATGTGTCCCCTATATGGCTTATTGTATATATGGATATACATGCATACACACATATACTTGTATGTAATATGCCTATAGATACACGTGTGTAATATGCCTATAGATATCTGTGGACACATATGTGTACCCACATATTCATACCCATACCCATATATGCCTATATACATATATACATATTTTTTGGTTGTTGTTGGTGTTATTGAAAATTATATTTTTCATATCCTTTACCAAAAACTTCTTTTTTTCTTGTACACTTCTTAGGGACATCATATACCTTGTCATGCTGTGTATCCTTCACCCACATTTGATGCTACCTTTCCCGTCACCAAAAATAACAGGTGTCTACTACCTCAAGAGTGCTTCCCCTTTTCCTGTCTGTGTACATTTCCCTGGTAACCACCAATGAGCATTGGTATCTGTATATATATCTACTTTAGTTTTCTTATAAAATAATTTTTTTTCCTTAAACAAACTTAATGAGCAATTTTATTAAGAGAAAAATACAAAATCTAGATTGTTGTCCTTTTGTTTCAAAGACAAATTAGAGACTTGATATCGATTTTTATTCAGGTGAATCATGTCATGTAGACTTAGCCAATGCATATTACACTTTTGAAACATCTTCAGCTTTCTGCATTTATAGCAGATCTTTTTTCTTCAGTCCACCCTACCTGGGATAATGCCACTTCTGCTCTCTGTGCAAGTCTTGATTACTGTCGCTATGTAATAAGTCTTGAAATTCGGTAGAATGAATCCCCCACTTCTTTTTTCAAAATAATTTTTAACTATTTTAGTTCCTTTGCCTTTCCATATACATTTTAGATTAATCTTGTCTATATCTGTAAAAAACCTTTCTGAGATTTTTGGTAGGAATTGCATTAAACTGTGTATCAATTTTTGGAGAATTTACTTATTCACCATCCTGAGTCTTCCAATTGATTGGAAGACTCTTGTCTAAGGCTGGGTTATCTAGAGAAGCAAGACAAGTAAAGCGTATAAATATATAGAGACACAGAGATTTATATCAAGGGAATGGTTCATGTGACTATAGAGGCTGGAAAGTCCCAGAAAGATGTTTACTTGTGTTGTATTGACTACACAAAGACATTCGGCTGTGTGGATTGTAACAAGTTATGATAACAATGAGAAGAATAGAAATTCCAGGACACTTAATTGTGCTGATGAGGATCCTGTACATAGACAAAGAGGCAGTCATTAGAACAGATCAAGGGGATGCTGTGTGGCTTAAAATCAGTAAAGGTGTGTGTCAGGGTTGTATTCTTTCACCACACTTATTCAATCTGTATGCTGAGCAAATAATCCAAGAAGCTGGACTATATGAAGAAGAATGGGGCATCAGGATTCGGGGAATACTCATTCAAAACCTGTGTTATTCGGGTTATGCACAACCTCACTTGCTGAAAGCAAAAAGGACTTGAAGCACTTACTGATGAAGATAAAAGACTATAGCCTGTTGTATGGGTTATACCGCAACATAAAGAAAACAAAAATCCTCACAACTGGGCCAATAAGCAACACCATGATAAACAGAGGAAATATTGAAGTTGTCAAGGATTTCGTTTTACTTGGATCTAAAATCAACACCCAAATCTGCTGCAAAAGACCTCTCTTGAACGTGTTGAAAAGCAAAGGTGTAACCTTGAGGACTAAGGTGTGCTTGATCCAAGCCATTGTATTTTCCATCACCTCGTATGTATGGGAAAACTGGACAATGAGTAAGGAAGACTGAAAAAGAATTGATGTCTTTGAATCATGGTGTTGGCAAAGAATATTTAACATACCATGCGGCTGCCAGAAGAATGAACAAGTCTGTCTTGCAAGAGGTACAGTCAGAGTGCTCCTTAGAAGTAAGGATGGCAAGTACTTTGTCTCTTGTACTTTGGACATGTTATCAGAAGGGAGCAGTCTGTTTTAGGCTGGGTTCTCTAGAAAAGCAAAACCAGTAATGCACACAAATATATATATATATAGAGAGAGAGATTTATATCAAGGAAATGGCTCATGCAGTTATAGAGTCTGTAACATCCCAAGTCCGTGGGTCAGAATAGAGGTGTCCCCTGATTCACGTAGCTGTGGGAGCTGATGAACCCAAGATTGGCAGGTCAGAGAGCAGAGCTCTTGCTCACAGGTTGCTAAGATTGTTGAATCCCAAGATCGGCAGGAAAGACCCCAGGTAAGCTGCTAGCTCAAGTCCCAAGAACTGGAGGTCAGACAAACAGGAGCCAGCTGCAGGATCCAGAGTGAGCAAAAAGCCCCCAAGCCCTGCCAGAAGGCCCACTTATATTCGATGCAGGCCACCTGCCTAAGGAAACTCCCTTTCAACTGATTGGCTATTCACAGTGAATCCCATCATGGAGGTGATCACATTATATCAAATCTCATCATGGAAGTGACCACAATATCATATGACTGCCAAACCACTGATAATTTTGGCCCAGCCAAGTTGACACACAACCTTAACCATCACAGAGTCCCTGGAGAAGAGCATCATGTTTGGTTAAGTAGAGGGTCAGCAAAAAAGGGGAAGACCCTCAACAAGATGGATTGACATAGTGACTGCAACAATGGGCTCCAACATAGCAAAGATTGTGAGGATGGCGCAGGCCTGGGCAGTTTTTTTTTTTCTCTTTTTTTCTCAGGGTCGAAATGAGTTCATGTTGATTTGACAGCACCTAACAACAACACAGCAACAATGACAAGAATATTATGTTAAGGATCTCTGCATCTTTGTTAATGCAAGATATACACTGGTAGTTTTCTTGTTTTATATTTGTCTGGTTTTGGCATCATGGTAATACTAACTTCAATATGAATTGAGAAGTGTTCCCTCTTCTATTTTCTAGAAGCAATTGTGTACAGTAGGTGTTAACTTTTTGTTAGATTTTGGAATTTTCCAGTGGAATAATCTGGGCTGTGAGATTTCTTTTTTTGGTAATTTTTAAATTATGAATTCAGTAGCTTAATGGTTTTAGGGGTATTCAAATTACTTATTTCATATTGAGTGAGTTGTAGCAGAAGTTTGTGTCATTTGAGGAAGTGGTCTATTCCATCTATTGTCATATTTATATGTGTAGAGTTGTTTGTAGTATTCCCTTATTATTATTATTATTTTGATGTCTGCAGGGTCAGTAGTGATATCCCCTGCTTACTTCCTAATACTGGTAATTTGTATATTCTCTTTTTTCCTTGTCAGTCTTACTAGATTTTGTCAATATTATTGATTTTTTCAAAGAGTCAGCTGTTTGTTTCATTGATTTTCTGTATTGTTTTTCTGTTTTTATCTTTATTTTTTCCTTCCTCCTGCTTGCTTTGGGTTTATTGCTCTTCTTTTTCTAAGTTTTTGTGGTGGGTGCTTAGGTTATTGATTTGAGACTTTTTCTCTTTTCTAAAGACATGCATTTAAAAACAGAACAAAACAAACCCATTGCAGTTGAGTCTATTCCAACTCATAGTGACCCTATAGGATAGAGTAAAACTGCCCCATATGGTTTCCAAGAAGCGGTTTGTGGATTTGCACTGCTGACCTTTTGGTTAGCAGCCGAGCTCTTAACCACTATGTGGCCAGGGCTTCAAGGTACTCATTTAGTGCTATAAAATTTCCTCTAAGTACTAAGTTAAGTATTTCCACAGATTTTGATATCTTTTACTTTCATTTTCATTCAATTCAATGCATTTCTTTTATTTCCCTTGAGACTTCCTTTGTGACTCATGGGTGATTTAGAAATGTGTTTAGTTTCCATGTGTTTGAAGATTTTTCTGTCACCTTTCTTCTACTGAATTTTAGTTTAATTACATTGCAGTTGTAGAACATATTCTTTATTATTTCAATTCTTTTAAATATGTTGAGGTTTGTTTATGGACCAGGAAATGATTTATCTTGATGTATGTTCTATGAGCACCTGACAATAACGTGTATTCTGCTGTTGTTGGGTGGAATGTTCTATAAATATATATTAAATCCTGTTGGTTGATGATGTTGTTCATTTCTTTTACATCCTTACCCTGAAAATGTAGCCTTTTAATGTGACCAAACGTCACATTAGTATGGCTTTTGTTAGTTTCCAAAAATTTGGGGTCTAATGTTAAACTCTGGATACTAAGCGCCTGAGTACCTGCACATCTTTACAGGGGAGAGAAGGGTCACAGAGATGTATAATCCTCTATCCCAATTCCTCAATAAACAAGTAACTTAGAAACATACTTAGCAAATAGCTTGGTGACCTTTCTGAACTCTAAGACGCTTAAAAAACTAACTTGCAACTGAACAGATGTTTTTTATTAGAAACTCTTCAAAGATGATTTCCTTTAGCAAGGTCATGGAAGCTCCATAGACACATCAAAACTCCCCGAGGGACTAAACTGCTGGACTGAGGGCTGTGGGGACCATGGTCTTGGAACATCTAGCTAAATTGGCATAACATGGTTTATAAAGAAAATGTTGTAAATTCTACTTTGGTGAGTAGCATCTGGAGTCTCAAAAGCCTATGAGTAGCTATCTAAGATAATCCACTGGTCTCACTCCTTTGGGAACAAGGGAGAATGAAGAAAACTAAAGACACAAGGGAAAGATTGGACCACAGCTACCATGGCTTCCACCAGACTGAGTCTAGTACATCTAGATGGTATCCAGCTACCACCACTGACTGCTCTGACAGGGATCACAATAAAGGGTCCTGGACAGAGTTGGAGAAAAATGTAGAATAAAATTCTAACTCACACAAAAAAACAAAACCTAGACTTACTGGCCTGACAGAGACTGGAGAAACCCCAAGACTATGGCCCCTGGCCACCCTTTTATCTCAGTAATGAAGTCACTCCTGAGGTTAGCCCTTCAGCCAAAGATTAGACAGGCCCATGAAACAAAATGAGACTAAAGGGGCACACCAGCCCAGGGGCAAGTACTAGAAGGCAAGAGGGGACAGGAAAGCTGGTAATAGGGAACCCAAGTTCAAGAAGGAAGAGTGGTGACATATCATGGGGTTGTTAATCAATGTCATAAAACGATATGTGTACTGTTTAACGAGAAACTAGTTTGCTCTGTAAACCTTCATCTAAAGAAAAAAAAGCACAATTTAAAAAAAGACTTTGCATTGAAAAGAAAAAAAAGACGATTTCCTTTATATTAGCATGAGGTTATTAGCTGGTTTTGCTATTAAAGTTCTAAAACCTGTTTGATTATAGTTCCGAAAAAGAACAAGATTTTTTATCCAGCTATCTCTTTACGTTTGCGTGTGAGTATTATAAAGGAGTTGGAAAGAGGATTCATTTTATCACATCTGTAAAAAATGGGCACCAAAGCTTGGAATGCCACAGCTGTTATGATTGACCAAAACTAGTGGGGGAGATAATAAACAATTACAGGGAGTCCTTGGCTTAGGTGGTGGACTGCACCACCTCCTCTCCTTTGGTAGTATTCCTGTTGAGTGATAAAAGACTTGGAAGTTTCAGTCCCTATTGGTCATCTGAAACAGACAAAGGGAAAAGGGGCTTACAGGTAAGATCATTGTGGTTAGCTGCCATTGAGTCAGCTCTCACTCATGGCTATCTTATGTACAACAGAATGACACATTGCCTGGTCCTGTGTCATCTTTACAAACACCAGCCTATTTAAGGCCTTCGTTGCTGATATTATGCCAGTCCATCTCACAGATGGTCACTCACACTCTTGCTGGCCATCTATTTCACCAAACATGATGTCCTTCTCTAGAGATTGATCCTTCCTGATGACATGTCCAAAGCAAGTGAGTCAAACATTGTTTTGTTGTATCCATAGGTTTTTATCGGCTAATTTTCAGAATTAGATCACCAGGCCTTTTTCCCTAGTCTGTGTTAGTCTGGGTGACCCTGCTGGTATTTGAAATACCAATGACATAGCTTCCAACATCAGAGCAACACACCACCATACAACACACTGACAGACAGGTGGTGGTCAGGTAAGATTCAAATATTAGCCTTCCTAAATGTCTTTCCTTACATTATATGAAAAAAAAAATTTTAATGGAAGCAATAAATAACATATTATTAGAAAAATTAATTTTGTTAGGGAAATATAGAACATCTACTTATTATCAAGTTAATGAGAACAATGAGCCTGTTTTCATGAATGCAAACATTTGAAATCAGGTTCTGGATGATCCTTTCAGTTTTACAACCTCAGAATCCAGTTCATTTCTGAATTTAGTTTTGCCTGCAAGTATTGAGAAAATCCAATCTGCGCAGTAAGTAGTTGCAAATGGTAACAGATTTTAAACAGCCATTTTTGAAACTTTGAATATGTTTCAATTAAACACAGGTGAGAGGAGATTATTCTGAATTTTGCATGCAAAAAATTAATATGGCAGCAGGAGTCTATGAGTCAATGATCCCCCAAAAGTGTTAAAATTTGTTATTTGAACATTTTTAAAGTTATATTTTTAACCAGGGTAATATCTATACATAATAAAACATTAAATACTGTAAAAGTTTCTAATAAAATACAGTAGTAGTTCCTTTCCTCAGCCCTCTCCATCTCCGATTCTTACTCACCAAATGCAACCAGTTCCAACTACTTTAGCTGTTTCTTTGGGTATTTACCTCTGTCATCTATAAATAATCTTATTCCGTTCTTTCTTGAGTTACTTGTTTTGGACATTATCCTCTTTCCATTATGGTGGTTGAGGATTTTACCCACTTACTCCCTCCCTACTCTCTCCTGTCTCCTTCCTATGTTATTTTCAGTCCCCATTCTCTTAATAATGCAAACTTTGGTTAAAGCATACTCATTGTTTACATTATGTATGTAGATACTGTTTACTGCTGACCTGATAGTATAAAGCCCCAATGTACTATGTTCAATTCTGCCACAATTTTTTTTTCCTGGAATTAATAATTGTGCTAGTTTTTCATTTGCTTAGTTTACTATGTCACTGACCAATTTTTTCCAAATGTTCCAGTGAGTCTATTAATAATTTTTCCAAACTCTCAAGGAGAGTGTGCTAGTTTCATCCAGTCACCCTTCTCCCACAGCCTTCTTTTTGGGGTACCACTAGATCATAAAGAACTTTGGGGTACTCAGCCCCCATCAGCCTACCCAACTTGGTGAGCCAAGTATAAGCTGGATTCCATCACTCGTGGTATTCTTAGTGGAGCACTCTTGGGCAGATGACAGCTAGCATAACTGTACTCAGTGCCCTACCCTCTGTCCTCCTTCTCTAATCTGGACTACTTGTATTCTAGCTAGGATTTCCCTTCACCACTCTCCTTGTTTGCATCATTTGTTTTCTAGGTCTCATGTTTTCCTCTTTTTTGGTTTACTCCCTCCTTTTGCTGAAGCAAACCTTCCAGTAACTTTCTAAAAACAATATATAGGAAACCAATTTCTTGACTTCTTAAATGTCTGAAAATGTTTTTGTTATACCTTCACATTTGATCAATAATCTGATCAAGTATGAACAATTCTAGGTTGAAAACAATTTTTCCCTCAGAACTTTAAAGTTATTGCTCTACCATATTCTGGCACTCAATGTTGAAATTTACATTGTCTTTCCAGAACCTTTCAGAACATCCTAGTGTTCTGAAATGATGATGTTCTTGGTGTCACTTTCCTTCCTTTTCCTTTCTCTCTCTCTCTTTTTTTTTTTTTTTGGATCTCAATTGACCCAGTATCATCATCATTATCCCAGAATTTTTATTTTATAATCCCTTACTTCTCTCACGCCTGTTCCCTATTGCCCATAGACATCCACTTCAGTGTGTTTTGGCATATCTTTTTGAAGATGGATGCATCTTTGAAAAACATATACTGTTGTTTCGTGTGTATTAAATGTTTCTAAATGGTATTGTGTTTTTCAATTGTTCAATTTTTTTTTCTTTTCCCCCTCAGCACTATATTTTTAAATTCTGCTCACATTGCTGTCTACATCTTTGGTTTACTGCTTCTGACTGCGGCATAGTATTCCACAGTGTGCACGAATCTTGTTTTCCTCATCCCCTCCTCCGGTGAAGGAGTCCAAAGATGCTTCCCACCTCCCACTACCCCAAACAATGCTATAGGAAACATCCTTGCTCATATCTCCATATAGAACACTACTTGCCTTTCTCTATAGTATAAACTGAGGAGGGCAATTGATGGGCCATAAAGTCATTCAGTACTGCCTGATTTTTCTCCAGAGTAGCTGTATCAGGATCTACCACCTCAGCAGATTTGGGTATTTTCATCATTTATTACGTTGGCTATTTGATATAAAAACAAAATAGAACCCACTGCCATGGAGTCAATTCCGACTCATAGATAGGATTTCCAAGGCTGTAAATCTCTATGGAAGCAGACTGCCACATATTTCTCCTGTGGAGCTGCTGGTGGTTTTGAACTGCTGACCACTTTCGATCACATTAACCACTGTGCCACCAGGGCTCCTTCAATCAAGAGATTCATTCCTTTCAGTTAAGGGAAATTAAAGGAATATTTTTAGGACTATTTTTCATACATATAATGCTATCCTCCCCCACTCCCCAATTTCTTTTTCTGGAATGCCCATTAGCTGTATTTTAGACTCCTGGTGTTATCTAATTTTTAAATACATTTTCTTTCCTGTTGTCTATGCCCTTGTCATTTTGTTCTATTTCCTAAAATATTCCTTGACTTTTACCTTTCAACTTTTTCATTACATTTCCAATTTCAGCTGCCACCATTTTTAATTTCCAAGACCTCCTTGTTTTGCTTTTTTGACTTTCTTTTTGCATGGAAACTTGTTTTATGAATTCAATGTTTTCTTTTCTCTTTCAGGCCATAATGATACTTTTATGTTGCTCCCTTTTTGTCGCTGATTCCACTGATTTCCCATTTTCCTGGTTGTTTGTTCTGATCTCTGTTCTTCACGTTCGAAGCTCTTCTCATATGTCTAGTTTTTCTTGGTCGTCCTTTCACATAAAATAGGGTTTGGGAAACCTTTTCTGTAATTGTGTAGGCTTTGTGGTCTACACAGTCTCTGTGGCATACTCTTTGCTTTTTTTTTCCTTAAAAAATAACCCTTTGAAAAGTTAAAAAACCATTTTTAGCTCAAGGTAAGTAGTTTCCTGACTTTTGAAGAAGAATAAGATATTTAAAGGAGATCTGAAGCTTGATGTATGTAAAAGGGGACTGTTGAATTGTAGACCCTACTTAACTTGATCAAGGAGAGAGCCAGTTTTTTATTTGTGGGATTCAAAATACCAGTAACTGTAGGTTTTTCTTTTTCCTTCTATGGAGACTTTGGCTTCTTCAAGAAGATTCCTCCAATCTTATTTATGGGATACACACGGCTAGCTGCAGAGATCCTGGGAAGTGAGTGGGGAAGGGGTTGGGAAACTCATCATTCATTATGCAGATGTCCCTGTGTTTAGTCTGATACCTTAGGACTTCACTTCTTGCCTGGAGTCTTGGAGTCTGGAGATTCTCTGGTGGGTGTGGTGCACCTGGCTACTTGGTGATCTGTTTGTCTGACAGCTCCATATAAGACTTTTAGTGCTAAGCCTCAGCCTGTCTTTCGTAATTCCTGGAGCCTCTGAGATTTGAGACTTTCTGGAGTTAAGCAGGAGGGTAGCAGGAATCAGCTTGCTTTTGCTAACATTCATCTGCTGGAACTTAGGTTTCAGCTTCTACTCTGCTACATCAGTTGTCATTTCCCTGTGTGTTTCTTATCTTCCAAAATCTTATTATCTCCTCTCTGATGTTGGCCCTTTCCCTGTTCTTTTTATTCTTGTCTTTTATTCCATTCATCTTCCCTTACTGTCATTTTAGTGGAATATCGTGAAGGATCAGAGTTAAAGAAATGTGTTCAACCCACTAGGTTTAACTGGAAATCTTACCAGCCAAATTTTTGACTCCACTTTATTATGAACTTGAAATTCCATTCACTTTTTTTTTGTGATGAATTTAAGGAGCCCTGGTGGCACAGTGATTAAGAGCTCAGGCTGCTAAACAAAAGGTTGGTAGTTTGAATCCACCAGCCACTCCTTGGAAACCCTATGGGGCAGTTCTACTCTGTCCTATGGGGTCACTATGAGTCAGAACCAACTTGACAGCAATGGGTTTGGTTTGGCTTGGTGATGGATTTGGTTGTCAAGCCCCCTTTATGCAAGATTAAATAACATAGTTGTTAAGAATGCAGGCTTTGGTGTCAAATTTCCTAAGCTTAAAATTTTTTTTTTTTTTAATTTAACTAGTCAGTGGTTGAGCTGTGATTAAATAATTTTTCTAAGCCTCAGTTGTAAAATGGGAGTAATTGCAGTACTTACCTTGTAGAGTTGTGATGAATGCAATGCATGCTGCAGGGTGCCTGGCATAAAGTAAGGGCTCAAAACTGTTAGCTATTACTGTATTGCTTTCTGTTGTTGTTTTTATCTCAGTCAGCCACATATTGCCATGTGTTATTTTGGCCAGATAACTTTCTTCCTAATGTTGAGTTATGATAAACTGAGGTAAAAGATATTTTGATAGAAAAAGGAGGGAGTGTAATTCTGATACACTGGTAACTTTGGGGAACTGGGGTAGGCCTGAATGGGGTGCACTAGGAGCAATATGGAATGCACCCTTTGCTTGGTGGGCTAGTGGTGAGGAGTTGTCAGGTCTCAAGAAAAGAGCTTTGGAGCCAGGCAGATTCAGCTGTGCAGCCATTAGGTTAGTGTTTGACCTTGCTGAACCTGAGTTTCCTCCTCTGAGCTTTGCTCTGAGAACTGCAAAAATGATTTATGTAAAGAGCCTACATAGTTCTGTCCACATCCCTCTGCTATAACCAAATCAAAACCAAACCCTTTGCTGTGGAGTCGATTCCAACTCACAGCAGCCCAATAGGACAGAGTAGAATTGCCTCATAGGGTTTCCAAGGCTTTAACCTTTGCAGGAGCGGACTGCCACATCTTTCTCCCACGGAGTGGCTGGTGGGTTCAAACTGTCGACCTTTTGGTTAGCAGCTGAACGCTTAACCACTGTAACACTAGGAATCATTTTTTTTTTTTTTAATAACAGAGGGGCTCAAATTGTAG
Organism: Loxodonta africana; assembly: GCF_030014295.1. Lineage (NCBI taxonomy): Eukaryota > Metazoa > Chordata > Mammalia > Proboscidea > Elephantidae > Loxodonta > Loxodonta africana. The sequence continues at coordinate 40,916,939 of NC_087367.1, read as the reverse complement.
ACACTATGATTATTATCATGACAGAATAGAGGAATGCAGAAAGGAGAACTGTTTTAACGCTATTGATATTTTGTCCAATTTCACCATGGACCTGATTGGGTTTGGGGTTTGTCCTCATCTGGTTGAAAGAATGGTTTATTGGCATTCTACAGAAATGTTTCAAAGTAAATTTGGTCATAGCTTTTTAGTCTTAAAATAGCTAAGTTCCTTCTTTGGGATTTACTCTCCACCAAAAACCCGCAAAATGGTTATAAGAATAAAATGGCCAGCAGAGGGCACCAAAGACAAAAGTATGTTACTGTTTTCTGGCCCAACGAATTCCACAGAACACTCTGAAAATAGGGCAGAGAAGAAAAGGAGAGAGATCTGAAGAGTGCAAAGAGGAAAAAGAAGAAAGGATGAGCTCACTCTCAGAGGGTTACAGATTGGTTTATAGTCTTGGAAGCAAAGTATTAAAATTACAGAACAAAACGGAATTCACCCACTATTCAACTAGAGTCTCCTTTAAAAGATTTTAGAAAGAGACTTAAAAATTTATTCTGAAGTACATGTTACCTTTTGCCTCAGACCCAGAAAGCGTTTGTGGGCGAATCTGCTCCTTCTCTTCGAAGACAATGTCTTTTTCTCTAGACTGTAGGTGAAGAAAATCCCTTCAGTTCTCACTCCTCACAGAGTTGGCTGGAAAGAGCTGAAACGGAAAGACAGGACATTTCTTCCTGCAGCCTCATTCTGGGTAGCTAAGATTGATTCCTACTTCAATATACCTAAAATGTCCAAGAGCCATTTAAATGTCAATATTTTTTTATTTTTCAAATTAATGAAACAAAATAATGCTAAATAAAGCTATATAGTTGGACAGCTTGACTAGAGTTAAATGATTTTAACATTTTTTTTTCAAATTGTTTAAAAATTCTTGTTTGGTTGCAAATTAAGTCGTTTGCCCCCTCCCTTCCCAATGGTTTGTTTATGTAGGAAGCTAAAATACTAACCATCATTGCAATAATTGAATTCCGAAGAATTTTGTGATCCATAACAGACTATTTGGAATTTTTATTAAAACACAGGAATTTATTCGACTTTTTTTTTTTTTAACCCAGCAGCATAAAATAGGAATTCCTCCTCTTTAAGGAGATGAAACTCTTTCTATGTGGTGCCAAATCTCCCAATGAAAGCAGAGAAATTCAGGCTATAAGAAAATCCAAAAGGCCCTGGAAACTTTAGGCTGGTCAGCCTTACTTGAACACTGGAAATTTCATAATAGATTTACCAGAGAGGATAAAATAATTTGTCAATTTCAGAGACTGGTTTCTGCAATGGGAGATCACACCTCATTAAAAAAAAAAATTTATGTATATATACATTGTATATATGTATATAAAGTTGTGTGGGTGTGAAACAGGTAATTGCTTAAACTTAAAAAAATAAACTACACTAAATGGCAAATCCCTATAGGGTCGCTATGAGTCGGAATCAACTCGACAGCAGTGGGTTTGGGTTTTTTTTGGTTTTAAATGACAAATCTCTGATAGTGTTTAACAGTGAAAGCTGTTTCCATGGAACTGAGGAAGCTGTTTTTATTCTAGAAAAGAACTGAGCTTAGAGAAAATAAATAAGGTTTGGAATAAATGGGTACCTTGTGGGTACAGAAGTGATAAAAGTGGGAACCTCACAGGGACAGTGCCTTGAAGCATCTGTAATAAATGACCAAAAAGAGGTGAAAGACAATTAACTCTTCAGGTTTGCAGAGGACGTCAAACACACAGACTCCCACCTGGGCTAAGAATTGAACACACAGGGAAGGGAGGAGAGGAGGAAGTGTGAAGGGAGTTTATGTGTGTGTGTGTGTAGACTTGTAAGAGAGGGTGGAACCAGTAGTAGGGATATCAAGTTTAAAGTTAAGGAAGAGGAGGTGCAATGTAGTATGATAATAAAGCTGATGTGTATGTATGTGTGTGTGTGCTTGGCTATGTGGACCGTGTGAAGATGTAACTACCCATTATTGCCAAACAGGGGATCAGCTCACCCTGGGTTCCAGAGGGCTGAAGATTAACCTTTCTCCATGCCAAAAGTTCTATATCGCCTTTAAAATAGATTCTTCCAAGTCTATTTTGTTAGAGTGTATGGAAAACAAGAATATTTTCCATCTCACTAGGTTCATAGCTGTGATCACGTGTGTCTCACTCATCTCTGAATGCCCTGCAGTGTCTGCATTTGAAACGAATACAACCAATACTTGTATCATAAGTGAATGTCAGATGGGTCCCTCTGTCCTCAGGAGAAAGGTAGAGCTTGTCCAGAATCCTCTGCTGGGTTGTTCAAGCTGTATTTCATCTCTTTATTTTCTATTATGGCCTTGTGTCTTCTTTTTTTCCTTCCTCCCTCTCTTTCTTTCATGAGATTTATCAAACATAAAGAAAAACACAAAAATATAATGAGCCTTTTTTATCCACCATTGAGATTTACCAGTATTAACATTGTGCTATATATATGTCAGATTGTTTTTTTACATACATAAAACATTACACATTCAACTGAGAACTCCATGTTGCTTTCCTTCCCCTCCCTCTCTCCCTTTTCCTTCTTTTCTCTGTTCCCAGAACTAGCAACTGCCTCAAAGCTGGTGCATATGCTTTGTGCTTGGTATTATATTATTACTACATATGTTTGTTTCAAAAAGCAATATATAGCTTTTCTGGATATATTTTAAAACCTCACATAAGGAGCCTCGGTGGTGCAGTGGTTAAACACTCAGCTGCTAACCAAAAGGCTGTTGGTTCGAATTCACCAGCTGCTCTGTGGGAGAAAGATGCCGCAGCCTGCTTCCATGAAGATTTACTGCCTCAGAAACTCCATGGGGAAGTTCTGCTCTTTCCTATAGGGTTGCAATGAGTCATAACTGACTCGATGGTTTTTTAAATGGTATACTCTCTAAGTATGATTCTGCAGCTTGCTTTTGTCCTTCAGCATTATGTTTTTGAGAGACATCACAGTGATGTATTTAGATCCAATCTACCCATTTTAATTTCTGCTTTCTATTTTGTTACTGACTGTAATACAATTAAATTTTCCATTCCCCTTTTGATGGACATTTAGATTTTTTAAACCATTTTACTACTTATAAACTACGCTGCAATGAATGTCCTTGTATCACTCTTTGTGATTGTCTCGGACATATGCTGAGAATTTCACTATGGCTGTGTGCTGTCCAATAGAGTAGCTGGTACACACATTTGGTGATTAAGCACTGGAAATGTGGCTAGTCTGAATTGAGGTGTGCTGTGTCAGAATTTGAAGACTTAGTTAAAAAAAGTAAAGTATCTCAATGATTTTAAAATATTAATTATATGTTGAAATGTTAATATTATGGATATATTAGTCTAAGTAAAATACAAAATTAATTTTACCTGTTTCTTTTTATCTTTTAGTGTGGCTACTAGAAAGTTTAAAATTATGCCTGTGGTTTGCCTTTGTGGCTCACATACTTCTATTGGACAGACCTGCTGTATAGTGTATTTCTCTAGGATTTAGATTTCATGAGTTCTTCTCATTTTCTTTCCCAACCCTTCTTTTTGCTCCTAATGGCACTTGATATTTATAACTCCTTTTATTGCAAATCTACCAGTCATATCATTCCTTCTATTATCTTCCCTCTTAGGCTGTCCCTGGCTTTTTAATTTCTGCCTGTGCAGGGTGACTGCTTGGGATAGTTCTGTGTTTTCAGATGGCCTTGATGGCTAGGGGTGCTTGTTGCTTGAGTATTGGATAAAAGGGGTGTGAATCTATTATTTATGGAGTTTGGGGATTATCACATGCACTATTACGCCTTTTCAAAATTATTGGTTTGAGATTCTGCTTAAGGACAGAATCTAAGTTATCACACACAAACTTATCTGTGAGTCAGCTTCCCTACCCGTGAAGCTGAATAAATCTCTGAAATGCTAATCCATCTTTAAGGAGTCCAATAGTCAGAGTTTTAAGAGAGAGGCTCCCCTCCCTTTCCCCCCCCATGGATCCTTGCCATTATTCTCTCTAAGAAGGCAGGGATTTGAGACACTCTCAATCCTTCTTGAGACAGGAATTGGGTATGCAGCCATTCTCGCTGCTATCACAGTGGCCTAAAAGATGGCAACTAAACCAACCTGGAAGGAGCTTCTGTTCCCTATATTGGTGGCTCCCCCGTGTGTGACACGACTCTGCCCTCTTGGCATCACCATTTCCAATGAGAAAATAAATTGCCTCTGTGCAGTCGCATGCAAAGCAGAGAGCCTTTTCAGTCAGCTGGAGCTGGGAGGTTGATGGAGAACAGGAGTTCTGTGCACCGATTGTTAGTGGGTAGAGATTTTTCATTGTCTGCTGAGCTCCAAGAACACCCTCTTGGAGTGGGTCTCAAATTTGAAAACAAATCTACACAGTGGCTTTTCCAACCTGCTTGGTTTTAGAAGGATGGAGCTGTTGTCCAAAATTTTCAAAAATCCACAAAGTCGAGTGACACAGCTTATATTTTAGCAGAAATATTTCTACTTGACATTTAACACTTCTATTTATCACCAACCAAAGCTTTGTCTACAAAAAGGGAGGGACTGTGATGTGGTCAAACTGTGGGCTTTGTGGTCAGACACAGCTGGATTTGAATTGCACCTCTGCCACTGTCATTAGCCATGTGGGTTTGGACAAGCTATGACCACCATAAGCTTCATTTCCCACATTCATAAGATGAGGCTAATGATAGTACTTACCTTATAGGTCACTGGAATGATGACAACTACTATTATAAATATTACATAATGTAAACCAGTTTGAAATTGCTTTGAATCAAGCAAGTGGGTGCTTTGAGAACAAATTGCCTGGTTGTTTTCAAGCTAACTCTGAGTTATTTGCCTCTCTGAGCTTGGTGACTCAATCTTTCCAGACAGTCAATTTCAAATGAGTACCCTACCCCCATGAAAGGCATTTGTGGTTCAGTAGTAGAATTCTTGCCTTCTATGCAGAACGCCTGGCTTTGATTCTAGGCCAGTACACCTCACGCACTGCCACCACCCGTCTGTCAATGGTGGATTGCATATTGTTATGCTGCTGAACAGGTTTTAGCAGGACTTCCAGACTAAGATAGACTAGGGAGAAAGGCCTGGCAATCTACTTCTGAAAATCAGCCAGTGAAAGCCCTATGGATGACAACAGCCAGATCTACAACCCAACATGGGAATGGCACAGGACCTGACAACTTTTCATTCTGTTGTACATGGGGTTGATGCTAGTTGGGGGCCAACCTGGCAGCTAATGATATATCGCTCTCAGCCCTAAGATGCTGTATTAGGATTTTGAGACAATATGGTCTGAAATATCATATTAAATTTTATAAAATGATTTGAATTTGGAAATTTCATAAAAATAAAACTTACTTTTATTTCACAGTACTAACCACGGGCCAGAAACTACGACAAATCTTCTTGGCTAGATGGAGAGTGATCTTCAAGGTAGGGAGAAACAGGTATGTGAAGATTTTTGTGACAAACACAAAACCGTTTTAGAGGCTGATTGATCCCCATCTCACCTACATTCCCGCAATTCTGTTACCTGCCACTAGAGGTATGTAAGTGCCATTTGAATTGTAACTGTCAGACAGGAATCAAAGGGTTCAGAATAATAAATCTACTCCTGGCCAATTTGCTTATTCTATAAAAATATAGGAACCCTGGTGATGCAGTCGCTAAAGCACTCAGCTGCGAACTTAAAGGTTGGCGGTTTGAACCTACCAGCCACTCCGTGGAAGAAAGATATGGCAGTCTGCTTCCATAAAGATTACAGCCTTGGAAACTCTATGGGACAGTTCTACTATGTCCTATGGGGTCACTATACGTTGGAATCAACTCAAGAGCAATGAGTTTTTGGTCTGGGGCATAAAAATATAGCTTAATGCTATCTATTGATTGTGCTTACAAGAAAATACTACCTGAGGCAAGATTGACTTAAAAGTTAGTGGGCCTAGACTGTGAATTCTTAAAGGGGACCATATCGCTCCCAAGGGGGTGAAAATTGGTTCTTGAGGGGCAAAAAACTCTTTTTTATGTACAGAGCAACAATATGCAAATATTACACAAACAAATACAGTCTATCTGTGGTATTAAAATCTAATGGGGGGAGGTAGAGCCAAGACTGCAGAAGAGACAGACAAGCCCTCTTTACAAAAAAGACCTGAAAACACAAGTGAAACGAGTATATTTATGACAAGCTGGGAGCCCCGAGCATCAAAGGCAAACTTAGACAACGAACTGAGGGGCAGGGGGAGGAAGAGGCCCTTCAGAAGTGGAGAGGAGGAGACCTGAATCATGGGGAGCCCTAAGGCGCCATTCCTGGAGCAGCGGGTGGCAGTGACGGGGGGCAGGTACTAGCGTTCAGCTGCAGTTTCCTCAGGGAGAAGCAGCCAGCCACACAGCCCACTCACACCTCCAGAACCTGAGCAGAGCGGCGCTCTCAGCAAAAGTTAAGTACTTGAGTATATTTTACTGCACCCCCCCACCCCCACCCCCAAGCCGGTTTCAGAGGCTGAATCCCTGGGCCAGAGATAGACCCTGGTGAGCACCTAGAGCCATCCTCCCAGCCTTGGAGATGGAAAAAATTTTCAACTGGGGGGAAAGGTAATTTGCTAGCTCCATTAACCAGGGGAGCTCAGGACAGAAGCAGCTCCTGTCCAGGAATAAACTGTCTGTGGAACTTGAGCACCTTTCCCTTCTGCATGGACCTGTGTGGGCCTATTTCAGGAGAATAGGCCCTTGTTGGCTAACTCCAACCATTTCAGCAGTGTGGTGGAGAGGTGGGTGTTTGACTCTTGACTTTGCTTTGCCTATTAAACAAGGTCCTCACCTACACACATTGGGACCTAAGGACTGGTAGCTCCACCCAGGTCACCCAGCCACCCACGCCATGGGTCCAAAGATAATTGGTACCTCCCAGTTCTTACAACCAAAAACTTTGGGTGCCTATGGTCCCTCTGCAGACCCACCCAACAGCACACTCTAGGGAACAGAGATGTGTTTTCCTCAGAGACACTTGGGGGTCAGTCCTCAGCCCCCTGCCTTGTTCAGAGCTTGACTCCCTGCTGCAATCAGATACCGGTATATACACCAATCATGCCTGACCCTCTAAGACTGTAGGACAGAGCCTGTACCACACACTTGATATCAGCTACCTGGAAACCTGAGCTGAATTCATACAAGAAAACTGAATGGACTCCTAGACTGATATACCTGACAACAGTTCTAGCCAGCTGGGGACAGGACACCACAGCTCCAAAGGTGAAAATAATAAAGCTAGCTCACTCGAACAACCCATAGGGGTATAAGAAAACAAAACAAAGCAAGCAGCTATGACACAGTAAGCAAGCATAAACTAATACAATAACTTATAGATGGCTCAGAGACAACAGTCAGTATCAAGTCACATAAAGAAACAGCCCATGATCACCTCAACAGGCTCTCAAAACAAAGAATCCAGAGATCTTCTAGATGAAAGTACATTCCTGGAATTACCAGAAGCAGAATACAAAAGTTTAATATACAGAACCCTTCAAGACATCACGAAGGAAATAAGGCCATATGCAGAACAAGCCAAGGAACACACAGATAAAGCAACTGAAGAAATTAGAAAGATTTTTCAGGAACATAATGAAAACTTTAACAAGCTGGAAAAATCTGTAGACAGACAGCAATCAGAAATTCAGAAAATTAACAATAAAATCACAGAATTAGATAACTCAATAGGAAGTCAGAGGAGCAGAATTGAACAAATAGAAGCTAGAATTTCTGCACTAGAAGATAAATCACATTTCACTAATATATTTGAAGAAAAATCAGATAAAAGAATTAAAAAAAATGAAGAAACCTTAAGAATCACGTGGGACTCTATCAAGAGAAATTACCTATGAGTGATTGGAGTACCAGAACAGGGAGGGATAACAGAAAATACAGAGAAAATTGTTGAAGATTTGTTGGCAGAAAACTTCCCTGATATTGTGAAAGATGAGAATATATCTATCCAAGATGCTCATCAAACTCCACATAAGGTAGATCTTAAAAGAAAGTTACCAAGACATATTATAATCAAGCTTGCCAAAATCAAAGATAAAAAGTCAATTATAAGAGCAGTGAAGGATAAAAGAAAAGTCACCTACAAAGGAGAGCCAATAAGAATAAACTCGGACTACTCGGCAGAAACCATGCAGGCAAGAAGGCAATGGGATGACATATTTAAAAAATTGAAGGAAAAAAATTTCCTGCCAAGAATCATATAACCAGCAAAACTGTCTCTTAAATATGAAGGTGAAATTAAGAATTTCCAGATAAACACAAGTTTAGGGAATTCGTAAGAACCAAACCAAAACTATAAGAAATGCTAAAGGGGGTTCTTTGGTTGGAAAATCAATAATATCTGGTATCAACCCAAGACTAGAACACTGGGCAGAGCAACCAGAATTCGACCCAAACAGGGAAATCCAAAAAAAAAAAAAAAAAAAGCAAGATTAAAAAAAAAAAGCCCAACACAGGGTTGCAGCGATGTTATTATATAAAAGACAACATTAAAATAATAAAGAGGAACTAAGAAATGTAATTATACACGTTCCATATGGTGAGGAAGATACGGTGATATAAAGAAATAAAAGTCAGTTTTAAATTTAGAAAAATAGGGGTAAATAATAAGGTAACCACAAAGGAGACAAACTATCCTACTCATCAAAATAAAATACAAGGGAAAAATACAGACTCAGCAGAAACAAAATCAACAACAACAAACATGAGGAAAGGACAATATATAAAGAAAATCTACTCAGTACATAAAATCGAGTGGGAAAAAGAAACTGCCACACACACAAAAAGACATCAAAATGACAGGACTAAATTCATACCTATCCATAATTACCCTGAATGTAAATGGACTAAATGCACCAATAAAGAGACAGAGAGTTGCAGAATGGATTAAAAAAGAAGATGCATCTATATGCTGCCTGCAAGAGACACACCTTAGACTTAGAGAAACAAACTAAAACTCAAAGGATGTAAAAAATATACCAGGCAAACAACAATCAAAAAAGAGCAGGAGTGGCAATATTAATTTCTGACAAAATAGACTTTAAAGTTAAATCCATCAGAAAGGATAAGGAAGGACACTTTATAATGATTAATGGGACAATACACCAAGAAGATATAACCATATTAAATATTTATGCACCCAATGACAGGGCTGCAAGATACATAAAACAAACTCTATTAGCTTTGAAAAGTGAGATACACAGCTCTGCAATAATAGTAGGAGACTTCAACACACCACTTTCGGTGAAGGACAGGACATCCAGTAAGAAGCTCAATAAAGACATGGAAGATTTAAATGCCACAATCAACCAACTTGACGTCGTAGACATATACAGAACACTCCACCCAACAGCAACCAAGTATACTTTCTTTTCTAGTGCACATGGAACATTCTCTAGAATAGACCACATATTAGGTCATAAAGCAAGCCTTAGCAGAATCCAAAATATTGAAATATTACAAAGCATCTTCTCTGACCATAAGGCCATAAGAGTGGAAATCAATAACAGGAAAAGCAGGGAAAAGAAATCAAACACTTGGAAACTGAATAATACCCTGCTCAAAAAAGACTGGATTATAGAAGACATAAAGGATAAAAAAAAATAAATTCAGAGAATCCAATGAGAATGAAAACACTTCCTATCACAACCTTTGGGAGAGAGCAAAAGCAGTGCTCAGAGGCCAATTTATATCGATAAATGCACACATCCAAAAAGGGCCAAAATGAAAGAATTATCCCTACAACTTGAACAAATAGAAAGAGAGCAACAAAAGAAACCCACAGGCACCAGAAGAAAACAATAAAAGTTAGAGCTGAACTAAACGAAATAGAAAAGAGAAAACAACTGAAAGAATTAACAAGACCAAAACCTGGTTTTTTGAAAAAATCAACAAAATTGATAAACCACTGGCCAAAGTGACAAAAGAAAAACAGGAGAGGAAGCAAATAACCCGAAAAGGAAATGAGATGGATGATATTACAACAGACCCAACTGAAATTAAAAGAATCATGTCAGGTTACTTTGAAAAACTATACTCAAACAAATTTGAAAACCTGGAAGAAATGGATGAATTCCTAGAAACACACTACCTACCTAAACTAATACAAAGAGAGGTAGAAAAACTAAATAGACCCATAACAAAAGAAGAGATTGAAAAGCTAATCAAAAAAATCACAACAAAAAAAAAGCCCTGGTCTGGCCGGCTTCGAGGAGAGTTCTACCAAACTTTCAGAGAAGAGTTAACACCACTACTACTAAAGGTATTTCAGAGCATAGAAAAGGACGGAATACTACCTAACTCATTCTATGAAGCCACCATATCCCTGATACAAAAACCAGATAAAAACACCACAAGAAAAGAAAATTATACACCTATATCCCTCATGAGTGTTGACGCAAAAATCCTCAACAAAATTCTAGCCAATAGAATTCAACAACACATCAAAAACAATTCACCATGACCAAGTGGGATTCATACCAGGTGTGCAGGGATGGTTCAACATTAGAAAAACAATTAATGCAATCCACCACAGAAATAAAACAAAAGACAAGAATCACATGATTTTATCAATTGATGCAGAAAAGACATTTGACAATTTTCAACGCCCATTCATGATAAAAACTCTCAGCAAAATAGGAATAGAAGGAAAATTTCTTAACATAATAAAGGGCATTTATACAAAGCCAACAGCCAACATCACCCTAAATGGAGAGAGCCTGAAAACATTCCCATTGAGATCGGGAACCAGACAAGGATGCCCTTTATCACCACTCTTAATCAACATTGTGCTGGAAGTCCTAGCCAAAGTAATTGGATAAAAAATACTAAAAAGGCTCTATAGGGAAGTGAGCATGGAAAAATTTTGAGAAATATTGACTAGACTCATCCAGTGGTTCATCTGTGTTAATGCTGGTTTTCGATTAGACTCACCAGGCTCAAGTGATTGCCCTCACCTGTGCTCTGGGTGGAGTTTCCGAATATGTTCAACTCCCCAACCAGACTTTTTGCTTGGAGGGGCTTGGAGCAAAAACCCTCGAGGAGCTTTTATACTCCTGGATCAAGAAAATCAAACCCGCTGCCATCTAGTCGATTCCGACTCATAATGACCTCATAGGACAGAGTAGAATTGCCCCATAAGGTTTCCAAGGAACAGCTGGTGGATTCTAACTGCCAATCTTTTTGTAAGCAGCCTGAGCTCTTAGCTACTGTGCTTCCCGGGCCCCATGAATACACACTACCTTAATGAGCTTGCTTACAATAGTTGTCTTACCTCATTTTTTCTCTGCTCTTCAAATTGGCATTCCAAATCTATCTCTTTTGTATTTTTCCTGCTGTTTACATGTAAATCAAAAAGAGAGAAAGGGGTTCCCTTGATAGGTGAGTCTCGGCTTTGCCCCTGACCCTATGATTCCTAACTTTCAAACAAGATATAATTAGTTGGGTAACTGAGTTACTGTGTTAATCCACATTTAGGCTGTTCTTTCCACTCATACAACCTACATTTTGGTTCTTAATTAATGTTGAACCAGGTTTTCTAGTTACCATTTTAGCATTTTAGTGCCTTTGTCATTTCTTAAAGGAATGTTGTCTTTTTCCTTTTAATATTTTAAAGAAGGTTCAAATGGATGGTGAACGTTTTGAATACAAATATCCAACATATAAAAGTTGGTGCACTCCTTTAGAAAGCCATGACCCACTAAAGTAAGTTCATGTTTTCCTTTTTCTCTGTTTGCTGTTGAAAATGAATGAGTATATTTGTGGTTAAAACATAATTCAACTGAACAGAAAGGTATATTGTGAAAAGCCTCCTTCTGATACTGCTTTCCCTGTCCACTAGTGCTCCCCAGAGGCAAACACTGTTATTAATTTCTTCTGTGTCATCCAGAGATAATCATATCTCATTGTTTTCTGCACTTCTATAATTCTGTTCATTTAAACCCACCTCCCCACAGCTAGGCAGAAGAATTGGTCACTCCCTCCTCTTGCCACAGGACTTTGTTCAGGTCTTTAAAATTCTATGCTTAAAACAAAAACCTAAACCTGTACAGGTAAGTGATGCTAGAATTCACACTCAGCCCCAAATCTCCAATTCTTGGAACAAAACATTTCTATTTCCATGATTACCTGCAGTACTTTTTTTAAATTAGTGAATTAAGACATGTTCTCTTTAAATTTCGGTAAAGTTTAGAAAACCGGAAATTATTAAATAGAGACATTAATATAACGATGAAAAAGTAGATAGTGGAAGAATTTTTTAGTTTGGCAATGCATTGGAGCTGTATAATGATTTTACTTTGCCTTTGATGCTTTATATAACTTCTTTACAAGTTATTTTGGTCTGTGCTTTGGACTTCCAAGGTAATACAAGCTCAGCCGCAATATTCTGTTATGCCAGAGAAAATCAGCTCATAGGAAATGGCACACAGGTGCTCCTGGAACCTGGCAAGGAGGGAGAGTTTTGCAGGAGGAAGGCAGGAAGTAATCCCATCTTCTAGTCAGGCATAACCAATGGAGTAATTTCATCCCACAAGATAAATGGATGAAGGGCTTGGAACTCATTTATTAATGTAGGAAAGGTGACCACACCCCATATGAAAGACGTACTCACCCCCAGAATCCTAGGAAAACCTGTGACTAGGGAACCTCCGTTTGTTAAACCACTAGGCTTTCATTTGGGTTTATGGTATGGTACAGAGAAAAGCATTTGTTTGTTATGATTTTAAGTTTTCTTGTCAGAGATGTAACTAGGGTATGGCAGATATTGCACTGGCCCTGGGCACTTGACAGTTTCTATTAATCCAGTCCCCCACGTGTCTGTCAGTATGTCGTACCGTGGGGGCTTGTGTGTTGCTGTGATGCTGGAAGCTATGCCACTGAATTTCAGATACCAGCAGGGTCACCCAAGGAGGACAGGTTTCAGCTGAGCTTCCAGACTAAGACAGACTAGGAAGAAGGACCCAGCAGTCTACTTCTGAAAAGCATTAGCCAGTGAAAACCTTATGAATAGCAGCAGAACATTGTCTGATATAGTGCTAGAAGATGAGCCCCATAGGTTGGAAGGCACTCAAAAGATGACTGGGGAAGAGCTGCCTCCTCAAAGTAGAGTCGACCTTAATGACGTGGATGGAGTAAAGCTTTCGGGATCTTCATTTGCTGATGTGGCACGACTCAAAATGAGAAGAAACAGCTGCAAACATCCGTTAATAATCAGAACCCAGAATATACCAAGCATGAACCCAGGAAAGTTGGAAATTGTCAAAAATGAAATGGAATGCATAAACGTGGATATCCTAGGCATTACTGAGCTGAAATGCACTGGTATTGGCCATTTTGAATTGGACAATCATAGTCTACTATGCTGGGAATGACAACTCGAAGAGGAATGGTGTTGCATTCATTGTCAAAAAGAACTTTTCAAGATCCATCCTGAAGTACAATGCTGTCAGTGATAGGATAACATCCATACACCTACAAGGAAGACCAGTTAATACGACTATTATCCAAATTAATGCACCAACCACTGGGGGCAAAGAAGAAGAAATAGAAGATATTTATTACCTGCTGCAGTCTGAAATTGATCAAACATGCAATCAAGACATATTGATAATTACTGGTGATTGGAACGTGAAAGTTGGAAACAAAGAAGAAGGATCAATAGTTGGAGAATATGGCCTTGGTGATAGAAACAATGCCGGAGATCGAATGATAGAATTTTGCAAGACCAACGACTTCTTCATTGCAAATACCTTCTTTCACCAAAATAAACGGTGACTATACACGTGGACCTCACCAGATGGAGCACACAGAAATCAAACTGACTACATCTGTGGAAAGAGACAATGGAAAAGCTCAATATCATCAATCAGAACAAGGCCAGGGCTGACTGTGAAACAGACCATCAATTGCTCATACGCAAGTTCAAGCTGAAACTGAAGAAAATCAGAGCAAATCCACAAGAGCCAAAATATGACCTTGAGTATATCCCACCTGAATTTAGAGATAATCTCAAGAATAGATTTGATGCATTGAACACTAGTGACCGAAGACCAGACAAGTTGTGGAATGACATGAAGGACATCATCCATGAAGAAAGCAAGAGGTCACTGAAAAGACAGGAAAGAAAGAAAAGACCAAGATGGATGTCAGAGGAGACTCTGAAACTTGGTCTTGAGTGTCGAGCAGCTAAAGCAAAAGGAAGAATTGATGAAGTAAAAGGACTGAACAGAAGATTTCAAAGGGCCTCTCGAGAAGACAAAGTAAAGTTTTATAATGACATGTGCAAAGAGCTGGAGATGGAAAACCAATAGGGAAGAACACGCTCAGCATTTCTCAAGCTGAAAGAACTGAAGAAAAAATTCAAGCCTCGAATTGCAATACTGAAGGATTCCGTGTGGAAAATATTAAACGACGCAGGAAGCATCAAAAGAAGATGGAAGGAATACACGGAGTCATTATACCAAAAAGAATTAGTCGATATTCAACCATTTCAAGAGGTGGCATATGACCAGGAACCGATGATACTGAAGGAGGAAGTCCAAGCTGACCTGAAGGCGTTGGCGAAAAATAAGGCTCCAGGAATTGATGGAATATCTATTGAGATGTTTCAACAAACAGATGCAACGCTGGAGGTGCTCACTTGTCTATGCCAAGAAATATGGAAGACAGCTTCCTGGCCAACTGACTGGAAGAGATCCATATTTATGCCTATTCTCAAGAAAGGTGATCCAACCGAATGTGGAAATTATAGAATAATATCGTTAATATTGCACACAAGCAAAATCATTCCAAAACGGCTGCAGCAGTATATCGACAGGGAACTGCCAGAAATTCAGGCTGGTTTCAGAAGAGGATGTGGAACCAGGGATATCACTGCTGATGCCAGATGGATTCTGGCTGAAAGCAGAGAATACCAGAGGGATGTTTAGCTGTGTTTTATTGACTATGCAAAGGCATTCGACTGTGTGGATCATAACAAACTATGGATAACACTGCGAAGAATGGGAATTCCAGAACACTTAATTGTGCTCATGAGGAACCTTTACGTAGATCAAGAGGCAGTTGTTCAGATAGAACAAGGGGATACTGATTGGTTTAAAGTCAGGAAAGGTGTGCATCAAGGTTGTATTCTTTCACCATACCTATTTAATCTGTATGCTGAAGAAATAATATGAGAAGCTGGACTATATGAAGAAGAACAGGGCATCAGGATTGGAGGAAGACTCATTAACAACCTGCGTTATGCAGATGACACAACCTTGCTTACTGAAAG
Organism: Loxodonta africana; assembly: GCF_030014295.1. NCBI lineage: Eukaryota > Metazoa > Chordata > Mammalia > Proboscidea > Elephantidae > Loxodonta > Loxodonta africana. The sequence goes on along the minus strand of NC_087367.1, from coordinate 40,901,585 downwards.
TGAAGAGGACTTGAAGCACTTACTAATGAAGATCAAAGACCACAGCCTTCAGTATGGATTACACCTCAACATAAAGAAAACAAAAATCCTCACAACTGGACCAATGAGCAACATCATGATAAGGGGAGAAAAGATTGAAGTTGTCAAGGATTTCATTTTACTTGGATCCACAATCAACACCCATGGAAGCATCAGTCAAGAAATCAAAAGACGCATTGCGTTGGGCAAATCTGCTGCAAAAGACCTCTTCAAAGTGTTGAAGAGCAAAGATGTCACCCTGAATACTAAGGTGTGCCTGACCCAAGCCATGGTAATTTCAATCACATCATATGCATGTGAAAGCTGGACAATGAAAAAGGAAGACCAAAGAAGAGTTGATGCCTTTGAATTGTGGTGTTGGTGAAGAATATTGAATATACCATGGACTGCCAAAAGAACGAACAAATCTGTCTTGGAAGAAGTGCGAGGCAAGGAAGGTGAGGCTGCATCTCACATACTTTGCACGTGTTGTCAGGAGGGATCAGTCCCTGGAGAAGGCACATCATGCTTGGCAGAGTACAGGGTCAGCGGAAAAGAGGAGGACTCTCAACGAGGTGGATTGACACAGTGGCTACAACAATGAGCTCAAGCATAACAACGATTGTAAGGATGGCGCAGGTTCTGTTGTGCATAGGGTCGCTTTGAGTCGGAACCAACTCGATGGCACCTAACAACAACAACATTAACCCAGTACGGCCTATGGCAAGAAGTGAAATTGTGCACCTGTCCCAAGTCTGACACCCCTCTTTTAGGTAAATTTTTTTTTCTTTCTTTCTTTTTGTTGGGGGGAGGGGAGCTGTAGATGAAGGTTTAACAGAGCAAATTAGTTTCTCATTAAACAATCAATGCGCATATTGTTTTGTGATATTGGTTGCCAATCCCATGACTTGTCAACAGTCTCCTCTTCTTGACTTTGGGTTCCCTGTTACCAGCTTTCCTGTCCCTGTCTGCCTTCTCGTCCTTGCCCCTGGGCTGGTGTGCCTATTAAGTCTTATTTTGTTTTATGGTCCTGTCTAAGCTTTGGGTGAAGGGTGATCCTCAGGAGTGACCTGAGTACTGAGTCAAAAGGGTGTCCAAGGGCCATACTTTCAGGGTTTTTCCAGTCTCTGTCAGGCCAGTAAGTCTGGTCTTTTTTTTTTTGAGTTAGAATTTTGTTCTACATTTTTCTCTAGCTCTATCTGGGACCCTCTGTTGTGATCCCTGTCAGAGCAGTCAGTGATAGTAGCCGGGCACCATCTAGTTGTGCTGGACTCAGTCTAGTGGAGGCTATGGTAGTTGGACTAATCTTTCCCTTTTTCTTTGGTTTTCTTCATTCTCCCTTGCTCCAGATGGGGTGGGAGCAGCAGAGTATCTTAGAAGGCTGCTCATAAACTCTTAAAACCCTAGACACTACTCACCAAAGTAGAAAGTAGAACATTTTCTTTCTAAAGTATGTTATGCCAATTAAGCTAGATGTTCCCCAAGACCATGGTTCCCACAGCCCTCAGTCCAGTAATTCAGTCCCTCAGGGCATTTGGATGTGTCTACGAAGCTTCCATGACCTTGACTTGGTAAAGATGTGCTGACTTCCCAGGTATTGTGTACTTTCTTACCCTTTACCAAAGTTACCACTTACCTATTGTCTATTTAGTGTTTTTTCCTCCCCACCCCTTCCCTCCCTCATAAGCATCAAAGATTGCTTCTTTTTGTGTGTAAACCTTTTCATGAGTTTCTGTAATAGTGGTCTCATAAAGTGTTTGTCCTTTTGTGATGAACTTACTGCGTAATTCCCTCCAGATTCATCCATGTTGTGAGATGTTTTGCAGATTCATTGCTGTTCGTTATCATTGGGTAGTATTCTATTGTTTGTATTACCATAGTTTGTTTACCCATTCTTCAGTTGATGGGCACTTAGGTTGTTTCCATCTTTTTGCTATTGCGAATCATGCTACAGTGAACATGAGTCTGCATATGTTTATTTGTGTGATGGCTTTTATTTCTCTAAGATATATTCCTAGGAGAGGGATTGCTGAATCTTATGGTATTTTTATTTCTAGCTATCTAGTGCCATATCATTTTCCAAAATGGTTGTACCATTTTGCATTCAAATCAGCAGTGCCATGAGAGTTCCAATCTCCCCGTACTTCTCCAACACTTGCTATTTTTTTTTTTTTATTTGTGCTAGTAGTGTCAGTTGTGAGACGGTATCTCACTGTAGTTTTGATTTGCATTTATCTAATGGCCAGTGATGGAAACCCTGGTTAAGAGCTATGGCTGCTAACCAAAAGGTTGGCAGTTTGAATCCACCAGGTGCTCCTAGTAAACTCTATGGGGCAGTTCTACTGTATCCTATAGGGTTGCTGAGTTGGAATTGACTCGAAGGCAATGGGTGTGGTGTGTGTGTGTGCAATGGCTAGTGATAGTGAACATTTCCTCATGTGTCTGTTAGCCGCTTGAATGTCTTCTTTGGTGATGTGTCTGTTCATATCCTTTGCCCATTTTTTAATTGTATTATTTGTCTTTTATTTGTCATAGTCAAAAAATTTTTTTTCCCACTCCATAGGTTCTTTTTTTACTCTTTTGGTGAAGTCTTTTGATGAGCAAAAGTGTTTAATTTTTAGAAAATCCCAGTTATCTAGCTTATCTTCTGGTGTTTGTGTATTGTTAGTTAAGGTTTATATCCTATTTACGCCATGGATTAGGGCCTCTATTTGTTTTTAAGGAGCTATTATAAAAGGTATTGTTACCTGATTTCCTTTTCGTAGTTCCCTTTATTGGTGTATAAGAATCCAACTGAGTTTTATATGTTTATCTTGTATCCTGCTACTCTGCTGAATCTCCCTATTAGTTCCAGTAGTTTTCTTGTGGAGCCTTTAGGGTTCTGTATGTATAGTATGATATCATCCAAAAATAGGGACAGTTTTACTTCTTCCTTACCTATTTAGATGCCCTTTATTTCTTTACCTTGCCTTATTGCTCTAGCTAGGACTTCCAGTATGATGTTAAATGGGAGTGGTAATAAAGAGAATCCTTGTCTTATTTCCGTTCTCAGGGGGAATGCTTTCGGCTTCATTCAATTAAGAATGATGTTGGATGTTGGTTTTGTATAGATGCCTTTTACTATGTTTAGGAATTTTCCTTCTATTCTTATTTTATTGAGAGTTTTTATCAGGTATGAGTGTTGGACTTCATCACATGACTTTTCTGTGTAGATTGAGATGATCATGAGATTCTTTTGTTTTATTTATGTGGTGGATTACATTGATTGACTCTCTAATGTTGAATCATCCTTGAGTTCCTGGTATGAATCCCACTCAGTAGAGGTGTGTGTGTTTTTGTTTTTTTTTTTGTGATGCTGAATTCTATTGGCTAAAATTTTCTTGAGAATTTTTGCATGTATATTTATGAGAGATATTGGTCTGTAATTTTATTTTTTTTGTGGTATCTTTGCTTGGTTTTGGTATCAGGGTTATGCTGGCTTCATAGAACGAATATGGAAGTATCCCTTCCTTTCTATGTTCTGAAATAGTTTGAGTAGTACTGGTACAAAGTCTTCTCTGAGTGTTTGGTGGAATTCTCCAGTGAAGCCATCTGGGCCAGGGGTTTTTTTATTGGGAGGTTTTTTTTTTTTTTTTTTTAAATTACCTTTTCAATCTCTTCTCTTGTTTTATGGCTCTGTTCAGATTTTCTGTCTCAGTTTGTGTTAGTTTGGGCAGGTAGTGTGTTTCTAGAAATTTGTCCATTTCCTGTATGTTTTCAAATTTGTTTGAGTATTGTTTTTCATAGTATTGTTATGATCCTTTTTATTTCAGTTGGGTCTGTTGTAATATCACCCATCTCATTTCTTATTCGGGTTATTTGGATCCTCTCTTGTTTTTCTTTTGTCAATTTGGCCAATGGTTTGTCTATTTTGTTGATCCTTTCAAAGAGCGAAATTTTGAGTTTTTTTTTTTTTCTGGATTCTTTCTATTGTTTGTATTCTCTATTTCATTTATTTCTGCTGTGCTCTTTATTATTTCCTTTGTTCTGGTGGCTGTGGGCTTCTTTTGCTCTTCTCTTTCTACTTGTTCAAGTTGTATAGCTAATGTTTTGCTTTTGTTCCTCTCCTCTTTTTTGATAACGTGTGCCTATTGCTATAAATTGACTTCTGAGCACTGTTCTATATGTATCTATGAGGTGAAGTTGTTCATTATGGCCTTCAGATCTTCTGTGTCTTTGTTGAGTTTCTTTCTAGATGTTCTGTCCTTTACTGAGTGTGATGTGTTGAAGTTTCCTACTATTATTGTGGAACTGCAATAGTATTTTGTGGAACTCTTTTCTTTTCAATGCTGTTAGAGTTTGTTTTATGTATTTTGGAGCCCTGTCATTGGGTGCATAGATATTTATTATGGTTATGTACTCATGGTGGATTGTCCCTTTAATCATTATATAATGTCCTTCCTTGTCTTTCATGGTGGATTTTGTTTTAAAGTCTATTTTATCTGAGATTACTATTCCCACTCCTGCTCTCTTTTGGTTGCTGTTTGCTTGATTTTTTTTTCCATCCTCTGATTTTTAATATATTTATGTCTTTGATTCTATGTTGTTTCTTGTAGACAACATATTAATAAAATGATATGCTCCTGTTTTTTTAATCCATTTTGTCACTGTTTCTTTATGTGTATATTTAAGCCATTTATGTTCAATGTGATTATTGATAGATTTGAGTTTATTGCTGTCATTTTGTAGTGCTTTTTAACTTTTTGGTGGAGTTGCCATTTTCTTTGTTGCTTTACTGTCCTATGCTGAATTCTTTTGTTTGTAGATTTTTTTTTCATTTCTTTTATTTTTGTAGATTTTGTATTTACTGAGACTTTTTGTTTTTCTTCTTTATTTTGTTGAGTAGGTTTGTTAACTTTCTTTGTGATTACCTTGAAATTAACCCTTACCTTCCAAAGTTTGAATCAGTCTTTTATTACTTGATATCACCTTGATTTCCTCTCCACTTGAAAGTTCTATACCTGTGTATTCTCTCTTTTAGTGTTCTGATATTGTTGTCATTTACAAATTGATGTCTCTGGTTCCTTGTTGTAAATCTTTTAGTTCTGTTTTATCCTTGAGAGTTCATTACCTAGATTGATATCTGATACCTAGATTGATATCTGACTGATGCTGTCCTGTGTTCTAGATTCAGGTTGTTATCTGATGTTGTTGGCTCTCTAACTGAAGGACTTCCTTTAGTAGTTCTTGTAAATTTGGTTTTGTTTTTATGTAATTCCTTAATTTCTGTTTATCTGGAAATGTCCTAATTTCACCATGGTATTTGAGTGAGAGTTTTGCAAGATATATTATTCCTGGTTGGTAGTATTTATCTTTCAAGGTTTTATATATGCCATCCCATTGCCTTCTTGCCTGCATTGTTTCTGCCAAGTGATCAGAGCTTAGTTTTATTATTTCCCCTTTGTATGTGACCTTTCATTTTTTTTCAAGCTGCTTTTGATTTCTTTCTTTGTCTTTGGTTTTCATGAGTGTGATTATGATATGTCTTGGTGATATTACTTTGAGGTCTATCCTATGTGGTGTTCGTTGAGCTTCTTGGATGGTTGGCTTTTCATCTTTCATGATAATAGGGAAGTTTTCTGTCAGCAAATCTTCAAGGATCCTCTCTGTGTTTTCTGTTTTCTTCCCCTTTTCTGAAACTCTGATCACATGCAAATTTTGCTTTTGGTTGTATTCCACAGCATTCTCAGGGTTTCATCATTCTTTTCTCTGATTTTACCTCAAAGTGGTATCCAAGGGTTTGTCTTCAATTTTGCTGATCCTGTCTTCCATTGTTTCAAATTTGCTCCTAAAACCTTCTATTGCACTGTCCATTTCTGAAATCTTGTTGCTTAACTTTTGGATTTCTAATTGCTGTTTTTGTATGATTTCTAGTTGTTTGTTTATTTTACCATCTTGTTCCTGTATTATTTTCTTGAATTCTTCCATTGTTTTATTTGTGCTTTCTCTGATTTAGTCTATTTTTTCCTTACTTTCGTCTGTGTTTTCCTTCATCTCTTGGAGAGCCTTGAATATTAGAGTTTTGAATTCCCTATCATGTAGTTCCAGTGCCTTTTCCTCTACTGGAAGGTCATCTGGTGTTTTATTTTGGTTGCTTTCTGAATGCATTCTGTCCTTTTTTAAAAAATATGTTTTGGTATTGTCTGTTGTCTTTGGGACATTCAGGAGTTATTTGCCTCATTTATTGATTGTAGATTTATTTGTTTCACTTCGTTTTTTCTTTGTTTTATTTGGTTATGTCTGGGAAGGCGGGCTGAGTGTGCTTTGTTGTTTGTTCATCTGTGAGCAGGATACTTCTTACCACTTTGTTCAGGTGGGCAAGGCTAGTTGCTCAGCTATGGTGCAGCAGGGCAGATCCTTTGGGAGGTGGATGGGGATGGGTCATTTGTGGCATGTATTGGGGCCAATGGGTCAGGCTGGAGGCAGTGCAGGGTGGGTTCTGGTGGTCTGCTCTGGTGCTGCTTGGGGGTGTGGCACTTGGTGCTCAGTGAAGATAGGTAGGTGGGAAAGGAGAGGATGTGATGTGTGGAGCTAAGTGGATGAGAAAAAGAAAAGAAAAAAGAGAGAAATAGAAGTAAAATAATGCTGAAAAACAGAAAAATGAGGGAAAAAAGAAAAAATAATAAAAAAGTAATTGGTGCAGTAGGATTTGGCTGGTGGTGGCAGGGCAGACCTGTGGAAGCCATGTGCTGGTGTATCTCTAGCTGAGTGGTGCAGTTCAGCCTTTCAAGAAGGGGTGTGGGCAGCACACAGGACTAGGTGGGCAGGAAAAGGGAAAGCAAAGATAGGAAAGAGAGAGAAGAAATCACACACACAAAAACAAACAGAAAACAAAAACAGCAACAACAAAAACAAAAAATAAATATGATACTGGGAGAGCCACCCACTGGGGGCAGGGCGGAATTGGGGTTGCAGGGAGCTGATGTCTCTCTAGCCTAGTGATGTGGGATAGCCCATCAAGAAGGGGTGGGGATAGGACACACGGCTAAGTAGGTGAGAGAAAGGAAGGGAAGAGAGGGAGAGAGAGAGAAGAAACAAACAAGAAAAAGCCAACTCCCTCCCCCCCAAAAAAACAGTGACAACAAAAAATGGTGCTTAAGGAACCAGCCAGTGGGGGCAGGGTGGATCCAGGTAGCAGTGAGATGGTGTCTTTCTGGTCTAGTGACTGTGGTCCATAGGAACCACTGGAGGCCATGTAGAGCAAAGAAGGGTGGGGGGTGCAAAAGCGTGTATTCCTGGTTACTGGGTGCTCTGTCTCCTGGTGGGAGCTCTGTGAATTTGCCTTTCCATACTCCCTTTCTGTCATTCTTGGTGGTTGAGGTCCAAGATGGTGAATCTGTGCCATGTTAGCTAGTAGGGGACCTCCACTATGTAGCTCTCCTTGTTCTCCTTTCTCTGTCAGGTTCTTATTCCATTCAGTGCTTGACTGGGTTCTTCATCCCTTCCTTTGATGCTTATGGTTCCAGGATTGACATTTATATCTGTTTAACTTAGTTTTTTAGGTCTTTGCTGTAGAGGGACTGCATGGTGCTTCTCTCTATAGCGTCATGTTGACTCTGCCTCCTCTTTTAGATAACTTTATAATATAAGCTCAAAAATGCACATCAAGCCTATTAATTTTTTTAATTAACACATTACCTTCCTTGAAGGATGTTGGGCTGTACTGGGGTATAAGCACTGCTCAGTGGTGCCATGCACCCAGGGCTGGTGCAATACTGTAGATATACCACTGTTTCTTGTACAGACAGTTCCTGGGTTAAGAATGAGATCCATTCCTAACTATGTCTTTAAGACCTTAAGTCAAATTTGTAAATAAGTTGGAATGGGTGCATACGGATCTTACTTAGCCTTGGTTGCACGGTGGTTAAGAGCCTGGATGCTAACCAAAAGGTCAGGCTGTTTGAATCCACCGGTTGCTCCTTGGAAACCCTATGGGACAGTTCTACTCTGTCCTATAGGGTCACTATGAGTTGGAATTAATTTGATGGCAACACAGTTTTTTTTTTTATTTCACTGCAAGAAAAGGCTAAAAGCCTTTTCAATGATTTAAAAACTGCACCTGCAGCAAATGAAGGTGTTTGTGATTAGGAATTTATTGTGAGTAGGAGTTGGTTCAGTTGTTTCAAAGTGTGGGCAAATTTACATAGTATTAAAGGGCAAGTACAAGTTGTCCAGTAAGTCTGATGTTCGTAATCCAGGGACTGCCTGTAATTACAATATTTGCTGATCTCCTCAGACAGAGACATAGTTGGAGATATAAATGTTTTCGTAGTGTTAGATGCTTTTGCACATGCTGTTCCTTCTACCTGGAATAACTTTTTCCCCACTTAATGATTGACTACTTGATGAATAGGTGAAGTTAGTTGTTTTAATTTAAATTTTCCTTATTGTGAGATTGGGCTTCATTTCATGTTTATTGGCAATTCGAGTTTTCTCTTTAGAAAATTGGTCGTCTATTTCTACTGGATTATTCTGGTATTTTTCTTATTGAATTGTCCTATAAATCAATATATAAAACCTGCTGCCGTCAAGTCAATTCTGACTCAAAGCAATCCTACAGGCCAGAGTAGAACTGCCCCACATGGTTTTCAAGGAGCAGCTGGTGGATTTGAACTGCCAAGCTTTTGGTTAGTAGCTCTAGCACTTAACCACTGCACCAACAGGGCTCCAAATCAATATATACTCCTTATATATTCTGATAATCATTTTTTAGGTTTTTTTTATACTACAAACATATTCTCTCATTCTATGGCTTGTTTTTTACCTTAGTTTATCTTGCCATTCAGAAGTTTTGAGTACTGATGAAATTAAATACCTATTGTTTCTATTATACGGTGAAACCTGTGAGAGTTGACACTCGTTGGAACTATCTTGTTTTTCCGGGTCTTGCAAATTTTCCACCTTTGACAAGGTGAAGTCTTATCACTTTTCTATTGCTAGATTTAGTGGAAGGAATTTGAGTTTTCCTTCTCTGACAGGTTTCTGCCTTACACAGATTCCAGCTTTTGTAGTTTTTTTCTGTAAATTGTACTGTATGTGTGTGTGCTATTCTTTTTTTAACAAGCTTGACTGCTAATCAAAAAGTCAGTGATTGGAGTCCACTCAGAGGCACCTCATAAGAAAGGCCTCACAATTTACTCTGAAAAATCAGCCATTAAACCCAATTGAGCACAGTTCTTCTCTGACACACATGATGCCAGAGTTGATGGGACCATGATTTTTTTTTTTAATGCTGCCCTAAGATCACAAAGATATCCTGATCTTTCCTTCTTAAACTTTTTGCTCTTCACAATTAGGTATTTAATCCTCCTGAAGTTTTTTTCCCCCAATGGATGATGTAAGGCAGAACATTAATAGGTATTTTTTTCCATATTGTGGCAGACATTTCCATTCATGGTTTCCCTTCCTTTGTCTTCCTTCACTGGAAACCTTGGTGGTGTAGTGGTTAATTGCTATGGTTGCTAACCAAGAGGTCAGCAGTTCAAATCCACCAGGCACTCCTTGGAAACTCTATGGGCCAGTTCTATTCTGTCCTGTAGGGTCACTATGAGTCAGAATCGACTCCATGGCAATGGGTTTATGGGTCTTCCTCCACTGCAGAAGCTAGGAAACTAAAATTTTTGCTACCATAGCCTCTCTTCTAGCTAGGGGTGACATGGAACACAATTCTGGCCAGTGAAATACAGGTGGAAGTCTCTTAGGCAATGGCTTTTGGTACTTTCTCCTGTGTGGATCACGGACAAGTTGTCTAGAGAAGTAGATATCATCTTATAACCCTGAGGACCAGAGGTCCCTGATAAGGATGACAAAACAGGAAGCTGGAAGGTGCCAAGATATTGATGATACGGTGGGCTCTGCACCAACCCTGGACTACTTGTTCCCGGTCTTTTTGTTGCATGAAAAAAATAAACCCCATCTTTGTTTGAGCCACTTGTCAAATGCCTCAACTGTACTGTCTGGGTCATATTGAGTCTCTCTTCCCTATTATTGTTCCTTGAAAGTGTCTTGGAGGCGGAGCCAAGATGGCGGACTAGGCAGACGCTACCTCGGATCCCTCTTACAACAAAGACACGGAAAAACAAGTGAATCAATCACATACATAACAATCTACGAACCCTGAACAACAAACACAGATTTAGAGACGGAGAACGAACTAATACGGGGAAGCAGCGATTGTTTCCAGAGCCTGGAGCCAGCGCACCAGTCAGGTACGGCAAGAGCACAGAGAGCTGCTCCACCCCCATGAACTAACCCCGGGAGGGGGACCAGCCAGTTCCGCGGGCGGCGTGGGACGCAGCCGGTAGGAGAAGTCCCCGGGAGGCAGTGACTGGTCTCGGAGTAGGAAGAGCAGTGTCCCAGCCGGGCAACCGTCCCCCCAGGATTTGGACTGGATGCAGGTACGGCATAAACACAGAGAGCTGCTCCACCCCCCTGAACTAATCCCGGGAAGGGGCCCAGCTGGGTCGCGCCTGCGGCATGGGGTGCAGCCGACAGGAGAAGTCCCCGGGAGGCAGCGACTGGTATTGGAGCGGGGAGATCAGCATCCCAGCCGGGACACTCGGTCACGGCACAAGCACGGGGAGCTGCTCCACCCATCTGAACTAACCCCAGGAGGCGGCCTAACTGGTTCATGCGGGCAGCACGGCCACGCGGCTGGAGGGACGAGAAGTCCCCGGGAGGCAGCGACTGATTTTGGAGTCGAGAGTGCACCGTCCCAGTAGGGGAGCCTTGAAGCTGGGCGTGCGGCTGGAAGCGGAGGATCTGACCGTGACTCCAGCGGGCCAGACCCCCCAGGGGCAATCTCCACACAGCCAGCACACATAGGCGACGCGCCCCACGGGAATCTCAGATATAATAGTCATTCCAAGCAAGACAAGCAACTCTGGCTATATTCTGAGGTCCTACTCTCCTATCTCTCTGTTCCCTCCCCCACCCTCCCCAGGAGGCTTCATTAACATCCGAATAGCCTGAGCCAGAGGGAGAACTCTGATAGGGATCTGACTGCATTTTTTTTTTAGCAGATTTTCTGGAAAAACTAGTTTCCCAGTGATGGCTCAGAGACAACAATCCATATCAAACCACTTAAAGAAGCAGACCATGACAGCTTCTCCAATCCCCCAAACAAAAGAATCAAAATCTTTCCCAAATGAAGATACAATCCTGGAATTATCAGATACAGAATATAAAAAACTAATTTACAGAATGCTGCAAGACATCACAAATGAAATAAGGCAAACTGCAGAAAAAGCCAAGGAACACACTGATAAAACAGTTGAAGAACTCAAAAAGATTATTCAAGAACATAGTGGAAAAATTAATAAGTTGCAAGAATCCATAGAGAGACAACATGTAGAAATCCAAAAGATTAACAATAAAATTACAGAATTAGACAACACAATAGGAAGTCAGAGGAGCAGACTCGAGCAATTAGAATGCAGACTGGGACATCTGGAGGACCAGGGAATCAATACCAACATAGCTGAAAAAAAATCAGATAAAAGAATTTAAAAAAATGAAGAAACCCTAAGAATTATGTGGGACTCTATCAAGAAGGATAACCTGCGGGTGATTGGAGTCCCAGAACAGGGAGGGGGGACTGAAAACACAGAGAAAATAGTTGAAGAACTCCTGACACAAAACTTCCCTGACATCATGAAAGACGAAAGGATATCTATCCAAGATGCTCATCGAACCCCATTTAAGATGGATCCAAAAAGAAAAACACCAAGACATATTATCATCAAACTCACCAAAACCAAAGATAAAGAGAAAATTTTAAAAGCAGCCACGGAGAAAAGAAAGGTCACCTTCAAGGGAGAATCAATAAGAATAAGTTCAGACTACTCAGCAGAAACCATGCAGGCAAGAAGGGAATGGGACGACATATACAGAACACTGAAGGAGAAAAACTGCCAGCCAAGGATCATATATCCAGCAAAACTCTCTCTGAAATATGAAGGCGAAATTAAGATATTTGCAGACAAACACAAGTTTAGAGAATTTGCAAAAACCAAACCAAAGCTACAAGAAATACTGAAGGATATTGTTTGGTCAGAGAACCAATAATATCAGATATCAGCACAACACAAGGTCACAAAACAGAACGTCCTGATATCAACTCAAATAGGGAAACCACAAAAACAAACAAATTAAGATTAATTAAAAAAAAAATACACATAACAGGGAATCATGGAAGTCAATAGGTAAAAGATCACAATAATCAAAAAGAGAGACTAAATACAGGAGGCATTGAACTGCCATATGGAGAGTGATACAAGGCGATATAGAACAATACAAGTTAGGTTTTTACTTAGAAAAATAGGGGTAAATAATAAGGTAACCACAAAAAGGTATAACAACTCCATAACTCAAGATAAAAGCCAAGAAAAACGTAACGACTCAACTAGCATAAAGTCAATCACTATGAAAATGAGGACCTCACAATTTACTAAGAAAAACGTCTCAGCACAAAAAAGTATGTGGAAAAATGAAATTGTCAACAACACACATAAAAAGGCATCAAAATGACAGCACTAAAAACTTATTTATCTGTAATTACCCTGAATGTAAATGGACCAAATGCACCAATAAAGAGACAGAGAGTCACAGACTGGATAAAGAAACACGATCCATCTATATGCTGCCTACAAGAGACACACCTTAGACTTAGAGACACAAACAAACTAAAACTCAAAGGATGGAAAAAAGTATATCAAGCAAACAATAAGCAAAAAAGAAGAGGAGTAGCAATATTAATTTCTGACAAAATAGACTTTAGACTTAAATCCACCACAAAGGATAAAGAAGGACACTATATAATGATAAAAGGGACAATTGATCAGGAAGACATAACCATATTAAATATTTATGCACCCAATGACAGGGCTGCAAGATACATAAATCAAATTTTAACAGAATTGAAAAGCGAGATAGATACCTCCACAATTATAGTAGGAGACTTCAACACACCACTTTCGGAGAAGGACAGGACATCCAGTAAGAAGCTCAACAGAGACACGGAAGATCTAATTACAACAATCAACCAACTTGGCCTCATTGACTTATACAGAACTCTCCACCCAACTGCTGCAAAATATACTTTTTTTTCTAGCGCACATGGAACATTCTCTAGAATAGACCACATATTAGGTCATAAAACAAACCTTTGCCCAATCCAAAACATCGAAATATTACAAAGCATCTTCTCAGACCACAAGGCCATAAAAGTGGAAATCAATAACAGAAAAATTAGGGAAAAGAAATCAAATACTTGGAAAATGAACAATACCCTGCTCAAAAAAGACTGGGTTATAGAAGACATTAAAGAGGGAATAAACAAATTCATAGAATGCAATGAGAATGAAAATACTTCCTATCAAAACCTCTGGGACACAGCAAAAGCAGTGCTCAGAGGCCAATTTATATCGATAAATGCACACATACAAAAAGAAGAAAGAGCCAAAATCAGAGAACTGTCCCTATAACTTGAACAAATAGAAAGTGAGCAACAAAAGAATCCATCAGGCACCAGAAGAAAACAAATAATAAAAATTAGAGCTGAACTAAATGAATTAGAGAACAGAAAAACAATTGAAAGAATTAACAAAGCCAAAAGCTGGTTCTTTGAAAAAATTAACAAAATTGATAAACCATTGGTTAGACTGACTAAAGAAATACAGGAAAGGAAACAAATAACCCGAATAAGAAACGAGAAGGACCACATCACAACAGAACCAAATGAAATTAAAAGAATCATATCAGATTATTATGAAAAATTGTACTCTAACAAATTTGCAAACCTAGAAGAAATGGATGAATTCCTGGAAAAACACTACCTACCTAAACTAACACAATCAGAAGTAGAACAACTAAATAGACCCATAACAAAAAAAGAGATTGAAACGGTAATCAAAAAACTCCCAACAAAAAAAGCCCTGGCCCGGACGGCTTCACTGCAGAGTTCTACCAAACTTTCAGAGAAGAGTTAACACCACTACTACTAAAGGTATTCCAAAGCATAGAAAATGATGGAATACTACCCAACTCATTCTATGAAGCCACCATCTCCCTGATACCAAAACCAGGTAAAGACATTACAAAAAAAGAAAATTATAGACCTATATCCCTCATGAACATTGATGCAAAAATCCTCAACAAAATTCTAGCCAATAGAATCCAACAACACATCAAAACAATAATTCAGCCTCATCAAGTGGGATTTATACCAGGTATGCAAGGCTGGTTTAATATCAGAAAAACCATTCATGTAATCCATCACATAAATAAAACAAAAGACAAAAACCACATGATCTTATCAATTGATGCAGAAAAGGCATTTGACAAAGTCCAACACCCATTTATGATAAAAACTCTTACCAAAATAGGAATTGAAGGAAAATTCCTCAACATAATAAAGGGCATCTATGCAAAGCCAACAGCCAATATCACTCTAAATGGAGAGAACCTGAAAGCATTTCCCTTGAGAACGGGAACCAGACAAGGATGCCCTTTATTACCGCTCTTATTCAACATCGTGTTGGAAGTCTTAGCCAGGGCAATTAGGCTAGACAAAGAAATAAAAGGTATCCGGATTGGCAAGGAAGAAGTAAAGTTATCACTATTTGCAGATGACATGATTATATACACAGAAAACCCTAAGGAATCCTCCAGAAAACTACTGAAACTAATAGAAGAGTTTGGAAGAGTCTCAGGTTATAAAATAAACATACAAAAATCACTTGGATTCCTCTACATCAACAAAAAGAACACCGAAGAGGAAATAACCAAATCAATACCATTCACAGTAGCCCCCAAGAAGATAAGATACTTAGGAATAAATCTTACCAAGGATGTAAAAGACCTATACAAAGAAAACTACAAAGCTCTACTACAAGAAATTCAAAAGGACATACTTAAGTGGAAAAACATACCCTGCTCATGGATAGGAAGACTTAACATAGTAAAAATGTCTATTCTACCAAAAGCCATCTATACATTTAACGCACTTCCGATCCAAATTCCAATGTCATATTTTAAGGGGATAGAGAAACAAATCACCAATTTCATATGGAAGGGAAAGAAGCCCCGGATAAGCAAAGCACTACTGAAAAAGAAGAAGAAAGTGGGAGGCCTCACCTTACCTGACTTCAGAACCTATTATACAGCCACAGTAGTCAAAACAGCCTGGTATTGGTACAACAACAGACACATAGACCAATGGAACAGAATTGAGAACCCAGACATAGATCCATCCACGTATGAGCAGCTGATATTTGACAAAGGACCAGTGTCAATTAATTGGGGAAAAGATAGCCTTTTTAACAAATGGTGCTGGCATAACTGGATATCCATTTGCAAAAAAATGAAACAGGACCCATACCTCACACCATGCACAAAAACTAACTCCAAGTAGATCAAAGACCTAAACATAAAGACTAAAACGATAAAGATCATGGAAGAAAAAATTGTGAGAACCCTAGGAGCCCTAATACAAGGTATAAACAGAATACAAAACATTACCAAAAATGATGAAGAGAAACCCGATAACTGGGAGCTCCTAAAAATCAAACACCTATGCTCATCTAAAGACTTCTCCAAAAGAGTAAAAAGACCACCTACAGACTGGGAAAGAATTTTCAGCTATGACATCTCCGACCAGCGCCTGATCTCTAAAATCTACATGATTCTGTCAAAACTCAACCACAAAAAGACAAACAACCCAATCAAGAAGTGGGCAAAGGATATGAACACACATTTCACTAAAGAAGATATTCAGGCAGCCAACAGATACATGAGAAAATGCTCTCAATCATTAGCCATTAGAGAAATGCAAATTAAAACTACGATGAGATTCCATCTCATACCAGCAAGGCTGGCATTAATCCAAAAAACAGAAAATAATAAATGTTGGAGAGGCTGCGGAGAGATTGGAACTCTCATACACTGCTGGTGGGAATGTAAAATGGTACAACCACTTTGGAAATCTATCTGGCGTTATCTTAAACAGTTAGAAATAGAACTACTATACAACTCAGAAATCCCACTCCTCGGAATATACCCTAGAGATACAAGAGCCTTCATACAAACAGATATATGCACACCCATGTTTATTGCAGCTCTCTTTACAATAGGAAAAATTTGGAAGCAACCAAGGTGTCCATCAACGGATGAATGGGTAAATAAATTGTGGTATATTCACACAATGGAATACTACGCATCGATAAAGAACAGTGACGAATCTCTGAAACATTTCATAACATGGAGGAACCTGGAAGGCATTATGCTGAGTGAAATGAGTCAGAGGCAAAAGGACAAATATTGTATAAGACCACTATTATAAGATCTTGAGAAATAGTAAACCTGAGAAGAACACATACTTTTGTGGTTACGAGGGGGGAAGGGAGGGAGGGTGGGAGAGGGTTTTTTATTGATTAATCAGTAGATAAGAACTGCTTTAGGTGAAGGGAAAGACAACACTCAATACATGGAGGGTCAGCTCAATTGGACTGGACCAAAAGCAAAGAAGTTTCCGGGATAAAATGAATGCTTCAAAGGTCAGCGGAGCAAGCGCGGGGGTCTGGGGAACATGGTTTGCGGGGACTTCTAAGTCAATTGGCAAAATAATTCTATTATGAAATCATTCTGCATCCCACTTTGAAATGTGGCCTCTGGGGTCTTAAATGCTAACAAGCTGCCATCTAAGATGCATCAATTGGTCTCAACCCACCTGGAGCAAAGGAGAATGAAGAACACCAAGGTCACACGACAACTAAGAGCCCAAGAGACAGAAAGGGCCACATGAACCAGAGACCTACATCATCCTGAGACCAGAAGAACTAGTTGGTGCCCGGCCACAATCGATGACTGCCCTGACAGGGAGCACAGCAGAGGAACCCTGAGGGAGCAGGAGATCAGTGGGATACAGACCCCAAATTCTCATAAAAAGACCAAACTTAATGCTCTGACTGAGACTAGAGGAATCCCGGCGGCCATGGTCCGCAGACCTTCTGTTGGCACAGGACAGGAACCATCCCCGAAGACAACTCATCAGACATGAAAGGGACTGGTCAGCGGGGGGGAGAGAGATGCTGATGAAGAGTGAACTAATTATATCAGGTGGACACTTGAGATTGTGTTGGCAACTCTTGTCTGGAGGGGGGATGGGAGGATAGAGAGAGAGGGAAGCCGGCAAAAGTGTCAAGAAAGGAGAGACTGAAAGGGCTGACTCAATAGGGGGAGAGCAAGTGGGAGTAGGGAGTGAGATGTATGTAAACTTATATGTGACAGACTGATTGGATTTTAAACGTTCACTTGAAGCTTAATAAAAGTTATAAAAAAAAAAGTGTCTTGGAAATTCTTGGCTCTTTACTTTGGTATATGATTTTTTTTTTCATAAAAAGCCCTTTTCGGATTTCTTTCTTTTTTTTATTTTTGGTGTAACTATACATAACAAAACATACACCTTTTCAACAATTTTACGAAGACAGTTCATTGACAATGGTTACATACTTCACATTGCATCTCTGCCCCTCAAAGTTCTCATCTGTGCTTTAAAGTTACTGTTGTCATTTCAATCTCATATAGGTAATTCTTTGCTAGGGTGCAATGCTCAAGGTAGACATGCTTTACTTATTGAGCTAAATTGTTGTTTAATTTAAAGATGATTTCATGGGATTGTTTTGGCTCGAGTTTCCAAAATTGTTTCTGGACCATACATTTGAGGGTTCCTCCAGTCTCAATGTGGTCCATAAGTCTGATCCTTTTTGGGTTTTGATTAGAATTTTATTTTATTAATTTCAATGGGCTAATTTGGATCTTCTTTAATGTCTTTTAATAAAGCTTTATAATTTTATGCATAAAGATCTTGAACACCTTTGGTTAAATTGTGTTACAATCATGATTATTTTTGTAATATGGGAGTCTTTTTTTTTTTTTTTTTATTGATTGGGTACCTGGTCACCTTGCTAAATTCTCTTAGTAGTTCTAGTTATTTTGGCAGTTTTTTTTTTTTTTTGGGCATTTTTAATGTAGACAAGCATATTGCCTGAAAGTAATGGCAATTTGCATTTTTCTTTCTAATCATTATATCACCTTCTACTGTTAATTCTGACCAGCAAATGCTAAACAGAAGTAGTAATGGCAGGAATTTCTACCTCATTCCTGACTTCCAACTGAAACTTCAAATGTGTCATCAGTATGATGTTGCTGTAGGTTTTTGGCAGATAGCCTTTATTAGGGTAAGGAAGCTCCCCTCTCTTCCTAATTTCCTGCAAGTTTTCTTTTTTTAATTATTAAACAGTTTTGTGTCTAATTGAATACTTTCTATTTATTGAAAAAGATTCCTTTAACTTGTAAATGCCATGAATTATAATATATATATTTTTTGCATTTTGACATACATAACTCTAAGTGAATTTTTACATATGTATATTTTCGTGTAACTACCACCCAGATCTATATCTACAAATTTCCTTTCCCTCTCTCATACTCCTTCCCTGTTGATACCACCACCCCACCCCTCAGGTAACCACTATTCTGATCTTTATCATCACAGTTTTGTTTTGCTTGTACCTGAGCTTCATGTTAATGAAATTATGCAGTATGCACTCATTGATGTCTGGTTTCGTTTATGTTGTTGCCTACATTAGTAATTTGTTCTTTTTGTGTTGCTGAGTAGTAGCCCATTTTATGACTGTACATTTTATTATCCATCTTCTGATAGATATTTGGGCTGTTGCCAGTCCTTAGATACTGTAAATAGAGCTGTAATGAACATTCTTGACAAATCTTTGTGTGGACATATATTTTCACTTCTCTTGGGTATATACCTACGAATAGAATTGTTGAGTATAGAGAGATAGCTGCCATCAAGTAGGCTCTGACTCCTTGCAACCTTATGTACAAGAGAACACAATGTTTCCCAGTCCTGTGTCATCCTCATGATCACTGCCATGTTCGAGTCCATCATTGCCACTATTGTGCTGATCCGTCTCACTGAGGGTCTCCCTCACCTTTGCTGGCCTCTACTTGACCAAACATGATATCCTCCTCCAGTGCTTTAACCCTCCTATGATATGTCCAAAGCAAGTCAGTCAGACAATGCTGTGTTGTGATCCATAAGGTTTTCCCTGGCTAATTTTTAGAAGTAGATCACCAGGCTTTTCTTCCTAGTGTCTCTTAATCTGGAGGCTTTGCCGAAACCTGTCCACCATGGGTGACCCTGCTGGTATTTGAAATACCTGTAGCATAGTTTTGAGCATCAGAGCAGCACACAAGCCACCACAGTATGACAAACTGACAAATAGGTGGTGGCTGTGTATTGGGTAGGTATATACTTAACTTTATAAGAAATTCCACAACAGGCTTTCAAAGTAGTTTTACCACTTTTCACTTCTATCAGCAATGTATGATAATTCCATTTCAATTCTATCAGCAATGTACGATAATTCCTTGCCAACACTTGGTGTTGTTAGTCTTTAATTTTAGCATTTCTGGTGAGTATGAAGTGGCATCTCATTGTTCTTTTAACTTTTATTTCCCTGATGATTAATGATATAAAACACCTTTTTATACACTTATTGGCTGCTTGTATATCTTATTTTGTTAAGTAGTTAATAAATTTTTAAGTGTTACAACATTCTTGTATACTAGATATACTTGAATAATCTCTATTTAGTCATAACCAATTTTTTTGTACATTTTTGGATTCACTCTGGTAATATCTAGTATTTCTTCATTTTTGTTCATAAGGAAGGTTGGCTTATAATTTTTCTTGTTCTCTCTTTTTGTAGTTTTGGTATCAAGATTATACAAACTTTATAAAATGAGTTGGAAAACCTTTCTATTCTTTGGCACATTTTGATAAGGCAGGGATTATCTGCGTCTTGAAGTTTTGATGAAACTTAAGTGTAGAACTGTCAGGGCTTGAGGCTTTTATTGATTATGGCTCTTATCTAGTATTTTACGACTTTTGGAGACAATTTTGGCAATTTATTGTTTTCATTCCATCTCACTTTTCAACTTGACTGGCATAAAGTTCTCTAGAGCATTCCTTTTGATTTAAAAATATCTACTGAATCTATGGTTTAAATTCTTAGTATTATATTAGTAGTATTTTAAAAATTATTTTTAAATATTAAATATTTAAAATAATCAATATTAAAATAATTAAAAATTAATACCTTAAAATTATTTTTAATATTATTAATAGTTTATTGAGTTTTTGGTGAAAGCATACACAACAAATTAGTTTCCCATTTAATAATGTCTTCTCATATTGTTCAGGGACATTGGTTATGTTTTCCACATTGTGTCAACATTCTCATTATTTTCATTCTGGTTGTTCCATTATTCTTGCTTGCCTGCCCCCCGACCTTAT
Source organism: Loxodonta africana (assembly GCF_030014295.1). Taxonomy (NCBI): domain Eukaryota; kingdom Metazoa; phylum Chordata; class Mammalia; order Proboscidea; family Elephantidae; genus Loxodonta; species Loxodonta africana. Next base: position 40,881,151 of record NC_087367.1, on the reverse strand, counting down.
CATCTTTGCTTTAAGGTAAATGTTGACCATTTGGTCTCAAACATGTATATATATACATATACATACACATGCACACACACACATACACATAAGGGACACAATACTCACAGGTGATATTGTTTATTTTATGAGCCAATCTGTTATTTAGTTGAAAGGTGACCTTAGAGATTAGTTTCAGTTCAAAGTTTAAAGGGTATCTCAGGGATAGTCTTGGGGGTTCCACAGGTCTCTGCCAGTCCAGTAAGTCCAGCTTATTTTTTTTATTATTTAAGATTTTGAGTTTTGTTCTACAAGTTTCTCCTGCTCCGTCTGGGACCATCTATTGTCTCCCTGGTCAGAAGGGTCGGTAGTGATAGCCAAGCACCATCCAGTACTTCTGGTCTCTGGATAGGTGAGGCTGTGGTTTGTGTAGGCATTTGGTCCTGTAGAATGGTTTCTCCTTTGAGTCTTTGGTTTCCTTCTTTCTCTTTTGCTCCAGGTGAATACAGACCAATACTTGTGTCTCAGATGGCTGCTCACAGGCATTTAAGACCACAGGCAGTACTTACCAAACTAGAGTGTAAAACATAAAGTTTATAGACTATGTTGTGCCAATTGCCTGAGATGTCCCTTGAGAGTATGGTCCTTTACCTTCAAACCCAGTAAACCAATCTTGCAAGGTGTTTGGATATGTCTTGCAAGGTATCTGTGACTGTGTCCCTTATGTGCTTTATCATATGTATGAATATATGTGCAGCTCTCATAAACATGTATATAGATATGCCTACCGATACATCTATAAATGCTCAGGTATATATACATATATACTTTCCTATATCCATATATGGAAACCCCGGTGGCCTAGTGGTTAAGAGTTATGTCTGCTAACCTAAAGGTTAACAGGTGCTCCTTGGAAATCCTATGGGAAGTTCTACTCTGCCCTGTAGGGTTGCTATGAGTCAGAATTGACTTGACGGCAACGGGCTTGGTTTTTGGTTTATATCCATGCATAGGAGCCCTGGTGCTGCAGTGGTTATAGTGCTCAGCTGTTAACCTAAAGGTCAGCGGTTCCAACCCACCAGCCACACCACAGGAGAAAGATGTGGTAGTCTGCTTCTGGAAAGATTTACAGCCTTGGATACCCTATGTGGCAGTTGTAATCCGTTCTACAGAGCTGTATGAGTCAGAATTGACTTGATGGTAGTGGGTTTTGGGTTTTATATCCACATATGCACAGATAGCTATCAATTTAACCACTCACATATTTTTTGGTTGTTACCGCTGTTGTTGCCAAATTGTATATGTTGTGGTATTTACCAATAATGCCCCTTTTTCTTGTGTATTTCTTAGTGTCATCCTTTACCTTGGTTAGGTTGTGCTCACTTCACCAACATTTGGTGTTGCCTTTCCTATCACCAAAACTAACAAGTGTTAACTGTCAAGAGAGTGATTCCCCCTACCTCCCCCCCATTCCTTGTAACCACCAAAGGATGTTGATTTCTATGTATATATCTATTTTTCTCTTTTTATAAAAGTGGGATTGTATAATATTTGCCTTTTTGTGCTCTTCTTATATCACTGATTATAACTTCCTTCAGATTCATCCACGTTATGTTTCACAAATTCATCATGGTTCTTTATAGCTGCATTGTATTCCATTGTGTTTATATACCACATTTTGTTTATCTAGTCATCTGTTGATGGGCACTGTCTTAGTCATCTAGTGCTGCTATAACAGAAATACCACAAGCAGACGGCTTTAACAAAGAGAAATTGATTTTCTCACAGCCTAGTAGGCTTCAGCTCCAGGGGAAGGTTTTCTCTCCCTGCCACCTCTGGAGGAAGGCCCTTGTCATCAATCTTCCCCTGAACTAGGAGCTTCTCCACCCAGGAACCCTGGGTCCAAAGGACATGCTCTGCTCTCGGTGCTTCTTCCTTGGTGGTATGAGGTCCTCAACCCTCTGCTTGCTTCCCTGTCCTGTTATCTCTTGTAAGATAAAAGGTGGTGCAGGCCACACCCCGGGGAAACTCCCTTTACATCGAATCAGGAATGTGACTTGAGCAAGGGTGTTACATCCCACCCTAATCCTCTTTAACCACAGGCAGAGATCATGATTTATAACAAATAGGAAAATCATAAAATAGAGGACAACCACACAATACTGGAAATCATGGCCTAATCAAGTTGACACATATTTTTGGGGGACGCAATTCAATCCATGACAGGCACTTATCTTTTTGCTATTGTGAATAATGCTGCAATGAACGTAGGTGTGCATTTGTCTATTCGTGTCATTGCTATTAGATCTCTAGGGTATATACCTAGGAGTGGGATTGCTGGATCATGGAGTATTTCTATTTCTAGCTTTTTGAGGAAGAACCATACTGTTTGCCAAAGTGGTTGTATCATTTTACAATCCCACCATCAGCAGATAAATGTTCCAATCTCCCTACAACCTTTCTGGCATTTGTTTTCAGTTTTTTTGATCAGTGCCTTTTTTGCAGGGGTGAGATATCTCATCGTAGTTTTTTTTTTTTTTATTAACTTTTATTGAGCTTCAAGTGAACGTTTACAAATCAAGTCAGTCTGTCACATATAAGTTTATATACATCTTACTCCTTACTCCCACTTGCTCTCCCCCTAATGAGTCAGCCCTTCCAGTCTCTCCTTTCGTGACAATCTTGCCAGCTTCCAACTCTTTCTATCCTCCCATCCTCCCTCCAGACAGGAGATGCCAACACAGTCTCAAGTGTCCACCTGATATAATTAGCTCAGTCTTCTTCAGCATCTCTCTCCTATCCACTGTCCAGTCCCTTTCATGTCTGATGAGTTGTCTTCGGGAATGCTTCCTGTCCTGTGCCAACAGAAGGTTTGGTGACCATGCCCGCCGGGATTCCTCTAGTCACAGTCAGACCATTAAGTATGGTCTTTTTATGAGAATTTGGGGTCTGCATCCCACTGATCTCCTGCTCCCTCAGGGGTTCTCTGTTATGCTCCCTATCAGGGCAGTCATCGATTGTGGCCGGGCACCAACTAGTTCTTCTGGTCTCAGGGTAATGTAGGTCTCTGGTTCATGTGGCCCTTTCTGTCTCTTGGGCTCTTAGTTGTCGTGTGACCTTGGTGTTCTTCATTCTCCTTTGATCCAGGTGGGTTGAGACCAATTGATGCATCTTAGATGGCCGCTTGTTAGCATTTAAGACCCCAGACTCCACATTTCAAAGTGGGATACAGAATGTTTTCATAACAGAATTATTTTGCCAATTGACTTAGAAGTCCCCTTAGAGCATGGTTCCCAAACCCCCGCGCTTGCTCCTCTGACCTTTGAAGCATTCATTTTATCCCGGAAACTTCTTTGCTTTTGGTCCAGTCCAATTGGGCTAACCTTCCATGTATTGAGTGTTGTCCTTCCCTTCACCTAAAGCAGTTCTTATCTACTAATTAATCAGTAAAAAACCCTCTCCCTCCCTCCCTCCCCTCCTCGTAACCACAAAAGTATGTGTTCTTCTCAGTTTATACTATTTCTCAAGATCTTATAATAGTGGTCTTATACAATATTTGTCCTTTTGCCTCTGACTGATTTCGCTCAGCATAATGCCTTCCATGTTCCTCCATGTTATGAAATGTTTCACAGATTCGTCACTGTTCTTTATCGATGCGTAGTATTCCATTGTGTGAATATACCACAATTTATTTACCCATTCATCCGTTGATGGACACCTTGGTTGCTTCCAACTTTTTGCTATTGTAAACAGAGCTGCAATCAACATGGGTGTGCATATATCTGTTTGTGTGAAGGCTCTTGTTTCTCTAGGGTATATTCCGAGGAGTGGGATTTCTGGGTTGTATAGTAGTTCTATTTCTAACTGTTTAAGATAACGCCAGATAGATTTCCAAAGTGGTTGTACCATTTTACATTCCCACCAGCAGTGTATGAGAGTTCCAATCTCTCCACAGCCTCTCCAACATTTATTATTTTGTGTTTTTTGGATTAATGCCAGCCTTGTTGGAGTGAGATGGAATCTCATCGTAGTTTTAATTTGCATTTCTCTAATGGCTAATGATCGAGAACATTTTCTCATGTGTCTGTTAAGCTGCCTGGATATCTTCTTTAGTGAAGTGTGTGTTCATTTCCTTTGCCCACTTCTTGACTGGGTTGTTTGTCTTTTTGTGGTTGAGTTTTAACAGAATCATGTAGATTTTAGAGATCAGGCGCTGGTCGGGGATGTCATAGCTGAAAACTCTTTCCCAGTCTGTAGGTGGTCTTTTTATTCTTTTGGTGAAGTCTTTAGATGAGCGTAGGTGTTTGATTTTTAGGAGCTCCCAGTTATCGGGTTTCTCTTCGTCATTTTTGGTAATGTTTTGTATTCTGTTTATGCCTTGTATTAGGGCTCCTAGGGTTGTCCCTATTTTTTCTTCCATGATCTTTATCGTTTTAGTCTTTATGTTTAGGTCTTTGATCCACTTGGAGTTAGTTTTTGTGCATGGTGTGAGGTATGGGTCCTGTTTCATTTTTTTGCAAATGGATATCCAATTATGCCAGCACCATTTGTTAAAAAGACTATCTTTTCCCCAATTAACTGACACTGGGCCTTTGTCAAATATCAGGTGCTCACATGTGGTTGGATTTATATCTGGGTTCTCAATTCTGTTCCACTGGTCTGTGTGCCTGTTGTTGTACCAATACCAGGCTGTTTTGACTACTGTGGCTGTATAATAGGTTCTGAAATCAGGTAGAGTGAGGCCTCCCACTTTCTTCTTCTTTTTCAGTAATGCTTTTCTTATCCGAGGCTTCTTTCCCTTCCATATGAAGTTGGTGATTTGTTTCTCTATCACATTAAAAAATGACACTGGAATTTGGATCAGAAGTGCATTGTATGTATAGATGGCTTTTGGTAGAATAGACATTTTTACTATGTTAAGTCTTCCTATCCATGAGCAAGGTATGTTTTCCACTTAAGTATGTCCTTTTGAATTTCTTGTAGTAGAGCTTTGTAGTTTTCTTTGTATAGGTCTTTTACATCCTTGGTAAGATTTATTCCTAAGTATTTTATCTTCTTGGGGGCTATTGTGAATGGTATTGATTTCATTATTTCCTCTTCGATGTTCCTTTTGTTGATGTAGAGGAATCCAAGTGATTTTTGTATGTTTATCTTATAACCTGAGACTCTGCCCAACTCTTCTATTAGTTTCAGTAGTTTTCTGGAGGATTCCTTAGGGTTTTCTGTGTATAAGATCATGTCATCTGCAAATAGAGATAATTTTACTTCCTCCTTGCCAATCCGGATGCCCTTTATTCTTTGTCTAGCCTAATTGCCCTGGCTAGGACTTCCAGCACGATGTTGAATAAGAGTGGTGATAAAGGGCATCCTTGTCTGGTTCCCGTTCTCAAGGGAAATGCTTTCAGGTTCTCTCCATTTAGAATGATGTTGGCTGTTGGCTTTGCATAGATGCCCTTTATTATGTTGAGGAATTTTCCTTCAATTCCTATTTTGGTAAGAGTTTTTATCATAAATTGGTGTTGGACTTTGTCAAATGCCTTCTCTGCATCAGTTGATAAGATCATGTGGTTTTTGTCTTTTGTTTTATTTATGTGATGGATTACATGAATGGTTTTTCTGATATTAAACCAGCCTTGCATACCTGGTATAAATCCCACTTGATCGTGGTGAATTATTTATTCGATATGTTGTTGAATTCTATTGGCTAGAATTTTGTTGAGGATTTTTGCATCAATGTTCATGAGGGATATAGGTCTGTAATTTTCTTTTTTTGTAATGTCTTTACCTGGTTTTGGTATCAGGGAGATGGTGGCTTCATAGAATGAGTTGGGTAGTATTCCATCATTTTCTATGCTTTGAAATACCTTTAGTAGTAGTGGTGTTAACTCTTCTCTGAAAGTTTGGTAGAACTCTGCAGTGAAGCCGTCCGGGCCAGGGCTTTTTTTGGAGTGGGGGGAGTTTTTTGATTACCGTTTCAATCTCTTTTTTTGTTATGGGTCTATTTAGTTGTTCTACTTCTGAATGTGTTAGTTTAGGTAGGTAGTGTTTTTCCAGGAATTCATCCATTTCTTCTAGGTTTGCAAATTTTTTAGAGTACAATTTTTCATAATAATCTGATATGATTCTTTTAATTTCAGTTGTGTCTGTTGTGATGTGGCCCTTCTCGTTTCTTATTCTGGTTATTTGTTGCCTTTCCTGTATTTCTTTAGTCAGTCTAGCCAATGGTTTATCAATTTTGTTAATTTTTTCAAAGAACCAGCTTTTGGCTTTGTTAATTCTTTCAACTGTTTTTCTGTTCTCTAATTCATTTAGTTCAGCTCTAATTTTTATTATTTGTTTTTTTCTCGTGTCTGATGGATTCTTTTGTTGCTCACTTTCTATTTGTTCAAGTTGTCGGGACAGTTCTCTGATTTGGGCTCTTTTGTCTTTTTGTATGTGTGCATTTATCGATATAAATTGGCCTCTGAGCACTGCTTTTGCTGTGTACCAGAGATTTTGATTGGAAGTATTTTCATTCTCATTGCATTCTATGAATTTCCTTATTCCCTCCTTAATGTCTTCTATAACCCAGTCTTTTTTCAGGAGGGTATTGTTCAGTTTCCAAGTATTGATTTCTTTTCCCTAGTTTTTCTGTTATTGATTTCTAGTTTTATTGCCTTGTGGTCTGAGAAGATGCTTTGTAATATTTTGATGTTTTGGATTCTGCAAAGGTTTGTTTTATGACCTAATATGTCATCTGTTCTAGAGAATGTTCCATGTGCGCTAGAAAAAAAAGTATATTTTGCAGCAGTTGGGTGGAGAGTTCTGTATAAGTCAATGAGGTCAAGTTGGTTGATTGTTGTAATTAGATCTTCTGTGTCTCTATTGAGCTTCTTACTGGATGTCCTGTCCTTCTCCGAAAGTGGTGTGTTGAAGTCTCCTACTATAATTGTGGAGGTGTCTATCTCACTTTTCAGTTCTGTTAAAATTTGATTTATGTATCTTGCAGCCCTGTCATTGGGTGCATAAATATTTAATATGGTTATGTCTTCCTGATCAATTGTCCCTTTTATCATTATATAGTGTCCTTCTTTATCCTTTGTGGTGGATTTAAGTCTAAAGTCTATTTTGTCAGAAATTAATATTGCTACTCCTCTTCTTTTTTGCTTGTTGTTTGCTTGATATATTTTTTTCCATCCTTTGAGTTTTAGTTTGTTTGTGTCTCTAAGTCTAAGGTGTGTCTCTTGTAGGCAGCATATAGACGGATCGTGTTTCTTTATCCAGTCTGAGACTCTCTGTCTCTTAATTGGTGCATTTAGTCCATTTACGTTCAGCGTAATTATAGATAAATAAGTGTTTAGTGTTGTCATTTTGATGCCTTTTTATGTGTGTTGTTGACAATTTCATTTTTCCACATACTTTTTCGTGCTGAGACGTTTTTCTCAGTAAATTGTGAGATCCTCATTTTCGTAGTGTTTGACTTTATGTTTGTTGAGTTGTTACGTTTTTCTTGGCTTTTATCTTGAGTTATGGAGTTGTTATACTTCTTTGTGGTTACCTTAATATTTACCCCTATTTTTCTAAGTAAAAACCTAACTTGTAATGTTCTATATCGCCTTGTATCACTCTCCATATGGCAGTTCTATGCCACCTGTGTTTAGTCCCTCTGTTTGATTATTGTGATCTTTTACATTTTGACTTCAATGATTCCCTGTTATGAGCATTTTTTTTAATTAATCTTAATTTGCTTTTGTGATTTCCCTATTTCAGTTGATATCAGGATGTTCTGTTTTGTGACCTCGTGTTGTGCTGGTATCTGAAATTATTGGTTTTCTGACCAAACAATATCCTTTAGTATTTCTTGTAGCTTTGGTTTGGTTTTTGCAAATTCTCTAAGCTTGTGTTTATCTGTAAATATCTTAATTTCGCCTTCATATTTCAGAGAGAGTTTTGCTGGATATATGATCCTTGGCTGGCAGTTTTTCTCCTTCAGTGCTCTGTATATGTCGTCCCATTCCCTTCTTGCCTGCATGGTTTCTGCTGAGTAATCTGAACTTATTCTTATTGATTCTCCCTTGAAGGTGACCTTTCTTTTCTTCCTGGCTGCTTTTAAAATTTTCTCTTTTTCTTTGGTTTTGGCAAGTTTGATGATGATATGTCTTGGTGTTTTTCTTTTTGGATCAATCTTAAATGGGGTTCGATGAGCATCTTGGATAGATATCCTTTCGTCTTTCATGATGTCAGGGAAGTTTTGTGTCAGGAGTTCTTCAACTATTTTCTCTGTGTTTTCTGTCCTCCCTCCCTGTTCTGGGACTCCAATCACACACAAGTTATCCTTCTTGATAGAGTCCCACATGATTCTTAGGGTTTCTTCATTTTTTTTAATTCTTTTATCTGTTTTTTTTTTAGCTATGTTGGTGTTGATTCCCTGGTCCTCCAGATGTCCCAGTCTGCATTCTAATTGCTCGAGTCTGCTCCTCTGACTTCCTATTGCGTTGTCTAATTCTGTAATTTTATTGTTAATCTTTTGGATTTCTAGATGCTGTCTCTCTATGGATTCTTGCAACTTATTAATTTTTCCACTATGTTCTTGAATAATCTTTTTGAGTTCTTCAACTGTTTTATCAGTGTGTTCCTTGGCTTTTTCTGCAATTTGCCTTATTTCGTTTCTGATGTCTTTAAGCATTCTGTCAATTAGTTTTTTTATATTCTGTATATGATAATTCCAGGATTGTATCTTCATTTGGGAAAGATTTTGATTCTTTTGTTTGGGGGGTTGTAGAAGCTGTCATGGTCTGCTTCTTTATGTGGTTTGATATCGACTGCTGTCTCTGAGCCGTCACTGGGAAACTTGTTTTTCCAGAAATTCCGCTGCAAAAAAATGCAGTCAGATCCCCATCAGAACTGCCTTTGGATTATAACTGTTACCTTGTTCCCTGTAAGGATGAAAGTCTGAGATTTGGATCATATATGCTTGGCTGTAGCTGGTTCTGTGTTTTTAGTCCAATTAGGGATGGATTTTTGGTCCCTGGGTTTTTTTGTGGTTCCTTCTCTCAGGCTGGAAGAGTGGGTTAGGAAAAGACCAAAACAAAAAAAAAAGAAAAAAAGGGGGAAAAGCAAAGCTGCCACAGAGCCGGAGCTGTTCTTCCTCTGGCTCAGGAAATTCCAATGTTAATGAAACCGACTGGGGAGGGTGGGGGAGGGATCAGAGAGAGAGGAGAGTAGCACCTCGGAATATAGCCAGAGTTGCTTGTCTTGCTTGGAATGACTATTATATCTGAGATTCCCGAGGGGCGTGTTGCCTATGTGTGTTGGCTGTGTGGAGATTTCCCCCAGGGCTCTGGCCCGCTGAAGCCACGGTCAGATCCTCCACTGCCAGTCCAAAGTCTAGCGTCAAGGTTCCCCGACTAGGACGCTGTACTCCCGGCTCCAATATCAGTCACTGCCTCCCGGGGATTTTTTGTTCCGCCAGCCGCGTTGCCGCGCTGCTCCCGCGAATCAGCTGGGCCCCCTCCCGGGGTTAGTTCAGGGGAGTAGGGCTGCGCCCCATGCTTGCACCTTGACAGCGCCCAGTCAAATGCCTGGCGCCAGGGTTCCCTGGCTGGGACACAGCACTCCCGGCTCCAAAACCAGTCACCGCCTCCCGGGGAGTTCTCCCACCAGCCGCATCGCCACACTGCCCGCGCGGACCGGCTGGGCCCCCTCCTGGGTTCAGTTCAGGGGCGTAGGGCTGCGCCCCTTGTTTGCGCAGTCACAAGATTTATGAGTTCAGCTCCCCGGGCCCAGATGCCCGGCGCCAAGGTTACCTGACTGGAACGCTGGCTCCAGGCTCCGAAAACAGTCACTGCCTCTCCGTATTTGTTCGTTCTCCATCTCTAAATCTGTGTTTGTTGTTCAGGGTTCGTAGATTGTTATGTACGTGATCGATTCACTTGTTTTTCAGAGTCTTTGTTGCAAGAGGGATCCGGGGTAGCATCTACCTAGTCCGCCATCTTGGCCCCCCCATCGTAGTTTTGATTTGCATCTTCCTGATGGCTAAAGATCACAACCATCTTTTGATATGTTTATTGACCACTTGAATGTCTTCTTTGGTGAAGTGTCTGTTCATGTTCTTTTCCCATATTATGATTGTCTTTTCATTGTTGAGTTATTGAAGTTTTCTATATATTTTGGTGATCAGACCTTTATCAGATATGTCATTCCCAAGGATTTTTTTTCCCAATCTGCAGGGTCTCTTTTTACTTTTTTGATAAAGATTTTGATAAACATACATATTTAATTTTTAGTAGGTCTCATTTGCCTAGTTGCTCATTCTGTTGTCTTCTGTTGCTCTTGCATTTATATTTGTGCTTGGCTTTTTTGTACTCTTTTTTTTTTCCTGATCAATATTGCCAGAGGTTTTTTTTATTTTACTGCCTCTTCTTTTTTTGGTCATCAATTTCAGTAATTTCTCCTCTCATTTGTTACTATTAATTTTATCATTTATTATTTCTTTCCTTCTTTGCCCCTCTCTTCTCCTAACTTCTTGTGATGGATACTCAGTTTGTTACCTTTCAATTTTTCTTCTTTTTTAAAAATATGATTTCAAGACTTTGAATCTTCCTCTAAGTATCTCTTTAGGTATATTGCACACACTCTGATATATAGCTTTCCATCAGTAAAATCTCTATGTTCCATATTCTGTTGTGACTTCTTTGGCCCATGGCTTATTTAGAAGTATCTTTTATACATTTAAGTTCATGGGTCTTTTTGCATAAGGTCATCCTTTTCTCAGATGTTCCAATCTTATTGCATTGTAGTCAAAATGCATGCTCTGAGTTGGTTGGTTTGAATGACACAGGCATCAGCCTTTGGATTTTGGGTCCAAACTCTTTTAAATCAGGGATAATGATACCAAAGAGGATGAAGATACCAGGCAGAATTAGTTCTTTGAATGAAATCCCACAGAAGAACAGGAGTCCTTCTGCGATGCTAACTCCAGAGGGAGCACTGCTTTGGCCCCACTCAGGGACTTGTTTGAAATTTCTGGATTCCTAGATAGGACTCTTAGAGGGACCCAGACAATTCTGAATGCAAAAGACTGAGTAAATAAATATTAATAGATACATTTATTTCCTCACCATCCTTGGGTAAGGGAGATGACTGATGGAAGTTCCCTTACTTTCTGCCAGAACTATGATCCCAAAGACAAGAAACAGTCTTCCTTATTAGCTTTACCAGAAAAGCTATTGTGAAGGATTCAGTTGGTCTGGTCTGAGTCATATGTCCATCCAAGAACAAATCACTGTAGTGGGTTGGAATTTCGATGGACCAGACTGGGTTTTATGTCATGCCTGTGGGAGTGGGGGAGGGAGAAAGTGCCCTGTGATTGACAGCCTCTCAAGTTCACATAGACTAGAGAAGGGTTGTCTCCAGTGGAAGAAGCTGGCCAAGCAAACAACATATGCTGCTTTATTATATAGAACTACTCCGTTTCTGCAGTTCTTGCCCTGTTTTATTATTTTTTTTCTCTAGAGGACTCCTTTCATTATGTGTCTTCCTGATGCTTAATACATTTTCTTCCACTATTGTTTTCTACTAAGAGGTTACTAATTATTTAATTAGAATTAAGAACCCTCTTAACCTTTCCACAACACATAAGTTCAAATGGTGAACATCAAGTAGATTCCTCGGGAATGTCTCTGTAAAGAAATAATGAATACAATAACATCATCTGAACTGTTAGGATGATTAGTTGCTCATTTCTTTTTTTTTTTTTTTTACTGTTATTTTATTTATTTATTGTACTTTAGGTGAAGGTTTACAGAGCAAATTGATTTCTCATTAAACAATTAATACACATAATTGTTTTGTGACATTGGTTGCCATCCCCGCAACATGTCGAAACTCTCCTCTTCTTGACCTTGGGTTCCCTGTTACCAGCTTTCCTGTCCCCTCCTGCCTTCTTGTCCCATTTAGTCTTGTTTTGTTTTATGATCCTGTCTAGTCTTTGGCTGAAGAGTGATCCTCAGGAGTGGCTTTAGTACTGAGTTAAAAGGGTGTCCAGTAACCATACTCTCAGGGTTTATCCAGTCTCTGACAGACAAGTAGGTCTGGTCATTTTCTGTGAATTAAAATTTTGTGTTACATTTTTCTCCAGCTCTGTCCAGGACATTTTATTGTGATCCCTGTCAGAGCAGTCAATTGTGGTAGCTGGGCACTATCTAGTTGTGCTGGACAGCTGCTCATTCATTAGGCATTTTCTTCAGTGTTGAAAAAGTTTATTGGTTAAAGCTTCAGCTCTCAACAAGTAGCGAAGGAGACAAATGTTGCTGCCTTTGGGGGCCTTATAGCAGAGCCTATGATGTTTAAAACATGATCCTGTGCCTTGGTAGCCTAGTAGGAGGACCACTAATATAATATAATGTAATCCTAGTGAGGCTCAAGTTTTACATTTGTTGTTACGGGCTGTATTTTGGTAGTATATGTTAATACCAGAGACCCAAACCAAAACCAAATCAAACCGGTTGCCGTTGAGTCAATTCCGACTCATTACTGACCCTACAGAACAGAATAGAACTGCCCCATAGAGTTTCCAGGGAGTGCCTGGTGGATTTGAACAGCCAACTTTTTGGTTAGCAGCTGTAGCACTTAACCACTGTGCCACCAAGGTTTCCATTACAGACTTCAAGATACTGCCCTGCTAATCATCACCCCTTTATTCCTCAGGGCTGTACAAGCGGCCCATGTTCTAATGTAGGACTCTTTGAAAAGACTGGGTTGCAGCATATTGCCTGTGCCGTGAGACGTAAGTAGATTCTCCCAACTTCTCCAAAAATAAAATTTTGGAATTTTTGCTAGTCTCTGGTTGGCCACATGGAGGAATGGAATTGAGTTGGGGATGGATATAGTCAGATCTACAGAGTAGGCAGGGACTAAACATCCTCCTCCAGCTGCGTATGTGAGGATGGAAAAGGCATAAGAAGCTACTGGTGGCTCCTTTGGGATAAGATTTCTTTTCTTTTTTAGACGTAGTAAAGGGAGTAACGCTTTATTAATCCCTGTGCACTCCAGGCTGTAATAGGTATGCTGCAGGGCTTTGCTCTGCTCCTGTTAGTAATTACCACAGGAGGCAAGAAGGAGATATTAGGATGGTAATCAGCCAGTGTGAATGTTGACAGTTTTAAAGTGTTCTCTCTCTGATTTAGAAATGAACTTTTTTCCCCCTCTTTTGTTTCTTTTTATTGTACTTTAGGTGAAAGTTTACAGCTCAAGTTAATCTCTCATACAAAATTTTTATACACACATTGTCATGTAACACTAGCTGCAATCCCTAAAATGTGACAACACACTCCCCCTTTCCACTTTGGGTTTCCTGTGTCTATGCAACCAGCTGCTGTCCCTTCCTGCCTTCTACCCTGCCTCCAGACAGAAGCTGCCCTTTTGGTCTCACATATGTGCTTGAACTAGGAGTATTATTTTATAATTTATAATCCAGTCTAATCTTTGCCTGAAGGGTGGTTTTATGGAATGGTTTTAGTTCTGGGTTAATATAGTGTCTGAGGGCCATGGCCTTGGAGGTTCCCTTAAGCCTGGTCTTTCTATGTGAGTTTGACCTCTGTTCCACGCTTTTCTCCCACTCTGTCAGGGACTCACTGTTGTTGCCTGTCAGGGTGGTCATTGGTGGTACCTGGGCACCATCTAGTTCTTCTGGTCTCAGGCTGATGAATTCTTTGCAGAATATATTCTTAATAAGCTTTGTTATGCCAATTGGCTTAGATGTTCCCCAAAACCATCATCCCCAGATCCAGCCCTAGCTATTCTGTCCCTCAAAGTGTTTGACTGTGTTCAGAAAACTTCTTAGCTTTTGGTTTAATCCAACTGATTAGACACAAACCATATTTGAGCACAAATGGATTAAACCAAAAGCTGGGATAAGATTTCTGATGCTTCTCCAGGGAGAGGAGAACACCCAGGAAGGCCAGTGGAGCCTTTTAAAGCTATGTGGCCCCAACCACATAATTATGGCCCAATCAATGTTCTGGACCTATGACCAATCAGATCACCACTCCCTCCTTTGAGAAGAGTGGGTAACTGAGATCCCACAAAGGCAGAATTAGGTCCGACATGCCAGAGGAATTCGAAGTGATCCCTCCCGCTATTTTATTTTGTTCCAACTTCTGACCTAATTAAAAAAACTGAAAACATTGGCCTGTTGGTCATCTTGCACTAGTAAAAACTTAACTACAAATTCCACCCACTGCTGTTGTTGATTAGAATATGATGTATATACAAGAGTTGATGGTAAGCCAATCTTTTACAGCCATTTCTGCATTATGTGATATGAACATTCTTGAAAAACCCTACAGACTATGATATTACACACTAGAAATTACAGAGATTGTGGGAAAATAGGGTGAGAAACAGGTCACTCAAACTTTATGCAACTTTGTCACCAGAATGCTGGAAACCAACTGTAGTCCTAGCAAAAATGCCAGCACAGTTAAAAAGACATGTTAAATCCATGTTGTTGTTGCTGTTAGGTGCCATTGAGTCAGTTCTGACTTATAGCAGCCCTATGTACAACAGAATGAAACACTGCCTGGGCCTGCACCATCGTTGCTATGTTTGAGCCTATCATTGCAGCCACTGTGTCAATCCATCTCATTGAGGATCTTCCTCTTTTTTGTTGATCCTCCATTTTACCAAGCATGGTGTCCTTCTCCAGGGACTGGTCCCTCCTGGTAACATGTCCAAAGTACTTGAGATGAAGTCTTACCATTCTCTCTTCGAAGGAGAATGCTGGCTGTATTTCTTCCAAGGCAGATTTGTTTGTTCTTCTAGCAGTGCACGGTATACTCAATATTCTTCACCAACACCATAATTCAAAGGCATCAGTTCTTATTTGATCTTCTTTATTCATTGTTCAGCTTTCACATGCATATGAGGCAATTGGAAATACCACGGCTTGGGTCACATGCACCTTAATTCTCAAAGTGACGTCCTTGCTTTTTAACACTTTAAAGAGGTCTTTTGCGCAGATTTGTCCAATGCAATATGTTCTTTGATTTCTTGACTGCTGATTCCATGGGCATTGATTATGGACCCAAGTAAAATGAAATCCTTGATAACTTCAATCTTTTCTCCATTTATCATGATGCTGCTTATTGGTCTAGTTGTGAGGATTTTTGTTTACTTTTTTTATGTTGAGGTGTAATCCATACTCAGGCTGTAGTCTTTGATCTTCATCAGTAAATGCTTCAAATCCTCTCTGCTTTCAGCAAGCAAGGTTGTATCATCTGCATAACGCAGGTTGTTAATGAGTCTTCCTCCAATTCTGATGCCACGTTCTTCATACAGTCCACCTTCTCTGATTATTTGCTTAGTGTACAGATTGAATAAGTATGGTGAAAGGATACAACCCTGACACACATCTTTTCTGATTTTTAAACCACTCGATATCCCTTTGTTCTATTCAAATGAGTGTCTCTTGGTCTATGTTAAGGTTTCTCAGGAGCACAATTAAGTGTTCTGGAATTTTCATTCTTCACAATGTTATCCATAATTTGTTATGATCCACACAGTGAAATGCCTTTTCATTGTCAATAAAACACAGGTAAACATCTTTCCGGTATTCTCTGCTTTCAGCCAAGATCCATCAAACATCAGCAATCACATCCCTCATTCCACACCCTTTCTGAATCTAGCTTGTATTTCTGGCAGTTCCCTGTTGATGGACTGCTGCAGGTGCTTTTGGGATCCTCAGCAAAATTTTACTTGGGTGCGATATTAACGATATTGTTTGATAATTTCTGCATTCTGTTGGATTAACTTTTTTTTGGAGTGGGCATAAGTATGGATCTCTTCCAGTCAATTGCCTAGGTTGCTGTCTTCCAAATTTCTCAGTATAGATGATTAAGCACTTCCAGCATTGCTTCCATTTGTTGAAACAACTCAATTGATATTCCATCAATTCCTGGAGCCTTGTTTTCACCAATGCCTTCAGTATAGCTTGGATTTCTTCCTTCTAACCATCAGTTCTTGATCATATGCTACGTCCCAAAGTGCTTAAGCATTGGCCAATTCTTTTTGTGTATTCTTTCCATTTTCTTTTGATGCTTCCCAAGTAGCCCAATATTTTGTCCATAGAATCATTTGATATTGCAACTCTAGGCTTGAATTTTTTCTTCAGTTCTTTCAGCTTGAGAAAAGCCAAGCATGTTCTTCCCCTTTGGTTTCTAACTCCAGGTCTTTGCACATTCACTATAATACTTTATTTTATTATCTTGAGCTTCCCTTTGAAATTTTCAATTCAGCTCTTTTCCATTTTTCCATTTCCTTTAGCTATTCTAAGTTCATGAGCAAGTTTCAGTGCCTCTTCTGACATACATTTTTGTCTTTTCTTTCTTTCCTGTGTTTTTAATGACCTTTTGCTTTTTTCATGTATGATGTCCTTAATATCATTCTACAACTCATCTGGTCTTCGGTTATTGGTGTTCAATGTGTCAAACCTATTCTTGAGATGGGCTCTAAATTCAGGTGGGTATACTGAAGGTTGTACTTTGGTTCTCATGAACTTGTTTAAATTTTCTTCAGCCTCAACTTGAACTTGCATAAGAGCAATTGATGGTCTTCTCTGCAGTCTGCCCCTGGCCTTATTCTGGCTGATGATATTAAACTTCTCCATCATCTCTTTCCACAGATGTGTCTATTTGAATCCTATGTATGTCATTTGGTGAGGTCCATGTGTATAGTTGCTGACTATGTTTGTTGAAAAAAGGCAGTTCCAATGAATGAGTTGTTGGTCTTGCCAAATTCTATCATGTGATCTCCAGTGTCATTTCTATCACCAAGGCCATGTTTTCCAGCTATAATCCTTCTTCTTTGTTTCCAACTTTCACATTCCAATCAACAATAATTATCAATACATCTTTATTGCATGTTTGATCAATTTCAAGCTACAGAAGCTGGTAAAAATCTTCAATTTCTTCATCTTTGGCCTTAGTGGTTGGTGTGTAAATTTGAATAACAGTCATATTTACTAGTCTTCCTTGTTGTTGTTAGGTGCCATGGAGTCGATTCTGACTCACAGCAAACCTATGTCCAACAGAATGAAAAACTGCCTGGTCCTGCATTATCCTTATGATTTTTGTAATGCTTGATCCCATTGTACAGCCACTGCTTCAATCCATCTTATTCAAGGTCTTTCTCTTTTTCTCTGACCCTGTACTTTACCAAGAGCAGTGTCCTTCTCCAGGGACTGGTCCCTCCTGATAACATGTCCAAAGTATGTGAAATGGGGGCAGGACCAAGATGGCTGACTAGGCAGAAGCTTTCACTTATC
Source organism: Loxodonta africana (assembly GCF_030014295.1). Classification (NCBI taxonomy): domain Eukaryota; kingdom Metazoa; phylum Chordata; class Mammalia; order Proboscidea; family Elephantidae; genus Loxodonta; species Loxodonta africana. Next base: position 40,863,870 of record NC_087367.1, on the reverse strand, counting down.
CCTCTTGCAACAAAGACTTAAAAAAAAACAAGTGAATCAATTACATACATGACAACCTACGAACCCTGACCATCAAACACAGAACTAAGGAATTGACCTGAGTGACAGGGGAGTGAGAAACCTCTCACTGAAGCAGTGACCAGTTCTGGAGCCTGGTGAGCCGTGCCCCAGACCTGATTCCTTGCAGAGCCTTGGGGCCAGAGCTGCAGGGCTGATCGTGGCTTCCTGAGACAAGGCAAGCATGGGACGCAGCTCTAACCCCCTGAAGCAATCTCAGCAGGGACCCAGCCAGTCCACAGAGGCTACACACACCTCTGGAATCTCATATAAAACAGTTCTCACCAAACAAGATAAGTGATTTTGTCTATTTTACCATGCTACTCTGTCCTATCTATCTGATCCCTCCCCTTTCTGCCCCAGCCAGCTTCGTTAACATTGGAATTCCCTGGGCCAGAGAGCGAAGTGCTCTGTGGGTTTTTTTTTTCCCCTTAACCCATTCTCCTGGCCTGGGAAAAGCAGCAATTAACAATCAGGGGAAAAAATCCTTTCCTGACTTCTCTAAACTGGAATAACATTACAGAACCAGCTCCATCCAGGCATAAGAGATACACAGTCTTTGGCTTTCACCCCTGCATGGAACCAGGTGACTATTTTAATGCCAAGGCAATTCTTTTAGAGATCTGACAGTAATTGTTGTAGCTGAGCAGTGGAAAGGCAAGTTTTGGAGGTCTGATACTGCTCTACCTATTAAACAGAGTCCTCACTGATCCACAGCAGGGAACTAAGGGCTGAGGCTCCATCTGTACCACCTAGCCACCTTCTAAAGGAGTCTGAGGATAGTGACACCTACCAGTCTTTAGAGGCACAAGCACTGGGTGCCTAAGGTACAGCTGCAGAGCCCACCTGCCAGAGTGCTCTAGAGAACATAGATGCTTCTTCCTCGCTGGCACTTGGGGGAAGGCTGTCAGCATCCTGCCCTCCTCGGAGGGTAACTCCCTGCTGCTATTAGAAACTGGTGCATACCACCATCACCACTACTCCTCTAAGATAGTAGGTGAGAACCTACACTACACACTAGGTGACCCATTACCAGGACACCTGAGCTGATTCTATTCAAGAATAGTGAATGGACTCATAGGCTCATATACCAGGTAACAGCTGAAACCAGCTGGTAACAGGACATAAGTGATTCAAAGGCTCCAACAATCAAGTTAGCACACTGTAGTAGCCTATCCGGGTGTACTGAAACAAAACAATAACTTATAGATGGCTTGGAGACAACAGTCAATATCAAATCACATAAAGAAGCAAACCCTGATTGCTTCTACAAACCCCCAAATCGGAGAATCAAAAGCTTTCCCAGATGAAGCTATATTCCTGGAATTACCAGATGTAGAATATAAAGAACTAATATACAGAATGCTTCAAGATATCAGGGATGACCTCAGAAATGAAATAAGGCAATCTAGAGAAAAAGCCAAGGAACACACATATAAAGCAGTTGAAGAAATCAAAAAGGTTATTCAAGAACACAGTGAAAAATTTAATAAGCTGCAAGAATCCATAGAGAGGCAGCATTCAGAAATTCAAAAGATTAACAATAAAATTACAGAATTAGACAACTCAGTAGAAAGTCAGAGGAGCAGAATCGAAGAACTGGAATGTAGTATCGGGGAGATGGAGGATAAGGCAATTGACATCAAGATATTTGATGAAAAATCAGATAAAAGAATTAAAAAAAATGAAGAAACCCTAAGAATCATGTGGGACTCTATCAAGAAGAATAACTTGCATGTGACTGGAGCTCCAGAAGAGGGAGGGTTAACAGAAAATACAGAGAGAATAGTTGAAGATCTGTTGGCAGAAAACTTCCCTGGCATGGTGAAAGTTGAAAGGATATCTATCCAAGATGCTCACTGAACCCCATACAAGATAGATCCCAAAAGAAAATCACCAAGACATATTATCACCAAACTTGCCAAAACCAAAGATAAAGAGAAAATTTAAAAAGCAGCCAGGGATAAATGAAAAGTCACCTACAAAGGAGAATCAGTAAGAATAAGTTCAGACTACTCGGCAGAAACCATGCAGGCAAGAAGGCAATGGGATGACATGTAAAGAGCACCAAAGGAGAAAAACTGCCAGCCAAGAACCATATATCCAGCAAAATTCTCTCTCAAATATGAAGGTGAAATTAAGTCATTTACAGATAAACACAAGCTTAGAGAATTTGCAAAAACCAAACCAAAGCTACAAGAATTACTAAAGGAAATTTTTTGGTCAGAAAATCAATAGTATATCAGCACAACACAAGGTCACAGAACAGAGCATCCTGATATCAGCTCAGATAGGGAAATCACAAAAACAAAATAAGATTAATTAAAAAAAAATGCTCAAAACAGGGAATCATTGAGGTCATTATGTAAACGATTATAATAATCAATAAAGAGGGACTAAATACAGGAAGCATAGATCTTCCATATGGAGAGGAAACCAAGGCGATACAGGGCGGTACAAGTTAGGTTTTTACTTAGAAAAATAGCGGTAAATATTAAGGTAACCACAAACAGGTCCAATAATTTCATACATCAAAATGAAAACCAAGATAAACATAACAACTCAGCAAAAATAAATTCAACTACAATGAAAATGAGGAACACACAATTTACAATGAAAAACTTCTCAGCAAAGTATATGAAATGAAGTCTTGCCATCCTCACTTCTAAGGAATATTCTGGGTGTACTTCTTCCAAAACAAATTCATTCATTCTTTTGGTAGTATATTCAATATTCTTTGCCAACACCATAATTTGAAGGCATCAATCCTTCAGTCTTCCTTATTCATTGTCCAGCTTTCACATTCATATGAGGCAATTGAAAACACCATGGCTAGGGTCAGACCCATCTTAATTCTCGAAGTGACATCTTTGCTCTTTAATACTTTAAAGAGGTCTTTTGTAGCAGATTTGCCCAATGCAATATGTCCTTTGATCTCTTCACTACTCCTACCATGAGCATTGATTGTGGGTCCAAGGAAAATGAAATCCTTCACTTTAAGCAAGCAATGTTGTGTCATCTGCATATCTAAGGTTGTGAATAGTCTTCCTCCAATCCTCATGCCCTATTCTTCTTCATATAGTCCAGCTTCTCAGATAGTCCTCTCAGCATACAGTTTGAATAAGTATGGTGAAAGGATATAACATTGATGCACAACTTTCCTGACTTTAAACCACATAGCATCCCCTTGTTCTCTTCAGCAACTCCCTCTTGACCTATGTACAGATTCCACATGAGCATAATTGTTTTGGAATTCCCATTCTTCACAATATTATCCATAATTTGTTATGGTGCACACAGTGAAATGCCTTTGCATAGTCAAGAAAATGCAGGTTGACATCTTTCTGGTATTCGCTGCTTTCAGCCAGAATCCTTTGAACATCAGCAATGATATCCCTTGTTCCACATCCTCTTCTGAAGACAGTCTTCCTTGTAGGCGTGTAGATATTATCCTATCACTGACAGCGTTGTAGTTTAAGATAGATCTTGAACTGTTCTTTTTGATGATGAATGCGACACCATTCCTCTTTAATTTGTCATTCCTGGCATAGTAGACCACATAATTGTCTGATTCAAAATGGCCCATACCAGTCCATTTCAGTTAATACCAGTTAAATCCATATTAGATAAAAAATACTACAGTAAATCTGACACTTTACCTTAAAAAAAAAAAAGATTAATGGAGGTGTGTGTAAGGAAATATTGAGCCTGATGAGCTACAGAGACAGGGGCAAAATAAAAGAAGATTGGGGAGAACTGTGTGATAAGCATATCCAAGACAGAGCCTGCGGCCTAACCAAACTGGTAAGAAGAACGTTGTGTGATGGGCATCATGTACAATACTGTATTCCTCCCCAGCTTGCTACATTCTGGACGAAACATGAAAATGCTGCCAAAAATTGCACATGAACTGACATGACTTCTGTCTTAAATTAACATTGTTTCTTAATTTTCCAGCCTCATATGAACTAATTTGCATTACAAAGACACCAGTTGTAGAAGAACATGCTGTATTTTCTGAGACACATGCTGACTGATATTTCATGGTCCTTTTGAGTGTCAACTGTAATACAGAAATAAGAACATATGCCTCAGATTTGTTAAATGAGGTAATGCATGTGGTAGCTCAAGTAAATGATAAATATTATACAGATATTTTGTAATGAGATCTTATAACTGTATAAGGCTATCATTTCTTCAATTACTTACTAGTTTGGGTATGTTGCTTAAATGCTCTGCGCCTCAGTTTTCTCCTCAGTAAAATGGGGAAATAATAATACCTATCTTATACAGCTATTGTGAGGAACAAATGACATGATATATAAAGTATTTAGAATAACATCTGATATAAATGAACATTTGTTCTTATTATTAGGCCATTATCCTGCCATAACTGAACAACTAACACGTTTAAAGTAGAAATAACCATCTTTCATCAATTCCAAAGAAAAACAAAACCCTCAGCCAGATGCCCCTCCAAAACTTTTGAATTTTGTCAGTGGCACATTGTGGTACAAATTGAAATTGTGGTACAAATATACATAACAAAACATTTGTCAGTTCAACAATTTTTACATGTATCATTCAGTGACATTGATTACATTCTTGATGTTGCAGAACCATTGTCACTATCCTTTTCCAAAATATTCTACCACCATTAACATAAACTCTGTGTCCCCTAAACAGTAACCCCACCTCCCCCTCCCTCCTGCCTTTGGTAACCACTAATCAGCTTTGACTTCTCAAATTTTGTGTGTTTTATATAAGTGAGATCATAGAGCACTTATCCTTTTGTGACTGACATTTCATTTCAGCATGTTTTCAAGGTTCATCCATCTTGTGACATGTAAGGTTCACCTTTATTTCATCCATCTTGTAGTCTGCAACCCTCATTTTCTTTTCCTTGCTCAAAAATAGTAACTGCCTTATATTGACTGCAGTTACAATTTCTCAATGTTAATATTTATTTGTTTAAAATTTATCCATCAAGTACTAACATAGTGCTTATTGGGTGCTAGACACTGTGCTAAGCATAGCTATTAACTCGTTGACTCCTATGAGTAGATATCTCATCCCCATTTTACAAATGAAGACGCTGACACGTAGAGAGGTTAGGAAAGTTGCCCAAGGCACCCAGCTTATAAGTGGCAAGACTGAGACTGAGTACAGGTCTACCTTGTGTCAAAGATGGTGGTCCTAACCTGGCGTCATGTCATGGGGTGGGTTTGGTTGATACTGCTGATTGGTTTGACCCATCTCTTTGTCACTGGTGCTATTGTCGAGGTTCTTGGGTAAATGTGCAGGTGGCTCAGTGCCATCTGTCTGGCTTCAGTCCTCCAGGGCCTTCTCTACAGGGCTCTAGGAAATGGAGTCTGACCTTGCAGGACAAAAGGATAAAGACAGCTTCTGAAATGTTTTCCCTCACAAAACAATACTTAACTTGGACCAAAGAAATCATCTTTAGAAAACATGTTATTTATTAAGAAGTTATAGGTACAATCATTTAACTTATTCAACCTACATTCTGTGAAAGGACAATTTCCCAATCCTAGTTTTCTTTTTTTCTTCTACCCTCAAAAGTTGGTTTCGTTGCTTCCAAAGAACACATTTTTATGCATTTTCCTTCATTTAAAAAATATTTAACAACTGATTAGTTTGTTGCATGAAGTTATACATTTCCTAAAATGCAGTTGCTATTTTATTTTCTTTCATCCAAAAATGTGTCAGTAATCTTTTTGTTAACATGAAGATAAAGGACTAGTAATGCAAGATGCAGTTTTCTTATAACCTTCTTGAAAGCAGAATATAGTTTCTTATCTGGTTTCAACACTTTCCAGAACTGAAAAAAGAAGTGACTTAAAATGAAATAAACAAGACTTGATTCCTGAGAGCATCCCTAGCAGGGAAATGTACTGAGAAAGGCAAAACTGGTCAGATTCCAGGAAGCCCCTCTGCTCCCCAAGTGAGGGAGTTAGTCATAATTTTTCATTTTAAAGCATAATTTTAATTCAGGAAGGATTGCAAGTTATGCTCTATTGATCACTAATCAGAAGATATGTATGTTTTTGTTCCTTGAAAATTCAGGCTATTAGGAAAAAACAAAGAAACCCAATGAGGTATAAATCTTCCTTATTTCAGTTTAAAATTTCATTTTATTTATTGAGTGTAGCACTTTCAGTGTGGGAGACCAGAGTTCAACTCCTGGCCAATGTACCTCAAGTGTAGCCACCACCCATCTATCACTGGAAGCATGCATGTTGCTGTGATGCTGAACCAGTTTCACTGGTGTTTCCAGAAGAAAGGCCTGGAGACCTATTTTCAAAAATTAGCCAACAAAAGTCCTGTGGATCACAACGGTGTGCTCTACAACCAATCATGCAAATGGTGCAGGCAGGCCGCACTTCATTCCATTGCACATTGGGTCACTATGAGTTGTGAGCTGACTCTGATGAGAGCTAACAGCAACAACTATGAGCAAGGCACTAAGCAAGGCCTGTAAAGCATTCAGAGAGGAACGAGAAAAGCCCCTGCCCTCAATGGGTTATATTCACTCTTTTTGACCCTTGATGGTAGAGCAGACATAAGTGGTGGAGAAAAATATAGCTCTGTTTTCACTCTGAACTGCAATGCTCAGGCATAAGTAGAGGAAATTTATAGGTGTTTTATGTTCTTTTATATCTGATCTAAGTGAAGCTTGCCTCAACCTCCCTTTTTGGAGGGTATAAATGGACTCGGGATTTGGACTGTCTGAAATGTCACTGAGTGCCAGTGGCGACCTATTTTCCCCAGTCTCTTAGGTCACCTGATGAGACTGAGGAAGTTCCTGAAGCCAGTAGTGATCACATGCCAGTTCCACAATGTGAACATCCAACTTTGGCCTGAAACTTATGATTGTATCACCACGAAGCGTACAGAGCAATGTGTGTTGCCTGCAGACATCAGCTCAGCCCACCAAACACCTGGCCTACCTGTACCAGACCCTGGGCTGGGTCCTGGAGGAACACAGGTGAATGAGATCTGGTCCCTGCACTCCAGGGGCAGACATAAAGGATACACTTTCAACATATTATAATAAATAAATATCAAGAAGGAGGTGAGGGCTGGTGCTATGAGGAGCCAGAGGAGGGGCACACAGATAAACCTGGGGTTTAGAAAAAGCTTACTGTAGGAAATGTTACTTGAGTATTGAAGGGTGGGTAAGAGCTGGCCAGGTAGGGAAATGTGTGGAGGGCATTCCAGGAAAACATGAAACTCAGCAGAAAGCTCCACCTCGTCATCGTTGTGGCCTGAGAAGTACCTGCTGGATTTGGTGCAGGAGGCTGTAGGTGTGCTTTGTGAGAGAACTGAACTGGAGTTGCCCGAGGCAAAACATCATTTATTTCATTCACTGCCATCTCAGCACACAGCCTGACACCCAGTTCATGCTAATAAATGAATGCCTTTCTCAGAGTAGGTCCTATCTTTGAGAAATTGAATTAGAAACAAATGGAAAGAGGAAGAGAAATAGGCCTCCTGGGGGCTAGAAAAAGGTCTGCCTGGGAGGGGAGGGCAGGATCTGACCTCTTGTGGTAAGTCCACAGTGCTACTAACCTGAGATTCTACACACTCTAGTGAAAGAGCTGCTCTAAGCAGGTGAGTTCTTTTGAGATGCAGAGAGGTAATTCAGTGAGGCAATGGATATTTACCCAGGTCCCTCCACCTGGTTACTAAAACCCCTCTCCCCACTATGCTTACCTTTCTCCAAGTGACCCCAACTTACAGAGTTTGTGACATTCATTGAAGGAAACACACAAAAGAACATTGGCAAAAAGAGTCAATTTTTGGCTGTTGAGTTTCTGAATAGATGGAAAACTCACAACAGAGACAATGCTCTGGAAAGCCAATATCTTTAATTTGAAAAGTTTTTTTTTTTTTTAATTTCAAAAAAGATAAGCCCTAAATGAAGCGTGAAGAAGAAGCACACGGGTTAGAAATGGGGATGAAGTTCTTTTCCTGTACCCTGCCTTAGACTGGGTTCCAGGAGGGGTACATAGAAACTTCTCAAGTTTGAGTTTCTAAGAGTTGGAATGACTTGTAACCTACTTACCTTCTGGAACTTTAGAAGTGGCAGATTTGCCAATATTCCCCCTGGCAGGAGAAGTAGATTCTCACAGGCCTCAGAATATTGAGGAAGAGCATCAGAATGTTCCCATGTCCCTAGGAAAAGTACATAAATGACTGATGTTGTTGTTGTTAGGCGCTTTTGAGTCATTTTCAACTCATAGAGACCCCATATGACATAGTAAGAACTGCCTCATAGGGTTTTCTTGGCTGTAATCTTTAGGGATGCACTTTGCCAGGCCTTTCTCCCACAGAGCCACTGAGTGGGTTCGAACGGCCAATCTTTGGGTTAGCAGCCGAATGCTTAACCAAAAGCCCATGTCATCAGATTCCAGCAGAGGGCCAAGGGTAGCCGTGACCCAGAGGCCCCCTCTATGCCCCCTCCCACATTCTGAGCTCTTTGATGCCATCTTTGGAACTCAGCTGCTACCCTGGGTAGAAAGATGAGTGTAGAGCAGGGAGAGGGGAACATCAAGGAGCACACAACATTTGACTGACTTAAGTTTCAAACATCCAAGGGATCACTAATGTGATTGTGCTTACCTGCAGGTGACTAAATTGTTTTCTGCTTTCAAGTGGAGTTTGGATCTCAAGATAGAAACTGAGTGGAGTTAGAGAAAATTAAGTTATGTTTCTTTGAACAGACCAGATTTTGTGGTTTCAAGCTTGTGAAAACTTGAACCTGTTACAGTGGTTAGATCAGATGTGTGCATGGAACACTTAGAATATTCACTTTCTAAATTCTGCAGGATACTTTTATTTCATGTTTTTCAGTGCTGTTGTTTCAATTCTCAGGGAAGTGGAAAGGCCAGGGGCATCACAGTATATACAGTGTGTAACAGAAAGATGACGAGAAACTGGACAGGGCTTTATGCAAACTTAGAAATACCCTTTTGATAGGGGCAGGGGGCTGATAGGGGAGTCATGTCTGAAATTGTGAATATGGAAAATACCAGAAGTCTTGGGAGTCCCTTTCTTGGTTGTCTATTAAGAAGAAATGAGGAAGACAATTAGTTCATTTAGTTAAAAAAAATCAATACGAAAAAATCTAAGTGTTTGTATACTAAATAAGGCTGGTAGGGAATGTGTGGGCCTCCTGTGAAATCATATCCTGTTGACCTCAGCTCTGCACCCTTTGTTTAAACAGAGAATGCCGTAGGAACCTGCGAGGACAGATGGCTGAGATCCTATTGCAGCAGCCCTAGGACTTAAAAAAAAAGACTTAGGAACCTAAATTTTAAACGGTGATTAAAGCATGGAAGATTTTTAAAACATCATGCATTTTTGTAAGTACCTAGGCACATTCATTGGCTAGATGTTTATGTGATAGTCTTTTGAAGAGGAACTGTGATAGAAGCAAAACCAAAAAAAAAACCAAATCTGTTGCTGTCAAGGCGATTCTGACTCATAGCGACCCTAAGTTCTTATTTTGACTCTATGTGGGGAAAAAATATCAGTATTTGTTTTGCTAAAGTACCAGGAGAGGTCCTTCCCTTGTCTTATTTTTGATTTCGGCCCCTGGGATGGAAGGGGAGTCTTTCCAGCTTGGTGCCTCCTGGTGATTCTAGGAATTGGGCCTCTGTTAAGACACCACAGCTTCTGTGAAGGAGTTCTAGGCTTATAGGAGCAGTGAGGCACTCCATCAATTCTGGACTAGATCTCTGAAATGTTTCGTTTCCCCATACTTCAGGTATAGAGTCACGGGTGAATGCGTACCCCTGAGTATACCCAGAAACTTCCCAAGGGGCATGAGAGTACACAGGTAGTTTTGGTCCCCCGGTTCCACTTATCTTCTTTCCTAATACTGATTTGCCTGGGTTCATGCCTGAGATCTGCAGATTCTCCTTTCCCACCGTCCCTTGCACAACAGCCTACTCTCACTTGGGAAAACACAGGTGCCTCTTACTTGACCAGGGTGCTTTGTCTCAGGCTGCAAAAGCCTCTGGGGACAACAATCAAAAGGTGTTGGGTTGAGAAAGTGAACTGCTCTGATGATTGGGCCACAAGTCCTCTCATTACTCAGTTTCTGACTCTTTGCTGTAATCAAAATTGATTTGTGTCTCTTGCTCCTGCCTGACACCCACTTTTTTGCCCTGGCTAACACTACTGACAAAATTATTATGCCTGTTAGAGCATTAATTATGTCTGAAATCAGGATGTATCTTACAGTCAATGACATCTTACAATTTCTTCAACTCAGTCATGAAGGGGTAAGAAAGTCCAGCATCAAAACTTGCAGAACGGTGTCATTGGTTTGGAAGACACTCTAAGAGACAGTAGTGGAACAGCCTTATGAGAAATGCCACTTCACCAATATTCTTTAATAATTTATTTTATTTTATTGTTGTTGATAAGATACACAGCAGAACATACACCAATTCAACAATTTCTACATGTGCAATGCAGTGACACTGATTACATTCTTCAAGTTGTGCAACCATTCTCGCCCTCCTCTTCTGAATTGTTCTTCCCCCATAACTCATTGCTCCCTAATGTTCTTTTTTTAAAATTGTGCTTTAAGTGAAAGTTTACAAATCAAGTCAGTCTCTCATACAAAAATTTATATATACCTTGCTATATAAAAAAAAAAAAAAATTTTGTATATACTCCTAATTGCTCTCCCCGTAATGAGACAGCACACTCCCTCCCTCCACTCTCTCTTTTCGTGTCCATTTCACCAGGTTCCGACCCCCTCCCCTCTCCCATCTCCCCTCCAGACAGGAGATGCCAATATAGTCTCATGTGTCTACTTGATCCAAGAAGCCCACTCTTCACCAGTATGATTTTCTATCCCATTGTCCAGTCCAAACCCTGTCTGAAGAGTTGGCTTTGGGAATGGTTCCTGTCTTGGGCTAAAAGAAAGTCTGGGGACTATGGCCACCGGGGTGCTTCTAGTCTCAGTCCAGCCATTAAGTCTGGTCTTTTTATGAGAATTTTGGGTCTACATCCTGCTGCTCTCTTGCTCCCTCAGGGGTTCTCTATTGTGCTTCCTGTCAGGGCAGTTATCGGTTGCAGCCGTGCACCATCTAGCTCTTCTGGTCACAGGCTGATGTAGTCTATAGTTTATGTGTCCATTTCTGTCTCTTGGGCGCATAATTACCTTGTGTCTTTGGTGTTCTTCATTCTCCTTTGCTTCAGATGGGTTTAGACCAAATGATGCATCTTAGACAGCTGCTTGCTAGCATTGAAGACCCCAGACGCCACTCTCCAAAGTGTGATGCGGAATGTTTTCTTAATAGATTCTATTACACCAATTGACTTAGATGTCCTCCGAATCCATGGTCCCCAAACTTCTGCCCCTGCTACGCTGGCCTTCGAAGCATTCAGTTTATTCAGGAAACTTCTTTGCTTCTGGTTTAGTCCAGTTGTGCTCTCCTCCCCTGTACTGTGTCTTGATTTTCCCTTCACCTAAACTATTTCTTATCTACTATCTAATTAGTGAATACTCTTCTCCCTCCCTCCCTCCTCCGTTTCACAACCATCAAAGAATATTTTCTTTTTAAACCACTTCTCAAATTCTTATAATACTGGTCTTATACTATATTTGTCCTTTTGCAACTGACTAATTTCACTCAGCATAATGCCTTCCAGAATCCTCCATGTTATAAAATGTTTCACAGATTCATTGCTGTTCTTTATCGATGCGTAGTATTACATTGTGTGACTATACCATAATTTATTTATCCATTCATCCTTTGATGGGCACATTTGTCGCTTCCATCTTTTTGCTATTGTAAACAGTGCTGCAATGAACATGGGTGTGCATATATAAGTTCACGTAAAAGCTCTTACTTCTCTAGGATATATTCCAAGTAGTGGGATTGCTGGATCATATGGTAGTTCTATTTCTAGCCTTTTAAGAAAGTGCCTAATCGATTTCCAAAATGGTTGTACCGTTTTACATTCCCACCAGCAGCGTATAAGTGTTCCAGTCTGTCCACAACCTCTCCAACATTTATTGTTTTGTCTTTTTTGAATTACTGCCAGCCTTGTTAGAGTGAGATGGAATCTCATTGTAAATTTGATTTGCATTTCTGTAATGGCTAAAGATCATGAGCATTTGCTCATGTGTCTGTTAGCTACCTGAATGTCTTCTTTAGTGAAGTGTCTATTCGTATCTTTTGCCCCTTTTTTAATTGGGTCATTAGCCTTTCTGTAGTTGGATTTTTGCACTATCATGTAGATTTTAGAGCTCAGATGCTGATTGGAAATATCACGGCTAAAATTTTTCCCAATCTGTAGGTAACCTTTTTACTCTTTTGGTGAAGTCCTTGGATGAGCATAGGTGTTTGATTTTTAGGAACTCCTAGTTATCGAGTTTCTCTTCTGCATTGTTAATAACGTTTTGTATACTGTTTATGCCATGTATTAGGGCTCCTAATGTCATCCCTATTTTTCTTCTATGATCTTTGTTGCTTTAGATTTTATGTTTAGGTCTTTGATCCATTTTGAGTTAATTTTTGTGCATGGTGTGAGGTATGGATCTTGTTTCATTTTTTTGCAGATGGATATCCAGTTATGCCAGCACCATTTGTTAAATACACTGTCTTTTCCCCCATTTAACTGACTTTGGAACTTTGTCAAATATCAACTGCACGTATGTGGATGGATTTCTGTCTGGATTCTCAATTCTGTTCCATTGGTCTGTGTATCTGTTGATGTACCAGTATCAGGCTGTTTTGACTACTGTGGTGGTATAATAGGTTCTAAAATCAGGTAGAGTGAGGCCTCCCACTTTTTTTTCTTTTTCAGTAATGCTTTACTTATCTGGGGCCTCTTTCCCTTCCATATGAAGTTGGTGATTTGTTTATTCATCTCATTAAAAAATGTCATTGCATTGTATCTATAGATTGCTTTTGGTAGAATAGACATTTTTACAATGTTAAGTTTTCCTAGCCATGAGCAATTTATGTTTTTCCACTTATGTAGGTCTCTTTTGGTTTCTTGCAGTAGTGTTTTGTAGTTTTCTTTGTGTAAGTCTTTTACATCTCTGGTAAGATTTATTCCTAAGTATGTTATCTTCTTGGGGGCTACCGTAAATGGTATTGATTTGGTGATTTCCTCTTCGATGTTCCTTTTGTTGGTGTAGAGGAATCCAACTGATTTTTGTATGTTTATCTTGTATCCTGATGCTCTGCTGAATTATTCTATTAGTTTCAGTAGATTTCTTGAGGATTCTTTAGGGTTTTCTGTGTATAAGATCAAGTCATCTGCAAATGGAAATATTTTTACTTCTTCCTTGCCAATCTGGGTGCCCTTTGTTTCTTTATCTAGCCTAATTGCTCTGGCTAGGACCTCCAGCAGAATGTTGAATAAGAGTGGTGATAAAGGGCATTCTTGTCTGGTTCCCAATATCAAGGGGAATGTTTTCAGGCTCTCTCCATTTAGGGTGATGTTGGCTTTTGGCTTTATATAAATGCCCTTTATTATGTTGTGGAATTTTCTTTCTTTTCCTATTTTGCTGAGAGTTTTTATCATGAATGGGTGTTGAACTTTGTCAAATGCCTTTTCTGCATCAATTGATAAAATCATGAGATTCTTGTCTTTTGTTTTATTTTTGTGGTGGATTACATTAATTGTTTTTCTAATGTTGAACCATCCCTGCATACCTGATATGAATCCCACTTGGTCACGGTGAATTATTTTTTTGATATGTTGTTGAATTCTATTGGCAAGAATTTTGTTGAGGGTTTTTGCATGTACATTCATGAGGGATATAGTCTATAATTTTCTTTTCTGTGGTTGTCTTTACCTGGTTTTGGTATCAGGGATATTGTGGCTTCATAGAATGAGTTCGGTGGTGTTCCGTCCTTTTCTATGGTCTGAAATACCTTTAGTAGTAGTGGAGTTAACTGTTCTCTGAAAGTTTGGTAGAACTCTGCAGTGAAGCCGTCCAGGCAAGGGCTTTTTTTGGGGGGGAGTTTTTTTGACTACCTTTTCAATCTCTTCTTTTGTTATGGGTCTATTTAGTTGTTTTACCTCTGTTTGTGTTAGTTTAGGTAGGTAGTGTGTTTCTAGGAATTCATCTATTTCTTCTAGGTTTTCAAATTTGTTAGAGTACAGTTTTTCATAGTAGTCTGATACGATTGTTTTCATTTCAATTGTGTCTGTTGTAATATCGCCCATATAATTTCTTATTCGGGTTAGTTGTTTCCTCTCCTGCTTTTCTTTTGTCAGTTTGGCCAATGGTTTATCAATTTTGTTAATTTTTTCAAGAAACCAGCTTTTGGTCTTGTTAATTCTTTCATTTATTTTTCTGTTCTATTTCATTTAATTCTGCTCTAATTTTTATTTATTTATTTATTTATAATTTTTATTATTTGCTTTCTTCTGGTGCCTGAGGGTTCCTTTGTTGCTCTCTTTCTATTTGTTCAAGTTGTAGGGATAATTTGTTGATTTTATGCCCTTTCTTCTTTTTGTATGTGTGCATTTATTGATATAAATTGACCTCTGGGCACTGCTTTAGCTGTGTGCCAAAGATTCTGATAGGAAGAGCTTTCATTCTCTTTGGATTCTATGAGTTTCTTTATTCCATCCTTAATGTCTTCTATAGCCCAGTCTTTTTTGAGCAGGGTTTTGTTTTGTTTCCAAGTGTTTGATTTCTTTTTCCTGCTTTTTCTGTTATTGATTTCCACTTTTATGGCCTTATGGCTGGAGAAGAAGCTTTGTAATATTTCAGTGTTTTGGATTCTACTAAGGCTTGCTTTATGACTTAATAAGTAGTCTATTCTAGAGAATGTTCCATGTGCACTAGAAAAGAAAGTATACTTGGTTGCTGTTGGGTGGAGTGTTCTGTATATGTCCAAGAGGTTGAGTTGGTTGATCGTGGCATTTAGATCTTCTGGGTCTTTATTGAGCTTCTTTCTGGGTGTCCTGTCCTTCACTGAAACTGGTGTATTGCAGTCTCCAACTATAACTATGGAGCTGTCTATCTCACTTTTCAAGGCTGTTAGAGTTTGTTTTATGCATGTTGCAACTCTGTCATTGGGTGCATAAATATTTAATATGGTTATATCCTCCAGGTATTTTGTCCCTTTAATCATTTTACAGCGTCCTTCCTTTGTGGTGTATTTAACTTTAAAGTCTATTTTGTCAGAAATTAGTATTGCCACTCCTGTTCTTTTATGATTGTGGTTTGCTTGGTATATTTTTTTCCCAACCTTGAGTTTTAGTTTCTTTGTGTCTCTAAGTCTAAGACACATCTCTTGTAGGCAGCATATAGATGGATCATATTTTTTTTAATCCACTCTGCCACTCTGTGTCTCTTTATTGGTGCATTTAGTCCATTTACATTCAGAGTAATTATGGATAGGTATGAATTTAGTGCTGTCATTTTGATGTCTTTTTTTGTGTGCTGTAGACAGTTGCTTTTTCCCACTTAATGTTTTGTGCTGAGTAGTTGATTTTTATATATTGTCTTTTCCTCTTATTTGTTGTTAATTTTGATTCTGCAGAGTATCTGTTTTTTTCTTGTGTTTTATTTTGATATGTGTGATAATTTGTCTCCTTTGTGGTTACCTTGATATTTACCTCTTTTTTCTAAATGTAAACATAACTTTTATTTCTTTATATTGCCTTGTCTTCCTCTCCATATGAAAGATCTATGACTACTTTTCTTTGTCCCTCTTTATTGTTTTAATGTTGTTTTCTTTTATATAATAATATCTCTGTTTCCCTGTTTTGAGCGTTTTTTTTTTTTTTTGTCTTGATTTATTTTTGTGATTTCCTTGTCTGGGTTGACATCTGATTGTCCAGTGTTCTACTGTTCTAGTCTTGGGTTGATACCTGATATTATTGATTTTTGAACCAAAGTACTCCCTTTAGTATTTCTTGTAGTTTTGGCTTGTTTTATATGAAACCCCGAAACTTCTGTTTATCTGGAAATGTCGTAATTTCACCCTTATATTTGAAAGACAGTTTTGCTGGATATATGATTCTTGGATGGCAATTTTTCTCTTGAATTCTTTATATAATTCACCCTGTTGCCATCTTGCCTGCATGGTTTCTGCCGAGTAGTCTGAGCTTATTCTTATGGGCTCTCCTTTGTAGGTGACTTTTCATCTGTCCTTGTTGTTGTCGGTTCCAACTCATGGTGACCCCATGCACAACAGAACAAAACACTGCCCGCTCCTGAGCCATCCTTACAATCATTTTTAGGCTTGAGCTCATTGTTGCAGCCACTGTGTCAATCCACCTTGTTGAGGGTCTTCTTCTTTTCCACTGACCCTGTACTCTGTCAAGCATGGTGTCCTTCTCCAGGGACTCATCCCTCCTGACAACATGTCCAAAGTATGTAAGGCACAGTCTTGCCATCCTTGCTTCTAAGAAGCATTCTGGTTGTACTTCTTCTAAGACAGATTTTTTTGTACTTTTGGCAGTCCATGGTATATTCCATATTCTTTGGTAACATCACAATTCAAAGGCGTCAATTCTTCTTCGGTCTTCCTTATTCATTGTCCAGCTTTCACATGCATATGATGCGATTGAAAATACCATGGCTTGGGTCAGGTGCACCTTAGTCTTCAAGGTGACATCTTTGCTTTTCAACACTTTAAGGAGGCCTTTGCAGCAGATTTACCCAATGCAATATATTGTTTGATTTCTTGGCTGATGCTTCCATGGCTTTTGATTGTGGATCCAAGTAAAATGAAACCCTTGACAACTTCAATCTTTTCTCCATTTATCATGATGTTGCTCATTGGTCCAGTTGCGAGGGTTTTATTTTTCTTTATGTTGAGGTGCAATCCATACTGAAGGCTGTGGTCTTTGATCTTCATTAGTAACTGCTTCAAGTCGTCTTCACTTTCAACAAGCAAGGTTGTGTCATCTGCATAATGCAGGTTGTTAATGAGTCTTCCTCCAGTCCTGATGCCCTGTTCTTCTTCATATAGTCTAGCTTCTCATATTGTTTGCTCAACATACAGATTGAATAGGTACGGTGAAAGAATACAACCCTGATACACAGCTTTCCTGATTTTAAACCAATCAGTATCCCCTTGTTCTGTCTGAACAACTGCCTCTTGATTATGTAAAGGTTCCTCATGAGCACAACTAAGTGTTCTGGAATTCTCATTCTTCACAATGTTATCCATAATTTGTTATTATCCACACAGTCAAATGCATTTGCATAGTCAATAAAACACAGGTAGATATCCTCCTGGTATTCTCTGCTTTCAGCCAGGATCCACCTGACATCAACAATGATATTCCTGGTTCCACGTCCTCTTATGAAACCAGCCTGAATTTCTAGCTGTTCCCTGTTTATATACTGCTGCGGCCGTTTTTGAATGATCTTCATCAAAATTTTGCTTGCGTGTGATATTAATGACATTGTTCTATAATTTCCACATTGGGTTGGATCACCTTTTTTGGGAATAGGCATAAATATGGATTTCTTCCAGTCAGTTGGCCAGGAAGCTGTCTTCCATATTTCTTGACATAGATGAGTGAGCATGTCCAGTGCTGCATCTGTTTGTTGAAACATCTCAATTGATATTCCATCAATTCCTGGAGACTTGTTTTTCCCCAATGCCTTCAGAAAGCAAAAGGAAAACTTGGTGACTTAAAAGAACTGAACAGAAGATTTCAAAGGGCAGCTCGAGAAGACAAAGTAAAGTATTATAATGACATGTGCAAAAAGCTGGAGATGGAAAACCAAAAGGGAAGAACACGCTTGGCATTTTTCAAGCTGAAAAAACTGGAGAAAAAATTCAAGCTTCAAGTTGCAATAGTGAAGGATTCTATGGGGAAAATATCAAATGACACAGGAAGCATCAAAAGAAGATAGTAGGAATACACAGAATCAATATACCAAAAAGAATTAATTGATTTTCAACCATTTCCAGAGGTGGCATATGATCACGAACTGTTGGTACTGAAGGAAGAAGTCCAAGCTGCTCTGAAGGCATTGGTGAAAAACAAGGCTCTTTTATCCCTAGTTTCTCTTAAAAGTCTCTCCTTGCCTTTGGTTTTGGCAGGTTTGGTTATAACATGTCTTGGTGACTTTCTTTTAAAATCTACCTTATGTGGAGTTCGTGGAACCTCTTGGATAGATATTGTCTCATCTTTCACGATATCAGGGAAGTTTTCTGCCAAAAAATCTTCAACAATTCTCTCTGTATTTTCTCTTATCCCTCCCTGCTCTGGTACTCCAATCACTCGTAGGTTATTTCTCTTGATAGAGTCCCACGTGATTCTTAAGCTGTCTTCATTTTTAAATTTTTTTAATCTAATATTTCTTTAAATATATTGGTGTGAAGTGCTTTATCTTCAGGTTGACTAATTCTGCCTTCCACTTGCTCAATTCTGCTCTTCTGACTTTCTACTGAGGTGTCTAATTACATAATTTTATTGTTAATCTTCTGAATTTATGATGGCTGTCTATAGATTTTTCCAGCTTATTAAATTTTTCGTTATGTTCCTCAATAACCTTTTTAGTTTCTTCAACTGCTTTATCTGTGTGTTCCTTGACTTGATCTGTGTAGTGCCTCATTTCCTTCCTGATGTCTTCAAGAGTTCTGTATGTTAATCTTTTGTATTCTGCAACTGGTAATTCCACGAAAGCACGTTCATCTAGAAGATCCCTTGATTCTTTGTTTTGAGAGCATGTTGAAGTGATCATGGTCTGTTTCTTTATGTGATTTGATATTGACTGTTGTCTCCGAGCCATCTATAAGTTACTGTATTAGTTTATTTTATGTTTGCTTACTGTATCCTAGCTTCTTATTTAGTTTTGTTTTGATATGCCCAAATGGGTTGTTTGAGTGAGCTAGCTTGATTATTTTCATCTTTGAAGTTCTGAAGTCCTGTCACTAGATGGTTAGAGCTGTTATCAGGTATATCAGTCTAGGAGTCCATTCACTTTTTTTGTATGGATTCAGCTCAGGTGTCCAGGCAGCTGATCATCAAATGTGTGGTACAGGCTCTGTCCTACAGTCTTAGAGGGGCAGAGGTGATTGGTGTAGGAACCGGTATCTGGTTGCAGCAGGGTCTGAACAAGGCATGGGGCTGAGAATCATCCCCCAAGTGTCTCTGAGGAAAGTGCGTCCCTCTTCCCTAGAGGATACAGGAGTGTGGGTTCTGCAGATGGGCCATGGGCACCCAGTGGTTTTGGTTGTAGGGACTGTGAGGTACCAGTTATCTTTGGACCCCCTTTTGTGGGTGGCTGGGTGAACTGAGTGGAGCCACCAGTCCTTAGGCCCCCAAGGTGTGTAGGTGAGGTCCCTGTGTAATAGACAAAGTGGTGTCAAACATCAAACAGCCACCTCTCCACCACAAAGCTGAAACAGTTGTAGTCTGCCAGCAAGGGCCTATTCTCCTGAAATAGGCCCACACATGTCCATACAGGGGGAAAAGGTACTCAAAGTCCATGGACCATTTATGCCTGGACAGGAGCCCTTTCTGTCCTGAGCCCCCCCGGTTAGTTGAGCTGGCAAATTATCTTTTCCCCCAACTGTGAATTTATTACTTCTTCAAGGCTGGGAGGATGGCTTTAGGCACTCAACAGGGCCTATCTCATGCCCACAGAAATCAACAGCCACTGAAGGCAGCTTGGGGGTTGGGGGGGTGCAGTAAAATATACTCAAGTACTTAGTTTTTACCGAGTGCACCGTTCTTTGCTGGTTCCAGAGGTGTGAGTAGGCTGTGTAGCTGGCTGCTTCTCCATGAGGAAACTGGGACCGAATGCTTGTAGCAGCCCACCACAGTTGCACCTGGGAATGGTGCCTGAGGGCTCCTGGTGATTCAGCTCTGGTAACTCCTCATCTCTTCTCAACTGTCTCTTCCTCCTCTGCTGCTCAGTTCATTTTCTAACTTTGCCTTTGATGTTCAGGGATCCTAGCTTGTCATAAACACACTTGTTTCACTTGTTTTTCTGGGTTTTTGTTGTAAGAGGGCTCACTGGAAGCATCTTTCTATCCTGCCATCTCAGCCCCCGCTCTTCGCTCCCTAATGTTCTTGATGGTTGTTGCTGTTATTAGTTGCTGTTGAATAGGCTCTTACTCATGGCGACCTTATGTTGTACAAGAGCATGATATTCGGTGGAAGCTGTGGTCATCAGTGACTCATTGAAAACTGATTTAGAAGAGTTGGACTCAGAATGTTAATTTGTTTTACAAATATTTTAGTCAATTTATTTCACTGATACTATCCTTTTAGTGTATGTAAGAGGATGACTTATAAATAAAATTTATGTCTAAGTTCTCAAGGAGCTCTTTCGGGAAATAAAAAAAATTCAGACTGATAAAGTGTTGCTTCATGGCTTAATTTGTAGCATTGTTTTCTTTTTAGAGGTATGTAAAATGTTTCTTAGAATCAATGATGTATTAGATTCAGTGTAATATGTTTATTATTATGTATGTTTAATAATTATATATAAAATACATGATATATTTATGTTACATTGATCATTTGTGTAATAATAATTATAATGTAATTCAGAAAAAAATTTTAACAATTAGAACTGTATGGGCATATGTCATGGATTGAATTATGTCCCCCCAAAAATGTGTGTATCAGTTTGGCTGGACCATGATACCTGGTATTGTGTGATTTACCTATATGTTATAAATCCTGCCTCTGCGACGTTAATGAAAGAGGATGGGTGCAGTTGTGTTAGTGAGGCAGGACTCAATCTATCCCTTGAGATAAAAAGAAAGAAGTGAGCTGAGAGACAGGGGACTTCATACCATCAAGAAAGCAGTGGCAGGAGCAGAGCATGTCCTTTGGACCTGGGGTCCCTGTGCAGAGAAGCTCTTAGTCTGGGGGAAGATTGATGAGAAGCCCAACAGAGACAGAAAGCCTTCCCCTGGAGCTGACACCCTGAATTTGGACTTTTAGCCTACTTTACCGTGAGAAAATAAACTTCTCTTTGTTAAAGCCATCTACTTGTGGTATTTCTGTTATAGCAGCACTAGATGACTAAGACAGCATAGAAAATAAAAAAATCTCTCTTTCTCTATACACACGAACACACAACTTAATTGTAGCAGTTTGCAAAGTGTCCGACAAAAGTCCTTGTGTTTCCCTTGAAAATTTAAATTATCTGTGTGAGTTTACTGTAGCACCCTGGGGTACCCCCCACACAGTTTGGGAACTATAACTATAGTATGTATTTACCATCTCCTTTGTTGTCTTAATGACGTTCAGGCTCTCTGCTGTCCCTGAGGTAGTTAGGATTCTGACAGGAGCTCAGGATGAAGTCTCCTAAAACTGGACAAAGAAGAGGCCAAAAATGGTTCTTGGAGGAACCTGGGGCTCAGTGAGAGCCTTTCACTGGGAAAAACAGGCACTTTTGTATCTCATTTTGAAAGCTTCCTATCTTGACTGGCTGCAAGGAGTTTTGATATGGTCACACACAGTGGATATCCCTTGTTACTCCCCCTCTCTTCTCGTGCAGTCAATGCCATTGTAAGTTCACGATTATATGTGACTCATGAGCTGATCACAGTGCCTGGCCTTGAGAAGCCGCTTGATAAATATTTACCAATTTAATGATCAATAGGTAGCTTAATGAATGGAAAAAAGGAAAATATATCTCATGCAGTACTAAATGCAATTCTTTGAACTTCCTTTGTTGAAGAAAAGTGGTTACATGTTGTGTTATGTTTTCTTAGGGCCATTAAAACCAGTTGCCGTCAAGTCGATTCTGACTCATGGTGACCTTGTGTCTTTCAGAGTAGAACTGTGCTCCATCGAGTTTTCAATGACTGATTTTTTTGGAAGTAGATCACCAGGCCTTTCTTTCAAGGCACCTCTGGGTGGACTTGAATCTGCAACCTTTCAGCTAGCAGCTAAGCACATTAGCTATTTGCACTACCCAGGGACTTCCCTACAAAGTTAGAAAACAATTATTTGGTCTTGTGAAGGAAGAACCAAACACTCTTGGTTTTATTATATGTACAAAAATTTCTGCTCTATCTTAGTTAAGAGTTTTTTTTTTTTTGATATATCAAGCTGACCCCCCTACCTTTTAAGAAATATATATAATTAAAAGTTTTACAGTTGATCATTCTTTAAGACCATTCAAGTTCTGAGTTCCTGGAAGTTTCCATGTTCCTGTATACCTTCAATTCTCTCAGATGGCTTCAGCTTTACTCATCTGTGTCTTCAGTGCTGGTTGGGCCTTCCAGTGATCAATCACTCTGATGCTTACCCCTGGATTCTGCAGTTCAAGGTGGGAAGGGGGTGACTGCTGGGACCAGAGATGAAAAAATGGAGGCCTCGGACAAAGGTTAGATCATAAAACAATGAGACTTCTCTAATAGGGAAAGAAAAGGCTGTGGTGAAGTAAACTGATAAAGAGGTGTTTTTAGCAACAACTGGTGACCCCGAGGACTTTTTCAAAGTCAGTTCTTTTGAGTGGTTTAAGGTATTAACATTGGCCTAGACCCACCGCCCTTATCCATAAAGGCTGAAGGTGTCCAGAGTGAATTATGTAGAAGGCCATTTAGGCTGAGCCTCTTGGCATTCTGAATTGGATGCCATTTTTAATTTTTATTTTTTCCTGGTTGCTATGTGTGTGTGTTTGTGTTTGCAAATGCAGTTTAAGCCCTTGAATTGCAAGCTGTTCTATTAAGACATGGGCTGCTTAGCTATCCCCTAGCTTTGTTCCTTACCTTATTTTGAAGGATTGTTACACATTTGTAAGTACAATGGGATTATGTATGCATTGTGTCTGTCCACTCTTTTCTGCGCCACAAAAGGAGAAATAGCCTGCACTGCAACTTAAGAGCTTTCCAACCACTCCAAAGTCATGACATTTCCTTTGCTCTTTGATGACTGGCTTCGAAAAGCGGGGGGTAAGCTGGGTGACAAACTCTGTTGGCTCTAGGAGGGAGATGACTTGCCGTTGTTGTGAAAAAGCGTATTTAGTCACTTTTAAAAAGCAAATTGCACCCTTAATAGAGCCACACAGTCTTCTTTGGAGTTTGCTACAAGGTGGATTGTCTTGATAAAACATTTGACGCCGGAAATCCATCAAGCGAAGGTAAATATAAGCACTGACCTGAACATATAACATTCTCACGAAACTTCAGAGGTATTTTATTTTTAAATAGAGAAAGGATAACTGTCCAGCACCTTTCATTTTTGTCGTCTTTGTAATTCTTCTTCCAATCCCAAATCAAATAAAAGTGTCCAATGATGAACTATTTTGAGTCTATCTGAGACCATATGCATTGGTATCTGTAGGCTCAGCTTTCTGTGTTTCCACAGAGGCTGTGAAGGTACACTTGGAGCTGAGCATTTAGCAGGCCTTTTCATGGCCAAGGGCAAATATTTATGTTAAACAGAACAAATGTCTTCTCAGCATCACCCACTCCCCAGCCCCTCAATCATTATGATGTTCACTATCACTTTTTAGGTGATATTGCCAGAGCAGCCCCAAGTCATGTTGATTTCCTCCTAGACATTGACCTGCCCTTGAGGTAGCTGCTGCCAGGTGAGGTAGAGTCTTCAAGCATGGCTGCACTTTGCCAGACGAAGATGAGAGAGAACAAGAGAGTCAAATGCACTTAAAGTAATAACTTTAGAAATAACTATACTAAGTAATTTTGTGAACTGATAACAATGTTTTAATTACTAAGCCTTGTCTCAAACCTGCATTTTAGAACCTCAGTTTTCTGCAGTTAAAGAGCAGTAACACACCTTTCCTACCTCATAAGCTGTTGATAAAGTGCAATATCAGTGGACTATGTTGAGAAAGCAAAAACTTTGAGATTCAAAAAGGGGTTTTACTTGAAACAGAAAACATACACCTTGCAAAATGATTGTGTTATGCGCAATGAATTGAAGAAGATGAAGAGAAGACCTAGGTTAGGAGAAGGACCTAGCTGGACTAGGTCCATCTTATTCTGGTTACTGCTTTCTTGGACTTGGGAAGGCTGAGATTGGACCAGGTCTCTTTCTTTTTCCTTAAGTTAAAGAAAAATCCAGAAAAATACAAAGATCTTTGTGAGATCAATATCCAGAATCAACCAATATTAACACTTTGTCATTTTTTTTTATTGTGGTAAGAATAGATATGATGCATTTACCAATTCAACATATTTTACATGTACACAGTGGCATTGATTATATTAATCATGCTGTGCAACCATCACCTATAACTGTTGCCAAATTTTCCATCACCATTAACAACTACTCAATGCTTCCTAAGCAATGATTTCCCCTTCCTACTGCACTGGTAACCACTAAAAAACTTTGGTCTCTATAATGGTTAAGATTGTGTGTCAGCTTGGCTGGGCCATGATTCTCAGTGTTTTTGCAGTCATATAAACGTTGTGATCACTCCCCTGTTGAGATTTGATATGTAATCACACCCATGATGGGATCTGCTGAGTGGTACTGGTGGAGTGGGGCCTGTGACCGCTCACCGCCCCCTCAGGCTTCATCTCTCTGTTCTCCTTTGCCTAGTCCTTCCTGCTGTCTTTGCTGGGGCTTTTGCTTGTTCGGATCCTGCAGCTGGCTCCTGTTCACCTGACTCTGGTTCTTGGAACTTGGGCTAACAGCTTACCGGTGGTCTTGCCTGCGGATCTTGATTTTCATCGATCTCTACAGCCTGTGAGTAACAGCCCTGCTCTCTGGACTGTTGATCTTGGGTTTGCCAGCCGCTGTGGCTACATGAACCCAGAGAAGCCTCTTTCCTGCCCCACAGACTTGGGATGTTACAGCTTCTAAAAACCATGTGAGCCATTTCCTTGATATAAATCTCTCTCTCTATATATTTATATGCTTTACTGGTTTTGCTTCTCTAGAGAGCCCGGCCTAAGGCAATTTCTCATTTGTCTATTCTAGACATTTCATATAAGTGGGATTAGACAGTATTTGTTCTTTTGTGACTGACTTGATTCACTCAGCATGTTTTCAAGGTTCATCCACGTGGCAGCACCTATCAGGACTTCATTTCTCTTTATGGCTGAGTAATACTCCATTGTATGTATAGACCACATTTTGTTTATCCATTCATCTTTTGATGGATACTTAGGTTGTTTCTACCTTTTGGCTATTGTGAATAATGCTGCAAGGGTATTTGTGTGCATGTGTAACAGACATTTTTGCTTTAGGTTTTTTAAATCATTTAAAGAAAATAGAATGTGTTGCAAATAAAATTGAAGTCTCCTTTATTTCCCCTTCCCCAGTGTCATTTATGTTTCTCTTTCCCCAGGAAAGAACTTCATGACCTTGGTGGGCTTTATTTCAGTTCCATGTTTCTCTCTTTGTGTGTGCTACACACACACACACACACACACACATAGATATATAAAATCTTCCCATGAAAAGGCTAACTACAGTATCACTAAATATTTTTCAATGAAGATGGTACTATATTCTCATTGCTTTCTCACTTAACATTTTATCTTACAGATCTTTCCATATTGATATGTGTGTGTGTGTGTGTGTATTCCATACTGATACATTTAAATTTCCATATAGTAGTCCACTGTATGAATATATCAAAATATCTTCTTGCTTTTTTGTGATCCAATGCTGGGTTACTATCTGAGCTGAGTAAAGTTACTAAAAATAGATCTGTGTCTAGGGACCACTGGAAGCAGCTTTTCATTGGGCAGTCATGGAGATGCTCCTGTACACCTCGTTTTTTGAGGTTTTTTAGCACTAATGTACTAAAAAGCAAGTCTTACCATAAAAAAAGGAAAAGAAAGAGATGCTAACAAATATTAATAACTTAAAATGAATCCCAAGTGATGCTGATATGTTCTCTAATCTGAATGTACATTATTTTAAAAAGTAACCCTATATATTGTTTGGAAAAAATCACTGTAGTTTCATGACTTTAAAGTAAAAAAAAAATTAACACTGTTCAACATCCCTTGCTGTCTTGGGAGATTACTCTGTAGTCTTGCAAAAAGAGTTGATTCCAGAACTGCAGTCATTCAAGGGCTTAGTCAGCATTGGGTCAGAGGGTTGTTTTTGGAAATAATCCCAGAAGAAGTCAGCTTTTTCAGTGATCTTTTTTTTTTTTTAATTCGCAATGTAAAATTTAAAAGGTTTCAAGGTGCCTTCATTTTAAATCATGTGACTGCCTCTCTTTAAGTAAAATTTTCGCTAGAAATGAATACAGACCTTCTTCAGGAATTACTTTCCAAATTTAAAGGAACTTAGATAAGCTTCCCTCTTAAATTCAATTCTCTTTTGAAGAGAAAGAAGTAATGACTTCCAAAATACTTAGCATATGATACAGAAATGGCAAGGGGCAATACAAATTGACATTGAGTTGCTTCTGACTCTTTAAATTAATATCTTTTATCTAAAAACATAGTTACAGATCTGACTGAAGGAAAGTCTTTTTTAGTATATCAGTGATCTTATCTCAAAACAAGGGTATGCACTGAAATTGGGTTATAAAAACATGAGCTTTATCTCCTGTCATTAATCCATTATGCCAAAAACACCTCTTGGAGGAAGGCCATCTTTTCATATAAATCTAAGACCTATTGCCAATTAAAGCCAGTTTTTTTTTTTTGTCTTAGCTTGTCATTTTAACCATGAAGAACTGACTCTTAAGAACAAATAAGTTACTTCTTCTAGTCTTTTTTTCCCCCCTTACTACTTACAATGCAAAGCAAAGATGTCACTTTGATCACTAAGGTGCACCTGACACAAGCCATGGTATTTTCAATTGCCTTATATGCATATGGAAGCTGGACAATGAAAAAGGAAGACCAAAGAAGAACTGATGCATTTGAATTATGGTGTTGGCAAAGAATATTAAATATACCTTATACTGCCAGAATAACTAACAAATTTGTCTTGGAGGTTGTACAGCCAGAATGTGCCTTAGAAGTGAGAATAGCGAGACTTCTTGCTTACTTTGGACATGTTATTAGGAGGGACCAGTGTCTGGAGGCCATCATGCTTGGTAAAGTAGAGGATCTAAGAAAAATAGGAAGACCCTCAATGAGATGGACTGGCAGTGAATGCAGCAATGGGCTCAAACATGCCTACTATTGTGAGACTAGTACAGGACCAGACAACTTTTGTTCTGTTATACAGAAGGTCTCTGTGACTTGGAGCTGACTTGATGGCACCCAACAACAACAACTCACAATGGAAAGTGATGGGATTAGATTTCTTGGACCTTGTTTCAGGAGAAATTGAGAAATTTTAGTGATCAGGACCCACTGTGGGAAGTCCCAGAGGTCAGCTTTTGTTTCTTTTCAAAGAACTGTCAAAGCCCACATTTCTCAGGAATACTAAGGACATTTTTTTTTTAATTCCCTTCTCATTTCATGTATATCTTTTAGATAATTGTCTTTGTGGTTACCATGGGGATTACAATTAACATCCTAAGTTTACAGCAATATTGTTTACCATATTTTTATGCAAATAACGCATGCCCTCCTCCCGTGTGGTAACCTCACAAGTTGTGCCATGCCAATCCTTTTCCACATGGTGCTGTAAAAAGATTAGCATAGCACACTTATGAAAATACTTCATGGGGGGAGGGCACGGCCATCAAACAAAAATATGGTATATTGGTACCAACTTAAATTTAATACCATATACAACTATATCTGTACAGCTCCATCTCTTTCCCCTTTATGTTGTTTTCATTTTTACAAATTATATCTTTGTAGAACCCATACCCCTTGCCAGTCAAGTTGATTCCTACTCATAGCAACCCTATAGAAATGCCCCATAGGGTTTCCGGGGCTCAAAATCTTTATTAGTATGATTTTAGATTATACTTTAGATGAAGGTTTACAGAGCAAACTAGTTTCTCATTAAACAGTTAATACACATATTGTTTTGTGACATTGGTTGACAACCTCATGACTTGTCAACACTTTCCCCTTCTCAACCTTAGTTTCCCTATTACCAGCTTTCCTGTCTCCTCCTGCCTTCTTATCCTTGCCCCTGGGCTGGTGTGCCCATTTAGCCTCATTTTGCTTTATGGGCCTGTCTAATCTTTGGCTAAAGGGTAAACCTCAGAACTGACTTCATTATGGTCTGGGGTTTCTCCAGTCTTTGTCAGACCAGTAAGTCTGGTCTTTTTTTTTTTTTTTTTTTGAGTTAGAACTTTGTTCTACATTTTTCTCCAGCTCTGTCTGGGACCCTGTATTGTGACCTCTGTCAGAACAGTTGGTTGTGGTAGTCGGGCACCATCTAGTTGTGCTGGATTCAGTCTGTTTGAGGGTGTGGTAGTGGTGGTCCATTAGTCCTTTGTACTAATCATTCCCTTGTGTCTTTGGTTTTCTTCATTCTCCCTTGCTTCAGGCAGGGTAAGACCAAAAGAGTATCTTAGATGGCCACTCACAAGATTTTAAGATCCCAGACGCTACTCACCAAAGTAGAATGTAGAATATATATATATTTTTTTACAAACTACATTGTGCCAGTTGAGCTGGAAGTTCCCCTAGACCATGGCTCCCATAGCCCTCAGTCCAGTAATTTGGTCCCTCAGGGAGTTTGGATGCATCTGTGGAGCTTCCATGCCTTGGTCAAGTTGTGCTGGCTTCCCCGGCATTATGTACTGTCTTACCTTTTACGAAAGTTACCACTTATCTATTGTCTATTTATTTAGTGTTTCCCCCTCCTCATGCCTCCCGTCTCTTGTAATCATCAAAGATTGTTTCTTTTTGTGTGTAAATCTTTATCATGGGTTTTTATAGTAGTGGTCTCATACAATATTTGTTCTTTTTTGGTTGACTTATTTCACTCAGCATAATGCCCTCCAGATTCATCCATGTTGTGAGATGCTTCTCAGGTTCATCATTGTTCTTTATCATTGTGTAGTACTCCATTGTGTGTATGTACCATAGTTTGTTTATCCATTCATCTGTTGCTGGGCATCTAGGTTGTTTCCATCTTTTTGCTATTGTGAATGATGCTACAGTGAATATGCGTGTATAGGAATCCAACTGATTTTTGTATCCTGTTACTCTGCTGAAATTTTCTATTAGTTCCAGTTGTTTTCTCCAAGAGTCTTTTGGATTTTCTGTGTATCATATCATCCACAAATAGGAACAGTTTTACTTCTTCATTACCAATTTGGATTCCCTTTATTTCTTTTTCTTGCCTTATTGCTCTAGCTAGGACTTCCAACAGAATATTAAATAGGAGTGGTGATAAAGGGCATCTTTGTCTTGTTGCTTTTTCAAGGGGAATGTTTTCAGTCTCTCTCCATTAAGAACGATGCTGGCTGTTGGTTTTGTATAGGTGTCCTTTATTATGCTGAGGAATTTCTCTTCTATTATCAGGAATGGTGTTGGAATTTTTTGAATGCCTTTTCTGTATCGATTGAGATGATCATGTGACTCTTTTCCTTTAATTTATTTATGTGGTGACTACATTGATTGATTTTTTAATGTTGAACCATCCTTGCATACCTGGTATGAATCTTTCTTGGTGGTGGTAATTTATTTTTTTGATATGATGCTAAATTCTATTGGCTAGAATTTTGTTGAGAATTTTTGCATGTATGTTCATGAGAGATATTTGTCTGTAATTTTCTTTTTTTTGTGGTGTCTTTGCCTTGTTTTGATAGCAGGTCTATGCTAGCCTCATAGAATGAATTCAGAAGTATTGCTCCATTTTCTATATTCTGAAATAGTTGCAGTAGTACTGGTGTAAGCTCTTCTCTGAATGTTTGGTAGAATTCTCCAGTGAAGCCATCTGAGCCAGGCCTTTTTTTGTTGTTGGGAGTTTTAAAATTACCTTTTCAATCTCTTCTCTTCTTACGGATCTGTTCAGATTTTCAACATCATTTTGTGTTAGTTTGGGTAGGTAGTGTGTTTCTAGAAATTTGTCCATTTCCTCTAGGTTTTCAAATTTGTTGGAGTATAATTTTTCATAGTACTCTGTTATGATCCTTTTTATTTCGATTGGGTCTGTTATAATGTCCCCCATATCATTTCTTCTTTGGGTTATTTGCATCCTGTCCTTTTTTTTTTTGACAATTTGGCCAATGGTTTCTTAATTTTGTTGACCCTTTCAAAGAACCAACTTCTGGTTTTGTTGATTCTTCCTATTGTTTTTCTATTCTCTATTTCTGCTCTGATCTTTATTATTTCCTTTCTTCTGGTGGCTGTGGGCCTCTTTTGCTCTTCTCTTTCTATTTGTTTGAGTTGTATAGCTAATGTTTTGATTTTGTCCCTCTCCCTCTCTCTCTCTTTTTTTTTGATGTGTGTACCTATTGGTATAAATTGACCTCTGAGCCCTGTTCTATATATGTCTATGATGTCAGGTTGACTGATTGTGGCCTTTAGATCTTCTGTGTCTTTGTTGAGTTTCTTTCTAGATGTTCTGTCCTTTACTGAGAGTGATGTGTTGAAGTCTCCTATTAATATTGTGGACTCATTTGGAGGTAACCACTGATTTCATGTAGCACAAAGGGAACAAGGATATATTTGCATAGTTTGTCACAGGAGGTTCCAGGGCCTTCCCTTGGGCAGAGTTAGCTTTTATAGCTTACGTTAGTGGCATCCATATACATGCTGTAGCATGATATGCTCTAGCATTCTTTCCATTTTGAAGGACTGCTTAGTATCCCTTTGCATTGATAGCCTACCATTTACTTAACCCTTTCTTTCTGATGTCTGTGTTTTTTTCTTTTACTTTTTTGTGTGTGTGAGAAACAGAGTCATAGCATCATTTTATGGTAGGGTTTAGAGGTGTGATGATGTGATGGATAACCTCACTTTTGAAACTTGAGAGTTGTTTGACCTGGGACACTGATATAAGTAAGACAATAATTACTGGATACCATTCTATGTTTTGTTCATAATAGGTGCTATCAAACAGAGCAGTTCTACAAAATTCAGCTCAGGGTTGCAACCTTTGAAAACAAGGCCCCTCTTCTTACCTTTTGAATCATATCATTATAGTGCTTATTCCTAGTAGGTGATCAATACATATTTGGTTATTGATTGGCTCCATAGTAAAGATGCTCCAATAACTCCAATAAACACTCTAGGTTTCTTTGTCTTAGTGTAAGTCACAGGGGAGAGCCTCTGCCCCGTGTTTTTGTGCTGTGGAATGGCTGTGCATTCTCTGGGCTTCACAGAGGACGCTGTGTAAGGATGACAGGATGCTTATTATTCCAACGTTGCAAGATATGTCTAGCTATTTAGTAGATGACTATTGCCCCTCTTTCTGATTTTCTGAGATGGTCCACAATGGTGTCAAAACAGTTATCCATAAGGAAGAAATTCTGTCAGTCTTCGAGTTTTTGATTCACATTGTTCCAACATTATTTTTGTGATTCCTTCCTTTCCCCCCTCACTGAATTGCATGATATTAAAAAAATGAAATTAATGGATGCTTTAGCTTGTAGCTGGAGCCCTAGGAGCAAGGGAATGGGGTTGAGTCTACCTAGAATAAAGGAGTTGTTTTAAATTTGATTTTCTAGTGTCTAGTTGCTATGGATAGTCCGGGTAAATGGATGAACAGTGAATAAAGAGAATGAATGGATAAATCAATATTAATGTTTTCCTTTCTGTGCCTCAGAATCAATCATAAGACCATGGTTGGGTCCCAATTTTTGGCACCTATCAAAATGACAGCCTTTGTTCTTAGGGCCATTCCTTGTTGCATTTGTTTTTGGAGGGAGAGATAAACTATGGAAAGATGGAATGCTGTATTATTCAAACTGAGACATTGTGTTGCTCTTGTCCTTTTTATCTTTAAGGAAACCAATGAAATCTTTTGGTACAGGGCCATGTGCTAATGTTTGTGGAGTCACCAGTGTGTCACTCAGAGCATCTCACTCCTTGTGAGATTCTAAGGGCTTGTCCAACATCACCATCACAGCTTACCCACAAAATGTCCCACCTGGAAAGTTCCTTTATAAACATGGTAGCAAGTAAGTGGAGAGCTCTGTCAGCAGGACTGGTTGCAACATTTGCTGGGCCCAATGCAAAATGAAAATTCGGGGTCCCTTGTCCAAAAATTATTAAGCATTTCAAGATGGTAACAGTAAAGCGTTAAACCGAATGTGGTATCCTTTGAAGTTTGGGACTCTATGTAACTGCACAGGTTGCATGCCAATGAAGCTGGCTTTGACTGTCAGTGAGTGTACCTTTCAAAGGATGCTTTGGAGATACTGCTTCTTTGAGGTAGAGGTAGTGAGATAGACTTTCTCCACTCCTTCTTTTTCCTTTCTTATCCTGTCTGATGGTGCTGTGTCTCCCACTGTCAGGGTTCTGTCCACAGCCCTAGTTCCATCTCCCTCTCTTTACCTGCTTCCTGTGCTACACCTGCAAACCTAGCACTCCCTTCTCCTGTAATACACATCACTAGCAAAAAGTTCAAAGACCTCTGCCAATTGCCTATGCCTCCTCTCCTCAAATATTGCAAAAAATTGAACGATTCAGGAAACACAAAAAAAAAAAAAAAAATGGAAGGACTACACAGAGTTCCTGTACAGAAAAGAACTGGTAACGTTCAACCACTTCAGGAGGTAGCATGTGATTAAAAATCTATGGTACTGAAGGAAGAAGTCTAAGCTGCACTGAAGGCATTGGTGAAAAACAGGCTCCAGGAACTGACAGAATACCAACTGAGATATTTCAACACAGATGCAACGCTAGAAGTGCTCACTCATCTATCCGAGAAATTTCGGAGACAACAACCTGGGCCAAGCGACTGGAAGAGACCCATATACACGCCTTTTCCAAAAAGAGGATCCAGTGGAATGTGGAAATTATCAAAAAATATCATTAGTATCACATGCAAGTAAAATTTTGCTGAAGATAGTTCAAAAACAGTTGCAGCAGTACATCAACAGGTAACTGCCAGAAATTCAACTTGAATTCAGAAGAGGACATGGAATGAGGGATGTCATTGCTGATGTCAGATGGATCCTGGCTGAAGCAGAGTACCAGAAAGATGTTTGCCTGTGTTCTTTTGACTGTGCAAAGGCATTCCACTGTGTGAATCATAACAAATTATGGGTAACATTGCAAAAAATGTGAATTTCAGAACACTTAATTGTGCTTATGCAGAACCTGTACACAGACCAAGAGGCAGTCATTTGAACATACAAGGGGACACTGATTGGTTTAAAACAAAGAAAGGTGTACATCATGTTTGTATCCTTTCACCACACTTATTCAATCTGTATGCTGAGCCAGGCTGTACAAAGAAGAATATGGCATCGGGATTGGAGGAGGAGTCATTAACAACCTGCATTATGCAGATGATACAACCTCGCTTGCTGAAAGTGAAGAGGACTTGAAAAGCTTACTGTTGAAGATCAAAGACCACAGCTTTTGGTATGGATTATGCCTGAATATAAAGAAAAAAATCCTCACAACTGGACCAATAAGCAATGTCATAATAAATGGAAAAAATATTGAAGTCGAAGCAGGGCCAAGATGGTGGAATAGTCAGATGCTTCCTGTGGTCCCTCTTACAACAAAGACCTGGAAAAATAAGTGAATCTATTATATATGACAATCTAGGAGGCCTGAACATCAAAGACAAAGTTGAAGAGTCAGACTGAGCAGCAAGGGAGAGGGAAAGACAGTTCAGAAGTATCAAAGATTTGCCAGACCTGACCTGGCTGGCACCCTGCAGGCTGGATCGGCTGGTGCATGCGGGCTGAGACAAGCAGTAGTGCTCAGGACGCGTATTCCACACCAGGAGAAACAGAGCAGAGGAGAGGCTCCTTGGGCATCTGAAACCAGGGAGAAGTGGGGCTGAATCAGTGAAAGATAAGTAGTAGCATCTAACCTACCATGCGGATCAAAAAAGCCTTCCCCCCTTTGGAAAGTGCCTCCCTCCCATTTACCTGCCCTCTCCCTGCTCTCCTACAGTCCAATCCAGCTTCAGCAATTACTGTGCCCCTTGGGCTGGAAGTAGGACCCATCTTGTACCCCAGCCATTCTCCTGGTTTTGGAGAAGGAACAAATGAACAAACAGGAAAAAATAATCTGCCAGTTCCCCTAAGCTGGGAACCCAGGGCAGGCACAGCCCCTTTGCCTAGGCACAGGCATAAGGGGTCCATGGACTTAACCATCTTGAACGGATTACACAAGAGTAAATAAGAGGAGAAAACTGGGCTGAGTCAACAAGGGGAGCTGTTGTCCAGATGGCAGACCGAGGGAAGAACCATCTCTTTAACTGGAGCAACTTCACACAGTAAAAGGAGCAGGCCAGATGGAGAGTGGGTGAATTGGGTTGCAGGAAAGTAGTTAAGTACTGGAGAACAGGGAGCCAGGAAAGGGCTGTTTGGGGAGGGAGGACTTTTTACTGTTTACTTCTACCTCTTTTGTAGCTGTGCTGGCTACATTTGTGTTTAAAGTGATAGTACTCATTGATTGTTGCTTAATACTGGTGGCCGAGGGTGCTGGTTGAGGAGAAAGGAAGAAAGCAGAGACCGGGGAATTAGTTCTGCGTGTGAAATTGAGAAATTTGATGGTGTTGATGCATTTCTGGGTGTAGTTGCTTCTTAGGTTTCTTAATGAACTAAAAAAATCTGCAAGCTGAAAAAATCTGTTTTCAGGTCAATGAGAAAGCTGACATAATATGTTACTAACCTTATTGTTGATTTTCCATTATGTTTTGAGAATTGTATGTTGAAACACTGCAGATAAAGTGTCTCAATTAAGACTTTAATTTAGATTTAATAAGAGAGTTATTATATGTTAGTAAAAGATCAATTAGCAGTTAAATAGCCATTGATCCAGGTACAATAAGGACTCCAGAAAGACATCAAATTGTCATTGAGATAACTGGAGATTGCATGAGCAACAAGTGAGCAATTAGGTTCTCAATATATTCAGGCTATAATGAATGTGAATGCATTTAATTGTCATTTAACAAGAAAGCTTAATGTAAAGACTGATGCCTATTAACTCATATACCTGTTCACTGTTCTTCAATAGATTCATTTACTCACTGGCTCATTCAACAAATATTTAGTAAGCACCATGTCAGGTAAAGTGAGAGAAACATGAATATTAAGCCCAATCCCTACCTTCACAGAACTTAAAATTGAGTATTGAAATAAGACTCACCTAACATGGAAGAATAAATAAGGGAAAAGGTTTTTTTTTAACATGGAAGAATAAATAAGGGACAAGGTAGATGATAGAACAGTTTTTACTTATTTTCTGATTAAATTTCATAGTAATACTACCATCACCACCATCAACTAAAATTGCTCACATGTTGTGGGAAGGTGCTGAGATTTAGGGGTTGTTCACTACAGTAGCATGATGTAGCAAGGTTGACTAACACAGTGAATAGAAGAGGGGTTGACAGAGTCAGGCCAGAGATGTGTGTTCTGGTGTGATGGTGAAACTGAATCTTTATTTTCCTAGGTATTGAAAAGGAGCACTTGAGAAATTTATTAGCTGTCTACCTAGGGCAAGTGGAGGCATTGATAAATAATATTTAGTCTCAATGTTTTCATGTCCAGCCTCCAAGAATCTCCCTGTCTCTGGAACCATAAAGGACCTGGGAGGGAGTAACCACCAATGTCTGAGTGATAAAAATCAGAACCAAAACCCAAAACCAAACCCATTGCCATCGAGTCAATTCCAACTCATAGCGATGCTATAGGACAGAGCAGAACTGCCCCACAGGGTTTCCAAGGAGCAGCTGGTGGATTTGAACTGCTGGAGGTGATAATCTGGGAGCACTCAAAATCACTTCTTAGAATATATATTGTTGCAGTAGCAAAATGAATTTACAAGCACTTCACTGAAATGTAGGGGAGGCAGGTTCTGGGAGATGTGTAGAGTTTAGGGTGGCAAATGCAAACCAGTGGCACAATGCTTAATCTAAAATGTGCTCTATTTTAATTTGGTATGCTATCTTTATTGTTTCATTTTTTTGAAAGCAAAAAAATTACTAAATATTTGTAAGGCTTTTCAAAGTTTCCTCCTGGTACTCCTGTTCTCTCCTTGCAGCCTCAGAGGATGGGATATACTGTTTAGAGTCAAATCCTCCCCTTGTGCTCCTGGTGCCACCTACCCCACCTCTGCAGGGGCCTGCACTATTGGTCATTATCTCTCTTTCCTCCATGTCCAACCTCTTCCTCTCTCCTGGATCGACCTCAGCCACCTATAGACATATCTTCTTCTTCTTGTTGAGGGCTGTCAAGTTGGCTTCCACTCATCACGACCTTATGTACAACAGAATGAAGTGCTGCCTGATCCTGTGCCATCCTCACAATCTTTGCTATGTTTGACCCATCTCATAGAGGGTCTTCCTCTTTTTGGCTGATGTCCTTCTCCAGTGATTGGTCCCTCCTGATTACGTGTCCAAAGTAAGCAAGACCAAATCTCACCATCCTTGCTTCTAAGGAGCAGTCTGGCTCTACTTCCTCCAAGACTGATTGGTTCCTTACTCCGGAAGTCCATATTCGATATTTGCCAACATCACAATTGGAATGTATCAACTCTTCTTCTGTCTTCCTTGTTCATTGTCCAGCTTTCACACGCATATGAGGTGATTGAAAAGGTCAGGTACACCTTAGACATGTCTACCACTGGAAACCCACTGCCGTCGAGTCGATTCCGACTCATAGCTTAGACATGTCTAGATCTCCCTAAGCTAAAAAAAAAAAAAAAAAACTCAAAACAACAACAGCAACAGAATCCTATCTTCAGCCTGTCTTTCTACCCTCAGTGTTCAACTGACCTTTTGGGTGCCAAGATTCAAGGAAGCAAATCCAATTGAGGTTTTTGTAAAATATTTCTGCCACATCTGAATCCTTAGAGAACCACTTTTTTTCTTTAAACTTTCTTCTTTCTTTACCTGACCCTCCCTCATCTTCATGCTTTTCCTAAGGGATCTCGTCCACCCCTCCATCTACCTATCTATCTGTCTGTCTGCATGCCTGCCTATTTGTCTATCTAAATTTTATTTTTCATATGTTCATTGCTCATATATAGAAATAAAAATGATTTTTTTTTTAATATTTACCTGATATCCTGTGAACTTAATTCACTTATTCTAGTAGGTTTTTTGGTGGTTTCCTTAGGGTTTTCTATGTACAAATCATGTCATCCTTAAATGATAATTTTACTTCTTCCTTTCAAATCTTTATTACTTTTGTGTATCTTGTGTGTGTGTGTGTGTGTGTGTTTGGCTGCTGACCAAAAGGACAGCAGATCGAATCCATCAGCTTCTCCTTGGAAACCCTGTGAGGCTGTTCTACTCTGTCCTATAGGGTCACTATGAGCCGGAATTGACTTGATGGCCATTGTTTAGTTTGGTTTGGTTTATGGCACTGGCCAGGACTCCAATACAATGTTGAACAGAATAGTCAATCCTCAAGCGCTTCAAGTGTTCAGCTCTTAGGGAGAAAGTGTTCAGTATTTCACTATCAAATATGATGCTCCCTGTAGGTTTTCTTGCAGATATCCTTTATTAAATAGAAACTGCTCTTGTGTTCCTAGTTTGCTGAGAGGTATCTCTCTCTTTCTCTCTCTCCCCCTCTATTTCATAAGTGGGTGAAGTAATTTATCAAATGCTTTTTTTTTTTTTTTTGCCTTTATTGAGGTGGTCTATGATTTTTTCTGCTTTATTCTGTTAATGTGGTGATTTACATTGATATTTGAATATTAAACCAGCCTTCCATTCCTGCGATAAAGCCCACTTTGTCATGAGATTATATCTTTTTTATATTTTGCTGGATGAAATTTGATGTGCTGCTAAGGATGTTCGCATTGATGGCCTCTTGGGTGTCTCAAAAGCATTTCAAACTCTGTATTCCAAATGAAACTCATCCTCTTCTTCCTCCACAAGCCTGCTTATTCGCTTGTTTTCCTGATCCTAGTGAATCATGTCACCATCCACACTGCCTGGTCAGAAGTTGGGAGTTAACTTTTAATCCTCCTTTATCTTTAATATCCAAATACAATGCCAAGTTAAGTGAATAGACTAAATATTTCCTGACTGAGTGCTCTTCTCTTTATCGCAACTTTTAGCGCCCAAGTTTAACACTCTATTACCTCTTGCCTAGACCATTGTAATAGCCTAAGTGGGCTCTCTGCTTCTAGTCTCACAGTCTCCAATCATCCCTTACATCTCTGCCAGACTGATCTTTCTGAAATGCACACTTCCCTGGTACACCCCTCCCCACACCCTGCCATAGCTCCCCTGAACAGGGCATCCTTG
This sequence comes from Loxodonta africana, assembly GCF_030014295.1. NCBI lineage: Eukaryota > Metazoa > Chordata > Mammalia > Proboscidea > Elephantidae > Loxodonta > Loxodonta africana. The sequence goes on along the minus strand of NC_087367.1, from coordinate 40,825,620 downwards.
GCCCTTCATGACTGACCCTGCATATGACCCCAGCTTCACTCTCATTTATTCACCTCTGGCCTTGCCATTCACCCTACAGCTACACTGAACTATTTGCTGTTTCCCACACCCCAGCTCTTCACACCTGTGTATACTGTTGCTTATTTTCCATTTCTCTTTATCATGGCACAGGAGCATCCTCAAAATTTTCTCTAGACACCTCCCTGCAAGACAGGGCCAAATATTCTCCCCCATATCTCCACAGCCCCCATTTAGACCTTTCTTAATGCTCTTACCACATGACACTGTCTGTAAATGTGACAGTCTTCTCTACTGGATGGTAAGTATCTTGAAGGCAGGGACTGACTGTCCCTCTACAGATATTTATTGATCTGAAGGTCTTACCTGAGTGGGTTCTCTTATTGGGGGAGTTTTTAGAAATATTTCTTTAGGTTGAGGAGGAAATAATATAATTGATTGTCATAAGCTTAACCAATAAGCATTTGTTGAAATCCCACTGTGTGCAAAATACAATGTGAAGTACTCGGGAAATATAAAGGGACATAGCCCCAAGAGAATAAAAAAAAATACTCACATGAAACTTGTACATGAATATTCATAATAGTATTATTCATAATAGCAAAAATGTAGAAACAATCCAAATGTCTATCAACTGATGAATGGATAAGTAAAATGTGGTATAGCCATACAACGGAATATTATTCAATAATAAAAAGGAATGATGTTCTGATACATAATACAATGTGGATGAACCTTGAAAGCATTATGCTAAGTGAAAGAAGCCAGACACATGATTCCATTTATATGAAATGTCCAGAATAGGCAAATCCATAGAGACAGAAAGTAGATTAGTGGTTTCCAGGGCCTAGGGGTGGTGATGATGGGAATAGAGAGTGCTAACAGGTATGGAGTTTCTGTTTGGGGTGATACAAATATTCTGAAATTAGATAGTGGTGATGATTATACAACATTGTGAATATACTGAAAACCACTGAAATTGTACACATTAAAATGGTTAATATGATAATTTTTTTTAAAGCAAACAGATCAATTTTGTATATAGGGCCATGCTCACAGCCCTGTGGGGTCACATGTGGTCAGGTTTGGGCCTTGGAAGGGGGTTAGGCTTGGGCTGAGTAAACTGAGAGGAAAGAAGAATGAGGCCCCAACAGCCCCGGGGTTCACATTGTCAGTTCCAGGTGGGGAGAAAAGAGGAGACAGAGTGCAATTGGGGTGAGGCTGCAAATGTCTTTCTGTGAAGAAGACAGGGTCTGAAGGCAGTGTCCTAAGGGTAAAACTTTGGTCTCCCACCCCTCTGAACTTTACTGCAGGCTGACTTTTGCCTTAGCTTTTGAATAAAAGAGACCTCATCTCAATTCCAAATACCATAATCTCAGAGCTTCTTCCTGTCCTCTGTAAGCTTCACTCCCGTGAAAGTCAGATGGTATGTCCTCCACATGTAGGACCCGCAAGAGGGAGACTCATGGGCTCTTTTCCAGCTGTTGTGCAGAATGCCCCCTTCGTGCTTCTGCCTGAGCTATGCATATCTTTGGATGGCCTTCTTTAGGTCTAGGACTGTGGTGTTCTGCACGATGACCACAGGCATGACCTCTCCATCCATCTTGCACACATGGACTGTCATGGCCTGGCCATATTCCAGTGCTACCTGGGAGCTGACCTCTTCCAAAGTAACCACCAAGTGAGGCAGTGCCTTGTCATTGTCCTTATGCTTCTCTGATGCCTTGGGCTACCCCTTGGTTTCTGCCCCCTGCAGGACCACATCTGCTGCCAGGCTCTTGGGTGAGCCAGTCAGCAAGAGGAGGGCAAAGCATGTATAAGCGAGGACTCCAAAATGATAAATTTTATGTAATGTGAATTTTATTTCAGTAAAAACCAGGGCTTCCAACCAGTTCTTCCTGGTTCAGTAATGGCTGAGGAAGTGAAACCAAAACAGAACTGAATTTTTTTAAAAATTTGAGTAAATTGGAAGGATAACCAGAAGCAGAAAAATTATACGTCAAAGCCCTGCTAGAAACCTAATCTCCTTCTTAGAAAACAAGGGCAGCTTATACACTGCATAGCAATCAAATCTCTGTCTATTGGATTCTGAGCAGAGTTGGGAACAGTGGTGCTCCAGTCAAAGATGGAGGCTGACTGTGCTGTTTTGAACATGTGTTGCTAGTCATAATCCTTCCAATCATCCAAATGCATGTGTTGGGCCCCTGAAAGGGCTCACTAAACCTCTTCTGAGTCTCCCACTCCAGGGCTTTGAGCCCTAATTTTTCCTGCTCTGGTTATTGTTCCAGCTTACCCAAATTGTAAAGATTCAGGTCTGTTCAGGTTTCACTTTGTCTGCCATGATTGAACCAGTTTGAACTGGTTCAAAGCCCTCATAAAAAACAAGGGGATATATATATATATATTTTGTAACCAGAGTGGCCCCCTTTTGGAGTGCCCCAGAGCTCAAGCCTCTTTCAGTAAGAACTGCACCCTCAATGAAGGCAGGCCCTCTTTGCCATGTTTCCACCTTCTAATTTGGCTCCCCTGGTCATGCTAAGGCCTTTTGGACTCAGGGCCTCTCTATGAATCTGGTACTTACTTCCAAGGCTATGTTTTAGGTTTAGGCACTGGTTCCTTATTCTTTCTGCACCTCTTCTTTCTCCAGTGTCTTTTCCCCAGGACCAAGAAGGTTTTTAATTTTTTAAAATATCATTGTCAGACAGAAAAATAGCTCTTATATCATTATTGCATTCTCCTCCACTCCAGAATTTATTTCACAAGTTTAGTGTTCAAGTGCTTCAAGGGCCTGGAACTTGGAAATCACAATTTTTTTTTCCCTCTAGGAAGGTACAGCTTTTTCTAGAAACTTCAAGATCTTATTTAGTTGCTCAAAAGACAATAAACTGCCTCTCTCTTTAGCCCTTTCCTGAGTGCACACAGACGGCTAGGGCTGTCTCAGTGCTCACTGGTGGGCAGGCACTGGGTTCTGGGAAGCAAAGGAGTAAAAATTATTTGTTGTGTATGCTGTGACCTAACAGATCCCCAAAGCCACATTTCAGTAAAAGTATCCCACATATAAGTCTTGTTTAGTGTTTGACTAGGAGAATTAAGGGTAAAAGGCCTGTGTTCCACCTGAAGGAAGGCTTGGTGGCACAGTAGTTAGTCAAAGGTCAGCAGTTTGAACCCACCAGCTGTTCTGCTCAGGGCTTTGAATTGGTTCGTTCCAGTTTGAACCCCTGCTAATAATTTGCATTTCTAACAAGTTCCCTGCTGAGAATTTGAATTTCTAACAAGTTTCCAGGAAGTTATACATAAGAATCACCAGAGATCTTGTTAAAATTGAGATTCTTATTCAGTATATCTGGAGTGGAAATGTAAATTCTCAGCAGGAACTTGTTAGAAATGCAAATTCTCAGCAGCGGTTCAAAGTGGAACAAACCAATTTAAAGCCTTGGCTCTGCTTGAGAAAGATGTGGCAGACTGCTTCCATAAAGATTACAACCTTGGAAACCCTATGGGGCAGTTCTATTCTGTCCTGTAAGATTGCTCTGAGTGGGAATTGACTCTACGGCAAGGGGTTCAGTTTTTTGGTTTTGGTTCCACCTGAAATCAACTGAAAGATTAGGGAAGAGATGCACCAGAGGAGGGGGGTTTGTGTGTGTGTATGTGTGAGAGAGAGAGACTGAGAATTCAGCAGAGGGAGATAATTAAAGTCAGAGGTGGCCATAGAGAACTAACACCTTCAGGAATTGGCAGGAATCGAGGAAACAGTGCAGTGCTGGACATCCTCCTGCAGTGGGAAAGGTAACACCAGGAGGCTGGAAATCTGGGAACACTCTAGGATATGACACCTGAATTACAATTGTAAAATAAAGAAGTAATCAAAGGAACTATCTGCTCAAAAAGAAAAAAATTTAGCCAAATTAGATAATTTTGAAGATGGGTTAAAAACTATTTCTAAATTCAATATCCTTTCTACATCTCAATTTCACTTTAGTTAGATAAGTTTGTACCAACATGGTTAAACTTAATCTTTGAATCCATCCATTAAAGTATATTTAAAAAAACCCAAACCTGTTACAATTGAGCCGATTCTGACTCACAGAAAACCTATAGGACAGAGTAGAATTGCCCCACCAGTCCAAGAAGCGACTGGTGGATTCAAACCTCCAACCTTTGGTTAGCTGCTGAGCTCTTAACCACTGTGCCACCAGGGCTCCTTAAAGTATATAGATCAATTAAATGTGTCTTGAGAAATGGCTTTCTAGGATCAGATTTTCACATCTGTTTACTTCTGCAGCAAGATGAGCTCTCTGTTGGTCAATCATTATGAGAGGGTACAAAGATGGAAAAGATAAACCTTAGACTTGAGTAGAGAGAGTAGAACGTGGTGTGGGGGAGGGAGGGCACACAGGCATAAACAAAAGATTGTAATATATATGATTGTAATACACATGACAGTGCTGAGCTAGGGCAATGTTAAGTGAATTGGGGGTCTTGTCTAGGTCCAAGTCTTATTTTATCAGATGACCAAATAGATAAACGTGCTATGTAGAGTAATTATTTTGCCATTAAGCTGCCTCCTCATTTTTGGCAAGGAGATGGAAAAGCAAAATAAAACAAAAAAAAAGGAACCTAGGTGATGTTGCATCTTGTCCTCTGATCCTTCCTTTCCCTAGAAGAGTCTGGGCTGGAAAAAGCATGAAATCACCAAATAAATCAATCCTGATGGTGGGAGGCAAGCAGAGCTTCCACCAGTGCTACAACATACAAATGATTGGCTTAAAAGAAGTAAAAAGGCGATTTGAATAGCAAACACTTAAAAAACTTCCCTTGTTCTACACTACCAGTCTAATAGCCCTCCCCAGAGCAGACACAGAACTTTCTAACAGAAGTAAGAATATCCCTCCTAAAAAACACAAGCAAGGACATAACAAGAGCCAAGCTAAGAAGTTTAGCGACTTAGTTGTCTCAGCAACATGTCATCAAGTTGAGATGAAACAGGAAACAAAGATAAAACACCAACCAAAAACCCAAGGAAGAAGGAAAAAAACAAGGAAGAAGAAAAGAAAGAAAGAAAAAAAAAAAAAAAAAAAACACAAGGAAGAAGGAAAACATAAGCCTGACAAAGAGGGAAAAGCCAGGATGCTGAGAGAAGAAAAGCAAAGCCCTTTTTCTTGCTGTTTCATTAAGGGGAACTTAACTTCTAAACAGCCTCTCAAAAAAGCTAAAATAGAATCTGCTTTTGTGTAACCTGTGTGCTTGGTGTGTGTTAAGAAATTGTGTTATCAACACTTCTTGTGTGGTACCACACTCAAAAACATAATTGTTAGGGATGCTGATGTAATTCCACAGGGAAACAAAATGGTTTTATGTTAAAATGATATTTCATTTTCTTTGAAGATATTTTATTAGAAATTAGTGGTATGGGATAAACATACAGAAATCACTATATGAGATTGCCTTGCTTACCTGAGCCAAAACACGTCATAATACTGTATTACACTACAAAATGAAACAAACGGACATTTTAGAGACTGATTCACTCTCTGCTCTTGCAAGGTTGTATTCAGAAAATTGCTGACATTTGGTTCCTTGTAGAGCGAAATTCTTCTTTGTGGAAATATGAAATCTACATGCTCAGCCAGGGCTGTAAATTTATTATTGGATAGTAGTATGGAGGTAGGGAGAGTGACGAGAGGGCAGGACCGGGGCAGGAAAGGGTGGGGAGGACCTGCCTATTCCATTGTTACATAACTGTATTAAACAAACAAACAAAAAAACCCATTGCTGCCGAGTTGATTCCAACTCATAGTGACCCTATAGGACAGAGTAGAACTGCCCCATAGAGTTTGCAAGGAGTGCCTGGTGGATTTGAACTGCTGACCTTTTAGTTAGCAGCCATAGCACTTAACTATTAAACAGTGGGTTTATACAACTCTAGTTATCAGAAAATGTGTTCCTGTAGCCACACAGAACAAATCAGCTTTTTCTGGGCCACAGCAGTTCTTTAGATATTTGAACAATGCAATGTGTTTATTTGATCTTCTCTCATCTGGTCTAGGGATTCTCTAAGTGTGGTTCCTGGCCAGCATCACCTGGAGACTTGTTAGAAATGCAAATTCTCAGGCCCAATCCTAAAGCTATTGTATCAGAAGCTCTGGGCATGGGTCCCAGCAAGGTGATTCTGATACACACTCAAATTTGAGAAGCACTGCTCTATGAGTCAGAACTGACTTGATGGCAATGGGTTTGTTTTGGTGGCACAGTGGTTAAGAATTTGGCTGCTAACCAGCAGTTCAAATCCACCAGCTGCTCCTTGGAAACCCTATGGGGCAGTTCTACCCTGTCCTATAGGGTCGCTGAGTCAGAATCGACTTGATGGCAATGGGGTTTTTTTTTTTTTTTTTGGTAAAGGAGCACTGGTGGCACAGTGGTTAAAGCACTTGGCTGCTAACCCAGAGGTTGGTGGTTCAAATCCACCAGCCACTCGGCAGGAAAAAGATGTGGCAGTCTGTTTCTGTAAAGATTTACAGCCTTGGATACCCTATGGAATAGTTCTTCTCTGCCCTATATGGTCACTATGGGTAGTAATTGACTCAACAACAGTGAATTTGGTTTGGTTTTGCCTCTAGGCTAAGCATCCCTTTTTCATTCAACTATCCCATCTTAATCATTCATTCATTTATTTATTCATATATTCATCCATCCATCCATTCATACAACAAACATTTGTAGGCCTAATACATTGCAGACTCTATTTGGGATTAGTGATAAAAAGATGAAAGGCATACTTTGTGCACTTAGGCGGGAGATGGCTTTTAGTTTCCTCCCCAGCGTGACAGTGCTCTGGGTATCTAGTTGGTTATAATTCTCAGATGTGATCAATCAGTAGCATGTACAGTGGAATTGATTCTTCCTCAAATGTAACATTTATTCCACATTTTATCCACAAGGTGGCTATAAGAGAAATTATTCAATGCCTTGTTAAATCCACGAGATGATTGAGCAAGTGTTTAGGATAATGGCACAGGTGTTTGGGGAAGGTTAATCCAGGAATAGTGGTTAGGACTGAGGAGGTATGGTAGATTATTTTTACTAATTGACCCCCAGTAAGTCATTTCTCTCAGTTGTCCATGCTTTTGAATAGTTCTCTCCCACATTGAATCTAGCCTTGGCCATATGACTTCCTTTGGCCAACTAGACCTCAGCATCCATACAGTTAGTAGAACCTGGATAAGAGTTTTGTGTATGGGGGCTTGTCCTCTTGAAAAGCTGCCTCCACCATGTATGAAAGCCCAGCTAGGTATGCAATAGTGTCCTTGAAGATGAAAGACCACACAAGGAAAGAGGCCCATAAGTCCCAGTTGAGTCCAACTTCAAGCAGACCTTCCAGTTGAATGCAGCTGCATGAGTTAGCCCAGGTGAAACCAGCAAAGAATCACCTAGACAACTCACCAACCCCAAACCAAACCCACTGCCATTGAGTCAATTCTGATTCATAACGACCCTATAGGATAGAGTAGAGCTGCCCCATAGAGTTTCCAAGGAGCGCCTGGTGAATTTGAACTGCCGACCTCTCAGTTAGCAGCTGTGGCACTTAACCACTATGCCACCAGGGTTTCCCAGGCAACTCACAGAGTCGTGAAAAATAAGAAGTTGATATTGTCTTAAACCACTAATTTTGGGGGTGGATTGTTATGTAGCAATAGATAACTTACACCAGAAAGGACTAATGAAAAGGGGATTTGGGGGGCTAGGGTGATGGGTATCTCAGAGTAGCAGGACAGTGAAGACGGGAAAGGGAGAAGACTCAAATGAAAGGGAGTTTTCCTGTGGAAGAAGCTAGCCTTTGGATGGTAAAGGGAAAAGTCAAAGATGGTTTTGAGATTTCACAAACACAGAATGACAGAGTCTAAACAAGATGTATTTTATTTTCTTCCTGGAAAGTATCTCTATTATGTATTCTTAAGAGGGAAAAATGCTATTTGGGAGATTATCTCTAATAGTTGTGGTTGTCATCAGAGGGTACAGCCAAATCCTTTGTCAAGTTGCTTTGTCAGATCCTGTGAGAGCTGGTGTACTAGGCATATTAATTATGTATGGCTACATAACAAATTATCCTAAAATTTAGCAACAACTCAAAACAACAAACATTTATTTTCTCACAGTTTTGGTTATCATGAATCCAGGTGCTGCTTAGCTGGGTTCTTTGATTCAGGATCTCTCATAGGCAGGAATTAAAGTGTCAGCTGGGCTGCAGTCTTCTCAAGCTCACCTGGGGACGGATTCACTTCCAAGTTCACAGCCCAGACTTTTGGCAAAATTAAGTTCCTTATAGGCTGTTTGACTGAGGTGGCATCAGTTCCTTGTTGGTGTTGGCCAGAGACCTTCCTCTGTTCCTTGCCACGTGGACTTCTCCAAAGGCAGATCACAACACGGCATCTGGCTTCATCAGAGTGAGGAGCAAGAGAGCAAGCAAGATGGGAAGCCAAAGTTCTTTTGTAACCTAATCTCAGAGGTGAAATCCTATTACTTTGTTGTTGTTAGGTGCCATCAAATCAGTTCTGACACTTAGTGACCCGATGTACAACAAAATGAAATACTGCCCGGCCCCGCACCATCCTCACAATTGATGTTATGCTTGAAACCATTGTTGCAGCCACTGGGTCAATCCATCTCCTTGAGGGTTTTCATTTTTTTCTCTGACCCTCAACTTTACCAAGTGTGATGTCCTTCTCCAAAGTATGTCCAAAGTATGTGAGACAAAGTCTTGCCATCCTTGCTTCTAAGGAGCATTCTGGTTGTACTTCTTCCAAGACAGACTTGTTCATTTTTTGGGCATTCCATGATATATTCAATATTCTTCGCTAACACCAAAATTCAAAGTCATTGATTCTTTGGTGTTCTTTATTCATTGCACAACTTTTGCATGCATATGAAGGGATTGAAAATAGCATGGCTTAGGTCAGGTGCACCTTAGTCCTTAAAGTGACATCTTTGCTTTTTTAACACTTTTAAGGGGTCTTTTGCAACAGATTTGCCCAGTGCAATACGTCCTTTGATTTCTTGAATGCTGCTACCATGGGCAATGACGGTGGATCCAAGTGAAATGAAATCCTTGACAACTTCAATCTCTTCTTTGTTTGTCATGATGTTTCTTATTGGTCCAGTTGTGAGGATTTTTGTTTTGTTAAGGTGTAATCCATCCTGAAGGCAATAAGTGCTTCAAGCCTTCTTCGCTTTCAGCAAGCAAGTTTGTGTCATCTGCATATCGCAGGCTGTGAAAGAGTCTTCCTCCAACCCTGATGCTGAGTTCTTCATATAGTCCAGTTTTCTCAGATTATCTGCTCAGCATACAGATTGAATAAATATAGTGAAAAGATACAACCCTGACACACACGTTTCCTGATTTTAAGCCACGTAGCATCGCCTTGTTCTGTTTGAATGACTGCCTCTTGGTCTATGTACAGGTTCCGCATGAGCATGATTAAGTATACTGGAATCCCCGTTCTTTGCAATGTTACCCATAATTTGTTATGATCCACACAGTGGAATGCCTTTGTATAGTCAATAAAACACAGGTGAACATCTTTCTGATATTCTCTGCTTTCTGCCAAGATCCATCTGATATTGGCAATGATATCCCTCTTCTGAGTCTGGCTTGAACGTCTAGCTGTTCCCTGTTGACGTACAGCTGCAATGCCTTTGAATGATCTTCAGTAAAATTTTACTTGTGTGTGATATTAATGATGTTATTTGATAATTTCCACGTTCTGTTGAATCACCTTTCTTTGGGATGGGCACAAATATGGATCTCTTCCTGTCAGTTGGCCAGGTAGCTGTCTTCCAAATTTCTTAGCATAGACGAGTGAACACTTCCAACACTGTATCAGTATATTAAAACATCTCAGTTGGTATTCAGTCAACTCCTGGAGCCTTGTTTTCTGCCAGCATCTTCAGTGCAGCTTGGACTTCTTCCTTCAGTACCATTGGTTCTTGATTATATGCTACCTCCTGAAATGGTTGAACGGTCAACCAATTTTTTTGGTACAGTGACTCTGTGTATCCCTTCCATATTCTGAGGTTTCCTGCGTCGTTTAATATTTTCCCTGTAGAATCCTTCATTATTGCAACTTGAGGCTTGAATTTTTCTTCAGTTCTTTCAGATTGAGAAACGCCAACCGTGTTTTCCCTTTTGTTTTTCTAACTCTAGGTCTTTGCACATTTCATTATAATACTTTACTTTGTCTTCTTGAGCTGCCCTTTTAAATATTCTGCTCAGGACTTTTCATTATTTCTTCCTTTTGCTTTAGGTACTCTATGTTCAAGAGCAAGTTTCAGAGTCTTTTTTGACATCCATTTTGGTCTTTTCTTTCTTCCCTGTCTTTTTAATGACCTCTTGCTTTCTTCATGTATAATGTCCCTGATGTCATTCCACAACTAATCTTGTCTTCGGTCATTTGTGTTTGATGAGTCAAATCTGTTCCTGAGATGGCCTCTAAATTCAGGTGGAATATGCTCAAGGTCCTACTTTGGCTCTCGTGGACTTGTTTTAATTTTCTTCAGCTTCAGCTTGAACTTGTATATGAGCAATTAATGGTCTATTCCACAGCTGGCCCCTGGTCTTGTTCTGACTGATGCTATTGAGCTTTTCCATTGTCTCTTTCCACAGATGTAGTCAATTTGATTCCCATGTTTTTCACCTGCAAGGTCCACGTGTATAGTTGCTATTTATGTTGCTGAAAAAAGACATTTGCTATGAAAAAGTCATTGTACTTGCAAAATTCTATCATGCAATCTCCAGCATTGTTTTTATCACCAAGGCCACATTTTCCAACTACCAATCCTTCTTCGTTTCCAACTTTCGCATCCCAATCACCAGTAAATATCAATGCATCTTGATTGCACGATTGATCAATATCAGACTATAGAAGTTTAGTAAAAATCTTCAGTTTCCTCATCTTTGGCATTAGTGGTTGGTGCGTAAATTTGAATAATAGTTGTATTAACTGGTTTTCCTTGTAGGCGTATGGATATTGTCCTATCACTGACAGAATTGTACTTCAGCATAAGTCTTGAAATGTTCTTTTAATAAGGAATGCAATGCCATTCCTCTTTAATTTGTCATTCCTGGCATAGTATACTGTATGATTGTCCAATTGAAAGTGGCCAATACCAGTCCATTTCAGCTCACTAATGCTTAGGATATCGATGCTTATGTGTTCCATTTCATTTTTGATGACTTCCAATTTTCCTAGATTAATACATTGTATGTTCCATGATCCAATTATTTTTATTTATTTATTTTAAAATAATTTTTATTGTGCTTTAAGTGAAAGTTTACAAATCAAGTCAGTCTCTCACACAAAAACTTATATACACCTTGCTACACACTCCCAATTACTCTCCCCTAATGAGGCAGCCCGCTCTCTCCCACCACTCTCTCTTTTCATGTCTATTTCGCCAGCTTCTAACCCCCTCTACCCTCTCATCTCCCATCCAGGCTGGAGATGTCAACATAGGCTCTAGTGTCCACCTGATCCAAGAAGCTCACTCCTCACCAGCATCCCTCTCCAACCCATTGTCCAGTCCAATCCATGTCTGAAAAGCTGGCTTCGGGAATGGTTCCTGTCCTGGGCCAACAGAAGGGCTGGGGGCCATGACCACCGGGGTCCTTCCAGTCTCAGTCAGACCATTAAGTCTGGTCTTCTCATGAGAATTTGGGGTCTGCATCCCACTGCTCTCCTGCTCCCTCAGGAGATCTCTGTTGTGTTCCCTCTCAGGGCAGTCAACGGTTGTAGCCAGGCACCATCTAGTTCTTCTGGTCTCAGGATGATGTAGTCTCTGGTTCATGTGGCCCTTTCTGTCTCTCAGGCTGGTAATTACCTTGTATCCTTGGTGTTCTTCATTTTCCTTTGATCCAGGTGGATTGAGACCAATGGATGCATCTTAGATGGCTGCTTGCTAGAGTTGAAGAGCCCAGATGCCACTCTCCAAAGTGGGATGCAGAATGTTTTCTTAATAGATTTTATTATGCCAGTTGACTTAGATGTCCCCTGAAACCATGGTCCCCAGACCCCTGCCTCTGCTATGCTGGCCTTCAAAGCATTCAGTTTATTCAGGAAACTGCTTTGCTCTTCGTTTAGTCCAACTGTGCAGACCTCCCCTGTATTGTGTGCTGTCTTTCCCTTCACCTAAAGTAGTTCTTATCTATTATCTAACTAGTGAATGCCTCTCTCCCACCCTCCTCCCTCCCTGCTCTCGTAACCACAAAAGAATGTTTTCTTCTCAGTTTAAACTATTTCTTGAGTTCTTATAATAGTGGTCTTATACAATATTTGTCCTTTTGCAGCTGACTAATTTCACTTAGCATGATGCCTTCCAGGTTCCTCCATGTTATGAAATGTTTCACAGATTCCTCACTGTTCTTTATCGATGCATAGTATTCCATTGTGTGAATATATCATAATTTATTTATCCATTCATCCGTTAATGGGCACCTTGGCTGCTTCCATCTTTTGCTATTGTAAACAGTGCTGCAATAAACATGAGTGTGCGTATATCTGTTCGTGCAAAGGCTCTTATTTCTCTAGGATATATTCCGAGGAGTGGGATTGCTGGACCATATGGTAGTTCTATTTCTAGCTTTTTAAGGAAGTGCAAAATCGATTTCCAAAGTGGTTGTACCATTTTACATTCCCACCAGCAGTGTATAAGTGTGATGATCTCTCCACAGCCTCTCCAACATTTATTATTTTGTGTTTTTTGGATTAATGCCAGCCTTGTTGGAGTGAGATGAAATCTCATTGTAGTTTTGATCTGCATTTCTCTACTGGCTAATGATCATGAACATTTCCTCATATATCTGTTAGCTTCCTGAATGTCTTCTTTGGTGAAGTGTCTATTCATATCTTTTGCCCATTTTTTAATTCAGTTATTTGTCTTTTTGCAGTTGAGTTTTTGCAGTATCATGTAGATTTTAGAGATCAGGTGCTGATCAGAAATGTCATAGCTAAAAACTTTTTTCCAGTCTGTAGGTAGTCTTTTTACTCTTTTGGTGAAGTCTTTGGATGAGCATAGGTGTTTGATTTTTAGGAGCTCCCAGTTACCTAGTTTTTCTTCTACATTCTTTATAATGTTTTGTGTACTGTTTATGCCAGGTATTAGGGCTCCTAATGTTGTCCCTATTTTTTCTTCCATGCTCTTTATCGTTTTAGATTTTATACTTAGCTCTTTGATCCATTTTGAGTTAGTTCTTGTGCATGAAGTGAGCTGTGGGTCTTGTTTCATTTTGTTGCAGATGGATATCCAGTTATGCCAGCACCATTTGTTAAAAAGACTGTGTTTTCCCCATTAACTGTTTCGGGACCTTTGTCAAATATCAACTGCTCATATGTGAATGGATTTATGTCTGGATTCTCAATTGTGTTCCATTGGTCTATGTATCTGTTGATGTACCAGTACCAGGCTGTTTTGACTACTGTGGCAGTATAATAGGTTCTAAAATCAGGTAAAGTAAGACCTCCCACTTTTTTCTTTTTCAGTAACGCCGTATTTATCCGGGGCCTGTTTCCCTTCCATATGAAGTTGGTAATTTGTTTCTCCATCTCATTAAAGAATGTCTTTGGGATTTGGATTGGAATTGCATTAAGTGTATAGATTGCTTTTGGTAGAATACATATTTTTATAATGTTAAGTCTTGCTATCCACGAGCAAGGTATGTTCTTACACTTATGTAAGTCTCTTTTGGTTTCTTGCAGAAGTGTAGTGTAGTTTTCTTTGTATAAGCCTTTTACATCCCTGGTAAGATTTATTCCTAAGTATTTTATCTTCTCGGGGGCTACTGTAAATGGCATTGATTTGGTGATTTCCTCTTCGATGTTCCTTTTGTTGGTGTAGAGGAATTCAACTGATTTTTCTATGTTTATCTTGTATCCCGATACTCTGCTGAACTCTTCTATTAGTTTCAGTAATTTTCTGGAGGATTTCTTAGGGTTTTCTGTGTATAAGATTATGTCATCTGCAAATAGAGATACTTTTACTTCTACCTTGCCAATCTGGATGCCCTTTATTTCTTTATCTTTTTTGATTGTTGTTTGCTTGATATATTTTTTTCCATCCTTTGAGTTTTAGTTGTTTGTGTCTCTAAGTCTAAGGTGTGTCTCTTGTAGGCAGCATATAGATGGATCTTGTTTTTCAATCCATTCTGCCACTCTCTGTCTCTTTATTGGTGCGTTTAGTCCATTTACATTCAGGGTAATTATGGATAGGTATGAATTTAGTGCTATCATTTTGATGTCTTTTTTTGTGTGTTGTTTACAGTTTCTTTTTCCCACTTAATTTTATGTGCTGAGTAGATTATCTTTTTACATTGTCCTTTCCTCATACATGTTGTTGATTTTGTTTCTGCCGAGTCTCTATTTTTTTTCTTGTATTTTATTTTGATGAGTAAGATAGTCTGTCTCCTTTGTGGTTACCTTATTATTTACCCCTATTTTTCTAAATTTAAAACTAAGTTTTATTTCCTTGTATCACCGTATATTCCTTTCTGTATGGAAGGTGTATGATTACATTTCTTAGTCCATCTTTATTATTCTAATGTTGTCTTCTTTTATATAATAACATCGCTGTTACCCTGTTTTGAGCTTTTCTTTTCTTTTCTTTTTTTTTAATAATCTTGCTTTGTTTTTTTGGATTTCCCTGTCTGGTTTGACTTCTGATTGCTCTGCCCAGTGTTCTAGCCTTGGGTTGATACCTGATATTGATTTTCTAACCAAAGTACTCCTTTTAGTATTTCTCATAGTTTTGGTTTTTATGAATTCCCTCAACTTGTGTTTATCTGGAAATGTCTTAATTTCCCCTTCATATTTAAGAGACAGTTTTGATGGATATATGATTCTTGGCAGGCAATGTTTTTCCTTCAGTTTTTAAAATATATCATCCGTTTGCCTTCTTGCCTACATGGTTTCTGCCGAGTAGTCTGAGCTTGTTCTTATTGGCTCTCCTTTGTAGGTGACTTTTTGTTTATCCTTTGCTGCTCTTATAATTCTCTCTTTATCTTTGGTTTTGGCAAGTTTGATTATGATATGTCTTGGTGACTTTTTTTAAGGTCTACTTTATGTGGCGTTCAATGAGCATCTTGGATAGATATCTTCTCATCTTTCACAATATCTGGGAAGTTTTCTGCCAACAAACCTTCAACAATTTTCTCTGTATTTTATGTTATCCCTCCCTGTTCTGGTACTCCAATCACTCGTAGGTTATTTCTCTTGATAGAGTCCCACATGATTCTTAAGTTTTCTTTATTTTTTAAAATTCTTTTATCTTATTTTTCTTCAAATATATTAGTGCCAAGTGATTTATCTTCGAGTTCCAAAATTCTAGCTTTTACTTGCTCAATTCTGCTCCTCTGACTTTCTATTGAATTGTCTACTTCTGTGATTTTATTGTTAATCTTCTGAATTTCTGATTGCTGCCTGTCTATGGATTTTTCAGCTTATTAAACTTTCCATTATGTTCCTGAATAATATTTCTAATTTCTTCAATTGCTTCATCTGTGTGTTCCTTGGCTTGTTCTGCATATGGCCTCCTTTCGTTCCTGATTCCTTGAAAAAAAGAAGGGCTCTGTATGTTAAACTTTTGTATTCTGTCTCTGGTAATTCCAGGAATGCACTTTCATCTAGAAGATCTCTGGATTCTTTGTTTTGAGAGTCTGTTGAGGTGATCATGGGCTGTTTCTTTATGTGACTTGATATTGACTGTTGTCTCCGAGCCATCTATAAGTTATTGCTTTAGTTTATGCTTGCTTACTGTGTCATAGCTGCTTGCTTTGTTCTGTTTTCTTATACCACTATGGGTTGCTCGAGTGAGCTAGCTTGATTATTTTCACCTTTGGAGCTGTGGTGTCCTGTCTCCAGCTGGCTAGAGCTGTTATCAGGTATATCAGTCTAGGAGTCCATTCAGTTTTCTTGTATAAATTCAGCTCAGATTTCCAGGTAGCTGATATCAAGTGTGTGGTACAGGCTTTGTCCTACAGTCTTAGAGGGGCAGGGGGTGATTGGTGTATATACTGGTGTCTGATTGCAGCAGGGGGTCATGTTCTGAACAAGGCAGGGGGGTGAGAACCGAACCCCAAGTGTCTCTGAGGAAAACATGTCCCTGTTCCCTAGAGCGTGCAGGTGGGTGGGTTCTGCAGTTGTATGATGGGCACCCAAATTTTTTGGTTGTAAGGACTGGGAGGTACCAGTTATGTCTGGACCCCTGTCGTGGGTGGCTGGGTGACCTGAGTGGAGCTACAAGTCCTTAGGTCCCTGTTGTGGGTAGGTGAGGAGTTTGTTTAATAGGCAAAGCAATGTCAAACATCAAACACCCACCTCTCCACCACACAGCTGAAATGGTTGGAGTCTGCTAACAAAGGCCTATTTTCCCGATATTGGCCCACACAGGTCCATGCAGAAGGGAAATGTGCTCAAAGTCCATGGATGGTTTATGCCTGGACCGGAGCCACTTCTGTCCTGAGCTCCCCCATTTAGTGGAGCTAGCAAATTATCTTTTCCCCCAAATGCAAATTTGTTCCTTCCCCAAGGCCAGGAGGACAGCTCTAGGTGCTCATCAGGGCCTATTTTAGGCCCAGGAAAATCAGCTGCTGAAGTTGGTTTGCAGGTAAGGGGGCACATTAAAATATACGCAAGTACTTAGCTTTTGCTGAGAGTGCCATTCTCCTCAGGTTCCGGAGGTGTGACGGGGCTGTGTGGCTGGCTGCTTCTCCTGAAGAGGCTGCGGGTGAATGCTAGTAGCAGCCCGCTGTCACTGCTGCTCCGTGAATTGTGCCTGAGGGCACCCCGCAATTCAGTTCCAGTAACTCCTCTCCACTGCTGAATGGCCTCTTCCTCCCCCTGACCCTCGGTTCATTTTGTAAGATTGCCTTTGAAGCTCAGGGCTCCCAGCTTGTTGCAACTATACTGGTTTCACTTGTTTTTTCGGGTCTTTGTTGTAAAAAGTGCTCACTGGAAGCGTCTGTCTATTCCACCATCTTGGTTCTGTCCCCCTCCATGTTGCAATTATTAATGCATATTTGTAGTTGTTTCTTCTCATTTTAAATCATGCCACATCATCAGTGAAGGTCCCCAAAGTATGACTCCATCCATGTCATTAAGGTCAACTCTACTTTGAGGAGGCAGTTCTTCCCAGCCATATTTTGAGTGCCTTCCAACCTGAGGGGTTCATCTTCTGGTACTATATTTGACAGTGTTAAGCTGCTATTCATAAGGCTTTCACTGGCTAATTTTTTCTGAAGTAGACCTCCAGGTCCTTCTTCCTAGTCTGTCTTAGTCTGGAAGCTCAGCTGAAACCTGTCCACAATAGGTGACTGTACTGGTATTTGAAATACTGGTGGCATAGCCACCACAGCACAGCAATTGACAGGCATGTGGGGCCTGTTACTTCAGCCACACTTTATTCATTAGAAGTGTGTCACTAGGTTCATCCCACATGATGGGGAGGGCATTATGCAAGGGTATGAATACCATGAGGTGGTTTATTGGGAGTGATTTTAAATGCTTCCTGCAACACCTGGATTATGGGGTATGTAGTGCCTCTGATAGACTAACACATCTGGCAACATCTTGTAAGCTTGGGTGAGATTTTCCATTTGCTTGAATGGGAAAGGTTGAAAAACATATTAGAGCCGCCATTCAGGATATAGAGTCTCCAAACTGACTACATAGATTATGGCTCACTGCCATAATCTTCTGAAGTTGAGCTTACTACTCCTTACTACTCTACCATCTGCTTGGATGGTCCAGATCTTCTCTTCATTTTACCTCAGAACATCAAAGTATATGTATTTATCTCTTCACTTTTTCCTTTAGTCAAGCTGAAGTTCTCTCTCTTCTACAAATCTACTACTTGATAAAGCCTTTACTTAACTCATCTGCTTCCTGTGATTACTATCATATTCCTTTCCTTCCTGTCATCCCCAAACTTTCTAAAAATGTGTTATTATAACCCCTGTATTCATCTTCTCCCCATTATTCTATTTATAGCTTTTGCCGTTTGCATCCACTTCCACCTCTCTACTAAAATCGCAATCTCCAGAGTAATCAAAGATTCCCTTCCTTCATCACAGCCACTGGCCCTGTATGAAAACTTGTTCTCTTTGACTTTTTTTTTTTACAACATTTTACAGCATTTGAAAGTGCTTTCCTTTGGTTTCTAGTGTACATATAGTGCCCAGCACATAGTAGAACGTCAATAAATGTGGTTGAACGAATACAGTGCTAGTGTTTTCTCTACTTCTGTTCTCACTCCCTATCTGCCTCATTTCTTGGTTCCTTTTCCTCTTCTTCATTGCCCCATAAAAAGAGTTCAACATTTGCTTCTAGGCAAACCATTTATCCCACTGCCCAAGGTTTAGCTATTGCTTAGACAAGGATTTGCTGGAATATGTTTTTAATAGTATTTTTCAGTAGATGTAAGCAACTCTTCTTTTTTCCTTTCTTTTGGATACTTAGCAACTGCTAAGCCCTATGTTCAGGGAGTGTGATACCCTCTCCAGACCCAAGGGATGAATCAAGATGTATGAGCAGTCTTTATAGTTCCATTTCCCTTGTTAGGGATTTATTTATATGTTTATTTGTTTATATGTTTATATGTGACTCAGGCTTAACCAGCGGAATTTGTTCCTATGACTATATTCTCTTTTGTATTTCTTTAATGTCAGTTCAGTGGACTTGAGGAGGAAAAGTAGACCAATATGTGTTCACTTTTCCACCTTGAATTGTAAGCCTGACTATGTTTATTTTTTAACACATAGTAATATGTATTAGTTATTTATTGCTGCATTAAAAAACCACTCCAAAATATAGCAGCTTAAAACAATAGCTGTTTTATTTGCTCACAATTTGGTGGGGAAACAACTTGAATTGGGCACAGTGGGGCAGCTTTTCTTCTGGTCTCCTCTGGGATCACTCAGTAGCTATAGTCATCTGGCAGCTCTACTGGGGCTACCCACTACATTCTGGTGTGGTGGTTGGTGCTGGTTGTCAGTTAGTCTGTGAAGCTGGGACAGTTCATTTCTGCTCCATGTGGCTTCTTCTTCTGCAGTAAGTTAACCTAGGCTTCTTCATATGGCAGTCGCAGGGGAATATTATGAGAAGATAAGAGAAGATGCTAAATGCTAGGATCATAAGTTGCATGTTATTTATGCCACGTTCTACTGGACAGAATAAGTCATAAAGCCAGTCCACATTCAGGAGATGGGGAGATAGACTCTACCCCTTGAGAGGAGAGCTGCAAAATCATGTTGCAAAGGTGCATGCATACAGCAATGGGAGGATTTTGTAAGCAATTTTTACAATCTGGTATTTGTGTACTTAAGATTAAAGGAATTTATTGTTTTTATATAAGTAATATTTGCTGAATATAAAATATGTAATAAAAAACCCAGAGAGAACAAAAATATCACCTCAAATTCTACTGTCAAAAAGTAACCTAATAACTCCAGGTGAATATCGTTCTAGATAGCTCTTTAAATAGAAAAATAGAATGAAAACTACAGAAATAATTTTGTAAAAATTGGGTTTTACATTTTTAGAAAAATAAAAAAGCATTAAGTTGAATTTTGCTTAAATTTAACAGAAGAAAGAGAAACCAAAGTCATTATGGAACTTCAGATAATATTTTTCAACATATAGATATTAGATCCTAAACTAGAAAAAATTAAGAAAGTGAGAGTTATTATTTTTTTAAGATCCATGTTTAATTTTAAACATTTTGATTGACTCTCTGCTATGAAAGGTAAGGAAATTAAAACTTTTAATCTTCCTCTCACCTCATTTCCCACTCCCTCATCTTCCAAGTTTTGTAGTAACATTATTTTAAAACCTATATCAGGGTATAAAGCATTTATAGTCTACAATTATAATTCTATAATTGCAGTGGTTTAGTTTTACATCTATTTTTAAAGGAATTTGCTTCTTCTTACATGTCCTCATGCCACCGTTTCTGCTTTCCTATGTTATTTATTTTGTTAAGATTATGATTCATTTTTGGTTTTCTGAACTTCCTTCTCAAGTTCTTCTTTCAAGATAAACTCGTGTTACTTGCTAACTGAGTTTTTGCATACTTGAAAATTTCTGTCAGTTGCCTTCACATTGACTTGGGTGGGTATGAAAGTTTGGTGTTCAGTTTCTTTCCCACAAGACTCTGTGGAAGCTGTTCTAAATTTTGCACTGTACTCTCTATCACAGCTCCGCTATGCATTATTGATTGCCTGGCTTCATTATTGGTTAGGTTTTTCAAGAAAGATTCTTACATGCTTTATTCTCAAAGTTTTTTTGTGTTTAGAATGTCTGTTATTTTACATGTCTGATTTTTGCCTCCTTATAGGTGATTCAGTGTTTTTTTGGAGGGTACTGGATGCCTGAATAATTAGTTCATAGTCTTTTTTTTTTTTTTTAGTTTTAATTTGCTTTAGGTAGAAGTTTATAGCTCAAATTAATTACTCATTCAAAAATTTACACACATTATTTTGTGACATTGATTGCAGTCTCCACAATGTGACAGCTCATTCCCTCTTTCTACCCTGGTTTCCCTGTGTCCATTCATCCAGTTCCTGTCCCTTCCTGCCTTCTTGTTTTGCTTTTGGGCAGGAGTTGCCCATTTGGTCTCATATATTTGATTGAACAAATCAAATTCAAAAACAGTTGCAGCAGTATATTGACAGGGAACCGTCAGAAATTCAGGCTGGTTTCAGAAGAGGACGTGGAACCAGGGATATCATTGCTGATGTCAGATGGATCCTGGCTGAAAGCACAGAATACCAGAAGGATGTCTACCTGTGTTTTATTGACTATGCAAAGTTATTCGACTGTGTGGATCATAACAAACTATGGATAACACTGCGAAGAATGGGAATCCCAGAACACTTAATTGTGCTCATGGGGAAACTTTACATAGATCAAGAGGCAGTTGTTCAGACAGACCAAGGGGATACTGATTGGTTTAAAGTCAGGAAAGGTGTGCGTCAGGGTTGTATCCTTTCACCATACCTATTCAATCTGTATGCTGAGCAAATAATCTGAGAAGCTAGACTATACGAAGAAGAATGGGGCGTCAGGATTGGAGGAAGACTCATTAACAACCTGCGTTATGCAGATGACACAACCTTGCTTGCTAAAAGTGAAGAGGACTTAAAGCACTAATGAAGATCAGAGACCACAGCCTTCAGTATGGATTGCACATCAACATAAAGAAAACAAAAATCCTCACAACTGGACCAATAAGCAATATATGATAAATGGAGAAAAGATTGAAGTTGTCAAGGATTTCATTTTACCTGGATCCACAATCAACAGCCATGGAAGCAGCAGTCAAGAAATCAAATGACACATTGCATTGGGTAAATCTGCTGTAAAGGCTGTCTTTAAAGTGTTGCAAAGGCGTCACCTTGAAGACTAAGCCTGACCCAAACCATGGTATTTTCATTCGCATCATATGCATGTGAAAGCTGAACAATGAATAAGGAAGACCGAAGAAGAGCTGACACCTTTGAATTGTGGTGTTGGTGAAGAATTTGAACATACCGTGGACTGCCAAAAGAACGAACAAATCTGTCTTCGAAGAAATGTGACCAGAATGCTCCTTAGAAGCAAGGATGGCAAGACTGCGTGTTACATACTTTGGACATGTTGTCAGGAGGGATCAGTCCCTGGAGAAGGGCATCAGGCCTGGCAAAGTAGAGGGTCGGTGGAAAAGAGGAAGACCCTCAACAAAGTGGATTGACACAGTGGCTACAACACACTGAGTTCAAGCATAACAACGATTGTAAGGATGGTGCAGGACTGGGCAGTGTTTTGTTCTGTTGTGCATAGGGTTGCTATGAGTCAGAACTGATTTGACAGCACCTAACAACAACAACAATATTTGACTGAACTAAGAAACACGTTTCTCACATGTATTACAGTTTGCTTTATAAAAAAAAAAAAAAATTATAGGTCTGTTTAATCTTTATCTGAAAAGTGGGCGTCAGGAATGGTTTCAGTTCTAGGTTAACAGAGTGTCTAGGGGCCATAGTCTCAGAGGTTCCTCCAGTCTCTGTCAGACCAGTAAGTCTGGTCTTTTTCCATGAATTTGAATTCTGTTCTACATTTTTTCTCCCACTCTGTCTGGGACTCTCTGTTTTGATTCCTGTCAGAGCAGTTGGTGGTGGTAGCCGGGCACCATCTAGTTCTTTTGGTCTCAGGCTAGTGGAGTCTCTGGTTCATGTGATTCTTTATTCCTTTGGGCTAATATTTTCCTTGTGTCTTTGGTTTTCTTCATTTTCTTTTGCTCCAGATGGGATGGGACAAATAGATGTATTTAGATGACCTATGGAAAGCTTTTAAGACCCCAGACAGTATTCACCAAAGTTAGATGTAGAACATTTTAAGAATTATGTTATGCTAATTGACCTAGATGTCCCTTGAAAGTATAGTCCCCAGGCCCCAGGCCCAGCAACTCGGTCCCTCAAGGTGTTTGGATCTGTCTAGGAAACTTCTATGCCTTTGCTTTGGTCCAGTTGTGCTGACTTCCCCTATATTGTATGTTGTCCTTCCCTTCACTGAAGTTGACACTTGTCTTCTATCTAGTTAGTAATGTCCCCTCCTTCACCTCCCCACCCTTGTAACCATCAAAGTATTTTTTTTGTGTGTAAACCTTTTTCTTGAGTTCCTTTATGAGTGGTCTCATACAATATTTGCCCTTGTGTGACGCTTTATTTCACTCAACATTATGCCCTCCAGATTCACCCAATCTGTGAGATATTTTGCACATTCATCCCTTCTTTAT
Organism: Loxodonta africana; assembly: GCF_030014295.1. Classification (NCBI taxonomy): domain Eukaryota; kingdom Metazoa; phylum Chordata; class Mammalia; order Proboscidea; family Elephantidae; genus Loxodonta; species Loxodonta africana. The sequence continues at coordinate 40,802,790 of NC_087367.1, read as the reverse complement.
CTTTGTGTAGTATTCCATTGCATGTATGTACCATAATTTTTTTATTCATTCATCTGTTGATGGGCATTAGGTCGTTTCCTTCTTTTTGCTATTGTGAACAGTGCTGCAATGAACATGGCTGTGCATATGTCTATTCATGTAACAGCTTTTATTTCTCTAGGGTATTTTCCTAGGAGTGGGATTGCTGGATTGTATGGTATCTCTATTTTATTTCTATTTTAAAGGAAACATCATGTCATTTTTCCAAAGTGGTTGTACCATTTTACATTCCCACCAGCAGTGCATAATATTTCCAATCTCCCTGCAACCTCTCCAACATTTGTGATTTTCTGTTTAGTGCCAGTATTGTTGGGGTGAGATGGTATCTCATGTTAGATTTGATTTGCATTTATCTAATGGCTAAGGATGACAAGCATTTCCTTATGTGTCTGTTAGCTGCCTGAATGTCTTCCTTGGTGAAGGATCTGTTCATATCCTTTGCCCATTTTTAAACTGGATTATTTGTCTTTTTGTTGTTGAGGTGTTGAAGTATTTGGTACATTTTAGAGATTAGACCCTTGTCAGATATGTGGTAGCCAATTTTTTTTTTTTTTGCCAGTTTATAAATTCTCTTTTTACTCTTTCGGCAAAGTCTTTTGATGAGCATAAGTGTTTAATTTTTAGTAGTTCCCAGTTGTCTGGTTTCTCTTATGGTGTTTTTACATTATTAGTTATGATTATATACTATTTATGCCATGAATGAAAAAAAAATAAAGCCATGAATAGGGTGCCTAGCATTTTCTTTATTTTTCTTCCATGATCTTTATAGTTTTTTTGTGTGGTATCTTTGGCTGGCTTTGGTATCAGGGTTATGCTGGCTTCATAGAATGAATTCTGGAGTATTTCTACCTTTTCTATGCTCTGAAATAGCTTGAGTAGTATTGGTATGAGCTCTTCTTTGAAAGTTTCATAGAGTTCTCCAGTGAAGAAGTCTGGACCAGCACTTGTTTTTGGTGGTGGTTTTTTTTTTTTTTACTTCTTCAATATCTTCTTTTGCTATGGGTTTGTTTAGTTTTTCTACCTCAATTTTTGTTAGTTTAGGTAGGTCGTGTGTTTCTAGATATTCGTCCATTTCCTATAGGTTTTCAAATTTGTTGGAGTACAGTTTTTCTTAGTGTTCTGTTATGATACTTTTTATATCAGTTAGGTCTGTTATAATATCACTTGTCTCATTCTAATCTGGGTTATTTCCTTTGTCTTGTTTTTTTTTTTTTTTTGGTCAGTTTGCCCAGTGGTTTGTCTATTTTGACGATATTTTCAAAGAACCAACTTTTGTTCTTATTGATTCTTTCTATTGTTCTTTTGTTCTCTATTTCATTTATTTCTGCTCTGATCTTTATTTCCTTTCTTCTGGTGCCTGAGGTCTCCTTTTGCTGCTCTCTTTCTATTTGTTCAAGTTGTAGAGTTAATGTTTTGATTTTGTCCCTTTCTACTTTTTTGATGTATGCATTTGTTGCTATAAATTGACCTCTAAGCACTGCTTTTGCTGTGTCCCAAAGGTTTTGGTAAGATGTGTTTTCATTCTCATTTGATTCTTTGAATTTTTTTATACCATCATTGATTTCTTCTATTACCCAGTAGTTTTTAAGCAAGATGCTGTTCAGTTTCCCTGTTTTTTTTCCCCCTTTCTGTTTCTGTTATTGATTTCTACTTTTATGGAATTACGATCAGTGAAGATGCTTTGTATTACTTCAGTGTTTTGGATTTTGTTAAGGCTTGCTTTGTGGCATAAAGTGTCTCTCCTGGGGAATGTTCCGTGTGTGTTGGAAAAGAATGTATATTTTGCTGCTGTTGGGTGGAGTGTTCTGTATATGTCTATGAGGTCAAGTTGATTGATTGTGGCATTTGGGTCTTCTGTATCTTTACTGAATTTTGTTCTATCTTTCACCGAAAGTGTTGTGTTGAATTCTTCTACTATTATTGTTGAACTGTCTATTTCTCTTTTCAATGCTATTAGAGTTTGTTTTACATATTTTGGAGCTTTCTTATTGGACGTGTATATATTTATTATGGTTATGTCCTCCTGGTATACTGACCCTTTAATCAGTGTCCTTCCTTATCCTTTTTGGTGGATTTTGCTTTAAAGTCTATATTATCAGAAATTAATATTCCCACTCTTACTGTTTGCTTGATATATTTTTTCCATCCTTTGAGTTTTAGTTCGTTTATGTCTTTGTGTCTAAGGTGTGTCTCTTGTAGACAGCATATAGATTGTGTTTTTTATCCATTCTGCCACCTTATGTCTCTTTATTAGGGTATTTAGGCCATTTACATTTGGCTTAATTGTGGTTAGTTATGTGTTTACTGCTGTCATTTTGTTCTGAGTGTGTTTTTTGTGTGCGATGTTGATGGTTTCTTTCTTTGTTCCGCTTAATTTTCTGTGCTGAGTTTTTTGTTTATGGATTTTTTTTTTTCATTTCTTTCATAATTGCTGATTTTGTGTTTGCTAAGTCTTTGTGCTTTTCTTCTTTTTATATTAATGGGCAGATCTGTTAGTTTCCTTAGTGGTTATCTTGAAATTTACCTATATTTTTCTAAGCTTAAGTCAATATTTTATTTTTGATGTCTCGTTGGCTTTCTCTGTATATGGAAGTTCCATGACTGCACCATTTATTTCCTCTTTCTGTTTTGACATTGTTGTCATTCACATAATGATGTCTCTGGTTCCCTATTTTAAGTCTTTTAGCTTTGTTTTGTTTTTGTGCATTCCTTATCTGGGTTGGTATCTGATTGGTCTGTCCTGTGTCCTAATCTTGGATTGTTGTCTAATGTTGTTAGTTCTCCAACCAGAGGGCTTCCTTTAATATTTCTTGTAATTTTACTCTGGTTTTTACATATTTCCTTAATTTCTGTTTATCTGGAAATGACCTAATTTTGGCATTGTGTTTGAGAAACAATTTTTTATTAAAATTTTTATTGCGCTTTAAGTGAAAGTTTACAAACCATGTCAGTCTCTCATACAAAATTTATATACACCTTGCTATATACTCCTAGTTGTTTGCCCCCTAACGAGACAGCACATGCCTTCCCTCCACTCTCTATTTTTGTGTCCATTCAGCCAGCTTTTGACTCCCTCTGCTCTCTCATCTCCTCTCCAGACAGGAGAGGCCACATAGTCTCATGTGTCTACTTGATCCAGGAAGCTCATTCTTCACCAGTATCATTTTCTATCCCATAGTCCAGTCCAATCCCTGTCTGAAGAGTTGGCTTTGGGAATGGCTCCTGTCTTGGGCTTACAGAAGGTCTGGGGTCCATTACCTCCAGGGTTCTTCTAGTCTTAGTTAGACCATTAAGTCTGGTCTTTTTATGAGAATTTGGGCTCTACCTTTTTTTTTCCCCACTGGTCTCCTGCTTCCTCAGGGGTTCTCTGTTGTGTTCCCTGTCAGGGCAGTCACTGGTTGTAGCCAGGCACCATCTGGTTCTTCTGGTCCTAGGCTGATGTAGTTTGAGAAACAATTTTGCTGGATATACAATTCTTGGTTGGCAGTTTTTTTCCTTCAAGTATTTATTTATGCCATCCCATTGCCTTCTTGCCCACATGGTTTCTGCTGAGTAATCAGAGCTTAGTCTTACTGGTTCTAGTTTGTAGGTGACTTTTCACTTATCCCTAGCCACTCTCCGGATTCTTTCTTTGTCTTTCATTTTGGCAAGTTTGAATATGATATGTCTTGGTGACTTTCTTTTGGGGTCTGTCCTTTATGGGGTTTGTTAAACTTCTTGGATAGGTGTCTTAGTTTTCTAGTGCTGCTATAACAGAAATGCCATAAGTGGATGACTTTAACAAAGAGAAATTTGTTGTCTCACAGTCTAGTAGGCTACAAGTCCAAATTCAGGGTATCGGCTCCAGGGAAAGGCTTTCTCTGTCAGCTTTGGAGGAAGGTCCGTGTCATCAATCTTCCCCTGAACTTGAAGCTTCTATGCACAGGAAACCCAGGTCCAAAGGACACGCTCTACTCCTGGTACTGTTTTCTTGGTGGTATGAGGTCCCCTACTCTCTGCTTCCTTTTCCTTTAATCTCTTGTAAGATAAAAGGTGGTGCAGGGCACCAGGGAAACTCCCCTTACATTGGATCAGGGATGTGACCCATGTAAGGATGTTACATCCCGCCCTAATCCTCCTTAACCACAGGCAGAGATTATGATTTATAACACATAGGAAAATCATAAAATGGAGGACAACCACACAACACTGGGAATTATGGCCTAACCAAGTTGACATATATTTTGGGGGGATATAGTTCAATCTACCACATTCCACCATTTGGCCCCCCAAAATTCATCTCCTTTCCATATGTAAAACATATTCTCCCCATCATATCATAGCAAAAGCTTTAAATCATCTCCAAATCCAAAATATAAAAATTCCCCTTCATCTGTGAAATTCAGAATAGAAGTTGTCTGCTTCCAAAGTACAATGACAAAACAGGCACAAACTAGACTTTTCCACAGGAGAAATTGGAGGGAAAGAAGACATAACAGGTACCAAGCAAGTCAGCAGAACACATTGTATTAGATCTCAAGGCTTTGAGAATAATCCTCTGTTCTCTGAGGCAATTTACACAATGCCCCTGCCCTCCAGATTCTTGGTATTGGCCATACTCTCCAGATACTGAGTGGAGGCCCCCCTGTCCTGGGCTTCAGCTCTGCCTTCCAGGCCCACTGGAATAGTAACTCTGCTCCTTCGGCTTTAGTCACATCATTCTTCTAGTCCACCTGAGTGGTGACTCCACTCTTAGAAACACCAGAGACCATGGCTCCACCCTTTGAAACCCCAGAGGTTGTGGCCATACCTTTTGAGACTAAGAGAGTTTGGCTTCTTGTGTTCCTTTTCTCTTCAGCTTCTGCTTCCTGGTTTCTTGTCCTCTCTGCTCCTCAGGCCTCACTCCCACATCTGCTCTGCTAGGGTAAGTGTTCCAAAGCTCTGTAGCTCCACCATTAATTGTCCAGAGGTACCCCAGTCTGCCAGGATGCCTCCTGCACACAGACGCTCAGCTCTCTTGCTCCATGGGTTGGCGCCAGTGCTGTGTTGTGCTGGTCTCCTGGTTCTGCTGCTGCTAGTTCTCTACTGCTGTAGGTTCCCTCCTCCTGCCAGTTCTCTAACCATTCAGTTTCAAAACCACTTCCACGTTTTAGGTATCTGTTAGAGCAGCACCCCACTCTTTCAGTACCAAATTTTGCCTTAGTTATCTAGTGCTGCTGTAACAGAAATACCACAAGTGGATGACTTTAACAAAGAGAAATTTATTCTCTCACAGTCTAGTAGGCTACAAATCCAAATTAGGGCATCAGCTCCAGAGGAAAGCTTTCTCTGCTGGCTCTGGAGGAAGGTCCGTGCCATCAATCTTCTCTGAACTAGGAGCTTCTCCATGCAGGTACCCTGGGTCCAAAGAACGTGCTCTCCTCCTGGCAGTGTTTTCTTGGTGGTATGAGGTCCCCCACTCTCTGCTTCCTTTTCCTTTAATCTCTTGTAAGATAAAAAGTGGTACAGGCCACACCCCAGGGAAACTCCCTTTACATTGGATCAGGATGTGACCCAAGCCAGGGTATTACGTCCCACCCTAATCATCTTTAACCACAGGCAGAAATTATGATTTATAACACATAGGAATATCACAAAATGGAGGACAACCACACAATACTGGGAATCATGGCCTAACCAAGTTGACACATATTTTGTAGGGGACACAATTCAATCCATGGCCATAAATATCTTCTTATCTGTTATGATGTTAGGGAAGTTTTCTGCCAGCAACTCTTGAATAATTCTCTGTGTTTTCTATTATGCCCCCTTTTCTGGAACTCTGATCACTCAAATTTTTCCTCTTGATAGTACCCCACATAATTTTTTTCATTCTTTTGTCTGATTTTTCTTAAAAAAATTGGTGTCAAGGAATTTGTCTTCAATCTCACTAATTCTGACTTCCATTCTCAATTCTGCTCCTATGACCTTCTGTTCAGTTGTCTAATTCTGAGATTTTATCGTTAATCTTTAGGGTGTCTAGTTACTGTTTCTGTATGGTTTCTAGTAGACTATTCTGTTGTTTTGTTCTTGTATTGTTTTCTTGAATTCTTCTATTGCTTTGTGTGTTCCTTGGTTTCTTCTGTGTTTTGGCTGATCTCCTTGATCTCTTGGAGAGTTTTGTATATTAGACTTTTGAATTTTTCAACAGGTAGTTACATTGCCTTATCTTCCTCTGGAAAATTTTAGGTTCTTTATTTTGGCTGCTTGTTGGAGACATCTTGTCCTGCTTCTTTATGTGATTTGATATTGACCATTGTCTCCAAGGCATCAAGAAATTATTATATTTATTTCTTGTATGGTTATTGCATCCTGAATTTTTATTTTGTTTTGTTTTTATATATCCAAATATCCAAGTAGCTTGGTCATTTGTGCTACTCTGGTCATTAATTTGGCCATGTTGTGCCTCTCTCGCTTCATTTCTCCAGGTGGGTAGAACAGCTACAAGATGTATGAGCCTGGGACTTGTTCATTGTTCTTGTAGGCCTGTTGAGGATATAGACGGCATTTTCGGTGAGGTGGTGCATTTGCTCCGCCAGTCACCTGGCTGTGAGTATAGGGGGTGTTCTCTCTGGCCATTGGGTTGGGTCTTATGTACTTTGCTACTTGTTGGTTGGTTGGGGCACAGGTGCCTGGGTTGTTGGTCAATGAGTGTGTGGTGTGGAAATTCTCACCGACAGTTCTGGGTGAGCAAGGCTGCATGGGGTGTTTGGAGCAGGCATAAGTCTCAGGTTACAGTGGGGTGGTGATGTGGGGGGAAAGGGAGGGGGCTGTTGTCTGCCACTGGGTGCCTTTATGGAGGGTTCCCCCATCTGCTAAAGCACGTAGTGTGGGGTAGTGCAGCCAATCTTTGGGAGCCTGGTGCCATTGGCTAGAGGGATTTGGGGACACCACTGGTTCTCAGGCCTCTTTTGTGAGTGGCTATATGGAGTGGGTGATACCACCAGCCCTCAGGCACCCTGATGTGGGTGGGTGAGGCTTCTTCTTAGGGGCCAGGGCAGAGTCAAATGTTACAGACCTGCAACTCCCACTTGGCTGCTGCAGGTGAAAATGGGCTTTATCTGGGAGCCTTGCCCACTTTATCCTAATGAGGGTGTGCCTTGCTGAGTCAGCCAGCAAGCACCGGTGCAGGTGATTGATGGAGTAAAGGGTGCTGTGAGTCCACAGGCCCCCTATGTCAGTGGCTGGGCTAAGAGGCACGTGCCACAGGACAGGCTGAGAGCTACAGGCTTAAGGTGTGGGGTGGTGTCAAATGTCACAGATCTGCAGCTCCCACTTTTCTGTTGCCAGGGAAAATGGGCTTCAACTGGGAACTCTTTATACCTTATGCAATGTATTGGTGCTGTGCAGAGTTGACCAGCAAGACACTGGTGCAGGTGATCAGAGAGGATGGAAGTTGCAGCAGGCCTGTGGACCCCTTGTGCCCATAGCTGGGTGAGGAAGTGGCGGGTGCCTCCAGACTGGGTTGTGAGTTCCTGGCTTAGGGGGCATGGCAGTGTTGCATGCTGCCAGAGTGGTGGTGAAATGGGGAGGGGGATGAATGAGGGGAAGGGAGTGCTCTTTGGCCCTTGGAGCTCTGATGGCTGGGGAGGCCTGTGGGTCATGTGGTGGATTAGGAGTGTGTACTCAACTTTTCAGGTCTGATGTTACTCCTGTTTGTTTCTGGAAGTGCATGCAGAGTTGCTTCTGCTTAGCTGCACCAAATGTGGTGGGTTTTGTTTTTGGGTGGTGCTGCTTGTCTCAATATGTCTGTGCTGTGCAGACTTAGCTAGCAGGACGCTGGCAAATCCAGCGACCCATTATCCCCCATATCTGCTGTTTTTGAATTGTCTCTCCTTCCATCTGTCACTCAGTCTGATTCTTAAGCTTTCTTTGATGCTTAGGGTTCCTAGATTGTCATACATATCCAATTCATTTGTTTTTTCTTTCTTCATTATAAAACAGATGGTACAAAGTGTCTTACTATTCTGCCACCTTGGCTGTGCCTCCACTTTCATAGTCTTTGGATCTCAATAATGCAAGAAGGAGGTGTCTTGCTGATAATTCCATGCTGAAATTTTCTGGCACATGATATTAGTTATTCCTTTACATCAGAAAACTTTCTTGTGTTATATCTTTAACTACATTTCTATTCTGTTTTTGGTCTTTTCTTCAGGGACAATTCCTATGTTTTTCATATCTGTTATAGGCCTTTTCCTTCATATCTGTTAGCTTAAAAGTGCTTTTTTCTCTTTTCTGAGATTTATTCTTGATTATCTCAAGTTATTCCTCAGTCAGTAACTCACTCTTTAGTCAGGCCTACATTGTTCATTGATGTTTCTAATTTGCTTACTAATTCTTTAATGATATGAATTTGGTCTTTATTTGCTTCATTAGCTTTGTAATCTCTCTCGGTCTCATTCTATTGTTTTGTAATTTCCCCTTTATGTGCTTGATTATTGATTTCATGTTTTTATTAAGTTTCTTCATGGCCCACATGGTTTGCTGGAAATTTTCTTGCAAAATGGGTACTTTGTCTGTTATTAGCATGCTATATTCATTTTGCTGTAGTATATTTGCACACTTTCCACACCTTTTCTTTTTACCTTGTTCATATGAATGCAGGCAGCTCTGTTCATCCTCTTGCTTTCTCTGGTTGAGTGTGGCTGAATTCTCCTTCACTCCCTTCTGTCTCTAACCGATACCTGTTTTTCTCCTCAACTGAAGTTTGAAGCCTGTACTATTGCAATTTTATTCACTTTTCAATTTTCCCAAGGGCACAGGGCAGGAGCTGGGATGGGAGGCAGGGGAGGAGAAATCTTCCAGAGCTTTTATCAAATGCCCAGTTCTGAGCTTCCACTTCCTAGTCAGGGTATATCTGTTTCCTAGGGAGAATAAAAACCAGTTGCCATCAAGTGGCCTCTAACTCATGATGACTACATGTATGTCAGAGTAGAACTGTGGTCTGCAGGTTATTTTTTTAACTCAGTTGTTGCTGTTGTTAAGAACATACACAGCAAAACATACACCAATTCAACAGTTTCTACATGTACAATTCAATGACATTGATTACATTCTTTGAGTTGTGCTACCATTCTTTTCTCCTTTTCTGAGTTGTTCCTCCCCCATTAACATAAACTCACTGTCCCCTAAAAGTTTTATCTAATCTTTCGAGTTGCTGTTGTCATTTTAATCCCACATATCCAGTGCCCTCATAGACAATTCTTAAAAGAGCATAATGCTCAAGACAGACATTCTTTACTAGTTAAGCTAAACTATTGTTTATATTTGAGATGAATTCATGGAATATTTTTGGTTTAAGGTTTAAAGATCATCTCAGGGCAATAGTTTTAAGGGTTCATCCAGCCTCCATGGCTCCAGAAAGCCTGGAGTCCAAAAGAATTTGAAATTCTGTTCTGCGTTTTCCCCCTTCTCTATAGGGTTTTTGTGGCTGATTTTTTGGAAGTAGATTACCAGACCTTTCTTCCAAGGTGCCTCTGGGTGCACTGAAACCTCCAACCTTTTGGTTAGCAGCCAAACACATTCATTGCACCACCCAGAAACTCCAGGGAGAATACTCACAGGCTTCAGATCATTCCCTCAGTTCAACACGGCACCTTGAAAGGCAATTTTCCTGCTTTCACTGAATCCTCAAGATTCCATTGTTAGTGGTAGGGGGTTTTATCTTGAGAGTTTTAGCATGTTATTTACATGGCTGAACTGCCAGTCTTCTCTCCAGACTGAAGGCTATTGGAGAAAAGTTTTTTTCTTTTTTGTTGACTCACCTTTTGCCCCTGTTTAGTTTCTGGGAGCTTAGGGCAATGTCAGGACCCTACAGAGCCACACCATAGCCTTGATTCACCTCTTGGCCACCACTTCTTGAAGTTTATAGATGTTTGGGTTGTTGCCAATGAATTTTTTTGCTGGTATTGTCATTATTTATTAATTTTGTATTATTTTATTGCATATTGAGGGAGAGAGACTGTATGTCTGGCATCTTTTTTACCATCTTTCCCTTGAAGCTCTGACATACTTTATTTCTATATAGTCATATATATTGATTGCTTCCTTTGGGATTTTGAAGACTTAATACAGACACACCTTGCCTTATTGCCCTTCACTTTATTGCACTTCGAAGATATTGCATTTTGTACAAATTGAAGCTTTGTTTCAACCCTGCCTCATGCAAGTCTATTGGTGTCCTTTTTCCAACAACATGTTCTCACCTCATGTCTCTGTGTCACATTTTGGTAGTTTTTGCAATATTTCAAACTCTGTAATTATTACTATGTCTGTTATGGTTATGTGTGCTTAGTGATCTTTGATGTTACTATTGTAATTATTTTGGTGCACAATGAACTACATCCATATAAGATGGTGAGCTTAATTGATAAATGTGTGTGTTTTGACTGCTCCACTGACGGGACATTTCCCCCATCTCTCTCCATCTCCTCAGGCCTTCTTTTTTCCTGAGACATGACAATATTGAAATTAGACCAATTAATAACCCTACAAGGGGCTCTGAGTGTTCATGTGAAAGGAAGAGTCTCACATCTCTCACTTTAGATCAAAAGCTAGAAATGGTTAAGCTTAGTGAGGAAGGCATGCTAAAAGTTGTGATGGGCTGAAAGCTAGGCATCTTGTGCCAAACAGCCAAATAGTGAATGCAAAGGAAAAGTTCTTGAAGGAAATTAAAAGTGCTACTCCAGTGAACACATGAATGATAAGAAAACAAAACAGCCTTGTCTTAGTTATCTAGTGCTGCTATAACAGAAATGCCGCAAGTGGATGGCTTTAACAATCAGGAGTTTATTCTCTCGCAGTCTAATAAGCTAGAAGTCTAAATTCAGGGTGACAGCTCCAGGGGAAGGCTTTCTCTGTTTGTCGGCTCTGGGGGAAGGTCCTTGTAATCAATCTTCCACTTGTTGAGGAGCTTGTCAGCACGGGAACCCCAGGTCCAAAGGACACACTATTCTCCTAGCTCTTGTTTCTTGGTGGTATAAGGTCCCACTGTCTCTGTGCTCACTTCTCCTTTTTATATCTCAAAAGTGATTGGCTTAAGGAGGTAGAGCCAACTTGGCACTATAGACAGAAGGACTACGCCTACCCTCCCCAGCAAAGACCAGAAAAACTAATTTGAAACAGAGACAAACGTCAATCATGGAACCCTAAACGTCAAATAAGAGATAAATAATTCAGCCAAACACTGAATGGAATAAGAAACTGACAGAGAACAGGGAGCGAGGAGAGATATGGAGTTAAGGTCCCCTATCAGCTAACATGGCACCGGTTTGCCATCTTTGACTCCTCAGCCACTGAGAACGGAGGACAAGGAGTACTGGAAGATAGCTTCAAGGAGCTCCCAGCAGGACACAAGCACCCAGTAACCAGCAATACACATTTTTCTACCAACCATCCTTCTTCCCCCTGCTCAGCATCTGCTGCTTCCCCATGGGCCGTGATCACTTGGCTGGGGAGGCACGAGCTCCTTGCCTCTTGGATTCACCCTGCCTACACTGGCTAGCTCCTTTGGTGCCTTTTTTTGTTGCTTTTTTGGGCTTCTTTGGTTTCTTCTTTCTCTATCAGCTCCTTCCCTTCCTTTCTCTTGAACATCTGTCTCTGTGTTTTTCATTTCTTCCTTTCTCATCTCTCTCTACTTTCCTTCTTTTCCTGTCTCCTGAATACCTGGTGTGGTGTGCCACCTCCGCCCCTTCTAGATGGGCTGTTCAGAGCCGTGTGGCTTTGGAGCCACTTGCCTGGTCTGCACAACCACACCTGTGGGCTCCCCTGGGAATTTTTTTTTGCTTTGCTTGATTACTTGTCTCTCTCTACCATCCTTCCCTTCTTTTCTTCTGAACACCTGTGGCATGTACTGTCTTCTAGACAGGCTGTACAGTGCCACGTGGCTAGGGAGCCACTTCCCCGGTCTGTGCCACCACCTCAGTGGGCTCCCTTGGGGCATTTTTTTTTCTGTCTTCTTTTCTCTCCTTGATTTCTTGTCTCCCTCTACCTTCCTCCCTTACCCTTCTCCTGAACACCTGGCCCTGTGTGCCATCTCTGCTCCTTCTTGATGGCCTATGCAGTGCCACTCAGCTGGGGACCCACTTCTGATGAGCTCCTTGGGATATTTGTTTTCCATCTTTCTCTTTTTTTTTCCCGCTTCAGTTTCTTATCTCTCTATACTTCCCTTCCTTTCCTCTTCCCAACCATCTGGGATTTTTTTCTTTTTCTTCTTGGTTTCCTATCTCTATGTTCATTCTATTCCCTTCTCCCAACCACGTAGCCATGTATGCCTTTCTCTCTCCCTTAAAAAAAATCTAGTTTCTTATCTCTCTCTCCCTTCCTTCCTTTCCTTTCTCTCACTCACCTAGCTGCATGTGCTGTATCTGCCGCTTTTTGATGGGCTGGGCGCCACCACCTGGCTAGAAAACCACAGGAATGTGGCTTCACCCAGGTCTGCATTACTCTGACAGCAGACTCCCTCAGCACTATTTTTTTGGCCTGTGCTTCTCTCTCCCTTTTCTCTTCTTTCCCACACCCACATAGCTCCAGGCATCACAACTTCCTCCAACCCTTCTGCCTATCTGCAAAGTGTGCTAAACATCACACCCTTGAGTGGCACGGGCAGTCTACCAGAACTTGCCCTGCACTGAACACTGTCTCTGCCCTGTTGCCCACAGTGCATACTGCAAAGGACCCATCCCAGCCCTTCCCCTTCCACTAGACCAGCCCTGCTGCACAATAGCTGAGTGACTGGCCATGCCCATTGGACAAGGTGGTGAGAAGTATCATGCCCACACACAAGCAAACAAAGAACTCCCAGTTCTTCTGCTCAGACATAACCAAATAAAACAAAAAAGCAGGACAAACAAATCTACAATCAATAAACAAAGAAAATAACTACCAAATGTCCTGAAGATAGCAGACAATATCAAAATACAGGACAGGATGGTTCCAGTAGGGGTCCAAAATAAAACACTAGATGACTTTTGTAGTTGAAAAGGCACTGGAACTACATGACAGGTAGTGCAAATCTCTAATATTCAGAGCTATCTGAGAGTTGAAGGAAGAAGCTGACAAAAATGAGGTAAAAATAGACAAAATCATGGAAAACACAGACAAAATCAAGGAAAAGACAGGCAAAACAATGGAAGAATTCATGAAAATAATACAGGAACAAAATATCAGAATAAATTCTCAAATAGAAATCATACTAAAACAGCAATCAGAAATCCAAAGGATAAACAATAAGATTTAAAAAATGGACAGTGTCACAGAAGGTTTGAGGAGCAGGTTTGAAACAATGGAAGACAGGATCAGGGAAATTAAAGACAAATACTTGGATAATGCTTTCAGGAAGAATCAGAGAGAGGAAAAAAATAAAAATGAAGAAACCCTGAGAATGATGTGGAATGCAATCATAAGTAAAAACTTGCAAATGTTCAGAGTTCCAGAATAGGGGGAGAAAACAGGAAACACAGAGAGGATCATTGAAGAACTGTTGTGGGAAAACTTCCCTAATATAGAAAAGATGAAAGCCTACCATCCAAGAAGCTCATTGAACACCATATAGGATAGACTCCAAAAGAAGATCACCAAGGCAAATCATAATCACACTTGCTAAAGCCAAAGATAAAGAAAGAATCCTGAAAGCAGGTCAAGAAAAAAAAAAAGTTGCATACAGAGGGGAAATATTAAGACTAAGTACTGATTACTTGGCAGAAGCTATGCTGGCAAGAAGGCAAGGGGATGACATATATAAAACCTTGAAAGAAGAAAATAGCCATCCAAGAATAATATATCCTGCAAAACTCTCACTCAAATATGATTGTGAAATTAGAACATTTCCAGATAAACAGAAATTAAGGCAGTATGTAAACCAAACCAAACTTACAAGAATTATTAAAAGGAGTCCTTTGGCTTGAGAACAAACAACATCATTGATTCTAGGAAACAAGACCACATCAACCAGATACTAACCTAGGAATGAACTCTCACGGATTAATCAAAACTAAAAGATTTACAACAGGGAATCAGAGAGGATAATCTGTAAATGACAATGTCTTAACCACAAGTGGATGGCTTTAACAAAGAGAAATTTATTTTCTCACAGTCTGGTAGGCTAGAAGTCCAAATTCAGGGTGTCAGCTCCAGGGGAAGGCTTTCTCTGTCAGCTCTGGAGGAAGGTTCTTGTCCTCAATCTTCTCATGCTCAAGGAGCTTCTCAGGTGCAGGAACACCAGGTCCAAAGGAAGCACTCCACTCCCGGTGCTTCTTTTGTGGTGGTATGAGGTTCCCCTGTCTCTCTGCTTGCTTCTGTCTTTTATATCTCAAGGGATTGCCTCAAGACACAATCCAATCCTGTAGGTTGAGCCCTACTTCACTAACACAACTGCTGCCCATCCTCCCTCATTAACGTCATAGAGGCAGGATTTACAACATATAGGAAAATCACACAATACTGGGAATCATGGCTCGGCCCAATTGATACACACATTTTTGGGGGGACATAATCCATAACAGACAAAAACATCAGAACAATAAAAGAGGGAATAAACAGGGTAGATAGAGAACTTTCAAATGGAGAGGAAGGCAAGGTGATACCAAGTAATAAAAGACTGTTTCAAACTTAGGAAGATAAGGGTAAATTTCAAGGTAACCACAAAGAAAGTTAACAAACTTACTCATCCTACTCATCAAAATAAAGAACATAAAGTCTCAGTAAACACAAAATCTACAAAAACGAAACACCCACCAAAAAATCCATAAACAAAAGGAAATCAGCACAGAAGAGTAAGTGGAACAAAGAAAGTGTCACATGAAAAAAAAAAGCACTACAAAATGACAGCAATAAACTCACACTGTCAATAATTACACTAAATGTAAATGGCCTACACGTACCCAAGAAGAGACAGAGAGTGACAGAATAGATTAAAAAACAAAAAACCAGAATCCATCAATCTGCTGCCTACAAGAGACACACCTTACAAACAAAGACATAAATTTATTAAAAATGAAAGGATGAAAAATATATCAAGCAAACAGCTACTAAAAAAGAGCAGGAGTGGCAATACTAATCTCAGATAAAATAGACTCTAAAACAAAACCCACCATAAAAGACAAAGAAGGGCACTACATAAAGATTAAAGGGACGACCCCATCATGAAGACATAACCATAATAAACATCTACGCACCCAATGACAGGACTCCAAAATACACAAAACAAACTCTAACAGCACTGAAAAGACAAACTGATAGTTCCACAATAACAGTACGAGACTTCAACACACCACCCTTGGCAAAGGACAGAACATCAAGAAAGAAACTCAACAAAGATACAGAAGATCTAAAGGCCATAATCAACCAACTTGACCTCATAGACATATATAGAGCACTCCACCCAACAGGAGCAAAGTACACATTCTTTTCCAGTGCACATGGAATACTGTCAGAATAGACCAAATCGTAGGCCACAAAGCAACCATCAACAAAATCCAAAACATTGAAATAACACAAAGTATCTTCTCTGATCACAATGTCATAAAGGTAGAAATTTTGAAAAAAAATCAAATGCATGGGAACTGAATAACACCCTGCTTAAAAACCACTGGGTAGTAGGAGAAATCAAAAGTGGAATAAAAAAATTCGTAGAATCAAACAAGAATGAAAACACATCATACCAAAACCACTGGGACACAGCAAAGGCAGTGTTCACAGATCAATTTATAAGCAATAGATGCACACATCAAAAAAGAAGAAAGGGACAAAATCAAAACATTAGCTACACAACTTGAGCAAACAGGAAGAGAACAGCAAAAGAGTCCCACAGCCACCAGAAGAAAGGAAATAATAAAGATCAGAGCAGAAATAAATGAAATAGAGAATAGAAAAACAATAGAAAATATCAACAAAACCAAAAGATTCTTTGAAAGAATCAACAAAATCGACAAACCACTGGCCAAAGTGACAAAAGAGGAACAGGAGAGGAAGCAAATAGCCCAAATAAGAAATGAAATGGGGGACATTGCAACAGACCCAACTGAAATAAAAAGGATCATAACAGAGTATTATGAAAAACTATGAAAAACAAATTTGAAAACCTAGAGGAAATGGACAAATTTCTTGAAACACACTACAGGGAAATCCAACACCTCTACAACAAAAGGACAAATAATCCAATTAAAAAGTGGGCAAAGGAAATGAACAGACACTTCATCAAATAAGACATTCAGCAGCTAACAGACATATGAGGAAATGTTCAAGATCACTAGCCATTAGAGAAACGCAGATCAAAACCATAATGAGATACCATCTCACTCTAGCATTACTGGCATGAATCCAAAAAACAGAAAATTACAAATGTTGGAGTGGCTGCAGCCAGAATGGAACTTGTACGCACTGCTCGTGGGAATGCAAAATGGTACAATCATTTTGGAAAACGATATGGCCTTCCTTAAAAAGCTAGAACTAGAAATACCATATGATCCCACAATCCCACTCCTAGGAATATATCCTAGAGAAATAAGAGCTGTCACATGAATAGACTTATGCATACCCAGGTTCACTGCAACATTATTCACAATAGCAAAAAAATGGAAACAACCTACATGCCTATCAACAAATGAATGCATAAACAAACTATGGTACATACACACAATGGAGTACTATACAATGATAAAGAGCAATGATGAATCTGGTGAAACATCTCACAACACGAATGAATCTGGAGGGCATTATTCTGAGTGAAATAAGTCAATAACAAAAGGACAAATATTGTATGAGACCACTACTGTAAAAACTCATAAAAAGGTTTACACACAAAAAGAAAAAATATTTGATGGTTATGAGGTAGGGGAGACATGGGGATGGAAAAACACTAAATAGACAATAGGTAAGTGGTAACTTTGGTGTAGGGTAAGACGGTACACACTACTGGGAAAGCCAGCACAGCTTGTCCAAAGCAAAGTCATGTACACTCCATAGACATATCCAAACTCCCTGAGGGACTGAATTACTGGACTGAGGGCCATGGGGACCATGGTCTCGGAGAACATCTAGCTCAATTGGCATAACATAGTTTATAAAGCAAATGTTCTATATTATACTTTGGTGAGTAGCGTCTAGGATCTTGAAAGCTTGTGAGAGGCCGTCTAAGATACTCCACTGGTCTCACCACATCTGGAGTAAGGGAAGATGAAGAAAACCAAAGACATAAAGGAAAGATTAGTCCCAAGGACTAATGGACCACAACTACCACAGCCTCCACCAGACTGAGTCCAGCACAACTAGATGGTGCCCAGCTATCACTGTTGATTGCTCTGATAGGGATCACAGTACAGGTTCCTGCGCAGAGCTGGAGAACAATGTAGAACAAAATTCTAACTCACAAAAAAGACCACTAGCCGAGATTATTGCCCCCGGACACCCTTTTAGTTTGGTAATGAATTCACTCCCAAGGTTCACCCTTCAGCCAAAGATTAGACAGGCCCACTAAACAAAGTGAGATTAAAGGGGCACACCAGCCCAGGGGCAAGGACTAGAAAGCAGGAAGGGACAAGAAAGCTGGTAATAGGGTACCCCAGGTTGGGAAGAGGAGAGTGTTGATATGTCTCGGGGTTGGTAACCAATGTAAAAAAAAAATATGTGTGGTAACTGTTTAATGAGAAGCTAGTTTGTTCTGGTAACCTTCATCTAAAGTACAATAATAATAATAATGAAAGTGATTGGCTTAAGACACAACCTAATCTTGTAGATTGAGTCCTGCCTCATTAACATAGCTGCCTCTAATCCCACCTCATGAACATCATAGAGTTAGGATTTACAACACACAGGAAAATAACATCCGATGACAAAATGGTAGGCAAGCACACAATATTGGGAATGATGACTTTTCCAAGTGGACACAAATTTTGAGGGGACACAATTTAATGCATAACAAGCCTTATTGCTGATACGGAGAAAGTTTTAATGGTCTGGATAGAAGATCAAACCAGCCACAACATTCTTTTAAGCCAAAGCCTAATTCAGAGGAAGGCTGTATTCAGTTCTCTGAAGATTGAGACAGGTGAGGAAGCTGCAGAAGAAAAGTTTGAAGCTAGCAATGGTGGATTCATGAGGTTTAAGGAAAGAAGTGCTTCCATAAGATAAAGGTGCAAGGTGAAGCTGCAAGTGCTGACGTAGAAGCTGCAGCAAGTTACCCAGAAGATCGAGCTAAGATAGTTGATGAAGGTTGCCACACTGAACAACAGCCTCATACTGGAAGAAGATGCAATCTAGGATTTTCATAGCCAGATAGGAGAAGCCAATGGCTAGCTTCAAAGCTTCAGAGGACAGGCTGACTCTTTTCTTGGGGGCTAATGCAGCTGACGACTTTAAGCTGAAGCCAATACTCATCTACCATTCCGAAAATCCTAGTGTCCTTAAGAATTATGCTAAAAGTACTCTGCCTGTACTGTATAAATGGAACAACAAAGCCTGGAAGACAGCATGCATGTTTACAAGACGGTTTACCGAATATTTTAAGCCCACTGTTGAGACCTACTGCTCAGAAAAAAAGATTCATTTCAAAATATTACTGATCATCGACAATGCACCTGGTCTCCCAAGAACTCTGATGGAGATGTACAAGGAGATTAATGTTATTTTCATTCCTGCTAACACAACATTCATTCTGCAGCCCATGGATCAAAGAGTAATTTTGACTTTCAAGTCTTATTATTTACAAAATACATTTTGTGAGGCTATAGCTGCCATGAAGCTCTGGTGATGCAGTGGTTAAGATCTCAGCTGCTAACCAAAAGGTCAGCAGTTTGAATCCACCAGCTGCTCCTTGGAAACCTTATAGGGCAGTTCTGCTCTGTCCTGTAGGGTTGCTATGAGTCAAAATTGACTCGACAGCAATGGGTTTTTTTCTTGTTTTTTTATAGCTGCCATAGATAGTGATTCCTCTGATGGATCTGGGCAAAGTAAATTCAAAGCCTTCTGGAAATGATTCACCATTTCAAGTGCCATTAAGAACATTCATAATTCATGGGAGGAGGTCAAAATATCAACATTAACAGGACTTTGGAAGAAGTTGATTCCAACCCTCATGAATGCTATGAAGGATTCAACACTTCAGTGGAGGAAGTAACTCTAGATGTGGTAGAAATAGCAAGAGAACTAGAATTAGAAGTGGACCCTGAAGATGTGACTGAATTGCTGCAACGTCTTGGTAAAACTTTAATGGATGAGGAGTTGCTTCTTGTGGATGAGCAAAGAAAGTTGTTTCTTGAGATGGAATCTTCTCCTGGTGAAGATGCTGTGAACATCATTGATTATGACAACAAAGAACTTAGAATATTACATAAACTTAGTTGATAAAGCAGTGGCAGGGTTTGAGAGGATTGACTCCAATCTTGAAAAAAGTTCTACTGTGGGTAAAATGTTAAGAAACAGGATTGCATGCTACAGAGAAATCTTTTGTGAAAGGAAGAGTCAATCGATGTGGTAACCTTCATAGTTGTCTTATTTTAAGAAATTGCCACAGCCACCCTAACCTTCAGCAAACACCACCCTGATCATTCAGCAGCCATCAACACTGAGCCAAGATCTCCCACCAGCAAAAAGATCACACTTGCTGAAGGCTCAGATAGTGGTTAGTATTTTTTAGCAATAAAACATTTTTTAACTAAGGTATATACTTTTTTTAGACATAATGCTATTGCACACTTAATAGACTATAAAAAAAAAAGACTATAGTATAGTATAAACATAACTTTTACAGACACAAGGAAACCAAAAAATTCATGTGACTTGCTTTATTGCGATAATCATTTTATTGGGGTGGTCTGGAACTGAACCTGCAATATTTCTGAGATATGCCTGTGTAAGACATTTTTTCAAATGTGCTTTTCTAGAAAACTTAGGAAGGCCTCTTTTTAATTCTTTGGTTCTGAGAATTCCCCAGACTCAGTAAAGAATGGTGATTAGATAAAAATAGAAAATAAAACCTACAAAATAGCAACAGCTAAGAACAATATTAAACAACAAAAACACCCTATAACTTTTGTTGAATCCCAATACTGAGCCCAGTGGTCCAGTGTCAATTATTTCTTTCAGATATTATTTAGTTTGAGATGGGTAACGGCTTCATTTTTCAGACAAGTAAAATGAGACCCAGAGACTTTACGTCACCTGCTCAATGTCACACAGATAATGAACATGAGTCATGCTTTAAATGCCAGCCTATGTTGCTTCATACCTGTGGTTTCCTCCTGGCATTCCTCCAAGAAGATTCCTGGAAGAATCCTGTGCTATTTAGTTGAAGGGAGTTTAGAAGGGAGCTGAGACGGCAGCTTCATGAGACAAAAAGAGGACAGAGGAACAGTTAAATAAAACTCAGTCTGATAGTAAAATATATCCCATTTGTGATAGTTCCCCAAGGGACAGACTCCCCTCAAAAATTTGAAAAATTTTAAAGCCTGGCCATCTTTTAGTGTGGGCTTCCAGAGGAAGACCCAACAGGATTATAGGGAGGAGTGACTTAGGAATGTTTACACCAGTTGTAGGAAACTGTATCAATCAACTGTTGCAGTGTACCACAGCACCCCCAAACTTAGTGCCTTCAATAAACAATCATGCACCTGTGAACCATTTGGGGGTAGCCTAATCTAGACAAAATTCTGCTGGACTTGACTTCAGGTTGCAGGTTGGGTCCAGGCCTGTTCTAGGTATCTTTCATCCTCCTTGCATCAACGGACTGCCTGGGGCTGGCTCTTATCATGGTAGTACTGGAAGTACAAAAAAGCAAACCAAAGCAAACAGGCACTTTTTTTTGCATCATGTTTGCTATCATCTCTTGGCCAAAGCAAATCTCATGGCTGAGCTCAAGGTCAAGATCCTTCAGTGTGAGGAACTGCAAAGTCACTTGGCAAAGGGCAGGAATGCAAGGAGGGATGACTAACTGGGACTAAGAATTTAATCTACCACAGGGGCTAGGAAGATTTCCTTTTGAAGGAGACAAGAAAAGCAGCAAAAAAAAATCCTCAGAACTTAGATTGAGAAGGTTCTATCTTGTTTGGGCAGGTTATCCCTAGAAAAACAAAGCGCAGGCTCTGTGAGCATCTCACACTACCTCCAGATGAGACCTGAAGTTGAGTGATGAGGACAGAAATGTAACCTTGAATAAAAGTTAGAAATGACCCATTATTCTGGGGTCTTATATTGCCTTATACACTAGATTGCTAGGCTGCAAGCTATATCCCTAGGCTTGGCATATAGTAGATGTCTCACAGCTCCTTATTGAATGAATGAATAAATAAATGAATGAATGAAATATAGGGGCTATGTTTGAGGGAAAATTTATTGTTTTATTCTGTGACTTGCATAAAAAATCTGAGTAATCGGTCAATAACTCTTTGAACTGAACCAGAATCCAGAATAAAATGGGTTCAAAATGTGACTTCACTCTTCTGTCAAAGTCTTCATAATTTCCTGATCATTAATCAATGATTAATACAGGAAAAAATGCCTGGGGAAGGTGGGGCCTCACATTGATCCAGAGAACAGTTAAAATGAGTGCTTATTGGGAGGGAATAGACACCAACCACTTTTCCAGATTGAAGAACGAAACATCCAATGACTTCCCTTCATAAACCAGAAGGCAGCCTCCAGCTGGCTGCTGGAGAGATACTGAAATTGGAAGCAATGGAAGCTAAGCAGACCCACTCTCTTGCAGGTCTGTGGGAGGCCTGGGTGCTATGATTTGTAATTACCTCCCAACTGAGCCTTTGTTTAGTGACATAGCTGGAGGAGCTGAAGCTACTGTAGCATTTCCTGTATTAATTTGAAATTGCTTCAAACCATATTTTATGGATGTAAAGACATAATGCTGGCAAAATAAACATTTAAGCACTAAGAGTTTTTCTGGTATAGGGTGGTGGTGAAATGGGGAGGAGTTAAAAAAAAAACTGCTTCTCACTCACACTTTCAAATACCATTGGTGGTGATGTATCTTGGCATACCTTTTTGGAGACCAAATGAATAATTACTATCAAAATTTTAAATGCACATGACCTTTTGCACCAACAGGGATCTTCTCATAAGGACCCATGGGATATTAAGGTATATCTCAAGAATAAAGAGAACTTATTTTTTTTTTAATAACAAGAATAAAGAGAACTTATAACAGTGTTTTTAAAGCTTGGGAGGTAGATGTTGGGGTTGGTGAGCTAATTAGATTTATATTTATATTTTGAAAAGCTACCAATTGAGAGAGAATTGCAAAGGTTTAGGTGAGAGAAGATGGTAGCTTGAATTAGAGTGGTGGTGATAGTGGTGTAGAGAACGGGTGGATTTAAGTGAGTTTAGGAAACAAATTCCCCAGGACTTGGTGAATGATTGGTTTTGGGGAGATGTTGAGGGAGGAAAGAGTGCCAAGGAAGATAGCTTGCTTTTTATCTGGATGAATGGTGATTCTCTCCACTCAGATAGGTTTGCTTTTGGAATATGCAATTATTAGTATGAATAAGGTAGATCTACCTTTCAAATTTTAGTTATCTAGTGCTGCTATAATAGAAATAAGACAAGTGGATGGCTTTAACAAAGAGAAGTTAATTTTCTCGGAGTAAAGTAGGCTAAAATCCAAATTCAGGGTGTCATCTTCAGGGGAAGGCTTTCTCCCTCTGTCGATCTTCTCATCAATCTTCCCCCAGACTAGGAGCTTTTCTGCACAGCAACCCCATGTCCAAAGGATGAGCTCTGCTCCTGGAACTGCTTTCTTGGTGGTATGAGGTCCCCAACACTCTGCTTTCTTCCCTTTCCTTTTTATCTCTTTAGAGATAAAAGGTGGTGCAGACCACACCCCAGGGAAACTCCTTTTACATTGGATCAGGAATGTGACCTGGGTAAGGGTGTTACAATCCCACCCTAATCCAAATTTTAACATAAAATTACAATCACAGAATGAAGGACAACCACACAATACTGGGAATCATGGCCCAGCCAACTTGGTACATATTTTTTGGGGTACACAATTTAATCCATGATAGTCCATAACATATTTCTGAGTGAGAGAATTGGGTTATAGCATAGTAGAAATAATATTTTATAATTTATGTTAACATCTATCTGTCTATATCTATCATCTATCTATCTATATCTATAATCTATTTATCTTTTTACATACTCTGAAGAGATTTGTAAATATAGAAACTGAGTTAATAAGAATGATCATCTCTGGGGTATGGGTGGAATTACATGGGACTTTCACTTTCTCCTTGTGTGTTGCTATGATGCTGGAAGCTACGACACCAGTATTTCAAATACCAGCAAGGTCACCCATGGTGGACAGGTTTCAGCAGAGCTTCTAGACTATGAAAGACTAGGAGGAAGGACCTGGAGATCTACTTTACAAAAAAAAAAAATTAGCCAGTGAAAATCTTATAAATAACAGCAGAACATTTTCTGAAATAGTGCTGGAAGATGAGTCCTTCAGGTTAGAAGTCACCCAAACTATGACTGGAGAAGAGTTTCTCCTCAAAGTAGAGTTGACCTTAATGATGTGGATGGAGTAAAGCTTTTGGAACCTTCATTTGCTGATGTGGCATGACTCAAAATAAGAATAAGCAGCTGCAAATATCCATTAAAAATCAGAACATGGAATGTATGAAGTATAACTTTAGGAAAATTGAAAATCATCAAAATTGAAATAGAACGCATAAAGATTGATATCCTAGGCATTGGTGAGCTGAAATGGACTGGAATGGGCCTTTTTGATTCTGACAATCATATGGTCTACTATGCCAGGAATGACAACTTGAAGAGGAATGACATAGCATTCATTGTTGAAAAGAACATTTCAAGATCTACTCTGAAATACAATGCTGCCAGTGATAGGTTAATAACCATACACCTACAAGGAAGACCAGTTAATACAACTATTATTCAAATTTATGTACCAACCAGTAATGCCAAAGATGAAGAAATTGAAGGTTTTTCCCACCTTCTAAAGTCTGAAATTGAACAAACATGCAGTCAAGACACGTTGATAATTACTGGTGACTGGAATGCAAAAGTTGGAAACAAAGAAGAAGGAACAGTAGTTGGAAGATAGTGATTGCCTTAGTGATAGAAATGACTCCAGAGACTGCATGATAGAATTTTGCAAGACCGATGACCTATTCACTGGAAATACCTTTTGCCAAAAACATAAATGGCGACTATACACACAGACCTAGCCAGATGGCATACACAGGAATCAAATCGACTACATCTGTGGAAAGAAAGGAGGGAGAAAATATCATTAGTCAAAACAAGGTCAGAGGCCAATTACGGAACAGACCATCAATTGCTCATATGCAAGTTAAAGCTGAAGAAAATTAAAACAAGTCCACGAGCACCAAAGTATAACCTTGTATATATCCCGCCTGAATTTAGAGACCATCTTAAGAATAGATTTGAAATACTGAACACAACGGCTGAAGATCAGACCAGATACATGAAGGAAGCAAAAGGTCATTAAGAAAAACAGGAAACAAAGAAAAAATCAAAATGGATGTCAGAAGAGACTCTGAAACTTGCTCTTGAACGTAGAGTAGCTAAAGCAAAGGGAAGAAATAATGAAGTAAAAAACTGAACAGAAGATTTCAAAGGGAGGCTAGAGAAGACAAAGTAAAGTATTATAACAAAAAGTGTAAAGAACTGGAGTTAGAAAACCAAATGGGAGGAACACGCTCTGCATTTCTCAAGCTGAAAGAACTGAAGAAAAAATTCAAGCCTTGAGTTACAATACTGAAGAATTCTATGGGCACAATATTGAATGACACAGGGAGTATCAAAAGAAGATGGAAGAAATACGCAGTCACTGTACCAAAAAGAATTTTTCAACGTACAACCATCTCAGGAGGTAGACCAATGAAGGAAAGTAACGAAAGAAGTCCAAGCTGCACTGAAGGCATTGGTGAAAAACAAGACTACAGGAATTGACAGACTACCAATTGAGATGTTTCAACAAACTACGCAACACTGAAAGCTCTTACTCGTCTATGCCAAGAAATTTGGAAGACAGCTACCTGAGCAACAGACTGGAAGAGATATATATACCTGCTCATTCCAAAGAAACGTGATCCAATGGAATGTAGAAATTATTGACAATATCATTAATGTCACACACAAATAAAATTTTTCTGGAGATAATTCAAAATGTTTGCAGCAGCACATCAAGAGGGATCAAGCTGTACATCAAGCTGGCATTCAGTATCATTGCTGGTGTCAGATGATCTTGGCTAAAAGTAGAGAACGCCAGAAAGATTACGTGTGTTTTGATGACTACAGAAAGTCATTTGACTGTGTGAATCATAACAAATTATGGATAACATTGCAAAGGATGGGAATTCCAGAACATTTAATTGTGTTCAAGTGTACATAGACCAAGAGGCAGTTGTTCAAACAGAACAAGGGGATACTGCATAGTTTAAAATCAGAAAAGGTGTCTGTCAGGGTCGTATCCTTTCATCACACTTATTCAATCTGCGTGCTGAGCAAATAATGTGAGAAGCTCAACTATATGAAGAAGAACAGGGCATCAGGATTGGAGGAAGACTCATTCACAACCTGTGACATGGAGATGATACAACTTTGCTTGCTGAAAGAGAAGAGGACTGGAAGCACTTACTGATGAATCCTTCGGTATGGATTGCACCTCAACATAAAGAAAACAAAAATTCTCACAACTGGGCCAATAAGCAGCATCATGATAAATGGAGAAAATGTTGAAGTTTGTCAAGAATTTCATTTTACTTGGATCCACTATCAATGCCCATGGAAGCAGCAGTCAAGAAATCACATGATGTATTGCATTGGGCAAATTTGTTACAAAAGACCTCTTCAAATTGTTAAAAAGCAAAGATGTCACTTTGAGGACTAAGGTGCACCTGAGTCAAGCTATGGTATTTTCAACTGCCTAGCAAAAGCTAGACAATGAATAAGGAAGACTGAAGAAGTATTCACGCATTTGAATCATGGTGTTGGCAAAGAGTATGGAATCTACCTTGGAGTGCCTGAGGAATAAACAAATCTGTCTTGGAAGAAATACAACCAGAATGCTCCTTAGAAGGGAGAATGTGGAGACTTCTTCTCATGCACTTTGGACAAGTTGTCAGGAGGGACCAGTCCCTGTAGAAGGACATCATGCTTGGTAAACTAGAGGGTCAGTGAAAAAGAGACCTCAATAAGATGGATTGACACAATTTCAAGAATGTGCTCAAACACAGCAATGATTGTGAGGATGGTGTAGGACCGGGCAGCATTTTGTTCTGTTATACATAGTGTTGCTATGAGTAGGAACCAACTTGACAGCACCTAGCATCAACAATATTCACTTTCTCCTTAACGCACTTTTATGTTCTTTAATGTTTCTCCAGCAAAAATGTTATAGTTTGATAATAATCACATAGCTGACCACAAGAAAGGTCAAAAAGACTGAGGGTTGGGTCTTTAAAGGTCAGTACTTCTAGGTACCTCCAGTCCCAGCTTAAAACCTGGTGTACATGGAGGAGCCAGCGATAGGAAGGACATCTTTGGAAGAAATTATTGAGGTAAGAGTGTGGTAAGAGCTGTGTGGATGTTGTATTGTAGTCAGTCTGCAGGGTGGCAGAGTTAGGAGGGAAGAAGGAGGATGGCCATGTATCCTTGCTCAAGGAATGCTCACAAAAAGGGAGTAAAACCTGAGCAGGCAGAAATAGAAACTTGAAAGTTTTCCTGTGGTTTATTTTCCTAGTCTATAAATTTTTTTTTTTTTTTTAATGAAGTTCTATCCATCTCTACATGGAGCCACAACCACAGCAACATTCATGCCATCAGTAAGACTGATGCTTGTCAAGGATGCCTGCAGTCAGCCCAAATATGAGACGATTTAATCCTCTAATTACAGATGACTCCAGTAGCAACACTCCCTCTGAGCTCCCAGCCAGGATCACAAGAGACACAACCCTGGCTCTTATAGTTAAATCCTCCGATTACCCCGCACAGGGAAAAGGTGAGATCTGAAGAGTTCTTTATTGGAGGTACCCATGAACACTGGCTTTCTGAATCCCGGCTTCACAGGCTTCATGTGGTACCCATCAGCTCAGTCTTCTCATCACTGCACAACCCAGGCCATGCTGCTCAACTTGCCAACTAATTTGGACAATGAGCCACAATTAATAATACTGTGATTTTCATTTCTGAATATTTGATGCAGCATTTTATAGCACTGATGGGTTTGAATCCAGATCCACTACTTACCAACTGTTTGACTTGGAAAAATTTCTCTGTGTGCCTCTTTTTAATCATCTGCAAAATGATAATATTACTAATACCTGTCTCATCTGATTGCCTTGAAGGTTAAAGAGTTACACATGAGACTCTTAGGGCAGTGCCTGAAAAGAGTAAGCACACAATAAATGCTATAACTTTTATTTGTTATATTCTGGCTGATATTAAGCAGTGGTTGGTGTGAAATTAATTTACACTGAAGATGTCTCTGTTGTCAGTATTTAGGCATACAGTGGGGATCTTCCAAGAGTTTGGAAATGAGGAAAAAAAAAAGGTTTTCTTTGAGAATGAAAGAAAAAGATAAATATATAATGGACCACACTAAAATCACCTCAAATGGCTCCCAGGCAAGCAGGGCTCAACTGTAACCATCCATTCATATAACAAATGATTTCTGAATGCTAGATGTAAATTGGAACTTCATGCTTGCCTTCATGGAGCTTACCAAACGCTGGGGGAAACAATCTGTAAAAATTAGTAAATGAATGAACACATATATTATAATAAATTGATTTAAGGTGTTTTAAAGAAAACAAGGCACTGTTAGAAAGGGGCTTAAATGTATTAATTGTATGACTATACCCTATATTATTTGTCTGTTCTACTGTTGATGGATATTATGGTTGTTTCTGAAGTTTTGGGTGATTATGAACAATGTTGCCATTAACATTCTTATATGCATGTTCTGGTGCCCAGAAAGTCAGTTTTGATAAGCTTTATCTGTCTAGCAATTTGCCCATTCAGTACCAAGATCAGGGCAGTGGAAGCAGTGCACCCTGGGTGCATGCAATAAGCGAGTGCACTGTCTGTGGAGAATTTAAAAACAATAAAATAAAAAATTCCAAACAATACTCTCTCCCCTGCAATCTTGCATTGATTAAGTTCTAAAATACTGCTTTTTGTTGAGTTTTAGTAATATATATGTAAGCTTCAAATTGGCACTTACAAATAATTGGCACTTACAAATGCAAAAATTTGTATTCTGTGTGGTAGTTAATTCAGAGAATTCTCAGTTAAGAGTTGACTCCTGACACACTTGGACTCAGCTACACAACTTTGTTTCAAGAGTAAGTTTGTAATAGTTTGGAATTATTTGAGCCGGGTGTAGGTCATGTCCCCAACCCCTGAGGTGCTGTATGTTCCTATACTTAAATAGATTAGAAATTAATGATAACAGAGTGATTGGAAGGACAAAGAAACAAAACTGGAGTTACATGAATTCTGTCATTTCATGTGACTACTTGGCATTTTTACTTAAAATAATTGACTGTAGAGACTTTTGAAGCTATTAGAATCAATCCCAAATAAACAAAATACATGACAGTATTGCAATTTCTGGAATTTATTGTAAAATAAAATTTTTATGAGTTGTGGCCACACTAAACATTTTAGTTAAGACTTTTCTTAACTACTTGTATATCTGCTATTTTTATATGAAAGATACTTTTCAAACTAATATTAATAAATGATTTTTTTTGTTCAACTCCAAGCAAAGATAGATTGAGAAATCTGGTTATACTGTCTACGAGCTTTAATATGTGAAATCAATTTTGTTGAAATAATTGTTATAAGTTTAGGCTCAAAATGTCTCTGGGTGGCACAAACAGTTAAGCACTTGACTACTAGCCTGTTGGCAGCTCAAACCCACCCAGAGGCATCTTGGAAGATATGTCTGGAGATTTTCTGAAAGGTCTCAGTCTTGAAATCCCTCTGGAATAGTTCTACTCTGCACATATGGGGTCACCATGAGTTGGAGTCGATTCACCGTGAGTTGGAATCAGTGTGCAAAAGATCTCTTTAAAGTTTTAAAAAGCAAAGATGCCACTTTGATGACTACCGTGCACCTATTCCAAGCCATCGTCTTTTCAATTGCTTCATGTGCATGAGAAAGCTGGACAATAAAAAAAAGAGGGCAGAAGAATCGATGTATTCAAGCTGTGGTGTTGGCAATGGATATTGAAATAACAAGAACAAACAAGTCAATTTTAGGAGAAATAAAACCAGAATGCTACTTGGAAGCAAGGATGGTGAGACTTCAGCTCTCTTACTTTGGACATGTTATCAGGAAAGATCAAACACTGGAAAAGGGCATCATGTTTGATAAAGTAGAGGGTCAGCAAAAATGAAGAACTCTTTCAATGAGATAGATTGACACAGTGGCTGCAACAATGGGCTCAAACATAGCAATGATTGTGAGGGTATCACAAGACCAGGCAACACTTCGTTTTTTATACATAAGGTCGCCGTGAGTTGGAACCTACTTGATGGCAACTAACAACCATATTATTGATAATAATGCCTTTTTCATTTTTAATCCTATTAGGCATTATTATTACTATGTCATACAATCAATATACAATTCCCCATATATTGTCACTTGGTTTTTACTTTATACCTTTTTGCACTTTATGCCTTTCATCTGGGATCACTGTTCACAGTATACTACAAAAATTTTTTCAGTGACAGCCTGCTGATGATGAGAGTTTTCAGTAATTTATGTGTCTGCAAGTATCTTTATTTTCTCTCTTCAAAGTTATTTTTGCTGGATATAGAATTATAAGTTACGTTTCTTTTGTTTTTTTTCCCTTCAGGACTTTGAAAAGCTTATTCAATTGTCTTTTAGCTTCCATTGTTTCTGTTAAAAGCCAGTAGTCAAAGTGCCACTCCTCTGAAGATGATTTCTCTATTTTCACTGACTCATTTAAGATTTTCTCTTTAACTTTTGTTTCCTTCAAATTTTCTATGATTTGTCAAGGGGGAGTATTTCTTTTTACTTAGTCTGTTTGGGATTCCTTGGGCTTCTTAAATCTGTGGACTAATGTCTTCAATGAGTTTCAAAAATTCTTAGCCATTTTCTCTTCAAATATTACCTCTGTCCCTTTCTATTTTTTCTTCTCTGCTCACACTCCAATCAAATGAATGTTAGATATTTTCCCTATTTCCTTAACTCTTAATCTGTCTTTTATTTTTTCATTTTCCTTCTCTGTGTGCTGCATTCTGATGATTTCTTTTGATCTCTTCCAATCTGGTTTCTGGTTTCTGCCTTATCTAATATGCTGCCAAATATATCCACTGAGTCTTTACTTTTTAATTATTATATATATATATATTTTTTTACTGTACTTTAGATGAAGGTTTACAGGACAAACTAGTTTCTCATTAAACAGTTAGTACACATATTGTTTTATGACATTGGTTAACAGCCCCATGACATGTCACCACTCTGCCAATTTGGTCCCTCAGGGATTTTGGATGTGTCTATAGGCTACCATGACCGACTTGTATGAGTTGTGCTGGCTTCCCCAGTAGTGTGTACTGTCTTATCTTTCACCAAAGTTACCACTTATCTATTGTTTATTTAGTGTTTTTCCATCCCCACCCCTCCCCTCCCTCGTAACCATCAAATATTGTTTCTTTTTGTGTGTAAACCTTTTCATGAGTTTTCATAGTAGTGGTCTCATACAATATTTGTCCTTTTGTTCTTGACTTATTTCATTCAGCAGAATGTTCTCCAGATTCATCCATGTTGTGATTAGTCTTTACCAGATTTATCATTGTTCTTTTCGTTGTTTAATACTTCATTGTGTGTATGTACCATAGTTTGTCTATGCAGTCATCTCTTGATGGGCATCTAGGTTGTTTCCATCTTTTTGTTATTGTGAACAATGCTGCAGTGAAAATGGGTGTGCATATGTCTATTTGTGTGACAGCTCTTATTTCTCTAGGATATATTCCTAGGAGTGGGATCGCTGGATCATATGGTATTTCTATTTCTAAGGAAGCACCATATCATTTTCCAAAATAGTTGTATAATTTTGCATTCCCACCAGCTGTGCATAAGGGCTCTGATCTCCCCGCAGCCTCTCCAACATTTATCTCCTTGTTTTTTTTTATTTGTGCCAGTAATTCCAGGGGTGAGATGGTATCTCGTTGTGGTTTTGATTTGCATTTCTCTAAGGCTACTGATCGCAAGCATTTCCTCATGTGTCTGTTGGTTGCTTGAACGTCTTCTTTGGTGAAGTGTCTGTTCATTTCCTTTGCCCATTTTTTAATTGGGTTATTTGTCTGTTTGTTATAGAGGTATTGGATTTTCCTGTAGATTTTAGAAATTAGATCTTTGTTTGATTTGTAATAGCCAATTTTTTTTTCCCAGTCTGTAGGTTCTCTTTTTAACCTTTTGGTGAAATCTTTTGATGAGCACAAGTGTTTAATTTTAGAAGATCCCAGTTATCTAGCTTATCTTCTGGAGTTTGTGTGTTGGATGTAGTTCGTATCCTGTTAATGCCATGTATTAGGGCCTCTACCATTGATCCTATTTTTTCTTCTATGAACTTTATACTTTTTGACTTTATATTTAGGTCTTTGATCCATTTTGAATAAGAGTGAGGTATGAGTCACAATGTTCCGCTGCTATTCATAAGGTTTTCACTGGCTAATGCTTTTCAGAAGTAGACTGCCGGGTCCTTCTCCCTAGTCTATCTTAGTCTTGAAGCTCAGCTGAAACCTGTCCTCCATCAGTGACCCTGCTGGTATCTGAATACTGGTTGCACAGCTTCCAGCATCACAGCAACACGCAAGCCCCCACAGTATTACAAATTGACAGACATGTGGGAACTCCAGCATAACAACGATAGTAAGGATGGCTCAGGACCGGGCACTGTTTCATTCTGTTGTGCATAGGGTTGCTGTGGGTCGGAACCGACTTGATGGCACCTAACAACAACAACAACATGAGTCACATGACTTCTTCATTGCAAATACCTTCTTTCCCCCAAATAAATGGTGACTACACAAATGGACCTCACCAGATGAAACACACAGGAATCAAATTGACTGCATCTGTGGAAAGAGATGATGGAAAAGCTCAATATCATCAGTCAGAACAGGGCCAGGGGCCAACTGTGGAACAGACCATCAATTGTTCGTATGCAAGTTCAAGCTGAAACTAAAGAAAATCAGAGCAAGTCCACAAGAGCCAAAATATGACCTTGAGTATATCCTACCCGAATTTAGACACCATCTCAAGAATAGATTTGACACGTTGAATACTAGTGACCGAAGACCAGACGAGTTGTGGAATGACATCAAGGACATCATACATGAAGAAAGCAAGAGGTCATTGAGAAGACAGGAAAGAAAGAAAAGACCAAGATGGTTGTCAGAAGAGACTCTGAAACTTGCTTACAAATGTCAAGCAGCTAAAGCAAAAGGAAGAAATGATGAAGTAAAAGAACTGAACAAAAGATTTCAAAGGTCAGCTCGAGAAGACAAAGTAGTATAATGACATGTGCAAGCAGCTGAAGATAGAAAACCAAAAAGGAAGAACACACTTGGCATTTCTCAAGCTGAAAGAACTGAAGAAAAAATTCAAGTCTTGAGTTGCAATAGTGAAGAATTCTATGGGAAAAATATTAAACGACACAGGAAACATCAAAAGAAGATGGAAGGAATACACAGAGTCATTATACCAAAAAGAATTAGCCGACATTCAACCATTTCAAGAGGTGGCATAAGATCAGGAACTGATGGTACGAAAAGAAGAAGTCCAAGCTACTCTGAAGGCAATGGTGACAAACAAGGCTCCAGGAATTGATGGAATATCATTTGAGGTGTTTCAACGAATAGATGCAGTGCTGGAGGTGCTCACTCATCAATGCCAAGAAATTTGGAAGACAGCTACCTGGCCAACTGACTAGAAGGGATCCATATTTATGCCTATTTCCAAGAAAGGTGATCCAACTGAATGTGGAAATTATAGAACAACATCATTAATATCACACACAAGCAAAATTTTGCTGAAGATCCTTCAAAAGTGGCTGCAGCAACATATCTACAGGAAACTGCCAGAAAATCAGGCCGGTTTCAGAAGAGGTCATGAAACCAGGGATATCATTGCTGATGTCAGGTGGATCCTGGTTGAAAGCAGAGAATACCAGAAGGTTGTTTACCTGTGTTTTATTGACTATGCGAAGGCATTTGACTGTGTGGATCATAACAAATTATGGACAACATTGCAAAGAATGGGAATTCCAGAACACGTAATTGTGCTCATGAAGGAATTTTACATAGATCAAGAGGCAGTTGTTTGGACAGAACAAGGGGATACTGAGTGGTTTAAAGTCAGGAAAGGTATACTTCAGGATTGTATCCTTTCACCATACCTATTCAATCTATATGCTGAGCAAATAATCCGAGAAGCTGGACTATACGAAGAACGGGGTGTCAGGATTGGAGGAAGACTCATTAACAGCCTGCGTTATGCAGATGACACAACCTTGCTTGTTGAAAGTGAAGAGGACTTGAAGCACTTACTAATGAAGATCAAAGACCACAGCCTTCAGTATGGATTGCACATCAACATAAAGAAAACAAAAATCCTCACAACTGAACCAATGAGCAACGTCATGATAAACAGAGAAAGGATTGAAGTTGTCAAGGATTTCATTTTACTTGGATCCACAATCAACAGCCATGGAAGCAGCAGTCAAGATATCAAAAGATGCATTGCATTGGGTAATGCTGCTGCAAAGGACGTCTTTAAAGTGTTGAAAAGCAAAGATGTCACCTTGAAGCCTAAGGTGCACCTGACCCAAGCCATGGTATTTTCAATCACATCATATGCATTGAAAGCTGGACGATGAATAAGGAAGACCGAAGAAGAATTGACACCTTGAATTGTGGTGTTGGCAAAGAATATTGAATATACCATGGACTGCCAAAAGAATGAACAAATCTGTCTTGAAAGAAGTACAACCAGAATGCTCCTTAGAAGCAAGGATGGTGAGACTGCTTCTTACACACTTTGGACATGTTGTCAGGAAGGATCAGTCCCTGGAGAAGGACATCATGCTTGGCAAAGTACAGGGTCAGCGGAAAAGAGGAAGATCCTCAGGGAGGTGGATTGACACAGTGGCTGCAATAATGAGCTCAAGCACAACAACTATTGTAAGGATGGCGCAGGACTAGGAAGTGTTTCTTTCTGTTGTGCATAAGGTCGCTATGAGTTGGAACCGACTCGACGGGACCTAACAACAACAACAACAACATGGGCCCTGTTTCATTTTTTTTTTTTGGAGATGGACATCTTGTTTTGCCAGCACCATTTGTTAAAAAGACTGTCTCTTCCCCATTTGATGGACTTTGGGCCCTTGCTGAAGATCGGGTGACCATAGGTCGATGGATTTACATCTCGGTTCTCAATTGTGTTCCATTCGTCAATGCATCTGTCCTTTTACCCGTACCGGGCTGTTTTGACTATCGTAGGTTCTGAGGTCAGGTAGTGCGAGCCCTCCTACCTCATTCTTCTTCTTCAATAGTGCTTTACTTATACAGATTGTCTTCCCTTTCCCTGTAAAGTTTATGATTAGTTTTTCAATCTCTTTAAAGAATGTTGTTGGTATTTGGATCAGGATTTCATTGTATTTGTAAATTGCTTTGGGTAGAATTGTCATTTTCACAATGTTGAGTCTACTTATTCATAAGCATGGTATGTTTTTCCATTTATGTAAATCTCTTTCGGTTCCTTGCAGTAGTGTTTTCTTTGTATAGGTCTTTTGCATCCCTGGTTAGATTTATTCCTATTTTATTTTTTTGGTGCTATTTGAAACGGTATTGATTTCCTCATTTCCTCCTCGTCACTTTGTTTATTGATGTATAGGAATCCAACTGATTTTTGTATGTTTATTTTGTATCCTGCTTACTCTGCTGAATATTTCTTTTAGTTCCAGTAGTTTTCTTGTGGAGTCTTTTGGCTTTTCTACATATAGTATCATATCCAGCAATAGCGACAGTTTACCTTCTTCATTAGTGCCCCATAGAGTTTCCAAGGAGCGCCTGGTAGATTCGAACTGCCAACATTTTGGTTAGTAGCCATAGCACTTAACCATTACGCCACCAGGGTTTTCATTACCAGTTTGGATGCCTTTATTTTCTTGTCTTATTGCTCTAGCTAGAGCTTTCAGTACAATGTTAAATAGCAGTGGTGATGAAGGGCATCCTTGTCTTGTTCTTATTCTCAGGGGGAATGTTTTTAGCTCTCTCCATTAAGAATGATGGTGGCTGTTGGTTTTGCATAGATGCCCTTTGCTGTGTTGAGAAATTTCCCTTCTATAACCTATTTTTTGGAGATTTTTATCAGGATTAGGTGTTGGACTTTGTCCAATGCATTTTCTGCATCATTGGAGATGATCATGTGATTCTTTTCTTTCCTTTTATTTGTATGGTGGATTACATTGATTGATTTTCTAATATAGAACCAGTATGGATCCTACTTGTTTGTGGTGTATTATTTTTTTGATATGATGCTGAATTCTACTGGCTAGAATTTTGTTGAGAAGTTTTGAATCTGAAATCATGAAAGATATTCATCTGTAATTTTCTTTTTTGTTGTTGTTGTGTCTTTGGTTTCAGGGTTATGCAGGGCTTCATAGAATGAATTCAGAAGTATTGCTTCCTTTTCTATCTTCTGAAATATTTTGAGTAGTACTGGTCTTAGCTGAATGTTTGATAGAATTATCCAGTGAAGCCATCTGGGCAGGTGCTTTTTTTTCTTTCTGGGAGTGTTTTTTTTTTTTTTTTTTTACCTTTTCAATCTCTTCTTTTGTTATGGGTCTATTCAGATTTTCAACTTCAGTTTGTGTTAGTTTGGGTCGGTAGTGTGTTTCTAGAAATTTGTCCATTTCCTCTAGGTTTTCAAATTTGTTGGAGTGTAGTTTTTCATAGTAATCTGTTAAGATCTCTTTTATTTCAGTTGGGTCAGTTGTAAAGTCCCCCATTTCATTTCTTATTTGGGTTATTTGCATCCTGTCCTGTTTCTCTTTTGTCATTTTGGCCAGTGGTTTGTTGATTTTGTTGATCCTTTCAAAGAGCCAACTCTTGGTTTTGTTGATTCTTTCTATTGTTTTTCTATTCTGTATTTCATTTATTTCTGTTCTGATCTTTATTATTTCCTTTCTTCTGGTGGCTGTAGACTTCTTTTGCTATTCTCTTTCTATTCATTCAAGTTGTGTAGCTAATGTTTTGATTTTGTCCCTTTCTTCTTTTTGATGTGTGCATCTATTGCTATAAATTGACCTCTGAGCACTGCCTTTGCTGTGTCCCAAAGATTTTGGTATGATGTGTTTTCATTCTTGTTTGATTCTAGGAATTTTTGATTCCATCTTTGATCTCATCTGTTACCCAGTAGTTTTTAAGTAGGGTGTTATTCAGTTTCCACGTATTTGATTTTCTTCCTTGATTCTCCTGTTGTTAATTTCTACCTTGCTGGTGTCGTGGTCAGAGAAGATACTTTGTATTATCTCAGTGTTTTGGATTTTGTTGAGGGTTGCTCTGTAGCCTAAGATGAGGTCTACTTTGAAGAACGTTCCATATGCATTGGAAAAGAATTGTGTACTTCACAGTTGTTGGGTGGAGTGTTCTATATATGTCTATGAGGTCAAGTTGGCAGATTGTGCCTTTATCTCTTCTGTATCTTTGTTGAGTTTCTTTCTTGATGTTCTGTCCTTTACCAAGAGTGCTGTGTTGAAGTATCCTACTATTGTGGAACTGTCAATTTGTCTTTTCAGTGCTGCTAGAGTTTGTTTTATGTATTTTGGAGCCTTCTCATTGGGTGCGTAGATGTTTATTATGGTTATGTCTTCATGATGGATCATCCCTTGAATTTTTATATAGTACCCTCCTTTGTCTTTTATGGAGGATTTTGTTTTAGAGTCTATTTTATCTGAGATTAGTATTGCCACTCCTGCTCCTTTTTGGTAGCTGTTTGATTGATATATATTTTTCCATCCTTTGATTTTTAATAAATTTACATCTTTGTTTGTAAGGTGTATCTCTTGTAGACAACATATGGATGAATCCTTTTTTTTTTTTAATCTATTCTGTCACTCTGTCTTTTTATGAGTGGATGTAGGCCATTTACATTAAGTGTAATTATTGATAGATGTGAGTTTATAGCTGTCATTTTGTAGTGCTGATATTTTCTTTGTTCCCCTTACTCTCCTGTGCTGAATTCCATTTGTTTGTAGATTTTTTTCCTCATTTCTTTTGTTTTTATAGATTTGGTTTTTACTGACACTTTAGGTTTTTGTTCTCTATTTTGGTGAGTAGGTTGGTTAACATTTTTTGTGGTTACCTTGAAACTTACCCTTATGTTCCTAAATTTGAACCAGTCTATTATTACTCGGTATTGCCTTGCCTTCCTCTCCATTAAAAAGTTCTGTACTTACACTGTTTAGGCCCTCTTATTATTCTGGTATTGTTGTCATTTACAGATTAACCTTTCTGGTTCCCTGTTGTAATTCTTTTGGTTTTGGATAGTCCTTGAGAGTTCATTTCCTAGGTTGGCACCTGGCTGTTACGATCTTGTGTCCTAGATTCTGGCTGTAGTCTGATGTTATTTGTTCTCAAACCCAAGGACTCCCTTTAATAATTCTTTTAAGTTTGGTTTCATTTTTACACGTTCCCTTAATTTTTGTTTATCTGGAAATGCCCTAATTTCACCACCATATTTGAATGAGAGGTATGCAGGATATATTATTGTTGGTTGGCAATTTTTTTTCTTTCAAGGTTTTATATATGTCATCCCATTGCCTTCTTGCCTGTTGGTTTCTGCTGAGTAATGAGAGCTTAGTCTTATTGTTTCTTCTCTGTGTGTGACTTTTTGTTTCTCTTGACATGCTCTGAGGATTCTTTTTTTGTCTTTGGCTTTAGTGAGTGTGATTAAGATGTCCCTTGATAATTTTCTTTTGGTGTCTATCCTATATGAGTTTCATTGAGCTTCTTGAATGGTCAGCTTTTCATTATTCATGATATTAGGGAAGCCTTGTGTCAGTAAGTCTTCAACAGTCCTCTCTGTGTTTTCCGTTTTCTCACCCTGTTCTGGAACTCTGATCACACACAGATTTTTGCTTTTGAGTGTATCCCACATCCTTCTCAGGGTTCCTTCATTCTTTTCTTTCATTTTTCCTCAAACAAGGTGGTATACAAGGATTTGAGTTCAATTTCACTGATCCTGTCTTCCGTTTTTTCAATTTTTCTCCTAAACCCTTCAATGGCTCTGTCCATTTCTTTAATCTTGTTGTTTATATTTTAGATTTCTAGTTGCTGTTTTTGTACGATTTCTAGTTGTGTTTTTTTCTTTTTAACATTTTTTCTATTATTTTCTTGAATTCTTCCATT
This sequence comes from Loxodonta africana, assembly GCF_030014295.1. NCBI lineage: Eukaryota > Metazoa > Chordata > Mammalia > Proboscidea > Elephantidae > Loxodonta > Loxodonta africana. The sequence continues at coordinate 40,764,285 of NC_087367.1, read as the reverse complement.
GTTTTGTGTGTCATTTCCATGATTTTTTTTTCTGTATATTCCATGATTTTGTTTATTTTTTCCCTTGTATTTGTGTTTTCCTTTGTCTCTTGGAAAGCCCTGAATATTAGAGTTTTGAATTCCCTACCAGGTAGTTCTGGTATCTTTTCCTCTACCAGATGGTTATCTGGTGTTTTATTTTAGAGGCTTTCTGGAGCCATCCTATCCTTTTTTTTTTTTAAATATGTTTTGATATTGTCTGCTGTCTTTGGGACATTCAAGGATTATTTCCTTCATTTATTGATTGTAGATTTGTTTGTTTCAGCCTGCTTTTTTTGTTTTATTTGGTTATGTCTGGGCAGACGGGTTGGGCATGCTTTATTGTTTGTTCATCTTTTGGCATGATAGTTCTCACCACCTCACCCAGGTAGGCAGGGCCTGTCACTCAGCTATGGTGCAGCAGGGCAGATCCAGTGGAAGTGAAGGAATATGGGAGGTAGTTAGTGACATGTACTTAGACTGACAGGGTGGGACCAGGGGCAGTGAAGGGTAGGGTCTGATGATCTGTACCTGTGCTGCTCAGGATTGCAGAGCTCAGTGTGTGGTGCTCTTAGGCAAGTGGGAAGAGGGAGGATGTGTGTGTGGAGCTAAGTGGATGTGGATAAGAAGAGAGAGAAAGGAGAGAAACAGAAGCCAAAAAATCAATAAACAACAACAAAAAAATATCCTGAGGCAGCCCACCAGCATGGCAGCATGGGATATGGAAGCCATGTGCCTGTGGCTCCCTAGCCAAGCTGTGTATCACAACCAGCAAAAAGTAGCAGAGAAAGGAAGGAAGATAGAAAGAGATAAGAAACTGAGAAAGAAAAGAAAAAAAATGCCTTGAGGGAGACCAACAGTGTGGCAGCATGGACCAGAGAAGCCATTTACTGGTGTTTCATACGCTGAGCTGTGTGGCACAGCCCAGAGATGGCACATGAGGTCAGTTGGTTGGGAGAAAGGAAAAGAAGGAAGGTAGAGAGAGATAAGAGACCAAGAGAAACAAAAATAATTTCCTGAGGGAGCCCACCTGTATGGTGATGAAGACTGGTGAAGCTGTGTTCCTGTGGTTCCCCAGCACAGCAGTGTGGCACAGTGTGTCAGAAATCTGTAGAGATAGTACACATGACGAGGTGGTTGGGAGAAATGAAAGGAAGGAAGGTATAGACAAGAAACTTAGAGAAAAAAAAGGCCCCGAGGGCACCTACCAATATCGCAGCATGGACTGGGAAAGCTGAGTGTTGGCAGTTCCCCAGCTGAGCAGTGTGGCACAGCCTGTTAAAAAGTGGCAGAGATGGCACTTGGAGAAAGGAAAGGAAGGAAAGTAGAGAAAGCCAAGAAACCAAGCAGAAAAAAAAAGAGAGAGAGAGAAATGCCCCAAGGGAGCCCATCTGTATGGCAGTATGGATGGGATAAGTGGCTTCCCAGCAAGTGGAGCAGCACAGCCTGTCAAAAATCGGTGGAGATATCACACGGCACCAGCTAGACAGGAGAAAGGAACAGAAGGAAATGACAGAGAGAAATGAAACAGGAGAAGACAACAACAACAACAACAAAATGGCACTGAAGGAACTAGCCAGTGGGGGTGTGGTGAATCTAAATAGCAAGGAACTGGTGTCTCTCCAGCCAAGTGACCTGCAGCCTGCCAGAAAGTGGTGGAGGCCATGCAAAGGGAAAGAGGGTGGGGAGTGGGAAAGCATGTATTCCAGGTTACTGGGTGCTCTGTCACTTGCTGGGAGCTCCATGAAGTTGCCTTCCCATTCTCCCTGTCCACTGCTCTTTGTGGCCAAGGGGTCCAAGGTGGCTCTGCCATGCCGGCTGGCAGGGGACCTCCTCTCTGCAGCTTTTCTCCTTCTCTGTTTTCTGTCAGCCTCCTTACTACATTCAGTGCTTGGTTCTTCATTCCCTCATTTGCTGCTTAGGGTTCCAGGATTGATGATTATAACTTTTCTTTAGTTTTTAGTGTCTTTGCTGTAGAGGGACGGTGTGGTACTTCTGTCTATAGTGCCATGTTGGCTCTGCCCCTGCTCTGATACTTTTTATAGTCTCCCATTTCCTGCAGATATTTTAAAGTTTATAATTAATATTCTTAAACATGATAAATAACTATGGTAATGATAGTAGTTTTAAAAACTGTATTTGATGATTGTACTATCTGAAGTGTCTGTGGATATGCTTCTACTGTCTGTGGTTTCTTTTAGTTTTTGTATATGTTCATATTATCTTGTATTTTTATATATCTGGTAATTTCTTATTGTTTGCTGGTCAATGCTTTTCAAACACAAGTTGTGGGGGCTCCTCGAGGCCTATAATGTATCTGGTCTCCTCCAGAGAGACTTTGTGCCTACTTTTGCCAATGGTCCTACTCTTTGGGACCCTGCCCTTTGTGACCACTACAAACCATGTTCAGGGGTTGAGAATCTCTGGTTCATCCAGGCAATGGGTAGTTGGGGCTCAAATGTGCGTGAGGATCTGTAGTAGACATTTTTGGTCCTCTGCTTGAATTCCCTCCAATCTCTTTTAACCCGCAGCATTTGCATGCTTTGCTGCTAATAACTGGTACCTGTACCATTCTTCATAGGATTCGCCTTGGACTATTGGATCCACCTTGCCCACTGGGATAGCTGGAAGAGTCTTGGAGAAGGACATCACCTCAGGGCAGCCTGTAGCCAATGACTGATTGTTGCAGAGATACCTGGGAGTTTAAATCTCCTCAGGAATGTCTTCAACCAATGACTGGTTGGTGCAGTACAAAAGCTCAGCTTCCTTGCCTCAAGTAGGACAAGCAATTTATACTTTAGAGCTCTGTCTTAGTTATCTAGTGCTGCTATAACAGAAATACCACAAGTGAATGACTTTAACAAACAGAAATTATTCTCTCACAGTCTAGTAGGCTACAAGTCCAAATTCAGGGCACCACTTCCAGGGGAAAGCCTCCTCTCCCTGTTGGTTCTGGAGGAAGGTCCTTGTCATCAATCTTCCCTTGGTCTAGGATCTTCTCCACTTGTGAACCTCGGGCCCAAATGATGCACTCTTGTCCCACTGCTGCTTTCTTGGTGGTATGAGGTCCCCATTTCTCTCTACCACTTCTCTCTTTTATAACTCCAAATAGAGTGGTTAAGATACAATCTAACCTTGTAGATTGGGCCCTGCCTCGTTAACATAACTGCCACTAATCCTGCCTCATTAACATCATGGTGATAAGATTTACAACAAATAGGAATATCATATCAGATGACAAAATGGTGGACAATCACACAATAATGGGAATCATGACCTAGCCAAATTGATACACATATTTTGGGGGGACACAATTCAATCCCTGACAAGCTCCCAGCAGGATCAGGCTGAAGCTGGGACTTCATCTGAGTTTTCACCCTAGCTTGGCTTCTTCCTTTTCCCTATCTTGCTTTGCTTACTCACCAGTTTCTCCTGAGAGTACTTTCTTTTGTTTTTGTTTTTCCAACATTTGTATTTATTGTGCTTTAAGTGAAGGTTTACATTCAATTTAGTTTCTCATATAAAAATTTATACACACATTGTTATGTGACCATAGTTACTCTCCCTATGATGTGACAGCACACTCATCCTTTCCATCCCAGAATTTCCGTGTCCATTCAACCAGCTCCTGTCCGTTTCTGCATTCTCATCTCATCCAGCAAAAGCTGCCCATTTAGTCTCATGTATCTACTTGAGCTAAGAAGCACACTCTTCACAAGAATCATTTTATGTCTTATAGTCTAGTCTAATCTTTATCTGTAGAGTTGGCTTTGGGAATGGTTTCAGTTTTGGGCTAACAGAGAGCCCAGGGGCCATGTGTTTTGGAGCCCCTCCAGACTCAGGCAGACCATTAAGTCTGGCCCTTTTACTGGAATTTGAACTCTGCACCCCACTTTTCTCCTGCTCCATCAGGAACTTTCTGCTGTGTTCCCTGCAGGGTGGTCACTGGTGGTAGCCGGGTACCATCTAGTTTTTCTCATCTCAGCCTGATGAAGTCTCTGGCTTATATGGCCCTTCTGTCTCTTGGGCTCATATTTTCCTTGTGTCTTTGGTGTTCTTCATTCTTCTTTGCTCCAGGTGGGTTGGAACCCATCGATGCATCTTAGATGGCTGCTCGCTAGCTTTTAAGACCCCAGACACCAGTCAACAAAGTGGGATGCCAAACATTTTCTTAATAAACTTTATTATGCCAATTGATCTAGGTGTTCCCTGAAACCATGGCTCCCAGACCCCCGCCCCTGCTACTCTGGTTGTATTCAGGAAACTTCTTAGCTTTTGATTTAGTCCAGTTGCGCTGACTTCCCTGTATTTTGTATTGTCCTTCCCTTCACCTAAGATAATTCTTGTCTACTAATTAGTGAATACTCCTCTCCCTCCCTCCCCACCATAAAAAAAAAAAAATGTTTTCTTCTATGTTTAACCTTTTCTTGAGTTCTTATAATAGTGGTCTCATACAATATTTGTCCTGTTGAAACTGACTGATTTCATTCAGTGTAATGCCTTCCAGATTCAACCATGTTATGAGATGTTTCACAGATTCATCGTTATTCCTTATCATTGTATAGTATTTCATTGTGTGAATATACCATAATTTTTTTTTATCCATTCATCTGTTGATGGGCATCTAGGTTGTTTTCATCTTTTTGCTATTGTGAACCATACTGCAGTGAACATGAGTGTGCACATATCTATTAGTGTGAGGGCTTTTATTTCTCTAGGATACATTTGAAGGAGTGGGATTGCTGGGTTGTATGGTAGTCCTATTTCTAGTTTTTTTAAGGAAGCACCAAATCGATATCCAAAGTGGTTGTACCATTTTACATTCCCACCAGCAGTATATAAGTGTTCCAGTCGGTCCACAACCTCCCCAACACTTATTATTTTGTGTTTTTTGGATTAATGCTAACCTTGATGGAGTGAGATGGTATCTCATTGTAGTTTTGATTTGCATTTCTCTAATGGCTAATGATCGTGACCATTTCCTCATGTATTTGTTAGCTGCCTGAATGTCTTCTTTGGTGAAGTGCCTGTTCATATCCTTTCCCCATTTTTTAATTGGGTGGTCTTTTTGTTGTTGAGGTTTTGCATATCTTGTAGATTTTAGAGATTAGATGCTGACTGGATTTGTCATAGTCCAAAATTTTCTCTTTTGGTGAAGTCTTTTGATGAGCATAAGAGTTTGGTTTTTAGGAGCTCCCAGTCATTTAGTTTCTGGTGTTTGTGCCTTGTTAGTAATGTTTTGTATTCGGTTTATGCTGTGTATTAGGGCTCCTAGCATTGCCCCTATTTTTTCTTCTATGATCTTTATTGTTTTAGATTTTATATTTAGGTCTTTGATTCATTTTGATTAGTGTTTGTGGATGGTGTGAGGAGGCGTCTTAGTTGTCTAGTGCTGCAATAACAGAAATACCACAAGTGGATGCTTTTAACAAAAAGAAGTTTATTTTCTCACAGTAAAGTAGGCTGAAAGTTCAAATTCAGGGTGTCAGCTCCAAGTGAAGCCTTTCTGTCAGCTCTGGAGGAAGTCCTTTCTCATCATTCTTCCCCTGGACTAGGAGCTTCTCTTCACAGGAGTGCTGGGTCCAAAAGATGCACTCTGCTCCCAGTGCTTCTTTCTTGGTGGTATTAGGTCCCCAACTCTCTGCTTGATTTCCTTTCATCTCTTGAGAGATAAAAGGTGGCACAGGTCACACCCCAGGGAAACTCCCTTTACCTTGGACGGGGAGGTGACCTGAGTAAGGGTGGTGTTACAATCGCACCCTAATCTTCTCAACATAAAATTACAATCACAAAATGGAGGACAACCATACCTGGCCTAACCAAGTTGATATATACAGTTTTGGGGGGACACAATTCGATCCATGACAGGAAGTATGGGTCTTGTTTCATTTTTTTGCAGATGGGTATCCAGTTACGTCAGCACTATTTGTTAAAGTGACTGTCTTTCCCCCAAATAATGGACTTTGGACCTTTGTCAAATATTAGCTGCTCATAGGTGGATGAATTTATGTCTGGATTCTCAATTCTGTTCCACTGATCTATGTATCTGTTGTTTTACCAGGACCAGGATGATTTCGCTACCACGGCAGTATAATAGATTCTAAAATCAGATAGTGTGAGGCCTCCCACTTTGTTCTTCTTCTTCAGTAATGCTTTACTTACCTGGGACCTCTTCCCTTTCCATATGAAAAGGGTGATTTTTTTTTTCTCCATCTCATTAAAGAATACCTTTGGAATTTGGATCGGGACTGCATTGCGTCTGTAAATAGCTTTGGGTACAAAAGACATTTGCACAATGTTGCGTCTTCCTATCCATGAGCCAGGTATGCTTCTCCACTTATGTAGGTCTCTTTTGGTTTCTTGCAGTAGTGTCTTGTGGTTTTCTTTGTATAGGTCTTTTACTCCTCTGGTTAGATTTATTCCTAAGTATTTTATCTTCTTGGGGGCTATTGTAAATGGTATTGATTTGGTGATTTCCTCTTTGACATTCTCTTTGTTGGTGTAGAGGAATCCAACTGATTTTTATATGTTTGTCTTGTATCCTGACAATTTGCTGAAATCTTCTATTAGTTCCAGTAATTTTCTTGTGGATTCTTTGGGGTTTTCTGTGTATAAGATCATATCACCTGCAAATAGAGATAGTTTTACCTCTTCCTTACCAATTTGGATGCCCTTTATTTGTTTTTCTAGCCTAATTGCTTTGGCTAGGACCTTCAGCAAAATGTTGAATAAGAGTGGTGATAAAGGGCACCCTTGTCAGGTTCTTGTCTGAGATTACTTTCTTTAACAAATCATTTGCACTTGGATCTTTGCTCAGGGTCTGCCTCTTGAAGAACCTTACTGAAGATAAGGACTGCACATAGTTACAGTCTACCACAGATGGCTTCTTTCCTTTCTCCTCTTCTGATATGCTTAATAAGGCAACTCTTTCCACCATTCCAAGGGGAATGCTTTTCTCATTTTCTGAGAGTGAATCTCTTTGGGATTCCAGGATAATATGAGGAATGTGTCTAACAAAGCTCTCCACCCTAGATAGATTCTGCATCTTGGTTTCTCTCTCTATGGACAGATGCAGACCTTGACCCAGAACACAAGTATTTGTGGTGTCTGCAATTGCCTCTTTGATGCTCTGGAGTTCTGTCTACCTTGCTGGTTATAGCTAGAGTACATTTCTCATTGACTCTTCCAGGTAGGTGGGGCCTTTTATGAGTCCCAGTCAATGGAATGTAGATAGAAATAATTGCTGTTTCTGCCAGACCTGATCCTTAAGGAACGTTCATATACTGTCTCTCCTTTTAGCACCAGCTTGATGCAGAGGTCTTAATGAAGGGCTCTGAAGCTCTAGGAATGATAAAACCCATACATTAAAGAAGGCTTGGTTCCTTGAATGACTTACGTGGAGTAGAAGTCTCTTCACCAATCCTCATTAGGTTATAATAGGAGTGAAAACTAAATCATGACTTGTTAAACTAAATATTTGGGGTATTTGTCACAGTGGTTAGCATACTCTGAATGATGCCTTTGGTTGTCACTGATGATTTTCCTTGTACCACCTTGTTTCTATCCCTCAGCGATCTGTTCATTTCTAGCCTTTTGATTTATGAAATCATTTGTTCACATAACAAACATTTATTGAGTGCCAGCCACTATGGTAGGCACTGGCGATAAAATCGTGTCTGAAAAAAAGTCATTCATGGAAATTAAATAATGTACTTCTTTGCCATGGTGGGATCTTCCACCATGAACAGATTTATCAGCAAATAAGGTGAGATCCTGTTTTTTGATTTCCAGTACCATTATTTTCATCTATCCAGCACTGTTTTCCTCTTTCAATCTTAGTGACTTTTAAATTATGTAGGAAAAATAATTCCAGGATAGTCAGAATATTTTTTCCATTTTACTTCGCTGAAAATGAATTCACTTGAAATGGACTGTATTTATTCTTTCCTATCCCTGACACTATGTGGCCTCTGAATTTTACCCCCTTATTTTTTTTTTTTTTTTTGGCCTTTACTTTGGTCTTGTCACAATTCCAGAGGCTTTGACATTAGAAAGAAACCATCTTCCCTGTACAAACTCATTTTTAAAAATTTCCATGCCACTGTCTCTTTGGCTAAAGGATACAAGTGATGTGAGAATAATGCCTCTGTAAATATTGTTTGAGGAGGCAACAATGATGATATTTCTTTAAGTAAAAGTGTTCACATTCAAGCAAGCTTGCCCTCCTTTCTCCTTGAACAATGGGGAGACAGTTCTGATGGCATCCTGTCAGCCCCAAATTAAGCTGAAATGAAGTCTTCTCAGCAAGGATGTCCATTAAATTCTCTTGTAAAAGCCAGTCAAGAAAGGTAATGAAAACGTGTGTCCTTTTCTAACCACATCCAACTGTGTCTCTTCTCTTTAGGCCAGGAGAACACACAAAATATTCAGTAGAAATAGACGTTAGCCATTCCTCTAATTAGTATCAAGGCAGCTGGATGGTTTTACAGCCCCGACTTAGTTATCTAGATGTGTTATTTATACAATGTCAGGCAGTTATGTATTTGGAAATACATGAATTAGTAACTAAATCTTTCCAGATGCTGGTTGTCACTTTCTTGCTGTGCAGCTGGGACCAGTCCCTGCCCCCTGTCATGAATTGGATTGTGTCCCCCAAAAATATGTGTATCAACTTGAGTGGGCCATGATTCCCAGTATTGTGTGATTGTCCATCGTTTTGTCTTCTGAAGTGATTTTTCTACATGTGGTAAATCCTATCACTATGATGTTAATGAGATGGATTATTGGTGGTTATATTGACGATATCCACAAGATTGGATTGTGTCTTAAGCCAATCTCTTTTGAGATATAAAAGAGAGAAGCAATCAGAGAGACACAGGGACCTCATACCATCAAGAAAGTAGCGCTGGGAGCAAAGTGTGTCCTTCGGACCCAGGGTTCCTGGGTGGGGAAGCTCCTCGACTGGGGGAGGTTGATGACAAGGACCTTCCTCCTGAGCTGACAGAAAGAAAGCCTTCCCCTGGAGCTGAAACCCTGAATTAGGACTTGTAGCCTACTAGACTGTAAGAGAATAAATTTCTCTTTTTTAAAGCCAACCGTTTGTGGTATTTCTGTTATAACAGCACTTGATAACTAAGACATCCTCTAAGGACCTCTCTGTTTCTTCATCTCCATAATGTGTTTTTTTTTTTTAATCTTGTAGGTCTCAGCTCAAGATCTCTTTTAAATTGTCTACAAAATTTTTTGAATATTGGTACTATAAATTCTTCTTAAGAATTCATAGATTTCATATGAGTTTCAAATTTGGGGTTTGTGACATCAGGCTTAAACTCTAGAACCTGTACCCTGTATTCTCCATCTCTAAAATGCCTACCAGCTCTCTACACATCAACAAATGTATTGGCAATTTATAGACAGGCTCAAGTTCCTTTTTTCCTGAAAAATGTTCTGTATGTTCTTTAAAGGAAATTTTTTTTTTTAATTCTTTCAAAATTTTATTAGTGTTTCTTTGTCTTTTATGGTAATTTCTCTGGAGGAGTGGCCCAAAAGTCCTAGGAAAAGCCAGAATACTTGAGAAGCAAGAGAAGACCAGTTCTGGCCTGAGTAGGGATGGAAGTGGTACCTCATTGATCTCTTTATACCACACAGAAAAAAATATGAAGAAGTGGAGATTTCAGATAGGAAAGCCCCAGGTTTCTGAAGGTTTTGGGAAAACTTGGGGTTTTCTTCAAAGTCCAAAAATCTTGACTAGAACTCACATGGATGTTGTGCCCATCTTCACCACTCTGGTAATGGGCAGTCTGGGGAAAACTTCTGGGCAATGAAATCTAAGGCCTTGAGAGAAAAAGCTCAACATGATGCAAATACAGCTCCAATCACAGCCTCTGTTTGCTGAGCTAGAAGGTGTTTCTGTGGAATGTGTTAGGTTAGGGTTCCACTGCCAAATTCCCCACCCAAATATGACTGATCTAGCCAACTCTAGGAAAGTAGATGTCCTTTACTTAGAATTCTGTAACCTTCCAAAAGTGGGTAAATCTTTGAAGAATCACTCAAATTTTCCTTTTCTCCTCAAGCTCCTCCTTATTACTGACTACAAGACTGTTAGTGGGGGGATGGAAGGGAGGAAGAGAGAGAAAAAGAGAGAGACAGAATATGAAAGAACACACTCACTTATCAAGAGGTTTGGACCACGGCCGATTTGAAATATTACTAACTTGCACTTTCAAATTTGATGCACAACAACCAAGATGCTAATACTTTCCTTAGTTAAAAAAAAATAATTCCTTTCACCCAGCTCTTCTAGCCGAAGATTAGGAGAGAGGCTTTAAGAAGATTTAAAAAAAAAAAAAAACCAACTTCTGAGCAGTGGAAAAAAACGGTTTGTGATTCAGGGGCTTCGGGCAATTCATCATGGAAATTGGGTTTCTTAGCAGACATCGTGTGAATCCTTTCGTCCCTGTCAACTTTTTAATACGTTACATTGAGAATGTAAATCGTGTTGGTGAGGGGAGCAAAGAAAAAAAGGGAGTGAGAGGAAAAAATAAAGCTTCCTCATTTTGGATTTAGAAGGGAGAAAGAATGAGGCCTGTAATTCATATTAGCTAAATAATTTTTTTTTAATCTATATAAATATATAGATATGTAGGTACATGTGGAAAGGAAATAGGGAGAAGTGAGTGAGACAGAGTAAAACTGAAATAGTTTTATCCTGTTAAAAGATATTTAATTGGTGCTCTTTATGATTTTTTTTCTTCAGTTGTTATTCCTTCAAGTTTTTTTCTTTAGAACGAACCAACTTATTTTCTCTCCAAAAGTGGAATACAAAGGCTCGAGGTCAAGGGTTAAATGATTGAGAAAAAGGGAAAAAAGGAACAGAATGAATGCCTCCTTAATAGAAAATGTTGGTGAGAAGGCTGGAGCTTCTGCCCCATCTCCGTCACCATCAGAATCAGGCAGAGCCCTTGGCGGCCTTCCTCACTACACAGGTATTGTCCAACCTCATTCATTGCTTGTTCTAAAGGTGTTTCATGCTCTGTACATCACTCAGTAGTCCATGTCCACTAAGGACTATTGGAGATAAGATTAGTGGATACATTGTTTGCTGGCCCTGTAGAAGGCTGTTCTGCTTATACTGCACTCAGCATAATTCACAGTCATTGCAGTATCCACATGGGTTTCTCACCAAAATTGATGGCAGGGGTACCTTTGTGTTCTCCTTTCCAGTTTTCATGGGGACACCATGTCTCTCTGGTCCTTTGGAGTCTGGAGAAGTTTCAGTCCACTGAATTTCCTCAGTGGATGGAAGGGCACAGCTGTACTGGGTACTGCCAGAGTAGGTGGTGAGGCAGATTTTCCAGGTCATTTTCCTGTTTTTGTTCCTGATAAGGGGGAAAAGGAAGGAGGCGAAGTCTGATTCCTAAGCCCCCAACCCGCAGTTCTGTCTCATGCATGTAGGCAATCAATATGGTGTTTAACCAACAGTCTAGTATATGCTTTATTTTGTTTGTATAATTAGATAGGAAGGTGGAACAGAGGCCTGGAATCTTGCTTTTGCCTCACATATTTTCAACCAATATTCCATTTCCTCTTGCCACTGAAGAAAAAACCAAAAAAAGAAAAAAAAAACAAAGTTCTTCCTGGAAACTGATAAAGAATCCCATGGAGCAAGCCGCTGGTGCTCTAGTGGTGCAGTTAAGACCTGTGGCTGCTAAACGAAAGACTGGCAGTTCGAATCCATCCGCTGCTCCTTGGGGCAGTTCTACTTTGTCCTATAGAGTTGCTCTGAATCAGAATCCACTCAATGGTAAGAGGTTTGGTTTGCTTTTGAATGGAGCAAGCCATTAGAAAATTGCGTAAAAGAGGAGATGGTGCCACCTCCTTCGAGGAACATAATGGAATTTAGGTAGTCTTTGAATACATTTTACGCATATGGAAAATAGACTGATGTTTGAACTTAATTTTTTAAAATATCAATTTAAAAATTATTTTTATCAATGAAATACAATTAAATATTACTAAATGCTGAAACAGGGTAGTCCTCTGCATATCTCCCAAGACCCCTTCACTCTTTAAAAAAAATTTTATTGTGATTTAGGTGAAAGTTTACAGCTCAAGTTAATTCCTCATTGAAAAACTTATGCACATACTGTTTTGTGACATTGGTTGTAGTCCCCACAATGTGACAGCATGCTCCCAGTTTCCAGTCTGGGTTCCCTGTGTCCATTTGTCTAGCTCCTGTCCCTTCCTGCCTTTTCATCTTGCTTTAGAACAGGAATTGCACGTTTGGTCTCCTTTACTTGATTGAACTAAGAAGCATGTTTCTCACATGTGTTATTACTTGCTTTATCAACAGGTCTGTCTAATCTTTGTCTGAAAAGGGGCTTTGGGAATGGTTCCAGCTCCTGATTAGCAGAGTGTCTGGGGGCCATAGTCTCAGGGGTCCCTCTAGTCTCTGTCAGACCAGAAAGTCTGGTGTTTTTTTTTTTAATTTGAATTCTGTTCTACATTTTTTCTGTTCTGTCCAGCACTCTCTGTTGTGATCCCTGTCAGAGCAGTCAGTGGTGGTAGCTGGGCACCATCTAGTTCTGGTCTCAGGCTAGTGGTCCTTTAGTCCTTTGGGCTAATATTTTCCTTGTGTCTTTGTTTTCTTCATTCTCCTTTGCTCCGATGGGATGGAACCAAAAGATATATCTTAGATGGCCATTTGCAAGCTTTTAAGACTCCAGGTGCTACTCACCAACGTTGGATGTAGAACATTTTCTTTACGAACTATGTTATGCCAATTGACCTAGATGTTCCCTGAGGCCATGGTCCCAAGGCCCCAGCTCCAGCAACTTGGTCCCTCAAGGTGTTTGGATGTATCTAGGCATCTTCTATTCCTTTGCTTGGTACAGTTGTGCTGACTTCCCCTACATTGTGTGTTGTCCTTCCTTTCACTGAAGTTGACACTTGTTTGCTATCTAGTAAGTGATTCCTCTGTCTCTCCCTCCCCACCCTCGTAACCATCAAAGAATGCTTTTTTTCTGTGTGTAAACCTTTTTCTGAGTACTCTTAATAGTGGTCTTATACAATATTTGTCCTTTTGTGACTGACTTATTTCACTCAGCATAATGCCCTCCATGTTCACCCCTGTTGTGAGATGCTTCATGGATTGATCATTGTTCTTTACCATTGCATAGTATTCCATTGTGTGTATGTACCATAATTTGTTTATTCGTTCATCTGTTGATGGCTGTTTAAGTTGTTTCCATCTTTTTGCTTTGTGCATAGTGCTGCAATGAATAATGAGTGTGCATATGTCTATTCATATGACAGCTCTTATTTCTCTAGGATATATTCCTAGGAGTGTAATTGCTGGATGGTATGATATTTCTATTTCTGGCTTTTAAAAGAAGCTCCAAATCGTTTTCCAAAGTGACTGTACCATTTACCTTGCCACCAGAAGTGCATAAGAATTTCAGTCTTTCTGCAATCCCTGCAACATTTGTTAATTTCTGTTTTTTTTAAATTAGTGCCGGTAATGCTGGGGGCGAGATGGTATCTCAATGCAGTTTTGATTTGCATTTCTCTAATGGCTAATGATCATGAGCATTTCCTCATGTACCTGTTAACCACCTGGATGTCTTCTTCGGTGAAGTGTCTGCTCATTTTGCCCATTTTTAATTGGATTTCTTGTCTTTTTGTTGTTGAGATGTTGCAGTGTCTTGTAGATTTTAGAGATTAGACCCTTGTGGGATATATCATAGCCAAAATTGTTTTCCCACTCTGTAGGTTTTTTTTTTTTATTCTTTTGGTGCAGTCTTTTGATTAGCATAAATGTTTAATTTTTAGGAGCTCCCAGTTATCTAGTTTCTCTTCTGGTATTTGTGTATTGTTAGTTATGGTTTGTATACTATTTATGCCATGTAAATGCCCCTAGCATTCTCCCTATTTTTTCTTCCATGATCTTTATCATTTTAGATTTTCTATTTAGGTCTTTGATCCATTTTGAGTTTGTTTTTGTGTATGAAGTGACATATGGATCTTATTTCATTTTTTTACAAATGGACATCCAGTTATGCTAGCACCATTTGTTAGAAAGACTTTCTTTTCGCTATTTGATGGACTCCTCGTAGATGGATTGCTTTATGTCTGGGTTTTCATTTCTGTTTCATTGGTCTATGTGTCTGTTGTTGTACCAAAACCAGGCTGTTTTGACTACTGTGGCTGTGTAACAGGTTCTAAGGTTAAGTAGTGTGAAGCTGCCCACTTTATTCTTCACAGTAATGCTTTACTTATCTGAGGTCTCTTCCTGTTCCATATAAATATGGTGATTTGTTTCTCCATCTCCTTAAAGAATGCTGTTGGAATTTGGATTGTGTTGCATTGTGTCTGTAGATTGCTATGGGGACAATTGACATTTTCACAATGTTGTGTCTTCTGATACATGAGCAAGGTCTGGTTTTCCACTTATATTGGTCTCTTTGGTTTCTTGCAGTGGTGTCTTGAAGTTTTCTTTGCATATGTCTTTTATGTCCCTGGTTAGATTTATTCCCAAATACTTTATCTCCCTGGGAGCTATTGTAAATGGTAATGATTTGGTGATTTCCTTTTCGAAGTTCTCTTTGCTGGTATACAAGAATCCAACTGATTTTTACATGTTAATCTTCTACCCTGCTACTTTGCTGAAATTTTCTGTTGGTTTCTGTAGCTTTCTTGTGGATTTTTTGGGAGTTTTCTGTATATAAGATCATATCATCTATGAATAGGGATAGTTTTACCTCTTCCTAACCAATTTGGATGTCCTTTATTTCTTTTTCTTGCCTTATTACTCTAGCTAGGACTTCAGGCACAATGTTGAATAAGAGTGATGAGAAAGGACACCCTTGTCTGGTTCCCAATCTCAAGGGGAATGCTTTAAGTCTCTTTCCATTTAGAATGATGTTGGCTGCTGGTTTTGTATAAATGCCCTTTATTATGTTGAGGAATTTCCCTTCTATTTCTATTTTGCTGAGAGCTTTTATCAGGAATCAGTGTTGGACTTTGCCAAATGCCTTTTCTGCATCTATTGATAAGATCATGTGGTTCTTTTGTTTTATTTATGTGGTTGATTACGTTGATTGATTTTCTAATGTTGAACCATCCCTGCATACCTGGTATGAATTCCACTTGGTCACGATGTATTATTTTTTTAATATGCTGTTGAATTCTACTGGCTAGAGTTTTTTTTTGATAATTTTTGTGTTTATAATCATGAGGAGATTGGTCTGTAGTTTTTTTTTTTTTTTTTTTTTTTGTGGTATCTTTGCCTGGAACTGGTATCAGGGTCATGCTGGCTTCATAGAATGAGTTCAAGAGTGAGGTGCGATGAATTACTTAGTATGGCCTTTCTCACCACGATCCCACCCAGGTTATTGGGCAGGGCTGTGCAAATAAGATAATTGTGGCTCACCAAGGGAATTGGTCAGTTTTGCCTTAAAAGAGAGCCAATTACAGAGCAGAAAGAAGAGCCCATCACCACCAAGGAAGGAGAGACCAGCAGCAGAGACCCGCAGTAGAGACTCAAAGGAGACGGTGGAGTGGGCTTCCTACTAATGGAGCAAGAAAGCTAAGTGCCTTTGAATAGAGTCTAAGGGCCAGGGAAAAGCCTACACCTGACCCATGAATTTGGGACTTGCCCTGTGAGTTCCGTGAGATGTTGCAGTGAATTAGAGAACACAAATACAGGTGGGAGAGTTCTGAAGGGAGAGGGAGTAGTTGATGTTGGAGATGATGCAGTGGTAAAGCAGCTTGGGAAAGTTGGACTTTTGGGACATCTTTAACCTCCACCTCATAGGAGCCAGCTTTGTGCTGATCCTTATAAAAGACATTATTTGTTTAGGGAGTATTCCTTTCTTTTCTATGCTCTGGAATTGTTTGAGTAGTATTGGTGTTAGCTCTTCTCTGAAAGTTTGGTAGAATTCTCCAGTGAAGCTGTCCGGGCCAGGGATTTTTTTGTTGCTGTTGTTGGAATTTTTTAATTGCCTCTTCGATCTCTTGTTACGTATGTTTAGTTTTTCTACCTCAGTTTGTGTTAGGTAGGTAGTGTGTTTCTAGAAATTTGTCCATTTCCTCTAGATTTTCAAATTTGTTGAAGTACAATTTTTCTTAGTATTCTGTTATGATAATTTTTATTTCAGTTGGGTCTGTTGTAATATCACTCCTTTCATTCCTATCTGGGTTATTTGCTTCTCCTTTTTTTCTTTTGTCAGTTTGGCCAGTGGTTTGTAGATCTTTTCAAAGAACCAACTTTTGTTCTGGTTGATTCTTTCTATTGTTTTTCTGTTCTCTATTTCATTGATTTCTGCTCTAATCTTTATTATTTCCTTTCTTCTGGTGACTGAGGGATTCTTTTGCCATTCTCTTTCTATTCGTTTGAGTTGTAAGGTTAGTGTTTTGATTTTTTCCCTTCTACTTTTTTACTGTTGCATTTATTGCTATAAACTGACCTCAAAGCACTGCTTTTACTGTGTCCCAAAGATTTTTGTCAGCTGTGTTTTCATTCTCATTTGATTCTATGATTTTTTAAAATTTCATCCTTTATTTCTTCTATTACCCAATAGTTTTTAAGCAAAGTGTTGTTCAGTTTCCATGTATATGATTTTTTTTTCCTTGCTGTTTCTGTTATTGATTTCTACTTTTATGGCTTTATGATCAGAGAAGATGCTTTGTATTATTTGGATGTTTTGGATTTTGTTAAGGCTTGCTTTGTGGCCCAAAATGTGGGCTATTCTGGAGAATGTTCAATGTTCATTGGACAAGAATGTATGTTTTGCTGCTGTTGGGTGGTGTTCTGTATATGTCTATGAGGTCCAGTTGGTTGATGGTGGCATTTAGATCTTCTGTATCATTATTGGAGCTGTGGTGGCACTGCTAACCAAAAGGTCGGCAGTTGGAATTCACTAGCTGCTCCTTGGAAACCCTATGGGGCAGTTCTAGTCTGTCCTATAGGGTTGCTATAAGTCTGAATTGACTTGATGGCAATGGGTTTGTTTTGGGGGTATTTTTATTGAGTTTCTTTGTAGATACTCTGTCCTTCACCATAAGTGTTGTGTTGAAGTCTCCTACTATTATTCTGGAACTATTTCTCTTTTCAATGCTATCAGAGTTTGTTTTATGTATTTGGAGCCTTATTATTGGGTGAGTATATATTATGGTTATGTCTCCCTGATGTTTTGACCCTTTAATCATCATATAGTGTCCTTCCTTATCCTTTATGGTGGATTTTTTCTTTAAAGTCTATTTTGTTGTTGTTGTTAGGAGCCGTCAAGTCAGTTCCGACTCATAGCAACCCTATGCACAACAGAACGAAACACTGCCTGGTCCTGCGCCATCCTTACAATCGTTGTTATGCTTGAGCTCATTGTTGTAGCCACTGTGTCAGTCCACCTCCTTGAAGGTCTTCCTCTTTTCCGCTGACCCTGCACTCTGCCAAGCATGATGTCCTTCTCCAGGGACTCATTCCTCCTGACAACATGTCCAAAGTATGTAAGACGCAGTCTCGCCATCCTTGCTTCTAAGGAGCATTCTGGTTCTACTTCCTCTAAGACAGATTTGTTCGTTCTTTTGGCAGTCCATGGTATAGTCAATATTCTTCGCCAACACCACAATTCAAAGGCATCAACTCTTCTTCGGCCTTCCTTATTCATTGTCCAGCTTTCACATGCATATGATGTGATTGAAAATACCATGGCTTGGGTCAGGCACACCTTAGGCTTCAGGGTGACATCTTTGCTCTTCTACACATTGAATAGGTCCTTTGCAGCAGATTTGCCCAAAGCTATGCATCTTTTGATTTCTTGACTGCTGCTTCCATGGCTGTTGATTGTGGATCCAAGTAAAATGAAATCCTTGACAACTTCAGTCTTTTCTCCGTTTATCACGTTGTTGCTCATTGGTCCAGTTGTGAGGATTTTTGTTTTCTTTATGTTGAGGTGTAATCCATACTGAAGGCTGTGGTCTCTGATCTTCATTAGTAAATGCTTCAAGTCCTCTTCACTTTCAGCAAGCAAGGTTGTGTCATCTGTATAATGCAGGTTGTTAATGAGTCTTCCTCCAATCTTGATTCCCCATTCTTCTTCATATAGTCCAGCTTCTCGTATTATTTGTTCAGCATACAGATTAAATAGGTATGGTGAAAGAGTACAACCATGATGCACACCTTTCCTGACTTTAAACCAATCAGTGTCCCCTTGTTCTGTCCGAACAACTGCCTCTTGATCTATGTAAAGGTTCCTCATGAGCACAATTAAGTGTTCCGGAATTCCCATTCTTCGCAGAGTCATCCATAGTTTGGTATGATCCACACAGTCAAATGCCTTTGCATAATCAATAAAACACAAGTAAACTTCCTTCTGGTATTCTCTGCTTTCAGCCAGGATCCATCTGACATCAGCAATGGTATCCCTGGTTCCACGTCCTCTTCCGAAACCAGCCTGAATTTCTGGCAGCTTCCTGTCGATATACTGCTGCAGCCATTTTGGAATTATCTTCAGGAGAATTTTGCTTGCGTGTGATATTAATGATATTGTTTTGTAATTTCCACGTTCAATTGGACCACCTTTCTTGAGAATAGGTATAAATATGGACCTCTTCCAATCAGTTGGCCAGGAAGCTGTCTTCCATATTTCTTGGAACAGATGAGTGAGCACCTTCAGCGCTGCATCTGTTTGTTGAAATATCTCAATTGATATTCCATCAATTCCTGGAGCCTTGTTTTTCACCAATGCCTTCAGAGCAGCTTGGACTTATTCCTTCAGTACCATCGGTTCCTGATTATATGACACCTCTTGAAATAGTTGAATATCGACTAATTGTCTTTGGTATAATGACTCTGTGTATTCCTTCCATCTTCTTTTGATGCTTCCTGCGTCGTTTAATATTTTCCCCATGGAATCCCTCACTATTGCAACTTGAGGCTTGAATTTTTTCTTCAGTTCTTTCAGCTTGAGAAACGCGAGGTGTGTTCTTCCCTTTTGGTTTTCCACCTCCAGCTCTTTGCACATGCCATTATAATACTTTGTCTTCTCGAGAGGCCCTTTGAAATCTTCTGTTCAGTTCTTTGACTTCATCAATTCTTCCTTTTGCTTTAGATGCTCGACACTCAAGAGCAAGTTTCAGAGTCTCCTCTGACATCCATTTTGGTCTTTTCTTTCTTTTCTGTCTCTTCAGTGACCTCTTGCTTTCTTCATGGATGATGTCCTTGATGTCATTCCACAACTCGTCTGGTCTTTGGTCACTAGTGTTCAATGTGTCAAATCTATTCTTGAGATGGTGTCTAAATTCAGGTGGGATATACTCAAGGTCATATTTTGGCTCTTGTGGATTTGCTCTGATTTTCTTCAGTTTCAGCTTGAACTTGCATATGAGCAATTGATGGTCTGTTCCACAGTCGGCCCCTGGCCTTTTTCTGACTGATGATATTGAGCTTTTCCATCGTCTCTTTCCACAGATGCAGTCAATTTGATTTCCGTGTGTTCTATCTGGTGAGGTCCATGTGTATAGTCACCATTTATGTTGGTGAAAGAAGGTATTTGCAATGAAGAAGTCATTGGTCTTGCAAAATTATATCATTCGATCTCCGGCATTGTTTCTATCACCAAGGCCATATTTTCCAAGTACTGATCCGTCTTCTTTGTTTCCAACTTTCACATCCAATCACCAGTAATTATCAATGCATCATGATTGCATGTTCGATAATTTCAGACTGCAGCAGCTGATAAAAATCTTCTATTTCTTCATCTTTAGCCCTAGTGGTTGGTGCATAAATTTGAAAAATAGTCTTATTAACTGGTCTTCCTTGTAGGAGTATGCATATTATCCTATCACTGACAGCAGTGTACTTCAGGATAGATCTTGAAAAGTTCTTTTTGACAATGAATGCAACACCATTCCTCTTCGAGTTGTCATTCCCAACATAGTAGACTATATGATTGTCCGATTCAAAATGGCCAATACCATTCCATTTCAGCTCACTAATGTCTAGGATATCCATGTTTATGTGTTCTATTTCATTTTTCATGATTTCCAATTTTCCTAGATTCATACTTCGTACTTTCCAGGTTCCGATTATTAATGGATGTTTGCATCTGTTTCTTCTCTTTTTGAGTCGTGCCACATCAGCAAATGAAGATCCCGAAAGCTTTACTCCATCCACGTCCTTAAGGTCGACTCTACTTTGAGGTGGCAGCTCTTCCCCAGTCACCTTTCGAGTGACTTCCAACCTAGGGGGCTCATCTTCTAGCACTATATCAGACAATGTTCTGCTGCTATTCATAAGGTTTTCACTGGCTAATGCTTTTCAGAAGTAGACTGCCAGGTCCTTCTTCCTAGTCTGTCTTAGTCTGGAAGCTCAGCTGAAACCTGTCCTCCATGGGTGACCCTGCTGGTATCTGAATATCGGTGGCATAGCTTCCAGCATCACAGCAACACACAAGCCCCCACAGTACGAGAAACTGACAGACACGTGGGGGAAAGTCTATTTTATCAGGGATTAATATTGCCACTCCTATTCTTTTTTGGTTATTGTTTGCTTGGTATATTTTTTCTACCTTTGAGTTTTAGTTTGTTTATGTCTTTGTGTCTAAGGTATGTCTCTTGTAGACAGCATATAGATGGATGACTTTTTTTTTTTTAATCCATTCTGCCACTCTCTGTCTCTTTACTGGTGCATTTAGGCTATTTACATTCAGTGTAATTATTGATAGGCATGAGTTTACTGCTGCCATTTTGATATATTTTTTGTATTGTTGACAGTTTCTTTGATCTACTTAATTTTCTGTGCTGAGTTCTTTTTGTGCATTTTCTTCTTCTCTTTCATTATTGTTGGGTTTGTGTTTGCTGAATCTTTATGCTTTTCTTCTTTATTATTTTGATGGGTAGGTTTGTTAGCTTACTTGGTGGTTACCTTGAAATTAACCTTTATTTTTCTAAGTTGAAACTAGTTTTTTATTTCTTGATATCATTTTGAGTTTCTCTGTATATAGAGGTTCTATGGCTGTACCATTTATTCCTTCTTTTTTGTTTTGATTTTTTTTTTATGGCTGTTCCATTTATTCCTTCTTTTTTGTTTTATTGTTGTCATCATTTCCGTATTGATGTCTCTGGTTCCCTATTTTCAGTCTTTTAGCTTTGTTTTTGTTTTTTGAATTCTCTATCTGGTTGATCTGTTCTGTGTCCTAGTCTTGAATTTTTGTTTGATGTTGTTGGTTCTCTAACTGGAGAACTCCCTTTAATGTTTCTTTAATTTTGGTCTAGTTTTAACAAATTTCCTTAATTTTTGTTTATATGGAAATGACTTAATTTTACCATTGTATTTGAGAGACTATTTTGCTGGGTATATAATTCTTGGTTGGCAATTTTTTTCCTTCAATTCTTTGTATATGTCATCCCATTTTCTTCTTGCCTTCCTGGTTTCTGCTGAGTAATCAGAGCTTAGCCTTATTGAATCCCCATTGTAGGTGACTCTTCATTTATCCCTAGCCACTCTCAGGATTCTTTCTTTGTTTTTGATTTTGGCAAGTTTGATTATGATATGTCTTGGTACCTTTCTTTTGGAGTTTATCCTGCATGGGGTTCATTCAGCTTCTTGGATAGATATCTTTTTGTCTTTCATGATACAGGGAAATTTTCTACCCACAAATCTTCAACAATTCTCTCTGTGTTTTCTGTTATGCCCCCTGTTTTCTGTATTCTGATTGCTTGTAGGCTTTTTCTCTTGATAGTATCCCACATAATTCTTAGGTTTCTTCATGTTTTTTCATTTGCTTTTTGATTTTTCCTCAAATAAATTGGTATCAAGGGATTTATCTTCAATTTCACTAATTCTGACTTCCATTTGCTCAATTCTGCTGCTATGACCTTCTGTCCAGTTGTCTAATTCTGAAATTTTACTGTTAGACTTTTGGATTTCTAGTTGCTGTTTCCATATGGTTTCTAGCATTTTGTTCCTGTACTGTTTTCCTGAATTCTTCTATTGCTTTGTGGGTGCATTCCTTGGTTTGTTCTGTGTTTTGCCTGATCACCTTCTTGATCTCTTGGAAAGCTCTGTATATTAGTCTTTAGCAGATATTTTCATTGCCTTATCTTCCACTGGAAGGTTTTCTGGTTCTTTATCTTGGTAGCTTGTTGGAGCCATCTTGTCCTACTTCTTTATGTGATTCGATATTGACTATTGTCTCTGAAGCTTCAAGAATTTATGACATTTATTGTATTTTTGTTTACTTCATCCTGTATTTTTGTTTTCTTTTGATATGCTCAAGTAGGCTGGGTATGTGTGCTGCTCTGGTTATTGGCATCATTGAAGCTCTCATTTCCTTTCTGCAGGTAGTCAGAGCAGCTATTTGGTGTGTGAACCTGGGAATCTGTTCATTGTTCTTGTGGGGGTGTTGAAGATGTAGGTGAAGATTTTTGGTGAGGTGATGAATCTGTCTTGCTGGTCACCTGGCTGAGGGTTCAGGGGATATTCTCCCTGGTCATTGGGTTGGGTGTTGTGTGTGTGCAGGTGCCCAGGTCATTGGTTACTGAGTGTGTGTAGGGACTCTCACCTACAATTCTGGGTGGGCAGGGCTGTGTGGGGGTGTTTGGAGCAGGCTCAGGTTTCTGCTTGTAGTGGGGGTGATGTGGAGGGCAAGGCAGGGGTGTCAGCTGCTCCCACATTCCCAGGTAGAGGATGTGCCCCTGTCCACTAGAGTGCCTACTTGGGGGGGGTAGTAGCTGGTGCCATTGGATGGAGGGCTTGGGAGGCATCACTAATTCTCTGGCCCCTGTCATGGGTAGCTAGATTGAATGGATGATACCACTGGCTCTCGGGCCCCTGGCGTGGATGGGCAAGGCCCCTTCTTAGGAGGTAGGACAGGGTCAAATGTCACAAATCTGCAGCTCCCACTTGGCTGCTGCAGGTGAAAATGAGCTTCACGTAGATGCCTTGCCTATTTTGTCCTAATGAGGGCATGTGGTGTTGGGTTGGCCTGCAAGCACTGGGATGGGGGTGAGGGTTGGGTGAAGGGTGCTGCAAGTCCATGGACCCCATACACCAGTAGCTGGGTGAAGGAGTGGGTGCCTCCAGACCCAGCCATGAGTTCCAGGCTTAGGGGGTGTGGCATTGTTGAATGCCATGTGATTAGTGTCAGAGCAGGGAGGTGGATGCTCCTAGGTCATGGAGCCCTGGTCAGGGGGAAGGGTAATTGTGCATATGCGGTTGTTTGGGAGCTTGCACTTAACTTTTGCAGATCTGGTGCCACTCCTGTTTGATTCTGGAGGTACGTGCAGATGTGCTGCTGCTTGGCTGCACTAGGTGGCATTGGTTTCGGCTTGAGATGTTGCTAAGCAGCCTCAACCTGCATGCACTGTGCAGATTCAGCTGGCAATCCCATGATCCATAATTCCCCGTTTACGTTGTTTTTGAATTGTCTCTCCTTCCACCTGTTGCTCAGTCCTTTTCTTCAGCTTTGTTTTTGATGATTAAGGTTCCTAGATTGTCATATATATCTGATTCACTTGTTTTTTGGGCCTTTAGTGTAAGAATTGACTCGACAGCACTGGGTTATTGTAAGAGGGATCACATGAAATGTCTGAATATTCAGCCTTTTTGGCTTTGCCTTCCCCCTTCACTTTTGAAGATGTTTTTTTTTCTTGTAATTTCCTCCATATATGTAAATGCTATAATTATTCTGCTCTTTCTTCACTGGTCCCTTTTACGTAGTACCTGCTCACTTCTGTTATGGTAGCCTTTACCTTTCTCTGCTTTAGCACTGCTTACCTTTGCAAGAGAGCTATGTCACATTAGTCAGTGTTTACATTATTATGAATATGCAGATATTATTCGTAGCTGAGCAAAGTTGGATACTATTGCTACATTTGCTTTCTCATATGTCTTTTTTTTTTCCTGAAGCTAATAACTGTATCTCACATTTTTCATACACAATGGGTAGTTTATCAGCTCCTCAGCTGCCTATCCTGCTCCATCAGGACTGATTTCCCCCCAGGCTGCTGAAGGACATTGTGAGATTTCCCTTTCCCTTCCTTCTGGGCTAGGTACCCTTTTTCCTGAATCCCTATGTCTTCTATTTTTTTGTTTTACTCTTGCATTTAGCCAAAACACGTCCTCTAGTAGCTTCCTGAGAAAGGATGCGGAAGTGGAAAATTTTTTGAGCTCTGTGTCTGATATCTTTATTTTGCCTTTATGCATTTAGTTATTATAGAATTCTAGGTTGAAAAGCTTTTTTTTTTCCCCTTGGACTTTTGAAAGCATTGTCCTACTGTTCTCCAGTATCCAGTTTTTGCTGTTGTGAAGTAGGATGTCTTTTGGATTTTCATTCCTTTGAATGCGATCTTTTTTTCCCTCTTTCTACATTCTCTGCATTTTAGCATGTTCTATTTAACCCAATATTTAAGAAGTGTTGTGATGATGTATGCTTTTTATTCCTTCATTGTACTAGACACTCTGTGGATCATTTTAATCTGGAAACTCAAGTCCTTCAGCTCTGGGCAGTTTTTCTTGTATATTTTCTCTGATAATTTCTTCTGTACTTCCCGCTTGGTTCTTTCTCAGTGTCCTGAGTTGATTCTCTTATTTTCTTACTAGTTCTCTCTTAAGTTCTTTATGTTTTGCTCTATTTTCTGGGAGAGTTTATTGATTTTATAGCCATTCCTTTGACTGGTTTTAAGATTTTTGCTATATTTTCTCCCCCCCCCCCAAATTTCTAGTTTTTGTTCTCTTTTCATTGGACTTCTTTATTATAGATACAATAACTTTTATACAATAAATTTTCCTATATCTCTGAGATTATTTTTCTCAAGTTTCTTCTGTGTCAGTGCCATTACAGTTTTGATGTTCCTTAAGTTCTTGTTTTGCTTGCTTTGGTCTCTGTTTTAGATTGAAATAAAGAATTTAGGTCAATTAGAAGACCTGTGGGGATTAGGGGCTGGCAAGGCTTGTCCACTGTTGTCCTCTCTGTGGTGTGCCCAGTGAGCCAGCCATCTTATGGGGAACCTCCAAATATCAATAACAAGAGGTCTTTTCTATGAAGTTGTTCAATTTGTTTTAGGGAATACTCTTCCTATTTCTTGCTAGGATATGTATATTCCTGGCTGCCTGCTCCTGAGAGTGAGGTAGGGGCAGGGCCTGTGGGTCCTACCAAAAAAAAAAAAAAAAAAACCAATACAACAACAAAAAATCCCAAACTGTTGAGTCAACTCAAACTCGTGGCAACCCCATGTGGATCAGAGTAGAACTGTGCTCCATAGACTTTTCAATGGCTGATTTTTTCAGAAGTAGATCACTAGGACTTTCTCCTGAGGTATCTTTCTGTGAACTAAAACTGTGAATCTTTTGGTTAACAGCCCAGCACGTTAACCATTTGCACCACTCAGGGACTCCATGGGTCCAACGTTTTAGTATATAGGCATCACTTCATCCCCAGTTCTTAGTTTTACACCCAGATCCTGCTCATTGAGCAGAAGTTTCTCTGCTTTACCTTCTCCAGAGAATAAATCTCCTGTCCTCTGCAGAGGTAGGGGATCTAGACAGTTGCCTAGCTGCCTAGGATGGAGGTGGGGACTTAGATGATCCAGCTGCTCTCTATACAGATTTTTACCAACTCCCATGGTTTTTAGCCCCATCTATCACTCTTGCTTCCAAAGTACTAGGTGTTTCCAAGGCTTAAGTCTCTTGGCCTGACTCTGCAGGACAAATTGGCTTGCTTCCCATCCCTGTAGCTCCTGTGCAGGCACAAAGATTTTACTTCCTCTGCTCCTCTAAGGCAGTTACCACTCATCTATCTGCTTTCTGGTCCCTAAACCTTGCTGAAACTGTTCCTCCACTACCTTCTGCTTCCCATTCTTTTGGTCTTTGTTGGTTGGTACTTTTTAAAATTCCTTCACTTTCATTTAGGTAAGGAGCCCTGGTGGCACAGTGGTTAAAGTGTTTGGCTGCTAACCAAAAGATTGGTGGTTTGAACCCACCAGCTTTTCCACGGGAGAAAGATGTGGCAATCTGCTTCCATAAAGATTTACAGCCTTGGAAATCCTATGGGGAAGGCCTACTCTGTCCTACAAGGTCACTATGAGTCAGAATTGACTAGATGGCAATAGGTTTGGTTTGGGTTTCATTTAAGTGGAGTTTTGGGAGGGAGAGGAAGTCTGTGTGTGTGGTCAACCCACTATGTTTGACCAGAGCAGAGTCTGAGCTCATTTTCTCCTGGTGGCTGGAGCCAAGGTGGGCCTTAATGTTAGGGACTCTCCCAGTGCTCTGGGTTTGGAGAGTGTCCAGGAGTCAAGACTCAGAGCAAGTAAAGCTCTCTTGTGAAGCCTCAGTGTCCAGGTCTAATGATAAGACTACCTGGGGGAGTATCGCAGGCCAGCTGAAGGGCTTGGCAGAGATGAACTATTTCAAGACTCATTTTCCTTCTCATTGGTGGGTTTGCTCCCCAACTAAAATCTGGCCCAGAGCTGTGATTAAAAACAAACAAGTAAACAAAATCCTGACATTGGAGGTCTTTGAATTCTCTGCAAATTGTTCAAGATTGCACATGAAAAACTTAAAGACTATCGTGGGAATTTTCAGTCAAAGAACATTCTAAATACCCCTCCCTTCACTGCCACCTCAACTGGGAAAGTGACTAGGGGAAGGAAGGAACCCATGAAAGAGAAAAATAAAGGAAGAAGGGATTGTGGCAACTCCCAGAAGCAGTCATCTGGAATAGCATCTTGATTTCATAAACACCATTTCAGCATAAATTATCTTATTTTTAGCTTGTCAATCTGGATATTCTTGGCTCTGGAACGGATTCAGGGGGCCTTAAATGATGAGGTTTGGCTCTTCATGGAGTCTAAATTTGCAGATAATTGTCAGAGCTCTTTTGGCTGTGTATACTTATCAATTGCGTTTTTAAAAGTCAACACTAAAATAATCATTCCCATGAGCAAAACCCATTACAAACCTTAAATTCAATAGCATAAACACATTTTAGTGCTGGGGAACAAATGGGTAAGATTTCATCATTGCTGCATCTGTGAGGGCTCATGTGAAGTCAGAGATGCATTAGGAGGGTACCTGTGTGGCTAAGCCTCAGGCCAAGCAGGGAGTCATCATGGTGGCTGCAGTTTGAGATCAGACAGTTCAGGAGCCCTGGACCATGACTACTGGGCACCTCTCATGTGCCCCACCCTGTGTTTACTGCCGGACAGAGATGCAGTGGCTTCATTAGCTCAAAGACATCCCTGTCTTGTGCCCTGCCTCAGTTTTGCTCCAAGACAAGATCTTCCTTATGCCAGACTGCCTCGCTGTCTTTGGCAGAGACCCCTCATTTGCAAAACAAGAACCTCAAGATCAGGTTGCAAGAGTGGTTCAATGATATAGCGGGAAGTGTGGCCAAACAGGCTGGAGTCAGTGTTCTGGCCAGTGTCACTGGCCTTGGGCAATTCAATTTACTCCTCTGGGCCTGAGTTTTCCCATGCCCCAAAAGAGTATTAACACCTGTTCTGCTCCCTCTCAGAGTTGCAAATTTAAATGAGATAAAATTACTTTATAAACAGAGGAAAATATACAAATGTAAATTATTATTATTATATTATCATATTTATTATTTCAAGGCAGAAATTGGTCTACTCCCAGACCAAAATTTGATTTCTTGAGTCTTAAGGCTGCTTGTTGTTGTTATTGTTAGCTGTCCTCAGAATCAGCTCCCGACTAACGGGGACCCTAAGCACAATGGTGCCTAGTCCTCCGCCATCCCTATAATTGGTTGTGGATTGGACCATTGTGATCCACAGGGTTTTCACTGACTGATTTTCAGAAGTGGATCACCAGGCCTTCCTTCCTAGACTGCCTTAGTCTGGAAGCTCTGCTGAAACCCGTTCAGCATCATAGCAATACACAAGCCTCCAGGACAGATGGGTGGTGGCTGCACACGAGAGGCATTGGCTGGAAATTGAACCCGAGCCTCCCACATGGAAGGCAGATATTCTACCACTGAACCACCACTGCCCTCATTAAGGCTGCTTAGAGTATGTGTAATATATGTATCATAAGCTTTTGTAGTAAAATATCTCATGCTAAAGTTTATACCCCCCCTTTTTTTTTTGCTTTGACCTCAGTACCTGTGAGCAATGAGTAATTTCTCATACCTTAGGATAACTTGATTTATAGACTATAAAAGCAGCCCATGTTATTTGCCTTCAGGATCTTCTCTAATAGAAGACAGTGTATTTGCTGGCTGTATATGTTTACCATTTAGTAGAAGCTGGATAGATCCTGGAAGCTCCTTCCCCCATTTCCAACTGCAGCTTTCCAAACCTCCACCTTCACTGTCTTCCTCATGACCATTACCCCTCCATCTCCCAAAATATCTCAGAAGATGACCTTATTTCTTACTTCTCAGGGGAACAAGGACTTCTGAGAGGGAAATCCCTCAACTCCCCCATCAGCAAAGGTCTTAGAAGGACAGTGCCTGTTGTATTTGAGGAACAGTGAAGAGGCCAGAATGTCTGGTATGAAGTAGAGAAGGCCAGAGAGGGCAGAGGCCAGGACATACAGGGACCCATAGGTCACAGTGAGGACTATGGCCATGACTCAATGTGATGGTAGCCTCAGAAGGCTCCGGGCAGAGAGTGACATGTTCTGACACAGGTCTTAACAGACACTGGCTGCTCTACTGAAAATTGAGATAGCAGAAGAAGAGAAGATCAGTGGTACAAGCAGCAGGCTCACTGAAAGACCAGTAAAGGCAGTCTCTGGGTTACAAACGTCCAACTTATAGACAACTCATACTTAAGAATAGACTGCCATAAAGCCTATTATGTTAAAAATTTGAGTTAAGTACATACAATGGTTAGTAATAATGAGCACACCACTACTTTGTGAGGTTCACTAAAATATTGCACGGTTTGGAAGTATTCCTTAAGTGTTTTTATATGCATAGAAAGGTAAAATATATACTGTACACTAAGACAAATATCCGACTAACTGATGTTAAATAAGAACCATATGAACCTGTTCTGACTTACTTACAAAATCGACTTAAAGAAAGACTTAGGAATGGATCTTGTTTATTGTATAGGGACTGCCTGTACAATAATTCAGGTGAGAAATGATGGTGGAGGTCTCTAAACCCAGACCTGTGTGTACTACTGCTTACTATACATACTCACTTGAATATCCCATGGATATCTCATCATCATCATATCCCAAACTGGACTTTCTCAGGATCTGCCCATTTTACTTTCCTCATCTCAGTGAGCGGATCACTATCCTCTGAATTCCCTAAGCCAGAGACCTGACTACATCTTTGATTCCACCCTCTTCTTTACCTCTCACATCCAGTTAGCAGTAAGATCCTATTGATTCTACTTTCTGGATATTATTCTGTTCCATTCCTTCCTTACTATTGTCATGGCTCCTGCCTTAAGTCTTATCACAGGGCAATTGTACAACTCTCCATCTGGTTTTCTTACTTCCAGTCTCAGACCGCCTTCTACTTCAATCTATCCTTTGGCCTGTCACCTGGGTGATTGTTTAAAAACCTGAAAGTCACTGAACTTTTTGAATCACCCTTGATCAAGCCCTGTCTGGGCAATGAGGCTTGTCCTTACACATTGTCATGTCTGCTCCCCGAATGCAATCCTACTCTGGTGAGGAAGTCTTTGAAGAACACTATAGCTTTCAGAGGTGGTTTCACAGGGAGAGGAGGAGATGATTCCATTACACCTAGCTAAGTAAATATTCCAAAAAATTTATAAACACTTCAGCTCTATCCTTGCATTCCTCTCCTCACCTGCAGCAGGTTGGCTCAACTCCCCTTTAGCCTGCTTAGCAAACCACATTTAACTTAATAACTTCAAATCAGTTCATTCTGGTTCAAACCCCTGCTAGTAATTTGTATTTCTAACTAGTTCCCAGGAATTTATACATAAGAATCACCTGGGAATCTTATTAAAATGTAGATTCTGATTCAGTATATCTAGGGTGGAAATGCAAATTCTTAGCAGGGATTCGAACCAGAACTAACTGGTTCAAAGCCCTGGTGTGAACATGCCCTCACTCCCGCAACCCAATCTGCAAAGGAGGCACATTTCTGTGCTTCACAGATCTGATCAGGCCACTTTTCTGATTTACAAAACTTCTTTCATACTTTTCTTCTGCTCTCTGGATAAAGACCAGACAGCCTGGCTCAGGAGGTCCTGTGTGCCCTGCCCTGCCTTTTTGTCTTGCTCTTTACACTCCAGAAGTGCTGAGCAAAGCACTTAAGTCTCTAAAACAAGCCAATTTATCCCATACCTATACTTTATATGTGGAGTCCCTTAGTGGTCAGATGGTTACGTGCCGGGCTACTAACTGAAAGGTTAACTGTTAGTACCCACCCAGAGGTGCCTTGGAAGGTCTGGCAATCTGCTTCTGAAAGATCACAGCCTTTAAAACCCTATGGAACTTGCTTTTACCCTGATACATATGGGGTCACCATGAGTCAGAATCTACTTGATGGAAACTGATTTTGTTTTTTTTTGTTTTATAACTTACATGCTGCGGATTTTTTCCCATAACAGCTCTCACCCTAACCTCCTCCATGCCTGATCTGTTCTTCAAAACTCTTCTCATATGTTCCCTCATCCAGGAGATCTCCTCTTACCCCCCTATCTGGGGAAGGGTCTTGTACTATTGTCTTGAAACTGTGTGGAGGGTTGTCCTAGCTAGTTTGTGAGCTGGGTGAGAACAGAAACAGAGTAACCCTCATCTCTGGGCCCTCTGAGCATGGCACAGGACCAGGCACAGGCCGAGTGAATGAATCATATGGAGACTTGGACAGCGAAGGACAGCTGATAGCTAATCCAGGAGTCTAACACCAGATATAGCCAGACTAAGGAGTTGTTCTCATATCATTGTAAAAAGTGAAACATGGTTTGTGCTAGGGGGCACCTTGTGAGATAGTGCAGTATGTAGACAGTGAGCCCATGGGTGACTGGTTGTGATGAAGTGACCACTGATCCCAGCAAGGACAGGGCAGCGTGGGCTAAGGCAGCTGGTCTCAGTGATGCCCTAGAACTCTGCCTGGCAATGCATGGAGAGTGAAGGTTTGGGTCATATGTTTTGGCAGGAAAAAATGGTTTAAAACATGGACTTGCAATTGTGCAATCTTATGTATTGTGGTTGTCATTTCTTAATTCATATAATAGGAAGAAAAAACAAGAGCTAGTATCCAGAAAATGTTGGGACCAAATTAGCTTTTCTTCTCTATTATTCTTATAGGAAACCCTGGTGGCGTAGTGGTTAAGAGCTACGGCTGCTAACCAAAAGATTGAAAGTTCAAATCCACCAGGCGCTCCTTGGAAACCCTATGGAGCAGGTCTACCCTGTCCTATAGGGTCGCTATGAGTTGGAATTGATGGCAACAGGTTTTTTTTCTTTCTTTCTTTGAGGTAAAACAGGCCCCTAGGTGGTGCAAATGGTTTATGCTCAACTGCTAACCTAAATGCTGGCAGTTTGAACCCACCCGGGGGTGCCACAACAGAAAGGCCTGGAGACCTGCTCCCATAAAGATTACAGCCAAGAAAACCCTGTGGAGCAGTTATACTCTGTAACACATGGGGTTGGCATGAGATGGAATATACTTGATGGCAGCTAACAACAACAACGACAAAGTTAAGATACGTAAACTGAAAATACTGTTGATCAATAACAAGCCAGGTCCCAGACATTTTTGGGTAAATGATCTTCACTTTCCTTAAATATGTTGCCAAATGCATTGACTAGTGAAAACTCAGGATGTGAACAATTGCTTGTTTGGCTGAAGATCTCTGGATTCTGGAGAGAAAACACTTAGTACACCATAATTCTTAATAGCATCTCTGCAGATTTCTAATCTCATCAAATTATTCATGCTATAGTTTCATTCTTATTGTTTGATATTATCTGCATTCTGTTGGATTGACTTTCTTTGGAATGGGCACAAATATGGATCTCTTCCAGTTTGTTGGCCAGGTAGCTGTCTTCCAAATTTCTTGGCATAGGTGAATGAACACCTCCAGCACTGCATCCATTTGTTGAAACATCTCCTTTGGTATTCCGTCAATTAAAATTTTGCTGAAGATCATTCAAAAGCAGTTGCAGGGAACTACCAGAAATTCAAGCCAGATTCAAAAGAGGATGTGGAATGAGAGGTATCATTGCTGATGTCAGATGGATCTTGGTTGAAAGCAGAGAATACGAGAAAGATGTTTACCTGTGTTTTATTGACTATGCAAATGCATTCAATTGTGTGGATCACAACAAATTATGGATAACATTACGAAGAATGGGAATTTCAGGACACTTAATTGTGCTCATGTGGAACTTGTACATAGACCAAGAGGCAGTCGTTTGAACAGAACAAGGGGATACTTCATGGTTTAAAGTCAGGGAAGTCGTGCCTCAGGATTGTATCCTTTCACCATACTTATTCGATCTGCATGCTGAGCAAATAATCTGAGAAGCTGGACTATATGAATAAGAATGCAGCATCAGGACTGGAGGAAGACTCGTGAACAACCTGCAATATGCAGATGACACTACATTTTACTGGAAAAGAAGAAGACTTGAAGCACTTACTGATGAAGATCAAAAACTACAGCCATCAGTATGGATTGCACTTCAACATAAAGAAAACAAAAGCAAAAACAACTGTACCAATAAGCAACATCATTATAAATGGAGTAAATATTAAAGTTGTCAAGGATTTCATTTTACTTGGATCCACAGTCAACTCCTGTGGAAGCAGCAATCAAAAATCAAACAATGTAGTGCATTGGGCAAATCTGTTACAAAAAGACCTGTTTAAAGTGTTAAAAAGCAAAGATGTTACTTTGACGACTAAAGTTAGCCTGACTCAAGCCATGATGTTTTCAAGCATGTGTTTTTCATATGCATGCAAAACCTGGACAATGAGTAAGGGAGACCAAAGAATTACCTTTGCGTTATGGTGTTGGCAAAGAATATTGAATATACAAGGATTTCCAGAAGAACAAACCAATATTGTCTTCGAAGAAATATAGCCAGAATATTCCTTAGAAGGGAGAATGGTAAGACTTTGTCTCATGTACTTTGGATAATTTATCAGGAGGGACGAGTCCCAGGAGAAGGACATCATGCTTTAAGCAGAGGGTTAGAAAAAAAGAGGAAGACGCTCAATGAGATGGATTGACACAGTGGCTACAACAATGGGCTCAAGCATGAAAACTATTGTGGCAATGGCGCAGGACTGGGCAGTGTTTCATTCTGTTGTACATACGAGTTGGAACCGACTCGATGGCACCTAACAAGACAACAACGTAGTTTCCTGCTATGTCTTCTTTATATCTTTATCCTCACTCAGAACCAGCTACACAATTTGTGGGACGCTTGTTAAAAAAATAATTCAAGACAGCCACAGCAGGGTATTAAACCAAGTGCAGCACCCTTCTAAGCATGTGCTCTGGACAGCTACGTAGGCAATGTGCCCATGAAGCTGGCCCTGCCTGCAGTCATTTCACACATTTACTGAAAGCATCCTATATGCCAGGCTTTGTGCTCAGCACTGGAGATCAAATAAGTTTGAAACATCGTCCTGCTTTCTAATAATAGTAACAATAAACATAGTGATGATAACCACGACAAGATCAAAAGGAACAAATAATTACTGAGCACATATAAAGTGCCAGGAACTGTGCTAAGTGCTTTATGTGAATCACCTCTATTATTCTTTGCATTGTTTTACACATGTGGAAATGGGTTAAGAGGCTAAAACCCGTTTGATATTAACAGCAACGTGGAGGCAGAGTTGGGTTTTATACCCAGGTTTGTGTCTTTCTAAGGTGTGTCATTTTGTAAATTTGCATCCGTTCTTGCCCACTGCCCTCCTGCAAAGTATTACCCTCACTCTAACTGTCTAGACTTCCCTGGAGGATTCTGCAAATGTTGCCTCAGGGCTGCCTAATTCTTTTTATAGCCACTTCTAGTCCACTCTGTCTGAGACCACAACTCCCTTTGCTCCTGCTCCTGGTCAATGCAGTCCTGCTGCAGAGTACATCTGTCCTGATCTACCTTCATATGCTGCAGCCACAACCCAGGGTCCCACATTTGCCTTTCCCCAGACCCTGGGCTCTTTGCATGCAATGGTTTTATCAGGCTGAGTCTGTGAAGAACAGTTGCTGCCCCATCCACACCATTCACTCCATCCCAAGACATCTTTCCCAAACCACGCTCAAGCTTCTTAAAAGCCTTTGTCTCCACTTTCAGAGAGAAGCGGAGCCCACGTTGTACCTGCTCCCAAATCTCTGCCTCTGGTCCCTGGGACACCCCCCTACCCTGTTTTGCAGACTCCAAGGTTGTGGCTTTGTAATGAGATCACTTTACATTTATACTGCAAAATCCATATTTAAATGTTGGGGTAAAATATTTCATGGTGAGAGATACAGATGCTTTATAAAAGACTTTCTGGGACCGTTTATGTCAGAAACAGCTTAAAATGTGCAGGTTGCGTGAATGACAAAGGACGTAAACTTTAAATACCTAGCCAGCAGCTGCTGCTAGAAACACCTAACTGGAATAAAGATCTCTCTAGGAGTTGAGAAGAAAGTTCCTTTCACTGGGTTGAAGAATAGTAAGTCATGAATTTTCATATTTTAGCAGCATGATGATTTTTTCTTTCATTGCTTCTGCTGTATGAAAGAAAGAGAAGAGGAACAAGAGGGAACCATAGAGAACACACTCTTCCATCTTTTCTGATGGTTTCTTCTCATGGCTGAGAAAGAACACTGGAATGCAGAGAAGCCACCAGGAGCTGTAGGACCTGGCTCAGAGCAGCTCTG
Source organism: Loxodonta africana (assembly GCF_030014295.1). Classification (NCBI taxonomy): domain Eukaryota; kingdom Metazoa; phylum Chordata; class Mammalia; order Proboscidea; family Elephantidae; genus Loxodonta; species Loxodonta africana. The sequence continues at coordinate 40,729,434 of NC_087367.1, read as the reverse complement.
ATATTGTATTGTTCTGAATCATCGTTTCCCAGACCTTTATAGGAAGTGGTTCCATGATAAAAGATAGGTGAATTAGAAAGGGGCTGTGCCAATATATCCCCTGCAGTTGAGGGCTCATTACCCCTTCCTCAGGTATAGCCACTTACCTGCTTTTACCTGAGGACCTTGTGCTGTTACTACTCTGGGCTTTGTTTGCTACCAATAGGGAGTATGTAAGAAGCTTGAGGCTAGATATGAAATTCCTTTTATGAACCTGTTGGCTTGTGCTTTATACACCTTCTTCTGTCTGACTCTTCCAAGTTTCAGACTAGCTGTCATTCTGATCTCTGGTCCTGCATGTCCCTTAATCTCTTTTGGGCATATCTGAGACAGGATCTCTGACTCCCAGCCTGCTATAACCTACAATTGCTTACCTGATCCTTTTCATCAAAGTGCCAATAGTGAGACCAAGGTCAAGCTCTGCTACAGTTAGTAGCAAAGATGACCCAGAAATGCATTGAAAGACTTTGGAGTTTATTTCTTAAACATCTTAACCAATGACAATTTATGCCATTAATACGAGTTTTGTTTAGCTGTTTAATATAGTATCCATAATTAAATAAGAGAAGAATGAAAAATCTGTAGTCAAATTCTTGATCTCAGTAAGACTTGTGATCAAAGTACCCTACTAGAGGATGTTAAAAGGCCAAAGTGCAGCCTTTTAAGTAATTCCTTATACAACCAATGCTTGGAGATGTTGGTGACATCACCTCCATTTCCTGTCTAAGCTCCTTCCACCTATTCCCTTGATCCTGTGCTTTCCTCTCTAGTCTCCTTGCCTTCAGCCTCTCCTCTCTCCTATCTTATTTGCTGCTCATTCATACTTCCTAAAATACTACTTTACACTATCACCCGTCATTGACATCAGCTTATGCTACCATTCCTGCCTGAGAGATCAAGCCAGGCTCTGGCCAGTCCCTGCTGTGCAGTGTGTCCAAACCAATTACATCTACTTCCCAGGACAGAAACCAAGTCCTTAAGAGCTTCAAGGAAGTTAAGGTGATCACCAGGCCCTGCTATTTGTCCTTAGACATTGGGGGGCTTCAATTCTTCCCTATAAAGAATTGAATGGGAGGCACAGCCAAGATGGCAGAACAGTCAGACACTTCCTGTGGTCCCTCTTAAAATGAATACCTGAATAAACAAGTGAATTGATTGTATATGAAAATTTAGGAGCCTGAACATCAAAGGTAAAGTTGAGGAATCGGACTCTGTGGAGGAGTAGGAGGTGGGGGGTGGAGAGACAGTTCAGAAGCAGCAAGGAGTTGCCAGACCTGACCTGGTGGGAACTGGCACCCTGCAGGCTGCATCAGCTGGCATGCATGTTGAGACAAGAAGCTCGTGCTCAGGATGCATCTTCTATGTTGGGAAAAACCCAGCGATGAAGAGGCTACTCAATCCTCCAGAACCAGTGAAAAGTGGTGCTCAATCAGTAAAAGATAAGTACATGTGTCCAACCTACTGTGAGGTTCAAAATACACCCCCTTTGTGAAGAAAATGTCTCTGTCATTCACCTGCCCCTCCCTACTCTGCAACAGGTCCAAGCCAACTTCAGTGATTGCTGCATCCCCTGGGCTGGAAGTAGGACCCATCACATGCCTTGAGCCATTCTCCTGGCTTTGGAGAGGGAACAAATTAACAAAAAGGAAAAAATAATCTGCAAACCCACTAAGCCAGGAAGTCAGGCAGGCAAAGCTCCTTTGCCTAGGCAGAGACATAAGGGGTCCACAGACTTGGAATGTTATTTCACTCCTGCATAGACCAGTGTAGGCCCATTTCAACACCATAGGCCCTCATTAGCACAGTACTACAAGGTATATACCTGAAGCCTATTTTCAACTGTATCAGCTATAAGGTGGAATGTCAGATTTGTGACATTTGACAACACTCTGCCCATTAAGCAGGGTCCTCACTTACCTACATCAGGGGCCTGAGGGTTGGTGGCTGCACTCATGCCACCTGGCTACCCATGACAGAGGTCCAAGAATAAGTGGTGCCTCCCAGTTCTTAACAGCCAACAGCATTGGGTGCCCATAGTCCGGCTGCAAAACCCATGCACATACACACTCTAGGGAACAGGGACACAGTTTCCTTACAGACACTAATGGGTGGTTGTCAGCCTCCTGGCTTGCTCAGCACATGATTTCCTTTTGCAGCCAGATACCTGTGCCTACTCCAATCACCCCTGTACCACATACTTGGTGACCGACTACCTGGACACCTGAGCTGAATCCACACAAGAAAAGTAAATGGACTCCAGGGCTCACATACTTAATAACAGTTTTAACCACCTGGTGACAGAACACGAGCACTTCAAAGATGCCAATAATCAAACTACCTCACACGACCAGGCTATTTGGGCATATCAAAAGAAAATAAAACAAAACAAGAAGCTAGGACATAGTAAGCAAACACAAAATATATAAATATAATAACTTATTGATGACTCAGATACAACAGTTGATATCAAATTACATAAAAAGGCAGACCATGATGGCTTCAGCAAGTGCCCAAAATAATCAACAAACCTTCTGGAGGAAGAGAATTTCTTGGAATTACCAGAGGTAGAATTCAAAAGATTAATATATAGAGTTCTTTAAGAGACCAGGAAGGAGATCAGGCACAATGCAGAACAAGCCAAGGAACACACAGACAAAGCAATAGAGGAACTTAAGAAGGTTATACAAGAGCTTAATGACAAATTTAACAGGCTGCAAGAATCCATAGAAAGACAGCAAATAGAAATCCAAAAGATTAACAACAAAATTTCAGAATTAGACAACATAATAGAAAGTTATAGGAGAAGAATTGGGGCAATGGAAGTCAGAATTAGTGAGACTGAAGATGAAGCACTTGACACCAACTTATTTGAGGAAAAATCAGATAAAAGAAACCCTAAGAATTATGTGGAACTCTATTAACAGGAATAGCCTACAAGTGATTGGAATACCAGAATGGGGGAGGGGATGGTAACAGAAAATACAGAGAGAATTGTTGAAGATTTCTTGGTAGAAAACTTCCCTGATATCATGAAAAGTTGAGATTTCTATCCAAGAAGCTCATTGAGCCTCACAAAAGGTATATCCCAAAAGAAAGTCACTAAGACATATTATAATCAAACTTGACAAAACCAAATATAGATAATTTTAAGAGCAGCTAGGGATAAATGAAAAGTCACCTACTAAGGAAAGTCAATAAGACTAAGCTCTGACTACTCAACAGGAACCATGCAGAGAAGAAGACAATGGGATGACATATATAAAGCCTTGAAGGAAAAAAAATGCTAGACAAGAATTATATATCCAGCAAAACTGTCTCTCAAATTTCCAGATAAACAAAAGTTTAGGCAATTTGTAAAGACCAAACCAAAATTACAGAAAATACTAAAGGGAGTCCTCTGGATAGAAAATCAATAACATCAGATAAAAACCCAAGAGTAGAACACAGGACAGAACAACCAGATATCAACCTAGATAGGGAAGTCACACAAAAAAATCAAACCTAAAACACTGAAAATAGGGAAACAGAGAAGTCAATATGTAAAAGACGATAACATTAAAACAAAAAAGAGATACTAAATAATGTAGTCATAGATCTTTCATATGGAGAGGAAGTGAAGGCTATATAAAGAAGTAAAAGATTGGTTTAAACTCAGAAAAATAGAGGTAACTATTTAGATGACCACAAAGGACTACCAATCCTACACATCAAAATAAGAAACAAGAAAACCATAAAGACTCAGCAAATACAAAATCAACGACAATGAAAAGGATGAAAAGAAAATACATAAAGAAAAATGATTCAGCACAGAAAATTAAGTGGAACGAAGAAACTCAACAACACACACAAATGCATCAAAATGACAGCACTGAATTCATCTTATCAATGATTATGCTGAATGTAAATGAATTAAATGAACCAATAAAGAGACAGAGGGTGGCAGAATGGATTAAAAAACAAGATCCGTCCATATGCTGCCTACAAGAGACACAACTTAGACTCAAAGACACAAACGAACTAAAACTCAAAGGATGGAAAAAAAATATATCAAGCAAACAACAATCAAAAAGGAGCAGAAGTGACAATATTAATCCCGACAAAAAAGACTTTAAAGCAAAATCCACCGTGAAGGATAAAGAAGGACACTATATAATGATTAAAGCGTCAGTACGCCAGGAGGATATAACCATAATAACTATTTACACACCCAAGAGAGGGATCCAAAACACATAAAACAGACTCTAACGGCATTGAAAAGACAGACAGCTCTACAATGATAGTAGGAGACTTCAACACACCACTTTTGGTGAAGGACAGAACATCCACAAAGAAGCTCAATAAAGAGATGGAAGATCTAAACGCCACAATCAACCAAATCAACCTCATAGACTTATACAGAACAGTAAACACAACAGCAGCCAGGTATACTTTCTTTTCCAATGCACATGGAACATTCTCTGAATAGACCACACATTAGGCCACAAAGCAAGTCTTAACAGAATCCAAATCATCGAAATATTACAAAACATCTTCTCTGACCATAAAGCCATAAAAGTAGAAATCAGTATCAGAAAAAACAAGGAAAAAAAGCCAAACACATGGAAAGTGAATAACACTTTGTTCAAAAACTACTGGGTTATAGAAGAAACTGAGGATGGGATAAAGGAATTCACAGAATCAAATGAGAATGAAAAGGCATCCTACCAAAACCATTGGAACACAGCAAAAGCAGTGCTTTGAGGTCAATTTATAGCAATAAATGCACACATCCAAAAAGAACAAAGGGCCAAAATCAAAACATTAACCCTTCAACTTGAACGAATAGAAAGAGAGCAGCAAAAGACACCCTGGGGCACCAGAAGAAAGCAAATAATAAAAATTAGAGCAAAATTAAATGAAATAGAGAATATAAAAACAATTGAGTCAGCAAGACCAAAAGCTGGTTCTTTAAAAAGATCAACAAAATTGATAAACCATTCTCCAAACTGACAAAAGAAAAACAGTAGAGAAAGCAAATAACCTGAATAAGATATGAGATGGGCAATATTACAACAAATCTAACTGAAATTAAAAGAATCATAATAGAATACTATGAAAAATTGTACACTAAGAAATTTGAAAACCTAGAGGAAATGGACAAATTTGTAGAAACATACTACCTACATAAACTAACACAGAAGGGTAGAACAACTAAATAAACCTATAACAAGAGATTGAAAAGGTAATTAAAAAACTCCCCCACACCCCAACAAAAAAAAGCCTGGGCCCTGAAGGCTTCACTGGAGAATTCTACCAAACTTTCAGAGAAGAGTTAACACCACTAGTACACAAGGTATTTCGGAGCATAGAAAAAGATGGGATACTCCTAAACTCATTCTATGAAGCCAGCATAACCTGATACCAAAACCAGGTAAAGACACCACAAAAAAAGAAAATTACAGATCAATATCCCTCATGAACATTGATGCAAAAATCCTCAAAATTCTAGACAATAGAATTTAACAACATGTCAAAAAAATAATTCACCATGACCAACTGGGATTCATACCAGGTAGGTAGGGATTGCTCAACATTAGAAAAACAATCATTGGAATCCATCACATAAACAAAACAAAAGACCAGAACCACATGATCTTATCATGCAGAAAAGGCATTTGACAAAATTTGACACCTATTCATGATAAAAACTCTCAGCAAAATATGAATAGAAGGGAAATTCCTCAGCATAATAGAGGGCATTTATACCAAGCCAACAGCCAATATCATCCTAAATGGAGAGAGTCTGCAAGCATTCCCCTCAAGAACCAGAACCAGACAAGGATATCCTTTATCGCCACTCTTATTCAATATTGTGCTGGAGGTCCTAGCCAGAGAAGAAATAAAGAGCATCCAAATTGGTAAGGAAGAAGTAAAAGCATCTCTATTTGCAGATGATATGATCTTATACACAGAAAACCCCAAAGAATCCCCAAGAAAACTACTGGAACTAATAGAAGGTTTCAGCAAAGTATCAGGATACAAATAAACATACGAAATTCAGTTGGATTCCTCTACACCTACAAAGAGAGTGTCAAAGCGGAAATCACCAAATCAATACCATTTACAATAGCTCCCAGGAAGATAAAATACCTACGAATAAATCTAACCAGAGACGTAAAAGGCCTATACCAGGAAAACTACAAGATGCTACTGCAAGAAACCAAGAGATGTTGGATTTTCTTGTAGATTTTAGAGATTAGACCTTTATCTGATTTGTAATAGCCAAATTTTTTTTTTTCCTAGACTGTAGGTTCTGTTTTTACCCTTTTGGTGAATTCTTTTGATGAGCGTAAGTGTTTAATTTTTAGAATCCTTATCTAGCTTATCCTCTGGAGCTTGAGTGTTGTTGGTTGTGGTTTGTATCCCATTAATGCTGTGTATTAGGGCCCCTAGCATTGATCCTATTTTTGCTTCTATGAACCAAGCAGCTGATATTTGACAAAGGTCCAACATTTGTTAAATGGGGAAAAAGACAGCCTGTTTAACAAATGGTGCTCGCATAACTAGATATCCATCTGCAAAAAAATGAAACAAGACTCATACTTCATACCATGCACAAAAATTAACTTAAAATGGACCAAAGACCTAAATATAAAATCTAAAGTGATAAAGATTATGGAAAAAAAAATAGGGACAATGCTTGGAGCCCTAATACATGGCATGAAGAGAATATAAAACATTAGTAATAACACACAAATACAAGAAGAGAAACTAGATAACTGGGAGCTCCTAAAAATCAAACACAGTCGTTAAAAGACTTCACCAAAGGAGTAAAAAGACAACCTAAAGACTGGGAAAAATTTTTTGGCTATGACACATCTGATCAGGGTCTAATCTCTAAAATCTACATGATAATGCAAAACCTCAACAACAAAAAGACAGATAACCCAACTAAAAAATGGGCAAAGGATATGAACAGTCACTTCACCAAAGAAGACATTCAGGTGGCTTACGATCATTAGCCATTGGAGAAATGGAAATCAAAACTACCTGAGATACCATCTCACTCCAAGAATTCTGGCATTTATACAAAAAACACAAAATAATAAATGTTGGAGAGGCTATGGAGAGATTGGAACACTTACACACTGCTGGTGGGAATGTAAAATGGTACAACCACTTTGGAAATCGATTTGGTGCTTCCTTAAAAAGCTAGAAATAGAACTACCATATGATCCAGCAATCCCACTCCTTGGAATATATCCTAGAGAAATAAGAGCCTTTACATAAACAGATATATGCATACTCATGTTCGTTGCAGCACTGTTTACAACAGCAAAAAAGATGGAAGCAACCAAGGTGCACATCAATGGGTGAATGGATAAATAAATTATGGTATATTCACACAATGGAATACTATGAATCGATAAAGAACAGTGATGAATCTGTGAAACATTTCATAACCTGGAGGAATCTGGAAGGCATTATGCTGAGTGAAATTAGTCAGTTGCAAAAGGGTGCGAGGGTGGGAGAGGGGTATTCACTAACTAGATATAGACAAGAATCATCTTAGGTGAAGGGAAGGACAATACACAATACAGGGGAAGTCAGCACAAATCAACTAAGCCAAAAGCTAAGAAGTTTCCTGAATACAACCAAACACTTTGAGGGACAGAGTAACAGTGGCAGAGGTCTGAGGACCATGGTTTCAGGGACTATCTAGGTCAATTAGCATAACAAGGTTTATTAAGAAAATGTTCTGCATCCTACTTTGATGAGTGGTGTCTGGGGTCTGAAAAGCTAGCGAACAGCCATCTAAGATGCATCAATTGGTCTCAACCCACCTGGATCAAAGGAGGATGAAGAACACCAAAGACACAAGGAAAATATTAGCCCAAGAGACAGATAGGGCTGCGTAAACCAGAGACTTTATCAGACTGAGGGTAGAAAAGCTAGATGGTGACTGGCTACCACCAATGACTGCCCTGACAGGAAATATAACAGAAAGCCCCTGATGGGGCAGGAGAAAAGTGGGGCGCAGAACTCAAATTCTAGTGAGAAGACCAGACTTAATGTTCTGACTTATACCGGAGGAACCGTGGAAGACATGGTCCCGAAACTCTCTGTTAACCCAGAACTAAAACCATCCCTGAAGCCAACTCTTCAGACAAAGATTAGACTGGAGTATAACACATAAACTGATACTCGAAAAAAGTGTGCTTCTTAGTTCAAGCATATACATGAGACTAAATGGGCACCTCCTGTCTGGAGGGGACAGGAGTTGGTTGAATGGACATGAGAAATTTGGGGTGGAAAGGAGGAGTGTGCTATCACATTACAGAGAGAGCAACTAGGGTCACATAAAAATGTGTATATAAATTTTTGTATAAGAAACTAACTTTCACTTAAAGCACAATTAAAAAAAAAAAAAAAGAGTTGAACAAATCCCAGAAGGTTGGGTGACTTCTTTGTTTGACAGAAGGAAAGTACGGGAAAATGGGTGTTTCTCTCAGAAACTCTGAGTTTCTCTCACATATCATATGTTCCCAATTACTCAGCTGAGGTCTCCTGAAGAAATTATCTCTTTGTTGGTGCCCTGGGGCTTCCTGCCTGGGATTGCCTCTGGCACAGGCCCTCAGCATGGTGGCAGGGGTCCTGCTTATCCTGACACCAATCCCAAGTGTTAGGAATACCCTGCTGTGCCAGCTTTCTTCATCAGATCTATTGAACCCCTTTGAGTTTCTGCTGTCGTCTGGCCGGTTGTCTTTACCTACTGTACATTCACTCACTTTCTGGCTGTGGCATGTAATTCCCTGTTGTAGTCCAAGTGTCTGTGTCCACTTCAGCAAATTCAGATCAGAAGCTCTGGCTCAAACTGCCTGTGGGTGCCTCTCTGACCAGCTCAGTCCACACTGCTTACTTTTGGCTCCAAAGTCCCATAGCAGATCAATCTGTCCCACGAGATCAATGTGCTGGGGTGGGAGTGGGGGCTTTCTGAGGCAGAAAGAGCCTGAATTCGAGTTAGAATGACCTGGATTCACAGCCTGCCTTTAACCCTCACTATCTGTGTGATCAAGGAGCCCTTGTGGTTCAGTGGCTAAGTGCCAGGCCGCCAACCGAAATGTTGGCAGTTTGAACCCACCAGCCACTCCATGGGAGAAAGATGTGGCAATCTGCTTCCATAAAGATTATAGCCTTGGAAACCCTATGAAGTAGTTCTACTCTGTCCTGGAGGGTTGCTGTAAATTGAAACCCATTTGATGGCAATTGGAATGGGAGCTGTATGATCATGGACACATTGTTTAACCTCTATCTTCTCAACTGTGACCAGTGAATAACCATGGCACCTCTAAGAAAAAGGTAATTATTGCAAGGATCACATGGGATAATCTATGCAAAGCAACCAGCACGCTGATCTCAAGTTGTGTCGTCCATGTAAAGCTTGTCTCCTCTCTGCTGTGAGTGCTAAGGAAGTGTTTTTAGCAAAATTTAGGCAAATGCTCCCCTCACTGCCACTTCTCCTGACTTGCCACATAGACACTTAACAAAACACAAGTATTAACACTCATTCACCGTTGAAAAACTTTTTCTTAATTACTGACCAATGCATCTCTTGTAAACCATTGAGGGAGATGGGGAAAAGAAGGTATTGTTCTCATTTTTCTGATGAAGAAAACTTAGTAACTGATTAAGCACATACCTTTTATGTTATCCTGCAAAGGAGTGGTAAAATTTGGAGAAGCACAGATTGTCTGATCCTTTTAGCTACGCTGCTGCCCTGGTTTAATTCCTCTCTCTGCCCGCCAGCTCTGCCCATGATGGTTTGCGAGATCTGGGCACTCCCACTGTAGGTTTGTCAGGCCCTGTAGATCTATTCAGCCCTGCCCTGGGTCAGGGGCCTCACTGCCTTAGTGGCCAGCTCTGTGACACCCCCTGAGCCATGGCCATGCTTGAGCAGGTTGCAGTGAGTCGAGTGGGCGGAGAAATGGAGGTGCTGTGGGATGAGCCTTCGCCCTGCCCCGATGAAGCTGCTGAAGACATGCAGTCCTTTCCTTGGGGGTCTCCATTTCTTAATGCGACAGGTCTATCCTCTTCCTTTGTCTCCTATTCCTGTTGTATGGGAAAAAACATCACAAAGTTTAGTGAAGCAAAAAGAAAAGTTTTGTTCGGGATATACTCAAAAAGACAAAATTGGGAAGTGAACAAGCATGCTGCCAGAGCTAATGTCTGCCCGAATCCAGAGAATATTACAGAATTGATGGAAGGGGGAAAACAGACAAGCAAGCTGCCAAAGCCATGCCTGGCCAAGTCCAAGGAAGGTTACAGAGTCATCAGGATATACCAACATTTAAAAAAAAAAAATTACAAATGGGCAAAACCATTGAAAGCTTCATCTTTTCACAGATTGGCTAGGCACTGTAGTCCTACATTTTGAATTGTCTTTCTTAATGATCATTGGTACAGGTTTCAGTAACCCACAGTCAGGAGGGTCTTCTTTGGTCCCACAAATTTTCTATTCACTAAATGCTAATAAAAAACAATAACAGTAGAAAGTCTTTTGTGTTCTGGCTTAGGTGAATGCTTCCCTAAAAGATACTTTCCAAGATTATTCTATCTATTATCTTTATCTTAGGGCCCAGTGGATGTGTCCTTGTGAGTTTTTATGAGCTCAGCTCCAGCTGGGTCCCATTCTCTATGTTCAAGGTCAGGGAATAATGACTCCAATATTATTTCCTAAATCATTCCCTCCTTTTAATTGGAGATGGGAGATAACACATCGATGATCAATACCTGGACTTAGTTGAGTTCCTAGATGGCAACCATGGCAGGTTCTTTAAACTCACAGTGCTGGTTTTCCACTGGATACCATCTGGTTCTTCACCAGGATCTTAAGTAAGAGTGCTGTCAGAGTGAGCAGACTCAATGTACATCAACATTTTAGCCCAAGGCCTTCTTTTGCCTTTTAGGTGTATAAGACAATAGAAGATAAATTTTATTATGCCTAATACTATCAGGATACAGACTAAGAATATTACTTGCAATAGCCCATGTACTTATTCTCGATGGTAGCCAACCAAATAAATTTGGTGTTTGTAAGGATGTTAAATGTGTAACCAAGTAGTTTGCTATCTAATGTTATGTATATCTTGTTCTACTTCTCCTGTGTTATTTATCCAAAAGCAACAAGAGGAATTTACTACAGCACAGACTACACTTTTCTTGGGCCAATATATAAAAATCTAAGGCTATTTTGTTATGTCACCTTGGCTTAATGAGGTCAGAGATCACTGTTATGTTTTCATCCCACTAGCAACTTTGTTATTTGTCCCATAGTGGTTGACAAATTTCTTTACGTTTCTCTAATTCAAATATACCATTAGTAGGAATTAAAGCTACCAATGTTACCCTGAGTGTTGGACCAATGTGCTTTCTTCTGACTCTTGTTTTATAAAGGATAACAAATTAACGTTACCTTTCTAGTATTTACTATTAATATCTAAAGATAATCCTAAAGTTCCCAAAGTGCTTTGTCCATGCATTTGTTGGGAATCTAAACAAGAGACTGCCCACGTAAATTCACTATGAATTGGAAAGAGATCATTTAAACCAGTACAGTTGTTTCTACCACACAAAACATGTGTCTATAAGCACACAAAATTGTCTAGAGAAAACAGAAGGTATAGAAAAATTTACGTGTGACAAACGAGTTTCCATTAAAGAATATATGATTAGCAAAATAATACAGGATGTATTTCTCCTGTCGAAGGTCTCCAGTTAATCTGTCTAAAACATTCTAAGGGTTCTCCCTGAGGGCAAGCTGCCCTCCTTGGTTTACCCATTAGTAGTCATAGATCACTTTCTCAAAAGCAGAAGTGGAATCTAAGACAAAATGGAGTCTGAGCCATGAGGTCAATCTCCTCTGAGAACCTGATTTTTTTTTAAGATACATAATTTTCTGTATAGTAAGAGGGTGAAGGTGTGATTACAAACATTAAACATGTATTTCATACGACATTGTCTTGAAGACTGATTAAACCGATTACTGATTTACCCTAAAAATAACTCTAATAACTCTTATTTACTGATCTTTGGAGTCAGTTTCTCAAAACAGACTGAATTCTTCAAAAAATGCACAATTCTGAGAGCAAAATGGTCTTGCTACTTTATCTGGACTATTGTTGGACTCAAAGTGGCTTCAGGAATCTTTTTTTTTCTCAATGCTCGAGGTTCAAAAGGACACTCAAATGCAACGGCCTGTGTAGATTGCCCCAGCCTCTATGAAGGCCAGAAATCTGGATTCCAGGAAAATCACATACAATTCTGTCATGGTTCCCTCCTTTGAATCATGATCTTGTTACCGAATCGTTAATCAAAAATGCTCAAATGTTAATTGGGCACTATTTGGTTTTTAAGATCCCAGGCACGGTACAGCAAATCAGGAGTAGACTAGAAACACTAACAACAATATTAGACCAATAGTCTGAAATAACCAATGAAACCTTGACTCTAAGGTCTTTGAACCAAGGAAACAAATCTCATGAGGTGTTTGTTTATGCATAAACAGCAGCAGTAACTGCTTTTCAAGTGTCTCAGCAGCAACTACATTCTGCAAAACCTAAGATTGTGTATTAACATAAATATAGCAACATTTATCTGTTAAGGCACAAACTATTTCTTGAGAGAACTAATAGGAAATCTAATGCTATTCTAATTTGTAAAATCATAGCTCATATTTCAGACATTTCTTGGGTTATGATATTTATAGCTTTGATAAATTTCCCAACAGGAACTTCTAATTCAAGGGTTAAAATAAACCATTAAGTAGATAATTTAGGAGAAAAGAGGAAAATGGTTTCTTATATCCAGAAAGTTGGACCTTAAAACATTTCTTATTTCCAGAAAGAAAGGCTTTAAAACATCAGCAATAGTCTCACATAAAACGCACAGTATCCTTTAGTTTACCCAGTCTTAGGTAGTTAATTTCTGTTCCACGTAATTCTGGATCGATCGCAGTCTGTGAAACCATTAGCTTCTGCATAAGCGTTCTGGAAATCTTGACTGAGCCTAGTCACAGTCTTTTTTCCAAGTTCAATATAGTCCTTTTTTTTTTCTGTTGAGATATTCTGGTCAAATGTTTTCAGAAAATCAGCAAAGTAAAAACTTATTTGAGGATGACAAAACTTAACATGGCCATGATTAATTTATAAACTTAACTCTTAATAGTGAAAGACCTGAGAGAAATTAATTACAAGCATAGATAAATGGCAGAAAAAATCAGTTAAAAAATTTTTAGATAAAAATATTTCTAAATATAACCATTAACCATATTTTTAAAGAACTTCATAATAATCTTGAGACAAAATACCATATAGTCTGGATATACTAATAATATACCAAGATTATCAAGTCTTTAAATAACTGAGCAGTAATAAAAATAACTCCAAACTATTGGCTTTGATGATGTTAGATTCAAAAAAATAAAATTTCAACCAAGTTAGCAATAAAGAAATAATAATAAAATTATGGCATAATATTTTTTTATTATGTATTTGCTGTCTAATATTGGGCAAAAACACAAGAGGAAACACTAACATATAAATTTTAACCCAAAGAGAAAGAATGATTTTGACAACACATTCCATGTAATTTATAACATATTAAATAAACCTTTTTAGCACTTATTTCTTTATAAAAATTTTGTGACTTTCCATGAAGTTTCAAACTTGTCAGGAGCTTATCATAAGCTACTGTGAAACAATACTTATTTAACCAAAGATCTCAAAATAAAAACCTTAGCTTTTTTTTTTTTTTTCCCCTAAAGCCGTGTGGCTTGGATTCCAACTCAGGAATCTTATTTTAATGAGAGATCAACCTTTGTCTTAGAGGCAGATTACACAAAAAATAGATTAACTCATCAACTCAGTAATCAAAGAAAATTTTGTTATTTTAACAGCGAGAAACCAAATTTTTTGTGTTATATGCTATTTAACATTAAAGCTCCTAAAATCACATAAATTAAACCATTAAACTTCAATCAGACAGATAAAACTTTTGACAGTATCAAATAAATTTTTTTTTAAATAAACCTCTTCAAAGTTGTCTTTGTTGCATATCTCTTATAGTACATTCCTTAAATGGAAAAAAAGAACTCACTTATTGGCTCATCCAAATGTACACATATATGTATCCTTTCTCTTGTGGTATAAAAAGCAAAAGAATATACACTTAAATTATGAAAAATATCTATTAACTCAATTTAACATCAATAAGTTATCTAAAAGGTCTTAGAAATTAAGTCTGTGTACCATAAAACATAACTAATTGAAATAAAGTTTCTTTAAATATTCAAAGTTTTCATTTAACTTTTACTATTTTTCATATTTTCCTAATCTAATTTTAGCCCTTAAAGATTTTATCAGCTGGCTTTGGAAATCACAAAGTCTCTGTTTAATTGACCAATTCACTGAATATAATGTTAAGTCTCTGGCTAGGGCTGGAAACATTTTTCTAGGCCATCTCAGGTGTGTCTCATTGTGATTTCTATTTGACCTTGGAGACTGAGGGCTGGGGAACCCTGATATTGTACCACCCCCTCTATTTTTTGACTCCTGGTAGAAGACAAGAGTAGCCCATTCTGATTCATTTACATATGTTTAAATTGATGGAGGCATTTTGAAAAGCTATCTACCCAAAAAAATACCAAAGCTCTTCAGCAATTTTGTAAATGAATCCACAATTAATTCTTAGCTAGAGAGACTGGGGATTGCAGCGGGGGTGGGGTGGGGGGGGTCATCCCAATTCATTTACATATGTTGAAGTCTACCTAGACATTTTGAAAGGCAAAAGAACATTCCCTTCTCTTTCGTTGTTCTGGAACTGCTACTTTTACTGTAAGACAAAACTATCCCTTTTTCTTTAAATAAAACACATTTCATATAATATCTAGCTTTAGTTACTTAGAAAGGTTTCACTTCTAAGATTGACAACAGAACATAAAGGTCCTGGTGTAATTTTCAAATAGGCCAATTTATATCAAAGTTTCTCCAAGTAGCTACTAAAAAGTCTAAATTATAAGACAGACACAAGATGCAGTTTTTCTGTACGAGGAGAGAACTGATGTTCTAAGACAGCCTTAAAAAAACCAACAATTCCTAGCCATAGCCTGTAACCTGATATGACAGAAACTTAGACACAAAGATCTACACCAGAAGCAAGCTCTTAGAACAAAATGAGACAGAAAAATCACACGAACTCACTGAACAATACCACATAAAACAAGGATATGGGGATTCTAGTTTCCTAAAGCATATGCAGCAATTTTTGGTAAGATTGATTCAAGAGAAAAAAAAAAACAAAACAGGTTCTACATAAAACTTATTAACTTGCCAGAGCTTCAGATAGAGGAATATTAGACCTTTTGACAAAACTGGAGCATCAAGCAAATTTCAAAAGTGGAAAAGACAACACAAATGAAAAGTTCATTTTCCCAAAATGGTCACTGAAATGTCAAAATTACTTCTAGTGTACTCAGTTTATAGTGCTTTTTCTTTTTCTTAATTTTTATTGTGCTTAAAGTGAAAGTTTACAAATCAAGTCAGTCTCTCACACAAAAACTTATATATACCTTCCTACATACTCACAATTGCTCTCCCCATAATGAGACAGCCGGCTCCCTCTCTCCCCTCTCTATTTTTGTGTCCATTTCGCCAGCTTCTAACCCCCTCCACCCTCTCATCTCCCCTCCAGGGAGGAGATGCCAACATAGTCTCGGGTGTCCACCTGATCCAAGAAGCTCAATCCTCACCAGCATCCCTCTCCAACCCATTGTCCAGTCCAACCCCTATCTGAAGAGTTGGCTTTGGGAATGGTTCCTGTCCTGGGGCAAAAGAAGGTCTAGGGGCCATGACCACTGGGGTCCTTCTAGTCTCAGTCAGACCATTAAGTCTGGTCTTTTTATGAGAATTTGGGGTCTGCATCCCACTGCTCTCCTGCTCCCTCAGGGGTTCTCTGTTGTGTTCCCTGTCAGGGCAGTCATCAGTTGTAGCTGGGCACCACCTAGTTCTTCTGGTCCCGGGCTGATGTAGTCTCTGGTTTATATGGTCCTTTCTGTCTCTTGGGCTCATAATCACCTTGTGTCCTTGGTGTTCTTCATCCTCCTTTGATCCAGGTGGGTTGAGACCAATTGATGCATCTTAGATGGCCGCTTGCTAATGTTTAAGACCCCAGACACCACTCTCCAAAGTGGGATGCAGAATGTTTTCTTAATAGATTTTATTATGCGAATTGACTTAGATGTCCCTTGAAACCATGGTCCCCAAAGCCCCGCCCCTGATACACTGGACTTCAAAGCATTCAGTTTATTCAGGAAACCTCTATGCTTTTGGTTTAGTCCAGTTGTGCTGACCTCCCCTGTATTGTGTCTTCTCTTTCCCGTCACCTAAAGTAGTTCTTATCTACTATCTAATTAGTGACTACCCCTCTCCCACCCTCCCTCCCTTCCTCCCTCCTCTTGTAACCATCAAAGAATATTTTCTTCTCTGTTTAAGCTATTTCTCCAATTCTTATAATAGTGGTCTTATACAATATTTGTCCTTTTGCAACTGACTAATTTCACTGAGCATAATGCCTTCCAGATTCCTCCATGTTATGAAATGTTTCACAGATTCATCACTGTTCTTTATCGATTCATAGTATTCCATCGTGTGAATATACCATAATTTATTTATCCATTCACCCATTGATGTGCACCTTGGCTGCTTCCATCTTTTTGCTATTGTAAACAGTGCTGCAGTGAGCATGGGTGTGCATATATCTGTTTGCGTAAAGGCTTTTATTTCTCTAGGATATATCCCAAGGAGTGGGATTGCTGGATTGTATGGTAGTTCTATTTCTAGCTTTTTAAGGAAGTGCCAAATTGATTTCCAAAGTGGTTGCACTATTTTACATTCCCATCAGGAGTGTATAACTGTTCCAATCTCTCCATAACCTCTCCAACATTTATTGTTTTGTGTTTTTTGGATTAATATCAGCCTTGTTGGGGTGAGATGAAATCTCATTGTAGTTTTGATTTGCATTTATCTAATGGCTAATGATTGTGAGCATTTCCTCATGCATCTGTTAGCTACCTGAATGTCTTCTTTAGTGAAGCGTCTGTTCATGTCTTTTGTCCATTTTTTAATTGGGTTAATTGTCTTTTTGTAGTTGAGTTTTTACAGTATCACGTAGGTTTTAGAGATCAGGCGCTGATCGGAAATGTCAAAGCTAAAAACTTTTTCCCAGTCTGTAGGTAATCTTTTTACTGTTTTGATGAAGTCTTTGGATGAGCATAGGTGTTTGATTTTTAGGCGCTCCCAGTTATCTACTTTTTCTTCTGCATCGTTAGTAATGTTTTGTATAGTTTATGCCATGTATTAGGGCTCCTAACGTTGTCCCTACTTTTTCTTCCATTATCTTTATTGTTTTAGATTTTATATTTAGGTCTTCGATCCATTTTGAGCTTGTTTTTGTGCATAGAGTGAGGTATGTGTCTTGTTTCATTTTTTTTGCAGATGGATATCCAGTTATGCCAGCACCATTTGTTAAAAATGCTGTCTTTTCCCCCATTTAACTGTTTTGGGGTCTTTGTCAAATATCAACTGCACATATGTGGATGGATTTATGTCTGGATTCTCAATTCAGTTCCATTGGTCCATGTGTCTGTTGTTGTACCAGTACCATGCTGTTTTGAGTACTGTGGTGGTATAGTGGAGAGACTATATAATGGGTTTTAAAATCAGGTAGAGTAAGGCCTCCCACTTTGGTCTTCTTTGTCAGTAATGCTTTACTTACTCGGGGCCTCTTTCCCTTCCATATGAAGTTGGTGATTTGTTTCTCTATCTCATTAAAGAATGTCATTGGAATTTGGATCAGAATTGCATTAAATCTATAGATTGCTTTTGGTAGAATAGACATTTTTATAATGTTAAGTCTTCCTATCCATGAGCAAGGTATGTTTTCCCACTTATGTAGGTCTCTTTTGGCTTCTTGCAGAAGTTAATTATAGTTTTCTTTGTATAAGTCTTTTGCATCCCTGGTAAGATTTATTCCTAAGTATTTTATCTTCTTGGGGGCTACTGTAAATGGTACTGATTTGGTGATTTTCTCTTCAATGTTCTTTTTGTTGGTGTAGAGGAATCCAACTGATTTTTGTATGTTTATCTTGTATCCTGATACACTGCTGAACTCTTCTATTAGTTTCAATAGTTTTCTTGAGGATTCTTTAGGTCTTTCTGTGTATAAGATCATGTCATCTACAAATAGAGATAATTTCACTTTTTCCTTGCCAATCCGGATGTCCTTTATATCATTATTTAGCCTAATTGCTCTGGCAAGGGCCTCCATCACAATGTTGAATAAGAGCTGTGATAAAGGGCATCCTTGTCTAGTTCCAGATCTCAAGTGGAATGCTTTCAGGCTCTCTCCATTTAGGATGATGTTGTCTATTTGCTTTGTATAAATGCCCTTTATTATGTTGAGGAATTTTCCTTCCATTCCTATTTTGCTGAGAGTTTTTATCCTGAATGGGTGTTGAACTTTGTCAAATGCCTTTCTGCATCAATGGATAAAATCATGTGATTCTTGTCTTTTGTTTTATTTATGTGGTGGATTGCATTAGTTGTTTTTCTAATGTTGAACCATGTCTGCGTACCTGGTATGAATCCCACTTGGTCATGGTGAATTATTTTTTTGATATGTTGTTGAATTCTATTGGCTAGAATTTTGTTGAGGATTTTTGCATCTATATTCATGAGGGATATAGGTCTATAATTTTCTTTTCTTGTAATGTCTTTACCTGGTTTTGGTATCAGGGATATGATGGCTTCATAGAATTAGTTTGGTAGTATTCCGTCCTTTTCTATGCTCTGAAATACCTTTAGTAGTAGTGGTGTTAACTATTCTTTGAAAGTTTGGTAGAACTCTGCAGTGAAGCCATCTGGACCAAGGCTTTTTTTTTTTGGAGGTTTTTGATTACCTTTTCAATCTCTTCTTTTATTATGGGTCTATTTAGTTGTTCTACCTCTGTTTGTGTTAGTTTAGGTAGGTAGTGTGTTTCTAGGAATTCATCCATTTCTTCTAGGTTTTCAAATTTGTTTGAGTATAGTTTTTCATACTAATCTGATATGATTCTTTTAATTTCAGTTGGGTCTGTTGTAATATCGCCCCTCTTATTTCTTATTTGGGTTATTTGCTTCCTCTCCTGTTTTTCTTTTGTCAGGTTGGCCAGTGGTTTATCAATTTTGTTGAGTTTTTCAAAAAACCAGCTTTTGGTCTTGTTAATTCTTTGAATTGTTTTTCTGTTTTCTATTTCATTTAGTTCAGCTCTAATTTTTATTATTTGTTTTCTTCTGGTGCCTGAGGGTTTCTTTTGTTGCTCTCTTTCTATTTGTTCAAGGCGTAGGGATAATTCTTTGATTTTGGCCCTTCTTTTTGGATGTGTGCATTTATTGATATAAATTGGCCTCCGAACACTGCTTTTGCTGTGTCCCAAAGGTTCTAATAGGAATTGTTTTCATTCTCATTGGATTCTCTGAATTTCTTTATACCAACCTTAATGTCTTCTATAATCCAGTCTTTTTTGTGCAGGGTATTGTTCAGTTTCCAAGTGTTTGATTTCTTTTCCCTGCTTTTCCTGTTATTGATTTCCACTTTTATGGCCTTATGGTCAGAGAAGATACTTTGTAATATTTCAATATTTTGGACTCTGCTAGGGCTTGCTTTATGACCTGATATGTGATCTATTCTAGAGAATGTTCCATGTGCACTAGAAAAGAAAGTATACTTGGTTGCTGTTGGGTGGAGTGTTCTGTACATGTCTATGAGGTCAAGTTGGTTGATTGTGGCATTTAGATCTTCTGTGTCTTCATTGAGCTTCTTTCTGGATGTCCTGTCCTTCACCGAAAGTTGTGTGTTGAAGTCTCTTCTATTACTGTGGAGCTGTCTATCTCACTTTTCGGTGCTGATAGAGTTTGTTTTATGTATCTTGCAGCTCTGTCATTGGGTGCATAAATATTTAATATGGTTATATCTTCTTGGTGTATGGTCCCTTTAATCAATATATTGTGTCCTTCCTTATCCTTTCTGATGGTTTTAACTTTAAAGTCTCTTTTTTCAGAAATTAATATTGCCACTCCTTCTCATTTTTGATTGTTGTTTGCCTGATATATTTTTTTCCATCCTTTGAGTTTTTGTTTCTGTCTCTAAGTCTAATGTGTGTCTCTAGTAGGCAGCATATGGACGGATCTTGTTTTTTAATCCATTCTGCCACTCTCTGTCTCTTCATTGGTGCATTTAGTCCATTTACATTCAGGGTAATTATGGATAGGTATGAATTTAGTGCTATCATTTTGATGTCTTTTTGTGTGTGTTGACAGTTTCTTTTTCCCACTTGATTTTATGTGCTGAGTAGGTTTTCTTTATATGTTGTCCTTTCCTCATATTCTTTGTTGTTAATTTTGTTACTGCTGAGTCTGTATTTTTCCCTTGTATTTTATTTTGATGAGTAGAATAGTTTGTCTCCTTTGTGGTTACCTTATTATTTACGCCTATTTTCTAAATTTAAAACTAACTTTTATTTCTTTGTATCGCCATATCTTCCTCTCCATATGAAAGGTGTATGATTACATTTCTTAGTCCCTCTTTATTGTTTTAATGTTGTCTTCTTTTATATAATAACATCGCTGCTACCTTGTTTTGGGCTTTTTTTTTTTTAATAATCTTGTTTTCTTTTTTTTGATTTCCCTGTCTGGGTTGACTTCTGGTTGCTCTGCCCAGTGTTCTAGTCTTGGGTTGATACCTGATATTATTGATTTTCTAACCAAAGAACTCCCTTTAGTGTTTCTCATAGTTTTAGTTTGGTTTTTATGAATTCCCTAAACTTGTGTTTATCTGGAAATTCTTAATTTCACCTCCATATTTAAGAGACAGTTTTGCTGGATACATGATTCTTGGCAGGCAATTTTTTTCCTTCAATTTTTTAAATATGTCATCCCATTGCCTTCTTGTCTGCGTGGTTTCTGCCGAGTAGTCCAAGCTTATTCTTATGGGCTCCCCTTTGTAGATGACTTTTCTTTTATCCCTCGCTGCTCTTATATTTGTTTCTTTATCTTTGGTTTTGGCAAGCTTGATTATAATATGTCTTGGTGACTTTGTTTTAAGATCTACCTTATGTGGAGTTCAATGAGCATCTTGGATAGATATCTTCTCATCTTTCACAATACCAGGGAAGTTTTCTGCCAACAAGTCTTCAACAATTTTCTCTGTATTTTCTGTTATCCCTCCCTGTTTTGGTACTCCAATCCCTCGTAGGTTATTTCTCTTGATAGAATGCCACATGATTCTTAAGGTTTCTTCATTTTTTAAAATTCTTTTATCTTATTTTTCTTCAAATATATTAGTGCCATGTGATTTACCTTCGAGTTCAGAAATTCTAGCTTCTACTTGTTCAATTCTGCTCCTCTGACTTTCTACCGGGTTATCTAATTCTGTAATTTTATTGTTAATCTTCTGAATTTCTGACTGCTGTCTATGGGTTTTTCCAGCTTATTAAATCTTTCATTACGTTCCTGAATAATCTTTCTAATTTCTTCAGTTGCTTTACCTGTGTGTTCCATGCCTTGTTCTGGTATTGCCTCATTTCCTTCCTGATGTCTTGAAGGGTTCTGTATATTAAACTTTTGTATTCTGCATCTGGTAATTCCAGGAATGCACTTTCATCTAGAAGATCTCTGGATTCTTTGTTTTAAGAGTCTGTTTAGGTAATAATGGTCTGTTTCTTTATGTGACTTGATGTCGACTATTGTCTCCGAGCCATCTATAAGTTACTGTATTAGTTTAAGCTTGCTTATTGAGTCATAGCTGCTCACTTTGTTTTTTCTTATACCCCTATGCGTTGCTTGAGTGAGCTAGCTTGAATATTTTCCCCTTTGGAGCTCTGGTGTCCTGTCCGCAGCTGGCTAGAGCTGTTATCATGTATATCAGTCTAGGAGTCCATTCGATTTTCTTGTATGAATTCAGCTCAGGTTTCCAGGTAGCTGATATCAAGTGTGTGGTACAGGCTCTGTCCTACAGTCTTAGAGGGGCAGGGGTGATTGGCTTATATACCGATTTCTGATTGCAGCAGGGGGTCACGCTCTGAAGAAGGCAGGGGGCTGAGAACTGACCCCCAAGTGTCTCTGAGGAAAACGTGTCTCTGTTCCCTAGAGCGTGCTGGTGGGTGGGTTTTGCAGAGAATCAATGGACACCCAAATTTTTTAGTTGTAAGGACTGGGAGGGACCAGTTATCTTTGGACCCCTGTCATGGGTGGCTGGGTGACCTGAGTGGAGCTACTAGTCCTTAGGTCCCTGATGTGGGTATATGAGGACCTCGTTTAATAGGCAAGGCAATGTGAAATGTGAAACACCCACTTCTCCTCCGCACAGCTGAAATGGTTGGAGTTTGCCAACAAGGGCCTATTCTCCTGAAATAGGCCCACACAGGTCCATGCAGAAGGGAAAGGTTCTCAAGGTCCACGGACTGTTTATTCCTGGACAGGAGCTGCTTCTGTCCTGAGGTTCCCTGGTTAATGGAGCTAGCAAATTTTCTTTTCCCCCAGTTGCAAATTTTTTCCTTCCCGAAGACTGGAAGGATGGCTCTAGGTGCTCATCAGGGTCTATCTCAGGCCCAGATATTCAGCTGTTGAAGCTGGCTTGGGGGTGAGGGGGTGTGTTAAAATATATGCAAGTACTTAGCTTTTGCCAGGAGGGCCGTTCTCCTCAGGTTCCAGAGGTGTGAGTGGGCTGTGTGGCTGGCTGCTTCTCCCTGAGGAAACTGCGGCCGAACGCTAGTACCAGCCCGCCACTGCTGCCGCCACCACTCCAGGAATGGTGCCTGAGGGCTTCCCACGATTCAGGTCTGGTAACTCCTCTCCACTTCTGAATGGCCTCTTCCTCCCCCGCCCCTCAGTTCATCGTCTAAGCTTGCCATTGATCCTCAGGGCTCCCAGCTTGTTAGAAATATACTTGTCTCACTTGTTTTTTCGGGGCTTTGTTGTAAAGAGGGCTTGATGGAAGCGCCTCTCTATTCCACCTTCTTGTCTCCGCCTCTCCCACATGATTCTTAAGGCTTCTTCATTTTAATAAATTCTTTTATCTGATTTTTCTTCAAATATATTAGTCCCAAGTGATTTATCTTCAAGTTCAGTAATTCTGGCTTCTTCTTGCTCAGTCCTGCTCCTCTGAATTTCTATTCAGTTGTCTACTTCTGTAATTTTATCGTTAATCTTCTGAATTTCTGATTGTTGTCTGTCTATGGATTTTTCCAGCTTATTAAATTTTTCATTATGTTCCTGAATAATCTTTCTAATTTCTTCAATTGCTTTATCTCTGTGTTCCTTGGTTTGTTCTGTGGATTGCTTCATTTCTTTCCTGATGTCTTGAAGGGTTCTGTATATTATACTTTTGTATTCTTTCTCTGGTAATTCCAGAAATGCACTTTCGTCTTGAAGATCCCTTGATTCTTTGTTTTGAGAGCTTGTTGAGGTGATCATGGTCTGTTTCTTTACATGACTTTATATTGACTGTTGTCTCTGAGCCATGTATAAATTATTTAGTTTATGCTTGCTTATTGTGTTGTAGCTTCTTGCTTTGTTTCATTTTGATATGCCCAAATGGGTTGCTTGAGTGAGCTAGCTTGATTGTTTTTGTCTTTGGAGCTCTGATGTCCTGTCCCCAGATTGCTAGAGCTGTTATCAGGTATATGAGTCTAGGAGTCCACTCACTTTTCTTGTATGAATTCTGCTCAGGTGTCCAGGTAGGTGATCATCAAGTGTGTGGTACAGGCTCTGTCCTACAGTCTTAGAGGGGCAGGTGTGTTTGATGTAGGTACTGGTATATGGTTGCAGCAGGGGGTCACACTCTGAACAAAGCAGTTGGCTGAGAATTGTTCCCCACATGTCTCTGAGGAAAGCATGTCCCTGATCCATATAGCATACATTTGGGTGGGTTCTGCAGATGGACCATGAACACCTAATGTTTTTGGTTGTAAGGACTAGGAGGTACCATTTATCCCTGGACTCCTGTTTTGGTAGCTGGGGACATGAGTGGAGCTACCAGTCCTTAGGCCCCTGAGATGGGTAGGTGAGGGCCCTGTTTAATAGGCAAAGCAATGTCAAACATCAAACACTCACCCCTCTTTCTTATCACTCAAACAGTTGGAGACTGACAACAAGGGCCTATTCTCCTGAAATAAGCCTGCACAGTTCCTTGAGGAAGGGAAAGGTACTCAATGTCCATGGACCATTTATGCCTGGACAGGAGTTGCTTCTATCCTGAGCTCCCTGGTTGGTGGAGCTGGCAAATTATCTTTTCTCCCAATTGCAAATTTTTTCCTTCTTCAAGGCTGGGAAGATGACTCTAGGTGCTCAAAGGGCCTATCTCAGGCTCAGGGAATTCAGGTGCTGAAGGCACCTTGGGAGTGGGGGGGGCGCAGTAAAATATATGCAAGTACTTAGCTTTTGGTGAGAACGCCGTTCTTTGATTTCAGAGGTGTGAGTAGGCTGTGTGGCTGGCTGCTTCTCCCTGAGGAAACTGCAGCCAAATGCTAGTACCAGCCTGCCGCCACCGCTCCCGGAATGGTGCCTGAGTGTTCCCTGCAATTCAGGTCTGGTAATTCCTCTCTGCTTCTGAACCGTCTCTTCCTCCTCCTGCCCCTCTTTTCATTTTCTAAGCTTACCTTTGATCCTCAGGGCTCCTAGCTTATCATAAATATACTCATTTCAGTTGTTTTTTTGGATCTTTGTTGTAAAGAGGGCTTGCCGGAAGTGCCTCTCTATTCTGTTATCTTGGCTCCACCTATCCAGTTTACAGTGTTTTTAAATATAAACCCCAAACCGCTTTCTCATTAAACCAAAACCAAACCCAGTGCTGTTGAGTTGATTCTGATTCACAGTGTCTCATTAGCTGGGGGGAAAATCCACACTCATTTATCAAAGATATTAAGCTCTAAGATTCAAGCTTTTGGTTTCCCTCTTTTTGAACTTAATTCATTCTGCTGGCTAGAGACCTAGTCTCTTATTTTAGACCTTAAATAAACTAGTTCTAATTGGAAAGTACTTTACAATAGCTAATGATGATTTTAATTTTAACATTGTAATTTTTCATTCAGAAAGTATACCATATCAAAGATATGGAACTACTACTTCTCCCTTAAATTTCATAACCCCAGGTCAGGAGTTGCTACCTCCCCCTGAGAATTTCATTACACTGGTCCAGAGCTGCCACCTCCCCCTGAAACTTTGGCAAAACAGAGCACTATTCTCCAGATTTTCTCTGAGTCACAAAAAAGTCCAAACTTTGTGGCTTATGGTGATCCAGAGCTCTTTGAAAATAGAATTACCTCTTTAATATTTCAAACATCTGGATCCGGACCTAAAGTGCAGTTCACCTAAAGAGTTGGTAAATAGCACTCTTAGCTAAATGATCAAGCAAAAATCTAAGAAAGAGTCTTCTTAATCAACCAAATGTTTTTTCAAACAAATATGCTGAACAAAACTTAAGAAAACATGAGAAAGAGAACAAAAAAGAATAAGCAAAGGCTCATTTTCTGAGAGCACTCATCTGGTCAGTGTTGAAGGGACATGGAGTGGTAACACGTGAGTCCAGAAGATAGCCTCCCTTGATGGCTTCTGCTCCACAGTTCAGATCTTCTCGAGTTCAACTAGATTTGTAGCTTCAGAAATCCTGCCGACTATGCCATTAACTGTTGTAGGGGAAAAAAACATCACAAAGTTTAGTAAAGCAAAAAGAAAATTTTATTCAGCACATATTCAAAAAGACAAAAGTGGGAAGCAGACAGGCATGCTACCAGAGCTAACGTTTGCCTGAATCCAGGGAATATTACAGAATTGACAGAAGGGGGAAAACGGACAAACATGCTGCCACAGCCATGTCTGTCCAAGTCCAGGGAAGGTTACAAAGTCATCAGTATATATTAACATTACAAATGGGCAAAACCACTGAAAGCTTCACCTCTTCACAGATTGGCTAGACATTGTGGTCCTACGTTTTGAATTGTCTTTCTTAATGATCATCGGTACAGGTTTCAATAACCAACAGTCTTCACTGGTCCAACAAATTTTCTGTTCACTACATGCTAATAGAAAATGATAAGAGTGGAAAGTCTTTTGTGTTCTGGCTTAGACGAAAAGTTCCCTAAAATATATTTTCCAAGATTATTCTATTTTCTTTATCTCAGGGCCCAGTGGATGTGTCCTTGTGATGAGTCCTTATGAGCCTAGCTCCAGCTGGGTCACATTCTCTATGTTCAAGGACAGAGAATAATGAGTCTGATATTATTTCCTAAATCATCCCCCACCTGCATTTAGTAAGAGAACCAAAGAAAATGGATTGTTTCATTTTATTAGGAATAAAGACCCTAGTGCAGAGCTTACATAATAACTCAATCCAGACCTACTGGCTAGGCTAAGAGAAGTTATTGAAATTTAAAAAGTCATAAACAAAAATAAAAAATCCCAGTGTCCCAAGTTTATGCCCATTCTCTTTTCTTGAACCTGAGAAGTGATGCAGGAAGGGCAAAAGCATTGACTGAGAAATGAGTCAGAGAACCCAGGTTTCCCAACCCATCATTGTTGACCTATCCCAGAGTCTGTTTCTTCACTCCCAAGATGACTGCCAATGAATGTCCTGGTGTGGGCATTAGAGCCTCAGTTTAGGTAGGTAGAGTGAAGTCGTGTGGCAGGCATAGTTTTGATGACCTTTCAACCTCATCATGTCAGGATTCTCCATTCTATCTCTGGGGAAACAAACTGAATCTAGGAGAGAGGAGAGAGGAGTCAAGTCTCCACCCCTTACCATTTGTTGTGATTGAGCTCTCATTTTTCTTGTCTTCTACTTCAGCTGTAAGTTTTCCAAAAATGCATTATAAAAGTTAAAAATAACATGTATATTATCAAGCACTTAGAAAGTAAACAAACAAAATTAAAAAAATTCTATTTCACTCTCTGGAGTAACTTAACGCCATTAATGTATTGGATTATAAACTTACGTAACTTCCTATGCATCAATAGATCAATAGATTGATCAATAGATATATACACAGAATATGTGTAAATATACAACAATGATAGTATCATACTGCATATCCACTTAAAAACTAGCTTATTAATTTTCTTCTACATTTTGATTTGTGATAGTGCATAATATCCCATTTCAGAGTTGTACCGTAAATTATCAAGGCTATTCTCTCATGTCTGACATTTAATTATTTTCCATTTCACTTTTTTTGACAATTACAACATTGTGATGATAATCCCATAATTAAATATCTGTGCATATCCTATATTAGTCCCTGTGTTGTATTTCTTTCCCTCATGGGTTTTGGAGAAGGTATTCCTGGCATGGGTGCCGTGTGTGAATGAAAGCAAGTTGAGGATGAGCAGTGGGTATAGCAGGACTGATACCAACAGCCCGGTGTGACAAAATGCTCTACACCTCTGTGTGGGGCAGTGACGACCAAAACCTACGTGTAGGACAAATACCACTTCTTCACCCCCAGGGGTTGCAGGAATTTAGGTTATTGTGGGAGAAGGTAAGGAAAAGAAGGAGAGCTATTGATTTCCTATTGCTGCTATGAGAAATTACCATAAACACAGTGGCTTAAAATAGCACACAATTTTCGAGGTCAGCAGTCTAAAATTAAAGTATCGGCAGGGATGTGTTCCTTCTGGAGGCTTCAGGGGAGAATTTGTTTGCATTTTCCAGTTTCTAGAGGCCACCTGCAGAGGGAAACCATCAATTTGGTTGAATTTTCTCCACCAAAGAGCTGACTTTTAAGTTGGAAGTCACTGGTATCTTGAATTTACAGGTGTAATTTTCCCCTACTGAATGGAACTGGGGCCTCAGAAGCTAAGTTAAAATAAGGTATAGATAAATAAAGAAAGTTACACTATTGTACACCTGATTTCCCTTATCATCATGACTTCAAAAATCTGCTACATGCACACTGTCAAATTGCCTTCCAGAAAGATCGCACTAATCGATGTTCTCTGCAGTTGTGAGTGAGTGTCCCTCTCTTTTGGACCCTTGCCAACCACTATTTTTTTCTTTATTTTTGACAATAAGATAGGAGAAAATCATACCTCATTTTTGCTGTTCTTGAATTACAAGTAAAGTTAATTTTTTTTTTTTTAAATAGGCATTTGAAATTGCAGTGGATTAATTACTTTTGTGTGTGGCCTTTCTAGCCATGGTCTTGTAACTCCCACCCAGGTGATTCTGTGATAGGGTAATTGTGGCCTACCAAGGTGATTAGTGAGTCTTGCCTTAAAAGAGAGCCAATTCTGGAGCAGAGAGGAGGATCCCACCACCACCAGTGCCGGGAGGCTCCTGGGACCAGGAGACAGAGAGAGAGCTGTAACCTGAAGATGATAAGAAGCAGTGGCAGGAGAGACCCAGCAGCTGGAGATGGCATGGTAGGCTTCCCAGAGACTGAGGGCCAGGGAGAGGCATTCCTGTTAGCAAAGCTGGGAAGAGGCTATCCCAGTGAAAGAACTGTCTCCTGAGTGTTCTTGAGCCTGAGTTGTAGCTGTCGTTTCTCTAATAAACCCCATAATTATGTGCGGTCTGTGAGTTTTGTGTGGCCATTGCAATGAATTACAAACTCAATAGAGTGCTGCAGGAGGGATGGTTGGTGTCAGAATTAGTAAAGATGGAGGAGAGAAGCTTGTCTAGTCTCCATCTCGTGGCAGTCAGCCTTGCACTGTTGATCTTGGTTCTCCTTCCCCCTTGTGGGGTTGATGGGGGTCAGACACTGCCCCCAAGCCATTTTTACAGTTGTTGTCAGAAGTGGGATTCTTTGCAATGGCTCCAGACTCACAAGAGCATGGGACTTTGTAAGAGAAAGAATGAAGGGGCTTGGGAAGTGAAGCTTTTGTTTCTTAGATGGTTACTTTGGTTGCTGTTACCTTTAATGCCTGAAAAGAATTATGCTGCAGCTGAAAAGAGAAAAGCCCCACCTGGAATGGCCTGGGGCAAAAGCCAAGGCAGGTAAGCAGGATGATTGTTAGAGGGCCAGAGTCTATTGTTTCCAGCCAGTGAAAGGCCCAAGACCATATGCATATGAACGGGAAGAGAGTTAATATGTAAAGAAGACTAAACTGGAATTTTTTTTAAATTGTGCTTTAAGTGAAACTTTATAAATCAAGTCTCTTTTACAAAAACTTATACCCATCTTGCTATGTACTCCTTCCTGCTCTCCCCCTAGTGAGACAGCACACTCTTCCTCTCCACCCTGTATTCCCCGTGTCCATTCAACCAGCTCCTGTCCCCCTCTGTCTTCTCATCTCACCTCCAGACAGGAGCTACCCACATAGTTTCATGTGTCTACTTAAGCCAAGAAGCTCACTTCTCACCAATATCATTTTCTTATAGTCCAGTCCAATCCCTGTTTGAAGAGTTGGCTTCAGGAATGGTTTAAAATGGAAAGTTTTAAAAGGATTAGGTGTTTAGGATTACATGTTTATCTCAATGTACTATGGACATTGAATGTTTCTCCTACCTAATGTTGTAAAGCAGACCTAAACGTATGATAGAAATGAATATTGGGTACTACAGATTACAGACAGCATATAACACTGCCTTTTCCCAATACTTGATTGGATATGCTAAAAGGGGAACTAGGATTTGCCTAGGAGAAACACAGACTTTTTGTTTCAAGCCAGTATCCCTGTGTATAGAGCAGGGCTTAGGTTGAAAACCTGAGCTGCACCCATGTTTACATTTGAAAAGACATGCAGAACCACCCAGAACTGCTGAGAGAATGGAAGGTTTGCATTTCAAGGAAGAACTTACAGAAAAAAATGGCTGTTTTGTTTTTTGAATTTCAAGCAAGCAGTTTGCTGTTGGATGCACCTAGGCAAGAAAAGTCAGTTCCCATCAGAAGGAACTCCTTCCAGAAATGGAAGTTAAAGGGAGCTGGTGAGTTGACAGCTTGCTCTGCTCACTTGTTTTGATCACTTGGGTCCACTCAATGAGTGAAAGTGGAGGAAGTGCAGGCAATGAAGAGACAGGCTGAGTTTGGACATGTTCCATTGGCACCCATTGACCCAGCCCATGGGGAATACAGATGAGAGTGAGAGGAAAGACTGGATGGTCAGAAGTAAAGGGAGTTATGTGTGGACTTTTGAGTTTATAAGTGGAACCCATTGACCTAGCCCAAGGGGGCTGGGGATGAGAGAGGGTAAAGAGTCTGAATGAAGTACTGGGAGGTGTATGTGAACTCTCGAGCCTAAGGCTGCTACCCATGTGACCTAGCTTGGATAGCTAGGAATGAGCTGACCAGAACCCAACCAAATGAAGAGAAAGATGTTTGACAATGTGATCTGGTGTAGATTGCTGCAATTTGATGGCTTGCTTAGCACTGAAGTTTGCTTATGGATGCAGATGCTCAAAGTTCCAACCAGAAAAGAAGACTCTTCAAGGGTAAAGAACATGCTTGTCTCCTCAGTACTGGCTTGGTACCCATACACATTGCTGTTGAGTCGATTCTGACTCATAGTGACCCTATAGGACAGAGTAGAACTGCCCACATGGTTTCCAAGGTGTGCCTGGTGGATTCAAACTGGCGACCTTTTCGTTAGCAGCCATAACTCTTAACCTCTATGCCACCAGGGTTTCCACTGGCTTGATAGGGACAGGCAATTTAAATATTGGCTATCTAAAACGGGACAGATAAAGGCATGAGATGGCTGGCTTGCATGTTTTGTGTTTGTGCTTACACTCAATAAGAGGGAACAAGGGAGGGTCCCCACTAAATAGATTCCTCTTTTCGTTATGGTTCTAGGAAAGAAAGGGTGGAGGAAGATGCTGACAGAATTATATGATTCAGCTGTGAGTGCTGATTGTTAACAGGGTTAATTGTGGTTGTGAAAACTAACTGTAGGAGGCGGAGCCAAGATGGCGGAACAGACAGACACTTCTGGCAAGCCCTCTTTACAACAAAGAGCCGAAAAAACAACTGGAATGAGTATATTTATAACAAGCTAGGAGCCCTGAGCATCAAAGGCCAGCTTAGAAAATGAAAAGAGGGTCAGGGGGAGGAAGAGACAGTTCAGAATCGGCGCGGATTCACTGGACCTGAATCGCAGGGAACCCTCAGGCACCATTCCCAGAGCCATGGAGGCAGGCTGGTAGTAGCGTTCGGCTGCAGTTTCCTCAGGGAGAAGCAGCCAGCCACACAGCCTACTCATACCTCCAAAACCAAAGAAGAATGGTGCTCTAGGCAAAAGCTAAGTACTTGTGTATATTTTAACACATCCCACCCCCAAGCTGGCTTCAGCGGCTGAATTTCCTGGGCCTGAGATAAGCAATGTTGAGCACATAGAGCCATCCTCCCAGCCTCGGAGAAGGAAAAAATTTGCATTTGGGGGAAAAGATAATTTGCCAGCTCCACTAACCAGGAGAGCTCAAGACAGAAGCAGCTCCTGTCCAGGCATAAATGGTCTGTGGACTTTGAGCACTTTTTCCCTCTGCATGGACAGGTGTGGGCCTATTTCAGGAGAGTAGGCCCTTGTTGGCAGACTCCAACAATTTCAGCTGTGGGGTGGAGAGGTGGGTATTTGATGTTTGATGTTGCTTTGCCTATAAACAGGGTCCTCACCTACCTACATCAGGGGCCTAAGGACTGGTACCTCCACCCAGGCCACCCAGCCACCTGTGACAGGGGTCAAAGGATAACTGGTACCTCCCTGTCCTTACAACCAAAAACATTAGGTGCCCATGGTCTGTCTGAAGAACCCACCCACATGCATGCTTTAGGGAATAGGGACATGCTTTCCTCAGAGACACTTGGGGGTTGGTTCTCAACACCCTGCCTTGTTCAGAGCATGACCCCCTGCTGCAACCAGATACTGGTACCTACACCAATAACCCCTGCCCCTCTAAGACTGTAGGACAGAGCCTGTACCACATACTTGATGATCAGCTACCTGGACACCTGAGTTGAATTCATACAAGAAAAGCGAATGGACTCCTAGACTGATATACCTGATAACAGCTCTAGCCATCTGGGAACAGGACATCAGAGCTCTGAAGGTGAAAATAATCAAGCTAGCTCACTCAAGCAACCCATTTGGGTGTATCAAAACAAAACAAAGCAAGAAGCTATGACACAGTAAGCAAACATAAACTAATACAAAAACTTATAAATGGCTTGGACACAACAGTCAATATCAAGGCACATAAAGAAACAGACCACCTCAAAAAGCTCTCAGAACAAAGAATCAAGGGATCTTCTAGATGAAAGTGCATTTCTGGAATTACCAGAGAAAGAATACCAAAGTTTAATATACAAAACGCTTCAAGACATCAAGAAGGAAATGAAGCAATACACAGAACAAACCAGGGAACACACAGATAAAGCAATTGAAGAAATCAGAAAGATTATTCAGGAACATAATGAAAAAATTAATAAGCTGGAAAAATCCATAGACAGATACCAATCAGAAATTCAAAACATTAACGATAGAATTACAGAAGTAGACAACTGAATAGAAAGTCAGAGAAGCAGAACTGAGCAAGTAGAAGCTAGAATTTCTGAACTTGAAGATAAATCACTTGGCACTAATATATTTGAAGACAAATCAAATAAAAATTTTAAAAAATGAAGAAACGTTAAGAATCATGTGGGGCTCTATCAAGAGAAATGACCTACGAGTGATTGGAGTATCAGAACAGGGAGCGATAACAGAAAATAGAGGGAGAATTGTTGAAGATTTGTTGGCAGAAAACTTCCCTGATATCGTGAAAGATGAAAAGATACCTATCCAAGATGCTCATCGTACTCCACATAGGTAGATGTTAAAGTCACCAAGACATATTATAATCAAACTTGCCAAAACCAAAGATAAAGAGAGAATTTTAAGAGCAGCCAGGGATACATGAAAAGTCATCTACAAAGGAAA
This sequence comes from Loxodonta africana, assembly GCF_030014295.1. Taxonomy (NCBI): domain Eukaryota; kingdom Metazoa; phylum Chordata; class Mammalia; order Proboscidea; family Elephantidae; genus Loxodonta; species Loxodonta africana. The sequence continues at coordinate 40,696,423 of NC_087367.1, read as the reverse complement.
GCCATAAGAATAAGCTAGGACTACTCGGCAGAAACCATGCAGGCAAGAAGGCAATGGGATGACTTATTTAAAAAATTGAAGGAAAAAAATTGCCAGCCAAGAATCATATAGCCAGCAAAACTGTCTCTTAAATATGAAGATGAAATTAGGACATTTCCAGATAAGCAGAAGTTTAAGGAATTCGTAAAAACCAAACCAAAACTACAAAAAATACTAAAGGGAGTTCTTTGGTTAGAAAATCAGTAATATCAGGTATCAACCCAATACTAGAACATTGGGCAGAGAAATCAGAAGTCAACCCAGACATGGAAATCAAAAAAACAAAGGAAGATTAAAAACAAAAAACTCAAAAGAGGGTAACAACGATGTTATATAAAAGAAGACAACATTAAAACAATAAAGAGGGACTCAGAAATGTAATACAGACCTTCCATATGGAGAGGAAGATACAATGATGCAAAGAAATAAAAGTTAGGTTTAAATTTAGAAAAATAAGGGTAAATAATAAGGTAACCACAAAGGAGACAAACTATTCTACTCATCAAAATAAAATACAAGAAAAAAAGAGACTTAGCAGAAACAAAATCAACAACAACAATTATGAGGAAAGGACAATATATAATCTACTCAGCACATAAGATCAAGTGAGAAAAAGAAACTGTCAACAACACACAAAAAAGATATCAAAATGATAGCACTAAATTCATACCTGTCTACAATTACCCTGAATGTAAATGGACTAAATGCACCAATAAAGAGACAGAGAGTGGCAGAATGGATTAAAAAACATGATCCATCTATATGCTGCCTACAAGAGACACGCCTCAGACTTAGAGACACAAACAAGCTAAAACTCAAAGGATGGAAAAAACATATCAAGCAATCAACAATCAAAAAAGAGCAGGAGTGGCAATATTACTTTCTGACAAAATAGACTTTAAAGTTGAATCATCGTAAAGGATAAGGACGGACACTATATAATGATTAAAGTGACAATATATCAAGAAGATATAACCATATTAAGTATTTATGCACCCAATGACAGGGCTGGAAGATACATGGAACAAACTCTATCAGCACTGAAAAGTGAGATAGACAGCTCCACAACGATTGTAGGAGACTTCAGCACACAACTTTCAGTGAAGGACAGGACACCCAGAAAGAAGATCAATAAAGACATGGAAGATCTAAATGCCACAATAAACCAACTTGACCTCTTAGACATATACAGAACACTCCACCCAACAGCAACCAACTATACTTTCTTTTCTAGTGCACATGTTAACATTCCCTAGAATAGACCACATATTAGGTCATAAACCAAGCCTTAGCAGAATCCAAAACATTGAAATATTACAAAGCATCTTCTCTAAGGCCATAAAAGTGGAAATCAATAACAGAAAAAGAAATCAAACACTTGGAAACTGAACAATACCCTGCTCAAAAGACTGCATTATAGAAGACATTAAGAATGGAGTAAAGAAATTCAGAGAATCCAATGAGAATGAAAACACTTCCTATCAGAACCTTTGGGACACAGCAAAAGCAGTGCTCAAAGGTCAACTTATATCAATAAATGCACGGATCCAAAAAAACGAAATGGCCAAAATCAAAGAATTATCCCTACAACTTGAACGACTAGAAAGAGAGCAACAAAAGAAACCCTCAGTCACCAGAAGAAAACAAATAATAAAAATTAGAGCAGAACTAAATGAAACAGAAAATAGAAAAATAATTGAGAGAATTAACAAAGCCAGAAGGTTGTTCTTTGAAAAAATCAATAAAATTGATAAGCCATAGGCCAAACTGACAGAAGAAAAACAGGAGAGGAAGCAAATAACCTTTAAGAAATGAGATGGACAATATTACAACAGACCCAAATGAAATGAAAAGAATCATAGCAGATAACTATGAAAAATTGTACTCTAACAAATTTGAAAACCTAGAAGAAATGACTGAATTCCTAGAAACACACTACCTACCTGAACTAACACAAACAGAGGTAGAACAACTAAATAGCCCATAACAAAAGGAGAGATTGAAAAGGTAATCAAAAACTGTGAACAAAAAAAAGCCCTGGCCGGGATGGCATCACTGCAGAGTTCTACCAAATTGTCAGAGAAGAGTTAACATCACTACTACTAAAGGTATTTCAAAGCGTAGAAAAGGATAGAATACTCCCAAAGTCATTCTATGAAGCCACCATATCTCTGATACCAAAACCGGGTAAAGACACCACAAAAAAAGAAAATTACAGACCTGTATCCCTCATGAACGTAGATGCAAAAATTCTCAACAGAATTCCAGCAAATAGAACTCAACAACATATCAAAAAAACAATTCACCATGACCAAGTGGGATTCATACCAGGTATACAAAAAAAAAAAAAAAAATTTTTTTTTATGCAGGGATGGTCTAACATTAGAAAAACAACTAATGTAATCCATTACATAAATAAAACAAAAAACGAGAATCACATGATTTTATCAATTGATCCAGAAAAGGCATTTGCAAAGTTCAACGCCCATTCATGATAAACTCTCAGCAAAATAGGAAAAGAGGAATAATTCCTCAACATAATAAAGGGCATTTATACAAAGCCAATAGACAACGTCATCCTAAATGGAGAGAGCCTGAATGCATTCCACTTGAGAACGGGAACCAGACAAGGATGTCCTTTATCACCACTCTTATTCAACATTGTGATGAATATCCTAGCCAGAGAAATTAGGCTAGACAAAGAAATAAAGGGCATCCAGATTGGTAAGGAAGAAGTAAAAGCATCTCTATTTGCAGAAGACATGATCTTTTACACAGAAAACCATAAGGAATCCTGCAGAAAACTACTGAAACTAATAGAAGAGTTCAGCAGAGTATCAGGATATAAGATAAACATACACAAATCAGTTGGATTCCTCTACACCAACAAAAAGAACATCGAAGAGGAAATCACCAAATCAATACCATTTACAGTAGCCCCCCCTCAAAAAAAAAGAAGATAAAATACTTAGGAATAAATCTTAGCAGAGATGCAAAAGACTTATACAAAGAAAACTACAATACACTTCTGCAAGAAGCCAAAAGAGACCTACAAAAGTGGGAAAACATACCTTGCTCATGGATAGGAAGACTTAATATTATAAAAATGTCTGTTCTACAAAAAGCAACCTATACATTTCATGCAATTCTGGTCCAAATTCCAACGACATTGTTTAATAAGTTGGAGAAACAAATCACCAACTTCATATGGAAGGGAAAGAGGCCCCGGATAAGTAAAGCATTGCTGAAAAAGAAGAACAAAGTTGGAGGCCTTACCTACCTGATTAAAAGAAAAATTTAGAACCTATTATACCACCACAGTAGTCAAAACAGCCTGGTACTGGTACAACAACAGATATATAGACCAATGGAAAAGAATTGAGAATCCAGACAAAAATCTGTCCACATATGAGCAGTTGATATTTGACAAAGGCCCCAAAACAGTTAAATGGAGAAAAGACAGTCTTTTAAACAAATGGTGCTGGCATAACTGGATATCCATCTGCAAAAAAATGAAACAAGACACATACCTCACTCCATGCACAAAAATGAGCTCAAAATGGATTGAAGACCTAAATATAAAATCTAAAATGATAAAGATTATGGAAGAAAAAGTAGGGACAACGTTAGGAGCCCTAGTACGTGGTATAAACACTATAGAAAACATTACTAATGATGTAGAAGAAAAAGTAAGATAACTGGGAGCTCCTAAAAACCTATGCCCATCTAAAAAAAAAAAAAATACTTCACCAAAAGAGTAAAAAGATTACCTACAGACTGGGAAAAAGTTTTTAGCTATGACATTTCCAATCAGCGTCATAGCTCTAAAATCTACATGATACTGCAAAAACTCAACTGCAAAAAGACAAATAACCTAATTAAAAAATGGGCAAAAGGTATGAACAGACACTTCACTAAAGAAGACATTCCGGTAGCTAACAGGTACATGAGGAAATGCTCAGAATCATTAGCCATTAAAGAAACGTAAATCAAAACTACAATGAGATTCCATCTCACTCCAACAAGGCTGGCATTAATCCAAGCAACACAAAATAATAAATGCTGAAGAGGCTGTGGAGAGACTGGAACACTTACACACTGCTGGTGGGAATGTAAAATGGTACAACCACTTTGGAAATCGATTTGGCACTTCCTTAAAAAGCTAAAAATAGAACTACCATACGATCCAGGAATACCACTCCTTGGAGTATATCCTAGAGAAATAAGAGCCTTTACACAAACAGATATATGCATACTCACGTTTGTTGCAGCACTGTTTACAATAGCAAAAGATGGAAGCAACCAAGGTGCATATCAACGGATGAATGGATAAATAAATTATGGTATATTTACACAATGAAATACTATGAATTGATAAAGAACAGTGATGAATCTGCGAAACATTTCATAACATGGAGGAATCTGGAAGGCATTATGCTGAGTGAAATTGTCAGCTGCAAAAGGACAAACATTGTGTAAGACCACTATAATAAGAACTCAAGAAATAGTTTAAACAGAGAAGAAAATATTCTTTGATGGTTACCAGAGGAGGGAGGGAGGGAGGGTGGGAGAGGGGTAGTCACTAATTAGATAGTAGATAAGAACTACTTTAGGTGAAGGGAAAGCCAGCACACAATACAGGGGAGGTCAGCACAATTGGACTAAACCAAAAGCATAGAAGTTTCCTGAATAAACTGAATGCTTCGAAGGCCAGCATAGTAGGGGCGGAGCTTTGGGGACCATGGTTTCAGGGGACAGATAAGTCAATTGGCATAATAAAATCTATTAAGAAAACATTCTGCATCCCACCTTGGAGAGAGGCGTCTGGGGTCTTAAATGTTAACAAGCAGGCAACTAAGATGCATCAATTCATCTCACCCTGCCTGGATCAAAGGAGAATGAAGAATACCAAGGAGAGAAGGTGATTACAAGCCCAAGAGACAGAAAGGGCCACATAAACCAGAGACTACATCAGTCCGAGACCAGAACTAGGTGGTGCCCGGCTACAACCGATGACTGCCCTGACAGAGAACGCAACAGACAACCCCTGAGGGAGCAGGAGAGCAGTGGGATGCAGACCCCAAATTCTCATAAAAAGACCAGACTTAATGGTCTGACTGAGACTAGAAGGACCCCGGTGGTCATGGTCCCCAGACCTTCTATTGGCCCAAGAGAGGAAGCACACCCAAAGCCAACTCTTCAGACATGGGTTGGACTAGACAATGAGATGGAGAGGGATATGGTGAGGAGTGAGATTCTCGAATCAGGTGGACACTTGAGACTATGTTGGCATCTGTTCCCTGGAAGGGAGATGAGCGGGTGGAGCAGGTTAGAAGCTGGAGAAATGGACACAAAAAGAGAGAGTGGAGGGAGACAGTGGGCTGTCTCATTAGGGGGAGAGTAATTGGGAGTGTGTAGCAAGGTGTACATGGGTTTTTGTGTGAGAGACTGACTTGATTTGTAAACTTTCACTTAAAGCACAGGAAAAATTAAAAAACAAAACAAAACTGTAGAAGCTGTGGTGTGAAAAAGTGTACTAAGGAGGATGAACTGCTGAATCAGAGTATAATGGTTCAACCTAAAGTCCCTTAAACATCTTGCTATGCTGATAACCTTGTGAGGCTCAGAGCAAGGGGATAATCTCTCAGCTGAATTTTGGCAGAGGCCAGAAGGGGCGAAGATGAGATCACTTTTCGAGAATCTGACCAGATCAGATGGAAACCCTCAGAAGACCTGAATGGCTGGTGCCTGAGTAAACTCACTCTTTGTACTCCTTGCTCTATTGAAGGACAAATTGTTAATGACTGTTTTGGACTGGTAAAATGATTGAGAGGGGAAAGTTATCCTCCAAATATGAAAGGATCATGGCTAGAAAATCCAGAGTGTGGCCTGCCCTAGATTAGTTACTTTTGTGTGTGGCCTTTCTAGCCATAGTCTTGTGACTCCCACTCAGGTGATTGTGTGATAGGGTAATTGTGGCTTACCAAGGTGATTGGTCAGTTTTGCCTTAAAAGAGAGTCAATTCCAGACCGGAGAGAAGGATCCCACCACCACCAAGGAAGAAGAGCCAGGAGCCATTGCTGGGAGGTTCCTGGGACCAGCAGACAAAGTGAGCTGTGACACTGAAGATGGTGAGAAGCAGTGGCAGGGGAGACCCAGCAGCAGGAGATGGTGTAGTGGGCTTCCTGGTCCACGGAGAGAGAAAGTTGAGTGCCTTTCGACAGAGGCTGAGGGCCAGGGAGAGGCATGCTTGAGAGCAAAGCTGGGAAGAGGCTATCGTGATGAAAGAACTGTATTCTGAGAGTCTCTGAGCCTAAATTGTAACTGTTACTTCCCTAACAAACCCCATAACTATAAGTACAGTCTGTGAGTTCTGTGTGGCTATTGCAATGAATTATCAAACCCAATAGAGAGTGCTGCAGGAGGGACAGTGGTGTCAGAATTAGTAAAGATGGTGGAGAGAGAAGGCTTGTATGGCCTCTACTTCCTGGGAGTCAGCCTTGCACTGCTGATCTTGGTTCTCCTTCCTTCTTGTGAGGTTGGAGCAGGTCAGACACTACCCCCAAGCAGTTTTTACAGAAATATTTTAAATTTGAGTATGATAGAAATTTCCTAATTACTTTTTCTCTCTACTTTTAGAGAACTTTGTACCTGTCTATTGTCAAAGATGGCTAGTTTTTCACCAAAATCTGCTCTCTCCATTTTCCTTGGCAATAGGATTGTAGCATAACCCGTGGATGCCCACCTGCAGTACCTTTCCCATATTCCCTGCAGGTGGGTATGGCCATGGGGCAAAGTTCTCTACAATGAATGTGAGTGGAAGTGATGTGTGCCACTTCCAGGCCTCGCCTATAAAACCTCCCAGGGAATAGCAACCAAAGCGACATGGCAGCCATGGGTTGAAGAAGATGGACTGTGACAGTGCAAGGGAAGACCACCTTGCCTGGACTGTTGCATGAGGGAGAATTAAACTTCAGTTTTGTTTGAGCCATTGCAGTTTACCTTAATACACAGTCCTAACACATTTTGGTCTTTATTCATTTTTAATCAAGTTCTTCTCCCTTATTGCCCCTGTTTTAGTCATTTCTGTAGCTCCATGGCACAGAGTAGGTTTTCAAAAATTATAAACTGAATGAATGAATGAGTTGCATGTTTACTTGAAAAGGATCTTGCTGCTTCTCTTAGTTTAGTTCTCTGACATTGCTTCTGTTACCAGGGATAAAAAGGGAAATCACACATGTGAATTGCATGTTAATATTCACACCAATTCGATTAAATGCTTCCATTTATAAAATGTGATCCATTTTCTTACCTGGTGACACAGATCAGAAAATGCTGACTGTATAGTTTCCTGACCTCCCAGGTGATGAAGAGGGAAATGGCTCTGGATGATTGTTTATTGTGGCATGACGATTACCACTTCGAACTGAGTTCATGTGAAACTTCAGGCCTCCTGCTTGGAGAAGAGTAATTTCTTATCCTGAACTAGAAGTTAAATGGTCCCAGTGAGATCCAAAGAGCTTAACAAATCCTTTGCTTTGTCACAGTGAAGACCTTTGCCTAATGCAAGGTCTTATCCTGCAGATTGCTTGGGGCCAGAAGATAGCCTAGTTAATCTAAGCTGCTCCTACTTCCCTACAGTGTTCACTGAACTGGGTTTTTTGTCTGTGAATAAAGTGGACCAGATCTGGGTTGGTTGCCATGGTGACTGTATCAGGAGCCTCTGGGCTTTCTATCTTCCTCTGATGACAGCTCCTGTGCAAGGAGCCCCCTGTGGGGTGTGGGTGCCTCAGTCCACAACCTTGTGGAATCACCTTCTCCAAGAAAGTAAAGTTTATTGTGAAAAGACAGGTCGGCTTGTAAGGGAAGTGGGTTCTTGGTTACTCCTTCTGGAACAGGGCTCCCTGATCTCATTATGATCTTAGGCACCCTCATTAATTAGCTTTTGAACCTCTCATCCCCTGCCCAGGGATAGTGGCTTCTGACTTCCTTATCTCTTTCAGCCTGGTTTTAGGACCAGTCAAGGATTTCTGAGTTTGAACATTCTATTACTTAGTAGGTTTGGAAATACAGTTCAGCCATATGGGGACCAGTTTCTTCCTCTTAGGCCCAAGACAGTATCTCTGTCAGCTGCCCCAGGGTATGAAAAGGCTCTCTGTCAGCTGCCCCAGGGTATGAAAAGGCTCCCTTCTAGGCAGTCGATCTGCTGCTCATCAAGCACACTCTCAAGGGGCCTCCGGGCTCTCGGCTTAGCCTTCCTGCTCTGAAGGATGGCCTCCCTCACAGTGTGGTCCCAGACTTGCTTCTGAGGAGGGTGGAAATGATCTTTCTGATCTAGGTTAGAGGTCAACAAAGATGTCTATTTGGTCTTCTGTTTTCAAATAGTAGTCTGTCTTTCCTATACCCGAATAGCTATATCATACTAAATAGCAATTAAATTAGATACATATAAATTAACAAATGTGCCATATGCTATCTCTAATTCGATTCTCTTTTCCACATAGCACCTCAAATTCTGTGTGTTCAAAACCAAACTTGGTCATATCTGGTCCGAACTACTTTAATAACAACCTAACTGATGCATTCATATCCATTCTTGGTCCCTCTAGCCCATTCTCCACACAGCAGCCAGAGGGACTTCTTAAAATCAATATCTGATCACTTCACAGGCTGAAAGCCTCCCAGACATCTCCCTCCCTTACTGTTGGGAACAGATGCGGCCTCCGGGGCCCCAACTCCCATTCCAGTTTGCATTGCACACTTTCCCTCTCAATGTGTGTGCTCCAGCCACACTCACCTGCTTTTGATTGCTCTCTGCACTGGGCTCACTGGTGCTGTATAGCCCTTGCCCAGGCTGCCCCCTGCCTGGTTTCTCTTGCTTCTCTCTTCGTCTATTTCACTCTTAAACATTTTTCAGATCTCAATCTCAGTGTTACTTTCTCAGGTATGCATCCCCTGACGCCCTAGACTATGTCAGGTTCCCCTATTTTGTGCTCTTCTAGCATTTTGGAGCCCTGGTGGTACAGTGGTTAAGAGGGTGGCTGTGAGACAGATAGGGTTAACTGTGCTGGCGAAACAAAAAAGCTGTTAAAAGATTACCATCTAGAAGTTGGGTAAACAAGAACCACACCCTGTCAACATGAGATAAGGCTGAAACAACCACTGGATTACTATCTCCTTCTTAGTGTTTTTTCTAGTTGCTTCCCCCTTTACAGGCTCCCACATGTACAGAAGGAAAGTGTGACCACTGTTTAGCCTTCCTTAGCCCTCTGAAGATGGTGATGTAGTGCCAAAGATCAGTGTGCTTGCGCTATGTCCTGTAATAAGTGATGCCAAGGGCTGCCGAGTGGGCTCCATCTTGAATATCAGCAGGCTCCATCTTGGACTCCAGATGCGCAATCTAATTAACATGCACTGCCCTTCTGAGAAGTACCCACCCCTTGAAAGAAGCCCACTAAATATTCATTACTCTGTTGTCGCCACTGGACCCATATATGCTCTAGCCTTGCTTCCCTTTTCGAGCCATTCTCTTGGAGAGGCTTAGATCCCTGCTGACTCCTTTTACTTGACTCAAAATAAAGCTTGCTGAAGATAAAGTTTGTCTTTTGCATGTATTCTTACTCGGGGAAAAAGACAAGGACTCTTCGTGTCAGACTGGTGATTGGTAACAGCTGCTAACCAAAATGTGGACAGTTTGAATTCACCAACCACTCCTTGGAAGCCATGTGGGGCAGTTCTACTCTGTCCTATAGGGTCACTATGAGCCGGAATAGACTGGAAGACAACCGGTTTGGCTTTTTATTTTTTGGCATTCTGAGACACAGGTTGCCTTCGCAGGACTCATTTCTGTGGGAGGTTGCACACTGATTTGCGTGATTATTTATTTGAATAATTTCATCTTCAACACAAGATTGTGAGGTCCACAAGAATAGAGTCTGGCCCTGTTATTGTTCATCACTCTATCTCTGCACCTAGCATGTACCTGGCACAAGTAGGTGCTCAATAAATAAATTGAATGAATACACAAATCTTCACAATTACTGGCAAAGAACAGATTATTATATTTATTTCACAGATGAACAAATTTAGGACAGAATCTCTCAATCTCCATTGATTGCTGATTAAAAAGTCACAAAAAGTTTTAATTTTGATATTAATATCCAAGGATTGCTATTTAATAATTTCTATTTCTCTTTTGTTTATGAGATTCAAAGGAGTTCAGAGAGTTTCAGAGGCCTCTGGGATTAGGGGCATTTGGGACTGCTCAGAGGGAGGACATCAGAAGTTCTGGAAATCTAACTCTCTGCGGCAGTGAAGTGTAAGGTTTTACTCCGGCTCCAATGCCTGATCCAGCACCTCGTTGCGTAGAACAAACCTCTCTCATTCACCCTCCTCCTCCAGCCTCCAACAATTTCTGGTGAGGGTGGGGTGGGACAAAGAACTAAGTTTGGCTTTTTGTCTCTGCTTTTGAAAATAACCTGAGCAATTAAGGTGCTCTTTGTCTTTCTAAAACAGCCAGGCCAAACCTGTTGTTTGCTTTCAAGTCAATTTTGATTCATAGCGACACTGTACGACAAAGTAAAACTGCCTTGTAGGATTTTCTGGCCTTTTTTTTTTTTTTTTTTAATCTAGGCAGGCCACCAGGTCTTTTCTTCTGTGGAGCCTCTGGTGGGTTTGAACCCTCTGACCTTTTGGGTAGCAGCTGAGCGCTTAACCGTTGCTCCACTAGGGTGCTTTAGGCCAAACTTAGACAAGTGTAAATAAACAGAGGGCTACATTGGCCCCACCCTGGCAACAGGCCTTAGGAAGAGAGGGGGCATAATACAGTCAAGGATATTCATTGATTGGATTGATCATAACTATGCATTAAGGCCCCAGTCATCCATCCAAAGACTCAGGGACCCTAAACCTAGGAGCTTCCTCTTTGGGGCTTCTTCAATTGCTGAGAACATCCATGTAGGGGACAGGGTGTAGCACATCCCTGGGGACAATGGAAGCTTTATGCAGGACCTCTCCCAGACCTTACCTGATGTATCTCTTCAATTGTATTCTTTCTGGTTATAATAAATGGGTAACTGAAAGTATAGGTTAACAGTTTCCATGAGTTCTGTAAGTCATTCTAGTGAATTATGAAACCAACTAAGGTTAATGACAGCCAGCAGAGAGGCTGGTGTTGGCCTGTTTGGTGGAGGATGGAAAGACAGAGTACTAACTATGGAGACTCAACTCTGGGTGGTTAGGTTCAGAGAAAGTACCATATGGGTGGCTGGTGTCAGAATGATGAAGTGGAAAAGTGAGGATATGAGTTATCTTCACATTTTGGAAATCAGCCTTATACTGGCTATTATTCACGCATTGGGTCCCTACTTCTGACTTCCCACAGTGCCCCATGGTTACTGTTGTCCTAGCACTTCATGATGTATTTCTGACAATTACTTGCTATTGTGACTGTCCTACTGTTCTGCAAACTTCTGTTTTTATATACCTGCATCTCTGTGACCCCAGCTCCTGGCACACAGTGCCTGGTATGGATGTTAGTTCTTTACCCCAACTAGGAACCCCTGGGTGGTGCAAATGATTAAGCACTCAGATACTAACTGAAAGGTTGGCAGTTCAAATCCACCCAGAAGTGCCTCAAAAGAAAGGCCTGGTGATCTACTTCTGAAAAACCAACCATAGAAAACCCCGCGTAACACAGTTCTATTCTGACACACATGAGCAGCAGGTTTTTTTTTTTTTTTTTGTCTACCCCAATGGCACATTAGAATCACTTGGGTGGCTGTTAATACATCCTAGTGCCTGGCCTCTGAGTTCATTGGCTTGGGATGGGGCCCAGGTCTCAGTAATTTTTCAAATATCACAGATGATTGTATGTGTGGCCAAGTTTTTGAATCACTGGGCTAGCTGCTCAATGAGCAATTGTTGAAGGGAACTAACTGGAATCATCTCTGTCTTCCTCTTTCTCTGTCTCTTTCTCTGTATGCCTGTGTAAGTGTGTGCGTATCAGAAGTGTTGGCGTTTAGGGAGGAATGGCCCTGACACTGGTGAATTCCTGTGCTGTTTCTTCCCTCCTCATCAACCTGTGCATTCTGAGGATGAGGATAGATTTGGGAGATTGGAGGGCTTCCAGGGACAAAGCTGAGGAAAGTCATAGTTGTTCACAGAGACTCTGTTCCCCAGTTCCAGCTCTGGGTTGAACACAAGGGCAATGAGTCAGCCAAATGTAGGAACAGGAACATTTCCTCTAAACTCTGCATGCTATTTGGAAGTCCAAATCAATTAATTTTTCTTGAGTTTTCAGATGGTGCATTGATTTTTATTCACTTACTAATTCGTTTAGTCCCTCAGTACGTATTGATTGAATATGGGTATAGCACAGTGCTAGCTCTGGGGCAGGGGGGTCACATGAAGGAAGTGTTATACAGGTGGCCTGAAGAGCTTAAAATCTAACTAAGGAGACAGTATATTCTCTGCAGACATCAGTGGCAGTACTGTGTTGCCATTAAGAGGGCAGGCGCTTGAGTCGGACAACCTGATTTGATTATCTGGCCCACTGTTTATTAGTTGTGGTCCTTGGGAAAGTTGCTTTACCTTTCTAAGCCTCAGTTTCCTCATATGAACATTCCTCATCTATGAGTGATACCTAATTACACCATAGGGGTACTATCAGGATTCAATGAGATTATTTCTGTAAAGCATTTAGTATAGTGCCTGGCACATAGTAAAAATTCCAGTGTTAGTCATTGTTCTAGGAAAGATAGCAATCCGGGTTAGCAAGTGAGCAACATTGAGGATATAGAGGAATTTCGAGAGTGGAGAGATGGATATGGTTATGGAGGACTGGCGAAGAAAGCATCAGGAATGTGGAAACTGAGCTGGTTCTTGCGATGGGTGCAATCTGCAAAAGTGGTGAGATACAAGAAGGACGAGCGAGGTGTATGGGTTGGGGATGAGGGTGAGAGGCCTGAGCAGGGGTAGTGGCTTGCTATCTGAAAAGTCTCAAAGCAGTTCATTATAGGCCCCAACCCTTACCTCTGCTCCCCATGCTGCTCAGGACTCTGCAATATGAATTGGTTATGTCCGCGAGCTGCTAGCCCCCTTCTAGCCCTGTATCTTTATGGACCAAATGTTTGAAAATGTCAGTCGCAGAGCTGGAAGGTCTAAATTTAGCATAAGAGTCTTGGGTATTTAGAACTTAAAGTGGAAATTCTAGATTCCGAGATCAGGTTAAGACCACTTTGGCGCTTTAACAGCAGTTAACATTTTCCTTGAAAAATTCCAGCCTTTAAAAGCCTCTATTTGACAACTAGCTTGCCAATATTTATGTTTTATTCCATTAGCATCACTGGAGCTGACTCTCCACTTTAAAAAATATGCATTCGGCTGGAAGAAATCACTGCTGTTTGCTCATTTCACATGCTCACACAAACACACATGCACGCAAGTGTGCGCATAGGTGCACACACACGGGCAGATACCTGACATGTCCCCAGTACATGTGGACACGTACTTGTCCCCTGGGAAAGTTGTCCTGAGTGATGTCTTCTCTGTGTTTGATTTCATTTGTTTTTAATTTCTTCAAGTCTTTCTTTTTCCTTACTCAGTTATGAGCCTTCTGGAGAACTGAAAAGCAATAGTATGACGCTCTAATGTTTGTTTCAGAGCTAATTATTTTAGGTATGTTTTGTTATGTTAATATCCCCTAATAAGTATCCCATGGATTTTAGAGTTAGGACTGCTAGTATTGCCTCATATCTCAAAGGTATAGACATAGGCTTTGAGGGCCATGAGGGAAAAGAAAAACAAGATAACTCAGACCCATAGACTGTTAATGAAATAGTCTGGCAACCTACCAAACATGAATTTGTGTTCCTTCTAGTTTTAGGGCTCATCAGAAAATACACATTTCACTGGATCCACCGTTTATTTATTTTGTTAATATTTTATTTATTTATTTTTGTTGTACTTTAGGTAAACATTTACAGCTCAAGTTAATTTCTCATACAAAAATTTATAATCATGTTGTTTTGTGACATTAGTTGCAATCCCCACAGTGTAACAACACACTTCACCTTTCCACCCCAAGTTCATTGTGTCCATTTGACCAGGTCCTTCTCATCCTGCTTCTGGGCAGGAGCTCTCCATTTGGTCTCATGTATCTGATTGAACTAAGAAGTACGCTCCTCATGTGTATTATTTTTTGTTTTATAGTCCTGTCTAACCTTTGTATGAAGAATGGTCTTTGGCAATGGTTTCAGTTCTGGACTAACAGTGTGTCTGGGGATCATAGTTTTGTGGGTTTGTCCAGTCTCTGTCAGACCATTAAGTCTGGTCTTTTTTTGTGAATTTGAGTTCTTCTCCATACTTTTCTCCTGCTCTGAAGAGAACTCTCTGTTGTGTTCCCTGTCAAGGTAGTCATTGGTGGTAGCCGGGCACCATCTAATTCTTCTTGTCTCAGACTGGTGGAGTCTCTGGTTCACGTGGTCCTTTAGTCTCTTGGGCTAATATTTTCTTTGCGTCCTTGGTTTTCTTCATTCTTCTTTGCTCCAAGTGTAATGGGACCAATTGATGCATCTTAGATGGCTGCTCACAAGCATTTAAGACCCTGGATGCCACTCACCAAGTGGGATACAGAACATTTTCTTAATAAACTTTGTTATGCCAGTTGACCTAGATGTCCCCCAAAACTATGGTCCCCAGACCCCAGGCCCAGCTCCTTTATCCCTCAAAGTGTTTAGATATGTCCAAGAAACTTCTTAGCTTTTGCTTTGGTCTGGTTATGCTGACTTCCCCTGTATTGTGTGTTGTCCTTCCCTTCGCTGAAGTTGATCCTTGTCTACTGTCTAGTCAGTGAATTCCTCTCCCCACCCCTTCCACCCTCAAAATCATCAGAGTGTTTTCTTCTGTGTTTAAACCTTTTCTTGAGTTCTTATAGTTATGGTCTCATACAATATTTGTCCTTTTGCGACTGACTAATTTCACTCAGCATAGCGCTTTCCAGATTTTATTCATGTTGTGAAATGTTTCATTTATTCATCATTGTTCTTTATTATTGAATAATATTTCACTGTGTGTATGTACTGTAATTTGTTTACCTGTTCTTCTGTTAATGGGCACCTATGTTTTTTCCATCTTTTTGCTATCATGAACAGTGCTGGAGTGAACATGGCTATGCGTAAGTCTATTGGACCCATCATTTTAAATCCCTCTTGAGTGTGTGTGTGTGGTAGAGTAGTCCTTAAGTATCTGACGGAAGTTTCCTGGACAAGAGGCCTCCTCCAGAAAAATGCATATGAACACATTACACAAATTTTTCTGCATACAGTTTATTTTGTTGCATTGCAAACATATCTTACCCATAGTCAGAATGTAAAAACAATATTTCAGGAGATTTATAATCCTCTTAATCTCATTTATGTGTGCAAAAATTAATAGCCACTTCCAGAAAAATCTTAGTAAATCAAAATGGGCAAATAAAATTAAAAAGTAAAATATAATTTAGCTCAAAAGTAAATTTCATAACAATGTTGCTTATGAAAGTTGTTTGATTAGAACAAGAAATTGCAATTACAGAAAATTATACTTTTTTGCCATGATAAAGCAAATATTTTTTGTAACCAATCAGTAGACTTTTCATTTGGTGGTAACAAGTATAGCAAATTCTCACCTACAATTTTTTTTTTTGTAGCAAAAGAGTCACAATTTATTCTGACAGATGAGGGTAGGCTTGTGCCTTAATCTGAATTCATGTAACATTATTTTCTTTGTTTTCAATTCGAATAGGTCAACTTTGACAATATCTAAATCATAAATGTTGTCTGTCACGAAAGTACAATGAGGATCATACATTTCAATTTGAAGATCATCCAAAAGAAGTGAAATTTAGTGGTTTCTATGTCTGCCAGTTTGTACCTGGAGAACAGGCAGCAAAGCCTTTAAAGACAAATTTGACAAAAAAGGTTTCATTCATGACTTAGGTGACTTGATGACCTAAGCCTGTTCAAGAGAATTTATAATTTTTTAGCAGCATCCATAATGAGATCTGCTGAACCTTGAGTCAGGAGTTATGGTTCTTTCACGTGGCCAGACAAGTAGATCAAGTCACCTAAGTCATGAATGAATCCTTTTTTGTCAAATTTGTCTGAGAGTGGGTTTTGCTAGTCACTTACGATAGCTAAAACTTTTCGTCTGAAGTTAAACAATTATTTAAAAACTTGTCCTTTATAAAGCCAGTAAACTTCAGCACTTATTTCTTGACAACTCCTTGACAAATAGGCATAACTCAAGGCCCTGATTCTGTAAGTTGAAGTGGACATGACTTACTTTAGAATTATTGTCTACATCATGTGGATGGAGAAAACAATGAGTCAGCATAATGTGTGGATTTTTTTTTTTTTTTAACAAAACAGTAAAGCCAGGGGCTTTGTGAAGCAACAAGGTGCTTCATTTGTATACTGGCACCAGCATTTTTCTTCCAAATTTTGCTTGATAAAGAATTTTTTCGTTATTTTAAGTCTATATTAATTATCTGATGCTTCCAAGGTGGACTCACGAAATGGGCATGCATGTAACAGGACATATATGTCATAAGAAAACTAGGAGCTGACTACCCTGAAAACCAGCAATGGATTCATCCAGTTGCATGCTGGAGGGAACTGGTCTGGCTCGAATTTCCTGTGACCATCTTTAAACAGAAGAAAAGCAGTGGTTCTGTATAGTGTAACACCTCTTGATACAGTCATTGCTTTGGTGTTTTTCTCTTTTCAGACTATAAACTTTATTGTTTCAGGACAAATCGCTCTAAGGTCTACCCTGTCCCAAGACTTCTTTTGCTTGGCAATGCAATAAGCATTATTGCCGGATGCTTTAAGTTCAGGCTGTTGAATTGGTATAAATTGTTCTGGTTTTGATAAAATCCTGCTTTTCAAGTTTGTCTTACAAAAATGATTCATTCTGGACCAGGCATATCTATAATGGGTTTTATAAGCTTTAGTTTCCACTTGGAGTCCCTGGCTGGTGCAAATGGTTAACCTGCTTGCTTGCTAACCAAAAAGTTGGAAGTTCAAGTCTACCCAGAAGCACCTTGGAAGAAAAGCCTGGAGATCTATTTCTGAAAACCCATTGAAAACTCTATGGATCACAGTTCTACTCTGACACACATGGGGGTGCCATGAGTTGGAACTGACTTGGCAGCAACTGGTTTTTATGTTTCTACTGGGCAAGAAGCTTGCTGCAAAAGAGACGCCATGTTTTTTGTGTCCATCACATTTGGGATAGCATACTTTCTTTTGTTTTTTTTTTCTTTTTGATGTTTTCTAGCCTAAGCTAGGGCATGGAATAAGATTGATGCCCATAATCATAATGAAAAATTACACCTGAAAAATTATATCAACAGGTAAACATTTTGATAATGGTAACTATTTGTTATCAGACGAAGTATAGTAACATCACATGTAACTCTATACTGACATGGTATAAAACAATTCCTTAACAATAAAGTTTGACAAAAATGTTTTTTTTTTTAAAAAAGACTATTTTTAAACTATTATGAAGAAACTTAAATGTGACAAATTCTCCCCTCTCTACCACTGACCCCTTGATATCCATTCAAGGACCATGAACTCTTAATCTAGAAAGAGATCTGTATTTTGCTGGGAAAATTCTGAAAAGGTTGAAACCAAAACAAGAAGGGAAAGTATATTGCTTCTATTATTGTTTGAACAAGACATAGACATTCATTAATAGCTCCCAAAAGTCAATGAATTGGTCCATCTGTGACCATTCTGTTCCTACTAAGGCTCCCATAAAAATATGTGCATATCTCTATAATGCATTTTCTAAGCTCTATTCAATTTTTATCTTTCAGACTAGATTGTGAGTTCCTTGAGGGCAGGGACAATATTTTTTCATAATTTTAGTCTTAAAATTGCTACTTTGTGTGTTAGTTGGCATATAGTGAGCCCCCGTAAAAGCTTGAGGAGCGAGTAACCATCAAATATTCTCAAATTTATCATTTAATAATGTTGTTTAGGTCTTTCTAGGTATAGGTAGTTCATTACCATTACTTGATACATCTGACAGTTATAAGCTATGCTTTTCCAGGGCTAGTCTTACCACTTTTAATATACTAAGATTCTTTAATAAAGGTCCCAATTCTTCTTGAGAAGGATAACCAGGAATAGTCATACGTGATGCCTCAAAAGGATGTAGGGGTTAAATGTGTGGACATTTTGGCCAGACTGCCAGTGTTCAAATGGAGGCCTTTGCCCAGACCAGAATATATATGAGCAACTTCTGATTTCCAGTACCCTGGTTGCTGCTGAGATGCTCACAGGTCAGGCACTTGTGGTTCTGTGGAGGGAGGTATCTTGCCTGTCCCCAGGCCACACTTAGTTGACAGTGCCTACACAGAAACACCTCAGTCCTGGAGGCCTCTTTTAACTTTGCCCAGAGGTATGGCTAGAGTCTAACACCAGGGGCCAGGTGCCTGGGGGAGGCTCTCAGGAGCTCTGTGGTACACAGCAGAGGCCCCTATGCTTAGGTCTGTGGCGTGAGAATGATCACAGAGACCAGAAAATCTCCTTTTTGAGGCTGCTTTCTCCTGTGTCTTTTTATTACATATTTCACCCTTGGTGCAATACCTTTCCATTATTTTCTTAACAACTCTCATATTAGCTTATTACCCTAATAAATACTTGGAAAGATGGGGGTTTTGGAGAATGTGTTCAAAGCAACCCCCACTTCCCTGACCCACCTCTAGTGGGTCCTCTGGCTGTTCTCCCCTGCCACCCTGGAGGCAGCAGCTTCTCTCCCCTCACTCCTTGGTGAGACAAGCATAGTCTCCTCAAAGGGTTTGGGCTTTCAGAACAGAGGCTAGGAGGAGGGCCTTTCAGTCACCTTCAGCTTTCTGCTCTGCAACACAAACACCCTTGAGACAAAGCGAACATAAAGATTTGCCTTCTTCGTGGGTTGTGGAGTGAAAGATACAATGAGAACAAGACACAAATTAATGGCTCAGTAATTTTCCTGCCACACAATCTTAATGAATTTCCTTAACTGGATCTCAGATATTCCCAAAAGTCTAGGATCTCAGGAATTACCCAATATTACACCCACATTATATATCTTCCCTACCAGGACTCTTGTTGTTTTTCGGTGCTGTTGAGTCTGTTCTGATTCATAGTGGCCCTATGTACAACAGAATGAAACACTGCCCAGTGCTGCTCTATCCTTATGATTGCCACTATGTCAGTCCATCTCATGGAGGCTCTTCCTCTTTTTTGCTGACCCTCTACAAAGCATGATGTCCTTCTGCAGGGATTGATCCTTCCTGATAACATCTTCAAAGTAAGTGAGACAAAGTCTTGCCATCCTTGCTTCTAAGGATCATTCTGGTTGTACATCTTCCAAAACAGATTTGTTTGTTCTTTTGGCAGTTCATGGCATATTCAATATTCTTCACCAACACCATAATTCAGAGAGCCTCAATTCTTTTTTGGTTTTCCTTATTCATTATCCAGCTTTCTCATGCATATGAGGCTATTGAAAATGTAAGTGCTTGGCTCAAGTGTACCTTAGTTCTCAAAGTGACATCTTAGCTTTTTAAGACTTTAAAGAGGTCTTTTGCAGCAGATTTGCCCAATGCAATGCATCTTTTGATTTCTTGACTGTTGCTTCCACAGATGTTGATAGTGGATCCA
Source organism: Loxodonta africana (assembly GCF_030014295.1). NCBI lineage: Eukaryota > Metazoa > Chordata > Mammalia > Proboscidea > Elephantidae > Loxodonta > Loxodonta africana. The sequence goes on along the minus strand of NC_087367.1, from coordinate 40,676,684 downwards.
AGTAAAATGAAATCCTTGACAATTTCAGTCTTTTCTCCATTTATCAAAATGTTGCTTATTGGTTCAGTTGTGAGGATTTTTGTTTTCTTTATGTTGTGGTGTAATCCATACCAAAGGCTGAAGTCTTTGATCTTCAAGTCCTCTTCACTTTCAGCAAGCAAGGTTGTGTCATCTGCATAATGCAGGTTGTTAATGAGTCTTCCTCCAATGCTTATGTTGTGTTCTTCTTCGTGGTGAGATTCGTAGTAAAGGGTTTTCTTTCCCTACAACTTAAATATGCTTGAATTAATGACATTAGAAAGAAATTCCCTCCTATTTGAAATACTATAGCTAAAGAAGAATATAACATCAATGGGAAGGCAGATGCAACTTCTAGAGTCCTGTCGTTTTTGTTGGTGAAAGAAGGTATTTGCAATGAAGAAGTCGTTGGTCTTGCAAAATTCTATCATTCGATCTCCAGCATTGTTTCTATCACCAAGGCCATATTTTCCAACTACTGATCCTTCTTCTTTGTTTCCAACTTTTGCATTCCAACCACCAGTAATTATCAATGCATCTTGATTGCATGTTTGGTCAATTTCAGACTGCAGCAGCTGATAAAAATCTTCTAATTTTTCATCTTTGGCCCTAGTGGTTGGTGTGTAAATTTGAATAATTGTCATATTAACTGGTCTTCCTTGTAGGTGTATGGATATTATCCTGTCACTGACAGCGTTGTATTTCAGGATATATCTGGAAAGGTACTTTTTGACAACGAGTGCAACACCATTCCTCTTTGAGTTGTCATTTCCAGCATAGTGGACTGTATGATTGTCCAATTCAAAATGGCCAATACCAGTCCATTTCAGCTCACTAATGCCTAGGATATAGATGTTTATGCATTCCATTTCATTTTTGACGATTTCCAATTTTCCTAGATTTATACTTTGTACATTCCAGGTTCTGATTATTAATGGATGTTTGCAGCTGTTTCTTCTCATTTTCAGTTGTGCCACATCAGCAAATGAAGAACAAGGCCAGAGGCTGACTGTGGAATGGACCATTAATTGCTCATATGCAAGTTCAAGCTGAAACTGAAGAAAATCAGAGCAAGTCCACAAGAGCCAAAATATGACTTTGAATATATCCCATCTGAATTTAGAGACCATCTGAAGAATAGATTTGACACATTGACACTAGTGACTGAAGACCAGACGAGTTGTGGAATGACATCAAGGATGTCATCCAGGAAGAAAGCAAGAGGTCATTGAAAAGACAGGAAAGAAAGAAAAGACCAAGATGGATGTCAGAGGAGACTCTGAAACTTACTCTTGAGCGTCAAGCAGCTAAAGCAAAAGGAAAACTTGATGAAGTAAAAGGACTGAACAGAAAATTTCAAAGGGCCTCTCAAGAAGACAAAGTAAAGTATTATAATGACATGTGCAAAGAGCTGGAGATGGAAAACCAAAAGGAGAGAACACGCTCAGCATTTCTCAAGCTGAAAGAACTGAAGAAAAAATTCAAGCCTCGAATTGCAAAAGTGAAGGATTCCATGTGGAAAATATTAAACGATGCAGGAAGCATCAAAAGAAGATGGAAGGAATACACAGTCATTATACCAAAAAGAATTAGTCGATATTCAACCATTTCAAGAGGTGGCATATGACCAGGAACTAATGATACTGAAGGAAGAAGTCCAAGCTGCCCTGAAGGCATTGGTGAAAAATAAGGCTCCAGGAATTGCTGGAATACCTATTGAGATGTTTCAATAAACAGATGCAACGCTGGAGGTGCTCACTTGTCTATGCCAAGAAATATGGAAGACAGCTTCCTGGCCAACTGACTGGAAGAGATCCATATTTATGCCTATTCCCAAGTAAGGTGATCCAACCGAATGTAGAATTTATACAACAATATCATTAATATCACACACAAGCAAAATTTTGCTGAAGATCATTCCAAAACAGCTGCAGCAGTATATCTACAGAGAACTGCCAGAAATTCAGGCCAGTTTCAGAAGAGGACATGGAACCAGGGGTATCATTGCTGATGTCAGATGGATCCTGGCTGAAAGCAGAGAATACCAGGAGCATGTTTACCTGTGTTTTATTGACTACGCAAAGGCATTTGACTGTGTGGATCGTAACAAACTATGGATAACATTGTGAAGAATGGGAATTCCAGAACACTTAATTGTGCTCATGAGGAAGCTTTACATAGATCAAGAGGTGGTTGTTCGGACAGAACAAGGGGATACTGATTGGTTTAAAGTCAGGAAAGGTGTGAGCCAGGGTTGTACTCTTTCACCATACCTATTCCGTCTGTATGCTGAGCAAATAATACAAGAAGCTGGATTATATGAAGAAGAATGGGGTATCAGGATTGCAGGAAAACTCATTAACAACCCACATTATGTAGATGACACAACCTTGCTTGCTGAAAATGAAGAGAATTTGAAGCACTTACTAATGAAGATCAAAGACCACAGCCTTCGGTATGGATTACACCTCAACATAAAGAAAACAAAAATCTTCACAACTGGACCAATGAGCAACAACATGATAAACGGAGAAAGGATTGAAGTTGTCAAGGATTTCATTTTACTTGGATCCACAATCAATAGCCACGGAAGTAGCAGTCAAGAAATCAAAAGACGCATTGCATTGGGTAAATCTGCTCCAAAGGACCTCTTCAAAGTGTTGAAGAGCAAAGATGTCACCGTGAAGACTAAGGTGCACCTGACCCCAAGCCACGATATTTTTAATCACATCATATGCATGTGAAATGTGGACAATGAATAAGGAAGACCGAAGAAGAATTGAAACCTTTGAATTGTGGTGTTGGTGAAAAATATTGAATATAACATGGACTGCCAAAAGAATGAACAAATCTGTCTTAGAAGAAGTACAACTAGAATGCTCCTTAGAAACAAGGATGGCGAGACTGCATCTTACATACTTTGGACATGTTGTCAGGAGGGATCAGTCCCTGGAGAAGGACATCATGCTTGGCAGAGTACAGGGTCAGTTGAAAAGAGGAAGACCCTCAACAAGGTGGATTGACACAGTGGCTGCAACAATGAGCTTAAGTATAACAACTATTGGGAGGATGGCTCAGGATCAGGCAGTGTTTTGTTCTGTTGTCCATAGAGTCGCTATGAGTCAGAATGGACTGGACGGCACCTAACAACAGCCACAGAGTCCTGCCTGATTTATTCTAATTTTAGAGTCTAAAATAATTGACAGTATCCTGGGCCATAATCCTAAACCTACATTCCAGTTCTACACAAATACCTCATTGTTTTTAAAAGTTAATCAAGCTGGTTATATTTAAACCAGAAAAGAGGTAACTACTTTTAACTACAGCTTTTCTTATAGTTCATTTCAGTTTTTGAAAGGATACACATTTCTCTATAATTTCCATGACTTTCTTTAGGATAGATTGTCTCAACCATCAGAAGCTAGATGTTGGCCCAGACTGCAGCCCATGACATCATGAATCTCCTGGGTTAATGCTTTTATTTTGGCAGGAAAGTACTTGCCTTTGTGAGCTAACAGAGACAGCAAAGGTGAGCCTACCTGGAAGGGAAAGATCACCTAGGGCAGGGAAGACAAAATTGCCAGCATCAGGAGCAGATCACACCAGGGTCAGTCTCTCCTCTTTGCTCTCTCAGTACCTTGATCTGCCTCTACCACGCCATTGTGATTATGGGGAACACACATTTCATGGGAATCTGAATGATGAATTTGAAACAGCACAACCTAAAACCTTAATATTCACTTTATGCACAAAAAAAGTATAATAATGCAACTCCCTGCAAATGAAAAGCTTAAACCAAAATACCTGTCACGGACTGGAGGACCCAGGAAATTGCAGAATATGTTTGTGCTGCTGCCACATGGCGGCACCACCTTAGCTCTCAAACTGGATCTCCAGTGTCAGCATTTCTTGACCCTCCTGTTGTTTACAGGCACCCGCACTTCTGCGAGTGATTTTTGGTGGCTGTTGTCCTGATATTTTAACATTCCGTTTTAATAATTTAGCAAATCATCCAAGCATTCATTAAGTGATGATTTTTGCACAAGTGATGAAAAACACACCAGAAAAATCAATAATTTGGGAGTGGAAGTTTAGAGGCAATAAAATACTGTGAGGAAGCCCCAGCAACTGCCATGTTACGCTATTAATGTTACAAACAAGCCTCTGCAAAATACTAGAGCTAATATGAAGAAAATAAAAAGCAGCATTAGAGTACATTATACTACAATATTGGTGGATTTATGTGCCCCTAGAATGAACATTTTACATTTATTTCGAAGAGAAATTAGTCTTGAATTGTGAGAGGCCTTCAAGAACTCACCGCTGGTATAAACTTGACAACCTGTGTTTGTTTACTGTCCCTTTCTTCTCCCAAGATGTAGCTTCCAAAGGGCAGGGACCTCTGCTTCTTCATCTCACATCCCCAATGCCCAGTAGAGTGCCTGAAATTTTGCAGGGCCTTGCTCAAATTTTGTGAAACAAATGAGAAATAGCTAACATCAATGGAGTATTTTTTACGTGCCTGGAAATTGGTCAGTAGTTTATATGCTTCATTTCCATTAATGCTTCTATCACTCCAAGAAGTAAGCATTATCATCCATACTTTTACAGAAGAAGATATAGGCTCCGAAGGGTTAAATAAGGTAGGCATAGTCACACAAGTGACTGAAAGAGCCATCAGACTAACTTATATTACCCCCTCCAATGAATTGGAAGAGGGAAAATGATTGTTAGTTAAAACCATAACTGAGTGGACATTCTTTCCTGAGCAGCTGATGAGCAAGGTAGATCTGAAGATAAGTTCAGAAATAAGAGATGGAGATAGGTGTAATCTATACGTCTCAAATTATGGCCTCCAGACCAGTAGCATCAGTATCACCAGGAACTTGTTAGTAATACAAATTCTAAGGTTCTACCGCAGACCTAATAAATCAGAAATTCTAGGGTGGGCCTCAACAATCCATGCTTAACAAATCCTCTGGGTGAGTCCAATGAATGCTCAAGTTCGAAAGCCACTGACCTACACAGTAGAAGGAGAAGTCACATGTTTGGACATGGAGTTCATGGGGGCAATTGGGGAAAGAGAGGGAGTAAGGCGGGAAGAATGTGGAGGGTGAGAGGGGAGATTGAAATCTGGAGTGGCCAAGATGGGTGGCTGAAAGGAACAGGGGTGTCTGAAATTTAATTTTTAGTTCTTCAGTATAAATCACCTTTAGTTTTCCCAAACACCCAGTAATGTCTGATTCACAGACCAAGACTTATGTGAATGGTTTTTTTGTAAACATCAGGGAAAGGAGTTGAATTCTATTCTCTACCAGCACATACTAGCCAGAGAAATGACTCACTGACAGAACAAATTCAGCAAAAAAGGAGCATGCAGCCAGAAAGGACTATGAGGATGTGGGTTGTATGCAACTTCATAGAATTCTAAAGGAAGGCATTAAAGCCACATTTATGTGGCATGGATCAGAATATGAACGAATGAACTGAGGCTCTGGCCCTGGTATTGCTGTGGCTGGGGTGTGTTCTGGTGCCTGAAGACTGACTCTTAACTCTCAGGACTGACTAGTAGCTAGCCAATTAGTGTAGAAGGGTGGATATCATCATTTATATAATCCCCAGCAATTGATGGGCATACTTGTTCTTATCTGATGTTGCAAAAGAAACCACTCTAAAACCGAGTGGCTTAAAACAAGGAAAACATTTATTTTGCTCACTAATATGCAATTGGGGCAGGGTTTGGCAGAGATAGCTGTTTTCTGCTCCACTTGGTGTAAATTGAGATAGCTTGAAGACTGGGGCTGGGATCGTCTGAAAACCTGCTCATTCACTTGTTTTGCTGTTGGTATTAACTGGGAGCTTAGTGGGGTCTGTCTACTGGAACACTTACATGTAGAGAGGGCCTGCGTTTCCTTACAACATGGTGGCTAGGTTCCACTGGTAATCCTGGAGAGAGAGAGAGAGCAAGCAAGAAGCCATTTTGCCTTTTATGACTTAGACGTCATGGAGTGCCATGTCTACCATATTCTGTTGGTCAAGTCAGTCACAAAGTCTTGCCCAATTTCAAAGAGAGGGAAAATTTGCATTTCTTCATGGGCGAGTGGCAAGCTTCAAGAAGAGCATGCATAACCAATGATATTGCTGAGGCCTTTTTTGGGAAATACAACCTCTTCAACTCGAGAGAGTGACTTTTGGGAGGTTCTGTGAAGGTTGGAGGTTGGTAGGGGGAAAATAGTGGCCTGACTCCAACTTTCTCAGCCTTTGCCTCAGAAATCTAAAAGGAGAGACAGGTTGACTGAACTGCCACCTTTGCATTTGCTGGCACTCCCACTGGTTGTCAGAGCTAAAAAGGTGTGAGATCCATTGTGGACCAGATGCGGGTGGCACATGAGAGACAGCTGGGGGGAAGATGTTTAATGACCTGTGCTCTAGGATGGGAGGGATGATCTCCTTCAACAGATAAAAAAAAATTCAACAGATAGAGACTGGAAATGGATAACCAGATTCTTGGGGGCTGCAGGCAGAGTAAGTGACAAACTGGAAAAGAGAAGGGTTACTCTGTTCCTAAAAGCTTTTTGTAGATCTTTCTCTCTTTTTCACACACAGACATGCACACATACACACACACACACACACACTGTTTTTAGAAGTTAAGGAAGGAGCTAAGCTTTGTGTTTGGGCTGAAAATGTACTGAGTAGAGTCTACATGTGAAGCCATCAGAGCCGAGGAGGGAGTGGAGTTCCTGAGAATTTAAGCCCTGGAATCCATTAAGGCCGTGGGAATTACTCTGGACTTCCAAAGGCCAGGCCTTTGCAGTATGTTGCTCAGCATAATTTTATTTGAATCTCAAGGGGCAGGTGGCTCTGGGTTTCAGTAAATGGTGGATCAGGGGCTCCTTCAGCTCTTGGGTGAAGTATTTGTCTTGAAATATCTAGGCCTACCGTTTACTCAGATTCAGCTAGCATTTATTGAATGTCTTTTATATTCCATGTACTGTGAATGGTCCTTTGCTATTCCATTGGATATTTATAATAGCCACATGAAGAAGTTGCTGCAAGTATCTTTTCATAGACAAGGAAGGGGCTCCAAGAGGTAATTTAACTTGTCTGAAGTCAAACAGCTGAGAATGTGGTGGATTCAAAGCAAGGTCTTCGGACTCCCAGACTGAGGCCATTTCTTATAAATGCCTCTTTAGCTGCAGCATACTTACATGTGGGAGGCTGAGTTGGGAGGATAGGTGGATGCACAGTAATAAAAAGGAATACAAATTTAACAATTTGAAGGATAGATTTATAATTATGAAATTCTGAAGAGAGAAAAATACAGGATAAAAGGCAAGATGAGAAAAGGGGAGAGAGAGTGGGTCTGGGTTTTTGCTCTATTTGCCCTTCATGATGCAACAGTGTATATCAATAAGTTGATTGGTAGCTTGCTCCATATCCGGGATACGTCCAATAGTTCATGCGCTTTCCTAGGGAGTTGTGTTGAGAGGGATTCTGAGGCTCAGTCCTGGTTCAGTGCTAAAGAGTGCTGTGATCAATAAGTAGTGTATGTCACAAGTAAGAGAAATGGAAGTAGTGGCACAATGCTGTATATGTGTCATGATATCACAAATAAGTATGCTTTCCAGCTTTCTTTACTGCAAACAAAAGAAACTCCATATTCTTTTACCTTCATCCAGAAATCTTTTTTTTTCTGGCCTTTGTAGCCTTTTGGGGTTACTTTTTTCTTACACATTCTCTATCAACCCCATGGCCTTCATCCTGTTTACAAGCAGGAATGGCACATTTGTCTGTTTCTTGGGAGAAAGGGCCACCTAAGTGAAGAAAGAGAAAATAGAGCTACCTCCTCCTTGTGCTAATTTTGACAGCCTCTACCATTTGCTGTGGCTTCGTGATACAACTTTATCCCTCCCTTCTGAAAAGTCTGGTGCAGAGCCTATTTATTTCTTAAAGTACATTGACACTAATTTGGCTTTGAGAAAAAATTTACAGAATCTCTGAAAATTCCTTACAGTGACTGAAAATACTCTGAGGTGTGGCAAATTTAGAGTTAAAAATTATTGCGGAAAAGCTAAAGCTATGATTGTGTGTCCATAACAACCAATGGGAAAGAGATGCTTTTGTTGTTTTGTCTGTTGAGTAGCTGGTAGTGGTTCTTTTTCCATCAGATAGTGCAAGTGGTTCAGACAGCACACACAGGCAGACAGATGGTGTTTGTGTTTACATGAAACCAAAAGATTTGTCTTAAAGGCAACATTGAATGGAACAACAGAATTGAACCTGACTGGTTTTATTTCCCTGATTTAACTGTTTATAAGGAGCGCTAGTGGTGCAGTTGCTAAGTGCTGGGCTGCTAACCTAAGGGTCAGTGTTTCAAACCCCTCAGCTGCTCTGTGGAAAAAAGATGTAGCAGTCTGCTTGCATAAAGATTTACAACCTTGGGAACCCTATGGGGCAGTCTACTCTTTCCTATAGAGTCGCTATGAGTTGGAATTCGACTCAATAACAATGAGTTCTCGTTTTTCATAACTGTTTAGCTCGGCCTGAAGTAGGCAGCCTAGAGTGTTGGGGAGAGCTTTGGGGGCAGAACTGGATTAGAATCTGGGTTCTGTTCCTTGTGAACCCTGTGACTCAGTGTCTAATCTGGAAGATAGAATCAATGGCATAATGATACCCATTCTTACTTCAAGTGTATACGTGTGCACGTGAGGGTTAAGTGGGAAAATGTGTGTGAAACCACATATTGGATGCTTGGTAAACTCTTGTTCTCCTTCTGCCTTCTCTTATACCTCTACAGAAGAAGAGAAGTCTTATGGTAACAGTGGCTGCCATGGTTACAGATGTGAAGAAAACAGAGATCCTAAGAACGCAGACACAAGTAGGGGAGAGAAAGTGCCCAGAGGCAGAGGCAAGCCCTGGAAACATAGCAAGTTATCTGAATCTTGACCCCCAATCCAGAGAGCCTGGGCATCCAGATAAGGCCTGGGAACTTGTTCCAAGGACAGAATACATCTTCAAAAGAGGGAAGGCAGCCTCTCTCACAGCTGAGCAAGGACAAGAATAAGAGACCAGGTTGTGTGGACCATGATGAAGGCAGAAAGGGTGACAGAAGCAGAACCTGGGGGAGGAAGAAAAACCCTAAGCTTTAGTTCCTGCTGCTTCTATGCTGAGAAGAAAACAACAGGCTCTTCTGGTTCATTCTACTCTGTGAGTTGGAATCAACTCGATAGCAACTGGTTTGAGTTTGGTTTCTGGTTCAGATGTCCAGAAGGAATGTGCCTACCAATAACCTGAAGGGGTAAGAAAAACTGGGGATCCCCAAGATGGGGATCTGATCAGGAAAGAAGCCATGTTGGGGCTTAAGAAAGGAAGTAAATGTTAAGTTAGAGATGTAGCCGCTGCAAGTTGCTGTTATGGCTGCAAACCTTTGTCTCGAAAATCACCAATGACTTCTTATATTCTTATAATGATTCTTCTTGTTTTTTACTTTAAAAACAGAAATTTATTGTCTGTCTCATTTCTGGAGACTAAGAGTCAGAGGTCTGGGTGTTGGCTATGTTGATTACTTCTAAGGCTTTAAGAGAGCATCTATTTCATGCCTCTTTCCTAGTTTCTGGTATCCTCAGATGTTCCTTGGCTTGCAGCTGCAGTCTAACTCCATCTTTACAAGGTTCTCTTCCCTCTGTCCTCCTAATAATTCTTAGCCTTGTGTATGTGTGTACGTGTGTGTGTTAGACCCCTTTGAGGACCTAGTGAAAACTGTATTCCTTTGCTACAGAAAAATGCATATGTATACAGAACAGAACATTTTGCAAATGATTTTTGGGGGTTCACAGACCTTCGAAGCCTGTTGTTGACTCTCTAGGACTCAGCACCCAAAGAGTGAAACAGCAGCAACAGCATCACCTGGGAACTTTTTAGAAATGCAGAATCTCAGGCCCCAACCTAGGCCTACTACATCAGAATCTACATTTTAGTGCAATTCCTCAAGTGATTTGTATGCACATCAAAGTTTGATAAACTCTGCTCTAGGGATCTACACCCCCCTCCCCATGAAGAACTGCTCCTCTCTCATCCCATCTCTAGTTTCTAGCTGGTAGAATCAGGTATTCCTCACTGTTCAACATACCTACCTCCACCACAATCAGACCAGCCTTCTCTCTGTGCTGTAGATAGACCACACTGTTTCCTTTTTCCTTGTGTCTGCCTGCAACGCCTTTTTATCACTAGCAAATATTCCCAAGCACTTATTTGACACAAGGCAGAATGTTATTATCATTAATTTATCCAATAAACTTATATTGAGAAACTACTGTGTTATGGGCCCTGTATAAGGCTGTAGTCCTTTCTCTCAAAGAGCTCCTCTTCTGTCTTCCCCTCCACTTTGATAACGTTAACCTGTATGTTCTTCAGCATCCATCTAAGGACCACCCAACTCTCCATGACTGCCCTCCTCAGAACCGTAGTGGCCATCATCTTGTTTTCAGCAGTGACTCAGAATGTTCACTGTTGATTCATGGGTGCTGGTGGAGCAGAATTCACCTTTTTTTTTTTTTTCTGTCCCCAGCATGAGAAACATCTTTTAGATGTTGTTTGCAAATTTGTTCTACATACAGGTGGAAACATCAATTCATTCCTGGAGTACACTTTGTTCATCTGGGAAAAAGCTCAAGAGTAGGTCGTTTAATTACACATGTATAGGGAAGGAAGCCAATTTACTCAAACCCAGTTTGCTGAAGTTGCCAAATTTATTAATATGTCCTACCTATGCTTATTTTGAAGATTACTTTTCTTGAATATATTTAATGAATTTAAATATTTTTTTCCTGTTGTTTTTGTTAGGTGTCATTAAGTCAGTTTCAACTCATAGTGACCCTATCTACAATAGAATGAAACACTGCTTGGTCCTGCCCATCTTCACAATGGTTGTTATGTTTGAGCCCACTGTTGCAGCCACTGTGTCAATCCATCTTGTTGACAGTCTGCCTCTTTTTCATTCATCCTCTACTTTACCAAGCATGATGTCCTTCTCCAGGAAGTGGTCCCTACTGATAACATGCCCAAAATATGTGAGATGAAGTGTTTCCGAAGAGCACTCTAGCAGTACTTCTTCCAAGACAGATTTGTTCATTCTCTCAGCAGTTCATGGTATATTCAATATTCTTCACCAGCACCATAATTCAAAGGCATCAATTCTTCTTTGGTCTTCCTTATTCATTGTCCAGCTTTTGCCTGCATATAAAGCTGTTGAAAACATAACGGCTTAGGTCAGGCAAACCTTACTCCTCAAAGTGACATCTTTGCTTTTCAACATTGTAAAGAAGCATTTTACAGCTGGTTTGCCCAATGCAGTACATGGTTTTATTTCTTGACTGCTGCTTCCATGGGGTTTTTTTGATTGTGGGTCGGCAATCCATGTGTAAAATGAAATCCTTGACAATTTCAGTATTTTCTCCATTTATCATGATTTTGCTTATTGGTTCAGTTGTGAGGATTTTTGTTTTCTTTATGTTGAGGTGTAATTCCAACTGGAGGTTATAGTCTTTGATGTTCATCAGTAAGTGCTTCAAACCTTTTTTGATTTCAGCAGGCAAGTTTGTGTCATCTGCATATCACAGGTTGTTAATGAGCCTTCCTCCAATCCTGATGCCCCATTCTTCTTCATATAGTCCAGCTTCTCAGATTATCTACTTAGCATACAGGTTGAATAAGCATGGTGAAAGGATACAACGCTGATGCACACTTTTACTGGTTTTAAAACTTTCAGTATCACCTTGTTCTGTTCAAACAACTGCCTCTTAGTCTATGTACAGGTTCCACATGAGCACAATTAAGTGTTCTGGAATTCCCATTCCTCACAATGTTTATTATAATTTGTTATGATCCACACAATAGAATGCCTTTGCATAGTGAATAAAACACAGGGAAACGTCTGTCATGGATTAAATGGTGTCCCCCCAAAATATCTGCAACTTGGCTAGGTTGTGATTCCCAGTATTGTATGATTGCATACCATTTTGTCATCTGATGTGATTTCCCTATGTGTTGTAAATCCTATCACTATGATATAATGAGATGGATTAGCAGCAATTCTATTGATTAGCTCTATAAGATTAGGTAGTATCTTAAGCCAATCTCTTTGGAGATATAAAAGAGAAGCAAGCAGAGAGATGTGGGGACCTCGTACCACTCAGAAAGCAGCACTGGGAGCAGAGCATATCTTTGGACCCACGGTTCCTGCGCAGAGAAGCTCCCAGATCATGAAAAGATTGACGACAAGGACCTTCCTCCAGAGTCAAAAGAGAGATAAAGGCTTCCCTGGAGCTGGTGCCCTGAATTTGAACTTCTAGCCTACTGGACTATGAGAGAATAAACATCTGTTTGTTAAAGGCACCCACTTGTGGTGTTTCTGTTATAGTAGCACTAGATGACTAACCGAACATTTTTCTGTAATTCTCTGCTTTCAGCCAAGATCCATTGGACATCAGCAATGATGTATCTCTTTCCATGTCCTCTTCTGAATCTGCTTGAATTTCTGGCAGTTCCCTGTTGATGTACTGCTGCAACTGTTTTTCAGTGATTTTTGGCAAAATTTTACTTGCATGTGATGTTGATGATATTGTTTGATAATTTCCAAATTTTTTGAATCACCTTTCTTTGGAATGGACACAAATATGGGTCTCTTCCAGTTGGGTGGCCAAGTAGCTGTCTTCCAAATTTCTTGGGATAGACAAGTGAGCACCTGTAGTCCTGCATCCATTTGCTGAAGCATCTCAATTGGTATTCCATCAATTCCTGGATCCTTATTTTTTGACAATGACTTCAGTGAAGCTTGGACTTCTTCCTTCAATACCTTGGTTTTTGATCATATACTACCTCCTGAAATGGTTGAAGGCTGGCCAGTTCCTTTTGGTATAGTGACTCTGTGTATTCCTTTCGTCTTCTTTTGATGCTTCCTGTGTCATTCGATATTATGCCCATAAAAAAAAAAAAAGCCCGTAAACTCTGTGTATTCCTTTCGTCTTCTTTTGATGCTTCCTGTGTCATTCAATATTATGCCCATAAAAAAAAAAAAAAAAAAGCCCATAGGAGCCTTCAATATTGCAACTCGAGGCTTGAATTTTTCTTCAGTTCTTTCAGGTTGAGAAATGCTAAGTGTTTTCTTCTCTTTTGGTTTTCTAACTCCAGGTCTTTGCCCATGTCCTTATAATACTTTGTCTTCTCGAGCTGCCCTTTGAAATCATCTATTTAGCTCTTTTACTTCATCTTTTGCTTTAGCTACTCTATATTCAAGAGCAAGTTTCAAAGTGTTTTTTGACATCCATTTTGGCCTTTTCTTTCTTTCCTGTCTTTTTAATGATCTCTTGCTTTCTTCACGTATAATGTCCTTCATGTCATCCTAGAACTCATCTGGTCTTGGGTTATTAGTGTTCAATACATCAAATCTATTCTTGAGATGATCTCCAAATTCAAGAGGGATATATACTCAAGGTCATATTTTGGTTCTCATGAACTTGTTTTAATTTTTCACCTTCAACTTGAACTTGCATATGAACAATTGATGGTCTATTCCACAGTCAGCCCCTGGCCTTGTTCTGACTGATGACACTGAGCTTTTCCATCATCTCTTTCCACAGATGTAGTCAATTTGATTCCTGTGTATTCCATTTGGCAAGGTTCACATATACAGCCACCTTTCATGTTGATGAAAAAAGCTATTTGCAATGAAGTTGTTGGTCTTGCTAAATTCAGGCCATATTTTCCAACTACCAGTGCTTCTTCTTTGTTTCCAACTTACACATTCTAATCAGCAGTAATGATCAGTGCATCTTGATTACATGCTTGATCAACTTCAGACTGCAAAAGTTGATAAAAATCTTCAATTTTCTCATTTTTGGCATTGGTGGTATGTAAATCTGAGTAATAGTGGTATTAACTGGTCTGCCTTATAGGCATATGGATATTATCCTATCACTGACGGTACTGTACTCGAGGATAGACCTTGAAATGTTCTTTCTGACGATGAATGCAATGCCATTGCTCTTCAATTTGTCTTTCCTGGCATGGTAGGCCATATAATTGTCCAATTCAGTATGGCCAATACCAGTCCATTTCAGCTCACTAATGCCTAGGATATATCAATCTTCATGGGTTCCATTTCATTTTTCAGCAACTGCCTGTTTTCCTAGATGCACACTTCATACATTTCACATTCTGATTATTAACGAATGCTTACAGCTGTACCACACCAGCAAACGAAGGCCCTGAGAGCTTTATTCCATCCACGTCATTAAGGTCAAATCTACTTTGAGGAGGCAACTCTTCCCCAGTCGGTGTTTTGAGTGCTTTCCAAAATGAGGGGCTCATCTTCCAGCACTATATCAGACAATGTTCCACTGCTATTCATAAGGTTTTCACTGGCCAGTTTTTCAGAATTAGACCACCAGGTCCTTCTTTTTAGTCAGTCTTAGTCTGGAAGCTGCAATGAAACCTGTCCCCCATGGGTGGCCCTGCTGACATTTGAAATACTGGTGTTATAGCTTCCAACATCATAGCAACAAGCAAGCCACTACAATAAGGTGAACTGACAGATGGGGGGGGGGTCTTCCTTGTAGGTTTTATGGATATTATCATAGCACTGACAGCATTCTACTTCAGGATAGATCTTGAAACGTTCTTTTGATGATGAATGTAATACATTCCTGGCTTAGTAGACCATAGAATTGTCTGATTCAAAATGGCCAATACCAATTCATTTTGGCTTCTAATGCCTAATATATTGATCTTTATGTGTTCCAATTAATTTTTGACAACATCCAGTTTTCCTAGATTCATGCTTTGTACATTCCACGTTCTGATTATCAATGGATGTTTGCAGCTGTTTCTTCTCATTTTGAGTCGTGCCACATCAGCAAATGAAGATCCTGAAAGCTTTACTCCATCCACTTCATTAAGTCTGCTTTGAGTAGGCAGCTCTTCCCTAGTCATATTTTGAGTAATTTTCAACCCAAAACCAAAAAATAAAAACCCAAGGGGCTCATGTTTTGGCACTGTATCAGTGTTCCACTGTGATTCATAAGGTTTTCACTGGCCAGATTTTGAGAAGTAAACTTCCATGTCTTTTTTCCTAGTCAGTCTTAGTCTGGAAGCTGCACTGAAACTTGTCCCCCATGGGTATCCCTGGTAGCAATTCAAATACTGGTGGTATAACTGCCACAGTATGGCACACCAACAGACGTGGTGTGGAGGATTTTTTTTTTTCCTTGAACATAGTCGTTGTGATGGTTAAGGTTGTGTGTCATCTTGGCCAGGCCATGATTTTCTGTGGTTTGGCAGTTATGTAATGATGTAATTTGGCAGTTATGTAATGATGTACTCATCCTCCATGATGTGATCTGATGTGATCAGCCAATCAGCAGTAAAGGGAGTTTCCTCAGGGGTGTGGCAGATATATATATATAGAGAGAGAGAGAGAGAGAGAGACATTCCGGCAAAGCTCATTTGCTTTGGATCCTGCATGTAGCTCATCATTTCTGAACTCCTGTTCTTGGGACTTGAGCCAACTGAGCACTGTATTGCTTGTTGATGTTGGATTCATCAGCCTCCATAGCCCATGAGCCACCAGGCAGCCATCTGACCTGCCAATCTTGGTTTCATTAGCCCCTGCAGCTATGTGAATCAGGAGACGCCTCCAGCCTGACGCTTGGCCTGTGGACTTGGGACTTGCCAGCCTCTACAACTGTGTGAGCCATTTCCTTGAGATAAATAGCTCTCTCACTCTCTCTCTCTATATATGCTTCACTGGTTTTGTTTCTCTAGAGAAGGCAGTCTGTCTTAGTCTGGAAGCTCAGCTAAAACCTGTCCACCAAATGTGACCCAGCTAGTTTTTGAAATACTGGGGGCAAAGTTTCCAGTATCACAGCAACACTCCAGCCAATACAGTACGACAAACTGACAGACATGTGGTGGACCATA
Organism: Loxodonta africana; assembly: GCF_030014295.1. Lineage (NCBI taxonomy): Eukaryota > Metazoa > Chordata > Mammalia > Proboscidea > Elephantidae > Loxodonta > Loxodonta africana. Next base: position 40,660,688 of record NC_087367.1, on the reverse strand, counting down.
AGACAGTTAACATTTTCAATGCCCTTCTTGAATATGTTTAGTTAGTTTTCCTGAATTATCCATCCAACTGACAATTCTCTTCCTGAATTTCAGATTCCCTTATCCTGATATACATCTTCTTCTTCTTCTTTTTTTTAATTTCTTTTATTTCCTTGCACTCAGACCACATCAGGTCAGGATTAACCAGAAAGTTCTGCTTTCTAGAGGGCAATCTAGCTAGTGGGAAGCCCTGAAAAATTCTGCTTCTGGGGCTGAATCTGATTCCTAACAAGGTGGAGCTTGAAGGATGTATCAGCTCTTGCTCCTGAGGGAACAATTGAAATTCTGTGAACCCCCAAGGCTGTGTGTTGGCTCCCAAATGTGTGATGCTGGATGAGTCTAGAGCAGCTCTGTTGAGTGTGGTTTAACCTATGAGCAGATGGAGCCTCTCCTTCGGTGGTTGAGTGCTTAATCGTGGCAAGGTGGTGGTCAAGTGTGAACAACAAAGACAGAAGATTATGTGCTCTCATGGACTTGAAATAAAATCTTCTGAGTGCATACCATGTTAAAAAGACCTTGGATTATTCAAGAAGGATAACTAAAACAAATTTTCCTTCTTCTGAAATGTATCACATTGAGTGTTAAATGATCATATAGATTACCTCTACAAAGCATCATCTCTTCTATTCAAAACACACTTTATATTATATATGTCTCATTGCAGAGAGTTTTCTCTGTAGCAGATAATGAGTAGGTTCATTATTGCCGGGATGAGAAAATCACTTATCGCTGCATATTATTTTCCTTAATCTTTTCTTGCTAATAGGAGGCTCACAAGAATCACCCTAGAGGAATGTTAATTTTTGGATGAAATACCATTTTGCAGATGAAAAAATGGAGGATATATGAGGTTAATTAACTTCATTCGTTTGTTCATTCAGTAAGTCAACTAACAAATATTTAACGATTCTTACTCCGGACTAGGCATGCTTAGCTCTGGGCGCACAACTGTGAAAAAAAAAAAGCATACTCGAGCCTTTAAAAGAGTGTACAATCAAGGACAGTTTATAGTCTGGGCAGGTGCTGAATCATGGATGTTTGCCAGAATCACCTGGGAGCTTTTTAAAGATTCAGTGTTCGGATATTCTGAATCAGATTCTCCAAGGGTGGGTTTGGGCAGCAATAGTTGATTCTGACCCCCATGCATCTGTCAGTTTGTCATACTGTGGGGGCTTGGGTGTTGCTGTGATGCTGGAAGCTATGCCACCAGTATTTGAATGCCAGCAGGGCCACCCATGGAGGACAGGTTTCTGCTGAGCTTCCAGACTAAGACAGGCTAGGAAGAAGGACCCGGCAGTCTACTTCCAAAAAGAATTAGCTGGTGAAAACCTTATGAATAATAGCAGAACACTGTCTGATATAGTACTGGAAGATGAGCTCCTCAGATTGGAAGATGCTCAAAACACAACTGGGGAAGAGCTACCTCCTCATAGTAGAGTCAACCTTAATGAGGTGGTTGGGGTCAAGCTTTTGGGACCTGCATTTGATGATGTGGCATGACGTAAAATGGAAGAAACAGCTACAAAAATCCATTAATGATCAGAATGTGAAATGTACAAAGTATGCATCTAGGAAAATTGGAGATTGCATAATAGAATTTAGCAAGACCAATGACTTCTTCGTTGCAAATACTTTTTTTCGACGACATAAGTGGCTGCTATACACGTGGACCTCACAGGACAGAATACACAGGAATCAAATTGACTACATCTGTGGAAAGAGACGACAGAAAACTCGATATCATCAGTCAGAACAAGGCCAGAGGCTAACTGCAGAACAGACTATCAATTGCTCACATGCAAGTTCAAGTTGAAGCTGAAGAAAATTAGAACAAGTCCACAGGAGCCAAAATATGACCTTGAGTATATCCCACCTGAATTTAGAGACCATCTCAAGAATAGATTTGATGTATTGAACACTAGTGACCGAAAACCAGACTAGTTGCGAAATGACATGAAGAACATCATACATGAAGAAAGCAAGAGGTCATTAAAAAGTCGGGAAGAAAGAAAAGACAAAAATGGATGTCAGAAGACACTCTGAAAGTTGCTCTTGAACACAGAGTAGCTAAAGCAAACAGAAGAAATGATGAAGTAAAAGAGCTGAACAGAAGATTTGAAAGGGCAGCTTGAAAAGACAAAGTATTATAATGACATGTGCAAAGACCTGGAGTTAGAAAACCAAAAAGGAAAAAAATACTCGGAATTTATCAAGCTGAAAGAACTGAAGAAAAAGTTCAAGCCTCCAACTGGAATACTGAAGGATTCTATGAGGAAAATATTAAATGATGCAGGAAACATCAAAAGAAGATGGAAGGAATACACAGTCACTACACCGAAAAGAACCGGTCAACATTCAGCCATTTCAGGAAGCAGCGTATGATCAAGAACTGATGGTACTGAAGGAAGAAGTCCAAGCTGCACTGAAGGTATTAGCAAAAACAAGCCTCCAGGAATTGACGGGATACCAACTGAGATGTTTCAACAAATGGATGCAGCATTGGAAGTGCTCATCTATGCCAAGAAATTTGGAAGACAGCTACCTGGCCACCTGACTTGAAGAGATCCATATTTATGCCTATTCCAAAGAAAGGTGATCCAACCAAAGGCAGAAATTAGCAAGTCAAATTTTGCTGATCATCCAAAAATATCTATAACAGTGCATCAACAGGGAACTTCCAGAAATTCAAGCTGGTTTCAGAAGAGGACGTGGAATGAGGGATATCATTGCTGATGTTAGGTGGGTCTTGGCTGAAAGCAGAGAATCCCAGAAAGATGTTTACCTCTGTTTTATTGAGTATGCAAAGACATTCCACTGTGTGAATCACAACAAATTTTGGATAACCTTGTGAAGAATGAGAATTCCAGAACACTTAATTGTGCTCATGAGGAATCTGTACATAGATCAAGAGGCAGTCGTTTGAACAGGACAAGGGGATACTGCACGCCTTAAAGTCAGGAGAGGTGTGTGTCAGTGTTGTATTCTTTCACCATGTTTATTCAATCTGTATGTTGAGCAAATAATCTGAGAAGCTGGACTATATAAAGAAGAATGTGGCATCAGGATTGGAGGAAGACTCATTAGCAACCTGCTTTAAGCAGATGATACCACCTTACTTGCTGAAAGTGAAGAGGACTTGAGGCACTTACTTGAAGATCAAAGACCACAGCCTTCAGTATGGATTGCACCTCAACATAAAGAGAACAAAAATCCTCACAACCTGACCAATAAGGAACATCATGATAAATGGATTAAAGTTTGAAGTTGTCAAGGATTTCATTTTACTTCGGTCCACAATCAACATCCATGGAAGCAGCAGTCAAAAATCAAAAGACACATTGCATTGGGCAAATCTGCTGCAAAAGACCTCTTTAAAATCTTAAAGAGCAAAGATATCACCTTGAAGACTAAGGAGCACCTGACCCAAGTTATGGTGTTTTCAATCACCTCATATGTGTGTGAAAGCTGGACAATGAATAAGGAAGATCGAAGAAGAATCGATACCTTTAAATTATGGTGTTGGCGAAGAATACTGAATATACCATGGACTGCCAAAAGAATGAACAAATCTGTCTTGAAAGAAGTACATCCAGAATGCTCCTTAGAAGCAAGGATGGTGAGACTACATCTAACATACTTTGGACATGTTATCAGGGGTGATCAGTCCATGGAGAAGGACATCATGCTTGGTAAAGTTGAGGATCATCCAAAAAGAAGATGATCCTTAATGAGATGAATTGACACAGTAGCTGCAACAACGGGCTCAAGGACAACAACGATTACGAGAATGGTACAGGACCGGGCACTGTTTTGTTCTGTTGTACACAGATTCGATATGAGTCTGAACCGACTGGATGGCACCTAATCAACAACAATTGATTCTGAGGCTCCCCTTGTTAGTAACTTCTGGTCCAGTGGGCGAGACTAACAGGCAGTTACACTTAGGGTCTGATATGTGATAAATGTTATCCAGGGATGAGAGCAGGGTCCTCCAGGTACCCAAGCAGAGAGCCTCCCCCAGTGTTTAGTGGTCAGGGAGGGATTCCTGCAGAGAGGGAATGAGGCATAGGGTGAGGGTGAGGAATCATGTTAGGAGTAGACCTGCACTTACTGGGATATCAAATAGGGCCCGATGATTAGGCAAACTGTGAGTGTCTCCAGGGGGCTTGTATTTTGTGATCTGAAATGGACAATGATGGCAGCCAAGACTGAAGAGAAAGTTGTCTCAAGGTCACACTCTTGTTAATATGTGCCCAGGAGCAGGACTCAAGATTGATTCTAAGGCTCATGTTACAGATTTATTTTTGTGCAATACCAGACAATATCCTTAAAGATAATAAATATGGGAGATGATGTCATGATAACCAGGGTGAGATCTGTGATGATATATTTCCATCCTGGAGAGACAATGAATAATAGGGGTACCAGACTCCTGGATTCAAATCCCAACTCCATCACTGCGTAAGTGGCAGTTTGCCCATCTGTGAAATGGGGATGACCATAGTACTTAGCTCCTAGTATTGTTGTAAGGATTAAATAAGTCAGGGCATGTAAAGCTTTGGGAACAACACCTGGCACCTGGTAATCCCTCAGTACATATTAACCATCATTACTAGTCCTACTCTTTCTAGGTTCTCCCTATGACAAACAACATGAATTTTGGAAACAGGCTATTTCAACAGTACATATTTCATTAACTCCTCATGAAATAAGATGAAAGAAATAAGAGTTAAGCCCTTTCAAACACGTCTTCCCCTGGGGAGCCTCTGGTGACCCCTGTAGGCAGTGTTAACTGTCCCTCTCAGGGCTTGTAAGGAACCTGTCTTCTCTTCTTTTACAGATTGTGTCACATTTAGGGACACTGTCCTCACAAACCTACGCTTTCTGGTAGTCTGATGGTTAGGATTCGGTGCTCTCACCGCCAGGGCCCGGGTTCGATTCCCAGTCAGGGAAGCTATTCTTCTTCCTCTCTGCCCACAAACTTGCTGCACACCTCCACACCTATGTTTGGAAACCCTGGCGGCGTAGTGGTTAAGTACTATGGCTGTTAACCAAAAGGTTGGCAGTTCAAATCCCAGGCACTCCTTGGAAACTTATGGGGCAGTTCTACTCTGTCCTATAGGGCCAACGGCAAGGGTATGGTATCTGGTATCCTCATAAACATTCATCTGCCTGCCAGGCTGGGGCTGAGAACTTTTCAAGGCCACGGACCAGTTCTTAAGTTTTTAATTATCCCCAGGATCTATCCCAAGTTTCATTATATTTTATTGAACACGTGAATAAACAGACTTTTTACCTTGTATCCCTGATGAAGATCATGGTGGGAAAAATTTAACCAAACGTTCCCAAATCTCATCCAAAGTTTTATCTTCTTTCTGAATGTATAGGTGAATCTTCCTTACAAAGATTTGCGCTGTACTGTTCCTCTTGTTTTAAAGAAGTGCTGTCTCAGAGGCTGACTTAGAAGGCCCCAGCTGATTCCCCAACCTGTAATAAAATATATGTACAAAAATAGCAGTGTAGTTATAAAATTTAATTAGGATATCATTCAGACATTTGGACCAATGCCTGGCTCTTTTTTGTGTGTGTTCATTTAGTTTTTAGTCTAACTCCCATGTGAAATAAACAAAAAGGCTAATTGCTTTTGGATTTTAGCACTGGGTGAAATACCTGGATTTATTATGTGAATAGGTGGATTAAGGGTTCTATTGGTAAATGAAAAATTCCAAGATGACAGCTGTAATACTTACAGCAAGGCAATTCAAAGGTTTGGGCTCCCAAAGGCAGCATCTGAATGCATCTGACATGCTCCTAGTTTTCATAGCAGCATAAAAATGTTTGCACACTGATGAGAACATTGTCTCAGGGTGGTAAGATTTTATATTTTATCACGCTAAAACAGTGGTAAGCTGTCAAATGTTTAAGAACCAGCATTGTAGGGGCAGTGAGGGAGCCCTGATTTATAGCATTTGTCGATTTCTATGATGTAAATACTCCCCTATGGCTGATTTCAAGCTAACATTATGACATCAAAGGAACCCTGGTGGCACAGTGGTTACATGTTTGGTTGCTAACCCACTAGCCACTCTGTTGGAGAAAGATGTGGCAGTCTGCTTCCATAAAGATTACAGCCTTTGAAACCCTATGGGGAAGTTCTAATCTGTCCTATAGGGTCGCTGCGAGTTGAAGGCAATGGGTTATTGTGACATCATTAAATGAGGAGTTGGGGAAAGATACACTCAATCAGCTCTCATGAGCCCATTTGAGCTGGTTCTAGCACTGCCTCCCTGCCCATGGTTCAAGGTGGGGGCAGGTCTGAGGCCCAGAGCCTGGAATGGGGTTTTCCAGGAGTTTTTGCAGTGAAGTCAGAGTGGGGGCAGTGCTTCATTACCCTGAACACATTTGGACTAGCAAAAGGCAATGTCCCAATCCAAATTCCTTTGGAATCAGGGAGGCAGATGAAAGATTGCCTTCCATCTTGTATTTTTGAGTGTGCTAGAGACAGTGTGTGTAGGATATGTGCATGGTCTTTGCTGTCAGACAGACTTCGCTGCTGCTTACTTTCCATATTCCTATAATGGTGGTTAATTGGGAGAACTGGGAGAGTGCATTTGAAAGCATTCAACACAGGGAATGGAACCCAGTGAATGGCAATTGTTATTATCTGGGGACTGGTGTGGTGTCCAACGTGGGAGAGAAGATGGGGCTTCTAGGTCACTTGCATGTCTGCTCAAGTTAGGGTATCTTTTGCTAGCTTTATACTAGCTCACTTTTGTGTCCAGGCATGTGTCACCATTTACAATAATAGTTTTAATAATAACAAAAATAATTTTGAATGTTTACTGTGTAACAGGGACTACTTTTCCTCATAGTATCCAGATAATTCTTTTTTTTTTTTAATTTTTTTAATTGAACTTCAGATCAGGTTTACAGAACAAACTCTCATCAACAATTACTGCACACATCACTGTATGACATTGGATAACAACCCCAAGACATGTCAATACTCTCCCTTCTGATCCCTGGGTTCCCTATTACCAGCTTTCTTGTTCCCTCCTGCCTTCCAGTCTCTGCCCCAGGGCTGGTGTGCCCCTTTAGTCTTGTTTTATTCTATGGCCCATTCAAATCTTTGGCTGAAGAGTGATCCTCAAGAGTGACCTCATTACTGTGCTGAAAGGGTGTCTGGGGGCCATATTCTCAGGGTTTCTCCAGTCTCTGTCAGGCCAGCAAGTCTGCTCTTTCTTTTTGAGTTAGAATTTTGTTCTACATTTTTCTCCAGCTCTGCCCAGGACCCTCTATTGTGATCCCTGTCAGAGCAGTCAGCGGCAGTAGCCAGGTACCATCTCGTTGTACTGCACTCAGTCTGGTGGGGGCTGTGGTAGATGTGGCCCATTAGTCTTTTGGACTAATCTTTCCCTTGTATCTTTAGCTTTCTTCATTCTTCCTTGCTCCTGAAGGGGTGAGAACTAGATGGCCACTCACAAGCTTTTAAGACCCCATACACTACTCATCAAAGTAGAATGTAGAACATTTTCTTTATATACTCTGTTATGACATTTCAGCTAGATGTTCCCTGAGACCATGGTCCCCACAGTCCTCACCCCACTAATTCGGTCCCTCAGGGAGTTTGGATGTGTCTATGGAGCTACCATGGCCTTGCCTTGTACAGGTTGTGCTGGCTTCCCCAGTATTGTGTACTGTCTTACCCTTCACCAAAGTTGCTGCTTATCTTTTGTCTGTTAAGTGTTTTTCCATCCCCACCCCTACCCTCCCTCGTAATCATCAAATTTTTTTTTTTTGTATGTCAACCTTTTCATGAGTTTTTACAGTAGTGGTCTCATACAATATTTGTCCTTTTGTGATTCACTTATTTCAATCTGCATAATGTCCTGTGCTGAGTTCCTTTTGTTTGTGGATTTCTTTGTCATTTCTTTTGTTTTTGTAGATTTTGTTTTTATTGAGATTTTATGTTTTTCTTCTTTATTTTGATGAGTAGATTTGTTAACTTTCTTTGTGGTTACCTTGAAATTTATCCTTATCTTCCTAGGTTTGAACCAGTTTATTATTACTTGGTATCGCCTTGCATTAGACAGTTATATACCTGTACTGTTTATTCCTCTTTTATTGTTCTGATGTTGTTGTCATTTACAGATTAGCCTCTCTGGTTCCCTGTTGCAATTGTTTTGGTTTTGGATAGTCCTTGACAATTCATTTCCTAGGTTGGTATCCAGCTGGTACAATCTTAGGTCCTAGATTTAGACTGTGGTCTGATGTTTGTTCTCAGACTGAAAGACTGCTTTTAATAATTATTTTAAGTTTGGTTTGATTTTAACATATTTTCTTAATTTCTGTTTATCTGGAAATGTCCTAATTTCACCATCATATTTGAACAAAAGTTTTGCAGGATATATTATTCTTGGTGGGCAATTTTTTTCTTTCAAGGTTTTATATATGTCACCCCATTGCCTTCTTGCCTGCGTGGTTTCTGTAGAATAATCAGGGCTTAGTCTTATTGTTTCTCCTCTGTACGTGACTTTTTGTTTTTCTCAAGATGCTTTCAGGATTTTTTTTTTTTTGTCTTTGGTTATACCAAGAGTGATTATGATATGCCTTGGTATTTTTATTTTCGGGTGTATTCTATAGGGGTTCGTTGAGCTTCTTGGATGGTTGGCTTTTCATCATTCATGATATTAGGGACGTTTTCTGTCAGTAATTCTTCTATGATCCTCTGTGTGTTTTCTGTTTTCTCTCCCTGTTCTGGAACTCTGCTCACTTGCATATTTTTGCTTTTGATTGTATCCCACATCATTCTCAGGGTTTCTTCATTTTTCTTTGTTCTTTTTTCTGATTTTTCCTCAGAGTTGTAGCCAAGTGTTTGTCTTTGATTTCACTGATTCTGTCTTCCGTCATTTCAAACCTCTTCCTCAGTCCTTCTATGACACTGTCTCCAGGTAATTCTTGCCAAAAATTCTCTATCCCCCAACTTCTGGCTCACATGGGTGAGGGATGAAAAAGTTTGTAAATGGTCATCTGATACCTTAGCAAATCCTACATCATGGTCTCACACCTCATTTTGGAAAGTAGCATCTATTATCTTGAGGTCTCAGCCAAAATAGGGATAAGGAGAATTTCATTTTACACACTGTTAGAGACATTTAGATAATTTCTAGTTTTTTCATCATTATTAAAAAGTATTTTTAAGCATCTTTGCCACAGCTTTGATTATTTCTCTTAGTAGTTAAGATACATTTTGAGAATATACAGAGGAGACTAGATCCTTGAAGCAAACTTTGCTTTAAGATGTGAGGTTATGATCTTTCTGTACAGGAAAGAATTTTTGAGCCTCACTTTCTTTATCTGTAATATGGGAGAAGTGACATTTTTAAAGTACTGAAAGAAAGAAAGCTGTTAAGCTAGAATCCTTTACACAGCAAAAATATCTTTCAAAAATGAAGATGAAGTAAAGGCTTTTTTTAGACACAAAAAGTTGAAACAATTAATCATCACCAGCCATGTTGCACTGTAAGAAATATTAAAGGAAGTTCTTTAAGCAAAAGTAAAGTGATACCAGATGACAATCTGAATCTACGCAAAGGATTAAAAAACAAAAACGAACTGGAAATGGTAACTTCCCTAGGTAATTAAAAAGTTGGGCAAGTAGCTTAACCTTATAGAGGTACTGAGATTATAGATTATTATGAGATTATAGCTGTGAAGTGGTGACTCACCACAATGCCTGGCACATGATAAGGGATAAACTCTTGCCTAATGATAATATTATCATTTTTACACATTCCCTTCTAGACTTTAGGTAACGGCTCCAACTTCATTCTTTAATCTGCTATAACCATTTGTTAGGGGAGCTGCCAGATGACAGTGCTGGTACCAGACTTCCAGCCTTCTGGTGGAACTGGGAGAGGCCTTACCTGGAAGACCATCAGAGAAACTCTTGTTTGCCCCAAGCGGTCTGCACATCTGCTGCTGGGCAGCTGGAGCCAAAACTCTGATTGGAATAGAACAATCATGCAGCTGCAGTCACGGAAACTGAGAGAGAGGCAGGGCCCATGACTAACCCAAACCACACTCCACAATGCAGGGCTCAGGCCTGATCAAGCTCTGTGCCCCAGCACCAAGGAGTGTACACACAAAACACTGGGCATACAGCACATGAAATGTGCAATGAGCACTGGAGCAGGGGTTTGGTTCCCACAGGACAGAGAAAGAGGAGGAAAAAGCAATAGGCATGGTAACAGGAGCCCTCAGGATTCACTATCATGGCTTGAAGGGGGAATGATATCAGGCCTTTCTTTCATTTTAGGACAGTTGATTATTTCTACTTATTTCATACACACAGGTACTTGTGGGAGCCTTTTTGACAAGGTGTGCTCATCACATCAGAAACCTTCTGCAGGGATTAAGCTGGGTGTTTGGCCACCAATAAAATTTCCCCCTCATTCAAACTGGGCTTACAGGGATGGTAGCATAGATGCTTGAGATATTTGCTGGGGAAAAAACCCACAGAATTTCTTTCCTTGCAAATTTTAAGCTTTTACTCATAAGCAAAGGAATCTTTTTTTTTTTTTTTTTTTTACTGTACTTTAGATGAAGGTTTATAAAACCAACTAGTTTCTCATTAAAAAGTTATACACATATTGTTTTATGATATTGGTTAACAACCCCATGACATGACAACTCTCTCCCTTCTCAACCTTGGGTTCCCTTTTACCAGTTTTCCTGTTCCCTTCTGCCTTCTAGTCCTTGCCCCAGGGCTGGTGTGCCCCTTGAGTCTCATTTCTTTTTATGGGCTTGTCCAATCTTTGGCTGAGGGGAGAACCTCAGAAGTGACTCCATTACAGAGAAAAGATGTCCAGGAGCCATAGTCTCAGGGTTTCTCCAGTCTCTCTCAGATAAGCAAGTCTGCTCTTTCTTTTTGATTTAGAATTTTGTTCTACATTTTTCTCCAGCTCTGTCTGCAACCCTCTATTGTGATCCCTGTCAGAGCAGTCAGTGGTGGTAGCTGGGCACCATCTTATTTTACTGGACTGTCTGGTGGAGGCCGTGGTAGATGTGGTCCATTAGTCCTTTGGGCTACTATTTCCCTTGTATCTTTAGTTTTCTTCATTCTTCCTTGCTCCTGAAGGTATGAGGCCAGTGGAGTATTCTAGATGGCCACTCACGGGCTTTTAAGATCCCAGGTGCTATTCACCAAAGTAGAATGAAGAACATTTTCTTTATAAACTATATTATGCCAGTTGAGCTAGATGTTCCCCAAGACTGTGGTCCTCAAAGCCCTCAGACCAGCAATTCGGTCCCTCAGGGAGTTTGTATGTGTCTATGGAGCTTCTATGACCTTGCCTTGAACAAGTTGTGCAGGTTTCCCCAGTATTGTGTATTGGCTTCTCTTCACCATAGTTGCCACTTATCTATCGTCTATTTAGTGTTTTTCCACCTCCACCCCTCCCCTCCCTTGTAACCACCAAAGATTGTTTCTTTTTGTGTGTAAACCTTTTCAGTACGGTGGTGGTCTCATACAATATTTGTCCATTTGTGATTGACCTATTTCACTCAGCATAATGCTTTCTAGATTCATCCATGTTATGAGATGCTTCACAGATTCATTGTTCTTTAACTTTGCATAATACTGTATTCTCTGTATGTACCACAGTTTGCTTATCCATTCATCCATTGATGGGCATCTAGGTTGTTTCCATCTTTTTTGCTATTGTGAACAATGCTGCAATGAACATGGGTGTGCATCTGTCTATTCGTGTGATGATTCTTATTTCTCTAGGATGTATTTCTAAGGGTGGGATTGCTGGTATTTCTATTTCTAGGGAGTGCCATATTGTTTTTCAAAATGGTTGTATCATTTTGCATTCCCATCAGCAGTGCATAAGGGTTCCGATCTCTCCACAGCCTCTCCAACATTTGTTATTTCCTGTTTTATTGATTCGGGCCAGTAATGCCTGGGTGAGATGGTATCTCATTGTGGTTTTGATTTGCATTTTTCTAGTGACTAGTGATCCTAAGTACTTCCTCATGTGTCTGTTGGCCACTTGAACGTCCTCTTTGGTGAATTGTATGTTCACTTCCTTTGCCCATTTTTTAATTGGGTTATTTGTCTTTTTGTTGTAGGGGTATTGGATTTTCTTATAGATTTTAGAGATTAGACTTTTGTCTGATTTGTAATAGCCAAAAATTTTTCCCAGTCTGTAGGTTCTGTTTTTACTGTTTTGGTGTTTTGGTCAGCATAAGTGTTTAATTTTTAGAAGATTCCAGTTATCTAGCTTATCTTCTAGAGCTTCTGCGTTGTTGTTTGTGGTTTGTATCCTGTTAATGTCGTGTATAGGACCTATAGCGTTGATCCTATTTTTTCTTCTATGAACTTTGTAGTTTTTTGGTCATATTTAGGTCTTTGATCCATTTTGAATTAGTTTATGTATATGGTGTGAGGTATGGGTCCTGTTTCATTCTTTTTGTAGATGGACATCTAGTTTTGCCTGCAGCACCTGTTAAAAAGACTGTCTTTTCCCCATTTGATGGACTTTGGGCCTTTGTACAAATCAGGTGGCCATAGGTGGATAGATTTACATCTGAGTTCTCAATTCTGCCCATTGGTCAAGGTACCTGTCATTTTACCAGTACCAGGCTGTTTTTTTTTTTTTAAGTGACCAAATTAATCCCACTTTATTAAGTGAAAATAAAGGAATGTAGACATTTCAACTACATTAATAAACAAGGAGAAGCAGGAAAATCAAAGCCAAAATGCAGGTCAATTACTAGTATTCAAAAACTCTCAAGTTTTACACTCCTTTGTCAAGTACAGCATTGCTCCCTAGAGTGAGACCCCTTTAAATTCAACAAGGTGGCCTCAGGCCAAAGATATGACATTGATCCAATTAACTCTACTAGTTGGCTCTGATCTTTTATTCTAACTTTTTTCTTTTTTTAATAATTTTTGTTGTGCTGTAAGTGAAAGTTTACAAATCAAGTCAGTCTCTCACACAAAAACCCATATACACCTTGTTACACACTCCCAGTTACTCTCCCCCTAATGAGACAGCCTGCTCTCTCCCTCCACTCTCTCTTTTCGTGTCCATTTCACCAGCTTCTAATGCTCTCCACCCTCTCATCTGCCCTCCAGGCAGGAGATGCCAACATAGTCTCAAGTGTCCACCTGATCCAAGAAGCTCACTCCTCACCAGCATCCCTCTCCAACCCATTGTCCAGTCCATCCCATGTCTGAAGAGTTGGCTTCGGGAATGGTTCCTGTCCTGGGCCAACAGAAGGTCTGGGGCCCATGACCACCGGGGTCCTTCTAGTCTCAGCTAGACTATTAAGTCTGGTCTACCAGGCTGTTTTGACTACCATAGGTTCTGAGGTTAGGTGATGTGAGTCCTCCTACTTTATTCTTCTTCAGTAGTGCTTTACTTATCCAGGGCTTCTTCCCTTTCCATACAAAGTTAATGGTAAGTTTTTCTATCTCTTTAAAGAATGTTCTTGGTATTTGAATTGGGATTGCATTCTATTTGTAAATCGCTTTGGGATGAGTTGTGATTTTCACAATGTTGAGTCTACCTATCCATGAGAATGGTATGTTTTTCCATTTATGTAGATCTCTTTCGGTTTCTTGCAGAAATCTTTTGTTGTTTTCTTTGTGTAGGTCTTTTACATTCCTGGTTAGATTTATTCCTAAGTATTTTATTCTTTTTAGGGGCTATTCTAAATGGTATTGTTTTCTTAATTTCCTTTTCATTGTTCTCTTTATTGGTGTTTAGGAATCCACCTGATTTTGTATGTTTGTCTTGTATCCTGCTATTCTACCAAATCTTTCTATTAGTTCTAGCAGTTTTCTTGTGGAGTCTTTTGGGTTTTCTATGAATGGTATCATACCCAGAAATCCAGTTGATGGCACTGGGTTATGAATAGTATCATATCATCCACAAATAGGGACAGTTTCACTTCTTCATTACCAATTTGGATGCCTTTTATTTCTTTTTCTTGCCTTATTGATCTAGCTAGGACTTCCAGCACAGTGTTAAATAGGAGTGGTGATAAAGGGCATCCTTGTCTTGTTCCTGTTCTCAAGAAGAATGCTTTCAGCCTCTATCTGTTAAGAATGATGTTGGCTGTTGTTGGTTTTTGCATAGATGCCCTTTATTATGTTGTGAAATTTTCCTTCTATACCTATTTTATTGAGAATTTTTATCAGGAATGTGTATTGGACTTTATCAAATGCCTTTTCTGTATTGATTGAGATGATCATGTGATCGTTTTCTTTGCTTTTATTTATGTGGATTATATTGATTGATTTTCTAATGTTGAACCATCCTTGCATAAACCATCCTTGCATATCTGGTATGAATCCTACTTGGTTGTGGTGTATTACTTTTTTGATATGAAGCTGAATTCTGTTGGCTAGAATTTTGTTGAGAATTTTTGCATCTATATTCATGAGAGATATTGCTCTGTACTTTTCTTTTTTTGTGGTGCCTTTGCCTGGTTTGGTATCAGGGTTATGCTGGCTTCATAGAGTCAATTTGGAAGTATCCCTTCCTTTTCTATGTTCTGAAATAGTTTGAGTAGTACTGGTGTAAGCTCTTTTCTGAATGTTTGGTAGAATTCTCCAATGGAGCCATTTGGGCCAGGGCCTTTTTTTTTTGTTGGGAGTTTTTTTTTTTTTTTTAATTACGTTTTCAATCTTTTTTCTTGTTATGGGTCTGTTCAGATTTTCAGTGTCACTTTGTGTTAGTTTGGGTAGGTAGTGTTTCTCTAGAAATTTGTCCATTTCCTGTAGGTTTTCAAATTTGTTGGAGTGTAGTTTTTCATAATACTCTGTTATGATCCTTTTTATTTCAGTTGGGTCTGTGGTAATGTTCCCCATTTCATTTCTTATTTTGGCTATTTGTGTTCTCTTGAGTTTTTCTTTTGTCAGTTTAGCCAGTGGCTTGTCAATTTTGTTGATCCTGTCAAAGAACAAACTTCTGTTTTTGTTGATTCTTTCTATTGTGTTTCTATTCTCTATTTCATTTATTTCTGCTCTGATTATTATTTCCTTTCTTCTGGTCGCTGTGGGCTTCTTTTGCTGTTCTCTTCCTATTTGTTTGAGTTGTGTAGCTAAAGTTTTGATTTTGTTCCTTTCTTCTTTTTTGATGTGTGCCTGTATCGCTATAAATTGACCTCTGGGCACTGCCTTTGCTGTGTCCCAAAGGTTTTGGTATGATGTGTTTTCATTCTCTTTTGATTCAAGGAATTTTTTGATTCCATCTCTGATTTCTTCTGTAACCCGTGGTTTTCAAGAAGGGTGTTATTCAGTTTCCATGTAATTGATTTTTTTCCCTTGCTCTTCCTGTTGTTAATTTCTACTTTTATGGTGTTGTGGTTAGAGAAGATACTTCGTGTTTTCCCAGTATTTTCGATTTTTTTGAGAGTTGCTCTGTGGTCTATTCTGGAGATTTGGTCTGTTCTGGAGAATGTTCCATGTGCATTGGAAAAGAATGCATACTTTGCAGCTGTTGAGTGGAGTGTTCTATATATGTCTATGAGGTCAAGTTGGCTGATTGCGCCCTTTAGCTCTTCTGTTCTGTCCTTTACTGAGAGTATTGTGTTGGAGTCTCCTACTATTATTGTG
Organism: Loxodonta africana; assembly: GCF_030014295.1. NCBI lineage: Eukaryota > Metazoa > Chordata > Mammalia > Proboscidea > Elephantidae > Loxodonta > Loxodonta africana. Next base: position 40,645,018 of record NC_087367.1, on the reverse strand, counting down.
GAACTGTCAAATTTTCTTTTCAGTGCTGTTAGAGTTTGTTTTATGTACTTTGGAGCCCTGTCATTGGGTGTGTAGATGTTTATTATGGTTGAGTCTTCATGATGGATCATCCCTTTAATCATTACATACTGCTCTTCTTTGTCTTTATTGTGAATTTTGTTTTAAAGTCTATTTTATCCGAGATTAGCATTGCTGCTCCTGATCTTTTTTGGTAGTTATTTGCTTGATATCTTTTTTCTCTCCTTTGATTTTTAATAAATTTATATCTTTGTTTCTAAGGTATGTCTCTTAGAGACAGCACATTGATGTATCCTGTTTTTGTTTTTTACCCATTCTGTCACTCTTTGTGTCTTCACGGGTGCATTTAGGCCATTAACTTTCAGTGTAATTATTGATAGATGTGAGTTTATTGCTGTCATTTTGTAGTGCTGTTTTTGTGGTGCTGACTTTTTTTGTTTTTTCCTCTAACTCTTCTGTTCTGAGTTCCTTTTGTTTGTGGATTTTTTTCATTTCTTTTGTTTTTATAGATTTTGTTTTTATTGAGACTTTATGTTTTTCTTCTTTATTTTGATGAGTAGGTTTTTTACATTTCTTTGTGGTTACTTTGAAATTTATTCTTATCTTCCTAGGTTTGAATCAGCCTACTATTACTTGGTGTCGCCTTGCCTTCCTCTCTATTAAAAAGTTCTATACCTAAACTGTTTATTCCCTCTTTTATTGTTCTGACATTGTTGTCATTTACAGATTAGCCTCTCTGATTACCTGTTGCAATTCTTTTGGTTTTGGATAGTCCTTGAATGTTCATTTCCTAGGTTGATTTCTCCCTGGTATAATCTTGTGTGCTAGACTCAGGCTGTGGTCTGATGTTTGTTCGCATACTGAAGTTCTCCCTTTAATAATTCTTGTAAGTTTAGTTTGGTTTTTACATTTTCCCTTAATTTATGTTTATCTGGAAATGTCCTAATTTCACCATCATAAGTTAAAGAGCATTTTGCAGGATGTATTATTCTTGGTTGGCAGTTTTTTTTTTTTTTTTCAAGGTTTTATATCTGTTACCCCATTGCCTTCTTGGCTGCATGGTTTCTGCTCAGTAATCAGAGCTTAGTCTTGTTGTTTTTCCTCTGTATATGACTTTTTGTTTTTCTTGAGCTGCTCTCAGGATTTTTTCTTTGTCTTTGGTTTTAGCGATCGCGATTATGATATGCCTTGGTGATTTTCTTTCGGAGTGTATCCTATATGGTGTTTGTTGAGCTTCTTGGATGGTCAGCTTTTCATCTTTCATGATATTAGGGAAGTTTTCTGTCAGCAATTCTTTAATGATTCTCCCTGTGTTCCATTTTCTTCCCCTGTTCTGGAATTCCGATTACTCACTAAGTTTTGCTTTTGATTGTATCCCACATAATTTTCAGGGTTTCTTCACTTTTCTTCATTCTTTTTTCTGATTTTCTCTCAAACAGAGTTGTACCCAAGCGTTTGTCTTCAATTTTGCTGATCATTCTTCCATCATTTCAAACCTGCTCCTCATGCCTTCTATGACATTGACCGTTTCTGAAATCTTGTTGTTTATCTTTTGGACTTCTAATTGTTGTTTTCATATGATTTCTAGTTCTGAATTTATTTTGGCATTTTGTTCCTGAATTCTTCCATTTTTTGCCTGCATTTTTCATGAATTTGTGTGCCTTTTCTATAAATTTTTCTATTTTTTCTCGTTTTTGTCTGCTTTTTGCTTCAACTCTTGGAATATTAGAGATTTGAATTCCTCGTCAGGTAGTTCTACTGCCTTTTGGAAAGTCATCTGGTTTTTTATTTTGTACATCTACTAGAGCCATCCTGTCCCCCCTTTTTTTTTTCTTTCTAATGTTTTGATATTTCCTGCTCTCTTTGGAACATTCAGCAGTTATTTTCTTCGTTTATTGATTGTAGATCTGTTTGTTTCATTCTGCTTTTTTGTTTTATTTGGTTATGTCTGAGCAGGCAGGCTGTATGGTCTTTATTGTTTGCTCATCTGTGGTCACAATAATTTTCACCTTCTTGCCCCATGGGCAAGGCCAGTCACTCAGCTATGGTGCAGCAAGGCAGGCCTAGCCAAAAGGGAGAGGCTGGGATGCGTTTTGTTGCATTTACTAGGGCCAACAGGATGGGCCAGTATTCAGTGCTGGGCATCTTCCAGTAGGCCGTGTCTGTGCTGCTTGGTGTTCCAGTAGACTGTGCCTGTGCTGCTTGGTGGTGTGAAGTTCAGTACACTGTGCAGCTAGGCAGGAAGCAGGGGGAGGTTGTGATGTGTGGAGCTAATATGGGTATGGGAAACAGTAGAGAATCAGGGGCCAAAAACAAACAAACAAACAAGAAAAGAGCAGCTGCAATGTATCGCCTGGCTAGACAGGGTATAGATGTCACACAGTGCTAAGTATTCAGTAGACAGGAAAAGAAGATAAGTATAGAGAGACAAGAACTGAGAAATGAAGAAAGACAGAAAGGGAAAAAGAGAGAGGAAAAAAAGAGAAAGAAAAATCAAATGCCCCCAGGGGCTGTGTAGACTGGAGAAGTTGCTCCTAAGCCGCACAGTGCAGCCTGGCTACAGGGGGCTCCCAAACCATGGAAGGAAAAAGAAAACAAACAAACAAAACAGAGCAAGGTAGAAAAAAAAAAAATAGATCTCACTAGCACAGTGTGGTGGGCTGGGGATGTGGTTCCCAGTTGAGCAGTGCTTCACAGCCTTTCAAGAAGAAGCAAAGATGGCACACACAGCCAGGTGTTCAAGAGAAAGGAGGGGGAGGTGGTGGGAGGAACAGAAGAAAACGAAGAAACACAAAAATCAACAGCAACAGAGAAATGGCATTCATGGAGCTGGCCAGTGTGGGCAGGTTGAATCCATGTGTCCCGGGGTTGAAGCATTTGCCTTCTGGCCAAGAGCCTGTGGCCACCAGGAAGTAGAGGAGGCCAAAGTGGGGGTGGAAGGGGAGAAGGACAAGGTTTAGGAAAGCGTATATCGCTGGTTGCTGTTTGTCTCCTGCTGGCAAGTTTATGAACCTGCTTTCCTGTATTCCCTGTCCACTGATTTCCGATGTGGGCAGCATGAATCCAAGCAGCACAGACACTGCACTTCCCTGCTGGCTGAGCCACCACTGCCATCCAGGAAGCACAGAGGTAGAGCAGCAGGGAGAGGATGGGGGATGGAAAAGTGTGTATCGCTGGTTATCAGGTGCTCTGTTTCCTACTGGGAGCTCTTTGAAGCTGCTTTCCCATGCTTTCTGTCTGCCGATCTGCAAGAGGAGTTCAAGATGGTGAACCCATGCTGCGTTAGCTGATAGGGGACCTCCGTACGTGTCTCTACTCACTCTCTGTTCTCTGTCAGTTTCTTATTCCATTTGGTATTTGGGTGAGTTCTTCACCTCTTCATTTGATACTTCAGGTTCCAAGAATGATGTTTGTACTCTGTTTTACTTCACTCTTCTGGTCTTTGTTGTGGAGGAAAGCTGTGGTGCTTCTGTGGAGCCATGTTGGCTGGGAGTCCCAGAGGAGCCCTTTCTATAATTAGTAACCCATGGAGACTTGGTGGCACAGTGATTAAGAGCTATGGCTGCTAACCAAAAGATCTGCAGTTTGAATCCACCAGCTGCTCCTTGGAAACCCTGTGGGGCAGTTCTAGTCTGTCCTATAGGTTTACTATAAGTTGGAATTGACTCAACAGCAATGTTTTGTTTTGTTTTGTTTTTTTCCATTTCAACCCAAGGACTCAAGAAATTGAATTTTCTTTCAAAATTCAAAGTGCCTTTAATGGGCTAAGTGATCTGGGCTGGGCATGACTTATAACTGGTATCTCCTTAGAGCTAAGTTTTTAGTGAATACTGTGAAAGACCTACAAATATTTTAGAATCCAGGCTTGTCGCAGACTCTGCCTGCCTGTATGAATAATCAAATTATCAAAGTTTTACTGTGTAGAATTTGATTTTTCAACCATTCCTCTCAAATTATTATCATTGCTCTTTGCCAAGGCTGATGTTAAAGGTTATTTCCAAATATTTTATATCCCCTCACCAATAGGTCAGCCAGCATTTGCTTCTGTATTGGTAGAAGGAGTAGGTATGGGAGTGGTAGGTTGGGATAGGGAAAAGTCTTCAATGAGATAATTAAGAAATTTGGACTTCGGGCAAAAGAGGAGTAGTATTACAACTTTCCTGAAGTAAGAGAAATTCTCAGCTTGAACTCCTGTAACCCTCTCCTGGCCATTGAAACGTTATTTCCTGTTTTTTTTTTTGTGTGTGTGTGTGGCAGAAGGTTTCATGAATCATTTGTTTATAGTCCGAAGTTGCCTTTCCCACTGCTCAGTTGAGCTCCAGTGCCTATGACCAGGGAATATTTGTGGATGTGTTAGTCCTGGTCTTCTGAGAAGCAGATGCCAAGACAGGATTAAATGTGCAAGGATTTTGTTGTTGTTAGGTGCCATCCAGTCAGTTCAGAGTCATAGTGACCCTATGTACAACAGAATAAAATACTGCCTGGGCCTGTGCCATCCTCAAGATCATTGTCATGCTTGAGCCCACTGTTGCAGCCATTGTGTTAATCCATCTGGTTGAGGGTCTTTCTCTTTTTTGCTGCCCTCTACCAAGCATGATGTCCTTCTCCAGGGAGTGACACCTCCTGATAACGTGTCCAAGGATTTTAGTTAGGGGAAACCCCTGTGTAGGAGAACATGGTGAGGGAGTTGGGAATTGTCTGGGGGAGCTGTCAGACCACAATTCAAGTTTCACTCTGAGTGACAGAGAGAGGGAAGGAAAGTTTGGTGGAAACGTCCTAGTCTCACTTATAATTAAGGAAAGTTCAGCAACACCATCAACAAGGCCTGGAGCTAAAATTGGCCAGCAATCAACTTTTGTGTCTCCTGGGAATAGGCCTGCCTTAGTATCTCAGCCACACTCAGTCATTTGCTGGAAGCAGTCTGTGAGAGGTGTAGCCTCAGCCATGTGGTTGAAGGTCTATGAATGAGATGCATTCTTGTAGCTTTCACAATAGACTTGATGGGGCCACATCACTTTGTTCTGAGTGAGACAATTCATCTTACCATGATTACCTGTCATATGAAGGGCACTTTCCCAGGGTACTTAATTGATGTCAGCACCCGGTCCATGACAACAGAAAATGCTTCATCCATTGCAGGGCAGGCCAGAAGTGCTGGAGAGTTAACACCCCAGGAAGAAGCCTTCAACCAATGAAGAATGAGAATTGGTGATAAATACCCCAATTCCTTGCCCATTGCATAGAACATCTTTTAAGTGTGTTGTGAACTGCTTCATTAAGTGCCACTCTGGTAACCTTCACACCAACACACCTTGTATTGGTTTCCTTCCCCTCTCTGTCTCACTTCTTCATATGCTTACCTGCATGCTTCTTGGGATCACCTCCCAAATAAACTACTTGCAGTCAAACCCTTGTGCACCTGCCTATGGGGACCCCAACCTAAGACAATAGTTAGTCATGTTTATGGTCCTGGCTCTCAGTGGTAATAATTTTGAGAGCTTACAATGTATCAGCCACTATGCAGACACTTTATTAATCTGTTATTCTGTTTCCTAACTGGCTTATCTTACTGCTGTTTCAGCCCTGAGGTGTTGGTGAGAAAAGCCTACCACCTCTGCCTTAGAATGAGGGTCACCTGGAGGGTCCATCCTTGCCTCTAGCCAAAAGGAAGACCCCAATCTTTCTCATGGGGAATGAACAGCCATGGAAACCTGCAGAATCACCTGAAAGGGTGCTGTGTAAACGAATGAGCTTGATACTTGAAATCAGGAGATGTACCTTGTAGCCCTGGCCCTGATTTTTACCAGTTATGGGTTAAGCAAGTTGTTAAAACTCTCTGAGAATTGGGTTCTTATCTATAAAACGAAGGGGCTAGGCCAGCTTTTTTCAAAGTATGTTCTATAGAAACAATGGCTTATCCAGAAGTTTTCTGAAATAGAAATATCTTACTCAAATAAATAGGAAATGCTCCTTATCAAAGCCTTCTCTTGGAGATTCACAATATACATATACCTGTTAAGGACTCTGAGAAGTCTTGCACTTAATAAATACTTTTAATAGTGTTTAACCTAGTGTTTCCCACACCTTTCTTGACCACACACATACCTGTTACCATCTAGCAAAATTACCATTCCAAAAATGGAGATTACTGGACTGAATGATCCGTAGGGGAATTTCCAGGGCTGCATTTGAGTGAACAGAAGTCATAACTACAGTAGCAACAAAAATAGCAGCAAACATTCACAGGCTACCTATCATATAGTGCCACTGAGTTAATGGATATTCAGAGGAGTCTAAGATCGGCCCCACCTTGTCAATCCCTAGAGGAATTTGAAATCTGATGTGGGAGAGAGACAACAACTAAACTTAACACAAAACAGAATACAATACTTGTAAAATAGAAGTATGAGCAAAGTGCATGGTAGGGCACAAGAAGGAGGAGTAAATTTGAGTTCTGCATTCAGGGAAAAGGTGGCATTTGGGCTAGGTCTTGAAGAATAAGAAGACTGTCAACAAATGAGGAATAGGAGGCAGGAAATTCCAGGAAGAGGTGAAGTGTATGCCATGGTTAAGGGAAGTCTAGTGTGGGTAGGGAATGGATTTGTTGAAGAACAGTTGCAGGAAAAGACTGAAAAAAAAAGTTCAAATCAGACTTCCATGGGTGAACTTTATAATTCTTTCTCAGAACCGTTCTTCTCCAGAAACCACCAAGGAGGCTTTTGGCCATTTTGTGTAAATGATGGAGCTGGTAGGTAAAATGGCAGGGAGAAAAAGTTGCAGGAGCAGTGGTTCTCAATGGAGAGGCCTGGGTAAACATATTCTCCTTCTCCACTTTGATTAATGTAGATGCAGATGTGGTGTCTATTTGTTTCTTGGGTTCTGCTTTTACTAGTGTTTCAGTACTTAAGTTTTCAAAAGCCCACTGGACATTTCTTGTCTTTGCCTGAACCTAGCTCATTTTCCTTCATCTTAATAACCCTTCAATTTTTTCTTAGAGAAACCTCTCCCCCAGCTCTGCAGCCATGTGGTCAGCCCTACCCCCCTCCCCCCCAGCTACAAGGTATTCACATGGCCCAGTCCTGACCAATTGGCGTATCACATCAAGGGATGAGCATATAAGCCAAGCTTGGTCCAAGGTATCAGTTCTGAGACTTTTTTTTTTTTTTTTTTTGACTGATTGGGGATGGAATCCTCTTTGCCAGTCCAACAATGAATGGCTGGGGGTGCTGTAACCTTCACCTGGAGAGGTCATCCTGAGGGAAAATTCAACACAGGAAAGAGGGAAGGAGGAGCAGAAGGGAGGGACCAACGGCCAATAAATATGCTTAAGCCAGTAAATATACATATACATATTTAAAATAAAGCTTAGCTGAAAAAAAAAAAGATCAGGTGAACATAATGAAGAAAATTAATAAAAAAAGAGGTGGAGTGAATATTAGGATTTTTGTTTTTGATGATGTCTGCTCTCTTGCTTTCTGGCTTAAGGAGGTGTGAACATGAGGCAACTTTTCAGATTTCTTCAAGTACCTGGGGAGTTGTTCTGGTTACTCTGGTCAAGGCTCAATGAGTCTCAAAATTAAAAGACATAGAGAGGAGAAAGAGAGAGAGAGAAGAAGGAGAAGCAAAAAAGAGGGGAGGCAGGGAGAACTTCCCACAGGACAGTACCGGAGACCAAGACTTTTAACCTTTTTGGTCACACTTCTGCTTGGCAATTAAAGCAAGATTGTTCCACCTGATTTAAAAACAAAAACAAAAACTTTAGCTCTGTTAAAAGTCCAGGAAAAAATTAAGACATGGAATCTTCTCCTGAAATTATTTTTTTTTGTTTGTTTCTCCTTAAGCCTCTCTCTTCCCTTTCCCTACATGCTCCTCTGTCCTTATTTTTGTTATGTTCACTGTATGACTTGCACCTTCAACAGAAATCAAATCAAAATCATTTATCACAAATCAAACCCATTAGGAGTTTAGAAGGCATCCCACTGATGGTGGGACCCTGGCTATCTTTTTCTTTGTTTTAAACTGGCAATGTTCTACTATGTAGCTATTGATTTAATAGTCCACTGTGGATTTTACTACCTGTCAAACAACAGCACAGTCATTTCAAGTCCTATTGAAAGAGAATTTGACACTTCACCCTGAGTCATTTTGCACTTCTTACCTGAGGGACCTTAGCACAGAATAGGACTCAGTATTGATTGCAGCACTTGTTTATGCATGAGGGCATGTGTGTGCCTGAACTCATATAGGCACACACAAACTTGTGTTTGTAGAATCACTTAATTTTCTCTCAGTATAAACAATTGTAATTGAGCTGTTTCAGTCACAAGATTTATCTCTTGACTAGAGTCTGACAGCACCCTCCACAATACCTTTGAAATAAGTTGTCCCGTGAACATTATTGTTGTTGTTGTTGGCTGCAGATGAGTTGGCCCCTGACTCATGGTGACCGCGTGCACAAAGGGATAAAATGCTGCCTGGTCTTGTGCCAGATGCATGATGGGTTGCGGATTGGACCATTGTGACTCATAGGGCTTTCATCAAATGACTTTTAGAAGATTGCCAGGTCTTACTTCCTAATCTGTTTTAGTCTGGAAACTCTGAGAAACACACAAACCTCCACTGAAAGGGAAGTGGTGACTGTGCATGAGGTCATTGGCCAGGAATCGAACCTGGGTCTCCAGCGTGAAGGAGAGAATTCTATCACTGAACCACCAGTGCCCTCATACAATCATTATTAGGTGATCGTAATGCAACTGACTATATTAAAAAAAAGTATCCTAGAATCCAGGGTTTCCCAGACTGGACTTTCCTAGTTCTCTTTAGTCCATGAAGCTCTCTGGTACTGAGAGTGGAGGAGTTGCTGGAGGCCAGGCTGTCTCCAGGGCTCCTTTCCGGGGTTTGACAGTATATAGAAGCTATGTTCTGTCTGGAAGCCAACTGGAGCCTCCATGACCCTTAAGGTACAACAGCTTGGATTATGGACTAGAATTTCACATAATTTAGCACCTAATGCCAAAATGTTTGTCACTCGATCATCAGAGCCTCCACATTAGTCCCTATCTTCATCTCTCTCAAAGTTAGAATGGAGTGACTTTCACCCAGGTCACCTTGGCTCAGTGTCTGGGAGACCTGTCTTCAGCTTCATATCGCTTTCTGTAAATAGCTCAACCCCTTAGCAGGACATTGGAGGCCTTCTTGAACCCAGCTCTGCAGTGTATCTAGCCTCACCCTTTCCTCGGGCCCTGTATTTCAGCCATGCCTGATGCCATCAGGGCCATGGACTTCAGGTTGCTTCATACCCTTGCCCCAGACACCTGGGGAATACCTTCTCATCTTTCAAAACATCATGTGTGAAGCACTTCTTGACCCCACTTCAGATGTTTTGGCTGACCCCTCCTCTGGGTGAATAGATTTCCTCAGCAACAGTGACTACTTAGCTAATTAATTAGTTAATTAAAATATAGCTGTTTCTTTCTCCAACCTGTCAGCTCCTGTGGAGGAGTAGGTCTCATTTATCTTTGTGTTACACCTAGCACAGTGCCTGAAATGTACAAAACTCAAAAATACAGAGTGGGAGAAAACTGTAAAACAAAATTCAAATTAATAAAAAAGACCAAAGTTACTGATCTGAGAGAGACTAGTGGAACCCCTGAGACTATGGCCCTTAGACACCCTTCAAACCTGGAACTGAACTCACTTCTGGAGATTGCCTTTCAGCCAAAGAGACAGGCCTAAGGAACATTTTCCTCAGATCAACCAACCATATGAGACCAAAAGGGCAGCATTTGCCTAAAAAGAGTTCAGAAAGTCAGGAAGGGACAGGAAAGATGGGCAAATGGAAGTGAGGAACCCAGAGAGGAAGTACGTAGAGTGCTGCCACATTGAGGGGATTGCAACTAATATCATGAAACAAAATGTGTATAAATTGTTGAACAGGAAACTAACTTGCTCTGTAAACTTTTACACAAACCACAATAAAAATGTTCCAAAAAAAAATAATAACTTAAAATATTTGTTGGATAATGAATGAAACAGAGAAATAGCACTACTGATAGTTTATGTTAAAAAAATATATACAACCATGACAGAGGTTTGCTTTATATAGGCACATACATATGCCAAAACTCATAGAATGGTACACTTAAAATTTGTGCAATTCACTCTGTAAAATTGTCCTGTGAAAAAAGTACTGCAAATAAACACTGAAATTTAGCTAATGATAAGTGTGATAAGTGTATTTAGTAGTGAAGTATATTGATGTCTGCAACTTACTTTGAAATGTTCCAAAAATACAGTGGACTGATGAATGAATGGAGGAGGTATAGATGGATAGCAAATACAGCAAACTGTTATAGAATCTAGATGTTGAGTTTGTGGGTGTACAATCCACAATTCTTTCAACTTTTCTGTATGTTTGAAATGTTCATAATAAACTGTTGAAAAGAAATCACTGAAGGATATGTATGTTACTTAAAGAGTTAAGAAACCCAGAGTTCAGTTCTGGAGCAATATTGCATCTAAAGACAGCTCAACCATTTACAGGTTAACCAACTACTTGGTTCACAGCAATTCTTTTAAAATCACCTGTCCACACTGATTCCTTAGCACCTGAAACTCCCAGTAGCCTCTTGATCTCCTGGCCCAAAAGTACTTTCTTTCACTCATGGCATCTTGTCCTGCCTTCTTGGTCCCTGTCTTATCTCTGCCATCTGTGCAAGGGGCAGCCTCACTGAGGGCTACAGACACACCCTGACACCCTGCTAAGGCAGCTTCTTAGTTCTTTGCTTTTCTCTATGCAGGTAGCTCTTATGCTTTGTCTTTTCAGAGAAGAAGGGGAAGTAGCTAAGCACCAATGTTCAAATGCTCTAATGTAAAGGTACGAAGGGGAAAACTGGGACACTCCCACATGAAAACTGTTCACTAGGGGGAATGAATTAACCCTTTCCACCAAAAGTCACAAGTGTAGAAACTCAAGACAACAAATACCTTCTTTGGAACAGAATATGGTCATTTTTATCGTCATTTCCTCTTCCTTGAATTTTATCATTGGCAGAAAATACCATTATAAAAAATAAAGAGTACCCACATCCCCACCCCTTAAAACACATGAAATACATGCATTTGTCTACGTGTGGGCAGCAATATTTTGGGGAAAAAAAATTAGGTGGCAACAGAATGCATCCTTCCCATCCGTATAAACCTTAAGTAAGCACTCTTTCAGCCTTCAGTCAGTATTTAATCAGCACACCATAAATTTTATGTGCCTGAAATGAAATGCTTCTGAGACACTAAATTCCAAGTGTTGCTGTAAACTTTGGTCATCTGAGTTTGATTTCCATATGATGGCCCCATCCACTGTGATGATGTTAGTAATGACGATTGTTGGTGTTGATCATCTGCAAAAATACACATACATAGACATACATACCACCTTAGCCTCTAACAGCTTGATGTCTTTAGGATATTGGACAGGGAGTAAGTAGCAAAGATGAATCACAATTTTTATCCATGAAAAACCTGCATAATTTACATGAATTTTGAGGTAACATCAGTGTATCAATTAGGAAGCTTTTAGCTGATAGTAACACATGAGCTTAGATTAAAAAAAAAAAATTAATTCTTGTAAATAAATGCCTAGGCTGAGGTAGGTCTAATCCAGAGATTCATGATGTCATTAGGGTTCTGCCTCCATTTTTTTTGTGTGACAGTTTTCTGTATTTTGGTTTCATCTTCATACTGATTTTCCTTATTGTAGGAAAATGGTTGGAGGAATTTCAGACTTCCTGTTTCCAGAGGAGGAGAGAAAACCCTTGGTCCAGCAATTTCAAAAGTCGTGAGATTTTCTCGATTGAGTTGTCTGAGGTCATATGGTCCACTGTGAATCAGTGTGGCCAGGTGGATGGAATGTGCTGATTGGCTTAGCCTCAGTCATGTGCTGCTCCCTGGAGTCAGAGAGTAGCGTCAGCTTTCTCAGAACCGCATGGACCCCCACATGAAAATGAAGGGTCTTAGGCATAAAGGAATAGACTCGAAGGCAGTGGGTTTTTTATGGGTTAGGCATAAAGGAGAAATGCATGCTGGGAAAGTTATCACAAATGTCCTCTACAAGTCATCAACTTCCTTTCTATGACTTCATCAAAGTCAAGTTTCTACAGTGAAAACCCAAAGATAAATAGCAGACAGACATCATTTTCCCTGGCTACACAAAAACAAACATTAAATATGCTGAAGACAGGTAAAGATAGACTGGAAATAGGCAGTGTTCTTTGATTTCTCAATTCAATGGACTAACACGTTTTTATATTTTTTGACACTGACATGCATTTATTCTATCTCAGCTGGCTCATTTGGAAATAACAGGTTCACAAGTCAATGCATGTAGAAAGGAGTACGTATGGAGACCGGGAGTGGAGGAGCAGAAAGGGAAGGGGAGAAGCATGTAATATGTGTCAAAATGTATAGGGGAAGGAAACTAACATTTATTGAGTAACTCTGGCAGCAGGCCAGCTAGGCAGTTAGAAGTATTTTTTTTTTTTTTAGTGAAGGACTGAAAATGGAACAGAAAGAAATGTGCAGCAAAAGGTAAAAACATTCAGGGAACAGAAAATCCCCTACCCAGTAGAAGATGGAGATAGGGGTTCAAAAAGAGAGAAAGGGCTTCAAAAGGATCCCAAAATTATATGGTTGGTTCAAACTCGGCCTTTAATTTTGGGCTTCCCATGCTGTAAACAGCATAAAAAGCAGAGAAATGTTGTGAAAAGATCATTGGGCTGGAAACACGCAGACTGGAGTCAATCTTGCTAGGGCCCACTGCTCTGATGTTGAAGGAGCAGCACCTCTAGACAAGTGCAGTGACTGCAGAGGTGGTTGTGACCTCCCTAGTGGGAAAGTCAATCTCAGTAGATATGTCAGGCTGGGAGGTGCTGCCACACCACCCCATGAGATTCTCTTCCCATTACTAATTCTGGGCAACTGAGAGTTGGCCTTTTAAAGAAGTTAACAGAATCTTGTAGTGCTTCAATTTATCTCGACATAAATTAAGCTAAACAGACTCTGCATTTGAGAATACTTATGGAAACCTTCTGTACCATAATGTAACAAACCTTCTGTATAACAATGTTTTGGCATGAAAAAAAAATTACTATTTGCCATTTTAAATGTCTAATTCAGTGATATTAATTACATTCACAATGTTGCACAACCATCACCACTATCTATTTCCAAAACTTTTCATCATCACAAAGAGAAACTCTACACCCATTAAGCAATAACTCCCCATTCCTTTCTCCCTCAGCCCCTGGTGACCACTAATCTACTTTTGTCTCTATGCATTTGCCTATTCTAGATAGTTCACATGTTGTAGTTAGGTGCCATCCTGACTTATAGTAACACTATGTACAACAGAATGAAACACTGCCCAGTCCTGCACTGTCCTCATAATTGTTATGCTCGAGCTGGTTGTTGCAGCCGCTGTGTCAGTCCATCTCATTGAAGGTCTTCCTCTTTTTCACTGACCCTCTACTTTAGCAAGCGTGGTGTCCTTCTCCAGGGACTGGTCCCTTCAATCAGACAATATTCCCCTGCTATTCATAAGGTTTTCACTGGCCAATTTTTTCAGAAGTGGACTACAAGGTCCTTCTTCCTAGTCTGTCTTAGTCTGGAAACTCTGCTGAAACCTGTCCACCAAGGCCGTCCCTGCTGGTATTTGAAATACTAGTGGCAAAGCTTCCGGTTTCACAGAAACACATAAGCCACCACAATACGACAAACTGACAGACACGTGGTGAGATAGTTCATATAAATGGAATCATTTGTCCTTTTGTGTGTGACATCTCACTTAGAATAATGTTTTCAAGTTTTATACATGTTGTAGCGTGTTTCAGAGCTTCATTTCTCTTTATGGTTGAATGATTGCTTCTGCATTTTAAGGCATGATAAACTGTAACAACGTTAAAATGTACGAGGAATGTTCTGGGCTGATCAATGATTACCAGTTCCACTGCCTTGGGAAGGTCCTAAAAAGGGGGTACAAAGAAGTGACCTAGCATGGGGAGGGGGGGGAGGTGGAGAATGAAAGTTTTCCCTTCCTACAGAAATATCTTAAATTTAGTGATCTGATTTTTATTCACACCCATTATATTATGAAGAAATAGTCACAATCTGACATACCCACAAATGTTCCCTTTCTGTGTAGGGGTGGAGTAATGGGATGAGGAAAAAGAATAAATTCATAGAATCTAGGAAGTAGTAGATATGATATAACATATAATATTCTACAATTTTATACAGCAGTAAGGCTACCAGGTGAATAATTCTGAGGCATAATCATATGTGACTTTAAGTTGCCATTTGGAAATGTTCTATGTGCTTAATTTTTTCAGTTAGATTGAAAGCTTGTTAAGGACAGGGATTGTGTATATGGCAGAGTAGACATTCAGAGGAATTATTTCCCTATGTTTCCCTTAGACAGGTGTTATGCCCAGTTGTGGTACAATTATTTACCTTTGTGTGTGGCCTTTCTTGCCATGAAAACCCTGGTGGCATAGTGGTTAAGTGCTACAGTGGCTAACCAAGAGGTCTTCAGTTCAAACCCCTCAGGTGCTCCTTGGAAACCATATGGGGCAGTTCTACTCTGTCCTGTAGGGTTGCTATGAGTCCAAATGTACTTGACAGCAATGGGTTTTCTAGCCATGGTCTTGTAACTCTCACCCAGGTGATTGGGAGGGACTGTGTGATAGGGTAATTTTGCCTCACCAAGGGAATTGGTCAGTTTTGCCTTACAAGAGCCAATTCTAGGACAAGGAGGAGGAGCCCACTACCATCAAGGAAGGAGAGACCCAGCAGCAGGAGATAGCATGGTGGGCTTCCCCACCCATGGAGAGAGAAAGCTGAGTGCCTTTGGGCAAAGACTGAGGGCCAGGGAGAGTTGTGCCTGTGCAAGGCTGGGAAGAGGCTGTCCTGATGGAAGAATTGTATCTTGAGTGTTCCTGAGCCTGATCTGTAACTGTTACTTCTCTAATAAACCCTGTAATTGTGAGTATGGTCTGTGAGTTCTGTGCAGCCATTGCAATGAATTATTAAACCCAGTAGGAGGGACAGTTGGTGTCAAAATTGGTAGAGATGGTGGAGAGAGGAGGCATGTCTGACCTCCACCTCATAGGGATCAGCCTTGGGCTGTTGATCTTGATTTTCCTTCCCAATTGCGAAGTTAGAGGAAATCAGACACCAACCCCATGCCATTTTTACACTCGTTGAATTTCAATTATTACATTTGTTAAATGGATTTTCAATAATGTTATCTTCCTTCTGTTAATTTCATCTCAATATTACTTTTTATTAATGTTAAGCTTTTAAATTATGACAACCACTGGTTTTTCCTCTTAGAAATACATCAATATGTTAATGTTATATATTGCATATTTATTACTGTTTGGTAGAGGAAAAACTAAAGCCAGCATAATCTTTTGTTTGTTGATAGAAAGAGCAAATTCAAAATCAAAAAGGTACAACCTTACCTAGTTAATGAATACATTAGAACTGAGGCATCTTTATAAAAATAAATCATGTAGAAAATTTTTCATAATAATCAGTTCCTTTTTTTTCCTTAGCAGCAGGCACTTTGTATGCATTATCTTTATTAAACACAACAACTCTTTACAGGACATATTATAATCCTTGTTTTAAAACATGGAAACACATTTAGGCAGATTAATGGCTTGTGTCCAAATTCAGGTCTGCTTCTAAAACTTACGCTTCTCTACACCACCTCATTTAAACCATAGGAAGTTATATGGAAGTGTTTCACATCCGCTGGCCTTAATGTAGGTCCCTGGGTGACACAAAAGGTTTGTGCTTACCTATTGACCTAAAGGTTGCTGATTGGAACCCACCCAGAAGAAAGGCTTGGTGATCTGCTTCCATAAAGATCACAGGCAAGAAAACCCTATTGAGCAGTTTTATTCTGTAACACAAGGGGTTGCTATGTATTGGAATTGACTCAATAGCAACAGATTTGGATTGGTTTTTTTTTTTTTGGCCTTAATATTCAGTCCCCTCAAATCAGGCCAGGTTTTGTGGTGGTGAGAATTATCCTCCAAATCTCAGTATCTTATAACAGCTCAGCACCATTTCTTGCTGGGAGCATTATCTCTACTTCTATCTGTATCTCTATGTCCATTGTATGCTGAGCAAATAATCTGAGAAGCCGGACTATATGAAGAAGAATGAAGCATCAGGATTGGAGGAAGACTCATAAACAACCTACGATATGCAGGTGACACAACCCTGCTTGCTGAAAGTGAAGAGGACTTAAAGCACTTACTAATGAAGATCAAAGAATACAGCCTTCAGTCTGGATTGCGTCTTAACATAAAGAAAACAAAAATCCTCACAACTGGACCAATAAGCAACATCATGATAAATGGAGAAAGGGTTGATATTGTTGAGGATTTCATTTTACTTGGATCCACAATCAACATCCATGGAAGCAGCAGTCGAGAAATCAAACGACATATTGCTTTAGAAAAATCTGTTGCAAAAGGCCTCTTTAAAGTGTTGAAAAGCAAAGATGTCACTTTAAGGATTAAGGTACCCCTGATTCAAGCCTTGGTATTTTCAGTTGTCTCCAGTGAATAAGGAAGACTGAAGAAGAATTGATGCCTTTAAATTATGGTGTTGGTGAAGAATATTGAGTATACCATGGACTGCCAGAAGAACGAAAAAACAGCCAGAATGCTCCTAGGAAGCAAGAATGGTGAAACTTCATCTCAGATACTTTGGACATGTTATCAGGATGGATCAGTCCCTGGTAAAGTCCTTGGTAAAGTTGAGGGAAAGTGAAAAAGAAGAAGACCGTGAACAAGGTGGATTGATATAGTGGCTGCAACCATGGGCTCAAGCATAACAATTATTGTGAGGATGTCGCAGGACTGGGCAGTGTTTTGTTCTGTAGTACATAGGGTCTCTATGAGTCAGAACCAACTCCATGGCACCTAACAGCAACAACATATCTCTATCTCTCTACATATCATTCCACTTCATGTTGTCCTTACTCTAGAATCCAGACCAACAGGGTAGACTTTATCTGGAGGACTACCAGTGTCCAGACAGAAGGCACAAGTGAATGTGGAGAATGCACACTGGCTCTTAAAGTTTCAACCATGAAGTGACTTATCTCAGTTCACGTTTCAATGGCTAAAGTAAGTCATCTGGGCCACACCCGACTCCAAGGTGCTAGGGAAATGCAATCCTACCACAGGCCTGGAAGCAGACCTGAAAATATTTTATACCAGTTTTAATACCTTTCCCCCTCCCCTTACCCAATTGTCTTCTGGATGAAATATACGTGCATAATCAAACCTCTTTACATGTTTTGTGACCTTGGGCAGCCCATAGAGCCATATAGCTTTAGGCAAATTACTTAAAAATTGCATACAGTAATACAACAGGGTTGCTGTGAAGAGTAAATGAGAAAATTTTCTTTTTTTATTACGGTTTTCAGTAACAGAATTGAGGACACACTGTAGGTATACCATTTTATATTCTGCTTTTAAAGTTAACATTATTTCATAAACATTTCCCCAAGGTATTATAAGCTCCTTGTAGGAATTCTTATTATATTAGAACAATATTACTGGACACATTCTAGAATAAGATATACATATCTATACAAAAGGCATTTTGCATTTGTAAGATGTTCCCAATTTCCGTGGCTCCTTATCATCCAAATAGGTACCACTTCATTAAAGGAAGACGTGGAAGACCAGGCTGAAATTGCCCCCAACCGTTCCCCCATGAGGTGAATCAAACTTCCCACTGAGGACAACAGGCTCCGGCACACACTTGTTTCTCCAAATAAAGGTTAGGGAGGACTTCTTCCCAAAGAACACAGAGTGCTCAGTGCTGTTTTGTAGGTCAAGGAGAAAGGTAGATGTAAAAAAAAAAAAAAAAAATGTACTTACCAAAGGAAATGGATACGTTTAAACTGCTGCATAGCAAATATTTGGTCACTGCTTCTTGAATATTAGTGACCCTGTAAGGAATGGAGAGAAGATAATTCACTGTCCTTAAACAAGCTTTGGTCATAAATATGAAAAAGTTCATCAACACATGTCACTTTATTGGCCATGCTCATGCCATGGGTCATGTATTTGGGGGCCTAAAAGAGATAGGTGGTTAAACAAACAAACAACACAACTCTTTTATAAATGCTATTTTTAGAAAGTATTATTTCTCTGGTCTTAATTGTCACTACCTCCTCCCCTCAACCGTTTCTATCTCAGAGAGTAGAAGGAGTGGAGGAGAATTGAAGAGCTAGAGGGGATATAGATTACCTTCCATTTATTCACTCATTGTTTTACTCACTTTCCAAGCATTTACTGACAGGTCTTATGCTGAAGCAGTTGCGGATGACTCAGCACAGTTGCTGGCCTCAGTTGCTCATGTTCTAGAGGGGAAATCATACAAGCACTTAACAATTACGCAGAGTGATTGAGTGCAACACTGGGCACTGTGAAAGCACAGAGAAGGGTCACCTTGGCCAGTTTGGCAGAGTCAGGGAAGGCTTCCAGAGAGGTGACAATTAGGCTAAGGCTTGAAGATCAAGTAGAAGTTATCATCATTCCTAATGATTGTCCTCTGGCCACTAGTCAGCATAAAGGCCCATTTTGCGGGAGGAGTTGCCACAACTGGGCTTAAGTGAGGTAAAGTAATAAGTTTAAAGTAAAGTAACTTGAACTGAAACAGAGAGGGGTGCTGGGTTGGGGGTCGGGTGATTTTAACCATCAGGCTCTATTGACACTGTGTTTAGGGCAGATGGATTCTCAAGGGCCTTCCAAAATGTTTGAGATTAAAACAAAAACCTGAATAATCAAAATTAATGTATGCTTTTTTTGTAATTTATCATTTATAGAATTTATACGTAATTACTCATTTATACGTAAACCCATGGGCGACTAGTTGATTCCGACTCATAGAGACCCTATAGGACGGAGTACAACTGTCCCACAGGATTTCAAAGGCTGTAATCTTTACAGAAGCAGACTGTCACATCTTTCTCCCACAGAGCAGCTGGTGGGTTCGAACCACTGACCTTTCGGTTAGCAGTCAAGTGCTTAACCACTGCACCACCAGGGCTCCCTGCATTTATACACAATTTATACAATTTATCATTATGTTAGAGTCCCTGGGTGGAGCAAGCTGTTTGTACTTGACTGCTAACTGAAAGATTGGTGATTGGAACCTACTTAGCTGTGCTGTGGAAAAAATGCCTGGTGGTCTGCTTCTGTAAGGATTACAGGCAAGAAAACCTTATGGAGAAATTCTGCTTTGTAATACATGGGATCAACATGACTTGGAATCAACTGGATGGCAAAGGGATTTTTTTTTTTTTTTTTGTATCATCATGTTACCCAGTCTGTTGTTCATGCTCAGCAAAGCAATGAGGCTACACTTTGTGGAGCATAGGCCCGACATAAAAAACTGGAAACAGCAATGGGCCCAGAGACCTGAGCCTAGGATTTGGGGCCAGCTTTCCACTCAGTAGCTGTGTGACATTGGACCAGTTTTCTCTTTTGACCAGCAGAGATAACTTTGTCCACCCTTCCTGCCTCATAGGGTGGTTATGAAGCAAACCAGATAATGCATGTAGATGTGCTTTGTAAGCTGCCAAACCCCATACAATCCAGAGCCATCTTGCCTGATTCTGACTCCAGCCCTGGCTCAGCAGGCAGGTAGCTCCATTCACAAATGACCTCTGATGGATGACCGGCTTCCCTGTTGACAGTTTCATCTGCCCTAATGTGGAGGCAGCAATGCAGGGGACAGTTATTCTGGGCTCATTTCTGGCCAATGAAGGAGAACAGGTTGGTGTCCTGGAATAGATACATCGGGCTTTTCAGTTCACAAAGCATTTCACGTGCATCATTTCACTTGGTTCCCCCAACAGCCCCACAAGGAAATTGAGATTTGCCCACAATCACGCATCTGTGAGCTGAGGAACCACAACTGGAACCCAGGGCTTTCTGATTCTACATCTTGTTCTTGTTCCCAAGTGATCTTGCTTCCTGGGAGTTCAGGAAAGGGAAGGAAATATCCAGATAAGGTCATAAATTGATGAAAATCATCCATCAATCTACAGATATAAGGGACTGACATTTTCTTTCGGGGGGGGCACGGCTGGGGATGGGGATGGGGAGGGAGGTTGATGTCAAATTTAAGTAAGGAAAAGCTCAGCCTTTCTTCCTTGGTGGGGAAGGGGACTGCTCTGGGGAACGAGAAGAAAGGATCTAAAGACTAGAACCTGAGAATATTACCTTCATCTGGGAGTGAACAAGGAGACACTAGCCTTTGAGGTCAGGCCTTCCAGGGTTCAAATCTTGGAGCTTTCATGGTTGTGTGCCTCTGGGAAAGTCACTTAACTTTTAGAAGCCTCAGTTAGCTCATTTGTAAAATACAAGTTAAAAATAGTACCTGGACAATGAAAAAGAAAGACAGAAAAAGAATTCGTGTGTGTGAATTGTGGCATTGGTGAAGAATATTGACTACACTGTGAACTGCCAGAAGAATGAACCCATCAGAATGCTCCTTAGAAGCAAGGATGGTAAGAATTTAGCTCACTTACTTTGGACACATCATCAGGAAAGACCAATCACTAGAAAAATACATCATGATTGGTAAAGCAGGGGGTCAGTTAAAACAAAGGAAACCCTCAATGAGATGGACTGACACAATAGACACAACTGGAGACTCAAACTCGCCAACAATCATGATGATGGTAGAGGATCCGTAAAGTTCTCTTCTGTTATACGTAAAGTTGCCATGAGCCTGAGCTGATTTGATGGCATCTCACAACAACAAATCTCATAGTGTTGTGAGAAATGAAGGACATAATACATGTCAAGCTGCTAGCGCAGTGCCTGGCACATAGTAGGTGCTCAATAAGAGAGAACTATGACTCTTTTTGGAGCCCCTGGATGGTGCAAATGGTTAAGGCACTCAGCTGTTAACTGACAGGTTGGAGGTTCTAGTCCATCCAGAGGCACCTCAGAAGAAAGATTTGGCAATCTACTTCTGAAAAATCAGCCACTGAAAACTCTATGGGGCACAGTTCTCCTCTGACACATTTGAGGTCTCCGTGTGTTGGAATTGACTCAACAGCAACTGGTACTAGTAATGACTCTTTGTATATGAGCTGAATTGAGTCCAGCAGAGACCTCGCCTAGGCCTTTGCCTAAAATAATACATGTGTTGATTTATAGATGGAGCAGCCAGACTGACAGATTAAGGTCCTGAGATACCACACATTTCTCACCTCCTGGCTTTGTCACACCTGAAAAATTTCTGGGAAACGGGCTTCATTCTTTTTCTCTGCCCCTTTATGTCCTGCCCTCTTCACACCCAGAATACCATCTGGATGCACAGTGACTTATGAGGGCATCCACAGTCAAGGCCCTCACCCTCATGGCAGGTTCACAGTGTAGGGGTAAGCACCTGGACTTGAATCCTTGCCATCTTACTTACTAGCTATGTGGCTTTAGGCAAATAATTTCACCTCTCTGTACCTCAGTTTCCTCATCTATAAAATAAGGTAATGATAACTGCCACAACATAGATATGGGCTAGTTTTAAATGAGTTAATACATTTAAAACACTTACCACGGTGCCTGATACACAGTAAACCAAACCAAACCAAACCAAACCCACTGCTGTTGATTCTCACTCTTAGTCTACTCTGTAGGACAGAGTAGAACCACCCCCCCCCCACCCATGGGCAGTTCTTTAGGGAAGCAGACTGCCACATCTTTCTTCTGCAGAGTGGCTGGTGTGTTTGAACTGCCAACATTTTGGTTACCAGCTAAGTGCTTAACTACTGCACCACCAGCACTCTTTCTGACACACATTAAATACCTAATAAATATTATCTATTATTGCCCATGGAAACCCTGGTGGTAAAGTGGTTAAGTGCTACAGCTGCTAACCAAAAGGTCGGCAGTTCAAATCCACCAGGTGCTCCTTGGAAACTCTATGGGGCAGTTCTACTCTGTCCTATAGGATCCCTATGAGTTGGAATCAACCTGATGGCAATGAGTCCAGTTTGGTTTTTTTATTATTTCCCTACAACTTGTCTGTCAATTTTTTATACTGTGGTGGCTTGTGTGTTGCTGTGATGTTGGAAACTGTGTCACCAATATTACAAATACCAGCAGGATCACCTATGGTGGACAGGTTTCAGTGAGGCAAACATCCTAAGACATTCTGGGCATAAAGTCCTAGAGATGTACTTCAGAAAATTAGCCAATGAAAATCCTATGGATCACAACAGAACATTTTCCAGTATAGTACTGGAAGATAAACCCCCTAGATTGGAAGGTGACAATGGACTCAAGCATGCCAGCAATCATGAGGATGGCAGGGAATAGGCAATGTTTTGTTTTTTTTGTACATGGGGTCATCATGAGTGGGAGCCAACTTGACAGCAACTAACAGCAACAAATGTTTACTGGCTAATCTTCCCATTCCCGATTTCTCTCCTCCACAATTTATCAAGATTGTAGTTATTGGAATAATCCCCCAATACTGGTTTATGCACAATAACCTCTTGTCTGAGACTACAGAGTGATGTCCCACTTATTGCTTTTAGGATTTGTGTTAGGCTGGGTCCTCTAGAGAAGCAAAACCAGTAAAGCATCTATCTATCAATCTATCGGACATTTATATCAGGGAAATGGCTCACATGGTCATAGATGCTGCAAAGCCCCAAGTCTGTGGGTCTGGCTGGAGGCTTCTCCTGACTCACATAGCTGCAGGGACTGCCGAACTCAAGATACAGACCATGTAGGCTGATGAATCCCAAGATCTGTAGGCAAGATGCTAGCTCAAATTCTAAGTACCGAAGGGCAGATGAACAGGAGCCAGCTGCAGAATCCAAAGTGAGCAAAAACCATTGAGACTTGCCAGAAAATCTACCTATATTGGATGCAGGGCACACCCACAAGGAAATTTTCTTTCAACTGATTGGCTACTCACAGCAGATACCATCATGGAGGTCATCACATAATATCAGATCTCTTCATGGAGGTGATTACACAATTACATGGCTGCCAACTACCTCATAACTGCCAAACCACTGAGAATCATGGCCCAGCCAAGTTGACACACAATGTTAACAATCACAGTCCACCCCTTGTCAACCTGGCACCTGTGCACATCTCCTAAACCATAAGTAATCTCAGAATAAAGAGATCACTAGGGGTAATAGTGAGTGGCACCGCTCCCATTTCTACCTGTTTATTTCTAGACCCATGAATCCTGGCTATGGGAGAAACAGCACCATATATTGGACGATGGTTTAGAGTATATACAGACTCCTGGAGAACACTGTCCCAACCCTGTGAGGTACTTACTGCCACCTAGCTGGTGTCGTAATTTTGTCTTTAGAAGGCCAGTCCATTGTTCTATCAAGCCAGCTGCTTCAGGATGATGGGAAACATGGTAAGACCAGTGAATTCCATGAGCATGGGCCCATTGCTGCACTTTATTTGCTATGAAGTGAGTCCATCCGAGGTGATGCTGTGTGGGATAACATGATGGTGGATAAGGCATTCTGTAAGTCCATGGATGGTAGTTTTGGCAGAAGCATTGCATGCCAGGAAAGCAAATCCATATCCAGAGTAAGTATCTATTCTAGTAAGAACAAAACACTGCCCTTTCCATAATGGAAATGATAAATCAACTTCCATCAGGTTGCTGGCTGATCACCTCGAGGAATGGCGCCATGTCGGAGACTCAGTGTTAGTTTCTGCTACTGGCAGATTGGGCACTCAGCCGTGGCTGTGGTCAAGTTGGCCTTGGTGAATGGAAGTCCATGTTGCTGAGCCCATGTATAACCTCCATCTCTGCCACCATGGCCACTTTGTTCATGAACCCATTGGGCAATGACGGGAATGACTGGGAAAAGAGGATGACTGGTTTCCACAAAGTGCATCATCTTATCCAGTTGATTGTTAAAATCTTCCTCTTCTGAGCTCACCCTTTGGTGAGCATTCACATGAGACACAAATATCTTCACTTCTTTGGTCCATTCAGAGAGGTCTATCCACATACCTCTTCTGCATAAATCCTTGTCTCCAATTTTCCAATCATGTTCCTTCCAAGTTCCTGACCATCCAGCCGAAGCATTGGCCACAGCCCATGAATCAGTGTACAACTGCACATCTGGCCATTTCTCCTTCCAAGCAAAGTGAACACTCAGGTGCACTGCTCAAAGTTCTGCCCACTGGGAGGATTTCCCTTCACCACTGTTCTTCAGGGAGGTCACAGAGGGGCTGCAGATCTGCCATTGCCCACTTTTGAGTGGCATCTGCATGTCGCACAGAGCCATCTGTAAACGAGGCATGAGTTTTCTCTTCTTCAGTCACCTGATCATAAGGAACTCCCCAGTTTGCCATAGGTGCAAACTGGGAAATGGATGATAATGTGATATGAATGGAGATCATGGGCATTGGGCCACTTCCTCATGCAAATTACTTGTGCCTTCAGGCCCTGCTTGAGTCCAATCTTTTGAATGCCACTTCATTTAATGATGGAGTGCTGCTGTGCACATCCGACTTTATGGCTCTTTGGGTCAGATAACACCCAGTTCATGATGGGCAGCTCAGGCCACATGGTGACTTGGTTTCCCATGGTTAAGCATTCAGTCTCTGCTAAGGACAAGTAACAAGCCAAAAGGTGTTTCTCAAAGGAGAGTAGTTATCTGGAGAGGATGGCAAGGCTTTGTTCCAAAATCCTAAGGGTATGCACTGTGGTTCACTAATAGGAGCCTGCCAAAGACTCCAAACAGCATCTGTAATTGCCACCGACACTTTAAGCAACATTGGATCAGCCATATCATATGGCCCAAGTGGCAGAGTCACTTGTATGGCAGCCTG
This sequence comes from Loxodonta africana, assembly GCF_030014295.1. NCBI lineage: Eukaryota > Metazoa > Chordata > Mammalia > Proboscidea > Elephantidae > Loxodonta > Loxodonta africana. The sequence continues at coordinate 40,620,074 of NC_087367.1, read as the reverse complement.
AACCTGTTGCAGAGCCTTCTTTCGGTCTGGACCCAACTCAAAACTGGTAGATTTCCAGTCACTTGATAAATATGCCAGGGTAACACACCCAAGTGTGGAATACTTTACCTCCAAAAGCCAAAGAGCCCCACTAAGCATCGTTGCTCCTTTTTAGTTGTGGGAAGGGCCAGATGCAGTAAATTATCCTTCACTGCAGAAGGAATATCTCAACATGCCTCACGCCATTGGACCCCCAGAAATTTCACTGAGGTGAAAGGCGCCTGAACTTTTCTGGATTTAATTTCCCACCCTTTGGCATACAAAAGTTTTTCCAATAAGCCTAGAATCATTGACACTTCCTCCTCACTAGGTCTAGTCAGCATAATGTCATCAGTATAATGCACCAGTGTGATGTCCCATGGAAGAGAAAGGTGATCAAGATCTCTGCAGACTACATCATGACATAGGGCTGAGAGTTGGTATACCTCTGAGGTAGAATACTGAAGGTATATTGCTGGCCTTGCCAGCTGAAGGCAAACTGCTCCTGGTGGTCCTTCAAAACAGGTATGGAGAAAAAGGCATAAGCTGCATGCCGGGTACCGGGAGATGTATTAAAATGCTCAAGCAATAAAACTGTATCCGGAACAGCACCTGCAATTGGAGTCACCAGCTGGTTAAGTTTTCGATAATCCACTGTCATTCTCCAAGACCTATCTGTTTTTTTGTTATAGGCCAAATAGGTGAGTTGAATGGGAATGTGTTAGAAATCACCATCCCTGCATCCTTCAAGTCCTTGATGGTGGCAATAATCTCTGCAATACCTCCAGGAATGTGGTATTGCTTTTGGTTTACTATTTTCCTTGGTAGGAGCAGTTCTAATGGCTCCTACTTGACTTTTCCTACCATAATAGCCCTTACTCCACTTGTCAGGAATCCAATGTGGGGGTTCTGCCAGTTGCTAAGTATATCTATTCCAATTATGCATTCTACCACTGGGGAAATCACAACAGGATGGCTTTGGTAGCCCACTGGACATACAGTGAGACAGACATGAGCTAAGACTCCATTAATAATTTTACCTCCATAGCCCCCCACTCTGACTGGTGGGCCATAGTGATGTTTTGGATCTCCTGTAATTAGTGTCAGTTCAGAGCCAGTATCCAGGAATCCCCCAAAAGTCTGATTATTTCCTTTTCCTTGATAAACAGTCACTCTTGTAAAAGACCATAAATCCCTTTGGGGGAGGCTAGGAGAAAGATTAACAGTATAAACTTTTCGCAGTGTAGTGGGGTCCGTCCTAATGGTGACCTGGCCTCACCTTCATTCAAGGGGTTGTGGGTCTTTAAACTTGCTGGGGACTGATTAAGGGTGTGTGACTCTCTATTCTGGCAATTCAAGTTAGTTTGCTATTCACTTGACCTAGAATTCTTCCACTTGTACCAACAACCACCAAACCCATTGCCATTGAATTGATTTTGACTTACAGTGACTCTATGGCACATAGTAGAACTGCCCCATAGGGTTTCCAAGGAGCAGCTGGTGGATTTAAATTCCTGACCTTTTGGTTAGCAGCCAAATGCTTAACCACTGTGAAACCAGGGGTCAGTTTGTACATATCAAGTAAATATGTAGTAGATTTCTGATCTATTTTACTCCTAGGGACACCATGACTTAGCAGCCAATGCCATATGTCCATATGAGTCAGACTATTATGCTTACTGCTTTGACTTCACTGTCCATTATGATAACCACATCCACCTTGTCTTTGTCAATTGAATGCCACCATTTGGCTCCTACCACAACAGGGTCCAGTCAGCCCATTGTAGTTAAGTGCCTAATTCAATTAGGGCAGTTCCCACTGTCAAATCCAACTTACATAAAATATCACAGCAGTCTTCAAGGATGCTAAAGCTCCCTTCACAAATTTGTTACTCACCAATTGTGGTAGAAGGCACATCCTCTGGGCACTCCAGGTGTGGGTCTGTGGGTCTAACTGGATAAATCCACTCTAACATACCAATTTCCCCAAGCCTTTGAATACCTTCGTCTGCAGTATACCAAGGCAGGTTTGGTATTTCAACTTGATTTAATGTTGGCCACCTTATAATCCTTGCTTCAGCAACACAACCAAATAAACTATTAGATCCTTTCATAACTTCTTGGGCTAAAACATTGAATGAAGGATCTGTGATTAGTGAGCCCATATCAATAAACTCCATAAAAGGCTGGCCCATCTTTATGTTCCTTGCACCATTATCCCACACCCTTATTAGCCATTCTTACATATATTCCCCAGGTTTCTGTTTGTACTTGTTAGAAAAGTCGATGAGCCAACATGATGTTATAGATAGAAACATCACACTGCCCCTCCACAGCAAAGACCTGGAAAACTAGTTAAAACAGAGACAAACATCAATCCTGGAACTCTAAGCATCAAATGAAGAGATAAAGAACTCACCCAAGCACTGACTGAATGGAATAAGAAACTGACAGAGAACAGAGAGCAAGGAGAGACACTTAGTGGAGGTCCCCTATCAGCTAACTCGGCTCGAATTTGCCATCTTGGACTCCTCAGCCACTGAGATTGGCAGACAGGGAGTAAAGGAAGGCAGCTTCACAGAGCTTCCAGCAGGAGACACAGCACCCAGTAACCAGTGATACATGCTTCCCCACTCCCCCACGTTCTTCCCCCTGCTTGGCCTCTGCAGCTTCCTGGCAGGCTGCAGCCAACTGACCAAGGAGGCACTGGCTCCATGCTGCTTTGATTTGCCCTACTCACACTGGCCAGCTCCTTCGGTACTATTTCTTTGATGCTGTTGTTGCTTTTTTTGGCTTCTTTTGGTTTCTTCTCTCTCTCACACCTTTTTCCTTTCTTTCTGTCAAACACCTGGCTCTGAGTGCCATCTCCACTTCTTGACAGACTGTGAAGTGCCACTTGGCTGGAAACCACTTTCCCAGGCTGCACCACCACATCGGTGGAATCCCTGGGGACATTTTTTTTTCTTTTTTTCCTTTTTGTTTTCCTTCATTTCTCGGTTTCCTATCTCTCTCTACTTTCCTTCTTTTACTGTTTCCTGAACATTTCGTGCTGTGTGCTATCTCTGCTCCTTTTAGAAAAGCTGTGCAGTGCTTAGTGGCTTGGGAGCCACTTCCCCAGTTCGAGCAGTCAAGCCAGTGACTCCCTTGGGTTTTTTTTTTTTTTCTTTTCTCAATTTCCTATCTCTCTCTACCACTTTTCCCTTCTTTTCTCCTGAACACCTGGTGCCAGGTGCCATCTCTGATCCTTCTAGATGGGCTGTGCAGTGCCACAAGGCTGGGGAGCCACTTCCCTCGTCAATGCCACCACACCAGTGGGCTTCCTTGAGGCATTTTTCTTTTATTTTTTTCCCTCAGTTTCTTGTCTTCTCTACCTCACTTCCTCCTAACCACCTGGCATCTTTTTTTTTTTTTGTCTTTATTTTCTCAGTTTCCTGTCTCTCTCTACATTTCTTCCATTCCTTTCTCCCAACCACATAACTGTGTATGGTTTTCTCTCTCCTTTTTTTTAAAAACCTAGTTTCTTATCTCTCTCTCCCTTTCTTCCACTAATCTGGCTGTATGTGCTGTATCTGTTCCTTCTTAACAGGCTGTGGCTAAATACCTGGCTAGAAAGCCACTGGCACATGGCACCCCCAGCTCTGCACCACTCCAACATTAGGCTCACTCAGCACTTTTTTTGGAGAGCTCTGTTTCTCCCTCCTCTTTCTCTTCTTTCCCACACCCACTTAGCTCAGCTCTTCACAATCTTCCCTCTACCTCGTGCGTATCTGCACTGTACGTGGAATACCGCACCCCTGAGCAGCAAAGGCAAGGTCTACCAGAACCTGCCCTGCGATGACTGCTGGCCCTGTCCTGTTGGCCCCAGTACATGCCACAAAGAACCCATCCAAGCCCCTCCCCTTCCAATGGGCTTGCCCTGCTGCACCATAGCTGAGCCACTGACCCTGCACATTGGAAAAGGTGATGAGAAGTATCATGCCCAGAGATGAGCAAACAACAAAGAACACCCAGTCTACCTGCTCAGACATAACAAAATAAAAAAATAAAGCAGGATGAAACAAACAAATCTACAATCAATAAATGAAGAAAATAACTACCAAATGTCCCAAAGACAGCAGACAATATCAAAACATATTTAAAAAAACAGAACAGGATGGTTTTAGTAGGCATCCAAAATAAAACACAAGATGACCTTCCAGTAGAAGAAAAGGCACTGGAGCTACCTGATAGGGAATTAAAATCTTCAGTGTTCGGAGCTATCCAAGACTTGAGGGAAAAAGTTGACAAAAATGAGGAAGAAATAGACAAAATCATGGAAAAGACAGACAAAACAAAGGAAGAATTCAGGCAAAGTATGAGAAGAAAATGTCAAAAAATAAATTCACAACTAGAAATCATACAAAAACAGCAATTAGAATTCCAAAAGATAACAAGATATCAGAAGTTGACAGTACTGCAGAAGGTCTGAGAAGCACATTTGAAACAATGGAATTCACGATCAGTGAAATTGAAGACAAATACACTCTGAGGGAAAATCAGAGAAAAGAACAAAGAAAAATGAAGAAACCCTGAGAATGTTGAGGGATATAATTAAGAGCAAAAATTTGTGAGGGATCAGAGTTCCAGAACAGGGGGAGAAAATGGAAAACAAAGAGAGGATCATTGAAGAATTGCTGACAGAAAACTTCCCTAATATCATGAAAAATGAAAAGCTGACCAATGAAGAAGCTCAACACACACTATATAGGATAGACCTCAAAAGAAATTCACCAAGGCATATCATAATCACACTCACTAAAACCAAAGACAAAGAAAGAATCCTGAGAGCTGCTCAAGAAAAATGAAAAGTCACATACAGAGGGGAAACAGTAAGACTAAGCTTTCATTACTTTGCAGAAACCTCCAGGCAAGAAGGCAATGGAATGACATATATAAAACCTTGAAAAAAGAAAATTGCTGAACAAGAATAATATGTCATGCAAAACTCTCGCTCAAATATGATGGTGAAATTAGGACATTTCCAGATAAACAGAAATTAAGGGAATATGTAAAAACCAAGCCAACCTTACAAGAGTTATTAAAGGGAGTCCTTCAGCTTGAAAACAAACAATATCAAATGAGGGACTGAATCTAGGATGCAAGACTGCATCAGTCAGATACCAACCTAGGTAATGAACTCTCAAGGATTAATCAAAACCAGAAGATTTACAACAAGGAACCAGAGAGGTTAATCTGTAAATGACAACAACATCAGAAAAATAAAAGAGAGAATTAATGATTTAGGTATAGAACTTTCAGATAGAGAGGAAGGCAAGAAAATAGCAAGTAATAATAAACTGTTTTGAACTTAGGAAGATAAGGGTAAATTTCAAGGTAACCACAAAGAGAGTTAAACCTACTCATCAAAATAAAAAAGAAAAACATGAAGTCTAAATAAACAAAAATTTACAAACACAAACGAAATGGAAAAAAATCCACAAACAGAAGGAATTCAGCACAGGAAATAAAGAATAAAGAAAACATCAATCACACAAAAAAGCACTCCAAAATGACAGCAATAAACTCACACCTATCAATAATCGTACTGAACATAAATGGCTCAAAGGCATCCATGAAAGAACAGAGTGACAGAATGAATTAAAAAAAGATCCATCAATATGCTGTCTACAAGAGACACACCTTACAAAGACGTAAATTTATTAAAAATCAAAGGATGAAAAATATATATCAAGCAAACAGCTACCAAAAAAGAGCAGGGATGGCAATATTAATCTCAGATAAAATAGACTTTAAAACAAAATCCGCCTTAAAAGACAAACAAAAACATTATATAATGATTAAAGGGATGATCCATCATGAAGATATAACCATAACAAATATCTATGCATCTGATGACAGGACTCCAAAATATGTAAAACAAACTCTGTTAGCACTGAAAAGAGAATTTGACAGCTCCACAATAATAGTAGGAGACTTTAGCACATCACTGTTGGTAAAGGAATGAACCTCTAGAAAGAATGTCAACAAAGATACAGAAGATTTAAGGCCAAAAGGAACCAACTTGAACTCCGAGACATATATAGAACACTCTATGCAACAGCTACAAAGCACACATTCTTTTCCAATACACATGGAACACATTCTCCAGAATAGACCACATCTTAGGCCACAAATCAACCCTTAACAAAACCCAAAATGCTGAGATAGTACAAAGTATCTTCTCTGATCACAATGCCATTAAAGTAGAAATTAACAACAGGAAGAGCAAGGAAAAAAATTAATTACATGGAAACGGAATAACATCCTGCTTAAAAACCACTGGGTAATAGAAGAAATCAAAGACGGAATCAAACAAGAATGAAAACATTATACGAAAACCTTTGGGACACAGAAAAGGCAGTGCTCAGAGGTCAATTACAGCAATAGATGCACATATCAAAAAAGAAAATAGGGACAAAATCAAAACATTAGCTACACATTGAACAAAGAGAATGAGAACAGCAAAAGTAGCCCACAGGCAACAGAAGAAAGGAAATAATAAAGATTAGAACAGAAATAAATGAAATAGAGAATACAAGCACAATAGAAAGTATCAGCAAAACCAAAAGTTGAACGAAACATTACTAACAATGCACAAACACCAGAAGAGAAACTAGATGACTGGGAGCTCCTAAAAATCAAACACCTATACTCATCCAAAGACTTCACCAGAAGAATAAAAAGATTACCTACAGAGTGGGAAAAAGTTTTTAGCTATGGCTTTTCTAATCAGCACCTGATCTCTAAAATCTACATGATGCTGCAAAATCTCAACTACAAAAAGAAAAATAACCTAATTTAAAAAATGGACAAAGGATACAAACAGACACTTCATGAAAGAAGACATTCAGATAGCTAACAGATACATGAGGAAATGCTCACCATCATTAGCCATTAGAGAAATGCAAATCAAAACTACAATGAAAAATTCCATCTCACTCCAACAAGGCTGGCATTAATCCAAAAAACACAAAATAATTAATGTTGGACAGGTTGTGGAGAGACTGGAACACATATACATTGCTGGTGGGAATGTAAAATGGTACAAGCACTTTGGAAATCATTTTGGCACTTTCTTAAAAAGCTAGAAACAGAACTACCGCAGGATCCAGCAATATATCCTAGAGAAATAAGAGCCTTTACACGAACAGATATATGCACACCCATGTTCATCGCAGCACTATTTACATTAGCAAAAAAGATGGAAGCAACCAAGGTGCCCATCAATGGATGAATGGATAAATAAATTATGGTATATTCACACAATGGAATACTACGCATCGGTAAAGAACAGTGATGAATCTGTGAAACATTTCATAATATGGAGGAATCTGGAAGGCATTATGCTGAGTGAAATTGGTCAGTTGCAAAAGGACAAATATTGTATAAGACCACTATTATAAGAACTCAAGAAATAGTTTAAACAGAGAAGAAAATATTCCTTGATGATTATGAGATGGAGGAGGGAGGAAGGGACAGAGAGAGGTATTCACTAATTAGATAGTACATAAGAACTACTTCAGGTGAAGGGAAAGACAACACACAATACAGGAGAGATCAGCACAACTGGACTAAACCAAAAGCATAGAAGTTTCCTGAATAAACTGAATGCTTCAAAGTCCAGCATAGCAGGGGTGGGGGCTTGGGGACCATGTTTTCAGGGGACATCTAAGTCAATTGCCATAATAAAATCTATTAAGAAAACATTCTGCATCCCACTTTGGAGAGTGGTGTCTGGGGTCTGAAACACTAGCAAGTGGCCATCTAAGATGAATCAATTGGTCTCAGCCCACCTGGATCAAAGGAGAATGAAGAACACCAAGGACACAAGGTAATTACGAGCCCACAAGACTGAAAGGGCCACATAAATCAGAGACTACCTCAGCCTGAGACCAGAAGAACTAGATGGTGCCCGGCTACAATCAATGACTGCCCTGACAGGGAACAGAGCAGAGAATCCTGAGGGAGCAGAAGAGCAGTGGGATGCAGACCTCAAATTCTCATAAAAAGACCAGACTTAATGGTCTGACTGAGACTGGAAGGACCCCGGTGGTCATGGCCCCCAGACCTTCTGTTAGTTCAAGACAGGAACCATTCCCAAAGCCAGCTCTTCAGACAGGGATTAGACTGGACAATGGGATAGAAAAAGATGCTGGTGAAGAATGAGCTTCCTGGATCAAGAAGACACTTGAGACTATGTTGGCATCTCCTATCTGGAGGAGAGATGAGAAGACAGAGGGGGTCAGAAGCTGGTGGAATGAACATGAAAAGAGACAGTGGAGGGAAGGAGCGGGCTGTCTCGTTAGGGGGAGAGCAATTAGAAGTATATAGCAAGGTGTATATAAATTTTTGTAGGAGAAACTGACTTGATTTTGAAACTTTCACTTAAAGCACAATAAAAATTAAAAAATATATAGAATGATGAAAAGGAAATCAGGAAAACAATACCATTTATAATAGCACATAAGAACATAAAATACTTAGAAATAAATCTAACCAGGGACGTAAAATACCTATATAAAGAAAACTACAAAACACTACTGCAAGAAACGAAGAGGTTTACATAAATGGAGAAATATACCATGCTCATGGTTAGGTAGACCTAACATTGTGAAAATGTCAATTCTACCCTTAAGTAATCTGCAAATCCAATGAAATCCCCATCCAAATACTAATAGCATTCTTTAAAGAGATGGAAAAACTTACCATTAACTTTATATGGAAAGGGAAGAGGGTCCGGAAATGTAAAGCATTATTGAAGAAGAAGAATAAAGTAAGAGGATGCGGACTACCTGACTTTGGACCCTACTGTACAGCTATGGTAGTCAGATCAGCTTGGTAGTGGTACAATGACAGATACATTGACCAATGGAACAGAATTGAGAACCCAGATGTATATCCATCCACCTAAGGTCACCTGATCTTCGACATGGGCCCAAAGTCCATCAAATATTAAAAAGAGAGTCTTTTTAACAAACAGTCCTGACAAAACTGGGTGTCCATCTGCAAAAAATGAAACAAGACCCATACCTCACACCATACACAAAAACTAATTCAATATGATACAAAGACCTAAATATAAAGCCAAAAACTGTAAAGATCACAGAAGGAAAAACAGGATCAATGTTACAGGCCCTAATACATGACATTAACAAGATACGAACCGTAACTAATAACACACAAACTCCAGAACCTAAGCTAAATAAATGGAATCTTCTAAAAATTAAACACTTATGCACATCGAAAGACTTCACCAAGACATTGAAGGAGAACCTACAGACTTGGAAAAAATTTTGGATATTACAAAGTGACAAAGGTATAATCTCTAAAATCTACATGAAAATCTGATGGCTCTGCAAAAAAACAAAGGCAAATAATCCAATTAAAAAATGGGCAAAGGAAATGAACAGAAACTTCACCAAAGAAGACATTCAAGCAACTGAGAGACATGTGGAAACCCTGGTGGCATAGTGGTTAAATGCTATTCCTGCTAACCAAATGGTTGGCAGTTCAAATCCACCAGGAACTCCTTGGGAACTCTATAGAGCAGTTCTACTCTGTCCTATAGGGTCACTACAAGTTGGAATCTACTTGATGGCAACGGGGATTTTTTTTTTTAACAGACACATGAGGAAATGTTCATGATCACTAGCCATTAGACTAGAAATGCAAATCAAAACCACAATGAGATATCATCTCACCCTGGCTTGACTGGCATGAATCCAAAAAATAGAAAATAACAAATGTTGGAGAGGCTGTGAGGAGATTGGAACTCTTATGCACTGCTGGTGGGAATGCAAAATGGTACAACCATTCTGGAAAATGATATGGCACTTCCTTAGAAAGCTAGAAATAGAAATATCATAAGATCCAGAAATCTCACTCCTTGGAATATACCCTAGAGAAATAAGAGCCGCCACACAAATAGTCACATGCAAACTCATGTTCATTTGCAGCATTGTTCACAATAGCAAAAAGTTGGAAACAACCTGGGTACCAATCAACAGATGAATGGATAAACAAACTATGGTACATACACACAATGGAGTAGTATGCAACCATAAATAACAATAACAAACCTTTTAAGCATCTCACAACATGGTTGAATCTGGAGGGCACTACGCTGAGTGAAATAAGTCAATCACAAAAGGACAAATATATGAGACCACCACTATAAAAACTCATGAAAAGTCTTACACACAAAAAGAAACAAGCTTTGATGGTTATGAGGGAGGGGAGGGGTGGCGATGGAAAAACATTAAATAGACAATAGATAAGTGATAACTTTGGTGAAGAATAATACAGTACAGAATACTGGGGAAGCCAGCACAATTTGTCCAAGGCAAGGTTATGGAAAATCCATAGACACATCCAAACTCCCTGAGAGACTGAATTACTGGGCTGAGGGCTTTGAGGACCATGGTCTTGGGGAACATCTAGCTCAGTTAGCATAACATAGTTTATAAAGAAAATGTTCTGCATTCTACTTTGGTGAGTAGCATCTGGGATCTTAAAAGCCTGTAAGAGGGCATCTAAGATACTTCACTGGTCCCACCCCATCTGGAGCAAGGGAGAATGAAGAAAACCAAAGGCACAAGGGAAAGATTAATCCACAGGACTAATGGACCACAACTACCGCAGCTTCCACCAGACTGAGTCCAGCACAGGTAGATGGCTATTACCACTGACTGCTGTGACAGGGATCACAATACAGGGTTCCAAACAGAGCTGGAGAAAATGTGGAACAAAATTCTAACTCACAAAAAAAGACCAGACTTACTGGCCTGACAGAGGCTGGAGAAACCCTGAGAGTACGGTCCTGGGACACCGTTTTAGCTCAGTAATGAAGTCACTCCCGAGGTTCACCCTTCACCCAAAGATTAGACTGGCACATAAAATAGGAAGAGAATAAAGGGGCACACCAGCCCAGGGGCGAGGACTAGAAAGCAAGAGAGGACAGGAAAGCTGGTGATTGGGAACACAATGTCAAGAAGGGAGAGTCTTGACATGTGGTGGGGTTGGTGGCCAATGTCACAAAACAGTATGTATACTAATTGTTTAATGAGAAGCTAGTTTGTTCTGTAAACCTTCATCTAAAGTACAATTAAAAACAAAAGAAAAGGATGTACAATAGCATACAAGGTGAAAGGTAATTATTCAAGTAGTTCAGGGTATAATTGTATTTTTTGCCTAACTCCCTAGGTGAGTAGTTGAGAACAACCAATTTAATTGATCTAGCTCTAAGTGTTCTTTAATCAACACTAGCAGCCCTGTCTTGTTGCTGAGACAATGGGATTATTTTTTTCTGATGTATGAATCTGACTCACTTTACTAAGTAACCACAAAAATTTTACTCTACTCAACTTTCAGTCACTTATTTTCCCATGTGAGAAAAATTATGAAGACAAATTAAAAGGTCCTTTTATTCATCACCCTGTTAGCCTTTCTATACTGAGAGTAATACAATGGGAAAATGAGTATCAAGAAGTAAAATAATCATTTTTACTTGAAAATAAAAGTCAAGCTGTTCTTTTGAAGTGTAGCGCACCTCTTCTTGGGTCACACTTTGTACTTCCCCTTTTGGGGCTTGCTGGGACTGAAGTCCAGTTATTGGTCTAGAAGCCAAAATGGGTGGTGAGGTTGTGTTTTAATAACATTCAGCATTGTCTTGGAAGGCATATGTCTTAGGTGATGCCACAGGCAATGACTCAAAGTATCTTCAGACACAGCTGGGTTACTCTCATCAAATGGGGGTGGAAGGGCTAATGGTTTTCCTGGAGAGGGTGGCAGTCATGGATTGAATTATGTCCTCCCACCAAATGTGTGTATCAGTTCGGCTGGGCCATGATTCCCAGTATTGTGAGGTTGTCCTCCATTTTCCAAAAGTAATTTTGTGTTAAAAATGATTAGAGTGGGATTGTAACACCCTTACTAAGGCCACATTCCTGATCCAATGTAAAGGGAATTTCCCTGGGGTGTGGCCTGCACCATTTTTTTTTTTTTTTTTTAATATTTTATGTTTTTATCCTGCTTTTATCAAAGAACAGTATATTGGAACTATTTAAACTTTAAGCAAATATAAAAGGGTGCAGTTTAAATGCAAATAATCATTTTGGCAGAACTGAAATCTTCTGTCACTCTGAAGTCTAATCAATATTTTCCTGCAACATCCCTATATACGTATTTTTTTTATTGAGTTTTAAGTGAAAATTTAAAAATCAAGTCAGTCTCTCATATAAGAATTTATATACACCTTGCTATATACTCCTGGTTGCTCTCCGCCTAATGAGACAGGACACTCCTCCTCTCCACCTTGTATTCCTTGTGCCCATTTAGCCAGCTTGTGTCCCCCTCTGCCTTCTCATCTCCCCTCCAGATAGGAGCTGCCCACATAGTCTCATGTGTCCACTTGAGCCAAGAAGCTCACTCCTCACCACTATCATTTTCTATCTTATACTCCAGTCCAATCCCTGTCTGAAGAGTTGGCTTTGGGAATGGTTCCTGTCTTGGGTTAACAGAAGATCTGGGGATCATGACCTCCAGGGTTCTTCTAGCCTCCGTCAGGCCATTAAGTCTGGTCTTTTTATGAGAATTTGAGGTCTGCATCCCACTGCTCTCCTGCTCCCTCAGGATTCTCTGTTGTGTTCCCTATCAGGGCAGTCATCAGTTATAGCCAGGCACCACCTAGTTTTTCTGGTCTTGGGCTGATGAGGTCTCTGATTTATGTGGCCCTTTCTATCTCTTGGGCTCATAACTACCTTGTATCTTTGGTGTTCTTCATTCTCCTTTGCCCCAGGTGGGTTAAGACCAATTGATGCATCTTAGATGGCCACTTGCTAGTGTTTAAGACCCCAGATGTCACTCTCCAAAGTGGGATGCAGAATGTTTTCTTAATAGATTTTATTATGCTAATTGACCTAGATGTCCCCTGAAACCATGGTCCCCAAGCCCCCACCCCTGGTACTCTAGCCTTGAAAGCATTTGGTTTATTCAGGAAACTTATTTTGCTTTTGGTTTAGTCCAGTTCTCCACAATGTTTTATCTTACAAGAGGTAAAAGGGAAGCAAGCAAAGGGTTGGGGACCTCATACCACCAACAAAGCAGTGCCAGGAACAGAGCACATCCTTTGGACCCTGGGTCCTTGTGCAGAGAAGCTCCTAGTCTGGTGAAAGATTAATGAGAAGGCTGACAGAGAGAGAAAGACTTCCCCTGGAGCTGATGCCCCAAATTTGGACTTTTAGCCTACTAGACTGTGAGAGAATAAATTTCTCTTTGTTAAAGCCATCCACTTGTGGATTTCTGTTATAGCAATACTAGATGACTAAGACAGTGCCTTAGCAGACAAAGATGGAGTGATCTCTTCAGATGGGAGTGAGGTGACTGGTTCTATTGGGAAGAGTGATTCAATAGAATTTAGGGGCTCAGTGTCCCCAGATTCCTGATTATCTGCCCATATGTCCCCATCCCAAGTTTTGGGATCCCATTTCTTCCCAATCAATGCTCTCATTTTAACTTCAGACACCACTGGAGGTTGAGAAGCCTGTTGGCAATGTAACTCAGCCATTCCTCTTGAGTTTCATTTTTGGCAATATCAGCCCTGTTACTATAAGAAATAAAGCTTTCTTTCAAGGCACAAGTGGAAACTTTGAGGTCATTTATGTGGTCTTGAGCTTTGACTCTGAGGTCCTGATCTCATCTGTTTCTTTCACCACTTTGTGTAGCCAAAGTAGGACCTACTAACAAGCTTTCTTATACTTCTCATTCTGATAAAATTGTAGAGAAGTATCAAACATGCCATCACATAGAGCCTCACCTCTCACCAATATCTGATCTACTGGTGGTGATACTTTGGATATTTCTATTACCACCTCACACCATGGATTAGCAGTGCCCTCTTTGCTATTGGAAGCAGAATCATCAACATCTTTAAGACTAACCAGACTTGTGAATCAATTAAGAAAACTTACCCTTACAATTTTGTTTCTCTAGAACCGCTGTCGGTACCAAATGTCTTAGGCTGGGATCTCTAGAGAAGCAAAACCAGTGAAACATGTGTGCATATATATGTATATATGTATACACACACACATATAAATATATAGAGGGAGAGATTTATGTCAAGGAAATGGTTCATGTGGTTGTAGAGGCTGGAAGGTTTGTGAGTCAGGGCGGAGGCTTCTTCCAACTGATGTAGCTGCAGGGGCTGGTGAACTCAAGATCCAGATCATGGAGGGTGACAAATCACAAGACTGGCCGGCAAACTGCTAGCTGAAGTCCCAAGTACCAGAGGTCAGATGAACAGGAGACAGCTTCAGAATCCCGAGTGAGCAAAAGCCCTTGAGCCTTGCCAGAAAATCCACTATATTGGATGTAGTCCCAGCCCCAAAGAAACTCCCTTTCAACTGATTGGCTACTCACAGTAGGTCCTACTGTGGAGGCGATCACACTGATATTATGTGATCTCATCACACCATTATATGACTGCCAAACTACATGATAACTGTCCAACCACTGAGAATCATGGCCTGGTCAAGTTGACACACAACCTTGTATGATCATAGGTGTGATGTCTGCACACACCTGGCAGGCAAAGACTCCTACTACCGTCCCATTCCACCATCTCTCTTCAGTCATCCTCTACCACCTGGATGTCCTGCCTTTTCCCCTTAGGATCTCTCCTGTGTCACTGAACTAAAATATGAGTATCCCCAGAACTTCATATTTGGCTCACTTTTCTTCCTCCTTCTCTCATTCCTGGCAGGTGACATCAGCCAAGCCCAGGGCTTTAATAGTTTTCCCTTCCTATTGACTTAGTGCAAAGCCCTCTTTGTTTCTCTGGTTTGTTTTTGTGATCTATACCATTAGTGATTTATTCCTTCGAGTTTAACATTGTTCTTTATCTAGGATCTTCTTTTAAAATAAAAAAATCATGGAAGCCATAACTGATTAAGTCATAACGTACTCTGGGAGGTAGGACTTGAGATGTTAACATCGCATTTATAAACTATCCAATTCTTGGGCACTAGGTATTCTCTGGGGAAAAGGCAGTAAAGTGTGCAGTGGGAGGAGAAAACATAGGAAAAAGGAAAATATGCACATATTAGCCCATTTTGCTTAGGAATGGTCTGAGCTAGGCATAGATAGGGAATGGATAGAGAGGAAAACTCAAGGATCTATTGTCTATAGGGAATGAAAGTGAAATGGTTGTTATGCCTGTTAGATTGAAAAAGATGCTTCAGGGACTCACAGAACGTCAGATTCAAAACAAGGGCAATACCTGGACAGATGAAGACTTAGAAGTCTCAAAGGAGAGTTCTTCTCTGAAAAATTTCTGAGCCTAAGAAAAAATCCTACAGACTCATTTCTAGGAATTTGTCCTAAGGAAATAATCAGAAATGTGGTCAAAGATTTATATACAAGAGTATTCATCATAGTATTATACATAATAGTAAAAATAACTGAAATGTCCTTAATATTGAATATCCTTACATTGAAATACTCTGCATTCATTAAAATCATATTTTTAAAGGATATTTAATGACATGAGTAAATACTAATGGCATAATGTGAACTAAAAAATTAGGTATAGTATTTGCTTGTTGGTGAATAATATTGAATATACCACGGACTGCCAAAAGAATGAACAAATCTGTTTTGGAAGAAGTACAACTAGAACGCTCCTTGGAAGCAAGGATGGCAAGACTTTGTCTTACCTACTTTGGACATGTTGTCAGGTGGGATCAGTCCCTGGAGAAGGACATCGTGATTGGTAAGGTACAGGGTCATCAGAAAAGAGGAACACCCTCAATGAGATGGATTGACACAGTGGCTGCAACAATGGGCTCAACCGTAACAACGATTGTGAGGATGGTGCAGGATTGGGCAGTTTTTTGTTCTGTGGTACACAGGGTTGTTGAGTAAAAACCAACTCGATGGCACCTAACAACAACAACATTTACTAGTAAGTATAGCATTAGGTGATTATGGGTGCCTGTAACTTCCACCCAACTTTTCAGTGAAAAACATTTTTATCTTTATGATTGAAACAAAACAAAAATCTAAAAAATGTATGTGGAATTATCTCTGCCAACTGTGTAATATAAGTTACGGTTTTATTTATTTCGTGTTTAAAACAGAAAACATTTCATCAAGATACAACATAAATGAGGTGGGGCCAAGATGGCAGAGTAGTCAGGCACTTCCAGTAATCCCTCTTACAACAACGAACCGAAAAAACAAATGAAATGATTATATTTATGAAAAGCTAGGAGCCCTGAACATCAAAGGCAAAGTGAGGAAACAGAGCAGCAAGGGGAGGGAGAGACGATTCAGAAGCAGAGAGGAGATGCCAGACCTGATATACGGGGAACCCTCAGGCACCATTCCCTGGGGCGACCATAGCAGAGCTGGTGGTAGCATTCTGGATGCAGTTTCTTCAGAGAGACAGCCAGCCATACAGCCTACTCACATCTCCAGAACCAGAGAAGAAAGGTGCTCTTGGCAAAAGCTAAGAACTTGTGTATATTTTACTACACTCCTGGCCCCCAAGCAAGCTTCCTTGGCTGTCGATTTCCCTGGGCTTGAGATAGGCACTGCTGAGTGCTCTGAGCCATTCTCCTGGCCTTGGAGAAGGACTAAATTCACAACTGGA
Source organism: Loxodonta africana (assembly GCF_030014295.1). Taxonomy (NCBI): domain Eukaryota; kingdom Metazoa; phylum Chordata; class Mammalia; order Proboscidea; family Elephantidae; genus Loxodonta; species Loxodonta africana. The sequence goes on along the minus strand of NC_087367.1, from coordinate 40,603,366 downwards.
GGAAAAGATAATCTGCCAGCTCCACTAAGCTGGGGAGCTCAGGGGAGAAGTGGCTCCTGTCCAGGAATAAATGGTCCATGGACTTTGAATACCTTCCCCCCCGCCCCTGAATGGGCCTGTGTAGGCCTATTTCACAGAATAGACCCTTGTTGGGAGACTGCAACCGTCTCAGCTGTGTGGTGAAAAGGTGGATGTTTGATGTTTGACACCGCTTTGCCTATTAAACAGGGACCTCACCTACCCACATCGGGGGCCTAAGGGCTGGTGTCTCCACCCATGTCACTTAGCTACCCGCTACTAGGTTCCAAGGATAAGTGGTACCTCCCAGTCCTTACACCCAAAAGCAATGGGTGCCATGGTTCGTCTGCGGAACCCACCCACCTGTACACTCTAGGGAAAAGTGACATCCTTTCCTCACAGATGGTTGTCAGCCCCCTGCCTTATCAGACTGTGACCCCCTGCTGCAACCAGATACTTGAACCTACACCAAACATCCCTGCCCCTCTAAGACTGTAGGACAGAGCCTGTACCACACATTTGATGACCAACTACCTGGACACCTGAGCTGAATCCACACAAGAAAAGTGAATGGACTCCTAGGCTCATACACTTGATAACAGCTCTAGCCATCTGGTGACAGGACATTAGAGCTTCAAAGGTGAAAATAATTAAGCTAGCTTTCTCAAGCAGCCTATTTGGGCATATCAAACAAAACAAAGCAAGAAGGTAGGACACGGTAAGCAAACATAAAATGAACTAATACAATAACTTATAGATGGCTGGGAGACAACATTCAATATCAATTGACAAAGAAGCAGACCATGATTACTTCAACAAGCTCTCAAAACAAAGAATCGAGGTACCTTCTGGATGAAGGTGCCTTTCTGGAATTACTAGAGGTAGAATACAGAAGATTAATACCCAGAACTCTTTAAGACATCAGGAACGAGATCAGGAAAGAGATCAGACAAAACACAGAGCAAGTCAAGGAACACACAAAGCAGCTGAAGAAATTAAAAAAGTTATTCAAGAACATAATGAAAAATTTAATAAGCTGCAAGAATTCATAGAGAGAAAGAAATCAGAAATTCAAAAGATTAACCATAAAATTTCAGAATTACACAACTCAACAGAAAGTCAGAGGAGCAGAATTGAGGAAATAGAAGGCAGAATTAGTGAGACAGAAGATAAAGCACTTGGCACCAATATATTCAAAGAAAAATCAGACAAAAGAATTAAAAAAATGAAGAAACCCTAAGAATCATGTAGGACTCTATGAAGAGAAATAACCAATGAATGACTGGAGTACCAGAAAGTGGGGGATAAGAGAAAATACAAAGAGAATTGTTGAAGATTTGTTGGCAGATAACTTCCCTGATATCGTGAAAGATGAGCAGATATCTATCCAAGATGCTCATCGAACTCCACATAAGATAGATTTTAAAAGAAAGTCACCAAGGCATATTATAATCAAACTTGCCAAAACAAAAGAAAGAGAATTTTAAGAGCAGCTAGGGACAAACAAAAAGTCACCTACAAAAGAACAGTCGATAAGTTCAGGCTACTTGACAGAAACCATGCAGGCAAGAAGGCAACGGGATGACTTATATAAAGCATTGAAGGAAAAAAAATTGCCAACCAAGAATCGTATATCTAGCAAAACTGTCTCTCAAATGTGAGGGCAAAATAAGGACTTTTCCAGATAAGCAGAAGTTTAGGGAATTTGTAAAAACCAAACCGAAACTACAAGATATACTAAAGGGAGTTCTCTGGTTAGAAAATCAATGATATCAGAGATCAACCCAAGACTAGAACACAGGACAGAGCAACCAGACGTCAACCCAGATTAGGAAATCACAAAAATAAATCAAGATAAAAAAACGCTCAAAACAGGGAAACAGCGATGCCCTTATGTAAAAGAAGACAACATTAAAGCAATAAAGAGGGGCTTAGAAATGTAGTCACAGATCTTTCATATGGAGAGGAAGACAAGGCAATATAAAGAAATAAAAGTTAGGTTTAAACATAGAAAAATAGGTGTAAATGTTAAGGTAACCACAAAGGAGACTAATAATCCTACACGTAAAATAAAATACAAGAAAAAAATAAAGACTCAGCAGAAACAAAATCCACAACAATGGATAACAGGAGAAGACAATATATAAAGATGAACTACTCAGCACAAAAAATTAAGTGGGAAAAAGAAACTTCAACAACATACAAAAAAAGGCAGCAAAATGGCAGCACTAAACTCACGCCTATCCGTAATTACGCTGAATGTAAATGGGCTAAATGCACCAATAAAGAGGCACAGAGTGGCAGAATGGATTAAAAAACATGACCCGTCTATATACTGCCTACAAAAGACATACATTAGACTTAGAGACACAAACAAACTAAAACTCAAAGGATAGAAAAAATATATTAAGCAAACAACAATAGAAAAAAAACACAGGAGTGGTAATATTAATTTCTGATAAAATAGACTTTAAAATTAAATCCACCACAAAGGATAAGGAAGGAAACTATATAATAATTAAAGGGACAATATACCAGGAGGCTATAACCATATTAAATATTTATGTACCCAATGACAGGGGTGCAATATACATAAAACAGATTCTCATAGCAATGAAAAATAAGATAGGAAGCTCTACAATTATATAAAGAAACTTGAACACACCACTTTTGGTGAAGGATACGATCCAGAAAGAAGCTCAATAAAGACACGGAAGATCTAAATGCCACCATCAACCAACTTGACCTCATGGACATATACAGAACACTTCACCCAATACTAGCCAAATATACTTTCTTTTCTACGTACATGGGACAGTCTCTAGAATAGATCACATATTAGGTCACAAAGCAAGCCTTAGCAGAATCCAAAACATCAAAATATTACAAAGCATCTTCTCTGACCATAAGGCCATAAAAGTGGAAATCAATAACAGAAAAATCAGGAAAAAGAAATCAAGCAGTTGGAGACTGAACAATACCCTGTTCAAAAAAGATTGCATTATAGAAGACACAAAGGATGGAATAAAGAAATTCAGAGAATCCAATGAGAATGAACACTTTCTATCAAAACCTTCAGGACACAGCAAAAGCGGTGCTCAGAGGCCAATTTATATCAATAAATGTACACATCCAAAAAGAAGAAAGGACCAAAATCAAGGAATTATCCCTATAACTTGAACAAATAGAGAGCAATAAAAGAGACCCTCAAGCACCAAATAAAGCAAATAATAAAAATTAGAGCAGAATTAAATGAAACAGAAAGAGAAAAACAATTGAAAGAGTTAACAAGACCAAAAGCTGGTTCTCTGAAAAAACTAACAAAATTGATAAGCCATTGGCCAAACTAACAAAAGAAATACAGGAGAGGAAGAAAATAACCCAAATAAGAAATAAGATGGGTGATATTATAACAGACCCAACTGAAATTAAAAGAATCATATCAGATTACTATGAAAAATTGTAGTCTAACAAATTTGAAAACCTAGAAGAAATGTATGAATTCCTAGAAACACACTACCTACCTAAAGGACACAAACAGAGGTAGAACAACTAAATAAACCTGTAACAAAAGAAGAGATTGAAAAGCTAATTAAAAAATTCCCCAAAACAAGAAAAAAAGCCCTGGCCCGGGTGGCTTCAATGGAGAGTTCTACCAAACTTTCAGAGAAGAGTTAACACCACTACTGCTAAACGTATTTCAGAGCATAGAAAAGGATGAAATACTCCCAAACTTGTTCTATGAAGCAAGTATATCCCTGATACCAAAACCAGGTAAAGAAAAAAAAGGTAAAGACACCACAAAAAATGAAAATTACACAGCTACATCCCCCATGAATTTAGATCCAAAAATCCTCAACAAAATTCTAGCCAATAGAATTCAAGAACATATCAAAAAAAAAAAAAAAAAAAATTCACCATGACTAAGTGGGATTCATACCAGGTATGCAGGGATGGTTCAATATTCGAAAAACAATGAATGTAATCCATCATATAAATAAAACAAAAGACAGAAACCACATGATCTTATCAGTTGATGCAGAAAAGACATTTGACAAAGTTCAACACCCATTCATGATAAAAACTCTCAGCAAAATAGGAAAAGAAGGAAAATTCCTCAACATAATGAGGGGCATTTATACAAACTCAACAGCCAACATCATCCTAAATGGAGAGAGTCTGAAAACATTCTCCTTGAGTAGAGAAACCAGACAAGGATGCCCTTTATCACCACTCTTATTCAACATTGTGCTGGAGGTCCTAGCCAAAGCAATTAGGCTCAATAAAGAAGTATAAAGGGCCTCCAGACTGGTAAGGAAGAAGTAAAAGTATCTCTATTTGTAGATGACATGATCTTATATACAGAAAACCCTAAAGAATCCTCAAGAAAACTACTGAAACTAATAAAAGAGTTCAGCAGATTATCAGGACACAAGATAAACATACAAAAATCAGTTGGATTCCTTTACACCAACAAAAAGAACATCGAAGAGGATACCACCAAATCAATACCATTTACAGTAACCCTCAAGAAGATAAAATACCTAGGAATAAAACTTACCAGAGAAGTAAAAGATGCATACAAAGAAAGCTACAAGACACTACTGCAAGAAACCAGGAGACCTACATAAGCGGCATGAGTGGAAAAACATACCTTGCTCAGGGATAAGAAGGCTTAACAGTGTGAAAATGTCTGTTCTACCCAAAGCAATCTATAGATACAATGCAATTCTAATCCAAATTCCAATGACATTTTTTAATGAGATGGAGAAACAAATCACCAACTTCATATGGAAGGGAAAGGGGACCCGGATAAGTAAAGCATTACTGAAAAATTAGAACAAAGTGGGAGGCCTCGCACTATGTGATTTTAGAACCTATTATATCGCCACAGTAGTCAAAACAGCCTGGTACTGGTACAGCAACAGATACATAGACCAACGGAACCGAATTGAGAATCCAGACATAAGACCAACATATGAGCAGCTGATATTTGACAAAGGCCCAAAGTCAGTCAAACGGGAAAAAGACAGTCTCTTTAAAAAATGGTGATGGCATAACTGGCTATCCATCTGCAAAAAAATGAAACAAGACCCATATGTCACACCATGCACAAAAACTAACTCAAAATGGATCAAAGGCCTAAATATAAAATCTAGGATGATAAAGATCATGGAAGAAAAAATAGGGACTATGCTAGCAGCACTAAACACGGCATAAGCCAAAACCCAAACCCACCGCCGTCGAGACGATTCCGACTTGCAATGATCCTATAGGACAGAGTAGAACTGCCCCATAGAGTTTCCAAGGAGTGCATGTCGGATTCGAACTGCTGACCTCTTGGTTAACAGCCATACCATTTAACTACTACGCCACCTGGGTTTCTGATACGTGGCATAAACAGTATACAAAACATTACTAACAATGAAGAATAGAAACTAGATAACTGGGAGTTCCTAAAAATCAAACACCTATGCTCATCCAAAGACTTTACCAAAAGAGTAAAAAGATTACCTACAGACTGGGAAAAGGTTTTTAGCTAGGACATTTCCAACCAGCATCTGATCTCTAAAATCTACAAGATACTGCAAAAACTCAACAACAAAAAGACAAATAAACCAATTAAAAAATGGGCAAAGGATACGAACTGGCACTTCACTGACATTCAGGTAGCAAACAGATACATGAGGAAATGCTCACCATCATTAGCCATCAGAGAAATGCAAATCAAAATTACAATGAGGTTCCATCTCATTCCAACAAAGCTGGCATTAATCCAAAAAACATGAAATAATAAATGTTGGAGAGATTGTGGAAAGACTGGAATGCTTATACACTGCTGGTGGGAATGTCAAACGGTGCAACCACTTTGGAAATTGATTTGGCGCTTCCTTAAAAAACTACAAACTGAACTACCATATGATCCAGCAATCCAACTCCTTGGAATGTATCCTAGAGAAATAAGAGCCTTTACAGGGAAAGATAAATGCACACCCGTGTTCATTGTAGCACTGTTTAGAATAACAAAAAGATAGAAGCAACCAAGGTGCCCATCAATGGATGAGTGGATAAATAAATTATGGTATATTCATAATGGAATACATTGTGAAAATGTCAATACTACCCAAAGCAACCTGTGGATATAGCGCAATCCCTATCCAAATCCAACAATGTTCTTTAACAATATGGAAAAATTAATCACCTACTTTTTCATGGAAAGCAAAGAGTTCTCAGACAAGTAAACAATTACTGAAGAAGAACAAAGTAGGAGGCCTTACACTTCCCAATCTCAGAACCTACTATCCAGCCGTAGTAGTCAAAACAGCCTGGGACCAATACAACAATAGACACGTAGACAAATGGAACAGAATTGAGAGCCTTGAAATAAATCCATCCTCCTATGGACAGTTGTTCTTTGACAAGGATAAAAATACATCGATAAAGAACAATGATGAATCCGTGAAACATTTCATAACAAGGAGGAATCTGGAAGGCATTATGCTGAGTGACATTAGTCAGTTGCGAAAGGACAAATATTGTATGAGACCACTATTATAAGAACACAGAAGAAAATATTCTTTGATGGTTATGAGAGTGGAAAGGGAGGGAGGGAGGGGGTATTCACTAATTAGATAGTAGACAAGAACTATTTTAGGCAAAGACAACACACAATACAGGAGAGGTCAGCACAACTGGACTAAACCAAAAGCAAAGAAGTTTCCTGAATAAACTGAACACTTTTAAGGCCAGTGTAGCAGGGGCGGAGGTTTGGGGACCATGGTTTCAGGGAACATCTAGGTCAAATGACTCAATAAAATCTATTAAGAAAACATTCTGCATCTCACTTTGGAGAGTGGCGTCTGGGGTCTTAAACGCTAGCAAGTGGCCATCGAAGATGTGCCAATTGGTCTCAGCCCATCTGGAGCAAAGGAGAATAGGAACTCCAAAGACACAAGGTAATTATGAGCCCAAGAGGCAGAAAGGGCCACATAAACCAGAGACTACATCAGCCTGAGACCAAAAGAACTGGCTACAACCAATGACTTTCCTGACAGGAACACAACAGAGAACCCCTGAGACAGCAAGAGAGCAGTGGGATGCAGGCCTTGAATTCTTTGTAAAAAGACCAGGCTTAGTTGGCTGACTGAGACTAGAGGGACCCCGGAGGTCACGGTCCCCTGACCTTCTGTTAGTCCAAGATGGGAATCATTTCCAAAGCCAACTCTTCATACAGATAGAAAATGATACTGGTGAGGAGTGAGCTTCTTGGATCAAGTAGACACATGAGACTTTGTGGGTAGCTCCTGTCTGGAGGGGAAGTGAGAAGGCAGAGGGGGTCAGAATCTGGCTGAATGGACACGAAAACAGAGGGTGGAGAGAAGGAGTGTGCTGTGTCATTAGGGGGAGCACAACTAGAAGTACATGTAGCAAGGTGTATATAAATTTTTGTATGAGAGACTGACTTGATTTGTAAACTTTCACTTAAAGCACAATAAAAAAAAAAAAAAAAGATACAACATAAAAATCTATTGCTAAGTCCAAACTCCCAGAACTCTGTATATTTAATGTGTACAGGAAAAGGCTAGAAGGAAATGCTTCAGAATCTTGACTGTGTTCATTTCTGAGAGGTGAAATGACAGCCAATTTGAATGTTCACATTTATATTTTTTGAGAGTTTTCGTATTTTCTACAATAAACAAGTACTACTTTTTGTAATTGGATTTTTTTTTTTTTATCTGCAGAGTTAAACTTATATAACTTGGGCTGTCTCCATCTTGGAAAACCTGGTAGTCTTGTGGTTAAATGCTAAGGCTACTATCTAAAAGACAATTCAAATCTATCCGGCACTCCTTGGAAACCCTAAGGAGCAGTTCTACTCTGTGCTTTAGGGTCACTATGAGTTGGAATCAATT